>NC_143146.1:73942500-79127500 GCF_059928025.1 Delphinapterus leucas
CTCAGAAAACCATGGACTAAAGTCCCTTGGCCTTCTCCCCCACACCTTACCTCACCAAGTGTCCTCCTCACAGCTTCCCAGGGCTTCTCGTATCTTCTCCTTTACTTCGTGTTGACCATACAGCGGTGCCTGCTTCTGATCAATGACATCTGCTGTTTGGCACCCGTTTTTCCTTCTTTGAGTAATATCTGATAATATCACATCCATTTCCAGTGGAGGGCCCGCCTCTGCCCCACCCTCAGTCTGCCGGATCCTGGGCTGGGTGTGTGACCTAGGACTCACCAAGGAGAACTCTGCCTGTCCCGCCACGTTGATCAGCTGGGGGACATATGACAAAGCTGAACCAATAGTTTGCACCCTAGGATTTTTGCTGGAGGTAATTGCTAAACTGGTAAGCTGTAAGCCCAGAAAGCCTGGTGGTCTTCCTTTGCTACTGAGTATAAACAGCTTGCTCTACCGTAAGCTCCACAAGGGCAGGGGATTTTGTCTTGTTCACCGTATCCCCAGGATTTAGAACAGGGCCCCTGTTTACTGCATCCTCAGGGCCCAAGAATGAAGCGAACTCAGAGAAAAACAAGCTAAGAGAGACAGGAGTCTGACATCATCACCTGAGCACCTGGGTGCAGCTGTGCCTGAAGGCGTTACCTTCTCCTTGGTGCTCAAGTCGGTCTGTACTGGCCTTCTGCCACTTGGAACCAGGAGAGGCTTGACCAACATAAGCAAAGCAACTTAACTTTCCTGATGAAGCTTCCTGCAAGGGAAATCACCCCCAAACAGCGGCCTCCCCCAGGACCTCACACACCTCCCTCCTTTTCTGAAGTTCCTTCAGTTCCTTGGATTGTACACTCCTTGATAGCAGCAATTAGGCTTCCTTTGTGTTATTTAAATTCTCCATGGCCTTTCAGTGAAGACTCTCTTCACAGTGGAGGCCCCAGGAGGTATTGGTGACTCGCCGGACTCGGAGGCCAGGGTGCGGGGCTGCTTCTGCCTTTTTGTAAACTGAGAACTATCCTTTCCGTGCTCATCGCTGTTTCTGGCGTGTGTTATTCGCTCGATAAGTATTTGTTGGGTGAATGAACAGCAGAAGTGTGCGAACCCCTTCTAGATTTTGTGAGGAAAGCAGCCCTGGGAATTTAAATATCTGTCCCCCGTAAGCAGCTCCCCTTCTTTTCTCCTGTCTCCCCTTCCAGCTTGAAGTTTGCCCCAGGTTGCCTTTGTCCGGCCTCCTTGGGGTTACAAAGTACCGGGGCCGGGGCAGGGGTTGTGGTCCAGGTGTGAAACGCTTTGCTGCATAATGTCTGTTGGTGCGTCTGCTCCAGGCTGGGCGTCTTCCAACGACTCCCTCCAGCATCTTATTCATATTTGATGATTCAGCATCTTGGAGAACACCTGCCCTATAGAAAGCTCCGATCAAATGTTTCCTGAATGAATGAATGCGTGAATGAATGAGTGAATGAACCCAACCTCCTGCTGCCCAGTCCCGACTCTAGGCTTCCGTGGCCAGATTCCTGTTCTGGAGAGATGACCCCTCTGATGTCACGGACGGGGTGGAGCCATGACCACCACTCTCTGCCCAGCTGGCTGCCCATCCCTCAATGTCACCCGCTTGTCCTCTCAGGGTTTTCCTGCCCCTCACGTGTGGCCCGCACCGCTGAGCGCTGGACCAACCCCAGGCTCCCCGCTCCGTCACTGCTTGGTACTCTCCCCCGGGGGAGTGGGCACCCTGCTGTGGCAAGGGGGTCGTCTCTGGCTCTAGCTCCACAGGCTGACCTGCAGTGGGGTGGTATTTGGGGGCTGTGGACAAAGCTGTCTTTAAGAAGAGGCAATGTGGAATGAAGCCACGTGAGCAAGCCCAGGTGAAACCAGCAGAGGACGCACCCAACTTGCCCATGTAAATGTTAGAATAAATCGTTTTAAGCCAAAAAATAAATAAATAAAAAGAGGCAGCACGGTGCAGGGATTGCAGTGAAGAAATGAGGTTCCAACCCTGCTCTTTCACACCCTGGATGGGACGGGTCACCTCTGTGGGTTTCCACTTCCCCAGCTGGAAGGTGGCCGGAGCCTGGGAGGCTGGGAGGGAGACTAGATGAGCTCCAAGTGGCCAGCATCCGAGTTGCCTGCCCCTTTCTCTCTTCCCTGGGGGAGGGACCAGTTTGGTGTGCCTGGGGGCAGGAAGGAGACAGGCAGGTGGAGAAGCTGGACCGTGTGGGAGTGCCCAGGTAGGCCGGGTCCTGCTGTCGTGCTGATGAGTTGAGAGTGGTTCCGGGGGCGCGTCCAAGCCAACGCCAGGCCCTGTGGTTCTTCCTCCAAAACAGATCTTGAAGTCCACCTACTTCTTCCCATCTCCGCGGCTCAGACCGCCACGTTTTGCAGCTGGACCACTGCACCTGCTTCCCGATTCATTCACGATGAGTTCACGGCACTCGTGCTTGCTGCAGGCACTCTCCCAGCACTGTGGGTGCGTGTGTACGAAGGCAGAACTGCTGCTTCTCCGAGCTGCGGTTGAGTGGGAGGGTCGGACATAAACAGATATCTAACTAACCTTGCTAGAAGGACAAGAAAGAATGTGAGCAATGACAGAGAACAAGCGGAGAGGAAGCCGTGTGGGCAGGGCTGTCAGTGCCCCTGGAGGGAGCTGACACTTTAGCTGAGATGGAAGGATTTGCAGAAAGTGACCAGGGGGAAAGCTGGGAAGGGTGTTACAGGGAGAGGGAACAGCATGTGTAGGGCCCTCAGGTGGGAAGGAGCAGTCTGGGTCTGAGAAAGAGAGGGGAGACCCTGGCAGCCGCCTGCGTGAGCGAGGCGAGCGTGGGAGCGATGAGGATGGGCCTGGCCAGGGGGTGGACCAGGCGGACCTCAGAGGGAGGTCAGAGTTCAGCGGTCACCAAGTTCTGGGAAGGGTTCGAGGGAGGCCCAGTCTGCATTGTGTTGCGTGCATCTTCTCCCGAGTGGGGGATGGAGACTGGGAACTGGGTGAGGAGACTGTCCCGATGACTGGAGAGTGAGGCTAGCCACTGTGAGGAGAGAGGAGGGAGGACAGGAACCGATTGGGTGTGTTTAGAGCAGGTGGACATGGCGGGCATGGTGATGGGATGGACGAGGGGACTGAGATGAGGGCCGCTGGGCACATCCTGGCTTGAGAAGCCGGCCCCCGAGTGGTGGTGCTGCTTCTTGAGATGGGAAGCTTGCCTGGGGGTCCTGGGGGCTCAGAGGAGGGCTGAGGCGCCATGAGAGCCCTCAGTCCTCTCTCTAGCCCCGGCCTTGGATTCTCCTCTCCAGCCAGTGACTCCCTGGCTCCACCCACCGTGCTGGGCAGGCTCCTACCACAGGCCCTGCACTGGTTTCTCCCTTTGCCTGGAGATCCACAGGCCTCACTCCCTCCTCCCCTTCAGGCCTCTGCTGAGAGCCCAGGTGCTCAGGGGGGCTCCCCCGACCTCCTTGTTTAAAGCTGCACCACCCTGCTTTGTAGTCTATGATTTCCCCCACCGCATCCATCACCATCTATGGTAAATATATAACAAACAACTAATTTTTTTTATTGAATTATAGTTGATTTACAGTGTTGTGTTAATTTCTGCTGTACAGCAAAGTGATTCAGTTATACATATATGTACATTTTTTCACATTCTTTTCCATCGTGGTTTATCACAGCATATTGAATATAGCTCCCTGTGCTGTACTGTAGGACCTTGTTGTTTATCCATTCTATAGATAATAGTTTGTATCTACCAACCCCAAATTCCCACTCCATCCCTCGCCTACACCTCCCACCCCCCTCCCCCTTGGCAACCACAAGTCTGTCCTCTACATCTGTGAGTCTGTTTCTGTTTCATAGATAAGTTCATTTGTGTCATATCTTAGATTTCACATATAAGTGATACCATATATCTGTCTTTCTCTGTCTGACTTACTTCACTTAGTATGATAATCTCTAAGTCCATCCATGTTGCTACAAATGGCATTATTTCATTCTTTTTAATGGCTGAGTAATATTCCATTGTATATATATATATGTACCACATCTTTTTTTTTTTTTTTTTTTGCGGTACGCGGACCTCTCACTGTTGTGGCCTCTCCCATTGCGGAGCACAGGCTCCGGACGTGCAGGCTCAGCAGCCATGGCTCACGGGCCCAGCCGCCCCCGCGGCATGTGGGATCTTCCCGGACCGGGGCACGAACCCGTGTCCCCTGCATCGGCAGGCGGACTCTCAACAACTGTGCCACCAGGGAAGCCCGCATGTATCTTTTTGAATTAGAGTTTTGTCCAGATATGTGCCCAGAAGTGGGATTGCTGGATCATATGGTAGTTCTATTTTTAATTTCTTGAGGAACCTCCATACTGTTCTCCATAGTGGTTGTATCAATCTACACTCCCACCAACAGTGTAGGAGGGTTCCCTCTTCTCCACACCCTCTCCAGCATTCAAACAAGTTATTTTTTATGTTTATTGTTTATTGCCTGTCTCCTCTCACTAGAAAGGGAGCTCCAGGAGGGCAGGAATTTTGTCCGTCTTGTTCACTGTGGTAGCCCAAGCCCTGAGAACCATGCCTGACAAATAATTTGCCTCCGAAGTTTGTTGAATGAATAAATGACTCACTATGGAACGTGGTGGCTTTTAAAGCCAGGGTACTGAAGAGAGTGTAAGTAAGGAGAAAATTCCAGGTGAGAAGAAGGGGGGGTGGTAAGTTGAGGAGGGCCAGCCACGGACATGGGGAGGGATAGCCCACCAGGTAAGGGGACACCAGGAGTGAATGTCCTCACGGAGGCTCAGCCCCTCCAGCTGCTTCCGGGCCAGGACAGTCTTTCATGCTCTCAGGTCTTGGTCAGCCTGACACCATGTGGTTTCTCGTCGGCTCAGTGGTGCCCAGCTCCTGCACCTGGCATCCAGCTACTCTCTCAGGCCATGTTTCTCCACACTTTCCCGCCCCTGACCACTGCACCCACGACCTGAGGGCATTCTTTGGCTTGGCCTCATGCTTAGTCACCTGTCACTTACTGCAAGTGCCAACCTCTTCTCCTGGCTCCTGGACATTCTCCACTGTTTCCTCATCCTGGGACACCTGCATCCTGTCTACCCAGAGCCCTCCCCCTGCTGAGTCCTAACCCTGTCCAGGGCTCAGTGGAGATGAGACTTCCTCCTGCAGGTCTGGCCTGGAGCACTGAGCCTGGGCCAGGGACCCCTCCAGTGCCTGCGTGCATGTGTGTGGATGTGTGTGTGCATGTGTTTGGTGTGTGTGAGATGTGTGTGCATGTGTGTTTGATGTGTGTGCATGTGTGATGTGTGGTGTGTCATGTGTGTGTGATGTGTGGTATATGATGTGCGTTTGATTGTGTGATATGTGTGTGTGATGTGGTGTGTCGTGTGTGTGTCATGTGCATGTCTTGTGTGTGTGTGATGTGTGTGATGTGTGGTGCATGATGTGTGTGTGATGTGGTATGTGATGTGTTTGATGTCTGTGATATGTGTGTGATGTGTGTGTCATGTGTCTTGTGTGTGTGTGATATGTGTGTGATGTGTATGATGTGTGTGTGATGTGTGTGTGATGTGTGTGATGTGTATGTGCGCGATGTGTTGTGTGGTGTGTGTTGTGTGTGTGTCGTGTGTGATGTGTGTGTCGTGTGTGAGAGATGTGTGTCATGTGTGTGTCTTGGTGTGTGTGTGTGATGTCTGTGATATGTGTGTGTGATGTGTGTGTGTGATGTGTGCATGTATCGTGTGTGTGTGTGAGAGATGTGTGTTGTGTGTGTGTCTTGATATGTGTGTGTGTGATGTCTGTGATGTGTGTGTGGTGCGTGATGTGTGTGTGATGTGTGTGTGATGTGTGTGTGTTGTGTGTGTGCGCGCTGCCGGTTCATCCTCCACCACGGCACTTCTGTGAAATAAGTTTCTAACTGTCAGCAGTGTGCTGGGAGTGATGCTAAGTGCATTGCTGTGTTAGCACATCAGTGGTCCGTCTCAGCTCCGAGGTGGCCCCGCTCTCCCCATCTCACAGATAAGCAGGAGTTGATTGCCCGCAGGAGGCGGAGCGGATGTGGAGCCCCAGGTGCTCTGACCCCGGGTCCACACTCTCCACCCTTAGGCGCGTGGCCCCCTCTGGATGCCCGTGCCTTCTCTCCAGCTAAGGAATTCTTAGCAGGAGGTGATTTTGCCCCCAAGGGAGGCAGTTTGATATCACAGCTCCGGGGTACAGGTGCTGTGGCATCGAGTGGGTAGAGGTCAGGGGTGCTGCTGAACAACCCACGATACGCAGGGCGGACCCCAGAGAAAACGCCGACAGTGCTGAGGTGCGGATCCCCCCCAAGGCATGCGCTCCCCTCTGCGACCTCCTGGCCCCTGCCCCGCTCCCTCCATAGACTGGAGCACCAAAGCCAGTCAGCTCACCGTCCTGGGTCCTCTTCTCTGCCTCATGCAGTCCAGGGCCTGCAGACTGGCCTTTCTGACGACTCTCAAATTGATGGCTCACATTCCCTATCGCCAGTCAGTTGCTCAGCTCAGCTGCCAAAACACGTCTGAGCCATTGCCTGTCACCACCCCCAGAGCCAGCGGCCAACTTCCACCACCTCCCTCTGGGGTCTGCTGTGCCCCTGCCACTCTCCCCCTGCAAGTCACTCTCTACTTCGCAGCCAGAGCCTCCTGTCGATGCCTGATCCCGGTGTGTCCCTCCCCTGCTTAAACCCTCCACAGCTTCCCGTCCTGCAGGCAGGAACTCCAGCCCCTTCCCGTGGCCCAGGAGACCCTGCGTCCTCCGGCCTGCTGGACGCCTGCGATCACAGCTGGTCCACCTCCCACTGGCCTCCCTTCTGTCCCTTTAGGCGCCATGCCCGTCGTGCTCCCTCCTCATTATTCAGGTCTTAGACTCCTGGGATGAGTCTGCACCCCAGTGTCTCCCCTGTTCCTCTTTCCCAGAGGGTTCTTGTCACGCGCGCCCGTTTACGTGTTCAGCACCTGTCTGCTCTCCCTGGAGCGTGAGCTGCCTGAGGGCAGGGCGCTGCCTCTCCTGTTTCCTGTTGACTCTTCGGCACCCTGTTCAGTGCCTGGCGCACAGCAGGTGTTTGGAGGGATTTCTAGGAATGCATTGGAATTGGAAGTTGCAACAGGTTGGAAGTTTGTCCTTGTGAACAACCAAGGTCCCTTCTCTTACCAGCTTCCTCTCGTCCCCCAGTCTCCCCTCCCTTTTTGTCCTAGTTCCTTTCATTTCTGTTGACAGAACTGTGAATGTCTGTGCCAGCTGCCTGTTCAGCATCTCCAATCGGATGTCTGATGGGCTTCGTCAACATAACATGGCCAAAAAGGAGCCCTTGAAAGATCCCCCATTCGTCCCCACCCCGACCTGCATCTCCCCCGTCTCCTCCATCTCAGGAGATGACAGGACAATTGATCCAGCTGCTCAGGCCAAAAAATCTACTTCTCGCTCAGGATTCTGCTCCCATTCTCACAGCCAACCCAACAGCAAGTACTGACTTCCCCCCAGAGCGCATTCTGTCACTGCACTTCCCACCCCTCTAGCCCAGCCACAAGCTCTGCCCTGGACTACTGTCATTGCCCCCAACTGGCCGCCCTGCTTCTAATCTAGTTGCCCTACATTCTGTTCTCTTCAAAAACATAAATCAGACGATTTCACTCCCCTGTTAAGAATTAGCCAATGAACAGTTATTATTCTAATAGTTTTAGAATAAAATCTAACCCTTGGGCTTCCCTGGTGGGTTGAGAGGGAGAGTTGAGAGTCTGCCTGCCGATGCAGGGGACACAGGTTTGTGCCCCGGTCCGGGAAGATCCCACGTGCCGCGGAGCGGCTGGGCCCGTGAGCCATGGCCGCTGAGCCTGCGCGTCCGGAGGGAGCCTGTGCTCCGCAACGGGAGAGGCCACAGCAGTGAGAGGCCCGCGTACCGCAAAAACAAAACAAACAAACAAAAATCTAACCCTCTTACCCTGCTCTTAAGTCTCCTTACGATATGACCTCTCCCTACTTCTCCAGCCCCAGCTGGGGCCCCTCTTTGCCCCTTGCCTCCACCTAGATTGGCCTTCTTCCTCTACCTTGCACTGCTAAAGTCTCTCCCTGCCCTGGGGCCTTTGCACATGCTGGGCCTTCTGTATGGAATGCCCTCTTCCAGCTCTTGCCACTTCCATCTCCTTCTCATTATTCAAGTTTCCACTGGACGTTCCTTCTTGGCAGGAGCCCCTCTGACCGCTCTACCGAAAGTGACCACAGCTGCATACTCTTTATAACACGCCCGTTTCCTTTGGCGGCCTATGTCTTGTTTATTTATGTGCTCTGGGGCTTCTTTCCCCCACTGGTATGAACGCAGTGACCTTGTCTCTTCTGGTCACTGCCATATGCCTAGAACCACTGGTCTAGTGCATCGAAGGAATGCAGTAGATCATGTCTGGTGAAGACACGTGGCTTAAAAATGTTTTGGGGTTGAGGCATAGTTCCCAACAGTAGTGTTTGCCTTTCAGTGGGGACATTTGAGGAACTTTTTCATTAAAGAGACTGAAGCTATTAAAACTCCCCTGAAGGGGCTTCCCTGGTGGCGCAGTGGTTGAGAATCCGCCTGCCGATGCAGGGGACACAGGTTTGTGCCCCGGTCCGGGAAGATCCCACATGCCGTGGAGCGGCTGGGCCCGTGAGCCACGGCCGCTGAGCCTGCGCGTCCGGAGCCTGTGCTCTGCAACGGGAGAGGCCACAACAGTGAGAGGCCCGCGTACTGCAAAAAACAAAAAAAACTCCCCTGAAGATCTAGGGCTTTACTGTTTACAAAGTACACGCACATGGTCTCCCATGTGATGATGGGGAATCCATTTAATAAATATTCATTGTGCTTTACTGTGTTCCAGTCCCTCGCTGATGGGATGGTGTTTGGGATGGGTCCTCGTGCTCCTCATCCATGGGGCTGCTGCTTGGATGCTTCAGAGCGGACTCCCAAGGCCTGTTGTTGAGGTGAATGCAGCCCCAGGTGCAGAACTAGGGGAGCCGTTCGTGTCCTGACTGTGCTACTCTGGGCTGTTTGACCTGAGGCAAGTTGCTTGGCTTCTCTGAACTGAAGCTCGTGTGGAAAATAGAGATAATAGTAATAAAGAGCTTGAAGGATTAAGGGTCTCATTCAACCCATTTCTCCTCCCACTGGCTCCATCGTCCATGCTCCCAGCTCTCCTGAATTCTCTCCTGCCTGCCCACAGCCAAGCCTGGGCTGCATCCCCAACAGAACATTCACAGGGAGGCTCGGTTCTGAGAGCCTGCCTTCCTGGCATGTGCTCATCCGCTGAGCTCGTTTCTTGTCCATGCCGGCTGCACAGGCTGGGGTTGTCCTGCAGGAACGTTTGTGTTTATCAGAGGTCAGGGCTTTTAACTTGAAAGAGCAGGTCTTTCGTGGAGGACCCTAGTTCTGCAGCAGACAGACGAGAGAGAAATTTCTTGGCAGAGTGAAGGGGCCCTTTGCTGTGACCCTCAGATCACATAGAAGGCAGTCGGCTCTCCATCATGGTTTGTACCTGCAAGAACAGTCTAGACAGCATGCGTGAGGTGACTGTGTGACACCTGCCGGTCTCCCCTGGCCACTCTTGCCTCCCTCCCATCAATTTCCCTGCTGCAGCCAAGGTGGGTCCTTCAAAACACAGGTGTGATTGGGTCAAGCCTCTGCTTAAAACTCTACAATGGGTTCCACTGCTCTTAGAACAAAACCCCGGTCATTAATCCAGCCAAGCAGGTTCAGCGTTAGGCTCCCGCCCGCCCCTCCCATCTTCCCTCTCCAGGAGCTGCCCTGCCCTTTGCACTCCCATCCCTGGGCCTCTCGGTTCCTAGAGAGGGCCTCGTGCCCTGTGACCACAGGTCCTTTGCACAGGCTGCCCTTCCCATCACTTCCTTCCACACCTAGATCTTGGCCTAGTTAACACCTTCTCATCCTTAAGATCTCAGGTCCCTCCCGGTCCGAGTTGGAGTTTTCTCTTCTCCCTTCGTCATCTGATTGTGGCTTTTCCTCTAATTTGTGGTGATTTGCTTAAAGTCCTTATTCCCCTCTCAAGTCCTATCAGGATAGTTTTTCTCACCATTACCCGATGCGTAGACTAGTTGTGCTGAGCGAATCCTTGTTGAGGAAGCAGGTGTATGAGAGGGGCGAGGGGCCAGAGTCAGCCAGGAAGTTCAGGAGAGGCACCAGGGCTCCGTGGCTGCCTGGCCATGCCTGGGGAGGCCTAGAAAAGGCCACAGCCCCAGGAGGGGCAGTTCGTGTGGCCTTTTACACCAAGGCAGCCCTGTAAGAATTGCCACATCTGACTGAGGAGCTGATTCCATGCCCAGGGGCGTCTCTGCATGAAGAGAAGATCTGAACACGTACTGGATGCCTTTGTCAGCTCAGGCTGCTGGAACAAAACACCACAGGCTGAGTGGCTTACACAGCAGAAATTCATTTCCTCATGATTCTGGAGGCTAGAAGTCCGAGATCAGGGTGTCACCAGGGTTGGTTTCTCCTGAGGCCTCTCTCCTTGCCTTGCAGACAGCTGCCTTCTTGCTGTGTCCACACAGGCTTGTCCTCTGTGGGTGTGCGTGTCTGCGTCCAGATTTCCCTTTCTTGTAAGGACACCAGTCAGAATAGCATAGGGGCCCCACTAACAGCCACATTTTAACTTAATCACCTCTGTCAAGGCCGTCACTCCAAATACAGCCACATCTGAGGTCCTGGGGCTCAGAGCTTCAACCTATGGGTTTGGGGGGATACAGTTCCTCTCATAACAATGGGTGATGGAAGTGATCTGATCCCAGACTCTAAGAGGGGGCACACAGAGGCAGACCCAGACAGGGACCTAAGTTATTTCTGAATAAGACCATGTACAACATTTTCATCTCCATGACCAAACTTCTACCCAAAAAAGTACAATGTGGCCAGGGAGCGTGTTACCTATTTCTCTCCCCGTGCCTGCTCCCCTCTCACATTTCCACCATCAGTCTGGGGTTCACGGGGAAGCTACTCTCCACATGGGCTGCCCGGCCCCTCAGGAGGTGCTGCTGCCTGACACACACACACCACCCCCCCACCCCCGCCCAGCGCATGCACCTGCTCCCAGGATCACAGGCAAACGGCTGTTGGGAAGCAGATGCCCTTTTCCAGGGAAGGAATCTTCAGGGCTGGCCTCCCGGACGGTGGGCTCTTCAGAGGGGTGGGTTTGAGGCAGCTGACAAAGGCCTCGGCGTGAGTTTGGAGGCAAAGGTGGGCAGGGAGCTGGAGGGGGGAGCAGAGCCCTTTCCCCCGGGGTGAGCAGGGGGCAAGCAGGGAGGTGCAGAGGCCGGGGCTGCAGCAGCAGGAGGACAGAAGAGGAAACACATGGTGCTGGTACCTGGGGACACAGAGGGGTCAGACCCAGTGTCTTGCCTTGAGGAGCACTGCTTAGGTGGGGAGACACATGGGGATGCAGACAGCGATGCTCTGTGGTCAGAGCCCAGCCAGGCGCCGGCACAGAAAATGCACTGGACTCGTCCATGGAGTGAACGAGGCCGTGCTGCCCTGAGAGGGACGGGCTGGTCCCCTCCCACAGGAAGCTGAGTAGGAGCTGGCCAGGTTGGGAGTGGGAGGGATGGAACAGCTCCGGAGGAAGACAGCCCTGGCCCAGGCAGGGCGCAGCCAGGGCTGTGGTGTCCGCACGCCCGCCCGTCTGCACTCTGGCCATATCCTGATGGCGGCGATGTCTCACTTCAGCCTCCTGTGTGTGCATTCCAAGCCTAATTGGGCATGCCTGCTTGTACGGCCCTTTATGGTGTGCACAGTGCTGTCAGGCATCCAAAGATGGTGTGACTGGGAATTTGGTATTCAGCTGTAATATTGAGTTCACAAACTCGACGTTCAGAAATCTAACCAAACAAGGGATTTGCAGAACAGTTTCAAACAGAGCAGCCTGACTACATTTCCCATGACAATCAGCTTGTTTACCGCTCCGAGGTGCCCCGTAACTGCTGTGGACACGCTCATTTGCATGCCAACACCCAGAATGCTTTTCCAGCCCCACTGAGCTTGGGTTCTGCCAGGGAGCTGAAAGGTTTATTTATACGTACAATACATGACAACTTCATTTTCTGAAGCATCTTTCATATAAACCGTATCCCCAAAGTGCCTTAAGTTGTTGAAAGAATTTCAGAATCCTTTTAGAGTTTAAACCCTTCTTTCTGGGCTGGAGTTGGTATAACTTGGGCATGTGCAAATTTACATTTTAATTAAAAGATACTGGAGGGAAAGGGCGTTGTGGTTATCCAGCAATGTGTCATATCAGGCTTGGTGTATTGGGCCAAGGTTATGAAGAGGAGTTATGTGACACAGACAGATCAGTGGCTGTTAGAGCAAAGCAGAGAGGGAGCCAGGGTCGGAGGGCATTTAACTGGGCGGCTTTCATACAGCTGGAATTCCTTTGCATCCTGGCCCCTGAGAAGACATTCATCTAGGGGCACTGGGCACCGTGGCACAGGTGATAGAAACACACATAGCTGTGTGCAGTTTCCCAATTTAAGAGTGTAACAGAAAAAAACAACGTGAATTGGTAATCCTGCGAGCTCTCAGGAGAGGGGCTGGGCTTTGAGAGTTGTTCCTTAGTGGAAGGGGAGACCTTCCTGCCTTTTTGTCCCCAGAGGAAGACAAATGTAAGAGTCCTTTAGAAAGCCAATTTTGAAGGTATCATGTAGGAAAGAGTCAGATTTTGTGTCAAAGGCAACTTTTTAAATGGTTTGGTGTTTTCGTTTTGGAATCACTTTTGCAGCCACTAGGCTTGGACGTTGGAGCGGGCAGGGGAGGGAGGCCGTGGTGTCTGAGACCCCCAGCTGTGTGAAGTGGGTAGCCAGGCTGTTTACCTTGCTGGACAACAAGTTAACAAACCCCGTTTCCTGTGCGCTCCCGGGCCTCCAGTCGTAGTGTCCACCTGAGTGCCACCCCTGCCTACAGCCACTGGATTGACATGTGGTTCAGGCAGAGCTGATCTGTGGTTAGGATGGTCACCTCTAGGGTTGCCACCTTGGACACCCCTGCCACCACTCTGCCATCACCACAGGACTCAGGGAGAGAAACACGCTCTTGCTTTTTGGCCAAGGCCGTTTAGCCAGGACAGTGTAAGCCTGGAGCCTGATGTTGCCGTTGCCCCGTTTTGCCTGCCCCCAGCCCCACACTCAAGGCTGTCCCACCTCTGAGGACAGAGCCTCTACAGCAGGAAAGAAGGAGGCAGAAGTACAGAGAGGAGCAAAGCCAAGGGAGGAGGGGGGAGGTGAGCCGTCTCCCCACACCATCACTCGCTCGAGCTCCTGGAGAGGACAGTCCCACTAGCAATTTAATCGGTTCTGTGAGCCAAGAGACGCCTTTTAGCTTAAAGTAGCTTGAATTCAGCTTCTGACACAAGTCATAAAAAGGGTGGTGGTTAGAAAAGTTATCGAGCGCCTCTAGGACATTATTAACTACCACGGAGAGACTTGGAGAGAGGGGAGATTCCTCCCTGTTAAGAGCAAAATACCACACAGACTGAGCAGTTCTGTGAATGTGGGTCCAAGGGGGACAGCCACCTCAGAGGGGCCTGGCCAGGCAGGACAAACGGAGAGGTCGTGTCCTGAGTCTCCGTTCGGGCCTGAGCACAGCTTCCCTGCAGGTGTGAAAATGGGAGGAGGGACTGTTCCTGCTGCCCCCAGGAAGCCCAGCGCTGCTCCAGGGTGAGGCCAGCTCATGCTCCAGCTGTGACTCATGCCATAACATCTGGATGATGAATTCTGAAACTATCCACCCAAGTCTGACTGCCCCAGCACGTCCAAAGGGAATGCATGGGCACCAGCCTAAAAGCCCTGGCCCGTCCAGGGAATCCTACGTAAAGCAGTACCGGTCACCCGGTCAGAACTGAGACTCGGTTCCACGGACACAACAGTCGTGCTTGTCCCAGGGCTGTTCACAGTCCTCTGCAGGGTCTAAATAGCTCATACATGGCACGGGTTCCTGAGTCACTCAGAGCTCTTGGTTGCAGACAACAGAAACAAATTCCCGCTACGTAAGCAGGAAAGGTATTGACTGAAAGGCCTCTGATAGTTCACAGAAAGCTGGTGAAATGGCCTGGAAACCAGGCAGGAAGGGAGGGTAGATACAGCCAAGGTCTTGCCACTGGACAGTCTCATTAGATGTCCCTCTGGGGCTCCCACCCTGGGCAATTCCCTCTACCAATGTCATAGGTCATCTGCCGTCCCTCAGAGGCTCTCAGCTTCACAGCCACAGGAAATAACCTCTAACTGAAACATGCAACTCTGTGTCACTCCCCCCCAGGTTCAGACTTCTGGGGAAAATGTTGGGTCCACGTCCTATGCCCATGCCTGATTTGCTGGGGAGGGGGACAAGCAGTAAATATCTAATCCTCATTGGATTCTGTCGTGGAAATTGGGACCCTGGCTCTGGGGAACTCCCACAATGTGTAAATGTCTACCTCAGTGGATGCCTCCTTTTTTCCCAGAACTTACCTTAATTTACATTTGAAAAAAGAAAATCTAGATGCTTATTGGAGAGAGGGGGAATTGTCCTGGTCAGAAAAAGAAGAAACCTCACCAATGTCAGTGACACCCCCGACTTCAGAGAAGAGGGAGCTGAGATCCAGGAAGGTGATGATTCGCCCAAAGTTGGTGGCATAACTGGGGCTGGACCTCAGGTGTCCAAGGGGGACAGCTACCTCAGAGGGGCCCGACGCCCAGCCCAGTGCTCTTTGCTCTACATTCTTCTTGTATTCTTATGTTAGCATGGGGGGTGTGGGTCTAGAGAGCCCCACCCTGATCAGAAATTGTCTTAGTCTGCTAGGGTTGCCATACAAAATGCCACAGACTGCGTGGCTTAACAACAGAAATTTATTTTCTCTTAGTTATGGAGGCTGGAGGTCTCAGATCAAGGTGTCGGCAGTGTTCATTTCTCCTGAGGCCTCTCTCCTTGTTTTACCTTCTCCCTGTGCCTTCACATGTCTATCCCTCTGGGTGTGCTCACGTCCGATGTCTCGTCCTCTTCTTAGGAGGACATCAGTCGTCTCGGATTAGGGCCCCGCCTTTATGACCTCATCTAACCTTAATTACCTCTTCAACGACCCCATCTCCAAACGTGGTTACATCCTGAGGTACTGCAGGTTGGGGCTTCAACATATAAATTGGGGGTGTGGGGCACAATCCAGCCCGTAACAGAGCTACTCGACAAACTCTCCACATCAGGGCACCAAGGAGGCAGACGTCTGCTTCTCTCTGGCACTTGCTGGGAACAGGGAGCCTCTGGAGGTGGCCCCTGCCTCCCGTGATCCAAAAGCCTGGGGTCCAGCGGGACCAGCAAGGGAAGCTCCTCTCTGCAGGGATCTGAGCCCCGGTGTGCACTCACGCCCAGTCCCCTGACTGTGGTGGCTCCTGAGGGCAGCACCTTCCTCACCCACTATTGCCTGAAACCATGCCCGGTCGAGCACCTGCCAATGTGCCTTGGGCAGCACTTCCTCCCCAGCTGGGAAGGAAGGCCCACTCACAGACAGAGGCCTGGACACCAAGATGCAAGGTGCCAGGACCAAGGCCTTGGATTTCTTGGTGGTTTCCAGGGAGATTTCTAGAAGAACCAGGGCTTGGATTCATAGTGACAGGATGACCTGAAGCGGGGCATTCAACCACAGGGTAACCTGGTTCTCCTTCAAGTTTCTTTACCTTCCTTCCATTTCAGCATCTACACACACACACACACACACACACACACACACACGCTTCTATTAGGGTGTCCGTATTAGAAGCCCACCTGTTGATCACCACATGCGAGACTGGGGAAGCCCTGGATGGGTGGTGTTACTGCCTCACTGGAATCAGCTTATTCCTGACTCTGTGGGCGAGTCCGGTTCTGAATCATCCCACAGCACCTCACTCATCCCCAGAGCTCAGGCTCGGGGGCACATGACCCAGGCACCCCTGATCTCCGCCCCCTTTTTTGCTCTTACACGTCCCCTGCATCCCTTCCCCTTCAGGGACTTTCTTCTCTTTGCCCTTCCAGAGGCTTTTCTCAGAAAAAGCGAACGATGTACTCAGTGGTAGCTACTCTCAGGGGTACTTGTGTTGAACCAAATACGGGAGGCCTTAGTCAAAAAGAATTGATTTCTAGTTTCAGATTTTCAGTCATTGAAAGTCTGAAATGGCGGTGGCGGTGAGTGTGTGAGTGTGTCTATGACTGATGGGGATACCACCCAGGCTCCTGAAATCTTTCCCCCCAAAATTTGGTCTTGTGGGTACCCATGCGCACAACGGAAGAGGGAGCCCCGTTGTCTACAGGTCATAGGACAAATGGATAGGGTGTTCTTGGAAAGGCCCTAGTGGCTCTGTAAACTCTGCTCGCCCAGCACGCCTCGGATTGATTCACCGTTTCAACCCAGACGCCCAGGGCTGTCCAGACTAGCGGCCATGCTCGCGCTGTGCAGGCATCTTTGGTCTCTCCCCTCGGACCCCCACTCATCTTCTCTTTCCCCTTCCTCCTCTCAAGCCCCTCCCGAGTGCAGACTCCAGTGCTCTGGATGGAGAAGGTCCACTTATTCCATGAGGGATGGATGAAGGGAAGGAGAGAGGTGGGCTTGGAGCTAGGCTGCCAAATCCTGACCACTGTGGACTGGCCAAGTTCAGCAGAGAAGACCCAAGTCTAAATCAGTGCTTCTCAACCTGAAGAGTGGTTCTCAAGGGGACATTTGGCAGTGTCTGGAGACATTTTTGCTTGTCACAACTGGCGGGAGGGGTACTACTGGCATCTAGTGGGTAGGGGCCAGGGACGCTGTGAAACATCCCACAATGCACAGGGCAGTCCCCACAGGAAGAATTATTTAGCCCAAAATGTCAGTAGTGAGGAAGTTGAGGAGCTGGTCTAAATGCAGGTGGAAAGAGTCCCCCTCTGGCCTTCAGTGAGTCCCGGCACCCGGGCAGTGCCTGGCCAAGCAGAGCTGACCGTTACTGACTCTGAACAATGGACTCCAGGGAGTCCTGGAGGTATTTGCATCTGTGCGTGCTCTCCAGCCCTGCAGTGGGAGATTTGGGTAGCAGCCTGTGTGTGAGTGGTCGCTTTCCAGCTTTCAGAAAATAATTCCGCACTGTGCCCCGGGCACAGCTATAGGCATGACAAGTGACAACAACAGCAATGTTGTTAGTTAGCATTTATTGAAACTCAGCAGACCTTGTGCTTAGCAATTTATGTGAATTCTATGCTTTAATATTGCACGACAACCCAGCGAAGGAACTATTAACACAATCCCCATTTACAGATGAAGAAACTGAGGCTTAGGAAGAACCAGTGGTTTGCCCAAGATTACCCAGCTTGTAAGTAAATGGTGGAAATGGGTTGCCAAGCCGGTCACTTGGATTCTAGCATCCAAACTCCTGGCCACTAAACCACAGAGAAAAGAAAGATGCTGTCCCTGAAATAAACTCAGGGGTCTGTATGCAGATTAGTCACACTCAATGATAATTTCCAGGAAATTTCGTCCTGATAACTCAGTTTGATTTTAATTGCACAATTTGCCTTGCAAATCCCAAATTCCAGCTCAAAATAGGGTGGTTAGACTGAGTTCTGTCTCCCCAAATAAGAAGCTCCATTTCTGCAGACGCGCCTGCCTTGGCCCCAACCCAGGCAGCAGAGTCGGTCTGGACCGACAGAGACTGCAGAGTGAGGACTAAAGAGTGTTGGAACTCAAAAGCCGTAGCCGCCCCTGCAGGCGGCGGCTGGATGCCGAGAGCCCCCGCGCGCCCAAGGTGCGTCCACGCTCCGCAGCGTCGCCCTCTTGTCACCGCCTTGGTAACCACACGCCGCAGGGAGGCTGCGTTTTTTCCCACGCTCACCAGGAAAGCCCACCAGAAAGCGAAAGGGCTGGAGCGGGACGGGGAGTGAAGTCTTGGGTAGAGAAAGATGAGAGGGATAAAATCGCGCTCCCAGGAGAACTGGAGCCGCGTGGACACGGCGCGCAGCAGTGGATCTGCGGCTTCTGCGAGCAGCTGGGACAGGAGGGGCCACTGCATAGGATAGCAGCACTGAAGAAGTCCGGGGTAGCTTGAGATGCGGGGGGCGGATCCAACCTCTTCACCACGCTCCAAGCCCAGTTTCCGGCTCCCTCAGTAAGGCACCTCTCCCGCGCCCCCCCCCCCCGCCCCACGCCAACCCACCCACCCACCCCCGCCCTCCCCAGCTCGAGCCCATCTCCGAAACTGCATTTCTGGTAAGGGGGTGTGTCACCGAGAGCCAGCGGGAGCCTGTCTCAGGTGCACCTCCCGACCCCCATAAATCCAGGAAAGGTGCTGGCTCAAAGCGAGCCCTTCGGATCCACCATGGACCTGGCCCCTGGGGGCCCTGCTGCTGCCGGGTCCCAAACCTCAAAAGTACACTGGTGGGCAGCGCTGGCGCTAAAGGATGCGAAAGTTCACTACCGAAGGGCTCTTAGAGCAGCGGGTTAGCCGCCCCAAACTCGGAAAGCGTCAGAATCACTGATAATAACACATTCGTTGGTATTCTATTCAGGGTGTGCCTTAAAGCACCCCGGCTTCGGCTTCCTCTTGTATTGGCACAATGGCCCCTCCTGGGAGGGCGGAGAACTGGTCTCCCGTGAGACTGGGGTTCAGACTGAGGGGGATGGGGGTCAGAGGGAGGGTGCCAAGGGCGCGCGTGACAGGCTTTCATCTGCCTGGGGCACAACCCATGCGTCTGCTCCAGGGGGAACCAGGAGTGGCCTCTCCGTGGGGAGCCAGAACGCGCCCACCTTTATTCTAGCGGAACTGGAGAGACAACCCCGCACTCAAATGACCCCGCATCTGTTGAGCAACCCCAACTGGAGCGCCTTTCTCGCCGAAAGGACACGTGTGTTTGCTCTGCCTAAATACCAGGAGTCCGGCGCTCCCCAGGGTGTGCGTGGGGTGTGTGTGTGTGTGTCGGAGAGATTTCTGGCAGGAAAAGAAGTGACCCAGGCCCCTAGGACGTGGAATGGGGGGCTTGGGGAGGTCGTGGGAATCCGGATCCGCTGTTTCACGTATCCGATTTCCTGAGCAGCAGAAACACCCACTCCGGTGGCCGTGCGCCCTCCGCCTCCGCGGAACCCGCGCACCTCCTGCGTCTCTTCCTCCACGTACGAGTAAAACCCCCCGCGTATCTCCAGAGGAGGGCTGGGGGGTGCATTATAAATCGTAGGGGGCTGTGGGATTGTAACAAGAACCCGTGAGAACGCAACGTCTCGGAGCCACCAGCTCCGGCTACGGAGGACCCCTCGCGGGAACCCCGGCGCCGAATCTTTCTGGGTCCCCGAAATCGCGGCCAGCGGTCTGGGAGTAGGGACCCCGCTAATGGAATTTGCCTTAAAGCAAAGCGAGCCGGTCTTTCCAAGAGGAGGCTGCGCCATTTCGCTGGGAATTTGTCCCTAACAAATACGATAGATTAAAATAAATAGATTGATAACAATAACAAGTTATCCATCCGAGCTCAGCAAAGGACTGAGTTCAGCGGCTCGCGCGGAAGTGGTCGCTGACCTTGGAGATGGCGGTCAGGACAGCCAAACCAAGGGGGCTGGAGGTGGGGCCGGATCCCAGGTGGGACGGGGGCGCTGCAGGGGTCAGGACTACAGGCACAGCACGGGGAGCGCCCGTCCTTCCCATCGGACAGGGCTCTGCTCTCTCCTGCAGGGGTGCACCTTGCCCGAGTCGGACAGGAGACCGGGGAGCGCACCCGGTCGGTGGGCGCCGAAGGCGGAGTCTCGGGGGCTGAGGGTGCAGAGAGGGCTTGACGAGCTGCGAGGAGAGGAGCGGAGCTGGACTTCGCCACCCAGCCCCGCCCGGCCCCAGCAGGAAGCCCCAACCTGGCTGGGGATCCCGAGCCACGTGGATTTCTAAGAAAAAAAAAAGTTTATTTAAACTTTTGTACATAAATAAATAAATAAATATCTTCTGGTATTACAGAGACCTTACAGTTACAAGCTAGGCTGGGGCGGGGCCGGGGTCTGGGAGAAGAGGGGTCGTCAGAGGCAGAGAGCCGGCCTCTGGGGGAATGCAGAGCGTCGCCGAAACAAAGTGAATCGGTTTCCCCAACACGAATACCACGGGAGGCAATTTCGCTCGTGGGAGAGGAGCCATGGGCACAGCAAGGTCTGATGGAGGGACGACTGAACTTCGAGGAGCGGAAGAGAAAGGAAAAGAAAAACAAAACCCGGACGTTCATAAATGTGTCTGGGGGGGGTGGGAGCGTGGATAAATCACCGCAGGAAAGAGGTGGGGAGGGAAAGACGTAAAGGGGGGGAGGGGGGAGCGAATGGGCACCCGAGGCGTCAAAGGCCGAGCTTGACCCAGGGTGGAGAAAGGGGAGGAAGCGAGGAAGCCTGAGCCAGTCCAGAGAGGGCGGGCGGGGAGGCGCCGGTGGCCAGCAGGGCGCTGGGCCGGGCCGCTGTGCTGCGTGACTGAGAAGGACTCGCGCGCGTGCAGTGTGTGCACAGCTCGGAGTCCGCTTTGGACGGCCGCGGGCCCTGGGGTAGGGATAGCAAGGTCAGGTGTGCCAAGCTCTCGGCGCTTCCCAGGGCCGGGGACCTCCGCAAAGCCGTGCCAAATCCGTGCGTGGCCGCCATTTGGCAGTGGGTGCCTGGGAAACGGTGCTGCGTCCCAGGACCAGTCTTTGAGCCGCGGGGAGTGTCTGGGATGGGCGGCCCGGGGAGGCGTGCTCCTAGGGAGTGACCGTGAGATCCCGGTCGTCCTTCCCCGATGAGGATGGAGACATGGGCAATTCGTCGTCATCCTCGGAACACTTGGCTGAGGAGAGCGACGCGCACTTGCAGCCTTGCGGTGCGCCCCCGCCGGCACCCGCATTCCCGCCGCCGCCGCGGTGGTTGCTGCCTTTGCCTTCCTTCTTGTGCTTCACCCGGCGGTTCTGGAACCAGATCTTCACCTGCTTCTCGGACAGATTCAGGTAGGTCGCGATCTCGATGCGGCGCAGGCGGGACAGGTACATGTTTGAGGCGAACTCGCGTTCCAGCTCTAGCAGCTGTGCGCTGGTGAACGCCGTGCGCATCCTCTTGCTGCTGGGCAGCTGGTTCGAGCTGTTGTCTGGAGTGGGTAGGGGTGCAGACACGGAAGCGATCAGACCCTTCGCTGTGGGCCCGATCCTCCGGTAGGCGGCCGTCAGAATCCCGGGTCTTTGGTCTCTCACCCACCTCTTTGCCCTGAACACAATGCACAGCGGCGTAACCGCGGGTGCCTCCTCGCCAAGCCTCGGGACCCTGGTACTCCCGGAGTCACGCGGCCCCCGTGCTCCCTTCTGGAGCGCCCTGAGCCCCAGCCCTCGTTTCGTCCTGGGAGCCCCCGCCAGGGCCTGGACCTTCTGCCTCACCCTCCCTCCCCGTGTCCTGTCCCGTCCCTCCAGCCGCACGCCACCCAGAGTGTCCACTCAGGGGCCCGAAATGGCCCTCATCGCCCGCAGAACGCCCAGGGTCCTCATCCCCCATGCCCGCCTAGTCAGCTTTCGTCTGCCCGGTCCCGTCCCTCCCCGCCCCACCTCCCCACTCCCCGCCTTACCCAAGGAGATGCAGTGGAACTGCCTGGGGTCGGGCAGCGGATAGGAGGTCTGGTACAGCGCGGCGGCGGCCGCGGCGGCCGCGGGGCCGTGAGCGACCCCGGGCGACACGGCCGAGTGCTGGCGGCCCAGGGGCGCGTGGCAGTATTGCGAGCCGAAGGAGGGGAAGGACGCCTTGAGCAGAGGCAGCGCGGGCGGCCCGGGGGGCCCGTGCAGCTGCGAGGCGGTGACGCAGAGCGGGCACACGCACAGCAGCCCGGCCTTGCGCGCGTGGCAGGCGCCGGGCGAGAGGCCGTGCAGGGCGTGCGGCGGCGGCACCGCGTAGGGAAAGAGCGGCGGCGGGCTGCCTTCCGGCGCCTTCTTCTCGCCGGCCTCGCGCAGCACCAGCGAGTCCACGAGGAAGGAGCGCGGCATGGCCCCCGTGCGCGGTCGCCCCGCCGCCAGCCCGCTCCCGGCGCCCCGCGGACCTCGGGGCTCACCACGCACTTCCCCGGGCCGCGGCCGCGCTCAGCTGCCTCTTCCGGGGAGGCCGGAGGCGCCGCTGAAGCCGGGGCTGGAGGCGCCTCCGCTGCTGCCGCGGGCGCCGCCCAGAGAGCGCGGGGTGCTGGCCAGCACTAGTGGTGCTGAAAGGCGCCGGCGGCGCCGCTTAAATAGGACTATTGCCATGTGATGGGCTACGCCAGGAGCGGCCGGGGCCTCTCAATAGGGTTTTTGTGCCTTTTCTCTTGGCATTCACTCTGCACGCTTCCTCATTATTTCACTTGTTAACTAAATGAACTGCATAATGTACTCCATTCTTGTCAACCCCACCCAAGCCGTAACAGGCGCCCTCGCCCCCTCCTCTCCCCTTTGCGGGTTTATTTTCTCATTCTCCTGCGATTTAATATTCTTTTCTTTCTCTTTATTCCTTACTCCCCTTTGGCTTTGCGTTGGCGATCGGCCCGTTTATCTTACTGATTTTGCACCCCCAATGCCTCGCTTCCACAGATCCCCATGGGCGCACACCCCCATCTTCTCTGCGCGCTCGGTCGCTGTCCCCCTCCTTCTCTCATTTCTCCCTCGCCCCCCAAGATCAGGCTGCCTCCACTTAGTCTCCTCAGCTCGGCGTTGTGCACCCCGCGAGCGTCCCCACAGCCGGCCTCCGATTTCCACCTGTGGAATCGCTCTCATCTTCCTGTGTCGGAAGCAGAAGGACCAGGGCCCCTGCAGGAGTGGCAACGCTGGGCAGAGAGGAGAAGGGCTCGGTATTTCTTATCCAGCACTAGCCCCATCGCTGTCCCTGTTTTCTGTGAGTTTCTCAAATAGTCTTAACTTTGATGCTGCCTATAACGCCCAGTCTTTGTTCGGGAGATGCTAGTCAACGATGTGGCCGTGGATGTAAAAAGGAAGTCACCCGCTGAGAATCGCGGACAGAGAGGCAGGGAATGGGAGGGAAGACTGGCCAGCGAAGATGTAGATCTCACTCACACCCCACCAGACGTGGAGAGTGTGGGCGCTCTCCCCGCCGGCGCACACCCCAACAGACCCGCGGGTGGGCTCGGTTATCACTGCCTTCCCGAAGTTCACCCTGGAGGAGCGGTGCGAGGGGCAGTTGTATTCCCAGCTTCTGCTGCCTTCGCCCACCCGGGCAGAGCTCCCCTCTCCCCAAGACCTGCTCCTGTCGTGTCACTCTCTTCTTTCTGGTCACACAATGGTTAAACAACTTCAAACGCCTGGCCTCGTGTACACAGCTTCAGCTTTTAAAATCGTCCTCTGGGCTCAGAGCTGCTTCCTGCAGGCGCTTTTTCCATACAGTGGGAAATTAGCATAAACATTTTGAATGTACAGCCTGAGACTTTCCAAGGAAGACGTTTACTTTCGATTTGATTGGAACCAAGTCACTGCAGTCACCTGCTCTGAGCCCTGAAAGGAATCGTGAGTGATGGAGGGGGAAGCTTTCCAGCCGGGGGAATCAGTGCACAGGAATAAGATGGCCCCAGATCGAAGCATTTGCACGGCTTTTCATAATTGATGACATCTCTGCAATAACAACAGCAACAAATTATAGCTGATTAAAAAGCAAAGAGAATTTATGTGAGAGAAAATAACGGATTCCATAAAAGAGAGAGGGCCAATGGGGAGAATAACCTGGATGGAGGGCCTGTCATCTAGCAGGAAGAGTAAGAGATCAATGCTTCCTTGATTGTTTTGCCCTGGGGGGGCTGGTGGGGTCCACTGCTGCCCTCAATGCCAAGGTCTCCTCCCCAAGGCTCCCAGTTCTAAGTGGGTGTTTGCAAACAAGCCAGGGTGTATCAGTGTAGCCTAATGGCGGTTCTGATTGCTCTCTGGGAAAGGTGGGCTGGCCTGGACCCCGGAGACTGGGCCCAGAGCGGGACCAAGGCCGGGAGAGGGGCTCCCTGTTGGGCAGAGGCAGGTGGGAGAGGCGCAGGGTGCAGGCAGCACCCGCAGGGTGACAGAGGCGGCCGCAAAGGGTCAGTGCAAAGCTCTCCAGGGAGCCGAAGCCCGCAGCTGGGGAAGAAGGGGTTAAGAGCCCCTGAATTCGAGCAAGGCCAAAGCTACTGGGAAAGAATATCTGGGGGGGGGGAATAACCAGTTTTTTTTTTTCCCTCCAGCCTCTGGACCTTATTGAATGTCATTGAAGAAAGTTTTGAATGCCAGATAAAGAGAGGCGAATTAAAGTGTGTGACAGCAGAGGATAAGCAAACACAAAGAGAACTCTGTCACACTTTGGGGCAAAATCCGTGGGCTTTTTACCAAGTCTCTTCGCTATGATTGAATTAAGTAATAGGAAAACATTTTCTTTCAGTTTAGAGCCATTAGACAAAAACTTCAAAGCGAATAACACTTTTTAATGTGCGGCCCACAATGGATTGGGTTTTGTGCTGAAATGTTTAAACGGTTTGTGTGCAACTCGGCGCGGGAGAGACCCGGGCCCAAGCAAAGCGGCATCCCTGAGGGGGTTTTGGGGAAGCTGGAAAGAGCGCAGACGTCATCCTCAAGCTCTAAGTCGGGCGGCTTGTGGCCGGAAAGGGGGCTCCCTGCTCGGCGGTCCTGGGCCGCCGGCTGCACCCCAGGAGTTGGATAATTTCAGGAAAAAAGTTCTGCGCCCCCCCCCCCCAGAAGGCCAGCTCTGCGGGCCGGGCAGGAACCGAGGGGCTGGGTGCGGCCCGGAGAGGGTGCCCAGCGCCCTTCGGCCCCGAGGCCTCTGCTACCGCCTGGCTTCTGGCAGCTGCCCTCGGAGCCGGGCTGGGAGTCGGGGGTCCCCCGCTCCCCGGGTGCACGCGGGCGGCCGCGCGGCTTTCCAGTTCGCGGAGCCTCCCAGGGCTGGCTTCTGCGGGGTTAGAACTTTCCTCGCACGAGCAAACGCCCCCAGGGCGGTGCAGGGCTGGGAGGGAGGCGGCGGGATTAGCCTGTCCGCCCGGGACAGGCGCCCGGGGGAGCCCCTCGGCCTGGTGGGCCCTGCTCTGCCCCCGAGCTGGTTTTCAAGTGTCCATCAGGGACAGTTCAACATGGAATAACTTTCTGTTGTCCCGGTCTTTTCTTCTTTCAGCCTACCTCCTTTCCTCTTGGTATGGAGAACACACCATGTTTCTCCTGGAAATGCAGCTTTAATATATTTGCAGCAAAAACTGCACAAATTGGGGGTGGGCTGGGGAGGGTCCTTGTTCCCTTATCTCATTCGCATATTTCTTCAAATGTCATCTTCCTTCTCAGGAAGGCCAATGACCCTACTTAAAAATATCACCCCTCTTTCCCCAACCCTCCCCACAGGATTCCTTGCTTTATAAATACCTTCCAACTCTGTGTCCTTCCCCCCTCAGTTTCTCTGCTCTCTGCGCCCCGCTCCCCGCTGAAATGTACGTCCCACTGAGGATTTGCGTGTCTGTCTATCTTGTGCATTACTGTTTCCCAACTCAGGACAGTTACTGGCACGTAGTACGTACTCAGCCTGTATTTGCTGGATAAAAAAATGAATGAAAGTGGCCTGACGCAGGAGGTGGGGTGGGGAAGGAGAGGTCCTGGCCTACCTGCTTACTAAACCTGGACACTTAAGAGCATGGCAGGGGTAACTGACCTGCAGGGACTGTCTGACCCTCTCCCAGCCACCACACCCTCCCCTGGGCCCAAACAGACAGGAGCTCAATGAATTTGTTGAGTAAATGGCAAATCTGGAGGCAACATGGCTTCATAGAGGCAAGATGGTCCCATTCAAGGCAATCTAGTGTCCTGCTCTGGAGAAGTTGGATGAACTCATAGGTAGCTCAAGGCTAGGGGTGTCATCTGGGTTTTTCACGGTGTATAGGAGAAAAGATGGGTCAGAGAGAGATGTGGGGTGTGCTCTGGAATTGTCAGTGACCGTTTCTGTGCTTTCTGGCTGAAGGCAATGGAGTGGGAATCCTCATGGGTGAGGGAGGGGCTGCTCCCTTGACTGGGCCGGTGGTGACTCAGACCAGTCTGCCAGCAGTGAGCATCCTGCCCAGTGGAGCAGAGGGGCCAGAGGGCACCTGACCTACCAAGGAATGATGAGGGCATCTGGGAGGCAGGAGTGGGGGGCGCCCACTACAGGGGGGAGGGGAGGTGCCCGGACACAGGTGTGCTATGAAAGTGGAGGCCGAGCCATGAAGGGCCACGCTAACAGCTCTGTACTTGATCCTACTCAGAAAACTTTATGCAGGGGTGGTAACAGAGTCAGATCTGAACTTGAGACATGTAACTGGCAGCAGTAGGAGGTCCTGTTGGTCCTGATGGGGACAGAGAAAGGCCAGAGCAGGGTCCGACAGAGTCGGCTTGCAAATGAATGTTTACTGAACTATTGAATGAACAGAGGGAGGGAAACAAACAAGGAGAAAATTGTATCAGTTCAGGTGATGGTTAATGACCGCCTGAGCTGGGGTGGGGTTAGGAAAAAATTTGAAGGGGGAATGGGTAAGATCAAGTAGGGTGGGGTGTGTGTGTGTGTGTGTGTGTGTGTGTCTGTGTCTGTGTCTGTGTGTGTTGGAGGGGAAGGGCACGAGACAGGAAGCCACACACACCCGTGGCCACTTGGTCCGAGGGGATGGGAGGGTGGTGATGCCACAGGCAGAGACAGGGATCTGCAGAGCAGGGCCCACTTTTGCTCATGAAGCTGCAACGTGATGTCATATTTGGACGTGTTGCATTTTCATCCTTAACCTCAGCGGCTTCTGCTGATGTCCCATGGTGAAAATGTGAGTCTAAAGTTGGGTAGAGAGATTAGAGATGGAAAGAGAGATTTGGGACTTACGTATACAAAAATGGTAGCTTTAGTCTTAGGATGGAAGAGCTTGGGGGTGGGGGAGTATAGAGAAAAGACGAGATTGTAGATGTATTCCTGGGAACACCCATATTTAAAGAGACGGCTCTTTGAAAGTCAGAGAAGAATTTTCAGCATCCATCTTAGAGCAGGTAATAATCCTTAGGATAGAAGCTTCATGCTGGGAATAACAGAGCAGAAAGGTGGCAAGAACCAGGGTCCCAGAAGATCAGGGAGCTGCTCTACTCATTTTTTGTGAGTGGAAGATAAATGTTTATAAATAAAATGAAATAAATAAAATGAAATAAATAGTTTATCTTTTTAACTAGTATTTGAATTTTCTACTACACGCGGCTGTATTTAATCATAGCTAATATGGTCCCTAACCCCTGACCCAGCCAGATGATAAGAATCAAGCCCAATGAAGGAATCAGTGGCAATCATGTCATAGCAGCTGGAGGTCCTCTTGCTTTTTCCCAACTACCTTACAAGGCCATCAGGGCGGGGATAGACTCAATACTGGTGTCACCAACCTTTCGCACGTTAGATATATCGGATAAGTGTTTAATGCGGGTGCTAATGGCAGTAAAGGAGCTGTCCTTCCTTTGCACCTATTCAGTGTATCACAGCTGCATCTTGACGAGCATCACAAGATTTCAGAAGCTCGTGGGGCTTTAGCTTTCTTATAGTAGAATGAGAATGATACCTCACCTTCCTTGTAAGGATTAAAGATGATGTACGTGTATCCTGAATGTTACCAGGCTTTCCGGTCAGTGGGTGCAAGTGAAGGCAATTCATACCAATAATCAGAGCTTCTATCTGAACCTTATGGGGCCTCTGGCCTCCTTCTCCCATATGATTTTCTGGAAGGCCTTCCTGGGCTGCCTTACAAGTACCCACAGGCCAGTCTGTTGGCTGGCACCTACCCTGACACCCGCCCTGTGCTTCCCCTCCAGAGAGTTTTTGCCTTATCCACACACTCAGCCTGGGATAGACTGGCTGTCTTCTTCCACATCTTGCCCCAGGACCACTGTGTAGCCCTCATGCCTCGTAAAGCCCTAAGCACGCTGTCCAAGACAGTCAGTAAATGGGAGCTGTGTTTTCCTTCCCGAGCGAGAGGCTGCAGGAATGCCGAGTGAGGCCCTCTCTTGGCATGGATTGTCCGGCCCAAGTAATTCACCCTAAACCTTTTCCTTTTCTCTTCCTCCTTGACATCAATGGAAGCAAAGATGATTTCTGCGGGAAGGAGGGTATTCTCCTACTCGGGGACCTGGAAGGTGAGCATGGAACATCTTACTAAGGATTTCAGTAGGAAGTGTTTGCAGATTTTAAGAAGAAGAAAACACAGAGGGTTTGAAACAGGCAGAACCAGTCTCACCTCAAGTAGTTTTCCGTGGATGAACAGACCCCTTACCTTTAAGCATATGGCCTTTAGCATCAGCCCCCGTCCCCCTCTGGGGACGACAGTGACTCCTGAGTCACGAGGCTGGACTCGATTGTCTGTGGCCTAGAGTCACATGCCCATCAGGGAACTTGGCTTTGAGACCTTCCAGTGTAGATGTTTCTTTCCTGTGTGTCTTCCTTTCTCTGCCAGCAGGAGCCCGCAGCTCCGTGATCAGCCAGGTGGCAGCATAAAGCAATAAACCCGCTGACGGTGGAGCCCTTCTGCCGCTCAGCTGCCTCCACACACCCTCCTCTTTCCCCATTTTCACCAGAGCAAACCCAGAAGACATCTGCTGCTCCTCCAACCTCCCATTCTCTGAGAGCCTTCGGCTCAAAAACACCCAAGAAAGCAAAGATAAGCCACTGCAAGGGAGAGAGCAGAGGACTTGTTTACAGCTGACGTTCTGTGGTGTGTCGTACAGAGCAGAGGAGACTGAATTAAAAAGTCCTGGGGACTCTGTGACCATCACCCCAAACCCCACCCCCAACCAACACAGCCAAGCTCCCGTTTTTTTCAGCAAAATACTTGGCTAGCAATGTCTCAGAGGCGCAGTGAGTGGGTGATTGATGCTTGCCGTCTGCTCATTACATTTTGGAAGAGGGGAAGGGGTTGGAGGAGGGGAGGGGTTCCCAGAAAAGGAGGGGTGCTGGAGACCTTGATTCTTGGCGGGAGCTGCTCTAGGATTTTCACAGTGATGCCCTTACCCCTGGCAGGGAGCTGGGTATTCCCACCCCTGATGGACCACCAGTGGATTCTGGCGCCGTGCTATCTTGCAGTCATGTGTGATTCCAAAGGATAACGTCCTCCCCATTTGGCTAATGTTTTCCAGAACCCCGGTTCTTCATTCCCACAAAGAACGTCACATCCGTCATCACTACTTGAGTAACTGTAACTGTACAGATCCCTGTGTCATTTTGGAGTACCAGGCTAATGTCTCCAGTACGGCAGGCTCTTGTAAAAAGAAAGAAAATTAAAGTTAGACTCCACAGAGAATTGTTGATTAGTGGATCTGCTCTGCGTGGGCTCTGGGCCTCAGAGAGAAGTCCTGTTTCCAGCTGACAATGTAGAGTTTGTGAATAAACTGAATCCCTAAGAAAAGTCACTTTCTTTTCCTTCTCCAGCTGTTAGGTGGCGGCTGATACAATGGGGCAGTTCCTGTCAGCAGATACCTTAGAGCTAAGCCCAGCTGGTTCTATCCTGGGATAGCAAGAAGATACCGCTTCTACCTTGTCGGCTTTGTGCAGCAGACACAGACACTTCCATAAGCTTTTGTTACTCATTAGGGATCAAAGCACAAATTGGGAACAATCTGAGCGGTCTCTCCCATTTACTGTCTTGTCTTAGGACCTTGTAAGTAAGTCTCTTGACCTTGTAGGAACGTCACTGCCACAACCGAACTGTGGCACAGACTCCAATTCATAATGCACGTGGCCCCTGTATGGGGTACACACGCTGCCTTACTTGTCCTTACCCCAACCAAAGGTATCAGTAATGGGGCGGCTTCTTAGATTATCCATCCCTACTCTCCCGTGTCCTTTTCTTCATTTCTTGATTCTCTGATGGGTGCAAACGTTAGCAGGACTGAGTTCTGTGGGAAATAGCTTCATCGAGCTGGCTTCAGAGGGAGGGGCTGTTGATTTGTTTAACACAAGCACCACGATGGTGGAAAAGGATGCTCCCCTGTGAATATTTCTTTAGGTAGCAGTTGGTTTCTGAGAGGATAATTTCTCAAGGATTTAAAAATCAAGTCAAATAGATTACTAACCAAAAACTACCCCAAACTATAGTATGTGACTAATAAAATATAGATTTTGTGTCCCTAATCAGTAGTTCATTTATTGTTAAAATATGTTGTAATCCTATTTCATGACAGAGCCTGAAGGGTCAAGCTTTCTCTGGAGCTTCTTAATCCGTTGTTGAGATGGATTTATAGAATGGCATTGAGTTTAATTCAATCAACTGGCCAGAATTTGACTTACTATGTGCCTGGCACATGTACTAATTTATTTAGTCAATAAAATGAGCTACAAGTTGGAAATTTAAAATACGTATTTTATCGGTCAGCTATTACGGTTTGGGATGGTTCGGGGTTAGTAGCCTACTTGACTGGGAGTTCATACACTTGAGAAACACATGAGACCGGAATAATTTCTATTTCACAAGTGTAGACACTGAGGCATAGAGAAGTAACTGGCCAAGTAAGGCAGGGACTCAGCTAAAATCTTGGATGATAGTGGTGGCTATTACTAGATGAAGGAAGGAATGGATGGATAATGGGGGAAATCAGTCATTTCTGCCACATTGGTTCTAATCCATTGAACAAATATTCATTAGGTTCCTGCTTTAGGCAGGATAACATAGGTGTGAGAGAGAGGCCTCTGAAGACACCCTGGTTGTGATCTAGGTGAGTTGATGAACTCTCTGAGCCTCTGTTGCCACATGTATAAAGTATGGAGTGTCACAGAACTGTTGGGAGATTGAAATGGGTTAAAAGACCCCTAGAGCATTTAATACTGTGTCTGTCACATAGCAGGTACTCAATAAATGTTAGCTATTACCATATGCACAGATCACATGAGCAATTTTATGCAAATCCCAGAACCCAGCCACCTGCATTGCATAGGAAGGGTGTATCCCCTGCCAGACCCTGAGAGAATAGCGCCGTGCAGCGTGGAGAAATCATAAGGCAGTTCTGAGAGATGCCCTTCCAGAAGTTCCTACACAGGACGGGGATGGACATTTTGGATCACCATTAGAGAGCAGATCAGGGTAGAGGGTCCCAGACACTGAACAAAAAAGCTTGTTGGGAGTGACTGAGTCAACCAGAACCTCCATTCCAGGAAGAACCCCTAGGCCATGACTTAGGCTAAAGACATGAATGTTTCCTTACTTCCCATCCCCTGTGAGATGCGGTGCAGGTATGAAAACAGCTTTGTGACTGTTGCACATGGCACTGAGATCAGGCTTCGCCCTGATCCAGCCAAGATGTGACCAGCCCACGTGAGAGCGGCTGGGAAAACTCTCTTGCATCACAGAGAAATACGGGGAAAATGTAATTTGAAAAAAAGCAAAACAAAACAAGAGCTCTAATTGGTGAGGCTGGGGTTCCAGTGACAAGTACGCTTGCTTCTCCTTTCCATACTTGTAGGAGATAAAGACTCAAAAAGCTTTCTTTTTGGAGAATATATGATATTTTGATGGAAGAGGAGAAAAATAATGAAGAGTTTTCACCCTCCTCTTGTCCCTGCTTTATTCTTCCTTTCTTCACTCTCTTTCTTTTCCTTTACTAATTGTTATCACCACCACCACCATCGTCATCACCACCTTCAGCATCATCAGAAGTCTCTAGTCAGAGGCACAGGAGCTTTGGTGAATAATGAGGTTTAGTCTCTACTTATTTTATTTTTTTTATTATTATTTTTTTTTGGCGGTACACGGGCCTCTCACTGCTGTGGCCTCTCCCATTGCGGAGCACAGGCTCCAGACGCACAGGCTCAGCGGCCACGGCTCACGGGCCCAGCCGCTCCGCGGCATGTGGGATCTTCCCGGACCGGGGCACGAACCCGTGTCCCCTGCATCGGCAGGCGGACTCTCAACCACCGCGCCACCAGGGAAGCCCCTCTACTTATTTTAGTTAGTACCGGAAACAAAAACCATTCCAGCCCTCTTAAGCAGTAAAGGAAGGATTTAATGCAGGAAATTTAGTGCTTAAAGAACTCTTGGAAGTGATGGGGAAATAGACTCCAGTCTGGGCCTTCAGGAAATTCAATAACATCTAACTCGCCTGCCACAATCAAGAAAGAGGAAAGTCAGGAGGCTGTCACAGGCACAGCTGAGCTCAGAAATCAGTCATAGCTGTGACCTGGGGCTAGGGATTTGCTAGTTTTATAATTTCCTTTGGACACTATGAAGCTAGTGGTTGGATACTGGGATGCGGCTGTAGAAAACCCCAAATCTCCACGACCATCTTTGCCAGAAGCAACAGCTGGCCGCAGGAAGATGGCCTTGCTGGGAGATGATTTTCCATGAGTCTCTTGTGTCCGCACATCTTGCAGATGTACTGACGGCTTTGTTCTAGGCTATCTTTCCAAGGATGCTTGCATAGCAAATAGCCTTGGATTCAGAGATCCAGAGCAAAGCTAGGCGTGCCTACTGTACATTATAAAAGACTTGGGCTCTCTAAGCTCAAAGTTCCTCTCCTTTAACGTAACCCACTGCATGTGCGGGTGTCACGTGACCCTCCTCACATTGCCCCATGGGAGTTGGGGTTTGAGGAATCAGCACAAGGAGATGCTGATATTCTAGCTACTGCTATTGCTTTGAGTAATGAAGTCCTTTGTCTCCGACCCAGGCATCTCCTGTCTTCTACCAGCATTCATGATACTGTGGCCGACTAACCTGTTAGCTTTTGCATGTAGAGCAAAACCTCAGACCCTTCACAGTTCTTGAGATGCCTCGCCTCACTTCTGTCCTCCAAATATTGAAGAAATACGTTTAGTTGTTGGAACCTTATGTATAACCTGAACCTTAGTGGCGAGAGGGTCTGAGACACATAGGTTTAACTTTCCATACCCTGCAGTACAGAAAAGTGCCATACGTACCATGCTTTCCTCTGGGGGTCTGGCGTCCAGTCGGGATTTATAATAGCTGCCACTTACTGGGCTCCCACATCGTCTGGGAACTGTGACAGGTGGGTTCCATAAATTACTGTGAATGCTGACAGCAGCCCTACAAGATAAGTGTTAATTCCTTTTCCTTATGGAGAAACTTCCACAAGCGTTCAGTGACTGCCGAGGGCCATGCAGCTCTGAGTTTCAGCGTCAGATTCAGGCTGGGGTTGGCTGGCTCCAGATGCTCCTCTATATGCCAACCCCGCACAGCACAAGGTGGTGAGTGCCAGTGCGGTCCTAGTGAGTTTTAGTTCTGGAGGCATTCAGAGAAGAGTTCTTGTGGCCCTGGGGCTGAGAGGAAGCGTGTCTTTGAGGAGGGGGAGCCTGGACTTCATTGTTCAGGAGGGGTAGGACTTAGATTAATGGCCTGTCAATGGGTGGATGAGACGGGGAAGAGAGAGGAGATGGAAAGGACAGTGTGAGAAGATGCACAGGAGTATATACATCGGGGATATAGTGAATTTTATGGGGCTGGAGGGATAGTAGAGGGAGAGCTTGTTGGAGGGTCTGGTCTGTAAAGAATGTTGAATCTTGGGATTCCCTGGTGGCGCAGTGGTTGAGAGTCCGCCTGCCAATGCAGGGGACATGGGTTTGTGCCCCGGTCCGGGAAGATCCCACATGCCGTGGAGCGGCTGGGCCTGTGAGCCATGGCCGCTGAGCCTGCACGTCCGGAGCCTGTGCTCCACAACGGGAGAGGTCACAACAGTGAGAGGCTCGCATACGCAAAAAAAAAAAAAAAAAAAAAAAAAAGAATGTTGAATCTCAGAATAAGACTTGGTCCTACGGATGGTGGTAGGAATACAAAATTGCCATTACACGTCTCCCATTACCTCCTTCACCCCACTAACTGGCTTTTCTTTTCTTTTTTAAAATTATTTTCTTTTTTTAAAACGTTATTTATTTTATTTTTGGCTGCGTTGCGTCTTTGTTGCTCCGCGTGGGCTTTCTCTAGTTGCCGCGAGCGGGGGCTCTTCGTTGCGGTGCGCGGGCTTCTCATTGCGGTGGCTTCTCTAGTCGTGGAGCACGGGCTTCAGTAGTTGTGGCGCACGGGCTTAGTTGCTCTGGGCATGTGGGATCTTCCCGGACCAGGGCTCGAACCCGTGTCCCCTGCATTGGCAGGCGGATTCTTAACCACTGCGCCGCCAGGGAAGCCCTGACTTGCTTTTCAACCCAGGTAATTCCTGGGGAAAAGAGCAGCTCATCGTTTCCCTAAGCTAGGGAATGCTGGCAGGAGGAAATGGCTGTCAATCCACCACTTGCTGCAGCCTGTCTCTGAAGGCCAGGGAGAGAGCGTCTTCCCCAAATTGTCCCTCGCAGGACCAGCAGAAGAAAGGCGTTAGCATAAAATGGAGAGAGAGCATGGGCGGGAGCTCACATTAGCAGACAATATTGCTTTGATTGCAGACAACACACATGAATTGAATTGATAAAGGAATCTTCCCATCAAAGCCAGAAATGAGTGGAAATTAACTTTAACAAAGTAAGCAACTGTGCTCAAGAGACAGAAGAATCCCACCGCATACTTGGTACGTGTCAGAGGCATAGAGGAACAGAGTGTTCAGGCCCGTCAGCGTGCGCGGGAGTGATTAATAAACACTTACATGGACATTCATCTGACAGGCGACTGACAAAGCCCCACAATGGTGGGGAGAAGGGGCATTTCTTCTTGATAGATGTATCTGAAATGCTCATTTACTCCTTTTTGATGGATTTAAATGTCCAGGTATTCTCTCTCCATAGAAATTGATTCAGAAATGGTGCTGGGTTAAAAATAAGGGCTAGGGATTTAACTACATCTATGTGGCAGAAAATGTATTCCTGCTAGACATCAGTGCATAGATTGCAACGTGCTGGAGTTTAATGCAGGTTTGCGAGGTGGTGAGGGTAGAGAGGGCTACTTTTTTTTTTTTTTTTTTTTTAAGTATAAAGTGACATAGACGGATACAAAATCACTCTGCCTGAGATTCTGTAAATAATGTTGGAGACTACTAACCAAATACTAGCCTTTTTCTCCCTGGTCTGAAACAGTTTAGCAATTATCTATGGGGAAAAAGATCTCAAAGAACAGGTTTACATTTGCACTTGCTAAGACTTGTACTGGATCTGAATTTTCCACTGGAGGTGGCATGGATGCGGCCCCGAAAGACTGATGAACTTGGGCCCCAGAGGCGTGAAGCTCATTCATTCTGGCCTCCATCCCCTCTCCCCAGATAACAAGGCAGAGTTTGGTTTGTTCGATTGAATTATCCAACATTGGGCCCACTGTCCCCTTGGGTGTGAAGCCCAGCCCAGCAGGCTGGTGGCATGCCACCTGCAATTCTCCTGTGTCTGCTCGGGTGGACCCCAGGGGAGTGTGTGTCGTGGCCCAGGCAAATGGGAAGTGAGTCTTGTTTGTACATGGTGTGGTGGTACACAAGGTACTGCCAGGTACAAACTTCCCTGGGAGACAGGGTTTGTCTCCATCACTCTACAGACTCTCTAAGGCAAGAAAAGTCTGGTTTGGGGATTCTGTACAGGGCGATTGTAGTTGATCTGAACAATACCATTCCCAGAGACAAATACCATGAATCGTTTCATGAATCTTCTACTAAAATACAGGAGATGCTCTTGGAGGTCTGAAGACCGTTTCTGAGAATGTATACCAGAGCACAGAAGGAGAACTCATGCCCCTGCCAGCCCTGCTCTGTCCCCACAGGGGCTGAACAGATTGTCACGAACAAGACAGTCTTCCTTAGGCCTCCAACTCTGAAAGAGTCAAAGGGCTTGATAACCTGAGGAATGCTCTCCAGGAATGCTCTGGAGGGTGACACTGTACCCATTAGGAATTCTCCCAGCTACAAATGACAAAAAATCTGGCCAACAATGTTTTCAACACATAGGACATTATTTTTTCATAAAAGCAATGTGTGGAGCAGCTATGCAATAACACTCTTAGGGGACCCAGGATTTTCTTTTTTTTTAATTTATTTATTTTATTATTTTTATTTTTTATTTTTGGGTCTTCATTGCTGCGTGTGGGCTTTCTCTAGTTGCGGCAAGCAGGGGCTATACTCTTCATTGTGGTGTGTGGGCTTCTCATTTCGGTGGCTTCTCTTGTTGAGGAGCACGGGCTCTAGGTGCGCAGGCTGCAGTAGTTGTGGCTCGCGGGCTCAGTAGTTGTGGCTCGTGGGCTCTAGAGCACAGGCTCAGTAGTTATGGTGCACGGGCTTAGTTGCTCCATGGCATGTGGGATCTTCCCGGATCAGGGCTCGAACCCGTATCCCCTGCACTGGCAGGCAGATCCTTAACCACTGCACCACCAGGGCAGCCCTGACCCAGGGTTTCTTATCTTTCCTCTCCAGGATCCACAGTCTGTTTCCTTTTGTCTTCACGTTTGTCCCTCATGGTGGCACAGGCTGCACTCCATACCTCATCACATTCCAGGCAGAAAGGAGTAGAAGGGGACGGACAAAGCGGGGGGTGGGGGGGCACTGGCTTTTCGTCAGGAACCGAAGCTTCCTGGGAGCTCCACCTTGATTTCTGTGATATGCCACCCTCACTGGAAGGGAGCCAGGGAATGGGGACTGGGGTGGGGATCAGGTCAGCCAACCACTGGTGTCCACCACGAGTACTGAGACCACACGAGAGAATGAGGAGGGCACCTCTGGGGTGGAAACTGTGGTCAGCGGTGTCTTAGTCGCTTGGGTTGCTACAACAGACACCATAGACTGGGGGATTAACACGAATTTATTTTCTCACAGTCCTGGAGGCTGGAAGTCCAAGGTCAGGGTGACAGCAGGGTTGGGTTCTTGGTGAGGGCTCTCTTCCTGGTTTGCAGACAGCTGTCTTCTCATTGGGTCCTCGCATGGCGTAGAGCAGAGAGAGAAAGCAAGTTCTTTGTGTCTCTTCTTATGACGGCACTAATCCTACCATGAAGTCTCCTCTCTCATGACCTAATGAGCGTCCAGAGGCGCCCCGCCTCCTAATACCATCGCATTACAGGTTAGGGTTTCAAAGTGTGAATTTTGGGGGGACATAAACATTCAGTCCTTAGCAGGGATGATGAGAATTGTAAAGTGGGTTTTTAAGCGAGGTTGACTCAAGATTTGCCACCTGAGAATCCTGAAACCCTGCAGCCTCCAGGCTCAACTTTTCCTTTACTACTTGGTTGAAATAGCTTGACTCTCACCCCATCCCAGGAACCACGGGAAGTCCAGTGCCTTCCCGAGACTTCTGGGGATCCCTGCAGCCTGCTTCCACTGGAGCCCCCCCTTCTCTCCCTGCAGAATGTCCCCTCAGGCTCCACTCTGTCCTTCCTTCTTCTGTTCCCAAGGCCTCGTTAACACAGGGCTCTTGCATGCCGTGATGTTTTCTTTTTTCTTTTTTTTTTTTTTTTTGCGGTACGTGGGCCTCTCACTGTTGTGGCCTCTCCCGTTGCGGAGCACAGGCTCCGGACGCACAGCCTCAGTGGCCATGGCTCACGGGCCCAGCCAATCTGCAGCATGTGGGATCTTCCCAGACCAGGGCACGAACCCGTGTCCCCTGCATCGGCAGGCAGACTCTCAACCACTGCGCCACCAGGGAAGGCCCCGTGATGTTTTCTTTTCCACGCAGATCTTTCATTCACTTTAGTTAGCTGGTGTTTACTTTAATCAACTTCTGCACTGAGGAAGAAAACAGTATTTAGGACAAAATCTTTCTCAGAATGCTGAGTCTGCATTTTTAAAGAACATTCTCTAAAAGTTGATTTACCTTTTCTCATCTGTCATCTAATTCTCAAGGACTTTTCAGAGCAGAGTCTTCTCTGTCACCTTGAGATAATTTTTCCTTTTCTTATAGAGTTTGTTAGGCTGATGTTTCTGTGAACTAAATACATAAGTGAGCACTAATTAGTGCCTTTGAGGTCATTCATTTCCAAAGGCCTAATAGTCATATTTCTTTAAAAGAGAAATAAAGCTGAAGGTTTTTTTCTTTTTTCCTGCCACCCGTCAGAAATATGAAAACCATTTCTATTTTCTTTAGTAACAGCTAAGGGCAAAGACCACAGATCCACCTCCCTCCATTAGGGCACAATCAATAGAGATTTGGAGTTTTCCCCCCAAGTCTAGACTCCTGTTTGGGAACAAATGTGAGAATGAGGCCCATTTCCTGCAAAGGCCAGAGGACAAAGGGACCTGCTGACGGCCGTCCATGTGACTCCGGGAACTGCCAGGCCTGCAGCTCGGATTGTGGACTCTCATAGGACGGGAGGCAGTGATGGCTGGGGCTCCAGTTTGAAGGTCTGAACTGCCATGAATGAGGCAAGCCTGCTGTACCTGCCTGGGGCTGAGATTTTTCAGCAGTCACTTTATAGCTCACTGTGAAGCCCTGTGCTGTTTGTGTGACAGGCAGAAGTGGGAGCTGCCAGTGACACAGGCTGTGGGGTGAGCACAGGCCATCTCCCCTGAGCAGGGTGACCTGGCAGGGGGGCCAGGCAGTCAGAGGAATTAGGCGTCAGGGATTTGGTAAGGCTCCTGAGTGAAGCGGGGACATTAAACTGCTTCCCTTTTGTGGAGCTTCCTCCAAGGCAGCTGGAAACTCATCTCGGGCAGCTGGCAATACAATCCTGAATGCTGTCGCTTCCGCATCCTCCCGGGCAGTCCCAGCTTCAGCCGAGCCCCTCAGAAGAGGGAACTTGAAGTTGAAAGCATGAGGCTACCCTTGGGGGCAGTTAAAAAGTCACTCACCTCTAGGCTAAAGAACCTAAGTTTGATCATCCAAGACTGTAGTCCTCTGGGGTGGCATGGGGGAGGCGTCTTCCAGCCCCAGGAGCCATAAAGAGGCAGGTGCTTCTCCCGAGGGATGCTTGGGAGGGCGGACCGCAGACACATGCGCGCCCCCGGAGGATGCCGCAAGGACGCAGCTCTGCCCAGGGCTCAGGCACTCCAGTAAACAGATCATCTCCAAGACTTCCTTAGGACAGAATTTTGTATTCAGGAAGGGCTTCCTTGGGCTCTCATTTACCTTGAGTGTCTGGGGCACCCATGTGGCCCCAATATCTGACTATAACAGTGCTTCCAGCAAGCGCAGTAATGATCGCTGATTCCACCCAACCCAAGAAAAGAACAGAGGAGGCCACACGCAGATCAGAGCAGCTTCCCATCATCCTGAACACGCAGACGCCCAGAAATACACACGTGACGGACCCGCTGGGTTTACGACTTCCGATGCCTTTCTCCCTCCCTCCAACCTGCAGCCTCTTTGACATCTTCTAAACCCTCCACCCCTCGCACCCGCAGCCCCGCGAGACAAGACCGCGCCACCCCAGGGCGTCCTTGTGGAGGAGACTGAGGGGCAGGCACAGAGGTCTGGGTCCTGGAGTGGAGCCCTGGGAAGGGAAGGGCGCCTGCCAGCACGTGGGTGCGCCCCCGCTGGTCCCTTTGTGCCCTCTCGGCCACCTTGCTGTCACTAAAAGGAGAAGGGACACCAGGGTCGCAGGACGAGGTGGGGCCAGTGGCCGCGGCCTGGGGCCTGTGACAGAATAAGACCCGGACAGCCCCGAGGTGGTGGGAGGGGGGCACGTGCTCACGAGTACCGGCCATTGGCAGGGCTGTGTGCCAGGCCGCTGCCCCGCGTCGTCACCTGCGCACCTCCAAACAGCCCCATCAGCTAAGCTATGATTCCTGCTTTGGAGATGAGGAAACCGAGGCTCAGAGAAATTGTCCAGGGTCCCGCATAAGTGGCTGGAAAAATGTCTCTACCTGTCCTGAGGTTCTGGGATCTTCCTCCTGCTTTAGGGGGACGTGGGGTGCACTGCCAGCCCCCCACCTGCCCAACACAGGCTCCCGGCTCGGGGCCCCTCACCAGCAGCCGCAGGGGCTGAGCCCTGACCCCCTCAATAGGCTGCCCTATGGGATCGGAGTGGCAGGGCCGAGCCCCTCTGTGCTCAGCAGTGGACTCTGGGCCGGAGGCATGGCACTCATGCGACTCCAGGCCTGCCACCCCCCCTGGGGCTTCTCTTCTTCTCCAGAACAGTACCAGTGGTGTGAAAATGCTGGGGCCATAGAGAGGGCTCTGCCTGGACTGCGGGGAGAGGGGTAGGGCAGCAGCCCTGGAGAGTGGTCTGCCTCCAAAACCAAAAAACACACAATGTGGTTAAACCATCCACGCTTCTCATGCAACTTTGGTTCCTAACCCTGCCGTGAAGTGCATTTCCTGAGGGTGATGAGCATACGCCCCTTCCTCTCCTCACACGCTCACAAATGCACACGCGCACACACTGCTCTGTCTTTGGCCATTCCTTTCGGCCTGAAATGCAATTCTGCCCGAATTGATTTCTCTTCCCCCTCCTGGCCAGAGATCTTTCTAGAACACAAAACTGACCATGCCACTCCCTTCTTTGAAACCCTTCAGTGGCCCCCTCTTTGCTCTCAGGATTACATCCAGTCCCCATCCCACCAGACAGGCCCTTCATAAAGACATGAATTGTCCCATGGAGGCACCACCAGCCGCATGCGGCTTTGGAGCACCTCCAATGCGTGGTCGGTGCAAAATACCCACCAAATTTTGAAGACTTGGAAAAATAATATAAAATGTTGACACTTTTTACATGTTGAAATATTTAGGACTCAAAAATATATATTATTAACATTAATTTCACCAGTTTCGTTTTACTTTTTTAATATAGATACTATAAAATTCAAAATTACATATGTGGTTCAAATTGTATTTCGATGGGGCAGGGCTGACCTGAACCCTGTTTATGTCTCTGGCCTCGACTTTCCCCTGGTCTCACCCAGGTACTGCAGTCCTTCAGAACTCCCCACATCTCCCCAGGGTCCAGGCTCTTTCTGCTCTGTGCCCTTGCTCACGCACCCACTCTGCTCCTGATGCCTCCCCAACAGTGTCCACCAGAACCACAGATCTCATAGCCCAAACCTCGGCTCAAGAATCAGCTCTCCTGACAAGTATTCCACACCCTCTTTTGGCCTCCACTGTTCCATGCGGGGCTTCCTGCTTCTCTTACCCATATGCAAGGCTCCATGTCACCCAGATGGCCATCCAGGCAAATCCAAGTCAGTGTGGCCAAGGGGTCTGGAGAACCTGGGACTGGACCCAGCTGCCCATGGTCTCCAGAGGGCTCCAGGCTGGTGAGTGGATGTGGTACAAGGTCAAGATAGGAAGGCTGATCGACTCCCCCAGGGTGATCATCACCCACGGCCAGCCTACCAGTGACCAGGGGCTGGTCCTCTGTCTTCCAGGAGCAGAAGTTTTATTTTCCTTCAGAGCTCATTAAACTTGGGAGTTCTGACTCACCATCAAGGCTCACAGTGGGCTGGTGCATAAAGGCAGAATACCCGCTTACTAGTTCACAGTGAAAACATAGTGGTCTAGTTGGCCAGATCAGTGCATGGTTTCGTATTAGATGAGCTAAGCAAAAAGTCAGAATTATCAGTATTCATGTCAGGAGGTTACTTGGTGAGCTTGGAATTGGAGCAGGGGGAGTTGCTTAGACGAGTTCAATAATAGTATTAGGACAGATACACTCCTTTCTCCAGAAGATAAACCTGCCTGGGGACAAGGCACGACCAAGTTCTTGGTCAGACTGCCCGATTTCCAGCCAGAAATGGGATGGGCACTGCCGACATTGGTTTGGGACTTTTCTTTTTCTAACCTTCTGTTGTAGACCCACCTGTCTTCTCATTAGCATTTTCTTTCTTGGCCAAGGTTCACAGCCAATCAGGTTAGAGTGTGGTCCCTCGGGCTGGGATCCACTCAGTTTCTGGGTCTCTGTTTGCCTCGACCCCATGTTGATTGCACAGTTTACCTCTACAGGGTGGTTTTATTCCTCATTTCCAAATGCCTTGGAAAAGGAGAGGCAGGTGGAAACGAGCTGAGTGGGTGGAGTGCAATGATTCCGGCAGGTCTGTCAGACTTGGAGCAAGGTCCCCACCTGGGGATACTGGGCACAGACTTAGCCCCTGACAGGAGCTAATTAACTGGGGGTGGGGATGGGGGTCAGGCCTCCAGTTCCAGCAGAGCCACTTGAATCCACGCAGGAAAGCAAGGCAGAAACTCTGTCCTAAAGACTGAGCAGGCCGAGGCAGGCAGAGAGAGAGGAGAGATGCAGACAACAGGGCCTTGGTTCTTCCCACCTGGCCCCAGGGCTCGCTGGTTACAGAGGGAGCAGCAAAGCCGATGCCAGATGCCACAGATGCCACATGCTGTTGGGGACTCGTTTGGGTTGGTTCGTGGACTGGGAGAGATGGACCCTGCATGTGGTTGAACCCGAGACTCGCAAGGGCCAGAAGCCACCAAGACCAGCAGCAAACATTTGGAGAGCGGGTGACGTCCTTTAATTATTTAAACTTGATTTCCCTTAGTTTGAACATATTTGTAATAACCTCTTTGAAGTCTTTGTGAAGTTTAACATCTGAAATTCCTCAGAGACAGTTTGTATTAACTACTCCCCACCTCCCCACCTCAAAGTATGGGTCTTATTTTTCTGTTTATTTGTCTATTTTGTAATTTTCTGTTGAAAACTAGATATTTCAGATACTATATTATAGCAACTCTAGATTCAAATTCCACCCATTGCCCCTTTCAGATGCTGCCGTTGTGGAGTTTTGTTTGTTCGTTCATTTGCTTAGTGACTTGCCTAGACTAATTTCAAAGAGTCTGTTTCCCTTGCAGTGTGTACCTGCTGATGTCTTTTGTCAATTTAACTTAAACTGTTATTTTTATTTTTGATCCTAGCTTCCTAGGGGTCATCCCTGTGTCAGTGTAACTTAGTGGGCCACCAATGATTGATCAGAGGTTGTGCTCGAACACCATAAGTTCATAAGAATTCCATCTTTTGCTGATATACCTGTATGGAGGTTGGGGAACACACTCAAGATTTAGGTCATTTACAAGTCTTCCCTGGATTTTGCTTTTCATCCGGTCCCTGTGTATCTCCTCTGTGTGTATGCAAGGCCTGGTGTTCAGCTGGGGATTATGTTAGCTGGGACCCTCTCCGGTCTCCCTCGTTCATGTACACAGTCTTGCAAATGTGTGCCGCTTTCTAGACTGCCAGGGACATGTCAGAGATCACTAAGGTCATTAGGGCTGTCTTCCTCCACGGATCTTGCTGTAACATCTCTGGCTAGTCTGACAGTATGTTTTCTGCCCCAGCCTCAGGCTATATTTGATGTTGACCATTCCCATTTGTTTGGAACTGGGAGTGCTACCATTTCTGACAATGCCCAGGGCATGGGATTTCTCTTTTTTTTTTTTTTTTTTGGCTGTGTTGGGTCTTTGTTGCTGCACGCAGGCTTTCTCTAGTTGCAGTGAGCGGGGGGGCTACTCTTTGTTGCAGTGCACGGGCTTCTCATTGCCGTGGCTTCTCTTGCTGCAGAGCACGGGCTCTGGGCACGCGGGCTTCAGTAGTTGCAGAGTTGTGGCTGATGGGGCTCTAGAGCACAGGCTCAGTAGTTGTGGCGCACGGGCTTAGTTGCTCCGCGGCATGTGGGACCTTCCCGGACCAGGGCTCGAACCCGTGTCCTCTGCATTGGCAGGTGGATTCTCAACCACTGCGCCACCAGGGAAGCCCTCTGCATTCTACTCTTAATCAAGTCAGCTCACTCTGCTGGTGAAGCTGCTAGTTTTCACAGCCCGCCCTGCCCTGGTAGAACCATCAAACTGGAGCTGGGGCGGAAGAAAGGCAAGGAGGTGATAGATGGGACCAGCTCCAGGCTGCAAAGCCACAGAGTCCCAGTGTTCTTTCCCAAAGTTCAGAAGTCTTTCTTGAATAAATATTTTGCAAGTTTTACATGCCTTTGATTTCTAGCATCCTGAAATGGTTGGGTTTTTTGTTTTGTTTTGTTTTGTTTACCATCTTGCCCAGTTTTGTCATTACTTTTTGAGAAGAGATTTTTGCCAAACTTCTCACTCTGCCCTTATGCCTTGTCATAACTATGTAAGCACTGAAGTTTGTAGACAAAGTGTTTAAAAACACTATATTGATAAGATAGGAGGAAAGAGAGTGAAATCTTTATATTCCCAAGAATATAAAGAAAGCCACTTGTCAATGCCTAAAACTGAAAAAAAAAATCAAGAAGTAGCAATAATAACATGTTACTTAAAGATATGAATATAGGGCTTCCCTGGTGGCGCAGTGGTTGAGAGTCCGCCTGCCGATGCAGGGGACAGGGGTTCGTGCCCCGGTTCGGGAAGATCCCACATGCCGCGGAGCGGCTAGGCCCGTGAGCCATGGCCGCTGAGCCTGCGCGTCCGGAGCCTGTGCTCCGCAACGGGAGAGGCCACAACAGTGAGAGGCCCGCGGAGCGGCTAGGCCCGTGAGCCATGGCCGCTGAGCCTGCGCGTCCGGAGCCTGTGCTCCGCAACGGGAGAGGCCACAACAGTGAGAGGCCCGCGAACTGCAAAAAAAAAAAAAAGATATGAATATAAATATAAAATAAACCAGCTAAAAGAACAAAAAATCATTACTTTTGAGGAAGAGGAAATGAGGAGGAGGGACACAAGGCCTTAGCCTTGTAGAAATATGTAGATTCACTAAACAAAGTCTATATATAATTTTGATAAAAATAAAATATTTCAAAAGTAGTGGGGAAAAAGATTCAAAGAAAATTAAGCCTTTAAGGTCAGTCATACCTGAGTTTGAATCTTGGCTTCACAACTTACTAGCTGTGTGATTTTTGTCATGAAACTTAACGTCATCAAGTCTCAGTTTAGTTTTCTATAAAATGCAAATGATAGCAGTTTCGAAGAGTTATTAATAGTACTAGCACATGCTATGAGACAGGAAGCAAAAATCACAAAGTAGGGAACAGAATCTGTTTCTCTATCTCCAGGTAGGGCCACGTGTCCCTCACCCTTCTCACCAGCCCAAAGTTCTTGAGAATGAATTTTTATATAACTCTCTAGCTAATGGCTAATGAAGCACCAGTATATGAAGCAATGTCTTAATGGCCAGCTTGGTTATATCCACTTTGTCCCCATCTATAATGTAATCTGCATAAGGGCAGTGACTAGTCTGTCTGCTTGCAGAGTGCCTAACAATTTGTTGAATGAATGAATGAACTCAGGCTGTCTGGTGGGGGGATTATATTCTTCATATAACAGTGTTCGTTTCGCCATAGCACAGGCTGCTCTCAAAGCCTGCAGAAATGTGATGTTCTTTTGAAAATAGAGAAGATGGATCCAGGAGCTGGATCTGTTCCATATATGGGAAAACAGCTTAAAAGCAGCATACCCTCCAGGGAACATTCAAGAACAGTATTATTTTTCCCAAGTATAGCGGGCCTCTCACTGTTGTGGCCTCTCCCGCTGCGGAGCACAGGCTCCGGACGCGCAGGCTCAGCGGCCATGGCTCACGGGCCCAGCCACTCCGTGGCATGTGGGATCTTCCCGGACCGGGGCACAAACCCACGTCCCCTGCATCGGCAGGCGGACTCTCAACCACTGCGTCACCAGGGAAGCCCTGAGTTTTTTCTTTTAAAGATCTAAACTAGCCATTTCCTTGGGTCTAAATCCTGTAAACAGTGACCTGAATAGCATTACAGGTAAAAACAAAACATAACAACACCTTTTCTTCCTCCTTCCATGATATAGTGCTAGGGATATAAAGAGGCAGTTGTACTTGGAATGTTTTTATTTGGCCTTAAAACATTTTCCTTCCAGATAAGAGGATAGTAATGTATATGATTTGGACCCTTTTTAAGTTTACTCTGCTGTGCTTGGCCGCATGGGGGAAGGTGTGGGCATTGACATATCAGGGCGACCTGGATTTGAATCCCAGCTCTGCTACTACTAACCAGTCAGTGCCTCTGAGTCCAGTTTCTTTCAGTCTAAGTTTTTTTTTTTAACTTATAAAGAGAAACAGCAACAAAAATACCCAGCTCACAGGATTGCTGTGGAGATGACTTGAGATACATCACACAATGCACATTTGAGGGCGCCCAGAACTATGAGCTTCCTGCCCTTGCTTGGATGCTGTTAGGGAAGAGCTTCGTGCTCATAAAAGCTTGAGAGGGATAATAAGCTTTACAAGAAGTCTTGAGAAGCCTCTTACCAGGTAGAAAGGAAACACATATGCAAGAAGCTCCAAGTTTCCTCACAAGTCCTATAGGTACAGCCTCGTTTGAGGGGGAAAAATCATACTCTTTCCTTTATCCCAGATTTAAAAAGAATCCTACATCAGTGCTTCTCAGACTCGAAGTGCTGCCTGTGAATCACCTGAAAATCTTGTTAGAATGCAGATTTACATTTAGTAGGACTGGGGCGGGCTCCAAGATTCTCCTTCTCTAACAAGCTGCTAGATGATCTGATGCTGTTGACTCACGGACTACACTTTGAAGAGTGAGGGAGACTGTGGCCCAGTTGGTGCTGGATCCAGTAATGATGCCCTTTTCTCGTTTCATACGCAAGACCGTTGTATTTAATATAGAGCCTGGCACATAGTCTGCCCATCACTGTTACTGCTTTATTATCTGTCTAGGATAAACTGGAAAAGTTTTCCTGGACACACTGTTATTGCATATGATCCAAACCGGGGCAAAGTTGTTCTCCCCTTCAAGGACTTGGTAAGTGATGGCTCTCACGGATCCACTGTGGGGAGACCTGTCACTTCAGAGTCAGCCTGTGGCCCACGGTGGTTGTCCGGTCTCCCACAGGTTGGATAGTGAGGGGTGATCAGGTGAGGGAGGGCGAGGGGGCAGGATGTAACACAGCTGTGGCCTGGCCAGCTGGGTCCCTGGGGGAGGCTGGCTCGCAGGGAAGATCAGAAAAGCCAAGCCTCTGACTACGTCGCCAGCGGGGATGCAGCAATAAACAGTGGAAATGGAGGGGGGCGTGTGGTGCCTTTATTCTTTCTTCTGGTGACTATACCTTCTGCTTTCTGTCCAAGCAGATATGGCGTCGGGCAGCACAGATGCCTGTGGCAGGTGGCATCTAGGAGATACACCCACAGGGTTGTTAAACGCCCTGGGTGCAGCTCCCCTGGCCCATGGTTTTATTCCTTTGAGAAACATAATTGACCCACATTGAAATGGGAAATGGGAAGTGTGTGGTGTGGAGGAGACGGGAAAGTGCATTGGAAAGAATATGGACTCGGGGGTCACTGAGGGCTACTTCCTACCTCAGCTCTGAGGCGGTGAATCCCTGTGTAGCTGGTGCAATGCAATGGCCTCAGTTTTCTGATCTGTGAAGTGCAGGGTCATTGTGAGGAACGGAGGGGTGATGCACTGTCAGATGGCACTTTTTAAAAAAATTTAATTGAGGTATAGTTGATTTACGGTGCTGTGTTAATTTCTGCTGTACAGCAAAGTGATTCAGTTATACGCACATATATATTCTTTTTCATATTCTTTTCCATGATGGTTTATCACAGTATATTGAATATAGCTCCCTGTGCTGTACTGTAGGACCTTGTTGTTTATCCATCCTGTATATACTAGTTTACATCTGCTGACCCCAACCTCCCACTCCATCCCTCACCTCCCCAACCGCAAGTCTGTTCTCTATGTCTGTGAGTCTCTTTTGGCTTCATAGATATGTTGATTTGTATCGTGTTTTAGATTCTACATATGAGTGATATCATATGGTATTTGTCTTTCTCTTTCTGACTTCACTTAATATGACAATCTCTAGGTCCATCCATGTTGCAGCAAATGCATTATTTTGGTCTTTTTTATGGCTGAGTAGTATTCCTTTGTATATATGTACATCTTCTTTATCCATTCATCTGTCAGTGGACATTTAGGTTGTTTCCATGTCTTGGCTATTGTGAATAGTGCTGCTATGAACATAGGGGTGCACGTATCTTTTTGAATTAGAGTTTTGTCCGGGTATATGCCTAGGAGTGGGATAGCTGGATCATATGGTAGTTCTATTTTTAATTTCTTGAGGAACCTCCATACTGTTTTCCATGGTAACTGCACCAATTTACATTCCCACCGACAGTGTAGGAGGGTTCCGTTTTCTCCACATCCTCTCCAGCATGTATTATTTGTAGACTTTTTAATGACGGCCATTCAGATGGTTCCTTTATAAATGGGTTCTGCTAGTTTCTGGAAAGCAACATCCACTCAGCGAGCCACTCAGGCAGGACCACTTGGATTATCCACCCCCATCATAATTCCTACAATCACCCTCCAGACACTGTCTCAACTCTCAAACCTGACGGTCCTGCATTTCCGCCCACAGTAAGATGCCCCGGCCCGGGCTAGCTAGCCCTTTTCTCCTGCCCAAGCACTCCCTGGCACCCTCCTTTGCTCCTTTACAGTTACAAGCCTCATGGGATGGGCCAGACATCTGTAGCCAAGCAAGTCGAGCACATGTGACAGCCCTTCCCACAGTCCCCAGCGGGTCACTCCCTCTCAGCCCAGGCTCCACCCACCCTCTCCTGCTGACCAGCAGAAGGGGAAACCACAGGTTTTCATCAACAGCCAGGGATATCTGGGCCAATCTGTAAAGTGACCAATCTGCTGAGTTTTAAAAGCAGCCCTAAAAGAAAGCACAGTGTAGGAAAAGAGGGTAATGAAAACTGTTAAATATTATAACAGCACAGATCCTGTGAGGCAAAGGTCAGGGTCGTTTTGCAGGCTGGCAAAGCATTGCTACAGGACCAACGTGGTGAACTTGAGCTAAAAAGTGCTTTCTAGACGGCTGGTGGCCTCAGGCAGCCATTGGAGGACACCTACCCCTTCACGCATAGAAATCCCTGCACACCAGAATCTTCAGGCTTTGCTTTCACATCAGAAAGCCCCTCATCACCCAGATTATTCGTTAAACTCGATTTCAAAGCTGTCTCCCGGCTGTAAGCCCAACAGTGTCAGAGAGATAGGGTGTTGACCATAATTTTTCATTCGGTGTGTGTGGGGGCTTGGGGGAGGCCAGCAGAGAATTACCAGTAATAATGACTGCTTCCCCCTCTTGAATTTCACCTCCTCTCGGGTCGAAGCGGGGTAGTATCCTCCGCAGGAATTCATTCAAACGAAAATGGGGGAGGGCTACAGGGTCCCGGGACCTCCCAGCCTCGTAGGCTCCCGTCTTAACATGCTTTTGTAGGTGGGTAATGGATACAGGTAGAGGGACACTGCCCTTCAAGTGCTTCATAAAAGAGGGAGATACAGGAGGTGTGGGCCAGACGACCGCGCGCCCAGCCGGAGGCCTCTGCGGAGCCAGCGCCCCGGTGAGAAATCTCTGAACCGCTGCCGCCGTACATGCAGATGTGGGAATCGTCCAGACCGAAAGGCTTCTCACGGACCCTCCCTCCCCAGCATCAGAGAACTTGACTTTCGGATTCCCCCCACGCGCACCCCTACCTCTTCCTGCACCGGGTGCCCCTGCGCCTTTGGAGGCTGCGGGGGAAGATGGCAGCATACAAACTGGTAAAATAAACCTTTTTTGGGAAACCTCCAGATTGTTTCAGAGTCAGCAGGACACATGGGCCGGCCACAATAGGTTCACTTTCATGTGGATGCTGGAGCAGGCAAGACTTCCAAGTAAAAACTCTGAATGTGAATTTAGCTAGTTTGGGATAAAGACGCCTTTCAGCGTCAATAAACACCCTGAATGCAGCCGCAGCGGAGTTACAACTTAATGAGATGAGGGGAAGTGCAGCGGGTCAGGCCTCATCTCCCGGCCTCTGTCATGCTAATCAGCTGGGCAGCCGGCAGCTGAAAAACTGCTGGAATTTTTATTTGCATTTCATTTACTTGGAAGGAAATTGACCCAGATGGTCCACAAAGGCCCTAGAAGGCTGGCCAGCAGTGTAGGGCTGCACACTTCTCAGAGGGCCTGCACTTGTCTGCCCATCCTTCTTTGAGCCCAGGGCATAAAAGATTAAAACAGCGTAAGGGAATTGATTTCATGATGTTTAGATAATTTCCCCAAGATTTCAGAAAGGACCTCAACAAACTAATTTAATCAGCCAGGAGCTCAACAGTAATTAAGGGGAAGAAAAGCTGAGATAATGAAAGAGGTGGTGAGGATTTTTGTCGTTGCTGGTGGGAACCTTTCTTAATTAGGAAAAAGTCTAAAAACTAGATGATGTGATGGAGGTAGGCATAGGCGCGGAGCGCCAGCGTCCGACGGCTCCATCAGCCCATGATGGATTGCCTACACAGTCCATCTTCTCCAAAGAGATCCCAGACAAGTGGCCACGGAGGTGTCCACTGGGCATTTCCATGGGTATTCGCCTGAATCTTGAAGGTTGGGACCTCTGTGGGAGGCCAGGGTTCGTCTCCACATGGTCCCTTCCACCAGGTGAGGCTCACACCTCATCATGCTTTGGGTTGGACAACAGGCATGGGGAATGAACCAAGGGTTTGTCTCCAGGAGGCTGGTCCTCAGCGTTCACCGACAAGCTCGGCTGTCTCCCTGATCCAGCCAGATCTGAGCTCCGCCAGAGCACAGGAACTCCCCTCTGCAGACCACTGCTTCAGGTCATTAGCGTGAATGGACCAGCCCAGTCTCACTCATGCCCTGGTCTGATTTTCTGACCTGAAAGCAAGCAGGAAAAGACTGTGTACATGAACAGTCCTGTCTCTGAGGATGCCGACTGCAGGAACTAAAGGAGGGTTTCTGGTGGGTGGGCCGGCCCTTGCTTCTTTGACTCCCTGCCTGCGCTGGGTGCCGACCCCGGCCTCTGAGAGCAGATGCTCCCCGGCCTTGGGGTTCACCACCTTGCCTGTGATTCTGCCTTTGCCGACCTCCCGGCTCACTTGCTGCCTCAGGTCCACCCGACCCCCAGACCTGGAGCGAGGCCTCCCCCAGAAGATGAGCCTGGTTTGTTTGCCAGCCTCATCCCAGAGTCTTTCACATCCAGCTGCTTGTTCTCTGCTCCCTCCTGAAAGGGCAAGAAAGAGCACCAGGCCTCATCTCCCATGAATTGCATCCTGATTTACGTCTAAATCTTTATCTTACGTGTACTTAGAAGGGTCTTTTTACAATGGCAGTGGAAACGAGGACCAATAAATGGCTCTCTTCACTAGAACGTCTGTGCTCTGGCTTTCGGTAACAAGCAGTTTCCCATTGTCTTTCAAGTAAACCAACTCGAACCGTCTGATGCAAAACGTAAGAGTTTGTTGTGAAGATCCAGGAGTGGGTCAGAAATCCCAGAGACATGAGTGCATCCTGGCCTTGGAAACGTGCTGAGAGCTGGAACTTGAACTTGAGACCTCTCTCTGCCACTCACCTCTGCTCTCCTGGGTCTTTCTTCTCTCTTGCTCTCTGTGCGCTGGCTTCCTCTGCTGTTTTGGTGCACGTAGTGGAAAATGTGGCCTCTGGTGGCTGCCAAGTGATGTCTTACAGGTCCAGGCACCCAGAGGGACCTTGAATCTCCTGATTCTAATTCCACATCTAAGGGAAGGGGCTCTTGAGTGGCTTAGTTGGGACAAGCACTAGGGGAAAGGTGGGGTCAAAGTGGCTGCCAGAGTCACTGAGTTCATATTTATAAAGCACCCTTTACTTAGCACATACAGAGCATTATAACGAATGGGAAAAAAAGGTTCAGTCGGTTTTCAGGGAGAAAAGAAAATGGTGTTGAAACGGTGTTGCTACTCACTCTTTACTTTCTCACCCCTCAAGAATGGCTCAGAGAAAGGATCCAGGCAGACCCTAGAGACCTGGGAACCAGCTTCCCTTTAGATAGTTCGTGGGCATTGGTGCCAGGAATTGCTCTCCACTGAAGGTCACTGGTGAAGAGAAAAAAAAATTACTCTGTGAAGAGCAATTTGGGGTCAGGAAAAGACCCCAAATTACTCTTCACAGCCTCTTTGGGATACGTGTTCCTCAAGGAACCCAGCATCCTAGACCAGCAGGGCAGGGCGAGCTCGGGGTATCTGTGTCTGTCTGGTGAGAGATGGAGGGGTTTCCCTCCCAGAAGGCTGGGCAGGTGGAGGGGTGGGGAGCTCAGGCGCACATTCTCTTTTTTTAAATTAATTAATTAATTAATTAGTTTTTGGCTGAGTTGGGTCTTCATTGCTGCGTGCGGGCTTTCTCTAGTTGCGGCGAGCGGGGGCTATTCATTGCAGTGCACGGGCTTCTCGTTGCGGTGGCTTCTCTTGTTGCAGAGCACGGGCTCTAGGTGCACGGGCTTCAGTAGTTGTGGCATGCAGGCTCAGTAGTTGTGGCTCGCGGACTCTAGAGCTCAGGCTCAGTAGTTGTGGTGCAAGGGCTTAGCTGCTCCGCGGCATGTGGTATCTTCCCGGACCAGGGCTTGAACCCGTGTCCCCTGCATTGGCAGGCGGACCCTTAACCAGTGCGCCACCAGGGAAGTCCAGGTGCACAGTCTCTTGAAAGGGAGACTGACCAATGATTAAGCCGAGTCCAGCGGGGCCATCTGAGTTCCCCAAGAAGGGGCTGTACATCTTGGAGCACACAGGACAGTGGTGGTGACAGGAAGCCTGGGCAGTGCCATTGCGGGGACAGGCTTTGTCTTAGAGATCTTGATTTCTCAGGAACTCTAGCTCAAAAGCAGAGAGAGAGCGGGCAGAATGAGTACCCGAGGGCAGTGGGTCTCAGCCAGGAGGGAATCTTGTCAGCCTCACACGCCCACGTCCCCCAGGAGCATTTGGCAGTGTCCGCGGATAATTTTGTGTGTCGACCGGGATGGGGGATTCGACTGATCTCATGCGGAGAGGCCAGGGATGCTGCCACCATCCTCCAGTGCATAGGACAGGCCCCCGCAGCAAAGAGTTATCTGGCCCCAAATGTCAACAGTGCTGAGGCTCAGAAGCCCTGGTGCAGGGAAAGCCTCTCTTGCTCTTGGAGGAGTTTTGCGCTGGTTGTGGAGGTGACTGGGTCGCAGTGCTGGCAAAGGATGCTGATGAAGATGGTGGAGTTCGCCTTGGCTGAGGGCTTGGCCAAGATGGGGGGTTGTCTTCTGGACACAGAGTGCTGTTAAACATCCGGGCTTTGCAGGCAGTTACTCAGGATTTGTTTCCCACTTTCGTTAATCAGTAGTTGGTGACCTTGGAAAATTATTCAACCTGTGTGAGCATCAGTCTTCTCTTCTGTAAAATGGGTGTGATAGTGTTGCGTCCTCACAGGGCTGTCATGAAGCACAGATGACCTAACGCACGGTAGAAGGTCAGTGCAGGGACCCTTTGCCTCCACTGGAAGCTGAGCGGCGTCTCCCTTCAGGAAGCGGGTGGTGGGGGCAGAGACTGAGTGCAAGGCACAGAGCTTAACTAGAGTCTCATGAAGAGACGCTTGAGATACACTTTTTACTTGGTGGTTTGCAAACAAGAAGCGAAAGAGTGGTGAGAGGACTCGGTCACCGCCCCAAAGGACCAAAGGCTCAGAGTTGGGTGGGGCCTCAGTGCTGGTCAGTGGAAGTGTCATTGTGAGGACACCCAGATATCCTTCCAGGTGAAAGAAGGGACCGTTGATAGCACCTTACAATCTCCTCCGAGTCTCTCTTCTCCCGAGGAAACATGAATTATGTCTCTGGAGCTCCCCTGCAAGCCCCCTTGGGTTGGACCCGCGCTCACCTGGCGGCCCTCTAGACAGTGCCTTAAGGAGGCTCAGGACACCTCCTAGCCGGGCTGCGTGCGATGCAGCTGAGATGCAAGGGACTGCTGGAGTTACTTGTAGAACCACTGGCAGAGCCCATTTTTCAGTCCTGGCTGCATCAGACACAAAGTCCAGTACGTGCAAACAAGTTCTAAAGAAAGTGGAATGTTCCTTCAAATAAGAGGACAGGGTCGACTTAAGCTGATCGTATGTGCTGGCAGCCCAGCCCAGCTCCCGCAGCTCTGCAAGGGCGTTGGCAACGAGGGGCAAAGGGCCAAGTGCTTGGCAAGAGCCCCCAGCCCTTGGTGGAAGCCACGAGGGATCCAAACGCGACGCTGTTTTTCCGGAGGTGCAAGGCTAGCTCCCAGAGAGGAGGATTTGAGTGTGGCTAAAACACACCTCTGCTTCAGTGAACGTTACAAAGTCCCAAGTCACCTGGGTTCCAAAGTCACCAATGACTCTAGCAAGATACTTGGCAAAATGTGGAGAGAAGCAGAAACTTTCATGTTAGAGTTCTGAAATTGCATCCAAATGCTTCAGAAGGAAACTGTGGCCCACATGTTCGGGTTAAGAAGCTGCTGACATCAGTGGGGGAAGATACTGAAAACGGAGAGCCTGGCGAATAGGCCCAGATGGAGCGAGTGACAGCAGGCTGCGTGCGCCATAGACGGCTGGGGGGAGGCTCAGACCACATGAGAGCAGGCCTGAATTCTTTTTTTTTTGCATAAGGAGAGATGGGGAGTGACCCTACGGCTTTAAGAGAAGCCACCCTTGGCCTTGCAGGAACTGACTCCACTTAGATGGGCAATCTGACTCTTGCCCAGGAGCAGTAAGGGTGCCAGATCAATGCAGGGGGAGGCCAATGTAGGAGGATGAACCTACTTTGTAGTCATAAGAGATAAGAACTCACTAAAATGGATCAGGTTTTTCTAAGGTCACCCCTGGTTCTACTTGTAAATTCAAGACCTGGAAAGGCCAGTCCCCTGGAGCATGGGGTCTCACACCACCAAACCGTTTTCCATAGCAGCAGAACCATTTTACATTCTCACCAGCAATGTACAAGGGTTCCAATTTCTTCATATCCTTGTCAACACTTGTTATTTTCCTTTTTTAAAAAAATTGTAGGGCTTCCCTGGTGGCGCAGTGGTTGAGAGTCCGCCTGCCGATGCAGGGGACATGGGTTCGTGCCCCGGTCCGGGAAGATCCCACATGCCGCGGAGCGGCTGGGCCTGTGAGCCATGGCCGCTGAGCCTGCGCGTCCGGAGCCTGTGCTCCGCAACTGGAGAGGTCACAACAGTGAGAGAGCTGCGTACCGAAAAAAAAAAAAAAAATTGTAGCCATCCTAGTGGGTGTGAAGTGGTACCCCACTGAGGTTTTTATTTGCATTTCCCTAATGACTAACAATGTTGAACATCTTCTCATGTGCTTTTTGGCCATTTGTATATCTTTTTTGGAGAAATGTCTATTCAAATCCTTTGCCCGTATTTTAATCAGGTTATTTGTCTTTTTATTGTTGAGTTGTAAGAATTCTTTACATATTCTGGATACAAGTCCCTTATCATATAAGTATATAACTAGTAAATATTGTTCTCCCATTATATAGACTGCCTTTTTATTTTCTCGATAATGTCCTTTGATGCACAGAAGTTTTTAATTTTGATGAAGTCCAATTTTTCTTTTTGCTTTTCTTTTTGCTTTTTCTTTTGCTGCATGTGCTTTTGTGTCATATCTAAGAATCCATTGCCAAATCCAAGGCCATGAGATTTAGCCCTATGTTTTCTTCTAAGAGTGACAGCTGACTCTGACTAGAGGACTGAGAGCTTTTCCAAACCTTCCTTAGACTCCAGAGCAGTCTAGGATGCGTCCATTGCATCCTACCTTTCTTCCTGTCTCCTCCACTTGGGGTCAGATCTGCATCAAGTCTGACAGCCCTCCCACTTTCCCTGGATAACTGCCTAGTTTCTCTCACTTCCCTGAATAATATTCTTGGCACAGTGAATCCTGTCTTGGTACTTGCTTCTCAGAGAATCCAGACTAAAACAAGATGGAGAGATGTGTCTATTTAAATACTGGGAGATATTTCAAAATTTGTCAGTATTTACCGAGAGAGTATTATTACTTCAGTTTCTAGGATCCTGTCTTCAGAAAAAAACTGGGAAACAGATGTAAACAGAACTGAAGCTTATAGAGAAGATTGTTCCAAATAACCCTAAATTGGGGCTCAGAGTCCGGCATTCTGCTGAGCATCTAGGCGAGGCTGGGGTCTTCACCCTTCCCCCACATATATTTTACACAAGTTGATGTAGGGGGAGGGGTAGTAACTCTTGGACGTTTGGGTGCTTAGGTGTCTGGGCCAGGGGCTGATGGCAGGGGTTATGGAGGAAGATGTGCTCTCCCTTTCTTCGTGGAATGTGTAGCCCTGGTCTCTCGCACTGAAGGCTGGAGGGGACCGTTGCCACTTCAAGCAGTGGGCACATTGACAGCACCAAGACATGGTGACTTTGGCGGGGGTCGGCTGTCACAGGGACACCAGCAGCAGTGGTCGTGCTGAAGCCCCTCCCTGGAGCCCCTCCCTTAAAGGACTTGTGAATAAACAGACACCCATCAGGAAGATGAAAGGGAAGAAACGTGCCGATGTCCCCACGCACATGTAAACCACCCCCTCGAATCTCCCAGGAAAAGACTTTGAAGAGAGGTTCAAGGCTGAGGGCTAGCTGATAGGAACTGTTGAGCCTCCAGAATGAGGTTGCTCTGTTGGTTAGCGCAGTTCTGGCTGCAAAGAACAGAAAACCTGTTTCCAGCTGGGTCGACATTAAGGACTTTGATTATGGGACTCAGAGAAGTGCAGAGGTGGAGCAGCTCCTGCTGGGACACGTCAAGGCCTCAGCGTGGATTCTCCCCGACTCTCTGGGCTCTGTCTCCCTATCTGTGCTTGAGGCTGAAGGCCCAGAAAGAGATCCCTTTTCTGGATGTTATCATGCCCTGGATGAAAACAGGAAGACACTCTTTTTCTAAGAGCTGGAAAGCTTTTCCCAGAAGCTCCAGCAGATGTTGCCCCACATTCTGTTGGCCAGAACCGTATCTCAAGGTACAGTCCAGGACCCTCCCCACTGGTTTGCTCAGACTACTTAGGGTCTGCTCTGAAGCTGATGGTGGGATTTACTTCCACTTAATTGTGTAGGGAAGTGGAGACTTGTTCAATAAAAATAGAGATCGGGCTTCCCTGGTGGCGCAGTGGTTGAGAGTCCGCCTGCCGATGCAGGGGATGCGGGTTCGTGCCCCGGTCCGGTTAGATCCCACATGCCGTGGAGCGGCTGGGCCCGTGAGCCATGGCCGCTGAGCCTGCGCGTCCGGAACCTGTGCCCCGCAACGGGAGAGGCCACAACAGTGAGAGGCCCGCGTACCGCAAAAAAAAAAAAAAAAAGAGATCCCTTCCCTTGACTGCTCACAACCTTCCAGTGGCCTTCCATCCACTGGGAATAATATCAATAATGAAAATAGCACTGATGCTAACAGCTAACATACTTTGCTGACTCGTCCTGCACTGTCTGGCTCCAGTCTCCTCTCCGACCTACAGTTGCCACCTCCCTCACTGGTCTTTGTGTTGTTCCCTGAAAACATCAAGCTCGTTCCCATCTCAGGATGTTCATAGTTGCTCTTCTCTGCCTGGAACCTACTGCTGCCCAACTTCCTTTGCATTGCTTGATCCTTCATTTCATTGCGGTCTCTGCTCAGCTGTCACTCCCTCCCAGAAGCCTTCCCGGACCACCTTATCTGCAACAGCTTCTTCTCCAGCATGCTTCAAATCCCTAACCCTACTTCATTTCTCTAAGTATTTTTAATTGAGAAATATAGCACACATAGGGAAGTGTATACATGTATGTTTACCATTAAAACAACACTATTAAGTGAGTACCAAGGTGCCCTTCACTAAGGAGCAGTGAATTGCCAGGACCTTGGGCTCTTTCCCAGTTGCGTACTTCTCTCTCCTTCCCAGACTTACGCATATCCTCACTTTTAGGTTAATCATTCCCTTGCTTGTCTGATGCTGTGTATGTATCCCCACTTGTATATTGGTTTCGTTTTGAAAAACTGAGTAGCAAGCCCCAAATTAGTTTTGTAAGAAGAGGGCAATATTGCCACTGTTAGATGAAGGTGCCAAGGAGGAGACAGTGGTGTTGGCTTCCCCGTGAGTTTACAGGAGGCCAGCTCCTCCTCCAGGGCACCTGACAGGGCTGTCATGTGGACCAGGTCCTGGGTATCCAGCAGGAATTGGGCTGCTCTGTGTTTCCTGCTCCTGAGTTCACTCTGGTCCACCTCCATCTCACAAGGGTAGATCGAAGCAGAATATTTCCATCTGATGGAATGGATGTCTTCAGCTGATCCAGAAAGCAGAGCATGGAAAGGCATAGAAGGAAGAATGACGATTCTCCAGTTTTTGTTTCTGGCCTGGACTTCTCCCTTATACTCCAGACTTGGGTCCATCTGCCTAATGACATTTCTGCCTGAATGTGTAATAGGCGTGTCAAATGCTATAGGTCCCAAGCCCTGTTCCAGTCTTCATTCTTTCTTCTCTTGGTGTCATCCATAACTCACCATTAATTCCCCTCTTTCATATTCTGCATGGAAATTGTCAGCCGATCCTATTAGATCGGCTGAGTCTGAGTTGAATCTGAGAAGCTCTTTGGAAGCTCTGGCTGTGAGTGGACTCGTTGACTTTGAGTTTCACTCTACAGTGGTCTTGGTGGGTCTGTTGCTGAAGAACCTCCAATGTCAGGATCTTTATTTTAAACTCTTGGGCTAAAAGATTTCCCAGTCTCCTGTCTGGAGGGTCAGAGTCTGGCCAGCTGGGAGACTGTAACTGGTAAGGGTTGGGGGTGGGCAGTGGAGCAGGGTGGAGTGTGAATGCTGAAACTTTAGCATTTGGCATTCATTAGGCACAAGCTTACCTAATCCTCCTGTTCTTAGAATTGCACTGTCTCATGTTCTTTCATCCAGAGTTACTCTTCACACTGCAAACATTTAGTCTTTTTACGACGGGTTAGGGGCACAAGCCAAGTGGAGAGGGATGAGTGTAGGGCTCTTGGGATAGAGCCACTTCTTAAATGGCTTCGCCTGTCCTCTTTATTTTTATTTATTTATTTATTTATTTTGCGGTACGCGGGCCTCTCGCTGTTGTGGCCACTCCCGTTGCGGAGCACAGGCTAATGGACTAATTTAAGAAACCCAGGACCAGGGCCGTCTCCTCCTCAGTTCCAAAGGGGTCAGGCCGCCTCCCTGGTGGGGCCCAAAGACCATCCCAGGGGGCCTGGAGGACAGAGCGTGGAACCCAAGAGGATAATTCTTTTTATTTGTTTGTTTTGCGATACGCGGGCCTCTCACTGTTGCGGCCTCTCCCGTTGCGGAGCACAGGCTCCAGACGCGCAGGCTCAGCAGCCATGGCTCACGGGCCCAGCCGCTCCACGGCATGTGGGATCTTCCCGGACCGGGGCACGAACCCGCGTCCCCTGCATCGGCAGGCGGACTCTCAACCACTGCACTACCAGGGAAGCCCAAGAGTATAATTCTTGAGCCTTAAAATCTAGTAGAATTTTCCCTGCTTGGTTTTGGACTCCCTCGGGACCCATGACCCTTTTCTTCTTTCTGACTGTTCCCTTTTGGAACAGGAATGTCTATCCTATGCCCGTCCCACTATTGTATGTTGAAAGCACACAGCTTACTGTCCAGTGTCACAGCTGGAGAGAAATTTTACCCCAGAGTGAATCATACCTTGAGTCTCACTCATACCTGATTTAGACAATAATTAGATGAGATTTTGGACTTAGAGTTGATGCAGGCATGGGTTGATTTGGGGGCTGTTGGGACGGGGTGAATGGATTTACATGCAAAGAGGATACGAACTTGGGGGACCAGGGGGCAGAGAGTTATAGGCTGAATTGTGTCCCCTCCCAATTTATATGTTGAAGTCTTAACCTCCAGTACCCCAGAATGTACCCGTATTTTGGAGAGAGGGTCTTTTAAAAGATAATTTAGTTAAAATGAGGTCACTAGGATGAGCCCTAATCCAACCACATGGGTGTCCTTATAAGACAGGGAAATTTGGACACAGACCCACACGGAGGGAAAACCATGTGAGGAGTCAGAGAGAAGACGACCACCTACAAGTCAAGGAGAGAGGCCTCAGAAGACAGCAACCCTGTCATCACCTTGATCTCACCCTTCCAGCCTCCAGAGCTGTGAGCAAGGGAATTTCTGTTGTTTCAGCCACCCAGTTTGTGACACTTTGTTATGGCAGGTTTAGCAAAGGAATATACTATGGTTCCAAAGTTGCAGGGCAACGTTAATTTTGTTTTGGTTATTTTTATCTTTTTTGGCTGCCATAAAACACTGCAGACTCATACTGATGACATAAAAACCCTAAGAATTTTTTACATAACGTGTTCATGGTATATAATAAAGAATGTGGCCTTTGTCTCTGGTTCCTGGTAGATGACTTCTAAACCCTTGGAATTTCTTGAGCGATACAAGTATCTTTGCAGGAACCCTCCTACACTGCTGGTGGGAATGTAAATTGGTACAGCCACTGTGGAGAACAGTATGCAGGTTCCTTAAAAAACTAAAAATAGAGCTACCATAGATCCAGCAATCCCACTCCTGGGCATATATCTGGAGAAAACCATAATTCAAAAAGACACATGCACTCCTATGTTCACAACAGCCGAGACATGGAAGCAACCTGAATGTCCATCAACACAGGAATGGATAAAGAAGATGTGGCATATATCTAACTATACAATGAAATATTACTCAGCCATAAAAGAGAATGAAATAATGCCATTTGCAGCAACCTGGATGAACAAAAACAATAGTAACTCTTTTTTTTTTTTTAATGGTAACTCTTTTAATTCAGCCACAGGAAAGGAAGACATTGCCGTTTTTGTTTCTCTTTTGGCCGCACTGCGCGGCATGTGAGATCTTAGTTCCCCGACCAGGGATCGAACCCACGTCCCTGCATTGGCAGGCGGATTCTTAACCACTGTGCCACCAGGGAAGTCCCGGGTTTTCTACTTTTAATTGGAAAGTGCAGGAGAATGATGAAGGCTAAAAATGGGAGAGAGAGGGATAAACAGTGGGCTAAGGTGGACTTGCAGCTGAAGGCCACTTTTCTATTTTTTTTAATTGAAAATTCCTTTTCTTCTCTTGCCTCCCTCCACCTCCCACCTGTACCCCTCCCCCCTTTAAATGAGCACTGTTTGTGGCCGTTTTTGCCATAAAAACACTCAGAAGGAAAAGACAGGGCTTTGAAATGCTGATGTGCCTCGAAATGTCCAAAAGAAAATGTAAGCTCATTTTAAGTCCAAACGTGCATATTGACTAAAAGAATGATAATCCACTCCAGAGAGTTCTGAGCAGGAACAGAGACCCCAGTACAGAGCAGTGCAGAGCAGAGCCTTGCAAAGCTGCTGTATAAGGTGAACAAAACTACCTCTTCGGGAAGAAAAATCAAGTTCAAGACAAAGCTTCCTTCAACCTTAGCATTTGTTTCATCCTTGCATAAAATGAAACACAAACCCCAACTCTTCTCCAAAAAGCCTGTCTAGCTGCAAGCCAGACTTCAAACAGCCCTAAAATGTCCTTTGCCTTCACACCAGAGAGTTCAAGGAAGCCGAAGAGTGACCAGGAGAAGATTTTTGTATGGGAACTTTAACTTCCCATTCCATTTGACTTTTGGTCTTTAAAATACAGGTCAAATCGATGAATTTAATGAAGGCCGTTGAACACAATGGCTTCGCCTTGCACTTTGACCCCCAGAAAGGGGAGGCGGTCCAGGTCACAAAGCTTTAGCAGAACTTTAAGTGGTTAGCACACAGATGTGACAGAACGTTCCGAATCTCAGACTTGCAAGATCTATTGACAAGCAGTTAGAAGTATTTGAAGTAGCTGCATGAATGAACTTTGATAAGGTAGCCCTATTGTCTGCCATTGTCTCTTTCTCTTCATATGAAGACTCCCCCAAAAGAACAAGAGTCAATGAATGTGAAATGTTGTGTCCGTTTTACTGGACTCTGGACGCCTTTCAGCCCTGTGGACTTTTTGTGGGGAGTTCATGCTATTTAAGAGTATTCTTCCCTCTGAGTTTCAACTCTTGCAAATGGTGACTTTTCAGTCCGCTACCCACCCAAGTCTTTTCCAACGGCTTTCACGCCCTGAAGAGCTCTTTAAGTTAAAAGAAGTGAAGATTAATTTCAGTAGTTTTGCTTCTTCTCAACACTTGGAATTTTCGAGAGGGAATGCATCCTTCCTGACCCTGTGGCGATGGAGGGGTGGAGGTGGGGGAAACACAGGGCGGGGGGGATGAGCCGTGTTCTTCTGAAGCCTAAAGATGGTGCCCCTCGTGCCAAAGGCATGGACAGGAAGCTCCCTTCTGGAAAACTACCCGTCACCTTGAAACCCGGGAGAGATGAGGAGACTCAAGGAAAATCCAAGAGTCAGATTTTTAAGTGTGTAAGTAAGCGGACGTTACGGGGTTGGGAGGTCTTTTCCACCTAAAACAGCTCAGGAATTAGTGTAAGCCAGTCCCTCCATTCCAAGAAAGGCTTGTTTCCCAAGATCATCGATACCTGTCTTTATATAGTTTTTATCAGCAAGCATCCATTTTTTTTCCAGGCTGTGTCTAAACTGTCAGTTCCCCAGAGGGCTCTGCCATTGTTTGAAAACACCCTCGTCTGTTGGCAGGTTGCGTGGAAACAGTGGTGGGATGCCGCAAGTCTACAAAGACCCCGTCTGAAGAGCCATGTGTTGGTTTCACAGGGTTTCATAGTTCTCAGGTTTGCTAAGTATGCTTTGGGGGGTTTTCTCAGTAAATCTCTATGGATAGATTTTATTGTATTTTACCCTTTTGTCTGTTTTTGTTTGTGTGTTTGAAATTTCTCCCTTGTTCATTGACCAGTAACTTTTTCTGTCACCCATCTTTGACTTTTCTCCTTACGTCTGCATTTAAGCTGCTGTTCCCTCCTCTCAATATCTGACAGCCAAAGCCTTCATGCGCTTTTATCCCTTTGTGTTTGCATTATGACATAACCTGTGCAAAGTGGCCCAGCTCCCCAATCCTTGTGTGTAAAATTTGCAACATTTTTTGAGACGGGTCAGTGCTCATTTTTGGGATCCTTTCTTTATCTGAGTACCGTGTTAAAACTTTTTGCAGATGTGGCCTATTCAGGAGCAGGCTGCGGCTGCATGCAGAGATGGGGAAGAGAAGAAAAGGCCTTCCCATTTTGTGATTGCCATAGTAACTCAAACATTGCCAGTGTGTGTGCTGGTCCGGTCAGCCGCAGCCTGTGAGCTTGATTTCCTGTGCAATCAAGCCCTCTACCGGAGATCATGGCTTGTGTGACACAGGGCTACACAGAGGACAGTGTGCTTGTTAGACCTGAAATTAAGCATTTCACTTTAAAATAATACCCATTTGTATCCATTTTGTTCAACATAACAACAGCTGCTGTCCCTGGAATGACAGACTTGCCTTTTTAACCAAAGCTTCATATGACATTTATGAATGAGGCCGGTTCCATTCGCTTGCAGTTTGAATTCACAGTAGTTATTTTTGCCGTTTTTTTTCCTTCCCCAGCATATGGGTGAAATTCAACGTGATTCAAGTAATTATATACACAGTTCATGGGGAGGAAAAAGCCTGTTTTGTTTGTATCATCTCTTTTAAACTAGTTAGTGGGCTTTAGTTTTGGGGTTTTTTTTTTCTCTAAGAAGGCAAAATATAGAAGACGAATTGATGGTAACCTTTAAAATGTTGATTGCCTCGAAATAATAAGCGATAAAGAAAGAAAGGGCAATGTGGTCACTAGGTTTGTATATTCACTTTTGAATAAACAACTAAAAACATCAATCCAAGTTTCTCAGTGGGAAAGGGGCAGAGGAATCCTGGGCAGAACACTCCTGCTGAAGTCATTAAAAAACTACAGCTCCGAATTCTTGTTTTGCCTGCCAAATGCCTAGGGCCCAGAAGAATGAACAAAACGACAGGGCGGTACCCAGGTGAAAATTCCTGATTTGGCATAAAAGACCAAATAGAAATTCTCTCAGAATATTCTGTAGTTTCACAATTGTTAATATGAAGAAAAATAATCAAGGTCAGGTTAACCGATAAACGCAGCATAATGGGGATGAACAACAGCTATACTGGTAGCTCTTCTGCTCTTTCTCCTCCTCTTTCTTCCCCTTCTCCTTCTTCCTCTCCTTCCTCTTTACCACCACTACCTTCACCCTCACCACCATCATCACCATCACCACATCATCACCTTCATCAAATAAACCCAAGTCTGGCAGAAGGCACCACCTTTTATATCATATCATTGAAAGCCTTCTCTCCCAACCTGAGGATTGGAGAAGCAATAAGAAATCAATTTGAGCCTAATTCTCAATCTGTAAACCATGCAGCTCACAATGAAACTTGACCCTATGAATTCCACATCACCTAACAATGCTCCCCAACCTGAAAATAAGAAGAACCTGCAAGGGTGATTTTCATAATTAGGAAATTTTCATCTCTCTCAACATGGAAAAACGTTTAGAAAATGAAAACGTTTGCCTCTAGTCACGAAGTTTGAACAAGTTATCCTGTCCTTCCTCCATAGCCCCAATTTATAGAAAATAAGATCGAAAAGCAGCTTTCATAGGAGCAATTTCAACGGAAAGCATCTTTCTTTGAGACCCACAGCATTTGTTTCCCAGATCTTTTGACGTTCTCTATTTCATAGAAAAATCACATCCGTACAAGCTATAAATTTAGACAGGAAAACTTCTCCAACTCACATGATGGTTTTGATTTTTGTAAGAAATTGATTAAGTGTATTAATATATTTAAGTGTATTAATATATTATTTAATAAATAATCAAGGTTCCTCTCATCAGAAGATGTGTGTGTGTGTGTATGTGTGTGTGAGTGCTCACACACAATATATCCAGACCGCTGTAAGTCAAATATATAGTCTGGAGTAGAAAATATTCTACATGTAAAGTGCTTAGAGATGAGTTTGACACATGGCAAGCACCGTAATGTGCTTGTTTTTTTTAAATTATCCTAGTAATTTTATCCATTCATTTAAACTTCACTTGAAACCAAAATGGGAAGGGAAACACTTCGAAAGAGTAAACTCTCCAATAACTTCTGTACTTAAGAACCAATGGAAAACTATAAGACACTGATGAAAGAAATTGAAGATGATACAAACAGATGGAGAGATATACCATGTTCTTGGATTGGAAGAATCAACGTTGTGAAAATGACTATGCTACCCAAAGCAATCTACAGGTTCATTGCAATCCTTATCAAAGTACCAATGGCATTTTTCACAGAACTACAACAAAAAATGTCACAATTTGTATGGAAACACAAAAGACCCTGAATAGCTAAAGCAATCTTGAGAAAGAAAAACGGAACTGGAGGAACCAGGCTCCTGGACTTCAGACTATACTACAAATCTACAGTAATCAAGACAGTATGGTACTGGCACAAAAACAGAAATATAGATCAATGGAACAGGATAGAAAGCCCAGAGATAAACCCATGCACATATGGTCACCTTATCTTTGATAAAGGAGGCAAGAGTATACAATGGAAAAAAGACAGACTCTTCAGTAAGTGGTGCTGGGAATACTGGACAGCTACATGTAAAAGAATGAAATTAGAACACTCCCTAACACCATACACAAAAATAAACTCAAAATGGATTAAAGACCTAAATATAAGGCCAGACACTATAAAACTCTTAGAGGAAAACATAGGCAGAACACTCCATGACATAAATCACAGCAACATCCTTTTTGACCCACCTCCTAGAGAAATGGAAATAAAAACAGAAATAAACAAATGGGACCTAATGAAACTTAAAAACGTTTGCACACAAAAGGAAACCATAAACAAGATGAAAAGACAACCCTCAGAATGGGAGAAAATATTTGCAAATGAAGCAACTGACAACGGATTAATCTCCAAAATTTACAAGCAGCTCATTCAGCTCAATATCAAAAGAACAAACAACCCAATCCAAAAATGGGCAGAAGACCTAAATAGACATTTCTCCAAAGAAGATATACAGATTGCCAACAAACACATGAAAGGATGCTCAACATCACTAATCATTAGAGAAATGCAAATCAAAACTATAGTGAGGTATCACCTCAAACCAGTCAGAGTGGCCATCATCAAAACATCTACAAACAATAAATGCTGGAGAGGGTGTGGAGAAAAGGGAACCCTCATGCACTGTTGGCGGGAATGTAAATGGATACAGCCACTATGGAGAACAGTATGGAGGTTCCTTAAAAAGCTAAAAATAGAACTACCATATGACCCAGCAATGCCACTACTGGGCATATACCCTGAGAAAACCATAATTCAAAAAGAGTCATGTACCAAAATGTTCATTGCAGCTCTATTTACAATAGCCAGGACATGGAAGCAACCTAAGTGTCCATCGACAGATGAATGGATAGAGAAGATGTGGCACATATATACAATGGAATATCACTCAGCCATAAAAAGAAACGAAATTGAGTTATTTGTAGTGAGGTGGATGGCCCTAGAGTCTGTCATACAGAGTGAAGTAAGTCAGAAAGAGAAAAACAAATACTGTATGCTAACACATATATATGGAATCTAAAAAACAAACAAACAAACAAACAAAATATATATATATATAGTTCTGAAGAACCTAGGGGCAGGACAGGAATAAAGACACAGATGTAGAGAATGGACTTGAGGACACGGGGAGGGGGAAGGGTAAGCTGGGACGAAGTGAGAGAGTGGCATGGACATATATACACTACCAAATGTAAAATAGATAGCTAGTGGGAAGCAGCTGCATAGCCCAGGGAGATCAGCTCGGTGCTTTGTGACCATCTAGAGGGGTGGTATAGGGAGGGTGGGAGGGAAACGCAAGAGGGAGGAGATATGGGAACATATGTATATGTATAGCTGATTCATTTTGTTATAAAGCAGAAACTGACACACCATTGTAAAACAATTATAATCTGGTAATGATGTTAAAAAAACAAAACAAAACTTCATGAAATGTCAGGATATGAAGTATCATGAGAAGAAGGTAGCATGATCTTGTTGTTTGACTTTTTATTCGCTTATTTGTTATTTATTTGTTTTTCCTGAATAAACTCAATTACAAAAAAATAAAAAGAACCAATGGGATTGTTAAGTTAATTTTTAGGTATGTACACCTTAGCTAATAGATATTTATGCATTCACTTGTTCATTTATGCAGAAATTTTATAGACTAAATGTAGCACAGTGCTGGGCCCTGAAGCCAAAAGATAAAAATAGCCCAGAGACTCACGGAGCATATACTGCAGTGGGGAGACAGCAAAACAAAAAGGCCCTTCACAGCAGCGTGGCACCCGTGAATGGAGTGCGTTCAGTGGCAGAGGGAGTGCCTGACGGTGACGGTGGGAATAACATCACTCGGCTGAAACTGGAGGCTGATTGCAGTTTGGAATTTGGATCGTGGAGGAGGGAGAGAGGACAGGAATGATAGAGAAGGAATTCTAAGTAGATGAAACCAAATGCGCAAAAGCTTGGAGGTCTGAGAGAATGGAAGACCTTTCGGAAATATAGAATTCAGGATAGCTGGCGCATTCCTTAGTCTTCCCCACTAATTTCTGAGTAAGTAAAATCACTTATTTAATTTATGCAGCAAAGATTTTTAAAAAATTTTTAATCTTATTGAAGTGTAGTTGATTTACAATGTTGTGTTACTTTCTGCTCTACGGCAAGATGACTCTCATACATATGTATATATTCTTTTTCATATTCTTTTCCATTATGGTTTATCAGAGGCTATTGAATATAGTTCCCTGTGCTCTACAGTAAGACCTTGTTATTTATCCATTCTATATATAATAGTTTGCATCTACTAATCCCAAACTCCCAATCCACCCCTCCCCCTACCCTCCCCCTTGGTAACCACAAGTCTGTTCTCTATGTCTGTGAGTCCGTTTCCGTTTCGTAGATATGTTCATTTGTGTGGTATTTTAGATTCCCCATATAAGCAATATCGTATGGTATTTTTCTCTGTCTGACTTCTTCACTTAGTATGATAATCTCTAGGTCCATCCATGTTTCTGCAAATGGCATGATTTCATTCTTTTTAATGGCTGAGTAATATTCCATTGTATATATGTACCACGTCATCTTTATCCATTCATCTGTCAGTGGACACTTAGGTTGCTTCCATGTCTTGGCTGTTGTGAATAGTGCTGCTATGAACATTGGGGTGCGTGTATCTTTTCGAATTAGAGTTTTATCCAGGTATATGCCCAGGAGTGGGATTGCTGAATCATAGGGTGACTCTATCTTTCATTGTTCTGAGGAACCTCCATGCTGTTTTCCGTAGTGGCTGCACCAATTCACATTCCCACCAACAGTGTAGGAGGGTTCCCTTTTCTCCACACCCTCTCCAGCATTTATTACTTGTAGACTTTTTAACGATCGACATTCTGACCCGTGTGAGGTGGTACCTCACTGTAGTTTTGATTTGCATTTTTCTCTAATAGTTATGCAGCAAAGGTGAATGCAGCCCTCCTATTATAATCAAGTTACCTTTTTACTAGAATAAAAACTCAATCATAGTCTCTGCTCTCAAAAGACTCCCAATCTGCCATGATAAGTCTAATAAAGAAAAAATTGCAATCCCAAACGAAATAGAAAATGCCTCTGGATTTTCTATAGCCTGGCTTTTCTGTACTCATTTAAATGATTGAGGATTAACCATGGTCACTCCTAAGATCGGACTCTCGTTTACTCTCTATCTTCAATTTGAAAATATGTCGTGTCCCTGTGAGCCATCCATCCCATCTGTGTGATGTGTGCGTCCTCTGTGAGTGTAGGAGCATCTTTCAGATGGGGTGTTGGGGAAGAGCTTTGGGCAGGACTGCATTTCTGAGGCTAATGAGGAAGCTTCAAACAGCAGTGGGACAGAGCAGTGCCAAAGCCAAGGCCACGGGAGGGGACGGGGGGGGGTGGGGTGGGGAATACATGCACAGCAGGGGTGGGGGCAGGGACTCCAGCTTTCCTCTCCTCTTCCCTCTCTGTCAGCTCTCCTCATCCATCCTGTCCTCCCAGGTCCCTCCGCAACACACACACACACACACACCCCTCACTTCTCCCGCAGAGCCTCTTTGGTGCACATGGATTTAGCATTAGCAATACTGTTCCCAACCCATGTTGCTTTGCGACGGCTTTTGTTAGTTCACATTCACTTGGGTTAACCCAGCTGGTCAGTCCAACTCTGCAGAGCTCTGTCTGCAGATATCATTTCACACGCTTTTAATATTATTTCACCAAAAGCCTTCTTTCCCAACTTGACAGTTGCAGAAGCAATAAGAGATCAACCTATTTGAGCCTAATTCTCGATGTGGAAATTCACTTCAGCTAACAATAAGATTTGGCCCCATGAGTTCCATGTCATGTAATACGTCCTACTCTGTGCTCAAAATGAGTCCAGGTTACGGGATGGAGGGCTGGACAGGGACTCAGGGGGTGTAGACCCAACCCTGTGACACTCTTGCACAACAGTCTGTACAGCACTTACTGAAATTGTCATTTAAATAATGGGTGGGGTCACTGCTTGTGTCATATCTGTGTCCCTTGCTAGAACATAGCTCTAGGAGGGAAGATTTCGGTTCTCTGCTGTATCTTCAGGGCTGAGCTAAGTGCCAGTGAAATAGCAGTCACTCAGCACTTATTCGTGGAACGAAAAAGGGAATGAATCCAATACCACTGTTTCAAACTCTCTGGAATCCACTATGGCAGCCATAACATCCCCACTGAGAACCCCTCTGGACATAACCGACACTCACCCAGGTCTTTCTTGTGCCACCCACGGAGCCTACCATAACAAAGAGGCAACATCCATCTCCATTTCCCATTCGAATCCAAAAGGTACCTGGTTTTCCCCTCTCTGCATGCTGTCCACACTCCTCTGCCCCTCTGCACCCAACTGTCCTAAGTTGTGACAGCCCCATTGCTGTGACATCTAAGATAAAAGCACTGTATACATTTAGACAATTCTTAGCTGCATTATCTCTCGACCAGTGGTTCTCAGCCCTGGGGGAGCTTTTTTTTTTTTTTTGCGGGCCTCTCACTGTTGTGGCCTCTCCCGTTGTGGAACACAGACTCCGGGCACGCAGGCCCAGCAGCCACGGCTCACGGGCCCAGCCGCTCCGCGGCACATGGGATCCTCCCAGACCGGGGCACAAACCTGCGTCCCCTGCATCGGCAGGCGGACTTCCAACCACTGCGCCACCAGGAAAGCCCCTGAGGGAGCTTTAACAAATGCCTGATACCAAGGGTATAACCCAGCTGATCAAATCAGAATCTCTGGAGCTGGACCCAGGACTCAATATTTTTTAATGTCCTGTAGATGATTCCAGCATGTAGCAAAGGTTGAGAACCCCTTCTCGGAAGGGTTGTCATAAACTCCGAGTTTGGAGTTCTAAGAATTCCGCGATCGGGAGCCCTCAGTGAGTTGGGATGGGAGGGGTCATTCGCTGTGTGTCTTCCCCACACCACCTCCCCAAAGAACCATGAGTTGGGCCTGTTCTTCCCAATCTGGATTGGCTGTGGGAAGCAAGTGCTTGTATCTTGTAAAGCTCCAAGCCACTTCTTTGGGATAGTAGCTGGACATTTCCGAGGACATGGTAAGGGAAGAAGCAAATGAAGAATGTGGGTACAAAGGGTCAATTTGGGGGGTGGAGGATACAGCCAGAGAGGCAATGAGACAAGCAGTCCCAAGAGAAAGGCTGCCCAGGAGAGCAGGACACGGAGCGCATTGAGCAGAGGCAGCTATAATTGTAACCCAAGTGACCTGACCTTCCTAGGCTGTGGGTAGTAATGAGGCCACTATAAGAGGATATGGCGTCAGAGGCTCCTTGCTTCTGCCTGCTGACAGGGGTGTCTGGGCATCAAGTCTGGGAGAGCCTTGCCTGGGCTCACAGGTCAGTCTACTCTTCCTGGGGTGCCTGCTCTGCCAGGTCCACCTGTCTCACCCACCATGCTGCGTATGCCCCATGGCGCCCTCACCAGTATGCTGCCCCTTTACATGTCAGAGCTGCAGGATGGTCATGGCAAAGGCGGGGGTGGGGACCTTAGCAGAGGGCAGTGTTTTTCAACTTTGCTGAGGGGCCTCAGGGCCCACTGTAGTTGGGGGGACCCCAGGCTGCCAGTTAACAGGCCACCACACATCGCCCCTGCTGCCCTTCAGAGGTGCCCTGCTCAGAGCAGAAGGATGGCAAAGTTGGTTCTGGCCTGACTACCCGGATGGGAGGATCCCATAGAATTCACTCGTAGAAACAGTAAAAAAAAAAAAAAATCTAAAACTATCACAACTAGATAAGGAAATGAGAGTGATTCTGTCCCAACTCATCCCCTTTCCTTTTCTTCTTTGCCTCTGCAAAAAGCCACAAAAGGGTTAAATACTTTGCCACGAGGTGGGATAAACTTTTCAAATCCGTGGTGTGCCCGATTGTCCTGGCACCGCACTGGGTGAGGTCCTTTGTTGATTATAATGGCACATCTTCGTTATTGTCCTAATACTCCTTTAAAAAACACACCCTAATCTTTCTCTGGTGCCAGTGACGGCCACCATGCGGGATGTTTTCTTTCTCTCCCCTCTGTCCTTCCCTTCAGCCCCTATTGTTGCCATAGTCACGATGGGGCGATAGCACGGGTGCAGGGCTGTTTCTGTACTGTACCGCCCCGAGCTGATTGTTTAAATCTGTATTATTCCACTGTTCTGAAGATTTACATTTTTAATGGCTCATTTATGTAATCCCATAAATAAAGTAGCAAAAAAAAAGCATCCCACACAAATGAGTGAATTGGAGTTTGAAAAAGGCTCCTGAGGCAGGTCAGCCAGGGTCTCAGCTGCGGGGCCTTGATTGGTGTGGCCGGTGTAGCCAAGATGGCAGTGGGCTTAAGACCACCCAGTCAGTGCCCAAATGGGGCATTACCACGGAATAGCGGGATGGTGCTGGAGTGCAAGCTCCCCTATTTATCAGAGAACACAGTTCTACTGCAAAATCCACTGTAGTCTGAGACTCATTTACCTTACTGCTTTGACAGCTGCACCTCTCCCCGGCAGAGAAGTTTCTGCAATTATAGCTTTTTCCCTCCTAGCAGCTGGTGCTGTGTGTTCCCCCCCCGCCCCCGCCCCTCCTTTCTTCTTCTTAACCAGTATATTCCTGGGGCTGCTAAATTCTCTCTAAAGAGCCTGTGAATTCGAGCACCTGCCTCAAGAATGTATTTGACACACTGAACAGAGATATAGTTGGAACAATTCACTGTTAGCCTTCCTCCACCGGTTTCTCTGTTCATGCTCCCTCCCCTGCCAATGAAAGTTTGTACTAATTAGGCACAGATGAAGAAAATGGCTAAAATGGAACCGAATCAGCACATGTCTGACCATCTTTCCAGGTCCCTGCCCGGCTCAGATGCGAAACCACAAGTCACCGCGTCCCCACTTGGTAGATATCTTGGCTCTGGAATCCTTGATTGACACTCACTATTTAATGCTCTCACTTGAAACAGTTTTGCTTTCGGATATTATAGCAAAGCGTGACCCCGGATCAGAGTCCTCTGTCTCTGTCTGTCTCTAGTTTCCCTGTATCTCCGCAGAGGCCTCTGCTGAGACCTGGACCTCTGTGTGCGTGACTGTCTCTCAGAAACGCACAGCGGAAGTTTTGTGAGTGTCCGGGACCCAGGCCGTAGAAAAACAGAGGGATTGTTAAGTGCTCTAAATTCACATAAATCTCATACTGTAGCCAAATGTGATCAGAATTAAATTGACTAAAACAGCAGTCCCAAAGCAAGAAAGAATTTAAGTCCCAACTTTCCCATTTCCCTGCCATCGAAAAATGACTTTTAAACTTTGCAAAATGAAGATTTTAATCTGTCATCCCCATCTCGGGCATTTATGGGAAAGAGAAATGCACTTTTAAAAAAATTTACTTTATTCGAGTGTGGTGGATCTACAATGTTGTGTTAATTTCTGCTGTATGGCAAAGTGATTCAGTTACACATATATACATTCTTTTTCATATTCTTTTCCGTTATGGTTTATCACGGGATGTTGAATATAATTCTGTGCTACACAGTAGGACCTTGTTGCTTATCCATTCTATATACAATAGTTTGCATCTGCTGATCCCTCCTCCATCTCCCTCCCCCATGGCAACCACAAGTCTGTTCTCTATGTCTGTGAGTCTGTTTCTGTTTCATAGATAAGTTCATTTGTGTCATATTTTAGATTCCACATGTAAGTGATACCATATGGTATTTGTCGTATTCTCTTTCTGGTATACTTCACTCAGTATGATAATCTCTAGGTCCATTCATGTTGCTGTCAATGGCATTATTTCATTCTTTTTTATGGCTGAGTAGTATTCCACTGTATATATGTACATCTTCTTTATCCATTCATCTGTCGATGGACATTCAGGTTGTTTCCATGTCTTGGCTATTGTGAATAGTGCTGCTATGAACATAGGGATGCATGTATCTTTTCAAGTTATAGTTTTGTCCAGATGTATGCCCAGGAGTGGGATTGCTGGATCATATGGCAACTCTATTTTTGTCTTCTGAGGACCCTCCATACTGTTCTCCATAGTGGCTGCATCAATTTACATTCCCACCAACAGTGTTAGGAGGGTTCCCTCTTCTCCACACCCTCTCCAGCATTTGTTATTTGTAGACATTTAATGACAGCCATTTTGACTGACATGAGGTGGTACCTCATTGTAGTTTTGATCTGGAGAAATGCATTTTTTTCTTCCATCTTCAGAAAGGGAAAAACACTATGTAAGTCAAAGAAGGATCATAGGATTTGTTGTCCGTTTTCCCCAAGAAAGTTAGGAAGGCAGAAGGGTGAAGCACTGGAATTAGAGCTGGAACTGGGGCGGGGGGGCTCCGTCTGGCCCGAGCGTACTTCCTGGGGAGTCTGCAGTGAGTCCTCCCTTGGGAGCACAGGTCCCGAGGAGTCAGCAGGACCTGCTCCGGGTTCACCAACTCAACCGCCCTGCGCCGGATGACGCCTAGCGGGGGTCATGCAGAGCCACTGGATGATGGAAGAACCTATCCGAGCCTCACTTCAGTCGTCTGTGAAGCCCGTCTCTGAGTGTGGTCAAGAAAGCAGCAGGAAACAATGCATCTGAACGCCCAGTACATACATCCATATGCAGCCTAAAGAGGACGACCTCAGTGTGAGTCATTATTTACAGTGATGGATGTCTCCAGTGGAACAAGCAGAAGCTAGTCTTGTCATTAGACTTTTTGTCTTTTACAGTATTTCCTGTGGGAAACCTTTAAGCATCACTCATGAGGTTATCGTTCCTTAACAGAGAGAAGGACATTCCATAACATCCTGCCTTTCATATGGAAAGGTGATGCTGTATCTTTAAAAATTTCATTATTGGGGACGGATTTGCCCTGAACCATCTACTCTCCCTGTTGGTCCTCTTCGTGACCAGGACCCAATGATGAGCTGAGATAATTGTGGCTAAAAGGAGTTTCAGGCCATGTCACGCAGTTGTGTCACTTTTAAAAATCTTATACTTATGGAGATTGATTTAACATTCATGATCTCCTTACAGAGAGTTCTGACTAGTAGAATTAAAATACCCAACTAGTTCATACCAAATTAGCATTAGCGAAACCTTGAATTTAGTAGCAATCTATTAAAATGAGTCAGTGTATCTATGCTGCTGCTATTCCTGGATATTTATCTCTTTAATTAATCACGATGAAGTAGGGCCGAGCATTTTTTTTTTTTTTTTTTTTTGGCTGCATTGGCTCTCCGTTGCTGTGCTCAGCCTTTCTCCGGTTGCGGCGAGCGGGGGCTACTCTTCGTTGTGGTGCACGGGCTCCTCATTGCGGTGGCTTCTCTTGTTGTGGAGCAAGAGCTCTAGAGCGCAGGCTCAGTAGTGGCTCGCGGGCTCTAGAGCGCAGGCTCAGTAGTGGCTCGCGGGCTCTAGAGCGCAGGCTCAGTAGTTGTGGCGCACGGGCTTAGTTACTCCACAGCTCATGGGATCTTTCCGGACCAGGGCTCGAACCCATGTCCCCTGCATTGGCAGGCGAATTCTTAACCACTGCACCACCAGGGAAGCCCAAGCTGAGCATTCTCTCGAGGCTTCTGTGTCTCCAAGGCCCCAGATTATATCACTTTCAGTTTTGACATTACCTTCTCTTGATGACAGTTTCTTGGACCGAGCAAATCTATGCCAGCCTCCCTCCACCTGAACAAAAACCCTCCAGGACACAGCTGGGCTCGTGCTCCCAACACAGCTGCTTGAGCTGCAGAGGGGGCAGCCTCCACCTGCACAACAGCTTAGATGCCAGGAGCCTTTCTACTGCCTGTTGCTGGTGCCGCTCAATCGTATACTAAAACTGTCACACGAACTCGGGCCCAGGTGAGAGACAGGCCCCGGCCAGGCCACCAGAACCTGGGGCTTCAGGACTCCGTCTCCCTTACAGATCACCAGCATTATTCCCATCATGCCTCACTTCTCTTATTATTTCCAGGCCACCCAGGTCATCCATCACCATAAAGATTCTTATCCTCATAGGGTTCTATAGTCACCAAATGCCGTGGCTTTCAAATTTGTTTGACTCAAACCTACAGTAAGGAATACATTTTATACCTATAGCTAGTACACACATAACACATGCACACGCACAGACACACACACCACATGCACTCACATACACACAGTTTTAGAAATTTATGGAACAATGCTTATCTAAAGTCGATCAAATATGGTCTTATATTTTCCACTCTATTATATATAACTATTCTTTCTCAATTTTTTAAAAGCTCAGTCATCTCACACTAAATTGATTCATAACGTGTCAAGTTGCCTCCTTGCTGTAATTGAAACCTGGCTTCCTCCCAAGGATGCTGCTTCCACTGTTTCTCCTGGACGCCGTCTCTTCTCCTCTTTGGTCCTTCCATGACTTTTCCTCCATCTTCCTTCCAACCTCCCAGCTCCTTGGACTTGCGTGTCGTCAGCCTCTGTCCCCAACTACAATCTCCTGGTACTTCGCCTCATTTGTTGAAGACTCTGGCTCTCGGAACACTGTTTACCTCCTCAGAAGCACCTGTGCGCCAGCAGCCAGGTTGGCGCTGCAGTCAGCGCTGCGGACCCTCTGCTGCCCCACGCCTTCTCTGCTGTGATCTGCCCTCGTCCTCACTGAGAACTGTACCACCTGCCAAGCCACGTTTCCCGCTCGCTCCCCCTCCCCCTCCCTCTGGCCATTGACTCTAATGCCCCCCAACATTTTCAACCCCAGGAGGACCCCAATACTTTACTTCTTCCCTGTCAGTCACTCCTACTTGTCCTCTTCCAGGGCAGATTCTGTGGGATAGACTCTTTATTTTTTTAATTTTTATTTATTTATTTTTGGCTGCGTTGGGTCTTGGTTGCTGTGTGTGGGCTTTCTCTAGTTGTGGCGAGCAGGGGCTACTCGTTGTTGTGGTGTGCAGGCTTCTCATTGCGGTGGCTTCTCCTGTTGTGGAGCACGGGCTCTAGGCGCGCGGGCTCAGTAGTTGTGGCGCGCGGGCTCAGTAATTGTGGTGCACAGGCTTAGTTGCTCCGCGGCATGTGGGATCTTCCCGGACCAGGGCTCGAACCCGTGTCCCCTGCATCGGCAGGAGGACTCGTAACCACTGCACCACCAGGGAAGTCCCTGTGGGATAGACCCTTGACTTCTTTCTCCTCCGTTATAATTGTCTATATTATTGGGAGGAAAAAAGCAAACTCAGCCCCAGCTTTCTGTCTTCTCTGGACAGGCACCTGAGCAGCTGAATGTATCTTCAAAAAAGCACATGCCATGCAGACAGGTCGCACTTTAAGTTCATGACCACGAATGGCGTCATGCAGCCATCTGACCCACGTCTTTATCAGATTGGATCTCTGCTCTCCAAAGGGACTGTTCCACACACCCTCCTCCCTTGCCTCAGACCTCCAGTTCCCCCCACCCACCCAGATATTGACCTAGCCGTATGTTTCCACTACTTCACTGAAAAGCAAAAGCAGATAAGAAAGACCTCATCCTCCCATGACCGTCCCTTTCAGCTGGCTCCTACCTCTGCCTGTATCCACTGCCTTTCCTCAGCTCCCAAAGCCAATACCTCCACTTGCACAGAATTCCACTCCCTCTCATTTTTTTGAGGTCTTGGCTCTGAAACTTCCCACTTTCTCTCTGGCAACATCAGTTTCTCTTTGTCCACTGGGCCATTCCCTTTAACCTACAAAGACACTGTGATATCTTCCACCTTAAAAAAATTTGACTCCATGCTTTTTTCCAACTACACCAATATTTTGGTTTTCCTTCATAGCGGTTCTCCAATTTCCTATACTCACTGTCCTTACTTCCTTATCTCCTATTTTCTCTTTACTGCAATCAGGCTTTTGTCTTCACCTTTCCACTGATACTGCTCTCATCAAATTTATCAGTGACCTCCATCTTGCCCAGATCAATGGTCTATTCTCTCTTTTAGAGAACAGATTTTTCAGATAGCAGGCACTCAATAAATATCTGTGGAATGAGTGAATGAATATAACTCCCATCCCATTAATTGACTATAATTAAATCCCAGCCCATTCATGGTTGTGCATTACAAAAATAGATGAAGTTCTATTTTATACCAGGCTAATGAATTTTCATGTACTTATTCACTTCTTATAAGGTTTTGTGTACATTTAATCCATGTCAGCTTTTTCCATGTGGATTTCCAGAGCTACGATTTCTGACCTTGCAAATTTTCAAAAACACTTTTTAACATAAATGCTAACATTTCAGGATAAAGGAGAACTGATCGGACACATATTCATGTATAATTTTATATTGGACCTCAGGTACACAGTATTGGGCTAATCATGATTCAGAGTTTGAGATAATTCTCATTATTTTCCTTGCATGGCCTGCTTTAATTAATTAATCAGGTTTTAATGATGTAGTAATCATTCATGAACCCAACACCCAACGTGAAGGTTATTTCGTGCTAATTTGACGTATAAATTGTTCCAGTCATGGGTTATAAGGGACAGGAAAGAAGGAAGGAACTAATATTGCCTTTGTACTTTGTATCAGACTCTATGCCAGATACTTTATCTGCATTATTTAATCCTCACAATAACTCTGAGAAATAAGCATTATTCTCCTCATTTTCCAGATTAGAAAACTGGCTCAGAAATAGCATTTGTCTAACTGCTCATGGGAAGTACTAAAGCTGGAATTCAGAGCTAGGTCTGTCCAGCTTCAAAGCACAGGCTCTTTCTGTGTTAGCACACTGGCCCTGTGGGAGAGCAGTAACACACAGAACATAGTTGACCTGGCATGTTTGGGACCCCGCCTGTTCCATGTCACTAGCCTGGCTGGGATTTTAGGTATCTTAACTCCAAAAAAACAGGAAGATTTTAAAAAGTATTCCTTATAAGATATGATATGTAATATAGCTCATAAGATGTAGGAAATTAATGTTTTAAAAGTACATACATCTTAGAAATCACATAAATAAGTATTTGAAGGAATAACAGCTGCTTTGCATCATTCAAAAGCATTGGGGGATATCTGAAAATGAAAAAAAATGAACACAAACCTCATATTTTTAGTGCCATAAAATATTTTGAATGTCAGTTTTCATACCAAAATATCTGAATTTGCAGAGAACGCCCATTTCCTTTAAATTGCCCACTCTAAAAGAATTTGATGCAGTAGAAAATGAAATGAAACAAACCCAAAACTATAAAGGCTATATATGACATCTTTTATTTACAGGAGAATGTTTTTTTATTAACGTATCGTTGAGGGGCTTCCCTGGTGGCACAGTGGTTAAGAATCTGCCTGCCAATGCAGGGCACACGGGTTCGAGCCCTGATCCAGGAAGATCCCACATGCCGCAGAGCAACTAAGCCCGTGCGCCACAACTACTGAGCCTACGCTCTAGAGCCCTCGAGCCACAACTACTGAGCCCACGTGCCTAGAGCTGGTGCTCTGCAACAAGAGAAGCCACCACAGTGAAGAGTAGCCCCTGCTCACCACAGCTAGAGAAAGCCCGCGTGCAGCAACACAGACCCAATGCAGCCAAAAATAAATAAATAAATTAATTAATTTAAAAAAAACCCAAGTATAGTTGATTTACAATGCTGTGTTGATTTTTTCTGTACAGCAAGGTGATTCAGATATACGTATATATACTTAAAAAAGAATGTGCTCCGCAGTATATTCTGGGTGCTCTACAGTAGGACCTTGTTGTTTATCCATTCTCTATATATCAGTTTGCATCTACTGATCCCAAAATCTCAATCCACCCACCCCCTCCCCCGCTGGCAACCACAAGTCTGTTCTCTATGTCTGTGAGTCTGTTTCTGTTTCGTAGATAAGTTCATTTGTGTCATATTTTAGATTCCACATATAAGTGATACCATATGGTATTTGTCTTTCTCTGTCTGACTTACTTCACTTAGTATAATAATCTCTAGGTCCATTCATGATGCAGCAAATGGCATTATTTCATTCTTTTTTTATGGCTGAACAGTATTCCATTGTATATATGTACCACATCTTCTTTATCCATCCATCTGTCGATGGGCATTTAGGTTCCTTCCATGTCTTGGCTGTTGTGAATAATGCTGCTATTACAGGAGAATGTTGATCCTTACATAGTGTGGTAACCTCACTCCACTCCAGGCTTGACTGTCACAGCATCCATGGGGCTGGTGGAGGGGGGGACAGGGAAAACTCCTCTGGTGTCCTTGCCTGTGTGTATCTTTTCTTTCTACTTTCCTGCTCAGCCTGTGTATTGCCAAATACACAGTATTCAGTAGTCCATGACTTTCGTTCTATAAAATTCATAGGTTTGCACTGCACGAAATTGCCTCTGACAAAAGTCATTTTTGTTCTGCCCTTTTTGATCCGTACACCTCTGTCTGAATTCCATGCGCTGGGTCACATCATAAACTGATGTTGTAGGCCAGTCTCCGAACCTCTCTGGCTTTGTGTCCCCTCTATAAGATGAAGATGATCATTTCTACAGTGAATTGCATTTAGTCGTCTTGTCTATTTGGTCATCTTTAATCAGGAACCACCCAGCCAATCATTGTCTTTTGTGACACCCAGCTATTTTGTAGAACATTCCCCAGTTTGGCTGTTTCTCCATGATCGGATTCAGTTGCACACTTGTGGTAGGACAACCGGAGAATTGCTGCATGTTCTTGGAGGCACATGTGTTGCTTTGTTCCCTGGTTGGTAAAGTTAACCTTGACCTTCGGTTCAGGTGGTGGTGTTACCAAACTCAGGTTCAGCTGCTCACAGCTAAAACTCCAATAATGCGAGAGACATGTATCAACAGAAAGGAAAGGTGCTTTAATCAGAAAAGGTGGCAATCTGGGGAGAAGGTGGACTCATGTTCCGAGACCAACTCCAAAGTGTCTGCTCAGCCATGACGGTTTTTAAAGGGAAAAAGGAGGGAAGAATCTCAGTGAATCATCAAGGCAGGAGGTTGGGTTCTGCATCTTCTCCATTGTGTGCAGGCTGGCTGACTCTACCTTCAGATGTTATCTTGCCCGTTTGATCTGCCCACAGGATTGCTAAGGGGGGGCTGATGGGGATAGAGAGCTAGTCATTCTTTAACTACTTCATTCTTCTTTCTTACTTCTTTCTACCTAGAAAATGAATTAGGTAGGTTCTTTCAAGTTTAGAGGGGAACAGAAATGGGCAAACAGGAAAGGGGAAAAAGAGCTGCTTTCAGTGAGGCCAGGCTTCTCCACTGGAATTTAACTATTTTTGCCCTTTGTAATTAATACATATCCAGTGGGGGATATATGCTGAAACATGCAAATATCCTTTTTCTCATGTTGCTTTTGCCCATCAAGTTTTGCAGCCACTGATGACCCTTAACTGAAACAATTCCTGCCAAACAGTGATTTTCTAATTCTAGTTTCTTCCTACATCTGGATATTTTCCAAATAAAGCAGTATCCCCCCCCCAGAAATTTTAATACAATTTTTTTTTGGCTGCACCATGCAGCATGCGATATCCTAGTTCCCCAACCAGGGATCAAACCTGTGCTCCCTGCAGTGGAAGCGTGGATTCTTAACCACTGGACCACCAGGGAAGTCCCCAGTTTTTAAATGACAAAGATACTCAATTCTCTCTCTTTTTTTTTTTTTTTTTGCGGTACGCGGGCCTCCCGCCGCCGCGGCCCCTCTCGTCGGGGAGCACAGACTCCAGACGCGCAGGCCCAGCGGCCACGGCCCACCAGCCCAGCAGCCCCGCGGCACGCGGGATCTTCCCGGATCAGGGCACGAACCCGCGCCCCCTGCATCGGCAGGCGGACTCCCACCACTGCGCCACCAGGGAAGCCCCTAAAGTTAATCAATTCTTTAAGTTCCTCCTGAATACATTTGAGTATATCCAGCTTTACTAGCTTCTTGGACATCATAGCACTTGTGAGTCAATTTAGCAATTAAAGGGCTCCCTGAGCCCATCTTCTCCCAAACCCAGCTAGGAAGCATCTTCTCACCCAGCATCCAATTGTTGTTTGATATTGTTGTCATTGCTTGGGGAGGGAGGGACTCTTGAACAGGAATTATCAAAATGAAGAAAAAGTCTAACTTAATTTAGAGTGAGCCAAGTTTTATTCCTTCTGTAGTTTAAATATTAAATTCAGCCAAAGAATGACATCATCACAAAGAATAAACTTAATAGAGTCAAAGAATTTACAAAAGGGATAGAACACAGGGTGTAGAGATTCTCCCAGCTAAGTAACTTATTTGATATTTATATTGCAAAGTCAATGATTTAATATTAATTAGTAAGGCATTAGGTAGATGTCACTAATAATTTTAAAAGATGTTCTCCTTTCTAATCTTGCCCTGTTCGTTTCCTCTTTATTTCATGCAGAGACATTTACAAATACAACCTTCAAGAAAGTTACAAACAAGGACTAAAATCTACATTTTTCTTGCATAAAAGGGTTTTAGAAGAAGTGTGATTGTATTTTTGACACATTTTCATTCATATTCTAGACATTTCTTGTTCATTAAACAAACACTTTTTAAAAGGTTTGTACTGAGAAGTGGCTCTTTAGTCCCCACTATTTAAAATAGCCAGCCTCTTAAAGCCATTATCTGGCTGACCATGTAGTGAAGTCATTTGAATGATTACTGTAAAACAGGATTTAAGAGGAAAATAAATGAAAGGGGAAAAGTAATTTTGTGATCATTTCAAAGCTCTAAACACACGGGGCCGGGTGCCATGACCATTATTCTCTCTTGCCTGTAGGCACAGGAAAAGTGGAGGGATTTCCTTTGAAAAAGGAGCTCCTTCTAAATCAACAGTCAGTGGTCAAAGTAAACACCACTGAAGATTATGTTTGAGAAACTGCTTACAACTACCGCAAAGGCATTAACGAAACAAGGAGCTGGGGTGCAAATGCGGTGGAAGGCCTGAAGGAGTGTGTTGAGAAACATCCTGTGAGTCAGGCCATCGATGGCCAGAATCCAGACTCTCCTGCAAGAGTGTCCTGCACCTTATCTATTTTGTGGTTCTCCTGAAAAATAATTATTAGGAGCTACCCGGATAGAATAAACGAAACAATGTAATCTGTAACTAGCTTGCAGACAAACACACAAAAACCGATTCTGTTTGTTGGGAAAAACGCAGCCCCCTCCTGCTACATTATTCCATTGATGGAAAAACATTTACATCTCTTTTGTTAACTAGTTTTCTGTAGAAATTTTATAATCGCCGGGCAACTCTATTTCACTGCTCTCTTAGAAGAGACTGAGTAGCTAGACCCATGTTTTTATTCCACGGCCAAAAAGGAAAAAAAAAATTTTTTTCTGGGCTTTTTTTTTTTGGGAAACTTTCGTCTATCGTACATCAAACCTGTCAAGCTTTTTCATTCAAGTTCATGGTTTTTAAGTTCATTGTAAATAACTCAAACCGATTTTACAAAAGAGAAAAAAAAAAGTCCTGCCCTGACGTTGGGCATTACAAACTGTAATAATATCCCTTGTCAAATGGGATTTCGCAAGTGGCTTTGTAAAGGGCGGGGGTGGGGGTGGGGGGGAGGATTTAGCTAAATAAAAATAATTTGAGGTTAATGTTATACTTTGATTGTGGGTTGACTTCCTTTATTTTCTTAAAAGTCTAGAATTTTTGCAAAATGTTAAAAGGAAATCCAGTAGCTATGTTTATCATTAAGTATGTGTCAGATTTCATTTTGAGGTCCTTAAGAGTTACTTCGTGGGAGAAAATTCCAACAATAAGGAACATTCACTGATTTGCTGAGAGCTCTGTAAATTTTTAAAGTAAGCTAATCTCTTGGATGTTTCTTTTCCAAAGTAATGAAAAAGGCCTTTTCCCCCTGTCAATCAGACAGGGTCATTGCCGCAGGCCAAGCTGTACCGCTCAGGGTTCATTTCAGGAAGCAGAGCCGTGACAAGAGATACATAATAGAGGACTTTTGTGGGCATTGGGCTTTTTACAGCTGTGAGAGCTGGTGAAGTGTCCATGGGAAGCTTGCCTCTGTTGTCCGGTGGTGGGCATAACCTTACTGTAGGTCAGCAGGGCTGGCCGTCCGGGAAGAACCCAGACGTGAGACAGGACAGAGCAAGACAAACCAGACCTGCAAGAACCAAGCAGAACCCGCGAAGACAGACTGGAACCTGTGTCGCTGGTCCCTCCCCTGCAGGGCCTGGGCTACCTACAGAAGAAGCCGGCCCTCTCCTCACTGAGCTGCACCTGGACCTGGTCCGGAGCTCAGAGGAGCTGTGGGAGCTGTGGGCCCAGCCGCTGCCCCACGCAGAGAAGGAGGCCGGCACGTCAGCGGCCACGGGCAGATGCCGTGGCAGCGTCTGTACCTTTGCCCCGAGCCTGGGCTTCGAGGATGCTGCTTCACTGCCCCCTTTCAAGTCAGGCACAAGTTTTCCCGCAGCCACCCTTCACCTGGAACCATACAGGGAGGGAATTCTGGGAAACTCAGCTCCAGCTTAGCTAAGGTGGTCCTGCACAAAACCACCCCCAACTTCTCCCTCCCATCTTGCCAATCCCCTGTTGGCTGTCTTCTCCTTTTTCGCTGAGATGTTCCTCATGCTGGGCTGTCAAGAGGCAGCTCCAGGTCAGTGCAGCTGAGGAAATCATCTTGACATTCTTCCTGTGATGACACTATCTGGACAGGCCCCAAGTTTTGGGTGCTTCTCAGTTTGGAAGAATACATAGTCAACCTTATTCTAGAAAATGCAAATTAATCTATAGCTGTAGAAACGGTATCAGTGGTGCCTGTGGACAGAGGGTGTGGAAGAGGGTAGGATGATGGATTAAAAGGGGCGTGAGAATACTCTGATCGTGATAGATAGGTCCATTATCTTGATGATGGCTGGAAGTTTTACTGATGTAAATATATGCCAAAGCATATCAAATTATACCTTAAAACATACGCAGTTTAACATATATCAGTGATATCTCAATAAAGCTAAAAATATCAACTATGTAAAGGCTCTGAAGAGTGAACCACAGCAACAAAAACATCATTCAATCTGAAAAGGAACCCCTCCCCCCTCAAAAAAAATGTTATCAGAATTTCAGAGACTATGGCCCAATACAAAAAAAGTCTGACATACGTGGGCCTGGAATCTCCAAAGGAGAGAACAAAGAGAATGAAGCACGAGAAATATTTGAAGAAACAATGGGAAAAAACTTTCCAAATCTGTGGAAATATATAAATTCATAGTCATGGGAGGTTCAGCATACCCCAAACAATAAATATATAAAGGAAGCTACATTTAGGCACATCATATTAATATTATAAGTAAAAAGATAAGTAGTTTGAATACTTGCCTTTTTGTACAAGTTTGCAATAAAATTGTAAGTAGCTTTGAAGACTAATTTTTATGCAGGTATATAAAAGTGTAGCGTGGGAATGGTGCTTATCAGTTTTTAAATTCACTGTCGAATTGTGATTTTTCTTCACGGAAGGGGGGAAAAAACATTAAGCAAAAGTTAAAAACCTCAATAAGATTTTTCTGAGGAGTATTATTTTGGTAATAATATTAGTACATATTCATTTTTATTTCAGTGATACAGATTTATACCTATTTATCCTCAAGGAAACTTATACATCACTATTCAAGGAAAAGTATAAGTGTTTTTATTGAAAGTTACAAGATTATTACGATGCAAATAAAACTTAGGAGGTGCTTGAAAAGGGTTAATTATGGAAATGATTAGTTACTTGAGGTATTATTCATTTACAGAAAATAAAAGTTAGAGTATATGTGATAAAATAAAGAATATGTGGCATCCTTTTCACTGAAAAAGTCCTCTGGTTCCTGGAAAGGGACAAGTGGATCAGAGATCTATCTTTTCAGCTTTTCCCATGACCCAAATGACTCGACATCTTAGCAAGAAGATCAGTTTACCAAAATTCCCATCAACAGAAATTGGAAAACTTTGTACTGCACCACTTTTTTGAGATATTTCAAGCATCCCTCCTCTGCGACTGCTCTGAAACAAGTCATAAAGAAGTGGTGACCTATTGTCATTTATATGACACATAGAATATTGCAAACAGAGGAAACGGGCCGTGTAAGGAACATCCACAGACCCACCACCAGCTTTATCAAACTTTAACATTATGCCATATTTATTTCCACATTACACTTAAACAGTTGTCTTCATTTTTCTTTTTTTACCACTTATGTCTTTTTCTTATTGATTTTTACATATTCCTTAGAAATTCTGAAAACAAATCCTTTCTTGGTTTTGTTTCAAATAACCTCTCCTAGTCTGTGATTTGTCTTTTTTTCCAAATGGATTTAAATTTTTCATTTTGGGGTAATTATAGATTCATATGCAGTTGTAAGATATCGTACAGAGAGGTTGCACGTCCCCTTTACCCATTTTCTCCCAATGGTAACATCTTGCAAAACTCTAGGACAATATCACCACTAGGACATTGGCATTGATACAGTGAAGACACGGAACATTTCCATCACCACAGCGATATCTCATGCCGCTCTTTTATCCTTTTCATTCTCACTCTTAAAGTCTCTGGCAGCCACTAATCTGTTCTCCATTTCTGTCATTTCAAGAATGTTACATAAGTGGAATAATATAATATGCAACCTTGTAGGACTGGATTTTCCATTCAGCATAATTCCCTGGAGATTCAACCAGGTTGTTGTGTGTGTGTCTGTAGCTTGTTCCTTTTCACTGCTGGGCAGTGTCACGTGGTGTGGATGGACCCCATTTTGTTTAACCCTCACTCACTGAAGGACATCTGGTCCTGTTGTTGGTTATTATGAATAAAGCTGCTATAAATATTTTTGTACAGGTTTTTATGAGAACATAAGTTTTCCTTTCTCTGGGATAATGCCTAGAAGTGCAATCACTGGGTTATATGGTAGCTGCATGTAGTTTTTTTTTTTTTAATGCCAGATCATTTTTCATTCCCACCAGCAATATGTTGGTGATTCAATTCTTTACCTCAGAATTCTCCCTGTTGTTCAGTTTGGGTAATTTGTATTGTTCTATCTTCCAGCTCACTGATTCCTTCATCTGGCTCCTCCACTCTGTGGAGTCCTTGAGTTTTTTAATTTGGTTATTGTCATTTCTATTTGGTTCTTATTTAGACCTTCTGTTTCTTTGCTGAGATGCTCTATTTTTTTATTCATTTTGAGAGTGCTTAGAATTGTTGAGACATTTTTACGTTTGCTTTCAATCTTTGTAAGAATTCTAACGCCTATGTTATCTTGATGTTGATACCTATGGATTGTCTTTTTCATTCAGTTTGAGATCTTCCTGGTTCTTGATATAATGAGCAATTTATTATTGCAACCTGGAAATTTGTGGTATTCTATTATGAGGTTTTCGTAGTTATTTAAGTCTTATGTGTTAGCTGTCTTCATCTCATACCACCCCCGAACCGGAAGGAGGGGGCTTCCTCACTACTGCCGGGTAGGAATAGAAGTCCAAGCGTTACCGACCCTTTCAAGTCGGGCCGGAGCAAGGGTCCTCCTGCCTGGTGTCACTGTGCCAATAGAATGAGACTGAGTTGGGTTCAGAAGCAAAGGAAAGCTTTATTCCCTGATTAAACAATGGAGAGAGGCAAGCTCCCGCTCTAGAGCACACGTTCTCCTGATAGGCTGTGGGCGGGGCTGCTTTATAGGGTTCTCGCAGTAGGGAGGGGGCGGGGTTGTCCAGCGCAGGCGCAGCGCAGCTGCTCACGCCCCCGATCCAGAGCCGGCGCGGCGTCTCTGCACATGGTCCCTGAACTGAGCGTCTTGCAGCCCTTCCGCTGGAGGAACTCCGGTCTGAAGTGCCTGGTGCGAGGCCTCCGCATGTGAGTCGGTGCAACTAGACGCAGCACAAAGGAAAAGAAAAAAAAGGTTAGACTTTATTTTATTACCCAGATTCTATTTTTATTTTCCGGGAGTTGTGAATGGGCTTTGCTGGTGACAAACCCCTCCTCTGCCTTTTGTCCTGCTCCTCGTTGTTGAGGGCACTGAGGGTCTCAGGTCCATCTTCTGTAACTGCTTCCTGCTGAGTGTGGGCATTGTTGTCCTGCAGCCACCGTGAGGTCTGTTTGGTGGCCCCAGGCTTCGGCCCTGACCATCTCCCTGAGGGATCCCCATTTGTCTAACCTCTTGGAGACAAAGGACCCCGGAGAGTTTAAGATACGTGCCCAAATGTCAGCAAGAGAATAATGGTCACCTGTGAAATTTTCCTGACAAGGCAGGGCTGCAGGTCTTTGGCCCCGATGCAGAGGCTCACTGCCGGGCCTGAGTGTACGTGGTCGAACTTTGGTTGTTTTTCAGGAGAGAAGCTGCAGGTCAGAGAGTGGTTCGCACAAGTAGTCAAGGGGGCTGTGGCCCCAGGTTTTCTCTCCAGAGGTTGGGTCTCGGGGGCCTCTTCCCTCAAGTGCAGTGTCCCCACGGAGTGACCCCTGCTACTTCTGGGCAGAGCAGGTGGTGAGGGTCACCAAACAGGGTCCTTTCCACTTAGGGGTGAGCTGGGCTTGCAGGCTGCCAGTTTTCCAGGTTTTTAGATGTACTCAGGCTCCTGGCTGGAAGGGGTTGGGGGCCGGGTCAGTGGGTGCAGGCAGCACCTGGTCCCCATATTCCGCGAGAGCTTTCTCGGTTTCTCCTGCCTGGAGGGCACACACGGGCTGTTCCATTTTAGGGGGGCTAAGGTGTCCCTTCTCTTCAGCTTGGGGAATGGGTCTACCATACAGGAATTCAAGGGCACTTAACTTATCCCTCGGGGCCAACCGCATGTGGTGCAGGGCAGTCGGAGTTCCCTGACATAGCTTGGCTAAGGCCCGTTTGAAGGTCTGATGGGATCTATTTTCTCTGTTGATTGGGGTCTCCAGGCTGCACGCAGGGTCCATCTTATGCCCAGGGCACTTGAGACATTATCGCATTGTACGAATCCTGGGAGCCCAGACCTGGGGATTATTTCTTTTCAGTTCTGGCAGGGAATGCTTCTGTCTAACCCAGAAAATGTGTTTACCAGCACCAAGGGACACCTGAAGTTACCAGCTGCCCTCGGCATGACAGTGAAATCAGTGTGCCCGTCTTCTCCAGGATATGTCCCTCGGGTCTGAATGGTCCTTACCTGGGGGCTTTGGTCGGGGCATCAGGTGTTAGGGTTGTTCATTGTGCAGATGGGGCCCGTCTCAACTACCCAACTGATTATACTTTTCATGCCAGGAGTTACCATGACCCCAACTAACCAATTACATAGGGCTTCCCTCCTGTAGTGAGTTCTTTGATGAGCCTCCCTAATGGCTTGACAAGCTGCAGTTGGGGAAAGAAGTGCTACCCTTGTTCATTAACTAGCCCTCCATGGCTTCCTAGATCTCTGTTGAAGTAGCTAAATCTGGGAGGGTCAGGACAGGGGCCTGAAGTAATTGCTTTTGTAATTCTTGAAATGCCTCTTCCTATTCTTAATTCCATTCAAAAGGATCATCATCCTTCCCTTTGAACATTTCATGTAGGGGCCCAGCTATTAGACTATGGCTAGGGATCCAGATGCAGCAAAACCCAGCCACCCCTGGGAAACCCCTAAGCTGTCCTCTGGTTCTAGGAGGGGCGAGGCTGCAAATGCTTCTTCCCTTTCCTGGGGTAGGCTTCCCTGACCTTCTGTGAGAATGAAGCCCAGGTAGGTGACTCTAGGTTGTGAAATTTGAGCCCTTTTCTTGGACACTTTATACCCTTTATTGGCTAGGTGGCTCAGGGTGGTTACAGTATTTTTTCAGAGGCCTCCTTAGTAGGCCTGGTGATCGGAATGGTGGGTTCCCTCCTCCAGATGTGATCTTTTGGGCCTTTAGCTATTTCCCCAAAGATGATGGGGGAATTTTTGAATTCTTGGGGCAGGACTGTCCAGAAGTATTGTTTTTGTTGCGTGTTTGGGTCCTGCCACTCAAAAGCAAAAATTCCTTGTGGCTTTGGGGCTAATGGAAGAAGAAGGTGTCTTTTAAATCTAATACAGAATATTAGGTCCTGGTGGACATAGAGTAGCCAGCAGGGTGTAGGGTTTAGGGACCACTGGATGTGTATCCTCAGTGGCTTCATTACTGCCCTGAGGTCCTGTACCATCCGGTATTCCCTACTGGGTTTCTTTATGGGGAGAGTGGGGTATTACAGGCTGACTGGATCAACTAATAATGCCCTGGTCAGTTAGGTCCTGTATCACAGGGGCAATGCCCAACAAGGCCTCCTGATGGAGAGGGTACTGTTTTCTATTGGGCCGCGTATGTCCGGGTTTTAGATGCACTGTCACGGGACTGGCTCCTACAGTTCATCCCACCCGTCCCTGGGCCCAGACCTCAGGATTTACTCTGTCCAGGGAGGTTTGTCCTCAGCCATTAACATCAACCTCTTGTGCCCTTTGTCTACAGGGACACCAACCTCCAGTTTGTCTCCTGTTAGGTGGACAGCAGCCCCCAATTTATGTTAGATATCTCTTCCCAGCAGGGGTACAGGACATTCGGGGACATACTGGAAGGAATGGGTGAGCGTGTAATTTACATTCTAGTGGGTCTAAGAATGCCCGTTCTTGGGCCTTCCCTGATACCCCCATAATTTTACAACTCTTGGGACCCACTTTGCCTGATCTGGTGATCAGATCTGAGTAAGTGGCACTGGTGTCAGCTAAGAATATATTTATAGCTTTTGTTATGTTAACCTTCGTACATGTCATTTTAGGTTCTCTTGATTTGTTCTTAAGAATTCAGGTTACTATCTGGAGTTGTTTTAGTTCCATACAGCTTTGTGCCCACTCACCTCCTCTACATTGTTATTGGCAAAATCATTACGTTTCTGTATGTTACAAGACCAACAATCTCTGTATACATACGGTTTTATACACTTGCTTTTCAAATAATTTAAGAGGAAAAAGGAGAATAAAGATGTATTTTTACTGTATTTTATAATTACATAGTTGCCTTCACCAGTGCTCTTGGTTTTTTCATGTGAATTCAAATTACCCTCTGGGGTCACTCCTTTTAGCCTGAAAAAATTAAGGTGTGTGTGCTAGGAACAAACTCTCTCATTTTTTTAATCCGATAATGTCTTTGTTTTGTGTTCATTTTTTAAAGATAGCTTTGCTGGATATCAGATTCTTGATTGACAGTTTTTTTTTTCTTTGCACTTTGAATATGTTATCCCACTGCTTTCTGGCCTCCACTGTTTCTGATAAGAAGTAAATTGCTAATCTTATTGGATTTCTTACAAGTGGCGAGTTTTTTTTTTTTTTTTGGTCACTTTCAAGATTTTCTCCTTGTATTTGGCTTTCAGCTCTTTTACTGTATGTGTCTATTTGTGGATCTCTTTGTGGAATTTGTTGCACTTCCTGGATGTATAGATTAGTGGTTTTCAATAAATTAGGAATGTTTTCAACCATTATTTCTTTAAATATTTTTTCTTTCTCCCTCTTCTCTTCTGGTACTTCTATTACATGTATGTTGGTGTACTTAATGGTATTCCACATTTCCTGAGGCACTGTTCATTTTTCTTCATTCTTTTTTTTTTCTCTTTGTTCTTTGGATTGCATAATCTCTATCAACCTATCTTCAAGTTTGTTAATTCTTTTTTCTGCAAGAAGTTGGGCAAGAAGTTCTCTAGTTAATTTTTCATTTCAATTATACTTTTCAACTCCAGAATTTTTATTTGGTTCTTTAAAAAATTTTATATCTCTTTATTGATACTAGCTATTTGATGTAACATTGTCAGCATACCTTCCTTTATTTTGTAAATCATGGTTTCCACTAGTTCTTTGAATATACTTATAACTACTTTGAAGTCTTCATCTGTTAATCCAACATCTGGTCACTCTCACAGGCAATTTCTGTTGCTCTTGTCCCCCAGTGTATGAGCCGTATTTTCCTATTTCATTGAATATCTCTTATATTTTGTTGGAAATTGGACATTTTAGATAATTTATAATAGCAATTCTGGGTTCTGGTCCCCCCCCCCCAACCACCACCATTTGCTTGATTACTTGTTTAGTGACTAGCTTTTATTTCAGTGAAGTCTATTTTACACACACACACATACACATACACACACACACATATGTACAGATACACACACTGTGTTAAGCCTTTGGTGTTGCTTCTCATCCAAGGGTGTGCAGCCTTGGGTTTGCCCACAACCACCTTGGATGGCGGTGCTTTGGCAGGGCTCTTTTTAGCTCTCTTTTCCCCCATCATACCCTGCTGTTAAATGCCACAAATTGTGGGATAATTGCTCTATTGTCTTCAACGACGCCCTGCGGCATCAATTGTTCCAGAGACTAAACCAATCAAATTCTAGCTTCTAGTCAGTGTTTGATATTTGTTATTATCCTAGGAGAGCTACTCCCAGCTTCCCCTCCCCCCCCAATTCTCTCCTGCAAACTAGCAGTCTTCAATTTAGCCTGTATCTTCTTCAACAAATCTACCAGTATCCTCTCAATTATCTTTCACCACCGTCTCCACTGTTTTTGAGTGCATCATTAGGCTTGAACTTCTCCATGTTCTGTTGCAAACAAAGTCAGGTTCTTTGGGAAGAGACTAAGAGGTATCTATGTTATGTCCTGCTTCTTCCTCCAGGAAAAGTCTCTGAGCCCAATGTGCAAGGAGGGGGCGTGGTGGGTGGTTCCCTGACAGTGAGGATGAGGATGTGGGCAAGGATCTTTCATTTTTGAAAGGTTTTAACTGGGTAAAAAATTACAGGCTGTTGATTGTTTTCTTCTTTCTGTATTTTGAATCTATTTTTTCACTGTCTTGTATCTTCCGTTGTTGAGATCTGATTTGAGTCTTATCTTTGTTTCTCTGAATATACTGTCTCTTTTCTTTGGCTGCCTTTAATACAGTTTCTCTGTCTGTTTAAAGCCATGTGATTTTGATGTGCTTTAGTGTGGTTTTCTTCATTTTTTGTAATGTTTGAAACTCATTGAGTTTCTTATGTCCATGCATTTATACTTTCCATTACATCTGGAAAACTTATGGTCATTACTTCTACAAATATTTTTCTCTATCCATCACTGTCTTCGAGAATTCCGATTACAGGTATATTTGGTCACTTGAATTTGTCTCAGAGCTCAATGATACTTTGTTCCTTTTTTAAAAAACCATATTTCCTGTCGTAGTTCATTTTGAACAGTTTCTATTGCTATGTCTTAAGTTTATTAATATTTTCTTTTACAGTGTCTAATCTGCCACTAATCTCATCTGATATATTTTTCATCTCAGACATTATAGTTCCATCTCTACTTGATTTGGGTCTTTTTTGTATCTTCTATGCCTCTGCTTAACATGTTCGATCTTTTCTCTAGCTTCATAAACATATGAAATAATATTTATTGTCTTTAGCTATTCTGTCATCTCTGATAGAATCTCTGAATCATTTTCTGGTGATTTATTTTTCTCCTAATGATGGCTTATACTTTTCTGCTTCTTTGCATGTCTGCTAATTTTTGATTGGGTACCAGACATTGTGAATTTTGCCTGGTGGGGCTATTTATTTTGTAGTCCTGTAATCATTCTTAAACTTTGTTCTAGAGTGCAAGTAAATTGCTTGGAAACCAGCATCTGTTGTCTCTTGTATTCTATCTATCTATCTATCTATCTATTTATTTATTTATTTATTGCTGCATTGGGTCTTCGTTGCTGTGAGCGGCCTTTCTCTAGTGGTGGTCAGCGGGGACCACTCTTCATTGCGGTGCATGGGCTTCTCACTGTGGTGGCTTCTCTTGTTGAGGAGCACTGGCTCTAGGCATGCAGGCTTCAGTAGTTGTGGCATGTGGGCTCAGTAGTTGTGGCTCATGGGCTCTAGAGCACAGGCTCAGTAGTTGTGGCACACGGGCTTAGTTGCTCCGTGGCATGTGGGATCTTCCCAGACCAGGGCTCGAACCCGTGTCCCCTGCATTGGCAGGTGGATTCTTAATCACTGCACCACCAGGGTAGCCCATCTCTTGTATTCTTGGTGATAGCCATTCTTACAGGTGTGACGTAATATTTCATTGTAGTTTGGATTTGCATTTCCCTGATGCTTAGTGATGTTGAGCATCTTTTCATGTAAGAGTTTTATAATATCAGGTCTTATGTCTTATGGTCTTATGGTCTTTGATCCAGTTCAAGTTCATTTTTGTGAGTGGTAAGGGTCCAGTTTCATTGCTCTGCATATGTCTATCCAGTTTTTCCAACACCATTTGTTGAAGAGACTCTCCTTTCCCCTCTTGGCTCCCTTGTCAAATATTAGTTGGCTATGAGCAGGGGTTCAATTCTAGGCTCTCTATTCTGTTCCATTGATCTATGTGTCTATTTTGTGTCACTACCATACTGTTTTGATTACTGTAGCTTTACAGTATAGTTTGAAACCAGGAGGTGTGATACCTATAGCTTTGTTCTTTTCCCTTAGGACTCCTTTGCTATTCAGGGTTTTTTTGTGGTTCCATACAAATTTTAGGATTTTTTATTCCTATTTCTGTAAAGAATTCCATTGGTATTTTGATGGTATTGAACCCATAGATGGCTAAGGTTAGTATGGACATTTTAACAATATCAACTCCATAACAATATCCATAAACACAGGATGTCTTTCCATTTGTTTTCTTCAGTTTCTTTCACCGACGTCTTATAGTTTTTAATGTACAGATCTTTCACTTCCTTGATTAAATTTATTCTTAAGTATTTTATTATTTTTCATGCTACTGTAAATGGGATAGGTTTCTTTATTTCTCTTTCAGATGTTTCATCCTGAGTGTATAGAAATACACTCTAATTTCTGTATGTTGTCTCTGTATCCTGCAGCTTCTCCAAAATTTTTTATTAGTTCCAACAGTTCTTTGGTTGAGCCTTTGGGATTTTCTATATACAGAATAATATCATTTGCAAATAGCAACGGTTTTACTTCTCCCTTTCCGATTTGGTTTCATTTTATTTCTTTGTCTTGCTTAATTGCTCTAGCTAGGACTTCAAGTACTATATTGAATAAGAATGGTGATAGTGGGCATTTTTGTCTTGTTCCTGATCTTAGAGGAAAAGTTTTCCATTTTTCTCCATTGAATATGATGTTTACTGCTGTCAGTTTGATAGGTATAGTTCCAGATGGTTTTCTAGGTACATAAACTAACACACACACACACACACACACACACACACACACAGTCTCTCTCTCTCAAGAGTAACACACAAATGGGATCATATTTTGTTTAAAGTGCTGCAGCTTGCTTTTTTCACATAACATTCTATCATTTCCATAACGATGCATCTATATCTACTTAATTCCTTTATTTAAAATAATTTTCAAAACAATGTACATGGTTTGAATTTCAAAAAGGCACAGTAAAAAAGGAGGCCTGCCTTTTACCCCAGTCCCCCAGCTCTGCTTACAGTTTCTTGAGTATGGTCATGTCCAAAGATATCTATGCCTATGTAATGATGTTCCATTTTCTTACACAAACCATAACATACTACACACCATTCTGTATTTTTCAGTTTATCTAGGAACTTCTTATTCTTTTATTTTAACACTTGCATAGTTGTATTAGCTAAGATTCTTTGGTTGCAAGCAGTAGAAACTTACACAGTGAATTAAAGCACAAAGGGAATTTATTGGAAGGACAGTGGCAAACAGCTTCAGAGCCAGACTTTGGGAAAGACAGGATGAGGGTTCTTTGGGGAGCTTGGAAGCAGGAACACGGGACCATCCAATGACTTCAGCTCCACCTGCCCTCTCTCTGTAGGTTTCTGTTCAGAATCTATTAGCCTAGTCTGCACCTTCTTTGGTCAGGTCCCCTGCTTGGATGAATCTTTTTTTGGCTTCAGAGTTGAAGTAGTCTGACTGGCACAGCCTGGCTCATGTGACCACCCCAATTTGGGGGTACATGTATCTTTTCAAATTAGAGTTTTCGTCTTTTCAGAGTGGGATTGCTAGATCATATGGTAAATCTATTTTTAGTTTTTAAAGGAACCTCCATACTGTGGCTGCACCAATTTACATTCCCACCAACAGCGTAGAAGGGTTCCCTATTCTCCACACCCTCTCCAGCATTTATTATTTGTAGACTTTTTGATGATGGCCATTCCGACCAGTGATACCTCATTGTAGTTTTGATTTGCATTTCTCTAATAATTTTGCCAACTGTTTTTTATTAATTTATTTTATTGAAGTATAGGTGATTTACAGTGTTGTGTTAATTTCTGCTGTACAGCAGAGTGTTTAGTTTTTATATATATATATATTCTTTTTCATATTCTTTTCCATCGTGGTTTATCACAGGATATTGAATATAGCTCCCTCTGCTATACAGTAGGACCTTGTTGTTTATCCATTCTCTCTATATTAATTTGAATCTGCTAATCCCTAACTCCCAATCCATCCCTCCCCCACGTCCCCTCCCCCTTGGCAACCACCAAGTCTGTTCTCCATGTCTGTGAGTCTGTTTCGTAGATAAGTTCATTTGTGTCATATGTTAGATTACATAGAAGTGATATCATATGGCATTTGTCTTTCTCTATCTGACTTAATTCATTTAGTATGATCATCTCCATATTGCTGCAAATGGCATTATTTCATTCTTTTTTATGGCTGAGTAGTATTCCATTGTATGTGTACCACAACTACTTTATCCATTCATCTGTCAAAGGACATTTAGGTTGTTTCCATGTCTTGGTTGTTGTGACTAGTGCTGCTATGAACATAGGAGTGCATGTGTCTTTTCAAAGTATAGTTTTGTCTGGATGTACGCCCAGGAGTGGGATTGCTGGATCATAGGGCAACTCTGTTTTTCTTTTTTTTTTTTTTTTGTGGTACGCGGGCCTCTCGCTGTTGTGGCCTCTCCCGTTGCAGAGCACAGGCTCCGGACGCGCAGGCTCAGCAGCCATGGCTCACGGGCCCAGCCGCTCCGCGGCATGTGGGATCCTCCCGGACCGGGGCATGAACCCGTGTCCCCTGCATTGGCAGGCGGACTCTTAACCACTGCGCCACCAGGGAAGCCCTCATTGTAGTTTTGATTTGCATTTCTCTAATTTGCTAATTGTTTTCTGAGAGTATTTGTATCACCCTACTTGTCAGCAGAATTACTTAAAAAAAAAAACCCTGCTAATTTAAAAGGTGAAAAAAATCATTTTAATTTACATTTTTGTTTTTTAGATGATTTTTTTTTTGTATATTCATTGGATGTTTGTATTTTCTGTGACTGTTTCATCTTTTGCCAAAATTTTATTGTGTTCCCAGTGTGTTTCTAATAGTCTTACATGTGCTGATTATATATATATAAATATTTATAGTTTTGAAACACATACATATTTTTCAGATTCATTATATATATACGTATTTTTAGAACTTAACAAAATGGAAAACTTTTCCTAAAAAATGAAAATGAAATCTGTGCTGTTTTGTGCTGATGGACAACCACCAATGCTTCTCATATAGAAGATTGAAATACAGGCATGGCCAAGATATTTTTGAGAAGTAAATCTCTTGCTGCACAAATACTCTACAGCTTTGAATTTGGAAGACATGAACATGGCCCAGCAGAGTCTGAAGACAGGAGTTAAACTGCTCCAGTCTGGGCCCAGCATGTGCTTGTCATATGTGCTTGGTTCCCTAAGTGTTTACTGAATGAGTGAGTGAGTGATGCTTTGTTTTTTATGTAGGATATAGGATTAAAAACCTGAGACTCCCCTGGTGGCGCAGTGGTTAAGAATCCGCCTGCCAATGCAGGGGACACGGCTTCGAGCCCTGGTCTGGGAAGACCCCACATGCCGCGGAGCAACTAAGCCCGTGCGCCACAGCTACTGAGCCTGCACTCTAGAGCCCGAGAGCCACAACTACTGAGCCTGTGCGCCTGGAGCCCGTGCTCCACAACAAGAGAAGCCACCGCAATGAGAAGCCCGTGCACCACAACGAAGAACAGCCCCCACTCGCCACAACTAGAGAAAGCCCATGCGCAGCAATGAAGACCCAACGCGGCCAAAAACTAAATAAATTAATTTTTTTAGAAAAAAGCCTATAGGATCGGGATTTCCCTGGTGTCCAGTGGTTAAGACTCTGGGCTCCCAATGCAGGGGGGCCCGGGTTCGATCCCTGGTTGGGGAACTAGATTCCACATGCTGCAACTAAATATCCCGCATGCCGCAACTAAAAAAAAGATCCTGCATGTTGCAACGAAGATTCTGCTCGCAGCATCGAAGATCCTGTGTGGGGCAACTAAGACCCAGGGTAGGTAGGTAGGTAGGTAGATAAGATAGATAGATAGATAGATAAATAAATATTTTAAAAAACCCTGTAGGATTGAAAACCAGTCTTGCTGTTTTTCCTTTGTAAACTGACATCGAACTTTGGAAGACTACCCATCTGACGGATGGATCTATAATTCGGAGTAAATAGAGGTTCATAACTGGACAGTGTATACTAGTTCATTTTGAGAGGACTATGCCTGAGGAATTAATGAGAAGAAACAATTTGGGAGAGACAGGGGACCAGCGCCGTGGGCAGGCTGTACGTTCGCCTGGTGGAGAAACATCTTCCTCCAGTATTTTATAAAATATGTTCTATCTGGAGTTTATGTCTCACTTAGGAAATTTTTATAAGTTATATAAGCCAGCGGTGAAAATACAGGGCTAGATAGATGGGAGAAATTGCTCATGTAGTCAACTATTAATAATGCTCTTAAATCTATGTTTATTGTTGGGCCTTTTCATAACGCCCAGGGCCTTCTACTGAGATTTATGGCATGGCAACCCAAATAAAAATGATTTATTTATAAAATCCCTCTGAATTCTACTTGCTATGTTGTCGTGCCAGTTTAATGTACATTAATTAATTAACTTACTTTTTAAAATGTGTTCCTGTGTGTGAGCGCCTGCTTCTTGGCATTGTTTTTCCACGCTGAGAACAAGAGTTTCCATTTGGCAGACTCTCCTTCTCATTCTCTATACTCGGATGAGCCACGTGGCAGGGCTCAATCTATGATCTGTAGACATGCCTTTCCAAGGCCTAAGGTAGAGGCAGAGGTAGTGTACTTTCCTTGGACCATAGGATGTTGTTTATAGTACCACAGAGACCTTGACTCGAAGACTTTTTTTTTTTTAATTTAATTTTGGCTGCGTTGGGTCTTCGTTGCTGCACGCGGGCTTTCTCTAGTTGCGGTGAGCGGGGGCTACTCTTCATTGTAGTGCGTGGGCTTCTCATTGAGGTGGCTTCTCTTGTTGCAGAGCACGGGCTCTAGGCTCACGGGCTTCAGTAGTTGTGGCACGCGGGTTCAGTAGTTGTGGTTCTCAGGCTCTAGAGCGGAGACTCAGTAGTTGTGGCGCACGGGCTTAGTTGCTCCACGGCATGTGGGATCTTCCTGGACCAGGGCTTGAACCCGTGTTCCCTGCATTGGCAGGCGGATTCTTAACCACTGCGCCACCAGGGAAGACCCTCTAAGACTTTTTAACTCCCAAATCTTGCTATTGTGGGTGGAAAAAAGACAAGGTTAAATGTGAAGTAACCTGAAATATGTGCTTCACATGGAGACTTTAGTGTCCCCTCGTTATAGTCTGTGGGCTGCTGTTTAACCGCGGAAGCACGGAAGGGTAAGAGTTTTTCTCTTGGATTTAGACGGCTGTCTAAACTGGCCCACAGAGATGCTGCTCCAGCGCAAATGTTCCCTGCCACAGGGCTTCTGCATTCAGATTTCCTCGGGAGTAAATTTTAACCAGTGAAATGCATTGGTTATAAAAGTTCTTTAGGCTCTTAAACTGGCAATCCTTGGGACATAAGTGCGTTGAGACATCCCCATCCTGTATTTTGAGGGAGCTGAGTTTGGATCAAGTTCAGCATAAGGTAGAAGAAAGAATATAGGTTTTTGATTCAGACAGTCCTGGCTTCCAATAGGATTTCTGCCACTTCCATTACCTTGGGCAAACTTTAAACCTCTCCTCGGTTTCCTTATTTGTAATGGGAGTGATGGCATCTTCTTCATAGGGTTGTAAGATAACCACGTGGACACGGGGTTTTAAAAGGTGTATCTTGGGCTTCCCTGGTGGCACAGTGGTTGAGAGTCCGCCTGCCGATGCGGGGGGCGCGGGTTCGTGCCCCGGTCCGGGAGGATCCCGCGTGCCGCGGAGCGGCTGGGCCCGTGAGCCATGGCCACTGAGCCTGCGCGTCCGGAGCCTGTGCTCCGCGGCGGGAGAGGCCACAGCAGTGAGAGGCCTGCGTACCGCAAAAAAAAAAAAAAGGCGTATCTTAACTTTCTCACCGCGCACACACAAAATGGTAACTCAGGTAATGACTGTGTTAACCAGCCTTATTGTGATAATCACTTTGCAATATGTACTTCTATCAAATCATCATATTGTATACCTTAAATGTACAGTGTTATATATCAAATACTGGATATCTCAGTCAAGCTGGGGAAAAAGGGCCCCACAATGTTTGCCCATAGGTGACAGACAATGAATGTTGTTGTCCACGCAGGTTCCCATATAGCCTGCGATACCTTGTGGGTTTAATACTCCATAGGAAAGTGGCTAGGCTTCACTTTATCTGAGGTTCACCTCAGGTAATGTCTATTCAACAAGCACTGATTACCTACCAGATATTCTTTATGATCCAAAGACAGTGGCAAGACTTCTAGCAGTGACAGATATTATGTAATAATATAAACATGTAAATGCCACGTTAAGTCACATCGATAATCAGTGACAGAATGGTAAATTCCACCTAGTAGATCTGAGGCAGATCTATCCAGCCCTCGCCCCCCACCCCCCAAAAAAATCACAGAGAAATTAATAACTCCACGGCCACCTTCCAGAATCAGGCCTGAGGAGACGTCCTCAGTACGTAGCCTACTCTCGGGAAAACTACCCACCCTGGCTCCCTCTCCCTCCATGTATGCGCTGTTCAGAAAGACTGGCCACCAGCAGGTGACGGGACATGGCAGAGACCGTGGCTTCTCATTTACTTTCATGGAGATGATGTTTTCTAAAATGAGGTAGAACAGAAAACGAATTGTGCTAGCTCGCACTTAGGTTTAACTCCTGCCGCTTTCTAGTGGAAGCAAGCAATGCAGTTCCTAAGCTTAGGGCCAAACATGCACTTCTGTCTCTACTTGTTTCAAAACCAGAGACTCAGCGCAAACACCTTATTTTATCTTATTTATTTACTTTTTTATTTTTGGCCGTACCGTGTGGCATGTGGAATCTTAGTTCCCCGACCAGGGATCGAACCTGGGTCCCCTGCAGTGGAAGTGGAGTCCTAACCACTGGACCACCTGGGAAGTCCCAGTGCAAACATCCTAGTTTGCAGATGCCGTGCAGAGAAGTGGCCCAGAGGAGGCCCCACAGTGAGCCAATGGCAGAGGGGGGCTGAGATTCAACCCCCTCCACCTTCTGTCCTGGGCTGGATGATCTCTTAGTACGGTGCTGCCGTGCCCCTGTGTTCCCCGCAGACGCAGGAGGTGGCTGGGTTTGCGTCTCAGGACCAGCCCCTCCCTGATATCCACTGTATACATATGGAACACAGATGGATAATTTGCTTTTGACATTTAAACACAGGAAACCATGGCTGCTTGTGATGAAAGTTTTAAAGATTCTAAGAAAAATTTCACAAGTGGGACGGTGGATCTTAAAGGGAAAATGGTTTTGTGGAACACTCGTCCTTTACCACGATTGTCTGAGAAAGGTAAGTGTGATGAGGCCAAAGCGCTTCCTTTACTTCTGAGTGGAAGAACATGCTCGTTATAATCATCCCCCTCTTTTAGGAGTAGTGAGCTTGCCAGTGTGCCCTAAACACAGAGCACATAGACAGATGATACAGTCCAGTCTTATTTTACTTAATTAGAACAAGAATGTTTAAAACCACAACTCTGGGCTGTTTCTAATAGATATTTAAATACAAAGCATTTCGAATTTTAGCACAAGTGATACAGGCTAACGCGTCACTGGATTTGGATTACAGTCACATGAGCCAGATGATTCCTCTTGAATGTCTGAAAGGAAAGGGTGTTTGTACCAAGTCATGGGGTGAGGCCGGGGTCTGGGGGAGAAGGGTGCGCAGAGTAGGCAGGCTCTGGGCTTGTGCCCCTGAGCTTTCGGCTCCAAGCAGACTGAGCAGGTGTGGCACAGCAGCTCGGCGGGGGGAGCGGTACGCGTCCGTCCAACACCCCAAAGCTAGCTTTGCGGATGTGCTCCTTTCTAGTGCTTAGAAAGGGTTTTTTCTCGGCTGCCAGGAAGCAGGGAGTGGGGCTGCGTTGAATGATTATCTGGGAGCAGCCAGGCATAAGCTCAGACGCTCTGGAAGATTGGGGGTGGGGTATGGACAGAGAGATTCTTCTTCCTTTTGTGGATGGGGGAAGAGGGTGCTTGGTGACATTTTCCTGAGAATGCAAGGAAGAATACAGGTTTGAAAGGTTTATAATTGTATGTTAGAAGAGAGCCACGCCGATACTGAAAAAACGAAAAAAGGCATGGTAAACACACTTTTATTGAAAATTCAGATTTCTGAAACAACTATACTAAGAGTGGCATTGTAGGTCTTTAGCTAAATAAGACATAGCACGAAAATCATGTTCACTTTAACTTTTGAAGGTTCTTTTAAAAGCACCACTTAAAACGTACATATTCCCCCCCCAAAATTAAATGTAGAAAAACTGCTCTATCTCAGGAATGAGTTTGAGAATGCACACGGAAACCAGAGACAGTTTTTTAACCTCTGGTTATTGACAGGGAGCATTAATTCAAGAGGATTTGGAGATTTTCCTACATTGTTCACTTAAAGGACCACAGGCGCAGTGCTATCAGAGTTTCGTGGTCAATTTCTAGCCCTTTTCATAAATATGGTTACTGGCCAGATTTCTAAAACTTAAATTTGTCACCCAGAAAAGTAAAGTATAGGATTTACAAGTGTTTTATTTTTTGAGAAATTTTGAGAAAGGATCACGAGGGCAGCACACCAAAAAATAAGTGGAACTAGTTTTAATAATCTCTGAAAACTTTTAAGATTTATTTTGAAACCAACTTCCAAACAAGACAGAACAAAATCAATACATATGTATACTACACCGCTGAAGAAGCTTAAACTTGCCAAGGCATCTTCAGAGCGTTCCCTTTGAACTCTTTCCTCGGAGCCTCAGGTGATCTTCCGCTGTCACGACAGCGGCCCTGCTGGAAAATCCCTCTTGGGTGTTTGCGCTGCCAGCGCGGGCCGTCCTCAGCCCCGTCTCTGCACCAGCCCAGGCCCGGGTGCCGGGACGGTCGCGCTCACCCTGCGTCCCTGCCTCACCGCTTGCTGGATCGCTTCTGGGACTTCTCCGGGCTGCGCCGCTTCGCCGGCGGAGAATGACGGGCAGGGCCCCGAGCGTGGACCCTGTGCTTGTATGGGTGGGTTCTGTGCTTCTGCCGGCTTTCCTCCTTCTGGTCCTGGCTTTTCGCAGGTTCCTCACTGCCCTCTTTTTGTTCGTGGTCTTGCTCTTTCTGGGAGGGCAGCGTGTTCTTAATTGTGTTAATTAGAAATCTTTTATTTGTACCAGCAAGAGGACACTTCATCCTGGGGGGAAAAAACAACCACAAATCAAACACTGACTCCAAAGCTGAACCCTCCGATCGTGGCAAGTGCCAAAGAACTGCTTCCACAGAGTCGAGTTTCTGAATTTGTTTAGCTTTCCTTGCATGCCACCTAGTGTAAACTCTGGGCACAGGGGGGAAAACCCAAGACACTTAGAATTCTGGACACAGACTGGCTGGACCTCATCTGAAGACTTTAACCCTTTCTTCCTTGTTGGGACTAACTTTCCCAACAGGTACCACAATGTTATGTATAGGTGTTGACCACAACCCAAATTACCTGAGTCATTTAATAATATCTCCTTACACCATAAATGCCTGATTTGACTAGAATCTGCATTTTTAGTTACATTTATGGTGGCTTGTTTTTAAATATCAAAGAAGAAGGATCAGTCCCTCCCTGAGGAACAAAAAAAAGGATACCTTGCTATATCATGAATACTGGAGCTACATGATCTACTCTAGAAATAAAAATATCTAAAGAATCTGTTAAATGCGATAATCACCTTTTACCCTCTATTTCAGGACCTTCTGTTTCAGAGTCTGTGCTCTGTCCCAGAGCACTGTTCACACATCTACCCTCTGGGTGAATTTCTGTGCAGTGTACATTTCAGGGGCTCCCTGAGTCAAGTTCACCCAGGAGGAAGGATGTAACTGGTTAAGTCGTTAATTTACATGTTTAGGTATATTTATATACTCAGTATTTGTTTTATTTTTCAGGTGTAGTAAACCTTTCATTTTAGAAAAGAAAACCCCACACGGATGAAAACCTGAATACTTCTCTTGGCCTTGAGCCAAGGCGGATGCTAATCCGTCCAAATCATGTTACTCAGGGTGGCTGGTAGTAAACAAAACTGAATGTAGTATTCTGTAATCTCCGTCTTTGTATCAAACTTTGATTCAAGGAGAATCCCACACAATACCTCAAAAGCAACCCACCAAGCAGCCCCACTGCAGTGATTTTCTCGTGGAAGAGACATGTAAGGGGTCACCAGCCAAGTGTCCCTGTTATGGAGGTCAGGCCACCTCAGACAATCAGAATGGCACTGAATCTGTTAGTAAAAGGAGGAGGAAAGGGGCTTCCCTGGTGGCGCAGTGGTTGAGAGTCTGCCTGCCGATGCAGGGGACACGGGTTCGTGCCCCGGTCCGGGAGGATCCCACATGCCACGGAGCGGCTGGGCCCGTGAGCCATGGCGGCTGGGCCTGCACGTCCGGAGCCTGTGCTCCGCAACGGGAGAGGCCACAGCAGTGAGAGGCCCGCGTACCGCAAGAAAAAAAAAGGAGGAGGAAAAAAAGAAAAGAAAATGGCTCCTGCTGCGAATAAGCAGCTCTTGAGCCTGCATGGAGAGAAAGTACCCGCGAGGTCTCAGAAGTGGTGTGTGCGCCCACATGCTGGTGTGCTTAACGCTCAGGCTGGGACGAGTGACGGGGAATGAGCGGCGGTGAGGAGACGGACTCAGGGAGAAAAGGACGCAGGGGGCAGCAGAAGCAGTGGGAACGCTGGGTGGGGACGGCACCGGAGGTTTGGTTTTCTTTTTCTGCTGAAGTTCAGAAGCCACAGTGATGAGCAAAGAAGAAAGGCAACAACAGAGAGCAAAGAAAACCCATGGTTCTGCGTGTGAGGCTGGGGGAGGCTGAGCTTCCAGAAAAGCGCGCCAGCATGACGCTCCTCAGGGGCCCCAAGGCACAGCCACGTGTACCTCCCAGAGGGACAGGCTCAGGACACCTGTGCAGTTGGGAGGGACGGCCAGGCTCTGACCTCAGTGACTTTACAGGATCATCAGTGCATCGAGGCACGGACTGGCTGACGACACCTGGACCACCGCATTGGCAAGCTCAGCAGAGATTCCGAAGAGCACGACACACGCGTGTGTCACAGAGCGGCACAACTCCGCCAGCCTGCGGGAAGGGACTGCCCTTCAATGCGGAACACAAAGAGCCCAGGTGCCTCTCTTTGCCAGCTGTGGCCAGGGCTTACTGTAGGAGCTAATCATGTTTATGAGCAACGGAGCACCGCTCTCTCTTGGATGGAGCGGACTAGAAACGGCTGGTGCAAGACAGCCAGCTACGGAAGAATTCTGGGGCCTTTTCAGTGCAGTGGGTCTTCAGTGCTGGTAAAACTGGTCCGTTCTTGTCTGGATTAAACAAAGAAAGAAGGTGATTACTGCCAGATGGGACAGTAACCCAAGATATTAAAACCTTTGGAAACTGCTGGCGCATTCAACTGCATTTTGCCATCTTCCACGTGAGATCATCTCCAGCACCATGTGCTTGCCTGAGATGGACAAAGCTCCTCCTGGGCTAGAGACCGGCAGGGTTCATGCTGTGAGTGGGGACCAGGTCGGAGGAGGCACCCCTAGCTCCCCGCTGCTCGTGTAACCCGCCGACTCAACACAGGGACCAGAAGCTAGCGTGGAATGAGGTGGTGTTCTGGAACAAAGTCCACACGAAAACCGGCCTTTACATCACTTTTTCACATCGAAGATGCGAGTTTTAATGCTGGTTGTGCCTAGTTTGTGTCCACCTTCAAGGTGAAAAGTCAAGCGTGGCTTGGAGAGAACTTGGTTTACTTGGGTGGGGGGAGGAGTGGGGAAGGAGGTATGAAAGCGACTCCCCCAGATACGCCAGGACACATTTTAGAAATGGTGACAAGTGCTCACCCACACTCCACTGATAAATGAGGCAGGACAACGAGATTGGGGGGCCGGGGAGGGGGGAGCAGTTGAGGGCAGATGTGAAGGGACACGTGGCAAATGACTCCATATAAAGAAAGTATAAAATCTGCACTGAATATATTCAAGCATAAGGAGAATAACATCAATGCTGAACGTGAGGAAGTCCCTGGCAGAGAGCGGCTCTGGCCTATAATGTGGTCATTAATTTTGCGGAAGCTCACCGCCAGTTGTCCTACGGCTACAAAGTCATACAACACAGTATACACACGTGCTCTGGAATCATACTGTCTCTTAGGCCAGACCTTGGGCATGTTAAATAATCTCCCTGTTGTCTCTCATCTATTCAATGGGGACAAGAGTGACTATTTTAGGGGACCGGATGCCGATCAAAGGAGCGAGAATGTGCTCAGAACAATGCCTGACGCGCAACCAGCACTTGGTAAAGGTTAGCTCAGTGCGCGGCCTACTCCTCTGACTCCATTCGCTCTGTGACGGTGGGAAAGTTACTTAATGCCTCTGTGCCCTGCTTTTCTATTCGCAAATGGAAGCAATAGAGGTATCCATCTATTGCAAGGGTCTAATGAGATAATGCGCAAAGCTCTTAGCACAGGGCCTGGCATATGGTAAATCTTCAATGAATGTTACCTATGGGGCTATGATTTCTTATGCATAATTCCAAAATTTGAAAACCAAGTTCTTTTTCTTTCTTTTTTTTTTTTTTTTTTTTTTTTTTTTTGCGGTACGCGGGCCTCTCACTGCTGTGGCCTCTCCCGTTGCGGAGCACAGGCTCCGGACGCGCAGGCTCAGTGGCCATGGCTCACGGGCCCAGCCGCTCCGCGGCATGTGGGATCTTCCCGGACCGGGGCACGAACCCATGTCCCCTGTGCCGGCAGACGGACTCTCAACCACTGCGCCACCAGGGAAGCCCCCAAGTTCTTTTTCTGATACGACAACTCATTTGGCAGCCAGACCTGGCCTAACCTGACGCTGGGCCCTTGTTTCTACTCTGTATCCCGTTTGAGGGAAGCGTTCATATGCTTTGCTGAGGAGATGATCATGTGTTGAACAAGTACCATTGGGGTATTTGTTGTGCACGCTGTCTGGGCTATAGTACCTATCTAAAATGTGAAAATATCTAAATTTAGAAACTTATCTGGATCCGAGGGCTTTAAACAAGGGATTGTGGACCCATATTATTACTATTCACTCTCCCTTCATGAAAAAGAATATATATAGCACTCAAGTTAATACATCAGGGATTTTTCCGTGATGGAAACTCAAGACAGCTAAGTCTCAAGTCACCTGGGATAATAAATTAATCAAGAACAGAGAAGAATGTCTGATGTTTCTCCATGAAAAAAAAAATGATTAAAAAATGAAAAGAACCTGAGCCATCAAGAAAAAACGAATAAGATGTTTTACAGAAATGTTCATAAAAATGGTTACAACTTTAAAGTTTTGGTACTTCAGATGGTTAAACTTCTGTATCTGCAAGTTTCACTTTCCAGGATATCTCAATTCTCCATTGATATCAGAGTCAGTGGGCTACGGGGTAGTACCTCTCAGCTTATAATTTGCATTTCCTAATGGTCTATAGACTCTGTTTGTAGATGGTCCTCGGGTATAAATAACACTGAAGGCTGGAGTAAGTGGGTGATCTCGAAGGTCCTTCCACTTTTGAGTTTCTCCGCACACGTTCTGTATGTTGGCCCTTCAGAAAGTGACCCTCCTCTCCTTCATCAAATTAGGAAATTATTTCATTGCTCTCTGTCTCCTTGTTTCTCAGCTCTCTTTTAGTGCCATGTTCTTCTGTATTTGAGATGACACAATAAGCTAGCGTTAGATCCTCAACTGCCCTAAAGCCTTCTTTATATCAGCATCGAGGCAAAAGCCTGAGCCCTGCGGCACGGGCACAGGCCTGGCTGCTGGGTGGGTCTGTACTGGCTTTGTCCGTGGCCGCGCCCAAGGATGTGGGGTGGGGACCACAGGAGGCCACAGGATGGGCAGCTGCTTTCCTGTGGAACTCTGACCCCAACTCTGTTGACTTTCTCATGCTGGCTAGTTATTTTTGTTTTGGGTTCATTTTTGATTTTAGAACGTTATACTAGCTCACGTGGGAAGAGCCAGATTTAAGGTGCTAACAACATAAATGGATATAAAACTCTAAAGAGAATGAGACTGGTTAAAACTGCTCTAGGAAGTACCCATGACAGCACTGTCAGACTCAGGAGCTGGCATCCTATCCACGTTAAACCTGACAAGTGAAGCGAGTCCCTTCACTTTCAAAGCCAGAGGCTGAGATGAAGGGCTCCGCCTGCTACGGGAGAGATTAAGATGGGCCGAGGCCAGGGCTCTAAGCTTTTCAGTCTTCTTTCCCTTTTTCTCGAGTAGGCACACTGTGTAACACTGTGTAACTGTCATTTGCAAAAATGAGGCTGTTTCTCCCCACAGGTATCATACTCAACTTATGAAAACCAGTAAATTATAAAACAAATCTAGAGAACAGAAGGGGAAAGATAAATGCAGTTTCTTTTTCTTTCTGATTTTCATACTTCTGTCTCTCTGCTGCTGAAGGACAGAGGTAGTAATAGCTAACATTCTGCAGATACAGACCTGCCACGTTTGTGTCTAAAGCAGTTTCATGAATGTGACCCCTCAAATAGTGACACATGACCACTAGCCAATAAGAACGACGACAGCGGTGTTGCTGACACTGACGAGCAGTTCCCTGTGCCCTTATGTTACCAACGCCTCACTTCATCTCTCCGCCGTCTCCCCTCTTACAGATGCACAAGAGGCAAAGCACCTTATCCAGGCTCCCAAGCCGGAAGGACGTGGAGCTGGGATTGGAACCAGAGTCCGCCTTCCCAGCACCATTCCAGCTGGGACAGAAGGAGCAGATGAGAGAAAGACACCTGTGGAGTAAGCAGATGGCCCAGAGCAGGCAGGGAAGGAAACCGCAGGTGAAAAGCTGTCAGCACGCTGGCCGCCGGGGCTGCTCCGTTTGGGACAGACTCCTAGAAGCAGATCTAAGTCGGCTAAGAGCGCTGGCCGTGCAGGAGCCCAGGTGAGTCTGACACAGACAAGAACAAAGGCACCAAACTCCCTGCACACACGTGACTTGGAGATTTGTGAAGTACATCAGGCTGTGGGAAACTATGGTTCCTCTTCTTCTGTTTAGGGAAATAGAGCCTTGGGATCGTGGAAGCCGGGTTCAGTGCATTGCGCCCCGATTCATTCCTTTATTCTACGGCCAGAGCCCTTTCCACGCCAGCAAACGGCATTTTATCTTCCATTCTGCACATTGCTTTGCATGATCACGGATGTACGTCTAAAGTAACAGCCACAGGAACTAGCACAACTACACTTCCAACACTCCAAGGAACCAGGTAATACTTTTGATCTGATGCTGTGGTTGGTTACAGCTCATCTTGTTTAACACGCCACGATCACCGTAACCACCCACGGCGCCACGGGTTATACTTTGGCAATCAAATGCCTTAGCCATCTGAGAAGGTCTTTTATAGTGTTTTAATCCCCACAGCGACACTGTTAATCCTTAATTACACTGCATACAACAGGCCTGAGGCCTGAGGCAGGTTTTCAGTATGCTCCGTCTCCACCACTACACCCAAAAGTAATGAAAAATCGTTGACATACGTGTACATATATATCTGCAGTATTTATTTTCAAACATCTGAGAATCTTTCATATGTAAGGCACTATGCTAGGTCCTGCAGCAAAAATAAATACCAGGCTACCTGTCTGATGCTCTTTAGGAGACGGCCAGGAGGAACAGAAGGTGTGACCAGGCGAGGGTCAGAGGCGGGGGTATGAGTAGCAGGGCCCTGGGATGGACAGGGCACGATCCCTGGCCCCCTGCTCCCTCTGTAGGACAGGTCGTTTCTGTAGCCGTGTAAGCCAACGAGAGCTCATTCCGGGCTCCCTGATCCACTTTCATAAGCAGACAGGAAGGGGATGTGAACGTGGGAAGCAGGGGCAGGACACACGGCGCTGTGTGCTGACAGTAACCACAGAAGGGAGGCTCTAGACAAGAAGGATCCGTGCTGGTCCCATCAGCAGTTAGCCAGGACTTAGGAAACCTCTTTGGGCTCCACGTTCTTTAACTGGAAAGTAAAGGCTCTGGATCTCCGCGGCCCTGCAATACTGCCGGGAGCCTCACCCACGAGTCGGGCTGAAACTCGAGCCCTCCCTGCCTTCCCCGCTGGTTCCAGCATGTGGCCTGGTGCTCAGCTGCAGGCCTGTCCGCGTGCACCTGTGCGTGAGCAACTTCAGGGCCGGCATTTTACGTGAGGCTTCTGCACCGCTGCCTGTGCCTGGCCCCTTAATACCCCGACTGGTACTGAGCGAATCTTCACACGAATAAAAACACCACGTGCCTCAGTGGAGGCTGGGGCAATGATCTGCTTCCCAGTAATCAAAAGCTGATTACGTAAAATGGAAGGAAATGTAGGTGGTGCTCCCCCTTATCACCAGATTGACCTCAAGCCAAACAGAAGAGCACCCAAAACGCCACTCCCCTTAAAACAACTGGGTAAAGAAAACTGAAAAATCATGTTCTCTCAGATTCAATCTTTGGAAGTTTTGGTACCAAAACATAAGCCTCTCCAACGTATAAGGCTGAAATCATACAGGCAGTAGACTCAGGCATTATACTGGGCAAAGGTCAGCTGAAGTGGACGTGACCAGAATAAAAGCAGCTTTGTAGACAAGGAAGCTGAGCAAATTTCTGAAATTTGTGCTTATAAATTCCTTTATGTTGACTGAAAGGAAGTCACATGGGCCAATATTTCAGCTTCTCTGAGGCTTCTGTCAAGAACAGCTTCTCAAGAGATTCTTTTGCTGAAATACATCCAAGGAAGTATATAGCACCAAATGGTTTCTTTCTTTACACTACAGAAAACGGCATCCCGGTTGCATTTCCTTTAGTTCAGCAATCTCTTTCTGGCAACGGCTCAGCTACCTCACTTAAGATCTCTCTCATGCATTATCCAAGAGGAGGAAATAATGTCACTCACTCTAGTTCAGTGTCAAATTTTAAAGCCAATGTGAAGATCTTTGAGATGCTTAGAAACGCAGACCATCGCCCGCTAGTAACTGACCGACTGTCTGCTCCTTTGGGGTATCTGTCCACTTGACAGGGATGGGTCTTGGGGCTCCTGTGGCTGGCCACCTGGCCACCTGTCTGCTCCTGGGAGGAGTGTGGGAATGCTCCCAGTTCTGCAGAGCAGGTTGGTATCATTCTTTTTAATAAATAGGGATTAGCATAGTGTTTTTCACATTGGTGTGCACTTTAGAATCACCTGGGTATCTTTTTAAAACCCCAAAGCTCAGGCCATACCCCTAACTAATAATCTTTGATGGTGGGAAACTGATACTTGTATTTTTGGAAGCTCCTCAGATGGTTTCAAATGTGCAGGTAAATTTGGAAACCACTGGATTAGTGGTTAAAAGTTTTATTCACACACACACACACACACACACACTTATTTAAACAGATGTAGAACCAGGTGTTCCCCTGGAATGAGCAGGATGGGAAAGGCGTTCTTTGTCCCAGCACCGTGGGCAGAAGCAAGTCACGGGTTTCCTTGGACCAGACCTCCCTTCACAGCCCGTCCCTGCTAGGTGTGCTGGACCAAAAGCTGCCTCAAGGAAAAGTTCTGTGAGACTGTTTGAGCTGCAGGGTGACCTAGCTGGGTATTCAGATGTAAGTGAGCCGTCACTTCAAGGAAAACAACTCTCGGTATTCACTGCTGAGATAAAGCTGAAGCTTGCAAACGAAAGAAAATTAGACTTCTGGGAAACAGTGACCGTGACAGTTTCCCAGCACTTCAACGACTTTTCTGATGAGATCAGTGGTGATGTTAACAAATGTGTTTTAAAAATATTATATAATGAAAGGTGTCAACATTTGGAGGAGCTTCATAACTCAGCGAACCAATTTCCAGATGACCGGCTCATGATATTACAGAACCATGCATGAGTGGAAGATCCAGTAGAAGTGCAAGGTAGACCAAGGGATTTTACTGTAACAGCATATGAAATGTCCACATTATTAAAAAGAATGTGAAGAAACTACTGCTTGCTGAGGTTACTTGCAAGTAGTGATGCAGTATAAAAGAATACCACAAATTTCTGAAAATGCTGTTGAAGTACTTCTTCCTTTTCCAAATATGTATCTGTGTGAAATCAGAGTCTCTTCATATACTTCAACCAAAATAACATATTATAACAGATTGACTGCAGAGGCAGATAGGAAAATCCAGGTGTCTTTGATAAGCCAGACATTGAAGAGGTTCGCAAAAATATTAAACAGTGCCACTCTACTGAATAGGTAAATTTTTGCAAACATAGCTGTATTTATAAAAAAATATATTATCTACACATGTAACATGTTTATTATTTTTAAAATAAATCAATAAATACTTTAAAATTGCTCAGTTTTAATTTCTAATACAGTAAATACCGATAGATATAACCCATGTAAAAAAGTTCTGTGGGGTCCTCGGTAATTTTCAAGAGTGTAAAGGATCCTAAAGACCCAAAAGTTTGAGAACCACTGTTATGAGAGTTGAAAAAAAACAGCAGTGTCAACAGGAATGCTCGCTTGTCTTGTCACCTCATGGGAGAGTGTGAGTTTCCCATCCTGTTCTCCCAGGATCCACCTCTTATAAATCTAGAGTCATCTTACTTTGTCTGCCAGTTTTTACTCTCTTTTCAACATCCTTCTCCCGCCCTTCTTGGGAAGAGGCTGCTAGTCGCCCCCCAATATCCGTTCTTCCTTTCTTCTGTAGTAAAAGAACCTCAGATTTTATCTGGCACATAACTGACTGAGAAAAAAAGACTGAGTTCCTGGCCTTGTAGCTGGTGTAGACATGAGACTAAATTCTGGCCAATGGGGTCCATGTAGAAATGGCACAGACGACTCCTGGGAAGTGTGCTTGAAGGGGGTGGGGGCATGCCTCTTCCTCTTCTTCCTTTCTGCTAACTAAAGTGTGGAAAAGAATCACACCCTTTGGTTGGGAGATTTGGAAAACTGGAAGGAGCCCGGGTCCTCCATAACTCTGGAACAGCCAATCTAACTGATATGATGCCCAGAGAGGAGGTCAGTCAGTACCTGACAGATCTCAAGCTGGCCTGTGCATATGGCAACTCTCCTCAGGAAAAGCAGAGCTGATGCTGACAGACTAGTTCTCTGACCCTCAGAAAGTTCTACCGAGCCAGTAAGTGGCACTAAGGTTGTCAGGATAAATGACTTCCATCAGGAGAGCTGCCTAGTAACAAGTGATCCCCTTCAACATTCCTCATCTGGCAAGAACCCTGACTGATATTTTCCCATCCACTTGTCAAGTCATCTGAATTTATGATTTAGCTTTAGGCTGATTCTTTCACAAAAGGTATTATTTTAAAATGGACCAATGACTACTGTCAGCCCGATCAAGGTCCTGCCTTATACCAAAACCCAAAGCAGCCTGCCCCTACCAGAGTTTGCACGAATCTAATTCGTGTTAGTAGGGGCACCTTATCTCTCCTCTCTTAAGGACAGAGGGCTGGAAAGAAGAGAAGTAAGAAATAACATGTATTGGTGAAGACGTGAAGAAAATGGGACACTTGTGCACTGTTGGTGGGAATGTAAATTGGTGCAGCCACTACGGAAAGCAGTATGGAGCTTCCTCAAAAAATTAAAAATAGAACTACCGTATGATCCAGCAATTCTACTTCTGGGTATTTATCTGAAGAAAAAGAAAACACTAACTCGAAAAGATATCTGCACCCACGTGTTCATTGCAGCTTTATTTACAACAACCAAGATATGGAAACAAGCTAAGTGTCCACTGATGGGTGAATGGATAAATTGTGGTATACACATACAATGGAATACTATTCAGGCATAAAAAAAGAATGAAATCTTGCCATGTGTGGCAACATGGATGGACCTTGAGGACGTTACACTAAGTGAAATAAGTCCAACAGAGAAGGACAGATACCGTATGATCTCACTTATATGTGGAGTCCTAAAAAAAAAAAAAAAAAAAATCAAGCTCATAGATAACAGAGAGCAGATTGGTGGTCGCCAGAGGCAGGGGTAGGGGAGTCAAGGGGTCAAAAGGTAAAAAGAAAAAAGCCAACCACATAGGTGGTTATATACACCAAGTCAGGAGATCTGATGAATCAACGATTAACTGGAGCAACCAACCATTTAAATCTATGTTCCTCCTTAGTTAGTTCCAACTAGAAAAAAAAAAGGATACGCTCATTCTTGTAAATACAACTTCTAATTTTTTTTTTTTTCGGTACGCCGGGTCTCTCACTGCCGTGCCCTTTCCCGCTGCAGAGCACAGGCTCCGGACATGCAGGCTCAGTGGCCATGGCTCACAGGCCCAGCCGCTCTGTGGCATGTGGGATCTTCCCAGTGCGGGGAACGAACCCGTGTCCCCTGCATCGGCAGGTGGACTCTCAACCACTGAGCCATCAGGGAAGCCCACAACTTCTAACTTTTAAGGAATTATAATTCTGTCACTGACAAATAAGATTTGTAACTGCAATTTAAAAATAGCAATGTCATATCTAAAAATCTTGTGGGATATTTAAAAATATGGCATTTAAATTTATACGTGAAAAAAACTGTATTTGAGGAAAAATTCATAGAAATGGTAGAAAACGTTGACCATTCAATGAGTATCCTTTGTCTGAAATTGGCACTGAAACTGATATTCACTCCACCTGGCCTGGTACATCTAGAACACTTATTTATTTTAGTCCAGACCAGTTAGATGGCACTTCATATGGCAATAAAAAATCCAAACAAACGAAAAAAGAAGTTAAGAGCAGATTTAACTAACATTTAGTAACTGACTGCTCCATGCCGGGAACTATGCTGAGTGTTTCCACATACATTATCTCACCAAATTTTTACCATATCCTAGGAGGTCGCTATTTCACTGAAATCTAAAATGATTACAAATGTTACACAAAGATTGACTCACATTGGATCATTTCATCTTATTATACCACTGCATCCATGAATACATCAGAATGAACTTCTGAAAGATAATAGCTTTTAAAAAATAAACTAACAGGGCTTCCCTGGTGGCGCAGTGGTTGAGAATCCGCCTGCCGATGCAGGGGATACGGGTTCGTGCCCCAGTCCAGGAAGATCCCACATGCTGCGGAGCGGCTGGGCCCGTGAACCATGGCCGCTGAGCCTGCGCATCCGGAGCCCGTGCTCCACAACGGGAGAGGCCACAGCAGTGAGAGGCCCGCGTACCGCAAAATAAATAAATAAATAAATAAAAATAATAACAGCAATCCTATTATCACACCTAAAAAAAAAATCAACATCAATTCCTTCATATCATCAAATACCCTCGTTTCAGTTAGTTTGGATAAGGATCCAAACAAGGTATACACGTAGATGTGTCCCAAATCTATTAAGTCATAGGATACTCCTCCTCCTTTTCTCCTTGCAATTCATTTGTTAAAGGAACTGGTTTGTTTGTCCTGTAGAATTCCCCACATTTTTGTCATTTTATCTCTATAATATCATTTAGTATGTTCCTCTGACCTCTATTTCCTGCAAACTAGTAGTTCTAACTAGAGACTTGATCAGATTCACGTTCAAGTTCTTTACAAGGATGTCTCATAAGTGGCGGTACCCTCTTCCTATTGCATCTTCTTGTGGTACGAAGATTGATGGATGAGTCCGGGTGTCGTCAGCCTGAGCCACTCATCAGAAAGTTCCCCATCAGCTTCTCATCTGATAGATTTAGCAACTGTTGATGATCTTTGCCTAGATCCAGTGTATCATTAGGGATTGTAGAATAGCGACATTCTTTTTATTTTTAAATCAGGTTTACTGAGGTATAGTTTATACAAACTAAAATTTATCCTTTTAAGTAAATAGTGTGATGAGTTTTGACAAATGTGTGTAGTCATGTCATCATCACAACAGTCAAGATAGAGAGCATTCCCAGCACCCAGAAAAGTTCTGCAGTAAATTCAGTCCTTCAGCCCCTACCGCCTGGCAACCGATGGGTTTTCTGTCCCTATGGTTTTGGCTTTTCTAGAATGTCATATAAATGGAATCTTATAATGTGTAATGTTTTGAGTCTGGCTTCTTTCATGAGCAAAATGCTTCTGAGATTCATCCATGCAGTGTGTATCAGTAGTTCTGTTCCTTTTCGTTATTGATGAGTGTGGAATGTATGGATGTTACAACTGTGTATCCGCTCATCAACTGATGGTCATTTGGGTTGTTTCCGGTTTTGAGCTATCATGAATAAAACTGCCATGGACACTACTGGACAGATTTCCGTGTGGGCTTACATTGTCAGCTCTCTGATAGGTGGTTAGAAGAATTCTGCATGGTGAGTGCATATGTATAAGAAACTACCAGTTGTTTTTCAAAGTGGCTGTATGATTTTACATTTCCACCAACAATATGTGAGCATTCTCGTTGTTCCAAATCCTCCTCTTTATTTGGTGCTGTCAGTATTTTTTTTTATTTCGGCCAATCTAGTGCCTGTGTAGTGAATAAGTAACTGTGGTTTTAATTTGCATTTTCCTGATAACTAATGATTTGAGCATCTTTTCAAATGCTTATCGGCCAATTTGATATCATTTTTGGTGAAGTGTTCATTCAAGTCTTTTGTCCATTTTTAAATTAGATAGTTTGTCTTGTAAGTGAGTTGTTATTCAAGTGATGATAATCTTACTCTATAGTCCTACATTTAACAGTTGCAATTCTATAAGGAAGTTTTCTTTCATCAATTATTTTGTAACTTTGAAGTATAACTTGTACAAGGAACAGGATAAATGCTCGGCTCTTCCTCACTCTTTACCAGTTTTATAATAATTTGGCTCCTTAGCCTCATCCAAAAGCTTCTTGATGTGATTTTTATTATGACCTTATGGATTTTAACATATTTTAGGTTATCTCAATCATTATTGCTTTATTCTTTGATAACTGAATTATCCCATCTTTGACTAGTGGGAGGCCTTTCACGTTGGTTCCTGTGTCTTTCTGACATGACTACAAGTAGTCTCTGACAGTTTTACTTTCTGATCTGATAAGATTTTCTGGCTCTTCTTATACATTTCCTATCTATGTAGTAAACAGTGTGGTCTTGCCCACAGAGAGGTCTGGCCTTTGCCCTGGCTTCTGGGAGGTAATATCAATTCTGGGAGGCAATGTCATACCTGATAGAAACGTCTTTGTTTAGGGTGGAGCTGGCCACAACTGATAGTCTTACAGGGAGGGCTGGCCATGCCAGAGACACACCACATGACTGAGGGTGGGAATCTGGGATACTGTGGTATTGGTCAAACTGGAGACTGATATCAACCATGTGAGCAATCAATCATACCTAAGTAACGGAACCCCCCAAAGAACTTTGGACACCGAGGCTCAGGTACGCTTCCCTGGTTGTCAGTATGCCAAGTGCGTTGTCACATGTTGGTGCTGGGAGGGTAATGTGTGGGTCCTGACTCCACGGGGTGGACAACAGAAGCTTTGTGTCTGGAACCTCTCCAGACTATGCCCTTTGCATCCCTTAGTTTGGCTGGTTTTAATCTGTATCCTTTCCCTGTAATAAACTGTAACCATAAGTATAATAGCTCTCTGTGAATTGTGTGTGGCCTAGCAAATTACTGAAACTGGGGATGGTTTGGGGAGCTCCTGGAACTTGCAGTTGGCATAGGAAGTGAGGGCAGTGCTGGAGGCTGTGACAGCTAACTTGCAGTTTGGCGAACTCCAGGCTAACGGCCTCGGGTCAGCAGCCAGTTATTTCTCTAAGGATCTGTCTTCTTTCAGTGAGAAATGGAATTATATATACCACAGTAGAATTTATACACCACCCCTGGGTGCCAGGGATACTCACTGCTACTGAGTGGATGGTCATTGTTTCCAGGACTTTTCTGTGAACAGAGCTGGAAAAGCTTTTCTCTCTCTCTTTTAAAGAGAAAATCTAGCACAACTTCATACTGATATTTCCAATTAAGATTTAGGAGTACAGATTTTTATATCTTTGATTTTATATTTGTATCTTTTACACTGAAAATTTTGGTATCTATAACAAATAAATATTTACTTATTTGCTTTATCCTACTATACAATATTTTCAGAAAAACAGTATCAACATCATTACCAACAACGTGATAACCGGAAACAATTTAAGATTTCTTTCTAGTTCTTTTTTGCCTTTGGAAATGCGTCAAATTTCAGATCACCTGAAACAGTTCCTCCATATGTGGCTGAGCCATCTACTAAATGGCTTATTGAGGTCCATTTATTTTATGTTGCTTGATTTTTAGGAATTGCCTTCGCCCTCTTATTTCTTTAACTTTGACTGAACCTTGTTTTATATTTGACATAAACCCTGTGCTTGGTTCTAAGAGTCAAATCCACAGAGATCTAGCTTCTACTCCTGTCCCATTTTTACACTTTACACGTTTTAACGGCCCACAATACTCCATTATAGTGAATTTAAATTGTGGATAAAAGACCTAAGCCAGCGTATTTATTGGATGAGAATGCTATTGCTAAAGTAACGCTTAGAAGAGTAGACTTGATTCTTAAGGTTAAATTCTTCCTTTGTCTATATCATTAAGTTTTAGTAAGCTCTGTTTTGTATAGAAACTGCAATGGTAAACTTTAGTGCTACACAGCTGAACTGTCACAAAATCAAAATACTTAAAATTATAAATTTTAATTTACTGAGGACTATAATTAAGATAGAAGTTCTTAAACAATGAACACTGACATAATAGTACTGTCACTCAGGTGGCCTTAGGCACGGCAGCGTCATCATATCTCTTGGGGACTTGTGGGCCAAAGGGTGACGACACCATGACAAGTGTTCTCTGTTCTCACCCCTCTGCCCACTTCCGTGGCTGCAGCCCTCAGCAGTGTCCCTGCTCTACCACTTGCCTCTGAGTGAGTTCCTCTACGTCCACGGTTCTACATTCCCTGTATATGCTAAAGAAAACTTTTCTCTTTAATATATACATGAGTTTAAATTTTAAGGAAGATGACTCAAGAACTTACCAGCCCATAGGTCCCATTGTTTCTGCTCTTGTTTTCCCACGTTTTGCCTCTTTAAGGAGTTCTTCTATTGCTTTCCTGGTGGGAAAAAGGAAGAAATTTGAGAGAATTTTAGTCACCCCACTAAATTCTGAAAATCATTTTGTTCCACGTATGGGATCCTGGGAAAGAAAGAGCTTTTGAAGCATTAAACTTCAAAATTGGGGGAGAAATTTAAAAAAATGTTTTAAAATGGTTGATAGTTTTGAATACATAAAAATTAAAAAGAAACCTTTTCCATATAGGGGAAGAACACTGAAGAGAAAATTAAAGGCAAAATGACGAATTATATCCATATTAAAAATGTTCAAACGCACTATTATTCTAAGAAATACTAATTAACCCAACAATGATGAATCTGTTTCTGCTCATCAGTTAGTGAGGGAGTGGAGAAATGGATATTCTTTTCTCTACCAACAGGGACTAAAGCTGATATAACATTTCTGGAGAACAACTGGAAACATGATAAAGAGCCTTAAAAATAATACATACATGTTGACCTAAAAATTCCACCTTATTCTAAGAAAAATTCAACTAAGTATGCAAAACCATATGTACAAGGATACTCATTCAAAAACTTAACAGCTAAAGGAAAAGAATAGAAAGCTTAAACGGTTACTAAAAAGGGATTGTTTAAATAAATCATGGCATATCCACACAGTGGAAGATTAGGCAGTCGTTAAAAATGAAGACAAATGCTTGGCACAGCAAGACATTCATAACATGTTAAGTGTATAAATCTGGGAACAAAAGAGTGTGTATAGGATAATTTTATTTTAAATTTATTTACATGTACCTATTGCACAGGGAAACATTTGGAGGGATGTTACCAAAACAATAAGTTTTGGGCAGATTTTTAGTTTTTGTTTGCTTCTCTGCATTTTCTGTTTTTTCTAGAGGGAATCTGTATTATTTGTGTAATTTTTAGAAAGAGGCTTTTTAAAAGCCTAGAAGACATATTTATCAACCATGCTCTGAGACTTTACCACATATAAGATCCTGTGCAAGGTGTCATGGGTAGTAAGATAGGACCATGGTCATCCCTGACTTTAATATTACCTATGATATAGCAATAATAAAGTTAAGAAAAAGAGAGGTATCACGTTGCAAACAACAATAGTCCAAAGACAGAACTATAATTCTAATCACAACATTTGAAACTGGATAATTATCTATTGATTCTATATAAAAACATTTAATGACACTCTTACAGTACTACTCTAGGTACAATTCACATAGTCCTCAATGATATTACCATTCTGTTAGTTTATAAGAATATTTTATTTTGTACTGATTTTTATTTTATCAAAGCATGCATACAGCTTAAAGAGAAAAATATTATTTAAAGACTTAAAATGAAATACGGCAGTCTTCTGCGTCAGCCTTCCTTACCCACCGAAAAAACCAATTTCAACTCCTTCTTATCTGTTTCTCCTGGTACTCACCTCCATATTTCTAATAGTATTCTTTCACACTATTCCACCACCCTCTTCATCCTCAACAGATATATCTGGCTATTTTTCTATAATTTACACAAGTTTTAATAAACTCCTATTAATAGTGAGATCTTTAAAAAAAAAAAGCCATTTCAGCTAACTCAGCAGCTGGACACTTTCTAATCCATCCTGGGAGGGCCCACTGATGGGCTGATGAAACACTGACCAGCTTGTCTGCTTCTTGCCCCTGGACTCAATCAGATCAGGTGTCGGGAATACTAAGTGCATGTGACACCACATAGCCTTCTTCCATCTCTTTAAAATAATAATACATCCTACGGATGTGATCTGAGGGCTTTGTCTCATAGAGTATTTCGGGAAAATTTTATCCTGTCTGGCTCCAAAACAGAGATCCTTCTTCACCCTTATAGATGTAAGCAAAAAAAAATCAAAGGGTGAAAATATGTCCAATACACCCCCGCCTTCCCATCAATTAGAGTGGTAGCTTTCAAAAAAACAAAAAAAACAACCAGAAAATCAATCATCCTGGATCCACCCATATGTCCTCTCTCCTGACAACAGACACAGTTAAAAATCATCAGTGAAAGAACTTGCTTGGGCAGTTCCCCAATTATGAACAAACTATGTATCAGTTACAGATGAAGTAGAATGCATTTTCCCATAAAAACTGTTAAAACGTTTGCCCAGCTTTCTGGACATGCCTACGAAAGCCAGTTTGTGTCACGATACAATTGGGATGCTGTACATCTGAAGGAAGCAATACTCGGTCAGGAACCGTGCCGAGATCCTGCAGGCCTAGCCTAGGCACCTTCCAGAGTTTGAAGTTGGACGTGGATTCTTCTGTAGTTGTGATTTCACCGAAAACTGTCTCCAGTGCTGTGCTTAACTTTCTGTGCCGTGATTAAGGATACCTTCTGACTTACGACGACAGCCCAAGAGAAAAGAAGGTGTAAGTATGAGAAAGACTGCCTGGGGTGAACCAGTTCACCAGTGAGGAAAGACGGTGACAGGTTGGGAGCAGACAGGGCAGAACCCAGGCCCAGCAGACTGCCTGCAACTGAAGCGTTTGTTACTGTTTGGACAACTCATGTTGTCACGAGCTTTACGGTTTACAAAGCAGCACTGTCCCATCTGAACATGACAACATAGTCATCACGACCAGTGTTCAGATAAGGAGGTACCAGGGACACTGAGAGCGGTGGGGAGGACCAAAACAAAACAAAAGGACCTGTGGGTTTAAGGGTACCTGCCCTCCATCTTCCTATCATACCTCCCGTCTCCTCCACAAACATTTGCACGACAAGTCCTGGAGGAGCCCTTTTCTCATTATCATTAAAAGGCAAAAAATAAAGTAAATGCAAAAGGGGGAAAAAAAAAAAAAGCCCTGACAGAGCTGCCACTGCTTCCGCACTCATTCAGAGAACGGCAGAGGCAGAGGAACGGAGGGCTGCTCAGACTTTGTCCTAAGAATGTGGGGCATTCGCCGTGTCCCACCCACACTCTGCACGAGCTCCTTCTGCAGGGCTTTCCTTCCAAACAGGAAAGCAACTTGTAGCAATCATGTGTTTTGTCCTTGAAATAACAACATCACCTTCAAAATCAACAGGAAAAAAAATTTAGAAAGTCAGGTAGTTTTCCTCACTCCTGTAGCCTCTGTTGTTTTTTCGGGAACTCTCGCTAATGAATTCTCGGGTAAGGAAATAACAAAGTCAGTTTCTACCACACATTATCACAGAGGCTAGATACTTAAATTATCAAAGATTATGAAACATCGGCATCATGAAACAAGATAGTTTTTAATGAGATTGCGAAACAGAAGTGTAAACTGCAAGTAAAATACAGGAAAAGCAAACAGTAGGAGAATATATAAGAACTAAGTACAACAAGGACTTGAACAATTAAATTGCAGACACAAATTTAAGTACCATAATTTTTATGCTTAGATTCTTTAAGCATCTTAAAGGTTTCTTTGTAAAACAAATCCATTGTATTAGAATAGACAGTCCGGTGCAAACAAGAAGTCCCAGAAAGCCAGGTCATTAAGCCAGACAGTTTCCTGGGCACAGGAACAAGCTACAATCGATTTTCAATGATCCATGTGTGTATTATCCACAGCCAATTTTCCATCCTAGCTCAGCTTCTTCAGGCCTGCCTGTTCATCCCATTAGCCAGCTGGTACATGCTTGTACAACGTACACTGATCGTAATAGCAGCTTAAATAAAACCTGAGTGGGAACACAAATCTGGTGCTAAATCGCCTTAAAATCCAAAGTCAAACAAATTAGTTTTGAGTTATCTGGGTCTGTGGTCCTTTATACTCACATAAATCAACTGAGAGTTAACTATATCACTATAGTGAAAGGGTAGCAAGATATTTAAGGCAACTAAAATGAAACAACAGAAATTAAATAATGAAGAACACAAGAGAATGAGATTTTTAAAGAAATAATATCAGAGAAGCTAAATGTCAAGTAATTGCTCAAAAAAAGACCTCAACATATACTTTCTTGAGAAATGGTGAAGGAAAGTGCTATGGACTCAATGTTTGTGTCCCTCCCTCCCCAAACTTAGATGTTGAAATCCTAGCTCCCGATGTAATGGTATGAGGAGGTGGGGCCTTTGGGGGAGGTGATTGGTGCCCTTATAAAAGAGACCCCAGAGAGCTCTTTCCTCCCTTCTGCCATGTGGGGACACAGGGAGAAGATGGGCCCTCACCAGACACCGAATCTGCTGGCAACTGGCTCTCAGACTTCCCGCCTCCAGAACTGTTAGAAATAAATGTTTCCTGTTTAAACCACCTAGTCCATGGTCTTTTTATCACAGCAGCCAGACAGCACATTCGTGGGCCGTAGCGTTGCTAGTCCAGAAGCCCAATTTGGCCGGGACAGCGGCTGGACGGCAGCACCGTATCTGCCGTCCTGTGCGTGGGAAGCTTTGCCTGGGCTGCACCCTGCCCAGGGCTCTCCCTGCAGCTACGTCCTCACCACCGGACGCTCAGGTCAGAGGTCACCTTCTCCACCAGCCCTTCCTCATCTCCCCACCGGCGCCTCATCGATAGATATTATAAAACCACCTTTTCTTTCAGGCCGATGTACCATACTTCTAAATATTTAAGTTACATTTAAAAACCATTAAATAAAATATATTCATTCCTCCTACCATGACAAGTACACCTTCATTACAATAAAAATTTTAATGTGTAAACTCTGTATGGTGATAGATGGTAACTAGGCTTGTCGTGGCCATCACTTTGTAATGTATAAAAATATAGAATCACTGTGTTGTACATCTGAAGCGAATATAAAATTGTAAGTCAGTTGTGCTTCAAAACATGTGTAAAGCTATGATTTTTTTTTTTGCGGTACGCGGGCCTCTCACTGCTGTGGCCTCCCCCGCTGCGGAGCACAGGCTCCGGACGCACAGGCTCAGCGGCCATGGCTCGCGGACCCAGCCGCTCCGCGGCATGGGGGAGCCTCCCGGACCGGGGCACGAACCCGTGTCCCCTGCATCGGCAGGCGGACTCTCAACCACTGTGCCACCAGGGAAGCCCAAAGCTATGATTTTTAAAAATTTAAGTTAGTGAAATATGAGGTAATAGAATTAACTCCCTGCACACATTGATTATTCTCTTAATGGGTTGGTAATATTTAGATGAATACATAAAGACACACAAAATTTATATATATCTTTATTCCATAAAATTTATTTTCTTGCCTTTATTTCAGCAAAATCACTAATCATATTATGATCAAGATTTTCATATGAAGTAAGTTCTATGGACTGTAATAATCTAAAGTATTAAAAACAAAGTGTAACTTCAACATGGACCAAATTGTAGTATATTGTCAAAATGTAAATTCACATAAATGTAAAAAACTGAAAACCTAAATTTTGAATGTTTTAAAGTTTCCCTGTAGATTAATGAATCAGTAACAAACTTCCTGTATGTTCTCCAAGACCTACACATATACAAATGTATGAGTAATCTGATCTAACATTAAATGTTAGTCTCCAAGTATAACTATTCCTCATACTGAACTAAGTCATGAGAACCTCCAGAACGCTGAACTGAAATCCTGAGACAAGCAAGCAAAGGAAACTTAGCTCTGCTGGGAAACAATATTTCCTTATGGCAAAACCTCCTGCACTCACTCTGAAAAGAAGGTTTTGACAAGTTAATGTGTCTTTTTTTCTTCCGAACACTGCGCGGCTCACATCCTTCCTGGACTCTGAAGCAGTGTGCGCTCTGACGTCAACAGGGCACAGCCCCCCATCGCCACGGACCCCACGGTTTCCTTTCATTCAGGGACGCAGGTCAAAACAAGAGGAGGGTGTTTCCTGGGCTAGGAACTGCACTGACGGAAGATCTGCACGTTTGTGACACATGGGGCTGCCCAGGTTCAAGGAAACTCTCCTTTGAATATCGATATAATAAGCACTTAATATGCACCACTGGGGATATGATGAAAAATAATGATGGCGGCAGTACCTATGTGCCATGTACACTTAATCCTCACAACTCCTCTAGGTAACTACTATTTCATTGATAAGGAGAAAATAAGAAAGAGTGAAGAAACTGGGGCTGGGATGTGAACCCGGGCAGTTGACTTTTAACTGACCCTGACACTACAGTTCTGGTGAAGGCGAGACCCCAGCCTCGACACAGCTGAGCCCCGTGAGAGGAAGGCCATGGGAGGGCTGGCAGCACGTTTTACTGCGATTATTTGCAGTCACGACAAGACAGCTGTGGTGAAGGCAGAACTCCCGTCTCCTCACCTGGACTTGGACAGTCTCAAATGTCCACAGCTACACATCCTGCGTGACCTCAGAGGGTGGGTTATTATTACAGCGAGATGACTTCTTCAGGTAATACGTGGGCTGACTTCTATTAGTTTAGCTCTTAGAGGGAAACCTTATCTCTCAGGTCATAAAACACCTCACCTGAGGAATGACCTCATAATGAGTAAGTAGTAAGTATTTCTACAAATATTTATTCTTAAATCCCGGTTAAGGAGCCACACACAGAAAATACAGTGATTCATTTTCAGTTCATGTTATAGGACCTAGTTAAATGTGCCACGGTAAATTGTGTATTGTGAAGACAAGCATCTCTTACTGAAAAAACTCTGTGCAGGTGGGGTGGGGATGGCAGAGAACTACCTTAGAAGATAGTAAGCTCTAAATAGAAAAGCCTGTGAATTATACCATTGCCAGGAACAACGTGTCTGTCTGATAGGTCAATTAAGTTTAAAAGTATATAAAGTATACACGTGCCTTACTAAAAGATTAGTTGGGAGAAGTAAACTCAGTCAAAGAATGTAAGGTCAAAATAATTATTGAGGTCTCTTACTCCGTGAAAATATTTTGTTATCTCTTTATAAAATTCAAACTCTTACCCAACAGCTGTTCGAAATGCAAAAAGGAAAAAAATCACAACGATTGAACAAAAGGAAACATTGCGATAGAAAGCCTCTAGGGCTCGCCTCCGCAGCCTTCTTCAGTGAGGCCTGGCGCCTGGCGCACTGCCCTTCGGTAAACACGCCACACACCAGAAAAGCCACCTCGCCCATCGCGTGGTCTGCAAATCACTCTCTTAATCCTAAAAGAGCTTTATTTTATACCAGAGATCTGCGGGTTTCTGCAGACTGTCCTAAAGGACCCTTCAGAGCTCTTGGATCGCAGCCCCATCCAAAGGACGGCCTATTCAGCAGAAGGCCTGGTCAGCCCGCTGAAGGCGTTTCCCTCAGCTGTGTCAGGGCTGCAGTAGTCTGCTGAAAACAAGCCATCCACCCCATGTGCATCTCAGTGTCTGATTCATCAAATGATTATAAACTATACTTGGAGTGAAGAGCCAAGGAATGGGGAAAATATAGAATATTCCAGAATGTGTAGGATTTCCTAATCAATTCAGGCTCTTTCAAAAGTGTTTTCCTTTCAGCTGCATTAAGCAGTGTTGAACCCAGGAAGGAAACATGCTGATGCTTCTAATTCTTAGAAGTCCCGCAATACACAATGAGATGGGAGGAAGAGAAAGCCTGTGTTCCTTAGCAACCAGCGCAGGTTCAATGGCTGCCTGGGGGCCCCTCAGTACAAGGCGAGAGATGACGAAACAGAGGGCGCAGCCCCTCCCAGCCCCCACTGCATGCACCTCCAGACCCAGCCTCATCTTGAGCACCAGGAGTGTGCTGTCTTCCACACTTCAGGTATCAAGGGGTACTTTGAGAGGGATGGTAGTTTCTCCTACAAAACTGGCTGGGAGAGTTTCTGAAAAAAAATAGTACGTATACACACAGACAACGTTTTCTACCTCAGTCATTAAATACAAGAATCTACTATACAAAATAATTTATTGAAAACAACCAGTGAATTCTTGACTCTTTGTAAACTCTTTAGCGTCAAGTTTCAAGTTGTCTTTCGGGGCTAATGCACATGACAATGAATTTAAGAAGGACAAGGCAATTTTCAATCCCATTTTCCAATTTAAAAAAATCTTAGTTAATATAATACAAGTGTTTTGGGGAAAAAATTCTACATTGCTATAATGTAGTTAATAGAATTGAGCAGTTAGACACACACAGACTTGGGGAGTAGTGTCTCTTTGAGGAGAATGTTTATAAAAGTTCAAAGTTCTGCTGAACTTAGATGGCTCAAGGAACAAGTCAGCCGAAACTGCACAACTGTGCAAGCAAGGCTTTACATTTACTTATAAAGCCCCGAGATGCTTCCCTCGTAACTGGCAGAAGTCATAGACTCTGTTGCAGTGCAAACATCCTTACAGACGCTGAATTCAACAGCACAGGAGGGACCACTAGAAAGGCTGCAGAGATGGCCCAAGGGTAGGAACCAGCACATGGGGACTAAACGCTACAGGAGGAAAGCCCAAAGCATGGAAAATTCCATTACTGATTGATCCTATCTTTAGGTTTATATCATACCATGCAAACAGTACATCAACTGCCAAAAGAAAGAATCCAGAGAGGATAATACAGTTGGTGATTTGGGCATCAGAAACCAGCTGCAAGACAGTCAAGAACTAGTGAACTCTGAAGTCCCACTTCATTATTCTGACTTGTAAATTACTTACAAGTGGTGGTGTTAGCCAAGAAGGGAAATATGGAAGCACGTTCTGGAGCCGACGTTTCACTGTACCTTTCACGAAATATCAAGACACAACACAATCCTCTCCTGTCCCTTTTCACTGCTGTGCTTGAAGCAGCTGCACATATTAGAATCATCTTGTCTGCTACTGAAATACCACCCATCCTTAGGGGTGGAACAGCAGCTGCAGTTTAACTGGATGGAGCAGTGCTAATGAAGAGTTCAGAACTGTGTTAAAAATGGAATAGGTACCCAACCGAGACAGCAGGGAAAATTCGGAGAAACAGATCGTGCTGATTATACAAACAGCATCATTTGGCCTGCTCCCAAGGTGTGATAATAGGCTCACAAAAAAAGGGCACTGCGTTTTCAATACAAATGTTCAGGACCACACTTTCACGGCTCATTTGAAATATCAACCCCCTAAATTCACAATTCTCCCTTAGCATTTGCTTGATAGAAATCGGGCCATATGCTAAACTTCTGTATTAATTCCTACACAGTCAGTGTTCCCAGAGAGGCCTCAAATCCAAGTATTTACAAGGCTCTTTTTTACTATAATAGGCAAGGAAAGAAACCAAAATGAATTAAAATGTTCAGGTAAAGATCCATTAAATATAATACTATATTATGAAAATGTAAGGGAAGTTTCCTGTTAGAGGTCATCTAATTTAACATTATCATATAAAGCCAAGGAAATTATGGTTTAGAGAGGTTAATAATTTGCCTTAAACTAAATAGTTACCTGACTTTTTTGGGGGGGGGCGGGGGGGAACATTTAATTCACAATTATATTTCTCCCCCACCCCACCCCCCGCCAGAACCTGGATGGCATGTTTCAGTCATCCTGGGGAGAAATTAGGAGGGGATAGACCATAATTATGATACTTCAGCCCAAGGTCATTACCTTTGGAGTATAACATTGCAAGGACCAGCACCATAGTGTGTCTACAACTGTGTTATGAATCACACTAGAAGACCCCACCCAGTGATGGTTTGCGGGAAACTGGGTCCCGGCTGCGTTCAGGGGTAGGTGTAACTGAAACTCACTCAGCCTGGAAAATGTTACTTGAAGCCACTTGCTGTAATTGCTTAATCATATAAAAATGAAAACCTATTTAAAAGTACCTAAACTATTAACTTCAAAGCAGGATAGATCAAAAGCTTTTACTATGGAAACTGTGTTTCATGTTGGAGAACAGTGTGGGACAGTGGGAGCCAGCACCACTAGCCACCTGGGTGCTCTGGACAAGTTAAGTACCTTCTCTGAGTACGTTTCCTGTCCGTAAAATGAGACTGAGCCCCGGCTCACAGATGCACTGCAAGGATTGAAAAAGATGAGAGGTACAGAGGGCTTTCTTTGCATTGATGTTTCTTAGGAGGGACAAGTGTTCATTTAGGTATCTGAATTTGCCAGAACAAAACTTTTTTTAATCTCAGTATCTCCTCTTTTCATTTATACTGTAAAGAAAAACTTGCAGAATGTTAATTTTTATCTGTTGCATAATTCTGTTTTGATGAAAAGCTGAGGGGTTATTTATCAGTGCAAATAATATAAAGGAAATTCTATCTTCCTATGGTTAAGTCAGAGGAAATTTCCTGTATCTAATGACAGGGAGATGGGCAGAGCCCCAGTCAGAACAGAATTCCCTCCCATGACCTATGAAACACATGATCAGAAACGAATTACAAGAAAGCGTCCTATCTCATATGCACAAAAAGAAAGCCAGTAGTCCCGGCTCTTTGGCTTTTCAGAGAGTTGTGTGCATTCGGGAACTAGGTCTGCTCTGTGCAGAGTCAGCAGCTGGGCAACTTCCTGGTGGATGTGACCAATACAGGGACAAGCTCTGGAAAGTTCAAGCTTGAGAGCAGAATCTCTCACCTGAAAAGTTCAGACTGAGTAGAATTACCTGATACTTGTTCTACTATTATACATTCTCTACCACATCTCTTGATTCTCTTAGAAGAGGGATCCAGCAGTTCCCACTTCCTAGGTTTGAACCAAGGACATGTTCAAGTCACCTTAGGAAAATGAGGAAGCGGCCACAGTGCAGTGGAGAGAGGATGATCCCAGTTCTGCCCTTACTGACTCTGTGATTTTTCTTGTCATCTTGGTTACACCATCTATAAAATGAAGGTATTTCTACTACCCTTTCAGAGTTTGTATGGGGATCAAACACAATCATATATATAATTACTTTGTAGCTATAAAGCACTGAACAAATGTATTATCTTACGAAAAATTTTAAATGGGTCTATAGTATCGATTGTTATATTGTTAACTAAAACACAAAAATACCATATAATAGTATGTATCATGAGCACAGTGATTAAGAGCAGAACATACGATCTCACTGACCCTCAGAAGAACCTTTTCAGTTATTGTCCCCTTTGTATGTGTTAGACCACTAAGGCTAAGGGAGGCTGCCTCGTCCAGGGGCAGACCATCAGGGGACACCTGATCTGACCTGGACATCTCTGAGTCCTCTCTGCTCACACATACCCTTACTTTATCCCGTCCAGAAAGATGTCTTCTACCTTTTGAGGATGATCAAGTGCTGCTTTGGCATAACATCGGTTAAAAAGTTAACGTACTTAAAGATGATGCCAATGAAGTTTAATAATATGGAAAATGATATCTTCATGAAGCGACTATTAGTAAGCCTATATCTACGTTCTTGACCAGATAGTCTGTAACTCAGTGACTCTTTTCATGGTTAAGTTTTATAGAAAACGGTCCCATTTCCAACATGTTTCAGCCTGAATTTAGAAATAAACAAGGATTACGGGTCAATAGTTTTGTCTCTCAAACTGAACTCTCTGGAGCACACGCTCTGGCAAAGCTTTCCTGTCTTCCTGCAGGGGGTAACACAGGCAACATCATGGACATAAAAGCTGAACCTCAGGGGTCGGGCTGTCTTCGGTTCATTCCACTCGCTAGCCGTACAGCCTTAGGGCGGTTACTTAACTTCTCCAGGCCTCAGTTTCTTTCTCTATAAATGGGGAAACACCATCTGCCTTGAAGGAGGTGTAAACTGGTTTGTCCACCTGCCTGGTCTTCTTACTTCACAGTCACAGTTGCGTGTCTGCTTCTGGCTAGGAATAAGCCTAGCAGTAAGCCTAGCTGGATTCTTCACGTCCGGGCTTGTTCTGAAGCGCACTGCTCTCAGATGGCGACCAGCTGATTACAACAAGGAAACAGAAGGGGAACCTTTGGCGTGCTTGCTGCAAGTCTGGGCAGCAGACAGTGGCGCACCTGCAGGCTGATACTCCTAAAGACTGACATTTTCAGCAGAATCGTGTTTTTTTTTCCCTTCCAGTTTTATTGGGATATAACTGACATACAGCACTATATAAGTTTAAGATGTGCAGCATAATGATTTGATTCACATACATCATGAAATTATGACCACAGTAAATTCAGGCAACATCCATCATCTCATATAGATGCAACATTAAAAAAATAGAAAAAAACATTTTCCCTCGTGATGAGAACTCTTTAGGATTTACCCTCTTACCAACTTTCATATATAACATACCGCAGCGTTAACTGTATTGATCGTGTTGTACATCACATCCCTAGTTCTTATTTATCTTATAACTAGAAGTTTGTACCTTGACTACTTTCATCCAGTTCCCCCTCTCCTCACCTCCTGCCTCTGGAAACCACAAATCTGGTCACTTTTCTATGAGTTTGTTTGTTTGTTTTTGAAGTATTATTGACCTACAACACTATGTTATTTCCTGGTATAAACACAGTGATTTGATATTTTTATACATTTCAAAATGATCACCATGATGTCTAGTTGTCACCTGTCACCATACAAAGATATTACATAATTATTGATTATATTCCCCACACTGTACATTTCGTACCTGACTCATTTATTTTGTAACTAAAAGTTTGTACCTCTTAATCTCCCTCACCTATTTCTCTCCCTTCCCCAGCTCCCTCCTCTCTGGCAACCATCTGTTTTTCCTCTCTATCTATGACTCTGTTTCTGTTTAGTTATGTGTGTTCATTTGTTCTGTTTTTTAGATTCCACATAAGTGATTTCACACCGTATGTCTTTCTCTGTCTGATTTATTTCATATTACCTTCTGGGTCCATCCACGTTGTTGCAAATGGCAAGATTTCATTCTTTTTTATGGCTGAGTAATGTTCTGTCACGTACACATACATCTTCTTTATCTGTTCATCTATCGCTGGGCACTTAGGTTGCTTCTATATCTTGGCTATTGTAAATAACGCTGCAATGAAATAGGGGTGCATGTATCTTTTTGAATTCGTGTTTTTGTTTTCTTTGGATAAATACCCAGGAGTGGAATTGCTGGGCTGATGGTAGTTCTATTTTTTAATTTTTTGAAGACACTTCATACTGTTTTCCATGGTGGCTGCACCAATTGACATTCCCACCAACAGTGTGGGAGGGCTCCCTTTCTCCACACCCTCACCAGCACTTGTTATTTCTTGTCTTTTTATAACAGCCATTCTGACAGGTGTGAGGTGATATCTCACTGTGGTTTTAATTTGCATTTCCCTGATGATACGTGTTGTTGAGCATCTTTTCATGTGCCAGCAGCAGAACAGTTTGTAATCATAAGGCTCTAGAATCCCCGTTTTTCCGCATCCATTTAATGACAAAGTACAGCCTTTGCCATGAAAACAAATAAACAAAAAACAGGAAAACAACTGTAGAACCAAGTCCCGAAGGCTTAGATCACAAGCTCTGATGGAGAACATAAATCCAACTCTTTTACTTTGATAGACACTGAACTTGATTATACTTTTTTCTTCATCTTCAGGGAATGAGATCATTGACACTTATATCCCCAATTAAATATTAATCGCTTTTGAAGAAAAACCCTGTTAAGTATTCTAAACACCAGGATTTATGCTTAAGTATGCAGAACAGAGTAAGCAAGCAAGCCAGGATCTGAAATAACTTTAGATGAGGAATCTCAATGGTACGTAATCCTCATCTTGAAACCTAAGCTCCAATTAAAATTCATTCTGAAATCCCATATAATTTACCAAGCATGGTGGTGAGAAATTAAGAGTTGTGGACCAAATGCTCTGAGGATCCCAGAGAAAACTGAAGAGTCTGTGCATCTTATTGTGGAGCTAATGTGATAAAAATGGCATAACAGATGTCAAGTTATAGAATGCTTCATTTAATTCTCTGTTTGGTCTTATGATATGCTGACTTATATAGTAAGAAATATATGTTTGGTTTTCCTCCCATTCCTGACACAGAGCTCCTAAAACCATGGGGATTTCCTAATTGATGAGAGCTATAAAGCTGTCTTTTGTTTTGATGAGGTGATTTTAGGGAAAGCCCTGGGTAACCTAAGGATGGGGGCTGGTCGCCAGGATAACCAACCGCTGATTAGAGAGTTGGAACTTTCAGTCCTATCCGCAGACCTCTGGGGAGGAGAAAGGGGCTAGAGATTGAGTTCTACCACCAATGGCAATGATTTAATCAATTATGCCTGTGTAATGAAGCCTCCATAAAACCCCAAAAGGACAGAGTACAGAGAACTTCCGGGCTGGTGAGGGCGTGGAGATTTGAGGAGAGGTGGTTGCCCAGAAAAGGCATGGAAACTTCACGCCCCACCCGCCCCACAGTCCTTGCCCATGCACCTCTTCATCTGGCTGTTCATCTGTATCCTTTATAATAAACTGATAAAAAGTAAGTAAATGTTTCTCTGAAATCCGTGAGCCACTCTAACAAATTAACTGGGCCCAGGGATGGGGTCATGAGAACTTCCGGTTTACAGCCAGTAGGTCAGAAGCACAGGTAAAACAACCTGGATTTGCAGCTGGCATCTGAAGTGGGGTTGGGTAGGTGCAGTCTTGTGGGACCGAGTGAGCTCTGATACTGCCTCCGGGCAGACAGTGTCAGAATTGCACTGCTTGACGGATTGCTTGATGGTGTTGGAAAACGCACACTGGAGACCTTTATGTGCTATCAGGCCATAGAAAGACTGGGATTTCTGACAATTTCCAACCAAAACAAAGTTCGTTTTCAATGGCAAAATAAACCTATGCGACTCTACATCAGTTCACCCTATTAGATTTTATGTTTTGAAATATTATTGTCCAGTGAACTCCCCAAATCTGAAACCATACAGTAGGTATGTGAAGTAGAGCAGGTGCTCACAGAGTCAACAGCGGCTGCCTTGGGGGGTCAGTGCTTATGACTATGAGATGCACTCAATGGGAACCACTTCTGGCCTTTCAGATCCAAATAAAACAACATGGCCAACTTTTCTTAGCTCAGGTGACTTCTCTGGACTCCCCTACCACCTGGTCGATACATGTGTAAGATGTGAGTGGTTCCTACTGTGCGGGATACTTGGTTGGGACTCCATCTCTGCCTGCTCTGGTCATGACCACCTTTGCTTAGTGAACTCCTCCCTGTGGGTCCCAGCATGTTGTCATCTCCATGTGGACAGAGTATGCAGCTAAAGACATACAACTAACTACAAACTTGTGGTTTTCAACCCCAAAGCTTATAGTTATTTCAGCATTACAAATTCAAATTCAGCTCTTAGGATATTCAGTTAAAAAATACAGAGTGTCCATCTTCTATTCATTCATGTGATAAATATTTTTTGAACACCTACTATGCTTCAGGCACTGCTCCAGGGGCTATAGAGACATCGGTGAACACACAGACAAAAGTCTCTGCCTTCATGAAGCTTATGTTATAGTATGTGTGTGTGGCAGGGGTGGGGGAGGGATAGATAATATAGAATAAATGCAACGAATAGGTGAATTCAATAGGGCTATATTTAAAAAAATACTGCAGGGTGTGGGTGTTGGGGGAGGGACTATGGTTTTGAACAAGGTGGACAAGTTAGAAGAAATGACACCTTTCCTTTAGTCCTGAAATACACAGCTCTTTGGTCTACCCTGGTTGCAAACTCTGTGAAGGCAGGAACCAAAGGAGATTCATCTTTGTATCCCTAGTGTACCTGGTCCATGGCAGGACTTTAGAATAACTGCTGAAAAAAAAATACATATATTCTGTATTTTTCCAAAGCAAGGCTACTTGTAATAAACGGTATAGATTTATCAGACAGCTGGCCAGGAAACGGATGTAGTATTTGGCATTGACAAAACAGCACGCCTTAGAATCACATCCTTGGAATTCCACCTCGTGGTACCCAAAATAATAATTCTACCATGTTTGTTCCACTAGAATTCTGTGGGGACAAGATCCCCAGGATAATGCATATCACCCTTCCGTATACTTGTTACTGCAAAATCAAAATGTCCTTTGAGCACCCTTAAGTGGGAGATGTGCTGCCTTTTATTTTAGACCAATAGGAGAAAAGATAACAAATGTTGCATGGGATAGAGGTGGTAAGGGATGTCCGTATCCAGGGCTCTTGGCAATATAGAGAAGACATCAGTGAGATGGAGTATAAGGTATGGCCACCTTCACTGAGGTGCTCCACGACGCTCATCACCTCAGCTGTTCCTCCCACTGAAGCCACAGGACAGGCATGCTTCCTTGCCCCACTCAAGAAGCCCTTTTCTCCTCGGAGCTTATTACTGTGGTGGCTGAGTGTGTAAGTGTCAGCTGATAAGTGTACAAAATAATGTCAGTGCAACTGCAGTTTTCCCTCCCTGCCGTGGCAGCCATGCTTAGACACTGACGCTCAATCACGCACACACAGTCATTCATTCGTTCATCAACTAAGGACTGACAAGAGCCTACTGCATGCCTGGCATGGTTTTAAGTGCTGGGGATACAAAAGCAAACAAGGACAAAGCCCTCGCCCTCTGAAAGCCTACATTCAAGTGGAGTTAGAAATGGATAAATACATAATATTAACGTCAGTTAACAGTGAGGACTCTGAAGGAATGAAACCAAGTCAGGGGACAGAAAGCGATGGAGGTCTGGCTGTCGGCACACGTGTTATCTGGGGTTAGGCAGTCTCTGAGGTGGTCCTAAGGATTCCCCACCTCCTGGCATTCCTGCCCTTGTACAACCCCTTCCCTTCACTTCTGACAGACACAGCAGGGCAGACGTGATGGACTGTCACTGCTGAGATGAGGGTATAGAGAGACTGAGCTTCCATCTTGCGTTCTCCCTCTTCCCTGGATCTCTTGCTCTAGGGGAAGCCAGAAGCCATGGCGCGAGGCCGTCCCATGTGAGCAAGCTTGGAAGCCCATCACCCCCATTCAGGCCTGGAGACAGCTGCAGCCCAGGTGACACCTTGACTGCAGCCTTGTGAGAGGTCCTGAGTCAGATTCCTCCAGCTCAGCTCCAACCAGATTCCTGACCCACAGAAACGGTGAGAAATGTTTTTTGATTTCAGCTGCTGAGTTTTAGGACAATTTGGTATACGGCAACGGGTAACTGACACAGTGGTCAAGGATGGCCTCTGAGTAAGTACCTTGGAAAGAGACAGCCATGTAAAGATGCGGGGGGGAGAGGGGCTGGGGACATCAAGGGCAAGCGCCAAGGCCCTGAAACGGGAACAAGCTGGGCAAGTCTGAAAGAAGTGCGAAGGCCAGTGCGATGCAGAAAGAAGAGACAGGCAGAGACCCCCACGGGTAGAGAAGCACCCAGCCCTAGAAGGCTGCTGCTCTAGCCCCCACTAACTGCCTTAAGCAAGCGCCAACATGACAACAATAACAGTAAGAGCTAATGTTTGAGTACTTAAGTGTACTAGGAATCGTGCTAAGTGCTTTATTGCGTTTATTCTTCACAGTAACCCTATAAAGTAGGTATGAGTATCAGCTCAGTTTTATAGATAAGGAAACTGAGGCTCAGAAAGGCTGAGTGGCTCTCTCACATTTGCAAGTTAGGAAGCAGGAAAGCGGAGATTCAAACCAGGCCCTCTGCCTTCGGAGTCCTTACACTTCCCCTCTACACAGTACTGTTGAAAGAGGCCCCTAGAAAGAAAGCCTCTTTCACCCTTAAAAAAGAAAAACCAAAACCCAAAAAAAACCCCTCCAAACCCCAAAGTGTTGTTAAGCCAACTGGTCCAGCCCCTGTCTGATTAGATGCTCTGGGCAGCTTGATTTTCTCTAGGAGCCCTTTTGAGAGAATCGGTTTGAGGCATCTACAGTTGCTCTGAGGTCTGACCCAAGTCAGCATGGTAAACTTAGAAAAGCACACAGGTAGCTCTTCTTTTTGACATTTATTAAGAGCCTTACATAACAAACCTGGAAGTTACTGAGAATCAGTAGGTAAAATACCAATATATTCTATTTTATGCAGTTTTATGCTTAGCTGACATAGCTTGAGCCCTGAGCTCCTATCAATATTCAGATACCTGATACCCAAGCAGGTATCCATGTGCTATATATAGAACTTGCTTTTCCTTCCTACTTAACCTTTGTCTTGAAGCTTGAGGAAGACTATGAATATTCCATCAGAATCTTAATCTCTTTGTGAAAAGAGGAGAAACACAATCCATTTATCTTTGATTTTTATCTATATTCAGTTACATTAGGGGTGCTATTTTAAACTATCTTTTTAAAAAAGCAATGGCTTTAGCAGACTGATAACCTTACATACAGGGGTCCATAAATTTATATTATAGTGCTGCATTTAGCCAGAGAAAACAAAACAAAACAAAAAACAGAGGGCACTAAGGTTTTTGTTTTCAAGTTTTCACCTAGAAGAAATATGAATGAAACCAGCTTGTTCAACACAATTAAGGATATTATAGTAATAACATTAATAGCTAACCTTGATTGAGAGCATGCTATATGGGCCTGATACTGCCCTAAGCACTTTGACTATACTGTCTAAATTAAGAGTTACAACATCCCTATATGGTATTATTGTTATCCAAACCTTACAGATGAAGAATCTCAGGCACAAAGAGGTCAGACAGCTTGTCCAAGGTCACATAGCTAAAAAGTCTAGCACAAAGACCAAGACTCAGGCAGTGTGATTCTGACAGTGCAAGCTCTTAACTCCTACACGATACTGCCTTGCAGTTATCAGTTATTTAGCCTGAAAAGATGTGCAGGATCCCAGGCACAACCACTTCTGCTTCTAAGAAAGATATGCTTCTTTCAAAAATACCAAAAACAAAAGTAAGATCAACTCTCCTAATACACATACATCTATTAGCCAATCCCAAACTCCTACAATATCCTACTGCCCCGCACAATAACTCAAAATTCTTTATTATAATTATTAGGTAAGTACATATACAGATTAAAGACACATGATATGAATTTAGGCACTAATAAAAACTACACACACATACAAGGCTGAAAGTTTATTCCTTTAAAAAGGTTCATCATTTTGCTTTTTTCGTTGCTCAGTAATCTAAGTTTATCTTCTAGAAAATTCTTAGCATGTTCTCATTTTTCCTTGGTCTCTCTCTTTTCTCTGCTCACATGTCACCTCCTCAGAAAAGCCCTCCTCAACTAATCAAACTCTCCGTGCCTTCTCAAACCCCATGATTCTTTTACTTCCTGTTTACATCACTACCTTAATTACATTATATATTTATACACTTGTTTGTTTTCTACTTCTGATATTTATACACTTGTTTGTTTTCTACTTCTGCTGTTAGAAAATAGACTGCACGTGGGGCAACTCGTTCCCTGCTGTCCCCCTAGTACCTAAACCGTGCCTGCATCTAGCGTGTGCTCAGTGATTTTGCCGAACAAACGAATGAATGAATTCGATGCTCCCTTTGAGGAGAGCCACTTGGTGCAGGCAGAGAGCAGCAAGGGCCGGTCAGCTCACTGCCCCATGTCCTCTCCCCACCCCCACTTTCCACATCTGTAGCCCTGGAGTCTCGACCTTGTTAAAGATGTGAATTCTCACCAGGTAGGGGAAGGTGGTAAGGGTGGACTCCTATTATCAAGGACAGGTTTAGGAGAGGAGATGGTAAATCCTGCCTTACTGGTTTTGGTTGCAAGGGAGTGGTAGGAAAACAAAGGGCTGTGAAAGGCATGGATGTGGGGTCCTGCTCCACCTCTCTCACCTGTACCCCTACAGAGAATCTGCCTCCAAGTTATTTTTTTCCAGCAGGTTTCTAGTATCCATCCTTTTACCTCCACGCCTACAACTGTGCCCCCTTACATTACACCTGGACTGTTACAAATGCCCCCTAACTCCCAGCTATCTTCCGACATTTCATTCCACTCATTCATCCTGCACAGGTGTAGGACAAAAAAGCGAAACCTTTATGGCATTCCCTAGCTCGAGAATCTCGAATGGCTTCTTTACACCGGGAAAAAGGAAACCATTTATCCTGGAACACTATTTCTCTTATAAGTTTGCCTACTTCAGTACTCCATGAATTACTGGAAGGCAGGCTGCCCGATGGTTTTCTCTCTCCAGAGCCCAGGACAGTGGCTGGCAGAGTGGGTGCGCATGAAACAATCTTTGCTACAAGAGTGTCCCTCGCCAATTCCATTTTGTGTTCAGCAGATAATACCCTACACTGCACATCAGGGCACTTGGTCGTAAATGCAATCTGATTCCTTTTTCATGTGTACAGCTCTTGTCTGCCCTCTCCAAAAGCAGAGGGCTTTTTAGGACAGACTCATATTCTCTTATGTCCACCATGTCTCAGGACTGTTACCACTACTAGGTACATATGTGCTGTACAGAGATCCAAAAATCTAGATTTGGAAGGAATTTCATTATGAAAAAATAATACAGACCACACAGTAACTGTAATTTATAAATTTTCAAATGGCAAAAGAAAAACCAATGTTAAGAATTTGAGCACAGAAGGGCTGGATTTGGGGTCTTAATAAGTACCTGAAAGCAGACCGGTGGATCTGGGCAAATTGCCTAGAAGCCCAGTTTGAAGGATAGTACAAAGACTGTCTCTGACTCTGAATTTTCCTAACCGGAAAAGATGACCTTTGTCTACCTATAGTCTTAATAACATGTTTAAGGGAAAAAAGAAGGGTGGGGAATGGTGGGCCGTAGAATTTGGTGTGCTTTCGTATTTCCGGAAATGCAAGACAACTCTTCGGTTCAGAATGACACTGATAGGACCACTTTCTATGTAGACACCTTTTCACCTCCACAGAGATTTTGTAGACCCCTATGCATTATAACAACTAATTAGAACACTTAGATGTCACAGCTATATGCAATTTATAAATAGTTTGTAAAGTGCTTTGAAAATGGGAAGTGCTAGGCAAGTACTCAAATGATTATATATTAAAAGCCTTTGATATATAAAATCATTTTATTTAATAACTGGCTCTTTAAAAGGCACAGTACTTTATAGCTGAACAGAATTTCTGAGCTTGAACCATTGATATTTAGAGTGAAATGCTGTTAGCAAATCAGACACTGATCAAGTTTTTTTCAGTTTATATAAATAAATGTATGATTCTTCTCTATCTCCCTCACTTTTTCATTGACCAGTTCTGCCTTCCCTTAGGTTCCTGCAGACTTTTTGCAAAGATTCCTCCCACACCTCAGTGACTCATGGTTATCCTGCCTGCCCTGCCCTGTTTTTTCCTTTCACACATCTGCCTTGTCAAGGTGTTTTGTATGTTCCTGAGTTTACGGCTACACTAAACAGGTTCAAGACTGCATGCCACATCATCAGTGACAATAAATCCTTCTAGGAGCAATGAAGCCATGAGATATGGCAGGTGGCCACCAGTGGGTGCATCTCCACCAGTGGGTGTACTGTTATTGATAACTCCAGTCTACTATCACCATTCCACACTGTTATGTCCACTAATTAAACTTGGCTTTCATCTCCTGACAGGTCTTGGTTCATAGGCATTGAACTTCATTTAAATAATCCTGTTTCCTATCACCACCGAACTACTCATAGGCAGAATTGTAGAAGAGGCAAACAAGTGTTTGATTGTTTACCACTATGCCTTTAGGACTTCCTTACATCTTCAAGTGCTAATGTCCTCACACTGACATTGGCTTTCTCTTAGTATTACCCTGGGAAAATACTCCCTGTCCCTGCCCCATAACTTTGATCTTTCCCCATCCATTCCTCCTCCCACTTAATTTAGTCTCCGACGTCCTACAGTATATTTTCATTATTGGAAAACCCAAACTAAGCCATTCTTCTTGTACGAGTGTTAATGCTTAGCCTTTTTAGGCCCTAAACTAAGGCTGCCAGCTGCCCATCAACCTCCCCGTTAATTCCAACCCATATTTTTCTGTCCTCATGTGACTCATGCATCATTCTCCCCTCTTTGAAAGTCTTGGCTTCCACAACTCGACTGTCTACAGACTTTCCCACCACGTCATTGGTTGCTCTTTTGCCCAACCTTTAAATACTGAGCTTATTCAAGGCTTGGCTTGGCCCCTCTTCTTTATTTATTTAAAAATTTTTTTTTAATTCTTTGGCCTTGCCACACGGCATGTGGGATCTTAGTTCCCTGATCAGGGATCCAACCCTTGTCCCCTGCAGTGGAAATGCAGTCTGAACTACTGGACCACCAGGGAAAAGTCCCAAGCCCTCTTCTTAATCACATTCCAGTTTCTACGGATTTACTTCATCTTTATGGCAAGAACTCACGAAGTTTATCTCTATTTAAATCTCTTTCATGGCCTCCAACTCCTGTCTACAGATTACCTCATTCAACAGGGAACTTTGGATTTCAGTCACCTTCTCTACCTCCCAATCAATCCCCCCAACCCCCCACCAGGCTTCCCGTGTCAGTAATTTCGCCCCATACCTCGATAGGAGTCACCCTTCTCTTTCCTCACCTTCCACATCCAATTCCTGAGGTCTACCAATCTGTGCCAGTTTGGCTCTCAAACGTATCTCAAATCCACAATCTTTTCTCCATCACTAGCTTATGGCCCTTCCAGGCCACTTCAGCTCTTACAGTTTATCTGCTTCTACCCTGGCCTCTCTACAATCCATTACAACACGCTGTGATCAGTTATTCAGATGTCTTCCCATTGTACTTCCCAAAGTCCTTCCCACACCAGAGCTCTTCCCGTGGAGTCTATCGTAGGCCCTTCTCCTCCTTGCTGGCCCTGCTACAGATATGCACATCTTTCAAGACCTTTATTTCCTCACACCACCAGTGTTCTGCTTCAGGACTTTTGCAAGTGCTATCCCCCCAGAATGCCTTTTCTTTTTGCACAGCCAGCTCCTTCTCTTCCTGTGATCTCTGGAAGGTCCTCTCTGCTTCCGTACCTAAAGCAGATTCCCCCCTCAGGGTACTGGGGGGTGGGGGTGCTCAGGTTCAAAGGCTGACAGATATTAAGGGTGAATTAAGAGTCAGGTGGGGGTAGGACAGGTATGAGACACAAGGCTAAAGAGGTACACAGGGCAGCTGTTAAGTGTGATTCAGGAATATTTTAGGTTTTCCAAAAAAATCATTTTCCCCACATGCAAGTTTCCTCTTCCCTGTCCTTACTTTCTCTCAAATACTGTTCCTTTTAATGTAACCCTGGGCTATACTGAGATACCTACCCAAGGACTGAAAATATTATCTGGTCATCCCACTTTTCTCCTTCTTTAATATATTAGCATCCTGAAATTAGAGCACTGAACTGGTATCTGTCTTATAAATGCTACCATAAAGATGGAGCCTGATACCACCTAACATTCTCATGTGAAACCAGAATTCTCACAATTCTTTCAAATTATTTCCCACCCTTGCCCAATCTACCAGTCATAGCAAAGGATGCAGTTGTCTCATGAATTACTAAAAACATCTAGGAAGAGGCCAAGTCCTCCCTTCACTCCCACCTTTCTTGTCTAGACTATCCACAGCCTATCTGGGCTCATGCTCTATTGCATCTCTCCCTCGCCCCCAATCACAGGTGTGCATACACATTCCTTTCAATTCCCTTGATCAAAGTCCTTGTCTAGGCCTCTGATTATCTCATAGTTTCCTCACTTTCAATGTTGGTTCAATTAAAAGAAAAAAAACCCCACAGAAACCTAAAATAGTCAACCTCGAGGACAAAGGAACAAGAAGCACTCAAATCAGTTTAAATAAAAGAGGGAATTTATTAGAAGAATACAGTTTCTTGCAGGGACTCCAACAGCTGAAACGGGTTAAGAGCTAGAAGCAGGCCTTTCTGCAGGACAGATCATGTAATCACAAACGTTTACTTCTGGGTTTTGCAAGAGCACAAATAGAATATCCTAGTGGTCAGTCCTCCCTGTATAGTGCATAAGGGACTAGAATGTGGCTTCATTTCTGCTGGCTTTTTGATCCTTATATTCCTTTATGCTGGCCTCAAACTTGTCAAGCACATGCTGGCAGACATTCATGAGCTCAGTCAGGCCTCTCTGAAAGGGCTCAACAGCTGGAAGGGCACCTCGAGTCTGTATGCGCAAATTAATTTTGCTCTCTGAAGGATGGGTTGTAGTATAACCACAAAACTCCACTTCCGGGTTCTTCATGATCATGTAACGAAGAGAATTTCCTAGGGTATGGTCCTCCTCGTGCAATACAAATGTCACACAGTGTCTATCTGTCCCAGCTGCCTGGACCATTTCCAGGGCTGTCTTCCTCTCGCCTTCAGCCATTGGGGTCTTCAATCCAGATATTTTTCTACACACATATTTTTTATAAAAATGAGATCACACTGAATACGGTTTTGTAACTAGCTTTTTTTCATCTACTATATCACAATTGCAACACGTTATTACTCTAATGCACTCCAATTACACAGAACGATTAGCATTAGCCCTTATTATTTTCCTGCCTCCACGTATTCTACCAGTCAATAATTTATTGCCTCCAATTTCTCCCTCTTCCATTTGGCCGTCCACATGGCCACAAGGGGAGTGTCCTTAAAACAAAAAAGTTTGCTAAAATTTTCTTTTGGTAGGCTCACAAGAAAGGAATAGGATTAGAATAGGGTGGTTATTGCTAAAGGATGAAAAGGAAGTTGAAAGGCGTGGAAAAGCGCAGATTATAATAAAAATAGAAACTAAAGATCATCAACGTGCAGGGCCAACTAGGGCTTCCGTTTGCAGGAGGTAAGGAAATTAGAATGGAAAGTCTGAGAAGAGCACCAAGCAGGAGGGAGAAAGCGCCCAGCGCACAGAGTGGATCAGTTAGCGCTCGGCACAGAGGAGGGACGTGGGCCCGACCAACACACCACCCCCATCGCTCGGGGAACAGTGGCCTGGTGCACGTTATCTTTATTTGCTCTTCCTGTTCCAAATGGGGGTGGGCAGTTAGGGAGCTTAACTCTGGTCTCATAACTCGTGTTCCCTCCTTGATATCGAGTGTACTGAGAGTCTCCACTCAAGCAACCCAGGTGTCCCCCCCTCCCTTCCCGATCGGGGCCCCTCTCCCCGCCCTGGCGCCCACTGCTCCCTCCTCGACTGTCCTCCCAGCCAGGCCCTCGCTGCCAGGCCGGGCCGCGGAGGCTAAGGCCCCGGTCGGCCACGGGCTCCCGGCGCAGGGCGCGGCCAGCTCCTCCCGCCCCCCTCCTCGGCCGTTACCTCTCCAGCTCCTGGTCGTCTTCCATGGCGGGGGCGACTTCCGGGATCCTCAGGTGGTGCTGGCTGGCCGGAGGCGCTGCCCCATACCTCGAAGCGAGCAGGCGCCGCAGGAAGGAAGGACTGACGGGAGGAGCGCGGACGGAAGGAAGGAGGAGGAGCCGCAGCGGCGCGGCAGGGCCCGGCCACTGGGCGGGGCGTGGAGACTCCGCCTCGGAGCCTCGCCCATGGGCCCCGCCCCCGGCGCGCGGAGGGCGGCGGCCAGGCCTGAGCGGTTCACCTGCGCTCCCGAGCGAGTCGGCCCGCAGAGCTAGCCGGGAGACTGGTGCGGTCGGGCTCCTGCCCCGCCCCGAGGCCGAGACCGGCCAGTGGGCGCCGGAGCTCAGCCCTTGGCACCTTCCCTCCAGGTGATGGCGAAGGGGGCGGGGCCTTACCTGCCGCCCCCAGATCACCTTCCTTCTCGGTGCCAGGATCGGGCCTCTTTCTGACTTGCTGCTGGCCCGGTGGGTGACGGGATTAATCCCAGGAAGGACCTCACCTCCCGGGGACGGGGGCGTTCATGGCACGACGGACTTACACTATAGTTGAGCAACACACTTTGAAGAATTTCACCACAGAATAGCATGGGTGTAACACGGTATTTGTCTCATCTGGGATCTTGCAGCTGCACAGCTCAACTGGGTCAAAGGACAAGCGTTTGTTTTTTATCTTTGGGGGGAGGGGAGGAATGAGAGTTTGGAAGGAAACTGTCCCCACTCCCCATCTTTTCTAGGATCTCTTTCTACCCCTGGAGTATGTCCTGCCTCGCTTTGGACGTCCTTTTCCCTTACCCTTTTGGCCTCTTAAGCCTCCTCACCTGCGGAACCTCCCGCTCACCTTTGTTTTCAGGTGCCCCTGCCCCCGCCTCGGCAACCTTTCACCACCCAGACTCGCTCTCCGCCCTCCTTCTCCCTTCGTACCTCTCCGCTCTCCGTCCCCTCAGGTGTTCTTCTTCGCCAATAACCCTCTCCCCTCCTGGCGGTCCTGCTCCCCTCGCCCCCATCACCCCGGCCAGCCCCGGTCCCTACCTCCGACCCCCGCAGTCCTCCCACCCGACACGCCCACAGTTCTGTCTTCCTGCGCCACCTCTTCTCCTTACCCCACCCCCGATCCCCTAGATGTTCACCACCTCCCCCAGCTGTTCCCCTCTCCTCCCGCCGTCGGCGGTGAGCGCAAGAGGCACTTCCCAAGCCCGGGCAAATCAGGCGGGCTGCGTGTACAGCCGAGGGGTGGGGGAGGGCGGGCGGCGAGGGGCGGTGCGGGCTCACTCTAACTCCTAGTGACGGCCCAGGCCTGGCCCGCCCCCCGAGCTCTCGGATAGGCGGAGCCTCCCTCTGGCCCGCCCCCTCCCGCCCTGTGCTGTCGCCGATTGGCTCGGGTGGGTGTCGGGTTGCGCGGCTCGGCCCTGGCGTTCGCCCGCGGGAAGGCAGCAGGGGCGGTTGAGAAGTGAAGTCTTGGCCAGAGTTTGCTTCTTGCCAGGAAATCCGCGGCGGCGGCGGCGATTCCCGGCGGAGCGGAGGCCGGCCGGCCGGCCCCGCGCTCCTTCAGCGGGCCGCGGAAGCGGAGCAGACGCTGGGCTGCGGCGCCGGGAGCCGGGCGTGCCCGGGCAGGCGCGCTCCCCCGGTGAGTAACTTTGCCCTGCCCGCCTCGCTCTGCGCCGGCTCTCGGGTCCGGCCGCGCCTCAGGTGCGGGCGGCGTGGGGTGTGGGGCGGGCGGCGTGGGGTGTGGGGCGGGCGGCGTGGAGTGTGGGGCGGGCGGCGTGGGGTGTGGGGCGGCCGGAGCGGCGCCGCGGCGTCTTCCGCGCTCTCCTCGCCCGGCCGGGCTGCGGGGACGCGGACCGGTGTGGGGCCGCCGCGCTTGTCCGGGGAGGAGGGCGCGGGCTGCCGGTGGCGGGTGCCCGCCGTTGTTACCGTTTGGTGGTTCCGGCCACCGTCTCGCTGGTCTTTGCGTCGCTTGCTCCAATTTTAGGGAGGGGAGAGGTGGGGATGAGTTTTCTGTTCCCTGCGTGTATGTTGCCGTGAATGAGAGTGCCGCCAGCTGCCTTACCTCGGTCTTGTTCCCTGCAAAGGAGTGGGGAGAGATCATACCCTCGGTCCCAGCCTGTTGCCTGTGAATTCTCACCCTTCCCTTTAAACTCGAGAGGGTGGGAGAGAGATTTGACGTCTTCGAGGGAGGAATTTCAAAATTCGGATCTTGATTTGGAAGCAGTCGCACCCAGAGCACCATTCAGGAAAGACATCACTCGCTTTTCAGAGCTTCATGCCCTGTTTTAGACGAAGGACTTTCCACTTAGATGTAGTGTTTCTTCTGATGTTTCTGTGTACATTTAAGGTTATGAATTAGGACGTTCGTATCTGCCAGGAGCTACACTACACTCATGCGTGGCCTTAACTGTGTAGCTGTTTTCTTTTTAAATCACAGAAACGAAATTGAATGAAAAGCAGCGGCGGTTCAGGAGGAGGAAACAGTTGTGAGCTCCGGTTGACTGGAACTGTCTTCACTTTAAGAATTTCACATTCTTGCAGCAGTGGCACTTATCTGTAGATTGGCCTTCGTCCCAGGACAGATTTTGATTTTTATTTATTTACTTTTTTTCTTGCTTGTACTGTGACGCAGCACTGATGAAGTTGATCTCAGTAGGTCAATTTCATTTCCTTGGATAGATTTGATTCCCATCTCCACACCCCTTTAGAAAATGGACTTTGATCTTGTATCCTTTTTGGCCTGTCAGAGCTTTCTTGAGCCACGAATAACAAAAGTTTTGCCTTTTTAGCTTGTCCAAGTCCCACACATGAGTTTTCCCATAGGGGTAAAATGTAGGCCAACTCGGAACCGAAGTAGAGTAACACTGCTTTTAATTTGTCCCACCTGTGTGTTAGCAGTCATAATTCTGTAACTTGTTCCTCTCTTTTTCTCATCAGGTTATACATTTTTCATTATTTATTCATCTAGCAAATGGGTGTCTTCTGTGTGCCGGGCGTGGATGGCAGAGGTCAGCTCTTGCCCTGAACTGGCTCATGGTGTTGTTTGGAAGCTGATCCATACCTCTCTTCTACCAGCTACCTGAAAGCAATTTGAACAGGTGCTGTGGGAACTTAAATGTGGGAGCATTTCTGCCTGGAGCTTGTTAAGGAAGGCCTCACACAGGCACTTCCAATTGCTGAGAGATTTTCGTTCTAGGCAAAGGGGCTGGCGTGTACGGTGTTGCTTTATGAGAGCTGCATATGGTTCCTCTGGCTGAAGCACACAGTGTCTGGGGTTGGAGTCGTGGCCAGGGCCTGGTGTATTATTCATTTCCGAGCACTTAGCACTTTGCCTTGCTTACAGTGGGCACTCAAATATTTATTGAACTGACTTGAACAGAAACATGAAGGATTTTGTATGCCGCATTAAGAAATTGGGGCTTTATCCAGTCAGTGAATACAGAGCTGCTAATTTTAAGTAGGAGAATGTCATGATAACATGTGCATTCCAGAAGGATAACTGTGGCAGTCTGGAGGATGGTGAGGGTCCAGATGGGAAGTAGGGAGACAGAGCAGGAGCTGTTAATACTGTAGGGTTTAAGTGCTCAGCACTTTTCGATTCACGTTATCTGGGTTTGAATCTGGCTCTGTCGCTCATTATGTAACCTCTTTCTTCCTTAGGTTCTTCGTCTCATAGGGTTTGGGGGATAAAACTTGAAAAACATGTGTGCTACTTAGAATAGTGCTTGGCACATAGGAAGAACTTGGTAGATGCTCGTTGTTATTCTGCGTGAGGGCAGTGGAAGTAGAGATGGTGCGGCCCTTGGCAGGTGTGACTGGTTGGATTAGGTTTACGCGTGTAATGCCCTTGGCGAGTACCTGGCACATTACACGTGCTTAATAAATATTAGTTGTTCCTGTCGTGGTGATAACATCAACGAGCCAGCGGAGGTATGAGAAGGAAGAGTTAAAAACAATTGGTGGTAGGAATAGGGAAAGGAAGATAGTTTTGGACCAACCCATTGAGGTGCTCATGGGTGATTGAGAAGTCTGTGATGCAGTTGTTGGATGGATGTGTCTGGCAGGAGGTAGGAAAGAATGGAAAAGAAAAACAAGAGTTCGCATAAAGCCGTTGTGGGTGTGGTCAGCTTTATGGAAGATTTGGGGGAAGGGGGACAGAGAAGAGGTTTACATATGGCAGTGCCAGGAGTGTTGGTGTCGGATATTGGGCATCTCTAGCTTTAAAATGCATTTTGGCCACCATCACAAGGGAACTCCAGGCTCCTATAATCAGGTTGGCTCTATGCCCTTCTCCCCCTCCTCTTCTCCTTGCTGATCGCGCCCCCAAAATCCAAGTACTTTTTAATTTTGTTATGCAGAGTCATTTAACTCTTCCTGTTTATGGGGCTAAAGTTCACTCTAGGCCCACCTTCCTATGTCAAAATCCAAGGTTTCTAGAAGAATCAAAGTTCTCATTTCATAGGTTTACTTAGGAAGTAATGTGTTGGTTCTAAAATATATATATATATATGTATATGTAAATACGTTATGTATATCTGTGTATATCTTCATGTAAAATTATAGTTGTAGAAGACTTAGCCAGGCCTAAAATGACCCTGTTAAGGGGCCTGGGAGATTTACAAAATAAATCCCCTTTAGCTTTCCTGTCATGTCTCTTTTCCTCAGAAAGTACAAAGGAGTAGAAAAATCTGTGATTATGTAAGTTGTTTGGTTGGTTGGATAGAAGAAATGGCTATTTTGTGTATTAACTGTTGAGAAGTTGTTAAGAGGAGTTTTTTAAGAAGCAAATGTTCATGATATACGTTCTGGTGATAAATGCATCTAGTTAGTATGTTTTTAAAGAGGCAGGTATCGTAGGCTCTGTCCTTCAGAATGTATGCTTCATAAGAGCAGGGATCCTGATTGGCTCACCGAAGGAGAGTCCCCAAGTACTACAACCGTAAATATTAATGTATGCATGAATAAATGAATTGGATCCATTGGCTTTGATCTGTCTTGGCCCACAGACTTATTGAAATCTTTGGAGCAATCACTGGTCAGAGGGAAAACAAAAAAGGGATTTGAACCAGCAAAGAAGCTTAAAGTATTTCATGTTCTTGTAGGAGGATACCGGAACTGTAACAGAATTTATAACTATTAGGATTCAGTGATTTTAACGCCAGCTGCTATAGTTATTTGCATGATTCCCTCCTTTTCCCCCCTTTACTGTGAAAGTTGTGGGGTGTAGTAGGGAGGAACAGACTTATGTAGGGATATTGCTTTGTTCAGAGTTAAACTGATGACAGCTGTGTCATAACTTTGTCCTTTTATTAGCAAAACTCCAGAGCAGGTAAGAGATTGATAAGAAAAGCTGAAAAGATAGGAATAGAAGAAGTGGTGTGGGCAGAGAGGGTCGAGCATAGTTTATGCCTCTGTCTCCCCAGCCTCCAGATTTAATACTATTACTTCTGATAATCAGGATCCCTCGGTGGAGAAATTATGTAGGGGAAATTTTTTTTTCTCTCAAAATTGGACTGGGAAGGAGAAATGAGAAATAGAAACAAGTGTAGAAAATAGGAATAGGCAAATAAAACTTTACGTACTATGTATATATCCAGGTATACTGTAGGAATTACATATATCGTGTGTTTCTGTGCTTCTTTATATAGATGAGTATATTATAAACTATCATGTGTCCACTTAAAAGGCATACCACTTTTATGTAAACAAATGATGTTTTAATTTTTTCCTCTATTGAAAGAGTAATCTTAGAGTTCTTTTAAATAACAAATTGTAAAAAATGTTCATAACCAAGTTATGAGGATGTATATGTTATGTAAAACAAGGTGTACTTGGCTTTAGTAAAGCTTCCAAAGGCTCTGTTGGTTATTACTTTGTTTTATAGGTAAAAATAAAGTGAGTCTGGTATGTATTTATACCCCTTCCCCCACTCACCCCCCCAAAGTTGGGATTTTGGCTACCAGTATTAAAAATTAATCCTTCATCAGAGTTCTTAATCCTGTTCAGTTAAACTACATAGTTATTGAACCAGTAAATTGGAGTCCTTCGCTTATATCTTTTTTCATTGTTTTATTGTGACTGTTTCCACTTTTCTTCCACATGATTTTAATGTTTGCAGTTTGACTTTCAATTTAAGTGTATGCAGCAAGCAGCATACGTGATGTGATCAACACTGGGCTGGCTGTGAGGGACACAAAAGATTCTCTGCCCTTGGAGAATTTAAAATCTTAAAAGACATTCAGTCGTGGAGTTAATCATTCTGAGGCAAGAGGTAGATGGGCCCCAGGTTAGACATTTACGACTAGTCTCCTGTTTACTCTTTGAGACAAAGATAATAACAGGAACAGGGTAAGCGACTGGACTTTGTCTCCTGTGGACCCTTCGAGATAATGGTAATGGCAGGAGCAAAGAGGGACTAAGCCCTGCTTAGGTCAGGAGGCCACATATTTCTCATTCTTGGGGTCAAGGTGACCTCCCACACTGCACTTGCACAGAAGGGGTCCTCAGGGGAGGGGACAGTAGCCCATAATCTGTCCTGCCAACCTCCCAGAGACCCTCACACTGGAATCCATCTTGGCTAAAAGATACACGTGCACACGGGGGAGGGCCCTGAGTCAGACCAAGTATGGGATGGAAGCAAGATGATTGGCCAGAGGAAAACAAAGACCTGGAAAACTGCCCCTATATAAGCAATTTAAGCCACCCCAAAAGCATGTGACTCTTTCTCTGAGCCTGCCCATGTGTCTGCTTTTCTAATAAACACCTGTTTCACTATTTTCTGTCTCTTTGCTAAAATTCTTTTTACAAAGGAGACAAGAGCCAGGGCCCTGCTTCTAGCCACTAGTGCCTGGTGGTCGAGTGGTCAGGATTTGGCGCTTTCACTGCCCAGGTCTGGGTTTGATTCCCGCTCTGGGAACTGAGATCCTGCTTCAAGCTGCCGCCCACTGTGGCCGCCTCACATCAATTCAAAGCAGGTTGACGAATACCTCTGACTTCTAATACCTGGCTCCCCAACTCCGTGGTCTTCACTTCCACTGTATTTTGACGTTCCGCCCTGTTTTCCACATTAGAGACCTTACATTTATGTACCCTGTTCTCTGACTGCAGCCTCCTAGCCTATCCTTCCAGCTCTCTCACACCCACAAGTGCTCTTTCGGTGCCCTTCCTCTGGGCAGAGATGGTTTGCCAATCCCTTTATTCCACCCCACCTCCCGTTGTCTGTTGTATTAACATCTGTGGAATCTATATGCTTTCACTGGCACCTTGCTTCTCTTGAACTTGCTTTTGTTCAGTGCCTGCCGGATAACGACCCTGCTGGATTAACTGCTTCTCCTTGAGTTGCTTCGGCAACGCTGTTAGAAAGCCAGGCCCTCAGTGCAGGGCATCACCTCTCAAACAACCCGTCCCCTGCACTCCCCTCAGTCAGTTATGTTTATTTGGCATCTACTGAGTGCTCTGACACTGAGCTAAGAATTCGGCAGGCAGAGGTATCCTCATAGAGCTTACATTCTAGAGGAGAGAGACATTCATCAAATAATAGCACACATTATAGTTATAAAGTACGGTAAGTGCTTTGAAGAAATAGTATAGGGCTGTGCTGTAGTCACCTGCACTTGTGGCTCTTGAAATGTGCGTGGTCTGAATTGAGATGCGCTGTGTCACTACACGCCAGATTTTGAAGACTTAGTATCAAAAAGGATAAAATAGCTCAATAATTTTTGTATATGGATTATGTGTTGAAATGGTGATATCCTGGATATGTTGGATTAAATAAAATATTAAAAATAGTTCATTCACTTGGCTACTAGAACATTTAAAATGGTGCGTGTGGTTCACATTCTGTTTCTGTTGGGTAGCAGTGGCACGGGGTGTTGTCTGGGGTATAACAAAGGGAACTAACCTAGTCTCTGGGGAGCTGGGTGTCGCTGAACCCACCCTGAGGAAGTTGTCTTTGAAACAGGTATCTGGTTGAGTAGATGTCATACAGGTAAACCCTTCTCAGGCGAAGCAGTCAGAGGTGGGGATTGCACTTTGCAGGAGGGTGAAGAGGTGGGTGGGAGAGAGCTGGGGAAGAGTGGTGTGAGATCGGGCCTGGGAGGTAGGCAGGGCCGGTCATGTGGGCCTTGTTGGCCCTAATCAGGATTTGTTCTTGTCTCACTTTTGGATTATTCTAGACCATCGTCATTCACAAACTCTTTATCAATCCCCCACTTCTACAGCCTGCAGATAATCTGGTCAGTTCATGAGGATCTGATTTGATTTAGCAGATTTCTGTCCCTCCCCTTCCCAGCTTGTCTAGGTAAGTCTCAGGTCTGTTAGAGGCTCATTTTTCCACGTGTGCCCTTGATCCCATCCTTCAGAGTCTCTTAGGAGAGCTTCATCAGTTAACTGCCTTCTGTATTTAATTTGTCTCCCTGCTGGTTTTTTCACCTGTAAATATGCTCCAGTCCCAAACTCATAAAACAAAGCTCCGTTGACCCCGCAGCCCCTCTCGTTACTGTTCTTAAAGCATGACAAAATATTTTAAAGTTGAATATTTTATTGAAAACAGTATGTTCAAAATTTATTAATAGGTAGTCAATACAAAATTATTAACAAGACATTTGACTTTTTTCATATTACGTGTTTGAAATCTGGTTATACAGTCGACTGACGCTTGAACAACATGGGGATTAAGGGCACTGACCCTCCCAGGCAGTTGAAAGTCCACAGATGACTTACAGTCGGCCCTCCCTGTCCACAGTTCCTGTCTATCTGGTGATTCGACCAAATGCAGACCATGTAGTACCATAGTACTTACTATTGAAAACAATCTGTGTATAAGCGGACCCACGCAGTTCAAACTTGTGTTGTTTAAGGCTCAACTGTATTTTACACGTGTAGCCTACCTCAGTGCAGATGCTACATTTTCAGTGGGTAAAGTAAAAGGAATCTTATCAAAATAATAATAATTTAACAAAAATATTTTATACTGCTTCAGTTTTTATTGTGGTAAAAAACATATCTCATAAAATTTACCATCTTAACCACTTCTAAGTGCATAGTTAAGTAGTATTAAGTATATTCACATCGTTGTATAACAGATCTCCAGAACTTTTTCATCTTGCAGAACTAAAACTCTGTACGCGTAACAACAGCTCCCCATTTTCCCCTCCCCTTTGCCTCTGGTAACCATCGTTCTATTTTCTGTTTATGTGGATTTGGTTACTTTAGATACCTCATATAGTTAGAACCATATAGTACTTGTCTTTTTGTGACTGGCTTATTTCACTTAGTATAGTATAATGACCTCACGATTCATCCATGCTGTAGTATGTGACAGGATTTTCTTCCTTTTAAAGGTTGAATATTCCACTGTACGTATATGCCACATTTTGTTTATCCATTCATCTGTTGATGGACATGTGGATTGTTGCTTCTCCCTCTTGGCTGTTGTGAATAGTGCTGCAGTGAATGTGAGTGTGCAGATACCTCTTTGAAGGTCTGCTTTCAATTCTTCTGGATCCCAGGTCTTTCAATCCCAGAAGTGGGATTGCTGGATCATGTGGTAGTTCTACTCTTAATTTCTTTAGAAAACCCCTATACTGTTTTCCATAGCTGCTGCACCGTTTTACAATACTCAAGGGTTCCGGTTTCTCTGCATCCTCACCAACGTTGTTATTCCCTCTTTTTTGATAGTAGCCATCTCACCAGGTATGTAGTGATATCTTATTGTGGTTTTGATTTGTGTTTCTCTGGTGATGAGTGATGTTGAGCATGTTCTCATTATGCTTGTTGACCACTTGTACATCATCTTTGGGTTCTATTCAAGTCTTTGGCCCATTTTTAAACTGGGTTATTTGATTTTTGTTGTTGATTTGTAGGCATTCTTTATATATTCTGGATATTATCCCTTTATCACATATATTATTTGCAACTATTTTCTCCCATTCCTTAGGTTGCCTTTTCACTTCATTGTGTCCTTTGATGTGCAGAAGTTTTTAAGTTTGATATAGTCCCATTTGTCTATTTTTGCTTTTGTTGCCTGTGCTTTTGGTCTCCTATTCAAGAAATCTCTGCCAAATCCAATGTCATGAAACTTTCTCCCTATATTTTGTTCTAGGAGTTTTATCGTTTCTTAAATGCATTTGAATCAAATTTTAGATATGGTGTAAGTAAGGGTCCAAACAAAATATTTTGAACATATTTCTGAGACCTTATGTAAATAAGAGGGAAAGTTCTGAAATACATGGAATAGTTTTAGTTTGGGGGGGGATGGATGACATTGCTCAAGGACACAGTTCTCAAATGGTGCTTCTTACAGGTGATCCTTGAACAACAGGGGTTTGAACTCTGTGTGCCCACTTATATATGGATTTTCCTTTTCGATAAGTAGTGCTACAGTACTGCTCGGCCTGCAGTTAGGGAACCACAGATACCCAGGGCCCTCCTCAAAGTTTAACGGATTTTCAACTGCAGCGGTGGGGGGAGCATTGGCACCCCAGCCCGCTCATTATTCAAGGGTCAACTGTAGCATATTCTAGTGTGAATTTCTCTTCCCTTTTTGTTTCTTGTAGTTGTGAGACACCAGTATGGAAACAATCAGTAATCTGGGGCTAGCTGAAGCTAAAAAATAAGATGACTGGGGAGAAGCCAGGTATCAGACTGCATATGGTTGCATCCTGTGTCTTTCCTACTAAATACGTACTGTGTGCAGTCAGTAGTCTGCCTTTTAAGACCATTCTGTCAGGGCCATTTAGTAAAATTTCAGAAATATCCATAGCGATTAGATCTCATATGAAATATTTATCAATCTCATTAATTTCTCTAATTTTAGGCTCTGTGCTTTTGTTATAGATGAGATACATTAACTGATACTTCAATAGACTAATTTCAGAGTTTGTTAAAAATAGATGTAATTTTTCTGGGTCTCTGGCTTGCTCTTTTTCCAGGTGTGTGGAGCATATTTGCAGCATATTTGAATGCTTTGTCCACCTTTGAAGGTATATTAATAAAGCATTCAGGATTTATTCTGTGAGCCTGGATGGTGAGTTTTAATGGTATGGTAGCTATTTACACAAAGGACTAAAATTTTTTTTAATGAATCCATTTTGTAGTATACAGAAGGATGATACAATCTCAGCTTTCAACTAACTTTTGAAAGTTTTCAATTAACTTTTTTGTTGCTTTATTTTTGGCTGCGTTGGGTCTTTGTTGCTGTGCGCGGGCTATCTCTTGTGGCGAGAGGGGGCAGCTCTTCATTGTGGTGCGCGGACTTCTCATTGCAGTGGCTTCTGTTGTTGTGGAGCACGGGCTCTAGGCGCGCGGGCTTCAGTAGTTGTGGCATGTGGGCTCAGTAGTTGTGGCGCGCGGGCTTAGTTGCTCCACGGCATGTGGGATCTTCCCAGACGAGGGCTCGAACCCATGTCCCCTGCATTGGCAGGCAGATTCCCACTATGCCACCAGGGAAGTCCCCTTTTTTTTCTTATTAAAGGTTTACATGTTATAAAGTTGCTCAGTGTGATTTTAGTCTTTCTAAATGTGACAATGTGACTTAATTTTCTTTGTTTATAGTTTGGATTCACAGGCAGTAAGTCAAACCTGGTCCTGGAGGAAATCCAAGTAGACCATTAAGTAGCTCTCAAAGTGCCTAGGCACAGTACAGCATTCTTTACATGTCCATAAAGAATTACTCTGTTGGTTACTTGAACCTTTTGAAAACAAAATTGCTCTGTTAATAAAAAACAAAGAAATTGCTCTCAAAGTATACTAGGATTTATGGAAAGATATCTATCTGGGAGATAAAGCTTAATATTCCTAGTAATATTTCTAATTCAGTTTTAAAGTAATAAAGTTTTAAAGTGACATCTTCATCTTAAAGAATATCTTTCTATTTTTTTAATAGAAAATTGAAAAAATCAGAAATTGAGATAAATCAGATTACAGTTTCATTACAATTACTATATTTTGATGCAAATATGATATTTAAATGGTAAAGCATAAGCATAGAGAGTTCTGTGGCAAGGCAAAAGTTAAAAATTATTATTATAAATTGTAGGTAAAGAGGAGTCTCAAGAGAAAAGAGATTTCAACAGTTTTGCAATTGTGCCAGTCCGAGATGGCTAAGTAATAATTATGTGTCTTTTCTCCCGCTGGATATTTATTGAATGTCTGCTTTACGCCAGGCACTCTTCTAGATGTTGAGACTCTTCAGTGAACAAGACAAGTGGGATCCCTGTTCTTATGGAGTTTACATGCTGATGGGGGCAGGCGAGCAGATAATTGAGAAGGATAATGGCAAACGCTAGGAAGAAAATGACAGTGTGGTCAGATCTCAGTGATCTGTTTACCGATGACTAAAATCTGCAGCTGGTCCTCAGATTCAGCTATTAGCTTGCCTTCTTCACCAGGAAAACTTTTAGCTAACACTGCCAGAAAGACACAAATAGTGCCATCTCTGTTTCTTGCCCTTTCGTACCCTCTCCTGGAGATTTCTCACTCAGTGAAATGACTAAATAGCAAAAGTAGGAAGGAAGGAAGAGAAGCGAGGCATCCAGAAAATCATTTCTCAGTTAATTTGGCTTTGCTTGAAGCTGAGACTTTGTACCTGTCAGTATCTCAACAGTACTTACTATTCATATGTTCTGAATTAAGAAAAACAAAGACCTACCAGTTATTAGAAGGACAAAGGGAAAATGATTTTATCAATCCTTACAGTTTTATTTTAAATTTTCTCACGTCTTTTCAAAAAACTATCATCTATCTGACCTCATGAAGAGCTCTTGATTTGTAACTCAGCTGATTAGACAGTCTTTACAGTTGATGTGTAGGACTTTTGTATCCTGCTTCCTTTGGTACATAAGAATTTGGAGTGTGACCCGTGACTCATCAGTTGACATTGTAGTGCATTTTTAGAAACAGAAGGCAATAGCAGATTTCCCTTGAGCAGCGGTAATGAAACTATATACAAGAAAACACAAATTTGTCTGTATCTGCTCGTGTTATTACAGCTGTATGTTAAATTGATTCTTAGAAAAGTGTTCCAACCCTGGACATTTCAAAGAGTATGAATAGAATCGGTATAAAACTATGTTATATGTCCTGAAAAAAGATTCTTATTATGCAGCAGTAACTGCATTTCTCCCTTTTTTAGGGTATGAAGTCACTTTGTAGATAAATATGATCTTAATATTTAGGCTTGTGTTTTACCTAATTATTTTTGGAACAGATGAAGCAGTGAAGAAAAAGCATTGTCTTGGGCATACTACTTTATTTCTAGTGCTCCACAAAATTGTTTTTATTTATGATGTGGACACCTTGTTTGTTCGCTTAGCTTTTTTTTTTTTTTTTTTTTGCGGTACGCGGGCCTCTCACCGCTGTGGCCTCTCCCGTCGCGGAGCACAGGCTCCGGACGCGCAGGCTCAGCGGCCATGGCCCACGGGCCCAGCCGCTCCGCGGCATGTGGGATCTTCCCGGACCGGGGCACGAACCCGCGTCCCCTGCATCGGCAGGCGGACTCTCAGCCACTGCGCCACCAGGGAAGACCTCGCTTAGCTTTTTAATTTCATGTATGTGAGAACCAAGCTTGGCTGCTAGAATTTCTACCTATTTTATTTCCTTTTGTATGTGCTTCCACTATGGTATACCCCCACGCACATAAAAGTCAGTCTGTACAAATAGATACTTAATGAAAGTGAGACTTGCACTCCTTTTTTCTAGCCACCCAGCTGCTCCAGAGTTGACTACCATTAGGAGTTTTTTGTATATCCTTCTAGGCATGCTTTGTGCATATACACTCATGTATGTATCTGTATAGACAGATATTTTTAAACCATACAGTTCTGTACTTTGATTTAAATTAGCTCAAAATTTGTGTTAAGTTGCTAGTCTTTTTGAAATTTAACTTAGTCGTCTTTTGTTTGCTGGCTTATAACCTTAAAAAAATTGTTTCTCTCGAAGAACATGTAAATATTACCACGCAGAGGTTTTCTCTGCTGAATATGATTATAGAAAAAAAAAGATTATTTGAACTTTTTTTAAACTACAAATCATGACCCTCTTGCTTATTCCTTTTTTAAAGGGAATGCTGAACATAATAAAAATTTAGTCATCTTAAAAAAACAAATTTAGTCATCTTTATGATGACTTAAGAGAAAATGGAGCATTTTCTAATTTCCTTTGATCTGGCAAATATAGTACAACCATGGAAGAATAGCTGTTTGTTACATTCTACATTTTGCTAAAAAACTTGGTTATTAGGGAATATTATAGTAAAAATTATGCTGAATTAAAAATTGTTTAACAAATCTGCTTGCTGATTTGAAATGTCTTGGTGCATTTTACAGTGTTCATCAATTCTGTAGGTTGTATCTTTACAGTATTAATGTGTGTAGTGGGCACTCTTAGAGTGTCTTTCATTTTGAGAAGTGTTGAGTGCATCGATTTTATTCTAAAAAGGGGAGGGGGAAAGGTAGTCTTTTCCTTGAATTCAGTTAGAATACAGTGTTAGATGGAGAGGGGAAAAAAGTAAATTGTTTTTAGTAATTCAAGACTATCACCCTAGAAGGCTTTAATATCTTCACTGTACACTGCCTTCCTTTTGGTTGTGAAATGTAAACGTGCAGAATTGTAGAACTGCAAATATGAATCATTGTAATAACTGCCATTTGAGTGACAGCTCTGGCTGTCACTCTACTAGGAGCTTGAAGCATCCTAACAGAGAGACGCCCACCTAGTGTGCATCACCCAGTATGTATAACCCTTGCTTCAGGGCTGCTTTTCTTACTGAGTGATTCTACAGTTAGGCTTCCATGACTCTTATGTCACTATGTAACGGTTATCTGCTAATTAGATGGTCAGTTCTTTGAGGGAAGGACTGTCTTACTCTGTCAGATATACTTTTAATCCTCATGTAGGTATGGATACCTGTATCTCTGCTGTCCATTGTAATAGCCACTAGCCTTATGTGGTTTTTGAGCATTTGAAGTGTGGCTAGTCTTAATTGAGATGTGCTGTAAGTATAAAATGCACACTGGATTTCAAAGACTTAGTATGGAAAAAGACTAATACACCTTATTAATTTTAAAAATATTAATTACGCAGTGATATAATATTGGATATATTGGATTAAATAATATATATTATTAAAATGAATATCACCTCTTTGCTTTTTCTTAAGGTGGTTCCTAGAAATTTTAAGTTATATATGCCGCACATTATATTTCCATTGGACGGTGCTGATCTGGACCCTTGATCTCTTTTTTATTCTTTGTCAACCAAGCTCCTCCTGTCTCAACCTAGGCAGTCAGTGTGACATTGGGCTTGAGAGCTCAAGACTTGGAGTCAGAGACTTAGCCTAAATTCTTTCTCTCCTTCCTATATACTGGGTCGTTTATCAGTGGTTTAGAATTAATGATTCATTTAAAAATGTTATTTATCGTTCTCTATGTGCTAAGCAGTGTGCTTAGTGCACAGACTGTAATGCAGAGCAGAGCACAGGCCCAGGACTCACAGAGCTTCCAATCCAGTGGGGAAGACGTATTAAATAATCATGCAAATAAATAATTACTGTGATAAGTACTAAGAGGGAAATGTATAGGGTGTTATAAGACCATGTAGCAGGAGACCTATCAGAGTCTTGGGTGCCAGACAGATTTTTTTTTTTTTTAAGAAATCACATTTTGAAAGACAAGAGTTATTTAGGAGAGGAGAGTGGAAAAGAGTATTCCAGGCAGGTGGAATATTTGCAAAAGTCTTGAGTCAAAATAGCACATTATACTTTAAAGGAGCTAATAGAAAATCTATGGATTGGAGAAGTGAAATCAGTGAGGATTGTGGTAAAAAAAAGTTGGAGAGTTAAGTCAGAACAAAATTATGCAGAGTGAAATTGGTAGGACTTTGTAATGGACAGATGTGGGAGGTGAGGGAGAGGGCAGTGTCACAGATGACCTCTGAGTGTCTGGCTTCCATGCCTACATGGCCAGTGCTGGTGAGCCCGTTCACTAGAGGGGGACTGAGTTTTGGTGGAAATGATCTTGGGTTTGATTTTGAACATGTTATGGTATCTCTGAAACACCCAGGTGTATATTTTGTTTTATCAAACTGTGAAGGAAGACACCTTCCCCCACGTGGTTTTCTTTTGTGACTCTTTTATGTTATCTCAGTCTTGTAAGTATAATTTAGGAATCTCTTTGGTCCTTATCTTCCTGATAATCATTCTGATCCTGTTTCTCTAGCAAAATATTTAGATTGGCAAGTTTAATACGATCAAGATCAATTATATTCTTTTATGTTGCTCTTGAGCTATACTTAACAATCCACATTGAATGTTTGTTGCAAAATACAAGTCAGAATATGAAACCAAGAAGTATTGATGTTTACTGCTCCTTATCCCTTTTCTCACTCTGTACTCTGTCCCTAGATGACCTCATACCTACTTTTCATAGCCTCAGTGCCTCCTTATACTAAAAGCTCCCAAGCATATCTCCCTTGTGCAGACCTGTCCTCTCATGACCAGGCCTGGATACCCCCATCTGGATGGATGTCTCTTACAGGCACATCACATTCAATATGTCATGATCTCTCCACCACCAGAACCTAGCGAATGGCACTGCTGCTTTCTGTTTTAAAAGCCTGGGAGTTACCTGGATGTTTTTTTCTCTCACCCTCACTCCCCCACGATATCTTAACTCATCCGTCTAACCTTCTAAATCTCTCCAATCTCTCCCTCCACACTGCCACCATCCTAGTTCGTTATCTTTTTTCCCTTGGACTACTCTACTGGCTTTTTAACTGCACTCCCCCGTTCTTTCAAGCTTCTCTTTAATTCTTAACTCAGCATATCCAGAATAAGTTTTTGAAATACAGATCTCATCTTGTCAGTCTCCTTCGTAAAACCCTTCGGTTGCTGCTTTTTGTTTTTAGGATAAAGACCCAAGTCCTTAACATTGTCCATGGCGCTTTGTGAATTAATCGCATCCCTGCAGACTTCCCAGCTTTCATCAAGCCCTCTGATGAGCTTTCTTTCTGTTTCCTGTTTCTGTGTCACTGGCTACTTAGTGTCTTTGTGCTAGACAAGCTCTGTGAGGGCTCCACAGTGACCCAGCCCCCTAGCACAGTGCCTGGCACGCAGCATGATTGACAAATATTTGTTGAATGAATTGTGAATTTTCTAGTGCTTAATGTATGTACCTGTTATGTGCCGTGTTTAGTAAACTGAAAGGGGTCAACAAGATGGATCGGTTTTTTTAAAAATACATTATGTTTTACTACTAGGTTTTCTTCCTTTAGATGGTTTCCATGGAAACAGCAACCAAAAGACTGCCTGTGTTGCTGTAATAGTCTCTGGGTGATATTTGCTGCCATTGTTAACTGAGACCCAGAAATTTAAATATTTAGATCTATCTCAAGTTCGAGATCCCAAGCGTAAAAATTGAATTTGAGGAAAAGTTGTTAACTATTCACTTTTTTCTGTTTTTCTTTTGAAGCCCATCCTTTCTATTACAATAGTTTGCTGGAGAGCAAAAGAGTTGCTAAAGCATGATGAGGGCTGTTCTATTTCTACTAGACACCTTTGTTGTTTGCTTTCATTTGTCATTTATTTTCTTTCCTAATGAATGCTTTGTAAATATTGCTGACTGACCTTTACATTGTTAAAACATAATTATATTGTCTGTAACAAAAGTGAACTTCTCTTACTAGGAATCATAAGTTCAAATTGCACTGAGGATGTTAGTAGGGATAGAGGCATTTGTATCCCAAATTGTATAACCCAGAGCCATTGGCAAAAAACAAACAAACAAAAAGGTGGGAATACAGATCCTGACACATTAATATACAAGGTAGTAGTAGATGGCCTTGGATGGCAGTGTCGTTGCAATGAAGAAGCATGAAGTCTCCTTTTGTACCCTGAAGACTTAGGAAGAAAGCTTTAAACATAGTTAAAACATTTGTACAGTAGTCTCTCGGTGTCTGCAGAGGATTGGTTCCAGGACCCCCGAGGATACCAAAATCTAGGGATGCTCAAGTCCCTTATATAAAGTGGCATAGTATTTGCATATAACCTATGCAGATCTTCCCATGTACTTCAAATCATCTCGAGATTACTTATAATACCTAATACAAGGTAAATGCTGTATAAACAGTTGTAAATACAATGTAAATGCTATGTAAATACTCTGTTCGCAGCAGATTCAAATTTTGCTTTTTGGAACTTTCTGGAATTTTTTTCCTGGACGTTTTTCACCCAGTGTTGGTTGGTTTCAGTCCAAATCTGCAGATGCGGAACCTGCCTATACAGAGGGCTGACTGGATACTCTTTTATATATGAAGCTGCATTCAGAGCTTTGTAAAAATTTTGTGCCCCATGGCAAATATAAGTGAACGTTTTCCAAGAAGTTTTTAGAGAGATTGATGGACAGCTCAGAAATTGAGATGCTATATGGTTTTATGTTTATTCAAATTGATTTTGATATCTGAATGCAGAAGCACAAAGTTATTTGAATTTTGTGGATGTAAAAAAGAATGCTATTTTTTTTTTTTTTTTTCGTTGCACCACTGGGCTTCTGGGATCTTAGTTCCCCGACCAGGGATCGAACCTGCGCCCTTGGCAGTGAGAGCACGGAGTCCTGACCACTGGACCGCCAGGGAATTCCTGGAATGTCAATTTTTAAGGCTTCATTTTTATCACAGTAAAAAATTAAAATGAAAATACAGAATTGTGGGAAATAACTATGAGATTAAGAGATTAGGTCCATCTAAGCATTTTGGCCCTTCTATAAATAGCAATATGTGTTTTCTTCTGGAAATTAGCCTCCCTGATGCTAACAACAGGAGATAAATTATTTTCCTATGGGTCTGTCATCCATTTATTTGTATGAACATATATATGTGTGTGTATACGTGGATGTTTGTGTGTATACCTGAATATGTATATACGTACATGTGCATATTTTGGTGTGTGCAATCTTTACACATTTACTTTAGGCACTTAAGTACGGTATGTACTTTAAAAATTATAGCTCTGGAGTCAGAGTGCCTGATTTGAATCATGGTTCCATCAATTACTAGCTTTGGGCTCTTGGGCAATTTACTTAATGTTTCTTATTTTCAGTTTCCTCATCTGAAAAATGGGGATGCTGATGATATCAAACTCAGGATTATCATGAGGATTAAATCTGTTAATTTCCCAGTTTAGTTAATACCATGCCTGATATATAGTAAGCAGTCAATAAATATTAGCTATTATAATTATCTCCTGAAACCCATTCCTTTTAGATGTCAAAATTGTCCTCATTTAGACTATTTGTCTTTTTATGACATCAGTCATATCCCCTTTTGTCTAATAACAAACATCCCAGTATTCTGTCCCATCACATATTCTGTTCCTTTCACTTGTTCTCATTTTAGTATCCTGCGTCTCAGTCTTTTTCTGACTTCACTGTATTTTCCTTTAGGTTATTGGGCATTGACGTTTCAGGCAGGTGTGGGCCTTAGGTCCATAGGCGTTGACCATGATTGTTGCCTTTTGGTTTTAAACAATGGTGAGACTCCTCCCCTCTAAACACCCCCACCCCTTACTGTGCCGCTTCCAGAGAAGTTTGCACTGGAAGAAGCTTTACGGATCGTCTAGCCCAGAGCCCTAGTTGTTCAAAGCAGAAGGTCAGGCCTCTGACTACAACTCCTCCTGAGGATGGACTTTTTTTGTAAATCTTGAAAGACATTTTATTTCTCAACAGGGTATAATTCACAGACTAAAATATCAAATGGGCTGGTAAATTGGGGAAATACCAGGAAATTCTTATATTTATGACTGAGAAACTAATCTTGAATTACAGGGAAGGTAGGTATATTTTGATGGGAAATATGAGAAAAGTTCACTTACAGGTCTTTTTTCTTGGATATGTCTGTGGTTGTTTTGGAATGCTAAGTCCTCCTTTTACCCTCTTGCCCCTCTTTAATGTCTACGTCCTAAAATGCTGCTCAAATTCACTCTTCTTCTTTGGACTGTTTCTAGACATTATACCTTAGTTCAAGTTCTCATTACTATTCATCTTGACCATTGTAATAACTTCCTGTTTTGTCTTCCTTCCTTATTGCCGTACCCCCCTTAGGTATCCCAGAGTTTTCTCCCATGACACGCAGACCTGCACACATCAAGTCATGACTCAGAACTCTGCAGTGGCTTAGCCGTCCCTCCAGCCTTCTCTTTGTACCATAGTCCATCCCTCTGTCCCCCCACTCCCTCACATGCATACACCCATCCAACTCTCCCCAGAACACCTTCTCTCTTCTAAAGCTCTTGTCCCTTGGTCCCCCCTACTTCCTATGGAGAACCCCTCTTGTTTCTGAGCCAGAGCACTTCTCTAAGAAACTTTTCCAAATGATCACAATAGAAATTCCTCTTTTTCCCTTCTACTTGCATAACCCTTTGTTCCTCTTCTAGTCCACCTAACCCTGACACCCTTATGTCGAAGGTCTGCCTCTCCGTGTGTGTGATAGCAGTGCCTGTAAATGACCATCTTTCTTAGAGTATTGACCTGGCTGGGTGCCTTACTTTATCATGAAATTAGGAAGATGTGGTGTTAGGGACGTTGGCCATCCATAAATGGGACAGATTGATTTCTGATAATCAGGCCTTACAGGCTTTTCCCTCTAGCAATAATCTAATGATAGAGAATTTTATGATTGAGAATGGAAAAAACAGGAAGGCTGACTGAAGCCGGATTATTTTTGAGGGGAAAATGCCTATTTAGGGGAGGAAGGTACCTTCAGAGAATCACATTCACGCAGCATGTTAAACTTGACTGTCATCTATCTATATATTATACTAGGTGTTTGCTGGGAAGTCTCCATATTAAGTCAGCTCCATTCAGATGTTTTTCTTTGACAGTATCTTAAATTAATTAAAGATTCATTCTTTTAATGTGTCACTTTGTCTTCTGTTACATACAAATGTCCTTAGAACAAGGTAGTATATTAATTTTCATAAATCGTGTAACAATCACTTGATTGAGATTTATTTCCTTAAAGAGGTTTTGTTTGAAAAAGAAATAGGTAAGGGTAGAGAAGATAATATTGAAATGGAGGAAGGAAAGGACATAGAAAAGGGAAAAATGATTAAGAAAACAAAATGTATGAGACAGAATTGATCTAGGGCTGGCCCTACATGTATGTTTAATGTACCTTCATAGGATTTCCTTTTCACCATCTTTTCCTTTAGAATTTGTTTTTACAAATGAAGTTGATTTAGCTTTGCTAAAAGTATTATAGAAAGTTTGTAATGATAAATAATGAATCTATAAACTCTGTGTACTAGAACTTCAATAATCTTGTAGATTAAAAGGCATCCTCACAATTTATAACTAGAAATAAATATATAAATAACATTTAATTGAATTTTTTTTTTTTTTTTAAATTGCGGTATGCGGGCCTCTCACTGTTGCGGCCTCTCCCGTTGCGGAGCACAGGCTCCGGACGCACAGGCTCAGCGACCATGGCTCACGGGCCCAGCCGCTCCGCAGCATGTGGGATCTTCCCGGACCGGGGAACGAACCCGTGTCCCCTGCATTGGCAGGCAGACTCTCAACCGCTGCGCCACCAGGGAAGCCTGAAAATATGTATTTTTATGGAATGGATTTCTTTTTTTTTTTTTTTAACATTTTTGTTAACATCTTTATTGGGGTATAATTGCTTAGTTTCTGCTTTATAACAAAGTGAATCAGTTATACATATACATATGTTCCCATATCTCTTCCCTCTTGCGTCTCCCTCCCTCCCACCCTCCCTATCCCACCCCTCCAGGCAGTCACAAAGCACCGAGTCGATATCCCTGTGCCATGCGGCTGCTTCCCACTAGCTATCTACCTTACGTTTGTTAGTGTATATATGTCCATGCCTCTCTCGCGCCCTGTCACAGCTCACCCTTCCCCCTCCCCATATCCTCAAGTCCGTTCTCCAGTAGGTCTGTGTCTTTATTCCTGTCTTACCCCTAGGTTCTTCATGACATTTTTTTTTCTTAAATTCCATATATATGTGTTAGCATACGGTATTTGTCTTTCTCTTTCTGACTTACTTCACTCTGTATGACAGACTCTAGGTCTATCCACCTCATTACAAATAGCTCAATTTTGTTTCTTTTTATGGCTGAGTAATATTCCATTGTATATATGTGCCACATCTTCTTTATCCATTCATCCGATGATGGGCACTTAGGTTGTTTCCATCTCCGGGCTATTGTAAATAGAGCTGCAGGGAACATTTTGGTACATGACTCTTTTGGAATTTTGGATTTCTCAGGGTATATGCCCAGTAGTGGGATTGCTGGGTTTAGCATCTTTATTGGAGTATAATTGCTTTACAATGGTGTGTTAGTTTCTGCTTTATAACAAAATAAATCAGTTATACATATACATATGTTCCCATATCTCTTCCCTCTTGCATCTCCCTCCCTCCCATCCTCCCTATCCCACCCCCCAGGTGTTCACAAACCACCTAGCTGATCTCCCTGTGCTATGCGGCTGCTTCCCACTAGCTCTCTATTTTACGTTTGGTATTGTATATATGTCCATGCCACTCTCTCACTTTGTTACAGCTTACCCTTCCCCCTCCTCATATCCTCAAGTCCATGCTCTAGTAGGTCTGTGTCTTTATTCCCATCTTACCCCTAGATTCTTCATGACCTTTTTTTTTTCTTCGATTCCATATATATGTGTTAGCATACGGTATTTGTTTTTCTCTTTCTGACTTACTTCACTCTGTATGACAGACTCTAGGTCCATCTGCCTCACTACAAATAACTCAGTTTTGTTTCTTTTTATGGCTGAGTTATATTCCATTGTATATATGTGCCACATTTTCTTTATCCATTCATCTGTCGATGGACACTTAGGTTGCTTCCATGTCCTGGCTATTGTAAATAGAGCTGCAATGAACATTTAGGTACATAACTCTTTTTGAATTATGGTTTTCTCAGGGTATATGCCCAGTAGTGGGATTGCTGGGTCGTATGCTACTATTTGTAGGTTTTTAAGGAACCTCCATACTGTTCTCTATAGTGGCTGTATCAATTTACATTCCCACCGACAGTGCAAGAGTGTTCCCTTTTCTCCACACCCTCTCCAGCATTTAATGTTTCTAGAGTTTTTGATGATGGCTGTTCTGACCGGTGTGAGATATCTCATTGTAGTTTTGATTTGCATTTCTCCAATGATTAATGATGTTGAGCATTCTTTCATGTGTTTGTTGGCAATCTGTATATCTTCTTTGGAGAAATGTCTATTTAGGTCTTCTGCCCATTTTTGGATTGGGTTGGTTGTTTTTTTGATATTGAGCTGCATGAGCTGCTTGTAAATTTTGGAGATTAATCCTTTGTCAGTTGCTTCATTTGCAAATATTTTCTCTCATTCTGAGGGTTGTCTTTTGGTCTTGTTTATGGTTTCCTTTGCTGTGCAAAAGCTTTGAAGTTTCATTAGGTCACATTTGTTTATTTTTGTGTTTATTTCCATTTCTCTAGGAGGTGGGTCAAAAAGGATCTTGCTGTGATTTATGTCATAGAGTGTTCTGCCTGTGTTTTCCTCTAAGAGTTTGATAGTGTCTGGCCTTACATTTAGGTCTTTAATCCATTTTGAGTTTACTTTTGTGTATGGTGTTAGGGAGTGTTCTAATTTCATACTTTTACATGTAGCTGTCCAGTTTTCCCAGCACCACTTATTGAAGAGGCTTTCTTTTCTCCACTGTATATTCTTGCCTCCTTTATCAAAGATAAGGTGACCATATGTGCGTGGGTTTATCTCTGGGCGTTCTATCCTGTTCCATTGATCTATATTTCTGTTTTTGTGCCAGTACCATACTGTCTTGATTACTGTAGCTTTGTAGTATAATCTGAAGTCAGGGAGCCTGATTCCTCCAGCTCCATTTTTCATTCTCAAGATTGCTTTGGCTATTCAGGGTCTTTTGTGTTTCCATACAAATTGTGAAATTTCTTGTTCTAGTTCTGTGAAAAATGCCATTGGTAGTTTGATAGGGATTGCATTGTATCTGTAGATTGCTTTGGGTAGTAGAGTCATTTTCACAATGTTGATTCTTCCAATCCAAGAACATGGTATATCTCTCCATCTCTTTGTATCATCTTTAATTTCTTTCATCAGTGTTGTATAATTTTCTGCATATAGGTTTTTTTGTTTCCTTAGGTAGGTTTATTCGTAGATATTTTATTCTTTTTGTTGCAGTGGTAAATGGGAGTGTTTTCTTAATTTCACTTTCAGATTTTTCATCATTAGTGTATAGGAATGCCAGAGATTTCTGTGCATTAATTTTGTATCCTGCTACTTTTATTTATGTAATGGATTTCTGACCTTTGCTTTAAGATTGTTCTCTAAGCCGAAGGTTTTCTTTTTATAGCCATTTTAACTTGAACATCTGTGTGCTTTCCCTACTCCAACAAAATGAATTAAAATGAAAAGGATGTACATTGAAGACATTTTATCTGCCAAGAGCCACAAATAAAACTGAAACTTTTCTTTCGTTATTTCTAATTTTGATCAATTCTATTAGTTCTCTTGAAAACTATTGTGAAACATACGTAATACATTGAAATTGGAGACTTAAATCTGTTCAGTTAATAGAATTGTGGATAAGTACTCAATATTTGCTAAGTACCCAGCCTAGCACATAGTGGGCACTCAGTAAATGTTTGTTGGGTGCAATTTAATTGACTACATTATAATGTCAGTGGCCAAGAAATGCTAGATCTGTTCAGAAGCAATATCCTGGGATAATATTTTGAAAGACTAATAAATTTCTCAGAAGCCAGAAAGTTCCTTCTTGTTTCTGTATATGGGTAGATTTATTTAACTTGGAATAAAATAGCCACCATTTTAACACCTTTAACTTGGAAAACCTGGTTTTCTCATGCTTAACAGAAGCTCTCATTGGTAGCTTTATATATATATATATATATATATATATATATTTTTTTTTTTTTTTTTAGTAGAAGTAATTAGGCAACATATATATTGAAATGTAGGAATTGTGATGAGGGTGCAAATTAATTATGGGTCATTGGACCGTTGGTATGAGTAGATTGCGATGAGTGCTAGATGGACTGGAATGGTCCAAGAATGGCAACAGTAGGTGGTTGAAGTTATATCTGAGCGATGTAAAGAGGCTAAAAAGTTAGTATTTGGAGTATAACATCATAGGGGTATAGGATAACTGGGCTTAACCATTTTGAGTTGATCAAAGATGTTCTCTTGACTATTAGACTTTTCATTGGCATGGAGAGGGTCAAAATAGAACTCTTAGGTTTTAGAGAGTTCTTCACAGATAGAACTCCACAGACCTGGTGAGTCTCTCTTATGTAAAAAGATTACATACAACCGAATGAACTCTTTTTGCACTAATCTTGGGTGTTTGGCCTAATTCTGGACCTCCACAGTTATTTATCCTGGGGAGGTGTGGAAGGATAAGTTCTGGTCAGAGTCACGTGCCTGGCTGCATGGGACGGAGTTCTCTGAGTGTGAGACTTCTGGACAAATCATTTATGGAGACAGGGAGCTTCCTGTAGTAGGAAATTGCCATTTTCTTTGATTTCCTTCCTCTGGAATCTTCTTTATGGTCTAACCAATCCCCTTATAACACCTCCTGTGATACGTTACTGAAATCTACCACTTTTGAGAAAATTTAAGTACAGACATTTTCTGTTTGGCATATGAAGGAAATAACCATGCCAAAGAGATCATGAAGATGTGTACACTCCAGCCACGTTGTGCTCCCACCATTGAATTGTAGGATGCCTGCAAACTTGCTAAGAAGCTAGGGACACCTGTCTACATGTGCCCCATCCCTGTGCAGGTGCTCTTATTTTCTTTCTTTCCCTTCTTCATTTACTAATTGCACACATGATTTTATTAATTTGGAGGGTATGCATTGCTTAAATAAACAAACAAGCTTGATTTTTATTATATACATGGCCATTTTAGAAAACCTTGAAAGGATGTATAGGTAAACGTAAGAAAGTAAGTCACCCGTGATGCGCATCCCAGTCAGTATTGTTTTTAATGTTCTACATACTAAATTTTAAATTACAGAAAGAATATACTGAGGTCTAATGTAGTTCATTTTTTTATTTGACCAGTTGGCCAATGATTTATAATTAACTGATGTAAATGGGTATAATATATGGCTTTAAAGTCTTTAAGTAAACATTTTTAAATGATAAACATAATCATTCCCCACCCCCACCCCCCAAAAAAGAGGCAGTTGCCTGGGTAGATGACAGTTAGAAGATGATAGTGTTTGAGCGAAAATGTTCTAAAAAAATCAATAATTCACTTATTTTAACTCCTTTTCTGTCAGAAGATAACATACTCAGTAATATCATTTTTATATCTTTTTATTGTCTCCTTTAACTTTGAAATTTGTAGTCAGAGGCATTTGTGAATATGTAAAAAATATATATGTAAATATAAAGACTGCCTCATCTGCCCTTTTCAATTATTAAGCACACTACAGCTGATATTTTCTATTTACATTTGAGTAGTTAATAGCATTTCATCTACTTTAAAAATAGTATACATACCCTTAGCGTAATTGCGCTAAGCCTAACTACAAGTTGTTATATGATTAAATAATGTTTTGCATATTGTACACTTCACTTCCCCATATCCATCCAGTGATACATACATCCACCACATAATGCTTTTTCACGTGTATTGTTGTACTTCTCCAACCACTGCAAAATACAGCTAGAAGGACACAGTCGGCATCTAGAAAAGTAATAAGCATATGGTATTGAGCCATTTATACCACATGTTAGGACGTGCTTTATAACAAGAAATGATGTGAATATAAGATAGTTTCTAATATGAAATAAGTGTTTATGTGACTCCATCGTTTGATTATTTTAAGGAAAGTATAATTTTAAAATTTCTATATTTATTAAGTAAAGACCTAGGAAATATGGATATTTTTTGTTTTTCCTAAACTAGGTTTCCTGCGGGTCAAGACGATAGACATTCTTTTTTTTTTTTTAAACATCTTTACAGTGGTGTGTTAGTTTCTGCTGTATAACAAAGTGAGTCAGCTGTACATATACATATATCCCCATATCCCCTCCCTCTTGCGTCTCCCTCCTACCCTCCCTATCCCACCCCTCTAGGTGGTCACAAAGCACCGAGCTGATCTCCCTGTGCTATGTGGCTGCTTCCCACTAGCTACCAGCTTACCCTTCCTCCTCCCCATGTCCTCAAGTTCATTCTCTATGTCTGTGTCTTTATTCCTGTCTTGCCCCTAGGTTCATCAGAACCTTTTTTTTTTTCAGATCCATGTATATGTGTTAGCATACGGTATTTGTTTTTCTTTTTCTGACTTCACTTCACTCTGTATGATGGACTCTGGGTCCATCCACCTCCCTACATATAACTCAATTTCGTTTCTTTTTATGGCTGAGTAATATTCCATTGTATATATGTGCTGCATCTACTTTTTCCATTCATCTGTCGATGGACACTTAGGTTGCTTCCATATCCTGGCTATTGTAAATGATGCTGCAGTGAACATTGGGGTACATGACTCTTTTTGAATTATGGATTTCTCAGGGAATATGCCCAGGAGTGGGATTGCTGGGTTGTATGGTAGTTCTATATTTAGTTTTTTTAAGGAAACTCCATACTGTTCTCGATAGTGGCTATATCAATTTACATTCCCACCAACAGTGCAAGAGGGTTCCCTTTTCTCCACACCCTCTCCAGCATTTATTATTTGTAGATGTTTTGGTGATGGCCATTCTGACTGGTTTGAGGTGATACCTCACTGTAGTTTTGATTTACATTTCTCTAATGATTAGTGATGTTGAGCATCCTTTCATGTGTTTGTTGGCAATCTGTATATCTTCTTTGGAGAAATGTCTGTTTAGGTCTTCTGCCCATTTTTGGATTGGGTTGGTTGTTTTTTTTATATTGAGCTGCATGAGCTGCTTGTATATTTTGGAGATTAATCCTTTGTCAGTTGCTTTGTTTGCAAATATTTTCTCCCATTCTGAGGGTTGTCTTTTGGTCTTGTTTATGGTTTCCTTTGCTGTGCAAAAGCTTTGAAGTTTCATTAGGTCCCATTTATTTATTTTTGTTTTTATTTCCATTTCTCTAGGAGGTGGGTCAAAGAGGATCTTGCTGTGATAGATGCCATAGAGTGTTCTGCCTATATTTTCCTCTAAGAGTTTGATAGTATCTGGCCTTACATTTAGGTCTTTAATCCATTTTGAGTTTATTTTTGTATATGGTGTTAGGGAGTGTTCTAATTTCATACATTTACATGTACCTGTCCAGTTTTCCCAGCACCACTTATTGAAGAGGCTGTCTTTTCTCCATTGTATATTCTTGCCTCCTCTATCAAAGATAAGGTGACCATATGTTTTGTGGGTTTATCTCTGGGCTTTGTATCCTGTTCCATTGATCTGTATTTCTGTTTTTGTGCCAGTACCATACTGTCTGATTACTGTAGCTTTGTAGTGTAGTCTGAAGTCCAGGAGCCTGATTCCTCCAGCTCCATTTTTCTTTCTCAAGATTGCTTTGGCTATTTGTGGTCTTTTGTGTTTCCATAAAATTTTGCAATTTTTTGTTCTTGTTCTCTGAAAAATGCCATTGGTAGTTTGATAGGGATTGCATTGAATCTGTACATTGCTTTGGGTAGTAGAGTCATTTTCACAATGTTGATTCTTCCAGTCCAAGAACATGGTATATCTATCTCTGCACCCCTTGTATCATCTTTAATTTCTTTCGTCAGTGTCTTATAGTTTTCTGCATACAGGTCTTTTGTCTCCTTAGGTAAGTTTATTCCTAGGTATTTTATTCTTTTTGTTGCAGTGGTAAACTGGGAGTATTTCCTTCCTTTCTCTTTCAGATTTTTCATCATTAGTGTATAGGAATGCAAGAGATTTCTGTGCATTAATTTTGTATCTTGCTACTTTACCAAATTCATTGATTAGCTCTAGTAGTTTTCTGGTAGCCCCTTAGGATTCTCTATGTATAGTATCATGTCATCTGCAAACAGTGACAGTTTTACTTCTTCTCTTCTGATTTGGATTCCTTTTATTTCTTTTACTTCTCTGATTGCTGTGGCTAAAATGTCCAAAATTATGTTGAATAATAGTGGTGAGAGTGGGCAACCTTGTCTTGTTCCTGATCTTAGTGGAATTGGTTTTAGTTTTTCACCATTGAGAAGGATGTTGGCTGTGGGTTTGTCATATATGACCTTTATTATGTTGAGGTAAGTTCCCTTTATGCCTACTTTCTGGTGGGTTTTTATCATAAATGGGTGTTGAATTTTGTTGAAAGCTTTTTCTGCATCTATTGAGATAATCATATGGTTTTTCTCCTTCAACTTGTTAATATGGTTTATCGCATTGATTAAGTTCATATATTGAAGAATCCTTGTATTCCTGGGATAAACCCCACTTGATCATGGTGTATGATCCTTTTAATGTGCTGTTGGATTCTATTTGCTAGTATTTTGTTGAGGATTTTTGCATCTGTGTTCATCAGTGATATTGGCCTGTAGTTTTCTTTTTTTGTGACATCTTTTCTGGTTTTGGTATCAGGGTGATGGTGGCCTCGTAGAGTGAGTTTGGGAGTGTTCCTCCCTCTGCTATATTTTGGAAGAGTTTGAGAAGGATAGGTGTTAGCTCTTCTCTAATTGTTTGATAGAATTTGCCTGTGAAGCCATCTGGTCCTGGGCTTTTGTTTGTTGGAAGATTTTTAATCACAGTTTCAATTTCAGTGCTTGTGATTGGTCTGTTATATTTTCTATTTCTTCCTGGTTCAGTCTCGGAAGGTTGTGCTTTTCTAAGAATTTGTCCATTTCTTACAGGTTGTCCATTTTATTGGCATATAGTTGCTTGTAGTAATCTCTCATGATCCTTTGTATTTCTGCAGTGTCAGTTGTTACTTCTTTTTCATTTCTAATTCTATTGATTTGAGTCTTTTCCCTTTTTTTCTTTTTTTTTCTTTTTTTTTTCCCCTTTTTTTCTTGATGAGTCTGGCTAATGGTTTATCAATTTCATTTATCTTCTCAAAGAACCAGCTTTTAGTTTTATTGATCTTTGCTGTCATTTCCTTCATTTCTTTTTCATTTATTTCTGATCTGATCTTTATGATTTCTTTCCTTCTGCTAACTTTGGGGGCTTTTTGTTCTTCTTTCTCTCATTGCTTTAGGTGAAAGTTTAGGTTGTTAATTTGAGATTTTTCTTGTTTCTTGAGGTAGGATTGTATTGATATAAACTTCCCTCTTAGAACTGGTTGTGCTGCATCCCATAGGTTTTGGGTCGTCGTGTTTTCATTGTCAGTTGTTTCTAGGTATTTTTTGATTTTCTCTTTGATTTCTTCAGTGATATACTGGTTATTTGTGTATTGTTTAGCCTCCATGTGTTTGTATTTTTTACAGTTTTTTTTCCTGTAATTTATATCTAGTCTCATAGCGTTGTAGTCAGAAAAGATATTTGATACGATTTCCGTTTTCTTAACTTTACCAAGGCTTGATTTGTGACCCAAGATATGGTCTATCCTGGATAGTGTTCCATGAGCACTTGAGAAGAAAGTGTATTCTGTTGTTTTTGGATGGAATGTCCTAAAAATGTCAATTAAGTCCATCTTGTTTAATGTGTCATTTAAAGCTTGTGTTTCCTTACTTATTTTCATCTTGGATGATCTGTCCATTGGTGAAAGTGGGGTGTTAAAGTCCCCTACTATGATTGTGTTACTGTCGATTTCCCCTTTTATGGCTGTTAGCATTTGCCTTATGTATTGAGGCGCTCCTGTGTTGAGTGCATAAATATTTACAATGTCTTCTTCTTGGATTGATTCCTTGATCATTATGTAGTGTCCTTCTTTGTCTCTTGTAATAGTCTTCATTTTAAAGTCTATTTTGTCTGATATGAGAATTGCTACTCCAGCTTGCTTTTGGTTTCCATTTGCATGGAATATCTTTTTCCATCCCCTCACTTTCAGTCTGTATGTGTCTCTAGGTCTGAAGTGGGTCTCTTGTAGACAGCATATATATGGGTCTTGTTTTTTTATCCATTCAGAAGACTATAGGCATTCTTAAGAGTGAAGACACATTTCTAAGGTGTTGTGATGAACTCTGAATATATAATATTTAGTACATCAAGGGAAATGATATAAGGTTCCAGTAACTGTGGGAAAATGTTGTTCTGCTTAATTTATTTTGTGCTAGCTTATGTTGAACATCTATCCTATAGTTTTTTTTTCTAAAGTGTTAAGGTTTATGTTTGTGTCTTTGTAATCATTTATAGATTAGTCCAGATTAAATCAGATTGTTTCTAGAACCAGAACAGTTTCTCATATTGGACTTATAAGCAACAGATATTTTAAAGTAAAAAATCCTAACTCAGCTCTCTAGAGAAATTTGAAGAAGCAAAAATATATAAATTTTGGAGGAGTAGAATGTGACTTTGTCAGATAGTAGCTGTTTTATGTATACAACTTAATTCTGAAATTTTAAGAAGTGTTCTTTCAATTAGACCATTAGATTTTACGTTTTATTTAGAGCTAGGATATAGGAACAGTTAAGAATTGTGAAATCTCTTGGTTTTTAGATTGTCCTCGCTTAAATATCTTAATATTGGTGATAAAACCACTGAAATATCTAATGATAATTATTACCACTTCTTAAGAGCTTCTCATAATAATTTATCTGTAGCTGGAGGCCCCTATCAGGACAACAAAGCACAATATTTAAGGATAAGTTCAAGAACTGTCAGTCTTTGAGAAACCTAACAAGAATCTACACTGTATATTTTAAAATAGATGTTGGTCAGGAAAATTTTCCAGAAGTAACCCTTTTCTACAGTATGATTTGAAGATAGTTTCCTCTTCCCATAATTCTCTCCTTATGTTGTATCTGAAAATGGTAAATCTCATAGGTAAAATTTACAGGTAAAACTAGCCTGTAAATTTGTAAAGTATAAAATACTATAAAAGTAAGTTTAGGCGATGAATGGTGACCCTACAAAGGACCATCAAAAGGATATAGAGGGCTTCCCTGGTGGCGCAGTGGTTGAGAGTCTACCTGCCAATGCAGGGGACACGGGTTCGTGCCTCGGTCCGGGAAGATCCCACATGCCGCGGAGCGGCTGGGCCCGTGAGCCGTGGCCGCTGAGCCTGCGCGTCCGGAGCCTGTGCTCCGCAACGGGAGAGGCCACACAGTGAGAGGCCCGCGTAACGCAAAAAAAAAAGAAGATAAGGAAGTATATAACACAAAGGAGGCCTCGAGAACTTGGTGAGGAGAGTAAAGGGAGTGTGGTGTAGGGAATGGGGAGGGACAGAGTAGGTGAAAGGAGCGGGAAGTAAGGGAGAGACAGGAGGGAGCCATAGCAGGAAGATACTCTCCTGGTCACAGAGACTAGCTCACCGCTTTGGGGAACATCAAGGTATGCAGCTCGTGATCAATGAATGGTTTGGTGCAGCGTCCAGCTCAAGCACAGCGTGTGGGGTGTGGGGTGGGAATGATAGTGACAGACAGGTCCTGTTAAGAAGCCTGGTCTCTCTCCTAGAACCGGATTTTTCTTCTGGAGGGAAATGACAGAATCATAGTTGTTTGTTAAGAGATCACCTTTTGCGATGGAGAGGTGAAGGGACAGAGAGGAGATAATCAAGAAGTAACAGGAACCTGAATTAGGACAGAGGCAGTGGGAATACAAATTCTAGGGATTACAGTCAGGATTTGGTGAGGCAGGTGAAATTTGAGGAAATTTGTTCATTCATTCCCTCTTTGATTGTTGAGATTAACCACAAACTATGTCAGACATGCTCCAAATGCTAGGGTTATAGAGATGAGGTTTGATTCTTGTCTTTTTTTTATTATTTTTATTTTATATTGGAGCATAGTTGTTTAACAATGCTCTGTTAGCTTTGGGTGTACAGCAAAGTGATTCAGCTTTACGTATTCCTTTTCAAATTCTTTTCCCATTTAGGTTGTTACGGGATATTGAGCAGAGTTCCCTGTGCTCTACAGTAGGTCCTTGTTGGTTATCTATTTTAAATATAGCAGTGTGTACATGTCTGATTCCTGTCTTTAAAGGGGTATTCAGTCTGCAGGGAAGACCCATGCAAACAAGTGATTGCTGACCACAGCAGTGAGGAACCCAGTGACTGTAATAGTACCACAGTGACGTAAGGGACAGGATGAGTAGTTATGTTTGGGTGGATCAGGAAGAGCTTCGCAGCCGCTGGCCATTAAATGGACGGGCGTTCTGCAGGCCAGCAAGGTGGGAGAGCACGCTCCAGGCGAGGGGAGAACATGCTGAGGTCAGAAGGTGTAAGTAGTTTGGTTTGGCCAAAGCATGGAATGTGTGGAATTGTGTCAGGAAATGAAACTAAAGGAGCCAGAGCTGGGAGACTTAAGTGCCAGCTTGAGACTTTGGCTTTCATTTTGTAGAAACAATTGGGGGCTACAGAAGAGTATTCAGCAGGGAAAATAATATCGCTGGTGCTTGGATGCCAGTGTTGTAAAGGACAGACAGGAGAAGAAGATGGGAAAACCTTTTGAGTGATGGCTAAATGAGCAAGTGTAATAAATAACAGAGTAGTGGTAGGGAGAGAGGAAAGAGGAGGCATAAGTAACATATTCTGGAGGTAGAATCAATAGGAACCTGGTGACTGGGTGTGGAAAATGAGGCTCATGGTGAGAGAGACACAGGATTCTCTGGCTCTAGTTATAGCATACGGGGAGTATAGAAGGGCCATTAGCAACTACAGTAATAGGATCATTTAGAGGGCAGTAATGACATGGCTTTTGAACATAAATGTGAGTTAGATGTACTGGAATTAGGACAATTATTTAAGTACTGGGAGAGAAAGATCTATTCTCATACTGCATTCCAGTCAGAATAGAGTGTAATCATTTTTTTTTAAACTATGCAAATGAAGAATACAGAGGCAAATCTTCATCTCATCTTGTTGTGGAGGAGGGGATAAGAGTAGTGGAAGAATTTTTAAAGGGAAAATGAATGTATTCAATTACATGAAAATTGACAACTTCTTTATGCCAGTAGACAACTAAAAGGCAAACAGGAGAAAAAGTAATTATAATAATGTGATAAAGGATTGTTATCATAATATATCAAGTTCATATCAATTAAGAAAAACACTACTATTCAGTAGGAAAAAAGTGAGGCCAGGGATCTAGAGGCACTTCACAAGAGTAAGGATTATAATCATAAATTTAATTTAGCTAGAATCAAAGAGATGCAAATTAAAGAAAAAATGAGATGTTATTTTTGTATTTTCAACTTTAAGATTTATAAATATTTAAAACGAATAAAATTAACCAGGATTAGAACAGTTTGGGAGAAGTTAACATACTAGCATTGCTAGTAGGAATCAAAATTTTGTTCACCGTTTTGGAGAGCAGTTTAAGGAAGTGAATCAGAAGACTTCTTTTTACTTGGCCCAACAATTTAAATTTTTTAGAGTTTGCCTAAAGGAAAAAATTGGACAGCTATCACAAAAGAGTGGTAAATAGTATGAGAACCAGAGCAGAGTGGTATAATTAAGGCAAGGGAGCAAAGAGTTTCACGGCAAGAGGAGTCGGTGACGTTGCAGAGAGATCAAGCAGGGTTTGGAACTGAAACGTGACCATTAGATTTGGCAGCCAGTCATGACGACCATGACCACAGTAGAACCAGGCTCAGTGGCTGGTAGAGGTAGAAAGAAGCCCTTTTGGTCAGGAATCGGAGACTGCAAGCATGGTCTTATATTTCAGAAATATTGGAGGTGAAATGAAGGTGGGGGAAAGGGTAACAACTGTAGGAGAATGTTCTGTTTTCATTGTTGTTGAAACATGAACTTTTTTATGCTGAGGGGAAAAGGTTAGAGGTTAAATAAAGAAAGATGAGATAAATGACAAACGTTGCCAAAGGAATGGAATATTGAGCCCAGGTGGAGGAGAAATTAGCCTTGAGACAGCAGAGGGAGAGGTCTGACGCAAGAAGAAAGGAATTAAGGATGTGTATAGATGCAAATGATAAATGTGTACATCTTTGCCTTTGTTAAATGTTGGGGGGAATCACTATTAGAGTCTCAGTTCCTCCCAGAATACAAAATTTCCCCCTTCCCATATTGCATAATTTCTCAAAAGAATTGTTCACGCTCTAATTCCTGTCTCCTGAACTCTTTCCCAGGAAGCATTTGCTCTCACCAGTCCACCAAAACTCTGTGTCAAGGTCACTGGTGAGTGCCGTGTTGCTAAATCCGATGCGTAATTCCCAGTCCTAATCTTACTTTACTTGCCCACGGGATAATCATTCCCTCCTCCTTGAAAGACTTCCTGCATTTGGTTTTTCCACACCACACTCTCCTGATCGGCTTCTGGCATGCTAACCACTCCTGCTCGGTTTGGCTCCTCCTTATCTCCCAGACCCTGTAATATTGAAATGCCCCAAGGCCCAGTCCTCAGCCCCCTTCTCTTCTACTTACACTCACCCACTCTCCTTTGGTGATCTTTCCCAATCGAATGGCTTTCTATTCTATACACCAGTGCTTCCTGAATTTATATCATCAGTCCAGTCCTCTCCCTTGAACTGGACTTGTATACTTAGCTGCTTGCCTACTCCGTGTGTCTACTTGGACGTCTAATAGGCATTTCAAATATAACCTGTTTGAACTTGGCCATACCCATTAAACCTACTCTCTTACAGACTGTCGCACCTCAAATATATTAATTCTATCTTTCTAGTTCAGACTAAAAACCTTGGCGTCGTCCTTGACTTCTCCCACCGCCAGCAGCTCGTGCACACATTTTATGTATCAGCAAATCACACCACTCTGCCTTCAAAGTAGATGCAGAAATGAGTCACTATCTCAACTGTGTCCACCCTGGTTCAATCCACCATCATCTCTTCCTTATAATATTTCAGTAGGCTCTTGATTGCTTCTGCCTTTGGCCCCTTAAGATTATTCTCAGTGTAGCAGCCAGAGCGATCCTGTTAGGATTCTTACACAGAGGAAACACCAAAGTTCTATAGGGTGTAGTTAGCCCCCGTTACTGGTCTGATCCATTTCCTTCTCTCTGCTTTTTCATTTCATCCACACGGGCCTCCTGACTGTTCATTGAACATACCAGGCACGTTGGCAGCTCAGGGCCTTTATTATTTCATTTGCCTATAATAAACATTTTACCCCAAATAACCGTGTGGATTTCTACTTATGTCCTTTTGGCGTTAACTCAAGTGCCACCTCAATAGTGCGTTTTCCCCTGATCACCCTATTTAAAAAGCTATCCTCCCAGTATTTTATTTATTTTGTGTGTGTGTTGTCTGTCTTCTCCCCCAGAATGTAAGCTTCACAAGGGGAGAGGTTTTTGTTTTTGTTCAAGGCTGAACTCCTAGCCCAAGAACAGTGCCTGGCACATAGGAGATTTCTCAGTAACACGGACCGATGGATGGATGGAAAAGAGGGAGGATAGGAGATTGAAAAGGAGGTCAGGTTTGAAGGTTAGGGATATGAGTAATTAGTTTGCTCTTGAATATTTTGTTTGTAAAAGTTTCCTAGTGGAAATGTTAAAAAGGCAGGTAATAACTACATAACATGTAAAACCTGGGATTTTGTTTGACTCGGTTTCTGAAACATGGGAAACTAATATAATTTAGGGTGCATTGTTGATCATCCTAATGATTTAACATAGTACAGCCCCTTATAATTTCTGGCTTTATAGTACATTTTATTTCCTGTCATGTAACATAGGCATTTATATTTTAAAGGGTTGTTTTATCTGTGATGTATCTGAATCTGGATAATGAGTTACATTATATGAGGATTTCTCTTTTAATTTTTTCAGTATTAGAACTGTATTTAACTCAGACAACTCATTGTTAATAAATTAGAAGGACCTCTGGCAACACACTAGACTCATTCTGGATAAATCCCAAGGCTAACAAGGCTTTGGTCCCTACCCCTGACACTGGTGCCTGTTAGGCTGGTCTTGAGAAAGCACAAGATCTGGCCATTCAGTGATGGTCCCTTGAGTCTGGTCCAGAGTCATTCTTGAGCTGATCATTTTTATATGCATTAAATTATAACTGGGACAAATTGAGCATCTTAAATAATATCTGTTCTTTTAATTATCGGTGTCCCTAATTAGCTTGGAAAGCTGCAGCATTCAAATTTCTTATACCTTACTGATAGTTAAGATAATGAAGTCTGGGACTCTTAACTATTAGTAGTACCACCACCATAAAACCTTGCCTGACTGTGGTTTAGTTCCACTTCATTTATTTTATTGTGTGGGTTTGATCACAGAGTAGCAGTGTCCTGCTGATTTCTTTGCAGTTATTGAAGGAAGTAAGACTGAAAAGTTTGTTCTTTTTCTGTAGCTTTAGATGTTTCTTGAATGGAAAAATATGTTTGAGTGTGGAGCAAAATCTGCCATCTAAAACGTCTATTTATACTACTGACAATTAACCTGTGCTTGCCTTTCAGAGAAAGCAGACGGACTAACCATATTAGTCCTTCAGATAGATGTCGCAGCATCTCCTAAATAGCACTGTAGGAGAGCCAGTAAGAAAAATAAATTTTGTCTTATAGCACTATAGTATCGTACGTTGTCCCACCATAATAAACATATGGAGACGTTCAATTATATGTCTAGCCCTCCTCTCTTGTCCATACACTTGCCTGCAAAACGAGAAATTTTCAGGTCGGGAACTTAAAAGAGTGTCCAGTACTATGAAGATCAAACAAACGAACAAAATCAAAAAATAAAAAAGAAACACACAAAAACCTCTCCTGATAAGCTTTGGATTTAGATCATTTTTATAGTTAATACAATGCTGGATAATAGTAAAGAAAACTGTTTGTTCTGTTTTGGGGGAAAAAAATGTGTGCTCAAAGCACATTTCTAGAATCGTGGAATTGGGGGTCTATAAGTAACTTTAGAGTTTATCTGGTTTGGCCCACTGGTCTGTAGGTTCAGAGAGTGGAGTCTAGAGCGGGGAAGGGCTGAGCTGGTGGCCTGGTTGCCGGTCTCAGAGCCAAGAATCAGACACAGGCGTCCCGTGACCAGTCTCGTGGAAGGAGCTCGGGCCACCGATTAGCCCAGCTGTCTGTTCTTATCTACATCGTCCTTTACAGTCATTAATCTAGTCATAAGTTTGTGTTATAATGCCTTGTGGTTTGTAAGAGGTTTTTCTGGCAGTGTAACATTTTTAGCTTCATAGTAATCCTGCACCATAAGCAGGATGCCATTTCTAACATGAGGAAATGGAGATTTATAAACTTCTAATTGCTGTGCCGCGTGTGGTGCCACATTGCTAGCACGTGCATGGCAGAGGCAAATTTTGAACCCACAGCCAGTGCTCTTTTTGATGCCCTTTACTTCCTTGGATAACTGAGAGTTAGCAGAGGGATTTTGATCCACAGTTATAGAAATTAGAGATTGAAAAGACCTTGAAAATAAGAATTTATCAATCACTTGAAAACCAATGTTTTCTAAATTTACTGTGCAAGAACTTAAATGTTTGAGAGGTTTCATCCTTTAGAAGAAAACAGATTATTTATTTAAATCAGAACCCTTGCCTTTGAATGTCATATAAAGAAGTATTAAAATTATATCCAGCAGGTGAACACGGCATGCAAGAAAACTAAACCAATGAAAACTACTTCCCCTCACAACCCACCCCTCATTGTTAAATGTATTGTGCAACTCTTATGAATTTGTGACATTCTTTAAGATGTTAGAAATTGCCCCATCTCGGCTGGCTGGTGAGGCGTGCTGCTGAGAAGAGGTCACGTGCTGTGGGAGTGTGTCTTTCCTGGAAGACCCCTTCCCACAGAAGCCTTTTCTTATTGGTGGAGGTCTGTCTGGGTATTTAGCTGTATGGAAATGCTTAGCATTCCATATGGTGTATTTCCTTTTTGAAATAGTTTTATATCAATTCTGTTTTTAAATTAATGTAAGGTAACATAATTTAGTAGTATTTTTAGAAGTATAACTCTAGTATAACTCTCTGAGCCTGCAGGAATTGGGTAGGTAATCCAGTTTGGTTTTTGCATTAAAAAAAAGTTTTCATCATAGATTAGTGGTTCAAAATTAGAAAAACTAAAGTAGAAGGACATTTGAAATTTGTAAATTCTCTGCCAGCCACAATTTAACCTCCTTTTTGTAAAATATTTAGGAGATTATTAAAGTTATCAAAAAATAATAACAGATGTCAGGACTAAAACGTAAATATAACATATCAGTAAATATTTTATTGTGTATAAAAAGATATAAAATCATGAGAATTTTGGAGCTAGATTTAAACTCTGTGTGTATGATGTGTGGTTTATTACTATTTAAGCAAAGCTGACAGTGTGTAGACAGGAAGCCTAGGCACCAGAATATCTATATAATACCAGCACTTCGTAGACACTGGATAAACATGTGATGAATGAAAAGGAATTGTGTAGTGACCTAGTTACCCAGCTGGCATGGAGCTCAGAGCCTAAGTTGCATAGCTTCTAGCATTTTTTTGCTTAGCTTACTAATTTTCTAGATTATTAAATAGGGTACATCTCACTACAAGTAGCATCTTAAGAATTTTTAAATGGTTTTTCAAATATTTCTACTTGATAAAAAGGAATAGGAGACAGATAGCTAAGTGTGCTGAATTACGCTTTTATGTAGACAATGAGAGAATTATAAATAATAGATGTGGAATTGTTGGAAAACTGGTATTTGATCATTTTCCTCATGACATATAGGAAATGTTTTGATTAAGAATAGGATTTATGTAAGGGTCTCATTTAATATGCTTAATATTCCTGTACAGTGATATCCAGATACGCTTCTTCAGTGGGAGAAGGCTCTGGAGAAAGAGCTTCATTCCAGGAAAGACAGATTCCTCCAGTATGGGCTCACCTCCACAGTTGGCCTTTTCCAGTTTTTGTCTTTTTTAAAAGTCTTGTTGGTTACTGACTGGTACTTCTTGTGGAAGAGGGGTGTCAGAACCCTTCAGTGCTCTGTACTACTTGTCCACGTGTGACCCAGGACCCTGTGTTTTCATTGGGTCCACAAGATCAAAATTATTTTCCCAGTAACACAAAGACTTTACCTACCCTTTTCACTCTCATTCTCTCATGAGTGTTCAGTAGAGTTTTCCAGAGGAAACTTGACATGTGATGTCACAAAAGGTTGAAAGCAGATTTGAGACTCCAGATTTGGAAAATACATTCTACATCAACAATGCTTCTCTCCGCACTATATATTTTTTTATTTTGAAAAAAGTTATTTTTCATAAAAATGTTAACATGTAATGGGTTTATTTTTTATTAACAAATAAACATTTTAATTAATTTACTTAATTGCATTGTCATTTCAAGAATGTTATATATGGAAAATATAATATGCAACCTTTTAGGATCGGCTTTCTCACTCAGCATAATTCTTTGAGGTGCACCCAGGCTGGTGTGCACATCCGTTCTTTTTTATTGCTGAGCGGTGTGGTGTGGATGTGCCATCATTTGTTTAACTGTTCACTTGTTGAAGGACAGTTGGGTTGTTTCTGGTTTGAGGCCATTACAAATAAAGCTGTACCGGTTTTTGTGTGAACGTTTTTATTTCTTTGGGATAAATGCCGGGTAGTGGAGTTGCTGGATTGTATGGTAGTTTGTTTTTGTTTTTTGTTTTGTTTTTTTAAGAAACAGCCAAACTTGTCCAGGGTGGATAAAGGGATCCTTAGGTGTAAAAGTTTGACAACCACTGCTTTATACAAAGGTAGCTATGAAAGCTGATATGTAACATATACAATAAAATTTTCTTGTGTTGACATCATTAAACAAAAAAAAACCCTTTTTTTTTCCCTCAGACTTTTGAAGATTAAAGGAAGTAATATCTTATTCCTAGTTTGTTTATAATCATAGGGCAGGGTCCAGTATGTTGATCGTTTTGCAGTGCCACAAATTAATGTGCAAGGATTTCTCATAAATTTACGTAGTTATATAATACATCTCAAGACTCTTATACATTTCAGGCTCCAGTATGAGCCTGAGAACTTTTTTTTTAATTGCACAATATGTGCCAAGACCTGGGAATACAAGAGATAGATACTGTCTTCACCGTAACCTCCAAGAGGTAAGGAGACAGATAAGCAAGCACGCAAATGTAGTAACTGATGAGACGAAGGCGTGTGTAAAAAGCAGCAGGAACAGAAGGGAAAGAGGGGGCGAACCGGGAGCGGGAAGGAGGCTGATGGGATCTGACGGAGGGGGTGGAGGTGGAGCTAAGACTTAAGGCGTGAGTAGGATTTTGCTGGGATGCATGGGGAGAGGTATCCTCAGACTCAGCACTGATGTGTCAGAGGAACCAAAGATGATCCCCATCTAACCGTACTTTGGTGGTAACCCTTGGCTCATCTTCTTTTATCTGGGGCTGGATCTCCTAGTTTAGGGCCAGTGAGGACTCTTTCAGCCTGAGTCAAAAGTAACATTAAGAGAAATGATCTGAATAACATAGTTTGGGAGTGTGTGCAAATTAACTGTGAAAAACCGTAGCTCCTTCTGAGAGTCTTCAGGATGTAGCAGGATAGTCTTGTCTCATAGACCAGGAAAAGCAAGCACATTAATCGTAACTGGAGTTAGGTAGTAAACAGTCGTATAACTCCCTCTCCACTGCACTGATTATCTTTCAAGATGTTATCTTAAATGTGTTGTAATATTCCCAGCCAATTTATTTATTTTTTAAATGAGAGAAAGTATGAGACAACTGATTATCTATCTATCTATCTATCTATTTTGGCTGCGCCACACGACTCATGGGATCTTAGTCCCCGGATCAGGGATCGAACCCCGGGCCCTCGGTGGTGAAAGTGCAGAGTCCTAACCACTGGACCACCAGGGAATTCCCTTCCAGCCGTTTTGATAGCATCCATCTGTTTACTGTTCCTGTTATATTACTGTTATATTAGCTACACGGATAATATAGCTTGTAAAGATACACGTAATGCTACATTTTATCTTTATATTTTGGAAAATATTTAAGACTGTTATTTAACTTGTATTTTAGTATTTCAAATTGTGCTAATAGAATGTCTGAAATCAAAATTAAACATGGGCATATCCTCCTGTATACTTGAATGTATTTCTGGCCACCTAACTTTGGTCACCCAGTTGGTCATTCAGCATTTATTGAGCTTCTCCCCTGCTGGAGGTCCACCTCTTAAGGTGCTCACAGCTTCGGGGGAGGGACAGTAGTGTAGGAAGCCTTGTGAGGCGTTAGGAGTGGGCTTGTTCACAAAGTGGAAATCAAGTCACCTGCCGGAGCTGGGAGGAGAGGAGTGGGCTTGGGGATTGGAAAACAGGCTCAGGCTGCCTTCGTCTTTAAAAAATCCATACACTCAGGCTTACATGAAACACCGTTCCTCTTTCCTATAATTACTTAATTTACTGTCGGGTTATTTTGAAACAAGAAAGAACTGGATTTATCTTCTTTCTTACTGAGTAATTATAAGTTGTGCAGCTTTGGGCAAATCATAAAATCTGTCTGAACATTTGTTTCTTTATGTTTAGTAATAGTAGTAATAGCTAACATTTATTCAGCACCTGTTAATGTGCCTGTTTATTCTCTGTATCACCCCTCTGAGATCGGCACTGTTAACTACCCCCATTTTACACGTGAGGAGGAAACAGCCACAGAGAAATTCAGTCAGGCCACAGGGCTGGTAAGTGACTGAACAAGGACTTGAACCCTCACAGACTGGCTCCAGGGTGTGTGCTCTTAACTACTTAGACTGTATGGTCTTGAAACTGTTTAATCAATATTTATATGCACGTGTTAGTGATCTACTTGTGATAAATTTTCATTTAATGTTTGTGTCATGGTAACACAGAGGCATTTCGGGGCTGTTGATAATGCGGTTGTTATTTGGTATTTTAAATGGGAACGTGTTCTTTTTCCTCATGAAAATATTTTGTGATAGGAAAATAATCAAAGTTATTTAGAGATTCAGAAAATAGCTAAAATATAATAGTCTTAAGAGAAATGCTTCCTTAGTCATTATGTGGGAGGCCAGAATTGCAGTGTATATTCTTGAGAAAAAAATTAGGATAAATACTATCACAAACAAAGAAGAGCAAGGGATATATGAATTTTCTTGCTAGTTGAGTAGGAAACGAGTCTGTGGACATTCTGTATTAAAATACCTAGAGATTGAAGTGGTTTATTTGCCTGAGGTAAATGATGTTTATCTCCATAATCTCACATACCTTGGACTGACAAAAGCTATGGTGCTCAGAGAGTGTAAGCCCCGTGAGTTACAAACTACAGGAAGTGTCTACTGTCTTAATGCTGTACTGATAGTTCAGATCACAAGCTGCTATTTTATTAAGTTGTTTTGAAAAACACAGTTTATCTGACTCAGCCATGCCATCTGAATCTTGTCCCACCCCTCATAATTCATGGCAATTCTTGTTAAATCTCTTAAAATGTTAATATTGTTTTTCTGATAAATACTCCAAGTAATAAAATAGCAAAAATATATATATATATATATACATATATATATGTGTGTGTGTGTGTATATATATATATATATATATATATATATATGATTGGAAGAGAATTTTATCACTGAAACAAATGCTAGCAGCATTAACATGGTGTCTGCCCTTTCTGACCTGGTACAGGACCCCAGGTTTCAGAATGCCCCCACTCTGAGTTCATTTTCTTGCCTCAGATGTTTCACCGGCTCACATTCCCGAATGTGCCGTGCACACTCAGGATGTGAAGAGGCCCTTGTCCGTTTCCTCTCTGGCCAGTGCTTCCTGTCACAGCCCAGCAGCCGTGTTGTGTCCCCTCTTGAAAGTATTTCTGGCTACAAAGCCAAACTGAGTTAGATGCCAGCTCTCCTCCTCCTTCTCTGCATTCACACAGCACCCGGTGCACAACTTTCTGAGAATATTTAGTTCATTGAGTTTTCACAATGGGCATTCTTTTTTTTTTTAATTTTTATTGGAGTATAGTTGATTCACGATGTTGTGTTAGTTTCAGGAGAAAATATTTGCAAATAAAGCAACTGACAGGGGATTAATCTCTAAAATATACAAACAGCTCATGCAGCTCAGTATCAAAAAAAACAAACAACCCAAGCAAAAAATGGGTAGAAGACCTAAACAGACATTTCTTCAAACCTAAATAGACAGTTCTTCAAAGACAGACAGATGGCCAAAAAGCACATGAAAAGATGCTCAACATCACTAATTATCAGGGAAATGCAAATCAAAACTACAATGAGGTATCACCTCACACGGTCAGAATGGCCATCATCAAAAAATCTACAAACAATAAATGCTGGAGAGGGTGTGGAGAAAAGGGAACGCTCTTGCACTGTTGGCAGGAATATAAATTGATACAGCCACTATGGAGAAAAGTATGGAGGTTCCTTAAAAAGCTAAAAATAGAACTACCATATGATCCAACAATGGGCTCTCTTAACTGTCCTCTCCCCACCTCCCTTATCTCCCTGTTCAGTGTTTGGCACATACCAGAGACTGTAAATATTCAGAATGGACATAGCTGCTGCCTTTGGAGGTGATTTTTTAACCCCTGGTGCTGCAGCAGCAGGAGATATGGAAACCGTTATGTGAGGGGAGCATTCCTTGCTAGCCCTGCACCAAACTGGAGCAGGCTGCTGTCTTAGAGGAGGTGCACGCGCGCACACACACACACACGCACACGCACGCACTCTGCTGCTCTGAGTAAGCCAGAAGCAATGGGAGTGTGGAATAATGTGAGCTGGGATGGACATTTATAACATGCCTTATCTGTTTAATTGAATTATAGTGGGTTTCTTTTTTTTTTATTGAGAATACTTCTTTTTATTATACAGGTTTCATATACACAATTATTTAGGGAACATTTACAGGCAAGGAGCTCAATTCCAAAACTCCGTTTTCACCCACACACACTGTACTTCACACTCATCTTCGGGGTCAGCCCAACAGGAATAAGACAAAGTTATTGCTTTGTGAACAGACAGCTTCAATTAAATAAGAGTCTTCCAGAGTCGAGAACAGCGCTCAGGATCCTCTTGACTCATAATACCCTGATGTACATATGAATAAAGCCTAAAGATGTGTCTTAGATTACCCTGTCACCTTTAAAAGTTAATATTAAAATTGAATCAGTGGGTTTTTTCTCTTAATGGCATGAAATAATATTAAAGTTTGTGGAGTTTGCAGAGATGTTATTTATATATGCTGTGCAGATCTATCTTTCTGCAATCTGTATTATAGGGAGAGAATATTCAAATCATACATATATATTTTGAAATCCAGTTTCTCCCAAACAGTGTAGAGCAGAGGTCATTTTTTTAAGACACTGAATTATCCTTGAGACTACATTTCAGAGACGTAATTTTTGGGATGGCACTATAAATGTGTAACATCAGTCAGAAGCAGGGAACCATGACTGGGTTGGCAAATGCAAATTTATTACATAATATACCTCAAATTGCATTATTAGCATACTACGTAGATTAACTGGCGTTGAAACTACCATTAAGCAGTGAAGCATCGGGGGATTTCAGTCAGTAGAACAAATTGTTTCCTGTGTCACACCACATATTAATATGTCACCTTTGCTTTTAATCCTAAGTTCTTTTTTCACCAAGAACTTGGCAAGGTAAGTCATCCTTAGCCAACAAGCAGATTAGTTAATGTCATTTTTATGTTTTTACGACTAATTATTCCCTGATGTGAATTTTAATTTTTTACTAAAAAAGAAGTCAACATAGTAATATTATGTTGATTCTTTTAGCCTATGTTGATTGATAGTAATTACTTTTCTGGTTGTTTTGTTTTGTCTAGTCTAGAAAAACAGACCTGGGTTTTAGTCAAATACATCACTGTCTTTTAAAGATCAAACCTTTAATGGAAGTCTAATGTATGAAGATAGAGAAACTGCTTCCGCTGATTCAAAATGGGAACGACAAACGATGAGATGGTGTCTGTGGAGCAGACCTCTTCCTCCTCCTTCAATCCTCTGTGTTTTGAATGCGGCCAGCAGCACTGGACACGAGAAAACCACTTATACAATTACCAGGATGAAGTGGATGACGACCTGGTCTGCCACATTTGCCTTCAGCCTCTGCTGCAGCCACTAGACACCCCCTGTGGACATACCTTCTGCTGCAAGTGCCTCAGAAACTTCCTGCAAGAGAAGGATTTCTGTCCATTGGACCGGAAGAGACTCCACTTTAAGTTGTGTAAGAAGTCTAGCATTCTAGTTCATAAACTTCTGGACAAATTATTAGTTTTATGTCCGTTCTCTTCAGTGTGCCAAGATGTAGTGCAGCGCTGCGACCTGGAGGCACATCTTAAAAACAGGTGAGAGAGAGAGAGAGAAGCGACTCTAGGCTATAAAAAGGTGGCTCAAACAAATAAACCCGATACAAATGCCAAGGCATCAGTAAGTAAACAGACAAATCCTGCACAGGAGATACAACAAACAAGTTGCATGCAACCGTCATTTAATATTATTATTTATCAAAAACATGCATGTAAAAACTACAGTCAGGAGGTACCATTTTACACTTATCAATATGAGGTTGTTATAGTCACATGGTAGCAGGATATAATGATAGACTCTTTTTGCAAGGCAGTTTCTCAGTTTGTTTCAAAAACTGTAAATGTCAGTATCGTCTTATCTAGCTTATTATCCTAAAGAAATAGTTCAAAAGAAGGGAAAATTGTATGTCAAGATGTTTGCTGCAACATTGTGCAGAGTTCAGTAAACTGGGGTCAATCTGATTACTTAACAGTAGGGGAAGGGTTAAAAATACAATAGTACATCAGTGCATCGGGATATCATGCAGCTGTTAAAAATTATAATATTGTTGCAACATGGAAATGGGTACAGGCACACCTCGGAGATGTTGCAGGTTCGGTTCCAGACCACCGCAGTAAAGTGAATATCGAATAGCACAATACAGCAGGTCACACGAATTTTTTGGTTTCCCAGTGCATATGAAAGCTCTGTTTACGCTGTACTGTAGTCTAGTAAGGGTGCAATAGCATTAGGTCTAAAAATTTACATACCTTGATTGAAAAATACTTTATTGCTAGGAAATGCTAACCATCATCTGATGACACACAGGGTTGCCACAAACCTTCAATTTGTAAAAAATGTAGTCTGTGAAGGGCAGTAAAGGGAAGTGCAATAAAATGAGGTCTGCCTGTATCTGTGATTTTATTCGCTAAGATCTTGTAAAATTCTGTGTTCAAGAACTTGACTGAACAAGAACTAGGGGTTGGAAACTTTAAAACATTTAGTGGGGATTTTTGTTCTACTGACAAAAGCTTTTTAAAAGATTGAGTTTTATCGTTTGACTTTGATAAAAGACTTGATCTTTAAAATTGTTTCTGCCCTTAAGAAGGGCTAAAATTCATCTCTTTTGGAGATAGAATCACATAAAATGACCAAAATAAATGTATTGATTTCTAAATTTTATAGGTCAGCCACTTGTGCAGTGTAAATCTGCAGTAATCTTGATTGCTGTGAAAAACAATGCATAGCACAATATATTGGACTTAAAAACTTAGAAATAATAGTATAACTCTGGTATGGAACAGCTTGTCATTATACTCACACATGAAATCATGAATTGAATCTAATCTTATCCCCTCACTTTACGAATCAGGAAACTGAGTCACAAAGATTTGGAGATAGGTAATGGCATGGTTAGACTTAAACTTCAGTATTCCTGCTTAGCGTTCTAACATACCATGCTGACCTTACCCAGGGTGAATCATGTTCTCTGCTGTTATGTGGTAGTAAAAGCTTCATGTACACGTGAGTATACGTGTTCATTCTGTTCCTAAATATCAGTGTTATAAAGTGAGTGTACTCATTAGAAATAATGTAGATTTATGAGAAACAATGAGATGTTATTAAAATGTCAGAAGCGTGAAGATTTATAGAGAAATTGCTTAAACTTAAGCTGTACTGTCTAAAAACAAGAGCTAAGAAAAAAGAGTAGGATAGATGTATAGACTTTTGAAAATGCAAGAGTCTTAGGTTTTTGTGTGTCTTTGCTCAGCAGCAGGCATAGAATCTGAACACGATAACAGAGACTTCCTGGAGATTGACACCAAACTCTTAAATCTACTGTCTGGGTCAGGCCTAGTTGTGGCTGAGGTTGAAGAAGATTTTAGGCTTTTCCTATTTCTTTCAGTAGAACTAGTCTTTTTCAGAGATAAGTTTCTTTTGTGACTCTTTTATGAACATCGGCTTTGGGGTATTACAGGAACTGAACAAAGTCTCAATTCAGTTAAGTATTTTGATAGCAGTGAGATAAAAATTACACAATTATTTTAGGAATATTTACTTAACTAAAATGCATATAAGAACTTAGTATGTAGTCGAAGTATCAGTAGTATTTTCTATCAAGCTGTTTATGTTGACATAAAAACTTGGGAATTGCAGACTATCCTTATAGTTTGATAAAAGCTAAGCAATTATGTCCAGTTGAAAGTTCTATTTTCCAAGTGTGCTTATTAATATTTGAGCTACTAATTTAATCATTTCCAAAGTAGACTCTTAGGCCTGTGTTGTGAAAGATACATTGAAAAAGGTGAATGATTTGAAAAGGTGAGGTGACTTGCTTGATGTATGCAGCTAAGAGTGACTATTGTTTATAAAAATTAGCAAGTTGACACTCATCTAATGTTTGTTCAATTAAATTGTTAATCTGTGTTCTGGTTATCTATTGCTGAGAAACCAACCACTCCAAATATAGTGACATAAAACACTGAGTGCTTGGTTCTGCTCATGGATTCTGTGAGTCAGGGATTCAGACAGGGCACAGCAGGGATGGCTCGACTCTGTTCTGTCCAATCTGGGCCACAGCTGGGGAGAACAAAAGCCCAGGACTGCAGCAATTGCAACTGAAGAATTTACTTCCAAGACGGCAGCTTCATTCACATGTCTGGCACCTTGATGGAGGTCCACTAGAGGCATGGGCTCAGCCGGGACTTGTCCACGGGAGGGCCTGTGGGTGGCCTCTCCAGCACAGTGGCCTCAGGGTATTTTAAGTTCTTACATGGGTTCCAGTAAATAAGGCAAGAAGCTGCATGGCCTTGTATGCTCTAGCCTTAAAGTCACATAGCATCCCTTATGCTGTAGTCACATAACTGCCCAGATTCAAGGGGAGGGGAACTAAGCTTCACTTTGTGGGAAGAGGACAAAAAAATTTGTAGCCAGGTAAAAGCAACACAAACTAGCAATAAGAGTGATGTCATGAGACACAGAATTACGATTACTTTAATTATTAATAGAAATACAGCATTAGGAATAGTTTGTTAAATCTGGTAATTTTGAGTTTAAATTACCTTCCCTATTTGAACTTACGAAATCTGCTTCAGTATGAGAACAGCTAACATTTTCTCCTATGGCTAAAAGTAAAGCATTTATGAAAGATGACTGTGTTTTAAAATAAAATGACTAGTTATTAACTGATTATATATTAGGAAAACAATGAAGAATTTTAAAAGATGTGGGAAAGTGCTCATCTTTGAAAGGAGAACTAAAGCCCTTAAGAAATATTCTATATATTGTATGACGCCTAGAACATTGTAGTAATTGCTTTCAGAAATTTTGCCAAGCAGCATCAACTATAAAGCATTCCTCCTACCTCTCTCTCTACCCCTCATCCCTGCCTCATCCTCAGCAATCTAACATCTTATGCTAATTGTAAATGATAATATTGGGGTTTTTTGGGTTTTTTTGTCGTTGTTGTTGTTAAATTGAGCATTTGTGCCCTGGTTTATGGCAAAACTCAGAACCATTTTTCTTTTCCTCTTAAAACTTAGAGTTTAACAGTATTCTAAAAAGTTTGTACAATATAGAGAAAACCTTTAAAGAAGTCTTTTTCTATGCTGAGAGCTTTTCTAGTTCATCAAATGGTTTTGAAGCCTTTAAGGGTCAGGGTAGGCTGAGACAAGATTGCTCTTTCAAATTCACATTTTAACTTGGAGAGAAGTTTGTGTTTGACACATTCTCACCAGCATTTTTTTCTCCTATATAATGTAAAAAGCAGATCTATATTTGTAAATCATGTATCCGGTAAGAGTCTAGTATCCAGAATATGTAAAGAATTCCTACAACTCAACAAAAAGTCAGGTAATCCAATTTAGGTGGTCAAAGGATTTGGATAGATATTTCTCCAAAGAAGATATTTTAAATGGCCCGTAAGCACATGAACAAATGTTTAACGTCATTAGTCCATTTTTAAAATGGAGTGTTTGTCTTTTTGTAAGTTGTAAGCAGTCTCTATATATTCTGGCCCTTATTAAATATATGATTTGCAAATATTTTTTCTTGTTCTATCAGTTGTCTTTTCATTTTCCTGTGCCCTTTGAAGGACAAACAAGTTTAATTTTTATGAAGTCCATTTTATCTATTTTATTCTTTGCTTGTGCTTTTGGTGTCATAGCTAAAAAACCACTGCCTAATCCAAGGTCATGAAGCTTTACACCTATGTTTCCTTCTAAGACCTTTATGCTTTTAGCGCTTACATTTGGGTCTTTGATCCATTTTGAATTAATTGTTATTGGAGAACATGTGTGCAATTTAATACTTTAAATTTTATTGAGGCTTTAAAAAAAATTAATTAATTAATTAATGATTTTGGCCATGCCGAGCGGAATGCGGGTTCTTAGTTCCCAGACCAGGGATGGAACCCGGGCCCCCTGCAGTGGAAGCGCAGAGTCCTAACCACTGGACCGCCAGGGAAGTCACTACTGAGGCTTTTTTTTAATGGCCTAGCACACAGTCTATCTTGGAAAATACTCCATTTTGTACACAAGAATGTGTGTTCTGCTATTGATGGGTGGAATGTTCTGTAGATTTCTGTTAGGTCTAGTTGATTTATAATACTGTTAAAAGTCTCTTTTCTTGTCCTTATGTCTAGTTGTTCTATCCATTATTGAAAGTGGGATATTGAAGGCTTAGACTATTAGTTTTTTTTTGTTTTGCGGTACGCGGGCCTCTCACTGTTGTGGCCTCTCCTGTTGCGGAGCACAGGCTCCGGACGCGCAGGCTCAGCGGCCACGGCTCACGGGCCCAGCCGCTCCGCGGCATGTGGGATCTTCCCGGACTGGGGCACGAACCTGTGTCGCTTGTATCGGCAGGCGGCCTCTCAACCACTGCGCCACCAGGGAAGCCCAGACTATTAGTTTTGAATTGTCTATTCTTCCTCTAATTCTGTCATTTTTGGCTTCATGTACTTTGAAGGCCTGCTGTTAATTGTGTTTATAATTGTTATAGTTTTGTGGTAAATCAAACCTTTTCATTATGGTAGAATGTTCTTTGTCACTAGAAACAATTTTTGTCTTAAAGTCTATTTGTCTGAAATTAGTATACCCATTCAGCTCTCTTTATGTTAATGTTTGCATAGTATATCTTTTTCCTCTCCTTTTAATTTTGACCTATTGGTGTCTTTGAAATGTGTCTCTTGTAGACAGCATATAGGTGGATCCTGTTTGGTTTTTTCATCCATTCTGCCAATCACTGGCTTTTGATTGGAGTGTTTAATTCATTTATAGTTGATGTAATTACTGATAAGGTAGAATTTATGTCTGCCATTTTGTTGTTTCCATATGTCATTTTTTTTGTTTCTCTAAAGGTTAATCCATTTCTTCCCCCCTTTTTTTTTTGTTAAATAGATATTTTCAAGTATGCCATTTTAATTCCTTTGTCATTTCTGTTCACATCAATTTTTTGAATTATTTTCTTAGTAGTTGCCTTGGGGATTGCAATTAACATATTAATTTTCAACAGTCTAGTTCAGATTAATACTGACCTGATTTCACCAGTACACACAAAATTAGCTCATACATACCTTCATTCCTTTCCACATCCTTTGTGCTGTTATTGTTATACAAATTACATCTTTACGCATTACATGCCCATCTAAACAGAATTATAATTATTGCTTTGCACAGGGTTGTCTTTTAAACCAAATAGGACCAAAAAGGAGTTATAAACCACAAAGCACTTTAATGCTGTTTTACATTTATCTATGTAGTTACCTTTACCAGTGGTCTTTATTTCTTAATGTGGATTTGAGTTACTGTCTAAGGTCCTTTCATATCAACCTAAAGGATTTCTTTTAGTATTTCTTACAGGGCAAGTCTGCTAGCAACAGGCTCTTTGTTTTCATTTATCTGGGAATGTCGTGATTTCTCCTGTTTTTGAAGGATAGACTTCTTGGTTGACAGTCTTTTTTCAGCACTCTGAGTATGTGCTGTCCACAGCCTCCTGTTCTCCGTAGCTTATGAAGAGAAGTCAGGTGGCAGCCTCACTGAGGGTCACTTCTTTGTGATGAGGTACTTCACTCTTGCTGTTTTCAGCATTCTTCAAACTTGAAAAGATTTTGGTCAATATGTCTTCAAATATTCTTCCTGCCCTAATGTCTCTCCTTATGGGACTCCCGTTCTGCATATGTTAATACTCTTGATGGTTTCTCACAGGACCTAGAGGCTTTATCCTTTCTGTTCATTCTTTTTCTTTCTCTTCCTCAGACTGGATAATCTCAGTTGACCTACCTTTAAGTTCACTGATTCTTTTACCTGTTCAAATCTCCTGGGAATTCTTCTAGTGAATTCTTCATTTCATTTATTGTACTTAGAATAAATGCACTTATTGTACTTATTTTTAAATCCAGAATGTTTATTTGGCTCTTTAATATAACTTGTATTTCTTTATTGGTATTTTTATTTGTTGAGATATCATTCTCATATTTTCCTTTAGTTATTTAGACATGGAGTCCCTCTCTGTTCTTTGAACATATTTATAATACTCGATTTAAGTCATTGTCTTGTAAGGCCAATGTCTGGGCTTCCTTAGGGACAGTTTCTGTTAACTCCTTTTTTTCCCATGTATGGGCCATACTTACTTATTTCTTTGCACGTCTCTTAATTTTGTATTGAACACTGGACATTTTAAATAATATAATGTGGCAACTCTGGAAATCAGATTCTTCTTTCTCTTCAGGATTTATTATTGCTGTTTGTTACTGTTTGCTTAGTGAGTTTTCTAATCAGCTAATGATTGAACAGAGAATTTCTTAAATGCCTGTAACCGATGAATCTCCCACTCTCCCCAAGGGGCTCTGTGCGCACAGTGGGGCACACCTTCAGCACTCAGGCAGTTGACACTCCTGCTTAGCCTTCATCTCCTGCTTTCACGTAGCTTCAGTGTTAGCCAGAAGTGAGAGCTTAGGGCCTTCTCAGCTCTTTCCTGTGCATGCACATAGCCCTGGACATTTCATTCCCTAGCTTTTCCTTTTAAACGTTTTGATTAGCCTTTTGTTTGTCTACCTCAGGCAGCCACAGTCTTACACAATTGCCTTCCCCCGCCACCCCAACAAATGCCTTTGCACTGAGTAAGCCCCAAGTCGGGTCAGATAAAGACAGCCTTGCGAGTGAGGTCTTCCAGGGAACCAACAGGTCACTTAATGACAATTCTCTACAAATGGGGCTTTGCAGGTGCTCCAGTCTGCTCCTCCAGTGGCTGCCAGACTCCTGATTCCCCTGTGATTGTGGGCCATGGCTATCCCAGGCTACTGGGGGAGGTGGGGATGGGAATAGGGCAAGTTCAAATGCCACAGAGCTCACTGTTCGTAAAGACGCAGACATTTTTCTTAATTAAATGCACTCCAGATTGCTACAGAACCTTGGCTTATTTCCAGAGCTCAGAAATTTTTCTGACAGTTTTTGCCAATGTTCGCGTTGCTTTGTGGAAGAGAGGCTTTTCAGATACCCTTAATCTAACATTTTCACTGATGTCACTTAAAGTGATGTTTGCATGTTGTAATCCGTAACTCTGTCATTTTTCTTGGTTCTAAGATCTCACGCTCTTTGAGTTGCATTAAGTACCTGGCATTGTGCTGGCACTTACCGTGCCCCATTTGATTTTACCTCTACTATTACTGCTGCCACCACCACCACTAACCCTAGTACTGCTACCAGTAATACAGTATGCTCTGTTACACTGTGTGTTTCCTAATGTGAATCATCGTTATTCAGGGAATGATGCCCCCATGCCATAAATCAAGCTAGTTCATATGTGATTTTCCTCCATAAGGAGAGCCAGAATAGTGGAATAAAATTATAACCTTCAGCAGGAAAGGAAAAGTCCCTCAGTTTGGCTGTAGGTGCTGCAAGAGCCTTTGGGCTTTATTTAGGAAAAATGTAAAGACACACCTGCATGTAGAGAAGCCTGCCTGGGGGGCACAGCCCTCAGCCTGTGGCAGGTCACACTGCCTCCAGTGCCCTTGTTAAGGGCAGCCCACTGTCTCAGGGCTCCACTTGCACCTGCATCGTCTGAGCCCATGCCTACCCTGATGTTATTCAGTGGTGCAGGCACTTCTTTTCTGTTGTTTTTAATCATGTGTAATAGCCTCCAAACTAGCGTCCTGCTACACTCAGTTACCTGCTGGAATGATCCCAGTTATATCCCCCTATGCCAATTGCGGTTTGTGTTGTTATTGTTAAATACTCCATTTAAAAAGATGCACAGGGCTTCCCTGGTGGCGCAGTGGTCGAGAGTCCACCTGCCGATGCAGGGGACACGGGTTCGTGCCCCGGTCCGGGAAGATCCCACATGTCGCGGGGCGGCTGGGCTTGTGAGCCGTGGACGCTGAGCCTGCGCGTCCGGAGCCTGTGCTCCGCAACGGGAGAGGCCACAACAGTGAGAGGCCCGCGTACCGCAAAAAAAAGAAAAAAAAAAAAAAGATGCACAGGTTTTTGTTGCTGTTTGTGATTTCCGTTTGTGTTTCCATGATCACCAAAGCCTTTCTCACTCTAACATTCTATGACTGTTTCTAGGTACAAGTTTGTAGAACAAATTCAATTTATGTTTTCTTAAGGCCTGGGAAAAGAACCCCATACGTTTAGTATGATCCAGTGTAAAGAGCAGGCACCTTTAAATCAGATCTGAGTTTGCTTGAATTTTGGCTCCATAACTTAACAGCTATGTGATGCTGGCTTAGTGAGTTAAGTTTCCCATTTGTAAAATGGGGATGGTAGAGCAGTTTTGAGGATTCAGTGAAATACTGTACATAAAGTCTACACAGTGACTGGCCCTAATTAGACACCCAGCAAATTCTGGTTTCTTCCTTTCTCTTTCAGTTCCAAATGTTTACAAATCTGAGGGATGCTGGCTGTGGGCTGTCTGTGGTCAGGGGCTTTTCTCTGTCCAAGCCTGCTCTGATCTACTCATTCCCTATTCACCTTTTGTTTAAAAATTAGTTTTATTGACATATATTTTACCTACTGTACACTTCACCTATTTTTAAAGTATACAATTCAGTGGTTTTTAGTATATTCACAGAACTGTGTAACCATCATCATAATCTAACTTTTAGAACACGTCAACACCCCAAAAAGAAGCCCTGTACCCACTAGCAGCCATTCTCCATCCCCAGATGCCCCGGTGTTGAATGGTCTATCTATCCCGGTCCTCTTTCCACCTAAGCTCTGTAAGTTTTGGTGTGCAGTTTTATGGAATGCATGTTATTTTGTTAACAGAACTGCTTGTGTTATAGTCTGGGCTTTTGCCCCCATCACTGAAAGTGTTCTTTCTAAGGTCACCATGACCTTTTAATTTCCAAATCAAATCAGTGCTTTGGCCCTTATCTTATTTGCCCCCTTTATGGCATTTGCACAGTTGGCCGCTTTTTCTTTGTTGACACTCTTGTCTGGTTGTTCTGTCAGTCTACTCAGCTGCTCCATCATGTTTAAACACGGGTGTTCCCGAAGGTTCCCTGTGTAACCTTCCTCTATTCCTGGGTAGGATCATTCTTCCATATTTTTACATAGTATCATTTTTAATATCTTTAGCTCCTGTTAACGATTTGCTGCCCTACTGGGAACTTAAGTATACCTGTTTCTTCACCTCTCTAACAATCTTAAGTTTTGCTTTTTAAATTTGTTTTTCCATGTTTAATAACTATATCTTAGCCTTTACGGTTATTTAGTTTGTAGGATTTTTTTAGTTGCTTGTTAGGCTCATTCCCAGGTGTTCACATCGTTTGTATTTCCTCTTCAATTCCTGTTCCTAGTCCTTCTATTCCATTAAAGACTAGCCATTGGCCGTGTAGATATTTGTGTATGATACATATTTTGAGAACTAAATCATTACTTGTCTTCTTAACCAAAAGTAGTTTTTCTGATTCCGTTTTTAGTGTCAATTTTTTGTTGAATAAAATATTTTAAAATGCATTTCTAATTAAATATGCTTACTTGACAAAAGTAATTTTTTCAGTGACATCATTTTCAAACATATTTGCCAGGCCCTTGCAGAAACACTCCCTGGAAGAAAATAAGTGGACCCCCTTCTTAGCAAGGCGAAGAGAAAGCATGTCTGGAGAGAGTGTTGAATAAAGAAATTTCATAATGATCCTTTTCAAGAACTTGAAATCTAGGACCTAAAATAAATCTCCAGTTCATGAGGGAAATTTTATTACTCTTATCATTGAGGAATAGCTTTCAATTTTAATTGAATTCTGTCCTTAATTTTGATTGAAATTTTAGATTTTTAAGAATACTGTTATTGAATGAAGGTCTGCAGCCCTAGCCACAAGACTGTCGCCGATCCTGCCCACCCTTTCCTAAACTTCTTACCCCAGCAGGAGAGTAGGTGGGGTCTGTAGAGCTGTGTCGGGGTCTAGGCGCGTGGGCCTGGCTCCTGTACAAATCCCCGGTTCTTCCACCCGCTCCTCCAACTGGGCATTATTCGTCACTTTGTCCAGTCAGGGTGTCAGGTGGAAAGAACTGGCACCTTGCAGCACTGCTAACATCTGTGTATAAAGACTTTCTTTAAATGTTTAAACAAACATATATCTGCCCCTTTGTTGGCCTAAGTAAGTAGAAACAAGCAAGTTAACAGCCCTTATTTCTTGGTGCTTATGTAAGTTTCCCCAGTACTTAGAAATATATTCTCCAAGTTTCATAGCATATCTGTAATTCCACTGTTGCAATTCTGTTTTTACAAACCAGGAGATATGTTTTCCTCTCCTCCCATGCCTGTCATAAATTTGAGCCTTTGCTGTGCCTTCCTGCAAGTGGTAAAGCTTCAGATGTATTTCCACCCACTAACAGGTGATGTGCAGTGTTGGGTGTGAGAGCGGAGAGGCACCAGGGTGCTCAGCGTCTAAGGCAGGACGCAGGGGGCTTGTGGAGGAAGGTGCTGGTTTCCACTCCTGTGGTCCAGCCGTTTAACCTGTAAAAGGGGCTATGAAATCAGAACCTCAGGATGATTCCTACAGTGCAGGGAGAACTGTACTGGTGTGCTACACTGTGTATGTTATTTCTGGTACTAATAGATTCCTGAGTACACGTTTGTGCAAATGCCTTGTTTTAAATTTGCTCTGTGGAGTGGTAAGAACTTCGTTTGAGTGGAAATGCTTGTGGGTACTTCCAGGTGCTTTTTGCGTAGAAGCCGTTGCCATTGTTTTGTTGTGGTACAAACTGTTAATCACTTTTTTTTCCTTTCACATCATCTGGAAACCACCTGACGCTCTCTTTCTAGATGCCCTGGAGCTTCTCATCAGAGAGTTGCCCTGGAGAGACGGAAAACTAGTAAAGCTCAGACGGAGATCGAGAATGAAAATGGAACCACGGTCATAGATCTTCCAGCTCCTTTATCACCCGAAGCGGACTGTTCAGGGCCGACCCTGACATCGGCGTCCCTTCCCGCCTGGACGGAGGAGCCTGGCCTGGACAACCCCGCCTTCGAGGAGAGCCCTACCGGGGACAGTACGTGTCGGCCGCCTGTGTTCCTCGCCTCTTCTAAAACCGGGCGTTGCCTTCCTCCCCACCACTCCCTGCTGCTCTCCCAACATGCGTTTTCTTTCCTCTTTAAAAAATTAATTTTGAGATATAGTCCACATAGTACATAACTCACCCTTTAAAGTGCACAAGTCTGACAGTTTGCAGTTTAGAAGCAGAGCTCGGAACTTACTCTGAGGAAGGTGACCCTTCCCTCCCTCTTCTGTTTAGTCCATGATTCACTGGTTGTTAACCTACTTCTTACTGGGTGTTTGTGTGCAAACGCTTGTTGCTTCTTGACTAAGAAAACAACAACATCAAGAGCAACAAAAATAATACCGCAAATTAAGCGCTCCCTGTGTCACGCGTGTGCCAGACCCTTCCCATTCGTTAGCTGAGTAAATGCCGCTGACGGTGCTGGGAGCTGGTTTGTGACAGGAGAGGCCTGAATCTTGAGACGAATTGGTCGGCTCGTGCCGCCGGGGAAGGGCTGGGTGTATATCTGACCCCACGGCCACGCCTGTGACTATTGCTCTGCTCTGGTGGCCGCCACGAATCTGACTGTACAGCCACTAGGAGTGAACAGAAGGCCTGTAGTCATGAATCTTGGGCACGTCTTGATGGTTGGCTCTAGGTATTTATTTTTAAATATACTTTTCTTGAACAAATTCCAAATCTTACTACAAATTCAAATTTTCCCTGCCCCAGCCATAACCCTTTTCCAAGAGCCACCCCTTCTTAGAGCCTTTGGGACTCCTCTCTCACCCCGTGGTGATCACATACCACAGAGTCGTCTTTATGCTTCTTTGCATTGTTTACACGTGTTCCACCGACCAAACCGTCTCTGTCAGGTCGAGATGACGTTCTCTTACTATTACTCCATCAGATCACTGCCACCCCTCGTGATCTGAGACGTAGTAGCCATTTGTGATAATTCACTGATCACCTTTGGGACAAGAAATGTTTAGATAATCTTAACAGATACTTTTTGTCCTTCTGCTTTCCTTATCCAGGGGTATTGCATAGTTCTTTACCATCTACTAATGTAAGATGACTTATTTACCTGAAGATGATAACCAAAATATAAAATGTTTCTCTTTCCATCTATTTCTCTCTCTCATTTCTAACTTGGCAGCCACACAGCAGCCACTTAGTTTACCAGAAGGCGAAATCACCACAATTGAAATTCACCGGTCTAATCCTTATATTCAGCTAGGAATTAGCATTGTGGGTGGCAATGAAACGCCACTGATTAACATTGTTATCCAGGAAGTCTACCGGGATGGGATAATCGCCAGAGATGGGAGACTTCTTGCTGGAGACCAGATTCTTCAGGTATCCGTTTTAATTACTGTGTTAACTTGCGCTCTTTTGTTCTTATTCATAAGTTTAAAACAGAACATTGTGGGCTTCCCTGGTGGCGCAGTGGTTGGGAGTCCGCCTGCCGATGCAGGGGACATGGGTTCGGGCCCCGGTCCAGGAGGATCCCACATGCCGCGGAGCGGCTGGGCCCGTGAGCCATGGCCGCTGGGCCTGCGCATCCGGAGCCTGTGCTCCGCAATGGGAGAGGCCACAACAGTGAGAGGCCCGCGTACTGCAAAAAAAAAAAAAAAAACAGAACATTGTGGTACTGTGGAACTTGAGTTGTATATAGGTTAGTTTTACTGCTATTATATGCAAAACAAGTCAGAATTTATCTGTAATTTCTCCTGTTTCCCCATATGCATGGAATGTAGATTTTCTCCCTACTTTATCTCCAGTCCCGCATGTGGCTGTGCTTGCAGTGCTTGGGCTCTTGGGGCCGGCTGGGCTCTTCCCGGCTTGGTCTGCAGGGCTGGCTGGTTCAGAGCCGTCCCACCCATGCCGACATCCTCTGATCCCAGGTCCAGTGTTCTCATCCACCCATCACCTGCATTGTCTAGTTTACCTTCCTCTACTACACTGATTACTACCATCTGGAAAAGACAGACCGTGCAGCACTGGTTAGTTACAATTTATACCATGGGATTTAAGCTGGAATTCGGAAACCATACCTGTCTCCTTGGCTCCCTAGTGTGCACTCCACTCGTTAACCCTTGGTGCTACCCTCACCTTCTCTGTCAGAAGATGATATTTAAGAAAAAATAGCTATTCCCCGAAAAGAACTAGCTTGGGACAAGGTGTTGTTTTCTTAGAGGGCACACGGGGCTGAGGGGAGAAGGAGGGGAGGATTCTGCTGTATGGGACTGGACTTCTGTGGCTACTGGCCTGGGTATTTGAGTCATACAAGTGTAAATGATAGTTGAAGCTAAAACAAATAGTAACCTCCAGAAGGAGAGAGAAGAAATACTCACAAGGAAAACTATCTTCTAGGAACCCAAGCTCCAGGACTCCTCCCTCCCTCGTTGTTTGGTCCTCACCATGATGTGTTGACACCCACCCCTCACTCCCCCTTTCCCTGCTCCCTCTTCAGTCCAGGCCCCCACTGCTGTGTCTAACTCTGTACACACCCCACCAGACGTTCCTGCCGCCCAGCTCTCCGCTCTTCAATCCGACAAAATCACTGCCAGCTTAATACATCTGTAACTCTGCTTTCCTTGGGAAAGTGTGACTAGAGCGTCACACCCAGACTGATTCATATTCACGGTCCTCTGTGGTCCCTTGCACAGCCTGTCATCTTCGTCTTAACCCTTCCTTTTTGCTTCACGCATAGCAGCTGTAATGTTCTAGGCACTGTACTAGCCACTGAGAATGCAACTAAGAGCAAGGTACTCCCCCAGTCCTCGTGGAATTTATAATCCAGTGGAAAAGCCAGACATGGCAGTCTTCTTGCTGCCACCTCACTCCCGATTCCAGGCTGTCCCACCGTGCTGGCTTGTCCACCTTCATCCTTAAGAGCTTTGCTCAGCCCTTCTCGCCCGTTCTGACCTCTCCTTACTTGAATTACTGACAACGTTCACTGCTTTACTCTTCAGCTCTTGGCGTATAATCACAGTGAACTATTTAAATGGGCTTGGCTTTCTACGGTGATTGCAGCCACCCTAACAGTACCAGTTGTGATACAGATTTCTCATAGTGCTGTGCATGTCATAAGCACAGGAAATACTTGCTGAATCAGTAAAAGAGTGGACTTGGATATAACATCCTGTCGGGAATAGCCATCTCCTTTATTAAAACAAAACTTGGACCCTCTAGGAATTTTTCCACTCCCACTTGTACGCTGCCCCTCACGGTGTGTTATTCCCACTTTAACACACTCGGGCCCCAAACCCTTCCTTCATTGCCCTTAGCAAGGCTGACAGACTGAGCTTTCTAGCAGGGTTTTGTTTCTTACTAAATACTAAGAAGACATAGGGGCTACAGGAAGCGTAACCAGTCCCGCTTATATAAAATCAGCTCCCTGATCACCCGTAGCTAGCTCTTCACTGTGTTTACTGGAAAAAGATAGCTATTTACTGTATGCTGTATTTGCTGCCATTTTGTGACATTAGTACTCTGGCTGTGCCAGGCTGGCAAAACCTTCCCTGTGTTCCCGACTTCCCAGCTCGCAGTCCGAGTCTGCTGGCCACCCTGACATTTTGACACCCGGGCGGCCCAGACCAGGAGAGCCCGGTTGCTCCTGTCTGCAGCTCGTACAGCGTTCTTTCTCTCTCCCGTTTTCTCCCACTTCCAGCCTCTCTGTTAATGTGTACATTCATTTTTGTGTTTTCTTTTTTGCTACCAGTGATGTACTAGCATTGGGTATTAACATTTGTATATATTACTCATTCTTTTTCTAAATTCTAAAGGTAAAAACAAATGCTTTGTTTTGTTTTTTTGCGGTACGCGGGCCTCTCACTGTTGTGGCCTCTCCCGTTGCAGAGCACAGGCTCCGGACGCGCAGGCTCAGCGGCCATGGCTCACAGGCCCAGCCGCTCCGCGGCATGTGGGATCTTCCTGGACCGGGGCACGAACCCGCATCCCCTGCATCGGCAGGCGGACTCTCAACCACTGCGCCACCGGGGAAGCCCCAAATGCTTTGTTTTTAATCTGCATTTCTTTGAATACCATTGAGGTTAAATAGTTTTTCAGGCTTTATTTGATAATATATTTCAGCAGCGGGCCTTTTACTCTTCTATCTTAGAGAATTGTGTTTAGTAACATAACTGAATCCTTACAACTCAATTAAAATTATAGTTATCTGAAATTATTGACTACATTTTTGGAAATTAACTCATAGCTATAAATTTACATTGTAGAAATTCCAAGGCACTATTATTGTTTATGGAGGCACACATATTAATATCTCTAGTAGTGATCATCTTAATAAGTCCAGTTTAATGATTCAAATTGGTAAGAAAAGTAAGAACACATAACCTGGTTAATGGATTCAAAAGGATCTCTCCTACTGTGGGCCCTGACTTCTGCTCGGCCTCTGACTGGTATGCTGGAGCCAGTAAGTAAAGCCACACCCCTTGCTTTACGGTCATTCAAAAGTAAATGCTGGGAAATAAGGCCACTTGGAATTTTTTTACTACCTGGTTTACTACCTGGTCCAGCTCTGTATAAGATACATAAATAATACAGTGAGCCCATCTGAAAATCCCCAAGAGTGGTAAAGATGGTTTATAGAGCAAAGAGCTGCCAAGCCTCCTGTGCTTCTATTTTAGCAAACTGTATGCAGTGACAGGGTGTGGCTTTGGTCTTCCCGCATTAAACACACACACACACACACACACACGCACGCACACACACACACACACACACACAGCCTTATTCTACTAAATAGCCTCTTGGAAGAGGAGACCCATATAACCTTCAAGGCCTTTTGTGATGTAGCCTTTTGAGCAGTTTGAAGAAAAAAAATAGTTATAAATTACATCAGTGTCACTATTAAAGATAATATAACTTTTGAAGCATTATGAAGAGTGGGTATTTTCAGTTTGATCCATCATCAGTGACTGAGGCCTGCTCAGTTTTGAAGGAAAATTATTGCAGCCGTATGTTCATTGCATTGGTACAAAACACATTTAGCCGAAGTGGTAGAGTTTACTATTGCTGGTGCTATTTTTACGAAGCCTGGAGACAGTATTTTATCTGGTCTCTGCTTTCTCTGCCTTTTGCCAGCTGCCACACATTCATGAAGGAAAAAATCTTCTTCCAGCTGTGGGATATTCCACACCTACTTCACAAGAATACTGTGAGGCTGCATGCTTGCACACGGCTATGGCTGGATTTCAGCCAGATATTTTGTAAAGTCATTTGTGATATACCTGAATATAAGAAGGAAAACTGTGAGCCTAGAGAGGTAGCTCTTAGCTGAGTAGCCAGAAATGATGGTTTTTGATTAATGGATTCATGTCAGGGTAGTTTTTTTAGAAACTGCCTTAATTCTCTGCTTGACCCTGTATTCAGTGTTTTTATTGAGGGCTTGGATGGCTACCAAATGCATAGATGTTGCAGACTTGGGAGAATAGCAACTTTGTGTATGACATCTGTGAATTTGATGACTGAATTTTTAAAGATGCCAACAGGCCAAAATCAACAAAATTCAAGTTAACAGTGTTCAAAACTATCAACCCTAGATTAACAGAAAGGGGGGAGGTCTTGCTTCACATAGATTTCATGTGAAAAAAATTTAAGGAGTTTAGGTGATCACACCTCACCCAGAGCCTGTCACATAACCGATGTTCAGAGCGCTGGTTCCCCCTCACTTTCACCTCAGGCAGATTCAGAGGAGCTCTCACTGTGATAAATACCAAGAACTGTGCTAATTCCTCTAACTAGGTAAATAACTGAAGGTGGGTATATTTTCTCAGTGACGTTACAGGTCCAAGGATCAGTCACTGTACTTATTTCAAGGTTATAAAGTTTAATAAGTAAATGTTCTGTATTAAATTATGCTTATAAGATATGTTACACTTGTGTGCCAAAGAATTAGTGGAATTATGATTATCGGCTTTTCTTTAAAGTTAAAGTCACTCATCTAATATAAGGCTGTATACTTGAGTGCACCACTTTCCTTAAAACTCTGTTTTCTCTAGCTTAAGTGTATTTCATTTTGGAAAAGTAAATTTGTAAACCAGTAGAACTTCAGTCTCTGTTCCACTAGAACTAGTCTTTCATGAGCACTTGCCATATCTGATGTTGTCTAGTCGTGCACTTCCTGACCCTATGAAGTGGATGGTAAACACGTTTTACAGGTGAGGAAACAAGTTCTGTAATTTGCCTGAGGTTATCCAGTTATACGGCAGAACCAAGGACCCTCATTCAAGACTATCATTAAAGCCTGTGATCTTGACGACTATTCTCTACTTAATGCTAGTCACTGTAAGTTAATTTTAGGAACTCTGTACGTTTTAAAATGTCTTTGGAGTGCTTGTCTTTGTAAGTTAACGATTGTGTATCATTTTCACAACGTCAGTTTCTTTCGGAACCATTATATGAACATTGCTACAAGCTGGGAAGATAAAAGATTGTCACGCTTCGGCCGTCACCCTCTTTTCCAGGTCAACCACCACAACATCAGCAGCGTGTCCCACAACCACGCCCGCGCCGTGCTGTCGCAGCCCTGCAGCACGCTGCACCTCACCGTGCTCCGGGAGAGACGCTGTGGCGGCCGCGCGCACAGCCGCCCCGTGGGCGGCTCGCCCCCGGAAGAGGTTTTCCAGGTGGTTCTTCACAAACGGGACTCTGCCGAACAGCTCGGCATCAAACTCGTCCGAAGGACCGACGAGCCGGGCGTCTTTGTCCTCGACCTGCTGGAAGGGGGGCTGGCGGCGCAGGACGGCAGGCTGAGCGGCAACGACCGGGTGCTGGCCGTCAACGGCCACGACCTGAAGCACGGGACACCCGAGCTGGCTGCCCAGATCATCCAGGTGAGCCCCTGTCGCGCCCACTCCAGACCCTCAGCCTTCCTGCCGTCGCTCAGCCTTGGTTCTCACTAGCAGGTGACACAGGGATCCAGGGGGTGCTTGAGACTTCGTTGGACAGTCAAGCACAGCTACCTAATTCTTCACAGTCCACACCAGTCTAACCTCAGCCCAGGTGACTCCCTTCTGGTGTGCACACCCATGAACTTGTAGGCGGGCTGTTTCTGGAGGAAAGGCCCTACGGTTTCACGTGGCAGATGGCAGTGTCCACACTTCACAAGGGAGAAGGTGAGACCCCAAGGAGCTGTGGTCACCGAGGGTGTAGCTCACCTGGTCTCTTCACTCACCTCTCACCTTTACTGCACAATCCATAAAAATGAGGGGGAAAATCACTTTTTATTCAGAGCAACTTATTTCTATAGTGCCTTTTTTTTTTTCTTTTTTGAAGGAATTCAGAGCATTTCAAACACATAACATTGTCCTCACAGTATCTCTGGAGGTAGTCATGATTAGAGAAAAAACATGTTTTTAGTAAGAGCATCAAAGCAGATACGTTAAAACCATCCGAGAAGATCTTTAGGCTCTGCAGCGTGCTGTGGCGTTTAACGTGGCTGTCTCCTGCAGCCTTGTACGAGGGTGAAGCAAAATGGGAGCGTTTAAGCGAGCACCACACACACTACCAGTGGAAACCAGGCATTAGTTAATATAACCGAACTTTTGGAATTAAGGTCGGTTGATAGTCACGAAAATAGGTATATATATATATATATATACATAGAATCAAATAACAATGAGATGTTAACACTAAGAAAACCCACGTCTCACTCCCCTTTAACCTACTGCCTTTTCTCCCATTTTTTGGTTCAATATAGCCTTAAGGAAACACACACACACGCTCACAGACATATTGCATTGAGAGGCGGTTCAGGTATTGGTCTTATTTCATAGACTCGAGGCTTAAAAAAATTGAATGCCTTGAAATCCCCTCAAATCAGAGGCAGCATTCGGGGCACCAGGAGCTTTACCTGTGGATCATGCCAGCTGCTGCACTGCTGAGATCAAGTTCATCTTGCGGGGGGCAGGGGGAGAAGAAGAAAGTTAATCCATTTTTGGGATTTGTTAACAGAAATAGGCAAGTCGAGTGGACTTTCTGAAGTGAGAAGTCCGATCAGTAAGATGGAAAGGAAGAGAGAAATATATTGCCTGTATATATTTCAGGCAATGTTAAAGTACACTGATTCCTAAATAGATGGTCCTTACTAAATTTCTAACCAAAATGTAGAAAATATAGTTACACAGGTAGAAAACACATTTAAAATTTTTCATAATATATTTTATTTGGATTTTTATAATGCAAATAGTTGCATATTTTGTGCTATGATTTTTCCCAGACTATAGAAAACTCAAGTTGCTCAACTTCTTTTTGAAAAAAAATGAAGTCTTATTGAGGATTATAAAAATAACACATATTGCATGTCTAAAAAGGAGCACACTGAAGATAAAATACTGAAAAGAAGTTACAATCAAATTCAGTCTAAACACCCCAGGCTATATCAATGTTAAGTGTTTGGAGGACATCCTTACAAACTTTTGAGTGTGTATGTCCACAGATAGATACAAATTTACACAATACTTACACACGTGCTTATCTTGTAAATTCTGAGTTTGCAACTTTGTCAGCAGTATGTTGTGAACTTCTTACCATGGAAGTGTAGAACCCCATCATGATCTTTACTAGCTGATTCACTCAATGTTCCCCTATTGACAGACTTTCATGTTTTGTTTTCATTTTAAGACATTTTGCTAAACTTCCCTCCAGAAAGATCAGATCATACCAATTTATACTCCCAGCATCAGCGTGTACTCCTCAACTATGACTTAAGCGTATTGTTATTTGAACATCTTGCATTTTTAAAAATCTTGAATTTAACAGAACTTTTTTTGCTGTGTTTGAAACCCTGACATATTAGATGTGCATTCTGTTTAAAGTCAGCCTAAACCCAAATGTTGGTCCATCATTTAAGTCCTAAATGCCCACTTCCATCACATGCACAGAATTTTGTCTTTCAAAAAATCTAGAATGATCAAGGATTTGTTTCTATTAATAATAGGTTTTGCATACACAGGGGTTTTCCAGTAAAAGTTGAAATACTAATTAGAGTATTTGGTGGTTATGAGGTAGTAAGCAGTAATGAAACTAATTCTGTACATGTACATTGAAGTAAAGTCACAGATGGAGTGTCTCACCACTTCACACCGTGCAATCAAATGATGTGAAGTGTGAGAATTTTCAACATCAGGATTCTACTTTGTATTTACCCCTTAGATCAAGTACCCAGACTCTGTGCTTTGGGAATCTGGCCACGTATTGTTTTTCTTTCAGTTAGTTTGAGAAACTTGTTTGAAATTTAGTTGAATAAAATGCTTGAAGAAGCAAATGTTTTTTAGATGGACGTAAAAATTAACACTTATTCTCCAGTTTAAAAACTAAAACTAATACAGTGATGTATGTGAATTTATGTCAATAATACTTGGGGAAAGAACTGAAAATAGTGATTTCTTAACATTACTGACTGTAATCATGGGGGAGGTCCCCACTTTCTACCACAATTCCTTGAAAGCAGGCCATCATAATTTCCCATAGGAGTAATAATGCAATTGGGAATTGTGGTCATGACCAAGAGTCACCTTCAAATAAATCAGGCCTGTACTTTAAAAGCAAAGATAAAATAACTTTTAAAAATAGATGTACATCTACGTTTAAAATATATATGGATATAGATAATGGGCCTCTAAATTTAAAATGATAGTCACAAACCTCTAATAAGATAATTAACACAGGTGTGTGTGCAATATTTATATAAGTACAATCTCATACAGGATCTCTAGAATCATTCTTTCCAGGATTATTTAAGCTGATGTCCTATTTTTGACTCAAACTTATAGCAAACAGAAACAAAGCTGTGCATAGTTTCACTGATTACTACTTCCAAAATAGCCACCATGGAATTTATTTGTAAAGTCGCAGTGGATTTTAATCAGGTTTCGAATCAGTTCTTCCTCTTTTCTTTGCTCTCTCCCTCACAACGCCAAGGCCAACCTTGAAGGGGCAGAGAAGTATCAGAAGAAAGTTACCCTTCAGGAAATCATGGGGAAAGAACAAGGGCAGTTTGCTTTGCCTGGGTTGTTGTGGAAGCGGGCTTGGGGAGAGTCTGTCCAAGAGCCGTGCACATGCGTCTCAGCTGTAGACGTCTTAAAACATGAGCTCACGAGAAGAGCTCCCTTCTCTGACCACCGGGTGCCTGCAGTCACCCTCAGGCAAGGCACTGGCTCGGTGAAGAGTGCCTGTGCTTTGTGAAATGAGAAGCATCGTTAATGACTGGCAGTCGTGTCTGTGTGTTTTCTCCAGGCTAGTGGCGAGAGGGTGAATTTAACAATTGCTAGACCAGGGAAACCCCAGCCTGGAAACGCTGTCCGAGAAGCAGGAACTCAGAGCAGCCAGCACCACGCACAACCGCTGCCTTACAACAGACCCAGCTCACATAAGGTAAGGTGCCTTGTTTGTGGTTCTTAATTCATCCACCCTCAAAGGATGATCATTACAAGCTGGGAAGATTTAGGAGGGCTGTTAACTCTGTTGGAGAAAGTGCACTAGGTGTTTGTTTGGGATGCGCAATGTGTTTTGCTGCCTTGGAGAGTGACTGCATTGTCTCAGTCCCTCAACCAGTAGAGTTTCTTGGTGGGGAAGGACCCTCTGCCAGGTGATTGATGAGAAATGTTTGACTGTCCAGAAAAATCTTCGGTTTGTTTAGCTCTGCTTGAAAGTGGGGTTTATCTTGGCTTACTCATTTAAATGTGACAGTTGGTTATGTAACTGAAAAAGCATAGTGAAGACAATGATTGACAGCCTGTACTTAGCAACTGGATAGCTTGCCTACAACAGAATTAGATATGTGCATATTAAACATATAACTCATAAACTTCGATAGCTACATGTATAGCATATTTTTTGTTATATGAATAGTATAGGAAGACTACCCTAAATATTTTTAAATTCCTGTATGTTGAGGATTTTCCCTGCTTCTTCAGTATTTTACCGGTTTTATAATATATACCAAGGTCATTTACCTGTGCTGAGCATCTTGATACTGTCTCACTTTAGTTGCAGAAATTTAAAAAGGGTGGTAGTTAATTCTTCTTTTTTTTTTTGGTAGTTCATTCTTGATATTGTTTCCTTCATTTGAACTCACTTTCTGGTAGGCTGGGGTTTCTTTGGTTTTTTGTTTCCTTTTTTTTCGGCTGAGCATGTGGGATCAAACCCGTGCCCCCTGCAGTGGAAGCACGGAGTCTTAACCACTGGACCACCATGGATGTCCCAGGCTGGGATTTTTAAAATGATGTTTACTCAACTGTGTGAAAATATAAGCTAAATATGAGCTTCCAAAGTCCTTCTCTTTAAGTAAAATTATAAGTTACTAAACAAAAACATCTGTTGGTCTGCTTAAAACCACAGGAAGTTCCCTGTGGGCTAAAATGACTTCTTAATGTAAGTACGGTATTTGAGAGAATACTTACCTTTGGAATGTCACAGGTACCCTAAGAAAGCATCCCTTAAAGGCACAAGTACTTTTCGCCCATCAGGTTTATCTGGTTTTCTGAGCTCAAGTATAGACTTGTTACTGGTGTTTGGTTTAGTTAATATTTTTAAGAAAATGTAACCACAGACTTGTTCTCATTTCTGAACTGAAAGTATGAAGGAAACCTATAATATTGCCTTCATGATGATGACTATGAAAAAGGAGTTATTGTTTTGGAGTTTTGAACAGTTTCAAATGGCTTGTCCTTACTTTATTTATGTATTACATATATATTCCTAAAATTACAATATAAGGCAAAAATTGATTATTGAACCCTTTATGTCACTGAATTTTACAATAATTTGAGATACGAGTGTCTATGACATGACTTTTAAGACAATTTTTAAAACTGTACTTAGTCATCCCAACGTCCATATAGAGAACTCTGCTTATTTGTTTGGGGAACATACGTTTCTCTCAACTCTGCTGCTCTTATTGTCTTTAACTTTCTGTGACAGTGTTTTAAATAGTAATGCTGAACTTACTCTGTGTGCTCTGCTACCCTTCTTGGTTAGAACAGCCACACGAAATGTACTTTTAAGTGTGAGCTATTTGCTACTAATTACTGCATTTGTTATATAAAATCCTGATTTAGAAAAATAAGGGTCTCCTAGGGAAGATAAACAGATTCACCAGAAAACGTGTTCAGACGATTATAATCATCACTAAAAATCACAGTACGCTAGCCTGCTACTAGGCCTCTTAAGTAGCTGCTTAGATAAACATTTGTATGATTTAGAACTTTCCTTGAAGTATTCTGAGTATAATCTTTGAAGTCTGGTTTGGTTCCTGAGGAAAAAATAATGTATATATATATATGCGCCATCTAGAGGAATAAAACAACCACCTTTAATTGATTAAATACCTGCAAGCCAAAATTGCTTATAAATATACTCAAGACTGAGTTTACATGAGTTGTCTTCATAATAAAGTGGGTTTTGCCCAATTTTGAAGGATACTAAGATAGATTTCAAACAGGAGACTGCCTTAAGACATTTCCAAGTTTTCTACTAGGTCATAACATTTTCTAGGAACACCAGGCTGTTATTGCAGTAGTTCCCTTAATAAAATTTCAAGAGTACATGGATTCCAGGACCAGAGAAAGGAAGATGGGCCTGCAGTTCCAGGGCCTGATTCACAGATTTGTCAACACTTTCAAATAATGTCACTAAAGGCATGTTATAATTCCGTAAAGGTAACTCATATTTCTATTGTTGATATTGTTAATGTTATTATCTACATTTTCTCAGAGCTGATAAATGTTGGAAACCTTTTGAGACATTAGCTTCCGCTGTTACACTTAACAGGACAGTAATCATGTGGTGTGGGTACATATAAACAATATGTATACATATTATGTGCACATATGCAAAGCATATGTTTATATATTTGCATCTGCTCAGATCCCTATGCAGGAACTTACAGTTGTATGATTTGGGGCAAGTTACATGACCTCTCTAAGTTGTTTCCTCATCCATAAAATGGGGCCAATAATAGTACTTACTTTTCAGGACCACTGTGAAGATTAATGAAATGACGCATGTAAAGCTGTGAGCTTTTTGCACATAGTTAAGCCTTCGATAAATGTTATTTTAATATTCGTATTGCATATGTACACCTTGATTTTATTGAATTCTAATTCAGAAAAGTGGTATTTTAGATTCTCCTTTTCTTCCAGGAGTATCTCAGTAATAGGTAACAGTAACAAATGTCAGTAAAAATAGCTTTTCCCTGAGAATATAGTTTGCTGGGGATTTATTTCCCTGTTGCTAACTTCAAAAATTCAATTATTTCACATCCTTTTATCTTTTCACAAATTTTGAAGGTAGATTTGCACCTGCTTCACGATTGAGTGCTCTGATAAATAACCCTTGTTAGTCAGAATCAGAAGAGAGCTCTGTAGCTTTCTTCTGGCAGTTAGTAAAATCCACACTTTTATACTATGTCAGCTTTTCTCTCAAAGAATATAGGAGAAAAATGGAAGTAAAATTAATTGGCTTCTCTTCAGAATCTTAAAATTCAAATGCATTATCTACTTTTATATCTGAGAGCTGAAGGTAATTATACAAATGATATGCTTATTTTACTTTGACTTCCCCTATGTCAACAGTCCTGAGTTTTTCAGTTCCATATATAGTCCTGTGAAAATACAGTAGTCCAAAGTTTGCCATTGTGATCCACAGGGCTCATCGGCCTCTGAAGAACTGTGTATTGCTTTCAGTTCTATGGTGATATTTTTTTAATGACTTTAAAATTGCCACGTTATGTTTTTACTTTAGCTGTCATTACTTCAGCTATATATATTATTCATTATCCAATAAATTTTTCCTGTCATGTTCAGGATCTTGCCCAGTGTGTTACATGCCAAGAAAAACACATTACTGTAAAGAAGGAACCACACGAGTCCCTTGGAATGACAGTAGCTGGGGGCCGAGGAAGTAAAAGTGGGGAACTGCCCATCTTTGTGACCAGTGTGCCACCTCATGGCTGCCTTGCACGTGATGGCAGAATCAAGAGAGGTAAGCTAGGATCTTGTACAGTTTCACCACATCTCCCAAAGTCAACTCACATTTTTAAAAATAATGTCTACAAAGTTTCCTATTAAACATGGCTTTTTAAAATCCTTTAAAATGTCCTGTATGTAATGGAAGCATAAAGCCTCTCTATAAGGTTAGAAAAATGCCTAACGTAAAGGGAAATTGCTGAAGCTTAATAATCTTTCTAACAGTTACTCTGACTGTTGGATTATTTTATGTTGGAAAAGACCCTCTAAGAGATTTATGCTTCCAGCATTATGGTAGACCAGATACTTTGAAGGATCATCTCACTGAAATACACTTGTTGCCTATTAAAAAGGTGTCTGGGTGGGAGGGGGATCACAGAAGAGGTGGAGCAGAGACAAACTTAATAAAAAGGAGTGGTTTTTAGGGATTAATTCATTCACAATTTCACAACCCCCAGTGATTGATACTATATAATTTGTGTGGGTGGGGGTGGTAGTGGTAACAATAGCATTCTCCATACACTTGGTTCATATGGAAAAGTGAGTCTTGAAAGCTATTTCTCCAAAAATGAAGTCATACACAAAAATTAACTGATCCAAGACCTAAATGTAAGAGCTAAAACTTTTAGAAGAAAATCAAGTGTAAACCCTCATGGCCTTGGATTATGCAACAGATTAATCAATGGTTATCACAGATATGACACCAAAAACACAAGCAATAAAGACATAGAAACAATCAATGAAACTAAAAGCTGGTTCTTTGAAAAGATGAACAAAATTGATAAACCTTTAGCCAGACTCAAGAAAAAAAGGGAGAGGGTCTAAATCAATAAAATTAGAAATGAAAAAAGGAGAAGCCACAACCAACACAACAGAAATATAAAGGACCGTAGAGACTACTACAAGCAACTCTGTGGCAATAAGGGACAACCTAGAAGAAATGGACAAATTCTTAGGAAAGGTGCAATCTCCCAAGACTAAACCAGGAAGATATAAAAAATATGAACAGACCAATTACAAGTACTGATATTGTATCTGTCATTAAAAAACTCCCAATAAACAAAAGTCCAGGACCAGATGGCTTCATAGGAGCATTCTATCAAACATTTAGACAAGAGTTAACACCCATCCTTCCAAAACTATTACAAAAAATTGCAGGAGGAGGAGCACTTCCAAACTCATTCTGTGAAGCCACCATCACCCTGATACCAAAATCAGACAAAGATACCACAAAAAAGGAAAATTACAGGCCAATATCACTGATGAACATAGACTCAAAAATCCTCAACAAAATACTAGCAAACAATCCAACAGTACATTAAAAGGATCATACACCATGATCAAGTGGGATTTATCCCAGGGGTGGAAGGATTTTTCAGTGTCCACAAATCAATCAGTGTGATACACCACATTAACAAATTGAAGGATAAAAATCATATGATCATCTCAATAGATGCAGAAAAAGCTTTTGACAGAATTCAACACCCATTTATGATAAAAACTCTCCAGAAAGTGGGCATGGAGGGAACCTACCTCAACATCATAAAGGCCATATATGACAAACCCACAGCTAACATCATACTCAATGGTGAAAAGCTGAAAGCATTTCCTCTAAGATCAGGAACAAGACAAGGATGTCCACTCTCGCCACTTTTACTCAACATAGTTTTGAAAGCCCTAGCCACAGCAATCAAGAGGAGAAAAGGAAATAAAAGGAATCCAAATTGGAAAAGAAGTGAAACTGTCATTGTTTGCAGATGACATGACACTATATACAGAAAATCCTAAACATGCTACCAGAAAACTACTACAGCTCACCAATGAATTCGATAAAGTAGCAGCATACAAAATTAATACACAGAAATCTGTTGCATAAATCTGTTGCATTTCTATACACTAACAATGAAAGATCAAAAAGAGGAATTAAGGAAACAATCCCAATTACCACTCCATCAAAAAGAATAAAAATACCCAAGAATAAACCTACCTAAGGAGGCAAAAGACCTGCACTCTGAAAAATAAGACACTGATGAAAGAAATCAAGGATGAGACAGATGGAAAGATATACCATGTTCTTGGATCAGAAGAATCAATACTGTCAAAATGACTGTACTACCCAAGGCAATCAACAGATTCAGTGCAATTCCTATCAGATTACCAATGGCATTTTTCACAGAACAGTAAATTTTAAAATTTGTATGAAAACACAAAATGCCCCAAATAGCTAAAGCAATCTTGAGAAAGAAAAATGGAGCCGGAGGAAACAGGCTCCCTGACCTCAAACTATACTACAGTGCTACAGTAATCACAACAGTGTGGTACTGGCACAAAAACAGAAATATAGATCAACGGGACAGGATAGCCCAGAAATAAATACATGCACTTATGGTCTATTGATCTACAGATGGCCAAAAGGCATGTGAAAAGATGCTCAACATCACTAATTACTAGATATCACCTCACACCAGTCAGAATGCCCATCATCAAAAAGTCTACAAATAATAAATGCTGGAGAGGGTGTGGAGAAAAAGGAACCCTCCCTACAGTGTTGGTGGGAATGTAAATTGGTACAACCACTATGGAGAACAGTATGGAGACTCCTTTAAAAAATAAAAATGGAGCTACCATATCCTGCAATCCCATTCCTGGGCGTGTATTTGGAGAACATCATGATTCGAAAAGATATGTGCACCCCGATATTCACATCAGCACTATTTACAATAGCCAACACATGGAAGCAACCTAAGTGTCCATCAACAGATGAATGGATAAAGAAGATGTGGTACATATTACAATGGAATATTACTCAGCCATTAAAAAGATGAAATAGTGCCAGTTGCAGCAACATGGATGGACCTAGAGATTATCATACTAAGTGAAGTCATATAGAGAAAGGCAAATATCATATGATATCAACTTATATAGGGAATCTAAAAAAAATACAAATCAACTTATTTACAAAACAGAAACAGACTCACAGACTTTGAAAACAAACTTATAGTTACTGAAGGGGAAACATGGTGGGGAGGGATAAATTAGGAGTTTGGGATTACAGAACCCTTATAGCTCAATAATAAAAGACAAATAACCCAATTTAAAAATGGGCAACTGATCTGAATAGACATTTCTCCCAAGAAAATACACAAATGGACAATAATCACTTGAAAAGATACTCAGTGACATTAGTTATTGGGAAATGCAAATTCATCACTAGGATGAATATAGAAAAAAAAAGACAATAACATTTGGCAAGGATGTAAAGAAATCGAAACTCTCATATATTTGCCAGAGAGAATGTAAAACAGTACAACTGTTTTGTAAAACAGTTTAGCAGTTCTTCAAAAAGTTAAACAGTTGTCATATGACCCAGCAATTCCATTCCTAGTGAAATGAAAGCATGTTCACACAAAAACTTGTACGTGAAGGTTTATAGCAGTATTTTCCATAATAGCCAAAAAGTAAAAACATCCCACATGTCCATTTACTGGCGAATGGATGAAGAGACTGATTTACCCATACAATGGAATATTATTTGGCCATAAAAAGGAATGAAATATTGACACATTGTACACTATAAATGAATCTTGGAAACATGCTAAGGAAAAGAAGCCAGTCACAAAAGACCACATGATTCCATTTATATGAAATATCCAGAAAAGGCAAATCTGTAGAGATGGAAAGTAGCTTAGTAGTTGTTTAGGACTCAGGGAAGGGAACTGATTACTAATGGGTACAGGGTTTTGGGGGTGGTGATAAAAATTTTCTAAAAATGACATGATGGTTGTACAACTCTGTGACTATAAAACCATAAAATTACAGACTTTAATTGAATGGTATATGAATTATATCTTCAGAAGGCTTTTTTAAAGTTATTTGTTCTGTCGTGGAATTTGAGGTAATTTTATTTCCTTCTTGTTATTTTATGTTTTCAAAGTTTTCTACAAAGAGAATGTTTTGCTTTAATAATCTGAAAAATGATGAATTGGGGGAGCAGGATTTTCCGCGGGCTTTCTTAGTACAAACGTTTGTGCTTCCTATAAAACTAATCCTTTCCTTCCTGACCTTTTATATGAGCCTCATTGCTCTTTTTTATTACATTACTTGGCAGAGCAACAAAGACTACTTTTCTTCTTCAAGCAGGACATGTTCAAATCACAAGTTTCATTTCTTTGTGTAGGCCCAAGGGTATCTTCTCTACATACTGAGATGATTGCACTGAGTGAACTATGTAGGGCTGTCTAGATGTATAAAACCGTATCAATATAAAGTAGAATATATTAAAAATTCCCTTCTAAGAGCAAAAGATCAAATCACTTTCTAATTGGAAGGAAGGGTAAGAAGAGAAATGAAGGTGCCCAGGGCCCGTCCACAGCTATACCAGGGCTGATGACGTGGACCCCAACTGAATTCCAGAGCCTCGAGCCAAACCTTTTCCTACATATTATTACATTACTTAAAATTTTTGAATTGTTTAAAATTTTTGAATTGTTTTGGAGTGTTGTCCATGAATTGGATTTTTCCTCAGTATTCTAAGAATTATAAAGAGAAAAATGGTCTTTTCCCTTATTATGTCACCTGAGTTTTTGGAACTAACCTTTGTTAATTAGTTTACAGATAACAGGATTTACAGGGAAGTAATCACTTGGTGGCTTATTTTTCTTGCTCCCTTATTTGAACAGGTGACATCTTGTTGAATATCAATGGCATCGATTTGACCAGTTTAAGTCACAGTGAGGCTGTGGCTATGCTGAAGGCCAGCGCCACATCGCCCACGGTGGCCCTGAAAGCACTGGAGGTGCAGGTTGTGGAGGAGGCCACCCACGGCCCAGATGAGCAGCCCAGCACTGTCAGCGAGAATGAGTACGATGCCAGCTGGTCCCCGTCATGGGTCATGTGGCTTGGGCTGCCCAGGTACTGCAGCTTTTCTGTTGTTTTATGGAAAATCGCAATTGCAACCTTCATCGGGGTATAGCACAGCAGATTAAGAACGAAGCTGAAAAGACTTACCTCTGTTTACAAAAATAAACAAAGCTATTCTGTTCATTCCTACAAAAGGCTCCCCAGTGGGCCAGCTATGAGATTGGGTGGTCAGTCTCTTGCTTAGAACGGCTTTACCAACATTCACTCTGATACATGCTTAGACTTATGTGCATTTTTTCACCGGAAAAAATAGGTCAAAGTGTGGGGCCTTTCCCTATCCCAGAAGTATTTCTAAAGCCCCACTCTTCCTACAAAGGAGTGTAAAACTGAGTTTTTACTGGACATAAGAGTCTTTAGGCCACACCCTTGGTGTTCAAGCGTTACTGCTCTTGACCCCCTTTAGGAGGAGGTCACAGCTCATGACCGGCTCACCAGACAGGACATTCTGTAGTTGTTCGGTGTCTGGTCGTGAGACATTTTGGAACCTCCAGGTGGTAGTTGTGTAATTTGGTATTGAGGTAGAGAGGATGTGAATTACCATCTTCATTTGTTTCCAGCTCAGTTTAGATTCTTATTGTACAGAAGAATCCTGAAAACTGAAATATGATGAAACGTTTTGACTTTTAAACTGGTATGAAAATGACTGATTCTTTAAAATAAGCAATAAGAATATGCCCGTTTCTGAGCCATCTAGCTTCATGTGGAATAAATTTATAATAACTAGCATTTATACAGTGCTATATGGTTTATAAAGTACTTTCACATGAAGAATAACACAAAAAGCAAGGATACTATTGGATTTCATTTATTAATTTAACTTGCTGACTTGTCCTCTCAGTTAAAAGAAGAAGGAAAAAAAAAAGAGGGCATAAAACTGTAATAGAATAACTGTTTCAGGGAACTCTAGGGCCCCTGTGGAGAGATTTTTCACGACAGAGATGATTAACTGCTTCATGTGTTTAAAAACTGATTTTTTTCCCCATTAAAAAGTCAACATAGATTTAAATGGTTCCTATTCAACTCCTGCAGACATGCCATCTAAGTTGTGAGGTGTCAGCTGTCAGAAGGAACCTAACTGATCTTATCAAACACTCAGCCCAGAGCTTTGTGTGTGAAGTTGTACCCTCATGCTGAGCAGCTCTGCCCAAGTGCCCAACCCTGCTGCTGCACAGGCCGAGGCCAATGGCGTCCTGGAGAAACCCCCATGCTTCTTGTAGCTTCCCTTATTTGTTATTCCAGGCTAGTTTTGGGGTCAGTACCTCTTCCTTTGTTCAGAGCATTTTCTGATGTGCCAGGAAGAATAACAAAGATTTTGGATGAGAAATGCACAGGATAGTACAAGGCAATCTACAGAGTCGATGCAATCCCTATCAAATTACCAATGGCATTTTTCACAGAACTAAAAAAATTAAAAAATTTGTATGGAAACACAAAAGACCCCAAAAAGCCAAAGCAATCCTGAGAAGGAAAAGTGGATAAGTGATCAAGATGGCGAAGTAGTAGGACGGGAAGCTCACCTTCTCCCACAAATACATCTACATGTGGAACAATTCTCACAGAGTATCTACTGAATGCTGGCAGAAGACCTCAGACTGCTGAAAGGGCAAGAAAATCTTCACATAACCAGGTAGGACAAAAGAAAGAGAAAAAGAAAGTGAGACAGGAATCAGGACAGGACCTGTGCCCCTGGGAGGGAGCTGTGAAAGAGGAAAGGTTCCTGCGTCCTGGAAGGCCCCCTCACCAGTGGGAAGATTAGCCAGGACAGAAGGGGAGCTTCAGAACCTCAGAGAACGCAGCAGCTGGTTTTATGGCAGCCAGAGCAGTGGGAAGACTGCACAGATGGCCACCCTGCACTCCCCAGCCTGAGACACATGTCTGCCCATGCAGGTGGATGCTGGAACTTGGCCTTTGGAGATCAGACCTGGGGAGAGGACTGGGGTTGGCTGTGCAGAAACAGCCGTGGGGGGTGGGGGGCTGAAATCTACTGTGACTGCACCTGAGGGTACACATGGAGGAAGCCTGGGCCACCTTAGAAGCCAGGCACCATTGTTTGGGGGATGCACAAGGGGAGGGGCAGGACCTTCCACTGTAGCCCTTTCCCCTGTGTGTGCACTCAGAGGTCAGGACACTGCCTGCACAGGCTCCAGGAGCAGTAGCAAGCCGCCTCCTGCCCAGACGCCAGGAGCAGTCACAAGCCACTACCACCTCCCTCCTGGACTACAGGAGTGGTCGTGAGCTACCTCCGCTCCCATCACGTGCTCCAGGGGTGAGCCTGAGCTGCCACCACCACCCAGAATCCCAGGACCAGGCATCAGCACACTCCCTATCAAGGGGATAATGATCAGCACATGCTGAGGAAATAGGCGACACGCATCCATACTAAAAACAACCCTCGCACCAAATATATTAAACCCACACACGCTACACAGCAACGCCCCTAAATATAAATAGCGCTCCAAGGCCACAGAGTAAGAGATATATAACTAAATATAAGAAATACAATATAAATAGCGCTCCAAGGCCACAGAGTAAGAGATATATAACTAAATATAAGAAATACAATATAACAAATGTAAGTAAAATGAAGAAGCAGAGGAACCACTCCCAATTAAATGACCAAGAGAATTCCCCAGAAAGAACAAACAATGAAACAGACCTCTTCAGTATTTTCATTATCTTCTTGTGAAATGGGTGTCTATTAGACTGAAGGAATTAAGAAAGGCTGTGGACAGAAATGCAGAGTACTGTAAAAATGAGCTAGAAACTATAAAGAGGAGCCAAGAAAACTCATTTGCAGAGATGAAAGCTGAGCTAAAGGCAATGAACAACAGAATGAATAAGGCAGAAAAACGAATAAGTGACCTGGAAGGTAGAATAATGAAAATCACCCAATCAGGACAGCAGACAGAAAACCAAACGAAAAATAATGAAAGCAATATAAGAGACGTATGGGATAAAGTGGGCCAATCTACTTACAATATGAATTCCAGAAGGGGAAGAAACAGAAAAGGGGACCAAAATGTATTTGAAAAAATTGTGGCTGAAAACTTCCCAAACCTAAAGAAGGAAACAGATATCCAGGTACAGGATAAACAAGATAAGCCCAAACAGACCTATACCAAGACATATTATAATAAAAATGGCACAAGTTAAAGAGAAGATTCTGAAGGCAGCAAGAGAAAAAGAGTTAATAATAAAGGAAGCCCCCATAAGGCTATCAGCTGATTTCTCTACAGAAACGTTGCAGGCCAAAACGGAGTAGCAAGATTTCAAAGTTCTGAAAGGGAAAAATATGCAACCTAGGATACTCTACCCAGCATGATTATCATTTAGAATAGGAGAGATAAAGAATTTCTCAGACAAGCAAAAACTAAAAGAATACAGCAATACTAAACCTATCCTAAAGGAAATATTGAAAGGTCTTCTCCAAATAAAAAAGAAGAATCTATAGAAAAGAGAAAGTCACAAGTGGAAAGTAAATCACTTAAATAAGCCAGTACACAGATTAAAAAAAAAAAAAAATTCTGTGAAAGTGATGATAATCACAATGAACAGCAAAAGGATGAACATGAAGATGTAAAAGAGGACACCAAAATCATAAAACGTGGGGGAGGAGAGTAAGAAAATGTAGACTTTTTTTTCCTAGAATGTGTTTGGCAGTCATAATATAGGCTCAATCTAAGGCAAATAGATATAGGAAGGGGGTAACATACTTGAAAAACAGGGTTAACCACAAATCAAAAGTATACAATAGATTCACAGAAACCAAAGAGAACATAAGTATAATACAAAAGAAAATCATTAAACCACTAAAGAAAAAGGGACAAAGAAGAAGTATAAAACCAATGAGAAAACAAGGTTTAAAATGGCAGTAAATACGTATCTATCAATAATTACCTTAAATGTCAATGATTAAATGCTCCAATCAAAAGACACAGAGTAGCAGATTGGATTAAAAAAAAAAAAAGAGCCCACAATATGCTGCCTACAAGAGACCCACTTTAGGGCAAAGGACACATACATTGAAAGTGGGGGAATGGAAAAAGATAGTTCACGCAAATGGAAATGACAAGAAAGCGGGGGTTGTAATACTCAGACAAACTAGACTTTAAAACAAAGACCATAAAGAAAGATAAAGAAGGACACTATATAGTGATAAAAGGATCAGTACAAGAAGAGGATTTGACACTAATCAACATATATGTATGTACCTATTGTAGGAGCACCCAAATACATAAATACTAACAAACAAAGGGAGAAATGGACAGGAATACAATAACAGTAGGAGACTTAAACACCCCACTCACATCAGTGGACAGATCTTCTAGACAGAAAATCAGTAAAGCAATAAAGATCCTAACTGATAGAACAGAACAGTTAGACTTCATTTATATATTCAGGACATTACAACCAAAAAAACCCCAGAATATACAATTCTTTTCAAGTACGCATGGAACATTCTCTAGGACTGACCACATACTAGAGTAAAATACAAGCCTCATCAAATTTAAGAGTATAGAAATTATCTGAAGCATCTTTTCTGACCACAATGGCATGCAACTAGGAATTAACCACAGAAAAAGAAATGAGGGGGGGGAAATGGTTACATGGAGACTAAACAATATGCTACTAAAAAACCAGTGGGTCAACAAGGAAATCAAAGAGGAAATTAAAAAATACCTTGAGATAAATTACAGTGAAAACACAACCATACAATATCTATGGGATGCAGCAAAAGCAGTTCTCAGAGAGAAGTTCATAGCAATACAGGCCTTCATCTCAAATAAACAACCTAATAAAAGAATAAGAAGGACAAACAACCTAAAGTCAGCAGGAGGAGGAAATAATAAAGATCAGAGGAGAAATCAATAAAATAGAGATTAGAAGAACAATAGAAAAATAATCAGTAAAACCAAGAGCTGGTTCTTTGAAAGGATCTGGCCAGGCTCACCAAGAAGAAAAGAGAAAGAACCCAAATATACAAAATAAGAAATGAAAAAGGAGACATAACAATAGCGCAGAAATACAAAAACCATAAGGGAATACTATGAACAATTATATGCCAACAAATTCAACAACCTAGAAGAAATGGACAAGTTTCTAGAAACAAACAGCCCACCAAAACTGAATCAAGAAGAAATAGGTAATTTGAACAGAGCAGTCACTAGAAGTGAAATAGAATCTGCAATTTTAAAGTTCCCTACAAACAAAAAGTCCAGGACCCAGATGGCTTCACAGGCGAATTCTACCAAACATACAAAAAGGAACTTATACCAATACTTCTCAAACTCTTCCAGAAAATTGAAGAGGAGGGAACACTCCCAAAGACATTCTATAAAGCTATCATCACCCTGATACCAAAACCAGACAAAGACACTACCGAAAAAGAAAACTACAGGCCAATATCTTTGATGAATATAGATGCAGAAATTCTCAAGAAAATAACACATAAGATCATACACTATGACCAAGTGGGACTCACCCCAAGTTCGCAAGGATGGTTCAACATAAGCAAATCAATCAATGTGATATACCACATCAACAAAAGACAAAAACCACGTAATCATCTCAACAGATGGAGAAAAAGCATTTGACAAAATTCAACATCCACTCATGATTTAAAAAAAAAAACTCTTACAAAAGTGGGTATAGAGGGAACATATCTCAATATAGTAAAAGCTATTTATGACAGACCCACAGCCAATATAACACTAAATGGTGAAAAGCTGAAAGCCTTCCTGCTAAAATCTGGAACAAGACAAGGATGTCCACTTATCTCTTCTATTCAACATAGTATTGAAAGTCCTAGCCTCAACAATCAGACAAGAAAAAGAAATAAAAGGCATCCAAATTGGAAAGGAAGAGGTAAAACTGTCATTATATGCAGATGATATGATACTATATGAGAAAAACGCCACACAGAAACTACTAGAACTGATCAACGAATTCAGCAAGTTAGCAGTATACAAGATTAACGTTCAGAAATCAGTTGCACTTCTCTACACCAACAATGAACTATCAGAAAGGGAATGTAAAAAACAATACCTTTTAAAATTGCACCCCCCAAAATAAAATACTCAGGAATGAACCTGACCAAGGAGGTGACAGACTTACACCCTGAGAACTATAAAAGATGAATAAAGAAACTGAAGATGACTCAAGGAAATGGAAAGATATCGATTGGAAGAATATTGTTAAAATGGCCATACTACCCGAAGCAATCTACATATTTAATGCAATCCCTATAAAATGACATTTTTCACAGAACTAGAATAATCTAAAATTCATATGGAACCATAAAAGACCCAGAATTGCCAAAGTAATCCTGAAGAAAAAGACAAAGCAGAAGGCATAACCCTCCCAGACTTCAGACAGTACTACAAAGCTACAGTAATTAAAACAGGGTGGTGCTGGCTCAAAAACAGACATATGGATCAATGGAACAGAATAGAGAGCCCAGAAATAAACCCATACACCTACAGTCAATTAATCTTTGACAAAGGAGGCAAGAATACACAATGGAAAAAGAGTCTCTTCAGCAAGTGGTGTTGGGAAAGTTGGACAGCCGCATGTAAATCAATGAAGATACACCATACACAGGTCTCGCCATACACAAAAATAAACTCAAAATGGATTAAAGACTTAAATGTAAGGCTAGATACTTTAAAACTCTAAAGGGAAAACACAGGCAGAATACTCTTTGACATAAATCACAGCAATATCTTTTTGGATCCACCTCCTAGAGTAATGAAAATAAAAACAAAAATAAACAAATGGGACCTAATTAAACTTAAAAGCTTTTGCACAACAAAGGAAACTATAAACAAAATGAAAAGACAACCCACAGAATGGGAGAAAATATTTGCAAACGATGCGACTGACAAGGGATTAATCTCCAAAATATACAAATAGCTTATGCAGCTCTATATTAAAAAAAACAACCCAATTTAAAAAACGGGCAGATCTAAACAGACATTTCTCCAAAGAAGACATACAGATGGCCACATAGCACATGAAAATAGGCTGAGAATTGCTAATTATTAGAAAAATGCAAATCAAAATTACAATGAGGTATCACTTCACACCAGTTAGAATAGCCATCATTAAAAAGTCTACAAACAATAAATGCTGGAAAGGGTGTGGAGAAAAGGGAACCCAACAACACTGTTGGTGGGAATGTAATTAGTACAACCACTATGGAGAACAGTATGGAGGTTCCTTAGAGAACTAAAAACAGAGCTACCATACGATCCAGCAGTCCTACTCCTGGGCATATATCCAGAGAAAACCATAATTCGAAAAGATACAGGCACCCCAATGTTCACTGCAGCTCTATTTACAATAGCTAAGACATGGAAAGAACCTAAACGTCCATCGACAGAGAACAGATAAAGATGTGGTACGTGTATACAATGGAATACTGCTCAGCCATGAAAAGAGTGAAATAATGCCATTTGCAACAACATGGATGGACCTAGAGATTATCATACTAAGTGAAGTCAGACAGAGAAAGACAATTATCATATGTCACTTATATGTGGAATCTTAAAAAAATGATACAAATCAACTTATTTACAAAACAGAAACAGAGTCATGGACTTCGAAAACACACTTCCAGTTACCAAAGGGAAACATGGTGGGGAGGGATAAATTAGCAGTTTGGGGTTAACATAAACACACTACTACATATAAAATAGATAACCAACAAAGACCTACTGTATAGCACAGGGAGCTCTATGCAATATTCTGTAATCACCTATATGTGAAAAGAATCTGAAAAAGAATGGATATGTATATATGTATATCTGAATCACTTAGCTGTACACCTGAAACACAATACTGTAAATCAACTATATTCCAATATAAAGTTAAAAAATAAATACACAGGATAGTAAAACCTGTTTTTGAGCCCACCTGTGTCAAAAGAATACCTGTCAATAAACAGCCACCGTTCTGTGGATTCTCGGAGGTCTCTATTGTATGCAAACCCGTACTCAACAACTGTGGGTCACAGGGGCCGCCACCTAGGGTAGCAGCTCTGGTTTTCCTAAGAGGGAGGCTCTTCCACTATGATTTGCTGGGTGTACCAGACAACTGCTCATCTGTGTTATGGTTTTTTGCAGAAGATTCAGAATAATGAAAATAACCTGCACTGTCCTAAAATATCAGGCCACTGTGTGGGACTCTTCTGCATCCCAGGAGCCTTTTTAAATGCGGATCACTGAGCTAAGAAAGTAGGCCAGATGAGAAGTTCTAGCATGTTGTTTATTGCTCCCCAACAATGATGCACGTAACATGGTGTGTAGTTAAAACAAAGGTGAACAGGCTATAAAAAGCCTTCCCACTAATTTTTCTTGATTTCTGTTTTTGTTTATAGTGCCCTTCACAGCTGCCATGATATAGTTTTGCGAAGAAGTTACTTGGGAAGCTGGGGCTTCAGTATCGTTGGTGGATATGAAGAAAACCACACCAATCAGCCTTTCTTCATTAAAACCATTGTCTTGGGAACTCCTGCTTATTACGATGGAAGATTAAAGTGAGTCTTGTTATGTTTAATGATGTACTTTGTGTTTATTCTAGACTGGGGTCAGCTCCAAATCCAGCCTGGTGTCTGTTTTTATAAAGTTTTATTGGAACATGCCCACGCTCACTCGTTTGCGTATCACCCATGGCTGCTTCCGAGCCACGCTGGCAGAGCCGAGTGGCTGTGACAGAGCCCAGTGATTCACAGAGCCCAAGATATTTATCTACCATCTGGCCCTTTACAGAACAGTTTGCCAGCCTTGATCTAGACTGAAGCATCACCTTTACCATCTTGGCACTCATAGGTTCAGTGCCTGTTATTAGATTAACAAAATAAAGCTGAGTCGTTTCGACACATTGTGACGTGACAACTTGCTCTGAACACTTGGGTCCAGTCCTGTCATTAGGTAACTTTTTCTCTGCAGCACTTATGTCAGCCTAACATTCAATTTATGCAAGTCCACATGGGAGGGATTTTGTTGCATTTCTTGTTATATCCCTGGCAGCCATCACAGGGCCTTGCATATGTAGTAAAGTCTTCGTCAACACTGGATGGATGATGTGCGGGCCAGGCACAGGACTAGGTGCTGGGCACGGGTTACTGAATCTTCTTAGTAACCTGTGAGGTAAGTGCTGCTGTGGTTCCTATTTTATATGCAAGATAACTGAGGCTTCGACAGGTTAAAAACCTGCCCACAGTCGAACAGCTGGAAGTAGTTGACAGTGATTTAAACCAGGACCGTGTGCTCAGAGCCCTTGCCATTCAGCCCTGCTACTGTCACCACTGGGCAAAAAGTACTCTCTCAATCTCAGTGCCGCCTCTTTTTCAAAGCTCAGGCACGGTGAGAAGAAAGAGGTCTTATATCAAGAGATTACACAAGCAGAGGAGACGGGTGACCAAGTTCTTAGTGCCTAGTTTTGGATGAAAGAAACGGTTCTTAAAAAGTGGATGCTGACAGCCTCGTCAGCGTGCTGCACAAATGGGGAGTTTACACTGTTTGCAAACACAGAGTGACAGCTCGAGAATATTGGGACAAGTCGATCAGGGTTAGTGTGCTCCAGATCAGTCTTACCCTGACACAGATAGAAAAACATCATTATTTTAGGAGGAAAGAGGAATGGGGGGATGACTGAACCGTTCTCTTAGCCAAGTTACTCAACCAGTCTGGGTCTCATGCAAATTATAAACTAACTTCCACTTACTTCCAAAAAGAAACTGAAGTAGCTCACAATAAAGTAGCATATTTGTATTCAAACTAAAGACTAAAAATCATAAAGGCTAGAAAGGTCTTCGGATTCATCATCCATTTGTGGTAATTCGCCTTGGAGGACAGTGAGCATGCGTAGCTGACAGAGGAGGTGCGGGTCTTATTCTCAATTTAATTGAGCCCTCGAATGTATGAGCGGTAAGGATGAACAATGAAAATCAGCAACACCGTCCAAATGTATCATCTGGTATTTTTAAAAGAGGCAGCAGGGGCTTCCCTGGTGGCGCAGTGGTTGAGAGTCCGCCTGCCGATGCAGGGGACACGGGTTCGTGCCCCGGTCCGGGAAGACCCCACGTGCCGCGGAGTGGCTGGGCCCGTGAGCCATGGCCGCTGAGCCTGCGCGTCGGAAGCCTGTGCTCCGCAGCGGGAGAGGCCACAGCAGTGAGAGGCCCGCGTACCACAAAAAAAAAAAAAAAAAAAAAGAGGCCGCAGATTTATTCTCTGAACTATATGTTGCTTAAGCTTATATGAAAATTATTCTGCTTGCCCTTAACACCATCTGCCAGTTAGAGGAGGGGCTGGCAAGGGGCGTCCCTGATTGGCAAGGGAAAGCCAACATAGGCTTAAAAACCACCCCAGATGTCTCTCAAAGTAAACAGTGTAGCCTACTCGTTGACAGTGGTTAAGTGGTTTTCCTGCGAAGCAAGTCCCGGGATAACAGTTTCAGAATCACAGAAACAGTGACTGTCTCTGTCTGTCGTTGTGCAGGTGTGGAGACATGATCGTGGCCGTAAACGGCCTGTCGACCGTGGGCATGAGCCACTCGGCGTTGGTCCCCATGCTGAAGGGGCAGAGGAACAAAGTCACACTGACAGTGGTCTGCTGGCCTGGCAGCCTGGTGTAGACTCTGAAGTTGGTTTTAAGTCAAACATCTTCCTTTTTTTTAGGGCTTGGAAAGAAAACCCTTTGGTTTTGTCGAGTTTCTGTTTGTAAGGGGCTGCAGACACAGCTGGGTATACGCAGGGTCAAAACCACTAGGCTCGTCCTTTGTTATTGAAATGGTTTCCTTCCGTTTGCCAGCTCAGTGCCCGTCTTCCACTAACCCCTGTGAGACCACATTTTCAGAATTCAGATTCTCAGCTGTCACAATGTGAGCTATAATAAAGAACGAAGTCCGCCCAAACTGTGAGCCAGCCGGCTGGGTCAGATGACTTCTGGTGGCTCTGTTTTCACTAACTGAGTCAGAAAATGAGTTCCACGTGCCCAAGACGGGCAGCACGTGCTGCCCCTGGGGCGGCAGCGCTGGGAACGGATGCGTTCCGAGTTTGGATAAGGCTTTCCCAGATTACACCGGTGCCACATTTCAAAACTTCATGCTGTTTATAAGGTGATTTTTCTGGCTTATTTTATTTCTACTTTAATCTCAGTACTCATAGATGAAGACATTAAGCCTGAGACCCCTAAAGAGATTTTTTAAAAATAATGTACCATTATTAGAATAGTAGAGAATAAAAGATAACACTATCCAGTGACAAAGGAATTTGGGAGATAATTATAGTTTAGAGCTGGAGATGGTAAAAGCTGCATTTACTTGGACAGTCCAAGAGCATTAAAGATTCATTTCCAAGAGAATGTTTTGTTATGTAGGAAAATTTTGAAGCAGTTTTTGCTAAAAATTGCTAGAGTTTGTATTATACTCCTATCAGCAAACTTGGCTGGAAATGTTTCTGTGATTTATGTAATTAGATAAAAATGAAACCATATTGCTGTTAAATGCACATTCATATATATCACAGCTAAGTAGAAGACACACCTTTTTTATTTTATTCTCAAGTGTTTTAGAAACCGTTATTTTTCCCCATTATTTCTTTACTTAGTTATTTCAGGAAAAATTCTGAAAGATACTAACATGTGAAACCTGCTAAGCCAGATTTTAAAAACACTTTTCAATCAGTCCTTCTTGGTCACTAGACTATCTCATGTTTTTTGAAATGTTTTTGAAAACTGACCAGCCCATTTTGTTTATCTTTTAACCATCACAGTTGTCCATTGGAAGCACACACAAAGAAGTGAATAAGAGGAAAGTCTTTACCTTATGAATATTATGCATACTTGAAAAAAGTTTCATTTAGAAATCTAGTTCAGAATCTGAGCTAATCCAAGTGACCTCTAATAAATGGTGTTGATGGTCAGAGAATGTATTTCAGAATACTACAGTATATTATGAAGCATGACCACTTTATTTCAAAACTTAGCAGTTGCCTTGCTGGGGTTTATTGTTTCTGTAGCGTGTCACAGAGTATTCCAGTGGGTTTTTTAACGATTGTTTTTAAACATATCTCTTGACTAAATAAGAAATGGCAACAATAATCATTACTGACTTGTTCAACCCCTCAGCAACACTGTATGATCGGCAGTTAACCAAGATGCAGTGGGATGCCCTATGCAGTATATTACTGTTATGTGATGATGGGCTTTTGAAGCAATTTGATATTGAAATGCTTTGTTATTCTAATTGACATAGAACAAGTTTTTTTTCCTGCTCCCCAAATAGAATTTTGTAGCCTACTTTGCTATTTTTTAAAACATTTTATAAGAATGCATCATTCTTGGGGAGTGGTCACCCATCAACAAATATCCTGCCACTTTGTTATAAATAAAACGCTTACAGCGAACCTGGTGATTAAATGAATATTTTGAAAGATGACTTTTTTTCAATATTATTTTTATCATGGAAATCTTGAAATCAGCTTAAGCTAATTTGGTTTTATTATAAAAGACTATAGCTGTTGGTCAGAATGATATTTGGTGATGGAAACTTGTTCATAATTTATTGATACTGTCAAAATATTTGAATTCTCTCATTTTAAGCTTAGATGTTTTGATTTGTTCTGTGCCTTCAGTTTAAATTACTTCAGGATTTTTCAGATGTGTTTAAATAATGGTGTGACAATCATTTAGGATGGAAATAAAAATCATCCTGTCCGTAAGAGCGACACTGTCTCTTTTCCTGCACAGCAGATGCCGACTCGTGTGTGGTCCTTGTTTTTGTTCGTGGCATCTTGTCATCGCTACGATATCCCAAGCTTGAAGACTTGGGATCACGAATCCATCTCCTAATTCTCACTGCTGTAGGCAGAACACAGGTGATCCCTACTGACACTCGGGATCTCAGCCTGCGCAGGACCTCTAGACAGTGGCCACTGAGGACCAGAAATGTGACTAGTGCCACGTGTTGACATGCTAATACCCTGGACATATTGGGTTGTATAAAGTTATTAATTTGACCAGTTTTTTACTTTAATATGGTTACTAGAAAACTAAATCACCTCCATGGCTCACCTTGCATTTCTATGGGACGGCAGCACTGGTTTCCTCAACTGCACCTACCAGGCGGTCCTGACACTGGGATTTCTGTTCTTGTAGAGCTTTGCTCACTCCCTGCATTAAAAAAAAAAAAAAAGTTTTAGTTGAAAGTTAGCTCCCAATTTCCTAGTAAGTTAAGCTCAAACCAAGGCCTCTGGTCCAACCCCAATCAGGATTTCCACAGCTCTGGAGGCCCACGCACCTCCACACACACTGGTAGTGTTCCCTCCCGTGCCCCTGTGGTGCTTTCCCTTCTCTGCACGTTCACATGGTCCCGTGTCTGGAGGCAGAGCTTGAACGCCACCCCCTCTTGCCTCCACTCCCCACTTTCAAGAGAATGATCCTCCTTATGATGAATCTCAGCAGGCCTTTATACTGGACTTTATTTTGGCTCCGATCACCTACTTCTGTCATAGTTTTAAGTACCGTCTCTGATTGCCACTTTGCCATTCTGAATACCACTGATGCCCTGGGTCTGTAGCTCCCAGTCTGTAGACCAAGCATCCTGTTGCTTTAGGGCCCCCAAATCTCAGTCCTGCAAAACTGAATTTTCCCAAGCCTCTGCCTACTTCCACTCTTTCGATCCAGACTCTCATGACAGCAGAGTAACCTTCCTAAACCCCAACCCTGTGTGCAGGTCTTCGGCAGTTCCACGTCGTCTGCACAGCGGCTCAGCACCGCGTGGAAGGCCCCTCACGACCTGGTCCCACCTCCCCTGCCTCTCTTCTAAACCACCACCCACCCCCTGCCCTCCTGGGTCTCCGTGGCTGGCTTGGCTCAAGTGACGTCACCTCCTTGAGAAATCATTATCGACCTCTCAGGGCAAACACCCTTCTCCTCCTAAAAGATTTTATTACATTGCATTTTTATGGTCACGATGTGTGCTAGGACAGCTTGTCAGGTAGATGCTTGAATACCACTGTTTCAAACAGTTTTTAAAACCAGACATTAGATATCAGATTCTGCACCTCCTGAAGAACCCAGGGTATTCCAGAGACAAGCTAGGCCTCCTGTGCCTTTCTGTTCCAGGGCCACATCCAAGACACGTGACCACCAGCTGTCACATCTCCTTAGGTCTTCCTTGGCTGTGAGGCCACTTTCTCAGACTTCCCTTGTTTACGAGGATCTTGACAGTGTTGAAGAGGATGGACGGGCACATTGAAGGACGCGCTCTATCGGCGTTCGTCTCCTGTTCCTCACGATTAGACTGGGATTATGGGCTTGGGGGAAGGAGAGCGCCATTCTCCTCTTGTCGTCTCGAGGGCACGGACTGTCCACAGGATTTATGACCACTGATGCTGCCCCTGACCACCCGGCCCAAGTGTGTCCGGCTTCTCCACAGTGAAGTACTCTTCCGTCTAACCCTCCCTCTCCACCCGAAAGCTCTGTCCCCTCTGCACTGTCGACTCCGGCCACCCCTGCAGTCTAACGTGACCACCAGGACTGCGGTTCCTCCAATTAGTCATTACTATGATTGTTCTGAACAGTCAAGATTTGTTTAGATTTCGTTTCTGAACTATGTGAAATACAGAAAAACTGACACCAGCACAGTTTGTAGTAGCTCTTACTACAATAATATCCCACAATGACCATGTGGAGAAGAGTTACTGACACCCTCATGTTCATTGCAGCATTGTTCACAATAGCCAAGATCTGGAAATAACCTACATGTCCATCAATGGATAAAGACGTGGTATATGTAAACAATGGAGTACTGTTTAGCCATAAGAAATCAATCCTGCCATGTGGGACAACATGGATGGACCTGGAGGGCATCATGCTAAATTAGATAAGTCAGAAACAAGGACAGGGCTTCCCTGGTGGCGCAGCGGTTGAGAGTCCGCCTGCCGATGCAGGGGACACGGGTTCGTGCCCCGGTCCGGGAAGATCCCACATGCCGCAGAGTGGCTGGGCCCGTGATCCATGGCCGCTGGGCCTGCGCGTCCGGAGCCTGTGCTCCGCAACGGGAGAGGCCACAGCAGTGAGAGCCCCGCGTACCGCAAAAAAAAAAAAAAAGAGAGAAGGACAGACACCAAACCATCTCATATGTGGAATCTTAAAACAGATTGCTGGTTTGCCAGAGGTGTGGGGGGCAGGGGGTGGAATAGGTGAAGGGGATCAAAAGGTACAAACTTCCAGTTATAAAATAAGTCATGAGGATGTAAAGTACAGCATGGGGACTACAGTTGATACCGCATTGCCTGTTTGAAAGTTGCTGAGGAGTAGATCTTAAAAGTTCTCATCACAAGAAAAAAAAGTTCTAACTGTATGGTGACGATGTTAGCAAGACTTACTGTGGTCATTCTGCAATGTATGCAAGTGTCAAATCTTGCACACCTGAAGCTAATGTTGTAAGTCAATTATACCTTTAAAAAAATGTGTGGGAAACAGGCCAGAGTGGGATTAAAGGCAACTTATTGACCTAAACGAGCTGGGAGCTGTGCTGCAGCCCAGATGTCGGGGGAGGTTTCATAAAAGCGTGGGATGCAGCACCGTCCTCACCATCCTGCTGCCAGCTTCCAAGCTGTCTGGAGTCACTAAAGCAGTTTTTCATTTTCCAGAGGGGAAAAAAGGGAGTTGCAGAGATCTCTGTCAGCAACTTATCCAGGGCAAACACAGCTTGTGTTAAACCCAGAGATAGCTCCCATAGGAAGAGTCGGGAGGCGGATCTGGGGGGTTCGTTTTCTCAGGACACTGCGCCACGTGAGTTGGTTTTCAGACAGCGCAGCCCTCCCTCCCTCACAGCTGTCGCACTTTTCTCCCTACAAAACCGCGGCTACAACTTCCTGATTTCCATTCTTTTGCGTATTAAAGTGGGCTGCTGCTTTATTGCTCAGATACTTGAGACTTTAGTCAGATAAATGGATGGCTAAAGTTAAATGTGAAGTTAACCAACCTGGATAGCTTCTAAGGTTACCTCACCCGTTCATCATGCCTGAAGGTCTCGTCGGACCGTAGAGTAAAAACCCCATTCGTTGACTTTTTTTTTTTTTTGGCTGCACCACGGGGCATGTGGGATCTTGGTTCCCCAGCCAGGGAGCGAACCCCCGCTCCCTGCCGTGGAAGCACAGAGTCCTAACCACTGGACAGCCAGGGAAGTCCCTCCCCATTCGTTCAGATTTAACTGACTTGCAGTATTAAAGCTAAGAGCTGAAGTAAGATATTCTTAAAGTGCCAAGTGAAGGCAAGGTATTAAATAAACGGAGAGTGGGGTGTTTAGGCTGCATGCTGACGCATACTCTTTAAGTTGCCTTTAAATACCCAAGCACGTTCAAGTGATTGACGTGTTTCTTTACCATGTGGTCATTTAAACAAAAACTTATCCAGCACCTACTGTGTGCACAAGACACAGATGGGCTCTGGATCACTGCTTTATAACACCTGACTTCGTCTGTCATAACCCAGACTCCCCTGCGTTTGTCCACACTTGGTGATAAATGAACCAGTGTAGATTCCAGCGGCCTGGTGACCTGCTGCCCAGTTAGGGGCTGGGAATTCAGAAAGTGAGCCTTTTCTCTTCAGTCTCTCTGCCTGCTGAAGGGGAGGTTTCAGCTCCTCGGGGTCCTTATTAGAAAGCTCTTTTGCCATTTCAGTGTAAATCTAAGCCAACTGGTTTCTGTGGCAACACGGAAGCTCTCTAGAAGTGATGTACCGACGCCCTGCGCCCACTGTCTGTAAAGTGCCAAGTAAGAGACGCGGAATCTTTACCAGCAAAGGAGCAGGCGACCAGCCCGTGGGGACCCTGCGGCCACCTGCCCGCGGCCCAGAGCAGGCGTCTCACTCGGGAGGGCGGCTGCAGCCCCCGCACCGTCTGCGAACACAGTGACTCCCACCGGCGCTGTTCACTTGCTCACCTGCAAGTCATGCTTTGCGGATGGGCTCTTTATGAACTTTTACCAGTTCTCACCTGCTTCCTCGAGAAGTTTCTGTTTAAGGGTGAATCCAACTACCACCCTTCCTTGGACCACCCGCAGAACTAACACTAGTTCTAAAGAGATCTGGAAAGATCTACCGCTTAGACTCTGATGGAAGAGAAGTGAAAATTATCCAACATGGACGTTCTGGGGGTGTTAAAAACAAAGTTTTCCTTTACTTTGCCTAGATTCTATGAAAAAGTCCTCTGTCGCCCACGCCTCAGAACCAATCAATGCAAGAGTGTCTGAGGTCATGGGACGTGTTGAGTCGCACACCCCCGCCTCTCCCAGGGTGGTCTGTTTAGATGCACGCCCTCCCCGGGCCTGGGCTGGCCTCCTGCTCCTGGGCCCCCGCTGCCGACAGTGGTGGGTGCTCAGGGCACCAAAGCTTGTCCTGCGGATAACTAGTAAACGCCTGAGGAAAAGGAGTTCTTGTCTCACCTTGTCACGGAAGGAACCAGGTCCATCTGCCCGCCGCGTCAGGAGCCACAACACGTGGGACGCCGACGTCTGCAGCAAACACACGGTTTACCCGCAAGCCAGCCAAACGCAGAAACCGCAGCACAAGCCGCAGAACCGCTCACGGGAAGGCGAGGGGCGGGGGTACTTAAGGGATGAGGGACGAAGACGCAGGCACGGGGGTGGGGGGGGCGGGGAAAGGGGATTGGGAGAAGGTGCGTCGTCGCGGTTCTGCGCAGGCGTAACTAGACTGCGGGCCTCGGCGCTCCAAGCCGGAGGCCCGGGGCACGAGCTCAGGGCGGGGCTTTGGGACCTCTCACTTCCAACAGCCTCGGAGCCTGTAACCCTCACGCACGCCCCCTTGGAGGGTCGGCGGTCCTATCCAGTCTTAACAGGCTCCGCGAGAATTAGACACAGCTGACTCCAAGATCCTAGAAAACATCTTGTTTAGGCTCCGTGCCGCATGGAGGACACGCCGGTCCTTCGTAACAATTCAAACGACCTTGATTGGTGAAGGCAGGTTACAGGTGAAATGCATCTAACTAACGGTTACCCCCGGTTTCTCTCTCATCCATAGCCGTTCCAAAGGCTATGATGTCCTTGTGTCAACCACGTCCCCACACCCTATATACTAAAGTCTTTCCCCTCACTGACCCCAAATCATAGAACCTTAGAATTGGAAGGTCCTTATCCATGTTCCTGGTATGGGAACCACTTCTATAAAATGGCCATCCAACTCCTGCTTGAATGCTCCCATGACAGGGACCTCACTACTTCATTTCTAAGTGTAAGTGATTGCTTTTTCAGTAGAGTTTGTCCCTGTCCCTCTTCACAGCTACAGTGTGGAAATTGGGGCAGGGGGAGGGGGAGTCTCTTCGTTTGTTACTTTTAATATCTAAATGACTTAGGCAGGTACAACAGGACAACAGGCAAAACACTTACTGATCCGTCTTCACCCAGCAAATATTGAGCATCTACTGCGTGCCAGGTATTTACTCAGAATCCATCAGTTACCAGGACGAAGCTACCTCCTGCGCTTACATTCTACAGAGGGGAATAATAAACAAATGAGATGGCGGTAAACGCTATGACGGAAATAAAGCCAGCTACATGGCGAACATGTGATGCAGTGAACGGGGTGGGAGAGACGGTCAGGGAAGGCCTCTCTAAGGACGCACAACAGGCAGGACACGGGGTCGCTGTTGCAGGTCAGATTGTGTGTGGGTGTCGACTGTTTGCCAACCACCAGAAGCTTCCATCCCGTTCACTGATGACCTCACTCGAGGGTGACAGTGCCAATGCGGCGGGCTCCAGGCTCATGGCACGCTCGCTGGACCCCTCCTCCTTTTCTCGGGCTCTGTAACAGGAGCGCCGAGAGAGGCTGGCACCCACACGACACTAATCTAGAGGGAGGCCAGCTGCTCCGCAAAGGGGATGGAACCAGAGAGGCCTGGGTCTGCTGCGGCCACTGACCTAGAAGTGGCCTAGAAGACCCTAGAAGCCTAGAAGACCAGGGGCAGTCCATTTAACCTCGGACCTCAGCCTCTCACCTGTAAAAGGAGAAGAATACTGCTTACCTCGCTAGAGGGCTGCCAGCTCTAGAGATGGTGCATATAAGGTGGCTGACACATTGTGCAAAGAGGTGACGGCTGCAGTTACGTGCAGACACCAAGAGATGCCGTCTCCCCAACTCACCCCCGGCAATTATCAAGAAATCGCGCTTCAAGTGAGTTGTCTACTTTAGAGGTTCCTCTGAACTCAAGCTTTTGTTGAAGCTCAGCATTGTTTGTGCACGTTTCCTAAACACAGTGCACCGATCGGCAGGTTCTCTCACACACCTTCGTCTCAGACCTGCGTCCCCTTCCCCAGACATGGCGCTGAGCTTTCCCACGGCCAGGCTCGCCGATCCCTCCAGGAGCGCCCAGACCAGCCTCTCGAACCTGCTGACCCTTCCAGCCCAGCCCCAGGGCCGGCTGCAGCCAGCCTCCCAGCACTGCGCGCCCTAGTTCCGACTCCCCCACGGCAGCGCCGTCTGCCCCTCGGCTGGGCTTGCGCGCCCCTCAGGCGCCCTCTGACCGCAGGCTCCTCCTCGGGCTGAGCCCCCCGCGGCTGTGAGCTCCTTCAGGTCTGGGAATCAGCCGCCATACCTGACAGTGCCTGGCTCAGCGGTCTCCATTCAACAGTGTCGGAAGCTGAGGATGAGATCGTGAAATGGTCTCTGGATGACGTCCTCGGTGATTCTTAAGAAAACAGGCTCCATGGTGGGGTGGGGCTGGGCAGAGCAGTGCCGAAGGTGAGGGAGTGGATGGAGGCCGCCGAGAGAGCTGCTCCTGCAAGATGTTTGGCAGACATGCAAGCATTCGTGGATGAAAGGACAACGTCTGGGATCCTCCAGCAAACAAAGAGGGAGAAATGGGAACAATAGAAGGGAGTAAGGGGATGTTTGAAATTTTCCATAATAAAAATAGCACAATAGCAGAAACCAACCAACAGAAAAGTTTGGAGGTGAGAAAAAAGAAGCTGTCGTTGGCCAGACCCCTGTGGTTTGAAATCAGTAAAATGAACCCGTACGAGGAACACGAGAGTGTGATTAATTTATTTTTGCTTACCTATTTGGGCATCATTTCTAGGCAAATTCGCTAGTTTCTGTCTTTCCACATGTTCAAGGGCAACTGACCCACGACTAACATCATAACTCGGCACATCTGTCCACAACATTTCATACAATCAATAGCTTTACCCTCACACTTTGTGCGTTCACTACAAATTTTCCTTTCGATTCTCATAATAACCTTAGGAGGTCTGTTCAGTATAGATTATTCCCATTTGATAAGTGAAGAAAACTGAGGTTAAGTGGCTTACTTACTTGCACAAAAGTGGCAAATGGAAAACTACGCACCAGAGTCCAGAAGCCCCACGGTCCCTGCCCACCACCTGCTACAGACTCTACCTCAGTGCACTGTATTAGCATCTTGAAACCAGGAGGAAAAATTGCTCTCCACCTCTTTACATCCGCCTTCCCCACGAGGAGTGCTTCGGGGTGGTCACCATTCATTCAACACACGTCTGGATGAGGACAGCCAGGCACTGTGGGACATTCGCAGGGTAAGGAGCCAAGTCAGAAGAAATGTTAAAACATTATCGTATTCTGCCGGACCTCGGAGAGGCCAGGGGTTAAAAGCTCTACCGAGTAGGAACGCAGCAAGGTTGCAAACTATGCTAAATCTATGTTCTGATTTACGCTTACCCTTGACTTTGAAAAAGATTGGCGTTCTTGGTTCATAGTGTCAAACCAGCTGAGTTCAGCCCACCCCCCCTGTATCTGAGCTCTTTGCTTTCAAACTCTTCCGTTTTAATTTCTGAACAGGAGAACGCCCTTGGAGGCCTCTTCTCCGCTCTTCCTCCTGGGGCTGATGTTACATGTCTTGGCAAAAAGCCTCAAGTGTACTTCAGAATTCCGAGATGCACGCGTTAAGAACTTGACACTGAAATTCAGTAAGATCTGGAGAACTGCAGAAACGCAGCATCGCAACCTGCAAAACATTTTCCACTAAGCACCCTCCCGCGTTTGTCCCTGCTGCTCCCGCTGCCTCTCTCCACCCTGGGCCGCAGCCGGTTCACGGCTCAGTGACCCCTCCCCACCGCGCTGGGCGGAGCGGACGATTCACGGCCCTGGGCGCCCACAGCACGTGCGTCACCCCATCCGGAGGCAGGGCTGAGTGGACGCGGGGGCCCCGCCTCGTTATCTCTGCGGCCCCCTTGCCGCGCAGCTCGCCTGGAAGGTGTGTTTGTAAATCGCACTTCAGTTTTTTGTTTTTTTTTTGCGGTACGCGGGCCTCTCACTGTTGTGGCCTCTCCCGTTGTGGAGCACAGGCTCCGGACGCGCAGGCTCAGCGGCCATGGCTCACGGGCCCAGCCGCCACGCGGCATGTGGGATCTTCCCGGACCGGGGTGCGAACTCGTGTCCCCTGCATCGGCAGGCGGACTCTCAACCACTGCGCCACCAGGGAAGCCCTGCACTTCAGTTTTGAACGAAAGCCGACGTCTCTTCCGCACGCGGCTTCTCCCCACCTCCAGGCCCCCATGGGAGTCGTGGTGGCGAGGTGGCTGCTGCGGGCCCTTCCCTGCCTTCTTAGTGTCCTTCCTCCTTCGGGGAAGGGGAGGGGAGCTCTGTCCTCTAGGAGTCTCGACCAACGGATGACAGCCCTGCCCAGACACCTGCGACCCAGGAGTAGTCTGGACGCAGGAAGCCGTGGAGGGACCGGCACCCGCAGAGACGCTCTGGTGCCCTCTGGTGGCCGCGCGGAGCACCCTCCCGCCCTCGCGCGCGTCGGGCCCGAGCCCCGCCCCGCGGAAGGGGTGCGAGGGAGGCTGCAGCCCCGGGGGCAGGCTCTCCGGGGCTACAGAAATCTTACATTTCAGACGAGAGCGCCATATCCCCCTCCCATGCGGTATGAAGAGCTCACGTCTTTGGAGTAAAATAGAAAAGCAAGGTGGGCAAACACTGCCGACCTTCCCCGTGGGCGTTTCTCCATCACGAGTAACTAAGACGGCAATTTGCCTTGTTCCCCGCATGCGAGTTCCCTGCATCTATGGTTTGGGCTCTTTGAATGTCAGTGTCATTGAGGTTTTCATAATTATGTACCTTCAAAAGATGTTCAATGTAATTCTGATCATACTCCTCTAAAAATGCCTCAGATTAAAAGCTTTTGCTGCCTCTTTAGACCGTGGGCCTGCAATTATAGAAAATGAACTGCATTTTAGCTTTCCATTGAAATTAATAACAGCGGTTCCCCAGTTGACTCTGTGAATAGTTAATGGAACAAACAGGGTACTTCAGTACAATGTGGGCTGGGAAGCCATTTGAGCGAGATTCTGGGTTTCAAATGGGAAAATAATTCATGCAATGCAAACCTTTCTCATATATGCTCTGTGCAGTCGGTGTTTCTCCAAAATAAAAACTCAACTATTTAACAAGTGATTAACCATGCCTCAGTCTCCGTGTTACTCTGACGGACGACTCAGGTAAATCACCTTGCACGTGGTCATTTGACAGTGAGGAAACTCAAGTTCAGTGGGGTTGAATTCTCTACAGGCCCTAAGCTGGAAAGGAACAGACATAAAAGTGGAACTCAGTCTACTGACCCAGAGCAAAGGGAACCCTGCAAGTAAGTATTATCTTTCCCATTTGACAGATGTAGAATTAAGTCAAGTAACTTGAACTTGTACCTCCGTGGCCTGCCAGCCAAGTGGCCCAACCCCTTAAGAGACACCGTACAGGTTCGTGATGAGGGTGTCTCCACCCTTTCCCCCATCAGCTGTCACTCCCACCCCTGTTCCCAAGCCCCTGGGTCTGTCTCCCAGCTGGGAAGGGGGCTTTAGGAACACTGTGGTTGAGGATTTCACTTTTGACTTCTCCACCAAATCCAAATTGCTCACTTTTCGGGGGGATTTTATCTTTATAGGGTCTGGGCATAAGGGAGAAATTTCAAAATTAGGTTAGACAAGGCACTGGTGGTTAAAAGAAAGCTAAGAGGGATAAAGAGTAAAAGGATGTAAGTAATGTTGAGACAGAGTCGTAAGAGGAGAAAACTCTCCCCTTCTCTCCTCAAGAAGCTCAGTCATATGAGCCACAATCCTTGTGTCTTTTCACATGCATTCACCCCAAATTTCACTCGCCCATGTGACACTAGGAAGAGGATGAGTGACACAGAAACAGTACACCTAGATCACAGTAGAAGATTCTGGAGAAATTAGTGAGAGGGGGTTATGAATTTCCCCAAGGTCTGACTGTAGTGGGCATTTGGTACAGTGCCGATGCTTTAATAAGAATAGCCCTCCTTACAGATGGCCAACAGGTACATGAAAATATGCCCAAGATCCCTAATCATTAGGAAAATCCAAATCCAAATCACAAAGGGACAGTCCCTCCCACCTATCAGAATGGCTAATACAAAAAAGACAAGAAATCAGTGTCGGTGAAGATGTGGAGAAAAGGAACCCTTGTGAACTGCTGGTGGGACTGTAAATTGGTGCAACCAATTAAGTGTCCATTAATGGATGAATGGACAAAGAAATTGTGGCAGCCACAGAGACACACAGCCCACGCATTGAGAAAAACCTGCAATTTGGGCAAAGCAGGCTGGTAAGTGGAAGCTGATGCAAGTCACGGACATGTCCTCATATCCCACGCCACCTCTCCGGGAAGCCCTCCACCTCTTCCCTCCAAGTACAAGTTATCGCTCCCTCCTCTATAACTGCATGAAACTCTTAAGACATACCTGTGGGACTTCCCTGGTGGCGCAGTGGTTAAGAATCTGCCTGCCAGTGCAGGGAACATGGGTTCGAGCCCTGGTCTGGGAAGATCCTACATGCCTCAGAGCAACTAAGCCTGTGTGCCACAACTACCGAGGCTGCGCTCTAGAGCTGCAAGCCACAACTACTGAGCCCGTGTGCCACAGCTACTGAGCCCACATGCTGCAACTACTGAAGCTCACGACCCTAGAGCCCATGCTCCACAATAAGAGAAGCCACCACAGTGAGAGCACGTGCACCACAACAAAGAGTAGCCCCCGCTCGCTGCAAATAGAGAAAGCCCATGCGCAGCAACGAAGACGCAGTGTAGCCAAAAATAAATAAATTTATTTTAAAAAAAAAGACATACCTGCAGTTAATCCAGCAAACACTGATCAGGCCCCTGCTGTGCTCCAGGGCCTGCTGGGGATCTCATGGGGGACAGGACGGAAACTGTCACCCTAGAGCTGATGGGGGTACAGGATGCCACAGACGCGTACAGCCAGAAGTTAATGCAGCCCAGGGTCCCCGGAGCGCTCCTTTGCAAAGGAGACTAAGTCAATAAGTAGGACTCAGCACGTGGTGGGAGACATTCCAGACCAAGTGTGAAAAAGCCCACTGAGAGGAGAGCTCCGGTAGGTTCCAGGAACCAAAGAATCTCCGGATGAGAGTCGCATGAGGAATGGAGGGACAGTGGCCAAGCTGCCCGAGACCAAAGGGGACCAGGACCAGAGAAGGGAGCTTGATCCCAGGGCCGAGAGAAAGCCCTGAGGGGTAAGCAAAGGTCACGACATCATCAGCCTTTGTTCCAGAAAGATCATCTCTGGTTCTGTTGGATATTTCCCTAGCGAAGCAGTGTCCTCTCCACCCTACGAGCCCCTTGAGTGCAGAGCTCTGCCCCTCCGCCCTTGGCATCCCCAGGGCACTCACCATTCTTAGTGAAGGCTTGTTGGGAGGCTGAATAGCATTTTCACGTGCATCCACCCACCCTGCCCTCTAGACACACTAAGATCAGCCGTCTTTTCTGCATTCTTGGCATCAGTTCCAGCTGAGAAGACATGTGGATATTCCATAGTCTCCCAAAGCCTTCCAAAGATTCCATTTTCCTCTAGAAACACTAGAGTTTTAAAAAAAAGCCCTGTCATCATGAATTTTGGCAACATCCTTGCTCGATCTGTTGCTTGTTTTTTTTAACCTATCTTTAAATTTGAAAAAAATTGGTAACATTTAATAGATACAAAATAATGCATATGATAACATGAGACAAAAAATAATAAATGAATATCATGAACCTACCTGACCTGAAAACCAGAATGTCACCAAGGTCACTAAAAGCACTTGAGTGTCCCTCCCTGAACCCATCCCCCTCTCTCATCCTCAACTCTGGAGTAACCACCATCCTACAGTTTTCTAATATGAAGTTTAATTTTGTTTGACTTTGAACTTCATAAGATATTATGTCATATGTTGTCTCATCTGAGACTTTTTTGATTCAACATTGTTTCTAAAGTCCATCCTTATTTTTGCATATTGTTGACAGTCATCCATTTTCACTGCTGTATAATATTCCACGGGGTGGTTTACTTACCCATCCTCCTAGCGATGGACATTTTGGTTGTTTCTAGTTTTTGTCTATTATGAGTAATGCTGCTGTGAACAACCTTTCAGTTGCCTCTTGGTGTCCAAGTGCAAAAGCAAGAGCGACTCTAGGGCATGTACTTAGAAGAGGAATTGCTGGGCCTCCAGCTTACTCGCTGAGCGGCTGTACCACTTTACATTCCCACCAGCAGGTTGTAAGAGGACTGCTGAGATGAGATGGCACTGTAGCACTAACTGGCAGCGGTCTGCTTATTAAGATGAGATTGTCAGATGTGGCGCATATACACAATGGAACATTACTCAGCCATAAAGAGGAACGAAATTGGGGCATTTGTAGAGATGTGGATGGACCTAGAGATTGTCATACACAGTGAAGTAAGTCAGAAAGAGAAAAACAAATATCATATATTAATGCATATATGTGGGATCTAGAAAAATGGCACAGATGAACCAGTTTGCAAGACAGAAATAGAGACACAGATGTAGAGAATAAACGTATGGACACCAAGGGGGGAAGTGGGGGGGATGACCTGGGAGACTGGGATTGACACGTATACACTAATATGTATAAAATAGATAACTAATGAGAACCTGCTGTATAGCACAGGGAACTCCACTTCGCTGTACAGTAGAAACTAACACAATATTGTAGAACGACTATACCCCAATAAAAAAAAAATTTTTTTTTAAAGATGAGATTGTCATCTTGCCTTAAGTTTATTTACTGTTTACTTTTCCTCTTCTGAAAAACATCTTTTCTTGACTTTTGCCCATTTTATTGTTGGGTGGTATGACTTTTTCTTATTGTTTTTTTTGTGGTTCTTTAAAATTACTTTTTTATTGATTACATATATCATAAACATCGAATCCCAGGTTGCGAATAAACTTTTTCTTTTAAAATAATGTAGATTTGCAGAAGACTTGCAGAGGAATTACCATCTACTTCTCACCCAATTTCCCCTAATTGGGGAACATTACCAAGGAGCATTCGTCACAACGAAGAAACCAACATCGGTATATGTTACTATAAACTAAACTCTAGACTTCATTCAGATTTAACCACTCTTCCCAGCAATGTCTTTTTGCCATTTCAAGAGCTGAGCCAGGCTGCCACTGTGAATTTCATATAAATTTCCTTTACGTTGTCTTTTGATGAATGGAGGTCTTAATTTTAATGTAGTTGCACTTACCAGTCTTTTCATTTATAATTACTACTTCGGGGAACTTGTGGAAGGAATTCTTCCTTATGCCTATGTTACGGTGATCCACTCATTTATTTAGGTTTTGCCCCTCACATTTTAAGTCTTTCCTTGTCAGAAGTGATCTTTGTGTGGGCTTCCCCGGTGGCGCAGTGGTTGAGAGTCCACCTGCTGATGCAGGGGACACGGGTTCATGCCCCGGTCCGGGAAGATCCCACGTGCCGCGGAGCGGCTGGGCCCGTGAGCCATGGCCGCTGAGCCTGCGCGTCCAGAGCCTGTGCTCCACAACGGGAGAGGCCACAACAGTGAGAGCTCCGCGTACCGCTAAAAAAAAAAAAAAGAAGTGACCTTTGTGCGTGGTGTCAGATACAAATGCGATTTCATTTTTGTTCCTACGGTAATAGCTCTATAATGAGACTTTATCTTTGATCTCAAAGTCCCTCCGTTTTCTTCTTCAGGAATTCTATGTCTATTCTTGGTTCTTTACTCCTATGTAAAATTTTAGATGCAGGTTGCTCAGTTCCTTGAAAAAGACTGCTGGGATTTTGACTGGCACTGCATTGAGCTCACTCAGAGAGAACTGACATCTTTACAATATTGCATTTACAGTATTGGTATTTTCTTCCTGTGAACTTCATTTTTTCTCCATTTGTTCTGGTCTTTTAAAATATGTTTCAAGTCTTTCTTTTTGTGGCTGTCGCCGAAGTGCCAGCTGCCTCTCCCTTAAAGTCAGGAACAAGACAAGGGTGTTCTTAGGGCCCCATCTCTCAGGGGGCCTCATATCACTATGCCTCCTCTGACCATAGTCATCTCTTCAGGACAGAACATGTGACCCAAGCCAGGCCCTTCCTCCATGGGATCTGTCAAACCGAATCTGGGGGAGAACAACCCCTTCTGTCCTCTTTAATTGGAAAACGGTAAAAAACTTCTCAGAAATAACAACTCCAGGACTTCCCTGGTGGCGCAGTGGTTAAGAATCCGCCTGCCAGTGCAGGGGACATGGGGTTGAGCCCTGGTCCGGGAAGATCCCACGTGCTGCGGAGCAACTAAACCCGTGCACCACAACTACTGAGCCCACGAGCCACAACTACTGAGCCTGTGCTCTAGAGCCTGCGTGCCACAACTACTGAGCCCGCGAGCCACAACTACTGAGCCCATGTGCCACAACTACTGAAGCCCGCGCACCTAGAGCCCGTGCTCTGCTCTGCAACGAGAGAAGCCACTGCAATGAGAAGCCTGCGCACCGAAACGAAGAGTAGCCCCCGCTCGCCGCAACTAGAGAAAGCCCACGTGCAGCAACGAAGGCCCAATGTAGCCAAAGATAAATAAATTTTAAAAATAATCATAATAAATTGCATTAAAAAATAAAACCCATATTAAAAAAAGAAATAACAACTCCAGGTCCCCTGCAGGGTGAAGAGGCCTGTTTGCAGGAACAGCAAATATATGGCTGCTTCCTTCTCTCTGACCTCCTAAGCCTCAGGTATTTTTGCTGGGAAAACTGGAATAATTCTTACTTCACGGGTTGCTATGAATATTGAATAAAATGATGATTTCAAAATGTTTAGCACGAAGAGTCATTAAGGGCTACCTGTTGGTGTTGCCGTTATTAATGTTATAAACACGATTATTCTACACTTACAGCTTCTCACCCTCCTTTCTCTCACCTGGCACCCCTCCCTCCACCTCCACCCCGGTGCGCGTCATGGAAGGACTGACTTTCCCCCCAGCCTGCTAACTTAAGGAAGGAACAAATATTATTACATACCAGGAGATACCAAACATGCACAATTAAACATCTGTTCGTGGACTTGAGCCCTACATTTTTTTTGATGCGTAGCGTGTGTTTCATTGCACTAACTCCCACCTGCTAAGGATGTGCTTCCAGAATGCCAACTCCAGCTTGCATGATTTTTTTAAAGAATTATTATTTTAATTGCGATAAAATACACATAACAAAATTTCCCCTCTTGACCACTTTTCAGTGTGCAGTTCAGTGGCCTTAAGTACCTTCACACTGTTGTAAAATCATCACACCATCCCCCTCCAGAATGTTTTCCATCTTGCAAAAGTGAAACTCTGTCCCCGTTAAACACAACTTCCCATTGCCCCCTCCCCAGCCCCTGGCAACCACAGCTCTACTTTCCACCTCTATGAATCTGATGACTCTGGGTACCTCATATAAGTGCAATCACACAGAATTCATCTTTTGTGACTGGCTAATTTCACTGAGCATCATGTCCTCAGGGTTCATCCATGTTTTTGCCTGTGTCAGAATCTCCTTCTTTTCAAAGCTGAACAACATTCCACTGTATGGAGGGACCACATCTCGTTTATCCAACATCCATGGACACTTGAGTTTTCCACCTCTTCATTAACTGTGAATAATGCTGCTCTGAATGTAAGGCACAGATATTTCTGAGACTCTGCTTTTAATTCTTTTGGGTATCTACCCAGTGGCTTACGTGATTTTTAAGAAAGAAAGAAGTTCCAGAGTTCCAGCACAAGTCCTCCCTAGCTATTATTACCCCCATCACTCAGAGAAGAAGGCAATTTGCCCAAAGTGTCTCACACAAGTCACAAGAGGAGATACATCTACAGTCTGGCTCTTCTGCTCCAAAGCCCATGTTCTACCCGCTATAATTTGCTATCTCCCCCACCAAACAGAATACTATCGGAGATAATCAACAGGTTCCCCAAAGTGGCATGCTATGACAGAAATCCACCACAGTCAATGACTTTCTAATACATGGGAGATAAACAGAAGGCATAGTAAATGAGGCAATCCCATTCACAAAAGCTTTATCCTTTATATGCTTGGAAATTAACCTGGTGTGGTGATTTCAAGATCTGTTGAAAGAAAATTATAAAATTCTTGTGGGAGGAATGAAGTTTTAAAAAGTTGGGTGCTGGGTTCTGTTTCAGGTTATGAAGATCTGACACAGTAAAGATCAAAAAACTCCTGTAGTTAGTTATAAATAAAGTTCAAACTACTGGCTGTAAGATAGGTTCAGGGATGTATTGTACATGTATTCCATGGGGAATATAGCCAATATATTGTAATAACTGTAAATGGAAAGTAACTTTAAATTGTATTAAAAATTAATTAATTAAAAATCATACAGTTCAAAAACTAATTAGAAATTTCCACAGGAATTGTACTAAGAATCCATCTGGAAAAATAAGTAGGCAAGAACACTGCACTGGGGAAGGAAAATAAAAGTGGAATCAGGAGAACTCACTTCCTAGATAATTATCAAATATATTACCGAATGACAATCAATAGGACAGTATGACATTGGCTTAAGAACAGAAAAAAGTAACGAACAAAATAAAGCACAGATTCCAGATATATGCCTAAACCTTATGAGAGCTGTTACTAGGACCAACCTGGAATAAGAAAACAAAGGGAAAGGAAGCAACTTTTAATAAAAGCCATTGAAGAAACTCAGTGACAATAATAGTTACTATTTAATAAGCATTAACTTACTTATTGCCAGGGGTTATTCTAAAAGTGCAATAACTTGTTTAATCCTATTAACAACTTCAAGAGGCATGTTCTATTACTTTCCCGATTTTATGGATGAAGAAACTGAGTCACCAAGAGGGTGTATGAACTGGCCCAAAACCACGCAGCAGCTCTGGTGTCAGAGCTGTGGGATTCACGCCCGGAGCATCAGTCCACACCCAGCCTCTTGACCTCACACTGCTCTGCTCACCCTGCAGTGAGGACAGAGCTTCAACCCAGTTGTTCAAACAGTTATGCTTCAAAAGCCCTGCTAAAACCCACAGGCACAGAAAACAAACTGATGGTCACCGAACGGGAAGGGTGGGGGGAGGGATAAATTAGGAGGATGGGATTAACATATACATGCTATTATATATAAAATAGATAAACGAGGACCTACTCTAGAGCACAGGGAACTCTACTCAATATTTTGTAATAACCTATAAGGGAAAAGAATACGAAAAAGAATATATATATATAACTGAATCACTGTGCTGCACACCTGAAACTAACACAACATTGTAAATCAACTATACTTAATTTTTTTTTTTAAAGCCCTGCTTTAAAAACAAACTTAAAAAAATTTAAATTCCTATCTCAAATGCAGGAGGTGAAGTCTGACATTCAATAAACAAGAAATTGCGACAAACAAATTTTTAAATATCAGTATAAAAATAAAATTTTGGTACCAAAAAAAATTGAAACCAGGGAAAAGATCATGAAAAAGCTATGTGCAAGTCACCGGAATGAATGAAGTCAAAAGACTGACAGTGTCAAGCACAGGTGAGGCTAGGAAACACCTGAGTCTCTCGCACATTGTTTGGCGGCAGTGTGAATTCATTCAAGCACTTTGAAAAACTGGCATTACCTGCTAATTCTGCACATATGTGTACAAGATGGCCCAGCAGTTCCACTCAAAGGCACAGACACAGGAGAAATGAGAGCACAAGAGGAGCATTCCTCAAAAGACGTGCATAAGATACTCACAGCATCTCTATTTGCAAGAGCTAAGAATGTATGTAACAGCTTTAATCACAATAGCCAAAAGCTGGAAACAACCCAAATGTCCATCAACAAGAGAATGGCTAAATGAACCGTGGTTATTCACACAATGGGATACTCCTCAGCAATGAGAAGGGATGAATCACTGACACACACAGCAATAAAGACGAATCTCCCAAACACTCGGCTGAGCGAAGGAAGTCAGGTATTGAAGGGCAGGTACCCTGTGGTTCCATGTATATGCACTCAAGAACAGGCAAAGCAATCGAGGGTTAAAAACTAAAAGCAGGAGTTACTTTGGGGAGTGGGCATTTGACTGGTAAGGAACCCAAAGGAACTGTTCAAGGGCTAGATATGCTCTGTCTTGATCTGGACAGATGGTCACCCAGGTGTAAACACATTTAAAAATCCATTGAGTTGTACACTTAAGATGTGTGTACTTGATGTAAGGTGTAGCTCTAAAAAAAATTAAAACCGGTAAATCAACAAAATGTTATACTAAATATGAGTGACAAAACATTTTTTAATTCATTCAACAAACATCTCTAGAATAACTATTGCGTACAGGACGCTGAAGACACCTCACTGACCAAATGGGACCACCATCTAGGAACTCAACGTCCTGCGGGGGATGCAGATAAACAAATAAATACAGAACCTCATAAAGCATAATTGAGTTGGGGACAGGTGTCAGGGGTGCACCCGGGATGCTCACCCTGTCTGAAAAAGCTGGGAGAATTGTGGCAGTAGAGAAGCGGTTTAACCTAGGTCTTAAAAGATGAGTAGAACCACGGTGAGATACCATCTTACCACCATTAGGACGGCTACCATCAAAAAGCCAAGATAGGGGCTTCCCTGGTGGCGCAGTGGTTGAGGGTCCGCCTGCCGATGCAGGGGACACGGGTTCGTGCCCCGGTCCGGGAAGATCCCACATGCCGTGGAGCGGCTGGGCCCGTGAGCCATGGCCGCTGGGCCTGCGCGTCCGGAGCCTGTGCTCCGCAACGGGAAGGGCCACAACAGGGAGAGGCCCACGTACCGCAAAAAACAACAACAACAACAACCAAAAAACAAGATAACAAGTATTGGTGAGGATGCAGAGAAATGAGAACCCTTGCGCCCTGTTGGTGGGGACGCAAAATGGTGCAGCCATTATGAAAAACAGTATGGAGGGTCCTCAAAAAATTAAAAATAGAACTACAGTACGATCCAGCAATCCCACTTATGAGTATATGCCCAGAAGAACTGAAAGCAGGGCCTTGAAGAGATCACTGTACACCCACGTTCTCAGCAGCACTGTTCACAACAATCAAGAGGTGGAAGCAAACCAAGTGTCCGTCGATGGATGAATGGATAAGCAAGCTGTGCTGTGAGCACACAGTGGAATATCACTCAGCCTCAGAAAGGAAGGACATTTGGACACAGGGTACACCATGGATGAGGCTTGAGGACATTATGCTCAGTGAAATTAGCAGACACCAAAGAACAAATGCTGTGTGATTCCGCGCATATGAGGTCCCTGGAGTAGTCGAGTCCGTAGAAGCAGAAAGCGGAACAGCAGTGGAACAGCAGGTGCCAGGGGCTGGGCAGGAAGGGAACAGGGAGTCGCAGGGCTTGGATTCTGCAGGAGCCTGGTCGCACGCACCGAAAACGCCCCCCCAGCGGCATCCCCCCGGGAACACCTGTGCCTGCATGGACCTCCACCAGGGCGGGGCTCTGCACGTGGACACTGTCGCACGCAGGCGGCCAGCATGTCCCTGTCATGCAGGACCTCCCCTCTGTGCAGGCCAAACAAACCCCGAGGCCCAAGGGCCTCTGTGCTGGGCAGACCTGAGTTAAGGGTCCTACCCGTGTCATCAGTTACCAGGCATCAGATTAGCACAAATTCCTGCACCTTCTTAAGGCTCATTCGCTATAAAATAGGGCAACATGACCAAATTCAAACACGTGTGGTGGACAGTAAGATGCCTGTGTGTTTGATGAAGGAGAGCTGCACGGACCTGTGTGAATGTCCAGTGGAGGGTGATGGGCATAACCAGACCGTGTCCACTCAGAGTTCACGTTCACGGCACACTCGGGCCCCTCGTTCCTCACTAGATCCCGGGACTCTGCAAGCTGGCTGTTGTCAACTCTACAGACGCCGAGAAAACTGGGCTTAAAGACGGTCACTGACTTGCCCCTGGCTCCGCACCCAATCAGAGGCCAAGCCGGGCCAGGGGATTTTGTGTTTCCCTCCATACGTAATCATACCTTTAATGAAAACCTTCTTTCCAGGCTTCCCTGGTGGCGCAGTGGTTGAGAGTCCGCCTGCCGATGCAGGGGACACGGGTTCGTGCCCCGGTCCAGGAAGATCCCACATGCGCGGAGCGGCTGGGCCCGTGAGCCATGGCCGCTGAGCCTGCGCGTCCGGAGCCTGTGCTCCGCAACGGGAGAGGCCACAACAGTGAGAGGCCCGCGTACTGCAAAAAACAAAACAAAACAAAACAAAAACCTCCTTTCCTTCCAGCAATAGTTTTCGGAATAGAGCTAGATCCTATTGGACAAAAAAGGCTTTTGAATGTTTGTGCAGGTTCCAGGGCACACGGATGTGCCTAGACTCCTCGGGGCCTCCAGGCCAACTGGGCTCCTGCATAGGCTCCCTGCGCTGGGGACAGTCCCCTCTTCCAGCATGACGTCCGTCCCCCCAGTGGACACAAAGCAGCTGAGACAGGAGCCTGTGTTTCGTCTTATATCCCGGCACACTGCAGGTGCTTAATAAATCCCGAGTGAGGAAATGCTTTCTGGGTTTCTTAAAAGTAGCCCAGAGACTTTACTCTCTTCTCATAATGCACCTGCAGAAAATCTTCTAATCCTGTCTTCCAAACCTGGGACCACCTTTGTTAGCAATTTGTCTTCTCTTTTTTCTCACTGGCTTTAGTAAAGGTCATAAGCATCTGTTGTCCAATCTTCAGGTACTTTTGAGCAGCCTCTACGTGCCAGGCTCCATGCTAAGTGCTGGAGGTGTGGCCCTCGGAGGGCGGCAGAGCATGGTCGTGTAGCCTGTCTACCGCACAATCCCAGGGTACGGCCTTCACAGCACAGCCTTTCCCTAAGGCATCTCCAAGGGCTCCAAGCCTGAGGACAGAGGAGCAGATCAGACCTCCCCCTCTCCAGGGAAATGTTCAATTTCCATCAAATCTGGTGCTTGGGAGGCTTACTTAGGTGAAGGAAGGGGGCAAGGCTCAAGCCTCTCCAGCATCGTGGCTCCTAAACCACCCGACACTGGCTTTCGGGTACCAGGACGCTCCCTGGGGAGAGTCTTCCCCCTTAGTCCCCCACTGGGCTCTAACTTTTCAGCACCAAATTTTCCCGGATGGATTTCTAACCGTTGAAATGGAGGTTTCTAATGGAAATCCCTGCAGCCCTTTACTTAGAGCCGCTCTGGTGGACACTACTCTAATTATTCAATTGCCTAATTCCATTTATCTTTCATGATCCATTATGCACTGCTGACAGGCTGTCTCTTCCTCAGCAGGTACATAACCCAGTCTAATGGACTCTGGGTGAAACCAACCACGTTGACTAAGGAATTTAGCTGGTACCTAATTCCCCTAAACTATTATTTTATAAATGAACAAGGCAGACAGACACATTTTCTGCTTTAGGATAAATATTTTATGAATTGCCCCTCTGAGACATCACATCATTAGGACATTATCCTTCATTCCTCCCCAGGGTTTGCAGGGCCCGGGCAGATACACTCAAGAGTACGTCTGGGCGATTTTACTGAACAGGCTGACTTCAAAATCTGTTTGTATCCATGGAGAAAAGAAATAATTTTGTCTCATGGACAGGGAAAGTTCTTTAAATGTGGATTTGCTATTTCAGTGTGAAAGTCATCATTTGGGGGACTTTTGGTTTGACAGACGTGTCCAGGGTCTCATTTTTAAAATTCAGCACACCTTCTTCCCTTGGCGCTCCCAACGGAACTACGCAATCCTGGGATGAGTTTTGCACGGATACAGGAAGGAGCATCTCCCTTATGCTGAGAACCAAGCATCCTAAGAAAGTCAACCTTTCCGTTTGGTTGAGTTCTCCTTTTTAAAAGATGCAGCTTATAATAGAAAAGCCTGCTTCTCACCAAACATGGTCATGTTTTCACTGTACCCACATGGGCATTTCAACCTGGGCTGGGTCACGGCACTCAGGCTGAGAAATAATGTCTATTCTGCCCAGGTTGTAAAAAGAAACCCACTTCAAGTGGCAGTGGCCCTTCTCTTGTCCTGGATAAATAGTGCACACTTTTTTTTTCATGTTAGCTGTAACACGTATATTATTAAACTGATAAAAAAAAAAGGCTCTAATTGGACTACTGCTTGAGAGCCTTCACATCATGACACAAAAGAAGAGGACGTGCACTTAGAAAATGCTGAGGGACAGAAGCAACTGATTTTGTGGTCTTTCCCAGTAAATGGGGGAAATACAAAGATCTGGAACGAAGAGCGAACAAACTAAATCACAGGAGTTTTTCCGATGATAAATAGCCTTCACATTTGTTCCAGATGTTACGTCAACGTACCTGCTTACAGCAATGAAATCAGTCGTAACATTTCTTAGGGACTAATTAGAATCGAGTTGTTAGGGAGCGCTGCCTGCTCACCTTTGATAAAATGCCCCAGGAAGTTGAAACAGGAGTGATGTGGAAAGGAGGAAGGAGGAAGCGTGGTTAATGCATTTACACCTTCTTAGATTCTCCCTTGAGTACATTTTACCTTTGCCATAAAATGAAAACATTTAAATTTCTTTAAAATTACATTTGACTTAATTACACCCGGGCCCTGATACCAGTAAGCTCCCCATTTCTGCCTGTTTTTCTGTCATAAAGAGCGACCAGGCTCATCATTTCATAGAGTTGTTTTCTATGGGATGTTCGCTATGTGCAGAATGTTAATAGCTGGCTGAATATGAATAGGCTCTGCGGCTCCACTTGAAATATAGAAAAATGGCCCAGGCATTAAAAAAGATAAAAGGGAAAAGGGCAGTAATGAATTTAGAGGAAAATGAACATTAATGGTACTAGCATTACTCATGTTCCAAATAACAAATTATTGGAAATCTGTCAAGTATACCAAATTATCTACTCGTCGGCTGCTGTGGGGTCCTCTGCAGCCATCCAAAACCAGCAAGAGCAAGACAATTTGAGATAATTTTACTATTTATAACAATAGAACAGGCCATTAAGATAAATTAATGTCATTATCAAGTTTCTATGAAAATGACAAATACCAGTATTTCGAGCAGCTTAGAGGCTGTTGACTATAATGAAATCTGCTGCCCAGGTACTAAAGAGAAACACTCCAAGTAATTATTTTCTAGTAGCCTGTTTGTTTCCTGACCATTCATTTGCTTTCACCACAATTAGTTCCGTACACAATATGGTGGTAACTAAATAGTCAACACGGCACAGCATTAGGACTAATTGGGCCATTAGGATGCAGTTTCCAGCCTTTTCCTCCCTAAAGAGAGCTGGGAGTAAACAGACCAGAAGCAACAATGAGAGAACCGTGCTGGCATGGATTGTCTTCATTTAAAGGAGCTCCAAACAAGACAATAAACCACACAGTGAAAAGCTCTGCAGAGCACACCCTCGAAAGAGCTGGACGACCACCAAGTAGATGGCACTGGAGCGCACCCCGGTCCACCCCCCCTCCCCAGGGATGCCAGCCCGAAGAGCCTTCTGCAGCGGCATCCTTGGGCTCGGAGGAGTGCCAGCCAGAGGTGTTAAGAACACCTTGTTGGTCTGAACCCGGGAATTCTTCTTCCACCGCTCGGATCCGTGATTTCTGAGTTGTCCAAAGCCACACCATGGAAGGCCCATCTCCCTAACACAGCTATGTCATTGATTGCTTCTGGGTCATTGTTTTAGGACCAAATTACTCCAAGGCTGTCCACAGCCCAGGGCTGCTTCCCCTAAATCAGACATCCACGGGAAAGAACGCCCCTGACAATTGCAGTAAGTGATTTATTAAGAAGACACAGTCACACAACCGGGCTCTCTTGAGCCCCTCATTGCCTGAGGCAAGTTGTACCTTTGCATCGGGCAGAGGCCTGGCAGCGAGCCGCGTACCCTCAGTTACTAAACAGGAGGGGATTCATGAGGCCTCTCAGGGGAGCAGACGGTATTCCCGCGGCCATGCTGCCTTCTGTTACCGGGTTCGTGGGCAGACTGCTCTGCGGACACCACTCAAAACCTGCCCGCTGGCTAGGCCCACCTGCCTGCCCCTCTTTCAGCTGAGACGAGGGTGCGGTCCTTCAGGATCCTAACATATGAGACACAAACACACTGCCACATTTCTAAAGAACTCGGAGCACGTGAGGCGTTCAAGCAACAACAGAACGATTAAGAAAAGGCAGAGAAGACCTTCCCAGGTCTTTACGGGAAGAGGACTCAAAAAGGAAGAGGAACGGCGTGCACAGCAAACCACATTACATAAGCGCTGCGATTGCATTCGCTTCAAAACGTGATACCTGCCAAGGTGCGCAAAATATGGAATCAGGCAGAGGGGACCTGGGAGACGAACTCTTCCGATGGTCAGATGAGAAGCACAATCCGCGTCGCAAAGCTGAGAGCCGATCGCTGGTGTCTTGACTCGCTCGTACGTATCCTTCCCACTGGACCACTTTGCGGCTCCCCGCCTGCGCAGGTACGCAGGGTGCGTGCGCATGCGTGCGAGTGTGCGTGCGTCTGCGTGCGTGCGCGTGCGTGATCCCATCTGCCTATCCCCGCGAGCATTCAAATGGTGTGCTTTTCCCTCTCTGTGACCACAGCCATAACCGACCATATGAAAGACAGAGAGAATGTCTAATTTACCTTTTACCTAGAACAGAGTTCGCATTCAATAAATAAATGCTCTTTCAAAGAATATCAAAATGGGTTTTCTGACGGCAGTGATTTCGGAAGAGGTAAAATACAGGTGGGCCAGGGACCTGGAAGGAGGAGAGAAAGGGACTTTCTGCGGGTGCAGTTGCCATCCGGCTTCGGCAACTTAAGAAGAGCGATTTTGAGACAGGATCCCGCTTTGATTCTGAAGTCTGTGCTGCTGTGGTTTTACTGCCTGGGGCGAAGGGCCCTCAGGGAGGAAAGTTGTCCGCACTGCACTCCCCTTTGGAATGCTCAGAGACACCAGTCCAGGACACCCCCGGGCTTGCTTCAAGAGTCCGCTGCTGGCTGCTGACCAGTATGGGACCATCCAATTTGTAAAGTTACAAATAATGTTTTTCAAAGACATGGTTCCTGGGCAAAGTATATGGTGAGTTAATTACATCTGCTATCCCGATGGTGATCATCTTTATGATAAACCATAACCCCCAAGAGTTCAAAGCACTCTAAACAATTAGATTAATTACACTCAAAGTTTCCCCAAAGGGTGGGCCACGTCACGACCTCTGCTTCCAGATGAGGAAGCCGGGATATCCAAAGGCAAAAGTCGGGAAATGGGCTGCAAGCTGTTCCATGGATGGCCCACCCACGGGAGGTGGTGTTTGGAAGCTGAGAGCGGCTGGGGGCGACAGGGAGCCCGCCCAGCTGCTATGTGGAGGGGCCGGGAGAGTCCTGGCGTCGCCAGGCACCCGCTTCTATCTGGGTGGGGCCTCCCCAGGTGCGGAAGTGGCAGCACGCTGCAGGCCTCCTGCACCTGTGCCTGTCCCTGTGCTGAGCAGACTGAGGTCCCCTTCATGTCGCTATGCTAAGGGCAGCAGGGGCAGCTCTGAGGTCAAGACACAGGAGCAGGGCTGAGCAGGCTGGCGCATTTTCTGTTTTAACCTTCCCCGGTGCCCCACAAGGCAGGGCTACTTCTATGAGGAAACTGAGGTCTCACAAGTCAAGAACGTGCCCAAGGTCACCTGGCCAGTGGGTGCAGAGGCAGGATTCGAACCCGGGCTGTCTCGATTGGCAGGAAGCTTTTCCTCTCTCAGGCTGCTCCATTCCCAGTGCCAGGGAGGACAATCACAGAGTCCCGAGCCTCAGCTTCCCCATCCATAAAATGGGGTTGATCCTAACCCCATCCAGTGACAGTGAATATTCAGATAAATCCGTTCACATTCCACACCAGGCACAGAGCCTTGCTCCCGGCTCCCACACTCGGGCACACAGCCCTGCTTTGACCCGGTCTGCTTGATTTCAGGGCTTCTGGCGCTGCCCGAGCCGATTACTCGCTGCAATAACCTCATTCTGCAAAAATCACACTGGCTTTTACAGGTCTTTACGGGAAGGAAATAGGCTAATGCACTGTTTTCCCGTGTGTGTCAGTAGCCCAATCTCTCTCTAATGGGCTCAAATTGCAGTTTTAAAACCTAAACTATGAACTTAAACTCTCCTACAGACATGCCCAGGACAGGCGTCCTCACTCCTTATGCCTTCCAGTGAAAATTAGAGAAAAACATCGGGTCCTGTCTTCCTCTGAATAGCCGGGTTCAGACACAGGAGGAAGCGTGACCTCGGCTGAGTTTTTCTGCCCAAAGGTGAACAAGACGGAAAAGTCAGGAAAGCTTTCTGATTTCAGAACTCACAGTAGCCTCCAACACAGGCCCCTCTCCTGATGTCCCGTGCACTCCCAGTCCGTGGTCTCAGGAAACGCAAAACAGAGGCAGCTGTGGGGTCTGGGTCCACCCCTCCGTTTGCTGCAGCCGTTGGCCTTTCCTTCCTGCCTGAGACCAGTCTTAGTTTTTGAACTCTGCTACCATATTCCCCCGATAGCCTCCCAGGCCCTCTATCTGCCTAGATTGTTATTACTGTTAATCAAATAAACTGAATTGCCCTCAACAAACTAAATTTCCAGCCAAGAACTCTTGGCAAGCCAACAGCTAACATTTCCTATGTACCAGGCATCGCACCTGGCACTGGACACCAGCGCAGGCATCGCCCCGTCCGAGGCCGAGCCCTAGACTCAATTCTACCTCTGAGGAAGCGGGCTCAGACATGCGCAGCTGACCCGCCCAAGGTCACACAGCTGGTGAGGGACAGGGACCAGACTGTGACCTGGGTGGTCTGAGTCTGTAAGCCACCCTTGGTCTCTCTGCCGCTTTAAAGCCTGTGGCCTGGTTGGATTCCTGGTCCCGGTCTCGGCAAGACTGACCTGTCCCCTTAGCACCCAAGAGCCACCGTAACAAACCGCTGGGTGTATTGACCAGACGAGGCAAAGGGGACCTTATAACTTAATCAGTTTACCGTGGAGATTCCCGTTTAACTTGCTCTCCGCCCCTGGACCGCATGCTCCGTGAGGTCAGGAAACGCATCCCCGTTCCTCACCGTCTTATCCCCAGCGCTAGTGCCTGGTGGAAAGAAAGTGGTCAGGTTTGTTGAATAAGTGAATGAATTATGGAAAGGACGAAGGTCACCCGTTGGGCACCCAGCGCAGCCGTGTACAGAGTCCGCGCTGTTTCCGTGGTATCTGAACGCAGCCCGGGTGTGGAACAGCAAGGTCCTCCCCCTCTCAGCGCTCACGCCTGCGGGGCGGGCTTTGCAGAACAGACCTCCAAGCATGTGACACAGTCCTGGCTCAGGGGCTGCATGTCAGTGGTCCCTGCTCTCTCATAGCAGAGAAGACCGGGGCGCATCTGGCTCTGGTCGGATGGTCCGGGGGACAGGGAGGAGGGGCTATGGGCCCCTGGCCTTTCACACACTCTCTCTTCTAACTCTTGGCAAGAATTTTCTTAGCACTGTTTTTTTAAGTGTTCCACTCCCAATAACCAGTGTCACAGAAGGGAGTCAGGCATGCATCTCTCTTCTCCGCTCACACATGAAATGAGACACGGATCACTGCTTTCCTGCCGTCCCAGGATCCAGGCGTTGGGAGGGCAGCTGCAGCGGACACACAAACTACATCTGGCTAAGCCCCGGGGGGCCCCGGCGTGGCCATTCTGCTCTCTTCACTTTGCTAAATCTGCTGCTCTTGTCTAAATGTAGCAGCCTCATAACAAAGTGAATCAGTTATACATATACATATGTTCCCATATGTCTTCCCTCTTGCGTCTCCCTCCCTCACTCTGTTATAAAGCAGAAACTAACACACCATTGTAAAGCAATTATACCCCAACAAAGATGTTTAAAAAAAAAAACAACATGATGAACGGGTTTTAAATATTTATAAATTCAGTACACTTTAAAAAAATAAAAAATAAAAAAATAAATGTAGCAGCCTCTTGACTTCAAAGGCTAGACTCTGGCCAGGCCTGGAGCCATGAGGCCAGTGCATTAAGGGCCAGGCCCCAGAAGTGTGCGCACCGCAGGGCCGGCGAGAAAAAAGCAAGCGGGCAGCCTCGGCCCCCCTCCAGGGTCAGGGAGACTGCTGTGTCCTCCAGAGGTTGGGAGCTGGGTCTGGGCCTCCTTCTGCTCTATCCAGCTGGCTTGGAGCAAGTATCCCGACCCCTCCAGGCTGCCTCCTCTCGTCTGGGCTGTGAACACTTGCTAATCCCAAATTTCATTTCGGTTCTGGAAAAAAAACCCTTTGATTCCAGGACCATATGGATTCTGTGATTGTCCCAGATTTTTGTGCTGGATCAGAATCTATTTATCAGAATATAACATCTGATTGCCTTAGTTTACTACTCATTGTGGGCTGAGGGGGGAAAAAGAATCCCACCTCATGTACATAAAAGTGCCTCTAGAATGTGATGCTTTACCTCCCTTTCAGGGGATGTCAAAGATGGGCAGGTGGGGTCCATTCAGAGGAGTTCACAGCCCCTCCAAGTCATCTTCTGAACATCCTCCCAGGTTTATGGGGCACACGATGGTGACTAAGTGTCTCCAGTGAGTGTGGGAAATGCCCAGTGAAGTAGGAGTCGGTCCAGGTGCAAACAGGTTACCTTTGTCCAAAGCAATGGCAATGACCGTCCAGCAGTTTCCCATTTTGATTCTTAAAACGCCAAATCACAGGTCAAGTCATTTCCATTTAACTGGGTTTTCCAATTAATTTGAGTCTCGCTCACAGATGATTTGTTAAACAGATTTTATCATTGAGGTAATGGTGGCAATGAATTTTGACTTCTTGTAATTTTTCAAGTTTATTGATCCAGAGCAGTTGAATTGTACTGTAGTTGTGACTTCCCAGTGGCGTGTCCAAGAAAGTGCTCAATAAATCCTGAGGAGACAGCCACTTTCGAAAGTCTGGAAACACACTTTCAAATTGGAGCCCAGGTTTGCCTGACTGTGAAGCCTGACGGCAAACCTGATCCAGAGAGGTAATTAAAAGAAGAGAGGAGGGCTTCCCTGGTGGCGCAGTGGTTAAGAATCCACCTGCCAATGCAGGGGACATGGTTTCATGCCCCGGTCTGGGAAGATCCCATATGCCGCGGAGCAACTAAGCCCGTGAGCCACAACTACTGAAGCCCGTGTGCCTAGAGCCCGCGAGCCACGACTACTGATCTCGTGTGCCACAACTACTGAAGCCTGCGCGCCTAGAGCCTGTGCTCCGCAACAAGAGAAGCCACCACAATGAGAAGCCCACACACCGCAACGAAGAGTAGACCCCGCTCGCCGCAACTAGAGAAAGCCCGCGCACAGCATTGAAGACCCAACGCAGCCAAAAATAAATAAATAAATAAAAATTTAAAAAAAAAAAAAAAAAAGAAGAGAGGAATTCATTTCTTCTCTTAGTGCCCTGTCCTTACTGGTGTTTTTAAATGTCTGTAACCAACTACTAGCAAATGATTTCTTAAGGAAATGGTGGCTTTGGAGTGTCACATATCCTGGAAGCCATCTTTTCTAAAAGTGTCTTGATCTCGCCTGGACCACATTCTGACCATTTATGGTATTCAGAGAAATAGGAGATAAAGACCCCTGGGCTGGCCTAGGGGTTAGAAACCAGGAGAGAAAGCCCACAAAGTGGGGGATGTCCAGCCCAGCCCCCCAGGAAGAAGAGAGGAGTGTCTCCCTCTTCAAGACAACAGGAGCAACACAAAGCCTTAGGACACGATGGAGATGGAAGCAGGATGGCTTCTCAGCCTGGGAGAGACGAACAATACATTGGAAAGCAAACAGCAGCATGATTTCCCTTCTAATCAGGATCATGACGCATTTTACAAATTAACCACTTTCCTCCGATACTTACCATGTTGAGTGGCTCTAGGTAGACCATCAGGGTGGACTCTGCCATCTGCATTTAGAAAATTGCCTGTACATTTATTACAGTGAAATTCACCCATTAATTAATGTTCTCCCTGAAGACTCTCATTAACACATTGAGCTAATTACTGAAACCACAGGCCCAAGGATTGGGTTGTGGTGGGTTTTTTTCCTGTTACAGTAAAATTTGCTCTTGCCTTACCTTAATAGGATTTAAAAAGAGAAAATGGCAGAGTCAGAAGGACCCTCGGATGCAGGAATTGAGTAAACTTTCAGGCTGGCGGTCTTGTCCTTCTCTGTGGGAGGCATGTGCAACTGCTGTTTTAGCAAGAAATACCTCCAGTGTGAGAGAGGTCCAAGCGTCCAGCCAACGCTGCAGGCTTCTAATAGCTCAGCTGCCGGGCTGGGATGTGTTAGGAAATAAATTGAGAACGAAACACAGTCTCGCGTCCGTTCATGGTTTCCTCTGATACATTGATTTTCTCTTCTCTTCCCCACCATCCACATGGCTCCTACGTGCCCTTTTCATCCAACAGAAAGCAAAGGGATTGCAAAGAATCAGCAAGGGTTAGACATATTATATTTCTAAAGCTTTCCACTGAAAGTGTCGACTGACACTGGGTATTAGGTACCTTAAGTGAGTTAGTGTACTTTATTATCTCCAAGCAGAACCATACTCCAAGCCTCTGCTTGCCCCTCTGTAGAATGCGGATATCTATGTAATTCTCCCTTATATAATTTGTAAGAGTAAAATGAGATAACATCCATCAGACCTCTAGCTCGTAGCACATGGTGACTATTCAGGGGGCTATATGTCCCCCTCCATCTCCTGGAGCGCTTTCCTTTAATACCTGGGGGGCGAAGCCTCCAGTGCCGCCTGAGTGAGGCCCAGCCCCTGCTGGGAATCCTGAAGCCCCTGCAGGCTCCCCTCGGACAGCAGTGCCTTATTCAATGTGCAACAGTAGCTTCCTGAGTGCTTCCCTGGTGTGGGGAGAAAACTAGACATGATACTTGCCTCACCAGGCAGGCATTTTGCTGGGGAAGATAGATATTTTTAAAGCAATAATAATGACTGCTGTATACGAGCAGTGAAAGCACCAAGGTGTGCGATAGGGGGCTTCTGCAACCCTCTGCAAGCAACTCCAAATACACCTGTGATCTAAGTATGAACTACTACTGTTTTAGACGAGGCCCCCGAGCCCTGCTCTGGATAGAAATTCTGAAGCTCCCCCAGTGATGAGGGGGGGACAGGGAACACGAAACAGAAGATCTACCCAGGCTGGGAGAGGAGAAGCTTCTAGGAGGCTCTTTTGCCTTCTTGCTTGGGGCCATTGCCTCTCAGCAAATACCGAATATTTGCACATTTGCAGCAAACTCTTCTAGAGTTGGATCTCAAATGCATCTTTCCACGGAGACAATGTTACATGTTGTGACTTATAGGCCACCATCTTTTGTAACTGATCTAGAAACTTCACCACTCTGGAGAAATTCATCAAGAAATCCAAACAGTTGACCAATAAATCTCTAGAGTACAATCCATTTATAAACTGGGTTCTGCCTACAATATGCTTATTTTTTGAAAAGTCTATAGCCTGTTTCAATGATAATTTATTGGCTTAACTCTCCTGTTAACTCATTCTTTTATTCATTCACCAAACATTTGGTGAGCACCCCTCCGGCAGGGCTCGGGGTCGGGCGCACAAAGGAACCACCATCTCTACTTCAAGCTGTCCACAGGTTGCAAATTGCAAAGGCAGAGTTCAGGGTGAGTTGGAGGCTGAGTCTGCACCCTGGCCTCTGCCCCGTGACCCAGACGCCCACAGTTAGGACACCAGGCTCCTGTCCCACGACGCCAGAGGCAGCGAAGGGCTGCTGACCTGGCTCTTTTCCCAGACCAGCCTCAGAGAGAGGAAATGCAAACTAAAGACCCAGCTGGAATGAAGGAAATAGGAAAAAATACTTAAATTTTTCGAAAACTCAACATATAAAATAAACAGAATAAAGATGATGACCCGTGTGTCCCTGTCGACCAGCTCCAACAATGAACAGCATTCTGCCATTCTTGTTTCATTTGTACATCTCTACCCACCCCTGGCGCTCAGAGACTGTGGTGGAGTGTACATCTGTTGGGATGAACACAGTTCGTAACCCACACTGCCCCTCGCGCCCCCACCCGGTTTTTGGAAGCTTTTATAATCCTATTTCTATTCTAACAAACATATGTGAACGTGTATTTTTCATCAATGTCAAGAATTAAATAATCTGTATATAATTCCTCCAAGTTCACAGAAAGTGCAATATTTAGCATACTTTTACCCTTTGCTACCTCTCTGGGTTGAAATACCTCTGTTGAAATCATCTAAATGTTTGAGTTTATGTTATTATTAATTTTTACTTTATCCCTCTTCTATTTTAAGAATGCTTAAAAGAATCTACTGAACTTAACCTTGTTATCAATAATAATTTAAACTCAATTATAGCTTTTATTGTTTAACACTGTTTCTTAGCTTCATTCTTTCCTGAATTATTCATTTTGGTGCATTTTCACTTATTTCCTGGAGGTTATTTAGTTTCTGCGTTTTGTTTTGTTTTGTTTTTTACCGAGGTATAATTGACAGTTACCATCGTATTAGTTTCAGGCGTACAACATAATGATTTGGTATTTGTATATATTGCAAAATGATCACCACAGTAAATCTAGTTAACATCTGTCAGCAGACATAGTTACATTTTTTTTCTTGTGAAGAGAATTTTTAAGAACTTTAAAGAGCTTTAAGAGAACTCTCTTAATAACTGTGTGTGGCTGTCAGCACAGGAGAGGTGTGGGTGGTCCACCAACCGTGACTCTTCTGCCCTCACGCTTGAAAGGCCAAGCTGGGTGGCTATGGATTCGAACCCACAGCTCTTTCTCTCAGGGCCCTGGGAATATTGTTTCACTTTCTTCTAGTGCTTGACGTTGTAGGTAAGTCTGATTCTCTTTTCTATGAGGGTAATTGGTTTTTGGGGTGGAGGGTTCTGTCTTATAAATTTTTCTATTTGACCTTGGAATTAAGAGATTTCATCAGACTATATCCAGGTGTTTGGTTTTTCAACAAATTATTCCTACTTGGCACTCAATGGCCCCTTTCCACTCAGAAAAAAAATTAATGATATTTTCATTGTTTTTTCTTCTATTCTTTTCTCTCTCCTCATGAAAGTCCTAATATTCAAGTACTGGTTACTCTGGATTCAAATTTTATCCCTTCTTGGGCTTCCCTGGTGGCGCAGTGGTTGAGAGTCTGCCTGCCGATGCAGGGGACGTGGGTTCGTGCCCCGGTCCGGGAAGATCCCACATGCCGCGGAGCGGCTGGGCCCGTGAGCCATGGCCGCTGAGCCTGCGCGTCCGGAGCCTGTGCTCTGCAACGGGAGAGGCCACAGCAGTGAGAGGCCCGCGTACCTCAAAAAAAAAAAAAACAAAACAAAACGAAAAACAAATTTTATCCTTTCTTATGGTTTCCATTGCTTTTCCTCTAATTCACTGATGCAGTTTTCAGGTAAATTACAAGTCAGGGTGTCTATTCAGGTGGGTTTTTTTTTTTTTTTCGTTTTGAGAGAGGTGTCCATTCATATTGATTCTACATCCTTTTTTAAAATTGCTGTATCATAGTCACACAATAAAACACAGACTTTAAAATTTCATTTTTAACTTTTTAAGGGTAGAGTTCAACTTCAACAAATGCTTACCTATAACCCATAAGCCACTCAATCAAGACATAAAAGCCCTTCCAGCACCTCAGAAAGTTCCTTACACCTCTTCCCAGTCAATTCACAGCCCCTCCTCAGAAACCACTAGTGATTTCTATGACCATAGCTTATTGTTGCATGTTTTAAAGTTTCACACAAATTAAACCATAGACTGTGTACTCTTTCGTGTCTGGTTTCTTTAGCTCAACACACAGTAAGAAAGGTGTGACATCAGTGACACTGTCCTACAGGGCCATGGCCCTCCCTTCTGCCCTGTCACCCTGTCTCTTCCCAAACCTCAGGTACTGAGCTCAGGTGCTATTTCTCCGAGGCTTTCATTCATTAATTCCTCTGAAAATGTTGCCTGATGATTACTTAATTAACCAGTGTCAAGGGGACTTTTACAGAAGAAATAAAATGTTTATTTTTTTTCTGATTACAAAAGTAATATAGATTCCCATGGCCATTCTGAAAAAATATGGGAAAGAAACTAAATTCCAACTACCCAGAGATAATCCTTTTTAACACTATGGTGATAGTCTGCAGTCTTTTTTTTTTTGCATGTGTGCACAAGCTGTGTGTGTGTGTGTGTGTGTGTGTGTGTGTGTTTTCATAGCCGAGATTCTATCTGGTATGTGGTTCTGTACTCTTCTTTCATTACTTTAGAAACAAAGGCTCTCCAAAATCAGAAAATCCCTACTTCCCACCTCAGAGCATGAAATTAACTCAATTTAAGGCATGTTGATTGAGTGTCCCACGTCTGCCTACTAAGTGCTGGGATTGTATTGGTACAAAGAACGAATAGATTTGGAGACAGGTTGATGGGCACCGCATACAGGACCCGAAAGAGTGGCCCACGTGTGCATACAAATCGAGTGACAAACTGTGAAAAGGTGGCGTTTGGGGGAAGCGGGCGGCAGCAGAAGAGGGCTGTGGGGTACCCATCCCTCGTCCCCCTCCACCTGACCTGGCAGAGAAATAAAAGATGCTCTCCCAGAAGAGACGGGTAGAAAACACCCCTCCAGCCCTCTCCAACTGGAACAAACCCTCCATCTGGAAGAGATGGTCCTCAGTGATGTGTCTTTTGCAGTGAGCACATCTCCTGCACAATTTACCCTTACGTGCTACCTAGTATCTGGCCCAGCACTGGGATAAGAAGCACAGCATCGTGTAGAGCATGCCGCAGAGAGAATCCAGATCTCCCTTGAGATTCTGGGGCTTTCTAACCTAGGAGTAGTTAATCTCAGCTTCAGTTTGTCCTTTTCCCCCCATATTCCTTTCCATTATGGATTATTACAGGATATTGAATATAGTTTCCTATGCTCTACAGTAGGACCTTGTTGCTTATCCTTTCTATATGCAATAGTTTGCATCTGCTAATCCCAACCTCCCACTCCATCCCTCCCCCACCCCGCTTCCCCTTGGCAACCACAGGTCTGTTCTCTATATCTGTAAATCTGTTTATTTTGTTCTTTACAGAAAAAATAAAGCTTCTTGGATGTGGATATAGCATATAATAATATATAGCAGCCAGAGGAGACAGAATAAAAACTCCACCTCCTTCACAAAGATGCAGTATTTCCCCCACCCCTTCTGAGCTTTTCTTCCCTGTGAAATGTTTCAGAGGAGAGTGGCTAGGGTGATGGCCCAGGAGAGATTATGTTAATGAAAAGCAGGATAAATGCTCAAAATGATTTGCACAGAAGGAACCGGACCGGCTGATATTCGAAGAGGAAATCCCGGAGGAGATGCCCCACATGACTAGCCTTCCTTTGTCAACCCTGAATCTGATAGAAGTGTCTGAATCTAGAAAAACAAGTTCACGGTTTCTCCCTCACCCGCCAACGCTTGCAAGCTCCATACCAGCGTTTCCAGTTGCAGCCATCATTCTGCCGTCGCCTGTGCGTTTGTATCGATACTAGTGTCTGCTCTTGTAATGCCAGTAAACCCCAGGGCACTGCTCTCCATGGAGCCCGGTGCCACGAGCTGGGGGCTTGCGGACGGGCTGGGCTCCCAGTTCAGCCTCCAGAGAACAGCACCGGGGAGACCAGGAATGGATGCCCCCAAATCACTGGTGACTTTCCACCATCACACAGGCCTCCCTTATTGCGGGAGGAGCACAAGGGCCAGGTTACCGAATTCTCGGGAGGACTTCCAGCTGCTTCTACATCCTCTGTCTCCACACGCTTGCTCCCGTTAACGGCAGCATCTGTGGCTGAGAATAAGGTCAGGAGGGGGGGCTGCTAATGGAGGGGAGGGGAGGGTTCAGGGTCGCAAAGGCACAAGGTGCCCGGAACCTCAGAACATCCCCACCACCCTTCTCTCCCTGGGAAGAGCCACCCCACGTGGGAGACGGGGTGACCTGGGGCGCCTGCATGAGCAAACGTGCTATGACCCTAGCAGAGTGTCAGGCACACGTGCACGGAAGTGTTACAGCATGATGGTCGAAAGCTCTGGGGTCAGACCTGGATGTAAATCCACTTCCATCACTTCTAGCTGTGAGGTCTTTGGCAAGCACTAATAAGGGGTATTAATTACTATCAGAGGCTACTGGGGGAGGGATCCTAGCTACGTGTACAGGTTAACAGGGGCTCCTTGCTTTCGAGAGGGTTTTGAGGACAGAAGTCATAAACCATAATGCACTTACAGAGCTCTGAGTTGCAAAAGCAGGGCCACAGGAAACTTAATCTAAAGGAGCAGACATCTCCAGTAGTAGCAGTTTACGCAGACAAGCCTGCTTCAGATAAGATCAAAAGCTCCTTTCACCCGATAATCTCAGTGTCTTATGATAAGATTGTTTGGGCTCTTGGGTTCTGTGCCCACAAAGCTGGTCTCCTGGGGTAAGTCTCAGAGCGGCCACTTCAAGGAGGATGATGTGGCTTCCAGTAAACAGGGCAGTGTTAAAATCCAGGGCCTCCTGCACCCACGGAGCGGCTGTCCACAGGGATGCCCAGTGGCTAATGCCATCTCGTCATCGGGCCCCATGGAGACGGGCGCTCTGGACGGTCAGGGAACACCTTGGGGGATGCTGGTCCCGCCCACGCCCGCAGGCTCTGCTTTGCTCCAGGTGAGTCCTCAGCAGAGAGTCCCACACTTCACACAGATTCTGACCCTGCAGGTCTGGGATCCCTGCATTTCCAACAAGCCCCCCAGCGGTGCCGATGCTCCTGGACCCAGGGATCTCACCTGAGAGGTCTGCTCTTCCTTGAGAATCCCAGTGAGTCCAAGACGGTCCAGGAGGCCCCTGGAGTTCCCTCCGCCACAATGCAGGGACCGTGCCAAGAATCGTGGCCCAGCCTTCAAGTTCTCTGTGGTGCTTCAGTCACACTCAGGATGCTCAGCTCTCTGTATCCAGACACATGCCTCTCTCGGTCCCTGTGCTGGTGGCGGTGGTGGGTCGGTAGCTGAACTCAGATCTGTGTTATTCCACAGAGCAGGGTGGCCTGCCGTCTAAACCCGACTGTCTCATCTTCTTTTCTGTTTCCTCTTGTTGATTAATTATTTTGACTGAGAACTTCATATGTCTTACATATATGACACAGACATATAAATAATAAGCACAGAAGATTCTAACCCCTCATTAAAACACTGATTCAGCTAATTTTACTCGAACTCCACACTGTTGGATTTTTTTAATAGACGGTTTTTAGAGCAGTTTTAGGTTCACAACACAACTGAGCAGAAAGTACCGAGAATTCCCGTACCCACCCTACTTCACTGACTAACTAACCTTCCTAAGGAAGTCAGGAACCACAGTGAGACAGCAGGTCCCAGCTGGCCCGACCTTGAGACGCTCAAGGACCTTGCTTTAGCTAGAGACGAAGAGGACTCCAGCTCCCGTGCCCCCACCCCTGCCCAGAGCAGTGGAAGGATATGCTTATGTGAAAGCTTTTGTTTTCTGAGTACGAAGTTAGTAATTATTACTTTCTTTTTTAAACAGTACTTCAGCAAAGCTAGAGTGTCCCAGCCCAGGAGGCAACTCTGAAACAGAGACCAAAATGTATAAGTAGTCCCTCTGAAAGCACCCCAAAGGCTGAGCTGTGACCTCCCAGAGGAATCAGTATCTCAAACGAGCCTCCGGGCTTCTGGAAACATGATTCGATCTTCTCAGCCAGCCCCTCCCGCCTCCCCCCTGTTTCCTCCACACTGCACACCTCCCCCCAACCAGCTTCCACCCGCTTCCCACCTCCAAACAGAAGGGCAGCCCACCACTGCACGCCAAGCCACGGCTCCCAGCTGCAAACTTCTAGAAGGAACAGGGGACTTAGCAGAGGGCCGTGGCACCAGCCCTACGTTTAGGAAGGCGGCAGAGGCTTAAGAATGCCATCCAGAGGATTCTAGGTGACCAACTGATCAAAATTCCACCTCCCAGGACACTGACCTGAAATTCCCTCTGGGTGTACAAGTGTAGAGAGAGGAGAAGATGGTGGAGGAGAATGACAGGGGAACACAGCATTAAGATGGGGAGAGGCAGCGGCAGGGACCCCAGGTGCGAATGCACCTCCCTCTCAGCCTCGCCACCGTCCCCCACCCATCGCACCCTCGCTCCCGGGCTGCCGTCGGGCAGACTCAAGGTTAACGGTTCTGCTGGAGTGGTCTGACATCAACAGCTTATGGAAACCCTGATCCTGTCCATCCTACAGCACTTCATGTGACCCTAAAGCAGCAGTAGCAATAATATTGTTGCACTTAATATACATGAGACACTCCAGCTACAAACTGAAGTCATGATCCTCATTTTGCAAAGGAGTAAGAAAAACAGAGAAGGTCAGCAATCTGCCCAAGATGACAGCACACAAATGACAAGGTCAGGGTCTAAGCCCTGTTTCACCCACCGGCAAAGCCCACGCTCTCTCTCACTTTGCCAGGCGGCTTGCCTTCTGATGGGAAAACACACAGTGGAGACCACCTGGGGAGAAATGCAAGGAGTCTCCCCTTCTAGCGCCAAGATTACACCCTCTCATTTGAATGTGTCCATGTCTCAGGGGACAGAAGCAGCCACTGACAGAGCAGGTAGGTGTAAAGAGAGCCCTCTGTCAAAACTGCGCTCTCTCGAAGCCGTGTTCTGAAAGATGCTGTTTACCCCGCTTTCCTGGCTCTGTGCCCCAGATTCCCTACGTCCAGCAGTCACAGAGGTGGACATCAACTTCAGTTAACGACGGTTATCGATCCTCAGGAGGGTAAGGATGGGCTGGGGGGAGCAGGGTTGAACCTGCACTGCAGCCGGAGGTCCCCACGTGTGCCGTGCAGGCTGCGCCAGGGGAACGGATCCTACACAGATGAGGCCGCCGGTGTAGATGGTCACTTGCCCATCCCTCCAGGGAGGCCTGGGCGGAGACCCTTCTCCACCTGGACTTGGAACGGCTCCTATTTGGGGCCACCCCTTCATCACCCTGCCCTCTCCTGGGCCACTGCTCTCCTGACCTGCCCTCTGAGTCTTGCGACCCTGGTAAAGCACTGTCACCTGGCTTAGTCAGGGGCACTGGGTGCTCCGTCTTTCCGCTGGATCGGGAGCTGCCCGAGGGCAGCACCGTTCAGTGCAGCAACCACAGCGCCCTTTGCGCAGCTGCATAAAAACAGTTACTGAATTTGATTAAAGCTGCAGGTCATCTCAGGAGTCGGGCTTTGAAAAGTCCCTTCCACGCCAAAGACAAAATCATCCTGTTTGCGCAGCAGGTGAATGGAGGTGACGCCTTACAAAGCAAAAAGGCAAACGCCCACCCCCCGACCCCCCGGCCCCCTCTCCCTCACTTCGTTCCTGTCTTCCCTCAGTGGATCAAGCTCTGGAGATCTAGAAATTTAAAATGCACACTTCTAGTTTAGGGGAAAACCAGACATAAAACATCTCACCTTATGACCCGAGAGAGGCCCGGTGGAGGCACACAGGAGATGCAGAGGGATGGACAGTGACGGTCCGCACGGAGGGCGGGGAGGCTTCCCGGGAGCGGCCCTTGAAGGAGGGAAGGCTTCACGGAGAGACCAGCGAGCACAGGAGCACGGAGGCCACACAGAACACGGGACGGTTGGGAAGAGCAATTCGCAGGGACAGGCCTCCAGGTGGGAGGACAGGTGTGGGGGCGCTGGTGAAGACGCAGGCGGCGCCGGTGTGGCCACAGTCAGTCTACGTGCCGTGGGCTGTGGGGTCCTCCAGGGGGCTCTTGAACAGTATCTTGAAGGATGAGAAGGGGTTCATCAAGAAGGAGCTACTCGCCTTGAGGAGAGCATCTGTGTCTTATCCTCCCGGGACAGCCACCGGCCCCTTCTAGGGATCATCCATAAATATTTGTTGAAGAATGAATGAAAACTCTCCACAACAGTGCCGCTCAAACCTTCGCGTGCATCCAAATCACCTGGAGAGGTTGTTGAGCACGGCTGCTGGGCTCCGCACCTGCAGTCAGTTACTGATCAGTAGATCTGAGAACGCACCGAGAAATGCCGTTTCTAAAGAGCTTCCAGGGGCCACTGGAGCTGCCGGTCTACAGACCACACTTCGGGTAGCACCGGTTTGTGTAGCTTTCCTCCTCTCCAGTTTATGCATAGAAGTCTGAAAATCCTCAGAGATAAGTATTTCGAGGGGACCTGGGATCAGGAGATGAGTAATATCTTACCTTTCTATATTGCTTTAGAGTTTCCAAAATATTTTAATTTATCATGTTTGATCCTTGTGCTTCTGTGACAATATTATCCCATTCTAAGGAGGAAGAAGCATCCAGAGAGCCAAAGCTAATTGCTCAAGGAACTATAGGTGGTAAAAGACGCAGTTAGCAAACATATGTCTCACAATGGAGCTCTGTCCTCCACACGGAAAACAAAGAGTTTTGAAAATAAAATATTAACTAATTATAAATATTCCTCTCTAGTAGATGATTTTCGATATCACCTCCCTACAGTGTTTTTGAGAAGTGAAGGAAGTTCTGGGATTATAACTCACTTTAAGTAAGACCTAGGTATCTATTCAAATTGATGCTAATAATAATGTCACTACTATTATTATTGCATAAATAACATATCACAATATTATTTTAACTCTCATTTGTAGTACATTAGGTAAGAGCATGAACTCTGGACACAGACCTCCTAGGTTCTAATCCCAGCTCTGCTGTTAATTAGCTGTGTGACCTTGGGCAAGTTACTCTCTTGTCTCAGCATCCTTATTTATGAAAGAATAGGTAAGAATAAGAATAGTAATTAATCAGAGAGTTTTTATGAGAACTAAATGAGTCAATAGATGTAACATGCTTAGAAGAGTGTCTAGAGCACACGGTAAGCTGTATACATATGTACGTGTGTATACGTATCATATATTATATCATTATTAGTAACAGTGCCCCGAAGCTGTTCAGCCCTCAGGCCTGGGCCAGGTGGGATCTGCAGGAGGCCTTAATTCAGACCAGGAGTCCTGGGTGTCAAGGCTCAGTTTTCTGAGCCAGAATTCTCTTTCTCAAAAACAACACAGAATCCGTCCCTCACTTAGACCAGCGAGGAGGCATCCTCGAAAAAGAATGTCAGGGAAGGAATCACAGAGCACCCCGGACCCAGCCCTTGTCTCGGACGCAGGAAAAGCCAAGGTCCCTGGGGGCAGCACCCCAGGACAGCCAGGAAGAGCAGGATGGGAAATGCCTGGCAGTCCTTGCTGGCTGAGCCCCCAGCTTGCTGGCACTCACGCCCCACCCGGATTTGTACACGAGTTCCAAGAAGGAGCTGAAACTGCAAGTTAGAAGGCCGGTGAATTCAGCACCACGTCCAGGGCCACCCTGATGGCGTCCCCTGGTCTGGCACTAACTCCAGGCGCTGGACTTTGGGAAGTTGCTTCCCAGGGTTGTTTGACCCCTGCGTACTCCCCTTGTCTGGGGCCTTCCTCTGACTGTTGGTGCTTGGCTGACAAATCCTTTCTGTGGTCAAAGACCCTCCTGCACAGATGGCTCGCGTGCAGCTTTGCTAGCGGTTGTGTGTGCTGCCCCCTCAGGAAGCCCGTGGGTCGTCTGTCATGGAATTAGGGACACAATTCACCAAACTGAGTTCCTGTTCTCAGGGGCCTGACTCCCTTTCAGCATGGCGTCCTAGGGCACGTGAGAGTGATTCAACACAAACACCGTGAGGGAGACCCTCCAACTAACGAGAAAAGACCTTCCCTAAAGAATCTAACGACAGAATAGAAATTCTTGTGGAGTCTGTAGGACTAATGTCCAGATCCAGCTTCTACAGAGCACCTTAGACACTCAGACACTTTGTATATGCAGGGTCGGCTCTGGCGCAGTCTCCTTTCATGAGAGTATTTTAGACAATTGTTGGTAAAAATAAGAAATCTATATTCTTGTGGAATAATAGGCATTACCGTTCATACAGGTTAATTTATAAAAGAAATTCTATTTGCACACAGGCTGGATTTATAAAATCTCTCTCACTGAAACTGATTCAAGACCTAATGCAAAATGTAGCTGTATTTTCATTTTACACAATAAAGTATTTTCTGTCAGCAGTAACCCAATGATACTTTCAAATTATGATAGTTTTTAAACATAAACTTTATCAAAATTCTACTACAACTATATGCTGTAATTGTTAAGGCAAAAGTATAAAATCTGAGCACCCTCAATTCCATGGAATGCTGACTCACTGGGGAAAATAAACTTATTCCTACCTAATACCACATAAATTGAAAGAAATACAAGCTGCTTTTTTTGCATAATAATAATTTTAGGAAAATAAAAATGCAGTTCATAGTTAACATCCCAATGGGCATTTTACAGGTCATTGAGATAAAACAGATGCAATACTAAGAATAGAAATTTGGTAACATGATGATCTTTTTATATAATAAGATTTTCCTAGAAGTGTTTTAATTATTATTAAAATAACGTTTCCTTTGGCTTTTTACAAGTAGCCTTACTGATATATAATATCAATACACACTAGAAAATTTACATACTATACAATCAACGCATTTTAAGTGTGCAATTCAATGAGTGTTAGTAAATTTATAGAGTTGTGCAACCGTCACCACAATCTAATTTTAGAACACCTCCATCACCCTAGAAAACAAAACAAAAACCTCTTTTCTATCTACAATCATTCGCCATTGCCACACCCTGCTCTACGCAACCATTATCTATTTTTTGTCTCCATATAGCTGACATCTTTGGGTATTTCTTTTCTTTTTTTTTTTTTTTTGCTGTACGCGGGCCTCTCACCACTGGGGCCTCTCCCACTGCGGAGCACAGGCTCCGGACGCACAGGCTCAGCGGCCATGGCTCACGGGCCCAGCCGCTCCGCGGCATGTGGGATCCTCCCGGACCGGGGCACAAACCCGCGTCCCCCTGCATCGGCAGGCGGACTCTCAACCACTGCGCCACCAGGGAAACCCTGGGTATTTCTTATAAATGTAAGAACAATACATGTTCTTTCATTGACCATAATGTTTCTGAGGTTCCCAAAGAGCCAGACCAGCTCCCCTGCCACCTGCCCCCAGGTCTGCCCCCAGGTCTGCCCAGCCTGCCACAGGGTTCTCCAGACCCCCTACCCACATGGAATCCCCACTGTCCTGTGTTTTCTTCTCTGACTCCGTCACGTTCACAGTAGGAGTGTGTTTCTCAGTCTGGTTGTGTCTTTTCATCCATGCCAGCGCCTTTGCCTGGGAAAGCAAGTGTCACTCTTTGGGACAGCCCCACACACTTGTGACAAAGCCCCTTTGTGAGCCCCCTGGCCACACTCGGGGTGTCCAGAGAGAGGTGAGGGCCTGGTCTAACCAGGTTTGGGGTAAAATGCAGCCCTTGTTGCACCAACTGTAACTCAGCAGCAATCTCCCCAACTCAAGAAAGCAAGTGAGCTGGATGCCAATTACAAAAAGAGAAACTTCAAATCCGTTCTAATTTGTAAACAATAAAGTAAAATCGGTGGCAACTTTTATGACTTAAACTATTATTAGTGTAAAAGGCTAACCCACACCAGTGGGTCCTGACATGACGGTTGAGTGTGAAAGGGGGCACTAGAAATTGTCAAAGGCCGTCAGTTACAGCCTATAAATGATGCATCAGAAATGTGAGGAGCACATACTCTTCATGAGTCCCCATTTTTCTGTTGCACGTCCTCACAGTGATAATTTAAAGATGCAGTTATAATTACACATGGATCCGTTGTATGGTGTCTGTGTTTTACTGCGAGCATTAATACCGAAACATTTGACCACGTCAGTTGCAAAAATCCATCAATCACGAACAGAAAATTAAAGACATGGTTAGACTGGGTCTTCTACTTCGTTGTGAACTTTCTGTTTTGAGAGGCAGCAAGGTCAGCCCAATGGTATACATGTGTGATCGTTTAATAACCCTTTGACGATTCTTATCATGATGATATGGAATGTCGGTTGCAGTTATAGAGTCCATAGTATGGTAATTAACACAAGGAAATCCAAAGACCGAGTTGTAACTCCTTTATAGACACCGACTTTCCCTGTGATTTTTTTTCATAGATTGTTTAGACTTTCTGTGCTTCTAATTCAGCAACTGTAAATTACTACAGTAGTAGGCATGCTACTTAGCACTGAAGTTTGTTTCAACAAAAGATGCCCACCTCAGAGAGCTTCCCAAGTGGTTTAGAAAGGTTCCTCCTAAAACTGTAATTCAACACCTAGTGGTATCCTATTATGTACTGTCAACCCCAAGCCAGCAGAGGAAAAGAAAAGCCTCTAGAAGACATGAAATCCTGCACCAAAGCTCCTACAGTTTATTCAGAGACCATTCGAAAAGGCTTAGTTGTGCGTTTCACAGCCCACAACAAATACCTAATGTGCATTAAAGAAATGCAGGCCCTAGGCTGACCTCTCTGAACAACGCAAGGAGCAAAGGCCCCTGCAAAGCTCTGACACTGCAGAGGGCGGGATATGCCAACATGTACGTAACTACGTTAGGAGACAGAGAAAAATAAATGGCACAGAATAAGCACACGTAAAATGACAGGGTCCGAAGAAGGGAGAAACTAAGGGAAGCCTTCGTGAAGCGGGGACACTTGGTCTGGATTCCAGGCAGAGGGTGGGGCATGAATGGGCAGAGGCAGAAAAGCACAAACACAGGGAAGTGCAAGTCATCGTCTGGCTGCTCAGCAGAGGTGGGTGAAGAGGGTTGAAGCTGTAACGATGTCTGGTTTCATCAACAGACAGTTACCGGAAGAAAATCCACTTAAGAGTTATCTGAAGACAGGAAATGAATCCCAGCGTGCTCCAGGCGGACTGGAGTTGGAAGGTTAGAAGTGAAGCCTCCTACCCCATTGCTCACAGGGCCCCGCAGTCTAGCCTTTGTGCGTGTCTGGTTCCTGGTCCTACTTCTCTCCATAGACCGACTCATCCGTGTGAACAACAGGTGTGTGTGGCATTTAGCTGCAGTATAGAAGCCTGTTAGTTCCTCTCTCACAGTCAGGAGTCCAGAGGCACGGGGTTCCGCAGTGTCAGGACCCGAGCTCCACCAGGAGCCCGCTTGCTCCAGGAGGCCATTCAAGCTCCAGCTGTCATGTGCACCTCTGAGCCAGCAGAAAGGAGGAAGGGGACAAGAGCACACTTCTCCTGAGAGAACTTTCTGGAAGTTGCACATAACATACCTGCTTATTTAGGGTGACCATGTCATATGCCACCTAAACTGGAACACTTATGAGGGTGAAAGAGGACGCTATTAATAATCACACCAGGGACTTCCCTGGTGGCGCAGCGGTTAAGAATCCACCTGCCAATGTAGGGGACACGGGTTCGATTCCTGGTCCGGGAAGATCCCACATGCCGCGGGGCAACTAAGCCCATGCGCCACAACTACTGAGCCTGTGCTCTAGAGCAAGTGCACCACAACTACTGAAACCCACGTGCTCTAGGGCCCACGCTCCGCAACAAGAGAAGCCACCGCAGTGAGAAGCCCACGCACCGCAACAAGAGTAGCCCCCGCTCACCGCAATTAGAGAAAGCCCATGCGCAGCAACGAAGACCCAACGCAGCCAAAAATGAATAAAATTTAAAACAAAAAATCATACCAGGATAACAGGCATAAACTAGGACATTCCCAGGACTTATGGGGGATATATATATATATATATATATATATATATATATATATATATATTCCACTGGCCAGAACGTAGTCAAATGGTCACATCTGTCTGTAAGGGAGGCTACACGTACTGTCTTTATTCTGGGCAGCTATGTGCTCAGCTAAAACCTGGGAAAGAGGAGAAAGAGTATCTCTGCCCCAAGCGCCCTCTGACACCCAACGAATCTCCCAGTTTGACTTTGCAAGTTGTCACCGTGTATAGACTGGTCTCCCGTAGGTCAGGCTCCTGCCCTGGTCCAATCAGCTATGAATGGGAGAGGGCATGAGGGCTGGACTTTTGGACTATAAGTCTCCCCTCTCAGGGGTGGTGTCCAGGAGCAGAGACTGAGAAAGGAGCCTGGGCAGAGCAGGCAAATTGACTGACTCGTCAACGACAATAGGCTATAGATCCATTGCAGAGGACAGTAAAGGCTGGAGTGGAAAGTCACACTCCAATTCAGCAGGCAGGCGGTGGAGAGCCGCCAGCAGTTTTTCTAGCAAGGCACTGGTGTGAATGGAGCTTTACTGAAGCAAGCTTATCCTGGCCATAGTGTGTGGGCCGGTTTGGAAGAAGGTGGGATGGAGAGCTACAGGTCCCCTCAAGTAACCCCTGCATGAGGCCAGGTGAGATTGAACTTGACCTTGAGCAGAACATTAGGAGGCAGGGAGAACTGTTAAAGCCAGGTAGGCACTTAGAGCAACGAGGGGTAGCTGGCAGTATAATGGCAAGAGAACAGTAAGAAAATCTATAAAAAGGAGAATCACAAATTCAAAATCACGACAGTCTGGGCCACGCAGTGTAGTGCACTGAGGACACGTGACTGTCTTAAATGCCACGTACGATGATGGGTAGTCATAACGCCCCATTCTTGAAAACAACGTTCATTATACCACGTTTCAGAAAGCAATACAGTTTGTAATACATTATATTAAATACTTTTATTCAAAATGGTAAGAAGTTTTGTGTTCTTTTGAGAGGTAAGCTTAGGTATCTGGAAGATTCTCGTATACAAAACGTCTCATTTCCCAAATAATAATTAAATGAATCCTCACCATACCTGAAACCGTTTTGCCGTCAAATGCATATTACAGGACAGCACTTGGATGTGTAGGTTATGTTTATCTTGCTGAACAGCAGATAGAAAGCACGGCTCTGGAGACCCAAGCTGAACATTTTAAAACCTCAGCTAGGGACTTCCCGGGCGGTCCAGTGGTTAAGACTCTGCCCTCCCAGTGAGGGGGCATGGGTTCGATTCTTGATCAGGGAACTAAGATCCTGCATGCCACGCAGCGTGGCCCCAAGAAACAAAAACAAAACCTCAGCTAAATAAATATATAAAACTCATTCAAAGAAAGTCAAGCCTCTCATCTATGGCAGAAATGCAGCTAAATAATACACAACGCCTTCGTATGACACAGGACCCCCAACATCAGCCCTGGGCAATTACACCTATTGAAAGGTGTGGGTTTCCGATCGAAAAGCTAGAGCTTACATGACTCTCCTTTGAAGGACCAATTTCTGGAACCTTTCAGTCCTTAATCAGAAAACGTGGACTAACAGAATGATAGGAACATAGAGAGCAGGTTCAGAAATTTGTGGCCATCTCTTTCGCTCACACAGAAATACAATAAACAACTAGTTCTTCTCAGTATGATGCTCTAAATTTAAAGAAATACATGTATGGAAAGTTCAGAGGAGGCCTCTTTGGTAATTTTGAATAACAACTAAGAAAACTGTCCTAGAATGGATGAAAGCAAAATACACACAAAGAAGCTTCTAGAAATCTGAGCCTCTGCATCTGATTTCTGAAGCAGTCCTCCATCTCCAATAGGGATTTTTTTAAACATCCCTCACAGATTATTTTTGACTTAGCCAAGCAGGGAGTCTATTTTAAAGCTCCCAATTTGAAAGTCATGGAAGGTTTATAAAGTTCTCCACCTGCATCTCTTTTTAGGAACAGTCCTTTATCCTCTAAAGGATGAAAACCTCTAGCATATAAAAAGTTTGTTAAGCTGTCACTATCAATAGGATAAAAAAAAAATAACGGCTGACAAAGAAGAAACAAATTGCATCTTCGAATAAGTTTTCTTGAAGCTCTTGTTAAAAGCTATAACCTCTGATGTTAACTAAACTTAACCTATTCTGACCCTGGTGGTGGCCCTTAACCTTTTCTTTCTTCTGCTTCCTGTGACTGCTGGAGAATACTGGCCCAGTCCTTGGAAAAGCGTTCTCTGTAGCACACAAAGGCCCAGGCTTCCTGCTCCCCTCTCAGGATACCCCAGATCGACCGAGGGGTCAGCACCTGTGCAGAGAAGCAGGTGACAGTGGTCCAGTCCTTGGAAAAGCGTTCTCTGGAGCACACAAAGGCCCAGGCTTCCTGCTCCCCTCTCAGGATGCCCCAGATCGACTGAGGGGTCAGCACCTGTGTGGAGAAGCAGGTGACAGTGGTCCAGTCCTTGGAAAAGCGTTCTCTGGAGCACACAAAGGCCAGGCTTCCTGCTCCCCCATCAGGATGCCCCAGATCGACTGAGGGGTCAGCACCTGTGCGGAGAAGCAGGTGACAGTGGCCTAGTCCTTGGAAAAGCGTTCTCTGTAGCACACAAAGGCCAGGCTTCCTGCTCCCCCATCAGGGTGCCCCAGATCGACTGAGGGAGGGGTCAGCACCTGTGCGGAGAAGCAGGTGACAGTGGCCTAGAGCAAGTTGTAAGCATGTCTGCCCTTCAGCTATCACGCTGCAGCTTCAGGCATTCAAGCCACTGAAGTTCAGATTTTCTTTGTGAATGCAGACTTTAAACAAATTCATCTATTGCTGTTCAACTGACTGTAAAATTGGTAGATTTACTGTTGCCAAAAAAAAAGAAGAGAAACTGAGAGCTTTCACTTCCACTTTGGTAAGGTCATGGATACGTCCCAGGCTGCAAGCAAAACAGCCTTTAAAATCTTTGCAGTGGAAGCTAGCAACTTCCAGGGGGTGAAATCAGCCCAACAAAGACGGAAATGTCCAGCGGAAAGTCCTCCCTAGACAGTAAACGTGTGAAACTCCACATCTGAGAACTTGCCAAGATGTAATGATTTGCTTTTAATTCCATTTCCCTCAAAGACGGGAAACAGTGAGAGCACAAATTTGTTTCATCACTAACATTATATTTACTGTTAGTTCTGCTTCCTTACATAGCCTTCTAACTAGATCTCATGTGGCTGTTTAAACACATTATTGGGTTTTCTTTATAATGTAGAACACTAATAACTTGGTCCTGCTTTGCTTTGACTTACACAGTAGGAAACAGCACCTTTCATAAAGTTTCCTGTACTAGCTCTTTGTATTTCTGCATGATGTCTTATCATGGTAAAAGGAAATTATTTTCATTAAGTGTTTCAAAATGACCAAAGTTAACTGACTCACTCCTAAACTTAACATCTTTGAAATGGAAACATATGGCCCTGTTGTTTTTCCCAAGGAGACTTTTGAACCTATTTATTTTCTGCTTCATTCGGTTGCACAAGAGATTTTTCACAGAAGATAAATGGCCCTTCCATATATAAATATTCTTTTACTTAGTAGACATGAGAGCTTTTTAAAAAAATTCATCATAGTGTTATTCATTTTAGACAAACTTGTTTTGCTCATTCCCAACCACTGTCATGTTTTAATCATTGGTGCCATCCCTTTTGATAAATGATTAATCTGGAGTCTAATGTTATGGGAAATTTTACACATGATAAAGAAATTTATTCTGGGGCTTCCCTGGTGGCGCAGTGGTTAAGAATCCGCCTGCCAATGCAGGGGACATGGGTTCGAGCCCTGGTCTGGGAAGATCCCACATGCCGTGGAGCAATTAAGCCTGTGCACCACAACTACTGAGCCTGTGCTCTAGAGCCCACGAGCCACAACTACTGAGCCTGCGCTCTAGAGCCCGCGAGCCACAACTACTGAGGCCCATGCACCTAGAGCCCGTGCTCTGCAACAAGAGAAGCCACCGTAAGGAGAAGCCCGCGCACCGCAACAAAGAGTAGCCCCCGCTCGCTGCAACTAGAGAAAGCCCGAGCGCAGCAGCGAAGACCCAACCCAGCCAAAAATAAATATATAAATTTATTTTTTTAAAAAAGAAATTTTTTCTGAATCTAATAATAGTTTGAGAGTATGTGAAGGGTTTTAACACAGATGTGGTCACCAGATGTTCCAGCTCTTCTGAGGAACCAGCAGAAGTAGTTGCATGATGGATTTAGGTTACTTAAAGGAAGATTTCCTCAGTCCTTTAAAACAATGAAATGAGATAATGAGGGAGGGCTGAATCTCCTTGTTTGGAGTTTTGTTTTTTGTTTGTTTTTTTAAGTGTACAGATGTTTGCATGTTTAGAACGCATTAATCACACTTCTGCCTGTGGATAATGGTACAGATTCTGTAAGAAGGCTTCCAGCTTTCATGTGTTATGAGAATAGACACATAGTATTGGGCTGCGAGCATCTTCCGGAGGTTTTGAAGTCACCCCACATCAGCCAAAGCCCTGTCTCACCCTGCTTTCTCTGTCCCTTTCGACAAGTTTGTAAACACGTACCCAGGAGAGCAGAGCACGGACCCTCTCGGTTTTTAAATGGCACTGTGACGAGAAAGTGGCTGCCATTTAAGCCAACACTCTTACTGGATATAGTATGCACTGCACAGGCTCTCACGTGCAATAGACTCCCATTCTTTAGTTTTACCAAAATGTCCTGGCAGGAGTTTACAGTGTAATGGAGGGAGGCAAGGGGGCATCTAAACTACCTGCAATCTGTTAACAATTACCTGTTGAAGAATATGCAGAGTATTGGACCTCACGCAGGCTCTACCACACGCACAGACCTTCAAAACAAACGCAGGACTATTAGCAGAGTAGCTTCTCAATTTGTTGCAGTCACTGTGGCATCATGAAGACACAGCCTAGTGTTAACAACTTTTAAAGACATCACCCACAGAGTAACGACTTTGTGGGACAGATATCTTGAACCTCAATGACCTGGGCTGAGCAACTGTGTTTCACACGCCTCCGTCCGCACCAGTGGGAGAGAGGGGACTTTGAAAGCTAACAGGCAAGGAGAGGGACAGAATATTTCCTTTAATCCTTCGTCAGAGCAAAAACATCAATACTTGCCTTGTGTGAGGAAATGTGTCGCTCAGGGACCAACCAGGAAAAGTATCATGGAAATTACCCTGTGGTGGAAAACGGAGAAGTTTCAGAATAGCCAGGATTTGAGTCATATTATGGAGTTACACTTCTACATTCTGGGCTTTGCTTTTTTGGTAAATTATGGGTAGAAACAATAACAATTTGGGAAGCTCTATACACTTCTGAGAGTCCTCTTCTCTGCACATACTGAATGAGACAGCTTACAGGGGCTTTGTGGTGCAGTCATATTCTGTCCCCAAACCAAGAAGGGCGCCTTAGCAAGCAGAGGCCATAAGTACAGGGAGGGGTCCTTAAAGATCCAGTTACCTGCTTTACTATCATTATTCAAAGGTCTTCAAAGTCACCCTCACTGGAGCTGAGCCCAAGACTCTCAACGATTCTTTAGAAGCTGCCCAGTCCCATTTCAGCTGGAGGTCAGAGCAGAGTTCAAAAGAAGAGCTAAAAAGAACCTGCTTCTCTCTCTGAGGGCATGTCTGTAACACCCACCCTTTCCTGCTCATCTCCTTCCAGGAACACCAAAGCCCCTCTCTTGTTGAGATATCTCACAATGGCAGTCTAGATAACTCCCCAAATCATCTATTCTGGCCACTCATACCTTCAAAGAGGGGCTGCAAAAAAAAAAAAAAAGGATGCTGACAGGTAGCTCCAGTTACCAAGGACAACTCGGTGTGAATTTATTCAAATCATAATCTCACCAAACTTTAAGTCCTGAGTTTGGGTATTAAACTCTTCAACCAATTTCACTTAGTATCTTCCCAGACTTGTAACTCCATTGACACTCATTTCATAAGGGACATTCAGCATTAAGAACACCAACTCTGGCACCAGGCTGCCTGGCTGGTTTTATTCTTGAATCTGCTACTAGCTGCGTGACCTTGGGCAAATTACTTACTTTCTTCAGGCTTCAGTTTCCTCATCTGTGAAATGAGGTCATTACATTTTCCTGAGGATTAAACAACTCGAGAGAAGTCAACCACTTGTGTAACACTGCCCAGGCATGCACACAGGTAAATGCTGTAAATGCGGGCATTTGCAGGTGACAAGCACCTACCATTTCCCAAGTTTTGTGCTGGTCACTCCATCCCCCGATCTACACTACACAAACACATCTTGCTATTAAAGAATATTTTTGGTAGGATAAAATGAATCTTTAATTCTTCATGTTTAACTTGGAAAAGACCAACATGCAAATACTAACCTTGGCCTTTGGGCCTCACATAGTTTTTCTGGGTTTACCACTTCACTGTTTTCAACGAAAATTCAGTACCTACTATGCCCGACGACGCCGTGGATTTGATGAGGAAACGGAAACTTGGTCTTTGCTCTCAAGAAACTATTTAAGGCTGCATTAGTTTCCTCATCTGAAACGAAAGAGGTAATGCGAGACTTGAGCTGTTTAATGAGAATAAAGCGACGTGTCCTGCTGGACTACAAGTATCCAATAGAAGCAGTGTGCTCTCATATAAATCAAAGTATCCTCTAACTAGGTGGCTTCAGGGAGTCACGGCCACTGAGGAATTCCCACTCTGCCAAGGAGGAATTTCCTACTGGAGAAGAGGCTAGAGGGGCAGGGGCTGGCACGGCGGTCTGCAGGCTCGCAGACCCCAAAGCAGGCAGGCAAGAGACCGGGTGCACGGTCCGCTCCCAGGGTTAAAACTGCTCCAGAGCCTGGACGCCGCACGCACGCCCCACGCCCGTGTGGTCCTCGGCCAAACGCTGACGGCTCCGAGCTCTCCGGGATACGGCGCCACGGGGGCCTTCCGCGCCCGGCCCGGCGCTCGCAGGCCGCCAGTGCCGCTTACCTGGGAACCGACGGGAGCCTCTGCTTCCCGAGTCTGCCTGCTCACCTGCAAATGCAGGTGAGCAGTGCTTCCGAACTCACAATAATTATAAAGACGTTTATGAAATCGTTTATTAAGCATTCTATCAAAATAGTATTTTATTAAATAAAAAAGACGTGTATGAAAGCTCTAAGCCTAGTGGGAATACAGCCACACCGTGATCGGCACCAACGTAATGGACCGAGGGGATGGGAAGCTCCGATCGCAGCACCCCCTGCGGCGGCAGGAGCCAGGTGAACGGCAACTTCCCGCACGCACCTCCCCTCGCCCTCCGCATTTTGTGTCGGAGGACTTTAGGCCGCCGGCCGGAAAGGCGCTCCTCCTCACGTCACCTTTCCTTTAAAGACGCAGGCCGAAGCCCTGCCCACTACGGAAGGTGAAAGGGCCTCACACGGCGGAGCCCGTTTGCGGGCTCCTTCTGCCAAACCTTACCAATCGGCGGCCCGGAACAGGTAAAGCTAAAGGCAAGGGGCGCTGCGCGGGTGAGGGGACCTGCAGCGGGAGGACGGGGTCGTAGGGACGTGCCTGCGGAGGACACCGCCTTGCGCTCGGCCGTGTCCCTGTCCCTGGAAGCTCAGTGCCGCCCACCCGCCAGCGGACAGGCCCTGCAGACCGTGCCGCGGGTTCGGGGGTTCGGCCGGGCTTAAAGCCGTCTTCCAGCCCAGGCTGCTGTCCGCGCACCCCGCAGCCGCAGCATCTAGACCTGCCGTCCACGGTCCTTCAGGCCCCTGGACCTTCCGCCCCGCTATCCCTGTGCACGTACGGGCACGCACGCAGGCCGTACGTCGCTACGGCCCGCTACGGCCCAGGCGCGCCGCGGGGGCGGAGCTCGGGTGGGCGTGGCCACCACAGATGCACGTGACCGGTCTGTTTGGCGCGCCGGGCTCCCCCCACCCCCCAGTCCCTGGCTCAGCGCGGAGCACTGGCGGGCGTGCAGGCTCTTTGCGGTCTGCGGCCAGAGAGGCGGCGTAGTGGGGAAGGTCGCTGAGTGATCTGGGATTTCTTGTTTTCCCATTTACCATTTACTAGGCTTCACGGCATAAGACTCCTGAAAGAAGTAAATACATTTTCTTACTGAAGAGCCGCAGTTCCAAGTACAGGTTATAAGAGGCTTCAGTGTAAGGAAGTGCAGAGTGGAGGGCTCTGGAAAATCAGCCACTGTTGACCGTGCTCAGCGCGATGCAGGAAGGGTAAACCAGATGCGTTCCCTGCTTCACAGAACTTACCGTCTGAGAGAAACAGTAATAAAATAATCACAAAATTATAATCGTGGAAAGATGAGCTGTTCTGTGGTCGCACTTAACTCTGAGCTCAACAAGCAAATAGCGGGACACGGGGGAAAGGGGGTGTTGACCAGGGGAGAGCTGGCCTAGTCTGGGAGGTAATCAAAAGAACGCCCTGAGAAAGACCCCGCTAGACAGGAATGGAGTTTCCTAAACCAAGGGGGAGAACACTTCAAGATCGGAAAGGCCAGGGGGGTTTAGGCATAAATGAAGTTTGGAATGGAGTGAGGCCAGAAAGGTGCGAAGGACCTTTTGGCCTCCTGAAAGCTCTTGGTCTTTAATCTTCAGGCAGTTTTAGGTGGGCGGGCGCCGGGTGCCAGGACAACACCAGCGTTGCAGAGGGGGGAACTGATTGCAGAGCTCATGTTAGGAGACTGATGGGAATCCAAAGGAGAGGTGGAAGATGTCTTAAACTAGGGTGGTGGCAGTGGATATGGAGAGAAGTAGGTGGATTTATGGTGTTCGGAAGTAAGACTGAGGAGGCTTGGTGTTGGATTAGCTGTGAGAGTGCGGAAGAGCAGAAGTGGACAAGACGACGTGGCTCTGGACGGACTGAGATGCTGGTCACTGAGAGAGGGAGTTCTGGAAAGTGAGATGACCGTTTAGAAAATTAACATACAGGAATAAGCACAACTTTTAATATTGAGTCGAGCGCAGGATTTAAGAGCTTTTCAAAAAATGTTTTGTGGATGGTTAACTTATTTCAATAAAATAAACTTAAAATTTTATGGCTAAAGAAATGTGGTTAAGTAATTGGCCAAGATATATGTTAGCTTTTTCCAGTGTTTTAGTCAGTGTTCTAGCTCGTCAACAGCTTGGCAGTGCGGAGAGTACTTCGTACAAAACTAGGGCCAGTGGACAGCAACCTGAAGGCTTGGTGACAGCAGTGCTCACCCCGGGCTGGAATGGGGCAGGTGGGGCAGTGGGCAGGGCAGCAGGCAGAAGGACTTAGTGAAACTCCTTGGGAAGGCGTGAGAAAGGATTCTTAAAGTCATCGGAATTGGCAAAATTAGTTTCACAAATATTTAGCCCACTAGAATCCATGTACCTTTTGGTTCAACCTCCCTGGAAAGAATAGACATCAATATAATGTCAGCTATGTAGGAAAGAAAAGCAGGGAGTGAACAAACAGAAGTGATCTTCACCTCTTCAGTTGATAGGAGTTTGGTAACAAAGGTGTTGTCAAATTATGTAAGATTTGTACATTTCATCGTAAATTTTGCCTCAAAATGAAAAGATTGTAAATGAATATTGAACTCCAGTTAATGATATGCATGCTGAAAGCGTGCTGAGTCTGACCTCTGTTACGGGGTGACGGCCAGAGTGCGCATTTCCCGCTTGAGTCTGGAAGTATTCTTTGGGTCACCCTTTGGCACCACTTGAATACCTTGTTTCCTCATCAGCTTTTTACCTAATGATTTTTGCATCCATCTTTGCCTGAGTCAGTGATTTGATCGGAGGTAGCAAAATGGTGGTTTTCAAATTACTTTTACTTTTCTTCTCCATGTATTAGCTGGCATTCTCCTCTAAAGAACGCTTTTCTTCATCATCTGGGGGTGATTACAGTTCTTCTTAAAAAGGTAGGATAAATGCTTAGTTCTTTTTCAATGACCAATTTCCAGAGTAAGGAGTCAGAGTAGCAGTCACGTACAGTTGTGGCTAACCATCTTTCTTTTTCATAGATTTTTGCATATTCGGTGTGTTGAAATGAATTTCAGTCACTGATGTTTAAATTATCACACATTTGGCCCGTGGGAGTCTCTTCATGCGATCAAACTGTAAATGAAATGTAAACAAAATGGTAATACTATCAGGGAAACCTGAAGACTGGATATTTGAACATATAGAGGAATGATTATCAGTTGGGATGTGTTACTGTGTTTATTCAAAAGATAACAAGAGTCCTCAGCTCTTACTGGAGTGTTTACTGATGACACAGGATTTACTCGGAAGTCGTTCACAGATGCTGGGGTCCCGGGAGTAGTTGCTGGTGGAGAGAAAGCCTGTTGGTCCACATGCTGCAAATCAAGGAGCTAAGTGATGGGTGCTTAGGCCTTTATTTTGCTGTTTTTTCTGTACATGCTTGAGAATTTTCCTAATAAGAAGTTTCTCAATTACTTGAATTTATGTTGATGTTTCCGATTCAAATTTCATATCACAGGTTTTTCCCTAACTCTGTTATTTATATTTCTATCTATGAAAAGCTTACTTTGAAGAAACAGGTATATCTTCCTTTTGGCTGATCCAAAGCCAAAATTTAGCTAGTGTTGAAGCATAATTGCTGTGTAAGTCAAGAAAATTTAAAGCCTTTTAAAATTTGAATAATAGCAAAGAAACTTTAAAAAAGTAAAGGTAAATAATAATCATTTTTAATTATTACATCAATAATTATATATTATTATAATTATATACTTATATAGTATTATGTCATATTTTATAATTTTTTATATTTTTTATAATTCATAAAATTATAATTTATATAAATTATAGTTATAATTTTTATATAATTATATATCATAATATTAAAATATAACTAATAATTATATATTATTATATTCAATTATTGTTCTTATAATAATTTTTCTACTCTTTACCTTTTCCTCTTCTTGGAAAATGTTTTTAAAGCTTTAAAAAAAATCTACATTATCTTTCTGAAATAGTTTTTATTTTGTAAACAAATAGAATTTATCAGTATTAAAATACTTCCTCTTTATAAAAAATTAGAGAGGCCTTCCCTGGTGGCACAGTGGTTGAGAGTCCGCCTGCCAATGCGGGGGACATGGGTTCGTGCCCCGGTCCGGGAAGATGCCCCGTGCCGCGGAGCGGCTGGGCCCGTGAGCCATGGCCGCCGAGCCTGCGCGTCTGGAGCCTGTGCTCCGCAACGGGAGAGGCCGCAACAGTGAGAGGCCCGCGTACCGCAAAAAAAAAAAAAAAAAAAGAAAAATAATGGTAATTAGGAAGAATAGGGGAATGAAAATTACTGTGTCTTCAACCTTAAGGAAACCTCAGGGTTCTTCTTAAATCTCTTTTCATCTTTCTCCTGTGCCTAGTTTGTTCATTCGCCTCCTTGTTTTACAAAATCCTACCTATTGAATAGTATCTTCTGTGTAACGTGTTGGTAATTTATTACACGGGGCACACTAGCTTTCGTCTGTAACTGCTAGTTTCATCCTAACTCATACTGAACTTTGGGACTTGCTGCTGCTGCTCTTTTTCTGAGGATAATGGAAAAGTCGTCTCCAGTGTCTTCAGACTTTTCTGTTTGGTTTGCCGGCTTCCGCCATGTGGCAACAAGTATCTGAGTGTCTGTTATTGAACAGTAAGTATCTCAGCTATTTAAAACCCAGTTCAGTCCCACTGTGGAGCCTTTACAGCATCTGCAGCCCCAGTTAATGACCGTCAGGTAACCCATTCATTGTGGATGAAACATCTGGCCGTAGATCTCACTGAGGTTGGTGGACATTTGAAATGCCAGCTGGGAATTTTTTTTTTTTTTTTTTTTGTAAAGCATGGATCATTTTATTCAAGGTTTATTCATAAATCTGACAATATCTTCTCACGATACTATAGAAGAGCACCAGAAGAAAACTGACACAGCGGTATGATTGAATACTCCTGGAAAAAAGGGCCCCAGCTTTTAAATAAAGGAAGAAAATATACGGAGGAAAGTTCAGTATCTCTAGAATGAAAAGAGCACTCTTAAGGCACATCTGCGGTGGGGGGCGCTGCTGCACCTGACGACCTGGAGATTTGCCCCCAGACACCGCCTGCCTCCTGGCGGTTTCCTTGGGCTCACGCAGTCATTCAGCACGTACGGTCAGCCCTCCGTATCCACAGGTTCCACATCCGTGGCTGCAACCAACCATGACTGAAAATACTCGAAAAAGAAAAAATTGCCAGAAAGTTCCAAAAAGCGACTGTGCCAGGCAACTATTTATATATCATTTCCATCGTATTAGGTATTATAAGTAATCTAGAGATGATTCAAAGTGTACAAGAGGATGTGCATAGGTTACGTGCGAACACTACAGCTTTTTATATAAGGGACTTGAGCATCCTCGGAGTTTGGCGTCCGTGCCAGGTGTCCTGGAACCAGTCCCGCGTGGATACCGAGGACGGCTGTACGTACTGAGACAGGCTGTAGGCGCTAGCAGTGAACGAAGTAGACACGTGACGTTTTCTTATGAAGCTTACGTTCCAGTGAGGAAAGACTGTGAGTGTTCGTTCGTGTGTAGATCAGTGCATGTCAGCAGTGAACCTCTTTAAAAGGCAAGGTCGTGGGTTTGAAAGGATGGGATGTGCCGTTGACAGAGTGGACAGGGAAGGCGTCGCCGAGAAGTAAATGAACTGGCATCGTCTGAGGGAGAGGATCCCAACTGGGGCGGGGGCTGGGGGGAGGGCGCGCCCGGCGTTTACAGGAATGGCAGGGAGGCCCGGGCGGTTGGGACAGGGAGCGCAGGAAGCAGGGCGGGTGCTGTGGGCAGGGGTGGGTGGGGGCCTGGTCCCGGGGGCTCTGCAGCGAGGTGGGGGCCGCGGAGGGCTGTGGGCAGAGGAGCGCCGCGGCCTGACTTCCATGTTTTAAGGGGCAGGGGCAGCAGCGGGGAGGGCGGTCAGGAGGCTGGGACCTGATCCAGGTGAGAGGTGAGGGCGTGTCAGGGGCAGGGCGATAGACAGCGAGGGAGAAGGTGGAGTGCTTGGATCCTGCTGATTTTTAGAGGGCGAACAGTGGGATCTGCTGAAAAAGAAGGGTCAAGGATCACTCAGCTGTTCTGGGCCTGAGCGCCAGGGGGTGTATGTGAGGACAGGACACGGGAGGACAGAGCGGGGAGCAGGGCAGGTGGAATTCAGCTGTGGCCGTGCTGATGAGGGTGCCCGCTGGGTATCTGCGTGGAGGGGCTGGGTGGGCAGTTAATTCTGCAAGGGTGGCGTTCTGGGGGTGCTGGGGGGTTGGAGCCATAGCCACAGACCTGCGGGGGAGGGAGGTGAGAACGTGCGCCTCCCATCACTTTCCATAGTTTGCTGTTCATTCCCCCCACCCATGTCACTGGTCGACGATGGGCGTGGTTGGTGGTGACGGGTAGGAGGGGTGGGTTACCCAGCCCAGTGGGATCAGAGCTGGACCAGAGGGAGCTTCCAGTCTGAACAAACGCCCCAGGTGATGCTCTAGCAGGTGCCCCAGGGAGCCTTCTCTGAGAAGCACCGTCTAAGGCACCGCATCCTCTTCTCTCATTGATGAGCCGCACACACCTACCTCTCTGAGTTCTTGATTCTCTCGTGTTTCTCAGCAAACCCTAGATGAGATGAACGGGTCCTCTCATCACTCCCTCAGACACTTCTCAGGTCTACCTGTCATGTGGATGGTAGGAGGGACACATTACGGTGGACAAGCAACTAAAAAATCAAAGTGCCCCTTCTAAGTGCAGCGTTCATAGCCATGAAGTCAGACCACACGCGCCTGACGCTTTAGCTCACCTTCGGCAGCAATGCAGCACCTGCCTTGTGAGCGATGGATGTAGTTTATGAGGCCACTTTAATGTCAGGGCATTTCCTTTCTGAGAGTCCCAGTTCATTCTTCCAGGGGGTCAGCTGTCTTCCTGGAGGGTCCCCTTTCCCATAACAGTGTTCTTACCTTTTGTAGACCGTCAGATGTATTGATAAGTTGTTCATTACGTTCATGAAGAGGTGTTTGTGAGTCACCAGGGATTCAATATTCTGCATCGTCCTAAATAAAGCCTTAGGGTGATATCTGCTTTTGGAGCTGGCACTGTGAGATCCACGGGGAACGGAGTCAACTAAGATAACTTTTAAGTTTCCTGTGCATGGACCTGCAGTGTTCACAGGTGAGGTTCCCACAGGCTCACACACGCCCTCCATGTTCCGCAGCACCGACCCATGGGAATGAGTGATCGGACTTCAGTGAGCTTTTCTCCCTGCTTTTTAGGATGGCTGCTCTTTTGCTAAAGAGGTTAACATTACAAACTATAAAAACGGAAAATACTTGCATTAGAAGACGTTTGGGTAAATACGTCGTACAGAAGACGGCGCTGGCGGAACCATCCCACATTGCCTCTGCCCCAAGACCGTCCTGCCTCATTCACGCAGAAGCTTTTAGTACTGAAGACACCCAGGACAAGAGAGAAAAGAAAAAAAAGAATGAAACAGCTTTTCGTAACGTTGGAAGAAAAATTAACGAGCGCATCATTCAGGTGCTGGACGAGAAGGGCAACGACCTGGGCCCCATGCACCGAGCGAACGTGATCAGGCTCATGGCCAAGCAGGACCTGCGGCTGGTGCCGAGGGACCCCGGTGCCCAGCCCCCGCAGTACCAGCTCATGACGGGCACGCAGATCTACCAGGAGCGGCTCCGGCTCAGAGGGATGGAGAGGGCCGAGCCCAAGCCTGGTAGGTACCTTGCTGTCTGCCCCCGAGGTCCTCAGGACTGCAGATCCGCAGCTGAGGTCAGGCATTTGCCAGGGCCCCTGTGACAACAGGCCAGTGAGAAGCTGAGACGTCCTTTCACCACCGTTTCCAGTGTCTTTTTCGTCCACTTATTTCTATCCCTTTTTTTCTATTTTCCTTGCTACTCTTGTGTCTGTCATGTCTTCCTCTACACCTGTGTAAAATGAGGGGAAAACAAGGTGACCACCACCAAAATAATGGGAACCCCTTAACCCCCCCGACGGCTGCCTGGCCTTCCACTGCACACGGGCATGACGACGTGGACAGGTAGGGTGGGCTCCTGGTCCTGTCCTGGGCCGCTCACCTGTCGGGGCGCCCTCCTCCCATCATCTCTAAGCGTGTGTGTGTGTGTGTGTGTGTGTGTGTGTGTGTGTGTGTGCGCAGTTAATCACACGGAAGCACTCCCTAACTCTGAAGTGATTCCTGGAGCGTGCCCCACGCCCGTTTCGTCACAGTAAGGGTAGGAACGCTCACGTGATGTGCCAACTCACTTGTCATTTAAACCGTACAGAAGCCGTGAGTTGGATATTAAGTGAAGAGGTTTGCTTTTCGTGATTCCTAGTAAGTGCTGATCATTATAGAAAACACACTGGGACAGAGGTCAGAAGGCTGGCTCCAGAGCTGCACAGTAAGGCCACGTGTCAATTTTCTGACACCACATTTAACAACAGAGATGTTGACTGGAAAACAGAAACTATCCACAGAGGCCAGCTAGGATGATAAGGACATCAAACTATGTCACGTTTACAACAAAAAGGTGGACAGCCTGAGAAGCTTGGTTCAGAGATGGCTGAAGGGCTGACAGAGAACTCAGACCAGCTGGTAGGAGCTGTAAGGAAGCAAAGAGGTGTTAATAAAAGAACTCCTTTTTAGAAAAATTACTTTTATTTAAAGAAGAAAAAATATAAGAAAAGAAAGCCTAAAGAAAAAACATAATAAACACCTGTTACCCACCCTCCAAAATAAGAATAAGGATTAACTGGTTCCTTTTAAAGGACCACTTCTTTGTTCTTTCATCAGACAATGGTAATGATAAACAGAAGCATTCCATGTTGAAATACTCTTACTTGGCAGGTAAAAAATTGGTATTTTACCTGTGTCTGTCTCCCGTGTTTGAATGTTTACTGGCATGTGAAACTACTGGACAGGAGGACGTGTAGGGCCCCTGTAGCAATGCAGACTTAGGACGAGACAGACTAGCGCCAAGTCTCACTCTTTCAAACCAGGACCCACCCTGACAAAGGAACTGACTTTTTCTTCAAATATTGGACAACATGATTTGGACACAAAGAGTAAACAGATTCAGCAGTGGATCGAGAAAAAGTACAAAGTTCAAATTACAATAAAGAAAGGGAAGACTACAGAAGAGCCAGAAAACAAAATGGTGAGTAAAAGCAGGTGTGACTGACTGCCTGTGTGTTTTTGTTTTCTTTCTGATCTTAAAAATAAAACTGTAGAAAATCTGGGGAATGTAAAGGCAAAGAAAAGTAACTACTAATCCTACCCAGTGACGATAGTAGCTTTCCAATTTGTTTTTCAAAATGCAAAATGTACACGTTACTTTTTCCATTGTAGCATAAATACTTCGCCACATGAAAACACTCTAGTTCACAGGGCTTCCCTGGTGGCGCAGTGGTTAATAATCCGCCTGACAATGCAGGGGACACGGGTTCGAGCACTGGCCAGGAAGATCCCACATGCCACGGAGCAGCTAAGCCTGTGCGCCACAACTACTGAGCCTGCACTCTAGAGCCCGCGAGCCACAACTACTGAGCCCTGTGCTCTAGAGCCCGCGAGCCACAACTACTGAAGCCCACGCACCTAGAGCCCATGCTCCGCAACAAGAGAAGCCACCGCAATGAGAAGCCCGTGCACTGCAACAAAGAGTAGCCCCCGCTCGCCGCAACTAGAGAAAGCCCGCGTTCAGCAGCAAAGACCCAACGCAAAACTAAAAATAAATTTATAAAAGAAAAACTCCTTTATAACTTACAGGCTATATGCTATTCTGTTTTACAAATTGTAGAGGATCCAGTACTTAAATAGGAAAGTTAGAAACTTTATGGGTTCCTCTTCTAAAGTCTGTTTCCTCTTTATAAAGACCTATAAGCAGCATTCCATATAAAGTCGAATTGTCTTCCAGAAAGTGGCTATCAGTTGACAGTCCCAGGATAAGTCTGTGGACTATCTACTTTGCTTTTGGAGTTATACAACTTGCAGCATCTAAAAGGCAGCATTGGTTTTCAACCTTAGTTCCACGTTAGAATGACTCAGGCCTAGGGCCCGGCCCAGCTCAGCCCAGCTGATCCAGAATCTCTAGAACTGAGTTGTATTTTTCTAACCACCCCAATGACTCTGTGAATGAGTGCTGGGAACGGCACTGGGCTGACAACCTGGGGGGAAAGGAGGGGTTCTGCCAGTGCCCAAACCCACTGCTTTGCACTGTTTTCGAGAGGGTGGTCTGGGCCAAACATAGCCCCTCAGTGCCATGACGGGATTTAAAACTATCAAGCCTTTAGTGCATTAGCCTAGTTACATGGAGTTTGTATAACTGCCTGCTTATCGTACAGGTTTCAGTCAGCTTAACCAGGTATGTACGATTCGATTCAGCAAATCCCTTAAATAGCAATTCAAGCATGCTGGTTTTTATGCGTATTAGAGCATTAACACGGGGAAGAATCAAAGATGTTGGTTTTAAATTAGTCTTTGGCTGTTTTCCTTTTCTAGGAGGAGATATGTAATCAAATACTCCAGACTATGCCTGGAATAGCTACCTTCTCATCCAGGCCACAGCCCATCAGAGGGGGAAAGGCTGTGATGTGTGTGCTTCGTCCCTTGAGCCAAAAGGAAGAGAATGCGTGCAGATCAGCTCTGGGGACCCAGAACGGAGACGCTCTGAACAGAGGAAATGGAAACGACGGAGCATCCAATGCTCTGCACCAGTGATTTTAATAAAAACGTGCTTCTGAGAGAAAATAACTGAGCTGGCTGGTCTGCGGTCCTTCAAACAAAGCAGTCTGGCGTGTAGCTGGGGCCAGCGTCGCCACGGCGGAGGGCACCTTGCCTTTAGTGCAGTTCAGAAGGCAGTTCAGTCTCCCCATTTCTGGGCAAAGACACGCCCTGGTTCTTTGTCCTTTTAGGAGGGATGTACCCACTGAGCCGAGAGGCCAGACTCCGTTTTTCATGAGACGGTCTCACCTTTGGGAATAAGGAAGACAGATTACAGGCAGGCCTCTGTATCTGCGGGTCAACCGACAGCTGATCAAAAATATTTTAAAAAAAGAAAAATCCAGAAAGTTCCAAAAAGCAAAATTTGAATTTACCGTGTGCCAACAATTTACATAGCATTTTCATTGTATTAGGTATTGTAAGTAACATAGAGATGATTTAAGGTATATGGAAGATGTGCGGAGGTTATATGCAAATACAGCTGACCCTTGAACTTGGGGGGGTTAGGCACGTGGACACCTGCGCAGTCGAAAATCCTCATATAACTTTACTTGGGCACCTGCGGATTTTGGTATTCTGGGGGTTCCTGGAACCAATTCCCCATGGATACCAAGGGACGACTGTAACTCGAATTCAAAATCAAAACTACTGGAATCGTATACCTATCAGGTATACAACTATCGCAGTATATACAACAACGAAACTACTGTCGTGAAGTAAGAAAGTGAAATCCACACAATTGCTCTGTATGGTAGTACAGCCTCACACAGTAATAAGTAGTTGAAAATATGCTAAATAGACTGCATCTAGTTTAAGCCAATTTATGTTTTAAAATTAACAGCTTGCTAAGTCTCAACTTACTTTGAGCTTCATTTTTTTCTTGTCAGGGTCATGCACAACGGCGTGCCTGCTGAGGCTCTGCTACAATGAAGGAAAAAGGAAAACAGTTTTACTTGTAAAACACTGCCACTTGGTATTTGGTGTCTGCTAATATGAAAACCCCATGAGTCATTTAAATAAACGGACAGCCTTCTTTCTGTTACATTCTGTTGAGAGATCTGACTTCTACCACTGGAGCAGAACTGTTCCTTAAATCTTGGACTAAAATCACTGCCTTTTACAAGGACCCAGGTTAGGAATGTATACATTTTCACCACGTGTGCCTGTGGCTTCCTAGTTCTTTCATAGTAAGGGTTTGGGGGGCCAGTTCTGAAAACCCTTCCGAGCTGAAGGAGGCTCTTCTAACTGAATCTGTGCCATCAGCATCGCCAAACACCAGTGGAAAATCTGACCCAAGTCCTGCTGTCCTCAGCACGAACATTGACCACCAGCAGTTCCGTGGTTTTCTGACGGTCTGGGCTGTGCTAAGCCAGCCTCACCCCCACTTCAGTCTCTACCATTGTTCACACGAGCGCCTGTGAGAGCACCAACCGGGCGCGGGTCCTCGGAGCCGCACGGGCCCCTCCACCTGGGGTCACGGTCTCCAAGTCTAGACCAGTGTCCCGAAGCTCTAAGGTCCCCCATGTCCTTGTCTCTTGCTCCCCTTCTCAATCCCCAGATGATGGCAGCCCAGAAGGACACCCCAAATATCAACAGACTCATAAATAATAAGCATATGGTACCAGAGGCCACTGGGTCTCAAATTCCGTCACGTAAGAATCACCTGGAAAGTTCGTTAGAAAATGACTGGGCCCATCCCCCGAACTTCTGATTCAGTGGGTCTGGATGTGCATTTATCGCAAGTTCCCTGGCGATGCTGAGGGCCAGACTTTGAGCACAGCACTGGCAGGGACGAATCTGTCTGCTCGCAGAGTTTGGTGAAGAACCACTCCTGCTGGAGCAGGAGTGAAGGGCCCGAGTCCCCCCCAGCCTCCCCATCTGCCGCCTGGGGCCAGGCTCCCTGGAGCCCAGCAGCCCCCAAGGACGGCGCCCGGGCGGGGCGCTCACCTTCATGGCAAATGTCTTGCCGCAGCTGGTGTGCTCACACACGAACGGGCGCCACTCCTCGTGGAACGAGAGGATGTGGCTCTGGAGGTTGAACACGGTGGTGTAGGTGCGGCCGCAGCCTTCCCTGGGGCACCGACACATGTCCCTCTCCGGGGCGTGAATTCTCATATGCTGCTTCAGGAAATCCTTGCGCTTAAACGTCTTCTGGCACACGTCACATGTTATGTCCTCTGCGGGAGCAGACTAGCAAACTGAGCCCACTTCCCAGCTGTTACCATACAGGAAAAACTAATATGGAATGTATCAAGCGACATATTCGATGCCCAAAACCTTATGATGACACATAGATCAGAAATCTGGGAGGAAACTAACTCCAGTGTGCCTCAATTTTTCCAAGTTCCTACATGACATGAAGTCCCTGTTTTTGTCTGCAAGCAGCAGGGGTTCTCCACCCGGAGGTGCAGGGAGTTAAACGGACCAGTTTTCTTCCGTGTCCCCCAACACACAGGGCACGCTTCCCAGACTGCCCTGCAGACATCAGCCAGTGCCTCCCCGGAGGCCTCACCTGCCCGAGCCTTCAAAATGTGCACAGGCCTCGGCCCAGGACCACAGATCTCTGCTCACGTGTCAAACAGCTGAGGTACCCTGGACTTACCAGACATACTATAGAAACTCTGTGTTTTCAAGTTCACATTTAACGTTTCACCCCTTGAAAGCACTCAGTCAGTTCCACAGGAGCAGATACTTATATGCCCCTCGTGCCTGCCTTACCTTTATGGGCTTCTCTCACATGTTTCAGAAGCTCTGTCCATGTTTTTGCCACAAAAGAACATTCTTTTTGACACATATAGCCTATTTCAAAAAAAAAAAAAAAAAAAATTGGTGCACTGTCTTTTGTGAATACTCTGCATAAACACCAATCATAATTAGACTGAAAGGAAAATAATTATCAAAAAATCAAGCAAATTATCAAAAAAAATTAGACTGCAAGGTAGCTATGAAAACTAAGAAAAGTTTATTTTACAGTAAAACCAAACAACTGCATGTCAAGGTCCTTCATATAGGCTCTCCCTTCAGCAGGGCTTCAAGAGGAGGCCCTCCCTCTCCTGTTCTCAGTGGGCTGGGTACACGGCCCACGAACTCCCAGCTGCTGTGGTGCACTCCCCCAACCCCGCCTCCATGGCTCAAGGCCCCTTTCCCCTCCCCCTGCTTTACCTTTGCCTCTTTTTTTACTCAGCCCTTTGCCCTGGATAAACCACCAAGGATAACCTTGCCCACCCCCAGCTTCCTGTAGTGTCAATATCTTGTAAATTTCATGCTGCAAAAAAGAACTAGGAAGAAGCAGCTAAAGGAAAAAAGAAAAGATTCCAGAGAAAAACTCTGAACAAAAATGGACACTGTGCAAAGCACTTGAACTGGATTAGTCAGTGTAACAGTCAGCCTGAGCTTCACCCAATTAAATACCAGATAGAAACTAAAAGCCTCAACTACTAGTCTCTTGTCTTTTAAAAAAAAAAAAAAAAAAAAAGGGGGGGACTTTCCTGGTGACGCAGTGGTTAAGAATCTACCTGCCAATACAGGGCAGACAAGTTCGAGCCCTGGTCCGGGAAGACCCACAGGCCGTGGAGCAACTAAGCCTGTGCGCCACAACTACTGAGCCTGTGCTCTAGAGCCCACGAGCCACAACTACTGAGCCCACGTGCCACAACTAACGAAGCCTGCGCGCCTAGGGCCTATGCTCCCCAACAAGAGAAGCCACCGCAAGGAGAAGCCCGCGCACCTCAACAAAGAGTAGCCCCCGCTCGCCGCAACTAGAGAAAACCCGCGCACAGCAACGAAGACCCAACGCAGCCAAAAATAAATAAATTTTTTTTAAAGTCATATAAATTCTAAGGTTTGGGAAACTAGAATATGTATCAAAAATCCTTCATGGAAACAGAAGAGATTCAAGCTGTTGGCTTAATCAAGTCTTTCTGAAAAAAGTTACAACCTGATTACTCCAAAAACCTCAAACTATAATTCCAAGTCCTTTGAATGCCAACAAGGAAAGGAAAGAGAAGAGGTTAAAAGCAGCTGAAGCAGCAAAGCCACTGCTGGAGTTCCAACCCTTTCACAAGGAAGAAGCATAAGCAGGCACGGCTGTAAACAATAAACGTTAACTCTCAACAGCAACAACAGGGAGTGGAAGGGCAGACACGACACCCAGCACCTCTTTGGTCAAAAGCATAAAACCTGAACAGGCAGATGGAGCCCCTGCCCAAGCAGTTTCGGCTTCTTGGGATGACCACAGACTCGAGCAGTCAGAGAATTAACACGCTCTACTGCTGGTGTGCCCGTCAGAGTGGGCACCAGTACGTACCCTCGTGGACCTTCCCGTGTCGCTTCAGACTGCTGGGGGAAGCAAAGTGTTTTCCACATCCTTCGTGGGTACACCTGGGTCAACAACACATGAGCATTAGCTGATCCGTTTTCAGACAGAACTGTACTTAAATAGTATGTCGTCCTCATCCTGCCAAAGTCTCCTCTTCCCACAACCAAACCAGTCATAAAAATGGGATTTCAAATTCAGACCTAGTTGGAGATGAAATGCAAGTTACTTCACCAGCCTTGGGCAGAACAAACTGAGAGAAAAAAGTCATTACTTTCTTTTTTGCTTATGTGATGAGATTAAACAGTTTTCACCTTTATACCTCTGAAAATATACCGTTTTCATGGCAACAAAAAGATGGCTCAGGTAAACACCTAAGCCATCCTGAGTCATTTGCGTCTAGTTTTTCTAATGATGTTGCCATGGGATGGTGTGAAAAGAAAACAGCAGCAGATGCGTGGCCTCTGGGCGCCCCTTCTGCGCTCAGGCCACCAGTGGCACAGGAAGAGGCGGCAGAGCTGCAAGCAGGGATGGGCACTGTCAACGGCAACAAGTCCCAGGCAGGGGACCGCCCAGCCGCGCACAGCGCCAGCCAGGGCTCGCAGGACGGCCATCAGCAGGTGCCCTTTGCAGGTGTCTTCCAACGCGTCCGGTCACCTCTTCGTGTTCCTCCTGAAACCCTCTCTGGTGCAGGCTAAGCCCAGATACCTTTGTTCTACAGGAAAGGAATACTTAGTTCGCGCCACTGAACAGACTCTATTTGAATAGTTAGGACATAAGCCTTACCTTCGAGCTTAACCACAATTGTACTAATTTCACAAATTATTCTGAAACACATTAAATCTTTCTGTTAGAGAAACAAAAGCACAAACTTGTGAAATGCCCAATACATAACTGGGCATACACTGTGCAACTTAACAGGGAAAGGCTGATTGAGAAACTGCCTCTGAGCACTGGTATGCAACCTATGCGTTTTAATCTTACCCCCACCTGAACCTGAAGAGGTCTCACCCACGGGAGGTACCTACTTGAAGGGCGGTTCGTTGGTGTGCTGGCACTGATGGGTTTTCAGCTGCTGATGCTTCTTAAAGGCCTTCTTACAACCTTCAAAACTGCACTGTTTAAGTAAAGGTTTGGTAGTCTCAAAAAAAATCAAGAACAGCTCACAACAGAATCCTCTCAGGATAAAAATACCGCAGAAATTACATACTTGCTACTTTCACCCATTTAGTTACTATAAAATTCAAGAAGCTCTGAAGAGTAACACATATGAAACAGCAAAAACAATTCATTTGGGGTAGTCTACCAATAATATACTTTAATTAGCAAAAAAGTCTGCTTTCAAAATAAACCATTATTATGATAGCTAGTGTCAAACTAAATTCAGATATTTGACCAATTGATGAAAATTTTAGACACACAGGCAATAAACATTAAAAAAGTCAGAATTTAAGCATATAAAATCATTCATACTTACTACATATTGTTTTTGCTGGTTTTCATGTTTGCGTTCAAAATGTTTCTTCAAGTTTGCTTTTGTGTTGAATTTCTGATCACAGCCACTAGCTGTACAACTGTTAGGAAATTGTGTAAAAACCAAAATATTAACAAACCAAGGGAAGAGAAATTTTAAGATGTGTACATCCTCCCACTTTATAAAAGCTAATTATTCCAAAGTATAATAAAAAATAGTCTTTAACAAATTCCAAAGTGTTAAGCCATACCACATAACGCCTCTCAATTTGACGTGATTATATGTAACGAGAGATGCATTTTCTTGTTAGGCTTCTGAAATTAAGCACAGTGTAGCAGACATTATACAGTGGACAGAGGGAAGATGAAAAACACTAGTTCCAAAAGCCTAAACCCTGCTTAGACTTAAAATCATGCTTAAGTTAAACTGTTCTCAGTTTAGAATCTGGTAACTTTAATTTTGCTTGAAATGTCTCTACAAACTACATTTCCAGAAAGACCTCAAACAAACAAAACAAACAAAAAAACTGGTTTCATCTTATCCTTAGGAGTAAAAAGATATTTACAGAACCATAAACCATTAGGCCCTGTGACATGTCACCAACCCGGTGCAGTTCCCCTTAATGAGCGCTTCTGTATCTTGACCTTGAATTATCTAAATTCTTTGTGATTTTTAATATGTGCTCTTTTTGTGATGAGTTTTCATAAGCCGGATGGATGAGGCAGGACTTCCTTTGCAAGCCCTCATCTTACCCATCATTCACCGATAAACCCCGAATAACACTCCCATCAGGCACCACGCTATCCACAGGGACAGGCAGGAAAAGGTGCAGAGTGACAGGGGGAGAAATGCCCAGAGGCCCACTGGAAGGACACAAGAGGGGTGCTGTGGCAGAGGCCACCCCCCCGAGTTCCAACACGTGCTATTTCTGACCTCAGGAACAAAACGCTCACTTTCAGCTGGGTTCACAGCCAACAGAAACAGAGCTTCTTCCAGCCTCCCTTGTGGTCCCACCGCTAAGTGCTGGCCCATCCTGCTCAGCTCCCACAGGTGTCTAAAGAGGGGGCACACCTCTTTTGCCCCTCCCTCCATCCCAGTGGCAGGAATGCTTATGTGACAGGTGGAGCTCCAACAGCCATCTTGGACCATGAGGACTGCAGAGGACGTTAGGAGGAGCCCCTATCCACCTCGGCCTTTCTGCATCTTAGTTATGCAAGAGAAACAGAGACTATCCTGTTTAAGCCTCTATTGGGCTGAGTTTTCCGTCACTCTTGACTTCAATCCTGACACAGACATCTAACCCAACACCACTGTGGGGAAGAAAAGGGCCAGGAAAGTCCTGCCAGGAACCAAACAGCAGAGACAGGGGGTGTGAGACACCCTGGCAAAGCTGGGGGTGGGAGTGCTGCTGCCCAGTTAAGAAGAGCTGGACCACCACTTCCTGTCAGAGTCCAGCAAATGGGGCGAGACCACAAAAGTGCCCAGGCACAAAGGTCATTACATAAGCAGTGCTCAAAACCACTGCCCAGTTTTAGGAAAGGAAGCAATCTAGAGGGTGATGTGAGAGAGGGCCGGGGAAACAGCCTTCAAGTGAGGCGTGCAGGCCAGCGCCTGAACCGAGACACGGGCAGCTGGGGGAGGGGAGAGGCCCTGAGGGGTAAGGACAGCCCTTGCAGACCTCCTGCTGTGGAGGATGGGAGGGAAGAACCAGGAGTCCTGCGGGTCAGCAAGCAGGCAGTGATGCCGCCTGACAAGAACGAGACCAAGGACAAAGCTTGTGGACTGTCAGGGACCTGGGCCCCATGGAACCAGGGAGACAGCCAAATAACGCCGCGCAGCAAGCAGCTGGACTCGGGGATCTGGCGCTAAAGAGAGGGACGTGGGCTGGAGAGCGAGCCGGAAGAGACACTGCAGTCGTCCTGCTCCAGCAGGAGTAGCCCTCGCCATTCTCTCCAACCCGCGCATCCACATCCAGCCCCATTTTTATTTAAGACTTAGTGTTTTAAATATAAATAGTATACAGCCACTTAGCTCAGAAACCAAAGGCATGGAGAGGGACACAGCTGCATGGTTCCTTCCACCCCTGCCCCTACCCACCCAGGACTCCCACCACTCCCAAGACAGGCAACAACGTTCTTTAGTTTTGCTATGTAGCCTTTAGGATTTCTTTATACAAACAGAAGCAAATATAAATAGAGGACTTGTTGTCTACCTCCCCTGCTCCTTTTTACACACAAACAGGTAGCCCGAAATACACCCTCTTCGGAACCTTGGTTTTTCAACTAATAAGTCCCAGAGATTTTCTTAGTTTCACTGGGAACACCTGCATTCCTTTTTCCCCTCTGTATAGTATTCCACGGGTGTGGATATACTTTACCTGGTCCTTCCTGATGAGCAGGAGGGCTGCTCCCATCTGTGACTTAACAAGCCCTCCAGGTGATTCTGATGGACCCCAAATTTGAGATCCACTGCTTTAAAGTAGCTGTTTTAAAAGAAAAGCAGTAATATCTACCTTTTCAGAGATAATGAGCAACTCCATCAGAGAAGAATGAAATTAACACTGGCATGGCAAAGGAGTGGGGGCTTAATTGAAAGAAAGAGAAGATAAACTGTTAAAGCTCTACTTCCTCAGTTCATATGTCTCTTATCCCAGCAGCTGACTGGTTCGTAAAGACCCTGATGATACAGAGCCCAGAATCTGCCAGGGAACCATGTTCCATCTGGTCTGAGCTTTACGAGGTTGATTTCCCATTTAGGATACACTTTAAAGGGAGACGAGAGGATGCAAACTCAAGACAACTTCCGATGAACGCGTCCCTGAAGTTATCATACGCAATGACCCACAAGGCCCCAACACTCTTTGCACATTCCAAACCCTGTCTCAGGAGATGCAGGCGAAAGCAGCTCTGCTTTCTTCACCTCGAAGGTCATCAGCCAATTTTCTGTGCCAAACGCCACCCACTTCAGAGGCCTGAAGACAGTTCTCTACTTACACAAAGGGCTTTTCTCCAGTGTGAACCAGGGCGTGGCGGCTGAGGTGCCAGTCCCTGACGAAGGTCTTGCTGCACCCGTCATGGTCACAAACAAACGGTCTCTAGCAGGAAGGCGACAAAAAGCACGTCAATCCTGCCTGCATCAGTGGCTCTGGTGTTACTTCAAGCCCTAAACTATCTGATGGGCAAAGCCGTGGACTCTGTCTGTAGAGGTGGTTTCCACCCAGGAAGTGCTGAGCACCTGCTACAGGAGGCCAGGCAAGGATCTCCCGCCTGGGGTTACACAACCGAAATGCCGCAGCTGCTCACGAAGTCGCTGCAGCAGGTTCTGTTCTAGGAACACCATGTGAAACCAGCGGGCAGCCTTCACAGTAACCGTACAGTACTGTGAACCTGCTCCTGACCTACATCCGGCTTCAGCAGCGGCCCCCTTAAAGATTTCCTGCCGGCTCTCAGCGCGGCCTGCGCGCACTGATCCTCTCCTCCCGCACAGCATCTCCGCATCCACTCAGAGCCCAGGGCGGGCGGTCTCATCTGGAAAAGCCCACTGTCTGCTCAGAGAACGCCCGGCACAGCTACAGAAGAGTGTGTCATATCCGAGAAAGCTCACAGGTGCCCGGACACACACAGCTCACGGCCCGAAGTGCAACCACCACGTGGGACCCGGCAGTTGGGAGGAAGGGCCTCCACTCTGAACCCGTAGGAAAAGCCAAAACATGTCCCCCGTATAACCAGTTCTGTGCACTTAACTATGGAAAACATGCCCCAGAACAGTCCAGGAAGGAGGTACCAAGGCCTCAAAGGACTATACTGGTAGCAAAGCAGGTGGACAGGAAGACAAGAGCTGCGTTACCAGGGCAGGTGCACAGAACTCTGCACAGCCCGTCATGCAGGACGTTCAAAAAATGTCTTGTCAAATTAATGTGAGATTTGGGATGACATGACTCCAAGTTTTCTAGCCTGTGTGAAGGAAGCTGAGAGTGCCAATATCCTAAATACAGCCCACGAGTCTGAAAGGAAACGTAAAGTCTAATCTGGACATCCTGGTAACAGGGCCCAGAATTTAGGGGGGTTGAACGGGCGAGAGGAAAGAGAGGAAGGCGAAGCATAAAGCACATCATGAAGGAAGCCAGTCACAGGGTAAGAAGAAGCCAAGAGAGTGGGGCAGGTGGAGAACCTCGAGGGCGGGAGAGGAGCCAGGGGAAAGGGTCAGTGAGCGGGACAAGGTCCCAGGGAGGGAACGGTCAGCCTTCAAATGCTGCAGGGGTGAGGGGGACGGGCAGCGTGAGGACACACGGAGGGGATGACCTGTAAGTCAGGAAAGTGCTAGGAGCGGAGGCAGGAGCTGCAGCACCCTGGTTAAGGGCCTTCAGCTGAGGCCCTGAGAAGCCAGACTGCCAAATCCTGGGAAACTCGGCCAATTCCTAGGCCTCCATGAGCCGCCCTTTGCTCACCTGTCACTCCTTTGCTCCTACTGCTCTCAAAACAAAACGCAGGCTCTAAACCCACTGGTACCCTGGCCTACAAATGACCCTCCAGGCGTGCCCCTCAGGCTCCCCCACCCAATCACGTTGGCCGGCGTCCACCCTCAGGACCACACGCTCCTCTGGCAGTTCTCTCTGCCCGGGCTGTTTCTCCCCCAAATGTCTGCAGGGCTGGGCCTTTCCTTCTCATTCAGGTCAAGAGAGAGGCCTCTCCCGACCACCCTCCTGCAGCCCTCTCTTCACTGCGTCGCATTCCTACTTATTCCGCTGTCCTCCCGCTTAAAGCATAAGGTCCCTGACGGCAAAAGCCTTGCCTGTCGTAACTGCTGCTCTCCGGGCCAGGACGGTACTGAACTATGAATGAACGAACACATGCTGCTTGCAAACCTCCCGTACTCTAAAGTTCTCCTCCATTCCGGTCCCAGAAGGCGGGGCCTTTTAAGGCAGGTTGGGGGTGGGCGTGGGAGAGAGTATTCCAACCTTGCAAATATTTACACGTTATGGGGACGTGGTGACTGGCCACCACTCAAGGTCAAAGACGGGGAAAGTGTTGCTTAGTGAGCCCTGAGCCCACGGCAAGGATATCTCGGTCCTAGAACTCCCTGTCTACCTCCCCAGGCCTTCCCTGCCCTAAGGCATGGCTGGTTCGCTTGCGCGTCCCGAGGGCCAAAGCTGAACGCGTCTGCGCAACCACGCGCGGGACCTTCGGGCAGCGCCCACCTGGCGTGCACCGCACCACTAGTCCCCGGCCTGGACGCCACGCCCCCCGCGGCCACGCCTTCGGCCTCGTTACCTCCCCCGTGTGCTTGCACAGGTGCGCGTCTAGCTTCCAGGCCTTGTTGTAATTGGCGCTGCAGTCGGGGAAGGAGCAGATGAACCTCTGACGGGGCGCCGGGGGCGGCGGGGCTAGGCTCTCGCCGGCCGCGACGAACGCGTCGGCGATGGTCAGGGACGACACCGCCTCCGCGACGGAGGCCGGCGGCTCCAGGGTGCCCAGGGTCAGGCACTCGGCCACGTGCTGAGCCACGTGCCACGAACCGAGGCCGACCGACCGCTCCGTGAGATCCTACGCGCGGTCCGACTGCACTTCCGGTAGCGCGGCCCCGGCGGGGCGGGGCTGGAGCGCCGGCGTAGTCGCGCATGCTCCGAAAAGCCCCTCGCCGGCCCGCTTTTGCGCATGCTCTGAGAAGCTCCTCGCCGGCCCCCGCCCCTCCCGCCCTGGGGCAGGAGCGGAAGCGAGGAAACAGTGGCCAGGCCCTCATCCTCTCCCGCCCCCAGCAAAAGGTGCCCGCGAGTCGCAGGCCCTGTGATGGACCCCGAGGCGACTGTTAAATGTGTTCCCATCCGCCACCACCCTTTTCGAAGTACTACCCTTGCATGATCTAAACTATCCAGTTCTTACTACAAGCTGGGTTTGTCTTCTTTATGGATTCATTTCCTGCAAGCTCTCTACATGCTCCCTCTGCAAGCCCCCTGGCAGTGCATCCTAAACTTGCTTAAAATCACGTGGAGACCTTTTAAAACTTCCAAGCCCAGAGCATATACCGGACCAATTAAATCACAGTTTCTGTCACTGGGAAACGGGAATCCGTAGTCTGGAAATTCCCCAGGTGATTCCAACGTTCAGACAAGTTTGGGGACCACTGCCCTGAGGCCTTGCTGCTCAGAGTGTGGTCTTCGGGTCAGCAGCATCGTTCGTTTGAAATCGGAACCTCAGACCTGCTTGAATCGGAGAGGTCTCCAGGTGATGTGACGCACCTTGGAATTTGAGAAGCACTGTTCAGAGGCTTGAATGGTATGGGTATCTTTATGGGGACCACATGTTTAAAGGACATACTTGGACGAGGGTAACAATGACAGGATGGCCTGATGTTCCCCCAGGTGTGTACTTTTCACAGACTGCATCACTTTGAATCATTTGGCAAGCCCTTGTCTGATGGCGATGAGCAGTCCCTGCGAAGAAAGTGCAGTTTTGAAAACAAACCAGGACTCTCCCATGAGGATAATGGCCTGTCTTGTCGGGTCCTGAGGACTGGTAGAGGGAGTCTGGGACACGCATCCACATGCTGCTTTTCTCCTTTGCTGGTCTGACCCCTCTTCAGGGGACAAGTCCGCAGACATCCCTCCTACAACTCTGCACATCTTAAATGGTTTCCCTGGTGCTGCTGCCGGCTACCTCCTCCGCATTCCGCTGCCCCCTGGCCGTGGCGGGGTTGTGTGGTAAACCTCTTCCTCTTCCGCCCTGCTCTTGGCCTCCTGACGCACACCGTGCCCCGTGCCTCTGCTCCTGCCTTCCCAACTTCTCCCATCTCCTTAACCAACTGTTCTTCACACCTTCTTTTCGGTACCCACGTCTTCGTGCTCAGCCCTCTGATGTGAGGTGTTGTAGCGGGGAGCACCGACTTTGAGGTCTAAGTCTACATTTACTCCCTGTAGGACTTTGGATAAGGTTCTTTGAATCTCTTTTCTTACCTTTAAACTGGACCATTGGAGTCATTCTTGGAGTGAATGCGACTGTATTAACCGATAGTTCCATTTATTACGTGCCACCCCCTGAGCGAAGCACATTTACCAGCAACTCTTGGCTCTCCCAACAACTCTGCATGTAAAGAAGCTGATACAATCCAGGCCGTGCCTTTTCTTTTTCTTTCTTTCCTATGAACTGATCCATCGTCCACCTCTATCCTCTCTGCAGTTTACTCTTCAATGTGCTTTCAACATCCCACGTTTCTAAATGAGTGGATTTTTTTTTCTTTTTTGCTAAAGTAAAAAACATCAAGCAGCCACCTCCAACTCAGCATTATTTGCAAGTGAAGCAATCTTACCATCTCCACCTAGTTACACTCCCTCCCTCCCGCTTGCTCCCTGCCTTTCCTGCCATTGGCAGTGTGACCCTGTCTGCCACCCACGAAAATGTAGAACAGTGGTTCTCACCCTGGCAGCACACTGGAGTCACCAGGAGCTTCTGAAAAGGATGTCTCTTGGGCCCCACCCGCACCAGTGCAAGCAGCCCCTGTCCCTCCTCCTTCCATCTGCCCATCCCTGGCCTGGCCGACTTGTGCACCTGCCTGTCCATTCCCTCCCACCTGCTGCCCAGCTTTGCTTTGCTCTGAGCCTGGACACCTGAAACAGCCTCTCAACCGCTTTCCTACCTTAACACTCTCCTACCTCTAATCTCTCCGTAAAACACTTGAGACTTTCTAGGTTTAAGTTTGCAAGACTGGCATTTGCAAAGCATTTTTGTTCCTCTTAGCTATTATTCCTACAAGTCGGGTAAAAGCACTCAGGTGGGAAATGGGGTCCCCGGGCTCAGGCCCCCTCCAGGCCCCGAATGGGCTTGGTAGTTTGGCAACCCAACTCTGAATCCTGGCTCTACCATTTACTATTTGGCCTCGAGAGAGAGTTATTTAATTCCTCTGAAGTGTGTGTTATCTGTACAATGGGGATAATGATATCTATGCCACAGTGTTGCTGGGAGATTTATATGAGACAGTTAATTCATATGAGGTGCTTAGCTCAGGGCTCAACATAATAAGTAATCAAAAATTAGTAGCCTTTATTTTTTTCCCCACTTGCTGCTGGCTTATGCCTTCTATTCTTACCCTTGAGTTGCGGTTGGCAGGCTGCTCTGACAGCTTCCAGTGAACTCGGCTTACTGGTATTCACATCCTTGTGTGATTACCCACCCCCTTGGGGTAGACTGGACCCTGTGAATTGTTTCTAACTAATAGCATAAAGCAAAGGTGATGGGATGTGATTAGGTTACAAAACACTGGGACTTTCATCTTCCTAACAGACCTTCATTCCCTTCTGGGCTTGTGCACTGTGACAAAACAGCAACCACACTGGAGAAACCCACAGGGCAAAGAACTGAGGGTGGCCAACAGCCAACTAGGAACTGAGGCCCTTGGTCCAGCAGCCCTGGAGGAACTGAATCCTACCAACGACCATGTGAGCTTAGAAGCAGATCCTGCCCCAGCCAGACCTTGGGATGAGACCTTAACCCTGGCTGACTCCTTCATTGCAGCCTGGGAGAGACCCTGAAGCCGAGAACCTGGGTAAGCCAGGCCCAGATTCCTGACCTGCAGAAACTGTGAGATAATAAGTGTGTGTTTGTTTACGCCACTAAATTGGGGGGTGATTTGTCATGCAGCATAACTAACGCATAGTTACATTACACAAAATAACTCTAGACCTGGTAGTCCTGCGCTCACACTAAGGAGAGGGCATCTGAACAAAGAGGTTTCTGACCGGAAGGAGACCCTGACCCAGCATCCAACCATCACACAAATTTCTTCCTATCCAGAAATCACACAGTGTGACAAGAACGCATGTAGTTATGGCGATAAATGGACAAAATAGCTTGAATGTGGACTGCCCTTCAATATGTGGTCCCTTTAACCCCGATTTTATTCTTATCTCCTAATGTTTACTTCTCCCGGTTTGGTCCAGCACAGACAAGGTGGTCAGCTAGGGCCACTGTCCTAGCAGATCAAGCAAAGCACCAGGACATCATCCCTGAAACCCACCTTTAACTTGAAGCTCTGTTCCTTCTTTTATAGGCATGCCATAGAAAGACTTTTGGATTCAGCCCCAATTGCCACTAACTACTTGAGTGCGACTTTGGGCAACTCTCCGTAACCTGCTTTGCCTGGTCTGTGAAATAGAGGAGACCCTGCCCTGCCTTCCTCTCACAGTTGCTATGGGCATCATATGGGAACTTGGCGAGTTAACTGACCTCTCTGAACTTCAGTTCTCCATCAGCCAACTGAGGACAATAGGACCTACTTCACAGATTGTGAGGATTAGCAAGAAAATGCACGTAAAACACCTTTGCCAACCATGAAGTGCTAGCCATCTGTAAACTGTTACTGACACTAGGTTCTCAAATATTGGCTCAAACAAAAAGTGAATGAGCCAAGGTCATCCCAAGGATGACCAAGGTAGGATTGAGCAAGAGAGATTCCACCCCTCGGCCACATCCTCAATATAGCCCGTCTCCCCCGTCCCTCAGGGAGCCTCCGGGGTCACTGATCATCTAACCAGTCAGGAGAGGTCCCCCAGGCATCACCTGTACCTTTGTCCTTGCTCCTCTGTCAGCAGAGTCCTCGCCCTCTTGCAGCATCTGTTCTTGGACCACCTCCCACCCCGCCACGACCTCCCTGGGAACCATCAGTGGGCAGTGGGAGACGCGGGACACCTCCCTTCTTGGCTGTCCGCTCACCACGCAGTTCCAGCCTGGCTTGTCCAATTAGCCCTCCTCTCGCTTCAGTCTGATCGTTGAATTTTCCTGCAGCTGTAATTGCCCCACCAGAGTACCGCCACGGGCCTGTGCTTAATCACTCCCACCCACTTCAAACCCATCTGAGCCGGGAGCAGCCAGATTCCATCTAGTTAGTGAGACCTAATTGCTCTCTGATTACCCACAGGGTCAGGTGCTTGAATGCTCATAGTTTCCATCCACAGCCCGTGCAAGATTTTTGCGTTTGATAATTTCCTCCATCAGCTTTTTTCACCGAGCGCCCAGAGACGCCCCCGGCAGAGCTGAGCAGGAGTCCTCGCCCCATTTATGGATGGCTGCTTGGTTTACCTTAGGGGTGGAATCCATCCATCTCCCTTTACTGCTTCATCTCTGTCCAGTCCACCATCATCTCACCTGATCTCCAGGTGCATCCTGCAGCCAGGGTCCCCCTCTCCAGTCCTTTCTCCACACGACTGCTAAGGGATCCTTTCCAAAAGCCAGGGATTTCAGTGGTGTCCTAGAGCCTTTAGGATAAAGCCCTGACTCCTTACTGTACCCCGCACGACCTCAATTCGCACCCCTCCCACTTGGTCCAAGCCCCCCCCTCCCCGCTCGGTCCAACCCCAATGAGCTTCCTTCATTACTCACAACTGCCCATCACCCATTTCCCCGCATACTCTCCTCTCAGTTTTGTATCACTCTCTCTTCTCATAGAGCCTATAGATTTCCCAACACTGCTATGAAGAAACAGGAACCATCTCTTTTCAGATAGAGGGTTGTGTGGAGAGAGGATGGGAAGGGCAGGGGTCTCCTGGCTCCTTGGGGTGTCTGGGACCATGTTTCAGAACCTGCAGAATGTATCCTGGAAAACCACGGCTCTAATGTCTGTGATGATACAAACTTGCCCCGGAACCTTAAAAGGACCTCTATTAATATTCACTTACCTGTGGAGAAGAGAAATTATCTGGTCTCAAGTATTAGTCTTCTAGAAATAGGACTTTGAGCGCATGTTGAGACAGCTGCTGCCTCTCCTGTGTAGGTCCCTGCCCCTATATAAAGAGAGGAAATGCCTTCATCCAGTTGCAGCTGCGGAGGAATGAAATGGTTCTGTTCCATTTTTCTCTTTTCCAGGCCTTTTGTCATTCTTTTACCCAGTGGATATGGGGATATATGTATAGCTGATTCACTTTGTTATAAAGCAGAAACTAACAAACCACTGTAAAGCAATTATACTCCAATAAAGATGTTAAAAAAATCTGGTTTATATGGGTATTTCCTCTACCAAATGTAGAAAAAATATATACTCCACTGCACACCAAAAGCTCTTCCTTTGTCACCCTTAGAGCCCATCATTACAACTGGGGGGAGGGGGCGTCATGCCCAGGGTCCTCTCCTCAGAATACCCACACACATCTCAGCAGACAGATGCTGCATACAATTTAATGGAGGATGGACTCAGCTTGAGAATTCCTGCTCCAGAGGGTGAGTAGAAAAAGATTTTTCAAAAGTAACACTTGGGGCAGCTGAGACTAATGGAGCTGGCATGCTGGTTGGAATTTTCGATCTTTTGGTTGCTTTCTGTGGTTATGATTTCAAGTCTGAGGTTTGTGACTGTTCCCGGTGGGGCTTGTCTCCAGCGCAGTGGCTCCTCCAGAATCCCAAAGGGTGGGCGTCCGGGGAGAGGCAGTACTGTCTTCCAGAAGGGAGTGTGCTCTTCCCTGGGACGGTTTGTGACAACGCATTCTGTCCACAAGCAAGTGGCTGACGTCCTTGCCTCCCCCCAGAGTCATGACATTGGTGATGCTCTCAGTGATGGCACAGAGCGACAAGGTGGGCAGACCTGCATGTAATGGCTCAAGGTTGCTTCTTGCAGCTGTTAATTGGGGCTGTGTGAGATGCTGGGCCAGCCCCACGTGGTGCTCAGGGACTGCACCCCAGAGCCTCCGAGATGACACCTCAAAGTCACCTGGGCCAGTGCCAGGTGAGCGGTTAAAAGTGTTACAGTGAGATCGCCCCTTGTCTGCAGCAAGGTTGGTGGAGAAAGATTTTATGTGTTTTTTTTTAAAGACTTTTTTTGACGAATTCGTTACAGTATAGCTTCTGCTTTGTTTTGGTTTTTTTGGCCACAAGGCACGTGGGATCTTAGCTCCCCGACCAGGGATCGAACCAGCACCCCTTGTGTTGGAAGGCAAAGTCTTAACCACTGGACCACCAGGGAAGTCCCGATTTTATGTGTTTTAATCATGACATCATACACAAACTCTTCATTAAGCTTCTATTGAGCAATACGTGAAAGTATGTAAATCTGGGAGAAAATGAAAAGGACTGGTTTCTCTTTCAAAGTTACTTTGAGCATTAAAAATTTTTTTGTTGCTGGTCGTATTTGCAAAAAAGTGCTGTTTGAGTGTTATAATTGTATTAAAATGTGTACTAAAATTGTACTGAAATGTATTAAGCACTGTTGTTTCTATTTCATTGCACGGGGTGCGGCAGACCGTATATAATGAGCATGCTTTTCCCGAACGGCAGCCATCCAGCATCAAGCCCGCTGCGGAAGGAGGAGCTGTCTGCGCCCCGTGATTCCAGGGGTTCAGGAAGAACTTGGCCCCGAATGGTGCTTTGCTTCATGCTTGAAAGTACACACTGAGGTATTTGGGTACCTGAAAAGAAACCAGCAAATACTCCCAGGAAGGTGGGTGTGAAGACTCCAGGAGCCCTGGGGGGACGAGTTGGGTTTATTGCTCATCCCTGGAGTCTGGGAGAGTCTGGCTGGAGGTGCAAATTGGAGAGTTTCGAACTAGATTTTTAGGACCTTTAGCGATTTAAAAGCCAACTCCCAGATAATTTTACATTTCTGAGGCCTATCACCAGCCTTCTGGGCGCCAGCACCCAGCACACTCCCAAGGCGCGCCCCGGGGCTGCAAGGCCCCCCACCTGGCCTTGGCCAGGGGTAAGAGAGAGGCAGCCCAGCAGCCCAGCCTGCAGGGGCGGGAGCCTGGCCCTGCCTCCCCCTCCCACATCTAGGGGACCCTGTCCCCTACTAGTTCCCCTCGGAGCACTTCCTTCACAAATCCTGCCCACAAACTCAGTCTCAGGGTCTGCTCTGGTGAACCAAGATTCAAATCAGTTTATAAGGTTTATTCCAAAAAACAACAGGCCTCTGCCAGCCCCACCCGGCCTCTCTCCAACCTCTTGTTCTCCAGAAGCAACAATTTTACATTCATCTCAGCTTTTTTTCTTTTTTTTCGTATGTTCCTTTACATCTCTAAATAACATTTTCATAGTGCTACTTCTTGATTTTTCAGTTTTAGCCACTTTCTACTGATTTTTCCTTATGGGATATGAAGATTAAGAAAAACAGACACACACACACACACACACTTTCTCCATTCTCCTAAATGGTTATGAAGTAACAATACTGCTAGGTTACTGTTATATAGAATTTGCCACATGCCAGGCATTGTTCTAAGCATTTCACATGTATTAATTCATCTACTATCCCCCCAAACCCTATGCAATAGGTTCTGTTATGATCCCCATTTTACAGATAAGGAAGCTGAGTCAGAGTGAACGGCCTGCCCACCCGCACAGCTCATAAGTGGGTTATTATGATTGAGTAAAGATTTGGACCTAGTCGGTCTGCCCTCAGGGTCTGTGCTCTCAGTCACGGTTATATGGCTGGGATTATGCCATAACTTTAGTGAGACCAGACTTCAGGATTTTTACTAATATGATTATATCAGTGCTATCAACAGCTGATCCAGGTAGTAAACTGCGATTTCTCTTTCCTTCTTGCAAAACTTTTTAATTTAGCCAGAGTTTAAAAGCTGTCTGGTTTTTTTTGTTGTTGTGGCTTCTTACCTGGTCTTTCATGTTTTTTGTACTTATCTCTAATTCAGCCTAACTGCCGAGAGTCAGCTAAAGCTTCTCTCAACACGCTCCAACACATCAGGCATTCTTTCAGCTTTATCTTCTTGGAGAAATTTCTCCTGGAGCACTTCTGACCGGTTCCCATCTGGACTGACTGCTCCCAGGACCTGCTACGGAAACTGGAAACTCTTGAGGGTCCTCTCCTTCTCCTGGTGTCCTGACATCTCACGAGGATACACAAAGGTGTGTCTCGTTGTGGCCTGTTTTCACCATTGGGCTGGGCACAGAGTGGACTCTTGTAATCTTTAACCCATGCCCTGAATCTTTGGAGATTTTCTTGGATTACTTCTTAAATGATGCCCTTAATCCTCTAATGTTTTCATCTGTTCACTTCTATTTTGTTTTCCTTTTTGATCTGTTTTCTGGAAGATTGCCCCAGCTTTATCTTCTAACCTATTGAGTTTTTCAAATATTCTATACTGTTTTTATGTTTTTATATCTTCTGCTATCATATTTAAATTTTTAAAAATTTGCTCTCTTTGTTTTAAACATGTATGCTTTTTATTTATCAATTTATGTCTTTCATTGTATCCTATGCTCTGGCTTCTGCCCTTAGCACTCTCGTGAAACATTTGCCCAAGTTTGTTTATTTGTCTGCTTGTTTGTTTGTTTGCTTCTTCTTTCTTATTGAGGTATAGTTGATTTACAATATTATGTAAGTTTCAGATGTATAACATACTGATTCACAATTTTTAAGGATTATACTCCATTTATAGTTACTATAAAATGTTGGCTACATTCCTTGTGCTGTACAATATATCCTTAGAGTTTATTTTATACATAGTAGCTTATACCTCTTAATCCCATAACACTATCTTGCCCCTCTCTACTTCCCTCTCCCCACTGGTAACCACTAGTTTGTTTTCTAGATCTGTGAGTCTGTTTCTTTTTTGTTATATCCACTGGTTTGTTTTATTTTTTTAGATTCCACATATAAGTGATATCATACAGTACTTGTCTTTCTCTGTCTGGCTAATTTCACTAAGCATAATATTCTCTAGGCCCAGCCACATTGCTACAAATGGCATTACTTCATTCTTTTTTGTGGCTGAATAATATTCCATTGTATATATATGGAATATATATATATATATATATATATTTTTTTTTTTTACATCTTTTTTATCCATTCCTCTGTTGTTGGGTTGCTCCCATGTCTTGGCTACTGTAAATAATGCTTCTAGGAACACTGGGGTACATGTGTATTTTCAAAACAGTGTTTTTGGGTTTTTGGGGTATGTACCAGGAGCGGAATTGATGGATTACTAATTATTAGAGAAATGCAAATCAAAACCACAATGAGGTATCACCTCATACATGTCAGAATGGCCATCATCAAAAGTCTACAAATAACAAATGTTGGCAAGGATGTAGAGAAAAGGGAGCCCTCCTGCACTGTTGGTGGGAATGTAAATTGATACAGTCACTATGGAGAACAGTATGGAGGGTCCTTAAAAAACTGACCGTGCAGTTTTGACTCTACAATTGCAGCAAGCAGCCGGGCTTGCTGCGGCTTCGCAAACGCAGGTTTGCCAGGCGATCCCAGATTTCTTCTGAGAAGAAACCAAACAGAGCCATCTTGTGGTGGAAAAACGATGCACACGTTTCAGCCTAAAACTTGAATTAGGTTCTATATGACATGGGCGGGTGTAAATGTATCTGCATACTCTCATACCCTTGGTTCCTCCCACACGGTCGGGAAGCATTTTAAAGTGGTCGGCAAATGTTGACAGCAATCTACACTTGTCCCGCTAACACATTTACCACAGGTAATTAACTTAACTACCTGATAAAAATGTTATTGGCGTGCTATAATGCTCACTGTTTTCAGAAGAGACTTTGACTGACAGTTGCCCACACTGTGTCCTCGGTTATCTTTATAGGCACGTAATCGAATCCAAATTCGGTCATTAGTTTGTGACTTGATCGAAGTAAACAGCTACACTGGATAGTCGTGATCCCCAAACATTTATTATTTGCCCCAACCATGTGGTTTGGATTTTTATGTTGTGAAAAATAATAATAAATTAGATTGCTCTCCAAGGCTGTCGAAAGCTGTGCAGCCACGCTCTGCGTCTAATTCATCAGAGATGATACGAGATGCAGAACATCCATTTGTAGGCATCAGGACTCGTGCTGCGGCTCCTGGGAGCAGCGGTCATTTCATGGGGGCCGTTTAGGGGTGCAAACAGCTGCATATGCTGCGTTCTCGAGGCCCACAGAGCGAACCCCCCCCCCAGTGCACACGGGGGGTGACTTTCAGAGTGCGGCTGCCACCTGAGCTCGGGCTGTCTGCTCCTTCAAGCTCCGACGTCACCTGCGTCTGCAGGGCTGTCAAACAGCTTTGCCAACACGTATCAGCTGTGACTGGTGATGCCTGTGTGCTTTTCTGCACACAAACTTCGGCCCTCAAATAAGCAAACCTAAGCTCCCAACTTGAACTCTCGTTACGAGAGACGTTTTTTAAGGATGTGGTGACTGATGCGGGATGACTGCCCGGAGAGTAAGGAACCTTCCGTTGCCTCCACTGATGTGGCCCCTGCTCAGCAGCCGGCCTGGCATTGAGAGAGGAGGCCTTCGGGGCTGTGCTTAGCAACGCCAAGCCTCAGGCCCACAGGCCATGGGACCCTAAGAGCCTCAGCTGGAGTAGATGTTTCCAGGCACGAAGGAACAATCGCCCGCCCAGATCGGGGGGGGGGGGTAACCTGTCACAGATGGCTTTGACCACACTCTTAAAGTCAGCTAAGACAGAATTCTGTTCAATTCTTAAAATGAGCTGTGCTCCCCGTACCCATAGGGCAACCCACACTGTGCCTCCTGCTTCTCCACACTGGTCCAGACCCAACCTGGGCCAACCTGATCTTTGCCCAGCAGATGCGGAGGTGCCTGCCCGGCCTCAGCCCTGGGCCCACGAGGGCCTCTGAGCCCTCTGACTTCCTGTGGAGGCCTGCAGGCTGTGCGGGGGGTCGGCACCCAGCTCTGCCGGCCTCATTCGGTTGTCTCATCGTTTCCTGTGTGCCATGTAACAGCCACGTCTCCCCAGGGGGATGGTAAATGCCACAAAAGCCACGGGCAGCCAGTGTGGAAGAGGTAATAGGATTCATTTGTTGGTCTAACAGATACTGAGCGCCTGCTATGTACCAGGCACTGCTCTGAGCATGGGAAGACATCCATGAACAAAGAGATACATCACATTCTAGATGTCAAATCCGAAGCATGGTCCAAGGTCACCCAGGAGCCTGGGGGCCGGAGACAGGAATAAGATCAGAGTCCTCAATGATGAGAGTCAATCAGACTCCCCAGCTCCCGATTTCTCGTGCACCACAGGACACGGATGTACGTTTGCGGGTGGGGTGTAAGCTCTGGGAACCTCACGGCTCCTAGCATCTGAGACACCCCAGTCTCTGATCCAGCGGTTCTCACAAAATATGCAGCATTTGTCCCGTGGCGGGGGACCTGATGAAGAGCGAGTCTTGGACACGGCAAGGCTGTTTCCAGCTGCCTCGTTAACACGTGGCAATGCTCACTTGACACAGAGGCCGAAAGCAGCAGGAACTCAGGGAGGTCGTTTGTGCTGCCGATTTCAATTACCCTTAGCAAATACAGTTCACTTTATAGAGCAAACAGCAGAGCCCAGTTAACGTACGGGGCAAAAGAGAAAGAACTTTACCCATCATTAATGTTTTACTACCTTTCTCAAAAAGTGTAAACTTTAACCCCCAAGTCAAGTCTCAACTGAGGCTGAGGCGGTCCGGCTGCTGGGTCAGTTCCGGGTGCCGGTTTGTCAGTGGACCAAAGTTGTTTTGATCAGGAGAAACAAATAAGCAGAAAGGTAAGCTCTTTAAAGCACACCACGAAGCAGACCCAGAATTTCCCAGGCAGAGATAACCGGCCACTTGGCCCTCATTTGGAGGATGAAGGGCTGTCTGCCCAAGCGCTCCCTCACCTGGGGTGGAGCTGGGCCTTTGTAGTGACCAGCGGTCAGGGAAGGCCTTCCACCTGGAGCAGAGTGGCCGGGTGCTGCCTGAGACCTGCTGTGACTGACTTGGCCCCAGAGATGCTGTGATGGCCACCAGAAGGATGTGACGCTTCCACAAAGATGCCACACTTATGTCAGGAGCCACCAGCACAGACCTGATTGAGCACGAGGACTCCAAGTCTGAGTCTGATTTGGGGGAGAGAGCGTCTACGTGTGAGATGTGCAGGGTCCACAGGACGCCCCAGAGCCTGTGAGGTAGGGGCTTCCATGGCCCGCCGCCCACCTGGGAAATGAGGCAAAATCCAGGTCCTTCCCTCCTTCCTCATGTATGAATGACAGGCCATTCCAGACACTTTCGCTTTTATAGATGACTCATGCCTAATTATTTGTGACCCGACAGTGAGTCATTAGGAGTTAGCACAATGTATTATTCACAAACTAAAATTAACACAGGGCTGGATACACTGAGAGCCCCACTCAGGGCACCCCCAATCTAGGGGTCTGGCTGCCGCGAGGCCTGGCTCTGGGGCGCCTGCAGCATAGCTGGGATTCCTGAAGTTTGGGGGAGGAACACTGTTATCAGGCTGTCGTGAGCAGGTTGTGCTTCACAATTGCCGCTTTTCTGGCTTTTAAATTACAACTTACTGTTGGTTTAGCTTTGTTACCGTGCACTGAGTTTGGTGTGGGTTGTTTGATTAGCCCTGCGGTATGTAGGGGTACGTTAGCATCTGCCTATACTTTCCTAGTCTTTACACAGTAACGCACCAATGCATTGCAGTTCCAGTGTGAACCACCAATGCCCCTACTGCGAAGCCAGAAGTGTGCATAGGGACTTCCCTGGTGGCGCAGTGGACAAGAATCCGCCTGCCAATGCAGGGGATGGGTTCGATCCCTGTTCTGGGAAGATCCCACACGCTGCGGAGCAACTAAGCCTGTGCGCCACAACTATTGAGACTGCACTCTAGAGCCCACGAGCCACAACTACTGAGCCCACGTGTCACAACTACTGAAGCCTGCGTGCCTAGAGCCCGTGCTCCGCAACGAGAGAAGCCACTGCAATGAGAAGCCCACGCACCGCAACGAAGAGTAGCCCCGCTTGCTGCAACTACAGAAAACCCACACACAGCAATGAAGACCCAACACAGCCAAAAATAGATAAAAATTAAATCTTAAAAAAAAAATGTATGCATAATTCTGCCAAATGTATCCAAGGAGCTCTTTTTCTATGTCACATGGAAACCAATGGAGGTAGGTAGGCCATAAGGGATTTAGTCTGTCAAAGTGGGTTGCTAAGAGTTCTACAAGTCTGGCATCACATTGCACTAGTGTCTGCAGTAGATACTAAGCAACCAGTTCTCAGGGGTAAAAATGTGTGTATGTTGTGTGTGTGTGTATATAATGTACGTAATATACAGGTTTACTGTACATTATTATTGTATAATAATGTATAATACATACGTTTATTTTATATTATTACTGATGTAGATGTGTGACACAATTTACAAATTTTAAAAAATAGGTAATACTCTTGACTGTAAGTTCCATTTAGCTAGTTGATTCTCACAGAATGCTTTCAGTTGATCTTTGTTGCCTGTGTCCACGGCCAATCTATATGTGCAGCTGATGAACAAACGTAGTTCCAACGGAACTGTTACTTCAGATTTTTGTTTAACCGTAAAAGTAAAACAACAAAGACTACATCAAAACTTCAGTTATTTATCGATGACGTGTGTGAATTCTTTGTTTCGTCAGATAGTATTTTCCTGCACTGGAAGGACACATTTTGAGTTTTTCAGCTATTCACAATTTAACAGCTATACACATAACATACGTTTTCGGTTTCATCTGCAGTATTAACATTTTCTCCATCACACTTTCTTAAGTCTAGACAATCAACAAAATAATAAATCCGGCCCTGATTTATAATCAACCCCTGACTGATTTAACAATGAATCAAGCGTTTTGCCAGTTTCTATGGTGCACACAGTCCCACCAAGGCCGGTTTCTGTCTACTGACATAACATCACTGAACGTGGGGTTGGTAAGAGATGCCCAGTAATGCACCCTTATAGGGTTTCCACAATAACCCAAATAATCTCAAGAACATAGATGATAGTAAAATGCAGTAAAAGACAAATAGTAAGTGATCAACTTTGAGTTATTACCACCTTCTTTTCTTACATCATTTATTATTAAGAATGGCTGGGCTTCCCTGGTGGCACGGTGGTTGGGAGTCCGCCTGCCGATGCAGGGGACACGGGTTCGTGCTCCGGTCCGGGAGGATCCCACATGCCGCGGAGAGGCTGGGCCCGTGAGCCATGGCCGCTGAGCCTGCGCGTCCGGAGCCTGTGCTCCGCAACGGGAGAGGCCACAACGATGAGAGGCCCCCGTACAGCAAAAAAAAAAAAAAAAAAAAAAAAAAGAATGGCTTGTTTAATAACTGACTTGGAAGGCCCCTGAAGATTCTCGGGAGCCTGTACCAGCTGGCCTGGTACACCTTTGTGCGTGTGGCAGTGAAGGTAGCTGTGATTTAAGAGAAGCTCTTTATTCTTTCAGACGCAGTGATTGTTTCCCATTTCGACTTCCTTCAGCTTATAATTTGGCTGCCTCTAGGCCTGGCCCACCCCCTTCGGTGTCAGCCCCTGCCCCTCATCACAGTCTTGCCCACCCCTGGGACCAGGATGGAGCTGTGGCTGCAGAGCCTGGCTACAGGGGATGAATGGGCAGGTCTGCACTTGCGGCCCCGCCGGAAGCACAGCCCCTGCCATAAAGAGGAAAAGCTAGAAGCAGTTTGAAAATTAGGAAGCAAGTGGCAGCCAGTGACTAAAAGCCTAGCGCAGCCATAAAAATCCGCCCCGGGTTACATCTTGAGAAACAAGGTGTTGGCTTTTAAGGTGTTTAATTTTCTCTCGTTAAAAACTTAACCCAAAACTTTAATTACAGGCAGATCATAAAACTCAGATCCAGTATCAAAGGACATGTCCAAGGATATGTATGGATGATTCATACATCTGGCAGCATGTTATCAAAGGACTAACAGTGTTCTTTTTCACCCTGGGTAACTGCACTGGCCCTTTTATTGGTCAAGTGTGGAGATTTTTTAAGTTTTATTTTTTTATAATATCCAGTTCTTAATGACAACAAGTCTTAATGTTTTTCACCAAGGGCCCATTCATTTAAAAATATAACCAGACAAAAACATTTTCTCCATCTCCCACTCGCACTTTTTTGTTGGAATGAGCTGGGATCCTTCAGAGGAGGTCCTGCTGTCTTCCTGGCCTCCTTCCATCCAGACTCTTCCAGACCTGCTCCCAGCCTCCGTTCTCACCACCTGCTTTTCCAGTAAGGAAGTACCATAGACTTTGAAACTATTCTCTTCTCAGAAGAAACCTCACCTCTGATCTTGGGAAAAAACGTTTTAAAAAACAAACCAGCAAATCATTAATTTGGAAGCCATCCTGGATTTGGGCACTCAAATCTGCCCTTTGAAAAGCACTACAGGAAAGCTATATTTAAATAACTACCTTCTTTTCATGGTAGATATTAAATAATCGGTTGAACAAGAAAAATTAAATCACTTCTTCCTGATCTGAGAAGCCTGAAAAAGCAGCCAGCCTCATAACTTCCTTTCCCGTAGTCAGGGGAAACAGCAACCTTGAGATGCAGCAGTTGGTTTCCAAGAGGGACTGGAGAGGTAAGCGTGCAGGTGGCACCAGCTGAAACACAACTGTCACCCACAGTTTGAACAACTTGAATGCTGACAGCATTTACGTACATTCAAATGGACCCTTTTCTTTGTGCCCAGATGGTGTATTGACATAACTGCCTTCGTGTAAAGATCTTTTGATGACAAATGCGTTTTAGTTTCTGGAGGAGGAAGCATTTCTTGCTGGGCTTAATCGATGAGGTTTAAATGTCCCCTTTCTTCTCCGAGATCCAGCTCTCAGCTCATCTCACGTTGTGAGTCTCAGGGTGCAGGGAGCAATGGACTAAGTGTCTGGTTTTGCAACTTGCCCAGGTCCCCCAGGGGCTCCGGAACCATCCCCGCCGGGATCTGCTCCCTCTGTGCCCCCATCTGCTCCCCTGTTCGATGGGTATCCTAACACAGCAGTCGCTCCCCTTCTTTCCTGGGGAGGTTGTCAGCCCAGTAAGACAAGGGGTGTGCACGTGCTTTATCTGAACTTCCCCCAGCCCCAATGCAGTGGGGGTGGAGTTTCCACAATCGGCCAAGAATGTAAAACTGGCTGTTTGAACCACAGTCTCTTCTATGAGCTTATGCAGGTGTCCAGTGTTGGACCACAGTCTGTACATTTGTCTGTAAACGCCAGAAGTCCAAGTTCCCTTCTGGGGCTGGTGGATGAGAAGGATGAGGGGTGAAGCTGGATCTCCTTCCCAGGATGAAGAACTGAGCAAATTGGCCTCATGGCAGCAACTTGGGGGGACTAGCCATGACTCCTAGAATGTTATTCGCTCACAAGAAGTTGTTGACTAAATGATACTCAACCTAAAGTAGAAAACAATCCTCTGATATATGCCTCAAATAACTATAGACAAATAGCTATGGTTGGAATAAAATTCTTATTAAAATGTTTCCATCTATATTTTGGTCAGATTTCACTTCTCAGGATAAACTTATGTATTATGGAAAAAACAGCCTAAATTAATACAAACACAGGGAAAAAACTCTAACAGAAACTGGAAATTTCTACAACTTCTGCCCAATCCAGAAATTTGGGATATGTTAGATGTGACATCACCTACAGGACCAGGAATTGAGAGCATTTCCTAGGCATTAGTAATAGATTCAGCTAAATAGGATTGATGTCCGGTCACCATTTTCAAAGACAAATAATCACCCAGACTATAGGGACCAATGCACAACCAAAATGGACATTTAACGAACATTTAACAAATAAACATGTTTGATGCTAATGATAACAATAAGTGTTTTACAGATTTGGATCAGTGCGGTAAAATACCTATAGGTCTGTATCAGCCATGAGATCACTGGTCTAAGGTCCAAAGAAAACATAATACTTCATTTTAACGTGCTTACGCATTACATGTAATTAGGGCTCTCACACTCTCTACATATGTGAGCATATGTCATACTTTGCGCTTTTAAAAAGCACAACTTCATATATTTGAACTTTATTGCAAAATTATAAGAAAGTGTGTTATTCCAGTTTATAGATAAATAAATTAGAATATGGAAGTTTTTAAAAATGTTGAATGAATATAAGGGAGATGATCCGCCTTAAGTTACACAATTCTGTAGTTGAGAGAATTCTGAGCCAGAATGATACCCCAAGTGTCTAGGCTCAAGCTGCCCTCTGCAGAACCTCGGAGGGGCCTCCAGACACTCTTCTGAGACCCTACACAGGCGGCAGGCCTGAAAGAAATGTGGTCCTCCAACCCCCTTCTGACTGCTGACCCCCCATCCTTTGTCTGCTGTCCTGGGATTGTGAGATTTTATTTGAGGCGGCTCTTTCTTTGGCTTCCCCTAACTCTTTGATAAGGGAACTTGATAAGAGAAGCCTCAAGAGGCGTGTTTTTTCAGGGAGGTGATGTTGATAATTGTAGGTGAGGTGAAGAATTGTACTACTCTGATGACAGAATTATTTGCAAATGCTTGTGCGCACACATACATCATAAAGAATGGAGACGGGAACAGCGTGAGAAGAGGGAACAGGAAGAAAGATGTGCTCGGAGGAGGGGGAACATCGAGAGGAGGAGAGACAAGGAAACAAAAACATCACTCGCTGGTTTCCAGACACTGAATGAGTATAATTCTGATAACAACTCTTTCAACAAATATATTCATCCTCTCTAATACAGTCTTAAAAGAATTTTTTTAATGGTGGTAAAATACAAATAACATAGTTTACCATCCTAATTATTTTAGGCTGTATAGGTCAGGGGCAATAAATATTTTCAAATTGTTGTGCAAACATCACCACCATCCATCCCCAGAAGTCTCTTCATCTTGCAAAACTGAAACCCCATATCCATTAAACAATGACTCCCCATTCCCACCCGCTCCTGCCCCTGGCAGGCTTTATTTTCTGTCTCTATGGATTTGACTCATCTTAGATACCTCACATAGGTGGAATCATACATTATGTGTCCTTCTGTGACTGCCTTATTTCATTTATCAGGATGTGCTCAAGGTTCATCCATGTTGTAGCATGTGTCAGAATTCCCCTTTAAAGGCTGAATAATAAGTATTCCATTGTATATAGACCACATTTTGTTTATCTGTTCATCTGTCAATGGACATTTGGGTTGCTTCCACCTTTTGGCTACTATGAATAGTGCCGCTATGAACATGGGTGTAGCGCTATCTGTTCAAGTCTGTGGTTTCAATTCTTTTGAGTATACATACCTAGAAGAAGAATTGTTGGATCACATGGTAATTCTATATTTAAAAGAATTTTAATTGTGGCTAAAATACCCCACATAAAAGTTACCATCATAACAATTTCCCAGTATATAGTTCAATAGTGTTAATCCATTTTTAACTTTCTGAGGAAGCACTGTACTGTTTTCCATAGTCTCTAATACACTCTTATCTTCATCATCAGTAAATGAGACAATAAAAGTGACGCTCTTACAGGAGTAAATTTAAATTCAATATGTATTGACTGGGCTTCCCTGGTGGCGCAGTGGTTAGGAGTCCGCCTGCCAAAGGTAGGGGACACAGGTTCGAGCCTTGGTCCGGGAAGATCTCACATGCTGAGGAGCAACTAAGTCCGTGCACCACAACTACTGAGCCTGCGCTCTAGAGCCCACGAGCCACAACTACTGAGTGCTACAACTACTGGAGCCCGTGCGCCTAGAGCCCGTGCTACACGACAAGAGAAGCCACCGCAATGAGAAGCCCGCGCACCGCAACAAAGACCCAACGTGGCCCAAAATTAATTAATTAATTAATTATTAAAAATGTATTAACTAACAATAACAACAGCAACAATAAAAATAGTAATAATGAGGGGAGTTGGGGAGGGGAAATCAACTACACTTCAATTTAAAAAACTAGTAATAATGCTGCAATTTGGTGACAACTTACGGGGGACTTGCTATTGTGGGACACTGAGCCAGGGCCTGCAGCTGATGTAAAAACCTACAGGACACTCTCTTTGCCTTCACCACGCTTATGATTTCCCTGGAGAGACAAACCTGTGCGCACCTAACGCATAATTAAGCAGAAGCAGCAGAAGTGCGTGCAGAGGTGCAGGAGCTGGGGCAGCGGTGGGCAAGAGCCTGTCGGATGCGTCTCTTCTCAGCTCCAGCGGCAGCGACGTCATGGCGGTGGCTGGAAGTCAGCGAGGGTGGGAGTGTTTACGCCAGGGCATCACAAACACTGCAAATCAGGCTCATTTTCCCTCCCCAAAGGGCCGGCTGTTAAACTTTACCAGCAGACCACTAGGCACGCCTGAGATGAGAACCCCGAAAAGAGCATTTTGGGATGGAGCGTACCAAGGAATTCCACAGATGAGAAGATATTTGAACTGGGATTCTCAGGCAGAAGAATGTCTGTGTCTGGGAAGCCTCTCCTCATGGGCTCTGCTCTCTTTTGCCATTTTTTTCTGTCAGTCAGGGATTTGTTTCTCAGCTCCAGGCCTTGGAGGAGAAATGACAGTGGGAGCAGACCTGTGAGGCACCCAGTACCCTTCTGCACATCCCTCTGAAATCACACCGGACGTGACAGTGATGAACTTGTGCGCTGGGATCAAATCTCTGAGCAGACCGTCTTTAAAGTGAGAGGAGCACAGCAAGAAGCTGATCAGATGCAGCACCACAGACAGAAGTCCCCAATCCTGGATGTTTTCCTGTTCAGCTCAACCTAAAGTATCAAAATCACCAAAACAAATCTTGTCCTTCAGAGATTATCATATGTATTGATTTGCATTAAAAGAAAAGAAGTTTCAGGGGCAATATAGGGGTAGGGGAGTAAGAGGTATGAACAATTAGGTATAAAATAAGCTACACGGATATATTGCACAACACAGGGAATATAGCCAATATATAATAACTATAAATGGAGTATAACCTTTAAAAATCGTGAATCACTATTTTGTATGCCTGTAACAATAATATTGTACAGCAACTATACTTCAGTTATAAAAATAATTTTAAAATTTTAAAAAGAAGTTTCTTGAAAACAATGTGGTTGTAAAGATCAAATGAGCTAACTGTACATCAAAAAGTTTTGTAAATTGCAAAGTGCTATACAAAATCAGAAATGTAGTAATAAAATATTTGTAAAAAATTTCATACGAGGGTCCACATTCTCCATTAATTTCATTTTCTTTTTGTTATAATTACATAAATTGACTTTAAAACAATTATTGAATCATTAAATGTTTATGAAAGATATTTGTTGTCCAAATAAGACACTATCGCTTCTTGTATGTACCTGAACAGTCTTACACATAAATACTAAGAAATCACACCTACATCTGTAAAAATGGGAAAGGGGTGTATGCTTTTTGTGTGTCCTCTGATAGAGGATTTCTAGCCAGCTGGAGCATCCGGTGAGATTACTAAAACTACCTATATTTGGCTTTGGCACCTTTTTAAAAGTCAAAAGAGGCATTTGCAGGGAGCAATAAAAAGCCATTACATACGCAGAGCAATTGGAGCTCCTCAGCATCTGGGAAGGAAACACATCTGTCTTCTGTCTATTCCTTCCCTGTCTCCCTGAATCAACTTTTATGGGGGTGGGGGAGGTAGGAGGGTGTCGTAAATATCCTGTTCTATTGGAACCCGAGTGTTCACAATACCCCTGTGATTATAAACACGAGATGCGCTTTCAGGAAAGAGGTGCACTCAAGTAAGCAGAGATCTTTGTGACAGTGGCCTCCGTGTGGGCCACAGGCCAGCTAATCACATTACCATGAGAGCCAAGAGGTGGCCCGTAGACAGTGAAATAAAGACGAGGGGAAAAGCAAGACTAATCTCATTAAAAGGAAAGCTAAGAGAGACGCTGCTTTTCCAGAGCTGCTGGAAACGCCCCATTTTCCCAGGACTGGGTCACCTGTGCATCGTGGGCCCTGGGGCTGGGTCAGAAGCTTTGTTCAGGCCCCCAAAAGCTGGCCCTCACTGAGACCTTGACTTCTTAAGAAAAAACAGACCTCATTGCCCCTCCCCTCCAAAAGCCTTCTGGAGACTCTGTTTTCCTTCATTATCCTGTTTTCAGTTTACTATTCCCTGAATTGTCTACAAGGACTAAGTCCTCCAAAGACTTGAACAAAAAGTCAAGCTTTGCATGTCTTCTGAAACCTTGAAGAAAGAACCTAAATGAAATCTGAGGAAATCCACTAGATCAGTAATTCCCAAAGTGGGTCTACAGATCCCTGGGGGGCCCAAGACATTTCCAGGGGGTCTCCCGGGTTCCCCTTTTTCAACTGCGTATCTGCAGGAGGCTGGGCTTTCTTCTATGCTTCACCTCAACCAACAGATTACAACAGATTGAAGCAAACATAGGAACCCAGCCGTTAAAGGGATTTGCAAAAATGGAAAACAGCGGTACCATTCTCACTGTTTTGTTGCTTCAGAAAATATAATTCTTTTAAATAAAATATTTATGTTAACAGATAAAGGATTTATTACTGTTATTTTAAGTGAATTAATAAATTTTTTTTTTTAATTTCTGGGTGTTTGTTTCAAATAGAGTAAATATGGGTAGATATAACCCACATAAACAAAAGCTCTTTGGGGTCCTCAATAACTTTCAGGAATGTAAAGAGGTCCTGAGATCCAAAAGTTTCAGAACTGCTGCACTAGAAAGACATGAAAATATCTAATTGTAGGGCTTCCCTGGTGGCGCAGTGGTTGAGAGTCCGCCTGCCGATGCGGGGGGACGCGGGTTCGTGCCCCAGTCCGGGAAGATCCCACATGCCGCGGAGCACCTGGGCCCGTGAGCCATGGCCGCCGAGCCTGCGCGTCCGGAGCCTGTGCTCCGCAACGGGAGAGGCCACAGTGGTGAGAGGCCCGCGTACCGCAAAAAAAAAACCCCAAACACAAACAAACGAACAAAAATATTTAATTGTAAACATTGCTCATTGTTCTAAGCCTTAATTTTGAAGACTGCAGGCTAACTTGAACGTTTGGACGACAATAGGGATTTTCCTCAAACTGTTCATGAAACACTCTAAGGCCAAAGCCTTAAATCAGCCTTTGATTGAAGACACGTGATGTACAAAGCATGAAGAACTGTAGAAGTCCAGTGGTTCCAGGGAAATGGCAAAGACGGAAGATAAGTCATTTACCCAAGAAGGTGAGTCTCTGGAGATCCATCCAAAATCCATCAGCATTTCGTTCCTTTTCATTGTGGAGGAATGTTTCATGGTGTGGATGGGCCCCAGTTTGTTTCACTCTTCACTCACCGAAGGACACTGAAGTTGGTGGCAGTTTAGGGCTGTTACAAATGAACATTTGTGTACAGGTTTTTGTGTGAATGTCAGGTCTTTATTGCTCTGGGATAAATGTCCAGGAGTGCAGTTTCTGGGTCGTGTGGTACGTTTATGTACGCAATGTATGTGTGATTGAGTTTCTCTGCAACTTCACCAGCGCCTGGTGTTGGCACTGCCTTTTATTTTTGCCATCCTGGTAAGCGTGGAGTGTGATCTCACTGTGGTTTTATTTGCGTTTCCCTGATGGCTAACGATGTTGAACACATCTTCTTGGGCTTATTTCACATATGTATATCTTCTTCAGTGAAATGGTTTTTGCCCGTATTTTAATTAGATATTTGCCTTTTTTTTTTTTACTGTTGAGTTTTAGGAGTTCTTTATATTCTAGATAGTAGTTTTTTGTTGTATATATGGTTTGTAAATATTTTCTCCCACTCTGTAGCTTGTCTTTTCATCCTCTTTATAGGGTCTTTCGCTGAGCAAAAGTTTTAAATTTTGAAGTCAAATTTATCAGTTTGTCCTTTTATGGATCATGCTTTTGGTGTCAAGTCTAAGGACTTTGCCTAGTCCTAGATCCTGAAGATTTTCTCCCGTGTTTCTTCTAAAAGTTTCATAGTTTTACATTGTACATTTATAACTATTATCCATTTGAAGTTTATTTTTGTATAAGGTGTGAGAACGAGGTCAAGATCCCTTTTTTTGCTTATGCACGTGCAATTGCTCCAGCACCATATTTTGTAAAACCTATTCTTCCTCCATTAAATTACTTTTACAACTTTTTCAAAAATTAGTTGGCTGCATTTGTACAGGTCTATATCTGTGTTCCCTATTTTATTCCATTGATCTACATAGCTATCCCTCCACCAATACCACACTCTTTTTAAAAAAAATAAATTATTTATTTATTTACTTATTTTTGGCTGTATTGGGTCTTCATTTCTGTGTGCAGCCTTCTCTTGCTGTGACAAGCAGGGGCTACTCTTTCTTGCAGTGTGCGGGCTCTCATTGCGGTGGCTTCTCTTATTGCGGAGCATGGGCTCAGTAGTTGTGGCTCTCGAGCTCTAGAGCACAGGCTCAGTAGTTGTGGCGCACAGGCTTAGTTGCTCTGCAGCATGTGGGATCTTCCCGGACCAGGGCTCAAACCCGTGTCCCCTGCATTGGCAGGTGGATTCTTAACCACTGTGCCACCAGGGAAGTCCCACACTCTCTTGATTACTATAACTGTATAATATGTCTTGAAGTCAGAAAGACTGCAATGGGTCACATTTTGAATATTTACTTACTTAAGCTGAGTGCTTAGTCTTCATATATAATAAATGTATTAGACAAAGCATCTACATTTTCTTGATATCTTGTCTGTTATCACAATTTAAGTTTTTTATTGAAATTCACACTTTCCCCAGGCGCTGCCGCTTATGTTGCGCAGGTTGGTTTACCACTCTGAATCCCAGTTTCCTCATCTGTGAAATGGGGAAGAACAGTCCATCCTCTGGAGTGTGTACCTGCTTTGCAGGAAGCACCGCCAGTAAGATTGCGTGAGATTACGTGTAAAAGCGACTGGCACAGTACCAGATGTGCAATAAAGATCGGGTGCTCCCTCCTCGTTTCTCTTTGCTCAGAGTGATTGTCACTTATGCTGATAACATGGAATTGTTTGTTGTATTTCTGCAACTGGGTCTCGCGTCTCAAACTCAGTACCACGTGAAGTACAATATAGCTCTTTTGTAACAATCCACAATGCAGGGAATATGCACGTACTATATTAACCAATGTTAAAATCTAGAAAGGCATCCTAAACTGAGTTTCTGACTGTCTGATAGCTGTGAAAATCTGATTCTTGAAAGGGCTCTGCTGGCTGCCTACCGCATGGCAAATCCGTAAGGGCCTCCAGAGGCTGCACTTGCAATATTAAATTCACTTCCCCTCATTACTCAAAAGAGTCCCCTCTTCCTTGCCCTACAAGCACATACCAAAGTGTGTAACAGAGGTCTTTTATTCTAAGTAGAAAAAAAATCAATATACTTCAGGTTTGCTGTTTTTTAAACCATCTCAATCTCCCCCTGTGAGCTACTATTTTCTCCATTTTATGTTTTCCCTTTATAAATCATTATTTAACGTGGACTCACGGATGTGTATTTCCAAACTGTTAATTCAGTGAAAAATCACTGCTAATGACATATTTAGATGTTTTATTCCCTTATATATCTCAAGTTTCTCCAACATTCTCTACATAAGTATGAGTTATATGATTCAGAAATTTAGTGACATTACAGACAATTATGCACACAATGGCTGTTTTATGAGTGATATATATATTTATAGACAATACAAAGGAAATTATGTTTCCCATAAATGTTTATTTTTTTAATATTTAATTTAAATATTTTATTTATTTATTTATTTTTGGCCACATCAGGTCTTAGTTGCAAGGGCGGGATCTTCGTTGAGGCATGAGGGATCTTTCGTTGCGGCTGCGAGGCCTTCTCTCTAGTTGTGGTGTGCGAGTTTCCTCTCTCTAGTTGTGGCACGTGGGTTCTGTAGTTTGACGCACGCGGGCTCCCTGTTGGGGAGCACGAGCTCAGTAGTTGCGGCGCGTGAGCTTACTTGCCCTGCGGCATTTGGTATACTAGTTCCCTGACCAGGGATCAAACCCCCGTCCCCTGCATTGGAAGGTGGATTCTCTACCACTGGACCACCAGGGAAATCCCTCCCATAAATGTTTAAAAGCCCTTTAATTAACTTTATTTTAAACTTTTTAATTGAGAAATATAAAACCTATCCAGCAAAGCATATAAATAAATGTCTGGTTTAATAAATAAGTTTACATTCTGTACCTGTGTGTTCACCAATCAGGCTGATAAATAGGACATTTCCAGAACCCCAGATGTTCCTACGTGTCCCTTCTCATTTATTTCTCCTTCCCACCAAGATAACCACTATCCTGAGTTCTGTGATGATCCACCGACTGTTGAGTTTAACATACTTATATTTGTCACTCTTCCTATTGTTGTTTTCTCTGTTTTAACATTTATGTATGCATCCTTTAGCAACACAGTTTATAAACAATGTGTATGTATTCTTGTTTGTCTTTTTGTTGCATGCCTTTGTAATATTCATCCATGTTACTGAATGTAGCCATGGATAATTCCTCTTTGTTGCTGTATGATTATCCAATGCATCAGTACTCAACTACGTATTTATCTGTCCAGCTGCTGCTAAACACTTGTATTGTTTCCAATATTTGACTGTTAGGAACAGTCTCGTTGACACATTCTTTTGTACTTGTGTCCAGGGGCACATGCATTTCTCTGAAGGGTATTTTAGGAGCTTGATATCTGGGTCATTTCTCTTTACCTTCAGTCAGAGAAGAACTGTTTTTCCAAGCAGTTATTTTTTCTTTTTTTATACATTTATTTATTTATTTATGGCTGGGTTGGTTCTTCGTTGCTGCGCTCGGGCTTTCTCGAGTTGCGACGAGCGGGGGCTACTCTTCATTGCGGTGCACAGGCTTCTCATTGCGGTGGCTTCTCTTGTTGCGGAGCACGGGCTCTAGGTGCACGGGCTTCAGTAGTTGTGGCTCATGCGCTCTAGAGCACAGGCTCAGGAGTTGTGGCACACGGGCTTCAGTAGTTGTGGCTCTCGGGCTCTAGAGCTCAAGCTCAGTAGCTGTGGCGTATGGGCTTAGTTGCTCTGTGGCATGTGGGATCTTCCCGGACCAGGGCTCGAACCCGTGTCCTCTGCACTGGCAGGTGGATTCTTAACCACTGTGCCACCAGGGAAGTCCCCCAAGTAGTTTAACAGGAAATATATGTAGCCAGTACTGAATTTTTAAAAAATAAAGGGTATGTATTTGTTTTCCTCCTCCTTCACACCTCAACAACCCAGTTCTATCTGTATTTTTTCTCACAGTCTCTTAAGTTTTAAAAAGGACTGCAAAAGTGCTAACTTCTGGAGAGCAGTCTTAAGATACTCAGTCAAGGGAGGGGGATCAAGCCGCAGGATTGAGTGCTAGTCTTAAACCCTGAACAAAAATTACACACCTCATTTGGTGTGTAAATCAGGGCACACCTACCTATATTGGACCTTTAATTCCAGAAAAGGATATAGTTCAGTTACAGGTAAATGTTTAATGGAGAAAATGATTAGCTCATGCACCTGGCCCGGGGCCAAGTCAGTCCTGTAACCACAGCAAACATTTTCTCCCCACTTCTGTCCTCTGCACTACTGGCTTCTGACTGCAAATTTCCTTAATGCAAAGTACCCACTCTTTTCTAAAACGTATTTTTCAAAAAAGTTTCATATTGCTCCACATTTCAAAAACCTTTAGAACTTGAAATCCCTTTCCATTTTTTGAACTTTTTATTATGGGAAATTTCAAACATATATAAAAGTAAATAGAGTAGTAAAATGAACCTCAAGCACCCATTACCCAGCTTCAATAATTATCAATTTATGGTCATCTTGTTTCATCTTTATCTCCTCCAGCCACCACCAGGATTACTTTGAAGAAAATATAAATTATGATTTAATGTGTGATACTTCACTATATTTCTCTAAAGGATAAGGACTCAAAAAAAAAAAACCCTCAATACCATTACACACACACACACACACACACACACACACACATAAATTTACAATAATTCCTTAATTTCATCAAATACATAGTATGGGTATTGCCTTGGTTTTGATACAAGCCATTTTTAAAATAATTTTTTGTTTGAATGAGGATCTAAACAACATCTATGTATTGTAATTGTGTAAATTCGCCTTAAAATTTTTAAAATATGGTTTGTGCACTAGCAAGAACTAGGAAAACCCTGGAAAAGAGAAATGATGGAGAGAAGAAAGGCAAGCCTTACCACACACGAGAGGGTATTACAAAGCTTCTATAATTAAAACAGTTTAATTTTGGCCCAAGGACAGGCAGACAGATGGACCAGAAAAGAAAGTCCAGAAGTTGACCCAAATGCACATGAGAATTTAGTATACAATAAAGGAGACAGCTCAAATCCATAAACCAGAAATGGGGGAAAGTTCCCTAACTATGTTTTCAAAATCAGAATTGAGAAGGAGTTAATAAATTTGCTTAAATAAAAGAACAACAAGGAAATATTTTATACATGGCATAGAGCCCTGTTACAAAGTAAAAAGACAAAAGACAAATTAGGAAAAACATTTGCATCACATCACAGAGGGTTTTAAATGTCAAGAAACCTATGGAAAAATGGATGAGAAACTAGAACGTGGTTCACAAGACAAGAACTGTAAGGGGCCCTCAGTCGTGACAAAGTCCTCCATGTCATTCGTATCGAGAGAAACCCAAAGTAAAATCACACTGATGTACAGTTTTTCTGCTGGCAGGTTGGCAAAAATGCAGTCGTTTGACAATATACAATGTTAGCCAGGCTGTGAGGAAATGCCTCTCATACGTTTATAGTGGGAGGGGACCTGGGCGATGTCTAGAAAAGTTACCTATGCCCTTACTCTTTCACCCAGCAACTCTTCTATGAAGGGATCGCCCAAATGTACACTGGCAAAAACAGGAAAAAATATATGCATTACTTGCAGTAACAAAACTCTAAAAAGAACCCAAATGACCACCAGGAGAGGAGTGGTTGAATAAAACGTGGTACTTTTAAGCTATGCAGCCGTACAAATGAATGAGGAAGACCTCTTTATAAAACCCTGGGAGTTTAGACAGGACAGCAGGGTGGTCCATGTGCTTCCCTGTGGGAAGCCACCTTCCGAGCCCAGCATGGCATGTGGGACCCTGCATGGAGCCTGACCCGAACAGGATGACCAAGCACTATTCGGCGCGGAGGGAGAGGTGGGTAAGAGAACAGGAAACCCATCTAGTATCTTCCAATCACAAGATAACAGATCTCAAATACCTGGATAACAATCTCAGCTCAGCGCTGAGATGCATTACTTAGATACCAGGAGCAGATTACAGATGAGGCAAAGTAGGTCAAAGTTGCCTTAAGAATAGAAGATGTCAGAAATTCAGTTTCGCTTTTATCTGCTAGAAACTGAACTTTCTCCCTCTGCTCCCAGCTGGGCCTGCCACCTCCTCCCCTCACTCCCTCCCACTCCCCTCCCATCCCCATTCCCTCTCTCCTCCCCCATCTTCTCCATCCACCTCCGCTCCCCTCCCCTGCCAGCATCCGTGTCTTTCTCTGGCCCTGAACCTTCCCCTGTGTTCGCACTGCTTCCCCCTGCGAGGGCATGTCCTGTGCCCCTTCCCGTAGCTCCTCCCGCACCTGGGCCAGCTGCTCAAGCGTCTGTTTCACAAACCTGAGGGGCTATAGTCTTTGCTCTGTTCCCATGTTTTCGTATCTGTCTCCTAGAATGGTTCAAGAACCCAAAACGAAAAGAAACAACTTTTCTCCTACTCAGGATGGTTTGATAAAGGCTCCAGCATCTCTGCAAACTTATATTGCGCTGTAACAGACCAAGGAACCCCAATCACTTCCCTCTTTTCTTTTTCCTTCTCTCCCTTTTCTTTTTTCTTTCTTTTTTTTGAGGCTGCTGGTGTGACTGCAGCTGGGATGTGCATGTTACAACTTTTCAGAAAAGCAGATTCAGAAAAGCTGCCCTGGGGAGCTTCAGGACTTGAACTGGAGTTGGAGCAGCCCACCGGGCGGCAACTGTCCAGCAGAGGGGAGCGTCCGGGCCAGGCAGAGGGACAGGGCTGGCAAGTCCCCCGCAGTGCACTCCCCCAGCCCCCAGATCTCCACACACCAGTGGATGCACCTAGAAGAGCTTATGGTTTCTGAATTATGGGGCTGAGTTGTGTCCCCCCCCAAATTCATACGTTGAAGCCCTAACCCCAGTATCTCAGAATGAGACGGTCTTTGGAGACAAGTTCTCTAAAGAGGTGATTAAGGGGCTTCCCTGGTGGCGCAATGGTTGAAAGTCTGCCTGCCGATGCAGGGGACGCGGGTTCGTGCCCCGGTCCGGGAAGATCCCACATGACGCGGAGAGGCTGGGCCCGTGAGCCATGGCCGCTAAACCTGCGCGTCCGGAGCCTGTTTTCCGCAACGGGAGAGACTGCAACAGTGAGAGGCCCGCGTACCGCAAAAAAAAAAAAAAAAAAAAAAAGAGGTGATTAAGTTAACATTATGCTAACACAACAATGTAAAGAAATTATCCTCCAATAAAGATGTTTAAAAAGAAAAAAGAAACTCCAGAGAGAGTGAAAACAACAGCAACAATAAAAAATTAACATTAGGGCCTGGGCCCTAATCCCATGTGATCGGTGCCCTTGTAAGAAGAGTAGATTAGGACACAGACAGGAACAGAGAAAAGGCCATGTGAGATGCAGCAGGAAGACGGCCGTCTACACGCCAAGGAGAGAGGCCTTCTGAGAACAGAATTGCTGATACTTTAATCTCAGCATTCCAAGCTCCAGAACTGTGAGAAGATATATGTCTGTGGTTTAGGCCACCCAGTCCACAGTACTTTGTTACAGCAGCTGAGCAGACATACAGTTACCAGCTACGCATGACTTAAAAGTTGATATGAAGCAAGCAAATGGCATGTCATATAATTTAGACTGAACTTTAAAAGTCTTAGACTCCTGGCACTTCCTGCCTCTGGTCCCTGTGTTGTTCTCCCACCAGCACTTTCATAACCGCATACCGGTTACAGAGTGCTGAGCACTCACTGGTCTCACCAGAGCTGCCCCTTAGGGACCATGTTATGGATGGAGAAACTAAGACACGGCAAGGCCACGTAGCACCCCAAGATCACACAGCCAGGAAGTGGCCGAAGCAAGGTTCGCATTTGGCTATTTGTTCCAGAGTCGTGCTGCGGACCCTCTGCTACTCCTACAGCAGCTGTGGCTCCCCACTGCCCCCCTCATCGAATCCAGACTCCAGGCCCAGCTTCCCCATTTGCCAGTAGCCATTCATCCTCCGCAAACAGTCCTTTCCCCACTGCAGCCTGCCTGCCTCTCTCCTGTCCCTCCCACACACTACACCCCAGACCACCACCTCACTCTCCGTGCCCTTGTGATTCCCGAGCTCTCCTTCTCCAAATCCCCTGAAATTTCTGTGCTTCTCACATCATTCAGCACTTAAGTCACTTTCCACATTTGATCCCTGTTGATGTGTGTGTCCCGTGATGCTTAAGGCACACTGAATGATGGGGGTGACGGCGCTGACTCGGAGGCCCCAGAGCTGGGACCATGAAGGTGGTCAGGAAAGTGGTCAGGAAAGGAACACTGACCTGTGGAGAGGATGGTCTCTAAGATAATTTAGTGGCTCAAAAACTGGTGCTTTGGAAATGAAAAGCCACGCATTCTCATCGTGCTTTCGATGTGCTCCCAGCATAGCATCAGCTGCTTTGATTAGAGTCGGTTTTTTACTTGTTAGAACTCCAGCTTCTTGTTGCTCTTTCTCATGCATTGTATCTTCATATCTGTGCAGTTTTGCAAATAGACACCCCATGAATGTCTGTCAGGAGAACTTCTTATTCAAATAATTCTTATTGAAATAATCATTGCATCTACCACTAATTATTTCTCAATTACTTTTGTTGATCTTTGGTTGACATATCTTGAAATTTTAGAGATTTATTTTCTAGAGAAATTATCACTTTCTCCAGATTTACCTAACCAGGAACCACATTCTTCCCAACCCCACCCCCAAGCAAGGCAAAGCAGGGCTCTGCTGTATTTCCCCCCAGTCCTTTGTGCCTTTGAAATGATCTGCTCCTGTGTTATTTGTCTTGTGGCTAAGGACCATGCCATTCATTTCTGTATCTCCATTGCCTAGTCCGGTCCTCGCCCACGGTAGGTACTACATGAATGAACTGAAAGTCCTAAACCAATGTCGTTCAGGATATATGGACAGTGAAAGTGCGTGTCACTGGTGAAGGAATTCGAGATGTTTCGAACAAGGAGAACTCATCTATTTTTTTTTTGGTACTTCTGTTATTATAATTTTTCAGAATTTGGGGGGGGGCAATACTAAATTTTGCTTCACTGGGAAGAGGGAAGGGAGGGAGGGAAGGAGAAGTGACCCCAGGAGCTCCACCTATGCCATCTCACGTAATCCTCATACCAAGTCCCTGGGCGGAGGGGGGGATATTATTATCCTCATTTTACAGATGAGAAAACAGAGGCTTGGAGATGTTGCCATTTGTCCAATTACTACATTGAGGAGGTGGGGTTCAAAAACCAACTGTCTGGGCTTCCCTGGTGGCACAGTGGTTGGGAGTCCGCCTGCCGATGCAGGGGACACGGGTTCGTGCCCCGGTCCGGGAAGATCCCACATGCCGCGGAGCGGCTGGGCCCGTGAGCCATGGCCGCTGAGCCTGCGCGTCCGGAGCCTGTGCTCCGCAACGGGAGAGGCCGCAACAGTGGGAGGCCCTACCGCAAAAAAGAAAAAAAAAAAAACCAGCCCACACCCTTTCCCTGCCTTGTTTTCCCCCTGCCCAAAGCACTGGTTTTTCAGGACCGAGGGCACAGGATCCCCACGGACTCACTTTTCTTAAGCTCTCCTGAGTGGGAGAGGTGACTGCCTTCACATTTTCTTGGTGGTGGCATCCACCCCCGAACCCCAGTCTCCATCTGAGAGCTCTCTCCATCTGGGCGTTGCATTTGGAGGACCCAGCTTAGCACCACTTCCACACATGTTGCCAGCCAGAGTCAGCACGAAATTTTACGGGGGGGAAAAAAAAAAAAAAAACCTGACGCATTGCCCAGGTGCCTCTGATTACTCATTTTCCTTATTAGTAGGAAGGTGACCTCAGTGTGACTTTTTGCAAAAACAGTCTGTCAGTCTTTCCCTCTGAGCACAGACAACAAATGATGCCTTCTGACCTCAGCCCAGTATACTTCCAAGAATCGCCTTAGCTTTCTTTGGTACTGCCATTTTCCAAAAGTATCCCGTTACGTGGATCCTTGGGGAGAATTAATCTTTTAAAAAGCAGGAGTGTATAAATGTACACAATTTCCTGGCGAGCCCCTGCCTGGTTGCCCGGCCTACGACAGGTGCCGGTTACATGTGTTGAGTGAATGGAGGGTCCACAAAAACATGTCAGGGCTGAGGTCCTCCGGACGGTCAGGCACATCCGCCTTGCGCCTCACCTTCACAAACACCTGCACCTCACCACCCACAGTTGCATGGAGCTCCCCTGAGGAATGTTGTTCCCTCCGGTGAAACCTGCCTCCCAACACCTTTTCCAGGCTGATAAGTTGGGCCTGAGAGGCATTTCTTCCAGAAACAACTGCCCTTCAACCCTCTTATTAGTGTAACCCCTCAAGTCCATTATGAAGGAATTCCTAGAGGAGTGGAAAAGCTGACTCTGAGATCTCCCAGCCCCCGGCGATGAATCTCTAGATGTCACAGGGAACTGGCACCCTGCCCTCCTCTCCCACCGCCCCCCGCCTGGAATGCGGGCCGGTGGGCGGGCTCCCCGGTGGGCGGGCGGGCGGCACCCCTCCCCCTCCCCCCCAACCCGTCCCTCCGTCTGCGTGGAGCGCGTGATGTGCGGACCCGCCAGCAGGCCGAGGGAGGCAGCCTGTGCGCGGCGCTCCTCCACGGCTGCCCCGCTGGTCCCAGCACCTCGCTGTCCCTCGCTGTAAACACTTTTATTTTCGCTTCAGTTTATGGCCTCCCCTCCCAAAGGTTCCCAGCTTGTTTAAACCAGCTCTAAACAAAGACTCTGACGATCACAGACCTGCGGCTGGTTTTATGGTGGGCTCCCTTTGTCCCTTTTCTCTCGCTGTCTCCCCCCCCCCGCCAGGTACCCGGTGACCAGGAGGCCTGCCGGCAGCGGCTCTGCCCACGTCTGGATCCCCTCAGCCCGGGCGGCTCTGACCGGGGGCGGGGAGTCAAGCGACCGGGAGCCTGAGCGTCCGCCCAGCACCTCGGCCCTTCTGTACCTTCAGGCGTCCTGGCCGAGCCCGCCCTCCGCTCAGCTGCCCGGAGTCGGCCCGGGCCTTGAAGGGGCCGGGACCCCGCAGCAGCCCCGGGCCTGCCCGCTGCCCTCTCTGGGCGGCTCCCCAGGCAGGGGAACGCTGGCCCCAAGCTGGCGGCCTTCCAGTCTGTAACTGGCTTGCTGCTTCCTCGGGTCCTGCAAATTCCGGCTCCCGGGCCTCCCCTGGGGAGCTGGAAAGGGCAGAAGCACGGAGGGAGCCTGCAGGGCCCGAGAAGAGGAATGCCCGCGGGTGCCCTGGGGCTCGGGCAGCACTGCGGGGGGTGGGGAGGGTACTGTGGCCCCTCGGGGCACTGCCCGCGGTGCAGATGTGGTCGCCCTCCGGGGCTCCACAGTTGGAAGCAAAGAGAAGGACCCATGAAGAGAAGGTGCCGTGGAGCCCTGCCTCTGCCTCAGCCTGGGGATTCCTCCTTGGCAGAAGGTGTCTGTCCAGGGGATTCTGAGGAAAGCCTTTGAAGGAAGCCCCCAGGGCTGAGTGGGGAGTGTTTAGCAAACAGCCTGACTGGGAGGGAAAGAAGACTGCCTCTAGTTCCTGCCCTAGGCACCCAGCCACACACGAAAGGCCTCAGCTCGACTCAGAGCATGCTCCAGAAGAGGGACTGCCACAAGGGAAAAGCCCTTTCCACATCGGGGGTGCCTGGTCATCCCCTCTCCAGGTGGGCGCTCTACACAGAACACCTGAAAGGCAGAGCTACCCAGAACTGGACCTGGCACTCGGCAGGTGTGTTTGAAAAATAAATCATAACTTGATTCCATCCTCAGTTTCCAGGCTGCAAAGTGAACGACCTGAGAAGACAAACACACAGACAGTCATCACAAGGAAGCGCTGGGGCTGTGGGTACAGGGGGAGCCCAGGCAGGAAACCTCGCCCTTCCTTCCTCCTCCCTGAACTCCAGCCTCTGAGTTCCAAGCCAGTGAAGGAAAAAGGAGATGCAGAGACCAGATCCCAGAGTTGCTGCAACCTTTTTACAACCCGTTGTAGGAAGGGTGTGCCCCAATCCTTACACGTGTTCCTTCTCATTAAAAAAGGAAAAAAAAATCAGCATTTCTATGGTGATTTTTTTTAGTCTGCAAACCTATTGCTCACGTCTTACTCATGACTGCTCAGTGAGTATTTTGGTCTTTTCAGAAGAGGGATCTAAAACATAGAAAAGTTAAGCGACGCACTCCACAGACTGATCTATTAGAAAACAAGCAGTTTATTTTGTTTTAGAAATTGACAATCTACTTCCAAAATTCATGGAGAAATACCAAGGCCCAAGAATAACAAAAGAACAAAACTGGAGCTTCTACAGTACCAGATATCAAGGCTTACTATAAACATATAGTAATTAAAACACTGTGGTATGGATGCAAAGATAGGAAAACAGCCAGTGGAACAGAAGAAAGAGTCCAGAAACAAATCCACACATACATAGACGCTGGATTTACTTCGAAAGCTCCAGTGCAGAGGACTGGAGGGGGGATGGTCTTCAAAATAATTGGTGTTATGGAAACTGGTGTTTATATATATTTGTTGTGTACCTGTATGTGCATGTGTGGGGGGGTGCGTGTGTGTGTGCACGTGTGCATGTTGGTGTGCATGTGTGCGTGTGGGGGGTGTGTGTCTGTGTGTGGGTGTCTGTGTGCGTGTGTGTAGGTGTGGGTGGGTGTGTGGGTGGGTTGTGTGTCTGTGTGAGCATATGCGTGTGTGTGTGTCTCTGTGTGTGTGTAAACAAATCTTGCCCACACACACACCATACGCCAGTTCTAGATGGATTGATGGTCTAAATGTGAAAGATACAACAAAGTTTCTAGGAGGAAACAGGAAAATAACTTCTTGATCTTGAGCTCAGGACACTTTTCTTAAACACGACACCAAAATCATTAACCATAAAGGAAATAGACAAGTTGAGTTATATTAACATTAAGAGCTTCAGTTCATCAAAAACATTATTAAGAAAGTGAAAATGCGAGCCAGCAAAGAGTACAAGACCATGCTTGTGAAACATGTAATAGATAAAGGACTTGTATCTGGGATAATAAAGGATTCCCACAGATGAGTAGAAAAAAGACCACTCACGTTGCCCCGAGTGTTGGGTGGCATGGGAATAGAAACAGGCATTTGGGGGATCCTGCTTAGGAGAAGTTGAGTAGGGATATATTTAAGTTGGTTTCATGAGATGTATATAGTAGGTTCTCAGTTCCTTCTGTGTACAGGTAAGTTACTGCTGGCTGTCCTGGTGGAAGAACGGCTTCTAGGAATATGTTCACCTCCCACTGCACTGATGCTCCCAGCATCCGGACACAGAGGTGAAACATTCTTCTAACTACCAGGCACGTACAACTTTCAATGGAGAAGTTGGTTTTCAATGACACTGAGACAAACAGAAGTTTTCTCCTCTCAGGAGTATACTCAGCCATGCAGACTGTTACTTGAATTCAACACATGTATTTTTATTTTTTATGAAAATCAAGTGTTATATCAGGACTTCTGTTTTTGAGAGACACAAGTCTGTAGCAGTATTACGCACGGTGACCATGTGTGTGTGAAGTCACATAGTTAATGAATCCCAAACACCATGCAAGAAAAAAGACTGAACTGTCTTCCTATAGCAAATGATAATACAAAATCATTGACACAGGAAGAAGAGATCAGAAAGTATGAAGTCGAAAAATGAAGGAACCACATCACATCCATTAGGATGGCTGTTATCAAAAAAGCAAAATAACAAGTGTTGGTGAAGGTGTGGAAAAATTGGACAATTTGTGCATCGTTGGTGGGAATGTAAAATGGTGCAGCCACTGTGGAAAATGGTATGGCAATTCTTCAAAATATTAACCATAGAATTACCATATAATCCAGCAATTACACTTTGGGGTATATACCTAAAAGAAGTGAAAGCAGGGACTGGAACAGATATTTGTACACCCAAGTTCACAGCAGCATTGTTCACAAGAGCCAAAAGGTGGAAGCAACCCAAAAGTCCATCGATGGATGAATGGATAAACAATCACACAATGGAATATTATTCAGCCTTTATTATTCAGGAAGGAAATTCTGACACACGCTACAACATAGATGAAACTTAAAGGCATTGTAGTAATCCAAATAAGACAGTCGAAAAAAGATAAATACTGTATGATTCTACTTACATGAGGGGGACCTGTAATGGTCAAATTCAGAAACACAAAGTAGAATGATGGTTGCCAGAGTGTGAGGGAGGGGAAATGGGGAGTCAGTGTTTAATGAGGACAGGGTTTCAGTTTGGGAAGGTGAAAAAGTTCTTGGGATGGATGGTGGTGATGGTTGCACAACAATGTAAATGTACTTAATGCCACAGAACTGTACCCTTAAAAATGGTTATCTTAGTATATTTTACAAATTTTTTAATGAAGGAAAAAGTCTTGTAGAGGTATGTCAGGTATTATTGTGTATTTTCCTGGATTTTGAAGTGTTTATGGTACTTGTCAGCTTTCAAAATTTTGTGATTTCTTATTCTAAAACATACTTCTATAACTCACAGTTTTCAATGTCATTTAGTATTGACATGAAATTTAGTTTCCTTTTCTGAAAATGGGGCCAATAATGTATAACTTATAGAGTTAGTAACAACATTGAATGAGTTAATATATAGGATAAATATATGTTAAGTAAAATACACAAAATAAAAAAATATAAAATAGATTTAAATAGTTTTAAGAGAAGCATGATTTATTGCCAAGTACTCCTTTGTGCCATGATAAAGAGGAAGGAGAGCTATAAGCTAAAAGCAAACGCTGTCAAAGCTGATAGCTGAGCCCCCTATTTTGTGATTTCTAAATTATCCAAATCTATCAGCAGTGAATTCTTGAAGTATTGCTTCCGTGCAGCCTTGATCACATTTTTTGGAGGTTTCAGTTTAGCTGAGATTCATAAAGTTTGCTGAATGCCTCTGGCTTACCCCACTGTGCTGGGCATTGGGATAGACACACACACAAATAAATCATACGCTTTCCCCTTAGTGGGGCAACAGACACAGAAACAGTCTCAATACAGTGGGGCTGGTGGGCTCTGCTTTATTTCATCTGTTGCTCCCAAAAGCCTTAATGGCCTTATCACAGACTGAGTGGGGAACAAGGAAGGGAAACCCTTTGTGGGAGGATAATTGGGAAGGATGGGGAATCTACAGGTGAAAGGAAGGGAAGGGGTCTAGGAAAGAAAATGTAGCAGAAGAGAGGACTGGAGCCCCCTGGTGGGGAGAAGGGGTAGGAGCTCTCGGGGGCAGCCAACACCCATTGGTGGATTCTGACAAAATGCTCCCTGGGAACAGCAGAGAACTGATAATTCAGGGCTATCCTTTATCTTAGAAAGTGGTGTTGTGCGCTTCCCTGGTGGCGCAGTGGTTAAAAACCCGCCTGCCAATACAGGGGACACGGGTTCGAGACCTGGTCCGCAAAGATCCCACATGTCGCGGAGCAACTAAGCCTGTGCCCACAACTGCTGAGCCTGCGCGTTAGAGCCCGCAAGCCACAACTACTGAAGCCCGCGCATCTAGAGCCCTTGCTCCGCAACAAGAGAAGCCACCGCAATGAGAAGCCTGCGCACCGCAACGAAGAGGAGCCCCCCCCCCCCGCTTGCCGCCAACAAAGACCCAACGCAGCCAAAAGGGAAGTGTTGTTTCACTCCCCTCTCATGGCCCTACTTTGGCAGTTTAGAGGTTTGCAAAGCCCTTTCCCACATACCTCATTCTATTTCTACTAATGTTTGTTTTGTACATCACTGGGTGCATCACTTCTCTTTTGATGCACTTTTTTTTTTAAAGCTTTTTGGTTTTGTTGTTGGTGCCAAAATAGTTATTAACACAAAAATTTCTCCTATTCCATGTTAGGCCAATGTAAAAACTAGACACAAAAGTGCTAAATATTGTTTTCTGTTATTCTTCAGTAAATCTGGGTTTTAAAAAATACTCATAAGGTATTTTGTTTTTACACAATACTTTCCTCCTAATTCTTAACAGTACCTAAAATCACACATGCAGTTAGAGCTTTATGCTCTGAACTTACTTGGGGAAAACAGACCAATTTTCAAGTTAATTGCCAAAATGCAGGAGTGTAAAGAGTTGGTGTCAATATCATTTCATGATTCAACCCAAATCAATAAATTCACTGTCACTGCAGCACCAAAGAACGAGATATCCATCATTTCAATCAGAAAGGATACTGCTAAAGGTACTGCTCTGACCTTGCGAAGATGGTGTTGTTACACAGCAGTTTCACCCAGGTGTTCTGGTCCAGGTAAGAGGTAGGTTAGACTTCCAGAGTCGATGGAGCCTGGCGCCACTCTCTGCAGGTAGAGGGATGGCCAGGTCTTAGAGGACCTGGGGAAACCAGTCCACGGAGCTGTCAGGGAGATGCTGTGTGGTTACACAGTGCCCCCTCCCGGTCATTCCAAGAACACAGAAAACCTGGAGCATAATCATGACGAAAACTGGCAGATTCCTGAGCTTAAGAGAAATAGAGATGAGGGTGTGGCTGAACGATTTTTTTCTGCACCTTATGAGCATAATAATACCTGGAAGGATTGGCTGTGTCTGTAAATTCCTACTGACTGGAAGCCACCAAATAAAATGCGAGATGTTGACTCCACCAGAGCAGGTCTGGCCTGGGAGTCAGGGAGACAGCCCGAGAGACTGGCGTGTGTTTGCTCACTGGGTCGAGAGCTGATTGAATCAGGAAGGGCAGGCAGAAACTAACCCTCTCTTCACCTTTGCCAGGAAATGGCACTGCGAGGCACCAGAGTGTCTAGGGCTAGGCTCGGGCACAGCCTATGGCTCACTGACAGATCCGCATCTTCCACTCCTTTCCAAAGAAGGATCACCTGGGATTATCCAAAGCCCCCTCCCTTGCCTGGCCCTCACTGAGGTCAGGACTTTGCAGGGCACTCCCTGTGACGGGCGTGGAAGCTCACAGAGACCTCCATGGCCAGGGAAAGACATGCTTGGTCTGACTCAGGAGGAGCCTGCAGGGTGCGGCTCACTGGCACTGAAGACAACGAAGCCTAAGAAGGAGCTCACCATCCTTGTGGGCCGTGTTCAAGGAGTTCCATTTTATTTTGCTGCTGGTTAAAGCTATGAAGCTGTAGAAGGCCTTGCCTGATGTTCACACGGCAAGACCACTGGCAATCGACACTGGAGGGCCCAAGAAGACTCAGTTCAGCACTAAATTTTAAATATCTGTCTAGTACTTTCAAGATGGAAGAAACGAAAGTGTAAGGAAACCCCTTGTAATCCTCCAAGAGCTACGCCCACTGTAAGAACAGTGGGATAGATACACACACAGTGTCTTACTGGTCCGGGAAGTATGACATCCCCACAGTGAGTCTATTCAGGAGACCAGAAGAGTCCCAGGGGTAGTGGGAATGGGAGATGGCAGGGCCGGATGCTTATCACGGATAATGCAACAGGGATGGGACCTGAACTAGAACTCTGGGCATCCAGCTGCCATCATTCGTTACTGATTGCAACTGAACTCTGCTCTGTTAAGTACTGACAAGCATTCCGTGCTGCCAATTTCCTGTCTGGAAGGATCCTTAACGCTGGAAATAACACACCACTACCAACACCAAAACCTCACCACTCAGCACTCTTTTAGCCAGAAGACAGACAAATAAATGTTAATTTTTATATTGAGAATGTACCGTGTACAGGGCCCTCTTCTAAGTACCATATGTTATTTGCTTATACCATCCTCCCAACAGGATTCTCAGCCCCATATTACACGGGAGGAAACTGAGCGGCAGAGAGGTTAAACCCCTTTCGAGGGAACCAGGATATAAACCCAGCGATCTTGCGGCGAGGACCGCCTCAGTTAAGCACCAGCTAAGCTTCTTCCCGCTCAGAATGAGGGGGTCGGATGGAGCCAGGGCTCAGAGGCTGTCCCTTGGCGGGCGTATCAGGGCTCTTTACACTTTTGCATGAATGCTTTATTTCTTGGGTACAATTCTGGAATGCCGAGCTGAGGCCGCCATCTGTCCCGGTGAAGCCGGGGAGCCTGGGGGTGCCAGCTGCTCCCTCCGGCCGGAAGCTGCTGGGGCTTGTCCAGGATGGCTGTCTGCTTGCTGACCACGCGGGGCAAACAAGGCCAACAGCTGCTCAGGGTCGACGGAAGAGCCAGCGTGGTTTGCAGAGTCAACAGACTCTAATTCGGACAAATACTGCCATGGACCGGGTCCTGGGACAGGCAAAGCAACGACGACTGTTGACACGGGTGTTCCCACAGGCTGAGTGGGAAATGGAGTGGCCAGGAATGCGGGGTCTCCCCCACCCCCAACCCGAGTTCCCCAGGGCAAGAACAGAAACCAATCCAAAGCCACGGACACCTTTCCCATTCACCGGGGGTGTGGCCAAGGGGAGGGGAAGGCTACCTCGGAGAGGAGGGGTCTGGCCAGGTTTGTCGCTTAAATGTTCCTACCAGCTTAGCAACCCTGCAGGTTTGCCCAGGCCCGATCTCAGAAAAGCAAAATGGGGAAAGGAAATAACACGATATTTCCTATTCTGAATAAAAATTAAATAAAGAGGCAGAGAGAGAGGTGTCAGTGCATTGTCTAGGCTGGCGCATCTCAAACGTTACTGCGCGTGTGCATCACGTTGGAGCAGGTAAGTGGATCTAGGCCTCCATGCAGCCACCCCTATCTGTGCATCCTGGACACGTCGCCTAGCTTTGCTGGATGTCCACCTCCACTTGAGCAATCGGCACCTGCCTCATACGGCTGCTTAGAGACAGACCGAGATGGTGCAGGTAAAAGGCAGGGCACAGTGCCTGGCACGTGGTGAATGTTCGCTAGATGGCACATTCCTCGTTAATTTCAACAAGTTTTCATTCAACAAACACACAGCGTGTAGGGCCCCACGCGCCCCAGGTGAGGGTGTTGGCTGTTAACACAGCTGCACCTTCTCCAGAGAGCTGCCCTCCTCAGGACACCACATCCCTGAAAATGTCTGGAAGGTTACGCCTACTGACTGGTGTAGGTACAAAAGCCTGCCCCCCTTATCCCACGTGGGACGGCTCTAAGGTGCTGTTCATGTTCCAGAACTCTCCGGGGAGCAGGCTGAGGCTACATGTTGGCTCAGTGTCTCCCCCTGCTTGACGCCCCTCACTCCTTGTGGATCATTTCCCTGAGAGCATGTCCTTCCTTAGTTGTTTGCACGTCTCAGACCTCCACCTCTGCTATTGCCAGGCTCAGGCGATACAGGAGTGAGGGAGAGTAACCAGCAAAGGGACAATTAATTACAGGAAGGAATTCCATAGCTGTAAGGCTGGGGTGGCGTGAGAGATCATAGGATGGGTCCCTGATGCAGGAAAAGGCTCTCAGGAGGAAGAGGCACCTGACCCAGGCGGCATCCGCCAGGCACAGGGAGTGCGCGGCAGAGAGAAGGTCACCTTCAAGGCTCAGCGAGAGTGTGGTGAGTCTGAGGATTTGCAGGGGCCCCTCGAAAGGCCAGTGACCAAGGAGAGGATTGACTGGCTCCAAAGTGACCCCAATCCTTTCCTTCTGTGGACCGCTGGGGCGAGCGCGGGGCAGAATCGCCATGGTAACACGGACTGCAGCCCCTGAGGCTGTCTTCAGGATTATGCTGGCAGGACAACGCAGGTGCCCACAACCTCATGTACTGAGATTCTTGAGCTCTTCCCCGTGAAGAGCTTTGTCCAGGGTGAACCTGCACCCTCCTTCCCACCCACGGTGGAAAGAATAAGGTTGTACGTGGAGCAGTCACATCCGTAGAGAGTAGAATGGTGGATGCCCGGGGCTAGGGAGAGGGGACAGATTTTTCAGTTGGGGAAGATGGAGAAGTTCTGGAGATGGACGGTGGTGACGGCTGCACAACACAGTGAATGTGGTAGCGACACTGAGCTGGATACTTAAAAGCGGTTCAAATGGTAAACTTTATGTTACGTGGTTTTTTACCACAATAAAAATAAAGAAAAAAAAGAGGAAGGAAGGCTATTGTCTAAATCTAAACTCAGGGCACTGAGTGATGTTGCGTCTTATGGTGTAAGATTAAGAAGTTACCTGAGACAAAATCTATAAAACATCATTTAGTACCAGAAAGCAGATGACAAGATAACCAGGTCAGCCATAAAAAGAAACGAAACTGAGCTGTTTGTAGTGAGGTGGGTGGACCTAGAGTCTGTCATACAGAGTGAAGTAAGTCAGAAAGAGAAAAACAAATACCATATGCTAACACATATATATGGAATCTAAAAAAAAAAAAAAAAAAGGTTCTGAAGAACCTAGGGACAGGACAGGAATAAAGACGCAGACGTAGAGAATGGACTTGAGGACACGGGGAGGGGGAAGGGTAAACTGGGTCGAAGTGAGAGAGTGGCATGGACATATATACACTACCAAACGTAAAATAGATAGCTAGTGGGAAGCAGCTGCATGGCTAGTGGGAGATCAGCTCGGTGCTTTGTGACCACCTAGCGGGGTGGGATAGGGAGGGTGGGAGGGAGACGCAAGAGGGAGGGGATATGGGGATATATGTGTATGTATAGCTGATTCACTTTGTTACACAGCAGAAGCTAACACACTGTTGTAAAGCAATTATACTCCAATAAAGATGTTAAAAAAAAAAAAAAGATAACCAGGTAAGCCAGACCATATGTCTGTAGGTGGTGCTGATTCCCTCTCCTGGCAACAGCATCCGCCTGGTGAGTTCTGAGAACCCGAGCTTCAGGACTGCGTCTGGGATGATTCATCACCTTTCTGGCGAGCTACATCTCTCCTCCTCATCCACCTCTAGAATTGCGCGGAAAGCAATAAGAAGAATGCCAACGATAAGAAGAATACCAACAACCATTTCTAGCTTGAGCGCACAGAACATCAATGTCGTCTGGGCACGTCACTTGTTACAACCAGAATAGAAAAGAGACCCTGTCTTCCCACAGCCCCGAGGGCTCCAGCAGGGCAGGGCAGTCCTCTGATGCCTGTTCAGCACTGGAGGGGCCCCAGGGATGAGGGAAGGAAGCCAGGGGAGAAAGGAGAAGGGTTCCCAGACCACCCAGTACCTAGCCCCTCCTTGGTCAGATAAGGGGAAGTTTGGCCCAAGACAGAGAGGTTAAGTCCAAAGTCACATGCTTTAGTTAGGTAAGCAGTGGCCCTGGCTGGGGTCAGAACCAGGCCTCCTGGTCCCTCATCAAGACTGCGTTATCCTAAAACTTGACAGTCCAGATGCCATTTGATGACTGGGTAAGTCTAATTAACTCCCACCTGGAATAACTGAACTTTTGTGTTGCTTTTATTTGTTTCTTTGATACCTAGTGTTTGCCCAGGTAAAGTCAACTTTTTAAAGATATGGAGTGGGGTCAGAGGCCTTGCTTTTTACACAGTGATAAGTATAGAAGAGTGGCCATGTCTCCACGGGTTCATTTGACTAACAAATTGAGGTTTTGTGGATCAAATTATCCACCAAAACTGCCTCCCTTGTGTTTGGCCCAAAGGAAAAAAAGGAAACAAAAAATTATTGAGTCCTGCCAACGCCAGCCCTGCCCATTATCCCCTTGAATCCTCATGGAAACCCAGAGACATCATATCTGCATGGTTACAGTTGAGGCAGCTGTGGCTCAGGGTCCTAAAGAACTGGCCCAAACTCACCCCCTGGCTGAATCAGGGTGCATGGCACAGCTAACATTTAGGCAGCACAGGGCCTAAAAGTGTTTAGCGTCTGCTGAATGAATAAACGAACTCATATCCATCTGTCTACAGCATCCATACACTTGCCCCTTGACCGTATCTATAGTCATTATTTGGAAGGTGTCACAAAGACCTTAGAGATTATCCTCACTCCCAAACAGGGTGACAGTGTAGTCAGATAGGAGCTAAAAACACCTGAAAGAGAAAAAGAATAAGCAAAACAGGTTTAATGAATCATTAAAGCCGACGAAACTGAAGGAGTGGGAAGGGTGTTGCACAGTTAAGCAATTAACTTGTATTGACACATCACATTTTGGAACAATTAAGAGATAGGAGAAAATCCATGTCTGCCTGTCACCAGGCTGTCATTGTCGCTGCCACCATGGGTGAGGACCAAGAAGGCTGTCAGGTCAGCAGGGCAGCACGGACGGGGGTGTAGACCAGAAGACCGGGCTCTCGGAAATCTCTCCCATGGTTGTCCTTCCTTTTCTCACCAACAGGACAGGGTCTAAACAGAAAGAAGCCTAATAAAGACTTCAAAGCCTCCCCGGGTGGAGAGGTTCTGTGGGCCCGCTCATCGCCTTCCCGGCAGGAGTGCCTTCTGCTTACAGGCTCTGGGAGGACCAGACCCTCCGACTGCGGGTTATGGCAGCATCTGTCCAACGAGCTGAGAAGTGATCAGTCAGGAAGAGCTACCTGGAGTTCCTGGGCCCACCCAGATGTTCCTTTCATGTCTGCCTTCCCCAGGATTCAGCGGTTTATAGCCCTGGCCTCAGGAAATCTTGGAAGTTAGTTCAGTTAAAGGAGGCAACGTGCTATGCCAGCAAAACACAGTCGGGACCTGGTGACACGGGAGTTTGGCAATGATCAACTGCCCTGAGGTAAGACCCGAAATTTGTTTTGAAAGAGGGGGGTTGGGGAAGGAGGTGGTGCAATCAATACTTCGAGTTTGTCCCGATTGGATGGGGTGTGTGCTTTCTTTTCCACCCTAGTTGTTGTTGAAGCTGTTTATTGAAAGGTTGTGCAAATATGATCAGTCAGCTCCAGGGCCATTAATAACCTGCTGGACAAAGCCGGCTCCATTCCAATTGATTTCGGATTTTTGAAAATGTCAAATTCCTTGGAACAGAGATGAAAGCCCCGGAGGGGTTGGCACCAACGTGTGAGATCTTTGCCTCCGCTGGCACTGATCCAGTGGAGTCCGAGCTTGAACACTGTGGCACTGCCGTTTGCTTGCCAGTCTGCGTGAATCGGTGGTCCTGTAGCAGCGCTGGAGAGAGAGGAGGCGTCACAAACAAATACTCGAAGAAGCAAACCACGCACTCTGAAACCTCTCTCGCCACGGCGCTGCCTTCCAAAACTATCAGATCCAAGATCCTGAGAAAAGTTACACAAGGTTAGCTGTAGGGGACACACACACGAGAGGTGGCCAGTAGTGAGCCCAACCATCGTGGCCGGAAAACACGGATTTATACCCCAGCCCGCTGGGGTATAACCTGGAGCAAATTCATCTCTATTATAGTCACTGTGAACTGAGGATTTCATCATAAATTTCTTATTTCAGAAAAAGTATGTTCTCTGGGCCTTACCCATTTAAGAACTCAGATTCTAAACGTGGAGGCCGTCAGAGCCAAGGTCTCTATAATGTCCTGATTCGGCAGCTCCATAAGCTGGCCCACCATCAGAGCTTTGCATGCCACCATCAAAGGACACACACGGGAGACTTCCCTTGTGGTCCAGTGGCTAAGACTCCATGCTCTCAGGGCAGGGGCCCTGATCCCTGGTCGGGGAACTAGATCCCACATGCCGCAACTAAGAGTTTGCATGCCGCAACTAAAGATCCCACATGCTGCAACTAAAAAGATCCCGCGCACGACAACCAAGATCCTGCATGCTGCAAGTAAGACCTGGCACAGCCAAAAAAATAATAAATATTAAGGAACAAAAAAGGACACACGCAGGCAAGAAGAGAGCCATGCGTCCCGAGACGTGTCAAGACGCCAGGGCACAGCCTGCCTGGTCCATTAATTCAAGAGTCATCGGCCACAGTGTCACCGAGGGAGGCTCACCGAGGCTGCTCCTGTCTGCAGGTCACTCTGCCCATGTTGTCCCTCCCCTGGGGTCTACCTGGGGCTCCTCTCGGGGCTATTGGGATTGGATGGTCACTGCTGCCCTCCTCTCCCTGAGGTGTCCTGCGCAAACGCCTCCTCTCCACCAGGAGTCTTATCTCATATTCTAGTTGTCACACTGGATTCTGAGACACCCCCTTCTCCAGGTGTGCCAAGGTAGAGTTAAAATTACAAGGATCCTGCAGAATGAGAAAGACTGGGAAGAAACGTGCTACCAGAGATATCTGCGATTAACATGAACCATATTAACGTTTTCCAGTCGATTCAAAGATCATTTTTAACTTGGGCTGGATATTTTCTCAGTTGCCTCCAGAGTTCCACTCAACGAGAGTGTATGTAATTTCTGTAGTGTGTTTGTTAAAGCCCATATTTAGAACAAAGCCATTCGGAATGTAGATTGGTACAGCCACTATGGAAAACAGTATGGAGGTTCCTCAAAAAACTAAGAATAGGGCTTCCCTGGTGGCACAGTGGTTGAGAGTCCGCCTGCCAATGCAGGGGACACGGGTTCGTGCCCCGGTCCGGGAGGATCCCACGTGCCACGGAGCGGCTGGGCCCGTGAGCCATGGCCGCTGAGCCTGCACGTCTGGAGCCTGTGCTCCGCAACGGGAGAGGCCACGGCAGTGAGAGGCCCGCGTACCGCAAAAAACAAACAAACAAACAAAAAACTAAGAATAGAGTTGCCATAGGATCCTGCAATCCCATTCCTGGGCGTATATCTGGACAAAACTATAATTTAAAAAGACACATGCACCCCTATGTTCATAGCAGCACTATTCACAATAGCCAAGACATGGAAAACAGCCTAAATGTCCATCGACAGAGGAATGGATAAAGAAGATGTGGTAAATATACACAATGGAATATTACTCAGCCATCAAAAGAATGAAATAATGCCATTTGCAGCAACATGGATGGACCTAGAGATTATCATACTAAGTGAAGTAAGTCAGACAAATACCATATGGTATCACTTATCTGTGGAATCTAAAACATGACACAAATAAACTTATTTACGAAACAGAAGCAGACTCACAGACATAGAGAACAGACTTGTGGTTGCCAAGTGGGAGGAGGGGAGGGGAGGGAAGGAGTGGGAGTTTGGGATTAGCAGATGCAAACCAGTGTATACAGGATGGATAAACAACAAGGTCCGACTGTATAGCACAGGGAACCACATTCAACATCCCGTGATAAACCGTAATGGAAAAGAATAGGAAAAAGAACGTATATATGTATACATGTATATATGTATATACATGTATATGTATAACTGAATAACTTTGCTGTACAGCAGAAATTAACACACTGTAAATCAACTATACTTCAATAAAATAAATTTTAAAAAATAGAACAAAGCCACTTGCTGGCGAGTGGGTCCTATACAGACTGACATGAGGGGCCACCCATGTTGAGAGAAGGGCTTCATTGAGGGCCAACGGGAAGAAAGTTAATTTTTAATGAAAGCAACTTGTATAGAAACAAAAAGTGAATTTAAAACTAGTCAATTTAAAACACATTAATGGAACAACTCAGAACTTTAAAAAAAGTACATGTTTTAATACTCATGTTAAAGTTGAAAAAACAAAACAAAAATATAACTTGTTTTTATATTTTTGTTATTGTACTTAGTATTTCATTTTCAAAAATAAACCCTGCTGTTTCAGGTATCTCAGCCTTCTAAGTGAAAGAACGCTCAGGACGGTGTGGTGAAATCTGCCCATATTAACCACCCACAGTAATCATTTTAACTGTTTCTGCTTTGAACGGCTTCACCCTGGGAGAGCAAACATCTCTGGCTCTTCACAGAAGCAGATTCCCTTCGAGAACTGAGAGACTGGTGGTGTTACACAGAGGGGGCAATTTAGACTTTTTCCTCTCAATAACTTTACTATTTCTATACTTCTTGATTAGCTCAAAATATTGAAATAAATCAGGGCCACAGGATGGGGAGCAGGGAAGGAGGGAAGCCGAGACCTGGAGACCAGAAGGGGGTCTGAGGAAACCCCGAGAAGGTGCCAGTCACCTGCTCTGACTGAAAGCACCCCAGTTTGGTCCAGCTGAGCCCAAACCCACTGGCAGTTGCCCGAAGCAGTTTACAAAAGTGCTGTCAATTAGCCAGAAACAGCACAGGTTTAATACATCTTGTGGTTTTACCCTGCAAAAAAACTACAAGGAAGAGAGTTCCTAGGGAACATTTTTCAGCTTCATGGGTAAAGAAGATGAAGACTTCGGGAAATGCTGAAAATGTTAACAAACTCCAGAAAGGAGGCAGACAGCCTCTCAGCTACTCGGCTGTTTCGCTTCTTTTTCTCTTTTCATGGAAAGCACGAGCTCAAAGGAGCGGGGATAGGGTAACCGTGACCAGAAGGCGCTGAAGCTGGAAGTGGAGCCAGGAGAAAAGCTGTGTCTCTCGCCTGGGTGTGCCGCCTCCCACCCCAGGTCAGGAGTCCCCGACGGTTTCAGGTTGTTTCCGGGCCCGTCAGGAATCCTGACAGTACAGACCTGGAGAGGAAGAATGCAGTTTCCTGCACTCTGCACACTGCAGCCTGCTATCATTGTCATTTATGTTGGCCAAACCCTGAAAGACACAGAGACACACTCACTAAATGTTCCATCTCACAGAAGCAGCTGACGCGGTCGAGTGACCGGAAGCCAGGTGGCCCTGAAGAGCAGGAGGACCAGCTGAAAGCTCAGGTGAAAGTGAACAGGGGAGAATGTCAAGCCCTCCGTTCAGGCCCCAACAACGTAATTTCAGAATTGGGAGACCTGAGCGTCACCTCCTTGACCAAGCTTCCCATCAATGCCACCCTCTTGTGTTTCCTGATTCCCTGCTGTGGGCTCTCGAGGGCAAAACCCCTGGCTGAGGGCAGGGACCACACCCACAGACCACCCAGGCCTGGCACGGGGTCCACATCTAACTCGTATTTGCCAAAAGAACAATTTCATGCATAGTAACAAAAGCAATTTTACACAATGAAAGCACAAAATTCCAAGATCAAACCATCACTGAGCTTGTGCACATCTGAGCAGGGCCACCTGGGGCATGTGGGGAGGCCGGGATGGGCACCTTGGTCACAGGAAGGACCTCTGAGGGTATGTGATTGCATCTGGTGAAGAGCAATCCCACTACCCTGGAGGATGGAATGGAATGGACCTCACGCTTCCATTACACTTTAAAATACTTGTTACATTTTGATTTTACAACAGTAAGAGTAACCTCTAGGTTTTAGAAATGAAATACTTCCTACAACTTGTTACATACTGTTAACTCTATTGGCCCAAATGGTTTAAAACATCCCAACTTCAACTTTACTTTTTGCTAACAATACAAAATATCAACAGGTTCATTTATGTGATCAATTTCCAAGTAACGGGTGTGACTTTGGATGTCCCTTCTTCCCTCAGAATTCAGTTTCCTTTTCTGTACTAGGTTATTTAAGTGGCCCCCTGAGTCTTAAAATTCTAGAATTCAGTATAAAATGAACAGGACCTCCCTGCCAAGTGCGGCATTCTAATCTGGAAGACAGTGAGCAGGGAATCAACTCTCATCCCTCCCTCCCTCCCTCCTTCCTCTTCCCCTCTGTCCATCAAACATTTATTTGTACCAAGCCAAACTCATTTCTCTCGTTAGGGGCATATATCGTGAGTGAGTCAGGAATACAGGTGTTCCCTCTGTAAAGGTCTTCCAGAACGTGTCTGTGCCCTTGCGGTGAGCCTCAAGGTACCCTCAAGCAATCCAGATGACTGGACCTGTGGACGGCGACGGGGACAGGGCTAGAACGCACGGGAGAGGAAGCCATGGGAAAACCCAGTCAAGAGCAAGGAACACAGCCGCTGGGGTGTCCCACAAGGGCGTTCGTTCACAAGATAGTTCCCTAATTCTACTGCCCCGTCGTTCAAGGACCCTCTCAACGTCTCTGCCCCTGAGAGATCATTTGAAAGGAGACCAAGGCAGGAATGATCACTTTCCTCGGGCTCAAATTTACCATATGCTCTATCAGGAGGCGTAAGAAATCTGGTCCATTCTTACATATTGATAATTCTATGTTCCAGAGCAGATGTGGTGGTGTCTTAAACTTTCATTGTCCTGCCTTTGGGAGTTGTAGACAATCACAGTGTATTGTCTTTTTTGTTTTGTTTTATTTGAAAGCTAACCCCAAGAAGCATTATAAGCTAGAAACAGGAACTCTCAAAGGGGCCAGGATGTAGTGAATGCCTCCTAGGAAATGCCTCCCCTGCATCTCTTTGTTTCCTGGCGGTGGGAGTGTGGGGTAGAGCGCAGTTCTTCTCAGGTCTGCTCCCACCCACTTCACACACAGCAGAGTGGACAGGGCCGGAGAGCCGGGGCTGCCCCCTGGCCACCTCCCTGGCACACCTGGCCCAATGCCTCCAGTGAGGCCACCCTGGTGCTGCTGACCCCAGGGCAGAACATCGGTAAATGCAATCACCACCCACCCTGTGTGCACTTTATCAGGGAAATGGAGATCTGGCCTCCCAGGACCAGGCAAGAGTCGGGGGCCCAGAAACCTCGGGGCTCCTCTGACTTGGGCGGGGGATCATCAGATGGTTTAACAGGGGCTGTTGGGGACACACGTGGGGCAGACCAGCTCTCCGTCCCCCGCCCAGGGACAGTACCTGGGACAGGGCTGCAGCGCCAACACCCAGGCCTAGGTCTCCCTGGGGCATCTTGTCAGCGATATGCATATTTCAGAAATTGTTAGACACGGAGGACCAACTGTCAAAACCTGAGGGTCTGGACAGAAGCAAGGCCTTGCTCTCCCCAGTCAGCTTTCCTGAGTTTCCAATGAACCTGCCCCGAGGAAGGAATGGCTCCATTAGAGGCAGGAAGCAGTTCTTGGAGGAAGACGCCATAAGTGATTGTGACAAGGCCACCTTTGTCAGCAGAGGGGAGTCCATGCTCCCAAAGAGCAGGGACGGGGAGAGGGGAGAGTCTAACCTCAAAGCTCCAGGACAGATGGACAGGCAGAGAAGGGCTGGGGACCATGCAGCTTCTCTGGGCGGGCTCGGGAAAGTCCCAGCCCCCCACGGCTCCCAAGTCTGCGTCCAATAGAGAAAGCGGACGGCATTGCAAAAGAAACAAATGACAAACACATCCCCACAAAAGAAAATAAGCTAACTGAACTAACTAAAAGGTTCACCCTGGCTCAAGGGAGGTTAGGAGACCATACACGTGCTACTTTGCCCCGTAAACCAGCATGTGAATGACCCCAGAGACGTCGCTGCTCACCCCTTTCTTGAGCACCAGCCTCTTCCGGTTCTCCTCCCACCACCCCGATTGATGGGTCCGTCCCTGCACTTCACGTCTTGTGGGACAGTGACACCTGCTGACAGTCACAGTTACTAGGCGCCAGTGCTCAGAAATTATATGGCCCCTTTATCCCTTACCTGAGAGCTCTGCGGGAGAGCGGCGCAAGCACAACAGCGAGGGTTTACCCGCTGCTCCTCCGCCCTCTTTGGGGCACTTTTAGTCTCCGAAGCAGCAAAAATAGCCTCAGGAGTGTCCACAACAAAATACCCTTCCTCCCCTCACCCTGCACAGAGGGCGTGAGAGTCACGGCTCGTGCGCGCGCGCGCGCGCACACACACACACACACACACACACACCCACCCCTCCATGTTAGAGACAAGAAGGGAGGGCCCAGTGACAGCTGAAGCACTTGGAAAGGTTACTGAAAAGGGATGCGAGTCTTTTCCCAGCACAGGGGAGACCCAGCCGCACTGGTCCAGGCGACCTGCTCAGTGAGTTAACGAGGAAGTCAGTGATCTCTTCCGAGACAGGCCAATCCACACACTCAGTGATCTATCTCACTGCTTCCTGCAAAATCACTGTCATTCCTCTCGTTCCCCGGTCCTTGCCCTGGAACAGGCAAGGGCTGCTGAGCTGTCAGAGAAGCCCAGTTTTGAAAGATAAATTAATGAGTTCATTCAACAAATGGTTATGGAGTGTGTCTATAGTCCAGGCACTGCTGCCAGGAAAACAGAGAACAGGACCAGTAACACAAACGTGAAACATGAAGGATGCTCACGTTGTAGGTGGGAGAGAAACAGATAATAAATAAGGGACAAAGACACTTCCCAATGTCGTAAGGGAGAGGACACACGATCATGATTTTATCGTTGAGGGCACAGAGTGAAGGCCTCCCTTAGACAGGTGGCATTTGGGTGCAGCTCAGAATGAACCTGACGAACCAGCCAGGAAGGGGAAGACCGTTCCCAGGAGGGGCTGCCAGGTGCCCAGACCCGTAGCAGGATGCTGAGGGGGCGCAGCGGGGGCACAGGAGAAAGCAGGAGATGCGTAGGGGGAGGCAGGCTACCTGTGCAGGTATCAGCCTGGAAGGTGACTTTTTTATCCTAGAGAAATGGGCGCTTCCCTACAATCCAGGCGAGTATGAGGTGTGTCAGATTTATGTTGCCGAAATGGCATTTCCCCTTTAGGAAAGAATGTTTTGCCCAAGATGGAAGTCTCGTTGGGACAGGAATGAACAGAACTTTCCCAGTTGCAGCGGTTTATTGTAGAGGAAGTAAATCAGATACTGTGTTTGGCGGTGAGATCATGGGCAGACTCTTGTCAGTAGGAGGACAGTGACAGTCAGGCCCCAGCAAGAGAGGTGACCATGTGGTGACAGTGCCACCAGGTGGGGCTGTGGCCTCGAAAGTGGGGCCTGGCCCAACCCGCCTGGAAAGGGAGCCTCGGCCCGGCTTTTCTTTCCCCAGAGGGAAGGGGAGCTGCCGGCCATCTCAAATATCAACACAGACATTTCTTTGCTTTGTTTTCCAAGAACATGAACTCTTTCTCTTCCCCCTTTCATATCATCTTGTGTCTGGAGGTCTCTTCCGCCCCAGCAGCCGGTCACTGGGCCAGTGCACCCCCATGGGGAGGAGGGGAAGGATGGGATGTTCAGGGAAATCGGCCCTAATAATATTCCTAATAGGAGCCTGCTTGTCCGAGGTGTGAGGCTCAGGCACAAACTCCATGACAGAAAAGCACTTCTCCGTAGGGATAATTCAGGAGATGGAGGACAAGCAGGGATCATCTGAGTCCTTAGCAAGCCCAGCGTGGTGCCAGCTGGGCCAACGTCACCAACTCCTAGAGGAAGGCCTGTTATTGGCCCTGATGTAGATAAGGAATCTGAGGCTCAGAAAGGTTAAGTCAGTCACCCAAGTCACAGATTTGAACCCAGACACTGACTGCACAGCCAGGAGATTTACTCCCTGTGAATCAAGGACCAACGGCACTTTCCAGATGAGTACAAGTGAGGATGCTGTTAAATCAGCTACTGCACTCCTCTAGTTCGGAAAAGGAAGATGAATCCGGTTTTGGACAGATTTGTTTTGGGTACAGCAGGAGGCAAGCTTTTGTTTCCTGGAGTTATTTTAGGAAGTTTCATGGGAGGTTAAGTGCTGAGGAAAGGACAGGAGATGCACAGGAGAGCAGGGCATGGCAGGAGAGGGCCCAGCCTGGACCGGGGCCTGGAGGCAGGACTGAGCCTGGAACAGCCTCCAGGACAGCCCTGCAAGGCCCTACCCAGCATGGCCATCAGGAGACCTGGCGGGGAAACGCCAATGGCCGACAGTCTGCTGTCACAGGTGTCCTACTGTCATCTGCTCTGCCACCTCCCACTCTTATGGGATCTGTGGCCTCTGAGGCTTTGAGTTTCCCCCCAGGGCTGGAGATTTCAGAGACCTGCACCTGTTAAAGGAGAGGCTAGCTGGGCACAGGGGGCAGGACATCTGCCCAGCAGTGGGTGGGTCTCAGACAGTGGAGGGCCTTGGGCACCAATCAAGACACTGGGGTTTTAGAAACAGACTCACAGACAGAAAGCAAACTTATGGTTACCAAAGGGGAAAAGGGGGGCGGGGGAGGGATAAACAGAACTATGGGATTCACAGATACAAACTACTATACATAAAATAGATAAGCAACAAGGATTTACTGTAAAACACAGGGAACTATATTCAATATCCTATAATAAACTATAATGGAAAATAATCTGAAAAAATACATATATAACTGATTCACTTTGCTCTACACCTGAAACTAACACAATATTGTAGATCAACTATACTTTTAAAAAAAGGACACTGGGGTTTCCGTCCTAAGCCATGAAAGGGTTGGCACAGGGGACTGACATGGTGAAAACTAGGTTTTCAGAAAGATAAACCAGTGTCGGATTTAGGATTGATCAGCAACTGAAAGCTAGGGTGGCCAGAAGGATTATTTGATTAGCCAACCAACTGCGATTTCTTGTCTGCACTGCTTCCACAGACAGAGATGTCCCTTCCTGCCCGCCTCATTGCCCTCCACCTGGGGACACTCCCATTCATCCTTATGATCCAGCTGTAGGCTCTTCTCTTTGGAAAAGCCCCAGCCCAGCTCTCAGGCATGGCATCTCCAAGTGTGCATAACCCACATAACAAGTGCGTAACCCACAGTACTGCACTTGTTTAACAGGTCTATCTGCTTCCTGAACAGCTAGCAACTTGAAGACAGGGGTTGTGTTTTCTCCATTTTTATAACCAGCGTTCAGCTCAGCATGACAGACTGTGACGCTGAATGAATGATGAGGGATGAACAGTGAGGGCTGGATGAATGAATGAATGAATGCCTTGGTGACAACCCCGAGCAGAGTGATACTGGATGTTAGGGAAAGGAGTGGGCAGCATAAGGAGCACCCCTCTCCCTGTCTGACGAGCCTCCCAACCACGCTGGAGCCCTTCTCTGTGCAGATGGGTTTCGTGGGCAGGGACACTGTAGCTATGAGTGAGCAGAATGTCTAACCCGCCCGGTGGTTGCAGCTGCCTGCGAAGCCACTTTCTCCGCAGGACCCAGAGCTGCAAGTGCACTTTGATTAAGCTGGCTCTTTTGTATCACTTTGTGCCACCTGCCAGGGCCACAGGCCACGTGAGTTTTCCACCTCTGGACTAATGATTATTTTCTAGGAGACAAATATAAATCACCATTTGTACACTGTATCAACTGTGCTTCTGTATGAACCCTCACTGAGACACTGTGTCACTTTTACATTTGTGTTACTGGCTTGTCACACGCCTGAACGTTCTCCGCCAGTGACACCAGTCTGCATCTGCTGGTATCTATGCTTTGTCCAAGGAACGCTCCTTGAGCCCTGGAAATTACAGTTGACATCTGCATCATTTCCTTCTCTGGGAAGAAGCAGAACACCAAAAAGGAGAAACTCCAGAATTGGATGTGGCCTTAACAAACACAAACCTATGGCGGTTTCCCCAGTGACCCAGCTCTGAAGCCTCCCCGTTTGGGAGAGGTCAGATGGCAGAGTGGTCAAGTGTTATATCCCACCTCTGCTAATCGTTGGCTATGTCACCTCGGGCAACTTACTTAACCTCTCTGAGCCTCAGCATTGCCATCTGTCGGACTAAGTCAGTGTCACACCTACACAGAGACAGCACGGGCAAGCACTGCAGACGTGCGCTGTCCTAATCTCCCTGGGAGCCGGCCCCTCTGGCCCTGCCTCTGAAAGCTTGGTCCACAGCTGGGATGAGGCCGTTCTGGATACTGCAGAATGAGGACTGAACGGAACTGTGTGTTACCAGGTCTCCATCAACCCAGAACACAGCCTCTTAAGTGGGACACAATGAGGTTTTCAGCAGGTCTGCAAGTGGTTTCTCTGACGATTGTCAAGCATGAATCACCACGTCTGGGCCAATCCTGCCTTCCTCCAGCCTCCCAGGCTCTGTAGGGGCACGAGACATTGTCCTTCAAAGGGTGGAGTTGCGCCTCCCAAATCCACATCTTCCCAGAAAGACGTCTATCCTTCTAAACTCCAATGGCCTTTTTTGGGGGTTCAGACAGAACAATATGAAGACAGGATGTCAACCAGCCATGTGGCGTCTGAGTCCAAAGCAGCAGCCGCCACTCTAGACCACCAGGGACACACAAAACGCAAGGACTCGGTAAATATTTACTGAACGCTTTACACGGAAGGCACAGCCCTTGACTGTGGCCCTCTGTGGAAAAATAATCATGATTTCCCCAGTGAGTAAGTCAGCTTGTGTTTATCTTCCGTATGTTTTTTAACCAAGATATGTTATGGTTCCCTTTGTGGTGGGTAATGCTTAGCAACCCAATTGCTTTGGATTTATTCCAGTTGGCAGAATATCCTAAGTTGGGTTTTTGCCTTTTTGCCCCCTGACAACTCACCCGAGCATCTATTTTACTGCCTCTGTGTGCGATGCCCGAAGCCATGTGTTTGTTACTCAAATCATTCCTTCGCTTTCCCATTTCCACACGTGGGAGGAGCCTGGCACACACCTTCATTGCCATGTGAGATCGATGCCCTATCTTGCCTTCCTGGCTGCAAAGTTCTTTCCTCTGACCAAGACTGTGGCCACAGGACACACCACCAGGGCACGCCGCAGTGTCTGCTTCGTCAGGACACATCCCACCACCCGGTGGGGCTGGAGCTCCTTTCCCAGGATGCATCCGTCCACCAGCTGGTATGGTTGCCTCCTGGGCCGGCTCTTCCAATTTCCCTAAGTCTCCCCGATGTCGGGTCTTCTTTCGGGGCCTCAAGGTCAAGCTGAGCCCGGGCTGGGGCACCAGCATCCTGAAAGAGGCAGCCGGATAGGCAGCAGCCTTGCAGCCCAGCCACTCTCATCAGCAGGGGGGGTAAAGAGAACCTGCCTGGCGGGGGCAGTTACGTTGCTTCTGGGTTTCCTCAGGCCACGCCAACTAGACCTCATTTTGGCATTCCTGAAGCCTGGGCTGCGTGGGCCTTCTCTCTCCACCCAATTCCTTTCCAGTTGGCCCTGGCCGGACTCTCCTGTCCTCAGGAGCAGTGCCCAGCCATGCCCTGGGGTCGGCCACTCCACCCCCGCCGAGCCCCGTACCTTGGCCTACTTCGGTGGGATGGGAAGATGAGACACTTGGTGCTTTGTCCCAAAGCCTGCAGGACCCACAATACTGAAGCTGTGGAAAAAAACCCAAACACCCAACGCCGTTGAGGACACTGGTGGCATCTCCGGTGGCTGCTCAAGTTGCTAGCTTCCAGGGCGTCTGCTGAGCCGTCCTCTAGATCGTAGGTGGCTTGTCTCTCCATTCCCATTGGCCACTTCCCTGTGCCCTCTTGCACGAGGCCACGTGCAGGGTAAGCATCAGGATGGGAGGGGACAGGTCCTGGTAGTTCTTAGAATGCCTGTCCCCTCCCACCCCAACCCCTTCAATCACTTGTGCAACTGGTACATCTTCAGTACCTACTACTTACCCTTGCGCTCTGCACTGGGCATTCAGTGGTGAACAAAAGAAAAGCAGGGCCTGGCCTCGTGGGGCTCACAGGCTAGCGGGGGATGGCTGTAACCGGGCACGGTAAGTGCCTTGATAGGGAGCATGGGGCGCTCTGTTTTAGGATGATGGATGGGCACCCCCAGAATCTGGGAAGGCTCCCCAGAGTCTCGCTGCCCTGGCACCAAACTTGAGGAGTAGCTCTCATACCCTTCAGAGAGCCCCCTCCCCAGAGGGCCCACAAAGAGACTGCTCGCAGGGGCTCCACGGGTCCTGCAGGCAGGCCAGCAGCCCTCCTCCTGGGCACCCTGTGGAGGTTCCACCCGGGAAGCCTGACCCCCATGCAAAGTGCCCAGCGTGGTGCCTGCCCCAGAGCCAGTCAGCAAAGGGGGAAACTGTTCTCACTTAATGGACTTTCAGCCGAAGATAAGGGGCTGTGTGATGAGACTATTAGTCATTTGCTCACCAACAGTCCACGCAGGAGAGCTGGGGGGCAGGGGAGACAGACGTGGAGTGAGAAGGGCCACAGGACAGGGACCCGGGGATGGGCAGGCACACTCCCCTTGTGGCCACCGGGATTCCCATAAAGAATTAGGATCCTTCCTTGCCTACGGTAATTTCTTGCAGTTTTATTTTTCTGATAGAATAGCAATAACTTGCCTTCCCTGTATCAGGAAGTTTGCTTTTCTTTTCCTCTTGTCTCTCTTGTTCGCCTCTCTCTTCTCCTGTTCTCCAACACCCTCTCCATACTTTACCACTTGAAAGTAACGCAAATTAAATGGGATGAAAAGAGGCATCTTGATCCACCAGCTCTGAGCAAAGGGAAATTTGCATCTTTTCAGTTCCTCCTAATTATTCATTTCCTTTCTCTCTTCCCATCTTGAAAATAATTGCTGCATGACTAGTTTTCCCTGGATGAGAACTGGAAGTGGTGAGGCTGTCGGCAGTGACTGAGCTTGCCCTTCCAGAATCTTCAGTGGCGGTGAATCTTGACGGCGTGCTCCTAAGTGTGGCCGTGTCCCTACAACAGAAGGAGGGGCAGCGGATGCACCAAGCAACACTCCTTCGTAAGCATGCGCCACGTCATTATCATATTTAATATTTATGGCCCACTTACAGTATATCTGGTGTTAAGTGGAGGTATAAAAAGTTCAAAGTCAATAATAACAATAATCCCTCTTATCTGTCGTTGATAGTTTGTGGTATGGCTTCACGTACATTCACAGGTTGAAAAATTTAGTGATTTCTGTCCTTCTGCAAGTCAACCCTGACCATGCAGGATCTGAAGACCTCCAAGGTCATTGCAAAGAAGAAACCTCTAGATTAAAGAGGCAAAATAGACATAACAACTAAATGCAATATCCGACCCTGGACTAGCTCCTGTCCTGGAGAAATGCTAGAAAGCTCGTTATTGGCCAATTGACAAAATTTGAAAAAGAAGAGTAGATTAAGTTAAAATTATCAATCTATGGGCTTCCCTGGCGGCACAGTGGTTGAGAGTCCACCTGCCGATGCAGGGTACACGGGTTCGTGCCCCGGTCTGGGAAGATCCCACATGCCGCGGAGCAGCTGGGCCCATGAGCCATGGCCGCTGAGCCTGTGCATCTGGAGCCTGTGCTCCACAACGGGAGAGGCCACAACAGTGAGAGGCCCGCGTACCACAAAAAAAAAAAAAAGAAAGAAATTATCTATGAAAATTCATGAAGTTGATGACTTTGGTTATGTAAAAGGATATCCCTGTTCTTAGAAAATACTCACTGAAGTTTTTAGGGGGAAAGGTTCTTGGTATATGTAACTTACTCCCAAATGGTTCAGAAAAAAATTGAGGTAAGGGGAGAGAGAGAGAATGATAAAGCAGTAAAGCAGATGGATTAAAATGTTAACAACAGGTGAATCTAGGTGAAGGGTTTATTAATGTTCCTTTTACTATTCTTATTTTTGAAGTTTTTCTGTAAATTTGAAATTACATCCAAATAAAAAGTTAAATGACTTTTCTTTGCCCTCATGTTTTAGTTTTTGGCAAAATTCAGATGCCTACCTCCCCGGGGCTGGGCCAGCTCTGAGTCTCTGGATTGCAGTGGGACAGCAGCTGCGGACACCCCAAGGCAGAGCCCAGGATGACTCTCCCTTTATTTCCCACTAGCGCTTTGCTGAGCAACGTCTGGGTTTATTCACTGCTCCTGCCCTCTGTCTGAAGGTGAGATGCTTCAGACGCCCAAAACTGTCCTGGGCCCTTGGTCCTCGCTCCCTTTGTGACAGAAGACGTGGCAGGTTGATGGTTATGGTGTTGGCTTGAAACCGATAAAAGAGGGTTCGATTCCTTCCTTTCCTGATTATTTTAGATTGATGTTAAGTCGTTCCTCAAATGTGTGATATGGTGGAGGACATCCACTGAACCACTCTAAATTTGTGGTAGTAAGTTCTACTGCTAGGACTTCTCGTTTGGATGCGAATGCCTCTCAGATAATGAAAATTATCAACATGACAGCTGTTAGGGAGATGAATGAGCCTATTGATGAAATAGTATTTCATGCTCTGTAGGCATCTGGGTAGTCGGAGTATCGTCGAGGCAGGCCTGACAGACCTAAGAAATGTTGTGGGAAGAAGGTTATGTTGACGCCTACAAGTATGATTACGAAGTGGATTTTTGCTCATGTTGAGTGTATATCCTGGGAATAGTGGGAATCAGTGCACAGACCCTCCTATGAGAGCGAAGACAGCTCCTACTGAGAGTACATAGTGAAAATGTGCAACTACGTAGTTGGTATCATGAAGGACAATATCTAATGAGGAGTTAGCTAGGACAATACCTGTTAACCCACCGACTGTGAAAAGGAAGATGAAACCTAGGGCCCCCATCATGGTTGGGACCATTTAATATTACCCCCATGGAGCGTTGCTAGTCAACTAAACACTTTTACCCCTGTTGCGATAGCAATAATTATAGTGGCTGATGTAAAATATGCTTCTGCGTCAACGCCTATACCTACTGTGAACATGTGGTGGGCTCGTACAATGAACCCTAAGGATCCGATTGATATTATAGTTCACACCATGCCCATATGTCCGAAAGGCTCTTTTTTTCCTGAGTAATAGGTTATAATGTGTGAAATTATCCCAAACCCAGGTAGGATTAAAATAGATACTTCAGGGTGTCCGAAGAATCAGAACAGATGCTGATATCAGATTGGATCCCCTCCTCCAGCAGGTCAGAAACGGTTGTGTTTAAGTTTCGGTCAGTTAGTCGTAGAGTGATCCCGGCTGCTAGTACAGGTAATGATAACAGAAGTAACACTGCTGTGATTAATATTGATCATACAAAGAGTGGTGCCTGATATTGGGACATAGCAGGTGGCTTTATATTGATAATAGTGGTAATAAAATTAATAGCCCCTAGAATTGAGGACATACCAGCTAAATGTAGGGAAAATATAGTAAGGTCAACTGAAGCCCCTGCATGTGCTAAGGTTCCATCCAAGGGCAGGTACACAGTTCAGCCCGTACCTGCACCGGCTTCAACTACTGATGATGCCAGCAAAGAAGGGGGGAGTAGTCAAAAACTCATGGTATTTACACAGGGGAAAGCCATATCAGATGCTCTGATCGTTAGAGGCACCAGTCAATTTCTGAAGCCACCAATTATGATGGGCATGACTATAAGTTATTACAAACGCATGGGCTGCTACTACTACCTCGTAGATTTGGCTGTCTCTGAGTAGTGTTCCAGGCTGGCCTAGTTCAACACGAATTAGGTAGGCTCAGGCCGGCATCTTCTATTCTGGCTCAGGCACCAAATAGCAAGTATAAAGTACCGATGTCTTTGTGGTTGGTTGAGAATAATCTGCGGTTTATGAACACAGGTGAAGTGGCTGAGTAAGCATTAGACTGTAAATCTAAAGACAGGGGTTAAGTCCTCTTTTTACCAGGCCCTGTGGTGAATTGTTCATATTGAATTGCAAATTCAAAGAAGCAGCTTCAATTCTGCCGGGGCTTCTCCCGGCTTTAGCAGGAGAAGATTGAAGCCAGTTGACTAGGGTATTTAGCTGTTAACTAAAAATTCGTGGGAGATGTATCCCTCCAATCTAGTGAGGATTTAGCTTAATTAAAGTGTTTGATTTGCATTCAATTCATGTAGGATATAGTCTTGCAACCCTTATTAGGCAGGAATTAAGTAAATTATACTTGCTCAGGGCTTTGAAGGCCCTTGGTCTGGTTTAACCTAAACTCCTATTCCAACACTGATACTATTGGTGTGAGAGGAAGGAGTATTGTGGATATTATGATCACGGTTGGTAGGATTACTTGCTTTGTAGAGTCAAATTGCCATTTTATTTTTATGTGGTTTGTGGAGGGGAACGTGGTCAGAGCTGTGGAGTGAGTTGCATGTAGAAATACAAGTTAAGTAGTGCTGTGATGGATATTAGTGTGGGTAAAATAATGTTACTGTTTTTTGTCATTTCTTGGATAACTATTCATCTGGGTATGAATCCTGACAGTGGCGGGAGTCCTCCTATCGATAGCAGGGCGGCTATAGGGTAAGGGCTGTGATAAAAGGTATACTGTTTCATGGGTGAGATGGTGGTAACGTAGTGGTAGCTGAGCTGTGAATGAATAATATGAATATAGTGAAAGTTATTATAACGTAGGTTACCAGGTTTAGGGTTGTTACAGTTGGGTTATATAGTAAGATGGCTGTTATTCATCCTATGTGGGCGATTGACGAGTAGGCCACGATTTTTCGGAGTTGGATTTGATTTAACCCACCTCACCCTCCAATTAGAATGGACAACATGGGGCTTCCCTGGTGGCGCAGTGGTTCGGAGTCCGCCTGCCAATGCAGGGGACACGGGTTCGTGCCCTGGTCTGGGAAGATCCCACATGCCGCGGAGCGGCTGGGCCCGTGAGCCATGGCCGCTGAGCCTGCGCGTCCGGAGCCTGTGCTCCACAACGGGAGGGGCCACAACAGTGAGAGGCCCGCGTACCGCAAAAAAAAAAAAAAAAAAAAAAAAGAATGGACAACATGGATACAGATAGTATTAGGCTTAGGTTGACTGATGGCGAGATTTGGTAAACAACTGATAGGGGTGCAAGTTTTTGTCATGTCAACAGGATTAGACCTGCCATTAATGGGATGCCCTGTGTTACTTTCGGCACTCAGAAGTGAAAGGGGGGTAGTCCTAGCTTTATTACTGTTTGATGCTGCTGGATTGAATATTTTTGTAATGGTTCATTGGCTGGAATAGAGTAAATTGATGATGACTGCTAATATAAGTAATACTGATGCGGTGGCTTGTGTTAAGAAATATTTAGTGAAGGCTTCTATGGCTCATGGGTTGAAATTTTTTATTATAACGGAGATAATGGCTAGCATATTTATTTCAAGTCCAATTCAGACTAGTAATCAGTGGAAGCTGGTTATTACAACCACAGTCACTAAAACAACAGTTGTTAAAATAATGATAGAAGTAATGGGGTTTACAGGAAGGATACAAACCAATATTTACAGGGTATGGGCCCGATAGCTTATTTAGCTGACCTTACTATAGATAGAATGTGGTGGAATATGGTAGCATGGAAAATTCTGAATTCTCAAGGGTAGGCTCAGCTCCTATAGCTCTAGAAATAAGACTTGGAACTCTATTATTTACTCTATCAAAGTAACTCTTTTATCAGACATATTCCTTATGTTTGTGGGGGGATGCTTGCCATTATGGGTAGTGATATGTGTCATATGCACAGGGCTAGTGTTAAAGGCAGGAACTTTTTTTAGAGTAGGTGTATTAACTGGTCATGTCGGAATTGCGAGTAGGACACTCGAATTCATAGGAAGGACACTGTTAACAACAGTGTTTCGACGATGAAGTTGACTGTATATAGCTCTGGTGTATGTGGGTTGTGAAATGCTCCCAGGAACAGGATTGTTGTAAATATATTTATTATAATGATGTTAGCATATTCTGCTAGGAAAAACATAGCGAAAGGGCCTGCTGAGTATTCTACATTAAAGCCAGATGCGAGCTCGCACTCTCCTTCTGTTAGATCCAGCGGGGCTCGGTTGGTCTCTGCTAGGGCAGAAATAAATCATATTATGGCCAGTGGCCATGATGGGAAGATCAGCTATAGTTGCGCCTGTGTTGTGGTGAGGGTTGATAGGGTGAAAGACCCATTTATTACAAGTACAGATAAGAGAATAATTGATAGTGGTACCTCGCATGAGATGGCTTGTGCCATTGCTTGTAGAGCCCCGATTAGTGCGTACTTTGAGTTGGAGGCTCATCCGGACCGTAAGATAGAGTACACGGCTGGACTTGATATGGCTAGTATAAATAGCACCCCTAGGTTTATGTTAATGAGTGGATATGGCATGGGTAGGGGAATTCATATTGTTAGGGCTACAGTCAGGGCTAGGACTGATGCGATGATGAATATGGAGGTGGAAGATGTAGCTGGTTGTAGTGGTTCTTTAATGAATAGTTTGATTGCATCGGCAATGGGTTGAAGTAGGTCATGTGGTCCTACAATGTTTGGTCCTTTTCGGAGTTGTATGTAGCCTAGGATTTTTTATTCTCCTAATGTTAACAATGCTACGGCTAAAAGAATAGGAATAACAAGCATTAGGATATTGATTATAAACATTTTGTTAGGGAGACAGTTTGAAGCTTTGGGTATAAAGGTTTAAGTTTATGCAATTACCAGGCTCTGCCACCCTAACTAAAACCTTGGTCTCGGGTGATTGTTTTGTGTTTGCTTATTAAGTTGAGATTATATCATTAATTGTTTTAAAGGCACTTGTTTAAAGTGGGCCTTATTTCTCTTGTCGTTTTGTACTGGGAGAAATACATAATAGATAGAAACCGACCTGGATTGCTCAGGTCTGAACTCAGATCACGTAGGACTTTAATCGTTGAACAAACAAACCTTTAATAGCAGTTACACGATTGGGGTGTCCTGATCCAACATCGAGGTCGTAAACCCTATTGTCGATATGGACTCTAGAATAGGATTGTGCTGTTATCCCTAGGGTAACTTGTTCCGTTGATCAATTTTTTGGATCAATAAGTGATGCTGTGCTTTGACTAGTGATCTAAGGTTTAATCACTCAGAGGTATTTTTGTGCTCTGAGGTCACCCCAACCAAAATTGTCAATCCATGTGAAATTCTGCTATCCCTTGGTGGTTTAATCATGTTTTTTTTGGATTAACTAATTGAAGCTCCATAGGGTCTTCTCGTCTTATTTTGTTATCCCCGCCTTTACACGGGGAGGTCAATTTCACTGATTAAAAGTAAGAGACAGTAAAACCCTCGTGTGCCATTCATACAAGTCCTTATTTAGAGAACAAATTATTATGCTACCTTTGCACGGTCAGGATACCGCGGCCATTTAACAGTTGTCACTGGGCAGGCGGTGCCTCTAATACTAGTGATGCTAGAGGTGATGTTTTTGGTAAAGAGACAGGGTTTGTGTTTGCTGAGTTCCTTTTACTTTTTAAAATCTTTCCTTGGGTGCACACCTGTGTTGGATTAACGGCATATTTAATAAATAGTTTAGTGTTGGGCTATATTTATTTACTGTTAATTACCAGTATATTATTAGTTGCTGATGTAAACTTGTGCAAGGAGAAATGTGTCTTGTTACTTATATTAACAGTAGTGCTTCTATAATTTTATAGATTAGTCCGGTAATAAGACTAGGTGTTAATTTAATACTGACATTAAGATATATTTATTGTTGAGCTTGAATGCTTTCTTAATTGATGGCTGCTTTTAAGCTAACTATGGTGGTGTTTTGTTTTTACTCTCTAGTTAAGGTTGTACCCATCTCTAAAAAGCTGTACATTTTTCGACTAATGTTTAAATACACATTGAAACTTATAAGGGGTTCTTGGTATTATTTAACGTTGAACTGAAATTCTTTTTCTGGACAACCAGGCTCATTAGGCTTGTCACCTCTACTAACGAATCTTCTCACTATTTCGCCACATAGATGAGTGTGTTCTAGTAACTGTTCATAAGTAGCTCGCTTGGTTTCAGATGGTTTAACTTAAGTTCTCTTTGTTAAAATTTTGCTAGTTAAATCATTATGCAAAAGGTACAAGGGATAAGCTTTGCTTTTTGTTACTTTTAATGTTTCTTTCATCATTCCCTTACAGTATTTTCTCTATAGCACCATTAGTATTTAAATTTCTGTCTCCTATACTTTAAATGTTAGGTGAATGTTTTATTTGATTGGTTCATGCTATTATAATGGAGAGGGGTGTGGGCTAGATTTAGTTCAAGACTTCAGAGGTTATGAAATCTTCTAGGTGTAAACTAGGTGCTTTATTTAAGCTATGCTTTGATTTATCCAAACACACCTTCCAGTATGCTTACCTTGTTACCACTTATCTCCTCTCATACAATCCACTAGTATCTGCCAACAGGTTGTGATTTTTGTCATAATACTCGAGGAGGGTGATGGGTGGTGTGTGTATGCTTCATGGCCTTATTCAACTAAGCACTGTACTCTTAATTTACTACTAAATCCTCCTTTGGTTTTTCGGTTTCATAAACTTTCGTGTAGATAAGAGAATGTTCTGGGTGTAGAAAATGTAGCGCATGTCTTCCCACCCCATGGGTTACACCTTGACCTAACGTTTTTATGTGCTCTAGTTGTGCTTACTTTTACTCCTTTTTAGGGTTTGCTGAAGATGGCGGTATATAGGCTGAATTAGCAAGGGCTGGTGAGGTTTATCAGGGTTCATCGATTATAGACAGCCTCCTCTAGAGGGGTGTGAAGCACCGCCAAGTCTTTTGAGTTTTAAGCTGTTGCTAGTAGTACTCTGGCGAGTAATCTAGTTCTTGTAATTATTTGGGTTTAGGGCTAAGCATAGCGGGCTATCTAATCCCAGTTTGGGTCTTAGCTGTCGTGTTATCAGGATGTGCTAAAGTCACTTTTGCAGCCTATTTTTACTTTAATTATGGCTTTTTACAGCTTAATTAAAATTTAACTTTATTTTGCATTACTCTTTAACACGCTTTATGCCATATTTCTATTAACTTGGGTTGATCGTATGACCCTGTGGCTGGCCCGAAATTTACCAGCCCTAATTAATATGGCTTAGTCGAACTTTCGTTTATGGCTTAATTTTTATCACTGCTGTCTCCTGCAGGAGTGTATCTGAGCAAGGTGCTGTGAGCTACTGGTACAGAGTGCTTGATACCTGCTCCTTTTAACCATAGTGATTTAGAGGGCATTCTCACCAGAATGTGGATACATGCATGTGTAATTCTATTAAAAATTAAAAGAAAGGCTGAGACCAAACCTGTGTGTTTATGGAACTAGCAAGCCCATCTAGGTGTTTTCAGTGCCTTGCTTTAGAGGTTTACGCTACATCAACTTGTTGTGTACAAGTGATATTTATATCGCTGTGTTATGCGGCTTGTGTCGGATTTAGTATTAAATTTTTTTTTTTTTTTGCGGTACGTGGGCCTCTTACTGCTGTGGCCTCTCCCGTTGCGGAGCACAGGCTCCGGACGCGCAGGCTCAGCGGCCATGGCTTACGGGCCCAGCCGCTTCGCGGCATATGGGATCCTCCCGGACCAGGGCACGAACCTGTGTCCCCTGCATCGGCAGGCGGACTCCCAACCACTGCGCCACCAGGGAAGCCCTAGTATTAAATTTTTGATAAAGCGGCTAACGAATCTACGGGGATGTCTGTCTATATGGGTGGTGAATATGTAAGTAGTTTATTGGTATGATGGGGGTGTTTTTGAGGTTGCCTGTTTGATGGTTTTTATGTCCACCCCAACTCGGCACCACAGGTACGAGTGGGGCAAGATGCAGTGTTTCCACCCATTTTTTTGACTTGTGTAGACTCTGGCACTAATCGTGACCTTCTATTACCTTTTTCAGGAGCTTGAGGGACAATCTTCCTCAATTTCTACAAAGTATTTATTTACTTATTTGGTTGCACCGGGTCTTGGTTGCAGCACGTGGGCTCCTTAGTTGTGGCATGCATGTGGGATCTAGTTCCCTGACCAGGGATGGAACTCGGCTGCCTGCACTGGGAGTGCGGAGTCTTAACCACTGCACCACCAGGGAAGTCCCCTTCCTCAATTTGTAAGGAAACATAAAACACAAACAAGCAGACTGTGTATCTTAGGATTCAGCGAGGCTTTGCCCCCAGGATTCACTCCATCGTCAGGAAGGCAGGGAGAGGCTCAGGAAAGGAGCATCTGGGGAGACTGACCCCAAAGAGATGCTGGGAGTAGGCTCAAAGGCAGTAAAGCAAGAGGCTCACGGGACATAGCAGTAGATGATGTGGGGCCAGCCAAAGAGCTGGGTGTCCCCACAGGTGGGCAGAACCTAGAAGCTGAGTCCAGCAGTAGAGGCCCCAGGCAGGGAAAGAACCAGTGGTCACCCTCAAGGAAGCCAGTCAGAGGAGGCAGGACTCAGCTGCAAGTATAGGGTGAGAAAAGCAAAGGTCCAGCTGAGAGCATCCAGGACGCCAGGCCTTACCCAGAACAGGGTCCCGATCCCTGCTACAAGGCTGGGCCCCGACATCGGGCAGAGGGGTCATCAAGCGCCCTTGTGCTGAGTCCTGAGTTCACCAGGGCTTTTCTGGTTACAAGCAGCAGAACCCCTCGTGACCTAGGGCAGGGCAGCTCATGGGTTCCTGGACCCTGGGCTCAGGAACCGCAGCTGGAATCACAGGGAAGCCGGCCCTCTACCTCTCTGGCCCTCACCTCTGCTTCATTTCTCTCCCTTTCAGGTCTACCTTCTCTTTCTCAGACTGCAAACAGAAGTGGCCATAGACTTCCACATCACAATTTAGCCCCTAGGGAGAGACTGATTTTTCTACCAGGCCCAATTCTAAACTCCTATACGAGGAAGTGGCTCAGAGTTTACAGTTTGCCCACCCTTGGGCCAGTCGAATACAGTGGGGAAACCGGGGTGCATTGTTAAAAACATGGCAGTCTCCATGGACGGAAGGATGGATGCAATGGGGGTGGGGCAGTTTCTAAAAAGCAGGTACCAGGAAGACCACCCAACAGAATGCAGTCCAGCTGGGGTCTCACGAGGCAGGCTGCACAGTTAGGGGACTTAGTTACATGTCTCACCTTAGGTGTTGCTTCTTAGGGGCTATTTTGAGAAGCTTGAGACTGGCTGTCCCTGGGCATGTGATTAATAGAAGGTCTAATTAACAGTCAAAACCTCTAACTCAACAGAGACAAGCTGTGAGGCAAAGGAGTGAGTACTAGGACTTCCCCAAACCTCCCTGCTCTCTCTGGTTAGGGGGACACCTCAAGGAATGGTGCTTCTTCACGTGCTTCCTTGTTCGGCACCTGCGGTGTCCAGCACTGCCTGGGGCACTCCTGGAAGAGAGGGTCGGGGAGCCTCCCCTCCCAGTGATGGAAACGGCTTACAATGATCAGCACTCTAAGATAAGCACGAGCAGAGTGCCAGGGAGAAGAGAGAGGGGCCCTGAGGTGCCTGGCGAGCTGAATTGTGAGAGATGATCCCAAAGAGGCTGGTACAGCAGAAAGAACAGTGAACGAGGCATAGCAAGGTCTGAGTTTTTGTCCTGGGTCTGCGACCCTGGGGCCAGGGCTAGTCAAGGCAAGAGAAGTGCCTTGGGTGCAAAATCTTAAGGAAACAGTCACTCCCAGGCTCATGAAAGGCTGAGTTCTTCTCAAGCCATGGGCATTGGCACCTCTCTGCCCCCAGCCCCAGCCCTGACTGTCCCTCCAGCCACGTCCCCTTAGCAGGTCACTCTACCTGCCTGGGCTAGATAGGTGATGGAAGGTCACCTCTCTCCAGGTGATCCCATGGTGCTCCTGGCCCAGACATTGCGGCAGAGTCCCAGATCTGGGTCCAGAGCAGACGGAGCCTCCCCTCAAGCTCCCCAGGGCCTAGAATAAGGATTACGTTTTCCTTCACTCCCTCTGCCTTTCCTGTTTACTTGTAGCTTTCGGTGCCTCTCTCCTCCACTTAGCCTGGGAAGCTGAGGTCACTGCGCTGCCCTTTTATAGGGAAGGAATTCGATTTCTAGTAAGGTTTATGTGGGAAATGAGCTTCTTAAGTACCATAATGAGCAGTTCCACAATATAACTGAGGGAAAAGGAGCCTGAAAGATCATTAAACTCTGTGCTTAGGTAAAGAAAGATGACCCACGAGAGAGAGGCCATTCAGTGACTGAGGCTACAAAATTACCAGCGCCTGGGGGGGTTTCTGGCCTCTCCTGACAAGTAGAAAGAGGAAGGAACCCCATGGAGCAATCTTTAGCGGCTGGACATTGTTCAAAGGCAGCTGGCTACTGGCTCTGCGGAGCTACAATCCTTACATCTGACTACTAAACAATCTGCTCGGGTGTTCCCACAAGTACCCCAAATTCAACTTGCCCTAAACAGAATGTATCATCCCTTCCAACCCACTCCCCTGCTACCCTACCCACCACGGATCATCCAGTCTCCTAGATGGAAACCTGGGAGTTACTGGGTGTTCTAGACAATTCCCTTGCCCTTATTCAGTGAAGCATCAGTTACTGACGCCCTGGGGTCCACCCCCCTGGGGTCTAACGCTGGGGGCCACCACCTGGAGGCTTTATGACGCCATCCTTGCCTCTCCATTCTCCCGGCCAGCACTTGGTTCACACCCTCAGCACTTCTTGCCTGGATCCTCAGTCCAGCTCCTTCCCAGACACCCTCTCTACTGCTGCTTTTATTTTTCACTATGTTTTTTAATGTGGAATAGATCAGCTACAGATTAGACAATAAACACCAGAGTCACCACCACCCAGATGAAGAGAGAGAACGCTGTCCTTTCCTTAGAGGGGCCCGTGCAGTCCCCTCCCCCTTGTCCACCCTCCTGCCTCTCCCCGACAGTGAGCCATGATCCCGACCCTGCGTGGGCTTTCACATTTCTACATGCATTCTAGAATCAGATTCTGGAGTCCCACAAGACAAACCCAGTTGGGTTTTTTGAGGCTGCACTGACTCTCTAGATTAATTAGAGGAGGGTTGATGTCCTTAACCCACTGAGTCTTTAGTCCATGTATATTGTGTATGTTCCTCTGGGTCTTTTATGCTCAATACAAACCACAGAAGTCTTGTAAATATTTAGTTATTTTTCCCCAAGTTTTTCATATTTCTGTGTCATCTTCTGTTTGTTGCTGTTATACCAAAATGCAGTTGCTTTTATGTTGATCTTGGATCCAGAAGCCCTTAATTTATCTGCAGAACCTACACTGCTTTGTGAACAGCATCACCAAAAGTGTGTTCATTTATGAACAGGTGTTCACACAGCAATTTCAGGTTCTCTGTTCAAACAACCTGAGAGGAAACATCCTGGTGTTGGTGGGGGTTAGCCATCCCCTGACCTGGCGAGAGGGAGCCCTGATGGTGGGGAGAGTGGCCACCAGGTGCAGCAGGGGTTTTCTGAGCCCTCCTCTGGGTCTGCACTGAGAGGGGTCCTGGGGACGCTGTCCTGCTCCCAGGGTCCCCTTACAGCCTGGGGTAAGCTACAAGTATTCTTTCACTGCCAAATTACAGAGATTTCTCCTCCGAGCACAGCAAGAGCCCACACCTTCTCTACTTTCTCCCCTGGAGCCCCTCCCTTACCTGCCTTCTTTGGACTCTGCTCTGTGCTCCCCGACCCTCTGGTGTTCTTTCCGTATCTGGGTCTTCCTCTGCACTGCGGCTCCCAGACCACTGGAGCCACTCAGGGGGCCTGGGAACTCACCCCCCTCCCCCCACTTCTGGTTAAGTGACTGCTGGGCGCAGCTTCAGTCCAGATGCCTCTAAGGGGAACTCACACCCAGAGCCTAGTGGGAGGGGCCAGCCAGGCTCTGGGGACTTTCTCTTGAGATCACACCCTTTCTCACCTCCTCCCCTCATGCTATACCAGCTTCCCTGGGAGCCGTTCCTTCAAAAACTGCTTGTCTCTCTGTCTCTTTCTTCAGTTTCCCTTTTCAGTGAGACGATTTGGTCCAGTCTGGGTCTTCATCAGACACCCGAGTGGGTAGAAATCTCTAAGTGTACAATTTAGCATTCAACCGTGAAAATAGGATCCCCTCCCCATGATTTAGGGCGGGAATTCGCCACAGAGGGTGGAAGAGCTAAGAAACCAAGTAGAGGGCAGTGGGGCGACCAGAACCAGCAGCAGCAGGGAGCCCAACCCCCCCACCGGCCAGGAGACAGGGCTGAACCCCCAGAGGGCCTGTCTGCAGGAGATGGGGGGCCCCAGAGCCTACACTGCTGCTGCTAAAGGAATGGGAAACAGACACCGGGTGGAGGAGGTGGGCATGCGAGGCCTGGCAGCAGAAAAGCAGTGGAAGGTCGGCCACAGGCCATGGACAAGCTTCCAGAGAAACCTGCTGCCCCATGAAGGGGTCTTTCTTTCCAGCTGAAAGTACCTCCATGCTGACAGCACAGCCTGGGGAGGAGGCTGTACACGCCCTCCCTCTTTCAGTCAGTGCCACAGGACTTTGGGGCCTGAGAAGCAGGCCCAGCTGGGCCAGGAGGCCACGTCAGACGCCACAGAACCATCACCTGAGTCTCACAATCCCCCCATGGTTAGGCCTCCTGTGGATGGCGGCAGAGGTGGGTCTCCCGGCACCTGATGGACCAAACCGGCTTAGGCTGCAGATAACTCCAGCGAGTTCAAGGACCAGCTCTGGAGGCCTGTTAACCCTCAAAAGTGGTAATGCTGGTTCTCCCCAGGCCCACATCAGCCCCTCCAAGCTCCCTGCTCTGGTATTTTACAATTGCATTTTGACTAGATGATTATCTGGTCACATTCCCAATAGCAACACTGTTACACCTGGTGAGGGCACTTCAAAGCTGTTGTCCAGGCTAATCATAAAAGGACAGCAGGTCCCCAAAGCTGCCCTCTGCTCGCTCTAGGCTAAAGGTCAGGGCTGTGCCCTTCCCCACTCAGAGGTGGGTGTTCCGAAGAGCCATCAGACTTCCCGGCAGGGTCCGCGGCACCCCGCCCTGCCCGCTGCCCACCCTGGGAGAGGGCCCACCCTCATCCTCTCTCCTCCCCACGCCCTCCAGTCTTGGCCGGGCTCTCAGTGGCCTCAGTGCTGACGTGCGGGAGCCCACCACCTACTGGGGCACAGATGGAGACTGAATGGGTGTGGAGATGGTTCTTAGTGACAGCATCCCCTTCTCTGGAGCAGAGACGGGGACAGATCACCTGGCAGGAGGCCAGAGGAGCAGGAAGGAAGGGAGAAGATGCATCTTCCAGGGACTTCCCTGGTGGTCCAGTGGTTAAAAATCTGCCTTCCAATGCAGGGGACGTGGGTTTGATCCCTGGTCAGGGAACTAAGATCCCACATGCCGCCAGGCAACTAAGCCCATGTGCCGCAACTAGAGAGAAGCCTGCGTGTCGCAACAAAGAGCCCACGTGATGCAACTAAGGCCCGACGCAGCCAAAAATAAATAAATAAAATATAAAAAAAAAAAAGAAGATGCATCGTCCAGATGGGCCAGGGCACCCACACTCTCGACTCAGATCTGAGCGATCCGTGGGCTCCAGGCCTGCCCTTGAAGAGGAGAGGCCTTGCTGGCGAGGCTCAGCCTGTGATAGCCCTTCCCCTGGTCCACGGGTTCATATCACTGCTCATGAAAAGAATTATCTGCAAAGGATTATATTTTCTAATAATGGACATGGAAGTGTTGAGTTTACAAATTGAGGAACATGACATTCTTTATACTCACACTCAACCCCCAATAACAGGAATATGAACTCGTGCCTGGCTTGCTTTGTAAATATTGCTGAGTGGGGTGTGTGTGTGTGTGTGTGTGTCTGTGTGTGTGTGTGTGTGTGTATGTGTGTGTGTGTGTGCGCTATGTCTTTCAGTTCTTCTTCAAGCCCTATTAGCTGCCTTGGACGCATGGTAAGAACAAGAAATAAACTCTGGTTGGGGCTGTTTGTTGTCACAGCAAAACCTAGCCTATCCTGACTGATTAGTGCCAGACACAAATCTTCATGAATTTCCCTCCTACTTATGCTAAAATCCCCACTCCTTTCCACTAGCAGAAAGCCCTGCCTGGTCTAGGCTCAGCCCATGCGGCTCCCTCCTCCCCTGCACTCGCTCTGCTCTCCTCACCCCGACAGACCGTGAGGTCCCCTACACCCGCCAAGCTGGTTTCCACCACAGGGCCTTTGCATTGCTGTTCTCTCTGCAGAAACTGCTCTCCGAGCCTTCCCATGGCTCTGCTCAACAGGCACCCTCATCGGTTCCCCAAAGAAGCCTTTCCTGACCGCCCCCTAATCCTCCAAGGTGGCCACTCTCTGTCCTCTGACTTGGCGTGGTTTACATCACATGTATCACCACCCAAACTACTTGTAAGTGGATGAATAAGTGAATGTGCCCTAGAGAGAGATGAAGTGTCAGAGGCGCTGGGAATGCCCATGCCCGTCAGCTCACTAAAGTGGGAAATTCAACCACTGAAGATTTGTTCCTTGGCTTTAAAAGGAGCATAAAAGCGTCCCCCAGGTGTGGTGAGGATCCAGTAATGGTGAAGGGCTGTGTGATGCTCACTCAGAAGTGTGGGCATCAAAACAGACCCCTGCTTGGAGGGATGAGGGAGAGCAACAGAAGAGACCCTGTGACCCTCATCCAGAACACGTGGACGGCATGAAAGGCTGAGGGTGGAAGGAGGAAGGGCGGGCCAGTGGTGCTGAGCCAGGCCCGGCAGAAAGAGGAGCAGCCTCTGCCGGGAGTGGTATGCTCAGTCCTGAGTGTAGGAGGGCTTCAGTAGGGCGGCTTTGGGTTCCGGAGGATGGGCCAGAGGGGACCTTACTGTCATCGAAGAGAAAGGGGGGTCTACAGGGAAACAGCCAGTGGCCTCAGTGCATCCCCCTCCACAGGTGACCACAGAAGGTGAAAGACCAGGGGGAAGAGGCAGGGCCATGGAGGCCAGCCCCCCCCTCCCCAAAGAGTCCAGAAGCTCTGATGCAGAACCAAGGCTCACACGAGGCATTAGCCATTCAGACAAAGCAGGGCAGGGCTTCCCGTAAAGCAGTGGCCTGGAAATGCTGTTTCCTGACAGTGTCTTCCAGTCGGCTGGACCTGATGAAGCACCCACCATGCACAGGGGCTTACTCTCTTCGGGTTGTGCTCTCTTGACTTCTACATGAAATTGCCTGGTTGCACGCGATGCTTAAGTCTACAAGTGTGTTCCTAGTGGCCTGTGGCTGAAGGATGTTGACAAGTTCTACGATGGGTATACATGTTACAAATTATTGTGTCTTCCTGGTGCACTGATTATTTTACCAATGTATGATGGTAAAATAATCAGTGTACTGCTTTATCGTTAGGAATGACTTTTGCCCTAATGTCCATTTTGTCTGATACAGCTACACCAACCTTGTTTTGGTAGATATTTACCTGGCGTGGTAAGCAGAATAATGACACCCTCTCCCCCAGAGATGTCCGCATCTAATCCCTGGAACCTGTGACTCTGGTGCCTTACATGGAAACGGGGACTTTGAAATGGGAGATTATTCTGCATTATCTGGGTGGGCCCAGTGTATTCACAATGGTGAGAACGAGAGGGAGCTGGAATAGAGAGGGCAGTGTGGTGCTGGAAGCAGAGACCACGGTGATGCACTTTGAGAGGGAGGAAGGGGCCATGGGCTAAGGAATGCAGGCGGCACTAAAAGCTGAAAAAGGCAAGGAAACGAATTCTCCCACAAACCCTCCAGAGGAACCAGCCCTGCCGACACCTTGACGGTAGCCCAAGAAAACTAATTTTGGACTTCTGACTTCCAGAACTGCCAGAGAATAGATCTGTGTTGTTTTACGCCTGACACTTGTAGAACTTTCTTACAGCAGCATCGGGAAACCAATATACCCCACATTCCCCATATCTCTAATCTCAGAGCTTCCATCTGAGCTCATTTTCCTTCTGTCTAAGGTAAATCCTTCTGAATTTTCTTCGTTGAAGCTATTTTGGTGATGACCTTTCTCATATTTTGTCTGTCTGGAAAAGGACTCTCTTCCCCTCACAGACTAGGAAGCTGGTTCCACGTACGTTTCCTGGAGACTCTTTCCCTTCCTTTGCCTTCCCCGGGGGTGAGAACCAGCTTTGCTTCCTCCTCTTTCATGGTTGAAAGTGTATCAGCAAACGCCGTAGGTGGACATTAGCACTGTTCCTGGATACCTCTTCCCCACCCAGGCACAGGACAGGGCGTGTCTGGATTTTTCTGGAGGGGTGGGGCCGTGTGGTTAGTTCTAGCAATGAGTGATAGTAGACAGTCTGTGTTTCTTGTGGGCTGAGCATTTCACTGCTGGTGTGAGCCCTCAGAGACCTCCATTTCCCTCTTAGCAGCACGTATGGTGGAAGCTGCCCTGCCAGCCCGGGTCCCTGAGTGGCTCCAGTGAGTACAGCTCCCTGTCAGTTTTCAATGGACGCATGGTAGGAACAAGAAATAAACTCTGGTTGGGGCTGTTTGTCGTCACAGCAAAACCTAGCCTATCGTGACTGATACAGTGCTCCTGATGACATCTATAGTTTTGTTTCTCCTTTCAGATCCAATCAAACCCAAAGCTTTAAGGTAATCATGCCACAGATTAGACTCTCAAGGTTCTAGGATACAGGATCTGATCAACAGAGGGGAAAAAACAGCACTTTATGCTGCTATATGATTTTAGAAAAGAGTTCATGAAAATTGACTTCCTGTCCAGAATGTTCTCGGCAGCTGGGCTGTCATTGTTGCTCCTGTTATAGAACGTTAGGCAATTGTCATGAAAATTAACACTCAAAGGTTCCTGTTTACATTTTGTAACTGATTTTCGGTATCCTTACTAGGATTTTATACAAAAACTTTTGTATTCTGTGTATGTGATGTATTCCTTCATGGAGTTTTATTAAAATCCTTTTCTTTTTTTCTTCTAAAGGAATACATTCCTATTTAATAATGCAAGTCAATGGAAAAATAAGATGTGACACTCCAAAATTCACTTCCCAATTCACTTTTAAAGGCAGATATCAATTCCATATGAAGATATGCAGTTATAGTTTCCATATCCTCAGAAGTAATTAGATGCTACTACTATTACTAATAGTGCTACAAGTACCCAGACTCCACACTACCTGCCATAGGCAAAGACCAGCAAGCCCAGTTACACCTCAGGTGGGGTATGTTGGATTCACAGGCAGAAGAGGGAGCTAGATTTCATGGGTCTCCGTTCTCCTGCCCCCTTCAGAGAAAGGCCTATTTTTCCTAAGAAACAGATGAAAGAAAAACAACCAGCATTCCTAGTCAGGCAGTTTAATTTCCCCAGCATTTTTTCTCTTCCATAATAAATATAAATAATTGTATCACGATATTTGGGGAGATATGTGTGGGAAAACACCCAACATACATCATATGCTAATCCTAACAGAGCCAGGAGTTCCCGAGGCTTCTGCCTGGGCACTCCTCCCCTCTGCTCAGTGCTACATTCACCCTGAGGGCTGTGGCCAAAGCCTACAGAGGAACTCAGCTGGGAAAATGTGGATGTGAGCATTAAGAGGTCATTCCAAACCCTCGTTTCAGGCAGGTTTTAAGTTGCATCTTTTTCTAAACACTTCATAAGAGTGCCCACAGAACGTTAAAATTTCTCCTTCCTCGCTTCTAGAAAACACTCTAAAGTAGTTAGGAGGGAGAGCTGATCGAGAGGCAAAACGCCTGTGTGGGTAACCTGCACATTACCTGCCTCTAAAATACCACTGCCTTGTTTCATCCTGTGTCGTCTGTTTAACTCTCACCCTGTCTCTGCCGGACGATGCCAAGCCAAGGGGTTGGAATGACAGCAAGATGGTTGTGATCTCTCCACACTGGTGGCTTGAAACTGGCTGGTGAGGGTTTGGTCCTGTGCCAGAACGTCCAGTCCTATTACCAAGGCCCCTTAACTTATCACTCATGTTCCGGTACCAGGGGCTTCATCAAGCTTTGTTATGTCATTAAGTCTGGGGATGAACTGTGACTCATTGTTGAGGACATGTGAGTGAGCATCTGGCTCCTTTAATAGCAGCCTAGTGGACTTTCCTTGTCAGTTATGACTGTTCTGAAACAGTACAGTCTTGAAATGAGTGACCCCCGGCTCAGAAGTAGCCCAGCATCCACACAACACCACCGACCCCTTTGGAACCCCCTGGACCACGTACCTTCCTAACATCACCTCCTAGGCAGAGCACAGGATTGTCTGGCTGGGAGTCCTCCTTCAGAGAGCGCACACACATTGAGAAGGTGCTGGTGGCTATTTACAATAGCCAGGGCATGGAAGCAACCTAAGTGTCCATCGACAGATGAATGGATAAAGAAGATGTGGCACATATATACAATGGAATATTACTCAGCCATAAAAAGAAACAAAATTGCATTGTTTGTAGTGAGGTGGATGGACCCAGAGTCTGTCATACAGAGTGAAGTAAGTCAGAAAGAGAAAAACAAACACCGTATACTAACACATATATACAGAATCTAAAAAAAAAAAAGGTTCTTAAGAACCTAGGGGCAGGACAGGAATAAAGACGCATACGTAGAGAATGGATTTGAGGACACGGGGAGGGGGAAGGGTAAGCTGGGACGAAGTGAGAGAGTGGCATGGACATATATACACTACCAAATGTAAAACAGCTAGTGGGAAACAGTTGCATAGCACAGGGAGATCAGCTTGGTGCTTTGTGTCTACCTAGAGGGGTGCGATAGGGAGGGTGGGAGGGAGGGAAACGCAAGAGGGAGGGGATATGGGGATACGTGTATACGTATAGCCGATTCAGTTTGTTATACAGCAGAAACTAACACACCGTTGTAAAGCAATTATACTCCAATAAAGATGTTTAAAAAAATAAAATAAAAAGAAGGTACTGCTGGTACACAACAGGGAGACAGCCCGGGAGGGGTGTTCCACCTGGGCAGCAGGCTGGTGTCCGGGCAGAGCCTGCGATGGGGACATCAAGGGAAAGGCAGGAGCCCAGGCTCACGAACAGGAGAGCCCCTCTCTGTAGACCGGACACTCCCTGAGGACAGGCACCAGGCATACGGTGCTCATAGCTAGTCCTCCACACGTAGCACATGGTAGGTGCTCCATAAATGTCTGTGGAATGAATGAAGCAATTAGAGAAGGACCAGGAAACATCTGGCCAGCAAGATGAATAGGGACAACAGCAAATATTCTCACAAAGCAAATGCTATGATCCAGTACCGCTGAAAATTTCCATCAAAGTTCCCTCCCGAGGGAAGGGTGGAGGCAATGCTTATCGTGGGGGGATCTGGAGTGTAGCCAAGGGGACAAGAAAGCACATTCAGCCATGTGCAACCAACAGTTATGCACACAGCTGTCACATGTTCGTCCTGAGGTCCTTCCCATGGACAACTGTTGGTCCAGCTCCTGCACTCCCTCCGTGAGACAGAAGCCTTTTATAACCCCTACCCCATGGGCATCCTCTAAGCTCATGTTGGTCCTGAAGGATTACCTCCTGTCCCTCCATGTTCTTCTTTCCTGGCAGAGATCTTCAGATTGTCTCTTTTCTCCAGAGATGTTGACTTCTGCCTCAGAGGCATGGCCCTTACCTGGGGCAGCAACGGGAGGGTCATCGTCAGCACAGCGAGTACCAGGGATGCCAAGGACGATGGAAGGGGTGGTGCAGGGGATGCAAAACGTGGGAATTAGGACAAGTGGGGGATTTCTTAACAAGCTGTCAACTATCAAAATTGCCTGACAACGGTGTGAAATCTGCTCAGAAGGATGATAAAATGAGAACAGCCCCTCCTCTGTGCAGACTCCGTAAGCATGTGCCTGTGTGAAGGTAGGGGATGAACCAAATGATCTTGTCAGGCTTCTGAGACGCCATGATTCCGCAGCCCCTGGCTTATACAGCACCTTTCACGATGTTGTTGTGGCCCAGTTTCAGACAAGTTGTTTGATCTTATTTACAGCCGAGAAATCTAGGTCACAGCATGTTGGACCATTTGCCCAAAGTTAAACTGAAAGCAGCCTTTGTCAGCTGCCTGCTGTCCTCGGAGGAGAGTCCAAAATTGGTGAAGTTCTGGTTTCTGGCTTATGATTAGCTCCCAGAAAATGATGACAGATCACCCTGCTACACTGAGGCCCATCTTCTTTTCCCAGGGACCTGACACAAAGTCCCTGTACCAGCAGCACACAGCTCTGTTTCTCGTTCTCATGCTGCTGGAGCTCGGGGGCTGCAGGAAGAGCAAACTGTGGCTGAGAGGAGCCTGGACCTCCTGCCCCTGCTCCTGCCCCTGCTCCCCTAGAGCAGAGTCTCCTGTGGGGGGCGTGCGAGGTGCCCCATCTGGCTGAAGCCCACAGGCTTAGCTTTTGGAGGTCACTGAACCTCTGCTTGCATCCCTGGATTGTGGTGGAGCTCAGAGGTCACACCGTGGATAACTACCAGCTGTGAGTGTCTCAAAGAACCAGAGAGATGGGTTAGGAGCTTCTGATGATTTCTCCTTATGTCTTGGCTGCTCTTCTTCATTTCAAAGTATTTAAGGCCATCTGTTTGGCCCTGGATTTTCTGGGGTGACCCTTGGATTGGGAGGGACCTCAAGCCCAAAAGTAGTCAAGTCCATTCACCGCTCACTCTGGTCCCAATTCTGGGAATCCCTCCCCAACACACACACACACACACACACACACACACACACACACACACCACCTCCACATTCTCAAATTTTTATAAGGTCTTTCCAAAACCAAAGCAAAGCCTTGACTTCTGAGAGCACTGGGATCCTCCAGTGTCTGCAGTGCCACTCTTTGGCCACTAGCAACAGAGGCTGCCATCATTGTTCATGTCAAGGCTGGAGGAAGGAAGTCCATCTTTTTTAAAAATTTTTTTATTTATTTACTTTTGGCTGCGTTGGGTCTTTGTTGCTGTGCGCGGGCTTTCTCTAGTTGTGGCGAGTGGGGGCTACTCTTCGCTGTGGTGCACAGGCTTCTCATTGTGGTGGCTTCTCTTGCTGTGGAGCAGGGGCTCTAGGCACACGGGCTCAGCAGTCGTGGCTCATGGGCTCAGTAGTTGTGGCTCATGGGCTCTAGAGCACAGGCTCAGTAGTTGTGGCTCATGGGCTCTAGAGCACAGGCTCAGTAGTTGTGGCGCACGGGCTTAGCTGCTCCGTGGCATGTGGGATCTTCCTGGACCAGGGCTCGAACCCGTGTCCCCTGCCTTGGCAGGCGGATTCTTAACCACTGTGCCACCAGGGAAGCCCCAGGAAGTCCATCTTGAAGACATAGTTTGATCCATATATGGATCATTAAGAGCGTTATGTGAATTGTATTTTCTTTGGTACCCACTTTTTTTTTTCATTTTAAGTTTTTAATGAAAGTTGTATATAAGAATACTTTATTCCTGATCTTCCCAATTGTTTCTCCCTTATATCTGCCCTTTTCCTCTCCTACCTGGCGAGATCGGCTTTACCTTTGAGGATCTTTGTGTGGTCTTTGTCCAGCTTTAGTCTGGTGAATGCCCACATGGACAGCCGTGCCATTAGCCTTCTCCCACTGCACTCGTTCAATGTAGGTGACATATTTCTTCCTGTAAACCTGGACTATTTTGCCAATTTGCTGCCCTGTGTAGTGCCCTCATACAACTGGAACTTCACCATACTTTCAGATGGGCATGGATTGGACACGGTACTTCTGTTTCAGCTCTTCAGAAAGAGGGGAAGACATAATCTTCCTGCGAATGTGGGAAGGCACATTGAAATGCCTTTTCCGGTTCTCACTTCAGTCAGAAGTCACAAAGGGAATGAATTTCATTTTGGCCTCCGGCGCTTCAGCGATGGCCACAAAAGGGTTGGTACACATTTCTTACCATATTTACTACATTTCGTTAGGACACAGCAACACAGAGCAAAGAGCACAACCTGGGTTTGAATCCTGGCTCTGCCACTTGCAAGCCAGCTAACCTTGGACAAGTAGCTTAATTTCCCTGGAGCCTCATTTTCCTCATCTGTAAAATGGGAATAATTATATCCGTCTCCAAGGCTGTAGTGACGATAAGAGCTAGCACATGTAGAGCACCTGGCTTTTGTCTGGCACGTGGTAGGTGCTTAGTGAAGGTGGTGTGGACACCAGCAGTCAGGGTGTTTGGTGGGTGTCCTGATCAGGCTCCACCTCTCCCCATGTGAGGTGCTGCATCGTTCTCAACTTCCTGTTGGATGGGGGTGGGGGTTCCCCAGCTTGTCCAGGGGCCAACACTCCTCTGAATATCTGATTCCTGAGCTCCCACTGCCTGGCACCATACTTTGTTCCCCTGAGAAAGGCCACTGTCATGTTCCCTCCCACGCGGCTGGAACCCAAGCCCTCTGCTGGGCCCCAGCCCTATGGATGCATCGTTCCTTGGCCCCAGAAGCCTCCGGAACTCCTGGCTCCGTTAGGATTAGCGTATGATGTATGTTGGGTGTTTTCCCAGACATATCTCCCAAAATATCGTGATACAATTATTTACTAGAAGAGAAAAAATTCTAGGGAAATTAAACTGCCTGGCTAGGAATGCTGATTGTTTTTCTTTCCTCTCATCTGTTTCTTAGGCAAAATAATCCATTTCTAAACCCCAAGCAGCTATGTTTCTAAATAAGCACATCCAGTATAATAAGCCTGATAAATGATAGTATTAACTCTGACTAGCTAGGGTCAGGCAAAGTGCCAGGCTCAAGCACCAGAGAATTTCTCTCAGGACCTCTTGAATCGAGACATCTGCTGTTACCTCTAGGGTAACTCAGCACTTTTATCAGGCTCTAAACAATCAATCCCTTCCACGCCATGCTGGAGGCAGCTGGTAAACTGTGGGCCAGGGCACGGTATGATTTTTATTTCAGATGGAATGAACGTCTAATTGAATGCTTGCACAATTGCATTCCAGCCTGGAAAATCTACCTGCTGGTTTCACCACCAGCTGAGAGTTCTCAGAAGCAGGTGACGCTCTCCACAAGAGCAGTGGCGATTTCATGAAATTCAAAGTGAAGCTGAAGGTGGCTCCTGATTTGATTCCCCCTTCAGCATCTCTTGCTCATAACGCCAGTGACGGAGGAGAGACAGTTGTTGCCTTCCACACCACCTTCAGCTTAGTCACCCCAAGTGATGTACACATGCATAACCAGCCTCATCTCGAAATAAGGGAGGGAATCAGAAATGTAGTGAGGGGGTGTCTGCTTGCCGCTGCACCCCTTCTGCTTCCTTTTTCTTTTAGTCTATTGAGCTATTGTTAATTCTTTTCCTCCCACACAAAAATGATCACACTCATGTTCCCTTCATGGTTTCCAGTAGAAACCATACTTATTTTCCAGAACATTTCTCCATTTTTTCTTTGCCCTAAAGCACAAGCATTAAGTCAGAAATGGTTCCAGATTCATAAACAAAGGTTTGTGACTTTCATAAGACAACAATGACTAAGTTCTTCACTAAATCGGAATGAGATTCTGAGTCATAGTTTTAATTTTGCTTGTTGAACTATTGGTGTTACTGCTCTAAGAGTTTTTACATCAATTAAAACAAAAGTAACCAGAAAAGGATGTCCATATAGGGGAGAGGCTAAGTAAACAAGAGAATGATCCATACCAAACAGCCAAGAACACTGAATAGCTATTAAAAAGTGTAGCCATGGGGCTTCCCTGGTGGCGCAGTGGTTGAGAATTTGCCTGCTAATGCAGGGGACACGGGTTCGAGCCCTGGTCTGGGAAGGTCCCACATGCTGCGGAGCAACTGGGTCTGTGAGCCACAATTACTGAGCCTGCGCATCTGGAGCCTGTGCTCCGCAACAAGAGAGGCCGCCATGGTGAGAGGCCCACGCACCGCGGTGAAGAGTGGCCCCCACTTGCCACAACTAGAGAAAGCCCTCATGCAGAAACGAAGACGCAACACAGCAAAACTAAATAATAAATTAATAAACTCCTACCCCGAACATCTTCTTTAAAAAAAAAAAAAAGGACAGGAAAGGACCAAGGGATCACAACATGCATAGGGTGCAGAAACTGGGGGCACCTAGGTGGACATCCTTTGAGTGGAGGAGATCCAGGCATCTTGATTGACGGCTCCACCAGACTGCATCTGTTAGGGGAAACGTAGCTCCTCCAAAGCAAATTGGCGATGCTGTCACCGGATTCAGGGTGATACCAAAACAGCAAAACAACACATGACCACCATGCCCTCTTAAAAAAAAAAAAAAAAAGTGTAGCCATGAAAATTGTTAAATTTTTTAAAAAATCAAATTACGTAACCTGATCTCACTTTTGTAGGCATAGAAGTACATGTGTATGTGTAGGTGCTCAAAATGCACAGAAAGGAGCCTGGGGAATTGCACAGGGAGCACTTACTGTGGGTGGCACACACTAGGGAGTGGGAGTGTGGAGTTAGGGGGAGGTATGTTTCCTGGATTACTTCTTTGTCACCGGATCTATCACAAGAAGAGTATATCACATCTGTAATATATATGTGTGCACGTACATACAAACATGCACGAGTAAGTATGTATGTACATAAAGGAGAACAGTAACTTCAAATTTATTTCACTCCCATAGTGCTCATATAGTGGTAGTACCACTCTCGGAGGCTGGAAACTGTTCCTCCTCTTCAGCTGATGGACTTCGGGAGCCTTTGTCTCTCCTGTACTGCAATGACTCCCGCTTTGAATGCAGATTAGCATCACTCAGGAGCCAGGCCACATTCTGGGCCAGTTAAGTCAGGATCTCTTCGAGTGAGACCGGCTCCAGCATTTTACAAGGCTCCCGGGGTAATTTCAGTGCAAGACCAAAGTTGAGAACTACTGCCTTCCTCTGTAAACCCCTCAAGGGTAGGGTCTGTGTCTGGTTTTGTCCTCAAAGCACCTAAGTTAGTGACTTACGTTGATATAATGAAGAGATCTGGACCCTCCAATATTCTCAGAGGGAGAAAAAAATCATAACAACCAGGAACTGACTAACATGTTAGAACCGTCTAAAGCACACAGATTCACAGTAACCAACAGAGAGCATCACACTTATACAGATGCCCTCAGGGTCAGCTGACCGCTTGGATATGCATCTTTTTGTGTATACACACACGCGTGTGCGCGCGCACACACACACACACACACACACACACACACACACACACACACCCTGTGCTGGGTTTCTAGCCCGTCCCTGAATTTGGGGCAGCGCTTCTTTGGCCAGGTCATAGCCCAGTAGGGGAAAGTGAAAGCCCTCAACCAGCTGTGCCCTTTGTTGATGTCAGCAAGAAGAAGATTGTAAAATGAATCTCTAAATCTCCATTGAGCAGAAGGCCACCTTGGAAGGACCCTCGTCCTCCTCATGACTGCATCCCATTTTTCCTGAGACATTTCCTAATCGTGCCCGGCTTTTCCTTGGAACTCATTAACACATACTCATGAAAAGAGAACTTTGAAAATTTGAAATTCTTCTGAAATATTTTGGGTTTTGTCTTGCATGTGGTGCCAAAGGCCTCTTCTTCCCCCAGCACAGCTGGTGCTGCTGGCTTTGGCGGCCACATCTAAAACTCTGTAGCTTTAAATGTTATTGATCCTTGGCCCACCAGGCCTGTTAAAAGGAGTTAACATGAGGGCAGAGGGTCCATTTTTATTGGGTAGCACACCTGGAATTATCCATACTTGATACAGTGCTCTGAGCAGCCATGTGGTTACATTAATTGTCTAGCTGTCAGTCTCCTGACGACAAGATTTCAGGGGCAGAATGTCTGGTGTATGAGTGGATTATAATTCCATTATAAATATCCCTGCTAATATATTCATGAGGCACTTTTTAAAATAATTTATATAACACTCTCAAGTTACCTTGTGTCTTTATTTAATTGGCACTTGATGCTTGTAATATTGCTCCATTTTCAAATCTTCTTAGGGTTCTATTGCTTTTTTTTTTAACAGTTATTTACTTATTTGGCTGCGCCGGGTCTTAGTCGTCACGTGCAGGATCTTTAGTTGCAGCATCTTTAGTTGCGGCATGCGGAATCCTTAGTTGTGGCATGTGGGATGCAGTTCCCCAACCAGAGATCGAACCCGGGCCCCTGCATTGAGAGCTCGGAGTCTTAGCCACTGGACCACCAGGGAAGTCCCTTAGGGTGCTATTGTTTTTTTAAAAATTCCCATCAGGTCACAGTATCACAACAGATTTTGTGAAATCATATCACTTGCTGAACCTCTAAAATGTATGAGCTTATGTATTTTAAAATCAAGAAACTCCCCAATTATTTGGAACAGTATCTGCCTTTTACATTATTTAGGAGCACGTATATTTTTATGAGTTTACAATTCCAAACATAGGAAAAATAGTGGTCTTAAATCTCAGTATTCTGGAGGAAAACTACATTAAATCAGCCACGTGGAGTATTTCCTCTGTAACCGCGCGAAAGTTGCAAACTTTTCCTCAAGACGGAAACTAAACTTGAGAGAAAACCATGGCTCCCTTTGGCACATCTCCTCTTAGGGCGGCATCTTCTGAGCCACCTCCACCAGCTGGCGTCCCCTCACCCGGCCACACAAGTGTGTTTGTTCATATCAACTCCTGCACATGATTTGCATCATTTAATACATATATTTCCTGCTTTTTTCATTCATTTGATACTCTATTCATGGTTGGAGTGGTTTCTTGCATAGTAACTGCTTATGGAAACTTGTGCTAAAACACAGGTTTTCCCTTTTCCTCCTGGTTCTCTCAGAGGCTCTGCCTTTCTAGAAGCCACTGTCCATCAGCATCCAGCCCATCCCTCCCTTCCCACCCTGCAGTGGTTTCCCTTTCTGGCTTCACAAATCCTGGGAGAGGCTGGATGGGAATCAGCATCAGTGTCCCAGGAGAAATCCCCACACCCAAGGACGGGTCAGGACCACGGCAGCAACACACATGTGGTGGCCCCCTTCTCTTCTTAGAATAAAGACATCACTCAATAAGCACCAGATAAGTAAAGGAAGGAAGAGTAAGCCAACAGCTAATCATGACTTTGCCTTTGTGGCCACAATTTTATGTGTCTGATCAGCCCCACTTCTCTGTTGGTTCTGAAGCTAAGGCAGCTCCTCTTTCATGTCCCTACTTCTCCTTCAAGGGAAACGAAAGGATCCAAGATGATTATTTGCTCACCTGAGCCAGACATTTTGCTTATGGCACCTGCGTTCATTCTCAGCACTGCTCTACCTCCAGAGGGAAGCAGTAAGGCTGAGAGAGGTCAAACGCTTTCCTAAAGCCATCCAGGAAGTACGTGGCAGAGCCAGGATTCAGCCCAGATGCATTTGATTCCAAAGACCACATCCCTCCCCTCTATCAGCTCAAGTCACTAAAGGGGGAAATGCAGTGAGTGTGCCAGCCTTAAACCTGCATGTTAAATGAAGGTTTAACTAACAGGCAGCCTAGTAAGAGTTACCAGTACAATTCACAATGCTCTGCAATAAACCATCTTTAATGCTTGTATTACACAGGCAAAAATAAAATTAAATCAGAGTTTTAGTTGTTCAGTATTTTACTTTCAATTATGGTTTGTTTTCTTTCCTTTTTCAATGCTCAAATTTTCCCTAATTGTAACTAAGGGTAAAGGAATCAGCATTTACTCTGCCTTTTTAGGAGCTGAAGTTCCTCCCCAGTTCATGAAAGAAAGTTCTTCTTTACCAAAGAATACCAGATAACAAAAGTAGAAGAAATGATAGAATTAGGAAATCATCATTTTGCAACTCCCTATGAAATAACTCATTCAGGCAAGAACCATCAATGAATGCTACAACCACTGGGTAAAGTTGTGGGGAGATGGAAGAATCTTTGGTCATGACCAAAGTACCACCCCATACCTGACTTGCCAATTTTTACTTTTACCAAGAAAAGCCCTTGTGCTCAACAGCTCAACCAAGGGAGCAAACTTGGCATCCCTAACAATGGTACACCTGGCATTGAGCCTCCTGATATGATGCAACAGGAAGTACTCCATATCACCTATGGAGTATTTTCTCCACCTACAGAGTGTTTAACCTGCACTTAACGAAGTCTCTAGTCCTAATTTCAATGCACAGAAAATTCAATAGCTAGGGCATCAAGGTAATGACATGACAAGGAGGCAATTAGGCATGCGGGACGTTCTACAAGACAAACAGCCTCGTCTCTTCAGAAAATCCTTATGATAGTGGAAAGCAGATCAATGGTTGCCTGGGACCAGGGGCAGAAGGGGAATGGCTGCAGCGGGGCACAAAGGAGTTTTTCAGGATGATAGAAATCTGTATCTTCATTGGGGTGCTGGTTACATTGATGCATCTGTCAAAATGTATGAACATACACTTGAAATGACTGCAATTTACTAAATTTAAATTATACCTCAATACAGTTGATTTTAAAAACAAAAGCAAAATATCAGTGTCACACAAAAAAGTGAGACAACTGGTCCATATTTAAATAGACTAAAGAGCCATTTTAACCAGATACAATAAGAGAAACTTGGTAAATCTGGGCTTGGAAAAAAAAAGAAAGAAAAACCAAGACACTTTGGGAATAACTAGGGGAATTTAAACATGGACTGGCTACTAGACCGTATTGAAGACTTCTGAAAATTTCTTATGGTTGTGTAGGACAATATTCTCATGATTAGAAGATGATTGTTGAAATGCATAGAAGTGACCTGCCTGTAACTTAATTTCTATACTCAAAGATATATGTGGATATGTGGAATGATAAATCAAATATAGCAAAAAGTTATCAATAGTTGAATTTGGTAGTGGAAGTTCGTTGACAGTCATTGTACTAGTCTTTCAACGATTCTGTACTTTTGACATTTTAAATTATGAAAATGTGGGGAATGGCAAATGCCATCTGAGTGGTGATGGCCCCTGTGGTTTGCAGTCAGTCTTCAGAAATTTTGGCTGCTTGGTGAGATGTTTTTCATATCAAGAAGTCACCCCATTTCCATTGCTTCTCCTGAAGGCTCCCCAGGGAGCCTTTTATGGAGGATTCTGTGACCTGGAAAGACTTGGGTCTCCTCCTACTGGGTCACATTATTGCTGGGAAAATATGGGTGAATGGTTATGTTATTATTTAAATAAATATTTCAATAAGACTAAAAAGAAAAGATAAATTCACTCCTGGAGTTTCTTCATGAGAGAGGAGAGGATAGAAAAACATAGGTTAAGGAGCTTTTAGTACTTATTTAAAGTTGAATGGGAATATATGTAATATGTACTTGAAGGTGTGAGTTCTTCTAAAACTTCAACTAAACTATGTGATTACTAGGTTTCTACCTGTTTACGATGGTGATGTTTATGATGTTACTTTGGCTAAGGAAAGTGATCACTATCTAAATTCTCCTCCTCCCAGAAAGTCTAGCTCAAATTGTTTCTCCTGCACAGTCTTTCTAAGCTAACGCAACCTATGCCAATTGCCCCCTCTCCCAGATTGTCCTCTGTCTCACCCTGTGAATCCTTAGTCACCCAGTAGATTATCTAAATAGCTTTTGCACGTTTGCATCCTCTCCCCCCAAAGCCAGGACTGGGTTTGATTGGGATACCCAGCCCTGATTCTCCCAACATATCTGTTCCCACCTCACATATCCATCCATACTGTGAGTGCTTTGAGGGCAGAGGCCATGGCTAAGGCCATGGCAGAGGCCATTTCCAGTGCCCTGCAGAGGGCCTGGTCCATAAATATTTGACAAGTGAGCAATCACTTTCTTCCCATCCCTACTATGGTCCAGCGCACAAGGCAAGGCATGGAAGAGTTTCCCCTTTAAAGTTTCCTTGTTGAATGTACCAATTTACCTGGAATCACGAGATTTGAGTGACAAAATCTCTCTCTGTCTCTGCCTCTTCTCATTTTCTCTTCACCCTTGGAACTCAGCCATCATATTGGCAAGAATCTCAGGCCACACAGAGAGGCCACAAGTACAGTCTCCAGCAGATGGCCGTAGCCGAAACGCCAGTCAACAGCCAGCATCAACCACCAGACATGTGTATAAGTGAGCCTTGAGATGATCTAGCCTTTGTCTTTCAGCTGAGACCCCACACATGCCCACTATTCCCTGTCCAAATTCCTGACCCACAGAATCTGTGAGCGTAATAAATAGTTGTTTTATGGGGAAATAGGATACACAGCCACACTAAGTGGAACATTTTCTTCTCTACTTCTCATCCTTCTCTACTTCATCTAAAAACAGGAGTACCTCGGGTAGGATTACCAAATAAGTTACAGGATGTCCAATAAAATCTGAATTTCAGATAAACAGCAAATGATTTTTAAAATTATAAGTATGTCCCAAATTTTTCATGGAACATACCCTAAAAGAAAGTATTTATTGTTTATCTGAAATTCAAATTTAACTGGGCATCTTCTATTTTATTTGCTAAATCTAGTAACCGTAACCTCCGGTCTCCACCCTAGATCCTCCTCTATCTACACTCACTACTTAAGTGAGTTTATCCAGTCCAGTCCACATCCTGACAACTCTCAAATTTATATTTGCAATTCACAACTCTGCACTAAGCTCACACTGAGACATCTAGCTGCCCACTTGATAATTCCGCTTTCATAAACTCATAGTCATCTCAACCTAAACAGAATTGTTGATTGCAACCTCTACCCGCCCACCCAGTCTTAAGCCACTCTGTCTTCCTCGTCTCAGTGAGAGACACCGATATCAACCCAGGTGTTCAAGCCCTGAGCTGAGAGTCAGCCTTGACTCCTCCCTGTCCTGGACTGTGTACCCAATCAATCAACATATTTCCAACCTGTGTGTGTCTCCATCTGTCCACTACATCCCCTCTGGGTCAAGCCCCTCTGGATCAAGCCCCTCTGGATCCCCTCTGGATCAAGCCCCTCTGGATCCCCTCTGGATCAAGCCATACTCTTCTCTCTCTTGAATAACTTTCCTGGCTACTAAGTGACCTTCCTGCTTCCCTCTTGCTTCTCTGTAACTCTCCAGAATGCAATCTGTACACAGTAGCCAGAAAGATCTTTTAAAAGACAGATCGTGTAACTCGCCTACTAGCAGCTCTCCAACTGACCCTCACTGCACTAAAAATAAAATGCAAATATCCTGCAAGACGCTTCCTGATGTAGTTTGTACACCACTCTTACAGCAGTTCACTGACCTTTCTGCTCCTCAAACATGCTAAGCTTCTTCCTCCCTTAAGACCCTTGGAATGTTCTGCCTAAAGGTCTGCACGTGGCCGCTCACCCGTTATTTGTACCTCAGATCTCACATCACTTCCTCATTAGGCCCCCTCCCCCGCCTCCCCTGACCCACACCCCTCTGGTGGCCATCAGCCTGGGGTATTTCCACCCCATGCAACCCCTCCTATGTCCCCTTTCTGTTTTGCCTGAACATCCTTTACTGTCTTTTCACTTTCGACCTTTCTTCTTTGAAAATAGCACAGAGCCAGATTCTATTAATTTCTTATTAGTATTAATTTGTTAATCTGCTCATTAGCATATAATTTAATATATGGTTTAACCGCCCACATTTATTGCAATAGCTCATTACAGGGAGTTATTTCTACCAGATAAATCTTAGTTTTCTATTTATCGTGCATTTTTCATGCTTCTTTTTGCTCATTTCCTACCTGCTGTATATTTTTTTATTCTCTTAGTTTCTTCTTTTAGTTTGAAAATTATACACTTTATTATCTTAGAGGTTACCATTAAAACTCTAAACTGTGTGTACTCAACAAAAACCTGGAGTTAATATATTACTCTTCCCAGAGAACAAAGCAAGACTCTCATAATCCTTGCATGCTATACACCACCAGTCATGCTATTAATGTGTTTTTTTTTAATTTTATTTATTTATTTATTTTTGGCTGCATTGGGGTCTTCGTTGCTGCGCGTGGGCTTTCTCTAGTTGTGGCGAGCGGGGGCTACTCTTTGTTGTGGTGCGCAGGCTCTAGGAGTGCGGGCTTCAGTAGTTGTGGCACGCAGGCTCCATAGTTGTGGTTCGTGGGCTCTAGAACACAGGCTCAGTAGTTGTGGCACATGGGCTTAGTTGCTTCGCGGCATGTGAGATCTTCCTGGACCAGGGCTCAAACCCGTGTCCCCTGCATTGGCAGGCGGATTCGTAACCGCTGGGCCACCAGGGAAGCCAATGATGTGTATTATTTAATTCCAACTTATTAAAACTCCTTGAATTTGCTTTCTTGTGTTTTACAGCTAGCACTACTTTGGATTTTCCAACATGCTGACTAGTTTCTTTGCCTGTCTTCACTTATGGTCTCCAACTCATTCCTTCCGGTCCTGTTTTCTTCTGCTGAAAAACATCCTTCAGTCGCTCTTCCACTGAGGTTTTGTGAGAGGTAAGCTCTCGTGGTCTCTATGACTAAAATGTTTTTATTGCACCTTAGATCTTGGGTATAATTTGTGGGTAAGGAATTCTTTTCCCTCAGCAGTTTGGAGGTGTCATTCAGGTAGCTGCTGTCATCCGTTACTGCTAAGTCCGCTGTCAAAGTATCAATGCTTTTTAGGCACATGACTTTCTACTGGTTTTGAAGATTTTCTCTAGGCTGCTGATGTTGTCGTTCTGTTCTGCTGTGTCTGTGTGAGGACATATTCGTATCTATTCTGCTTAAGACTCGGTGTGTCCCTTCAATCTAAATGCTCATCTTTTGTTTTTCTTTTTATTACTGTGACTCTACCCTACATTCAAAGGAGTGCATGGACTGTACACATACAGATGTAAGCGCAGTAAAATAAACACCTGTGGATCCACCAACAAACTTAGGAGACAGAGTTTCACCAATGTCTCAGAAGCCCTTGTGTGCCCTCCCCTGACCACACTCCCTTCCTCCCTCCAAGAGGTGCCCGTACACGTAACTTTTATATCAATAATTCCCTTGTTTTTCTTGAAGGGTCTACCACAATTGTATGAGTTTCTACCCAACATGTTGTTTAATTTTGCCTGTTATTCTACTCTATATTACTAGAATCATATATTCTCTGTACTTCTGTGACTTACTGTTTTGTTTTGTTTTTTACATCTTTATTAGAGTATAATTGCTTTACAATGGTGTGTTAGTTTCTGCTTTATAACAAAGTGAATCAGTTATACATATACATATGTTACCATATCTCTTCCCTCTTGCGTCTCCCTCCCTCCCACCCTCCCTATCCCACCCCTCTAGGTGGTCACAAAGCACCGAGCTGATCTCCCTGTGCTATGCGGCTGCTTCCCACTAGCTATCTACCTTACGTTTGGTAGTGTATATATGTCCATGCCTCTCTCTCGCCCTGTCACAGCTCACCCTTCCCCCTCCCCCTATCCTCAAGTCCATTCTCTAGTAGGTCTGTGTCTTTATTCCTGTCTTACCCCTAGGTTCTTCATGACATTTTTTTTCTTAAATTCCATATATATGTGTTAGCATAAGGTATTTGTTTTTCTCTTTCTGACTTACTTCACTCTGTATGACAGACTCTAGGTGCATCCACCTCACTACAAATGACTCAATTACATTTCTTTTTATGGCTGAGTAATATTCCATTGTATATATGTGCCACATCTTCTTTATCCATTCATCTGATGATGGACACTTAGGTTGTTTCCATCTCTGGGCTACTGTAAATAGAGCTGCAATGAACATTTTGGTACATGACTCTTTTTGAATTATGGTTTTCTCAGGGTATATGCCCAGTAGTGGCATTGCTGGGTCATATGGTAGTTCTATTTGTAGTTTTTTAAGGAACCTCCATACTGTTCTCCATAGTGGCTGTACCAATTCACATTCCCACCAGCAGTGCAAGAGTGTTCCCTTTTCTCCACACCCTCTCCAGCATTTATTGTTTCTAGGTTTTTTGATGATGGCCATTCTGACTGGTGTGAGATGATATCTCATTGTAGTTTTGATTTGCATTTCTCTAATGATTAATGATGTTGAGCATTCTTTCATGTGTTTGTTGGAAATCTGTATATCTTCTTTGGAGAAATGTCTATTTAGGTCTTCTGCCCATTTTTGGATTGGGTTGTTTGTTTTTTTCTTATTGAGCTGCTTGTAAATTTTGGAGATTAATCCTTTGTCAGTTGCTTCACTTGCAAATATTTTCTCCCATTCTGAGGGTTGTCTTTTGGTCTTGTTTATGGTTTCCTTTGCTGTGCAAAAGCTTTGAAGTTTCATTAGGTCCCATTTGTTTATTTTTGTTTTTATTTCCATTTCTCTAGGAGGTGGGTCAAAAAGGATCTTGCTGTGATTTATGTCATAGAGTGTTCTGCCTATGTTTTCCTCTACGAGTTTGATAGTTTCTGGCCTTACATTTAGGTCTTTAATCCATTTTGATCTTATTTTTGTGTATGGTGTTAGGGAGTGATCTAATCTCATACTTTTATATGTAGCTGTCCAGTTTTCCCAGCACCACTTATTGAAGGGGCTGTCCTTTCTCCACTGTACATTCCTGCCTCCTTTATCAAAGATAAGGTGACCATATGCGTGTGGGTTTATCTCTGGGCTGTGACTTACTGTTGTCATTCAGCATTATGCTTTTGAGATACATTCTTATTAATACATGCAGCTGTAGTTCACTTATTTTAAATTACTGTAGAGTATTCCATTATATAAATATACCAGGAAATAAATATTTATGGAGTGAACGGATATGTGAATAAATAAATTTACCATTACACACAGCCCCATTCTGATGACTGAATTTTGCTCTGAACATCAATTTTTGAAGGAGGCAAAGATTTCTTAAACAAAACACAAAAACTTTGATAATAAAGGAGCTGGAAAGTAGTAAAATGAAGACACCTATTCATCAAAAGACATTATCAGCAGAGTAAAAACAGAACCTGCATATTGGAAGAAGCATTTGCAATACATGCTCAACAAAGGACTCACATTTTGAATAGGAAAAAAAAACAAAAAACTCCTTCAAATTGATAAGAAAAAGAATATTCAGTAGAAATAATGAACAAAAGACTTGAACAAACTTGACAAAAGGGGGTATCCAAATGGCCAATAAACATCTGAAAAGTACTCAACTTCGTTAGTCACCAGGGAAATGCAAACTAAAATGCTAATGTGATGCCATAATACACCTAACAAAACAGCTAAAACAGCTAAAATGAAAAACACTAAATATTGCAAGGATATAGCGCAACTCAGCCTCCCACATACTTCTGGTGGGGCTGTAAATTTGCAAAACCATTTTGGAAAACTGAACATAAACTGAATGAAACCTTAACATATGTTTACTCTACAATCCAGCAATTCTACTACTAGGTAGAGAATCAACAAAAATGTAAACTTATTACTTTCAATGCAATCTTAATCAAAGTGCCAGAAGGTTATTTTGTGGATATCAACAAACCAATTCTAAAGTTTATATGGAGAGGCAAAAGACCTAGAATAGCCGACACGATGTTCAAGGAGAACAACAAAATTGGAGGATTGACACGATCCAGCTTTAAGACTTACTACAAAGCTACAGTAATCAAAATACTGTGCTATTGGTGAAAGACTAGACAAACAGATCAATGGAACAAAATGGAGAGCCCAGAGACCCCCACAACTACAGTCAACTGACCTTTGAAAAAGGAGCAAAGGCAATTCAATGCAGAAAAGATAGTCTTTTCAACAAATGGTGCTGGAACAACTGGACATCCACATGTAAAACAAACAAACAAAGAATCTAAACCCAGACCTTATACCCTTCACAAAAATTATCTCAAAATGGATCATATACCTAAATGTAAAATGCAAAACTATGAAACTCCTAGAAGATAGCAAAGGAGAGAATCTAGATGACCTTGGGTTTGGCAGTGACTTATAACAGATACAACACCAAACGCATAATCCATGAAAGAAAAGAATTGGTAAGTTGAACTTCATTAAAATTTAAAACTTCTGCTCTATGAAAGATGAGAGGATAAGCCATAAACTTGGAGGAAATAATTGCAAAACACATGTCTAATAAAGAACTGATATCCAATGTATGCAAAGAACTCTTAAAACTAAATGATAAGAAAACAAAAAACCTGAATTTAAATTGAGCAAAAGGGAATTCCCTGGAGGTCCAGTGATTACCACTTGGCACTTCTGCTGCCAGGGGTCCGGGTTTGATCCCTGGTGGGGGAACTATCCCACAAGCCACACGGCTGGCCAAAAAAAATTGAGCAAAAGATCTGCACGGACACCTCACCAAAGAAGATATATAGATGGCAAATAAACATACGAAAATATGATCAACATCACAGCCATTAGGAACTTGCAAATTAAAACAACAATGAAATATCACTGCATACTATTAGAATGCCTAAAACCTAAACCACTGACAACACCAAATGCTGACAAGGATGTGGAGCAACAGGAACTCTCACTCATTGCCGATGAGAATGCAAAATGCTAACAGCAACTTTGGAAGACAGTCTGGCGGTTTCCTATAAAACTAAACATACTCTACTACAAGATCCAGCGATTTCACCCTTTGGTATTTACTCGAAGGAGTTGAAAACTATGTCCACACAAAAACCTGCACACAGATGCTTATAGCAGCTTTATTCATAATTGCCAAAACTTGGAAGCAACCAAGATGCCCCTCAGTAGGTGAATGAATAAACTGTGGTCCATCATGACATTTATTCAGCAATAAAAAGAAATGGGCTATCAGCCATGAAAAGATATGGAGGAACCTTAAATGCATATTGTTAAGTAAAAGAAGCTAATCCAAAAGGCTACATACTGTATGAATCCAACTATGTGACACTCTGGAAAAGGCAAAACTCTAGAAACAGTGTTCCCAGGGTTAGGAGGGAGAGTGACGAACAAACAAGCAGAGCATGGAGACTTTTTTTTTTTTTTTTTTTGCGGTACGCGGGCCTCTCACTGCTGTGGCCTCTCCCGTTGCGGAGCACAGGCTCCGGATGCGCAGGCTCAGCGGCCATGGCTCACGGGCCCAGCCGCTCCACGGCATGTGGGATCCTCCCGGACCGGGGCACGAACCCGTGTCCCCTGCATCGACAGGCGGACTCTCAACCACTGCGCCACCAGGGAAGCCCCCATGGAGACTTTTAAACTGAAACTATTCTGTTTGATACTATAATGATGGATATGTGTCATTATACTTTTTAAAATACCCACAGAATGTACAACACCAAGAGTGAACCCTAATGTAATGGGCTTTGGTTGATAACGGGGACATGTAACGTCATCATCATCATAACAAATGTACCACTCAGCGCAAGATGTGATCCTGGACAGGCTCTGTGGGTTGGAGGTGGAGGCAGGAAGCACATGGGAACTCTCTGTACTTTCTGCTCAACTTTGCCGTGAACCTATAACTGCTCTAAAAATAAACGTTATAGTAGATGAGCCTGTAAAACTGTCCAAGTATGAGTCTGTAAAACTTCATTTGTTTAAATCATACACAATGATTTATCCTTATCCCAAGATTGACTTGGAAAATTGCCTTAAATTGGTGTCATCCTCTTGTAAACCTCCAAAAAGACACTATAGACTACAGCTTTTTGTGAGTGATAAATGGGAAGAGACAGAACTTCCTGCCCAGCCTGTGTTTAAGATGAACAATGAATGATAAAAAATGATAACGTGGAGTGATAAAAAGGGAAATCATCTTCTTAAGGAAGATCTTGGGTGCAGTGGCAGATCTGACAGCTAGAACTATTGCTATGCAATTCAGTTCTCATTCGTTTCTAAATTTCTTTCCCTTCTGTCTTTTTTTTTCTCTCTCTCTCTCTCTGCAGGATGTTTAAAAGTGTTCCAATAGCAACAAAAAGGCTTTTAAATAATTCAAGCGTAATGCTACTTGTGTCTCTTTGAGATTCATCCCATTGTCATCTGTGTCTGTCTTCGTTATCTCTGGAAAGACAAACATCATTCAGGGACCAGACCCAGGCTCAGTAAGCTCCAAAGAGGTACAGCCACATACCTGAAGTTACCAGAGAAAGAAAATGCAGAGAGGGGGCCTAACACTGGCCACCAGTGTATAGATTTGAGGTTTGAATCTATTACTCACTTCCCTGGCATTTCCCCAAGCTGGACCTTTGAATAAATGCTAACTAAGTCCAGATAAACATCAGCTAACGTGTTACCCATGCCCGATGGCCACATGAGATTCAGTAAGCATTGTTAACCAGGAGACAAAAGAGAAGCATCCTTTCTATCCAAAATGACTTTTTAAAACAATTATAATCTTGTCATCAACCTGCCAAGCACTGATACTTTTGATATGTCTTTTAAAGTTATTTAGGATTTAGAGTTAATTGTAACAAAAATCTCACAAATACTTGGATAATAAATTCCAACAATCATCTGTATTTTCTTTGCCTAAACCTGGTTTTCCCCTGATGAACGAATAGAACACATCTTTCTGACTCACCTACCACCCCGCAGGGGCCAAAGCTTGCCCCAGCTCTGGTTAATATCCTGACTCAGTGATCACACTGCAGCCAAAATTACTGGAAATGCACAAATGATCTAAAAAAACACTTTAGTGGCCTCCCACTTTGTGCTCTTACAGCAGCGCCCTTGTAAGCCCTGCAAGAAGGAGGTTGAAATGGGTGTTTGGTAGCCAACAACGGCATCTGCCCCATGAGGGATGCAACAGGACAGAAGTCAGAGACTTCCTACAAGTCTCTTGGCTTAGTATTGCAGAAGCCCAGGCCCTTAAAGGCTTCTAGAGGATTCCATAGACAGACATAATGCTGTCGTCAGAAGCATGCATTTTGTATCTTTATAATGCGGAGAGGATTTGGGGTGCGCAAAAGATCTTTTGCAGAAGTTGGGAAGTGGTGAAAATCGGGCTTTCCTTTACTCCTAGGTCAGAGTGAGAGTCTCTCTGGCTGGAAGAGGGTAGAGGGGAGCCCGGCTGCAGACCCGGAGGGGAAAGGCCAGGGCATCTTCGGGAAGGTGCACTCTCCAGCCTGGCCAGACGCTCCAGAGGCCTGGCCGGCCAGGCTGTCCACAATAATGACCATCTTAGCAGTAACCAGCAAGGACGGGTCATCGGTGATCAGGTGACCCCAAGCCCTCAACTCCCTTTTCTCTTCCCGTCCCTGTCGGCAAAACCACACAATGCCTGACACGCAGATAATATTCAAAGGTATGTTTTGAATGACTAAAGAAAGAGAAACTCTGCCACAGTGAGTTTTTATAATGGACACTTTTCTACCAAATTACCTTAAACTTCTTTGTCTCATCTGATACACAAACACAAAATCTCTACTAATAAATACAAACTGGACCACTTAGTAATTTCCTCTGTTCTGCAGTTTTAAGATCCTGCGCTGTGGCTAAAACCATTTTCTAAGAGGCTCTGGCCCTATCCTGTAAAGTAACGTCATATTTAAGCAGATGTATTATATAATGGTTTTAAAACCAAGTGTTTTCTGAGCACACGAAGAGAAAAAGACGTTCTACCTTAATTATCGGGGCTCCAGGTCCCAGGGTCTGGTCAGCAGAGGGGGATGGAGCAGAGAAAACCCCCCTCCACCCCCGCCCCACGATATGTGGCTGGAGGGCCAGTGGGTCCCCCGCGACCACCCCGGCTCCGACACTGGCAGCTACCAGTGGGCAGTTACAGGGTTTTAGCCCCGTTAACAGGCTGGAGGAAAGATGCATCACGCCCATCACAGGTCTGCTCTGACCCAGTGTCTCCACAGATGACTACCCTGCTCTCTTCCCCTGTCACAGCCTCGCCTGCTGCTCTGCCCTCCGGTGCTGTGCCGTCATTAAAAGCGATTAGCAGGGCATCTGACGCACCCGGAAGATCACAGTGAGTGTTGTCAGCCAGAAGCCCCATCAGCGCTGCCAGCAGCTCCCGCTCTACTGGGAGGGCTTGTGATTCATTAGGGAGGATGCCCAGCCTGCCTTAAGGATCTGGGAGTTCGTGTGTTGGCTCCGCTTCCCGTTGCACAGAAAATAGTGGCCGTGCCCCGCTGCCCTAGCCCCCAGACCCCGCCTGGCACACAGGCAGGCCTTCCCTTCCCTAGAAGAGGAGGCCCAGGGCTTCACCACTGCACTCGTGTTACTACCCGAGTCATCATTTGGTCCATCCCGCTTCTCCCTCCAATATGAGGGCAGAAAAAGTGATGTCCGCCTGCAGCCCAGTGAGCCCTCCTCGGAAGGGGTGAGGGGTGGGCAGCGTTCCTTCTCAGCCCCTCCCAGTCAAGCAGTCCTCACACTCCTCCCCATCAGTCACAGATTCCTTCTGGAATCCCTCCAGGCTGAGACAAGACCCAGCAGTGTCCCCCAAGCAGGGTTGCTGAGAAACTACAGGGCTTCTTTAAAAGGCCAAACCCTAAGCTCCCAAGAATGGCTGTGCCTTCCTGGGACTTCCCTGGAGGTCCAGTGGTTAGGACTCCGTGCTTCCACTGCAGGGGGCACAGGTTCGATCCCTGGTTGGGGAACTAAGATCCCACGTGCTTCGAGGTGCAGGAAAAAAAAAAAAAAGGTTGTGCCTTCCTGAGGTAGAGACAGCTAGCTGCCGCCCAATACCCCTTCTATTTTTCCTTAGTGACAGAAGTGCAGTATCACTAGGGGTGCCAAAGACACCCAGAAAAAGACTACATTTCCCAGCTTCCCTTCTAGCTACGTGTATCCATGTGAGTAGTGAGATACAAATGCAAGTACTGGGTAAGACTCTGGGAAGATTAATAAATGAAAGCTAGGTCATCTGAGACGCTCCTTCCTGCTCCCTGTAACTTAGATAGCTGGTGCTCCAGCAGTCATCCCAGACCACAAGGAGGACCCTGAGGATGAGAGCTACACACTAGCTAGAAGGGCAGAGAGGTAACAGGTTCCTCGGTCTCAGATGGCCATGGAACTACCGTTCCAGCCCAAGGTAGCGTACCCTGGACTTTTTTTTTTTTTTAATTAACAGACTCTGTTTTTGAACAGTTTTACGTTTACAGAAAAACTGAGAGGAAAGTTCAGAGAGCCACATCCCCAATGGTTTCCTTTGCTATTAACACCTTGCATTGGTGTGGTATATTTGTCACCATCAATGAACAGATACTGATAACATTATTATTAACTAAAGTCCATAGTTTACATCAGGATTCATTCTTTATGTTGTACATACTATAAGTTTTGACAAATGATAATGACAGGTATCCACCATTACAGCATCATACACAATGGTTTCACCATCCTAAAAATTCCCTGTGCTCTACCTATTTATCCCTCCCTCCCCCACTCCCTGGTATCCCTGACAACCACTGATCTTTTTACTGTCTCCATAGTTTTGCCTTTTCCAGAATGCCATATGCTTAGTATCATACAGTATGGAGCCTTTTCAGACTGGCTTCTTTCACTTGGCTATATGTGTACGAGTTTCCTCTGTGCCTTTTTTTGTGGCTTGAAAGCTCATTTCTTTTTATTGCTGAATAATATTCCATTGTCTGGATGTACCACAGTTTATTTATCCATTTACCTACTTGAAGATATTGGGTTGCTTCCAAGTTTGGGGATTTCTTTAATATGAGAGGAAACTTCTTTTTTATTTAAGCCACTGCCATTTTGGAGTTTCTATTACCTGTAGCCGAAAGTACTCCTAACTGACATGCTTCCCTTCAAGAAAGACGGTCAACCAGGCCAACTGAGCCTCTATCCTCCCAGCTGGGTCCTCCCCCTGGTGTGCTGTGTCTTCTGCTGCCCCAGTTCTGCCTGGGGGAGGAGGGAGGAAATCGATAAACTCAGAATCCCAGGTCAATAGAAACTTATAGGGAGGGAGGTTTGTGGGGAGGGGACTTCGCAAAAATCCCGTGATGAAACAGCAGGTTCTGCTTACCTCTCCTGGGGCAAGGGCTTCACTAAATCACAAGCAGGGCAAAAAATGACTGATTTTTGGGCTTCCCTGGTGGCGCAGTGGTTAAGAACCTGCCTGCCAATGCAGGGGACACGGGTTCGAACCCTGGTCCGGGAAGATCCCACATGCCGCGGAGCAGCTAAGCCCGTGCACCACAACTACTGAGCCCGCATGCCACAACTACTGAGCCCACATGCCACAACTACTGAAGCCCGCGTGCCTAGAGCCCGTGCTCTGCAACAAGAGAAGCCACCGTAGTGAGAAGCCCGCACACTGCAACGAAGAGTAGCCCCTGCTCGCTGCAACTAGAGAAAGCCCGCCCGCAGCAACGAAGACCCAATGCAGCCAAAGATAAATAAAATAAATAAATCCATTAAAAAAAAAAAAGATGCTCTCTCTGCCTTGACCCTCTCTCGGGTCAGCCTGCATAGGTTCAGCTCATCAGCCTCCAGGGTGGGGTCTGTCCATACCCCCACTGTCTGCGGTGGGAAACAGCGGCAGACGAGGTAGGAGAGCACACACGTGCGCACACACACACTCACGCCCTTTGGAGTTCCTTCTTCTGTGCTGTGCTGATGCCTTGGTGTCCATCAGCTGCTTTTGCTGCCCTTCAACATGGTTTTCAACTCTGCTGCGACCCACAGCCTTCACTGGACCTCAGCGCCAATTACAATTCATTTTCAGCTATGTTCGTGGTACATTTTGTGTAATACTTCCCTTTGTGTGACATGTTTTGCTGCTCTTTTCCCAGACACTTTTAGCACTGTTGAAATTCCTCCTTTGTGAAACTAAATAGCCAAAATTAAATTACTGGAGGTGCTCCTCCCGCAGGCACTGATCTGGGGCTGAAGAAGATGTTGTGCCCATGTATCACTGTGTGTCTTGTCAGTTTGTACCGGAACAGTGACACCCTCATCCAAACCAGCTGGGAGCTCGTACACAACATTTCGTTTCATGCACTTTACTGAATCCTAATGTGGGCCACTGAATGCCCCTTGGCAATCCAATGGGAAGACTGTCTATTGAGGACAAGGGACTGAGTCAAGAGGTATGACTATTCCTTGGGTGAATTTAGTTTGTTCAAAAGGCTGTTTGAACACTGCTAACACTTGAACATTTTGGAACTGCTTACCCAGCAAAGTAAAAATAAGAACCCAATTCTATAACTGTACAAAAAATACTACCCACAGGGCTTACAATAAGATCTTTGGTTTGAATTCAAAGTCAAAATTTAGCCTCAATAGCTTTGTTTTTCTTGCTAAACTACTTGACATTGTCAAATGAATCCATACTCCAGGGGGAAAAGACTCAAATCAAGCTTGGTCTGAATGAAACATATTTGAAATAACTGGAAAGTAGTGCAAGGGGTTAGTTACCTTTGCGTGTAGAGGGGATGCAAACTACGTGAATAGGGACCGAACGAAGTGAAGATTTTCACTTTATGCCTTTCCACAGGTTAAAAAAAATTCTGAACCTTAGGAAAATATACCTATTCCAAAAAATAAAAACTGGAAAACTCTGCTACCTCAGGTATATTGGCTCTATCCATCCACGCAGAAAGTTCTGTAAAGGGTCCCAGTGAGGGAGGGAGAGTAAGACCCTGAAGCTGGATGGAGGACCCGGGAAGAGGTGTCCCTGAGGTGCAAATGGCAGAAACCAGCACCTGCTGTGATGTGAGGTCAGCAAAACTATGCCCTGTGTTCTTATATGGCAGTCATGCCTGTTAAAGTGTTCATGTGTTTAAACTTTGTTTAATGTTGAAACCTGCCATCATATAAAGGAGACTCTCCTGGAAAAGGAATCCGAATGAATGATGCTTGTGAACATTAGGAAGTGGCTCAGCTACTACCTCAGTCGTTCATTGGTTTTCACATGTGTCCATCTTCTCATTCTGCAAATGGACTACAAACTAGGGTGGTCCTCAAGAACATGAACAGGAACCTGGTGGCAGTTCCCAGTGGAGAAAGGAACATACTGCTTCAAACTACCAACCCTACTCTACATTGAAAATAACACAAAACTTGCAATATTTAAAAGAGTATGTGGAGAATGATACAAAAATCACAAAAACTAGAATTTGGGTTTTTGTGTGTGTGTGTTGACGGGACTTGAACACAATTGCATCAGGGAGGTGAACTGGTGCATATGTTGACAATTCTGCTTTTCAAAAACAGTAACGGGAGATAATATCTCTGGAACGATATACAAGGAACGGGTAAAAGAGGGTTGGCTTCAGGGGAGTGGCTAGAGACTTAGAGCTAGGAGAGAGATTTACCTTCCACCTTGTATCCAAGGGAAACCTGATACAAACTTGATTTCAAAAGAAACAGGAGGAGGTAAGTCTGCTAGCAAAACAAAAGCAACCCGTTGCTAAAGAAGAGCCGAACTGTGGCTGGCAGGCGCTGCTGTTCACACCGCCCCTGCCCTGGCACTCTAGCCGTCCTTGACTTCCAGGACAGTGTGCTCCCCTGGCTCCCCCTATGCCTCTGACGTTCCTCCTCGGCCCTGCCATGGGCTGCTCCCCTTCACCCACCCCTGGTTCCCCCAGCTCTGCCACGGACCCTGATGCCATTCTCGGTTACCCTCCCTCTGGTCGCCCCAATGCGCACCTCATTTTGGACAAACGCATTCACTCCCCAATCTCTTCCCAAGCTTCAAAAGGTGCATCCAAGTGCCCCAGGATATCGGCTCATACACCCTGCAGGCCTCTCAGTTTCAACGTTCACACCTCCCGACGCATCTAAAAGCCAAGGGAAGACTCCGGGGGCCTCACGGAGGAAGCCCTCTGTGGGGCGCTGTGCTGGGTTGGATTAAGGATGGAACCTGTGTCCCCTTCCATCCTGTACCTCCAGCAGCTTGTACCTGGTAACCATCCCCACACCCAGTGGTCCAGGAACACTAGTGCTATCCCTACTGCCCGGGGTCCATGGCTGGTGAGGACGCACAGCATGGAACGTGCCTGCTTAACTCAACATCCAAGCTGCTTTTCACACTCCAGGTCCCCAGCCACGCGGAGACCCGTCCCCTCCAGTGAGTGCCAATCTGTGCGGAGGACAACCAGAGACCCATCGGCAACTGTTCCCGCGAGCCTGACAAAACCTCTTCAACACACAGACAGTGTCTGACGCACAAAAAGAAGGAGCGGGCGGAACGTTAAGATGCACGTGGCCTGTTCTAAACCTCAAGGAAACCGGCCTGAATCACCGTCCTTGTCAGCTGAGCCTTCCAGCAGCATCAGAAGAGTCTGTCCTCAGCCCAGGGCCAGCCTTCCCGGGAGCCAGAGGAAGCTGGCAGCTCGGGCCACCGTGTCCACTGTGCTGGGGACGAGGGACCCAGGAGCCCGATGCCGGCGGGAAGGCCGGCAGCCCAGGAGCTCCAGCCGGCGCCCGAGTCTGGACACGGAGCCCTTGCTGCTTCCCCGGGGCCCCCGCGCTCTCCCCTCCAACAAGTGGACAGGGCGGCAAGCAGCCAGCCTCCCAGCCTGCGTGTTCCCTCCGCAGACACGGCGCACGAGGGGCGGCATGGCTTCGCGGCTAAGACAGTCCAGTCTGCAGCCCGACGGCCTAGGCCTGACTTCCGAGTCTGCCTCTTACCAGTCAGGCAAACTGGGGCAAGCTATTGAACTTCCCTGTACCTCAGTCTTCTCATCTGTAAAGTGGGGGTGATGGGCACAGGATTTACCTCAGAAGGGTGTGAGGTGTTAATGTCACCGGCAAAGCCCATTCACAATTCCGGAGAAATAAAGATAGAATCTGGATAATAAAATAAAGTCTAACCTTTTTTTTTCTTTTCCTCTGTGCTGAGTCTAGTGTCACTGGCTCACAGGTGGGCCACGTGCAGAGGCCTCGCACCCGGCCCCGCACTCCGGAGTCCCCGATGCGTAACGGCTACGCCGACAGCTCAGCTCCCGGCTGTGTGCTGACACCTCACGTGACACTCAATCCAAGATGGCGGCGGCGGGCCGTGCGCAGAGAGGCCGCAAGGGCACTGGAGCAGAAGCGGCACAGCTGCGCCTGCGCCCGAGAAGAACCCCGCCCCCTTCCCCCAACGCCAGACCCTACAAAGCAGCCCCGCCCATGGACGTTTTGGGAGAGCTCGGAGAGCATACGCTCTAGAGTGGGGGTCGCAACTCCCTGTTCTTTAATCAAAGAATAAAGTTTTCCTTCGCTTCTGCCCTAAATTCGGTCTTGTTCTATTGGCACAAGTGACACCAAGCAGGAGGACCCTTGCCGGGACCTGACTTGAAAGGGTCGGTAACAGTGCACATAAAGCGTTACTGAAAACCGTGCCTAGTTCTATACAGCATATAAGTACACATATAAATATACTACATATGCTATGATATACTATTATCATCATATTATATCACCAGATGAGCCGACTGAATGCTGGTGACGGGACAGCTGATGGCACAAAGCTCTTAACGTTTGCACAAGCTAGCCTGTGGAGTAGAGAGAGCGCAGGAGCGGTGAGTAAAACAAGGCTCCTGTCCCCGTGCTACCACATCCAGGTTATGTAGGCAAAGCACGTAATCTCTCTGAGCCTCAGTTTCCTCCTAAAAGTGGAAATAACAGCTTCACTGCCTAATTCACAGGGCTCCTCTGATGGCTGAATGAGATAGCATCCGTGAAAAATGTGCAAAGTCTCCAGAAAGCTACACCAAAGCAAAGGGCAATTACCAATAGGAAATTCCTTTGCTTCTAGGGATCTACCATGTGGGCGGCGGGTCGATGACCCAGGAGCCCAGCTCCGTCAGTCTTGAGGCTCCTGTTCCCTTCATCTCCCGACCCGGGGTCAACATGGGAGGGATGGAACAAGCCAGCCAAGACCTCAGCCAAGCCTCATCCGAGACCCCATGGAGAGCAGAGAACATTCAACCAGCCGACAAGTGTAGGGGGCGGGGGTGGAGGCAGGAGGTGGCCCGGCTCCTGTGACATGGACCACGCAGGGTAGGGTCTCACAGGATCTGAGAAGCTCAGTTTTGCCTCTGCCACAATCATGTGACACTTGGGCTCTCAACAGTCTTCGGGAAGAACATGCAAACAACCTTTACCCTTAACGCTTCCATTTAAAGGACTGTTTGCAAACATCAGACTTCTGGTTCCCGGATAAAGTCAGCATCAGCAAGATCACATCCTCATCAGGACCAAGTGGTCTCGTGAAGCCATATCCATGTAACTCCTCCCAGCACAAACAGACTAAGAACACGTAAAATGCAAATTAACTTAATTTGATCTCTCACAGCCATCAGCTGTCCTGTGACCTGGATGTCCCCCCAGCCCACTTGTGCTGTAATGTTCTGTGACTCTAATCAGTGTCACTAAGAGCAACAGAGGCAATGAACATTTCGTTCTTTCCTTCATTTACTCACTCACTTAACAGTATCCATCAAGCACCTACTACGCGCTCGGCGCCCAGGGTGGAGGCGTGAAGATGTTAGAGGAGGCTCCCTGGAGGAAGTGACATTTGTGTTTGCTCTTGCAGACAGGCTAAGAGCTTGATGGGCAGGAGTTCCAGGCGCAAGGAACACATGAATGCGGGCCAGGAAACGACAGACCGACCATGTTTAGGGTCGATGAGTAGATAAGGTCTTCTAGGAATCGAGAGAGGATCGTGTCCGGGAAACTCGGGCTGCCAGTCTAGATAGGTAGGTAAGACTCGACCATGCCTGACGGGGGAGGACCCCACCTCGCCACCTGCCCCTCACCTTCAACAAGCTTGAAGTCAGCCTGCAAGAGATCAAGGAAGACGCAGAAGGACTGGAGGAAGGCACAGCATCCTTCCTTCCAGGAAACGATGGAGGGAGGGAGGAAACAGTGACGTTGACAGGCTGCTTTGACGAGAGTTAGCTCAAGTGTTCCTCCGCTTGGAATGTTCTGTAGCCCTGGATCCTTACCATCATTCTAGTGGGTGTTCAGATTTGCAAGTCATTGTGAGAAAGTAACGTGACTGCTTATTTTTGAGCATCTAAATCTGTAACCCCTTGAATGACTTTACTTGTAAACCATTCACGGGCTGAGTATTATTACTCACACAGATACTTCTTCTCAAAGCTGGGATGGCTGGGAGCCAAGAGAAGCTGACCCTGGGGCCTGTGATGGGTCTCTGAGACCCAAGTGAGTGTCTATGGCAAAAGCCCCCGCGTCCCACCCCCAAGTGCTCCTAAAACAGAATCACAAGTGAGCACGTTGGCTTCCTAAAGTGCACTGGGGATGGGGACAATGAAGAAAGGGGTCTATGGCTGCTGAACTGTCCCCTCCGTGGGGAGTTGTGAGGACCGATGTGGTTCTAAGTGTCCTAAGTCCTAACTGTTCAGTGCAGCCGGATCATTCAAGTGACCAGGGCCTTTCTGTCTAAAATTGTCAGTCAGGCGCCTCCTTCTTGCTTGTTCATGGGACTCAGTGTTTTCAGTGCACCCAGAAAACAGTAAAGGGAACCTTGCGAAGTGTTCATTTTTTTTTTACCTTCTGGAGCATGAAATTGAAAAACAAGAGTGCTCTGTTTTGTGCCAAAGTAACGATGAGGCACCACCTCCTCAGAAAGATCCAGCGAAGCTGTTCAGGTAGGTTGTGTTGAGAATTTGAAATGCTACTTGAAGTATATTATTTTCTAAAAGTTCCTTTGCCAATAAATGCTGGGATTTGGATGGAAGAATCTAAAAATATTAGAGCTGGATTAATGGAGACGGACAAGACATGATAGTTGAATAGCATTATGTGACTGGATCTTCTGCCAGAGGGAAAACATGCCATAAAGAACATGACTGGCCTCTACCCGGTACTCTGTGGTGACCTAAATGGCAAGGAAATCCAAAAAAGAGGGGATATATGTATACGCAGAGCTGATTCACTTTGCTGTACAGTAGAAACTAACACAATTGTAAAGCAACTATACTCCTATAAAAATTAATTAAAAGGGCTTCCCCGGTGGCGCGGTGGTTGAGAGTCCGCCTGCCGATGCAGGGGACGTGGGTTCGTGCCCCAGTCCGGGAGGATCCCACATGCCGCAGAGCGGCTGGGCCCGTGAGCCATGGCCGCTGAGCCTGCGCGTCCGGAGCCTGTGCTCCGCAACGGGAGAGGCCACAACAGTGAGAGACCTGCGTACTGCAAAAAAAGAAAAATAATAATAATAATAATTAATTTAAAAAAATAAACAGAAATGATAAAAATAAATAAATAAGGTTTTTGACTCTAAAAATTCCACTGTTATAATTTAGATAAATCTAATACTTCCTTTTCCTGAAGAAGACAGTAACTGGGTGAGAAAAGGGGAAATGAAACTCCATAAACATGTCTGGAATGCCATCCACCACACTCTGAGAAGGGCCTGGGATTGGGAATAGTGATCAAGAAGAACTTTAGTTATATCTGTACTGGTTGAAGTTTTGTAATAAGAACATCTTTTTGTATTACATGTGTGAATAAAAATAAATTAAAAAAAAGAAAAAAGAACATGACTGGATACTAACTAGACCCTTGTCAAAATCATGATGAGATACCTCTGCACTGTTGGTTCACAAACCTCCTTGGAGCTTCCCAGGTGAGATCAGAAGAGGCAGACCACCGCAGATTGGCAGACAGCAAGTTCAATTAGCAAGGGGACTGACTTACGTGGCTTGTCTTGGGCGGCTGCAGGATGAGTCGATCTCCACCCCGCCCTCTGGAATCTTAAAAGTTTATCCAGAGGCCTTAACTGGGCTCAGTCACATACACAGTCCAGATGGTCTCAACACCACGTCACTGTCTCAAGGCTGCATCCTGGGGCAGCTCCTGGGGGGCGGGGAAGGCAAGCTGAGGGCACATTCATTCTGAGGACAGGGGACAGGGTGAAGGACATCAAGCTGCCCGAGTCCAGCCGTCGGGGCAAACCAGAGGTCACATCTTCTTGGCGACCTCCTCCAACACTCCACCCCCGGTGACTGGCTCTCACAAGCTCACATGCACCCCTCTTCCACAACATGCCCTGTGTAGTCAGCTAGGGGTCTCACTAGCAGGCAGGTGGTCTCTTTGGAGGTGATCTGGTTGCACTGGAGGAGATATCACAGCATCAGTACAGACACATGCACGAGAAAGCAGGGATTAAGACAATCATTCCCCACGTCAATGACAGCGTTTTTCACAGAGAGCCTCGTGATCTGAGCCATTGATTTACTAAGTCTCCTCAGCTGGGGGGCGTGGATCACTTGAGGCATCACCTGTGTGCTCGTGTGCTTTAATAAAGATGCTACATTAGCAGGCTCATCCGGTAGGAACACACAGCCTTCTCTTTGGACAATGGCACAGGTATCTCTTTGTGTCCAAGGCCATTCTATTTTCGAGGGCAGAGACATTCCGTGTTCAGTAAGGATGGGCTTTGACAGCTGTCATTCGAGGCTTTCACATCTGCTAAACCCATATCCTAATTCAAGAATTGAATACAAGCACTTCCCTGGTGGCACAGTAGTTAAGAATCCACCTGTCAATGCAAGGGACATGAGTTCGAGCCCTGGTCCAGGAAGATCTCACATGCCGCGGAGCAACTAAGCCCATGCGCCACAATTACTGAACCTGTGCTCTAGAGCCTGCGAGCCACAATGACTGAGCCCATGTGCCACAACTACTGAAGCCCATGTGCCTAGAGCTCGTGACCGGCAACAAGAGAAGCCGCCGCAATGAGAAACCCGCGCACCACAATGAAGACTAGCCCCCGCTCACTGCAACTAGAGAAAGCCCGTGCGCAGCAACGAAGACCCAACGCAGCCAAAAATAAATAAATAAATTTATATATATATAAAAAAGAATGGAATACAGAGTCATAGTTCCTTCTGCTCTGCCATGCCTGGCAGCAAGGTTTGTAGGGGCTAGGGCCCCAGCTCTGGGTGCAGAGAGAGTCAGCTTGAATGTGGGCTCAGCTATTTACTAACTCACTACAACCAGGGGGCTTACACAACAGAAATGGATTGTCTCCCTGTTCCGGAGGGTAGACTGTGAGATCAAGTTGATGGATGGCCGGGCCAAACAGCCTCTGAAGATTCTAGGGAGGAATCTGTTCCAGACCTCTCTCCAGCTTCTGGAGTTCCTCGGCTTGTGGGCCCATCACCCCAATCTCTGCCTTCTTCTCGTGGCTTTCTCCTCTCTTCACATCGCCTTCCTGCTGTGCATGTCCTTCCGGGTCCAGATTTCCCCTGTCTGTAAGGACACAGTTGTACTGGATTAGGGCGTGCCCTAGTGACCTCATCTTAACTCGATTATCTCGGTAAAGACCCTGTTTCCAAATAAGGTCACATTCTGAGGTTCTGGGGCTCAGGATACCAATATATCTTTTTTCTTTTCTTTTTTTTTTTTTTGTTTGGCCATGCTGCGTGTCATGCGGGATCTTAGTTCCCTGACCAGGGCTCGAACCCACGCCCACTGCAGTGGAAGTGTGGAGGGTTGGACCACCAGGGAGGTCCCTGACATATTTTCCGAAGGAACACATTCAACCCATAACACTAACTCTCTTTACTAACAGAATTTGGGTGTTTACTGACTGTCTTAGAGCCCCAGTTTCCCCCATGTCAGATATGTATTGATTCTTATGGTTTCGTATTTAAGGAGCCCCAGGATTTGCCGTGGCCTGCCTTTGCTATTGTCTCGCTTACCTTTGAAGGTGGAAGCCCCTCTGCATCACTCAATCATCATTCAAGGTATGTAGTGGACTTTGCCACTGCTCGGTGTGAGAACCCCCTTCCAAAGCCTGGAGTGAGCCTTCGCCTTGCAGGTCTGGGTAGGAGACGGGGACCATCTACCACCACAGATGCTGGAAATGCCAGCTATTTACTTTCTTGGCCTCCCTTGTAGCTGTGCAGCTGCAGCCGGTGCTGTCAGCTCACCAGTCAGCTCACCCAGTGACTGAGTTAACTCCAAAGCCTTTTAATAAACCTCCCCCCTCTTTTTTTTAACTAAATCAGCCAGAGTCTTTTCTATTGCTTGTAAATGAAAGCCTGGATGGATACACCATGCAATATTCAAGGTCAGAAGCTTCATTAGGAGAATGGTAGCAGCTTCCAGAGGGCGCACGCAGTGGGATGATTGGCATGGGAAGCAAGACACTACAGTGTTTTTCAAATCAGAAAGACTTGGACTTAACTCTCAACTGTGCCACTTGGCCCGCTGAGAGGCTGTAAGAAAGTTAACGAACCTCTCTGAGCTTCATTATTCTCATCTGTCGAATGGTGATGATAATAATGAGCTACTTCATAGAATCATTGGGGGGATTAAACGAGCAAGTGCACCTAAGACTTGCTGTACGTTGTGGTTAAGTGTATGTGTCAACTTGACTGGGCCCTGGGGTATCCAAACGTTATTCTGGATGTGTCTGGGAGGGTGTTTCTACGTGAGATTAACATGTGATTCAGTAAACTGAGTAAAGTAGATTGCCCTCCCTAATGTGGGTGGGTCTCATCCAATCAGTCGAAGGCCTGAACAGACTAGAAAGGCTGACCCTTCCTTGAGTAAGAGGCCGCACTGCCTCGAGCTGGGACATCCATCTTTTCCTGCCTCTTGGGCTCAAGCTGGTATACTTGCTCTTGAATGTTGAGACAGCAGTTTTCAGACCAGAGTCACACCAACAGCTCTCCCGGGTCTCCAATCTGCTGATGGCAGATCTTGGAACTTCTCAGCCTTCACTATCACGTGAGCCTTCCCTCATTCAGGAGCTCCTGCCAGTGAACACCGCAACGAAGAGTAGCCCCCGCTCGCCGCAACTAGAGAAAGCCCGTGCGCAGCAACGAAGACCCAACGCAGCCAAAAACAAATAAATTAATTAAAAAAAAAAAAAACCAACAAATCCATGTGAGTGTTTCCAGGCAAAATCTGTTTATATAAGTAAGCCTTGCTGTTAACAGTGTTCTTCCTTTTTTTTTTTTTTTTTTGGCCACACAGTCGGGCATACATATCTTAGTTCCCCAACCAGGGATCGAACCCGTGTCCCCTGCCGTGGAAGTGCAGAGTCTTAAACACTGGATCGCCAGGGAAGTCCCTGTTCTTCTGATTGAAACAGAGAATGCTGGTAAGAAATGGCAGTAAGTGTTTTACAAGTGTAATGCATTGGTCCTCACGAACATAAAACGATGCTCAGAGGAAATCATGCTTTACAATCTGCAAAGGAAGGAAGGCCACTTCCTCCCGGTCTCTGGGGTGTTTGCCTCTCCTGCTCAGCCCTGCGATCTGCACTGTCCGCTAACTTCGTCAACACCGTCACATCTGGGTCAGCGTCTTATTTCACCTCGCAGACCCCCAGAGTCCCACCCGCAAGGGGGCCCCCAGACCTCTTGCCGGATTGAGTTCCCAGAGAAGGAATGTCATCCAGACACCACACCCTTCAGCACAGGGCCTTGCCTGAAGCAGGTTCTCAATAACCTGCAGGTAATTTGACATCATGGGAGTCACCGCAGAGGTGCTCTTCACAAAGAGATGAGGGAAATCGAAAGTGAGGATACTTGGGAGTTTGGGGTTAGCAGATGCAAACTATTATGTAGAGAACGGATAAACAACAAGGTCGTACTCTAGAGCACAGGGAACTATATTCAATATCTTGTGATAAACCGTAATGGAAAAGAATACAAAAAAGAATGTATATATATGTATAACTGAATCACTTTGCTGGACAGCAGAAATTAACACAACATTGTAAATCAACTATACTTCAATAAAATAAATTTCTTACAAAAGGGATGACACCTATTTTGCTCAAGTAGCCATGGTCTGGAGAACATTCTCTTTCCAATTCACCAAGAGGAAAAGAGCCACCTTTGACAGTTTGATAGAGGGCGCCCAGAATATGTTTTGGGGGATGCTGTCATGTATGGGAGAGTCTCACAGGTGCTATGGAGCTGAATTGGAGGAGGACACGTCTGGCCCTAACAAGGTTAATTTTCTACTGGGACGGAGGTACCCGAGGGCATCCAAACATGAGGGATGACTATGTTTCATCCGGGTTCAGCAAATTTCTACTCTATGCTGAGATGTCTGCTATTACAACCCAATCATCACTTACATCAGTTCACTCCTCCTTGAGCTCTGGCTAACTTAATGGTGTTTGGAAGGTAATTGTTTGGGGATTTTTTTCCCCTATATCACATCTTTCTCATTGAGTGTCAAAGTAGCTTGAGACGAATTTTAACAAAGTCTTTCAAAATATCCCTCCTTTTGGAGACAGATCAAATGGTAAGAATAAATTATTAATCACGCAAAGTATCTTCCCACTGCAAATTTGAATTGGTAACTTTGCATAATGAGAAGCTAAAGTTGCAACACATACAAGGGAAAAAAGCTACTCGAGCTTTATTCATGACTAAACAGTCATCTGGTCTTTCCTATTTGCTCTTTTGTTCACTGCCACCTTCCACGCTATTTATTTTAATCCATTTCTTTAAATGGATATTAATAAACTTCAGAACTTCCCTTCACCTCAACACGAGCAAAACAAATTTATTTCCTTCTGTTCTAATTGATTTATTTTTCCATCATTCAAGTTTGCTTTTCATAGGTCGCATGTGAAGTACAGCATGACTGCAGCATGTACAGTTGAGCCATTTGGATCCCGTCCATTCTTCTAGAACCTCACTCATAGGCACATGAATTAAATCATTCTGCAGTTGGAGGGCAGAATTAAAGCCGAGCCCTGACCGGAAGGAGAATGGGTGGTGCCAATGGAGAGAGACTCAGGAATTTCAAGACAGAGTGAGGATGGCCGGGGGTGGGGTGGTGGTGAAGAGAGACCAAGGATGCTGTAGCTCCTCCCCCCTTGTGAGGATGGAGGTGACCCTCACATTGATGATGACACCTTGGCGGTAAGGCAAACCTACCAAATGAAAATGCATAGACTGTCCTGTCCACAGCCACCTACGTTTTCAGTGTTCTGCCTAATGTTTCAGGAGTTCTGCCCCTGTCAGCAATATGACACCCAGGGCTCTGAAGGCTCTGTCCTCCCGGTTCTGGAGGGAAGAACCTGGCTCAGGGCCCAGCTTCCTCTCTAAGGGCTTCCTCAGGGCCCAGTCAAGCCCAAATCCTCAGATCCACCTCCCGACACAAATCTGACAACGTTCCCCCCGTAACTGTCTCCTGATAGCTCCAGCCTCCCCTCTTCTATGTCCAGCGCTGCTATCTCAGGACCGTTACAGGCATTCTCCAGGCACCTGACCCTCAAGGGACCCCGCTGCCATCAGGAGAGACACTGAGGTCCCCATGAGACACAGAGGCCAGGTGCTGTGCAGGGCCGGATCTGGGGACCAGAGAAGAGAGGAAGCTCTGTGGCCCTGGAAGTCAGTGTTTTGTGATGCTGAGGACGGGAGAACCACTTTCTGCCCGAGCCCCTGAGGCTGCTACTCCCTCTGGAACTGCCCCATGACTCATCCTTTGGCCCCACTGGACCACACTGGGCTGGATCCTGGCAAGCGCAAGGGCCCTTCCCGTCCCCAAGCTCGCTCACGTGGAACAGAATCATAGGCTGCCTCGGGGCGTCTCCTGTGCTGTTCTGTAGCTGTTACATTATGACTGACCTTTTCCTCATGGGATGTTTGATCTCGGCTCCTTGAGGGCGGAAGAGCCCCGGCACCGGTGCCACCTGGGCACGCTCTGGGCGTGACAGCCGTTAGGAGGGCCGGTTGCTCTCATGTCCACGCCTCACTGTTAAGATGGGTGGTGGGAAGCAGGAATGGCTGATGATGGGAAGAACTCCTTTTGTGTTGAGAGTATGCAAAGAACAAGGAGAATTAGGCACGTTTTAAAACACAATGGAATCCAAAACGATCCCTCCCCCCAAACAACAACAAAAGATAATGGAATCCAAAATATACTTGTTTTCTTATTTGGATACACCTTTAGATGTGAATGATCTAACATTATTAATCCTTTATGGCATTTTGCCTAGACACCCCCCAACTATAGGAAAGGGTGGTGTTAACATCACAGGTCTGGACACAGGCAAGGGTAATGGTCTGCAGTGGCCAGAAGCTGCATGTGTCATTTCCTGTCACCGCTAATAAAGAACCTTCAACTACTGAGGACACATCCTGTCCTCGTTCCGCAGAAGTGGCAAGTTGTTTCATTGTAATCTGCCATGGTTGTCCTTGGCACCAAAAACAATGTAGTCACTCACTTATTCATCAAATATTTACTGAAAACCTACCAGCCTATGTGCAAGCACTGGGCTAGAAGCTTGGAATACAAAGTCATAAAATGCAGCGACTGCCCTCAAGCAGTGCTCCTTCCAATGGGGGTGACAAATAGCTTCATGAAAAGGTTGGGTTATAACACAAATGCTACAGGAATAGAGGAAGACTCAGAGAAGGCACCCCAGGAGTTGAATGTAGCATGTGACTCGGGACTAGAAAGATCTTTTAGGTGGAGAATAGGACAAAATATTCAAGGCAGTAGTTCGTGCGAAGGCAGGGAGGCATGATAGTACCTGGTGAAGAGTGAGAAAGTCAGAGCGTTCTGTTGGAATGGATTGTCGGCTGTGTGTGTGTGTGTGTGTGTGTGTGTGTGTGCGCGCGCATCCGCGCGCATTTGTTTTGGAAGGAGGGGATGATGACTGTGGAGAGGAGGCAAATAATCTTGATTCCATGCCTCATTGATATTTTATCTGGCAGATAAGGGGAAACTAGCTGAGTTTTTTCAGTCATGGAAATAAGATGATCAGGGTTGGTTTTAGTAAGGTTGTCCTGGTGTGACGAAAGATTTAGAGCCAAGAAACCAGAGCCTCGCCCACAAGCTTGCTTGCCCATCCAGGCAAGAGCTGTAAAAGCCTAGATTAAGGAAAAGTGATGCTTTAGAGAAAAACAGAAGAGAGAATTGACAGACCGGGTGCGCCATTGGTTAGGGTAAAGGAGACAGAGAGGGATGGAGAATTTTCGGGCAACTCCAGGGAGGGTGCACTTACTGACAATGGGAATGCTGGAAGGAGGGTTGTTTTTTTAATACTGGTGGAGAGGATAAACTCCCACTTACACCAATAAATAATAATGTTATTCATGTCATAATTTTTTAGCATCTGTGCACAATGAACCCCTTCCGCTGAAAATCACATGGTGTCAGTTTCATGCCCAGGGCAAAGTGCCCTAATTAAAGACATCCTGCAGTTACTCAAATCCCTTTCCTCCTCCACAGACTGTCCTTTCTCCCACACCAGATTCCCTCTGCATCAACCCCTCCCCGCAGGAGCCACCAATCAGAGTTCAGACTGGGGGTAAGCCTGGAGCAGTTCTGGGCTCTGGTGCAAGTATGATTTCTATAAAAAGACATTTAAAAACAAGGAGCAATGTTGCCATTTGCCTTTAATGGAAAAGTGGCTGGCAGTTACAGTTTTAAAAAAATCTTTTATTAAAAAAAAACTCTATCCAACTTCTAGGCAATCACCGTTTGAATTTTCAGAAATAAACATACACTTGAAAACTAACAGTTTGTATAAAAATAAACTCTGAATGTGTGATTAAAAAGGGTGACCCCCAGTCTTCTCAGCTGCATGAATGCGTGATAAAAAGGGGACGAGTCCATCCAGTGGAGATGGGTCTACCCCAGGGTGGAGGGGGCCTTGGCCTTGGAGGAAAGAGCTTGCTTGAAGCGCCTCTTCAGGTCCTGCATGTTGGGAGAACGTGGCCGGGGGATGATGGAGGCTCTTCTCCTCTCCCCACCGAGGCTGTGCAGCTTGCTCACTTCTTTGCACAGATGCTGAAACACATCACAGACATCTTCATAGTTTTCACTGGTGGAAATTTCCAGGAACAGGCTGCCCAGCTCGTTGGCCAGTTGGATGCCGTCACGGGTCTGCACCTGTCGGGCATGCAGAAGGTCCCCCTTGTTGCCCACGATGATGACGGGGGCTTTAGAGTCAGGGTGGACCTTCCGGATGTGCTGGTACAGGGGGCGGATGGACAGGTAGCTGTCATAGTCCGTGATGGAATAGACCAGCAGGAAGCCCTCTGCCCACTGCACGCACTTGGACAGGGAGTCGACCGCCAGGCTGAGGCTGTCTTGGACCTGAAAAGAGCAAAGTGAGCCCGGATCAAGGAAGCTCTCGGTGGGAGAAACTGGAAAGAACATCAAAGCCACCCTTGAAAAAAACGGTTGAACAAGAAATCACTAAATATAGTTTCAGGTTCTACCCAGCTTCTGCAGAAGGAAGCTTTTGATATGGAAAGAGCCAATTCTCAGGCAAGCTCCCTTCCTGGGTTATTTTATTAGCTGTTACCGACACATTACTTTTAACCCCCTTGCTTGGCAGGTAGCCTGTGATGAAACAGTCTGTGATGATTTCAATGAGAACTTCAACTCAGGATGGCGCAATTTTTAGGGAACTAACTCAGAATAAACAGAACTTTGAAAATAAGCCAAGATAAATATCTATTCCCCAACCCATAAAAATATTTTTAGCATGTCCTTCTTGAGAATGTTACAGAAACAAATTCCTTCTTTCGGTTCTTCCACAAGACCTTTCCTCCCTAGAAGGGAGAGCAATTAGTAACTTGTTAATCAAGTCACATTCCTGACGGCTTGCCATGGGGTTATCTGATTGGAATTACTGAGAGGAACAGCGAGAAACAGGAGCGCTTCAGCAGACCTTGCTAGGGGAGAAGACCCTCTCCAGAATCCCACCCCCATAGTTTTGTTCCGGGTTCCAAGCCTGAGCTGCTCCTGACAGAAGTGGTGAGACCCGTGTAACCAGTGATGCCCCGGCCAGGGCTGCGAAGAGAAGCTAAGCATCTCTTCCCCTTTCCGAGGTGGCAGACAGGAGAAGGCGGCCTCTATAACAATCCACTCTCCCCGCCCCCCATCGTGGACGGTTTCTAACACCCCAACGACTGGCCCCACCTGGGGACGGCACACCCCTCCATCTGAACGCATAACAGGCGTGCCCAGACACCTGGCTCGGGCGTCTGGAAGCGGAGGAGCCGCCTGCTCTTGGCAGTCCTTACCTGGATGCCGCCGGGAGTGTCCTGGATCTGCAGGGAGAGCTGGTCTCCCTCCACGCACACGAGCCGCGAGTACAACTTGCCTGGAGAATGAAGGAAACTTGACTTTTAAATTCTCACACTCTCCTCAGGAAAAAGAAAATCAGAGCATGCAGCCTCAACAGAACGAAACGAACCTAACCTGTGTTCGGCTCATAATCGCCAATGAATCTCTTGGTCAGGAAGCGCACAATCATTGCTGAAAAGGAAAGGAAAATCAGCTGAAGGACTAGGACGAGACAGTCAAACCGGGACCGTCTCGGGGAAATGGGGGCGTGACGGGCCGCAGTACCGCGGATGCTGCCTGCATCCTCAGGCTCCGCAGGGGCGAGGGTGCGGCCGCGGCCTCCGCGGGTTTTGGGGCGGGTGCGGCCGGGGGTGCGCTACGCGCCGCACCGGCACCCGTTCTCGAACAGGTGCCCGCCGGCGAAGGCTCAGGAGTGCAAGGTCCGGGGAAGCGGCGGGAAAGCAGGCTGGCGGGGGGAGGCCGGCAGCGGCCTGGAAACGTCCGGGCCCCCCTGCGCCCTCCCCTCCGCCGGGAGCCCCCGCTTTCCCCGGGGCGCTCACCGCTCTTGCCCACGCGGCCGGCGCCTAGCACGGCCAGTTTGATGTCCTTGGGCAGGAGGTAGTCGGAGGAGGACTCGGGGATGGGCGCGAGCAGAAAGTGTCCGGACATGGTGGGCGGCCGCATGGAGCGCGCGGTCGAGCGCGGGGACACCGGCGCGCGGGGACCTCGGCGGCCGGTGCAGCGAGCCCGGCCGGCGGCTTTTAAAGGGCTGGGCGCGCTGGGGGCCCCGCGGCCGCCTCCGGCTCCTCCTCTTCCCGCCCCTTCCAGCAGCGGCGCGGAGGGGGCGGAGCCGGAGAGTCCAGGGCCCCGTCACCGCGGCGCGCGCACCCGCTTGACGCGCTCTGCTGGGGTCCTACGCTGCTCCGGCCTCCGGGCCCTGGAGATCCGGCCTCCGCTGTGCCTGCGTAGCCCTGGCGGCCCCCTCCATCCTGCAGAGGCGAGACCGGAATTATGAGAGAGATCAGAATTATGAGCTGGGGGACGAAAGAAAGGAAAAATGCAATTGGTCGGACGTTTCCGCAGCAATGGGAAGGATAAATTCCTGGCGAATGGTGCCCTTTTTATTTTTGAAAGGTGCTGATGGGTGACATTATTAGGATAGAGCCCTGACTTAGTATCAGTATAAGGGAGTTGCAGACACTGTGACCTTGCTCCAGATTTGTGAAGGCCCCTTGGGGACAGCCATTGTCCCCAGCCTCCGAACCCAGCCCCTGGCTGCTGGTGCTGGCTGAGCTGACTCATTAGCGAACACTCAACAAGCTAATTGAGAGCTCTGGCTCCGGACTAATCCTCCATCAAACACCGTCCTATGACTTGAGTCACGCCTTTGCTTCATCATTCAAGTACTTATTTCTAAGTGTAAAGCGGAGTTTAGGGTGGGCGTGGAAGTGGGAGGAAGATGACACAAAAGCAAAATCCGGCCAGTCTTGGGTTTCGGGAGCCCACAGTGGCAAAAAGGCAAAAAAGGCTTGGGATTCTGTCCTTGCAGGTTAGACCTTCAGGCTTCTGCCTCCTGTGCTCCAGCCTCACAGGTCCAATTGCCTCTTAGACAGCCCCACCCTCACTCACCCCTTTCTCCATCTTGGTTGTATCAGTTAGCTTTTGCTGCCTGACAAACTGCACGAAACTTACTGCCTTGAAACCGCAATCCCTCACGGTTGCTCACCAGTCTGCAGGTCAGTGCAGTGGTTATCCTAATCCAGGCCCGGCTCAGCTGATGTTGGCCGCAGGCTTTCATTCTTCCATGCATCGGCAGAGAGCTGGTGGCAGCGGGCTAGGGGCGATGGGGGCGGGGGTGGGGGCTGGCTGGTGGCTCCAGATTGGTGTCCTCAGGCAGCTGGCCGGCTGCCAGCTGCGGTGGTGGGAGGGGCAGTGGCTGAGCCACATGTTTCTCCTCACCCAGAAGGCGGGCCAGGATCATGGCGGCTGGGCAGAGTTCCAGAGTGTGAGTGGAAGTGTTAACAGGCCTCCTGAGACCTAGGCTCCGGGGAGGAACCCATCACCCCTGCTGCCTTCTCTTGGCCAAAGCAAGCCGTGGTGCCAGCCCACATTCCAGGGGCGGGAAGTGCACTCCACTCCTTGGTGAGGAGAGCTGCAAAGCCACATTTGAAAGGGCTGGGATGCAGAGAGGGGTAGGAGAAGAGGTCCGTTTTTGCAGTCGACCACACTGATAAGTGTGCGAATGTGCCTCCATCCACCCGGTAGCCCAAGCCAGCGACCTGTGTGCCAGATCTCTGAACCCTCGTACCCAGCTCTCGGTTCCGGCCACTGAGAGGCCTTGACTCTAACCCCTCTCGCTTCCACATGGATTAATCACCAAGTTCCATCATTTCTTCTGCCTCCATTTCTTGGTATCTCGTCCTCTCCATCACTCCTGCTCTCTTTGCTTCTCACTTGAAGAACCCTGAGGCAGACCAGGAAGAGGGTGACTGGTTCCCTTGCCCCTCGCTCAGGGGAGCCTCCTCTGGTCACTGCTGCCATCCCCACCCCTGCATCCCAGTTACTCACGCTCAGGGCACCCTTAAGGCAGCACTGATCCCAACTGTCATTACTTTCTGGTGGAATATTTATTTCATGTCTCTGTCCCAGAAGGCAGGGCCTCTAGCTTGTGTCTTTAGTGCCCAGCACATAGTGGCAGCTGGGGTTCGTGAGGTCTTTAATAAATGTTAGTCCACGGACAGACTTTCTGAATGGTGTCTTCGCTGTGTGAACTGGAGAAGACGGAAGTCACGTGTGTGACTATTATCCCAATACCTATGTTTTGAGGGCAGTCAGCTCTCAGGAGAAAGCGTTCCAGGGAACGTCCTGAGCTGAACTGCCTTATTACATCTGTACTGTCCTTTGGTTCAGCACAAGGCAGTCCCCTTCTGTTCAACTTCAGTTTGACTGGAAAGACTTGAAGCCCGGAACCTCCTTTCCTGACTGGGGAAAAGTCACCATAAAGAGAGTTACTATTTACAGAACAACCTTGAAACAATTAGGTTCCAGGGGTCCTTGAGCATTCAGTGACAGGGGCCTGGGTTGTTGCCTTTCAGATTCTCCTGGCCTCTCCTTCTTGAACACAGAATGGCTCCTGCTTCATTAAACATCAAGTACTCATCCAAGCAGGGAGGGAGGGAGGACCCTCTTCGTCTCTTTTTATTATGAAATAAAATAATTCTCAGAAGAACCCAGCAGACTGTCTTACATCTCAGTGGCCAGAACTGAGAAGCTGGGAACCAGTGTATTCATGTACCTAGCAGAGAATACCAGGGTTGCCAGGACTAGCTCGGATCAGTTCCTCCCTGGAGGCCACACACATTGCTACCCTGTTAGAAATCCAGCAACAGAAGAGGGGATCCTTGTTGAGCAGCAGTCAATGGGATCTGTCCAAACACCCTTCACTTTCCTGAAGTTAAAATGCAGAACTTAACAAGGGAAAAGAGAGCCCTTTCTTGGCTGAATCGTGGGCTTATCTCCTCACCTCATTCCCTTACATTCCCTGTCAGGTATAAGGTCATTTTAGGTTAAGGTCGCCCCATAGTAAGATCCCTAAGACTGTCCTCTGCCTGGTGACAGCTATGTTCCATTTTGCACGTACAGTGCACCTTTGCTCAGAACTCAAAATGTTATTCATTCTCCTTGGAAAGCTCTTTGCATTTGCAAATACCCAAGATCATCCGTGGCCCTTTATGCAGATAATGTTACTGAACTGTAGAATTATAAACAGCCTTGCCTAAATTGCTGCTTGTGCTCTATCTCATTTTGGATTTCTTTGTATCCAGTTATGTAAAATTGTGGTGCAAGTAGTATGACACAGGTATGCTGAAGTGGTTTTAAAAAGATAATAGAAAAAATATATATAAAAAGATAATAGAAATGTGTAGGCAGATATGAATACACAAATCCGTGGGTGTTCAGAATGACTGTGAAGGGTAGAATTTAGTAATATGCAAATAAGGTCAGGCTTGGAAAGCTATTAACCCTTCACCATCCAAAGAAGCTTGATTTCTAGCCCTCAGGCAAAACTTTGCCAGGGGTCCTCCCCTACTTCAGGAATGTCTCTCCTACCACCATCCATCACCCAATATCAACTACCTTTCCTGTCTATCCTGAATCCTTGAACATTGAGGCTGGAGACTCAGACTATGCCTTCAAGTACTTTCCTCAGTATAAAAATTACACCTCTCTCCTCTACCAGCTCCCTACTTTAATTCAGCAGTCAAATGACTGAAACTCTACTCTTTGCGAGGCTGTTAAGCGCTGGTACAGAACATAAACAACAGCTTTCTGTTATCAAACATTTACTGAGAGGACAACAACGTATAAGACTTGCCTGACTTCACAGACACCCCCACAGTGAAGTTAATTAAAATAATTATCGTTTATGTATCACTGCTGAGTTTCCCAAAAAAATTCTCAATTAATTCTTCCGTAATTTTAATCCTGTGAAATGGGTAAAATATCTCCTAAACTGAGGTTTGGACGAGTTTAGTCACTTACTCATAGACTCATTCAATAGTGGGCGTCTCAACCCCCGTGATTTCAAATCTTGGCACTGTGGAGAGTAGGATGGAGAACACTGCTCATGTAAATGCAATGACAAAGCAGATGGGCTCAGAACTCCAATACAGCTGCAACAGAGAGAATTTAATCTGAATGGGTTTATTTCTGGGTTCTCAACTCTGTTCCATTGATCTCTGTGTCTTTTTATACCAATACTATATTGTTTTGATAATTATAGCTTTGTAGTATACTTTGACATCAGGGAGCATGATACCTCCAGCTTTGTCTTTCTCAAGATTGCTTTGCAATTTAGGATCTTTTGTGGTTCCGAATAAATTTTATAACTATTTGTTCTAATTCTGTGAAAATTGCCACTGGAATTTCGATAGGGATTGCACTGAATCTGTAGATTGCTTTGGGTAGTATGGACATTTTAACAATATTAATTCTTCCAATCCATGAGTATGGAATATCTTTCCATTTATTCGCATCTTCTTCAAGTTCGTTGATCAACATCTTACAGCTTTCAGTGTACGGGTCTTTCACCTCCTTGGCTGAATAAGTTTTGTTTTTTTTTTAATGTGATTGTAAATGGGATTTTCTTAAATTTTCTTTATGATAGTTTGTTATTAGTGTAAAGACACTACAGATTTCTGTATATTGATTTTGCATCCTGAAACTTTACTGAATTCATTTATTAGTTCTAACAGTTTTTAATGGAGTCTTTAGCGTTTTCTATGTATAGTACCATGTCACCTGCAAACAATGAGTTTTACTTCTTACTTTCCAATTTGAATGTCTTTCTTTTTCCTACACATATATGGACAATTAATTTACGACAAAGGAGCCAATAACATACAATGGAGAAAGGACAGTTTTGTCAATAAATGGTGTTGGGATAACTGGACAGCCACAACATGCAAAAGAATGAAACTAGACCACTATCTTACACCATAGACAAAAACTGACTCAAAATGGATTAGTGACTTGAATGTAAGACCTGAAACCAGACAAAAACTGACTCAAAATGGATTAGTGACTTGAATGTAAGACCTGAAACCATAAGAATCCTAGAAGAAAACACAGGCAATAACCTTGACGTCAACGTTTTTGTGGATCTGAGTGCAAAGGCAAGGGAGACAAAAGCAAAAATAAACAAATGGGACTACATCAAACTACAAAGCTTCTGCACAGCAAAAGACACCAAAACAGAAAGGCAGAAATACAAACTACTATGTATATGAAGACATATTGTACAGCACAGGTAATTAGAGCTATTATTTTGTAATAACTTTTCTTTTGGCTGTGCCGCGCAGCATGTGGGATCTTAGTTCCCTGACCAGGGATCGAACCTGAGTCCCCTGTAGTGGGAACGTGGAGTCTTAACCACTGGACCACCAGGAAAGTCCCTGTAATAACGTTTAATGGAGTATAATCTATAAAAATATTGAATCACTATGCTGTACACTTAATATTGTAAATCAGCTATACTTAAAAACACACACACAGGGCTTCCCTGGTGGCGCAGTGGTTGAGAGTCCGCCTGCAGATGCAGGGGACACGGGTTCGTGCCCCGGTCGGGGAAGATCCCACATGCCGCGGAGTGGCTGGGCCCGTGAGCCATGGCCGCTGAGCCTGCGTGTCCGGAGCCTGTGCTCCGCAACGGGAGAGGCCACAACAGTGAGAGGCCCGCGTACGGCAAAAAAACAAACAAACAAAAAAACATACACACATACAAAAAGGCAACCCACTGAATGGGAGGAGATATTTGCTAATCATATATCCAGTACGGGGCTAATATCCAAATGTATAAAGAACTCATACGACAAAAAATCCGATTAAAAAATGGGCAGGGGATCTGAATAAACATTTTTCCAAAGACATTCAGATGGCCAACAGGCACATGAAAAGATGTTCAGCATCAGTAATCATCAGGGAAATGCAAACCAATCACAATGCGATATCACCTCACACCTGTTAGAATGGCTATCATCAAAAAGATAAATAAATGTTGGTAAGGATGTGGAGAAAAAGGAACTCCTGTGCACTGGTGGGAATGTAAATTGATGCAGCCACTATGGAAACAGTATGGAGGTTCCTCAAAAAACAGTAGAACTGGGCTTCCCTGGTGGTGCAGTGGTTGGGAGTCTGCCTGCCAACGCAGGGGACACGGGTTCGAGTCCTGGTCCAGGAAGATCCCACATGCTGCCCGCGCGCAGCAATGAAGACCCAACGCAGCCAAAAATAAAAAACAAAACAAAAAAACAGTAGAACTACCGTATGACCCAGCTACTCGGCTTCTGGGTATTTATCTAAAGAAAACAAGAACACTAATTTGAAAAGACACATGCACCCTTATATTCATTGTAGCATTATTTACAATAGTCAAGATATGGAGGTGTCCACTGATGGATGAAGATGTGACATGTATAATAGAATACTACTCAGCTGTAAAAAAAGTGAAATCTTGCCATTTGTGACATGGATGGACCTCAAGGGCATAATGCTAAATGAAATGTCAGACAGAGAAAGACGAATTCCAAATAATTTCACTCATATATGGAGCCTTATAAAACAAAACAAAAACTCATGGATACAGAGAACAAGACTAGTAGTTACCAGAGGGGAAGAAGTTTGGGAAGTAGGTGAAAAGGGTGAAGGGAGTCAAATGTATGCTGATGGATGGTAACTGTATCTTTGGTGATCACTTTGTAGTGTACACAAAATGCTGATTTATAATGCTGCACACCTGAAACTTGTTAGAAATCTGAAGTGGGGGGTGGGTAATCAGGAAAAGCTGCAGGGAGAAATGACTGGTCCCTGAGCATATTTGATAGATGGAAACACAAGGGTAGAGAGATGTCGTATGTAGTTGAGGGAAGAGCACGAGCAGAAGCAGGAAGGCAGGAAGCATACGGCAAGCAGTCTCAAAGGCGAGTATATAGTAGATGACCCAAAGGTTGGGGAGCAGACTGTGGATGGCAATGAACGCCTCAGTAAGGAATCATCTGGAGGCTATGGAACGCCACTCAACTGTTCTTGAGGCAGCCCCTAGTATATGCAAGTGCCAGAGCTAGGAGCATCCGAAGGACAGATGGACAGATGGTCTCTGCTCTCAAGGATCTTCGAACTGTTCACTTGCTCATTAATTGCCATGAGCAATTAATCTGAACTCTGTTCTTTCTCAGGAGCAAAAATCCAATCACATCTTCACTTGGGCTAAGCCATCACCTCATTCTGTAGACAGCAAAGAGCACCCTGTGGCATTTCTTTTCCAATCCAAATGATTTCCACAAACTGCACTCTTGCTAGGAAAGTTTTGAGAGGCTTCTCTGTGCCTTTCCCATGAGGGCCTTTGAGAGATGGCCCATCAGTTGCCCCTCACCACTCACCTTTGCTATTGAAAAAGAATCACAACACACAACCTTGGACTGCTTATTCACGCCTCTACACACTTTCTCCACCTCAGCAGGAACAGCTGCACATGCTGCCTCACTGTTATTTATAACCAAGCAATTTGTCTAAGATTCTATGAAGGTTTCTTGCTTGAACAATACCAATGTTTTCCTTTAAGTGGGGCTGGGATGAATATGCTATAAACTCATACCTCAAATCAAATTCAGCTTAAAATTCTCTTGTGCTCAAAAAATAAGATAAACGTAACTTCTTATATTTTAGCGACGCTTACGGCTAAATGTCAGCCAGTGTTTATATTTAGAATCTTTCCCATCCTAGTGCAGAGAAAAATGGAAACCTACCCTGATGGGAGTACAGAAGATACAGGAAACTGGGGGGCTTTTTGGCCACAACGTTCAGAAGCAAATTTCAGTGTGATGTAGTTTATTCAGCCCTTCGGATCGGGTTCAACTGAAAATGAACAGGCCTTAAGAGATACCTGGCTAGATCAGAAGAGAGAGTTCAAGAAGCCACGCAGCCTCATTCCCAACCATGGTTCTTATTAAGAACAGGGTGAAAAGTTTTATAGTTAGAATATTTTTCTTCATTCTCATTGGTAAGTGTGAGAAAAGGGAATTGTACAGTAAGGGATTAATTTATAAATTCACACTTTGTGATGGTTACTCATTAAACGACCTGCATCTCAAGGCAGGCACGTAATCTTATCAGCAAACACACATTAGTCAAATCTCAAGGGTTTCAATTTAATTCATCTCTCCACTAATAAAACCTTCCAAGCTCATCTGTGTAATAGCTGCACCAAATGGAGGTGCCCAAGAGGGAGTTGGAAATACACATCTAGAGCTTCAGAGAAAGTGAGCTCTGAAATTGAGTCTCAAGTGTATTAGAGATGGCTAGACATAAACTTAGTGGTTCTCAAATTGGAGCATGCATCTCCATCACCCAGAGAGCTTGTTAAGTGCTGCCCACGCCCCCTCCCCGGAATTTCTGATTCAGTAGGTCTGCATTTTTAACAAGTTCCCAGATGCTGATGCTGCGAGCTGGGAAACTATACTTGAAGAATCACTGGCTTAGATCACCCAGAAAGAACTTAGGAGTGACAGATGTGGAACATTAAGGAAAATCCAGAATAAGGGGGACGAAGGAGTCGGACAGGCAGAGGAACCTGGCTAAAGTGTGACGGCAAAAAACAAAGGTGTTGGCTCTTACAAATACCAGGGAGATAAAGCCAAATTGGAAAGTCTCTAAATTTAATTAGCAGGTGTTTGGTAACCTCTAGGAGTAGTTTCATTAGAGTGGTGTAGGCAGAAGCCATATTTGCAGTGGGAGACTGGGAATTTAAGCTACAAAATGAGGAAGACAAACGAAAAGCTGCTTGCTTAATTTGCTGGCTTTCACTAGTCTGTAAGCTGAAGCCAAGGAAGCAGTACGTGGCAAGGGTCAAACAAGAGAAACCACGAAAAATCAGTGAAAACAAGAGCCCTGTAAACATCAACTTTCCCCTTTACTGTCCTTTTACACTCCTTGAAGCCTTATTTTGCCTTGATTTAAATAGGATTTCCGATTGTACTGCTCTTCCTAGATTGTAACTTCCTTAATGGTGTTTGACCTCCAAATATCTCATGACTTACTGAATCTGACTTTGGGGCTGGAAGTGGTAGAAGATTAGGTCAGAAAAGTAGGTAGAGGGCAGATGATATAGGGCTTTGAATGTGCGAATAAAGGCACTTCAGTATTTGGAGGTCAGAAAGACAGTAAGGTCCAGCAAAGACTGCAGTGGAGGTAAAAGGAAACCAGGTTAAGTGTTCCAGAAGCTAAGGAAAGCCAAATTCAATAACGCAACATTTTCTCCCACCAGATTAGCAAAGACTAAATTATAATAATCAATGCTGGAGAGAGTGCCAAGACAATCATTTTCACTCACTCACAGAGTGCTAACTGGTACAACCCTTTAGGAAAGCAATCAAAACGAACCAAGAATCTGGAAAACACATTTTAAACTCAGTATTGTGCATGTGAGAAAACCCATCTTTAAAAATCCAAAAGAGCTATACGCATATTCACATAGCATCGCCATTGATAGTATTTTAGAAAACTGCTGCACCACACACTAGATGGAAGCGTTCACATTTTCTGACTACCTGCCCTAATAACTCCCCTTAGCCAGTCTTGTTTGCAGCCTTTCCTTTTCCCAATGTCCAGCCTCACCAGCCCTCCTGAACTAAGATATCTTACACCATTTCCTTTTTGACAAGTCACAATTATACTTCCTTTCACTTAGTCATAGTTAAACATGGAATCAGACTCAAAGCACGCAAGGGACCTCTAGGAATCATTCAGTCCAATCCCTACTTGCAGATGACACCCTCATTTTACAGAAGCAGCAACAGTCAGTAAGGTTAACATGACTGGCTGGAGAACGAACAAAGAAATGTTTGAGGTCTCTTTGATTTTTCCACGTGACGGATTTAATAATCCCAATTACTCCTGAGCAAAACGATTGGTTAGCCCTCAAAATTCAAAATTCAGAAAATAGTTTTATAAAGTACATAGGAAAATAAAACTGAACGTAAAGCAGAAAATGTCTTAAACAAAACAAAAAGCAGTGCTTTTCTCATTAAAGAGCATTTACTGAGTGTATATTATGTGCCAGGCACCAGAAGTACAAAATATAAGGCAGAGTCCCTACCCTCAGGTCTAGTGAGGAAGGCAGGTTTTAAAAATTATAAACACTGTGAGAAGCAAACACACAAAAATGTGGGGGAATTTATTCCACCAACCCGAACCAGAAGTAATCTCTGATTCCAAGCACTTTCATTCCTCTCCTTAAAATGCCTTAATCAGGGACGGTTCACCTATGACTCAAGGTGAGTGAACGACAAGCAGAAATTCCATCAAACGAACAAAGCAAAGTGTAGGTATTTCAGGCAAAGGCAAGTGCGTGTGCAAAACTGGGGCAATGAAGAGCAGTTCCATAAACAGTTTTCCTAGTAGCTAAAGCCATCACGTAGGAAAACAGAAATAAAGAGAAAAACAATTTAGTAGGAAGCAGACTAGTTACACGTACCTTGAAAAACTAAACCATGAGTTATAGACATACAGGTTAAGCAATATGCAATAAAGCAGGAGGCTCAATAAACATGATGCCTTGAAGCTGCTTTAATAGTTTACAGGAGAAATCAAAATGTGCCTAAAGGGGCAGGAATGAAGAAACGGCTATGAAAGATACTCATGAAATAGAATTTTTAAATATGCAAAGTGACTTCAACCTAGTGCATAAGTGGTAACTTAAGATGGAAAAACACAGAACACAGATGCCAACTGATGCAATATATAAGGTTTTCCTTGTTTTCTGTGGTGGTGCCGGTAAACAATTTCTTTTGACCAACAGAGTCATGTTTAAACATGACCCTCTACCACTAGATGTGAATCTTTTGAGGGCAATTAATAACCACCATTTACTGAGTTAGGTTAGGAATCCAAGGTCCAAAGCCAGGGTTTGCTGGATTCCAAGCCCTATTACCATCACACTTCACTAGATGAAACTGAAGGCCACTAACACTGGGTTTCAACCTATTCACAGCGTTTACTAAAATTATAAACAGGTTCTTGTCCTCAAGTCTAATAGTGGGGACAGAATACCGAGTGAGTAGTCAAGGTTTTCATTTTTTAAAAAATTAATTAATTTATTCATGGCTGTGTTGGGTCTTTCTTGCTGCGCACGGGCTTTCTCTAGTTGCGGTGAGTGGGGGCTACTCTTCATTGCAGTGTGCTGGCTTCTCACTGCAGTGGCTTCTCTTGTTGCGGAGCACAGACTCTAACTGTGTGGGCTTCAGTAGTTGCGGCACGCAGGCTCAGTAGTTGTGGCGCACAGGCTTAGCTGCTCCGTGGCATGTGGGATCTTCCTGGACCAGGGCTCGAACCCGTGTCCCCTGCATTGGTAGGCGGATTCGTAACCACTGCGCCACCAGGGAAGCCCAAGGTTTTCATTTTAAATAAGCTTGCTACAGGTATTATCACAGAATACTGAAGGCAGGGCGATGAGATGTGATCAATTCCCTACTGGATGTTTACCACATCCTATTAAAAATATCCAGGAAGTAACAAAACCTAAAATGGTGTTCCAACTAGACAAAGTAGCTTTAAAATATTCCTATTAATATGAAGCAATATAGAACTGATGACTAAAATCCGATTATGCAGCCAGATTGCCTGGGTTTGAGTCTTTGCCCAACACCATGCACCTGTAACCTCAGGCAAGTTACTTGTGCCTCAGCTTCATATAAAATGAGCAAAACAAAACTTATTCCAAGTTTTTTACGAGTACATTATGTAAAGTGCTTAGAATGCCACATAACATATTCGATGCTATATAAATACTTACCCAGTTTAAATAAAAAAGGTATTCCAGTTTTTAACACTTTTCTGAGCCCTGCTGCACGAAAGGTCTGAACAACTCAGAACTAACGTGTAACTCACAAAGGACCAGGAAGGGGCTTTAAACCATGTATATTTAAATAGTAGGCTTCAAAGGTAAGTTCTTGATCCTCAAAACACAGCTACTTAATTTATGATGCAATTATGAGCATCAACTTTTCCTGAGCTTAATTATAACAGATAACTTTCATTCATTTAAAATCCTTTGTTCATAGGAATTGAGACTATTTTCAAACTAGGACAAATATTTTATAAGTAATATCTAGCAGTTTATTAACCAATGGAGTATAGCACAACAAACTACCTCATATCTTTCAGGAATAAAAACCACTAAATTTGAAAAGTAAAAAAATGTCACCCACTGAATTCGGACACAATTAAAATGTGCTTTAAATATTTGTTTGGGGAAGGGGGTCGCACACTTCTACTCAATTAAGAGAAACATTTACACAGTCCAGGTCTTTTATTTTCTTTACACCCATCATGCCATGAATTCATAGGGAATGGGCTCCAACAGTTCAGGCTCCTTTCCATTGGTTCTCACGAAGTGTGCTTCTCTGGGTGGAGCAGGCTATTAAAAAAAGGTGAGGGACAAATTATTAAAAATACTGCAACTCAATTTCAAAGTGCTCCCAGAACTAATAATGTACGTAATACCAAGAAACGCTGCCAAGCACTCACCTGGCGCTTCAGTTGAACCCAAGTCCCTTTCTCTTTGGCTTCCTTCTTTTTCTGGTCATTCTCCTTCACCCGCTTCAGGAAGCTGTCCCGGCTCTTAGAGTGCTTAATATGTTCGATACGCACATTAATTCTCTTGGCAAGAATCTTGCCCCTGGAGAGAGAAGAAACTCTTAAGTGCATCAAAAACACAGCTAAAATTCAGAGAATTCTTTCGACAGTTTCATTTATTAATTAAACCGTGAATATTTTTTTACCCACAGATAGGATAAATCAACAAGGTGATGGCAAATTTATCATCATTTATTAAACCTTACTGAATAGGGCTTTGAGGCAAACATCCCCACTTTTTTGTTTGTTTTTTGCGGTACGCGGGCCTCTCACCGCTGCGGCCTCTCCCGCTGAGGAGCACAGGCTCCGGACGCGCAAGCCCAGCGGCCACGGCCCACGGGCCCAGCCGCTCCGCGGCACGTGGGATCCTCCCGGACCGGGGCATGAACCCACGCCCCCTGCATCGGCAGGTGGACTCCCAACCACTGCGCCACCAGGGAAGCCCAAACACCCCCACTTTTAAGCTCTCTTCTGATGAGGTGACAGACTCTAAAATACCAAATAATTTTAGCAAAACCAGACCACTAATAAAATTTACAACTTATTAAACTTTTTACACTGTGAAAACCAGAACGGCTTAGCTAACAAACCTCAAAAGACTTTCCAGTAAGTTTATTACAATTTGTTTCCTCTGACAGGTTACAAGACAAACACCCAGTTTGCTTGAGTTTTAAAAGGGTATTTCCTTTGCCCCACTTGAATGACCAATAAAGACATAAGTCCAACTGGCAAAGTGAAAGGGGGGTGTGAGGGAATACTAAGCAGGCTCAAAGAACTATGACATTACTTACTTAACTTGTTTGTTTACAATGATGCCAACAGCATGCTGGGTAACATTGTAGACTCTCCCAGTTTTGCCATGGTAACATTTGTGGGGCATTCCTTTTTGAACAGTGCCCATTCCCTGTTAAGAAAGGAGATAAATGTTATGCCAGCAATTTCCCCCTCCATTTAAATCCAAAGTAACTAAGATATTCCAAGATTTTTTTTCCTTTAGATGGCAACTCAAGAGCTTTCAGAGCCGGTGAAATGTCATTTTCACGTTGCTTTTAGCAATCAAAAAGACAATCATCATTAAGCTCTAGAGTGCCAGGACACGTTTAAATACAAATCCACAGGATCTCCCCCCCTTAATTTTTCCACTAGCTGTTAAAAACAAGTAATGAGAAAATTCTTAGACTCAAGGATAGCACTTTTAAAACTCTTGTTTATTAAAGTAAAATTAAAATAGCCATTCTAGGGACTTCCCTGGCGGTGCAGTGGTTACGAACCCGCCTGCCAATGCAGGGGACACGGGTTCGAGCCCGGGTCCAGGAAGATCCCACATGCCACAGAGCAACTAAGCCCGTGCGCCACAACTACTGAGCCTACACTCTAGAGCCCGTGAGCCACAACTACTGAAGCCTGCCCACCTAGAGCCCAAGCTCTGCAACAAGAGAAGCCACTGCAATAAGAAGCCCGCGCACTGCAATGAAGACTTGACAACAAAGACCCAATGCAGCCAAAAAAAAATAAATTTATTACAAAAATAAAAATGTAACATAAAATAGCTACTCTATACTCTCACGAGCTTTTTCAGGAAATGGATTTTCCCCCGATTAGGAAGATAAAAAGATGCAATACACCCTATTCAGATTTTAATATTAAACACAACTTTTCTAACTTCTAATGTTACTCTGTAGTTATTTCCCCAATTTTATAATTTACCTTGATATCTACAATATCGCCTTTCTTGTAGATTCGCATGTATGTGGCCAAAGGAACAACTCCTGCAAAAAAACCAAAAAACGCCAATACAGTCAATATCAAGATTAAAAAGTCAAGAGTAAGAGAAATATATAAGCTTACTAGCTTTCAACACACACTACTTTTTGGCAGTTACGTGTACTTTAAAATCTTGCTAGTCGACAATTTAAGAACCACTATATAAAATTCATGCTTTTTATTTATTACAAATAAGTTAGGTAGATGCTGATTAATTAATACCATTTATTAAGAACACCTTATATGAACGACAACACACAGGTAATAAAACACAAATGTATGCCACGCCTGCTCCCAAGGAGGGTGGAGTTACTCACCATGTTTTCTAAAAGGCCTAGAGAACATGTAGCGGGTGCCCCTCCTCTTTCCCTTTGTGTTGGTCATTTTGGCGAATTACTGAAACCAGAAAGTATCAAAGAGTCAAATACAACTGCAAAATTGACATTTGCCCCTTTAACCAAAAAATGTGTAATTACAAATGCACTAAGTTCAGTAGCAACACGAGAATTAGGCAACTATCTAAAAAGCTGGTTCACGAATCAATAGATCTTATAATGGTAAGAAACAGTAATTTTACCAAGATTTCTGCCCAAACTGCCTAAAACTCCTAAGAAGCAGAACTGGATTTTAGAACCCAAACCAGTATTTTCCCTATTAGAATGTAACAACACAACAGGACTTCTGCCACACTACATCTGTAGAACCCAGCTGAGACTGCCAAGAACACTGGAATTACCAACTAGAAGGCAGTTTATTGTTGCAAAGCACGACAAAACTCAGTCTTGCATGTATACATAATGGATTAAACCCCTTTTCTTATCAACCTACGGATTTCTCTAATACCGCACCTATTAACTGTCAAAAATCTCTAACTTACTTCATATATCTAATTACTCAGTTGTTTACCAGAAAATGTGAGGTAGAAGGCTTTATAATCACTGACCTGATTTTGACATAGGTTTTGCCACTTACCTGCGGCGAGACCAACATTTAAACCCTGATCCTCATATGTAAAAGTCTTAATACTTTTATAATCAACTAAGGTAATGTCTACAAAACATTGAGCAATTCCTAGCACATGCAAAGCGCTTACTAGTAAACAGTACTTTATCACTGCCTAAGAACTCACCTATAGGCTACTGAGTTGAAGCTTTCACTTTGTTTCCCAAAAGGTCAAAATAATGGTTTTAATTGCCTCAGATCATCCAAGGGCAGAACTACCATTGCTGACTACTCCTACCACAAGGCAAAATACACCAAAGACCAGCTTAGGTTGTCGACAACGTTCTAATGTAAGTCAACCTCTCAATTTATTACATCTTAACCGTAAAGAAAAGTGACTCCTAAGTACCTTTTTCATATAACCTGTGTGGCAAGGAGACCGAATAGCCCATCAAAGCCAAATCACTGTTACAACGAATGCACACTTCACTTTAAATGGTGAGAAGAATCTATCAAGTACGAGTACTGTTTTAATTCTCATGGCTACATTTGCATTAAGTTCATGTAAACTCCCCTTAAGTTCATAAACAAGGAGATATGCTCTGCAGGTCAACTCACTTCACGGAGACACAAAGTGACAGAATCAGTAATATAAGTCCTTTCGTTTTTCTTTTTTAATAAATTTATTTAAAAAATTTTTGGCCATGTTGGGTCTTCGTTGTCGTGCACCGGCTCTCTCTAATTGCAGCGAGTGGGGGCTTTTCTCATTGCAGAGCACGGGCTCTAGGTGCGCGGGCTTCAGTAGTTGCGGCTCGTGGGTTCTAGAGCACAGGCTCAGCAGTTGTGGCACACGGGCTCAGTAGTTGTGGCTCGTAGGCTCTAGAGGGCAGGCTCAGTAGTTGTGGTGCACGGGTCTGCTTGCTCTGCGGCCTGTGGGATCTTCCCGGACCAGAGCTCCAACCCGTGTCGCCTGCACTGGTAAGCGGATTCTTAACCACTGCACCACCAGGGAAGCCCTGGAAGTCCTTTCTGACTCCAGAGCCCACGCTCCTTCCACTAGACCCATTTTTCCAAGTTCGAAATCCATCAGGACCCAATACACATATAATCGAGTGAGTTTTTAAAAATACGTAACGTCCCAAGCAATGACGATTTAAAGTCTATAATACTACCAAAAATGGGACCCATTACAGGGGCGCAACCCGCTGTTTCCTCAACTCTGGTAGCTGGCTGCTACAAACTAGACACAGATGCAAAACTAAGACTTAAGAGGTTATTCAGTTAACTTTCCCCCTAAACGCCTAATTCAGGAATCCCTTCGCTTAACACTTGCTGCCCTGGCATGAACAAAACAATAACCGTGGCAAACAAAGTATTTTCCCTTTTTCCAATTGCGGTCCCGGGCCAGAATTAAGAGAACCGGAAATCTCCCACGTCAACGACGAATGGGCTGGGCTTCTTCACCCAGGGCGACTCAGGGGCACCTCTGCAGTTCTCCGACCACGACCCCCGACTTTCTCACACACACACCCTGGTCTCAAGAGAGATTAAAACCGGCGCCTGGTTCTCAACCCGCTCCTACTGCCCCGAAGCCCCTACCCCAGGGCATTACAGTTTAGGTCCTACAACAGGGGTTACGATGCCACACTGAAGGCGTTGGAAAAGCAAGCGGCCACGCGGCGCCAGAGCCGACCCGAGAAAGCCCAGGAGAGGCGGGCTGAAGCCGTGGGGGCGCGGGAAGGACGAATTCCTTTCCCGATGGACCAGAATCGCCTCACCCCGGTGCCTCGGCCTCGTTTTTCCAGAGCCTGTCCCCCCGCAAACCCACGGCATCGCAGCCTGGTCCCCGGCCCCGCGCCCGCCGCGCCGAGTGTGGACGGACACAGCTCCACCGCCCAGGCCAGCGGGCCCCAGGCTGGCTAGATGATCTCCCTAGGGCTCCAAGGCACGGCCTCAGCGGCCACAGGGCTGGGACTCACGCCTGAGGAACAGGGGGAGGGACAAGAAGCTCCGGGAGCCACGCGCGTACTGTACCTGAAAGATGGCGGTTCCGGCCGAAAAGAAGGAGGCGGTGCCGCGCGCGCGCCTTACAAGGGCCTACGGGCTGCCCGCGGCGCTGCCTGAGAAAACGCCGGCCGACAGCCACTCTTTCCTGGGTAAGGGTGTCGTCTCTGAGAACCAGAAGAACCTGTGAGGATATTTTCCTTTCTTGCGAAAAAGAGGTAACCGACCGACACAAGCTGACACTTGGATCTTGCCAGACAGCCCGGAAAGGGGCCTTCAAGGGCGTCAAACAGGCGCAGACGTCGCGAGCGTGATGACGTCAGCCCTTGCGTCAGACACCACGCGCGAAATGGGCGTGTGCCTGCGTCCTCGGGCGTTGGAGCCGTCTGGTCTTATGTTGTCTGAGCTCTTTTCTGTGCTCCGAACTGCAGTTTGTGGGAATGGTTACGTGGACACAAAAGCAAAATTATGGTGAAGAAAGCATGTTGTACGGTTTATATGTCTTTCAAACGTTTTTCCCCTCAATGCGTCTAAACTCTTCGCATTTGCTGGTAGGTACGTACCCCTGTTACAACCACTTTGCGAAGCAATTTGGCAAAATCTAGTGAAAACGAAAATATGCAAATACCAAATTCCAGCATTACGCTCCTAACTGCTTATCTTATGGGAACTTTGCTATGTAGACAAGGATATCCACAACAGCACTAGGAATAGAAGCAAAAAGTTGGAAATGTCCACCAATAAGAGCATAAACCCGTTATGGGGTGTTCATACGGTGGAATATTATATGCCAGTAAGTCAAGACTGAGCCCGCAAATGTGATGAAACAAAAAGAGGGACATGTGGAACATAATAGGACAATTTATACACGTACAATTTTGAAACATGCAAAACAATACTATATATTGCTTAGGCATATATGCATATGTAGTGAAAGTAGTCAAGAAATACAAGGGGATGAAAATCAAATTTAGAAAAGTGGTCTTGTCTGGTAGGAAGGGGACTGTAAAGAAAGGGGTATACAGGAGGCTTTAACTATTTTGACTAATTTTAAGCTGGTTATTGAATACATGGGAGGTGATTGTTTATTCATCACTATACTTTTTAATAAATATTTTCTAAATATTTTGAATCAGTATTAATAAATATTAATAGTTTTTAAAGGGTAGTCTTAGATTTAGCAAAAAATTTTTTTAGAAAAATGGTACAGAGAATTCCCATATACTTGGCACCCAGTTTACCCTATTGTGAACATCTTAACATCAGTATGCTACAGTTTCAATTAGTGACACAATATTGTACATTTTTTTAAATTAATTAATTTATTTTTGCCTGTGTTGAGTCTTCATCGCTGCACACGGGTTTTCTGTAGCTGCGGCGAGTGGGGACTACTCTTCGTTGTTGTGCTTGGGCTTTTCATTGCGGCAGCTTCTCTTGTTGCAGAGCACAGGCTGTAGGCATGCGGGCTTCAGTAGTTGCAGCACACGGGCTCAGTAGTTGTGGCTCATGGGCTCTGCAGTGCAGGCTCAGTAGTCATGGCGCACAGGCTTGGTTGCTCCGTGGCATGTGGGATCTTCCTGGACCAGGCTTGAACCAGTATCCCCTGCATTGGCAGGAGGATTCTTAACCACTGTGCCACCAGGGAAATCCCATTTGGATGATTTTTGACTAAGGTAAATATATAGCCTTGGAACCAATATCCCCAATCAAGATCCAGAATATTGCCATTCCCATTAACAATTCCCCGTGCTTTGTCCCAGCTGATCCCCTCCCCAACTAGAACAATCCAACATTCTGATTTCTATAACCATAGATTAGTTTCGCCTATTCTTAAATTTCATATAAATGGTACTGTACAGTATGTACACTTTTTGTCTGGCTCTTTTTTTTTCAGCTTAGTGTTTTTAAGATTCAATCATGTTGTTGCTTGTACCAGTAGTTTTTATTTTTTATTGATAAGTAGTATTCTACTATATGAATTTACCACAATTTATACATTCTCGTCTTGATGGAAATTTGTTTTTTTCCTCTCAGTTTTATGCTACTATGAAAAAAGCTGCCATAAATATTTTTGTGAATATGTTTTCTGTTCTTCTGGGTGATACCTAGAGCATTGCTTGATCATAAGGTATCTCTAACTTCATAGAAAATTGCCAAATGGTTTTCCAAAGTGAACCTCTATTTTTATTTATTTACCATTTTCCTCTGAAGAGAGTAAGGCATTTATTTTTATTACGGGCTTTTAAAGTAGGTTTGTGTCATTAGTTCTATCATACAGATCTGAAAACCAAAGTGGTTTCCTAAGTGTCTAAAGGTCAATTTACCTCCAGTTTGAGATCATTAATATAAAAAAGAATAAGAAAAGGATTGAAACTTAAAGAAATGTGAAGTAAATTAAATGTAGAAAGTAGGAAAACTCAAAATTCATTCAATATTTATAAGCATCTAGATTAAATAAGGTACTGAAGTGCATAATGAGACTATAAAAATGAATAAAACATGCTCCTTGCCCTCAAGGACTCCACAGAGGGCTTGGTGGAAGAAGATGCTAGACTACTGTAAGTGGAAAAGCAGACGACACGGAGTTGAGCAGTGTGGGTGTTCTGTGGATGACCCACTGCGCCTAGATTAGAGGAGGGCATGGGAGAGAAGAATCCCTGGATGAAAAACGAAGCTTCACAGAGGAGGTTGAACTTGATGAAGGAGTCACACTTTGACCAGAGAACAAGTAGTAAGGGTATTTTAGGCAGAAAGTATTTTTGCATATGTAAAGGCGTACAGATGGATAACAACTTTAAAAGCTCAGAGAAACGAAAGCCATCCAATAGCCTTAGAAAATAAGGTCAACAAATGCACAGGAATGTGACATTAAAATGAAGCCGATTTATGATTTTGCACCAGGCTTGAGTAAACTACTAAGAGAAACCCATAACTTTCGGTCATTAAAGTAAGTTCACATCTCTATTTCCACTTTTGTATTTTTCTCTGTAGAAGCAGATTAACAAAGTATACGTTTTGTTTTATTTTGGTTTTCAGGAGACATTGGCATTTTAACTCCAGCGGGGCAAATTTTCTAAGCTAGGAGGAAACATGGATCTGTCCTCTTATGTGTGAGGCTCTAGTTGGAAACTCTGAGTATCAGTCAACTCCATCGGATTTGCCCTTTGTCTTGGTGTATTGGCAGAAGGACAATTTCAAATAAGAACCAGTTAGGATTTTCTAGTGTAGAAAATATATAATGAAAACAAGACAAAAAGACAACCCTCAGAATGGGAGAAAATATTTGCAAATGAAGCAACTGGCAAAGGATTAATCTCCAAAATTTACAAGCAGCTCATGCAGCTCAATATGCAAAAAATAAACAACCCAATCCCAAAATGGGCAGAAGACCTAAAGACATTTGTCCACAGAAGATATACAGATTGCCAACAAACACATGAAAGAATGCTCAACATTGCTAATCATTAGAGAAATGAAAATCAAAACTACAATGAGGTATCACCTCACACCAGTCAGAATGGCCATCATCAAAAAATCTACAAACAATAAATGCTGGAGAGGGTGTGGAGAAAAGGGAACCCTCTTGCACAGTTGGTGGGAAGGCAAATTGATACAGCCACTATGGAGAACAGTATGGAGGTTCCTTAAAAAACTACAAATAGAACTACCATACGACCCAGCAATCCCACTCCTGGGCCTATACCCTGAGAAAACCATAATTCAAAAAGAGTCATGTACCACAATGTTCATTGCAGCTCTATTTACAATAGCCAGGTCATGGAAGCAACCTAAGTGTCCATCGACAGATGAATGGATGAGAAGATGTGGCACATATATACAATGGAATATTACTCAGCCATAAAAAGAAACGAAATTGAGTTATTTGTAGTGAGGTGGATGGCCCTAGAGTCTGTCATACAGAGTGAAGTAAATCAGAAAGAGAAAAACAAATACCGTATGTTAACACATATATACGGAATCTAAAAAAAAAATGGTTATGAAGAACCTAGGGGCAGGACAGGAATAAAGATGCAGACGTAGAGAATGTATTTGAGGACACGGGGAGTGGGAAGGGTAAGCTGGGACGAAGTGAGAGAGTGGCATGGACATATATACACTACCAAATGTAAAATAGATAGCTAATGGGAAGCAGCCGCATAGCACAGGGAGATCAGCTCGGTGCTTTGTGTCTACCTAGAGGGGTGAGATAGAGAGGGTGGGAGGGAGACGCAAGAGGGAGGGGATATGGTGATATATGTATATGTATAGCTGATTCACTTTGTTATAAAGCAGAAAGTAACACACCATTGTAAAGCAATTATACTCCAATAAAGATGTTAAAAAAAGAAAAAAAATACATTAGACCCTTGGCATGTAGACTCAATCCTAAGCAAAAATAGCTGAAGTTTGGGTGAGTTCAGAAATTAAATTGTTGTAGAAAAAAAAAACCCAGAAAGTATATAATGAGAATTTTGTCTCCAGGAAAATGTCACTGTAATGATAGCCAAAGTAATGAGGCAGAAATACTATGAATAATTGAAAAACATATGGTGAAGAATAATTACACAAAATAATCTTTTTTCAATGAAAATTTTCATTTGAGATCTTGAGAAGCAGAAAAAAGTGAAGATAAACTTTTTTTTAAATCAAGTAAGACAAAGATTGTACCCTTCCAGAACTTGATTCTCTACATGAAAACAGGCATAAACAAGCTTGTGACCATGTGATTAGACATTCAAACTGAATCTCAACCCCATAACTCAGATCCTCATTATCTGCATCCAGATTTTTCTGTTCTCAAATCCTGTTTCTTGCTCCAGCTTCTAAAACATCTTCAACTGCCCTAGACTTTAAGGCCAGAGCAACATGAGGAAGAACCTAATCAAATATCAGGAGTATTCAGACAGAAAAAGTATTGAAGTGAGAGTTGGGAAAGACATTGCAGTGATTTATGGAGACCTAGTTATGTTTAGACAGTAAGGCACAACTTGGAAATGTGTGACAGACAAATTTCACGTCTTTTGTTAACCGTTTGATTGATTACATGACTATCTGGACCTGAGTTGGGAAATTTTTTTTTTTAATGACCTTATTCAGTGCCCCGTCAATAAACAGAATATCAAGTTTTCATTTCACTTAAAATTTCAAGAATCTAAGTTGAAAATCAACTGATCGTCTATCTTTCAAGGTCCAAGCATCATTCATATGGAAAATTAGAACTCACTGGTTCAAAGACAAAAGACTTGTCTTAAAAAGGCTCAAAAGATTTCTTGGATAATAGACAGTCTTACAAAATACATTTTATTTTTTTTAACATCTTTATTAGAGTATAATTGCTTTACAATGGTGTGTTACTTTCTGCTTTATAACAAAGTGAATCAGCTATACATATACATATATCCCCATATCCCCTCCCTCTTGCATCTCCCTCCCACCCTCTCTATCCCACCCCTCTAGGTAGACACAAAGCACCGAGCTGATCTCCCTGTGCTATGAGGCTGCTTCCCAGTAGCTATCTATTTTACAACAAAATACATTTTGATGGGCTAAGTGTAAATGAATCAGCACAGTGGATTAAGTTATCCTTAAATTTGTTTTACTTATTATTTATTTATTTAAAAAATTTTACACTTTGACTCCCTTCACCCATTTCTCCCACCCTTCACCCCTCCCCCTGCTTCTGGCAACCACCAGTCTGTCTCTGTATCTAAGACCTTGGTCCTTTTTTTTTTTTTTTTTTTTTTTTTAAGATTCCATGTATAAGAGAGATCAGACAGTATTTGTCTTTCTCTGTCTGACTTGTTTCACTTACCTTAATGCCCTGAAGGTCCATCCATGTTGTCACAGATGGTAAGATCTCTTTCTTTTTTATGGCTGAGTAATATTGCACTACATACGTATATTTACATATATATGTGTGTGCGTGTGCATCTGTGTGTGTGTGTGCACAAAAAAAACCCTAAAGATCCATCAAAAAAACTGTTGGAACTAATAAATGAATTCAGTAAAGTTGCAGGATACAAAATCAGTATATAAAAATCTGTTACATTTCTATACAGTAACAACTATCCAAAAGAGAAATTAAGGAAACAGTCCCATTTATAATTACATCAAAAAGAATAAAATACTTAGGAATAAATTTAAACAAGGAAGTGAAAACCTGTACACTGAAAACTGTAAGACATTAAGGAAAGAAATTGAAGACACAAATAAGTGGAAAGATATTCTGTGCTCATGGATTGGAATGAAATAAATACTGATAAAATGTCCATACTATTTAAAGCAATCTATAGATTCAATGCAATTCCTATCAAAATTGCAATGGCAACTGCTGAATTGTCTTGAACTGAGGTTCTTGGATTTTTAAAAAATAAATTTATTTATTTATTTATTTTTGGCTGCATTGGGTCTTTGTTGCTCCATGTGGGCTTTCTCTAGTTGCAGCGAGCGGGGGCTACTCTTCGTTGCGGTGCGTGGGCTTCTCATTGCAGTGGCTTCTCTTGTTGCGGAACATGGGCTTTAGGTGCGCAGGCTTCAGTAGTTGTGGTGCGTGGGCTCAGTGGTTGTGGCTCGTGGGCTCAGTGGTTGTGGCTCGTGGGCTCTAGAGCGCAGGCTCAGTAGTTGTGATTCATGGGCTTAGTTGCTCTGCGGCACGTGGGATCTCCCCGGACCAGAGATCAAACCCATGTCCCCTGCATTGGCAGGTGAATTCTTAACCACTGCGCCACCATGGAAGTTCAAGTTCTTGGATTTTTAATTTATCCTGTAATTAGACTAATTTTGCTTCACTGTTATTCTCTCACGTCCTTATATTTCCAGTGAAACTGCTTGTTAGGTCAGATTTGTGGGAAAATCAGATAGGTATGGAACTCACACTTGATTGTGCTTGTTAAAATTTCTCTTGGAGACACTTTAAAAAGAAATCCACAGACGTTTTCTCAAAATAGTCTTTCTGGCTGTCAAATGAAATAGGTGAGCAATTAGGCCTCTGTCCTCTGATTAGATTCAGAATTTTCTGCTGACTAGCACAGTGTCCTGTCTCTACCTTCTGCTGTCATTCAGGTACTTGGCTGTACTCTGATGGAATGAAGAAGAATCTGTGGTTGAAATATTTTGACTACAGTACTTGCTGACAAAAGACTAAAACCTTTTTAGCCATTAGAAAAATTACTCTGGCTACAGTTTCATAGATGCCAGGAATTTTTGAAATAGACTTTTTTTGGAAAAATGATAATAACTTTAACCATTATAATGAACCACAATGACATCAATATACTTCTGCAAAGTAACTGATACAAAATGCTTTTGAAAAGTTTTAGCACCGGGACTTGTAGCTGAAGCAAAAAGTGTTACGTGAATAATCTTCGTCAGACATTGTTTTAATGCTGCTCATTTTCACAAAGCTTTCACATTGTTTAAATACAATTCCATTGCCAATTATTTTCTTCAAACTAGTTTTCACGAATCTGTGATACTTAAAAGTTGGTTTCTGTAGTATTTGAAAGCTGATTTACATGCATGAAATTGGTAAGGCTCAATTTAAATAATTTGCTAGAATTCTATTTAATTTTAGTTGATCTAGGAGAAGATATTTGAAACTGGAAGGTAAACTGGGTAAGGAATTTCTGGGGTTAGTGGTCTGATTTCTTTGGCACAATGGATTTCAGAAAATTTAAATGTAAGCGTCATAAAGGTAAGGACTCAGTCACTATAGGCATACTACTTCGTATCCAGTGCTTAGCAAGTAGTAAATGCTCAAAAAATATTTGGAAATAGAGATGGAAAAGATGGAAATGGATGGAAGCAACATGATGGCGCAATTGGATTTTAATAGTATTAATGGAGTTTTAAGAAAACTCGTTCACAGTTGCAGAGTCTTATAGTAACAGAATGAATTGGGGTTTAGGGTCCACTTGAGATTGATAATGAATCCAACTTAGTCTGCTGCCCAGCTGACTGGTTTCCTCAGTAGTACTCAGGGCATTCATTCATTCATGGAGCATGCATTCACTGAGCACCTATTATGTGACAGGCACTGATCTAACGCTGGAGATACAGAGGAATAAAACAGACAAAAATCCCTGTGCTCTTGAAGTTTACATTCTAGTGGTGAAAGACAGATCATAAATAATATACCATTTACATGATTATGTTATGATATACACACTATGACAGATGTAGACAAGTGCTATGGAGGAAAAAAAAAGCAGGAAATGGGAATGGTGAGACATTACTATTTAAAATAGGGTGATCAGAGAAGACCTCACTGAGAAGGAGCAAAGAGCTGAAGAAAGTGACGAAGGAAGCCATGCAGATGCCTGAGAGAAGAGCGTTTCAAGCAAAGAGAGCAGCAAGTACAAAGATCCTGTGGACAAAGTATCTGTGGATGTCAGTGTCCGACATGCTTAAGCAATGCTGGAGGTGGGGTGTTGGCAATGGGCTGGACCAAAGAGGAGGGGAGATGGCATGGAATGTGGTGAGAGGTAGTGGGGGACCTCTAGGCGTTGTATGTACTTTGGTTTGAACTCTGAGTGAGGTAGGTGGGAAGGCATTAGAGAATTTTGAAGAGGAGTGACATCTAACTTTTATAAAAGATTACCCTGAGGTTAGTGTTAAGATTAAACAGAAGGTCACTGAAGGTAGAAATATAAAATTCAGAACTAAAAGGTAGAGACTTCAATACCCCATCTCAATAATGGATAGCACAATCAGACAGAAAATTAGCAAGACTATATCAGCCAGCTAGACCTGACTGACATCTATAGAATATTCAAACACCAATAGCAGAATAGACATCTCAAGTGCACATGGAACATTCTCCAGGATAGAACATATAGTAGGCCATAAAACAACTCTCAAAAAATTCAAAATAATTGAAATCATATAAAGTATGTTCTCAAACCACAATGGAAACATAAGGGAAAAATTTGGAAATCACAAATGTGTGAAAATTAAATGATATGCTGTAAGTTACCAATGGATCAAAGAAGAAATCATAATAGAAATTAGAAAATACTTTGAGGGATTTCTCTGGTGGTCCAGTGGTTAAGACTCCACGCTCCCAATGCAGAGGGCTGGGGTTCGATCCCTGGTCAGGGAACTAGATCCTGCATGCTGCAACTAAAAGATCCTACATGCTGCAACAACGATCCCACATGCTGCAACTAAGACCCGGTGCAGCCAAATAAATAAATAAATATGTTTTTTTAAAAAAGAAAATACTTTGAGATGAATGAAAAGGAAATATACCAAAATTTATGGGATGCAATGAGAGCAGTACTTCAGGAAAATTTAAGGTACAAATTTTTTTAATTGAGGTATAATTGCCATATAACATTATATTAGTTTCAGGTGATATTTGTATATATTGCAAAATGATCACCACAATAAGTCTAGTTAACATATTTTGGAATAAATCTACTTAAGTGCAAGACTAAAAAATTTAAATTTACAAAGTATTGTTGAAAGTAATTAAAGAAGACCTAAATATATGGAAAAACATCCTATGTTCTTAGATTAAGAAAGACTTAATATTGTTTAAAAGGCAAAAAATATTTGGTTTACGTATTCAGTGCAAACCCTATTAAAATATTTGCTGGCCTTTTTTTGGAGGATAGAAATTGACAAGCTAAAATTCTCATGGAAATGCAAAGGACTCAGAATAGACACAGTGATCTTGAAAAAGAAGAATAAAGTCTGAGGACCTACACTTCCCCATTTGAAAATTTGAAGCAAAGCTACAGTAATCAAGACAGTGTGATACTGGCAAAAGGATAAACTATAGATGAATAGAATAGAATTAAGAAGCCCCAAATAAACCCTTACATTTATGGTCAATTGATTTTTGGCAAAACTACCAAGAAAACACAATGGAGAAGAAGGAGTCTTCAAAAATGGTTCTGGGATAGTTGAACATCCACATATGCAAAAAAATGAATTTATATCTCAACCTCATACCATACGCAAAAGTTAACTCACAATGGATCACAGACCTAAATGTAAGAGCTAAAACTGTAAACTTTAGAACAAAACAAGGTCTTCGTGACCCTGGTTTTGGCAATGATTTCCTAGATACAACACCAAAAGCACAGAGGTAAAACAAAATATAATGAATTAGACTTTTCAAAATTAAAAATTTGCATTTCAAAAAACACTTTCCAGAATGTGAAAAAACCTAAGGATGGGAGAAATATTTGCAACTCATATATTCAATAAGGGACTCATATCTAGAATATAAAACTGTAACAACTCAATAATAAAAAGACCCAATTTATTTCAAATGGGCAAAGGGTTTGAATAGACATTTCTAAAAAGAAGATATACAAATGGCCAATAAGCACATAAAAAGATGCTTAATAGTAACTAAGGAAGTGCAAATAAAAACCACAATGTGATACTGCTTTATACCTACTGTAGTGGCTATAATTAAAAAGTCAGATATTAACAAGTGTTGACAAGGATGTGGAAAAATGTGGAGAAATACATTGCTGATGATAATCTAAAATAGTGAATCCACTTTGGAAAACAGTTTGGTAGCTCCTCAAAATTAAAATCTCCAGCTGTTATTGTAGCACTGTTTATTTCTCCATTTAATTTCATCCATTTTAGCTTCATGTATTTTGGAGCTCTTTTATTAGGTGCTTCATATACTTTGGAGCTATTTTATTAGGTCTTTTATTAGGTTTTATATTTGGAGTTCTTTTACTGGGAACTCATTTATTAGAAATAATTGTTACAGCTTCTTGATGGATCGACCCTTTTATCAATATAGAGTATGTTTCTTTGTCTCTTGTAGCAATTTATTTTCTAAAAGTCTAGTTTGTCTTATATTAGTATAGCTACCCAGCTGTCTTTTGTTTACTATTTACATGGAATTTTTTCCCATCTTTTCACTTTCAGCCCATTTATGCCTTTGGATCTAAAGTGAGTCCCTTGTAGACAGTTTATAGTTGGATCATGTTTTAAAATCTATTATGGCAATCTCTACCTTCTCATCAGAGAGTTTAATACATTTTCATTTAATGTAATTATTGATAAGGAAGGACTTTGGTCATTTTGCCATTTGCTTTCTATACATCTTATATAATTTTTGTTCCTCAATGCTTCATTCCCACCTCCTTTTGTGTTTTAACTTTTTTTATTATACTGTTTTGATTCTCTTATTTCTTTTACTCATTTGTTTTAGTTATTTTCCTAGTGCTTCTCCTGTGTATTACAATTAACATTGTTATTTATAACAATCTAGTTTGCATTTACACCAAGTTACTTTCAATTGTGTCCAAAAGTTTGCTCCTATGTAATTCCATATATGTTGTTATGTACCCCGTTTTATGTTGTTATTGTCACAAATTACATCGTTCTACATTGTGTGCTAATTCACATAGATATTTAGTTGTTGTTTATGCATTTGTCTTTTAAATAATGTAGAAAAAAAACAAGGAGTTACAAACCAAAAATACAATAATGCTGGCTTTTGTGTTTTTCTATGTAGTTGCCTTTACTGCTCTTCTTTACTTCTTTGTAAGGCTTCAAGTTACCATATATTGTCCTTTCACTTCAGCCTGAAGGATTCACTTTAGTATTTCTTTTAGGGCTGCTCTATTACTGACAAGTTCCCTCAGTTTTTGTTTTTCTGGGAGTGTCTTAATTTCTACTTCATTTTTGAAGGATGGTTTTGCCAGATATAGAATTCTTGGTTGATAGTTTTTCTCTTTCCATGCAGGCATATCTCAGAGATATTGCGGGTTCAGTTCCAGACCACTGCAGTAAAGGTAATATCACAATAAAGTGAGTTATAGGAATTTTTTGTTTTCCCAGTGCATATAAACTTATGTTTATACTATACTGTAGTCTATTAAGTATGCAATAGCATTATGTCTAAAAAACAATGTATATGCCTTAATTAAAAAAAAAACTTTATTGCTAAAAAATGCTAACCACGATCTGAGGCTTCAGCAAGTCATAATCTTTTTGCAATAGTACATCAAAGATCCCTGATCACAGATAACCATAACAAATATATTAATAATGAAAAAGCTTGAAATATTGTGAGAATTACCAAAATGTGACACAGAGACATGAAAGGAGCGAATGCTGTTGGAAAATGGCGCCAATAGACTTGCTCAACAGGAGGTTGCCATGAACTTTCAATTTGTAAAAAAAATGCAATATCTGCCAAGCACAATAAAGTGAAGAGCAATAAAACGAGGTCTGCCTGCCTTTTAAATGTAATCCACTGCCTCTGGCCTCCATCATTTCTCATGAGAAATCACTTGTTCGTTTTACTGGGAATCATTTGTACAGGATGAGTTGTGTTTTCTCTTGCTGCTTTCAAGGTTCTCTCTTTGTCTTAGGCTTTTGCCAGGTTGATTATACGTGTTTTAGTGTGAATCTCTTTGAGTTTATATTACTTGGAGTTCACTGAGCTTGGGTGTGTAGATTCGTGTCTTTCACCAAATTTGGGCTGTCTTGGCCATTATTTCTTCAAACATTCTTTCTGCCCTTTTCTCTGGGGCTTCTGTTAAGTGTAAGTTGGTGTTTTGGATCATGTCCCACAGACCTGTTAGGCTCTGTTTATTTTTTCCATTTTTTTTTCCTTCTCCTCCTGAAACTGGATAATCTCATATTCACAGCTTCTTTCCTCTGACTGCTGAAGGCTGGTTTTTCATTTTAGTGATTGTACTTTTCCACTCCAGAATTTTAAATTGATTCCTTTTTTTGTGATTTCTGTCTCTTTATTGATATTCTCAATTTGGTGAGACATCATCCTCCTAGTTTCCCTTAGTTGTTTTTCAATGGTTTTCTTTAGCCTTTTGAACATATTTAAGATAGCTGATTTAAAGCTTTTTCTGACTCAGTGTCCAATGTCCAGAGTCCAATGTCTAGGCTTCCTCAAGGACGGTTAATTTTTTTTTCCTGTAAATGGGCCATACTTTCTTCTTTTTTTGCACACCTTGTAATTTTTTGTTGAAAATGTGACTTTTTTAATACTGTAATGTGGCAACTCTGGGAATTGCTTTTCCCCCCCTCCCCATGATTTGTTGTTGCTTGTTTTTTATTTTATTTTTATCAATATTTTTTGTTGAAGTATAGTTGATTTACAATGTTGTGTTAATTTCTGCTGTACAGCAAAGTGATTCAGCTATACATATATATATACATACACATTCTTTTTCATATTCTTTCCATTATGGTTTATCACAGGATATTGAATATAGTTCTCTGTGCTGTACAGTAGGACCTTGTTGTTTATCTATTCTATATATAAATGTTGCTTGTTTTTTTTTTTTTTTTTTTTGCTTGTTTTTTAAATGACTTTTCTGAACTAATTTTTAAAGCATATTCTTTGTAATGTGTGGCCACTGAAGTCCCTTTTCCACTAGTGGTCAGATAGTGGTTTGGCAGAGATTTCCTTAAATGCCTGGGACCAGAAAAACCAAAAACAAGGCACTAAAGAATCTTTTCGGTCTTTTCAGATTGGCTCTGTGTCGGGTGCTCCTTCAGTGGCTACCCAGGCCATGTACTTCCTGCTCACAAGGAGCCTGTAGCTCAGCCGGAGCTGAGAGTTTTGAGCCTTCTCAGGTCTTTTCTGAGCACGTGTCGAGACCAGGCCTCCATGTGGCCTTCCAGAGCCCTGGAATACATGGAAACTTTTCAAAGCCTTGATTCCCTGAAGTGTGCCCTTCTCAAGCCTCTTTTTTCCCAGGAATGTTGGTTTTTCTATTGCTTGACCTAATTGTTATCCTTTGTTGCACGTGGCAGCAGCTAACACATTTGTCTTTAAATGTTTTTGGCAAATGTCACCCAGGAAGATGCCTTAACCCTGGGGAAGCTCCGGGCAAGCCCTTAAACAGATCTTTCAGGGAGCTACCATACAGGTCAAAATGCAGAACTACAGTTCTTTGAGAGTAAGGTCAGTATTGGTTTCTCTGGTACCAGTAACCTGCACCAGGAAAGTGGGCTTCTGTCCTCAAGTGTGTAGCTGTGTTGGGGAGTCAGGGTGGTGACAAGGCACGTTAAAATGCCACAGGGCTCTCTTACCAAAATTCAGCTTTTTTCTTCGTTAAGCTTTCCCCTTGTTGTTGTAAGTGTTAAGAATTAGATTCTAGAGTGCTGAAGAAGTTCATTGTGGCAATTTTTCCCAGCTTCTTCGTTGCTGTTGCTGAGGGATGAAGTTTCAAAGTTCTCTACTCTGCTGTTTTCACTGATTTCTGCCCAAAGGAGAGAGTGGGTGAGGTGGGTGTGATATTACTGGTTCCAATAAAAGAGTGGCGTCCAGCCCAGATCCCTGCAGGTTTGGCTGGGAGTCCTCTGAGTTGGAAGGCACTGACCGGCCCCCTGTGTGGGGGTCACCTTTGAGGTATGGACGCAAATTCTGCCTCAGGTGCCTTCACTCTTCGGGCGTGCAGACTGACAAAAGGCTTTTCATCTGCCTAGAAGGTTTTCAGTTTTCCTGGAATAAGTAAATCCAGGAAAACCTGGCACTGGGATACTTGGTGAAGGTCTTCACAGATTCCAAAGTTCAGCACTGGACACGGGCCCTGGGATGGTGAACTTTTATGTGACCTGGGAGAAGATCCAGAAAAGAATCAATCTGTCCTTTTACCTGGACTCTTTTGAAGACCCCTGTCTGACATCCTGCAAACGTAACTCACGCCTCACCTGCCTCGGGCATTTGGTAAGGGAGAATCAGGATGGGCTTTTCAGTTGTCCACGGTGTTTCGATATGCCTCAGACACAGAGCACCCAGATCAGCCCAGCCCCGGAGGCTGGCGGCTGAGATCAGAGTGCTGTGCCTACGCTGAGCGCGCACCGCACGATGCTGAAATTCCGTCCGGACCCAGCCACCGCCAGCTCGCTCGGACTCTCTGCGACCCGTGGTGTGTCCTGCTGAGTCCGACGGAGAGTGCTGAGACGTTCCTTCCTCTCTGCTGCTTGTGTCCTGGGCTCCGCTTCAGCTCTGGCTGCCACGTTGGATGGAAACGGGGAGGAGGGTTGACATGGGGTGGCGTCTGCGTGGAGTCCGCCTGTTGTCAAGGCACATTCTCCGTGTCTTTAGAGCTTGAATTCTGGGTTGGGAGCCTCAGAAGAGGATAAAAAGTTGCCGTGATCCCAACCCAGGACCCGTGAACCTTAAAATTTCAGAAGGCGAGCGTTTTCCTGGCTTTGACCCGAAAGCCATTTCCTTTTGGGATGCTTCTGATGGTTTCCATCTATACGCATTCAAAACTGTGTTTACCTCAGGGCCTTGGCATTAACCTTCTGTCCTAGGATCCCAGGACAGGGTGAGAATGTGGAACCCATGAAGGTCCATCCCAAGTGAGCTACAAATACTGCCATTTGGCCACAGCCATCCCGAGAAAACATGTAAACTCTTCCTAAAATGAAAAGCCAATGGGAGAAAACTGTTGGCTTACGTGTGCCCAAGCTCTTCTGTTATGGCAAGGGGTTTATAAGGTTGGGAATACTGAGCGGGTTTTGTTTTGTTTTTTCTCCCTGATAAGGAAGCCTTAGGATAGAAATTGCTAAAATAAGTCATTAATTCTAAGCGGTAGGTTTTGCTTAGGATGGACCCGGAACAAACCCAAGAGGTACCATTACAAGTGTGGTTAGGTTTCCTCTTGTATGTTTCTGAGAAGACATGCCCATGAATTGCTGCTTCCAGAGGAAACCAAGAGCCTGTTTCTGAACAGTATCCAGGAGGATCTGTGTAAACCGTCAGTGGAAACGCTCCCAGTCAAAACGAGAGATGTGTGGGTGAGCCGTGAACAAAGAAACCTTATCCTGTTGAAAGCTTGGACTACCAAATGAGAAAGGGGACCAAAATGCAAACGAAGAATCCAACTGAACAAGGCAAAGGGGGACTCAGAGTCAGAAGGTTCTTAAAAGGGAAGTGCTTGCAAAAAGAACAAGGAAGTCAAACTTCTGAGGGATTCACTCCTCAAACAGAGAACTGGACAGGTATGTAACCAAATAAACCACAGAGTTATCAAGGTTCCCAAGTTTACATTAGTCTGTTAATGGTGGCTATAGACAACTCCCTCATGAGATTATAAAGACCAAAGATATTCTCAGACATCAACAGAACAAAATCAGGCTTTAAACTGCTTTTGTTTGGAAATCCAGGTTTATAGGATTTTCAATATTTTCGTATCTTGGAGGAAGATCTGAACCAGTTAGGATGACCCTGTAATGTTTGGTTTATCTCGGAGTGCAGAGTGCTTGACTTTTCTCCTGACTGCCCTCTGAAGTGCTCCACCATGTTGGAAACAGAGCAATGTGTCAGCAGTGCTGGCCTCTGGCATCCCTCCTTGGTCAAGTTCCTGCCGCTGAGGTATGGATTTGACTGCAGAGTTGGCTGTTGCTTTTAAATTCCGTATCTTTAATTGGTCATTTTGTGTTATTTGGCTAATTTACTTATATAGGAGTAACTAGTGTTCTTCTTTTTACAGAAAGTCCTTTTAATGGTTATCAAAATGCAGGGTACGGAGGCATAAAAGTACACTTTGGTGGGGGGCGGGGGGGGTGTTGCTCGGTATTTAGCGTTATAATTTCATTTTACGTTTACTGCCATTATCAGATCAATTAGGATTGGGAACTAAGGAACTAATTCACTCTACCTGGTTGGGCTGAAGTAATTATGACTGTAAGGCTCCCCAGGTTTTTCCTGATCCCGACCTGCAAGGAAGTGACGGACTCGTGTGTAAGGGGAGGATTTCATAAGCCACAGAGCAGACACCAGGCAATTTTTTTCTGGGGGGAATTTGTGGGCCTCATTTCTACATGTGAATCAGCCCATAAGAGTGGGCTTATGAAATGTAATTCCAGAAGGATTCAACACGTAAACGTGAAAGGTAAGACCTTGAAGCACTTAGACACAGGAGACTATCTTTTCTTAACCTCTGTGTAAGAAAGAAGTGCTTCAACGAGACACAGGAAGCTCTAATTGGAAAGGTTGACTATGTTAATCTGTGTTAAAATTAAGAACTTCTGTTCATCAGCAGGCCAGCAAGAAAGTGCAGAAACAATCTACAAGCTGGGAGAATGTATTTGCAGACACACAGAGTTGAAGAAGAAAGTAGTATTCAGATTAATCGTACAAAACGGACAGAAAAGAACAGCCGATGGGAATACGGTCCAAACACATGAAAACACATTTCACAGGAAGCAGAAACACAAATGGTGAGTAAACATACAAAAAGTTGCTCCACTTGTTAGTGATTAAGGAAATGCGAAAAGAGACTATAATGACCTACCACATAAACCCCACTGAACTGGCTAAAACTAAGTCTTATAATCACAAGTCTCAAAGATCAGTAGAAACTCTTACACACTGCTGGTGGGATGATAAATATACACAACCGCTTGGACACAATTTGATAATTAATACCTTGCTAGTTGAATGTTCACATTCCCTATAACTCAGCAATTCTACTAGTAGGTATCCTACAACCGCTTCTGCACACGCTCACAAGGAGCCATCCATAAGGACATTCATAGCAAGATTGAAACGGTATTTCTACCTTCTTTCCTGCATGCATTGAATAGATGCAAAGTCTACCTCTCTGGGTGAAGTCACCTCGAATTTTAGTTATATGCATAACTCCTTAGGGAAGTGCTTAAAAATTAACAAAGAAGATTTTTGTAGAACTACTCACTCTTTTTTTATTCTGGATAATTTTAACCTATCATCAGATTGGCAAGTCACCTCTAATAAAATATAAACTGAAGATAGATTTTTTTTCTTCGCTGTCTAAGCTTTTTAATTTTGTTCTCCTTTGCTATTGTCCAGTTCCAAAAGGAACAGCTCAGGATGAAATCTGTGGGAAGGATGCTATTCAGAGTTTAATGTCATTATGCAGTCACCCAATGAAAATCCAGCATAAAGAATGTAGGTGTTTCTAGAAAATGCTAAAAATTATTTGAAAAATGAAGTCATAGACATAATGTCTCTAAAATGGAACATTCAGTCATAGAGTTGGAGGTTGAATAAATGAATGGATGATTGAATGAAAGGTTGTTTCAAAATGCATCATTAATGAATTGGAAATAATCAACTGTGTCACTTGGTCCTAAAAACATTCCTCTAAGGAACTATTAGCATCATGTGGCAGACTTTAAAAAAAAAGATACCCAAGCCCCAGGTGAACTGAATCAGAATCTCTAGGAGAGGGGAGTAGACATTAGTATTTCTTAAAAGCCCCCGGATGAGCCTAAACTGTAACAGGTTGTGAACCACAGAGCTACAGCCTTGTATGACTTCAAAGTGAGACCCAAGGACGACGTCACCTGGACCGTTGTTATCATTCAGAATCCTTAACCCCACCCAGACCTGCTGAATCACTCTGCAGTTTAACAAAGTCGCCAGATGACATGTAACAGTACTAAAGTTTGAGAAGCTCTGGGGAGTCGGAATTGCCTTCCATCCTGCATGCTATTCTGCTACATCTTGGATCAGGAGGCTGGGGACAGGTCTTTACGATTCTGTTCCCACTTTAACCTGAAAATGAGTGTGGGGGTGGGTGAAGGTGGTCAAAAGGTGCAAACTTCCAGGTCTAGAATAGATAAATCCTGGGACTTCCCTGGCGGTCCAGTGGCTAAGACGCCACGCTTCCACTGCAGGGGGCACGGGTTCTGATCCCTGGTTGGGGAACTAAGATCCTGTATGCTGCACGGTGGGGCCACAATCAATCAGTCAATCCTGGGATGTACTGTACATCACAGTGACTATAGTTAATAACACTGTATGTATATTTGAAAGTTGCTAAGAGAGTAGATCTTAAAAGTTATCATGCATGAGGAGCCCCAAATAGCTGAGGGTCAGACTCTGTTTCAACTTCCAATTGAATGGAACTATGTGTTCCCTGCAGAAATATCCTTCCGAGGCCACAAGCCCGAAGTCAGACAGGAAGCAGGTCTTCTTTTGGTGGTTATCTGGTGTCATAGTGAGAAGGGCCACTCCTATCCCCCCACCTTGGTTCCCACACCACTGCAGTCTGGTTATGGGGGCAGTGGCACCAAATGCTGGCTGCTGGTTTGGGGAACTGACTGCATCCACTAGGCAGGTACCCACCTTGCAGGGTCTTGCCTTCCAGCCGTCACCATATCTGTCTTCAGCAGGCCCCTCTGTTAAGCAATCTCTTTCTAGGGAATGAAGCATGTGATAAAGCCAGTGAATTCCATGGCCAAGCTCCCACTGGCAAATGACAGCCTCTGAAAATGCACCTTCTTTGGGGAGGAGATGCTGAGTTGCAACACCATGGTGATAGAAAAGACATTCTCTAAGTTCAGGAATGTTGGTGCTGGCAGAAGTCCTGGGGGCAGGGAAGGAAAATCCCTGATGGGAGCAAAGATCTGTCTCTCTGAGGCTGGTTCTGACCCCTCCATAATGGAAGGGGTCTCCAGCTGGTCCCCTTGAGGAGCGGTGCCATTTTAGGGTCTCAGTGTTGATCACCTGCCGGCAGATTGGACATTCAGCCTTGCCAGGAGCCAGACCAGTGCTGGTGAGAGAGAGTATGCTACTGGCCTGTGCACAGCTTCCACCCCCGCCTCATGTGTCCTTTGCTCATGGGCCCATGGAGCAGGCACGTGGGTGGCGAGGAAGAGACTTACACACATCCACAGGGTGCATCACCTTGACCACCTGATTATCGCTCTGGGCTGTGTTGTACCTCCTAAATCCATGTGTTGAAACCCTAACCCCCGTGTGTCTGTATTTGGAGACAGGGCCTTAAGGAGATAATTAAAGTTAAAGGAGGTCATACGGGTGGAGCACTAATCCAATAGGACTGTTGCCCTTAGAAGAAGAGGACGATTATATGTTCATTATAGCTTAGTAAAGCTGGAAAAAAATTTTAATAAACAGAAATGAGGAACAAAGGGAAAAAAAGACCAAGAGACATCAAAAAGCCCTCTATGCATGCTCAGAGGAGAGGCCAGGTGAGGACGGAGAGAAGGCCACCTTCTATAGACCAGGAAGAGAGGCCTCACCAGAAACCAGTCCTGATGGCACCTTGATCTCGGACTTTGAGCCTCCACAACTGTGGGAAGATAAATGGTTGTTGTTTAAGCCTCCCAGTCTGTGGAATTGTATTCTGACAGCCTGTGTACGTTCTGTGCACATTCCAAAAAGTCCAGCCACACGTCTCTCCCCAAGCTCTCCTGTCACTAAACAGACAATTTATTTTTTCCAAGTCCGCAATCAACGTGGTGAACATGTTACCACCGGCCATGAATTGGATGGATGGCATTCCTCAGACCTCCTTCCCTTCCATACAGAATAAACCAGAAGGAATGCCTGGAGTTCCGCCCACCGGCGGGACCGCCTCTCCCTCCCTACTTTCAGGCCATCCCTGCTCAGGGCTCATCCCTGCTGTCTGGTTCCACCCTACCATGTGCATCCATTAATAAATCCAGCCCTGCTTTTCCTCCTCTGTATGTGGCTGCAGGGAACTTGCCATCAGGCCATCGGCATGTGTTGAGAGGCAGTCAGGCAGTAGGAAGAGGTACCGTGGAGCCTGGACTGACTGATCTGTGGTTTCCAGACCTGCAGAGCTTGGTCTCTATGTATCATTCACACTTTACAACGATGCTGCTGGGCATGTCCCGGGCGTGATGGGCAGCTTAAATCACATAGTCCTTTGTGACCCAGGGTCAAATGTTCAGTCACTATGGGGCTCTGCAACAGTCCAGGAGCTGCTTTTCAACTGAAAAACTAGTTATCAGCAGTTGACTTTACTTGGGTCCTATTGGGCTTGCCAGGAGCCCCCGATAGCATCTCTGTCTGCCTCAGGTCCTTCCATGCCACTGGGTCTGCTGCTCAGACTGCTTATAACGCAGCCTGGATTTGTTTCTGAACCCCTTTCATACCCTGTGCCCACTCAAAACCAGTAGCCTTGTCAGATACCCAGTAATTAGGTCAGAGCGGCACACAGAAAAATATGGTTTAGTTTGCCTCTAAACTCACTACATGTTGTGTCTCCTATGTGGTACATGGGGCGAGATGCAGCAGCTATCTCTCCCGTGTAGCAGGAGACACCCCAACATGCCCCAGACCACTGGGCCCCTGGAACCATCAGTGATGTCACAGCCCTGAACTTCCCAGGGGGTTATCTCCCAACTTCTTGAAGTCCACGTGTTACCAACGCACCTGAGGCGCCTGCCACCTCCTGCTCCCCAAATCAAATTAGAATAATGCCATCAGTGTAAAGGACCAGCGCCATGTCCCATAGAATAGCGAGACAAGCAAGCTCCCTCCGGATTATATTACGATAGCAGGATTTGATTTAGCTCTAAGGCAGGACAGTTAAGATATAGTGCTATCCTTGGCACATGAAGGCAAACTACTTTTAATTTTTTTTTTGCTGATAGAGAAAGTGCATAGGGTAAGCATTTCCCAGATAATTAGGTGCATACTAGGTGCCCGAAAGTGTTGCCTTTCGAGCAGCCAACCCACAGCAACCCTGCTGAGAGAAAGCCAGGGTAATAAATTTGCCAACCGGTCTCCAATCTCCTGCTGGTGCCTCCAATTACCCAAGTCCAACTGAAAGCCAATCCTACAGGTCAGCTCGTGGGACACAGGCAGAGTGGAGAAGGTGGAGATTGGGTCAGAGATGCAAATGGAAACCAGCCACCATACTGGAACGTGACATAGCACACACCAGATAAACGAATGAATAATTCGATGATGCTCCAATGTTAAGGGAGCGGTCCTTTCTCAAGAATAGAATTTAGGAGTCATGCCACTGGGCAGGAAGCTTTCTGGATCAAACCGATTAAAGTTAGACTGCCAGGACAGGATGCACTTTCTGACTATTTAATATACAATGGAGTCAGAGATCTTATATGCTAGCGAGGGCAGGATTTGTGATTTTGAAAATTCTAGTGTCCTCTGCTGATACACCACTGTTTCAACAGTCTCCTTAATGAGGTTGAGTTTTATCACAACCTAATTCCTCCCGCTTTCCGCTCGAGTTGGGGCACATTCTTCCTTCTGGAGATTATCAGGAGGTACAGGGTATTAAGATATTGGCACCTATGAACGTTGAGGACTTTATGCTAAGTGAAATGAGTCAGTCACAAAAAGACAAATACTGCATGATTCCAATGAGATGAGGTACCTAGGGTAGTCAAACTCACAGAGACAGAAAGTAGAATGGCGGTTGCCATGGGTTAGGGGGAGGAAATGCGGAATTAGTATTTAATGGGTACAGAGTTTCAGTTCTGCAAGATGAAAAGAGTTCTGGAGAAGGATGGAGGAAACAGTTGCACAAGAATATGAATGTACTTAATGCCACTGACCTGTACACTTAAAAATGGTTAAGATGTTAAATTGTATGTCGTGTATTTTACTACAGTTTTAAAACTTGGGGGGAAAAAAGACATTGGTACCTGCTGTAGAAAATCATACTTTAGAGATTCCTCAACTGATTAAAATCCCAGCATTACCACTTACTAGCCTTGGACAAGTTACTTAACCTCTCAGACCCAAAATTTCCTTACTTCTAAACTGGTATTGATAATGCCTATCTCACTGGGTTACTGAGAGAATTAGGGAGATAATATGCATAAGCATTTCCAGCAGAAGCCCTTTATAGACCCTGATGCCCTTTGTCCTTTGAAAGAAAAACACAGGAAAGGAACCATCTTAGGACAGGCAGGCAGCTCTCAGAGGCAGCTTGTTTGGGCCCATCCTGTCCCATGAGGCATAAGGACACGTATAGATAGATCCCTTAGGTGCTGACCACCCTCGCCTACAGGGATTACACATTTTCACATGCTGTTCCTTCAGGCTAGAGTGCGGTTCCTCCTTCCTTTCTGTTCTGGCCACACCCCTCCTCCTGTGCCGACAGAAAACCTGATCATCCTTCAGATCTCAGCTTAAACACCCTTTCCTTTGCAGGCCTTTTCTCACCTGGTCAGGGAATCCCTCCTGTAACACTGTGCTAATGCCATGAGTTGTCGTTCAGCTACTCAAGATCATAAACCCCACGAGAAAAGGGACCATGTCTGTCTTCTTCCCACTTGTAAGCCCAGACCCGAGTAGATCCCAGGGAAATGGGAAAGGATGTAGGAAAACAGTGGAAAGACGTGGGGGCCTTGAGAACAAGAAAGCACCATCCTCGGCCAAGACATTTTAGAAGATTCATAGAAGACAGAAAGTGGATAGACAGTGGATCACAGCAGAACAAAATGATAACTCCAGACCACCATGGAAGTAGTGGCTGTCTTTCCTGGCAGAGCCCTGGAGCAATTCCAGGACTTGGAGTCAGCAAGTTGGGAGAGAAGGAGGGATGACTTGAAGGGCCATCTGTAGACTGGCTCAGACAGTTAGTCCCTCCCTTCCATGAAATATCTGGAGAAGCACCACTTGCTGGGGCTGCAGCCCTGGGAGTCCTGACTCCGACAGTGTAAAAGCTGTGTCTGCAGAGATCCCACGTGAAGGGGTGGGGGCAGCAGACTGAGGCAGAGTGGGGGCTAAGACTTGGGACCCCCATACGGAGCCCCAGGTAAAGGTCTCCACTATCAGAGGGGATTCCTGTTGGTTCTCACAATTCTGAGCCTGCCTGTGAAGGGGACGGACCCCTTTACAAAGACTTCTTAGCCAGCCCCTGGTTCTGGTGGGGATGGAGGGTGAGAGCGGGGCGGGGGAGAGACCTTTCAGGTAAATGGGTCTATAGCTATTTGCAAAGGAAACGCATGTAAGTTGCCTGTAAAAATCAGTGTGTCCCATCATTCCTAAGCCAAGCCATGCCAATCAAAGATCGTAAGAGGTTTAAAAGCAACTAATGCTGTGAAAGACCAATTTGAACAAGTAGAACACATCGTTTCAGAGAGTGGGAGAGAAGAAACAAAACTTAAAAAAAAACCTTTCTAATCTAAACTCCAAAAGATAGACTATTTATCCATCGAAAAGAAGAATAGGAACAGATGACCATGAAAAAAGAGCCCTGAGAAAATTCAAAATTCTCAAAAATTAAAAACATGATTGCTAAAGTGAAAACTCAAAAGTAGAAGGTCTGAGCGAAGTAAAAGATCAAACAGTGATCCAGAAGATACGGACAGAGAGATATTCCAAAATATGGAGCAAAAATGAGGGAAAGTTAAGAAACATAGAGGATTCGATATCTATCTAATAGGAGTTTTGGAAGGAGAGAACAGTGAATGAAAAGAAAGTGTTTAAAGAAATAACTAAAAATAATTTCCCTGAACTGAAAAAAACCTTAAGTGTTCAGGTGGAAAAAGTTGACTAGTACCAAAGACAAGGAATTAAATACACACACACACACACACACACACACACACACACACACACAGACGTATTTTGATTAAGGTCCAGAATGCCAAGTTTAAAAAGAAAACCGCTAAATTTTGCAGTGAGGAAAGAAAAGAAGTCCCTCATAGGAAATAAGGAATACATTAGAATCAGGAATATCTAAAGTGACATTGTTTGCTAAAACATAGGGGAGCAATGACCCCCAAACTTAAAACTACATCCAATCAGACAAGCAAATGTGAGGATAAAATTAAAATGTTAAGCACTCACAAAGTTTATCTCTCCATATTCCCTATCTGGAAAAATTAATCAAGGGATGTGCTCCTCCCAAAGGGAGAAGGAATCCACGAAAGAGGGAGGTGTGAAGCCCAGAAGCCCAGGAACCACAGGGGGTCATGTGTGTAACAGGCCTGGAGAGCTGTCAGTTCAGATTAGAACAGGAAGTAAAAGCCCTCCAAGAAGATGTCTTTAGGAAGAAAATAGATTTCATTACACACATTGAATATTTAGGAACCTGGAAATACTTAATGACAAAGTGAAGATATTTCAATAACTACATATGAACACGCACACACACATACACACAAAAGGAAACTAGAAACTGGGGAAGACAAAACAAATGCTGTACAAGCTAGTCATGATCTGAACAGGAAGCTAATTAAAACGTGATTTTGAGCTATACAGAGAATTTAGAAAAGTCTTTCATCGTGACGCAGGTGTCATGACACTATACTTTTCTGTGGGTTCAGTCGCATCACTTGTTTTTGCACTGAACCTCTATACAGAGCACAAAAGACTTAATTATAGTTGTAGGACAGAATGAAGATGTGAGAGCAATGGCAAACTTGAACAGAAATAGGGAACGGGAGAGAAGCAGAGAGACCTGCAGATCCGTGGTGACCTCACCTCACAGGGTGGCCGCCTTTTACAGAGCTTAGGAGAGCTCGGAGGGAAACCCCTTCCCCCCTGCAGAGTGGGATCTAGAGAAGGGAAAGGGAAAGGGGGGAAGGGGGTTTTGTACCCCAGAGCCTGGCTTCAGCAGTGACCATGGCTTTGGTCTTTAATCTCAGGTGGGACTTTCTGTCCTCATCACCATAGGAGTCAGATTCTCAGCCACCACTGCTTGTTTTGAGACCCACAGCCCAGGTCCCACTCGGCTCTTACCGTTTCTTTTCTCTTTCTTGTCCTCATGAGTAATTGTCTTATTTCTGAGCCATGTTCTATCTTTTTTTAAAGAAGTTTCCTCTGTGTATATTTCGTTTGGCATTGCTTACTGTTTTCACAGAGGATGAAATACACCTTGCTGTACCATCTTGACTGGAAAGCCATTGTATTACTACTATAATTCTTAAAATGATATCTTAAAACATGGAAAATCCATTCCTCTCCCCTTGTAGGATCTAATCTGCAAGATACTGACATTGTGTAGTTATTGGTTTTTATACACATGCAAAACCAGAACTTATCTTTCAGATCAACACAGTATCCCTTTTCTGAACTCCGGAACAGAGTTATTCCATGAGGGAAACCGAGGCACGGGAGAGGGTACCATTGATGTTCAAGTGGTTCACCCACCCTCAACCTGTGCCCCGCCCCTCCTGCCCCCAACCCCGCCTTCGGGGAGGAGCATACGCAAATATCTCAGAGTTCGGAGAGGTCCGCGTATAATCTCCACCTGCGGTGTGTTAACAGCCGCCCGCCCGGTCAGCACATTTCTCCTTACAGGTCACCCTAAATCACTTCTGCTTCTTCCCTTCTCTCCAGTCTCAGCGGAGATGAACAGCTGGCCCTCCTCTGCCTCCTCCTCCTCTCCCCTCTCCTCTGGGGCAGAGTCCATTGGGTAGCAGGAGATCATTATTTAGTCACCCTCTAGCCGTTTCTTTCCCTGGCTGGCTCACGCTCCTTCCTTAAAGGTCCGTCCTAGGTCTTATTCAGAGCGGTTAGTCGTCTGGTGGCTTTTCTTCGCAATCCTTCCTAGGCGCTTTTCCTCGCTAAGCGCTGAGGTCGGAATGGATTGGATATTCTTCTGGTAAGCATTTCCAGGAGGGCTGAGACCGTAATCCTTTTCATAATTCTTAGGATTAAAACATAAAACACAATGAAGCAAACCACTGACAACTGTGCCCTAACAAATAAGGAAGCAAATACATAAAGTTGGGGGGTTGACCTCATTCCTCTTAAATATTATCATTCTGTTTCCTGCTCTGAGCCAGCCTGTTATCTGCCGGGCTGTTTTCCTCCCAGTGTCCATTCTCTCCTTTGCTTGTGCTCACACCCCCAGTTATTGGCTGGATACGTGACCACGCAGAGTAAAGACTGTTTCCTAGGCTCCCTCATAACTTGATGGGACTCTGAGACCAAGTTCTGACCAATGGAATGTTAATGGAAGTGTTGGATACAACTACTGACAAATATTTTTAAAGGGTAAAGGCAGGCCCTTTCCCCCCGCCCCCCTTTCTCCTTCTCACTGCCTGGAAAAGGAGATCAGATGGTAGGGATCCCTCCAGGGCCATGAGGCAGCTCTCTGTGGATGGAGAGCAATACAACGAAAGGCCCCCGGATCCAGATAATCACGTACTGGTTAGAGCAGCCCTGGCTACCTTCTGGCTTATTTAGTGTGTGGGAGAAGTTAAATTCTATTTTCCTAAACTGCTGGTGTGTATGTGTGTGGGTGGCGGGGAGGGTATTTATTTATTTCATGAAGCTAAACCTGATTAAGCGGCCCTTAGAATGTGTTTATATATGTTTCGTTTTGTTTCACTTGCAGAGGATGATACAGACAGAGAATATCCAGCTGGTTGTGTTTTTCTCTCCTCTGTGTATGAGCAGCTCAAGTGTACCAAATGCTTACTATATACCAGGTATTTGGTATGCCTGGTTTCATTGAATCCTGACATAAACCTAGGATGCTATATATATATATTTTTTTGCTGTTCGCGGGCCTCTCACTGTTGTGGCCTCTCCCGTTGCGGAGCACAGGCTCCGGACGCGCAGGCTCAGCGGCCATGGCTCACGGGCCCAGCCGCTCCGCGGCATGTGGGATCTTCCCGGACCGGGGCACGAACCCACGTCCCCTGCATCGGCAGGCGTACTCTCAACCACTGCGCCACCAGGGAAGCCCTAGGATGCTATTCTCATTTTCACTTGAAATGAGAGTACACTGACACACGGAGGTTAGATAACCATGCTCAAGGTCACATCCCACAGCCTGACCCTACAGCCCACCCTCCTGGCATATGAGCATTGACTCTGTTCCCCAAGGACCTACCGGAAAGGTGTTCATAAACGTCACCATGCGTTGAGTCCTTGCTCCATGCAGGCACTGTGCTGGGACAGAAAGCAAATTCTAAAGAGGCTGGAGTGAATTGGCATAGGGGAAGCAGAGCAGGCAAGGTAGCTAGGGGCTCAAATTGTGTGTTTCCAAATTCAGAGCGCCTTTCAGCGGTGCTGTGTAGTGCAATATTCCTCTTTCCACTGATGTATTTTGAAATTGTGATTGATAGATGCATTCTTTTTGAAGCTCAGTAATCCAGGATTCTTTCTTGTTCTTTCGTCTAAATTATTCTCTTAAATTGCTTCACCTGGACTTTCCCTTTGTTTTATGTTGAGAATATTGATGTCATAAGAATCTTATTCATCACATGCTGATATTAATTCTGGAAAGTAATTACTCTGAGGTACCTCTTATCTTACTCACATCCAAACTCATGAGACAATAGAATATGAAGTATGATAAAAATACAATAATTTATCAGCTACTGACCTGGCGATATTATACATGACTTAAACTACAAATAAAGTCAAATGAAAGATTCGTTAGTGTCACTTTCATAAACTAACAGACTAACATTAAAAAATCATCCCCTTTTAGACTAACAACCTTTGGAAAATTCAATACTCAATATAGTCAATAAACTATTGATTGATGACACATGAAAATAACCGTTTTTATTTATTCTCCTTTAGCTATTCTTGAACAGGAGAATACTCTTCATTTCCACTTTGAACAATTAGTAAGGTGAAATTTTAGTCCAAATTAAACTATCCTTGTGAAATTCTTTCATAAATTTTTACGCTCCTTTCTGGCTTCTTGAATAATCAACCTCACCATCTTTTTAATTGAGAATTATAGATAAAAGCATGACTCAGAGCTGAATATAAATCCTACACATTGTAACTTTGAACCAATATTGCAAATTAGATTCTCTGAGCCTTTTTTTTTTTCATGTTGATGCACTATAATGACACAAATAATATCAGTTGCAGGATATAAGAACTACTTTTCATAGGAAAATTGTTTCTAGGGCTTTGAACTACCTAACTAGTTCTTGAATATGGAAGCAGTATTGTTTCTGTAGTACCATGCAATTGTAAAAAGAAATGGTGAAGCGTAAAAACAACTTAAAAAGAGACAAACTCTATAGTTTTGATCACTATTAAAAAATAAAATAAAAATTCTATATTGCAAAAATGTGGCATTCAAAAAAAGCAAACTACAAATTTGTAAAAATAGATATTTAAGACAAAAATATAGAGAGCTCATACAAATAACTTAAAAAACCGTAGGACAACAACAGAAGCGTGGGCAAAGACTTCAGATACATAATTCACAAAAGAAGCGTTACCAATAGCTAATAAACTATCGAAAACAAAGAGATGCAAATTAAAATGCACAGTGATTTTTAAATATCTCATATAAGCAAATATTTTAAAATAATGCACCATTAAATAGAAGTGGTTGGAGTGGACAGCCTTGCTTTGTTCCTGATCTTAGGGGGAAAGGATTTGGTCTGAAACCATTAACTGTGATGCTAGTTGTACATTTTTCAGATTCTCCTTTTTTTTTTCAAACTCCCAGTCCATCTCTCAGATGCTCTTTTTTTTTTTTTCAGTTTTTTAAATAATTTTTATTCGAGTATAGTTGCTTTACAATATCGTGTTAGTTTCTACTGTACCTTAGATGCTCTTGATCAGGTTGAGAAATCTTATTTTTATTCCAAAATTCCCTTTTGTTCTCTATTTTGACAATAATGCTCAAGGTTGGCAACAATGCAACAAGACACACGATACTCTGCTGTGGGAGTGTAAGTCTGCACACTCTCTAGAAATCAAGTTAGCAATATGTATCAAATATTTTGTGCCATATTTTATGTCAGTCCTTTTGTTTCTATACAGTTGACCTAAGAAAGTCATCTGATATATGGTTAAAGATTTATTTACAAAGATATTCATTGGAATGTTATTCACAATAGTGGCAAATTGAAACTAACGTAAGGTCAATATTGGAAGTTGGTTAGGATAATTATGGCCAAACATAAAAGAGAATAATATGCAACCATTCAATTTCAATTTACAGAGTCTTTTTAATGCCATGCGAAAATGCTTACAAGTGGGGCAAAAGTATGATAAAGACAAGATCTGGCCCAGGAACTTGGTTTCAGAGTCAAGGAGGTGCAATGAATGGATTTGAAGTGACAGGGCTCTGAGATGCTGAGCAGGGACATGATGTGGGGACCAGAGATTGAGTGAAGACCCAAAGTAGGGTCACAAAACCGTAACTCTGCATTCAGTGGGGGAAGAGGTAGAACGCAATGTAGGGAAAAAGAAACAGAGAGTCATCAGAGAGGAAAGGCAGAACGTGGAGGCGACAGAGACAGCGCTGCTTTAATACGGAAAGCAGAATGTTCTCCTCCATGAGTCCGCCCATCCTCAGCACCACAGTGAGATCCAGCACTCCAGAGCAGACTCTTTTCAAACTGCAGACGAAAAAGACTGGAAGGAAATACACCAAAACGTTAACCGTGATTTTTGTCTGAATGGTGGATTATGGGTGATTCTAATTTCTTTCTTCATGCTTTTACATGTTTTCAAAGTTTTATAATGACAGAGAAGTATTTTTAAGAATTTCCGACCATAGAAAATCAGCTTTTTAATTCCCTGTGCCAAGTTCAGAAACACACTTTAATGGGACAAAATAACTAAAAGATGACAAGACTTCAGGGTACATCCTCTTAATCTCCAGGCCAATTGCCAGTTGCTTTATAGATGAACTTTCTCCCCAAGTGTCCTCAAGGCACTGCAGTCACCTATGCCGAGTTGAAACCGTGTCAGATATGTTTCCTTAAACAGTTTCAGGTTTAGCAGTCCATGGGCAGTTTTTTAAATAACTAGTCTTAACATATTCATTCAGTCATTCACTGTGTTCCCACTAGATGGTGAAAGTATTACAAAGATGAAGTAACTATGTCTACATGGCTTATGTTCAAAGTCCTTGTGTGGCACGTAGGCTAGAAGCAGAACAAATGAGCAAAGCAGGAGTTTTAGAGAAGCGAAAGAATACTTCTGCCTGAAGAGATCAGGGCAGTCTTCACAGTGGAGGTGACATTTGGACTTTACCTTAAAGTAAACGGGGTTCCAACAGGTAGAGAGGGGAGGATGCCATGATCTCCCTGAGGGCAGGAACTATATTTATCTTGTTCACTACTTATTCTGTAGCTACTAGCTCGTTTCTGGTGCTTAGTCGGTGTTCAGCAAACATTTATTTAATGAACATTTGTGGGCAGGGTGGAGAGAAGAGACACATAATCAAATTCTCAGCAGTGGGGAAACAGGTTTATTCATACAAAAGCTACTTTTCTTTTGTGGAAGGATAGCTGGATGAGGAGGAACATTGGAATTTAAACTGGAAAGTTATATACGGGGTCCAGGTATGCTAGACTAAGGAGCACACAGTAGGTAATCATGATGGTGGACTGGAAATGTTCATCTGGAGTGGTTTTCAAAATCAATGGAATAGATCAAAAGTGAAGAGACCAAGTGTAAATCTATTAAAAGAGTATTGGGGAGGGACTTCCCTGGTGGTCCAGTGGGTGAGACTCCATGCTTCCAATTCAGGGGGCCCGGATTCAATCCCTGGTTGGGGAACCAGATACCGCATGCCGCAACTAAGACCCAACACAGCCTAAATAAATAAATATCTTTTGTAAAAAATAGAGAATTGGGGCTTCCCTGGTGACGCAGTGGTTGAGAGTCCACCTGCCGATGCAGGGGATACGGGTTCGTGCCCCGGTCCGGGAAGATCCCACATGCCGCGGAGCGGCTGGGCCCGTAAGCCATGGCCGCTGAGCCTGCGCGTCCGGAGCCTGTGCTCCGCAGCGGGAGAGGCCACAGCAGTGAGAGGCCCACGTAGCGCAAAAAAAAAAAAAAAAAAAAAAGAGAATTGGGGAAATGTGGATGCAGACTGTGTATTTGATGTTAAAGAATTATTGTTTTTTAAAATTTTATTTACTTTATTTATTTATTGGCTGTTTTGGGTCTGTTGCTGCACATGGGCTTTCTCTAGTTGCAGTGAGCAGGGGTCACTCTTCGCTGCGGTGCACGGGCTTCTCATTGCGGTGGCTTCTCTTGTTGCAGAGCACGGGCTCTAGGGCGCATGGGCTTCAGTGGTTGTAGCACGTGAGCTCTAGAGCGCAGGCTCAGTAGTTGTGGCGCATGGGCTTAGTTGCTTTGCGGCATGTGGGATCTTCCCGGACCAGGGCCCCTGCATTGGCAGGCAGATTCTTAACCACTGCGCCACTAGGGAAGCCCCGAGGAATTATTGTTCATTTAGGTGTGATAATAATATTTTGGTGATCTCTTAAAGAAATACAAGGAAATATTTACAGATAAAATAATATGATGTCTGGATTTACTTCAAAATCATCCTGGAGGGTCCAAGGGTAGGGGCACCGATGAAACCAGCATGGCTATATATTGATAACTGCCAAACTGGGGGATGGCAAAGGAACTTTCTGGGGTGATGAGAAAGTTCTATATATTGATTAGGGGTGGCAGTTAAACAAGTATATACATTTATCAAAACATCGTACACTTAAAAATCCATGCATTTTACCATATGTAAATTTTTTGTAGAAAAATTGGGTGATGGGTAAATTGGGTTGATTTTACTATGCCCTCTACTTTTTTTTTTTTTTTTTTGTGGTACGCGGGCCTCTCACTGTTGTGGCCTCTCCCGTTGCGGGGCACAGGCTCTGGACACGCAGGCTCAGCGGCCATGGCTCACGGGTCCAGCCGCTCCGCGGCATGTGGGATCTTCCTGGACCGGAGCACGAACCCATGTCCCCTGCATCGGCAGGTGGACTCTCAACCACTGCGCCACCAGGGAAGTCCCCCTCTACTTTTTTATATGTTTGAAAATTTTCATAAAAAATGAAAAAGAAGAACAAAAGAAAGAGAAGAAGGAAGAAATCTGCTGCAGTATTGGAAGCAGGAAATTACTTAAATTAGAGTGGAGGCATGGAATGAAGAGGCACAGGTTAAGAGTGACAACTTTTCAGGTTCAAACAGGTGATGGATCGCTGGATGGTGCAGGGTTCTGCCTCACTGGAGCACTCACACGGTGTTGCGGAACTGCAATTGGGTTGGGTTGCTTTAACCCAGGCATTAAAAGGAGACAGCACAAAATAATTTATTCGGTATTGTCTGATGCAGCTCCCATTTTCTGCAACCGACTTCATTATCAGCATCACCAAAACGCCTACTTGATATTCTCATCCACAGAACTGTTGCTCCGTCATCTCTGAAGGAAAAAAAAGACAGTGAGAAGAAAATTTCTTTTATGTGCTTTGGTTATAGGATTGAGCCTTTCTCAGGCCATTTAAGAGTAGACCCAGGAGGAAAGGTATTTAGGGCTTTCCAGGGTAGACCTAATCCTGAAGAGGTCTGGCCTGGTAATTACTGTGCCCTGAGTGCCTTCTTCTGTTGGAACTATGTCCGTGGGATAGACCATATTGCCATTTTCATGTCTGTTGATTTTTTTTTTTTTTTTTTTTTTTTTTTTGCGGTACGCGGGCCTCTCACTGTTGTGGCCTCTCCCGTTGCGGAGCACAGGCTCCAGACGCGCAGGCTCAGCGGCCATGGCTTACGGGCCCAGCTGCTCTGCGGCATGTGGGATCTTCCCAGACCGGGGCACGAACCCGTGTCCCCTGCATCGGCAGGCGGACTCTCAACCACTGCGCCACCAGGGAAACCCTGTTGATTTGTTTTTATTTTAATATTTGAATGGGAGCAATCTGTCTGGGAATATTTTCGTACAGATTTGATATTATGATGACTAAAAATGACTATCAGTGGTGCTTAATGTAAGTTTATGATAACATTCGGAATTACATTCAAACGAGTTAAACATACTGCCCCAGAGATACGCTGACAGGATGGAAAGAAGACATGACCAGAGGCAGCTCTGGCCTGGAAGTGGATCGTTCCCCTAATCCTACCAAATGGATGCATTTACCCAGCATCTGTTCCTTGCTTCTTCCCTTCTCCTTTTTCAGAACTTAAATTTAATCTTCTGGTTCTGAAGATCAGAAGTCTGACACATGTCTCACTGGGCTACACTCAAGGTCTGGATGGAGCTGTATCCCTTTCTGGACACTCCAGGAAGGGGTCCATTTCCTTGCGTTTTTCAGCTTTGAGGGCCCACCCACTTTCCTTGGCTTGTGCTCCCTTTGGCCATCTTCAAAGCCAGCATCCTAGCACCTCCCTGACCCCGCTTTCATCAACACATTTTGCTTCTTCCCTTCTGACCGAATGCTTGCTTTGGCCAGGGTGGTCTTCATCCCTCAGACAGCCTTGTGCCTCAAGGGGACAGCCCAGCTCTGGGGGTGAGCCCGCTTAGTCAAAGGAAATCCCATACCTCTATCCCCCGCCAGTGATCTGTTCAGAAACTAACTTTTGTCCATTTCCTCCCCTTAACTGTGAACTCCATGAGAATGTGGATGGTCATCTGCTTTGCCAAGCATCTGGAACAGCGCCGGGCACGTAGTTCTCACTTAATAAATGAATTTATCTTTTTCATTCCTCTTCAGCAAACTTTAACTGATCACCTACTTTATGTCAGGGACTCTTCTGAGTGCTGGGGCTGAGAAGATGTATAAGACTCCAGGAGTCTAGCGGGGGAGACAGACGATTCCCTAACAATGCGCCGTGATAGACACTGTCATGAAGTTGAAGGGAGAAGGCTGAGTGGGCACTACCTGCAGGAGACGGGCAAGGCTTCCCAGCACCTCCGACATCCAGCAGACCGTGGAGGATGAGCAGAGGTTTGCCAGGTGAAGAATTAGGGCAAATGCAGTGACCACACAATTTGTTGCCTAAGCCAGGACACTTTGGAGAGCGAAAGGAAGGCTATTAATAATTACACCGAGCAACAGGTGTAAACAGAGATTGTTCTGGGCAAACCAGGCCACATGCTCCTTCTTGGCGGGAGGAGCAACGTGGGCGAAGGCAGAGGTGACAGAAGCGCGTGGGGAGAGGGAGACCTCAGTGTGTTGGGATGAGAAGTGGGCGCCAAGGGGAGGAGCTGGTGTGGCAGGTGGGCGCCAAGGCGAGGGACCTGTCTTGGCAAGCAGAGAACTTCAGCTTGGTCCTGCAGCCCTGGGGACCTGTGGAGCTTCTCAGCAGCAGAGCACCAGGACCAGGTTTGCATCTGGGGACAACAGCTCTGGCTGTCCCAGGGAGAGAGGCCCAGGCTAGAGGAGGGAGACCAGAATAGAGGCTGGTGCGGTGGCTCGTTAGGGGACGCTGGGCCCTGATCTCAAGCGGGATGGGAGGGCGGGTCCCAAAGGAAGCACATACACTAGGTGTTCCTGAGGTGGAACTGACGGAAGGGCAGAGGAGGGAAAGCAGAGACGGGTGATGCTCAAGTGTCCAGCCTCGGTGACTGGTGGCTCCTGCTGGGGACACGCAGAAAATGACCTCAGCTGCCTGGCAGACTCAGAGTCATCGCGGAGCAGGTACAGGAAGCTGAACCTCACAGGGCCAAGTGCCCAGCCAAGCAGGCAAGCCAAAAGCTAAGTCATTCGATCCAAAGGGTCAGCACAGGTGGAAAAGAGGGAGACCGGGGAAGCCTGTGAAGGAGAAGCACTAAAGCAGATGGGCAGAGGGGCAGGGACCGAGGCCTGGTTTCAAGTTGAGCCACAGGCATACCTGGCATGTTTGTAGCCTCTGCATCCCGGTCATGCTTCAGAATGGAGCAGGGATCCCCGGGCAGACCGCTGGGAGCGCTGAGAAGACAGCACCTAAGGGTGGCAGAAGAGGTGAATCTGGAGGCAAGTCAACGTAACTGAAGTGATCTGTGGGACCAGAGGGCAAAGGAAGTCCGTATAAAGGAACACTGGCGTCATCTGTAAGTCCCTGGTGAGTTTTTTTTAATGATTGTTTTTTATTGTGCTAAAATATATGTAACAGAAAATTTACCATTTGAACCATTTTTAAGTGTACAGTTCAATGGCATTAAGTACATTCACATTCCTGTTCAACCATCACCACCGGGTATACCCAAATCCTTTTCAACAGCCTCATGAGACTCTGTACTCATTAAACACCAACTCTCTGTTCCCCCTCGTCCCAGCCCCTGGCTTCCACTGTTCTACTTTTTGCCTCTAGGAATTTAACTGTTTTAGATACTTCTTTTGAGTAGGACTATACAGTATTTGTCTTTCTGCTACTGGCTTATTTCACTTAGCATAGTGTCCTCAAGGCTTATCCATATTGTAGCATGTGTCAGAATTTTGTTCCTTTTTCAGGCTGAATAATATTCCATTATATATATTTGCCATAGTTTGTTTATCCACTCATCCGTTGATGGACTCTTGGGTTGTTTCCACATCTGGCTATTGTGAATTCATTACTCTTTGAATCAAGCAACCATACACTGTTCTGAATCATCTTGTTGAGGAGAAAAGAGGAAAGAATCCAGGGAAGCAGCCAGGCACTCTTTTATCTCACGCATCCTGGGGGCCAGCTGTGGTTCTGAGTCCTTATGTGCAGTATCTCATTTAATCTCCCCAAGAACCTGATGAAGTAGGGATCTTCCCTTCGTATAACGAGGAAACTGGAGCTTAGAGGGTAAAGGGCTTGTTCAGGATCGCAGACTGGATATCCTCTGTGGGTGGAGGGGAGGGATTCAGCCAAGGCGGCACCCTAATTCTTAACTTGAAGCCCATTGGTATCTTAGGAGTCGACTACTACTAACAACCGTAGAGCTTTATAAAATCTGTTTTTCCCTTATTTATTATTTTCGTTGTCTATTTCTTATTTCTTAGTAATGATTGACAGTGGAATCCTTAAAATAAAAAGCTCCTTGCTGCTTACAGGCAGCAAAAACAAGGAAGCAGTTCCTCTGGGGACACTGTGTGTCCAGGTTGTCAAAAGGAGCAGCCCTGGGCTTGAGCCTTGGAAAGATGGGCATGCGTTTCCCTGTTACCTGGAAGACCTATTAAAAGATATTCTGGTATCATCTGTCGTTTGTGTGTCCTCAGGTTTTGTGTCAGAAAGCAGATATATCTGCTCCTATGTGTAACTGTTGTTAAAAGGAAAAAAAGAGTAAAATTTCTACCACGCGTGGTAGAATTGACCAGAAGGAATTGGGAAAGGCTAAAGGAAAGAAAAAAAAAAGCCCTACAAAAACACCCAGAAAAGGTTAAGTTGCCTGGGGAGATGAGCACTCTTCCTGTGCTGGGGAAAAGCACAGGACCGTTCTGTGGACCGGTGTTGGGTAATGGTGGTCATGTGATCATTGATCACGTGATCACGTGAGGACCTGATCACTTCACCTCTTTTCTGTTGGGGCCTGGAGGATGGAGCGCCAGGAACAGAGAGGACTTTCTGGGCTCACCTCCCTTCTTCCCATCTCTCATTCCCTCCCCAACCTCTTCCTTTTGACAGAGCAGGAGAAACACCCATTGCTAGCCCTCCTGAAGCAGGCAAACAAAAGCTTGCCCTTCTGTAAAGAGACTGTTATCTTCCTTAACTTGCAGAGTCTGAGCCAATGCAGGCAGAAGAGCCCCGAGTCCTAAGGAAGGAAGCGTCAGAGTTCAAGTGTGTGTTCTGTTTAGGCAGAGATAGACCAGAATTGAACTAGGCTTGCACTAAGTTACTTAAAAGAAATTTTTTTTTTTTGGTTTGGATTGTGCCTAGTGACTTAAAAATATTGTCACATAACTGTCTTTTATTTAAGTTTTAAAAAAATTCAATTTACTTGATTTTGGAAGTAGTTATACATTTGCATGTTTGCAAACTCAAAAAGCATAAAAAGTATGCAGTAAAGCTCTCTCTTCCATCCTGTTCGCCAATTCACCCATTCCCACTACCACAATCCTGGGAAATCACCATGAACTGTTTCTTGTATGTCTGACAGGAGTTTCTGTATGCTAAATATATTTTGGAATTTTTGCGTTTAACATTGCTATGCTCTGCTGTTTCAATAATTTTTAAAAAGAAGAAGTGGGAGCCATGCCTGTTTGTCTCAAGTGATGACAGAGCTTGTGTGTCTCAGGAAACCCCCAGTGGGTATGCTGCCCCGTACTAGGTGCCCTAGGCAGGCTCCTCAAGGTCAAGTGCCCAGGAGGCCCGGTGGGCGGGAAGAGGCAAAAATGGCAGTAAAACCACAAGTTAGAGCCAAACGTTTACAATACAAACTCCAAGTGTATGGTTAAACTCTGGTAAATCATATAGAAAAACCACCCTGACATTTTTGAGAAGCAGGTTGTTAAGGAGAGGGCAGGATGAAGTGAGAAGCTGTCTCCAGAGGAAAAAACCTAAAGGCACAGTAAAGAAAATCAGAGCTGTGATTGGGGAAGTTGCAGATGCTTGAGACTTTCTGGAGTCCAGAAAGTACATTTTCTTTTCTTTTCCTTTTTTTCTTTTTTTTTCTGATGAACTTTCTTATAAGAGCTGAGTAAATGCTGAACTGAAAATGGGAAACTCCAGACGGAAGGCAGTCAGAGAAACAGCAGAGTATCTGCGAGCGCTTTCTCTTTTTTTTTTTGACGGTACGCGGGCCTCTCACTGTTGTGGCCTCTCCCGTTGTGGAGCACAGGCTCCGGACGCGCAGGCTCAGCGGTCATGGTTCACGGGCCCAGCAGCTCCGCGGCATGTGGGATCTTCCCGGACCGGGGCACGAACCCGTGTCTCCTGCATCGGCAGGCGGACTCTCAACCACTGCGCCACCAGGGAAGCCCTGCAAGTGCTTTCTGAGACTTCACATTCATTGTGTTGATCAGTCAAGATAAATCAGCTCTATGTACCAGGATTCTTCTGTTTTTATTTGCTCTGGAGGCAGACATACTTAAAGTGTAGGTGTTTTATCCGTTTCTGTTCGTTCACTAACATTTATTTATTGAGCACTTACTGTCCTTTCTCAGGCCTTGGGGACAGAGCTCTAAAATAGGGTTCCAGTTCTCTTGAGCTTACACGAGAGGAGGGGATCTGGTGGCATCAGGGCCAGAGGAGGTGACCCTGTAAAGGAGGGGGAGTGTTCCAGGGAGAAGGAACCGCCAGAACAAACGCTCAGAGGTGGCATGGAGCTTGTCGGTGCTTAAGGAATAAGACAGGCAAGTGTTACTTAAAAGATATAATTATATTACTCTTTGAGATTTCCCAACTTTTCCCATTGGATCAGGTGACCCTACTCTCTAGTAAGGGGTAGCATTTTGGATGACCCAAAGAAGAAACAATCACTTTCTTCTCTGAACCCTTATAATACTATAAGTCACACAACTGGTACTTAAAGTGATCTGTGTACAAGTCTTCTCTCTCAACTAGATGGCATGCTTTTTTACTTTTTCCTTTTTTTTAAAAATTTATTTTATTTTTTGGCTGCATTGGGTCATCGTTGCTGTGCGCGGGCTTTCTCTAGTTGCGGCGAGCGGGGGCTACTCTTCATTGTGGTGCGTGGGCTTCTCATTGTGGTGGCTTCTCTTGTTGCAGAGCACGAGCTCTAGGCGCGCAGGCTTCAGTAGTTGTGGCATGTGGGCTCTAGAGCGCAGGCTCAGTAGTTATGGTGCACGGGCTTAATTGCTCCACGGCAATGTGGGATCTTCCCGGACCAGGGCTCAAACCCGTGTCCCCTGCACTGGCGGGCGGATTCTTAACCACTGTGCCACCAGGGAAGTCCCGATGGCACGCTCTTTGAAGGAACAAGCTTCTTTGTTCCCTGTTTCCAACAAGACTTCACGAGTCGGAGGTACTCAACAGATATGTATTGACTAAAAAAAGCAATTCAGATGCCCATTGCTGAGTAATTACATGACTGGAATGGATCATGTTTGTATCCAGGGTTGTCGCTTTATGGCTCTGTCTCTCTCTGTTCTCCCCTTTTCACAGAAGAAAGGGGTGGCTGATGGAAGCATTTGAAAAGGTATCCCCTTCTCAAGTTAAGCTCTGCAACTTTTGCACTTTTCCTAAACAGCCGGGATGCTCCCCAGCCTCCTGCAGTCAGGCCCTGCTTAGTGAGGAGCTAAGGGCAAAAGAAAATATTCCAGTTTACCTCTGTGCTCACCGGAAGTCAAGGTTTTCTCCCCAGGTACATACCTGTTAGTTTGATGTCTCCTTGAGAGTCTCTGCCATGTTTAGCCTCAACAAATTCCAGGGTGGGAATCCAAATGGAGATTATGAAGAACAAGAAACAGGTTTTCAGGTAGGCTGATTCTACCACTTAGTACTGATGGATATGATGGTAGAGGTTCCAGAGACCATAATCCCTGCTGGTGTCCCTGCGGGTCAGATTGTCCCCTTAACATTCCACACTCACCTCCACAAACTCCACAGAACGCTCAGTGCCGCAGCCTTAGACGTCCCTCTGGCTCCTATGGGTCAGTGCACGTGACTTTCCCTCTGCCTTCCCCTCCCCCGCCACTGTCCATCCTATTCTTCTGGACTGTGAGGCTGTCCTCAGCTTGTCCCTCCTGCAGGCAGGGTTAGTCTCACCTGCCTCAGAGCTGACTGCACTTAGTTCTCCATTCTCGCAGCTCATTTTCCGTAAAACTCGTCTGTCTACTCCCTGGGCGCACAGATTTCTCTTAACCATCAGTAGGTGACCAATAGATGTCTGGTTTAATGAAGGAACTCACTTTTCAGTTTTAAATAGAATGTAAAGGGGCTGTGCCTTTGGCCCTCTTTGAAAACCTAGATTTAAATAACGACAAAGGTTTAGATACATTAGCTATATGCCATGCTGCCCGGCAAATCAGAGTCATATATCCATAGGGCATATGCTTTGACTTTACTCGTCTGAATTAGAAATCAGCTTTGAAAAGTAAGTCACTGATCTGTTGATTCAAACCAACAAAAGAACATCACTGTTTTGATTCACATCCACCTCTGGACAGCTGGATGATGTTAATTAACGCCACCAAGAAGGTTAATTCATTCAGCTGTCAACGAGCAGGGTAGAGAAGGGGAGAGACCCTGGGTTTTCAAGTCAGAGTGTCTGGGTGTGGCCCCTGGCCCTACACTGGCTGGGCAGGGCCATGGTGAACGTGATAAAATGAGCACAAAATGATCCAGCTCCAAGGGCCCTGGGAGGTTACATTGGAAAATGCATCTAAAATACTAATCAGGGGCTTCCCTGGTGGCGCAGTGGTTGAGAGTCCGCCTGCTGACGCAGGGGACACGGGTTCGTGCCCTGGTCCGGGAAGATCCCACATGCCGCGGAGCGGCTGGGCCCGTGAGCCATGGCCGCTGAGCCTGCGCGTCCGGAGCCTGTGCCCCGCAACGGGAGAGGCCACAGCAGTGAGAGGCCCGCGTACCGGAAAATAAATAAATAAATAACAAAATAAAATAAAATACTAATCGGGCGACTGGCACACAGCAGAGTCTTGTTATGTCAGAGAGAGTAAACTGGCAGCCTGAGGGCAGTACTTGCCCATCCTGACTTTTAAAATGTTGGTACTGAATGTCCATTCAAAGCTCTCCAGTCTATGCTGAGTGCCAGGCACTTTTCTAACTGTGTCTCCATGTTTTATCCTTGTCACACCCCTCTGGGGTAGAAATAATCATTACCCTTATTTTCCAGATGAGGGAAGTGAGACAAAGAAATACTTATCTGTGTTTATTTTGTAGCCGTAACCTGGTCCCAAAGGAGTGAGTGCCTCTCAGCCTCCTTCTGTTAAGAGTCAGAATGAGGCACTTTGACTTGAGCTGGGTTAGCAGGGTGGATACAAGTGTGGCCTCTGGAGCTGGGTTAAAATCCTTGTTCCATCATTTATTACTTGTGCAACCTTGGGAAAGTTCTCTCTGTGCCTCCGTTTCCTCATCTAGAAAATGGGGACGATAATAGCACCTACTCCACTGGGTTGTTATGGGGATTTGAGGAAATGCTTGGTGCACGCATAATTCCTTGATAAGCACTCCCTGTGGCTGTGGCTGTCTTACATGCCTCTCCACCCCCTCTCCACCACATCCTTCCTCGCCCCATCAAGGGCAGCATTTCACTCATTGATGTCAGCTGGTGCAAACCCAAATGGCTTCGTGGAAAAGAGAGGTGGCAGAAATATATGAAGTGGCACGTGGTTAAGTGGAGACAGGAAGAGAACAGAAAAGATGAAGTGGCTTGCAAGGAACTGGACCGGAAAGGATTGTGTAAAATTATTCAAACAAAACCATTTAAAAACATCGTGCTAACCAAATGGAATGAGCTTGCCCTAATTTGTTTACTTGCTTGGTCCCTGAAATTATCTGGGTGTAATTTGTAGCTGATACACTCAGGAAGGCCTGAAAGAGGTCAGTTGTACACAAACTCATCTTTCCCTACATACAATGAAGCTCTTTGTAAAGCTGATACGGTTGCAGGTAAAAACTGTATTCTAAGTCCAGATGATCCCTTTCAAGTTCTGGGGGTACACGTGTGACATTTCAGCTATATCTTATCTTCATCTGCATTACATATGGTAAAAAACAAACAAACAAACAAAAAAACACCCCAGTGCATCACCTAGCACATGGAAGATTCTCTCTTTACGTCTGTGCCTTTCCATTTAACCTTAACGCTGGGGAGGTGAGGCATTGGGAGGTTTGCTATTAGGATCTGTGTTATCACCTGTGAACTTATTTTTTAAATTTTTGAAAATTTAAAATCTTTTGGCCACACCACGCGTCATGGGGGATCTTAGTTCCCCGACCAGGGATCAAACCTGTGTCCCCTGCATTGGAAGCGTGGAGTCTTAACCACTGGACTGCCAGGGAAGTCCCTCATCTGTGAATTTAGATGGCTATAACATCAACTAAACAACTTCAGATAATTCTACCAGAAATCCATTTAGAAAAGCCCTTGTTCTTACATACACTTACGTATAAAGCTGGTGGCCTCTGTTCCATGCACAAGGAGAGATCTTGGTGGGCAGCCTAGATGGAGATGGGGCTCAAATTCTGACACATTAGACCTGTTCGACGGGACAGAATGACAACTAGACTTTCATCCAAATAGATGAGACAGACAGGGTCCAGTCTGTCATGGGCATGGCAACACTGGTAGGAGGCCCAGGAATGCCCTGGACGTCTAAGCAGGATGGAACATAGCAAGAAACAACTCAGGTGGGTGATACTTCCAAGTCTAGGCAGGGAAATGGGGAGGTGAGCACCCCAGCTACCTGAATGTGTGGTTCTGGCACATTCTAGCACTGGCTCGGGTATCAGGGCAATGAGGGAAGTCCCGGCTTCCAGGGAGGCAGGTGCCTGGAGCAGCAGGCCAGCTACTATGGGACTTGGCTATATTCTGTGTGCAATTTTGTTTCCCCCAAGCAAGCTTATAATGGAAATCACTATGGAAACAGCATGCATGTACCAGAAATCTATTTTTCACCTAAATTTTGTTTGAATGTTTTGTGTTTTAAATGTTTTGAACTGAAGAGTTAAGGCATATCTGATTTTAGAGATTCGTCTGTCATTTGTCATTTCTGCCCCACTGAAATGGGGGAAACTAAAAAAGCATCCCATCAGTTCTTCAATCGTGAAAAATCACAAGATTTCTAATACAATAATTTATAAAGTTATTCTACTAACTTGAACTTCTTTCTCAAATAGGAAGAAACGAAGCTGAGCTGTCTGACACGAAGAGCAGGGTGCAATGATGCATTTTATCGAAGTGGAAAATAGGAACTATCCCCCCTGGCTAATACTGCTTCAGCATTTTTCACAGGACATTTTTCTTACTTGTGGGACTTCTTGTCCCTGGGAATAACATCATCACTGCTGGGTTGAGATCCTTCCCTATTTTGCAACTCAACTTTCAGAACAAGTATATTTAGATACTATATTTATAACCAAATTCTAAATTTATGGCCAACAAGCGGGCGGAAATCAGCTTCGCCCCCTTCCCCATAATTTACCTTTCTTAATTCAAGGAGCCAAATATAGTTTCTTCTTTGCCTCTTTCACTTTTAATTAATTAATTTGTCTTTCGCGAAATTACGGTGTTCTGACCCAGGTTATTCACCCAATGTATGTACAAAGAAACAAACCACCTTACATTTTAGGTGCTTGGGACATTGGATGAGCCGGGCTATTTTAACCGCTCAGAAGCAGGTTTCCTCCCACCGCACCCAGAATTATCGAGATCACCCCCTCAGTTTTCTGTCTGGGCTAGCTGTTCCCTCGCCGTTGGTAGAGGCTGCTAGTCAGCCCCTTCCAGGATTGACGCTGGTCACCCCCAGCACCCTTCTTGCCCCTCTCGCGGCGCGCGGGCTCTAGGACCGCGAGGGCTGCGGGCGGGAGGCGGTGGCCCCTCCGAGCCCCGCCCCGGCCGAGCGCGGGGTGGAGCCGGCGCGGGAGTTTCCCGAGTCGCGCGCTCCGGAGCCGGGGAGGCATCCGCGGGGAGCGGGCGGCACCGGCGCGGGGAGTGGGCGGGGCCCCGAGGGGGTGGGCGGGGCGCGCCGCCAGGCAGTGCAGCTGCCAGCAGGCCGGGCATTAGGGCCTCGGCGGAGCCCGCTCCCCAGCGCGCTGGGCGGGGTGTGCGGCGGGCGGCTTCGCGGGCAGGCGCGGGCCGCGAGGCAGCGGCTGCGCCCTGCGCCGGGGAGGAGCCGGGGGCGGGCGGGCAGCCGGCAGGCGGGGGCTGGGGCCCGCGGCAGGGAGTGCCGGAGCGCCGGCGGCGACGACATCAGTGGCCGCTGAGCAGGGTCGGTGCGTGGGTCCGCGGCAGCTCGGGGTCCGCCCGCTGGCTGTGGTGCGAGCGGGCGGCCCGGCTGCCCTCCTCCCCCGCCCGCCGCCGCCACCGCCGCTGTGATTGGGTGGAAGATGGCGCTGGGCGGATGGAAATCCTAATGACAGTCTCCAAATTCGCCTCCATCTGTACCATGGTAGGTGAGGCGGGAGGGCGGCGGGCGGCCCTCGTCCCCCGTCCCCGCCCTCGCCGCCCGCGGGGCCTAGCGCGGGACCGTGGCCGGGAGGGGGCGGCGCGGGCCGGGCGGGGGCGGTTGGACGGCGGGGCGCAAGCAAGCGCGGAGCGGCCCCGGGAGGCTGGCGCGCGAGGGTGGCCGGCGGGGGCGGCGCGGGTCGTCGGTGCCCGGGCTCGGCCGCGGGTCCCTGCGGCGCCGGGCTGTGGGCGCGCGAGCCGGGCCGCGGGCCCGGCCGGGGCCGGAGGTGGAAGTACACGAGCGGCGCCCGCGTTTCCGTCCGGCGGCGCGCGGGTTCGGGCCCGGCTGGCCGGGCCCGGAGGGTCCCCAGCGGGCGAGGGGCTGCGGCGGGAAGGCAGGGTCCCCTTATCGGCCGCGAGGCCACGGAAGTCGGCTCAGGTTTCCTCCCCGCGCCTCTGGCGAGGCCGAGTCCCCGCCGGCGCCGAGGGGAAGGGGGTGTGTGTGAAGGTGGAAACTTTAAATAAGTGCTGTCGAAAATTTCCCCCTTTTCTGCTCTTCTGAGAGGAACAAGCTCTCCCGTTTCCAGCCGCGTGTCAAGGTGGCAATCTTGTCTTTGGGAATCCACGTTGATCTTCAAAGCAGCTTAAGCGTTCCTGTCATCTGTTTACTTGAACGCCCCAGACGCATCAGTGTGTGGCTTCAAGTGTTTCTGTGCAGGAACTGACGGCAAGGGTTGCTGTCTGTGTTTTACTGGGGCTTTTAAATCGCCTTTAAGAGAAAAGTACTAATGCCTGTGGAAAAGTCCCGAGTTGAGCAAAACGTGGGTGCGTTTAAATCTTGGTGTTTTGTGGTTGGTCAGAAGGAACAGTTTTCCACACGGTGGGGCGAATTCGTTTTATTAGCTCCTTATGACTTACATCTTGCCATCTTAAGTATGAGCCATCACAGAAAAAAAGTTATTTTTCACCACGTGGGCCTAGTGATGATGTTATTAAAGACTTCTGAAATCTTTCCTTCTGTTTTATGGCTTATCAGACCTTTTTATGCATGTGGGAGATCCCCCCCAGCAATCTTCCATTTAAGGGTGGTACGTTTCATATACCTTTCTTTAGGAGCGGTGAATCAGATAGAAAAGATGCTTTAGAAGCAGATTCTGTACTGCACGCTGAGGAACAGTATAAAAATGGCTGAAATCAAGTGGGATTAAAATCTACAGTATTAAAGACATCACACTGAAGAATGAATCATGAAGAATCCATTTCCTCAAATGGATGTTTGTTTTTCTTGCACAATTCATATTTTAGGAACCATTGATGTTAAAGGGACTGTATTTTTTTTAAATTTTTTTAAAAATTAATTAATTTATTTTTGGCTGTGTCGTGTCTTCATTGTGCTTCATTCGTTGCGGTGCGTGGGCTTCTCATTGCGGTGGCTTCTCTTGTTGCGGAGCATGGGCTCTAGGTTTGTGGGCTTCAGTAGTTGAGGCTCACAGGCTCAGTAGTTGTGGCTCGAGGGCTTTAGAGCGCATGCTCAGTAGTTGTGGTGCACGGGCTTAGTTGCTCCGCGGCATGTGGGATCTTCCCGGAACAGGGCTCGAACCCGTGTCCCCTGCATTGGCAGGCGGATTCTTAACCACTGCGTCACCAGGGAAGCTGAAAGGGACCGTATTAAAAGGATTTCCAAGGATCAGGTAGATTAATTATTTTTAGATATGCCAGTTATTATTGTCTTTCTAAAGGAATGTGATAATTAAGTCTTTGAAAGTGATAATCTTACCAGATTGCTGAGCTACACAGATTGTCAGGTCATAGTTCACTGTCAGAGTCTAGAGTTTGTGGAGTGATGTGTTGCTCTTCACTGTTTCATCCACTCAAGTATATCAGGTATACATTTAGCACCTACTACGCACAAGAGAGTGTGCTGAGTGCTGGGGATACAGCAGTGATCAAGACAGCCTCTGCTTTCATAGTGTTTACATTCTAGTTAAGAGAGACAAACAATATTCACATAAACGTATTAATATATGCTCTAATCAGGTTGAGAAAATGAGGCGGAGAGAGATTTGCCAAGTCAAACACTGAGTAAGTGGGATTTTGATCTCAAGAATTTTAGACTCCAAAACTCTCTCTAGGGCTTCTGCTCAGGTGCATTAATTACATGCGGTGTGTGTGTATTGTTGGCAGATAGGGAAACATCGGTGGCCGGCCAAATGAGATTGATCCAAAAAGTAGTGTTAAAATTGTATGTGCCTCTGTTCATATTTGAATACATTCTGATGTGCTCCCAAGGTAGTGCTAAATATGTCGAAGTATCCTGCAATCTTACTCTTTAACGAGAACTTCAGTCTGTCTTCTGAGATACTACAAAATTGACAGTCAAGAAAAGCAAAGGTATTTATCTCTGTGCCTTTGTAGGTTTCTGACCTGGTCACAGCTGTCTCTCAAGCAGGTAGCCTTCCTTGAATAATCTTAGCCCTGTCCCTCCCCACCCTCCATCCCCCTCATACAATTTCACAGCAGTTTTGTGATCTCAGTAGCACTTACCATACTTGCTGTGTTGTAAATTTTTCTGTTATCTCCTTATTAGATTCTGAAGGCCTTAAGCGAAAGGACTATCGTTTATTTCACAGTTTGGTGGAGCAGTACCTTCTGCATAGAGTAAAAGTCATGCCTGAGATTGGGGTTGTGTGTGGGGTGATGCAGAGGAGAGGGGCTGGTCCTAATGAGAATGATCTCTCAGAATCAGCAGCTGTGAAAACGCTTATAATGAGTTGACGTTTTATTCTATAAGTAATAACGTTGACATAATTTTTTCACATGTCAACACAAGGTACCTGGGCAAATAGCAATACCTTAATAGGATTAAGTAACTGTTAAAAACAAATCTCTTTTGATGTGTCTTATTCTTATGTTCCTCTGACACGCGAAAGTCAGTTAAGTCTGTTTCTCTTAAGTTAGTGTTACAGCCTGACGGTGTGAGTGATTATGTTTAGGTTGCAATGAATCAGTTTGCAGGGTACCTCCAGAAATGCCTCTTGTTGTTTGCCCATGAAATAATTTCAGTGTCACGTGGTGCTTGTTTTGCTGATGAAGTAGCTTCAGACTTCAGGGCCTGGCGCAGAGTAGCTACCTAATATTTAATATTATACTTCATAATTGTGAAATAATGGGGAAAGTGACCGAATGCATGTAGAGGGATGGCCTGTGTTTTGAAATTGAAGTGGAAGTTGTAGAGCAGCTTGTGGTGGCCCAGGAGTAGAAAGTGACCATACGGGTCAGGGTTGTTAGGAAGCACAGCGCTGGGGGCTCCACCGATGTGAGAAGCATCCTCGCTTCCTGTTTGGGTTGTAGGAGTCCTGGCGGGGAAGGCCGTGCAGGGAGGGGGCTGGATAAAGGAGAAGTCGTTGCAGGGGAACGTGGTCGATCGTGGGGTGGCCTGGCTCCTTGCCCACCCCCAGTCACTGGGTGTCAGCTAGATCCCCTAGAACATGGTGTCATTGAAGCCAAGGCCACAAGTCTGCTGCTCGGTGGGTCTGACAGGTTTGCTTTGAAAAAGCCTGTACCCAGCACAGCACCCTGCGCGTGGGAAACTTTAAGGTGACTGCACTTACTGCAGGAAAGTCACAGGTGAGACTGGCTCTTTGTCCTTTCTTATTGTTTGAGTCTCGCTGGGGTCACTCACGCAGAGTCAGATGCGTGTGTGGTCAGTGCAGTTTATCATTCCAGAGGGAGGGGCGGGAGGAAAACCTCAAACCCCGCGGTGCCTTGCTCGTCGGGGTGCGGGGTAGGCTCTTCATGTAGTCCGAATATTAGAGTAAATGATAGCAGTCCTTGTTCCTTCTTGAGAAATAGGGTGGGTGTGATTCTTTTATTAGCGAAATATTTAATTAATTTTTATTAATATTTTAGTAGTAAAAAAGTGTTTTCTGTGATGGGAACATTCAAAGTGAGTTGCCATTGGTTTACTAATTTTGCTGTTTTTAATGTTAATTTAGGAGAGATGAAAACTTCAAAAATAAGGAGTCTTCTGTCATATAAATGGTTGGATAAGGAATGTTTGAACATGTGTTTGAGGACCTTAGCAGAGAGATCCTTTGGAATAAGTTTTATTTAAGCCTGCTGATCCTGCTGATCATTCGAATTTGGCTAAAATACATATTGGACATTAAAAATTGCACATTCTCATTATAGAAAATTTGGAACGTATTCTATAAAAAAGAGTTTGGAAACTCTTAAGGCAGCAGAAAAGAAAATAACTTACTTTCCCTCCCAGAGCTTGTCTTGTCTATTTTTGATTTATTTTTATTTTTTAAATTTATTTTTAATTTATATTGTTTACTTTTGGCTGCATTGGGTCTTTGTTGCTGCGCGTGGGCTTTCTCTAGTTGCGGTGAGCGGGGGCTACTCTTCGTTGCGGTGTGCGGGCTTCTTGTTGCGGTGTGCGGGCTTCTTGTTGCGGAGCACGGGCTCTAGGCGCACAGGCTTCAGTAGTTGTGGCATGCGGGCTCGGTAGTTGTGGCTCGTGGGCTCTAGAGCGCATGCTCAGTAGTTGTGGCGCACGGGCTTAGTTGCTCTGTGGCATGTGGCATCTTCCCGGACCAGGGCTTGAACCCGTGTCCCCCGCATTGGCAGGTGGATTCTTAACCACTGCACCACCAGGGAAGTCCGTCTTGTCTTTTTCAAAAAACTATGCCCTAGGTAAAATTTCACATTTCAGTTTTCCACGTGAATTATTGGCACTTACCACAAATAAAGGTAAGACCGTTGGGATTTGAAACTTTTCATATGCTTAAAAAGTATCGTTTTAAATACCGTGTTCAATTAGGTGAAACAGGTATAAAGACTCTAGTCTCATATCATTTGGCTTTGCTTACCTCTTGGTAGTTTTCTCCTTCCACCTCCAACTAATCTTTTTATAATAGATCTCTGAGTAGGTTAATTATTTACTGTTCCACGACCCATGTGGCCAGTTCAGCCAGACTTGATCGCAACATACCTAGTTTTCTTCCTTGGTTCTGGGCTTCTGATAGGCACCCAGAGACTGAGTCCACTTCCATTTTCTCACAAGTTCTTTCTTCCTGCCTTTAAAGTCAGATTTATTGAAGCTCTCCTGAAACTTTTACTGTCTCAGGAAAGATTATTTAAGCATTCGTTTAGCTAGCATTAATTCCTTTCCAGAAACCTTCATTTTTTAGATTTAAATAATCTGATTTTGTTTTGAATTCTCTTTCAGTAGCTCAATTCCAGAAACTTAATATAGTATTTTGTAATGTATCCTACTGCATGGTATATTAAAAAGAGCAGTTGGACCAGAAGGAAACTTCTAATCCAGATTTTGACATTTAGATCTGTGCATATGGGAAAGTCTCCTAAAACTTTGTGGGTTGGTTTTTCTCATCTGTAAAATAAAGGGGTTGGACTAGACGCGTAAATATTCCTTCTGTGTTTGTTTCCTTCTAGATCGAAAACTCAGTATTCTCTGATCCTTTGAGTGTTTATAAATTTTTTTTTTTTTTTTTTTTTGCGGTACACGGGCCTCTCACTGTTGCGGCCACTCCCGTTGCAGAGCACAGGCTCCGGACGCGCAGGCTCAGCGGCCATGGCTCACGGGCCCAGCTGCTCTGCGGCATGTGGGATCCTCCCGGACCGGGGCACAAACCCGCATCCCCTGCATTGGCAGGCGGACTCTCAACCGCTGCACCACCAGGGAAGCCCTATAAATGATTGTTGATACCATCATTTTGGGAATGCTAATTGTGTTTAATTGATTTTCTTTTACCTGTTTGACCCCCTTCACCCATTTCTCTCCACCCCCCCCACCTCCACCACCTCTGGCAAACACACCAGTCTGTTCTTTGTTCTATGAGCCTTTTTTTTTTTTAAGATTCCACATATAAGTGAGATAATATGGTATTTGTCTTTGACTTACTTCACTTGGCATAATACCCATGATATTCATCCATGTCGTCGAAAATGGTAAGACTTTTAGTCCTTTTTTATGGCTGAGTAATATTCCATTGTATACATGTACCACATCTTCTTTATCCATTCATCCATTGATGACATCAGGTTGTTTCCATATCTTGGCTGTTGTAAATAACGCTGCATTGAACATAGGCATGCATTTATCTTTTTGAGTTAGTATTTTTGTTTTATTTGATAAATATCCAGAGGAGGAGTTGCTGGATCATATAGTAGTTTTATTTTTAATTTTTTGAGGGACCTCCATATTGCTTTCCATAGTTGCTGCACCAACTTACATTCCCACCAACAGTGCACAGTGTGGTTCCCTTTTCTCTACATCCTCACCAACACTTGTTATTTCTTGTCTTTTTGACACATTCTGACAGGTATGAGGTGATATCTCATTGTGGTTTTGATTTGTATTCTCGTGATGGTTAATGATGTACAGCATCTTTTCATGTTACTGTTGGCTATGTGTATGTCTTCTTTCGAAAAATGTCTATTCAGATCTTCTGTCCGTGTTTTGATCGCATTGGTTTTTTGGGCTGTTGAGTTGTCTGAGTTCTTTTATGTGTTTGGATATTAGTCCCTTGTCAGATGTATGATTTGCAGTAGTTTCTCCCATTCAGTAGGTTGCATCTGATAATGTTTTAAATAATATAAGGTGCGTGGAAGTAGATATAGTTAAATATGAATTATACTTAGTTTCCTAGTTTGTCTGTGTTTTTGGCCACGCCGCTTGGCTTCTGGGATCTTAGTTCACTGACCCGGGATTGAACCCTCACTCCCTGCAGTGGAAGTATAGAGTCTTAACCGCTGGACCACCAGGGAGGTCCCCCTGTTTTTGTTTTTTTTTTTAATGTTATAGAATTTATGGAAAATTACGGTCCAAAGTAAATATATTCCTTCCTTCAAAAACATTTACTGGAGGTCAGTGATATCACCATTTTATTCATTAACAGGCTAATCCATGCTGTTTACTTATTTTTGACGTTGTTTTCTTTAACAATGCCATTTAAAAAAAAAGATTTGAGGGACTTCCCTGGTGGCGCAGTGGTTAAGAATCCACCTGCCAATGCAGGGGACACAGGTTTGATCACTGGTCTGGGAAGATCCCACATGCCACGGAGCAACTAAGCCCTTGCGCCACAACTACTGAGCCTGCGCTCTAGAGCCTGCGAGTCACATCTACTGAAGCCCGCATGCCATGACTCCTGAAGCCCAGGCGCCTAGAGCCCGTGCTCCGCAACAAGCGAAGCCACTACAATGAGAAGCCCAAGCACCGCAACGAAGAGTAGTCCCCACTCGCAGCAACTAGAGAAAGCCTGCGCACAGCAACGAAGACCCAACGCAGCCAAAAATAATAAATAAATAAAATTAAATAAAAAAAAAAGATTTGAATTTGTACCCTTTTTGAGATTCCGCATTTATTTTTGTGGGTATGAGTGTGAGCTTGAACAGGTTACTTCGCTGTGCCACGGTTTTCTTATCTGTAAAATGGGGGTGAAATAATGTCCACTTCATAGGGTTATAGAATGGTACCTGGCCCAGGGTTAATCACCTGTAGTGTTTGTAGTTATTATTATTACCTTTGTACAGTGATTTGCTCCCCTCCGTGTGGTAAGGACTCACTGGCACTACTAACGCTAGTAACCAAAATTGAAATCTTTAAAGTAAAGTGCAGTTATTTTAGTTCATTTTCATCATAAGAAAAATTATATAAACATTATTAATAGTATATGCCTCTGAGAAAGCAGACATTTACTCTGAAGTTAAGTGAGCTAGATTATAATACTGCAAACTAAGAATGTAGATTATCTTTTTTTCCCTGTTTTGAATATTTTGTAGAAAGATTTTATTCCTTTCGTCTGGGAATAAAAATGTTCTAATTTGTAACATTCTCAAATATGTTCTAGAAGTTTAGATAAGTTGGGAATACTACTTTCAGAAGAAAAGTCTTACTTTTTCTACTAAAAAAAAAAAAGCACACCAACTTTTTGTCATTGTTAGAATGAAGCGTGTGTTTTAAAATTAGCTTCAGGCCTTATTTCCTTTCAGATTTTCCTGTTCTTTCCTGAGGCCATATTGTTGCACTTGATTCACTCATGCCTCTGCCCCCACTGGAATGATATCTCTTGTTGGCCTGCGGTGCAGTTACCCAACCTGCTTTTTTTAGAAGAGGATTATTTAAATATCTGTAAAATAAGGTGTCGGTAGAAAAGGGTAAATGCTAGATGTTATGAGGCGTTAATGGGTTGCTGAATTTAAAAATTTAATCAGAGACCCAGTATTGTTGAAAATAACTATACATAAGACTTCATCATTTAAAACCTTGTGCATAGAATTTGTATTAGAAGGGGAGAGACAGTTTATATAAGTAATTCGTTTTGGAAGAAAAACTTTGAAGTCTTTACTTTCACAAAAGTACTCAGTAAAGAATTTTGTGATATCATGTAGCGTGAAGTACGTGATATTTAATATAGAACGTGATTGCGTGAGGTGCTGTGTATCTTCACTCCCCTGTGTGTTCACAGGCTTATCCTTTGCTGCTGCTGCTTCAAAAGAAAGATCATTAGCTTTTCCTAAGAGTTGTGTGGTGTCTACGGAATGTCTCAGCTTGCTTAGAATCTCCATCTGTAGCCGTCCGTGCAGCTAAAGCTGCATGCCAATAAAAATTTATTTCCAACTTAAAACAAGAAGCGGATGTTCTTCCAGTGATAACGGACAGATGTTCTTATTGAAATGCTTCATAGGTGCAGGAACCAACCAGCATTTCCTACTTGTGAATAGTGGTGTACTTTAATGGAGTTAGAATATTATTGCCTTTGATTTTATTTTAGTGCTTTTTATTTCAGTGACCTAAGTAAGCCTTCTGCCTGATGGTGAATAAGTATATAAGTGCTTTTCATGGAAGGAGGGGTGGATTTATTATTTTTAAGCTAAGCGCGACGTGTTCTCTCTCTTTTGTTTTTTTTTTTGTAAAGTGCCTTTCTTCATGACTACTGTCAGGAAGCATTCATGGAGGCTTGCATTCTGTCAGGGTGTATGCGGGTCCTGAGAATACAGAGATGACCATGGTAAGCTCTGGTCTTACAGAGCTTCCCATTCGGTGTGTCCCGCATGGGTTATGCTCGTGCAGAGAACACCCAACTTCTGGTGGGTTTTCCCTGTGAAAATCCAGCCTTCACCTGATGACCACGCTGGAAAATCTGCATCTTCTTTGAAAGAAATCTGCATCTTCTTCACTTGTCTTCTTCTTTGAAGACATTTATAGATTGCCCTTTTCAACTGAAAAGATACAAGTGGACTCTTCCACCTATTCTGTCTCTCTGTTTGTGGTTTGTTCTACTACTTTAGTCCTTTCAAGGTGGCATGGCTGCCTTGCCCTTCCTTTCTCATGTCCTGCCGTCTATCTCTCTTGGTTTCAGTGTTTCACCCCACGTGTCACCATCTTTCCTTTTTACTTCTGGGACCGCACTGTGGTTATTATACCACCCCAGTGTGTTCTGTTAATGATGACCAGGGTCATCTCGGCAAACTTGGTGAAGTGGGAGGTGACTTCTGTAATTTTCGGCTTCCCGGGGAATGTGTGTGGAGATCTGGCACTCGGTGGCCCTTAGTGGTGCTGGTGCTGAGTACTTCGCAAACCGGTTTAGCAGACTTAGAGACGATAAATCCAGGCTGGATGATTAACAAGAATTAGGATATTTGGGTCCATTTTTGGTTGACATAAAGCTGATGAACCCTCTCTAAATGGGACGTGGTGCTGTGACAGGAAGAAGGCTGGGCTGAATAGGCGTGGCCCAGTTGAGAAATGAAATTTCATGATAGAATATTCGTAAAAACTTTCAGAATTGTATTCCTGGTAGACATGGAGTGGTTGGTAAATATTATTTTTTTTTAAGCTGTCAATTATATATTTTTATTGAATTTAAATGCTAGAAAAAAGTATTCGAAAGTATTTATCTCTTCATCTATTTATTTGTAATACCGCACAACTCCTTTTTAAATACTTTCCTATGGGAAATTTTTATTAATAGACCTATTTTTGTCTTATTTTCCTTCTGTCTTTTTTACAGCCAACCTATGTTTAGTACTGATTCTGAACTATAATGACGTTGTCACTTTTAGAAATGGGGTGGTATATATGCCTTTGAGGTTGAATGAATTGTTTTGAACTATCAAAATGAGGATTTTAAAAGTGAAATAAACCACTCAGGTTTAGCTGTATGCATTGTTAAAGAATATTATGACCTTTGGTTTCCTTGGAAACAGTAGTTTCTTTTAATTCTTCATTTTCAGAAAGTCAAAAAAAATTATTATTTTAAAAAGTACAAAATTGTGTGAAGTAAAAAAACCTATCTCTTGCAAAGAGAAGGAGGGGCAGCCCTTTCCAAGAGTTAATTATTTGTTAGAGTCTGTGTGTGTGTGTGTTTGTGTGGCTGGACATCACCTGAGCATATATAAACATACAGTATTGTGTGTGTCATCACCGCCCCCCCCAATAAATATTGCAACTTGCTCTTTTCACTTAATGTATTGAATATAATGGACATTTTCCTTTGTCATTATATTGCTTCATTCTAGGTCAAAACTGTGCTCATTTTAATTCTTCATCATCTTCAGTGTTGATCATACTAGAAAGGTTGGATTATATAATACTGATTGCATATTTTCATTTTCTTTAACATCAATTGTGTTAGTTTCCTAGGGCTGCCAAAACCAAGAACCCCAAACTGTGGTTTAAAATAACAGAGTTTTACTGTCTCACAGCTCTGGAGGCCAGAGTCCAAAATCAGCAGGGGCTGGGGGTGGGCAGAGCTGGCGCCTTTGGAGGCTGTGGGGAGGCTGCTCTCTGCCTTTCTCCTATAGCTTCGGGTGGTTCCCAGGCAATCTTTAGTTTGTGGATGCGTCACTCCAGTCTTTGCTTCATCTTCACTTGATGTCCTCCGCTTTGTCTCTGTTCCTTCATATCGTCTTCCCTCGGTCCACGCCTGTTTCTGTGTCCACATTTCCCCTTTTTATACAGACGTCAGTCATACTGGATTAGGGCTCACCCTGATGACCTTTAACTTGATTACCCTTGTAATGACCCTGTTTCCAAATAAGGTTCATATTCTGAGGTACTGGGGGTTAGGACTTTCACATGTTTTTATTGGGGGATACGATTTATCCCAATGCAACAATGGAGCAGTCAGGTTCATTTTTACAAATCAGTATCAATGATGTTCATTAAGTAGGTTATGTACTAGACACTAGAGTTGCATTTTAAGTTTCAGACTTTGTCCTCAAAGGACTTGCAGTCCTTTATATATTTTTTTCATATATATGAAAAAATCAATAATGAAAGTAAAATGCTACATTAGAAAACACTTAATGCAAAAGAAAGCAATAAAGGGGAAATAGAGAGGAAAAAAGACAGGAGTCGGAAAAAATTTATAAAATTATAAATTTTACCATATACATCTTAGCTTGTCAGAATCACCTTTAGATTTATACTAGCATAATTCCAGTGGTATATAGGAATGTTATTCCTATATAGGTCCATTCCCTTTCTCCCCTTTTAGGGCTTTATTTTTATATATATTACATCTGTTAATGTTATAAACACAGCAGTACATTGTCATAATTAGTACTTTACCATCTATTTGCTAAGCCCATTACAGCTTTGCTCCAACCCGCCCCTTTGTGCTGTTACTGGTATATGTATGACGTATATTACATTTATCTATATCATGGGCCCAGTAATACTTTATATATTGTACATACATAACTATTTTATACAATTGCTTTTTAAATCAGTTAAGAGGAGAAAGAAAAATGTTTATGGTGTCCTCTGTAGTGAAACAGTTACTGTCACGGGTCCTCTTTTTTTGTTCATGTGGACAACAATTATTATCTGAGGTCATGTGCTTTCATCCTGAAAGCCTCCTTTAGTATTTCTTGTTAAGTCATGTCTGCTAGCAAAAAATTGTCAGGGTTGTTTGGTTTGGTTTGGTCTGGGAAAATCTTTGTTTCACATTTAGTCTGAAAGCTTTGCCAGATTTAGTGTTCTTGGTTGACAGTTTTTTTATTTGAGCACTTTGAATATGTTACCCCACTGCCTTCTTGCCGCCTTGTTTCTGTTGAGAAGTCAGCTGTCAGTATTACTGGCGTCCCTTCTAAGCGACTCATCCTTTTTCTCTGGCTGCTTTCAAGTTTTTCTCCTTGTCTTTGACTTTCAGCATTTTCACTATCGTGTGCCTGTTTGTGGGTCTCTTTGGTTTATAACCTATATATTCTTTTTTTAAAAAATAAATTTATTTATATTTACTTTTGGCTGAGTTGGATCTTTGTTGCTGCACGCGGGCTTTCTCTAGTTGGAGTGAGCGGGGGGCTACTCTTCGTTGTGGTGCGCGGGCTTCTCACTGCGGTGGCTTCTCTTGTTGTGGAGCACGGGCTCTACGTGCATGGGCTGCAGTAGTTGTGGCTTGTGGGCTCAGTAGTTGTGGCTCGCAGGCTCTAGAGCGCAGGCTCAGTAGTTGTGGCTCATGGGCTTACTTGCTCCGCGGCATGTGGGGTCTTCCCGGACCAGGGCTCGAACCCGTGTCCCCTGCGTTGGCAGGCGGATTCTTAACCACTGCGCCACCAGGGGAGCCCTGACCTATATATTCTTAAATTCTGGTTTGTGTTAAATGCCGGTACCTTTCAGTTGGGAGTTTGTGGTTTTTTTGGGGGGGGGGGGACATTTCAGTTATAGTATAATATATCAACTTTGTAGGTCAGAATGATTAGATTAATTCAAAATCGTTACGTCTCAACCAAGAATATATTACTATAGTTAAATATTACATTCTCACAGAAGACATTCATAAGAAAATTGGACACAAACTAAAATGAAATGATAGTATGAATTCCTTTCATGAGTTATATATTGTGGTGCCTGTAGATTAGCTTCACTGTGTATTTATTCTACGGATAAAATTCTTTGGAAGGGCAGTGGTTATGAGGGTGTCCCGCTGCATGTTTTTCAGATGGTGTATTAGGTTTCTAGGGCTTCTGTAACAAGAGCTGCAAACTGGGTGGCATAGAACAAGGGAAATTTATTGTCTTACAGTTCTGGAGGCCAGAAGTCCAAATCCAAGGTGTTGGCAGTGTTATGCCCCCTCTGAAGGTGTTAGAGAAAGATCTGTTCCAGGCCTCTGCTAGCCTCTGCTAGCCTCACTTGGAAGTATTGAGCCTCAGGTGTTCCTTGGTTTGTCGATGGCCACTTTTACCTGTGTCCCTTCACATCATCTTCCCTCTGTGTGTGTCTGTGTCTAAATTTCCCCTTTTTATAAGGACACCAGTCATTGGATTCGGGCTCACCTTAATGACCTCATTCTAACTTGATTACTTCTGTAAAGACCCAGTTTCTAAGTAAGGTCACAATCCAAGCTACTGGGAGTTAAGACTGCCATATATCTTTTTTTGGGGCGAGGGATACAGTTCAATTCATAACAGATGGCTTAAAGGAGTATTGCCATCTTTAGTTCTTTCAGAAATAAGATAGGGACTCAAGGAACTGTAGTTTTTTAAGGGGAGTAGCAATTAGTTAGTTTGGGTATCTTCTAAACTAACTAGTTTAAATATCTCTAACCTCACTTATGAGCCAGGATTGGAGCTCTGTAGTTGGTGGAATTTATACTTAATTTTGCATTAAACTAATAATGGCTGACCTTTTCTGGAAGTCGATGTATCAGTAGTTAGCTGACTGCTTGATTTTTTTTTTTCCTCTTTGTGACTGCTCAATCCGTCACCTTCTACCCAGCCTCCCACACCCAAGTCTTTCACAGCTGTGTAATATTTTCTTTTAGTTACATGGATACTTAATAAGAAATTTTACTGTTTTACTGATTATAAAAGGAATAAATGTTTGTGATGGACAGCAATGTGTAAAGAAACTAAAAGTCACCTATAACCCATTAATCAATTACTAGTATTTGACAACATGTTTTTTGTATGTTCTCTTGGTCTTTTCCATACGTGGCAAACATGGTTTTTAAAACACAATTTGTATTAAATATTCTTTTACTGTCCTGTGGGTAATTGAGTTAATTATTAATGTTAGTGCTCTCAAATCAGACATTTTAATATATTTGCTCTTATATCTTTCTATTCTGTGATGTCTTGGAAACCAAGATATACTTATTTTTGTTGTTTCTCATTTTCTCTATTGATAACAAAAGTTTGGTGTAACAGATTTAGAGAGTTTTGGAGTTAACAAAGGACCTTATGACAACTAGCCCTTTATAGTAACAAGTAAGTACAGGGGAGCTAAATCTGAGATCCCGATATTTCACAGTGATAAGCAGATTCTAAATGAACTCCTTCAACATAGTGGTTTAGATTGAAGTTATGTGGGAACTAGTTTATGTTGTTATTAATTTGTCCTTCCTTCTGAGAAGCTACCAAACTGGAATAGCAAGCATTGGAAGAAAGTGGTTATGCAGGAAGTCTTCAACTAACAGACTGATTTCCAAAGTGCTTTTTTTTTTTTTCCAAAGGTCTTTTTAAAGTCAGTTGATTGGCGCTCATTATTGATTCTCCCATAGAAACAGTGTATAAATTCAGCTCCTTAGCCAAACGGACAAGGTGTGTTTTAGCCCTGATCGGTTACTCTGGCTCGGCAGCATCGTGGCACATGGTTCACGCAGAAGGGCTACCGTTGCCACGTGGAAAAGTGGGGCTCAGAATTTCATGTCTTTTACTTGTCATTCTTCAAGAAGGAGACTCACTGGGAAACGTCTTACACTTGTATGGTTACTTGAGGAGAACCTGACGTTTGGGGAGGGTGGTGTGATGAAGAGTAGGCGTTCTGTGTCTGACACAGACCCGCGTTCAAGTTTCCCCTCTGCCATTTATTAGTTACAACTTTGGACATATTACCTTAAAACCTTGAGTTTATTTTACATGTAAAATGGGCCAAAAATAATATGTGTAACAATTGGGTAGTGCTTACTGTGTGCTTGACATTATTCTAAGCCCTTTACATGTATTAATTCATTTAGTTTTCACAGTAGTTCTTTGAGGTTGGAACTGGTGTTATCTTTTACCGATAAGAAAACCGAGGCACAGATAGCTTAAGGAGTTTTCCCAGTGTCATACAGAGCTGGGATTCGAATCCCTGGAAGTCTGGATCCAGAGTCTTTGTTTATAATTGCCATACTCAACTGCTTGTCCAAAAATACTGCTCTGAGGTTACTAGGAGGAGTAAATAAGATAGTATGTCAGGGGTCTGGTTCAGTAAATCTTAGGTCCCTAATTCAACTCCTTAGGTGTCTGCGAGCAACCCTGTATTTTCGTGGCTCACTGTGTACTCAATCACAAATTATGAATTCCCTGTATCAGCAAAATGAGTTTTAATAACATACTAGCACTTCTCTTAATTTGTCTACACATTACCTTCTTACTGCAGGTGGAAATCCCCAGTCAAAATTTAGGCAGTTTCGGGGACTTCCCTGGTGGCGCAGTGGTCAAGAATCCGCCTGCCAATGCAGGGGACATGGGTTCGAGCCCTGGTCCGGGAAGATCCCACACGCTGCGGAGCAACTAAGCCCGTGCGCCACGACTACTGAGCCTGCGCTCTAGAACCCGCGAGCCACAACTACTGAGCCCGTGCGCCACAACTGCTGAGCCCGTGCGCCTAGAGCCCATGCTCTGCAACAAGAGAAGCCACTGCAAGGAGAAGTCCATGCACTGCAACAGAGTAGCCCGCGCTCGCTGCAAGTAGAGAAAGCATGCACGCGGCAGTGAAGACCCAGTGCAGCCAAAAATAAATAAATAAATTTATTTAAAAAAAAGATTTAGGCAGTTTTGGGGTGAGTGGAAAGGGGGAGGGACAGACACGGGGAAGGGTCTGTCCAGCACAGTGGTGGAGTCACTGGATGTCAGGGATCATCAGCGCCTGTAAACCCTGACGCGTCAGCACTTCCCGCCGGGGAGTAGGGCCTTCTCTTTGTAGTTTTGAATTATACTTACCTGTTTCTCAATTTAGGTTCTAGTGAAAAAAATTAACCTTTAGATTAAAAGTTACACACATATTCGATGAAGGAAATCATATTTTTAAATAGTTCACATTAATATTTTCAAATCAGATTTAACATTAGTTTTTCCCCCTTAACTTCTTTGAATCCTCTTCCTTTTTAATTGGAGTGCTTACAGAAGGCTTTAGTGGAATTCTTGTGTAGTGTTTTCAAGTTATGTAGTAATGTGTAGCTTTAGTACGTTGTTTTGGCTGAATACTCACCGTCAGCTGACATGGAAATAATTGTGAGATCTTCCAATCTCTTGCTGGAGCAAATGAACATTTTGCAATTAAAAATGTTTAATTTCAAGTTAAGATCTTTTAAAATGAATCTGTTATAGCTAGATATAGCTTCATTTACATATGAAGAAAGAGTAGTATTAGTCAAATTTCCAGTCTCTTAAGGATTCAAAGTGCTAATTTTGGTTTTGTTATCTATAAAATTAGAATAATATCTAAAAGGGTTGTTTTGAAGATAAAATAGATTATATATGTCAAGTACCTAGTATCGTCCTTGGCCCATTATAGATACTTAATAAATGGTACCTCTTATTATTATTATAATATTATTGTAGCTTATATTGCCGATGGGGACATAATAAGCCTTAAAAATTATTTGTTTCATTAATATACCTTGTTGATGTAGATCAAGATTTCATAATCTAAAACTTTGAACTTTCTATATGTTTTCATAACTATACTGATTTGCTTAACATATAAGTATAAACCTCAGTGAATTTTCAGATTAAATACACCTGTGTACCAGCTCCAATATTAAGAAACAACATTATCAGCCCTTCTGATGCCACCGTCATGTTCCCTCCCAGTCACTACCCACCATCTTCCCACCATCTTCTCTTTCATGGGACAGTGCAGGAGTTTTTCTATTTTTTCTCTGTTAGGCCCTACCAAAAACATACTGTATGTATTAAAAGAGCTAGTCTGTTTTTGAGATTAGAATTATGTTAGATGAGAAACTTTAAATGGGCTTCGTAAATAGCTTTTTACGTTGCATATTGTGGTTTTTAATGAAAGTACACTAGTAATATGTTTTGCAAGTAGGAAGTGAGCTTTTAATTTGTATTTTACCTTATTATAGGGTAATTAGTAGAGCCTTTTTGAGGGACAATAATCCTAGAATATCTTTTTCACTGTCACTTGTACACTGATGGTGAACAACAAAGGCAGAACTTCAGTTTCCTTTTCTGTAGGGATGTCAAGTTTGTATGCTCCGTCCTTAGCATAGTACCTAGTACACATTAGCCATATAAGAAATTGTTTTTAAATTAAATATCGGAATCAGTATAGGCAAGTACTTGTGTATGACTTTACCTGCATTTATTTATATCCTACCATGTAAAATAATTTAAGGTGGGCCTTGCATGTTTAGAATTGCTGTGGGAAAACTGTCTTTCTGAAGGAGTTTCAGACATTAAGTTTATCTAAGAACGACAGTTTTTGAAACAGCTTTATACATGTGTGTAGCATAAGCTGTAGGAAATTTATCACAGCTGTAGGAACGTAGGGTGTATCAGCGTTATAGGAACTAATCATACTCCATTCAGATGTAAGCGAAGGCGCTCCGTTAAGTGTGTCTGCATCTTAAATGTTATATTTTTATCTGTATGCTGAACTTCTTTGCCGAAGAAATCATCAGTCTGGGAAAAGTCCAGCGAAATGTTAACAGTAATAGTTAGAGATGTGTAGTGTATTCAGTAGGAGCAAACTGAAAAGAATAAGGTGACTGTGCCTGGAAAGATAATGACTAACATATAGAATGTGAATACAAGGCTGCAGGATCATTTCCTGTCTCACCTGGGGCCCTTTGGAAGTGAAAGGTGTGCCGTGACACCTGGCACACTGTCTCAGGCAGGGCGGGGCGTCGTTGTCCTACCGCAGAGTGAGCATGGATTTCTCTGCCGTATCCTAGAGTTCTAGAATCATGATTTCTTTAAACTCAAGAGAAGGAATAGTAGCACAACTAAAGGGGCAAACACGACCCAAAAGGTGGCAAATGTAGAGCCTTGGAACTGAGAACAGCCACAAATCTAGCAGCTTAAACCAACACACATTTATCCTATAACAGATCCACTGCCAGTTGAGGCTGTGATGAGAACTGAGCTCTGGCCAACACACTGACTGCAGCCTTGCAGAGGGCAAGGCTGAGTGAGGGCCCTGGCTTTTGGCTGGCTGTTAGCGCTGAGAGGTTGCCTACAGTTCCCTCTCCTCCATGGAACCTGTCCTCCATGTAATCCTCTCCTCCATGTGGCCCCCTCTGCCATGGCCCTCTCTGCCATGGGATGGGCTGTCTCACAGCACTGCAGCTTGCTTCTTCGAAGCCAGAGGGCAAGCCTGGGAGCAATGCAGACTCTTCTACAACCACAGAATTGTCGTCCCGTGACTTTGTCGTATTCTGTTGGTTGGAAGCAAGTCACTGGCCCTGCCCACACTTGAGGAGAACGCTTTAATTCTGTCCACCACAATGATGCGTTCACAATCAGTGAGAAGTCTCAGTCTGACTGAGGTTTAATTCTTGCTTTGTGTGGTAAACATCTTACTTGTGATTATATTATGTGGAGGGGCTGCCTCTTTCTGAACTAACCAGTTATCTGTATCACTTATTTGGCAGGTAATCGTGTTTTGCATTTTGTTTTAACCAAGCGTAGTCTCTTTTTATTATAGAAAAACGAACATCTATAAGGTAGATGCGTAGTGTCACGTGCCGCTGTGCACCTGTCCACTGGCTGCGGCCCAGAGCACCTCTTGACCAGCCTGTGTCTCCTTCCGTCCCACCTACTGTAAACCTCCCGGGTTATTTTGAGGCAAATCGCGGGTATCGCTTTATTATCGAAATATTGTGTGACTTAACGTTTTATGTGCTGGATCCTGGTCTTCCTCTTCTGTACTGTATGTTCCCTGCGGATATGGACTGTGTAGTCCATACCTTGCTTTGTCCTCGTGGTGCCTAGTGGGTAGGCAGCTACACACACACGTGCACAAAGTCATTTCAGAATCCACCGGCGGTGGGGCCTTGCCTGCTCTTCGCAGTTGCTTTTCACATGGACCTGTGTTGGGGAGACAGTCCCCTGATAACATAGCTCCGCAGTAACTCTGGCCTCTGGTGGGAAGAATTCTAGCCGGAGTTCTGCCTGACTTGTAGACGGAAGGAACCCCGTGAACACAAAGCTTGTGGGTTCCGGGTGGGGCGTCTCACCCAGCTTGACAGTGAAGGAAGCATGTTTCCTTCGCCCCCCCTCCCCAGCTTGCTCCTGGCTGCGCATGTGGATATATGGTTGTATCCTATGTAGAAAACAGCAGATATCTTAGGATTTGTGTATTTCGTAGACCTCGATATTTAAGTGTTTGACTATGTAAATGTTTAGGGATGTGGCTGATACAGTAAAGGGTTACCTATATTTAATTTATAAGTTTTGTTACCCATAGAGATCTGAGATAAAAAGTAAATTGTGAATGTTTTTGTTCATTTTATGATGTAATCTGACTCATCTTCGGATTGTTCGTAGGCATCTTTAGCAGCAGCGTTTTGTTCTTGATACTTTTGTGACATCCGGCGCAGTTGGTCAGAGCGCGTCATCTCTAGTTTCGTTTAAGTGCGTCTATCCCTACGGGCAGCACTGCTAAATTGGTCTTGAAGCATTGGTGGGTACTGTGGCTTGGAATGGCATATCTGTTCATGTAACATTGACCACTGGTTTCTGCTTGCTCGTTTGCCAGTATCGCCGTATAATGTATCACTGATTGCTGACCTAGTCTACCCTTTATGAAAGTGATTTTAAAGGCGCCTTTGTTACAACATCCATCACGTACTATAATGAGATCGTATCTCTAGCATAATTAATACGTGTGTTCAAATTTCTTACTTCTTTTCTAAAGGAATTAGAATTATCATTTATTGGGGTTGTTTTAGACTTCCTCGGATAACCCTTTGTTGTTCAAAATGAAGTAATTGTGAGAGTGTTTTTTGGTAATAGGAGAGACTCTAGGGGACCGGGATGGAAAGAAGCTCCCTCTTCTCTGAGGGTGCCCCGTGTATTTGGGCAGGTGATGTGTGCGTTCTCACCCTGGACTCACTGAACTCTTACTTCTCCCTCCTCTTGGACTGAATAGGGGAGACCTTTTTTTCCCCTTTTGCTGTGTCAGTTTCAGAATGTAACAGAAGATGAGTCTAGATGGCAAGCCAAATGTGATAAAGAAATTTTAGAAATTGAATTGCTTTTGGTCAAAGCACTTCCCTGGACATTGCCTCCAAGTGCTGTCCCATAGGTCTTTAGCAACCCTGTAAAGAGAGCTTCTTTAGTCCTTTTTGTCTGAGTGTGGTGACACATTTCAGTTATATGTATGACTAGTAAAATTATTTTTTATAAATTAGAACAAGTTTGAATATTTTTCTGAAGTAGATAATTGATCTATAAATTTCTCATACGTTTCTATATGTCACAGTGAAGAGAACATTGTTGGAAATTATTGCTGGGAGCAGTGGTCTGACTGAAACAGCCTTTGGTGTGGGCTGCGCGTTTCTGCTGAGATTGATTTAGCACCAGAGAGGCTCCTTCCATTACTGTAGGTGTTTGTTAGTAAAGTTTTTTATATGATTTAGTTAATATATTCTGTGGAGAGTAGACTACTTGAAGTAATACACTTGTTAAAATAAAAACTCCTGTTTTATAAGAAATCTGTCGTAAAGGACCCTGAGGCCAGTCTGTGCACATCCACCTCTTCAGCAGTGTCTGTGGGAGTAACAGAAAGATGTGTCTGCACGCGTGTGCTGAGTGGCTGCTCGTGCTTAGTTCATTAAACTTCAACAGAGGTAGAGGGTAAATGGTGCTACCGATGGACCAGATCTTTCTGAGGAATTCCTAGAGGATTGGAAAGTAGTGACAGGAAAGAAAAGAACCACTGAACAGAACAATTGACTGTGGTCCTCCCAGGAGAGCCCTTGTGGAAGCTTGAATTTGGAGCCTGCCGTTCACGGTTGGCGTGTGGCTGTGATGCCATCACCATGGTAATCGCTGGAAGAGCTGGCTCAGGGGAGGCTTCTCTCTTCCTGTCCACACAGAGTAGCTGGCACGTGGGGTCAGGCCAGAGACGTGGTCTTTGCAGAGAGCGGGTGACCTTCTATCTGGGGGGCGGATAGGCCGTTAGGGCTCAGGAGTGGAGAGATCGGGGAGGGGCGTGTGGTGGGCCGGTGTCCCTGCAGACGTGGGGCTGGGATGCAGCCACCCTCAGCCACGCCCCCTGGTACCCGGCCTCCCTACTCCTCCAAGCACCCGCTTCCCTTGGAACTGGGAACCAGCGCTTTCAGGACAAATGCGGAGGAATCCCAGCCAGAGATACCGATGCTGGTCATCTTGCATTCACGAGTCAGAACAGCTAAGCAAGGATTTCCAGAAACTTAAGGAAAAGTGGGAGCTTGAAAGAGAACAAGAAACTTGGTTCTCCTTTAAGTGGCAGTAGTTTAATGACCAAGGGCCACATTTCTGTTCCTTCGCTTTGTTCTTTTTGGCTTTCCTGTACCACCTTTTGTTGCAGGGATGATATTTTCTTTGTTTTCTGGCAGTCACCTGTAAAGCTTTTCGCGTGCGTAACTAAGCTTTTCTTACGTCGAAGTTGTTCAGCACCTTTCTCCCCTTCTGCTTCGAGCCAAGCTCCTGAGCGGCGTTAGCTGCCCTCTGGGCCGCTGTCCGTGGAGCTCTTGGGTTTTGAGTAAAGGGTGGCAGATCTAGTTGTCACTACAGAAGCAAATGTAAGTGTTACGGTCCCTGCGTAGGTAAACAAGTGGAGGAAGGAGAGAGGGAGAGGGAGAGGCAGCTGGTTTCATAGTGGGGATTTAGTCCTTTATGAAATTGGTTAATCTAGCTAGAGATTTAAATGTAGAATTACTAGATTCCCTAAAGCAGTGTTATATCTAATGATTTGTAATAAAAATTAGGAGGTGACGTGGGGAAGGAGAGTTGGAGGAGTGTGTGTGTGTGTGCCAGTTTTTCATTTGCAGGGCAGATTTAAAGCTGTTGACGAGATAACGATTATTTACAGCTGTGATAATAACCACCTAGAGCGGAAACCAAGCTGTTCCCAGCCGGTGTCTCTGGGGAAAGGACCTGAAGGGAGGGAGTGGCAATTAACACTTAGGTTTTACTCTCTACCCTCCACAGTTTGCATTGTTTTTCAGTTTGTGAACCTGCAGTATTTATTAAATAAAAGTGTTACACAAGGCATACAAAAGGGATCTGATGCTGGTTCTAGTCTTTACTACAGCTGTCCAGAGGGAGCTAACTTCAGACTTTTGGATAGATTGAAGAGCTGTGGGGCTTCCCTGGTGGCGCAGTGGTTGAGAGTCCGCCTGCCGATGCAGGGGACACGGGTTCGTGCCCCGGTCCGGGAAGATCCCACGTGCCGCGGAGCGGCTGGGCCCGTGGGCCATGGCCGGTGAGCCTGCGCGTCCGGAGCCTGTGCTCCGCGACGGGAGAGGCCACAAAAAAGAGCTGCGTATTTTCCTTCTACCTACACAAGTAGCTTCCAAAACAAAGTACAAGTAAAGTACTTCACTGTCTTCTATTGGAGTTTTCCATTGTGTTGATCAGTTTGCTAAAACGATCACTTAGGAGAATTTGAGTGACTGATGCTTCTAATTCCTTTACGAAGTGAAGTTTCACCCTTGTTGTTTGATTTCCACACCTGTGAGCTCGGCAGAGTAGGTGTTTCCCTGTGTTAAAAGGTGAGGAGACCAAGCCGGCTACAGTGACTTGTTCATGGCTCATGAAGTGGTGCGGAGCTTGGGCTCAGACTCTGTCCCCGATTCCGGGCCCCCGCTGGTCCCGCTGCCTCCGCACGGGAAGTTTATAATGTCGCCAAACTCAGGTTCCCACACTGATTTCTCCCTGCATTCTGAAAATTGTATTCTAGTTGTATTTAAAATATGTAAATCTGTGTTTATTTTAAAAGATGAATTTTACTGCAGTTTTTAAGAAGTGCCACCCATGAACACTGGGTGTCATTCAGCCTCTTGCTGTTTCAGCAGCTGGAGGACACTTACTCTCAGCCCTGCTGAGCGGATCTTTTCTCAGACGTAGGTGCCTCCCAGAATTTTCCTGATGTCTTTGTTTTGCACTGTTGTAGCTTGCTGAATCAAAGCAGTTGAATGTAGATGTTGTTTGCTTCAAGGATTAACTTATCTTTTTGGGCTTGTGACACTAAACAAGCAACACTTGGCCTTATCTGATCCCTGCAGTTATGTTTTTCACCCAAGAAATTTTGGATTTCAGCAAGTGACTTGCCCTCCGGGAAAACGATGGTGCGAAAGGAAGCGTCTTTATTAACTCTTGTTTTGGGATCCCAGTGTAGCATCCTTGACCCTTGACCACCTGGTCGTTTTCTTTTTTTTTCTTAAAATTGTGGTCAAATATATATAACATAAAATTGGCCATTTTAATTTTACGTGTAGGTTTCAGTAACATAGTTACACTCAGCATATTGTGCAACCGTCGCCGCTATCTAATTCCGGAATGTTCTCACCACCGCAGCCGGAAGCTCTGTAGCCGGTCAGTAAAACTCCCCATTCCTCACTGCCCTCCCTGTCTGCAGACTTCACTGCCCTCTAGTCCGCTTGCTTTTTTTGTTTTTTTTTAGTCTGCTTTCTGTCTTCTGTGGATTTGTCTGTTGTTGGTATTTCATGTACGTGGAATCATACACTGTTTGTCCTCTTATGTCTGGCTTATTTCGCTTAGCATAATGTTTTCAAAGTTCATGCATGTTGTAGCATGAAATCAGTACTTCATTTCTTTATATGGCTGGATAATATTCCGTTATATCATTCCACATTTTGTTTATTCCTCCCTTGATGGACATCTGGAGCGGTTTCTGCCTTTTGGCTATAGTGACTAATGCTGCTGCGGACACTGACATACAAGTGTCTGACGTCCTGTTTTCACATCTTTGGGATATATACCTAGGATTGAAATTGTTGCGCCATATGGTAATGCCGTATTTAATTTTTGGAGGAACCACCAAGTTTCTTCACATCCTCACCAATGCTTGTTATTTTCCATTTTTTTCCCCTGGATTCCGGCCATCCTGTTGGGTGCGCAGTGGTACGTTGTGATTTTGGTTTGCATTTCTCTAATGAGTCGTGATACTGAGCATCTTTAAACGTACTTATTTGCCAGCTGTATATCATCTTTGGAGAAATGTCAATTCAAGTCATTTGCCCAATTTTTAATTGGGTTGTTCGTTTGTTCTTGAGTTGTTGGAGTTCTTTACTCTGGATATTTATCCCACTTCGTCAATAATTCCTTTAATATGTTGCTGAATTGGGTTTGTTGGTGCTTTGTTGAGGTTTTTGCATCTGCTCGTAAGGAATATTTCCTGTAGTTTATAGAGTCTCAGTCTGGCTTCAGAGTCAGGGTAGTGCTGGTTTCATAAAATGAGTTAGAAAGTGTTCTCAATTTATCAGAAGAGTTTTACAACCCCGGTCGTAAGTGTTCTGCAGTAGTTGATGCTGAGGATTTTTCAGCTGAACGGTGTTGGTGGAGGGGCTGACCCCTGGAACTTCCGGCTCTGTCCTTTCTGTGACATCATTCCACTTTGAGTGATGTTTTGGACAGGACTCCACGTGGTGCCAGCTGCAGTCAGTTCCTTTCTATATTTGACAAAACTATTTAAGTTTGATGATAATTTTAGTTTTTATTACAGTTAGCCCCTAGAATCCGGAGTATGAACTCTGTTGTTATAGTAACAGAATAAGTCAGTCAATAATTTACATAATTTTGATTTCACTTCGACTTAATAATACCTTTTAACTATATGGTGATTTTCCTCTCAGGAATCTGAGGGACTTTACAAATAATTCACTTTACTGTAACATAGGATTTGGGGAAAATAGAGGTGTTCATGTTTTCTCAAGTGGAAGAGCATTGCCCCACATTTTCTGATTGAGCACCACCGCACAGGTCAGGCATCCAAGTCAGGTGTCTGAGGGTTGGCCTGGTGCCAGTCCAGGGCCCCTTGTTTTTTATAGAGCTGAAACATTTGGTAACACAGAATGTTAAAACTGTCAAGAATGTGGTAGAAAGGACTTAAAATGATGAAACATTTCTTGTAATTTTTTTTGGCCATGCAGGTGAATCTCTGCATTGAAAGGTATGCAGAGATGCTGTGAAAACCAAACCTTGCCCCCTTTTTTGGTCGTAGGTATGGTGCCAGTGATGGAGTTCAGATATAGCTGTGTTTTAAATGTTTAACCGTCCATGAAGATATTTTGTGAATTATTTGGTGTTGGTAGAAGGGTTGGATTTGTAAAATTCATTGTGCCCATGCAAATCATTAAGTATGTTTGGTCATGTTGGAGAATTTTCTTTCTGATGTTATTGTTAAGCTAAATGTGAAGGAGTTACAGAGTAATTCTTGCTAAAGATGTCCAGTGTCACCGCTGTTACTTTGACAGAGATGAATTAATGAGATTTTTTTCAGTAATTCCTTGTCTCGTGATCACATACAGGTCAAAGCATGGGTTTTTTGGTTGTGGCACCAGGTCAGTGCCAACACTTTTCCATTCCTTGACTGACTTCAAAGATTTGAAGTGAATCTGTGTCTTCTTTTATTCTCTTCATATAAATATTCTCTCTCTGTAAGTAACACACATTTAGCCACGAATTATATAAACAAACTTTTCGTTGGAGATATTAGGTCAGATAATTTGAAGGTTGTAGCTTTTAGCTCACGTCTGATAGGAACATTGAGCTTTAGTGGATATTTGAATTTTTAGAGGTTAAAATCATATGCCTGTTGTTTTTGGTGTGGTCGTTAGTCGTTGATTTACAGTAGTGATGCAGATGTGTGATTTGTTGCTTAGCTTCTGTTTTTTTTTAATTTTTAAAATTTTTTGCGGTACGCGGGCCTCTCACTGTCGCGGCCTCTCCCGTTGCGGAGCACAGGCTCCGGACGCGCAGGCTCGGCGGCCACGGCTCACGGGCCCAGCCGCTCCGCGGCACGTGGGATCCTCCCGGACCGGGGCACGAACCCGTGTCCCCTGCCTCGGCAGGCGGACTCTCAACCACTGCGCCACCAGGGAAGCCCTAAGCTTCTGTTTTTTACATGGCATGTCTGTACATGTATCACTTTTAGGTGAAGAGGATTACATAAGTGCCGACTTCTGAGTAACTTTAAATTTTCAGTCTTTGGCCAGTGATTCATCATAGAACTGAGTTTTCCCGAAGAGCTTAGATGAGGAATTTTACACGTGTAATATGTGCTTGTGGTGGCAGTTGAAGGAGAAAGTAAGGTCCTTTAATTTCTTCTGGGAAGAATCCTGGGGGCGGGGTGTGGTCAGGCGGGTAGGAGGGAGGATGAGACATACACACGGACGTGTGCACACCTACCGTTGGACAGTGAACTTGTACGGTTTCCCCTTCTTTGAGGAGCTCACGGAGATGGCTTCCGGAGGATCTGCCTCGGGCCCTGCCTCGTGTGCTGGCCTTGGGCTCTGACCGCCCTGCGCGGCTGCGTGTTGCTGGCAGCACAGCCCGTCTCGCCAGGGTGGCTCTGCCCCGTGGGGCCGCTGCTTCTCAAAAGCACTCGCAGCCCCTGTGATCTGCTGCAACAGGGCAGCGCCGTCTTAGGTCCGGGCCAGTCCCGGGGTCCTTTGTCCTTTCTGTGGAGCCCGTTGTAACTCTGATGGCAGAGTTACAAGCAGAGAAGGCCACTGTGGTGGGCCTAAGGTTCTTAGAATGACTGTCCTGAGTGTGGGACCCCCAGATCCTTCCTCAGTCACTGTGGGAATTTCAGGTCTTCGAGGGGTCCAGCCCAAGGTGGGAGTAGGAAGGGGCAGTGGGACTGCGTGTTCAGCGCCTTCTGTGCCAGGCTTCGCTCTGAACGCCTCCTGTCCATTTGGTGGAAACAGGCCACGGAGGGGCTGTCGTTTGCCCTGTTTGGGAGATGGGAAAAGTGGGGCTCGGGGTGAAATAGCTTGCCCTAAGTTCACACCTTCAGTGTGACTCTATATTGCTGCTGTTTTAGAATTGAAGCATTTTAGGTTTTCAGTAGGTGCCACACATCTGGTCTCTCTCACCTTGCTGGTGAGGAAAGTGAGCAGTGATTTGCAGAAGGTGACGCCGCTTAGTTGTTCACGTGTTAGAACCAGGCCAGGAAGGCAGGCCTCCTGGTTTGTGGGCCTCGCTCAGTGCGGCACAGCCTGAGCTGGAGGGGGACGCGCCCTCACGTGCATCAGGGCACGTGCAGAGCGCTGATGAAAATACCTCGGAAGGAAAATCGAGGCTTGGCTTTTTTCGTTCCGTCTGTTTGTGAAGCCTTCCACGAATTCTCCAGCTCTCAGCGTCTTTCCTGTCCTGACACCCTGTAGCGCGTACTGTGTTGTAGCAGAGCAGTTTGGTATCTCTTCTCTCCTTTATAACTTTAGATTTATTTTTAAAATAATTTTCTACCTGTCATCATGAAAAACTAATTTTTTTTCACTGTGTACTCCCCAGTTGGGTTATGACTTCGGCAGTTTCTCTGTATCCTTTTTAATGTATATCAAAAGTTTTCTGACTTGAACCCACAGTGAAAATCAGCTTTAAAGTTAGACCTCATATATGCATACTGGAATATCGGAACCAAAGTTCCACAGACCGTTGTTTACTCTTGGTAGGGAGATGTACTGTCATCTGTTCTGTTTTACTGAAAAAGACACTGGTGGCTGTGACCCACTGAGTTGTCCTCACCCCGCCACTAATGGGTGTGACTGTTTGAAAATAACGTTCCACGGCGTTTGGCACAGGGCTGGGCAGAAGTACTCAGATGCTTACTGAGGTTCATCTTTTCTGAAGGACTGCTGCTTTGAGATGATTTTTATGATGCCTGAAACTGAGGGTATGGAAATGGTTTGTTTTTTCATTAAAATGTTTGTTGTCTTTGACTTCGTTTCGGGGGTACAGCGTTTCCCGGGAGAACAGGCATGGACTTTCAGCCTTCTCTTTCTTCTCCGTTTCCTTGTTTAGGACACAGAAACTTGTTTCTTACCTCTTCGTACTTTGGAGTCATCCTTTTACAGCAGTCAAAGGATGTGTTCACATCCTCACGTCAGCTCTTCCTGTGCCTCCAGAACTGTTCTTAGTTGGCTAAGGTCACTTGCTCCTTTGATCATCAGGAAGCCTTTCCTGCCTGTTTTGGCAGTTCTCCTTTGGGTACTGACCTGATCTGACCCACTTCAGTATTAAACTTGGAATGGTAAACACTGGATTCTAAGATATGACTTGAAACACAGAAGCGGGGAAAATGTATTTTCTCATGTTTGTATTAAATACAGATTATCTGCTATAAAGAACTGTAACTATCTAATGTAAAGAAGGAAGTGCCGGCCGGCCGTATCTGTGGGTTCCGCATCCGAGGATTGAAAATATTTGGGAAAAAAATTCTGGAAGGTTCCAAAAAGCAAAACTTGAATTTGCTGTGTGTTGGCAGCTATTTGCATAGCATTTACATTGCATTGAGTATTATAAGTAACTGAGAGATGACTTAAAGCATACGGGAGGGTGTGCCTAGGTTATACTCAAGTACTACACCACTTCACATAAGGGTCTTGAGCATCCTTGGATTTTGGTACACGTGGAGGTCCTTGGAACCAATTCCCCACAGATACTGGGGGACGACTGTATTCTTGGTAAGTATGTTTTCTTGATGGAGATGTTCATCTTTTAGGTTTTCATCATTTTTTTATTTCCTACTAAAATGTATTAAGTACCCTGTCTTCTTAAACAGTATACGCTGAACATAATTAGCTTTTCAAAATGATATGTCTTCATAGATACCATTTTTTACCATAGTCTAGCTTTAGATTGTGGAAGAGATTTCCTTAATTTACTTTCTTGAGAACATTCCTGGGTATCAGTTTGCTTTTGTGTAATTGTTTCTTTCTCATAATGGCACATGCAGGGCAGTCAGATGTGTGTTTTCCACGGTTGACTGTGTAGACATTATTTAATCAGAAGCAGCTGTCTCCCAAGTGATTTTCTTTTTTCCTATTTGCAGATGGTATCTTCAAAACATAGGTATCCTTATCAACAAATAAAGGGTATCCTTATAGTTTCAACTGACTCTTCTTTCGCTTGGGTGGTTATTTTTGGCATGATCCAGCTTTCTAAGAATCATACTAGGTAGGTTTAAGGAGGCACTTACTCCATGGCCTGCAAAGTCTTACATGGGATGATTGTTTCTGAGGATGATACTGTACTGACTTTCATCCAGAGCCTTGTTAGTGTCTGACCTTTAATAGACTGTGCAACATTTTATCCTTAATGTTTTAATAAGATTGGAAGAGCCAGTAGGTTCACACATTGTTAGAAATGTGGGGATGGAGGTACTATAGAGATCGAGATCTTACATACGAGATAACCCAGGTCCCAGGTCCCGAGAGAGCAGCATTTTTTCTCAAGGTATTACAGCTAGCTAGTGGCATGGCCAGAGCCAGACTCAAGCCTGTAGCTTTGCTAGTTGAGTGCTATTTTTAGTGTACCCTGGTCTCTCTCAGTAGCTCCATAATGGCTCCATTTTTCCATGAAATTCTTTCCGTAAAACAATACTTCCTATTTTTAATCAACCTTTAGTTTCAATTAGTAGCATTATATTGACAGGGATATTGATTTTAAAATATTATCCAATATTAACCTTGTTTCTCAAGCACAGCTATTGAGGTTTTTTTTTCTTTCTGATTTTATTTATTTATTTATTTTAATTAAACTTTTTTTTTTTTTTTTTAAGAACAGTTTTAGTTTCACAGCAAAATTGAAGGGAAAGTACAGAGATTTCCCGTATACCTCCTGCCCGCACGTGCACAGCCTCGCCCCTTGTCAACAGCGCCTCCAGAGTGGCACACTTATTACAATTGATGAGCCTGTGCTGACACATCATAATCACCTAAAGTTCATAGTTTACACTACAGTGTACCCTTGGTGTACTTTCTGTGGGTTTGAACAAACGTACAATGACATGTATTCATCATTATAGTATCGTACAGAGTATTTTCACTGCCCTAAAAATCCTCTCAGCTCTGCCTGTTCATCCCTCCTTCTCCTTAATCCCTGGGAACCACTGTTGTTTGTTGTTGTTGTTTTGAACTGTCTTCATAGTTACCATTGAGTTTTTAACTTTCAATTAACTTTTATATTTAAAAGTTTTATAATTTTTACATTTAGAAGTTTTATTTGGTTCTTTAAAAAAATCAGCTTAGGCTTTAAATTTTCGTCTTTGTTCTTATAATCAAGCTTCTGCTATTTCTTTGCACATATTAAGCATTTGTTTTACATCATGTCTGAAATAGTCCTCGTGTTTAATATCTTGAATCTAGTTCTGCCATCTGTGCTTCTGCTGGCTTTTACTCGTGGTGCTTTGTTTTTCTGTGTATGTGTGATTTTTGATTGTGAACTCAAATCTCTTGGAGTTTTATTTGTGGGAATTCTTTGTGGGGTGGATTGAATTTGTCTTCTAGAGTGAGTTTGTATTCTGTTGGTTGCTAGTTGTAGGGTGGAAGAGGGCACTGTCAACTCAGGACCTCTTTGAATTACATTTTCTGCCTGATTTTGTTTGTTTGTAAGATCATATAGCACGTGTGAATTTGGGTCACAAGCTTTGATTATGGCCAGCTTGTGGTTATGACTGTTGGGAAGATATTTATCATCTCCTGCACTCCCACACCAAGGACAGGTCAGGCAGGTTTCGTTGCCATCTCCTTCTGTGGTGCAGGGTTATTTCTCCTTCCCCCTTAGCTGAAGACGTAGCCCTCTTGGGCTCACTGTCATGCTGGGGTCTTCTGCTGGCCTCCCTGTCTTTGGTGGGCCCTAAGCTTCAGCACCTGGTTACCACGTTCTGTTCCATCCAGCTGTCAGAGTAGGGTGCAGAGGTCACTAGTGTTGGCAGGTGACCTCCATGTAAAATCTGTCTTTGGCATTTGCTTATCTCCCAGCGTTCTCCCATGGCTTTGTTTTTTGGTTTCTGCAGATTCCTTATTTTCTCACCAGCTCAGTAAATTATTATTATCTAATTACTTCTTCTTGATGAATTTGTAGTAATAGATACTGAGTCTAAAATAATCTTATGTAAGTTACAATAATGGAGACAGAACAGTCAGAAAGAATGTCTTCTTCCTTCTGAGCGTGCTGTGTTCTCAGACAAAACAGATGAATCCTGTTCCTCACGAAAGCTTTAGAGCAGAAATTCCTAACTGAGAACACCAACGTTTCTTCCCTTTATCCCAGTAAAGAATCGTGATTTCGTGAAGCATTGTTAACTGCAGTGGGGTCCTATTTTTCAACTGTGGGGGTGCAGGGCTGTTCAGAGCCATTACTGTTGGATGTTGACTTGTTCTAGGCTCAATTGAAATCTTGTGGAGCTTGACTGACTGTTATTTGACATGATAGGGAGTGTCAGCCTTCAATAACATCTTCAAGGGATGATGTTTGAGAACTCTGGTAAACGTACTAAAAATTGTGTGGCAAGTTTTCGGCTTCGTGGTGGTTTTTCACCAGTTATGTCTAACTCTAGTGTTGAAAACACTTAAATTTAAAAAAAAGCGCTCATCGGAAACTGGATTGCCTTGTCTACACTCTGCCTTTGTAGTTAGCATTCGGCTAGAGGTAGGCGTGTGCTCTGGTCATTTCTGCAGGAAAGTCTTGAAGTCCTGCCGTGGGACCCTCCTCCTGTAGTTCACAGGATCCGCTCTGCGGCGTCCTTATGCTGTGCTGAGGTGTAGTTTACTGCTCTGTGCCTTGCTTTAGAAGTGTCGCCAAGCCAATTCCGTCCTCTCCGTCCTGTCCGTTTCGATCTGCTGCCCTTGCTGTATCTGCAGCCACAATCCCTCCCTGTCGAATCGTGTTGCTCGGCATGTGTCAGTTGGCTTAGAATTCCCTGGAGCTTTGTGTTAATACAGTAGTGTCCTCAGAAGTGTCGATAAAAGTGATTGCAAGTATGACAGAATGTTAAGTTAGAAGGCACTTTAGAGATTACCTGATCTTCGGCTGTGAAAACCTAAGTTTGTGTAAACGCTTACTTGAAAACCCAACAGATAAGCTTAGAGCTGGGGGTCTAGAAAATTGCTGAGGAGACTGGCCCTTTTATTTTGCAAATAAAAATTCTTAAATTACCAGAAAGGTTAAATGACAGTGGTCTGAGTTTCCACTTCATCGCACTTAACCTCCTCCTCAATCCAGCCTCGTTGGATTGTGGTTCTGCTGGTGGTTCGGCTTTGGGGGAGTATTGTGAGGGTTCTTCCAGGGGCCGTGTTGTGGAGTTGGCCAGATTGAGGAGATGATCTGTTTTTTTAATGAAGCTTCCTCATTTTCTCCTTCTGATTTTTGTTTCCTTCTCTTGTTATTTCTTAGCTATTGCATGGAGCTGGTCATATTTATTAATATTACTGGCCAATGAGAGTAGCTTTTCTTCCCCTTGGAATTGAAGGGAAGGGAGAGAAGAGAAGCAGCATTTACGGACACCGGCTCACGTACAAGGCACAGCCAGATGCTTTTGCAAAAGCTTCAACTCAGTTTATTCGTAGCCACTCTGTAAAGTAGTTGGTGCCATTTCCCTCTTACCCTTAGGAACTTGAGGCACAGAGAGGCTAAGAACTTGAGCCGTAGTCAAAACTACCCTGAGGCCAGGATGGGTGGGGGAAGGGCTTTCTGAGCAGCGCCTGGAAGCGTGTAGGGACACCAGTGGGACATGGGGTGGTCAGAGCACACGGGTGTGGCATGCGATCGGTGTTACAGTGGAGAACGCTCGCATGGTGTTCTGTTCTTGCTTCATCCCGAGGGCCAGAAATGCTTTCCCCAGGTATGTGTACTGGCATTTTATTGTCCCAAGTACATAGATGCATGAGGTTGTACTTTGGATAATAGCACCTTTTCTTGTCCTTTTTTTTGTGTGTGTGGGAAAGGGGCTATACTCATTTGAATACACCAATATCAGTTTAAATTCTTACATGTGGCTTAGTGATAGTTTTCAATATATGTGAGGAAATTCCGCGACAACATACTTGAGCTGGCGGGGGCGGAGAGCGGGCTTGTAGCCTTCCACCAAGACGGTTCTATTCAGTGGATCTTGAAGTTGCTGTAATAACTGAATTTCATGTTGTTATAAAACAGTTCATGGAGAGCCAAATTTAGAAATAAACAGTATCTGTGAACTAGTGATTGTGTTGGGGATTTACAGAAAGCTGAATAGTAATTCCTAAATTAAAAAAATAAAGACAGTATCGTGTATATATCCAAGTGCTGGATGGCTGGAGGGCATTTTAGAGGAAATGTCTCGTTTTGGTGGAACTCGACCACCAACCCACCCGGTCCCTTTCATCAGTACTTATTTCAGGCCTGGCCCATCAGGAAGTTGAAGAGGCATCGTCTGACAAAAAGGTCTGGGCTTCCCAGGCTTAGGAAACAGCAGGGGTGGGCTATGGGCACCTGGTGGTGGTGACCGTGGTTGCACCCTTGGGGGAGGCGTGGTGTGTGTGTCGTGTTGTCGTCTTGTGTGCAGCTCCGCAAGGTGGTGTTGGGCTGTTTTGTGAGTAGTATCAGTTGTATTTGTCTGGTAGTGTGTGTTCTTGGGAATTTCCAGGTAGAATGACGCAGAGTTACTATGTTCTCAGAATTGCTTTTACTTCCCTTTCAGGCTACGTCTTGAGCCCATTTGCTAGTGTGTGCTGGTACTCAGGGCCTGTGTGCTGCCCACCACTTCCCCCGACTCCCCGTCCCTTTTCCTTCAGAGACCTCAGATGCACAGAATTGAGTCGGTCGTATTCCTGAGACCATGACACACAGTTACTGTCTGGGCAAGGCCCCTCTTTTGTTGGGCTTTATTTTATTTTTTCCTTTTGGTCCTTCACCCTGCAGTTCCACATCCCGGCCCTCTTCCAGCCCCACTCAAGTGTGTTTCATGTACATTCTTCCAGCCGTTTGCCATGTACTGTTTTATATATATATGTGGATCTCGTTTTTACTTTGTTTACTTACTATTATGTTTTTGACAAGTATCCATGTTTTTGTATGTAAACCTAGTTCATCTATTCTGACTGCTACATACTATGCTGTCGTTTTATAGACCATCTAGATTGCAGTCAGCTGTGCAGTCGTCAGTGACATTTCAGCAAACGTTCTTGTCACCTTTAATTCTGTCTGAGAAATTTTCAGGTATATACCTCTGAAGAAGTGTTAGGTCACTGAATATATGCATATTTAATTTCACAAAATTTCAGCTCTCTGAGATGGCTGCTCTGAGATTACACTCCTGTTAGACCATGTGATACAGCAGGGGCTCACATCCATTACTTAAAACAAGGAACAGGATTTGATATAATTCCTTGATCCAGGCTTTGTCCATGAGAATGTTCCTGCAAACTAGTTTTGGGTCATATTATTAAAAGCCTTTATTCTTCGCTATCACCCTTTGTTTTCTTTCCATAATGTTAGGTAGTTATAGGGAACAAGAAAATTATTATTATTATTATTTTTTTTTTTTTGCGGTATGCGGGCCTCTCACTGTTGTGGCCTCTCCCGTTGTGGAGCACAGGCTCCGGACGCGCAGGCTCAGCGGCCATGGCTCACGGGCCCAGCCGCTCCGCGGCATGTGGGATCTTCCCGGACCGGGGCACGAACCCGTGTCCCCTGCATCGGCAGGCGGACTCTCAACCACTGCGCCACCAGGGAAGCCCCAACAAGAAAATTATTTTAAGGGTTTCTCTGTAATGTGTATATAATTGTGACAGTATTGGGAAACTACTGTAAATACTAAGATGTCTGTTTTTCATTTTATAGGGCGCCAATGCCTCGGCATTAGAGAAAGAGATTGGTCCAGAACAGTTTCCAGTCAATGAGCACTATTTTGGATTAGTCAATGTAAGTATCCGTTGATACGTAGCCTTCAAATTATGCTTGGAAGTATTGTTAAGAATGATGAATGCAGGTCATAATTTATTAAAGGAAATTTGTTCCTTTGTATCAGTAGACTTAATGCCAAGAAACATGACTTGGAATTTCAAGATTATCTCTAATGGGAGGGAAACAACATGGCCTGAAGTCTTTTTTTTTTTTAATTTATTATTTATTTATTATTATTATTTTCTTTGGCCGTGTTGGGTCTTCATGGCGGTGTGCGGGCTTCTCACTGCGGTGGCTTCTCTTGTTGCAGAGCCCGGGCTCTAGGTGCACAGGCTTCAGTAGTTGTGGCTCATGGGCTCTCTAGAGCACACGCTCAGTAGTTGTGGCGCACAGGCTTAGTTGCTCTGTGGCCTGTGGGATCTTCCTGGACCAGGCTCGAACCCGTGTCCCCTGCATTGGCAGGCGTATTCTTAACCACTGTGCCACCAGGGAAGTCCCCATTGCCTGAAGTCTTAAGAGTCTTGGAACAGTTTCTAACTTGTCAGCCTGATTTTTTTTCCTATTTTGTGTCAGAATTTTCTCATAACCAAAATTTCATATGGCCTAGACCAAATGATCTCTTTGATGCTTTGAGAATTATTTACGTGTCTAAATATAAGTGGTCCAAATGTACAGATATAAATATAGTTTTGTAAATGCCCCCATGTGTCTATAGCGTCTTTGTCAGTTTGCTTCTGGCGTTGTTCCAGTGGTATAGATTTAAAAGTGTGAAATACAAGAAGAAAACATAGCCTTGCCCTTATGGAGGCAATCATTGTAATTATACATTATTAAAACTTTGGAAGAACTTTCTTTAGAATTTTTAACTCTTTCCTGAACCATGAGGAAACACCACAAATCTTTGTTACGTAGTTGTCATGGTAGTTTGCACTGTGCTGTACTGTTACATGGATCCATGGCGAGTGTTTTAAAATAGGTGTATTGGTGATAATACAGGTAAGAAAGCAAGTTATGTTGAACAGATTGGCGTGTTACTGAGTACTAGCACGTCATTATGTACAGATAGATTCCTTGTGCAGTTTGAGGAGGGCAGTTGCAGTGGTATGTGTGTCTTGCCTTGCTTGGGGACCCTTCTCTGTCTGTCTGCGCTGGGCATAAGCTAGTAACACAGGGTCAGCAGTGCCCACCCTCCTCCTCTTCCCCTCCCTAGAGGAGGCCACTCATTAGTCCTCGGGCTATTTTTTCTGGAATGTATCCTTACAGCCTAAATAAGGTACTTACACTGCCATTAAAAAAAAACGGACAAACTACTGACTTCCTGTTTTGGCAGATAAGAAACTTCACTCTCTTTTCTCACCATCCCTGCCCAACTTCACTTTCCCCCGTGCTCCCAATATGGAATTAATCGTTGCTTTATTTTTCCATGTCCTAAACTTTCATTTATTCTTCCCAAAGCCTTCAGCAGAACTAAAGAAAGCCAAAAAGACCTTCTCAGTATCCGTTTCCACTGAGCCGTGCCTGTCAGGTACCACCCAGCCCCCCGTGCTCCTTCTGTGCAGCCTGTACCTGGCGATGTCTCTTCCATCGCCCTTCACGTTCCCTGCACTTGTCTCCTTTCCTTCATCCCGACTTCTTTCCGGGTTTTTCCTCCCTTGCTTTGTGGGACACCTTCTGTAGATGCTTGTTTAGGGAATGTGCATGGATACAGACTTTGAGATCTTGTATATTTAAGACTGTTTTGGTTATTGTTAGAACTAGATATCCATCCTAGGTTACAACCTTCCTTCAGAATTTTTCAGGGCTTACTCCACTGCTTTCTGGCTTCTGTTGATGCTGAGAGGGTGGATGCCATTCTGGTTCTCGATCTCTTATGTACAGGGCTTTTTTTATCCGTTTTAAAAAGGTTTTGGGAGGCCTTAAGGATATTCACTATCCACAGTGTTCTGAAATCTAATCCTGTGTCTTGATGGGGACCCTGTTGTGCTGAGTGTTTATGGACCCATTCAGACTGATGATTTATTTCCCCCAGGTGTAAAACATTTCTGATACTATTATTGGGATAATTTTCTTCCTATCATTGTAATTTCTCTGTTTTGTCTTTTTTTGATATGGTTAGCTGTATATTGAAGCACTTAGTCTGATTCTTTATTTTTCTTATTCTCCCATTTTTGATCACCTGCCTTATTCTACATTTTAGACTATATCTCCAACTTTTTTGTCCAGGTCATTGCATTTTTTATTTCTTACAGTGTTACTTTTTTTTCTTCTCTTGTTTCATGGGGGCAGTGTTTTCTGTTCCTTTTCGCAGGGTGTCATTTATAGTTTTTGTTGTTGCTGAGGTTTTCTGATGCTTACTGGATGGCTTCTGAGACCTTGGAGTTTATTCCCCGCCCCCTTTTAAACTTTGGTATCTTTCCTGTTGGAAGCTTTCCTCAAATTGTACTCATCTATAAGGGTGAAATGCTGAAAGGATGACTGGGGCTTCTTGTGTTGTGGTGGGGCTGCTCTTTCAGTCTAGAGTGGCCCCTGGCGAATGCCCCTCCCTCCCATGGCCCCCATCCCAGTTCAGTAGCTGGGGCTGTCTCTCTGGGGCCGTTTATCTTCTGCCGGGAAGCCTCCTCCAGCGCCTGTCTGGGGTGGGGGTGGGGGGTTATTCGGGGTTTTATTTGGTCCTGTTTCCTGCTCGGTGCCTCACTGCTGTCCTTAAGGGTTCTCCACCCAGAGTCTCCTCTTCATCTTCTGTGGAGACTAAACCTGCAGCTGAAGGAAGAGTTGAGTGCCTGGGGGTCTAAATGGTCCTTTTAAAGACTGAGGACCAGACTTGTGTTCTCAGAGGTTCCCACCCCACAAAACGTCTCTGACCCTTTAGAGGTGAGTCCGTTGTTACCCATTTGTCTCTTAGAGACATTTGGGCTACTTCTCCTCCGTCTGCCTTCTGTTTTCTAGAAGTTCGCTGATACCTCTAATCTCTCATTGTCGTCTTTGGCCTTTTGAGTTTTTGCCTAATCTGTTCTTTTACTGTCATTTTATTAGGGTATCGTGGGGAGGAGAGTTAAATGAATATATTTAATTTTTCTTGTTTATTGAGCAGGCTGGCCTCTACTTCTGATATCTGAAATGCGCATACTTACAGAGTTGTCTAGTGATCAGAAGCCTCCTTTCAGTTCTGGGGGTGGCAGACCCCAGCTCTTCAGTCTCGTTGCCCTTTCCCTGTGGCTGTGGCTACCGCCCTTACTTGGCTCAGCCTCCAAAGCTAATTTGTGTCTTAAATTGTAGAAAAGTTGTGCCCATTTTTAGTGTCCCAGAAGAACCCATTTTCCTTAGAGTAGTAGTATTTTCTATATTGAAGGCTGTTTTCCCTTTACCTTCTCCAGCATAAACATTCCAATCTCTCCATTTTGTGTCTAACTGACTTTTTTGCAGATAACCTCAAAACAAGTAAACGAGCCTTAAAGCTCTCTCTATATTATTTTTTCTTCTGCTGGTATGTTGTTTTTAATTGGATACCAGTATCCAAATACCAGTGTTGATTGTGTGTAAAAAAACAAACAAAAAAGTTTCTAAGAAGGTATCATTTTTACTACTTCATGTGTATCAGTCTAAATTCAAAAGGTAGAATTTGTATTTCTCCCTGAAGCCGAGTAACCGAGATTCAGTAAAACCAAGGAAAGCAGGAATTTCTGAGAACAGTTTCTGATCTCTGGGCCTGGTTATTATGATGAGGAATTGAGATCCCTAAGGTAGCCAGGGCTCCAGCTGTGAAAGATTGAGGAACACCTTGAATTACACGCAGAAATAAATTGGTGGTCGGAGTAGATGCAGCAGAACTAGGATAGTGATGAACTGCTTCTTTGATCTGTGCCCTCAGGCTACTTTGCAGCTGTGTTGCGTACCTTTAACCGTTTTCCATAAGCTCTGTTTTCAGCTCTTAAACTGTCATCACCCTTCTCTCTCGTTTCCTTCCCCCTTTTTTCTTTGTAGAGCTATCACACTATTATAGAGCCCCTTAAAAATTAAGGTTGGAGCTTTGAGGGGTCGGGGAGATGGCTTAGTTAATTGAGAGATGAACATTTTGACATCTTCCTCCTGTCCCTGTGCCTGTCTGCCAAGTAGTTAGTGTTATAAACAACGTGGAACGTAGCTGCTTTAAGGCACTTGGGGGTTAATCTTTCCTAGCAATTGGATTCTGTTAAAATGAGGCACATGTATATTTTCTTTTCATCAGTCTGTTCTTAGCTAACTGTGCAGGTTCATTTTAATTGCTCTTACAAAAAGCTAATACTGAAAAGGGTTCCCATTAGATCTGCCTGATTGGATCCCTTCTTGCGACCGACCAGTAAGCGGTAGAATCACTCAATAGCACTTGCTTTTGGGAAATAGTGTGTGTATTTGGGCAGTTAGAAAATTAGACTTTTTTTCTTTTTTTTATGGAGAGAAGGGAAAAAAAAAACCCCCAAAACCCCACAGTTAATTAATCTACCAGAAAATTCAGAGTGGTTACTCTTCACTTTGTTAATAACAGTCTGTTTTCCATTATTTTCAGTTGTAGATGTTTTTATCTTGGAGGAATATTTTCACAAATGATAGCTTTTATGGCCATTTACTCTTAATGGTAACTCTGATGCCATCACTGTGATTTGCATAATACATAGAGTGGGGATTTCCTGTTGGGTTAACTCTTGTGAATACGTTAGTATTTCTGATGGTACAGGATGTTAGGAGAGGGGAAATACTTGTGTGGCTCGGGGTGCAGAAGCCACCTTGAGGAGGGAGAGGAGCCTGTGGAAGCTTTTCTTTTGCTGTGAAATACCCCCCCTTACGTGTCTGCTGTTTATAGTCAGCTAAATTCTTTGAAAACTGATTGTTTAATCTGATAAACCAGATTGCCTTTTTCCTTTGTCTTGTAGCTAATGAGTACTTATTTTAGTAAAGTTGATAGTAGTGACTTAGACTAGTAGTATCTCTTTCCTACTTTCCGTGCAGTCTCTCCATTTTTAAAAAATTTTATTATTATTATTATTTTGGCTGCACTGGGTCTTCGTTGCTGCACGCGGGCTTTCTCTAGTTGCGGCGAGCGGGGGCTGCTCTTCGTTGTGGTGCCCGGGCCTCTCACCGCAGTGGGTTCTCTTGTTGCGGAGCACGGGCTCCAGGTGCGTGGGCTTCAGTAGTTATGGCTCACGGGCTCTAGTAGAGCACAGGCTCAGTAGTTGTGGCGCACGGGCTTAGTTGCTCCGCGGCATGTGGGATCTTCCCGGACCAGGGATTGAACCCTTGTCCCCTGCATTGGCAGGCGGATTCCCAACCACGGCGCCAGCAGTGAAGCCCAGTCTCTCCATTTTTAATAGCCTTTTAAAAATCATTTCATTATATGATTTTATTTTAATTTTCTAACACAATAGGTTCCCAAACACAAGTAGGTTTGTGGGGCTAGACCGTTATAAAAGTCTTTTTAACCTGAATTGCTAGTAGTCACTAGTTGGAACTCTGAACCCAGGGAACAGGGGCCATTATGGAGGAGAGTGAGAAATAAAAATGGAAGGTTTTGTAGGTTGTAGGTTGTAAAGTTGATTAGGCCTGTGTCTCTTGGTTCTGTTTTCTTTTGCATTGGTTTCCTTTTCCTTTAGCTTCTCTCCAGCTGATGGCCATCTTATATCATCAGAGATCCCAGACCGTCCATATCAAACCTGACCAAAGAACTCTGCCCCAAGGCCTCTGGCCAGATTGGATCCAGTGCCCGACCCTGTTGCAGGGTCTACAAAAGAGCTTGTGACTGACAGTCGTACAGAGCTTGCACAGAGAAGTCGGTTCCCGTGAGGAAGCCTGGGGCAGGGGGGCAAGGGAGCGGGGAGGAACAGATGTCCATGAGAATCTGGATTAGGTTCACCTGGCTGCAGAGAGGGGGTGGGTAGACTTATGTAAAACAGGGCCACCTAAACAGATTGTGGTTGGGGGAGGAGGGCCTTCCCGTAGAAGGGAGGGTGTTCACAGGATGGCACCCTCGCCAGCCAGCATGGAGGACCGTGGGGCACTTAAACATTTAAAAACATTTTTTAAAGGTAATACTGTTGACATAATTGTGATTAAAACCAGTAGTTTCCAAATGAAATATGTAAGATGATTCATTGGGGGCCAAAGTATGAGCATTTCTAGTGTTTATTTTTATCTGAAAAGGAAAGATATAGGTTAAGCTTTACTAATTCTTAATAATTGGTTGACGTTGGCACCCATACTACTCTGTCCATGTGTGTAGTGTTCCTATGTCATTGCGAGTTGCATAGTACCAAAGGCTAACAGTATCACCCCTCTTACTCATTTGTGCTGTTGCAATCTATTATGATTCAAGTGTAGACTTAGGGACTACAGGATTTAATCTATTTCAGCTAAGCTAATTTTTCAAAAGGGACAGATGGCTCAAAAAGGTTGTTTCAAAAATAACCATGTAGTGATGAGGTATTCCGAACCATGGTAAGTTCTTCATGCAGATCATTCATTTAATTCTTTACAAGGTTGTAGAGGTGGGTGCTGTTATAAATGTCATTTACACATGAGGAAACCGATGAAGAGAGAGTGGCTTGGTAGTTTCCTAGGGTCGGGTAGCAGAACCAGACTTGAACCTAGATAGCTTGGTTTCAGATCCTGTGTGCTCAGTGGCCAGGCTTTGCTGCTGTCAAGACAGATAATTACTTAAATGAATTCAAACAAATTTGATAGATAGGATCGACGATCTAATACCATAGTTTAGAAAGTAAAGGCTGTCAAGGAGAGAGTCTTTTCCACTTGGACCTATGTATGTATCTTTACGAAGATACCTTTTTCAACTTTGATATCCCTTAGAACTACATAGCCAAATAACTGAACTGTCAAATCACTCTATTAAAATCTATAACACATAGTTTACAAAAAAGCATACTAAGTCTCATTGCTCTTACTTAATAATTTTTAGTGAAAATAAAAAATTAATAATTTGAAATGTTCATCTTAATCACATTTGTTATATTTTTAGTGTACATAATGTAGTATATATATTATTTCTAAACAAATAATGCATGTATTAGGGATATGTGCTCAAAATGATCTTATTGATGGGGATATGAGAAATCTTTTTTTTTTTTTTTTTTCCCCAAGACTCAGAGAAAGCAGGGATAGGTCACTGTGTTCAATAAACAATTGAGAAGTCAGTGATCAGGTCTTTAATATTTGTTTCCCCTGATTTTAAACCTGGTCATGCCTTTGATCTTCAGAACCAGCTGAAAAAGCACAGGGTAGGTTTCAATCCTATTCAGAAGCAAGAGTGCAGAGGAAATCATCCCAGACAGTCTTTTGCATGAAAGCTATATACTTGAACGATGTGTTTTTAGGTTTCAGAAACTTCAGTGAAAGTCACTACTAAAAATCAGGGAAATTGAAGGAAAAGCTTCAAAGTTACGAATAAGATTGAAAGTTAGTTTATTCTGGAGAAATAGTAGTAGTTTCAACCTTTACTTTTTCTTTAATGGGGTTGATGAAGGTAAGTAAAGAAGACCATAGTAGAAAGCCTCCAAGGTTGGTTGTAATGTTACCTATTGCTTGTAGTCAGAAGCTTAGCAGGAGGCGGACTTCAGCATTCTCCACATGCCAGTTCCATCGCTTATTTTATTTGCTATTTTATTAGTGGGTCAAGCTTCATCATCATAAATGTTTCTAATATACTGTGAGCTGCTGTCTTTTGTTTATCTGCCTGCTCTGTGGAAGTTGTTAGAGTTCCCTGTTGTTTATTCTTTAATAAAATGTCCAAATTATGGGGATTGTATCTTCTGTTCAGTTTACAAAGCCATAGTTTGTTGGTCATTGGAGTCATTAGACTGTTGTACAATTACTAGTATTTTTCAGACTAATTAATACTGATTAATTGGTAAGATAATCTTAGTAGTATTGGAGATTCTACTGCAGGTGTACTTAGCCCCTGGATAGGCTTTATTGAAGGATATCCATGGTTGTATTCATGATCAATGATATCTATGCATCATTGTCATATACTTTTAGCATTTCTCTGGAAAGCCTGTAAACACATCTGTCTTTACGAAATCAGTTCTTGGCTCCGACTAGCAATGTGAACATAGAAGTTGTAAATCTTCGCTGAGTCCGTTGTCCTGTTCCTTTTTTGGGGTATTTAACTTCTTCCTCTGTTCCCTGAGTATCTTGTAAATTGGTAGTTCAATCTAGACACTTGGTTAAAGTTTAGGGATTTTATTTTGTTTTTTAAGGCAAGAATACTTTATAGGAATTGCTACATATTTCTTGGTGCACCACATCACGGGATGTAAAGTTTTGGCTGTTCATTTTGAGTGATGCTGGAATGCATTGGGCGTTCAGGTCTGAGCCCCCCATTTTAAAGTTCCCCCCCAACCTTTAACCAGATGTTTTAGGTATCCAGGGATAATTATCACCCAATCCATTATTTACAATGATTTCTTCTGGATTTATTAGCCAGAATTATTCTCTAAACAATAACTTTAAATGCCCCCTGAAATACGGTTTTTATGAGAAAGGTGGGGTAAAACTTTGATGCTTTCCTTTTTTATATTCTTGTTTACAACTTCCACTGGAGACTAATAAACCACATAGATATTTGTGTAGTTGATGTGCTTTTTAATCCATTGCAGTAATTCTTTTTTGATGAAAGTTGGCTCTTCAAGCCACACAAAAAGATATTCCAGGCTAATCTTGTACATTGTACATTTCCTGTCCATTGCGTTGTATAGCCATATCAGTAAGTCGTCCTAGTTCCTTTCTGTGGGAAAAGGGTTTTTAGAGGCCACAATCTGGATGCAGGGGAAATTTATTGATGTGGAGGCCTTTTCAGTGGACAGAACCTGAGAACGCAAACACACACACACACTTTGAGATTTACAAAGAGGCATGAGTTTATACTGCTATTTCTAATTCCAATTTAACTTTAAAGGGCTTTTACTCTTCTGACTTTTACTATTGTATCTTTTTTCCTTTACGTTAAAAAATTTGATTATGGGCTTCCCTGATGGCACAGTGGTTACGAATCTGCCTGCCAATGCGGGAGACGTGGGTTTGAGCCCTGGTCCAGGAAGAGCCCACGTGCTGCAGAGCAACTAAGCCCATGCACCACAACTACTGAGCCTGCACTCTAGAGCCCGCATGCCACAACTACTGAGCCCACGAGCCACAACTACTGAGCCCGTGCACCACAACTGCTGAAGCCCATGCGCCTAGAGCCCGTGCTCCACAACAAGAGAAGCCACCACAGTGAGAAGCCCACGCACCCCAACGAAGAGTAGCCCCTGCTCGCCACAACTGAAGAAAGCCTGTGCACAGCAACGAAGACCTAACACAGCCAAAAATAAATTTTAAAACATTTTTTTTGATTCCTAGGGGATATTAACATAATTCCTTCCTTGCTTTGTCTTACAGTATACCTTTAGTGGTTTCAAAATAGCAATATCAATGGGTTAATTCTAACAGTGTGAGTACTGAATGCTGTTTTAAGACTTCTTTGTTCTTTTTGTTCTTAGACTGTAGTTCAGTAGGCATGGACAGTAAAAATCCTGTGTTTTAAAGTTATTTGAAGTCATTCTTTTCTTTTTTTAAAAAGCTTTATTATTTATTTTAAAATTTATTTGGTTGTGTTGGGGTTTTTTTCCTGTGCACGGGCTTTCTCTAGTTGTGGCGAGTGGGGGCTACCCTTCCTTGTGGTGCCGGCTTCTCATCGCGGTGGCTTCTCTTGTTGCGGAGCACGGGCTCTAAGCGCATGGGCTTCAGTAGTTGTGGCTCGTGGGCTCTAGTTGTGGCACACAGGCTTAGTTGCTCTGCAGCGTGTGGGATCTTCCCGGACCAGGGCTCGAACCCGTGTCCCCTGCATTGGCAGGCGGATTTTTAACCACTGCACCACCAGGGAAGCCCTCACTCTTTTCTTTACGTAGTTCTACCACCAACTTGGTACACGTTTAGGTCTGATTTATTTCTATTTATTTTCAATTTTAGGAATTTATTCTGTCTTTTTCATTTTAATTTAGTTTTTAAAAATATGGTTACAAGGTAAACTTTTTATAACCGTGTACGTGTACAGCAGCCTCACTTTCATTGCTCTTACTCTTTTCCCTTTCTCTATATATAACCATTTTTATTAGCTTTTGATATATTCTTCCTAGTTTTAAAATATAAGCAAACGTGTGCATGTATTTATGGACATAATTGAAGAGTGCCCGTTCTTCAGCATTCTTCTCCACTTGCCTGTTTCTGGTTACTGTATGCCTGACCCCGCCCCGTGGCAGTTCTCTGAGAACTGTCCTCGTCCCTTGTTTACTCCCCAGCTCCTCAGTGATGGACTTCTAGGGGTTTTATTAGCCAGCTTTGGGAGTCAGTGTCTATTAATGGGAAGGAAAAAAGAAGGCGAAAAATAGTTATTAAACCCTGTGTTATTTTCTCTGTAAAGTAGGATGACTTTCTCCCCTGTTATTAAAGAGAAGGAAACTGAGGCTGAGTGATCAGTCACCTGCTCCAGGCCACGTGGCCAGTGAGAGGTGGGGCTGCAGTTCAGGGTTCAACTCTGGATCCGAGTCCACGTCCTTCTGACGGATGGAGAATAATGTGACCTGGCATTTCAGCATTTCAGTGGTTGTTAGGCTGTCACGTTGATGACTTTTTCATCTAATATTTCAGAGTATCTTGTTTTTCCTTATTTTTTGTTTTTGTTTATTTTTTGGATGGCACTGAAGAACCTGATAGTAAACCTCACTCTTATGTTTTTTTTAAAAGAATTTTTGAGAGTTACATTTTTACACGTACAGTATAGAAAATGCTTTGTATACAACCAGTACTATCATAACAATGGGAATTGGAAAAGGAATTCGCCAGAAGCCTAAACCTTAACTAATCTCACTATTTAAACTATGTAGTTCTTTAACTCAGTTTTAATAAAGGCCAAATTTATTGCATGTATTTTTCTTCCGTTTGAACCTGAAACTGATGCCAAGAGCATCCATTTAATGTTAGAATGGGTAATTTGCAATCAGGACAATTATTTGTACTCTCAGATACCTTTTAAGTTATGAGGATCATCAATTCCCTATCTTGTCTTTCTCTTCTCTCAGCTTTAGACATAGACATTCTTTCTCTGAAAGCTGTGTTGCCTCAAATTTAACAAAAATGTTTTTTTCTATTCTAGTTTGGGAATACTTGCTACTGCAATTCAGTTCTTCAAGCACTTTATTTTTGTCGTCCATTTCGGGAAAAAGTTCTCGCGTACAAGAGTCAACCTAGGAAGAAGGAGAGTCTTCTTACGTGCTTAGCAGACCTCTTCCACAGCATCGCTACCCAGAAGAAAAAGGTTGGAGTCATACCTCCTAAGAAGTTCATAACAAGATTACGGAAAGAAAATGGTAATTCTTCTACTTCTTTTTTTTTTTTTGCGGTACGTGGGCCTCTCACCGTTGTGGCCTCTCCCGTCGCGGAGCATGGCTCACGGGCCCAGCCGCTCCGCGGCATGTGGGATCTTCCCGGACCGGGGCACGAACCCGCGTCCCCTGCCTCGGCAGGCGGGCTCTCAACCACTGCGCCACCAAGGGGAGCCGTCTTCTGCTGCTTAATGTATTGCTTGTTTAACAGGAAGATCAGGTGCAGCAAGCATCAGCTGACGATGCGTTCAGCTGCTGAAAAGCCAACGGGGACGTTGCTGCCTCTCATGCAGTGCCAGTCTAGTGAGGAGATGGTCACACAGTGACTACTGTGAGGTGTGAGCGCTGCTTGAAGTAGGTTGTACAAAGGTCAAATTCTGTGTGCCAGGAACTGAGAAATCATAATTTCTCTTTTTTGCCTGCTTGGCTTTTCTATCAAGAAAAGTTGTGGGGGTTTGGGGTTTTTTTCTTTCACTTATTGTTCATTTGTTGTTCTCATAATGCTTTCGTGTATGTTAACTCATTTGATCCTTACGATAACCTGATGAGAGAGCACGTTATTTACCCCATTTTAGCCGTGAAAAAAACAGAAGCTAAAAGACTTGCCAGGAGTCACACCCCAGGGAAAGGAAAGACCTAACACAATAAAGTAAACTTTCTGGCTTAGGGTAGGTAGTTTTAACTTTACCTCCTGCCCCCACCCCGCTTTTAAAAATAGTTACTGATTGCATCCCACTTCTCTTTTCTCTCTTAAAATATTTTTCATTTAATTTTCATAGCAAGTGCATAAGTTAGACATTACTTCCTCACTTTATGTGATGTCACTGGCTCTCAGAGACGTTAAGGTCACCTGTCAAGCCCCACACTTCTTCCTGACATCTGAGCCCAGTGTTCTGTCCAGTGTGGTGTGCTACCTCAGAAGGTTCAGATGGACTCAAGAAACATGTAGAATTCTGCTTGTTTGTTCGTTTGTTTGGATGTAGGCATTTCAGTCATTGTAGAAATAAAATTGAGTAGTATTTTTCGTTAGATTTGTTATCTATTAAATATAATGATGCGCACAGAAATATGACTTGAGAAGTCTTTAGTGTTGGTTTTTAAACACATCAGTGGGGAGGCCTGCCCTTAAGTCAGTTGACACTGTTCATTATCACATGAATTGAGATGAGCATGGGTCATATCTCGTTCCCTAAAACATATGAAGGTGCTGAAATAATGTGGCGCTAGGTTACTACTCTTTTCTTTTTTTTGGTACGCGGGCCTACTCACCGTCGCGGCCTCCCTTGCCGCGGAGCACAGGCTCTGGACGCGCAGGCCCAGCGGCCATGGCTCATGGGCCCAGCCGCTCTGCGGCATGTGGGATCTTCCCAGACCGGGGCACGAACCCGCGTCCCCTGTATTCGCAGGCGGACTCTCAACCACTGCGCCACCAGGGAAGCCCTAGGTTACTACTCTTGAATCTGATACCTATGTTAAAGATTTTGTTCATTTTCTCCATATACAAATATAGATCAGTTGATTAATTGCTCACGAAAACACATCTTTTTTGTGTTCCCCTGACTAAAGCTAAACCTACTTACTTTCTTGAACTGCAGATATGTATAGTATCTTCTGTTGGTAAGAAAGCCAAGTACAACTCTGTTAGAATGTGGACTGAGTGATTCAAGTCTTCTCAGAGAGCCCTTTTGTCTGTATTGGTAGTAAACTTGGAAAATTTTGTCCTGGTAGAAAACTCATGTACTGTTAACCCGTGAGCAACATGGGTTTGAACTGCGCGGCTTCACATATATGAGGATTTTTTTCAATAGTAAATGCTGTGGCACTGCAGCATCTGCAGTGGCTTGAATCCACAGGTGCGGGCCAGGTACAGAGGAACCACGCATACAGGGGGCCAACCGTGAGTTACATGTGGATTTGGAGCTGTGCAGAGGGTCACCTCTCCTAACCCCTGCTTTGTTCAAGGGTCAGCTGTACATGATAATTGAACATGCCATCCTTTCTCAGTGATTTTGTTAGTATTTTAGAAATATTCAACATCGGAAACATAAACTTATACAGAATGCATAGTATTTTCCTTTTCATGTAATAGTGCATTTTCCTTGACCTTATTGTTTAATAGTATATCGCATGTATTCTGTCTTAGTTTGGGCTGCTGTAACAAAATTACCATAGACTGGGTGGGTTAAAGAGTAAACGTTTATTTCTCACAGTCTGGAGGCCAGGCAGTCCAGGGTTAGGGTGCCGGCAGATTCACTGACGGGTGAGGGCTGTCTTCCTGGTTTGCAGACAGCCACCTTCTCGCTGTGGCCTCTTACGGCGAAGAGAGAGGGAGAAGCAAGCTCTCTCGAGTCTCTTATAAGAGCACTATTCTCAGCCCTTAAGACCTAAATGAGATCCCAAGGGTCCCATCGCGAGATGGCATCATACTGGCGATTAGGATCCCATCATACGAATTTGGAGACGGGCAGGTGCATGCAGTCCATAACATTATCTTTACCTGAACAATGATTTTTAAATTTAGATCGACTCTCCTGCTGAACGCAGAGTTCACGTTTCTGTGTTTTGAAAGTTCTGTGTGGTTCAATACCTGCAGCTTCATATGTTTGCTTATCCAAGCTGGGGTATCTTTCCGGTATTTGTTATTTTTTAGGAGTTCAATTTTTTTGAATTTTTTTGTGTGTTTAGGCAGAGTCAGTTGATACACAATAGACTTCTTAATTACTTTGTTGAATGAAATTGATTCCAGAATGAATATTCCAAACCCATCTTTTCATTAGCTTTGTTTCATTTTTCTATACCTCAGAAATAATATTTAATAGACAACCATGTTTATTACTTGATGTTGCTGGCTTTTGTAAATATGTTTTGATTTTTGGCTTTTGACTTTTTTCCCGCTAATTAGAGGAGAGCATGCAAATCAAAGAAGATTTAATAAGGTATCCATTGCATAACTCTAGTGAGATTTTATTGACTGGTTTGTTTTAAATCTCTGGAAAGTGTATTACCTATTTCAACATCTCCACTAACTTTCATTGTTGGAGTGTTCTTTTTTCTTCGTATTAGTTTATTAATTATACACTCTTTTTTTTTTTTTTTGCGGTACGCGGGCCTCTCACTGTTGTGGCCTCTCCCGTTGCGGAGCACAGGCTCCGGATGTGCAGGCTCAGCGGCCATGGCTCACAGGCCCAGCCGCTCTGCGGCATGTGGGATCTTCCCGGACCGGGGCACGAACCCGTGTCCCCTGCATTGGCAGGCAGACTCTCAACCACTGCGCCACCAGGGAAGCCCCTCATTGTAGTTTTGATTTGCATTTTCCTAGTAATTAGTGATGTTGAGCATTTTTTCATGTGCCTCTTGGCCATCTGTATGTATTCTTTGGTGAAATGTCTATTTAGGTCTTCCGCCGATTTTTAAATTGAATTGTTTGTTTTTTTGATATTGAGCTCCATGAGCTGTTTGTATATTTTGGAAATTAATCCTTTGTTGTTTCATTTGCAAATATATTCTCCTATCCTGAGGGTTGTCTTTTTGTCTTGTTTATGGTTTCCTTTGCTGTGAAAAAGCTTTTAAGTTTAATTAAGTCCCATGTGTGTATTTTTGTTTTTATTTCCTTTACTGTAGGAGGTGGGTCAAAAAAGATATTGCTGTGGTTTATGTCAAACAGTGTTTTTCCTATGTTTTCCTCTAAGAGTTTTATAGTGTCTGGTCTTACATTTAGGTCTTTAATCCATTTTGAGTTTATTTTTGTGTATGGTGTTAGGGAGTGTTCTAATTTCATTCTTTTACATGTAGCTGTCCAGTTTTCCCAGCACCACTTTTCTCCATTGTATGTTCTTGCCTCCTTTGTCATAAATTAGGTGCCCGTATGTGTGTGGGTTTATCTCTGGGCATTCTATCCTGTACTGTTGATCTACATTTGTTTTTGTGCCAGTACCATACTCTCTTGATTACTGTAGCTTTGTGGTATAGTTTGAAGTTGGGGAGCCTGATTCCTCCAACTCCGTTTTTCTTTCTCAAGATTGCTTTGGCTGTTTGGGGTCTTTTGTGTTTCCATACGAATTGTGAAATTTTTTGTTCTAATTCTGTGAAGAATGCCATTGGTATTGTGATAGGGATTGCATTGAATCTGTAGATTGCTTTGGGTAGTATAGTCATTTTCACAATATTGATTCTTCCAATCCAAGAGCATGATATATTTCTCCATGTGTTTATGTTATCTTTGATTTCTTTCATCGGTGTTTTATAGTCTTCTGAGTACAAGTCTTTTGCCTCCTTAGGCAGGTTTATTCCTCGGTATTTTATTCCTTTTGTTGCAATGGTAAATGGGAGCGTTTCCTTAATTTCTCTTTCTGATTTTTCGTTGCTGTTGTATAGGAATGCCAGAGATTTCTGTGCATTAATTTTGTATCCTGCAAGCTTACCAAATTCATTGATTAGTTCTAGCAGTTTTCTGGTGGCATCTTTGGATTTTCTATATATAATATCATGTCATCTGCAAACAGAGACAGTTTTACTTCTTCTTTTCCAATTTGTATTCCTTTTATTTCTTTTTCTTCTCTGATTGCTGCGGCTAGGACTTCCAAAACTATGTTGGGTAAGAGTGGCGAGAGTGGACATCCTTGTCTTATTCCTGATCTTAGTGGAAATGCTTTCAGTTTTTCACCATTGAGTATGATGCTTGCTGTGGGTTTGTCATATATGGCCTTTATTATGTTGAGGTAGGTTCCCTCTATGCCCATTTTCTGGGGAGTTTTTATCATAGATCGGTATTAAATTTTGTCAAAAGCTTTTTCTGCATCTACTGAGATGATCATATGATGTTTATTCCTTAATTTGCTAATGTGGTGTATCCCATTGATTGATTTGCATATATTGGAGAATCCTTGCATCCCTGGGATAAATCCCACTTGAACATGGTGTATGATCCTTTTAATGTGTTGTTGGATTCTGTTTGCTAGTATTTTGTTCAGGATTTTTGCCTCTATGTTCATCAGTGATATTGGTCTTTAATTTTCTTTTTTTGTGATACCTGTTTCTGGTTTTGGTATCAGGGTGATGGTGGTTTCATAGAATGAATTTGGGAATGTTTCTCCCTCTGCAACTTTTTGGAAGAGTTTGAAAAGGATGGGTGTTAGCTCTTCTCTGAATGTTTGATAGAATTCACCTGTGAAGCCATCTGGTCCTGGACTTTTGTTTGTTGGAAGATTTTTAATTATGGTTTCAATTTCACTACTTGTGATAGGTCTGTTTATTATTTCTAATTCTTCCTGGTTCAGTCTTGGAAAATTGTACCTTTCCAAGAATTTGTCCATTTCTTTGTGGTTGTCCATTTTATTGGCATATAGTTGTTTGTAGTAGTCTCTTATAATCCTTTGTATTCCTGCAGTGTCAGTTGTGATTTCTCCTTTTTCATTTCTAATTTTATTGATTTGTGTTCTCTCCTGTTTTTTCTTGATGAGTCTGGCTAGGGTTTTTCAGTTTTGTTTATCTTCTCAAAGAACCAGCTTTTAGTTTTATTGATGTTTACTGTTGTTTTCTTCATTTCTATTTCATTTATTTCTGCTCTGATTTTTATGATTTCTTTCCTTCTACTGACTTTGGGTTTTCTTTGTTCTTTCTCTAGTTGTTTTAAGTCTGTAGGGTTAGATTGTTTACTTGAGATTTTTCTTGTTTCTTGAGGTGAGATTGAATTGCTATAAACTTTCCTCTTAGAACTGCTTTTGCTGCATCCCATAGGTTTTGGGTCGTAGTGTTTTCGTTGTCATTTGTTTCTATGTATTTTTAAATTTCTTCTTTGATTTCTTCAGTGATCTCTTGGTTATTTAGTAGCGCACTGTTTAGCTTCTGTGTATTTGTGTTTCTTACAGTTTTTTTTTCCTGTAATTGATTTCCAGTCTCATAGCATTGTGGTCAGACAAGATGCTTGGTAAGATTTCAACTTTCTTAAATTTTCTGAGGCTTGATTTGTGACCCAAGATGTGATCTATCCTGGAGAATGTTCCATGTGCACTTGAAAAGAAAGTGTATTCTACCACTTTTGGGTGGAATGTTCTATAAATATCAATTAAATCTATCTGGTCTGTTGTGTCATTTAAAGCTTGTATTTCCTTATTTATTTTCTGTTGGATGATCTGTCTACTGGTGCGAGTGGCGTGTTAAAGGACCCTGCTGTTATTGTGTTACTGTCGATTTCTCCTTTCATGGTTGTTAGCATTTGCCTTATGTGTTGAGGTGCTCCTGTGTTGGGGCATAAACATTTATAATTGTTATATCTTCTTCTTGGATTGATCCTTTGATCATTATGTAGTGTCCCTCCTTATCTCTTGTAACAGCCTTTACTTTAAAATCTGTTTTATCTGATGTGAGTATTGCTACTTCAGCTGTCTTTTGATTTCCATGTGCATGGAATATCGTTTTCCATCCCTTCACTTTCAGTCTGTATGTGTCCCTAGGTCTGAAGTGGGTCACTTGTAGACAGCATATATATGGGTCTTGTTTTTGTATCCATTCAGCCAGCCTGTGTCTTTTGGTTGGGGCATTTAATCCACTTACATTCAAGGTTATTATCGATATGTATGTTCCTATTACCATTTTCTCAATTGTTTTGGGTTTGTTTTTGTGGGTCTTTTTCTTCTCTTGTGTTTCCTGCCTGAAGAAGTTTCTTTAGCATTTGTTGTGAAGTTGGTTTGGTGGTGCTGAATTCTGTTAGCTTTTGCTTGTCTGAAAAGCTTTTGATTTCTCTGTTGAATGTGAATGAGATCCTTGCTGGGTAGAGCAATCTTGGTTGTAGGTTTTTCTCTTTCCTCGCTTTAAGTATATCCTGCCACTCCCTTCTGGCCTGTAGAATTTCTGCTGAAAAATCAGCTGATAACCTTATGGGGATTCCTTTGCATGTTATTTTTTGATTTTCCCTTGCTGCTTTTAATATTTTTTCTTTGAATTTATTTTTTGTTATTTTGATTAGTATGTGTCTTGGTGTGTTTTTCCTAGGGTTTATCCTTTATGGGACTCTCTGTGCTTCCAGGACTTGGGTGACTATTTCCTTTCCCATGTTAGGGAAGTTTTGGACTGTAATGTCTTCTCATATTTTCTCAGACCCTTTCTTTTTCTCTTCTGGGACCCCTATGATTTGAATGTCGGTGCGTTTAGTGTTGTCCCAGAGGTGTCTTAGGCTGTCTTCATTTCTTTTCATTCTTTTCTCTTTATTCTGTTCCACAGCAGTGAATTCCAGCATTGTGTCTTCCAGGTCACTTATCCATTCTTCTGCCTCAGTTGTTCTGTTATGGATTCCTTCTAGTGTATTTTTCATTTCAGTTACTGTGTTGTTCATCTCTGTTTGTTTGTTCTTTAGTTCTTCTAGATCTTTGTTAAACATTTCTTGTATTTTCTCAATTCGTGCCTCCATTCTATTTCTGAGATTCTGGATCATCTTTACTATCATTACTCTGAATTCTTCTTCAGGTAGATTGCCTATTTCCTCTTCATTTATTTGGTCTTGTAGGTTTTTACCTTGCTTATTCATCTGTGACATATTTTTTTGCCATCTCATTAAAAATTTTTTTCTCTGTTTGAGTGGGATTATGTTCCTGTCTTACTGGTTGTTTGGCCTGAGGTTTCCAACACTGGAGTTTGTAGGCTGTTGGGTACAGCTGGGTCTTGGTGCTGAGATGAGGACCTTTGTGAGACCTCAATCCAATGAATATTCCCTGGGGTCTTAGGTTCTCTGTTAGTCCAGTGGTTTCGACACAGAGCTCCCACCGCAGGAGCTTCAGCCGGACCCCCCGCTTGTGAACCAAGATCCCGCAAGCCACGTGGGGTGGCAAAAAAAAAAAGAGAGAGAGAGAACAATAACAAAGTAAAAAATAAAATTAGAGTAGGAAACTAACAGGTATGTTAGAAAGACTATAAAAATAAAAATATAGACGAATCAACAACCGGAAAGTACATCAGTACTGCAATAGTAGAAAAAGAGGAGGAGGGAAAAGGAAAAGAAAAGAAAGAAAAGGAGAAAAAAGAGGGGGAAAAGCCCTTGGCTGTGGAGGGTGGGGCCTAAGCAAGGGCGAGGTTTGGGTGGTGGGCAGGGCCTATTCTTAGGACCCACAGGACTGGAAAAGGCCTTGGGGCTGTGGGGGGGTGGGGCTTAGGCTGAAGGAACAGAAGGGGCCCAGGCGTGCCCCCCATCCCTGGTCTCAGAGGGCCAGAGACCTCACCTGGGAGCCCAGCAGGCTTCCTGGGCTCGAGTGGGCTGGGCAAACGCCCTCCTCTCCTCTCCTGCTCCTCCCACCTGCCTCTCCTGTTCTCCCCTCGGCCTCCCTCCTATGCCCCCGGGACCAGTGCGGCCAGGGGGAGGGGTGGGCCCTGGAGGGCAGAGGACCGGCCTGGGAGCCCAGCAGGCTCCCCGGCCCGAGTGGGCAGGGCACACGCCCTGCACTCCTCTCCCTCTCCTCTGGGAGGGTCCCTCCCATCTGCCTCTCCTGCTCTCCCCAGCCTCCCTCCTGGCCCACGAGGCCTGGAGGGGGCTTTGGAGCGGGGGTACCAGCCTGGGCGCTTAGCAGGCTTCCCGGCGCAAGTGGGCCAGGCCGTTGCCCTCTGTTCCTATCCCACTCCTCCCGAAGGGCCCCTCCCGCCTGCCTCTCCTGATCTCCCCGGCTTCAGGGGCACCGATCCTGTCTGGCTTCCACTTCTCCCGCTTCAGTCCCCCGACGCCCTACCGGTTCACTTAGGGGTTCCTCCCGTCTCCTTGGGCGTCAAGGTCCCCACAAGTGGCTGGCAGGCACCCTAGTTGGGAGGCGCTAACTCGGCATCTTCCCACACCGCCATCTTAGAATGTATTTTCTGGAGTGTTCTTAAATCAATCTCCTTCCATGTTATGTTAAAAACTTCCCATTCTGTATTCCCAGTGGATGTTAGCTCTATATTGTTTTAACCGCTATTGCTTTATATTACTTATCATTTAGATATCCCTTGGAAAGAATCTATTTTAATTTCAGTAATGGATTTTTGTTTTTAAAATTTTCATTTATGTTACCTAATCACAGCAGAAGACACTATAGCACTGTGCTCCTGCACCTGGTGTGACAACAGTTGCTCCGTATATATGTTGTCTCTGATGACAGGGATATTTGCATTGCATTAATGATTATATGCTTAGTCTTGACTGTGTTCCAGGCACTGTGCAGGAATTAGGGATAATGAAATAAGACAGACCTCGGCCCTCATGGGGCTGACATTCTAGCGAGAAAGACAGACAAACAGTTACGTAAGATAATGTGTCATTGCTACAAATAAAAGTAAGCAGGGCAAGGTGGTAGAGGATGAGGGAGTTGATAAGTGGTATGAGAGCAGAGATGTGAAGTGAGAGACAAGTCATTTGAAGATCAGAAGCAGGGTTGTTCCAAGCAGGTAGAACAGAAACTGCACTTGCCCTGAGTGCTTGAAGGACAGCAAGAAAATTACTGCAGGTAGAGAGGAGTGAGATGAAGGTCAAGTCAGAGAGAAGGAAGGGCCAGGCAGCTCCCGGTTTATTGTGAAAGCCACGGGAGGCCCCTGGAGGGCTCCGCTCTGCATCAGAAGGTCCCCTGGCTGCCGGGGGCCTGGCGGCAGGAAGGGGCGCCCATGGGCAGCGCGAGAAGCATGGCGACTGGCCTGGAGACCCCTGCAGTCGCGGAGGTAGGAGACGAAGCCGTCTGCTTATGACGGTTGACTCCTGTCAGCTCTCCCTTGTTTAGAAGAGTTTAACACACAGGTTTGTGACCTAACCAACTGTTGTTGACTCAGCTGGATCATCTAAGGAGGACTTGAAGTCAGACCAGCTGGCTCGAGGCAAAGTGCATTATTCACATTGTTGTTTGGGGCCAAGTTTATTCTTCTCATGTTGTCTTAGCTGTTCCAACCCCTGTTGTTTGTTCCTTCATTCATTCACTCAAGAAATGTCAGGCGCGTCTAATGTGTGGCAGGACTGTTCTGAGTGCTGGGGATACAGCAGTGAACGCAGGAGGAAGGGTGCTGCTTCTCAGGGAACCTGTATGTGCACAGCAGCATTTCAGGTGCTATGGAGAGACACAGATACAAAAATATAAACACATATTCAAGTATTCATCTTCCTCAAGCGAGGAAATAACTAGTTGTTCACAAATAACAGCTATTAAATAGATTTTAGTAAATAATTTCTCATATTCATTAATCCTTTTTCTCCAAAAGAGCATGAAAGATATTTTGTATGATGAAAAGCTGTAGCTATTTCTGAATTATGAAGAAAACTTACTTTTAGGCAGTGATTCAGTTTCCCTCTTTTATTTTTTTTGCATTGATGTTACAGCTGTACCAGGACTTTGATAGCTTATACGTTTCATATACGTTTATTTAATATTGACATTGTCTGTCTCTCCCGCTAGACTGTCAGTTCCTCAGTGTCGGGAGCCATTTGTTTCTACGCACCTTTGTAGTCCGAGGACTTAATCCAGTTCCTGGCACATCGGGGGTGCTTACTAGATATTTGTTGGATGAGTGAATGAATGAGTGAATTTGTTTAATTTGCCAAAGCAAGTTTGAAGTCCGCCTTGCCCATTATGCTGCTTTGCAGAGAAGAAAGCCACCCATAAGAAAGCTGAGAGTTTAGAAATCAAATATAATACAGTTTACAGGGATTGTTGTGAGGCCATTTAGTCGATGATGTTTGGATGTTTATGTGGTCTTGGTTGATGTTTAAAACTACAGTGGCTGCTCTTAGTTTAGGCTCTGCAAGCTTCTGGTATGTTCGGTTTACTATGTTTATAGAAAATGGATGATAATATTTAAAATATTTTAACAAAATAGAGTATTTTCTGATTTACTTTGCATCTCATTTGTAGAGCATTCAGGTCAATTGAGGTATTTCTTTGAATATGATGTCATTGTTCTGTATTAAAGGAACATCCCCCCCAAAAAGATATTTCATCTTTTAAAAAAATAAAAACATTTGCATATTTCTGCTTTACAAAACACATTTGTTTTGAGAAACATGCATGTATGCTAAAATACTTTAAGAGGGAGAGCGAGTCTAGCTTGTGGCATTAAGCCATCACTACCCACTGTGGTGAATTATTCATCCCTCACCCTAACCAGGCCCTTAGCAGTGGTTACAAGTCTTTCTCCTGGCCCTCTCCCATCATCCCTCCCTCTGTATTCTCCATGACCCCCCAGTCTGTTTCCACTTTGTTCAAGACCCCGAGATCGCCTCTAGCATAATCTCCCTGCAGTCCTCGTCTTAGTGGGCCTCCTGAGGTTGGTGATTCTAGTTTTGTGACCTGGGGAGGGGTGAGTGAGAGATGGAAGCTCTTGGTTTTTGAGGGGCCCCATTCACGTCCAGGAGCTGCCTGGACACAGAGCAGGTTAGGGCAGGAGTCGGGGTGGATGGAGAAACCATGGGTCAGGCCATTAGTGGGCGAGGGGAGGCTAGCCATGACCACAGAAGGGTGAGGGTTAAGGGTAGGGTGGCCAGATCTTATGCGCTTTCTTGATTGAGGGAGAGTTTTTATATGCAAGTGAAAGTGTCGTGGTTTAGGGGTGGCAGCAGGAAGCTAGAAGATGCCAAAGGTTGAAGAAATGGGGAGTTCAGAACAGAAAGCAGCTCTTAGAAGGAACAGCAGACAAAGGGTTGCGAAAGAAGAAAATCCCAAGGATGAGGAAGGAAATGAGGTACAATAATAGTGGCGACTAGGAGACTGGGGTGAGGGGCAGGGTGGTGCTCTTAGGGATGGAGGTTATTGCCTTGAGAGGCAAGGGGAAAAGTCATTGACCTCAGTTACCTCAGCTTTGGCATAAACCAGTCCATTGGCGGCACCATCTGAGGGTTCCGAGCATGACTTGGCTTGATCTCGGAGACGGAGAGGATGGCCGGAGGGTTTGCAGAGGTGCAGGCGTCTCACGGTGTGGGTGGTGTGCAGTGACGTCTGCCGGAGCAGGTGGTGGGAGTGGTGTCAGATGCTTTGGATCCACTGTCCCTCGTGGGCAAAACCCAGAAGACACGCAGTACAGCAAATTAAAGATCAGTTAGAGGTTAAGTCCACAGGGACTAACGCAGGAACTCTTAGGACTCAGGGCTTTTATTGTTCTTAAAAATAACATAGGGAGTTTGTTTAAGGCTAATCAAACCCCTCAGGACAGACTTACAGCAGAGAAGTGAAGTGTGGCTCCAGGTGCAGTCCTAGCATCATTGTGTTGGCCTGTGACATGCCCGTGACCAGAGGTGGAACCACAGGATGGATCCAGACAGTCTTGCTCTAGCACCTGCATCTTAAATGTGATACTTTTCAAAGATCTTTTTTGACACCTAGATTAAAATCATTATTTTCTTTTAATATTCATGAAAATGAATATTTTCACTTGCTCCCATTTTATCTTTATAATAACCTTGCAGAGGAAGATGGTATTCCATTTTAGAGACAGGAAAATCAAGACCTTTTTCGTTACAGTGGGGTTGAATGTTTTTTCATGTGTTTTATTTAAACTTTTGAGTTTTGTTTCTATAAACTGTTGATTTCAAGTCCTTTGCCAACTTTGTCTTTTCTGTTGTGTTGAGATAAACTCTTTATATTATACGTTGAAGATGTTAATAATTTTCAGGTTTCACTGTTTTTAACTTTTTCAATGAGTTCTAATGCATGGAACTTAGTTTTATGCAGTCATGTCTGTAGCTCTTCTAAAATGTAATTTTTTAATTCCTTTTATTTTAGGAAGGCTCTCCTTAAATTTTCTTCTCAATTTCTATTCTATCGTTTAAAAAACTGTAAACTGTGAACTTCCTGGCACTTATTAAATGTTTACGGAAGCTCTGAAGGTGAAGCTTCCTGACTGGGTGGTCATCTGAGTGCTTTTTGTTGGCTGGACCGCGGGCGCCTTGTGTGGCCAGGTGGCCCCGGCTGCCTGTATGTGGCTCGCTGGGGCCGGACGGCCTGGCTTGAATCCGGGCCGTGCCGCTTCCTGGCAGTGACTTTACCACTTGATCCCCTTTCCTCGCTTGTGAAATACCGTTAATAGCAATGTCACAGGGCATGAGACCCTGCCCCTGAAGTCCTTCCTCTTCAGGCTCAGGGTGCGTGATGCAAGCACAGGTCAAGCACTTAATGTTAGCGACCCTCAGGTTTCCACGACATTTACTTATTCCTGTAACTACAGGAAACGTTCCACAGAGTTACAGACCTCACATTTGGAAGGGGCCTTAGAGATTCTCTGGATTAAATAGGTAGTTCATGATGCCTTTGTTCCCTAAGCCTGACTGCACAGCAGAGTCGCCTGGGGGAGCTTTGAAAAGTGCAGGTTCCAGGCCTCATCTCTGACTTAATCAGAATTTCTAGCATGTATGGCCCAGTATTTTTTAATGTTAACAACTTCCTCTGTGGTTCTTATGCATTTGCGTTGGCACTGCCAAGAGGTTTTCCAGCTTCTACTTTAAAACTTTCCCTGTTGGGACTTCCCTGGTGGTGCAGTAGTTAAGGATCCGCCTGCCAATGCAGGGGACACTGGTTCGATCCCTGATCCGGGAAGATCCCACATGCCGCGGAGCAACTAAGCCCGTGCGCCACAACTACTGAGCCTGCGCTCTAGAGCCTGCGAGCCACAACTACTGAGCCCACGTGCCACAACTACCGAAGCCTGCGCGCCTAGAGCCCATGCTCTGCAACAAGAGAAGCCACCGCAGTGAGAAGCCCGCGCACCGCAACGAAGAGCAGCCCCCGCTCGCTGCAACTAGAGAAAGCCCGTCTGCAGCAACAAAGACCCAATGCAGCAGCCAAAAATAAAAAAAAACTTGCCATGTTGTAATATTTGTGGAGTAATAGATTAAATGAGTTAATAAAAAGCGGTTGTTTCTTATCTCCTCAGTACATTATGTGTGAGGATAGGTTTTGCTCTTTTCTCATTGACCTATTAGTATTCTTTTAAAGATTCTCTTTCATCGTAACTCTGTTTTCTCCAAATTCAGTCATAATGTGTATATGTGAAAGATACCTATTTCTTGTACATTACTCTAACAGTTCCAAACATTTTACTTAGCTCTGATGGAATACTGTTCTTTTTTTTTAGTTTAGTTTTTTCATGAAGTGATTAATTCTGAAATACGCTTATTTTCAGAGCTCTTTGACAACTACATGCAGCAGGATGCCCACGAGTTCTTGAATTACCTGCTGAACACGATCGCCGACATCTTACAGGAAGAGAGAAAGCAGGAAAAGCAGAATGGTCGTTTGCCCAACGGGAATATTGACAGTGAAAACAACAACAGCACACCAGACCCAACGTGGGTTCATGAGATTTTTCAGGGAACATTAACTAATGAAACCAGATGTCTTACTTGTGAGACTGTAAGTATATCATAAAATTTCGTGTAGAACAAATCTCATCCATTATATGAAGTGTTCTTTGAGAGTGGGTATGAGAGATGAACTGGGAAGTTGTAATCCTCAGGTGTAGAGTATATGACTGTGACAGATGTGCCTCTCAGTCGTCTGCTTGTTAATAGTGAATACTGAGGTGGCAGAGAAACACTTGCTGCTGTTTGAACTATTTGAGTTTGTTTCACTACAAGAGACCGTAGAGCCATATTCTGGAAATTATAGTCTTAGTTGAGCGTGTAAAACCTACGGGTCAGGGAAGTATATTAATTTGTTGCTTCTTTTCCTACAATTATGTTTGTTGTTTATGGTTGGAATAAAAGCTGAAGCCTCCTGTGTACACTTAAGGAGGGAAACTACCCACTTGCTGGGTAGTTTGTAAAGATGAGCAATAGGTAAATCTCTTGAAAACGATTTACTCATAGGGTCGGATAACGCAGGCCTCCTGTTAAGTTCTTACCTTGTTCTCCCTTGACGAATGAAAGGTCAGACTCTTACTTAGGCACCTTTATCCAGTTCTGCCACTGACCCCCTTTACAGCACAGCCCCCTCTCAGCACAGGGTCTGGTTTTAGAGTTTAGTGGTTTGCGTCGCATGTGGTCACCATGCTTCCTTTAGCCTCCTGCAATCTGGAACATGTTCATAGTCTTCTTCTCTTTTATGATACTTACATTTTTAAAGACTGTGCCCCTCCCCCTTTTAATCTAACATTCCTCGTATCAAGTTTGCCTGATGTTTCCTTCTAATTAGATGCAGGTTGTGCATTCTTTTTTCTTTTCTTTTATTAATTAACTTTTTATTTTTGGCCGCGTTGGGTCTTCGTTGCTGCACACTGGCTTTCTCCAGTTGCGGCGAGCGGGGGCTACTCTTTGTTTTGGTGCGCGGGCTTCCCATTGCGGTGGTTTGTCTTGTGGAGCACGGGCCCTAGGCACACGGACTTCAGTAGTTGTAGTTGCAGCACGTGGGCTCAGTAGTTGTGGCACACGGGCTTAGTTGCTCCGTGGCACGTGGGATCTTCCCAGACCAGGGCTCGAACCTGTGTCCCCTGCATTGGCAGGCGGTTTCTTAGCCCCTGCGCCACCAGGGAAGCCCCGGTTTGTACATTCTTGGCCGGAACAATTCATAGTTAATATGTCCTCGTCAGGATATCACATACAGGCACACAGTTCCTTCTGCCCCTCGTTGGTAAAATTAATTTTGATCTCCGATTCACGATGTTGTTCAGTTTCTCCACTTCATAATGACTGTTTTTTATGCCCTTGTAACTAGTAGGGAGACTGTGGGAGACACAGATACTCTTGTTCCTCATCTAAATCTCCCCCCAGACTTAGCATTCACTGATGATTTTTGCCCAGTCCAGTCTTTACTGTGATGGTTGTACTGCTAGTTTTTAATAGTGGAGGAGAGTAGCGTGGTCAACTGGAAAAGAGTCCACAAGCTAGAAGAGTAAGGGAAATGCTTTATGGATGTTGGAAAGAATAACGTAGTCTACTCGGTTAACTGAATCAGATAAACTTATACTGGCAGAGACTAATAAGGAACTCTTTTTTTTTTTTTCTTTTTAAATGGATTTAAGAAGAATGGAGTGGAAAGTACAGAGAGTTCCCACATTGCCCCCCTCCCCACTTCCCCCTAATGGTAACATCCTTGGCATTAGTAAGATATATTTGTTGCAGTTGATGGGCCAATGTCGATACGTTATTATCTGAAATCCATAGTTTACGTAAGGGTTCATTCTTGGTGCTGTCTGTTCTTTGATTTCTCTTTGTTTTGACAAACGTATAATGATGTGTCAATCCCTGCAGTATCCTGCAGAGTGGCTTCACTCTGCTCCACGGATGCCTGCTTCCCTCCTCCTCAACCCCTGGCAGCCGCTGCTTGTTTTCCTGCCTCCATAGTTTTGCCTTTTCCAGATGCCATGTGGTTGGAATCGCAGAGTACGCAGCCTTTGCAGATTGGCTTCTTTCACTTAGCAGTGCGTATTTGAGGTTCCTGCATGCCTGGTCACAGCTTGACAGCTCATTTCTTTTTACTGCTGAATTACGATTTATTGTCTGGAGGTACCAGAGTTTATCCATTCACCTACTGAAGGACATGTAGGTTGCTTCCAAGTTTTGATAATTATGAACAGAGCTGTTACGACCGTGCATGTGCAGGTTTTTGTGTGGGCATAACTTCTCAGCCTCCTTGGTCAGTACAGCGCTGAGCACAGTTGCTGGATCGTGTGGTAAGAAGAGTATGTTTAGTTGTGTGAGGAGCTACCAGCGTGGCTGCGCCATTGCACATTCCCGCCAGCTATGAGTGACAGTTCCTGTTGCTCCACATCCTGATCAGCGGGTGCTGTCGTCAGCGTTTTGGATTTTAGCTGTTCTATTGTAGATGTGTAGTAGTGTCCGGTTGTTGTTTTAATATGCACTTCCCTGATGACATATGATGTGGAGCATCTTTTCATGTGCTTGTTTGCCATCTGTACATCTTCTTTGGTGAGGTATCTGTACTGGTCTTTGACCCATTTTTAAAATCAGGTTGTTTGTTTTCCTGTTGTTGAGTTTTAAGAGTTCTTCGTATATTTTGGATACCAGTCCTTTATCAGGTGTGTCTCTTGCAGAGATTTCCTCCCAGTCTGTGGCTTGTCTTCTCATCCTCTGAACCGTGTCTTTGGTAGATGAGAAGTTTTAAATTTTAAGTATTAAATTTTAATTTTAATAAAGTCCAGTTTTTTCCTTCATGGAAATGCTTTCGATGTTCTTTAAACGCTTTTGGTGTTGTATTGAAAAGTCATCACAAACCATCAGCGGGTGTAGAGTCGTTGCGAGTGGGAGGCCCCGGGAACCGAGTCGGAGGTCCCTCCCATCGCATCGCGTCGTCTCCTTGCACGTAGGAAAAGTGATGACTAAAGTTCTGTCCTACTCCAGTTCAGATGAATAAATAGTAACTTCATTTTTATAAGATGATTTATGCATAATTCAAACAGAACATTGTTCAATTTTGGGGGAAAATAAAAGAAAGTCATAAGTGAAGATTACAGTTCGGCATTTTGGGCTAAATTTTTTTCTTAAATGATAAAACAATACAGATATCACATCCTTTGCCAAACATTCTCATTCAGTCTTGGCCTGTGTTTTTTAAGAAATAGTGTATATGGTACAGTTTGTTTTATGCTTCACAGTATTACCAAGATTAGGAGAAGTAATGGAATTTCACATCACACTAGCCTTTGCCAGTAAGAAAATCAGTCACAGGTGCACTTCGGTGTTTTACCTCTACATATAATGAAAGTTATTCATTCAGTGTCCTTTTGGATAACTTGGGGGGAAAGGGATTCTTTATATACTTAATTATACTTAATAATACTAATAATAGAGTGTACTTAATTCTGTCATTTTGGAACAGTGATTAAAGAAATCAAAGGTTGTAAAGCAATTATACTCCAGTGAAGATGTTTAAAAAAAAAGAAGAAATCAAAAGTATTTCCCTATTTTTACAGATAAGCAGCAAAGATGAAGATTTTTTAGACCTTTCTGTTGACGTGGAACAAAACACATCCATTACTCACTGCTTAAGGTAAGTGCAGAGTTATTTATTTTGACATGTAATGACTGTCTTTGGGTTTAGAATATTTTTAAATGAATACGTAACTTTCTGGTATAGACACAATTATTTTGTGTTTTACGCAGGGGTTTTAGCAACACAGAAACTCTATGCAGTGAATACAAATACTACTGTGAAGAATGCCGCAGCAAACAGGAAGCACACAAACGGTAAGTCAGTGTTTTTAACATTTATAGTGATTCAGTGGCAGTGTTGTGGATGGGCTTTTCTAGCTGAAAGCGATCTATGACAATTTGCGATGAGAAAACATTCTTTCATCACCAACAGCTCAGACTCGTTAGGTAATTCCTGGATAAACAGTATCCAACTCTGTACCCTCAGGTGACTTTCTGCATTTAGTGGTTGTTTAATAATCATAAACCAATACAGTTAAAATATTTTGCTTTGAAGCTTTCTTGATAATGTAGACTTCTTCTTGGTGAGGAAGGATGAGGGGAAAGTACTTCACTCACCCTCACTCTAGTTTCCACTGTTCCTACATAGGATTTTGTACCTTCCCTCAGTATATTATTATGAAGACGGTATTTTGGTATCAAGGAATTGAATCATCATCCTGATTATTTTACTTTTTATTTTGGATCAAGCTCAGAAAAGTTGCGTGAACAATACTAACAATGTTTTTTTTTTTTTACCCTAAACCATTTGAGAGTGAGTTCCTGATATGATATGATGTCCCAAGATCCTGGCCACTTGGGTAGCTGTTTCCTACCACAAAGGAAGTCTCCTATGTACTGTATCCATCCAGGTCAGGAAAGTAACGCTGATGTGTTACTGTTATCGTAGACCTTATTTTAGTGTCACCAGATATCCCAATAATGTCCTTTATAGAAAAAAGGATCCAGTCCAGAATTACACATTGCATTTAGTATTCATGTCTCTTTAGTCTTTTTTACATTTAGAACAGTTCCTTGGTCTTTTCTTGACTTTCATTATCTTGGCACTTGAAAATTACAGATTAGTTATTTTATAGAATGTTCTTCTTTGGGTTTGTCTCATGTTTTTGTATGATTAGGTTCAGGTTATGTATTTTGGGCAGGAATCACACAGAAGTGATGCTGTGTTCTTCTCATTGTGTTCTTTTAAATGGCACACGATTCTCATATGTGTCAAGTGTCAGGGTTCCCAAGACACTCCTGGATTTGGTGACTGACTAGAAGGACTTGCAGGACTCAGCATATATAGTCGTGCTCACAGCTGAGATTTATTACAGGGAAAGGGGACAAGTACAATCAGCCAAGGGGAAGCCAGGCCAGCTTGCAAGAGTCCTGTCCCCGTGGAGTCACACAGACGTACTTAGTTCCTCCAGCATCAAATGTGACAACATGGGAGAAGTGTTGTCTCCCAGGGAAGCTCCTCACCGACTCGGTGGCCGAGATTTATTGGGGGCTGGACACGTAGGCATCCTCTGCCTGGCATGTACCAAAATTCCAGGCTCCCGGAAGGAAAGCAGGTGTTCAGCATAAACCAGATGATTTGCACAGACAGTTCTCAGGGGCATCGAGACACGCTTGTCAGTTAGGGAACAGTGGGGACACCCCCCGATCAAGTTCCCAGATGTTAGCCCAGGACCATCCTTGCACCCGGCCTTTCCGAGGACAGTCTGAGGCCTGCTCTGGGACTCTGTCTTGCACATCCCGTGACTGGTACTGTTCTCTTTGGACACTTGACTTAAGGTGCTGTCTCCCAGGATTCTTCACTGTGAAGCTGTGCTTTTCCCCAGTTGTAATTCATATGTATTTTGAGATTGAAAGTTTGGTGAGAAATGGGGATATTTACAGTTTTTTTCATTTTTTAAATCTCAGTGAGGACTCAGAGATTCCTGTTTTATCCTGTGGGTGATGACTGTCTCGTTTATTTTCATGTTCACATTATCCCGATTTGGCCAGCAGGAGCCCCTTCCCGCTGCCTCTGGTGTCTTTTGTCCCGTCCCTTTGTTCTCCAGCCCCTCTTTACTCTGTAGTGCAACAAGATGTGCAGGCTCGCTTTGTACCTTCCTTGCCCCCCCCACACTGGTACCAGCCGTTTCTCGAAGGAGCCCTGGTTCCTTTTAGGGGGAGAATAACGTTTAAAAACCAGGACCGTGGTATAGGTGTGCTCGTTGCCGTTGCCGTGTCACTGTTCCTGGGCCCACTTAGTGAACAGAGCTGGAGGACATGCGTGCTCGTGTGTGTACATATGTATACATATTTACATCTGTACTTATTTATCTGTTGGTCTATCTGTATCGAAAAACCACAAATTCACAACAGTACCTCCAGTTTCATCCAACACCATAGGGTTTATTCTGGTTTTCTCCTTTTTAATATTTGTAAGCCCCTCCTCTGACAGTACAGATTGGCTCCCATTATCCTTATGTGTGTGTGTGTGTATATATATATATATATATATATATATATATATATATATTTTATCCTTATATATTTAATAGTTTGGTCAGTGCCCCTGTGGGTAGCCAGGCTTATCACCGCACCCCTGCCCCCCAGAAATAAACCTGCATTTATATGCTCAGTGATCTTCAACAGATGGTGGTGGGAAAACTGGGTATCCACATGCAAAAGATTGAAGTTGGATCCTTACTTCATACCATTCACAAAAATTAACTCAAAATTGGTTAAAGACCTAACCATAACACCTGAAACTATAAAACTCTTAGAAGAAAACATAGGGGGAAAAAAAAGCCTCACGATGTTGAGTATGGCAGTGATTTCTTGAATATGACACCAAAAGCACAAGCAACAAAAGCAAAAACAGATAAATGGGACTATATCAAACTTAAAAACTTATGTGCAACAAAGGAAACAACGGAATGAAATGATATGAATGGGAGAAAATATTTGCAGAATATTAACAGAATGGGAGAAAATATTTGAAAACCAGATATCTGATAAGAGGTTAACATCCAGAATATAAAGAACTCACACAACTAAACAGTAGAAACCACATCACCCAATTAAAAATTGGGCAAAGGACTTGAGTAAACATTTCTCCAAAGATGACATACAGATGGCCAACAAGCATATGAAAAGATAACATAACTAATTATCCGGGAAATGCAAATCAAAACCACAGTAAGATACCACCTCACATTAGTTAGGATGGCCACTTTCAAATAAAAAGAGAAAATAATGAGTGTTGATAAGGATATGCAGAAAAGGGAACTGTGCATTGTTGGTGGAAATGTAAAATGTTGCAGCCACTGTGGAAAACAGTGTGAAGGTTCCTCAAAAGTATTAAAAATAGAATTACCGTATGATCCAGCATTCTGCTTCTAAGTACATATCCAAAAGAACTGATAACAGGATTTTCAAAGAGATATGTGCATTCCCATGTTCATTGCTCTAGTATTTACAATAACCAAGAAGAGGTGGAAGCAACTTAAATGTCTGCTGACAGTCACACATGGTCATAGGTCGTGTTCCCCTCACCCCCAGCACCATGTGCCCCAGTTAGTCGTGCTTGACATTATAAGAGGAAACTGTGGAATTTTATGTACAATTATTAAGCTTTTCTGTGTGGTCAAGACTTGCCCTTTTTCTTTTCTAATGTAAAAATTTAAAGCTATAAATTTTCCTCTAAACGCTGCTTTGGCTGTGTTCCCACAAATTTTAACATGTTGTATTTGCGTTATCATCCATTTAAAAATCTATTCTAATTGCCCTTGTGATTTTGTCTTTGTCCCATGGATTATTTAGAAGTATATAGCTTAGTTTCCATATTTCAGGGGGGTTTTGCTATTTTTTGTTTTTTAATTTTTGTCAGGAAAATATATCCTGTGATCTCTGTCTTTTGGAAGTTATTGAGACTTCTTTCATTGTCCAGTACATTAATGAATGTCCAGTTGTACTTGAGAAGAACATATATTCTTCAGTTTGAAATGGAGTGTTCCATAAATGTTGATTAGATCCATAATTTGGTTGTTCGTACCTTCCCTATTCCTACTGACTTTTTTTGTTAGAGAAGTCTGTTAAAGACTTTAACTCTGTGCATTTATCTGTTTATTTCTTTAATTCGATCAGATTTGGTATTTGGTACTTGAAGATTGTGTCCTCTTGATTAGTTGGCCCTCTTTATTATGGAATGTCCTTCTTTTTTTTTTTTGGAATGTCCTTCTTTATCTATAGTAACACTCCTTGGCTTGGGTTCTACTTTGTCTGATATTAGAATCAGCCAGAGCCAGCTTTGCTGACTTTGTTAATGTCTTTTTCCATCCTTCTACTTTTTAAAAATAGTTTTAAATTATGATTAGATATTATCTAATTATAATTAGATAAAAGGAAGGTAAATACCTCTTACGTTAGTGCAAAATGAACACACCTTATTGTTTTAAAGATGTAAAAGCAAGAAAAAGTATATCATAAATTCATCCAAATTTTAATCATTGTGTAAATGCCATTTAAAAAAATCTAAATGGAAAATTAATTTATAAGTCAGTTTACAGAAGATAAAAATCAATGTCGGGGACTTCCCTGGTGGTCCAGGGCTTAAGACTCTGTGCTCGCAATGCAGGCGGCCCGGGTTCGATCGCTGGTCAAGGAACTAGATCCCACGTGCTGCAACTAAGACCCGGCACAGCATGCACGCATGCGTGCATGCATACATAAATCAATACATTTTAAAAATCAATGTCTATTTCAAACTTTAACTAAAAAGGAAAAAAAAGTTCTCTGTCCTCCCGTTTTTTTCTTCAGCATATTTGTCTTTTGGAGAAAACATTACATTCTGAGACCACTTTTTTAACAACAGTGACAGATCAGGAGCTCCCTAAGGTCACCTTTCTCCACACGTGTTTGAATGGAAGGAAAACCAGAATCCTGTCAATTCTTTGGTGTGTTTGTGGAATTGGTGTTTCAAGCAGGAAATCAACTTCTTTGTTCTTCCTTCTGCTTCACAGTCTCCATAATGAATTTGACTCAGCTTATCTATGTGTTCATTTCTTCCTGAGCCATGTCAGTATGAGAAAAATTTTGTGAGATAGTCTCTCATCATCTTTAAAATGTGGCTCCACAAATATTTGTGTTTGACTTTATCCTGTGTCTCTTCACAAGTGTCGGGTTTCCTCTGGGTAGAAGTGCTGCTGGGAGGATTCGTGTTCCTCCCGTGTTGTCTGATGGGGCGTATTTTATAAGCCAGCATTTGGACATGTTCTGTTTTCTCCATTTGGGCCTTTCCCCCTCTGCTCTGGCTTAATTTCTAAAAGCACATTTTTCCTAACCCCCAGGCCATATCTGTCTCCTCTTCCTAATCTTAACTGCCTGTATCTAATACACTACTAACATATTTAACACTTAGAAAAATCCTTGTGGGTTTGCACCTCACTGGACATTTTCAAAGGATAGTTTGCTTTTATTGTTTTGAAAGAGTTTGTTTTAGCAACTCTGTACCAGTTTAATTGAACAACTGATGTTTAAGAGTTGGATTACTGTATATATAAATATATATCTTGACTTTTTTACTTTCCGTAAGTATTTTCCCATGCCATTTAGAAACTTTCAACAGCATTGTTTGAAGTTGTAAAATATTCTGTTGTGTTTGTATTGTAATGTATTTCAGCGTTTCACGTTGTTGAATAGCTAGGATTCTCCCACTTTTTCACAATATAAAATAACTCCAGAACTGAATTCTTCTCAGAAGTCTTGTATTTGAGATGATAGATCTAGTTTCGATTACTGAGGCAGAGGCCACAAAGGCTGTTGATTCGTATTGCTCGATTGCTTTCCAGGAAGGATTAGGTTTTACGTTTATTTTCGCTGATGTTTTCCAAAAGCCAGGTTAATAAACACTTCTGGAATCAGCTGTCGCACCACAGGTAAGACCTGTAGAACGCAGACCTAGAATGATGCTATAACATGAGTTGTTTTCACTTCAGCAGAGGCAGAGGTTTACTAAGTGTCATTGTTTAATCACGAAAAGTGTTTTGCCTCACTGAACGCACACAGAATTCAGTTCTCTAGTGTTTGTCAAGTACCTAGGTGTGCTAGATGGATAAATATAATAAAAGAGATGGTTCCTGTCTGTCCGGAGTCCAGACCCTAGAAGAGAACGACCCGTAATCATCTCAGTGTTTTATAGTGTAATAAACTGTACAGATGTGAAGTGAGTGTGTGAAGTGCTGATGGAGGGTTGAGGAGAGCAGCTATTTGCGCCAGAAGATCAGGCGTCGGCGCTGAAGTGAAATGGGGGAGCAGAGGCATCTCGGGGAGAGGCTGCCCGGAGGGGTCCTTCAGGGCGTGGGGGGATGGGGAGGCCCGTGCTTTACAGGTGAAAGCCTCGCTCCTGCGTTTCCAGGTTATTTTATTCCCTTTCCAGGGTGCACGCAGCCACCGCTCTTACTAAGGAGCTGTTCCTTGTCTCTGGCAAACGCCTTTAATGGATGGTCTTTAATGCTTTTCTCACTGTCTCCTGCTCTCAGTCTGTTACTGAATTATATAGCTGAATAGAACAAATGGATCTCAGCCTCCGTTCACCTCCGAAGGAGTGAGCGGCCTTAAGGAACTGCTTTTTCCTGCAGCGGGCACAGTGACCTGTGTTTCAGAAGTACAGAGTTGTTAATAAAGGAATGTGCCATCATATCTCTTTGGGAGCCGTACCAAGTGCTGTGTCAGATTATGTGGTTTGGTGATGATGGGGGGCAGGGGCCGTCTTAAGACTTTCAGAATTTTGCTTTGCTAATACAAAAGTCATGGGTAGAAATATGTACAAGTGGGCAGTGCCAGGCTATGAAAACTATCAACTGTTACTTGAATCGTGAAGTTTGATAGTTCTTTTAAGGACATGGTGAACGTCTTATGAAATTTTGTTTTCATGTTTATTTTAACAGGATGAAAGTTAAAAAGCTGCCCATGATTCTAGCTCTGCATCTGAAAAGATTTAAATACATGGATCAACTCCATCGATACACAAAACTTTCTTACCGGGTAGTTTTTCCTTTAGAACTTCGTCTATTTAACACTTCAGGCGATGCAACCAATCCTGACAGAATGTACGACCTCGTGGCCGTCGTGGTTCACTGTGGAAGGTAACAGGGCCGTGGGCCATGGTGGCAGGATGCTCGGTGGTGGGCAGGTGCACGCACAGGATGCTCGGATATGCAGGCCCTTTGGAGGCTTCCGTAGCCCTCGGTGCTGTAGGACGAAAATAAGTTTATTTCAAATGGATATTTCAGATGCATTTTACCATTTCCTTCTTAAAACCTTTACATATTAAAATAGTGTGTTATTGCCTGGATTTGATACTTGTTCTTATTATTTAAATATTATTCTGGGAACTTGAAGTCCTGTTAGTTTTTCGTTTCCTTTTTTCTTGATTATTGGTAAAAAAAGAAAAACACTGCTTAAAGCGATTTTACAAAATAAGTTCTTTCTGAGATTAATTGGATATGTTCATCATGTTAATGATTGTGAAAAACACTTTAAAAGGTTTTGGAGATAATCTTCGAAGATAAGCTTCCTGATTTTATAAGTCCGTGTGTTTCCTGTTAGCCAATAGAGTGTACTATCTCATCTATAGATCTTAATTTATAGAATAGCTCAAAAAATTCTCAAACCACAGGAGTGTCACATAATCAACATTTATATTTGGAACATACAGTCTTCATTGACTATTTAGAATTTCCTGTAATAATTTTATTTTTTATTTATTTATTTTTGGCCACACTGTGCAGCTTGTGGGATCTTAGTTCCCCGACCAGGGATGGAACCCAGGCCCTGGCAGTGAAAGTGCCGAGTGCTGACCCCTGGGCCTCCAGGGAATTTCCTCCTGTAATAATTTTAAAACAGGTCACTCATCCTTTTCCCCCTGGCTGTTGGAAACTTGTACTAACAGCGTGTTGTACTCCAGCCTCTCCTTAGCTGTCCCTCCCTCTCCCAGCTTTCTGCTCAGAATATGTCAGGACAGCTGCGAGGGAGTCCACTTCTGTCACAGTCTTTAACCTCCATGGTCTGTGTCAGCCCATCTCCTGCCTCTTATCCTCAGCAGTAATCTTTGTTTTCCATTTTTGGAGCATGATGTTTCTAAAGAAGAGCGATGACATCTGAACAGAGGAAAACGACATCGGGTACCTTACAGAGCCCTGGTGTAATGATCAGACTGGAGGTTTATTTTAGCATAAAAAGTGGTGTTTTTTTTTAAGTTTTGAGGTATTTTCCTCTACAGTGAAAAAGTACTCTCTTTGTGTCATTTTGTCACCTAAGATATTCATCTCAACTATGGAATCAAAGATCTGAGGAAACTTGGAGGCAGCTTATTCTTATATCTGAGGTTGCTACTTTTAAAATAGTATTCACCATAAAGAATAATCTGTGTTGAAAATTACTTCAAAGTCTGTAATATAATAATTGTGGTAGAATTATAATTTGATTTAAAAAGTATATATAAGCTTTTATAGTGAGTCATACTTAAACTGGGAGAGGTTAAAAATCTTTGACGTGTTCTTTGTAAAGTATTTCTTTTAGGGACTTCCCTGGCGGTCCAGTGGTTAGGACTCTGCGCTTCTACTGCAGGGGACACGGGGTTCGATCCCTGGTCAGGGAACTAAGATCCTGCAAGCCACGAGGCACAGCCAAAAAAAAAAAAGAATTTCTTTTAAAAGAAATAATCCCACCTTTATTTTTACATTTTTCTAGATTTCTGTATTCCAGATTTGTTGAAAATGAGATGCAGAGGCAATTATAATAATTATAATGGTGCTAAGAGTTAAGTACTTAAAGCTAGCACTAATAATACTAAAAAAAAAAGTCACTTGTTTAAAGAAGTTTATGAAGTTGGAGCTTGATTTCAGAGCCAAGGATTTGATATCTTTACTTTTTCAAGCATCACATGGAATCCTTCCTCAAGAAAAACTATTGCCGAGGGTTAAGACTCAGAAATAACTCTACATGCATTGTTTTGTAGTTTAATTCAGCATGTTCTGCCTGTGATCACCTCTCCTCCCCTCAAAAAATGCTAGAAATTTTTATTTCAATCTTTTATAGAAGTAAATTGGAAAATTACTTCAAAAATAATAATTTTAGGGCTTCCCTGGTGGCGCAGTGGTTGAGAGTCCGCCTGCCGATGCAGGGGACGCGGGTTCGTGCCCCGGTCAGGGAAGATCCCACATGCCGCGGAGCGGCTGGGCCCGTGAGCCATGGCCGCTGAGCCTGCGCGTCCGGAGCCTGTGCTCCGCAACGGGAGAGGCCACAACAGTGAGAGGCCCGCATATCGCAAAAAAAAAATAATAATAATAATAATTTTAAAAGGCACAAAGAATTTTATAGTATAGCTTTATATAAAGAGAATACTGGTTATATCTCTCAAAGTAGAGTACTGATTATTTGGTCTTAAAATTGAATGCCAGTTCAGATCAATGTAGCTTGATCTTTCGGGGGAAAGAATAGGTAAGGAATATTTTTATCTGTTTCAGTTTTTCTACTTTACAGAACGTGGAATATAGGGCATAGAAGAGCAATGCTAATAAACTTTGTATAAAATTAACTTTTATTTCTCTTTGTTTTAGTGGTCCCAATCGAGGCCATTATATTGCAATAGTTAAGAGTCATGATTTTTGGTTGTTGTTTGATGACGACATTGTAGAAGTAAGTAGTTTCCTAATTTCTTGTTTTTCTTCAAAGTTGTGTGTGTATTTTGCTCTTAACTTTTTCCTTCCAGCTTCTCATTGTATATGACAGGTCTTCAGATTGTAGTCTGATTTCTACTTCTTGCTCCCTAACATCCAGTCCCATTGCTATAATGGTCAGCTAACCTTTAAAATGTTTAGAGGGCTTCCCTGGTGGCGCAGTGGTTGAGGGTCCGCCTGCCGATGCAGGGGACACAGGTTCGTGCCCCGGTCCGGGAGGACCCCACGTGCCGCAGAGCGGCTGGGCCCGTGAGCCGTGGCCGCTGAGCCTGCGCGTCTGGGGCCTGTGCTTAGCAACGGGCGAGGCCGCGGCGGTGAGAGGCCCGCATACCGCAAAAAAAAAAAAAAAAAAAAAGTTTAGAATAGGCACTTCCCTGGTGGCACAGTGGTTAAGAATCTACCAGCCAATGCAGGGGACACAGGTTTGATCCCTGGTCCAGGAAGATCCCACGTGCTGCGGAGCACGTAAGCCTGTGCACCACAACTACTGAGCCTGCGCTCCAGAGCCCGCGAGCCACAACTACTGAGCCCGCGTGCCACAACTACTGAGCCCGCGTGCCACAACTACTGAGCCCGCATGCCACAACTACTGAAGCCTGCGTGCTTAGAGCCTGTGTTCCACAACAAGATAAGCCACCTCAATGAGAAGCCCTCACACCTGCACAGCAACCAAGAGCAGCCCCTGCTCGCCACAACTAGAGAAAGCCCACGTGCAGCAACGAAGATCCAACACAGCCATAGATAGATAGATAGATGGATAGATAGATAGATGAATAAATAAAATTTTTTAAAATGTTTAGAATAAAACAAGGGAAAATCTTTCAACAACAGAGCTAGTTTTAAAAAAAACACTAGGGCTTCCCTGGTGGCGCAGTGGTTGAGGGTCCGCCTGCCGATTCAGGGGACGCGGGTTCGTGCCCCGGTTCGGGAGGATCCCACATGCCGCGGAGCGGCTGGGCCCGTGAGCCATGGCCGCTGAGCCTGCACGTCCGGAGCCTGTGCTCCGCAATGGGAGAGGCCATGACAGTGAGAGGACCGCGTATCGCAAAAAAAAACAAAAAAAACAAAAAAAACCACACTATTAACAAAATAACTTTTTGAGCTATAAGGCACAGTAAAGTATGCAAATTTTAAACAACTTAAATTTTTACGTGAATGCACACACACACACATAACCGCCATCTAGATCAAGATACAGTATATTTTCAACACCCCAAGAAGCTCCCTTATTCCTCCTCCTGGTCAGTACCCACAGCTTTCCTCCCCTACCCACCATCCCCTGGAATCCCCTATTTTGAATTTTACTATGTTACTGTGATGAATTTTGCCTGTGTTTGAATACAAGGGGCTCATCCAGTGTGACTGCTTTTGTGTCTGGCTTTTTTCACTCATCAGTACCTGTGCAGCTCAGTCTTGTTGCCTGCAATAGTAGTTCTTTCTTTATTGCTGTCTAATTTTCCATTGTACGGATATACCACGTTAGAAACTTGACTTTTTGTCCATTGTTGACTATTACAAATAAAACTGCCTTGATTATCCTTGTACAAGTCTTTTGTTGGACATAGGCCCTCATTTTTCTTGGGTATATTTTAGATTGAACCATATGAGACAGCCATTTTTGTAGGTCCCCAATGGTTGACAATTAGTGGTTTCCTATAGTTCAGCCTATACCCAGGAATAGAATTGCTGGGTCACACACAGGGTAATTGGATGTTCAGCCTTAGAAGATGATGCTAAACATTTTCCCCGGCATCTGTGCCATTCTACATTCCTCCCAGCTATGAATGAGAGTTCCATTTGTTCCACATTCTCACCAATACTTGGCATCATCCGTCTTTTTAATTTAAGCCATTTGGATTGTGCAGAGCTGTTTTATGAATGAGAAAATGAAAGGCATTATTCTAAGAAAGGTTGAAGATTTTATTGCATTTAAGCAGTTCAAAGAGCTTGTCTTTGTACTAAAGTTTATGTTTTGCCTCACAGAAAATAGATGCACAAGCTATCGAAGAATTCTACGGGTTGACGTCAGATATCTCAAAGAACTCTGAGTCTGGCTACATCCTTTTCTATCAGTCCCGGGACTGAGGGAACCGCAATAAAGAGAGACTTTCTGCCTCATTTCTTCTCTGGTTATTTGGGAAAGGATCAAGCACCAGTGTTCCAAGAAAAGAGAAATGCAGGGAGCTCAGGGGGCAGTAGCACACTTTGCACACAGTAAAGCAAAGACTGGATTAACACGCTGTTCCTACCGTGGTAGTTGATTGATTTGCTCAGGTATCATGCTGTCTGCGCAGTTCCATACAACAAGGCAGTGAAATCAGAGATACCAGCTCCTCTTGTAAAACAGCCTTCCAGTAATTGACATGCACTTTCTCTTCGTTAATTGCACCAATGAGATTGAACTCCTTGGGGGTGCAGTAGAAAGAAAAGGAATCTGTGAGGTGGTACTGACAATCGCAGGAGGTGATGTTGAACACACTGCATACCTTTGCCTGGTTGAACACATCGAGAAGCAATACTGGGTGGTCTTTTCGAGCGTAAACCAGAAATACTTTTGGGCCCAACACTTGCAGTTGCCTTCCTGATGTAAAGAAACTAACACATACTAGAATCCAGTGTCAGGAAGACAAATACGTTTGCTTCTCTGAAGAAGCTTATAATAATATACAGTATATGTATATCTAGGGAACAGTTGGTCAAAAGTGGCTTTTTGTTTCCCCAAGGGGAAAGACTGGCTTTGTAATTATAATTTTTTTCCTTATTTATTTTACTTAAAACTGGTAGAGTCTAAGTATTGTATGAAGTGCCCATGATTCTGTCAGTAAATTTCAGCATATTTTTATTAGTTTTTGTCAGTTTAACTAATCCTTTTGTTTGTTTCTGTTTTTAAGGTGAATTTTAAACTCTGTTTTAAATCATAAGTTACCTTAAGAAAAATTGCAATGAGAGGAGGTACATATTCTTTTTCGGGAGGAACTGATATCTCTGGCTAAATATTTGTCCTAGTTGTCAGTCAGTTATTTCATGCAGTTTTAATTTCAGTAAAATTAAAAACTATCCCAAATTCCCTGTCATTGTGGAATGATCTAAGAAGTCCTGGTGCAGCAGTGGTGTGCGGCCTTGAGAGTTCGTCAGTGCTCTGCTTCAGGTTGAGGCCACGTTTGGAAAACTCATGTCATAGCAGCTACGTTACTTTCAAATGTTCTTTATCCTGGAAAGAAGTGATCCATCCCAGCCCCAGCTCCTGGAGAGCTAACAGACCCTGTGAGGGTTACATTTTAATGAGGTCGACCAGAAGTACTTTGAAAGCAAGTCTTTTTTTTTTTTTTTTCCCCCCTTCCACCTTTACAGATGTTATTGGAATTTAACTTTGTGTCTAAGACTTCATTCTGTTGGCAGTTTCAAGAAGTAATATGTGTGATGTAAGATGTATGTAAACCGTTGCAGTTGACACTTTGCCATGCATCAAGAAGTTGTCTGACGGTGGCCGAATGTAACTTGCTGAAAATAATTGAATATATATACAAGATAATAGCAATCAGGCCTTAGATGTTCCTCATTCATGTTTTTTCCAGGCAGGAATCTTTTTCTTTTAATCGTTGTAATTTTGTAAGCTTATTTTACTAATACTGTTGAATCTGAAAAACAAGCAACAAAAAAATGTTTTGTCTGCTGCTATTATTAACATTTATTATCTGTATCTTTTAGCTCAGGAAATGACTTCACCTGTTCGTTCCATGGATCGATCTTTAACAGGGTCACTTAGCTAATGGGACTGTTGAAACAGATGTACTGGGAGAAAATGATGATATATTTTGACAGATTGCTTTTTAAGAGACAGTTTCTAAAGCCTTACCCTGGCTGGAATGGTTCTGGTACAAATCATACGGCCTGCCTGATCTACCACCGTGGCACAGAGAATCACAACCAAGAATGTGGGCAAGGTGATAGCTGCGGAGGTGGATGCATTTTTTATTTTGAGGGCTTCAGCCAAATTGTCTTGGAATTTAAAGCGAAATTTCTGCAGCTTTCAGTATGGAGACGAGGAGTAACGTGAAGCTGAACCAGTTTTTCCTTGCGTTGGGCCGCAACATGTATGAAAAAGATAGATGAAGTCATTTGCATAAAGGTACAGCATTGGGATACTATGTTGTGTTTGTTTTTACATTGTGCATTTAAAAAAACATACAGTGAAGTAAAAGCCAAGGTTAAGTTTCCTACTGAAGCAAGTTCTCGCGTTGTTTTTGAGTTCCATGGTAGTCACACACTGTTCACATCTACACCCTGTTTAATAGGATGACTTGTCAGGAGGGGACGATGGGGTGATGGTTGTCAATTTTCTTTGTACACTCTGAGTGCAGCTGCACCTACGTAAAATGTTTTGAAGCTTCTCAGAAATACAGTATACTTTAAAAACATGTAGGGTTAGGGTCGGGGGGAGAAATGCAGATATAGTAAGTAAGAAAAGTGACCCATATAGAACACGTTGTGAGGTTGTGCGCTGGTCCGACTGACGGAACTGAGGGGCGGGTTTCAGTTGTAAATGGTGGCTGATTGCTGTCTAACTGTGTACTTGTTTGTTGGGATGACTATCCCATATTTTGTATATTGGAATAAAAATTTCTATAAATTATCATAACTGAAAGTAAATATTCTAAATTAAGTCTCACTTCTAAGTCACATGGCTTCTGTCTTGGCGGCTTTACCTTTAGAAGCTGGCTCGAGACAGGAGCCCTGAGACTTTAGGCAAAGAGAAGAGGTGAGGAATGTAATATATGGGTCTCGTCGCCTCTGACCATCCGTGTAGGGTTTTTTCTTTCCTTGACGGCAGTAGAAAGACCTCACTCCCATAACTTACTACTCTTGATACTTTCTTTAAAGCTACTTTTCAATAAAGATTCTCTCATGAGGTATTTACCTGGGAGTTGGGAGGCTAAGGCGCTCAGGTCCTGGCTCCTCAGTGAATTTAACTGTGTGACCTTGGGCAAGTCACTTAACCTCTCTGTGCTTCAGTCTCCCTATCTTGTAAAATGGGAGTAATACCTACCTCACAGGGTTGTTGTGGGGATTAATTAGATATAATGTCTGTAAAGCATCTAAGGTTCTTGAAGAAGGCGCTATATAAATACAAAATAATATCTATTAAAGTTGGTTTATTTGTGCTTGTGGGGTTTTGTGTGTTTTTTCCTTTTTTCCTCAGATGCATTTGCAAACTAGAAGTACACACTTCGGACACTGTGTTACTGGTTTTGCTCAGAAGTTACTACTTTTGTGACCCAAAGAGATTTTCCCGGAACACATCCCATTTGTGTAAAATAGCATTCCGTACGTGCCTGCGTGTTTCTTCACCACGTACCTTGCATTTATTTGTCTTTATTTAGTAGCATTGTCTTTCCCCAAATCCCAAGTTTAGAAATGTAAACTTAGAATCTCAGAGGGCAAGATATCTTTAACAGTCACTGTTGCTAGCACCCCTCCTCCCTTCCAGGGTAGTACTTGCTCCTGTAAAATCAGCACTTGAACTTGAGGACTGGAAGCTTCGTCAACTGTTGAGGGACTGCTGTTTATTTATCCTCACCATTCTTGGGAAGCCTGGCCTGGAGGCGCTCTTGTTTATTCACGTCTCTGAAGGACTGTTCTCAGAGTGGACACAGCACCCGGAGGTGGGGAACTGAGACAATCATCTGTATCGTGTTGAACTTTGAGTAAATGACACTGTCTGTTTTCAAGAGTTTTTCGTGGACTGTTGAAAAGCCAGGACCACCCCTCCCGTTTTCCAAGTTCCCTTGTCTTCCAGTACCTGTGCCTGTTATTTGAAAGCTCTTCCTCTTCTCCTCATTGATGTGTTTTCTGTGACAACCCTTTTTTTTTTAAATCTCCAGAGCTGCTGAAATAACCCATCATTTTTGAGTTGAGCATGTGATAGGCCCTGGACTCAGCATTTTACCTTTTTAAAAGATTCATCTTGAAGACAGTGTCTATGAGGTTCATTTTACAAAAGAGGAAACTAAGGCTTTTCAGAGGTTGAGTGATTTTTCCCAAAGTCACTCAGCTGGAAGGTAGTAGATCCAGGTGTCAGAGGATCCGAACCCCTTGTTTCCCTGTGGAAGGTTCTAAATTACTCTCAGGAATTCTCCCTCAAGCAGCCACTATGGACCCCTGATTTCTGAAGAAACAAGCTTACACGATTCGTCATATACCGCTTAACTATAATCCACCTTAATACTGGGTTCCTTTCTTAAGTTTCCTCACCTGCTGTCAATGATGTGCCCTATAATTAAACTGATCTAGGACTTAATGAAAACGTCATACCTTCTAATTGTTTTCAAAGAAGCAAAACTCTTTGAAGGTCAAAAAAACAGTCCCACTCTACTGATAAGTCATTCCCAAATCTGGATAATTAGCAGAATCACTGGAGGAATTACAAACGTTCAGATTCCCGAGATCCATCCCCGAAGATTTTGACTGAAGATGAGAAATCGAGTTCTCAAGGGCTCCCAGGTGATTCTCATCATCCAGGTTTGGGCCTGTGTTAGAACTCACCTGAAGTTCTAGATCAGGGTTTCTATAAGTTCACTGCCAATCTGGAGTTGACCTGTTGGGAGCATTGTCGGAAAGTGAAATCATCTAAGGAATACTCATGGGATACTTAAGAGGGACAGAACTCTTGTCTTTACGTACAGCATTTGAAGGGCTGCCGTCTAGGGGGTGTTTTGCTTCTAGGGTTGAGTTGGGACAGAGCAGTGGGAAGAGCAGAAAGGCCCTTAAGTACAAGGGAGAGCTCTCTGTTGGTTCGGCAGTGAGAGAAGATAAGAAATGAAGCCTCGAGCAGGCGCGTCTTACCATTGGCAGGTGGGGTGCCTAGACTGGCTCGGAGGTTGTGCTAGAAAAACAAGCTCCTTCCCACGTGAGGCTGCAGGGACAGGGCGGACAGGGAGCCATGCATCCTAGGCCAGGGCTCGTATTAGCTCCACATCACACTGCCCTGCATCTTTTAAACTAGGTGGACGTCGGGTGCTATCATTTACCGCAGGGAGAATCTAGATTGCACTGGTCATTAGGGTGGGAAGCACCCCTTCGCCTGTCCCTGACTTGAAAAGAGGTAGGTGGGTTGAGCAAAGCACACCAGTCTCTAGGTTTCAGGTGGCAGGAGTTGATTTCGTATTCCTTCAGTTTGTGCGGGCACAACGGCCTTGGGTGAACCTACCCTGCATTAAAGACGCACTCCACCGTCTCTCAAAATACTTTCCTTTGGAGAACACTCTGGTTCTTCAGATTTAGGAACCTCCGAATTGTGGCCAACTTGATAAAAGACATTAAAAAGTGACCGAGGAGCGATGGCTTACCTTGTGCGGTGGTGCAACCCTTGCCCAGTAAATCCTGGAAAGTGCATGTTGGGTCATTGACAAGATTGCGGAAGAAGAGACGTGATTTTACTGTACTCGGCCGTGTCGTTCCAAAGTCTCACCCGCTGCAAGGCCCAGGAACAAGACAGTGATCGCATACTGTCTGTGCACATTTTGGGGTGATAAAAGAAATGATGACTTGTGTTGTTTATAACCTATTTACTGAAACTTCTGTTTGCTGGTGGCTTTTCCCTTCAGGAAGGAACCATTTTCCAAATGGAGTTTGTTTTAGGATGCAATATGAATTCTTGGGCTTCCCTGGTGGCGCAGCGGTTGAGAGTCCGCCTGCCGAGGCAGGGGACGCGGGTTCGTGCCCCGGTCCGGGAAGATCCCACATGCCGCGGAGCGGCTGGGCCCGTGAGCCATGGCCGCTGAGCCTGCGCGTCCAGAGCCTGTGCTCCGCGACGGGAGAGGCCGCAACAGTGAGAGGCCTGCGTACCGCAAAAAAAAAAAAAAAAAAAAAGAATTTCTTGGCTGGACTTGACTGGTTAGTTTTTAATAACCTGCCAGAGTGTCGCACTTATTTAAGGAAAAATAAAAAGTGATGATAGGATGGTGAGGAAAGTAGACTTACAAAATGGCCTGTCCGTGGATAAGATGATTAGATGGGATCATGGAAGCTTCAGAAAATATAAGCATCTTACCTGTTTTCCCCGCATTACATGTATTTATCATTCTAAAAGCCATCTCAATTATTGCACTCTGCCCAAAAGATGTATATTTTAAGTTCCTATCGTGAACCCAAGTATGAGCGATGTAGTGTCTGGACTTCTATACATCATATCTACTCTTTTACCATATATTAAGCTATTGACGAGAACCGGTTTGAACTTACATTGATTTACTAAATGTAGTTACCAAGTGAGATAAGGCTTAAGATCCTATCCCAAAGCAGGCAGGCAGGGGTGGGGAGATTTGTGCTCTGAGAAGGAAATCCTGAGCTGTGGTGTGGAGAGGGGTCTGGAGGGGCCAGAGTGGGTGTGTGTGTGATGAAGCTTCAGGGCAACAGGACTCTGCCGCGGGCTGGCTGGGGTGCAGGCGAGGGGAGCAGTGTCTAGGAGGACTTCTGGATTTGTGTCGCTGGCACAGCTTACGAGACAGAAGCCTTCTGCTGAGAACCCTGGAGGAGGGCCAGGCTTGGGGGTTAGGTCATAGTACTCCACGGTATGAATACCACGGTTTCTTTATAAGCATTTGCTTTTTTTTTTTTTTTTTGCGGTACGCGGGCCTCTCACTGCTGTGGCCTCTCCCGTTGTGGAGCACAGGCTCTGGACGCACAGGCTCAGCGGCCATGGCTCACGGGCCCAGCCGCTCCGCGGCATGTGGGATCTTCCCGGACCGGGGCACGAACCCGCGTCCCCTGCCTCGGCAGGCGGACTCTCAACCGCTGCGCCACCAGGGAAGCCCCATAAGCATTTGCTTTTAACAAACTCACACTGCCTGGCAGTTCGGGGAGGCCTAGCCCTGATGGCCAGGGAATCACTGGAATTCACACGCTCAGGATCTGTTAGCCTCTGTCCCACGTGCCACGGGGCAAAGCTTTAACAGTAGAATTTGAGATTAGGTACAAAGTTGAAATGGCTCTTGTACTTCTGAGATAATTACTCTGTGGCCAGGGAACTCCCAGAATGTGTTACAAGGTCTACAGTGATTCCGAGGTATTTAATAACTGAGGACAGATTGATAAGCTTAGCAGCCTCATGGTGAAGAATGTTGGGTGTCTTGAAAGCTTTTATTGGAAATGAATCGTATCTATCCTCTGCTCTGGCATAAATAATTTCCTTCTATGGAAAGGTGATACGTCTTAAGGACCGTGGAGGGGCTTTAGAACGAGAGAAAAAAAAATGCAGTTGAAGGGCAACTTGCAAAGTTTTCAAAGGAAGTTTTGTGAAGTGAATTCACTGCTAGACAGATTGAAGTCCAGTCCGATGAATCTGATGGACCTGCCCCAGGAGCCGGGTGCCACTCTGTGAGATGCAGGCGTTGCAGTCCCATAGGAGGAGGGCTGATTCCAGGGCAGCCTTGCAGTCCCGGGTTCACTGGTATCGAACATGCTTCCATTCTCTCCAGGGGGAACTCTTGTCAGAGATAGCTGCTGACGCGACAAGTTTCTCTGACACAGGTCTCTTGGTATCTTTCCCAGCACCAATCTAGATCTGAACTGGTGGTCACTTGGTGACCGTAATGTTCATTGCCTTCTCCTTTATATGCTGACCTAATCAGACACACATTAAGTGGGCAGCGAGCCAGCCTTTCAGAGCCTCAGGACCCAGTCCTATAGCCCATAAGCCTGCTTTCCTCATTTATAAAATGGCAAAAGTAAGGCTATCTTGTAGGAATGTCATAAATGGAATTGAGATACATGTAAGATACACCTGGTACAGTTCTGGGCGACAGTCCCTCAACAGCGTTGTCTAGAAACTTCAGCGGAAACCTAGTACTGATTTCTTAGATATTGAAGGGAGTTATTATGTGAAAAGCATCACTTCAGTTGTTGCAGGGGATGTAAAGATGGCTAAGACACCATTTCTGTTCTCACGGCGCTCACAGTGTAGAAAATAAGCTCATAGTTGAAGAAGAAAGACAAAACGTGAGTAAAATGTTCTTCAGTTTCCGCAGGAGCTGTCAGAGGAGACTCATGTGGTTTAGAGCGCATCCCAGCCCCGCTCCACGTGTCAGCTGAGCAAACGCCGGGCTTCATTCGGCTCCTGGCCTGTGAACTAGACATCACTGTGGATGCTGCCTGAGGGCCCAGAGGGTGAGGATTGCATTGCAGGGGCTCAGCCAGTGCCAGCAAGGATCTATTGATGCAGCTCCTGTGATTGGGCACCCACTGTGTGCCACCAGCTTCCAAGAACACAGAGTGAGGCCTTGTGCAGCTCAGTGAAGGAAACAGGCAAGCCAGTAATTAACTGCAAGGATACAGAGTGTGGAGAGCCCTGATGGGGACGTAAGTAAGACAATGAAGGAACACAGAGGCAGAGCATCTAAATCAGACTGCAGGCAGGGAAGGCGCCCAGAGGAAACGCCACTTGAGCCGAGCTTTCCAGGAGAAGTGAGGGTTAGTCAGAAGAAGGAGGGGATAGAGAGGGGACGCCTCTGATTATAAAGAAGACAGTATGTGAGAAAGTGCTGTGGACAGGAAACGTCGCCTCCTTGGGAAGTGCGGCTGTAGTGTGGCCAGAACCAAGAGGCAAGGAAGGTGGGGCTGTAAATCCAAGAGCGTAATTGATCAGGTAAGGAGTCTGGATTTTCCTAAAAGGCAGAGAGGGGACCTCGGGAGGGTTCTAAGCAGAGGACTGATTTCTCAGAGCGACGCTCACGAAGAGCCTTTTAGTAGATTCCTCCTGCCTGGAAGAGGAAGACCAGTGAGAAGACTGTGGTCATCCAGCTGAGAAGGCGTGAGAGCCTGGCCAAGGGGCGGCTTTGGGGATGGGGGGCGGGTTTGGGACACCAGATGCTGAGATAGGATCTTTAGGACGTGACTGCCGTGGTGGGGTTCTTGCGGGTTCTCTTGCAGGCCGTTTGGTCCCTCTCTTCACGCTCCAGTGGGGCAACCTCACCTACCCCACGCCTCCGACTATCAGCGATGCTAGTGACAACTCTTTACCTCTTGCCTAGGTGCCTTGAGCTCCAGGCCCTTCTAGCCAGTTGTCACGTGGGCCGCTCCATCCAGATGTTACACAGACACCTCAGACTCAACTGGCTCAACCCCCATCCTGCCCTCACTCACGTACACAGGTCAGAGACTGGGAATCGTCCTCCGTGCCTTTATGTCCATCCTGCCAATACATCCAGACCTCAGGTCCTCTCAGGACGACCCTCTAAATCTCCTGAGCCCACCTACTTTGATATCTCTAGACCATGGCTTTGGTCCAGGTCGCCACCACCTTGTGCCTCCCAATCAGCATTTCGGCCTCCAGTCCTGGCCTCGGTAAATCTGTTCCCCGCAGTGAAATTTGAGGGCTCTTTTTTTTTTTTTTTTTTAATTTATTTATTTTTGGCTGCGTTGGGTCTTCGTTGCTGTGCCCAGGCTTTCTCTAGTTGCAGCGAGCGGGGGCTACTCTTCGTTGCGGTGCGCGGGCTTCTCATTGCGGTGGCCTCTCTTGTTGCGGAGCACGGATTCCAGGCCCACGGGCTTCAGTAGTTGTGGCTCGCGGGCTCAGTAGTTGTGGCTCGTGGGCTCTAGAGCGCAGGCTCAGTAGTTGTGGCGCACGGGCTTAGTTGCTCCGCGGCACGTGGGATCTTCCCGGACCAGGGCTTGAAACCGTGCGCCAACGGTTTCAAGTAATCTCCCTCGTTTACTCAACAGATACTTACGAACCTCCCGCCGAGGCACGGGGCTAAACATCAGATTTACCCGTTGTTTCCATGGAACAGTGTCTCGGGGTTCAGGCTGCGGGTCCAGGGTTTGAGAGCATCAAAGTGGAGAGATCATCACAAACTCGCAAAGGGAAGTAAAATGTCTGGACACACCATCCAACCATGAAGGAGGGTCCTTCCTGCACCTGCACTGTGGACGCCAGCGCCCCTGACGCTGTGCACGTCATTGACCTTGACTGCTGAAGCCTAATTCTCCAGTTTATGAAAGGATATTACCTTGGTGAGCAGCGTGAGACGGGATCAGAGTTCCGTGCAGGGCAGTGTTTGCACAGCTCAGCCCAGCTTTTTGGTTTCCCAGCAATTGTTATGGAACCAAGAGCCGGTGCCGCGATCCACTGATGACTCCGGAACAGGGCGGGCAGACTGGGGGTGTGGAGAGACGGGAGGCCACTCCCCACAAGTGCTTCTAGCCTAGTGCCGTTTACCCTTTACATCTCAGCAACTGCTTCTGCAACAGAGCAATCCTTCATTTTGATATTTTATGCACATAATTTGGTTCCATGCGGGAGTCTTGTCAAACTCAGGCAGTGAGTCGCCAAAATCAAGGCGGGGGTGAGTTGAATGGGGGAAATTATTGTTTTCTCAAGGATTAAAATAAACTAAGAGGATGGGTTATTACATACTCAATAATGTTGGCCCCTTGATTAAAAATACAAATGTAATCCAGCTCAAAATCATCCTCTAGTTTGCTGTTCTACAAAATTAGATTACAGTCATAAATGAGCTGACTCTCTTAAACACAAGCCGTTTCCCTCACGTCAACTGTCTCTGGAGAAACAGCCTTCCTAGCTTGGATTTTCCATGGATGGAATTTTGGCCAAAACATTACTAATCTGAACATTTGTATCACGCTTCCTACAATCATTAAAGGCTAAGAGGCAACATGGCAGAATGGGGAAGCTTGGACTTTGGAATCAGCTCAACCTGGATTCTTTACCTGACCAGCTGTGTGAGTTTTGGTCAAGTTACTTAACCTTTCTGAGTCTATTTTTTCAGGTAAACAAATGAAATAAATTAAAACATTTAAAATGAGGATAACAATGTCTACCGTATACGGTTGTTTGTAGGTGTTCAGATACTGTATATAAAAGTGCATAACATAGTACTTGGCAAAGATTAGGCCCTCAGGTTATGGTAACCAGTACTATTACTAATGCTTAGTAGAACTCAGATTAGAAGACTGTACACATTGGTTCCAGAACCCAAGGGCTTTTTCTTCATCGTAGAAAGGGAAATACACTAAGCCAGTGGTTCTCAGTTTCTGCAGCTCATTAGAATCTCCTGGGAAACCTCCAAAGATTCTGCTTTTTTTTTTTTTTTGCAGTATGCGGGCCTCTCACTGCTGTGGCCCCTCCCGTTGCGGAGCACAGGCTCCGGACGCGCAGGCTCAGCGGCCATGGCTCACGGGCCCAGCCGCTCCGCGGCATGTGGGATCTTCCCGGACCGGGGCATGAACCCGCGTCCCCTGCATCGGTAGGCGGACTCTTAACCACTGCGCCACCAGGGAAGCCCCAAAGATTCTGCTTTTAACTGATCTGGGATGAGGCCGGGTGTTCTTCCCTTTTTTTTTTTCAATTGAAGAATAGTTGACGTACAATATTATACGATTTCAGGTGTACACCATAGTGATTTGAATTTATATACATTATGAATTCATCACCACGGTAAATCTAGTAGCCATCTGTCCCCGTACAAGGTTATTACAGCACTATTGACTATATTCTCTATGCTGTACGTTACATCCCCGTGACTTACTTATTTTAGAGCTGGAGGTTGGTACCTCGCAATTCCCTTCACCTATTTCACTCATCCCCCCCACCCCTCCCTCTGGCGACCACCTGTTTGTTCTCTGTATCTATGAGTCTTTTTCTGTTTTGTTATGTTTGTTTTGTTTCTTAGATTCCACATATGAGTGAAATCATATGGTATTTGTCTTTCTCTGCCTGACCTATGTCACTTAGCATAGTACCCGCTAGGTCCATCCATGTTGTCACAAATGGCAAGATTTCTTAGGGGCTCACGTATCTTTTCCAATTAGTGTTTTCATTTTCTTCAGGTACATACTCAGAAGTGGAATTGCTGGATCGTATGGTAGTTCTATTTTTAAGTTTTTGAGGAACCTCCATAGCCGCTGCACCTATTCACATTTCCACTAAGAGTGCAGGAGGGTCCCATTTCTCCGCATCGTTGCCAACACTCGTTATTTCTTGTCTTTGACAATAGCGATTCTGACAGGTGTGAGGTGATACCTCATTATGGTTTTGATTTGCATTTCCCTGACGATTAGTGATGTTGAGCATCTTTTTGTATGTTTATTGGCCATTTGTATGTCTTCTTTGGCAAAATGTCTACTCAGGTCCTCTGCCCATTTTTAAACGACTGTTTGTTTTTTTGATATTGAGTTGTGCGAGTTCTTTATATATTCTGGATATGAACCCCTTATCAAATATATCGCGTGTAAATGTCTTCTCCTATTCAGTAGGCAGCCTTTTCATTTTGTTGCTGGTTTCCTTCACTGTGCAAAAGCTTTTTAGTTTGATGTAGTCCCAATTGTTTATTTTTGCTTTTGTTGCCCTAGCCCAAGGAAACAGATCCAAAAACATATTACTAAGACTGATGTCAAAGAGCCCGTGTCTTCTTCTAGGAATTCTGTGTTTCCACATTCTTTTAAACATGCACTTAATGCGCTGTCAGGGCTGAGAAGCCCTGCTCTGCGTCCTGATCAGCTGGGACAGGCTGACCAGACGTCAGGAAGCCTCACAGTGGTATTCGCTTGGGGTCTGGCCTTCAGCCTCATACGTTCAGAACTATCTTATCAGAACCCTCGAGGTCATTGGTCTTGGAGAGACAGACACATGGTGAGATTCAAATGAAGAGGTCTGAATGTCGTCTTATTAATTTATGATGAAAAATATACCTGTCAAACTGACCAAGTATACGTGTTGGCCTGAACAGCATCTTTTCCCTCTAAGCAAACTCCTAAGGAAGCCACATGATGAGGAAGGACTCGGAACAGAGGAAGTGGCCCCAAGTGCCATCTGGCCTGAGATCCCACGAAGGGTATGTGCCATTTGGGAAGGCTGGATGCACCGGCCCTCTTTGCCAGGTCCTTTGTCACCCGTGAATCGGTCTGCACGGCATGTCGTCGGTTTGCTTCCAGATCACCTTTGCAGGTCACCATTATCAGGTCATTCAGAAATGGATTCCAGAATGGGAGTCAAGGCAGCAGAACTAGCTCACATCTGTGTCTAACAAAATGATTGGTCATTCCATCAGAGAAGGGGAAGGTCTGGACCGTGGCTCTGGTTTTTTTTTTTTTTAATATAAATTTATTTATTTTTAATTTCGGCTGCGTTGCTGTGCACAGGCTTTCTCTAGTTGCGGCGAGCGGGGACTACTCTTCACTGTGGTGTGCGGGCTTCTCATTATGGTGACTTCTCTTGTTGCAGGGCACAGGCTCTAGGGCGCATGGGCTTCAGTGATATTGTAGCACATGGGCTCTAGAGCGCAGGCTCAGTAGCTGTGGCTCACGGGCTTAGTTGCCCCGCGGCACGTGGGATCTTCCCGGACCAGGGCTTAAACCCATGTCCTCTGCACTGGCAGGCGGGTTCTTAAACCACTGCGCCACCAGGGAAGTCCCTGTAGCTCTGGTTTGATGAGAGCAGGTGTCATAAACATACATATGAGTGCCCCAGAGGAAAGGACCTGGGCCTTGAGCTCTGTCCTCATTCCCAAGGAAGATTTGAAAACTGCCATGAAAGCTGTGGCTAAAATTTTGCCTGAAGGATTATAAACATTTAACTTGGCTTGTAGAGCTCGTTACTGATTCCACATCTGGGCCGAGTTGGGGATGGTGGACCAGGGCCCAGCAGCTTCTGAAGCCCGTACATCTGAGGAGAGGATGAACATCCCATGACCAATGTGCATGTGATCCTGCCGGGCCGGGTTCCCAGCAGGGGGACATTAGGAAGAGGGTGTCAGTGAGTGACCGGATGGGAGGAGACCCACAGCTGAGGCCATCGTTCCCCATCAGCACGTGGGTGACAAATGACCAGAAGAACAGGGTGACTGAGACGTTGGGGCTGTATAAAATGTTACCCAGGGAGGAAAGCAGGAGCTCAAAGTTAGGTTCACTTCGGGTTCAGAGTCTTTTTTTTTTTTTTCTGGCCACACCGAGTGGCTTGGGGGATCTTAGTTCCCTGACCAGGAATTGAACCTGGGCCCCCTGCAGTGGAAACACCGAGTCCTAACCACTGGGCCGCCAGGGAACTCCCCAGAAGTCTGTCTTTTAAAAAGGATTAATTTATTTAGAATTTAAAGGATCACCAAAGAATTGAGGATGACTGTCCGGTCTTTCTTACTAGAGAGTGAGAGCTAGGTTGTTTACTAACCAATGATACAGGTTAACTGTATTGATTGAAACCCAGCATTCAGTATGGCTCTGATACTAACTTTAGTTCCTTCTCATGAACGCTCGTTCCTTGGCCAGGAGGGGCAGAAGGAAATCTCTTGCCTAGGCTGTGTTTGGATCTTCGCTACATTTAGCCGCCCTAATTTTGCTTTTCTCATTCACTCCTGTGGGACCCAGACCGGTTTCCATCAGATAAACCATGTGCTTGCGTCAGGGACTTGTTTTCTACAGGAGTCCTATTTTCCGACCTCCTCTATGCTGTCTCACTGGAGCAAACTCGCTGGCAGGTAGCAATGAACCTGGTGTCTCCCCAGCTCACCTGCACACCTTTGAGGGGAGCTGGGTTTGTTCCTAAACCAGCTGATGCCCGTGGTTCATGTTATTGTACTTAGGAAATGTGATTACACACTAAGAAGTCAGCCCATTAACTATTACGTACGTGAACATAATGAGTGTAAAAGGGAGAACTGCTTCTCTGAAAGCTAAGTTGAATGATTTGGAAAGATTCAATACAGGTAACTTAAAGATTTGCTTTAAAGTAAGTGTAGGGGAGACTGGGGGAAAATAATTTAAGAACGGAAGCATTCTGTACTGAAATTGCTTTTCAGCAGTCTGTAAGATCTCCTGCCCATTTAAAGTAATCAGAATTTGAAACTGTAGATAACACATTATAGGTGTGATTTATGCAAAAAAGGAGACAGCAAGAATCCCCAGTTGGGGCACTGCGCAAAGAAAAGGCTTTGGTCCTGGGTTAAAATACTGGCAAATAATTGGCCATATATATGTGTTTTAAGGTAAAATAAAATGTTTAAAGTATTTATATACTTTTTAAATCACTGATTCATCCATTTAACACATACTTATTGAGTGCCTACTATGTGTCAGTGTTCTCAGCTCTGGGAATGCAGAAGTGATTCAGACCAACCAAGTCCCTGTGCTCAGGATGTACATTCCAGCGTAGGAGTCGGCAGGAAACAGGCGTGTGATATATACCTGTGACGTCATGCACCTCTGTGAACCGTGCAGGTGAGCAGAGCCGGTGATGGGGTGAGGAGGCAGGGGCAGGAAAGGCCTCTGTAATGAGGACACGTGAGAGCAGAGAGGGAATCACGTGGAGAGCCACGTGGAGATCAAAGGGAAGACTATAGGGGCAGAGGGACCAGTGGGGCAAGACCCCCAGCCGGGCCTGAGCTGGACGTACTGAAGGAACCTGGGGGAGCGGTTGGGAGGCGAGTACTTCGGGGTGAGGAGAGACACCGGCAGAGCCAGGTCACCGTGGGGGTGACTTTGGATCTTACCCAGAAAATGAGGGAAGCCACGTGGTGGGAGGGATGGGAGGAAGGAGCCTGGCTAGGTCTGATTTCTCATTTTATTTTTATTTTTTTTGCGGTACACGGGCCTCTCACCGCTGTGGCCTCTCCCGCTGCGGAGCACAGGCTCCGGACGCGCAGGCTCAGCGGCCAGGGCTCACGGGCCCAGCCGCTCCGCGGCATGTGGGATCTTCCCGGACCGGGGAACGAACCCCTGTGCCCTGCATCGGCAGGCGGACTCTCAACCACTGCGCGACCAGGGAAGCCCTGATTTCTCATTTTAAAAGGCCGCTCTGCTGCTGTATGGAGAATTGAAGACAGAGGGGCAAAGGTGGAAGCCGGAAGTCACAAATGGCACAGACAGGGCCCAGGCAGAGATGCCCAGGAGGACGAGCAGGGAGGACCGGACGCCCAGGGAGGTGCGGGGGAGCGAGAGAAGCAGGCGGAGGCGGAGGGAGTGACCCCTACAAGCGGCCTGATGGACACGGAAGGGAGGGGGAGGGGGGGCTTAGGGAAGGGACAGGGATGTTGGTGGGCGCGTCCTGGGGGGATGGGAGCGGAGGGGCGCCCTGGAGGGCGAGGTGCTGCGGCCGTTGAGTTCATCAGAGGGAAGATGGCGGGGTTCAGCGACGACGAGGAAGCCTGTTTTCCGTCCGTCTCCGCAGCTGATGCGTTGCGAGGTGGGCCCAGGCCGCTCTTGCCCATTTTTGGCGGCGCCGCCCGTGGAAGCTGCTCAGCAGAATTCCGCAGAGGGAAAACAAGCCAGAGGCTGACGCTTCTCAGGCTTTAGGGAGACGCTCTGCGGTTGGAAGGCTTTTGGAAAATGTCTGTTATGGGAATGTATTTTATATACAGGTGTCAGCAATCTATTTTTTAAAAAAAAGAAAGTTCCCGGAAGCCTCAGGACCTGGCTGGGTCCCTAGCGCGGACCGGGAATATCCTGCATCAGGTCACCCTTGGGGACCAGGAATTTCTGGAGGGATGGAAGAAGGAGCATGGTTCAGAGATGTTACCCCGACGGCCTGGCTTTAATTTTCTGCCATTTCTGCCTCTACCCCTCGGTTCCGGCCCTTGGGAACAGCCAATGCCAACAGGTTGAAGATCCTAAATCTTTGAATTTTGCCCCAGCACAGCCTTGCTTGCCCTTGATAAGCCCGAGACAGGGAGGTGAAGGCAGACATGTGCTTTTTATAACAACAAAGCCCCACGTGGGTCCTTACAATCTAGTGTGGCCCCTGTGAGGGATTCCTCTTTCCTGGGCTGGAGGCAGGTCAGGGCCCCGAACCCAAACAGGCTGAGGTGGGCCTTGCTTCACAGCCCACACCTGCCTCTTTCTTGGTAGGAAACAGGCATTCCTGCCTAGAAAGGGCCTGCCCATCAGGGAGAGGCCACAGCCCGGGCCTCCATCCCAGGATGAGCCTGCCTACCTCCCTGGGCCGTCTGGGTGGGGAGGGGGCTGAGGGTGCAGGCAGGATCAGGTGCCTGAAGGGACCAGAGGAGGAGAGGGTGGCGCTTCTCCAGGCAGGACAGCTCCTGGGGGCGCTCGACCAGCTTTTATTAAGTTTTGAAAATATTGCTTTTACTGGTAAATAACAACCAGCATACCTAAAGTTGCATAAAAATATAGGTACAATTTAATACCTGCAGCCTAGGAGGCCCCTGTGTGCGTCTTTCTGGTCAACCCCCTGACCTCCCAGAATGACCAACAAACTGACTGTGATAACCATCTCTTTACTGCCCTTTATAGTGCGAGCATGCATGTGTGTACCTTAAACACTGTACTTTAGCGTTATTTCTAAACTGCACAGGCATGGAGTCACGTTCCGTTCCTTTATCCTGCTTCTTTCTCAAAGCACCGTGCTTTGAGATTCACCCACGCTGTTGGGTGCAGACTTAGTGCACTGGTTTTCACTGCTTATAGGATTCTCTCCAGTGAGTAGACCACAGCTACGTATTCATGTGACTGTAGGCTGGGAATTGGCCGTTGTACAGGGCTGCTGGCAGTGGGCAATGCTGTTATGAATATTTCCGAATATGAGTCACATGTGCAGTTTCTCTGTGGGCTGTACCTTGCGAAATGGAAGTTCTGGGTTTGCATATCTGTAATTTTAAAGGTGATGCTGGACTGTTTTTCAAAGAGGTATCTGGGTTGTCCAAATCTATATCCTTGCTGACTTTCATGTTTGTTAATTATAAGAAGAGTATGTCAAAATCACCTACTATGTGTGTACATTTGTCTATTTGTCCTTTTAGTTCAGTCATTTTTTTTGTTTTATATACTTAAATCTAGGTTATTAGATATATCAGATTGTTATATCTTCTTGGGCAATTGATCATATTCAAAACAATTTTGATTTCAACGCAAGAATGTTGATAAGAGCACTGTGCATTGCCGGTAACACCGGACAGCCCCACGTGGGAAACTGTCCAAATGTGATCATTTTGTCATTACGAAGTGACCCTTCTTATCTCTGTGGATGCTGTTTTTTTTTTTGCGGTACGCGGGCCTCTCACTGCTGTGGCCTCTCCCGTTGCGGAGCACAGGCTCCGGACGCGCAGGCTCAGCGGCCATGGCTCACGGGCCCAGCCGCTCCACGGCATGTGGGATCTTCCCTGACCGGGGCACGAACCTGCATCCCCTGCATCGGCAGGCGGACTCTCAACCACTGCGCCACCAGGGAAGCCCTCTGTGGATGCTTTTTGCTTTGAAGTCAGTTTTGGACTTCTAACCTTGTTGCCTCCAGGATCCTAGAGATCCTAGAGAGCCAGAGGGAGTGAGTTTGCTGAGTGAGCCCAAGAGGGCAGGAGAGAGAGTCAGGCTGACCCCCTTGAGCCGCCCGGCCCTTGGGGCTCAGAGAGGTTGGGGGACCCTCAGTCCACACCCTCCTGGGGACTGGAAGGAGGCGGGGAGGGGGGAGCAGAGCCTTGAGGACAGCGCTCCCCATCGGCACACCTGCTGGCTGGGGGGTCAGCTGCCCACACACGGCTTTTCCACGTGCTCACCCCACCGCTCTGAGATTCGGTTTCTAAGGCTCTTGTTTCTATGCTGTGATGTGGTTGTCGACAGTATTTTCAGAGGAGGAGCTTTGAAATGCGAAGGCATTTATGACAGTGGAGTGACTCAGGCTGGGGCTCTGCTGTGGGTGACTCAGGAGCTGGGCCTGGGGTGGAGGGTGTTCTGGGGCTTATAGGGCTTGTTACTGGGCAGTGAACAGGAGCCTAGACCCCTTCAACCGAGATGCAGGCTCCTCGGCTGCCCCGAGAGGCCGGTGGAGTCTGGAATTTGGGCTTGGCGACAGGACAGGAATGGAGCTGGCCCAGGCCAGCGGGTCATAGCTTCCATGTGTGTGCGTGTCACTGCGGACACGGCGGCCGAAGCCAGATTCTGACTCACCCCCTTGCTCATCTCTGCCTAGTGTCACCTTAAAGCTGGTCAGCAGAGAGACCACGTGCGTCTGTGCACTTCACAAGTGGGGACCTTCCAGACCTGCCCGGCTTTCCACCTCACCAAGAAACGTCCTACCTTCTTTGAGCGCTCCAGCCCCCAAATCAGCGGTCCCCTGGTCCCACAGTCATTGGAATTGTGCCCTTGTAAGTAATAAGTTCACTAGTATGGGATCAACCAACACTGTCTTATTGCGTGAGTTCCAGTGTTTTTAATCTTCATGTATCTTAAATCTGATATGGAGCCTAAAACCCCAAATGCACTCCTTCAGTCAGGCCCTCTGTGCTTTGGCCTCAACGGCCCGGCATTCTTGTCTGTTCAGTAAACTCTCTTTGGGAAAGAAAGGGGTAAACTTAGATTCTCCTCCAGATCTACAGATGCAATTTCAAAATGACATCTCCACCCAAGGACCTAGATGCCCGTTGGCTGTGCATGCTGGGTCATTCTGTGTGTGTGTGTGTGTGTGTGTGTGTGTGTGTGTGTGTGTGTGTGTCACTGAGTGGTATTTGGAAGCCTGCATGCCTCTTTTCTATAGTTAGAAATTACTTGGCAGGTCAAAACAGTGAGCTCCAGGCCTTATTCTCTGTCTTGAATTTATAGACAAAGGACCTTAGCTCCTTGAGGCTGATGTGAGACAGCAACAACCTGTTTTAGCTCTTTTGTGGATGAGCCGGGACCAGTGTGCAGGGACATGGACGGATAGGGTGGGGACATGTGAGAAGGCAGGTCCAGGCCTGAGGGCTGTGGGTGTGACAGCGGGAGAAAGTTTGGACGGACGCTTATAAAGTAGAAAAGAGCAGAAAAACAGGTTGTGAGAGTTCAGGGGCCAGTTAAGTAGGACGTTTCATCTCATTCCTTGTGTGTTTTTCCCCGGGATCTAGAACTAGTTTTTCCTCCACAGTCACGTGCGTCGTCGCCAGGGACACAGAGAAGACATGCCGGCCAGGGACACAGGGAGGAGATGCCGGCTCTTGCCTCCAGAATGGACCCTGTGGTACCACCTTGGGTTGGGCTGCAGCACTTCCTCCTTTTTAGGAGACATGGGAGCTCCAGAATCCGTCTGTTTCCGAAGCAGAGCGTATGATGCATGCTTTCCTCTCCCCAAAACACTTATTAAATGCTCTTCAGTGCAAGGCACTGCCTGCACCTAAATTTTCACACTGAAAATGGCTGGTGAGTATTGGCGTTGGTCAGAGTGACATGACTCCACGGAGCTGGTGTACAGCTGAACGCCTCCCTTAACTTGGAAGCAACTCTAGGGATGAAAGCAAAATGACCCACAGCCCAGGGATGTCACGGTCAGCTGGGCTTTGCCCCCTGAGTTCCTACCTCTGAAGTTGAGTGTGTTCAGTACATGTTTGTGGGGATAGTGTCAAGGCATCGTGGAAATCAGTGACTTCAGTTTGAAGTCGATGCATCCTTGGGGTGTCTCTTACCCCCATCTGACAGTGCACGGGCAGGACCTGAGCATCCCCGTGCTAAGAGCCGTAGCTGCCTCTCAGTGCCCTGCCTGGGGGTCAGGCCCTGTGCACAGTAGGCTTATTCCTCATCAAGCCAGAGCCTTGCATGGCTGAGGAAATCGGAGCCTGAAGAATTCTGCCCCACCCCCCTAGCCAGTCCCCAGAAGAGCTCAGCGTTAGCCCTCGTGTTTCTGGCCTCGGCTTGTGGTCTGTCCATTACCCCGCCCGGCATATTTTCCATCTTTGTCTTATTCATTTCCTTGGTTTCATTTCCCGCTCTCCAGAGAAGCTATCCAGAGGCGACTCTTCCTTGCACAGAGGGACACTTTCCTGGCAGTCCTGGAAGCCCAAACACCTGCCCAAAGTCCTTGCTCTGCAGGATCCCCGGTAGGTGCCTCACTTGCTCATGCTCAAGCCTTAGGCCCCCGGCTGTGCTCCTCTGGTCGGCCAAGTCATGTCCTGCTGTCTTTGCACCCCAGGGCCGAGCCCCACCTGGAATGCGGTAAGCGCTCGCTGTGGACAGAGCCTCCCTCCTTCCTCGCCCCCCTGCCCTTCCTCCTACATCGCAGTGTCCTGACTGTCCCCCAGGGCCACCTACTGGCCTTCTCAGCATGCCACGGTCTCCCAGGCTGTCAGATCACTGGACAGCCCTGAGGGAGAAAGTGCCATGGGATCTGGGCCAATGGATGAAGCCAGGCAGCTGGGAGGGTCTGAGGGAGATGGACTGAGCTGCCTCAAGGTTCAAACCTAACTCTGGTTTCCTCCTTACAGGCCTGTGCGGGGCCCCAGAAGGTGGGGGAAGCTAGCATTCAAGTTATTCTCTTCTGCATATGAGTTGGCAGTTGGTTCTGTGTTTGAAAGAGCAGCAAACGTTTAGCTGAGCCCGTGACAGGAGGGTTCCGGACAAAGGAGTGACCTATTTCTCACAGGGCCCCGCATACGGTTGGTGGCCTAGGGGAGCCGCGGGTTTGCATCAGCGAAGGCTTCTGCGCAGGGTTCCCGTCCAGCTTATCCTGGGCAGCTGATGGGACCCGCTGCAATCCAGATGAGAAGAAACCTCAGCTCAGGGCTGGCCGTGAAGGGTTGGGGACCCCCCCCGGGGTACAGAGTGGCTGGAAAACTACCCTTATGGCTTGACGGCGGGGTCCCGTCTCCCGCAGCCAACCCTGCAGGTGCAGCTGAGTCAGGAACCACAGACAAGGCGAGACTTGGGGCCCTGTAGCCCGATGGTCGCGTTACAGGCAAGAGGTGACTTTTGGCTCACGTGATTCAAGACCTATTTTGCCACAGAAATACAAAGTAGCAAGACAAAGCAAAGAAGTCATTAACTATTATTATTGTTGCTGTAGGGTTGCTTTATGTTTTGTTATAAAAACAAAATTCACCCGAGTAAACTTGAAGATCTGATTGGCTGTGTTAGCTGAGTCATGAATTGGGCAGCATACCATCCAGGTGAGAGCTCGAGGGGTTTTTATAGGGGGAAGGAGGGCGGGGAAGGGGAGCTATTAGCCAAAGAAAAGAAAGGATTGTTCCAGGCCAGGCTGATCTCTTTTGGGAGAAGTGGAGGCAGGGGTCGTACCTCACCAACCTTGATCAGGAAATTGCAGATTGGCTGCTTTAAAGGTGACATTTCTAGGAGGGATTGAAACTGCCATTAAGGGGCTTCCCTGGTGGCGCAGTGGTTACAAATCCGCCTGCCAGTGCAGGGCACACGGGTTCGAGCCCTGGTCTGGGAAGATCCCAGAGCCCGTGAGCCACAACTGCTGAGCCCGCGAGCCACAACTACTGGAGCCCACCCACCTAGAGCCTGTGCTCCGCAACAAGAGAAGGCACCGCAGTGAGAAGCCCGCGCACCACAAAGAAGAGTAGCCCCTGCTCGCCACAACTAGAGAAAGACCGCGCACAGCAACAAAGACCCAACGCAGCCATAAATAAATAAATAGCAAAAAACAAAAACTCTTAAAAAAAAAAAAAAGAAAGAAACTGCCATGAAGTCTTGGTTTGCTGCGGGGTGAGGGTGAGGCACAAATGGCTCCATCTGGGGCTTGTAATTTCTTTTTCACCGTTTTCTCAGCCAGTGGCTCTGACATTTCTCGGAGTCCTCTCCCCTAAATGAACAGGGTAGGGTCCAGGGTGCGGTTTGGGCTTCCTTATAGAGTGTTTCATCTCATCTAACTTCTGCTCCAAAGTTGGTGAACTTCAGGCAAATTTTTCACCATGTGCACATGGTAAGTACTTGGGTGATATTTTTATAGGCACCCAAAATACTTTAAATTATAATGTTAGTGAATGAGAAAATAATAGCACGCGAATCATCAAAATCACTCCCAGGATTTCCAATGTTTAAGAACAGCCTGGCTCAGGGGGTCCTGAACCCAGAGTTTCCAGCTGAAATGGTGCCCCCGTGGTGATACTGTATGTATAATAAAAATATATATTTGGTTTTGTCCCAGGTTTCTGGCACAGGGCTTCTAGCCCCCTTGGAATTTCCTGAGTGATAGAGGTGATTGGAACAGCTTTTGTTATTCATAGCAAGCCCCTTTTGACCTCATTCAAATTTATGTTAATGAGGTGGCTCTGGGAGGATGGAGACTGGTTGCCAGAGGGACCAGCCCTGTGATTAAAGGATTGGAACTTTCAGCCTCACCCCTGGACCTCTGGGGAGGGGGTAGGGCCAGAGATTGAGTCCAGTCTCCAAAGGCCAGGGATGCAATCCATCAGCCTTTGTAACGAAGCTTCCATGAAAACCCAAACTCAAGGGCTTTGGAGAGCTTCCAGGTAGGTGAACACCTGGAGGTCTGGGAGGGAGGCGCACCTGGAACTCTCCAGGCCCCTTCTCACACACCTGGCCCTGTGCATCCCTTACATGTGGCTGCTCCTGAGGTGAAGCGTTTATCATAAACTGGTAATAGTAAGTAAACTGTTTCCCTGGGTTCTGTGAGCTGTTCTAGCAAATTACTGAACCTGACTGGGGGTTGTGGGAACATCCAATTTGTAGCCAAGCTGGGCAGAAGTTGTGGCTAACCTGGGGAGCCACTCCCTGTGACTGGCGTCTGAGGCTGGGGACAGTCTTGTGGATGGGGCCCTTAACCTCTGTTGTCTGGGCTGACTCTGGGCGGTCAGTGTCAGAGATGAGTTAAATTGTAGGGCACCCAGTCAGTGTTGCTTGGTGTGGAGAAACCCACACTTCAGTATCTGAAGTGTTTGGAGTACAGAAGCCGAGGTTCTTCTTTTAACCATGGTTTGCAGTATAAACACAACTTCTGGTTTCCCTGTCCTACCAGCTTTGAAATTGTGTGCTTCTTTTTTTTTTTTTTTTTTGCGGTACGCGGGCCTCTCACTGTTGTGGCCTCTCCCGTTGCGGAGACAGGCTCTGGACGGCGCAGGCTCAGCGGCCATGGCTCACGGGCCCAGCCGCTCCGCGGCGTGTGGGATCTTCCCGGACCGGGGCATGAACCCACGTCCCACTGCATCGGCAGGCGGACTTTCAACCACTGCGCCACCAGGGAAGCCCAAAATTGTGTGCTTCTTGATGAATTCTTACGATCTGCAAACATTCGAATCGTTGGCAAAGTGAAGCTTTAATAATATTTTGCATGACACCATTTCAACTTTGCCTAATTTGAATTAGTGTGAGATATATTCATTCACTGAACAAATCTTTTTGGAGTGACTTCTGTGGACCGGCGTCTTCTAGATGTTGGAGATTCAGCAGCGACAAAACCAAGTCCCCACCTCTGAGGACTTAATAGTCTCAAGGGGGGACTGACAATAAACAAATAATTGATATGATATGAGGTCAGGTCAGGTAAATTCGGTGAACAAAAATAAAGCAGAGGAAGGGATAAGGAAAGATGGAGGAAGAGGTGTGGTTTCAGATAGGTTACCAGACGGGGGGAGGGGAAGGGCAGAGGCAGCAGCAAGCAATCGGAGTGTCTGGTGACTTTTTAACACACACCTATTAACTGTGTGTCTTTGGGCAAGTGATTTACTTACTTTTTCTGAGTCTATTTGCTCATCTGTTGAACCAGGATGATAGCAATACTTGGCTCACAGGGTCGTGGCAAATGTAGAATGTGACCATGTGCCTCAAACCTTTATCTCTGACCCCAGCACATACAGAGGATGTGCTGAAAACAAGGTGACTGTCACTATTATTGTGATTATTGGGATTATTATCACCAGGAATAGTAAGGTCTTTGAAAGGACTTACTACCTTCAAGGCACGGGACTCGGGCAGAGCACAGAGGCAGCCTCTCCTGGGAAATGTCTAAACTGTAAACACGTCTGTGGGTATTTAAACACACTAACTCTCCTGCTGACAGGCGCTGGTGAGGGCTGAGGGCGAGAGAGCTGAGCCCAGGGTCACTGAAGAGAGTGGAGAGTGGGATTTTAGAGGACACGCTCATTATGAGTAGGTAACTTTAGGGCTGAAATTGGATATGACTTGAGAGTACCTAACCTGAAGGAGAAGAATGCCATCTAGATACCACTAATGCCATCTTCAGTATCTTTTGTGCATGCTCTATTGATAGGACGGAGCATTTTGCAAGCTCCTATCAACACCCTGGAATTATGCTTAGTATGTGGAGAGAGATGTACAAGTGCACACACACACCCCTCGAACACGTGCAGGCCACCAGGAACAGGTGCAGCCCCTCCTCCAGGCCTCCCTCCTCCTCCTGTTCTCCTTTTCTGTTTTTTAAAGTTTTTTTAAAAAAAAATCTATTTTTTTCTAGTTGATAAAACCTATATTCAGGAGGGTTACAGGTGTTGATGAAATAAAGTATTTATTGATCAAAATCAGTAAATAATATACCGAAGAGAGAGTGATGTTCAGAAGAAAGGATGTCTCCGTGTAAGTTTCCACTTGCAGTTAGTTTTGTTTATAACTCTTGTGAATTTGTTCCAAAGCAACTGATAGGTTAGGGAAAAACATAACGTGAACTTTGCGTTTGCCCGTGAGCATCAAGCCGTATCCAACTGAACTGAGCGGGGCAGGAGTTCTCAACATGCGCACGTGCACACGCGTACACACACAGACACGAGCACGCACACACGCACAACGCGCACACACTCCTGTACAAACACGCAGGCACGCACGCCCATACGCACAGCCCGCGTCCACGCGTACGCACGCACGCGTACGCACGCACGCACAGGCGCGAGCACGCACAATGCACGCGTACGTAGGTAGCCGGAAGCCTCAGGCAGCTCCCGGCGAGCTCACTTCACCACGCCTGTGGTCCCAAAAGGCTGGGCTTTCCTCTGCTTTTGCACAGGTGAGCTTTTCTACATTAAAGAAAAACGAAGAAACAGTCATTCCACGCCGCCCACGTCTAAGGCTCCAGGTTCACAACTCCAGGGAGCACGTGTGGGGAAGGCATCGTTTGTGTGTGCACACCTTCACCCAAATCCGCGAATGCTGCAGGAGCCATCCGTTTCCACGCCGTCCTGGCTGGCTTAGTGGTTTCAGGCCTCGCTGCAGTTGCCAAAGCACGGAGCGCCGGTGATAGAAAACGAAAAGGTCGAAGACAGATGTCCAGCAGTGATTCCCAAGTTAATTGTAGAAGAAGTCTATAATGTTGGCTTAGATTTTCAACTTCGATGAAACAGATATGTACTGTAAACGCTTGCTTCAAAGGCCCTCTCTCCCCAAGGCAGAGACACATGCCTCAGGATAAAAGGCTGGAAACATTGCTTCCCTTTGACAGTGTCAAGGAAAACCGAGGACAGCGGGGCCCTACCCGTTCCCCGTGGGTGTCACACTTTGCACCGTCCTCGAGGACACGGAGGCTGCAACCCCGCCCAGCCCCCCGTTCGCAAGCCCGCTTCAGGTCATTTCCAAGGTAAAGTGCCGTGCTCATTTTCCTATGTTTGTGTTTATGAGCCATCTATCATGTTAAAACTGCTACCGTTTTCGCTCGGGTCCTGTCTGTTTTGAACGCGTCCCTGGTATTTAGTTGTTTCTGGGCCCCATTTACTCCCGTAAGCCCGGTGCTGTTTATTGAGTGATTTTGTGCCCAGCAGTGGTTTTTAGGAACACAGATGTCACGTTGAAGCACAACGGACTGTATTTGGCAATGGTTTGTCAGCTGCGTTTACTTGGTGATTACTTAGTAATCTCACCACGTGGCCCCGAGTGACTCAGGGTGGAGTGTAGGGGGGAGCCAGTGTTAATATTTTGAGGAGCCTCACATTTATGTATTAACTGACTTTTTATTATGTAGTTGTCCAAACATACACAAATGTTCCTTCTTTAAATGTTGAAAATATCTACCTGGAGCTCATCATGTAAGAGAGCCCAGGGACTGGCAGTCAGGAAAGGACGCTAGGGCCAGCATCAAAAACCCAGTTGGGGGTGGGGGGGACTTCCCTGGCGGTCCAGTGGCTAGGACACTGCACTTCCACTGCAGGGGGCACGAGTTCAGTCTCTGGTCAGGGAACTGAGATCCTGCAAGCGAACAAAAACCCAGCTGGGAAGTGGGACCTGGAGATAAAACCAACCGGAGACAATTGGAGAAAACACCCCCAGGTGTCCGTGATCTGGGCAGACTCACGGGTGAGAGGCATAGGCTGGAAGGTATCCTGGGGAAAGCGCTGGGGCTGCGAGGATTTGGGGTGGGCGGAGTCGGGAGGTGGGAGTTACAAGCAAGAGAAAAACATGTCCAAAGGCGTCGGCATGAGGAGGTCACCACACATCTGTCAAGACCAGTGAATCATCTGGGGCTCCTGGCGTCCAGTGTTGGCCTCTGTCGGTGTTGCTTGGGCGTCCGACCAGCTTAGGGTCGGTCAGCAGTTTGGAGCCTCCCAGCTGCAATCCTGGGTCCGTACAGCAGAGTGAATGTATTAACATTGGTGCGAAATGCCCCAGTAAAAGCCAACAAATCCATACCTGGAGGGAGCAGAGGGCGGGACTCCTTTCCTGGGGCTTACTTGGATCAGGTGACGCCAGCCGGCCTCCTGTCTTCACTACGGACCAGGTGGAAAGCTCAGAGAGGCTGCAGGACAGGAAGAGCCCTGGCGGGTGCAATGGCATCTTGGTAACCTGACCTCCCCCCGCCCCCGCCCGGGTTTATCCCGGAGGAGGCTGACTGGAGAGGCCGGGGAGGGGTCCCCCCCCAGCACAGCACACCCCCAGGAGCACGCTCACCCCGCATTCAGCTGTCAGGGATTGCTTAGAAGCAGAGGGAATAATCTCTCCTCAGCTGCTCCGTCAAACTTCCTCGCATTCCGCAGGGTCTGACGCCCCCCACCCCGGCACTGCTTCCTGCTCCGGGGCAGGGGCTGCAGTCCCTTCGCTGGTGGTGGTGGGGAGCTGCACCTCTCCTCCTCCTTGGCAGCGAGGGGCAGTACCGCTGCCCTGACAAGTCCCCGCTGACCACCTCCCTCCCCTCTCTTCCCATCACTGCCCCACCTCGATGGAGACTGTGTCTGGGGCACCTCTGAGCGATGTCCACGTAGATGGCCCGGCATCTCTAGAATACGTGGGTACCTGTCATCTCTTGTTCTCGGCCACGGGGCCTTGGCTGAAACACCAAGACAATGACAGTGCCTTAGGTTACAGTCCTACACACATGGATCATCTATGAATTTACTGCTCTATTCCATTGGTCCCTTTGTGTGTCCGGTGCCACAGCTACCGTGTTTTGCTAATATGGTGAATTATACAGTATTATACAGATTCTAAGTTAAATCAACTTTGCATTCCTGGGGCCAAATCCCATTAGGCCATGGTGCATTATCCATTTAATATATTGTTGGATTCTATTTGTTAATACTTTGTTTAACAATTTGTATACTTGTTTGTAGCTTTCTTTTCTTGTAATTTCTTTTAGTTTTAGTATCGGATAATGCTGACCTCATAGAGTGAGTTGGGAAATAATCTTTCTTCCTCAATTTTCGGGGAAAGTTTGTGTAAATGTGTATTATTTCTTCCTTCCTTCCAAATATTTGGTAAAAATTACGAACTTTACCACCAGAATTTACAACCTTTAGGCTTGTGGTTTTCTTTGCGGGAATTTTTAAAATTACTAATTCAACTTTTTAACTTTTTAATAGGTCTTTTCAGATTTTTCTATTTGTTCTTGAGTCAGTCTTGATCATTTGTGTCTTCCTAGGAATTTTTCTGTCTTATTTCAGTTGTGTAATTTGTTGGTGTGATATGGTTTTTAATGAGAAATATATGTTTGATTTTCATCCCTGGTCCTGGACAGAAAAACCTAAAACCCTTGGGATTTCCTAAGTGATGACAGTGATAATGGTGTCTCTTGTTATGTTAATGAGGTAACTTTTAGAAAGTCACTAGGTAACCTAAGGATGGGGACTGGTTGCCAGAGGAACCAACCCCACGATTAAAAGGTTGGAAATTTCAGTCCACCCACCACCCCCTCATGGGAGGGGAGGGGAGAGGGGCTTGAGATTGAGTTCAATCACCAATGGCCAATGACCTAATCAACCATGATTACATAATGAAGCTGCCATAAAACCCCAAAGGGATGGCTTCATAGAGCTTCCAGGTATGTGAGCATGTGGATTTGCTGGGAGAGTGGTGTGCCTGGAGGAGGCGTGGAAGCTCTGTGGCCCTTTCCCCATACCTTGCCCTATGCATCTCTTCCCGCCGGCTGCTACTGAATTATATCTTTTTATAATAAACCGGTACTCTAGTGAGCGGAATGTTTCTCAGAGTTCCATAAGTGACTCTAGCAAATTGATCATACCCTACCAGGGGTCATGGGTGTCACTGGCTGGTCTACGGCCAGTCAGTCTGAAGCACAGGTGACAACCTGGACTTGCGATGGGTTCCTGAAGTGGGGGAGGGGTGAGCAGTCTTGTAGGACTGAACCTTTAACCTGTAGAATCTGATGCTGCCTCCAGGTAGATAGTGTCAGAATTGAGTTGAGCCCAGCTGGTGCTGGAGAACTGCTTGGTGATATGGGGGAAAAAAGCACACATCGGAGTTGGCATCAGGTTATCCATAATGCTCTATTCTGTTTCTATTTATCATCTTTTATTTTCTGTAGAGTCTGTAGTAGTGCTTCATTCATGACATATAATTATGTCTTCTCTCCTTTTTTCATGGCTAGTCTAGCAAAAGGTTTATCAATCTTGACTTTTTCAAAGAACCAGCTTTGGTTGCTTGATTTTCTCTGTTGTGTTTGTTTTCTGTTTCATTGATTTGTTCTCTGACACTTATTATTTCCTTCTATTTACTTTGGGCTTGATCTGTTTTTCTTTTGCTAGTTTCTTTGGACAGATACCTAAATTATTGATTTTAGATATATTTTTTCTAATACAGTTGGCCCTTGAACAACACCGGTTTGAACTGTGCGGGTCCGCTTATATGCAGATCTTTTTTCAATAAAAACCTACGACAGTCCTACGCAGTCTGAAGTTGGTTGAATCTGTGGATTCAGATATGTAGATGCAGAGCCACAGATATGGAGGGCTGACTCTAAAGTTGGACGTGAATTTTAGACTGCTTGTTGAATTTCTGGGTGAAAGAATATTCTGGCCCCTCCATTCTGCTTGAACTTCATTTCTTAACATAGCCCCCACTCCACCTTTACCCACATAAAAAATTACTGCGTACTCATGTATGACTGAATATACCATGTTGAAACAGCTGAGATGAGGTATGTCTGGCTCACAGAATACGTGGTATCTCTTCCCGTCCACCCCAAGTATCTATTTATGGCTACTGATTTAAATGAGGGCAGAAAAGCTCTCGGTGGAAAACAAACTACATCTGAAACTGGGCTCCATACAGTTCGGGGGTGTTTAGCAATGAGGCTGGGACCAAGGCAAGAGCATGAGCCGATGGGGGGTAGTCATAGTGTAAAGAGGGGCTCTGAGGCAATTCGAGAGGATTCATTGAGGGTTCTGTACAAGACAGACGGGGGGCGGGGGTGGTGTCTTCAGGACAGGCTGGAGGGTGGTGTGTAGATCTGCTCTGACCCAGCCCTAAGGATGAGGTGTGTGTTATGGGGAGAAAAAGACTGTAGTCCTAAACCATGGAAGTGTCCTGTAATTCCCAGCACTTTACCTCTCGAGGCCAGACACGCCTGAGGGAGCCATTCTCACTGTCACTTCTCAGGGTCTGCCAGGCCGTTAGGTCACACAGAGTCTGAGGTCCATCAACAGACCTATAGCTTGGGGTACTGGAGGCTGCATGGCAGTGTTGGGCTCGAGGGTAGAGGTGGTTGGTGGCACCCCGGATTGCATGTGAGGAAACAAAAGACAGTACTTTGGGACTGCCGGAAATGAATGGGAGCATGGAGGGGGCTTAGTGGTAGAGGTGGGAGCTAAGAGCCATAGTTATTTGGATCTCGATTTTGTGGCGCTGTTGCTTGCCTACCCAATAGGTGAAGAACACTGATTTTGTTTAGTCCAATGCTAGTAGCAGTATTCACTCAGAAGTTGGGTGCAGTCCTGGGGGATTAGTTGAGTGTTGGAGGCATCATGGTACCCCATTTTCCTTTGTCAGCCATTGGTTCATGAGTGGGTACATGACCCACTCCTGGCCAATGAAGCATAGAGGGGGACCACCAAGAGGCGTGATGATTAATTTTATGTGTCAACTTGGCTGGGCCACGGGGTGCCCAGGTATTTAGTCAGATATTATTCTGGGTGTTTTGGGAAGAGATTAACATTTAAATCAGTAGACTGAGTAAAGCAGGTTGCCCTCCCTAATGTGGGTGGGCCTCATCTAATCAGTTGAGGGTCTGGATAGGACTGAAAGGCTGGCTGAGAACCTTTGAACTGGAACATTGGCTCTTTCCCGTGTTCAGACTTGAACTGAAACATCGGCTCTTCCTGGGCTTAGAGCCTGCTGGCCTTCTGACCGGAACTTACAACACTCACTCTCCCAGTTCTCAGGTCTTCAGACTTGGACCAGAATCATACCATTGCCTCCCCTGGGTCTCCAGCTTGACGACTCACCCTGCAGATCTTGGTACTTCTCAGCCTCCATGACTGCATGAGCCAATTCCTCATAATGAATCTCTCTCTTTTCTCTCTTGAGAAACAAACAGATATGTATGTATGTGTGTATGTATGTGTGTATATTTATTTATTTATTCATTCATTCATTCATTCTGGGAGAGAGATTTTTCTCCCTGATGGAAAAGAAGAGCCCTCTCAGGAGAAGCACCCTTTGCTCTTGGCTTTGATTCGGTTGTGGGAGGATGGGCCGTCTAGAGCTGTAACAGTCATCTTTGATTATAAGAACATAAGATGAGGAGAGCTGTGCTGGGGAAGCAGGATAGAAAGACAGAAGCCTGACCCTTGGTGACATTCTGAGTCACCGGACCCACCGTGGAAGAGCCTGGTCCAGGCAACTCCTTGAAGTTTAACCCTTGCTACCAAAAGCGTGGTCCACACCTCACACTGATGGTATTATCCGTTATATTGGCCAATTATGTTGTCATTTATGTTCCACATTTCTAACGAGCTTGTGCAGAAGCTCAGGCCCCATCCCAGGTCTTCTCATTTGAACCATTTAATCATTTAAAAATCAGCATCTTCATTTTAACCAGATCCCTGGGTGACTTGTATGCGCTCCGAGGTTTGGAAGGCCCTGGCTTGGGTGACTTTTACCTGGGTGTTATTTTTCTTGCCCCTGAGCACATCCTAATAGAATTGACGTGACCTCTTTCAGATCTGTAGACGGAAGGTGGTGAATGTTTGGCTGATGTGGTTCTCTGACCTCGAGGTGCCCCTTCTTTCTTGCTTGTTCCTCCAGACAGGCTGGTCTCTGTCCCTTGCTCCCACCTTTTCACGCGGCTAACGTATCTCCTTCAAGACACAGCTAAGGTATCTCCTCCTCCAGAAAGCCCGCCTGACTGCCCCCAGGTAGAATCCGGAGCACTTCCTACAGTGGTTACTGTGGCCTCTTTTATCTGCATCTTGCTTGGCTAGAACCCGGGCGCCGTAAGGGAAACCTGGTTTTCCTCTCTGTACCCTGCACGCCTGTCCGCTGTCTGGCACTTGCTAACGGCTGAAGAAGTGTTTCCGAAAGGCTGAGCGAGTAGTGCTCTGCCGGCCCGCTCCTTGCTGCTGTGTCCTACTCCGGCGGACGTCTGGGCATCCGAGGCACACGGATGGGGCAGGAAGCCGGGATGGGATTAGGGAACCAGGAGACCGGCTGGCCCAGCAGCTGTCTCTCCTGCCACCCCACCCCCTGGTCCCCCAGAGAGGACACAAGTCAGAAGCAGCTGCTAGGCCCCCCTCTCCCTCCTCCTGCCTCCCCCCTCCCTCCTCCTGCCTCCCCTCTCCCTCCTCCTCCCTCCCCTCTCCCTCCTCTTCCCTCCCCTCTCCCTCCTCCTGCCTCCCCTCTCCCTCCTCCTCCCTCCCCTCTCCCTCCTCCTGCCTCCCCCCTCCCTCCTCCTCCCTCCCCTCTCCCTCCTCCTCCCTCCCCTCTCCCTCCTCCTCCCTCCCCTCTCCCTCCTCCTCCCTCCCCTCTCCCTCCTCCTGCCTCCCCTCTCTCTTCCCCAGGGACAAATGTCACAAAGCCGCCGACAGCTGAGGAAGCAACGTTTGGGCAGAGAGGAGACCCCACAAGTATGAGCTGGAGCTGGAAGCGCTCCGGTCCTCCGCCTGGACTGGGGCCAGTCTGTGGGTGCCACCAAGCCCCTCAGGCTCCAGCTGTCCTTTTAAAATCAGAGTGGAGTGGTGATCAAACCTCACGAGGACAGGGGCTGCGACAGCCCACTGCGAGTTACGCTGAGGGCCTGGCGCGTTTAATGGCGCGTTCTTATTCAGAGATGATTAGAGGTGTGATGTTTCTCCCTTGCTAGACGCAGCGTCGTTTGTTTCCATAGACGGAGGCCTTCAGCAGAAGCAGCCTGGCTTTAATCTTGGGTAGGCGGGGGGCCGTTGCTGGGAGTGGGTCTCCCGGCGTGATCGTGGGGCTCCGCTGGGGAGGTGGTCAAGCTGCTGTCCCCCAGCGGCCCTAGGCAGGGCCTTGGCCCCGTTGGGGGGCGCTCCTGTGTGTCTGGCGTGCGCGCGTGTCGGGGCCGTTTGGCGAATCAGCTCCTGGGCTGAGCGGCCCCTCTGCCCGCCTGGCCCTTTGTGCAGATGTGCTAATTGGTCTGACTGCAGTCAGAGGAAAGTACCGAGGGCTCAGGGTGGGGACGCGGACTGTCTGTCCCCAGAGGGGCCTGCGGGGAACAGTCCTTTGGGCGGCAGTGGAGGTGGCAAAGCCACGATTAACTCGTTCATTTTGCAGATGTTTGCGGGCGAGCCCTTGTCACCAGGAGCCGTGTGGGCCCTCAGGATTCAGATCTGGAGGACCTATTCCTGCCCTCAGAGCGCCCCATCCAGCAGGGAAGACAGACAGGCAGACAGACAGTCTGATGTAGAAAGTGCTGAGATAGAGGCAACCACAGGGAACGAAGGGAACAGAACCGAGACCGAGGGGTCAGAGGGTGTCCCAGAGGAGGGACGCCTGAGCCGCTTCTTGGAAGGACAAGGCCGGAGAGGAGGAGACTGACATCCACTCAGTACTGAGCACGTGCCCAGCACAGTGTAGGCCACAAAGCCCACCTCTCATCCCATGACCCTCCACAGGTGGGGACCAAGGCTCGCAGAGGCTCCCCGGCTGACCTGAGGTCACGGGGGAGCCTCTGCGAGCCTTACGCCATGAGGTGCTGCGCAACAGTCAGGCAGGGATGAAGGGGGGCCTCCAGGCTGCGCGAAGCACGTTCTCCAGCTTCTGTACTGGATGTTTGACATCTTCCATGCTGACCAGAGAGGGACCGCACTCCCCAGGGTCAGCTGATCCCTGGAGAAAGCAAACCACTGGCCCAGAGCTCCCCTTCCATCGTCTCGTATAGATGCAACAGTAAAGAAATGGAAACCAAGTTTGCCTTGAAATGGGAACTCCTAGGTTTTACTTCTCTTAACAACTTTCATGTATATGGCACACAGCAGCGATCATTGTACTTATGTTGTACCTTACATCCCTAGGACTTACTTATCTTATGACTGGAAGTTTGTACCTTTTGACCACCTTCATCCAATTATCTCCCCCCCTCCCCCGAGTAACCACAAATCTGACCTCTCTTTCTATGAGTTCGTTTGTTTGATTTTAGAGTATAATTGACCTGCAACACCGTGTTAGCTCCTGGTGCACAGCATAGTGATTCGGTATTTCTGTGCATTTCAAAATGCTCACCGCGGCAAGTCTAGTTATCATCTGGCACCGTACGAAGGTCACACATAATCACTAACTCTCTTCCCCACACTGTACATTCCATCCTGTGACTCACTTATTTTGTAACTGGAAGTTTATACCTCTTAATCTCCCCCACCTATTTCTTTCCTCTCCCCGGAAGTGGTTCCTTCTGGCAGCCACCTGTTTATCATCTGTACCTGTGACTCTGTTTCTATTTTGTTATGTTTGTTTGTTTTTAGATTCCACATATATGTGATATCATACAGTATTTGTCTTTCTCTGTGTGTTGTAATTCACTTAGCGTAATATCCACTAGGTCCATCCATGTTGTCACAAATGGCAAGACTTCATTCTTTTTCATGGGTGAGTAATATTCCACTGCACATATATATATATATATATATATATATATATATATATACACACACACCATATCTTCTTTATCAACTCATCTATTTATGGGCACTTCGATTGCTTCCATATTTTGGCTCTTGTAAGTAATGCTGCAATGAACGTAAGGATGCGTGTATCTTTTTGAATTAGTGTTTTTGTTTTCTTTGGATAAATACCCAGGCAACCACAGGGAACAAAGGAGTAGAATTGCCGGATCCGATGATAGCTCCATTTTTAATTTTTTGAGGAGTTGGAGGTGACTTTAAATTGGGTGGTCAGAGGAGGCCTCTCTGAGGACCTGTTATTCAACCTGGGGTTTGATAAGGAGGAATCAGTTGCGCAGAATCTCAAGGCAGTGCAGCCCAGGTGGGGGAAAAAGCTTGTGCAGATGCCCTAAGTTAGGAACAAGCTTGTATCGTTCAAGTAACTGGAAGACGGTGGGTGTGACTGGAGCAGCGAGCTCAAGGGCAAGAGTGAAATGAGGCCAGGGAGGAAGCAGGAGCTGGGTCTCACAGGCCTGGCAGACCAGAGCGAGGACTTGGCATGTCACCTTCGTAACGCAAGCTTAAACCTCTTGCCTCCGTCTCACTTCTGCCCTTTTACCCTGACCAACCTCATCTCTCACCTGGACCATCGCGCTAATCTTCTGCCTGGTCTCCCTCTTCCCCCTTTGCCTCCCCTGATCCATGTTCCACATAAGAACCAAAATGATCTTCTGAAGAGGATGTAGGACTTTGGCACGTTCAACCTCTGTTCCAGACTCCTCCCGGTGTACCTTTGTCTCCTGCGGGGGCTGGAAAGCTGAAGACCCTATTTCACAGACTGCACGCAGCTAGGGTTCCAGAAGCAGTTTAGGCTCTGCTTCCATCAGAGGTATTTGTGGATGATGTGAAACAGTGCGAGTGAGGCGGGGAGAGGCGCCGCATGGCACAGGGCGTTCGCTTTGGGAGGCGTGGTCTTGCAGGTGCAGCCTCCCCTTCCTGATTCCTCAGCTTCCCTGGTGGTGAGCTCTGTGGTGATGCTCTGAGCCACTCCTCAAGGTCCAGTCCGCAGCCCGTTCAAAGTCTGTGAGCAGGTAATTCCCTATGTTAGATCCCTTTCTGCTTATTAAACAACCGAAAGTGGTTTCTGTCATCTTCTACTGAACTCTGAACACGAACGCCACCCTGATCCCATCATGTCCCTGCTCCCTAACCAGAGAATAAACCCCAACGTCCTTCGTGCCCGGAAGGCCCTGCGTTCCTCAGCCCCTCGTCTGACCCCTGCACACCTTCCTCTCTTCTCTTCTCCTGCTGAGGCCTCCTCGTTGGTCGGGTTGCAGCTTTACGTCAGTCCCTCAGGGGAGCCTCCCTCTAGGGCTGCTGTAACAAGGTACACAGCCTGGGTGGCTTAAATGGCAGAAATGTGTTGTCTCAAGTTCTGGAGGCCGGAAGCCTGAAATCAGGGTGCCAGCAGGGCCGGTTCCTTCCAAGACTGTGAGGGAGAATCTTGCAAGTCTCCCTCCTTGGCTTGTAGATGGCCTTCTTCATGTTCACGTGGCTTTCCTCCTATGTGTGTCTCTGTGTCCACATTTCCCTTTTTGATAAGCAGAGCAGTCATATTGGATTAGAGCCCCACCCTAATGACCTCATCCTAACTAATTACATCTGCAGTGACCCTGTCTCCAAAGTCCAATTCCATTCTGCAGCCCTGGGGGTCAGGACTTCATCACAGACATTTGTGGAGGACACAGTTCAGCCTGTAGCAGTCAGGTTCGCAGTTATTACCTGTCATCAAACTGTGTCAAAAGCTGTCAGTACAGTGTGTGACAATATGGGCATCTGCCTGGTCGGTGTTTGTCCTGCGACCAGACCGTAATTCCATTAGTTGGGAAGACGTGTCTGCTTTGTCAGTTGCTGTATCCCCATGCTTAGCACGGTGCCTGGTGCAGAGCAAGTGTGCAAAAAGTATCCACTGAATTGGTAGAAGAATAAAATGATGAATAAATAATGATTGTTTCTAATAGCTAATAAAAGACCTAAAAGGCCAATGGCACACTAGTGGCCAAATCGACCGAGTCACGGTTGTCTGTTACACAGCTCTTATAGTTGTCTGTTGCACAGCTATTAAAGTCTATTTCTGAAGAATTTTTAACAATGTGGGGAAATGCTTATGATTTGTCATTATGACATAGTAGAATATAACTGTTTATGCAATTTCAATTATTTGGAAACAAGAAGAGGAAAATGAGATAAGGTCCAGCATTGAACCTCACAATTACTGAAAATTCTGATACAAACTCTGATCAAGTTTGTCCTTTTCCACGCTGAATTTAACTCCTCTGTTTCATTCGCTCAGTGCCTTCATGTCAGGGCTAAAGAATGATTAGCACCTTTGAAGATTAGGATCCTGTTAACTATCCTGTATTCTTTGGAGCATATAAAATGAGGATATGAAAAAATAAATAGGGCCTCTGGGCTAAGATAATCTTATTTTTAGTCACTCATTTTGCCATTAATAAAACCATATCTGAATGTAAAAATGATGCATTTAAACTTTTTAGTTTGCATATTTCTTCTTTAAAATAAAAAGGACTTTTTTCTGATTTCAGAACTAATACATGTTCATTATCAAGAAGTTAAATATCAAAGTAAAATAGAAACTTAAAGGATCCTAAAATTCCGCTTCAATCAGGGCAATAACCATTAATTACATTTTGGTAATATTCTTCCCTAAACGCACACACATACGTTAACACAGATAAACGTCGTGTGGAAATGAACCCACAGTACCTGACCGTCTACAAATGGCTGTTTCAGTTAAAACATTTCCTGGCCATTGCTCCATGTCAGCTTCCATCACCTCTCTGGTTCTTTTTATCCCAGGAGGGTCTCAGACTCAGCAACTTAGGGTCTGAGAATAAGTGAGATACAGGAAGGTGACTGGTCATTCTTCCCAGGGGCAGAGTGGTCCGGGTCCAGATGCCTGGATTGGTTCATTCTCTGTTGCTCATTGCTCTTCCGGGCCGTGGAGACCAGGCTCATGAACCACATGTGTTGGGTGGTTGGATGAACCGTATGTGGCGTCCTTTTCGATGGAAGCTGCTGTGTAAGTAGCAAAATAACAGAACCAGGGCTGCCCTCTGCTATTGGAGTTAAAAGTCCCACCACTCTGCAGAGTCCTCTGAAGCCTCCAAAGGTTAGTGGGGTTGTTTCACCACCATTCGGAGCTGTGACAGAGCATGTGAAACTGGGTTAGATGGCTAAGAATATGGATTAAATCTCTCTTAAGTGGTGTGGTGATGGTATGGGGCGTGGGCTGTGTGTACGTGTGTGTGTATCTGTATGCCTGGGTGTTTTGCTAACAATTTAGTAAATTTCAGTCTCCACGTTTTCTTGTTAAGCTGTAGTCTTCACGTGTCCTCAAAATTTCTCAATGGTTTATAGGTATAGCATTTTATGTTTCGGGAGTAAAAAATTGTATCTTTAAGCATATTGATACATTAATACATCTGAAACGTCAGAATTATATTTTGAGGTATTTGATGAGAAGCAGAGGTTACTGTAGGGTCTGTGAATAGCCTTTCCCCCTCAAATTTGGAGTAACACGAAGCGCCGATTTTAATAAATGTTTCAAGACTGATTTTTTCGAATGAACTCTTCCCTGCTCTGTTTTCCAGCCTCTTCTCTGGGTAAGGGCTTGTGCAGGGAAGACTTTATGTCACATTCCCAGGGAATGATGAAATCGTACTGCACTGACGGTAAATAAGGACCTCCGCTTCCAGGAGCGGGAAAACAAATCTCTGTGGAGAGGAAACCTACAATTTGAAGTTGTTTTGAAAAATGATTTCATTGTCTTGTATTATAGAATATTATGTGAGATGATCTATTAATTATCTCATACTTAGGACAGTTTTTTCATTGATTTAACAGAGCAACTCTGCTCACCTTCTTTCAAGGTACAGTACAAAATGTAACAGCCAACAGTTAGGAGGAAGGGGCTCTGGGGAGCATTATTCCTGCCCGCGGTGCATACATCACCTATGTTTAATTGGTTTCACCTTTGAAACTAAGCAAAGCACCAAACACGTCCTTTTGTGTCGGAATCAGGAGGTGTATTTCCGAGCAATTGCACATTATTTCAGAGATGAAGACTTAGGTGGAGCAGGTGATGAGAAGACACAAAGAAGGTCTTTGAACTTGAACCTTGAATTTGAAGTGTCATCAATGACATTTTCCTTGTCTGACGTCTGGGTGTCAGGGAGGAGGGAACTGTCTCTTGGCCCATCATGACCGGCCCTTGGGGGAGAGAGTTTAGCGCTTTACCAGTCAGTCTGAAGCCCAAGCTGGGGTCCTGAACACAGCAGAAGCGTGCCTGACAAACGCTGCTCTAATGTGGACTTAATTCACTTAGAATTTTTTTTTTTTTTCATTACCGTTTCTAGTGTTCTTTCTGAAAGAAGCTCAGGAAAGAGAAGCAGATCGAGGCTGGTGTTAAATAAACCCAGCTCCATCTCCACGGCATGCATTGCTCTGCATGCATTTTTGTATATTTTTGTCTTCCCACGTTACCCAGGGTTCTGGTGGGCACAAGCCTGGGTGTTAGACCTCCAATAAGTGTTTCTTGATGAATACATAAATGCAAAAGTACATAAATGATCTCCTGGGTTGAGCTGTACCTGCCTGTAGACCACCGCAGTCTTCCATGACCGGCAGACTGCTGGGTGTGGTGACCTTTAGGCATAATGGTCAGTATCTCAAGCTCTCATAGACTCAGGGCTTTCTCAAGGGTGGGACCTGGCATCGTGTGCCCCTGTTTTGGGCAAACATGTTTCTTGTTTCATTAAAGAGATAGTTAATTCTTCTGCGTCAGAGACCATGGCATGTACCTTTTTTCATAGGAAAAGCAGAAAAGCAAGGAAGCAAGCTGTCTAGAGCAAGAATGAAATGGGAGGAAGGAGAGATGGGGAGGGAGGAATAGGGAATGTCCTCAGTGCTTGCTGTGTGCCATGTATGGAGCTAGGGGTTTCACACACAGTATTTAAATGTATCCCTTCCCCCTCACCGAGGGACTCTGAGGTAGGTGTTATGATGCCCAGTTCAAGTATAAAAAACCAAAAGCACAGCGTGATTGAGTGTTTCACCCTGGGCCACACGCCTATCACATGGCAGAGCTGTGGTTTGTACACTGGCCTGACCGCTCGAGCCTAGAGCTGTTTATGCTGAGACAGGACCAGTAAACACCGGGACCCTGACTTGTCTTCCTGAAGATGAGGGCTGCACATCAAAGACACATCCAGTGGTTAATTTGGAAGAGGCAATAACTCATTAAAGGAATTTTTATATCATTTTATATTAATGGAAAAATTTAATATACAACTTACTGTATTCCATGCAAAGTGCTAAATGCTTTACACACCTTACCTCATCTGACACACACATACACAGGATCCATTGAGGCAGATGTGAGTATCCTTCCCATTTTACACGTGGCAAAATTAAGGCTTAAGACACTACACGACCAAAACAATCTTAAAAAAAGAACAAGGTTGGAGGATTCACATTTCCTGATTTCAAAACTTACTACAAAGCGGCAGTAATCAAAACAGTGTGGTCCTGGGACTTCCCTGGTGGTCCAGTGCTTAAGACTTTGCCTTCCAGTGCAGGGGGTATGGGTTCGATCCCTGGTTGGGGAGCTAAGACCCCACATGCCTTGCAGCCAAAAATAAACCAAAACAGAAGCAATATTTTAACAAATTCAATAAAGACTTTGAAAATAAGTGTGGTCTTGGCATAAAGACAGACATATAGACTAATGGAATAGAGTAGAGAGCCCAGAAATAAACTCTTGCATATGTGGTCAAAGGATTTTTGACAAGGGTGCCAAGAGACATTCAATGGGGGAAAAGACAGTCTTTTCAACAAATGGTGCTGGGAAAACTGGATATCCACATACAGAAGAATGAAGCTGGACCCTTACCTAACACCTTATGCAAAAATTAACGCAAAATGGATCAACGACCTAAACGTAAGAGCTAAAATTATAAAACTTTAAGAAGAAAACATAGGACAAAAGCATCATGACGTTAGATTTGGCAATGATTTCTTGGATGTGACATCAAAGGTACAGGCAATAATAGAAAAAATATTCAAATTGGACTTCAAGAAAATAAATACTTCTGTGCATCAAAAGACTATCAACAGAATAATAAGGCAACCCACAGAATGGGAGGAAATATTTGCAAATCGTATAGCTGATAAGGGATTAATATCCAGCATATAGAGAACTCCTACAACTCACCACCAACAAAAAACAAACAACCCGCCTCATAAGTGGGCAAAGGACTTAAACAGACAGTTTTCCAAAGAAGATACAGATGGCTGTAATGCACATGAAAAGATGTTCAGCGTCACTATTAGGAAAATGAAAATCAAAATTGTGAGAAGTCACCTCATACCTATTAGGATGGCTATTATCAAAAACAGAAAATAGCCAAGTGTTGGCAAGGATGTGGAGACATTGCCCCCCCCTGCACCGTTGGTGGGAAGGTGTTACAGCCACTGTGGGAAACGATTTGGTGGTTCCTGAAAAAATTGAATATAGAGTTACCATAAGATCCAGAAATTCCACTTCTGGATATATATCAAAAAGAATTGAGCAGGGTCTTAAAAGATATTTGTACACCTGTGTTCATAGCAGCATTATTCACAATAGTTAAAAGATGGGAGCAACCCAAGTATCCATGAATGGATAAGTAGAGTGTGGCCGGTACATGCAAGGGAATAGTTATTATTCAGCCTTAAAGGAGAAGGAAATTCCAGCTCATGCACCAACATGGATGAATCTTGGAGATGTTACACTCAGTGAAACAAGCCAGAGACAGAAGGACAAATACTGTACGATTCCACTTCCATGAGGTACCAGAGTAGTCAAATTTATAGGGACAGAAAGTAGGATGGTGGTTGCCAAGGGCTAGGTGGAGGGGAGGGTGGGGAGTGAGTATTTAATGGTGTGATGGTTAATTTTGTGTGTCAACTTGTCTGGGCCAGCGGTGCCCAGATAGCTGGTTAAACATTATTTCTGGGTGTGTCTGTGGGGACGTGGTTCTCTTTCTCTGGAGAACCCTGACTGACACAAATGGATTTAGGGTGTCAGTTTTGCAGGATGAGAAGAGTTCTGGAGATGGAAGGTGGTGTCTGCAGGGTGACATGAATGTGTGTGACGCCACTAAATGGTGCACTCAAAAATAATTCACTTGGTAAGTTTTGTTATGTGTATTTTACCATAATAAAAAAATGGGAAAAAAGATACTACCTGATTTTGCTCTCGTTCACACAAGTAGTTAACGCTGGAGTTCAGATTTAAAGCTGGATCTTGCAGATTCCAGAGTCCTGACTAAACACCGCGCAGTGGGTCTGTGTGTGTGACTGAGGCTGAGCACGTGTTGCTTTACTATTTTGCCGTCGAGGTGGCTCTGTTCGTGGTCCGCAGCCCTGAGAACCCCAGGAAGCAGCCACCCACCATGCAGAGCGAGAGCAGGGGGCCCCAGGGGAGCCCCAGGGATGGCAGACATGGGTGGGCATGGGCCCATCCTGTTGTCACCGCTGCCTCTCATCTCAGGACCACAGTGGCCAGCGGGGAGGAAGTGGGTGGAGCGAGGGGACCCCCCGCCCCCCAGGGTCCTCTCTGCAGCTCAGCTGTGCTGCCTTCTGCCCCTGTCACAGAGCAGATGAGAAAGAAATTAGGCTCTGGTTGGAAAAAGTTAAACTGATGAGATAAAACAAATCCCTTACTGTGCCTGGAAAATTCCACTGTCTAATTAGAAATACCGAGGATGCCAATAGAACAGACACCAAGTTCATACAAGTGGGGAAATCTCTTTCTGTCTTTCGCATCCTTGCTTTTCAGGTACAGTCACTGGGATAGGGTGCAAGTAGCTTGTTAGTAACAACAGCTGACACGTAATGAAACTTTGCTGTGTGTCAGGCACTGCAGTAGCCCACTATTTGCACTCTCCCCAGTCCTCCCTCGTCTTCACCCCTCTGCACGCTGCCTTCCCGGGGTGCTGTCCCAGGAGGCTGGAGGTGCAGGATGCGGGCAGGTGGGCACACATCACCCCCTGGGAGAGGAATGGGCTGGGCAGGGTCCTGAGGGTGGCAGCTGGACAGGCCTGCAGGGAGTGCACAGTCAGGAGGTGGAGGCGTGCGAGGGGCGCCTAGGGAGATGCCCTCCCTGACGAGGCTTCTCGGACAGAGGCCCCAGCATGTTCAGAGCATTCGGGTCGGCCCTGCCCCTTCAGCTCCTGGAGGAGGCTCCCGGTCTGTGCTGTTAATACCCCAAGCGCTGGCACGGTCCTGGTTGGGTGTAGAAAGAAGGAGGACTACTGGTCAGTAGTTTATTTTGAAAAACCGTTAGCTTGAAGGCAGTTTGGGCCGGAAAGCTGTTCGGTGGATTTTGCGCTCCCACTTTCCTGTTCCCTGCCCTGCCCGCTGCCCCCATGCATGTGCACACAGCTACAACTACAACACACACGCACGCACGCATGCACACACCTGGTTGGCAGAGCCCTGTCTGCTGAGAAAGAACGTCCCTGCTGAGAGACAAACAACCTAAAAGTTTTGTCCAAGCTCGTGGGTTCTTCTTTGGAACACATAAGTCTCTGTTTGGGTCATCTGCCCCCTCAATCCCTAGTCTTGGGACCACCAGTGGCGCCTGCAGTGACTGCGGGAGCCCCTTGTGAGGGCCACTCTGGGCCGCTCTGGCCTTGCGGAGTCCATGTGTTTGGAGGACGCGCATGCCATGCTGGGGGAAGGCTGCCTTGTCCATTTTCTTCCAAGACACCCAGATGTGTCTCTAGATGCAGGCAGAGGGCTTTGCTTACCGGTTGTGGCTTTCAGAGTTTCAGAGTTGAGGTTGCCTGAGCAGTGTGAAGCTGGCATCTCCCCCCGCCTGCTTACCTGGGCTGCTGGTCTGAAGGCGGAGGCCATTGGAAGAAAGAAATCTTGCGTTGCTGTGAAGCAGGTGGCATCCCTGCCCTTCCCTTTCTCCTCCTCAGTGATGCGTGATTGAGCCAGCACCACCTGGCGACTCCCCACTCCCCCGGGCTGGTACCTACTGCCACCCACACTCCAGCTGGCATTCTGAGATAAACCCGTCCTGGCTGTTCTGAAAACACGAGGCCTTAAAGATATTGTTGAATGCTGAAAAATAAATCAATACCCGAGGCTGCTTATGTAAGTATATTCATAGGAACATAAAAACTGAAGTAGTGACTCGTCAGTTTAACTAAGCCGGCCTCTGTGGAAGGTGTGGCCGAGCTCCTCCCTAACTCGCGTGTCCTCGTTGTCTCTGAGGTTCCCTACAGGCCCTGCGCTGGGTTGACAGCTGAGATACCTGGGGGCTAAGGGAGCCGTCAGTTCCCAGCTCCTCTCCACTCAGGATAAACCACTTGAATTTGAAGACTCACAAATTGCCTAGTCTGAATTCAACACATATAATAAGTGGTCTTAGCAGAGAAACCCTTGTCAGTTAGTGGCTTAAACAGATATTTCTGTGATGTTGAGCTGTGATCCTCGTCATGGTTTAGAGCAGTCCAGCCTCCGATGGCTTTAGAAAGGTGCCCGCTTATTGACTCCTTCCACAATGTTTGTTGAGCACCTGCTGTGCTGTGCAGGGGCAGGGATGGTCCCGCCCCTGGGGGGCTCTGACTGCTGGGAAAGGTGGGCTGGGGCTGTGGCTTAGAGCTCCGAGGGATGTTCCGGTGGGATGGGAGGCACCCGGACAGGACTCAGGGCTCCTGGGAGGGCTCCTGAACGAAGGGTGTCCAGGGTCAGACCGGGCGCGTGGCTAGGAATCAGCAGCGGCAGGAGAAGGCGTTGCAGGCAGAGGGTATCCTGTGCACACGCCCACAGGTTAGGGAGAACACAGCTCCCACCTCAGGAGTCAGCGCAGGGCCGGCAGGATGCCCCGGCAAGGCAAGCACCTGTGGATAACCGTGCTGGCAGGTCCCGCTGTCCCTGTCACCCAGCCAAGCACACAGGGGTCTGGGGAAAGCACTGCCAGTCCAGGGTCCTACGGGCCTCCATCCCACTCAGGGAGAGCCCCAGGGTAGAGGAGCTGGGGGTCCGCATCAGCCGTCAGGCTACTCGAGGCGAGTCCCCGTTTCATGGGGTCACTCGTGCTCCGTGGTCCACCCAGTCTACCCCGCAGGTCACAAGTGAAGACCCTATGGCCAGAGGTAAGGGACTCGCCCAGTGACCTCAGCTTGTCTGGCGCCTGGCCAAGTCTCCTGACTCAACAGCATGGCTGCATCCAGGCTTCTTGCCCAGAGCCTCTGAATTGTGGCCAGATGGACTTTTTCCAAAGCACTCATGGAGGTGACAGTATGCTGCTTCACCCCTCCTAAGGTTTCGCTTTACATCAAGAATAAAGTGCAAGCCCGTCATCAGAGCCTCTGGGGCCTGGACCCTGCTTATTTCGGAGCCCAGCTGGCTGGCTCTCTGCCCTGCAGCTGCCCTGGCCACCTACTGCTCCCTCCCTCCACCCCTGGGCCTTCACGTTGATCCGTAGCCTGAGACTCTGCCCCCCACCCCCATTTTCCTGGGACCAGTCATCCCTCGTCCTTCGGACCTGGGCTCCGTGGCATCTACTCAGACAGTCTACCGAGTGTCACACCATCCGGAGCCCAGCTCCACACCAGGCAGTCCTGATGACGTCTCCCTGCTATTGTCTTTGTATCATCTGTCATGGTCGAAAGTGCCTTGTTTGGTGTTTGTATACTTACGTATCCCCTGTCTCTCCACTTGAACGTAACATCCCCGAGAGCAAGAACTTTGTCTGGTTCGATGCTTCGTCCCTGGGGGAACCCGCCTAGAGTCGCCTGGACGATAAATGATGCTTCGTGCAGTGTCTGGCACACAGGAGGGACTCATTCAATGTGCGGTGCTGCATGAACAAACCGGATTTCCTAAAGTCCGGCTGACTCTTTTGGAGCAACCGTCACACTTGGTGTGTCTACACCGAGCTGTTTGAGGACCGTCACAGGCATCTCGTTTTATCTCGGGAGCCTTCCCTGCAGGGTTGGGTGAGGCAGGCTCACTCAGGTGCAAGGTCAACCAGCCTCCCAGAGACCCAGTCCCAGCAGGCACGTGGGACCTGCGCTCCCTCCGTAGTCTGTGCCCTAGCCGTGGTGTCGCTGCCCTGGGAACACACTGGAGACGGGGCAAGGTTGTCAGGGGCCTTGGCGTGGGCCCTTGCTGTCTAATTTAATGCATCCGGAGATCAAGTCAGGCGCTGTCTCCAAACACAGACCACACAGCTAGCAGAGGTGAGGCTTCCCGAGCTGAGTTGACACGCGGTCTTGACACGGCACGGAATGAAGGGGCACGTGGCTGACAGAAATTTCTGCGTGAACAGAACTGGAAAGATCCACCGGAGGCTGCTCTGTGCTTCTCTCCCGCCTGGTACTTCTGGCTCACGGTCGAGTGTTCTGGAATCCCCACGCAGCCTGAATGCAGTCTGTGCATTCCTCAACGAAACATGCTTGAGGGACGTCGTTGGAGGTTACCAAAGAAGCAATGAAGACCCGACCTCCCTGCTCCCTGACGATGTATTAAAGCTAACACAGTACCCAAGGGCATTGAGAATCCTCTTGGTTGCCTAGATCACTTTTGTGGGCCTATTGGGAAAGCACAGCTGGGTGGAGATGGTCCCTGGGACCCGCCGGCGGCAGCATCTTGGGATGGGTGCTGGGTGAGTCTCCACCGGACATCTGGGGCCGCCAAGAGCGGGATGCTCTCCACACGCACCTGCGGCTGTGTGGTTTCCTGCCCTGTGTCCGGCGCCCCTTTCTGGGGTCCCGGGCTGGCCGTGGCTCTGTGTTTCTGACATGCCTACAAGATGAGGCTCTGGACGCAGGGTCCTTGCCTGCTGGCTGGGGGTCTCAGATGGTTGGGGGTGCGCTTGTGGGGGGGAGGGGAACACACGTCTGCTGGAAATGCCCCTCTTACCCTAATCCTCAGTCCTGCACCCTGGCTTGAGGGAGGAAGGCCCTCCTTCCACCCGAGGGAAAGCAGACAGGCCTAAGGATGGGCACGGACAGCCAGCCGAGGTGTCCTGATTCCGGAGACTTTCCAGTAGTCCCGTGTGACCCCCCATCTCCCCGAGGGGCCCTGAGGTTCCATTGGGTGGCCCAGTCTCCCTGGGACTCAGCTTCGGTGCGCTGAGCCCTGTCACCTCCAGAAGCAGCTCTCTCAGAGTTGAAAAGGAGGCCCCCCTGCAGGGATCGCTGGCCATGTTGTGCGGCCAGGAGGAGCCGCCCGCTTCTGAAAGCTTGATTTTTCCCCTCATGACGCAGTTCCAGAGCAAACAGATGGGGGCAGGATGGGGTAAGTCCGGCGTGAAGACGGCACCGCCCTGGCAGCTCCAAGCAGGGGCTTGGCTTCTGGTGGCACCTGTGGGCCCTTCTGGAATAATGTGTTTATGTACATGAGACAGAATGCGTAGGACTACGGAGGGAACTAATTATATTAAAATGCAGTTATAAAAGTATTTTTAAAACGAATTTGTGAAATAGCAGTACATGTGCTTCTCTATTAGTGTGTTAAATACCGCACTCTAGCAGCGGATCAAACTATCAGAACAGGGATAGTTCTGGGGAAACTTGGGGCGTGGATGACCTTTGGAGCTCTGCGCACATAACGGGACGTGAAGTGACTGATTCCTATTGGTGACAGCATCACAGCCACTGCTGTCACTGCTGTGGTCTGTGTCTGTCATTGGTTCCATTCATAGTGTAAGGAAATGTTAAGTTGCAGTTAGAAGTGAGTGAAAATAAAGATGTCATCTTCTCCTCCATCCAAGTTCATGCACGACATCTCGAATCTGCCCACAGACCCCGGGTGGGGTGGGCTCCACGGCACCAGGTGAGGAGTTCCTGCTGTTGGGAGGGGTCCTTGTCAGCTGGACCGAGTCGGGACAGGAGAGGGACTGGGGGACCCGCTGCAGGAGGGCGCAGAGGAGGTGGCCCTGGCCAGGCTGCTTCGGGTCTGGGTGTCTGTGACTCGGGGCTGCTGCCCGGGCTGGGCCTTGTTTAACTAGGGACCCTGGTTTCTTTCCTGTCACTTGAACTTTCTCATCTCACGAAGGGGAATGACTTCAGAAGAATGTGGAAACTAGACTAGAATCAAGGTTCAAGGTCGGGGAGGGTAGCTGTTCACATAAACTGCCCAAGGTAGAAGAACTGGGGTGGGGCGGAGGCTGCCTGGCCTGGGGCGTGTCCAGGTGAGGGGCCTTTTTATTTTATTTTATTTTAGAATAATTCGTTATTTATTTTATTTATTTTTGCTGTGTTGGGTCTTTGTTTCTGTGCGAGGGCTTTCTCCAGTTGCGGCGAGCGGGGCCACTCTTCATTGCGGTGCGCGGGCGTCTCACTGTCGCGGCCTCTCTTGTTGCGGAGCACAGGCTCCAGACGCGCAGGCTCAGTAGTTGTGGCTCACGGGCCTAGTTGCTCCGCGGCATGTGGGATCTTCCCAGACCGGGGCTCGAACCTGTGTCCTCTGCACTGGCAGGCAGACTCTCAACCACTGCGCCACCAGGGAAGCCCGAGGGGCCTTTTAAATTTCATTCTGTTTACATTGTTGCCTTTCCAACCCCAGCCCCTCCTATATCACGAGAAGAGGGAGTGACGTTCTCTTGGTTTTGACCCCATAGATTATAAACCTGAGGGCAGGAAGGGCGGGTGCACAGTGGTGGGACGGGCTCTGGGAGACCCTGGGATGATGAGCCAGGAGCCTGGAGCCCTGCGCCGCCCTGAACCACAGCTGGGCCGGTCACTGCCCTGCCTGCCGCCCTGTCCTGTCTGTGACGTGCTGCTGGTCCCCTGCCCTGCCGTCTCCCAGGACGGCCGTGGAGCCCGAGGGCCGTGATGCATGCACAAGCGCTCTGTGGTGTTTATTCGTCCAGTCCCCAGAGTCGCTGACACAAATATGTACAACAGGGCAAAAAAGTAAATAAATAAGACAATTGGAGCGAAGGGAAAAGAGGGCCAGGAGAACGTGGTAAAATGTGTGGTTGCCCACGATGCCGTGGAGAAGGCGGGGCAGGCGGGATGCCTGTGCTCGGGGTGGTGGGCACGCAGGGCGGGGAGGATGTGCTGCTCCTGGCCGCTGGTGAAGGCAGCGCGGGCGAGGCCACGGGGACGCTCCGGTTTCCAGCCCAGGCTCCTGGGAACAGTGGAGCAGAGCCTGGGCTCAGGCGCGGACCCTGAGTTCACCTGGGTCTGTGGGGTTTGACCCTGGACCCTCATATTCTTATGGTTTGTGTGGTTTTGGAGCTTCACAGATGGGTCTGGACTGGAGATGCACATTCAGAGTTACTGGTCATTGAAGTGATGCGGGAATGTACGCGGTCAGGTGGAGGTGAGTGCAAGGTGAGAGAAGAGGGCCGTGGGCGGAGGCCAACACTGAACTCCTGCATACCCTAAACACATCTGCCCACCCCCGCCCAGACTTCACACCCGGAATTAACTGTGATTCATCGTTTACTCAAATGTCCTCTCCTCCGTCTTCGCCTTTCTGTATTATAGTTGCCTTACGGATCCGCCTCTCATGCCTTCTGTCCTCTGCCCTTGTGTGTTTCTTTTTACGAATGCCGTGGCCTCGGCGCTTGGACCTGGGGTCCATGGTGTTTGGAGAATGAATGAGCACGTGAAGTGAACGGCTTGAATCTCTCAAGATGCTGGGAGAGGCAGGCCGCCCGGCTGCCTCTGAAAGGCTCAGTGGATGTCACTGGTGTGATTAATGAGAAGGCCACGAGCACAGGAAGACATTTTCATTGGCAAGAAACTGGGGGGGAGGGTCACAAAAGATCGCTGGACATGTCTCCCGGGAGAGCCCACAGCTGTGTAGGTGGTGCTGCTTTTGTGGGCTTCTCGATGGCAGGTAGTGTGGTTAATTAAGGCAACTGTGTGTCCGACTTATAACCACAACAATAACATTAGTAGCCTTTACTGAGCACTTAACATGTAGCCGGCACTGGAGTCTCTGAGAGAGATTTTACATGTTCCCCCCTTTTTTTTTTATACGTGTGTGGAGACGGGGGCACAGAGAGGTTAAGGAAACCATCCCAGACCACTTACCGGGTAGGTGGCTGAGCGGCGTTCAAACCCAATCCCTGGCACGTGGAGTCACACAATCAATGAGTGTTTGTTGAATGAATGATTGAACACCTTGCACCTCCCGAGCTTGGTGCCTGTGCCTCGTCTGATTGAAATCTCGCCATTTAAGGCTTAGCTCAAAGGTCACCTCCTCCAGGTGGCCACCTCCTGCATTTCGGGCCTCAGTCAGAGCACTCGTCCCATTTCGTGTGGTGACTCACTGAGCCGCGCACAACTTACATGGGAGGAAGAATGGGAATATTTTTGCATCCTTCTTAGTGCTTTGTGCTGGTAGCTGCTTGATACAAGTGGACTGACTTGAACTAAACTAACGTTGTAACAGGAGCCAAGGTGTTTAAGAGCAGCCAGAACGCAAAGATCATCAGAAATGGGGCCAAAGAGGGACATGACCCTGGTATCGCGTGATCGGCGGTGGTCAGAGAAAAGCGCCATCGGAGAAGTGACAGGGTCCTGAGGACAAAAGGCCTAATCTTTCCTCGGAGGTAAAGGAAGAACGCCTTGTCTGAGTTAGTGAAGTATGTTGGGCTCAATAGTCCGTCTGCTCTCAAAGTTGTATTTTTCCACTATAAGTTACTCTGCAGGGAGCCTCGCTTCCTGAGCTCAAAGCAGAAGTCCAGAGGTTTCTTTGTGTTATTTTAATAGGGTTCAATGGTGGTGGGAAATTCACCAGGGGATTGTTTCTTATACGCTTCACAAATATTAGCTCATTCTTCAGAGCTAATAAACTTAGAACAACTCTAAAAGGAGGGTGCTCTCCTCCCCCTCATTATCCCCATTTTACAGCTGAGAAAGCTGAGGCAAACAGAGAGGTTGAGTGACTTGTCCAAGGCCACACAGCTTTAAGCGGCAGAACCAGGAAGGAACCCAGGCGTTCTGACTCCAGAGTTCCTGCTCCTAATAATACCTTGCAACATCTTTCAATCCACCACACAGAAAGACAGCCCATCTCTTGAGTCTGAGTTTTCCTGGTTACAGTGACTGATAATGAAATGTAAACTGGAAGTCTTAGAGGTCTTGACAGCCCCATAGAGAGCTGGTCTTTTCACTGCAAGTTTATTTCAAGGACCAGGTGGGACACACAGCGAGGGGGAAAGACAGGGTGCCCAACAAGGCCTCCTGGACTCATAGACCCTACGGCAGCCTGGGCATTGGATGAGCAGCTGTGTGAACCGCCGGCCCGTGGGTCTGATTTCACTGCTCGGGCATCGGGCATCACGGGTTCTTAGAAAGCAGAGGACGGGCTTTGTGTTGCTGTCGCTTCCAGGGACATGCAAGGGTTTTCATTAGGACATTTTCTCTGAAGAGGTGAAGCAAGAGAAGAAAAAGCTTGGGAGCGGGAAGGGGGCTGAGCACAGGTATGTGTGACCTGAGGAGGAAAATGTGAGAAAACGCCTGTATTTCAAAGTGTCTTTACATTTCAGCCTTGAGCTGTGATCTTAGGTGACATCACTAAGAACTGAATATTTAATTTTACCAGGGTTCTGGTTGATGGGTATTCATTTTCTGGGATTCATCTCTGGGAATCCCTGAGGTTGAACCAGTGCACAGCTGATTCAGGAGTGAGTGCGTCTGCCGCCCACAGCCGGCAATGGTGGGCATGAGGGAGGGTCTTTCCTCCAGGGGTTCACATGTCTGGCTCCTGGCAGGAGGTATGCATCTAAGGCATGACACTACGTGACACAGTCTGTTCCATGCTTGCAAACCAAGCAGTGATCTTCACCTCGGACACGGAGATCCTCACCTGGAGCACAGAAGGCCGGGTGTCGGGTGAGGGCCCAAGCCATTGGCCATACCATCCCCCATGCCACATGAGGGGTTAGACACTCCTGCTGCCATCGCCTCATTTAAAAGACAAACTCAGGACTTCCCTGGCGGTCCAGCTGTTAAGACTGTGCGCTTCCACTGCAGGGGGCACGGGTTTGATCCCTGGTCCGGGAATTAAGATCCTGCATGGCTTGCAGTGTGGCTCCCCCCACATATACCACATAAAAGACAAACTCGACAGTTCTGTAATTGGGCAAATTGAACCTCTTTAAGCCTCAGTGTTTTTTCAATTTTTTTTTTTTTTTTTTTGGGCCACACTGCACAGCACGTGGGATCTTAGTTCCCCGACCAGGGATCAAACCCGCGCCCCGTGCAGTGAAAGGGTGGAGTCTTAACCACTGGACCGCCAGGGAAGTCCCAAGCCGCAGTTTTAACCTGTATGATGGGAAGATTATAATCACAGCCTCACTGAGCTGTGAATATTGAGAGGATGTGTACTGCACGTATCACACCACGTCCAGGCATGAGCACATGCTCAGGAAATGGCACAGAAACCACGGGATCCTGGTTCGAGTTGTACAAGGGGCCTGGGAGAACGGAGAAGGGAATTTCACGTGCTTTGGTGCCTGCCCTGCACAGCTTAGTAGTTAACGACGTAATCTTGGATTCGGGGTGGTGCCCTGCTGGAGAGCTTGCTCTCACGTGTGCAGGACAGAAGCGATGCGTGTTTGTTGGAATCCCTTACGTGTCCCACACAGTCCTTGTGCAGGAGACGTAGCAGTGAAGCTCCTGGGTGTAGGCGCTCAAGGACCTAAAGGAGGAGGAATCATAGCCAGAGGGCGGAGACCCTGCCTGGGGGCCTGCGTGCTCTCCAGCACCCAGCTCAGTCCCCTGGACACAGAGGAACCTCCATGGTTGTTTCCTGATGATACAGTGAGGGCGAGTTTGGGGACCTCACGCTGCAAAGACCGTCTCCTGCAATTTAACTTTCTTATTAGCTTAAAAATTTTTTTTTTCAACTTTCAAAAGTACCACATCTCAAACTATACTGTTTTCTAAGTTAGGATCTTTTCTGATTTCCAATAACTGTTTAAACGTAGCTGGGGTCAAGAGAGGAAAAGAAACGCATGGAGAAAAGGAGCTATAACTCTTCATGTTCCTTTTGCTCGTTAGGCTGTTGGCGTGATGACAGAGATTTGACTTATTTGACAAGCAGGTCACACCTCAGAGTCGCTGTAGAGCTTTGGGCTCAGAGCTGAGCCAGAGCTCATATTGGGTTGGCCAAAATGTTGGTTTGGGATTTTCCTTAACAGCTTTGGACCAACCCAATAATTAATCAGCCCAGAGGTCGGGGTGGGGTGGGGGGTGGGGATGGGGGGGGGGGCCGCTTCACAGAGAGTAGGTTGTCTTAGCCTGACATCTGCTGGTCATGCTTGTGGTTACACGTTTGTTACATGTTTACATCCTAACTTGCACAGATCCAGGCCCCACTATTGTTTTTAATTTAAAAATCCACTCTCTCCCCATTCCCACCGCCCTCTCAAGCCTGCTCGTCCCCTTCCCCTAGATTCTGGAAGCTAGAGAGCCTCACCCTCTGTTGCTTTCTTCTCCTGAACAATCATTGACTCTTCTTTGCAGTCGGCCACAGGGGGCATCTTTTCCCTTTCTCTCTCTTTTTTGCTCTTCATTACCTCTTGCTTACCTTCCAACCGTTTCGCAGCCAGCATCAGCACTTCTCTCTGCTGGTCGCCACCCTCCAGAGCGGAGCACAGCACTCCAGTGATCTGAGGACTGAGTACCGTACCTCCTCCAGACCCCGGGAGTGGCTGGGCTCCCCTCCCACTGTGAAACCCCTTCAGGGAAGGCATTTCCAGAGTCTTCCAGGAACCTCTGCCCTGCCTCACGTTCCTGGAACTGCGGCCAAGCCCTGACTTAAGAATGATTCCCCGGAGCCTTGGCGGCCGACAGGGTGTCGCGAGGGGCCTCCTTCACGGTTACTCTCCCCATAGCAGCGTGGATGCCCATGACCAATATTCCCATCTTTAACAGATCACTTGGTGAGGACAGGTAGACACGCTGATTTGAAGAAAGGAGAAGGGAGGGGGGGGCAGGAAAAGCAGAGGAGTGAGGGCGATACAAGGACCAACCCTCATTTATTTAAAAAAGGAAAAAAATCAGGGACTTCCCCGGCTGTCCAGTGGTTACGACTTCGCCTTAACCGAAGGGGGTGTGGGTTCGATCCCTGGTCGTGGAGCCAAAAAACAAAAACATAAAAAAACAGAAGCAATATTGTAGGAAATTCAATAAAGACTTTAAAAATGGTCCACGTCAAAAAAAACAATCTTTAAAAAAAATCAGTCAGTGATGAATAGAACCAATCACGGCCACACACACCAATAAGGGTGAATGTCACAGATGGAAGGGGGAGTGAAAAAAGCCAGACACTTAAGAGTCCCTGCCGAAGGCCAAAACCAGGGGGCACGGGGGCCTCCAGGGGACTGGAAATGATGTATATATTCATCTGGCTGGTGGTTGTACAGATGTCAAAGTTCTCTTAAAATTCATGTATTTTTCTACCCATAAATTATACCAAAAAAAAAAAAAGGAAAACGTTAGTCACGATTCTCCCCAAGAAGCATCCTTACCGCCCACCTGCTGGCATCTCAGGGGGAAGAGCAGCAATGAGGCCACCACCGCTGTCCAGTAGCCTGACTGGGGAAGGCCGGTGGGGCAGAAGGGCTGGGGCCTGTGTGAGCAGCAACGGTTGTCGGGGGGATCGAGAGATCTCATTCTAGTCCTTTAATGTAAAACGTTGCCCCAGACACCACTCTTTAAATCGGCAGCAGTGTCTGCCCTGGTGAGGATGACCTGGCTGTGGGCGTCTTCCCAGGTCTGGGGCGGGGCGGCGGGTAGGGGGTTTCTGACCTGATTGTGGCCAGGCCCTCTGGAGGGCTCCCCCCACTCAGGGAGCCGCTGAGCCTGAGCCCCTCTGAGACACCGGCACCTCGGCTTCTGTTTTCACATTTGTGGAGCTCAGCCTTGAAGAAGTGGGCTCGGAGAATTTCTAGTCCACCGAGCTCCGTCTTCCAGGAATGGAAAGGCCTTGCAGATGGTGTGGGATACTCTTGAGCTGGACCAGCCCGAAGGCCAAGAGCCCAGGTTAGGTAGCAGGATGCCTATTAAATGATCATTTGTAACCCGAAGACGTGTAGTGTAAACTTCCCTTTCTGAGCACGCTGGCTGCATAGCGATGCCGGTGCAGAAGTTATGGGCATTTTATTGGTGCTTCAGGGTGACATTCTGAGCAGCCCTCGTGCTTACTCATTGTTGGTTATCAGCGAGCTGTAATGCTTCAAACTGCCAGTGGACGTCAGAGATAAACGCGGGCCAGCCTCAGACTGAGCGGCGCCCGGGACTTGCTTCGTGTGCTGGGTTTCCTTTGTATTGTATTGTAGGGGGATCGTTATGTTTTGACCTGGAAATATTTACGCAAAATATATATAGAAAAAAATCCCCCGAATCTAAGGGCATGAGAATCCTATTGATGTACTTGCTCTTGTCTTTGCTTTTCTCTTCTCTATATTTGACAACAGAAGTAGAAGAAAACACAAGACAGATGGTCCGGGTTTTGGGGGGACGTGTGTCCCAGGAGAACTGAGCAAGCAGGGTGTTGACACTCATCGATCTCCTGGATACGTGTGGAGCATCTACACACCGGTTAGGCTCTGACATCAGAATGAAAGGCAAAAATCATGTCCAACCAAAATTAACTTTGAAATTCCCTTAAATCCCCCATAAAGCACCCTAAAACGGTTTTAGTTAATTCTGCAAAATAATTCTTATAAACATATAAGTTTGAAAATCACTGAACTTGACTGGAAGGGAATTCTGCACGTAGATTTAGGGCTTAATATAAGAAAACTGTCAATACAGTTGGGTCCGGAATAGAGGTGAAGAATCCCTATTTCCCTGCTGAGTCCCTGCATTTTATTTCAGTACTCAGCCTCTATAACTTTAAGCCTGGGCAGGAGGTTTGCTGTCTGAGGAGTGACTGAGATGGAGGACCTCCTCTTACCTGTGGTCCGTGAAGGGCAGAGCCTCACTTCAAGAAGGACTTTGAATGTAGGCTACTGACAGGATCTCTGGGAACCTTGCATTTAAAAAAAAATAATAATAATTAATTTTTGGCTGCGTCGGGTCTTCGCTGCTGCGCGCGGGCTTTCTCTAGTTGCAGCGAGCGGGGGCTGCTCTTCATAGTGGTGCCGGCTTCTCATTGCGGTGGCTTCTCATCGCGGTGGCTTCTCTTGTTGCGGAGCACAGACTCTTGGCGCGTGGGCTTCAGTAGTTGTGGCACATGGGCTCAGCAGTTGTGGCTCGTGGGCTCTAGAGCGCAGGCTCAGTAGTTGTGGCGCATGGGCTTAGTTGCTCCGCGGCATGTGGGATCTTCCTGGACCAGGGCTCGAACCCATGTCCCCTGCGTTGGCAGGCAGATTCTTAACCACTGCGCCACCAGGGAAGCCCGAACCTTGCATTTTTGATGTCATTAACAAGACTGATTAGAACTCTGCAGACAGGATCCCGTTCTCTTCAGCGTCCCCAAAAGGATTTATCTAAACCGCCCTGCTGCCCTGCCCCACCCAACGCCAGGCACGGAGTCTGGGCACACTCACCCCAGGCCACCTGCAGCCAGCAAGCCTGGGCTGGGGGGCTAAAACCCACCTCCTCCTGGCCTTTATACTACCAGCCCCAGACCATCTCCCGATGGTATTTCTGCTGCTTTGGGGACCTACTAAACCCAATTCCACAGCAATCCTTCAAGCACTGTAGAAGACCTGAGTAGACACTTTTGAGTTCCACCGTTTTATTCAAGATAAAGGTGGAGGGAACCTCCTTTGAGTCCAAGGCGTAGCTTGACATTGCCCGTGATACCTCAGAATGGATCAGAATCACTTAATTCCTTCAGAATGGCTGGAGCCCAAAGCGACTAACGTGAATTGCCCGTGTTAGACTGAAGGGTGGGATGACATAGGTTTCACGAAAACCAACAGGTATCCAATGGAAGCAATGCACTCGAGGCTGCTGGAACAGGGCCGAGAGGCATCCCACCAGCCCCGGGACGGGAGCTGCCTGCGATGTGGCCGCCTGCTGGCTCCGAGTCCCCTTTCCCAGCCCTGAAGGGCTGTAACACAGGTAACACAGCCACGAGACTCGCAGCTTGACGGGACAGATGGCCCAGCTGTTTTTTTACCTCTGCAGCTTTAGCTAAATTATGGAGGCTGAGATATGCAGAGAAACATCTTCAGGAAGTACACACGGGAGGTGCAATAAAGCACTTCTGGGGCTACGTGGGCTCTGTTTGTTCAGCAGTTTGTAAGGTAAAAAACACATCAGAGTGAACCACTTTTCCTCCAGATTTTTATCTTGCTTGGTTTTATTGCTGTCTTTGGGCTTTTGAACACTCAGCTCTTTTTCCTCGAATACAATTTAAATTATGAGTTGGGTGGGGAGGAGGGGAAAACGGTTAGCGTTATAAATTGATGGCGCAGCGCGTGCTGCGGGGCCGTGGGTCCTCGTGCCGCAGGAGACGGGTGGGGCGTCCTTCCCGGAAAGGCCTCTGCCGTCCTAACTCAGCATCCGCCCGGACGCTGGGAGCGGCCGGAGCAGGCGATGGAGCCGGGCTGGAGGAGGGGCGCTGACCGCTTAGGGGGTGGCCTCCGTCACGGCGCCCCTGGTCACTCCCGATCGCTCAGCAAGAAAATATAGCTGATGGTGGCGTCTGGAGAGAGAATAAGAGGGCTGGAGAGGGAGAGGCATGGGGCAGGGGATAAGGGTGCAGGAGGAAGAGAAGGGAGCTGAGCAGGAAAGTTCTAGAAAGCTGCCTTCCTAACTGGGACATGGCTGCCGTGAGGGAAAACTGATAAACCAGGGAAGTTTGGCAGCGGATCATGGCTCATATAATCACGGATTATGCACTCGGGAGCTTTTCCCTGCGGCGGGCAGAGTCCACAGGGGACGGGCCGACCAGGGAGAGGCCGCACCCCGTCCGGGGCCTGGGCATCCGGCTCCGGCCAGGCCGGGCTTGGGCCCGAGCTCGGCAGAGCCCTCTCCTCAGGCTTCTGGCTCCTGAAAGGGACCCTCTGTCTGGTCGGTTCAGCGAGCAGGTGTGTCCCCCTTGGGCCACGTCAGCGGTCAGGGTGGTGGCCGAGGCCCACCTGCTGTAGGAGAGCCGCTGTCCTGCGTGTCCTCGGCCACGGTCAGCCACACCTCTGCCCAGCCCAGCTGCCGCCCTGACGTGGACCTGCGCGTGGAACCGCTCCCGGCGCACGGGTGCCGGCCCATCCTGCCCGGCAGGCCAGCCCTGGGCCCCGGGCCAGCGCTTCCCACCCGGCTGGGCAGCTTGCAGGCGCGGGGCTGGAGGGGCCTGGACGCGTCTTCTCAGGGCTTTCCCCGCTGAGCCCCCCGACCAGGCAGGTCAAGGCCTGGGAGCAAAACTCCCTGGAGGAGGGACGTCTGCACCCTCTCAGGAAGCCGAGTCCCATGCTGTCCCCCCAGCTGTCAGGGCCCACACCCGGCCCTTTGGTGGCAGCAGGGCACCCCCCCCACCAACAGGCATCTTTTAAAATTATTTTTTCCTCTTTATTGTTAGAAAATTCAAAAGTGCACAAGTGAGTTCTGCGCCTGCAGAATGGTTTCTGCGCCTGCAGAATGGTTTCTCACCTTCGCACACAAATGGGGCTGGAGCTCCTTCCCCGTCCCAGAACCTGGCGGGTTACAACGGGTGACTGTCCCCGGGCTGTCACAGCCTGTTCAGTGAGCATCCTTCCAGGGACCCTGCGGCTGTGCCCTCACCCGCTGCTGGCTGGAGGCTGTGACGATCCAGGCCCCCCGCTGAGTTATGACGTGCTAAACAGTGTTGCAGAAGAAGCCCTCGGTTCCCCTCCAGATCCCCCGTCCCCCATCCTCTGCCCATGCACGTGTATGGTTCTGTTCGATGGGCAGCAAGCATCTGGGGAGCCGGTGTCGCAGGCCATCAGAAAGGCGATTTCACAGCCAGGGCCTGGCTCACAGACTTCAGTGCTTGGAAGAATCGCCTGGAGAGCTTGTAGCACACAAATCTCCACGCCCGGCCCAGGAGCTCTGCATTCCCTGGGCAGGCGGGTGCTGAGAGAGGCGGCCTGGCACCCTGCCACACACGCCCTCCGCCTGGCCCCGCTCCCCGTCCTGCCTCAGCGGCCTTGGCTTCCTATGGAGGCCGCGACCTGCCGGGCCCTTTGGCCGGGCCTTCATCGCGAGAGGGGAAGGGTCTCCGGGCTGTCGTGGAAGCAGCAGGAGAAGGGGAGGGTGTGGGTCCTGCACTACCCCTTTCAGGCCCTGCAACCGTGGGCCGCTGTCCGCCTGAGCCCTGGCCCCCTCCTGCTGTGACCTGCGATGGCCCCCGTGCCTTGCCGTTGGGCGGTGGTGGGATGAGGATGCAGAGGTGCCGGGGATCCTGTCTCGGCCCACAGTGAGCCCTCGAGAGTGGCCGTGAAAACCACGGCTCAGCGGTCTGGTGTGATCTCGTCACTTACGAGTCCCCAGCTGCGGGGTGTGGGACGGCAGCTGCCGGCCTCTGGGGTTTGAGGTGCTGTTCACATGACACGAGGCACGTGGAGTGCCCAGCGTCTGCCCAGCCCAGGTTATGTGGCCAAAACCACGAAGCACCATTTCAACCGTTTTACAGGTTTGTGCTGTGCTCCACGATCCCAGAGACCCACCAACAGTCTTTCCGTCTGAAGGTCTTTGTTGTGACACAATTCAAGCACGTACAGATGTAGAGAGACAGCACAGGGGACCTTCTGATATACCCACCACCCAGACTCAACAGTCAGCAAGCCTTGGCCACCCACCATCTTCTCCTGGCTGGCGCCGGGCTCAAAAGCCGGGGGGCAGAGGTGGGAGCCTTGGGGCAGGCATCTGGGTGGGTAGATGCTACATGCGGTGGGCACGTTCCTGGGTTCCCCATGTCCTGACAAGTTGGAGAGAGAGGCGGCAGGTGTGGAGGGGGCATTGGTACCTGGACCCCCTGCTTCGGGGTCTTAGCCAGGTTGTCAGGGTGTGATCATGGGCAGATGACTTAACCTCTCCATCTGTAAAAGGGACACACTCGTCCTGCCCAGCAAATTAGCTGAATCCATGCTTTTATCAAAAGACCTGAGAAACAGAGGTCTACCCGTTTTAGGAGCTGTTTCCCATGCCTCCCCCCAACCCCACCAATAAGGAAACATCCCGATAATCAATGAACTTTTACATTCCCTACTGAGTATGTTATACCAAGACACTTAGTAAAAATGATATGAACGTTAAAGAGCTTGTAGGAATTTATTGATGGCTAGGGAAACAATTACTAATCTAAACCAATTTCATTGGAAAACAGAGAGGGAATGGCAGGGGAATGTGGTCTGTGGAGGGACATTCCTCCTGGGGAAGCAGCAGGGCTGTGAGCAGGACTTGCTGGGCTGAGCCCCTGCGGTCAGAACACCTCACCCAGGGCAGCTGGATCCTAACGGGACTCATCTTCAGGCTGCCCTCCTTGCAGCACCTCGAGGCCAAAGAAGAGTTTGCATTTTTGTGTTCCATGTCACACGCTATCAGTCATTAACTCTGCCTCCCCCCAGATGCCTTTGCGGGAGGAAGAGCTTGGGAAAGATCTTTGTTTGTTTATTTATTTTTAAATAGATCTTTATTGGAGTATAATTGCTTCACAATACTGTGTTAGTTTCTGCTTTATAACAAAGTGAATCAGCTATACATTTACATATATCCCCTTATCTCTTCCCTCTTGCGTCTCCCTCCCACCCTCCCTATCCCACCCCTCTAGGATCTCCCTGTGCTATGCGGCTGCTTCCCACTAGCTATCTATTTTACGTTTGGCAGTGTATATATGTCCGTGCCACTCTCTCACTTTGTCCCAGCTTACCCTTCCCCCTCCCCGTGTCCTCAAGTCCATTGTCTACGTCTGCGTCTTTATTCCTGTCCTGCCCCTAGGTTCTTCAGAACGATTTTTTTTTTTTTTTAGATTCCATATATATGTGTTAGCATATGGTATTTGTTTTTCTCTTTCTGACTTACTTCACTCTGTATGACAGACTCTAGGTCCATCCACCTCACTACAAATAACTCAATTTTGTTTCTTTTTATGGTTGAGAAATATTCTATTGTATATATGTGCCACATCTTCTTTATCCATTCATCTGTTGATGGACACTTAGGTTGCTTCCATGTCCTGGCTATTGTAAATAGAGCTAGAATGAACGTTTTGGTACATGACTCTTTTTGAATTATGGTTTTCTCAGGGTATATGCCCAGTAGTGGGATTGCTGGGTCGTATGGTAGTTCGATTTTTAATTTTTTAAGGAACCTCCATACTGTTTTCTGAAGTGGTTGTATCAACTTACGTTCCCACTAACAGTGCAGGAGGGTTCCCTTTTCTTCACACCCTCTCCAGCATTTATTGTTTGTAGGTTTTTTTGATGATGGCCATTCTGACCAGCGTGAGGTGGTACCTCATTGCAGTTTTGATTTGCATTTCTCTTATAATTAGTGATGTTGAGCATCTTTTCATGTGCCTCTTGGCCATCTATATGTCTTCCTTGGTGAAATATCTATTTAGGTCTTCCACCCATTTTTTAACTGGATTGTTTGTTTTTTTTGATATTGAGATCCATGAGCTGTTTGTATATTTTGGAGATTAATCCTTTGTCAGTTGCTTCATTTGCAAATATTTTCTCCCATTCTGAGGGTTGTCTTTTTGTCTTGTTTATGGTTTCCTTTGCTGTGCAAAGCTTTTAAATTTAATTAAGTGCCATGTGTTTATTTTTGTTTTTATTTCCATTAGTCTAGGAAGTGGATCCCAAAAGATCTTGCTGTGGTTTATGTCAAAGAGTGTTTTTCCTATGTTTTCCTCTAAGGGTTTTATAGTGTCTGGTCTTACATTTAAGTCTTTAATCCATTTGGAGTTTATTTTTGTGTATGGTATTAGGGAGTGTTCTAATTTTGTTCTTTTACACGTAGCTGTCCAGTTTTCCCAGCACCACTTATTGAAGAAGCTGTCTTTTCTCCATTGTATGCTCTTCCCTCCTTTGTCATAAATTAGGTGCCCATATGTGCGTGGGTTTATCTCTGGGCATTCTATCCTGTACCATTGAGCTATATTTCTGTTTTTGTGCCAGTACCATACTGTCTTGATTACTGTAGCTTTGTAGTATAGTTTGAAGTCGGGGAGCCTGATTCCTCCAACTCTGTTTTCCTTTCTCAAGACTGCTTTGGCTATTCGGGGTCTTTTGTGTTTCCATATGAATTGTAAAGTTTTTTGCTCTAATTCTGTGAAGAATGCCATTGGTAGTTTGATAGGGATTGCATTGAATCTGTAGATTGCTTTGGGTAGTATAGTCATTTTCACAATGTTGATTCTTCCAATCCAAGGACATGGTATATCTCTCCATCTCTTTGTATCATCTTTAATTTCTTTCATCAGTGACTTATAGTTTTCTGCATACAGGTCTTTTGTCTCCTTAGGTAGGTTTATTCCTAGATATTTTATTCTTTTTGTTGCAGTGGTAAATGGGAGTGTTTTCTTGATTTCACTTTCAGATTTTTCATCATTAGTGTATAGGAATGCCAGAGATTTCTGTGCATTACTTTTGTATTCTGCAACCTTAACCAAATTCATTGATTAGTTCTAGTAGTTTTCTGGTGACATCTTTAGGATCTTCTATGTATAGTATCATGTCATCTGCAAACAGTGACAGTTTTACTTCTTCTTTTCCAATTTGTATTCCTTTTCTTTCTTTTTCTTCTCTGATTGCTGTGGCTAGGACTTCCAAAACTATGTTGAATAAGAGTGGTGAGAGTGAACATCCTTGTCTTTTCCTGATCTTAGTGGAAATGCTTTCAGTTTTCCACCATTAAGTATAATGCTTGCTGTGGGTTTGTCATATATGGCCTTTATTACGTTGAGGTAGGTTCCCTCTATGCCCATTTTCTGGAGAGTTTTTATCATAAATGGGTGTTGAATTTTGTCAAAAGCTTTTTCTGCATCTATTGAGATGATCATATGGTTATTATTTCTTAATTTGTTAATGTGGTGTAGCACACTAATTGACTTGCATATATTGAAGAGTCCTTGCATCCCTGGGATAAATCCCACATGATCATGGTGTATGATCCTTTTAATGTGCTGTTGAAATCTGTTTGCTGGTATTTTATTCAGGATTTTTGCATCTATGTTCATCAGTGATATTGGTCTATAGTTTTCTTTTTTTGTGATATCTTTTTCTGGTTTTGGTTTCAGGGTGATGGTGGCTTTGTAGAATGAATTTGGGAGTGTTTCTCCCTCTGTAATTTTTTGGAAGAGTTTGAGAAGGATAGGCGTTAGCTCTTCCCTAAATGTTTGATTGAATTTGCCTGTGAAGCCATCTGGTCCTGGACTTTTGTTTGTTGGAAGATTTTTAATTATGGTTTCAATTTCATTACTTCTGATAGGTCTGTTTATATTTTCTAATTCTTCCTGGTTCAGTCTTGGAAAATTGTACCTTCCAAGAATTTGTCGATTGCTTCATGGTTGTCCGTTTAATTGGCATATAGTTGTTTGTAGTAGTCTCTTATAATCCTTTGTACTTCTGTGGTGTCAGTTGTGATTTCTCCTTTTTCGTTTCTAATTTTATTGATTTGCATCCTCTCCCTTTTTTTCTTGATGAGTCTGGCTAAGGGTTTACCAGTTTTGTTTATCTTCTCAAAGAACCAGCTTTTAGTTTCATTGATCTTTGCTATTGTTTTCTTCGTTTCTATTTCACTTATTTCTGCTCTGATCTTTATGATTTCTTTCCTTCTACTGACTTGGGGTTTTCTTTGTTCTTTCTCTAGTTGTTTTAAGTCTGTAGGGTTAGATTGTTTACTTGAGATTTTTCTTGTTTCTTGAGGTGAGATTGAATTGCTATAAACTTCCCTCTTAGAACTGCTTTTGCTGCATCCCATAGGTTTTGGGTCGTCGTGTTTTCATTGTCATTTGTTTCTATGTATTTTTAAATTTCTTCTTTGATTTCTTCAGTGATCTCTTGGTTATTTAGTACCGCACTGTTTAGCTTCTGTGTATTTGTGTTTCTTACACTTTTTTTCCTGTAATTGATTTCCAGTCTCATAGCATTGTGGTCAGACAAGATGCTTGATACAGTTTCAACTTTCTTAAATTTTCCGAGGCTTGATTTGTGACCCAAGATGTGATCTATCCTGGAGAACATTCCATGTGCACTTGAGAAGAAAGTATATTCTGCCACTTTTGGGTGGAATGTTCTATAAATATCAATTAAATCTATCTGGTCTATTGTGTCATTTAAAGCTTGTATTTCCTTATTTATTTTCCATTTGGATGATCTGTCCACTGGTGTAAGTGGGGTGTTAAAGGACCCTACTATTATTGTGTTACTGTTGATTTCTCCTTTCATGGTTGTTAGCATTTGCCTTATGTATTGAGGTGCTCCTATGTTGGGTGCATAAACATTTATAATTGTTATATCTTCTTCTTGGATTGATCCTTTGATCATTATGTAGTGTCCCTCCTTATCTCTTGTAACAGTATTTTAAAGTCTATTTTATCTGATACGAGTATTGCTACTCCAGCTTTCTTTTGATTTCCATGTGCGTGGAACATCTTTTTCCATCCCTTCACTTTCAGTCTGTATGTGTCCCTAGGTCTGAAGTGAGTCTCTTGTAGACAGCATATATATGGGTCTTGTTTTCGTATCCATTCAGGCAGTCTGTGTCTTTTGGTTGGGGCATTTAATGCACTTACATTCAAGGTTATTATTGATATGTATTTTCCTATTACCATTTTCTTAATTGTTTTCGGTTTGTATTTTTGGGTCTTTTTCTTCTCTTGTGTTTCCTGCCTGGAGAAGTTTCTTTAGCATTTGTTGTAAAGCTGGTTTGGTGGTGCTGAATTCTGTTAGCTTTTGCTTGTCTGAAAAGCTTTTGATTTCTCTGTTGAATGTGAATGAGATCCTTGCTGGGTAGAGCAATCTTGGTTGTAGGTTTTTCTCTTTCCTTGCTTTAAGTGTATCCTGCCATTCCCTCTGGCCTGTAGAATTTCTGCTGAAAAATCAGCTGATAACCTTATGGGGATTCCTTTGCATGTTATTTTTTGTTTTTCCCTTGCTGCTTTTAATATTTTTTCTTTGAATTTAATTTTTGTTATTTTGATTAGTATGTGTCTTGGTGTGTTTTTCCTAGGGTTTATCCTTAATGAGACTCTCTGTGCTTCCTGGACTTGGGTGACTATTTCCTTTCCCATGTTAGGGAAGTTTTGGACTATAATCACTTTAGATATTTTCTCAGACCCTTTCTTTTTCTCTGCTTCTTCTGGGACCCCTCTAATTCAAATGTTGGTGCGTTTAGTGTTGTCCCAGAGGTCTCTGAGATTGTCTTCAATTCTTTTCATTCTTTTCTCTTTATTCTGCTCCTCAGCAGTTATTTCCACTATTTTGTCTTCCCACTCACTTATTCCTTCTTCTGCCTCAGTTGTTCTGCTATTCCTTCTAGTGTATTTTTCATTTTAGTTATTGTGTTGTTCATCTCTGTTTGTTTGTTCTTTAGTTTTTCTAGATCTTTGTTAAACATTTCTTGTATTTTCTCAATCCGTGCCTCCATTCTACTTCTGAGATTCTGGGTCATCTTTACTATCATTGCTCTGAATTCTTTTTCAGGTAGATTGCCTATTTCCTCTTCATTTATTTGGTCTTGTAGGTTTTTACCTTGCTCCTTCACCTGTGACATATTTTTTTGCCGTCTCTTTTTTTTTTTTAATGAGTGGGATTGTGTTCCTGTCTTACTGGTTGTTTGGCCTGAGGCTTCCAGCACTGGAGTTTGTAGGCTGTTGGGTAGAGCTGGGTCTTGGTGCTGATGTGAGGAACTCCATGAGACCTCACTCTGATGAATATTCCCTGGGGTCTGAGGTTCTCTGTGAGTCCAGTGGTTTGAACTTGGAGCTCCCACTGCAGGAGCTTTGGCCCAACCCCTGGCTCGTGAGTCGAGATCCCGCAAGCCGTGTGGGGCGGTGAAAGAAAGAGAACAATAACAAAGTAAAAAATAAAATTAGAGTAGGAAACTAACAGATATGTTAGAAGGACTATAAAAATAAAAATATAGGTGAATCAACAACTGGAAGGTACATCAGTACCACAATAGTAAAAAAGAGGAGGAGGGAAAAGAATGAAAAAGAGGGGAAAAGGCCTCGGCTGTGGAGGGCGGGGCCTAAGCAAGGGTGAGGTTTGGGTGGTGGGTGGGGCCAATGCTTAGGACCCACAGGACTGGAAAAGGCCCTGGGGGCCGTGGGGGGGTGGGGCTTAGGCTCAAAGAACAGAAGGGGCCCAGGCGTGCTCCCACCCCTGGTCTCAGAGGGCAGGGGACCTCACCTGGGAGCCCAGCAGGCTTCCTGGGCTCGAGTGGGTGGGGCTAACACATGCATCCTCTCCTGCTCCTCCCTGAGGGCCCCTCCCGCCTGCCTCTCCTGATCTCCCCGGCCTCAGGGGCGCTGATCCTGTCTGGCCTCTATTTCTCCTCTCCCCTCAGTACCCCCAGTCCTACCCGTTCACTTGGGGGTTCCTCCTATCTCCTTGGGTGTCAGGATCCCCCACCAGCAGCTGGCAGGCGCCCTAGTTGTGGGGAGATGCTGACTCCCCATCTTCCCACACCGCCATCTTGACTCCTCCTAGATCTTTAAATAAACATGAGTCATGTGTCACCTGCAGCATCTTAGGGCTTTATGTAAACTCCTTTAATTCTTAGCACAGCCCTGTGAGATAGGAGCTACTGTTACCCCGTTTTACAGGTGAAGAGGCTGAGGCCCAGGGGGCTTCCTGGCCAGCCTGGGATCCACATCTGGTGACCACCTTGCTGCTACGTCCACATCCCCTTTCTCTTGCCCTCCCTGGCTGCTGCCTTGGGCACTGTGGGCCTGGAAACTCTGCGGTCAGATTTCTCAGTCTCCCAACTGTGGTGCTGTCAGTGATTCCAGTGGGCGTGCCAGCGCTGTTCCTTCTGTCCCTTCTGTTCCCCTGGGCGCCCTGCTTCCTGGCCCGGGTGATACCCGATCCCTGCCTGGCACCAGGCTCTGGAGGCCCCCAAGTGGGAGCCTGTCCCGTATCCGCCCTCCGGGCCACCGACGTGGGCTCTGTGGCCAAATCCAATAAAAAACCAAGGAGTGGACATCTGGGATTGCAAACAGTGGCCAAGAGAGGCAGCCTTGCCATCTGAACTTCAAAAAGGGTTTCTTGAGGGATGATGAGACAAGAGAGGTGGGCGAGTGGTGGGGAACGGGCATCGGGAGGGGGCGGGACCCGGGGAGGTTTGAACAGCTGCTCCCTGGCAGCCCTGACCAAAGCACACGGCCAGTTCCTGCCGTGCCCACTGAGTGGTTACCCCAGTGGACCCAGCCCTCACACCGGGCACGACACCAGGAGGCCTCTCTGCAGGCCCAGGGCCCTAGCCTCTGCCTCCTGTGGTGCTGAGCCCACGTGGCAGAGGTGATGCCCACGTGCAGATGCCGACACATGCGCGCTCGCCCTGGTGAATGAGGCCTCGGCTGAAGGGAAGGTTGTCGGGTGGGCTGGGAGGGGCAGGGCCCATTCATTCCTGTTTTTCTGGCTGAGCCCTCAGGCGGTCTCCTGGGGACAGTTAACACGTGTGTCCTGGGGGCTCAGAACCCGTGGTCCTTTCCAGCGAGTGAGCCAGGCCCTGAAGTGAATAGGTGCCTTGATTTTGAGGGCTGACGTATTTAGCAAGTATTTCTGGAGCATCCTCTTGCAGTCGGAGACCGTCCTGTCTTGTAGGAGGAGTTGCTCGGGAAGGAGGCGGCCGCCTGCAGAGCGTCGGGCGAGGGTGAGCGCCGGGAGGTGGCCTCAGCCGCTGCATCCTGGGCTGTGGCCGTGGGGGCGATGCTGGGAACCATGTGAGGTCCCCTGAGGGTGCTGGCTTCAGACTCCACCAGCGCCGTTCCCTGCTCGCTCCTTTGTACTCTGTCTCCTCCAGCTCTCGCTGGCCAGGGGGCCAGTGCAGTGTGCACAGAGGCTCCCAGAAGGTGGACAGTGAACCTGGCGAGAGCTGCGTTGCGGCTCCTGGGCCCACGCCCTTCCCAGGATCGGCATCACTGCAGAGTCCGCTTACCATCAGGGTCCCGTGGCCCTGCTGTCCAGCTGCCCAGCGCTCCCTGCCGGGGCCGGGTGGTTCTCAACATTTTCATTCGCCCAGGAACAAGGGCACGTGCAAATTTGGGGGCTCTCTCTACTCTGAGGACTTGGGATGAGGATTTTTTTTGGGGGGGCTGGAGCTTAAGAAAAAGAATACAAAGTTTACTAAAGCTATTTTTTTTAGGATGAGAAGAGAAAAACCTCATCAAATTACAAATTTTGAAAAGCTGACAAATAACCACAGACAGAAGTGGACATGGCTGTGAATCAGCTGCCTGGTTCAACCTGACCTTTTTCTTATGTTTCTTTACTTCCACAAGCATTTTGATTTTGCAACGTCATTTTCTGTAGAGAGAATAGAAAGATGACGCAGTGTCCTGGGCTGCCAGGATGGGGTGGCCTCTTTTCCAACCACCTCAGGGAGCCAGGCTTTGGGGCCAGGTGACCCCCTGGCCAGTCTGAGCCACCCAGCAAAGGGCACCAGCACCCCCGTCCTCTGGGTCCTGGAGAACTTGGTTCCAGAATTAACCAGGGCAAGATGCAAAGAGAACTCTCTGACGTGGGAGAAGAGAGGAGGCCTTTCCCGGCCTAGTCTCGGGGGCAGTTGACGTATTTCCTTTTTCCAGCTGCACTTTCTCTCGTACCTGGTTTGTGAACTCCTGCCCCAACCTCAGATTCACAACTCTGGGTGTGTGTGCATTTTCCCCTGGAGAAGGAAGCCCACTATGCTGTCAAACGTCTTCTGGCTCTGGTACTCTCAGAGTCACAGAGACTGCCCTGGGCCTCTTCTCTTTCTGGCTGCAAACAGGACCAAGTCTTTCTCCCTTACCCATCCTCTCTGTAATAATCTTCTTAGAGACCAGTGCTGATCAAGCCACACTCCCCTCAAAAGTCTCCAAACGGCACCCCCATTGCCTTCCTTGTATGATTCCAACACACTGGCCAGTGTTCACGGTCACGGCCGCCCCAGCCTGGCCCTGACCTACCTTCCCAGTCCTACGTCCTGTCCACTTTCGTCTCATGCCCTGGGCTCAGGGCTCCCTCTGCTGGCTTGCCCTCCTCTTCCTGTCGCCTGAGAACCTGTCTGTCAGGGTCCAGCTCACATGCCACCTGCTCCAGGGAGCCTTCCCTGATACTCAGAGACAAATGATTCTCTTCGGCTCAAAGCTCCTTATAAGTGGCCTTTGCCTCTGGGATGGTCCTTCTCCTGTCCAGCCTTGTGTAGGACGTTCCTGGTGCACAGTCCTGCTCCTTGAGTGCAGAGATTGCCGTTTGCGTCTTCTTTGCACCCACCGCAGTGTGTGTTGAACAAAGAATTCTCCCCTTTTGATAGAGGAAAGCTTCAGCACTCAGAGAGGTTAAGTGATGATCACAGGGGTTAAGTGATTTGCCCAAAGGCCCTCAGCTGGTGAGTGGTGGAGTCAGATAGGCATCCCCTGCACCCAGATGTGGGGTCTCCTGAAACCCTGTCACGACTCCACGACTCAGAGCCTGATGGGCCCATTTGAGGACAGCACAGCCTTGAGGCCTTATCCCTGTGCCCAGGGCCTCTGCTGGGTCATGATCCTGAGGGAAGGGAGAGCTCGGAGGGACCCTTTAAACAGTCGGTCCAGGTGCTTCTCGGGCCTGCCCTGGAGATGAGCGCGGGGAGGGGAGAGACGAGGAAGAGCCAGGTGGGGGGTGTGGGTCCGCCCTTCACGCTGGCCTTATCGCTGTCTGCCGGCACGGTGGGTGCTGGCGAGGCGTCTGCTTGTTGGGATTTGGGTGCATGTGTGTGTGCCAAACACTTGTACGTATTTTTAACCTTTATTATCGAAGTTTCACACATTCATAAAAGCAGAGCACGTAATACGGTGACACTGCCCCGCCCGCCCATGTACCCAGCAAGGATAGACATCAACTGATGTATGGCTTCCCACGTTCTGGATTCTGCCAAGTGCAACCCTGGGTGTCATTTAACATTTTTCCCTAGTCCTGTATTTCCTGTAAACTGGAAACTTGATTGGGCTCATATATATATATATATACACACACACACACACACACATATATATGTATATATATATAGTTTTTTCTTTTTTTAAATACTTACTTTAGGGCTTCCCTGGTGGCGCAGTGGTTGAGAGTCCGCCTGCCGATGCAGGGGACGCGGGTTTGTGCCCCGGTCCGGGAGGATCCCACATGCCACGGAGCGGCTGGGCCCATGGGCCGTGGCCGCTGAGCCGGCGCGTCTGCAGCCTGTGCTCCGCGACGGGAGAGGCCACAACAGTGAGAGGCCCACGTACCAAAAAAAAAAAAAAAAGAATACTTACTTTACAGGAGGTGGTGTTATTTCCATCAAGAGCACACAGTGTTGTGCGCATTTTAAAGCATAACGTATCTGAAAGTAGACCAGCGTTATCACACACATCTGAAAAAAGTGAAAACATCACTTACCCAATAGATGCTAACTGGAAAATGAAGCAGTTTACTCTGGGTGGGGTCTTAATACAAGTTAGTCGATGAATTAGATAACAAATAAGAGGCTGTAAGAACACTGCTCGGTGATTGGCCTCCTGAAGTAAGAGGATTCCAGAGCTGGGTGCTTGTCTTACTTCAACGTGGCTGCCTGCTCAGCGGGACAGGATGTCAATATTTGGTGACATTCTGGGACATGTGATGGGTGTGTCAGTAGGAATCAGTACCAGCTTTTTCAAGGAGTCATACATGGCTTCCTTTCTACAACAAGAATTTGGAAAGTGTAGGAAGAGTCTCCCAGCTTCAACATTAAGTAGAAAAGGTGCTTCCAACCTTTGCTTTCAGTTCAGAGGGGGTGGTGGAGTGGAGGGCGAAGGAGTGACAGTGTGAAAGGTCTGTGAGCTGGGACCCTGTTGGTGGATGAGCACACCAATAGAAGGTTCCATAGAAGGTGGTAGAGCCAGAGTTGGGATGGCAGCTCATGGCACCATCTTGACCCCGACAGTCACATGCCCTCGAGTGAGCCTTCACTTCTGTCTCCAAATTGGGAGACCCCCTTCGTCTCCAGCCGACGTTGTGATTTCCTAGAACGCTGAGGCTTTATAGATCCTCCACCTTGGAGGCCTTTTTATTATTTTTTTTCTTTGTTGGCCTTGCCTCCCCAGTGAAAGGATTCTTTTGAACTCTGTGAAGCATCATGATAGACCCATCGTGGGGGCTTAGCATTCCTCGCTCGTGTAAACCGAGGCGTGAGTTCTGCCTGTGAAGTTGTTTAGGAACTTCGGAAGAAAGTTGCTGGAGAATTTCATTGCAAGATGCCAAAGTACTAAAAAGAAAAAAAAAAAAAATCAGAAAGCAGAAAGTCCCGCTGAAAATCCTTTTTGAGTTTCACTCCAACAGAGCGGCCCTCTAAGTCTCAGGACTGGCCAAGCAATAAAGATAAAAGCACTCCCTCTTCTTGGAAGGGCTTATCTGTGTCAGGTTTGGGGAAAAGCCGCCTCCCGGGAAGACGCCCCTGTTGGCGTCCTCACCGTGGACTTTACCAGGGCCCGTGTCCCCAGGTTTGTGACGTCAGTTCCCCTGTTCCCGTGGGGAGGGGCAGCGTTGGGTCGTTGAAGGGAGCACGCCCTGGAGGGGGCAGGAAGCATTTGCTGGGAGTCGGGCGCCAGCCAGGGCCCCTCCCCAGGCCCTCTGCACTTGAGATAGCTCAGGGAAACTTTCTCATTATCACTGTGACCTCCAGGGCCCCCTCGCTGCCAGTTAATCATTACCCGGCCAGGGCTGTATTCCTGGGCCTGTTTTTGCAGCCGGCTGGGTTTATTACTGGCCAAGGGGCCTTGGCGGGAGTTTGGATTGCAGGCTGATAGGCGGCCACTTGGCTGCAGCTCAGCCCTCGCTGGATACAGGACACAGGCCCCACTTGGGAAACTGGGTTGTCTGGGTGGTTCGTAGCCTCTCCCTCGAGCTGCCGAGAGGCCCTGAGCACCCCGTGTCCCGTCCCAGAGAAAGCCTGAGGTGAAGGTGGGGCACAGGAAGCCCAGGCAGAGTAGAAGCCTCCGAGCTGGAAGGCAAAGAGGCCAGGATGAGTCACGGCCGTGCCCCTGGGGGACTCTGCTCAGGGTCCAAGCAGGTGGGCCCGACTGGGCTTCCTGTTCTGAAACCCTCTCTTCCTCATGGAATCCCCCTCCTTCTCCTCTATTTGTCCTCAGGGGAGCTGAGACCAGCCAGAGATGGTCGATGCACCTATTGCAAAAGCAGGTCGGCTTTCCCCAGTAGCATCTCCCAGCTTTCTTGATGAACATAACTAAGTCCTTAGTAATTAAAGAACGTTGGGGGTGAAGGGTCCGTCCCAGGGTCATCTGCCCAAGTGACGCCCCCTGAACGAGTCAGGTTTTACAGGAACGCCTGGCCCTGACCAAGTACAAAACCTGCAGTGTCCCCATCTCACCCACCAACTGGTGCCCGTTAGCCACAGGGAGGCTGCCCGTCTCTGCACCCCACTCCCCGTCTGCTTTCTCACCTCCTCCCCTCACCGGCCACCTCCTAGACCCTGGCCCTCCAGCCAGTGGCCTTCCCTAGACTGCCCGTCTTATTCACGGCCTAAAACGCCGTCCCTTCCTCAGAGCTGTCGAGTGGCATCTGTTCCCATCTGCCGTCAGAGCCGGGTCTGCACTGCAGTCCGCACTCTGTTTGATCGAGTTGATTGGGTGATCTCCCTGGAGTTAGTGCCCGAGGCCGGGCCTGGGCTCCCCTTTCCTCTGTATCATCCGGGGAGCACCGGGCCCTTCTCCAAACACAGGGACGCCACAGTGGGTGTGTGACCCTGGGCTCTCAGCAGTCCTGGACCACATCTGTGTCCCTGGGAGACCTGGCTGGGCTTGGGCTTGGCATTAGCACAATGCAAGAGGGGACTTGAGATTCAGGGGGAGCCTGGGGCTGGGGCCCACTGAGCCTCACAGCCCATCCACCGCTGTCAGCCGGGAAGAGGGTGGCGGTGATGGCAGCAGCCTCCCCTAGAGAGGGGCTTAGACATAGGCTTGACCAGAAGACCCTTCCCCCTTGCACCCCCGAGGTCATTTGGAGGCGGACCTCTGGTTTGCGCAGAGCACAGGTACCATTGCGAGGTGGTCACCTGACCTAGTGAGTGGCCTTCTCTAACGCTGCCTTGTGCCCCCTTCCTCCTGGCCCTCATTTCTGAGTTTGTGCGACGGGAGAATTTGTCACTACAGACGAAGCCTGCTTCTTCCCTTCTGTTACATAGTTGATAGCATTAGTTTCCTCTGTGATTTCTTTTATTACCCTCAATTTTTATTAATCCCGTGGCTGCAGGTGATAACGACTTCATAAAATAATAACTGGGTGCACTATTGCTGGGAGGCCTGTTCTGATGAGTTAGATAACGTCTCTTTGCCCCCCCCCCCACCGGAGTGAGGGGACTGCTGGGCACAGGGCAGGGGCTCATCAACGCGTTAGCATTGCTTCCAGGATTTACGATGATGGGTCCTCTCCTGCGACTGGCTTGCCCCGTGCTGAGAGCAGAGAAGGCCTCTCTGAGACCCATAAACCTCGCAGTTGAGGGCTCTGATGCAGGTACAGCCGATGGGAAAGAAATGGAGGAGGTGCAGCCCCAAAGGTGCAGTGCATCCTGGTTTCCCAGGGGGGAGTCTGGACGCATTCAGCTGAGGAACTGCTGGGGCCAGTTTGACTAATCGACCGCTCAAGACAGCCCGGGAAGGGGAGATAGCGCCTCACTGCGAGGTTAGTTGTCCTACCTGGGAAGCCCCAGATTTTCCTTAGAACCCACCTTATCCCGTCACTGTCCTTGTATGCGTACAGAATGGTCTTTTCTTTAGCATCCCGCCCGCCACCACTGGCCTCACTGCCGCCTGCCCGGCAGCCCCAGCGTGTGTCCTTCAGAGGGAAAGGGCTTGAGGGGCACCTCCTGGGCGTGGACAGCTCATCCCAGCAGCTGGAGCAAGAGCTGAATCTTTCATGCTCCAGTGTATATTGTTTGCAGCCGAGGGGCAGGGAACAGACAGCACATGTTGGATCTTCGTGCTGGGGTGCCGTCCCAGCCAGCCCCTCTGCTGCATGAGGCCACCGCGCCTGACCCTGATGCCCCGTCCTCCCCCAGGGTCAGAGGTCACGCATTGACCGCCCGGGGCTGGAGGACCAGGGCCTCTGGGGCAGGCCGAGGGCTGGGACACTCCCCGGCCTTCACTTTTCAGTGGGTTTGGCCCGAGCACAGGATGAGGTGGCCGGCCTGGGGGAGCTGGAAGAAAGGCGGGGTCACAGCCACGTCCCCGCACCTGCCCCGAGGGGGGCTAAGTGGTTACGCATTAACAGGGGGCCGGCCGCGTGGCGGGCCCAGGGCTGCCGTCGAAAGCCGCGCGGGTGTGTTTACAGCCAGCAGCCTTCCAATAAATGACCTCTCCTGCCACACACGCGCCCGCCCCCCCTTTTCCTGTCAGCCTTGTCACCAAGCTGAGATGACAGGTGAGCAAACAGCAGGGGCGATGGGCCAGGAAAATCCCTGTGCCTCCGCAGGGCCACAAAGCTCCCTGCACCTGACCTGGGCTGCTTTATCGCCTGGGAACAGTCCGTGCAGATAACGGATCTGCTGGGGGTGGGCCGGTCCCGGAGATGGGGGCCCAGGAGGGGACGGAGGAGGGGTGCAGGGGCGGGTGGCTGCGGAGGAGGGACACACTTCATCCCTCCGCCAAGGAGGCTTTGAGTTTCTTTTTTTTTAGTTTTTAAATTTTTTATTGGAGAGGAGTTGATTTACAATGTTGTGTTAGCTTCAGGTGTAGAGCAAAGTGATACATATACATATACAGTTATACATATCCACGTATCCGCTCTTGTTTAGATTCTTTTACCACATAGGCCATTACAGAGTAATGAGTAGAGTTCCCTGTGCTCTCCAGCAGGTCCTTACCTATTTTATATATGGTAGTGTGTGTATGTCAATCCTAATCTCCCAGTTTATCCCCCCCCACCCCCTGGTAAACATAAGTTTGTTTTCTACATCTGTGACTCTACTTCTGTTTTGTAACGAAGTTCATTTGTACCCTTTCTTTAGATTCCACATATAAGCGATACCATATGATGTTTGTCCTTCTCTGTCTGACTTACTTCACTCAGTATGACAATCTCTAGGTCCATCCATGTTGCTGCAAACGGCATTATTTTGTTCTTTTTTATGGCTGAGTAACATCCCACTGTATATATATATGTACCACATCATCTCTATCCATTCGTCTGTCAGTGGACACTTAGGTAGCTTCCATGTCTTGGCTATTGTGAATAGTGCTGCGGTGAACATGGCGGGTGCATGTGTCTTTTTGAATTACGGTTTTCTCTGGGTATACGTATGCCCAGGAGTGGTTTCTTGCACTAAGATGCCGAGAGGCACTGGGGAGGAGCGTCTGTAAGGGCCCAGGGGGAGTGTGGTGACAGGGGGCTTGGTGAATCTGAACCTCTGCAGTCGCGTGGGTGTTTGCTGTGGACGCTGCCTGAGGGGCAGCTGAGACCGGAGGCTCGTGTCAGAGCACGTCTGGGCCCTCAGATGCCCAGGGCAAGCGAGACCTGGAACTCCCGCCCCGTCGCCCCAGCCTGCTGCAGTTTCAGAATTCTGGGCAGTGAGATGAGGGAAGGGCACATCAAGTCCTAAAACAAACCATGGCAAGTTTGGAGACCCCAGAAGAGCCCCCTTGGTTCTCGGCCATAAATACGCACGAGGCATAGAGGTGGAGACGCGTCCATGTTTGTCCATGTCTGCCCTCCGTGTGTCCCTTCTGCCCGCTCCTCTACTCCTCTGTCCCTTCCTCCTTCCCTGCTACCTTCTCTCCTCCTTTCCACATGTCTCTTGAGCACCAGCTGTGTGCAAGGCTTTGCGTGAGCAGCAGGGAACACGGAGAGGAGTGAGCACGGCCCCTGCCTTGGGCTGCCCCGGTCCACGGGGGCCTGTGGGGTTTGGGGAAGGCGCCCCTCTGGGCAGACACAGCCTGTGGGCACAGGGCTGGGGGGACCAGTGGCACGTCATACCAACCAGGAAAGGACCCCCTTCCTCGGGGCAGCAGCTCCCCTGCCTAGGGCACAAGCAGGGTGTGGGTGGGTGGCTGGGAAAGGTGGCCAGGTGTCCCCTCAGGGCACAGGGAAAGCGTGCTGAGCTTCCTCCCTGGCGTGGACCTAGCAGCCCACTGTGTCTGAAGGTGTCAGGATACCACATCCAAACTTAAAAGAAATTGTGATAAGATACATATAACGTCAAATTTACCATTTTTAAGTGTACAGCTCAGTGTTAAGTACATTGACGTTGTCGTGCCACCACCTCCAGAATCTGTCCGTCGCGCGAGACTGAAACTCTGTCCCCCCCGAACACGAGCTCCCCACTCCCAGCCCACCCCCCATCTCCCAGCCACCGGCCCACCGGTCTGCCTTCCGTCTCCATGAGTCGGACTGCTCAAGGGACCTCATACCGGTGGAGTAGTCAGTACTCGTCTTTTTGTCACTGGCTTACTTCACTGAGTATAATGTCACTGTCACGCGTGTTGTAGCCTGTGTCAGGATTCCCTGCCTTTTGAAGGCTGAATACTATTCCATTGCACGGATGCAGCACGTCCTGTTTGTCCATTTGTCTGGCGATGGACACTTGGGGTGCTTCTACCTTTTGGCCACTGTGAATAGTGTGGCTCTGAACACAGGTGTACAGATATTCAGCATCAACATCCGAGCCTTTAAACGGTTTGGGAGCTTTCAACGTCTGCTGGATGAGGGACTCCCACACTGGCCTGGAAGGAAGGCTCGGTGCCAGGATGCTCGGAGGCCGCCCTGGGGTGCGTGACGTCTGGTGGAAGAGGAGAGACAGCGCACAGGCGAGCGTGGCCAGCCCTCGCCTGCCCCCCACCGATCTGCACAGAGGAACATGCCATAACATCATGGCGAGTTTGCCCACCTTAACCTTGGCCTGGGATTGTTGGGCTGGGGTCTTTGTTGCCGTTAACTAGGGCGTCCCTGTGCCCTGGTCTTCCTGGGACAGCCCCACATAACCTGTTATAACAGCCCCTCCCTCCCTCTCATCCCATCCCTGCCTCTGACCTGCCATCCCCCTCGCTCGGCCTCCCCTCTTCAGCCCGTTCAGTCGGGTCCAAGCAGAGTCAGGCTCGGAGCCTTAGAGATGAGGTTCACACCCACTAGCTGTGCTTGGAAAACCCTGTGTGTTGCCAGACCTCGGTTGCCTTGCCGGTGAAATGGGGCTGATAATCACATCCACTTTATGTGTTTGTGTGTGTGTGTGTGTGTGTGTGTGTGTGTGTGTGTGTGTGGTGTGTGTGAGATAACTAAATGGGCAACACTGTAAGAAAGAGAGTTGGCAGTTTGCAAGGGATCGAGGTGGGAGATGTCAGCGTGGACTATAGGAGCGGGAAGTGCCAACCTTCAGGGCAAAACCCAGGCTTCACAGTCTCCTGTGGACATGAAAAGTGCATGAACATTACAGGCTACTATTCTGAGTGCTAACAGGGAAAAATGCTGGCAACGTCTCCAAATAATAATGATGGCAGCTAACAGTTGTTGAGGGTTTCCAAATGCCACCCTTGCACCGTCTCGTCTGTTCCTTACCGCAATCCAATGAGGACCCCGATTTCGTCATCCTGATTTCATAGATGAGAAAACCGAGCACAGGGTTTGGCGCACAAGGTCCCAGGAGTAGGAAGTGTGAGAGCTGGACGTGGAGTGTGAGCGGTCGGTCGACAGGGAGCTTGTACCCTTGACCAGCGCACCGCCCTGCCCCTTGACTTCCGGGAGGAGCTGGGGCCTGTTCCACAGGGTGGGGCACAGAACCCCCCCATCTCTCTCCCACAGCCCTCCTGACAGCCAGCCCCCTCCTCTCCCCGAGGCCACGGTTCAGGGCCCCGGAACGCCGTGGCCTGGAGACAGCACATCTGATGGGGTCTCTGGAAAGACTACTTGGGCTGAATTCTCCATGAAAATCCAGCTCTGCCCCCCTTGGTCCAGAAGCATTTGGGGACACTTCAGCTATGATCCTAAATGACATGGCCTGTTCACTAACGGGGTCCTGTCTTACGGGACCGTCAGTTCATTTCTGCCTGCCTCCGTGGGTTCCGGCCAGACCACTGTTGACCGGTACTGCTGACCAACACGCTGGGACATCTCAGATGCTGCCGGCTGTGTATCCTTGGTCCCTAGTTACAGCTGAGCCCCATCTCTCCTCCTTCTCCTCGGCTAGGCATCCCTAGCCCCAGTGCCTGGAACACTGAAGCCCCCCAGAGCCCAGCTGCCCATGGAGCCCACCTGCCGGGCGCTGCTCTGGGCACAGGGGGTGAGAGGACCACCATTGTCGTCAGCTCCCCGTGCTTGTGCTGGGGCAGGTGCTTACGAGGTTAGTCAAGGTGGCCTCCACCCTCTGGACACAAAAAACTGGAAAGGAAAACACAGTGGACACACACAACACTCACACCGCTCAGGGGCCCACGTGTGAGGGTTTGCTTTACGTTAAGCAATGAGGCAGGTGTGGACAATGTAGAGGGATGTGGGCTGAGCTCCCCGAAAGGTGAGCGCCAAGGAGGAGGGTGCAGGGGAACATGTCTCCCAGCTTGGGAACCTAGGGGAGAGAGGCTTCTGTGCAGGGGGATAGCTCAACCCCGGGGGGCTTGTCCAGCAGCTCTCCGGAGGATCCGCCTTCTCATTTCTCTTTAGTTGGTCACCTGGTTGGCTAGGGCAGAAGAGAGGAGAGACCTGGAAATCTTCCCCCAGTCAGTTCAGGGGTGCTGCCTTTGGCCATCTTGAAGCAGGCACTAGATAAAGCTGCTCCTGTTTCTCTGTCTCTCAGCTCACGTGCGCTGCTACCACTCCTGGAACGCCTGCAGCGTCTGCCGGTCTTGCTTCCATCCACCTGCTCATCCTTCCACAGGTGCCTGCAGTGCCTGCAGTGTGCAGACAACAATGTCCCCCGCCCCGAAGCATATTCGTCTTCCTGGAAGTTTCCAGTCACTCTCAGTGTATTTCCCTCTCTTGCTCTTGGCTTTCTTTATTTTTAGATTCTTCGAAGACCTCTGGTTTAAGTCACTCACCTGACACCTGCCCAGAAGAGTCAACTAAGAAAATTCCTGGAGAGTGTGGGAGTCGTGAGGACTCAGTCTACTTCTGCTAAACTCAGAGAACTCAATTTCCCAGAAAACAAAACAGAAGTTAAAATAAATATTAACAAAGTTATATTTTGTGATGCGCCATGAAAATGCTACTCTTCTCTTTGCTAAACTCAATCACAGAATATTAGTTTACTTTGTGGCATCAAATGACTCTGTTTCTCCGTGGCTGAATTTTTATGGTCACCCTGGCCCCTGCCCATATCAGCGCAGAGAATTTCGGGCAGGGGAGGGGAGGTGCTTTGTCCCTTATGGGTAAGGCTCCGAACAAATTCTGCTAATCTCAGGGTTTGGTGAAACTCTTTGCTCAGAAACTTTATGACCAGTGGGAATTGATGGTTTGTGTTTGCTCTTCAAATAAAGGAACCTTGGAGGCAGAGAAGGGCATTTTCAGCGGAGCTGCTGAGTTTTGAAATCTTGAGCCCTCTCCCTTATCAGGCCTGTTTATTACAGGTTTCATAAATGTTTTATGAGGGAATGGTGAGGCCCTGCTGACTAGGGGTGGTGGCAGCTGTCTCCAACTTTCCACATTGTTGACAGGATCAAAGGACAGATCTACCACCTGATAAGATTGAGTGGATAAGATAGGGCAGAATCCCAAACTGACTTCTTGCCTCCACGCGCAAGGCAAACAAATGGGCTTGAAAGGGTACCTTTTTCTTTCCCTGCCTGGAGCTCTTTGTTTCCTGCATCATTTGTGGGACCAGCTGTACCTCCCAAGCAGTTCCTGCCCCAGTCACTGTTCAAGCCCAAAACGATTTCTCTTTAACATTTTTAGAATTTTTAATAATGTTTATTTTACAGATTGAAAATTATCCGAGTGCTTCCATCGCACTCTGTTCGTATGAGTGACACAAATTTTAAAATATGTACAGTGGAAAAGGGGGAAAATGTGTGCATGGAAACAATTTATGGCCAAATCAATCATCTCTAGTATATTTATATTTTCACGTAGAGGAATTGTATTGACTTTGTTTCCAGCCACTGTTGACATTTTACTACAATTGCCTTGACGATCTTTGAGAATGGTCTTTTCATCTCATTATTACTGGAAATTGGAAACTTCCTTTTATCACTAGAAATCTCTCTCTCTCTTTCTCTCTCTCTCTTTTTCTTGAGGCAGAGGGGAGGATTCTTTCCTGCATCAAAAGAAGTTTCTCTGATTTTCCAGAAGTGTTCCTCGCCTTCTCTGCAGCTCACCTGGCCCTCTGCTCCTGGCTGCACTCTTGGTGTCAGGCCAGATGGATGGGCCTGAGGCCTCTGCCTATTTCAGGATTGACTCTGAGAATATCAGCAGTGTTCCAGTGGTAACGCACACATGCAGGTAATTCTTCGCAGCTGCCAGAGTGTGTCCACAGCAGCAGATGAAGGGACTACTTTATAATCCACGTTGTTCTAGAAAGGTTGGAAAGCAGGTCCTGAGAAAACCTGTGAAGACAGCTCTGCTCACCTGGATTGGTGTTTCTGTCCTTCTAAGCTCCCTTTTCCCCAGCCTGAGCGTCTCCCTTTGCCCTGAGCACCCCCCCCCCCGATTTTTCTCTGCCGGGGTGCCCTCCCCTCCCCCCCGCCCCCCGACTCCTCCATAGCGCTGCCTCTTCTCCTTTTATCTCTCTTTCCAGTGCACCTGCTGTGTGTCCCAAGGCCTCTTGGAAAGCAAGCTGATGAACACATCCCCACTAAGGCGAGCCTGCTGGCCGGCCCTCTGGTCTGTCGTGCACCACCCCTCCCTCAGTGTGCAGTTTGGAAGAGCGCCGGACGCCAGTGGTGATATTAGCTGTTTGCTCTGTTAGGATCCCTCCACGTGCCCTCGCGCCCCGGCACGTTGATCCGGACCTTTGCTCTGTAAGCTGCGGTTGTCTTCTGAGCTTCTGAGCCCTTCGGCTCACCCTCCTGCACCTGGGTGCAGGCACCGGTGCTCATGCCGGGACGGCTCCAGGGTCGAGAGACTGGCCTTCCCCAGCTCTGGGCACGAGCTCGGGCCAGGGCTCCGTCGTCTTCTGAGTCGCCTTTGGGAGGGTAAAAGCACACCCATGTTCCGTAAGTGCTTCTCAGGTGGCGTGGGACTGTCATGGGGACTGAAGGAACAGCCTTGGGTTGGATCAGGCCTGAAAAGAGTGAGAAGAAGACACCTGGAAGAGGATTTTGGAAAATAAAAAGGAAAGATGGTTTTAAAAGACCCGTGTGTAAGTTCAGAAGCAGCAGTGTGCGCCTGGGGTAGATTTAATTCACTCTCACGGGGCAGCCTCTTCTCCACAGCCCTGCACTTAGAACTGACCCAGAAAGAAGCCCATCAGAGCCCAGCCCCTTTACCTGTAGCGCATGCAGCAAAAGAGGCCTCCGGAGACAGCGCTGGGCGCCCCTCATCTCCTTGGGAACAAGGAGCGGGCACGGTGTATAAGGGTATATATATCTATCTGTTCAAAATGCAGACTCCTGGTCAGCAGGATGCTAAGGTGGCCTTGGAATCTACATTTGAGGCCGGGTGCCCCGCTGGGCACTGATGCAGGATGCGGCTCACCTTGCAAAGGCTGACCTGGCTCGATGGACGAGCCCTGAGAGGGGAGGGGAGAGAGCCATCTTCCAGTCATTCCTCTGCAGTGTGACCTTGGACCAGTCTCCCTGCCTGGATGGGTTACAAGGTCCTCCAGCTTCCTCAGCTCCCACCACACGCCGTCCACACCAGCTTCAAAACTGGGGGAGTCTAGGTTAATATCTAGGTATTTCGCTTGGCTCAGATCTGGGCAACTTCAGGGCTCTGAAGAGGATCGTACCTTTATACTTTGATCCAGAAGGGCCGTGTTGGCAGAGGGCTGGCTCTACCCCGTCCCCATGGGTTCAGATGCCTGTCCGAGCCCGGGGCCCTGCAGCCAGCAGGCCAGTCGGCCACCCTGACCACATGACCATTACCCGAGCCGCGCATCTCTACCCTCACACCTCATGAGCAGCGCTGGGGTTAGGCCACCTCTCACTCACTACAGCTGTGCGACCTTGAGTCCCTTCGCCTCTCCTAGCCCCAGTTTCCACTTCATTTAAATGGGGATAATGATAACAGGACCCTCCTGGTAGGGTTTTGTCGGGGGGGTTATTTAAAGGAGTTAATACGCACGAGATGCTTATCCTGGTGCCTGGTACATAGGGAGTAACCGTTAGGTGACATTGTTGCTGTTGCCATTGTTATATCACTTTACGGTTTACAAAGAGCTTTCGGAAAAATTACAGTTTTGTGTGATTTTCATGAAGACTCTTGGAGAAGGCAAGTTATTCCATTATGCAGGTCAAATAATCGCGACTCAGAGAAGTTTCGGGAGTTTATTTCTTTGGCCACCACACCAGGGGTGGTCTGTGGTTCACAAGGATAATATCTAATTTGTGGTTGGTAGGGTCTCCTGTTTTGAAAGGATTGGGGTTTGTGTTTGTGGAGTGCTTTGCACCCACAGCAGTCGGGGAGGGGTCGTGGTGACCGGCAGGCTGGCTGGCGGGGTTGCTGCATGCTGGGCGACCAACACCCTCTCCCCTCACTGTGTCCTCACGTCCCCAGCCTCCATTCCCTGTTTGGATCAGGACGCGGGCGGACAAGCAGAACCAAGGACCACAAGGCCTGGTTGTGGGTCTGGAGTACAAACTCCACGCTGGGAACTCAGTGTCCAGAGTCTGGAGCCAGGGCTTCCCCGACCGGAGCTCCAGCCTGGGCCCAGCGGTCGGGGCGTGCCCGGGGCGTGGCGTGGAGATCGCCTGGAGAAACAGGTGGCTTCGCAGCACGGTGAGGCCGTGAGACAGCCCACCTGGTGCTCCAGGCAGGCACGGCCCTGGGGAGGCTCTAGGGGCAGAGAGGTGGGCACAGGCCTTCCCTGCTTTCTGTCCAGAACTGGCCAGCGCCTCTGACGAGTGCCATCCGTCCCGCAGAGAGCCTCTGCTTGAAAGAACTGCTGTGTTTGCCTGGTGGCCTTAGTTTCCAGCAAGTCAGGCCGGGAAGCACCAAAGGGTGTGATGCCACGTTCTGGACAGAGAAAACCTAAACCGACCGCCACTCGGAGGGCACTGGGGAAACCTCAGCCTGACAGCAAAGCAAGTGAATGAGAACGAGTGACACCAGGCTGCTGGGTGCGGGCAGCGATCCTTCTGGGGGTGTTGGGTGCATGGGCACCATATTGGCCCGAGAGCCCCCCGGTGGGGCTAGGTCATCGGCTTGAGACAATCCAGGAGGCAGTGTCCAAGGCCGGTGCTCCCTGCTGCTCTGTCCTTCTCGCCCCTGCAAAGTGCAGAGTGCAGGTTCCTGCAAGGGCTTCTAGAAGACCGTCTCCTTGCTGGAGCCCAAGCGGGCGTGGGGAGCTTGTGGGCAGAGCAGTACGGGCCATGGGCCACGGGCCTCCCAGACCTGCCCTCGGCCAAGGAGGCAGCAGTGCCTGCCGATGGCCGGATGGCCTCCACCTCGGCCCCTGTGGCCCCGGCTTTTTATGGTCAAGTCCGAGGAGGGGGCTGGCCTCGGATTGGAGCGGGGTGGCGTTAGGGAGAAGGCAGCTTTTATGATCCGCGCATTTGTTTCCGAAACATTATCAACTCAGATTATTGGCCACAAATTTTCACCCGAAATCAGAGAGTAATAGGCTTTTACGGTGCAGTAAAAAGTGTATTCGCCGGTTCTAGGGTTGTCTCACCAGCTGTTTACTCCGCCGTTTTATCAATAGTGCCGTAATTTGACACTTGTGAATAGAGGAAGATTGTAAAGTGTCCACAGATCCTGTAAACCGTGCTAAATAGAGATTAGTATTACTCCTAAGTTTAAGCCTAGCGAAAGATAATTAAATTGATGGATGTGGCTGTAAACCTCCCTTTTATCAACTGCTTGCTCTCGTGCGGGCCGTCTGGGGCCTTATTATTTTACAGCATCATTAATGCTCTGGCAGAATCAGCACTGGAGGTGGATGCTGCTGGCTGCAGAGTGGGGAGCCACTGCGATCCGTGAGATATGCCCCCAAGTCTGCACGGCCTCTCCCTCCCTTCCCCTCTCGACGGCAGCCCTGGCCGTGACTCGCGTCTCCCTGCTGGGGCTGCCTGGTGCCGAGGGGCCAGCCCGCGCACACCTGGGCATCCCTCCGGCCCCTCGCCCCTTCTGGCCCTCTGGCTCTTTGGGGTAGGCCCTGGGCATCTTCAGTGGCTGCCACTTCTGGTACTCTTCCAGGCAGCACTCTTCTAGAAGCTCCTCTGGGGCCTCTGCTTTCTGCACAGACGGTGTCACATGTGGCCAAATAATGCTGCTTCTGGGGAAGATAAAAACTGCCCAACCACGATCCAGTGGAGGCAGCTGAAAGGCAGACATACTGTTAGCAGGTGTCACACCGAGAGGGGATCCCTGGACTGCCTGTATCTGGGTGGCTCAGTCCTAGCCAGGAAGCTCTCTTCACAGAAAGGGCCAGTAGAAGTCTTTTCTTCCTTTGTCAAGGCTGCGGTGGCACAGGGGCTGAGCCGAGTGGGTTGGCGCTGAGGCAGCAGGGCCGCAGGGCCGTTTCTCTTGGAGGATGTGTCTCTGGGGCTCCCATCCTAAGGGACAACAAGCGGGGCCCCCCATTTCCAGCCCACCCTCTTCTCACTTCCACCAGCTGTTCTGAGCCTCGGCCAAGGCCTGGGCCGAGGCTGTGGGCCCAGGACCTGCTCTGGTCAGGGGCACAGCTCCCAAACACGGAGCTCGTATGTCCGTCGAAGCTGGCCCGTCCTCCATCTGGTCCCTTCTCTCCAGGGCTGCTGGGAAGAAGTGACTTGCACACCTGCCACCGCAGTGCACGGACCGTTGTCGGGTGGGCTTTGTGTCTCTGGCCTGACTCCGGTCTGGCTGCCACCTCGGGGCTCCAGGTACCACCCAGAGTCAGGTGGTGGCTCCCTGAGGTGTTAGTCCCCCTGGCCTCGCAGTGGCCCAGTCTGGCCTAAAAAGGGATTTCCTTATATAATGGCAGTAGTTTTTCAATCCCAGTTGACCAGCACCTCATTGTTGTTGCAGCAGAGAGCCTGGCGGCCAACCGTCTTCTCTGCACTTGATCTCGACCTTGGCGGTGACCCTGAATCGGGTAACTGTGTTCAGGGCCTTCTGCCTGGCCTGGTGACGGAGCTGTGTTCTCAGGCCACTGGGTGAGCCTCGATCTTTGGCTGGCCTTGACCGGAGAGACTGGGACACAGAGAACAAGGAAATAGTTCTGCAGAAGACTCACCTGGGAGAGACCGGCTTGGCCACAGCAGATAAACACAATTTTTTTTTTCTCCTTTTTATTGCTTAAAGCTAAGCTATATGTACCTTAGTTGGAATTAGCAGGCTAAAAGTTCAGGAGATAAGGAGCCTCTCCTTGGCACGAGTGATCGGCAGGTCCAGCAGCTGGGGCTCGGTCCAGGGGCCTTGTCACCTTTTGAACTAGAGGGCCGGTTCCCCGTCTGTTTCACAGTCTCAGCAGCAGGGAACTTGAACAGAGATGCTGGACCTTGTCACCTGGGCTCCACCTCAGTGTACAGTACGGATGTGATTTTTGGTCCCTGATTCCAAGACGGGCTGGGCCACCAGAGGGGTTGCAGGGTCCTGCCGGCTGCCGGCTGCCGGGCCTCAGGCCTGCCTGCAGGGAGCTCAGAGCCCACAGTGAGGCCTAACAGCAAACTTGTAAAGCCCGCCTGCTCACGTGGCCTCAGGGCAGAGGAATTCTGAGCGCTTGGGATCTCCTGGGGCGCTTGTTAACATGCTCTTCCTGGGGCCCCTCCCAGGCTGCTGTGCGGGCACTCAAGTTCAGGAACTACTGCCCTCGGCCTTGATAGCCCAGCCTGGTCTCAGTGTAAAAGAATCACACTTGTCACCCTGTCCCGAGAGGTGGTGAAGACATAAGAGCTTATTTCTGTACACAAATGACTGCAGTTGACGAGGGCACCATCGGGGTCCCGTGAAGGAGCAGCCGGCCCTTCTGCCCGCTCCGGACGTTTGGGTATGTTGCTGTGACATAAGCACACGGCAAGGAAAACGTCCGCAAGAAAGAAGTGGGTGCCATTCGCACAGCAAGCCTGTTCTCAAAATGATTTCTCTGGTTCGGAGTCCACTTATTTGCCACGTCATTTTGTAAGTGTTTGCTAAGTGACTGTGTGTCAAGCACTCCTGGGCTCCCAGAGGGTGGAGGAGACATGTGAGCACGGCACTAAACGCGGCGACAGACGGCACAGGGCCCAGACCCAGGCCTGCTGCAGGGGGTGTGTGTGTGCGCGCGCGCATGTGAGCCGCCTGGACACACAAACCCACCAGACTTGCTCCCAGCCCTGGTCATACCTCTGAACTCCCAGCCTCCTGAGCTGAAAGTTCTCACTTTGGGAAACTACAACCTTTAATTAGCGTCTGACAAATATTTTTTTCTCTCGAAGGCTGTTTTTCAGTTCAGTTGAATATATGTCACATTTGATATGATATCTTTAAAAGTGTCACCTTATATTGGGGGACGGGAGAAAGAAAGAAGAGCAAAAGGGAAAAAAAAAAGCAAAAACAAGCATAATAACAGCAAACAAAACACCCGATGCTGTAACCCAAGTAAAACCCTAAGGAGGGGCTTCCCTGGTGGCGCAGTGGTTGAGAGTCCGCCTGCCGATGCAGGGGATGCGGGTTCGTGCCCCAGTCCGGGAAGATCCCACATGCCGCGGAGCGGCTGGGCCCGTGAGCCGTTGCTGCTGAGCCTGTGCTCCGCAACCGGAGTGGCCACAACAGTGAGAGGCCCGCGTACCGCAAAACAACAAAAACAAAAACAAAAAAACCCTAAGGAGATGAGGGCTGAGCTGTGACGCTTTTGCTCTGCTGCTGCTAATAAACCCGCCTATCTTGAAGAGTAAACACCACATTGTTTTGCCAACTATTAGATTTTTACTACTCGCCAATAAAGCGAGCAGTTATTCATTTCAAATAATATTCCACTCATTGTTTCCTAAAGATTAGCAATGCAAAGAGATGTCAACAATTTTCACTCTTTAAGTGTGATAGGCTTTTATAGCACAGTATAAAGATATCGCAGGGAAAGGCTGCAATCCTAGCAGCTCGATTTTTCTTTTATCTGTCAATACAGCCCCAATTTGACACTTGCGGGCACAGGAAGCTTGTAAAGGGCCCGCAGACCCCATAAAGCTGGCAACACTCGGGTTAGCCTTGCAGCTCTCTTAAGGCACCGTAAAGCGATAATTTAATTAACTAACGGGGCTGGAAGCAGGGAACTTTATCGAATTAGTGCTCTTCTCCTGGCCTGGTAATTCCGCTGCTGCTCTGTACAGATTAGCAAGAGCCCGGGAGAAGCGTTTTGTACAGGCATCCCCTGGCCTCCCGTTGGCTTCTGTTTGAAGTGTTTCTGTAGAGTTGTGACATCGCTGTTGTTCCCAGAGAAAAATACAATAGTTTATCGGAGCTAGTTTTGAGTATTTTCATAGAAGCTGCAAACGCTTCCTCCTTAGGTGTTTAATGGGACGTCCCTGCATCGTTTAATAATATAAATTCCCGCTGGCACTGTGTCTGTGTGGGCGCGTCTATGCGTGTGTGTGTGTGTGACGTGTGTGTGTGCATGCATGTGTGCGCACGTGTGGGTCTTTTGACTCTGCATACGAGCGTCACCTCCCCCCTGGCTCCCGTGGCTGTGGACAGGCCGGGTGATGGTGGGAGCCCCGGGGACCACGGGGGCGCTTGGGTGGGTTTGGGCTGCTCTTCTGCTCTCAGGACAGCCCTTTGCTAGGCGCCCTGTCACCGGGATTTTAGACACTTCTTTGGAGGCTGTCCTCTGGATCGGCTGTCCTATAGGCCGTCCAGGCAGTGCTGAGCTGCCTCTGCCGGTGGGCAGCCCTGGGGCCTGGGGGTCTTCCAGCAGCTCTGTGTTCCTGGGGGCCTCACCCAGGGTAACTGTGATCACTGCAGAGAAATGTCACCCTGACCTCGGGCCCCAGGGGGCCACCAGGCCTGGAGGCGTCAGTTCACGCTTCTGGGGCTCAGAGACTCTGGGGGTGAGCTCGGCGAGGGCCATCGTGTTCAGATGGGTCCCAGGCCAGCTGGAGCCATCAGCGTGCTCGGCTGAATGTATACTGAGCTACCGTGTCACCCCTCTGGAGGTGACACTGGTCTTCATCCCGGGTACCACTCGCAGTGGCTCATTTCCAGATTTCTGTCCGAATGGAAGCTTTCACCACCTTTGGTCCCAAAGCCACTATCCAACTTGGAATTCTGGTGACTCCAGTGCCCAGCCAGCTCTCAGCCTCCTGGCTCCCAGCCTCTGAGCCATGGGGAGGCCAGGCTGGGCCAGCAGAGGGTAGAGAGGAGCGGCTCTGGGAGCTCCAGCGCTCCTGAGTCTGTCCACGGCTTCCACTCTCATTCCCCGAGTGACCCTCCTGCTGGGGAACCTCTCAGTGCCCGCTCTGCATCATTCTTAGGGGAGCTCTTGTAAGATACTGCTGCCTGGGCTCTGCTTTACAAGTGTGACCTCTGTTGTTCAGGTTCTTTCTTTCTTCTTTTTTAATGTTTTTGAAAATTCGTAAAAGTAAGCTTTTAAAAAATCGTGGTGAACTATACATGACATAAAATTTACATTTTAATCACTTTTAAGTCGGGTGGCATTAAGTACACATACACTGTTCTACAGCCACCACCACCATCCATCTCTTGAATTCTTCTGATCTCGCAAAGCTGGATCTCTGTCCCCATTGAACAATAACTTCCCTTTCCCCTCCCCCTAGCCTCTGGCACCCACCCTTCTCCTTTCAAGTCTCTATGAATTGACTACTGTAGGGGCCTCACGTCAGTGGGATCAAACAATATTTGTCCTTTAGTGTCTGACTTATTTTGCCCAGCATGTCTGCAGGGTTCATCCATGTTGTAGCATGTGTCTGAATTTCCTGCCTTTTAAAGGATGAATAATATTCCATTATACGTCTGTCCCACATTTGTTTATCCATTTATCTATTGATGGACATTTGGGTTGTTTCCATCTTTTGGCTGTTGTGGGTAACGCTGCTGTGAAGATGGGTGTGCAAATACCTCGTTGAGTCCCTGCTTTCAATCCTGTGTGTGTGTACCTAGAAGTGGAATTGCTGGACCCTGCGGCTTTTCTGTGTGTGACTCAGAGGGACCCACCAGTCTGTCTTCCATGACAGGTGCTCCGTTTTACGTTCCCACCAGCAACTCTCAAGGATTCCAGTTTCTCCACATTTCTCACCAACACTTGTTATTTTCTGTTTGTGTGTTTTTAAATTTATTTTAAAAATTTATTTATTTATTTTATTTATTTTTGGCTGCGTTGGATCTCCGTTGCTGCCCGGAGGCTTTCTCTAGTTGTGGCGAGCGGGCGCTTCCCTTCGTTGCGGTGCGCGGGCTCCTCATTGCGGTGGCTTCTCTTGTTGTGGAATACGGGCCCTAGGCACGCGGGCTTCAGTAGCTGTGGCCCGCTGGCTCAGTAGTTGTGGCTCACGGGCTCTAGAACACAGGCTCAGTAGTTGTGGCACACGGGCTTAGTTGCTCCGTGGCATGTGGGATCTTCCCGGGCCAGGGCTTGAACCTATGTCCCCTGCATTGGCAGGGGGATTCTCAACCACTGTGCCACCAGGGAAGTCCCGTGTTTTTTAATTTGATAATAACCATCCTAATGGATGTGAGGGGATCTCATTAAGATTTTGATTTGTACTGGGAATTAATAATTTAAAAAGACTCTCCAGGAGGTGCCAGTGAGCACCCAGAATGGAGAACCACCAACTACATGACCATCAGCTACTGAGGACACGTTATCTGCCAGGCACTGTTCTAAGTACCCCTTTACCACCCCCGCAAACACTCAGCGAGGCAGGAACCGTTCTCCTTCCTATAGATGAGAAAATCCGGCACACAGAGGTGAGTGAAGACTGCTCAGCTAGTAGGTGCTGGGACCAGAATTCAAGTCCAGATCTGTGGGCCCCGGAGCCCCTGCCCCTCGGCGACTTTGCTGTTTAGCCCTTGGCTATGAGCTGTTCAGGGAGCCGTCCACTTCAGGAAGTGAAATCGTCAAGGGACACTAGGGTAGCTCCGATTTGCGTGGGGTCCGTCCCGTCTAAAGACAATATCAAAATGAAATCTTTCATTCTTGAAAGGAATATTTTTTTTCTCACCACATTTTTCAGTAAGGAGGTCTGATAAAGAAGAATTGTTTAATTTAATTTAATTAAAACTTTTTTCTTTTGACTGTGCCCCACTGCTTGTGGGATCTTAGTTCCCCGACCAGGGATCGAACCCGGGTCCCCAGCAGTGAAAGCGCTGAGTCGTAACCACTGGACTGCCAGGGAATTCCCAAGTTGTTTAACTTTAAATAATCATAGTTCTAGTAGTTTAATAGTTACCTGATAGTCATTTATTCAAATAAAACTCAGGCCTACGTGTTTTCAGAGGCAGAAATCCAGAATCCACTTCATTTCCGTCTCCTGTGCTTATTTACTGAGGGCCTGGAAGGGGGCCGAGTGTGAGAATTGGAGTGAGATAACACTGCCATCTCGTGGGAGATTAAAGTTTGGCTGTGGACACCTGTAGCAACTTCAGCCTAAAGCTAGATTCTGAAAGGATTTCTGTACCCAGGACTGTCTAGGTCCATTCCTGGTCAAGGGGAGGTAAAAAGCCCTGCGCTGTCAAGAGCCGTTCATGCTGTCGGGCGCCGAGGTCAGAATCGTGCTCCCGAGTGACAGAGACAACGGCAGATACTCCCGTTGCCACCCTGAGACCCTGCTGTGCAGAGGCGGAGCTGCGGCCGGAGCCGGGCGTTGGCGCGAGGGCTATTTACCCCTCAGCCGTGCGCCCACCCTACCCACAAGGGCAAGCAGGGAAAGCCTGAGCCTGGGATTCGCAACCTAGTGTCTGGAATCTAGAATGGGCAGGAATCTTCCTCCCTCCTTGCACCCTCCCCTCCTCTTTCCCCTTCATCACCACCTTACTGAAATATAATTCACATACCGAACAATTCACATCTTTCAGTATACAATTCACTGGCTTTTCGTATATCCACAGAGTTGTACAACCATCACCACAGTCAATTTTAGAACATTCTCTAAATCTACCTGTATATTTACCTTAACCATTGTATGTTTTCATATATTTTAATGTTATTAATTAGTGTCTTTTCATTTGAGCTTGAAGAACTCCTTTCAGTGTTTTTTGCAAGGCAGGTCAAGGTGGTGATGAACTGCCTCAGCTTTTGTTTGTCTGGGAAAGTCTGTATTCATCCTTCCTTTCCAAGGGATAACTTGGCCACATAGAGTATTCTCGGCTGGTAGTTTCCTCTTTCAACACTTTGAATTTATCATTCCACTTTCTCCCGGGCTGTTAAGAATTCCACTGAGAAATCTGCTGATAACCTAATGGGCGTTCCTTTGTGTTTACAATCTTTTTTTCTCTTACTGCTTTTAGGATTCGCTTTGTCTTTGATTTGTGACAGTTTCTTTATAATGTGTCTTTTAAAATAATTAATTAATTTACTTTTATTTTTGGCTGCATTGGGCCTTCGTTACTGCACGCCGGCTTTCTCTAGTTGCACCGAGCGGGGGCTACTCTTCATTGCGGTGCGTGGGCTTCTCGTTGCGGTGGCTTCTCTTGTTGCAAAGCACGGGCTTCTAGGCGCACAGTAGTTGTGGCACGCGGGCTCAGTAGTTGTGGCTCGCAGGCTCAGTAGTTGTGGCACACGGGCTTAGTTGCTCCGCGGCATGTGGGATCTTCCCGGACCAGGGCTTGAACCCGTGTCCCCTGCATTGGCAGGTGGATTCTTAACCACTGTGTCACCGGGGAAGCCCATAATGTGTCATTTTTTAAAAAAAATTTATCTTTTTTATGGCTGCGTTGGGTCTTTGTTGCTGTGCACGGGCTTTCTCTAGTTGCGGCGAGCGGGGGCTACTCTTCGTTGCGGTCCGCAGGCTTCTCATTTCGGTGGCCTCTCGTTGCGGAGCATGGGCTCTAGGCACGTGAGCTCAGTAGTTGTGCCTCGTGGGCTCTAGAGCGCAGGCTCAGTAGTTGTGGCTCGTGGGCTCTAGAGCGCAGGCTCAGTAGTTGTGGCGCATGGGCTTAGTTGCTCCGCGGCATGTGGGATCTTCCCGGACCAGAGCTCGAACCTGTGTCCCCTGCATTGGCAGGCGATTCTTAACCACTGCACCACCAGGGAAGTCCCTATAATGTGTCTTGAAGAAGATTGTTTTGAATTGAAGTTATGTTGAATCTAATAGGTTCATGATCGTGGGTGTTCGAGTCTTTTCCCAGGTTTGGGATGTCCTCAGCTATTCTTTCTTTAAACAAACTTTTGCCCCCTCCCCCCTGCTCTTCTCCTTCAGAAGCTCCAACAGTTCTGATATTTATTCTTTTCATGGTGTCCCATAGATCACTTAGGATTTTTTCACTCTTTCATTCTTTTTCCTTTGTTCCTCTGACTCAGTTATTTCAAAGTTCCTATCCTCCAACTCACTGATTCTCTTCTCATGGAGCTTCAGGTGGAAAAAGACAGCAATAGGTTAAGGAGTGACTGGGAAATGAGAGAAAGGAGAAAATCCTTCTGTATTTCAAGGGTGGTGGAAGGCAAGGCCACTGCAGGGAGTGGGGTGGATGGTCCAGGAGTAGTGCCCACGCGTCCGGAACAGCTGCGGAGAGAAAGCGGGAAGGAGGGACTGCTGAGTTGGAGCCCACTGGGAACGTGGCCACGGGGCGGGGGAAACCAGAGGTCTGAAAGGGCCAGCGCCTTGTACAGTGGAGTGCTGCATGTCTGGCCGGCTGGGTCCAGTGTGGCTCCGGCCTTATAATTTGAGGTCTTGTGTGCAGGCGGTGTCCACGAGGGCAGTGAGGGATAGAGTTTCCACATGGTCCCTCCTTCTCTGCTTCTGGTGACACGGCCCTCCTCCAGAGCTTTGAGGATCTGTGTGGTGACCCCCAAATGTGCTATGGTTCAAAAATGGTGCAAATTTATTTCTGTCTCAGGAAGTCCAAAGCTGGTGATCCAGATCAGAGTGGATCTGGATTATTATTATGACCATAACCCTCTTCCGTTGGTGTCACCCTGTCGCCATTCAGCTCCAGGCAGCCTGTGTGGGCAGCCGATGCCCTCTGGTGACTTTGGTAGGATGGCCGGCTTACCACTCTACGGGGATGGAGACGTTGCCCTGAGCTAATGACACAGGTTCTAGAAATGGGCCAGCAACTCCCATCACTACCATGCTTCCAAATAATATAATTTCACTAGAAACCCTTGTAAGGTCCCCAAATGCCTACTGCCCACCCAGCAATGCTGAGGCCTTTCTCCTCTACCATGTGCTGCTCTCAATTGTTTTACAAAATGGTGGTCAACAAGGGGCTAGCAGGCCACCCATGGTTCTTGGGAAAGAGGCCCATCAAACCACAAAGCTCCACCACCAGCTCTGGAAAATGACGTCCTTGTATTAAAACATTCCTTCAGTAGATTTCATTTTCCACTCAAGGCTCAGCAGCTGGGCAGAGAACAGTTACCACATATCACCACTAGAGGGAGCTCCAGAGCCACCTCTTAACGTTGCCCATACCTGGCAGGGAGGAGACCAAGGTTGGAAGATCTTTCTCATAGAAAAGTGCTTATACATCCCGATCCAGTTATGCGCCTTTTAACAGCCTGTAACTGTGTGGTCTCCTTTTCATTCCTTAGTTGTTAATATTCTTGCTGTACTTTGCGAGGATTGGGAAATGCTCGAGAAACAATTATTAGGAACAATAATTAATGACCATGTGTCAGGCACTGAGATAAGCACCTTTTATTCATTAGCTCTAGTTCCCGCAATAACCCTGTTGGAGGGATGCTGTTATGCTTCCTCCCCTTTGTTATTCCTAAGCTTAATTTTTCATTATGAAAAATGGTAAATATACAGAGAAGTAGAGAGAAGTGGCGAGTCTAATGACCATGGCCATCACTAGATTGAAACAATTGCTCACATGTTGACACATTTGCCATCTACTGCTTTTTGGAGGAAGAATTTTAAAGTATGGTCGTTACTCACCCCTAAATACTTCAGTAGGTATCTCTAAAAACTACAGACATTTCCCACATAATCGTGATACCATGGTTAATGAAATTAACCATGATTCTCTAATATCACCCATATGCAACCCATATTCGCATTTCCTGGTTGTCCCCAAAATGTCTTTCACCCTTGCTTTGTTCTGACCAGCAGCCAAACAGGAATGCTCTTTGCCATATCTCTTGGGTCTCTTTTGTTTAAAATTTATTTTATTGAAGTATAGTTGACTTACAGTGTTGTGTTAATTTCTGCTGTTCAGCACAGGGATTCAGTTATATGTATATATACATTCTTTTTCATATTCTTACAGGATATTGAATATAGTTCCCTGTGCTATACAGTAGGACCTTGTTGTTTATCCATTCTACATATAATAGTTTGCATCTGCAATCCCAAACTCGCAATCCTTCCCTCCCCCACCCCATCCCCCTTGGCAACCACAAGTCTGTTCTCTACGTCTGTGAGACCGTTTCTGTTTCGTCGATAAGTTCATTTGTGTCATATTTTAGATTCCACATATAAGTGATATATGGTATTTGTCTTTCTCTTTCTGACCTACTTCACAATCTCTAGGTCCATCCAGGTTGCTGCAAATGGCATTACTTCATTCTTTTTAATGGCTGAGTAATATTCCATTGTGTGTGTGTGTGTGTGTGTGTGTGTGTATATATATATATATATATACCACATATTTTTTTTTTACATTTTTCCCTTTTTTAAAAAAATTTATTGAATTATAGTTGATTTACAATGTTGTGTTAATTTCTGCTGTACAGCAAAGTGATTCAGATATGTGTATATATTCTTTTCCATGATGGTTTATCACAGGATATTGAACATAGTTCCCTGTGCTATGCAGTAGGACCTTGCTGTTTATCCATTCTATAGATAATATTTTGCATCGGCTAATCCCAAACTCCCAGCTTTCCCTCCCCCACCTTCCTCCCTCTTGGCAACCACAAGTCTGTTCTCTGTCTATGAGTCTGTTTCTGTTTCATAGATATGTTCATTTGTGTCGTATTAGATTCCACATGTAAGTGATACCATATGGTATTTGTCTTTCTCTTTCTGACTTACTTCACTTAGTATGATCATCTCCAGGTCCATTCATGTTGCCGCAAAGGGTGTTATTTCGTTCTTTTTATGGCTGAGTAATATTCCATCGTGCATATATACCACATCTTTATCCATTCATCTGTCATTGGACATTCAGGTTGCTTCCATGTCTTGGCTGTTGTCAATAGTGCCACTATGAACATAAAGGTGCATGTATCTTTTCTTTTTTGTTTTGTTTTGTATTTTTATATTGTGGCAAAATATAGGTAATATAAAATTTACCATTTTAACCATTTTTAAGGGTACAGCTCAGTGGCATTAAGTACACTCACATTGCTGTGCAACTGTCACCACCATCATCCCAAGAACTTTCTCATCTTCTCCAACTGAAATCTGTACCACTCAGTACTAATCCTCCCCCAGCCCCAGGCAACCAACATTCTACTTTGTACCACATCTTCTTTATCCATTCATGTGTCGATGGACAGTTAGGTTGCTTCCATGTCCTGGCTATTGTGAATAGTGCTGCTGTGAACATAGGGATCCATGTAGCTTTTTGAATTATAGTTTTGTCTGGGTATATGCCCAGGAGTGGGATCGCTGGGTCACGTGGCACCTCTATTTTCAGTCTTTTGAGGACCCTCCATACTGCTTTCCATAGTGGTGCACCGACTTACGTTCTCTTGGGTCTCTTTTAATCTAGAGCTGTTCTTACACTTCCCGTCTTCCTCCTTTTTAAAAATGACGTTGACACTTTGAAGAAACTCAGTTGCTTCGTGCAAAGCTGCACATCAGATTGTCTGTTTCCTTGTTACGTATTTAACCTGTTCCTCTATCCTCTGTATTTCCTGTAGGCTGTACGTTAGGTCGTAGGCCTGGCGAGGTTCAGGTGAATTATGATTTGGGGGTGATGCTGTGTATGTTGCATTGCATCACGTGATGTTGGTCGTCTACTGTTGTGGTGCTTGGTCTAATCACCGGATTAGGGGGACACGGTCAAGCGTCTCTACTATAAAGTGACGTTTCCCTTGTGTTAGCAAGTAAGGTGGAGGCTGGCACTTCGGCTCCACGTGGAATCTAGTTCCCCACCAACTGTTCACTGGATGGAGTTAGTATTCAGGACAAGCATTGCAATTAACTACTACATTAGGGTTTGCAAAATGGTGATTTTTACATTCTGTCAATCCCTCTGCGTTTATTAGATGTCATTCTTCTTTAAAGTAGAGCTTTTCTTTATTTCCTGGGGCTGTTTGCTTATTCTGAAGTACAGCTCCTGCCAGAAAGGCAGTAAGTGTTTAACTCTTTCCCTTTAATTACAAATGTTTAGAAGAAGAAGATGGTGTAGTAGGCACCTCCAGTAGTGGCAAATACGTTTTTTTTTTTTTTTTTTTGCGGTACGCGGGCCTCTCACCGCTGTGGCCTCTCCCGTTGCGGAGCACAGGCTCTGGACGCGCAGGCTCAGCGGCCATGGCTCACGGGCCCAGCCGCTCCGCGGCATGTGGGATCTTCCCGGACCGGGGCACGAACCTGCGTCCGCTGCATCAGCAGGCGGACTCCCAACCACTGCGCCACCAGGGAAGCCCCGCAAATAAGGTTTTGCGGGCTTTTTGGTCTTCTTTTGTTTGTATCATTGTGAACTCACCTCAATTAATAATAGTCACTATTCTTTTGATATTCAAATTGTACCAACTTTGGCCAATAAGAGCCTCTTCAAACCAGCTCTTGTAAGAAATGATTGTTTAAGGGCTTGAACGTGGGGGGCCATCTATTTCAAGCTGGGAGCAAGCTAGAAGCTAAGAGAAGAGGACGCACAGAAGATACATAGAGAGTTTGGGATGCAAACACAAGGAGAAATTAGAACTTAGTTATCTGAGGGTTCTGGGGTCAAGCCAAGGGAAAGCACTATAGAATGGCCTGAAAGCACAGGACAGAAAAAGTGGGCAGGGAGGCGGACAGTGGGAGGGGAACACACGCACCTTGGGGAGGTCAGTACAGGTGTAGTCATTGTTGGACCAGAAACTCAAGGGATAAACCATGGTCCAGACAGAACAGGATCAACCTTGTCCAGAGATTTAAGCAGTACTAATACCTGACCCAGGTTGAGCGGTAGAATATTTAGAAAATTAAAAGGTTAAGGTTAGAAGGGTCAGGTGAGAGTGGCAGGGAGGGGAAAGTGCTATGACTGACCTCGAAGTGGGACTTTTCAGTGGGATATTTTCTCAGTGAAATATCCTGAGGACACAGCACGCAAAGCCAGATGGTACATGACCAATCAGCATCCAGTAATGAAATTACTAATTTTTATTTAATGACCAGCCATGCTCTCTATGGGCATATTGTAGAAACGTGGGAATGACAAGAGGGCGTGCCCTGAGGCTGCCTTTTCCAGCTCTGTCCTTCTGGAAGGCTAACAAGGATCTTTTATTTTTAAGTGCACCCAAAAAACTTTCCCTGATAGCTCGTTCTGCTGTCCTGCAACGTTGGGGACGTCTCCCTTGTAACTTCACACTCCCGTTTCTGTTCCATTTATAGTTCATATTTTTCACACACTTCTGCTTTCAAATTTCCTTCATCCTTATGTTTAAGCACTGTCTCTTACAAACAACATTGATCTCTTAATTGGATTCTTTAGTCATTTACATTTATTGTACTTATGTTTAAATCCACCATTTGACTGTTTGGTTACTCCTGTTCTTTGTTCCTACTTTTTTCCTATCTTCTTTTTTAAAAAATTGAGATGTAATTGACATATAACATATGACTTTCAGGTGTACAACATCATGGTTTGACATTTGTATATATTGCAAAATGATCACCACTGATGTCTAGCTAACATCCCTCACCACACATAGTTACAATTTTTTTTCTTGTGATGAGGGCTTATATGTGATACAGTGCTATTAACTGTAGTCCCCACACTGTGCATTACCTCCCAGGACTTACTTATTTTGTAACTGGAAGTTTGCACCTTTTGACCCCCGCCCCTTGCCTATCTTTGTCTTCTTATTGTTTTTTATTTGACTCCGTTGGATACATTAGATACTTTCTTCCTATATTTTTAGTGGTTCCCTAGAGATCACAGTATGCATTCCTGACTTTTTAACATCTAATATGAATTACTACTTTTGTCACTTCCCAGGACATTTCAGTACCTTAGGACATTGAACATCCTTTCTTCCTGCGTTGGGTACTATTATTGCCAAGGAAGTTCTCTCTACATATTTAAAACTCTGCAAGACGTTGATACAGTTACTGTTTATATGGTCAGCGTTCATTTAGGTTTATCTGTTGTTCTATTTACTCTTCCCAGGGCACCTCATTCCTTCTTGCATTTCTGTGTTTCTATCTGAGATAATTTTCTTTCTGTCTAAAGATTATTCTTCGGTTTGTACGCGCTAGTTTTGTTGTCTGGAAAGATTATCAGTTCACCTTAATTTCTGAAGAATATTTTTGGTGGATATAGGATGCTAGGTTGTCAGCTATCTTCTGTCAGCACTTTGAAGATATGATTTCGTGTCTTTTGGTTTCTAGTGTTTCTGATGAAGGTTAGTGGTCGGTCTTACTGTTGGTCCTCTGAAGGTAACGTACTTTTCTTCCCCTTCTGGTTTCTTTTAAGATTTTCTCTTTGTTTTTTTAGTACTTTTACTGTAATATGCCTAAATTTGGTTTTCTTAGTATTTCTACTGCTTGGAGTTCCTAATTCATGGCTCTGTGTCTTGAGTCAGTTTTAAGTATATATTGAAATATTGCTTTTTCGCGATTAATTCTCCCCTCTTCCTTCTGGGATTCCAGTTACACATACTTTAAATCTTTTTTTTTTTTCATGTTTAATGTGTCTCTCACGCTCTTTTCTGTGTTTCTTTTTCGATCTCCACGCTTTAGTCTGTTTGATTCTGATTTCTTGACTGATTTTCTCTTAAAGCTATTTAATCGTTCCTAAGCTATCTGCTGACGTTTTAGTTACAGTTATTGAAAACTGTGCAGTTTACAAAACTGTACCGTAAGCTGTATAGATACAGTCGTCCGTGTGGTTTTTCTTTTTTATACTTTCCAGTTTCCTGCTAGAATTTACTATCTGAATCATTTAACTCCTTGAACATTCCATCGTGGTTATTTAAGAATGTGTGTCCGATAGCCCAGCGTGTGGCTGGCTGTCTAGTGGGTCCATGTCTGTGGTCTGGTTGTGGAGGAACTCAGCCCGTGCATCTCAGGTTGAGAGCTGCCCTCCAGCCCAGGGCACTAGGCGGCCTTTCTGCTTGTGCTAGCTCAGGTCACTTAGGGCTGCACTGATTTCTTCTGATATTATAACCAGGTTATTTCCTATGGATTTATGGCTTCAAAACTTGTCGTCATTTCAGTGTAATGTGTCTTCGCTAAGGACCAAACTGAAGCACAGAGCATTAAGAGCTTTTTCCTGACAGTACAGGGCAGTCAGTGGCTACAGTGAACATTCATTTCTCCTACAGCGTCTCAGAGCCCTTCTTATGTCTGGGAACGCGAGTCAGGGTCTGGGATACAATCCCAGGACAAACACACTCTTGGCAGCAGACGTTCCCACAGGACTTTGCTGCTGGAGTGAGTGAGGCAGAGGTGAAGGGACTTCAGGCCCGTGTTGGTAGTGGCGGCTGCGACGTGGGCTCTGACCCAGCAGCAGCTGCAGTGTCCCTGCCGGCCTGGCCCCGTGGGTGAACTCGGCTGTCCTCGTGGCCGCCTGGACCTCCTGGTTCGGGCCGCTCTCTGAGACTTCCTTTCCATTCTGAGTTATCCGATACCCTTTCAGTGCAGGCCTGTTCTGCACAGACGAACCAGAGTGGGATTTCATTGTTTGCAGCTGCAACTCATGACTATTACACGACCAAGCAGCCGAGAACTCAAGAGGGCTGAGGCTGCTCCGTTCTCCGCGGGAGACTCAGCTGGGAGATGACGGCGTTTCAGACCCGGCAACCCGGGGTGATGCGGGCTCCTGCCTGCCTGGGAGGTTACAAGGGAAGGCTGCACACGCCCCCGTGCGCTCAACTAAATTGCATGCAATTTTCCTGGAAAACTAAAATAATAATTTAGGCCCTTTAACAGGCTGGAAAGGACCATTAGGGAGAGAACAGAGAGGAACAAATTAGGAGAGAAGGCTGCGCGGGATGTGGTTGACATGGGTGGAGGCTAGGCCGCCTGCTGGGCTGTGAGCCATGGCCTGAGCAGCCCTGGAGGGAGACCCTTTCTCATCAGGGCCTTCCTCTTGGGAGGCTCCTGTGGGTCTTCTCTAACACCTTTGTGGAGGTCGGTGTTCTTGGGGCAGCTCCTCCAGTCAGGGCCCCCCTCCCGCCCAGCTCCTGACCCTGACCCTCAGCTGCATTGCGCCGGCCTGGCTGCCCCATAAAGGGTGCTGACCTCAGCCTCCGTTGCTTGGAGGGTCGGGGACTATAGGAGCCTGTGACATGCCTCTAGGACCTGGCTCACCATCCGGACGTCGAGTTCCAGGAGCAGAGGGCCAGGTCCTGAGCTCTCTTTGTACACTGTGCACACGGGAGGTTTCAGTACGTGCTCTTCGCAAGTGATGCACCTGACTGGTCTCCCCCTCTCCTGTTTGTTATTAGCTCTTTCTCCCAAATTGCCATGTTGCCGGGTAGGTGGATTCAAGTGGTAAAGTGCAGGGGGGTTCAGAATGTTACTCCCCATCTGAAGTTCTGGGCTTGGGGGGCAAGAGGGGGAGGAGAACTTTGCAGGTAGATGGGTACGTCTTGCCTTTTTTATTTCTAGAAGGCCAGTTCCTGGCTTAAGGCTCCTGCATGCGTAGCTGCAGTCTACTTGATGGTCTGTAGGTTGATGTATTGATAGTTTGAAGATTCTGCCTCATATTTTCGTCCATTTCTAGGACGTCTCTGCTCCGGTGTCTTCCAGATGGATGCTGGGGGAGTTCTCCTAGCTGTGCCCCCATATTTGCTTAAGCCTGGGCTTCTCATTCACCTTTTCCATCCAGGTCCCTTTAATGCCGGAGGAGAGTTCACACAGACCAACGTTAGCGTTCTAACTGGTTCCCTGCCTTCGCTTTTGCCCAGGTTGCTTTTTAAAGCATAAATCAGACAAAATAGCTCCACTGTTGAAAGCCGTCCCAAGGCCTCCTATCACATGGGGGATTTTCCCCAGGGCCCTTTATAAAAGCCTGCAGAGGGTGGCCTCTTTCTACCTCTCTGCTGCCATTTCTTGCCTCTTACCTGCTGGCTTATGACTCTCCAGCCACACTGGCCTCCTTCCTACCCTTTGAACACTTCAGACCTCAGGGCCTTTGCACTTGCTGTCCTGTTTGCCTGGGACACCACCTCCCGGCTCATCCATGTTTTGTTGCTTCTCCTTGTCATTCAGATCTAAGCTCAAATGTCACCTCCTCTCTGCATCCATCCAGTTAGCCAGCCCTCATCCAATCACTGTCTGTCCCTGGGCTCAGTCATGTTTTCTTTATAACACTTATCTTCCGAAAATGATCTCCTTCTTTTATCTGTATACCTAGAAGCTCGCCTGGTGCATAGCTGTTGCTTGGCAACATTTTGTGCAATAAATGAGTGAGGGAAATGTTTTCAATATCTCTAGGCATATTTTTAAAAGTTAACATGAATTTTTCATCCTACTTGAAAATATTTATGTTAGTTTCCTACCAAAAAAAACAAACAAACCCAAAAAACAACAAAAAAAGCAATAATTTGAATTACCTGTGGAGTGAAAATGCTTAGCAGATGACAAATTGAGTCAATTCATTATTCAACATACGAACAAATTCATTACTGAATAAACAAATGAACGAATGAATAAGAAGTTGAGCCCTGTTTCTATCCTGTGGCATCTTGTACGGCCTGGCGGGGTGCTGGGTGTACAGACCGGAGAAAGATGCAGTCCTGAGCCTAAGAGGGAACGGGCTGCTCCTTTGGTTTCTCTCCTCCTTCTGGAGCAGAAAGAACTTCCGGAATCACAGAGCGCTTCCCAAGCCAAGAGAAGCAAGACCGTCAGATTGTTTCTCCCTGGGATGTCGCACCTCTCCGTGGGTTCAGATGGCTGAGAGCTGGGGTCCTGACCCTTCTCATCACCAGGCAGACACCCCACAGGACAGAGGGAGCAGAGCTTGCAGCCTGGCAAGGGCATTTCATGGCTGATACCTCCCCCCCTCCCTGGGGAGAGAGTCTGAAGGAGGCGGTCCATGGGCTCTGCCCCCGTGGGGCTTCCCACCAGCTCTCCATCCCCTGCTCTGAATAAGCCTCTTTTTGAACCACTTTCAAGAAAATTACACCTTTCACCCAGCAACCTTTGGGCCGTCCCTGCCCCCCGGGCGTGTGCTCCAGACACCCTCTGGATTCTGGGCAGAATGTTAAACATAGTCAGACAGAGAAGATGCTGGGAGAAATCACAGCTTGTGTCCTCAATCAACTGGAAATGCCCCTTATCCTTTCAGTCAGACGCCATCTTCCTCAATTTACAACTTCTCATGGATAGGTCTTTATAGCTGCTTGGGAGACGGTTTTCCATGGGTGTCCTGCATTCCTCTGAGTCTCGTGAGCAGAGGCAACGGTGCTGGTTCTGGATGAGTTTTCGAGGATGTTTGTATATCAGACAACCCTGAAAGACAGAAAAAGTGTCTCCCTCTGGGACACAAGGCAGATTTGTTTCCTGAACAGTATAATAATGATAACGTCTCCCTCCAGGGCAGAGGTTTGGGCAGGTTTGCCGCAGAGGATTGGGGGTTTCCAAGCACAGGGCTCCTGAGTTGTGCCTATTCACCCCTTACCAGGGCTGCTCTGCACCGCCCGTGAGCTTGGGGGCAGGGGAACAGGCTTCTCACTGTGCCGGTAGTAATAAAAGTCCCTTGCCTCTGACCCAGGAGTCATCCATGGAACTGTGGTGGCTCACGTAACTGGGAGCAGGGTAGACTCTCAGACCCTTCTAGACACTCCTCTGGTCTATGCCCTGTAACTCAACTAAGCATATAGCGCTAGTATACACGTTATACATGAAAATGTGTCAGATTTCAAGTAAATGAGTCTTGTCTCCTCGAGGGCAAGCAGGATGCACTGTCAAATTATCTAATAACTATGGGACACATGGCAAGTGCCCCCTAACTTCTTGCTGTCATTTCATCGTCTGGGTGGCCTGCAGTCGGGAGTGTGCCTCTACTGTGTCCACAAGAGCCACCCCTGGCTGTTGACTCACTGGTGGTGCTGGGCGTCCCAGTTTACAGGGGTCTCCACTTTAACCTTAGGCCATTCCCTCCACTACCAAAAAATGGGATGGTGGTGGCGGCATTCCTCGCCACCCGGTGAGCCAGAAAGTGCCGGGAGGGATGCTAATGAGAGCCTGGGGGCCTGAGTCCAAGAGGCCTAAATGCTTAGGCCTGATGTACTGGAGAGAAGACATCAAATCCCCGGGGGCTTCCCTGGCCGTCCAGTGGTTAAGACTCCATGCTGCCACTGAAGGGGGCGCGGGTTCGATCCCTGGTCGGGGAACTGGGATCCCACATGCCGCAGGGCATGTCCAAAACATAAAGCAACAGCAAATATATATATAAGGAACAAATTGGGAAGAAATATTTGTAACATATATAATAAAAACTTAAAAAAAACAAACAACCAAACATCCAATACCAGCCCCAATCAAAGGGCCCAGTGTCCAGATGTCTGGGAGGCTGGTCTGCCTGGGAAACAGAAGCCCATCGCCCTGGGTATCAAGAATAAGAGACCTGGTATCTAAGGCCAAGTCTGCATCAGTTCCAGGCTATCCCTTGGCAGGAGACTCAGGGCTGCAGTGAAACAGAAATGAACCAACCCAAGGAAATCACCAAAGCCGTCTCTGAATAAGGATTTGACAGCTTCTCCCTTTTCATTGTGTTAGACTCTGTGATGCTATAGATGGAAGACCCCATAATCGTGATTTTATTAAAAAAACAAAAACAAAAACAAACTGCTACCGAATGCAACTCCTGCGAGCAGGGAGAGCCAGGATGGGCCTTGAACTTGGAGCCAGAAGTTACGGAGTGCGGGTCTTGGCTCTGCCCCCTGTGAACAGAGGGAACCCCATTTCCTCACCTATAAGAAGGGGGGGCGTAACATGATGCTGATCACTGTGTGTGTGAGAGCGCTCAGGCCCTGGGGGTGCACAGGTGGGCGTGCTCCCGGGGCTCAGGTGCAGTGGCGGGAGGGGGACGTTACCCTCAGGGGCCACCAGGGGGCACTGATGGGGTCCCCTCCTGAAACTCCTTCCCCCACCATGCGAGCCGCGCTTCAGGCTGTTGAGTCACCGTAATATTAATAGTAAAAGCCATGATTTCCTAGGTGGGTTTGACGAGCCAGTTGTTTCACACATACATGATGTTATTTCTAATCTTGAGTCACTATGACATTTATAATATTTACAGCTGTGAACTGTCCTAAATTCCAAATGAAGAAACTGGTTCTCAGCAGATGGGATACACGGCCGAGGTCGCGAGAGGGTTCTGGAAGGACGCGGGTCCTGTCCTTAGCAGAGGCGCACCCGACACGGGCGCCACTTTTCCTTAGAATGGAAAGTCCTTTCCACACGTTGTCCGCTTAATCCTTGCCGCCATCCTCTGCGGTGGTTTATTATTTGCACCTCCTACCAGAAGACAGTGTGGCTCACGGTGCATGTGGTGGCACCAGATTCTGCAGCCCAGCAGCTCTGCCAAGGGTGGGGATTCCCTTTATATAACATACTTGAAACAACAAAACTACAGAGATGGAGAGCAGGTTACTGGTTCCACGGGTTAGAAGGAGGAAGATATCTGTATGGAGGTGTACCACGAGGGAGCCGTGCGGGGATTGGACAGCCCTGGATGGGCGAGGGCTTACATGAAGCTGCGCACGTGGTCTAGCTGCAGAGAACCCACACATGCCCCAGGAAGCGCCGGTGTGGCGAGAAATCTGAATAAACCCTGTGAGTGGTCCCCACGTCAGTTTCCTAGTTTTTACCTTGAACTATGGTTGTGCTGGATGGTCACTTTAGTGGGGGGCGGGGAAGGGGGGCTGGAGAAAAGGTGCGTGGGACATTTCTTTGCAGTTTCCTGTGAATCTGTGATTGTTTCCAAATAAAAAATTGGAAGACATCTTGCAGAGTCAGAAAGCAAGGAAGTGCTAAAAAATATGCACGTTGATGGGGCATGTCAAAAGCACACGGAGCCAACAGAAAGCGCTCCCAGTGGCCAAAGCTGGAACCTCTTCTTCTTCTTCTTCTTTTTTTTTTTTTTTGCGGTACGCGGGCCTCTCACTGTTGTGGCCCCTCCCGTTACGAAAAACAGGCTCCAGACGCGCAAGCTCAGTGGCCATGGCTCACGGGCCCAGCTGCTCCGCGGCATGTGGGATCTTCCCGGACCGGGACACGAACCCGTGTCCCCTGCATTGGCAGGCGGACTCTCAACCACTGTGCCACCAGGGAAGCCCCCATGTGGACAGTGAAACCTCATGGGTGTACCCCTGCCGTGATGTGGTGAGGATGTCCTTGGTGGTCTTCACACCCCCAAACCCATAACCCCAGTCTAATTGTGAGAAAAAGCAGACAAATTCCGATAGAGGGACATCTTACAAGACACTGATCCACACCCCAAAACCATCAAGGTCGCTGAAAACAAGAAAAGTCTGAGAAACTGTCACAGCCCAGAGGAACCTAAGGAGACAGGCCAACCAGATGGAATGTGGGATCTTGGAAGAGAAAAAGGACATTTGGTAAAAACAAAGGAAATCTGAATGAATTATGGACTTTGATTAATAATACTATATCCATATTGGTTCATTAATTATAACAGATGTAGCATACCAATGTAAGATTAGTTAATAATAGGGAAAACTGTGGGCTGGGTATATATGGGAACTCTCTGAACGATCTTTTCAATATTTTTGTAAATCTGAAGCTGTTCTAAAAAAGAAAGTCTATTACCAAATAAAAGTTAAAAGAAATTAAAATTTTGATGTGAAATTTTTGAGCCACTTCTGCAAATCAGGAAGGGTTCTATCGTCAAAGGCATCCTAGCAGTGAGCATGGTATTACTAGCTGTGTTTTGCTGAAGCTTATTTGGCTTGGCTGGAGTGTGCACCCAGGTCTCCTGGCTGTTACCCCGTAGTTCTTCCCGTTATGCTCGCAGGGACCCAGAGAGAAGAGGTTATTCGGTTACAGTGGGGAGACCAGTTAACCAGAATGCTCCATCCTCAACCATTCGTGGCTTCGTCCTCCCTCTAGGACTCGGCGCAATTCCCTGAACTTTGCACACACGAGTTCTCATTGTCACAACCTTTCAAGGGGGTAGGAATTGTTTGCTCCATGTTAGGGATGGAGGAACTGAGACTCAGGGAGGTAATCTGCTCGAGGTCACTCGGTGGCCAGCGGTGGGTTGGGATTCCAATGCCAAGCATTCCTCCCCCCCCACACTGCATCACGCCCCTCCGTGAATGGCCTGCATGGTCCCACTGAGGAATTTCACACAATCACAGACGTAGCCATGATTCCTGGGTTTTTTTTTTTTTTTTCCCTCTGGCTGCTCTTTGCTTTGTGGGGACAGTTAGTGAGCAAGGATTCAGTTTCGTCTCCTGAGGAAAGTCTTTGGAATATTTTCATAACAGGGATGGGAAATGGGGATTGGTTGCTGCCCTCACAGGACACATGATAGAATCTCTGCTTATAAACCAGGTCGGCACAATATTGCACATCAACCCCCATGTCCCCATGCCTGCTCCCAGGGCAGACATGACTAATCGGTCTTGAGCTCCTGCCTGCTGAGCCTGGACTCAGCCTGACAGTCGTTCTTGTGAGCTCTCCAGGCAGCCACCATGAATCCTCAGAGCTGTCCCCGAGATGAAACCACTCTGCCATCCCAGCTAGAGCACAGCCACCCTTTACATTTTTCAACGTTTGAGACACAGGAGGAGAGCAGGCGTAGGCTGGTTACTGCATTTGTAGCTGATGCTCTAGTCACAACACAAAATTATTCCTCCAGCCTTTAATTAGGAGGTGCTGTCACGACCACATTCCTGACGGCTGGGGGAGGGGCAGACGCCATCGAGCTGCTGAGTGTCAGGGTGGCAGTGATGCCATCCCGGTGCTGCCTGGGCGGCACCACGTGGCAGGATGCCAGGGGCTGTGCAGCCCAGCCACCGTGGGAAGTGACGTTAAGGCTTGTCTTTGGAAGAAGACCTGGGCAGTTGCCAGGAGGGATGCCTGCAGGACGAGGCTTTATGTTTTGTTCCAGAAAGCAACAGCCTACCGGCTCAGGAACAAGCTGGAAAATTGCCTTGTGATCCCTGCCCACTTGCTGACCGTTTCAGGCCCCGGGATCAATAACAGTAAGAAGTCCATCGTGTTAATTGCAGGCAGTACACGGTCTTCTGAAATACGAAGCCAATTTACCCAAGACTAGCATTTATGGGGAGTTGTCAAGCCTGATGAAGGCTAAAACAAATCATTAGGTCCTCATACTTCTAAGTAGCTCACAAACTGTGCGTTAGCTTAACTCATATTTACTAACATTTTGGTTTTCGTTTATAGCCATGTTTCTTCCTTCTGTGGGTTCCCACAGCTCCAAATGGAGGGACCACATAGTCCCACGTAACACAAACACAGGGGCATGCTCTCTGGCGAGTTTCACAGACAGACTGGACCAGTTCTGCAGGTGCTAAGCTCAGCTTGTTAATGTTCTAAGAAAGTGAGCATCTCAGGTCACCTTTGATGCCGGGGGTTCAGTGAAAGATACCGGGAACCTGGATGGCAGAGGACATCAGCTCCTGAGCTGCGTGGTCCCTCTGGGCTCCCGCACGTCCCAGAGTGGGGCGTACAGCAGGGAGAGGATGCAGCCTGCACTCACCAGGCCTGCCCTCTCGGAGCGCACCTGACTTCCACACTTCCCAAAGGTCCGATGTTGTCAGTTTGTCACCATCCGACGTGGATCACCCGTTAGGTACCGTTTTGTGCTGGTCCACCTCAGAGGCCTCATGCTTTTACAACCCAGACACGATTGCCATAGGCTTGGGCACCACTTTCGGATCCATCCATTTATTTACTTATCCATTCAACAAGTATTTATTGAGCATCTACTATGTGCCGGGTCCTGGAGCTTCACCGACATTGAGACACTGTTTTGCTCGCGCAGAGCTTGGTGTCCCAATTGGTTGTTGTCGGGGTAGCAGCGGTTACATGTGATTGACACACGGTGCATACATACAACTTGGGGTAGAAAGACCACCTGGGTCCACTTTCCCCAAAGGAGGCCATGGGCAAGGCAGGGGTTTCAGGTTCATGCGTATCTCACCTGCACACTAGGAGGAGTACTCCCTGCTCTTCTCTCCACCCACTCCAGGAAGCCAGGTGTTGCAGGGGACGGGTTTGGAGTCAGAAAGCTTTGGCCCAAATCCCAGCTCCCCCCTCTCTATCACGGTGCCCCAGGACAAGTCACCTGGCCTCTGTAAGCCTCAGTTTCCTTGTCTGAGAAATGGGGTGATAACTACAGCTGCCTCATACAGTTGAGGGTTAAATGGATCAATGAAGGCACTGGCACATAGTAAGAACTCTGTAAATATTAGCTATTACTCCTCCAGTCAAGTGGGCAAGGGTCCGATGCTCACCCATTCCTGGATGTGAGCCGTAGGCGCCATGGAGGGGGGCGGACGGATGTTACAGGAGACGCCTGGAGCAGTTTCCTTCCATAAAACAGCGTAGGGCTCAGCACGGCCTGGTGCCCTTTCTTATAGGCAGCTCGATGCACCCAGGAGACCAGCAGCCAAGGGGCCTCACACTGTAACAGTGATAACAGCAGAGGAAGTGGACGCAGGAGAAAACGCAGGTGCTCGGCCTACCCATGGGCACCCAGGCAGGACCCGATGCGTATAAGGAAATGCACAGCGATCAGCCCACAAGAACTTGGGGGTTCTGTTTGCAGACGGGTACACTGATTTAATGAACAGCTATTTCTTAATATTTGGATTTTATTTCTAGATACAGAAATGAAAATAATCAGAATAGCATTTTATAATGGGGGCACAAACAACTCATTTTTATTTTTTGGAAACACCCCACATGCAAAATTAAGACAATTTCCAAATCATCTTGCGGCCTCTGCTTGTGAGACAGCTCTTCCTGGGCCACACCACAGTGGTCACAGGTCATTTTCACCCCGTGACACTGATCCCACACCTGTAGGTCATCAAAGGCCGCAAGGATGGCTGCAGTGCATTTTCTTTGGCCCGTGGAGCTGTGGTCTGTAGAGTTTTGCCTTTGCTGCGATCTGCCCATCTGCTGCTGTGTTTGCGTCGCTCTGGTCAGCTCTGAGCCAGGACCCTCAACTTTGATCTGGTCCAGCGCCCTGAGGACATTCGCAGGGGTCAGCCACCTCTCTCCCCTCCCCACTGTCTGCTGGCCTGTCCATGGCTCTCCCTGCACACAGGAGACGGAAGCAGCCATGTCGGGGGCCTCGTCAGAGAAGGGACAGGCCAGGAGGAGAGCCGAGAAGAAACAGATTTCGGAAGAACTGGGTCTCTTTTGCCAGCTCTCTCCCTCCTGCGCTATTTCTGCAGCTGGCAAACACAAGAGCACAGTGTGTGAAGTTCAGATCTGTTTCTGCACCGTCAGATCAAGCCTGGGAAGCAGACAGATGAAAGTGCTCTTTCGAGATCCAAGATCAGGCTGAAGAGGAGAGGCCAGGTCACAGCATCACCAGGCCCAGGTCCTCTTGGCCGGAGCCTCTGCAGCCGGACTTGTGCCCAGGCAAGCAAGCAGCTTTGGGGCCTGTGCCCGCTCTGCACCCCCGTGCCTGGGAGCACACTTTGAAGTGCAGGCCGCTCTACAAAGCATCAGGCAAATGCCCCTGGGCTCTCGGGGGATAAAAGCTGGTGTCAGTGTTTACTTACATGACACTGAGCCCAGGCAGGAGGGAGGAGAGCCGGGGGCTAGGAGACCTGGCCAGACACCTGCCCTCAGAAAAGTGGCCCCAGCGTTCAAGTCAGCCTCCCAGGTGGCTGGTGCCAGGGCCCGGGTGGCAGGGGAAGCTCTTACACGTGCTGTGAGGTGGAGGCAGGGTTTGTGCCACATCAGTGACGGGCGGGAGGAGGTGCTGAGATGTGACCATTAAATCCGTGTGAACTTAGATGCCTCTCCGAGATGGGGGTTTCTTCCGTCCGTCCGAGCCAGCAAGTGAACTTTGCACACAGAGTTAAACAGCCCTGATGGGACTTCCCTGGTGGTGCAGTGGTTAAGAGTCCGCCTGCCAATGCAGGGGACATGGGTTCGAGCCCTGGTCCGGGAAGATCCCACATGCCGCGGAGCAACTAAGCCTGTGCTCCACAACTACTTAGCCTGTGCTCTAGAGCCCGTGAGCCACAACTACTGAGCCCGTGTGCCACAACTACTGAGCCCGTGCACCACAACTACCGAGCCTGTGCTCTAGAGCCCGCAAGCCACAACTACTGAGCCCGTGTGCCACAACTACTGAGCCCTCACGCCTAGAGCTCGTGCCCCACAATGAGAAGCCACTGCAAACAGAAGCAAGTGTACTGCAATGAAGAGTAGCCCCTGCTCGCTGCAACTAGGGAAAGCCCGCGCGCAGCAACGAAGACCCAAGGCAGCCAAAAATAAATAAATAAATAAATTTATTTAAAAAAAAAAACACACAAAAAAACCCCCAGCCCTGATTATCCTGTGACGTCACTCCCCGTACTGGATGCCGTGCTCTAGACAGGGGACTATTGCTGGCTGCCCATGTGACAGCCTCAGATACTTTTTTTTTTTTAAAGATCTTTATTGGAGTATAATTGCTTTACAATGGTGTGTTAGTTTCTGCTTTACAACAAAATGAATCAGTTATATATATACATATATTTCCATATCTCTTCCCTCTTGCATCTCCCTCCCTCCCACCCTCCCTATCCCACCCTTCCAGGCGGTCACAAAGCACCGAGCTGATCTCCCTGTGCTATGCGGCTGCTTCCCACTAGCTGTCTACCTTACGTTTGGTAGTGTATATATGTCCATGCCTCTCTCTCGCTTTGTCACAGCTCACCCTTCCCCCTCCCCATATCCTCAAGTCCATTCTATAGTAGGTCTGTGTCTTTATTCCTGTCTTACCCCTAGGTTCTTCATGACATTTTTTTCCCTTAAATTCCATATATATGTGTTAGCATACGGTATTTGTCTCTCTCTTTCTGACTTACTTCACTCTGTATGACAGACTCTAGGTCTATCCACCTCATTACAAATAGCTCAATTTCGTTTCTTTTTATGGCTGAGTAATACTCCATTGTATATATGTGCCACATCTTCTTTATCCATTCATCCGATGGTGGACACTTAGGTTGTTTCCATCTCCGGGCTATTGTAAATAGAGCTGCAATGAACATTTTGGTACATGACTCTTTTTGAATTATGGTTTTCTCAGGGTATATGCCCAGTAGTGGCATTGCTGGGTCATATGGTAGTTCTATTTGTAGTTTTTTAAGGAACCTCCATACTGTTCTCCATAGTGGCTGTATCAATTTACATTCCCACCAGCAGTGCAAGAGGGTTCCCTTTTCTCCACACCCTCTCCAGCATTTATTGTTTCTAGATTTTTTGATGATGGCCATTCTGACTGGTGTGAGATGATATCTCATTGTAGTTTTGATTTACATTTCTCTAATGATTAATGATGTTGAGCATCCTTTCATGTGTTTGTTGGCAGTCTGTGTATCTTCTTTGGAGAAATGTCTATTTAGGTCTTCTGCCCATTTTTGGATTGGGTTGTTTGTTTTTTTCTTATTGAGCTGCATGAGCTGCTTATAAATTTTGGAGATTAATCCTTTGTCAGTTGCTTCACTTGCAAATATTTTCTCCCATTCTGAGGGTTGTCTTTTGGTCTTGTTTATGGTTTCCTTTTCTGTGCAAAAGCTTTGAAGTTTCATTAGGTCCCATTTGTTTATTTTTGTTTTTATTTCCATTTCTCTAGGAGGTGGGTCAGAAAGGATCTTGCTGTGATTTATGTCATAGAGTGTCTGCCTGTGTTTTCCTCTAAGTGTTTGATAGTTTCTGGTCTTACGTTTAGGTCTTTAATCCATTTTGAGCTTATTTTTGTGTATGGTGTTAGGGAGTGATCTAATCTCATACTTTAACATGTACCTGTCCAGTTTTCCCAGCACCACTTATTGAAGAGGCTGTCCTTTCTCCACTGTACATTCCTGCCTCCTTTATCAAAGATAAGGTGACCATATGTGCGTGGGTTTATCTCTGGGCCAGCCTCAGATACTTTTGAAAGCTGTTTCTTTCTTGGGCACTGACTCAGGGCCCCAAACCACAGACCAGCGTTTAAATGCCTCCAGCTGAGCCTTTCCCCTCCCCTGAAACACGCAGGCCCGTCCTCCATCTGTTGTCACCCGCCTGCAGGTATAAAGCAGGACCGATCCCCCCTTGGTATTAAAAAGGCTGCCTTGGCTTAGGAGGAGGGAGTAACCAGGTAGTAAATAAGGTCTTTACCACAGACAGTGAATAATGAATGTTAGTGAGAAAATGACGGTAATTCTTCACCTGTCAGATGAAAAGGGCACAGGAAAGAGCAGTTTAAAAATAGGGACGATGCTCAGGGTGTGATGGGGACAGCTGGCAGCCTGGGAGCCACTGTCTGGCAGGGAGGCGGGAGGTGGGTGGCCAGGGCATCCTCGGAGGAGCTCTGGAGCTCTTGGCCAGGAGCACCCTGTTAGGATTGGAGAACCGGGCAGGGTGTCTCCTTGACCATGACCTTGGACGAGGCCTTACTCCCTGACTGCTTGGAACCTCGGCCTGCGGCCCATCTTCATTCACATCCTGCGCAGACGCATGCAGAGTGGGCTTCCCCACCCCTGCACCGTGGAGTCTCTGGGTGTCGGCTTCCCTCCAGCTCCGCAGGGACTGCCTGTACGAGGAAAGGGCTGGACGAAAGTGTCATGAGGCAGCACGAGGAAGTCAGCACAGGCTATGGAGTCGGATGGCCTGGAATCGAGCAACTGTACCAGTCAGTTACTTCTTGCACAGCCCGGACAGTGAGCCAGCCTCTCGGAGCCTCAGCTTCGCTGTGTGTGTCTGAGGATGTGATTCCTTCCCCAAGGGATTTAATGAGATCGTCTACCTGAGTCACCTCTTTGAGGATCTCAGTAAACACAGGTTCTTCCCCTTCTAGCTTTAATGCCCTGGCCACAGCTCCGCCCCTGCCTCTGCCCTCCCAACGCTGGTCCTCTGCACACAGGTCCCGTGTTCATGTCCGTCTTTGCTGTCTTCTGCCTTAGACAAGTGCCGACCCAAGAGGGTGGGGGATGTCTCTGTTATTTACCACTGTTACCCAGTGAATGGTACTCAGTGCCTAGCTCTCTATTTATTGAAGAATCCAGTCCTTCCTAAGTAACTATTGGTTTTATGAAAACAAAGATGCACATTTTTTAAAAGAATTAATTCACTCAATGCTCAGGTTAGTGGTTGATAGCTGAAAGGGCTTAATTAAAATTCCCGGGGCTTCCCTGGTGGCGCAGTGGTTAAGAATCCGCCTGCCAATGCAGGGGACACGGGTTCGAGCCCTGGTCGGGGAAGATCCCACATGCTGCGGAGCAACTAAGCCCGTGCGCCACAACTACTGAGCCTGCGCTCTACAGCCCATGAGCCACAACTACTGAGCCTGCGAGCCACAACTACTGAAGCTTGTGTGCCTAGAGCATGTGCTCCACAAGAGAAGCCACCACAATAAGACTGCGCGCCTCAATGAAGAGTAGCCCCCGCTCGCCGCAACTAGAGAAAGCCCGCGCAGCAACAAAGACCCAATGCAGCCATAAATAAATTAATTAATTAATTTAAAAAAAGAGAAACCAAAGGGCACAACTTCACTGACGTACAAATGTACTGTTAGTAGAATTGGTCCTAAAGTTTAAAAATAAATAAATAAATTCCCGCTTTAGAATATCCAAAATATACAAAGAACTCATATGACTCAACATCAAAACAAACAACCTGATTAAAAACTGGGCAGAAAGGGCTTCCCTGGTGGCACAGTGGTTGAGAGTTCCCCTGCCAATGCAGGGGACATGGGTTCGTGCCCCGGTCCGGGAAGACCCCACAGGCCACGGAGCGGCTGGGCCCGTGAGCCATGGCCGCTGAGCCTGCGCGTCCGGAGCCTGTGCTCCGCACGGGAGAGGCCACGGCAGTGAGAGGCCCGCGTACCGCAAAAAAATTAAAAATGGGCAGAAGGGGAATTCCCTGGCGGTCTAGTTGTTAGGACTCCGTGTTTTCACTGCCGAGGGCCTGGGTTCAATTCCTCGTCAGGGAATTAAGATCCCACAAGCCATGCGGCACAGCCTGAAAAACAAAGTAGAAAAAAATGGGCAGAGTACCTGAATAGACATTTTTCCAAAGAAGAAATACAGATGGCCATACAGATGGCATTCAGACACATGAAAATATATTCAACATCACAAATCACCAGGGAAATGCAAAGCAAAATCACAAAGATCTACCACCTCACACCTGTCGAACGGCTGTCATCAAAAAGACAACAAATGAGTGTTGGTGAGGATACAGAGAAAAGGGAACCCTTGTGTACTGCCGGTGGGATTATAAGTTGGTGCAGTTACTATGGAAAATAGTATAGCCTCCTCAAAAAAATTAAAAATAGAACAGCCATATGATCCAGCAGTTTCACTTCTGGGTATTTATCAGAAGAAAATAAAAACACTAATTTGAAAAACAATATGTACCCCCGCCCATGTTCATTGCAGCTCTATTTACAACAGCCAAGACATGGAAGCAACCTAAGTGTCCACCAGTGGATGAACGGATAAAGAAGATGTGGTATGTTATGCAACGGAATAGTAGCCACAGAAAGATGAAATCTTGTCATTTGTGACAACATGGATGGATCTAGAGGGTATCATGCTAAGTAAAGTAAGTCAGACAGAGAAAGACCAGTACAGTATGGTCTCATTTATATGTGGAATCTAAAAAACAAAACCGACCAGCCAACGAACCAACCTACCAACCAAACAAAGCAAAAACAGACTCATAAATACAGAGAACAAACAGGTGGTTGCCAGAGGGGAGCAGGGTGGGTGGATGGGTAAAACAGGTGTAGGGAATTAAGAGGTTAAAAACTCCAGCTATATAATAAGTAAGTCACAGGGGTGTAATGTACAGAATAGGGAATATAGTCAATAATATTTTAATAACCTTGTATGGGGACAGATGGATACTAGACTTTTCATGGTGATAATTTCATAATGTATGCAAACGTCCAATCATTGTGTAGTACACCTGAAATGAACGTAATATTGTACATCGACTGTATTTCAATTTACAACATCCTACTTTAGTAGAATTTCATAGTTATTCCCTGTCAACAATGATCCTCCTTCCCATACCTGGTTGGACACCTACCCACCCACCCAAGGCCTGCAAACTTCAGGGGGTCTGGACTTTCTTTCCAGGTCAGTCCTATGCCTCCTTTGACACTGCAGTTGAGCTGTGTGGGGAGAACTGACGTGGCTCAGAGGAAGCCAGTCCCAAGCTTCTGACCCTCGAGCCTCCACTGACCCATCCAGCCTTTCTTCCTAGGTTCTGCTGTCCGAGAGCAAAAGAAAGTGATCGTAGTGTGTCGTATAAATCACCTTGTTGACAACATACCTGGTTACTGTGATTGATTAGAACATTTGAAAATTCTCAAGGGGGTGTTTGTGACTAGATCGCAATTATCCCTCTTAGATTGAACAGAACCGGAGCAGAACCCAGAATGTTTATAAAGAGGCCCTGACTCTGGTCCCCGAGAGGCTCTGCTTGCCTCCAGCTAAAGACCTCGGACATGGGCATCCAGTGCATCATGAATTCCCCGCCTCAGAGCCTCCTTGCCAAGCCCTCAGGGGTCCCGGGAGGTAGCAGGATGAGGTTTCTCTCCGACAGGAAACATCACTGGGGGGCTACCTGGCTGAGGGGTCAAAGGATCAAGGGCACCCAGCAAAGCCAGGGTGAGAAATTCCCATCCTGAGAATTCCGGTGTGCTCTCCTTCGGGGAGGTAAGCGTGCCAGGAGGAGAGGTCTGTGACTGGGAGCTGACGTTGGCAGGTCCCGACAAAAACCATCGCCTCCTGGTGGGGTTAGTGACTATGACTTCTGCAAATTAAAGCAAATTTGCACCTGCTGTATCTCAGAGCCGTGTTCCGCTAAGGTGCAGGGAAGAACAGAGGGTGTCTTCCTCCGCTGTGTGCCAGCTCCAGCTACCCCTGGGCTCACCCTAGTGCAGTTATGAGATGGACGCATGCCCTTAACCTCCATGGAGTTGCCGCCACACTCCAGTGGCTGCCATCGCGTCCAGGGCCGATGAGCTTTCAGGGAAAGCAGTTTTCTCCTTGGAACCGCAAACACTGACCTGTAACAGACTAGGAGAAAAAAGTAAAGCAGACTTTTTCCGTCTTCAACATTGTCCTATCAGGACGCCAGCAATTCCCTGTTATCAACCACGATGATGACCAGAACATGTACATTATAAACCAGCTTTCTGTAGCAGCCAGCACCGTACAGGCACGGATGGGAATTAAAGACACACACACACACACACACACACACACACACACACACACACACACACACACACACACACACACACACACACCTGATGGAGATGATGAAAAGGCTGAAGATTTTCAAATAATCTTTCTAAATTTCTTTAAAAAATTGAAGCGCAATCTGCTTTCTTTATCCAGTCATGCCTTTATTGCTTTTTCAGCATCACAACCTGAATTTAGATGGAAAGAAAATTGTAGCTGTGTCCTTCCTTGAGGTAGTCAGTGACATGATAAATCTGTGTATTAAATGAATCTATTGGAGCTGGGGTGCTGAGACTTCATATTGCTGAAATGCAGTATTCTCCAAATTGATCTACAGATTCAAAGTCCCAGATGGATTTTCTTATAGAGACTCACAAACATCCTGAAATTCCTACGGGACCCCAATTAGCAGAAGAACTAATTCCTACACTTCCTAATTTCACAACTTACTCTAAAACAGTAATCGCGACAGCGTTGTGCTGGCATAAGGATAGACATGTCAATAGACTAGAATTAAGGGTCCAGATATAAGCTGTTCCATTTATGGCCAACTTATTGATGTCAAGACAATTTACTGGGGAGAAAGAATAGACTTTTCCACAAATAGTGCTGGAACAACTGGATTTAAGAAATTGGATGGTTTCTTAAAAAGCACAAGCAACAAAAGAAGAGGTAGATAAATTGGACTTTATCAAAATTAAAAACATTTACACTTCAAACTGTACATTAAGAAAGTGAAAAGACAATCAACAGACTAGGAGAAAATATTTGCAAGTCACCTATGTGATAAGGGACTTGTATCCAGGCTATGTAAAGAACACTTATAACTCAATAACAAGATTAATTTGTGTCTTTGAAAACACACTCCGCTTTAAAAATGGGCAGAGGATATGAACAGACGTTTCTCCAAGGATGATATATAAAGAAGGCCAGTACACACACAAAAAGATGCATACCGTTATTGATCATTAGAGAAATGCTAATCAAAACCACAGTGAGATACCACTTCACACACACTAGGATGGCTAGAGTCAAAAAGAGACAGTAACAAGGATGTGGAGAGATTGGAACCCTCATACGTTGCTGGTGGGAATGTAAAGGTGTGCGGCCACTTTGGAAAACAGCAGTTCCCCCAAGAGGTAAACATAGAGTTATCCTGTGACGTCATTATGGGGGTTTCTCATCTATTCAGCTATTGAATTATTTTTAAATTATATTTTAGTAAGAATCAAGCCGATCTCCGTTTAGTACACATTTTCAGAAACCATCTTTTAAAAGTGTCATTTGCCAGTGTGTTATACATAATCTAAAGGTAGTAAGTGGTGGGCTGATTGAGATAGTGATTTCCTATTATTCTATGAATTAATGAATTGATTAAGTAGGCCAGCCCTGGGAGTCTTATGGCACACCGAGTTGCAGAAGTTTCCAGAGTTCCTCAGGCTCAGGTCACTTGACAAAAACGGACAAAGATTGACACTTAACAAAAATTGTACTCTCTTATGCATCATCCTTCATGCGGCTAAAACATGCATCTTGAGTTTGAAAGATTTCTCTCAAATCTTTGATTTCCTGTTTAAGTTGAATTTTTTTCCCCCGATTTCATGCAACCCATTTGTTCACCAGGCTCGCGGCTTCCCTCATTACTGCTGCCGTTTCAGTTATCTGGTCAACGGGGGCTTTAAGGCCATGGAATGCTGCTCATCAAGGCTCGCAATTATCCCGAGGTCACCGTTTTAGTTAGCCGTTAGCAGCCCAGACATGAGCTCTCAGTTCCGGCTCATGTGCCTCAGAGTTTCCCAGGGTTCCTCGGGGGATGTGTGAAGCTCTCGCGCTCTGGCCACGCTTCTCTGCTGCTCTCCTGCTGTGCCTTGGCCAATATCTTGTCTTCCTTCAGCTCTTGAATTTCTTCCTGACGCTGCTTCATCACTTCCACTCCTCTTGAAAGCCCTGGTTTGCTCATAAAGCGATTTTCCTGCTTTGTCATGGTCTCTTGATCTTTCTTTCTTTCCTTTTTTTTTTCTTTTTTAATATTGAAGTATAGTTGATTTATAATGCTGTGTTAATTTGTGCTATACAGTGACTCAGTTATACACTTATATACATTCTTTTTTATATTCTTTTGCATTATGGTTTATCCCAGGATATTGACTATAGTTCCCTGTGCTGTGCAGTAGGACTTTGTTGTTTATTGATTTCTCAGCAAGAGTTTTAGGATGAGCACTGTACTTCTCCATCTGACCCCCATTCTTCTCAGCTGAAATGGCTGGTTGGAGGCCGGCATCCTCTCCTTAACCCTCGAGGGAGCGGAGGCAGGCAGTCCTTTCAACGAGGGAGAGCGAGGTGCCAAGGGGAGCCATCTCCCGGGCTCTCACTGGGGTTGGGGGTTGGCCACCCAGGCCCCTCAGCTGAATCCCATTACCGGTCCCTTTCCCCTCCCTTTAGCCCGACAGACTCAGGAGCATGTACCCTGGGGGCTCTCTCCTGATGCTTAGGGCTAAATGCTTCCCCAGTGAAACAGTGAAAAGAAGCGCTCATCCCCAACTGAAGACAGGAAAGCACGGGGACCGTGACCCCTCCCAGAAGCAGGTCTGTCACTGCTTTTACCTTAGCGTAGACCTGCTTTTCCGTGTGCAGGCTGGAGCTTGAGGACATCCCCAGCTTGGGAGCCTCGGCCCTGATGAGGGAGTGTTCGTGGCATGTCCCCCGTCATGCAGTGTCCCTCAGGTGAGACTTCTGGGCAGCCCTCCACCTTCAGGGCCTTCCATCTCAGACCACCAGGGCCCCAGGCGAGGTGAGCACAGCCAGCTGCCCCGTGCTGCCCCATCTCAGGTGGAAGGCTCTGGAAAGCTCTTGGCAGTTCTGATACGGGGCTGCCTTGAGCCTTGGAGTGTGAAATGCCTCTCGACAGGCTTAAGCTATGCATGCCGCGTCAGTTTGTAACACGTGAGGACAGAGCTGATGGGACATCCTCAACTCACGGTCAACATGCACTTAGATTGGAGCGCTAGGAATCAATTGTCCCCTCTGCCGCTTCCATCGAACCGTGAATGCTCTTCATGGCGGATGCTGGTTGGGTGGGTTAGAGAACCGAACTCATTAACCCTCATCCCCAGTTCTTCAGTCGGCGTTTCCCAACGTGCGGCCACAGGTCATCTCTGTCATGTAATTACCTGGGGGTCCTTTGGTAGACACACCTTTTCCAGGCCCCAGCCCAGACTTACTGCCTTCAGATCTCTGGGCACGGGGGGTGGAGTCTGCATTTCAGACAAACTTATTTTGCACTTGAGTTTGAGACCTGTAAGTGCTGGGCTGAATGAAGTCTGATCCCACAGTTCCACACCCTGGGGATTCAGCTGTCTGTCAGATTCCAAGGGAAAGAATGACAGAGGAATGCAAATCTCGGATACTAAATAAGCATGTCAGGTGATCACGTTCTTCCTCGCAGGGCTGGCTTAAGGTGTCTGAGGGGCATTTTAATAGGATTTAGTTTGCAAAATCCGACTCCTGTATTGCGGGCCCACAGATTGCATCAGGGTAGGCGCTCCTTCCTTGCACAGCTACCATCCATCTTTCCCTTCCTCTCCTGCCCCCAGACCCCCATCTAAGACAGACTTACTTTCCTCCTCTCCGCCAGCACCAGGGGAGCTCTAGAACATACCCACGCCCAGGTCACAACACAAACCAAGTGTATCTGAATTTCTGGGGGTAGGGCCCAATATCTTTAAAGCTGTTCAGGTGACTCCAAGGTGCCACCAAAGTTGAAACCGTGGCTCTGCGGGCACATTTAACCCGTTTCTGATGACTCCCAGCCCATCTGCATTTAGGGGGGCAGTTCTGCCTCTGCGTTCTTCCCCATCCACTGGTATACACTGTCCCGTGACTCTGTCCGTGCCCTGGGCTCTGACACCCCCAGGAAGACCCCGTGTTGCCCCAGGGCAGCCTTGCAGGCCCCTCCACCACCCGTGAAGTTGTGCCACGTGGCTCTTTGCGCGGACCTGCCCCTTCTGCTCCCTGGCCCGCTCAGTCGAGCTGCCCGTTTGCTGCCTGGGCCACCTTCCCTCTCTCGCAGCCTCGCTTCCCGCCCAGCGCAGCCGAGCCACACGGCTCCCCCTACGAGCCTTGAACGTGAAAGCCCATCGCATCGTCTGCAGTAGCCACTAAGTCAGCTCACCTCGTTGGCCAGCGCCCGAAGTACTGCGGGGAAGGAGTGAGAGGCATAGCGGCCCAAGCTGACGTTCTGTGCTAGAAATGAAGCAACCTGTGCGCAGCCACGCAGACCCTCTGAGAGGCGGTGGCCCCCGGGAGCCCAGAGAAACAAGGGGCTGGTCTTAGCCCCTCGGTGAGGGGCCGGCAAGAGCTTCGCTCCTGTGTATCTTGACCCTGGGAGGCACTTCCAGAACCTTGTTCTCGGCACTTTATAGCTACTGTCCCCATTTTATAGACAGGAAACTGAGGTCAGCTCACCCGGAAGGGGCTGTGTGAGGCTTGGAAGCCAGTCCAGTGGGCTCCCCCCGCGTCCCTCGCACTAACCATCCTGGTCACAAGCCCCTGCACTTCCCCATCCTCATGTCCGGCCGCCGCCCCCCCCCCCCCCCACGCCGAGCTGCCGGGTCCAGGTGGGCATCGCGCTGGTGGCTCCTGGCCGGTTCCTCCTAGCGCGGCAGCGCCTGGCCAGAGCGGGGCTCCGTAAGGCTTTGCGGATGGGTGATGGAGTTAAGGGACTTGATTTTCCGAGATGGCGTCTGATGCACAGAAGTATCGTCTGAACAGAAGAGGACCAGGGAGAGTCACCTCGTCCACGGAAAACCGTGCTCCCGAGAGCTGGGGGCCCGTTCTTCACCCTCCACCTGCGGACCCCATCTCTTCCAGGACCTCAGGGCTCGAACCTGCTGAGCTGACTCTCTTCTTCTCTGCCCGTGGTGGGTCACTACGGGCAGAAGAATGTGTTTCTGCCTTTCCTCCTAAAGGGCCATTTAAACGCATTCCTAAGGAGCCCTAGTTTCCAGCTCAGCTGACCTACTTCTGTTGCCTTAGCTCTTTGTCTAAGGGCTCCTCAGGCAGAAGAGATGTGGTCTGTCTTCCTTCTCCTTGTCTCCCCCGCTCCTTTCCCTCCTTCCTGAAATAATTCATGAATATACTTAAAATAATTAACATACAGGAGGACGTAAACAAATAAAATGTAAATATCCCTGTTCTTACAGTTCTATCTCTGGACTTGTTCTCGGGAAGCTAACACTTTCCCTTTTTATTTTTAAAGCTCTTATGGTGATTACTTATAATTCTGTTTCTTACCTTTCAGAGCAGATTGTCCATAGATGGAGAAGTTGTGACTATCTAGGGAATTTACCTTATACTACTCTCACCACCTCCTCCTCTGCCTTCCCTTTCCCAATTTTTGTTGTAGTATTGTTTTTATTTCTTCTAATAGCTAGTTGCCTTTATGACTTTAACTAATGTACATAAACTCCAATTTTTGATTCATTCACCTTGGACTGTATCTATGGAGTCCCAGCCAAAAGATTAAGAAATGTGTACGCTCCCTTACCCCTAGTTTCCTCAATTTGGCATTGCCTAGGCTTATAAATTTTACATTCAGTTTTGTGACTAAATATGTCTTTCATACTTCATATTTTCATTGACTTTCAATATTGAACTTGCATAAACAGATCTATAATATTATCATTACAGAAATTATTTTAAGTGGTAATTATATAAAAATTTTAATATAATTATAAAATTGCATAAATGAGAATGTTATTGACTCTCTAGAAAAGAAAACATAATTTTTGTCCTCAGAATCTTGCCTCTCAAAGGAGAATTATCCAAGCGTAAAGTTAAAATGGTTGTCTTTGATCCATAGCCAACTCGGTGACTGCTTATCCTTCCCACATCATTCTCCTTCTTTGATTCTTTTTCTGTATTTTGCTGGTGTGGATTCAGGAATAATTTTGTTTGTATAAAGTTTGTGAAAATGCATAACTTTTTCTGAGTCTTTGCAGTCCCTCAAGTGTCTTTCTTCCATTTGTTTGACAATTTTTTGCTTTTATTTATTTTGCTAGTTGTTGATCTATAATTTGCATTTGTAAAGAAAACAGATCTTAAGTGTACAGCAGGTTGAATTTTCGTATGTAACCACCACCCATCTTAAGATAAAAGAACATCATTTCCATCACCCAGAAAATTCCCTTGTGCCCTTTCTGGGGCAGTGGCGTGGACACAGAACAATGCAGGCAACTGTTGTGGTCTCTACACCACAGATTCGTTTTGCCTGCTCTAGAACTTCCTATAAATTGAATCACTCAGTTTCTACTCCATATTTGCCTTCTTATTAACCACAAGATTCTGCGTCGTCGTGTGTATCAGTAGTTTGTGCTTTTAAAATTGCTGTGTAGTAAGGAGTTTCTCCACTCTTCTATTGGTAGACATTTGGATTGTTTCCGCGTTTTGGCTATTACAGATAAGGTGCTATGAGCATCTTGTACATGTCTTTTTGTGAACATCTCTTGGATATAGAGTAGGCACTGTCAAACAGTTTTCCAAAGTGATCGAGCCATTCACACTCCTACCAGCAAAGGATGAGAATCGCAGTCAATCGTCAACACTTGTAATTGTCAGCCCTTTTAATTTAGTCATCCTAGTGGGTATCTCACTGTGGGTTTAGTTTGCATTTCTCTGATAAGTAATCATGTTGAATACCTATTCAAGTGTTTATTGACCATTCAGATATCCATTGGTTGACAATTTGATGGGAGATACGATTCCAGGCTCAAAATAACTTCCCAAACTTTGAAGGAATTGCTTTGTTGTCATTGACAGGATGACTGTGGACAGTTTTATTCTTGTCTTTATGGAAGCCACTTGCTTTCCTCCCGCTGATAGTTTTCAAACTCTCTCTCCATTGTTGGAGTCCTGTAGTTTTACCAGGATGAGGTTAGATGTGTGGTTTGTTTGTTTGTTTCCGTACAGTTGCCTGGTTCTCTCTAGATACATCATCTGGTCACGACTGGTTGCCTGCAGAAACCTCCTCCCAGGCTGCCTCTTCCCATGTCACTACGGAAGCACTCTGTTAACTCATACATGCTGTTACCTAACTAGCAGGCATATCGGGCGTCAGCTTGTTCCTGGACACTCCTGCCTGGATGGCTTCTCTTCCCAACCATGCTCCTTGAAGCCAGGGACTCTCACATTCCTTTTCTGGTTCCTCCATAGCACAGTGCTGGCTCTACCAAGGGGACGCCAGATATATTTGGGTCTCTCTGGGCTCCTGTAGGTGGGAACGTACCTTACTCTTCTCTGAAATACATACCAACCCAGCCTGGGTCATAGCAGGCACCCTGTGTATCTTTACTGACAGAGAGAATTTTCCATCCATCTGAACCGGAAGATCATATACATACTGTTTTTCTTAAGACCATCTTTCCAACTCTGGGACTCCATATGGCATAGTTAGTTCAGAGCTAAATTGGCTTTGGGGACAGGAAGGTCCTTCTCTTAATATCTCTGGATCTTCAAGCAACTTGCAGGGTTGTCTGATCCTCGTGTGGAGTAGATCATTTCCAGTGGACCCAGGGTGAGGAGAGTTGAGAGGGCGGGATTTCCTACTGCAGGTGGTCATTGCTCGGGTAAAATGAGCTAGAGAAATAGAATGTGTGTCAGCTGTAGGTCACAGAAAAAAGCCCAGTTCCCTGCCCTCTCCCTCTTCCCCAACCACAAAGTCATTAGCCATCAGCCCAGCTACCTTCTCCCTCAGCCCCCTACACATGGGTCAAAGGAGAGGGTTTGCTATAAATTAAATGGAAATGTCTTTAGTGATCAATCTACAGGGGTTTGCAGAAGGAAAGGTTGTTAAAATTTAGAACCTTTCATTTTCTTGTTAATGAGCTCCCTGGGACTGGAGGGGGTGATAAATATAGCCTCTCTCACACCTTTGAATCAACCAGCCACAAAAGAGTTTTTAAACCTCCTCTAATTAAGCATTTACACAGGCTGTACTCTGTGTTCATTCAGAGCTTTCCCTCTCTAATAAGCTACAGTTTTCATCACTGCCGGGCAGAAGCTCCAGGGACCCCACTGTTCTATCTGAAAGCAGAAGCTGGTCTCTGCCCGACTCAGGACCCGTGTCTAGTCCCCATCCCGTGTCAGGGACCAGTGCTGGCCTGTCGTCCTCGAGCTCCGCTCCCTCACCCTCTCTGTTCCCTCCCCGCGGGGGACGGGAGCCTAAAAGGCAGTCCGAACTGCGGGCCAGGGCTGCACAGCCACCGTTTATATTTCTAACGAGAGCAGGAGCTCCTGTCATTGCAGCTTCCGAGGGAGGCTGGCAGGAGGTGGGAACGGGGCTTTTTATTTTTAATTCCCTTCAGTTAAAACGCAGGTGGGAGTTTCCTAAGTGACACATGCAGATCCACTCAAGAAAGATTTTCTGAGCACCGGCACTGCCAGCTCACTCTCAGATGCTCCACACGAATGTTCCACGCTTTCCCCACTCCCTTCCCCCATCCCTGGCGCCTTCCTTCTCCCCTGTCATCCTCACTGCCCGGAGAAGAGGTGGGGACTCAGAGCTTCCGTCTCCAAGTCCGGGGAGCGGCCGGCCCCTCCCAGCCTTTCCCCCTCTCCTCCTCCCGCAGGGGACGTGGATGTTCTCCCAGGAAGGCTGAGCCATAGGAAAGAATGAAAGTTTGCCATTTGCAGCGACATGGATGGCCTTGGAGGACATTATGCAAAGTGAATTAAGTGAAACAGACAAAGACAAATACTGTATGATATTACTTATATATGGAATCTAAAAAATATAACAAACTAGTGAATGTAACAAAAAAAGAAGCAGACTCACAGATATAGAGAACAAATTAGTGGCTACCAGCCAGAGGTACGGAGGAAAAAAAAGGTTATTATTGGATTATATGAAATCATGTGTGTGAAACTTTCGAAAATTGTAAAGCACTATAGAATTTAAAGAATCGTTCATTCAATCAAAAAAATAATGAAGTAAAAGAAGGTTGCTTCCCTCCCTGGCTCTGGCTCCCAGTGCCTTGCACTTTCTCAGGGGCCTGGGGTCCTTGACTGAGAGCCCTCCCCTCTTTCTTCTCCCAGAACGTCCTCTCCACTGTTGCCCTCCCCCTGCACTTCCGAAGGCCCAGCCCAGCCTTGAACTGGTGGAGCCCAGTGCCCCTCTGGCTGCCAGCCTAGCCCTTGGCCTGCCCTCTGCAAGCCAACTGCTCTAAGGAGCCGTCCCTCCTCCAGCCCCGTGCTCGCTGGCCTGGCGGGGGGCGCAGCTCAGGTGGGCTTCCAGCCCTAAAGGTGACTTCACAGATTTCTTGAATAACACGATCAAATTTCATAGCTCAGCCAGTTGGCTTACAGGCATTTAAAACTGAACCTGTGAAGTCCTTTTCCTACCTCGAATTATATTGCATTCATATTATATTTACTTATCATACGTCTGTCTTCCTTGCTAGATGCAGCTAAGCCTCACCAGGGCAGGGATTTTGTGTGTCCCCATCACCCATGTGTCTCTGGGACTGGCCCCTGTGGGTTCCTTCTCAATAAACATTTGTTTTAAATTGTTTAAATTATAAATGAACACCAAAATTTCCAGTATTGTCAAGAAACACACAGATTAAACAATGATTTACTGGATAGCACAGGGAACTATATTCAATATCTTATAGTAAACTATAATGGAAAAGAATCGGAAAAAAAAAGAGTATAGATATATACATATATATGTACAACTGAATCACTTTGCTGTACACCTGAGACACAATCTTGTAAATCAACTATACTTCAATAAAAAAAATAAATACATAAAAATAAATAAAGTTTTAGGCAATTTAAAAAAAGAAAAAGGAACAAGAATTAAAAACCCAGTCCACCATAAAATGCTAAAAATTGGTGAAATTAGGTGAAGGGGATCCAGTTGTTCATCAAACAATTCTCTTCATTTTTCTGTAAGCTTGAAATTTTTTTAAAAAGTCAGTGAGAAAAAAACATACTGCCTAAAATAGTGTCTTTCCATTTCAGAGCTATTTTTCATATTGAAATTAATATTCCAGTAAGAGAATTCCAAGTTCTTCCCTAATTTAAAAAAAATCACCTTCATCTTTTTATCCACACTCAAGAACCAAAAAGTGAGCAGCAAAATTAATTTTTCACATCTTATTTCTATTGCGGGAACTCATTTCTTTTCACAAAGTCGGGGAGCGCATGTTCACCATCTTTAGAATTAAAAACCAGGCAAAGCTTCCCCTACCTGGTACCTTTGGTGGGTGGACAGAGACCCTGAAAACTGAAGTTCCCAGAGGATCCTTGGATAATCTCCAGGAGAGATAGCTTGTCCATGTCTGATCTATTAGGATTCACGTCTGCCCAGATTCCTTTAGAATCCCTCCTGATTGGGCTCACACACTGCAGGGTTTGATCTTGATTTCTTTTAGTCGATCCAGAGAGCTTTGTTAAGTCCAGGTTGGATCACCTCTTTATCAATAGGAATGCGTCCAACCTGTTTATCGTAGCCTACGGTGTGAGATCCGCGTCCCAGAAAGCATGTTCTGATGCTGGATCTGGGTTTCTTGTGGCTTTCTTGGTTGTATAAAAAGGTGGAATTAAAATGGGATCCATTAACCACTGGCAAAGCATATTGAATGAGTATAGTTAACAAAGATCACAAAACCCTGTGATCTCAGTCACTAAGGACCCTGTAATTTAGAGACCTCTTTCACTCCCCACAATCCGATCCAGGGTCTACAGATGGGCGGGTGTATGCAGACATTCGAGAGAAGGTGCAGGGTAGGGCATAGGTCCAGACAAGTGATCAGGTCTGGAGGCAAGAGCTCAGGAGTATAGGAATGTAAATGTCAGGTTAAACCTACAGAGAAAGACAAACATCACGTGATAGCCCTTGTGCGTGGAGTCTAAAAAAATGGTACAACTGAACTTACTTACAGAATAGAAACAGGCTCATAGACATAGAAAGAAACTTATGGTTACCGAAGGGGAAAGGAGGGGGGAGGAATAAATTAGGAGTTTGGGATTAACAGATACACTCTACTATATATGAAATAGATAAACAACAAGGACCTGCTGTATAGCACAGGGAACTATACTCCATAGCTTGTAATTACCTGTAATGGGAAAGAATCTGAAAAAGAATATATATACGTATCAACATATTGATACGTATATATACGTAACTGAATCACTTTGCGGTACCCCTGAAACTGTCACAGCATTGTAAATCAACTATATGTCAAGAAAAAAAAGACGTTAAACATAAAAAAAAGAATATAAATGTTAGCTAGAACTCGGGCTTGGAAAGATCACCCCAAGAAAGTACACAGAGTAAGGAAGGCAAAGGGCCAAAGGAAAACGTTATAGATATTGCTACTTAAGAGGTAAACAGAGAAAGAGAAGCCCATAATGAGTACTTTCAAGAAGTGGATAGAGAGGTAGCAGGAAAGCTTTAGAAGGGAGAGGTGTCTTGGAAGCCGAGGGAAGAATGACTTTCCAATCGAGGATCTATCCTTAGCGCTAAATGCAAGGCAAGGGGAGAAAGTGTATATAGAAGATGGAAACCACTGTATAAATTTAGAGGGAGCAGTTTCAGGCATGTGGTTTGCAGTGTTGAGAAGAAACATACTCAAGAATGAATGGTAGCTGGAGGGGGATTTGGGATTGAGTGGTTTGGCTTTTCTGAAAGATGGAAGAGGCAAGAATGTTTATAAGGCTTTGACAAAAGAGACTTTATGGAGAGAAGATCGCAGCCTCAGAAGGCAGCCTAAGAGAAGTTCCTTGAGCAGTGTCTTTAAGGAAGCACGAAGGGGGTGAGTCCCCAACACAGGTGGGATGATTAACCTTAGAGGCAGAAGCACACGCCCACCTGACCCGGCCAGGAGCCAGAAATACAAGGTGTGGGCAGAGTGGGGTAAATCTGTAAGACTCCCTGGGAGGGGCTGCTTAGATGGCCTTGTCTTGTGACAGTCATTTTCTCAATAAAATGGGAGGCCAAAGTTATCTGCCAGAAGTGAAGAGAGGAAGGGCTTGGGGAAGAGGCTGCACCAGAGCCCAGCTGGGTGGCAGCAGCCGTGTGCACGGAGCAACTGCTTCTCCAGCGGCACCCAGGGGCCTGGGCAAAGGGCTGAAGGAGCAAATGGCTGGGTTTCCTGAAGGCTGGGGGTCCTTAGGTCGCGTGTGATGGGAGAGAGCTGGGGAGAGGAAAATCGCAGTGGTGGACGTGGGCTCTGGGGTGATGGGGAAGGACGGAAGCCAGAACAACGTGGCTCATCTAGGACGGCACGTTGTGAAGAGATGGAAGAAGAAGGGTGTCGGCAGTAAGAATGAGAAAAGGCCGGGGGGAGGGGCCGGTGTGAGGATGGGATGCCGGAGAGGCCAGGGGAACAGGGGACACCATGGGTGGGGGGCTGGCGTGCAGCTGAGACATCCGGGGTGGATGACCGAACGGACAAAGAGCCCGCCCAGGGGAGCGCGGACTTGAGGGCAGAGACTGGAGCGAAGAGCAGAGGTGTGTCTGGATGTGAACAGCAAGGCAGCCATTCTCACCTCCCCATCGTTCAGGATACTGATTATCTGTCTGTCCCGGTGAATGATGTGCTCCTTTGAGGTCAGGGGCATTCTTCCTCTTTGTGTGGCTCACAGCGTCAGGAGCAGTACTGTCAAAACATGAACAAAGCGGGAGGTAGCAACGCCGGGACCAGCCCACCAGGCTGTGTCCTGGACCTCCTGACACTGACAAGAGCGAAACTGCGTCTAAATCCCGTTGAGTCTGAGATAAGGATCTGAGCCTGTTTTCTAGGACTGCCTCCCCATCTGTCAGATTTTCTCCCCAGGATGAATGTGCCATGTCCCCGGCCAACCTCCAGGGACGTCTCTGGCTTCCTTTAGACTGAGGGTCTGCCTCTCACTGTCTCCAGTTCCCTGGTCCGACCTCACCTGAGCACCCACAGGACAGGTGTTACGCACCACTGTCCTCCTGGCGCTATAACAGGATTGCCCTTTAGAAGCAAAGGCAGAGCCTCCAAGACCTGATAGATCTGCCCTCTTGTCCCAAGACACAATCCTCCTGCCACCACTTGCTCCCAGGAATGAATTTCCTAACTATTTCAGTTGTCCAAAGAGAACATTCTGTGCAGGACTTGGAATTCTCTTGTTGTCCCTTGTTTGAGAAAAGGTTAGAGAGAACCAGAGGCTCCTTTGACATCAGGGACGGACAGCTCTCAGGGAACTGGGACCCCATCACAGAAACCCTCTATTAAAATCAGTCTAATGCAGCGGATGTGTTTGAGAGAAAGAGGAGGAAGGATTTATGACGGTGTGGGGTGGGCATATTCGGGCTGGTGAGCACAGTGGTCTGGTCCCAGCACAGCTGAGCGGGTCTGGGAGTGTAATGTGTGTGAAGGGAGCCCTCCCCAGCCTGCCTTTTTTTTTTTTTTTTTGCGGTACGCGGGCCTCTCACCGCTGTGGCCTCTCCCGTTGTGGAGCACAGGCTCTGGACGCGCAGGCCCCGCAGTCATGGCTCACGGGCCCAGCCGCTCTGCGGCATGTGGGATCCTCCTGGACCAGGGCACGAACCCGTGTCCCCTGCATCGGCAGGCGGACTCTCAACCACTGCGCCACCAGGGAAGCCCCCAGCCTGCCTTTTAATGTCAGGCGAGCAGAGGAAACCATCAGTTCAAAAACCAACTGCCCATCTTCGTGGTTTCACCTGCGCATGCCCGATCTGGAGGCTCCTATGCACATCTCCATGACAACAGAGGATTAAAGAAATTCACTCAGTCAGAATTCTGGGCTGACAAGTGCCAGGCAAACATTTCATTCCTTTTTTTTTTTTTTTTTTGTCACGGAGGGGTGGGGAGTGTCGATTTCTGTGCCAAGAGCCAGATTTTGTTCTGGCGAGCTGGGAAGCAGTGGCTATTTCATCAGGCAACAGTCACAGCCCATTACCCGAGGGGAGTGGAGAATGGTCCTCCTGGGGAGCAGGAAAGATCCAGAAAACCCCATCCCTCTGTCGGGGGAAGCTAAAACGGGAAAGCAACTTGGATACATCAAAGGTTATTGTTTGTCTCAGCTGAGCTCAGCTGTGTTCCTGCAAAAGGCACATTCTCCTTCCAGGACCTCACACTGCACCAGCCAGCTGACTCCCAGCAACGACGCTGTCCTCACCAGCATTCTCCTTCTTTCCCTTCCCGCTCAGCCCCGGCCCCCATAAAAGAGGCCCATCTTTTCTCTTTGATATGCAGCGGTGAATCACAGCAAAGGATGTCACATAATGTTTTCCCTGGGAGACTGAAGCTCTGAGGCCTGATTTTATGTGGGTCGAGTCATTATGAGTCACACTTCAAAATGTTTCTAAGTCTAATCTCAAGATAAAACAATAAAAGAAAGATGCATATTGGGGAAGAATCCCATCCTTAGGGCCACCAAATGGTCCCAGGATCTGGGACGCTTGTCACTTGGTCCCCTTACCTCGGGCTACGTCATGCTCAGGAGACTAATTCCTTAGATGTCCCTGCTTTGCCAAAGAATGTCACTGTCGCACCCCGTGCAGAAACTGCACTCGCCGGCCTGGAGTGTGCTTGCTAGAGGTTCGTTTATTCCACAGGCTTAGAACTGGGTCATCGGGAGAGCGGCACGGCAAGTTATGTCAATGAACATGCACCAAGATGTGGAAATATGATAATACATTTTTCCAAATTTCCTGAAAAATAATATCTTGTAAGCGTCTCAATATGGCACTTCATGAGTTTGGCAGCTATATTTAGATGATAGCAACTAAAATGTACTGAATACCCAGTGTCTGCTAGATGTTGTCCCCATACCTAATTTCATTTCATCCGTGCGAAGACCAGTGTTGTCCTCACTTTACAGGGGATGAACGAGGGTAAATGGCTGGTCTGAGGTCAGTGGAGGTGGGGGTCTTGGGCTCCCCACCCTATGCTCTCCCACCTCTGCCCGTCTCAACACAGGTGCCCCCCTGACTAACAAGGGAAACTCTCCAGCGGAAGCTTTGGCCACGGAAAGGTTTCCCTCGACGACCCTGCTCTAGAAGCCCAGTAGATGAAAGAGACTGAAAGAGACTCATGGCTGAGTCGTGAGGGACAAAGCCTTTTCACTCTCCTCGCTCCTTCCTCCCTCTTCAGTGTTCCTGGGTGCTGTGAACTCTGCTTAAATACCACCTCCCTACAGCATCCTCTAGGCTGTTTGTTTGGGGTCTATTGGAAGATTCCTTCATCGTTCCAGCCCTGACTTTGGTCTTTCAGGACGTACAGAAGTGCAAAGCCCTGTGCTGAATCTGCCAGCCTCCCACCAGCTGGATTACAACTCTGGTAGTTCTCAGGGCTGCGCTTTCTGCGGTGCTGGGGGAAGGGGTGATGTCAGATGAACAGGCCTGGGCTCCCAGTTGCCCCCCGACTGTTCAAATGCACAAGGCCTCCTACTCACCTCCCTGTAGGGTGAGTCCTCAAACAGCACTGTTAACTATTGCTAACTTTTTAGGTATGATGATCGTGCTGTGGTTATGCTAAATAAAAGAGTATGTCTTTTAGAGATATGTACCAAAGTACCTACAGATGGAGGGATAAAACTGTTATTTCAGCATTATCTAAGGAGGGTGTATAGGTGGGGTATTAGGTGAAACATTCATTTTCTTGAAGTTGGGTAATGAGTACATTGTTATATCATTCTTCTACTTTGGACAGGTTTGAAATTTTCCAAAAGTTTAAAATACATAGAGATAGATAGATAGATAGATAGATAAAGGTACAGGCGAAAAAAATTCAGCATTAGGCCCTTGCTCCAGGACTGCCTACTTTCCCTCTCTCAATTTGTCCATTTGCTGCTCTCTGGCAGGGTCTAGTCCTTTTCCTGGAGTAGGTGAAGACTTTGGACCTGCTTCTCTAACTCGTCAACTAGGATTCCACCCCTACTTGCAGCTTTGCCTGCACCTTTGATTTTGGCCTCTCCCACAGCCAAGAGTGCAATATATTTCTCCATGAAGGTTTGTGGTAGAAACTTTACCACCCAGTTCACCCTGGGAGATGTGAACCATTACAAATATTTTCCAAAGCTCACATACTTTCATGATCTCCCATTTTACAGATGAGAAAACAGAGGCTTAATTAAACCACCAAGTTCACACAGCCAGAAGGTGGGAGAACCAGGCATGTGAACTCAGGCAATCTGAGTCCAGAGATGGCCCTTTTACCACTGCATATTATAGATGCTGTATTTGACAGTTATAAACAAGCCCAGCAGGAGGCAACTCCCAAAACCAGTGGAGCAATTGTCAGCTTTTTCTTTTGGCAGTACGCGGGCCTCTCACTGTTGTGGCCTCTCCCATTGCGGAGCGCAGGCTCAGTGGCCATGGCTCACGGGCCCAGCCGCTCCGTGGCATGTGGAATCTTCCCGGACCGGGGCACGAACCCGTGTCCCCTGCATCGGCAGGCGGACCCTCAACCACTGCGCCACCAGGGAAGCCCATCAGCGTTTTTTTAGTATTAAAAAATCAGAAAATAGAGAAAGTAATCCAAAACCCTACCATTCTAACAAAATAGCTAGTAGTTTTTTCTTTCTGCATATATTTTAGATAATTATATTCATGATGACAAAATAATATACATTTTAATGTTCTGATTTTAAAATACTATATCACAAGCAATTCTTTATAATGATTTTCTTCATAATATCATTCCAAATGTGCTATAGTTTTATTACAAATGCCCCTCTTTTAGGAATTCTTTGTTGTTCCCAATTTTATGCTGTTTGAAATAATCTGGGAACAAATATCTTGAGCTGCTGCTTCTTCTTAATTTTTTCCTTCATGTAAATGCCCAGAGATAAGATTATTGGATCAAAGGCTAAGTAATCTATGGCGCTTGAGTCTTACTGCCAATTGAATTTCAAATTAATGGTATTATTTCATATCCTCTGGTATTTTTGTTATATCCTCTGAAGCACTGTGTGTCAACAAATAATTTCTATTTTACATACAAAAAAGATGAGGTTGGCTTAATTTAAATTTGTTTTATTTCTAGTAAGTGGAATATTACGGTGGAGGGTTGTAATTCTTTTGGCACTCAGTGTAGCCCGGTGCTACACATCACTTACACGCATGTGCACACACACACACACACACACACACACAGAAACCACACTCCACTCATTACAGCAGATACTGTTTGCAGAAAGAAGGGACTGGAGGAAACATAGGAGCACCTGGTGTTGACTTGTCTTCTTCACTTTCGCTAAAGTTTTGCCATTTAATGATTCGACAGCGGTTGTGCAAATAGCTCTCTAGCTTCCAGGAATTTCTTCATAATCCTCTGTAATCGCCGTCTCTCAGTCTGAGAAAAAGTTCTTTCAAGTGACTGAGGCTTGATTATATCTTTTCTCTTAAAAAAATCACAAGTTTGTTCTAATTTTACATTTAATTAAAACATGCAAATTGTAGAAAATCTTAAAACATGGGAAAGTTTAAGAAAGAGAACAAACGTAACTCATAATCCTGCCATCTCAAAAAAATCCCTCTTTGATGTATTCTACTCTTATATGAAACAAAATTGCTATCACACTATATGTATTCAGTTTTGTAGCCTGGTATTTTTTCATTCAACATTATGTTGTGAGTGTTCTACCTGGTCATTAGATATTTTCCAAAAATGATTTGTAATGTTTGCATAACATATAATTACAATAGGCAACATATAATTATAATTGTATAATATTTAGATATTAAGTATATCACCACTTATTTTATAATTCTCTTAATGTTGGCCATCTAGATTGTTTCCAGATTTTCACGGTTATAATTAATACTGCAGTGGACATCTGGTCCATGTATTTGTGAAAGCTTAGTCCAAGAGTAGGACATGCAAATCCGTCCTTAAGTATGAAGCCTCCACCTTGCCAGCCTTCCAGGTTGGGGAGTTGGGAGGCCTGGGTTCTGGCCCCACTTTGCAATTGTGTGACCCCAGCAAATGGCACTGCGTCTCTCTGAGCGTCAGTTTCCTCGTATAAAAACAAAGGGTCTAAATAAATGATCTTTCCATGTCCTTCCAACACTAGCATTTGATAAGTCTAAGCTAAAGCCACAACTCTCTCTTTGTGAAGATTATACTTCTTCCTATCGCCAAAGAATTTTATACTTTTTATTACTTTTGCCTCCGCACATGTGAAATGAGAATATGTAGTGACAATAATGAAAGAACGACTCTTCCAGACCTTTACACGTGGAGCTTCTAAGCTGTGCTTACTAGCAAGCACGTTAGAGTTAGATTACTGCTAGCAATTAAGAGAGAAAACCGTCATTAGGCAGGCAGGGTCACACGAGCTGAGACACGGTCTACACTGTCTCAGACTATCTGTACCACAGACACAGACTATAAGTGGGGGTGGGTGACATTCTTTGCGGCAGGTTTGAAATAGGAAACCCAAACTTCCTGGCTAAAAGTCTCTCTGCATTCGAGAGTGACTAAAGACAATACAGGGCAAAGGAAAATAAGAATCAGAGTAATCGAGGCTGCCAGGGATCCCCCGAGGTCTAGTACAAAGACGATTATTAAACCTAGTTATTGTCGTGCATTCACACTCTCCAAAACTCTGGCACAGAACTGCCCCTACTGGGTCACTCGTGGTTCATCTCACAAAGCCCAGAGAAAGGATCTAAGTCTCAATGACATTTTCTTCCTGGTTATGGAAATATTTAAAATAAGCAAAGAAGAAAACAGCCCACATGTTCCCTTTTGATAATGGGACTCACCCAGCTCTGGCTCTGCGACCCTGACAGTCACCGGGATGTTTTCCCTAAGCTGGCAGGATGCAAAGCGGGCAGAAGATTTAGTGTTTACAGTGTCCTAGAGCCAAGGAAACTGCCTCCCAAGTCCCTTTTCATCTAATGGAGTAACCCATCCAAGGCTGGGAGGGCCCTGTCCCCCCAGGCCCCGGGCGGTTCACTTCAGTGGTGTGATTCAGGGCCTGGAGTGAGTCAGCTGGCAGTGCACGGGGCTCTTCCTCTTCTGGGCAAAGCTCACAAGGACAGTGTAAGAGAAAACGGACTGCAGGTCATTCTTGTCGTGCCGGGAAAAGAGAGTCACTTCTGCTGTTCCAGAACACTCCCTGGAATATCAGAGTGAAAGGTTTAAAAGAAAGAGACACAGACCCTGGGCCGAGGAGGCATGTCCTCCCCTACCTCGTGGCTTTTGTTTTCCACTCGAAGATCACGGGGCGAAAAGTGGCCAAATGTGATAACCCTGCCAGGTGAAAGCCGAGTTCTAAGTAATTCCATCCCCTCTCATTGAAGGCACAGCGCATTTCACCCAGAGAATCTCTCTCAAAGAAGAGGAGTTCTGCAAGCTAAGACTTTCCATAAAAGGTTTGCTTTGTAGAGACTTGGCTCTCAAAGAGAAATCAGGCAGCTCCCAGGCTGACCCACAGCTCTTGAGCCAGCACCTGAGGGCGCCATTTCCCTGGGGTCACGGGAGCAGGGCCTGCTTAGATGGGCCATTTCTGCTTCTCTCCTCTGCCCGGAGTTTGGTCTCATGTAAGACGTGGCTTCGTAGGAAAATGTCTTCAAGCTCGGCTAGGCAGGGAGGTGAGCATCCTGGAAGAAAGTAAGAGTAGAACTGTTGGTGTTTCCTGTGCACCCATGAACCCCAAGGAGAAATGGAAGCCTGTATAGGGTAAGACATCCCCGCTGCACACCCAGGCCCACAGATTAGAGAGGGAGCTGGGAGTGCGATGGCCTCAGTGCGGAGGGAGACTGTGTGATCAGCATATACGAACCTCAACTACAGAACAGCCTCACGCAGGGGTCAGAAACCACTGATGTCAACAGGGCCCTACTGTACAGCACAGGGAACTATATTCCATAATATCTTGTAATAACCTATAATGGAAAAGAATCTGAAAAAGATTCTTATACATAACTGAATCATGTTGCTGTACACCTGAAACTAAACGTAACATTGTAAATCAACTATACTTAAAATAAAAAAATAAGGCCAGAAAAATTAAGAAAAGAAAGAAACCGCTGATGGGATTTCTTTTCACTGTTGGGCCGTTCTTCTCCCTTCTGCCTCCTGGCAGAAGGCTTTCTGCCGCTCACCTGAGAAGGTAGCCACCTGTGTGCACAGAGGAAGTGGTGGTCAGAACCTTGGCAGGTCACTTTTGAAAGGCCCTAGCTGATGTGTTCTAATAGTGATAATAACACCCAGTGCTATCCGGCCCGGCTATGTCCCAGGCCGTGCGAAGTGTTTTACGTTCATTTTCCCTGATGCCCACAGCAACGCTGAGAGTGTCAAGGAAGAACCCGAGGCTCAAAGAGGCTGATGACTTTGCCCAAGATGACACCGCAGTAAGGGGCAGAGACAAAAATTAACTCCCAGTCTGCATGGCACTAAAGCAATGTACTTACCACGCCACATACTCTATCCCAATTACTAATCACTGTTTTATATATATAGACAGAGCACATGACTATCCATATAATTAGAACTAGTAATAATTTAAAAATTGATAAGCCTCCCTGATGCAAAGAAATAGGGGTTTCCAGGAGAGAGTAAAGATGTTCATAGACCAGAGGCAGCATCCGGCTAAGGAGCGGGGGTGAGATCAGCTTTATGACCCAGCAATTCCACCTGAGGACGAGAATTGTTTCCACGGTGCAGTCTTGTTCTAAGTTAGTAGACAGCAGTTCCCACGGTTCCAGCCTTGCCTGGGGTCAAAGGAGGTGACCAAATATTGGCCCCTTATTTTCCTTTCCTTAAGAGTATAGTCGTAAGTAAGAACAGAACATGTAGAATTCTAGATTTGCAATATTACACCCTAAAAGGAAATAACACAAGTGAAGCTCATATGTATTCTTCCCTTTTTCTTAGCATTGATGTTTTCCTTTCTGTTTTTTAGATTTTATTTTATATTGAAGTATAGTTGAGAAATAACAGCTTGATATTTCCTAGATCAAGGTGTATACTTAAAAGACATATTCTTTTGTCTGTGTGTAGTGCAGGTCAAGCTTCTTCCTCAGAGCCCAGAACAGACCAGCTAGTTAGTGTCATTAAAGGAAAGGGCTCCACGCTGACAGCTGAGCAGACATAACCTCCTCAGCCTGGGATTCAGTTAGAAATAGCTTAGTGTTCAGCACTGACTACCTGGGTTTTAATTCTGCCTCCACTGCTTCCTAGAGTGGGGGGTCTTTGAGGGGTTACTAACACCTCTGTGCCTCAGTTTTTTCATCTGTGAAATGGGGACAATAGTCATGCCTCCTTTTAGGGTTGTTGTGGGGATTAGATGAGTAATCCACGCAAAAAGTTTAGAATCGTCCCTGATACATAGTTGGCATTGCTAGCCTATGTGAATGTGGTTGTTCAAGGGAACACTTGCACACAGTTCTTACTTTCCTTTAGGGGTTCACTGGTTCCTCTATTTTGGGTTGTAGCTTCTCTCTTGTTAACACTAACGATTTGGATGAGACAGCAAAATTTTATTTTCCTGAGGAGTAGCTATGCCGCTGGACCTCTCTCTCTCTGTCTCTCTCTCTTTCTATCTCTTTCCCCTCACTCCTGTATCCTATATCTTATATCCTCTCTCTCTCGACATAACATATCCTATAACCTGTGCAATGGTTAATTTTATGTGTCACCTTGGCTGGGCCACGGTCCCCAGATAATTGGTCAAACAGTATTCTGCATGTTTCTGTGACTGTGGTTTTGGGATGAGATTAACATTTAAATTGGTGCACTCTGAGTAAAGCAGATTATAACGGTAGGTGGGCTTCATCCAGCCTGTGAAAGTCCTTAACAGAACAAAAGACTGACCTCCCCCAAGCAAGAAGGAATTCTTCCAGTAGACTCTGCCTTTGCACTCAAACTGCAACTCCAGCCTGGACCTCCAGCTTGCCGACCTACCTTGCAGATTTTGGACTCATCACACCTCCACGATCATCTAAGTCAGTTCCTCATTCATTTTCTCTCTCTCTCTCTCTCTCTCCCCCTCCCTCCCTCTTTTTCCCCCCACGTCTGTCTCTTTCTCTCTCCTGTCATCTATATCTTAACTGCTCTCTCCTCTCCCCGTAACATCCTATAGCCTGGTTTCTACTTTGCCGGAGAGTTTGGACATACAGCAATCCACACACTACCCAGCTGTGCTATTTCAGGACCCTGGACAGCAGCTCCACAATTTTTCTCCCCACTGCATCCCAGCAGGAGTAGTTTGGTCATATTCAGCTCATGTTACTATGTGACAGGCACTGTGATAGATGCTTGAATAATAATCAGTCCTTGCCCTCAAAGAGATTTAAAGTACAGAGGGGGAAACAGGCTACAAACACAGGTTCATTGTAGAGAACTAGGGTGTGTAAATATAGGACACTATGAGAGTACTTAGGAAGGAAAGGTCCTAATTTGGCTTTGGGGTGGGAGATGGCATAAGGGAAGAGACATCTAAGTTTAAATCTTAAGGCATTAGTTGGCCAGGGGAGAGGGGTAGGGAAGACTGCTTTGGGCAGCAGTGATAGCGTATGCCAAGGCCTAGAGACAAGAGGGCAAGGCTCACCTAGAGAAATGCAGTTAGTACTGTACAGCAAGGTGTGAGAGCAGTAAGGTGCCAGGAAGGAGGGGGAGAGGGCCTGTGCTGTGGGATAGATAAAGGCATGTGTGAAGTGCTGGAGGAACGTAGCTGAGGGAGTGATTAAGTCTCAGGGGATGAGGGTCAGGTGACAGAAAGCTGTAGTGAGGCAGCACATCTAAATTTGTCCTGATGACCCTTAGGGGTTTCCTGGACCCCTTGTGGGAGTAAGGGGAGGAGAGAACAATAGAGAACATTTCGGCGAGAGCTGTGCTGCCCAGTATGGTAGCCGCTAGCCACGTGCGACTGCGGGTATTTACATTTCATCAATGCAACTTAAGTAACATTAGAAATTCAGTTCCTCAGTCACTGGTGGAACACTGGTCACATTTCAAGTGGTCAGCACCCATGTATGGCTAGTGGCTACCATACTGGACAGTGTAGATACAGAATTTCCATCATTGCACAAAGTTCTGTTGGGTTGGAGGGAAGAGCACATGCAAATGCTCAGAAGCTTGTGTGTATGTGGTTCGTTCAGGAGTTGGTGGCCCATCGTGGGAGCTGTATCAAAAGGCAGGTGGATGGAAGTGTCTGGAGATGACACTAGAGATTTTAGCTGGAGCTGGGTGGCAAAAGGCCTTTTTAAAAAATTAATTAATTTATATCTTATTTTTGGCTGCGTTGGGTCTTCGTTGCTGCACGTGGGCTTTCTCTAGTTGCAGTGAGCAGGGGCTACTCTGTTGCGGTGCGTGGGCTTCTTATTGCAGTGGCTTCTCTTGTTGCGGAGCACGGGCTTCAGTAGTTGTGGCACGCGGGCTCAGTAGTTGTGGCTCGCGGGCTTTAGAGTGCAGGCTCTGCAGTAGTGACGCATGGGCTTAGTTGCTCCACGGCATGTGGGATCTTCCCAGACCAGGGCTTGTACCCTTATCCCCTGCATTGGCAGGTGGATTCTTAACCACTGCGCCACCAGGGAAGTCCCAAGAGGCATTTTAAGTCATTCCAAAGGAAGGTGGACTTACGCATTTTGGCACTGGCAGACAGGAGCAGGTCCAGACTTATAAAATGAATTCAAGTAGCAGTTACAAGGTCTGAAAGGAATAGTGGGCAAAGAGAAGGCAAGGAGAATACGACAATTAGCTTTTGCCAATACAGTTTGATGAAACAGCACTTTTTATCATGTCACCTTATGTTCGCCGGTTTCCTTGGTCCTAATTAAACTCAGCTTTCTCTGCCTGGCTTCAAAGGCCCTTACCGTGTTGCTCACTACTATCTCACACATGAGCTTTACCCCAGTGGTGACAGTAGTTGCCCTCTCCCCCTCACATGATTGAGCCCTGTCTCCATTCCTCACGGTCCCTGATTGGACTGAACACTCCTTGAGAACAGAACCATGTCTTATAGTAGGTAAGCCCATAGGAGACGCTTACACAGCTCATAGGATAGACAGCAGTCATAACTGGGGCGGCCCTTGCAGGTTGTGGTCCCTGTGGGCAACAGGGTAAACGTCTGTGTAAAGTAAACTAGTAAAATGCTATTTATTGATTGGCCGTGAAGGTGCTGACTAGTAAGATAAGATATTCTCCCATTGGTCCTTGGTCCATCAGGCAAGGGTCCTAGAAGAAAACAGGATTCTACTAAAATGTACAACTAGAGGCAAATTAATAAGAGGACAGTTCCAGAGGTGTGGGCACGATTAAGGGAACCCACAAAGGTTGTTGAGCATCCCAGAGGTTAGCAATATTCAGAAGCCATTACTACCCCAGGTCTAAAGGGAAAAGAGGAAAAAGAGTGTTGCCAGAGCCCAGTGAAAACTGGAGATAAGGAGGAGAGGCCCCCTGGCAGGAACTGTAGGGTGAGAAAGAGCAAACCCTGCTGTATCAAGGCACTAAAGCATGGAGGAAGCAAGGAAGAAAAAATATCCTTCTCTCTCTCAACTCTCGCCCTCCGTTCTCTTGCCAGTGCCTCCCGTTGCCTAAATCTAATCAAAAGTCAGAGGACAAGGGAGACAAGTGATAAAGCCCATAGCATATGGGTAGAATTAGACATTTTAAAAAAACACCACAATTAGGATTACGATTGGCTGCCATGACAATCAGGATAACAGTAGCTTAAATAATTTAGAAGTTTGTCTCTTGTAAGTGAAGCCCAGGGTTGATATGTCAGCTCCCAATAATTGGGGACCCAGGCTCCTTCTATCTGGCTACACTCCACTTCCTCAGCATATTACCTCATAGTCCAAGATGGCTGCTTGAGCTCCAGACATCATGCTGGCATCCCAACATGCAGAAAGATGAAAGAAAAGCAAAGAAGAAGAGCACACTTTCTTACTTTAAAGGCGCTTATTTGAAGTCACACATGACACTTTCATTTATTGGCCAGAACTTAGTCACATGAGCACACCTAGCTCCGAAGGGGGCTGGAAATGTGACATCTCTGTCAAGAAGTCTTGTGTCCAGCTAAAAATCAAGCATTCTTCTACTGAGTAAAAGGGGGAGATTGGATAGTGGAGGACAACAAGCTCTTTGTTACAATCTCAGAGGAAAAATCCTAGCGCATATGATCTGCTGGAGAAATTCCAGGACTCTAAGCCAGAGTCTTCTCGATTTTCAGTAACCAACAGAGTGGACACATTAATAATAATGACATTGTGTATTGTGACACGTCACGTGTCCTTTCACTACATGATAGTTACTTGTACACCAGCTTCTAAAGGAAAATCAGTTTTGCTGTGTGTAAGGATGATGCACGTTCGACGGGGAAATGCCAGTAGGAGACACTTGCCAGAGGAGAGTTAAAGACTCGTTCCTGGAAAATATGCTGTCCATAGATATGATGAAGCCAGCTGGTTTGATAACAGAAGCAACAGATCGTGTTTTCAGAGTTGAGGGATAAATCTGCATTTAACAAGATATTGTAAAATATATGGTTCACTGATTCTCACGGAGAAGAGCCCCAGTGGCTGCTACAGTTACGGCGTGCATGCCACTGGCTTGGTCCCAGAGCCCTTCCTTGGGGCCACTAGTCTCTTTCTCAGCAGCCAGCCGTGTCCGCAGCCTGGGCAGCCTGCTCTGGCACTCACAGGGAGCTGCTCCGGGTGAGGAGTGACAGTGGGAGCTGCCCAGCCTGCCTGGGAGCTGCCCCTACCTGCTTCAGCCCAGGGCAGTCCCAGTCACCCTATCACCCTGGGCTGTGCCCAAGGTCCACAGACAGAGTGGAGATGTCTCTCCACTTCTCCCTTCTAACAGCCTTTGGTCAGCCTGTCCAGAGAAGGAGGGGAAGAAGTCTTGGCCCTTCAATCATTCATTCAACCAACTCTCGGGAGGCCGCTACTGTGTGTGCTGCTGTAGGCACGTTGAGGGTACAGAGAGATGGAGCATGAAGGCTGATGGTCTGGTTAACATGGGCAGGAGTCCCACACATGCAGTTAGATCATGCATGGCAACAACACAGATGACATCGCAAGACTGCAGCGTCCTGTGCAGACGCTGTCAGTCCCATAGGTCTGTGGGTGGACAGAGTTAATGTGAGTTGGAATACTCAAGGAGGACTCAGAGCCAAAGGAACCAGTGGGTGGGGCCTTGGCGTATGGGTGGGAGTCGGCTTACGGGCAGGGACTGGGAGGGGAGAGGGTCCAGTGACAGATGAGTGGAGGCAGGGATGAGCGTCTGTGCCCAGGGACAGCCAGCTGCACAGTGTAGCTGGGACGGAGGTTGTGCAGCGTGATGATGGAAGAGGAAGGGAGAGGTGGGCTTGTGCAGGGTCTCGGCTGCCGGGCTAAGGAGGGTGGCGTTCAGAGAGGAGCCACTGAGCTTCTGAGCCGGGAACCGCATAACGAAAAGTGTTTGGGAGAGGCTGTCCGGCCGTGTGTAGAATGCATTGGCTTTGTAGCGAAGGAGTTGTCTCACATTTGAGGACGTACGTGATTCTCTGGGACAGATAACAGTAATCCGTTTGCCTATTCTGTTCATGACTTCCAAGAATAGCTCCCACAAGGCAAATGCTCTCCCTTTATTCAGCGATGTGTGCAGGGTGCTGCTGTTCGACAGGTACTGGGGTTCCAGGTGACCTCAGCGACCTGCACAGGCATGGTCCCTGCCCTGGGATGGCAAAGCACCCTTCACCCCAGCCCGAGAGCTCGCTGGGGGTGAGGGCACGGGAAGGAGACACATCTGGGGAGAGGGCTTACAGTCACAGGTCAAGCCCCAAATGCAGTCAGACTCCAGGGCAGGAGCGAGATGGGATAGGGCTGCCGAGACCCCAGGGGGTGGTGGGGTTCTGATGCCGAGCTGGATCGTGTGCAGGGAAGTCTGTCCAAGGGGACGTGAGGTGGAGGGGCCACGGGCCCAGCTTCTGGAAACGGGCTGGTTTGAGAGAAGTGGAAAATCCAGATCCAGCCTGGAAGGTAGGGGCTCCCAGCATCTCTCACAGCCCCCTCCAGGCAGTGGTCTGGAGATCCATGTAGACCCTCCCTGAGCTTCCTCCGCCCACGCAAGCCCACGCTGTAACCTCCCTTACCCCCTGCCGTTCCCCCTTCTCTCTGGGGAGCAAGCACGTGCTCTGGAGCCACCCGCCAGGACCGCCAGGGCTTTTTGTTTCTGTCTGGACTGGCTGGGAGCCCCTTCCTCGGGCAGAAGAGAGATTCGTATTCAAGCTTGGGGTGGCGAACGGGGACAGGGAATAGAGAAGGAGCAAAGCCTTTCCAAGCCGGGAAATCGGAGATCAAGACCATTTCTGCCACCAAAGAAACCCACTGGTTTGTCTGATTAGTGAAATGACTCGTTGTTCAGCTTTTTAAAAGCTAGTGATTTGATTAAACAGGCAAACCCGTCAACATTTAAGCTTTGACATCTGCGAAGTCAAATAGACTCCACTACGGGCAGAGGGGGCGTGGGGCGAGCTCGCCTCCCTCCGCAGCACCTCGGGATGGAAGCGGCTATTTCAGGCTTATTGCTTGTTCTTTCTTGTCCTGTTTTAGAAAGCAGGGAGGCCATTCGGAAGCCACCTAAGTGTGGACTTTCTTCAGGGTCATGTAATTTCAGCCACCTGGAAAAAGACAGGGAAATGAAGGTCCATCTATTTCCTCTTCAAGTAAGACATGATGTTAGCGGGTGAGAAATGCACTTTTGAGGCAGTAAGCGGCCAGAGCAGGTGCTGTCCCTGGGAGAGGACTTGAGTTTTCTGACTGCATCCTCCTCTGTGGGCACTAACTGAGCCCTTAGGTGTACGGAGAGCAAATGTGAACCATGGTCCCTGTTCCTGCCCTCAAGGAACCTGTCATCCGAAATGAGCAACAGTGAAGAGACGCAGGAGAACAAGCCCCGGGTGTGTGGAGTTTCAGCCGTAGGTGCTGTGATGGGTTGTGCACAGTTCTTACCCATTTGGCCCCGGGACGTTGGTTGCACACTGGGCATATGCCCAATGCCCAGCTCAAGGGACACTGAGGTTGGGGGCCAGGAACAGAGTCCTGCTGAGGGCCAGCCTGTCCCCTCTGCCACCACACTGGTCAGACTGGATGACACTGAAGTCCCGAGGTCCCTTCCTGCCCTGGGAGGTAGGACCTCGGCCTCTGGCTGGCACAGCTGTCGTCAGTACCAAGTGTCCCTTTTTTCCGTGGATAACTGAGAGATGGCTGATTGTCACGTGTCAATAAAACTCACTTTATATGCACGAAAACTGAGAGGAAGCAGATGAGAGGAACACACCAGCATTTCTTATCAAAATTCTTAGAATTGTGGCATTTCTGAGCCCCCTGGAATCTTTACTCTTTTTATAAGTACAGTATGATGTAGATACAGAAGAACTGAGATGGGAACAATTTGAGTGACAAGTGACCCTATTCATCCAGTTTAAACTATATGTCCAAAGCAAAGAAGTAAGCAAGGAGAACACATTTACTAAGTTGATAGCATGATACACACACTGAGAAACTTTAACTAGAAAGAGCGTGGAGGGTCCAAGTCCACTGAATATGGTTTCTCAAGAGGGGAGGCTCGTTGAGGTGCTGGCCAGGCAGATGTGCCAAGCCCAGCCCTCATCCCGCCTGCCGTCGCCTTAGACAAGGAGGTGAGAGGGCTCCCTGGTGTGTCTGCCTCACGATGGATGGGACAGGTGTTGAGTAGCAACAATGACAGCCCTCCCCAAAGGGCCACGTCGCAGGGTGTCAGCCTGGCCTTCAGGATCCTGATGGCAGCCTTTCCCATCGCCAAGAGTGCTCTGCGTGGCCCAACACTGGACCATGTGGCAGGTGTGTTTTTCTGGGGGCACTCTCTAAAATTCCCCCTTTACTCTATGATTGTATATTTTGGAGGTGTTCTAATGAGAGGTCATCAATAACTAGTGAAATTTTACTTCCGTGTAGAAATATCATTGATTTCACGGTTTGGACGAAGAGTTTAAGTAAGTTGGCTTTTTAGTATCTTCTGAGAGAGGGTGTGGCTTGGGAGGACCAGAGACAACTTTTAGCGTTTACTGGCTACCAGACTGTGTCAGTAAGGAATTCAGCTGCTTTCATTCCGTGTTCAGCAAATTACTGTGAAGTGCTTGTTATATTCCAGGCATAATATACAGCAATGAGCAAAGTTGACGCCCTTGCGGAATTATATTCTAGCGAGGAGAGACAAATAAACAAATAAACGCGTGCATGTTTGTCAGTCAAATGGCCGATGACTTAAGCCACACAGGGATTTATTTTTCACTCAAAATGAAAAGGCTGGAGGCCAACAGGTGCTGGGGTTGGTTTACCGGTTTAAGGACATCAGGGCTGAGACCTCCAACATTCTCTTGGCTTTCCCTCACGGTCGCTGGAGGTTGCCTCGGCTCCAGTAATCAAGTTCTTTTTCTAGGAAGAAAGAAGGAAGACGTGCCAAAGACACACCTCCAGCTGAGTCTACTCTTCTTATGAGAACCTTTTACAGAAGCCCCGGCTAACTTCTACTTATGTCTCATTGGCCAGTTTTGGTCACTTGACCATCCTTCTCTGCAAGGCAGCCTGGGATATGTAGTTCTTTAGCCCAGGACCTTCCACCCACAGTTCAGTCACAGGATATTTGATATCGTATATAAGCCGTGAGCAGCCTCAGCCTCTCAGATATTCAGTATCACCAAATGTAGGACAGACTGCTGAGGAAAGCTTGTTCATTCTCCTTTTGGGTCTATAGCTGCAAAGCTGTGATTAAAGTGTTTGATTGATATTGGCTGATCTACTGCTGTCTTTCTAAGGAAAAAAAAATGCTCCAAACACCTTATACCCGAAAAGCTGTTTCTTGGACTAATCTATCAGTTCTTTAGGTCAATGAGAAAAACCATTGCTCAAAACAAATGGAGAGTTAAGTGGATGTGACTACCTTTCCTTGTCTCGCTCAACTAATTTTGAAAATGGGAAAAGAAGTATTTTCTTTTTATGGCTAAATAGCATGCTGCCAGAAGAAGCTTAATTACGGAACGATAAAATGAGATCATTAGAATTAGGTAATTGGATGAGTCATAATTAGTCTGAGGCAATGGCTATAGCATGTCAAGTAGAAAGACAGAATGGCGCTTGGTCCTGGAATAATGGAGCCTCCAAAAATGGTGAGATTGCCTGCCTTTCAGTTTGTTGCTCAGTCATCATTTCTCCTTTTCAGTGCCCCGTGTAATCATAACTACTATCACAGCATAATAAAATGGCATTTTATCCAACGAAGGCTTGCAGGGCGAAAAGGAACTTAACCGTAATCGTGTGCTCTGCCTCTACAAAAGGACACTAAAGGCTGAACGTTCCCCTGTGCGGTGTCTGTGGAGTGTGGAGCGGGGGGATGGTGCCGGGGGATGGACTGCATTTTTCGCTGAGCAAAGGGTGACTCCGGTAACCCACGGCCTCTAAACACGCACACTACAGACAGCTCAGGGCTCCCGGGTCTGTCACCCACCTGCCGTCTTTCGCAGCCTCTCTCTAGGACGGCCGGTCTCCTTTCAGTCCCACCATCATATTAGAGATCACATTGAACCTGGGAGATGAGGCCATACCAAGAAGTCCCAAAGGAGCGTTCTAAACCTGCAAATCGCTGTGGGTTCCTAGGGCACGATCAGGAATCCCTCGGGGGATGAGTTGCACGTTTTGTACGTGTGTGGAAGAGGTGGGCAGGGATCTCGGTTGTCCCTTACGGTATGTTTGCGGGCTCGAGGTTATGGGCTGGAACTGTGACAGATGGCCACCGGTGACTCGCGCGGGTCACCGAGCCCAAGGGACAGGGGGAGTTGAAGGCCTGAGGAATCTCAGGCAGCCGGCCCAGCCCCTTCGCTCTGCGCACGAGAAAGCAGGTACCCGTCTTCTCCGCACATAGTGGGCTTCGCTCCGAGGAGGAGACCGCGGCCTGGGGGGGGGTGTCGGGGTGCCTCTGCTGGTGCTGGGGGTGAGTGCGGACCGCCGCTCACATTGTACCCGGGACCCCCGGGACGCTGGCCCACCAGACTGCTGAGAAAGAGGGGTCAACACGGAGATGTCCAAGCTGGCGAGACACACGTCAGTAACAACGGCAATAAAATGCTGCTAGCCTATTTTCAGAACAAATCGGTTAGACTCAGGGTGGCTCCGCAAGTACTTGCAGAGGAGGTGGCATCTGGGTGGAGCCTTGAAGAATTGAGATTCCGTCGGTGAGTAATAAAGGAGGGCAGCTCTGTAGGCCGCCATCGCAAACCACGGGGTGCCTGGGAGCATTTGGAAAACTGCCGTGTGTCCGGTGAGGCTGGAACGGGGCGGGGGAGGGGAGACAGGGCAGCAGACAGGGCATTACTGGGATTCACAGAAGACTTTTGGAAGGAATTCATTCTTTAATTTCCTCCATTTTGGTTTTTCATTTACTACTTTTCATACTACTTTTTTTTTTTTTTTTTTTTTTGCGGTACACGGGCCTCTCACCGTTGTGGCTTCTCCCGTTGTGGAGCACAGGCTCCGGACGCGCAGGCTCAGCGGCCATGGCTCACGGGCCCAGCCGCTCCACGGCATGTGGGATCCTCCCGGACCGGGGCACGAACCCATGTCCCCTGCATCGGCAGGCGGACTCTCAACCACTGCGCCACCAGGGAAGCCCATTTTCATACTACTTTTCATTTCATTCACTTATTCAACAAATTTTTATTAAGGCCATAGGTGTACAGAGCAATAACAGTGCACATATGGGGAGATCTTACTGTAAGCCAGGCACCGTGCTGAGTGCTCTCTATGCACCATTCTGTTTGAATCTCACTAAGCCCTAGTACATAGGTACCATTAGAATCACGATTGTACAGGAGAAGAAACAGCCCAGAACAGTTAGGTAGCTTGCCCAGAGTCACACGGCCAGGACGTGGCGGAACCAGAATACTGACTCAGAAGTTTTGACTCTCCATCCTGCCTCTCCGCTACCTGGGGCCAGAGGTCTTCCCATTTGCCCTGGCTCCTCTCCCCCTCCCCTTCTCCTCTTAATTCCTTTTAGGAAAAAAAAAAAAGGTCTTTTAAATCACCAAACATGATACCGTCCAATCATCATATAAAGGTATCATCACTTGTAAAAGGAGAAGGGAGCTGAAGTGTCGTGCAGAAAACCCTGAGTCTTCAGAGACAAATGCCCCAGATGGAAGCAGTAATAACCGCATGGGAGCCACAGTGTGCTGTGGTTACAGAGTCCCCTGCTTTCTTTATCATGTGTCACCTCATTTAATCTCCTCTCCCACCCTGAGGGAGTGTTCTGCCCACTGCAGACGGGAGTGTTGAGCCCTGGAGGGATGCTCAGTGATTTGTCTAAGTTCACACACGTGAAAGGCCGAGTGGGGACCAGCACCGCGGGCCCTGGACTGTGCCCTCCCAGGGTCTCGCCTTCACCCTCTGCGTTTCTCATGGACCAGCTGGATAAGCACCAAGGACAGAGCCTCCCGTGGCTGGTGCTCATCTTGGAACGCAGAAAAACCAGCCTGCTCCTTGCTTTGCCCAGCAGACTGCTTCACACATCGAGCCTTTAAGGAAAACTGAATTCTTTATTTCCTTCTTGGGTTCTGAGAAATGGTGAGATACACATTTTCTGTATTTCTTAGAAAGTAAAAGAATTCATGGATTTCTTCCATGATTTCCTTGTTTCAGAACTCCATGAAAACTCTCAGTATTTTACAAGAATTGTTATCAGCTCCTCCCCGTAGGTTTTAGGCTCACTAATTGGCAGCTGATGTCCTGTGACTGAAATGCAGACTCGAATCCCCCTTTCTTTTGGAATACAGAAATCCCCTTCTGCTGCTTCTTCAGGCCGGCTTTGTCAACACGCCTGTCCCCCCGTTAATAATTCTCCAGGGCACAAAGAATCTTCCCTGGTTCCTCTTGGGGAAAATACGCCATAGTCAAGGCAAAAAGCCTGAATCTATTTTGGGACCTCGTATTAGGAGGAATTGAATGAGCGAATGAATTATGGAGGCCGATCGCAGAGTTGAGGGCAGCCTGCCAAAAATGGAAGACAGAAACGACATCTTTAACGGATTACATCACTTGGAGATATTTCTTCACCCATCATGTCATTTTACTCCTCCATCTGAAAAGGCCAACATGAATGATCTCGTCCATGTTCACAATTGCAAGATAATCACAGCGTCGGCCGCCAAAACCTGATGACAGGGGAGCTCTGGACCTCTTCTCCATGAATTTTCTTTGAGCAATAAAGATAAATGACAAAAGGGCAGTAGGGGCGGGTTTATTTTGTGGGCTTTCGCTGCTGGGGCTGTCATTGTTAGAGGAGCCGGCCGCAGCTCTGCCCTTTCTCTGGAAGCCGTGATCCAGCGCCGATGCGTAGCCGGGCCATAAAGCACGAGATGTTTAAGGGGGAATAAGCTGGCAGTTAAAAGCAGGGCCCTGCAAGACACTGTAATCAATTATCCATCTGGAGGGAACTGAGAACAACTTGCTTAAAGGAGAAAGCAGTCTGGCTGAAGATTGGATTCCGTTCAAAACCAGATGATACCCTTTTGCTGGAAAAGCACAGAGCGACTCAAAACAGGAAAAAAATGTGTTTCGCCCTGCAGCTTCTCGCATCCCGAGGCTTGTTGTTTACTGACGGTAAGCCTCAGGTGTGCTCAGCCGTGCTGGGAAAGGTGTGCCCAGACCATCAATTACCGGAAGGAAAACGGGTCACACACACACACACACACACACACAGCCTGCCGCGGCCACACAAAAGTGTCCAGCGGATGGTGCAAAACACCTTTCTTTACTTTTGCCCTCAAGTCACCTTGCTCAGAACAAGTCTCAGATGGGTTTCGGAGGCCCCTGGGTGCCCTCGGTCCCGGCCCACCACTGATACCCTTAGCCACTTAGCCTGTTGCTAGACCCCTCCACCCCAGGGCCTGGTCCCATCCTGGGGGCTGGAGCGGATCTCAGTTCTGGGAGGAGCCCGTGGTCAGTCCTTCCAGATTCTTCAGCCCTGAGCCTCTCTAAGGTGAGCAGACCTTTCTCTCGGGTTTGTGCACTTCCCACTGGGGTCTACACGCCCCGGAAGCCTGGTACTCTGTGTAGACAACCCAAACCACCAGAGGAATGCCACGCAGAAAGCTTCATGCGCTTCAATACTGGCCGGCAGGTTTTTGTTAAGATGAGCAGAGGTTTATTATGTAGATGAGTGCAAAATTAGCATTCATTTTTAAGCTTAGAATGAAAGGTCACAAAGAATACACTATAGTTGTAACCTTGGACTCCTGGGGGGTTTGAGCAGACCAGGTGATGCCAGGATGGTGGGCTCGCATGGAGCAGGGCTGCCCGTGGGACCCGTTCCTCAGCAGGAACTATGTATGGGCAGGGGCAGCACAGGGAGCCTCTGGCCTGCTGGGCACCAGAGTCAGCGGGTTGTTACCAGTGGCTCTCAGGGCACCCAGCGCCCCATTAGGTCCGTTGAGACCGCAGCAAAGGCTGGACCAGGGTGCTGGCCAGGGAGTTACAGCCTACAGGGGACACAGACACAGACATCCCAGGGTCTTAGAAGTGTGGTCATCGGGGCTGGAGCTGGAAGGGGTCTGGTGCTCACCCAGAAGGGCTTTGTGATGACACGGTCCTTCAAGGAGAGACTAAGAGGATGGCCAGAATTTCTTCACATATTGTTTTGTTCCCATCATCCTTTCCTCTCCTCGTTGGACTTCAGTGAAACGTGTGTTAGGACTATTGATATTGTCCTGCAGAGCCCTGAGTGTTCATTCATTTATTTTCAGTCTTTTCTGTCTTCACGTTGGATAAGATTTTATTGACTTTATCCTCCATCATCTCTATTTTGCTACTGAGCCTATACCCGGTGAATTTTTTACTTCATATATTTTTCAATTTTCCACCTCATTCTTTTCTATAGTTTTAATTTCTCTGATCAGAGTGCCCAAATTTTCATTCACTTCAAGTGTATTTTTCTTTACCTCATGGAGCATAGTTTTAATGTGGCTTTAAAGTCTTTGATAATCCCAACATCTGGGTCATCTTGGGGTTGGCATCTGTTGGTTGTCTGTTCCCTTGAGAACTGGTCATGTTTCCTGCTTCTTTGTATATCAGGCAATTTTGGATTGTATCCTGGACATTGTGAATGTTATGTTGTATACATTTTGAGTCGCACTGTGATACTGTGGAGATACCAATGGTTTTTTTTTTTAATTAATTAATTTATTTTATATTTATTTTTGGCTGTGTTGGGTCTTTGTTGCTGCGCACGGGCTTTCTCTAGTTGTGGCAAGAGGAGGCTACTCTTCATTGCGGTGTGCGGGCTTCTCGTTGTGGTGGCTTCTCTTGTTGCGGAGCACGGGCTCTAGGCACACGGGCTTCAGTAGTTGCAGCACACGGGCTCAGTAGTTGTGGCTCACGGTCTTAGTTGCTCCACGGCATGTGGGATCTTCCCGGACCAGGGCTCGAACCCATGTCCCCTGCGTTGGCAGGCAGATTCTTAACCACTGCGCCACCAGGGAAGTCCCCCAATGTTTTTATTTTAGCAGGCAATCAACTCGGTTAGATTCAGACCATAAGTTCTGTCTCACCTTCTGTGGGCAGTGGTTCATGACCCAGTTGAGTTCTCAAAGACTTTTGGTCTTGTTTGGGTCTTTCTTGTGCATGTGTACTGCTCAGGGGTCATGGGCTTTTCCCCTCACTCTCCAGCCCTCAGGAGATGCCCCTTCCTAGTTTTTCTGACCATAAAGATGGAATTTTATTGGAGTGTTAGCTGCGTATGCGACCATGCCTGCCACACTGCTCAGTGGCTAGAGGCCATCCTCAGAGCAAAGCTATGAGAGATGGAAACTCGCCTTGTGTGGTCCTATCTCAAAGTTTAACTCCCCCTAAAATCCACCTGGTTTTATTCACTTTTCAGAGTCAGAGTCCTCGGGTGTTATTTTTTGTAGTTTTTCCAGTCAGAACTCTTAGTTGGATCTGTTGGGAAAGGCAGCCACACTGCTCGGCTGCATAAGAATGAGCCTTGGTCCTGGAACATTCCTCATTCAGAGAAAAGACGCGCTCACAGCCGTGCTGAGCTTGTCTCCCTGGGCGGGAATGTTCTGCCCTGTTCCAGGCTCAATGGTGCTCCTTCTTCGGCTTCAGGGCACGTGTCCATGGCCTTCAGACACATGCTCACCTTTGTGCATTTCAGAACCCACAGAGGAGGGGTCGGGATCCTCCCACGGCAGGACAAAGCGGGGTTCATGCGGCCACCGTGCCCGCGTCAGCCGAGGAATGGGTCCTCTGGCCGCGGGGACCCAGACATCGCAAGGGGCTGGATCTGTGCTCTCTGTCTCCTCTTGCTGTAAGTAAGCCCTGCACCACTGAGCCTGGGGTGCGTGTTGGCCGCTCTGAGCGAACTCGAATTATGCACTTACCTGCCTTTTTACCACGCTCATGCTATAGTCCATCCTGCATCGTGGCCTGACCACCTGGTGAACGGTTGAACATATAACCAGACGGCAGAATGGGATGCAGTGGGTTTATGCTGCTTTAGTGAAACCAGAACCTCAGAGGTCACTTTAGAATGTTGAAGGCTCTGAGAAGCCTTGTGATGGTTACCTTGACATTATCATCTTTGCCATGTATTTATATATAGTAAATATTCAATACAGATGTATCGAATTGAGTTTTATGTATTCATTGCTTTAGGACCATCTCTTAAATACCAAAGTATATATATTTTTATTGAAATATAGTTGATTTACACTGTTGTGTTCATTTCTGCTGTAGAGCAAAGAGACTCAGTTATACATATTAGACGTTCTTTTTCATGTTATTTTCCATCGTGGTTTATCACAGGATATTGAACATAGTTCCCTGTGCTCTACAGTAGGACCTTGCTGTTTATCCATTCTACATGGAATAGTTTGCATCTGCTGATCCCAGCCTCCCACTCCATCCCTCCCCCACCCTCTTCCCCTTTGGCAACCACAAGTCTGCTCTCTATGTCCGTGAGTCTGTTTCTGTTTCATAGATAGGTTCATTTGTGTCATATTTTAGATTTCACATATAAGTGATACCAGGTGGTATTTGTCTTTCTCTTTCTGACTTACTTCACTTAGTATGATTTTCTCTGGTTGCATCCATGTTGCTGCAAATGGCATTATTTCGTTCTTTTTTTATGGCTGAGCAGTATTCCATTGTGTCTATATACCACATCTTTATCCATTCATCTGTCAGTGGACACTTAGGTTGCTTCCATGTCTTGGCTGTTGTGAATAGTGCTTCTATTAACATTGGGGCGCATGCATCTTTCTGAATTAGAGTTTTGTCCTGATATATCCCAGGAGTGGGATTGCTGGATCATATGGTAATTTTATTTTTAGTTTAGAAAAGTATATCTTAAACCAATAGCCAATAAAGACAGAAACATTCTCCTTTCCCTTCCTCTTCCTGCCCTGGTCTATAACATGGGTATGTCCCCAACAATCCTTGCCTCAGTGGGGAAGAATTAGGGAATAAGTCTTTTGTTCGTTTATTTGTTTCCACTCCCCTCCCCCCTCTCTCTTCCGCATGAGAGAATGGTGAAAATCTGACCTTCTTTGGCCTCTGTTTCTAAATGATTGGATGTAAGGTGTTGAAGGTAACCTGTGGCTTGGCTCTCTGAGTCTTAGTTACTCCGAATCCCTGGGATCAGAGGAGCCGCAGGTCTCCACGGCTGGGGGAGGGTATGCTGACCCCACTCCCTGGACCCGTAAGTCTCGAGGTCTGGACTGCAAGGGAGAGGCCAGACAGAAGGAGAATCCACTTTAGCAGCGGGTGCACTCTGCGTTCTCCAGTGTAACCATGACAGCAATTAAGTGAATATTGTGTGTTTTTTCCTCTGGGATCCGTGTCCTCTTCTCAATTAGCTTGAAATCTGGAGAAAAGGAGGAGGGATGATGAGGCTCACATGGAACCCCTGACAGCCGGCATCATGCTTAGTGTGAAATCGTAGAGGTTGTCAAAGGGGAATGGCCAGGAGAGGGGCGGTACAGTTGCCATGAAGACAACAGTGACTGTTACCAGGTACTGTCCCCCACTACACGCCCGATAGTGTGTCTGTGCCCCAGGACAGACCTATCAGGAAAGCATCATTGTCTCCACTTCACATGGAAGAGAGAGGGGCTCTGAGCGGTGCGTGAGTAGGAAGGCTCAGAGCTGGGACTTGAACTCAGGCTCCAGGACTCAAAACGGTAGGCTCTGTCTATGGAGTTTTCCTCATAGCACCTCTCTTACTGAATGTCAGCTGCTCAAAGCAGCATATCAGGAAACAAATATTGGGTATAAATATTAACAAAGCATAGGGAAAATATTTGTGGACAACTTATTTATATGAGAGCAAATTCACAATAATAAAGTGAAGAATAGTGAGAAATCATATATATATATATTTTTTGTTGTTGTTGTTGTTTTGCGGTAGGCGGGCCTCTCACTGTTGTGGCCTCTCCCGTTGCGGAGCACAGGTTCCAGACGCGCAGGCTCAGCGGCCATGGCTCACAGGTCCAGCCGCTCCGCGGCATGTGGGATATTCCCGGACCAGGGCACGAACCCGTGTCCCCTGCATCGGCAGGCGGACTCTCAACCACTGTGCCACCAGGGAAGCCCTCTTTTTTTTTTTTTCAGAAATCCTATTTAAATCCTTCTTCACCTTCATCGTGAGAGTCCAAATGGCAAGAAGTAATGGGTCATAAAAGACCTTTTTCAGTTTGCCCGGGAGTAAAAACATGCTCATCGCAGTCCTTACAGGTTTAACTTATATCCTCAGAAAATCATTCAAATTCCATCTCTTGAAGGGAAGCATGCAGTTGTATATAGTGATATGCATAATAAAAATGCTAATTGACTCTTTTTTTCTTTATGGAGAAGGAAGAGAATACCTTTTATCTCACATATCTATATTCATGGTTTGGCTTTGTTGTATCTAGTATAATGCTCAGGAAGTCTTCAAATAACAAGAGTCGAGTGAATTAACTTGCTGGAATCATAGTTTGTTTAATAAGTCTCTGTAAGGGAAGAAAAGGATCGTTTCCAGGACCCTTCGGTTCACGTTTTGGAGACTGGCAGTCTGTGCCCACGTTCCTGGCTCAATGAAGATTCCAGCAGAATAAAGGGGAGATACTGCTTTTTTGGGATAAATTTGGGTTTTCATTTCGGCTTTTACTACCTTCTAATGTTTGTGGCTCCAAAAAGCAGGCCCTGGACATCTGGGTTAGAATAAATCTGGTGATAGGAACGAAGTAGGAGGGATTCTTGCTGAGAAGTGAATGGTAATGGAGGAAAACCATTCTAGCAAACTCCGTTGAGATCCCAGGCTTTTCCTTGTCTAATCTCGCCATGGTCATCGTCATGTGGCTTTTTATTCTAATGCAGATTCTGAAGAATTGGGATGAGGCTGTGATTTCATAAAAGGTTCATAAACATCACCTGGATATATTCACTCCTTCCTCAGTGAAATTGGAAAAAAAAAAAAAAATCAAGCTGCACAGAAGCTTGTAGGGAGCCCAGGGGTGGATGCCAGAGACTCTGGATTTCAGTCTGTCTTGAGGTGAAGGTTTTGGTCTCTCTGTTGAAGGTTTCCTGTCGTGGAATCAGACCAGTGAGCTTTTCTGATGCGCGGCTTTCCCGCTTCAGAGGGGAGCTGTAACCGTTGTCGTAAGAAATTGCTTAAGGCCCCCTGCTCCTTATTTTAGCCCCTGAATGCAAAAAGTCTTGCTTGGCCTAGGCCTGAAAGCCAGGGGCAGTGATCTGGGTGCTGGCTGCGTTCAACCTGGAGGAACTCAAGCTTCCTTAGTGAACTGAGTCGAAGGGCAGCCCAGCTTCCTCCACTGCTTTTCATTTCACCGCTGACTCCTTTATTCCAGACCCGTGTATTGATGGCCCGCTGGGTGACAGTGCCCGGCACTGGGGACGAAGGGGTGACAGGCACATTGTTTTGGGCCCCTGGTCCAGTGGGAGAGAGAGGGCGCGAAGAGAGCAGGGAGCTGCAGTGTAGCAAGTAGGGGGCGCACGGTGCTGGGCACACAGCTGAGGGGGGCCTCCTCGCCTCGGGGAGAGTCAAGCTGAGCCCTCAAGGGGGGCTTCAGCAGCCATGTCCAGGAACAGAACAGAACATCCACAGGGGCTGCTTTTCAGAGGGCTCCCTTGTTTACGTGGCCTCTAACCCTTTCAATAACCCCGTACCTCCAGCAAGTGCCAGCCGTGGAAACCTCCCCCATGAAGTGTCTACGCCTCCATCCTGGGCTGGCCGAGCGCCCTCCTCGTCGCACCCCCCTCCATGGCTCCACTGCTGTGTTTTAGTGAAACCCTCTGCTTGTGCATCTTTCTCTCCCCCTAACCTGGAAGCCCCTGAGGGTTTTGGATCCCTAGTATTCAGTAAAGTGTTGACGTACGTAAGGCATCTGATCGCTTTTGGCAGACCTGCTCGTTGAAGTGATGATGATACAGTAATAGTAGAGGAATAGTATTAAGTATTAAGGTATCATTATCTCATTTTATATATTATAATCCACATAGTATTTAATTCATATATTAATAATATAGTAGTGTAATATATTAGTATGCTGCTATGTTGTTGTTGTTATTATTATTATTATTAAGAGACCCAACTCCTGAGGACCCTTGCAAACCTTCAGGCACCCATCATATTTCTTGGCTCCCTGAGTGAAGTTAAGTCCTTTTCATCTCTTCTGTTTTTTGATGGAACAGAGGAAAGTGTATTCACCTTGGCCAGGGGAAGGTAAGAAATGCCACCAGCTTTCTTGGGCAACTGTAGGCAACAAGGGCGCTGCAGGGGGAGAGCGGATGGTGCCATCCCACCAGCAAAACCCGCTCCCTCTGCCTGGGAGGGCCTGGGGGTGCCTTCCTGCCTTCAGGAGCCCCACACCCTGTCCCCAACAGGGTCCCCGGGTCTCAGGAGGAGCGTGTTTCCTGAGGATGGTCGTTCTCAAGACAGGGCAGCCAGTGGCCCCCCTTGACCCCAAGGGGGTGTCACAGCCGCTCCCTTTCCCCTTTGCCAGTGCGGGAACAGACGACATCTGCTGTTTGCCTAACGTGTGTGCTTTTGGCATTCTCTATTTCTACAAATAAATGCTTTTACAATAAAACTGAAATGCCAGAAAAGGAGACAACCTACTTTAAGGTCACTGCTGCCTCCCAGCAAGGGTGTTTAAAAATAGCCCCCAATCTGTCACGTGCTCAACTTTCACTGCACCCGCTCAATGGCAGGCCCGGTGCTAGCCAGGACGGCGGGTGGAAGGCTCCAGGACGCGCACGCGCGCGTGTGTGTGCCTGTATGGGCGTGAGCGTGTGTGTCCCTGAGAAGTGAGGCGCGCTGTCCTCAAGCAGTGGGGCTGGCACCTGGCTGCGGGACCACCCCGTTGGTCTCTGCCTGAGGGCAAGTCGTTGCCCCCATTCTGGACCGGTTCTGGTGTCTCACTCCAGCTATGGTGAAATGGCTTTGGAAGTACTTTGTAAGAAGGAAAACTCTAAGGGGCTGAGTTCCCATGGACAAGATGGGTATGAATGCCAGGGGGAGACTCTGGGTGGATCACTTAGTGAGCACTGGGGCATTACTTCCGGGATCTGCCCGGGGTCTGCTCCAGCAATGCTGCCAGAGAGGCTGTTAGATTTTTGCAGCTGAATCTGAGAGATGGACTTTTCCAGTGATTTTCAAGCCATGCACCATAGATCCCTAGCAGCTCTGGGGCAGATCTTGAGTCATTCATTTCTGCTGATGGATGGTGTCTTTTACTCCAAATATGGCCTTTCTCAAGGACTGTTGCATTTAACCAGGGATCACATTCTTAAATAGAGGGGTAGAGTTTGGCTGGGAGCACCTGTAAGCCAACAGGCAAGGGCGGATCTGAGGGCCATTTGGCCCAGCACCCATGGAGCATCACCTTGGACAGATGCCCCTATACGCCCATGTCCAGAACTCACACTGGACAGCTCTTCTAGGTGTAGCTGGTGGCCAGCAGTAAGGATAAATCGAATCTCTATTTCCTGAGAGTTTCCTCAAAGACATGGGAATTAGGGCTGGAATCTCATCGAGCAGAGACAGCCGATGCCTCCATTCCATATTTCTGAGGAGCCAGTCTCAGGGCTGAGTGGGACCAGTATCTTTCCAACAAAGCCCTTTAACAAGGACCGCTCCCCTGGCCTGCCTTTTGCTGATGATAATATAAAGAGAACATGGGTCCCATTTTACCTAGGATCACACCAAGGTGCCCACATCTACATGCAAAAGAAGAGGAAGATTCTAGGGAGGTCTAGAGTCATGGAAGCAATTAAATCCCTAAAAGGGTACGAATCTAATGTTTTCTTCCAGTTATTGGGCATCTGCCACGTGCCAGGGACCATCATCTCACTTAACCTTACTCCCGAGAGGCAGGTATCACTCTTCCCATTTTAGAGATGAGAAAACTAAGGTTCAGAAAGTTTAGGGTCTTGCCCCAGATCCTTTAACCCAAGTCTTTCTGACTTCAGAGTCTGTCCTCTTAACCTCTGAGGTTCCAGGGCTTTGGGTAAAGATGCAAAGCAGGTCATATAAGTCCTGAGAAGCCTCCCCATTGTCCAGTTACATGTGACATCCTCTTTCCCCTGGTGGTGATCCCTGTTCGTCACCTCCTCTCACACATGCGTGTACATGTGTGCACACCCTCAGTTATCTCAGCCAACAGCCCACCAACCTCTAGTCATGTGAATGAAGTCATTCTAGACCAACCCACCTGCCCCATCCAACCCACAGCAAACCCAAGAAGCATGAAGGACCCAACCAAGGTCGGCAAAGCTGAGCCCAGATCAGCAGAACTGCCTGGCTGACGTGCAGACTCATGAACAATAATCAAAAATTAATAATTTTTAAAAATAAATTTATTTATTTATTTTTGGCTGTGTTGGGTCTTCGTTGCTGTGCATGGGCTTTCTCCAGTTGTGGAGAGCGGGGGCTACTCTTCGTTGCGGCGCGCGGGCTTCTCATTGCGGTGGCTTCTCTTGTTGCAGAGCACGGGCTCTAGGTGCACGGGCTCTAGGTGTGCGGGCTTCAGTAGTTGCAGCGCGTGGGCTAGGGTTTGCAGGCTTCAGGAGTTGTGGCACACAGGCTCAGTAGTTGTGGCTCACGGGCTCTAGAGCGCAGGCTCAGTAGTTGTGGCGCACGGGCTTAGTTGTTCCGTGGCATGTGGGATCTTCCCGGACCAGGGATCGAACCCATGTCCCCTGCATTGGTAGGTAGATTCTTAACCACCGTGCCACAAGGGAAGTCCCAGTGTTTCTATTTTTTAAGCCACTGAGTTTTGGGGTGGTTTGTTATGCTGCAGTAGCTAACTGGTACAGCTGTGTACACAGCGAGTGTCCCCTATCTTACAGACATCGTACAAAGCTGATTTCCTCTACTATCAGCCCTACAGGGGAAAAAAAAAAAAGTATTATTTTAGCCAATTCAAATCAGACCCAGCATAAACTGGATTTGTAACTTAACTTTTCACTGCATAGTAAAATATTACTTAGATTTTGTAAGAGCCATGGTTGTATTTCATATAATTTAGATCTACTTAACCTGCATTTTACTTATTAAAGAGAAGAAACTAAAATCAAGAATCAATCTGATGTGGTTGGCAAGAGAAGTACTCACTAAATTTAGTTTCACCATAATTGCTTTAAAATGTCAGGGTCAAATTTTTAAAAGTGGTTCCTGGAAAGCCTTGGTTGCATTCTAGGAAAGACTCTGCTCACAGTTATTTGCGGGAAGGCCGTGTTCTGCATCTCAGCTGGCTTTCGCAAGTCAGGGCTCAGGCCTCTCCTTTCAGTGTCTTGGTGTGAATCTAGAAATGGCATTCTCCTGTGAGGAACCGTACAGGATGTGCTGTAATGTTTTGTTGTTGTTTTTAGCTTCCAATCCCAGACCTACTGCTGGCTCTGTGATGTTATGTGCTGAAGCACCTTCATTATCAATTTTAAAAAACATTGTTTAAAACGTAGTGATCTGTCGCAGAAGATCCGACGTAGTTCGGGCAGCAGTTTCAACCAAGAGCAGTGCTATGGTCTGAATGTCTGCGTCCTCAACAAGTTCATATAGTGAAATCCTAATGCCCAGTATAATGGTATTGGAGGCGGGACCTTTGGGAGGTGATTGGGTCATGAAGATGGAGCCGCCTGAGTGGGATTAGTGCCCTGACAAAAGAGGGTCCAGAGAAACCTCTAGTCCCTTCCACCATGTGAGGACACAGCGAGAAGTCGCTGTGAACCAGGAAAGGGGCTCTCACTAGAATGCACCTTGAACTTGGACTTCCAGCCTCCAGAGCTGTGGGCAGTAAGTTTCTGTAGCTTATATCACCTCCCTTCCCCGCCCAGCCCGCCGCCCCACCGAGGTACCCTGTTATAGAAGCCCGAACAGACTAAGATAAGCAGTTTAGTCAGGTTGCGGGCTGTTGAAGAGTCTCCAAGGGAAAAATAATTGCTGGAAGAAAAACAAGCTATGGGTCAGAAGAGAGTTTTCTCAACCCAAACATTTTGTTGCGTTTCCTTAGAATTATTTAATTAAGAAAATGTAGCAGATGTAGAGAATGTCTCCTGTGTCCTTGCCCCCGATCTGTTCGACTCCCTGCCTCCATGGGGGTTAATCACTGTCCAAACTCCTATCACAAGCACAAGGAAGTTCCTAGGGATCTTTGTCAAAATCTCTGCCCAGATTCCGATCTACCACGGTTATAGCTACGACACCAAAATAAAAATTAAATTAGTCTAACATTCTAAGTGAACCCAAATTCTTTCCTAATTATTCACCATACTGTATTATAAATGATATATACTGTACATAATATATACTGTGTTACAAACTATATAATAGCACATTATATGGAATATTTTTACTCTGTGCTGGACACTGGGCAAAAAGTGCTTTTCACATTTTCAGTTAATTCTCATAATGACTACTTGAGATAAACATTTTAATCCCCCGTCTACAGACAATAAAACTTAGGTTCAAAAAGTCGTTCATGGACACAGAACCAGAAAGATTTTATACCCACCCGGGTCCATCTGACTTGAAAGCCTCTGCATTCCATCCCAGTCAGCATTTTTAAAATTTTCTAGATTTTTAAATAAAGCTAGGTATTAGACTAATTGGCATATAGTTTTAAAACATGGTCTTTGAAAACTGGAATAATTTAAATTCCTGATGGCAACCCTCCTCCCCTTCCTGGTCATTTCAGAGGGAATGGCTCTGAGATCTGATCTAGAAGCTGTAACCAAAACAGACAGAAAACCTGCTCACGATTTAAGATTCAGCTCACACATCGCCATCCACTGCAATCCCCCGAGAGCTGTCCTTGCTCTTTCCGGCCGCCATCGTGTCCTGAGCTTACATCGCACACAAGAGTTCATGTTTTTAAGCCTGACGGATGAATGAATAAATGAGTAGACACCTACTTACCAGACAGATGGGTTGAAGAGGACTCATTGGGTGGAAAAGCATTTTTAAAATAGCGTCAAAGAATAAAGATCTGCCCTGAGGTTCTGGAAATAGGGTCTAACCTTGACTCTGCCACTAAGTAGCTGTGGGTAAGTTCAGCCTTAGTTTCTCATCTGTAAAACGACACTATTGGAAATTTTTAAAGATTCCTTCCAGCTCCAGTGTATGGTTCATAGGAATAGCACACTATTTTGTTTGAGAGGCCAGTGTAGTTCTGGAGCAATTCTGAGACCATAGGGCAGCCATTCAAATTCTGTTTGCTGGAGTGCATGGGGGCAGCCGAGGCTGGAGGTGTGACACAAGCAAGGTGTGATGCCCCCAAGCCTCGGGGAAAACCGTCCTACGTCTGCTGTCCTGACCAGCTCTGAGCAGTGCCCCATCTCACCCTCAGCGTGCCCTGCCTGGGCAATAAGCTACGTGGTCACCCCAGTCACGAAGCTCTAAAGACCAGGGAGGCATGTCGGCCTCCACGCTCACTTATGTTCAGAGAGGCACGGGCAACCCTAGGTGACAGCACGTCCTCAGGCTCTGGGCACCGAGGCTTCTAAAACCCTTGTCAGAAGCCGTTTGGGAGGGGAGTTCTGTGCATCTGCAAAAGTCTGAAGGGGGTCCTGAGAGACGCGCACATCTAGGCCGGGGAGGGAAGTCCCTGTCCTCGGGGAGCTCAAACCACATACAGTGCGATAGTAAACATTTCAAAAGCATAAAAATAACCAAAAAGGAAACTTTAAAAAGTGCCACCCAAGAGGTGCAGTAGATAAGCTAGGGCCCCTCATGGAGGAATGATGAGGTCAGAGAGTACGTACAGGTGCCTGGGTGCTCTGGGCAGCCTGCATACTAGCATCCCAGCCGAGGGTAGTGCTGACGTGTGCTGCGTCCCCCTTACAGGGGCTCAGACTGGGGTCCCTAATTGGGTCTGGGGGCTACCTGCGTTCCTGCTTACTAGACACTGTGGCCTCCTCCTTGCAGCAGGCTGAGGGGACACCAGGAGGCCACACAGAGAACACAGGGAAGGAGGCGTGTCCTCCCTGGCCATGCAGCGGCCAAGGGGCGGCATCCAGCCAGCTGGGAGCCGGAGCCCCGGCAGCGCCAGGCAGGGAAATGGGATGAAGAGACTCCGTCTTTCTTATGGTGAAAATGCCCATGGGCACCATTTACGGAACACTGACTCTGTGCTGGGTTCTGTGTGTGTCACTGGTCAGTAGCTGCCCCCATATACACGAAATGTGGTCTTTTGCTCCGTGCCAGCCTCAGCACAGACCTCGGCAATTCTTGGAGCACCCTGATCAAATCCCATCCACCCGTAGCTGAGTGGTAGGGTAAGTTTGCTGAAGATTTCTTAGGGAAGACAGAGGAGGAAGTTACCTCAGATGTCCTAAAACAAACCATGTAAGATTCCCCTAACGGCGTGTCCAACCCCCAGAGGCCCTTCTGGGCTGCAACCGACCAGGGCGAGTCCTGGGAGCGGGGCTGGGGAGGGGGCCTTGGACCCTCCCGGCCAGATTTTTCCTCCATCCGAAAATACAATATGTCTCGAGTATTGACATATCCACCACTCGCCTGCTTCCCAAAACAGCTGGGCTTCCCGGTGACAAGACTCTCTCCCTTTAGAAGTCCATTTCCTTGGGCAGGATTTTTGAGCTTTCGCGCCTGACCACAGTGTGTTTTTTCTACACAAATTTAGTGTGCTGTCCCCCAAAAGAATTTTGGTGAATATGATTTTCTCCATCTCGTTATGTGGGTCACCCGAGGCTCAGGGAGATTAAATACTTTCCCAAGGTTTCAGAAATCCACATCAGAACTGGGTTTGAGCTCAGGCCTGGCGCACGTACCCTTGGTCTTAGCGTCCTCTTCCTCTCGCCCCCTAAGGAAACAGGTCCTGCACTGCCCCGGGGGTCACCCAGGCAATGGCAGACTTATTCCAAGGCCTCCTGTGAGAGGGACACTACGGTGATGTCCCAAATCCGTATCAGTAAAGCATTTGTTGATCTTTACCGGGGTTAAAAGACCCTCCAAAAGTGTCGCAGGGTCCCCAGGGCAGTCGCAACAGCTCCGCGGGTTGGTGGAAGCGAGGTTGCCGCAGCCCCTGCCATGTGTTGTCCGCGTTCCTCTGGCAGGGTGTTGAGAAAGCAATCTAGCACTAAAAGACATTCAGTACGAAGCAAGGACACGGAAAGTCTCCTGCCCCTCTAGCCCAAGCTATGACTCAGCCTCGGAAAAGAAGAGTCCAGGTCAGAAATTGCCATGGGAGCAGCAGCGTCGGCTGTGTGCCTCCTGTTTTCTATTCCTCACCTTCTTTCTTCCATCTGTGACCCTGTCCTCTCACAGGAGCCAGATTTCCTGGCTCTGTCCTGACGATGCGCCTTAGAGGCCGCCCCAGACCCCAAGATGCCCCGAGCCCCGCCTCGGTATTATCTTCCGCCTGTCAGTGGTGACGACATTCTTATCGACTGACCTCGACTCATCACCCCCAGACCACAGGCGGGTGCTAGTTTCTTCAGCCTGTCTCTGGCCTTTTATCTTTGCCTCCTTGTTTCCTGCCTGGAGCGAGGGCCGTGCAGCCCTGCCTTCAGGAGGACCCCAGGCTGTGGGCAGAGGCCGGAAGAAGGCAGGGATTCTCCAGAGGCCCGCAGGCGCCAGGGCATCTTGTCTCCCTAATGCGGAGTCATGCTTGGGCCCACCCCAGTGGTGGGGCGCTGGGCCGTGTGCAGAAATGACTGAGAATGTTATTACTTTATAAACACAAGTTATTGTCGTGACCAGAAGGTCATTGGTCTTCTTCTTCTTCTTCTTTTTTTTTTTTAAGTGCACTGATCTCTTTTTTTTTTTCCAATTAAAAATAAAAATTTGTTTATTTTGGCCACACTGTGAGGCACGTGGGATCTTAGTTCCCCACCAGGGATGGAACCCGTACTCCCTGCAGTGGAAGCGCGGAGTCCTAACCACTGGACAGCCAGGGAAGTCTTGGTCATTGGTCTTCTTGGTTGAGACTCTCAAATTTCAACTTTATTAAAATATTTACTTGCTTATTGATTAATTATCAAGACCTGGGCCTGGGCTCCCTTGTGTGGCTGTAGCTCTCTTCTCAGAGAAGAGAGATGAATCAAATGAAATAAAAAGGCTCCAGGGTCTCTGGACTTCCATAGGAATGTGACAACATGTCATGAAGGAAGAAACCAAGAATTCTGCCCACGGGACTTCCCTGGTGGTCCCCTTTCAATGCAAGGGATGAGGGTTCGATCCCTGGTCGGAGAACTAAGGTGCCACGGGGCACTAAGCTGCTCTGAGCCCACGTGGGAGCCTGCATGCCACAACCAGAGAGCTCACACACCGCAACTACTGAGCCTGCACGCTCTGGAGCCTGTGCACCACAACTAGAGAGAAAGCCTGCGCATCACAACTAGAAAAGCCCGAGCGCCTCAACGAAAAGATCCCGCGTGCCGCAACTAAGACCCAATGCAGCCAAATAAAAAAATAAATAAAATTAAAAATTATTTTTAAAAAAAAAGAGTTTTGCCCAGACAAGTACCAACAACAGGATGACTCTGAGGTCAAAGGCCGGGCTGCGAGGACATCCAGGGTCGCCCCTGCTGGCCCACGTGTGGGCCCTGGGAAGCAGCCATCGTCATAGTTACTGAGGCCAGAGTCGGGACTGGGTCTTTGAGGAATCTGCAAGCATGATACATTTCTCCAAACAGAAGATGAATCAGTAGTGGGGAATATAGATAGTAAATCAACCCCACATCCCTGATTATTTTTATACCAAGCTAATTTTAAATGCTCTATTTCTATAGGAATCAGTGAGACTTCCATCCATCTGCAGCTCCAGCTTCCTATTTTCTCCTAACCCTCATCTCACAGCCTGTTTTTTTGGAAACAGCACCAGCTAACATCTCAGGAAACCACGTTTACATCCCAGATGCCTCAGGCGGTCATTTCTCATTCGCTGCAGTACAGCCCTGGGAGACCCCAGAGGTGCTTTCTGTGGGGACGCAGAGATTACCCGCAAATACTCTTGACCTTAGGGGAGGTGGTGGTTAAAGGAAATCACGTTTACTCTGTTTGACTTGAGTATCTGGAGGCCAGGCAGGCGCACAGAATGAGAACCGTCTGTAGCTGGGTGCGCGGTTCATTTACTTGCTTAGCTCTGCGGACACTGCTCGACTCTGCAGAGAACGAGCAGGGGGCTCTCCGTGTACCCCGCGACCCTCCACCTGCCTGTGGAGCTTCTCTGGGGAAGCCCTGGGCTTGGCCAGGTTTGTGCTCACAGCCCCCCAGACACAAGGATGCTTCCTAATAAGTGTCGGTGGAGTACACGGCTGGCAGCCAACACTGTGGATGCCGGGAGATCTACCGGATCCAACTCACTCCTCCTGAGTTAGCAGTGGCGACTGCCACCTGTTACTGAGAACCCACTGTGTGTGGGGTCCTTGCACACATCACGCTCAGTCCTCACCAAAGCCATGCCAGGCTGGCGCTATTATCCCCTATCTCACAGAGGAAGAGACAGAGGTTCAGAGAAGACCCATGACTGGAGTCAGTCACAGCTGGTCGGTGTAGAAGGGGGATTGGAGTCCAGACTCCATGACTCCAAATCCACATCACCCCCTCCCCTTTGCAGTTTTGTCTTGTGCTGGTTGAATGATGTCGTGCCTCTCAGACTTGGGGCTCCCCCAGGAAGCTGCAGCCCAGGAGAGTTACTGCCTGCGAGTTCCCCAGGGCCTGCCCTCCCCATGGCACCTCTGTGGGTTCTAACGGCAGACCCCCCACTCCTCGGGTGCCTGCACTTGCCTCTGTGTAGCTTAGCCGGAGCCACATTGCCTGGGGACGCTGAGCTCCACATCCTGAGGACGCCCTGCTCCAGACTCTTGCACGTGACCCCGGCTGCCATCCAGGGTGCAGCCGTCCTCTCTGCACCAGCCACTCAGAGGGACCCCTGAGAGCACCCAGATAGAGCCCTATTTCTCCTCCCGGCTCCACTGCCCCAGCTTTGCTCCCCCAAGCAGTCTTGAAACAGCAGGGACTGCGTGACACAAACGTGTGGCCACCAGAGCTGGGTTCCCAGAGGACAGGCCTGGAGCTTGGGTGGAGGAAGCAGGAGACGCACGTGCAGAAGTCCTGGCCGTGGTTCCTCTGATGCTGTTTCCTTGGGTGGAATGAGGCCGGGCTCGCCTGTGGCCCCCGCAGCCTCCACTCGCTGACACCCTGAGCCAAAAAGCGGGGCACCTAAATCCAGACAAAAGCCGATGGCGCTGGAGCCCGTCGAGCACACCAGAGCCTTCGCACAGCTCTGAATCGTTGCAGGGAACCGGGCGCAGCAGACAAGAGGCTGTTTGTGGATTCACAAGCTGAGACGCGTGTGTCTGTTCAGGCAGGAACACACTGACATCTTCCAGTTGACAACCCGTTAACCCTCGAATTGCAAGCTGTCTCCGGGTCCAACATCTAATTTCCAGACCAGCGGGCAGACGGTGGGGAGACTGTCACACCTGTCTCTGTTGATGTGCTCCACGCCTCAGGAAGGGACACCTCTGGTCCAGATGAGAGGCCCATGCTCAGACCTCAGCCCGTTTGGCAGTGGGCAAATCCATTCGCGGATTGGAGGCTGAATTCTGTCCCAGTTCCGGACAAATCTCCAAGCAGATTTTTAAAACTTAAAATTTACAAGCTACTTTTATGAAATTACAAATAAAACCCTGAGTCCAAGTAAAGCTAAGTTTAAAAAGAGTCTCAATCTTTTAAATTCAATGAAAATATTTTTAATCTCTATGCAGTTGGCAGGTCGATCCGTTCCACCCCGAGGGACAGAAGTGTTGCCGCCCTCTGGTGGCATCCACCACTCTGACAGTTTAGGACAAGTGATTAGAACAGGCCATTAGGTTATTAGAACAGCTGGATATTCTGTTTCTTCCTACGGATCACACACCGCCCGTCTCCACTCCACTTGGAGCCCACAGGGCTGTGACCCCATGGACTGGGCTTCTTGCCCTCCACTGCCCATAGGATTGATTGGAGGACCGGCGGGCAGTGGCTGCGTCCCTCTCTCCGGGGGCTGCGGCTCACGCCCAGCAGCCTCTCCTCCGGCTGCAGTTCTGAGGGTCTGCGACTCCCTCCTCCTTTTGTCTGGTCGGGCTGAGGGCAGTGGCGGCTTCTCCCCATCCTTAGTCCCAGAGCAGGTGCTTTGTCCTCCCTTGTTGGACGGCCTTGACCCTGTCTCTGCCTTTGTAGAAAGGCCCTTGGTCCCAGGCTCCTGATTATCCCAGCTGACTGAGCCATGCGTTTCCTGCTAGAACCCTGACTGACACAGGTGGGAAAAACCTAAGAGAGCTGCCGGGTGAATTATCTCAGTTACCTGCCAACTGAGCCTGCAGAGCGCCTGCCAGGTAGATCTGTTCAGTCAGCAGACGTTTACTGAGTGTCACTGTATGCCAGCTGCCGTGTGAGGTGCCTCTAAGCACCTTAGGGATTAGCGTGGATATCAACTCAGTCTTGGGCTGGGCAGTAGGCAAGGAGGGCTTCCTGGAGGAAGAAACATATGTATCAGGAGTCTGAAAGATGACCCAAAAGAGAGCAAGGGTACGAGTGTTCTTTTTTTTTTTAATTTAATTTAATTTTTTTATACGGCAGGTTCTTTTTAGTTATCTATTTTATACATATTAGTGTATATATGTCAATCCCAATCTCCCAATTCATCCCACCACCACCAACCCCCCCTGCCACTTTCCCCCCTTGGTGTCCATACGTTTGACCTCTACATCTGTGTCTCTGTTTCTGCCCTGCAAACCAGTTCATCTGTACCATTTTTCTAGGTTCCACGTATATGCGTTAATATACGATATTTGTTTTTCTCTTTCTGACTTACTTCACTCTGTATGACCATAATTCAAAAAGACACATGCACTCCAATGTTCATTGCAGCACTATTTACAACAGCCATGTCATGGAAGCAACCTAAATGCCCATCGACAGACAAATGGATAAAGAAGATGTGGTACATATATACAATGGAATATTACTCAGACATAAAAAGGAATGAAACTGGGTCATTTGTAGAGACCTGGATGGATCTAGAGACTGTCCTACAGGGTACGAGTGCTCTAAGCCTAGGAAACAGAACATGCAAAAGCCCATAGACCACAGGGAACAGGGTACGTAGCAGGAACCGAGTTTCTTCAGTGTAGTCCGCAGGGCAGCAAGCTGGCAGGACCTGAGGGACCAGATCCAGTGGGGATTGTAAACCACGGGAGGAAATGTGACTTTATACTAAAGGCAACTAACACTCATGGAGGGCTTTGCGCCCTGGTGAGTGTGATGGGATTTGCATCCATAGGGATCTTTCTTTTTTTTTTAAATTTTATTTATTTATTTATTTTTGGCTGTGTTGGGTCTTCGTTTCTGTGCGAGGGCTTTCTCTAGTTGCGGCGAGCGGGGGGCCACTCTTCATCGCGGTGCGCGGGCCTCTCACTGTCGCAGCCTCTCTTGTTGCGGAGCGCAGGCTCCAGATGCGCAGGCTCAGTAGTTGTGGCGCACGGGCCTAGTTGCTCCGCGGCATGTGGGATCTTCCCGGACCAAGGCTCGAACCCGTGTACCCTGCATTGGCAGGCAGATTCTCAACCACTGCGCCACCAGGGAAGCCCCCATAGGGATCTTTCTTACTCGGAGTGGAAGAGCAGACAGGCGATGGGAGGGCAGGCAGGGAGGTGAGTTAGGAGGACCTTGAAGGAGCCCAGGTGGCCCGATCTACAGTGGCAGTGGGGCGGATGGACTCACAGGTATTTGGGAAGGAGCCACACCTGCCCAGCACAGCCTCCCTGCTTTCCCGGCCTCGCTCGGAAGTGGTTCTGACGTTCCTGATGCTGACTTCACCCCGAGGCTCCTTGGGCCTCTGCTTCCCCAAGTCTTTTCCCCTCTTTGTCAGTCTCCTGCCTGGACCCCAGGCCTGGCCCCATAATGTCCCAGCACTGGCTTCTCCAAACTCCCGTGAAACCACCGTGAGGACAGCCGTGTCTGTTTGTGCAAGCCTAGGGAACGTTTTTATAAATGCCTGCTGTGTGCCAGGATCGGGCCAGCGTCTGTAGTGTGCCATCTTGTCCAGTCCGCATTGTAATGCTAGAAAATTGTTATTTTTGTTCCCATTTTGCCAGCAAGAAACAGCAGGCTCAACCTCTTGAACCAGATGGTACCATAGCAGAGTGATGGCAGACAGGATACAGGCGTGTCTAGCTCCCAAATCCCAACAAGACGCACTGTATTAAAATTAACTGTTATTAAGAGACTGTATTATACGAATGCCTGCAAATTAATGCTTGTGACTTTGGTAAGCCTCGAACAGAAGAGCCCTTGCCCTGTCTTGAATCTCAAGCAAGACATACTTGCTACCAGCTGCCACCCCCAGAGCCTCATAAAGGGGACTTCTTTAATCAGAACAGGATATGAGGAGGTGAGGCCGTGAGCCTCATTCCTACCTCTGTGTGCCCCCCGACCCCCCTGACTCCTTTTCTCCTATCAGCCCATTACTGTTTGTTTCGAAACCAGCAGAAAACCAGCACCTCACAACTTCGTTGTGCAAGTTTAGCACCCAGCTGACGATTTCAGTGCTTTTTACCTTTCTGTCTCGCTCAAGACAAATGAAAGTGTGGTTGGAAAAGTCACGTAACTGTTTTTGCACTCTATAAAAATGTTGCCGTTAACGATAAACTGTGAGCTCTTCGTGGGCAGCAACAGCGTACCCAGTTCTTGACACACCATGCTCGTGCCTCTGGAAATGCTCGTTAAGTGCCACTGAACTGAAGGAACATGTCAAAATCGCCCAGCGCACCCAGTTCTGCACCCGGCCCCCTGGGACTGCCCTTGACCCTTCGCTGCCTCTTTGAAGTCTCCCTGTGCCCTGCAGGCAGTACCGCAGGGCCGAGGTCCTTCAATCCCCTCTGGAAAGTTTACCTTGTTCCTGAACCGTCTACCTGACCCACTTCACCCCTAATTTGCCGCCGGTCCTCCCACCTTCTGACTCACAGATTTTTCTCTCCAGGGGTGGACTTTGTTATGGGCTAAATTTGTCGCCCCAAACTTCATAGGCTGAAATCCTCACCCCAAGTACTGCACGCAGAGTGGGGACTTATTTGGAAATAGGGTCATTCATTAGGATGAGATCACACTGGAGTAGGGTGTGGCTGGTGTCTTTATAAAAAGGGGAATTTGGACACAGACGCGCACAGCAGCGACAAGAAGACTGCAGTTATTCTCCCACAAGCCAGGGAACAGCCGGAAGCCGGGAAAGAGGCGCGGACCAGGTCCTTCCCTAGAGCCTTCAAGGGAGCATAGCCCTGCCGACACCTTGATCTTGGACCTCCAGCCTCCGGAACTGAGACAATGCATTTCCGTTGTTTGGGCTGGGCTGGCAGCCTAGCAGACTGATGGGCCTGGTCCTTGACCCTGGCCTATGATTCCGGCCTTGCTTCCAGCTCCTCTGCTTCTGGCTGTCCTGAGGGGGCGGCTGCCATGCCTGGGTCATGCTCCTGTCTGGCTGCGTTAGCCCTTGAACGGGAGCTGGACCGGTGCCCAGAGACCTGGTGTCCCATTGCTCATCAGAGTTTGCGTATCCTCGTCGGGCTCAAGGGCCCCTCGGAGGCAGCCCAGGGTGGGTGGGGAGGCTGGTGGTGGGCTCTTTGGTGAGCCCCGAGGGCCCCCTCCCTGCTCTGCTGCTGGGAACCACTGGCGTGAATCCTGGGCCTAGCAGGGGATGAGGAACCCTGAGGGGAAGGACGAACTCTCAGTTGTAGCCTCCCTCCGGTGATGTCCCACATCCAACCACGGACGGGGTGGGGTCCACACCTGTCCTTCCTCTTCTGACCCAGCCCGACCACACAGCCCCTAGCGTTCTTGTCACTTAGGAATCATCAGGGTTTAAGGAGCTCTAGGTCAGGTACCGGGGCAGAGACCAATATTTTTTTACTATTATCTCACACCCTCATTCAAGAATAGCTATTAATGTGGGGAGGAGGGATAAATTAGGAGTCTGGGATTAGCAGATAAAACTACTATACTGTTGTTTATCTATGTAAAATAGATAAACAATAAGGTCCTACTGTATAGCACAGGGGACTACATTCAATATCCTGTAATCAACCATGATGGAAAAGAATATGAAAAAGAATATGTATATATATGTATAACTGAATCACTTTGCTGTATACCAGAAACTAACACAACATTGTAAATCAACAATACTTCAATTAAAAAAATAACTATTAATGAAAGAAACTTTATTTGCCAAAGAAAATATGAAGGGGGTCTAGGTCTAAGTGTCCCCCCACCCCCCTGCCTCCTGGGCTTTCTAAAAGTGTGGCTTCAAGCGTCCCCGTGGATTAGAGCACAGATCACAGGCTGTATCACAGGCTACAGAATAAAAGTTATTGCAGAGAGAGTGAGTGATGAATGATCAGATCTCCTGCCTGATTATTATATAAAGTGAAATTTACAGAAGAAAGCGTTTGTAATCAGACAAAGAAGAGAAACTGACAAAGAAAACTGATTATGTCCTGAAATGTTTAACCCAGCTGACACAGAGCTGGATCCCAGCAGAGCTTCATTCATTAGCAGGGAGGTGGCAGAGGCCGAGGCACAGCTGGCGGTCTGGATTTGCCCAGCCAGACCCAGAGCTTGCTCCCCTGCAAGAAGAGACCTGCTCTTACTAGAGGGGATGGAAGGATACATCCCTTTTTCCTAACAGAACCACAATAGAAATGCCAGAACATGGCACACACTTTATAAGAAATGGAAACCCACAACCTTAAGTATCTTCTTAATTCTACTTTTAAGTATATATCCGTTCGTTTATGAGTCTAATACGATAAGCAAAAATTCTAGTCTCCAAAAAATAAAGTTAATGATCCGTTACTTCTCCTGACCTGAGATTGGTGGCATCTCTTTTGTTGAAAAGTGACATTTCCTAAGATGCCGAGTATGAAAGCATCACAGATGGTAAAAGGTTTTCTCCCGGTCCCAACACGTGACTATTATAAAAGGAATTGTGGAGTTTAATACTGTATTTAAAGCCAATAATGAAAATTTAATGTCAGTTCTGTCTCTACCATTAATGTTTTTATTTTTCCACTCAGAAATGTACTTCTCGGGCTTCCCTGGTGGCGCAGTGGTTGAGAGTCCGCCTGCCGATGCAGGGGACGCGGGTTCGTGCCCCGGTCCGGGAGGATCCCACATGCCGCCGAGCGGCTGTGCCCGTGAGCCATGGCCGCTGAGCCTGCGCGTCCGGAGCCTGTGCTCTGCAATGGGAGAGGCCACGACAGTGAAAGGCCCTCGTACCGCAAAAAAAAAAAAAAAAAAAAAAAAATGTACTTCTCTTTGTGGGGTTTTTTGTTTTGACACTTGTCAAACTTGCAGATATAGACACAAAAATAGATAGGCAGCATTTCTAGATCAAGGAATACAATGCTGTTCGAAGCACAGTCGTAACCGACAGGGTAGCTGGCAGCCCTGAGCATCGGTGCGCCGCGGTTGTGTCCAGGCTTTGAGACTGTACATGAATCACTCACCTCTCCCATCCTCAGTAAAGTCTCACCTGGGAATGGGGAGAAATCGTAGTAATCGCCTGTTCTACCATGTTACCTGCAACGTACAATAAACCCCTTACCATCTGTGGTTAGCAAAACAGGATGTCACTTCAGAAGACAGCTCCCCAGGGCCTCACTCAGGCCCCCAAGGAAAGGGTTTGGTTTCCCTTTCAGATTCAGAAACTGTGGATTCCGTTCAGTCTCTTAGGGACAACCTCCACCAACCGAGCTCGGGAAAGACTGTCAGGGTGATCCTCGGAGCAACGGCCTCCGTGGGGCCCAAGGACCCCAACACCTTCGTGGGATGTATTTTATGGCTCATGGTGTGTCTGTCAGTCGGGATGCAGCTGTAGAAAACTGAAACCACTCTAGCTATTTAATGCATATTTAATCTTTGGAAGGTCAGGGAGTCATGGCTGTATGTCGCCACCAGCTCAGTTTCTGCCCTTAGGAGGTAAATTAAAAGGGCTCAGAAGAGCTTCCTCTCTCTGTACCGGCACCTGATGGCTGCGGCCTGGCTGTGAGTCGCAGCTCACCCCTCTAGGGTCTCCTGAGTGGTTTCTCTGCCCCGCTCCCCCTGCTGTAAACAGTACGTGCTTTGCACCAAGGACCCTCCGGGGAGATGAAGCACCCTCAGCTTGGGGACCAGGCAGGAGCAGAGGGGGTAACATCTGCACGTTACTTGTACCGTCTTTGGTCAGTACAGGGGGAGTGACCATACTTCGTGTCGTCTTTGTCTATTCGGGGCCTGAGTGGTCATCTACTTGCAAACAGAGAAGCAAAGCTGACTTCTGAGAGTGGAGGCAGCTCCTAGAACGCAAATAGAGAGCGAATGATACATGAGTCCCTTACCGTGACACACACGGCCGCCCAGAGGACTAGAGAACTCAGACCAGGAGGGACCATGGCATTCCCCCCACAGGACAGTGCAGGTGCCTCTCCCTGGACAGCACTGGGCTTTCTCCACAGCCTTCCTTCCGCCATCCTGCGACACCATCACTTACAGCTAGGTTGGCCTCCTCCAGCCACTTGCGGTCATCGTCCTTTCCTGAGGATCCCCTTCCCCTGTCAAAAGCCATTCCTTAGGAAGTGTCGTCTCTGTAAAAGCCTGGTTCCATCCTTTCCATCCATTTAGTTCTCCCTAATTTTGCTCCTTGAGGGAAGCCCCATTTGGACGTTCAGAGCGTGCCTAACACTCGCTCTCAGTCTTTCCGCATGGCCGTGGCGGTTCACTCAGCACCGCCGTCAGCTCTACGATTACTCCATTCTGAGAAGGACACAGGGCTCCCACCACATAGGCACTGACATACAGCACTATATTAGTTTCAGGTATACAATGTAAATGATTTGATATTTGTATATATTGCAAAATGATCATCATAGTAAGTCTCGTGAACGTCTATCACCATACGTAGTTACCCAATTTTTTCTTTCATGAGAACTTTTAAGAATTACTCTTTGGCAAGTCTCTCAGATATGCAATACAGTATTCTTAGCTGTCGTCACCATACTGTACATTACATCCCCAGGACTTATTTATTTCGTAACTGAAGTTTGTACCTTTTAACTTCCTTCATCCATTTGGCGGAGCTCCCACCCGCCAATCTATTCTTTGTATCTATGAGCTTGGTTTGTTTAGATTCCACATATAAGTAAGATCATACGGTGTTTGTCTTTCTCTGTCTGACTTATCTCACGAAACATAATGCCCTCAGGGTCTATCCATGTTGTCACAAATGGGAAGATTTCATTCTTTTTTATGGTTGGGGAATATTCCATCGTGTGTTTTCCATAGTGGCTGCACCAGTTTACATTCCCATCCACAGCATGCAAGGGTTCCCTTTTCTCCACATTCTCACCAATACTTGCTATGTTTTGTCTTTTTGATGATAGCCATTCTTACAGATATAAAGTGATATCTCACTGTGGTTTTGATTTGCATTTTCCTGACGATTACTGACGTTGAACATCTTATAACGTACCTGTTGGTCATCTGTATGTCTTCTTTGGAAAAATGTCTCTTCAGATCCTCTGCCCATTTTTTAATCAAATTGTTTGGTTCTTCGCTATTGAGTTGTATGAGCTTTTTACATGCTTTGAATATTAACTTCTTAGCAAATATGTGACTTGCAAATATTTTCTCCCAGTCAGCAGGTTGCCTTTTCATTTTGTTCATGATTTCCTTTGCTGCGCACAAGTCTTTTAGTTTGATGTAGTCCCACTTGTGGATTTCTGTTGTTGCTTTTGCTGTCAAATGAAAAAAAACATCATGAAGACCAATGTCAAGTAGCTTACTGCCTAGGTTTTCTTCTAGGAGTTTTATAGTTTCAGATCTTACATTTAAGTCTTTAATCCACTTTGAATTAACGTTTGTCTGTGGTGTAAGACAGGGCTCCAGTTTCATTCCTTTGCATGTTGCTGTCCAGTTTTCGCAACAGCATTTATTGAGTAGGCTGTCTTTTCCTCACTGTATCATAAATTAATTGCTTCCTTTATCATAAATTAATTGACCATTTATGCATGGGTTTATTTCTGGGCTCTCTCTTCTGCCGCATTGATCTATGTGTCATTTGTTATGCTGTTTTGATTACTGTAGCTTTGTAAAATGTTCTGAGATCAGGAGCTTTGTTCTTCTTTCTCAAGATTGCTTTAGCTATTCAGGGTCTTTAGCGGTTCCGTACAAATTTTAGGATTGTTTGCTCTATTTCTGTGAAAAATGTCACTGGAGTTTTGACAGGGATTGCACTGAGTCTGTATATTGCTTTGGGTAGTGTGAACATTTTAACAGTACTAATTCTTCCAATCCATGAACACAAAATATCTTTCCATTTACTTGTGTCTTCTTTAATTTCTTTCCTCAGTGTCATAGTTGTCAGTGTACAGGTCTTTCACCTCCTTGGTTAAATGTACCGCGTGGTGACCATACTATAAAACTGTATGTTTTAACGTTCAAAATTGTCTCAAAGGTATTTTGTAGGAGAGTAAGACAACAGGGTATAAATGACAAATAGCTAAATATTTCTTTGATGTTTTTTTTTTTTACATAGGTGCTCTGCTGCAATATGGTATTTGGTAAAGAAGCTATAATGGTTTCTAACGAGGTGTTAGTAGCCACAAATGTGTATTGAGTTGGCCAAAAAGGTCGTTCGGTTTTAAGTTAAAGGACACATTTTTCATTTTCACCAAGAACTTTATCGAACAACATATTCACTAACCGAATGGACTTTTTGGCCAGCCCAGTATATTAAGCGTCTACTCTGTGCCAGCACCATTCTAGGTGTGGGGGATACAAAGAAGAATACAGCATTATTTGTGTCCTGGAAGCGTTTTCTGTCTTTTTTTTTTTTTTTTTTTTTTTTTTTTAATGGCCACGCTGCACAGCTTGTGGGATCTTAGTTCCCTGACCAGGAAGCGAACCCGTGCCCCCTGCAGTGGAAGCGTGGAGTCTTAACCCCTGGATCGCCAGGGACGTCCCAAGAGCTTTCTGTCTTGACTGATGTTTGCTGAAGTGTAGTCCCTGGACCAGCATCAACATCATCTGGACGCTTGTTAAAAATGTAAATTCCTGTGCCCCGCCCCAGACTTACTGAGTCAGAGACTCTGGGAGTGGAGAGGAGGGGGCAGTACTCCGCATTTTAACAAGCCCTGTAATGCATTGTAATGCGTGTGAAGTTTGAGAACTACCGGTCTAGAGAACTACCGGTCTAGAGGAAGATAGGAAAATATAATTCTGTGGCTAAGTGCTGAGCTAGAGCTGGGCTCTAGTTGCTATGGGAGCCCTGTGGCAATCACGTGGGGATGGCAGGCAGTGCATCACCAAAGAGGTGATGCATGAAGTGAACCTTACAGGTGGGTTGGGACCTTGCCGGGGAAACAAGATAGGGAAGGACATTGCAGGCAGAGGAAAGAACAGAACATATGAGTGAACATGTTGACTTGGGTAACTTCAAGTAGTCCATGGTAGATAGGTTTTTTTTTAAAAGAAGAATACTCAAAATGGAATTGGGTTGATCTAGATTGAGTCCTCAGCTGAAGGGGAAAAGGTGGAGTTGATATTGTAAGCCTGTCTCACCAACTTGGCATGAACTTCTCTCCCTCTCTGTGTCCTTGGGTAGTGCCTCTTGTGATGGTTAATATCACTTCTCACAACATATGTGTCTTTAAGGTTGGTGGTGCCAGTGACATCTCACATTATCTTTTATCTTAGAATACCTTGTTGTTCTGTTTCGTGACCAGGCTACAGTTAGACAGGCAGACACAGATCCTTCCCCGTGTTTGCTCTGTAGTTTCGTGTTTGCTTCACTTTGCTGTATGGATGGTAGGTATTGATGACCTTGAGCCTGTCCCTATCCTAATCTATTTCAGGTCCATTATTGGCTTATTAGCTATAAGTCATTGTTTCGTCTTAGTGGTCGCTCCAAGATTTACAATATACATCTTTAACTTACCACAGTCCACCTTCAAATAATGTTACACCACTTTGTGTATCATTTAAGAACCTTCCACCTCCCCCCTCCTGGCCTTCGTGCTATTATTACCAAACATTTTAATTCTACATATGTTATAAATTCCACTGTACATTGTTATTACTTTGCTTGAAACAGTCAGTTACCTTTTAAAGATATTTGAAAAATGAAGAGAAAACATATTTTCCATTTACCTACATGTTTACCATTCCCACTGCTCTTCATTCTTTTGCATAATACCAACTTTCCATCAGCTGTCATTTTCGTTCTGCCTAAATAACTTCCTTTAACATTTCTAACAACGCTAGCCTGCTGATGATAACCTCTGTCAACTTCTGGTTGTCCAGAAAAGTCTTTGTTTTGCTTTCATTCTTTGAGGATGTCTTTGTTGAATATAGAGTTTTATGCTGACAATTTTTCTTTCAGTGTTTTGATGGTGTCACCTTGTGGTCTTCTGGTTTGCATGATTTCTGATGAAGTTTCAGTCTTCATTCCCTCTGTGTAATATGGCTTTTTCTCCGGCTGCTTTTAAGATTTTCTCATTATCATTTGTTTTAAGCAATTTGATTATGATGTACCTTGATGTCATTTTCCTCATGTTTCCTGTGCCTGGGTTTTGTTGAGATTCTTGTATCTGTGAGTTTATAGTTTTCATCAAATTTAGACATTCTTTAGTCATCATTTCTTCAAGTAGCTTTTCTGTCTCCCCTGTGCTACAGAAGCTCCACCTATACATATGTTAGATTGCTTGATATTATCTCACAGCTCATTGATACTTTTCTCAATTTTTTATAATCTTTTTACTCTCTGTTTTATTTTACATATTTCTTCTCCTATGTCTTCAAGTTCATTGATGTTTCCTTTGCAATGTTTAATCAGCTGTTACCCTCATCCAGTGTATTTCTCATTTAATATATAATATTTTTCATCTCTAAAAAATTGATTTGGGCTTTTATATATCTTCCATGTCTTTCATCACGTTTGTTTTCCTTTATCTTCTTGAAGACAAAGAGTATACTTATAGTAGATGATTTAACATCCTTGTGTGCTAATTCTGTCATCTCCATCTTTTAAAAAATGTATTTATATTATTGATTTTTCCTCCTAGTTATAGGTCAGATTTCCCTGCCTCTTTGCATTCCTGGTAATTTTTAATTGGCTTCTGAACAGTATAAGTTTATGGATTATGTTTTATTCCTTTGTAGATTGTTGGGACAAGTTAATTATTTCAAGGCTTGCTTTTATGTTTTGTTAGGGCAAACCTAGGGCTAAATTTGTCTCAGCACTAAGGCAATGTCCTCTGAAATCTCTACTCAATACCCAGTGTGTTATATGGTCTTTCCACCCTGGCTGATGGGAGCACAGATTATTACCAGCCCTGTGTGATCGCCATTGATTTTTCTGCTTGCTCCTTTGGGATGGTTCTTTCCTGGCCTCAGGTAGTTTCTTTGTCCATCCGGGCCAGTCCTCACGCATACCCTCCACAGGACCCCTCTGCAGATTTCTGGACCTCTTTCTCCGTGAAGCTCCTTCCTCTCTGGTATCTTGCCCTGGAAATTCTAGCCAATTTGGCCTTCATACACTCTGAACTCTGTCTACTCGACTGAGCCAAACTACCAAGCTCTGCTTAGATCCTTCCGCCCTTTCTGAACGTCAGCCTGGAAACTCTACCGGCAGCAGTAGGACTCACTCAGTATTTCCCTTCTCTGAGATTAGTGTCCTGCCGTCTGCTGTCCAATGAACGAAAATTCTCACGCCACGTATTTTCCCCAGTTTTCCAGTCGTTAAGGCTGGGGGAGATTCTGTGATTGCATCGTGGGCCTCCTGTTGCAGACGAGGCTTTCAAGGACTGTGTATCGTAGCATATCAAGGGGCTGAGGAGAGGGAAATTAGATAACAGCACGAGACCCTAGAGTACGAACACTGAAGTTTAATGCCGTCATTCATTCCCTTGTCGGGGGTCCTTGCTGTTTATTTTGAGTGAGGGCTGCTGTGGTCATATAAGGGAGTGAGGAATAAGGAGACTGGATGATTTGAACTGTGCGCTTGGTTTGATGCACGTTGCAGTTTTACCTGTTTAGTACTATGAGCTGAGCTGGAGATACCACATCTCGTTGTGTTTTCCCAGATGTATCGGGAAGTCTGTACAGTGTCCTGGGAGTCTGCTGGACGATGGGGTTGTCTGTCTCTGAGAGGTTTTATTTTTTGTGGTCCTGAAAAAGCTACTGCTATGCGTGCCTTCTTCAGCGTGAGTACAGGATGAAGGGCATGAGGGGGACTCTTGGAGAGGATGGTAGAAAAGAAGGTGAGGCTTGATCAGGAAAGGCCTGAGTATCGAGACTCTTATCTGACTCTTATCACACAGGTGTTACGGAGCCACTGAAGGAGCATTGAGAGCTATATGAGCTGGAGTTCATTTTAGAAACATGCTTTCAGAATCTGTTGGTGGGGTAGGTGTGGCAAAACTAGGTATCAAATGAGTATGCTGTTCTCTAAAAGCAAACATTCAATGGTTTCATTGATCTGAGCTTTGAGTAAACTATTTTATACACACTTGATAAATGGACTTTAAGTTTGATTAATTGAAGGGAGGAAGAAAATGAGCACGAGGGGTAAACAGATGGCATTTAAAATGCACTGCTCTTAAAAAGGAGTGAGTTTGATCCTCAACCCAAAACTGAGTAAGCGGCTCTGGATTCACAAATCAGCAAAAGCAGGATGAAAGTGAGCAGAAAACGAACACAAAACACTTTCTGGCTGATGGGGTAGCATCACCCCAAGAGCTGGATTACAGGGTGGCTCCAGCAAGTGTAGTGAGGTAGAGAATGTTTTCTTCTCCAGAGCCGCCCTCGAGTTTAGCATGTCCTAGATGGGGCTGAAAGGAGCGTTCCGATAAGTCACTTTGAGAGGCTAAGACCCCCAGAAGGTATGCCCTGGACGCCGTCAGATGTTTGAGAGGCTTCGTCGTGAGGAGGTAGGTCTGGTTAGCTGCAGAGGTTCTGCTTCGCTCAGCAACGTCTGCCGCTGATTCTCGGCAAGGCGGCACTGCCTCCCCAGGGGGCCTTTGGGACCGGAGACCGGGGCAGCCGCTAGCATTTAGGGGACAGTGGCCTGGGATGCTGGGACGTCTGTGAAGTTCAGGAGAGTCCACACGATGCAGAGTCGTCCCACCCGAATGCTGATGGTAATGAGGGGACAGTGACTCCTGCCAGCAGTGGCCTCTGCTCACTCCTCGCTCTCTCTCCCCACAAAACAGTGACACGTATTTAAAGAGTGCTGGCTGGAAGGGGTGATAAATTCCTGCCCGAGTATGCTACATCACCACCTTGCCCAGGGCACCTACACGTCTTGGCCTTGCCCTGATTGTCCTAGAAGGGGCGACCAAGGGGGATTTAATCACCCTTTGCAACCTAGTGTTATGAGGGTTTCTTCTCTTGCTTGGAGCCGGGGGAGAAAGAATGCTCCTTCAGCCTGTGGATTTAGACCACTATAGCACATGGGTTCCCCCAAGCCTGGGGTAAAAATCAAGATCACAAAAATAGCATAAATAGCGCGCCCTGGCTTCTCCCCCCGCCCCCTGCCATTTTCGCGCTCACAGGGCGGTCCCTGCAGTGGCTGCCCCACGTGCCGCCTGCCTCTGACGCTGCCTGTGTGCCCCAAGACCAATGAGCGCCCCACCGTGTCATGGAAAACCGCGCCCCATCGCAGCCGAAGCTGCTGCTGCCTGCTCCCGTCGGTGCCCTGGGCCCCTGGGTCCCTGGGTCAGCGCCAGGCTGCCCACTGAGCCTCCCCTGTGAGCCCAAACCCTCTGGTGTTACTGAGGCTGCTGTAGAATGTCCCGGAGACCTCGGTGCATCAAACCCAAGTGGGATCTCTGCTAGTTCAGGGAGACCCCTTCTCCTGGTGTCGGTATCCCCGAGCCACCGTGGTTTGAGGCAAGGCTGTTTTCCTGCTTTTGCCCACACCCCCTGCTGCACCAGGGCTCAGAGCGGAACAAGTTCATGGGGCCAGACAGGAACACAAAATGCGGCCAGGGCCCTGCCGAGCCGCCAACAATTCGCAGTGTTCATCCTCGTGCACGGAACTCCTTCCCTTGGGTTTGCTCTGTCCCAGGAGGGCCCTTGCTCTGTGGCGCAAATAGGCTCCCACAGCCTGTGCTGTAAATGGCCACACATGCCCAGACTTCCTCGAAACTCCTGAAAAACACAGGCTTGTGTCAGGCAGACCCCCGCACACCCAGCCCTAGGAGCCATTAAAAGGCGCTAAATGGCGTTCTCCCCAGGACCTGAATTGCTCTCTGAATTGCTCCGAGATAGAAAAAGAGACTTTTAGGGGAAGGCAATACCTTCCAGGCCCAGCAGACCTTCATGTTCTCTGCTTGGGGACACGCTTTATCCCGGCCTGGGACCACCCGAGGGCTTCCTGGCCCCCGTGGGAAGATGCGTGCAGGACACAGAGCGAGGGGCTTAGGGTCCAGAGACCCTGCTCCTGGTGTGAAAGTCCTAAGGTCTCTTCAGGGGTCGGGGAAACAACTAAAATGCTTACTGAAGTCTGTGTAAAATAATGTTGAGTTTACCATCGTTCGGTGCATCGGCCGGGAAAGTTGCTGTTGAAATTCACCAGGCCAGGACCCCGCCGCAGATACTCTTGTTTCCTGGCTGGGATGGTTTCCTTCTTGTTGTGTTGTTTGTTTGACTTGTTCACTGGTTATAATTCTCCATTATCTCCAGATTCTCCGACCGTTTAATACAATTTTGCCACCCCAGTGAGCCATCTGTTAAGGGGACTTTGTTCAAGCGAATTTCACATTTTCGGGCGACGTGGGTGGAGAAAACGGGGCATGCCAGCTCAGCAGAGGGATTAGAGGCAAGATGTGTCTGGACCTAGAGCCAAGCACTGGGCTCCTGCAGTCAGGGACGGGGCAGCAAGTTATGTTGTTTGGCTGTGAAAGGAAAAGGTGAACCTGGAAAACTCACATTTAAGAAAATCTATCCAATCGCGTAACCACAGTGACATGAGAGCTTAGGCAGCCTTTGTCAAAGGGCTAGGAAACCCGTGTCTGAAAATTTTTGTTCCAATATAAAAATTCAACCCTCCAGAATTTTAAAATAAATTATATCAGACACACTGGAGCTGGGAAAATAAAAACAAACCAAAATACAGCAGGCAGGAAAAGCACAGAAAATAGCCTAAAACCTAAGGCCAGCCCAGAGCACTCGCTTTCTGCCTGAGGCAGAACAGGTGAAGGGCAGATTTTGGGAGCTGACACAGCCTTGTCTGTCATAGAAAGACCAGCGTTTGGGGCTTCCCTGGTGGCGCAGTGGTTGAGAGGCCGCCTACCGATGCAGGGGACACGGGTTCGTGCCCCGGTCTGGGAGGATCCCACATGCCGCGGAGCGGCTGGGCCCGTGAGCCATGGCCGCTGAGCCTGCGCGTCCGGAGCCTGTGCTCCGCAACGGGAGAGGCCACAACAGTGAGAGGCCCGTGTACCGCAAAAAAAAAAAGAAAGACCAGCGTTTACAATGAACTCCGTATAAGCTTCCATTTAGCATATTCTCTAAGGGTGTACATATTTTTTTTAAGAGAAATAGTTATCTAAAGCAAGGGGGAGTGTTCTGCATGTCCACAAATGTGTTTTAAAAGCATGACAATTATTCAGTGACTACCTCGAGAGGCCTGACTTAATCCCTCTGAATAACATCTAAACATGACAAATGGTGGCCATTTACTAGTTCTCCTGCAGGGTGATGCTATCAATTTGCAGGCCGTTGGTTTGGAACATTTAATGATCAGGAATAGTAAAGCAGTGCTAGAACCGTAATAGGATACGTGCCCCTTAACACCTTTCCCACCCTGTGCGCACACGCGCCGAGTGATGACCGCTGGCATTAGAACGTTCAGATGCAGAGCAGAGAGAAGAGGTGCCCCAAGTCACCAGGGCTCAGCCTGAGCCTCAAAGGGCCGTCAGTGGCGTTAAGGCCTTTCTTGTTCTGGCCTCCATCTCCCTTTGCAGCCTCATAACTCCCACTGCCCGTCTACCTGCAGGGGGAGGATGGAGGGACACACAGGTATTCGCGGTGCCTGGCGGCGGGTTGGGGGGAAACACACCGAGGGAAGAGGCTCGGGTCGGCCCCGGCGGGTGCTGGGAAAGCTACCACAAAAGAGTATTATGGACATCTCGAAGCTCTCCAAGGATAATGGGGAGTCGGCCAGGTTGGGGGAGGCTGGTGGAGGGCACCCAGGGCGGTGAATTCCTGAGAAAGGATGAGAACGCTGCACACGTGGGGACGAATTAAAAGATGCCAGTGATGTTACAGGAAGAGCGACACCAATGACAGTTACCCCACCCGGACCTCGCAACGCGGCAACAGCTCTGAGGTAGGCGGACCGTAGGAGGGCCAATGAGGACCTAGTTTTAGGTCTGGGGGGCTGTCATCAGGAAAGGGTCTCTGAGACGGCATTTTTGCTGACACCTGCCCTTGGGCAGGAGTTTGTTGGCAGGGAGAGCATCCAAGCAGAGGGGCAGGTGAAGGAAGGCCTGGCTCTGGATGGAGCTGAAGCCGAGAGGCACTGCCCCACACCCTGGTGCCTGCGATCAGAGCTTCCGCCCTCTATTCGCCTTTACACTTTCCAGTCCCTCCCCGTTTCTCTGCAGTATTTATGTGCATGTCATGTCCTGGCGGGCAGAGGCGGGCTTTCCAGATCTTGCTAACCCGGTGCCTGGCCATCCCTTGCACAGAGGCCTGGGCTCAGTACCCGCCCTCCAGTGAGCAGTGAGGTTCATTTCCTGCAGCCCCATCACAACCATGGGCCTGACATGTAAATGGAACTTCAGAAGAAGCAAAGGCTCCCTTCTGGTGGCACAGAGCCTACTCCTTTCCTTGTGTTTTCTCAGGTCAGATTTTCTTTTTTTCTTTTTTTTGAAAAATTTATTTATTATTTATTTATTTTGGCTGCATTGGGTCTTCATTGCTGTGCGCGGGCTCTCTCTAGTTGCGCTAAGCAGGGGCCACTCTTCGTTGGGGTGTGCGGGCCTCTCATTGTGGTGGCTTCTCTCGTTGCAGAGCATGGGCCCCAGGCACATGGGCCTCAGCATTTGTGGCACACAGGCTCAGTAGTTGTGGGTCACGGGCTCTAGAGCATGGGTTCAGTATTTGTGGTGCACGGGCTTAGTTGTCCCGCGGCATGTGGGATCCTCCCAGACCAGGGCTCAAACCCATGTCCTCTGCACTGGCAGGCGGACTCTCAACCACTGCGCCACCAGGGAAGCCCTCAGGTCAGATTTTCTTACGGGCAGTGAGGCCATAGTGACCTCCCCTAGACTGAGAGCGAGTTTTGAATCTGTCTGCCCCGGAAGCTCTACCTGTTACAATGAAGACCATCCATCCCTCCTCAGAGGGAAAAGGGCTAGAATGGCAGGAACCAGCACTGGGGGTGGGACGGTCCCCTGACCCCGCGGCTGTGCATCTGCTCTCCAGGGTGACGCCCACGTCCTGCCTGTGCTCGTGGGCAGGGCACTCTCAGATGTTCCAAAGTGTTCACAGATGACACAAAATATAGAATTTATGTGAAGGAAACCCAAAGACGTACTGTCGCCATCCGCTGACATTGAAAGGGTGAGGACACCGTTATAAACACTGTATATCCTATGTCCTGAAAACCAGGAGGCTACTGGTGCCAGACCAGGGCCCCGAGCACGGCCTTCTCTGGAGCGCAGTCCTGGGCTGGTCCACGGGCCACTGTCAGTGCCCTTTGCAGAATTAATCTGAGACGTGGCATCCTGCTGAAAGCTGAGCATCTAATCAGAATATGTGAAGAACAGAAATTCCTTTCCCTTGAAAATTATGGAAATGGTCTTATCCAGCCTCCAGGCAAGTTCTTTGAATTGTAAAGCATCAGGAGGCTGTGATGAGCCCCAAAAAGATGGTGGACTCAACTTTTGCTTAAACGCTGAATGTGGATGGAGAAAGTTTGAAAAAAACACACAAACCCTGACATATATTATCCCCAGAAAGATATTCAAATTAAGTGGCAACCGTGAGAGTGACTCTCCTTGGAAAAATCTAGGTTACAGCTAATAAGAAATGCTGTCTCAATATAGGGCTACATTAATCAAATTGATATGACATTTCACCATTGACTTTATTTGTTATTTTTATTATGATTAATGGGAATAAGCATTTAGATTGTCCTCAAGGTATACGGCAAAATTAAACCATTGTTATAAAGGAGGCTTCTAATGAAATAATAAACAAAGAGTCGCTTTTTACCTAACCGATTGTGTACACACTGGTAGGGAGAATGCCAGGCCAGCCTTCGACGACTCCAGGCCAGTCCCAAACCTCTGGCCCCAAGGGAACAGCCCGGCTCTGTCCATGTGCTGTGTCTCAGGGGCTTTATTCCCGGGGACGGTGAATCCAGCTCACTGGACAGTCAGCAAATATCTGTTAAGTCCCTACTGTGCACCAGTAGGGACTTAATGTTTTAGGTGCTGGGACCTTGGCAGTAGCTAGACACAGCCCCTGCCCTCACTCAGCTTTAGGTCTGATGGGGGATAGAAATAGATAAATAAGGTATCTTGAAAACTGGTTTTGGGGGACCCACAGGTGCTGGGAGCTCAGAGGGGCAGCGCCTCAGTCAGGCTCAGAGGGTCCGAGGAGAAGGCTTCCGGAAGCCGAGAGTCCAAGGATGAGCTGCACTTCTGCAGGCAGAGGGATGGCGTGAGCAGACAGTGACCCCGGCAACGCCTGTGCCCCACCGAATATCCAGCCCACGAATGTGTAGATTCAGACCCCTTGCTGGGTCTCTGGGTAACAAGTCAGTTAAATAAGTTCTACTGAAGCTCTTTTAAAGCACCATCCAGGGCTTCCCTGGTGACGCAGTGGTTGGGAGTCCGCCTGCCGATGCAGGGGACACGGGTTCGTGCCCCGGTCTGGGGAGGATCCCACATGCCGCGGAGCGGCTGGGCCCGTGAGCCATGGCCGCTGAGCCTGTGCGTCCAGAGCCTGTGCTCCGCAACGGGAGAGGCCACAACAGTGAGAGCCCCGCGTACCGCAAAAAAAAAAAAAAAAAAAAAAAAAGCACCATCCAGAAATTAGTGACCTTTCTTTTATTTTTAATTTAATTTAATTTTTTTTGACCTTGCCACGTAGCGTGTGGGGTCTTAGGTCCCCGACCAAGGGTGGAGCCCGTGCCCCCTGCAGTGGAAGCGCGGAGTCTTAACCACTGGACCGCCAGGGAGTCCCAGTAGTGACCTTTTTAAACAAAATGGATCGAACTGAGTTGAGATAAACCCTTAAGTTAAATAAATATATTTTCACAGAAGCAGAGCTGGTAGCTTCCAAAGTTTCTATGTGCTTCTCCTCTGAAGTGGTTATTGATTGTGACTTAGCGGGGGACAGGAGCTGAGCTGGGGGGAGTCCTGAGGAAGGTGCAGGAAGACCCACTGCCCAGAAGGGAGCAAACCTAGCCTCCGGGGACTGCAGACAATCCAGTCGAGGGCACGGACCCTCCCTAACCTCGTTGTCAACGAACCCTTTCAAGCCATTACGTTCAATTACACGAAAGGGGCCGGGAGGTTAACACAAGCACACGGATTGCTGAACAGTTAATGAAATCACAATAAACGAATTCAATGACCACAGTCAATTATGAATGTAAAATCTGATTAGATGATGGAGAATAATATCACTGTGTTCATCTCTTCCTGGGTGATGTATTGCTCTCTCCCTTCGACTAGCATTTACCTCAACAGATAAGGCAGAAATCATTGCAAAGAGCTTGGGGAGAAAAGAATACCTTTTGACCATGTGCTCTGTTTCCTTCGCTTCTTTTTTTTTTAATTGAAGTATAGTTGATTTATCATGTCGTGTTAACTTCTGCTGTACAGGAAAGTGAATCAGTTACACATATATACAATTTTTAATATTCTTTTTGGTTATGGTTTATCTCAGGATATTGACTGTAGTTCCCTGTGCTCCCTCCTACAGTGTAAGTTGGTGCAGCCACTATGGAAAACAGTATGGAGGTTCTTTCCCCTCTGCTGGCCTATTTCCTACATGCTCTGTTCTGTCGGTCATTTGCCTAGAAATCCTCCCTCACTGTCCTACAATTTTATGGCCTCACAGGTCCTTAGGGAATCTCAGAGCCATTTTGTTTTCAGACTGCCTGGATCCTAAGTTTCTTGGCAGTGCCTGTGGGCCATCTGTTGATAAATGCTCGATGGTCTTAAGCTCATAAAGACCTACTTATTCTAGCCACAGCATGAGGCATTGAAGATACGAGCCTGAGCAAAAAGGTGGAGGTCCCTGACCACCTGGTGTTTAGCGTCTCTGGGGAAGGACATTCACGAAATCATATCACAAATGTAAACATCTAACTGTGACCCATGCACGGAGCAGAGGTACACCCCCTATGAGAGTGTAGAATAAATATAGAATCTGACCAGCCAGGAGGTTCTGGAAAGGCTGCCTGGGGAAGTGGGGTAGGCAGAGGCCTAAGAACAAACGTGCCTTAGTTGGAGGGGAGGGCGTTCGTGGGAGGGCGGTGTGTGCAAAAGGTTCAAGATGGAAGGGATCTGGATGCTTTCAAGATAAAGGAAGAAAGTCATGGGATGCAGCTCGGAGAGCGAGGTGGATCGTGGAGCAATTGAAGCCACGTATGCAGGTCCTGTAAACGCATCGTAGATTCAGGTCTTTGCGCTCAGAGCCACCCAAGAGGATTTTAGTGGAAAGGAGCGCAGGCTGGTGAGCTGATCACACCTCAACTTGAAAACTCTCTGGCTAGTGTGGGAAGGCGCTGCAGCCGTGTGAGTGCCAGGCTGGCACAGGGGCTGTTGGACATGGTTCAGGCCCCAGGCAGTGCTGTGTGGACTCGAGCGGGCAGTGGAGAAGCAGGGGTAACAGGCACGAGTTGCCCCTGACTCTCAAGGGGCAGGAGAGGCTCCATTTCTCTTTTTCAAAATCAAGCCGGATTTAGCTCCAAAAGACCACTGATCGTTGAAAGCAAGTGACGCGGCTCCCACACTGTCCCCATCCCTGGGGTCCCTTCAGGGATGACACAGGAAAAATGAAGCAGGGCTGTCATCGAATCTTCTCACCGCTTCTAATCGACTTCCATCTAGAGAGGCTTAGATTGAACTCTGTTGCCTGATTCTAAAATGAATTTGGATCTACATGGCCCAAAATACTAGCCGTCTGTCCTTGTCTAAAAGTCAAAACCGTAGCAAGGGGCACTACCGCCGGGAGACATTTATTTTTAACCCAAACACCTACCCCACAGCTGAGTGTCGCCCCTCTCCTGTGGTAGAGCTGCTGGTCAGTGGTTCCTTGTGACCTGTGCCCTTCGTTTTGTCCTTCAGAGACCATTTGGAGGGGGAAAGCTCTGCTGCTGGGATCCGCTCCCCCAGCCCAGCTTGGCGGTGCAGAGGGAGCTTCACTATGGCTCCCAGGGGGAAGGCGCCAGGTCGGAGCCCCCATCTCTGCAGCCTTCCTTACCCTGGTCCTGCATCCAGGGCTTTGCCGTAAGCAATGGACCACACAATCCTGTCTCCTTTCCTGAACGCCCTCAGCTCTTTTGTCTCCCAGCCTCCACCTCCTCTCCCTCTTGGCTGTGTCATCTTTATCAGCCTAGATATTTCAAATAAGGAGCTGTCCATTTTGGGGCTGGGGGTGATTTGGGGGGTTACCTACCCGCACCTTGCCTGAAACACAAAAAGGCTGTCAGCTTCCGCTAGGCAAGGGAGCCCACAACTCTGGAAGCCAGAAGCTCAGGGGAAGTGGAAAGAATACCTTTTCCCACTACCGGTGACTGCAATCCCAGTGCAGCACTAATTAACGTATCAGTGAGCCACACGGTGCCCAGTGCTGCCAGGCTCCATATTTTGCCATCTCCCTTCCCTTGAGGAGTATGCCCTGGAGCTCAGGTGGTTCCTGTGATCACAAAGCCTGCAGCCCAGGCTGGGAAAGCCCAGGTGCCAGCCCAGAGGGCATGTTTACATCACCCAGCCACTCCTTCGGAGCACGCAGGTGGGACCAGGGATGCACACCTGCGGGGCCGCTGCAGGGACCCTATAGGTTGTGCCTTGGACAGGACGCTTGGTCCAGAGGGTGCTGGGGACTGAAACCCATGCTCCATTGGAGAAAGCAAGTGCTGGCCATGGGCGCAAGAGCCTAGAAAAGGGCTCTTTTTCCTTTTTGTCCGCCTGGAGACAGGCTCTCTTACAACCACCTGCCTTGAAGGGGAGTCTTTTTCCAATTTGCAAAAAGGTGGTAGCAGGGGCCCCAGAGTCAGAGAATCAGGCAGTTGCCCAGGGATTAGCCTGACGCCCAAAAGCTCCACTCGAGACGACCCTCTGTACAGGATGACGACTGACCCAGCTGAGCAGAGGCTCTCGGAGAGCTAGAATCTTGTAAGATAGGATCTCAAGAGGTGTGGAGGGGCTGAGAGGGTGGCACGGGGACAGAGCACAGAGAAGGGCAGCAGTAAATCAGGGCTGTGGGGAGGAGGGATGCTGGTTTGTGGAGCATCTGTGTGGCCGAGTCACGCTGGAGATGGGGCCTGGGTCGAGAGCACCGGGCGCCTGCTCCTGGGGCCCAGGCCTGGGGTGCCTGCACCCCCAGAGCTGCAGCGGCCACCAGGCTCTGGCCGCCTGCTGAGCGGCACCCGCCAACTCCAGGCCCCTGCACGCCTGTTGAGGCTCATCACTGTCACTGGGACAGAGTGGGTGTGCAGCATCGGACGCGGACAGGGGGTAGGACTGCCGTTAGCAAGCTCTGCTCTGCAGCCCCTCCCTCCTGACACAGTTCCTCCACAGCACCAGCTGCAGCTTACTTACCTGCTGTGTGTCCCCGTCTTCCTCCCCCGAGACGGGTGATGCGCTGTGAGAGGACAGGGGACCCTGCACTGCATCCCTCACTCCCGGTGCTTAGTGTACCCTTCCCGAGTCCAGTGGAGCCTGCCGCATATGTGTCTGAAGGAGCATTGTTCTCTACAGAATAATCACCTGGTGGGCATCTTGCCCTATACATTTTGGAACAAGGCTTTTAGAACCGTCTTCAGAAAATGAGTTTGGAGGCTTCATGAGAAAAGAAGCCTTAATACTTTATGCAACCAACAGTAAATGGAAAACAGGACTATATTAATAAACACAAACTCAGCTACAGTCCAGCTGCTTCAAGAAATGCTTTTTAGCGACTGCCTCTGGCATTTTTACTGACCAAGATTCCTACTTTTCTGGCCTCTGCGTAGCTGAGTTTGTTAAAGCCAGAGAGCTGACCCTGTTGTAAGAGCTGGAGGTTCACAGATGTCATGATGCAAGAAAACGATATTTCCAAATATTTCACACATTTTCTTTCTGATGAAAGAATTTGCTAGCAATGCTTAAAATCCATATTATGCTTTTATCCTCACTTTTGTCCTCAATATTCATACTTTAATTCTGGGGCCAAGATTTTGTCCGTACTTGGTGTGGATGTGCCTCGGGTGGAGAAGTGAATCCGCCCGCCCCGGAGTCTCTGAGTCCTGTCACCTCCCATTGTCACGTGCAACACTGACCATGACGTCTGCCCCGCTTGTAGGGAAATGTAAATTCCATGGTGGGATTGAATCACAGCGAATCCAAGACCACCCAGATCATCCCACAGCCCAGCCCTCCTCAGGGCTGGCAAGACCCCCAGGCTCTCCATGGGCTCCCATGGTCTTCCCACTCAGGACACAGCTGCAGGAACCATGACACTCAAGGGGATCCTGGCTTCCCCGCGGAATTAATTAATGGGTTCCAGGTCAGAATAAAGCACCTCGACATTGAACTGAAGGCCTTGAACTCCTCTGGGGCAATTCAAGACTTTTCCTAGCACCGGCTTTGCCCAGTGTCCGAAGGGCACAGAAAACCCCGGCCTGCCATAGAGCCAGTTTGCAGGACCCCAGGTACCCGTGAGGCCAGTGTAGCAGGAACTTACCAGATCGTGTGGGGCTGGTCCAAGAGGGGTGTTAAGCACACACATCTCAACACACACACACATGCAACACAACACACACACAACACATACCATACACCACACACACACCGCGCGCACACACACACCGCGCACACACACACACACACACACACACAAAAACCACACACACACGTGGGGTGTGGGAGGCTGAGAGGACCACAGTTTGCTCCTGTCGGCCGTGCACAGAACTCCTGGACCAGCTCTGTATCTTTTATCACTCACTTAACCCAGCAGTTTTGCTCAGAACTCAGTGCCACGGGAAAGTAACACTCATGTGAAGCCTTTTCATCCAGAAAACAAGTGCAGAAGTGTGTCTAATTATCGCTAAGTTACTGCATCTCCCAAAGAGAGAACCACACAGATAAAACGGCATGCCCAGAGCAGTCAGGGCTGCTCCTTTACTTGTCATTCTTGTAGCTCTTTTTCTCCGCCTCTTGGGTGTGCTGAGTGGATCCACAATCTCTTATTCAAAACCTTTGAGGCCAGATGGGTTTCACATTTCAAAAATGTTCAGATTTCAGGAAGGTAATGTGGTGCAGATATCATACTTTATGTAACAGCCCTGGGGTCTAGGACAGCACCTCCTAATTAAACTCATTAACATTTCTGTAGCAAAGGGTATGAATTAAGATCCTAAGCTGTAATGAATTAAGATCCTAATTTGCCTCGCATTGTTTTAGGTCAGGTTTTGCCTCTAAATATAAAAGGAAAAAAAAAAAAACAAAAACCGCAAACCCTCTCAGTTTCTGGACATTGGAATTATAGGTAATGGATTATGGGCCTGTCTCCCCAATTTTTTGGCTCACCCATACAAGTCGGCCTGCACATCTTTTCTCCTTCTACTCACTTATCTTCCTTCCTTTGTTCAGGGTGTTGGTCTCATGGTGGAGCCTTTTCCGTCCTTCCCTGATCTTACCATTCTTAAATATCTCAGGCATAACTGTCCATCTAGTTTTTGCTTCCTGTTGCTGTCGTTGCAGCTCGCTTCGTGCACAGAGAACATTTCGAGCACAGAGAAGTGGTCTCGACTTGGATTTTAGGCTTCTTAAAATAGGTTTATATCTTATGCAGCTTTGCAGACTCCACAACCTGGGAAACTTACAGAAAAATATAGGGCCCCTGGTGTTCGAGGAGCTAACATTGAAAAGAACATTTCAGGCACTGAGCGGTTCCCCCATCGCTCAGTCATTGGTTAAATCAGTGAGGGTTATCCGATGCTTCCTGAGGAACCGACCTTACAAGACTCCACTAGAACTACTTTCTGGTTGCAGATGACTCTCTGAAGTCGCCCAGAGTTACATTCACCTGTTTATGCCAAGAAAGAAAATCTCCAAAACACAGTCCAGCAGAAGGTAACCAGATATTTTCAACAGGGGTGTGAAGTTTTACCCACTGATGCCACGTCTCCCGGGCAGCCTCGGTTGTGGGTCGTGTCTTCACGTCTCACACAACTCACTCAAGAATTGCTGATCTCATCTGTGCACCCAAACCAGCGGCATTAGCTATAACAGCCAAAAGGTGGAAGCAGCCCAGGTGTCCACTGACGTATGAATGGATAAATAAAAAGGGGTGTCTGTATACAAGCGACTGTGATTCAGCCACTGAAAAGGAAGGAGATTCAGACACATTCTACAGCATGGATGAATCTTGAGGACATCATGCTACGTGAAATAAGCCAATCATAAAAAGACAAATACTGCATGATTCCACTTGAGGTACCGAGAGCAGTCAAATTCACGGAGACAGAAAGTAGGCTGGTGGTTCCCAGGGGCTGGGGGAGGGCAGATGGGGAGTTGCTATTTGATGGGAACAGGGTTTCAGCTCTGCGAGATGAAAAGATCCTGGAGATGGATGGTGGTGACGGTTGCACAACAGTGGAAATGGACATAATGCCACTGAACTGCACACTTAAGAATTATTTAAATGGTACATTTTATATTATGTATTTTTACCATAGTGAAAGAGAATCGCTAGTGCTAACGAAGATAACTTCTGTTTTGCAGAAATGCTTTCTCCTTGAAGTACTAACAGGAGCCCAAAAGGCAGTAACATGTACCTAAAACTAAAAGGCAAGGGAAGCAAATGGAATCGATTACGTCCACTAAGAAAATCTTCTACTCGGCCTTGTACAATTTGTTTCTGTGTGTGAACATTCTGAATTTGCAGCATTATGACTCCGAAAAGGGGGAACGAAGAGAATCTCAGCTTTAAGAAAACTAGGGCACAGTCGCATTTCTAGAAACAGGTGCAGCTGATCTTATTTGGAATTTTTTCAACTGTCTTCATGATAAATAAAAGCAGACACCATGTCGCGTGAACCAGGGAACTTTGCTCCCAGCGGTTGGCAAATTGCTAAATTCCATGAAGATCAAGTTCACCTCCGATGTCCGTACGCCCCGGCTTCCCGGCCCTGCGGACACAGCTGGCTCCAGAACCTGCGCCCACGTTCGGTCAGACTGAGGCGGGATACTGCCCGATGCACGGGATTTCCCAGATGGCCTCCGCTGAGTCCAATGCCATCGTCGTGCCCTTCTCACCTCTCTAGCACTGGTTCTGAACCTTGGCCACGCATAGAAACATGTGGGAGATTTTTTAAATCCCAATGCTCAGCCCACACCCCAGTTGAACAAAATCAGAATCTGTGAGGTGGGAACCCACCGTTGAGACCACTGTTTTATGTCCCTATAAACATGACATTTATGGTCCTAAAAGCTTTTTGAAAAATCAATAAAGTTTTTGAAATAGGAATTCCTTCTGACGAGAGGAAAAAAATTTCCTCACACTTTGAACATCTAAAAGGCGAGACCACTGTTTTAAATTAACTCTATAATCCTTTATATGGTATCTGCGAGAGTAGTAACAACTATATACATTTTCTCCTAAAAAGATCATCTACTTTCTGTCCTCCCTTATGCTCCTTCCCTTAAAAATCTCACCAGCAATCCTGTGAGAATTTCATATCCACTCCCATCTTATCTCACGTCTCAAAATAATTGGTTGAATTGTAATCTAATAATTGGCTTCCAGTGAACAAGTATTTATTAAGACCTACTCTTCGGGACACCATGGTAGGCAAGACAACTTACCAGCTCTCCTGGGAAATCAGCTTCTAGAGGAAGCAGACAGACCCCTGCGGGGTCAATCCTTCTAGCTGGGGGACTCACAGCTGAGTCCTCTCGGGGAGCTGCCTCGCCCAGGGCAGCCTCCCTCCAGTGACTGGTCCATGAAGAGTGGACTTGATCTTGCGCTCAGGGCCATCCCAGAGCGCCCCACGGGATCGGCAGGGGCTTCTGTTCCCACTAACGTCCTTCGCCCTCTGCCCGACCCTGCTTACTTGCCCCCTCCTAGCAGTTGATCCCAATAACCTTCCTGGGTGCAAGTGCTCAGCTTAGACAGTCTCCCAGGGAACTCTCCCCAAGACTGTGGTGGATCCTAGGGTGGCAGCGGTGGACATGGGGGAGGTGGAGAGGGTGAAGATGTGGGAGGGAGAGCTGTGGGACCTGCTGATGGATTAACTGTGAGCTAGGAGAAAAGGCAAGGAGTCAAGGATGCCTCCTAGGTTTGGAGCCTGAGAAACTAGGTAGCTGACACTACCTTCTGAGATTCTTTAGGGAGAAACGCTGGCGGGAGAAATGTTGATGTGATCCAAAATAAGGGCTTCCAACTACAGTGTGTGAATTATTAAGCACCCCCTCATAACAGCTATTAGTTTTTTGTGCTCTAAGCACTTTGGATGCATTAGGTGTCTTAACTCATTTAATTCTGACGGCAGCACCGGAGCATGGGTTTTATTTTCCTGTTCCTGAAATCCCTCAGGCCCTCGTGCGGCACCCTTCTGTTCCTCCAGCTCTGGTCAACAGGCTGCCCTGACCTTCCCTCCCTTGCTTGCATGCATCAAACATTCTGTGACCTCAGGCCCTTTGCACGTGCTGCTCTCCACCTGGAGCGCTCTTCCTCCCCCGCTCCCATCAGCCTCCTGGCTGTGACCTTCCTCAGGTATCACTTCCTCAGTGTGGCTTCTCTTGTCCTCCAAGGCTAATGGGGCCAGGTTGTCCTGGTCTCACGGCACCCTAACATATTCCTTTATTGATTAACTCTGTGGTATTCCGTTACTGAATAGCCCTGTGACATTTACTATTTCTTTCTGATTAACCCCGTGGGATCTCCTCGATGCGTCACTACAGTTACAGTTGGGTGGCTGTTTGTGTGATGAGCCTCTTCCCCGGCACGTGAAGCCCCATGAGAGCAGACGCTGCCTTGCTCTGACTTCGCCGTCCAGCACAGTGTGTGGCACATACTCGGCTCTAAGAAACATTTGTTCAGTGCATCATGGAAATAGTGAGGCTAATGGGATGCTAGAACTTTCCATGAGTACACGTCATTTTGTTGTAGAGCTGGGATGTGAACCCAGATCTGTTTGACTCCAAAAGTCAAAACACATCATAATTTGCGGACTGAAGCTGGGAGGGCTGCCCCATCCAACCGATCAGTAATATCTGGACTAATCCGATGAGAGCTCAAGAAGACTTCCCAGAAACTGGATTAAAACTCGGGTTCCTGTAGCTCTGCACTGGGACGCCTCCCAGAAAGGCAGGGAAATGATAATATTCGCTTTACCCAGGCAATTGTAAAACAGATTCGCGTTGACATGTGTGCCCAACGTGGTGCTAGAGAACAGGGGTGGGATGGGGTCAGGAGACAGGAGGCTATGAAAATGTATAATCTCCTGGAATCCTCAGAGAGCGAGATGGGCTGGTTCTAATTGATGAGGTCTTTTCTCATTGATGAAGTATATGCACTAGGAAACCCTTTTTATTTCAACCCTCATGCTAAATCTTTCTAAAATGGATTAGTCCAGTTTCTTTCTTTCTTTTTTTTTTTTTTTTTTTTTTTTTTGCGGTACGCAGTCCTCTCACTGTTGTGGCCTCTCCCGTTGCGGAGCACAGGCTCCGGACGCACAGGTTCAGCGGCCACGGCTCACGGGCCCAGCCACTCCGCGGCATGTGGGATCTTCCCGGACCGGGGCACGAACCCGTGTCCCCTGCATTGGCAGGCAGACTCTCAACCACTGCGCCACCAGGGAAACCCTAGTCCACTTTCTTGCAATAATAAATACTAGTTGCTAAATGAGATCTCAATTTTTAGTGATGACAGAATCTCACGGGGCCACTGAGGCGACAGCTCTGACCATCCAGCACTGGAATGGTGAGATGGAGAGAGTCAGGTCCACAGAAGGGAACGCTGTGGGTCAGTGAGCTGAGGACGAGCCCAGCCTCTCCCCAACACGCAGCTGGAGAGTGAGAGCAGAGCAGTTAATCCAAGCGGACCTGTATGTCTTCACCTGAAAAATGATGGTGATGGACCACGTTGGTGTCCATCGCGTTGTCTGACTGCATCCCACATTTGAGATGATTGGTTCTCGGAGTATGTTTATATAGGCTTAACACAAAGTTTAATGAAAATCACCTACTCTTCTGTGATACATTTTAATTTTTTCTTCTATTTTATTTTCTAGGAAACTTTGCTCACTGACTTCAGAACCTGCTAATAAATTTCAAAGACAATTTGGAAACCACCATCCCCATTGTTGCTGTTTACGATTCTCAACAACGAACTGGCTGAGTCAAGGTAAGCCCAGCATACGCTGGGATGTATTTGCCGTTTTGAAAGTGAAATGTCATCTTATCTTTGTCATTTGCCACATTCTTATAAAAGGCCAGTGGGGGAAAAAAAAAAACCTGCTTTCTGATTGAGAATTCTGGCAGGGTGGTAATTCTCGTTGACTGAGATTAATTTGACTCCCTGAGGACACATAGGAAAATGAGAGGTGGGCACAGTGGTATGTAATCAAGGTCAAAGGCATGGGCAGCAAAGAGATGGAAGTGGGGAGGGCAGGGATGGGTCCTTTCCTCCACTGCCTGTCGCTCAGCGGTAACTGGAAGGGCTGATGTGCGTGAATTTGCTGTTGGGAGTTTCTATGACTGCGACACTTAGGTTTGTGAATCCCTGAGCTCCTGCATTGTTAAAGGCTCTGGGACCTCCAGCGTGGCGCTCGACGCAGAGGGGAACGTTCTGCTCGTCCAGTGGGACCCCGGACCTTGCGCTGGACAACAAATCCCGGGATTGGAAAACACAGCTCGGGACTGGGTTGAACCAGGAAAGTCGGCGTAGACCTTGCCTTTGAGACCTTGAAGCAATTGTGTGATTGAAAAATCTGCCAACTCTTGTCCTCATTTCCTGGGGTCCTAAATGAGCTTTCAGTTGGCTGAGGCTGGGAAACCACAGCCCCAGAGGCTCATCTGCAGCCACGCCCAGCACGTCCTCCAACCTGGAAAGGTGTGGCTGCCTCTGTGGATCAGAAAATTGGAACAGAGGAAAAAACAAGGCCTAGGGCACCCTCAAGCGAAGGAAAAGAATCTCCTGGCTCCTGGCCCAACCCTCTGGTATTTAGTCCTTGTGTCTGAACGGAAGCGGGCTCACAGGAGTGACGACAACATCTTAGTACCTGAGCACGTCATGAGCACCTGCTGTGTACCAGGCCCTGCACCAAGGGCTTCGTGTGCGTCCATTAACGTCATCTCAGAAACTCTGTGAAGCTGGTACCATTTTATCCCTGGTTCCAGCTAAACCGATTAAGGATGGCGGGAGGAGGCGGCCACTTCCTCCAGGCCCGGAGGGACTTTCAAACTCCAAATTAGGGAGCACGGAGCCGAATGCGTCTTATTGAGGGAAACCAAGATGGCCTTTGCCCAGGGTCCTCTGAGTCATGGATAAATACATTCGAGAAGGAAATGAACTCAATTGAGCTAATTCAAATTTCATGCCACTTAATTTTAATAGGACGGATATTAGCCCGCCAGTGACACTTCTCAATGGTTGGAATATGAGTACATGCAGTTCGACGTTGGACTGAAGACATTATCTCACCATCATTGAATCTGATTCGTCTCAGGGGAAACGAAGGAGGCGTTTTTAGTGGCCACGGAGGTGGCTGACTGAAATTCTAATAAACCTGGGAACGGATGAATAAAACACTGTCCCGCAGCCAACACCCAGGGTTTCAGCATCTCTGAAGCATCTAGAGGCTCATCCCAGGGCAGGTACACGACCCTTTCTCTTCTTCATCATTAACGTCCCCGGGGCCAGGCACAGAGCACGCGTGATGGGGATCATGTCATAGGTCACCCCGCTGCAATTGCGGCTCACTCCCCTTTCTCCCTCACTACCCTGTGATCCCGGTGACAGCAGGAGGCACGTCCCCATGTCTTCTGGGGCTTCGTGTCATGGCCTCTAACCCAGTGCCTTTGGATGAATTATTAGTGCTGATGGCCAGTATTGCCACGTGCGGACGCCGACCTCTGCCCTCACACACGTTCCTCCACCGAAGACTCCGTCAGCCTGCAGGTCCTCCCAGACCTCACCCCGCAGCCTTCATTCCAGCAACAATCCTAAAATAAACCAACCGCATGCACGTCTGACGTTCGCCAACCCTATAGCAACATTTCCAAATAAATTCTGGGACGTGTTCAAGGGCATTCCAAGGGGGTGAAGAAAGCGATCCCAGGCTAAGATAGTTTGTGAAGCCCTGGGTGAAACTCAGTGAAATGCTTCCTTAGGGAAGACTTCTCGGAGCCTCTAACGTGCTACCAAGTGCTGTAATTTTCCTAGAAGGACTTAACGGCGTTCAGCTTTTCTGTGTTGGTTAGGATTCCCCAGAGGCAGACCCTGAGACAAAGATTTAGTATAGTAATCTATCTTGGGTGTGATCCCAGGAAACGTTGGTAGGGATAGAGAAGTGAGACAGGCGAGAGAATAGAGCAACGAGCAGGGTTTTAAAGCAAGTTACCTGTAATGAATGGACTGAATGTCTGTGTCCCCTCAATGCATATTTTGAAGCCCTAGCCCCCGTGTGGCTGTATTTGGAGATGGGGCCTTTATGGAAGTAATTAAGGTTAAATGGGGTCATAAGTGTGGGCCTGATCCGATAGGGTTAGTGTCTTTACCAGAAGGGGATGAGGGCTTGCTTGCTGTCTCCACATGTACACGTGCGCTCACCAAGGAAAGCTATGGGGGAGCTTAGTGAAAAGGCCAGAAAGAGGATCCTCACCAGAAGCTGAACTCTGCCAGGACCTTGATCGTCCAGCCTCCAGAGCTGTGAGGAAATAAAATTTCACCGTTTCGGACCCCCCAGTCCGTGGCATTTTGTTGTGGCCACGCAATCTGACCAATACCTTCCCATCGTGAGTAAGGAGCTTAATCCTGCTGAGAGTCAGAGGCAGACATGCACCGGGGACTTGGTTAAACCCCAAGGAGACAAACTGGGGCGGTTGAGGCCGACATCTCTGAACAATAACAGGATATAAAGGGAGCTTCGCGAGCTGTGGGCATTGGCGTGCCTGGAACCGGGTGGGCAGCAGAAACAGAGCAATTCCCACGTCCTCCGGGCTGCGGGGGCTTCTTCAGTCTAAAAAAATTATGCCACTTGGTAGTCCTGAGACTCAGAGAGGAGAGAGGGAGGTGGGATACTTATACAATTCCCATCCGTCGTGCTCCGGGGCATGAACTTCCCGGCACTGCCGACCTGCGGCGCAGGTGGCGAAGCGGCCTCTAGACCAGAGGAGGTCCTCAGGCTGGAGGTGCACGTGCGGGGTTCTGGAAGCTGCCTGGCGTCCCCTGAGGGGCCAGGGGACGTGCGGGGCGGGGTGGGGGGTCGACAGCACCTGGCACGCTGTTCGGCCTTGGACTGGCGTCTTGTAGACAGTGACGTTCCTTGATGCAGTTTGGAAAGCTCTGCTCCAGACCCATTTCAGGCCGCCCAGAAGAGTTCGATTTCCTGTCAGAATCTGTCCACCTGCTCATACTTATCGGTATTAGTTTGCAAGGGCTGCCCCAACAAAGTGCCACAGACTGGGTGGCTGAAAAAAACCGAAATTCATTTCCTCTCGGTTCTGGAGGCTCTGACTCTGAGAGCAAAGTAGGGGCAGGGTTGGTTCCTTCTGAGGCCTCTCTCCTTGGTTTGCAGACGGCCACCTTCTCCCTGTTTTCACATGGTTTTCCCTCTCCCTGTGTGAGTCTGTGTCCTAATCTCCTCTTCTTATAAGGACACTAGTTGTATGGGGTTAGGGCCCACCCTCATTTTAACTGAATCATCACTTTAAAGGCTTTCTCTCCAAATTCAGAGACACTCTGAGGTACTGGGGGCTAGGACTTCAACATACCAATTTTGGGGGAACATAACTCAGACCCTAAGCCATTTATCCCTCCACTGGCATCAAGGCAAGTCATTTGAGAAACACCAAAGGGCTGTGAAGCGAGCAGGACCTGCCTCAGACCCAACCCTATAGACGGGTGTGTCTCAAAGAACATGTCCCTCTGAAGGGAGTTATTTGGGTCACGACGGAGATGCTGACTGAGGCCCATCCAACCACCAACATCCCCAGCAGAGTGGAGCACGTGTTACAACCGATGAAGCTACGCTGACACGTCATATAAAGTCCACAGTGCACATTAGAATTCACTCTGGTGTCATAATTTCTGCAGGTTTTGACAAATGGATGACATGTATCCACCATCGCAGTATCAACGAGAGTCGTTTCACTGCCCTTAAGGATCCTCTGTGTTCCTCCTGTTCATCCTTCCCCCAGCCCCTGACAACCACTGATCTCCGTAGTTTTGTCTTTTCCTGAATGGTTGGAAGTAGCCTTTTCACACTGGTTTCTTGACTTAATGAAATGCATTAATATCATGTCTTGAGAGCTTATTTCTTTTTAGCACGATTTCTTGACATTCCATTGTCTGGATGTGCCACAGTTTACTTTTCTATTCACATCCTGAAGGGCATCTTGGTTGCTTCCAAGTTTGGGCAGTTATGGATTCTGGGTGTATTTTGATGGTAAAGTCAACAGAATTTCCTGACACTTTGGGTATTTTGTGAGTAATGGCCCCAAAGAGGATGCCAAGGCATTTGGCCAATGCAGCTGAGAGAACAGGATTCCCGTGGATCCCCGCACACACAGGAGGACAGGGAGATGATGGGCTAACAGTGGCCACACCAGTAATCGTAACTCTCATTGACAGAGCTTAGCTTTCTGCCAGGCTGGGATAAGTGCACCGTGCCCCTTATCCCGTGTCACACTCACGCCAGTCCTAGGAATAGATGCTGTTAACACCCTCATTTTACAAACAGGAAACAGAGGCAAGTTGTTTCCTTGCTCCAGGGCACCCGGGTCTGCTCATACCTGGCTTCTGAGACCGTAAATATTTATTATATGATAGTTGGCGTTTTTACGCAAACACATCAGCCTGGTTAATATAAAGCTCCCCAAACCAGGGTAAATCCTCAGAGAAATGAACGTCACTATGTGAGGATTCATGGGAGGAAGCTGGCTGACCATTTCCCATGGTGACAACATCCCACATGCTGGCAGCAGTGTTTTCTAATTCTGGTGAAGTGAAGAGTTCGTGGTTCAGAGCCTGGTACACAGTGGGTGCTCCAGAAGCACAGGCCATCAGCTTGGAGAGGCGAGTAACAAAACTTGGGTAACCTGGGTGCCTAAACGAAAACTTGTACAATCTGAAACTTGACTTGTACATTTCCCCTATTGATTTGACCAAAAGTATTCAATCTCTTCTAGGCTCCCTTTGAGTGGCTACAAAATCACTGCGTCCATCAGTGGTTCTCAAGAGCCATCCCCCAACCAATCTGGGCTCTGGTAGTTTCCACCCAGCTGGGGCAGAATGAAAAAAGTCAGAACACTGCAGTGAATTTTCATAAAACAAGATGTATTTCATTTAAAGCCCGATCCTTTCGTTTGAGATATGTCCTGTTTTTAAAGCCTAAAAATGCCTTTTTTTTCCCTATGAAATAATAATGAAAGTAGTTAGAAGTTTGCTTGCCTAAATGAATTTATGGAGCAAAGTAAAAGCCCCCAGGTCAGTCTCTCCTTTTTGTTGTTGCTACTGCTGGTGAGGAAACTTACCAACCCATGAAATCCAAATTTCTGGGTGTCACTGACCTTACGTAATCGACGTAAACTCAGTTGACTATAAAAGCAATCAGAAATGTGAGCTCAAATGTAGAATGATCAAAAGTTAGGACAGGTCAGCTCTACTGCCAGGGGAAGTATGCGTCGATTACCCGCCCCCATATCACCCTGGGTTAGGCGGCGTCATCCAGAGATGAAAACACAGAGCTAGTCATTCTCCTTCACTGTTCACAAGCCCGCTGCCAGAGCGCTTCTAGCTACATGTTGTCACACCCCGTGTACACACCTTGCAGAATTTGGGGTGTAAGTTTCCCACCCCCCCCACCTCTTTGTCTTGCTAAAGGAGTCAAGGAGAGGGAAGATGCTTTACCTCCTACACAATTTCTTGCCAAATTTATAGAAAAAAAATGAACATAAGCGATTAAAAGGCAACAAACGTTGCACACTGATGGTGTCTGTCGCAGCGTCCTGTGACGGGCGGGGGTGTGGTGGCGAATGAATTGAGAACACAGCCCTGCTCATTACTGAAAGCCAAGCAAAACCTCCCGATCCGCTGAATTCCAAGCCATGGAGGACATCCTTTGGGATCTCACTGCCTGGCGTCCCACCTCTCTTTTCTTCTGGGGAGATGCTCATTCGGCCAAGTTCAGACGGAATCTTCACTGCAGGGCTCCACACAGGACTTACCTCATCCGGTCAGAACGCACGGTTGGTTCAGAGCTGGGCACACACCAGGCCGGGCCAGAGTCCTCCGTGGGAATTCCTCTCTCCAGCTGGGAAGATGGTCTCAGCGTGCCAGCCTGGGGCGGCCTGGGGGCACTTTCATGGCTTCACGGGAGATGCTGGTCTAGGAAAGGACCGTTTGAGTTTGGCGAAGTCAGGGGCGGGCTGACCGAGGGCCTCAGCGCACGGGTGGGACTCTGTTCCTGAAGCTCCCCCTCCTCTGCCTTGAGCCTCTCCAGGACCTTTCCCAGCCATGCCAGATAGCAACATCCGTTTTAAATTAAGTTTCTGCCCCTTGGCAACAAAAGTCCTAACAGATACACCGATAAACATAGAAATTTGGAGTAAAGTTTAAATCCTTCTTTTTGTCACAAGCAGTCATTCAAGGGGAAGGGGTAACAGCAGGACTGTGGGTGCATGGCTGACCCTGGCAATCGGAGGAGCTGCCCTGGCCCCTGGCTCCCAGGTGTCTGCCATTTAGCCACATCCAACCCCACAGTGAGTTTTCTCAGTCTCTTCTTTTAACTCTTCCCGGGTCTCAAAACTGCAAAAACCTGCATATCTCTGCCATCCACCTATTACCCTTTCCCTTCCCAAGCCTCCATTCTTTTTTCTTGTTTCCCAAACACATTAAAGAGGGAAGAAGTCCCACTGCTGTAAGCTCTGTAGGTCAGGGTCCATCTCCGTGTTATTGAAAACAGTGATGTCTGGTTGGTGCCGTCATTCACTTTCCCTAAACTGCTCTGCTGATGTGAGGCTCCTAAAATTTTGGCACGTGGTTTGAACTGTGTCATACTGAAAAGCCTATGTGTATTTTTTTAAAAAATAATTAATTAACTTATTTTTGGCTGTGTTGGGTCTCTGTTGCTGTGCCCGGGCTTTCTCTAGTTGTGGTGAGCGGGGGCTACTCTTCGTTGCGGTGCGCAGGCTTCTCATTGTCGTGGCTTCTCTTGTTGCGGAGCAAGGGCTCTAGGCGCACAGGCTTCAGTAGTTGTGGCACGTGGGCTCAGTAGTTGTGGCTTGCGGGCTCTAGAGCACAGGCTCAGCAGTTGTGGCACACGGGCTTTGCTGCTCTGCGGCACGTGGGATCTTCCCGGGCCAGGGTTCGAACCCATGTCCCTTGCATTGGCAGGCAGATTCTTAACCGCTGCACCACCAGGGAAGCCCTATGTGTTTGTTTAAATGACGGTTTTCCATCGCTTTATTCTAAAAATGCTTTGAGTCATCACAGAAATTGAGAGGAAGATGTACATCTCTTCATTACAGCATTTGCTGCCTGGTATTACTGTTGCTTTTTATCTGTCTGTCACCACCAGACTGTACATGCCTGTGAGGAGAGACAGCACGTCTTACTGAATTTGTATGCCCAGCCCTTAGCATGGTTCTTTGGCAGTCACGGTGTCCGATGCCTCTCCATGAGGTGCAAGCGATTCTTACAACTCTGTAGAACCTTGCTTCTCAAAGTGTGGTCCGTGGGCCAGCAGCATCGGGATCACTAGGAGAGAGGGCTGCAAATGCAGAATCTGGGCCCCACCCAGGAGCTGCTGATTGGGAGTTGCTACCTGGCGTGCAGAGAGAGCTGGGGTGATCTTGCAGAGTCAGGGGCTGATTGATGGGAGAAGGAGGGGGAGTCAGGGGTGGATGAGCCTGCAGGGCTGGAGTGAGGAATGACAGTGAGCCCCAGGGGAAGACCGGCCAGCCAGAGGATGACGCCCCTGTAGGAAGGAGTTAGTTCTAGGGTCCTGTGCCCTGCAGGCCGTCTTTATTCATACAGGACCCCCTCCCTCGCTGTGGAGAAAGGCAGTAGAGAAAACCTTCACTGCTGACGGGAAAAGACCAGAAGATCACACCTTTTCCTTCTCCCATCTTTAAACTTAAGATCTAGGTGCTCTGTTTTTTGTATCCAGGGGAGACAGGCTCATAAAAGCAGACAGCGGTCAGGTTCTTAATCTTAGAAACTATTGATGCGTTAAAATGAAAACATAAATTAGCACGGCCACTTCGGTCCCTAAATGAATTGGGTTTTGGCACGCTGCTTCTGTGGGAACTCAGTAAATGATTTCCATTTGAAAACACAGCTCAAGGAGCACTTAATAAGTGCAATTTGATGATGACAATGATGATTCACACAGCAGCTCCCTATAAATCCAGTCAAGCCAATGCTTCCGGGGAATAGTAATTAGAAAACCAAGTCCAGGACACACCCACGGAAGGGGGCCTCTTGGGGATCCGAATGCAATGTGGTCAACGGCAATTCTGAAACAGCTGGCTGAGCATTTTCCTGCTTCAAAGATCTGCTTCCCTAACCTGCTCGCCCGGTACCCATCCCCACTGCTGATCCTGAAAAACCACCCTAAGCAATTCTATTGACCATGGAGGTAGCAGTTTAGGGAAAGGCGTGGAGAAGCGGGCCGCTGGAGAACGGGACTCCGCAGGGGGACCTCAGGAACGAAATAGGTCACCGGGCTCCCGGGCAGCGCTGCCCCGCCCCCGCGCGGTGCAAGCCCCGACCGCCAGCCGGGGTGGGATGAGGGGCCGCGGCAGCGAGGGTGACAGTGCACTTCCCCGCCTCTGGGTCGTCTCGCTCCCGCAGGGCGCTGGGGTGCTCTCGCCGCCCCGCGCAGCCCCGACCCCTGGGGCGCGCGCCGGCCTCTCGGGGCTCCGGCGGCGGCGGCGGCGGCGGCGGCGGCGGGGCGCGCGGGCGGGCACGGGGCGGGGGCGCGCGCGCGTGCCGCGAGCGGGCGGCCGGGCGGCCGGGCGGGGAGAGCCGGGCGCGCGAGCCGAGCGCGCAGCTCACCTGCCGTCGCCGCTCACCTGGCGAGGAGCGCGCCCCGCCCTCCCGGCCGAGCACCGAGCGCGGCAGCCGCCCCTCGCCCCGCGGGCCCTGCACCGACAGGCCACACGGGTCGCCCGCGCGCCTCGGGAGCAGCGGAGGAGCCCCCCGGCCTGGGCGCGCCAAGGTGACCCCCGCGATGCCTCCGTCCCCGCGGGCAGCCTGTCGCGGCGCCCCGTGAGTCCCCTCGCGTTCGCCGCGCCCCCGCCGCCAGGGCAGCGGCCGTGGTGCATGGGCGTCTGTCTCTGTGTCTGTCCACACCTCCATCGCGCGCGCCCGCCTTTCGTGGCCCTGCCGCGACTGCCCCGTGCGCACGGGGGAGGCCGGACCCTCTTTGTTCTGGCCGGGGTGTGAGTGTGTGCACGCGCGCCGGGCGGCTGGCGGGGGGGTGGGGTGGGGGGGGGTGGGGGAGGTGGGAGTTTTGAACATTCCACCGAGGAGGGCGGCCGCGGCTCGTGACCTGTCGCCGTGGCGCGGTCCCCCAGCGGCAGCCCCGGTGCCAGGCTCCTTTTGCAGCACGCGAGACGGATTTTCACGTGTGTCCCCAGCACTTTAGCAAACCGGCCGCCGCGGTCCCGCGTGTGCCCGCCCCGCTCACGCTCGTGTGTGCAAATCCCATCCTGTGTTCCCCCCAGCGCCAAAGGGCAGTTTTTTTGTTGTGGTGGGTTTTAAGCCACGGAGACTTTGGCTTTTGTTTTATTCCCTCTCAGTTTGTAATTCAGGAAGCTTGTGGCATTTGGGGGTAGTATCTGAGTAGGGGCTGGCTTTCTGTTCGTGTGGGTTTTGCGTGATGTTGGATTGTCACCCTGCTGTATCTCAACATTAAACAGCCTGTCTTTTCGTTGAAGAGGACGGGGGTTAAAATGAATGAAGACCTGAAGGTCAATGTAAGCGGGCTGCCTCGGGATTATTTAGATGCCGGAGCTGCGGGGAACGTCTCGGCTGCTGTCTCTTCCCAGGTTCCTGGTGTGGAGCCAGAGCCAGAGCTGGTTGTCAACCCGTGGGACATTGTCTTGTGTACCTCGGGAACCCTCATCTCCTGTGAAAATGCCATCGTGGTCCTTATCATCTTCCATAACCCCAGCCTGCGGGCACCCATGTTCCTGCTCATAGGCAGCCTGGCGCTTGCAGACCTGCTGGCCGGCATCGGACTCATCATCAATTTCGTTTTCGCCTACCTGCTGCAGTCAGAAGCCACCAAGCTGGTCACCATTGGACTGATTGTCGCCTCTTTCTCAGCCTCTGTCTGCAGCTTGCTGGCTATCACTGTTGACCGCTACCTCTCCCTGTATTACGCTCTGACCTACCACTCAGAGAGGACGGTCACGTTTACCTATGTCATGCTTATCATGCTCTGGGGGACGTCTATCTGCCTGGGACTGCTGCCCATCCTGGGCTGGAACTGCCTCCAAGACGAGTCCACCTGCAGCGTGGTCAGACCCCTCACCAAGAACAACGCCGCCATCCTCTCCATCTCCTTCCTCTTTATGTTTGCGCTCATGCTTCAGCTCTACATCCAGATCTGTAAGATCGTGATGAGGCACGCCCACCAGATAGCCCTGCAGCACCACTTCCTGGCCACCTCGCACTACGTGACCACCCGGAAGGGGGTCTCGACCCTGGCCATCATCCTGGGGACCTTTGCTGCTTGCTGGATGCCTTTCACCCTCTATTCCTTGATAGCTGATCACACCTACCCTTCCATCTACACCTATGCCACCCTCCTGCCCGCCACCTACAACTCCATCATCAATCCTGTCATATATGCTTTCAGAAACCAAGAGATCCAGAAAGCGCTCTGTCTCATCTGCTGCGGCTGCATCCCGTCCAGCCTCTCGCAGAGAGCGCCGTCACCCAGCGACGTGTAGCGGCACTCCACTTAGGAGCCTGCATTACCAAGCGCTGCCACTGCCTGGCCGAGCGGTTGAGATGCTCTCCTTAAATTCTTTCTGTTGGATTCTCTCTGAAGCCACAGGAGCACTTTGAAACGTTTATTTAGATAAGTTAAGTGATTGAAGTGAAAATAATGTTACCAGTGTTTTCACCCTCTGAAAACAATTGAGTTCTTTGCTCAATGCAATTTCGTTTTGTTTGGGGTGGTTTGTGTTTTTTTTAAGTATTTTATTTGGAGGCAGGGTTTTTGTTTCATATTGTTTGGAGGATTGGTAGTGCCGGGGGGAAAGGAAGGGGTATGACATGGCCATGAAATTATAAAAAGTAAATTGGTCCCAGAGTTTTTACCTGGACTTTAAAATAAAACTGAGTTATTGAGGAGAACGGAGACATTACTTTTTCCAGACCTTTTTTTTTTTTTTTTTTTTAACATCAAGGTAGATTTTCAGTGCTGCATGTATCTAACAATACAATCACTCTGAAGCCAGTGGAAATAGTTTACATGATTTATGTTTGGAAGGGACATGATTTTATTAACATGAACTCAGTAATAAGTTACCAACACTGAAACCATGAACCCATTCTTTTTCATTCTTTCTTTACTTTCAGCAATTACTGTTCACAAAAATTATTTTGGTACTCCTGTGATGCTTGTAATTCTTTCTGCATGGCTGCCTGTGTCAGCTAGACCACTAGTTTCAAATGTTGCCATGTAAATCCAGAATCAAGTTGAGTCACTTTTCAATATGGTTTTTCCACGTGTCCTTCTAAAATGAAATATGAAATTTGTTGTGATTTACATATGAAGTAGGATTGATTAGGTACACCACGGTAGTTTTTTAAGCTACAGTCTGTGTTCAGGAAACAAAAGAAAAAAATTAATAACATTATTCAAAGTGGATTAAATTGATTTTAGCATATTCCAAAAAATAATTAATGTAAAGCTATATCACAAAATATGAAAAGCATCACTTTTCCCATTTCTCTATATCTAAGAATGTATTAATAGTTATTCTTGGTTGAGACAAATAGTATTACATATTGTAGACCAAGTATTTCTGGTTCATACTGTCTGTGGTGTCAATGCATTTGAAACAAGTGGTCTCCTACTTTACTGATTAAGTTGTGAGTAAATAACATACATATCTGATGGTGATGTATATCAGCTACATTATGTAAGTTTACAAGCAGAATGACCACATGGCTGTTCATGAAAAGTTAAATTTGAGCCCCTTTTCTTTCTTTTCACCAGAAAGCAACTTAAATTCAATAAAAACTATATTGCCTGTTTTCAGAGAGCAAGGAAATGATACAGAAGAATTAATTTTAAACATACCGTATAATGATTGTGTTTGATCGTCATTTCTGTTAGCACAGACAGATGTTTTGGACACAGATACCCTCCCTCCACTTGCAGTGTACTTACAGCTGTGTCTATACAACCAGTGGGAGAATTTCTGGACAGCCCATCAACTTAACCCATTCAGATGTTGGAAGACCAGTATTTCAGGGTCCTTGGGGAATCATCTGTAATCAGGTAACCTCATTGGTCCGCCCCATTGTGCCCGTGGTGGTCTGAGGTCCATTCTGGCAGCCTGCGTGCTGAAGCCCTCTCTCCAGAGCACCTCCCAGGGCAGCGCGAGTGTGAATCGAGCCTACACTTGAATCCGTGCCTCCTCTCTTACGTCACTTACGGTAGAGGAGAAGGGTTGAAACATTTCAGAAGTGGGAAAGGATTTTCAGTCCACAGAACTGGATGACCCATCTCAACCTTTAAAAAATTCTTCAGGGCTTCCCTGGTGGCGCAGTGGTTTAGAGTCCGCCTGCCGATGCAGGGGACACGGGTTCGTGCCCCGGTGCGGGAGGATCCCACATGCCGCGGAGCGGCTGGGCCCGTGAGCCATGGCCGCTGAGCCTGCGCGTCCGGAGCCTGTGCTCCACGGCGGGAGGGACCACAGCGGTGAGAGGCCCGCGTACAGCAAAAAAAAAACAAACAACAAAAACCCCCCAAATTCTTCAACATGTGATGGAGTTGGTAGGTTGAATGTGATGAGTCTTGTTTGTTTTTAATCGCTTGAAAGTTAATAGCATCTCCACGGGAGAAATGACTAAGGTCAGTTGGTTTTGACGAGAGCTGGGAAATATCCATAATGAGGTTTGAAAGCAATACATGTGTTTTTGTAGAAATGGTGGTTGCCATTTGCATATCTCTAATAGTAATTATAATGATCATAGTAAGTACGGTTTTTCACCACGTGTTGTGTGCCGGGCCCCGTGCTGGGCGCTTTACCTGCTCTGTTGCTGTATTCACAAAAACACACATTTATAGTTAAGGAAACTGAGGCTCAGAGAGGCTAAGAAATTTGTCCGAGGCCACAGAGCTTCAAGGGTAAAGGAAGGATATGAATCCAGGGTTTCCGGAGTCTATGCCTGTCTCCTTCCCTGCACGGGACTAACTTTGATGCCTACCTGGATATGAGGGAAATGATATGTAATATGTTAATGTCACTAAGGTTTTAGTCCTACAATTAAGACATAAAGCTTCCTGTTTAAAATTACGTGGGGGACTTCCCTGGCGGTCCAGTGGTTAAGACTATGCGCTTCCAACGCAGGGGGGCGCAGGTTCAATCCCCGATCAGGGAACTAAGATCCAACGTGCCACGTGGTGCAGACAGAAAGTAAAAAAATAAAATAAAGTAAAGTAAAATAAAATAAAAGGACATGCTATTAGACAACAGTGTTTTAAAAAAATACAATAAGATTACGTGGTTTGTGACTATCAATGTGGTCCTACCTACAGGAACGAGGCCTGTTTTTATTATATTCAGTTCTCTTCTTCCCTAAGCATTTCCCCCGTTTGGCGCCAAGGCCATCCCCCAGAGGCACATGGCAATATTTTAATGCAAAGAGGTGAGGGCACCCTTATTGTGCAGAGATTTTCCCTTCATTTACTATTTTAAACTTCCCGTTATATACTTACATCAGTATATAATGGTCTTATAAATATTAGCTAAATGGCTGCTTTTGCCTCCTGTTTTTAAAACATCTGATTTCAGCTGAGATTTTTTCAATCAACTGTAACATGTTCTTACTGTTTACTTTCAATTGTGAAGATTTCTGGATGTTTATGTGATTTCCTCAGAGCTTCTTTGTTTCTGTGGGGTTAATGATTAAGAAATGTGCACGTCTTGATATATATGTGTACGTCTCTGTCTGTGTGCGTGTATACATCTATATATGCATATATACGTTCAAGAATGTGAACTTTGCAACAGGACTAAAAACATCATAGAAAACAATCATATTTCCAACAGTCCTAAGGTTAGCAGGTAATCTTTTACTCCATTTGATTAAAACTTTCAGCTACCAAGATATTTGTATTATTTCCAGTAGAAAGAGTTAATCCTGTAACAATGACAGTTCAGTTACTTTACCAGAATCCTTAGTCAAGGCTAATTATCCAGGTAGTGGCTATCCTGGGTTTTGTTTCCTTTTATCCCTGTAACTCTGTTTCTTTGTCTCAGTCACGTTTGTTTCTTGGCGGTAAAGGGGGCTCTCTTCCCTCTTGGTACCTGGAGGCAGAGGGGGTGATGGGAAGAGCACCTCCTTTCCCAGAAGCCTAAATGGAACAGTCGTGTTCAGTAGGGGAAAATTCCTCCACTGACTTGGCAGGCAGGAACAGTCTTGGAGTCCTGCAGAATTTAAAGCAGGATTTAAACACGTTTAAAAGAGAAAATGAGAAATAAATAAAAGTATTTTGGAGACGTCGTAAACTTTTTGTTTTTAGAGAACTGCTTACTCCATTATTAAAATAATGATTAACTTTATCTCATGATAGTATATACATCATATGAAATTAGGACAACTTACCATTTCAAATTTAAAATACATATTAAGTAAGTGACTGCGATGGTGTTTTATTAAACAACGTTTATGTTTCCACTTTGATTATATGTCTGGTGTAATGAAGGAACAGACTGCTTTCTTGTCCCCTTTAAAAAATGGAATAATTATTGGATGGTTTTGATATCTGGTTGGAATTTTAAAATCTGGTTGGAACTTTTAGAATCATCAAACATAGTTTATATACATCAAGGAAGTAAAAACATGGTTGGAATTAGCAAACAGATCTACTGACCTCTGGCAAACAATGCAGAAAAAATTACTGGTAATTTCGACTAGGGATCCTCAAAATTGAAATATTTAAAAGGCATACAGATCATCTGAGATTCTTATTAAAATGCAGATTCTGGGCTTCCCTGGCGGCGCAGTGGTTGAGAGTCCGCCTGCCGATGCAGCGGACGCGGGTTCGTGCCCCGGTTCGGGAGGATCCCACATGCCGCGGAGCGGCTGGGCCCGTGGGCCATGGCCGCTGAGCCTGCGCGTCCGGAGCCTGTGCTCCGCAACGGGAGAGGCCACAACGGTGAGAGGCCGGCGTACCGCAAAAAAAAAAAAAAAAAAAAAAATGCAGATTCTGCTTCAGGAGGTCTGGGGCATTGCTAAAGTTCTAGCAAGTTTCCAGGTGATGCTGACAGTGTGTAGCCAATACTTTGAGTCACAAGGCTAATTGTCATGCCTTTAGCGTTCTTAAAAAAAAGTATATATATATAAACCTCTGATAAGGATAAATAATTTTTTAAATATATAATTATAATATAAATACACACTTAAGTTATATAAATATAATTATATAATATACAATACAAATAAAATACAATACACATTTAAATTATAGTATATTAAATATATATTATATATATATATTTAAAGTGTTCATTCTTGTCAGAAGTTAAAAGGTAACTAGTATGAACTTTGAACTTTTCCTAGAATTTCTCAGGATCTAGTAAAGACTTTTTCCTTGTTAGTATTCTCACTTTTTGAAATTCGGATTACTATTACCTTCGGGTAATTCTTTCAGAACTTAATATAACAATGCAATATATACATGAGTATACATAGCAAGAAAGGTTTTCATCTCCATATTTTCAAGAAGGATAGTTTTCCCTATGACACATGTGGTTTGTATTTGGGGGGCTGTGTGTGCCTGCATGATTTCATCTTGAAATAACTGAGATGAAAACTTTTGTTCTCTGTGTCCTAAAATTCAACTGAACTGATCCTAAAGCAACCCTTTTCTAGCCAGGCAAATCAGAGAAATTTTAAATATCTCACCTCGATTTTTGACATTTATCTGTAATCTTCTGTTATTTTCAGCATTGAAAATGCTATTAATGTTAACAGTTATGATGGTCATTACATCCACTGTACTTCTTTTCGGCCCAAGGACGTAAGAGTATTTTTTTTTCCAATAGAAGTATGTTAAAGTACATAGTTAAAGTGGATTTTAATAGATAACTTAAATATCTCCACAGTATAAAATATTTACAGAAGAAATCCAAGAATTTTTTAATCATAAAAATTCAAATAATAGCATCAAAGCGCCAGGGAACAAATTTTCAATTGAAAATAAGTTTGGAGCAGAAATGAAAGCACTTCCTAGGGCACAGATTTCCCTAGTAATTGACTAGTTGAACAGACAATTACAAGTAGTGTATATTAAAAGGAAAAAAGAACATCTTAATGGCATTCTCTGAAAGGTAACAGAAGTCTAGGTTACTGAGCTAAAACCTAAGGGAAAATTGGTTTGATCCAACTCTATCCTTACTCCTTCCAGGATCCTTTTGAAATAGGAGCAAATTTATTCTTGGATGCTATAGAATCTGACAATCGGAAGAAAATTTACAGAGTGGAATCTTCTATATCGAATCTAAATCATCCAAGTCAGGGTATCTTTGGAAACTAGAGTCCCACACTTACCCTCAAAGCTTAGCAGCATTTTAATATCCCTAATCACAGTCTTCCTTGTAACACTCTAATTCTGCTTACCTTGGCCCAGCCCTGGAGATGCAGAGAAGGCCCTAGTCACAGTCAACATTTATACATTGAAAATATCCATTAAACAGCATTCTCTTCTTCTTCAAACAGTGTTATCCCAATGACTTAAATCATTTTTCCGGATTGATTTCATTTTATATCCTTTTGATCCTTTTCCTTTTGATCCTTTTTTCCATGTCATCTACCATTTCTCTACAGCCTCTTCAACTCTAGTAATCAAAACTGGGCTCCAGTGGCCCACTAAATGTGGAACTTCTTGAGGCAGAACGACCGATTACCCTCTGCATCTGCTGGCCGGGTGGCCATGGGCCTTCAAGCAGGGGCCCCAACCAGAAGCATCAGCATCTCCTGGGAACATGTTAAAATGCAGAGTCTCAGGCCTCAGCCCAGACCTACTGACTCAGAAACTTGGGACGTGAGGCCCTGCAGTCTGCCATTTAACAAGCCCCCCAGAGGGTTCTGATGCACACTTGAGTTTGAGAACCATGCCATGCAGCTCTGACCAAATCCCGACATCGTTCTGACATAACTAAGGGCATTGAGATCTCATCAGGCCTAGGACCCCACTGGCTTTCCTGCTGCCTGAGCCCTGATGGATGATTCTGGTTTGTGGTGTGCTGCCTTGCACTAATTACTGTGGCACTTGTCGCTTTTTTGGGGGGTTATTTCCTAATTCGTCAAGGTCAGTTGAACTTCTGCCCCTTCCAGCAGGGCCGTTCCACTGTCATGCACCACGTATGTCGTGCTGGATGGCAGTCTAATGGATGTAGAGACACTTCAGTGAGAGGGGAAAAGTCCAGCCAGACCTCCTGCTTGGCATCGTAGAGACTAGTCTGGTGCTTTTCCTGTACGTGACCTATCTGTGAACCTTCCAGAATATTCCACAGGCAGGGCGGTGGTCCGGCCACGCATCATCTATCCACACCCACCATCTCCGGCTGTGGGACTTGCTACTCACACCCACACGTGCATGTACACAGCACACCCTCGCCCCTCCTCTCTCACTGTACGTACCTCAGCCTTCCTTCTCCGTTGCCCAGGTCTGAAGTCGTCGGTGGGGTGGGGACGCCCAGAGGATGAGGGCCTCGAAGGTGGTTGACTGTGTGTCTGACCCTCAAGCTAGTTCAGTGGTGCCAGGACAAGAACACGGACATGACTACACAGGGAGCGCGGTTCCTACGATATAGGCTGGCGGTCACCTCACCCCCCGCCCCCAGTACACACACATCAACCTCCTCATCCTGTCGCTTACAGTCCAGAAAGGTCAGGAAAGAAGAGCAATAGTCAGGTATTGAGCAGGACTCCTGTGGATTCTAGGGACTGCCTGGAGGCTGGAGCCAAGCTGCATCTGGTGACTCAGCAGAGTAAGATGTCATTTCCATGGGCGCGTACCCTTCCAAACCACTGCACTGATTTGGTCACTTTTCTTTAGGAACGTTTGAAGCGATGAGAACATTACCTGTTTTAAAGATCAAAAAATGATTATTAAAGACACTGTCTTTGTCAGTTCAAGATCCAGTGTAAGAGGCAGCACATCCTGCAATAAAGGACACAGAGGCTCTTTGCCCCCTGAGGAGGCTTTGGGACAAAGGTGGCTGCTCTCCCAGCCCAGTGACCAAATGCTTCACAGATGTGAATGCACAGGAGAATTTGGCTTGTCTTCAAGTGAAAATCTAGGTATTTTCGAGACATCTGAATCCAGAGTTTATGACTGAAGTTAAGTGAAAACACTGGTCTCGCAGCCCCCAGCGCTACCCCAGGGACCTCGCTCCCTCTGAATGTTTCCACCCCGTGGGAAGGTTGTCCTGGGACAGGGGCTTCCTCTCAGCCCTCCCACCCTCAACAAACTTAACCTTGTAAACAGGCTCCACCCGGGGTGAGAAGCAGAGCCGGCCCTGGTTCAGGCTGTTCTCGTTCAAAAGCCATCGCTCTGCGTTTAGGTCATTGCTTTAGTTCTGGGACAGGTGACAAATCCTGAGAGGTCTTTTCACTTTTGAAAAGTGAAGCTTATTTCACTCTATCCCACCCTGCTGTTGGTGTGAAGATGGTTTCTTCCATCTCTCAGACTTGGTTTCCCCTCTAGTCACTGGCCAGCTCTTACTGACTTCCTCCAGGAAGCCCCCCTGGGTTGAAGAGGTTTGGGAAAGAAAACCTATCGGCCTCAGTGTGCCTGCCTCTACCTGCAGACCTACCAGAGTGACAGGGCTTGAGTCAGCAGTGTTGACCATAGCTACCATTTCTATTGGAGTAAAAATAGGTTTATGATTGTAAGAGGGAAGATGTCAATCAATGGCTACGTAGTCTTCATGAATAAAATGATTGGGAACACGGGCTCTGGACACAGACCACCTGGGTTCACATCATTTCCGATTGCCGGCTTTGGGGTGCATTACACAACCTCTCTGAACCTCCGTGTCCTGGTTTTATGAAACGAGCATGACCTAGAAACCCACCACACAGCCTGGTGATGTGGGGCACAGGAAGGGTTTAGCATGTAGCGCTTTGCACAGACCTACTTGAATGTTATTTTGCATTAGTGCTGCTGCTAATGGGTGTATTGACTTACTCATTCTTTTTTTTTTGGCTGTATTGGGTCTTCATTGCTGCGTGCAGGCTTTCTCTAGTTGCGGCGAGCGGGGGCTACTCTTCGTTGTGGTGCACAGGCTTCTCATTGCGGTGGCTTCTCTTGTTGTGGAGCACAGGCTCTAGGTGTGCGAGCTCAGTAGTTGTGGCTCACAGGCTTAGTTGCTCTGCGGCATGTGGGATCTTCCTGGACCAGGGCTCGAACCCGTGTCCCCTGCAGTTGGCAGGTGGATTCTTAACCACTGTGCCACCAGGGAAGCCCCGACTTACTGCTTCTTCATACCCTTGAAGGTAGTATTTGAAAACTAGCCTTCAAAGGGGGGATGCTTACACATCGCAAGTTGAGAGCCAGTCCTACAAGGCTCCTCCTCCTGTGGACCCTGGTGCTCTGCTCTGCTTGTCCTGGAGCTCAACACACTTCTGGGCCCAAATCGTCCAACAATTTATTCGCTTAATAAGTGACGCTGCATTTCAGAAGTCATTGCGTTTTCAACACAGGCGCTATGATGTTTGCATGCCCAAAACATCAGTACAAAACTTCACAGACGCACTAGTCAATGCCATTCTTTGTCACAGCAGGGCTGGCAAGCTCGGAAGAGGGATTTGCAAATTTGAAATTACAGGAATATAGGTAAATTGAAGAAACTCTCAAAATATGCTAACCAACAAAAACAGAATTTTTTTAAAAAGCAGGACAGCTGCTTTCTTAGTTCTCCTGAGGGAGAAAAGCACAGATTGTCTGTTTTCCAGTCAGCCAAGTTTACAGGCTTTCTAAGAAGACGGTCTATATATTTGATAAAAGATTTCACTGAAAATGATGGATTTGGCAGTTCATTTCAGCATAGCAGTCAACTGACTCACAGAACTTGAGACCCAAGAATAATAATCCTTACGTCAAGCAACATCTAGTAAGAGGATATTCAGTGGAGTGTGTGTGTGTGTGTGTGTGTGTGTAAACTATGTAGTCTCATTTTAGGTTTTGAAACAGTTTGAGAAACTGTTGAGGATATATAAAATCAAGCTTGATTTTTCTGCAAAAGGTATGAAATAAAATGGGAATAGGACAAAACTGAAGCATTCAAGAACACATACTCAGTTTTTCCAAACGTGTTTTTATATACTTTTAAAAGCATACAATTCCATAATTAGTTATTCTTACTGTCAGTGTTACATATTTTGGATTGTATAATTTTGTTTGGTAAATATTTAGAACTATCAAATGTAAACAGTTACTATTAAAAGCTGTATCGGGCTTCCCTGGTGGCGCAGTGGTTGAGAGTCCGCCTGCCGATGCGGGGGACACGGGTTCGTGCCCCGGTCCGGGAAGATCCCACATGCCGTGGAGCGGCTGGGCCCGGGAGCCATGGCCGCTGAGCCTGCGCATCCGGAGCCTGTGCTCCGCAGCGGGAGAGGCCCGTGTACCGCAAAAAAAAAAAAAAAAAAAAAAAAGCTGTATCAGTGGTTACTTAAGAGAAGTAAAATAAAATAACCATCAGCCCTATTTCTGTTTATTCCTATGTATGTCTATCTATTTTTATCGCCTAGAAAAACTCTGGAGCGGGGCTGTCTGATGGAACTTTCTGTGGCAATGGGAAAGTTCCACGTGTGCTATTCGGTACGGTAACTGCCAGGCTTGTGTGACTACTGAGCATTTGCAGTGTGGCCAGTGAGACGGAGGAGCTGAATTTTTAATTTTGTTTCATTTCAATCGATTTAAATGAAATTTAAAAAGCCATGCGGCTCTTAGCTACTGTACTGCACGGCACATATCTAGATGTGCACTACCTCTCTCATGCAGACAACCACAAGAAAGACTCGTTCCTTTGGGTTTGTTTGATTTAGGAGTCAGCCAAGGCAGGGAATGCCCAGGATCCCGGGATGGATGTAGAGAAGGGTCACCCAGAGAGCTTCCTAGACCAATGGGTCTCGGGGGTGTGGAGTCGGCTTTACTGAGAACAGTTCTCCATGGGTCAGTCCTTTGGGGTTGATAGCAACTCATGGAGCCGTGAAGGGTGCACACACACACCCCAAGCCAGCCCCAGACAACCAAGCCAGCCCCCCGGCTTCCCACCCACATGATCTGCTTGCTGTGCGTGGCGGCAGTTCAGACCCCTCCCTGTGGTTCCATCTCCCGCCTCACTCCTTCCTGAGTGTGGACGCTGAGGTCTGGGTCAGATCCGAGCCCCCAGGTTTACTGGCTGCCACACGTCTCGGGCCAGGTGTCCTGTGCTAAGGTGGTTGGTTTGTGCCTGCCGTTGGGGACGCCTGTCCGAGTCCTGGGCTCTCGCTTTCTGCCTGTGCCGCCTCGGGTGAGTCATTTCACTTCTATAAGCACAAACGTCCTCCTCTGTGAGATGCTGCTCTTGAGATCACGGAGATACAGTTGCATCCCTGACGGACTCCCAAGGGGGCTGTTGTTATTATTGTGAACGAGAATCTTCCTGAGTGTCAGCATAAGCAAGTGTCCCCTGACCTAAAAAAAGTCAGATATTATTTCCCAAACAGGTGAAGCAAGCCTAGAGAGATGAAGGGCGGCATCCACAATCACAGGACTCGGAGTGGGTTGGTCCACTTCCCGCTTCCCAGCACAGGGCTCTTCGTCTGAGGCTGGTCTAAAGTGATGGAGCAGAGGAAACTTAGCAGATTTCAGTGAGACTCTTGTCACACTAAAGAAGTAGAAGTCCTGGTTCATTGACTGACACTTCAGAAAATTCAGAAAAGCACAAAGGAGGACACATACATGTATCATTCTTTTTTTTTTTTTTTTTTTTTTTTTTGCGGTACGCAGGCCTCTCACTGTTGTGGCCTCTCCCATTGCAGAGCACAGGCTCTGGATGCGCAGGCTCAGTGGCCACGGCTCACGGGCCCAGCCGCTCCACGGCATGTGGGATCTTCCCGGACCGGGGCACGAACCCGTGTCCCCTGCATCGGCAGGCGGACGCTCAACCACTGCGCCACCAGGGAAGCCCCGTCTATCATTCTTCTACCCACTGATAACGACTTGGAGTAGTTGTGTATTTTCTTTCATTATTCATGAATGCTTCTCTAAAACCTCAGCTCATACTGTTGTAAGTGATGATCGCTAACACATACAGGGCCCGGCACAGTGCTGCGTGCCTCACCTGCATTCTGTTGTAGACCATAATTTGTTAACATGCTGTTTTGTCACTTCATGTATGGTGAACACATTTCCACGGGCATGGCCTGGTCTCTGACCACATACATACTTTTTAGTGACTCTATAGAATTATATCAGATGCAAATACTGTTGTTATTTAACCAGTCCTCTTTTTATTGATTATCTAGCCAATTTCCAGTTTTATTATTGGAAACACACTTTAAGGAATAGCCCCGAACGCACATTTGCCCACATCTAGGATTTTTCTCTAAAAATCCTAGAAGTGGGGGAGTTCCCTGGAGGTCCAGGGGTTAGGATTCGGTGCTTTCACTGCTGTGGCCCGGGGTTCAATCCCTGGTCAGGGAACTAAGATCCCACAAGATGTGGAGCGTGGCAAAAATATAAACAAACACTACATAACTTAGTATTGTTTGTCTTTCATTTGTATAAAAATTAATATGATGCTATTTGCATCCTTTAAAAAAACAAATTAATTAATTGAAAAAATCCTAGAAGAGGAATTACTGCATCAAATTTCCAAACTGCCCTCCAGGTAACAATTCACAATCCTACCATCAATTCATGCAGATGTCCTCAGTAGATTCGATTTTATTCTAGGTATGTTTGCACACATGACGAAGCCAGGATGATTCGCATGATTCTGCTGAGTGAGTGACGGCCTGGTAGGTCATACCCCAATGGTACAGTGGGCTCCATCTCAATCCAGAGGCACAAAGAGGAGAGATGTAAGACTCCAGGCAAATGCGGAAGGAGGGCTGAGGACGACCTCGCCCCTCCCCTCGGCACCGGTTGCATTTCTGTTAGTCGATGCGCCCATGTGGGGACACCATATTTGGAAATGGTTACAGATAAATTGGAATAAATTCAGTTTAAAAAGTGATTAAAGGGTCAGGAAATAAAGTCGATGGGGAAAGATGAAAAGAATTGGATTATCTGTCCTGGAGGAAAGGAGGCCAATTAGTGACCTAATTACTACCTTAAAGTTATAAAGAACTTGAAAGAGAGCGTTTTCTTCAGTATGAATGGAGTATTGAATAAGAAGGATAGATCATATTAAAACTGGATTTTTTCCAGTTGGATACAATGAAAAGGCTTTCAATGCATTATCTCATTTAATTTTTTTTTTTACATCTTTCTTGGAGTATAATTGCTTTACAATAGTGTGTTAGTTTCTGCTTTATAACAAAGTGAATCAGTTATACATAAACGTATGTTCCCATATCTCTTCCCTCTTGCGTCTCCCTCCCTCCCACCCTCCCTATCCCACCCCTCTAGGTGGTCACAAAGCACCGAGCTGATCTCCCTGTGCTATGCGGCTGCTTCCCACTAGCTATCTACCTTACGTTTGGTAGTGTATATATGTCCATGCCTCTCTCTCGCTTTGTCACAGCTTACCCTTCCCCCTCCCCATATCCTCAAGTCCATTCTCTAGTAGGTCTGTGTCTTTATTCCTGTCTTACCCCTAGGTTCTTCATGACATTTTTTCCCTTAAATTCCATATATATGTGTTAGCATACGATATTTGTCTCTGTCTTTCTGACTTACTTCACTCTGTATGACAGACTCTAGGTCTATCCACCTCATTACAAATAGCTCAATTTCGTTTTTTTTTTATGGCTGAGTAATATTCCATTGTATATATGTGCCACATCTTCTTTATCCATTCATCCGATGATGGACACTTAGGCTGCTTCCAGCTCCAGGCTATTGTAAATACAGCTGCAATGAACATTTTGGTACATGACTCTTTTTGAATTATGGTTTTCTCAGGGTATATGCCCAGTAGTGGGATTGCTGGGTCATATGGTAGTTCTATTTGTAGTTTTTTAAGGAACCTCCATACTGTTCTCCATAGTGGCTGTACCAATTCACATTCCCACCAGCAGTGCAAGAGTGTTCCCTTTTCTCCACACCTTCTCCAGCATTTATTATTTCTAGATTTTTTGATAATGGCCATTCTGACTGGTGTGAGATGATATCTCATTGTAGTTTTGATTTGCATTTCTCTAATGATTAATGATGTTGAGCATTCTTTCATGTGTTTGTTGGCAGTCTGTATATCTTCTTTGGAGAAATGTCTCTTTAGGTCTTCTGCCCATTTTTGGATTGGGTTGTTTGTTTTTTTGTTACTGAGCTGCTTGTAAATTTTGGAAATTAATCCTTTGTCAGTTGCTTCATTTGCAAATATTTTCTCCCATTCTGAGGGTTGTCTTTTGGTCTTGTTTATGGTTTCCTTTGCTGTGCAAAAGCTTTGAAGGTTCATTAGGTCCCATTTGTTTATTTTTGTTTTTATTTCCATTTCTCTAGGCGGTGGGTCAAAAAGGATCTTGCTGTGATTTATGTCATAGAGTGTTCTGCCTATGTTTTTCCTCTAAGAGTTTGACAGTTTCTGGCCTTACATTTAGGTCTTTAATCCATTTTGAGCTTATTTTTGTGTATGGTGTTAGGGAGTGATCTAATCTCATACTTGTACATATACCTGTCCAGCTTTCCCAGCACCACTTCTTGAAGAGGCTGTCTTTTCTGCACTGTACATTCCTGCCTCCTTTATCAAAGATAAGGTGACCATATTTGCATGGGTTTACCTCTGGGCTTTCTATCCTGTTCCATTGATCTTTCTGTTTTTGGGCCAGTACCATACTGTCTTGATTACTGTAGCTTTGTAGTATAGTCTGAAGTCAGGGAGCCTGATTCCTCCAGCTCCGTTTTTCGTTCTCAAGATTGCTTTGGCTATTCGGGGTCTTTTGTGTTTCCACACAAATTGTGAAATTGTTTGTTCTAGTTCTGTGAAAAATGCCAGTGGTAGTTTGATAGGGATTGCATTGAATCTGTAGATTGCTTTGGGTAGTAGAGTCATTTTCACAATGTTGATTCTTCCAATCCAAGAGCATGGTATATCTCTCCATCTCTTTGTATCATCTTTAATTTCTTTCATCAGTGTCTTATAGTTTTCTGCATACAGGTCTTTTGTCTCCTTAGGTAGGTTTATTCCTAGATATTTTATTCTTTTTGTTGCAATGGTAAGTGGGAGTGTTTTCTTGATTTCACTTTCAGATTTTTCATCATTAGTGTATAGGAATGCCAGAGATTTCTGTGCATTAATTTTGTATCCTGCTACTTTACCAAATTCATTGATTAGCTCTAGTAGTTTTCTGGTAGCATCTTTAGGATTCTCTATGTATAGTATCATGTCATCTGCAAACAGTGACAGCTTTACTTCTTCTTTTCCGATTTGGATTCCTTTTATTTCCTTTTCTTCTCTGATTGCTGTGGCTAAAACTACCAAAACTATGTTGAATAAGAGTGGACAACCTTGTCTTGTTCCTGATCTTAGTGGAAATGCTTTCAGTTTTTCACCATTGAGGACGATGTTGGCTGTGGGTTTGTCATATATAGCCTTTATTATGTTGAGGAAAGTTCCCTCTATGCCTACTTTCTGGAGGGTTTTTTATCATAAATGGGTGTTGAATTTTGTCAAGAGCTTTCTCTGCATCTATTGAGATGACCATATGGTTTTTCTCCTTCAATTTGTTAATATGGTGTATCACATTGATTGATTTGCATATATTGAAGAATCCTTGCATTCCTGGAATAAACCCCACTTGATCATGGTGTATGATCCTTTTAATGTGCTGTTGGATTCTGTTTGCTAGTATTTTGTTGAGGATATTTGCATCTATGTTCATCAGTGATATTGGTCTGTAGTTTTCTTTCATTGTGACATCCTTGTCTGGCTTTAGTATCAAGGTGATGGTGGACTCGTAGAATGAATTTGGGAGTGTTCCTCCCTCTGCTATATTTTGCAAGAGTTTGAGAAGGATAGGTGTTAGCTCTTCTCTAAATGTCTGATAGAATTCGCCTGTGAAGCCATCTGGTCCTGGGCTTTTGTTTGTTGGAAGATTTGTAATCACGGTTTCAATTTCAGTGCTTCTGATTGGTCTGTTCATATTTTCTATTTCTTCCTGATTCAGTCTTGGCAGGTTGTGCATTTCTAAGAATTTGTCCATTTCTTCCAGGTTGTCCATTTTATTGGCATAGAGTTGCTTGTAGTAATCTCTCATGATCTTTTGTATTTCTGCAGTGTCAGTTGTTACTTCTCCTTTTTCATTTCTAATTCTATTGATTTGAGGCTTCTCCCGTTTTTTCTTGATGAGACTGGCTAATGGTTTATCAATTTCGTTTATCTTCTCAAAGAACCAGCTTTTAGTTTTATTGATCTTTGCTATTGTTTCCTTCATTTCTTTTTCATTCATTTATTTCTGATCTGATTTTTATGATTCTTTCCTTCTGCTCACTTTGGGGTTTTTTTGTTCTTCTTTCTCTAATTGCTTTAGGTGCAAGGTTAGGTTGTTTATTCGAGATGTTTCCTGTTTCTTAAGGTGGGCCTGTATTGCTATAAACGTCCCTTTTAGAACTGCTTTTGCTGCATCCCATAGGTTTTGGGTCGTCGTGTCTCCATTGTCATTTGTTTCTAGGTATTTTTTGATTTCCTCTTTGATTTCTTCAGTGATCACTTCGTTGTTAAGTAGTGCATTGTTTAGCCTCCATGTGTTTGTATTTTTTACAGATCTTTTCCTGTAATTGATATCTAGTCTCATAGCGTTGTGGTTGGAAAAGATACTTGATACAATTTCAATTTTCTTAAATTTACCAAGGCTTGATTTGTGACCCAAGATATGATCTATCCTGGAGAATGTTCCACGAGCACTTGAGAAAAATATGTATTCCATTGTTTTTGGATGGAATGTCCTATAAATTTCAATCAAGTCCATCTTGTTTAATGTATCATTTAAAGCTTGTGTTTCCTTATTTTCATTTTGCATGATCTGTCCATGGGTGAAAGTGGGGTGTTAAAGTCCCCTACTATGAATGTGTTACTGTTGATTTCCCCTTTTATGGCTGTTAGTATTTGCCTTATGTATTGAGGTGCTCCTATGTTGGGTGCATAAATATTTACAATTGTTATATCTTCTTCTTGGATCGATCCCTTGATCATTATGTAGTGTCCTTCTTTGTCTCTTCTAATAGTCTTTAAAGTCTATTTTGTCTGATATGAGAATTGTTACTCCAGCTTTCTTTTGGTTTCCATTTGCATGGAATATCATTTTCCATCCCCTTACTTTCAGTCTGTATGTGTCTCTAGGTCTGAAGTGGGTCTCTTGTAGACAGCAAATATATGGGCCTTGTTTTTGTATCCATTCAGCCAGTCTGTGTCTTTTGGTGGGAGCATTTAATCCATTTACATTTAAGGTAATTATCGATATGTATGTTCCTATTCCCATTTTCTAAATTGTTTTGGGTTTGTTATTGTAGGTCTTTTACTTCTTGTGTTTCTTGCCTAGAGAAGTTCCTTTTGCATTTGTTGTAAAGCTGGTTTTGTGGTGCTGAACTCTCTCAGCTTTTGCTTGTCTGTAAAGGTTTTAATTTCTCCATCAAATCTGAATGAGATCCTTGCTGGGTAGAGTAATCTTGGTTGCAGGTTTTTCTCCTTTGTCACTTTAAATATGTCCTGCCAGTCCCTTCTGGCTTGCAGAGTTTCTGCTGAAAGATCAGCTGTTAACCTTATGGGGATTCCCTTGTGTGTTATTTGTTGTTTTTCCCTTGCTGCTTTTAATATGCTTTCTTTGTATTTAATTTTTGACAGTTTGATTAATATGTGTCTTGGCATGTTTCTCCTTGGATTTATCCTGTATGGGGCTCTCTGTGCTTCCTGGACTTGATTAACTATTTCCTTTCCCATATTAGGGAAGTTTTCAACTATAATCTCTTCAAATATTTTCTCAGCCCCTTTCTTTTTCTCTTCTTCTGGAACCCCTATGATTCGAATGTTGGTGCATTTAATGTTGTCCCAGAGGTCTCTGAGACTGTCCTCACTTCTTTTCATTCTTTTTTCTTTATTCTGCTCTGCAGTAGTTATTTCCACTATTTTATCTTCCAGGTAACTTATCCGTTCTTCTGCCTCAGTTATTCTGCTATTGATCCCTTCTAGAGTATTTTTAATTTCATTTATTGTGTTGTTCATCGTTGCTTGTTTCATCTTTAGTTCTTCTAGGTCCTTGTTAAATGTTTCTTGCATTTTCTCTATTCTATTTCCAAGATTTTGGATCATGTTTACTATCATTATTCTGAATTCTTTTTCAGGTAGACTGCCCATTTCCTCTTTAGTTGTTAGGTCTGGTGCATTTTTATCTTGCTCCTTCATCTGCTGTGTGTTTTTCTATCTTCTCATTTTGCTTATCTTACTGTGTCTGGGGTCTCCTTTTTGCAGGCTGCAGGTTCGTAGTTCCCGTTGTTTTTGGTGTCTGTCCCCAGTGGCTAAGGTTGGTTCAGTGGGTTGTGTAGGCTTCCTGATGGAGGGGACTAGTGCCTGTGTTCTGGTGGATGAGGCTGGATCTTGTCTCTCTGATGGGCAGGTCCACGTCTGGTGGTGTGTTTTGGGGTGTCTGTGGCCTTATTATGATTTTAGACAGCCTTTCTGCTAATGGGTGGGGTTGTGTTCCTGTCTTGCTAGTTGTTTGGCATAGGTTGTCCAGCTTGCTGGTTGTTGAGTGAATCTGGGTGCTGGTGTTAAGATGGAGATCTCTGGGAGATTTTCGTTGTTTGATATTACGTGGAGCTGGGAGGTCTCTTGTTGACCAGTGTCCTGAAGTTGGCTCTCCCACCTCAGAGGCACAGTACTGACTCCTGGCTGCAGCACCAAGAGCCTTTCATCCACATGGCTCAGAATAAAAGGGAGAAAAAAAAGAGAGAGAGAAAGAAAGAAAGAAAAGAAGGAAGGAAATAAAAGTAAAATAAAGTTATTAAAATAAAAAAATAATTATAAGAAAAAAATTTTTTTAAAAGCAAAAAGCAAAAACGGACGGATAGAACCCTAGGACAAATGATGAAAGCAGAGCTATACAGACAAAATCTCACACAGAAGCATACACATGCACACTCACAAAAAGAGGAAAAGGCGAAAAAATCATAAATCTTGCTCTCGAAGTCCACCTCCTCAATTTGGGATGATTCATTGTCTATTCAGGTATTCCACCGATGCAGGTACATCAGGTTGATTGTGGAGCTTTTATCCGCTGCTTCTGAGGCTGCAGGGAGAGATTTCCCTTTCTCTTCTTTGTTCGCACAGCTCCCTGGGGCTCAGCTTTGGATTTGGCCCCGCCTCTGTGTGTAGGTCGCCGGAAGGCGTCTGTTCTTCGCTCAGACAGGACGGGGTTAAAGGAGCCGCTGATTCGGGTGCTCTGGCTCACTCAGGCCGGGGGAAGGGAGGGGTACGGATGCGGGGCGGGCCTGCGGCAGCAGCGGCCAACATGATGTTGCACCAGCCTGAGGCGCGCCGTGCGTTCTCCCGGGGGAGTTGTCCCTGGATCCTGGGACCCTGGCAGTGGCGGGCTGCACAGGCTCCCCGGAAGGGAGGTGTGGATAGTGACCTGTGCTCGCACACAGGCTTCTTGGTGGCAGCAGCAGCAGCCTTAGTGTCTCATGCCCGTCTCTGGGGTCCACACTTTTAGCCGCGGCTCGTGCCCGTCTCTGGAGCTCCTTTAAGCAGTGCTCTTAATCCCCTCTCCTCGCGCACCAGGAAACAAAGAGGGAAGCAAAAGTCTCTTGCCTCTTTGGCAGGTCCAGACTTTTCCCCAGACTCCTTCCCGGCTAGCCGTGGTGCACTAACCCCCTGCAGGCTGTGCTCATGCCACCAACCCCAGTCCTCTCCCTGCGCTCCGACAGAAGCCCGAACCTCAGCTCCCAGCCCCGCCCGTCCTGGCGGGTGAGCAGAGAAGCCTCTCTGGCTGGTGAGTGCCGGTCTGCACCGATCCTCTGTGCGGGAATCTCTCCACTTTGCCCCCCGCACCCCTGTTGCTGTGCTCTCCTCTGCGGCTCCGAAGCTTCCCCCCTCCGCCACCCGCAGTCTCCACCCGCGAAGGGGCTCCTAGTGTGTGGAAACCTTTCCTCCTTTACGGCTCCCTCCCACTGGTGCAGGTCCATCCCTATACTTTTGTCTCTGTTTATTCTTTTTTCTTTTGTCCTAACCAAGTATGTGGGGAGTTTCTTGCCTTTTGGGAGGTCTGAGGTCTTCTGCCAGCGTTCAGTAGGTGTTCTGCAGGAGTTGTTCCACGTGTAGATGTATTTCTGGTGTATCTGTGGGGAGGAAGGTGATCTCCGTGTCTTACTCTTCCACCATCTACCCGGAAGCCCTCCATGACTCTTTTTAAATTATGGTTTTCTCAGGGTATATGCCCAGTAGTGGGATTGCTGGGTCATATGGTAGTTCTATTTGTAGTTTTTTAAGGAACCTCCATACTGTTCTCCATAGTGGCTGTACCAATTCACATTCCCACCAGCAGTGCAAGAGTGTTCCCTTTTCTCCACACCCTCTTCCAGCATTTATTGTTTCTAGATTTTTTGATGATGGCCATTCTGACTGGTGTGAGATGATATCTCATTGTAGTTTTGATTTGCATTTCTCTAATGATTAATGATGTTGAGCATTCTTTCATGTGTTTGTTGGCAGTCTGTATATCTTCTTTGGAGAAATGTCTCTTTAGGTCTTCTGCCCATTTTTGGATTGGGTTGTTTGTCTTTTTGTTACTGAGCTGCACAAGCTGCTTGTAAATTTTGGAGATTAATCCTTTGTCAGTTGCTTCACTTGCAAATATTTTCTCCCATTCTGAGGGTTGTCTTTTGGTCTTGTTTATGGTTTGTTTTGCTGTGCAAAGCTTTGAAGTTTCATTAGGTCCCATTTGTATATTTTTGTTTTTATTTCCATTTCTCTGGGAGGTGGGTCAAAAAGGATCTTGCTGTGATTTATGTCATAGAGCGTTCTGCCTATGTTTTCCTCTAAGAGTTTGATAGTTTCTGGCCTTACATTTAGGTCTTTAATCCATTTTGATCTTATTTTTGTGTATGGTGTTAGGGAGTGATCTAATCTCATACTTGTACATGTACCTGTCCAGTTTTCCCAGCACCACTTCTTGAAGAGGCTGTCTTTTCTGCACTGTACATTCCTGCCTCCTTTATCAAAGATAAGGTGACCATATTTGCATGGGTTTACCTCTCGGCTTTCTATCCTATTCCATTGATCTATCTTTCTGTTTTTGTGCCAGTACCATACTGTCTTGATTACTGTAGCTTTGTAGTATAGTCTGAAGTCAGGGAGCCTGATTCCTCCAGCTCTGTTTTTCGTTCTCAAGATTGCTTTGGCTATTCGGGGTCTTTTGTGTTTCCATACAAATTGTGAAATTGTTTGTTCTAGTTCTGTGAAAAATGCCAGTGGTAGTTTGATAGGGATTGCATTGAATCTGTAGATTGCTTTGGGTAGTAGAGTCATTTTCACAATGTTGATTCTTCCACTCCAAGAACATGGTATATATCTCCATCTATTTGTATCATCTTTAATTTCTTTCATCAGTGTCTTACACTTTTCTGCATACAGGTCTTTTGTCTCCTTAGGTAGGTTTATTCCTAGATATTTTATTCTTTTTGTTGCAATGGTAAGTGGGAGTGTTTTCTTGATTTCACTTTCAGATTTTTCATCATTAGTGTATAGGAATGCCAGAGATTTCTGTGCATTAATTTTGTATCCTGCTACTTTACCAAATTCATTGATTAGCTCTAGTAGTTTTCTGGTAGCATCTTTAGGATTCTCTATGTATAGTATCATGTCATCTGCAAACAGTGACAGCTTTACTTCTTCTTTTCCGATTTGGATTCCTTTTATTTCCTTTTCTTCTCTGATTGCTGTGGCTAAAACTTCCAAAACTATGTTGAATAAGAGTGGTGAGAGTGGACAACCTTGTCTTGTTCCTGATCTTAGTGGAAATGCTTTCAGTTTTTCACCATTGAGGATGATATTGGCTGTGGGTTTGTCATATATGGCCTTTATTACGTTGAGGAAAGTTCCCTCTATGCCTACTTTCTGGAGGGTTTTTATCATAAATGGGTGTTGAATTTTGTCGGAAGCTTTCTCTGCATGTATTGAGACCCTTTTATTTTTAAATTGATGCATAGTTGACTTACAGTGTTGTATTAATTTCTGCTGCACAGCAAAATGACTCAGTTATATATATAGATACAGATTTTCAGTCATATAGATATCCTTTTTTTACATTCTTTCCCATTATGGTTTATCACAGGATATTAATAGGGTTCCCTTCTACGGTAGGACCTTGTTGTTTATCCAACACTTTTGAATAAATAAGACCAATTCCACCACTCAGCCAGTCCACCTTCCTGTTCTATGGGTAGTTCACACACATGTGGGATGAAAAGAGCAAACAATAGTTATCGCAGCACCCTTTGCAATAACAAAAAACGGCAGGTTGGAAACCAACTCATATCCACTAATAAATCAGGGTTAAATCCATGAAGTTCTTTCCATACAATGCAACGCGATGCACTCATTAAAGTTCAAAAAGCCAGCTCTTAAGTGAATAAGATACGGAATAATCAAAAGCATATCGTGTTAACTTATGTGGAAATAAATGAAGAGCAACAGGTGCAGACCATTTATTCCATGCCTGCCCGGCCTCTATCACGTGTGTCTGGGCAGAGACTCCAAGGCAGGCAGAAGAGTGGGAGGTCCTAGTGGACCCAAGGGAAGGTTTCAGGTGGGCCCTGACTGGAGGCTGCCGGGGTGGGGCGGCTGGAAGCAGGCCAGCCAGGAGCAGGGCGTCCTGTGTCATTGGTTACGGGGACGTATTTGGCCTTCTCTCGCGGGTCCTAAGTTGGAAGCAGGGCCAAAAATTGGGAACGTCTTATTTTTCGTGTCAGCAGAATCTTTTGTAGAGAAGAGCTGCTTTTGTTTGAGTCAGTGATGGCCAGGGTAGAAGCCCGTGGATGCCCAGATTAACGAGCTCTGCATAATGAAAGGGGGACGGGGAGACTCAAAGGTAGAGTGGAGACAGGGAAAACGGAGAGAGCGAGACCCCAGGAGTGGCCACTGAAGAACAACTTTGAGAGAAAACAAAAATAAGGAATGGGGATTTAACTAAGCTGGTTGCTGTGAAGTGTGGGAGGTCACATCCTGTCATCCATTTCCCTGTGAATTCTTAAGGAAAATCGGCACTGCTCAGCCGTGCTTTGTACGTGGGCTTGCTTTGGGGAGGGGCTGCAGCGCAGTCAGGGTTGCTATGGGAACAACCTGGGGGCCACCGTGGGAGATTAGACACACAAAGTGATGCCGCAACTCGTTCTTCTCAGGTAGCGCTATCTTAAAGCAGGCCCTGCCTTTGTGGAATTTTGTGTCCGCTAAGTTACTGTATTTTCCTTAGTCGTACTTTGGTTTTCAGGTAACGTTATCATTTCAGTAAAACAGTGTCTGTGGACAAGAAAAAGTCTATAGGGGTAACTGGGATTTGAACATAAAGGAATTTATAATCAGCTGGAGGCCATGTGCAGGGATCATCTCTTCCAGAAAGTTCTTAAGGCGCCAGGCTTTTAAGATAAGCAGTGGCACAAAATATCCAAAATGATGAATAGCGTGGGAATGTCACCATCCCTCTGAGTTTCTAAGTGAAGGCGCAATCTTGCTTCGTCTTACTGGTACCTTGCGTGAGCCTCTCCTTGAGGATATGAGCTGGGTCTCCTGAGGTCCTCCACACATTTTAGTATGAAAATGAAAATTGCTTGGGATGCTGGGATAAGATTTATCCTCCAATATGAGTTTTCTCCTTCTCTTAGTATTATACCCAAATTTTGGCTGGGGTACATGCCTGCCCAGAAGAAAAACTACACTTAACCTTCCTTGCATCTGGGATGGCCCATGGGATAGAAGCAGGATTGGTGTCCACAACTACCTAGAAATGTCTTTAAAAGGAAGAAACACACCTTTACCTCCCTTCTTTCTTCTGGCTAGCTGGAATGCATATGCGATGGCTGGAGCTACAGCAGTTATCTTAGCCTTGACATGAAATCTGTTTTGCTGAGAATCAAGGCAGAAGGATCTGGGTCCCCGACATGTGGCATCCCATTCCAGTCCATACCACTTACACGGATTAAATAGATTCCTTTGATTATTGACAAATTGCCCTCCATTGATGGGGGAGGTGCTCAGGGGCAAGGAGGTGTACAAAATCAGATGTTTTGATATGAACTTGCATGTAATAGGGGCTCAATATATTATTGTTTTATGTGAATTGGGGGAAAGATGAAAATTCCATAGAATGAACATTTGGGAAAGAGTGAATATCCCTGACTCTTATAGAGATGAAAATAAAATGCAGGGCTGTGGAGGCAGACCAACTGCAGCCAAGACTGAATGCTGTATTTTAGGGGGAAATAAAGCATCGTCTAAAATAGTCACCTCCATCAGCAGGTTGCTGGCAGCGCAGCCCACCACCCACCCGCCCCTCCTGGACGGACAGCTCACAATAGCCCCAAGCACGCCGTCCACTGTTCAGGAGTAACCTCAGTGAGCTGTTCTCGGGCAGACGTGGCTGAAAGGCTCGTTGAACACACCCAGTAAGGACAGGGATCAGAGGCTAATTGCGGGAGTCCAGGGCAGCTCTGCAGGGTGCCACCTGGTCCTCCTCCGCCCTCCCGCTGTGCTCCTCCACCACAAGGAGTCAGGTGGGACCGCCCAGGCACAAACGTGGCACTCATTGTTCCATGGAGCCTGCAGGGATTGCTTTGAGGGTTAGTTTTTTGCAGAACAGGGAAAAGTCAATGCACCACACACGCCCTCTGGAGAAACACTCTGCAGTGTATTCGCTCTGCCAGCCAGCTTTGCGTGGGGACCAATAGTCAGTTCCTGGAACCATCTGAAGACACTGCAAGAGGCCCGTGCAGGGGCTGCATGCTGTCAGAGCACAGTCTGGAGGCACACAGGGCCCTGAAATAGCTGAAGGGGCCTAAAGCCAGCATGTGTCTCCCAGGCAGGCCTCCCAGAGTGGAGCTGGCTCATTAGAGGCAGTTTGCCTGGCTGGGTAAACTGATGTGGATATTGATGTGGGAGGGGCATAAGGAGAGCTCGTGCTCCTGGAGCCCCCTTTGCACCCAGGGAGTGGAGGATGCTCCTGCCTCTCAGGCTCCCGAGGACTCTGTCACAGGCGACCACATCCCTCCTGGGGGCTGAATTTGGTCGTGCATCTCTATGTATAGTATCATGTCATCTGCAAACAGTGACAGCTTTACTTCTTCTTTTCCAATTTGGATTCCTTTTATTTCCTTTTCTTCTCTGAGTGCTGTGGCTAAAACTTCCAAAACTATGTTGAATAAGAGTGGTGAGAGTGGGTAACCTTGTCTTGTTCCTGATCTTAGTGGAAATGCTTTCAGTTTTTCACCATTGAGGACGATGTGGGCTGTGGGTTTGTCATATATGGCCTTTATTATGTTGAGGAAGGTTCCCTCTATGCCTACTTTCTGGAGGGTTTTTTATCATAAATGGGTGTTGAATTTTGTCAAGAGCTTTCTCTGCATCTATTGAGATGACCATATGGTTTTTCTCCTTCAATTTGTTAATATGGTGTATCACATTGATTGATTTGCATATATTGAAGAATCCTTGCATTCCTGGAATAAACCCCACTTGATCATGGTGTATGATCCTTTTAATGTGCTGTTGGATTCTGTTTGCTAGTATTTTGTTGAGGATTTTTGCATCTATGTTCATCAGTGATATTGGCCTGTAGTTTTCTTTCTTTGTGACATCCTTGTCTGGTTTTGGTGTCAAGGTGATGGTGGCCTCGTAGAATGAATTTGGGAGTGTTCCTCCCTCTGCTATATTTTGCAAGAGTTTGAGAAGGATAGGTGTTAGCTCTTCTCTAAATGTCTGATAGAATTCGCCTGTGAAGCCATCTGGTGCTGGGCTTTTGTTTGTTGGAAGATTTTTAATCACAGTTTCAATTTCAGTGCTTCTGATTGGTCTGTTCATATTTTCTATTTCTTCCTGATTCAGTCTTGGCAGGTTGTGCATTTCTAAGAATTTGTCCATTTCTTCCAGGTTGTCCATTTTATTGGCATAGAGTTGCTTGTAGTAATCTCTCATGATCTTTTGTATTTCTGCAGTGTCAGTTGTTACTTCTCCTTTTTCATTTCTAATTCTATTGATTTGAGGCTTCTCCCGTTTTTTCTTGATGAGTCTGGCTAATGGTTTATCTATTTTGTTTATCTTCTCAAAGAACCACCTTTTAGTTTTATTGATCTTTGCTATCGTTTCCTTCATTTCTTTTTCATTTATTTCTGATCTGATTTTTATGATTTCTTTCCTTCTGCTAACTTTGGGGGTTTTTTGTTCTTCTTTCTCTAATTGCTTTAGGTGCAAGGTTAGGTTGTTTATTCGAGATGTTTCCTGTTTCTTAAGGTGGGCTTGTATTGCTATAAACTTCCCTCTTAGAACTGCTTTTGCTGCATCCCATAGGTTTTGGGTCGTCGTGTCTCCATTGTCATTTGTTTCTAGGTATTTTTTGATTTCCTCTTTGATTTCTTCAGTGATCACTTCGTGTTAAGTAGTGTATTGTTTAGCCTCCATGTGTTTGTATTTTTTACAGATCTTTTCCTGTAATTGATATCTAGTCTCATAGCGTTGTGGTCGGAAAAGTTACTTGATACAATTTCAATTTTCTTAAATTTACCAAGGCTTGATTTGTGACCCAAGATATGATCTATCCTGGAGAATGTTCAATGAGCACTTGAGAAAAATGTGTATTCTGTTGTTTTTGGATGGAGTGTCCTATAAATATCAATCAAGTCCATCTTGTTTAATGTATCATTTAAAGCTTGTGTTTCCTTATTTATTTTCATTTTGCATGATCTGTCCATTGGTGAAAGTGGGGTGTTAAAGTCCCCTACTATGAATGTGTTACTGTAGATTTCCCCTTTTATGGCTGTTAGTATTTGCCTTATGTATTGAGGTGCTCCTATGTTGGGTGCATAAATATTTACAATTGTTATATCTTCTTCTTGGATCGATCCCTTGATCATTATGTAGTGTCCTTCTTTGTCTCTTCTAATAGTCTTTAAAGTCTATTTTGTCTGATATGAGAATTGTTACTCCAGCTTTCTTTTGGTTTCCATTTGCATGGAATATCATTTTCCATCCCCTTACTTTCAGTCTGTATGTGTCTCTAGGTCTGAAGTGGGTCTCTTGTAGACAGCAAATATATGGGCCTTGTTTTTGTATCCATTCAGCCAGTCTGTGTCTTTTGGTGGGAGCATTTAGGCCATTTACATTTAAGGCAATTATCGATATGTATGTTCCTATTCCCATTTTCTAAATTGTTTTGGGTTTGTTATTGTAGGTCTTTTACTTCTCTTGTGTTTCTTGCCTAGAGAAGTTCCTTTCGCATTTGTTGTAAAGCTGGTTTGGTGGTGCTGAACTCTCTCAGCTTTTGCTTGTCCGTAAAGGTTTTAATTTCTCCATCAAATCTGAATGAGATCCTTGCTGGGTAGAGTAATCTTGGTTGCAGGTTTTTCTCCTTCATCACTTTCAGTATGTCCTGCCACTCCCTTCTGGCTTGTAGGGTTTCTGCTGAGAGATCAGCTGTTAACCTTATGGGGATTCTCTTGTGTGTTATTTGTTGTTTTTCCCTTGCTGCTTTTAATATGCTTTCTTTGTATTTAATTTTTGACAGTTTGATTAATATGTGTCTTGGCGTATTTCTCCTTGGATTTATCCTGTATGGGACTCTCTGTGCTTCCTGGACTTGATTAACTATTTCCTTTCCCATATTAGGGAAGTTTTCAACTATAATCTCTTCAAATATTTTCTCAGTCCCTTTCTTTTTCTCTTCTTCTTCTGGAACCCCTATGATTCGAATGTTGGTGCATTTAATGTTGTCCCTGAGGTCTCTGAGACTGCCCTCAGTTCTTTTCATTCTTTTTCTTTATTCTGCTCTGCAGTAGTTATTTCCACTGTTTTATCTTCCGGGTCACTTATCCGTTCTTCTGCCTCAGTTATTCTGCTATTGATCCCATCTAGAGTATTTTTCATTTCACTTATTGTGTTTTTCATCGTTGTTTGTTTCATCTTTAGTTCTTCTAGGTCCTTGTTAAATGTTTCTTGCATTTTGTCTATTCTATTTCCAAGATTTTGGATCATGTTTACTATCATTATTCTGAATTCTTTTTCAGGTAGACTGCCTATTTCCTCTTCATTTGTTAGGTCTGGTGGGTTTTTATCTCACTCCTTCATCTGCTGTGTGTTTTCTGTCTTCTCCTTTTGCTTATCTTACTGTGTCTGGGGTCTCCTTTTTGCAGGCTGCAGGTTCGTAGTTCCCGTTGTTTTTGGTGTCTGTCCCCAGTGGCTAAGGTTGGTTCAGTGGGTTGTGTAGGCTTCCTGATGGAGGGGACTAGTGCCTGTGTTCTGGTGGATGAGGCTGGATCTTGTCTCTCTGATGGGCAGGCCCACGTCTGGTGGCGTGTTTTGGGGTGTCTGTGGACTTATTATGATTTTGGGCAGCCTCTCTGCTAATGGGTGGGGTTGTGTTCCTGTTTTGCTAGTTGTTTGTCATAGGATGTCCAGCACTGTAGCTTGCTGGTCGTTGAGTGAAGCTGGGTGCTGGTGTTGAGATGGCGATCTCTGGGAGATTTTTGCCGTTTGATATTATGTGGAGCTGGGAGGTCTCTTGTTGATCAGTGTCCTGAAGTTGGCTCTCCCAGCTCAGAGGCACAGCACTAACTCCTGGCCGCAGCACCAATAGCCTTTCATCCACACGGCTCAGAATAAAAGGGAGAAAAAGTAGAAAGAAAGAATTAGTAGAAGTAGGAAGAAAGGAAGGAAGGAAGGAAGGAAGAGGAAAAGAAGAAAAGAGGGAAAGAAGGAAAGGATGGAGGGAGGGAGGGACGGTGGGAGGAAGGAAGGAGGGAAGGAAGGAAAAAAGAAAGAAGATAAAGTAAAATCTAATTAAGTTATTAAATTAAAAAATAATTATTAAGAAAAAATTTTTTTTTTAAAAAGGATGGATAGAACCTTAGGACAAATGGTGGAAGCAAAGCTATACAGACAAAATCTCACACAGAAGCATACACATACACACTCACAAAAAGAGGAAAAGGGGAAAAAATCATAAATATTGCTCTCAAAGTCCACCTCCTTAATTTGGGATGATTGGTTGTCTATTCAGGTATTCCACAGGTGCAGGTACATCAAATTGATTGTGGAGATTTAATCCGCTGCTCCTGAGGCTGCAGGGAGAGATTTCCCTTTCTCTTCTTTGTTCGCACAGCTCCCAGGGCTCAGCTTTGGATTTGGCCCCGCCTCTGCGTGTAGGTCGCGGGAGGGCGTCTGTTCTTCGCTCAGACAGGACGGGGTTAAAGGAGCCGCTGATTCGGGGGCTCTGGCTCACTCAGGCCGGGGGGGAAGGGAGGGGCATAGAGTGCGGGGCGGGCCTGCGGCGGCAGAGGCCGGCGTGACGTTGCACCAGCCTGAGGCGCGCCGTGCGTCCTTCCGGGGAAGTTGTCCCTGGATCTCGGGACCCTGGCAGTGGCGGGCTGCACAGGCTCCGCGGAAGAGGGGTGTGGAGAGTGACCTGTGCTCGCACACAGGCTTCTTGGTGGCGGCGGCAGCAGCGGCCTTAGCGTCTCACGCCCATCTCTGGGTCCCGCGCTTTTAGCCGCGGCTCGCGCCCGTCTCTGGGGCTCCTTTAAGCAGCGCTCTTAATCCCCTCTCCTCGCGCACCAGGAAACAGAGGGAAGAAAAAGTCTCTTGCCTCTTCGGCAGGTGCAGACTTTTCCCCGGACTCCCTCCCGGCTAGCCGTGGCGCACTAACCCCCTGCAGGCTGTGTTCACGCCGCCAACCCCAGTCCTCTCCCTGCGCTCCGACCGAAGCCCGAGCCTCAGCTCCCAGCCCCACCCGCCCCGGCGGGTGAGCAGAGAAGCCTCTGGGGCTGGTGAGTGCCGGTCGGCACCGATCCTCTGTGCGGGAATCTCTCTGCTTTACCCTCCGCACCCCTGTGACTGCGCTCTCCTCCGCGGCCTCGAAGCTTCCCCCCTCCGCCACCCGCAGTCTCCGCCCGCGAAGGGGCTTCTAGTGTGTGGGAACCTCTCCTCCTTCACAGCTCCCTCCCACGGGTACGGGTCCCGTCCCTATTCTTTTGTCTCTGTTTTTTCTTTTTTTCTTTTGCCCTACCCAGGTACGTGGGGAGTTTCTTGCCTTTTGGGAGGTCTGAGGTCTTCTGCCAGCGTTCAGTAGGTGTTCTGTAGGAGTTGTTCCACGTGTAGATGTATTTCTGATGTATTTGTGGGGAGGAAGGTGATCTCCGCATCTTACTCTTCCGCCATCTTCCCCTCGTCCCCTGCCCTTGATTGTTGAATGTAGTTAACCAGGTGTCCTGGGTGGGCCAGAGCTGAGGCTCAAACTGTCCAACAAGTAGAGTCCGTGCTTCTTCAGGAACCTCTTTATGGCCCTAATTTTCAGCTGGGGGCATACACCCGACCTTTGTCTACAGCTGACACCCAGACGTCTACAGGCCCATGTGACATACATGACGGGGGTGGCAGATCGAGGTCAGTTTTCAGTGAGCGCTATCAAGCCTCCCAAGAAAAAGTGCACCACGGGGACGAGGAGGTTGGGCAAAACACACAGCCCCCGCTCCTGGTCAAGTTTCCAGAGGGTGTGGTACTTAGACCCACCCTCACCAAGACACCCGGCCACACTCATGGTGCGGCCTGAGGAGCAGAGTAGCTGACTCTGGGACTTGCGGGGGCCCCTCCCCGAGGTGCCATCAGGGTGGTAGGTTCTCTTCTGTCTCTGGGTGTCGCTGACTGGGAGAAAATTGCAGGGCCTGACATGCAGGCAGAGGAAGACATGGCCTACCAGGTGGAACACTGGTGGCTCTGCCAGCCTTCCATGCAGGGTGGGTGGCACCTGGCCTTCTGTGCAGGGTGCCCAGAATCACCCAGGACTGCTGCGTGAGGCCTGATGTCATTGTTCGAATAATTGCTTTCAGACCAGCGGAGAAGCCAAATCCTTGGGTGGTTTGTGGGGGGGGGGAAAAAAAGAAAGAAAACCACAATCTAAACTACACAAAAAAACAACAACAACCCAAGTAGGGAATGTTTGTCCTAGAGACTGTAAGATAGGGACTTGAAAATCGCCAGGCCACACGCAAGCTTCTCGACTTCAAGCCACAGACTTGAGGCGGACGTTCTAGGCAAACCTTCCAGGAATCTAATCAGAATCACACTGAGTGCCCGTCAGTCATTTTTCTGTAAATGTCTGCCCCTTAAAGACGACGTCTTGCTCGGCTGTGACATCTCTCAATGCACCCGTGTCACAGCCGCCCTGGTGAAGCTCGTGTCTGGAGAAGAAGGTCCCTCAAAGCTGCTGTGAAGTCATCGGCTCCCAGACCCTCACAGCCGTCCCTGGAATCTCACTGAGGGACGTGGGGACCTGGGGCACACATCATGGTGCCCAGAAGTGCCAGCCCCTCCGCGAGATCACAGCAGCCACAGGAGGCCCAGGTGCTGGGGGCACAGAGCCTTTGCCCCAGAGGAGAGGGGTGAACAGACTACAGGCGTGACAGACGCAGGCTGATAGCTTTTAAGCCGCCCCCCTGCATCTGTTCACGGCTGGTCAGGAGCCCCCTATGGTACATTTTATGCCTGTCAGACATTCGAACCACAGGAGCCCCTCCCAGCCTGTGCACGACCCTCGCCCTGGCCCCAATCCCTAAATACCAGAAAAACCCCACGCCCGTCTTCCCCTGCAATCTCAAGACATTTGGGGACCTGCTTGGGAAGCCTGCCCGCTCTCCCCAGGAAGCCTCCTTGTGTGAGTAAAGAACCTTCTACACCTTCTTGGCGTGTGCGGGGTTCATTGTTTAAACACCTGGGGCCAGCTTCCGATGAGACCCACCCTGGTTCCGCAGGTGCCCCCAGCGTGGCCACAGGGAGCACGGCCTTGGGCTCTGGATTAACGAAATGAAATGCAGCTGTTGAGTGGGGGTGCAGGTGGGCCCCTCCCCCACCGAACTGTGCACACAGCTAGGATCGGGGGCCAGGTGTGCCTCAGAAGACATTTGCATAAAGCTTTTAATTAAATTCGCTGGCTGATAAGGTCATTCACGAGGAGCGCTGCTGCAGGCCTTTAGGGGAGCCCATCCTAACCCCCCAAGACCTTGCATCCTGTGGCGATCAGTCAGTCTGCTAGGGCTGCCATGCTGGGGGGCTCAAAGCAAGACATCTTTCCCTTGCGGTGCTGGAGCTGATGGTCCAAGGGCAAGGTGTAAGGGGGGACTGTTCCTTGCCACCTCCAGCTCCAGCTCACCCCGTGTTCTACAGGGCAGCATCCTTGGACAGGCGTGAGGAGGGCGCCCATCCTGATCTCTAAAGAGGTCTGACGGGAAGGTCTGCCCTTGACACTCCTCCGCTCTGCCCAGCTACAGGGGCTCCAGCACGCAGAGTGGACCAGCCAGCACCCTCCCCTTGCCGAGTGGCCTCCTGAGGAAGCTGCCCACGCCCTGTCTGGAGGCTTCTCTACTGAGTTTGGCCATGGCTTTAGGGAACCGTGCAGCAAAATCCCAGCTCTGGTCCCCTAGGAACTCGGGACCTGCTGGCCCCCAAACGAACTGGAACCCTCCTCCTGCACTTCAGCACTGACTAGAGCAAGGCTTCCACAGGCTTCTGAACACAAATCACGGTAAGAAACATGACACCTCACAACCCTCTACGCACGTACACTAATTGTTCTATTTCTTTTTGCTGATGCTGTTTATGACCTAGCAAGTCGATTTCACACCTTCTAATAGATTGCAACTCGCATTTAGAAAAATACTAGACTAAGGAATTCATACCTCGGGGATCTGTTCATTCTTTCAGCGAAAAATTTTGAGTCCCTCCCACACGCCATGCCGACTGGACACCTAATACATAGTGCCGAGCTAAGAGGAAATAATCCCCGGCCTCAGGAAGGATACGTTTTACAAGGTGGGCATTCAGTAAACAAGTACATTTGTAACCGTAAATTGTATGAAGGGCTTGGGAGGAAAGAGCAGGAGAAGGGGACAATTTGTCTGATGTGATCAGTGAAAGCAGCTCTCCAGGCAAAGGGAACTCCGTGTGCCATGGACCTAAGACCGGGGAGAACTCGACAAGTTCAAGGATGAAAACCAAAAGCCAGTGGACCTGAGCGCAGTGAGCCTGGTGGACACTGCAGGTGGGTGGCAGCCAGAGGTGGCAAAGCTGCCCCATCCAGTGAGGGAGCGGCTGTCATGGGCACCGCTGAGTGTTGGAACGTGTGTTGAGATGTGTCGTTCCTGGAAAATATACCAGGATTGCCAAGACTTAGGGAAAGAACAATGTCAACTATCTCAGCAACTTTTTATATTGATTTCGTGTTGATACTGTATTGGGTTAAATATATTATTAAAATTCATTTCACTTTTTAAAAACTTTGCAACGTGGCTTCTAGAAATAGAAAATTACACACGCGGTTGGCATTTGTGGTTTGCCTTAGAATTCTCTGCAACGTGCTGCAAATCGCAGAGGTTTAATCAGGAAGGTTATGAAATGACCCGGCCGCTCTTCGAGAGGCAGATTTCAGGAAGCAGAGTGACACAGAGACTAGTGGGATGGGGACGCCCCACCCAACAAAGAGAGGGGGAGCGGGAGGGAGAGAGCGCTGACCTGGATGAGGGGGGTCGTGAGGACAGAGAGAGGGGGATAGTGTCCAGATGTGTCTTGGAGGGCGTGTTTGTGAACCCCAGCACCTACCCTGAGCATCGGGAAAGGAGCCTGTGGCCACCTCCTTAGTCTTATGCGTGTGGCGCATAAATCTTGCCTATGTCCCTTAGTGGCATTATTAGTAGCAATACTGCCGTGTCCCTTAGCCTGTTTTGGTACGTGTGCCAGCTACAGCCACCCACTATTACCTGTGAGATATGGGCAGATCCCTCATTTTAGCATTTATGTCAATAAGGGGGGCATTTCTATTTTGAGCCAGAGCCGACACCTTGATCATTCCTTCAAGAGTTTAGTTCATTGCACATGATCAATATTTAATATAACTTCCTCGGTTATTAAAGCTCTGCTTCTTTAAAAACAAAGATTTGCTCTCTCCTGCCATGGGACTCAGTGACACCGGAGCCCTGGGAGCCTGTGATGCTGGTCACTCTGTGGTAATGATGGATTCCCTTCGTCTGCAGGTATATTCTTCTCTTTGTAAAACTGCACTTGATTGGGACAAACGCATGGATGATGTTTTGAAAAATGACCCAAACTCAGCTTTTGGGAGAGAGTAAGATCTCAATATAACCAATCTTTGCAAAGAAGAAAGACAGGAAGGTAATAAGTGACTCAAAAGAACACTAGGGTTGGGGACAGGAAGGGCCAAGGGCTCCCCAAATAAGAGGCTTGTTCGGTTCAAAGTGCTAGTGATGGGATCACCTTCCAACGTGGTCCTAGGAGTCACAATGCTTGGGTTTCAAATCCTCATTCTGCCTCTGTGACACAGGCACGTGAACTCAATCCTCAAAACAGCTCCCCCTTCCCTGTGTTCCAGATGGGGAAACTGAGGCACGGAGAAGTTAACATACGCAGAGAACTTAGAAGATGGCTCAACACGTGGTGAGTCCAATATAAATGGTAGTTACTCGAAAACTGGCAGCTGGCTAAGGGCTACGCACGAGATGAATAGGGTTCATCTCCTAAACTACCAGCAACGGTAGCAAGGTTGCAGGATACAAGGTTAATACACAAAAGTCAACCGCTTTCCTATTCACCAGCACAACCTGGGCACTTGGACTTTTGAAATCGCCCCAGGTGATTCTTATACACAGCCAATGTTGGGAACCCCGGCTCCAGGGCATTAAGGCACCCCTGACCCACCAACCGAGGCCTGATGAACAGGTGGCTTTACATGATCGTGATATCAAGTTTGCATTCTGCTAAGAAAAGTCAGCTATCTTGCTATTTTGCTACCCTAATCATGCTAACGTTGTAGTGCATGGCATAATTTGGAATCTTAATGAGAACTACTTTCTTAGTCTTAATTGGATTCCAAGTTACATTAATTCTTCATAAAATCTCTCAATATATTATGCTTACTAGGCCAGAAATATTTTGTTCACGCTGCATTTTAAACATGAGAGAGAGAGGGAAAAGAAAAAAGAACAGAGCAGATAGCTCATTTTAAAATACTCTGAAAGGCAAAAGCAGCCCTTCACACACGCCAGCGTGGCAGACGTGGATTTAGTCCCAGCTCACGTTGTAGAAACGAGACTTCTTTTTGCAGGAAACGGAAAACAGCAGCCCAGGAAGCAGCGTGACTCGGGACTCATGACCTGCCCGGCTGGAGACACACCCCTGCCGAGGCCACCTAACCTCTTTGAGCCCCTGTTTCCTCAGGTCAGGAAAGAGAAGAAACCGGCTCTCACTACCTGTGTGGGGCAGGTGCTGGGCCAGGCCCCTGTGTTTACAACTTAATGAGATAAATTATAAGATTTGCTTTAAGTCAGGTGAAATGGAGGCCCAGGCACATGAAGTAAATCGTCCAAAATCACACAACCAGGAAAGGCAGAGACAGGACTCAAAGCTGGGTACCTCTGAGTGCAAAATCTTTCTGTCTGCATCACTCTGGCTTAACAATTCCAACTGAGATTAAAAAAAAAACCAGTTAAGACCTGAAGACACCATGCCAAGCAAAATAAACCAGACTAAAAGGACAAATACTGGGTGACTCCGCTGACACAAGGTGCCTAGAGCAGTCAGATCACAGAGACAGAAGGTAGGATGGTGGGTGCTGAGACTGGGCGTGGCAAGAAGGGAAGTTAGTGTTTAACGGGGACAGAGTCTCCGTTTGGGAGGATGAAACATTTCTGGAGATGGATGCCCAGGGATGCGGACACACACGACGCTACTCAGCTGTCCACTTAAAGATGGCTAGGATGGTAAATTTTATGTTATGAGAATTTTACCACAAGAAAAAAAGATAAACTATATTTAAAAAAAAACCAGGTGCTGAGAAATGAGCAAATAGAGGGATTGAGACCCACTTTAGGGCATGAAAAGCAGTGGAATGCCTGAGCCCATGACTGCCTGCCCAGCAGCTGGCTCCTCCCACCAAGGGCTGAGCCCAGGGATTCGTCCTCCAAGGCGGGAGGGAGAGGAAACCCAGAGCTCCTGATGTCAGGTGCCTGGTGACCTGGGACAGCTCCTCAGTAACTTTTCCAAACCCCACCAGGAAGCCAACGACATCAGTTGCCATGAGACGCGGTAAGACGCGGCTTTGCTTCAGGCTAACCCCCTCACCCCGGGGGAGGACGATCCGGTGGCCAGGGGCAGATGTGCTGCACCGCATCCTGCAGGGGTTCATCCACTGGGGGCCCGACTCAGCAACGGCCCCACCCCGGACCTACTGAATCAGAAGCCCAGGGAGGGACCCCGGCCATCTGGGCTTTAACATGCCCCCCAGGTGAGTCTGCTGGCCGCTGGTGTTTGAGGACCAGCTGTGTGTCTCGCTCCCCATGAGGGAAACACAGTCACCTGTGTACTCACGGAATCGCCAACAGGGCTTTTAGAAAACATTAGAAACACGGAGACGGGAGGGCTGTCATGACAAATGTACACTCAGTGTGGACGGCCTTGGTGACAGTAGCTAACGTTGCCAGAGTGACCAGGACAGTCAACGTGGTCAGCGGTTCGAGACAGAGACGGGACTCGTAATGCTGGTGACCGTTCTGAGAAGCCAGGGAGACCAGGGTCTGTCCTCAGAACAGGGCAGATGAAAGAAGGAAAAGTGGGACCTTGGAGAGGAGGCACTGAGCAGGGTAAGAAGTGCACCGGAGTGAAGACCAGTGAGATCGCACAGCACCCAGATCGTAGGGGGCAGAGAGGCGGGGCGACAGCCGCAATGTTGGGGGTAAAAGTCACAGACCGTTCTTACCAAGGCCACGCGCTCTTGGTATCAGACCCTGAGCAACCCTGACAGCGAGAAACCCCTTACACAGTCCCGTGTGGGCAGCAGGTGCGTCCCTGGTGGGCACACCGTCAGCGGCCGATGCTGTGTGCTGTCGACTGTCCTATTGTGGCCTCACCCTTCACCCCAGATCGACTGGATTTGGAAGCAGAAGGGGGTCACTTTCACTGTCTTTGAGCAGAATAGTAAAACTCTCAAGGCAGGACTTCTGCTGGTGAGACTTGTGTGTTTGGGACTTGCTGGCCCTCATTCTCTCGGAAAGGGATCCTGAAGCATCTAGGGTTGCACCCCTGCTCACACTGTGATGGACAGGGTGTCAAAGGGCTGTCACCTGAGGCCACATCAGGGATTACACCTGAGGTGAAGGTCAATAGGTCATACCTTATAATCCAGAAAATCCAGCTTCATGTTGCTCTCTCTTTTTTCTTCTTTCAATCTTCCTGAGGCTTAGAGAAAGGCTTCTCTGAAGTCCAGCCTGGTCTTAGTCATACTCTGGGGATATGAAGATACAGTCATAAGTCCCTGCGTGGCTGAATAAGTATAAGAACACATACAGGTTAAAAGTAAAAGGATGGAAAAGATACATGATGCAAATCTAGTCCTAAGAAAACCAGAGTGGCTATTTTTTTAATTAATTTATTTATTTTTGGCTGCGTTGGGTCTTCGTTGCTGTGTGCAGGCTTTCTCTATTTGCCGCGAACGGGGGCTACTCCTCGTTGCAGAGCACGGGCTTCAGGCGCGCGGGCTTCAGTAGTTGTGGCACGCAGGCTCAGTAGTTGTGGCACGCGCGCTTAGTTGCTCCGTGGCAGGTGGGATCTTCCCAGACCAGGGCTCGAACCCGTGTCCCCTGCATTGGGGGTCCAACGTGAAACCATGGCTCCATTGGTTCTGTTTCTCCAGGGAATCCTGACCAGTACGGGGACATGAAGACAGCAACGGTTCTGTATCCGGGCAGGCTCACCCTGTTTCATACCTATTTCTCTGGATGGTGGGAAGCGTGCATCAAGCCCAAGTAGCCACAGGACTCGGGAGACCTGGCCCCAGGGGACCCTCACTCTCACACGAGGACATTCGCCGGGGCCCTCTGCTTCGGCTCTGTCCCGTAGGTCGGGGCTGAATGGCAGAAGGAGGGAGCAGATCCGGCCACAGCCAGGCTCTCGGAAATGGGGCTCGCCACCTCCACTTGCAGATTCCCAGGCCAGGCAACGTCAGGTGCCACAGGCACAGGCCCTGTTTCCTCCGCTCCTGCCTTTCTCTGCTGAGCCTTCTTACCAAGCACACACGGCAACGTAATCCTTCTCACAACACCAGCCTGCCCAGAAGCTTCGGCCCTTAGGGCACCGCGGTTGGAAGACTTTACTGCTCAGAGTGAACGAGGCCAGGCCCCCAAGATGCAGAGCTGACAGGGCAGGGAGACGGGGAGTGCGCTCAGCTGGGAGCCCAGCCATGCAGAGGGTTTGCGTGGGGAGTAGATCAGGGTCAAGGGCAGAACTGAGGTGCCCACCTCCTAGAACCCGGCGCTGAGAACCTGTGGGACTGGTGGATGCAGGGCAACTTCCTGCCGACGCTTGTCGACCTCCACAGGTGGGTCTTGGCTTCCAAAAGAGACTAGAACTTAGAGATGATAATCTCATCTCACCCACCGTGCCCTCGATGGAGCTGTATTGTCACTGAGGCAGCTCAGTTGAGATTTCTACACTGTAACGTGTTTAGAATCAAAGCCACTGATTCAGAAGAAATCCTCCGAAACCTTACATGGAGCAAGCCCGCCTGCTCCATTTCTTTGCACAGGTACCCTAACCTCCAACACCAGAGGGCCAGTTGGTATGTGCCCGTTTCACTCTACTTCTGGGAGAAAAGAAAAGTACTCAGAAGTCTTCAGCGAGGTGAAGCACAAAACCAGAGAGCCGTAATGAACCTGCTGGCAGGAAGATTACGGTGGATAAAGGGGTTTCTCAGGCCCAAGGCGGTAAGTAGCAGAGGTGGGGACCAATTCATTCTTTCACTTGAGGTGCCTTTGGCCATTCAGCTGCTAACTCCAGGAGACTCAGGTCCCCTCCCACAGCGTAAGGGGTCCTCCTCCCATCGGCCCAGGGATGGGAACGGGATGCGGGGGCCAGGGAGGCGAGGGGACGGGGGTGCACACGATGAGGCACGGCCAGAATCCTCCCTCGCCATCCTCGGAGGCCGGCCCTCCCTCCCTCCCTCCGTCTCCAGCCCCCAAGAGGGCCTCAGGGTCCCAAAGCACGGGTGCAGGTAAGTCTGTGGCTTTCCTCCCCCACCCAGCCCCCATCCCAGCCTGTCCAGGGGCCACGGCAGCCTCAGCTGGCCGGTCCAGCTTGCTCTAGCCTCGGTTTCTCTTGTACAACAGCCTGGCAGCTCTGAACATGGAACTTACTTCCTGTGCTTCTTGTCACTTCTGTTTTTGAGTCAGCGGCTCCGTGGAGCAGAAGATGCTGTGGGGAAAAGCTTCCAGGTCAGGGAGGCGCTCACCCACCGGCTGCTCGGTCTGAAGTGACAGCCGCCTTCACTGAACACGCAGCTGTGTCCACACAGCCCCCAACCCCCCATCGAGGTCTCTTAAAGTGTCCTTCAGGCCCATCAGGCAGCGGTTAGAGAGCAGACGAGGGCTACGTGACACAGCATCCTGCCTGTGAGGACCCGCCCACTCAGACCCACGTCTGGATGCAGAACTGACGGCCTGCAGTTGGAGGAGGGCGATTTAATACCTGCTCCTTCCAGGCAGGAGTGAGGACCCAGGCCGGGCACCGACACCAGCCCGCTCTCCCAGGCTCCATCAGGGGCACGTTCCGTGCGGTAGGAAATGCCTACTTTCAGGCAGAAGTAGCCTTGGGAAGCAGAAGTTTTGGGTTAGACCACTCTGACTGCATACCCTACACTCAGAAGGCTCAGCTGGAGGGCCGGGAAGCTGCTGGGCTCCAGACCCCGGGGTGGAGGACGGGCCCAGCGGCAATGTCCACCTGCACTGGGCAGCTGGTCACTTGAGGGCAAGGGATGACAAGGCGGGTGGGAGGCCCCAGAGGGGTGCTGAGGGTCCCTGCGCCGGGTGACACCTCATCCTGGTCCTTTCGGATACATCCAGGCGGCAAGCTTCCGAGGTGCTCGAGGCAGTGCTGACCCCCTGTGGAAGGTCCCTGCGCTTCTCCGTGAACTAGCTTCCCAGCCAGCTGGTTCCGCACGTGTAGCAGCAGCGCTAAAATCCTCTCATCGCTGGATTTGGGTCCACCGACGCTCCCGCTATGGAGTAGGCATCATTCTCACCTTGTTACAGGCGAGGAAACTGAGGCTCAGAAACCGTATGTGAGTAAGGCCAGCAGGTCCGGGGAAGGGCCCAGGGAGCCAGACGGAACCCCCGCCAAGGAGGCGGATGCAACCGACACCCAACATTGCCACAACACCCGAAAGATTACCAAAAAAGGGGGCTGCTTCACACAGCAAGCGCCTCCCCTGCATCCACCCCTATAAATTTTGTTGGCGCCCGCACCCGGGCGCGACTTCTCTGGCCCCTTTCTCTCGGACCAGTGAACCTCGCCCGGGAGCGTTCCCAAATAAAGCTTGTTTAAGCTCTCCTCCGTTTTTGGTGCCCTTCCTTACATTTGGTGCCGAAACCTGGGAGGGGTACCCAGCCCCACAAATTACTGCGGGGCCACCCCTCCCCACCAGGGGACGACCGGCGACCTCTGCTCACCCACCCGATCCGGCAGAAGCGGGGTAAGTTCCTCCTTCGTTCCCCTCGACCCCCGGGGTCCCTACCCACCGGACTTCCTGTCCTTAGCCGCGGCCGCGTCAGGGACTCCTCCATCCTCCCTCCGAGCCTCGGGCGATTGTGGAGACGTCCCAGCCGCCTGACTGCTCTCCGATCCGCCGTGACCAGAGATTGGTCTCTCTCTTTCTCTGTTCACCCGGGGACAGACCGGAGGTCATGGGGACTTCAGAATCCAAACCAGATCCTAAGGCACCCCTGGGGTGTCTCCTGGCCAACTTTACAAAACGGCTTTTCTCAAGATCTCCGCCGCAGGTGGCTCGTATTCTATTCCACCGAGGCCTGGCCACGGTACCCTCTAGACAATCAGTCTAAATGGCCTCCTGAAGGGACTTTCGATTTCAACATGCTCCGCGATTTAGAGAACTACTGCCGCAGGACGGGTGAATGGTCCGAGGTCCCCCACGTCCAGGCCTTCTGGTATTTACGCTCCCGCCCTTCCCTCTGCGTCGATTGTTCCACTTCCCAGATCCTTCTTGCCTAACAGACATCTCCTACATCCAAGCCCCTAATTTCCTTTGACGATGACCCCTCTCCACTAGCCGACCCACCCGAATCTCTCGCCTCCCCCCTCCAGAGTTCCTCTCCAACCCCCACGCTACCCTGGACCGGCCCCTCTCCCTCCCGAACCCACTCCAGCGCCCCCCCACCTCTCCCCCGCTCCCCCCGGCCACCTCCCCCTTGGCCCCCCCTTCCCCCACTTCCTCTCCCTCCGTCTCTCTCCCATCACCCCTCTCCTCGCCAGTCAGCTCACACACCCGCTCTCACCACCACGACTCCCAAAACCCAAACCTTCTCTGTCCCTTAAGAGAGGTGGCCGGAGCGGAAGGATTAGTTAGGGTTCATGTTCCCTTTTCCCTCCAAGATCTCTCTCAAATAGAAAAGCGATTAGGCTCCTTTTCTGCCGACTCCTCCCGCTACATCAAAGAATTTCGCTACCTCTCTCAAGCTTACGATCTAACCTGGCACGACATCTTTGTGATCCTATCTTCCACTCTGACCCCCGACGAGAGGGAACGAATTCAAACTGCTGCCCATAACCATGCAGATCAGGTCCACCTCACTGATAACTATGCCCGTCGGAGCCACTGCCGTTCCTGGCACCGATCCGGGCTGGAGCTATCAGGACGGCCAAGACGGTCACCGCAAACGTGATCTAATGATCCAATGCCTCTTGGCTGGTATGCAGGCTGCCTCCCACAAGATCATCAACTTCGAAAAGCTAAAAGAGATAACCAAAGAGCCCAATGAAAATCCAGCCGTTTTTCTCACCCGCCTTACAGAGGCCCTAACTCTCTACACCCGCTTGGACCCTGACACCCCCGCAGATGCAACGGTCTTGGCCACCCACTTTATCACCCAATCAGTCCCTGATATCAGAAAAAAACTTAAGCGGGCAGAGGACGGCCCCCAGACTCCCATCCGAGACCTGGTAAAAATGGCCTTTAAAGTCTACAATGCCCGTGAAGATTTGGTAGAGTCCAGCTGACAGGCTCGGATGCACCATAAGGTGGCCCTCCAGACCCAAGCCCTCGTAGCCGCCCTGCGGCCGGCCATCTCCCTTGGACAACATCCACGGGACCCGCCGAAGGCAACCCCGCCAGGGGCCTGCTTCAAGTGCGGAAAAGAAGGACACTGGGCTCGCCAATGTCCCAATCCCCGGCCTCCTTCCAAGCCCTGCCCTGGCTGCGGGCTAACAGGCCATTGGAAGAGTGACTGCCCTACGGCTGGCCCTCCCTCAGCGCCTCCACGCGGAGGGCGAACCGACCCGACGGCTCTACCACTCGGAACTCCTGGGATTGGCTGACGACTGACATCACCCGGACTCGAAGACCCCCATCACCCTTGCCGAGCCCAGGGTAACGCTACAGGTAGCGGGTAAGTCCATCTCATTCCTGGTGGACATGGGTGCTACCTATTCGGTCTTGCCTACATATTCTGGGCCAGTTTTTCCTTCCCAGATCTCGGTTATGGGCATTGACGGTAAGCCGTCCTTCCCGCTCCAGACCGGCCCCCTCTCGTGTTACATCGAGAGGCTCCCTTTTACTCATTCTTTCTTAGTCATACCGTCCTGCCTGGTTCCTCTGCTAGGTCGTGATGTTCTCTTCCAATTAGGGGCCTCTCTCCAACTGGCCAGGCTTGATCCTAAGGCCCCCTCCTCTCAACTCCTGCTCCCCCTCCTCGGTCTGGTAGCGGAACCCTCTCCCTCCTCCCATCTCCCCCAACCTGATAGACCCCCAGGTCTGGGATACATCAAAACCCATAATAGTGACACACCACCCCCCTGTCCTAATCCGTCTAAAAGACCCCTCCAAGTTTCCATCCAGGCCCCGATTCCCCAGCTCTGAGACTCATCTAAGGGGCTTACAACCTATTATCACCAGATTCTTAGACCAGGGGCTCCTCGTCCCCATGGACTCTCCCTGCAACACCCCCATCCTGCCTGTCGGCAAGGCCTCAGGAGATTACCGCCTGGTCCAGGACCTCCGACTGACCAATGAGGCGGTAATTCCCCTCCACCCAGTTGTGCCAAACCCATACACTTTGCTCTCCCATATTCCCCCGTCCACCACCCATTTTACAGTCCTCGATCTCAAAGACGCCTTCTTTTCTATCCCCCTACACCCTTGATTCCTACTTCCTTTTTGCTTTCACCTGGACAGATCCGGATACCCAGGCTTCCCGCCAGCTCACCTGGACGGTTCTTCCCCAGGGCTTCCGCGACAGGCCCCACCTCTTTGGCCAGGCTCTAGCGCGGGACCTCGCTTCCTGTTCTCTCACCCCCAGTATAGTCCTCCAATACGTGGATGACCTCCTCCTCTGTAGCCCATCTCTCAGCCTCTCAAAACAGCACACTGCTGACCTCCTCAATCATCTCGGCTCTCGCGGCTATCGGGTCTCTCCAGCCAAGGCCCAACTGTCTACACCCTCAGTAACCTACCTGGGAATCCACCTCACCCCCACAACAAGGAGCCTGACAGCCGACCGCACCCAGGCCATCCGCGACCTCCAACCTCCAGAGACAGCTGACCAGATTCTCTCCTTTCTGGGCCTAATAGGATTTTTCCGACACTGGATCCCTAACTTTGCTCTTCTTGCTAAGCTCCTATATTTAGCTGCTAAAGAAACCCCCCAAGGACCCCTTACCTCTCCCTCCACTGTTCAACGGGCCTTTCTCACCCTCAGGGACACCCTGATATCCTCCCCTCCCCTCTCTCTGCCTAACCCAGACCGTCCTTTCCACCTCTTTACAGATGAACGGACCGGAATAGCTACTGGACTCCTTGCCCAGCCCATAGGGCCTTCCTACCACCCCGTGGCCTACCTCTCCAAACAACTTGACCCAACCATTCGGGGATGGCAACCATGCCTCCGAGCTGACCAAACAAACACTCAAACTGACCCTGGTCCGCCCGCTGACTGTATTTTCCTCCCACCGACTGGCCAACCTCCTCAGCCATAAGTCTCTCTCTCTCTTGGGCCCCTCCCGCATCCAGGAATTCCACCTGCTGTTCATTGAAAACCCTGCTATCTCCCTCGACCTCTCCCCCGCCTAAACCCGGCCTCCATCTTGCCTATCTCTGATACCAGGACCTCCCCTTCCCACTCCGGCCCCCAAGTCGTAGAGGCCCTCAGCCCGCCGAGGGAGGGACTCTTTGATACTCCACTGTTAAACCCGGACCGCACCCTCTTCGTAGATGGCAGCTCAATACTCGGCCCCGACGGACGCCGCCGGGCGGCCTGCGCGGTAGTAACCATCTCAACCATCATCGAGGCCAACCTTCTCCCAGAAGGGACAGCCTCTCAAAGGGCTGAAATGATAGCACTCACACGGGCCCTCGACCTCTCTAAGGGCCAAAGGGTCAATATCTATACAGATTCTAAATACCTTCCTGATTGCGCACAGCCGTTCAGCTCTTTGGAGGGAGCGCGGATTTTTGACCACCAAGGGCTCCCCGGTGGTCAACACCTCCCTCATCGCAAAACTCCTGGATGCCGTCCAGCTGCCCGAGGAGGTGGCAATCATCCACTGCAGGGGCCACCGGCTCCCTCTAACCCAACAGCACAAGGTAACTCCAACGCCGGCTCCGCGGCCCGCGAGCTCGCCAAAGAGGCCCCTCCAGCTCCGATCTTGTTCCTCACCACCTCAATCCGACCCGCATACGACCCCCACGAAGAGACGGCCCTACTATCCAAAGGGGGCCACCAGGCCGAAAAAGGATGGATTTTTATGGACAACAAAGTTGCCCTCCCTTCAGCCCAAGTGGCCAGCCTCCTAGCAGACATCCGCAAGTCCCTACACATTGGCCCGAGGGCGACGTTCCGTTTCCTAGATCCCCTCTTTTACATGCCTGGACTCAGAGATGCCATCTCAAAAACTCACGCGGCTTGCCAGACTTGCGCGTCCGTCTCTCCACGAGGAGGGCTACGGCCCCGAATCCCTACTCACCAGATGCGCGGACACCAACCTGGCGAGGACCGGCAGACTGACTTCACCCATGTGCCCCGCCATAAACGCTTCCGATATTTGCTCACTCTCGTTGACACCTTTTCAGGTTGGATCGAGGCCTTCCCAACGGCCCAAGAAACGGCAGCTACGGTCGCCACCATCCTTCTCCAACATATCATCCCCCGATTTGGCCTGCTGATCTCCATCCAGTCGGACGGCGGACCCACCTTCGTGTCTCAGGTGGTTCAACAGGTTTCTCCGCAGCCGTATGCAAGAAGCCTCTCGGGTGGCGGTGAATCAGATGCTCCTCCACCCACATGCCTCACTACCCACAGAACCCCCCGCTGCCGCCCTCCCCTAACCTCCGGACCGCTGGCCGCCCGACTCCCTTCCGGCGCCCCCGTACAGCAGGAAGTAGCCAGAGACCAAACGTTGCCCCGTTACACCAAAGAAGTCGGGATGTAAGGCCAGCAGGTCCGGGGAAGGGCCCAGGGAGCCAGACGGAACCCCCGCCAAGGAGGCGGATGCAACCGACCGGTCTTCCCGCTCCCCGAGGGGCGGAACCAATGGCCCTGAGGCTGATGCAGCCGACACCCAACACTGCCACAACACCCGCAAGATTACCAAAAAAGGGGGCTGCTTCACACAGCAAGCGCCTCCCCTGCGTCCACCCCTATACATTTTGTTGGTGCCCGCACCCGGGCGCGACTTCTCTGGCCCCTTCCTCTCGGACCAGTGAACCTCGCCCGGGAGCGATCCCAAATAAAGCTCGTTTAAGCTCTCCGCTTTTGGTGCCCTTCCTTACAGTGGCCTGCCCAGGGCCATGCAGCCAGCGGAGGGCCGATGGGCGACCAGAGCTCCGGCCACAGGCAGGGCCCTGCTCCCCGCTCCACCTCCGTGCCGCCCCTCCCCTAACCCCACCCTCTCCTGATCACTGCAGCCTTACAGTGAGTCTTAGGCAGGAGCGCCAGCCCTCTGACTGTTTCCTCCTTCAGCATCGTGCTGGCTGCTCTGTGTTTTGCCTCTTCCAGCCACACCCTCTCCTGAGCCCAGCCCCCCTGCACCGCACCCTGTGGCCAGGCCAGGCGCCTGCCTGCCCATCCTCCAGGAATAGCGGCCGCTGTATAGACCGGTGCCAGCCCACAGCCTGGCAAAGGGCTTGTTTTGTCTTAGTCTGGTTTCCCCCCAGCAGACTGCGGGTTCCTGCGGGACCGCCGTGTGGGAGGGGTCCCTGCCCTAATCCTTCATTCCTTCATTGCCCCCTCTTGCCCAGCCGAGAAGCAGTAGCTGTTCTTTCATACCTCTTACCTCTGCACTCCTCGGGGTCCTCTTAAGGAATTAACCACCTGGTAGGACTTCACCTGTTAGGAATTAACCACCTTGTCTTGTTCTACTTAATAATTCTTTATAGAATTCCCTGGTGGTCCAGTGGTTAGGATGCCACATTTCCACTGCGGGGCACACAGGTTCAATCTCTGGTTGGGGAGCTAAGATCCCGTAAGCTGCAGGGCCAAAAAAAAAAAAAATCTTTATATTAAAATACCCCTGTTCCAATAAGCAGTAAGTTTCTGTCTCCCAATTGGACACTGACAGGCCCCCTGCAGAGTTCCAGGCTGGCAAGAGGGGGAGTGTCTCTGGCAGACTCCCCGCCCCAGGGCACAAAGCAGGGTGGGGATGGGGGGTTGGCGGACGGGGTGTGCCTGCGGAGATAAGGGAGAATCACTCAACTACGAACTGAGGGTGAAATAAAGATGTTTTCAGATGAAAAGAATGAGTTTTTTTCCATCAGCAGATCCTCACTAAAACAAATTCTAAAATAACATACTTCAGGACAGAACGAAGTGATCCCAGATGGAAGTCTGAAATACGCAAAGAAAGGACGAGCAAAAATAATAATAAATATTGGGATAAATCTAAAAGGACATGAAACAATGCTATCTTATGAGGTTAAAAAAAAGGAACATGCAAGTCAGATGGCGGGGGGGAACTATGGACAGAATCGTATTTCCCCAAAATTCACACGTTGAAGCCCTACTCCCACTGTGATACCATTTGGAGGCAGGGCCTTTGGGAGGTGATTAAGTTATGAGAAGGGCCCTCATGACGGGATCGGTGCTCTTATAAGAAGAGACCCCAGGGACTTCCCTGGCCGTCCAGTGGTTAAGACTCCGCCTTCCAGTGCAGGGGGTGCGGGTTCGATCCCTGGTCAGGGAGCTAAGGTCCCAAATGCCTCGTGGCCAAAAAACCAAGACATAGAACAGAAGCAATATTGTAACAAATTCAATAAAGACTTTAAAAATGGCCCACATCCAAGAGTAAATCTTAAACAAACAGAAAAAGAAGAGACCCCAAACAGCTCTCCCTCTCCCCCCGCCCTGCCGTGTGAGGACACAGTGGGAAGGCGGCCGTCTGCAAACCAGGACGGGGGGCCCCACCAGAATCCAGCCACACTGGCACCCTGATCTTGGACTTCCAGCCTTTAGAACTGTGAGAAAATACATTTCTGCTGTTTAAGCCACGCAGGCTGTGGTACTTCATTACGGCAGCTGAGCTAAAACAGGGATAAATGCTGCAAAGACCCTTGTATTGTCCTGAAGGAGTGAGCAGACAGGGCTGGCACCCAGGCGGCGTGAACCTGTACATCGTCCCAAGTGAATTGGCCACTAGGGTTCTGATTGGTCCGTGTGTGTCATAAAACAAATATTTTCATTACCTCTGCAGAAAATTACTAACTTTAGACTTTGATAAATTAAGCTTTCGTATTATAATTCTTAGAGTAATGACCCATTAAAATTTTTCCATTTAAAACACAGAAACTGTCAGAATGAGGAAAAAATCCAAATATTTGCTAACAAGAGGCATATCTAAAACGTAAGAATACAGACGTTGAAAGTAAAAGGACAGTAAAAGATGCAACAGGAAGATGTTAATCAAAAACAAAAAAGCCACTGGAACATTATAAATATTAGACAAAATAGATTTAAGGCAAAGATAATCACCAGAACGAAGCTCGTGTCATAATGATAGAAGCTCTTTCAGTAGAACAATGTCAGTTTGGTTAAAAGAACAGGTTCCAGAGTCAGTCTGTTCAAATTCCAGCTCGGCTACTGACTATACGTGTGATCTTCAGCAAATTGCTTCGTCTCTGTATTTTTCAGTTTCCACACGTAAACGGGATACTAATAGTAAGTACCTTGTAGGATGGTTAAGAGGATAACAGAGTTAGCATATATTTAAAGCACTTAGAACAATGCCTGCCATGTATGGACATAGTAGGCGTTACACACATAGGGCATGAAATTGCAAACCCTAATAACATGCATCAAAATATGTGAAGACAAGTTTAACAGCACTACAGAAATGAACAGATTACCGGTCCAAATTCTCAATGGGCTATTTTAAACACATCCTCTGAGTGACTAAATATTCAGTAGCAATATGGAAGAGTTGACAATACAAAAAGTCTATGGACACATAAAACACTGCATCCAGTAACGTATACGTTATTTTCCAAAATTTGCCGTATACTGGGCCGTAAAGTGAATCTCATCAAATTTCATACAAAGCATGCGTGAAATCATGAGAAACATGTTCTAGAACTACATGCAGTAAAGCTAGAAATCAAGAACAAGCCAAAAAACCTAGAAAATCCTCATTTGGAAATTAACATTTCTAAATAATTCACACAAGTTGGAAAATGTCTTGAACTGGGTGCACCGTCACTCCCCATTGTACAGAGGAGGAAACTGAAGAATCGGTCATTTGAGTAACTTGCCCAAGGTCACAGAGCAGAGGCAGGATTTGAACCCCAGAAGCCTGATTCTAGAGCCTCACTCTTTACTGTCGTACTTTACTGTTTCCCTTAATTGTAGAAAAATAAGGTGAATGTTATGATGGTCAGCAGCAGTCTTTCGTCTCTATATCACCATGTCCAGCATATCAAAAGGCCTTTATACATTTAAAAATAATTGATCCGTTTTTTTAGGTAGGTGAACATTTACTTGGTTACAAAATTGACAGGTACTGAAAGGGGAGTGTAGCAGAGATTCCCCTCCCCACCCCCAGACAGCCGGGTGCCCTCCAGAGGTAATGCTGTCACAATCTTATGGGTCCTTTCAGAAATATTTTATGCACATATAAACGAAGACATATATTTTTTCTTTTAATCTAATGAATAGCATATATGCACATTTTTCTGCTCTTTGTTTCTTCACTTTAATGATCTATCTTGAAAATCACGTTAATGCATTTGAAACACCCTCATTCCTTGTACAGTTGCAGAGTATTCCATTGTGTATGTACTATAATGTAATCCATATTCTGTTGCTAGAACAGTAGGTTGTCTCCAATCTTGTTATTTTAAACCGTGCTGTGGGGAATATGTCATTTTGCACATGTTCAATTAAGTCTGAAATACCTATCCATCCCAGTTACTGGAATCTGTCTCGGTTCCTAAAGATGTATATAGCCAGTTACACCAAACCTGAGTTACCTAAAATGATGACATTTATTTTTGCTCACGGATCTGCAGTTTTGCCCTGATGAGCTCTGTCGGGATGGATGTCCCTGCCTCAGCAGATGTCATCTGTGGCAGTTCATGGCGGGGACTCTGAAGGGGTCTTGCCCACTCACGGGGCTGGCAGGTGATGTTGGCTGCTGGCTAGGACCATGGCTGGAACCAGACTTTGCATGTGGCCCCTCAGGTGGCCTGGGCTTCCTTACAACATGGTGGCTAAGCCCAGAGGTGGGTCCTGAGGGAGAGCCAGGCTTCTTGCCTTTGTGACCTTGCCTTGGAAGTCAGGCCTGCAGTGAGGCAGCCCCCAAGTCCCATCAGCTCCAAGGGGAGGGAAATAGAATCCACCTCTTGCCAGTGGAGGGGCAAAGTGCTGGAGGAGAACGTGGGGCTGAAAATACTGTCCTCACACTTTTGGAAAATCCACTCTAGATGTGGATTTGCTTGATCACGCATATGTACAGTCTTTTTTTTTTCTTTTCTGTCCTTCGTTGTTGGCATTGCCTACCATTATTACTATTATTATTATTATCATCTTGGCTGTGTTGGGTCTTCATTGCTGTGTGCGGGCTTTCTGTAGTTGTGGCGAGCGGGGGCTACTCTGTTGCAGCACGCGAGCTTCTCATTGTGGTGGCTTCTCTTGTTGCAGAGCACGGGCTCTAGGCGCGTGGGCTTCAGTAGTTGCGGCACGCTGGCTCAGTAGTTGTGGCTCGTGGGCTCTAGAGCGCAGGCTCAGTAGTTGCGGCGCATGGGCTTAGTTGCTCTGCAGCGTGTGGGATCTTCCCGGACCAGGGATCGAACCCGTGTCCCCTGCATTGGCAGGTGGGTTCTTAACCACTGCACCACCAGGGAAATCCCCTACCATTATTTTAAAAAAAATTTTTATTGGTGTATAGTTGATTTATCAACACAGTGTTGTGTTAGTTTCTGCTGTACAGCAAAGTAAATCAGTTACACGTATACATGCATCCACTCTTTTTTAGAGTATTTTCCCATACAGGTCATTACAGAGTATTGGGTAGGGTTCCCTGTGCTATACTGTAGGTCCTTATTAGTTATCTATTTTATATATAGTAGTGTGTGTATGTCAATCCCAATCTCCCAGTCTATCCCTCCTCCTCCCCCCGGTTTCCCCCCGGTAACCATGTTTGTTTTCTACATCGGTGACTCTATTTCTGTTTTGTAAATAAGTTCATTTGTGTCATATTTTAGATTCCACATATAAGCGATATCACATATTTGTCTTTCTCTGTCTGACTTACTTCACTCAGTATGACAATCTCTAGGTACAGTCAGTGTTGACAGATGTTTGCTAACTGCCCTTTGGAGAATGTGTCCCAATTCACTCCTAACAGCAGGGTGCGAGAAACACATGCAGGACGGATTGAGGGAAAGAACGGGTTAGTGGATGTGCCGCAGGAGTGAAGCTGGTGCACCATGTGGCCACTGGGCGGCGGAGCTGCGCCCTCGGGAGGCTCCCTAGCACTTGGTGACACGCACTTTAGCAGAGGGAGGCCGGAAGCTCCCTGCATCCGGTCCGTACTTCGGGGTCACACGGCACGGATGCCTCGGTGGACGGAAGAGGGGAGCCGGGATCACAGATTTCCGTTTCTCTAGCTCATCTGTACAGGGGGCGTCTGTTCCCCGTGGAGAGTCCTCCCCAAACCACAGGACCGGGATTCAGAACCCACCTGTCTTCTGCAGGGGCCTCAGGGGGTGATGCAATTCCTTTACAGGCAGGTTTCCAAACGGCCTCCGTGTTAAGCCGGGAGTCGCTCCGCCCCGGGAGAACAGGAGACGCTGCTCTGCGGCCGGGACCGTGTGGATGCTGAGCCCCGCGCTCCGGCTGTTGCCCAGGCGATTCCAGGGGCGCCGCTCCTCGCCCCACCCTCCCGCGTGCAGAATCCTCAGTCGCTTCCAGGGACCCCAGACCAGAGACCCCGAGACCACGGGCGTTGTGGGCTCCGGGCTGGCATCCTACGGGCAGCAACACCCACTCTGCAAACGTCGTTTGCGGAACCTCACATCCTGAGATGCAGGCCCGCCCTGGTGTCGTCATCATAGAGATGCCTATTCCTGACAGACCCAGTGGGGACGTCCGCGTCCACCCCTGAGACCCGGGCGGGGCTCGGGACCTGCTGGAGTCAGGGAGGGTCGCGGGAAGCAGCACAGCGCCTCGGGACATCCAACAATTTGCTTTTAGTCCAAAGTGGGGGACCAGCAGCCCTCTTCGGCTGAGCCCTGCCGCCTACCATGAAGAGGCCGTGTTGCCCCTTGCACGGGCTCATCTAGTTCTGGGGTCCATTTGTGCCCCAGCCCCTCGCTTCCACCTGCAGTCCAGCCTCAGTCCGGCAGCGGGGAAGGCTGCCCAATGAGTCCTCCTGCAAATTTCTCCAAGGCCTGGGAAGGCGGGGGCGCGGAGTCCCATCAGGAAGGCCTGCTTTGAACCTCAATCCTGGGACCCTGGGCGGGTCACGTGGCCTCACTTTTCTCACCTACGAAACGGATCACAGCCCCCACGGCACAGAATGGCTGTGTTCAGTCAGAAAGCACACGCAGCCATCCTAGCGTGAGGCCTGCCACGGGGGGCTGGCAGGGGGTCAGCCCCTGTGCCCGTCCCGCCACTCTGGCCCTGCCCTGACCTTACAGCTCCCAGCCCTGATGCCTTTGTCCAAACGGGAGATGCAAGCGTCCTGGCCACACTCACAGCAGAGACGGGCCACGCTGAGACCAAGGCTGCCGGGGCTCACGAGCCTCCCTCCAGCTTCCGCCCCACGCTCTGTTCCTCCAGCTGACGTGGACAGGCCCTTGGGGACACGGCAATTGCTCCCCCTGCATCACCTGTGTTGGGGGGCAGGTTGAGTGTCAGGCCCCGAGTGCCGGCTCCACCAGGGCCCAGCCCCGCCTGACCCTCTGACCCTCTGCTGGACTAGATGGATGCTGGACTTGGCCCTGAGCCCGGCGCTGGTGGCTCCAGGCCACAGAGGGGTGAGATGCCCTCCTCTCCATGCCGTGGCTGGCCCCTCACTGCCCTCTATCCCCATCCACTAAGGAGCCTGAACACGGGGAAGCCTGCCTCCTACCCTCCCAGGTCGGAAGCGAGGCCTCTGTGCTAACCTCCTTTCGGGATTGCTTTCTTGCGGTGGCCTCGGAACAGACTGCGTATGATTCCAGCGGGCAGGGCCGGGAGGGGTGGGCAGGCTCCAGCAGGCTCCCTGGGCCCCCAGGCTGAGCACAGGCGCGTCTTTTTCATGCAGAGGTGGAGGGCCCGCCGGGGCGTTCATTAGTCTCTTTGACCGCTTGTCTTCGCAGAGGGCACATAACCATGGTACTAGGTGTGGGGCTGACTGGAGGATGTTTATTCTGTTTCCCATTTAAAGTCAGTTACCACATGGGAAAGGACAACCTAGGGTGCTCCCCACCCCGGGTGGTTAGGGACCCACCCGCCTGGGTCAGCTCTGCAGACCAACTGCACCCGGGGCGAGGAAGCCCCCTTCCCCCCCTCCCCACCCCGCGTGACGGGCCAGGACCCCACAGCAGCATCTTTGTAAGACACGCGGCCCGAAGAAAATCAAGGAAGTGCTTGGCTCTCTTTCACGCCGCCTTTGACGCTGCCCGTCCCCTCGGGGCAGGGCACCCCCCGCCATCATAACCTGCCCCACAAGCTGGTTTTATGGGCCATGAAGGGAGATACGGGAGCCTTTAAGAGCGGGGTGCCCACAACCCCAGGAGAGAAGTCCCGGGAGCTTGGGGCCAATTCAGGCACCTGCGCGCATCACGCCACCTTGTTCCCACCCCAAGGACCCCACGGCAGTAGAAACAGAGAGCCAGACTAACATCCCCCAGTCCAGCCACGGGAGGACGAAGCCCTGTCCAGCGAGTGACGTCAACGGGGACAGCCCCCAGGCAAGGGTCAGGCTCCAGCATTTGTCTTCCCAGGTTCTGAGGCCAAGAGCTCAAAGGGGCTCCTAAATTACCTGCCCCGGGACCATAACATCTCGCAGGGGCTTTGGGCAGCCAAGACCCATCGATATAAACAAGTGAGAAGCTTGGTGGAGGTGCCGAGCCGCAGGCAGGTTTGGAAACGAAGGGACAGCCGCCCTGAAAGGAACATGGAGCTGGGCCACCGGATGTGAAATTAGGGATGGCGATTCTGCATCCCTGCGCCTGGGGTCCAAAGACGAAGATGACCAGCAGGGACTCAGCTCACCCCCGAGTGCACCAGGGCTGCACAGAGCCTCCTTCAGGAGCCAGAGTGACAGACAGCCCCTTCCTGTGGTCTGGGGCCCAATGTCCAGTCCATTTGGTGCCTCTGCCGGCTGAGCAACAGCCTAGGTCACCGCAGGGGCATCTCTGGGCTCCTATCAACCATGTAAGGGCAGGTGCTGACCTGGTGTTTCTGGAACTTTGGTGTCCATAAGAATCACTTGCGTGACGGGATAAACTGTGGATTCCAGAGTCTCGTGCTCAAGGTTTGGGAGAGGGCCCGGAAATCTGCATTTTAACACGCATCCCAGGTAACTTTGAGGTGGGTAGGGTGAGGGACCGCCCCGGGAGAAAACCCCGGCTCTGCTGGTAAGACAGGGAAGGGGCGCCTGGCCTGGCTCCTCCCCCCACATTCAGGAGCACCTCGGCTCCGATGCCAGGCTGAGTCCTCTGTTAACTGCCTTGGGCCCCTGTGCCCCCAGCGTTGCCTCAGAACCCGCTGTGGCCGCCAGCTGGCGGGGGGCGGGGGGGCGGCGGGGGTGGGGAGTGGAGGGGCGGGAGCGCCCTGGAGGGGATTACAAGAATACCCCGCAGTGACTCACTCAGCTCTGCCTCAATGCACAGGCCGCTGAAACTCTCTAACTTACAAACCAAATGAATGCCTGGGTCCTTGAAATATTTCAAAGGAGCTCAAAGGTAACAACACCCGACCTTAATTATCAAGGTCATAAAGTCTCGATTTCGAGCGGGTACATTTCGAGCCACCGTCACGCGCGCATGCAGAAGGCAACGTCTGATCCAGGCGAACGCTAAGTTACACTCACGTCTGCAGGATGTGAAGGCTACGGGCTCTTCAATAGCCCGACTTCGATTTAAACTGGTTTTAGGCCAGAACAGCCGAAGCACATCCTAGAATATTAAATGCTCTGAAGTGTCACTTCACGGGAAGGCTTGGTAGACTTTAATTACTCTCAAAGGGCATATTTTCTTCATTTATCTTCACTGTGAACCAGCTACCGATTCACCACCTCTAGCTAATCACGGTGCCGTGTTTGAAGCTAATCACTCAGATCACAAATGTGCGGGATGAATGCAGTGGGGGGTTTGGAAAGATGACAGAAGCAAACATTCACAACAGAGCTGTTGTGTTTGGGCAAATACATGTCCAGCAGGTGTCAGCTCTGTGAAGAAAGTGTACTTTGAAAGCAAATCTCTTTCTCATCTAAGTCCCTGTCAAGATAGATACCACTACAAGTTACCCACACCTGCAAATTCCATATGTAAGTCTTCTCAAGCTCTGACATACCTCTGGGTTAGCGCTGCCTTCGCAGCACACAAAGCTGGCGCACAGTACCAGGCGCTGTCAGCGGCGTGAACGCTTCTTGGTCCAAGGATACGACAATCAGACAGCGATGATGTCAAGCAGTGGTTCTCAAACTGTTAAGTGGTGAGACCATATTTTCAAATGAGCCCCCAATAACAGAATTTACATTTCTAACACTCAATGAAAACATTAAGGTTCTTTGGGGAACGTAAAAATTCGAGACTGGGGTTAATTAAGGCCGGCAATTTGCAAAAGTAGCTTCAATCTCCACATTATTTATGTACTGTGTTTTGCCGGCGGTTTAGAGAATATCCGGATTCACAGACATGAGGAGATGCATACAGCAAGCGTTTCAGAGCACACCACGCGTGCAATCCTTCTATACCGTATGAATAAAGATGTCGCAAGTTTTATTGCAGAGTCCTTGCAAAAACAGGTTTGCCTGGTAGAAAATTTGAACCGTTGGTGGTCTGTTATATTTTGGTATTCAACAACAGTCTGCATTTTTAAAAATCACATTTAAAAATATTTTAAAAATAAACATTGCATCAAATATTTACAGACTGAGGGCTCCTGGGAATGAAGGACTAACCCACTCCAGACCAATTCTTTACAGAAAACAATTATAAACTGGACAAAATAGACCTCACAACTATTTAAGGCACTGGAGAGAAATCAAAAAGGCAGTAGAGGAAGTTGATGCTTGGAAGGAAAGAAGTTTGGTGCATTTCCTGTTTTTTAATGGCTTTTTTGCCTGAGGACAGGCTCCATCCTGCCAAGCAGGGCAGCTAAACTTGAATAGAAACCCTGAAGCCTTGCTGGCGTATCCCAAAGTCCACTGGCTTAAAGAATAAGAGGACCAAGTTCAGAGTGACCAGAGTAGATAGAAAGTGGAGGAGGATCCAAGAAAGGAGAGCCAGAGAAGGGACATTCTGTGAAAAACTGCCCACCTCCCGTTGATCCTGCAACTAGGTCTGAGCAACGCAAACTCCAGGCAGCCTAAGCTAAAATAACTTAAAAGATTTCTGCTGTTATACATTGCAAGGGGAGTGGGGACGCATTGGGAGCTTAATTCTAGCCATGTTAACTCTCTCTCTTAAAAAAAAAAATTGGCACTTTTCAGAGGAACATAAGGGAATCCAGAGTCTCTAAAATGAGTTATTCACCGAGTTTAGGATACAAACCCAAACTACTAGGCATTGTGCGCTCAAGAGAGGAGGCCGTCAATAGAGATTCATCCTGAAAAGATCCAGATGTTGGAATTAGCAGGCAAAAATTTTTAAAGAGCTAGTGTAACTATGTTCGAAGATGTAAAGGAAAATAATTTTAATTTTTTTGCCGTGCCGCGAGGCATGCAGGATCTTGGTTCCCGGGCCAGGGATCGAATCCGCGCCCCCTGCAGTGGAAGCTCAGAGTCTTAACCGCTGGACCAACAGGGAAGTCCCGGAAAATAAGCTTTTAATAAATGAACAAGTAGGAAATCTCATCAGAGAAACTATAAAAAAAGAACCAACAGCAAATTCTAGAATGGAAAAAAAAGAACAATGAATAAAAGATATACTAGATGGGCTTAAGAGCAAATTATAGATTACATATGAAGATCCAGTGAACCTGAAGATGGAGACATAAAAATTATCCAATCCGCAAAACAGGAAGAAAAAGAATTTTTAAATCGAAAGAGTCCCAAGCAATTGTGGGCCAACATCAAAAGGTCTAACATATGTATACAGGCAGACCTCGGAGATGCTGAAGGTTTGGTTCCAGAACACTGCAATAAAGTGAGTCACATGAACTTTTTGGTTTCTCAGTGAATATAAATTTATGTTTACACTATACTGTAGTCTATTAAGTGTGCAATAGCAATATATCTAAAAATTAATGTAAATACCTTAATTTAAAAAACTTTATTGCTAAAAAATGCCAAGACAATTAACAATAGTAACATCAAAGATCACTGATCACAAACCACCATAACAAATATAATAATGAAAAAGTAAAATATTGAGACAGTTACCAAAATGTGATGCAAAACATGAAGTGAGCAAATGCTGTTGGAAAAATGGCACCGACAGACTTGCTTGAGGCAGGGTTGCCGCAAAGCTTTGATTTGAAAAATATTCAGTATCTGTGAAGGGCAATAAAGCAAAGCACAAAACGAGGTCTGCCTGTAACAGCAGTATAAGAAGGCAAGTATGGAAAGGGGCAGAAAATATATTTGAAAAAATAATGTCCAAATATTTCCCAGATTTCATGAAAGACATAAATTTACAGATTCAATATCAGTGAACCCCAAGCAGGATAAATACAAAGAAAATCACATCTAAGGATGTGGAGCAACATTGCTGATGGCGATAAAACAGTATATCCACTTTGCAAAAGTCTGGAAGTTTCTTATAAAACTAAACAGGCACCTACCTACGATACAGAAATGTCACTCCTAGATATTTATCCAAAGATAGATGAACACGTATGTCCAGAAGGGACTTGTGTTAAGTCTTATCCAAGAAAATGGATAAACCCACTGTGGTATAATTCATACAAAGGAACAGTACTCAGCAATAAAAAGGAACTAACAATTGACACATGCAGTAACGTGAATGAATTTCAAGAACGTTACGCTCAAAGAAGCCAGATGCAAAAGGGCACGTACTGTTTTATTCTATTAGATGAAGTTCTAAACAGGCTAAATTAACCCATGGAAAACAAACAAACAAAAAGCTAGAACAGTGGTTGCTCTGGGGACTGGAATAGGAGAGAACTGAATCTGAAAGCGCCCGAGAGAACTTTCTGAGGTGAGGATAATGTGTCTATCTTGATGGGATTTGCACTACACGAGGGCACACATTTTAAAACTCATTGAATGGTATACCTAAGATGTGTGCATTTCACGCTAAGTATGTTTTACCTTAAAAGATTAAATGCAAATATTAAACTCTAATTTATGATATACTGAAGTGCTCAGGGGTGAAGTATACTGGAACTTTGAAATGCATAAAATAAGGTGGATTGATGGATGGGTGGATGGATAGATACGGGTGCATGGGCATTTACTGAACAGGTCTGCTGTGGAACAGGGGTGCCACAGTTTGAAAATAAGACTTAAGAGACCAAGTTCTGCAACCCCAGCAATGGCCAGATTCCCCATCTTTAAGGCTAGGGAGCTGGACTAGCCTAGCACTAAGAAGCCTTCTAAATATAATATAAATAAGTAAAACTGACCTAAGTAAAACGAATACGCTACATAGAGTATTAGTACTAAGGCACGAGGCTGTCAAGATCAATGAATAACCAACATGCTGCAAATATGGAGAGATTTTCTAAACGTTTGAAGCTGCAGCTGTGGTGGCTTAGAAAGCCCCCTCAGGGGCTCCCCTGGTGGCACACTGGTTAAGAACCCGCCTGCCGATGCAGGGGACATGGGTTCGAGCCCTGGTCTGGGAAGATCCCACATGCTGCGGAGCAACTAAGCCCGTGCGCCTCAACTACTGAGCCTGCGCTCTAGAGCCACAACTACTGAAGCCCGCATGCCTAGAGCCCGTGCTCTGCAACAAGAGAGGCCACCGCAATGAGAAGCCTGCGCACCGCAACAAAGAGTAGCCCCCGCTCGCCGCAACTAGAGAAAGCCCGCACATAGCAACGAAGACCTGATGCAGCCGAAAAAAAAAAAGCCCCCTCGGTCCTGAGTACTGGGCCCAGGAAGGTCTCCATCCTATTTGTACCCCATCTCATGACACCCCCCTTCTTCTCGCTCCATTTCACTGATACTTGGGTTCCATGGTCACCTGTCACTGTCTTTCCCACTCAGCAAACACCAATGCTGTCCCCGCTATTGAGAAACTCCCTCCCTGCCCTTGGCTCCCAGCTAATTTCTGTCCATTCCTAGACCTCAGCTTCCCCTGGTCCAGTCTAGACTGAGCAGACCTCACCTCACCCCTGACTAAAGTACACAGACAATGATCGAAATTACTTATTCGACAACATATGACGTCTTTCTCTTTAGACGAGATGCTCCATGAGGGTTAAGACCGACCTGTGCCTCACCTTTAGCAAGTGGCCTGCAGATGCCTACGGCCCACATCCCCATCTGTCGACAAGGTGTCCGGCACAGTTCTGTGCACTTTACGCGGGTTATTGCATTTACACTCTTCTTAAGCCTTCGAGTGTGTGTTGACGAAGGCTTCTCTTCTGCTCTTTGCTCTTTCTTCTGCAAACGACCATCAGTCAGCAAAGATGTGTGGACCCCTATGAAGTGCCAGGTGCTGTGCTCAACAAACCGGCTGTAACAGTAAACACGAGGCCCCACGTCTGTGCTGCGGAGCCCAGGCTGTTGCGAACACACCCAGATAGAGTGGGAGCCGTGCGTCCAGGGACAAGGAGGAAACACGGGGTACCTGGCAAAATGCTTCATGTTTTAAAAATTGCACACAATTAACTTTTGGTGAAAAAAAGTAACTGGAAAATGTCATTCATCCAATCACTGCACAAGCAGGGGCTCGCCATCGAGGGGTCGGGCCGTGCCGGGAGGGTCTCAGGACATGCAGAGGAACGTAGCACACGCGGAGCACACCATGCACACGGGCAGCTCGGGGCAGCGGCCACAGCAGCCTCGACGCCAGCCTGCTCCCGCTAAGGCGCCCCTCTTACCCCCCGACCCCCTGCAATGCTGCAGTTCAGGTCCCCCGAGAACCTTCCCCGGGCCAGCAGCTGATCTTCACTCTGTTCCCTCCCACAGGAAGCAGAGAGAATGCCCCTTTCAAAGGTTAAATGGAAGCATCTCAGAAGCAATCAATGCTCCAGAGTATCAGTCGCTATGATAACCGAGACTGGATGCAGTCGAGACGCCTCTGTCTTCTGGGCAGGTTGCTTCCTGCTCTGGGAACGGCTTCTTCTTTCTAACTATACCAGTGCTTTCCCGACTCACTCGAGAATCCAACCTGAACTCTTGGCTACACAAGAATTGTGCAGAAATTTAAATGGAAATCAGAGCAGTATCTTCTGTTACCTAATAATGAAAATGCTAATTAAAAGCCCCACCCTTGGGCTTCCCTGGTGGCGCAGTGGCTGAGAGTCCGCCTGCCGATGCAGGGGACACGGGTTCGTGCCCCAGTCCGGGAAGATCCCACGTGCCGCGGAGCGGCTGGACCCGTGAACCATGGCCGCTGAGCCTGCGCGTCCGGAGCCTGTGCTCTGCAACGGGAGAGGCCACAACAGTGAGAGGTCCGCGTACCGCAAAAAAAAAAAAAAAAAAAAAAAAAGCCCCACCCAACCCCCAACTTCCCCCCCGCCACGTCCCCACCAAAGATTAAACATACAACACTGTTATAAATAAGCGAAAGTGTTTAGGGTTAAAAGTGTAATTTTATTTAGATGTTACTTGTACATAATCTATAGTAAGATATACAAACAGATAAAAATTGTTTACTAGGAGGTTTTTTTTTTTATACCACTTTAAATTCAATGTACAACAGCATTGGTGATACTGCAAGATGACAGACTCTGGTTTAGAAAACAAAAATTACTTGCTACTGTTGCTGACACATTCCCATGAGTGTTCAATGGATGAAGATGTATCATGAATTTCAGCTGCAAATTATTACAAAACTTTCACAACCTAGCCACTTGGTGCTCAGAAAAAATTTCGATATTCTAAAAATTTACTGAAATGAAAATGCTAATTCTCCAACAGTATACTTTTACTGAAGAAAACCATAAGTGACCAAATCTTATGGTTTGGGGCCAAGAACAGAAAATCAACCACATCATGGGTGGTTCTGAGGAATCTTCTCATCCCTCTGCCTGATCTATGACATGAGGAAAAGCTTGTAAGAAATTAAACTAAATACACACTGGGGGAAACGGGACAATTTAAAATAACCTTACAACATACAACTACTTTAAAATGTAAAATCCATGGATATGAGGGATGCATTTACATGTTTTTCTCCATCTGTTTTGTAAATACTTTTTGAAAATGAGAACGGACAATTCAAAATAGTCACTTTTTCCTTTTCATGTACTATCATATTAGAAAAAGTCTGGATTTCATTTTTAGAATAAATCAAATGCGCTGAGAAAAATACTGCAAAAAATAATCTACACTGGATTTTAGTCCTCTCCCCTTCTGTTAAAGGCTACATAACACATCAGGGCAAAAGCTCTTTCACTAGTCAGAATATCAAGTTGAAAATAACTTGCTAATTAAACTACAGGAAGACAACCAATACTTAACAGGCTCATGAATATTTACGGATAAAGTGCCACTAATTTTATCGTAATGAGATATAAATAGAAGAAATCCTGACATGGATAGTAGCTTTACGCATTCTCTCCATCCTGAGGACAGAAGGGCCATAAAAAAAACCAAAGAAGCATTACCAAATGCAAGTTCTAGAATGACACAGGTGATTCCTTATCCAAAGTAAAGCTAAAGACAAAATATTATAAGAAAGACAAAATACAATCAAAACTGGTAAAAGTCCCAAGGAAAATGCCAACACAGTTGGCCTCCACATTGGGAAAAAAAAAAGGAGAGAAATTAAAGAGAGAAACTGAGAAGTTCATTAATAACTACTACTTACAGGCAATAAACGTATGGTGGCGAGCTCCAAGACACAGAAACTCAATCAAGAACCACGTGCCCAGACAGCTGGCTTTAGCTGAAAAGACTCAGATAACCTGGCCCGGGCACTGGGAAAGGTAATACAGACCTGAGGCTTTTCAGAGTTCCAACCTAGGTGACTAAAAGCCCGTCAGGCTGGCCTTACAGGATGACCACGACCTTCCACAGGCCACAAGTGTCCCTCGGGGACACAGACGTGATGGGGGGCCAGTGACGTCCCGAGGAGAACTCATTAACAAAACCCGGCAGTCGGGGTCCTGCTGACATTCTGCCATCCACCCAAACACCTCTGTCTCAGCTACAGATTCCTGGGTCACAACTGAGAGTCACTAGGACCCACAGTCCGTTTGACACACGGTACAGATGAAAGAACTGCTCAGTGGGTAAAGTGTCTCGTACATCTGTGAAGTTATATCTGAGATCAAAGCCTGGGATGTTTATTCCTTCCAAACAAGCAGTTACCCTTCACCCAGCATTACAGAATGTAAGCTCTCATTCATGAGTTTCCCAGGGGTTTGCCTTGGGCAGGAAAATCTGCCTGGGCTCACGTGTCACCACGTGGGAGGGGACAAGGAAGGGACATGACCTGCTCCAGCGAAGGGGCGACTCTCCTCTGAGGTACCTGGTCCAGCCTCGTGTGCTGACGACCATGTGGGAAAGGGACCGATGTGCCTCTAGGACAGAGCGAAGGCCCTACTCGTGCTGGGTCCCTAAATGGCCATAGCACCAGGAAAGGTGCAAAGCTGCCCAAGTCTCCTTTCACCTAAACTGAAGCTGTCAGGATTCAGACCAGGTGGGGCGAGGTGCCACCTGGCCCCTCCTCGGCAGCACCGAGGTCTCCACGTGGCCTCACTTGGCACATGGCTCCGGAAGAGAGGTTGTACAGGGCTCTGCACCCGGGGCCACCCGGGTCCGGGCAGGCTGGCACCCGAGCTGCAAGGACTGCCAAGGGTTCTGCGTGCCGTCGCACACGGCAGTGGCCCTGAAGGAAGAAGGGCTGTTCTCCACTTTCATTACGACTGCACTGCTGAAGCCTCTTACAAAACTCCTCAACAAGCACCGACTCCATGGGTGCCCACAGGGGATCCTGCCTGCAAAGGGCCAAGTTCCCATTTCACAAGAGTGAGCAAAGGAAACGCAATTCTTCAACAGAGCATTCCAACGCACAGAGGCTACCAGGCCGAGAGACTGAAAACAGAAACGTCTAATTCTCCTACTTGTCAAATCTTTCTCTCTAGAACCAACTTCTTCTGAAACACATTTAAAGAAAAAAAAAAAAAGTGGAAACAATATCACTTACTGATGGGAAGACATCAGTCTGACGCAGTCATTAATCTTGCAAAGACCAGACATCAGGCAGCTTCACAAACACACAGCGAGTCTGCAGGATTCTAATGATCAAGGGGAGTGAACCCAAACTGCACTAAGTACTTTCATGGCCAGGAGAAAGGAAGCAGAAGGCTGTTTTCAGGACAATGCAATAGTTACAGCTTATTTCCTCGTGTGCAGCACGGTTTGCTATGTTTCGTGGCACTTAAGTATTCCACAGTAAATACTGAAAAACCCAGAATTTTTGCATGTGCAAGAGCAATCTCACATTATCGATACAAAAGTCGCTAAGCTACGGGATTATAATACCACTATGTGGGCGCCGGGGCCACAGAAATCGTCAGCACACTCCCCAGCCCGGTGCCCTGGGCGCCAGCCTCAGTCGGACCAGTCGTTCTCGTCCAGCTCCGAGTCATCGTCCGAGTCGCTGTACTCGACGGCGATGCGGCGGGACAGGATGGTGGCCACGTCGTTGCCCACGGGCTCGCGCTTGGCTTCCTGCTCCTGCAGTTCTTGCACCTTCTTCAGCTGAATTCCTGGATACACGGGACACGGCTTAGAATGACACCCCTCGGCTTACTGCTCCAATCACACAGAACGGACAGGGAAGTCTACCCGGCTGCTGTTCTCCCTACTGACATTCTCAGAAAAAGCTTGAGAAATCTGAGGGGAGAAGCTTGGGAAACAGAGTTTCATGAGCAAGAAAAAAGGAATGTGCAAAGTCATAGGGTTCTTTACAGCGATGCGTTGAAATGTAAGAAAGTCAGTTACAATTTCAGTGCACACGAGCACCGTGAAAGAAAACTCCAGGACGGCACAGCCTGACCTGGCAGCCACCGGGCACGAGAGGCTGTTTCAAGGTAGATTTACGGTGGCCGGTGGCCCCCATAGTGGACCGTGTTCCTGGACAGCCTGGAACCCAAAGGCTTGGGAAACAGAGCCAAGTTTCTGGCTAAGAGGGCGAGGTAAGTGAGGAAGCTCAACTTCAACAATTACCGTTGAAAATGGGTATGAGATCGCAATCATCTTACTCTCTTACTTTTGTAAGTAACAAAATGGGATATCTAACAATGTGCTGTGTTATTTCCTTAACCTTTTCTTTCAGAGTAATTTCAGACCTCTAAAGTAGCCGTAAGACTAGTAGAAAAACGTTCCCATATAACCTACTCAGATTCCCCAACTGATAACATCTGACCAAATTTATCCTCTTTCGCTCTCATTTACACACACACACATACTTTTTTTCTGGACCATTTGAGAGCTAAGTGGCATATAATGTCCCTTTGCCCCTAAAATACTTCATGTGTCTTTCCTAAAAAAAAAATTGATCAAAATCAGACTATCAGCAGAGATACAATAGTACCATCTATTCGGGCTCCCCTGGTGGCGCAGTGGTTGAGAGTCCGCCTGCCGATGCAGGGGACACGGGTTCGTGCCCCGGTCCGGGAAGATCCCACATGCCGCGGAGCGGCTGGGCCCGTGAGCCATGGCCGCTGAGCCTGTGCGTCCGGAGCCTGTGCTCCGCAACGGGAGAGGCCACAGCAGTGAGAGGCCCGCGTACCGCAAAAAAAAAAAAAAAAAAAAAAAAAAAAGAGTACCATCTATTCTATGAATTTTATTTAAATTTTGCAAATAGACCTAATATAACAAACGAAAAAAGTTTTCCACCAGGTTTGGGATCCGCCATGGGATCTCACCTGTTACATTACTTGCCACGTTTCATTAACCTCCCTTAATCTCTGCGTTCTACGACCTTCATGTTTTTGTAGGACATCCCTCGATGTGGGCCCCTCAGAGGTTTCCTCTGACAGATCCAGGTTACGGATCCCTCTCATTGGACAAGGCTCACAGGTGTCAAAAAGCAAAACACTGTCCTAACAGGACCCCAAACGCGTGATCAGTGAGGTATTCTGACTCTGGGACTTTTTTCTTGACAAAATCATCGTGCGTCAGTAACGTCAATGCATACAAGAGCTCCCCGCCCTGATCTGACCAGAGACGCTCCACCTCTTAAGGTTTCATGCTCTGGGGTTTGGTGTAGGACCTTCACCTGACAAGGGTTTTGCTACTTAAATAAATGTTGGAAATCTACTGGCTTAGCACATCAAACTAAAAATATGAAAAGGCTAAGTAAGTTACATCCTAGGTTTCTAAAAAAACTAAATCACTGACATGAGCTCATTTTCTTTCATTTATACTTTGGCCCTTAGAGTAGAACGCAGAGAAAAAAGATCCAATTAACTAATGATCATTTTTATTATCCGTTTCTGCTCAAGTAAAGCTTTCCTGAATTCAGTGCTTTATCACTGAGCTTACTTTGCACTGAAAAACAAATGTATCCACTATTAAGAAAAGAGAAAACCAAACAAGGCTCCTTCAACCCTCTTCTACCGGCCCTCTGGGGCAGAGGGGGTCCCTGGAAGCAGACGAGGCTGCAGCCGCCGGGACAGGGGGCAGCGTCCCGGGACGCGCACTCACCCATCCGAATGGCAGCGAGGAGGTCGCTCCGGGCGTCGCTCACGGGCGGCTGCGCAGCCTCCGGCCTCTTTGCCTCGGCTCCAGGCGGGCCGTGCATCGGGGAGGGGGAGAGCGAAGAGCCGGCACCTGGAGGGCCCGGTGGCGGCGGCGGGGGGCCCGGGGGGGGCGGGGCTGTGACCACCAGCCCACCGGAGGGAGGGTGGGTAGGACCCGCGTAGGAGGGGCCGGCGGACGCTGGGAAGGGGGGCTGCGTGGGCATCTGGAGGGGGCTGACGAAGGCAGTCTGTGCGGAAGGGATCATGGGCGGGGGCGGCGGCGGCGGGGGTCCTGAGGGGTTGTAATACTCCATGATCTGTGCCGGGAGCATCCTGGCGGAGACACGAAATAAGAGTCACCAAAGAGCAACCCAGGGTCCCAACCTCGGAGGTTCCCGCGCGCCTCGGAGAGAGGCCTCCCCGGACAAGACGCACACTGGCAGCTGAATTTACAACACTGCAGGACACGAACATACACGCTTTGGACCACAGGACCACATAAATCCCTAGGTCGGAATTCAAGAGCATCTACTGACGTGCACCAGAAAGTTAACCACTGAAAACGTAACTTTCTGTGGAACACTGGAACAGCTGACTGCAGAGGTAAGAAGGCAGCACAAATGCATCCTTTGCACGAGGCATCTCAGAAGTGGGGGCTTGAAAACCCATCTTACAAGGGTTCTGTGGCCAATCAGATTGGAAAATTCTGTATTTTATATCGCGTCTCCATGGCAATTCCCCAAGCCCATGACGCCCATCAGAACATCCAAAGCTTTGAAAACCCCTCCAAGCCAAGAAATCTGCTGAGTTCTGTTTAGCCAAGAGCTTTCCAAACCAACTGGACCGCAAACCCTCTCTGCCTGATACTTGGTAAGAGCCACAGAACACACTCTGGGGATCCTGACTTAAAGAGAACCAACCACAGGGAGAAAGCCTCAGGGAGCTGAGGGACATACATTCAGAATGTGACCCACGCTGCTCTGAAGAAAAACACTGTGGATGGAAACACATTTTCAACTTCCCTGGGCGCTGACTCGGAGGGGCTAACTCTTTAAAGACTGAGGTTGTGCGAAAACTACAGCCTATCAAAACACAGGCGGGGGCTTCAATTAACAAACGCTAAACAGGAGGGTCTTTGTTTAGGTGGTGTTCGAATTTTTCCCGAACGACAGAAAACAAGAAGACCTGGTGGCAGAAGAGTATTTGGGTAACAAGAGGTCCGGGTTACATGTACAAGTGTAGCAAGTGCCGCACTGTATAGCTTTCTCCTTTGAGATACGAGTTCTCTGCGGTTCGCCCGGCATATCAGAGAGACACTGGAGCATCTGGGACAGGCTCACAAAACTGGCAGCTCATCCTTTGTCAATGCCTTAGCTCAGTCATTCAGACATAAAGGGAACGTGCGTTCGCGAATACAGACACCAACCTGAGGTTTATCTGTAATAAAAAGGGGGAGCAGCATGACACTGCATTTTTTCACACAGGATTTCTCACGACTGACAGTATCCGTATCCGGTCATTCTTGGCTGCATCCTGGCCTCCACAGTGTGATTATTCAGTGAAAATTCTTCCACCACGCACAGCAAGACCCCAGTGCAATGGCAAGCCACGGTCAGAGCCCGGGAGTGGGGAATTACCCGTAGTCGGCGGGAGCCAGGGGCGCGGGGGCCTGCGACGCCTCTGCGGCCTGCGGCGGGGGCGGAGGCGGCTTCTGGGGCCGGTTCAGGGCCAGGTGCCTGGCCGAGGCCGACGGGGGCCGGAAGTCGTGCTCGGGGGCCTGGGCTGCCGGCCCGCGTGGCGGCGCGTCACCGGCTCCGTGGGAAGGCGTCCCGGGCTGCGGGTGCAGAGTATGGTTGGGGGTGGCAGGATACGAGTAATCCGTGACGTCCGACGCGTGGGACCTGACGGCCAGAACCAGGGGTGGGAGAAAACGACGTAAGTGAAAAAGATTTCCCCTGCCAGGCATCAGCATGTATTTGAATAATAACACGGCCAAGGCACAGAAATCACACGCTTATTCCCTTTCCCGTCAACTAGGTCTAGGCCCACAAGCGACAGTGTAATCACGACTTTATCAGCAAGCGCCAGGGTTACGCGGATTCAGAGCCGCAGCTTTGAAGTGAGTGCATCAGACGGACACGGACGGGCAAGCGGCAGACAGCAGAGCCCCCTTCCTCAACATCGCAGCCGACTCTTTTCTAAGAGAGGCTGCAAGACACACTGTGCTTAACTTGAAAATGGCATCGGAGACCTCAGATTTTAGGGCAACGAAACTGAGAGCCTATGATGAGACCTTATCAAATGGCAGACGAACCGGATACATATTAACAGTAAGAACAGAAAAAGAAATCAAGGATGCGATACGGTGAGTCGCAGTTTTCTTAAACAGAAGAAACATATTTAGCCAAAAAGGAGAGGAGGAGTGCGGTGCCATGCGCAGAGGCCCTCTTGCTGTCTCTGAACGCACGGGTGGGAGGCAAACTCTGAAAGGAATGCACGTCTCGTTTTAGTCAGCAGGGTTCAGGAGGATGCTGGTACCCGGCCGCTGGGGGAGGGGAGGGCTCGGCAACGTCACAGGGTGTTAGTCACCCGGGTTACGGGACGTGTGGTCAGTACAGGGGGCACATCCTCTCGTGACGCCGAAGCAGGGGGCTGCTGAGGCTGCGATCCAAGAACAAGCGGAGCGACAAACCCTCTGGGCGTCCTGTCGTCTCCCGAGCTCCCTGCCTGCTGCAGTTTCCTGGCGTCACTCATAAACTCAATGCCCATCTTCCTTCTCTCCCACTCTTCTCTTCTCGTTCTTACTTTTCTCACACTTACTTGCTGGTTTCTGTTAGGATTCAGCTTGTGTCTCTCCCTCTGAAGGAAAGAGGCAAACACACATCGGGTCTTTGGAATTCAGACAGTAGTGTCCCTGGAGCGTCACACCACACCGAAAAGTTCTTTAAATGGCAAAAGATCGCTGGCTTTTTTCTTTTTCCTTCCCTAATTGCAATATAATAATAACCTGTAACTCACTTTCTTCTCCCCGAAGTGCACTATAAACTCTAGATTACAGTGTGCGTATGACTGCCTTCTGAACTATGGCAACTGCTTGCTGGTCAGAGAGTTAAAAATATTTTCAACGGGGTAAGACTCTGACCTGTATTTAGATTTATCTTATTTTAAAAACGTAAATACCTAAAACTCTGGAGTCCTTGACGATGGGTGCTTGGCTCTGTCGGGGGGGCTACGTCATAGACTGGGCATAACTTTCTAAGGGAAACGGACTCATCTACAAAACACGGGGTGCTTCTGACGGGATGAGCAGCCAGGAACTGGGAATACTCTGGCACAATTTGGAAAGCTGTCCTGTAAAGCAGCTTGGTGATAAAGGGCCGAAAGGAGGCAATACAAACGGCATAATCGGATGGAGGAAAGGAACGGGCGGTGAATGTCCGACATCAAGAATTACAGCAGGAGAGCGGGAAGGACAGGGCTCTGACGAAGGGTGGGTGGGAGACGGGACCGGTCACTCGAGGGGTCACTGCCCAAGTACAGGGGACACCGGTGGGCTGGAGGAGAGGTGAGGAGGGGGGTGACCTCTGAGAGACAAGGACCCCTACAGGAAGGCAGAAATCAGCCACAGAAGACATGGCACTAGTGTGGGCACGAGCAGGTGGTCCTGAAGCTGCATGAGCGTCAGGAATTATCTGTTATGGGAAAGAGAACTTGGAGGAGTGAAGACAAGATGGAAACAGGAGGAAGTAGGTGTAAGCAGTGGAGACCCAGTGGGAGAATCAAACGAATCCCGCAGGGTTCTGTGGGTGGGAGGGTGGGCAGAGTCAGACGTCTGCAACACCCAGGACAGGAGGAGGAAAGGGGCGAGGACGGTGGGCTTCCGGGTCGCTGGGGAGAGCAGTGGGCAGGCACTGCATCAAGTCTTATCCTAAACGTACGCTTAGAATCAAACCATTCCTGACCATCTACAAACAGAGTAAAAACTTACCATCAGTTTATGCAATCGGCTTAAAATATGTCAGTTATATGAACAACTTACACACATACCATGATACTTGATACTCAAATTTCCCTCAGTTATCCTGAATACATCCACTAAAAACCGAGTTTCTAAGTAATACTTAAAACATGAATACAAGAAGTTAAAAAAATCAAAAGATAGAAAACAGAGCAGGATTTCACTTTTGTAAAAAAAAAAATTTGCACATTTACAGAAAAAAGACCAAAGAAAGAAACACACTAAAATGCAAAAAAAGTGGTTTCTTTGGATAACAGGATTATGAATACTTTAATTTTTTCTACAATTTCCAAATATGGAAAGTTTATCTTATTTAATAATAAGAAAAATAGTGATATACTTTAGTCAAATAAAAAATAAAAATTTCCAAAATAATTTAAGGGATATCATCCATCAATTGTACACCCAGTATGGCACAATCCAATCTCAGATTCTAGAATAAATATCAATTATTCAACTGAGGGATTAAAAAAAGTCATTTTCCATCTACCTACTGAAATGAAAGGGAATATATGGAGAATTACAAAGTATATGTTTTGCATGAGTCAACAGTCACAACTAAGTTAGCTGTAAAAAAACAAAACCCAAATGGCCCTCCTGGGAGCTATCAAGTTCAAGCACTTCTCCCACCCAAAGAACCATGGGCACAAGTGTGTCATCATTCTTACTTTCCACAGAAATAAACTGACATAAAGATTAAAACTTGAGGCCAGGGCTCAGTTAAAGCTCCAATAATTCTCTAATAGCTAACCGATCACAGCTTGTACAGAAGAATGACCTAGACCTGCCTCATAGAAAATGACTGACAGCCCTTGTGGGGTAGGAGTACCTATAGGGCTGTAACCACCAAATATTAAAAGCATCTTCCACCTGGCAGTCTGTGCTAAACACTGAGGTTAATAAAGACAAACATAAAAAGAAAACAAACCCAGATCTAACGCAAGGTCCAGGTTGTTGCTGTTTGTGAAACATCCTTGAATCACGTAAGAATTCTCTATTCACATTTTTAAACACTGACGGGAAGACTCCAACTTTACAGAAGCAGAAATAGGAAATTAACCATAAGTTACAATTGACTGGTCAGTTCTTCTCCTTCAGTGAAGCCCTTTTGGGATAAATGCTGCTTACTGACCACATCTTTCACATCTGCAAGAGAGATTTTTACTTAATTGCTAACAAATTTTTAAAATAAACTTCAACAGAATTCTCCTCCTGCAGTTAGAATACATAAGATGAGCGAACTGAAGGAAAAGAATCTTTGTTCATCACTTTTAGAAAAGGTTATCAAAAAGAACAACAGTTATTCCTTGATCACATCAGCCACCACCTACCAATCGGTTCAGATACCAAGTGGCAAAGGAAAGGCAACATTCTAAGCAAAAGAGGCAGAGAGAGAATTAAATGATTATTAAAATTAAAAGGGTCAGTATAGGCAGTTACTATGCCCAAATTCAGAATCAATGTTAAAACAGTACATCTAGGTTAATGGAATGCTCAAGTTAAGCCAGAGAGACAGAAAATCACACAAAGTAACCCAACGTCATAGAAAACTGCTGTAAACTATTATTTCGAAGTCAAAGCATATATACCGTTCATTTTTAAGGAAAGTTTGGAAACACACTGTGGGCCACAGAAGCACAATGCTACCGTGCATTTCCATTTACAGGGAAGCCAAGGCCGGCTTTGCACACACACACGCACACACACCTAGTGTCTGGGGACAGGGATCCCTCGGAAGATGCTCCGTGGTGTACGTTCTGCGACAGCCTGGTGTCGGGTCTAAGCTCTTTGTCATACGCCATCATGTTCCATTCCTGGCGCCTGTTTCTGGCTTTTCTAACCTTTTTCACCTCCCGGGTTGTGCCATCTATACGCTTTTGCTCCTGACGTCCGGGAAGGAAGGCAAGCGTGCCGAGACAGAGGGAAGGAAAAGAGCGGGTTAGTGCAGCGGCCCCGGCAGCCACGAGCCTGGCGTGCAGGCAAGGCAGGCCCGTTTCCATCACTCCCGGGTCAAGAACGTTCTAACACGCTTACCCAACTCAGACCCGACCAAGATAACACATACCTAACGATTTAACGTCGACACATCAGAGTTACCGTGCTGCAACTTCAAGAGTCGCTTACCATCATTTTTGGTCAAGAATTCTCACTTCACTAGGATTTAGCTCGTTTTCAATGTATGACACCTTTTAGATCTCTATTATACTCATGAGATACCTGCCCGCACCAGACAGAGAAATCGTTTCCCACCCCTACACCATTCTGACTTGTTAACGTGCAGTCATCTTTCAAAGCATAATTTTAAATGCTCCATTTCAGTTTGAAAAGGTTATTGCAGAATATTTAAGCGAACCCTGCAACTAGCTTAACAAAAAAAACAAGATAAGAACTTACCTTCCCTCCCGTACAAAGAATCATTCCTGCTCCAGCCCTACTTTGCCAGCAAAAATGTCTTCGATAAATAACTTGGGTCCTACGCAGGTGCTTCTTTAAAGGTGAGGACAGTTACTTCTACGTGTGTTTACGTCCCTCCTGCTTCCCCCGTGAGATCTGCTGACCTTTAGGGAGGTGAACTATGCGCCTTTAAGTCCTACGCTCCCCTCACGGCATCTCCACGCACGGCTCTACAGAGGGTCCACGCTCGGTAAACGCGGACTGAATGATCACGTGCAGGTGAGCGATGGTGCTCACTACGTCCCAGCACCTGCCAGGCCCGGACGGTACAAACGCCAAACAACAAAAGACAAGGATCTGCCCTCATGGAGCTTGAGGTCCAGCGGGGAAGCCCAGAGTCACACGGGTAAATGCACAATTATGAAATGTGCAACAACACGAATGTATTACACAGAGAACGCTGTCCGGTCTGGGAGTCAGGGAGGGTGCCCGAGAGGCTGGGACGAGCTCTGCAGGGTGAGGAGGCCTGAGTCCTGCAGAGGAGGGGGGCAGACGCACTCAAGAGGCCATGGGACAGCATCTCGCCAGGAGAAGCGACAGAAGGCGAGTGTGAATTCGGGCAAACGGTGGGTAAGACCTTGAAGGCTGCGTAGAAATGTTGTCCTGGGAAACCATGAAGACTGAGAGGGGAGGGGCTGGCACGTGAGAGGAGCCCCTGTGCTGGGGACAGAGTCCACGGGGAGAGGCAGGCATGCTGGGCAGAAAGCTGCTCAGGTGTCCAGAAGGAGAGGAGGCCCATGGGAGAGGAGGGGAGCTGTTAGCCCAGGTACCCAGGAGGCTCAAGTGATGTGCTGGCAGACGACGTGAACGTGAAATTCACAGAACACATGCCAAGTGTTAATAAAGACACGGAAAGATGTGCAATTCGTATTCGATTTTTTGGGGGGTGGGGAAGCTCATCAAAAAATAATAATAGTTCATCAGCAGATGAATGGATAAAGAAGATGTGGTACATATATACGATGGAATACTACTCGGTCACAAAAAAGAACGAAATAATGCCACTTGCAGCAACATGGATGGACTTGGAGGGCATTATGCTCAGTGAAGTAAGTCGGACAGAGAAAGACAAGTACTGTATGATACACTTATACGTGGAATCTAAAAACTACAGCAAACTAATGAATATAACAAAAAAGAAGCAGACTCACAGATACAGAGAACAAACCAGTGGCTACCAGTGGTGGGGGGCACATAGGGATGGGGGAGGGGGAGGTGCAAACTAGTGGGTGTAGGGCAGGCTCGAGGATGTATGTACAACATGGGGAATAGAGCCAATATTTTGTAGTAACTATAAATGGAAAGTAACCTTTAAAAACTGTATAAAATTTTTTTTAAATTTTTAAATAAATGAAGATAATACCAAATAATAATAATAATCTTCAGGACTGGAGGAGGCCTGTGAGGAGTATAAACTGGTTCAGTCCTTAAAGGGTCAGGAGCAATAGGATGGTATCTTTCAAATTTTCAAGTTCACATTGCACTTCTGGGAATTTACTCTGACGAAATATGTGCACATGAGCACAGGTACCCCCTACAGTGCTGTAACAGCAACAGTTTAGAAGCAACCTAAATGTTCATTAATTTGGTAATGGGTAAATAGTTTATGAAGCCTCCGAACTTTGGAATATGACACAACTATTAAAAAGAATGAAGTACACCTTTATTACGTCACTGTATGTATATGTCTGTGTGTGTGTGTATACAGGTCAATTCTAGGAATAAAAAATACTCCGTGAAGTGTGTACACATGTATTTATGAACGCCCTACAAGGTCGAAAAGTATGCACATGTGTTACCAGAGGGTGGTTATGCCTGGGCAAGGGAGAAACTCGCCCCCAAATTTTCTAAACGAACGTGTTTACTTCAGGGTGGGTGGGGCATTTTACAACTGGCATGTATTGTGTGAACACTTTTAAAACCAAAAGAGAAAAAAGAAGGGAGACCTCAATATACATCTCACTCAAGCGTCACTGTATTACACTAATTAGTAACTATCACCCTTACTTTTAAGAGATGTATGCTGGCATATTCAGGGATAAGTGTTATATCTGCCACTTTCTTTACAATGGTTTAGCCTCCAGTCTACCCATCAACACGCACCCGACACACACACACACACACACACACACACACAACTATACTAAAATGCTAACCATGAGGTATCTGCATCTCAACTACGCTGCCCACGTTAAAATCCTGAGACTACTGCAAGCTGTTTCCTGCCCCAGGATGATCCTAGCTGCTCCTATCAACACCTGAAAGCCCCTCCGTCCGCCCAGCACGCCTCCGGCATCCCCTCTCACGTACATGCACGCACAGTCGCACACACGCTCACTCTGTAGCTAACTTCTGCTATCAGTCCTTGCACCTCAGTGAGCAACACCGAGACGCCTTCCTCAACTCACCACCTCACCTTCTGCACTGTCACCCCACCTGCTGCTGCCACCTCCCCCAAGGCTTCTCCTTCCCAGCACTGTCACTACAGCCTTACAACGACATGATTATTTGCATAACTTAAAAAAAAATGTTTTTAGACCATCAAACCAAGGAAATTTAATGTTCAGAAACAATGGATGTCTTATCCCCAAATTTTCTAAACTAATTCTTCCTTCAGATAGAATTGTCTGTTCCAAAGTGAAAGTGACTTTTGGGTTTCTAAAATCCTGGGAAATTAAGGATATCTTGCCTCATCTTCTGTTCCTATATAAAGCAGATTTGTATTAAAATTTTCAAATTTCTTTCCCTCTTTATGAGTTCCAAAGGACAGCATGATTATCTAATGTTTGTTTCCCCCGCTATATTTTCATCTCCATGAGGGTGATAATCCTTTCTTTTTTATCACAGCATTTACAAGCCATTCAAAGGAGAACCATTATATAAATGAATGAATAAGAAATTCTCATCAGAATTTTATGTCTTTGAGGAATATGGAATGAGACAAAACTGCCAAGGAAATGACAAATAATTTTGAAGACACAGTAACCAGAGTAGATTAAGACTAAAGAACAGTGGCAAAAAAGTTAAATATTTTTGTCAAAAGTATCACTGATGCTTCTAGGAAATCCTGGGAGGCCACTTTAAAAGCAGGAGATTTTTAAAGGAGAGTACTCTTAAAAGTACTTGGGGGTTTGCCCTGTTACCATAAAAAAGTTCGGGGATTCAGACCAACAGGGCTTTAAATCTCTGTTCCTTTTCCTTTGGAGAGATTAGTATCTTCTTTTTCTTCACCTGAACACTTTGCAGCTTCTTTGCTTGGATATTTCTCCACGTGAATACCCAGCAACTCTTCGAAGATTTCCCATTAAATCTCCCCAACCCATCAGCACGAGAAGTGCACACAGATAACCAAGTCTGTGGAATTCTCTCCCAGAATTCGTGGTAACCTCTCACACTTGCAGTCTGCAACCTATTTCCATGTTCCCTTTCCTAAATCCTGTTTTCAAATCTCAAGTTCTCTTCCATCTCGAACTGTCACTCCTACTGGGCCAATACACCTACTAGATGTCTCAGAACCTTCAGGCAGCCAGCCCACAACATGCTAAGCTCTTAATTCACACACCCTAATATTTGTCAAACAAAGCAGGTGGTCATTTTTTAAAACACAGCTCACATATAAAAGGCTTGGCAAATACCTGCCTTTGGAGAGTTAACTCTGATTTTCAATGGTTTAAGTCTAATTTCTGGGCCCCAAAGGGATAATTTTCAAAGCAGAAGTTCCTTAATCTGAGAGTGGGTTTGTCCTCCCAAGAGCGTTTGCAGTACAGATGTCTCTCAACCTTCCAACTTGCAATTCTCCTGCCTACGACCACCCCACCAAAGGGAATCTCATTTTTAGTAAATACTACCCTCCTCCAAATCAGATCACACACGCTTTTCAATCCAATATGAGCCTCTCACCACGGTCTTAATTACAGTTAGGTGACAACCCAACAATTAATAAGGTTAAAAAGACCAAAGCAGAAAATTCTAACTGATATGGAATGCTGACTACTTGACGAAATTTGAAGAGCAAGAGAAAAGTTATAAACCACAGTTCCGAACAAAACTGAAATTTCAGCCACTGTATTTATTAAAGCAAAGCAAGTATTAGAGAACAAATCAACAGTATTTATTGAAAATAGTATTACTGTGTTAGACTGAATGGTATCTTCATGTGACAAATGCAACCTCTAAAAAAACTTCACGAAATTCAACATCCCAACCGTTTATAAAGAATTTACTGATTTTAAACTTCTAATTTCTAAGGGAGAATCCCATTTACACATTTATACGCACGTTTCCCATACTAGAATTATTTACCTTTTGACGTCTTTTCTCTTTCCTTTTGTCTTCTGTGTCCTGTAGCATTTTTTCTTTCCAGAGGTCAAAGAAATAGGAAGGATCAGTATAGAACTTCAGCCCGTCCTTTTTATCATCTCTATAAACCAATGTATTACGAGTCGGAGGGGAGAAAAGGTCGTTAGAGAGTTTCATATGGGGTAAACATTAATGTTAATTCTAAATCATGAGATAACATCTACGTGAGGAATTTGAACTGTCCTTATACACTGTTAAGTCTCCCAATTTTCCTTATTTGGAAGAATGTGTGAACATGCAAGAAGAGCACTTTTTTTCTAGAATAATGAAGTAAAAGCTACTCTTGCACATTTAGATTTCGGTATAGCCAAGTGCTGCCCAAATCACAACATGGCTCGTAACCAGCAAGATTTAGTTCCACAGTTATTTCAAGGTATGTTCTGTTTATTCCAATGGGGGCTACACACACAGATGGATGGATTCTTAGTATATATATACATTCACTTCTGCTCTGGAGCGACAATGTTATTAGGATAAAAATTAGCAAGTACTCTGTGCTTTTCTCTTAATCAGGTTTGCCCAATGTCTACAATTCAATTAGGAAAGGAGCAAAAGGTTCACGGTGTATAAATGTAACTAGGATAAAAAGTGATGACCTAGATAGTTTTTTAAATGGAAGTAACCGGCAAAGACAATTCACTTGTAGCCATTTCATTGTCAAGAACTGCTACAATTACTATATTCTAAAACATACTTCAAGTCTTTTTAAAAAATATTTATTTATTTATTTTGGGCTGCATTGGGTCTTCGTTGCTGTGCACGGACTTCTCACTGCGGTAGCTTCTCTTTGTTGCAGAGCACCGGCTCTAGGCACACGGGCTTCAGTAGTTGTGGCTCACGGACTCAGTTGCTCCACGGCATGTGCGATCTTCCCGGACCAGGGCTCGAACCCGTGTCCCCTGCATTGGCAGGTGGATTCTTAACCACTGTGCCACCAGGGAAGCCCCAAGTCTTTATATAAGTTATTCATTTATCATAAAGCCAATAAGAATGCAGCCAATATGAATCCAAAGTTGTAATATAAATCAATAGATAGCAAAGCTCAAAATAATCATGATAAGAAGGGAACACTCTATTTATTCTACTAATGCTTTAAAAAGTATCTGGCCTGTATATTACCTTCAAGAGAAGGCAAAACATTTACATTTAAAATTAGCATGTCAGGGACTCCCCTGGTGGCGCAGTGGTTGGGAATCCGCCTGCCAATGCAGGGGACACAGGTTGGATCCCTGGTCTGGGAGGATCCCACACGCCGTGGAGCACCTGAGCCCATGTGCCACAACCACTGAGCCTGCGCTCTAGAGCCTGTGAGTCACAACTACTGAGCCCGTGTGCCTAGAGCCCGTGCTCCGCAACAAGAGAAGTCACCGCAATGAGAAGCCCGCGCACCGCAACGAGGAGCAGCCCCTGCTTGCCACAACGAAGACCCAATGCAGCCCAAAATAAATTTATTTTTTAAAATTAGCATTTCAATTAGTCATTTAAGGCATACAGAGAAAGAAAAAAAAATCAGAGAAATGAGTATAGAAAAGAGTTTGTGGCCACACAGTCAAAGAAAGTGACATGAATTACTCAAGGAAACCTGGTCTTGAAGTTCCTGCTATGCTGTGTTCTGTAAGCTTCTCAGCATCAAATAAAGAGACCCAGGCTTTCATGAGGGTCATCTGGTAGCTCTGTCTTAAAGTCGCTAACAAATCAGCACAATTCACTCTGTACTTTAAACTTTAATTACTTAAAATCCTTTCTTTTCCAAATTTGCTAAGTGAGAAGCAACCTGCACTACTGAGATTTTATCAATAACATTATTGTGAAAAATATAAATTATTTCCCTAAGATACTAGGCCTTCAATATAGGTGAAGACAGAAAAACTGAGCAGGAACTTGCTGCAATTTTAAGATGTATAAAATGCACCTTCTTTTTTTCAAAAATGGAGCTAATACTTAACGGAATAAATATGTTTAATAACTTAAGCAAATGTTAACCCTGACATCAGAACATAAGCAGAAATGTCCTATGTTTATCGCAACTAAACATTCGATTTTTCAGTCACATTGTACATCTCATATTTAAGACTGCATTGTGACTGTGTCATATTTAAGTCCAAATGCAAAAGTTTATGTGTTTTCTTACCCCAAACATTTCTGTATTAATAAAAAGTAGATTTGAGCTGGCACTACTATTCTTAAATACTATTAAAAAGTCAGACATTTTTCTTTTCCATAAGACTGAGTAAACACACAATAATATAATATATAAAGGTCGATTCATTTTTTATGCAATTAAACATTTTAAATCACCACAAATATTTAATCATGATCTTGAATAATCAAATACAAGTGGTTCATTGAATTTTCTGGGTTTCTTTTTTCCTTTAGAACAATGTATTTAGTGAGGTTTCTTAGGAAAATTTTACTAAGTTCTCATGGCTCTGGGCTAATAAGTAAAACTGAAATTGTCCCAGAAAAATGTCTATTGAACAAAAGCAAAGTCACAAGTTAAAACGTTAGGCTTACAATACCACTATTCATCTACATCTTTAAGTGAGTGTGCTAAAACCTCCAGAAAAGTATGCTTGTTTCATATAAAAATGTGGACCCTGGTCCTCTCCCATCATGGTTTCCATGGAATCTCTATTACATTTTTTGGAGAATCTTTCTGTCCATGCTGAAAGACAGGGATGCAGTCTGAATTACTGCTTTACTAGCAGAGCCGCAACAAAGCACAGCTCCAAACGTCTCCTTTTGGACCCTGCGGAAGGATAGTTAATTCAGACCCAAAAAACCTCTGGGCACTCTCTGAGAAGGGCCACTGGGCCCAGGAGGGCAATAATGGGCGTGAAGGACACAGTGATTTCAGGAAGGCCTCTGCAGGGGTACTACCCAGCAGAGCTAATCCTGGGGGACCGTGGGGACCCCACCACCAGCCTGACTGAGCTCACCAGAAGCTGGACCAGTGAGCGCGACAGTGGGGTGAAAAGACAGGGAAGTACAGGGAAGTACATGAAACGGGAGAGAACACACGGATGTGGCCAGCGGGAGGAGAGGAGTTCTAAAGGGCATTTTTAGTTAGTTTCTTAATATTCATTTTTTGCACATTTTCTATTCTTTTTCCTGGAAGTTTGGTCCTAATGATGTGTCCTACCACTTCACACAGAAGGTTAATTTCTTGACTATATATTCACTCTTAGAAACCTCTAATGCTGTAGAACATGTTTTTCTGAATTCAATAACAAATGTCTGCAGGGCTGAAATGCTGAGACAGGTGTTTTGCTGCATTAGAAGTGAATTATGCAGTTCCTTTAAACTTGATTTTGAACGCGAGGAACAACACAATCACACAGGGTTATTACATAATGTGCCCACTTCTGCTTTAGATATCTGCATTTAAAAGCTAACATGAGCGCTCCCGCTTCTCTTGGTAAACTTATTTATATTTTGAAAGACTCAGACTTCAGCAATTCTGTAAATAACTAATTTCACTGTGGCTAACACCACAATTACCGTTCTCAAAGTCTGAAAAGATATTTTCACCGCACTGCTCGCCTCTCTCAACTTATTTACACTGAAAAGGCTCTGGGGGTACACAAAGCCGTACCTGTATGGTGTAAGGATATTCAGAGGAGGTGGTTTATCACTCTGGTTGTAAATGTCAGCAACAGGATTAGGAATGCTGTTCTTTGAAACCACCTGCTGGTCTTGGACTGTGGAACTTTTGAAAGCTTTTTTCATGTTGATATCCTGTAGTGACACTATTTAGAGAAAAGTCCAAGTCAGGTGATATGGAAATATTTTAGAAACAAGTATAATTTGACTCACAATCAAAAACATCTCCTAGAATAGCCAAATAATGTCTTTTATTGTTCACTTAAAACCATGCTTAAATAGTACATGCATTCCCTCCCTCTGATAAACAGTTATCTCTGTGAGTCACGCCTTTCCTTCTTCTGTAGTGATATAATGATTTCATGGAACCTAATATTAGAGCATCATTCTTTACTCACATAGCATTTCTCAGAAACCACACAGAAATAGAGTTATAACAGGAATGGAAACACAGTACCCCTGGTTATCGTAGGGGGGAAAATCACTCAAACAGTTAATACCAGTTTAATTACAATACATGTGGGAAATACTTCTGCAAAAAACACACAAACGTAAAAACTGCATTAAATTTTTCTGACACTAACATTAAGGAGAGAGGGCAAAGCTTTTCAACCTACCTGTAGTCCTAGAAATTAAGCAGCATGATACAAATCTACACTAAGGGATGAGAGAACCAGGCTAATTATGCTCATGTCTTGAGTTTGTACAACATGTTACATCTCAGGTTTCAACTCATCTGACCTCCACACAGACTTTTTGAGGTGGGTAGACTGTTGCATTAACCCACTGGACCAATGAAGCTGACGGTCAGGGGTGTTAAATGACCTTTCCAAGGTCACCCTGCAGAACAGTGGCAGGCCCAAGTAGAGCACAGATTTCCTAACTCGGCCGAGGGATTTTTCTACAGTTACATCCATGGCAAGGAAAGTGATAAGGTAAAATCTTGATTGGAAAGAAATTTTAAGGATATGAGATATGCTGTAGAATCTCATGAGATTTAACCTACAGACTAACCTTCTCCAGTGTAAGGTTTATCACAAGCGTTACAACTGCAAGAACCAACAAAAAACTGAAGACAGACAAATATTTTTTAAAAAAACACTTGTGATACCATTTGAAAAGTGAATGATTGATTTAAAATGTTAAAAATTTCTTATCTGAATAGACCAAGCAGCTATTCAAATTTTTATTTTTTAAAATAAGAGATAAGTTTTAAAAATCAGACTTAAAAGAGCACAGCTTCAGCTTGCTACTTATTGTTCGAAAAGTCAGAAAGAATGCTCATAACAGATATTAAAATATCAATGTTCTACATTTCTGTTAAATTTTTAGTTTGCTAATTTAATTTTGACCTTTGAAAAAGATCTGAACATGAGAAAACATGTTTTTCTTAAATGATGAGGGATGAATTCCATAAATAACTATATTAAAAAAAAGAAAACCTTCTTATTACTACTACTATTAAAGGCCTAGTAGAAAAATCAGATGCTAGGATTGTTTTAATGCAACAAGAGAAATTGTAAGTACCCTTATATAAAGGTAAAAATAACTTTTCAAAGTAAATATAAAATGGCACATCTTGATTTTGGGGGACAGATTTTTTCCAGTCTAATTTCAGTCTTTTGTTCAAAAGAGACAGCAAGTGGAAAAATTCTAAAAGGAATTGTTGAATATTCATTTTGTTGAAACTACCCCAATTTCAGGGTATGACCATCAATTAACTACACAGCACCTGTCAACACTAACTTTGTTTTAAAACCCTGAAGCCTAGAGGCCTTCAGTAAATGTTATTTCTGGGTAGTTAACCCAGCAGGATCAGCGGCATGACTTAGAAGCCTCGGCCCTAAGGAGAGCAGCAGGTGATAGCACACCCTCCCCCTTAGCTGGACAGAGTCTGTGATTTTAAGTAAGAAATTATCTTTACTACCAATAACTACCAATGACGTCCATGAGGACTTCTAATACTGAATGCATTCAAAGAGTCCTTTAAAACAAATACTACATGTGTAGTTTATTTAAAAAGAGAGTGTGGGGCTTCCTTGGTGGCACAGTGGTTGAGAGTCCGCCTGCCGATGCAGGGGACACGGGTTCGTGCCCCGGTCCGGGAAGATCCCACATGCCGCGGAGCGGCTGGGCCCGTGAGCCATGGCTGCTGAGCCTGCGCATCCGGAGCCTGTGCTCCGCAACGGGAGAGGCCACAGCAGTGAGAGGCCTGCGTACCAACCAAAATAAAAAAGAGAGTGTGGCACACAAGGCAGACAAGATAGGACTCTCTTAATTACTAATTAACCCCATTGTTGTGGGTTTTCCCCCTCACCGTTCTTCTAGAAAAAGACAAGATGAAATAACGGCATACGACCCCAAGGAAGAAGCAGGAATTACCCTGAGATCAACCACTCCTGTCCCGTCCGCATCACTTCCAGCTCACAGCCCTCAGGCAGTTACCTACCCTCTTCCACTGTTGAGTCCAACTGGGTGACTTTGACAGCAAGGCGATCGATTCTGTCTTGAAGAGAATTTGCTCGGATGTAGAAGTTGTTGGCCTCATTAAACAACTCACCAAATATGTCTTCAGCATGTTTGCCTGGAGAAAGGAACGCATGGGAAAGGCCACCTGGTCAGAACCCACATTCTCACCCAAGCCAAACTCCAATCTCAACACGTGCGGGTTTGCGCAAATGATCACAAAAATAAAGTATCACAGTCAAAGGCCTGTAGAATTTTTCAAAATTTATTAGGCATGTTCACACATATCTGAGACTGACCCCAAGTTGTAGAATTTTAAAATGCCCCAAAATGGTATAGAATTTTTACTTGATTGTTCCATGAGCTATCCCACCAGTTGCTTTCCATTAAACTTCTTTAGAAAAAACTGCTCTCTCATTTTGCATGCTGCATGTATAAACATCTCAGGACCTACGGTTTCCCTTTACTTCCCAAGGTAATTCAGTAAATCATGTTGTTTTCTAAACTTAGGATTTTACCTCATTCACAATCGGAAATGTTAGACATCTTATATGGCGCCGACAACTTTCCAATAGCATTAACTTCTTCTAATTCATATTTCAAAATCTAGGTATACAGTGCTGACTCTGGCCCTCCCTAAAAATCGACATGTTGAATTCTGAGTTAAATTTTTCTCTGTGGATCACCTCTTCATGCTTGTGAGTGCTAGACATACTTCCCAATTTTTCTTAAAGTTTCTGAAAGTTTAACAAGCAAGATAGGAATCAGTATCTTACGATGAATTTCCAAATCCAAACGCTACTCCTTTATTCTCTCAACAAACATCTAATAACTGCCTACTGAATGTACAAGGCATGCCTGCATCCTCTCTCCCCGGACAGAGACACCACTATTTTTTTTTGTAACTAGATTTCATTTTTTAGACAGTTTTAGGTTCACTGAAAAACTGGGCAGAAAGCAGAGAGTTCCCATGTAACACCTGCCCCCCCCACACACACATAGCCTCCCCTGCTATCAGCACCCTGCACCAGATGGCACATGTGTTATAACCGATGAACCCACACTGACATGCCATTATCACCCCAAGTCCAGTCTACATTAGGGTTCACTCTTGATGTAGGACATTCTCTGGACTTTGACATGTATATATAATGACAGGGATCCACCATTGTAGTTATCATACAGAGTAGTTTCACTGCCCTAAAAATCCTTTGTGCTCCAGCTGTTTACCCCACCCCATCTTGGCAACCACCGATCTTGCTTTTACTGTCTCCACAGTTTTGCCTTTTCCAGAATATCATAGGATTGAAGTCATATAGTAGACAGCCTTTTCAGATTGGCTTCTATCACCTAGTGATATGCACTTAAGGTTCCTCCGTGCCTTTTCATGGCCTGATAACTCATTTCTTGTTGTCACTGGATAACAACCCATTGTCTAAAGGTAACACAGTTTTATTTATCCGTTCACCTACTGAAGGACATCCTGGCTGCTTCCAGTGTTTGGTGATTAGGAATAAGCATTTGGGTGCAGCTTTCCGTGTGGATCTAAGTTTTCGACTCACTTGGGTAAATACCAAGGAGCATGACTACTAGATTCTACGGTACGAGTATGTTTAGGTCTTTAAGAAACAGCTAAACAGTCTTTCAAAGTGGCTGCACCATTCTGCACTCCCACCGGCAATGAACAAGCGTTCCTGTTGCTCCACGCCCTTGCCAGCACTTGGTGTTGTCAGTGTTTTTGCATTTTTGCCATTCTAATAGGTGTGTAGTGATATCTCGTTTTAATTTGCACTTCCCCGATGACATGTGATGTGGAGCATCTTTTCATGTGCCTGTTTGCCATCTGTACACCTTCTCTGGTGAGGGGTCTGTTCGATAAAAAGTCTGCACACAAATTATATGTTTTTAAATACTGTAACTAGATGTGGCACCCAGAGTTAACGTTTGTTTGCTGCCTTGTCAACTCTTTCCTGAGCGAGACTTGTGCATCTAATTACCTCATAAACATCTCCACATGGATGTCCTGCAAGAATCTCAAAGCCAGGACAAGTTCTCATAGGAACTCATGTTCACCTTAACTCAAACGTGCACCCCCACTGACCACCCCGAAAGAAGCCCAAGTGAGAACAGAGTCCTCCGTGACAGCTCCCTCCCTCCACGGCCACTGACACCAAACCTCGGCCCCTTACGCCCCCAACCCCTCGGCTCTGGCCCTCCTTGTTTCTCGCCCGAATTACATCAACAGCTTTGTTTCTCTGCCTCCAGACTGACCTTCCACTCTCAAATCCCTGCAGCACGCTGCTACTGCGCCGATCCTGCACGGCTCCCAGCAGCCTAACGCCACCCCTGAGGCTCTCAGCAGGACACGGGGGGCCCTGTGCACCTCAGCGCTGCCCCTTTTCTGGGCTCCAGAAGAACGCACTGCCGAAACCTGCCCCACTTGCTCACAGACCCTGTTAGTCCCTCCTCAGGTTCGAACCTGTGCACTGTCACCTCGCTCAGAAGATGCTGAAGGCCAGTTACGGCCCAGAAGGTTCTACGTGGTCCGGCTCATCTGCCTCGCTGGCCCATCCCCTGCTTCCCTCTCCCTCCCACGCCCCACGCGGGCAACACGGGCCCCTGCTGACGCTCAGCTGCGCTGGCCACGCCCGCTCCTTCCCAGGCTCACATCTCCTGCCCCTCCTGCCTGGGCCACTGCTGCCATCCAGGTCTCGACCCAAGGTCACCTTCTAAGGGAGGCCTTCTCCAGCAACTACAGCTAAATGACCATCGCCTCCCGCCCACACTCACAGACGTAAACAAACACACACGCAGCCCGTCCCTGCTGGGCAGTATTTTTCTCCCGAGCACTTACCACCACGTAGTAAGTTACACACCCGTACTTATTCATCCTGTTTCCTGCCTGGCTCCTGCCACTAGGACATACGATCCGGAGAGGAGGTCTCTCCTCGGTCTGTGCGCTGCTGTTTCAGTCGCCAAGGTCTAGGGCGTGCCTGGCTCATCACAGGTGCTCAAAAAGAGTTTTGAATAAACGAATAAAAATGCATACACTTAAAATCAATCCTTCCAGATGCAGACTGGGGTCTGTGAGATCAGAGGCCCCCCTCTGTGTTCGCAAATACAGTAAGTCTGTTACATACGAACCTTCAAGTTGTGAAATTTCAAAGACCCGAACATGCGTTCCCAGGTGCAGTCGTGTGAATTGGTTCACGTGTCTGGCGTACACTGCCACGTGCGTGCATCCTCTACACGTGGCTGTGCTTCTGTGTGCGTTACCGCACAGCACTGTAGAGAGTACAGTAGTCCAGTCCCTTTATTTCAAGTCCAGAAGCAAGTGTAAAAGCAGCAATGACGTGGCTGGTACTACTGTACTTTTCAAGGTACTGTACTGTAAGATTAAAAACGTTTTATTGTTTGTGTTTGTTTTTTATGTATTATTTGTGTGAAAAGTATTATAAACCTATTACAGTACAGCACTATATAGCCAACTGTGTTAGCTGGGTACCTAGGTTTTGTTGGCCTTATGAACGAATTGGACTTACGAACGCACTCTCAGAACAGGACTTGTTCACATGTCAGGGACCTACTGTACCCAAAGGACGCCTCAGTCACAGGACGCATCACATGCCCCTATTCTTGTCTTTATTGACGGAAGTTCTTTAAGGGTGTGAGCCATGCCTTATCCGCATTGCTTCTCTGCACTGTCTGTGCTGAGCCTGTGCTCAGTATCTCTTGAATAAAAACACATAACCTGTACCAGTGTTTTCCTGTTAACAAGGACACAGCCAACAAAGGCTCCCTGCTCATGTAAGTTTGGGAAATGCTGGACTAGAAGGATTAAACGTGTATCTATGCCTCAGGGCATCTTAAAATCTTTAATACACTCGTGTGTGTTAGGATTCTGCAGAAGCCCCTAGCACACCCTGTTTTCAAACTGACTGGGCCTGGAAACACCAGTAACACCTTTCAGAAATAATGTTTTCTGAAGCCCATTTGGGAAAATGCCTGCCCGTTCACCGGGATGACCTGTAGACAGAGCACCGTGTTCCGAATGCTTTAGATCCAGGTCTAGCAGTTGCTTATTTGGAATGCCAGACGTAGTCAAAATGGAACCAACTGATTTTTGTTTTTCTACTTGCCCATTCATGGTTAGAAAAAAAAAAAAATTCCAGTGCAACTCCAGAAGAACCCTTTTCCCTTCAACTCTGCAGAAATCTAATTAATAGGGACAGCGTATACCAGCAAGAACACAGGCATATACGGCACAACCTCTTGCAGAAGAGACATCAGCGTTCTCACAGCACAGCAAGCACTGCTGAGAAGCACACTCTGCTAGATGCTAAATAAGTTGAAAAGGGTCAATAACACGGGCCCTTTACCTTCCATGCTTAACCCTACTTGAAAAGAACATACAACTGCTACTATACCCCCATTGGAAGTTCTCAATTTATAAAAAGAAACAGAAATTAAAGACTTGCATACTTAATCCCTTCCAGCTGCTGAAAGCTGACGAGTGACTAAAGAGAAGGAAATGGAAGAACTATATTTTCCGATGAACAAGAATAAAGTGTTGCAATTACAGCATTCCGTTTTGCAAACTGTAACTTATTCGAAAAGCTTAATTGTACTCACTCTTCCAGCGGCAAGTCCAGTAACAGCTACACTAAAATAATTCTGAATTGAATTAAAGACCACACAGAGGTAAGCACCATTTATTCATTCTTTACTGACAAAGAATCCATTTACAGATTTATTGGCACCACCACGAGCTTACGTCCAAGTGTGTCAGGTCGCGAAGTGCACCTCCCAACTGCCAAAGCATCAAAATTATGTGCAGATTTTCTGCTGTATTTAGGATTTTCGGGAAACAATCAGTGTGTCTGTGAGAGTCCTTTCTGCGGAACAAGGAACCAGTCATAATGAGGTCCTTCAGAAAGTTTAATCCGTACACCCAGCACCTTGATCTTGGGTTCGTCACGATTTTGGCTTTCCATTTTCCACTAAAAGGAACGAGGCTCCTTGAAAAAATGACTGATTCTAGGGATGAGGGTGAAAAAGTACAAGATGTACAAGATGTGCTTAGAATATCTTGGTGTGCTTTTCAAAAACAGCAAAGAAGTATTCAGAGAGTGGTGGGGACATGTCCAAAGGACACAGGAGCCAGCATGAAAGGGTCCCACTGGCCAAGTCTGGGAAAATGTGAGTACTAAGACAAAAAATCAAGATGATGGCTTATAATCCACGGAATAAGAGTCCATGAGTCCATACTGTTGTAAATAAACGAATGAATGAATAACAGACAAAGAAGTGAAAGCACTTACATCAGAATTCCAACTAATAAACGCAGAAGAAATTAGGGAATGACAAAAATCACCATTCTGTAACCACCCCAATAATAAGTGCTTTGGCCAAGGATCATCCATGGATGCTAAGACTACTGGGTAGAACTGGGATAGAACATAGTCTCAAAGTGTCTGGGAACAGGACAGAACATAGTCTCAAAGTGTCTCCCCACAAGATACCTACTAATTACATAGGGGATAAAACTTTACAGTACAGAAACCCACAGACAAAATGTTAACCAAGCAATCAGAGTTCACAGGGGCAGTTACGGGACAAGCCAGTAACGTGTGCTTCCAGATAGAATGCCCTGAGTAGGAGGTGTCAACCCTCTGTGACAGTCCTGAGAACATCTTAAATCTAGTCATGAGGGAGCATCAGAAGATAGACCAAGGAATGGTCCATAAAACCATGGCTGGTTCCCCTTAAAATGTCAAGATGTCAAGTCATAAAAGTCAAGACAGACTGAGGAACTGCTCCAGATTAAAGGAGAAAGATAGAAATAGATATATGTTTGTATATATAAGAACTATATATGTATGTGTATGCATGTATGTACACACAGAGACACAGGAGGGGACAGAGGAGGAGAAAGCAGGGCAGGAGGAAAAGAGAGGAATTTCTGAGAAAAAGAAAAGATGAGGTAAAATAATATGTGGGTGAAAGTTTGAGAATTCTTCATACTCTTTTTGACCTTTTTGTAAGTCTGAAATCATTTCAAAATTAAAAATTAAAAAATAGGGCTTCCCTGGTGGCGCAGTGGTTGAGAGTCCGCCTGCCGATGCCGGGGACACAGGTTCGTGCCCCGGTCCGGGAAGATCCCACATGCCGCGGAGCAGCTGGGCCCGTGAGCCATGGACGCTGAGCTTGCGCGTCCGGAGCCTGTGCTCCGCAACGGGAGAGGCCACAGCAGTGAGAGGCCCGCGTACCGCAAAAACAAAAACAAAAAATAAATTTATTACTGTGTCTGTAATAAAGTCCAACTGCTTCTGAATTCCATGAAATAATGTCATAATTATTGGGCCCTACGTTATTTTTTTTTCCTTTTTAAAGTTTCACTTTTTTCCTACTATGAAAGTAATCCATGCTTACAAGAAATGTAGAAAATGTGGAACCGTAAACAATAGGAAAAACGGCCCAAAGTCCAATCTAAGACAGCAACTTCTAACACTCATTTCTTTTGTCTTTGTTGTATTTATAAGTATGTATAAAAGTTAAAAAAACAAACAAACAAACAAAACAGGGCTTCCCTGGTGGCACAGTGGTTGAGAGTCCGCCTGCCGACGCAGGGGACACGGGTTCGTGCCCTGGTCCGGGAAGATCCCACGTGCCGCGGAGCGGCTGGGCCCGTGAGCCATGGCCGCTGAGCCTGCGCGTCCGGAGCCTGTGCTCCGCAACGGGAGAGGCCACAACGGTGAGAGGCCCGCGTACCAAAAACAAAAACAAAAACAAAAACATAGCATACAGCCTGATTCTTTGAAATGTCTTTGTGGGTACATAAAAGCAACACAAGCTCATGGAAGAAAATTTGCAAAACTCAGAGAACAATAAAAAGTAAAACATGTCACGCATAGTTAACCACAGTGAACTCTTTTGTACACTTGTTTACAACACCCTTTCTAAGCATTTTATAAGAACTAAGACAACAGATGCTGGTTGTTATGCATTTTCAGCTTATTCAGCAAATATGTATCAAACACCCACTGTGTACCAGGCACTATGCTAGTCACTTGAAGAAATACAGCAATGAACACAGCTTTTATTATATGCAGACAATACCACACAGACCATAAATAAACACACAATCCATCACATGACAAGTGGTATGAAGAAAACAAAACTGCAAGAGAATATGGTAGGAAGTGGTTGACACTCAGGTGGTCACAAAAGGCCTCTCTGAGGAGGTGACGTTTGGGCGGACGGTGGCTTGGAGGTGAGGGGCACCTTCCAGGCAGAGACAGGCTGCAGGTGAGGACAGCGTTCAGGGAGGAGGGCGAGTGGCGGAGGAGGACGGGGAAAGGGATGTCCTTCCCTTGCGGTGGGGGGACCAGAGTGGGGCGGGCAGGTCCCACAGGGCCCCCGTACAGCAGGGCTGGGGCAGCAGAGGTGGGAGCAGGTGTGCGGATTCAGTACACACTGTGAAGATGCAGGAAGAGAGAAGGGAAAGACCACGGCAGCTGGAAGAGCAGAGCCCCCACCTGCTAAGATATATAGGGGGGAAGAGAGAAGAAAATCATTATTTCGGTTTGATCACGGTGCACGTGAGATGCTTCCGGAAGCAGCTGTACACACAAGTTTGAGGTCTGGGGAGAGGTCATACGTTTGGAAGCCATCAGCGTGAAGGTGGTATTCGGGCCACCGCGGGTGAGGTGGCCTGGGAACCGGGAGCGGGGGAGGGCTTGTGGCCACACCCTGGGGCCCCACGACGCAGAAGAGCTCGTGAGGCGAGAGACACCCTGAGGGTGCTGGCCCGAGGCAGGTAAGGAAGCCCTCCAGGGCGGGGAGGGAGTTATCAGGGGTCGAACACGCCTGAGACTGAGCACGGGACTTAGCAACGTGGGTGTCACTGTGGGTGACCCTGACAAGCACAGCCTCAGGAAAAGATGCAACAGAACTTCAGTGGAGACAAGAGACAAGCGGGGGGAGGGTAAAGGCAGGAGTGGTTCTTTCAAGGAAGCTTGCTGTGAAGGGAGCAAGAAATGGGGTGACGGGGAGAGGATGACCTGAGCGTGATTTCTCAGTGTGTTAACATTCGGTAGGAATGATGCGGACGGGGGTGGGGTGGAGGACACGGGAAAGACGGAGCTTAACCCAGTCCTGGAGTGAGTCCTGGGGTCAGCACTGTAGAGCAGGGTGGGCAGGGCGCCGGTGCACAGGCAGATCGGAGGGCTGATCTGGCAGGAGGGGGGTGTTTGGTTCTCCCCTGAATGCTCTTATTTTCCCAGGGAAATAAGCAAACCACCAGCTCAGAGTTTGGGGTGGAAAGAGAAGATGTGACACAGGCACCTCCGGGCGGGGAAAACTAATGAGCGAAGGAATTTCAGCAGGACTGCCAAGCAACCGGGTGCTCACCTGAGGAATGCTCGTGATTTTACACTTCTCTTCTTTCCTGATATAAGCACTTAAAGGTACAAATTTCCCCCTAAGCACCTCTTTACGTTAATCCCACAAATACACTGGTGATTTTGTGTGTTCATTACCCACACAGTTAGAGACAGTTCGCAATTTCCTTTTTGATTTCTTCTTTGACCCAAGGAGTTATTTAGAAGCTATTGCTTGCTTTTCCAATATGTGAGAATTATCTAAAAAGGTTATTGTAATTATTTCCTATTTAACACCATACTCTTTATGGTACCAGTCCTTTCAAATGTATTATTCTCTGGCTAAGCATATGTCCCACCTCGAGGAACATTCCATGTGAACGGAACATTAGAAGGATGTGTATTCTACAGGTGGGCGTTTAGTGTCCTGTAAAGCTCAATTAGGTCAGATTGGTTGGGAGTGTTGTGCAAAACTTCTATATCCTGGTGAGTTGTGATTCTCAGAATCTGTCTGTCTTTCCAAATTTGGGGACAGCGGTTTGCCCTGTGACCTCAGTTCTCTGAAGGATCTAAGAGAAGCTGGTGGATTTCGGTTTGTTGAGCTCCTTTCCTGTTATGCAGGCGGGAGTGGCTTCTAAGTTCCTGAAACGCCGGACTGGAGTCATCTGTGGATCCTGTTTCTACTAACTTCTCTTTCCCTTAATTATGAGTCATGCTTTTCTCCTTTCCCATGTGTCTCCTATTTTAATTTTTTGCTGGACAACGTGTGTAAAAGACTAGTCAAGAATGAAGTAGACAGGGCTTCCCTGGTGGCACAGTGGTTGAGAATCTGCCTGCTAATGCAGGGGACATGGGTTCGAGCCCTGGTCTGGGAGGATCCCATATGCCGCGGAGCAACTGGGCCCGTGAGCCACAACTACTGAGCCTGCGCGTCTGGAGCCTGTGCTCCGCAACAAGAGAGGCCGCGACAGTGAGAGGCCTGCGCACCGCGATGAAGAGTGGTCCCCGCTTGCCACAACTAGAGAAAGCCCTCGCACAGAAACGAAGACCCAACACAGCAAAAATAAATAAATAAATTACTGAACTCCTACCCCCAACATCTTCTTTAAAAAAAAAAAAAAAAAAGAATGAAGTAGACAACGTTTACTCCTATGGAAGGGGCTGCGGCAAGGAGGAACACGACTGAACTCGGGACGCTGGTAATCACAATCGTGGACCTGAGAGGGGAGTGATCATGGTTAGGACAACTTTAGAAAACAACATCAAAATCCTTGAAAATCTTCCCTCAAAGTTTTTAGATGATAATAACAGTGTAAATCACAACCATCAGAAAGACACCTGCAAGTCACTGAAGACACGTTACCATAAGCCTATGAACTCATGAAGTGGAAAGAATACCGATGACAAAAGCAGAGAGGTTTGATGGCAGGCTTGACTGAACATTCGGACGTGGCTAGCTCTCCACACGTGCTCTGGACAATTAGTCTACACTTAAACCCTGCCATGTCGCAACCTGTCCAGGGCAAGAAGTGAGAAACGGCCCCCTCGTCGTTTCTTCTGTTAAGGAAGTGTTTCCGATGTTCCAGGTGGGGCGGTAAGTGCTTGGATTCCCAACAGTCCTGCCTTTGTGGGGGACTCTCATTATACTCACCTCCAGTTCTACGGCTGACGGAGTTGTGCCTTATACTTTCCTAAGTACACATTTCTCTTACCTCTGTTCACTGGCTTCCTATTTTTATCCACAAGTAATGCAAATACTTATCTCAGATTGAAGCAGTAAACGTTAAAAAATTCGTGCTGTTTCTTCCAGTCAGCTCTGTCCACTACATTCATACGTCTTCTCTTAAAGTACTTCAACCCAGCCTTAACCTGCATGGAAATGAACTTATGATCTATTTCTTGCATATACTGTGTTTACATCTTCCCTTTCACTTCAAAAATCCCATTTGGCTAAGAACATCCAAGAAATCTATTCAGTGCATGCCTTCAAAATACTTAAATCTCTATTCTGACTAGAACTGCACTTGGTATAATCAATTAATACAACCCTGAATTTCAGATCCAATTACATAAAGCAGATGTATTATACTGCAAGCCCTCAAGGAAGCATTTTTATGACGATTTGGCATTTGGCTTGATACGAGACATAATACGTACCATAAGGAGTAGCAATAAAAATAATAATCACTAATTAAAATCTGAGAAAACAGAATTTCTTTCTCATTTATACAAGTACTCAATGTAGAAATGAATAGGAAATAGATTGTGTAATAACTTTTTTTCAGAGACTCACGTTTAAAATTAATGGAGTCTGAAAATTTTAGACCATTTGTAAGAACGATCCTAGCTCTTTGTGAGGAAGTTTGATGACCTATAAGATGTAAGAAATCTTAAAAAAAAAAAAAAAAGTGCCAAAAAAGACTACTGCCTCCCTGACAAAGAAACATGCGCTTATGTCCAACAGCAAGACAATGGTTAATGATACTGTATCAATATAACACAGTAATCTCTAGCTATTAAAAATGTGTCTTAGAAGACTCAACAGAGATGTTTACTATATACAAGTGAGTATAGGCTACAAAACCGTATGTATGAGGTATCATTTTTATAATGATATATACAAAGCATTATCAATGATTTCCCGATTAATAAAAAAATTTGTAATTTTTTTCCTTTGTGCTGTCCTGTGCTAAGTTCTCTATATGATCTTATTAGTACCATCAAATATAACCAAAAACTTTGGGGCAGGGGAGGCACCTAAGGTCTAACTCCTTTCCTTGTGACATACTCTTAAGAAAGGAAAGGGAAGACAGCTATAATCACAAGAACGAAGTGAAAGAAGTGGAAACCAGCCGGGGAGGTATTGAAATGGATTTGCGTCATCCTTGGCACAAATGCCCTATTTCTTTTTTAAAGCAAATTATATTAAAATGACACTATAATATCAGTAGGAATTTGATTGCAAGACACTGTAATTTTTTTTTTTTTTTTGCGGTACGCGGGGCTCTCACTGCTGTAGGCTCTCCCGTTGCGGAGCACAGGCTCCGGACGCGCAGGCTCAGCGGCCATGGCTCACGGGCCCAGCCGCTCCGCGGCATGTGGGATCTTCCCGGACCGGGGCACGAACCCGTGTCCCCTGCATCGGCAGGCGGACTCTCAACCACTGCGCCACCAGGGAAGCCCAAGACACTGTAATTTTAATTGAGCAACTAGCTGATAAGAACAAGAGCACTCAGATAATTAATCAAGGAAAACGATGAAAAAGCACTCCTGATTTAATGTTAACTGCTATACTAAACTGTCATTATTTGAAGAAAAAAATATCAATATTCCATTACTGGAAAACCACGTGACACACGAATGTTTTCTCAATGAAGTAGAGCTGATTCACAATATTATTTTAGCTTCAGGTATACAGTACAGTGATTCAGTATTTTTACAGATTATCCTCCATTAAAAGTTATTACAAGATAATGGCTGTAAGTCCCTGTGCTGTACAATATATCCTTGCTGCTTATCTGTTTTATACCTAGCAGTATGTATCTCTTAATCCCATACCCCTATCTTGCCCCTCCCAGTGGTTACCCCACTGGTAACCACTAGCTTGTTTTCTATATCTGTGAGTCTCTGTTTTGCTACATACATTCATTTATTCTTTCGATTCCTCATATAAGTGATATACAGTATCTTTTTCTGACTGATTATTTCACTAAGTATAATGTTCTCTAGGTCCATCCATATTGCTGCAAATGGCCGAATTTCATTCTTTTTTATGGCTGAGTAATATTCCACTGTATACATGTACCACATCTTCTTTATCCATTCCTCTGTCAATGGACATTTAGGTTGCTTCCATGTCTTGGCTGTAGTGAATAGTGCTGCTATGAACACCGGGGTGCATGTATGTTTTCAAGTTAGTGTTTTCATTTTTTTCTGGATATAAACCCAGGAGTGGAAGTGCTGGGTCATATGGTAATTCTATTTTTAGTTTTTTGAGGAACCTCCGTACTGTTTTCCATAGTGAATTCACCAATTTATTGATACATTCCCACCAACAGTGTACATATCCTCACTGACATTTGTTATTTGTAGACTTTTTGATGATGGCCATTCTGATAAGTGTGAGGTGATATCTTGCTTTGATTTGCATTTCTCTAATAATTAGAAAAGCTGGATATATCACCCTCCCAGACTTCAGACTATACTACAAAGCTACAGTAATCAAAACTGCATGGTACCAGCACAAAAATAAACACACAGATCAATGGAACAGAATAAACAGCTCAGAAATAAACCTACACACTTATGGTCAGTTAATCTACAACAAAGGAGGCAAGAATATACAATGCAGAGAAGACAGTCTCTTCAACAAGTGGTGCTGGGAAAACCGGACAGCTGCATGTAAAAGAATGAGATTAGAACATTTCCTCACACCATATACAAAAATAAACTCAAAATGGATTAAAGACCTAATTGTAAGATGTGAAACCATAAAACTCCTAGAAGAGAACATAGGCAGAACACTCTTTGACATAAATCACAGCAATTTTTTTAATCTGTCTCCTAAGGCAAAAGAAACAAAAGCAAAAATAAACAACTGGGACCTAATTAAACTTAAAAGCTTTTGCACAGCAAAAGAAACCACTGACAAAATGAAGAGACAATCTATGGAGTGAGAGAAAATATTTACAAATGATATGACTGACAAGGGATTATTATCCAAAATATACAGACAGCTCATACAACTCAATATCAAAACAAACAACCAACCCAATCAAAAAATGGGCAGAAGACCTGAACAGACATTTTTCCATAAAAGACATACAGATGGCCAACAGGCCAAGTAACACACTATTAACCAAAACCACTTTAAAAAGTGGCTTTCCTTCTCCCTCCCACTCCCCTCCCCACACCGTCACTCATATTAGAAGTTAGTAACACTCAAAGGAAGAAAATCTGAAAACTACTAAACACTAATTTTTTATTTTATTGGACAAAGCTTTGAAAGCTTTTGATACTTATTCTCTAATTATAAGGCTGTTCAAGTTACAAATTTCCTCTTCCTCATTTCTATGACTGTTCTTATACTCAATACCAATAAGCAATATTTTTTCATTGAAAAGAAACAATTCCCTGAAAAGCCTGGGAAATATCTAGTTCTGACAAAATTTCTGGCCCTTTAAAGTCAAGTGTCTAGTTTGGATGTAGTGGGAGCACTGTAACCGGTAAAAACCTAAAGATTTCCCCAAAGTTACGTAGAGTCACTGGGGCTTCAAAGGCCTATCTGGTACCAGGACCAGGTTCTCTTGTTTGATGTAAAGTTATTTAAACCCTCATGACCCTGAACTGTTCCCCCATAGATGTGATGAGAATCAGAACGATCTGGTGAATCGGGCTCTCAATTGCTAGTCTTCCTTTTTGGAAAAGACCAAAGAAACTCCTTCTGGCCCCTTGGTCTGTTCTTCCTTCCTTAGACCCACTAGAGAATTAGCTACTCTGGATTACGGCAGGAGGACAAGTCTGCTGCTCAGGCAGGTATGACCACTCTAGGATCAAGGCAAATCCCTAAAGTTCCCCTTGGGATTCCCCCAAGATGGCCTTTGTAGACAAAGTCTAGCCTCCCTCTGTATCACTTATAGGAAGTTCAGATGACTTTACATCACCTGTCCTAATCTGGGAGTGGAGGTGTTGGGGCAGGGTGGGCAGGATCCTACTGAATGACGGTCAGAAACTCAAAGGAATAAAAAAATAGACTCTGTTTTGACTTTATCTTGAAAATTCATCCTCAGTAATAGACGAATTTTAATATGACAGACTCATACTTTCCTAAAACTTCACTTTAAAAATAACTGATGAATGATTAGAAAATTAGAAAACAACACAAAAACTCTACTCAGTGCTCTGTGGTGACCTAAGTGGGAAGGAAGTCCAAAAGGAGGGGATATATGTGTATGTATGGCTGATTCACTTTGCTGTACAGCAGAAAGTAACACAGCATTGTAAAGCAACTATACTCCAATAAAAATTTAAAAAAAGAAATCTATTTATGTCCAGGAAAAAAACAGAAAAAAACACTGTTTTATTGATTTATAAACATTCTTTTAAATTCTTATTTTCCTTAACAATTTTAGATCATAAAAATTTTTTTGCATATACCTTTTCTCATCTCCTATATTTCCACTCAGTGGGGAAAAAAACCTACAAAAGCTAAAGATTCACCCAAAATGTAGACGTCACTCATCATGTGTGAGAGTTTATGGCAGGTCATAATTGCATATGTTGCCTACTGTATGACCATATTGACGTCAATTATATATGCTTTTGTAACTTCTAAGTAGGGACCCAGTTGACTTTATTTGCTGTAGGCTGCACCTAGAGGAGTACCGAGTGAATAAACAGGAATAAATAAATCACTGGTTATCAGTAACTTGCTGCTCCACCACCAATTAACAACCATCCTCGTTTTCTGAGGTTGCACCCTTGGCTCTCGCGCCCCCGTCCTCCCTGGGCGGCGAGCACGGGGCACCTGGGCACCTGTGAGGGTCTGCCGTGAACTGGCCACGCGGCTCCTTGACCGGGAGCGGGGCCATCAGTGCCACCCTCCTGCCTCGCCGGCCCGGGGCCTCGCTCGTGCCCAGCGCCTGTTTCTCTCCCCGCGCCCTCCTGCCTTTCTTCGGCCGCTGGCTTCCTCTAGCTCCTTGCGGCCTCCCTCCACCCCCCGCAATAACCACGCAGGCCTGCGATGGCCACCGGGACCTCTCGGTCCTGGGCCACACCCCAGCGGTAGATCCCACGATAAACGAGCACACGTGCTGTGTCTTAGTTCAAACTTCCTGACAGAACACGACTGGCCCAGACAGGCTTTTCGATCCAGACACGCAGCATCTGACTTCGTAGGTCACCCCGATCACGATCCCTGCAGTGATTCCTAGCATCTTCTGTTCAAGCTCCCCCAGTGATTCTAGCAGAGAATCAGGGCTGAAGCAGGCTGACTGGGGTTGGACTGTGCTTGAGGCCAGGACCCATGCCTGGTCCACTCACGAGGCTAGAGCAGGATGTGTGTACAAAGCGTCACCACGGCTCCAGTGGTGCACTGTTTCCTACTGCTGCTGTAACGAATTTTCACAACTTTAGTGGACTAAAACAACACAAAATTACCATCTTACAGCTCGGGAGATCAGACGTGTGAAGTGTTACCACTGGGCTGAAATCCAGGCGCTGGCAGAGCTCTGTTCCCTTGGAGGCCCCAGGGGAAAGTCCAGTTCCCAGCCTTTTGCAATGTACAGAGGCCACCTGCACTCCTTGGCTTGTGGACTCTTTTCCTGTCTTCGGAGCCAGCAACGGTTGATGGATCCTTCTCACATCCTATCACTCTGACACTCCTTCCTCCCACTTAAAGGACCCCCGGGATTACATGGGGCCGCCAGACAGCCCAGGATAACCTCCTTCTCGTGAGGTGAGCTGACGAGCAGCCTTAATCCTGCCCTTGCCCAGTCACACAGCACATCTGCGGGTTCCCAGGGTGAGGATGCAGACATCCTCAGAGGGGCTGTCATCATTCTGCCTACACACGGGCTCTACAGAACAAAACGTACCCTGCGGGTAGTTTCACTTAGAAGAGACTGCGGCCAAGCAGGCACCTCTGATGTAACACTGTGCACGAGGCATGGTGTGGTTATTCAAACCTTAACAGTTCATGTTGGTTTTCATCACTTAGGCCTTATGTCAATAGACGTTTCAGCCGTAAGAAAACAAGAGACTGAAAAAACATTCTTATGGAGATATATGAATGCACACAGAAATACTTTCACCCTTCAATAATTTACAAGGTATCCTCCTGTAATTATACGAATTTATACATTTTACCAACCACCACTACCAAAAATCAATTATAATTAGTTCAGATTCCAGAAGAAATCTATTTTGAAGCACATTTTAAGCAATTTCCAAATGACTTTTGTTTAGCCAATGCTTATAGACATAATATATCAAAAATATACCAATAATGATGCGCTACAATTCTTCTAAAGAAAAAAAAATACTCATCCATAGTGTTTCTTCTTCAAAACAAATAAAAGCACTTGAGTTGTTTTTAAAACCACTCTCCCCTGCCTGACGCGGCCAGGATGTGAAATTTCATGGAGAATTTTCTCATTATTAACAGAGGTTCTGAAAATTTAACTGTGAAAACCTGTCATCCAAAATGCAGTGTGAACCATCTAAACTGAAAAGGAGTGGGATGAAGTGAGAAAATAAGATCACGACGTAAATGTAAAAGTTAGGGAGAAAGACTGCAACTTCAAAAAGCTTTGAAGGAAAAGCATTTTCATGCATATGTGAGGCTTAAGAAATGGAATATTTCTTGGGTATTTCATATTCATGTTCAAAGTTAGAGTAACAGGAAGTCCTCTCTTCCTTACGCTTGTGTTTGCTTATATTTCTACAATCTGTGTATGTAATGTGTACATGGCACTGCGTACGTGTAACCATCAACTCATCTGCTGACCTCAATTTGGAAGTCAATACCTGCATTTTAACCTTCAGTACGTTAAAATCAGCAAGTCTCACTAGCTTGGGGCTTGATTCTTTGATTCATTTGGAATATTATTCAATCAACAAACATGTACTGAGCCTCTATTCTAACGCCGGGCATATCACAGGTGTGACCTAGTTTCCAATTCGTTACACTGAAAAATAATTAGTCCTGTCCAAGTTTAATGCATAATTCACGTTTTTGAAAATGCCAATTATTTTATCCTCATTTTTAATAAGCTTTTAAAAATGAACACTACTTTAAATCTACACCTTTGGTGGTACCCAGTGACTTGTGAACTGGTCAATGCTAACTTCGTCACACGAAGCTGGTATCACCAGACCAGTGAGGGGTCCACAGCTGATTGCACGCTGGGAAATTCAAGAGGGAGGATGGGAGGGAGGGAGGCTCTCTCCTTCAAAGCTGCAGCCTCTTCTCTGGACAATCACATAACTACTGAATTGAAATCAATTTGCTAATTTGTTGAAATATGTCACTGGTAATCAGAAGAAAGGAGCCCCAAGGCAAGACACTCACTCAGACTGCTCAGCTGACGTATGATGGCAGCCAGGGTGCTGTTGGTCACACACTCGAGTTCACTGGGGATGCCCTCGGGCAGGGCTCCCCGGCACAAGTGCCGGGGTTCGATGTTCCTCTTCACTAAAGGCATGGCTCACAATCTGAAAATTAAAAAGACAGTTTTAAAAGCTCATATTCACGTTTTAACAAGCCTAGAGTTTCAACTCCCTGGAAAACTGACTCTTTTCCAGGAATCTGCATTATCCTACCATTTCTATGTGAGAGAATCGGCTCAATATGCAACAGATGTCGAATTACTTACATGAATGCCACAGACTTCAAAGATATACGGACAGCACAATCCTACTTTGATAGAAAAAGGATGTACGCAAGATTTCCAGTCAAGCATTAGCGACTGAATACGTGCATTTTTACCTTTCCCCCACTCCGCTAAAATGACAAGAGAGAGGAAAGGCACAAGCCCACACGTACTAAGAGAGGAAAGGACACAACAGCCCAAAACCACAGGCAGCGCTTACAGACTAGGACACAGGAAAGGCCGAACCTGGGCTGCCAAGGAGGGAGCAGGACGGAGCCCACCTACCTGGGCGAAGGGTCACCAGACACTCAGGAAAGCCTTCCCCATTATCCTGGGAATTCAATCCACTTCTCCCCTCAAAAAGTACATTATACATCCAATGACATCTCAGCTTTTTGTTTAAGGAGGTATATAGAATTTCAAGCCTACCACCTATACAGCAAATCTACTGCCCCCTACAGCAGGAGAAAACCCAATGACTGGGACACACTGTCACCCTGACAGGGTGCCCACAAGGCCCAATTCACAGGAGCAGCAACCCAGAAAAGCCAAGGAGCCTGGTGGCGTCTGAGCAATTCTCGTTACATGAGACAAATAATACCTTGTTTAAGTCACTGTTGCTGGGTGTTCTGTTACTGAATTAAATTTATTCCCAACTGGTACAACGGCTCACCTCAAGAACCCGGAACTAGCGAGGCACATGGTAAATCTTTCTTTCCTTCCTCCCTTCTCCATTACCTCTGTTCACGCATCCCATAAACACCTGCTGAGCACTGACCCGACACCGGGCAGTGTGCAAGGTGACGAGGACCCCATGGTGAGTGAAACAGACAAGGCCCCTCCCCGCCCCCCTGGGGAAGTGAGACATCGGTCCAACCGCCCAGGTCAGTGGACTCAGGTTATGAAGCCCCCTGGGGGACCCTGGGCAGCCTCTCTGTGGACGTGACTGCTGAGCTGAAATCACAAGGGTGGACAGGGCTCTAGCAGAGGGCGAAAGGCGGGGGCAGCTGCAGAGGACAAGTTCTGCTCAACTGGCCAGTGTTTTTATCAACTATTTCCGCCTCTTGTCCATTAAGGGGCTGGTTGAGCACACCGACCACATCTTCCAACCCAAATACTACTTCATCCACCAACCTAGGTGCACAGCCTGTGGTACATCACTTCACCCCTCCATGCCTTCCTCTCCTCCCCACAAAACGGGGATCACAACGGGACCTACTTAATGCGTTATTACATAATAAACCACTCAGAACAGGGCCTGGACACTCAAACAATGTGACTGATTATATTAATTTTATTATACCTCATATGTTGTTATGATGTTAATTCTGACTCTGATTATAACAATAAAAAAGCAACAGTTCACTCGTTGAAAATAAGGCTGAACCACAGAAGACGGATAACAACATCTACATTAAAATTATGTCTAAGAACATATATACACTATTATGTATAAAACAGATAACTAATAAGAACCTGCTATATAGCACAGGGAACTCTACTTCACTTTGCTGTCCAGCAGAAACTAACACAACACTGTAAAACAACTATGCCTCAACTTAAAAAAAAGGAAGGTAGAACTGCACGTAATCTCAATAGCCGTGGATCCATCGAACACTGAGCACCGACTGTGTACCGGCCCGATGCTGACGTCTAACACCTTCATAAATTCAAGTGGGAGACTGAGAGGTACCATAGGAGAAGGGACTGGAATTATCTAGAAACTGAAAGAAGTGAGGAGAAGCCCCTGACCCTTTCAACTGAAAGCCTGTGGGCCTCCTTCCGTGCAGACACTGCGGTGTCCACTGGGCAGGGTGGGTTTAACAGGCCTCATGATGCTCTCACTGGCCTTCCAAGGCCATCCCATTCCCCACTCCCATCCAGAGCATCAGACTGGGATGTCCCAAAGCCACATCACTGATGGGAGAATATCTGAGTCCTATTTGGGGGACTAGTTTGGGGAAGTCGGGCACCCAAAGGAACTGTTAGAGTCTGGTTCATCTCAGTGATGTTAGCCATACTTCTACATCCGTTCCTAAAATTGTTTTTCTTAACGTACACATATGCTGACATTAGGAAGACACGGGCACTGCCTCCCACCCCGTCCTTAAACATCTCATGATTATTAAGAATAAGAAAGGGACCAGGTGGTGATGAGAGAATCTTTATATGCGTAAAAATAAACTAAAAATTTCCCAGGGTGCCAGAAAAAAGAAATGATGTCAAAGAAGAGGTACACATCCAAGGAAAGCGTGTTAAACTATGAAAATTCTAGATATACTAGTCTCTAGTCAAAAGTGTAACTATGATTTATGCCATTTCTTCCTGGGAGAATCAATTGGAGCAAGAGGCTGGTAACTAGTCATAATAAACTAGAAAATCTCATAAGGAAAAAAAGAAAAATCATTAACAAACTTAATAAAAGCATAAAGTATAGGAAAGAAAAATACTGAGAACCAATCAGCAGAGACTGGAAAACTAGACGGAAATTAGGCAACAGCAACTACCATGTACATAAAGAGGCAGATAGCACTGCGGGGGCGGGGCGGGGGGGGCACAGCTTCTACAGGCGCAGGTGAGCAAGGGATGCGGACGGGACCGCAAGGCTCTGAACCCACCTGCTCAGGACGCTGCTCAGTGAGAACGGCCCACACGTGAACTAGCTCTCGAGTAAGTTCTCACAAGAGGGTTGTACAAGGGCTTGGGGTAGACATGAGCTCGGAGCCGAGCGCCGACTGTGTATATAACATTCTCTTCCACGTGCATTTGTATTTATTCAAGATGGAATGTCCCTCCTTCCCCATATTTTTCGACCTCTGACAGCCCCAAAACTTGCCAGTCTGACACCCCCCGGCCCACCACCCATATTTCTTTGGATCCGCCGTCGTTCAAATACACAAAATCCTAATTACACACGCACCCCGCAGACGTCCCACCTGCACGTGCAAAGCAGGCCAAGCGGTCACCACCTCCCCCTCCTTCCCTGACTGGGTGGCTCTCCGACGTCAGATGTGCCATCACGTCGTCGTCCTGGCGTATCTGGAGCTAACACCGCCGTTTCCCACAAGCCGTCCTGAAAACCACACCAGCCTTTTCGGAGCCTCCCCCTGCCCTGCCGCCCTGCCGCCCTGCCCCGCCCCCACTGAAGTCCTTCACGTTTACACCTGAGACACCCCCTCCGGCATCGGTGAGCTGCCTGGAGGCTCCGTGTGTCCCTGACAGACGTGCTGAAGGCGCCCACCCGAACACTCACCTGTGATGCTATCAGGGCACAAAGGAGAAGAGCTTAAGTCTCTGCAGGGGCATTAACCACATCTTGTCTTTTCTGGATTCTCATGCTTCGACACCTGAGCCCACGCTCAGCCTGCAGGGGCTGCCCCTCCCGGGACTGGCCAAATCCTGAACTCGCCTTGCCCATCCAACCCACCAGTGCAGGGCCCTCGCCACCACCTCCACCGCTCTCAGCAGGCCACCTTCCACCTGCCCTAATCACCCGGGCGCCAGGCACCAGGGGTGACCTCACACCCCCGAGCCCCTGAGATTGTTCAAATGAGCTGCTCCTAAACCCGCTCACCCTGCCTCACCCGTGCCTCCGAGAAAATCCACAATACAGGCTCCTTCCCCCATATCCCCCCCCACTCCCGACGGCCCTGGTGCTTCCCCGTGTGGCTCCCTCCCCCGGGAGCTGGGAGCGACTCACTCTCTCGTCAGTGGCAGTTGTCTCTGGATCCACTGGCTTCACTACACCTCGTGTTTCCTATTAATACACCATATTCTAAACAGTGAGAGGTCTGAGAAGGATTCAGAAGAGGCTGCGTTGTCAGACGCTCACACAGCTCCCCGCTTACTATCCCAAGCACCCCGCAGAGCCGGTGTGCCTGCACTGGGCCAGCACAGACGGTGTCTCTCCCCCCAGGGCAGACCGTAAACTGCCCAGATTTTGGGGCTGAGTCTATCGACTCTGTTCCCCACAAAGCCCTTCACAGCCCACACCATGGCTCGAGCATCCCAATGATGCCTGCTGACCTCGTGCCCATATACATACACACACATATGTCTATCTGCCCCTCCCTGGGCCCCTGGCCTATTGTTGTTCAGTATTTCAGCTCTAATTAATCCCAGCCTTCACTTCTCACTGTCATGATACCTAGATGTGGGGTTCCCGCACCTGTCTAAATACACAAGACAACAGAGAGAGAGGACATGCTGCCATCTGTATAATTTTAGAAGAAGGGTTGCATTTCACAGATCCTTTTGAAAGTTCTAATCACCCAGCAATGACTTTTATGGCTTTCCTGTCAGTGTGAAGTACTCTAACAGATGTATTTTTTCCCAGACAGCCTTTATCTGACACGAATCCAGTTTTGAATAAATGGAAGCGCAAGGAAGGGGTGAAGGAGAAAACGTTGAGTCGATCGATTCTCTTGAAAACGCTCTGCAATTACCGAAACAGACATGGAATGAGCGAATCCAACCAGTCACCAGCAAACAACTTCCATGTGCTTCACCATCCCATCCCTGGAACATCCCAACCATTCTTCAAAGCCGCCCTACGTGCTAAGGAACAAATGCTTAAGGACTACTGGAGGTCGCATGAGGTTTACTGTCAAGCCTGCAGTTTGTCCAACTTTTCTGGGAAATGTCTCAGTTTACAGACACAACCTGGTTCACGCAACTGTGAACTAGATTCCAAGGCACGACCGAAACCAGGCCAGGGTCCCTCCCCAGGAACCTGGAAGTGGGACCACGATATCCAGATTAGTTGCTGCTCTTTGGAGCAGCAGAGACGGAGAACTCTTCACCACTTGAGAGGGAGGCTGACGGTCAGTCAGCAGCAAGAAATGAGAACGGGACAGCTGAGGGGAACCAGCAAAGACCAGACAGCGACGGGGCTCCCAGTGGCTCTGCCCAGGCTCCTGCAGGCCTCAGCCAACCAGGATGGAACCTTCTCCTACACCCCCACCTCGGGGTCGGACGTGCATCACACAGGATGCCTCTTCCAGCCTCCTCTCCTCTTTTCACACAGGCACATCCCCCGTCAAACTTTTGCAGGTGGGATCCCATAAGGACACAGAATAATATAAGCGGACATTAGACTTTGATTTTTGTGTCACCTTTCCAAAATAACCCCGAGTCAGTGTGTACTAATTACACCTTCCGTGGCTTCCTTACAGGCTGTATGGAGGTTCACGTGAAAATGTGTGCTGGGCAACAAAATGTAAGATCCTAATGATCTTATTACTTTAATATTAATATCACATTCATTACTGAAATAAGATACTTAATATTTCCCATCTAATTTTGCTTATTGCACAATTAACCTAAACCTGAATTTTTCCTGTAATTTTACTCATTATGCAACTAAATGTCTGCAAACTGGCATTCAACTTCTCCAAGTGGTACTCTTGTGATTAAAGTCAAAGGATTAAAGAATTTCAGAATCATATCAATGTGTTTTCTACTTTCACTCAAACTTTCCTATCTTCCAATAGCTTATTTATCCTCTTTTTAAAATTCCATATACTGAAACTCTTCAGTTTTCCTACAGCATCATTAATTGGAATGCTTTTTTTCCTTAAAAAAGAAATTATAGAAGCAATTCCACAGATGTTTAAAATAGTATGAAGTTCTCAGAATGCCCCTTTCCACAGCCATTCCTGTCCATGTGAACCATCTGGAAGATCTCTTTCGGGCGAGCAGTCGACTTAGTAATACAAACACAATGAGTGGATTTTTCCAGATATCCTACTGCGGGGTGGTTTTCAGTTGAATTTCATTGTGTTCAGAGGACATGCTTTGTCTGACTTTAACTCACTTAAATTTGCTGAGATTTGTTTTATGGCCCAGAAACCCACGATTGTGATCATTCCCCAGTTTATATTACGACTGTAGAAAGGGTTGATTGGATGCAGAGTGTAACTTAAAGAAAGTGCACTAAGTCCTTATTACATATTTAAAACTATATTACTGATGGCCCCGGTTGAGTGTATAAAACTGACAAAACTGTGATGGATTTCTGTCTCCACCCTGCAGCCATAAAGACTTCCTGAGGCTGGAGAACACGCACAGCTCAGAGAACCTGACAGTGTTAATGATGCTTTCTTTTCTGCTCCCGACGTGCTGGTAACCTCTGCTCTGACTGCCACATGCCTGGCACTTACAGCGCAGCACGTAGCAGAGGAAATCACATGCCCAGACTCTCCTGCACACAGCAGACTACACGTGTGCCTACTGCATATGTCTGGATTTTTAATCACATTGACTTGTATGTAGGAGTTGTGTCCTCAGAAAAAACGTGATCCCAGCACATGTGGCCCCATCCCTGCACCCACACAGAGCTGGTCCTCTGATTCCCACCATATTTCCCGCTGTGCCCCTTTTACTGTGAGGGGCAAGGACCGTGTCTGCTCCTCCCTGGCTTTATGGGACCCCGCCTGCCTGCTGACATTCCCCGGAAGGTACCCCCAACGCCGTCACATTCCCGCAGCCAGAGGAAGAGCCTGGGCCTCCTCAGCGCCCACCCTGTTCTGTGATCTTCTAGAGCGACACTGCCCTCCCCTCTTTTACGTAAGCTTCAGAGGAAAGTCGTGATGAAGTCGGGGGGCGAACTGGGGGAAAGACTGCATAAGTGTAACAGTTGTGTTTCACTGGGATAAATGTCTAGGCTTTGTTACTAGAACATGGTCTGTAGGCTCCTGCATGATGAGGGACAGAAAGGCGCAGAGGAACCGGAGGCCCTGGGTTCCAGGCCCAGTTCTGCCACCAGCACTGAGTGGCCCTGGGCAGGTTTCTTAACCAAGGTGGGCCTCGGTTTCCTCCTCCGAAAAAACAGATTTGCTCTCACAGGGCCCCCGAGCTCTGGCGTGCTTTCTTTCCTTCCAGTTAGATATTCAGCTGGCTTCCAGAAATATCCATATTGGATTCGCCTGTGCTCCAAACACCTCGTGCATTTTTACTATACTTTAGCCAATGGAAATACAAAGAATAAACATCAAAAATAAGACAAAATCCCTTTCCTCGAGGAAGTAATGGTTCAGTGAGAGAGGCAGGCATATCAATAAAGTTACAATCCAGGGTGACAAGCACTAGTTTAAGGTATTTCTCATACCTGGGAAATTAAAACACAACTGGAGGGCTTCCCTGGTGGCGCAGTGGTTTAGAGTCCGCCTGCCGATGCAGGGGACACAGGTTCGTGCCCCGGTCCCGGAAGATCCCACGTGCTGCGCAGTGGCTGGGCCCGTGAGCCATGGCCGCTGCGCCTGCGTGTCCAGAGCCTGTGCTCCGCAACGGGAGAGGCCACAACAGTGAGAGGCCCGCGTACCGCAAAAAAAAAAACAAAAAAAAAAAACCACAACTGGAAAGACTTCACTGGGGGATGGGGAGGTCACACCGCTTCACCGACCCTGCAGCGCACGCTCGGCACACGGAGGCTACTCAGGAAACGTCAGGCGGTGGAGGAATGCAGTTCGTTTCCAAGGGTTGGAAAGTATCATCTCGTTTTTTGCTCAACAGCCTCAACAAGTAAATAATAAGTACCCCAGGGGAAAAAGCAGATTTATGTCTATGGAATAACATAGTGATATGAAACCCCTGTCAAGTGCTTATTTTTGGAGGACGCTCAGAGATAAGAAATGGTCGCTTGTCTTTTATGGGCTACAAAACATCACCTGGACATTTTTTCAGGTGGACGCTAACATCTGGTTCTAACTGAAAAGGCAGAGAGTAGAGGTTGAGGCTGAGATTCCTCTGCACCAGCATGTTCACCACTGGCTCCTGTCTTGTCGTTTGTCTGCTGTAGAAAGAAACCTCAAGGCCAGAAAAAGTGAAGAAAATAACCTACCACGAGTGGGATATGGAGAAGCAAGTGGTGAAGAGCATCCAGTAAGTGAAGAACAATCCGTGGTCTCTGCCCCGCCCTCCTCTCGGGGGTGGCCATGGGGCTCAAGAAAGCTTCTCTTCTAGAACCTTCCATCAGTTATCTGGGTATCTATATTGAAATTGACTTTTAAGCTCTGTTATGTCCTTCTTTAGTTTGGACTGTTTTTTTTTTCAATTTAAAGTGATGAAATAAAATTATTTTTAAGGCAGAACAAGAAAATGTTTAAACATAAAATTTTCTCTGCCATTTGAGCCACTACCCTCCCCCCCTCTTTAGTGTGCACTTTGCATCTGTATCACACATTATATTAACTGGATCCCCTTAAAGACACAGGAATGCCTGCTCACCCAAAAAAAGCAACTTCCTACTGGTGCCAGTGAGGCAATGACTTAGGAATAACACTCCTTTCTCAATCCTGAAAGAGGTCACCGTGACCCACTACTCGCCTTGTTGGGCTCACAAACTGTCAATATGTTCCTTTGATGTATGACTCTTTGTCTCAAAAACTTACATAACGTGTGCTCTGACCTCCGATGAGCAGTCTTCAGGGATTTCTAAAAGACTGCCTCCCGGGTTATAATCTTCAGGATGGCTTGAATAAAATTTTCTCTTTCTTTCTTAGATTGCCTATTGATTAATTTTTCATCAACAAATTACTAAATTCCTTTTAGATGTAAACCGCTTTAAAAATATATTCGTATTTTATTTCTAAGTCATTTTATAGTGTCTTGGTATCCACATAATCACTCAGTACATTTGGGACTGTAGAATATACTTTATATTTGAGCCTACACCTGTTTTCTATTTCTCTGTTGCACATAAAAGTTTATTCTGATTCATGTTACTAATCCAGGAACCTCAGAGATGCTTTTACCGGGAACTGCTTTCCTTCCCTGTTTTGACCAGCCAGACAAAACCAGCTACTTAAATAAACATTTTTTAAGATAAATGGAACCTGGGAGATCTAGACTGTAAAATAATCCCAGTCACTCCCAAAAACTTCATTCTAGAGTAAAGGGGGAAAAATTGCTAGTAAAATGGATGAAAGTACAAATCACTTATTGAATGAAGGTCTTATATGCAAAACATACAAAGAACTCTCAAAACTCAATAATAAAACTATCCAATTAAAAACATGAGCAAAATATATGAACAGACACTTCACAGAAGACAGACAGATGGCAAATAAGCACCTCAAGGACATTTCACACCATCAGTCATTAACCATGAAGGAGATGCAAATTAAAACCACAAGGAGATAGCACTGCACACCTATTAGAATGGCTGAAGGCAAAACCACTGACCACACCAAACATCAGTAAGAATGTAGAGAAACCGGAACTCTCTGCTGAAGGGAATGTAAAACAACCCAATCACTTTGGAAAACAGTTTGGCGTTTCTTAAAAAGTTAAACGCACACTTATCAGGATGACCCCCCAGGAACCATTCCACTCCTGGGAATTCATGCAGAAGAAATAAAAGCATATGCCCAGGGACTTCCCTGGTGGTACAGTGGTTAAGACTCTGAGCTCCCAATGCAGGGAGCCTGGGTTGGATCCCTGGTCAGGGAACTAGATCCCACAGGCATGCCGCAACTAAGGAGCCCGCCTGCCGCCACTAAGACCCAGCACAACCAAATAAATAAATTAATTAAAAAAAAAAAAAGCACATGCCCACACAAAGACCCGTACATGAATGTTCATACAGCTTGATTTGCAAAAGCCAAAAACAACCCAAAATAGAAACGACCCCAAAACCCATCAACGGGTGAGTGGATAAACAAACTGCACTTTTTTTTTTTTCTTTTTTGCGGTACGCGGGCCTCTCACTGTTGCGGCCTCTCCCGTTGCGGAGCACAGGCTCCGGACGCGCAGGCTCAACGGCCATGGCTCACGGGCCTAGCCGCTCCGCGGCACGTGGGATCTTCCCGGACTGGGGCTCGAACCCATGTCCCCTGCATCGGCAGGCGGACTCTCAACCACTGCGCCACCAGGGAAGCCCAACAAACTGCACTTCTTAGCAACAACGTGGAACGAATTACTGATACGGGAACCAACAAGGATGAATCGCGGATGGTTATGCTGAACAAAGGCCAGACAAAAAAAGAGTACACACTGTAGGGTTCCTTCTATGTAACTATGATACTGTGATTTATAATAACAAATACGTATTTTGTCTTCATCACCACTAATGGTACAGAGCTCCTTAAACTCTTAGAATTTCCTAAGTGATAAGAGCTATAAAGGGGTCTTTTGACACAAATGAACCCCTCTGAACCACACCTGCATATGTTAATGAAGTGACTTCCGGACCTTCCCTAAGGATGGGGGCTGGTTGCCAGGGGAACCAACCCAGTGATTAGAAGGTTGGAATTTTCAGTCCCACCCCCAGACCTCTGGGGAAAGGAGAGGGGCTGGAAACCATGTTCAGTCACCCACCGCCAACGATCTAACGAATCGTGCCTGTCACGAAGCCTCCAGAAACCCCCCAAAAGGATGGGGTTCAAGAGCTTCTAGGCTGGTGAACCGGATGCATCCACATGCCAGAAGGGTGGTGCACCCCAAACTCACGGGGTTCTGTGTCTCATCATCGAGCTGCTCACTCATATCCTTGAAGGTCCTTCGCAACAGCCTGGTCATCCATCTAGTGGGTAAACTGGTTTCCTGAGTTCTGTGCACCATCAGGCTCAGACAGGGGTCACGGGAACCTTGGATTTACAGCCACTCGGCCAGAAGTGCAGGTAACAAAGGAAGCTGGGGGGCTTGGGTGGGGGGATCTTGTGGGACAGGCCCTTCACCTGTGGGATGGGTGCTCTCTCCACCAGATAAATGTCAGAACTGAGTTGAACTGCAAGCCACCTGGCCGGTGTCACCAAACTGCTTGCCGTGGGGACACTACATGCCTGGTGTCAGAGTGAAGAAGCAGGAGACACACAGAGGACTGCTTTTCCTTTACAGTAACATTCTGGAAACGCACACCAATCTCACGACAGAGAGCAGATCCATGGTTGCCTGGAGGTGCGGGAGAGACGGGGGCGGGGTGGGGGGGGGGTGACAAAGGCCGGAGGAACCTTCCATGGGCGACAGCGTGCGCGCTCACGGCTGTGTGCACAGGTCAGAACTCACCAGGCTGCACCTTTCAAACATGTATCATTTACTGTTGGCCAGTTACGCCTTATTGAATGAAGGTCTTATATGCAAAACATACAAAGAACTCTCAAAACTCAATAATAAAACTATCCAATTAGTTCAAAAACTGGATCCGTGGGGTTGGATAAGAGATAAGAGCAGAATACAAATTGGGAGATGCCTGGAAAATTATTTCATATTTAGATTTTGACACGACGGTCAGGGAGAAAGAATTACTGTGAGCCACAGACACGGGACGAAAGACCACGACAGAAAAAAACAGAGAAAGATAAATTTAGCAACTCGTCAGGCGCCACAGTTAATGGCTCGATGAATACAGCAAACAGAAATGCTAACTCACTTCCTAGGAAAAGTTTTCCTCCTACAGAGTTCCATCCTCCAAAGTGGATGTGTCCCCGCTCCACAGTCAGGGAGCGGGCAGTGCAAAAAGTGAGCACAGGCAGCCGTCCTGAAAGGGGCCTGGCCCTGGCACAGCAGCCGAACAAGCCAGGCCAGCGAGCAGAATCCAAGTTCTTCAGGATCTCAATCCCACTACACCCCAGTCCTCACCTACAAGACGGAAGCAACGCCTGCCTGCTCCCCTCCGAGGGCTCCGATGACACCTCCGATGACATGGTACACCAAGGCCACGAACAGCGTAAAGTGGATCCCAAACCCCAGATACCACCCCTGTGAAGGAATCAGTGCTTACCTGACACATTAAAAAACGAACTCTGTGCCTCCCTTTTCCCTTTAGTTGGACAAGAAGGGGAAGAATGGCTTATCAGCACCACAATCAGGCTGTGCTGCGTAGGAAAGGCTCATAAGCTGCTCAGCGCGGTATTATCGTCACTATTTATGACCCACGCTAAGTACCTGTTACATGAATGCCCTTTTAAATGAAACGAAAACTGTCAGCTTCTTATTCAAAGTACAGTAAACATATGACCCATGGACACTTTATAAACACAACAGTAAACTGAGTGAACACTGCGTTATTTTCATAACATGAAACACATGAATAAACCCTCAGAAGCTAAAACCATCCAGAGTGGCTTTAGCACTTGTGAGGGTGAATTGATCTCAGAGAATTTTCAGGGACTCAGACTCTACCTGTATGAACTATGACCTCAAGGTTTAATTCTCAAAAGCCTCTAGTTTTTGTTTCTAATTATTTACCTGACCATAAATTGAAAGTCTTCTCCAAGATTAGGCAGCATCTCCTCTTCTTGTTAAGGAAGATGCAGCACTTATTTTTCTCTGCCCTACTCTTTTGCACCAATTACTTGAGAACAACGTTCACCAAACAAATTAATGAAGAAAATCCCAAATGCGTTAAAAATAAATGTAAGCTCCTAGAGGAAACAACAAATTATAAGATATAAAATTAGATCATTTACCAAGTGTGTAAAGAAAACACTAACAGCAGAGCCTGAAATACCCACTTGGACCATATGGAGCTTCCACTTTTGTTGGTCAAAAATAGCCAAACGTTGGCAACTCATACGAACGACATCCTGAAATAAGGTCAAAATAGCAGAAAAGCTGTAGAACCTACCAACTGTTCCCTAGCAGACATGCTACAGATCTTGAGTCTGTATTTTTAGAAACCAAAAGCATCCTGGTGGCAATATTTTTGGCAACTAGAAGCTGTGTTCATGAAAGATAGTTAAGATAAACTGAATGGTTATTTTAGTTAACCACTCCCAACTGTTTGCACTATGCAAGTACCAGAGAAATACTAGTAAAATATCTAACATTTGCAACACTTGGTCTCAAAACATCAAGCCTGGCATCCTATGGGCTTCACTCTTCTTAACACAGTCCAACAGGTGAACCGTGACCATTCGGGGTTTCTAGTTCACTTTACAGAAAATCAACCAAAGAAACAAAATCATAAAGCTAACGATGGTAACCCCGTTACAGATGATAAATGGGAACATTTTACATACCTGAGCATTTTATTATATACGTTATGTCATTTACACCCCACTACAACCTTATGGGTTGGCACTGCCCTCGCTTAACAGATAAAGAACTCAGGGCTCAAAAATTAACTTATCCAAAGTGACATGATTCATAAGTAGAAGAACTTAAACTCAAAACCAGTTCTGCCACATGCCGTGGAGCGGCTGGGCCCGGGAGCCGTGGCCGCTGAGCCCGCACGTCCGGAGCTTGTGCTCCGCAACGGGAGAGGCCACAACAGTGAGAGGCCTGCGTACCGCAAAAAAAAAAAAAAAAAAAAGTTCTGGTGGGTGCCAAAGTCTTAGCATGTTTCTGCAGCTAAGACCCTCTACCAGCATCACCATCCGAGGATCCACGGTCTCTCAGATGCTCTGAGGAATATTTTCAATGTTTTCAGCAGCTTATCAAGATTATTATCCTCCTTTTACAGATAAGGGAAATGAGGATCAAGGATTTACGTGGATTTTGCTCAAAAGCTTAATTAAGCCTCTATGTTTTTAGCATCTGAACCCAAGATCTTCCATAACTTCTAAATTTACACTCCTCCTCTGTGCCATACCAAGTACCGAGCACCAAGTGACAGGGCCGGTAACATGTAATGAAATGCACACAATTGTTAAATTTGTTTAATATTTGTAAGTATTCTACTTAGGCTGAAAAACAATTTCATTGCAAGAGACTTAGAAATGATTGCAGTAAAACCACCCAGAGACGCTGTCCTAATTCTCCCAGACAATTGGGACCACGACTCAAGATTCCCTCAGTCCCACACTGCCAACCACCGCAAAAATGAGCAAGTACTTGGAAATTACATAGCAGCCATTAAAAGGCACAATATGTGTCTTATATTATTACACAAAACACGTCAGTATATTCTAAGAACTGTTAACTCCTCCAAAGTTAAGTGAGGGTTGTAACAGATTTAACAAATAACGTTGTTTGCCCTCACAAAATTTTAGAGGACATCTTTATATTGTTTCAGAGAGCCTTTTTCTTTAACTTAAAAAACAAAAGCTATTTAATGAAGTTTAAACCAATGTGTAACTTTTAAATACTACACGTGGCTTTCCAGTTATATCAACGGAAAGAAGAAGATGCTGAAATAAGACTCTCACAATAGATTATGCTGACTTTTAAAACTTTAAAGAACAGTAATTTAAACCCACAAGTGATATAAATGTTGCCTTGCTTTTATGATTTTCAGATCATGACCACAGAACCCAAAATGTAGTAGATTTTATGTGCTGGCATTTGACAGCTATTCCCCAACTCCTGTTCTCCCTTCTATATCACAGAGGCTGGCAGGCTAAACCAACATTTCTCAGGCCCCTTGCTAGGGGAGTTCTAAATTTGCTTTTGCTTCTTTCCCTATCCATATGCCTTTTATTTCTTTTTCCTGCTTTATTGCACTGGCTAGGACCATTCTGAATAGGAACGTTGAGTGACTAGCCTTGCTCCTAACGTCAGGCAAAAGCATTCAGTCTTTCACCAGTAATTGTAATATCAGCTGTAGGTTCTTCATAGACAGCTTTTATCAAGTTCAGGAAGCTCCCTTCTACTCCAACCTTTTTGAGAGTTTCCTTCTGTTCTTAGTTTTCTGAGTTTTTAATCATGACTGGATGATGAATATTGTTAGATGCTTTTTCTACATCTATTGAGTTGATCATAGGGGTTTTAAAAATTCTGTTGTTTAGTTTGTTGATATTGTGAATTATTCCTGCATTTCTGGAATAAATGGTCCTTTGGCATGATATATTACCCTTTCTATATAAACTGTATTCAATTTGTTAATATTTTGTGGAGAAATATCCGTTTTTTGTATCAGAGTAATACTGACCTCATAAAATAGTGTTCCTTTCCTTCTGTTTTCTGAAGGGTTTGTATATAATTGGTATTATTTCTTTCTTAATAGGTTGGCAGAATTCACCAATGAGACCATGTGGGCTCAGAGCTTTCTTTTGAGGACAATTTTTAACTACAAATTCAATTTCTTTAATAAAGAGCTATACAAGTTACCCATTTCTTTTTTTTTTTTTTAAGATTTTTTGATGCAGACCATTTTTAAAGTCTTCATTGGATTTGTTACAATATTGCTTCTGTTTTATGTCTTGGCCTTTTGGCTTGCGAGGCACATGGGATCTTAGCTCTCCAACCAGGATCAAACCCATACTCCCTACATTGGAAGGCCAAGTTCTTAACCACTGGACTGCCAGGGAAGTCCCTATCCATTTCTTCTTGAGTGAGGTTTGGTAGGTTGTATCTTTGATGGAATTTGTCCATTTATCTAAGTTATCATATGTATTAAGTGGCTCATAATATTTCCTTATCTTCCTATTAATATCTGTAGGATCTATATTGATGGTCTCTCTTTTCTAATATTAGAAATTTTTCCCTCTTCTCTCTCTTTTTCCTGATCACTATGACTACAGGTTTGTCACTTTTATTGATCTCATCAAAGAAACAGCTTTTGGTTTCACTGATTTTTTTCCTATTTTTTTTCCTGTTTTTATTTCATTGTTTTCTGCCCTTATCTTTATTATTTTCTTCCTCTGCTTGTTCTGGGTTTAATTTGCTCTGTGCCTTCTAGTTTCTTTTTTTTTTTAATTTATTTTTTTGAAGTATAGTTGATTTACAATGTTGTGTTAATTTCTGCTGTACAGCAAAGTGATTCAGTTATAAATATATATATTCTTTTTCATATTCTTTTCCATTATGGTTTATTACAGAATATTGAATATAGTTCCCTGCCTTCTAATTTATTTTCTTTTTTAACATCTTTATTGGAGTATAATTGATTTACAATGGTGTGTTAGTTTCTGCTGTATAACAAGGTGAATCAGTTATACATATACATACATCCCCGTATCTCCTCCCTCTTGCATCTCCCTCTAACACTCCCTATCCCACCCTCTAGGTGGATATAAGGCACTGAGCTGATAAAGTAAAAGTTTATATTATTGTTTCAAAACTTCTGTTTTCTAATATAAGCCTTTAACACTATAAATTTCCCTTTGAAGTACTGCTTTAGGCACATCCCATAAATCTTGATATGTTATATTTTCATTTTCATTCAAGGTATTTTCTGATTTCCCTTGTGACTTCCCCTTTGACCCGTGGGACCTTTATAATGTGATATTTAATTTCAAAATATTTGGTGATTTCCCAAACATCTGATACTGATTTCTAGCTTAATTCTGCTGTGGTCAAAGAATTCAGACATATTCCTGGAAAATTACCTGTAACATGAAAGTATGGGAATCAACATCAATTTTTTGATAGGAAGTTACTGGAGTGCTATGGCCAGGGTCAAGGTGAGGCAGGATTAGAGGTCAAGGCTTCTGGCATGCCCCACACACAGAAATCAAGAGTAATACGTTCTCTCTCAATACCAACTCAGAACCAAGACTTGTTATTCTCCCTCTACCCTTAATGCAAAAAAGGACAATTCCACAAACGTCAAGTGATGTTTTTCACTCTGTAAAGCAGGCAAGACAGACGGCAGAATTTTGTACAGAAGGAAAGTGAGGTTCCAAGCAGGACCTGCCTTCCTAGTACACCATCCTCGTTACTCTTGAGGCATTCCTCAAAGATAGGGAAATACAGGTCATTTAAACCCGTAAATAATTCAAAACCTCATCTGAGCCACTGTTGGAATCACCACCTCACTTCAGAGTGAGTTACAGTAACACCTGAGGAGGTTTAGGTTTTATCATCTTGGCTTCTCATACCCACTCGTTATTAACAAGATCCAAAAAATAATGAACTGGTTAAACCTCAGGAAACAGAAAGCAAATGGGCAAGATATATAGGGGGGGAAATGAGACCCCAGTTTAATGAGTCAAAAACTGCATATCCATACTTGTTCACGTAAAAATTAACAGGAAATGAATATATCAAATTATAGTTTTTCTCTTTCAACCTCTCACTGTTGACTAGGACCAAAAGCTCTAAAATATTATCTGCGGTTAATATTTATATATTAAAATATATTGATGTTTTAATATTTTGAAACACTAACATATTTTATCCTACTCCATTTCAAATTCAAATTCTAAACTATAATGTTATAGAAATTAAATGGCTTTAAGGGTAAAAGGCACACAGTCTTACCGTGTAACTGTTGACTTATGGGTTGCAGAGATGTCCCTCAGGTAGCATCACCACTTTGGCCCAGATATCAGTCGTAACAGCAATCAAAATTAAAACTAAGAAGAAAGAAAAAAAAAAAATTAAATACCGGCAAGCAAAACGCATTCACGTCTCCAAGAAAGTCTTAAATTCAAATTTCACATTCCAATAATTTCGTCAGGGGAGCTCTAGTCCCAGAACTAGTTCTTTTTAAGTTAGCTTAAGCAGAGAGCTAATAAGGAATGTGAATTCCGGTATAATTCCCACTCTCTATCCTGGAATAAGCTCTGAAATTAACTTCAAGGTATCTAGTAAATAACAGCCGAAGGGAAGAAAAACAAAAAAGCCCAGTATACCACAGGTCTATTCAACTGAACTGCTTACACACATTTTAGGTTTGTGACTGCCCACAATTAACTGGATACAGATCATTCGCATAAGAACTCAAGTCAATAAAAATCTTGGTGGTCACTTCACAAATATTTTAATAGTACATGTGGGGATAAAACAGTAACGACGACTTAAAACCTGCTGAATTGACCCTAGAAAGTGTTTCCAGGATAAGAGATTTTAACAGCAAGGCTACAGAGTTATCTGAAGATAAACACTGTTTGTGGTACCAAAAATATAGTACAGTTTCCTACCCAAATAGAGTCACCATTCACTTAGGAGAATACATTTAAGAAACATGTAGAGAACAAGCATTCGTTCATTCGGCAAAACATTTCTAAGCATCTTGCGTAAGCTGGCCCGCCTTTAAACCCTGCAGACACAAAAATGACTGAGAAAACGCCTGCTCATGAAAGAACTGAGTCTTGCAAGGGTGACTGATGCGCGTAGATAATTATAATACAACAGGGTAGATTCGGGAAAGAGCGGGGCAGCCCAGAAGTGGGCTGGGGTATAGCAAAAGCTTCGTGGGAGGTCAAGGAAGGGTGGGGGTGGGGGGAGGGGGAAGGCCGTGCAGGCCCTGGAAAGGAGGGGGTGTGATCTCCGTAGGGAAGGAAAGCAACCTGAAGTCTAGAAGGGACTGTCTGGCTGTGCGTGAACTGTATGTGGGCCAGTGGATAACGAGAACGTCCACAGTTAAGACTGTCACCATCCTTTTGAAAGTGCGAAAGAAAACAGAAAGGTCATTCGATAATGCTACGCATGTCCTCCTAGTTTGCTCAGTTAAAATTAAAAGCAGCACGTGATTCTCTCTCCCCTCCTTCGGAGCGGCTGGACAGCACTTGATGATGCAAAATGTAAAAGTGACTTTTTCCTGTCGTTTGCATAAGTGATCATCCTATTTCCAAAAACAGAGGAGCATCCCTGGGTTTCAGATTATCCAGGCCAATTTCACCTGAACCAGATCACCTTATTTGCATGATTTTGAAAGTAACCAGCACTATGTAACTATACAACTAACTGTACCTAAGGGCAATCCAAATGTGTGTGCCCTGGACGCCCCTTTACATTCGCAATCATGGGTTAACTCTTCCTTTGGGAAACACAGCTATGAATTTTCCCATTTGTGTGAAAGGCTATGGAAGTAGAATTTTGTTACTAGTTACCACTTGGTGAATGCCTTACTGAGGACTAAGCAGAGTGCTGAGTCACCTATGATTAACTTAATCTTCACAAGGCAGGACGGAAAAATGTTGCCCGCCATCAAGCTAGCCGCCGCTGCAGCTGCCCTGATGGTGCGCCCTGAGGGGATTCAGGACAGAGAAAAACAGGATACCGGTCCTAGACAGTTAAGATGCACATCTAAGGAAGAATTTCAAAGAGCCCAGACTCTTGCATCTTCCCACACAAAGAAAAACACTAAAATCGTTAACTTGAGATGTTTGGTTTTTGTGATGGCAGTCATCTTTAGATGTTCCACTACATGCCCCAACCCCCCACCCCCCGCCCCCACCCCACCACCCCCACCCCCGCCAGCAAAAACTCCTATCCTGGCTCCCTCCTCACCTCTTTGGAATACTTCCTCAGAGTATCTGAGAGGCTGTCTCCCGGGCTATAGTCCTTGGTAAATTCCCAAATAAAACATAACTCGAAGCATTTAGCTTTTGTGATTTTCTTCAGTCAACACAGGTAACATCTCCGTTAAAAAATGAGGAAATTGAGGATCGGAAGGTGACTTGCCCCGGCCGACACAGCTTGGAAGAGGCAGAGCCAGGACAGGGCTGTCTGGCCACCACCACTGTTCTTAATTACTGTATCAGATGGCCTCCTCTGGACGTGCATACGTGCATTTTTCTTTCCTACTGAGCTGATAACCCGTCTAACCTAAGTCAGGAACCACGAAGGTCTTGAAGAGTTAACTGGACTCTGTGAATGTGTTGCCTTACTTTACAGGGGAAAAAGCGTATGTTGAACTCCTTTGAAGGTACAGGTTAAGGTTATTAAGTGTGAAACGCAGCACCTCTACTAAGAGGTGTTGCATTAGCACAGGGAAACACATTTATGTGAAGCACCAGGATTTACATGGTTTCTGTCGCTGGTTAAGCCCTGGCCATGGTGCTGAACATGCCACTCCGGCTGCACCTGGGAGCACAGCCACCCTTAACTTCCTGCCAACTGGCTTGCATCTGTGACGCTCCCCTGCCACGAACGCCTCTCCTCGTGTGGCTTCCGTGCATCCAAATTGGCTCCAGTCTTTACAGCGCAACCTGTGAAGCCTCCTCCACCCACCGTTCCTCCCTCTATCAGTTTAATAAACACCTGCCTGCTGTGGTGATGTGTCAGGCTTCATGTGCCCCGACCCTGGAAAGCCAAAACCCAATCCTGCACCCCCAAGAACCTCTCGATCCCCCAGAAGAAAGGCTGTATCAACAAGGAATTGGTATTCAGTGTGACAACTGTGTGTGCGTGGTATCGAGAGCGGGGGGGGAGGGGCGAGGGGCAGCCAGGGTGGGGTGGGGCAGGGAGGCTTCACAGCTCTGGTAACACTGTGGCCTTAATTCAGATGACAGATGACCCAGACCTACAATAAGATGGGAGAATTTATGAATGGGAATGAACTTGGGAGAGGTAGGCACTGAGTGCTAGAGCGGATGGGCACCGAGGGGTCTCGGGGGTGGAGCCCAGGAGCAGAGGCGGGAATGCCAGGCTCAGCCCCCCGCAGTGATGGGCGTGTTCCACACGTGGACGCCGGCCCATGTGGTGGGCCCAGTCACAGAGAGCACTCGACCGACCACTTTACCTGTGCCGAGCGTGACTGAGGGACTGAGTTTTCCATTTTATTTCTTTTGAATTAATACTGATTTGAACAGCAATACGTGGCTAGTGGCTACGGGCCTGAACAGTGCAGCTCTTAGCATTGCAGACTCGAGATTCTGAGCTGAGGGGCTGTCACCAGACCTGGGAAAAGGATCCCCAAGAGAAAGGGACGCGGACACGCAAATATCTGTTGAATAGATGGACGAACAGGCCAACGGACAGAGTAACGAAGTGGGTGGTCTTCAAGGATTCCTCCCTCTAAAATCCCATCGAGAGGTGCCTGTCCTCGCCATTCGGGTCTAGAGTAATGCCCTCAACATGGCGGCATCAAAATGTACTCATGCTGGCTCCAGATCGCAGCCTCATCCTTAAAATACTACTACTAACTTAAAATTCCCTATACTATGAATTCCTTATACTCTGAAGAAAACAGAGAGAGAGAAAAGGGGGGAAAAGGAAAAACTACATTTTTGAAACCATAATTTAGAAAATAATCATAGATTAAAGATAATCAATGAAGCCAGGATAAATTGCTGTCTAGTAAAATATGTTATTTTCTAAGAAAATGAAAGAAAGCAGGGAGGGGAGAGGAGTAGCAGCTTTACCAGGAGGTCAGGTAATTTCAAATACATTGCAGACCCTTCAGCTCCTAAGCAGTTCAGCTGACATTTGGTCTATACTCTTCTGTACTCTGATGAGAGAAAAGACTGCATTTACTCACGAAATACTTTATTTTGTTCTAGAGAGCATTTTAAAAGGTCAATGATAATAAAGTTTTTCCTAGGAATATGCCCTTTCCTCTTAGTTACCTACAACGTCCAAAGTCAACATGAAAGAAAGAACTCTGTGACATGAAAACATTTAACCTGAGAACAGGTTGTGTCTAAGTAACTCACTGGTAATCTGCCAATATTATGCTAATCTGATTGTATTAGGATTTGTTTACTATTTTGGTCCTTGCCATCTCACCTAAGCTTCTGAATTCCAGTTTTCCAGAAATGGGAAGCCGGTACATACAACGCACACACGTGGTCCAGGACAGCAGTTTCTGCACTGCATTCCAGGGCCACCTTCTTCACCAGGCTCAGATTCTAAGTTCCTCTCCATCCAGGAGGTCGTGTCATCAATGTTCTTCACTATGCACATAGCAAGCTCTACTTACAAGACTGTTAGACACTCTGCAACATGCAGACTCCATTATCTTCAGAGAAACATCTCATCAGCACGTCTAACGGGAATGTTTTTAGCTAGAAGCATGTCTAACAACACGACAAAACAGCAACCTCTGTGCTGCCTTGCTCGGCCTCACAGGTCGGTTATCTGAGCTTCAATTCCCACGGCTAGAATTGCCCTGCATCACTTAGATCAGAGCCACACGGAACACACTTAGCTGGCCCCGCAGTTCACCTCAACGCGTAAGTGAGCTCTTACGTAGGAGGGATGAGGAATAAGATACGGTCTTGGTGCCCAGAGAGCTTTACCTGGTGAGGAAGGATGTGTGTGTGTGTGTGTGTGTGTGTGTGTGTGTGTGTGCGCCCATAAAACAAGCAGCAGAAGGAATACTGCTGTACACAACACAGAAACAGTGTCAGCCGACACTGACTGAACACCTACATATAAGCCCATTCCCAGTTAGGGGCACATTCAGTTAACAATTAATAAAACCACATTAATTATTCTATGAGGGTGCAAATGAAAAATTCTCCCAGTTTTTTTTTTTTTTTTGCGGTACACAGGCCTCTCACTGTTGTGGCCTCTCCCGTTGCGGAACACAGGCTCCGGACGCGCAGGCTCAGCGGCCATGGCTCACGGGCCCAGCCGCTCCGCGGCATGTGGGATCTTCCCGGACCAGGGCACGAACCCGCGTCCCCTGCATCAGCAGGCAGACTCTCAACCACTGTGCCACCAGGGAAGCCCTAATTCTCCCAGTTTTAAGTAATTTGTTCATTTAAAAAGTATGCATCACAGACCTAAATACTAGCGTCATAAAACAATAGTTTCTTCCCCTTAACCTGATGAACAGTAACTACCTAGTGAAATAAGAAGACAAAATGATCAATTCTTGATATAACATGGCTGTGCAGAGAGCCACAGCTGGCCCATACCTCTGGGCTAACGGTCCCCAGCCAGAGAACTGAATAACGCAGATCAAGATCTGGGCCACATCAACCGCCCATGATCTATTCAGACACTTAGTTCCTTTCTACAATACAGGAGCAACACAGCCATGAGTCAGCCAGCAGGGACACGACATACAGAAAGACAGCACACCGAGGTCCGAAAGTGCTAAGTGGCAAGAGAGATCCGTGCACAGTGTCGTGGGAGGAAAGGACCAATGCCGGCTTCAATAAACAAGACTTATAATGTGCGTGTGGAGCAAAGCGACACCGAGAGACTGATTCCTGTCCTCTGAAACGCACAGAGGATGCGAGGTTAACATAAAGACAAGTGCTACCTCACCACCTAAACATGAAGACATCACGAGGGGGTCCAAAAGTTCCCAGGTCCAGAGCTTGCTCATAAAATAGTGTGTACTGCCTGCCTGGGCAGCTACAGGATACGCACAGGCCAGAGTTGTAAGGGCCCAGAGATCCACCCGCCATTCAGTGCGGACTCCCCTCTGCCCCATCCCTGGATGCTTCTTGTGAACACTGTTCAGGGAGAGGAATGTGTAACCTCTCGTTGAGAACCCAAGCTCTGTATTCGGTTAAAGCCTGTATCTTTAACACTTCAAACCAATGCTCTCTGTTCTGCCCTCTGAAACCAGAGAATCTACCAAAGCCTTCAACTCTGCAAGCTTCCAAGGGTCTGAAGGCACTCTGGCCTTTCCCAGGTGCTCCAGTCTGCCCTTCACAGACGCAGGGACAGCAGGGGAGCCGAGGGAAGCAGCACACCCTCTGTTTACGCGGCCAGTCGGGCTGTTCCATCGGCTTTACCTTGGGGTCCCTGACACCGCCGCCCTGCCCCCACAGGGACAGGCCAATTCCTGGGCAGGGTCTGCAAGCTTCCCTCCCATCACTCCTCCCCACACTGCCTTCATGCACACACCCTCCACACCTGCATCTCCCCTCCCCCCACTTGCATCTCCCCACACCTGCATCTCCCCTCCCCACACTTGCATCTCCCCTCCCCACACGTGCATCTCCCCACACCTGCCCTCCTGCCCTCTACCTTCTGACCAGCGAGGGGTCACTTCCACCGCAAAGCTCTGCTCAGCTGCTGGCAGATTCCACCCCCTCCTCTGTGCCCAGCGAGTCAGCCAGGGGACAGAGGATGCCATGGTGCAGTGGGCTCTCAAGCCAGGATTCAGCTCAAACTGGCCTCCCACTTACACCCTCTAAGGCAGGTTATTTAAGCTTAAATTACCCGAAATACAACGAGGGCGAGAATCAAAGGAGTGATCCCTGGGACAAGCCTGGCCTCACACGTGGTAACAAGCCCCTGAGAACATCCATCACTGACCCGGCACCACTCCTGCCTGTTGCCCGGGCACTGTGACAGCCCCCAGCGTGGGAAGAGGGTCACCCACGTCCTTATACCCGCAGGGCTTCACACAGAAAGGAGCTCCGAGCACACAAAAGCCTAAAAGCAAGATGACTGAAGAAGCCCAGATTTAGTTCTGGTCTTACCCGTTTGCCTGGTTATCATTACTGCAACACAAAGTACCGCACTGCCGAGAGATCAAAGAACTCAGAGGCGGAAAAGGTTCGGAAATTCACGGTAAACAATCAGTTTTCAAAGCAAAAGTGCATTTTCTAGTTATGTGTTGCTTCTGCCTACCTGTGACTGTTAAGCTTTTATTAAAAAAATATATATATATTTTAACACTCATTGCAGAGAGGTCTGGCCCTGCGCCACCACCGGAGTCTGCACTCTTCTCTATCAAAGACCTTTCTCATTTTCTTTTTTTTAATTCCTGGCTCAATGTTCGGCACACAAGCAACACTCAGAAAACATCTGTCAAATAAGTGAACTTTCTCAAATGACTCGGTTAAAAAAATCATCCTGCATCTTCGTGACCTACTTCAACCAGTAGTGTCCTGTGACCTGGTGCTGGCCCTGTGGTCACCATTTCAAGGGCTGCGCTCCGCCCAGGGAAACAGCAGGAGAATTGGGGTCAACGGAACACCACTTTCAGGGCAACCAAACAGTTAATGAGCTTTTGCGGAATGGGCATAAAAAGATAAAATAATAATAACTTGCACAGGATAAAAATAAGGCTTCCAGCTTGAAGAAAGATTGCTGACTGGGAGCAAGTTTTCAGAAAGCTGTTTAGCAACATTATGGAACAATCCACAACCACCAAACACAAATGTGGAGTGGGACCAACTGGCAGCGGCACGCCGTTTGCTTTCGCAATATTCACAGGCAGCTGGAGAACGGAAAAAACAAAGGAGCGGCAGGACAGATGCAGGAGACAGAGGGACAGAACTGACCATCGGGGAGGGATGGAGGACAGGGAAACAGGGGGAGGCCTAGGGACCCCTGAACACTTGTTCCAGAGTCCCGCAGATGACAGTTACAACAAGCTTACCCGTTAAGACATCCCTCCTTAGAAACGGGACACTGTGTCCTTGGCCGAGGTCCTGGCACCCTTCCTGTTGCTTGTGACCCCACAGGGATGACAAGCCAACGATTCCGGAGGGGGCGGGGGGTGGCTGAGGATAATAGTCTAAACCCTGAAGCAGATCCAACTCAAGTAAAAAGATTTTCTTGCCTAAACGATGTTATATTTTTCTCTGCTTTAATTACTGAATCCTGTAACTGGAATTCACCACTGATTCAAAGAGATGCTAAAAATAGTCTGTTCTAGAATGAGGAATGAGAAGCATCGTGTAATTTTGCTACTAAATGGACTCCTGCTTTTTTCACAGCTCAGTAACTTACTCTTCAAATATATTTCCTCTTTTTATTAACCAAAAATGTAAAAGCACTTCAGATGCACATTAAACGTTAATTTTCAACACTAGCTATGTATTTATAAGTTTATAAGTAAAATCTCAGACATACACCAACCTTACTTAAAAACAGTCTCTTTGACTCTTTTCCTCAACATCTAATCATGACCTTCACTAAACACCTCTGACTGCAAGAATACAGTCTCATTTCCATATGATGAATGAACAGAGCTGTGATCCAACAGGCTCCCGCTGCAAATGGCAAATTATCAGTAACACCTCACATTTGAATCCATGGTGCCGTTTACAAAGGGTTTTCACGTAAATCATCTCATTTAATCTCTACAGCAACCCTGCCACAAACAAGCAAGGCAGAAATTACTTTAACCAGCTTACAACTGAGGAAGCAGGCTCCGAGAGTGAAACAGCTTGTAAAGGTGGGACAAGCCCTCACCTACGTCCTGCTCACGCTAAGTCCCACCTTGTACTCCAAACTCAGCCCCTCCTAAGACTCACACAATTCCCATCCTCCAAGTCCAACAGAACTCAGGATGAGCAGAACCCAGGTGACTCCCAACACCTCTCCTTTCCACTGAGGCTTACCTCCAACGCACAGGCTCTGTCTTCTTAACTCAACTAGAAGCCCTGGAGGGTAAAAATGGAATCTTACATTTCCTACTGTCTAGAATGATACCACACACATCACAGGGATACACTGAATTACTGTCATGATGCCACCGATCAGAGAGTCATCAGGAGACCAAGGTCTAACTTCAGCACCCCAACGACGGCATGACTCTTGGCTTTGGCCCACCTTCCTAGCTGCAACTAGGTTAGAAAATCCTGGAAGTCTGTCCCAGGCCATCGTAAATAAATATAAAAGAGGTTTCCTTAGCAATGACTAAAGTTGCCTTACATTTTCAACTTGTTTGAGTCTTTGCTGCTCCCCCACACCCATAAACGGCTCCTGGATTCTGACTGTGTGTTGGTTCCTGAGCACCCGGGAACGGGACCCACTGGGTGTCTCCATGGTGTCTATTCGCTTGATGTGCCCCGCCTTGACTCCCATATTCACCTGGCTTCTGTTCCCGCCAGGACACACAGCTTGAACTTCCAGGCCCCACTTGGTTCTCTCGACCCTGGCTTCCCAGCCCACCCTCACATCAACCACAGTCGGCCCGTACAGGGACCTGAGGAGCTTCTACAACTGACCGAGAGAGGGGTCCAGCCTACTTTTTTATCTTCAGCTTATACCTGGAGTTCTGCATGTCCACACTCCTTCAAGAGAAGGACAGACGTAACACAGGTACCAGAGCAGTCACTCTGACTCCCCCCGCCAGTGAAACAATGTCCTTCCCTCCTCAACCTCGGACTAAACAATATAACAACCTCCTAAAATACCATACAGTCAGCAATCAACATGCTGTCAGATACCAAACAGATCATAACCAAATCAGGATTACTGTTTAGTTTCATTAAATATGCTGAATCTTAAATTTGGACCAAAAAATTATTACATAAATATACAAAAATACTTAGGAAATCTGCACATTATCAGATGGAAACAGCAGATGTAAATGCTGCATAGCAGACGGTTGGGTTTTTTTCCGATCACCATGACAATTTTTACATATTCCAGGATCAAAATCTATTTCAAAGCTTTCTGTGTAATATTAAACCTGACATAAAGATTACACAAGCAATTCAACAAGTAACATCAGTTATTTTTCTCCCTGAGGAAAGTATAGTAGCAGCCGCTGTAACAAATGGGTCCATAAACTTCCCCCCGCAGGGGACCTGTGCGTTCAAACAAGACTGACACACGCAGCTGTCACATTCAAGTCTCCCGAGCCCCCAGTCATACCTTGCCATGGCTGCGTCTGGGGTGTGGGAGCTGAATGGCTCAGCGCACACAAGTGAGAAGGAAGAACACAGCCCACGAGAGGAGACAGAACAAGGGGAATGATTACCGCCCAGAAAGGAAGGCAAAATTTCAGTCGCCTGTGGAGAGTAACTCATCACCACTGAATAAACAGGAAAAGGGAAGGACTGAGAATCACTCCCCCACCTCCAACCTTAATCTGTCTCAAAAGGGAGCAGAGGGCTTTCCTGGTGGCGCAGCGGTTGAGAGTCCGCCTGCCGATGCAGGGGACGCGGGTTCGTGCCCCGGTCCCGGAAGATCCCACATGCCGTGGAGCGGCTGGGCCCGTGGGCCATGGCCGCTGAGCCTGCACTCCGCAACGGGAGAGGCCACAACGGTGAGAGGCCCGCGTACCGCAAAAAAAAAAAAAAAAAAAAAAGAAAAGAAAAAATCTAACAAACAAAAAAAGGGAGCAGAGCAGGGGAGAGCAGGTCGCGATGGAAAGTTGTTCCCCTTAGTGTTACTTGTGATAACAAAACACAAGAGAAACTAAATATGCCAAACAAAAGAATTAATTTAAAGTAAATTATGCTAGATCTATAAAATAAATTATTATACAATACCTACGTTGCATTTTAGAAGACTTTTAAATTATGTGATAAAAGTCTTATGACATGAGATTACATGCGAAAGCATACAAAATAGTATATACAGTATTTACTTATGAAAGAATTATTTGTTGAATACCTTCTATGTACTAGCACCTAGGTACTGGGGAGAAAATGCAATAGAAGAAATAAGTCCTTATTTTTGTGGAGCACGGATTCTACTGGTAAGTGTCCCAGAAAGGGTAAATAAATAAATCTGCAAGAGAACCTCATAGGAAATAAATGCTAACAAGGCAAACATAACAGGTGATGTAAAAAGAATACTATCAACTATAAAAAGTAACTGAAATTGACTTAAAATAAATAAACTGCAAGATTAATAGTAAAAAATAATGTCAACTGAAAACCAAAAGCAAATCTCAGGTGGCTTAATAAATGGTCTAGAAAAAGAAAGGTGGCATTATTATAACCGGAAAGTGTCCGGGCCCTTTATGGTTTACCCTTCAGCACCCCCAGGAGGCAGAACTTACAAGCTCTCACCTTTCTCAACCTCAAACATAAAAATCAGGAAGTGCACGAAAGGAGGCCTGTGCCCCTGCTGGACTGCTCTGGACCAAAACGATCTCCTCCGTAATTTCACAAGAGAAGTGATCCTTCCAAACACAAGCTAGGATGGTATTTGGTACCTTTCCATTTTCACGACAGATCAACCCCCCCTCCAACACACACACACACACACACACACACACTCACCTAAGTTTGTTCATTCATGCATAGAACCAATATTATAGGGCAGGGACTCCCTCAAAATCACAACATCCCCTATAGAAACCAAGGACCAGTTCCCCAAATGCAAAATGTTATATTCCTTAAGCATTTGTGAAAACACTAAACTGAAGGAAAGCACTGAGAATACTGACGCGAGCTGTACAACATATTACACAAACTTAAAACACATGCACAAATCGAATGACATTTATCCTCCAAACAATTACTCTTCAGCAGATAACTGGTAAGAATGTCCTCATAGTAGATATGGAGAAATTGAGAAAACACTGTAAAGTAAAAATACTATATAATTCCATGAGGAAAACTACTGCAAAAAGCCACACAAATATTCCCTGTATTCTGGAATATTTCCTGAAAAGTAAGATTTAAATGCATACTAATTACTTATATTTTTAAAAAGTCAGGTTTCAGAATGAGATATTATATTATGGAGGTTGGTTAAATAAAGCATTTTGCAGAGGTAGGTGACATCATAAACTTCATTAAAACCATAATACAGGAAAGCTTATCCTATGGAGATCAGGCAAAGCCCGGAACAATCTAGAATCACTCTGACGTAGGAAGCAAAAGAGAAAACCAACTTCCTCTTTCCTTCTAGGTCCTTCTAAGCTACTCCCTGATAAATATTTCCTTCCATCAGGCGGTCAGCCGCCCACCCTGAAGAAGCAGCTGCGCACACTGGGGGTTAATGCAGAACAGAAGGGCCCACAGCTCAGTCCCCGGACCTTTGCTCTCCTCCATCACAGCCCCTCCTCTCAGATCTCATCCAGTCCAGACAACTGCCAAGTTCACATCACCAGACCAGACCACTGCCCTGAATTTCAAAGCAGTGCCCTCGCTCTGCTCTCTGTTCTCACCTATGGCTCCGCCAAGCCCCCCAGCCTGGTCTCCACTTCTCACCTTGACTCTGCTGGCCCCAACCCCATCTCCCACCTCCACCCTTGGCTCCCAATAGCCTGTTCTCCACTCGGGAGCCAGAGCAATTCTGTCAACAGGCAAGTCGGATCCTGTGTCTCCTGGATGTGAAACTCTCTGAGGGCCGGCCGGTCACCTCACTCCGACAGTACACGGCACGTGACAGGGAGCCAACAGCTAGCTGCTGGAAGTTTCTGTGGCATTTCATTCCTACTTTTTATACAGAAGACACTAGAGAATTGTGAGATTATCAGACTTCTGATATATTTATTTGGAACGTTTCTTTGGTGACCTCATCTAGTAACCTCATCTATGCCTGCCTGTACTTAAATCTCAGCCAGATTACCTTCCACGAGTAGATTTTTAGGGGGTATTTCTGGTTTAAGATCTACATTTAAAGATGAGATCTGTAGGGAGAAAGACGTTTTAAAAGAATCATCAATTCTCCACCTTATGCCTCCTTTTAGTTTTTTCCTCAAATAAGAAAGGTCAACATTCAAAAAAAATGACTGAAGCAGAAGTAAATACCACGTTACATCTTTATACAGAGAGTGAGAGGCGGCAGCCTTACCAGTACAGAAACAATTAAAAACAGGTATCAGGTGGTTTACCCTTTTTTTTCTGAATATGATTAAATGGGGACGGGAGACCTTCTCCGCAGAGGATCACGGATAAGAAATGAACAGGATGGAAACCCAAGCATCCCGGCCTACAGCCAAGAATACCCTGACAGCGTCTTGTAATGAGAAATCCGGTCGTTGCGCTACTCAGATATGGCCCTTCAGCATCAGTTTCCCCAAAGGAGCCGGTTTCATTCTCAGGGGGAGGGAAAGTTACACACACGAGAGCAAAGGCCTGTTTACATTTTCCATTCACTCCCGTAACCTGAGCTGATGAGGTCCCATTCGCTGGCACTGGGGGTAGGCGGGGGGCAGTCAAGGAACTAATGCAGAAACGGGACACTGCCTTGCTCCAATTCAGTATAAGAGGCAGGACAACAGTGCTCGCTGATGCTAAAATCTAAAGAAACATCTAAGCCATGAGACTCTGTGCTCAAGACAATCCAAAGCACGAGGTCTAACGTTCTCTCGGAGGGAGAAGGTTCACTCCAACCCAACCTCCACCAACGGGACTGTTTTTAATTTAATTTCAAGAGAGGTACACACATAAATTTGCCCAGCTCTGTGGCGCTTTGGAGAAATAACAAAAGGGAAGATTTAAATACCAGATACAGCAAAATCACTCCCTAAGTATTATCATGGTACCGAGTTTCCTCTCAGAATTCCATTAATGCTGAAGCAGCCACACCCCTCCTACACATCCATCTATTGACAACGCTGCACCAGGCTGGAATCTCTGACCTTCACGGAATTTTGTCACTTGAGACATTAGGAACTGTCTAGACCAGCAGTCCCCAACCTTTCTTCCACCGGTGTCGTGGAAGACAATTTTTCCACGGACAGGGGCTGCGGTACGGTTTCCGGACCTTTCAAGCACATTACATTTATTGTGCACTTTATTTCTATTATTATTACATTGTAATATATAATGAAATAATTATACAACTCACCATAATGCTGACAGGAGGCGGAGCTCAGGAGGTAATATGAGCGACGGGGAGCGGCTGTGGATACAGATGAAGCTTCGCTCACTTGCCCGCTGCTAATCTCCTGCTGTGCGGCCTGGTTCCTAACAGGCCACAGACCACTACGGGACCGTGGCCCGGGCGTTGGGGGTCCCTGGTCTAGACCATACAGCTCCTGAGGCCCACTGGGCTCAATGTGTGGTCTACCGATGCACCCATCACAGTGGTTCCCACCAGACACGCTGCTCCCCCATCACTTCCTTCTGTGCTTTGCTGGCACCTGCCCACTCCCTCTGCCCGAGGCAGTCTCGAGATGAACCATTCCTAGTGCTATATTTGATGCCTGATGGAACAAGCTGAAACTTCTCCCAAACGATTCCTCTAACAAAACAGAAGACTCCCTGCAGCCCAGAGATTCAGCTGAACAAAAACAGAAGAGAACCACGTCACACTCCATCCAGCGATTAACAGAAAAGCAGGCGTGAAGAAATGCCCGACCTCGAGTGACATCCATATACGCGAATGAAAGCCGCAATGCCATATACTCTTTTCACTTACCGTATCAGCAAGGATTGAAACACAAAAACCCCCGTGTTGGCCAGGATGGGGTTCCTCAGGCACTGTGACACTTCACTGGCACAAGCAGAAGCTATAAATGAGGCTTTTTTTAAGACTGCAAAGGGTGCCCAAGATCAAATTAGAATCTAAGGAAAAAAATATGTATTTCCCAAAAGGTAGTCTGTGATTGACAGCTGACACAGAAGTCAGTTTGGGATGCTGTTTAGCGCTGGCGGAAACCGGAAGGGTTAGCGTGACACCCCCCAACTCCCCACACTTCCTGGCCACGCGGTGACCAGGACGGACACAACCCAAAACGGGCCGGTCGGCTTCCCTCCCAGAAACGGGGATCTGAGAGCCCGATTCTGGTGGACCCTCCTCACGTGAGCTGGAACGAAGGAAACTGAACTCACATCGAGAGCTTCATCTAAAGAAGTCCCGAGTTCCTGGCATATTCTCTTCCTGCTTAGCGCACAAACGGCATCTGGATTCAGTGAACCGACTTCCACTGTGAATTTTTCAAATTTATACTCTAGGATTATTTTCTGCTTATGTCCTCGTTTTTCCTAAACTCCGATTTCCACCAGTTTATTTGACGACCATATTGACTTCCTGTTTAAGAGCATGATGATCTGTGTTTCTTAAGCAGACTGAGTCTGGTGCGGCTAGATTCAACAAATCCCCAAACTCGCCCTCCGCTTCAGAGTATTATTCTGATAGGATTATAGGATTTCTGGTAAATTTTTTTAGGTTTTTCTTTTTTTAAGTCCTATAGCAATTTTAAAATCAACGAATCCTGAAAGTAATTTTCCAAAGGGGGCAAAAAAAGAATTATCGTCTCCTCATTTTTAAAACTCACTTTAATTTAATGGTAACTGCCATTCGCCAACAGATGAAGGCCAATTTTCTCTCATCATTTGTTCCATTATTTTCCAATCTGTTACAGAATTCTACAGACTATAGATGCGATGTGCCCTTCAAAATGTAAAGTCTGACTTTAGAAAATTAACACAGCCTGAATTGTCTTCTCCCATAATCATTCTGTCCAGGGCTCTCCCCCAACCTAACAATGAACACTCAGAAAGGCAAGAAGATATATACATACTTATTTCAATCGTAATAGTCAACTATGACAACACAAAGAATTCAAGCTTTCAAAGCACTTAATTCTGCTGAAGATGCAATCATGTTACATGCTTCGAAAATAACGCACTCCCCCATCCTGTTTTTAGAGAACTTTGAAAACCTAGACAATATGCTTCCTTTCAAAACACCAACTGCTTCCAGAGAAAAAGAAAGAAACAGACAAATGATCTTGCCAAGAACCATTTCTGCAGTTTCTCTTGGTAGAGTAGCCCTTTCAGTGGCTACAAAGATTTAAATTCAATCCTTGATTGGATTGATGATATACCACCTTTCATTTACTTAGAATTGGATTTTAGAACAAAAAAGAGCTTAGAGTACTCTAATTCAGTTGTTTCCAACTTTTGCAAGGACGAGGACCTCTCTGTGATGCTAAAAAATGTTAAGGATTCTTACAATAGCTGTGTCTAGTGATTGAGAAAGTAAAGAAAAAAACCATGAGTACACAGTAATTCTTTAAAAGCCACCTGCAAACACCTGTAAAATAGTAAAACATGAATCTAATTCTTTTTTCTTATTACAGAGCCAGTTAACGTCAGAACTGAGTCTAAAAACAAGTCTCCAGACTTATGAGACCCCAGACAGATGGGGTTCTAAGATTCCAGAGCGTCATTCAGCACAGAGGAAGGTTTTCTCTAAGTATCCCCAACAATCCTCTTAGGAACTAGACAAAGCGATCTTCAAGTTCTTACGGGAAAACAAGCAAAGATACGGAATTCTGAAAAAGAAGACTGAAGAGTAGAGAGCATCCCTACCGGATACTGAGGCGCTGTGAAGCTACAGTGATTAATTAGCGTGCTGCTGAAATGCAGAAATGACTCCTAATACCTAGGAACTCAGTATAAAATGGGTGTGGCATTTCGTATCACTGGAGTAAAGATTATTCATTAAATGCTACTGTAACAATCCACGGGGGGGGGGGCAATCAAACAGAGTCCGTCCTTACTACTCATGCCAAAAGAAGTTCCAAATGGAACCAACAAAGGACCAGAAGAAACACAGAAGATTTTTTTTTTTTTTTAATAATCTTGCAGTGGAGAAGGTCTTGTGAAACATGATTGAACAACAGAAGCCACATGTTAAACTACTTGAAAAAATCAAATATTACTTCATTACTGAAAATCCGACAAACAAAGCCAACATCACCCACCGAATGAAGCCCCTCCGGAGCGTCACAATTCTAACCATCAGACAAACCCAGATTCTCTGCCATCCAAGCACAGCACTCCTTCTGTTTGCCAGACAATCCCAGATTCCTCAGGAGATAGTTTTAAAAACAATGAAAAATTAAATCTCACAGAATCCATGGAAACGACCTCAAACCTTCCTTTCTTGCCTAGGCCTGTGGAGTGAGATTTCTACAGCACCACCCTCAGCTGTGACCTCTACTCATACTAGAAACCATCAGCAACACAGTAAGTCTTTCGTTAGGCATTGGGGGCCACAGTTTAACTTTAGCAAAACGTACACATGGCAAAGCAACAGGCATTTTTTCAGAGTAAGTCTGCTCTGGGACGTATGGTCTGACAGCACGCAGACTCAGCAGTGAATGCTCACCTAGTTTACAATGTCAACAGACACTACTGGGCGCCTGCTGCATGTAAGCCAAGCTCTAAGATGAAGAAGAACCGGTCTTCTGCCTTCCAGAAGCTTACCATCTAATTTATCCGTGAAACAAACCGCGAGGAACGGATGTCCTTATCAACAGCAGCAACATATGTTTCAATCTTCGTATTTCCCCACGTGACTGAATAAAGCAAAATTACAGTTATCTAATGTATTACTTATAAGCAAATCCCCTCTAACCATGGGATTTTTTTTTTTTTGCGGTACGCGGGCCTCTCACTGCTGTGGCCTCTCCCGTTGCGGCGCACAGGCTCCGGACGCGCAGGCTCAGCGGCCATGGCTCATGGGCCCAGCCGTTCCGCGGCATGTGGGATCCTCCCGGGCCGGGGCACGAACCCGCGTCCCCTGCATCGGCAGGCGGACTCTCAACCACTGCGCCACCAGGGAAGCCCTAACCATGGGAGTTTTAAAAAATTAGTTTACGGGTATACCTAAGTGACTCGGCCCCCAACCGGAAGGCACCACGTAACAGCCCATCAGCTGAGCGGGTGCTCTATCTGGAGGGTAATGCAAACAGCTGCTATTTAAACTCAACCATTATTCAGTATCATGTTGGTCCAGAAATCAGGCAATTTTTACCTCTTGTGGACTTTTCCCCCTTTATCCCTATCTGGTATCCCACCAAGTTCTCATCCATTCATTCTTTCTCTTTGACATGAAAATATTACCTGTTACAATTATGTATTCGCTCACTTCTGTCAATTTTTTCAAAGTTTTTCTTCCTCTTTTGCTTCCCACACTATCGCTTGGGAGGACGTTGTGTATTTCACGATGAAAGCTCTGATTCAGAAGGCATCTGCCCAGCCCCCCGCCCCGTCTCTTCCCAGAGGCTGGACGCTACTTCTCCTCCATAACCTTGGCCAAACGGCCCCAGCCATCAGAACTATCAAAGGAGGAACTGTTTTCACTTCGTTCCATTTACAAAGACTTTGAAACAGTTCTGACTCTCTGTAGGATCATCTACAGGGCAATTCTGACTTTGCAAGAGATGCCAAGACCTCTTGTCCTATATGTACCTTCAACACACAGATACTAGCAAGTAAAATTCCTGAATAATTATCTCACGTGTTTCTTTGCCGCCCATGAGTGCTTCCCAGATAACATAAAACTGAAAAATATTTTATAAGTTCCTTTTTTTAATTTGAGGAATGACTGAACTCAAGACAAATCCTCCTTTTATCTGTTAATTATAAAGAAATGAATGAAATTATAAGTCAATCCCAATAAGCTATCCTTAATAATTTCTGTAATAAATAATTCTTTGGTTAACAACCAGACTCTCAATATTCTACAGTGAACATATCAACTATAGATTAGGTTAACAGAGGCCATACAGTCTTAATTCTAGATCCTATGAATACTGTTTCAGAAAAATTATGTTCACTGCCTAGTACTGGAAATTAAAGTCACACTTTTACTCTAAAAATAAGCGCTCTAGAGAAGCACTCTTAGCAAGTATTTCCCGTGAATTATAAGACACCCTCATTTGCCACAGTCAAGGATTTTCATAGTAAGATCTTTAAAATCCTGAGATGTTTCATTTGTATTCCAGCAGAAACCATCAGCCCTGAAGAAAAAGCAAGAGAAAGGCCCCCCATTCTGTTAATTTACTGGTCCCCTGTGACTAAGCCATGATGAAGTGCCTTTGTTATAATGCTTGCTAGATCTCCATAATCCTGCAAAACCAAGGGTGTCTTTTTTTTTTTTCCTGGAAGGGAGGGGGATGGTAGGAGAGCACCAGAGGTACCACTTAAAAGTTAGAGATTTAAGTAAACATTAGGCAAAAATGCAGCATCTTCCAGGAGGTCAGAGATTCACTGCCCTGAGCCCAAAATGAACTTCACTGAACTGAGTTCTCAGGATCTTTCTGAGCAGATCACTTCCTGGGGAGCCGTGGCTTCTGCCCTCCAAACCTCTTCGGGCTCCTGAGGTAGCACCCACACTCCGGATGCCTGTTACCATCTGCTCCTACTATCTGAGGGGAATGAAACCGTCCTGACACAGCCTCCCGACCACAAAGGCAAATTTCAAGAAAGCAAGAGTGGCTTCACAAGACTGTCACAGCTTTAAGAAGGAAGAAGGGATATTCTACAGATTACAGAAGGATAATTTAAAGACAGCTCCCAAGCCCCAGTACAGTGTGTTTAGGGCCACTTTTCTGAAAAACTGCACAAAGAAGCAACAAAAACAGGAAATATCATCAAATTCATAATTTTTAAAAAAATGCTTTTTAATAGAATAAGGAATTTTTAATGAAAACACCACCTAACATAAAAGAACTGTGCTTGGGTTTGAGGATCCCTGGGCCCTGCTTCCCCCTCACCTGTGCCGACTCTGACTACGACCTTCTCTGCATCTTCTGTGTGAACGTTTTGGGCACAGACAGAATGACAACAGGTGCACAGGAGAAAGGGCCCCCCGCTGCATCAGGTCCTCAGCCAGCATTACCCATTCACCCGCTGCTTGAGGCCCAGGAGTAGTTCTCTGTGTCTCATCCATTCAGGAAAATCATCCTACTCTTTCCCATCCTTGCTTTGTCTCTGTTGCCTCTGGAACTTGCCCTCACATGATCCGGGACCATCTGAATAAAAAGCTCCCGTAGAGGACTGCCGTAGACATCAAATTTGATCACATAATGAAGACACCTAACACGTAAATCATCAGACATGCACTCTTCTGAGAGCTGATACACATTGCCCACACGAACTCTGTCCAAGCCACGGCACCTCAGTTGTTACCCTCTTTTCACTAAGACCCCAGGCTGCAAATGATCACTTAGCATTCCTTTCTTTCTGCCCCATTTTTAAACATCCATAGCGGTGCCCTTCCACATCTTTCTTAGTGACTAATTATGCTCTCAAGGTATTGACCCTCTTAGGAGATCTGTTAACAGCTAAGAAGGACATCTAGGTTGTTCTGCCCTCTCTTCCAAGGTGTGGTCCCAGGACGCACACACAGGTCTGAAGGTTTCTTAGGAATTTTCTTGCTGTTGCTATTGTTCTTTATTCTGCCGATTCCTGGGCGATTTTTTACTCTCAGTACAGAAGTCGACCCTTCATTCAGTATTCACGTGGCTTCCTTTACTCCTTACATCAACTCTGCGGGGCAGGCGTTGTTTTCTTAGACAAGGAAGTCAAGGCTCACGGAAGTTAAGAAACGGCCCCCAGACCACACAGCTAATAAACGGCAAAGCCAAGATGTGACCCCAAATCAGTCTGGCCCCAAACACCTGCTCTTGACTGGGTTGCAATTCTGTCTCTCATCGGGTCTGAGAGGCACTCAATCATCCAGCCCTGTGCACATCCCACTGTGTTCCAGAAACAAGACAGCATTTACTGGAAGTAGGTGAAAAAGAGAAATGGAAAATAAGAATAGAAGCATTAAATGAGCTAGAAATGAGACCCATACAGAAGGCATCCCTTAGACCCCGTACATCTGCTTCAGGTGAGCCACAAATCTGGTTCAAGAACCTGTAAAGGGAATCTAAGGTTTTACAGAATAGTGTCCACAAGCCACACATCTACCAACTACTAAACCAAAGTGCCTTTACTCCTGATTCTAAGACCTGGAAGCAATTCCAGCAAACACAGAGTCCACACCTACTGACATCCTATCCCAAAGCAGGGGCTGAATAATCCCCAAGGCATATGCCTCGTTCTTCAATGTTCCAAATGGCCCCTCTGTTCTGATCCCAGAGCCTAGCTGGCAAAGCATCATAGCAAATGACTGTCAAGGAAAGAATCTCTAGTAAATGGTCATTAAAAATAAAAAGCCTAGAAGCTCTGATCGTCTTCCATTGATAATATAAGTTGGGACCCCTTGCCCACAGAGCAGTAGTTTTGTAACTTTTTTTTTTTTTTTAACAAAATTTGCATCAGAATGCCAAGCAGCCAGAAGGGAGTAACTCTGGTTGGAACTAGAGTGAAAGCTTCCAACTGATTTCTTCATCATAACTTCTCTGAAACTTGGCAAGTCACTCAGGACTGTCCCCTGCCCTCCCCGACACTTACAGCTAAACCGTCTCCTACTGCTTCCTTCAAAGTTTATCGCTTGCTTTCCTTCCAAAAGGAGCAATTAGCAGCAAAAGTAAAACTCGGGGTGGTAAGTCTATTAAATACATACATTCTTAAACGTACATACAGGATATCTCAGCAAATTAAGAAAACTGAAGCAATACGCAACAACTTACACATGGCAGCAAGGAAATATTAGTGACTAAAAAAGTTATAAAACTATGCTAGATTTAACAGTGAGAGTATTAAAACATAATACTAGGATACAGCATTTACCATTTATACATCTGGGGGAGAGGGAAGGAAAACATCAAAACGCTCTGGTCAACTCAAACCTCTCTGGGTTTCTATTTATTCAACTTTCCTAAAATGTGATTTAACTAACTACCGTTCATATCCCTAACACTTCAGGAATTCTGGGAAGTTGAATTTAAATGAAATTTGCCGAACCTTATGATTTATTTTAGTACTTTCATGAGAAGACCAGGATGAATCAAATTTCACTCAATTTAGGAAAAGAAATCACATTCCATTCATCCAGATAAGGAAGGATTCCTCATTTCACCAATGACCAATGCCTGCAAAACAAACACCATCTTTGAAAACAACAGAAAGAAATTCCAAAATTACCAGAAATAATTTGAGGCTGACACTAGAATTAAAGGGGAAAAAAAAAAGTCAACAAGCACCAAAATGTATTATATGAAATCCAACACTTCAGAAATAATATCTGAATGCTAACTGGACCTACAAACACATGTGCGTCTAATGCCTGGCCGCTTTTATACAAAGCCCACTGAAAGTGGGATTCCATTCACTGAGGTTCTTTGAGATGTTCCTGACAGAAACAGCAACTGCACAACTTTTTAAGCTACTTTATGCTACAGCACTTCTGAGGGAAAAACAGCAGGAAAGCCAACTTTTGAACATATTCATATTAATAAAAACCTATCCTAATACCCTTCTAAATGGAAAAACCTAAGAGGTTATGTTTAAATGCAAATTTACATATTGGAAAGCCAAAAATACGCAGCAAGAAATGACTGGAAATACAGGCATCTCTACTTTTCAACATCTAAGGTTTCGGAAATGCAGTCAATCTAGAAATCACGCGTTTTTCGGCATGATTCAGTTTCATTTTTTCTGGGCTCATTCATTCGTTTCTGATGACCATGTACAATCAGTGGGCACGCTAACCGTTGGGAATGCTGTCTCCTGGTGGAAAAGGGTCATCACAAGGGTGTATATCATGTCTAAAGATCACCGTAAGGTGGGGACAAAGAAGGAGCAAGATACAAAGAGAATAATGCTTTCCTTGTCTTTCATTCTTTTTCCTCCCAAAGTTCAAAGAGACAAAAAAATAATGGTAAACTAGGCACGGTGATAATGGACGTGAGATTTTGTTATATCTGCAAAACAACCCCAAATATCAATGTCTCCTCAGCAAAAGAGAACTCTTATTTTCAACCTTATTTCCTATTCTTGGCACTTCAGTTTAATGTTTGTCTGGAATCAGGCTACTCACCTATGTAATCCATGGAACATTAAAATATTTGAATTTTGTCTATCATCTCAAATTACTCAATAAAAGGAAAGCAAAAAAATAATAATAATTAAATAATTTGCTTATAACGAATCATCACCAGCCTTCCCCTTCTCTAGCTTGGATATTTTATTGACTTTTGTATTTTAATCTAGTTTCTCTCTTCTTGTTGTTCTACAGTTTCACAACAGAAAGACAGTTCCGCACAATTATCATTCTAAGATTCTATAGTCTAAAACACAGTCAACATAAATAGGTACATAGATGATTTCCATCATTTCCTTTAAACTCATTTCCATTTTTCCTCTCACTTTTAACTTACCAAACCAAATTATTACTGAATAACATTTTAGCCTCAGATAAGCTCTCAAATGTTTCTTTGAAAAGATGAATGTTAATTTTAAAACAAATGCTTTTCACCTCTCTTTAAAAAAATAAAAGGTAAAAACACAGTCACAGATCATTTTTCGACAATTTTGAGGTTAAGTTCTACCTAGATGTTAGGAGATTAACAAAACTGACAAACCTTTAGAATGACCACACACACAAAAAAAAAACAAGAAAAATCACAAGCTGGTAAAATCAAGAATGAAGAATAGACATTGAGGGGCTTCCCTGGTGGCGCAGTGGTTGAGAGTCCGCCTGCCGATGCAGAGGACACGGGTTCGTGTCCCGGTCCGGGAGGATCCCACATGCTGCGGAGCGGCTGGGCCCGTGAGCCATGGTTGCTGAGCCTGCGCGTCCGGAGCCTGTGCTCCGCGGTGGGAGAGGCCACAGCAGTGAGAGGCCCGCATACCGCAAAAAAAAGAAAAAAAGGAAAAAAAAGAAGAATAGACATTGATCACTACCAACCAGAAAAACTTCACAAGGATTACGAGGGAATACTCTCAAGAAGTTTATGCCACCAAACCAGACAACTTAGATGAAAAGGAAAAATCCTGGAAACATACAAATTAACAAAACTGACTGAAGAGATAAGCTGAATAAATGTATAGCAAGTTAAGAGATTGAAGTAGTAATTAAAAATCTTCCCACAGAGAAAACCTCGGGCCCAAATGACTTCACAGGTGAATACCTAAAACAGAAATACCAATCTTTCACAAATTTTTCTAGAAGAGGAAACACTTCCTAACTCATTCTATGAAACCAGTTTTATGCTGACACCAACGCCAGACAAAAATAGCACAAGAAAACTACAGATCAGGGCTTCCCTGGTGGTACAGTGGTTGAGAGTCCGCCTGCCGATGCAGGGGACGCGGGTTCGTGCCCCGGTCCGGGAAGATCCCACATGCCGCGGAGCGGATGGGCCCGTGAGCCATGGCCGCTGGGCCTGCACGTCCGGAGCCTGTGCTCCACAACGGGAGGGACCACAACAGTGAGAGGCCCGCCTACTGCAAAAAAAAAAAAAAAAAAAAAAAAAAAACTACAGATCAATATCCCTCATGAATTAGATGAAAAAATACTCAACAAAATATTAACAAATCAAATCTAGAAACACAGAAAAAGAATTACATACCATGAACAAACGGGATTTATCTGAAGAATGCAAAGTTGGTTTAACCTCCAAAACTCAATTAGTACTACATGTCATATTAATAAACGACAATACTACATGGGTGTCTCAATAGATACAGATTTTTCTTTCACAAAATCCAACACCCATTTGTGGTTAAAAACCCCCAACAAAGAATTTAGCATCTATTCATTCACGGTCAGGGCTCTCTATTTAAGACATTTTTCCCTACTCTAGGCCATGAAGCTACCCTATATTATTTTTTACCTTTCATCTTTAGATCTACAGTCTGTCTGGCATTGATTTTTGTGTATGTTATAAAATTTGTGTATGTTATAAAATTTTGTGTCAAATGTCATTTATGGACATCCATCTCAAGGATCACACACCAACGACTGAAAAGACCATCCTTTCCAAACTATTTTACACTTAACATAATCAGATGTCTACAGATGTTTGGTTCTGTTTCAGGTCTTTCTGTTCAGTTTCATTCATCTGTTTGCCCACAGTTGTGACAATACCACATGGTCTAGAATATTACAACTTTATAAACTCTTGATATCTGATAAGTCCTGCCACCTGTTGTTCTTCAAGGGTGTCTTGAAATTCTTTGCCCTCTACATTTATATAAATTCTAGAAACAGACAGTCAATTTCCACCTCCTAAGATTTTTTCATGCTATGGACTAGGGTTGAACAGTATCTATATCAATTTAGGGTGAACGGACATCTCTATATTTAGTCTTTCATACCATGAACATGGTATATTCCCTCTTTTCTTACCTGTTCCTTAAATTCTCTAAATATTTTACGGTTTCCTACGTAAAGGTATTATAAATTTCTTACAAGTTCTATTCCTATATGTTTGGATTTTTAATGCTATTATAAGTAGTACCTTTATTAACTTCGTTTTCTAATTGTTTACGGCTATAGAGAATCTAGCAACCATGCTAAAGACACACCTTAAGTCTAATAACTTACACGGATTCTTTTGGATGTTTCTGCATACACAATAGTTTCACCTGCATATACTGAATTTTTTCCTTCTTTTCCAACTCTAGTATTTTTTATTTCTTTTTCTTACCTTACTGCGCTGGCAAGAACCTACAATATAATGCTGAATAAATGTGGTAATTACAAGCATCCTTATCTCATTTCCAATTTTAGAAGATAACTTTTCATTATTTCAACACTAATATGATATTTGCTCTAAGTTTTCTTGCCGATACTCTTCCTAGTTTGCTTAAAAGTTTTTCATCATGAATAGATATTAAATTTTAGTGTTTCCTGCATCTAATGATGACTGTATAGTTTTTTTCTCCATCAATATGGTGAGACGCATTGGATTTGTTGAATGCTAAACCGACACTGCATTCTAGGATAAACACAAATTGTTCATGATATATTATCATTTTATGTTGATAGATCTAATTGTTATTTTTTAGGATTTTTGCAAGCATGTTCATGAATGAGACTGTCCTATGATTTTTTTCTCGTAACATCCTTGACAATATTAGATATTAAGATTATGCTGGCCTGGCAGGACTTTCAGGCTCAGAGGATTTTGTCCACCTGATTCCAAATCTCCTCATACATTCTCCCTCCAAAACATACACGAGAGCAAAAAAATCCACATATGATCCATGCCTTCCAGCATTAATATAGGAGGCAGAATACAACAGCCTTCAAACCATCTGTAAGTGGAGGAATAAACTAACTGAATTCCAGCAGAGCTTCCAACACACACCACTGCAAGCCAAGAGGTGCTTCTCGTGCTGAGTCACTGACACGCTGCATTATTCAAGTAAGCCCACCACATCTAAAACACCAACTTGGGAGGCTCAACCATCACTGAAAGTACAGGTTTTGTTGTTTTCATTCCTGATCCTCATGTAGTTTTGATTCTCATTATTTATATACAGCTTTATCATGATGAGCATTTCCTATGAGTTCATTCAAATCTTTATTTAATGGGGGACAAGACAGACAAGCTCCCACCACTTATGTTCCATAAAATCATAAGCATCTCAAACAGTAAAAAACTGGATAAAGTATACATTCCATTAAAAAAAACTGTACATGCAACTTTTACTTATACACAGTTGATCTAAGTTATATCAGTGTCCAAAAAGAGAAAAAATGCTGAGTAAATATTAAAATGCAGGGCAATACTGTTTGTCTCAAATGAAATTTGACTATCAGTAGCAACCAAATAGCCTAAGAAATAAAGTCACACACTTCTAAACTGCATAGCAGAAAAAGAAGCCATAAATGTAGTTTAAAAGAAAAATTCTGTCCTAAACCCTTTAATGCCTAAGCCCTAACACAATTCTTTCAAATGATACCCTAAGTTTTGTCATGGCCATAATTCTTTTTTTTGGAGGGGTAGAATGGAAGGAACTGGGCATACTGGAAATGGAAGAAGTCTTTAATTAGCCTATGTGATGCAGTGGACAAACAGCACAGAAGCTGTGCATTTTTATTTACAGCTCAGGTAGGGACTTCATTATCGCTGATAAGCCTTGTAACCGTTCAAAATTACAATGCCAATTTTTAAAAAAAGAAGTAACGTTTTAATAATCTTCCTCCCTGGGATAGCTCAAAGAACAGTTCCCACTTTAGTCAAGCCTTTGGAAACAAAGTTGTTTGCAGTGTGTAATTAAAATCTGAAGGCAGGTGACTGGGGAATTTGGGGGTTTCTGTGACTGCTGGTTTTTAAACCAATAATCAAGGTAGTTAACTCTAAAAGGTGTTTAGAGTTATGGAAAACTAAGAACCAAGATATGTTTTAAATCTACAGGGTTGGTTATAAAACAAATGTTTTCCCATTTCTATTGAAACAGACGAATGTCCTATTCTGAAAAATTACAATCACGCCCCCAAAATTAAGGTCTTACTTTGCAGAGATGGAAAGTGAATCTATTCCTCCGCTTTCTAGGCTGTGGACAGCCTCGCACAAGATGAGGCCAACGTGAGCACAGGCTCTACCTCCTTGCAACCTTCTGGTTAATGTCATCCTCCCTTTGGATTGGACATGTTGCTCCCTCCTGTTTAGACACTATTCCTTCCATGCACCACAGGGAGTAATTCAAATCCATGGCCTCTCCTCAAGCATTCAGTCTAACCTGAGGAAAGAATACCACCCAGCAGAGTTACGAAGTCAACAGAAAGCTGATATCTGCCTAGGTAATTCCCTAACACAGGACTACATAAGGTAATAGGCAAAAACCAAAACCCCCTGTGTCATACACATATTTTGAGGAGCTGAAAAAATAAGTGTGACATTAGTAGGGCAAAATGACTCAGATCAAGTTTTTAAAATTACACAGTAGGGGTAGTGCTCTGCTCAGGTCATGAATCAAAACTTATGACATATTCAGCCAATGAGAAAGTATCTGTTGAAGCCCTTCTATGGCAAAGAATACACTATTACATCCACTTAGCTGATAAAATATGGCTACATGGGTTGTGGTTCACAGTCAATCACATCCATACTTTTATACTGCAACAGAATTTCACTGAACTGTTCATGTGCACAAAAACAAGTACCAGCACGCAATGAGAGGATGCTATGAGATGAACTAAAATGCAACGGTTGCAGTAGGCGATGCAGTCTTTGGATTGCGCTGGAGCACAACTTTTACGGGCCCAATACGGTCTTCAGAAATCAGAAGTACTCAGAGACCAAAGGTCACATGAGCTGGGGGAAGACAATGTGTGTCACCACTGCAAGCTAAGGCTATGACCTAACGAGGCCTTTACCTGAGGTTATCTGACAAAGGCAGACACACCTATCGAACAGGCACCACGCTGTCTGGCTGTTGACCAGAAGGGAGTTCATAGTTACGTGAGCTGGACAATCGACCCTCTGCCTTACCTCTCTAGCTTTTGACGACTGGACCTTGGCTGTATCAACACTGTTATCACCAGTAACTAGTGTGATACATAGTAGGCACTCACACACGTGTGGACCTCCTGAAAAGAACCAGAAAGCAAAAACTGAAAGAAAAAAATTAAAATAAATAAAACATTGAAAAAGTTCAAGAATATAGCTGAAGACATCTTTACATTAGTTTCAAGACCACTGCTCCAGAAGGTCAAAGGGCATCCCAACAAGAGGAGCAAGGGACAATGTCACTCGTCCAAAGTTTAGAAATGATCCCAGATGCTGTGCTCAGGGTCAAGGCCCAGAGGCTCTAGTAGACCTGAAAGGTGGGAAAATACCCTGGGATGTTTGGGATGTTTAAAATTAAAAAAAAAAAAAAAAAAAAAAAGTCAACAGAAGCAAAGAGCTAACTTCAAAGAGAACAGGCACAGGTCCGGGGAAGAAGAAACAGAACAGGGTGGCTCTAAAGATCAGGACTGAAGTCCGAGAATATGGAAAAATATTCTAATCTAGGGACATCTATTAAGTTAGGAGGATAGGCTCTGACACAAAACAAACAAGACTGGCCTTGAGGTAAGTGGCTGAGAAAGCACTACCAGGACAGGGCAGCAACGGAGAGGACGTCACAGATAATGTGACCCCAGAGGACACCAGGACCTGGAAAAAGACAAGGCTGTGCGCACATAAACCCACCCTTGGAAGGACCACCCGCCCTAGGAAAAGCATGCCTTAAAAGGAAAACAGCATCCTAAAAAGTTTGTTTTTAATAAGAGAAAATAAAGCTACTGTTAAAAACATTCCACCCTGCGCCAGACGTTCCTCTCTAGTGAAGGCCCTTCTCTCCTCTTCAAAATCCAGCCTCCCCTGACTGGCTTCACCCCCTTAGCACCATCACCCCTTAATCCACGGCAATAAGGCTCCACTGTGATGCCTCTTACCAAAATCAGTAATTACATCCTAGGGCTAAAACCAATGGAAATTTTGAAACCACCATCTAGCAACCTCTGTCTAGCAACCTCTCTCTCTTGGTACTTTAATACGCACAAATCCCTCCATTAAAAAAGAAAAAAAGGTCCCCCTTCACCCACCCTCCTCTGTCACCCTTCAGCACCAGCACACTTTGTGGCCCGCGCTCACTAGGAAACCCTCTTACAAACCAGCCATCTCACTCCTGTCCCCATCACTGTGTCATCACTGCCGTCAGCTATGTTACAATGACCTGGCTGTTATCATCCCTCTTTGCCGACGTTTCCCTGGACCATGGCTTCCCAGACACGCAATCCTTTCAGTCTCAGTGTGGGAGCTTATCTTTTAAACACAAGAGTCCTTCAGATCCCATTCTCCCCACTCCTTTTCTTTACGCATGCTCTGCACAAGCTTCTTGAATCTACTCCATTAACAAAGGCAGAGGTTCTAGAACTTTCTCTTCTCACTGCACCGGTTCACTCAGCCTTGATTGCAAGGACAAATGCCTACTGAGTAATGGAACCATTAGATACTGCAAATAACAAGTATCTATGTCCTAGCAACTTAGTACCCATTTGAAAACAGCACACTTCAACCGAGAGAAAGTGGGTATTTCACTTCTCTCTTCAGTAAAACACAAACAGCATAATTTCTCACACCTTGGAGTCAGACTGGATAGCACCTCCCCCGTTCCCTGGTCCACACCGATCTGCACGCAGAACAGCAACCAGTGAAACCCCAGCTTTGCAAGGATGACGTCATCAGAAGGAACGTGACATAAACTCCTGGAGAAACTGAGCAGGCAGGTCCCGCAGGGCTGACAGCTGTTTGCACTGCTGAGCGTCCTTCATCGAACTCATACTCCCTGCGAGTTCACTGTGGCAAACAGTTTGGGAACCGGTGCTGAGAACTCTCACACGCGTGCCTCCAGTCCAGACACCTCCCAATATCCGGATCCCAGTGCGGCCACTGACCGCTGCGTCCCGCAGGCACCTTGAACTTGACAAGGGCAGCATCTTTCCCCCAAACGGCGGCTGCTCGCTGTCCTGGGGCCTAAGGACGGCCTCACCACCCATCAGCCGCCAGGCCACAACTCGGCACTGCCCTGTGCCCTCGCTCTCCCAGCACACGCGCGCGCACACACACGCGCGCCGACAACGCCGTCCTACCCCCTCAGGCTCCCCTCCCTCCAGCCTTGCCCTGCTATCCGTTCTCCAAGGGCACGTCTGACTGCGTCCTTCTTCAGCTCGGAAGGCTCCGGCCGTTTTGGTCACCCAGCAGGGAGGCCAGGCCCCTCCTAACGGGCCTCGAAGGGCCCCGGAGGCCCGGCTCACCCCCCCCCTCCTGCCACGCGGCGCCCCGGCCCCCTACCCCCACGCAGCCCTAACCTCGGCTCTAGCTGCTCCAAAGCCTCGTGTCCCCGACAGGCCTCTGTACTCTCTCCTTCCCCCCTGGCACTTCTGGGGGCGCTTTCCTCGTCTCTCCGAACCGTCCCCAGGCTCGGGTTTCTGGTCATCCTGGCAGCTCCGCGAGGGCCCGTTCGGAGCACACTGCGCCGTGACCAGCAGCTCCCACGGTCGCAGATGCCGCCGAACCGGGAGCTCATCCGGGGCCCACAGAGGCACCTGCCTTGTTCCCCTGTGTCCCCGAACACCCCGTGAGCCCTGGAGTTCGCTGAATGAACAAAGCGGGCCAATGAGTGGGTCCGGCCACTCACGGGATGCTCCACGGGCCTCACCGCGGGCTCTGCCTCAGCAGCCGCCGCGTTGCTCGCGAACTGTTCGTCTCGCCACCACGAGCATCCTCGGAGCTGTCGTCTCCTATTTCTGCAATCCCAGTATCGAAACAGCAGCGCCCGGTACTTCGCAGGCATCCACTAAAGGGCTTCTGAATAAAAAAGGTGACTACCCCATGGCATTAAGTGCGGTTACCCCTGGAGAAAGAAACAGGACCAGACGGGGGGCGACAGGACCAGGAGGAAGGGGGAACTCAGACTTCCTGCTCCATTTATCTCTACAGTGACAGTAAATGTATGTTACAACATGCGTTATTTACGCATTGCTGGTCTACGATATTCCTGCATTACCAGCCTTAAATGAAGGCAGGGGCAGAGAACCAGCGGGGAAGAGGCATGCATGGGTCCCAACGCCACGAGCAGCTCCCGAGAACATCTGCCCTCAAAGAGGAAAACCAGGCCCTAAGAAAAAAACAGGACTTAAAAGAGAAGTCGAACATTTGCAGTCTGTCCAGCCATATGGAGGCACTCCCAAGAAAACGTAAGGAATGATAGCAGCCTGTGAGTGGAAAACACAATCTCGAATATTCTCCAGAGAAAGTCCTGGGAACTCTAAACGACCATTAGCAGTGGCCCACGAGCTATATGTTGAATACTTATAACAGGCAACTATTTCAATCAAAACGTTCCAATAACCAGAAGGTTCCTTGCCACGTGAAGGCTTCCATGGGAAGGGTAAGGCACGTCTACAAGGACACACTGAGAAGAGATGGGTGCTATAATGTTGGCAGGACCACTCGGCAAAGTGTCTTTTTTCACCTTTATTTTCAGGATTTTGTAAAAATGGTGTAGCACATCACTGCCTATTAGGTCATAAATCTGAGGCAAACAGAGAAAACAATGCTATAATGCAACTTCATGTCAGCAACCAGACATGCAAGAACAATTTCTATAAGGAGATAGTTCCAGAACGAGCTTCTTTTCACTGTGTTAAGAAAACAGAGACTACAGGTCAGACGGTAACTATATAAAGCCAACCAAACTTTCCAACCTAGTGAGCCTGAAACATCTGAAAAGACACAACTCTCATGAATATCAATTAAGGAGGTCTTTAAAAAATGAAGAAAAATGAGTATGACGTGGACGCTCTTAGGAAGGAGACCAGACACACAATGAGAACTGCCTATGGGAAAGGCCAAACCCGGCTTTCTTTCGTTTAACCTCTCAAGTAGATAAAAGACCTAGCTTTAAAGAATCTCTGCATTGTTTCACTGCTAGAAAAGGAAAGTTGGGTAAAGCACGTACAGAAAGAAGCAACCAGCATTCAATAGAATTTGCCCTAGAGGCAATAGAGAAGTAAGTCAATTATAACACTTTGAACCTAGTTTTGACAGAGAAGCAGACATTTTAAGTTTTAGACAAACCTAATTTTTTTTAAGATGCAAAACATTTCTAATGGCTGGCTCCTGCCCTTAAAAAATGTGGATTCCGATTCTTAATCTTTCATGCCCCACGATGCATTTGATTTGAAGAGCTTCAAAGCAAAAACAGGCCTTTTTAATTATCAGTTGTTAAAAACTTAATAATTACTGCTGGTAATAACTGAGAATTTAAAATTCATCCCCAAATGAGAAAGAATTCCTATTTCGCCCAATAGCAGCTAAGAAACGAGATGCTCCATTCATCCTTAAACCCACAGCCGAGTTTCTTAATAATTAAGAACTCTGCTCTCCACCAGGGAACTCTCCCTTGCACAGAAGCTGAACCAAGAAGAAATCGCCATTGCCGGTTAAGCAGCACACACGGAGAGGCAAAGGCTTTCCCCTCGCAGAAGCCCCGGCGCGGAGGAGGCGCGAGAGCCAGGCCCCGCCGGGAGAGCCTCCCGGGAGGACGCATCCCGGCCCGCGGGCCCCGGCGCGCCCAGTCCTCGCGCCCCGCAGCGGGCCGCTCGCAGGCTGCCGACCCCTTCCCGGCACCCGGAGCCCAGCCCGGCTACCGAGGCCGGGACAAGGACCACGGGCGCCCGCAGCCCCGGGGGAGGGGGCACCGGCCGCGGGGAGGGCGAAGCCGAGGGGAGAGGGCCGGACCCGAGCGGCAGGCACGCGGGGACTGGGCCAGGTGCGGCGAGACCGCGCGCAGCCCGGAGGGACGCGAGGCTCCCGGACGCGAGGCAGCCCCGGGCCCACGCGTGCGGCGCGGGCCGAGGCCCGGGCGCCACCTGCGGCCGGGATGGCGGGCGCCTGCCCCGCAGCCGGGTGGCGCACACCGGGACCGGGGGGCGGCGCGGGCGAGAACGGCGCCGGGCCGCGCGGCGACGGCGGGAAGCCCGGGCCGGCGCGGGAGCCGGCGGGGAGGATGCGCCGGGCTGCAGGGCGGGCGCGGGCGGCGGCGCGGCCGCAGTGGGCCCCACCGCCCGCCCGAGCGCCCGGGCAATGCAGCAAGTTCACTTGGCCGCGGGGCTGCGGGGCCCGCGCCCGCCTCTGCCCGCGGGGCAGCCGCCCGGCCCGAAACCGAGCAGCGCAGGGGTCAAGGCCGGGCACAGGGAGCCGGCTGGCCGCAGCCCGCACTCACCGGTCCGCGGTTCCGCCGCCGGCGCCGGCGCCGCGCTCTCAGCTCCATGGTCCCGCCGCTTCGCGGCCGCCCGGCGCCCCCACCCCGCACCGCCCCGCACGCAGCGGCGCCAGCGACGCCGCCTCCGGCCCGGCCACGGCCGCGGCCACGCCCCCTCCCGGCGGGGGGCCAGGCCGGAGCGAGAGGGGGGCCCAGCACCGGCTCCACCAACCAGGGCCGGCTCGCCGGCCGCTGCTCCCGGATTGGCGAGCGCCTCGGCCAATGGGGGCGCGGCAGGAGTGCGGCGCGTCGGCGCCGGGGGGCGGGGGATTGCGGAGGAGGTGGCTCTAGCCCTTCGTCCTCCGCCCCTGGGGTCGGGCTGAGGCTTTAGCCGGAGTCCCTCCCGGAGTGGACAGGTACGGACTCTTTGGGCAGAGTTTAGCCTGGGGTCCGTGCAGCACCTCCGTTTACGATGTACCACTGCAGTCCCTTTGGGTTTCCACCCATACCCTAACCTTCCCTGGGTTTGAGGGCTCTTGGAGACAGAGGTCCATCTATCTACCTGTGTGCTGCAGAGTTGAGGGTTCACAACCCTGAGAGGATTACAGCCATGCCCTCGGTTGGTCTTATGCCCTTCTCAAATCCGTCAGCATTCTGCCTGCAGAGTCTTCTCATTCCCTCTGCAGATTCCTCTCTTCTTTTACCCCGCCCGCGACTTCAGTCTCCGTCCGCCCAAATGTGAGAGAATCCACAATACCTATTAAATACAGGGTATCCCTTAAACTGCCCAGCCAAGCCCCCTGGCAGTGGGACTTGATTGATGACTCGGGGGGTAAGCATAAGGAAAGAAAAGGGAGGAGGAAAAGAAGGAAAGGAAGACAAGAAAAAAAGGAAAAGCCAATTATGTTCTCCTAGGTCCTGAAGGAAAGGGGTTTAAAAACATCAAATGGAAGTGTTATCTTTATTTTACTTGCCTTTATGCTTTTGGTTTAGCAATAAGGTCACTAAATTGAAAAGCTTTTAGGAAATAAGTTCAAATCTCAATAAAGAGTCCTAGAAAAACTAACTCAGGTTGTCTTTACAGACATGTGATAACTACCCACATCTGATCCGGCTCCTAACAGCAACTAAATGCTAGGGAAAATGCATAGCAGCTGATAAAAATTTTAACAAAGTTTGAAGCACCAGAAATGCAGAAGAAAAATCATGCATCCCTCTTCATGTGTAATCTATTAACCTACATTACTTCCAAAGGAAGCGTTTTTAAAGCTCTATTTTAAGGTGACATATTTAATTTCCACATCATGTCAACATGAAATATTCTGGTCATTAGTAAGGTAAACAGGATTTTAGTGAATTATTACAGTGCTCTGTATTTGTAATATTGATAGTAGGGTGATAGATTTCTGTTGCATTCAAAGCTGACTTGTTATTCAAGTTGAAATGGCTTTCCTTCATTTTATCTTCATTTACCCAGGGGAATAGCTTCCAGGTCTATATTTAGGTCATTGATTTAGAATTCAAAAATGTGAAGGTGTAAGATACCCAGAGTCTGTTTTCAGGGTTGCTAATCACATTTCCCTTGCTTCTCCTGTCTTCAGTGACCCCCCCAACTTTATATGAACTGCTGCTACACTTAATTCACACCCACTATTAGCCCTTAATTGTACTGTCCTGAAGTGTTCAGGATTGTTTCATATAAGTCGGTTTTGTCTCTAATTAGATGGTAAGTTCCATAAGGGTAAGGTCCTTATTTTATACTATGGTTTCCTTCCCCCGTGATGTCTAGTGCAGTGCTGAATATGTAGTAAATATAACCCTACCCTTAGTATTGTGTCCATAATGTAGAGAATTTTCTTCAAATATAGTACTTCTGTGAACCAGCCCTTTAAGTAAAATTGCTCAGAGCAGTTGCCTTAAGGGGCTAATGCCTCATACTTAGCTGGAAAAATGTTGCCAAATCAGGGAGTAAATTGGTTGCCTGTAACAGAAACTTGAGTAAAGTGCAGACCAACAGGGGTTGCTTCTTACCACGTGACAGGAAGTCTGGAGACAGCCTGGAGGGTCTGCAATATCTCCAGGGTGTCAGTATATCTCAGGCTGCTTCTCCCCGTTGGCTCTGCTGTCCTTGGCATATGGCTTTGTCTTCCTCTCACAAGATGGCTGCTCCCCTTCTGGACATTGTATCATATTCTGGAAAATTGTAGGGGGATGGGTAAAGGACGTAAGATCAAAGAGATGCCCGCCAACTGAATCTTCCCCTTAACAACCTTTCTGGGAGGCCCCAACCAGCACCTTCTGTTTGCTTCTTATTGGCCAGACCTGTGTCACACTGTAACATACCCCTGAGTGCCAAAGAGTCTGAAATACTAAGTAATATAAGCCAGGGACCTTGTCTGCCGCAATGTGAGGGTTCCGTTAGTAAGGGAAAAGGGGAATGCAGTTTCTGCCACAGTTGCTGAATAAATGACATTCTCTATTCACTCCTGTTCATTTATTCATGAAATGACCCACTTTTTTTTTAAGCCATTCAAATTGCAATAAGAAAACAACCCAGTATAAAAATGAGCAAGAGATCTGAAGAGATGCCTCATCAAAATAGAGATGGCAATATTCAGATGTCAAATAAGCATTATATGTCAGAGAATTGCAAGTTAAAACAATGAAATGCCACAACATACCTTCTAGAATGGCTAAAATTCAAAGAGCTGATAATACCAAATGCTGACAAGGATGGGGAGCAACTGGAATGCTCATTCATGGCTGGTGGGAATGCAGAATGGTACAGCTGCTTTGGAAGACAGCATGGCAGTTTTCCACAAAGCTAAGCATAGTCTTACCATACAATCTAGCAATCGAGCTCCTTGGTATTTACCCAAATGAGTTGAAAACGTAGGTCCACATGAAAACCTGCATACAAATGTTTGTTTATAATTGCCAAACACTGGAAGCAACCAAGATGTCCTCCAGTAGGTTAATGGATAAACAAACTGGTACATCCAGACAACGGGATGTTATTCAATGGTAAAAAGAAATGAGCTATCAGGCATGAAAAGACATAGAGGAATCTGAACTATATATTACTAAACGAGAGAAGCCAGGCTACATACTATGTGACTCCAACTATATGACATTCTGGAAAAGGCAAAACTATGGAGACAGTAAAAAAAAAAGATCAGTGGTTGCCAGGGGTTAGGAGGAGGGAGGAATGTACAGGCAGAACGCAGAGGGTTTTTAGGGCAGTGAGACTGCTGTGTATGATGTTATAGTGATGGACTCGTCATTATACATATGTCAAAATCCATAGACTGTACAACCCAATGTATAACACAAAATGGGACCTTCATGTAAACTATGGACTTTAGTTAATAAAAATGCATCAGTATTGGTTCATTCATTGTAACCACACTGAAAGAAGATGTTAATGGTAGAAACTGTGTGAGGGGCTAGAGGGGTAGCGGGTGGGTATATGGAACTCTATGTACTACCTGCCCAATTTTTCTGCTAATCTAATCTAAAACTGTACGAAAAAATAAAGTCTGTTAATCATTTTTTTAAAAATGGGAATCATAGTTACCGTAATAATGTCAACATACTGAGGTTACCATTATAAAGAGAAAAAATTTGCTTGGGAGATGTCACCTTTGTTTTATCTATGGACCTTGAATGCATTCACAGACAAATTCTATTGCCCTTCAACTATTGCTAAATCTTAAAAAATTCTTCACATATACTTTTTTTTCAGTTTTAGTTCTGGGTAAAAGATTTACCAATTGTCTGCACATTGCCACTTTTCTTCCTCAATCTTTATCAGTCTCTGTCTCCCTCCCTGTCTCCCACTGCCACTTTATCTATCTCTGTCTCTCTACCTCTCTGCACACAAGAAGTTTTTTGTTACTCAACCACTGAAGGTGAATTGCAGACACCCAGACACTGTACCCTAAATATTTCAGCATGTATCTGCAAGAACAAAAATGTCTTATTCTATAATAAGAGACAAGCAGAGCCTACGAAATGGGATCACAGAGACTAGGTATCTCTAACTTCTCAAGACTTCATTACTCCCTTTTTTTTCCCCTGTAAATATTTGTCCAACCCGATATATAGGTGCCTTTATCCCCAGGAACTGATATGCTGAAGCAGGAAAATTAAATTTGGGAGCATGGGAGGTAATGATAAAGCATCGCGCTGAAGAGAATTCTGGTGATGAAGTGATCAGTCATTTCGTGTTCCGTGAAATGATGTGTGTGAAGCACGTGGTGCAGCCGGTCCTGACCCGCCAGTGAGCTGAATGCACGCTGTCCCGTGTTATTATAACAACTGAACAAGCTCTCAAGCATGTTCCTAATGAGATCCTCACAGCTATATTTTTTAAAACCTTTTGAAAGGTGCCATCTTTGTTCCACTTCACCCTTGCCTGGTCAAAATCTTGGATAAATTCCCAAAGTTAAAATGTAGGCAGCTTTAGTGTCATCTTCACTTCGAATCAGAAGAATCTGGGAGTGGTGACACGGTGACTTTTTCACGACGCTTTATAAATGAGATACGTGCTCAGTGATTTACTTAAGTTCTCTTTTATCATTACGAAGTCTTTAGTGGAAAAACAATTGTCATTCTTTTTACTTAATAGCATGTCATCTTACATAAAAATTACAAACTGTTTTGCATTAGGAAGTGAGTTCAGTCTCACTTCAGGGGAAGCAAAAGAACAAGAGTGGTTACTAATTAAAAGAACATAATTAGAATACGTAAGAAATCAAATTATAAGAGCACAATAATTGTCGGCATTTTTGACATGTTCATCTGTACTTGTTCTTAGAATGAAGTGAAATAATGACTATAAATACCTCAGTTCTCAAGAGTTAATTTAGCTCCATACATAAATCTTTATAAACACACTTCACTTATTTAGTTTTCTTTTGAAGGATAGTATCTATTTTTATCTTGACACTAGAGTGAGATAAATACACATATCTACATACCCACATCTCACAAGAATAAAATCTACCCCAGAAAAATGAGGAGCTTTATCTTCAATCGGAATATTAGCCCAATTATCTCATGAGAGCAGGGCAGTATATTGATATTAACCTTATTTTCAAGTGAGGAAAATTATGGGAAGGTGAAAATAATTCACACATATTGACAATTCATAATTTGCAGTATGATGTGCTTGCTCTATTTAACATTCATAACATCTATTCAGTACATGGAATTACGTCCATTTTACAGATGGGGCACAGAGAAATTACGTTATTTAACCAGGGTCACTCGAGAGTCGGTGATATTTTCATGGAAAAGCTATTTTTCCAATGAACCAGGACAGCTGTGAAAATGGCCACGTGTACACACTCTTCTGTGACCACAGCTGGTATGTCCCTTGTCTGTTCCCTGCCCTCCTTTCCTAGTGCCACTACCCAAGCTGAGGTCACTGCCACTGCCTTCTGTGCTGTAGAATATTTCTAACACATGTACCCTGGCTTTATTCCAATTCAGCCTGTCTTCACACTATTTTATGGGTGATTTTTAAAATTCATATAGACCTGATTGCACCTCTCTGCTGCTCAAAAACCTTCAGAGGCTCCTACCGTCTACAAGATGAGTCAAATCATTTTCCAGCTCCAACCAGTTTCCCTAAAGCATCCTGAACTACTAGCATTCTCCCCATGTGCCTGGGCTGTCTGAATACCTGTGGTGCCCTTCCCTTCTGCACCTGGGAAGCCCACCTTTCACAAGGCAGCTCAAACGTCACCCTCTCCGGAGCCTTCTTGCATTTATCCACGTCTGCCTCTGCGCTCACATTGTACCCTTCCACCTGCCTTTCCTCCCACAATTATTTCACTGTCCCCCGCCAAACAGGGAGTCCCTATAGGGCAGAGGCTATTTCGTATCCATCTTGAATTCCCAGCCCCTACGGCATGCTAGGCATATAACTAATATTTGTTGAATGGATTTCACGATAGCAGAGGAATAACTAATGTCCGAGCCATCCAAATAGCAATTAAAGACAGAGGGCTCCAAGGCATCAGGCTTACAAATTTCCATGGTGAGCGCATGGGAAACAGGCTTCCATCCCCCACGAAGGCCATGAAGCTGATCACGGCAGCAACAGGAAGAGGGAAGGTGTCTGGGCGGTGGGCAGCCTGGCAGCGTGGGCCTGTGTGTCCTGCCTCCTCCACACTGCCCCAGCCCCACGACACTGGTCAGCTTCTCCTGACCCTCATCCAATAGCCTCACAGTCTGACCTTGCTGCGGGGAAAGCATCTGGATCTCAAGTTACCTGGCTGCCAAATGCGTTACAGCAAGATAAGCACGGGCCATAATGAGACGCCATTTATTGTCTGCTCACTCTGGGCCCCAGAACCTTGGGAGGCAGGGGGATGGGCTGCAGACAGCGTGAGCTCTTGAATGAACCTCTCAGGATCTGCACTCCACACCCCTGTTCACTTAGGACAGTAACTTAGTGTCTCTGAGCCCCCAGTTGCCTCAGATAAAATGAGCATAAAAGTGGTTGTACCATTGCCAGTGTTCAGGAAATGTTAATTATTCCTCTTCTCTGCCCTCTCCCTGTCCAGACAGCACTTGTTGATTTATCAGCTCTATTCCCTTCTCCACCTGAAGGAAATCTGTTTTAAGTCAGTATTTTACAAACAATGCAGAGGGTTACCTGGAAATGACTGAACCAAAGCTATGACGTGGACTCAAGTTCACGAGACGTATTTATTTATTTATTTACTTTTAAAATAAATTTATTTATTTATTTTTGTCTGCGTTGGGCGTTCGTTGCTGCGCGTGGGCTTTCTCTAGTTGCGGCGAGCGGGCTTCTCATTGCAGTGGCTTCTCTTGTTGTGGAGCATGGGCTCTAGGCGCGCGGGCTGAGTTGCTCCGCGGCATGTGGGATCTTCCCAGACTAGGGCTCGAACCCGTGTCCCCTGCATTGGCAGGCGGACTCTCAACCACTGCGCCACCAGGGAAGCCCACGAGACATATTTAAACAAATAGTAAATTGGGTGTAGGATGAGCCTATGTATTGCAATAAAGAATTAAAAAAAAAATCAAACCCTGTAAACTGATGTCGCTGAGGGCAATGACCCTGTGCTGGTCCCGTTGGAGCCCACAGAGAATGTGTTCATTCCTATCTGAGAGTGATGTTGCTTTTAGATCCACATGTACATTATTTTCATACTTGCTCGGAATTCGGTTATTAAACTACAGAGCCTTCATTTTGCTGCTTGGGTTATTACTGTTCCTAATTTGCTCCTGAAACAAGTATACAGCTGTCTCTTGCACTGCAGACTGCAGAGTGCCCCGCTACAGCTGCTGGGCTGGCTTTGGTCTCGTGTGTGGTGAGGTCGAGTTAGAGAAGCCACCAGGGCTCTGACGGAAGAAAACGGCTCCCAGGTGGATGCTACCTGAGGAATGTGCCTTTGTTATCAGACGTTCCCCTTGACCACTGGGGCCTGGGAGTTTTGCTAGTTAACCATTCCAAACCCATTTATATGTGGGTTATTATGCAATGGCTTTTCCTATAAAAATTAACGAGCTTAACAGATTTGGGCGCTTTTTAAATTTTACTTTTTTCTTAGAAAAGCCCTTGAAGATAAGATATTTGATAGATGAGGCATCTAAGGCTCAAGGAAGTTAAATAACTTGCCTGGGGTCATAGAGGATTTTTATTTTAATAAATCCCAGAATATTTCCTAATTGCCTTAGCTCCCAGTCTGAGTCATTTGGGGTGGAAAGCGATGTTTTACTCCTCTTTGCGATTCCCCACGTCAGGTCCACTAGCCCTCACTACCCATAAGCGATAATCAGGTGTTCTTACTTACTACAGAGCGCTAATTATATTCAACAAACTTTTCTAAAAGGAGACAGGTTGCAAGGTGTTCTGGAGGGTGACAAGCCAAGTATCATGTTTCTTCCTGCCACCGAGGAGCATCCCTCCAGCTTGGAAGGGGAAACCCAGGAATGTTATCAAATGCAAACATTGTAAGTCAAGGAAGAAAGGTAGTAGGTTCTAGGAGATAAGTCAATTATAAATTAAATTCCACTGGAACATCATGAAGGGGGGAAATAGATCTATCCGAGTGGAAGCATGGAAGAGATAACCTTCAAGTTGAACCTTCAAGGGTAGATGTCATTTTGACAAGCCAACATGTTGGAGAAGGACGCCCCAGTGTGGGAAATGGTAGAGTTGGGGAGAAATGGGAGAAAGTGGTGGAGAAGCTGGAGGAAGAGATTAGGACTTAACTCTGTAGGGTCATGAATGTCTTGCTAAGAAATTCAGACATTATTGCATAGATGGTGAGGACCCACCAGAGGCAGCTCATCCATCCAACCACGTGTGTGAGCGAGCAGATTGGCCCAGCGCTGCAGGGAGGAGTTGAAAGGATGAGCACCTGTGCTTTGGTAGGGCTCCTGCCCTGCCCGGACGGGAGGTGGGTTGGAGAGGAAGGACCCCAGGTGAGGAGGTGAGTTATTAAGTTCTCACAGTTAGTGACAGGTAACGAGGGTCCAAACTGGGAAAGCAGCAGAGAGAGCAAAGAGAAAACGTGGGTGTGGGGCATGGGACAGGGGTCCAGCCCCCAGGATTTGGTCCTGGGCTGGAAGGAAGAGGAGAGGAGGTTAAAATGTCAGAGATGGGCTTCCCTGGTGGCGCAGTGGTTGGGAGTCTGCCTGCCGATGCAGGGGACGCGGGTTTGTGCCCCGGTCTGGGAAGATCCCACATGCCTCAGAGCAGCTGGGCCCGTGAGCCATGGCTGCTGAGCCTGCGTGTCCGGAGCCTGTACCACAAAAAAAAAAAAAAAAAAGTGGAAACAACTCTAAAGAAAATAAATCTAAGTATTCCAAAAATCAGAGAAAGAGAAGGAATATTAAAAATATCAAAATGGGAGGCTTCCCTGGTGGCGCAGTGGTTAAGAATCCGCCGGCCAATGCAGGGGACGCAGGTTCAAGCCCTGGTCCGGGAAGATCCCACATGCTGCGGAGCAACTAAGCCCGTGTGCCACAACTACTGAGCCTGCGCTCTAGAGCCCATGAGCCACAACTACTGAGACCTCGTGCCACGACTAATGAAGCCTGCACACTTGGAGCCCATGCTCCGCAACAGCAGAGGCCACTGCAATGAGAAAACCGTGCACCTCAGTGAGGAGTGGCCCCTGCTCACTGCAACTAGAGAAAGCCCATGCACAGCAATGAAGACCCAATGCAGCCAAAAGTAAATAAATATATTTTTTTTAATTTATAAAAAATAAAATAGGGCTTCCCTGGTGGCGCAGTGGTTGAGAGTCCGCCTGCCGATGCAGGGGACACGGGTTCGTGCCCCGGTCCGGGAAGATGCCACGTGCTGCGGAGTGGCTGGGCCCATGAGCCATGGCCACTGGGCCTGCGTGTTGGAGCCTGTGCTCCGCAACGGGAGAGGCCACAGCAGCGAGAGGCCCGCCTACTGCAAAAAAAAAAAGACACTTCCCACTTGCTTGCCAGTGGACACCAGGAGAAGAGGTCAGGCTCAGCCAGGCTGGGGACACCAGCAGTGCCCCATGATCTGTCTGTAATTCCAGTTTTGTTTTGTTTTTTGAAAGAGAGAGAAGCTTCAGGCAGGTGCCACAAAACATGGCTCCAGACATCAGGACTGAGGACCTGAAACCATCAAGTCTCTGGGACCTGGCAGCCCTGTTTGTTTAGTGCTGCCCTGGCTTCTTACCTGGAGTCCACACACTGCCTCTCTTCCTTGCCCTAGAGTCGGGTCTTTAGAGCTGAAATTCAACACAGCATGAATCTACTCCTCTCCCCATCTCAGCGCCCCCCATGCAACAGTGACAGTTCTCTTCATATGATTCACAATGAAGTCATCATGTCTTTGAATGGTCCCTATTGTATTTCTTCAATTATAACTGAAAGCTAAAGGCTTTCTGAATCAATAAATGATCCATCTTCATTCCCAATAACTTTGCCCATTTGACCTACATAGTTTCCCAGTTTCCCATGTTTGTTTTCAAACTAAGCAGATAGCCATCCATCCACCCATCCATCCATCCATCCATCCATCCATCCATCCACCCACCCATCCATCCATCCACCCACCCATCCATCCATCCATCCATCCGCCCATCCATCCATCCATGCTTTAACCCCTCCCACACACGCAGAGGAGTCCCAAGAACCCAGGGGAAAGGCAGGAATGCTTCCAGAAAAACAAAGACCCTGGGTCAAAGCCAGGACAGACACCTTCCCATCACCTCCACATCACCCCAGCGTCCTGCTGCCCAGACGTGACTCGGAGAGGTGGGGCTCAGGCTTCAACACAGGAATCCACGGGCCGTGACGTCCCAAGGCCCTGTGCTACCTTCCTTCACGTCTTCATTTTCTTTACCTGCTTTACAGGCTCACACCTTCTAGCCCAACTCAGAAATTATTTCTCCTGTTAAACCCATACGCTCCTCATGCATAGACACCGTTTCTGTACCCTCCAGACATTGAATAAATGTCGCAAGGCAACCAATCTATAAGCATTTGTTGAGCACCTATTCTATGCCCAGGGCAACAACAGCCCTTGCTGGTCAGTTTTCAGTGGGCTTTGGGCAGGAGGTGGTGCGGAGGGCCAGTTAACCCAGACGAAACGTGCTCGTTGTGTGGCCTCGAACCCTCACGCTCACGTCAGTGTGTGTGGTTAACACACAGCCTTGGGCAAAGAGGTGCACGCCTTGCCGCCCACTTCTCACTGGCAGGTTTTGCTTTTGGTTTTTTTTGAAGTTTGTTTTATTAAAGTACAGTTGATTTACAATGTTGTGTTAGTTTTCGCTGTGCAGCAAAGTGATTCAGTCACACATTCTTTTTCATATTCTTTTCCAATATGGTTTATCACAGGATATTGAACGTAGCTCCCTGTGCTACGACAGTAGGGCCTTGTTGTGTTTCCATTCTCTATATAACAGTTTGCATCTGCTAATCCCAACCTCCCACTCCTTCCCTCCCCTCCCCACCCTCCCCCATGGCAACCACAGGTCTGTTCTCTATGTCTGTGAGCCTGTTTCTGTTTCATAGATAGGTTCATTTGTGTCATACTTGAGATTCCACATATAAGTGATACCATATGATATCTGTCTTTCTCTTTCTGACATATTTCACTTAGTATGACAATCTCTAGGTCCATCCATGTTGCTGCAAATGGCATTATTTCATTCCTTTTATGGCTGAGTAATATTCTATTGTATATATGTACCACATCTTCTTTATCCACTCATCTGTTGATGGACATTTAGGTTGCTTCCATGTCTTGGCTGTTGTGAATAGCGCTGCTATGAACATAGGGGTGCCTGTATCTTTTCAAATTATAGTTTTGTCTGGGTATATGCCCAGGAGTGGGATTGCTGGGTCATATGGTAGCTCTCATTTTTTGAGGAACCTCCATACTGTTCTCCATAGTGGCTGCACCCATTTACATTCCCACCAACTCGCTGGCAGGTTCTGATGCCGTCCTACAATTAAGATCCTGCGGCTCCCCGGCAAATGGGACACAAAAACGTTTGAGAAGGAAGTACGGTCTAGGTGGAGAACGACAAACGACTTACAGTTTATTTGCCGAGAAGTGCAGGAGGTAAGTGTCAAACACAACTCTAGCAAGTCTAGCATTTTTCTTCTCCAAATATAATGCAGCTGACTGCGCAGCCCCGCCCAAACAGCCCACTTCCTCGCGCTAACATGGGCCAAGAACGACAGGCCACCACTGCTCAGCACCGACATGCCATCCCAAACATTTGCGAGTTTTTGGCCAGATACTGGTTTACTCTGTCAACCTGCAACCTTCTCTGCAACCGACCTTGCGGATAGCGAAGATCTTAATGGTGGAACTCTTTGAAACGGCCAGGCTTTACACGTGACCAACGATCAGACTTTGAATGTGCAATCAATCTTCCTTACAGGTGTGAAGCAACAAGTGAAGGACAGTTGCCTCAAAGCACTAAACCTCCGCGTTTCACAGGTGCCCAGCTGGGGGATTTCAGGTAGCATTTTTGTAGGGCCAATTGGTTGTCTTCAAAACGTGCGATTCAACTCAGACAATTCATGTGTACTACAGCCTGGCAGCCATGGCACAGTTTCCCGGCATATGGTTCCAAAAAGGAATAAAACAAGTGCCCAGCTGACTGGCAGAAGGCAGGCACATTCAGAGTACCTGGTGTAGTGACAGATGGATGCAGGGGAAGGTTCGGCCACTCCTGATCGGAGGCTCGGAAGAGGAAATCTTGAGTAAAGGATGTGGCGTCTGAGATGGAGTTGAAAGGCTAGATGGGGGACTTCCCTGGTGGTCCAGTGGTTAGGACTCCGCGCTGCCTTCCACTGCAGGGGGCGAGGGTTCAATCCCTGGTCGGGGAACTAAGATCCTGCCTGCTGCATAGAGCAGCCAAAGATGAAATAAAATAAATTGCTTTAAAAAAAAAAGAAAAGAAAGGCTGGGTGGGACTTCGGAGATATAAAAAGGAGGAACCTGAAGGGTGTTAGAGGGCTAGGTGGGTCCTCAACCCAGCCCTGCCCGCCTTCTTTCCCTAGGAGCTAACATTGATTGCATACTTATTGTATACCAGACACCATTTGAAGTACTTATTACATAATATGATCCATTTAATCCTCAAAATATTCCTCTGAGATTATCCATAAAATAATCTTATCCCATTTTTCTTATCAGAAAAACAAGGCACAGAGAGGCACGACATTCTACCTTGTTCTCATTGCCCAACAAGGCTTGACAGGTAGTCCCTCTAGGGCTGTAGGACCACAGATCCCTGGCTGGGTGCCGGCTCTGATCTGTGGACTTCCTGTCTATTGGAACCTGAACATTTCCACACACCCCCCATCACAGGACCCCTCCAAACCTTGCTCTGGGTTTCAGTGTGTTTGCTCACATGGCTTCAGACACCGTGTTCTGCCTGCCAGATGGGCTGTCCTTCCCACGCCTGTACCTTACCCGGGCCTGTCCCACCCAGGGCCTCCGTACGGCAGGAGTCAAGCAGGCTCCCCGCATCACGTCCAAGGACACTGCGGGAAAAACAGCAAGATGGGCAGTGAGAGGAAGACAGGCAGGCCACTGGGTGGAGGTGGGCTCAGCCAGGACGTCCAGGGTCTCAAAGAACAGGACGAGGAACCCGGCCAACTCAGAAGTCAATGGAGAGCCATAGGAGGTCCTAAAGCATCACTACAAAGGTTCATCTGGAAGCAGTATGGAGGACGGATGCAGGGGCAGAGGATCAAGTTGTGCTTAATTCTGGCTTCTCTGACATCCCCTGGGAAGCTTCTGGTTTGCCCATCTTCAGAGACTCTAGTGTAACTGGTCTAAGAAAGATATTTTTTAAATACCGTGAGGGTTTTCATTGGGAATGGGGAGTCTTAAAGAAAGAACATATCCCCAAAACACAGCTGACTGGTCTACTCATTTTTTTAAAAAAAAGCAGTCAGCAGAAGGCTATCTCCAGGATCCAGTTCCTCCTTGGGTTTCGGGTTCCTGCTCTCTTTTCTGCGTTTGTTCCTGAACCTGGCACCCACCCTCATCCTCCACCACCTTCATCCCTGCTCAACAGTTCCCGCTCACCTGACTCTCGGCTGGTCACCCCACCGCTTGGTAATTAGCCCTGGCTATGCTTCCAAACTCTGCATTTGCCGCCAGAGTTGCTTTGACATCTACCGTTGTCTTCCCGGCAAGCCCACACCCCCAGCCTGTGTGGAAGCGGATAGCGGGGGAGGGATGTGAGAGGCATCGCGAAAGGAAGCACACAGGCCTCGTAGCTGATTAAAGTTGACAGGCTACCGCTGAAGAAAGAAGAGCGAGACTTCACTGAACAGCCACGAATTCCTGCAGCTTATTAACATTTCCTGAGAACACAGAGTGCGAAGTCTGTAGGAGGAAAAACATCTCCGCGCTTGCACGTCCTGGGCTGTAGGAGGGTTTGCGTTTCTGGCAACAACACGATGGTGGTGGTTAATGATGGGAGGGGGGTGAATTGACAGGTGTGGAGAGCAGAGCAGGAGCCCATCAGGGGGAAAAGATAAGAGAAGATTAGTAAACCCACGGTGGGTGGATTAGAAACACGCAGGAGGTCCGGCTCCTGAGAAGCCAGAGCGAGGCCAAGGCTCGGCGTGAAGGAGGGTTCCGGGCTTTGACTTGAGCCGTGATTTGAGTAGAATGAGTACCTGATAAGGATTTTCCCTCCTGGTATAAAATGAAATGATTAAGAGGCGTGGAGGCTTAATTTTTAGATTTCCTCTGTGAGTTTGGTGCTTCAGATGGGCTCAGTTTGGAATTGGCACATAAGACAAGGAAGTTCTGGTCTGATGGGAACAGAGCTGTGCATTCATGGGCGGAGAACCCCTAGTCCGCTCTGAGATGTTCCAGGGAGTCCACAGGCCCACACAGCCCCCGTCCAGAGACCTCAGCCTGAAACCCATGAGTTTGATATTCATTTCCTTATGTGCCTTCCCCTTAGGTTCTCTTTTTAAAATTCACTCTCATTTAGAGATAACACGTTAATCACATTTGCACCAAGGTGTTAATGATTTCTCAGATCTCCTTTCCTGACGACAGAATGTTGAGTAAAGGGTGAAATCACCAGAAACTTGGATTACAAATCAGAAGGAAGGAGAGGGAGGGAGGAAGAGGAGAGAGAGTTATTTGTATAGATGTTCAGAGCAGCATTATTCACAGAAGCCAAAAGGTGGAAGGAACCCAAGTTTCCTTTGGGGGATGAACAGATAAACAAAATGTGGTCCCTCCATACAGTGGAATATTATTCAGCCTTTAAAAGGAAGGATATCCTGACACACGCTACATCATGGATAAACCTTGAGGACATCATGCTAAGTGAAATAAGCCATTCACAAAAAGACAAATACTGCATGATGCCACTTATATGAGATACCGAGAGCAATCAAATTCATAGAGACAGAAAGTAGGATGGTGGTCGCCAGGGGCTGGGGGAGGGGGACGGGGGAGGTCAGTGTTCCATGGATGTGGAGTTTCAGTTTTGCAAGATGGAAAAAGTTCTGGAGACTGGTTTCACAACGATGTGAATATGCTTAACACTACGGAACTATTCACTTTAAAATGGTTAAGAAGGGAAATTTGATGTTATGGGGTTTTTTTTTTTTAAATTCAGGGTAGTGAAAGACAAAAATAAATTTTGCCTATTTTGAAATTCTGCACAGAGCAGGCCCTGAATGGAAATTTTTTGGTTTTATTTGGGTTTAGTTTTGGTCTTGTTCTCTTTTTAAGCGACAGAAGGGAGAGATGCATCGTCCTTACTGCTTTTGTGCCTGGAGCTCCCACCTCGGAATCCTCGTTGGCAGGTGTTAGGGTCTGTTTCACCATCGTTGTCAAGTTCAGTTCCTACAGACTTAAGACCTCCTACGGCGTCCGTGCTCCAGGCAGCTTCTCTCTTTTGAGTCCTCACAGCAGTCCTAAGGAGGCAGGGACCACTACTGTACAGCTGGAGAAACTGAGGTCCCTAATCCTCCAGGGTCCAAGAGCTGGTGTGCCGAACTCGTTTTGGAGAGGTTTTCGTCTTTGTTTTTTGGCCCTAATCAGTGTTTGTATTCCCCACATCTTCTTTACTCACCTCTGAAGATTACAGAAAACCTGGAAGTGGAAAATAAGAGCCTTCATAGATCTCCTTGAAAACCAGCGGGAGACGCAGCGTGAGCGGAGGAACGCAGTTCAGTGACAGCCCACTGTGAGCACGCCTCCCAGCCTGCGTCCTATGGCTGCACGTCCACACCGTGCGTCCAGTCAAAGCCCAGAACAGGCACACGCCCCTCAATGTGAAGACGCGTACCTGCAAAGTTAGCAAACGTCCTTGAGATCTTGTGACATGGCCTGCGGGCTGGGAGCCAAGGACTTCTGAGCTGGTGGTCTTCCCTCTTTCAATCTCGTGAAGAGCCTTCAGCAAACAGCCGTGTTTCCTTGTGTTTACATTTCAACACCCGCGGGTAGAGATGGCTCCTCCCCTCTCCCCCCTCCCCTCCATTCTACTTTCACTCCTATCCCAGCCAGACCTTCCACTGGTTCTCTCTGGACTTAGGTCGGGTCCCAAACGCTGCCCTACAAGGCTCTTTGGAGGTGGCCCCGCCCCCTTCCAGCCTCCTTGCTCTTGGCTGACGCACACGTGGCCAGATCCACGCTTAAGTTGCTTGTAGTTCCCTGAACACATCACTTTGTCATATCTTTTACATGGTAATAATTGTCTCTACTTACCGAGTGTGTTAAAGGCTTCACATATGTTATCTCCTTTCATTTGTAGAGCAATGCTGCAAGGTCAGTATTATTGACCCTGTTTTACAGATGCAGAAACTGAGGCTCGGAAATATTCAGGAGTTTGCCCATGATCACAAAGTTTGTAAGCGGCAGTAAGAATTTGAAACAGGGGACTTCTCTGGTGGTCCAGTGGGTAAGACTCCACGCTCCCAATGCAGGGGGCCTGGGTTCTCCCTGGTCGGGGAACTAGCTTCTCACATGCATGCTGCAACTAAGAGTTTGCATGCCTCAACAAGGACTCCGCAACTAGGACCCGGCGCAGCCAAAATACATAAATAAATAAATATTTTTTTTAAAAAAAGAATTTGAAACAGGCCTGCCTGACTCCAAAGCCAGTGCTCTCAAACATGGCCAAGTGTGCTTCTCAAAATGCTACAAATCCTTCTTCAAACCCTCCTTGAATCCCTGCCCTCCCCGCTTGCAGGCGCGCGTTCTGTGACGGATCCTTCCTGCCTTCCTGGTTAACGCCTGTGTACTGAGCGCCTGCCATGGGCCAGGCCTGCGCGGTGTGCGGGGACAGCGGTAAGTAACTGTCAGTCCCTCGAGGGCAGGGCCTGGGCTGTGTTTTGTTGCTTGCCCTCATTTTGCACAGTTCCTCGGTTGTTGAATAGATCGACCTGATTGTCAGCCTGGAGGCCATTGGTTAAGAGTATTTTACTCATGGAGTAAACCAGCTTTGTAAGTTTACTCAGGGGGGTTCTTCTTCTCTCCAAATCCTTCGGGACCCCCCCCCCACACACACAACAGGGCTGTCCAGAATTAGGCTCAGGGCAGCAGGTCATGGACCCATTTCCCTGGCCCCCAAGGTGTGTGGTCATCATAATCCCCAACTAATCATTCCCTTTAATAGATCCTTTCAAAATGATATCAGTCCAAAAACAATCTGGCTGCCAGACGACTTCTAAGAAATATTCTGCTCAAACTTGCCATGAACCGACTGCCTGGGCATGGGTGACAAAGAAAGAAAGCCAGGTGCTCTCTCCTCCAGAGGCCATCAGCGCCAGCAAAGCACAGGACACGTGGCGACTGGCCTGTCCTCGCGTCCTGCCAGAGCGCTCAAGGTGCTGGCTGTAAGAGCAGGTGTATCCGCCATGGGTGCCCGCCCATTCACTGTTGACTCATTCCCACGTCCGTGAAGGGATCCAGTCTCCTGTCCTGACCTCCGGAGAGCGGCCAGGTCACCCATCCAGAGTCCCGCATCTCGTCCATCTGGTCAAAGGAACGAGATGCCCGGTGCCAAGGACTCTGCCCTGGATGGTAGCCAGAGGGAAGCTGTGTGAACCCTTTTCGGCCATGAAAGTACCATTTACCAGATTATAGAATGTTCAGAGCACCTGAGTCGTGGAATTACATCCCGGTAGTCAGTGGTTCCACTAAAACATGTGAGAAAGGAATTAACCAGCACACAGAAACTTTGGCTGTTTATTCTGTGCCTCGGGAATCATGTCTGCTTTGCGAAACACTGCAAACCAGGGCATTTTATCATATTTTATGAAAATCCAGTCTCCTGATACACTGTTAACAGGTCACCCGTGGTAGGTGCCACCTGTCTACCTCTCGCCTAACTTGAGTCATCGGTGTGGAACACTGAACAGCCTTTGGGAAAAGTGCTTAGACATTGGCAGAGGCCTCCTTATGTAGATACAACCTCAGGACTGAGATTCTTTCTTTCTTTCTTTCTTTCCTTCTTCTTTCTTCCTTCCTTACTTCCTCTCTCCCTCCCTCCCTTTCTTTCTTTCTTCCTTTTTTCCCTCCTTCCATCCTTCCTTCCTTTCTCTCTCTCTCCCTCCCTCACTTTCTTTCTTCCAAGAAACACTCTGGAGGGCACATCAATTAGTCATGTAAGCCCAGAGCTTTCACGCCATTTTCCTTCCATTGAGACATGTTGAATTTATGAAGCTGGGCTTACAGAGTAAATATATCCAACATCTCATGGGAAGCTCTTTTTTTTTTTTTTTTTTTTTTTGCGGTACACAGGCTTCTTAGAGTTGGGGCCTCTCACATTGCGGAGCACAGGCTCCGGACGCGCAGGCTCAGCGGCCATGGCTCACGGGCCCAGCCGCTCCACGGCATGTGGGATCCTCCCGGACCGGGGCACGAACCCGTGTCCCCTGCATCGGCAGGCGGACTCTCAACCACTGCGCCACCAGGGAAGCCCCTCTTTTTTTTTTTTTTTTTTTTGCCATTTTGTACTGTCTAAACTCTAGATATTTCAGGTGTTTCTTTAAAAAAAGACAATATTAAAACTTGTATTCTCACTGAGTTTCAGTCAATAATTTTTCTTCTGGAAAAATGTTCTGTAATATGGCAGGAATAAACTGTGGTTATTTCTGAAGAAAGGAAAAGGGAACCAGGTTCAGAGGTGATAACAAATGGGATTCTACTCTTTTTCTAACTGTTGAATGCTTTCTAAAGAAGTATATACTCATGCACTACCAACATAGTTACAAATTAAAATTTAAGTAAATATAAACAATAATGTGTTACATTTAGGTCTTTAATCCATTTGGAGTTTATTTTTGTGTATGGTGTTAGGGAGTGTCCTAATTTCATTCTTTTACATGTGACTGTCCAGTTTTCCCAGCACCACTTATTGAAGAGACTGTCTTTCCTCCGTTGTATGTTCTTGCCTCCTTTGTCGTAAATTAGGTGTCCATATGTGCGTGGGTTTATCTCTGGGCTTTCTATCCTGTTCCATTGATCTATATTTCTGTTTTTGTGCCAGTAGCATACTGTCTTGATTACTGTAGCTTTGTGGTGTAGCTTGAAGTCGGAAAACCTGATTCCTCCAACTCCTTTTTTCTTTCTCAAGATTGCTTTGGCTATTCAGGGTCTTTCGTGTTTCCATACGAATTATAAAATTTTTTGGTCTAATTCTGTGAAGAATGTCATTGGTAGTTTGATAGGGATTGCACTGAATCTGTAGATTGCTTTGGGTAGTAGAGTCATTTTCACAATATTGATTCTTCCAATCTAAGAACATGGTATATTTCTCCATCTGTTTATGCCATCTTTGATTACTTTCATCAGTGTTTTATAGTTTTCTGAGTACAAACCTTTCGCCTCCTTAGGCAGGTTTATTCCTAGGTATTTTATGCTTTTTGTTGCAATGGTAAATGGGAGTGTTTCCTTAATTTCTCTTTCTGATTTTTCTTTGTTGGTGTATAGGAATATCAGAGATTTCTGTGCATTAATTTTGTATCCTGCAACCTTATCAAATTCACTGATTAGTTCTAGTAGTTTTCTGGTGGCATCTTTAGGATTTTCTATGTATAGTATCATGTCATCTGCAAACAGTGACAGTTTTACTTCTTCTTTTCCAATTTGTATTCCTTTTATTTCTTTTTCTTCTCTGATTGCCGTGGCTAGGACTTCCAAAACTATGTTGAATAAGAGTGGTGAGAGTGAACATCCTTGTCTTATTCCTGATCTTAGTGGAAATGCTTTCAGTTTTTCGCCATTGAGAATGATGTTGGCTGTGGGTTTGCCTATATGGCCTTTATTATGTTGAGGTAGGTTCCCTCTATGCCCATTTTCTGGAGAGTTTTTATCATAAATGGGTGTTGAATTTTGTCAAAAGTTTTTCTGCATCTACTGAGATGATCATATGGTTTTTATTCCTTAATTTGTTAATGTGGTGTATCACATTGATTGATTTGCATATATTGAAGAATCCTTGCATCCCTGGGATAAATCCCACTTGATCATGGTGTATGATCCTTTTCCTGTGTTGTTGGATTCTGTTTGCTAGTATTTTGTTCAAGATTTTCACCTCTATGTTCATCAGTGATATTGGTCTATAATTTTCTTTTTTTGTGATATCTTTTTCTGGTTTTGGTATCAGGGTGATGGTGGCTTTGTAGAATGAATTTGGGAGTGTTTCTCCCTCTGCAGTGTTTTGGAAGAGTTTGAGAAGGATGGGTGTTAGCTCTTCTCTAAATGTTTGACAGAATTCACCTGTGAAGCCATCTGGTCCTGGACTTCTGTTTGTTGGAAGATTTTTAATTACGATTTCAATTTCATTACTTGTGATACATCTGTTTATATTTTCTACTTCTTTCTGGTTCAGTCTTGGAAAATTGTACCTTTCCAAGAATTTGTCCATTTCTTCGTGGTTGTCAATTTTATTGTCATATAGTTGTTTGTAGTAGTCTCTTAAAATCCTTTGTATTTCTGCAGTGTCAGTTGTGGTTTCTACTTTTCCATTTCTAATTTTATTGATTTGAGTCCTCTCCCTTTTTTTCTTGATGAGTCTGGCTAAGGGTTTATCAATTTTGTTTATCTTCTCATAGAACCAGCTTTTAGCTTTATTGATCTTTGCTATTGTTTTCTTTGCTTCTATTTCATTTATTTCTGCTCTGGTTTTTATGATTTCTTTCCTTCTAATGACTTTGGGTTTTCTTTGTTCTTCTTTCTCTAGCTGTTTTAAGTTCAGGGTTAGATTGTTTATTTGAGATTTTTCTTGTTTCTTGAGGTGAGATTGAATTGCTATAAACTTCCCTCTTACATGTAAGACCAGACACTATAAACCTCTTAGAGGAAAACATAGGAAAAACACTCTTTGACATAAACCACAGCAAGATCTTTTTGACCCACCTCTTAGAGTAATGGAAATAAAAACAAAAATAAACAAATGGGACTTAATTAAACTTAAAAGCTTTTGCACAGCAAAGGAAACCATAAACAAGACAAAAAGACAACCCTCAGAATGGGAGAAAATATTTGCAAATGAAACAACAGACAAAGGATTAATCTCCAAAATATACAAACAGCTCATGCAGCTCAATATCAAAAAAACAAACAACCCAGTGCAAAAATGGGCGGAAGACCTAAATAGAAGGTCTGTATGTTTTTCACCACGGAAGACATACAGATGGCCAAGAGTCACATGAAAAGATGCTCAACATCACTAATTATTAGAGAAATGCAAGTCAAAACTACAATGAGGTATCACCTCATGCCGGTCAGAATGGCCATTATCAAAAAATCTACAAACAATAAATGCTGGAAAGGGTGTGGTGAAAAGGGAACCCTCTTGCACTGTTGGTGGGAATGTAAATTGATACAGCCACTATGGAGAACAATATGGAGGTTCCTTAAAAAACTACAAATAGAACTACCATATGACCCAGCAATGCCACTACTGGGCATATACCCTGAGAAAACCATAATTCAAAAAGAGACAGGTACCACAATGTTCATTGCAGCACTGTTTACAATAGCCAAGACATGGAACCAACCTAAGTGTCCATCAACAGATGAATGGATAAAGATGTGACACATATATACAATGGAATATTACTCAGCCATAAAAAGAAACGAAATTGAGCTATTTGTAATGAGGTGGATAGAACTAGAGTCTGTCATACAGAGCGAAGTAAGTCAGAAAGAGAAAGACAAATACCGTATGCTAACACATATATATGGAATTTAAGGGAAAAAAATGTCATGAAGAACCTAGGGGTAAGACAGGAATAAAGACACAGACCTACAGGAGAACGGACTTGAGGATATGGGGAGGGGGAAGGGTGAGCTGTGACAGGGCGAGAGAGAGGCATGGACATATATACACTACCAAACGTAAGGTAGATAGCTAGTGGGAAGCAGCCGCATAGCATAGAGATATCAGCTCGGTGCTTTGTGACCACCTAGAGGGGTGGGATAGGGAGGGGATATGGGGACATATGTATGCATATGGCTGATTCACTTTAGTGTACAACAGAAACTAACACAGTACTATGAACCAATTATACTCTGATGAAGATCTATTAAAAAAATAATAATGTGAAAAATGTAACTGATTTGGAGGTTGACATCGTTTCCCCCAACACAGTTAAACTAACGCCGTCCCGGGTCCTTGCTGCCTTCTGAGGAGCGTATTCAGTCTGTACCAGCTGCCCCGTGCTGCTGCCTGGCCAGGCCTGTGGACAGCACCCTGAGTGCTGGGCGCCTCTGTCTCCTGGCAGTAGTTTCTGCCACAACCTTCAGGGTGATGCTGGCTCTTCCCAGGGGGCTGCTTCCAACATTCCCAGAACTACAAACTCTTTAGGAGTCGAAATAGCCTCCTGTTCCGTTCAGGCCTCCCAGCCCTTGGGCCTTTCTTTTTGTGCATGAATTGGAATATTCCTCTCCCTAAGGCCCATCTTAGCCCTCAGGGCTGGGATGAGCACTGGATACGAGGTTTTCTGCTTCTTTTCCTTGGCGTGACTTGAGAATTTACCTCGTTCATTGTTTGCTCCAAGCACCTTCAGAATTCTCCCTTTGAAGACCTTCTTCCCCTTGCAAATCCCTCAGGAAGATAATTTGGGGGAAAAAAATGAATTCTCCCTGGCTCCATATGCAAATAGCTTAGATTCAGTCATATATGTTTACTTTATACGTGTATGTAAGAAAATATATGTGTGTATTTGAAAGTGTAAAACCATATTTATATATATGCAGATGTGTGCGAACACACAATTCAAACAGAGATTCAGGCAACCACTAAAAGCAGTGCCCAGCTTATAATCTGACCACTTGCTGCTTTTAGAATTTTATTTTCTTGCAGTCCAGTACATCCTTATTAAGGTAGTTCTAGCTTATAATTAATTCTCAGTGGGACACACTATTTCAGTATGTTTGGAAAGATCTCCTTAGGCCTTTAAATACTGCTTTAAAAAACACCAAAACCTGGGACTTCCCTGGTGGCGCAGTGGTTAAGAATCCACTTGCCAATGCAGGGGACGCGGGTTTGAGCCCTGGCCCAGGAAGATCCCATATGCCGCGGAGCAACGAAGCCTGTGCACCACAACTACTGAGCCTGTGCTCTAGAGCCCGCAAGCCACAACTACTGAGCCCGCATGCCACAACTACTGAAGCCTGTGCACCTAGAACCCGGTGCACCACAGCGAAGAGTAGCCCCTGCTCGCCACAACTAGAGGAAGCTTGCACGCAGCAATGAAGACCCAACACAGCCAAAAATAAAGTAATTAATTTTTAAAAACCCCGTAACCTTGCAAATGTCGTAATGGAGTAAAAAGATTTCAAAATACCAGAGGTTTATTATTCATGCTATTTTACAAGTTAAATTATACATTAGGGTTATGTATAAGGTAAATGATAAGAAATGATGGTACAAAATTCAGTAACTAGCCATGATTCACAGAGAAAAGTATGGGTGGGTGCTCATCTCATGTTTTCAACATTCCTGTATCCATTACATCTTTTTTTTGAAATGACATGGATATTACTGCTTATACAGTAAATATATATCCCTTTATAGAAACATATCTATGTGCATAAATGAGAGACGCAATGAAAATATTCTAAAATAAAGGAACTTATTTGATTTCTTAGAGAACTCATTAAATTAATCTCACTTTATTCTTAGGGTGGCTAAGCTTCGAAAATCAGGTCCAAGAACATCTGCTTCACAGAGAAAGAATCTGTAATTCAAGGCAAAAGAACACAAAAAGGAGACAAAATGTTCTACAGCTCATTTGGCTGGAACACACAGGCGTTTCAGGTTTGTAGGGGAAAGGAGCGTGTGTGCACATCTACCTGCATCTTTGATTTGCAGAGGCTTGGTTCCCGGCATAACCCAGACACCCAGCAGTAGGAGATGGCATGCTTAATTACTTAAGAGACCCAGAGAATAACAGCAAATCTTTATTAATGGAGGCGTTTGGGGCTTCCTGCGCTCCTTCCTTCGATAAGCTGATTATTGCATTATTGGTACCAGTCTTGTCAGGACCATGGACAGCTCCATCACAGCAGGGAGCCTCATCGCTGCCTCCTTCTACTGGTAGAATTTTAGAGGAAAATAGACCTGAAAGGTTAACTGTTTTCACACCTCACTGTACAGATGCCAAAATGGATGCTCATAAAAGTTAAATGACGTGTTCAAGTCACATGTTTAAATCCAAAATGCAGTCTCTCCCCCGACAGAGCATAATTTAGGGAAGGGACCACTTAGAGTAAGTGGGTTTAAATCCACATTCTGCGGAATTCGGGCTTCAGTTTCTTCATTCTGTAAAATGGGTGTAAGGATGCCTTCCATGCAGTGTAGTGAGGATCAGAGGTGACGCCTGTAACATGCTGAGCTCAACTTGACAAAAAGTAAGGCCTCCATAAACAGTAGCCAGGGATAAAATCAACACAACCCACGTACCACACTGAGAAACGAAGAAGTGCAAGATGCCACCCAAGGTGCGGTTGGCACCCCAAAATGAGTAAGACTGGATTCCAGAGAGCCCAGATTTCTACCTGACTTACCCTAAGCCGTATGCTTGTCCTTTAAGGCAAAGAGTTTCAAAGATGATCACACTTCCTCTTTCTTCCTCAGGTCATAGGTTTAAGTAATAACAAAAACATATGTACATAACTGAGTAGTTTGAAGCCGGATTTAGCAACCTTAGCAAACTGGGACCTTCTGTTTAATCTCGAAAACCTGTGCTATAGCCTTCCGTACTGTGTGTTCCCCATCAGTCTCTCCCGCTCGCTTAGACGGCACTAACATCATTAATATCCGTCCTCACTTTGTCTGCACCCACCTCCTCCATCCATATCCTTTGAGTGGGGTGTTTGCTGAGCACCTACTGTGTGCCAAGTACCAAGTGAGAAGGCAGGCAGAGCTCCTGGCTTCATGAAGCAACCATCCGAGGCAGGAGACCAACATTCAATAGGCTGTTACCATAAAGCAGCAGTGTTAGCACCTGTAAATTTCTCCCTGTTTCAAAGAAGTGAAAATATTGGGTTTGGCTAAGAAGTTCGTTCGGATTTTTCTATAACATTGTACGGAAAAACCCAAGTGAACTTTTTGGCCAACCCAATAGCTCTTTCTTATACAGGACTCTCATCCAAACTGAAGAAAAGTGACAGAAGAAGTCACCTCTACGTTATAATAGTTGTCATGTCTACAATGGACGCATATGGCAAACCCAGCATTTCAAATCTCATAAAATGAAATATATGAATTTTTTTTTAGTGCTGTCAACGTTTTCCTTCACTGGAAAAAAAACATCCGAATGGGGTCTTTTTAAGGTATCTAACAAAAAAAAGGAAAATCTTCTAGAAGTACACTAAAATATACATCACAAAGCCCTACCCTGGGCCAACAATCGAACGCACACGAAGGATTAAAGTTCAGATTATTGGCAGTCCAGTCTGGAGTGAGCGTTTGGGAGTTTTTGATTTTATATGATTAATGTGAATGATGAATACGTACTTTGTACATGGCTTCTCTATTTTTGAACCATGTTACTTGATTTGTTGTGTAAATTTCACATCTAAGGCTTATTGTACAGAGCATAGCTAATACTAATAAGGATTTGTGTGTAAATTTTCATCCTCAAAGTACTCTGTAAGCATTAATTGATACATTCAGCACCTTGTTGAAAGAGATATGCTTTGTAGCCCTATTTTTAGAGGCTCAGGACACCGTACACTTCACCACAAAGCGCTAAGGGAATTAGTGATGGAATGCGGTTATCTCAGCGTTTAAAATCCTCAGTGTGTGTGTGTGTGTGTGTGTGTGTCTAAGTATGTCCTCCCTCGCTCTCTTTAACTCTATTTCTTTTCTCTTTTTCCCATTTTTTTTCTTGCCCATCTTAGAGCTCAGCAGTTTGAAAACAAGTTATGTTAGGAAGAAATCAGCAGAAGAAAAAGAAGGGAAATGGAAAAGAAAAATTATTTAGTTTATAAGTAACTCATACTAACTTGTATGATACCTAACCTTCCTTCCCATGATTTACAATACTGTTTGATTTAAAATGATAACAGCTATCCTGCATTGCATGACTTATATACCAGGCATTGTGTCAGGCACCAAGGATAAAGTTTTTTTTTTTTAATGGAAGAGACAGGCCCTTGCTTTCAAGGGATGTATGGCATACTGGGAAGACAACCTTGGGAACGGGTAACTGTGATGTCCTGTAGTGAATGATATGATAGTTGTACTCACAGCGTGTAAAGCCAGCATATAGAAGAAGCATTTGATCTCCCTGATGAGGGCGTGATTTCCCTGAAACACCCATCCCACCTTGCCGCTCTCCTGCCCACATCCCTTCAGCCGTGCTCCCGTTGACTCCCAGGACTCAGTCCAAACCCTCCAGCATGGTTTAAAAGGAGGGCAACCAAACCAAGGATGTCAAGCGCTGGTGAGGACGTAGAGCCACCGGAACTCTCATACATGGCTGGCAGGAACGCAGGATGGCGAGCCGCCTTGGAAAGACAGTTTGGGAGATCCTTACAAACTAAACATACACTTTGCCCTATGAGCCAGCAATCCCACACCTAGATAATTACCCCAGAAAAATTAAAACCTACATTCACACAAACCCCTGTACAAAAATGTTTAGAGTGGGCTCAGTCATGATTACAAGAACCTGAAACAACCCAAATGTCTCTTAACTGGGGAATGGATAAACAAAGTGTAGGTCATCTATGAAACAGAACACTCTTCAGTGGGAAAAAGAAACCACTCCTAAAAAAATAAAGAAAGAAAGAAACCGCTCCTGCTACACGCAGTACATGAATCTTGTACAAACTATGCTAAGATGTCAGGTTGAAGTCAGTCAGTCATGACAGTCCTACAAGACTAATAGACTTAGTTAATACATTTTTTTAGTTATCTATTCCGTTAAGTGTAAAAACTTTCAAAATGTCTAGTCATTTTGGCGGAATACGTTTCTAAGTTGTATGTATAAATGCAGTACAATGAGCGTATTTTATCCCCTTGTTGATTCCATCAGGCCGTGCCCATCTTAGTTTTATATCAGGTCGGAATGGGGCACGGCCAGGCTCTCACAGACTTGAGAATACAGGGCTCTCTGCCTTTCCCCCAGCTGGTCCCAGGATGCTGTGCTTGGTGAGGACTTTCATTGCTTTTAGGGTTTGGTTTGGTTTTGTCTTTTTCTCCTCCTACTCTGTCAGGCTGTGATTTCCTTCCATTATTCATGTTCTTGCCTCTAGAAGCCTTCTGCATTCTTCTTAAAGGTGCTTCTCACTGGCCGTGAGTTGAACACCAAATAACCAAGTCTGTTGGAATTCTATCTAAAGATTCATGGATTTTTGTCACAAATGGTGTGATCTCTTTTAACTTTTCAGAGATGCTCTAACTTCCTTCCTAGATCTTGGTGGCATCACAGATACTTGAGATGGCCGTCTAAATGACTGCCAGATAAATGAGATGTTTTTTAGCCAAGATGATGGCTAGTCCTTCACAGGTGTCACCAGTTGTTTCCCAGGGCTCCAGAGTGTGAGGTTCATTTATACCTTTCAGCTGTGTTCTGTCCACCTTATCAGAGAGCCCTGGGGTCTTTCACATGTGCTGTCTGTTCCATGGAGCTGCTGTCAGGAACGCTTCCCTTTTTGCCTTCCCAGACTGGCATTCTGCTGACTTTGTAACTCTCATAGAAGACAGATGCAATTAATCTTCCTACATCTCTATCAAGATCCAGAAAGATACCCTAATTTGTCAGAATTCATTCAGAACCATCACAAAAATCAGGGCCCACAGACAGGCAAGGCAATTTTTCAAACATCAAAACAAAAATTGTCTTGAGGACCAAAATTGAAGTTGAGCAAATTGGCCCGTGAGACAGAATCTACCAACACTGGTTCTGATTTCACTGTGGCTCCCATAAGGGCTGGGGCCGTGCTGGTACCTGAGGGGAAAATGTCGAACCCTCTGTGCTTTAGTTTAAATGAAGTGATGAATCCCTCCGAGCAGAGCTGCATTAGGTACCCTGAGGAGTTGCTGACCTCGCTGACTTTATAGATTGCTAAGCACAGTCACAGTGGATCAGGGAGGGCAGGAGGAAGTGGACAGATCATCCTTTCAGCCACGTCCACTGCTACCGAACCACAAATCCTTCTACTCTCCATGTCTCTCCCAGGGTATTTTCAACCTGGCATCCTTACTCTGTTAGCAGATATAGGGAAAAGATGTTTCCGGTTTATTTTATGCATCCATTATGGCCCAGATAAGCCAATTAACCATTCAAGGCGGGATTTGTACTCAAAAACACAGGCACCAAATGGCAGAGAAAGCCAACGATCCACGCCCGGCCACGTTCCCACCATCCCCTAGTAACCCACCTAGGCTTCAGTCGCAGTGCCCTTGTGGAACGCTGATCCACAGGCCTGCCTGCCGTTGGGATGAACAAGATGGGGCTCTGTGACCGGAGGACCATCAAAGAGCCTTCATAGGGTTTCAGGGTCCTTAGAAACGATGTGCGGAGGTTATACTGTTGAGAAGTCTGTTTTTCATCAATAGGTATTCCATAAATAGTAAGCATCTTCTATGTGCAACACACTGAGCTGAGCACCAAGGGAGAGGCTAATAAGGCAAGTCAGACAGGAGCCCTGTCCCCAGAGAGCTGCTGTTCAGAGTTTAGCGGGTACAGAGAATCGTACAGAAGTGCTTATACCACAAGATAGAAAGCGGTGGGTGTCGTGGTGGATTCAAGATGGCCAACAATTCTTCTCCAGTGGAGGTGGGGTTGTGTTCTCCTGCCCTTGAACCCAATTGGCCCTGTGGCTTGTCTGGACCAATTTCACAGGTGACAATGACACCATGTGACTTCTGAGCTGGCCCTCAAGAGATCTGCACCTTCTGCCTTTGCTGCGTGAAGTGCTCCCTCTTAAAAGTCAATATGGTAGGGCTTCCCTGGTGGCACAGTGGTTGAGAGTCCGCCTGCCGATGCAGGGGACACGGGTTCGTGCCCCGGTCCGGGAAGATCCCACATGCCACGGAGCAGCTGGGCCCGTGAGCCATGGCCGCTGAGCCTGCGCGTCCGGAGTCTGTGCTCCGCAACAGGAGAGGCCACAGCAGTGAGAGGCCCGCGTACCGCAAAAAAAAAAAAAAAAAAGTCAGTATGGTAGTTCGACATCCCTGAGACCGCCATGCTGTGAGGAAGCCCAAATTAGCCACGTGGAGGCAGGGCCCGTGGAGGAGGCTGCTCCCAGCCTCATTTGTAGCAAATACACACTGATGTATATAGATGTCAAGGGGCCAAGTATATGGCACTGACTCTCAAATACTTCAGAGAAAGTCATCTCTAGCTCCTATTACATATCATATGATAGAATATAATGCAATATAAGGTAATATATGTATATTAGAGAATGTGCAAATAATAAAGCAAATAGAGCAACACATTAGCAACAGGTGAATCTGGGAGATATGGGGATTCTGTGTACTATTCTTTTCTTTTTCTTTTCTTTTTTTTTTTTGGGGGGGGGCCACGCTGCACAGCTTGGGGAATCTCAGTTCCCTGATCAGTGCCCTGAATTGGTGCCCTTGGCAGTGAAAGTGCAGAGTCCTAACCACTGGACCGCCAGGGAATTCCCTCTGAGTACTATTCTTATCCTTGCAACTTTTCTGTGTATTTGAAATTACGTGATTTCAAATTAAAAGTTACTAAAGAATAAATCCTGGCATGGACATATTTTTCCTTGTGGATACATAGTTCTATTTACACAGTGTTGACTCATGAATGACAGTGGCCCAGAGAAGCCACTCAGCCTTGCTGGGCTGCTGGGTTTCCGCTAACGAGAAGGAAGCCCCCGCGTTCAGCCAAGCCCTCTGGGTGACCCAGCGTAAAAGCTGACACCCTCCCCGTCGGTCCATGTGGGTTGGGACGCAAGTGTGGGTGTTGTGTTTCGTGTATGCTTGCCTTGGCTCCAACAGGGCAGGGACTAGGCCACTGGCATTCATTCGTGTAAGCAATCATTCATTTATTCACATATGCATTTAATTTAATCTAACGTTTATGGGATGCCTACTCTGATCATCAACCTGGCTTTCCTCTCTCATATGAGCTAGAATAATTTCACACCTAACGTGTTTACTCAAGATGCTAAGTGGCATGGCCTAACTCGGGCTGGCGCTGTGGCCTCTGGGGGAAAGGCTGAGGGCGTTCCAGATGCCATCAGATTTTGCCTGGGCCACAGGTGGTAAAACAAACCCCAGCTCTCCCTCTTCAGATTCAGGAACACTGGCCTCATTTCTCTTTGCACCTCCTATGGTAGAGCCACTCAGTACTGCTGACTTAAGGGGAGCCCCACCCTTATCTTCACGGCTCCCAATCATTCAATGCTGAGCTGACTTTGGAAGCCGCCACGTGCCCTGTGCTTTATCTTAATTCGTGGTTAGGAAGGGGTGGTATCATAGAATTCTTATTCGATGACTTCTGTAGTTCCCATTTCATGTAATTTTCACAGGAAGAAGGCTCACGTGAGCCCCCTGGTCCTGATCTGCGCTTTCCTCTACGACCTCCTGAATCTCGGATTTCTCAGCCTGTTTCCTCCGCAGCAGGGGCTTGTCTGGTGCAATCAGAGGCGACCTTAATTGGAATCTAGATCTAACATCTCCCTCCGGTTAGTTTCAGAAAAAGACCGCTCTGAGGAACCTGCAGGCTGCTGGGCGGTGGTGAGGAGAGGAAAGATGACACTTACGTGACGGATGGAGGCTCAGAGTTAGGGGTCCCTATGCTTCCGAGTGGTCCCCGTGTTCAAGCACCTCTGGCAGGAGAGAATTAGCTTGGGGACCTCCCCTCCTGTGCTCGTCCTTTCCTGGCCCTCTCCTCCCGCCTCTGACCCTGTAGGTTTGGTCCAGGGGGGAAACAGGACAGGCCGAGAAAAGGAAGAAAGAGCAGATTGGGGATGCGGTGGCTGCAGAGGAGGGAAACGCTCACCTCTCCCTCCCCCAGTCCAGCCTGTAGCTGAAAAACAGCTCCTGTTGCTTTAACTTAACTCTAACCTCCCTGGCTGGGGTGGAGAAGCCTTCTGCACAGCAAAGCTGCTTTTAGCATTTGCCATTCCAAGCTGAGAGGGGAATTACGTGAGGAAAGCACTCTTATTTCTTCTCTCCCATCCTGGAGGAGAGCCTCATGCAAGTAAATAAGAAAAATGTTTAAAAAACAACAAAAAGCCCTTCAATAGACTGTACTCCTAGACGTATGCCCTAAGAAATTCTGTAAAAAAAGCTGACCTGAGGGGGTGATACAACGAATCAGAAATATTGCCAAACAGGACAACGGATGGAAGAGGATATTGAAAATATTACCTGCCTATAAATCTCTGCTCGTGGGACACAAGTCACCTGGGATATACCAGCTGGTAAGCTACAAGCCAGCTTCCAACAAGCACACCTACTGTCATCTACATTTTAATTATCACATTTTTATGAGGCTGTTACATCTTAATGAAATACAAATTTGTTTACCCAAAATTCTCTTTGCCATATGGCTCAATAATTGGGCCTGTCTCGTAAGCTTCACGGGGTCAGGGAGGAGAATAATGATGCTTTAGGATAACACAATCTTCCAGAAGAATGCTGTCCAGCCGTAACCCAGAGGTGCTGTCCAGTCCGCCTCGGGAGCCGGCCTTGAGGGCTTAAGATGCCATTTGAAAAATCTCTCTTCAGAAGAGATCTCCACTGTTGCTCTCAAAATGTACGAGGGATATGAATTGACTTAAAAGTGGACAGAAAATACAGAAATCACCCTCACATCTGGCAGGGAAGGGCCTCATCTGAGGTTTTCCCATTCCTGACAAAGGAACATTTTATTTTGTCAGAGTAGAAAACGGTTTAGCTTTCTTCTGAAATGGCGTATTCTGTGGGGAGATAAAGGCTCCTTCTACCTTGCAAGGAGGAGAAAGCTTTCTAATAAATCCAGCTCTCCTTCCTTTCATTTAGAAATTCTCTCCTGGAACTATAATCAGTATCCTGGGATAAACCATAATGGAAAAGAATATTAAAACAAGAATGGATGTATATGTATAACTGAGCCACTTTGCTGTACAGCAGAAATTAACACAACATTGGAAATCGACCCGACTCCAATAAAATGTTTAAAAATCTCTCCTGGTGATCCTCAGTCTGAAGGCCCGAGGGGTGAGTGGAAGCTCACAGCCTCAGGGGCTCTCCATGGCTCTCACATTTCTTCTGTCCTGATCTTGTGCTGCGCCAACACAGACAAGGGATGAAGAGGCCTCACCGTGTGCACAGGAAGGAGAGCTGTTCTCTCCCTGTGTTGACAGGAACCGAAAGGCCACATACAGAGCTGGGGTGTATCAGGGCTCAAAACCAAGCACAGGACAAACGGCAAGGACCTCTCTCTGATTTAGCCCAGAATCGGGCTGGAACCGCCCGCCATTCTCGCTGTCACCCCAAATTGGTCCCAGTGGCTGGAAAAGGGTGTATTCCGGAGGCCAAGGGCCAAAGTGGGTGGTGGGTTGGAGTGAGCGTGTTGGCCAAGGATTAAGGAGGTGGAAGGCAAGAAGGTACAGCCAAGCTGATTCTAACTCTGGCTGCGGGAAGGTGACCCCGGGATGCAGGGTTGTGCCCCGGGCAGGGGCTGCTAACGGGAGCAACTGTGATGCTCCTGAAGGCCTGGCCAGGCAGAGATTCCAAGGGCCGCCTCTCCTTCCCTGAGCTTTGTGTAGTGCTTCCTGGGATGGTGACGATCACGATCGTCATCAAAGGCATCTTTATCATTTGGTCAACGTTGCAGTCATATCACACACACATTGCATCAGCGTGAGGTAGCCTGGGTGGCTGATCACGACCAATTCAGAGACAGAGAAACCAAAGCTCAGTAAGGGTCAATGACTTTTCCCAACCTCGCAGCAATGAACTCAGGATCTGAGTTATTCAGAGTACGTGACTCCGAATCCTATGTTCTTTTCAACACCAAGTTTTCTTCCTTAAATCACTCCAAACGAAACAAAACGAGAAAACCCTAATATGAGAAAAGAGGGCTTCATACATCTCAAAGCCTTCTGTTTAGACTTTTGCGGTACGCGGGCCTCTCACTGTTGTGGCCCCTCCCGTTGCGGAGCACAGGCTCCGGACGCGCAGGCTCAGCGGCCATGGCTCACGGGCCCAGCCGCTCCGCGGCATGTGGGATCTTCCCGGATCGGGGCACAAACCCGCGTCCCCTGCATCGGCAGGCGGACTCTCAACCACTGCGCCACCAGGGAAGCCCTGTTTAGACTTTTTTATTTGACAAGTTCAATGTTGCCTGGAAACAGAGAGCAGAAGAAATGAAAAACCAATATCACCTCTTTTTTTAATCCCAATATGTAATTCAATTTATTACTCAGATAGGAATTCTGATGTTAAAAGTCTATTTTTATATAGCCTTCAGAAAGGCAGCCTCCCTTCACTTTAATAAAATTTATCTGAAATGACTCTGTAAATCTACAAGCGCGTCTGAAATCTCACTGACGGCAACAAAGCTTTCTATTAATCAGACAATGCTGTGTACTGTGGGGAAGGGAATATTACATGGAATACTTAACCCTCAAGCTGCTTATCGTCTAGTGGGGATTGGGGGGATAATCACCATTTCACACGTGGATGAGTGAAATCCAGGAAGGCCAGGGGCAGTGAGAAGGTGAACAGGGTGCACACATCAGCCCCCGGAGGCCGGTGGGTGGGGGAGGACCGAGGACTTTGCAGGCCTGGGAAAAGCATAAGCACACAGGCACGGGCGCACTGGCGGGGAGGGGTCTGAGGACAGTGTTCTGACAGGCCTGGAGGAAAGTAGAAGACTCACGTGGACAGTTTGGCCAGGACACGTTCTGGCACGTCAGACAAAGCAACAGGGCTTTACCTTACACACAATGCAGGGCCCTGGAAAGCTTTTGAGCAGGGATGCTAACTGGTCTCGTGGCTCCTATTGGGGTGAACCTGGATGAAGAGAGCCTTTAGGAGGCTGTTGGATCAGAAGTCAGAGAGGAAAACGATGGAGCTTCTCCAGACATGTTTCTGCCTTTTTAAACACTCCTCAGCCCTTTCCTGCCTCTCCGTCTTTAACTTCAAGAACCATCCGTCCGTCCATCCATTCGTCCACTTAGCCTGTCAACGACTCAATGTTTACTGTGTCCCGTAAGAGCAGGAGCCATCCTCGCCTGCTTGAGAACAACTGATTGATTTAAGTTTCCTTGAAGGCATCAGTTTCTAGCCCAGAATACCTGGGAACTCTTGAATCAAATTTTCATGACGCTGATGAACTTTCGGTTCCTCCTTGAAGACTTCCTATGAGCACCCAATGTCAGCTAATGAATTAGAAATTGGCCTAGAAACAGAACTTTTTAGAACTGGAAGGAACCTTAAAGATCATCTCTTTTTACAGAAAAGGGAGCAGAAACCTCCAAAATGAAGATGCTTTTCCAAGGGCCGCCAGCTGTTGGGTGATGGAAGTGGTGCCCACTGGGCCCCCACAGCAGCCAGGGTCCGGGGCGGGCACTGCGAGATGGCCAAGTCCTTCCCGCCTCCTTAACTCCTTGGCGTTATTTATGTCTGATTTCCAAATAGTGCTAGTCGGTTGTAATAATAGAGTCTACAGAAGATTTTCTGCCCAACTGCAATCTGGCTGACCTTTCAGCAGTTTTCTTTTGCCAGATCCCGGGTAAAGTCTGAAGGGAAATTAACAATGACGTTGATTTTTTTTTTTTAAAGGTTAAAACCTTGATTTTAGTTTTCAGATCACTGCCATTTTATTTCAGCTTTGAAGTTTTTCCGGAATTTCCAGATTTTTCTTATATATGAACATACACCGCTTTCAAAACTACCCAAGCAACCAGGAAGTAGTTAGAATTAACCTATATCATAACTAACAGGAATGTTATGTGATGCTCAATTCAAGATATCTTCAAAGATGAGTACAGACTATGCCCGAACAAGGATTTTTTTCCCATCTTCTCTGTAATTTAAGGTTGCATGGTTCAATAGTAAACAACTCCCAGCTGCAAAAAGGAAGTTGGAGACAGACTATAATTTCACATCAAACACAATTCCAAAGAGGTCTGTAATTTGTGATAACGGTATTGTTACTCTGACTGTTTCCTTATATACCGCCTTCCCTTTAACACAAACCTTTACAAAGGATGCCATGTTTCGAAGTATTAGCATCTCCTGTGAAAGAACCCAAGAATTTTAAATGTGCCCACAAGCCCTCAGTCTCGCCATTTGGGTCAAGTGCCTAAGCCCAGCAGATAGACCCTATTTCCAGAAGCTTCTGGGACAGCCTTAAATTAAGCTGAGGTGAAAAGGACATGTCTTTGGGGGTCTTTTGTTATAAACAGATCTGGTCGTATAATCATTCCTATGTTCCATCAGAGTACAATTCAACTGTGTACACAGAGCCGTGGTCTGAAAGCTATCAGGGCATAGAAGAACTTGGCGTTTAAAAAATACCCAAATAAGGCAATTTTATGGCCTAGGGTTTCTAATAGAAAACACACCAAGAGCTAAGGAGGTTTCAAAATGTCCCCTTCCTCTTCAAATTCCAGGGTAATGCTCCCCTAAAGCCTCCGGAGATGGTTTGGAATAAATGCCATGAATTGCAAAGCCAGGGCAATCAGACTCTGATGGTGTGGAAAAACATGCTTTAGCAGGACTGGACTACAGGAGGTCTGCGGCCTTTCCCGGGGCAGCTCTGAGCCTTTGGAGGGAGCCTCAGAGACAGGGATTTGCCTGCGGCTTGGGCAGGGGCGGGGGGCGGGGTGTTGAGGAGGGGAGTGGAAGAGAACCTAGGTGCCCTCCAGCAGAGGTGGAGACAGGACTTAGGGACAGTGTGGTTAAGACAGAGCAGTGCATTGTTCTCTTCCAAACTTCCTGGGGATTCAGGTAGATCTTTTTTTTTTTTATGTTTATTTTGAAATAAATTTCACACTTACACAGAAAAGTTGCAAGAATAATACAAGGATTTTTCATGTACCTTTCACCCAAATGTTAAAATATTTAAAAATTTTTTATGTTATACAGGAGTGTGGTTGATTTACAATGTTGTGTTAGATTCAGGTGTACAGCAAAGTGATCCAGTTATACATATACACATGTCTATTCTTTTTCAGATTCTTTTCCCACATAGGTTATTACAGAATACTGAGCAGAGTTCCCTGTGCTGTATCAGAGCGATCTTGAAAGGGGGAAAATCCTAAAAATGATGGAGAGAAACAGAAGGCACCGGCAGAGAGTAAGCAGAGGGGAGGCCAACCTGAGTCTCCAGCTGGTCCTGGAGAGTAGATGAATACGCCCGGGGGACACTCAGGAAGCAGGGGGAGCCTTTAAAACTAGAGACTGAGGGAGCTGCGTTTCAATATAAGACAATGTTCCCGGCTATCTATTTTTAAAAAGAATGTCAAATCACCCCCAACACAGGCCAGAGCCAATTAAGCTGCTTTTCTTCATCTTCAAAGCCCAGGAGAAGACAGGCCTGGATATTTAACTACTTGTCGTTTTCTTTTCCCTTTTCCCAAAGAGGGGAAAACCCCTGCTTTAGCCGAAATGGTAAGAAATTGTCCAGATTGGCTGGGGTGGGTGCTGTCCGGGTCAGTGTTTGTATTTGAAAAGCCAATGCCATTCAAACAAAGCAGAACAAACCCCTCTTTAATCTCGTCTCTTCAAACCAGAAACTAACAAACCTAGTTTTAGGAAACTCATCACGTGGAATTTCCACCTGTAGGAGTTTCTTTAGATTCCCAGGGCTGCCAGAGCAAAGTACCACAAGCTGGGCAGCTGAGAACAAGAGAAATTTACTGTCTCACAGTCCTGGAGGCCAGAAGTGTAAGATCAAGGGGTCAGCAGGGCCTCTCTCCCTCTGAAACCCGTGGGAAAGAGTCCGTTCCAGGACGCATCCCCTCCTTGGGCTGCCGGTGGCCTCAGGGCTTCTTGACTTGTAGGTGCCCGTCTTCTCCCTGTGTCTTCAGGTCATCTTCCCTCTGTGTGTGTGTGTGTGTGTCCGGGTCCAAATTTCCCACCTTCAAGAGGACACAGTCACGCTGGATTGGAGCACACCCTCATGGCCTCATTTTAAATTGATCGCCTCCATAAAGGCCTTGTCTCCAAACAAGGTCACATTCTGAGGTCCTGGGGGTTTAGGACTCAAACACTTCTTTTTCGGGGGACACAATTTAATATATAACAGGGTTTTGAATGTGGATGGGGGCACGATACTCTGGCCTGACCTGCTTCTGCCGGAGGCTGTGACCACCCCGAGGGTGGACCCTGCCCATCTCCAGAAGCACTGCTGAAGGCCCCAGGGCTGAAAGCTCCAGAGGCCCTGGGTCTGTCCATATCCAACCCTCTCCCGCAGGTTTTGAATTTAACCTACAGAAGACTTTTTTTCTTCCTAGGGAATTCATTTTCAATTTTAAAAGAAAAATTATAAAAATGGGGTTCACTTACCTTCCATTTAAACGTGACATATATTTTTTTTACATCTTTATTGGAGTATAATTGCTTTACAATGGTGTGTTAGTTTCTGCTTTATAACAAGGTGAATCAGTTATACATATACATATGTTCCCATATCTCTTCCCTCTTGCGTCTCCCTCCCTCCCACCCTCCCTATCCCACCCTTCCAGGCGGTCACAAAGCACCGAGCTGATCTCCCTGTGCTATGCGGCTGCTTCCCACTAGCTATCTACCTTACATTTGGTAGTGTATATATGTCCATGCCTCTCTCTCGCTTTCTCACAGCTTACCCTTCCCGCTCCCCATATCCTCAAGTCCATTCTCCAGTAAGTCAGTGTCTTTATTCCTATCTTACCCCTAGGTTCTTCATGACATTTTTTTTCTTAAATTCCATATATATGTGTTAGCATGCGGTATTTGTCTTTCTCTTTCTGACTTACTTCACTCTGTATGACAGACTCTAGGTCTATCCACCTCATTACAAATAGCTCAATTTCGTTTCTTTTTATGGCTGAGTAATATTCCAATGCATATATGTGCCACATCTTCTTTATCCATTCATCCGACGATGGACACCCAGGTTGCTTCCATGTCCTGCCTATTGTAAATAGAGCTGCAATCAACATCTTGGTACATGACTCTTTTTGAATTCTGGTTTTCTCAGGGTATATGCCCAGTAGTGGGATTGCTGGGTCGTATGGTAGTTCTAGTTTTAGTTTTTTAAGGAACCTCCATACTGTTCTCCATAGTGGCTGTACCAATTCACATTCCCACCAGCAGTGCAAGAGTGTTCCCTTTTCTCCACACCCTCTCCAGCATTTATTGTTTCTAGATTTTTTTATGATGGCCATTCTGACTGGTGTGAGATGCTATCTCATTGTAGTTTTGATTTGCATTTCTCTAATGATTGATGATTAAACGTGACATATTAAACACCAACTTTTTATATTTTTTATAAGTTTATTTATTTATTATTTTTCGCTGCGTTGGGTCTTCCTTGCTACATGCCGGCTTTCTCTAGTTGTGGCAAGCAGGGGCTACTCTTCGTTGCACTGCGCGGGCTTCTCATTGCGGTGGCTTCTCTTGTTGCGGAGCCTGGGCTCTAGGCACGCGGGCTCAGTAGTTGTGGCTCACAGGCTCAGTAGTTGTGGCTCGCAGGCTCTAGAGCACAGGCTCAGTAGTTGTGGCTCGTGGGCTTAGTTGCTCCGCGGCATGTGGGATCTTCCCGGACCAGGGCTCGAACCCGTGTCCCCTGCATTGGCAGGCGGATTGTTAACCACTGCACCACCAGGGAAGTCCCAACACCAACTTTTTAATCTCCTTTTTCTCCCACACCCTGCTAAGTATTAACAAAGATTCCAAGTATATGACATTCTGGAAAAGGGAAAACTATGAAGAAGTAAAAGGATCAGAAGTAAAAGGATTGGGGGAGGAGAGAGAGGAACAGACAGAGCACAGGGGATTTTTAGAGCAGTGAGAATATTCTGCATGATACCATATTGATGAATACATGTCATTACACATTTGTCCAAACCAGAGAATGTACACCACCACGAGTGATCCCTGGTGTAATCTGTGGGCTCTGGGGGATGAGGATGTGTGAATGTGGGTTCATGGATTGACTGGAACAAATGCACCCCTCCCGTGGGGATGTTTATTGGGGGGCGGGGGACGCTGCCTACGTGGGGCAGGAGGTATATGGGAAATCTCTGCATCTCCTGCTCAATCTAGCTGTGAATCTAAGACCACTCTAAAAGATAGTTTAATTATTAAAAATATTAATTAACCCCAAAGACAAGGAGGGAAACTAGACACTGTTTGGAAGGCTCACATTAGGAGGAGTGGATGAAGAAGCGTGGGTGGGCAGGGCTGCGGGAGGACCGGACACAGCCCCCGAGCATCTCCCGCCTGCCTGTGTGCAGCGGCTTGGAGGCGTGCCCAGGTGGCGGGTGGGTCTGCGCAGCGATGCAGAGCCCGCGGTCACAGTGGCCCCCTTGCACGCTGGCCGTCTTACTGAGCTGGGACTCTGTTGCTTCTACAGCCCTTTTCTCCTGGAGAGAAGCCCTCCGCTGGGCCAGCTGTGGTGGGGGGCATGAACGGCCCCCCAGGTGGGGAAGGAGGCCGGAGAGGGTCTCATGCCTGTGCGCTCCCGTGGTCCACTGCGCTCAGAGTCACCTCACCCGCTCCCGGGGCCCGTCCCTGAGACCCCTGGCTCTGCAGAGAGCGAGGCGCAGGGCGGCGGGGGCCTGTCCCCCACCCACCTGGCAGGCGGCCCCGCGGCAGGAATCACCTGCTGCTTCACCTGCCCTGCACCCCGTCTCCCTCGCCTTCATTTTGTGAATAGATGACCACTTAACCTGTATCAAAATCCAGACACTTGTTTGGCTGGACCTAGAGAGTATTATGTTTAGCAAATAAGTCAGATGGAGAAAAACAAATACTCTATGTTATCACTTGTATGTGGAATCTAAAAAAATGAAACAAATAAATGAATATAGCAGAACAGAAACAGACTCACAGACATAGGGAACAAACCAGTGGTTAACAGTGGGGAGCAGGAAGGGGGGAGGGCAAGATAAGGGGTAGGGGATTAAGAGACACAAACTACTGTGAACGAAATAAAGAAGCAACCAAATATAGTGTACAGCACAAAGAAATAGAACCATTATTTTGTAATAACTTTAAATGGAGTATAATATAAAAAAATGTTGAATCACTATGCTGTACACCTGAAACTAATATAATGTTATAAATCAACCACACTTCGATTAAAAAAAAGAAAAAATCACTGATAAAAAAATCCAAACACTTGTAGAAAGGTGTGTATTTTGAGACGCCTTACCTCGGCTCCTTCTTTTCCCACCCATCCCCCTTTCCTCTACAGGTAACTATTTTTATGGGTCTTTTGCATCTCCCAACCTGTCCTAGTTCCCTCCTGCCTTCATTGGGTGGGGGGATGGGGGGGGTTATGGTGAGGTGTCAGGCTTCCCACTCTGCTAAATTGGTTTCCACTCATTTCATCTTCCAAATATTTGTTGAAATACTCTGTCATCTGCTCTCTCATTTTTTTCTCCTTGTGAGTTTATTCTTCAAACAATTTCTTTATTGTCATTTTAGTGGCCTCATGGGGGAATGGAGAAAACATCAGCAGGAGATTTCATTCCTGCACCCTCACGCTCTCTCTGTTAACCCTGAACAAACTGCAGAATAGAACTGACTGGAAGAGACACAAAGCTGACGTGCACAGTTTGACACCTAAAGGGCAGATGCTCACGGAGCCATCGCCAGGCCCAAATATAGGACATGACTGAACCACAGAAGACCGCCCCCATGCCCCTGACGCCCACAGCTCCTGCCCCCATGAGCACTTTAAGCTAATGATTGTCACCACGGGGAAGCTGGGTGAAGGGTACACGGGACTCTGTCCTGTTCCTGCAACTTCATGGAGGTTTATAATCATTTCAAAATTAAAAGCTTATATATATTTATATATATAAAACGATGAATTACATGTACATCAAAATGTGAACCGACTGTGATACCTTTTGTGAGACTTGCATTCACATACCCAACTGGATAAGTTCGGTTGGGATAATTCAGAAAAATTATTTGGAAAAGCACATGTTCACCATTTGCTGTCTGTTTAAAAAACATATAAGAAAAACTGGTAGGCAAGGAAAGTAGGAGAGTTCAAAATTTGTAGATACTATTACTATCTCCATTTTCGTGATGAGAAAAGAGAGGTGCTCTGTACGATGCCCAAGGTCACACGGCTTGCATGGAAATGGCCTTGGTGCCTGTCCAGTGTGAACCTTATGTTGTTGTCACTCAAACTTACAGGGTGTCACTTCCCCAGAGACACTGGTGACCCATCTACAACCACCTTTAATGCTTCACGCTCTCCAAAGCGTAACCACTTTTCCTCCAGAGTGGTTACTATCAACGACACCGCATTACACACTCACTCATATTCTTTTTACTGGCCATCTTCCCCCCTCCCCAGTATATAAACCCCATGAGGGGTTTTGTCTGCCTTATTGATCTCTGATCCCTAGTGCCCAGAAAAATGCCCGACACGTAGTAGGCATGCAAGAAATATGAGGTTAATGTAAAAAAATAAATTCATTTTTAAAACAAAGGAATGTATATAAACCTTAAGAGAAAAGTAGCTCTATAGGAGTGCCCTAAATAGGAAGCCTTCTTGCTTAGTTTGAAACCAAAGGCTAGGGAAAAACTTGTCTTCCTCATTATGGATTTTTTTCCAAAATCTCAGACTGGGTGTGTATCAGAAAACCATCAAAATGTTGCAGGCAACGTAATATTAACAGGGCATCCAGCATTTCCTACTAGCTTCATGTCCTTAAATAAGTTAGTAATTGAATTAATAAGTGTAACAACGGTTATCATGAAATCTACACTGTCACTGAAAATTCAGCTTTCCTCATTGGCATGTTCGAATCCCCTCTAGCCTCTGTAGGCAGCTGCCCACGTTCTCCTGGTTTGTATGCAGCAGGGGCCCTTTGATCACGGTGCTGATTCCTTGCGTTTAGCTATTATCCCTGTTAGTTAAGACAATATTTCCCCAACTATGGTCCATGTAAGAAAACATTTCACTCGAAAAGAAATCCTTGGGACTTCCCTGGAGGTCCAGTGGTTAAGACTCCGAGCTTCCAGTGCAGGAGGCACGGGCTCGATCCCTGGTTGGGAAACTAAGATCCCGCGTGCTGCGTGGTGTGGCCAAAAAGATAAAAAAAAAAAAATAATAAATTCTTTAAAAAGAAAAGAAATCCTATATTTTCGTGTACTCGAAAAAAGGTAACTGATATTCTCACAAGCTGGCCCAAGGAAGCCTGAGGCTATTATGCTGAGTCCCTATGATCATGCGACACAGAAAGTCATTTAGAGGTAATCAATTTCCAAGTAGTACTCAACTTTGAAGTCATTCTTTTCACACCCCGGTCTTTCTGACACCTCTTACCTCACTGCGGTCTGAGAGAAATAATTTCCAGGCAGGAGAAGGAGAAGCACGGGCCTCCGGAATCTCACCCCACAGAGGCACATCTAGCCCATGGGGAAGAGGGAGGACCCTCATTCTATCTGGATGGGTTGCTCAACATTTATGTGCCTCCATTTCCTCATCTCTAAAATGGGGATACTAGTAGTACTTATCCAGTAGGGTTGGGATGAGGATTGAACAAGTTAATACATTCACATACCTAGTAAACATTAACTCTCCCTGTCTCACTAGAACTTAAGCTTACTGAGGGCAAAGATGTGGTCTCTTTTGGGGAATGCAGCACTCCAGTGCCTATCCAGGGCTGGCATGTGGTGAGCACTCATGAAAATACCTGCAGCGTGAATGAATGACGGATTCTAGCACAGCAAGGGTCTGTGCAGTAGCACAGTAGGAAGGGCAGCAACTGTATCTATTGAAATAATGCCGAGAGCTGCATAGTTAATATCTGAATTTAAGCAATTACAAAGGAAGAGTTCTGTCTATGATTGGCAAATCCACGCTGATAGAAGGGAGTTAGGTCCCACTGCGGGCTGGCACTGGTAAGAAAGAGCACACGGCACACAGAGCATCAAAACCAGGGCAACAGATAAGAGCAGTGACTTTTCCTCGATCACTCCTGGATAAAGATATCAACTCCCCAGGAAGGAGGGATTCGATGTTAAGAACAAAACAAGGTTCCAGTTTCCCAAACATCTGAGGACAACCAGCTGGCCGTGGCATCTCTTTCCCCAGCTCTGCACACCCAGCTCCAACTTCCGCTGCCCCATCTCAGATCCCTCACTGCCCTGAAACTACTCCTAGGTACTTTCTGGTTGTCTTAACACGTGGTTCTGGATGGGAGACTCTGCATGCTACCAGCCGGCACAGAGAACAGCAGGAGTTCTAGAAACCACACTTTATTAACACCAACTAACAAGCGGCAGCTGTCACAGTGACTACTTCCCACTGGTGGACTCCTGGGAGACTCCCGCTGAATCACTAAACCACCAAGTCCTCTACACTTGGCTTCCTTTCAAGTCAGGTAGCTGCCTCCCAGGTCTGGGAGAGCTAACTGTCTTAGGCGGTCAATGGAATATTTTTCCTTTGGAAAGTTATATTCATATTTTCTGTTATAAAAATTTAATTATGGAACTGATATGGGAATTCCCCAGTGGTCCAGTGGTTAGTGCTCTCCCCCTTCACGGCCGAGGGCCCGGGTTCGATCCCTGGTTGGGGAACTAAGATCCCGCAATCCAAGAGGCCAAATAAATAAAATTTTAATTATGGAACGAAAAATTTAGAAGAGAAAGAAATCATCCATGGTCCTGCCGCCCTTCTGCCATCACTGTTATATTGTAGCAAATTTGACGGCAGGTGTTTTTCCATCTCTATCGAGTACACGAATACTATCAATTTTACATCCTAATTTTTTCCCATGAATTTACCATCTTCTTGTCTTTTGTAATGGCTGAATAATATTCCTTACAGGGGATTTACAGGGTTTATGTAACCATTCTCCTGTCACTAAGCATTTAAAGTGTTTACTGTTCTTTCATGCTAGTAAGCAGTGCTATAATAAGCACAGTCGTGAACGTAGAGTTTTCAGGATTTAGGATTATTTACTTAGGTGAATTCCCAGATTACTTGCACACTGGATTGGGGAAGAGACTGACCTTTTTACCAAGGACCAAATAGACTAAGCTGGTTTTCGAGAAAATCAAGTTACCCATCTCCAAGGAAGCCCTAAAATAATTGTTATTATTATTTTTTTTCTTTTTTGCGGTAGCCGGGCCTCTCACTGTTGTGGCCTCTCCTGTTGCGGAGCACAGGCTCCAGACGCGCAGGCTCAGCGGCCATGGCTCACGGGCCCAGCCGCTCCGCGGCATGTAGGATCTTCCCGGACCGGGGCACGAACCCGTGTCCCCTGCATCGGCAGGCGGACTCTCAACCACTGCGCCACCAGGGAAGCCCTATTTTTAAAAAAGTTTTTAGAAAGCAAATATTCTTAGGGAAGCTAACGATGAGGCAGAATTCAACAAATCTGGGAACCACGCTTCTTGGCTCCGAGTTGGAGCAGGTTCTCGTCGGCCCTCCCGTCTGACTAGTAAATGGAATGAGGGTGAACATGGCCTTTTCTCTCTTAACTCCCTGAGGTCCATCATCTATATTTCACGTCAAGTTGCAGAGGAAGCGGGATTGATACACCCTGTGGGTCCATCTCCCTGTTTAGCCCTCCCCCACTTTATTATCAAGAGCCCATTTTAATGAGTGTCAGCATAATTGATGAAGGACAGGATTGCCATGAGGGGTGGAGTTTTGCCTCCAGACCCGGGAAGGCCTGGGGATCGCATCACCCTTCCCCTGCCCGGCACCATCCTCCCAGACCTCATGCCTCTCCCCCCGCCCCAAGCACTGGGTAGAAAAGCTGGGCTGCAGGAAAGCTCATCCCCTACAGTCCCAACACCAGGGATGGTTCTAATTACTTAGGAGTTCCTTCCCTCACCGCCCGTGGAAATAAACAGGGTCATGGAGACTGGGGACCAGCTGTCACACCGTTTGTGCCTCTAAGAATGGAAACCCACCAGCTCTGTTCCTCTCGCCTAGTCTGGCCCTTCATCCAGGGGTGTCTGACTCTCCCTCCCCACAAAAAAAAAAAAAAAAAAAAAAGGCCTCTTAGGCCCCTTGACACTGTTCCCTTCACAGGTATTTATTTTGGCAAGAGAACATGGCACGGGTCACACTGTCTAAAAGAGGCAGGCAGGATGGGCTGGACACAGGACTTGAAGGCGCCAGGAACTTCAGGCAGCCTGGTGACTTACAGGCCATCACAGCGCTGTCTGCGATGCTGGAAGCCTTCCTGCGCTTTGCTTTTCTGTCTTTGATTCAGGAGAAGAGAAGGGCGGGTGGGAAGCAGGGAGGATGCAGAGCCAGACCTGGGAGGTGCCTTAGTGTCTCCTGCTGAGCATCCGTGTGGCCAAGTTCCCTCCTGCACCTGTGCTGGGGACTGGACGTTGTGCCCTGACAACATTCTTAGGCTGGATCCCAACCCCCAGGGTGATGATGTGAGGAGGTGGGGCCTTTGGGAAGTGATAAGGTCATGAGGAGGGAGCCCTCGTGAATGGGATTAGTGCCCTTATAAAAGAGGTCCCAGAGAGGTGGGGTCACAGGGAGAAGGTGACCATTGGCGACCCGGGGAACAGGCTCTCACCAGACACTGGATGTGTGGGTGCCTTGATCTTGGACTTCCCAGCCTCCAGGCTGTGAAAAATAATTGTCTGTTGTTTACGTCACCTAGTAATTTTGTTATAGCTGCCCAGACAGACTAAGACAGACACTTAAAACCAGGGCTGGTTGCCTAAGCCCCGAGCGTGCAGGGCTCTGTCCTCAGGGCAGTGCTGGGGGGTGGCAGGGTGGGAGGGTAACAGACTGGACTGGGGACTGGTCCCCTCTCTGCCTCTGACATCCCGTGTAACCCAGGGGACATCACTCAGGCCTGCGGGGTTTGGGGTGCTCATCTATGAAACACATTGTGTAGAGTGGTGGATGATGTGGCCTCCAAGTTGTTTTGGAGCTGGGACAGCCCATGAGTCTGCGACATCGATTGTTAATTGCACAATGGACTTAATTCTAGGGACCACGCTCAACCCAGCGGCTCTCTCGTCTCCAAGGACCTGAGGTCCGACTGGCACCAGGCAGGGATGCCAGCAGCCCCAGCCTGCCCTGCTGGCTCATCTGCCTTTCCGCTGGAGAAAGCAACTGCCTTCAAGCAGTTCCCCGTCACTTCAGGTACAGTTTCAGGTCTTCTGGAAAAATAACATTCCACTGTGAGCACAGGGCGAATGAATGTAAGCAACTTTGGTTCCAAAGGTGGTTCCTTCAGGGCCATCATCCTTCCTCACCAGAAAAGAAACAGGCTTCTGAGTTCAATGAATTCCTCTGCCTGTTAGGTTGCTCACAAGTTGCTGGGCTATCAAGGGAGGATTGGGGTTTAAAGCGTCTTTTACTGGCTATCAGCCACAGTGTCATCTACTATTGGAATTCGATATTAGCAATGACTTCTTGGAGACGGGAAGTGTCTGAAATTGCCCTGTCTAGAAAAATGCGGGTCAATGGCTTTCTTCATAAATATGTAAGAGCGAGGACTTCTGTGAATCCAGGCTGACTAATGCCAAGTGGTAATTAACTTGCGTGCATTCTTGGGTTTTCAAAGCCAAGTTGGAACAACTTATAAAACAAATATTTTCTCGTGAGAGGGGGAATTGCAGGCTCGTGCCAGAGCCCGCTCCTTCTGGGAGGTGACCTAGTGAATCTTTCAAACTCATTCACTTCCTCCCAGGAGCTGCTTGTTTCCTCCTGGTGATGTTAGAGACAAAACTCGAGCCCTATAGGACTTGAACTTGGTTTCTGTAAGATGGTTAGAGATGAGGGTGTGGCCATGTACTCATCCAACAGTGTTGAGTGTCCATCAGGTACAGGTACTGCAGACACAGTAGGTGAGATTTAGTCCAGAGGTGACAATGGAGGGTGATTATTAGTAGCCTGGAGATGCCGTAGGAGCACCCCAAAGGAACTGCTGTGATACCTAAGGTGACACCTGAGGGTTGTAGACTGTCCCTGAGCAGATGAAGGTGGTGTGTTTGTGCTCCAGGCAGAAGGAACAGCATATGCAAAGTCCCCGACGTAGGAGAGAGCACGGAAGGAGTGGGCAGCAGAGCAAAGTGTGGGCCGGGAGTAGAGGGGGGCGGAGGTGAGGGAGGAGGGGTCTGATGACAAGCCGGTCAGGCACTGGAGAGCTTGAAAGTGCAATGAATGAATCTGGACTTTATTCTAGAGCAGGGCTTCTCGGCTTTGGCACTACTGACATCTGGGGCTGGATGAGTGTATTGTGGGGCAGGGCAGGTGGCCGTCCTGTACCTTGAGGGATGCTCACCAGTATCTCTGGCTCACGCCCACAAGAAGCCAGCAGCATCTCCCCAGTCATGACCATCAGAAGTGTCTCCACAGCTTCCCTGGTGGTGCAGTGGTTGAGAGTCCACCTGCCGATGCAGGGGATGTGGGTTCGTGCCCCAGTCCGGGAGGATCCCACATGCCGCGGAGCGGCTGGGCCCGTGAGCCATGGCCGCTGAGCCTGCGCGTCCTGAGCCTGCGCTCCATAACGGGAGAGGCCACAACGGTGAGAGGCCCGCGTACCGCAAAAAAAAAAAAAAAAAGAAGAAGTGTCTCCAGACATTGACAAATGGCCCCCTGGTTGTTGGGGGGTGGAAAACCTCCCCCTGCTGAGGACCCTTGCTCCAGGGGCCGTGCAGAGCGTGGAAGGGTCTCGAGCAGCCCCGAGACCCTGAGAGCAGGAAAGTCTGCAGCATGAGTTGACAGTCCCTTCCTCTGCTGTCACTCCCCATCTCCCTTCCCTCCTCTGAGGGTGAGCTTCTTGTGGGCGTCAAACGCTGCAGGAGAAAAAGGAGTTGCTGTGTCTTTCAGAAACTGGAACTGGAAAGACTTTCCTCTTCTGATGAATTGGTGTACTTACCTTTATGATGCCAGAGCCCTGAACGGTTTCCCAAAAGCGTAGACTCAGCTTTCCACTCAGCTCCATCAGCCTCTCTGAGCAGGTGTGAGTTGCCCACTGGGGCCCAAGGCGAGTGGACACAGCAGACGGGCAGGCGGGGACCTCAGGAACCGATGTTGCATGTCTCCGTCTCCCGTCCAGCTGTGGGACCATTGCGTAGGATTTTAGAATTGTTCAAGGAAAACAGGAAATCCAGACTTCTGTGTAAAATCTCCCAATGTTTAACTACTGGCAATAAATTAAAATGTGTATAAGGTATGTGCCAGGCTCAATCCAATAGTCATCGGGATTTTTTCTGCTCAAGGCTTGTTTGTAACCTCTCAATCCATGGTTTTTGTTTTGATCTTTAAAAAAAAAATGTATCCCTTTTTTCTTTTCTTTTTCTTTTTATATTTATTTATTTATTTGGCTGCATTGGGGTCTTAATTGTGGCACTCGGGCTCTCCAGTTGTGGCAAGCAGGCTCAGCAGTTGTGGTGTGCAGGTCCTAGAGCCCATGGGCTTAGTTGCCCCGATGCAGGTGGGTCTTAGTTTCCCTACCAGGATCAAACCCACGTCCCCTGCATTGGTAGGTGGATTCTTAACCACTGGACCGCCAGGGAAGCCCCTATCCCTTTTCTCTTTTTGCTCTGGTTTTAAATTTTTTAATTTCCTTTTTTCTTCTTTGAAGTAGAGGATTGTGTTGTGTGTCCTTCTGTTAGCCCCACCCAATTCCATTTCCATCTTTCCCCACCTCATCCTGGGTCCTGGGAACAATGGCAGGTCTTGCCTGGTGACACTGGCAGGGTTCAGGGGACGGAACTGAGTTGGAATAATTGCTGACCCCCTGTGGGAGCCGCTCAGGTTGGGCGACCTTGCCCACAGCACCCCCTCCGGGCCCTGGAATCTGCTCTCTGCTCCCCGTCCTTCTAGGGCAGGTGACCCAGGAAGCCTTGACACCTTCACCATAATCTCACTGGTTTCCCTCAACCCTGCCCAAATCTCTGTGGACAGCCCCATCATCTCTCCTCAATCATCTAGCCTGAGGGTCCCATTTGCTTCCTGCCAGGGCATGTGACGGACAAAGTATAAGTCATCCAAAGTAGACCATGGGGAGGTTGGGGGATTGGGTTTGTGAACAGAATATAAATACTAGGTTGGTCTCAGAGGATGGGTATCAATAGGACGGATGGGAAACAATAACCACAAGGTAAACAGGGCGAGTGTCTAGATCTTCTTTATCCAGTCAGGTCCCCCTCACCTGACATGAGCTTGAACCCTTCGTTTAGAGCAGCTCTTGGCATTTTCATGTGGAACAGCGTTTGTCCTGTGTGAATATCATCGTTTCCAACGTGGAGAGCCTTCCCTGGAGGTGAAGCCAGTGCGCGAGGAATTTCACAGAGGCCTTGCTGGCCTGCTCCCACCCCTGCCCGCCCCCCACCCCCCACCTGCCTCTTTCTCCACTTCTTTTCACTCATCATAACCATCTGGTCTTTTCTAGGCGGTGCAGTGCGGCAATTAAGAGCAATTGCTTTTAAATTAGGGACTTTTGTGTTGCAGTCTCAGCTGTTGTCATTTTACCTGTGTGGCTGGATACAAGGTATCTGGTCTCTTCAATTTCCTCATCACACAAACCTCTTTGGGTGGCCAAAAGGATTCAATGAGAAAATGTAAGGACAGCACTTTGCACTGCTCCTGGCATGGAGGGTGCCCGGTAAATAGAAGAGAGTATTAACCACTCAACCCCTGTCGCCCAGGAAGCTGTGAACTGTTGACAGTTCATGTGTTTATGGGAACATCTGTCCGTTTCCAGCACACAGTGACTTTCGTTTTGTGCAATGACCCTGAATCAATGCACGATACTAAACGGTCCTCTGGGTCATCAAAGAGAGACCGTGTTACATTCAGCCTAGTGGTCGATAGGTCCTCACTGTTTCCGCATTTTGAAAAGTCCTATGACGGTTTCAGTGTCCAGTCCTTCTGTCCTCCCATCCTCTCCCGTGTGTTTCTCGAGGATCGAGATGGAGGCTGACAGGTGATACCTGCAGATCCATTAGCATCACAGGGACGGTTCCCCCACCATCTCCATCGGGAGACCCCGACTCACTGAGAGCAGGACGTTGCTTCCTTCTGCCTCTGCACTGATTGGGGACTTGCTGTTCCCTTTCTATGTGCCCATTTCTGTGAGAAGCCTGTTCTCCCGATGTCCTCTTAACTTGCCAGGATGACAGATTTCACGTTAAAATCAGCGTGTCACTTGCTGGGGCCACAAGGCCAAACACGCTGAGTTGGGAGAAAGGAAGACGGGAAGGTAGTGGTGATTCAAACCCAATAAAGCTGACACGGATTAAAGGGAAATATTGAACCCTCTCCTTGTGTTCAATGTGAGACTTGATTCACTCTTAAAAACTGGATTATGTGCCCCTGCAATCCCCGCCCCCCAGTAGCTCTACCCCTTAGCCTCTTACTCAGGGTGAGGCGGTACAAAGTCACGATCCTGGATTACAGGCTGCGCTGTCCCATTACACAGCTCCCAGTTCCTTATCTGTCAGTTTGACTAATAAAATCAGCAATGTCTTGATTGGCATTTATTGGATATTTACCATGTGCTAGTCTTTGTGAGGATTATCCCTTTAATCCCCCCCAAACAAACCTATGAAATGGAGACTCTTATCGGCTACGCTATTGGACAGCACGGTGCCCGACGGTGGTGAAATCTGCGGGTTGGGCAGGATGACTTAAGGTGCATTTGCAGGGCTTCCCTGGTGGCGCAGTGGTTGGGAGTCCGCCTGCCGGTGCAGGGGACGCGGGTTCGTGCCCCGGTCCGGGAAGATCCCACATGCCGCGGAGCGGCTGGGTCCGTGAGCCATGGTCTCTGAGCCTGCGCGTCTGGAGCCTGTGCTCCGCAACGGGAGGGGCCACAACAGTGAGAGGCCCGCGTACCGCAAAAAAAAAAAGATAAAAGTTGAGGCAAAATAAAGAGAAGAGAAAAATTTTAAACAGTGGCTGGAAGGCAGTTAAAAATGGATAAAGTTATAAACCAAAGACTGGAAGAAAATGTAAAGACTTAGAACGATAAGGAAAATAAGCACTAGATTACGTGTAAACTGATAAAATATTTTCAAACAGTATCCAAAAAGTAAGGCTCTTCAGGCAAAGGTGATTGAAAGTACAAAGCAGCCGGCTGGGAGCCAGGGTGAGAGGAGAACCATCCTCTGACCTCGGTGCCCACGGTGAAGGGGTCCAGCCGGTGCCACTGGGTCTGGGATCCAGGATGCCTCCCGGGGCCTCGGGCAGCCTGTCTATTGTCTCTGCTGGGCTGGCCAGGGCCCGGGACTCTCCTTCGAAAAGAGCTGCCGCCACCAATCCGCCCGAGTCTGCCTCAAGCCCCAGCACCCAGGAGCCCCCATACTGGGAGGGAGAGCCCATCCCCCCGACACCCTCCACCCCCTCCCACCATTGCAACAGGATGCTTGACCCACACACTCCTTCCAGGGCACAAACACAGGGGAAGGCCCTCCTGGGCTGAAGGGGAAAACCCAGCACGAGAAGGCAGATGAAAGAAGGGAAGAGAAACCACCACAGGTCCATACTGCATGCTCGGCGTTGTTCAGTGATGCACAGATGCTGCTTCCCTTAGGGACCGTCCCAGCACAGCCGCCAGGGAGGTGCAGCACCGTGCTCACCGCACAGATGGGAACCCTGAGGCCCGGGACCCTTTGCTCACCCCCTCTCTAGCCTCTGCAGCTCTGGTGCTCTGTGCTGACTGTGGAACTTTCCCCACTGATTCTCAGCTCCTTTAACCCCCTTGGAGCTCTTGGAGCGTCTACTCTCTTTTCAGCCTGTTCATTCTGGCCGACAGTCAATTCCGGCTGGTGCTTAGCTTCTCTCCTGATATACGTGTGTTACACGGACATTCTGTACCCAAGTATCAAGAGATGGAAGCTCTGGCATCAGATTTAATGCTACTTCCATTTTGCCCACTAAACAATAAGAAAGCCCCCCCAGGGGACCCCTAACAGCTGCAGATTTCCACAGCCTCCCCAGGATGCAGGCCGTCGCCCTAAATATAGCTGAATGATTCTGCCGTTGATAACGACCCTTTCTAGAGGCGGGAGCCACACAGGGTCCACAGGAGACCAATGCCCCTAATTCACTAACAGTTTTTGAAAGGTAAGTACCCAGAGAGAAACTGCTAAGTCAACCCACGGACAGTATTTGCCAGGCGTCAGCTCGTGGGCAGGTACAGCGGGCTTCCAGAGCGCCTCTCCTGCCCTCGAAGAGCCTGTCAATGGATTAGGAGAGTGACGCAAGGTGGGAGTGATTAACTGCAGTGTGGAGATGCTGAAAGCCAGGAGTTCAGAGGCAGGTCCGGACTCACCTGTGACGTCGGGCTTCTCGCTTATAAACGCATAATAAGGCCCGTAAGCGTTCCCAGACCTCATTTCTGCAAAGCATTGCTGGCACGTGGTCATGTGATGAAGGGTAGCCGTGCTCGCGAGTAGGTTAGACGTGACATGTAGACAGCGTGGATGCCATGGGCTGGACCGAGCGAGCTGCCCCCAAGAGGAACTGGGTGGGATTGCGGCTCCGCTTGACGACAACGTGAAAGTTCCGTGCTTCCAGCTCAGGGCTCCTCCACCAGGGCAGTGTGGACATCTGGTGATGTCTGGAGACATGTGGTTACTGTCACCACGGGTGGGGAGTGGGAATGGGGGAGGGGTGTGCTGGCATCTAGTGGTTGGAGACTAGGGATGGTCCTCACCACCCTGCAATGCACCGGGCAGCCCCACAGCTGAGAATTACCCAGCCACGTGGCAGGAGCGCTGAGGTTGAGGCGTCCAGCTGAAAAAGCTTTAGCTGGTGAGCCTACCAGGCGGACTGTGCTGGGCATGACCCCCAGAGGGTCTCGGTCGGCAGGTTTCAGGTGAGATCCCCGCCCCAGCATACACAGCCAGAGATACAAAAGCAGGCGGCCCAAAACTGCTCTACAAGGCGGAGGTTAAACTTGGCAAGTGTGGAACAACTCACAGGGGCTTTGCATCCTGAAGTTTTCCAAACTTTCCCAAGTACCTAACTGTACTGGGTCCTGAAGAAGTCTTTGAAGGTCGGTATCAGGCCCCTTATACAAATGAGGAAGTGGAAATACAGAAAGTCTGACTTGCCCACGGTCCTAAAAGCCACCGAATGGCAAAATCAGGACTTGAATCCAGCACCCAGCTCGTTGCCTTGTATTCAAGAGCAAATGCTTGTTGACCGAATGAATAATTGAATAAACCAAGCAATAGGGACTTCCCTAGTGGCGCAGTGGTTAAGAATCCACCTGCCAATGCAGGGGACACAGGTTAGATCCCTGGTCTGGGAAGATCCCACATGCCACGGAGCAACTAAGCCTCTGCACCACAACTACTGAGCCTGCGCTCTAGAGCCCGTGAGCCACAACTACTGAGCCTGCGTGCCACAACTACTGAAGCCTGCACACCTAAAGCCCGTGCTCTGCAACAAGAGAAGCTACCACAATGAGAAGCCCGTGCACCGCAATGAAGAGTAGCCCCCGCTCGCCGCAACTAGGGAAAGCCCGCGCGCAGCAACGAGGACCCAACACAGCCATAAATAAATAAGTAAATAAATAAATAAATAAATGAAACAAGCAATAAATTCAGTACTGACTTAAATGCATTGTCTTTCCACTCTAGCATGATGACTCTTTAACTCTCGTAAGGTTTTAGAAGATGAAATCATGAAACTGAAATTATATGAGTTATACTAAAAGGTGATAGGAACAAAGAGCTTCTTTTTTGAACTGATTTTTAAATTGTCAAGACATCCTTACCCAGGAATAGAAAATTATCTTAGTTCATCATGCCAAACTTTCAAAGAAAGGGACGAATGGCCTTTTGAGACTTGAACTGTTAATACGTGATGTTAATAAACAGCGCAAGTCTTATCTGTCTCTGAGCATTTTTTTTTACTTAAAAGAGACTATTCACGCAACAAAGGGTTAGACGTCAAGGCTAATGGTTTAAAATGAGCACTTTAAAAGTTTGCCCTCTACTGGACAGAGGTAGAAATGCATATAATGTCTAGAAAAGGTTATGCCTTCCTGATTCCTGCGCTTTGCCTCCGTGCTCGCCTGAACTCTCAGGAAACAGGAGAGCGGCTGCTGAATCGTGTCACATTCCTATGTTGAAGCCCCACGCCAGTGCCTCAGAACGTGGCTGTGTTTGGAGATGGGGCCTTTAAAGAGGGGATTCAGTTACAATGAGCCCTTTGGGGTGGGCCCTAATCCAGTCTGCTTGGTGTTCTTATAACACAAAGAAGCACCAGGACGACGGTGCACAGAAGAGAGAGACCAGCTAAGGACACAGGGAGAAGGCGGCCATCTGCAAGCAAGGAGAGAGGCCTCAGGAGAAACCGGCCCTGCTCTCACCTTGATCTTGGACCTCCAGCCTCCAGAACTGTGGGACATAAACGTCTGCAGGGCAAGCCACCCGGTGGCCCTCGCTGATTCCTACAACTGCTACTTGAGAACAAGCTTCCCCACTGATGAGAAGGTTAAACAGCTGGTACCACTGAGCATCGGCTCTCTACACGTGTGTCCTACCTCCCAAGGGGCCTCTTGCAGGGTTGATGGCCGTCTGACTCAGGTGAAGCGCCTGCCAGGTGTCCTGTGAAGAGGGCAAGCCCCACGTGGCTGTCACCCCGGCTGGTTTCTTTGCCGCTGCCCAAGCACCCCATCCATGGGTGCGTTACAAACGTGTGTTAACACTCGACTTGGCAGATCTGCTAAGGGAAGAAAATTCATCTAATGCTTTACACAGTAACACCTAAATAAGTGTGAATTTTCTGTTTCCTACCTCTGGTTGCCCATTAATAGGGGGAATCTAAAATTATCTGTAACGGGAATGTACTCAGGCCATTTTCTCACCTACCACTTTGTCGGGGAAGGAAGTGTGTTTTCAGGAACTCTGTTACCCCTTCAAAGAGTGATGCTTCCTGTGTCAGAAACAAGACATGACTCCTGTGGGTGAACCCCTCACAAGCAATAATAAAGTGCGTCCTAAGTACATGGAGCACATTCCAAGGGGCCTTTTCAAGCCACGTGTGCCGGTACCTGACTCGTGTGTCCCTGGTCCCGACACCTCTCTGTGGTTTTCCCTCTCAGTATCCCCTTCCCAGCCCCGGCATCCACCTGGGCACTCTCATTGGCCAACACTTCGCCCTCCCTCCAAACACACATGTGCTGGACCCACCTCCCTGTGTGGGCCAGGCTCTGTCCAGGACCCACACTGCCATGGCCCGGGGGGCTGGGGACACATGTAAACGGGGAGAACTGAATTCGACCCTAATCCAACTTTAGGGGGTTGACGTCCATTCTAAAATCCAGCCGTGACATTCGGGATTTCAGACATCCAGATGGGGCAGCAGTGAACTAGTTGGCAGTAGACATAGAGGTGTTTCCCTGAAAGGGAGGCCCCCTTGCCCGAGAAGGAGACCCCGGGGCCATGTCTGACCCAGGAACACATGGGCCAGTCGGTCATCTTGGGGTCGCTGCTGTGTCCCCTGGGCTCCGTGGAGCAGGCCGCCGCCATCGTCATCCTAGGGGATGCTCATGAAAGGAAGCCCAGGACCACAGCCCAACAGGGGTCTAAGAGGAGGGGGCTGCCAGCTGGAGGGGGCGTGTTCTTGCTGGAGCTCTACGAGGCCACGTGGAAGAACCAGGGCTGAGAGGGAAGGAGGGGAGCAGGATAGGAGCACAGAAGATGTGAATGAAGCACAAATGGGAAAACCTGGGGACCACACGTGATAAGAAGTACACACACCACGGTTGACAGCTCTGGATCCAAAAGGTTGGGGATGATCGCGCTTAAACTTACATTTCCGAGTGAATGTTGGACGCCTACTTCAAAATAGCCATATGTGGGAGCTTGGAGCAGGCAAAGATCTTTTAAGAAAAACTCAAACGTGCTACCCATAAAGAAAAAAGCTGGTAAATTGGGCTATATTAAAATTAAGAACTTCTGTCTTTAAAGAGACACTGAAGAGGGTGGAAAGGCCGCCCACAGAGGGGGAGAAGGCACATCATCAGGGAAAAACACACTAAAATCACCACGAGAGTCTAGTGCACACTCAACAGGATGTCTGAAAGAAAAACGATGGGCAACATCAAGTGCTGGTGAGGGCGTGGGCAACAGGAACCCTCGTAAACTACTGGTGAGAATGTAAATGAATACAACCACTTCGGGAAACTGCACTTATCTAAGTGATCATGTGCATATTCTAAGGCTTCTCCCCCAAAGACACGCGCAAGGTTGTCTAGAGAAGCACTGTTTGCAACAGTACAAGACCAGAAACCCAGCCGCCCATCAGCATGAGAACGGACACATCAGTGGTGGGATGTTCCCACAGGGGAACGGCATTCAGCAGTGGTTCTCAAAGCGTGGTCCCTGGGCAAGCAGCACCTGCATCACAGGGCAGCTTGTTAGAAAAGCAGACCCTGAGGTCCCACCCCAGGCCTACCGAATCTGAAATCTGGGGACAGGGCACAGGTGCTAACGGGTCAGCCACATTACCTACAGGCACACCTGGTAAAGAAAGAGTCCCCGTCCCACACCTGCCCTCCAGGAAAGCCGTGGTTTCTGTCTGACTCAATGCTTCTGTCTTAACCTTCTGCCACTCTGAGCTCTAGGAATGGCCGGACCCACCTTCATTTTTTCATACAAAGGGGAAATGTCCCCACTGGCTGTGCTTCCTGAGCTGGGCTGGGGATGGTGACAAGGCATGAAGGAGGCCAGACCGCAGGAAAATCAAAAGCATTCTGCTTAAATGCACACCAGTGTTCATTGCAGCTCTATTTACAACAGCCAAGGCGTGGAAGCAACCTAAGTGTCCATCGACAGAGGAAGGGATAAAGAAGACGTGGTACATATAGACAATGGAATATTACTCAGCCATAGAAAGGAATGAAATAATGCCATTTGCAGCAACATGGATGGACCCGGAGATTATCATACTAAGTGAAGTAAGTCAGACAGAGAAAGACAGATATCACGGGATATCACTTATAGGTGGGATCTAAAAAAATGATACAAATGAACTTATTTACCAAACAGAAATAGACTCACAGACATAGAGAACACACTTATGGTTACCAGAGGGGCAAGGGGGGAGGGAAAAATTCGGAATTTGGGATTAATTTGGGATACACATATAGATATATAAAATAGATAATCAACAATGACCTACTGTACAGCACAGGGACCTATACTCAATATCTTGTAATAACCCATAATGGAAAAGAATCTGAAAAAGAATGTATGTATATGACTATATATATGAATATATATATGACTGAATCACTTTGCTGTACACCTGAAATGTAAATCAACTATACTTTGATTAAAAAATTAAAAATCGAATATTAAAAAAAAATTTAAAAAGCATTCTGTTTAGATTATCAAGAAAACATGAACAAGTCATCCTGGTGTCTCCTGCCTGGATGCTGGATGAATCTGATGGAGGTGAGGACAGAATGAGCCCCACTGAGTCCTGAGACGCTGACCCTGGGCCCGGCAGCAGGAAGCAAGTGTTGAATGACAAATGGCTCCTTTGATAACGGTCTTTCCTACCGCAAAGGCCTGGGACAGCCTGTGTAAACAAGGACAAAAGGGAGCCAGAGGGGCTCTGCTCTCCCTCTTCTGGGTTCTAACCTACTCTGGGGACAGACCCTGCTTCTGACCCTCAGCTCCGACCTGCGAAATGTAATGACCCAACCAGGCCGGGCAGAGGGACCGTCCCGATGTGCTGAGCGGCCAGCGGAGAGTAACTCTGTGTCTCTTTCACCACGACTTCACTGTCTAAACGCCCCCGGAATTTTCTTGAATACGTAAGTATTTCAGCAAATGTGTTATCCTCTCTTCCTCAAAAGGACACTGTAAAGTGCCTAGTTTCATTTAGTTCAGGATCCAGGTGCTTATGTGAGGAATCATTTTAGAGATCTGTCTGTTTGTCTCTGTTTAGAATGCAACCGCTTCCCCTACCTCTGGAGCCTCCATCCTTGCAGTACAAAAAAAAGTAAACTGTCTCATGAGTAATCTGAACACCTGTTGAAATAATAATATTTCAGATATATTGGGTTACATAAAATATATTAAAGTTAATTTCACCTGCTTCTGTTTTGCCTTTTTTTAGTATGGCAACTAGACAATGGAAAAGTACACGTGGCTGGCGTATTTCTATTGGACAGCGCTGGTCTGTGGGGCCCTATGTGATCTGATACTGCTGCCTTTCTGGATTCATCTTCTTCCCTCCTCTGCCTCACTTGCTCTGTCCCCACCACACTGGCCTCCTTGACGCTTCTACGAAGCACCCAGCAGGCTCCTGCCTCAGGACCTTTGCATGTGCTGCTCTTCCTACGTACACCCCGTGTGGCCGGCTCCCTCCCTTCCCTCCCGTTTCTACCCCATGGTCACCTCCATGAGGGTGGTGACTGCTCTGGCCTCCCTCTCTAAACGGTGAGCATCACCTCCCAAATTCCTCTCTCTCTCCCCTGCTTTATTTTTCATGCTTAGTATGTATCTCTAGCCAAAATCGTGCTCGTCCACCTTGTTTACGGTCCATGTCCCCCACAGCAGGAAAGCTAATAGTCAGGGTTTTTGTCTCTTTTGTTCTCGGCTGTATCCTCTGTACCCAGAGAGAACAGTGCTTTGCACCGAGTAACGCTCAATAAATATTTGTGGAATGAGTGAATACAGAATACAGGCTTTTAGCCTCAGAGTCCTTACTCCAAATGACAGAAGTCAAATATATATAACAGATAAAAACGGTATCAGGGTAGGGGGCAGTGAATGAAGCAGGGGAGAGTCCCATGGGGGGTTGAGAACTCAACCTGCTAAGGAGGACTGGCCGTGGCCAAGAGGCTCTCAGATCCACTCAGACCCACTCAGTCCTGCTGTCGGATGGTGGTGGGTGGAGGGTAAAACTGGCTGGAAAGCGGGGAATGGAGAATTTGTGTTTTTCAAAAGCTTTCTATAAGATCTGTGGGACTCACTCGCCGAGACCAGCCCTTGGGGCTGTGGCTTATTTTTACCAGTGTGACGGGACACAGCGGATGAAGAATTGGCCTGGCTTGTAGGGCAAGTGGTCCAGAACTTGCTGCAGAGGCCCAAGGCCCATCCCAGAAATGCTGATTACAATTTGTGTTGAATCCCGTCCCCAGGGAACTCTGTGTGTCTTGCACCTAAAAATGTAGTCAGGGGACTTCCTTGGTGGCGCAGTGGTTAAGACTCCACGCTCCCAATGCAGGGGGCGCAGGTTTGATCCCTGGTCAGGGAACTAGATCCCGCACGCATGCCCCAACTAAGAGTTCACATGCAACAACTAAGGAGCCGGCGAGCCGCAACTAAGGAGCTCATTGGCTGCAACTAAGGAGCACGCCTGCTGCAACCAAGACTTGGTGCAACCAAATAAATAACTAAATAAAATAAGTATTTTAAAAAACATAGTCAGTTCCATCAGCGGATGAATGGAGGGACAAAATGTGGTCCATCCATACAATGGAATATTATTCAGCCTTGAAACGGCAGGAAATTCTGACACCTGCTACAACATGGATGAACCTTGAAGACATTGTGCTAGGGGAAATAAACCAGACACAAAAGGACAAATATTGTACAATTCCACTTATCTGAGGTACCAGAGTAGGCAAATTCATAGAGACATAAAGTAGAAGGGTAGGGCTTCCCTGGTGGCACAGTGGTTAAGAGTCCGCCTGCCAATGCAGGGGACACGAGTTCGTGCCCTGGTCCAGGAGGATCCCACATGCCGCGGAGCAGCTGGGCCCGTGAGCCATGGCCGCTGAGCCTGCGCTCCGCAACGGGAGAGGCCACAGCAGTGAGAGGCCCACGTACTGCAAAAAAAAAAAAGAAAGAAAGTAGAAGGGTGGCTGCCAGGGGCTGGGGGGGAGGGGCAGGGAGAATGGGGAGTTGGTGTTTAATGGGGACAGAGCTTCAGTTTGGGAAGATGAAAAGTTCTGTGGATGGATGGCGGTGATGGGTGCCCAACAATGTGAATGTACTTAATGCCACAGAACTGTGCCCTTAAAAACAGTTAAGATGGTAAATATTACGTCTGTATATTTTACCAAGTCTTACAAGTGTTGACAAGTCTCCTGGGCCAGGGTCTGGGAATCTGCATTGCCAAGGAGGCTTCTGAGCAATGCTGATGCTGCCTGCCCGGGGACCTCTAGCGTAGCCGACACAAGTGAGTACAGCACAATCGACCTCCCCACCTCACAGCTTCTAGGTCCGGTGTCCAGCCAAGGACCAACATTGTGTCTGCTGCCCCCCAAGCTCGGTCCTCTCGGTTAGCACCAATTTCAACAGTAAACACAAGGAGCCTTGCAGCTCCACCCCCTGCATCCAAGGAGCAACCGCTCTCCTTTAAAGGTCCTGTGGAAGGAACCTGACTTCAACAGCTTCTCCACCAGAGTATTCACACAGGAATTTCTCACCGGCATGAAGGGGGGTGTGCTCTGGGTGGCGGTGTGTGTGAAAGTTGACTGTAGAAAGCTTGCACAAATCAACAAAGAACGAGTAACACCCTAATGGGAAAATGGCCAAGAGTAGTCATGAAGAGGCACTTAATGAAATAAGAAATACAGATGGCCAAGAAGTGTCAAAAGTGATAACTCTCATGAGTAATCAAACAAATGGAAGAAAACATTACAGGAATGCATTTTTCATATATTGGTTTGGAAAAAAAATTAAAAGAATAATAACCAGTGTTGGCATGGGTGTGAGGAAAACGATCACCTTCTCAGATTGGAAGGACCATAAACAGGTACACTTAAGGAACAATCCAGAGAGATGCAGCAAAAGTCTTCATAAGATACACAATATTTATGTTACTCCCTTTCTGGGAGTTTGCTCTTAGGAAATAAGCAGACACGTGCACCAAGATACACGCACAAGATTGCTCATTGCAGTGTTGTTTAGAGCAGCAAAAGTTATCCAAACCTCCTAAATAATTGGAAAACACATTGAATCTGTCTATAGTGGCAAAAGAGTACTATACGGCCATTTAAAAAGATACCGTGGATCACAGTTCTATCTTTACTTATTGGGAAGGATGTTCTGCATATATGTGTCGGGAAAGCAAAGAGCCATGTGTATAATGTGAATGAAATCTGTTTAAAAAGGACATACATATTTACCTTAAAAGTCAGGAATCAATATTACTGTGGTTGTCCCCGGGTGGAAAGATTTGGATTATTTTAATCGCATCTCTGGTTGTTGCTTACCTGTGTTATCTAATTTTTCTACAGTGATTATGTATTACAAGAGGTTTTGTTTGTTTGTTTGTTTTTAAATCTCTTGTTTTGGCGCATGACAAGGAGCCCACAAAAGAAACCAGTTACAAAGACGAAAGGTGTTTGCCAGACTGAGCTCTTGTGTATATTGCGGGGTCACTGCAGGTGAACTGAAAAGGCGGTAATTAGACTGAACTGAACGTCAAGAGATGAGGCATTCAGGGGAGCCGCAGAGTCGCCGGTGGTCAGCGAATGCCAGAGGACCCTGGGAACCAACCGCAAACGCGGGGTGCTGCGGGGAGAAGTAATCTGCCTCCTGCGCCCCCGAAGCGGGCATCTCGGGATGGGCGGCGCCGGTCGGGCCCTGGCGATGACCCCGGGCGGGGATGTTGCCGCGCGGATGCAGAATGCTCCAGCCTCGCTCATCCCAAGGCCTCCTCTCCGCGCGCCCCCGCCCCGCGCGTGACACCCCGGGGTGCGAGCCGAGCCCGGCCGGGGAGGGAGCGAGGCCATCTTCCCCGCCCCTGGCACAGAGCCGGGTCCCTCCCATCCTGCCCGCCCTGCACAAGTGGTTCGCTTTGCGGCCGCTCCGCGGGCTCCGGTTTGGTTCCCACGGCAACCTGGACACGGCCCAGCGATGCAGTGAGAGAGGACAGCCCAGCTGGAGGCAAGGTCACGGCCACGCACGAGGCCGGGGGGGGGGGGGGGGGCGGGCAGAGCAGCCAGCCCCGCCCAATGACCCCTCCGCCCCGCCCCCCGCGGGGCGAGTCCAGACCCTGCCCCGCCCTCCGGGGCGGCGCAGGTCCTGGCGCCCGACTCCTGGGGGCGCTGTCCCCATAGACCACGCCGGGAACGGCGTTTTCTGGGGACTTGTGCCACGGGGGTCCCCACTCCCCCATAACGACCCTGCACCCTAAAAGCAGGACAGTCTGTTGGGGACCCAGACAACAGCTCGTTTCCTCAGAACTCACCTTTTCAGCAAACTCAACCATAGCGAACACAGCCAAGAACTGGATGGGAAGCAGAAAAATCCGAAGTAGGAACAGCGATTTCTAAAGCCAGCCTTGAAAAGCGCTCCTTAGCAAGTCAGTCGGGCCCCCAGTGAGAGCTACCCGCTCTGCTCTGGTACATCCCCTGTTTCTGCACCAAAGTAGCACAGACTGGGCAGCTTACGAGAGCAGGAATTTATTTCTCGCAGTTCTGGGGGCTGGACGCCCGAGATCAGGGTGCCAGCCCGGTCGGTTCTGATGAGGGCCCTCTTCTGGGTTGCAGCCTGCACACTCCTTGTCTCCTCACATGTGTGGGGGGCTCTCTAGGGTCCCTTTTATGAGACCATTGATCCCCTTCACAAGGGCTCCACCCTCATGACCTAATAACCTCTCAAAGGCTCCACCTCCTAAAACCATCTCGTCGGAGGTTAGGATTTCAACATATAGACCTGGGGGGAACACAAACATTCATGCCATGACATCCCCCAAGTCAGTTTGGTCATCTGGTTCCCCAGCCAATGGAAGAGCAGAAGAGCCTGGGAGCGGAGTGGACGCCCCTCCCAGGCCCCTCTTATTGGACCGGGGCACCCGGCTCCCTACACCCCGCCCCCCAACCCCCAGGAATATTGGCTGCTAGGGACTCACAGGTGTCCCCTTCTTGGGAGACTTATCTTTGGCAGAACCAGATCCCACTCACCCCGGGGGATTAGAAGCAGCCACCGTCCCTCCCCCAGGCAGCCCACAGCCAATGACCGACTGACAGAGGGGTACCCTTTGCCTCCAGGTGCAAACAATTCCGTGCGGTTCTGCCCCAGGGCTCCCAGCCGAGACCACAGCCTTCCTAGCTCTCAGCAGCCCGGCCCTCCTCCCTTCACTGCCTTCTCCCGAGAGCACACGCCCTCCGCGCGTCTAGGGCGTCAGAGTCCTCTGACTGTGCTCCCAGCAAACCTGGGCTACAAGTGAGAGCTTGGAAGAGATGCGCCGCTAGCAGAAATGGCACCTCCGCCTCCCACCGTGTCCAAGTCAGGCACCTGGGTGTCATCTTCGCCCCTCCCTCCCCCCCAATCGGGCGCCTCGTCTTGAGTCTGTCCACTTGTCTAGGCCCTGGGACACCACCGTTCAGGACACCTTCGTTTCCCACGGGTCTCGCTGCTGCCTGTTGTGCTTCTCTCCAATCTGTTCCCCTCGCGTCATCAGAGAGGGCAAATCGGGCCGTGCCTCTCCCCTGCTGTGTCCCTCCACCTGTCACACTGCTGGGTGACATCCACTTTACTCATATTGCAGTCTTCTGTGATAGGACCAGACATGATCAGGCCACTCTCATCCCCCTGCCATCCCCCCACCTCCAGCAACCCCACACCATCACCCCCTCCGGACATCCGGCACCATTCGGACAGTGCCTTGAATATGTGCAGGATCCCTGGTGCCCTGGGCATGATCCACCGGAAATCTCTTCCCCACCCCTTTGCCTGGCCCACTCCTTCCTGTCCCTTTTTCAGGATGGGGTTTGGGCATCTCTTCCGGCCAGAAGCCACCTAGACCTCTCTGTGTGCCACCTCACCCCTTATGGGCTCCATCAGAACAATTCTTCGTATTTTTGGCATTCTCAAGCACATGAGGTCAGGGCTGGGAATGTTTGTTCATGGCTGTACAATGGGCACTCATTAGTTAAGTGTGTAATCAATGAATGAAATGACAGTGGATGGCCTGCCATCAAGAACTCAGAAAGCCGGGACTTCCCTGGTGGTGCAGTGGTTAAGAATCTGCCTGCCAATGCAGGGGACACGGGTTCGAGCCCTGGTCCGGGAAGATCCCACATGCCACGGAGCAACTAAGCCCGTGTGCCACTGAGCCTGTGCTCTAGAGCCCACGAGCCACAACTCCTGAGCCCGTGCTCCACAACTAATGAAGCCCGCACGCTTAGAGCCCGTGCTCTACAACAAGAGAAGCCACTGCAATAAGAAGCCCGTGCGCTGCAACAAAGAGTAGCCCCTGCTCACTGCAACTAGAGGAAGCCCACACACAGCAACGAAGACCCAATGCAGCCAAAAAAAAAAAAAAATGAATAAAATAAATAAATTTATTAAAAGAAAAGTTAAAAAAAAAAAGCAAGCCATCTGGGGCCGCCTAGAGTGGGACAGAGCCCTAGCCACTTACTTCCATGGCCCCTGAAGCACTCCTGCACCAGAGTTCAGGGTGGTCTCTTCTGACACAGAGAAGGAGATGCCAGCAGGGTCTCTGGGGAATTCTAACTTTACTGGGACGTGTTTCAATTCTCTACTTCCGTCACTCTGGCCTCCTTGAACAAGCAAGTGTGTTGTACCCCAGGTCTGTGGTTCCCCCCAGGCACCTGCATGGCCTGCCCCCCACCTCCCTTACCTGTGAGGTGACTTAATACCTCCCCGTGAGATGTTCCCAGATGGGCTATTTCCAATCTCCACTGCCCTGCACCTCGAGATCCAGCACCCAGTCCCCCGTCTGCTGTGCTCTCCTGCACTGAGTTATCGCCCCCAACACGTCAAGTATTTACTTGTTTGCCTTGTTTATCCATTAGATGAGATTAGGTTTCTGGGTTTTTTCCCCCATTTTGTTCAGGGCTGAACCACCAGCGTGTACAGCAGGTGCTCGGTAAATCTTTGTTAAGTGAATGTGTGAGATCAAAGCATACAGTTGAGAATGGACCTGCAGGACGGAGTAATGCAAATTGTGAGACTGGATTCAGGAAGCCTAAGCCTGGAATCTTTGACGCTGTGCTCGGCCAGTGGCCCGATGGCAGAAGAGAGCTTGGAGGAGACAGAAATACTCAATCCTAGTTTTCTCCCTTTGTCTTCTTCTCTCTCAGTGAAAATGATCTTAAAGCCGTAAGGGGAGGAAGCCTTACGAGATGGTGTAAGTTAGCTCTGAGACGCTCGTGAGGGGAGACAAGCCACTTTCTTCACATTTTCTCCACCACATCAAGCCTCCTCCTACCCCCTCCCAGCGTGAGCAGGAAAACCAGTCCCCGTGATTTTGTGGAGGCCTCTTCCCCACAGGGTCATTCAAGAGTCCTGGCAGGGCATGTTTAAAAGTGCCCTGCAGGCCCCTCTCCGTGTCTCCTGGCCCTGCTCCAGGCCACGCATGAGAGGGCGTAGGCCCCCAGGCAACATCCCCACCCCCTACTTCCAGACCCGGCCCCAGAGACCCACTTCCAGTCCTGGCGAACAGCGAAGTAGGGTTCAAGAAAGGAGAGGGAATAGGCACCTGGCACTGAGGGCTTTCCACCAAGTCAGATATGCAGTTCCAAGTGAGGCCTTTCTGGGGAGCCAGGGGGAGGCTTGTTGGCGGCACAGAGACAGGAGTCTTTGAGAAATCACAGGGATGGTGAGAGGCAAAGGACTGAGGATACTGGCGGGGTCGGGGGGCAAGAACAAGGTGGACACCAAACCACAGACAGTGAGTGTGACCTTGAGCCTAACATACGTCGAGGTTAGATTAACAAACCAATGTCACGTTACTAAGCCAATGTTTCATGTACATTAAGGAGAAGAATGAATGATTATGGGGAATTCACTTGTGTCCAGCTAACCTCATACTTCATTACATTTCTTGCTAGATCGAAAGGCTGCGGGATGAAAGAGTGTCTTCATTTGGACAAGAGGATGATTTAGGCTTCCTCTCATCTCTAGACAAGTTGGGGAAATGTCAGCCAGATGAGTTATCCACACCACATACCCCTCACACCTACTGCGCGGAGCTAGACACTGAAATCACGAAAACGGATCAAACGCGGTCCTCGCCTTGGAGAAGCTCAGCCTGGTGAGTGAGACAGCTGTGTAAAGAAGTGATGATGATACAGTTTGATAAATGCTGTAACTGAGTCATTTACAAAGTGCCCTCCTCCACAGTCCAAGTGGGTAACTTTGTAGCTGGTGGAAGAACATTACATTTTCAACATCAAGGTGGAGGGAGGTCTCTATACTGCTTCACCACAAAGATTTATATCAATTCTACATTGTCCAAACTCCTTTTAAGAATTTACAGGAGGACACTGCGGTTATTCTGATCCAGTTTGCCGGTGACATCAACTTGTGGGGTACGGGAAAGATGTCGGTGGTAGGCCGGGATTCAGAGAAACCGCCAAAACCTAGAAAAGCTATGTCAAAACTAAAAGATGAAATTGAGAAAGGAAAAATGTAAAGTCTCTACCTGCATTCAGATGTGATTTTAAGAGAAGTTCTGTGCAAATGTTCTAGAGGGTTGAGGCATCTACAAGGTCAGCGTAAACCAGTCTGACTACAGGACCGCTACGATGACTGGGAGATTTGGGGGCTACAAAGCTAGCAGTGGTGTCCAGAACAAAGAAGATGCTGGTTCCACTCTGCTCCACACTGATTAGACAGCTTCTGGAATATTGTGTTACTGACTGAAGGTGCTCAACCAAGGTGGCAAAGAGTCCTTGAAAACTGAGAGGTAGCTGGAGACCCAATGACGTGGTGCCGGCCCCATCCTGGAAGCACAGAAGCCCCCAGTGAGACCCAACCCTATGTGTAGTCCCTGCCTGCCCCCGCAAGAATGAAGGGGCCCGTGCAGATGACCGCCCTTGCCCCACGAATGAACGGGATCTAGAAGTTGTTTTTACAGCTCCACGCTGAAAGCTATTCTGATACTATTCTGACACTGTAAGCCAGTAGCTCCTTTTCTTTCCCTACGTGGAGGGACGGCTGACTTCTTTCTGCTCAGGTCTCCTGGGTATTTTGAGGTTTCCCCGGACCGGTTTCCTTAACTTCATTTGGTACCCAAGGCTGGCTGCCTGCCTCTCTCTTCCAGCCCCCATTTCTGAAGATCAGGCTCTCCCCACCAGATGGAGTCGCCTGGATAAGCTGGTCTGGTGTCGGCGCTGCTCGGCTTGTGCACACCTGTCCTGTCCATCCTCCCCAACCTCAGTGGCTGCTGGACCTGGATGCACCAAGCCCCCATTTGATCTCTAAATGTCAGCTTCCCTTCTGCCTCATTCCTGCTCTGGCCAATCCCCCAACACATGCAAGGGTGCATGCTTTTGTACACACACACACACACACACACACACACACTCCTACTCACAACCGACCGACCACCCCTGCCCTGGGCTGTTTCTCCAAACCCTCACATTCAGAAGGCTTTCATTTATTGTGTCAAGGGGTAAACCAGGGCAGACGGGTAAACAGTTCTCTGTGGCAGATTTCAGCTCAGTAAGAGAAACAATGCTGTTGGCTCAGGAATATCGTGGAAGGGATTTCTATGATTCTATGGGGGGATTTAGACCAGGCCAGTGTCCCCAAATCCAGCTGTACAGCAGCTTACCGAAACGCAGCTCCCAGGGCCTGCTCCAGACCTACCATGTCAGAATCCAGCATGGGAGGTAGGAATCTGCCTTCTCAGCAAGTCTGCCAGGTTATTTGATGCAGCTGGTCCTGAGACTGGCATCTGAATTAGATGATCTTGCCTCTGAAGATCACATTTATGCTTTTTTATAATGATGCCTCTGAGAGATCAAGATACTGTTCGAAACGTTAGGGCTTCAAAGGCTGCGTTTCAGAGCTGCTTGCCCCTTAACGCTGCCGGCAGAGTCAGCACTGCTGTTCTGCCCATTCAGGGATGCGGCTGCTGGGATTACTTCCTGCTCACATACACCTGAAAGGTCAAGTGCACGAATGCCAGACCTTGGCGAAGGCTGCCCCGCCAGAGGCTGGGGGAATTCCCCTGGGGCATTGGCATGACCTTGCCTTGTGAGCACACCCCTGGCCAGGGCCTGCCTCTGCCAGTGCTGGAAAGAGCCCTGAACATCCGCTTCCCTCCTGAACTCGTGAGCCTGCGTGTGAATCCTCGGTGCCAGGGCCAGGAGCCAGCACGCGACAACTGTTCCTAATCGTGCAGGAGATCAGACCCCACCTCCACTGGGAGAACAGCCCACACTCCTTTGTCTCACAGCCTGGCCTGGGTTTGCCTTCTCCTTAAAGAAAAAGAAATTTTGAACTGCCATCATTTAGTACTTGAAATTAGCATCTCTCTATAATTACATAGACAGATAGATACAATAGGCACATAAAATGTAAGTGTAATGTATATATATTTCTATCTATTTATCTACCTCTCTTGTCTATGACGTCTAACAATTATCTGGCCAGTTCCTAACCCTTCCGTCAGGAACAGCCACTTTTTTTCAGTATGTCACCTGACACAAATAAAAATTTTCTCATATCCAAAAAGAGGCTAGAAACAGCACCATCCATAGTCACCGCAGACCAATTCTACTTCTTAGTGTTTCATTTCATCCCACGATACACTGAGATTCAGATAAATATATACAAATAAACAAGAACACACTGCATTAACCTTGGATTAAAAAGGACAACCTTTTATTGAACGAGCCCCTAACAGATGCAACAATACCCGTGACAGCCTGCACACTGGGGACGGAAAGAGGACAGGCGAGGAGGGACATCCAAGGGCTTAGATGTCCTTGGAGCTCTCCGTGGGAACGAACGTGCGTTCAGAAGTCAGAAATCCCATGACAGCTGCTCAGGGCCTCTGATGCCCATGAAATCCACCCTCCATCAACCAGGGGCCTTGGATGGGATTTATGCAGGAATTTGGAGGCAAGACAAGGATTTTCTAATTATCAAAGCAACACACCCAGGGAGTCAGAGACTCTTTGGCGCTCTTGGAAAAGCAAAAGGACCTGCAGGATCATGCTCACCCACCCTGGGCAGGACAGGGAAGCGTGGGCCCCCCTCCCCCTCTGGCCCCGCCCACGGGCCCTGGCATCTCTGGGGGGCCCCGTCGTGGGCCTCAGAGAGCACTGGGGGCGGGGGTCGCAGGACGCGGCAGCATGTCACTCTGTCAGGGGCGTCGCTGGTAGAGAAGTCAGCCAAGCAGAAGCCCTGTCCCCCTGGTCTTGGAGGCTCCTCAGCACGCCCTGAGGCCGGGGGAGTTCACAGCCCCACGGGGCCCGTGGATCACTCTTGCTCTTGGGGGAATCACCTTTCTGTTTGTCGGCGGTGTTATCAACCCGATGTGTGAGTCACTGTGCGTCAGATGCGTAAGAGGGCAGCAATGGGACGTTGGCTCGTCGCCACTTCCTGCCGCAAATCAAGCGCAGCGTGGTGGAGGCGGAGGACGGTGTGTGGACGGGACCAGCCAGTCAGGCGGCCGGTGCCACGGGAGGGCCCGCAGGAGAGTCCTCTTGCCCTAAAACATCTTTCTCAACAGGACACCGTGGTGCCTGAGTTCCCGCCATTATAGTTACTTCTTCAATTGAATTACGCCATAAAGCTACTGCCCAGCTGGAAGGAGTAAGGAGTTAATGCAGCAATTCCGTGAACAGTCGTCTAGTCCCAGTTAGCCTGTAGGATGAGTTAAGCAGCAGAGAGGAAGGGCAGGGGAGCTTCGGCGGAGGAAGTCAGGACCACTTGTGTGGCTGGCAGGACGCCTCCCCCTGTGCGTGCTCAGACGCGCAGAGACGGAGGGAGGGCTCTGGGCCACTGAGGGTGGGGGGAGGGGAAGGGGGGAGAACGCGGAGGGAGGAGTAAAATAGGTCGTAATAGGCTGGGGGTCTTGAGCATTAATAATGTTCATACAAAAGTGAGGTCACAGTGGACTCTAGCCACAATTTCTGTTGTTAAAATGAGATGGAGGCTCTAGATCCCCTACCACATGTATGCCACAACTAAGAGTCCACATGCCGCAACTAAGACCCAGCACAGCCAAAATCAATCAATAAATAATTTTAAAAATGAGGTGGAGGAAATGCAAGTAGACTTGGTCCAAAAAGCAGCACAAAATCATCAACAAGTTGAAAAACAACTTGTTTCCATCCCCAGGAATCATCGGTTGATTGTTATGCTTAGGATCTGGACAAAAGAGTACCGCAGATTCCATGTCTGCCTCCTTCAAACCTTGCCAATCAAAGAGACACACATAAGCAGGACACAGAGAGCAGGGAAAAACACTTAAACTGGATGGGCTATGAGGTCATTACAGCACGTGTAACTCTGGAATGCACAGCTGCAATGAGCAGCACAGCATGGACCAGTCAGTCAGCTCAGCCTTCATCTAGTCCCGCAGCCGTCAGAGTGCCGGCCGGGGGCCGAGCCCAGCGCCAGGAGTCTTGAGGTGTGTAAAGATGAAAAAGACACGGTCCTTACTCTCAAGGAGGTTACCATCCAGAGGAGGTTAGACATAACACGCGATGGAGTGGAAACAGCACAGATATGAAGGCTGCCATCAGAATTCAATTTCATAGTGCCACTCTGAGCAACTGTTTCGTCTTCTGTAACAAGGAGTAATAGTATACACCTCCCAGGGTTGTGTAAACCTTGAAGGAGCTAATAAAAGTCTTAATGCGATGAATGATCTCATAAATGCTAAGTTTTCCTCCTTCCTTTCACAAACGTCTCTAATGCAAGGCAGAAAGTGATGTGTCACAAAAGAAAAGTGTTCTGAGAGCTCAGAGAATGGAGGTGCAATTACTTCCAGCTGGGGAAGCTCAGAAAAGAGTTCACGGAAGAGGTGGCCTTTGAACTTGAAGATGGGTAGATTTAGAAATGGAGAAACAGGAGACGAGGAGCTCCAGGCAGAGGGACCAACGTGGACCAGGTCCAGGGGCAGGTGAACGCTGGCACGGGAGATAACGTTGGGACGTGACCGGGGTCATCCATTGAGGGCCTTGATGTGAGGCTAAACCTCAGGTGTAATCAAAGGTGTTTGAGCAGGAAGGTGAGATTGGTCAGAGCTATGCTTTACAATTATGAATCTTAGAGCTGGGTTTCTTGTCAATTGGAGAGGAATCTTACCAGTTCTAGAGGCCAGAAGGTATGCCAGTAGGTACTGGTGTGGAGGTGCAAGTGAATAGAAGGCAGCTGGGAGATTCCACAAGCAGGATGTGTGGGTGAAGAGTGCAGAGGAGCCCTATGATACTGGAGCCTGAGAGACTGGAAGGACAGAGCCCCTTGAGCAGAAAGAGGAAATGCAGACAGCGGAGAAGATGACGATGTCAAGCTGGTGGATTCTATTCTGGACTATTCAGAAAGGACCTGCAGGCAGCTGAGCCACGGCACTGGAGCTCAGGAGAAGTCCCGCGTGGAAGTGTGTGCTTTTGAGTCACCAACGTCAAGGTCGATGGAGCTAATGAAGGGAAAAGACGGCAGAGGTCAGAACTCTGGGACGAGGTCATCGTGGGAGTGGGGGAGGAAGAAGCAAGGGACAGTGCAGCCTCGGGGAGGCCACAGAAAAGAGAGCCCCTGGCAGAGGAGGAGGGCACCTCTGGTCACTAGTGACCGATGGTGCAGAGACGCTAAAGAAAATGCGGAACAAGAACGTAGGCTTGCGATTCAAAGCTCCTCCACAGTAATTCTTTCAAACTCCATTCTTGTGGATGAAATTTTTTTTTGCTTTTGGATTTTGCATGGATAACTTTCGTAATAACGACAAAAATTACTAATGATCCTGACCGGGTTAAAACCTCTCCAATTGTAAAGGCCTTGGGATGGCACAAAGTTAGGAAGTACAAGTGACGGTTGTAGATTGCTCTTTGAGACGTTTCATCACCAAGAGGGAGAGAAAGATGGGTCAAGTAAGGCAGAGTCAAGGGAAGGCCGCAGTGATGTCCCAGAACCCCCCCTACGCTGGGGACAGCTAATTATTACATTTTCAGGAATTCCATGAGCATCTTGCTACAACTGGCTTGAAACAGGCTCACATGGGAGTGTTCATACAGAAACTGGCAAAGACTACAATCAGCCACGCCCCTCACCCCCCCTGCCCCCACCGCCAACTGTTAAGATGGGAAGGCGAGCATGTTTCCACCGGGTAGATGAATGTGATGCGGGAAGAGATTGGAAAGTAGGTCAAGGTAGAAGGGTAGGAGGTGGGCCAAGGGAGGGGAAGCACTTCCAAGGTCTCGTGAGGCCCCAGGTGTCACTAGGGCAGGTGGGGATACGGAAGTTATGGGGGATGTGGGATTGTGAGGACAGGATGCTGGAAGCATCATCTCATGGGCTTGGATGAAGGAGTGAAGATATCCCCTAACCCACCTGACCCAGCTGGTGGGCTAGTAAGCTTCAGCTCCATAGCTCAGCCAAGAAAGGAATTAGGTCAAACTGAAAAACAAATTATGCTTGAAGGAAAAATACCTTTACCTGAAGTTGGAAAGCCACGCCTTCACTATGGTGTGGTATATCCTTGGGTTGTTGTGTCTAATGCCTTAGAAATGTCATCACTGTCAATGTGAAGGCTTGTGGTGGAATCTCTGAGCTTATAGGACCCCTCAGTCCCATCACCAGGAGTACGGTCTGAGCGAACATGACCTCACATATAACACGCTCTGTGTTTTCTTACTTAGGGGAAAATGAAGAGTCCAAAAATCATCAGAATGTGAGGCTAAGATGGGAAACTTGGTTCTGTGGAGACTGGACCCCTAAATCCAGATTGGAAGCATCTTTTCTCAGATACAATGTTTGAGATTTGCTCTTTCCTGATACTCCCATGACACATTCCTTGACCTTTCCGAATTTTTATTTAATGTTAAAAGGAGTTACGATAAAAGTACATTTTATCCTAAATATATTTAACCTACATGGTAGGTTTTATTAAAGCGTAATACACACACAAAGAGAGTACAAGGGGGGTGCAGAGAAAGACAAAAATAGAGAGACAGAGAGAAGGACAGAACAGAACACACTTGGCAGCTCTCAGGCCAGGACCCAGCTGTGATTTAAGAGCTTTCTGTGGGACTTCCCTGGCGGTCCAGTGGTTAGGACTCTACACTTCCACTGCAGGGGGCATGGGTTCAATCCCTGGTCGGGGAACTAAGATCTCACATGCTGCACTGCATGGCCAAAAAAAAAAAAAAAAAGAGCTTCCTGTAAGGACATCACATCTCTCGGGTCCCCTTGTGGGCTGTTGAAAACAAAGGGATTCCAGGGCCAATTGGAGGAGAGAGCTACCAGCTGCTTCCTCACTTAAGATGGCAGTCCCACTGGCTCCCTTGCAAATGTCAGAAATGTCAGACCAGACGAACATCTCCGGAAAGACATCCTCAGGGCAGGTGAGGGCACTGGCTTCTGTTCCCGTCACATCAATGGTGTCTTCTGACTACACGCCTGGCCCTCTGCTGCTGAGATCTCCAGCAGGGAAGTCTTCCCAACTCTATATGATACATCGTCTGGCCCGTAAATGAAAACCTGCTTTTCTCTCCTTTGAGGATAAACAGTGTCGTCAGTGGACGGGGGAGGGACTTCCGTTCTCAAAGTAAGACAGAGCCCAAGATCTTGGGCTCAAAAGGGACGGGTCATCCTCTTTGACTGAAGGTTTAAATTAAGGAGACTTTCACTACCAGCTCAATGTGAATGAACTCGGAAACGTGACACTCTGTGAAAAGCAGCCAGGACGACATTTCAAAGAAAGGAATAATAGTCATAACAGAATCTGAAAAACTGCGAAGCGGGTAATAAAGAGTTTCTCAGTGTGTCCGTGCCACTGTCCCCAGGGGGGAGAAAGGGAGGGTGACTTGGTGTCTGATCTGCTTGGCATTCTTATCGTGAACTAATAATTTGCTACCCTGGTTTATAAAGGGGTGTGAGTCTGTTCACCAGGATTTGAATAGATCTAGGTTGTAAGAAAACTTCTGAACCTACTTCCCTTTAAAAGCAATAAAAGCGATGGTTAATATGTACGGAGACTTCACCCCGTGCCAGGCACTGTGCAAAGAGCTCTGAACACAAGGTCTCCCACTTCAGGGCAGCGCTGCTGCTTCCTCCACTGCTTCCACCACCATCTCATCACCCCCATGTACAGATAATGTTGAGGCTTTAAGAGGTTGAGGAACTTGCCTAAGGACAGCAGCTCCTAAGTGGCACAGCTGGGATTTGAGCCCGGGGTTTATTTGGCTGAAAAATCCAAGCATTTAATCACTTACTGAGACCATGAGGCTCAAAAGAGCTGGATGTAAAGGTGCAGAATAGACAGAGACCTTCACAGGCCAGAGTTCAGAGCCCCATTCTGCAAATGAGATTCCGTATAACCTTGGACAATCACTTTTCTGAGCCTCGGTTCCCTTGCTTGTAAAGTGAGGACTAACTAATAAGCTAGTGGTATTGACCTCGAAGTTACTGTGAGGATTAAATGAAACAACACTCACAGAACGCCTTGTTCATGGGATACTGGGCAGGTGCTGGCCCACTGGGTCAGAATCCTGAGTCTCTCTCTCCGCTGTTCATTCTCTTATTCATGCGTTCATTCATCTCTTCACTCATTCATTCATCAAGTTACTAAGAACCTATCATTGTTCCAAGAGCTAGGGATACAGCATGAAAAGACAGTCCTTAACTTCAAAAGTTTACAGTCTAGTTAAGAGATATGCAAGTAATGAGGTTCTGGACCCAATTCCAATGTGTGGATGGGAGGTTTCCCCCCGACACCACCAAGCAATTCTCTGGACAACAGCTGAGTGTCCTATAATTCAACTGAATTCTGACCCTATCTGCCCGGAGATGTCTGGGTTGTTACCTGTGCTTCTGAACGACTGGCTATAGATCAGAGGTTCCCACGACCCCCTCTTTGGGTTCAACTAGTTTGCTAGAGTGGCTCACAGAACTCAGGAAACCTGTTTACTTGCTAGATTACCAGTTTATTAAAAAGGATATTAAAGGATACAAACCACCAGCCAGATGAAGGGATACAGGAGGGTGAAGTCCCCAACAAGGTGGCACATGGAAGGGTTTGGGTTCCCCAACCGAGAAGCTCTCCGAACCCCATCCTTTTGGGTTTATGTGGAATCTTCATTTTATAGGCATGATTGCTCAAACCATGGTTAAATTATCAGCAACTGATTCAATGTCCAGCCCCTCTCCTCTCCCTGGAAATCAGGGGGTGGGGCTGAAAGTTCCACCCATTTCCTGGTTGGTTCCCCTGGCAACCAGCCCCCATCCTAAGTACCTTCCAAAAGTCACCTCATCAACCTAAACCCAGTTGTGGTGGCAAGGGGCTTATTATGAATAACAAGATACCCATTTCACCTTGATGGCTCTGAAGCAATTTCAGGAACTGAGGACAAGAGACCAAATATTGTAACAAAAGATGCTCGCGTGGCTCTTACTGATCAGGAAATTCCAAGGTTGTCAGAGCTGTGAGCCAGGAACCATGGAAGAAAACCACAGTAGAGATGAGAAATATATTTTGGTCATCTCAATGACCAAATGTATATTTCTTATAAATCACAATATCACAGCAAGAAATTCTACTGTGACAAGATCATTGCTGTAACGGAAGTAGGAGAGAGTGTAGGAGGAACGTAGCAGAGGGAGCCCCCAGGCATGCCTGTAGAGCCAGAAAATGCTGAACAGAAGGCGGCTTGGCTTTGCCCGGAGGCAAGACCCTTCCAAGGAGAGAGAAGAGCATGTACGGGGAGATAGAAGGAGCTAGACCAGTCTGCAGGAGCACAATGGTCAGAGATCGCTGAAGGGCCATGGAGCAGTGATGGGGGGTGAGCTGGAGGGAGAAGGGTCCAGAGCATGGACCACAAAAGTGCACCTGAGGGTGGACTCCTTCCTGTGGAGTCCTGTGGTCACTCCTTCCTTGTATATTTTCAACTTCTTCTACTCCACTGGCTTTTCCTCAACAGCCAATGAAGTTTGTCAAGTCTCCCAATATTTTATAAAACAAACACTTTGATCCTACACCTCTCCCTACCTACTCACTACCTTCCTCTCTCTTTCACGTCACAGCCGAACTGCCTGCTGACTGTCCGCATTTCTTGCCATCTCACTCATAGCTTGGCCTTCTGCAATCAGGCTCTGCCACCACGTCAGAGCAACCACCTTGGCACATAACACCAACGACCTCCCGCTTGGCAGTTCCAATGGCCTCTTTGTCTTCATCATGTTTGACCTCTAGGTGGCGCTGCACAGTGTTTGACCATCTTTCTCTAACATCTCCCTCATTCGTCTGCTTCTCCCCACCACACTCTTCCTGCTTCAGCTGCGCCATTATTTCTTGGACCGTCATTTCTCAGCTCCTATGAAGGCTTCCCGTTCTCCACTCATCCCTTTCATAACCTGCCCCTCTGCGTACACCCTCATTCACCCCTTAGCTTCAGCTGCCATCTATGTGTGGATGACTTTGAACCACACATCAAGTCTGGATCTCTCTCTTGAATTTTACTCTTGGGTATTCAATTTCCTTTCAGACACTCTACTAGAACGGACCTTTATAAAACCCAACATGCCCCAAACTGAACTCATCTTTCCCTCCCAAACTCACTCTTCCTTGTATTCACAATCTTGACAAAAGTCACCACCAGCCACCCCGTCGCCCAGGCCAGAATCCAAGTCCTCTTTGCCTTTCTTCCTTCTGTTATGCACACCCTCAGGCACATTCTGTCCAGTTGTACCCCCTTAATGCCTCTCATCACTCTCCCCTCTGCATCATTCTACTCCACAGAACAAAACTCATGGTGTATCTTATCTGAATGATGGCAATAGTCTTTTGAAAATACAATTTCTAAAGGTGACTTTCCATTTACAGCTATTACAAGATATTGCAATTACAAAATATTCCCTGTGTTGTACACTACATCCTTGAGCCTATCTGACACCCAACAGTTTGTACCTCCCCTCCCCCACCTCTATATTACCCCTCCCTCCCCTCCCCACTGGTAACCACTAGTCTGTTCTCAGTATCTGTGAGTCTGCTTCTTTTTTCGTCTTATTAGTCTTTTGATTGGTTTCTCAGCCTTCAATCTTGCTGTCCACTCCAATCTGTCCTCCTCCCTGCTTCCAGAGTAATATTTACAAAACACAAAGCTGAGTATGTTTATTACAGCTTAAAACTATTCAGCAATTTCTCTTTGTTTACAGGATATAACCTAAATGCCTTAGTATGTGGTATGAGACCCTTCAAGCTGTACTGCCACCCACATTTTCACTTCCGGACATGCTCTTCCTGGAACCTTAGGTTTCAACCAACCACTTGCATTTCCTAGAATCTGTCTGGCTATTTCCAGCTTGTGAGATTTTGTTCTTCTGCCCTCGCTGCCTAAAATTGTTTTCTCTCCTTTATTACTCGGCAAATCGTTATCTATCCATCTTTCAAGACTTGGATCAAACACCCTCCAGCCTGTTCTCCCTCTCATGGTTAGAACCAACTTCTCCATCCTGTGTACAGATCTCTATCTGCAGCACAGGCAGAAGACTTCAGTAATTTTCTTGGTCAGCTTCCTTGAAATATAATTTACATACAACAAAGCTCACCATTTTTAATTAAACAATTCAGTGAGTACTGACAAATGTATACAGTTGGGTACTAATAGCACAATCATGAGAATATTTCCATCTCTCCAAAAGTGCTCTCATGCCCCTCTGTATTCAATCCCCCTACTCCTACTGCCTGACCCGTAGCAACCTCTGATCTGCTTTCTATCACCAGACTTTTGCCTTTTCTAGAATTTCACATAAGTGAAACCAAATAGTCTATAGCCTTTGTGTCCAGCTTCTTTCACTTAGAAGAATATTTTAGCGATTCATCCATGCTAACACACACATCTCTAATTCATCCTTTTTCCTTTCTGAGTAGTATTCCACTGTATGGATGTACCACAATCTGTTTATCCATTCACAGGTTGATGATCATTGGAGGTTATGTGCAGTTTGGGGCTGTTATGAACAAAGCTGATAAGAACATTTGAGTGCAATCTGCTGTGGACATATGGTAGGAGTGAAGGTCCTGGATCCCGTGGTAAGTGTATATTTAACCTTATAAGAAATGGTCAAACTGTTTTCCCAAGTGACCGTAATGTTTTTCATTCTGACCATCGATGCACAGGAGTTCCAGTCACCCCAGATCCTTGCCACAGACTTTTTACCCTTAGCTATTCTAGTAGGTATCTCATTGATTAGTAAGGTTACAGCATCTTTTCACGTGTTCATCTGCCACACACATATCTTCACTTATAAACATTTTAAATCTTTTGTCCATTTTATTAAAACATTGGGTTGTTTTCATTTAGCTGTATGCATTCTTTATCCATTGTGGATATAAGTCCTTTGTCAGATACATGTTTTGGAAATACTTTCTTCCAGCCTGTGGCTTGCTTTTTAATTTTTTAGCACTATCTTTGGAGGAGGAGAAGTTTTAAATGTTGATGAAATCTAATTTATTAATTTTTGCTTTTTGTGTCCTATTTAATAGATCATTGCCTATGTTAGGTCACTAAGATTTTTCTCCTCTGTTTTCTTCTAGTAGTTTTATAGTTTCAGCTCTTTTGCCTTTTATTTACATCTGTGTTCCATTTCAAGTTAATTCCTATCAATGGTATGAGATAAAGGGGTGTGTATATATATATATATGGCTCTCCAGTTGTTCCAGCATCATTTATTGAAAGATTATTCTTTCTCCATTAAACTGCCTTAGTAATTTTGTCAAAAATCCAATGGCCAGATATCTATGGGTCTATTTTGGAGTTCAATATTCCGTTTCATGGAACTACTTGCCTGTCTTTACGCTGATACTATTTTTTTTTTTTTTTTTTTGCGGTACGCAGGCCTCTCACTGTTGCGGCCTCTCCTGTTGCGGAGCACAGGCTCCGGAAGCGCAGGCTCAGCGGCCATGGCTCACGGGCCCAGCCGCTCCGCGGCACGTGGGATCTTCCCGGACCGGGGCACGAACCCGTGTCCCCTGCATCGGCAGGCGGACTCTCAACCACTGCGCCACCAGGGAAGCCCCGCTGATACTATTTTGATTACTGTTGCTTGTAACCAGGGAATGTGAGTCCTCCAAGTTTGTACTTCTTTTTCAGAGCCGTTTGGACTATTCAGGGTCTTTTGCATTTCCATGCAAATTCTTGAAGCAGCTTGTTGATTTCTATAAAAAAAAAGCTTGCTGGGATTTTGATTAGTATTGGTATTGCGCTCAATACATACATGTCAGTCAATTTGGGAAGAACTGACATAATTTTAGTCGAATATGTGAACTCCTTCTACATATAAGGTGCTTAAACCCATTCAATTTTTATAGCACTTGATATTTTCTAAAGCCAGTTCCTATACATTACCCCATTTGATCCATCACATAACCAGAGGAAAATGCTGGCCTCACTTTGCAAATGAGAAAACTGAACCTCGGGAGACTTGACTCGGGTCAGCCGGTTGGGTATGTGGTGGCGCCAGTTGGCCTGGCTTTTTCATTTCACGTCGACAGTATATGTGATGCTTCATCCTGTAACTATTGATCTGGTGTATCTAAAATGCTGGCATGTGGACCTGGGCAGAGAGGACCTGGCAACACAGCAAATTCAACCCTACACTTTCGCTCCCTCTTACTTGGGTAAAGTAGTGGCTGGAGACCCAGTCACCCTGCTTCCAGACCAGCCCTGGGGAGATTGTCCAACCATCTTGTGCATCTCAAAGAGTCGGGGAGCTTTAAAAATGCAGATGCCTCAGCCTCACCTCCAAAGTTTGGATCCAGTTGTTGGGGGTAGGGCCCCAGTATTAATATTTCATAAAAACTTCAGAGGTGACCCTAATATACAGCCAGGTTTGAAAATGGCCATTCTGGTGTTTCCAGGGAAAGAAAGAGCAGGGAAGTCAGGAAAGATTTCTGAGACTTGGGCAAAGAGTGAAAGGCCTGAGGGTCAGGGGTCACCGGCATAACTGGCCCTCTGATCAGAAGGGAGGGAAGATGACAGAGCTGGACGGAAGGTCTTGCCAGATTCCTTAGCAGAACCCGGAAGAGATACTAAACACATGACAATTCCCCTCCGGGGACTGATCCCCATTCCTTTAAAAATATCCTCACCCTCAGTGAATAATAAGAAATTCAAGCCTCATAGAATCAGATAAATTCCTAACAGGAAAATTCTTCTAATTTTCTTCTCTCTCAGGTAGGAAAACCAAAGTCCTCCGAGGCTACCGGCTGCGTCAGCGCTGTGCCCCCCGCCTCACCCCACCCCACCCCGGGGCTGGACTCCCCACGCACTCCTTCTGCTGCTCTGTGTAGCCTGGGCCATCCGCTCACATTTTTATGGGGAGGTGAGGCCTACTGGGGTGCGGGGCCGATTTCTGGGCCATTCAAGCCACCGGCTTCCAAGCCTTGGTGCATCCAAATCACCGGGGAATTTAAAATACAGATTCCTGAGCGCAGCCTAGAAGCCAGATCTCTGGGGTGGAGGCTAGGAATTTGATTCACACCCTTCCCTACTCTTCCTTCGCTCCCTGTGGGCCCATTTTGTTTTGCTTTTAGTGTTTGTGAACTCTGGAGGGTCTGACACTGGAGTATTCGGTAACCCCTGGGTTTGGTGATCACCTGTGAATTTTACTTGTGGAAACACCTCTGCCCCCATGTGCCATTAGGAGTGAACAACACCAGATTTATAGCCTGATGCAACCAGGATTTTCTTCCTCATTTCCACGAGCTGAAATACAAACTGAACATAGCAATCATTTTAAGGCCACGGAAAAACTGATGCCACGACCAGAGCTTTGGGCAACCACGGAAAGAGCAGGACCTGCCCCAGCACCCAGGCATCTGTCCTGCAGGGTGGGCGGGCACTGCCCAGACAGTGGGCATCCCGGCGCCCCCGACCCTGCAGGTTCTGGGACCACCAACCCCTGCCCAGGCACAGTGCTGGATTCCCAGCCAGCACCTGTGGGTGACCCGTGTTCAAATCCCTGCACTGCAGCTGCTCAGTGGCACCTCTCAGGTCCTCATCTGCAAAAGGGGGCGCTGGCGGCTACTTTATACAGTGCTTGGGGCAGCCCTGCCTGCTGAGCTGAGCTGTGAGGCTCAGGCCATCACAGTGTCCCTTGGTGCCTGCCCTTGAAACCGCCTGGCTGAGGGCCCTGGGGTTTGCGTATCACAGAAGCAAGAAATGCCACCTCCCCACACCAGGCTCGACTGAAGTAGGTCTGACCCCAAGGATTGCACACAGTCTGCAGGGAGAGAGGTGGATTTACAATCCATTATAACGCAGTGACTTGGTGCTGAGCTAACAGGCGGGGAGGGTGGGGTGACCAGGGTCAGGAACAGAAGTGCTAGAAGTGTCTTCAAGCTCCACCAGGAGTTTTAAGGCGAAGACCAAGGGCCGAAGGGTCGGCATGCTAGGCAAGGGTGCCACGTGTGACACGGGACAGGGTGTGGGAGCTCAGGAGGTACGGCCACTGGACTCAGGGAACAGCCAGTCTCCACCGGACCCAACAAAGGCTGCTGGAGAGTGGGCGGCACCAGGAGGGTGGCGTGCTCTCGTTTCCTCCGCAAAGCAGGCAGATAACTGTTCAGTGGTAACCACACGGCTCGGGGACCACTGGCTGGGAGACGGCTGGGGACGCGGAGGTGAGCGCGGGCCAAGGGCCTGTGACAGCGTAGGAGCTCTGTGACCTGTTCTTTGATTTGTGGACCTGGATCTTGCCCTGGGACCCCCAGGGTTACAGGAAAGGGTTCTCTCGACAACTGCATTAGCCCTAGATTCCGAGCAGCTGGCAAAACCCTCTGCATCTTTGCCTGATTCTGCGCTGCCTCCTCCTCTCCCGGCCCGGATTCCAAGCGCAGAGCCTCAGCTAGGGCCACACGCTCCTTCCTCTACTCCCCTCAGAAGCCCTGTAGGGCAGCGTCTGCATCTGACCCTCCTGGAGGCCAAGGTCCAATAGCCGTCCCGGCCTCTAAGCGACGGACTCCCACCTTGGTCCTCTGGCCCACACCTCTCCGGGGCTCTCCCTGCTCCTCAAGGGCCCTTCACCACCCCCACCCCCCATTCCCGGCCACCCCCAGGGCCCCCTCCTCCCCGCCCCCTTCTCCATCCCTCCCCAGCCCCGCCCCTCAAGCCTCAGTAGCCGCTCCCCCGACCCCACGCCGCCCTGGGGAGCCCAGGGACCCCCTTTCCTCCAGCTCCCACTTCAGGGTGGCTGTTGAGGCCCGCGAGCACAAAGGGGAGACACAGGACGCGGGGCCCTGGCCTGGAAGTGGTGGCGCCAAACCGCAGCCCTCACGCCTCTGGCCGGGCCTCGGCCGCCGGGAACCCAGCCGCCCCGCCGCCGCTGCATCCTCCATCCTCCGCGCGCGCGGCGGCAGCACCCTTCCCGCGGCAGCAGCATCCCCCATTCTCCACGCGCGCGGCGGTAGAATCCTTCCCGCGGCGGCGGCAGAATCGTTCCGGCGGCGGCGGCAACCTTCCCGCGGCGGCAGCATCCCCCATTAAACGCGCGCGCGCGCGGCGGTAGAATCCTTCCCGCGGCGGCGGGCTCCGCTGAGCCGCGCCCCGCACTGTCCTCTCCATCAGGTCCCGGGTGCAGCCTCTGTAGGTGCTTTGTTGGTGACCGCGAGAGTGTTCAGCTTTGGGAAGATGCAAGTGGAGGGTGTAACCGTGAGTCAGGACAGCCGGAGGAGCCGGGCAGGACAGCTGCTTCTTCCTCTTTCCTGTCCAGGAACCAGCCACTGCGTCCCACTGACTATACCTCCTTAACGCTTCTTTTTAATGCGGTAAAATATACGTAACATCAAAGTTACCATCTTAACCATATTTAGGTGTACAGTTCAGTGGCATTAAGGATATTTTCCTTGTTGTGTAACCATCACCCGCTCCGTCTCCAGAACTCTTTCCATCTTGCAAAACTGCAACTCTGTCCCCATTAAGCATGAAGGCCCCATCTCCGCTGCTCTCCGGGCCCTGGGAACCACCATTCTACTTTCTGTCTCCAGGAATTTGACTTATAAAACAAGAAAGAAAGCAAATTGCCATAGAGCTTTTATTGACAAATAAAAGTCAATAAGTGGTAACAGTATAATTTTTTGTGAATGAGGGAGGAGTGGCTGGATCTGGGAGCCCAGGTCTCCATGACCTTCACCTTCCCTGGGGGGCTCTGTGCTGCCTTGGAGGGGGCTCACCCCTTCACCCCAAACAGCGAGGGGCCCAGTGCTGGGGGACAGAGCGCTGGACACATCTTCTCCTGTGCTCCCTGCGGCTGTTAGGAATCACTGGGTGATCTTATGCAAAGGCGCAGTCCGTGTTCTGAACAAGTTCTAGGCGAGGCAGACCTACTGGCCCAGGGACCACACTCTGAGCAAGGCCTCTCTCCACCTGGGTGAACCTTGCCACCCAGGCCAGGCAGGACCTCTTTGAGGTTCAAAAAGGCCAGGCCCGATTCCTTTTTTACTTTTTATTAAATCACCTGATATATTTTTTAAAATGAAGAATGCCAAAGCAGTTACAAAAATATTGGAGTATTTTAACAGTTCACAGTTTAACAAATCAACAGATTTGTCACGCCTGCACAGATACAATGCATATAATTGTGCCTGTCACAAAATAATTACTGCGCTAAAAAAAAAACAGATTAATTCCTAGGGCCCGGTGGGTGTGAGGAGTGGGGATGGGATGCAATTTTAAGGTTATGGGATGAGCAGCTTCCACTCTTGTCAGTTTTCTCTGGGTCTGCGTGTGTAACTTCATTGGGAAATAGTGTTGAAGGGTCTGCACTGGAGGCTCCTCAGGCACCAGGGGGCCCAGCGGTCCTGCAGGCTCCCGGGCACACACCTGGTGAGCGAGGCTCGGAGACCAGAGGCCTGGCCTTTCCAGCGGGGCTGTGGTTGTCCTGGTCCCGGTTTGGGGACCCTCTCTTTCCAAAAGATTGTCACAAGCCATGTCTACTTCCTCCAGGAAGTCCCGACGCTCTTTCATCCGCAGAGGTGTGGGCTGACTCTGGCCTCAGCTGGACATTGCAGGCCATGTCACAGCAAGTGGGAGAGATTCACTCGAAAAACCTCCGGGATGGGGCCTGGAGGCCATGTGGCAGGCACTCTCCAGGGGCTGGGCGGGGTCTGGCGCACATCTGGAGGATGATTTCAGAAGCTGAATCCAGCTGCTCTAAGGCTTCCCAGCCCCTCCGTGGGCCTGTTTCTCAAGCCCCTGGTGTTTACAAATGGAATGACTTTGTGTTATAAAATTTCTCATTTTAGGAACGGATTAGGACAACATTTCTGTGAATAAGAAGCTAGTTTAGCACATGCAAAATATTATTCGACTCGTAACACAGACCACCTTCCCCTCACCCACCCAACAAACACACACACTTATTCTCCTTCATCCTTGGAATCTAACACGATGTCTGGCTGGCCCCAAGGAATGAATGAAGTTTTAAGGGCAGCCCTAGGAGACTCTAACATCACAGCCGCTGTCTGTCTTCAGTCTTCACCTTGCCGACTCTGTGGGGACAGGGCCCTCCTAAACCCACAGAGGGGTGCAGGCATGTCAGGACCATGGGCCAGGGTCATCTCGCCTGGTCAAGACTCCATCAGGGTGCCTGTCCTCCCGGAAACACCTGGTTCCGTTGTCCTGTTCGCTGGCTGTCCTTGTCACTTAAGCAAATCTGAGCCACAGCACTAGGGAAATCAGTCCTCTGTGGGCGCTGGAGCCCAAGGTGCTCCCCCCACAAGAGCTGGGCTTGCTGTGAAGACCTTCATTCACCCACATCTGTAGGTCTGTCTTCTCCAGGTCACACGCACCATGGGCACTGCCGGCTCATGACTGCCTGCTCACCCCCCTCTCTCCAGCCAGGACAATTAGAGCTACCCAGGGTGTCCCCATTTGGAAGTGTCCGGAATCCTTCCCTGCCTGCCCATCCAATTTCCCAGGCAGGGCTGAGCAGACTCCTTAGTAAATAGGTTAGCATAATACCAAACTCTTTCAGCATTCAAACCCATTTTCTCCCAAGCCACAGCTCACCTGGCTGTGTGATTACCCTTTAGACTGCTGCTTTCTCCCATCCTCGGGGCTGGAAAACAAATCAAGTGCTTCCTGGTGGACTGAGAAGGTGGGTTCTGTGTAAGGATAAGAGCACCATTTAGACATAATCAAGGATCCAGAAGAGACTTGGCTTGGACAAAGACAGACCATTTCTAAACCTGTCACTGCTGTCTGAACGTGGTGGACTCTTCCCACAAGGCTGCGACTGTGTAGCTCGCAAAGAAATAAATCACCCTGCAAGTGAGTGTAAAAGGGCTTTCTGCCCAGACAGCATGCTTGTGACGCGCCACCAAGAAATGAATGTTACCTCTTTTTCCATGTAGAGCCGGACAGTTTCATAAACTCTTAGGGGCATGAAATAAACACAGAAGTTAAAACAGGAAAAAAAATATATTCACGAGAACAAAAGCACGTGAACACATTTTTAATCATGTATTGGTGTAGTTTGATTTCCAACTGGTATATGATAAATATTTGCTAACATTTCATTAATGAATATGTTCCTGCGGAAAAGAAACGCCTCTGTAAATAATTAGTAAGTGGAAGACGCAGCAGTAATGAAGGACTGCAGACCCAGCTTGCCCAGTGTATGTCAGTAAGAGTACTTTCTATTACAAATAGCCAAACACCAACTTAACATGGCTTCAAGAGTAAGGCTAGGGCTTCTCTGGTGGCGCAGTGGTTGAGAGTCCGCCTGCCGATGCAGGGGATACAGGTTTGTGCCCCGATCTGGGAGGATCCCACATGCCGCGGAGAGGCTGGGCCCGTAAGCCATGGCCGCTGAGCCTGCACGTCCGCAGCCTGCGCTCCGCAGCGGGAGAGGCCACAACAGTGAGAGGCCCGTGTACCACAAAAAAAAAAAAAAAAAAAAAAAAAAAAAGAGCAAGGCTATTTGGAATTTGCAAGTCCAGCGAGGGGACAGCCTTCCAGCGTGGTAGATCCACCTCCAGCCCCCCGGCTTCTTGTGGTCTCTGCTCTGCCATCCTCGGGGTCAGCTTTGTCCCAAGACTGCTGCCCCCCTCTCCACTGACTTAATGGAACAAACTGACATCACTGATTCACTGTGGAGGTAAAGATGCCAGCTCCAGAGGCAGCTGGGCCTCAGTGGAATCCTGGCTCTGCCGGAGCTGTGCATCCTGGGTAAAATGCGAACCTCCTAAGCACCAGCTTCCTCATCTGGAAAATGGGAATAATAATAGGGCCTGTGGCCTAGGATGGCTGTGAGCATTAAATGAGATGGTGAGATGGTGGCTGACACGAACAAGGCACTTATAAATGTCAGCGCCCACTGTGTCTTTACGGAACATATTCAATGCTCACAGAGCGTGGGGCATCGTGCTGGCTTACGGAGACAAGAGCCAGGGAGAACACAGGGGAGGAAGTAGGTGCCCTACCCTTGATACCCTCACCCCCAAGACAGGAGCAGGAGTGGGGACCTGACGGCACCTGGTGAACAGTGGACAGAGAAGCAGGGAAGCAGGGGGGAAGGCGACACTGGCCTCCAGGGCTGCTCTCAGGCTTTTGGGCTCCTTTATGTTCGGCACAGACAAACCAAATACAGCCAGACCTCAGAGACAGCACGGGTTCTGCTCCAAACCACCAAGAAAGGGAAGATCACAAGAGAGCAAATCACATGAATGTGGAGTTTCTCAGTGCATGTGAGTTAATGTGTACACCATACTGTGGTCTATGAAGTGTGCCGTCAAATAGCATTATGTCTAAAGAAATGGACATGCCTTAATTAAAAATAATTTACTGCTGAAAAATGCTGACCATCGTCTGAGCCTTCAGTGAGTCACAGTGGTAACATCAAAGATTCCTGATCACAGACCACCATAATCAGACGTAACAGTAACGGAAAAGTTTGAAATATTGTGAGAATTGCCAAAATGTGACCCAGAGACAGGAAGACAGGAGCAAATGCTGTTGGAAAAACGGCTCTGACAGACCTGACCAACATGAGGTCGCCACAGACCTTCAGTTTGTAAAAAACGTAGTATCTGTGAAACACATTAAAGCAAAGTGCAATAAAACAAGGTCCGCCTGTACTGGTATCGTGAAATTAGAAAAGCAAAACCCTCCTACACTGTTGCTGGGAATGTAAATGGAGCCAAATGTAAATGCAGCCACTATGGAGAACAGTATGCAGTTTCCTTAAAAAACCAAAAATAGAATCACCATATGATCCAGCAATCCCATTCCTGGGCATATACCCGGAAAAGATGAACACTCTAATTTGAAAACATACATGCACCCCAATGTTCACAGCAGCACTATTCACAATAGCCAAGAGGTGGAAGCAACCTAAATGTCCACTGACAGAGGAATGGACACACACACACACACACAGTGGAATACTGTTCAGCCTAAAAAATAGAGTGAAATATGCCATTTGCAGCAACATGGATGGAGCTAGAGATTATCCTACTAAGCGAAGTAGGTCAGACTGAGAAAGACCAATATCATATGATATCACTTACTTGTGGACTCTAAAAAAATGATAAAACAAACGTATTTACAAAACCGAAACTGACTCACAGACATAGAACACAATCTTATGGTTATCAAAGGGGAAAGGAGTGCAGGGGAGGGATAAATTAGGAGTTTGGGATTAACACACACACACTACTATATTATAAAATAGATAAACAACAAGAGCCTACTGCAGAGCACAGGGAACTATGCTCAATATCTGTAATAACTTAAAATGGGAAAGAACTTGACAAAGAATATATACATACATATGCATAACTGAATTACTTTGCTGTATACCCGAAACTAACACAACATTGTAAATCAATTATACTTTAATTAAAAAAAAAAAAGATAAATTTTTTTTTTTAAAAAGCAAGAAAGAATTTTCTTGACTCAAAGGGACCAGAATACCCTTTTTTTCTTATCCCAACACAAAGGAACACAACATTTTCTAGGATTGGAGACAAAAGCAACCACACCCTGCTCAAGCCCAGAGAACCTGTGTGGTGCAGAGCCACGCGAGGTAACAGGAGCAGGGAAATTATGTCCCTGGTTATTTATTCTGGACGATGTTAGGCAAGTACTTAACTGTGCTTGGAAATGTTCCATGCTTTTAGTACATAACGAAAATCAAAATTTTTGATATTTAAGCAACTTCCCCCAGGAAGAGAAAAAGCAATGAAAATCTATTTAAAATAACCATAGAAGTGAAGACATTTGACCTTGCATCTACTGCTCCCTTCTCCCTGCTGCCCGATGCCCCCCATCCTGAGTTCTGCTCCGTGCGGGGGGGCGGGGGAAATGTCGACTAGAAACTGTAGCTGTAAACATCATCTTTGTAGATGAACTAGTTAAACTGACGTTTAACCATCAAGTGCCCCCTCTCTGCCTGCCGCCGTGCCGGCTGCCACCCCTGGATGCCAGAGTCCTCGGGGAAGCACATCAGGCTGGGTACTGCTCCTGTGAAGCTCGCAGAGGGTGGGCGCTCCACGCAGACAGAGGATGCTGTGAGCTCAGGAGATTCCTGCCCCAGACCCTCTGGGAGGCTCAGCTCGCCCATGCACACGGGTACTGGGACTCTGTCGAGACGCCAGCCACAGCTTGGAATTCACGAGCGGCCCTGGAGTCCTCCTGTTTGGACCTGTTACTCTCCACACTCCCTGTTTCATGCAGGAAAACCCGAGCCCCAGAGCAGCAGACTGATTTGCCCCAGTGCTTCCCCAAGAGACCAGCACAGGTCGGAACACAGTTCCACATTTCTTCCTCCAGAACTTGCCATTCCCTTGGGCAAGGAGCAGACGGCCCATTTTCAGCCTCACTCTGGACCACAGGCCATCATTCAGTATAAACTACTGTGGAAGAAATCAAGTTGTAAAGGAAAGACCGCCGGGCATCTTTTCAAGTTGGCTTGATAGTTACAGGATGAGAGAGGACGCTGTGAACATACTGGCCCCGGGAGCACCTGCCCTTAAGAATGGAAACACCAGAGCACCAAGGAAGTGCCATTTGTTAAATTACAGCTTAAAAAATTCTTCTTTAGGAATGCTGAAATCGATCGTATAAACTGAGTCACCGGTGTGGGAGAGGGTGACAGGGCTGGTAGGGCTCTGGTTAATGTCAGTTGTCTGGCTGGTAGGGGAAGAACTGTGCTGGAAAGGAAAGCAGGGATGCTCTTTAGGGATAGGAATGTGTTGGAAGAAATGCCTTTTAAGCCAGGGCATGAAGAAGTTTCTGGCCCAAGCACTCAGCTCCCCCTACCACCTTGCATCAGCCTCCAAGGTGGGGAGCTCTCGAATTTTCCTCAGAACTAGTGGTGTCATCTGCCAGCAAGATCAGCAGCTACTTTTCTAAGTAAAAAGGAGGAGGAGGAGGAGAAGAAGAAAGCAAGCAAGCAAGCAAGCAAGAGAAAATCACTGCATTAAAGAAGGCAGTGAATATTTTCACTGTGTGGGAAGGATATTTCCAGCACATCTGGCCAAGAACTTAAACCCTCCAAGTGGTTAATCTAAGATTCTCATGGTTCCCAGGGATGTTTTATTGTGTTACTTCCAAGTTTTATCACTTTACTTCCAATTTGTATCCTTGGGGATGGAACAAAAATGATTTTCTGAATCATAGGAAATGATTCAAGCCGGGTACAATTTGATATTAACCGAGGGTATTCAGGAACCACAGATGAACTTAGCAGTTTTTCATAGATTCTAAAATGGGATTCAAAGTGGCAAACATTATTTTTTCCTCCTAATTCAATAAAGTGACAGAACGAGTTAAGTTATTAAAGATCTGACACCCCACCAGGATTCCGCAGTACTGGGGTAAACTCAATTACTCTTTCTAAATAATATAGCAGGGGGAAATGAAAGCATTATTGTGACCATGCCCAAGAATAAATGAAGAAAACATGTTTAGTTTTATGAAGAAACTCAGTCCTCAAGACTTATGTTTTTGTAAAACAAAAAGAAAAAACAGTCAATTGGATTAAAGAGATTCTTTAATCCTAGATTTCCTCCTAGATCCTACCGACTTGCTATTTAAATTGCCTCGCAAGCATGTGTGGCTTAGGAAATACCTACCTACACTTTGTGCAGTCAGGATGGTGGTGAGAAAGATGACATTTGCCTTTGAAAACTGTCCGTGTGCCGAAAGGCTCAGGGAAAATAAAGCTGAAAATATGAAAAGAAAAGTGAGCACGCTCGCCCAGTCCAAACCCGTGTTAAGGACATCGTGCTTGAATTAGTAATACGGGTTCTGGTGGCATATTCAGAAAACTGGTGAACTGAGTTTCCTAATATTTTATTCTCTGAATTAACTTCCACCTTCCAGCAAGGGAAAATGCCTGGAAATATATTTAAGGGTGCTTATGGCATTACATACTCAGGAAGAAAATGACGGAGGACATTACTGTTCCTGCCTAAATATAAAGTGAGGTCGTCTCTCAATATTATCACTCAAAATAGAAGGAATCATCTGATAAGCAATATCTTAGAAAGATTAATTGAGGTAGGCATTGGTCTAAAACAGGACTGTCGGATTTGACAAAGAAAAATCTGTAGTTGGGCATTCTGTATGCCCAGTTAAATCTGAATTTCAGATACAGAACATTTTTTTTTTCAGTATAAGTATGTTCCAAACAATATGTGGGGCATTTTTACACCAAAATGTATTTATTGGTTACCTGAAATTCAAGTTTAAGTGGACACCCTCTATTTTATCTTGCAAGCTGAGTCTAAAATGACCTTAAAACACTAGCTTTGGATGATTATAGAGGTCATTTGATGGAATGGATTTTGAAAAACAGAGACAAAAAAATTGAACAGGTTTAGTATTTAGCAATTATTCTTGGGGCTGTGACACTCGATTACAATTGTTTATATTGTTAACAATGCTTATAAAAATCACTTACAAAAGCCACAAAGTAAGTGTTTTACATGTGGTGATCACTAAGTGAAAACAAACAAAAAAAAGACGAGCACAGAAAGGCAAGCCATTTCCTTGTGGCCTGGGTAAAATTTCCAGAGAGAGCAACATATATTGAAAGTCGAAAAGGGCTGTGCTTCATACAACTCTGATGATATAAAATGATGTTTTAGGAAACTCAAAAAGAGATAATAGCAAGGACAAAATTACTAAAGCCAAAGACGCATATAAGTGATCGAATAAAATTATTTCATGTTAAGTGAGAGCAGGAAAAAGCAATATTCTAAAACCATGTTAGTTTATCTAATGTGTAATTTACATACTTATAACTGAAAGCAGACATTTAAGCATTCCATCTCCGTCTCTTAAAGGGTATCTATATCCACGTCTAAATCGCTATCATCCATCTGTATACCCTCTATCTATCCATCTAAGCTTTTCCTTTTTTAATCTTCTCTTTGGGAAACTAGAGGATCACATTATATACCAGACTGCCTTATGTTTGGTCATGTATGACACAGAGTACACAGATTTTAGGAAAATGTACGGACTGTCTTATCAAGCTCAAACTCACTTATATCATGATGCTAATAAAACTTGTGAATCTGCCTAACGTTTGACCCACCTAACAAACTGTTTCCGGGTGTGACCGCTGCTTCCAGCCAAGATGGAGTAATGGGACCAGGTTTACCCTTCCCCCTTAAACAATTCAAAAATTGGACAAAATATATTTCAAAACTGGTTTTCAGACATCAGACAATGGACAGCACAAGTACTGTTTCCCCAAGAAACAAAGTGAGTCTTACTGTTGCATGAGCTTACTGCTTGAAAGCAGTTCCCAGTACAGGAAAGAAGAATCTGAATAAAGTCCAGTGTGCTTGGTGTTTTGAGCAGATGGAAGTTGCACTGCATGGAAGCTAAGGTGGCTGGAATTTAAGGGCAATGTTTTGGAGAGCGAGAGCTGCACAGAGAGCGAGCTTTGGAGATCTGCAAAAGGGTCCCTTCAAGTCAAAGTGATGCATGAGAGGCCTCTACCAGAGGTTGAGAACCACTTCCTTGAGTTCACACAGGGCTGAGAATAGTCTGTGTCCTACCAGTCAGAGTGGTAGCTGGGGCTTCTGGCAGAATTCTCAGAAGGACATTTCTTCAGTAGTGGGGACTAATTAGCCCTAGACTTAAAGGCAGTTCTAGACTTGATATATAAGCTTAGAAACAAGTATCAAAAGGATCCAGTTAATTTAACAGTGTGCCAAAACAAAATTCAACACTAAACAAATATAACGAGGTCTAGCAACCAACAAAGCAAAATTCAAAATATCCAGCATCCAATTAAAAAAATTACTAGGTTGAGAAATTAAGAAGATGATCCCATAACAATGCATCAAAAAGAATAAAATACCTAGGGATAAAGTTAACCAAGGAAGTGAAAGATCTGTACACTGAAAACTTTATGATTTGATGAAGGACAGTGAGACACAAATAAATGGAAAGATACTTTGATCGTTTTTTTGAAAGAATTAATATTGTTAAAATGTCCATACTACCTAAGTAATCTACAGATTCAATACAATCCCTATCAAAATACCAAAGGCATTTTTCACAGAAACAGAAAAAATAATCCTAAAATTTGTATGGAACCGTGGAAGACCCAATTGCCAAAGCAATCTTGAGACAGAAGAAGAGCAAAGCTAAAGATATTATCACACATCCTGATTTCAAAATATATTACAAAGCTATAGCAATCACAACGATATGGTACAGGCATGAAAAAAAGACATATAGATCAATGGAACAGAATAGAGAACCCAGAAATAAACCTGTGCATATACAGTCAACTTATTTACCACATGGGAGCCAAGAATATAGAATAAATGGGGAAAGGACAGTCTCCTCAGTAAATGGTGTCAGGAAAACTGGACAGCCACAAGCATAAGAATGAAACTGGACCCCAATCTTATACCATGCACAAAAATCAACTCAAAATGGATTAAAGACTTAAATTTAAGACCTGAAATCATAAAACTCCTAGAAGAAAACAGAGAGGGTAAGTTCCTTGACATTGGTCGTGGCAATGATTTTTTGGATTTGACACTAACCAAAAGAAAAGGCAACAAAAGTAAAATAAAAGTGGAAGTATCAGGTTGGCCAAAAAGTTCATTTGGGTTTCTCCATAAGATTTTGGCCAACCCAATACACCACGCTAAGAAGCTTCTGCACAGCAAAGAAAGCCATTAATAAAATGAAAAAGCAACCTACAGAATAGGAGAAAATATTTGCAAATCATATCTCTGGAAAGGGTTTTATATTCAAAATATTTAAAGAACTCACACAACTCAACAGCAAAAAACCAAAGAATCCAACTTTAAAATGGAGAGAAGAACTGAGACATTTTTCTAAAGATGGTATACAAATGGCCAACAGGTATATTAAACGGTGCTCAACATCACTGCTCATCAGGAAAATGCAAATCAGAGCCATAGTGAGATATCACTTCACACCTGTTAGAATGGCTATTATCAAAAAGACAAGAGATAACAAGTGTTGGTGAGGGTGTGGAGAAAGGGAGCCCCTGTGCACCTGCTGGTGGGAGTGTAGTGGGTTGGCCAAAAAGTTTGTTTGGGTTTTTCTGTTACATTATCTTATGGAAAAACCTGAACTTTCTGGCCAGCCCAATAATTGGTACGGCCACTATGGAAAAGAGTATGGAGGTTCCTCAAAAAATTAAAAATACAACTACTGTTGTATTCCCACTTCTGGGTATCTATTTAAAGGAAATGAAATCAGTATCTCAAAGAGATATTTGCATCCTCGTGTTTATTGCAGCATTGTTCACAATAGCCAAGGTATGGAAACAACCTAAGTGTCCATCAATGAATGAATGGATAAAGAAGGTGAGTGTGTGTATATATGTAAAAATACACATACACACACATCTTCTTTGTATACACACACACACACACACACACATTGTTCCCATACTGTTCAAGGGCCCCAACTTCTTCATAATCCAATCCAATGACCCACCTGTAGCTCATCCCAAACTACCACAGGGAAAATCTTAGTAAATTGATACTACTGCGAAGCACATCCTAGCATGACCTACTTGACCAACAATGGCTTCCTCACCGCTGACATCTTTTGAACACACTTTTTTAGCCTGGATTCCATGCTACCCCAGTGCAGAAGCCAAGACAAAGCATTGTGCGCAGTTGATTTACGTGTGAATGTGATCTCAGGGAGCAGTAGTGTGAGGTGAGGGAGGGAACAAGGAAGGAAAACCAATTCAAGGATGCATTATTCGGTTGGCTGCCACAGTGGGTGACTGGTGCTCAATTCTGTCAAGACCTTCTAAAGTGCCTTACGAAATGCCTCTCCAAACTGTTCTGCTTCGGGAAATCAAAGGAGGAAGCATCTATATATTGATCCTTTTTTAAAAAATTTTTTTTAACTCTTTATTTTATTTTTCAATTTAATTTTATAAATTAATTTATTTATTTTTGGCTGCGTTGGGTCTTCGTTGCTGCACGCGGGCTTTCTCTAGCTGCGGCGAGCAGGGGCTACTCTTCGTTGCAGTGCGCGGGCTTCTCATTGCGGTGGCTTCTCTTGTTGGGGAGCACAGGCTCTAGGCACGTAGGCTTCAGTAGTTGTGGCACGTGGGCTCAGTAGTTGTGCCTCACGGGCTCTAGAGCACAGGCTCAGTAGTTATGGCGCACGGCCTTAGTTGCTCCGTGACATGTGGGATCTTCCCGGACCAGGGCTCGAACCCGTGTCCACTGCATTGGCAGGCGGATTCTTAACCACTGCGCCACCAGGGAAGTCCGCCATTGATTCTTTTAATCCATTAGTCAAGGGTAACCCCCTGGGCATCAGTTGCACCTCGTATCCTGAGTTCAGAGTGGGTCCTACGAGCATTCTGCACGGATGAGGCATCAGAGAAGCTCCACTGCCGTGGGCCCCGGCAAAGCACCTGCCCAAACATGGCTGCAGCCCATGTGGACACAGTCACTGTAATAGCAGCTGGAGGAAGAAGGGGCCCGGAGGAGTCTGACGTGCACAGGAGTCCTGCGTAACTTGGCACAGTGAAAGCCTCTGACGACATCAGAGAAAAATTTTAGTTGTCTGTTTTTGCCTATGTAGAGCATATTTTCCGCCAGTGCAGAAATTCAACTGGAAAAGCAATTACCGCATATTAATCAAGCAGATTTTAGGGCCTACTGAACCAGCGTCAGGTTTTAAAATCCCTTATATTGTTGAGTATGCTTTCAACAGACATTATCAGTAACTAGTAAAATACAAATTCTTTTTGTATTTGTATTCTTTGTAATTTAAATGGGAAAGCACACCAAGAAATGACTTCATTTGAAAATAAAACAGCCCTCGCTGGCAGCCCACAAGCTTATTTATTTCATCTCTGGCTACTGCTGCCCAGGACATGTTCTGTGCTCTGGACAGATGCACACTTCACCCTCTATGACATTCCTAGGCTTATTCCTTTCTCTGAGTCCTGGAAGCTGAGGTAAAGCAAATCTGACTTGGTCACATAGCTGAATAAGTTTGAGCAGGGCAGGGTCTCTCAGAACTTCATTATTCTCATTTGCAGAATGGGGGAAAATAATACTTAACTCACAAAGCTTTCGTGAGGAGTAATTCTATGTGTAAAGTGCTTCACGTAGTGCCTGTCACATGGTAGGCATTCGCCGTAACTTTAGGGTCCAGGCGAGATAATAAAGCTAATTACGCAACTTTGAAGCGTGATGCATAGTTTGCTTTACACAATGCCTTCTGGCATTTCTGTGACAGTGAAAACATCATTGTTACTATTACAATTCTTATTATTGACAGGGGCTTGGAAAAGGTGAATGACTTGACCAAGGCTGACATTAAGTAAGCGGCAGGGCCAAGACCTAGGTCTTCTGACCCCAAGCCCCGTGTTCTTCAGATGCTCCACACCAATCCTCCCCACCCCAAACCCTTCCCACGGTGCCGCTTCCTCTCAAGACGGGAGAGTCATGGTTCCAGCCCTTTGCTTAGTGCTTGATCCCGTCATGGCGTCCACTATTGTGTTTCCTGTGTGTATCCTGACTCCTCAATTAAATGTAAATGTAGTTCCTTGAGTGTTTGAGGACGGTGATTGAGGTTTGTTTCAGTTCTGTTTGGCTACAAGTCCTAACGGACTATCAAACACATACCAAATGCTCAGTAAATATCTAGTGAATTCAACTCTCTTGCTCGCTCAAAGAACATTCAGGTTATGAGCAAATTCATACGCAAGATGAAGATTGTATTAATTGTTTAGTAACACTTTAGAAAAGCAGGAGCCCCAAACCCCTGCAGAATTAAAAAAAAAAATCTTAATGAAGACTACTGAATTCAGGGGGACCTTTGAATATTCCAGCCTTGGGATTATCAATGCGCTAGCTCTCCGTTTCGCTCACTTAAACACTCTAAGCTGATTCATGAGAGGCTAGGAAACGTCTGGTCATGAAATGACTCCAAGTTTAACTTACCTGCTAGAACTAGGTCATACTATAAGTCTTAAGAAAAAAATCGTATTTCCGTTTGGAGAAAACACTAATAATAGCTAACACTTATGCACGCTTAAAAGCTAGGCATGTGCTAAAAGCTTTACAAATACTAAATTTTAAATCAAGTTTAAGGCGCAATTTACATACAAATCACCAATTTAAAGTGTACAGTTTGATGAGTTTTGAAAAACGCATATATGTGCACGTGTAACCACCACTACAATCAAGATTCTACCAAACTTTCATTTTTATTGCTGAATAATTTATTTCACTGCATGGATATCTCACAATTTATCTATTCATCTGTTAATAGACATCCCTTTGCGGGCTATAATATAAAGGTATTTTGAACATGCATGTACAGACTATTATGTGGACATGCTTTCACTTCCACTGGGTAAATACCCTAGAGTGTGATTGCAGGGTCATATGGTAAGTATACGTTTAACTTTATAAGGAACCATCAAATTGTTTCCCAAAATGGCTGTTTTTTATATTCCCACCAATAATGTATGAGCATTCCAGTTGCCAACACTAGATTTTGTAGGCTTTTTTTTTTCCTTCTATTTGTTTTTTATTAAGGCTGAATTTAAAGCCACTAAGACTCACCTACACAGTTCTGAGGATTTCTGCATTCACTTGTGCAGCAAAAATCAAGACACAGAACAGCTGCATCACTCAGAGAAATTCCCACACGTCCTTTTGCAGTCAATCCCTATCTCACTCTTGCACCCCGGCAGCCACTGCTCTGTTTTCCGACCTCATGGTTTTGCCTTTTCCAGAACGTCATATAGGTGGAATCATGAGTATCAAATCAACACACTGTACACTTTAAACTTACATAGTGTCGTATGTCAATAATATTTCCATTTTAAAAACAAAACCAAAAACCTGTCTTTGTGGAGTTTACCTTCTGGGGCGGGGAGAGGAAAACCAAGAGGCAAGTGTACGTTAGTGATGGTCAGTGCTATGTAGAAAATAAAGCCGGGCCAAGGGGGCAGGATGCTGGCTGGTGTGGGGAGACGAGGACAGACTGCAGTCTTATACACAGTGCAAGGGGGGAACCTCTAATAAGATAAGATCTGAGCAGACCTGAAAGAGGTGAGGGAGGAAGCTGAGAAGCTGGGGAGAGACAGATGCAGATGGAATAGGAAGTGCAGAAGTCTCGAGACCACAAGCGCGTGGCAGGTTCCAGGAACAGTGAGGACAGCGCTGGAGCTGGAGCAAGCAGGTGACGGGGTGGGAAAGACACGGCAGGACACGCAGAGCCTTGTTGGGCACAGTAAGGGGTCTGGCTGCCACGGATGGGGGTGAGAGGAGGAACGGCAGGAGGACCACCCAGGCTGCTGTGACGAAGCAGACAGGTGCGCGGAAGGGGGAGGAGACAGCAGCTGGGAGCCACTGAAGGAAAAGCCGGGTGTGGGGTGGGGGGGGGGGTCGTGGGCGTGCGCGTGCATGGAACCAAGGTCTCCCTGTAGCTTGGACAACTGGGAAGGCCGGTAAGTCTGTAGGACGGCAGGCTGGACAGTCGAGGCAGGAGGCAAGTTTGGATACGTTCAGTCTAGAGAGAATCTGAGTCATGGGTCAGATGTGCCAGGCAGGTCTGGGCTGGGAATCTGGGACTCGGCAGCCAGGGAGCAAGTGTGAAGAGGAGAGGCCTGGGATGGAACAGGGAAGGGACAGAAAGCAGTCAGGTGTGGATGAGAGGTGCTTCGTGGAGAAGCAGAGCCAGGGAGCAGGCTAGAGAACCACGGCAGGTGTGGGTGTCTGTCGTCTGTCACAGACGCAGTTAAATATATGAGTCTGCAGTTCAGGGAGGAAAGAGGCTGGACTTGTGAATTTGATGGTCACCAGCAAGACTGGGCAGGGCTGCTCAGCGAATGGGGGTTGATAAAGGAATAAAGAAATCTGAGGACCGTGCCCGAGACGTTTCCAACACTTCAAGTGGAATTTGTTATTGTGGGTTTTGCTTTTTGAAATTCACGCAGGAGAAGATGGCTGTCAACAGAGCAGCCCTCTCTCCGAGCCACTTAACTGCTACTGTTTGCTCAAGCTTTAGACCAGCCTGGGAGCGTTCCTCGTGCGTGTCCCTCAACTACTGCATCGGAACCAACTGGGGACCCTGTTGAAATCGAGGATTCCATGTTCCACCCCAACCCTACCAAAACAACCTCGGGGGCCAGACCCCGAGAAGACAGAAAACTCCAGATGATTCTCATACACACTAAGTTTAAAAGCACTTCATTAAAGGCAGGGAGAAGAAAGCAGAAGACAATCAGAGCGGAAGGGAAATACAGGTAAGACTGACGGCAGTGACACAGCGGGGGAACTCTGTAGCCAGATCTGGGCATCGTGTGCAGAACTGGGGCAGGAAGACTCAACACGGAAACACGGGTTCAGCTCCTAAAGACCACCGTTACCGTTAGGGTCAGGCCACTCACTATCGGAATTCCTCAGTTCTTAACATGTTTTAGAATAGCTTTATATGAATGAGTTGAATTTTTAAGAAAAGGAGTATGGTAGTTTCTTAATCTTCTGTATTTTGTGTCGAAGGAGGGAGTAAAAATAATTGTTTGGGATAAAAGAGTCAAAGTAGGCTCAGCATATCACAGAATTCAGCATTATTCTAGAAATGGAAGGCTCATTATGATTTCTTTCTACTAGAAAGGTGTCTATTTCACATCTTGTATTATAGCACTAAGTGTAACAGAGAAACGAATCCGTATCTAAACCATAAGTCATTAGTTCATTATGGAGGCAGAAGATATAGATATTATTAATGAAAACAGCTGAAGAGATTTATTTGGAGGCCACCTGTTAAGGCACGTTTTAAAATAAAACACCTTTGTGTATATAAAAATACAATTGACTCCATATTTTGATTTATGAAAAATAAATTTATTACATAACACCTTGTTTTTAACAATGTTCAATTTCTTTAAATTCAGAATACTTGTGTCATTCATGTAAAATAGTTTGATACAGTACATTGTATGTTATAGGTTTTCTTTTTCCTCAAAAATTCTAAGGCTCTCCTACTCCTTCTCCTTTGCTGAAGTAAGGGCACCCTAAACAACGTGCGAACAAGTTTTTAAAAAGAAAATGAACTGAACAAAATTTTAGTAGCACTACACCAACCAGCTTTCAAATCAGGACAAAGTATCTGAATTGGATGCCGCACCTTTTTAAGGAAGTTATCATTCATGCTTTTTTCATCTTTAAAGCATGCTCACAAGTCAGCAACACCAACAGGAAAAATGAAACACCGTCTATGACAATCAGTTTAGTTTGTTTGCTGAACCAAACAGGTTTATATCAATGACAACATATTTAATTACTATCAATAGCAGCTTTAATACCAGTCAAGTCATAGATTAAAAGTAAAAACAAACTCATAAGTTGGAAATCAATCTTTGGGAGTTTTGAAACCTTCCTGGAAAAACTATGTGGCTTCTTGTACTTTCAAAAAATTCCAAGCAGTATTCTTGGTCAAAAAACACTGATTAATGTAGAAAAGGAATCAACCCACTGTTAAGACACTAAAATGAACGGTGTACCGAAATAATCTCATTTTGAGTCTTGGTTACTTTGTTAACATATACTGTATGTTTCAAGTACCAGTTAAACTTTTGTGTGTGTGTGTACTATTGATCAGATAATGTTGTTACACTGGAAGAATTCACCACATACAACGACAAATGCTCGCCCCTAGCACGTTTCACAGCTTCAACTGCTACAGACTGTCACTGAAAAAAATGCATTGGTCAGTCTGAACCATGTCAAGTAAACTATGGAAGTAGCAAACCCACAACACAAACTGTGCTAGCACTTTCTTCTCAAGTCTAACTCCAAAAAGGTACAACTTGGAAGCCACTACCCCAATCTGTGAAAAGTGGTGGAACTCGGCTACCGGACATTTGACTACGTGGCTGCACAGTACATTCTCATGGCCCATTCCAGGTTCCCGCCGAGAGCCGCAGGCAGCCCTGCAGCACAGCGACAGTGCATGGACAGTATCCGATGCAGCTCAGTACCGGTGTGTCTGATGAGAGTACTGTGGAGGCTGCTGGGAGGTAGTTGAGTATCCCATGCTGCTCTGTGGCTGTGATGTGCTTGGTCCAGGGTTGGGATAGGCAGCATGTGGATTGGAACGCTGGAAAAGGAGAGGGAGGGCAGATGTGACTCAGGTGTTCTAAGCGCTGGCTGTATCCTGAGCCAGCAAGGCTTATGTGTGTTTGAAATGTCTTCTATTTTACGGCAGTAAGAATTTTAAAAGTCTTGTGCTATGTATTGGCTTTAGAATTAAAATGACAAAACCCCCAAATCTTTTAATATCAACTTTTCTTTATGAAGGTCTGAAGTATTTCTGGTAAAATAACACTAAGCTGAGTCTTACTATTGTGCTGTGCAGTTCATTTTTTCTTCTGTAACAGGAACTCCCTTTTATGCTGTTTTGTATCTACCTGAGAAATGATAACTAACTTGCCTGGGATGCTTACTCTTGAACTCAATGATGTGTACATTAAGAAATTCAAAGCTAATCTACATGCTTGTTTCTTCAATAGAAAACTCTCAACACACACGCATGACTAAAGAACAGAAATGAATGTGACAAAAAAGGGGACCGCAGAATCGTTTCTTCAGCATTAGGTATTTTTATGCCCTTTACATTAATGAATCTTACTTTCTGCTACAAGTGATATACAAAAGTAAAGTTACAATTATTAAAATGTAGGAAGAGTGGTATTCTCAACTCTACAAGCAGCGCAAGGGGCAGCGTTCAGAGTCCTCTAGTTTTGATCTCTCCTATTGCTACTCCCACTCCTGCACCTCTCTCTCATACTGTTAGTTCCCCAAGACAAACACTACGAAAGAGTAACCGTGATTTAATACTTTCTTCTTTCAAAGCATGTTTAATAAATCATGTAATTTGAAATTCTGCCAACCCTAGCGAAAATAACATTTTAAAAAGAGTGGACATGTGAAATTGTAGTCAGAAATGCTATTTTTGAAACCACCCACAAAAACCACCACAATAACTTCAACAAACAGAAGCACAGCAGCATGCTCCACCTGCTCCATTTTCATGCTCAGGACGCACCACCTGAGCGTGCAAACAATCCTTGTGCCGAGAGGTGCGTTCTTTCCCTCCAGGTGGGGAGGAAAAGGTAGTGGAGCAAACATCAACCCGCAAGACGCCTGTCTGCGAGCTTACAGGAGGACAATTACTACTCGGGCAGACAATGATTCCCAGGGTTTGGTGGGCTGGACCTCCCGTTAACCATAGCAAAGAGTTCATGTCTAGTTCTTGAGGTGTAGCCGCAGGCTCTGGGAGCCGTATTAGTTTACTAAGACCTCTTTCTCTCTTTTAGTAGGGGAATAACTCTAACTGGTCAAGTTTTCAGTATGCTTCCACACTGAAATCCAGATCAGTTGAGAACAGGATTAGAACCAGCAGGGAAGTGGTACACGATGTTCAAAATGGGTCTGTCGGCAAAGGACCTGACCATGTCACTTGAGAGGACCCACAAGTGGCATCGGAGCCACCCCCAGCAGATCTGAGTCTGCGTCCTGAGTCCACCTCCAGCTCGTGGGGTGAACACGGGAAAGGGGCTTAACCTCTAGAGCCTCAGTTTTCTGAAACGACAATAATGCTGACCTCACAGAGTTGTAACGCTTGGAGGAAATGATGTCTGTTCCATACTTAGTGGAAGAGCTGGCACATGGTAAGTACTCAGCAAGCTCTTCCCATGACTACAGTCACCACCAGCACCACCACCAGCACTCAGGAAGTGTGTCCTGGGCACTGTGAACGCTACTAGGAATTCTAATGATGACGACGATAATAAGAACGAATAGGTGAGTGGTGTCATCTACTAAATGCCTGTCAGTCAGGCCGGCCACTGTCCTTAGCTCACGTCCGCTCATGGAATCCTGACCACAGCCTCACGCTGACCATCATCCACATCCATCCGACAAATGAGGAAACTGAGAACATCTGAACCACCTACTCAAGGTTGCCCAGAAGTCAGTGGCGGGGCTGGGATTTGGAAGCCTGAGTCCTTAATCACTGTGGTTTCAGAAACAACAGGCATCACTTCCTGAGCGCCCACTGTACGCTGGGTGCTGAAGTTCACCACAGCTGTTCCCACGGCAACGGCAGGTTAGGCTTCGCCCGTCTCATGTTACAGATGAGAAGCTAAAGCCTTGTCCAAGGTCACAGAGTTAATGAATGGCGTAATTTACATCTGATCATGTTAAGTCTGGCTAAGCCCCCTCTACTGTACCACCAAGTGCTTTCAATGCCAATAACTCTTCATGTCAACGTGTCTCCCAGGCATGTAAAGGTCGGTATTTTCTTAACGACGTCGCATTTTCCAGTGGTCACAAGCCCACATGCAATACTGACAAGGCAGGTCAATGCGAAACAGACGGGAAGTACCTGATAGTCTGAGGTCATGATCAGTCCACCTGAGGTAGTGGTAGGAGGGACGACTCTCACTTTCTTCAGCGGGGGCCCCTGGGTGTGACTGCTGTCTTGATTCCCTGGGTGGCCGGTCCCATTCGTGTGGTTATTGCCCTGCTGCTGCTGCTGGTTCTTCTCAAGTGGTTAAACACAAAAATAAAGCTCAGCTCAGGAGGAGAACAGAACATGTCCAAGCCAGGAGATGGCAGAGTGGCACCGAATCAAACAAGAAGCGGCCAAGCGCACTTTAATACTTACTTTGTCTCCTTTGTCATCAGGCTCCTCTTCTGTTAAAAATTCTCGCTTGGGGTAAGGGATTTGACAACCGGCAAAAACGCTGATCATAAGAAAAAAGAAAAGTGATTTCGGGTATACTAATCAATATTTCAAATGCTGCATTTAAGTGGTTTTTGTTTCCATCTTTTAAGATGGACCCTCTGCCTGCTTATTTGTGATATAAGCACCTTTCATGCCGCTGTGACACAATGAATCTCTTCTTCTAAGCAGTGACGTCACAGCAGGCCAGGGGAGGGCTTTTCATTGTATAAAAATAATCAATGATCATCTGATAGGACTCAGCTTTCTTCTTTGATCCCAGGCTCCTTTTTTATCACCACAACCAAAAGATAGATTCCAGCTGGAATGTCATTATTTTACTCTCCAAACTGCATTTAAAATGAGAATATGGAAACACAAATATACTTGGGAATGGAGTCTGCAACTGGAACACAATACTGTAACTGCAAGCAGTGAGCCAGCTCAGGGAGTCTGAAGGAGTGACAGCTGTAAAACCCCTGACGACACTTCAATCATCAGAGCTCATTCTTCACTTCTCATAAGGATTTCCTTGGGTCCCCATGTAAGAGCAATGGCAACTTGGAGCTGACAACTAAAATAAAGCATGCACCAAAAAAGTCTATCATGCTAGTGAGTTAATAAATTGATCACTTACTCTGATGTAGGAAGTGGGTCTTCTAGGAAATAGGGGTCCTGCATAGCCTGCTCTGAGGTAATTCGCTTTATTGGGTCCATGGTAAGCAACTTCTGAAGCTGAAACCACAAATCATAAATACATCACTGCATTACTTCTCTTAGTTTTATACTCTTTGGCACATTTTTGGGAGGCATGTTTTCTGATGAATAACACCAGAATTTGGAGGGTATTTATTCCCCCAAACTAACAAAAAAAAAATCTCCCAATTGTTCCATTTAATGTAATAATTTACATTTTAGTCATTCTAAGACTCATTATCTCACTTGGTTCTCCTACAAGAAGTAACTAAACTTATGTCTTCTTACTCTAAACCAATGACCTTCTCCCTAAACTGCTATATCCAATTTAAAATGAGACTAAAATTCTTGTATTTTCTGTTAAGGGGAAAACTTATTATAACACAAATAATACACCAGCCACATGTGGCTATTTAGATTTAAATCTAAATGAATTACAACTAAATTAAACCAAATTAAAAATTAATTAATTAATAACCAATTAAGAAATCAGTTTCTCAGTCATGCCAGCAAGCACACGTGGCTGGAGCTGCCCTACCAGACAGCACGGGCATCCGAGTCCTCCTGACAGCTCTGCGCTGGTCTGAATAAATGTGGTGGCTGGCACAGAGCTCGTAAAGTGCAGAGGTGTAGCTATGAATTTATTAGTTGAGAGATTCTGAACAAGTTACTTAACCACTTTGTAACCCCATTTCTCAAATGGAGATTAAAAACAGTACCTTTTATCATAAGTTTATTTTCAGAATTAAACAAGTTAATATGTGGAAAGCAATTATAGCAGTGCTGGGCACAAAGAAAGCACTATATAAGTGTTAGCCATTATTATTACTATTATTACATAAAGCAATGTCACACTAATGTGAAAACTCAGTATCTTTTGGCTGAAATATAATTTACTGAAGGCTCTATGAACTAGAGTATTTGATGTAAATATGTGATTTAAGAGATGATCTAAACAGTAGTCTCTTAGCTTAGATCTCTGATCTAATGCAGTGTTTTCCAGGCTTTAGAGTACACCAGAGTCATCCCTGGAGCACTTCCTAACAACTCCCAGATGTCTCTGGTGCCGCTAACCTATGACCATACTCTGAAAACCAAGCAACTAGCAGACATGTGGAGACAGTGGGAGATGACACAATCAGAGAACAAACGGACAGAAAATATTTTTAAATGCAGATGAAATCCTGGGATGCTGAGACTTTAATTTTAATGAGCTGATATTTCAGTGGAAGCACAATTTATTTTGAGATTGAAAGGAAAAGCATGCATTTGCTACTTAAAATACTCAACAGTTTTAATGGAATTGTATTAGAGCTTTCAGATGGAGCCACCCAAGATAGGTCACCCTAGTAAAAACAAGCAAGTAAGCTGTAAAGGAAGCCTATCTCTCTACACTTTTTGGTGGTGGTGGTAGCGAGAGTCTCCTCAGACTAGACTGAGTAGCAGTGAATTGGGGGGACGTAAGATAATTCCCCTAAATTGTGACTTTTGTTCTACCACTATTATCATTATTTTGTTAGAATAAATAAGGCCATAACTTTGAAGGATCTAACTTACCTTCCAATTTGGGTACTATTTTAAGTACATTATAAGAAGCCATGATTTGGATAATAATACACTGTGTGGTAATATGGTCAGTTAAGCACTGCTTTTTAAATTGCTGATTAGATATGAAATGTATGATACACAACATGATAAAAAATTACTGAAGAAGATGCAGAAGCAGAAGAGGAGAAGGAGAAGAAAAAGCAGAAATACAAGAAATATTTGCCAAGGGGCCGGGTACTGTAATAAAGGAAAGCTTAATCCTTTCAAAGTAAAAGAATTCCCATTTAATGAACTCATTTAAAAATACTGGGAATAAAGGATTAAAAGAATTTAAAGCCAAGCAAAATATAACCCGCTTCCCCAAATTCCCCCTTTATATTACTTTTTTTGAAAACCATAAAACTGGAAAACATTTTTAATTGTTATGATGTAAAAATGGAAAGTTTACTGTAAACAAGTTTAAATGACAATAGTTGAATATAATGTCACAAATTACCTTGATAGCGCAGATTCATTTAGATTCTAGGTCAAATCATTTTTCCATTATATACTATCTACATACTACATTTCTCATATTCTTCCAGAAAAAGCACATAAAGGTCCCTGAAGGACCTTTAACAGCCAAGTCTATAAGAGATAAACTTATAAAGAGGTAATCTGTAAAACTTATTTCTGAACAGTGGGATTGTTTTCATCTTGATTCTTCTTTGAAATTTTAAAGTAACTGATGAAAACCAATAAATGGAATTTTTAAAATGACTTGACAGACTTGGTACACTGACTCTCTTTAGAAAATCTAATGTAACCAAACATTAAGTCTGTGAATTAATGTTTAGAAAAATTAGTATTAATTTTTCTAATTAATTAGAAATTCTAATTAATTTTTCTAATTAATGTGTTTAGAAAAACAAGTATTTGATATCTTTACTATATGCACCAACGAGATCTCTGCATTAGTATTACTATTAAAGAATTCTAAAAGTGCTGAGTAACCACAGAAATTGACTCAAAAAAGCCTCAGTTGGGCTTACCAGGAGGAAGAAATGCATTAGTACTGTTTAGTACTTTTCTCTAATGCTTACCAAGTGGAATGCTTTACTATCTGGTTTAACTTTATGTTTTTCCATATACTTGATAAGGCTGCAGTTGGTATACCTGAAAGAGAAATACTATGAAATAGCTATATTAGATATGAGGTTAATTTTACATTGGCTGAAGTTTTTCCGAACAGAATTATTTTAATGATAACCGACACAGAACATACATTGAAAATGGTATTCAATCAATTTTATATTTCATTCAGTATTCACACTAGTCACTTCTGAATGGATACTATGGATTAAATGCAAGATAATTTCATGAATAATATACACACTGTTTGGCTTTGTTCACATGAATGCTATCTCAACAATTATCTTAAATAACATATGGGTCAAGAGTTTAACTCAGCCTTACTAGTAAGTTTAAAATAAATACAAATTTAAAAAAATCTGTCACAGGTCTATAAAATCCCTCTCCCAATCCCCCTGATCTTACGTTGAGAATAAATGAAATATTCCTTCTTCTCCATTAAAACGTACTTAAATTTACAACCAACCTGGGTGGGTAGGCAGGTGGCTATCAGCAAGGTTTGTTTATTTCAGTCTCTTACTGCTTCAGCTATGATACTTTCCATGGATGCACAGCTTCCAGAAAGTAATAAATATGGAAAGAAATGAACTGACTTTTTTTCTCATATCCAAATCAGCTGCTAATATAAGATATTCATCTTCTTTCTATCACCATTCAAACATCTTAAGAAATGAAGACTATCATAATGCAAAAGTATTTATTAGACTAAATAAGTAAAATTATTTAATAGAATGATCTTGTGTTGAGTATTCTACCATGTTGAGTATTCAACCTTATACTAAGAATTCTAGAAAAGCAAAAATCAATAAAAGGTCTATTTTCTTTCCAACTTACGTATTTCTTCTGAAATCTTTCATTAATGTTGAATGTTCAGGCATCTTTTTTATATCTTCCCAATCTTTATCTGTGAAATACATTGATATAATTTTATATTGTCTAGGTTCCTATTCTCAAGAATTTTAATAAAGGTTACTTCACTTTTCATTACCTGTCCTATACTTTTTAACTTCCATGAAAGCACAGACTTCAAATAAATGGTCAGCTATAGTAAACATCTTAAACATGTAAATGCAATTCCCCATACCTTGTACTGAGTTCAATCTATCTCTTTTTAACTTTATTTTTTGAATGCCTACTTTCTACATGTTTTACTATAAGTTACCTCAATTTCTGTAACAACAGAGGAACAAGTTATTAACAAATATTTGTTATTTAATAGTTCTATTTCTATTCGTAAAACCACTTTTGTCCCACCAAATTTCTTGGTTAAATCAGCACCCAATCTCCTCAACAATAAGTGTACTATCTTCCCCCCTCAGTAGCTTTAAGCTGTGCCTCTTTTCCTATGGCCCTCCTCACTTTCCCCTCATTAAATACACTGGTTTCTGTGGTCATCAAGGTAAGCAGTAGCAGCTCTTTGAAATGGAACAGAATAGGATGCAACTAGCATATTAACAAGTCAGCTGGTGCCCTGGCTAGTTTCCAGCTACTGGATACATTAGGTGGGAAAAGCCTAGATCAGTCTTGCTGGCATTAGAGCTACTCAGACACCACACGCTTTTTTAGAAGCTTGCTGTCACCCTCAGGGCACTTCACTGCGAGCCTACAGGTGCCCGCACTCTACCAGGTAGCTTCACAGCACTTCAGCTTTTAAATGACCTTCAGAGGTTTGCTTTTCTTTCAACTGACTTATAAAAATATTTGCTACCTAACCTCCAGATATCACATATTGTAAACTAAACACATGCTTTAAATTCCTAAATGGCATTTTCTCCTTAACTACTTCCTTGTTCAATTTCTCTGTTTTTGTCAATTTCTCAAGCTAGAAATCCTGAGATAATCTTTTATTCTTTCCTCAATTACATGCTTCCTGTCAAAAATTATATCTTTATTCTTTCTTCTCCATCCAAATCACTTTATACCTGGAGTACCGCTACAGGTAAGCAGCTGGTTTCCTGACTTGAGTTACCTTTCTTAAATTGATTTTTACATACCCCTGCCATACTAATCTAAGATTGAACATAAGCCGTGTCACTAGTTCTCAAGAACTTATCACAGAGTCTCATTCTTTAGCACAAGTCTAAATTTTGCTGCCTGCCTTTTAGGTTCCTTATAAGCTAAGCCTACCCTAACTGTGGAACCACATACTAAGAACCATTTTAGAACCATCACCAATGGAGGCTGCCCCCCAACTCCACCCCTGTAAGCCATGCTCTTTCCCCTGGGGCCTCTGAAATGATGGGTACATTCAGAGGTGGGAAGAAAAGGCCATTCTCCCCATTACTCGAACTACTCCCATTCTCTCAACATTCTCCTTAGAGCAGTTCAATGTCAACTCCAAGAGGGCAAGAGTCATGTCTGTTATATGAACAATATTTCATATTTAACACAGTGCCTGAAACATGGCAGGTGCTCAATAAATAAATATTTAGTGAATAAATGAAATTCCCATCACAACAAAGCAATCTTTGTAGAAATGTCAGTCAATTTTGGAGAAAGGTAGTTATTCTGCATTTACTGATAATTAACACTTACAAGGGATGTGGAATTATAACTCCCAGATATTTCTGTATTAGTTTTGAGTTACGGACCTAAGAAAAATTCATAATAAGAAATAACTTCTAATAAGTACTTGACTAGCCAGAACTATGTAGGGGTTTTAAACAAATTTTCTTTATTCTGGACCTCTGGGCAGAGTTTCTGGTGGGTGATGAACGGCTGTCTTGTGGCACAAGGGACAGGGATGCAGCTAGAGATCTAAAACCTGTGACGGGACACCCAACAACTCCCTCCCTGCTGCAATCAGTGCAGGCATGGTCACTGTGCAATGTGAGCCCTTCACTCACATCCTGACTGTTCTAACTTCAAAGAATGTTCTTACTGACAAGAGTTATATAGCAAAAAACGCTATTATTCAATACAATGTACTGCACAGTGCCCTAAACAGAAATACTGTTCAAAATTTGTAATCAAATACCAAGTAATGACATTATTATATATACTGCCAGACAAAAATATATACTACTGAATTTTATTTCATCTCCAATGGTGAGAACTAAAGGCACCTTTTAAATACAGATATTGCAATCATTTTAAATATGAAACAAAACAAAACCCCAAACCAAAATGAAACAAAAATACACCCTGCAAATTCAAGAAACCCCTAAATATTTTATGCTAATATGTGAACTCTACAAATTTTGCTATTTCTATGGGTCTTTGATTAATGCAAGTCATCAACACAGAGAACTGAGTAAGAGTAGCTTTCATCAGCTAAAAATATACACCTTTCCAATAAAGATTATCGAAGTTCAAACAACAGTGATTTAAAAACAAAAACAAAAACATAATGTGTACCTGCAGGAAATCCCATTACATTGAATATTCTGTCCAGCTGGTCATGGTGATAAGGATTACTAGTTTTGATGTCCTCTTGTCGACAGTGAAATATTGGTTCTGACGTTAGTAGTTCTGCAAATATACACCCTATAGCCCAAATATCTTTAAAACAAAAAGAAAGAAAAAAAAGGAAAAGAAAAGAAAAAAAAGGAAAGGAAAAAAGAAAGGAGGAAAATAAAGTGGTTCTTTCCAAAAGAAAATGCATTTTTATGTTGGCAGGGAGTGTTTTTTAGTTCTTTTTCTCCCCTAATAAGCCATATTAATTCCTAGCAATTATAAATATCAAGGAATATTGTCTGTACATACATATTCCCACCCCACCCACCCCAGTGTTTCATTCCCTGTTAAACCTCCATCCCACCCAGTGGTCTCAGTCCAAGTTTAATCGAATTTATTACCTAACAATTTTGGTGAGTTTAAGTGCTTCAAACATTACCTTATCTGTGAAATACATACAAAGCTGCAGATGGAACATGGGAACCATAAACAAATAAAGCGAAACAAAAAAATAAACAAACAGAAAACCCAAACAGCCTGTGAAATTGTGCATACTTGTGCAAAATTGTGCAAATTTTGTGCACAATTGCACAATTGTGCAAAAAACAATCAGCACCATTTTTTGAGGTAAAAAATATTTTTATTCCTATCTAGTTTATGTACTTATTAATTTGTGAAGCTTAACAATTATCCTGCCATGTTAGCACTAGTTAGCAAGGTACTGTTGCAACAAGAAAAAGACAATGCCTAGCCTCAAATATTCTAATGAAACAGTATTTATACTGGAAGAGCTTTTTGTTCAAGTGTTTCTCCATGCTATAGCAGAGTCAGACTTTGCAAGTTTAAGTGTTTTATAAAGACAAGAAAATATGGGGCAAAATACTACCTTTAAATAGGCACAGAGGTGACAAATTCATAAGAATTATTTAAAAGCCAGGCAAATGGATTCCTCTTTATACAACAAATTTCCTTCACTCACTTTAAGATACAGGCTAACTTTCATTCACATTTAATTCTTACTAAGAGAACTACTGGCAGTGGAAAGATATACATGCCAACCTGGAATCTGAAGCTGAAAGCCTCCATTTCTACTCAACAAATCCCTAAATCGACCACGGTAACTTCCCTACACTCAGCACAATGCTGTGCACACAGCAGCCACTCAGTAAGTGGTTTCTCACCGACCTAACCAATACCTGTGGTAAACACAGCTATAGAAGGACAAAGCAACATCACTATTTTATTAAGGCCGATTATTCAGGTATGTTAATAATGGTCACTTAAATAGAAAGTGGGGAAAATGTTAATTTATAAATAACTGAAAATTCCTAAAATCTACAACTGGAATATAGATAGTTAATTTAATGTAAAATTATCACACTTACATTTCAAAGTAACAAGGTAAACATCTATTTACTTTAAGATGACCAACGAGACCACAGCAGGTGATTTTAAAAATGACACTGTCTGCCCATCAGTTTTCTCCCCCATCAGAGAACCAAGTCTGGCCAACACTACCATATGGAAAAGTCTCATCAAGAAATAAAAGCCAAGCTATTTTCGTTTTACTACCAGAGAGTAAGCGGGAAAATTAATTATTTTGTGATTATTCTTTATACATGGTTATCCCATAGGAAGCTAACCTTTGATCATCTCAATCCAAGGGAAGATAGGCAAGCTGAGTGGGGTCACCAAGAGGGCCGGGGGGTCAGTCTGCATCTGTAAAACGCTACTCATAGCACCCAAGAGACACTGTAACAACTCAGCCTCGTTATGAAAACTCGAACAAAAAAATAAAACATGTAAAGGAAGATGAGAGGTAAGTAAATAGTTTAGCTATCCTATGTTGCTTTAAAAAGAAAAGTCAGGAAAGTAGGATTTCCATAATTACTTTACTGAACCTTGCTTAACTTTACCCTAAATAACCTCTCTTCCTATCTTTTCTATTATCTTTCACCTTCTATCAATTTCACCATCCTTCCCTTCTTCAAATCCAGACATTAATCACGAATTTGAGTTAGCTGATCAGGCTATTACTTCGGATAAATTTCTAAATCTTTGTAAACAAGTCTCTCCTATCTTGCCTATTTTTTCAGACTGTGCCAAGGGAAAAGTCCCTTCCTGCTCACCTACCTGTCAAACTCCTTCTAGAAAGACCTTCCAAATTAAAAACATACAAATCCCATCTATCTCTCAAAGTATGTGATGTTCATGTGTAGCTACTGAGCTAACCAGGCAAAGTGGACCGCAACTGGGGGCTACACAGAACCAAATGGGGGGCGGAAAGATGTGTTAAATTTGTTTTCATCAACAAGTGTACTAACAGTTAGCCTCTATCTCAACGAAAGAGTAAACTCACATCCTCCCGGTTTCATTGAAGTTCAGACTTTAGTAAAACTTTTAAGACTGCCCTAGTTGACTATTAATTAAAGATTGATACCCCTCTTTCAGCCTTCTCCACAAGGTCAATCAAACAAAACCCCCAACGGTCAAAACTGAATTAAACTTTGTCCCCAGGAGCACAGGGTTGACCAAGCTATCATTTTCTCTCTTGGGTTTAATGACTCAGCCTGCAGTTCCATACAATGGAGTGAATGAGCACAGCACTAAGATCTATTCGCCACGAGGGTGGGAACATGCTGGCTGATGTGCTCAGATTTCCCCTATGCTCTCTTGCTTCTTCTTAGCACCTTCAGTCTAACATAACCCACCAAACTCCACTGGCAGATTTAACCCTTCTAAATGAGACCATTAAAATGAACGTATATCCAGCAAATAATAGGTAAATTCAACCACAAAGGTTCTTCTATCTGCTGAGCCTACTACAACTACCAGACAGGGAAGTCAAAACGCTAGGCAAGTGCCTTCAGGGTGGTGGTGGGGATGTGCTGAGTGCTTTACTGCACGCTCAGGCTACCCACCTGTGGAGCTGGACGAACGAACCGTGTGAGAGAGACTGGAAGCAAGGAAGAAGTTTCATTTTCTACTCCTGGATTCTGTTTTTTAAAATTTATATTAAAAATGGCTTATATATGATATCTGTCTCTCTCTCAAACAAAAAAGCAATTTGTAAGATATCTACATTATCACTTTTTTGAGCAAACATTTTGATAGAAGAAAGCATTTTCCAGTATTGCTCTGGGCCAGGCCAGGCATATGAGGAGGGACTGGGACTGACCTTGGTCTCAAGTCATCTGCCCTCAAGTCAGTTCCCTCTGTGCTCCCGCTACCTCAGAAGGCAGTGGTTTCTATCCAACGTCACAGAACTTTCAGAGTTGAAGGGGATCTAAGAGATGATTTAGGCTAAATTCTCATCTTCAAAAAATGAGGCCATAAAGGACTAAACACCCTGCCTAAACACCGTCCCCCTCCCCGAGTGGCAGAGCTAACGCTACAAGTCAGAGCGTTAGTCTTGGTTACTTCTGTTGTTCAAAGATGACAACATAGTTTATGCACACAGTCATACTGTTGTCTCAACTGGATGGAGAACCCTTAAGGGTAAACGACATAATTTGCGTTCATTTTGGTTTCTCTTAAGTTTTAAAAAGTCTAATGGTTATCCAATAAATTTTGATACTGATGAGAAGGAGGAAGCCCTTCTCTTTGCTAAATTATAAAGCCATTTGAACAAAGGAATCTGTCTAACAGCTGGTAGTCTAGCTTTGTGACAAACAGCCCTGACCTAAAACTGCTAGACTGCAGACTGTCCTGGTGAATAACAGCTTATACAATTCTCAATGCTCACAATAAAATATAGATTTCTTAAGAAAAAAGTAATAAATGATGAGCCAGAGTCACAAACCTATGTTATAGTTTATTTTTTACTCAATTTAAATCAATTCAGTGTTGAGTTTTCTGTTAACAGCAGCTGAAATTAGGTAATTATTTCCTTATTTGTATAGCCTCTTAATATGTCTTACCAAAAGTAACACTGCTTTTAAATATTCATTTTCTAGGTGGAAAAAATACCTATGTATCATATTAGTTTTCATGCTTAACCATTTAGAATACCTTTGTAAAAAAGATAACCAAATGTGTGCTTAGGTAGTAATATACATTCAAAAACAGGGCTAGCTTCAATAACTTTTATTTTTCCTCCTAATTGGCTTTTAAAAAAATAAATATTTTATTTTGGAATAATTTTAGATTTTTAGAAAAGTTGCAACGGTATAGTACAGAAAAGTCTTATACCTGACTAACTTAATCTACCTTTATTTTTCTATACAATAAAATGTGATCTCAAAGCAGGTATAAAGATTAGTGAACATAAAAGATTTTGTGAAAAAAGACATGCTGGATTCAAGATTAATATGGGGGAATGATTACAGGTATTTTTCCTTTCCTCTTCTTGAGTATATATTGAAATGACAGCAAAGAAATAAAGGTCCAAATCCACAGTAATAGAGAGAACCAGAGGAGACAATCAGGGACAAGACCCATTCACTCACTCAGCAGAGTACTCAGTTCTCACCATGCAGGCAATGGCCTCCAGTGGTGAACAGCTGGTCAAGGCTTACCCATGTAGGGGATTTCAGACAGGAAGACGGAAGTGTGATGGGTAAGGCTGATGGTGTGACCAAGGAAGTTCTCTCTGAAGAGGGAGTATTTTGACTAAGATATGGATGAAAAGAGACTGGACATATGCAGACTTGATCTAGCAGAGATACAAATAAAAACATTTCTGCAAACAGTTCAGAGAAGGCCCCAGCCCGCAGTATTACTGCTGAGTGGGAAGCAGACTTGCCCCGCACTGCTCTGGGGAGATTCTGTGCTTGGAGAATCAGCTACAAAGTCTGTATTTTGAACACTTGATCCCTGCCCACCCACTACTGCCCTGGGGCTACCAGGTACACAAAGCTTGGGCCAAAAGTTGGAGATTCTTCCCTTAAAGAATCTGAACGTCCTCAGTGCAAAGACTTGTGCATACTGGCATTTAGGATTCCCCAGTTAATGGTAGTTCTCTGCTGGATCACCCTGAAGTAAAGCCTGCCAATCTATGAGCCCTCTGATCCATGTACACTAAGTTCCCAAGCAGTTTTTTGTAACCTGATTCTCAAATGCAAAGAGACATCAAGGGTCAACAAACAGTTCAAGAACACCAGCCACATGAAAGGGAGAGAACAAGACATATCAGTAAAAAAAAGCAACTACAAAGAAAACACAGATAATTATTCCAGAAATATAGCAAATTACAAACAATTCAAAAGCATCTTTATCACTCACAGTGTATTTAAGAAGCTTTTTTTTTCCATAAAGCAATACAATATGTTAAAAAAAATAATCAGAGAATAAGAAGGGGTTCTTAGAAATAAAAAAGACAAAGGCAGAAAAGCATGAGAAGAAAAGTGGTATAAAGGATCAATCCAAGAAATCCAACATCTGCCTATACTCAGTTTAGGAAAGAGAAATAAAAACACAGAGGAGCCAATCAAGACTAGCTCAAGAGGATTTCCCACAGACATGGAACATAAACTTCGAACTGAATGTGCCTACCAAGTGGCCAGCACACCACTGTGAAATACAAGGGTGAGAAGTCCTATTTGTTTTCAGAAAGGACAAAACCCCAGGTAATTCACCACTGAATGAGAACAAGATCAATGTGAGACTTTCCATTAGTAACACTGATGCTAGAAGACAATGGATGAGCATCACCAAATTCTGAGGGAAAATCATTTTGTACCTATAATTTTAATCCCTACCAAACTGGAAAGTATCATGAAGGCATTTTTTTCAGAAATACAAGAACTAGAAAATTTACCTCTAAGATAGGTTACTTAAGAATATGCTGTATCAAAGTAAGGGATGAAATAATGAAATCCAGAAAGAAACAGATCCCACCCAGAGGAATAAAAAAAGGAAAAACTGGGATGAAAACCAATCCAGAATAGAGCAAAATACAGAAGACTTGTGGGGGGAGTTATCCAAAAAAAATAAAAATGGGTTTAACACCATCCTGGAGAACACAGAACAAGTTAAGTAAGCAATAAAGGCACACAAAAAAGGAAAAAAGAAAGGCAAAACACATAAAACTACATGATGATAACATTCTACCAAATAAAATGAAGCAGAATAAAGATGTCATTAATGGAAAAGTTGTGATAAAAGGATTGTGGTAGCTGAACATCAAATCCATTACAATATGTAGCCTAAGTATAAACAACAGTGGGCATTATGGTTTGCAAACAGAAAATAAATGCTGTAAACATCAACAAAGTGGTAATAATAATAATGATGACAACGGTACTATAAAGTGAGAGGTTGGTGGGGGAAGAAGTAGAAGAGCACTAATTTCCTAATTCTTCAAAATAGGGAGATAATCAATACTATCAAAAATTGAAAAGTGAACTAAGATGTTCTAAACGCCTACTTATTTTCATAATCTTTTTTCCTTAATTTTAAGGGGATGTTTTAGAAGCTAGTATTTCTTTTGGTGAAAAAAACATTTGTCTGAAGTTCAACGATTAAGAAATTTTACTGTATTTATTTCTCTTTTCAAGTAAAATTAAAGTACTTTTTACTTAGAATTCATAGTACAGTCCCATGTATTTAAAAACTTTTTTAGCATCTATTTATCTATCAGAAAGGGATGTCTGGAATGGTACACCCCTAATGCTAATGATGGTATTTCTAGAGAGTAGAATTTTATGTTAGCTTTTGCTCTTACTTTTATAATTTTCTATATTACTTGATTTAAAAATATACAGAAATATGTATACTTTACAACAACAAAGCCACTTTTAAAAAGTCATGGAATTTTAATTAGTTCTACTCACCAATAGCTTTGGTATAATGTCTTGCTCCAAGAAGTAATTCTGGGGCTCGGTACCAGAATGTTACGACTACTGGATCCAAATCTGCTAAAGGCTTCAAAGGTGAATTAAATAATCGGGCAAAGCCCATATCAGCTGTAAAGAAATAACGGCAATGCTAAGGACACAGATTTTTACAAATTTCATTGATTACTCTAATTTTACTATTATTATTAAGATATGAAAAATGTGAATTCCGGGGGGAGAAAACTAACAAAACCAACACAACATCTCACCCCTTTCAGAAGTCTAAATATAAAACAAGTTTGAGATCTTCATTCATTGCCAACTGTTGTCACTCGCTCCTCCACTGGGTTACAGGCACACTCTGCTGCCAGAGGTCAAGGGTGACCCTACCCTCCGGGCAGCTTCTTTCCATCTGCCTTACCACCATTGGGACGGGGCTGTGAAGCTGCATTCCCATTCTTTTCATTGGTCACGAGCACCAAGAAACTAGATCGGTTAGGGTGAGGCTTTCCATTATTTGCACCAATAAGCATGTTCACTGGTATGATCAGAAGCTGACTGTACAGTATCATAATGCCACTATTTCCCCCATTTATCTGGGTGGAGTTTTTTCTTTAAAGAATCATGCTTGTTCTTTAAGCTGGAAAAGACTTTAAAGATCATATAATTCAATCACCTCCTTTTTCAAATGAGGAAACTGAGGTTAGAAGAAATTAAGTGATTTGACAAATGTCATAAACTCGTATCTCGGAGCTGGAGCTGTAATGAGATACAGTTCACGGCATTTCACACGGTTTAATATATAGCGTGGTAATTCGGGCATGGACATTTTTCCTAATAAACTGCCACCTTCTCATAGGCAAAAACTGTCTCTTTTTCATCTCTCTCCCCCTTTGAGCATCAAGTACAGTGTCATTACACATTGCTTTTGCCAAACACACGCTGAATGAACAATCACTATTCATACCACCTATTCGAAAATTTCAAGATTCATCCACCATTTGTTTAATTTTGCTCTCCTAATATATATTTTTAACGAAGTAGGCCCCAGTCTAATCTACTTAATTACAGAGGTTAAAAAAAAACCCACAGAAATTTGGCAAAGAATTAAAACCATGAGTCAGATTACTAAATACTGGTTTACAGAAGAACTAATATTTCTTCTTAAATGTGAATACTTTAAGCCGTTAGTGGCCCCCAAACCTGCCAACATCATACATGTTACAGAGAAGTATAATTCCAAACTAGATTACTTTTAACATATAAAATTCCCCTAAATCTTACAGTAAAGAACACATCTGTAAATACTGTTTGGCTGGGTCTTTTAGATTTTGCATGCTTTGAACTTACATTTGACTTTGATACCACCAAGGTGGATTGGATGAAATCCTTTAAAAGCACATGTAAGGACTTAACAGGCGTTTGATACTATGGTAAGCACTGACAGGGCCTGGTTCTCAAAGCAAGTCAATGACTAGGAGCATTTCGAGGTGCGTCAAATGTTCGCACTACTAAAACACTTGCAAAATTTATATCAAGAGTATTTCAAGAGTCTAATTAGAAGTAGAAAATGAGATTTGGGGAATTTATAGGGGAGGGTAGGGAAGAAGGGTTAAGAATATCTGGGTTTTTCTTTGTTGGTGAAGTGGTACAAATCAGCTGATAATTCTAATTCATATTAAATCTTACAATCAGAAATTCCTATTTACTTTGTTATATACTCCCATAAGCCTGCTTGCTGCTTTTAAATTAATATAATTTAGTTACTACATTTCTTCTATCCACACACAAAACAAACTGAATAAATGTGACAAACACAACTCTGAAATGACAATGAAAAAATAACCAGTTAGGAAAAATAAATCTAGTTCTATCCTTATAGGTTATCAGACCAGGAATGGGTAAAATTTTGCATTGATATATAAGAAAACAGAGCTATTAGAAAACATGCCGAGGTAGAGAACGCTTGTTAATTTTTTCCCTTCAGGCAAAGGCTCATTAGAACCTACTCAGCCTCAGTGGTATCCTTAGTTTGTAATTCCTAATCTAGATGAGGCTAACAGAGGCATATGTTCTGACCTAATGTGGCTCAGGTAAACAGAACCGATGGTATAATTACTAGTACACTGTATGCCCTTGTGACTAAAGGTGAGGCTGGCTTCTAACATGGATAGAAGCCACTCACCTCTATAGGCTATTTTTAATGAGAGCAAAATTTCTAAGAAACTTGCATGGCTTATTTTATAATTAGAACACTTCAGTCTCTAAAGATTGTCTGACACCTTTCAAGAGTGTGAAACATTTTTCACTTTTAATGTATACTCTTTAGAAATGGCTTCGATCACATGGAACTATATGAATAAATGCATATTATTACAGCAAAAATTAGAAGTGATAAAGCTGCCTGCAAAAGTTTTAAAAGAGTGCTACACTGTGACTTATCAAAGATATAACATACCAATTTTTACTCTTCCTCGCTCAGGACCTTCACCCATAACTAAAATATTAGCAGGTTTCTGTGGAAACAAAATAGTGTTTTTTTTCAGTAGACAGTAGTGGTTTCTTTTAAATAGACAATATGCCAATATAACATAAATCCACCTTTAAAAAAACCACATTTACTCAAAAATTAAAATCAAACACAGGAAGTCACCAAAGAAACTTTATGTGTACATATGCAAAGCAATATGCAACTTCATGAAGGCCAAATATGGCAGTGCTTTTCTCCAGGCAGAGCTAAGGCTTTTCTTGGCCCTGTTATCAGTCTGCTTTCACTACTGCGGAACAGCTGGCAGAAAGTTAAAATGCTGTGCTTCCTTCTAACTCTTTCAGTTACATAAAATGTCCTGCAACTTCAAGGGAAAATGTATCTTCAAATATAATTCAACACTAAGCAGCAAGTTAATTACAGGGAAGGGACCACCTGATACCCTTTTTTGGAAACCGCATAATATGTACCTATGTTTCAAATAAATTATAGAGAAGTCAATTTAATAAAGTCTTTTCTAAATGAGTTAGCAGAGTAACAGGAATTTTCCATGACCTGAACATCTTTGAGGTTTTCATTTTTAAATAAAAAAGGAAGCTAACATTTAAAGTGAGATTTTACAAAAGTAATATTTCAAACAGTTCTTAAGTCTCTAAAGATAACAAGATTAACTGCCATCTAAAATCTGTCACAGTGGCATCTACTATACTAACACATAAGGGTTATCCCTCTTCAAGGAGGAGAGAGGGGAAGGAGGAAGAGGCAGTCCCCAAACGTCTCTCAGGCTGCCACCCTGCCATCCGCCTGGTCTGACTGCAGTTCTACCAGTCTGCCGAATAAAAGTGAAACCAGATCACGACGCCTTTCAAATACCCATCAAAGCAATCTTGGAATCAAGTTAAAGATTTTAATGAAGGCTGTTTACAGTGGTAAAACAGTTCACAGGCTTCCCTGACCATATTTAATGACAGCCCCTATGCTATTACTGATAAAACATAACTTACAGTACATTATTCTACCAACTACCAAAGATCAAAATTATTTTTTTATCCTCAGTGAAAAAACACTGCTGAAACGGTAGCACATACATTTCAAAGGCTGAAAATTCCTACAGTTTTTGAGATGAGGAAACTAGGCACCAGAGCGAGTGCATGACTTGCCCCAAATACAATCACAGAGATGGGGGTGGGGGGCAGTAGCAGGATGAGCCCCGTCTCTGAGCAGTGCAGTGCCCCTTCCTAATAGACCCTTCTGAAGGTAATTTATGGAGCAAGCTTTAAATGGACGTGTATTACCATAACTATAATGTTTTGTTCAAGAAAATGTTTTCAGAATGTCCATCATCACACACACGCTCCCGTCCACTGAGATAGCTGGTGAAGCACCGAGAGGAAGTGCAGCACTAACAACATTCCCTGTGAGCCACGTGGAGCTGCCAACAAAGCTGCTCATCAGGGACACTGCAGAGCTCAGCCTGCTTCAGAGGAAACCAGGTCTCAGAGACTCGTGCGAAATGCCGACAGCATGGCGGGGGGAGTGCCCTCCAAGAGAAGAGGCAGCCCGTCTGTCTGGCTGAGGGAAAGGCCTGCTCTCAGTCACAGTGTGGCTCAGGAGGGGACTTGATATCTGGGCTAGAACTCTCTTCTCATGGTTCATCAGGGCAGGACTCCCTAGACATCTCTTGAACCCCATTTTGATTCTCCTCCCGTCAATTCAGTCTTCTGTACTATTGCCAGGGTTACCTTCCTAACAGACAAAGCTGATCACATCATCACTCCCTTGTTTAAAATCTTCCACAGTAACAGAGGATATGATTAGGAAAACAGTGGAACAGAAAATTATATATAGACTGTGATTACAACTGGGTTAAAAAAAAAAGTGTTGAGTAAGGACTAGAAGAACAAAAAAGGTTAGAGTGACAGAGGTAGGGACGACCTTTTCAAAGTTTCTTTGAATGCTGTTGCTGTGCTTTATTACTAAAGTATTTCACCTTTACGTGGCCCCTCACTGCCTGTGAATAAGGTGGAAGTCTTTATGATGGAATGCCAGGCACCTACAAGCTCTTACCCACTGAGCTCTCCTGCCCCACGTGTGTTTAGAGCGTTCTGTGACTAGGCCTTACACAACTGTGTCAGTGCTAGCCCGGTATTTCTACCGTAAGAACTCTCCTCTGCATTACTGGGGAACCTGATTCTCCACGCCTGCCCTCTAATGATGGAAGTAACACACGAATACGCTCTGATTATAAACAATTCAAACTATGAGGCCACACAGAGTTAAGCGTTAAAGGCTCTTTTACCACCCATCACTCCTCCACCACATCCCGAATCCCACTCCCTCCTCCACAGTTACAAGCTGATTAACTGGCTTGCTGTGATGGATTTTTCTAGCACTTAAGTGCTCCTAAAAGATTACTTCCATATCTGGCAAAAGCACAAGCACACACGGGCATCACTTTCCTCCTATTTTAGATGGAGTGGAAAAGCTCGCTCTCTCTCTCTTTTGCTTTCTTACTCATTCAGCAGCCGGACCCAGATGTGAGAAGCCCTGGGATGGGTGGTACTGGTCAGCCTGCTACTAGGCAAAGGGGGAAAAACTCCCTCTCTTGGTCTTCATTTTATTATAGACTCACTGGACTGGCCAAGTCCCAAGCCTGGGTTTGAGCATTGGTGGGGAACAGTTTCTCTGTCAAAGTCTTTCCTAGTATTAGGGTTTGGGGCCAAAGCTCCAGCTAATAATTAAAACTTGCTTTGCAAGACAACTCACTGCCTATTGCATGATCTGAAGTAGATCTTGGGGCCGAGAGTCACCACGCACACTTAAATTAATGGATTTAAGTTCAGTTTGGGCATGGTATGTAGTCATAAACAAAAGAGAATGGTTTTAAGTGCTGTTTTAATAAAACTGTTTTTTAAACAATGAGTCCCTCCTCATGGTGTCTCCCATGGTGGTATCCACATGCCCCAGGGCGTGATACTCTGATTTAGTAGACACATCTCACACTAAATTTCTTTTGTGAATGTGATCTAATGGAAATCTCAAGAGAAACTGGCCAAAAAGCCATAGAGATCATGAATACTCTTGTCAGTATTTGTTCTGCTGCTTAATCAGTTTTAAGGAAGTCTTCAAAAGACTTGACGGGTAATTTTTGTTTTCGTACTTAATGCCACGTTGAAACAATATTATATTCTCCAAAAAGCTAATTTCTTTTCTTTCTTTTTTCAGTGGGAGAATTCGGTAGCAGTTTTAAGCTCTAGAGCCAAAGCATCCAAGTAACTGGTGATAATTCATGAAACAATCAGTAATAACCATGACTTTGGTAAATAGTCTGCGATCTTTCATGTGCCATCAGACATAATCACCTGAAAAAAACATACTTTGCTGGTGACATTTTGATGAGGCACATACTCCATTAAACTATTTGTTGCTATAGAGAGCAGAGGTCCAACATGACTTAAAAGTATTATAACATCATGATAACATCTTCGAGAATAGTTATCTTATGCACAGAAATGATTACAGAACACCCTTTACTGCCTGCTGAACAATGAAATAGATCAATGAGATACTTGTTTGAAGTATAATTATTTGATTGTTCGAAACTACAATAGCCTTCTCTTGCTTTATTTCTCCCAGAAAAAAACTGTTTGTAATTAAGAGAACATGCCCTTGTCTTACAGTCTCATGGTTTTTCTTCTTGTTTTATGTTGTTGTGCTCCAAAAAAAAACCCCACTGACATTTCCTAAAGCAAGATGTCTGTGTTACAGAGATAACCATTCCTGTAGAGGCTTTCTGTTCTCCAGGCTCTGTCACGATGGGAAACAGCACACTGATGATTCTGGCATACAGCAGGGATGGCGAAGTAGTTTCATTTAAGGGGCCAACTCTGGTAGAAGACTAAGGACCGCAGGGAGCTGCATCTTGAGAAAGACAGGAATTGGGCTGGTCCGGAAACTTCCATCACCAATCAGAGGTACCTCACACAGGTACGGAAGTGCAGAACACTGGCATCTCTGTCAAGTTAACAACTTGTTATTCTAGGAGTAAAACCAGAGTCTTCATATTCACTAACGTTATCAAGGCAAAATGGAGACTCTGAGTCAACAAGAAAAGCTGGTTTTTAATGGATCTGTCTATGAAAAGAAGACAGGGATCCCTAAGAAACCACTGTTAAGTGCTGTTCTCCAAGATTTTTTCAGAACTAAACTTACACACTATAAACAACACAACCTGGTGGCACACTTTCTGGACACTCAATGACTTTGTTTCAGTTTGGTTGTTAATCATTTTGTACTACGACACATACTGATCTGTATCTCAAATGGCACATTTTCAATTGATGTCTAATAGCTAAAAAATATAATTCTGCTTTTGTTTTTTTTATTGTGTTCTGAGAGATTAATGTAGAATTTGTGTCTTTGTGAATACTTACCATGAATATCTTCATCTTCTAGTACACACTGAACTTTTCTAGACATACATTTTTAGCAAATGGTTTTTCTTTTTTTTCCTATTCTTTTTATTTTTTGGCTGTGCCACACGGCTTGTGGGATTCTTAGTTCCCCAACCAGAGACTGAACCTGGGCCCTCGGCAGTGAAAGCTTGGAGCCCTAACCACTGGACCACCAAGGAATTCCCAGTGAACGTTTATTTTAAAATATGTTCTTTTATATAGTCCTAAATGCCAAGCAATTCTATTATATCACATTGCTTCATTCTATAATTTTTGCTCATTCTTTATTTAAAAAATTTTGTCAAAATCTGATTTAAAGAATGTCAAAGTACTCAATTATATATTTCTATTCCCTTTTGTACAACTGCCAAATTGAACAAACCATAATTCTTTGGTGTATATCCATTATTTTAATCATTCTGCTGTGACAAAATATGTTTCAGTCTTTTGAAATAAAAAATACTTTATCTGACACTATAATTTTTTTCTATATTTGAATAGACACAGACTTTAGACCAATAGTTCTCAACTTTTTTCTTCCACTAAACATTTGAGGAATATAACAGACTTCTTCAGAAGATGAGGAAGTATGGTTAAATGGTTAAGAACAGGCTAAAAGAAAATCAAGGATGCTATCAGCTATTAGTTCTGGGACTTTCACCTCCATTTTCTCATTTATAAAATATGGATAAAAATAATGACAAGTTAGTGTTGCAAAGATAAATGTTACTAATGCACATAGAAGACTTAATACGATGCTTGATATATTAAAAGTCCAAAATATATTATAATGACAGCTAATACTATAATCTGTTAATAGTGACTCACAACTGAAGTGATTCTTAACTGAAGACTTCTGGGGGGCGAGGTAACCATGCATGACTGGATAATACCTCCAAGGTGATTTCTCTACATCACCCTATGAGATGTCCCTAATCGTTTTTGATCACCTTTCTAGCTTCTAGTTACTTATGCCTTTTATTGATTAAAAAACTGTTTATTATTAGCAACAGCTTTTTAAGAGTTAAAGTAATAAAAATACACATCTTGTAGGAAATTAAAATACAGAAAAGTACAAAGAAAGTAAAATTTATCTGAAACCTCACCTCACAGAGTTAGGTCATTACAAGTATTTTAGTGGACATAATTCCAGATTTCTCTATATTATTTACATTTATATAAATATCCTAGAAAGGCTTTTTGTTTTTTTGCGGTACGCGGGGCCTCTCACTGTTGTGGCCTCTCCTGTTGCGGTGCACAGGCTCCGGACGCGCAGGCTCAGCAGCCATGGCTCACGGGCCCAGCCGCTCTGCGGCATGGGGGACCTTCCCGGACCGGGGCACGAACCCGTGTCCCCTGTATTGGCAGGCGGACTCTCAACCACTGCACCACCAGGGAAGCCCAGAAAGGCTCTTTTGATTCCTGTATTTGATCACTCAACAGTGAACAAATAATAAATAAATGCATAGTACTATTGTATTGATCCTATTTTATTTAGCCTCCCCTATCATAGTTACTTAGGTTACTTTTAGACCAGAAAAGTTTCAGGACATTGTTAAATAATAGTGGTTAACAGAAAGGTTAGAACAGAGAAGATAACAGAAAAGGTAACAGAAAAGATAACAGCTGTTGATTTGGTATGTACACTTTTTATGCTTAGAAGTTTCCTTCTTTCCTTATTTTTATAAAGAATTTCAATCAGAAATGAATATTAAACTTTGTCAAACACTGAATTTTGCAAAAGTTTTATATTTATAACTATTGAGATAACCACAGTGTTATTCTCTTAGCATTATTAATATGAATTCTGTTAATAGGTTTCCAAAGATTGAATCATCTTCACATTCTTGAAATGAACTTCATTTACTTGGAGCACAGTAGTATTCTTTTAACATTCCTCTGGATACTATTTGCTAATATTTTATATAGGATATATGTATAAATATTTATACATGACACTGACCTACTATCTTTATTAGGTCTGTGTCAGTGTTATGCTTTCTTCCTACAAAGTTATTAAGGAAACTTTCTTTCTGGAACAGTTTATATAATGCAGGATTAACTGTTGCTTCATGGTTGAAGCAACTGTGAAAAATGTGCATTTGTTACATTTTTTTAGAGGTAGCCCTGTGACAAATGTCTTTAAGTCTTCCACAGTTGCTAGTCCATTTAGTTTTTCTACCTTTTCCAGGGTCAATTACAGTAATTTGTATTTATATTAAAATGTTTATTCTATCCAGGGTTTTGTAGAACACCAGAATAATTTAACAACTATTAAAGAAATTTAAATGATAGTCAAAAATCATCCATCCTCATTTCAATGCACCAGAATCAGTTTTACAGATGACTTTTACCAACCTTTCAAGAATAAGTAATTCCTCTATTATACAAGCTATTCCAGAGACTAAAATCATTTTCTGAAGCTAGTATAATCATGATAACAAAAAAAAAGAGTACAAACAGATCACTGACCAACTTCACTTGAGAATATAGACACAATAAAGTATTGGCAAAGGGAATCCAACAGCAACTGGAGAAAAAAAGATCAAAACCAAGTAGGGCTGATCTCACTAAGACAAGGATGGTTCAACATTAAAAATGAAATAAAACCTTATAAATGTAAGCTACCATATTAACAGATTAAAGGAAATAGCCATATGACCATCTCAAAAGATGCAAGAAAAGCATTTAATAAAATCAATTCTTGATTTAGAAACAAACAACTTAATTGGATATAGAAGGGAACATTTTTAACCTGATAAAAGGTAACTACCAAAACCCTAGAACAAACATCACACATAATGATGAAACTTAACAATTCTTACTAAAGACAGAAAAACAGTTACCTCAATCATTTGCCACTGCACTAGTAATTAAGTCCTAGCTACTTACCATTACCAAATGTCAAGGGAAAAATGCACTTTATGTATTTTTACTTTCCTTTTAAAATTTTAATATTTCTGTAACTGGGTTATGTCTTATAACTTCCATGGTATGACAGTCAAGTTGCCAGCATGTTTTCTATCTTACTGATATATAAAACAATGCTGCAGCTTTCAGTTCTCCAGTCTTTGCAGCAAGAAGATATAATAAATGTTTAGGATAGATTTTGAGTACACCTGTCTCACAAGTAGGAGGCTACTGAGGAACTTTAGGTAGGGGAATGACATGGTGTGATTTGCTTTTTAGAGCGATCATTCTGATTGCTATGTAGACACTGGACCATAGGAACATAAGACTGCAAGTAGGGAAGATTCACTTGGACATTTTTTCAGTAATCCAGGTACCATGGATTAGGACAGTAGTGACAGAAATGATAAGAAGCAAAGTCAAGAGGCAGTAAGTGGACTGCAAAAAACTCAACTGTGTAAAAAACTCAACTGTGTGAACTGTATGAACTGGGAGGTCAGGTTACTGTAGGGTTAATGAACAGGAATTCACGAATGAGCACACCTGGAAGTCCACCTGGAAAATCCAAATCCATATCCTGGCAGTGAGGGGTTTTGGAATCTCCCTGTTAGTCGGCACCTGTTCATTGGACTGACCCAGAGACACTGACCCAGAGACACTAGGAGGACTCCAGAATCTCTGCTAATTTGCTCTTCCCTTCATGGCTGTCTCTTCCCACAGCTGTTTCTCCCTGAAAACAAACACTACAGGTCACTCTTATTTGAGAAAAGACACTGGTCAGATGACTGGGACCAATGCCAACTGCGCCACATTCAAATCTCAGTTATAGGACGGTCTTATTGTAGTTCAATCTGAGATATGTTTTGAAGGTAGCATTGATAAGAATCCAGTTATTCAATCAATAAATATTTATTGTGCAGCTAATATGTGCTACTCTGGGTAATAATGATACAGCAGTAAATGAAATGGATAAAGTTCCCACCCCTAAGGTACTTATTCATAGTTCTAGGGCAATGTGATGATGGACTGAAGTAAAATGCACTTACTGAACATTTATTATGTGCCAGACAGTCCTAATATTTCAGATGACTCTGTATCAAAGAGATGAAAAGACAGGTCTGGCTCCATTTTATGTTAAAAAAAGAGAAAAGATACCAATGTATGTGACTTAAAGCTCAGATAATCCTCTACTTCTAGTCAATTTTTAGGATTACTCAAAGATATTGTCTTACACTCCATTTTTTTAAAGTTCAATTAAATTATTTAGAGTATCTGTTCTTGATTGGTGAGAAATCTGACTTAAAAGATTCTAGCATTGTGCTGATAAAGTGTCTGAAAAGACTCAGACTCTAAGGAAAGTAGATTAGGAGCAATATGCAAACTAAGTAACATAATATTTTCATAATCAACTTGTAATCTGCCCATATAAGCAGGTACGGTATTTGCAGCTGTGCTATACAGTAAAATTAAGTAGGCCACTTTTTCATTATGTAAAACAATAGAACACAGTTCACTGTGTATGCTCAACATCAATATCAAAATTACACAAACATGGCACATATCAAGAAATCAAACAGACTGTTTACAAACAATCAAATACTTCCAAGAAAGAAAACTGCCCAATTGGTCATTTAAGTAAATATACTATAGAATAAACACAATTCATTATGTTAACTAAAATTAATGCAAACCTCATTTAAGTTTGCCTTAACCCATTCTTATCAATAAAACCTATGCTTTATCTTCAAGCCTAAATTTTATGATCACAATTTTACATGTTTTACTAGTTATACAATTAGACAAATAAGAAAATTAGAGTAAATCCTTGGAGATTTATTTACTTTCATTCACTCCCAGTAAATGAAGCAAATCTCAAGTAATAAGCAGTGATTAAACCTGACAGTCACAAAGCATTTTTCTTCAAAAAAGCTCTGTTGTAAAGAAACATGCTTAATATATTCCCAACACTCATTTCAAGGAAGCTAAGCACAGAGAAGGGGCAACAGCAGTTAGAACAGAGGCCAAGAACGCAGGCTCCTTTCTTCCCAGCTGGTCAATTATTTTGTTGCTTTGCCTCTTTCAGCATTTGGACAGTGGCAGGGTCCTTTCTGCCTTTTTCTTTCTTTTTTTTTTTTCTTTTTTCTTTTTTTTACCCTGAAGAAGGTACTGTCCTCTTTTTTTAGGCAGAAAAAAAGTGTATGCATGGCTTTTTTTTTTTTCTTAATAGCAATCATCCTCTACCATAAAATAAATACACTAAAGCACACTCAATATTATGTGTGAACTTTTAATAAAGACTAAATAGAATCTTCCTCTGTTTTCTTCTATATAACAATAATATATGTTAACTGCAAACTATGCAGACAATTTAGAAAGGTATTAAAGGAGGAAGGTGAAATTTGCCTGAAATTCTCCTACTCGTAAATAAACCCTACTTAGAAAAACATATTTCCTACAGGGCTATGGCTATTCAAAATTATTTTATTATCAATGTCAAGAAATTTGCATAAAACATTAAAGTACTTATAATTTGGGACAAAGTGTTTTCTAAAGATTTGACTACTTTTTTTTCCTTGATGTTCTCTTTTCCTAACCATATCAAGTACCTTTTGGGAAACAGTCTAGCGCAGCAGCTTTCAAACCTTTTTGAACACAACCCACAGGAAGAAAATCACTTAATATTGTATGACCATATTCACATATACCCATGTATAACTGAAACAAAAGTTTCATGAAACAATAATTTCCCTCAAGGTATATGATGCACTCTGATATTTTCTCTATTCTACTCTACTCCATTAAAAAAATAAAAAGGCTGGTTGTGTTGTGTGATTTCCCAACTCATTTATGGCTTTTACAACCTGCAATTTAAAAATCACTGATCTAGAGGAAAAATTCCCTAAATTCAGTGACCCAGCTTTGAAAACAGTTCTCTTAAGTAACCAGAATCAGGTCACTTAACCTCTTTCCTTCTGAGTCTTCCACTTATTGTACAGAGCTCAACAGTCAATAAGAAAATGCATCTAGGGAGATCAGCTCGGTGCTTTGTGTCGACCTAGAGGGGTGGGATAAGGGGGGGGTGGGATAAGGGAGGGTGGGAGGAAGACGCAAGAGGGAGGTGATATGGGGATATATATATATATATATGTGTATATATACACATATATACGTAGAGCTGATTCACTTTGTTATACAGCAGAAACTAACACAACACTGTAAAGCAATTATACTCCAATAAAGATGTGAAAAAAAAAGAAAGAAAGAAAATGCATCTAAAAAACCCAACAAACCAACTAACCATATCATTGTGGGCAAACTTTAGTATTAGTAAGCAAAACTAATAAACCAGGCAATCTCACTCAAGAAGAATCAGATCCAAAATACCCCAATAATTCATCATGTTACCATCAATACATAATTAGGTGCCTTCATAAAGTAGGCCCTAAGAAACTGAGTTTGAGTCAATGGCTCACTCCAAGATTTTGACTGTATTGAACAGGAAACCAACTCATCCTTCACCAAGCAGCTAAAACCCCACCAAGTGATTCCAAGTTACCCAGTATAATTAAAATAAACTGCATGGCAGCAGCACTATCAGATTTTTTTTTAATAAGTCAGATTAAAGCTCTGAAATAGCTCCAGCATCTTTTAAATACGTTTATGCAATGGTCCACTGGGCTATGTCACATCACATACTACACATGACAGCACATCCCCACTGGGATACTCCAAAGGAAATCTCTACAAAGATTTATTTTCTAGGAAATTTTACTATGGCAAACAACCACACAAAAAAACAAAGAGCCTATTTTGCGGTCAAATGCTCTGCCACTGAGCTATACCCCCCCGCCAAAAAAAAAAAACTACTTTGAATTGGTTTAGGGCAGGAGTGACCAACTAGCAGCTAGTTGTAATACTCCAAAACACTCCAAAGTTTGTATACAGCCTTGTAATGCAGCTTAAATGAAAAAAGAAAACAACACAGTGAAAACTCATATTACAGTATATCTCACTTAATACTATATTATAGTATATAATACAATACACTATGTTATATTATCCACTTAGTGCCACAGGACAAAAATACAACCCTATGTGTCTGGTAGTTCCAAGTTAATTACCACTATGATAAAACCATTAAGGTAATAATTCAAATGAAATTTTGGACATTAGATTTTTTTTAAAAGTAGAACACATTAATGATCATATGAGAACCTGATATATACTTAACGAAAATTAATGGTAAATAGGCCAGTCATCATAACTACTTCTCCACTTTCTATTAAGTTCCTTAGGAAACATGTCAAAAGCCCAAGTCTTTAATACTTACTTAAATACAAGTCTGATTTGAGTGTAAATCATTTCTATGGTATATCTGATACACTGGATGAATATTTTCAACAAAAAGCACAAAATTCAGCCAACATTGAGTTCACTAGAAAATTTCAAATGAACAACTATTAGCTAGAAATTAAAATATTTACATTGTGATTAGTAATGAACTGGTCAATTAAATGTAGTATTAAAGTGAAACATGAGAGCTGCCAAGTTCAGAACAGCTGGAATGTACAGGAGAAGGGAGGTATGGGCCCCTCACCTACAATTAAAGAATAATTCACACAGAAGGTACTTTAAGACGTTCTTGAAAAAAAGTGAGGGATGTAAACAAACTATGATGGAAATGTTTGACCCTTAAGATTAAAGGAAAAAATTGGAAAAAATAAATGACATGAAGAGAAGAACAGACAAAGGGCCAGGAAATAGGTCTCAGTGGGAGGAACAAAAATATGGGGTAGACGAAGAGTGCAATGGAAAAGGTCAACAGATCAGTATCATTAGCTGAATGGTCTCTGAACTGACTGCTAAGAGCGAGCTGAGCTCTTTTAGGTGGAAAGAGGAAGGCTACTGAAAGGACTTAAAATGTAGTATGAATAGAAAAGAACTTTTTCTGCACTGTTCCACTGCACTGAATCACAGCAGAGATAAGAGGGAGTAAAAGGAAGAAACACAGCAGAGTCTCTGTGTGTCTGCAGATACGGACCAGCATCAGGTAATATCAGAGATAAGCTATGGAGAATAACCTTGGAGGCCACTTTGCTTCTGTTACAAATGGGCTAGTTCATTCATTCAACAAATATAAGCAATACTGTATACATTAATGTGCATTTTGCTAAGCGCTGGGCAGGATACAAACGTATACAAAGTCACAGTCTTTGCCCTCAGGACTTACCATCAAACAGAGGACATACAATTACCAAAACTAGCAAGTGCCCCAGGGGTAGTTCAAAGTAACTGCTACAGGGTGTAGAAGTAAACATTCTCCCTCCCAGCTAGTGTGACTGGGGTGGGAGTTGGGGAGTGGAGGTGGAAGAGGGGTGCACTTTACTGATGAGGTAGCAGGAGCAGAGCTTTAAAGTATGAATAGAATTTCAGATGCTGGAGATGAAGGGAGCAGGGATTCAGGAAGGCAGGGCAACCTCGGGGTTGGCTGGAAAATAACTATAAAGAAAGACAGAAAAGAAAAAAAGGAGACTGGAGCCAGACTGTACTGGTGTGTTTTTTTTTGTTTTTTTTTTTTTTGCGGTACGCAGGCCTCTCACCGCCGCGGCCCCTCCCGCCACGGAGCACAGGCTCTGGACGCGCAGGCCCAGCGGCCACGGCCCACGGGCCCAGCCGCTCCGCGGCACGTGGGATACTCCCACACCAGGACACGAACCCGCGTCCCCCGCAAAGGCAGGCGGACTCCCAACCACCGCACCACCAGGGAAGCCCTGTACTGGTGTTTTTAATCTCCAGTTCACTAACACCAGCATGCATACGTTTGACAAGCATTTTTCAAATTCTTAATCTATCACAGAATTTCTCCTAGGAAAAGAAAAATTAACTTTGAAATTTCACGATTTCACAAGAAAACCATCCCTAAATTTAGAAAGTTTTATAAAAAGTAATCAGTTCTCGGCTTCCCTGGTGGCGCAGTGGTTGCGAGTCCACCTGCCGATGCAGGGGACACGGGTTCGTGCCCCGGTCCGGGAGGATCCCATGTGCCGCAGAGCAGCTGGGCCCGTGAGCCGTGGCCGCTGAGCCTGTGTGTCCGGAGCCTGTGCTCCGCAACAGGAGGGGCCGCGGCGGTGAGAGGCCCGCGTACCGCAAACAAAACAAAACAAAACAAAACAAAACATCAGTTCTACTGAAAGAGGCCAGCTAGAGTAAACTGGCTGGATGTCCTCACACAGGTCACAGTGGAGTCACTGTTAGTGAGAACTTCTCACACTCTGTCCGTGTGCTTTAACTCAATCCAGGAGGACTACCTCTCACAGGAAAGAGTTCAGTCACTACTGCCAAATCAAACTTAGCTTCTACACAAAAAGTATCAAATATGATTTTGGTGCTTCAAGTTTTTTACTAGACTGGGCTCAGAAAAAAATCACCAAACTCAATACAATCCGGCTAACAGACTTCAAACCTTTCCTTATTCTGAGTCACTTAAACATATCTTTATTTGAAGCTTTCATAATATTTCACACTTAGTTTCTCTTTATGGTATCTGGCAAAAAAATCTTAGTATTCCTTAAGCCAACAGAACACTCCTATTTTAAATAAACAGCAGATAAGGGGGTGGGGTGGGGTGGATGGACGACGTGACCCAGCAATGCCTTTTCTCACATTACCTTAACGGGCGTCTTGGCTAACCGACTTGTATGGGGTGCTTATTTTATCTGTCACCTTGGCTGGACCACAGTGCCTGCGTATCTCGTCAAACAGCATCCTGGATGTTTCTGTCAAGGTGGTTTTGGATGAGATTAACATTTAAATGGGTGGACTTTGAGTTAAGGGGATTACCCTCCATAACGTGGGTGGCTCTCATCCACCAGGTGAAGGCCTTAATAAAACAAACTGACCTCCCTGAGCAAGAAGGAATTCTGCCAGCAGACTGAGTTTGGACTCAACTACACCTCTTCCCTTGGGTCTGTCAAGCCTGCCAGCCTACCCAGCAGATTCTGACTAACCAGGCCTCCACAACTGCCTGAGGGAGCTGCTGAAAAGAAGCCTCACTCTCTCTAAGATACACACATTCTGCCTCTCTGGAGAGCGCTGGTTAATACAGATGGTAATGCCAGAACCAGGACTACAGGCTATCAGTCAAACGAGTTTCATTTCCAAGGAGAGGAGAATAAAGAAGAAAGGAGAAGGGTGTAGTCAAAGGAAACAACATAGCTAACTTACACACACCTCTGTTTTTATTTCTCTCTACTTACAGCAAACAGGTTAAGTGTATAAGCAAACCAACTTATACATACATATTTTAATGCTCTAAAACTAAAAAGTTTACGTTGGATTCATAAATTATCTCACAAAATAAATACTGAATGTTTTTCCTTTCTAGCCCGTTTTTCTTAAAGCATCCACACATGTGTACACATCACCACCTTCAGCCCAACAAGAGTTCCAGAATTATTAGATCTCTACTTCCTGCCAAGGATGACAGATCCCAGTTACTGAGTTACTGATCTGCTACTACATAATCATTAGTAGTGACAAAATTAATCTTTATTTATTAAATAACAACTATATATATCAAAGAACTTCATAACTCTATCATCTCAAATCAGTATTTCTATTAATAATAAAGCCAATGCTATTAAGCAAAAGCTTCAGTAACATTCTGGGCTATTTTCAAATGGTGTTTTTAGGCTGTCTATGCCAATTATCCACCTTAATATGAAGTTTCTTGTGGCAAGTCAGCAACTTAACCAGTTGGTTCAATTATTAACATTAGAAATCTATGTAGGGACTTCCCTGGTGGTCCAGTGGTCAGGACTCCACGCTTCCACTGCAGGGGGCACAGGTTCGATCCCTGCTTGGGTAACTAAGATCCTGAAAGCCATGTGGCACAGCCAATAAATAAACAAACAAACAAACAAATATCTACGTAGACCTATTAAGGTTGGTATCGCCTCATTTCATCTAAACCTGACTGAAAGGAGCAAAGAATATAATTAACTCGTAATTATATTCATTCTCATAGGGTAAATATCTCATCCGCAAATCATAACAACTATTTGAGAAGGGGTTAAAAAAAGGCATATCATACAGCTTCTAAAGAATGTTCTTCAGAGTAAATACTTGATTACTCCATATATGAATATCTTATGTAGCTATCGTTGAAAAACTATATAATATCAAACTCCAAAATTTAATTTTCAGCTGGCAGGAAGGTGGGCACGTATTTTTAAAAAAACTATGATAATGAATCTTTCCTTCAAGAACTGAAGAATAATTCAAGAGGCAGGTACCTGAAACAGTAAGATCCAGCCTGGGACAGAGGTTATAGTTTTAAGGAGACGATGGTGCAGTGTGCCTGTGATGCACAGAAGGGTCAGGAGTTTGGAAAGATCACTAAGAAGTCACGCACAGACAGTACAGGAAACTGCGCTTCAGATGGGAAAGCCAAAGGAGGCAGCAGCAGAAAAACAACCGCTTACATTTTACAAAATATTTTGGATGAACACACTTTTAAACAGAGAGCAGTGGCATATCAAGAGGGGCACAGGAGTAGGAGCGGTTTGACTCAGTGAACAGGAATATTTTATCACTGATACTGTTCAGAATTGCCAGCATACGGTAACAATAAAAAGTAACGGGCCTCCCTGGTTGCTCAGTGGTTAAGAATCCGCCTGCCAATGCAGGGGACACGGGTTCGAGCCCTGGTCTGGGAAGATCCCACATGCCGCGGAACAACTAAGCCCGTGCACCACAGCTACTGAGCCTGCGCTCTAGAGCCCGCCAGCCACAACTACTGAGCCCGCGTGCCACAACTACTGAAGCCCGCGCACCTAGAGCCCGTGCTCTGCAACAAGAGAAGCCACTGCAATAAGAAGCCCGCGCAGAGCAACGAAGAGTAGCCCCCGCTCATGGCAACTAGAGGAAGCCCGTGGGCAGCAACAAAGAACCAACACAGCCAAGAATAATTAATAAAGAAATTTTTAAAAAGTAACTACTTTTCGTCTGTTTATTATTTTTAAATCAGCTACAGACAGTGCATCCCTCTGTCACCTGCACCTAAGTGCACTGCTCCACTGCATCTGTCTCCTGGTACACCACCAACAGAGACTTCTGAGATAACCTGCTCTATACTGTCTCTGTGCCAAAGACAACTTGTTCTGGCCGTATCAATAGAAAGAGCTCTCCCAAGAGAGACACAAAAGAAATCAGACTTTGAAATTATTTTCACTACTGTAGTTAATACTAATGTGAGTAGTTCAGGGATATTATACATTAACATAAAAATTAAATACTGGTTTAAAAATCAGTTTGTATTCATCTAATGAACATACATATTTTAATGATGAGAAAATACTTACATTAGAAAGAAAATGCAGCGTTATCGTAGCATAATTAACTCTATGGGGAAAAACCAGATTCTATTCTTCTAGAATCATAAAAAAGGTCAGTAACTCAAAAGTAGTAATAGTTTTTCCCTAAGTTGACTCTACCCCTAAAAGCCGAAATTTATATTCAGCTTCACAGAGCGACAAAGGATTTTCTTTTTTTTTTTTTTTTTTTTTTTGTGATACGCGGGCCTCTCACTGCTGTGGCCTCTCCTGTTGCGGAGCACAGGCTCCGGACACGCAGGCCCAGCGGCCATGGCTCACGGGCCCAGCTGCTCCGCGGCATGTGGGATCTTCCCGGACCGGGGCACGAACCCGTGTCCCCTGCATCGGCAGGCGGACTCTCAACCACTGCGCCACCAGGGAAGCCCACGACAAAGGATTTTTCACATTCATGTTCTATAAATTCATTGTTTATAAATAAAATAACCTAATTCTACTAAAAATAAAGGAAAATTTTTTGCATAAGGGAAAAAGTTATTTCAACCAAATTTCTGATGTGTTATTGGTCCTACTCTAAATGGTTTCTAGATTTGACAACTGGAGATAAAATAACTACCACTAAACTTATTTCAAGGAGATTTACTGAAGACAGATGAAAGAACTAGAAACTAAAACACCTGACTGAAGGCCAGAGACTGAATGCATTAAACACAGAGCAGCCTGGAAAGAATATCTGCGTGAGGGGCAGAGCAGCTCCACCTCCAAGTTGGCGACGGGTTTTTTCCTAATGTACACATGTGACTAGAGACCAAGTCATCACTTCCAGCATTGTGTTTATAATTGTTTGAAATGAAGGCACACTTTACTAGAGTTACTACATTACGCAATATGAAAGGGGAAAAGGGGAATTTGAGATTTACATAATTTAAATCTATGAAGATTTAATGAACAATGCACCATTTAATCACCAATTTAATGCTATATGGGTTTTTTTAAAAAGGGCATAAACTATTCTGCCATGTGAAATAAAAATAAAGTCAGTTTCTGAAGTTTCTAAATTCGTAAAAATTTATTGCAGCTTAACATGACAAGGCACTCAATAATGTACTCAATCATGATTATTAAAGGCTGTTGGCAGAGAGACTGCTACTAACATAGTGGGTTTAAAAATAAGCAGATGAATGCTCCTCTTCTAATATACAACTTAGGATACAGTAGGCTCCAAAGGGTTATTTTCAAGTTACTCATAAACATACCAACTTCTAGAGTTTGTCTGGCATATAATATTCAATGTAAAGCAGGCCAATACGTTATTTACAGACTTGAAAAAAACCCCGAAAGCTTAGCAAAACAAATGTGCCCTCTTTCACCTCTTAAGCACCAGCTTAACGTATGTCAAGAAGCAGGATGCATTACACAAAAGCACAAGGCTAGGCTAGTTTTGAGACTAGCATTCCCACTTCCTCTATAAGGTTTGCAGGCCTGTATAGCACAGATATCTAGAGACAACTAAAAAATCATCCAACTCCAAATGCATCTTTCTGGCTTAAACCTAACTACATTTCAACTTACCAAATCCCTGTGCAACACCCAGTTAGCATGCAGGTAGTGAATCCCATCTAGGATCTGATACAATAGTGACTTCACCATTCCCCGAGGTAACTGTACTGGCTTCTTGTTTGCTTTAGACGCTCTGTGAAACTTGATTATATGCTGAAAGAAAGAAAAATATCACCAGAAGCTTAAAAAAGGAAAGACAGTTTGATATATAATATTTTCCCAACAGAAAAACACTCAGGGATTTCCGAAGATTTGAAAATATAATTTCACGTTCTGCTGGATAACATAAATAACCTTAAATTTTCCAAATAACTAGAGCTAAAATGTCATTTCCTAAGCATATGATACAGTCTCAGAAAATAAATGATGACAACAGAGAAGTAATGTGATTTTATTTTTAAAGTATAATTAAAAATTACTTTCAGAGTTACTTGACCCCTGTTTATCTGGTGAAAATTTTCAAGAAAAGAGTATTTTTTATTCTGCAGTGATTAAACGAAAAAAAAAAAGAACAGATAGAGTTCTGGCTGGTTGACATAGCATAGATGTGGTACCTATTTACAATACATGAGTTATAAAGAAAGCAAATGGGAAAATATTTCAATTAAGTACACCCAAGCACAAAGGAATAACACGTAAATGACCAATTCACACTGGACATAATTAGAAATATGAAAGCTTCTTCAGACGAGAAAAAAAAACAGCCTTGTAACATCCATCAAAGGTTTCTAGGTATCAATATAATGTTAGTGGACATCCAGTAAACACAATACCACTTTATAAACAGAAAAATCATTTTACAAATAAATGTACCTCAACAGAAACAAGATCCAATGTTTCAAACTCTTGACAGGTTTCGTTTTAATTAAAGCGCTCTTAAACTGCAAGAAAATCTACAAGTCAGCTGCAGCCAACTCTGCTGTGTGCACCACTGCGCACATGCCTGTGTCTAACATGCGCAAGAGCAGACTCCTGACCAGTATTTGTGAGGGAATATCAGGCGTATTCTTGAACTTAATAAAAATAATTAAAAGAGGAGTGATATATTTAATATTATACATTAACCTTTTCATTTCTACTTTCTTATGATATAGAGGTAGAAAATGGGTAAGAAACAACTAATGACTAATGAGTGAAGCAGTTTTATCTTCCAAAGAAAAAATAAAAAGCAAAGGTATATTTCAGAAGGTAAGGGGTATCAGTCAGTACATATGTAGTATGATTAATCTATGCTTTCGTAGCAGCATTACATTATGTTAACTTCCTTCTCAGTAATTTTTTTAAAGTATTTAATAAAAGGCAAACAAAACAGAGCTACAATAACTCTTAATGATCTAGACTGTTTGTCACCTATCCTAAGAAATGATGTGACAATCAAAAGTCTGTTCACCTTAAGAAGAACCAGTGGCCCTCAGAGCTTAAAAAAAAAAAAAAAAAAGACTAAAATACATTAAAAAAAATTAAAACCTGCCAGAGTAAGAATGAAAGGAACAAATATTTAGGGAGGTAAGATAACCAACTGATGCCATATACCACTTCTTTAGTTATATTCTCATTAGGGTATTACTTTTTAACCAATATTTTATAACTACAAAAAACTACAGTAAGAGAATTTTTTACCTTCATTTTTATTCCAGGGCAATATAACAAATATGCAATATGTATACCATAAGATTTCACCAACACCTAAGTGATTTTTTTAAATGACTCTTTTTATTGCAACTGTTTCCTTACCCTCTGCTGCCTTACCCCATCTAATTCATTTCAATATTCAAATTAAAATAAGAAAATAAAATGGATAAAGAATAGGTTTTAATAAAATTGAATCACCATTTGGTTTTTATTAAAATGAGCATTTAAAGTACTTATCTGGCTTAAATGAGTATTAATAAGATGATGATAAAGCCAATGGTGACTATATGCACAACATTACACGCAGTATAATCTGCGAAAGCATAATTATACCTACATATAAAATTAAATATTACATACCTGTTTGTGAGAAACCATAGTGAATACAATGCGATCTCCTACGCTCAACTATGTTTTATTACAAATCACGTTTATAAACCAGCCTGGATATTTTCTCATAAATTTGGATTATATAATTTGATTTTGTGTTAGATTTCAGTATGATGAATGTTCAATTCAATACTGGCCACCCTGATGTAATGAATTTTTATTAACAGAATCCTAATTTGATTAGATTAGATCTCTTTTAAAAGAACAGAAGCCAACAAGAAAAAAATATTTACAACCAGTATGAACCTTGGACAATAGTTTCATAAAACAGAGAGAAAATTTCATGTGTCTATTTTCTGTTTGAAAACAGTTCTTTCCAGATAACTTACAAAAATAATTTGAATCAAACCACATTTAGTCATGGAAAACAGGAATCTACAAACAGTATGAAAATATTTTTTTCTAAATCTGAAAGCATATGACACCAAAATAAGTTTCAGTTTCTGAAGTCTGTTAAAGTTAAAATTACGTAAATGAGGATACTTCTGGAAATTAGCAAAAGAGTTTAAAACTATTTAACTATTTTCAGAAGGTGAATTTACTTTTAAACAGTTTTACTAGGATTTGTGCTAGTTTTATTTCAAAATTTTGTATTTGCATTTACGAACTACAGCTGATTGAAAGAATTATTTTGAAGATTTTGAAATTGAGCCAGGATACTATAATCCCTTGCATATGTTTTCTCTTTTATTTAGCTCAATAAATGCACAGTCACGCTAATTTAGTAAATATAGATAGGATGCAAAACACAGTGAAATATTTAAAGACCTTATTACTTAGTAAATATCAGAAAAATATATCTCACAGTACTGAAGTAGTTGCTAATGAATTAACTTGACGTAATACTGGGTTTTGTTTACTTGTTTTGTTTTTTAAACTGAAATCTGTGTTAACATGTTCTTCACCCAAGACTGATCAGGATATAAGTTTTCTATGTTTTAAAATTATTTGGGCTATCCTATTATAGATTTTCATCTATATATATCATTAATCTTATCCCCAAGATGGCCTTTCAGGTTTTTTTTAAAAAATGTAGCTGTTATATTTAATAAAGGAGTAAATTTTATAGTTACTTAAGGCTTCTGTAAATCCTATTTTAAAAATAATCTGCTGAGGGCTTCCCTGGTGGCGCAGTGGTTGAGAGTCCGCCTGCCGATGCAGGGGACACGGGTTCGTGCCCCGGTCCGGGAAAATCCCACGTGCCGCGGAGCGGCTGGGCCCTTGAGCCATGGCCGTTGTGCCTGCGCGTCCGGAGCCTGTGCTCCGCAAAGGGAGAGGCCACAACAGTGAGAGGCCCGCGTACCGCAAAAAAAAAAAAAAAAATGTAAATCTCATACAAAGATGAGCTCCCAAAATTGTTTTCAGTCAGTCCCTCTTAATCTCCAACTGAAACCATGGCTCCATGTCCACCAACAATTCACCTTACCCAGAGGTCATGTTCAGCGTAGTCAAACAGAAGCCATACTTTCCTATCAGCATGAGACAGAAACACCTTCTGAAGAGAGATGACATTTGGATGCTTAAGTTCTCGAAGTAACTGCAAAACAAAGGAGATTCATTAAAAATCTTTGCCATAAAAATAGCATTAAAAACCCCATACCATTTGTAATTCAAAGGCAATACAAACCTAATGGCAATCAATCCTAAAATTCTAATAAGTACCCATACAATTTTGAGATGCCCATAAAAATGAGTAAAAATCAGTGGAGAAAAGATACTGAAAAGATATAACTGTGTAAATCTGTCTGTATGGTTGCTATTGTTTAGTTGGTTTCTTTCTTTGTTTTGTTTTAATGTTTTCATTATGGTAAAATATACACATAACATTAAAAACCGCCATTTTAACCATGTTCAATTCAGAAGCATAAGTACACTCACCATGCTGTGCAACCATCCCCACTATCCGTTTAGAACTGTCTCATTACCCTGAACAGAAACTCTGGACCCATTGAACAATAACTCCCCACTTTCCTCTCCCCCTCAGCCCCTGGTAACCTCTATTCTACTTTCTGTCTCTATGAATTTGCCTATTCTAGGTACCTTATATAAGTAGAATCATACAGTATGTGCCCTTTTGTGTCTGGTTTATTTCATTCAGCATAACGTCTTTAAGGTTTATCCATGTTGTTGCACGCATGAGAATTTCATAGCTTTTTAATGGCCAAATATTGGGTTGGCCAAAAAGTTCCTTCGGCTTTTAAGTATAAATTAAAGACACATTTTTCAATTTCACCAAGAACTTTACTGAACAACGTATTCACCGTTTTGCTCCACTACTTCTGCCATTTTTCAGGCAACTTCATAATTCCATCTTCCCAAAACTTTTTATCTTTTTGAGCAAAGAACTGTTCCAGGTGCCTTTTACAGTCTTCCAGGGAATGGAAATTTTTTCCATTAAGAGAATTTTGTAAAGACCGAAATAAATGGAAATCCGAAGGTGTAACGTCTGGTGAATACAGCGGATGAATCAGAACTTCCCAGCTAAGCTGTAACAGTTTTTGCCTGGTCATCAAAGAAACATGTGGTTTTTGCGTTATCGTGATGGAAGATCATGCATTTTGTTGACTAATTCTGGAAGCTTTTCGTCAAGTGCTGCTTTCAGTTGGTCTAACTGGGAGCAGTACTTGTTGGAATTAATTGTTGGGTTTTCCAGAAGGAACTCATAATAGAGGACTACCTTGCAATCCCACCATATACACAACCTTCTTTGGATGAAGACCAGCCTTTGGTCTGGTTGGTGGTGGTTCATTTCGCTTGCCCCACGATCTCTTCCATTCCACATTATTGTACAGTATCCACTTTTTTTTTTTTTTTTTTTTTTTTGCGGTACACGGGCCTCTCACTGCTGTGGCCCCTCCCGTTGCGGAGCACAGGCTCCAGACGCACAGGCTCAGTGGCCATGGCTCACGGGCCCAGCCGCTCCGTTGCATGTGGGATCTTCCCAGACCGGGGCACAAACCCGTGTCCCCCGCATCGGCAGGCGGACTCTCAACCACTGTGCCACCAGGGAAGCACTAGTATCCACTTTTAATCACCCGTCACCATTTGTTTTAAAAATGGAACGTTTTCACTACATGTGAGTAGAGAATCGCCTGCAGAAATACCTTCAAGAAGGTTTTATTCTCTTTAACTTATGCAGAACCCAAACATCAAAGCGATTCACACAACCAAGCTGGTGCAAATGATTTTCAACGCTTGATTTGGATATTTTGAGTATGTCAGCTATCTCCCAAGTGATGTACCGTTGATTGTTCTCAATTAAGTTCTCGATTTGGCCGCTATCAACTTCAACTGGTCTACCCGACCGTGGAGCATTGTCCAGAAAGAAACCTCCAGCACAAAACTTCGCAAACCACTTCTGACACGTTCGATCAGTCACAGAACCTTCTCCATACACTGCACAAATCTTTTCTTCGTTTCAGTTGTGTTTTTACCTTTCTTGAAATGATAAAGCATAATGTGCCAAAAATGTTGCTTTTTTCTTCCATCATCAATATTAAAAGGCTACACAAAAACTCACCAATTTTGATGTTTTTTTTAAAATGCATACTAATATGACAGCTGTCACAATACAATCTAACAAAATTGTTTCTAATGAAGTTAAAGACAACTCAGTGTTACTAGAGCTGTCTTACGGGAAAACTGAACAAACTTTTAGGCCAACCCAATACATTCCATTCCATTTATATACCACATTTTGTTTATTCATTCATCAGCTAATGGACACTGGTTGTTTCCTCGTTTTGGCTACTGTGAATAATGCTGCTATGAACATTGGTGTACAGGTACCCGAGTCCCTGCTTTCAATTCTCTGGGTAAATACCTAGGAGTGGAATTGCTAGATCATATGATAATTCTATGTTTAATTTTTCGAGGAACCACCAAACTGGTTTTCACAGCAGTTCTACCATTTACATTCCCGTCAGCAATGCATGAGAATTCCAATTTCTCCACACCCTCACCAACTTTTAGTTACCTTTTTAAATTTTCTTTTTGTAATAGTCACATCCTAATAGGTATGACGTGGTATCTTGCTGTGCTTTTGATATGTAATTCCCTAATGACTAATGATAAGCATCTTTTCATGTGCTTACAGGTATATCTTCTCTGGAGAAGTGTCTATTCAAGTCTTCTGCCTAATATCTAATATGCGGGCTCTAGAGTGTAGGCTCAGTAGTTGTGGCGCATGGGCTTAGTCGCACGCGGCGTGTGGGATCTTCCCGGACCAGGGCTCAGACTGTGTCCCTTGCATCGGCAGGTGGATTCTTAACCACTATGCCACCAGAGAAACCCTCTCTGCCTATTTTTGAATTGGGTTTTTTGTTGTTGCTATTGAGTTGTAATTCTTTACATAGTCTAGATATTAATCCCTTAGCAGATATATGATTTACAAATATTTTCTCCCATTCTACTAGTTGCCTATGTTTTGACATCACAAAACAATTAAACTTAAAACAAATCTGTAGCTTGTAATTATTTTAAAAAACTATCTACAGTCGTCCCTCAATATTTGAGGGGGACTGATTCCAGGACCACCCCTCAACCCCACCCTGCCCTAGGAGGGTACCAAAATCCCCGAATGCTCAAGTTCCTTATACTTTAAATCATCTTCAGATTACTTATAATATTTATTACAATGTAAATGCTATGTAATTAGTTGCTGGAGCATGGTAAATTCAAATTTTGCTTTTTGGAACGTTCTGGAAATCCCCCCCCCAATATTTCCTATCCATGGTTGGTTGAATCCATGGATGCAAAGGGACAACTGTAACAGCAACAATAGAAAATACAACATTCATCGCCACCAAATATCAGATAAGAACTAAGATCTGTAACTCTGTGAGATACAGTACGTATTTTTTCTATAAATTACAAAGGAAAGTTGAATAAAATTTTGTAAACTTTTCACAAAATAATAAAGAGCTTATACAGACAGAAACTTGCAAGTAGAACACATTTGCATGGGTTTATTAACCCTTCTCATCTCCTAGAAAGACATTCTTCTATTTAAAATCTTTTATCTCCTTATTTTATCTCCATTTAATAACCCAAGTGGCCCTAATGATCCGTAACTTAAAAAGCATTCCCACCCCACCATGCAAAAACAAATACAACAGCAACAATGACAAGAAAAAACTTCTCATGAAGCCTGATATTCTGTCTCTATCAGTTAGAACTGACTTAGTGCCTTGCAAATGTGTTCCAAATACATGACAGACATGTGAGAAAGTCAAGGTTTTAGAACTTAGGACTTCAGTACCTTTTCTAAGAACACTCTTCACCAAAACAAGTATCAAGGTAAATGTAATGTTACCCCTGTTACCTTCAGGGGCTCTGAAATGAATTCAGCAAAGGAAAGACTATGAATGGACTATATATTAAGTCATTTATATTAATGATTACTCACTGGAAGTGATGGTTATTTTATTCAGGAGCAAGATTAAATTCAAGTTATATATTTCTGCTTTTAGAATATAATTTACAACTTATGAAACTCCAGAGATATACACAAGTTCTCAGAAACTTAAGGTCAATATCTAAAACTGACCATTTGCTAATTAATAAACAAGGCAAAGAATGTGATACGGGAAAGCCTGGACTTCAGGGTCGCCCAAGCTCAGCCAGCTGGCTGGAAGAGTGGACCTGGCCCTAAGTGCATGTCAGTTCTGGGTCAGGGTTTTCTCCACTACCTCGCAACTGGAACACACTTCTCAGCTGGGCAGCTATTTCAAATCCTTTCTGGAAATCAGCAGGGTAGAAATTATAACAAACAAACTCCAAAGCTTTGGCAAAAGCTCTCTCCAATTATTAGAAACCTACATATAAAGCTATTCTTAGATGTCACCTCCATCTCACCTCCAAGATGAGGTTTAGCTCTTGTATTAAAAAGGAAACAGCAGCAACCATTTTATTAAGCTCTTCCTAGGTGCCAAGTATGGGGCTAAGCATATGACATGCACTATCTCACTTAATCATGAATTACCCTATGAAATATTTATACTCTTACTTTACAAAGAGGAAATGGTGGTGTAAGGGGATTAAATAATTTGCTCAAGGTCACATTCCTAGGTAGTGGTTAGAATCAGGATTCAAATGCTTTTAAAATTAATTAATTTCTAAAATACAAAGCCAGTAATTTGGTCTAACAACAACACGTCCCAAGACCTAACACCCAGGGGGAGTAATTCTTATCATCCAGAGACACAGATATTTTAAATATATACTAGGTTATGAACTGGACAATGGTAGGCACTGTGTCTAGCTCAGCACCGCACTGCTAGTTTCTAGCACACTGCCTGGTACGTGCTCATTAAATACCTGGTAAAGACATGAATAACTGAGTTCACGAATAAAGAAAATACACCAACTAAAGGGCATCATACAACACACTCTTTGGCTTCTAAACTGTGGACTAAGATCAATGCTTTCATCAAAAAATCAATCCACTTTTATTTTTAAAAAATCTGATTAGTCAAATATTAAGTCTTTGAGGGCAATGATTTTAATAGTAAGTGCTATTACTATGGTAGTAAGTAATGGTAAGTGTTATGGGCTGTCCTCCCAAAATTCTTGTGTTGAAGCCCTAACCCCCGGAACTTCAGAATGATTCTATTTGGAGATAAGGCCTTTAAAGAGGCAATTAAGTTAAAAACAGGTCAGTAGGATGAGCCCTAATCCAATCTGAATGGTGAGCTTACAAGAAAAGAAGATTAGACGCACAGAGAGATGACCACAAGAAGAGGCCACAAGAGGGTGGCCACTTGCAAACCAAAGAGAGAGGCCTCACAAGAAACAACTCTGCAGGTGCCCTGATCTTGGATCAACAGCCTCCAACGGTAAGAAAATAAGTTCCTGTTGTTTAAGCCACCCAGTCTGCAGTATTTTGTTATGGCAGCCTTGGCAAACTAGTACAGTAAATAGCTATTACTACTGAGTAAGTACAACACGCTATGCTGGGAGATGGGTCTCTGCGGGATTGGAGATGGAGCTGAGAGTCTCAGTGGCGAAATGCCTCTAAGTAAATATTTACGCTGAAGCACTTCCAGAAGACCAGGAAGCTGGGCTACATTTAGCAGAGCTAATGCCTGCCACATGCCAGGCCCTGTGGCAGATGCTGCACTAGGTGCCGGGATATAAAATGTGCTGAGACCTTCCGCTGAAGTCCTCTGGCAGCAGACAAGTTCAAGTGAGCAGGCAGTTCGCGTGCTGTGGCTGCAGCAGTGCTAACTGGCATTGACTGAGGAACTAACGTGCACCCAGAGTTTCCTGTGTCCCAGAAGTGACCTACGCTCCTCATGCACTAAAACCCTATGAGATAACTATTATTCTCATTTTACAAAGAGGAAACTACAACACGGGGAAATTACATCACCTGCTTTGGGTCCTACAAGCCAGTTGAGTGGTAAAGCCAGAATGGGAGCTCAGGTAACCCGGGGAGGGTCTTAAGTGCTCCATGGAACCCCGTGAGGCGGGTGCTCAGACACTGGGGGTGGCGAGCAGTTTTCACACCTGATGGGCTTCAGCACCCCACACAGAGCCCATGGGCTGCAGATGCCTCTTCTTGGCACTGTGTAAGATGTTTTTGCCTTTTTGAAAATTTTATGTCCAAAAATGTTTAATGGAAAAAGGTTTAAATAAATTTATACAATGGTTTCATCACAGAAACCACCTAAGTTTTCCTAATTCTACTGGGAATAAAATCTTATAATTTCCTGAGTACTAAGATCACTGGTAAAAATACAAATGTTTTAAAACATCATTCATCATAAACTTAATTCATTCTAATTAATGCCACACAATATCACACTTAATCTGAACTCTAAAAGTACAAATAAAAAATAAATAGCATTTAAAACTATCTTGTCAATAAATACCACTTACATGGTGAGTGAGAAATAGGTAAGAAAACCTCTAATATTCTCAAAATAACATTGATTTCTAATACTAAAATTTTACAATATAGCAAAAATAATAAATTCTAAATGTATGCCCTAAGTATGAGAGTTGAGTTGAAATTACTATAAAAGCATCAGTAAAATTATTCCAAAATTATTTGTTTTTTTTTAAGCTGTGGAAACTTTTCTTCAATTGAATTCTTGCAAATTAATTAAAGAAAAATTTTAAAAACCTGAGGTGCCTAGGTTAAAGCAGATGTGGGCTTTAACAGCAGCTGAACTACAAGGCAGCCCCTTGGTACACAGAGAGCCCACTGAAGAGTTCTGAACACCACTAAGCTAAAGGGATCATGACTCACAGAAAGCTCTGGAAATACACAGCAGGCCTCTTAGAATACAGTGAGGATGAAGACATGCAAAGCTCTTCACTTCAGTAGAAAGTCTCAGAGTTCTTTCCTTCTTCCCTCCCTTTTACAATTATTTACTAAACAAAAGACTATGTGTAAGAGCTAGCACACACTGGTGAAGAAATGCATTCCAGTCAGGCAAAGGTAGGACCACAAACAGAAAATAAGTTAACAAAAAATAAAAAGAAACTCCTTATAATTTGTAATAAATGCTATGAAAGGAACAAACTGGGTGTAGATCGTAAGAGAATAATGGAGGTGACTGGTGGGGAAACCGGACTTCTCAGACAATGGACTTCCATAATAAATGTGAGGTCTGAGAAGACTTGTCAGACAGATGGGATCCTTTTTCCTTTTGAATTTTTATTATAGAAAAATTTTCAAAAGTAAATAGAATAGTAAAATAGAACCACCCCCATGTATCATCATCCACTCACAGCCTATCTCATTTTATCGATATTCATATCCGCTCCTCCCACCCCACCCTGAATTATTTTGAAGTAAATCTCAGACATATGATTTCATCTATAAATATTTCAGTATATATTGCTAAAATATAGTCTCTTTTCTCTGACCGCAACAGAAAAAAATTAGTAGTTGACAACAATAAATTATCTGGAAAGCCTCACATATTTAAAAATTAAACAATATATTTCTAAATAATCCATGAATAAAAGAAAAAAATCACAAAGAAAATGGAAATTATTTTGTACTAAATGATAATAATAATACAATGTGACAAAATTTGTGGAATGCAAGTAAAACACTACTTGGAGGCAAATTTATAGTTTTAATTGCTTATATTAGAAAAGAACTGTTTTAAAAAATCAATGACCTAATGGTCCACCTTTAGAAGATAAAAAAGAGGGACTTCCCTGGTGGTCCAGCGGGTAAGAATCCATGCTCCCAATGCAGGGGGCCTGGGTTTGATCCCTGGCCAGGGAACTAGATCCCACATTCATGCCGCAACTAAGAGTCCATGCCACATCTGAGAAGTACGCATGCCACAACTAAGAAGTCCGCATGCCGCAACTAAGAGTCTGCATGCCGCAGCTAAGCATGCCACAGCGAAGATCCCATGTGCCGCCACTAAGACCTGGTGCAGTCTAAATAAATAAATAAATATTTTAAAAAAGAAGAAAATAAAAAAGAAATGCAGGCCAAAAGTAAGTAGAAGAAATAATAAAGATAAGAGCAAAAATCAATGATACAGACAGAGAACACAAATTACCAAGTCCACAATGAAATAGGGACACCACTATAGGAGCCACATTTGTGAAAAGATAATAAGAATATTATTAGCAACTTTGTGCCAATAAATTCAGTAACAAACAAAATGAACAAATTGCATAAAAAATAGGACTTATCATACACAAGACCAAATATTAAATGTGAAGAGCTCTATCTCTATTAAGGAAATAATACTGGTCGGTGAATTCTGTCCAACATTCAAGGAAGAATAACTGCCAGCCATACAGAAACTCTGTCAGAATGCAGAGGATGAAGAAAGGCTGCCAAACTTGTTCCGTGAGGACAGCACAACTTCGATACCAAAGACAAAAACATTACAAGAACGATAATCATAGGCTAACATTCTTCAAAAGACCTAAAACTCCTCAGCAACACCTTAGTAAATCAAATCAAGTGATATATAACCAAGCAGGGATTATTTCAAAACTGCAAAACTGGATAAATGTTAGAAAATTAATCAATGTAGTCTACCAATATAACAGAATAAGAGAAGAACTATATAGTCATTTCAGGACATGTAGAAAAAAAGCATTTGATAAAATTCATTACCATTTACAAAAAAATAGAAGGGAACTTCCTAAGCCTGACTGATGATATCTATAAAAAACTTATAGCTAGCATTTAACTTGATGGTGAAACACTGAAAACACTTTCCCCCAAGACTGGGAACAAGTAAGATGCCTGCTCTCACCACCATTCAACATCTTCTGAGAGGCTCTAGCCAATGCAAAAGAAAAAAATCAAAAGTATAAAGAGAGAAAGAAGTAAGACTATTCCTATTCATAGATGACACAATTACTTATGTAGAAAATCCCAAAGACATCACCAAACCTACCAGTGAATTTAGAAATATAATTTATATATTTTTTAAAAATCAATTCTGAATACAGAAGCAAACAAGTGGAAAACAAAAATTTAAAAATAATCCCATGTATAATAATGTCAGAAAACATAAAATCCTTAGGAATGAATTTAACAAGTGTGTAAAGCCTCCACACTAAAAAACTATAAACATTGTTGGGAGAAATTTTTTAAAAACCTTAAAAAGTGGAAAAGTATGTCTTTCTAAGCCATGAAAGAAACACATACTTTCATGGCTTAGAAGTTCCAATATTATTAAGATTCAGTTCTCCCTGAATTGATGCAAACCATAATGTTAGCAGGCATTTTTTAGAAATAAAAATTACTAGCCAATTCAACAATGTACATGCTAATGCAAAGGACCTAAAATAGCCCAAACAATCCTGCAACAAAAAATAAAGCTGGTGGCATTATACCACTTCACTTCAAGTCTTGCTGTATGTAAAGTAGAGTTATCTGGTATTGGCTGAGGATAGACAAAGCAATCAATGGAACAGAAGAGAGCCCAGAAATAGTCCAACACTTACAGTCATTTAATTGTTTACAAAGATGCCAAAGGAATTCAATGGGAAAGAATCTTTTCAAAAAATGATGCTACAATTGTACATTCACATGGGGTGAGGGGAGGAGATGCTCAAACATTACATCAGACTACAAACAGAAATGAAGTGAACAGATCACAGACTTAGAAGTAAAGCTAAAATTGTAAGGCTTTAGAAGAAAACAAAGGGAAACATCTTCACAATTAGTGAGTAGATAAAGATTTCTTCAGCCAGACACAGAAAACAATAGTCATAAAAGGAAAACACTAGTAAATGAGACTTCATCAAAATTAAAAATTTCTGCTCACCTTAGGTTGAAGAACCACAATCAAGTACGTTAAAAATAAGCTTTCATTCTCCTTATTGTGCTTAACTGCATTTACAGTTATCAACATAGATAAAAAGCTAAGAATGTCTGTTCCTGAAATGAATGGAGTTTTGTTTGATTTTAAAACTTTTTGCTGAAGAATAATAAAGACAGAGGAAAGCACATGACAGCTCAGTGAGTTTTCACATGTGAAACCCACATGACCAGACCCAGAGCAAAACCAAGAAACAGAATAGCACCCTGAAAGCTCCCCCTTGTCTCCCCTCTGGTTCCTCCCTGCCCCTCTAAAGGTCATCCCTATCATGATGCCCAACATCACTGACCATAGTTCAACAGATTTTAATTCTTCAAAAGCGACTAGAACATAGAGAATAGTAGATGCTGCAGAACTGACAGCTAATGTACAGATATCTTGCCTCAAGATACAAGAGTATAAGAATTTTATCAATGAAATGAAATACATTTCCAATACAGCATACCTTTGGTTAAGAATGCCCTCCATCTCATTCCTATTCTTCCCTCATCGAGGTAATTCTTACGTGTCCTCCAAAATCTGAAACCTTCCTTGATTCTCTAGTTTAGATACATATACCCTTTTCCCATTCTCTATTCCCTGCTACCACAGTGCTCAGCACACCATTCCTATTATTAGAAGAATTATAAGCCTTTCCTCATCAGTGTGCAAACGCTTAAGGCCAGGGATCCTGACCTGCTCTATGTGTTCTACGTTTACTTCTTCTTGGTCTAGTTCCTGTCAACATGATACACAATAAATGACTCTTAGTTGAAAACCCAGTGGTACAGAATCTGTTAAAAGAGTAATAATATTTAAATTAATACCTCCAGGTCGCAACAGCCTATATCTGTGTAGACAGAGGGCTGAAAGCAATAAAAGTAAAGATTATTACAATATATATTCTAGAATATTCTGATTAAAGACAGAAAAGACAAGTTTGGACCCATAGTTTCACAATAGTAAAAGCTGAAGTAAAGTCTCAGAGAATACTCACTTTAAATGTAAGAATAATTATTTAATAATGCATTAACGTGAAGAATATTTTCCTTCAGAATCAAATTGAGATTCTAATTACCATATGGCAATGGTATGCCTCCAAAAAGGGGGGGTATATAATTTTACTTATTCAAATGAACAGAAAGATACAATGAAAATCAAATAATCTCATTTTAAGTTCATAAGTAATGACATTAATCTCATCTTATTAAAATAGAAATATTAATTTTATATGAATTAACATATAACATAATAAACAATTTTATTGCACTCAATGAAATAATAAGAATAACTGGATCCTTAACTATTTAGTGACATTTTTTGGAAAAATATATAGTTACATAAACAACTGAGATTTCCTTAACCCGAAATAAGTGAATTTACATAGAAATTTTTACTAGAACTACATGCCACCTTTACTTCTCTTTAAAAAACAAATGTATTTTGCTATAGATAGTAGATATGAAAAATATTTCTCAACTTTCAATCAATGTGTGTATGTGACAAATACAATTCAGAGACCTATATAGGTGACACCCATAAATCAGCTGACAATAATGATGATAAAAAGAGCTTCACTTACTGCTATTTCTCTACATGCCGACATAGAGATCCCGGTTCCTTCTATTTGTTTTAAAGCATAGTCTTTATCATCTTTCCTGTAAAAACAAAGTTATTTTAATATACAGATAAATCTAAATGTATGTGCATTTTTAATAAAATAAAAAAATATATAAATCACATACACTTTGACACCTTTCAAATATAATCACATAATTTCATATGGGAGAAACTTGAGGTAATCTATTCCAATCCCATTACTTGATGAGGGAAGTTAGATTCCAAGGAATAAAAAGACTTGTCCAAGGCTCTATGGTTATTTGCAGAAGAGAAAGATTCAGAAATGAAGCTCCTGACTTCCAATAATAGGTTCTTTCTGCTCTAATATGTATACACTTCCTGTGTGTGTGTGTGTGTGTGTGTGTGTGTGTGTGCGTGTGTGCGTGCATATATAAAACATGGTCTCTTAAAGCCCATTTGGATATTGGGGTGTCAAAAAAATTAAGAAATGAATGCATCATTCATAAAGTACAAAATGGTTATGATTTAAAACACGTTATATAGTTCATATCCCCAAATACCTTCAAAGGGATTCACTCGACATAAGTTTACTGAGCACTTACTGTGTCTCCAGAACTGTGATAAGTCCTGGGGATACAAGGGAATTCCTTCCTTTATGGAGCTTTCTGTGGCTACTGGTGGTGAGAGATAACTAACCCACCACAAGACAATATGATAATGCTGTGACAGAGCAAGTACGAACCGCAGAGCTACCCAAAAGTCACTCTTTTGCCTGGACACCCAGGCAAAGCCTTCTCAGAGGAAATCCCATCTCACTGAGGCCCAAATGGCAGTCCTCAGACTTTCTGGACTCAGGACCCTTTTACTCTCTTAGATGTCTCTGAGGACCCTGAAGAGGTTCTGTTTGTTCTATCAATATTAACCCTCTTAGAATTGAAAAATGGGAACTCTTAAAAAACACAACCTACAAAAGCACATATCCATTATCCACCAGAGCAATGGCATCATCACGTGTCACGTCACCTTTGAGAAAAACCCACTGTACACTCGCGAGAATCAGCGTGAAGAAAGGCATATAACATAGCACTGTTATGAAAACAGTGTTGACCTTGCAGACCCTCTGAAAGGATTTTGAGGACACCTAGAGCTTCCCAGATCGCACTTTGAAAACTGTGCTGTGTGTGTGTGTGTGTGTGTGTTAAGAGGGGAACAAAGTGTGAGGGCACATGAGGTGAGGGGAAAGCGCTTGAAGAATATACATTAAACAACGGGAGATGAGGATGGGGATACAGTTAGGAACCAGATCATAAAAGTCTTTTTATACTCCAAGAACAAGAGGAGACGCTCCGTTAACAATTTTTAAACAGGAGAATATCAATCCTCCTCTGCTTTGGCGGCCTTTTAAATGTTGGGGGGCAGTAAATAAAGACAGGAAACCGAGAGACCAGCTAAGTCCACAGTGTCCAAACTACTCAGGTGGGAGATGATGCTGGCTGCTGCCAAGGGGACAGACTGGAGTGACGGAAGGCAGACCAGCAGCACAAAGGACAGAACCCTGGGGATGAGGAAGGAGATGGGGTCAGACATAATGACTCCTGCCCCAGGGAACAGGCCAACACAACATCATCCCCCGGAACAGGAAACACAGCAGGAGGAAAAGGTCGGAGGGAACAGGAAGATGATGGCTCCACTGTGTGCAGGCTGAGTCTGGTACCTGTGAGACACCTAGGTGGGGATGGCAAGCTGAATGAGCACGTCTAAAGCTCAAGAGAAAGCTGAAGATATCAGCATATACATACTGTCAACCAAGCCAGGAGAGTACATGAGGGGAGGCCAAAGAGCAGGACTGGTAAGAAAAAGATTTTCCAAAAAGGGCAGAATAGTAAACAGTATCCAAAGCCGCCGAGAAGTCTAGTGAGGTGAGGAGTGAGCAATGTCCACTGAATTTAGCAACGATGAAGTCACCAGGGGACACTGGACTAGGCAAAAATAGTCGCAGTGACGTACTGGCAGATACTGCAGAAGGCTGGGGAATGAAGGAGGCATAAGTCAACTGAGACAATGAAAGTAGGTAATTCTTTGAAGGTGATAAAATAAGGCAGCAGCTGGAGGAATACACAAGGTTAAAGAATTTTTTTTAAGATGTAAGAGGCTTGATTATGTTAAGTACTGAAAGGAAGAACTCAGAGAAAAGGAGATGAGAGGGAAAAACGAGAAGAGCAAAGACTGAAATGCTGGGGAGAGATTAGATTCAGAGCGAGAAGGAGAAATGTGTCTTCCATTGTTAACAGGAAGACAAAGGAGGGAGGAAAGGATAGATACAGGTGCAAAGAAGTTGGTTCAGAGGCAAAAAGTCAGGGGAGTTCTCATTTTGATGGCTTTCATTATTTTTCTGATGTTGGAAATGAGGTCAAATACTAAAAGTAAGGGGCTTCCCTGGTGGCGCAGTGGTTAAGAGTCCGCCTGCTGATGCAGGGGATACGGGTTCGTGCCCCGGTCCGGGAGGATCCCACATGCCGGGGAGCGGCTGGGCCCGTGAGCCACGGCCGCTGAGCCTGCACATCCGGAGCCTGTGCTCCGCAACGGGAGCGGCCACAACAGTGAGAGGCCCGCGTACTGCAAAAAAAAAAACAAAAACAACTAAAAGTAAGGGCAGAGTGATAGAGCCGGAGTTAAGGTTTGACTGAACAGATGAGTAACTCCTTATAAAATCAATAAGTTTAATACTTTATCATTTTAAGTTATCCATAAAGTTTACGTAACTTTATCTTTCCTTTTATAACATATTTACACCATATCCTTAGTTGTAAAAACAAATCACAATTACATTATTTTTCTGAAAAAAGATTTGTTTTACGACAATCAGATTTACAAGTACTTTCCTGTAAAGCACCATGGGCACACATTATATTAAAAATACACTAAGAATATCTGTACTTAATGTTCACCAAGTCTGAATGATTTCTGAAAGAATTAAAGGAGACATTAAAGAGGGTGACACAAAAATAAAATGAAATTGGGATCAGAATAAATCTATTAGAGATTAGACAGTTCATGTGCATGGTACTGATTTAACCAGATGGTCAACCCAGGAGTGTAACAGGTTCTGTTATATCTACTGTTGAGGATAACTTCCTAGACTTGAGCCTTCTAAGGAGAGAGAGAGAGAGAGAGAGAGTGGTGGGGAAGGAAATAAATTAAACCAGAGACTAACTCACCTCCTTGACAACACCCCCTGGACTTTCTCTTTGTTAAAGACAGCCATGTGAAAATGTCTTCAAAATGAGCTAAAAAATTCTAATCTGCAATCAGTTCTCTCCCCCATCCCAAGTAGTTAATGTTTTATATTTTATAAAAGTAAGTTATCAGAAAGAAAGGTAAAATGGGAGAACAAAAAAACTTTGAAACGATGTGTGATTATCAAAAACGCAACTGCCTCTTAAAAATCACCTAATAATAATTACCATCATAACATAATAGTGCTTTGTGGTTTACAGAGCACAGTTATTTATCTAGCCATGCACACAACACTTTTTTGTAAAAAGGCACCCTGGAGAGGAAAAAGATTCGTCCCCTACGTTCAGTCATGATCCAGTCGAAGTAGTCAGATTGTATCAGTGATAACTGCAGTACAGTGCTCTATATAATAGTACTATAAACAGAGGGAATGATCAACTAACTATACCTTGAAGGGTTGAAGGAAGATGAAAGAAAGCTTCAGAAAGAGTCTACTTAAGCAGAGATTCTTAAGACTTAAGAAGTTTGTCAGGAAAGGAAGGAGGGGCTGGGAAAAGAAATCAGTAGTTATATGAGGCATCCCAGGGAGTGGGAAAAGCATGTATAAAAATACAGAAGCACAGACAGGATCTGGCATGCTCAGAGAATAGCAAAGACCGGCAGCAGCTTAAAATCATGGAAACACATGGACAGCCCTGAGGTTTGCCTACCTTAGAAACAGACAGAGGTAGGGTGGGAGGGGGACTTTCATGCCAGCTCTCTCCAAACGGTGCAGAATACGTATACTTCACTTCAAGGTGTGTACAAAACAAATGAGTATGACAAGAAAACATCACATTTAAAAATAAATAAACAAAGTTGAGAGAAAGTGTGTCATGTGAGAAGACCAAAAAGAAGAGAGCGCAGCCATGATGAACACTTGCCGTTAACAGATGGGAGGGGAAGTCAAAAATATAAAATGGCTATAAAGGAGTGGTTAAAAAAAAATGAGTAGTGTTTTGGTAAAATAGAGTACTGAACACATATCAAACTTCACTCCCCTCCTAACACCCTACTAAAACTATGGCAAAGAAAAAATTTTAAAGACATAAACCCATAAGGATGAAAAATGAGAGAGAAGATAGCATAAAAATTTGGAAACTAGAATGTAAGTGGACAAACAGTAGAACAGTAGCTGATGACAAGGATCCAAGAAAACCAAATAAGAAGCTGATAGCAAAGAAAGCTGAGAACCAATTAGATTTGCAGAGCCAAATCCTCCAAAGCAGAGACTTGAGAGGACAAGATCCATCTGGAAGCAGAACTGGCTGGGTAGAAGGTAAACTGAAGAGAGAGCCTCGAAAACAGAGCAATAAAACAAAGTTAGAGAAATGTGAAATAAAAATAGGGAAACTAGAGAATCAGTCCATGAAATCCAACACACAAATAATTAGGAGTTTCAGAAAAAAAGAACAGAGAAAAGAGAGGAAGAAAACTTACAAAGTAATTCAAGGAAACTCCCCAAACTGAAGGACAGGATTTGTAAACCTGGAAGGGTTCAGTGAGTTCCTATCACAAATGAATTAAAACAGATGCACATCAAGACAATATTTAGGCATTTCAGAAAAGTGGAGACAAGCAGTAGATTTTACAAGCTTCCAGTGAAGATGGGTGATGGGCCACTTAAAAAGGGTCAATATTATTCAGCCACGAGAAAGAAGGAAATCCTGCCATTTGTGGTAACATGGATCATGGGTAGACCTTGAAGGCATTATGCTAGGTGAGACAAGTCAGACAGAGAAGGACAAATACTGCATGCATATCACTTATACGTGCAGTCTCTCGCAAATACAGAAAGTAGAATAGTGGTTACCAGGGGCTGGGGGCTGGGGGGCTGAGGAGATGTTGTTTAAGAGTAAAACTTGCAATAAGAAGATAAAAAATCCTGGAGCTCTAATCCCGGAGATCTACTGCACAGCACAGCAATTATATACAGCAATACCATATTACAAACTTCAAAGTTGCTAAGAGACTATATCTTAATTATTTCCATCACAGAAAAGAAATGATAATTATGTGACATAATAATTCTGGTTAACAAAATAATTTTCCAGAACTGTTCAACCTTACCACTGATGTAAACAACTATCTTCCCTTGCCAGATACTTAATCAGCTCTACATGCGCTCGGATTAGGTGTTTGGCTATTTTTGAAGCATCATTAGGGAAAGGCTGTACTTGAACCCCCATGGAAATGACCTTGCCATATTCTGCAGTAAAACTCCTTGGATCCATAGCTCTCAATTACAACAACACAACACTTCCTCAAGTTACTGGAAGACTGTCCAGCCAGAGACCCCAAATTGAGGATTGCTAAGAATCGTCCAGAAGATGGTCTTAGAATGAGAAAGCTTATACCCAAGACCTTTGGATCAAGCAGCATGAGAGAGAGAGCTTCCACCCCCAGGGCTTATGGAACAAAATCTAAATGGCCAGAACCAAAGACGGTCAGGCTTTAATCTGCATGCTTTCCCCACCTCCCCCCACCGCCAGCTCTTCCCTTCCTCTCTGCTGCTTTACATTTCTGAATTGTTAACAGATACTTGTTATCTCTAACAATGATACCTATAATATTGCTCTTTGCATCCCCAGTCACTCCTTGTATGAGTCTCATACCTGGCTGCAATTTGCTCAGGATTTCACTAAAATATGCAAACAAACCAACTGTTGAGATTGTAGCCACTTTCTTTTGGGTGCAACTCAGCTCACTCTAGTTCTTGGGCAATTACACTCAACTACTAAGCAACTCTTTCTTTTGTTTTGTTTTGTTTTTTATTTCTTTTTGGCTGCGTTGGGTCTTTGTTGCTGCTCGCAGGCTTTCTCTAGTTGTGGCGAGCAGGGGCTACTCTTCGGCACGCGGGCTCTAGGTGCGTGGTCTTCAGTAGTTGTGGCGCGCGGGCTTCGGTAGTGTGGCTTGAAGGCTCTAGAGCGCAGGCTCAGTAGTTGTGGTGCACGGGCTTAGCTGTTCCGCGGCATGTGGGATCTTCCCAGACCGGGGCTTGAACCCACGTCCCCTGCATTGGCAGGCAGATTCTTAACCACCGCACCACCAGGGAAGTCCATAAAATGGTAAACTAAAATAGTAAATAAGACAGACAGCCCCTCTGATGTCAAACCTAGGAAAGTTTCTGTCTACACCAAAACCACACTTGGGACCTTGGCTCTTGGCTTAGAAGTAGACTACAAACTGTCCATAATCTCTCAGCATTTGTCAGTGTTCTAGAGTTCAAATGTGATCTCCAGAGTCTTATATGTGCACAGCCATTTTTGCTTTGCATGATTCAATAACTGACCCCACAACAACAAAAAGTAGTCACAAAGAACTGACTGCAGTCCAACAGTAGATGAGACTCTCTGAAGTCTCCTGATCAACAGAATTCCAGCACAGAGAAGATCTGGATTTCACAGAACAATATCCTCAATGGCTGAATCTGGCCAAAAAGAGGGACTAAGAAAGTGAAAATAAACCCCACTGAAAATCAGATTGTGATCTCCCTAACAGATTAGCGGCAAGGCCTCTGTAGAAAAGGCAAACAGGAAATAAAGTTTTGCCCAAGGCCACACCAGAATGGCAAAATGACTAAAATGGCCCTTTTTTGAGTGATTACTGCTCTCTTACCAATGAGTCCCCAGCTCTGCTTCATTCCGCCTACCTCTGAACAGAATACTCAGATACCCAATTACCAAACTGACCCCACCTCACAACAGTATCCAATGCAGAGCTGGTCTACTTCCCAGTCTCTCCTTAGAATCATTCAGCCCAAACCTACCGACGAAGCCCCACTTGCTCTGGTTCCCAGGTTGTGCACTTGCCCTTGCTGCAGCAGGCAAGTAAACTTTCCTACAGGTGCATTCCGGTGGCCTGTAACATTCATGATGCCCAACTACCTTACATGAAGTCACAATGCATTAAAGCAAATTGAAACAACAGTCCCTTTAATTTACATCGGGTCAGCTCTCAGAGAACACATTCTAACTAGCCATGCTATACTTTGCTTAAAATTCCTTGTCGTAGTTAACATGTTTTGCTCTTTTGATCATTCTGACAAATGAAATCCACAAGTTAACTTGCTGGTTAATGACATAAGCTTATTTAAAAGATTATTAGACCTACTAATTCTTGATTTGGGGGCATTCCTGTGCTCGGCACGGCTATAGTACCTGAGATACACCAGTGAGCAAGATAGACCCAACAGGAGGTACTTTCAAGTCTCTTGGCAACTCCAGAGGCCAAACTCCAAGAAGTTACAAAGCTTCTTGTAAACCTAGCTATGAATCTCTCTCCTCTGCATTATCTTGTGGGATTTAAGCTCAATTTGTTAGCTCTCATACTTCAAACACATCTTTACCTTGTTTGGAAAAAAAGCTAACGCAGAGCTTAAAAAGTATTTCTAACCTTGGAAACTGGAAAGAAACTCCTGGTCCCTTCTGTCTGTTTAGTTACAAGATTACAGTAACATGATCAGATATCACTAAATGTAGGGGGTTTCCATCAAAGACAACTACCAACCTATCTTTCTTAGATCACCTTCCCAGTGTCATTTTTCTGAACATAACTCTACAAAGAGTAAAGTTATATAATCAGGCATCCTGACTTCAAGAACTATATTTTGACACTGGTCATATAATCATTCTTTTTCTCCTTAATATTCGTGCTAGAAGAAATGAGCAACACTGAAAACAGAAATTAATGTGTAATATTTTCCTCCCTAATAACTGGTCTTCCCTGCTATTTCGCATATCTGCCTAATTTGTTTCTACTTGGCCCCAAACATTTTCTCTTAAAAGTAGCATTACGTCGGGCATGTGAATACACCTGAACATTTCTTAAATATTAACGTGTTGTACTCCAAGTATTATTGTGAATAAGTACTCAAGATTGACGTGCTATTAAGGTACTCTATAAATGTTTTTCCCTTAATCTACCTTTTAAATTCATAAGAATGGGAGCCTATTATAATAGAAGAAGAGAATGGGACAGAGATGAGAGGATGAAAAATAAAGAAAAACGTAGGGCCTTGTACAGACTGACAATGCCAGGATGCCATGTATCGAGCAGTATTTTCAACTCAATTCCATGTACAAAAAACAGCAAAAACAAGCAGTTAAATGGAACTATCACTACTCAAGTACAAAAATAAAACTTCCTAAAATTACGCGGAAAAAATTATGGTGGGAGAAGAGTTAAATTTGGCAAGTGCCAAAGATATGTAAAATTTATGAAAATTTCAACAGAATTACATAGATATTTGACAATGTTAAACACAATAAAATTAAGATCTGATTAGATTAGACTTAAAAATCACACAACATCAGCACACACTAGTAGGATCAAGATTGGAGGCAAGCACATAGCCCAGGGAGATCAGCTAGGTGCTCTGTGACCACCTAGAAGGGTGGAATAGGGAGGGTGGAAGGGAGACGCAAGAGGGAGGAGATATGGGAACATATGTATATGTATAGCTGATTCCCTTTGTTATAAAGCAGAAACTAACACACCATTGTAAAGCAATTATACTCCAATAAAGGTGTTAAAAAAAGAAAAAAAAGTTGAATCACTATGTTATACGCCTGAAACTAACATAATATTGTATATCAACTATATTTCAATTTTTTATAAAGTGTATTAGCTCCATGCAGTTACACTTTATATTTGTTGAATACCATAATGAATAAGAATTGTCAACCTCAATCAGAATTAATCTCAAAATCTAAAAAAAAAGATTGGAGGCAAGAATGTTAATTAGGAAGCTACTGTCAATAATCCAAAAGTCAAATAACAAGTACCCAAACTATAAATTTTGCTATTTTCAATACATAAGTGAACAGCAGTGGAACTAAAGAGTGATAAACTCAAGCCGGCTGCCTAAGAACAATCCCAGATACAGGTGCTGGGCTTCACAGGCAAGAAGAAACCTGTCTCTTTCTCCCGTTTCCTTCCAGCCCTGCCCCACCTCGATCACACATAAGGTAAAATTGGCCAGGGACTCGCTGTAATCAGCTAAGGATGTAACAGCTCACCAGAAACGAGATGGCTGCACAGAATAAGAAAAGATGCAGCATATCTCCAAGTGGGCAGGGCTGGGGGGGCACTAGCTGCTGGCCGGGGTCGGGTCAGATTGGAGAAGCTTAAGTCTTGCAGTAATATCAATAGTAACCTTTTGTATTTGGCACTTTCATACCATTCTGCAAAAGATCACTCTACTAGTAGATTTATAAGCCCTGTGTTCTCCTAATTCTGGGAGCAAGGTCACCTGCGGGGAGGAAGCAGAGACATTTCCCAGGAGTGGGAAGCATACCTCTGCCCCCAACTTCCCCAAATACCAGAAAGCCTGTTTCTCCACAAGTGGATATTCAACAAATGTGACTTCCAGACAGGGAGACAAAGAGTGGGACTCCCAGGAGATGATGACAATGCGTAACAAGCACTTTCCACATACCAAGTACTACACTAAGCGCTAAGATAAACGCATGTTAAAGTCCATGCCTCACATGATCTGGAACAATTTACATAAAATGTGTTTTGCATGTATGTAGTTATGTATAGAGAGGATGCATACATGCTTTCTGTATAAATATTTATGCACGTACATAAATATATTTAAAATACATGTGTAAATGTGTGCACATGTATACATATATACTATATGTATATATATATGTATACAAGTATACATATATACATGTATACTTACCCATATATACAGATATACATCCAAATATACATGTGTGTATATGTATACACAGAGGAAGAGGAAGAAGAAAATAATTTTTTAGTATAGTTAAGTTACTAACTGGCCATGGTACTATTTTAACTCAAATAGACATGAGAATAATTATACAGGAGTTTCATGAAGAAAAAATGTACCATGGTTATTATACAGTTTACATAGCTATGACAGATTATCCCTTATACAGCAAGAGTTGTGTTTAATAATGACTCACAACAACTTACAATCACTATCCTATCTTACATACAAGGACAGAGAATCCAAAGTCACAAGGCTAGACAGCAGCAAACCTGGACCTCAAACACAGGCAGTCATTCCAGAAAATATCTCCCCACAAGGCTATATCAGTTTGTTCTGAAAGTGTGGCTACCAACTCGTTTATAAATTGCTTCCATTTAAAATACTCTCAGGCAGCTTCACCACAGTGCAAATGGGTCACGTGTGAATGAACACACCTCCTCTATCTACATGAGCTAACACACTATTTTGCTTGTCATTAAAACACACAAACACACACACACACACACACTCTCAAACTCTGCTCCTGTCAGTGTCTAACTAACAACTTATCTGGCAATGAGCAGATATAAGCTATCAAAAACTTTTCATTTAAAGCTGTTGTCATATATTCTATGAACAACAAAAAAATAGGTCTGATACCTTAAAACAAAAGACCACCTGAACGTTCAAGTTTTATTTGTAGCATTCACATATCTATAATCTTTCGTATAAAACTGAAAGAGAGCAAAGAGGTGAAAAAATTTTAATTGTGTATAAAACCTATGATTTAACAAATTAACATTCTGAGTGGTTTGAAGCCAAGAGAAAAGGCACAATAAGACTACAGGAAAGGAGGGAAGTACCCATAATTATCAGAACTAGACTAATCCCAAAATGTAAAGGTAGTGGGAAAAATACCAGCTTGGAGCTTTTCACCATTGAGTATGATGTTAGCTGTGGGCTTGTTACATATGATTCATTATTTTGAGGTACTTTCCCTCTATACCCACTTTGTTGAGAGTCTTTATCATTAAAAAACGGCTATATTTTGTCTAATGCTTTCCTGCATCTATTAAGATGATCAGATGATTTTTATCTTTCATTCTATTAACGTGGCGTGTCATACTTACTGATTTGCGTATGATGAAGCATCTTTGCATGCCAGGGATATATTCCATTTGATCATGATGCATAAACCTTTTAATGTAATGCTGACTTGGGTTTGCAAATATTTTGTTGAAAATTTTTGCATCTATATTCATCAAATATTGAACTGTAGTTTTTCTTTCTTGTAGTGCCCTTACCTGGCTTTAGTACCAGGGTATGTTGGCCTCAAAAAATAAATTTAACAGTGATCCTCTCCTCTTCAATTTTTTGAAAGAGTTTGAGAAGAACTGGTGTTAATTCTTCTTTACATGTTTAGCAGAATTCCATAAGGAAACCATCTGGTCCTGGGCTTTTCTGTGTTGGGAGGTTTTCAATTACCGATTCAATCTCCTTACTCGTTTTGGTCTCTTCAGATTTTCTATTTCTTCATGATTCAGTCTTGGTAGGTTGTATGTTTCTAAGAATTCGTCCATTCTTCTAAGTTATCCAATTTGTTGGCTTATAATTGTCCATAGTAGTCTCGTATGACCCTTTGTATTTCCGTGGTACCGTTTGTAATATCTCCTCTTTCATTTCTGACATTATTTGAATAATCCCGTCTCTTTTTTTTCTTAGTCTAGCTAAAGGTTTGTCAGTTTTGCTTATCTTTCAAAAAACAGCTTAGTTTCATTGACCTTTTCTATCGTCTTTCTAGTCTCTATTTCATTTATTTCTGCATTGATCTTTGGTATTTCCTTCTTTATGCTAACTTTGCTCTTTTCCTAGTTCCTTGAGGTGTAAAGTGAGATTGTTTATTTCAGATCTTTCTTGTTTCTTACTGTAGGTGTGTATCACTATAAACTTCCTTCATAGAGCTGTTTTTAATACATCCCATAAGTTTTGATATGTTGTATTTCCAGTTGTGTTTGTTTCAACGTATTTTCTTATCTCCTTTTCAGTTTCTTCTCTGACCCATTAGTTATTCAAGAGTGTGTTAATTTCCACATTCTGTGAATTCTGCAGGTTTCTTCCCGTTACTGATTTCTAGTTTCATACCACTGTGGTCAGAAAAGTCAGGTGATATGATTTCAATCTTCCGAAATTTGCTAAAACCTTTTCTTTTTGGAGTGAAGCAAGTAGTGTTTATTAGGAGGAAAAAGAGTACAATACGTGTGGATAGACACACAGGCAGGTTCAGAGAGGGAGTCACACCCTTGTGGTAGTTGCTAATACCTGTTTTATAGCTTAACATATGATCTATCCTGGAGAATGTTCCATGTGTGCTTGAGAACAATGTATATTCTGCTGCTGTCTGATGGAATGTTTTATATATATATATATATATATATGTCTGTTAGGTCCATTTGGTCTAAAGTATGGTTCAAGTCCAATCTTTCCTTACTGATTTCTGCCTGGATAAAAGTGGGTTACTGAAGTCCCTTACCATATTGTATCATATTTCCCCCTTTGTATCTGTTAGTTTATACTTAATATATTTGGGTGCTCCAATGTTGGGGGGTATATATTTATGATTGCTATATTATTCTCTTGGTGAAATAAACCCTTTACCATTGGCTTTTAAAGAATCTCTTGCTACAGGTTTCGAGTTAAAGTCTGTCTTATCTGACATAAGTATAGCTACTCCTGCTCTCTTTTGGTTTCTACTTGCATGGACTATCTTTTTCCATCCTTTCACTTTTGTGTGTGTGTGTGTGGTACGCGGGCCTCTCACTGTTGTGGCTCCGGACGCGCAGGCTCAGCGGCCATGACTCACGGGCCCAGCCGCTCCACAGCATGTGGGATCTTCCCGGACTGGGGCACGAACCTGTATCCCCTGCATCGGCAGGCGGACTCTCAACCACTGCGCCACCAGGGAAGCCCTCCATCCTTTCACTTTGAGCCTATGTGTGTCCCTTGACACTAAAGGGGGTTTCTTATAGGCAACATATACTTGGGTCTTGTTTTTTAATTTATTCAGTTACTCTATGTCTTTTGATTGGAGATTTTAACCCATTCACATTTAGAGTAATTATTGATAGATAAGGACTCACTAATGTCACCTTAATAACTGTTTTCTGGCTTACTGGTAATTCTCATATTCCTTTCAACCTCTCTTGCCGACTTCCTTAACGAATCAATGATTTTCTGCAGTGGCATGCGTTGATTCCCTTCTCTTTACCTTTTGTGTATCAACTGTAGGTTTTTGCTTTGTGGTTAACATGAGGATTATAACAAAGATCTTAGAGATATAACTGTCTACTTTATACCGATAACTTCAATTGCATACAAATTGAAAGTAATATGCCCACGTCTACGAAAGGTAAGAAGGATCAAAACAAGATGAGCACAGAAGTACCAGAGCATACAAAGAGGGTTAGAGGTTAGAAAGGAGAAGGGACACCTTCAGGGAAAAGTGACAAATACTTGCTGTCACAGGGCCTGGCACAGCATATATGCAGTTGACACTGTTGGTTACTTACCCAGTATCCATTCCTCCTGATTCCTTCTTACAGAATGCTGTTTTGTTCAGGTTTATTTACTTTTCCTTAATGTAACTATGTGCCTCAAAAGAAGATGAGCCCTGGGGATTCCCTGCTAGCGCAGTGGTTAAGAATCCACCTGTCAATGCAGGCAACACAGGTTTTATCCCTGGTCCAGGAAGATTCCACATGCCACGGAACAACTAAGCCCGTGCACCACAACTACTGAGCCTGCGCTCTAGAGCCCGTGTGCCACAGCTACTGAAGCCCACGCGCCTAGATCCCATGCTCCGCAACAAGAGAAGCCACCACAGTGAGAAGCCCGCGCACCGCCAAGAAGAGCGGCCCCCGCTCGCCGCAACTAAAAGAAAGCCTGTGCACAGCACCAAAGACCCAATGCAGCCAAAAACAACTAAATAAAACATTTTTTTTTAAAAAAAGGAGGAAGACAGGTTTGGTGCACTATATTAAAAAAAACAAAAAAAGAAGATGAGCCCTCCCTAGCCCCCAGGTGGGCCAGAATGGTCCAAAAGTAATTTTACTTCCCTTGCCTATGATTAGTTCAGAGACAGGCTATGAATCAATTCTGGCCAATGAGTCATGTGAAGACTGCTGGGCGGCTTCCCTGAGAAGGAGGGGCGGGGGCGTGACTTGATCATCAAAGAGCCTCTGGAAGAGAGAATCTCTCTCTTAGGAAGCAGAGCCCCACGTGCCTGTGGTAACTATTTTACCTGCATGAGAGGATCTGCCTCAGGATGAAGCTAATGCTGAAGACGACAGGACAGAGAGGGAAGGAGCCTGGCATCTCAATGACAACAGTGAGGTGCTGCGCCTGGAGAATGGCTGGAGGCTGCCTTAAATCTTGATTTAAGGGTTTTGTAAGATATCGAAACTTCCTTACTTAAAAATCATTTTGAGATAGAATTTTCTATTATTTGAAGCCAAATGCATCGTAATAGAAGAAAGGGCAAAGAGGAGAACAAGAACAGAAAGCCACAGTAAAGAACAAAGAAAATGTGAGGTAGTTCTTTAACAAGGTCTAAGGTGAAAAGAAGGCAGGATGAGAAAATCTCTGCTGGGTGGCCCCCTTTTTTCCAATAAAATATAGATAGAAAGTTTGTTTTCACTTATTCAACTGTTTTAATGCATATTTATTATTTGCTAGATCTTATTCCAGATGTTAACATCAGCAGTCCACAAGGCACCAGGTTCCCTGAGGCAAGAAGGAACTTGGTGCTTAGGAGGGGCTGAAACTCGTCCAACAGGGAAGGGAATGATGAGAGGTGACAATGGAGGTGAAGCCCAATCACCCAGGATGGGGAGGGCATGTGAAAGATTGTGAGTCATCACAAAACGCAATGAGAAGCCAATGAAGAGACATGATCAAAGTGACATCTTAAGAATATCACACCAGCTGTTATGTGGGGAAAACTGAAATGAGGGAAATATGATGGAGAGAACAGGTTAAAAACCTATGGCTCACAAATACTGTAAGTCCACTTACGTAAGGTACTAGAGACAAAAAATGAAACGGTGGTCTTCAGGGGCTGGGGGAGGGAGAATGGGGCCTTAGTGCTTAATGGGGACAGAGTTTCAGTTTTTGCAAGATGAAAAGAATTCTTTGGACAGATACAGGGTAAGTACCATTCAATACCCTTTACATGAAGTTTAAACACATTCACAGCACTACTTAACATATATATGGTATGGAGGGATAAAGGCATCCATAGCAATTTTAACAGCAGCATGTTGGTTACTTCTAGGGTGAGAGATGTAAATTTGATGAGGGAGGGTGTATTAGCTTCTTATTGCTGCTCTAACAAGTTACTGCAAACTTGGCTTAAAATAACACAAACGTATTATATTACAGAGCAGTAAGTTGGAAGTCCAACATGGGTCTCAGTGAGCTAAGATGAAGAGTGCCAGCAGGCTGCACTCTTTTTTGGAGGCCCTGGGTGAGAATCAGTTTCCTGCCCTTTCCAACTTACAGAGGCAGCCACCACATTCCTTTGCTCATGGGCTTCTTCCTCCATCTTCAAAGCAAGAAACAATGGGTGAAGTCCTTCTCATATCACGCCACTCTGACCTGGCTTCCGCTGTCACATCTCTTCTATTTCCCGCTTCCACTTTTAAGGATCCTTGTGATTACATTGGGCCCACTCAGTTAATCCAGAATAATCTTCCTATTTTAAGGTCAACTGATAAGAAACCTTAATGCCATCTGCAAATTTAATTTCCCTCTCCCAGTTAACTGAACATATTCAAAGGCTCTGGGGCTTAGGACATGGACATCTTCTGTGGGGGTAAGCATTACTCTCCCTCCCACAAAGGGCGCACAAGGAGCTTGAATTTTCTAATGTTTTATTCCTTAAGTAGAAAAATTAAAGTGTTCATTATGTTTTTTATTATGTCTCTTTATATGCCTCAAATATGTTTAAAGGCTTCTGATGTGAGGTTTTCTTTCAAGACAAATTTTTTTAACTTTCATAGAGCCTTAAGATTTTAATGAGATCACTCAGGAGCAGTAAGGGGAAAAGGGAAGGAAGTACAGAAGAATCAAGGCCTTGGCCCTGCTTCAACCTAAACAGATCCTCTTTTTATTGCTTCTTACTTTTCTACAAAACATTTCATTTGAAAAGAAAAAAAAGGATTCCAATTATTCAAACAAACAAATAAAAAGAGAATATCACTGGCCTGAGACTGTAAGAAAAACTATAATAAAATAAAAACAATTTATATGGTACAAAAAGTAGATAATTGACAAGCTAACTCAGGATTTAATGATAGCCAAAGAGATATGTTTGGCTCTACAAAGAGGCTATTGAGGAGCTGAATGATGCCTCTGATAGCCTTGCACAACTACGGAGATAAAACTTACAGTCCAAGGACCACTAAAGCCAAGGAGAAAGAAGGAAAGGGTGTCAAGGAGTGCCCATGCACTTTTGATTGACACCCTAAAGAGCAGTACTCTAAGAAACAAGAACTATACTGACTCTCACGAGGACTGAAGCTCAGCTTCAAATATCAAAGCTTGAAAACAGATTAATGTAGTCCCAGATTGCTAGCTCCTTCAGGCACCAGATAAAGGTGCTCATTGTTAGAAGATACTACCTCCTAGGCATAAAGTTATTTCGACAGAAAAGTTTCAAACACGATGTCTAAAACACAGTTAAAAATAACCAAGCACACGAGGAGACAAAACAACTAGCAGAAGCTGCAAACGATACAAATAGACTCGTAAGGGCTAACTAAGCATACAATATTCAAGACAATGAAACACTGAGAATTCTGACAGAATCTCAAATGCCCAAGAAAAGAGCACAACAGACTTTTGAGGAGAAAAAAAAAAATTCTAAAACTGAAAAAATGACTGCGTTTAATAATACAATGGACGAACTTAAAAACAGAAGAAGTACAGCAGAAGGGATTATTAATGAACTGGAAGCTATATCATAAGAAAATATTCAAAATAAAGAATAGAATGACAAAATGATGAAAACCACGAAGGAGAAAATAAGAGACATAAGTAATACAGATGAGAAGGGCTAGCATGCATATAATTGGATCCCATCAAGAGAGGAGAAAGAAACAAAAGAGAGGCAGAGGGCACAACCAATATTTAATAAGACAATGGCTGACAATTTTTCAAAACTAATGACAATAAATTACAGATTCACGAAGCATTACGAATCATAGCAGCCTAAGTAAAAAGGGTGATCTTCAGGTAGAGAAAATGATCCAAAAGGAAGCATGATAATGCAGACACATTACCTGCAAAGGAACAGTTCATTAGACTAACAGCTGATTTCTTGACAGAATCAACACAAAACAGAAGAGTAACAATATCTTAAAATACTGAAAGCAAAAAACTGCTAATCTAGAATTCTACACCCAGTAAAATGGTGGCATTTTCAGACAAACTAAAAGGGAGAATTTGTTAAGAGTACCACAGTAAACAAAATACTATGGAGTATTCTTCAGGTAGAAAGAAAATGATCCAAAAAGGAAGCACAATAATGCAGGAAGGAATAAGAAATGGAAAAAATGGTTGTAATTCTAAAGGAATATTAACTGTATACAACAATGGTAATATCTTGTAGAGTATAAACTTACAGAATTAAAAGATACAACACTGTCATATTAAGTCAGGGATGGGGGGAGTAAATGGGGTTGAAGTGCTCTAATATTCTTGTACTATTTGGGAAAAGAGTAAATGCACCAATTAATATTACACATGGTTAAGTCAAAGATGCATCTTTTAATATCTAGAATAACCATCAAAAGAATAGCAGGAGTATAGAACCTCCAAGTTAATAAATGAGTCTCTTGATAAAGACACTTGTAGATACTATAATTAGAAAGGACAATGGAAAACCAATAGTTCTGCCATTGTTAAGAAAGTGAAGGATTAAAAAAAAAGTGGGTGATCAAGGAAGGGGATATGATGGAGAATGTCACATTTTATCCTTAAACTCACAAGGAGAAATTTCTCTAAATATTAAAGGACAACCTTGCAAAATCCGTATTACTGCTAGTGCTGTAACAACCTTAATTAAACCCTACCACTATTACGGAACCTCTCCCTTGGAGCTGACAAACAACTTCAGTGGCGGCACCTCTAATAACCTTCAGACATTCCCACGTACTACCCTCAACTCACTGGCAGGCCTTTAACAGGAACATTTTCTTTCTCCTATATGATACCACTCCAGGGAATTTAACAGGGAGGAATCTATTGGTAAAAGGAATTACCAGATTAAATGTTCTCCTAATGGCCCATTCCTTGAAATCTTCCTAACCAATAATCAGGTCATAGCTAATTTACTCGTGTCTCCTTATTTAAACCAAGCCCAAATTCAACACTGTTAGGAGTTTGACTTTTTGTGGGGAAAAAAAAGTCTACTGATATTGGCAGCTTTATTAGGGCTAAACCCATCAAGGCCTGGATTACCTCATCCAAACGTCTACCCAAATTTAGACAATACTCTCTAAAAGCAGAAGCTAAAAGGACTAAAACCAACAATTGAAAACCTTGCAAAGAACTCATACCTCACACTAATCCTTGTAATACTCCCATCTTCATGATTTAGAACAAAAGCAAAATGGAAAGGGATATAAATTTATTCAGGATCTCAGGGTCACAAATAGGATAATTCATTTCCCCTCCCATCTCACTTTCCTACAGAACCAAAATATTATATTCACTGCCTCCTGAAGCTGTATATTTCACACTTGTAGATCTGTGTCTTTCTATAGTGTTCCTTTAGATCAAAATAGTCAACACTTGTTTGCCTTGGGAAAATCAACAATACATCTGGATAGTTATGCCCCAAGAGTTCACACAGGCACCCTCCAATTTTTCAGCAAGTCCTCAACCAGTACCTCAAGGATCTTAAATTTGCATGGGCTTCTACTCTAGTCTAATATGTGACCGATCTTTTGTTGTGTTCAAAAAGTGAGGTAAGGGACTTCCCTGGTGGACTCTGCACTCCCAATGCAGGGGGCCCAGGTTCGATCCCTGGTCAGGAACTAGATCCCACATGCATGCCGCAACTAAAGATCCCGCATGCCACAACAAAGATCCCGTGTGCCGCAACTAAGACTCGGTGCAGCCTAAAGAAATAAATATTTAAAAAAAAAAAAGGTGAGGTAAGATCTAAGATTGATTACATTTTTCTATTTTAGCTCAGAAAGGACACAAGATTTCCAAAGAGAACTTAGGACATTATTAAAGTATACTAATACATGATATATCCTACGGAGGTAGATCCCTTATTATTGACAAATTACAAATTGTTCAAAACTTTCCAAGGCATGTAACTAAGAGACAATTACAAAGACTCTTAGATCTCACTGAGTACTGCAGGCAATGGGTTCCCATTTTCCTATAATTGTATGATTATTAAATGATTTAACCAAGTCCTCAATGATTACAGCTCTTCCCTGGAAACCTAAACATGAACAGATCTTTTGCAATTTAAAATGAGCACTTCAGCAACTTTCTACTCTGAGATTACCTAATCATCATAAACTTTTCTACCAATTCATCCATGAGAGATCTGAACAAGCCCTCAATGTACTGACTTAACTTCATGGGAGTCATAAGAGATCAAGAGGTTACTAAAATTTCTCTTGACCCAGTGGCAAAAGACTACCCAATCTGTCTAAGAATAGCCACAGTAGTCAAAATCTTCTGTCCACTTCGTTTGAGGATCTTCTTTCAACTCCAAGGTCCTCCTGCTGCACAATCTTTATTGCTCACTGGAAAGACAGAGTATGTCTCAGCAAGAGGATAAGCTCATATAAAATCCTATTACTTTATCCCTCACACATTTCCATTCATTGTTGTAATACTTCAAGGGTCAGCAAACTATGGTCCATGGGCCAAATTCAGCCCAAAAGCCTGTTTTCACACTGCCCGTGAGCTAAGAATGCTTTTTTATATTGTTAAAGGATTCTTTAAAAAAAATAAAGAATACACAACAGAGACTGTTATGTGGCCCACAAAGCCTAAAACATTTACTGTCTGGCAGAAAAATTTTGTTGATCCTTGCTACTCCTCCATTCCATAAAAAAGGGGAAATTAGTCTCTGTTGGCAAACTGTGCCCCAAATAGACTTAACAGAAACTCTTCTAGAAAATTCAGACTTAATCTTCATTGTTGATGGGTCATATATTAAGAATGAAACAAGAAAATATGAGGCAGAATATGCTGGGACAGATCTCATCTCAGCGCCTAGAATGTGACCCCTGGCTACAGGCAAAATATGCCCAGATGACAGAAGTCAATGCATTCACCAGAATTTGCCAGTTAGCTAGCTGGTTAGCTAGAGATAAAAGGATTAATATATATAAATTGAGAGTAGTATGCTTTTGGGTAGTCCATAATTTTGTAATGCCTTGGAAACAATGAGGATTCTTGATTTAAACATTAATGCTTCCTAAAACGATAACTATTATAAAGATAGAAGCCCATTAAACAAAGAGAGGTAACACAAAGGTAGAAGAAAATGTCCCGGCTGATCATTATGGCAGACAGGCAACCCTCACTAGGATCCTAGCCCTCATGACAGGATAAGACTAAATCTTTAAAGAGGTTCAAAAAGGCTAGTACAGAATGCCAGTGGTTATCTCCAGAGTTGGAAAAGGAAGGAGTATTGGGAGAAGCCTGGGTGCAAATTACCCAAGTTAACCTCTGAGGCTCTCAGGACAGTCTGTGGCATCAGAGGTCCTCAAATGGAACCTGTGAAAATTTTTTGCAATACATAAATATTCAACAAAGATCAGGAATTCCTACAAGTCAGTAAGGAAAAGGTAGACAAACCAGTAGAAAAACAGGTAAAAGATCTGAATGAGATTTCACAAAAGAAGATATTCAAGTGGCCATTAAGCATATGAAAAGGTGCTCACATTCACCAGTTATCAGTTAAAAAAAAAAAATCACACTGAGGTACCACTACATGCCACCTGTGGCTTAATGGCTTAACTTATAGACAGATAACACCAGGTTCCTACGGGAATCACTTTGAACTACTCACTCTTATAGAACCATGGGACCTGTATAGTTGCTAGTGCCCCCATCTTACTGTTCCCAAAGCTTTATCAATGCAGTCTTCTGAGGCACTCAGGGCTCAGCTGCTAATGAGAACAGGATCTCCAAGGAGAAATACGTGAAATATTCATAAAGTAACATAGTCATTCAAGGTTACTTTTAGCGCTACCTTTGTTATATTATAGGTTTCAAAGGAATATTTGAAAGTTTAAAACCACCATTTATAAAAATCATCCCTATAAAATAATTTATAAAAATATTTATAAAAATAATCTCACTGAAAGATTTATATTTAACAAATTGTCATATACAGCTATATTGAATTATGATGCAGTCATTAAAAATCATGCTTTTGTGAAAATTAATAAAGGGAAACCTCACTAAAATGGAGTCAGAAGCCAGAAGGGGAAGCTTTTAAGCAGTGCCACTTGACTTCAAATAGAGAAGAACTGTCAATTACAGACCCCAAAAGAATACTCATCAGGACTTCCCTGGTGGTCCAGTGGTTAAGACTGTGCTTCCACTGCAGGGAGCACGGGTTTGATCCCTGGTCAGGGAAGTTCCACATGCCATGCGGAGCAACCAGAAAGTTAAAAAAAAGAACACTCATCAACAGGAAAGAATCAAGTACCGGCCCCAACAGGAAAAGTGTACATTGCATCTCCTACATCAAATCAACTACCCCAGCAACTCAGCCAATAAGAAAATGTCATCACCCTGAACTCTCACTTTTCTCCAATGGACTTTCATTCAAAACAAACCCTCCCAACTTCCTCCTTTTTCTCTATAACATTCCTCTCCTTTGTCGGATTTGCCTGATTTTTGCTATGGCTTGCTTGTCCCAAATTGCACTTCTCTACTATTCCCAAATAAACCCATTTTTGCTGGCAAAACAGCTGTTTTAAGGTCAACACTTCCAAAAAATTTATTGTTTGAAAAAGTTTAAACCTAATGAAGAATTGAAGGAATTGTATAATAAATACCTATGGATTTAAGTTAAACATTTGGGTGAGAATACGTCATAGGTGATTTTTTTTCTTATTGCATCATATCGGAAGATACATGATATGGGCTCTCCCACTACCTGTGATGCTGAGATTGATAATTTTGTTAAGCTGGTGACCGTCAGATCTCTCTGTAAATAAAGGGACATTTCTCCTTTACAAGTAGTAAATTATTCGTGAGGTGATATTTGGAGACAAAAGGAGTATTCTATTTCCCAAGAAACTTTTACCAAATGACTTTAGTATCCATAGATGATTCTTGCCTGAATCAAGTATTACACTGGGAGTTACAAAATGCTTTTTCTGATTCTATCATTCCTTCTACATTTATTGATTGGCATTCTTGTGTAAAGAACTCCCTCTCCCTCCGTTTTTTACTACCAATGGGGATTCATGGATTCTTTATATAACACATTATAATCTATTATTCTTTTTGATGCTCAAATCAACCCGAATTTGTCCAAAAAACCCTCTTCAAGTCAGCTCCTATTCCTTTTGAAATAATTTGACATCTTTGAAGACAAGATGTCACTAGAGGCCAATCAAAATTCAAAACATAAAGAATTAAATCAGACAAACAATATAAGACAATTTAATAAGACTGCCCCACACAGCTTCTTGTTCTTCCAAGTCTTACCTCATCTCTTCATTAATGGCACCACGATCATTGACTCAGTTGTTCAGGCCAGGCACCGTGGAATGATTCTCCACCCTCCCTTTCCCTTACTACTAGCTGGAGAAGGAAACATGATGGTTGGAGGAGCAGAGAGCTACTACTTTCCATTTCATGCCCTTCTGTGTACTATGTATATACTGTTTATACTTTTCCTATGACCATTTCATTATTTTTTTTAAAATTTAAGTATTGTTTAAAAAATGTAAAGCAAGTTTGTGGCTCATTAACTTTTAAAGGTAAAGCAACCATCTGCAGGTTTCAGCTTACCTTACCATACTTTTTCTAGATTTAGCCCATTTGGTCCAATGTTCTCCAACTGATCACGGTTCCTGATATTTTATTATAAAAACTCAGAGCTGACAGGACTATACTTGAGTTTCCTCTACAACTCCATCAATCTGTCATTCAGGATATACTGAAGCCATGTGTAGAGAGAAAGAATTTCCTACCTTTCATTCCATGTTTGGACAACTTTGTTACAAAACTGCTCCTCATGTTAACAGTGACAAAGTGTATCTTCTTTAGTATTCAGTCACTGGTCACAGTTCTACATCTCGGGTCACAAAGTTTTGTTCCTCTTCCACATATTTGAAACAGCACCCATATGGGAAAGTAGGCTTATGCCCCTTGATTTAAACCTCAGAAGACTGGGGATAAAGCCCCAAATTCCATTTAGTGATTAATTATAGATCTATCATTCATGAATACATCTAAACTTTTCTAGAAATTCATTATGTTTTCAGCAGCAAAGTAAAGTACTGTAGAGCTTCTATCCCACTGTCATATTTCAAGATTGGGATAGAAGGAAACAACACGTCATAAGCCTGAGATCTAGAAACAAGCCCACATTCAACCTATCTATATAGTCACAGTTTTCTCTACAGTCAGCCCTCAGTATCCACAGGCCCTGCATCTGTGGATTCAACCAACAGTGGATAGAAAAATACTCAGGAAAAAAAATTCCAGAAAGTTCCAAAAATCAAAACTTGAATTTGCTGCACACTGGCAACTATTTACACATGATTTACACTGTATTCATTACTGTAAGTAATCTACAGGTAATTTAAAATATGGGAGGATATGTATAGTTTATGTGCAAATACTACACTTTATTTATTTGTTTATTTAAAATTTTTGGCCACGCTGCATAGCATGTGGAATCTTAGTTCCCCGACCAGGGATCGAACCCACACCCCCTGCAGTGGAAGTGCGAAGTCTTAACCACTGGACCACCAGGGAAGTCAAAAAGGAGATGAGCATCCTCGATTTTCGACATCCAAGGGGTCCTAGAAACGACCCTGACCCCCTCCCCACCGTAGCGAGGACCAACTATATGTCAAATCCAAGCCTGTAACTTCCAAGCTGAAAGACCAAATCCTTTTAGATTAAATACTATGGTACCCTTCTCGCAATCATTTTATTCGCCTTTCTCCAAACCTATTCTAGTTCTTGTCTTCCTACAACGTGACGACGCTCGTCAAAAGTAAAAAGGTACTATGATTTTGTACAACGGTAGGATTACATTTTCTACTTGGTTTTCAACACATGATCTAAACGATACAGTGAATATAGTAGTCCCCCCTTACCAGTGGTTTTACTTTCTGTGGTTTCAGTTACTCGTGGTCAACCACAGTCCGAAAATATTAAATGGAAAATTCCAGAAATAAACAATTCGTAAGTTTTAAACTGTGTGCCGTCCTGAGTGTCATGATGAAATCTTGCGTCTTGCCAGGGATGAGAATCATCCCTTTGCCCAGTGTATCCACTCTGTGTATGTTAGTATACGGAAGAAACATAGTAAATACAGGGTTACATTACTATCCGTGGTTTCAGACATCCACCAGGAGTACTGGAACATATCCCATGTGGATAAGCGGGGACTACTGCTTCATCTGCACAACTCCCACCTCCACACATGTGTTTTTCTAGAGACACCCTCCCCCTGGAATTTTCAAGCCATTCAAGTGCTTTAACAAGAACAAACATATTTGTACAACTAGATCCTATCAATAAGCACAGTTTACTGAGCAGAGCATCAACACCTGCACTGAGCTAGAACAATAACAGTATCTCAATCTACAAAATGGGTCATCTGGTCACTTGCAATCAACAAATATTTACAGTACTTACTATTTAGCCTGTACTGGCAAATATAGGCAAGTCTCTTATAGCATGAGTTTTTACAACATAATATGGTTATACCACCACTGATTAATTAGGGGTAAAAAATCACCACACAAAGGCGTTATTATTAGGATGCAAACTGGAATCAGCACAGAGTAAACAGGAAAAATAACAGTTGCATGCAAAGAACAGCCACATACAGATGCATTGTTGACTGTCTGGGTGTTCTTCTTGAATGGAATTGTTTTGTTTACCCAAGCATTCTTTTATTCTTTTGTTACCACTGGCAATGGTAACAGTACTACAAGCAAGACTGCACAGTCAAGGACAAAGATGATAGGGGAATCCAAGAACCTTCTGAGTAGACTACATGGTAAAGGAGGAAACATTCAGTTTATTTCTATCATTTTTAGTCAACAGACGTATTCCTTTTAGATTACAACTATAAAAATACTTGTATCAGAGCAAGTTCAACAGAAACCCTCTAGCCCCCTTACCCCAGTGAAACAGCTGTTTTTATAAGGGATTTTTCATAAGAGATTTCTCAGAAACACAACCATGACATTGTAGGCAGAAGCACTATAAGCTACTATCTGCAAAAAGACATACTTAGGAAAATTAACTCCTAATACACATCACAAATTCTTCTTGAAAAATATAAATTAACATAATTGGGTAATGGAGAAACAGGGAATCACAAATGACTGAACAAGTGAGATTAATTTAATAAATACATTAAAATATATGTAACTTACATGTAACTTTTCAAGCTCTTATGAGAGCTTGAAAACTTTCTTTACGTGTCTTGTCTTATTATACTACGCAAAGGATCTCTGTGGGATGAATTTTACAGACAAAAAATCCAAAGTGCTCAAAGAGATTAAATGAATTGTTCAAGCTGGTATACTGCATACATCAATCTCATATCTAATAATGTTATGAAAATAAAAATAAGAGTTCTTACCTAACAGAGAAACACTAGAAACATTCCCATTTAAAATCAAAAGTAAGACAAAAATACCCGCAACACTACCATTATTAAAAAGTTACAGTCGGAACTTCCCTGGTGGCACAGTGGTTAAGAATCCGCCTGCCAATTCAGGGGACACGGGTTCGAGCCCTGGTCCAGGAAGATCCCACATGCCACGGAGCAACTAAGCCCATGCGCCACAACTACTGAGTACACGTGCCACAACTACTGAAGCCCGCGAGCCTAAAGCCCACGCTCCGCAACAAGAGAAGCCACCGCAATGAGAAGCCCATGCACCACAACAAAGAGTAGCCCCCGCTCGCTGCAACTAGAGAAAGCCCACACGCAGCTACAAAGACCCAACGCAGCCAAAAATTAATTAATTTTTTTAAAAAGTTACAGTCAATGCAATAACATCAGATTTTCTAAAGTTGAAGTACTAGAAAGGAATTAATAATATTTGTCAGTATTTGCAGTTGTTATGAATATCTACCTAGAAAAACCAAGACAGTGAACTAAAAGTGTTCAGAACTAAATATAAATATATGAGAAAATAACTATTTTAAAAATATAAGATGAAACAGTCACAAATACAATTAAAGATTTTAACTAGGTAAGAACAGTAGAAAGGTAGATTAATGGGGAATCACTGAACTGTCTTTACTTTTGGGTAATATTTTTTAAATTGTATAATAAATAGCCAAAGAATCATTTTTTAGTATGTCAAAAATACTACATGAGACCAAATGACACATGAACTTATGTGTGACTACCAAATAAAACAAAATACACAGTAATAAACAATATGTAGGCTCTATATGAAGAAAACTACAAAGCTTTATCAAAATTCATTAAGATAAAATTTGAACAAATGAAAAAAACATAGCCATACCGCTGAGTATGGAGAGTAATTAATCAACACATTTAACACAGTTTAAACCCAAGTAAAAAAGTATATTTTTTAGAATTTAAATTGTTGATTTTAAAGTTTAAATGGAAGGGAAGTTTATGGAATAAAAGGAAGAGAAAGACTATCATTTTTTTAAAGAAGAGTGATGAAAGGGTATGGTCTTACCAGGTATTATAAATCTGCAAGACTTAAAACAATAGGGGAGTAACACAGGAATCGATCAATGAACCAGTAGACAAGGTCCAGTATTCAAGAGAACTTAGGGTAATGGTGAAGGTGGCATTTCAAATCAATTGTAAAAGAATTATTCAACAGTATTAACAAGACTAGAAAAATTACAGTTAGAACCCTAATAACATCTTATACTAAATAAATTTAAGATTAAATAATTTAACTGCAAAATTTTTTTAAACTTTAAAAACGTTAGAAGGAAATGTAAGAAAAAATGTCTACAGTGAAGAAAAATCAGAAGCAAAGAAAGAATGACCGATGATTACATATGAAAATAACATAGAGTCAAATATCATAAATACAGTCAAGTCTGTGTCCAGAATCTGACTTTTGTGCTTTGTATAATCATAGAATTCACTGCTGCTGATTTCTATCATAATTCACATGGTCATGCGAAGTGTTTCTTAATAACTGAAGGCTGTCGATATCCTGTGATTTCACCTTTTCTATAGTCTTACTCCCATGGAGAACTTCGGTTCTGATGGAGAAACAGTGAAGAGCTTTAGTTTTTTTCTCCAGATATCTTTATATTTCTATTGGATTTTTAGTTGTGTACTGTGTGCTACAGATTTCTTTCAGTTTGTTACAAACACAATTTGGTAATTTCCTAAATTGGTTCTGCCTGCCTTCAAAGAGAAACATCTGTATAACCTTATAGGTATAAACTACTTTCTGGTAAAATGATCAGAATAAAATAAGCTCATCTCTTCCTGAAATTTGTGAGAGGATATACGGTATTACATGTTCCAGCAAATCTCGCTGTTTGAGTTTGACACTTGATTCAATATTTCTAGTATTCAGTAACATGTGTGTTTGTTAGTTATTCTAATTTGGGTCAGTTTAAAAGATACGTTGCGGGCTTCCCTGGTGGCGCAGTAGTTAAGAATCCACCTGCCAATGCAGGTGACACGGGTTCAAGCCCTGGTCCAGGAAGATCCCACGTGCCGTGGAGCAACTAAGTCCGTGAGCCACTGCTACTGAAGCCCGCGAGCCTAGAGCCGCGCTCCACAACGAGAAGCCACTGCAATCAGAAGCCCGCACACCACGATGAAGAGGAGCTCCCACTTGCCACAACTAGAGAAAGCCCGCGCACAGCAACGAAGGCCCAACACAGACAAAAATAATAAATAAACAAAATAATTTTTTAAAAAAGATACGTTCGTTGCAAATTATGCATAGAAAATGTGGGCACCGTTCCTGTTTGCCTCTTTTGTTTGTTTTTTTGTTTTGTTTTGTTTTGTTTTGTGGTACGCGGGCCTCTCACTATTGTGGCCTCTCCTGTTGCGGAGCACAGGCTCCGGACACGCAGGTTCAGCGGCCATGGCTCAGGGGCCCAGCCGCTCCGCGGCATGTGGGATCTTCCCTGACCGGGGCACGAACCCCTGTCCCCTGCATTGGCAGGCGGACTCTCAACCACTGTGCCACCAGGGAAGCCCCTTGTTTGCCTCTTGATCAGAAACTTCAGCAGGGCAGTAAAGAAGTCCATGTGATTCAAACCGATCTTTAGTTGCTGTAAGAAGTTAAATGTAAAAAACCTTTTTTAGTTTTAGGCCCCTTTGAAAAACCTTGAAACATGGAGTAGAGGCAGGGAACGGTACTCACTGAAGTAGAAATGACTGCCCACTTCAGAATCTTCATTGTATTTATACACAAATGCGCTTACATAAATCAGAGGCATTTTGCAGACGCTTTGCTGACTTGTTCACCTCTACAGAAACACAGAAACCAGACCCATTTTGTAAAGCAGAAAGTCATGTCACGTGGAACATGTCCTGTATATATTTCCTACATGGTAATGGAGTCTTAATGATAAGTGCAAGGTGATAATTTAATGATGGGATTAGTCTGATCACTTAATATACACAATCCTGGAAGTGAATTACTTGCATCAGATATAGTGGTATTTATTATTCTGTACAGAGAGGAGAATACATATAAAATATATGCTTACGTTACATGCACGCAGATTTCATGCTCCATAAATCTTTTCTATTTTTTAATTTACCTTTCTCTAAATGATGTGCATGGAATATGCCTTATTACAGAAAATGCTGTTCATAATTTGACTATGAGGAAAAGTGCCTATATGGTGGTAATGCTAGTTAAGGCAAATGAGACCAATTATCAGTTTACTACATCACCAGTTAACATTTTATATTGTGATGTTCAAAAAAGAAAAGTTTAAACCTCAAATGTGTATTTTATTTTACAATCAGTTGTGGGATTGGGGTGGGAGTATGGGAGGGTTGGGGAGGAAAGGTTAATTCACCATGGCCACTGATGGGAATCTTTTTATATACCCACTATGAATGTTTCTATGCTTGCCATTTCTGGTAACTATCATGACTAAATTGGATAGCTCTATTTTACAAAGGTATGGAAAGTTTACAGAGCAGTGTCTAAATCTACATTAGTTGCATTTGCACTATATTTTAATGATATACTTTTGCAAATTATTCTGTAAATAAAATTACAGTAAAAATATCTGTATTAAAAAAAGAAGAAAAAAAACAGATACATTTTACCTTCAGATAATTGCACTGGTACTTCACTAGGGTTAAACCTGCCCAACCAGATTTAGAAATGAGTTGGGGAATATGAAAGGAGTTTAAAAGAGATCAAAATTTGGAGAGGTACCAGCCCTTTAGACAACATTCAGGCCCTCTAGAATTATTTCCATATGGCTAATTCCTACATACTGAATATACATGATGTTTTCTCATCCACAGTTATTTCCCACTTCTCTTCCCCAAGCAAAAATAAATCATCTTACTCTCTTTTCTACTCAGTTACTCTTTTGTACTGCGATAGAAACTTGAAAAATATTGGTGATGAGGGGTTTTGTCCCTGAGTGTCCGCTGTACAGTTCAAGAGAGCACAGTGTTTCACCTGGAATTCAGGGCTCCTGATTTTCTGGTGGAGGGTGATCACAGCAACTCTTGATTTGGGTTCGCCACAGGGGTAGCCAGACCAAGCAAGAGGATGACTGGGAGGGATGCAGGAATACAAAAAAAGGGAAAGGAGGAATGGGACCCCCATTTGCTCAGTTTCATTAACTAATTTGTACTCCTATACAACATCAGTGTCAACTGCTATTAAGAAAATCTTAGTTGGGCTGAACTGGTTCTCTTGTGAAATTGTGCTGGTTATCTTTAAGCTTATCAGTTGTTTGTCCAATTAAACACTTTCATCAGTATTTGATCCAAGTTGTACACACAATGTATTTGGATTATTGTCATTGTTCATCTACAAACTCAAAACAATCATTTTAAAGTATCTTGGGAGTGTGTAGAGTGTAACTATTCTAAATACCTTTATGATCCTGATGATATTTTTTAAAAATAATAAAGTTGGGAGGTTCCCTGGTGACGCAGTGGTTAAGAATCTGCCTGCCGGGCTTCCCTGGTGGCGCAGTGGTTGAGAGTCCGCCTGCCGATGCAGGGGATACGGGTTCGTGCCCTGGTCCGGGAAGATCCCACCTGCCGCGGAGTGGCTGGGCCCATGAGCCATGGCCGCTGAGCCTGCGCATCCAGAGCCTGTGCTCCGCAACGGGAGAGGCCACAGCAGTGAGAGGCCCGCGTACTGCAAAAAAAAAAAAAAAAAAAAGAATCTGCCTGCCAATGCAGGGGAACGTGTTCAAGCCCTGCTCCGGGAAGATCCCACATGCCGTGGAGCAACTGAGCCCTTGTGCCACAACTACTGAGCCTGCGCTCTAGAGCCTGTGAGCCACAACTATTGAGCCCACGTGCCACAACTACTGAAGTTCGCATGCCTAGAGCCCGTGCTCTGCAACAAGAAGCCACTGCAGTGAGAAGCCCTCACACCACAACGAAGAGTAGCCTCCGCTCGCCGCAACTAGAGAAAGCCCGGGTGCAGCAACGAAGACCCAACACAGCCAAAAATAAATAAATTAAATAAATAAATTTAAAAGAAAAATAATAAAGTTGGATCTTCCATGTTACAATCACAAAATTAAAACCAGTATTTAAAAGTGGAAAAGTATTAAAATATTATGGGAAAAAAAAGAAGCAAAGAAAGAATGACAGGTGATTACATATGAAAATATCATAAATAGAGAAATAAAAATTGGAAATACTTGCAACATGAATAAAAGAATTTAATATTCCAAGAAGCAAAGTACTTCACAAAAAAAAAATTTAAGAAAAATATTATAGGAAAATGGGTAAAACATGATCAGGCAATTCACCAAAGAAATTAAATAATGAAAAAACAAGAAACTGTAAGTTTAAATATTAATGAAACAAATGTAAATAAAACCATGATTCCATAGCTTTCCTATCAAATTTACAAAGATTAAAAGAAAATTATTTTAAAGATTAAATAATAAAAACACTGATCAAGGGAGTGGCAAACATTACTCCTGTTCATTATGAATGAGAGGATGAATTAGTTCAAACTTTCTAGGAGAAAATCTGGCTAACTAACTCAAAATGGATCCATGGCCTAAAGAACTAAAACTACAAACTACAGGCTTTACAACCTTGATTTAGCAATGATTTCTTGGATTATGACAACAAAGGCACAGGAAATAAAAGAAAAAATAGACAAATTGGACTTCATGAAAATTTTTCACATTGATGTGTCAAAAGACAATATCCACAGAGTAAAAGGCAACCTACAGAATGGGAGAAAATACTCGTAAATTGTATATCTTATAAGGAATTAGTATCCAGAATATACAGAGAACTAAAACTCAACAAAAAACCAAACCACCAGATTAAAAAATGGGTAAAGGACCTGAACAGACAGTTTTCCAAAGAAGATATACAAGAGGCCAACACTTTTTTTTTTTTAAATAGTAGCCATCCTAACAGGTATGAAGTAATATCTCATAGTTTTGATTTGCATTTCCCTGATGATGCATCTTTTCACGTGCTTATTGGCCATTTGCAAATCATCTATCTGATAAGGGTCTAGTATCCAGAGTATAGAAAGAACTCCTATGACTCAATAATAAAAAGATAAATAACTCAATTTTTAAATGAGCAAAGGATATAAATATGTTTTTCCAAGAAGATAATCAAATGATCAGTAAGTACACGAGAAGTATTTACTGATACTGAATGATACAATAAGTACCATTCATCATTAGGGAAATGCAAATCAATACCACTTAATAGCCGTAAGGACAGCTATATTAAAAAAAAAGGGGCGGGATCAGTGTTGGCAAAGATGTGGAGAAATTGGAACACTTGTGCATTGCTAGTGGGAATGTAAAATGGTGCAGCCACTGAGGAAGCAGTTTGGTGGTTACTCAACAGTTAAGCACTCAGTTACCATATGATCCAGCAATTCCACTCCTAGGTATATATCCAAGGAACTGAAAGCAGGGACTCAGATACTTGTACACCAATGTTCACAGCAGCATTATTCATAATAACCAAAAAGTGGAAATGACCCAAATATCCAACAACTGATGAATGACTAAACAAAATGTGATACATGTTAAATCATGGATAAGCCTTGAAAACATTATATTAAGTGAAAGAAGCCGATCACTAAAGACCACATATTAGATGATTTCATGTAAATGAAATGTTCAGAACAGGCAAATCCAGAGGCAGAAAGCAGATTAGTGGCTGCTCAAGGCTGGAGGGTTGGAAGGACAGGGGAATGACTGCTGATGGATACCGGATTTCTTTTAGGGGGGATAAAAATATTCTAAAATTAAACTGTGGTGACAGCCACACAACTCTGTGAATACACTAAAAGATGGTGAACTGTACACTTAAAACAGGTAAACTGTATGGTATGTGAATTACAGCTCAATAAAGCTATTAAAAAACCTTATGAAGTATAAATGTGTAACTTCTTTAAAGGTTTTATTAATATTTCCTCCATGAAGACAACTGGTATTTAATTTCCCTACTTAGTACACTGCAACTAAATCAAAACTACTTTTTAAATACTTTAAAATAAATAATGAATACCTAGTGGTAAATGTTATCTTACATTCCAAAACATTTCCGGGGTAATCATAGCACAGAATCTCACTAAGGAAAAATGTAATTGTACTGCATTCTGATTTAAAAGCAGCAAGCATACTTAAACTCAGTGAGTCCAGCTCTTACAAAGTGCAACAGAAATAGGGCAAATGCTACATGATCCAAGTCAAATAAAGGTTAAAAAGTGGTATACTTGGTTAGTGTTTTTTGCTTGCAATGAAAACTTCAAGTACTTAAAGAAGATCAGGCTGAATCACCTTCCGAAACTGAACGGTCCCATCCCACCCCCACAAAAAAAAATCCGGAAGAGAAACAGATGAAATATGTGAAGTGTGTGCTACTTTGACAGACTTCCTTATGTTTTCCACGTCTGCATGTCCAAGCCTAGCACATGTCAAAAGCCTAAAGGGGCTCTGCAGGTCAGCTAGTCTTGGCTAAAACAGGACAGTAGTAACTTTTGGCTACAGGGTACCTGGTTTAAATTCTCAAGCAGCCCTGGACTCTTGTGTACTAAAATAGATTTTCAGATAAAAAGATTAAATGTTTGTGTACTTTTTCAGCTTCTTATCTATCTATAAGGAGTAAGTACTTTCCAACTTCTGTTGAGGAGAAATTATGTCTATGGAGAAAGAGTTATGTTTAGCAGTACTTAAAACTGTTCTTAAAAGTCTCTTCCAAATTAATAAAGTACATCAGAACTGTCTAGTAGGTAATCAGCTGCCTGCTTACCTACATAAATGATTCCCTCTGCCGAATACACAAAGTCAAGAAATTCCACTGGCAGCAGAAAAGGAGGCCAGCCCAGAGGGGAATCCTACTGAGACTGGTGACAAGGAGCAAGGCCAAAGCCAAAATCAGTACCAAACAGAAAAAGCAAGCCAAAAAGGGGAGGAAAGGAAAAGACTGGGTATAGGAAGGTCAGTGCTGGTCAGGAAATGAAAGGATGACCAAGGCCAAGCAACAGGAAACAAGAGAGAAAGATCATCTGATGAAAGTGAACATAAAATAACATGTAAACTTAATAATGACTGTAATCTTAAGTATCCACAAGACTCAATTTTTTTATGCCAACCAGTAATCTAAAATACGTAGGACTATGTGGGAAAAGAAAACCTAAAGCAAAATTTCCAAAAGAATAAACAATTCCAACTTTACAATGCATTTGCCCCCAGGACTCAAGCATGTCATTATTATATTTATTTCCATTTCTTCCTTCCAGATTAAGTTTTGTTTGGGGAGTTTTGATGGGAGTATAAATGGTGCATAAGATTGGACCTCCAAAGAGCCTGAAGCCTAGGCCTGTTAAAGAGACATTCCTGGGAAACTGACCTGCACTGCAGCAGTCTAGCAGTTATGTACTGGGTCGTTACCAGTAACTTGTGCTTGGGCGTGATGATCAGTCTCTAGAACTTTTGAGAGAAGCCAGGAGGGATAAAACTCCCTGTGGATATAGCAAGGGAGCTTCTCTTGCTTCATGAAGACTTTGCTCCTTGCCAGTGGTATCATCCACAGCAAATATCCCTGTGGGGAACTTTCTGGGTACCTGCGAAGTTCTATCTCCATCTGAGAGAATGTTGTGTGGAAAGACTGATATAAAGGACATTTATTGCAGTACTGCTTAAGGGCATAAAAAAAAAATGAAAGCAACCTAAATGTCCTTCAACTGGATATGTATATTACATTATGTTCATAAAAAAGAATGACGAGCTGATGAAATGAATTACGTTACATGTGCTGTTATCAGTCTCTAAAACATGAACTGAGAAAAGCAAGAAACAAAATATACGTATACGCCATCATACATTTTGTGTTTAAGGATGATGACATAAAGTCCTTTCTAACTAATTCTTACACATAACCCAGCAGCCATTGATACATGTGACTTTATAAAAATAAAAGAGTTATGCATGAAAAATAATACCATAAAGTCCAAAGATGTTTGTGTCCACAAACTGGAAAGCATACACAAGAAACGTTATCAGTGGACAGCTCTGAAAGAAGAAATGAGTGCCTGGAGGAGACAGAGGTGAGAAGACTTAAGTTTTCACTTCCTCAGTATATTTACATTTTTGGCATACTCGTGTATTATTTGCTCAAAATGAATGAAATATTAAAGTAAATTTTAAAGTGGACCCAGACATGTATCTGCTCCCATACGCATATATACAAAGAGGGGCTGACAATGATCTTCCTGCATATTCTTACACACTGTTTGAATTTTTATCCTGAGAGTTTATTAATTGTATAATCCAATCTTATTTTATAACAGAAATACAGCTGTTGAAAGTATACAATCTTTGACCCTAAAATTCCACTGCAAGAGCTTGATACTATGTTGAAGAACTGTAGTCATATTTTCTAGGAGGTACTTCCCTAACTGCAATGGCTAAAATTTAGAGACTACTTATATTTCTTCTATCACTAGAGAACTGGTTAACTGGATACATATCTACTGTGTGTGTGTGTGTGTGTGTGTGTGTGTAATGTGATGCCAGCAATAATTAAAACTGATGATTTAGAGCTATATTTACTGACATGGAAAGATGCATAATATGCTTTTTTTAAAAAAATCAACATTCTCCATCCGATGGATCTATTTATTTATTTTTTGGCTGTGCAGCATGTGGGATCTTAGTTTCCCAACCAGGGATCGAAGCCACGCCCCCTGCATTGGAAGCACGAGTCTTAACCACTGGACTGCCAGGGAAGTCCCGCATAATATTCTTGAATGAAAAAAAATAACGTCACAGTAGATTTCATTAATCATTTTCTCCATCACAGCTGTATACCACTGTATTGTAATTACCTGTTTATTTGCCTGTGCCCCTCAAAGTCTTTAAGTTCCCTAATGACTTACAACTATGGCCTGTTCACTGCTGAATCACCTATACCTGGCACAGAACCTGGCACATTAGACATTCAATGAACAGAGACCAAATAAACTGTAAATACACATATTTGCCCCCCCCCCAAAATTACAGCTAAAGAGAGACTATGATGGAACATCAAATATTTAAATGACTTAATTTTACATTTAAAAGAACCTTCAATGTTAAGTCAGCACTAGAAAACAAATACAAGTACTCCTTACTCTGTGCTTAACATTTTCTTGGAAAATGTGTATAAACTGAACTTTTGGCAAACTGAGTCACAGGATAGGTATGCTAGGAGAGCTCCCTTACTTAAAGGGCTTCTTTCATAAAGTGAAAAAACTCCAAACAAATGTATTTATTCTACACGAGCTTAAATTTCGCACGATTTATTGGCTTTCCTTAAAACAGAAGCCTCATAAAAATAATTTTTCAATACCTACCTCCTCTTTCCCCTAAAATAATGACTTGCTTAATATAAACCATAATACCACTGTTTGACAAGTTTGGGTTTTGTTTTTTTTTTTAAATCCCTTAGTTCTCTACAAAAGCTATAAAATTCAGGTGTACAGAAACACCCAGAGTAGGCATCATGATGTGAAGAATTCCTCTCCTTAGGATTATTTGTTCGAATTCATGGGCTATAATAAAGTTATGGATTTTAAAGAGCTTGTCTAGAGAGAGGAGTAACTGAGTTACCTTGAGTAGTTGTTAAACTATATAATTTTTTATTCACATAACAAAAGGAAACTTCAAATATGAAACAACCACAGAGTTTAAAGAAAACTAAATGTCAACTCTGGTTCAGAGACGAATTATATTTTCCTTAAGGTTAGAAATATAGGTCTGATCCCCATGTAAACTGATTCATTTACAAGGTATACTTTAGAAAATACTTTATTCTTTGTAGTGGCTCAATTTTTCAAATACCTGGGACTTCTATTTGGTTCAGTCAATTAACAAAGCTTGCATCTGCCTTTGGCCTTTGGTTTTGTTCAATTCTGTTCCTGGTATCAATTTAGCCAGCCCATCAAACTTTGCTTCTCAGGGTATTTTCACAAGGCACTGCTTTTCTATTCCAAAATATGCTCAAGTTTTTAAGTCTAGCAAGTTTAAAAGGAAAATTTTCAAGTATGAATTTTAGGTACACCAAAAATTTTAAAGTATTAAATACCTGTCGACATTTGGCAATATGCCAGGAAGTAAGGGGAACACAATTACTGCCCTAGAGGAAATCCATAATATCTAACCCATAAACCTTCACCAGAAAGACCCAAAGGACATATAAACATTAACCACATATACACTAATGTAGTTACATAATATATCTATGAAGAACTAACTATGTTTTGCGGGGTGGTGAGTGAAGAGAGAATTACTGGAGTTGTATGTTAAGATAAAGTAGTTAAGATTTCTGAAGCTAAATGTTAGAACCAATTTCAGCTGAGGGAAAACTGCTCCCAGCACAAGGTGCTGCCTGAGAACGAGCTCGGAAGGCGGTCTGATGTGATGGAGGAGGAGCAGCTGTATTAGTCTGTATTGCAGAATCGCCACAATAGACTAGTGTGTGAACACTTCCTGGGAATAAGGTGGGCTACTGATTAATAAGGTGTCCTGGGAATTAAGGTGTCCAGCTCTTGGGGACAGAGGACAAATCATGGTTCTAAACCAAAGTCAAGGTAAAGCCACTCAAAAGGGGTTCTCAGCTGCTTTCAAAAGTTTGGCAGTTTCTCAAAAAGCTAAACATAGAGTTACCATATGACTCTGGGTATTTGCCTAAGAGAACCAAAAACATATATCTACACAACAATTTGCGCATGAAGGTTCATAGCAGCATTATTCATAATAGCCAAGAAGTAGAAACAACCTAGATGTCCACCAACTGATAAATGGATAAACAAAATGTGGTCTATCCATACAAAGCAATATTTTTCAACCATAAAAAGGAATGAAACACTGACACATGCACAACATGAATGAACACTGAAAACGCTACGCTAAGTAAAAGACAAATGGCCACATACTATATATTTCTATTTACATGAAATGTTCAGAATAGGCAAATCCATAGAGAAAGAAAATAGATTAGTGGTTGCCAGGGGCTGGGAAGAGAGGGAATGTGGAGTGACTACCAATCGATACGGGGTTTCTTCTGACACGATAAAAATGTTCCGGAATTAGGTAGTGGTGATGATTGCATAGCCTTGTGGATACACTAAAAGTCAGTAGACTGCACACTTTAAAAGGGTGAATTTTATGGTATGTGATATATCTCAATTTTAAAAAGGGGATTCTCAGCATTTTTTCTGTGACAACACACCTGAAGGACAAGACGTAACTCTATCAGTAAAAGCAGCCTACTACAGCAGGGACTGGTTTTGTGACTTTGACAATCACTATACTAAAGAATCTTGAGAAAATGATAACTTAAAGGTCTTTAAGTATTAAGATCAAACTAACGGGTGAAAGTCACTTTTTAGTGACAACTTCAAGAACTGCCTTGAGGTGACAACTTCAAGAACTGCCTTGAGGTGACAACAGATATTTTAAGACAAAAAATATCACAGTAGTTTCTAAATAACGAAGAGATGGCCAAGGCCTACTTAAGCTGCTGTGAAGGAAAGGATTTACAAATTGTTCTGAAAGAGGTAAGGACAGTAGGATTTTCATTCTCTAGCAGCAGCTAAGAACAGAAAAAGAATAAAAACATAAAGAGACAATGAGGGTTGGATTCAACAATACAAGGCACTACAAAAAAGATGACACCAGCCACAGGGAAGAATATATATTTATCAACACTGATTTGGCATATACAGTCCCAACTTACATATGGATCATATTTCAAATGTTTGTAAATCATAATTCTGAACACAACTGCCAAGAGAACTAATTTTTGAAAAAGTAGGTAAGCTTGCAAATGACCTACAGTAACTTCTAATAATTTGTCATTATTTCTATTTTCCTAGCTGAAATTCAGTTGCCGCAAGCCACCTCCCTACCATCTTCTCACACAACTGAGAGTCCCAACAAGAGGAATTCCCCTCCGACCTGTTGGCCACCACCATCTCAGCAGCACAGAAAATTCTGGATCCCTACTCCTCATGGAGGTGAGGCCAAAGGAGAGTCATCTGCTATCCAGAGCCACTGTTCTGCCATGGCAGTCTTACATATGAGAGATATTCCTAAATCAGACAGTTGGATTTCAGAGGCTGCTTGTACCCTGATTCACCAATGTTCCTGTGATGGGAAACTGCCACAGAGACAATTAAGGTGCTCAGTACATGCTGATAAATGTATCCCCATATTGAATCACAGAGACTTCATCATGTCCAATGGGTACAATGGAACACCTGTAGCACATGTATGTAGCACTACACAAGCAGCAGGAGCTCAAAGATGCCGGCAACAGAAAAGGTGCGGCAAGGAAAGGCATGGGAAGAAATAATTCAGACCCACAAAAGTTGTTGGGGTCTTTAAGAGCACAACAAAAAAAAAAACCTTTGTCCTATTCCTCTTGAAATGCCCTTTCTGGGACTTCCTTGGCAGTACAGTGGTTAAGACTCCACCCTTCCAATGCAGGGGACACGGGTTCAATCCCTGGTTGGGGAACTAAGATCCCACATGCCCTGCAGGACGGCAAAAAAATTAAAATTAAAAAAAGAAGAAAAGAAACTAAGTTAAAAAAAGAAATGCCCTTTCTGATGAGATCTTCCCTGTCCGTCAAGACTCAACGAAGTGCTGCCATCTCTGAGAGGTTTATCCTGAAAACCCTAAGCAGTTGGGAGCTTCCATGTCTGTGTTCCAATAGCACCTTGTATTAATTATCATAATGCTTATTAAATTGCTATAGTTTATTTACGTTTGTTTCCTCAGTAGGTGTCTTCTGAAATAATGGAATATTTTACTCATCTTGGCATTCTCAATACCTTGTACAGTGCCTGGCAGATAGAAGGGTCCAGTAAATATTCGCTGAGTGAATGAGGGAATGGATTTCTTCCAATGTTAGAAAAAACTGTAAAATAATCAAATCAGCAAATCCAAAAATGAATTAATTTGCCAGTTTGCTACTAAGAAAATGGGCTCTGGGACTTCCTTGGTGGCACAGTGGTTAAGAATCCACCTGCCAATGCAGGGGACACAGGTTTGAGCCCTGGTCCAGGAAGATCCCACATGCCGTGGAGCAACTAAGCCCGTGCGCCACAACTACTGACCCTGCACTTCTAGAGCCCGCGAGCCACAACTACTGAGCCAGCGAGCCACAACTACTGAGCCCGTGAGCCACAACTACTGAAGCCCATATGCCTAGAGCCCGTGCTCCGCAACGAGAGAAGCCACCGTAATGAGAAGTGCGCGCACCGCAATGAAGAGTAGCCCCCGCTCACCGCAACTAGAGAAAGTCCACGCGCAGCAACAAAGACCCAACGCAGCCCAAAATTAATTAATTAATTTAAAAAGGAAAAAAAAAGAAAATGGGATCTAAGCATGAAACCTCAAAGTGGCCTACCCAGTGGATCTGAATGCACTGAGTATTAAGGCAGATAAATTCAACTGCAAGTAGATAAGAAATGCATAGTGAATATTCTGCTTGTCCCTTTCCATCACATTTTTTAAATGTTATAAGGAATATTCCTTATTGGGCATGCAAAAATCCCCACTGATGGGGATTATTACATGTTGTATTTGGCATTTCTGACATCTAAAGAAATACTTAAATCAAACTGAGCCTAGATACAGGGTTCAGCAATATTCAGAAGAAAAACTATTCAAATCCTTCAGGGGAAATAAAGGGTTCCAATCAAGTTCTGATCACAGCTAAGGAATTAAAGCTGACTTAAAAGCTCTAGTGCAGATCAAATCAGAAGCGTTCCTCGTGCTAGCCACCAAATGAATGGTTCACAGGATGGGAGCAGCCACATAAATCCCACACCTTAAGATGTAAACAGGAGGGAATGCCACAGTGGTACAAGGCATGTTAGGTAAGGGAGCTGACAAGTCTTTGGAAGCTACTTATTTTCTTTTTGGCAGTTGATGAGAACCCACATTAAAGCATGAGACTAAGAAACATGGATGTGTATTACTGTCTAAAGTAAAATTTTTGTCTTAGTGGTTGCTTACCTGATCTTGCAAAAGTGTTTTATATTTTTACTTCCTCAAATTATAATACTAGGAAGGCCCTAAAAATGATCAACTCAAACCCCGTAATTTTAGAAATAAGGAAACAAAGGTCTACAAGGGCAAATGATTTGCCCAAGGTCATACTGGTGATCAGAGGCAGAGTCTGAACTCAAACTCAGTTCTCCAGTCTCCCCAACTTAGAGTTCTTTGCACTACACGAAGAATTTTCACATCCTAACATGCCCTATTAGAGTCTGGTCCTACACACACACACACACACACACAAACACACACAGAGACATACACGTATATGTGTGTGTGTGTATACACCACATAGCTACACACTTACTTTTGCAGCACTAGAAAAAAACTAGGGCTGTTCAGAAACATACTAAAAAAGTATCAGTTAATTGAAAAGACTAGTCCTGTGATAAGGCATTCATGCTTTCTGAATGACCCACTAAAACACCAAATCCCCATGTCTATGTTTATATTTATCTTAATATGAAGCATAATGGTTAAGAGCCTGGGCTGTGGAGTAAGAGACCAGCCTGTAATCCCCCAATTCCAGCTCTGACATTTAATTAGTCATGTAACCATGGACAAATTTGCTTAACCTTTTTAAACTTCAGTTTCCTCAACTATAAAACTGAAAAAACACAACTGACTTGTATGGTACTTGCGAGGATTCAACAGATGATGGCTGTAAAGGGCTCTGCCCAGGTCCTAAGACTTACTCAGTAACTTAGCTATTATTATCATTACCACTGCCTACTAATCTCTGTGCTGTCTACAAAAGTGCCCCAACAAAAGTTTTCTGTATATTTCTCTCTCTCTCTCTCTCTCTCACATTCACACACACACAATCCCAATTATATAGTATCTGTTCTTTTGAACACAGAGTACAGCAGCCTAAGAACCCTATTCAAGAAAAGTCTTTTTGCTTTTCTTATTTGGAAATCAAACTCTTACCCCAAATTAATTTTTAAATTCTACAATGTTCAGTGCCAATAATGAGATTTTAGAATTTAAAAACACAAATTGTTTTCTGGTTCTCACACTTTTCCATTCCTTTAAACAAGATAAGTTTGGTTGCCTAAATTCTGCAAAGAGGAAATGCAATTGACTCAGAAAGAAAATGAATCCCCCTGCTTCCCACTGAGTACCCTTTTGGTGTTCAGACACAAAGGACACTCTCTATCTCATTTATGGTGACAGCGAGAGTGAATTATTCCCAAGATTTACTGTGCATTTATGTTTTAACTCTATTAGAATCTGAAAATAACACAACTATAAAAGGCCCCCTTTCCATGTATATAATCATGCCTCAAATAAAGTATTCCACCTTCCCCACATTCCTTAAAATGCTGAGTTTACCAAAAGTGTAGTATACTAGCAGGAGAGTATTATTAATACTTAAAATCAAAGAAATGACCTTTCAAGCTGTTTTATTTCCTAAAACAATAATTTAAGCAGCTAACTCCTCTGGTCTAAATTCCATTACTAATTATTCATGTCTATGATGCTCACTGGACAACTGAAAGGATACATTTAGATACCTTCATTTTAATAGCCAAATACAAATGAAATTTATTTCATTTTATTGTAAATCTCAGTATTCTCTTTGAAGGTGTTATTGTCTGGGTTCCTAGAGTTCTCTGAAATTCCAGTTGCAGAATATATAATTTCATTTGAAAGTAAATCAATACTAGAAACAAATTATTTGATCATCATCTTTTTATAAAAGATTAAACAGCCACAAATTTTATTTTACCAGGACTAAAATGCACTAAATTACATTTCACTGACATAAGATCAAAAGAGCTTCATAAATACAATGCTTCATTTTACCAGAGTGAGGTTATAAGGAGCCGAAAAACATTCCCTCTGGAGCACAAAAACTGTTTTAAGTAATTTTAAAACTCTCTTGACATTTCATCCATTTTTTAAAAAACAGTTCTTCCTATATACAAAATCATTAGAGGCTACTGGAAAACAAGCCCAAAGAATTATAAACAAAAAGTTAATTTTTCCAAAATGCAATGCTACCTGCTTTTTGGTTATCATGAATGACAAAGAAGTGTTCATATATTATACATTCAGCTAATTTTAAATTGTATAATTTAATCTTCTAAAATTATTCTTAGCCTAAATTAAAACGTGACCATGAGATATAAAATGTGGTCAAAAGTACCTCTTGCTAGTAAACAATATTATAGTTTTTCATAAAATGTAAATTCAAAGTTAATAAAATTTGTATGTTTTATTAGCTTAAATTGGTAATTTATGAAAATAGAACTGGTTTTTCTCAGAGAGATTAGAAAGAAATTAAGATCACCAGAATTTTATTAAAAAGATGACAGATAGTCAAATGCACTACAATGTCTAATCTCATGGGATCAGGGATTTTATGAATATGCCCCAAATTACATAATATTGGGGGACAGGGACATGGTGTAAGTCCTTTAAAAAATATTGTATGGGAAGTTAACAAGGATAACTTTTTAAATATGTACGTTATTACAGAGTAATACTTCAATGAGAAATATAATTAAACAACAGAGTCAACAACATCTCCAGAAGCTGATTTCTCAAGTGTCACCAGACTATCCATTCTGCTAAAGAGTACTTTTAAAGACATGCAGCACCCACAGTATCAAGTTTTCAAATCCGTACCTTTTGCATATACCATCACTGCTTTACTGCTGCATATAAGCACTGAAATGCACATTCCAAATTAATGAGAATTACTATCTTCTTCCTCTTAGAGTCCATTTTGAGTTATTTTAGAAAGATATCGCAGTAAATCTAAGAAAAAATGTTGATTAGGTAGATCCTTCCTTCGCCAATATTTAGAATACTGAAGTATTTATAAATATGGCTTCCCCCCCAACCCAGGTAACTTCAGCTTTTTGAATGGTTTCATTTTTTTAGTGCTAATATAGTTCTGAACATACCCTCCTGTGTGATTTGGGGGGAAAAAAGCAATTATCTTAAACGTTAAACAGCAGCTAACCAAACTAACAGTGATGTTCAAGTAAACCTACTTTGTTTATAATAAAATCTAAAGATTATATAACAAGCTTTGACGTTCTCTTTCCAGCAGTTTCCTACAGTGTCAAAGGCTTATTAAAGACAACATCCGTTTTTAGAAGAGGAAAACAGGAGTTAATAAATTATATTTTCTCAACTAAGAAATGCCTTCTCTTTTGTCAATATCACAAGCTATTCACCTAGTGACAAAGGAAAAATGAACACTTCACCTGCCGGTTTCGGAAACTAAATTGGGAGCGTTACCAGTCATAGACTTAATATTTCTCGGGAAGAATATCTGAAGCAAAGAGATTATTGAAAGTTCATTGCCAGCTGCTACATCTGGGGGGAACGGCCTGAACAAGACTCCCCTATTTGTCATCAGCCTTTTTCCTCACCACCCACCCTGCACCAAACCCCCATTGTTCTAGGTAAAACTCACAGCTAATGATGTCGAAAGAGTAACTACTACGTTTCTGCGGCAGGTGATCACCAAGAGGAACTCTTCAGAACCACACTGACTTGCTGATTTCTTTCCCCAAAATAAAATCCGAATTTGATCGTAAATCAATCACAAACTGGTGGGGGAAAAGGATCCCAGCTTCCCTTCCAGACTGATGGATGTCAGTCCAGAGGCGGTTGAGGAAAGCCCCAGAAGGTTCCCATAATAAATCGACCCCTCTTAAAGATCATTTAAACTGACGTTTCATAACGAAATTTTAAAGAAATCTGTACCGAAACCCCTGGATAAAAAGTACACAGCTCCCTTGCCCGACGAGCGGCGCCAGGAGAGACAGAGGCAGCGGCTCGCCGGGTCTCGTGCGGGCCCGGCCCCCTCGGCACCAGCTCCTCCCCGAGCCCGGCCGGCCGGACCCAGGCCGGAGGGAGGCTGCCCACCTGCCCGGCGCCGCCGCCCGCCCGACGCCGACACTCACCCATCCTTCCGCTTGGCTTTGTAGACGTGACCATAAGTGCCTCGGCCAACTTTGCAGCCCTCGTATTCAAACAGGTCCTCGACCCGCTCCCGCTCGCTGCTCAGCTTCACTTTAAAGTCATAGTCCATTGTCACGGCCTGCGAGGCCGGGGAGCGGGGTCGCGACGCCGCGGGGCGGGGGTGGGGACCGGGGAGGCTCCGGCAGCCGCGGCCCCCGGGAACCCGCCCGCTCTACGCCCGGCGGCCGCAACGCCGGCCCGGCCGCGGCGGCAGGAGGAGGCCCCGCGAGGGCGCCGGGGACATCCAGGGGGGCGGTGGGGCGGGGGCCGGCCGGGGGGGACGGCGCGGTCCCCGGGCGCAGAAGGGTGAGGGACGAGGGCTGGGGGCGGGGAGCGCGGTCGCTGCCCTTGTCCCCGCAAGCTCCGGGGCGCCGGACCCTGCGCTCCGGCCGCGCGCTGGGCCCCCGCGGCGGGCAGCGGCAGGACGGCGCGGCGAACTGCCCCTCGGGCGCTCGCGCCTCGCCGCGCTCACACACGTTCACACTCACTCACTCACTCGCTCGCTCGCTCGCTCTCCCATCCACTCAGACAGAAAGGCAGCGCTGCACAACAGCCGGTACCTCCTCAGAGAGCGGAGGGAGGGGACTCGCGGAACACGGCCGCGCTGTCGCAAAAACGTCGCGAAGCCTCGGGGTGCTCGGCCCTCCCTGCGGCCCGCGCCGCGCCGGCCGACCGGCGTCCCCCACCGGGCCCCGCTCCCCGAGGGCTGCGCGGACAGAGCGCAGTAGCCGCTGCCCAGAGCGGCCGCCACACGCACCACGTGGGGCGTCCCGGCGGCGGCTGGGGCCCCAGACTACAACGCCCAGAATGCACGCGACGCTGCCGTGGCCGGCCCCCCTACGGCTCCGCCCCCCGCGGTGGGGTTTGTGGCAGCGTTGCATGATGGGATTCGTAGTCCAAGGGGAGGTGAGTCGTTTCAATCTCTAGGGGAAAAAAAATTTTTCTTTTTTACAGCGATGTCTTTAGAGTCTGATTTGGGCTAGAAACTTAACCAAAGAAATTCAAGTGTGAAGGAGGCTAGTTTGTATTAGAATCACATTTTGCGCCACTTCCGAACTCCAGAGTTTAAAGGGCATTATCGTTATCGAAAAAAGTCGAAGTATTGGTCAACAGCTCACAGACTATTATTTGGTGTATTCTTGTCGTTCACAGTCTGATAAGGGCTGCACAAAGATAGCAATGTGTTGACACACATTACAAACATCAGTAAAAGTGAGTCAGCGAGGTGTGGCCACGCTGCTCCTGAAGAGCACCAGTCTTGTGACAGACGACCATCCCAGTGAGCCCCATCCTTTCAGAGGGGACGTTATTTTGAGTATGACCTCTGCACCACTGCCCATACGCGCAGCAATTTTTAGCCATGATTACAGCAATTGATCTAAATCCATGGAAACCGTTGATAATTTTAAGGTAGGAAAGGTGTCAGCTGGAGGAGTCCTGATATCTTGATAATAATCTCTCATGTTGCTTTATCCCCCTTATTTAAACGTCTGTTTTTCATTTTTTGATTTTATATTAATTTTGTATTTATATATATTTTACTTTTCCCAATTGCTATCGTTTCCACGAAAGCTCCCCAGCTCCCAAAGGACATATAATCTCTCCCATTTTTAACTTCCATCACACATTTTTTTTATTTTTCCTGTGGTACTCATCAAATTCTGTTTTGTCTTTTATTTCCTCTCCCTTGCTCGATTATAAATTCCTATAGGAAGTAATATTTGCATCTTCCATAACACCTAGTATCATGGCTTGATTTTGGTGCACAGTAAACATTTGTTGAATTAATGAGTAAGGAGGTTTGTGTCCAAAATATCTATGTACAAATGATGACCATGATACCATTTTATGAAAAATCCTCAGAAGGGATCTTATACAGATTTCCCTGGAGAAAAGAGTGACTTCACCACTGGTTTAAACAAAGTTGTTTTTCCTAGTACATCAAATACTGTTTAGTGTTTGAGCACACTGACCGGTTAGGTGGGCCTGGGTTTGAATCTTGATGTGCCATTTATTAGCAGTATGTCCCTGGACCCTCAATTCCTTTCTTTGCAAAATGAAGATATAAAAGACCTCAGCTTAGGGTAAGTGCACCAGAAAATTAAGCTTTCATGAATGGGGCGTTATATGTTTCCAGTCAGTGATGTCAGTTGGGTGATTCTCTAGCGGGACTGCTCCTTTGCATAATTACAGAATTCAATTCTTTTTCCTAAATATGATTTTAGAATAGACTTCCTGAAACATATATATTTCGTATTTCTTCAGTGCTGTCTTTTTGTCCAAGCATTTACTCATAGATCTTGAGAAACCAAACCACCACGCTAGAGAAAAGGTTGTGAAGAAGCATGAGACTGGGCTTGCCCCACCTCACCCCTGCACCTGTCTCCCACAGCCCCTGCACACGATATTCCTGAACCCTGAAGGTCTCTGCCTTCTTAAACTGTACTTTTGACCACTGCTTTGACTCTGTCCACCCTGTGGATGAAGATAAGACCTTCCCATGAAGAGACGGAGTGTTTTTTAAAAATAAAAATTGTATGGATTTAAGAGGTACGACGTGATGTTTTGATACACATATACATAGTGAAATGATTACTATAGTCAAGCTAACTAACAGTGTTCTTACTGTGAGTAATCCCGGGACAGGAAAGGACGCCAGCCTAGGACCAGGGAAGAGAATGGCTTGCTTTGCTCTCTGCAGCTATGGTGTGAGTTAGGGGTCTGGACTCCAGGTCGGGGGCACACGGTGGTGTGAGGTAAGCTGGCCCCTTAAAGGAGCATCACGATGGGGAGCAAAGGAAGAGAGGGCCACGAGGGCCCCTTAAAGGGGAGCTTGGCTAATGTGTTAGGAGCAGTACTATCTAATATCCAGCTTGAGGTTTTTCTTTTCTGCGTGGTAATTCCCTTCTGTTATCCCCGAGATATCAGCTGGGTCTTACCTGTGGAGCCTGTGTCCAGGCTTGGAGGAAAGGAAAGGGCAGCAGCCGGAGACTCAATTACGGGAGATAAGAAGTAGCCTGCAGAGCCAAAGCAATGAGCTGGGAAGCCCTTGGGGCACATGCTTGTATTCCAAAAACTTGAGGGAGGGAACCTGGTTTTGGAAAGGATTTCCTGTAGATCGGGGAACCCCAACCCCCAGGCCATGGACTGGAACCCCGTGGCCTGTTAGGAACCAGGGCAGGTGAGCGAAGCTTCATCTGTACTTACAGCCGCTCCCCGTCGCTCGCATTACCACCTGAGCTCCGCCTCCTTTCAGATCAGCAGTGGCTTTAGATTCTCTTAGGAGCGCGAACCCTCCTGTGAACTGCGCATGCGAGGGACCTAGGTTGCGCGCTCCTTATGAGAATTGAACGCCTGATGATCTGAGGTGGAGCTGAGGCGGTGAGGCTAGCGCTGGGGAGCGGCTGCGAATACAGATTCTCATTAGCAGAGAGGTTTGACTGCACAGACACCATAATAAATCAATTGCTTGCAGACTCATATCCGTGAGTGGCAAGTGACAAATAAGCTGCATCTTACGGAGTAGACTGGACATAAGCAACACACTTCAGGTGTCACTGTCTCCCGTCACCCCCAGATGGGACCATCTAGTTGCAGGAAAACAAGCTCAGGGCTCCCACTGATTCTGCATTATGGTAAGTTGTATAATTATTTCATTATATATTACAATGTAATAATAACAGAAACAAAGTGCACAACTCACCATAATGCACTTGAATCATCCCGAAACCATCACCACCCCCGTCCGTGGAAAACTTGTCTTCCATGAAACCTGTCTCTGGTGCCAGAAAGGTTGGGGACCCTGCTATAGATCAAAGAATCAGGTTCAGACTTAACTGTCATTTAACTGAATTGAACACATCAGGGACCTAAGAGCTGCTGTTTCAGTTTGATTTTCAGCCTCCGGTCATCCTGATATCATGTCTCTTTGCTCCACGATGACCTCCAGTGACACTGTAGAGTCTGTGACCCTCGTTGGTCCATGTCCCAGACAATGCGCAAATCATGCTCATGCTTCTTTTCTTAAAATGTGGTTCTTTTCATTCTAAATTTAACATCTCCAGTCTAAACATGCCTCTCAGACACCAGCCCCACATTTCCACTGCCTCCTGTTCAGCCTCAGGGGATAATGTGCTGTCATCGCAAACGTAAAATTTCTGAAACTGAACATACCATACCGTGTCCTGAACCTCCCAATTCCCCAGCACAGCGATGCCAGTAGACAGACGTTCTGTTGTTTTCCTGCCAACCCTACGAGCTCAGGCCTTCATTAGCTGCTCAGTGTGCTTCGTGCTCATGCCAAGTATACCTTTGTCCAATCCTCAAAAGCTGGATGCTTCCTCATACCATCTCTGACCTTTGCAGGCCTACCCACCCTCCAAGATACAGCTCAAATGCCTAAGTTAGTCATGCAGCCTTTCCTGCTTCTTACAACTGAACATGAACTTTCTCTACCGTGAACTCCTACCCCAGCCCTGGCGCCATTGCACTTTATTTGTAACTCACATAGAAACATCACACCTACCTTGTATTGTAGTCATTTATTTTATGTACTTAAAAAAATATCTTTCCTTTAATAAACACCTTAATGACTGAGTCTGTAACTTATCTTGTGTCTCCCCACAGTGCCCAGGACATAGTTTGCATAATTATTTAGAATTAGAATGTGTTTCACTGGCTTGGTTTCTATAAAGATTGAAATGGACCTTAATAATAATAAAAGGAGGGGCAGTCATTTTAAACCATTTGGCATTTTTCCTCAGTCCTGCCTCTGAACACATACTTTTTTGCAGCATGCAGAAGGATTTGGTGCTTCGTGATATATGAACGTAAGAGAGTCCTACTGGGCCTTCTCAGTGTTGATCACTTGCTGTCTCTACAACTTTTAATTCCGTTTTCTCACTCAGTATCAAAGTGTGATTTAAACGGAAAATATCTACTCTCCCTTCCTGCAGGTAGAATACTCATCACCTTTATTATCGAAAAGCACATATTAAGCATCTATATTTGAGTGTAATGTTAGACACAAGAAATAGCAAGTTAAAGCAATCAACGCTCTAGTCTTCTATAATTTTTCAAAGAAAATCCTGATGCAAAAAGTTTCTCAACTAACTCTATAAGCATCCAGAATTTAATTCAGACCTTAGAAACAGTCAGAACCAAAAAAACACTTTCAAAAATAACTTCCTTTCTCCCCTTCATCATGTGAATGTCATTTGTTCTCACAGTCATTAGCTCCACATGACTCGACACATGACCACCAACAGTTGCTGAATTTGATGTAAGATGCCTGTCATTAGAGAATAATGGATTCTGCTTCTCAATTCCAGTTCTGAAAATCCCAGGAAGGGCTCTGGACCAACTAGGTTAGGGGCCCATCCTGGACCAGTGAAGTGTGGCCACAGAGGCAGGGTCATATAAGAATATGAGAGTGCCTTCATTTGGAGGGATGAGGAAGCAGGGGGTGGGGAGCTCACAGGAGAAGGGAGAAAGCTCGAAGTACCACGAAGAAGTGAAACAGGGCAATGAGATGGAAAGTGGGTCCGGGAGGAGATTACTTAAATTGGGTGGATGGCCAAAGACGCTCTGAGATGAGGCTTCAGCTGAGATCTCAGTGATGAGAAGCAAAACGTGCTAAGGGGAGGGAGCAAAGTGGTCCAGGTGGATGGATCAGAGGGACAGCAGGTGCAAAGGCCTTGAGCTGGGAGCCAGGGAGCAGAAAGAAGGCCTTATGTGATAGGAATGTCATGAGTGAGGGGGGAGGTCGTGTGAGATAAGGACAAAGAGGTGGGCAGGCGCAGGCTATAGAGCCTTTTAACCCACTTCCCCTCTCAGCAGTCAATCTCACCCTTCCTTACATTGCCTGGAAGGGCTGTCAAAGGGCAAAGGTAAAAGCGTAAGGTCTCTTGAAGCCTGAGCTCTACAACTGACACAACATCACTTCTACCACATTCCGTTGGTGAAAGCAAGACTCAAGACCAGCCCAGATTCAAAGGGTGGGCAAGTAGACTCCACCTCTTGTTAGTAGGAAGTGCAGAATATCATCCATGCCTTTCAGTCTCCCCAGGCACAGATACATATGAATCTGTAGATTTGGTGCAATTAGTTCCCTTGCAGATGGCTTTGGTTTTCTCTCGAAGGTAAAAGAACAGTTCACCTGCTGTGAATGAGCAGATGGGGTGGAAGGAGAGAAAGCAATGGTTTCATATCTGAAAAGGCTGTGGGTTGAAAACAATCTTTCGGCAGAATCAGAGAGATAGCTGGCAGATCATCGTAGGACTTTCTAGCCAATGTCAAGGGCCCGTTTGCAGGTGCAGCTATGCATTGTATCAATATCCATCTGCCTTGTTGTGAGATTTTCATCACCAGCACTCAACAGCCCAGGTGGAGACCGGGAAAGGACAGATGTTGGATTCATCCGGGGTTAGGGCCTTGCCAGCTGGGCATGATGAAAAGAAGATGAGGGGTGGGGAGTGAGGATTACTGGCAGCAGAGTAGTTAGAATAACAGACCATGACATTAAGCTGGGCAAGGAGGAAAATGAAGACAGGATTTCCCCTCTTACATCCTAATACCAGCTTGAAGTTTTTCATTTAATTTTTTGCAAAGTAACTTTAAAAACAAATACCTACCCTCATTCCTTGCTTCATTAATATCTGTGCATGAGGCCAAGACCCTTCCATCAAATACATACTAAATAAAACAGACAGCTGAAAAAATAATATAACAGGTTAAAAATGATTTCTCCTTTTCTTAGCTGAGGGATTCCCATTCCAGTGACCGGTAAGACCATCCCAAACTGAAAACCTCTCCCATGTGTTGATGACGAATTCTGCTCTCACGTTCTATAAGTATTAAAGAAGGTTTACCTCTTTAAATTGATATTCAGTACTATAATCTTGTCCTTTTCTCCTTGAATAAGCATATGACTTTAATTTTCAGTTCAAAATATACTTTGCCACACAACAGCATAGCAAGTAATCTCTAGAACACCATTTAGGTTTGTGTTCAGTTTTTCAAGGTGTAACATTACTCTGGATTCTCCTCTCATTCCAATATGTTTCACCTTCCAGGTAGCTGGACTATGTTACTCAGACCCAATCACGAGAAAAGCTGAGTCTTTTCTGGCTGGTTTCTGTGCAAAACTGGATCTCCTGTGAGCCACAGAGCTCTCTTTCTACCGAACATAAACACGCCTAGGTCATTTCTGCAACCACCTGATACTTGATACCTGGGTTTATTTGTTTCCATGCAACTCCATGCCCAGAACCTCTGGGACTTTTTCACCCTTAGTAGCCTTTGCCCCTTACCAGCCAAGGTCAAGTTCCATCAGGTATTGTCCTTCTTGCTCTGAAACCCTACATCCTGCTTAAATTTTAAAATGCTGTTTTATTTACATTATTACTCTGCTCAGAAATCTTCAAGGACCCTGTGTGACCTTCCATCACCTACAGCATAAAGTTCAAACTCCTTCCTCTAATATTCCAGCCTCTGTATTTACTTTAGCCTGACTTATGAAAATACCTTAAGGCAGCTTGCAATAGAAACGTTAGAATTAGATTAATCAGCTCCACATAGCTAAGTTTCCCACAATCTGAGCTCCTCTGTTATCTCTAGTAGGGTTCTAGCCAGTTTCCCCTGTGCTGCTTCCCATCAAATAAAACAGTGGTTCTCGACCTTGGGTGTCCACTGGAAACACCTGGTGAATCACCCCAGCAATTCTGGTGTAATTGACCTGGGCTACAGCTGGGTGTTGGGATTTTTTTTTTTTTTTTTTTCGGTACGCGGGCCTCTCACTGCTGTGGCCTCTCCCGTTGCGGAGCACAGGCTCCAGACACGCAGGCTCAGCGGCCACGGCTCACGGGCCCAGCCGCTCTGCGGCATGTGGGATCTTCCCGGACCGGGGCACGAACCCGTGTTTCCTGCATCGGCAGACTCTCAACCACTGCGCCACCAGGGAAGCCCCTAGTGTTGGGATTTTTAAAGCTCCCTGGTGATCCTAATGAACGTTCAAGGTTGAGAACCGCTACATTAGGACAAGTTTATTGATTCTCCCTGAAGCATTCATCATTCCCCTCCTTCCCTATCCACACTCTCCCTTTCTTCCTTACTTCTCTAAACCCTACCCCCTCTTTGATATCCAACTCAGGTACTGCTGGGATCTTAACTTATCACCCAATGCCAATACATTCCCATAGCAATACCGTTTACACTTATTTGGCACTTTGCATATACTTCTTTTTGTGTGTTTATCCTGTCTCTTCAATGGGATTCTAAGGTGTAGGAGGACAGGGCCTGCATTTTATAGCTCTTTTTGTCCCCAGAACCTAACACAAAACCTTTCCAACTAGGTACCATTGTGTGATTTATGGGAGATGGTGATGGTGATGACGATAATGATGACAGTGATGGTGGTGATGATGGAGATGGTGAGGATGGTGGTGGTGAGGATGATGGAGAGGTTGAGGATGGTGATGGTGGTGGAGACGATGATCATGGAGATGGAGATGGTGATGGTGGTGATAGTGTTGATGGTGTAGCAGATGCCAAGTCAATGCTCTGACCATATCCGTTCAGATTTCTTTCTCTCTTTGTAGAGCTACCACCCTTAGGCTACTGGAACGCCTTTTCACACACAAAACTGAAGTTCTGGGAATTAAGCTCACCCCCACCTTAGTGACTGTGAGTGCAAGTATGAATACTCCAGCTCTCATGACCTCTGATTGGGACCACACTGGGGTAACCTGCACTGTCTCCTGTGTCCCGCTGAATTTAGGTCCAAACTGGTATTAAAACCCTGACTTAGGCTTCTTTTTTCCCCAATTCTACTCCCTCACTCCCTTACTAGTGTTTCCTGGGAACACTTCCTAAATCATTTTCAAATGAATCCTTGTCTAAGGTTCTGCTTTTTGGGGGGTAGGAGGGAGCCAACCTAGGACAGACGATAATATAATAGTAATAGCAGCTAATATTTATAGAATATTTTCTACGTGCAAGGCATTAACTCATTTAATCCTCAGAATTAGGTAGGTACTATGGTTATACTCATTTTACAGATTAGGAAATTGAGGCATGCAGAGATTAAGTAATTTGCAAAAGGTCACACAGATAACCAAAGAAGGAACTGAAAAAAGAAAAGGATAAACCTACAGGTCAGGCACAGTAGGGGATCAAATAAAATGAAAAATGAATTTCAGTCAATTACCACTTAAGCTTTATGGGCAACTTAGAAACCAAACCATCATGTATAATAGTGTCAGTTATGGCCTTGGGACCAGCTGCAGCAGCAGGGACTGTAGTTTGGCCCATCACCCTCCTCTTATAAAATTTCCCAGATGTTGTGGCTAATAAGAATTCTGGAGAAACTGTGCTTAGATGGAGTACCTTTATGCAAAAAGCAAGCGATCTGAACATTGCAAAGGTGGAAGACAGCGCCCTGCCCAAACCCACTTATAAGCTAGTGCATCTGTACCCCAGCTGCTGTGAGCATTGGATAACCATTCCAGATGCCACCTTCTCTTGTCCTCCTGCATCGAAGACCTCATCCAGGGGTAATGGGGGTACAAAAAGCTGGCCTTCTTGGATAACACTTGCTGGTGAATTGTGTGGGATCAGCTGAGGCTCATTCTTATTTCCTTGTCTTCCTGGCCAATCCTGCTTCCTTCACTCGCCTTTTCCAGAGAGCACTCCCCTCATAAAATCACTTGAACAAGAATCCTTGTTTCAGGCTCTGTTTCTAGAGAACCTGACCCAAGACAGTCTCTGGCTGAACTGGATAGGTGAGATTGATGAGAATGACATTGGGTACTTTCAACCTCCTTGCTCAACCTCCATTCTTCCCTTCTTCTGGTGTGCCATCTTGTATAAAGCCTGGAACACTAAAAATGACATTACCCAGGCTTTCTTGCAACCACAGCTCTGGATGCAGATTAGGTTCTGCCAGTTAAAAGTGTTCAACAAGATGTGGAAAACTGAGCTGAAGGAGAAGCTGTATTTCTACCCGCTTTGGGCTGTTTTCCTGTTGGTAAGCAAGGCTCTGGAGTGTGAGGGTTTTCTGCGGTAGTGATTCAGCATGGTTACCAGCTTTGACGGTGTTAAGAGATAACCCATGGCTCTGGGAACAGAGGATTTCTGCTGTTGGCTTCCAGATAGCTGTATTACAGCAGCTGACGCCGGACATTCCTGAACCCAGGACTCCAGTGGCAACCTCAGAGGCGGTAGCTCTCCTCCGAGGTCGGTCCTGAACGTATGTGGGAGTTGGTCTGAGGCTCAACCCACAGCCCACACTCCTCTGTCCATTGCAATGATTTTGTAGGTACCTAATTCCCTGTAATAAATACCTTTCTGCTTTAAAAATGTAAAGTGATTTTTGCATCCTGCCTTGAATCCTGGCTGATTCAGAGGAAGAATTTTTAGCTGCAAGAACCCCAGTAAAGTAACCTAATTAAAGACAGAGAATGGGGCTTCCCTCGTGGCGCAGTGGTTGGGAGTCCGCCTGCCGATGCAGGGGACGCGGGTTCGTGCCCCGGTCCGGGAAGATCCCACATGCCGCGGAGCGGCTGGGCCCGTGAGCCACGGCCGCTGAGCCTGCGCGTCCGGAGCCTGTGCTCCGCAACGGGAGAGGCCACAACAGTGGGAGGCCCGCGTACCGCAGAAAAAAAAAACCAAACAAACAGAGGATGATGTAAAGGAATAGGAGAATCACACAGACCCATTTGTTGACAAAGTAACGGAGCCCCTAGGGAACTGGCAAGCTCTCTGTTCCTTTTCTAATTACTGTTTACTTGCTCATGGGCGCCATCTGAGAGGTCTTAGCCTTTTCGTCTCTATGACCTTTCAGTTCTTTCACTCACAGTTAACCGACAAAATCTCCATGACAGAATTCCAAATTCCCAGAAAATCTGGAACATGTACCTTATCTCAAATAGCCATGGCCAGAGAGGTGGGGTCACATGGTCTATAGTGGCTCCTTGCAAGCAGCTGGCAGGTTCTCTGAAAGGAAATGACGGACTTCTCTAGAACACAGGTTTAGGAGCTCGACTGCTCCATTTCCCTGGGCACATGCTTCTATCTGGAGGAGTTTCTGATAGAGTAAAACTCTAAGCTGTTGATGTAGGGGGTGCATTAGTTTGCTAGGGCTGCCATAACAAAACACCATAGACTGAGCGGCTTAAACAACAGAAATTTATTTCTCACTGTTCCGGAGGTTGGAAGTCCAAGATCAAGCTGTCAGCAGGTTTCGTTTCTTCTGAGGCCTCTCTCCTAAGCTTGCATATGGCTGCCTCCTTGCTGTGCCTGTACATGGCCTTTCCTCTGTGTACACACATCCCTGGTATCTTTTCACGTATCCAGATTTCCTGTTCGTATAAGGACACTGGTCAGATAGGATTAGAACTCACCCTAATAGCCTCATTTTAACTTAATTAACACTTTAAGGCCCTATCTCCAAATTAAGTCACATTCTGAGATGGGGGCGGGGTGGGGGGAGATTAGGGTTTCAGAATATGAGTGGAGGGGCACATTCAACCCATAACAGGGGGTGTCCTTGGAGGTGGTTTTCATATGCAGAAAAAGGCTATTAAGAAGTTTCTGTTTAGGAATGGAGCACTGACCCAGGCTGCAATATGGATGGCCCTTTAAAACAGGGCTAAGTGAAAGAAGCCAGGTGTAAAAGGCTGCTCTTGGGCTTCCCTGGTGGCACAGTGGTTCGGAGTCCGCCTGCCGATGCAGGGGCACGGGTTCGTGCCCCGGTCCGGGAAGATCCCACATGCCGCGGAGCGGCTGGGCCCGTGAGCCGTGGCCACTGGGCCTGCGCGTCCGGAGCCTGTGCTCCGCAACGGGAGAGGCCACAACAGTGAGAGGCCCGCGTACCGCAAAAAAACAAAAAACAAAAAAAGACTGCTCTTGCATGATTCCATCTATAGGAAATGTCCTATAAGCAAATGCACAGAGACAGAAAGTGTCTTAGTGACTACCAGGGGCTGGGAGTGGGGTGGGAAGGAATGGGATGACTGCTAATGGGTGTGAGATTTCTTTTAGGGGTGATGAAAATATTCCAAAATTAGACTGTGGTGATGACTGCACAACCCTGTGCATATAGTAAAAATCACTGAATTGTACACTTTAAATGGGTGAATTTTATGGTATGTAAATTATAGCTCAATAAAGCTCTTTTAAAAAAATATTTTAAGAGGAAATTAATAAAATACTCTTAAAAAATCTTTGCTTTAAACAGTTAATATTCAACTTATCAAATTCCAATTCAATGCCCTACTTAAACCTTAGGCTTTTAAATCTAGTTTACAGCTCTCATTATTCTAGTAATAAGTAAACTTTAACAGTCATTTGGAATTAGACTCTGACTAAATTTAGATCTCATTCACATACTTATTTAATTAATACTTATTTAATTAATCATCTTCAAACAAACATTTTAAACTGTTTATAAATGTAATATTTTTTCATTCATAAGTACTTCAAATGTTGGATTTAATGTCCTCCTGAATGCTTAAATAATAATCTTAAAATTAATCAGAAAACAATATGATGAGCCTAAATTTCTCTTAGCTGTTCTTATACTGTCCACAAACTTATTAAGAATTCAACTTAAGGGAATTCCCTGGTGGTCCAGTGGTTAGAACTTGTGGCTTTCACTGCCGTGGGCCAGGGTTCAATCCCTGGTGGGGGAATTAAGATCCTGCAAGCCAGGCGGCATGGCAAAAAAAAAAAAAAAAAAAAAAAAAAAAGATTTAAACATAGAAGTCTAAATCAACATCTCAGTTTGGATTTTAAATTTTAATTAAGGCTGTCATTCTAAGAAGCCAAAATCACTTAAACACTATAAGTACATAAAATAGCAAATATACAGAAAATCCTTTTAATGTTATGGTTTTCTTTTATACCTTTTTATTCTTCACTGTAAAAAGTCCTGGAGTTAAAAGACGCCTACACACTAAAAAGGCCAGGTAGCATCCCAGTAAACGAGGTTAATTAGACCAAAGATTTTGGCAGGTTATGAGAGCTGGAAATACAGATATCCAGAATGATCCACCTCTCTGTCCCAATTATCATATGTAGAACCCTTTTATAGTCACTTTGTCTTGGGCTACAAAATTGAAGCAAGGTATTGGATTAAAGTTCCATACATTACCTGACTATCTATCCACAGAAATCTGCAGCCTGCCACCAGGTAAATCACTTGATTAGACTTTGTATTTTTTGACTCTTAGGATATATACACGTCTTTTCCGTTTAACGTTTTAAAGTATTTGCACTTGATGGCGTATTACACTCATTACTACTCGTATAGGTATTTAAAATGATTTCTGCTTGAATTTTGGATATCTCACATGTGATTTTCTCAGACGTGTACTCGGAATTCCTGAGGTCATTGTACTAACATGCATTAATCCTGTTTGTAACAAGTTTGCATTTTTCTCTGCTCATCCATGCAGTTGGCTGAGGGGCATTTTGTGCCAGGTGCCATGCTGAGCTCTGGGACTCTAAAAATGAATAAATCCATTTGTTTGAACTGAAGGAGTTTGGACTCTTAGATGGGAGAGAACTATAAATGAACAGAAAATCATTGTAGGTACTCGTTCAGTGGCTGTCTTTTTCCATTCAAAAGGAGGGCACGGGCCTGGTTTGTCTTATCTTCTGCTGTTAGCATTAGCACCTAATTTCTAGTGGCACCCAGTAAATATTTGTTAAATGAGTAAGTGCTAAAATAATTATACAGAGGAAGCTATGGGAGCCACCGTACTAGGGACATGGGCCTAGTTTTATGCGTGGCTGGACGATGGGGTTAGAGTGCCACTTCAGAGGTATCAGAAAAAGAATCCCTTGACCATGAGATATGAAATGAGTCCTGGGAGATAAAGGAAATTAGGTAAAAGTGGGGTTGGGGGTTGCTTAATTGAACTTCAAGTAGTTCCAGAATGCCAAGAAGCACCCAGTCTGTAGTGGTATACAGCAGAGATATCGTGAAGGGCCTTGAAGACTGCATCGTTTATATATTTCCATTTTCGTATCTATAACAATATGCCGATTTTTTAAAAATCTTGTCCCTTCTACCCCTACTACACTGGTAGCTCATGGATGCTAAAGTTTGTTACCCAGGCGCTAAGCATGAGAGCCGGGATAGATTAGCTCCTCCAAAGTTAAGGCAGGAATGAATGAACAAATGAATGAATGAACGAACGAACGAATGAAGAATCACAGCACGGTGAGCACGATGCAATGTTTAAATCTTCTAGAGGGTAGGGAAGTCGGGGAGCCTATACCAGGCTGTGCAGGGACTCAGTCAAGGGCGTAACTAGTGGTGAGGCGAGTTTGGTAAGCGTCACATCTCAGAAATAAAACCAGAGACACGACTGTGGGGAGGGGTTGTGGGTTCAAAGTGCATTCCTAGCGGCAATTCACTTTTTTCACTGAAACCCGAGTAGAGGCACTCGAGAATTGATTAGGGTTTGTAATTTCCGATTGGCAATAAGGGAAAGCGCCTGGGTGGTGAGCTACGTGGTACCCAGGCAGTCAAGGGACAAGAACAGACCGCTGGGTTGCACTCCAGCCCAAGTCGTCCTTGGGCCGCCGCACCCCGGCTGGAGAGGCGTCCACGTGACATCAGCGCTGGCGCAAGCGCCGAAAGCCGGAACGCGGCCCGCGGCATCCGGGATCCCACCGGACGCAGTTTCCACTCGTACAGGCTAGTGCCCGGCGGCGGCTGAGCGTCTCCTGTCGCGCAGGGGGCGGCCCGGCCGCAGGGAGAGACGGGTGGGGCCTGCCGTCCCTCCTCCAGAGTCTGCGCTCCGGCTGGACCGTCCCGCTGCAGCAGGCTTCTGTTCAGCAGACGAGCAGAGGGCGCAGCGGCCTCCGGAGGCGCGGATGCGAGCCCCGCCCGCCGGCCGGTCACAGCCTCCGGGGCCGCACGCTTCTCTCCAGCTAGCGGGAAGACAGCCAGCTCCCCGGCGTAGTGAGCTCGGGGGAAGCTCCGGGCCCTCCGCGGCTTCCGGGAGACGCGGTGACCGCAGGCCCTCCCTGGGCCCCGCCTCTCCTGATTGGCTACGTGCGGTCTAGATGCCCTGCCCTGGCCGGTGATTGGCTCCGAGTCCCCGCTGTCACTGGCTTCCTTGTGGGAATCTAGGTCGCCAAGGGAAGCGTTACTCCAGGACCGGTTGGGGAGAGGTTGGTTGGGCACGAGTGCAGTTTGTTTATTTTACTGGGGGTTCTACCCCGGCGCGAGCTTCTGTCGCAACTTCCAGGAAGAGAACCAGTATCGGGACGGAGGGCAGGGGTGGCGAGCGAGTGAAGGTTTAGAAGTAAGCTGGAGGCCCCTAAGCCTGGCAACACCCGAGTGGGAGCGGGGTGGGAAGGAAGGCCTTGAGAGAGGAGTTGTCATCCCAAGAGGGGTGATGGTGGAGGAAAGAAAGGCCTAGTTTCTGTTGTGGCAGAAACGGGCCGTGCGGGAGATTTCCATGACCTAATTGTTTGGGGATCTCATTTTCTAGGTGAGTTTCTAACAGAATCCACTGGAGAGTTTGCCTTAACTTTACAGTAGAGTTGGGAGACGACTAGCCGTTCCTAGCCTTCAAAGAGGCAACTTACTGAATAATTCGACTCTCTTTTATCGCTTCAGATGGGCAGCTGTCAAAAAAAGCACAAACAGTGGAAGGATGGATACCATTGCATATATTAAAAGTATGTTGAAAGGCAAGTAAGGTATTCACGTGGATTTAATTGTGGTTAATTGTACGAGAAAATTACCACTTAAGGAGAAGCTCTTAAAGTTTTGAATAATATTAAAGTAGCTTTACTTTATGATAGGTTTCAGATATTTAAACTGTTTAATACAAAAAGCTTATTACTGCTGTACCTACCAAATATGCTCTTTGCTAATAATGGTCTAGTCCTAATTATTCTGAAAATGGAAAGAAATCTGTAGTTTTTGATAATGTTAATTTGCATGTGACTGGATAGTGCTACTAGATCTTTCCTTAAAAAAATGACATAGGGATCACTGTGAAAAAATCCTTTGAAGTTGTAATTTAATGTCAGAATGTGCATGAGAGTGGTTAGTTGCTAACTCATACAATAATTTAGACTTGTAGGCTAATTTCACTCTGTTTTTAAAGTAGTTTGCTTATTAAACACTGAGTCCTAGTTACCGAAGTTGCTTCCCTGGTCACCTAGTCATTCGATCCTGCAGCCTTCATTAAGTCATGTGCTGTATTACACATACCCTTTAATGACATACCAGAAATTGTCAAGGGATGGTTTATTTCAGCCACAGAACACCCAGATTAGCTCTCGAAGGTAGACCTGGGCCCTACCCTGGAAAATTCTGACCTAGGATTGGGGGTGAGCTCTGGGCATCTGTATTTTAAAACATTTCCTCAAGGGTGTTTGATGTGTATTCCCAGTTGAGAACTGTAGCTTTAACGACTTAGTAAATAGATGTGTTTAAGAAATTCTAAGATATTTATGAAACAATTACTTTCCTCCCTTGATTTCCTTATGGTTTAAAAGTAAACTTCTCAGGAATGACATTTCAGTATAATCCAAAAGCAGTGTTTGCCTAGCGAGGTCAGGAAGTTTCACTGGCACTCAGAGACCTCCGGGACTAACCATTCCAGGCTTAGGAACAAGGTTTCCTATGGGGAAACCCAAAAGCTCTTACGTGCTTTTACAATCCCCAGAGCTGTGCACAGAGTATTGTTTCCTGTTAGCTGTAAGAGAAATCAACTCCAGGTCTGTTCAGCTAAGTTATTTTTACCTCAGCAAAGTGCAGGGGGGGTAATATTACGTTTATGAACTTTTTTGGGGAAGAATACCCTTACTGGAAATAAATGTAAATGATACCCTCTTGATACCCAATAGTCCTTTGCTTATGAAGTAAAGAACGTGCATAATTCAAGCTTAAAATTTGTATGGTAATGTGAAATATCCAGATATTTGGAACATCAGTGAGGGCTTTTGGGCCAACAGGAGAGTCAAAGACGTAGAAAATGAGATAATCACTTTGATTTTCAGCTATGAGAAATGTGTGGTGAAACCAAATCCAATCTGACTTAGAGGATGGCTTTAGGCAAAGAAGTAGGTCCAATTGTGTTCTATCACCTAGGAGCTGTTATTCATTTTATATGTAAGTTCTTCACCGCAAGATTTGGCATATGAAGTATTTGAGTAGTGGACAGAATTTTAAAATGAAAATGAAAAAACTAAGTTAAAATATGAAGCCATGTGTAGTCCACGGCTAATACCTTGAATTTTGTATATACTGTTTGAACAGAAAGCCAGGAATCTCAGCATGAATTGGTCTAGATCTAGATCAGATGGTGGTGGTGAAGAAACCTCATCTCAAGACCAGAATCATCATGAAAACGAGAGAAGGTGGCAGCAAGAGCGTCTCCACAGAGAAGAAGCCTATTATCAGTTTATTAATGATCTCAATGACGAAGATTACCGGCTAATGAGAGACCATAATCTTTTAGGCACCCCTGGTAAGAGATGGGTAAAAGAGGAAATACCTTTTTAAGCATTATTAGAAGTTTCAAAATAAGGAGGGGTTTTTACCCCATCTTTCCTCTCTCAAAATACAGTGTACTGTTTTTGTGACTTTAAGAGCATTGTAACATAACAACATAGAAAATCACTGGCTTACTTCTGTATTTTATAAGTAGGTAAGAATATTGAACATATAGCACTGTTACACAAGTGTCAAACCAACAGGTTAACGTACATGATAGTGTCAGATATTTGTGTAGTCCTATGTCTCTTAAGTAATATTTGTACAAATAAAATATTATTCATTTAAAACCTAATTCTAACTCATTTGAGGTCTTATCATTTATTTATTTATTTAGCTGAATTAATGACTCCCAAAAAGTTCAATGTGCTCCATTAATTTTTTACAAATTAATTTCACAGATGAACTAATTGAAACTGTATGCTTGTATATATTTGTGTGTTGCATATTTGCATTCTGTATACACATATAATGAAGGGCATTCATTACCCATATAATGAACTAGGTAGAATTCAAGTAAATAAAGATTTGAAATTTTCTCTACAAGTACTCCCTTCTTAATTTCTTTTTAACTCTGACGAAAATCCACAGAATTATAGCTTGTAGGTTCCTAAGTATATCAACTAGGAGCACTTCATTAATGATTCAAATTAAATCTTATTTTAATTTAAATAAAACATTAGTAAATGAAACAATGAAAATGATGTGTATTTGCATGAATTAAACGTTTTTTGCTGTCTTCAATTTATAGAACATGAAGACAATAGAATGTCTTCTACAGATTGCTAAAGATTAGTCTTACCCTTCATGAGTTTTCATAAAACTTAGTAATTTAAAGATTTTAATTTTAGTGGGCACTTTTCCATTGTTTTAGGAGAAATAACATCAGAAGAATTACAACAACGTTTAGATGGAGTCAAGGAGCAGCTAGCATCTCAGCCTGACTTGAGAAATGGGACAAACACCAGAGGTATTGTAGACTCCTTTCCATAAGGAACAGGTTTGATTGGAGTAATTGCAGAAATGAACTTACAGGACCTTGTACAATGTTTGTTTTTAGTGTTTTCCAGATTAAATGTGATAATCATTCAGGTGGTATTTACATATTATATGCTGAGCAGTATAGTTAGGTAATACAGGACAGGGGTTGCATATAAAGATGTCTTACACACCCATTGCCTTCAGGGAGCTCATGTGTATGAAATAGTATACAATTAATTACCAGCAGAGTTCTTTTTAATCTTAGACTTTACACACTACTGTTTTTTTAAGTAATATAACTAAACTTAGCTTCTAAAAATTTATACAGAACAATACAGAAAGACTGAGTCAGGAAAACCTATTTTTGTTGCTTTGTTTTATTGGTTTTGTGTTGTGTCATTTTACTGAACAGACACTAAGTCATAATATAAGAAATTCTTATAAAAAAACAAATCGGGGCTTCCCTGGTGGCGCAGTGGTTTGGAGTCCGCCTGCCGATGCAGGGGACACGGGTTCGTGCCCCGGTCCGGGAAGATCCCACATGCCGCGGAGCAGCTGGGCCCGTGATCCATGGCCGCTGAGCCTGCGCGTCCGGAGCCTGTGCTCCGCGACGGGAGAGGCCACAGCGGTGAGAGGCCCGTGGACCGCAAAAAAACAAAACAAAACAAAAAAAACAAATCACTTGTAAAAAAACAAAATTCAAACTAAACAGAAGTGTAGAGTTAAAAGTAAAGCCAACTTTAAGGTCCCTCTTACCAGTTCTACTTCCTTCTCCAGAGGTGTTCGTTAGTAGTGGTTTCACATATTACCTCAGGATCATGGTATTGGTTAGGGTGAAGACTATTAAACACCCCAAACGCATTGGCTGATGAGATGGAAGTTTACTTCCGTTCTGTGCTCAGTCCAGGGCAGACACACGTCAATCCATAAAGCCTTCTGGGACCCACGCAGCCAGCACAGTGCTTCTACAACTGTGCTGTCCAGTGCGGTAGCTACCGGCCACATGGGCCTATTTAAATTTAATAAAGTTGAAAATTCAGTTCCTCAGGCACATTAGCCACATTCAAGTGTTTAATAGTCCCCTGTGGCTAGTGGCTTCTGTACTGGACGGCACAGGTACAGAACATCTCCACTGTTGCAGAAAGGTTCCCTGGGCACTGACTGCTGCTCCAGGTATGGTTTGCATGATCGAGCTAAGTCACAGCCACTTCTAGGTTCTAGCTGGCAGTTCCAGGTTCCAGGAGAAGGCCCAGGCCCCTGCCCGGAAATGAGCTCCCTCACTTCTACTCCCGTTCCATTGATGAGAACTTAGTCCCGTGGCCACACCCAGATGCCAGGGTGTTCACAGGACACTGCAGTGCATTTCCAGTGGAAGAATGGGGTGACGGATTTTGTGAGACATGAGTGACCTCTTTCACACACTGCCATCACTATATTCTAGTAATTAAAGAAAGAAGTGGCATCTAGAATGACTTAATGTTTACCTGCCCTTTACTTACATCTTTTTGCAAATTAAAATGGAAAGTGGATGTTAACCCTTTTTCTTCTTTATGTTTAGATATGCAAATTGTACTATATTGGTATAGCTGGTAATACTGGTCCTTTGAATACGTTTTAATGGAAAATGTACTCATCACGTGTGAAATAGCTTATACCTTTAGAACATGGCTGAGGTTGCTGTTTTTATTGATGCCAGCAGCCGATTAACAGGTTTAACTTTAATATTTAAAAAAGTTTTTTTGTGAGAGATTGCAGTAATGAAATAAAATCAAAGCAGGCTCATTTAACAACTGTTTTTGAGAAGAGCGAACTTGGTAAAGTCTGTGTAGTTAATGTGCATTAGAATGCTTTTCACTGAGTTTGGTACTTTATATAATCCACTGGTTAAAATGGAAAACTTAAAGCTTCCCACAGTAGCAGTATCATACTCAAAGAAGTTTATTAGGGGCACATTTCTTTCTTTCTTTTTTTTTTTTAAATGTGTATATATTTCTAATTTAATTTTATTTTTGGCTGCGTTGGGTCTTCGTTGCTGTGTGTGGGCTTTCTCTGGTTGCAGTGAGCGGAGGCTGCTCTTCGTTGTGGTGTGCAGGCTTCTCATTGCGGTGGCTTCTCTTGTTGTGGAGCACGGGCTCTAGGCGCACGGGCTTCAGTAGTTGTGGAACATGGGCTCAGTAGTTGTGGCTCGTGGGTTCTAGAGCGCAGGCTCAGTAGTTGTGGTGCACAGGCTTAACTGCTCCGCAGCATGTGGGATCTTCCTGGACCAGGGATCAAACCCGTGTCCCCTGCATTAGCAGGTGGATTCTTAACCAGTGCGCCACCAGGGAAGTCCCAGGGCACATTTATTTCTAAATCAGTTCATTCAACAGTATTAATTGAGAGTCTGATTTGTCCCAAATACTGTTGTAGAGGTTGGGGATTTAACAGTGAGTAAAATAAGGCAAAATTCATTGTCTTCATGCAGCTCATGTTCTAAATGAACAGAAAATGTATTTTATTGTATTATATATAATGGCTAACATTTATTGAGTGCTTCCTATGTGCAGATATTATGCTAATCATTTTATATACAGTGTCTTATTTTATCCTCATGATAATCCTTTGACATCTATACTATTATTATCAAGTTTACAGATAAGGATTTAGCCAGAGAACTTAAGTAACATGCCTGAAGTCTCCTATCCTCACATGAAGATATGATGTGGTTCTAACATTTTACTCATGAAGCCATATTTCTTGACTTATACATTTTTGGCAGTTTCTGAGAAATAGGACAAAATTCTTAAGGTTGCCAAAATACCTAATTGCAAAAAAGATTGAGTTACCTTTACCAAAGAATTCTAAAAATTCAAGATAAATTATACATAAGTTTTGTCACTGTATTTTATTGATACTGCCATATGAATAAAGCAATTTTTAAAATTTTTATTTAGTTGCAGCAGGTCTTAGTTGTGGCAGGTGGGCTCCTTAGTTGTGGCATGCGAACTCTTAGTTGCAGCATGCATGTGGGATCTAGTTCCCTGACCAGGGATCAAACCCAGGCCCCCTGCGTTGGGAGCGTGGAGTCTTATCCACTGTGCCACCAGGGAAGTCCCAATAAAGCAATTTAAATGTACAGTTTTGATACTGGATATATTTTTCATTTGCCTTAATATTTTGCCAATAACAGGCATATAGAAAGCAAGAGTGAGGATTTCTTCACACCTTTGCACAAATAGTATTTAAAATTTTATAATTTTGATACAGTGTGTATTATAGTATGCTTATAGTATACACCTTTCTTTTAGAAAGTTCAGTTTTTTGGCCGTTTTTCATTCATTAAAATGCACAGATGTTCTTAATTATATTTTTAATTTAATAAATACTTAGTTTATCTTACAAGCTTTCAATAAAGATCTAAAGATAGATTTTAGGAATTGATGTTAAGTTGATTTGGTTTGCTTTCCAGACTCAGGGGTCCCTCGAGAAAGTTCAAATGAAGAGTCTCTTCTGGAATGGCTGAACACCTTTCGTCGCACGGGAAACGCAACTCAAAGTGGACAGAATGGGAACCAGACTTGGAGAGCTGTGAGTCGAACAAACCCACACAGTGGAGAGTTCCAATTTTGTCTGGAAATCCACATAAATCACGAGAATAGAGGATTTGAAATGGATGGCGAAGATTATGTGGGCGTTCCACTTTCAGATGTTAGCCAAGATCACACCACAGATGGGCCACAGAGATCAAGTAGCCCTGTGGCCAGGCGAACAAGGAGCCAAGCTGCAGGGGCTGTCAGTGGTAGTAGTGCCAACGTTCTGAGAACTAGGCTTGGATCGAGGGGGCGGAGTTCAGTAGAAGGATCTTTGTCAGCATTGGGAAGATTAAGAAATGGAATTGGGGGGGCAGTTGGCACCCCTAGAACTGGTGCTGCACGCGCTAATCCATCAGGTGGTAGTGAACTCAGGCAAAGGGAGGGGCAGCGATTTGGAGCAGCCCATGTTTGGGAAAATGGGGCTAGAACTAATGTCACAGTGAGGAATACAAACCAAAGATTAGAGCCAATAAGATTACGGTCTGCTTTCAATAGCCGAAGCCGGTCACCAATTCAGAGGCAAAGTGGCACTGTTTATCATAGTTCACAAAGGGAAAGTAGACCTTTTCAGCAAACTAGTAGGCGGTCTGTTAGGAGGAGAGGTATAACTCGTGTCTTTCTAGAGCAAGGCCGAGAAGGCAGAGGTACCGCATATACTCCATTCTCTAACTCAAGACTTGTGTCAAGAATCACAGTAGAAGAAGAAGAGTCCGGCAGGTCCTCCACTGCTGCGCGACGACATCCAACAATCACACTGGACCTTCAAGTGAGAAGGATTCGTCCTGGAGAAAGCAGAGACTGGGACAGTATTGCAAATAGAACTCGATCTAGGGTGGGGCTGGCAGCAAACACAGTCACTATCGAAAGCAGTAGTGGGGGCTTTCGGCGCACCATCTCTCGTTTAGAGCGCTCAGGTATGCGAACCTACGTTAGTACCATAACTGTTCCTCTTCGTAGGATTTCTGAGAATGAGCTCGCTGAACCATCATCAGTGGCTCTTCGATCAATTTTAAGGCAGATCATGACTGGATTTGGAGAATTGAGTTCTCTAATGGAGGCCGAATCTGAGTCAGAGGCTCAGAGAAGTGGTCAGCATCGGCCAGAGACACGCTCAGAAGTGAGCCTCCTCGGTGAGGCCGTCAGCCAGCACAGGGGAGGGTCCCCCCAAGGCAGGTGGACCCGAGAAGACAGCCCTGACACCCCACCTCGTGCCCCAAACAGAGGTGGCAGGCAGTCGCAAAATTCAAGTAACTTGGTCGAAACTGGCACCCTACCTATCCTTCGCCTCGCTCACTTCTTGCTTAATGAAGGGGAGGATGATGACCGCATGCGTGGTTTAACCAAAGAGCAGATTGACAATCTTTCCACCCGGAACTATGAGCACAGCAGTATCGATAGCGAACGAGGGAAAATCTGTAGCGTTTGCATCAGTGACTACGTAACTGGAAACAAGCTCAGGCAGTTACCTTGCATGCATGAATTTCACATCCACTGTATCGACCGGTGGCTCTCAGAGAATTGCACGTGTCCTGTCTGTCGGCAGCCTGTCTTAGGGTCCAGTACAGCAAACAACGGGTGACATGCTGGATCCAGTCAAATGTTGCATCTTAGTAGAGCTGAGTACTCAGGCATTCTTTTGCTGAATTATTCGTGATGAGCCAAGCAGGATGAAAAATAACATGATTATAGTTTGAACTATTTTTTTGTGTGCTTTTTTAACTTGTTAAAAAGAGAAGATTTATAGAAAATTTAAAATGCAAATATTAAATTATCCTAAAGTACAGAATAGCTAATATTGCTAGAACCAAATAACTTTTAAAATGTTTTTATTTTGGTAATTTTGTCATGCTAAGCACTTTTGTATCTGCACAACTCAGTAGGTTACAAATCAATATTCTTTTTCTGAGAAGTCCAGAAGATTTTGCTTGGACTTTCAGGCTTCGTACCGTGTCCAGACATGGGTGTCTAAATAAGCCTTTCTTTAACTTTTTATTCTAAGGACAGTATCTTTTCATGAAAGAATATTTGGCTGAATGTTTGCTAAATGCATTAAAGTTACTTGAAATGTTAAATTTAATATGCAGCATATCACATGTGTATATATAGGTATATAATTTTAAGGTTGAAGTATTCAGTCTAAAAACTACCAGTTTGGTTCTTATTTTAAACTGTTGGGCTATTACTGAATATGGCACAATGTTTAATACTTACAGGATCATTCTGAGAGGAAGTAGATTAAGATATTTAAAAATAGACATAATTTATGAAGCGTCTCTGACAATCTGACTTATTAGACAGCAAGCAATATATAACACTGAACAAGTATTTCTTTTTTCAGAAATGGAATGTGGAAATTTTAGAACATAGAGGTTATTGAACTTGAGTTCTACCTTTTTGTGACCTTTTTGAAAGTGCAAACAATTTTTTGGATTACATTAAGTAAGATATACAATATGCATGGTTTTCAAATTTAGTTTAAAATCTAAAAACAAGGGTCTATAAAGAATCAAATGCATAGATAATATGTTAAGTTCAATTGGAGATCAAAAAACTCCAAATGAAACAATAACAACAACAGCAAAAAAAGTTAAGAGAATGTAGACTTTAAAACACAAAGTATGCATTGAAGATCTGTTTCTACCAATAAATATTAAAATGTGTCAACTGTTCTTCTCTGTTGGTCCACCGTGGTTTATTCACTGAAAGAAGTAGTTATTTCGCACTAACTCGATGCCAGGCAGTGTTACAGGTGTAGAGGATTCAGTAGAGGACAAAGTGCCTGTCTTCATGGGAAAGACATATTTGCTCTTAGAAAATTGGAAATCGAGCAGTACAATGAGTTATTGTTCTGACTTTGATGTTTGTTCATGAATAAATGACATAGTTTGCTATGGTGATACCACTTGGACAAAATCACAAGAACAAATACCTCGAGGCCGATTCTGTGAAATTTAGGTATATCTCAAGATTTAGTTTTTGTTTCCAATTAGTGACTATATGTAGTTCGTTCAGTAAGATGCATGCACAGGACTTGTTAGGGGGTGCATTTAGCCCGTGGAGTGAGAGGTTTTAGTAAAGGTAGTGACTTTGTTTGGAGTAAATGGTTTATGTAGGTCCCATATGGGACATAGGACTGGGGAGTTTGATTTGAAGGCTTTAGATACCAGACTTACGGGATTTTTGCTTTACAGAGTCTAGATGGCTCTTGATAAATCGTATTGGCGAAGGGTAAGATCACTTTTCATGTTTCAGGAAGATTGGTACGGTGCAGTGTGCAGAACGTGGTGGAGTGGAGAGAGATGGGAAGCAAGAAGCCAGTAAAGGAAACACTATGATCAATTTTTACTATCGATTATCATCATCATCATTTGTTATCTAACCGAGGTTGATGGAAGTGAAACTGGAAAGAAAGAAAAGGGCATAAAAATGTTGAAAAAAAAAGACATTATTTGGTTTCTAGATCACTGTGAGGAGGTGGGAGAGTCATGTGTTCACAGGTGGAGAATCTCTGAGTGGAGGAGGGCGGACAAGTTACAGGCTCGGCCAGTGTAGACATTGACCTGAAATGGAGCCATGTTCATGTATCTATCATACTCACTTTCGTGGCACCATTTGTCCCCAATATGACAAGAGACTAAATCCAGCAGTTACTGCTCATATGGAACCTTCCTCAGGAAGTTCTACCTCTCCTGGTTTGAGCAGTTCAGAAAATCAAGAGGAGAACAAAAGGGGGAATGAACAAAGTAAGGATAAAGAAGAGAAAAAAGCATGTTGATCCTCAGGCGTTCGCAAGACATGGGAGGACCAGCACGTGAAGGGATTCCCGAGTAGGCACTGGAAATAGAATTGGATTGTGCACTGTATGGAAAAGTCCCTGAAAGCAGCAGGAAAGCCTAATGAATTTGGTAGATTGGTACCCTAGTTGGGAACAAAGAAGTGTTTTCTTTAATATTTTCATTCATCTCCCAGTAAACAAGGCTGATGACAAACACAAAGGCTCATTATCTATTTATAGCATCTACTCAGCAAGGATTGTACCCTTTGTGCTTCCAATAAAGAAAGGAACAGATCATTTAAATTCTTCATTTGGGGGCTTCCCTGGTGGCGCAGTGGTTAAGAATCTGCCTGCCATTGCAGAGCCCTGGTCCGGGAAGATCACACATGCCACGGAGCAACTAAGCCCGTGCGCCACAACTACTGAGCCTGCGCTCTAGAGTCCGTGAGCCACAACCACTGAGCCCATGTGCCACAAGTACTGAAGCCCACACGCCTAGAGCCCGTGCTCTGCAGCAAGAGAAGCCACTGCAATGAGAAGCCCACGCACCGCAACGAAGAGTAGCCCCCGCTCTCCACAGCTAGAGAAAGCCCGCATGCGGTAACGGAGACCCAACGCAGCCAAAAATAAAATAAATTTATAAAAAAAAATTCTTCATTTGACTATCTTCCATGACATGTCCTCAGAGCTTGTTCTATATAGTGTGGCTGTCTTGCGAAATTCTGTTTCTAAACTGTCAGCTTCCTAGCTGCCTTCCTACATATTACATCCTTTTACCCTCTTTTTCTTGTATCCCAGAGTTTTATAATTTCCACTAGCATTGTTACGACTTGATTATCTTTCACTCTTAGGTTGTGTTTCTTTCAGTCTTTAACATGAATTCCTAGTTTAAATCTCCCATGCTCTCCTTGAAATATTATTGCCACTTAACATGGTAGGAGGCAGAGTTAGAGAGTCAATCACAGGACCATTTGCCTCCAAAGCCTGTGCTCTTTCCACTACCCTGCATCCTGGAGAAGCTGAAATGCTTTGGGAAGTTTTCAGCCTAACTCCTTCCCAAAGATACTTGTCTAATTTTGTAACTTTGTTATATCATGTGTTTGTTTCCATGTGCAAATACACCTTTTCTTTCCCAAGAATGAAAAGAGAAGGACCACTCCTGAAAGATATCAAACAGAATCTATACTATGAGGATGAATCCAGCAAAGAGATGAATGAGGCATGAAGATGCTGTGTTAAGGTCAGAGTTAATAAGCTGTCTGAGGGCCTTCCGTGAATATTTCTCCCAGACAAGAACTTACAGTGAACTTCTCATCTTCCTACATGTCTCCATTTGAATAACCTCTGGCCAGAGGAGGAAGAAATGGTGTAGAAACAGGAGCCCATGTGAAGTGGGTGGTTGTTACCTTTGCAGTGGCAGCAGACTCCCGTAGGGTCTATCCCTCAACCTTGTATGACTCTGGCAATCAGAGACCTGGGATATCTCTCAACACAGATGCACAGATTTCCCAGGAAGCCAAAGCCATCTCTCATCGAGAGGGCCAAATGTTCCATGTTCCAAAGGACATGACTGAGTGGCAGTGGTGCTCGTTTCCTTGATGTCGTCAGACAGGTTGGGGGTGCTTTTCAGTGACTGAGTGTTAGGCCCTGATGTACCTGCCCTTGTGATAACTGGGGATCCATAAATACTTACAGCAAGTATGTTTGTTGTTTTATTTTGAGCATTGCATCTCTGAAGACTCTTGAGTTGGCCCCTATAGTTTTCTTTCTCTTTTTTCATTTTTAAAAAAACAACAGTCACACTTCTTCTGGAAACTCAACACTTTCAGACGTATTTTTCCTCTATTAACGTCTCATTTGAAGACAATTACATATTTAATCACAAAATGTTCCTACTTGACTATAATCCAGCTATCTTCTGTGCCGCTTCAGACATGTTCACATTCTTCCCGGTGGGAGACGGTCCAAGGTCATGTGTAGCTTCTGTATTGTGAAGTGACACAATTTTGAGTTCAGGTTCTCTGGATGGTGTCCGTTCTTCCGTTAGCTTGGATTTGATAATAAGCGCTTTTTTAAAAATTTATTTATTTATTGTTGGCTGCGTTGGGCCTTCGTGGCTCCGTGCGGGCTTTCTCTAGTTCATTAGCTTGGATTTGATCAGGTTTAATTTCAACTCCTCACCATCCAGCTTATGGGATAAATGATAAATGTAGCTAGAGTGAAGTGGAATCAAGATCAAACTAGAAAGGGGGAAGGACGTGTCCCTGAGTGCATCGATTACTGGTGCAGAATATACACCAGGCCTTGTTGAGCAAGCTTAGTAGGATGAATGACAGAAACGGTCTCATGGCATCTCTTTGCTGCCTCACTTAGCTGGATGTGTTTGGTCAGCCAATACGGCTGGTTCAGGTCCTGAGTCGGGGCCGCTTCAGAGAGGCCCCGAGGGAGGAGTTCCCTGTTGGCGCTGGTGGCGGCACCAGTGAAGGCAGGGGTGGGAGGGTTTGAGAGGTGCTGGTGAGCACGTTTGATATGCGTGCTTGGTTCGGGAAATGCTGCAATATTGAACAGTCATAACTCTGTGGAACGGGCTGAGGCTTTTGTGACAGCACAGCTTCCTTAAAACTTTAATTAGGTCCTTAACAACTTCATTTGGGGTCTTGCATCCAATGCCAGAAATCTTGTCTTATCCTTGATTTGCTTGGGGGAATAGCCATGGCCATGACACCTTAGGTTTTTGTTTGTTTGTTTTTTGAATTTTGTTAGGAGTATCCTTCTATGGCTCTAAATCTTAGTTAAATAAGGTATTGTTTCTGGCATAGCCAGGAGCCTTTCGTTAATCTTCCCTTGACCCTTTGCTGCATTTCAGACCAGTGTGCTTTACAATCGGAGGGCACCATCTTCATTTTTGTCTGCAGGATGAGGCAAAGGGACCATTGCACTCTGACCAGCTGGGGTCAGGTCATGTGGCCGGTCCACTGCAACCATGTAGATTGCGAGGGGATCAATTCCATTCTAATTCCCAGCATTGAATTACCCGGTGTTCCTGACAACTCCCTGTGTTGGAGTTTCCCGAGATCACTTCCAGGTTAGTGGTTGGCTAGGACTCAGGACTCGGCATACGGTCGTGCTTACAGCTCAGATATATTACAGGGAAAGAAGGCAAAGCACAGTCAGCAAAGGGAAAAGGCACATGGTACAAAGTCTGGAGGAAGCCAGGCCAGCTTCCAAGACTCCTATCCCCGTGGAGTCACACAGACGTACTTAGTTCCTCCAGCATCGAATGTGACAATGTGGGAGAAATGTTGTCTCCCAGGGAAGCTCCTCACCAACTCGGTGGCCGAGATTTATTGGGGGCTGGACACGTAGGCACCCTCTGCCTGGCACGTACTAAAATTCCAGGCTCCCGGAAGGGAAGCAGGTGTTCAGCATAAACCAGATGATTTGCACAGACAGTTCAGGCCCATCGAGACACGCCTGTCAGGGAACAGTGGGGACACCCCCAAGTCAAGTTCCTGGATGCTAGCCAGGGTTCAACCTTGCACACAGGGCTTTCCGAGGACGTCTGAGGCTTCTACATGAATTCTTCTCTGCACACTCCTGCATCACATCTCCATCTGTAGCTCAGAACATTCTCCTGTACTCCAGGACCGCATTTTGACAGCCTTGGTTAACGTCTGCTAGGCTGGCCCTTTGGAACCTGAGGGTCAGTATATTCAGAACTGAAATAATCTTCCCCCGGAGTGTTACTCACTTTCTTTTTCTGAGCTCAATGCCTCTGCCATTCACCAGTTCAATGAAGGCAGGAACGTCTGATCCCCTTCCCCTGTGGGGAGGCCATGTGGCACTGGCTTGCTGAGGATGGTTCCAAGGGGTCAGAATGAACCTCCGCCTCATGGCTGTGAGTGCAGAGTCAAAGTTCAAGTACAAAATTGTGATCAATACACTGATAAGCCTCAGAGGTGGAGAACTGGGTTTAAATAGGGTGTCAGAACAGGAGGGATTGGAGAGACGGTCAAAAACCAGGAGGAATTAGTCCAATCCGGTGAATGGGAGAGTGATCAGGAAAAATCCCTCCGACGGTGGCTGTTCCCATAGCTGGCTGGTTGCTTGGCTTGAGTTGGTGTATGTTTGACGGGGAGTCAAGCACTAAAGAAAGGGCTGAGAAGGGGATAAATAAGAACCCGGATTCCTGCCTCTTTCCTCACATCCAGTTGAGCAGCCTGCGTCCTTTGGAATCCTCATCGTCTCCTTCCCATTGTGTCAGGTCAATGAGGGCCGTGCTCGTGTCCCACGTCACCCCTTAAGTGGCGGCAACCCCCCTGCAGTCTCTCAGGGCAGTCCTTCCACAGGCTCATTTGGGTGCGTCCCATGTCTACGTCCCCAGCTGTCTCCCTTACGTCCTCACTGTTCTCACAGTAACATATAAGATCTTTATATTTTTGGCCTCTGCCTACCTTTCGCAACTTCATTTTCTACCATTTAGGGTGCCTCTTGGGGTCCTCACCTTGCCCTTCGCACTTCCAAGTTTGTGACCGTGCTGTTCTCTCTTCCTGTGATGGCCTTTCTGGTTAACTCCTGTTTATCCTTCGACTCTCACCTCCAGCATCGCTTCTGCAAATGCTCCTCTTGTCCTGTCTCCAGGGCACAGCAGACACGAGGTCTGGGACCCGCACTACTTCTTAGGGGCCCATGAAAGTGTTTTAATTTCTTTTAAAATCATCAAAATATATACGTATATGTAAATATGATATAACCTGTATCACATTTATCATTATACCAACACAGCAGTAGAATATAATTTTGATATTTTTTATGGAGGAAGGAGCCAAGGTAAAAGCGCTGAGAATCATGTCGTCCCCCATTTAGGAGCTTCGGCTACACTCTGTCTTCCCCTGAGAACCGTGAGCTTCTTGAAGTCATCCTCAGCCCCTAGCATGAGGCCAGGTACACAACAGGTCACTGTATGTATTTAATAAGTAATGGATAAAAGTTTGGGTATGTAGGTAGATGCTGGCTTACAAATAGCTTGTATCAGTACATTAAAAGTTGTTGGTAAGATTTTCTTTTGGAAATTCAGAATACATTTACCATGGAAATAATACCACACGTTTGTACTTTGAGGCAAGAGGAAAAGGCTTCTGTTCCAGGCCAGCCCACAGAAATTTACATTACTCAGAGAAATGTCTATTTAGGTCAAGAAAAATCTCAAATAAACAATCTAACCATACACCGAGATCAACTAGAGAAAGAAGAACAAAGAAAACCCAAAGTCAGTAAAAGGAAAGAAATCATAAAGATCAAAGCAGAAATAAATGAAATAGAAACAAAGAAAACAATAGCAAAGATCAATAAAACTAAAAGCTGGTTCTCTGAGAAGATAAACAAAATTGATAAACACTTAGGCAGACTCATCAAGAATAAAAAGGGAGAGAACACAAATCAATAAACTTAGAAATGAAAAAGGAGAAATCACAACTGACACCACAGAAATACAAAGGATTATAAGAGACTACTACAAACACTTATATGCCAGTAAAATGGACAACCATGAAGAAATGGACAAATTCTTGGAAAGGTACAATTTTCCAAGACTGAACCAGTAAGAATTAGAAAATATAAACAGACCTATCACAAGTAATGAAATTGAAACCATAATTTAAAATCTTGCAACAAACAAAAGTCCAGGACCAGATGGCTTCACAAGCGAGTTCTATCAAACATTTAGAGAAGAGCTAACACCGATCCTTCTCAAACTCTTCCAAAACATTGCAGAGGGAGGAACACTCCCAAATTCATTCTACGAAACCACCATCACCCTGATACCAAAACCAGAAAAAGATATCACAAAAAAAGAAAATTATTGACCAATATCACTGATGAACATAGAGGCAAAAATCCTGAACAAAATACTAGCAAACAGAATCCAACAACACATTAAAAGGGTCACACACCATGACCAAAGGGGATTTATCCCAGGGATGCAAGGATTCTTCAATATATGCAAATCAATCAATGGGATACACCACATTAACAAATTAAGGAGTCAAAACCATATGATCATCTCAATTGATGCAGAAAAAGCTTTTGACAGAATCAACACCCATTTATGATAAAAACTTTCCAGAAAATGGGCATAGAGGGAAACTACCTCAACATAATATAGGCCATATATGACAAACCTACAGCAAACATCATACTCAATGGTGAAAAACTGAAAGCATTTCCACTAAGATCAGGAAAAAGACAAGGATGTCTACTCTCGCCACTCTTATTCAACATAGTTTTGGAAGTCCTAGCCACAGCAATCAGAGAAGAAAAAGAAATAAAAGGAATACAAATTGGAAAAGAAGAAGTAAAACTATCACTGTTTAAAGATGACATGATACTATACATAGAAAATGCTAAAGATGCCACATGAAAACTACTAGAACTAATCAATGAATTTGGTAAGGTTGCAGGATACAAAATTAATGCACAGGAATCTCTGGCATTCCTATACACCACCAACGAAAAATCAGAAAGAGAAATTAAGGAAACACTCCCACTTACCATTGCAACAAAAAGAATAAAATACCTAGGAATAAACCTGCCTTAGGAGGCTAAAGACTTGTACTCAGAAAACTATAAAACACTGATGAGAGAAATCAAAGATGACATAAACAGATGGAGAAATACACCATGTTCTTAGATTGGAAGAATCAATATTGTGAAAATGACTATACTACCCAAAGTAATCTACAGATTCAGTGCAATCCCTATCAAACTATCAATGACATTCTTAACAGAATTAGAACAAAAAATTTTACAATTCATATGGAAACACAAAAGACCCCAAATAGCCAAAGCAATCTTAAGAAAGAAAAACAGAGTTGGAGGCATCAGGCTCCCTGACTTCAAACTATATCACAAAGCTACAGTCGTCAAGACAGTATGGTACTGTCACAAAAACAGAAATATAGATCAATGGTACAGGATAGAACGCCCAGAGATAAACCCATGCACATATGGTCACCTAATTTAGGATAAAGGAGGAAAGAGCATACAATGGAGAAAAGAGAGCCTCTTCAATAAGTGGTGCTGGGAAAACTGGACAGCTACATGTAAAAGAATGAAATTGGAACACTACCTAACACCATACATAAAAATAAACTCCAGATGGAATAAAGACCTAAATGTAAGACCAGACATTATAAAACTCTTAGAGGAAAACAGGAAAATCATTCGTTGGCATAAACCACAGCAAGATCTTTTTTGACCCACCTCCTAGAGTAATGGAAATAAACACAAAAATAAACAAATGGGACCTAATTAAACTTCAAAGCTTTTGCACAGCAAAGGAACCATAAACAAGACAAAAAGACAATGCTCAGAATAGGAGAAAATATTTTCAAATGAAACAACAGACAAAGGATTCATCTCCAAAATATACAAACAGGGCTTCCCTGGTGGCGCAGTGGTTGAGAGTCCGCCTGCTGATGCAGGGGACACAGGTTCGTGCCCCGGTCCGGGAAGATCCCATGTGCCGTGGAACGGCTGGGCCCGTGAGCCATGGCCGGTGAGCCTGCGCGTCTGGAGCCTGTGCTCCGCAATGGGAGAGGCCACAGCAGTGAGAGGCCCACGTACCGCAAAAAATAAATAAATAAAAATAAAATAAAATTGGGAGAAGACCTAAATAGCCATTTCACCAAAGAAGACATACAGATGGCCAAGAGGCACATGAAAAGATGCTCAACATCACTAATTATTAGAGAAATGCAAATCAAAACTACAATGAGGTATCACCTCACACCTGTCAGAATGGCCATTATCAAAAACATCTAGAAACAATAAATGCTGGAAAGGGTGTGGTGAAAGTGAACCCTCCTGCACTGTTGGTGGGATGTAAATTGATACAACCACTATGAAAACAGTATGGAGGTTCCTTAAAAAACTAAAAATAGATCTACCATATGACCCAGCAATCCCACTGCTGGGCATATACCCTGAGAAAACCATAATTCAAATAGAGACAGGTACCACAGTGTTCATTGCAGCACTGTTTACAATAGCCAGGACATGGAACCAACCTAAATGTCCATCGATAGATGAATGGATAAAGATGTGGCACATATATACAATGGAATATTACTCAGCCATAGAAAGAAACGAAATTGAGTTATTTGTAGTGAGGTGGATGGCCCTAGAGTCTGTCATACAGAGTGAAGACAGAAAGAGAAAAACAAATACCATATGCTAACACATATATATGGAATCTGAGAAAAAAAAAAAAAAGGTACTGATGAACCTAGTGGCAGGGCAGGAATAAAGACGTAGACACAGAGAATGCACTTGAGGACATGGGGGGTGTGGGGGAAGCTGGGGCGAAGTGAGAGTAGCATCGACATATATACACTACGGAATGTAAAACAGTCAGCTGGTGGGAAGCAGCAGCGTAGCACAGGGAGATCAGCTTGGTGCTTTGCGATGACCTAGATGGGTGGGATGGGGAGGGTCGGAGGGAGGCTCAAGAGGGAGGGGATATGGGGACATATGCATGCATATGGCTGATTCACTTTGTTATAAAGCAGAAGCTAACACAGTATTGTGAAGCAATTATACTCCAATAAAGATCTATTAAAAAATATGTAGGGCTTGGTTTGCTCAAATTGTCTCAATCATGTTGTATCTTTTATGATCCAAACTCATGTACAAATAAGGAAATAAAGCAAGTTGTGGTCACCTGCCCCAGAAGGATTACATTTTGCCCTATGGGAATGGGAACCACTGATCTTTGATAGTAGTCCTGCCCAAGTTCCCTGAGTTGATACAGGTAGTAGAAGAAGAGAGCGATCAGAGTTCTCCAGAACCTTATAGAGAACTGAAAGGATGATATCATTATCATCCCACTGTTTACACAGACAGCAGCACTGTACCACCTTTTAGTTCTCATTTTAGACCCTGCCCCCTCTTACAAATACAATTTCAAGTTTCAACTCAGCACACCCCCTTAGGGACCAAACAAAATTTAAAAATAAGAATCACTGAGAATGAAATTATCATCACAGGATACAAATTTGTATCCAACCAAAACAATGCCAGAAACACTTCCAGCAGTCATTAAGAAGGTCTTGGGAAATATGGCTGAAGTTGATCTGCAGCCAAAGAAGTCAGAATTTGAGTCTTATTCTGAGTCTTAAAGGCAAACATGCCTAAAAGAAAATACACAAACTTCAAAGACCATTTTGCAACAAAGTATCCAAATAAGAAAGCCAAAGGGAAGGAGAGACCTCAAATGTTAATTACAAAATGTATCCATTCCCAAACAATGGAGAGGTGGAGTCAAGATAATTCACTCCACCAATGAACTTTCAACTTTACAGTAACAGCCGCAGAACCTCTAGAAGCTGGATTGAAAAAACCAGATTTTCATTTTCTGTCGGAAATTTGAGTGAAAATTAGTTAGCTTTATTTACAGTATTTCAGTTCATCTATCTTTTGGAAGCAGCAGTACAGAACGTGAATGCGAATTACACAGTCTATTCCCAGCTCCCAGCATGCATATGGCAGGGCTGAATTTAGACCGCGTGAAAAGGGGGGGAATTTAAGTTAAGTGACTAAGAACAAACACCTCGATGATCTTCACCCACCGGAGCGTCCTCCTGATTTTATAGGTTGCCACCCCCTGGAGCTCTGCGGGAGACGCAGGTAAACTCAGTCACAGGAAGCTAGAGGCTGTTTAGCTCCAAGTTTTGTAGCCTGTAGAGATGTAGCCTCTTGTTTTACAGGAGCTTTACAGAGAGTGTGGGGAGATGCCAGAGCAGTGCTACCCCATTGCCACTGAATTCCTAGTCTTCTCAGTGCCTTTGAGAAGACTTCTATTTAAAACTAGAGTAAAACACCCAGAATATGCCCTACCCACAGCCGGACGCCCAAACTAAAAGGCTTATCTGCCCCAGTTCTCCATCTGGCTGCTGTCTCCCCTCTAGCCTTTATTTATCTAACTCTACTCATCTTGGAAGGATCGACTTTTTTCAGGAAGTCATCTTTGCTTACTCTAATTGAAACTTCTCTCTCACTCAAATTTTCTCTCCCCCAGGCCTAGAATAAGATTTTCAGAGGACTGTGGGTGTGAGGTTTTGATGCTCACCCATTATACTTCAAAGCAAAAACAACCCTAAAATATACAATATGTGTACAAAGTTTCTAACTTCTTCCTATAATTGTTACTGTTTTTATAAAGTTTTTCATTTAAAAAAAATAAATTTGTTTTTGGCTGCATTGGGTCTTCGTTGCTGTGCGCGGGCTTCCTCTAGTTGCGGCAAGCGGGGGCTACTCTTCCTTGCGGTGCGCGGGCTTCTCATTGCGGTGGCTTCTCTTGTTGTGGAGCACGGGCTCTAGGCACGTGGACTTTAGTAGTTGTGGCATACGGGCTCAGTCGTTGTGGCTCGTGAGCTCTAGAGCACAGGCTCAGTAGTTGTGGCGCACGGCCTTAGTTGCTCCACGGCATGTGGGATGTTCCCGGACCAGGGCTCGAACCCGTGTCCCCTGCATTGGCAGGCGGATTCTTAACCACTGCGCCACCAGGGAAGCCCTGTAATTGTTATTTAGATGATTTTTTTTAAAAAATCCAATTCTTTCAAATGCTGTTTTGGTACCCTTGATTTGATGGTACTCAGGGCAATGCTAATGCTGTTTGTTGGATTAACCACCTGTTTCCTTCACCAGAAGGAATGCATTATGAGATTAGGGACTTTGGCTGGTTAATTACTGTATCTCTGAAGCCTAGAATAGCACGCACATATAATAAGTTCTCAGTATGTTCAACTAATGAGTAAAAGGGAAATCTAGCTGTGTTCAAATATTTTAAGAACTTCATGTGGCAGGTGTGTAAGTGGGGATACCGGGTTGGGTTTTCTTCTGTGCTTCTGAAGGCAAAGAACTACGTATGGGAACTATTGGGACTGAACATACAAATTTTCTGATATTTAGAACTGGTCATTATTACCTCTAGATTAGAGTTAGAGTTGAACATTACCCTTGGCATCCTCATAAGGCAGTGACCTCTTCCCATCGGTGGAAGTACTCAGAGTCAGAGCAGCATCTGTCAGGGGATTCCTTCTTGCAGAAAGGAGTAGGCAAAATAATCCCCCCGCCCCTCCAGCTATCCATGTCCTAATTCCTAGAACCTGTGACTGTGACCTTACATGGCAAAAGGGACTTCCTAGATGTGATTAAGATAAGGACCTTAAAATGGTGAGATGATCCTGGATTATTGGCAGGGGGTTAGGGGTGCTCCATCCAATCACATGTGTCCTTCAAATCAGAAAACCTTTCCCGGCTGAGGTCAGAGTCAGAGGATGATGTGAAGAAGGGTCAGAGAGATGCAACGTTGCTGGCTTTAAAGAAGGAGAAAGGGGGCCACAAAACACGTAATATAGTTAGCCTCTAAAAGGTCAGAAAGGCCAGTAAAGATCTCCCCAGCAGTAGCCTCCAGAAATGAACATAGCCCTGCCCTCACTCTGATTTTTTTGTGACATGTGTTGAAGTTTTGAATTCCATTGGAATTCTAAATGTACAGAACTGTAAGTAAATAAAGTCATGTGTTTTAATCCATCAGGTTTGTTGGAAAACGAATACAATGACCTTTAAGATTATTTTCCAGATCTGAGACTCCATAATGCTAACCTGTCGGAGGAGGGATTGGATTAGAACCAGGAAAACAATTCCAAAAGTGAGGGTTATTAAACATGGAGGTGATTTATTAAGCAGACTGTGAAATCCCCATCTCTAAAGAGCTTAAAGATGAGAATGGATGAATGTGACCTGTCTAGAACTCAGTCTAAAGTTCCATCATCCAAGAGTCCAGGGGATGAGCTAGATGAATTCCTACTCTCTGGAGTCTATGAAAGGAGCACAGTCTATGAAAAGAGGCAGGATTTCTGTAAGACTGGTGCAAATTGCCTTTATATGGAAACAATTTCCCTTCTGAAAGCATTGGGGTATTAGGTGAAAATGTCCAAATTGAAGCAATTTAAAACCTCCATTTCCTATTTGGCATGAGTTATGAAATTTCATATGAACATATAGATACATAAACAATGTAGCCATTGATATTATGCCCAAACTGAGCCTGTCATTTGCTTTTGAGTGATGGAGCAAGACCGCATATTTCCATCCAGGGATCTGTTACAATAGGAACCGTTTTGATTATATCTTAAATTTTTAAAAAACTCCCTCTTACCTTGGGGCAGTGCAGCCCTCTGAGTCTGCAAATCAGTTCGCATACAGCCAACACCCTCTTCGGGAATCTGTTCTGTCTTGCCCAACTAAGGTCCCCACAGAGAGGGAGAGAAGAGCTGCAGATTTCACTTAAAAGTTCCCCCAGTCTGCTCTTCTGGGTGCCTTAAGCAGTGACTGGAAGGTCCTGCTCTCTTTTCTTTTTTTTTTCTGATAGGAGGGAATTTTTCTTTTTCTTTTTAAAAATTAATTTTTATTTTTGGCTGCGTTGGGTCTTCGTTGCTGCGCGCGCTTCCTCTAGTTGCGGCTAGCGGGGGCTACTCTTCGTTGCGGTGCACGGGCTTCTCATTGCGGAGGCTTCTCTTGTTGCGGAGCGCCGGCTCTAGGTTCGCTTCCGTAGTTGCGGCTCGCGGGCTCAGTAGTTGTGGCTCAGTGAGACTGCTGATAATTCCAGGAGTAGGTACTCAGCTCTCTCTGAAAGTGATCAGTAGCGCTTTGACCATAGATTCGCTCCTCTAAGGAGTCCGCTTCTCTTCCCTAATTGTGCCGCACGACTAAGTTCTTGTCTATGTATGTTTGAAGGGAGGGTGGGAGGGTGGCTGGGCTGGGGGGGGGACTGATGTCATAACTGCCTCCCTTGCACCGTCAGCATTTCTCATCTGTCCTTGTCTACCGACCATTTATTCTCGTAGAATCTAGTTTCCCATCAGCAATGATGAGGACACCTCACCTTGGAGCTGCTGCGTCACCGTTAGTATGGGCTGGATGGTGGCCTGCAAACGACCTTACACTCCCTAGCATTTGTAGACCTTGGACATTAACCCCACTTCTCCCAGGGGAAACTGCAGTCTTGTTTTAGGTCACCTGGTGACTTCTAGTCCAGTGTGCTTATACTTCAGGGCACTGTGGTCCAAGCCAGCTTCAAATAGGGCTCAAGCTAAACATTTCAGAGAGGGATCTAGCATGACTCAACCAAGACTCTCTGGAGTCTAAATAGTCTGGGTTTGAATCCTGAGGGTCACTTTTGGCAACGTGACCTTGGGTAAGTTACTTAACCATGAGTTTACCCACAAAGTCACTGCTTCCAGACTTTGGCTTAACCCCTGGGAAGGGGAACCCCAAGAATAAATGCGGTAATTTTAATTTTTTACGCAATCCATCAGATGGGGCAGGGAAGGGTGGGCTGCATGTAGCTCAGCGTGGTCAGAAATTAACTGAGATCCAGAAAGTTAAGAGGCGTGATATTTCCTGCACACCTGAGCGGACATTCGTACCGATACACCAGACACCTCCAGAACTTCCGTATCCCGCGATCCCCACGGCTATCAGCCTCGCCCGCCCACCAAACGTTCACCCCTTCTGGGGCCGGCTCAGTTTTCCAGGCCTTTCCCCTTCCTAGGCGTCTCCTGCGGGTTCCCAGTCCGAAGGCTGGACCCCCACGTCGCAGCCGTGGCCGGAGGCGCCCATGGCGGCGGGACTAACGGTCCTCCGGCTCGTGGCCCGAGCACGGTCCGGCAGCGAACCTCGGACCAGTAGAAGCCCTCGGGAAGCCCCCGCGCCAGGGTAGCGGGTCGGCGCGTGGGCGGGCAAGAGGCCGGGGCGCGGGAGTCACTCGCGTGCGCTCCCCTCCCCGCCTCGCGCTGGCGCTCTGGCAACTGGGGCGGGGGTGGGGGGCAAAGGCGGGCCAGCACCGCCCACGTACCGCCCTCGCACCGCCCACGTACCGCCTACGTTGTCGGGGGGAGGGCGGTGCCGCGACAGGCGGGACGGCCGAGCGCGGACGGCGGCCGAGAAGTTCCAACCTCGAGCCCGGTGCGTGCGCGAGTGTGTGCGGGCGGGGCGGGGCGGGGCGGGGGCGCGCGCGTCCTGACCGGCAGGTGTCAGCGGCGGCGCGCCCCTCGGCGCCGCCGGAGCTCCAGCCCCGAGCCTGAGTCCGCCCTCCTCGTCTGAGGGAGTTTTAACTGTTCAAAGCTGCACACGCTCCGGCCGTTCAAATTTCCAGAAGTGTCTTGATTGCTTGCTTTCTTTTTTTCACTTTGTTTTGAAATCTTGATCTGCAGCGTGTTATGTCCTGACTCTCGGACACGCTTTAGTCAACCAGGGCATGAAAAATGGAAATGGAAGCTTCCGTAAGTGAACTTGAATTTCTACCCCTGATGAAAACCTGTGACTGGCTCCCCCGTTGCATTTTTAGGTACAGTTTAAAACCCTTCCACGGTCTCCGGGTCCCCAGGGGCCCGGTCCAGCCCCACCCGGCGGGCCTCACTCCCTCCCCGCAAGCTCCGGGCACATGGACCTTGTGCAGTTCTTCAGCGAAAAGAGATCTCCGCTCAGCTGACACTTTTGCCTTGTTTCCCATGACTGAGATTCCTCCTCTTCCTCTCTGCCTACCTCATTCTCGTCCTTTAGATTTCAGATCAAATGCCACTCCCTCGGAAGGATTTCACTGACACCTCAAACTTTATTTTCCTTGGCACTTAACAGTATATCATTTTTTTAAAAAATGTATCTTGTGTTTATTTGTTCAATGCTTATGTTAGTAGACTGTAAAGTTCATGAAGGGACGACCATGGCTCTTTTGCTTTTTACTGTACTTTCAGAACCTCGCAGGAGGTGGGACATAGTGGATATTCCCCAGATATGTATTGAAGGTACAAAAGAACTTTCCAAACATGTGATTACAGACCTTTGACTCTGGGAACGTGCAAGGTTTGCAGTTTGCCCCGGAGGAGACAAGTTTCGAATCATGGCCTCTAAACTTTTTCCACGGTACCTTACTTTCAGTAACAAATTTTTTTTCTTGCACTCCAAATATATGTATATTTATTTATTTACAAATTATAAAAGTGTGCATGTTCATATATACTTATATATTATTATAAAGCACATACAACCAAACAGAAGCTTTTTAAAGCTAAGATGAAGATAATAGCTATAAATAAAATTCTAAAATTTTTTTCCTGCACTGTGCTTTGGAGCCCACTATGCAGATAATTTGTGAGAAGAGGGCTGCCCTCTCTTGGTAGAGGGCAGCTAAAGACACTTGCTTTGCATGGCCCGAATTCCTCAGGCTTTCACAGGGTTACCGTTTTGTGACCTCTGGTCGTATACTCAGCATTCCTGGTCTACACTATTTTCATTCAAGGAAAATATAAAGCGAGGCATTGTTTTAAGCCAGCACATTCTTTAAAATGCAGAGGTACTCATATTATGCACTTATATTGGACCAGGAAACAATGAAACATACGCATGTATAAATGTCTCAAAACTGAGTGTCCATCTTTATAACACCATGGTCACTACTCTATAAACGGAGAGATAATCTGTTCTCATGTTTCAAGGCTTACAGAATTTTCACCTTTGAAGGCAACTGAATTATATTATTTTAGGTTTCTTAATTTTCTTTTTCTTTTTCTGTTTTTTTTTTTTTTTGGCAGCACTGTGCAGCTTGTGGGATCTTAGTTCCCCAACCAGGGCCCACAGCAGTGAAAGCCCGGAGTGCTAACCACTGGGCCGCCAAGGAAGTCCCATATTATTGTAGTTTTGATGGTGCGATATTCCCTACTGACTTTTATATATATAATCTATCTATACTATATTATACATTTATAATTATGTCATATTATACATGTTTATACATTTATATATAAATAAAGCCTTATATACTTTAAGCCTTAAGAACTTCTAGGGTAAAAGCATAAGAGATTTCTATTATACAGCATGTCTTTTGGACTTAAATAGTTCAGAGTTTGAACAAATTTTGAAATGCCTTTATGTACGGGTGAAATGGGGGAGACCAATCATAACATCGTCCTAGGAAAATATTACAGATCTATGTATGAGAATTTCCAGCAAAGTCAGCTACACCTTCTGTGAGAGATAGGAGTGAATCGTGTAACATAAGTCAAAAGTGCAATTGTTCACTAATTGTTTACAATTTCCAGTTGTGTAGATAAATAATTCACTTAACCGTTATTTCTCCAGAGCTATTTTTTGCTACTTGATCAACATATTCAATTTTACCTTCTCATTTCTACTTCTGCAAAAACGATTATGTTTTAGAATCTGTCTAAGCTGCCCCTATTTTCAAGTTGCAGTCTGTTAGGGATATAAGTAAAGAGACAATGATCACAAGCAAATAAGAGTCCTGAGCCCTCACCCTGTCTACCAAATAACAAACTCACCAGCAAATATACACAAATGCCCACAAATGCCTAGGCAAGGTAGGGAAAGGAGGGAAGAAAGACAGAGTAGAATTGCTTTAGACGTTCCACTGATTTTGAGGTTCTCACCTCCCATAGAAGCTTCCTTCACAATTCACTGTATTTCTCTACTTCATTTCCATGACACGTGTCAGGCAGGAATATTACGCAGGCAGTGCACAATCCAACCACAGTTCCCCAAGGGTACCAATCTCCCAGAATTGCAATGTCAAAGCCTGCATCCTAATCCAACACTCCCATCCCTCTGCCTATTCCAGTCACCAAAGGAATTCTTTTGGGGTGTGTTGTTTTACTCGGGCTCTACGGCATATCGAGTTGCATGTTACCAGAGTTTCTGAAAATAGCAGCTCACTTATTAATTACACACGGAAAAAGGTGCCATTACGATGTAGAGAATTAGAGGACACTGTTTTAATTAGAAGATCAGTGTATCATCACCAACAGCTTGTGGAGCCCTAGCTGGGCCTCCTCCAGCCGCAGGCGGGCACCGCGACGGCTCTTCTCTCCCGGGGGCGTGGCCCACCCTGGGTGAAGGGACGGAACCGCGGTGGGTGCTGAGTGATGGTTCCGCGACCTGGTCGTGGAGCCTCCCTGGCTCGCTCCCCGGAGCTCCCGGCAGCCAGGCGGTGACCCCACGCGCCGGCAGGAGGCGCGCCGCCGAGGCTCCCAGCTCACCGACTGCGCAGGCGCAGAGCCGGACGGACCCGCGGCGCAGGGGAGGCCGGCGGGGCTGCTGCTCGCTGCCCGCGGCCCGTCCCGAAGAGCCGGGTGGCCCGGGGAGGCTGCCGGAGCAGCAGCCGCAGACCCATGGAGGAGCGTGCTGGACGCACGGGGGAAGCCGCCTCGCACGGGCTCTGAGGAAAAGCCGAGCTCGGCCGTTCCCGGCCTTGGTTTCCTCCTTTGTGACCCTGCCTCGCGGGGACTGTGAGGGAGCAGCGTTGGCCGCGTGGCTGGTGCGCTTGAAGAAGACCGTGACGGGAAAAAGGCGCGGGCAGAGCGAGCGGCCGGCAGGCTGTGTCCTTGTGTTACCTCCCGTGGGAAAGCCGCCCGCGCCCTGGCGGCCGCTGCGCTGGGTGCTCGGGCGCCGGGCCCCTGCGGTCGTTGGTGGTGGGAGCCGGGCTGGGGACCCTGGGGATGGCCTTGCTTCCTGTGGAGACGGCTCACACCGTTCACATGACATTTCATCGCAGCCTTCAGTGTCGACGTTGGACTTGAGTGAAAGTTCATCTCGTCCAAATATTTACTGAATGACTATTCGAGAATTATTTTAAAAATCTGAGTGCTTAGGCGAGCGCCTGGCACCCAAAAGGGTCACATTGCTGGTTTAATACCGTAACCTCACAAGGCCCTTTTTCTTCATCCGTAAGAGTGACTCCACCGCCCAAGGTTGCCCAAGGTCACAGGCCAGGGAGCTGCAGTGCTTGCTGAGATTTTTTTTTTTTTTTAAGATTAAAAAAAAAAAAAAAAGAAGTACAGTTGATTTAGTGTTGTGTTAATTTCTGCTGTACAGCAAAGTGATTCAGTTATACATATACGTACATTCTTTTCTTTATATTCTTTTCCCTTATGGTTTATCACAGGGTATTGAATAGAGTTCCCCCTTGAAGCAAGGCGTTTGGCCTCCAGGCTCTGTGCTCTTAGTCACAACAGTTAGTGACTAAGGAGCACGTTTTTAGATGCCTTCTCCAGGCTCTTCTATTTTATTTGTACTTCTGTTAGATTAGGAGATAAATGACTTTGGATGGAATCTGTGATCTATCAATCCTACATGGACCTTAAAAGTGCAGTGGATTGAGATTCCTGTGTTTTTCACCTCGTCTTACAGCACAGTCTGGTTGCCTGAATTACTTCAGTGTAAATGATATCCACACTCAAAATATACATGGGCAACAGAAGGCAACTACAAAGCTCACAGGACTCAAACTTTCTAGGACCCACTGGGTCATCACTCATCTGAAGGAAATTGTAGCTGTAACTGCTGGTGAAACTGAAGGGGTGCAGGTATTATCTCCCCTAGGAGGCTGGTTGGGCATCTCATAGAGGCTGTACTTCCAGAGGTCAGTCGTTTATGAGATTTGTTCTGTTCTTTGAAGCTACACATTTCAAAAACATTTCTTCTTAAGGCTATGTATTCCTATCACTGATTTCTGTGCTAGAGGAAATGAAGGTAATCAGTGGGGTGTATGTGAGAAGACTCTTCAGGGAAATGTCAAACAGTTGGCCAGAGGGCAGTTCACCAGACAGCTGGTATTGTTGCATGAAGAACCATGGGACCAAATATTAGACTCTTGTTAGGGGTCATGGTTGGGTTTTCAGGCATTTCCTGTTGAATCATGGTAAAGAATGCACATTTGTGCATTAGAGAGGCCTATTCTACATGTTAGAAACAAGACCTTTCGGGGAGTACAGAGTTATGCTTTAGGAAGTGTGAGCCCATTGTGATAGGCTGAAAGTGCCCCAGGCCCCCGACCCCCCCCCCACCCCAGGATATACACAGCCTAATGCCTGGAACCTTGAATGTTACCTTATTTGGAAAAGTCTTTGCAGATGTGATTGACTTAAGGATCTCGAGATGGGGAGGTTCTCCTGGATTACCTGGGTGTGCCCTAAATACAATCACAAGTGTCCTTAAATAAGAGAGAGGCAGAGGGGATTCGATACAGGAAAAAAGAGAAGGAGGCCATGTGAAGATGGAGGCACGGACTGGAGATATGGCCGCAAGCCAAGGAATGCTGGCAGTCATCAGAAGCTGGAAGAAGCAGGGAACAGATTCTTCCTTAGAGCCTCCAGCGGGAGCACAGCCCCCCTGATACCTTGATTTTGGTTCACTAAAACTGACTGTGGATTTTGGCCTCCAGAACTGTGAGAGAATACATTTCTCTTAGGCCACCAAGCTTGTGATATTTGTTACTGCAGCCGCAGGAAATTAATGCTCGTGGTTAATTCAGGGAACTAATAGATCTCTGAATCTGTATAACAAGGAATTCGTTGATACTAGTTTTGTCCCTTTGATACTATTTTCCCTTCTTGGAATGCTTGGCTTTGTGGTTGATGGTATAGAGACTGACTTGGTGACCCTGAGTAGGGTGGCTCCAGCCCATACATTCAGGTGTTTTTGTTTGTTTGAGTGGTCAGGGATAGCAGTATAAATAAGACAATGTCCATATCCAGGCCATGAGGTCAGTATCTGCCTATCAAATGTCAATATTGGCCTCAGAATATTAACGTTAAAATTAATTGCTCACCTTGGCTCACCACGCACTAGTAGGGTTGGATAAGCTTCACAATCTGACTGGGGTTATAAGGAGGACCAAGCCAAAAGAAAAGAAACCCTTGATTATATACATTTAGCACTGTGAGTATATTTATGTTATACTGGGTTTGTAAATCATTACGTCTAAACATACCCATGAAGTCAAGATTGAGTCAGGAGCCCAGCGGGCCAATTCTGGCTCCTCTACTTTAGGCAACTTAGATAAACTTTCTGGACAGTAGAAATAGCATGAGATATAATAATAAATATTATTTAATAAACACGTATGTATCAGAAACTGGACTAAGTGCTGTAAGTATATAATCTTATTTAATCCTTGTAACAACCCCTAGCAATAAATGTTATCCTAATCATATAGATGAGAAGATTGATGTTCAGAAAAAATAAAGAAAACTTGTCCAAATCTGCAAAATCAGTGGCTGAACTGGAATCTGGACACAGGATGTCTTATTTCCAAGTACATACTCTTTTTTTTTTTCCAATATTTATTTATTTGGCCGCGCTGGGTCTTAGTTGCAGCACGCAGGATCTTCGTTGCTGCGTGTGGGATCTTACTTGTGGTGTGCGGGATCTTTGATTGCAGCATGCGGGGGTCTTTACTTGCAGCATGTGAACTCTTAGTTGCGGCATGTGGGATCTAGTTCCCTGACCAGGGATCGAACCCGGGCCCCCTGCATTGGGAGCACGGAGTCTCAGCCACTGGACCACCAGGGAAGTCCCTCCAACTACATACTTTTTTTTTAATATAATTTTTTAATAGATCTTTATTGGAGTATAATAGTTTCACAATACTGTGTTAGTTTCGATCGTACAACAAAGTGAATCAGCCATATGCATGCATATGTCCCCATATCCCCTCCCTCTTGAGTCTCCCTCCTATCCTCCCTATCCCACCCCTCTAGGTCATCGCAAAGCATCGAGCTGATCTCCCCGTGCTATGTTGCTGCTTCCCACTAGCCGACTATTTTACATTCGGTAGTGTATATATGTCCATGCTACTCTCACTGTGCCCCAGCTTCCCCCTCCCACCCTGTGTCCTCAAGACCATTTCCTATATCTACATCTTTATCCCTGCCCTGCAACTAGGTTCATCAGTGCCATTTTTTTTTAAGATGCCATATATATGCGTTAGCGTACGGTATTTGTTTTTCTCTTTCTGTCTTCACTCTGTATGACAGACTCTAGGTCCATCCACCTCACTACAAATAACTCAATTTCGTTTCTTCTCATGGCTGAGTAATATTCCATTGTATATATGTGCCACATCTTCTTTATCCATTCATCTGTCAGTGGACATTTAGGTTGGTTCCATGTCCTGGCTATTGTAAATAGTGCTGCAATGAACACTGTGGTACCTGCCTCTTTTTGAATTATGGTTTTCTCAGGGTATATTCCCAGTAGTGGGATTGCTGGGTCATATGGAGTTCTATTTTTAGTTTTTTTTTTTTTTGCGGTACGCGGGCCTCTCACTGTTCTGGCCTCTCCCCCGTTGCGTAGCACAGGCTCGGGACGTGCAGGCTCAGCGGCCATGGCTCACGGGCCCATCCGCTCCGCAGCATGTGGGATCTTCCTGGACCGGGGCACGAACCCGTGTCCCCTGCATCGGCAGGCGGACTCTCAACCACTGCACCACCAGGGATGCCCCTATTTTTAGTTTTTTAAGGAACCTCCATACTGTTTTCCATAGTGGTTGTATCAATTAACATTCCCACCAACAGTGCAAGAGGGTTCCCTTTTCACCACACCCTTTCCAGTATTTATTGTTTCTAGATTTTTGGATAATAGCCGTTCTGACCGGCATGAGGTGATACCTCATTGTAGTTTTGATTTGCATTTCTCTAATAATTAGTGATGTTGAGCATCTTTTCATGTGCCTCTTGGCCATCTGTATGTCTTCTTTGTGAAATGTCTATTTAGGTCTTCTGCCCATTTTTAAATTGGATTGTTTGTTTTTTGGATATTGAGCTCCATGAGCTGTTTGTATATTTTGGAGATGGATCCTTTGTCTGTTGTTTCATTTGCAAATATCTTCTCCCATTCTGAGGGTTGTCTTTTTGTCTTGTTTATGGTTTTCTTTGCTGTGCAAAAGCTTTGAAGTTTAATCAGGTCCCATTTGTTTATTTTTGTGTTTATTTCTATTACTCTAGGAGGTGGGTCAAAAAAGATCTTGCTGTGGTTTATGTCAACGAGAGATTTTCCTATGTTTTCCTCTAAGAGTTTTATAATGTCTGGTCTTACATTTAGGTCTTTATTCCACCTGGAGTTTATTTTTGTGTATGGTGTTAGGTAGCGTTCTAATTTCATTCTTTTACATGTAGCTGTCCAGTTTTCCCAGCACCACTTATTGAAGAGGCTGTCTTTTCTCCATTGTATGCTCTTTCCTCCTTTATCCTAAATTAGGTGACCATATGTGCATGGGTTTATCTCTGGGCATTCTATCCTGTACCACTGATCTATATTTCTGTTTTTGTGACAGTACCATACTGTCTTGATGACTGTAGCTTTGTGGTATAGTTTGAAGTCAGGGAGCCTGATTCCTCTAATTTTCTTTCTCAAGATTGCTTTGGCTATTTGGGGTCTTTTGTGTTTCCATACGAATTGTAAAATTTTTTGTTCTAATTTTGTGAAGAATGCCATTGATAGTTTGATAGGGATTGCATTGAATCTGTAGATTACTTTGGGTAGTTTAGTCATTTTCACCATATTGATTCTTCCAATCTAAGAACATGGTATATTTCTCCATCTGTTTATGTCATCTTTGATTTCTCTCATCAGTGTTTTATAGTTTTCTGAGTACAAGCCTTTTGCCTCCTTAGGCAGGTTTATTCCTAGGTATTTTATTCTTTTTGTTGAGATGGTGAATGGGAGTGTTTCCTTAATTTCTCTTTCTGATTTTTCGTTGGTGGTGTACAGGAATGCCAGATATTTCTGTGCATTAATTTTGTATCCTGCAACCTTACCAAATTCATTGATTAGTTCTAGTAGTTTTCGGGTGGTATCCTTAGGATTTTCTATGTATAGTGTCATGTCATCTGCAAAGAGTGGCAGTTTTACTTCTTCTTTTCCAGTTTGTATTCCTTTTATTTCTTTTTCTTCTCTGATTGCTGTGGCTAGGACTTCCAAAACTATGTTGAATAAGAGTGCTGAGAGTGGAGATCCTTGTCTTTTTCCTTATCGTAGTGGAAATGCTCTCAGTTTTCACCACTGAGTATGATGCTTGCTGTGGGGTTGCCATATATGGCCTTTATTATGTTGAGGTAGGTTCCCTCTATGCCCATTTTCTGGAGAGTTTCTATCATAAATGGGTGTTGAATTTTGTCAAAATCTTTTTCTGCATTTACTGATATAATCATATGGTTTTTATTCCTTAATTTGTTAATGTAGTGTATCCTATTGATTGATTTGTGTATATTGAAGAATCTTTGCATCCCTGGGATATATCCCAGTTGGTCATGGTATATGATCCTTTTAATGTGTTGTTGGATTCTGTTTGCTAGTATTTTGTTCAGGATTTTTGCATTTATGTTCATCAGTGATATTGGTCTATAATTTTCTTTTTTTGTGACATCTTTTTCTGATTTTGGTGTCACAGTGATGGTGGCTTTGTAGAATGAATTTGGGAGTGTTCCTCCCTCTGCAATTTTTTGGAAGAGTTTGAGAAGGATTGTGTTAGCTCTTCTCTAAATGTTTGATAGAATTCGCCTGTGAAGCCATCTGGTCCTGGACTTTTGTTTGTTGGCAGATTTTAAAATACAGTTTCAATTTCATTACTTGTGAAAGGTCTGTCTATATTTTCTAATTCTTCCTGGTTCAATCTTGGAAAATTGTATCTTTCCAAGAATTTGTCCATTTCTTCATGGTTGTCCATTTTACTGGCATATAAGTGTTTGTAGTAGTCTCTTATAATCCTTTGTATTTCTGCAGTGTCAGTTGTGATTTCTCCTTTTTCATTTCTAATTTTATTGATTTGCATCCTCTCCCTTTTTATTCTTGATGAGTCTGGCTAAGGGTTTATCAATTTTGTTTATCTTCTCAAAGAACCAGCTTTTAGTTTTATTGATCTTTGCTATTGTTTTCTTTGTTTCTATTTCATTTATTTCTGCTTTGATCTTTATGATTTCTTTCCTTCTACTGACTTCTGGTTTTTTTCTTCTTTCTCTAGTTGTTTTAAGTGTAGGGTTAGATTGTTTATTTGATATTTTTCTTGTTTCTCAGGGTGAGATTGAATTGCTATAAACTTCCCTCTTAGAACTGCTTTTGCTGCATCCCATAGGTTTTGGGTTGTCGTGTTTTTGTTGTCATTTGTTTCTATGTTTTTTTTTATATCTTCTTTGATTTATTCAGTGATCTCTTGGTTATTTAGTAGTGCACTGTTTAGCCTCCATGTATTTGTGGTTTTTACAGTTTTTTTCCTGTAATTGATTTCCAATCTCACAGCACTGTGGTCAGAAAAGATGCTTGATACGATTTCAATTTTCTTAAATTTTCCGAGGCTTGATTTGTGACCCAAGATGTGATCTATCGTGGAGAATGTTCCTTGTGCACTTGAGAAGAAAGTGTATTCTGCCACCTTTGGGTGGAATGTTCTATAAATATAAATTAAATCTATCTGGTCTATTGTGTCATTTAAACCTTGTGTTTCCTTATTTATTTTCTGTTTGGATGATCTGTCCATTGGTGTAAGTGGGGTGTTAAAGTCCCCTACTATTATTGTGTTACTGTCGATTTCCCCTTTCATGGTTGTTAGTATTTGCCTTATGTATTGAGGTGCTCCTATGTTGGGTGCATAAACATTTATATTTGTTATACCTTCCATTCCATTAGACTTACAATAGATTTACAGAGCTTGGCAAGAATGGCAGAAACAAAGCCATTCCAGAGTTCCTTCAAATTAAGAAAAAGATTTCTTAGGTGACAACCATGTGTTGACTGAAGTTAATACTTCGTAAGTTGTGACTGAACAAATATTCCAATTTGAATGTGGGGTTGTAACTTTTAGTTGTTTTTAAAAATATTTTTCTTTGAAATAAAATTCTTGCTGGATGTCACCTGAACATGATTCTCCCAATAGGTCAATGAACTACCATCATTTGGAAGAGAATATTATTTTAGCAACCACAAAATTAGACAAAGTCCTTTCAAATATTTGTATTCTCATTTGATTTTTGCAGTAGCTCTATGAGTAGTGCTGCGAGGTCCCTGTTACTGCTCCCATTTGATAGATGTAGTAACTGAGACGCACTCAAGGCCACACAGTGTGTCTGAGGCAGAGCCAGGGTTTGAAAGCCACGTCTTCCGAATCACCTCGATGTTTGTTTCCACATGGCTTTGCTTCTCCTGAATCGACTGCCAACCTATGTGAGAAACTAGCACATACGGGTCCAAAACCAAGTATTCTTGACTCTCCACTGTGAATTTTTTCTAAATGTCACATACATTGGAAGATCAGGGGCAGTATAGATTTCCTGAAAAAATTTTGAGCCAAGTTCTGATTGTGTGGCTTGGCGATTTTGTTTGTTTCCTGCAGGATGAAGATATGCATTTTAAAGGAAATAATGTGTATGCCATGGCCAGAGCATCCAATCTTAATGAAGAGCTTGGGCAGATGAGGGCCTCTCCAGGGCTGAGCAGGGTGATGGGAGCTTCACAGAAGGTGGATTCAGGGAGAGCATGTGCAGAGTTCAAATGCTAAATGTAGCCATGGGCTATAGATAGTATGACACACACGTGGAGCTTCAGGAGTACAGTTTGTTCAAATATTAATAATATTGCATCATGGGTTGCAAGTAGAACAGACCAAATACAGGTTATTATGTGCTTATGAAAGAGTGGAAGAACTGGAGGGATAGGTAGGAAAAGCTGTTGGGAGCTCCCAGGGTTTCACTTATGTCTGAGGGAGCCACAGGGACCCTGGAGCCTGGGAGGTGGCTGTGATTATGCTTCCCTAAGGCAGGTGACCCATAAGGAAGCATCCAGAAAGTGCTGCAAAATTTCATACCTGCCAAACCCATGCATCTGCCCACAGCTGCCAGAAGGGAAGTAGTAGAAGGGAAGTAGTAGAACTTCTAGCTCTTTACTGAAAATTCCTCTCAATGGTAGAAACTAACCTGCTGACAAGAGATTGGGAGAAAGGTAGCCTCGGGCCTCTAGACCCTGCCATTCAATAGCAAGAGGCAGGAATGATGCCAGGTTACCAACAGACAGATGTTGGTTACCTTTTAAATGACACTGGCATCTTTACAAGTTAAAATTCACCTTTAAGAACTGCCACGATTTTTTGTCAATTATACTACAGTAAAGCTGAAAAAAAAAAAAAAAGGTACAACAACTCTCACAGTTGTATAGTACCTAAAAGGAGAAAGGCTTGTAATTGTTAAGTTTTTTCTATCTATTTTTTGTTCTCAATATATATATTTTTTACTAGATTATGATTTTCCTTCTTTCAAATAATTGGAGGCCACATATAAATTATGGTGAAAGGCAGAATTTTGGAGTTAAACTTCCTGAGTGTGAATCCTGGTTTCACCATTTACCAGCAGAGACAAGGACACCACAAGAAAAGAAAATTACAGGCCAGTATCCCTGATAAACTTGGATGCAAAAATCCTCAATCAAATATTGGCAAATCAAATTCAACAATACATTGAAAGGATCATACATCATGATGATTCATTCTAGGAGTGCAAGGCTGGTTCAACATCCACAAATCGAACAGTGTGATCCGCCACATTAACAAAATGAGGGAGGGCTTCCCTGGTGGCACAGTGGTTAAGAATCCACCTGCCAATGCAGGGGACACGGGTTCGAGCCCTGGTCCAGGGAGATCCCACATGCCACGGAGCAACTGAGCCCATGCACCACAACTACTGAGCCTGCGCTCTAGAGCCCGCATGCCACAACTACTGAGCCCACGTGCCACAACTACTAAAGCCCACGTGCCTAGAGCCCATGCTCTGCAACTAGAGAAGCCACCACAATGAGAAGCCCGTGCACCACAATGAAGAGTAGCCGCCACTTGCTGCAACTAGAGAAAACCCTGCATGCAGCAACAAAGACCTATTGCAGCCAAAAATAAATAAATAAATAAAAATTTTTAAAAATTATGAATAAGAATCATGTAATCATCTCAATAGATGCAGAAAAAGCATTTGACAAAATTCAACATCCATGTATGATAAAAATGTCAACAAAGTGGCTACAGAGGGAACATATTTCAACATAATAAAGGGTGTATATGACAAGCTCACAGTTGAAATTATACTCAATGAAAAATTGAAAGTTATTCCTCTAAAATCAGAAATAAAACAAGGATGCCCACTCTCACTACTTTTATTCAGCTTAGTATTGAATGTCCTAGCCACAGTAGGAAGAATCAAAACTGTCTTTTTTGGCAGATGACATGATATGTATAGAAAACCCTAAAGACTCCACCAAAAACCTGTAAGCAATAATAAATCCAGCAAAGTTGCATGATACAAAATCAGTATACAAAAATCAGTTGTTTCTAAAAATAAAAACAAATGTTTTTGAAAGCTTACATGAAAGCTTCTGCCTTTTATTATCATTTCTGGTGACTTTATTTAACAAATAGTTAGTTGGTATCCATCTATTCTTTCTGAATAATGCAAAGATCTTAAAACTGTTTAACTCCACATTGCTTTGCAGTATTTGTTGGACAGAAATGATCACCTACGGAATTTCCATTTGTCTTTAAAACGAGTATTATACTTGTGATCATGATTAAAATGGCTTTGGGTTTGGTTTTCTTTTTCATCTGAGATATACATATATATATATATCAGTATATCAGTGTCTATCTACTGTTTTCTAGGTACTTTTAATGAGATTTCTTGTGGCAGGAAAATGAACTTGGACTTCTAAATTTCTTAGGTTTGATGACTTGAAGTTTACTTTGTGTATTACCATAGAATTTTACCTCCAGTGTACAACAAAGAGAAGAGTATGGCTTCTGAAAGAAATAAATATTACATATAGAATTCTTATAGACTGAACTTCTTGTTTTCTAAAAACTCACGTAATTTGAGGATTTAAAGAGAAAGAACACCATGTTTGCTCTCTAAATACTTTTTTTTTGGCGGTACGTGGGCCTCTCACTGTTGTGGTCTCTTCCATTGCGGAGCACAGGCTCCGGACGCGCAGGCCCAGCGGCCATGGCTCACGGGCCCAGCCGCTTCGCGGCACGTGGGATCTTCCCGGACCGGGGCACGAACCCGTGTCCCCTGCATTAGCAGGCGGACTCTCAACCACTGCGCCACCAGGGAAGCCCCAATGCACTGTTTTTTTTCCTAGTAGTAATGCACTGGTTAGAGATGCTCGCTAGACGTTGAGTCCTTGCTAGAATGGACTGATTAATTCATCTTTATATCACATAGATATGTATATAAATATCATACATCACATTTGAACTTCTGCAGTGGTGAAGCTGAGAGCTGGTAGATGCAGAGATAAATTGATCATGGTTACAGGAATCCAAGAGGCCGTAACTGGAAAAATTTAGAAAAGAATGCATATTTCATTGATATATTTTTTAGCATGCTACCTCTTTTCATGTTTACCTCTTCACATTATCTAAGCATTAAGGATTTCATTTGATCCGTGCAATTTTATTAAAAGATTTATTTGTTCTCATTTCTCTCTGCTGATTTTCTCCCTTACTGCATGTAACCTTACAACATGAGAGTGTTCATACAATGTTTCTAATCGCGCGGATTTTAGATGGAAGAGAGAAGAGGTGTTTCAGTGTTAAATTGTCACTGCCAGAAGCACTTTTGCTAATATTGCCTAGGTTGCAAACAATATTCTTACCAGAGGAGGGCACCATTATCTCATCGGACTTGCAGGAAGATTTATATTTTGAAAAAGATATGTATTTGGAGGGTAAAACTTGTTTGTGATTGGGAGAATGAGTTATTTTGTGAGATGAATACTTTTTTCCTCAGGTAAGAATATGTTGTCTTACCTTCCTGTAGATGGGAGAAGAATTCACATTTGAAATTCTTATTGTCCTGGAATTTTCTAGGTAAGCTGCCTTTTCATTCTATTTGTGTATTTCCCAGGGCTCTTTCTGTGACTATTCAACTGAGATTTGGCAATGTAAATCAAAACCTTAATACAGAATCCTGAAATTCTAGTTAGCTTCTATGCGCCCTTTCATCTCAGCTCAGTTTTCACTTCTCCAGTAAAAATTCCCTTTTGTAGTTGGTGCAGGTTCTTGACCTCTCCTTTCTAGCACTTGTCATAGTCAGAGCTGCGATTTCAAATCTGGGTTACAACTTAACAACTGTGTCGCTAACTAGACTGTAAGTTCCAGGAGGGCAGGAGTCACCTCCTGTAGGGGCTGGTATCCAGCAAATACTCAATAAATATTTGGAGAATAGATTTTTGCCTTAAAAAGCAAAATTCAGCTGAGTAGATTTTAAAGATCTTACTGGCTTTATCCAGTGATTCATGAGTTGGGCAGCATCCCATCGAGCAGATAAAGTAGCTCTGAGGAGTTGTACAAAGTGGAAGACTTTTTTTTCCTGACGTGCAGGCTCAGCGGCCATGGCTCACGGGCCCAGCCGCTCCGCGGCATGTGGGATCCTCCCGGACCGGGGCACGAACCCTTGTCCCCTGCATCGGCAGGTGGACTCTCAACCACTGCGCCACCAGGGAAGCCCAATAGTGGAAGACTTTTATAGGCAGATGGGGCGGGACAAAGAGAATACGAGCAAAAAGTAGATTGTTTGGGACAAGGTCATCTTCCTTTGGGGGACCCCTGAGGTCTGTCACTCAGGTTTCCTCACTAGTGCTGACCACGTGATTCCACACTGACTGGTTAAGATTAGATTCCTGGGAGAGTCTGAAATTGCAGTTAGGTCAGGTATTGAGCCTCAGTTTGGGGATGTGGGCTGAGCACACAACTCCATTTTGGGCCTATTGTCTCTTTTTTTAACAAATGGATATTGAACATTATTTTCACAAATAAACCAAAAACTGTTTCTTTAGAAATAGACAGTGAATTGATTAATTTTTTTCCCAAACAATGTGCATCCTTCTTTCCTCTTACACCCCAGCATCTGTGGCCTGATTCCCCAAAGCATGTTGTCAGGACATTGGTGATGGTTTTATTTCCATTGGATTTTCCTCCAGACTCATGAAGTCATATCTCTTGGACCATTTCACTATTTCTAATGTGAAATTTGAAAAATTAGAAAAGGAAATTAATAAGTAAATCATTCGTTCTTCCTAAAGCCAGATGGTTTTTTTAAATTGTATTTTTAAAGCCTTGTTTCCCAATGACATTTAAAAAAAAAACAAAAACCTTTAAACCTCAGAAAAGTTTTTGTTACCCCCTCTCTAGGAGAGATTTTTTTTTGGCCATGCCAGGTGGCATGCGGGATCTTATTTCCCCAACCAGGGATTGAACCCGTGCACACTGCAGTGGAAGCACGGAGTCCTAACGACTGGACAGCCAAGGAAGTCCTAGGAAAGATTTTTCTAAGAACTTTGTTACAAGAAAATACATCTCAGTATTCATTCTAGTTTTCTCCTTTCTTAATATTTGACTACTGCTGCCACTAGAGCAGTCATTTCCTGTCATTAACACCTGCTCTCCTAGTTAGGTAACACTTAAATGATTCATTTGCTTTGAGTAGTGTTCTAACAGCTTTCTAAGTATTTAAAACAATTGCTAATCCTTTATGCCTGTTGGAAAGTCCCTTCTAGCTGAAGCATTCCACTGTAAGATTGGTCACCGGGACCATCCTTGGAGGATGGGAGCTCTAGCTTAGACTGTTGGCAGTGAGGTGGGGACAGATGAAGACTGTGTTTTTGGCAGGCATGGCCATGGGGCTCCATGGGGGGTGGGAAACACCTTTTCTTGCTGGCACTCTCTGCTTGGTGACCTGGCAGAGTTGCCGTCTCAGCGGCTCATTTTGCTCCTTGGTGGCTATATTGACAGGGGCCAGTGGACCAGAGAAGGAAGAAGGGGAGAAGGGAGATGACAAGCATGGGTGCATGTGGAGAGGAGGATGAGAGGGTGAAAAAAGCTTGGGGAACAGAGGAGGGAAAAGGATCACTTGTGGTCATAGTTGTGGTCCTGTTACTTACTAGCTCATGACCTTCCTGGCCACCTAACCTCTCTGTGCCACAGTTTCTTGATCTATAAAATGGGGCTATAGCAATGGTGTCCGCCCCACAGGATTGTTGTGAAGATTAAATCACAATGCCCGGCACATAGTAAAAACTGATAGAGCACTTGGTATGAGTGTTTATTATTACTGTTATTTTAATTGGAACACTCTTCTCTGAGGCTTGTTTGGGTTTCACTAGGATTTTCTTCTCCCTGAAGGAGATCTTCCTTCTCTCCTTCGGCAATCATTTCTATGAACCTCTTACTTCTCTTCCAAGCTTGAATGTCCTTTTCTTGATCAATCTGATTCCTGAAGAAAAATAAAATTCTTTCTGTTGGAAGAGTTTGAAAACGTGGAGGAACTAATGACTGAAAACCCAGCTGGTCTGCTGGACACACACAGAGCAGTCCTCTGAGGCCAATGGTGGTCACTGCACTTGAAAGACCGGCAGCTGGGGCTCCATTTAAATGACCTTCCCAAAGTCGCTAAGCAAATAAGTGGCAGAATCAGGGTTCAAATCCAGGTCTATCTGGATCCAAAGTCCTTGGTATTGTCAACCAATCTGTGCCTCCAGAGGTGAAAGAAAAGTTAAAGAATGTAAAAAAAGCAAACAAAACGTATTTTCATCTTCATGGGGAGAATTGCAGTCTATGCAGCTACAAATATTTTTCTAGAATACTGTTCTAGGACTAGGGTGGACCACCTGTTTGTGGGGTCCCCTGCTTTAGTAAACAAACAAGGTAATTCCCAGTCATTAGGAGGGTGATGAATATTGGAGAGTATCTGATGGAGACAGCGGTACCACTGGTGGTGGAGGTTTATCTCTGAGGGGACTGGGAGCCTTTGTGGGGAGGTGGGACTTCGGCTGATCATCGAATGATGACAGGAGGGTGAAGCGTGGGCGAATGAGATGGTGAGGAGGAATTTAACATCTCTGTGCAGCAAAGTGGGGGCAGGAAGGTCTAGTTGCTAAAGATGGTGTGGGGACTGAATAATATACAGACCCAGGGCTGCTCTCCCCTTTCCTCATCAAATTTTCATGATTATATTATATATATTACATGTATATAAAATTTATGTATTATATTATAAGTAATATTTGTACATATAAAACATAAGAAAGGTATATTACGTTATATATGTCATGTACTATGTTATAATAGTACATATTAATATAAAATATCATAATATATCTGTAATTATATTAATATAATATATCATAATATAATCTATTACATACATTTGTGTCCGTAAACTTCCATGGAAGGAAAGAATAGTAGGAGAAGAAGGTGGAGATTTATAATTAGAACCTCAGTTAAAGGAAGCAGGTAAAGAAGAAAGAAGAGGCTGGCAAGAAACATGCTGGCCTTTTCAGCAATGGGCAGATTAGAATTCTTTGGACTTTGAATTTTTGTGTGGGTATCAGTGTCATGTACCGAGGAAACTAGAAACTAATAATACACTCTATTGTTTTAGTACTAGAAAGAGGATGTCTGTAATTGTGTGAACTCCTACAGGACAGCTCCGGCTCTACTGCAAAGGGGCTGTAAGTTCTGGGATTCGTCTTTTGTTTGGTTTTTTGGGACAGTTTTATTGAGGTTTAATTTCTACACCATGAAAACACTCATTTTAAGTGTACAAGTCGATGATTTTTAGCACATTTACAGGGCTGTGCAACCATCATCAGAATCCGATTTTACATCTCCATCACCCCGACAAGATCTCTCCTGCCCGTTTGCAGTAACTCCCTAGTCCTACTTCCAGCTCCCAACAGCCACGAATCTACTTTTTGTTTCTATAGATTTGTCTTTCTTGGACATTTCATATAAACACAGTGGGATTCATTATTCATGTAACTCCTTCCCTCTATGTTCCAACAACTTACAGGAAGCCTTTTACAACTTCACAATGTTTTATTTTATTTTTAAATTTTTTTTAAGCAAAGAATGGTTTATTGCAGGGCCAAGCAAGGAGAAAAGTGGCTCGTGCTCAACAGAACCCCCAAACTCCCACAATATTTTAAAACGTTGTTACTTTGTATGGGCTGTTATCATTGGTTGTTAACAGCATTACCCAAGATTGAAAAGTCCATCTCAGGGCAACAGAGAAGGATTCCCGCCACCCGCCCAAGCTGAGCCCATTGAAATTTGTGGTGGCTCACACCATAATTTTACTAAACTTTTATGTCAGTGAAAACTTGCTGTCACTCAGCTGTTTTTTTGAGAACCAATGATTAGATGGTTGATGCTAAGGGTTTGTAGCAGGAATGTTGATCCCAGTTCCAAGCCCAAAGTGCTTGGATTTGGTGTCTCAGGAATTCGCTTTACGTCTGTAAATCTCTTTTTATAAAGCACTTATGTATTTGTTCACTACCATATGTACCTTAAGAAACCCAGCTTTATTGAGGTAAAATTGACATAAAATAAATGGCACATATTTAAAGTGTACATTTTGTTAAGTTTTTTTTTTTTTTTTTTGCGGTACGCGGGCCTCTCACTGTTGTGGCCTCTCCCCCTGCGCAGCACAGGCTCCGGACGCGTCAGGCTCAGCGGCCATAGCTCACGGGCCCAGCCGCTCCGCGGCATGTGGGATCTTCCCGGACCGGGGCACAAACCCGCGTCCCCTGCATCGGAAGGCGGACTCTCAACCACTGCGCCACCAGGGAAGCCCCATTTTGTTAAGTTTTGACGCTGATCTGCTTTCTGTCACTATAGATTCATTTCAATTACTGAAGTTTTATACAAAGTCATATAGTATATATGACTTTTTGTCTGGCTTCTTTCACTCATAATTATTTTAAAATTCATTCATGTTGTAGCTTGTACCAGTAGTTCATTTCTTTGTATTGCCGAGTAGATTCCATTGAATGGATATACCAGCATTTGTTCATCTGTTCATTTGTTGCTGGACATTTTGTTTGCAGTTTGGGCCACTACAAAGAATGCTCCTATGAGCATTTGTTTGCAACTCTTTGTATGGACATATGGTCTTATCTCTATGTGATAAATATCTAGGAGTAAGGTTACTGGATCATGTGGTAGGCATATTTCAACTTCTTAAGAAACCACCAAATTGTAGTTACATTCCTACCAGCAGTTGTCACCAACACTTGGCCTGGTTAGTCTGTTTAATTTTGCAATTCTAATAGGTGTGTACCTCATTGTGAATGTAGTTTACGTTTCCATGCTGACTGATGATAGCAAACATCTTTTCATATGTTTATTTGCCATCTGTGATGGGGGTTCCCAAGACCACCCCTATGCTTTTAGTGAATCTCTAAAAGGATTCATGGGACTACACAAATAGTTGTGCTCATGGCTAAGATTCATTACAGCAATGTAATAAAGATATACAGCTAGACCACAAAAGAAAAGACATGAGCAGTGTCTGGAGGAATCCCACGGGGGTCACGCAGGGAAAGTTTGTATCAGCTTAGAGAATTGTTTACCAGCCAAATTTCTAGATGCCAGCCAAGGGCCAATTTTGTAAGTAGGTCTTTCTAAGGATAGCAGTCTCTGATCTGCCGTGTCAACTCTTTTTTACACACCATCCACTTATTTTCCTTGTTAAAACGTGTTTAAATAGTTAACTTTATTTTTAAGTAACTTTTTTTCTTATTGAGTTCTGAGAGTTCTTACTTATTTTGGAAACAGGTCCTTTATCAGATATATTACTTGCAAATATATATCTATCTATTTACATCTTTATTGGAGTATAATTGCTCTACAATGGTGTGTTAGTTTCTGCTTTATAACAAAGTGAATCAGTTATACATATACATGTGTTCCCATATCTCTTCCAGTCTGTGGCTTAACTTTTCATTTCCTTAACTGTATCTTTTGAAGATCACAAGTTAGTAACTTTGATCTAGGTCAATTTACCAATTTGTTCCTTCAGATTTCTTTTGATTAGTGCTAGTATGGTATAGCTTTTTCTTTCCTTTAACCCATTTGTGTCTTTAAAGTGTGTTTCTTCTAGGGATCATGCAGTTGGTTCTAGTGTTAAATAACAAGAAAAATAATGTATATATACTCGTGTGAATACCATTTTCAGTGCTCTTCAGACCCATGTTAACATTTGGTATAATGATTTTTATCTGAAGGGGTTCCTTTACCATATCTTATACAGTAGATCCGGTGGTGATACATTTTTTCAGCCTAAGTTGGAAAAAAATCTTCATTTCATCTTCATTTTTCTCTGATCTTCATCTTGAAATCAACTTTTGCTGAGTATAGAATTCCAGGCTGACCATTTTTTCTTTCAGTGCTGTAAAGACTTTGCTCCACTGGCTTCCCACTTGCATTGTCCCAATGAGAAATCTGCTGTGTTCCTTGTCTTTGTCCCTCTGTATGTAGCATATTTTTTTCTGGAATTGTGCCTTCACTGGGGCTGCTTGAGCTCCTTCACATCTATTAGCTATAACAATAAAATTATAGAATAGTATTTATAATTTAGACTGTCATGCTTAGATGTTAATCACAGTGTGTGTATTTGTGTGTGTGTTTTCTATAGGATTCAGTGATTTATGAGAGACTTTCAGAAGATTCTCTCTTTGTGGAGGAGACTTAGCCCATCTGGAATGTTTTGCCAAAGAAGGTTAGTGAAAATTGTTTAGAATCGACTTCCCTTTCGTAATGCTGTTCTCAACTGTTGAAACTGTAGCCTCAATGCATGTCACTGATGCTCAGGCCCACAGGTGGGCAAGGGGGAGCTTGTTGGCATGTGAGACCTTGTATGCCTTCTGTTTGCTTAAAAATAAATGGTTCCCCAAACAAACCCTGTCAAGACATTACTAGTATTTTCCCTTCCTCCCACTTCCAACGGTATTTTGTGCTTACGCACAAACAGTAAAATGTATGTTTTTACTGTGTGGCTCTTCCTTTATTCCTAAGGCAACGTCTTCAGTCTATCATCTGTTTCTATCTGCTAAGCGTTACCTTTTATCAAGCTGTAGTAGGAACTACGCCTATAGTCGGAGAAAAAGGAAGGTTTTTCTGGTTTGTGTTATGTATTTTGAAGTTAATTATTTTGTGCATATAACTCAGAATGCTGACATAGTTGATATTTTCCTGCCATTCTCTTATCCTTCTGATTTTGACTTATCATCCATCTCTTAGGGAAAGAAAATTCCTTGAGTGAGTTTTGAATAAGGACCACATCTACTGAAAGGTTTATAGAAGCTTTGCAAAGCAAGGTGTAATATCAAGTAAGGGTAAAGCTAATAATACCTTGAAAGCTGTAGCCCGCTTTCTCCTTTTAGTTTATAAGCTGCTGCTTCCTACAGACACGTGTGTTTTGTCTGAAATTATGGATATTTTGCAAGTTTGCATTTTGGGCCTCTTACTGCTATCTGAAAATATACCTGTGCTGTAAGCAGGTTACAATAGGTAGAAGCGTATGGGAACTATATTGCAATTGAGCTCAAAGCAGAATAACAACTTCTATAGCTCTTCTGCAGAGCATTCGTTTCTAGGGAATCCTTAAGTATTTGAATGTTTTACAGGAGTTAGCCTAAAATACTACAGTCTGGTTTAAGGAAAAAATGTTTTTCAAACAAGTCCTTGCAAAATGGGACTTAAATTCATTTTCTGTTATTTTGGTGATTTTCTGGCGTACTAACTTGGAAACTGAAGCCTCATTGGTTCTTTCCTTCATTCAATAAATAGTTATTGAGCATCTGTTCAGTGCCATGCACTGTCCTCAGCTTCCAGGACAGAAGTGAACAAAACATAGAGAGCTAATGCCCTGTGGGAATTTGCCAGTAATAGATGATGTCGTGGGGTGATGAGTGCTATGCAGAGGAAGTAAGCAGGATGAAGGGAACAGAGGGATGGGGTGCTCTCTGTATGGGGTGAGTTAGGCAGAGACTGCAGGAAGGGAGGGAGAACCACGGGCTCTCCAGGAGAAAGTGTTCCAGTAGAGGGAAAAGCAAGTCCGAGTGTCGGGAAATAAGAGGACTGGCGGGGCGCCACAGTGAGCAAGGGGGAGGGGACGAAGGAGGATCAGTAGGGAGGCCAGGGCAGGTCCGGCAGGGCCACACGAAGGCCTTCTCTGTCCCACGGGCTCTGAAACGCTTTTGGATTTTGTTTTCAATTTCTCCTTCTCCCTGATCCCTGGAAGCCTGTCCAGGTTATTCCTCTGGCGCAGGTCTGAGAACTCTGTGTGTTGCCTACATAGATTTAACTGAGAGTATCAGCAGTACTTGGTGATGTATAAAGAAGCCAGTACAGGGCTCCCCTGCTGGCGCAGTGATTGAGAGTCCGCCTGCCGATGCAGGGGACGCGGGTTCGTGCCCCGGTCCGGGAAGATCCCACACACCGCGGAGCGGTTGGGCCCGTGAGCCATGACCGCTGAGCCTGCGCGTCCGGAGCCTGTGCTCCGCAATGGGAGAGGCCACACAGTGAGAGGCCCGCGTACCGCAAAAAAAAAAAAAAAAAGAAGGAAAGAACTTTGGAATTCAGTACTGAACATCCTTGCCCTTAAAAGTTAAATGGCTAGTTCTGTTAAATATTTTTTACTGTATCATTTTCTTAGACTCATTTTTAAAGAATTTTAAATAGATTTCATTTATTCCTTTTCTGACACTTCCTTTTAAAAAATGTAGGTCTGAGTTTCTGACATGATCATTCTTCTCTACGAAAAACTTTAAAAAATATTTCTTACAAGGCAGATCTGCTGGCGATGAATTTCCTCAGTTTTTGTTTATCTGAGAAAGTTTTTATTTCTCTTTCACTTTGAAGGTTAATTTCACTGGATATAGAATTCGAGGTTGGGGTTTCTTGTTCTTTCATTACTTTAAATATTTTACTTTCTTCTTGACCGCAAGGTTTGTGATGAGAATTCTATCATTTCTTATCTTTATTCATCTACAGGTAAGGTGGATTTTTTCCCCGCTCTGGATTCTTGCAAGATTTCCTCTTTGTTTTTGGTTTTATGCACTTTGAATATGATATGCCTAGGTGTAGATTTTTGGCATTATCCTGCTTGGTATTTTCTGAACTTCCTGGGTCTATGCTCTTGTGTCTGCAATTAATTTTGGAAGATTCTCAGTCATTAGTACTCAAACTTTTCCTTCTGTTCTCTATTTCTTCTCCTTCTAGTATTACAATTGCTTGTATGTTAGACCTTTTAAATTGTCCCACAGTTCTTGAATATTCTGTTGTGGTTTTTTTTTTTTTTCCTCTCAATTTCACTTTGGGAAGTTTCTGTTGACATATCTTTAAGCTTGTTAATTCTTTCCTCAGCTGTGTCCAGTCTACTGTTGAGCCCATAAAAGACATTCTTCCTTTCTGTTAGTGTTTTTACAGCCCTGTGGGTGTGGTGTTAGGGTATGTGGGAGGGGAAGTGTTCTGTAATCTTACGATTAAATCTCAGTCTTTAACTGAAACTGTGCCCCTTGTATCTTCATAAGTGTTTCTTAGTGCTTTCTTTCTCCCCTTAGGTGAGACAGGGAGGCCCGAGGGGGCTGGAGTTGGGTAAATGCCTTTCCCTCCAGGTGGGATAAGGCGCTGGTAAAGTCTTTAACCTGGGAGACTAGGCTTTTGCAGTGGAGAATGCTCTGGGCATATTTCAAAATGGTTACTTTTCCCCTCCTTCTGCTGAGCCATGAGGGGAATTGCTTTAGCTTTTCACCATGAGAGCCTCACCGTGAGGTTCTCAGAGGTAACCGCACAGAAGTGTGAGGGCCACCCGCTAAGATCGCAACCCAAGGAGTTTCTCACTTTCGTACAAGTCCACACTCAGCCTCCAACAATTCCTCAAAGTTACCCTTTAAGTGTTCCTACTCGCTTATGGCTCCAGCTTCTGCTCCAGATAAACAGATTTCAGCTGTAATTCTCTGTGTCCACACGTCTGTCCAGATTCTGGGGTGGCAGTTAGTCCTGTAACCTCAGTTCTCTGACGGATGCAAGCGGAGTTGATATTCAGTATGTTCAGCTTTTTTGGTGTAAGAACGGCAGTGGCATTCTTACAGAAACCTAGAATCATAGAGGTTTATTTCTTACCCTCTACTGAACTTTTATAGTTTTCCTATACACTCATTTAAATGTATTTATCTTAATACATTAAATCCTCATAAGCCATGGTATAATTTTTGCTTTAAACAGTTCAGTGTGTTTGAAAGAAATTAAGATAGAAATAGTCTTTTATACTTTACTCATAGATTTACATAACTTTAGATTTTCATGGGTTTTTTTCCTGCTTTTTATGTTATATTCTATTTCACTAAGTGTATATTTTTAATCTAAACCATTTTTCCCCAGTTTCTTGATTTTTATGTATCAAATAATCACTTTTTATTAGAACTTTAAGTTTTCTTCTGAGTAAACACTTTTATTACATGTATAGCAGTCATGGTTCTTAACTGGAAGCAAGTGTGTGTGTGTATAAAGATTCATTGAGCTGTACGTTTAAGATTTGTGCATTTTACTGTCTGCCTATTATACCTCAATAAAGTATTCAACATAATATAAGAAAAGAAATCTCATCATGTTTAAGGAGTAGTCAATTCATGTCTTACCTCTTCATAGCATATAATAGTGATGGTATCTTTTCTATCATTTTTCTTTATTTCTCAATTTAGTTTGCATGTGTTTGGGGTTGTATATAGCTTTTGTACTATTAATAAGGCCTTTAAAAAAATTAATTCATTTTTGGCTCCGTTGGGTCTTCATTGTTGCACGTGGGCTTTCCCTAGTTGCAGTGAGGGGGGGCTACTCTTTGTTGCAGTGTGTGGGCTTCTCATTGTGGTGGCTTCTCTTACCGCAGAGCATGGGCTTTAGGCGTACGGGCTTCAGTAGTTGTGGCGTGTGGACTTACTAGTTGTGGTGTGTGGGCTCAGTAATTGTGGCTCGTGGGCTCTAGAGCTCAGGCTCAGTAGTTGTGGCACATGGGCTTAGTTGTTCTGTGGGATCTTCCCGGACCAGGGCTCGAACCCGTGTCCCCTGCATTGGCAGGCGGATTCTTAACCACTGCGCCACCAGGGAAGTCCCATTAATGACGGTTTTAAAAGTATAACATAGAGCAGCGTCTTCTTATGTTTTATAAAGCCCCTCCACTGTTAAATATTAGATGAAAGCTGAAGTATAGTTTTTATTTCTCCAAATTATATACACCAAAGGAAACTGAGACATACGTTCAAATTTGTGTTTACAGAATTTGTGAACATTTTGGTCTCGATTACATAGGTAATTAGAAATATCCAGAAGCTAGTCTTAGTGTAGCCTACTTTGGAAGGCTTTATTTCACTTAAATATTGTGGTTTAAATGGTGACCCTGGAACTTCGTCTCTCTAAGCTTTTCTCATGTTTTAAGTTCCTGTGAACCTTAAAGTTATATCATCTTCAAAGCTCGTTATCCCTAAATAATCATTATGAAATTACTGATGTACTTGTTTTACGTAATTGAAGCATATAAAGCAATTTTCCCGTATAATGTGCTGCTGGTTACCAAACTGTATTTTACGTCATTAATTTCAGAAAGTCAGTCACAAAGTCACATTCTAGAATGAACTATGTCAGAATTGGCTTAACTCCTGTTGGTACTGGCAGCAGAAGCAGTGGAAAAGAGAGACAGATAAATAAATTAGGGACGAGAGAAAAAAATTAGACATTAAAACTGACAGTTTTAGCTTGAAGCATTTAGTGTTCCTAAGCAATTGTAAAATTGAAAACAATATGGTAATTAGAAAAGCACCAAGTTTTGGGTTCAGTAATCAATGAAACGTGGGAAAAGTTATGAAAGTAGAGGCAGCCTTCAATTTTGTCAGATTCCATTTGGGGGAAAGAACAATTGCAGTCACTTGAGACCATTCACAGGACATTCAGTCAACTGTGTGGAAAGAGTAGAGGTGGAAATGTTTAATATGATGTATACGTTATATTACACTTAATAGTTCCTACACAGTGTGAAATCCAACTTCATGCTTTTGAATTCCATCTGTTGTTAGACCTTCAAATTTATATAAAGGCCTCAGTAATTCAAGGATTATTAAATTACCTTTTAATTCAGGAAACACACACAGTTATTGCATTTGAGTAGTAAGTAATGAAGGCCTTTTGAGAAAAAGAGGCTTGAGGATTATTGCATTAAATCTTTTGGTGCTTGATACCTGTTGTGCTTTTTAAAATTTTTCCCCAAGTGGCACATTTTGTTAAAATTTCCTTTATTAATATGTTAAGGAAAGTAGAGATCTTAAATCTCCTCTATCGATCATTGAATATAAGTGAAAATTATAGTTCAGAAAAATAATTAAATAATAAACTCTTAAATATGATTTACTACTTTTTGGCATTCATTTTAGCGAGTCGTAGAAAGCAGATACCTCAATAAATATTTGGTACACTCATCAGGTCCACCAGTCTTTCAATAAATGGTGATAACTGACATTTTTCAGTTTTTTTTTATTCTACTTGCATTTGACAAAGGAATTTTCTTTACTGTTAATCTATATCACTTAAAATTTTATTACATGTTTTGGTGGAAATACTCCACTACTTGAATTTTTGACTCTGTCACTGGCATGGGAGTCATTTGTGTAGAATTTTGAGCTTTCAACAGTTTATGTGAATTTTGAGGGAAAGAAAGGATGGGGTAAAAAAAAATAAGGGACAGGAGGTGACTCCTGCATCTTAAATCGAGTCTCTACAACAATCCTTCTCTCTACAACAGTCCTTCTGTCTTAGACACCTGATACCCAGTTTTACAGAGGTCGACCCCATTATTCTGTTCCCATCTTTTAAAGTTTTTCCCAAATTTCCCCAAACTTCCTCATCTTCTATTATCACCCTTCCGTATTTTCCAACTAAGAACTCACTCCTACTTACATACCTTTTCAAAAACAGCTTTATTGAGATATAATTCACATGGCATAAAATTAATCTGTTTAAGATAATTCAGTGGATTTAAATGCATTTACAGATATATGCAACCATCCGCAGAATCAATTTTAGAAACTTTTCATCATCTCTAAACAAACTCTTTACCCTTTAGCTGTCATCTCCCTCACCCTCCTTCCCCCCACCCCTGAACAACACTCACCTACTTTCTGTTTCTATGGATTTGCCTCTTGTGGACTTTTATATTAATCAAGTCATATAACAGGCGGTCTTTTGTGACTGGCTTCTTTAACTTACCATAATGTTTTCTAGGTTCATCCATGTTGTACCATGCATTAGTACTTCATAGCTTTTCTTACAGCTAAAGAATACTTCATTGTATGGATATACTGTATTTTGTTTATCCATTCATCAGCTTGTTTCCACTCCTAGGTTAATTATGAATAATGCTGCTGCTTGTACATTAATATACAAATTTTTGTGCAGACATATGTTTTCATTTCTCTTGAGTGTATATACGCTAATGAGTGGAATTGCTGGGCCATTCAGTAATTCTACGTTTAATTGTTTGAGGAACTGCTGGACTATTTTCCGAAGTTGCTGCACCATTTTACGTTCTGACCAGCAGTGTATGAGAGTTCTGATTTCTGTACATCATCCTTGTTATTATCTGACTTTTTAACTTTCGTCATGCTAGTGGGTATGAAGTGGTATCTCATTGTGGTTTTGATTGGCATTTACCTGATGACTAATGATCTCAAACATCTTTTCATGTTATTTATTTACTTTTAAATTTCAATTCTGTGAGATTTTCACAGGGAAGAAGGAGCTAAACATACGCCTTAATCTATCATCTAGACTCAAAAGGTCTTTTCATTTATATTTAAAATGATAAAGATAACGTAATTTTCCCCCTTTGTTTTAGGCAACACAACAAGTGATTAATCAGAACTGCCAAGGTCTTGGAGCCTTGTTAGGTAAACAAGATGACCTGGCCCTAATCATTGATGGTAAAACATTGGAACATACCCTCCACTCTGAAGTTAAGAAGAGCTTCCTTAATTTAGCCCTCTCATGCAGAGCAGTATTATGTTGTAGGTAAGAATTATTCACTGTTGTGTTTTTTCCTGCTATATTTAATATTGTTTATGTGAAGAAAATATAGACATAGAAATATAAGTTTTTGTGGAGACAAAGTTCCTTCCTGGGAAAATATTTGCTCAAACTGAAAAAGAAAGTCTGAATTTAATTCATATTGTCAGGTTTAAGATTTATTCAAAAGCAGTTTATAATTTTTCAGTGGTACATTGTTCATCGACGTAATGGCCAAATGAAAGAAGTCTTTCAGGAAGAACAAAGGCCCTCCGTTTATTTCCAGTGAGGGGCAAATTTAAAAACAATTCACTGACACCTAGAGGAGAATGAAGTTATGAATAGGAGTGCAAGCAAAAACATTGTTCTTTTAAAAAAGCAAATCACCTACAACCAAGATGCCTGGAACTGAGAAAATCATGAAACTATGTACAGAGTAGTTGTTCCTTGCTCCTCGGTAAAAATAGTAAATGGACCAATTCTTAGAGTGTGTTAGGGCGTTGGGCTCGTCAATACTCTCACAGGCGTGCTCGTCGATCCGTGCGGTCCACTCTACACTTCACACACCTCCCTTAAATGTCCTTCTGCGTTCACTGTCATTCAGCGTCTGTCCTTCGCTCTGCTTTCCCCTGAGCTGTCTGTAGTTTATTTAGCCTTCAGGATTCTTTGTGACCTAGTCTTCTATCAGTTAGAGCTGACAGACATGATGGAAAGCTGAATTCAAATCCAGCTTAGGCGAAAAGGGAATTTATTAGGTCACACAGCCGAAAACTCTGCAGGTAGAATTGACCTCAAGAGAAGCAAGCGAACTCATCAATAATCGGTTCACCAAAATGGTTTCTTTTAACCGTTCAGATTTGATAAACCGGGTTTCCTTTTGCATCATAACAGTATGTTGAGGAATTCTCACTTCTTCTCTGCTCTCACTCCCTACCCATGCTGGTGGAAACTGGAAGGGACAATGAAAGGATGTACCAGAGAGGCAGAGAGGGGAAACACAGCGGCTGATTTTGCCGCTAAGGATGGATATTCCAGCAGTTGGCTTGCGTGGACTATTGGTGGTTTGTCCTAAATCTGGCTTCACTTACGGTTTGATGTGGGCTCAAACAGTGTCTCCTGTGTGATTCATCTGGTACCGGCTTTATCCCCAGGCTGGTTCCCATTTGGCAGTGGCAGACCCGAGCCTCACATCCTCATAGGTTTGTGTCCAGAGGAAGATTTGCATATGCTCTCTCCCAGAAATGGGGCATCATCTCTCATTGGCTCTGAAAGTAAACACTTGCTGTCAGGAGCCTAAAATGAGAAGCAAAACAGAGGGATTATTTACATGCTGGTAACAGTGAAAGTGCTGCTGTAGCCCTAGGTCTAAAGGGATCAGAGGAGGTCGTGGTCACTGGGACCTGAAAGGAGAGCGTCCTGCAGAGTGGGCTGCCCTGAGAGGAGCAGTGAGCTGTGGCGGACAGACAACCAGATGGGGAGGACACTGCAGGGAGGAGCGCGGAATGACCAACCTGACCTCACTCTCTTTCCCTTCCAGCTTCTGCAGGGGTCACTCACCAGCCGGCACAACTATGACTCCAACTCTCAATTATCCAGGCTTATGTGATCCGGTGCCTTGGTTTCTCTGTGTCCTCGTTCTTAAGTGTCCCCATCAGATGAACGGTAAACATAAATGCACGTAAAAGTGAAGTCTGCTGACTGACCTGTATGCTGAACTGGTGAAAACAACTGGGTATGGAATTGGCTGAAACTGTTACTTAAAAGAGGAGTGGAGGGCAGTAAAAAAAGAAGAGAGGCTGTGTCTCCAACATCCTTCATGGCTTTAAAATTTTATGATTTAATTTTATTTTTCTACACATTCTGCTAAACGTTAAGAATTTTTAGTCTATGCGCCTGAAGGATACTTCTTTGTGGTTTTATTTCCTTTAATGTCTTTGACTAGCATTGGTATCAGGACAATTCCAGCCTGATAAAATGAGTTGGGAAGTGTTCCTCTGTCCTCTGTTTCCTAAAACGCTTTCTGTAGTATTATTTCTTCCTAAGATGTCTGATACATTTCACTGCTGACACAATCTGGACCTAGACTTTCTTTTTGACAGATTCTGATGAATAATTCAATTTCTCCGGCAGACGTTTAGATATTTTCTACTTCTTCAGTTAGTTTCGGCAGTTTGTGTCTTTCAAGGAATTTGTCTGTTTATCTAGCTGTCAAATTGGTTGGCATAAAGTTCTTCACAGGGTTATTTTATTTTTTACTTTTGTGTAATTTGTGGTAGTATTCCTTCTTTCCTTCCTCATGTGGATAATTTGTGTTTACTCCTCTCTTTTTCTTTCCTTGATTAGTCTAGCTTGGGCTTCACCCATTTTGCTGATCTTTTCAAAGGGCCAACTCTATGGTTTGTCCAGTTTCTATTTGCATTCTGATATATATAGCATATATAATGTGTACATATATATAACATTAATATATATAATATAGTCATATAATGTATAATCATAATATATAATAATATAATATTCCAATATATAATACAACATATTCATATCTGTATTATTTTCTAGTTTCACCTTACTTTAGATTTCATTTCTTTTTCTAGTTCTTTAAGGTAGAGGCTTTTATAGTTGATTTTAAGCTTTTCTACTATAAAGCATTTCAAGACATAAATATTTCTTTAAGCAATGATTTAACTACAGCTGACACATTTTGATATGTTGTCATTTAGTTCAAGGTACAGTATTTTCTCATTTTCTTTGCAATTTCCTTTTTGACTCATGGGCTATTTAAATGTGTGTTGTTTAATTCCCACACATTTAGGTATTTTCTATCTTCCTTCTGTTATTGATTTCTAACTTAAATCTATCGTCAGGGTAAATACTCGGTTGTTTTTTTCTCTCCATACTTTGAATTTGTCATTCTGTTGTCTTCTGGCTCCATTGTTCCTGACGAGAAGGTCAACAAGATGTTGCCCTGTATATGATGTATCACCTTCCTCTTGCTGCTTTCCATATTTTCTCCTTGTTATTGGGTTCCTGCAGTATGCCTATGTTGCCACTAAGTGTAGTTCTCACTGTGTTTATTCTACTTTGGATTCATTGTATCCCTAAATTAATGTGTTTTAACCAAATTGCAAAGTTTTCAACCATTATTTCTGCAAGTATTTTTCTGCTGCTTTTGTTTTCCTTTACCTTTACTCCAATTACATATATGATTGAATGCTCGCTGTTGACGAGAGATCTGTGGCACTGTGCATTTTTCTTCAGTTTTCCTCCCTTTCTTCTTTGGAATAGATTTTTTTTTTTTTACTGGTCCAACTTCAGATTAGTTGATTCTTTCTTTTCCCATCTCAGATCTGAAGTTCATATAGTATATTATTTCATCCCTAGAGTTTCCATTTTTTAATAGTTTACATTCTTCTTTTGGGATATCCTGTTTGTTGTTGATTTATAATTGTCATAAGTTTCTTTGATTTTTTTGGAAAGTAATAATGTCTGTTCAGTTGAAAAGGGTAGGAATTAGCTGTTTAATGTCTATTTTGAATTCCTACTGTGTTTTAGGATTATGTTTTCTTATTGCATTATGTAGCATATTGACTTTTTTTTCTATCCCTAGTAGATTTCTCCCCCTTATTTCAGATATTGTGAAATAGACCACTTTGGAACTTCTGTGCTGTTTCAGCCAATAGAATGACAAGATGAACTTTTCCAGACATGACTGTAAAGGCTCTCAATTGGGTATAATCAATTCCAGGATTAAGGAGATTTGGCTTAATGCCCACATATGGAAACATGACTTAAAATATTTTATTGATTGAAGCTCAACTAACAGATAGTTGTTAAAAGACTAATATTATTTTAGGCTGCATTTTCATATATGGGTGGGGAGCTCCAAAATCAGAATTGATAGTCCAGTGCTCTCCTTAACTGGTCAGAGCTGACTTGGAGCTTTGGTAAAGGGTGCAGAACTGCATGAAGAAGTGCTTGAAGGACTTGAGGGTGTGTGGCAGGGGGCAGAGAAGGCTTACTGGGTTGGTCCCTGATATTGGGAGAACTTGGTTGTCAAGAGGATGGAATTAAGATTTGAATTAAGACATGAAGAGCCAGACTTGAGATTAATCAAACTGAGTTAGTTTTTTTCCCCTTCACACATATCACAGTCTAAATATGAAAGTGATCATCAGTCTAAATGGTGACGTTATTTTCATTGCAAGTATTTCAGTAAAAGGACCAGTATCTCTTGATGGGAACTAGGCTTACAAATGGTCTCTAACATCCTCTACTTCAGAAACTTTTCATATTATACCTACAATGTAGTGATGGTAATGCATTATATTCTCTTCATTATGAAGCAAAAGTTTTTACCAACAGTGCTTCTACCTTAAAATTTGGAGTGTGTTCTAATCAAGGAACCCTTCTCTCTCCTCAGTTTTTAATAATCTCACCTGAAGTTTGAAAAGGTTAAATTTAAATTAGTTTTTAGGAGCTGTTCTGTGGGAAGAGAATGATAACTGAGGTCATTTGCTTACTAGAATATAAAACCCTTGTGTGCCCTTATCATTTTTGATGAAGTGCGTGTCTAGCTTGCCGAGTGAATGAATAAATGAGTGATGAATAAGAGGTAAAGTTTTGCCCTCCTTCCTTGGCATATTTGTAAATATGTTATGGGTAGACAGGGTCTGCTATTCTGAAATTTTTTAGGAATATAAAATTTGCTTCTGTAGCTTGTCTCTGAAAAAAAAGGTATTAATGACGTACCCTAATCTGCATTGGACACATCACAGGAGAAAGAAACAAACTTTTGTTAAGTCAGTTAGCTTTTGTTTGTTGCTGTTGTTTCCACAGCATGACCTTGACTCTCCCGACGGATAACCTTCTCGTTTTTATGTCTCCTTGTATTTTTCAAGTAGTTTGATTTTCAGAGGCTACTCTGTGTTCCAGTCTTTGGGTACATGCTTCATACAGTTTCAGAAATAGTAGCCCTCCACTTCTTCCTCTCACGTATGTAGATAATGTAAATTAATATAGCAGGCCAGCGTGAGACAACAGGTAGTGGTGGGGAAAATGGCAAACTCCATGTAAACTGGGCAACTAATATTGTGTATTTCTTTGGGGATGTTAAAGCAGTGACTCTGTGTTTTTTTGGTTTTACTTTTTATTTTGCTTTTTGTTTTTGGTGGGGGTAGGTAGGAACTTTCTTATATCTGTAAAAAGCTTACTTAATGAGTTGGGAAATTTACCAGTAACTGCCATTTCAATGTGGCTGTATGTAGATTATTGCTGACTCCTTTGTAAAGCCTTTTAGAACAGGATGAAGTAAAATGAACCAAAACAGAACACTAAAACATGGTCGTTTGTCTTTTTTTTTTTTTTTTTTCCAGGTTATCTCCCCTCCAGAAGGCTGAGATAGTGGATATGGTTAAGAAACATGGAAAGGCCATCACCCTGGCCATCGGGGACGGATGATCCAGACGGCCCACGTGGGTGTGGGAATCAGTGGGAACGAGGGCACACAGGCCACCAAAAACTCGGATTACGCCATCGCACAGGTCAGTGGCATGGGTGGTCAGGTGGGCATGGAGAGTGTTGAAGACCTCGAATCCACCCCCCGAAGTGTACCCCACTCGCTAAGCTCCTTTCTGTAAGAAACTACCAGTACTTTGTAACCGAGGCCAGGCTCGTGCTGCTCGCCACATACAGGCCAATAAATGGAGAGACAAGGTGTTGGGACAAGGAATTGCAACTTTATTTGAAAAGCCAGCAGGCCAAGAAGATGCTGGACTTGTGTCCCAAAGAACCACCTTGCCTGGGTTAGAATTCAGGCTTCTTTTATACTGAAAGGGGAGGGAGTGAAGTCAAACACTTCTGGGTTCTAGTCAGCCTCTGGAGGGGCTGTGTTAATTTCTCCCTCCTGCAGTCATTCACAGGTGGGCCTGCTCAGGATGTTTCCTGTGAGCTAAACAAAGGTGTTTTAGCTTAATGCTCATTACCTGGGGGGGCAGGGGTCCCAGAGATGTGCCATTATGTGTAATTTAAGCTTCTAGGCAACATCCCTTTAGTGATGAACTTGTAATAGAATACAAAGATTCTTTCCTATTACAACATTTGGGGTTCTCTTTAGTTTTGTCCTTATGCACTTTGCATAAATAAAATCTCCCCATTACCAGCTCTGGAGTTGGCAAAACTGCTTCCACTGAGAATCCGTAGCTCTACTAATATAACCTCCAAATCCCCAGTCTCTCCAGTCTGTACTGTGTGCTTTGCTTTGTGGTGTCTCTTGGTAAAGACTTAAAATATCCCTATTTCCTTTTTTTTTTTTTTTGAAGGAGACACTGCCTCTTGGCAGCCATTTTTAAAAATTGTGTTTTTAGAGGAGTTTTAGCTTCACAGCAAAATGGAGCAGAAAGTACAGACGTTTCCCTTATATCCCCGTGCCCCCCTACACAAAGCCTTCCCTGTTATCAGCATCCTCCACCAGAGCAGTACGTGTGTTACAACTGAAGAACCTACACTGACAGGTCATTATCACCCAAGGTCCACAGTTTACATTAGGATTTGCTCTCGGTGCTGTACAGTCTGTGGGTCTGGACAAATGTACAGTGACACATATCCACCATTACAGTGTCATGGAGTAATCTCACTGCCCTCAAATTCCTCGGCACTTCACACATTCATGCCTCCCTTTGCCCTAAACCTTGGAAACCACTGATCTTTTTACTGTTTCCATAGTTTTGCCCTTTCCATAATGTCATATAGTTGGAATCACACAGAACGTCACCTTTTCAGATGGGTTCCTTTCACTTGGTTATATGCATTTAAAGTTCCTTCAGATCTTTGAAGCCTTGATAGCTCGTTTCTTTTCAGTGCTGAATAATAATATTCCATTGTCTGGATGTATCACAGTTTGTTTATCCATTCACCTGCTGAAGGACATCTTGGTTATTTACAAGTTTTGTCAGTTATGAATTAAGCTGCCATGAACATCAGTGTGCAGGTTTCTTTTTTTTTTTGGCTGCGTTGGGTCTTTGTTGCTGAGTGTGGGCTTTCTCTAGTCGTGGCGAGCGGGGGCTTCTCTTGTTGCGGAGCACAGGCTTTAGGCACGCAGGCTTCAGTAGTTGTGGCATGTGGGCTCTAGAGCACAGGCTCAGTAGGTGTGGCGCATGGGCTCAGTTGCTCCGTGGCATGTGGGATCTTCCTGGACCGGAGATCAAACCCATGTCCCCTGCATAGGCAGGCAGATTCTTAACCACTGTGCCACCAGGGAAGTCCCAGTGTGCAGGTTTTTGTGTGGACAGAAGTTTTCAGTTCCTTTGGGTAAACATCAAACAGTGCAATTGCTGGGTTGTATGGTATGTATAAAAGTATGTTTAGTTTTGTAAGAAAATGCCAAACTGTCTTCCACAGTGGCTGTCGCATTTTTTGGAAGGTGTTTAAGAAGAGTGCATGGTCCTATGATTTAAACCTCCTGCATGTTTATGCACCATCCTTTGCTGTTAACAAGAACACCTCCTGTGTCTACATTTTAATATTTTTACTTTTGAAGAACATTTTAATGAACAATTAAGATATTTTTGGAACAATGTTTTAATAATTTAATGTTGGCTTTTAATAGACGTAATTTTTTAAAATCACATTTGAGCAATGAGCAGTAACACTCTCATTCTTGCCGGATTCAGGAACCACATGTAATTCTTGAGCAGCTCCCTAGGAATAACCCTGGGCCTCTAGGTAGGCCATCCCTAGGGGGCTGTTCTTATGGTGGCTGTCCCTGAGAGGCTAGCTGATTTAGTGGTCTGTCCAAAGGTAAGTGGATGCCTAAAACGAGAGTGGTAACAGCATGGATTGTTAGGGCTTTGCCACATAGATGGAAAGCATACGGTCTCGATGTCTGAATCAGGTCAGTTCTAGAATCTTCTCTTTACTCATGGATTAAGTGTCCTGGTTTTATAGATGGGAAAACCGGGGCTCCTATGTACGAGGGGTCTGAGTTAAGGAAAGTGTCAGTGGATTACCATCAAAGCACCACACTCACCTGTTTCCTTCACTGCTCAATGCCATTGGGATGCATGCTTCCTGTGGGCTCAGCAATTACATGTGCTGTAAACACTGACCTAGTAAACACCCCAGCTGCACACAGCTGGCCGGAATCAGGTGTCCTGGGCCCCCGGGGAATATCTGTTCACCATTTTCTCTAGGGAAGGCAATTCCAGAGTTCTCTTCTTATACCAAATATTAAAAGGGTTTAGAATTGCAGCTGCAGCTGTGATCAGGCAGATGGTACAGGATTCCAGGCTTTCTTTTCTTCCTTCCACCCACCCTGAGTCACCTCACCAAGCCAGTCACTAATGCGGGAGACTGATCTGACTCATGCTTTGACCCCTTTTTATTAAAATGCCATTTCAGGTTAATGAAAACACTTTGAACTCCATCCGTTTTTCTCGTTGTTTGTTTTTCAGTCTCGATTTTACCTGAGAGCAGCTCTTTGACCGGAGCTGGGCAGAAGGGTGTCCTCCACGGTGTGGGCTGTTTCATACTCCCCCAGGATGAGTCTCGTTTCCAGGGCCGTAGTGGCCATTCTCCCATTTCCGCCCCATCTGCCCCCCCACCCCCACCCCGCCTCAGGTGGGCTGGAGCAGAGGGTCCAGCCGTCTTTCCTTTGCTGCCTCTTGCAATGCATGACTCTCCCTTCCTCAGAGGATCAGTGTAATATTCTGCTCACAACCTAGATCTTTTTCTTCTCAGAAAAGAGTAGAGTATTTGTTTCTTCCTCCCTAAACTTCTTAATATTTTAAAACCATCCCAGGAAATGCAACTTTGACTTCAAATGTCTTTTTCCCCCCTGCAGATAAATCAGTGCAAAGCTAAAAATTGGGGCAATAGGAGTGTTGTCTATAATGACTGGTTTAATAGCAAGCTCTAGGCAAAAACAAAAGCTGGCCGCCTCCTTGAATTCACTTATTTCAGTGTAGCTGCACATTTTATGACTCAGCATCTCCCCCCGCCATCCTGACTCTCATGTTCCAAATTCTTTTTTTTTGGTACACGGGCCTCTCACTGCTGTGGCCTCTCCCGTTGTGGAGCACAGGCTCCGGACGCGCAGGCTCAGCGGCCATGGCTCACGGGCCCAGCCGCTCCGCGGCACGTGGGATCTTCCCGGACCGGGGCACGAACCCGTGTCCCCTGCATCGTCAGGCGGCCTCTCAACCACTGCGCCACCAGGGAAGCCCCTCCAAACTCTTAAGCAGTCTTTTTTGAAAGGCTATTTTTCCCCATATGTACCACCTTATGCCACTTGGAGGTATTTAATTTTCGTGGTCACAATTACTGAATTGTCTCATTTTGTGGAATAATTCTCCCAAATATTCATCCCCCAAAATGTTTATTGAGTGCTTCCCACATCTTAGGCGTGAATCCTGGGTGTAAGCAGTGAGTGAGCAGTGAGCCCTGCTCACTTGTTGAAGGTGCAAAGTGCTGTGGAAAAGGAACACATAGATGAGGTAAGGCAGCTGAGGCGTGCTGCAGAGGTCACACGTTACCTCCTTTGTAATTTTACTTTTTCTCTTTATATGCTTATTACAGGAAATGGGGGAAGTGATTCCCATAAGTCTTACGATTCCTATAAGACTTGATCAGACAGAAACATCCGTGACAGAGGTTCTTGTTTCCAGGTTCTCACTTCATTAAATAATCCTGACCCCCTTCTCACGATTAAGGTCCTAGATGTGGATCAGATTAAATTCAAAGCCTTGTAGGTGACAAGTGAAAATCCAAGCAGAATTTGCTGGGCAAAAAAGTGATGTTTATTCATTTATTTTAATGATAAAAGTTAATTTTATAAAGCTTTAACAAAATTCCTTTATAGTGAACAGTCATGTCAGGTTGTCTGGGAATAGGTTTCATTCTGCTTCTGTCCTCCAGAGTGGGAACTGCTGAGCTGGGAAAGCAACACTTTGTGGAGTTTGTCTGTAAGTGGTAGGTTCCTTTGAACTCCATTGACCATTATTTCTGTCTTTTAGTTTAGCTACTTAGAGAAGCTTCTGTTGGTTCATGGAACTTGGCATTATTTTCGAGTGACCAAATGCATATTGTATCGTTTGTACAAGAATGTTGTGTTATACATCATTGAGGTAAGAAAGGAGATAACGCTTTCTTTACTTGAGGAGTTAGATCTTATCTTTGACATAGAGCTTGATAGTTTAGGTTTTTTTGTATTTATCTCACTTAAAATACTGTTACATAAGCCTGCTTTAAGCTTTTGCTCACATAAAATCGATTTAACATTTTTGCTTAACATTTTTTGTTATGATATCATGATAACTTGTTGACATAATCTGTGCTTAAAAAAAAATATCCTGGGCTTCCCTGGTGGCGCAGTGGTTGGCAGTCCGCCTGCGGGGGACACGGGTTCGTGCCCTGGTCCGGGAAGATCCCACATGCCGCGGAGCGACTGGGCCCGTGAGCCATGGCCGCTGAGGCTGCGTGTCCGGAGCCTGTGCTCCGCAACGGGAGAGGCCACAACAGTGAGAGGCCCGCGTACCGCAAAAAAAAAAAAAAATCCTGTTTGGAACTGAAGTGCATCTCTGCCGGCTCCAGACCCTCCTGGTGATTAAAGGCACCAGAAATCTCTGGGCTTCTGAGCTGTCTTCCTCCTGACACGGGAAATCTTGTCCCAAGGCTATTGTTGCCTTCCTGACATCCCACTAAGGGACGGGAAGGGCCTTGTTCTCGCAGACGCACGCTCTTTCCTTTTGTGTCTCGGCTGCACTTAGCGCTGGTGGTTGAAGCAAGTGGAAAAAGAAAACTTTTCACTAGCATTGTCTCCACATGAACAAAATAACATGAAAGAAACCCGTCTCCGCCCTCCTCTCCGTGTTGGGGGCAGCGGGGCCGTGGCTTCCACACTGCAGCCAGCCGTGCTGCCTCCGGGGGGCTGCCGTCCTCACAGCCACACTGGCACAGCGCCCGGCAGCAGGACCTCTGTTTTCCTGAAAATGGACCCAAGAAGAGATCCATAACTGCATTTTTCACGGGCTCTGAAAGTTTGCCATGCCTTTATTGCTTCTGAAAAAGCATGTTTTCTCTAGTGTGTAGTGTATAAGGGTTATGGGATATGGGAAGTGAATCTTCCTTCTTTTATTGAAGTATTGTTGATTTGCAATATTAGTTTCAGGTGTACGACATAGTGATTCAGTAGTTTTACAGATTATACTCCGTTTAAAGTTATTACAAAATAACTACTGCATTTCCTTGTGCTGTATAATATATTCTTGCTACTTTTTAAAAAATTATTATTTATGTATTGGTTTTTTTAATTGAAGTATAGTTGACTTACAATACTATATTATTTTCATGTGTGCATGCTTAATTTTTTTTATACATGGTAGTTTGTGTCTCTTAATCCCACACCCCTATCTTGCCCCTCCCTCACTTCCCTCTCCTCATTGGTAATCACTAGTTTGTCCTCTCTGTCTATGCCTGTTTTGTTATATACATTCATTTGCTTTAATTTTTAGATTCCACATATAAGTGTTAACATAGAGTATTTGTCTTTCTCTGTCTGGCTTATTTCACTTAGCATAATACTTTCTAGGTCCATACATGTTGTCTCAAATGGCATCATTTCATTCTTTTTTATGGCTGAGTAACATTCCATCGTATGTATATACCACATCTTTATTCCTGTGTAGATAGGCACAGTATTTACAATAGCCAAGATATGGGAGTGAATCTTCTAACTACCGTTCTGACTTGAAAAATACCTGTGTAAGCTTTAAATTTGGTTGTGGAAATATGTTTTGAAATATCTTATTTTGAAGTAATTATAGATTCACAGGAAGTTACAAAAAATATTTACAGGAGATCTTGTGAACTCTTCACCCAGTTTCCCCCAGAGATAACACTGTGTATAATACAGGTGTTAATATGAAAACCAGGACATTGATACTGGTACAACTTACAGAGCGTATTCAGATTTCATCAGCTTTACATGCACATGTGTGTATGTGTGCATGTGTGTCGCTCTATGCACTTTTATCGCTGTGTAGACTCACATAATCACCAGAGTAATCCAGATACAGACCTGTTCCAATAAAAGGTAGAAACCTGCCCCATCACCACAGGATCCGCCTTGTGCCACTCCTTTATGTCCACACCCACCCCTAACCCCTGGCAGTGGCTAATCTGTTCTCTTTTCCTACCACTGGGTTCTTGCAAGAACGTTATAAAAGTGCAATCATGTACTACATAACTTTCTGAGACTGGATTTTTTTCACTCAGTATAATTCCCTTCGGATCCATCCAAGTTGTTGCACAATCATTTTTCCTTTTTATTGCTGTGTAGTCCTCCACCTGTTGAAGGACATGTAGGTTGGTTCCAGTTTGGAGCCATCATGATTAAAGTTCTGTTAACATGTGTATAGGCTTATGTGTAAACACGCGTTTTCACTTATTCAGGGTAAGTGTCCAAGAGTACATTTGCTGAGTCATAGGTAAGTGTATGTTTAGTCTTAAAAGACACTGCCAGGGCTTCCCTGGTGGCGCAGTGGTTGAGAGTCCGCCTGCCGATGCAGGGGACGCGGGTTCATGCCCCGGTCCGGGAAGATCCCACATGCCGCGGAGCGGCTGGGCCCGTGAGCCATGGCCGCTGAGCCTGCGCGTCCGGAGCCTGTGCTCCGCAACGGGAGAGGCCACAACAGTGAGAGGCCCGCGTACCGCAAAAAAAAAAAAAAAGACACTGCCAAACGGTTTTCCAGAGTGGCTTTACCATTTTAAATTCTCACTGGCAAAGTACCTGTTCTCCTGTTTTTCTAGATCTTTGCCAGCGTTCGGTGTTACTACTATTTGTTATTTCAGCCATGCTGATAGATGTGTAGTAAGATCTCACTGCGGTTTTCAATTACATTTTGCTAACGGCTCATGATGTTGAACATCTTTTCATGTACTTATTTGCTCTTTGCATATCTTCTTCAGTGAAATGTCTCTTCATATCTTTTGTCATTTCTAACTGAATTGTTAGGTTTTTTCACTGTTAACTTTTGAGAGTTCTCCACATATTCTAGAGATTAGTCCTGTGTCAGAAATGAAGTTATTTCCTCCCAGCCTGTATCTTGTCATGTTGTGTTTTCATGGTATAATGTTAGCTGTAGGTTTTTTGGTAGATGCCTTTCATCAAGGTGAGGAAGTTCTCCTCGTTTCCTAGAATGCTGAGAGGTTTTTTTTGTTGTTTTGTTTTGTTAACATCTTTATTAGAGTATAATTGCTTTACAATGGTGTGTTAGTTTCTGCTTTATAACAAAGTGAATCAGTTATACATATGTCCCCATATCTCTTTCCTCTTGCATCTCCCTCCCTCCCACTCCTCTAGGTGGTCACAAAGCACCGAGCTGATCTCCCTGTGCTATGCGGCTGCTTCCCACTAACTGTCTATTTTACGTTTGGCAGTGTATATATGTCCATGCCACTCTCTCACTTTCTCCCAGCTTACCCTTCCCCCTCCCTGTATCCTCAAGTCCATTCTCTAGTGGGTCTGTGTCTTTATTCCCGTCTTGCCCCTAGGTTCTTCTGACCTTTTTTTTTTTAAATTCCATATATATGTGTTAGCATATGGTATTTGTTTTTCTTTCTGACTTCACTCTGTATGACAGTCTCTAGGTCCATCCACCTCACTACAAATAACTCAGTTTCGCTCCTTTTTATGGCTGAGTAATATTCCATTGTATATATGTGCCACATCTTCTTTATCCATTCAACTGTCGATAGACACTTAGGTTGCTTCCATGTCCTGCCTATTGTAAATAGAGCTGCAATGAACATTTTGGTACATGACTCTTTTTGAATTATGGTTTTCTCAGGGTATATGCCCAGTAGTGGGATTGCTGGGTCATATGGTAGTTCTATTTGTCGTTTTTTTAAGGAACCTCCATACTGTTCTCCATAGTGGCTGTATCAGTTTACATTCCCAGCAATAGTGCAAGAGGGTTCCCTTTTCTCCACACCCTCTCCAGCATTTATTGTTCCTAGATTTTTTGATGATGGCCATTCTGACCGGTGTGAAATGATATCTCATTGTAGTTTTGATTTGCATTTCTCTAATGATTAATGATGTTGAGCATTCTTTCATGTGTTTATTGGCAGTCTGTATATCTTCTTTGGAGAAATGTCTATTTAGGTCTTCTGCCCATTTTTGGATTGGGCTGTTTTTGTTTTTTGTTTGTTTGTTTGTTTTTTGCGGTACGCGGGCCTCTCACTGCCGTGGCCTCTCCCGTTGTGGAGCACAGGCTCCGGACGCGCAGGCTCAGCGGCCATGGCTCATGGGCCCAGCCGCTCCGCGGCACGTGGGATCTTCCTGGACCGGGGCACGAACCCATGTCCCCTGCATCGCCAGGCGGACTCTCAACCGCTGCGCCACCAGGGAAGCCCAGTAATGGTATTTCCTTTAAAATTTTTGAAATTTATTTTTTGGCCACGCCATGTGGCACATGGGATCTTAGTTCCCTGACCAGGGATGGAACGCGCACCCCCTGCAGTGTAAGCACTCAGTCGTAACCACTGGACTGCCAGGGAAGTCCCAATGATGGTATTTTAAAATTTCCTTTTCCAATTTTTCGTTACCATTTAAAAATTTTTTTAAATTTATTTATTTGGCCTTGCTGCGTGACGTGCGTGCTCTTGAATCGAACCCATGCACACTGCAGTGGAAGCAGGGAGTCTTAACCACTGGACCGCCAGGGAAATTACTGTTACTGTTTTGAAGTACAATTTTTATAATTACCTTATAGCTTGTGACTTGCTAAATTCACTAATCATTCTCGTAGCTATTTTTTTCTTTATTAGGATTTTCTCTATATATAACCATATTGTCTGTGGATAGAGAGGTATGCTTCTTCCTCATTTATTTTTATTGCATTAATGCACAGGCTGGGCCATCCAGTACGGTTTTATTTATTTATTATTATTATTAATTTTATTTATTTTTTGGCTGTGTTGGGTCTTGGTTGCCGTGTGTGGGCTTCCACTAGTTGCAGCGAGCAGGGGCTACTCTTCATTGCGGTACGCGGGCTTCTCATTGCGGTGGCTTCTCTTGTTGCGGAGTACGGGCTCTAGGCACGCGGTCTTCAGTAGCTGTGGTGTGCAGGCTTCAGTAGTTGTGGCACTCGGGCTCAGTAGTTGTGGCTTGTGGGCTCTAGAGCGCAGGCTCAGTAGTTGTGGTGCATGGGCTTTGTTGCTCCACGGCATGTGGGATCTTCCCAGACCAGGCATTGAACCCGTGTCCCCTGCATTGGCAGGCGGATTCTTAACCACTGCACCACCAGGGAAGTCCCTTGGAGTCATTCTTAATTCCTCCTTTCCATTGCATTGGCTCTGCCATCTCATTATATTCAGTCTGGTCACTTCCCACTCACCCACGCCACTGCTGGCACATGGTCTGAACCACTGTCGTATGTCTACACTGCTTCAAAAACCTCTTAAGGAGTTTCCTGCTTCTACCCTTGCCCCTCAGACAGCAACCAAAGTGATGCATTAAAATTATGTCAGCCCAAGCACATCGATTTTCTGCCCAAAACCCTGCAATGGCCATCCATCACGTTCAACGTAAAAGCCTGCCAGTGCCCCAGAAGACTGACTTGACCTGGATGCCATACTTTCCTGGTGTCATCTCCTACTCTTCTCCCTCCTCCCTCATCCCACTCCAGCCTTTGTGCTCTCCTCACACTGTACCAGGAGCACACTTGCCCCAGGGCCTTTGCACTGGCTGGCAGCTCTGCCTAGGAAAGTGAATCCCTTATACATCTATGGAGCCCCCTCCTTCACTTCCTTCAAGGCTTTGTCCAAATGTCACCTTCTCAATGAAGCCTACCCTGACCACTCTCTTGCTACACAGCCCTCACCCCTGATTCCAGTTTACACTTTTTTTTTTTTTTTTTTTTTTTTGCGGTACCCAGGCCTCTCACTGTTGTGGCCTCTCCCGTTGCGGAGCAACAGGCTCCGGATGCGCAGGCTCAGCGGCCATGGCTCACGGGCCCAGCCGCTCCGCGGCACGTGGGATCTTCCCGGACCGGGGCACGAACCCGTGTCCCCTGCATCGGCAGGCGGACACTCAACCACTGCGCCACCAGGGAAGCCCCAGTTTACTTTTCTATTTGTTCATGGCACACTCTTGGGCGCTATATGATTAACTTTTTATTGCATTCTTATTTATTATCTGTCTTCATGGCTAGACTGTAAACTCCATGAGAACAGGATTTTTTTTTGTTTCACTGATTCATTCCAAGAATGCTGTATCTAAAAACAGGAATATTTCCAGCATTATGGATTCTCTACCAGGTTTAATATTGTCTGTTGTCCCCCAACATGTTTTCAGCTTCATAAACTACCTTTCTGGGTTCTAGTTGTAAGTTTCAGTTTCAAGACTCAGACCTTTCTAGGGCCTCTCCTCTTGAATGGTAGTGGGAAAATGAAACAAGTGACCCTGGGCCACTGTTTCAGCTGCTCAGACAAGCCCCATATACAGGCATGGGCCACCCAGCCCCTCAGCCAGGCTGCATCCTCCAGCACACGTTTCTCATGTAGGGCCTGGCACTACATCAGAATCCCTGGGAGGACTTCAAAAAGCACACACCGATGTCCAGCCACCCACAAATCAATTGTGGCCCCAGAAAGAAGGATGTAGAAAAGGCTTCTTAAGTGGTTCTAATGCAGCCAGGTTTGCAAATTGCTCCATCCCCAAGCCCTCTCTAGACTACCTGCCTCGGTCAGTGGCCTGGCTGACGTGGCCACTGTATCCCAGTCCGGTGGGAGTTTTGATTTCTGTCACCAGAATGTTCACTTGTATGTATTAGTCATCTAACAGAGCCCCCTGTGCTTTGCTCTCTTAGGTGGGTATGCATTTTCTCAAGTAGAACATGCTGTGATTTCTCAGGAAGAACTAGTCCGTTCTTATGACGCTACCAAAAGCAAACCCCGGAGGACTTTTACTCCTGCCTTTTCCACGTCCATCACCGAGTAAGATCTGGGTCCCTGTGTCCCGCACTTATATGTCCTTCCCTGAGGTGGCTACAATGAGCCAGTACTCCTCAACACCCCTTTCTGTGACTGGCCAGTTTGTTATTTATGTATCGATTGAGTCACAATCCTTGGGTCTAAATAATGGAGGAAACCTATTGGCTTTTTCTTAATTTACCTTTAGTGTTTTACCTAATTTATTTATTTTTCTGTGGCTGTGAGATAATTTGTCAGTTCAGTCTAAAGTATAAAATTAAAAGCATTATGTTTTACCAAAATTTAAACTTTGGTACAAGTTGTTTTGGGGAAAAAAGGTAAAGGATGTTATGTTGCATAATAAGCTTGTCTTGCTTAACTGGAAAGGGGTCAGACAGAGATTATCTTTTGAACACTGACAGATTAAGGGTACAAGGCACCATATAAAACATTTTTCTAAGTAGAGTGTCCTGTCCTGTCATGTTTGAGTTATATTTGCTGTGTATAGAATGTGCACCGCAGTCTTGATTTCAGTGAACTCACATAATGAGTGTAGCATAGACTAATCTTGGGCCTCAAAATCAGGTGTGCAAGAATTACCATATCTCATTAATCTCCCTCTGAGTCCCCCCTACATTAGGGCTAGTAGAAAATTCAACCCCAATCACTCTTGTGGCTCTGCCTTAGGTGTGTACAAACTTCCCAGGGTTTCAGACACTGCAAAGCACTGGCACCTCCATCCTTCTGTCATCTGCCCACACAGGTCACCAGTAAGACACACGGTTTCTTTTGGCCACTTGATGAGGGTTCTGTGCCAGGTATGGGGCACTGGAACCTTTGCGGAGGTTGAGATGCCCACGCCTGTGGTCTAACATTCCTGTCCTAGAGAACATCGTCTCCCCAGCGCACTTTGAGGGAACAAACAGGTGTCTTTCAAACCCCTCCTCTAGTCCAGGGTAGAGCCCCCTTTCTCAAATCCTATTCTACTTAGTGAGGTTTTAGAGGTCAAGACCAAGAATTCTTGTAAACTACCTCTGTTTTCTGTGCTGCCAAGTGACCCTTCTGAGCAAATGAACTAAAGAGCCTGATACCTGTTTGAATGGAAATAAGGCAACAAGGAAACACTGGGAGAAAAAGCCCAATAAACATATCAAAAAAGTTATTCACAAATAGATAAACAAAATGTGGTATAGCCATACAGTGGAATGTTATTCAGCCTTAATAAGAATGAACTACACACAACATGGATGAACCTGAAAAACATTATGTTAAGTAAAAAAAGCCAGTCATAAGGGGCCACATACAACATGATTCCATTCACAGGAAATTTATAAGCAAATCTATAGATGTAAAGTAGATTAGTGGTTGCCTAGGGCTGGGGGCGTGGGGTTGAATGGAATGTGGAGTGATTGCTAACGACCACAGTGCTTCTCTTGAAGATGACGAAAACGTTCTTCCTTTGGACCGTGGTGGTAGTTGCACAATTCTGTAATATTCTAAAAAGTATTGAATTATGCACTTAAGGGTGGATTTTATGGTATATGAATTATATCTCAATAAAGCTGTTAAGTTTTCTAATCACCTATTTAAAAAGTAATAAATAAATTCAGAAATTGTGAAGCTACAAGGTCCGTATAAAAATCAATTGCAGGGGCTTCCCTGGTGGCGCAGTGGTTGGGAGTCCGCCTGCCGATGCGGGGGACACTGGTTCGTGCCCCGGTCCGGGAGGATCCCGCATGCCGCGGGGCGGCTGGGCCCGTGAGCCATGGCTGCTGAGCCTGCGCGTCCAGAGCCTGTGCTCCGCAACGGGAGAGGCCACAACAGTGAGAGGCCCATCAATTGCATTTTTATATGTTACCAACAAACAACTGGAAAATGAAATTTCTTTTAAGATAACATTTATAATAGCATCAGAAGACAGGAAATAAGTATAGGTCTAAAAAACATGTGCAAGATCTATATACTAAAACTACAAAACACTTATGGAAAAAAACTAGGCAGATGTAATAAATGAAGAGATGTACTATGTTTTTGGATCAGAAAACTCATTATTGTTAAGATGTCAGTTCTCCCCAAACTGATCAACAGGGTCAACAAAGTCATAATAAAATCATAAATAAAAATACTATTTATAGTAGGGATTTACATTTAGGAATAAATTTAACAAAATAATACTGAACACCGTAAAACATTGCTGGGAGAAATGAGAGGTGATGTAAATAAACGGAGAGATAGGGACAAACACATCCTATAGATGAATAAGTGGAAAGAGTCCAATCCTTGGTAGAAACATATCAGCTCTGGTCAGACTACCATAAGCCGCTAATTTGAGAGGAGCCGGCCTGGAGGCAAAGCCAGCCCTCAGAGGTTGGTGGATAAAGAGATGGAAAAAACCTGGGTCCTTTCAGTGATCTAGTTGAGCAGGTACCAGGGGATGGGGGTGGGAGGGTGGAAGGCAATTGAGTTAGTATGAAGGAACTGTGAATAAACAGGGTGTCCTCGCTGACATGTGGGTTACATGAGTGACTTTCAGGAATGCCAGACTCATTCTATGATTCCTCAACGCTTTTATGTGTTTGCAGTAAATATTTGTTATGTAGATAGTACATACTGCACCTTTCACTAGGGGTAAGAGCAGGAAACAAGAAAAACACGTTGCCTGACATCATGCAGGTTACAGTCTGGTTAGGGAAAAATTATTACATACATACTTTACTTTGACAGAGTCTTGCCTATTCTCAGAAAAATATCCTTTCCCCAGCCAGTAAGGCTCACTGAGGAGAAGATTTCCTGGCCCAAAACTAACCCAACTATGGACCATCCTACGTAAATTATCTGGGGAAATTTTTTCTTCCAAAGCTCCCCGTTGAAGCCTTATTTCTGCTCAGGAAGCCTATTTTGGAGGCTTCCTGGTGGAAACGAACTTACTAAAGACCTGTGTGCAGTCTATTGCCAGCCTGTGCTTCCCAAGGCTGGTTGCTCAGACTTCCTGTCCGTTGTCGCTGTTTGGTTGGTTTTTCAAGTAGTAGGACACTAGGTGGAACGGGTGGTCTGTCCATTTCCTGTCAATACAGGCCAGCCACAGTCCGCCTCTGGGTGCTTGGTCCACTACGGATCCCCAACCTAGTAGAATGAAATGCAACATTCACCAGGAAATGAATGATCTCACGGCAACTACAAGATCAGGTCTTCCCTGAATTCGAGTTTTTAACCCCTCAAGTTGGCATTTTTGTCCAGTTATCTTAAAGTTTTTACATTTATGAATCGTGCCCAGAAAGACCAGCCACATTCCATACTTTGAAAACTAAAACAGAAATTGCTTAAGACACCCTGGGACAAGTCACCTCTCAAGAATCTTGTTTGTGCAGAACAAGGAGGCCATCCTTTGGAGTCCCTGGGAGCTTTAACATCTGGGATCCCTCCTTTCCCTGCAGGGGGCTGGGGGACTTGGAGAGACCCAGGACGCTCCGGAAATCCAGGCCCAACCGGGCGCGGCGCGGGGCGGGGCCGAGCAAAGAGGAGGGGCGCGGCCCGGGGGAGGGTGGTCGTCCGCGCCGGGTGCAGGCCCGGAGGTGAACGCCGCGGTGGCGCGTCCTCCCCGCTCGCCCGGTAGCAGGGCACCCGGAGGGCAGGAAGCGGGCCTCCCAAAGCGCCCCCAAGGCTCACGGCAGGTGGCGCCCCCGCCAGCCACACCCTGCCCCAGCTCTTGCTAAGCCGCCCAAGTTCGCGACACCCTCTTCTCGTTTTACCAACCCGGCGCCTCCTCCAGCCCCGCCAGGTGAGTGGGGTCGCGCTGGGCCGGCGGGGAGGGGAGGGGCCGGACTCGGTGGGGCGGGGCTCGAGCTAACGGGGGGGCGGGGGCGGGGCAGGCCTTCCCTTCTCCGCGCCCCCCGGGCAGCCTCGGGTGAGCAGCCTCGCTGCCCGCGGTTACCGGAGGAGGGGATGGGCGCCGGTGTGTGCACAGGTGTGAGTCCGCTAGAGGGGAAAAGCGCCCCGACACCCCGCCGGGCGCCGTTTGTCCCCCGACCCCGGGGGTAGGTCAGCCGCGGCAGGCGTTGGTCGCCGAGCTCGGAGGCGAGGAAGCGGCGCCGGGCACGTTCACCAGCCACCCGGCCTCAGCCTCCTCCTCCTCCGAGACCCAAGCCCGCGGCGGATCTGCGCGGGGGCGGACAGCGCGGCGTCCCTGGGACTCGTTAGGGACGCGGGTTCGCTGCCCATCCCCGGGCCACGGAGTCGGAAACTCGGCGCCTCCCGCACGCGTCCGTGTTCGCGGACCAGCTCCGCGGGGGTTCCCACGCGCAAGGGCGCCCCGCCCTCGGAGAGCCTCAGCCCGGGCGGGTTTGCACCGTCCATGCGGGGAGGGCGCGGGGCTTCGGACACACCCGCGAGCCGGTCGTTAGTTCACCGGCTCCTTAGGCGCCCAGGTCTGGCTGAGCTGCGTGAGGACAGCCACGTCCGACACGTGATTGGTGCCCAACTCGGAAAGAGCAGTTTTACATGCTTAGGGTTTCCCTGTCCGGGGTGGCCCTGCAGTCTGGCCAGGGCTCAGCCCCTGCTGTTGGAAGCCGCTGGGTGGCATCACAGCGAGGAGCCCTGAACCCCTGGGCTTCACTCGGCGCGGAGTAAGGCTTTAGGGAAAGAAGCTTTTGGGTTTAGCCAGTGGGGAGCATGCTGCCCTCCACTGACGACACAGCTAAAATTGTCCCCGGTTCCTAAAGGTGAGTGTGCTTCTCGGTTCATTTAGTGTGCACAGCTGAAGGTTCTGCTGGGCATCGTTCACGTTCTTTGAATTCTTGGAAAAAGGAAGGCGTGGCTGCGGTTTTCACCTGCCCCTTATCAAGCGGGCAGAAGCTTTGGTGTTGTGAAAGTGTTCTCCCTGGGCCAGGAAAACATCAAAGTTGTGGACTTAAAACTTCTCGCTTCAATGTAAGCAAATCCTCCTGATTCTTTGGGTTCACTTAAGTCAACCGGAGGGGGAGTATTATTCAATAAAGGGACACTATTAGTTTTCTTTCTCTCTTTCTTCCTTTTTTTTTTTTGACACTATTAGTTTTCTTCTGCCTTTCAGTAGGTTCTCTTTGAAAACAGTTATCTCATCGTCTTGTTAGCTGTTAAGCCTTAAGAAGGTTTTGAGCAGACACACAAATTGTTCTCTGAAAAGCAGTGCCTTGTGACCTTATCTGGGCGTAGGGAAACTGGAAAGGTGGAGTAAGTAGATGGAGACTGACAGGCACTCTGGGGGGAATATGCTAGAGGGCTGGGTAGGTAAATCCCAGCAAAATCTACGCCAGCGTAGGAAGAGTCAGCTGCTCAAAATGGTCCAGGCTGCCGCAGATGGCGTTATTTCGTGATGTAGCAGAGTGATCACTATTTGTATGTGTGGGACCTCTTTAATGCCGCGTCACTTGCCTTGGTCAGTACAAATTGTGCAAAAACGAACCTTTCCCGGGATCTCGCGTGCACCTGGCGTGGTGCTGGGGGGCTCAGGCCTCAGGCTTGAGAAGATGGAGATTTGGATTTGGACGTGGCAAGTACGGAAATCGATTGTTTGAGCCCTGTGTTCTGTTTCCTCCTCCCACCAAAAACCACGTGCACGAAAAATACTTTCCCAAAGTCTGCTGTCTGGACTTTAATTTTGTTCATGTTCTGTAGATATTTAAACTTTTTAAACATCACATTTCTGAAGCTTCTAGTACAAGTGGTAACAGCAAATATAAACCATTCTCTTCATTCTTCTGATCACATTATTTTGATTATTTCTCTGAAATGGGATTTCTTTCCTTAATGACCTCTTTCTGTTGCTTTGTTTTGAGAGCTGCTTATTTGACTGTCTGTCTTAGATCTATACTAGGTTAGAGCAATATTCAAAATTACCAATTCTACACAGCCATCAGCAAACACCCGGCCTCTTGTCGTACTTAAATAGATACTTGAATTATTATAATAATTAAAAAACTATCTCATAAGTAAGGATGGGGAATTAAAATTCATTTGCTGTTCTAGGAATTGTTCTGAATTAGGGAAAAAGCCACAGGAATCTTTTCCCCTGAAATAATGATTCAGAAATTTTAGAATACTGCAAGGCAGACCGAAAGACACCAGGGGGCAGGAGAGACTTTTTTCCTTTGGTCAGCTCTTTCCCTAGTTTATGAAGAAAGAACACACCTCCAGTGTTACCTCTGTAGCTTTTCCACCTATGAGATCTGCGTTTGTTTTCTTCACAGTTTACATATTTTCCTGTTATGAACTGGCTTTTCCCCCTGCACTGGGTAAAAATCTAATTGGCTATGTATTAACTGCAAATCAAACATCTGGCCCAACAGATGAATATTTGTTTCACATAATTAGCTCCCAAAGCAGCAGCTGAGGCCTGGAAGTGCGTTCTCTTCTGGTCAGGCAGCATCCTTCTTCTTCAGAATGTTAGGATGTGTTCAAAGGGGGCTTTAGGAAAAAAAATATGCATAGAGTAGGAAGTATTTCCTAGAAAATAGGAACTGGGAAAAAAAAACCCACCGGTAGCCAAAACAAAATGTAAATAAGTGGTAGGCATTATATTGTGTTCAATAAATATTCCTTACCTGGATGAATTTATAAAACGTGCTTTGGGAACAGTACTCTTCAACATTTTTAACCCCATATACCCAATGATTAAAAGTAATTTTCCTGTCCCTTCTTTATGATATTGGGAAATTTCAGAAAAAATGGTTTGTTTCATCTTCCAAGTAGGCAGTGGTCTTAAAACAGTGAATTTTATGCCTGCCCCTTTCAGAGATTCTGAAGTGTCTGCCTGCTTTGGTTGGGGAAATAATCATTTTCATGGTGGGAGCAACTAGGATGTGTCGTGTAACATGGGAGACAAATGTTAGTTTGCTTCTCTTGTGGTCCCTGATCAAGCTCCCTGCCCTCTTTAGCTCACCTGTCCAGGCCATCTTCAGACTCCCGGTAGAGTTATCAAACGATGACGTAACCTTGGCGCCTCTGCTAGAGATGGTTGAACACCCCAGCACCACCTGCCTGCCCGACCTCTCCTCCCTGCCCTGGGCTCTAGCGCCTCCGCACGTGCTCCTCCGGTCAGGACTCCCCACCGCCCATTTTCAGACCCATGTGTCTTTGCAGGGGCTCCCCTCCTGCCTGAGATGCCCTGTCCTCCTCCTTCACCCAGCCTAGAGATCTTCCTCCAGTCTCCTCTGAGCTCTGCTTCAACCAGTTTTTTGTTTTGTTTTGTTTTGGTTTTTTTTGGCGGTACGCGGGCCTCTCACTGTTGTGGCCTCTCCCGTTGTGGAGCACAGGTTCCGGACGCGCAAGCTTTAGCGGCCATGGCTCACGGGCCCAGTCGCTCCGCGGCATGTGGGATCCTCCCGGACCGGGGCACGAACCCGTGTCCCCTGCATCGGCAGGCGGACTCTCAACCACTGCGCCACCAGGGAAGCCCCCGACCAGTTGTTTTTAACATCACACGGTCTTGTCTCCATCCTGTAGACTAAGTGTCTTTTTACTCACATTACCAGCGCCTCACACATGTCTTCCCTATAGTAGATGCTCAGTAAATGCTTGCTGGGTAAATAGAGTTCTGGCCAGGTCCACGGCTGAACTTTTCTGCAGGTTTAGTTGACGTTCTCTGGCAATGAATGATCCACACGTTTTAACTGGACCTTTAAAACTCATTCTTATGGAAAGCAGAGGGAAAAAAATTCCAGGTCTGAGTAATCACTTGAACCCATCACGTTTATTGTATCAGGCACTTTTGATTGCCGTCCCATATTTCGGGCAGAGTTCCTGAATGCAAGTAGACAGCTGGCCCTGGCCGAGCATTCAGCAAGGAGCCCACCCTCCCTCGAATCTGTACCAGCTGCTTCTCATCTTCTAATTCCACAATCTGTTAAATCCCCACCAGTTGAATTTCTTGATACTGATTTCGGAAGTAGCTTTGTAACAATTAACTAAAAGGCTATTCCAACAAAAAACTCTAACGTAGGAAATAAAATTATGTCATGTTTCTTCTACTGGGTGTGCCATTCCTTAACTTGGAGGGAGAAAAGGGTTTGTTGTTTTCTGTTTTTAATCTTCTCCGGTACGTAATATACAATCCCCTCCCCCTCTCACATACTCTTCTGCAGTTTTAAAATAGCAACTACAGCTGCCAGTGGAGACTCTTCCGGGATTTTAAGGCCACTAATCAATTTCACAGCTGGAGGCAAAGCACTTTGCTGCGGAATAGTTTGCCGTGACATACCAGGTGCTTTGAGCTTGTCAGGGCGGCCAGAGGTTTAGGGTTAACGAGTAGGGGGAGCTGGGGCCACGTGATGAGGCCAGCAGCGCCGACTCCTGCCCCCTCTTGCCTGCACTGTGCAGGAACCGGGCCGGGGGGACCCCAGCTCCTCCGGGAGCAGAGAGCTGGGACCAGGGGGACCCCACCTCTCCCAGAAGCCTCCGGGAGCAGAGAGCTGGGACCAGGGGGACCCCACGCCCCCCAGAAGCCTCCGGGAGCAGAGAGCTGGGCCCAGGGGGACCCCACCTCCCCCAGAAGCCTCCGGGAGCAGAGAGGTGGGACCAGGGGGACCCCAAGTCCTCCAGAAGCCTCCGGGAGCAGAGAGCTGGGACCAGGGGACCCCAAGTCCTCCAGAAGCCTCCGGGAGCAGAGAGCTGGGACCAGGGGGACCCCACCTCTCCCAGAAGCCTCCGGGAGCAGAGAGCTGGGACCAGGGGGACCCCACCTCTCCCAGAAGCCTCCGGGAGCAGAGAGCTGGGAAGGTCAGAGCTGCCGGTTTCCTCTCTTACTGAGCACAAGCCGCAGACTTAAAGCGTATGAAGAAGCGAAGTCCGCCTTGAAGGACACCTCCTCTTACCCGCTGTTCCTCACCCTCCACAGGCATCGGAGCTGCGGAAGGGTTCCCTGGAACACGGATTGCTGGGCCTCATTCCAGAGTGCTGACTCCATTGGTCTGGAGTCAGGCCCGAGAATCTGCATTTCTAACCCATTCCCAGGCGACGCCAGTGGCTCTGCTGGTCCTGAAACAAACCATCGTTGGAACTTCTTCTCTAGCCAATTAGTTTGCTTTCTTTCACTCAAATATTTACTCACAAGAGAGTTTGCTTCCCCCCAACAAACACGTAGATACAGAGAACAGAGTGGTGGTTTTACCAGAGGTGGGTTGAGGGGAGGGTGACATCGGTAAAGGGGGTCAACTGTATGGTGACCGATGGGAACTAAGTTTTTGGTGGTGAGCATATTGTAGGGTAGACAGAAGTGGAAATAAAATGTACACCTGAAACATGTAAATCAATGCCACTGCAATAATGTAACAGTTTGTTTCCTTGTGTCCCTTACAAACAGTCTGCTTCACTCACCAACACTTCCCTCCAATGTTAGACTAAGATCCATATGGTCAGATAATTGCTCTTGCCTAATTTTAGACTAAGTGTGTCGGGAGAATAACAGAAGGACTGTGTTAGAAAATCATCATTGTAGAAAATTTCCTTTCTTTAAACATGTTTTTAAAGGTATCTTTGGTATGTAAGTTTCATGAACTCAAGGCACTTTAATTGTGCATCTGAGCCAGTGTGTGGTGGAATAGAACACTTCTATCCAGACTCCCTTTTCCCGGAAGCTCAAGTTAGTTTTAATAGCAGATTGAGGGGGTCTCTTTTTCTTTTCTTTTCTTTTTTTTTTTTTTTTGCGGTATGCGGGCCTCTGACTGTTGTGGCCTCTCCCGTTGCGGAGCACAGGCTCCGGACGCGCAGGCTCAGCGGCCATGGCTCACGGGCCCAGCCGCTCCGTGGCATGTGGGATCCTCCCAGACTGGGGCACGAACCCGCGTCCCCTGCATGGTCAGGCGGACTCTCAACCACTGCGCCACCAGGGAAGCCCCGGAGGAGCTCTCTTAATTTCCTACCAGGAATAAGCTGTCCGTCAGGTCATAGGGTGACTTATTGTAAAGTGAACTTCTCCATCCTCGCTGAGCTCATCCCAGAGGCTGTCAGAGAGAGAATGTAGCTCAGTCTTTAGAACTCAAGTTCTGGAGTCAGATTGACCTGACTTGGACCTGAGAAAGCTTCCAAACCCTCGTGGGCCTCCGGTGTTCCGGTGTGTGTGTGTGTGTGTAATTCTAAATTGGAGACAGTAACTCTTACCCTATAGAGATGCACCACACACGTGCTTGGGCTGACTCCTAAATGATCACATGGCAAAGTCACTGAGGCCAAAGCCAAATATCGCCATCACGAAATGGATTTCTGGGATAAAAGAATAACCCTGCTATTGCTATTAGAAAGTAATCATTAACGGAACCAGGTGTCTGTTGCCACGATAATGCTATGTAGCCAGTAGCTACAAAACTTGGCCTGCATACGATAATTAGCATTTATGGTTCAGTTCTCTTGGTTCTCTGGGCAGTGGTGCTGATCTGGGCCAGCCCCGGGGCATCTCAGCTGGGCTCAGGTCTGCTCTCTCACAGGGCTTCTGTGACCTGGGGGCTGGCGGCCCAGGATGGTGTCAGCTCCAGCATCACGACTCTGCTCTGTGTGGTCCCTCATCCTCCAGCAGACGGTTGAGCTTGTTCTCAGGGTGTGGCAGGGTTAAAGAGTGAGAAATGAAGCATGGCGGCCAGCAAGGCCTCTAGAGATTAGGCTCAGAACTGGCACATCCGTCACTTGTGCTGCATTCTGTTGGCTAATGTGAATCATAGAGCTGTCCAGGTTCAGCGTGCCGGGAAAATAGACTCCACCTCTCGAAGGAAAGGGCCTCAAAGTTGCATCACAAAGGCTATGACCATATGGAGGGGTAGAGAATTCGAGTTGCTTTCTCAGTCAACTTACGACATTAACATGCTTCTGTTATTAAAGTTTGATCAGTCAAATGTTATAAATTTGACATGATGGTGAAGAAACAATAATTTCTCCACCGTCAGCTGCTAGATTTCCTTTCTGGTAGCTACCTACCTATTTCCAACACTAGATAGAAGCCACTTTCACCTGTGATTGGTAGAGAAGCAAGGTATTTAACTCATTTTAAAATAAATATTCTACTTTAGTCTTCATTATGTCTGGATCAGAGATAATTTATCACATGGGCATTGTCGTAGAATAATTTGGGAGTTTTTCCTTGTGAAATTTTAGGTGGCAGTGTTGCCACGCTGATTTTAAAGCACCCATACAAAACTGAAAGAATTTCCAAATAGTACTTTTTCTTAAAAGGATTATGACTTACGTAGAATTTTTTTAAAAAACAGTAAATACAGTTCCTTTTTTTTTTTGGCTGCGTTGGCTCTTCGTTGCTGCACCTGGGCTTTCTGTAGTTGCGGCAAGCGGGGCTACTCTTCATTGCGGTGCGCGGGCTTCTCATTGCGGTGGCTTCTCTTGTTGTGGAGCATGGGCTCTAGAGCGTGGGCTCAGTAGTAGTGGCTCACAGGCTCAGTAGTTTTGGCTCACGGGCTCTAGAGCACGGGCTTCAGTAGTTGCAGCATGCGGGCTCAGTAGTTGTGGCTCACAGGCTCAGTAGTTTTGGCTCGTGGGCTCTAGAGTGCAGGCTCAGTATTTGCGGCACATGGGCTTAGTTGCTCCGCGGCATGTGGGATCTTCCTGGACCAGGGCTCAAACCCGTGTCCCCTGCGCTGGCAGGCGGATTCTTAACCACTGCACCACCAGGGAAGCCCAATAAATATAGTTCTTAAATACCACTTTATTTAATGTTAACAATGCTAGTTTACCAAAACACTTGTACAAGGTCTAGAATTATGATACAATCTATTAATCTTTATTTTTCTGCTACATATTATCATTTAAACTTGCATTTTGTTTGCTGACTCAAAAAGGATATGTATCCTGAAGCCAACATGCTTTCTTTTACATAATCTTCACAGTTTTCACACTCGTTGTAGTCTTGTAATAACAAATATAGATTTATAATTCAACTGACTGGTAGAATTCCAACCTCTAAACACACAAAAGAGGCTTTCACCCCAGATTTCATTGTAGAATGCTTATCTATATTTGCAAGTAAATACTGTCTTTCAATCTTAACAACAAATCTAAATATCGCACCTAGTTTGTATCTCTGATGTCATTAATGTGATTAGATGTGGTGGTAACCTGCACGCAGATGACCCTGGATCATACACAAGTTCAGGGAAATACCGTTGAAACAGCTTCTAATATTTTCAGTAGATTCTAGCTGCACAGCAAAGCCGAAGCTGAGCTCCGGGTGTGACTTTACTGCCAAATGGGGTTTAGATTAAGTGAGGCAATGTGTGTAGACAAGGTATGACACACAGTAGGTGTTCAGTTGATGCCAGGTACTATTTCCTACTATTTTAGCCTTTGGTCAGGATGAGTCATATTATGACATTGTATTTCGATGCCTAGTGAAACTTATCACCAAAGCTACTGGAGTCAGAGCAGGCAGGAAGTTAAGATGGGGAATGTCTGTGCAAAAAAAGATCCCTTCCCTTGGAGTTTTAAATTGAATATTGTGTAGAAGGCTGTCTCCAAGCCTTGTTGCCTCTGTGAACCCAAATCTCCATATTTTACTCTGCTGTGACTATCACAGCATCATGACAATCATTTCACCTCTTTTAACAGTGTGCTGCAAATATGATTAAACCCAGAACGGGCTCCCGACACGTATGGAATCTATAGATGGAATCTGTATAATTGTTTATGGTGATGTTTCAAAACCAAATGGATAACTATTGGTTTTGGATGTAAAGTACATACTTATTATAGCCCATTCCAAGTCTACACTAGTAGGATTCTAAGTGGATCATGTGTTTCTGCAAATAGGTTGGATTTTAGGAGCAAATTTAAAATGTGGCTAAATAGAGAGATTTATTGATATATGATTTTGGCTACTGAAAAGCTATTAGTGGGACTTCCTGGTGGCGCAGTGGTTAAGAATCCGCCTGCCAATGCAGGGGACACAGGTTCGAGCCCTGGTCTGGGAAGATCCCACATGCTGCAGAGCACCTAAGCCCGTGCGCCACGACTACTGAGCCTGCTCTCTAGAGCCCGCGTGCCACAACTACTGAGCCCGCATGCCACAACTACTGAAGCCCGCACGCCTAGAGCCCGTGCTCTGCAACAAGAGGAGCCACCGCAATGAGAAGCCCGCGCACTGCAATGAAGAGTAGCCCCACTCGCCACAGCTAGAGAAAGCCCACGTGCAGCAACGAAGACCCAACACACCCAAAAAATAAATAAATTAAAGCTATTAGTTACTAGATGTCTAGCTATTGTGTACTGTAATGATGTATTACTTTAGTATTTGTGTATTTCAGGTTCAAACTTTAGCAGCATATGCCTGCACATGTTAACCAAGGACAAATAAACTTATTTCTCATTCTTCACTCATTCAACAAGAAGCTGTACAGTCTATGGATGACGCAAAGGCAAATTGGACTGGGGTCTTGCCTTCAAGTAGCCTAGATCTAGGAGTTGTGACTTGGAGGAACGTTGCGTAAGATCTAAAGTAAAATCATGGTGGGCAGCTGATTGCTCCCTATCACTGGTCCCCAGCGTTTACCCCCATGTCACCTTCCCCTTGGCCAACACCAGATTGACATTCCAGGTAAGCAGAGGGGTCATTTCAGCCTCCTAGTCATCTTCTTTCGGATCTTTCTTTTTTCCTGTGGATTTAGTCCATTTTCACTAGTATAATGTCGAAGCCTCTTTTTTGTTTAAATCTAGTTCCCAGGATGCTCTATGTTACTTAATTGATTGTAACAATTGGTTACAATTTAACCGTCTCACATTCAACTTTTAGCCAGAAGGTGGCGCTCAAGAGCCAAAGACAGGAAATCTTGGAAAGTTTATGGCTTTCGTATCTTTTTCTGTTTTTTTTTTTTTGTTTTTTTTTTTTGCGGTACGCGGGCCTCTCACTGCTGTGGCCTCTCCCGTTGTGGAGCACAGGCTCCGGACGTGCAGGCTCAGAGGCCATGGCTCACGGGCCCAGCCGCTCTGCGGCATGTGGGATCTTCCCGGACCGGGGCACGAACCCGTGTCCCCTGCATCGGCAGGCGGACTCTCAACCACTGCGCCACCAGGGAAGCCCTCTTTTTCTGTTTTTAAAGGTCTGGAATTATACTTTTCAATTTAGCACTTAGAGCCCAAAGTTCAGTAGCAAAATATGTGTGAAGTTAGCCAAGCTGTTAGGAATGGGTACTCAAATAATGTGTTTTAACAAGCATAAGATTTAAATTTAATAATTTGTTGACAATAGGGAAAAAGCGTAAATCAATCACCAGCATGAGAGAATGGGGTTTGGTACTCTTCTAACAAGCAATGTACAATTAGTAATGTTGGCGCTTTGGTGTACATGTCTGTGTGGCAGATCATCCCAAATCAGAAGGAGCAGGGTTCATCCATTTTTGTGAGTCACTGGCCATAAAACAGATTGCCCAAATGTTAACAATCGTCGACCATGGTAAAGGGGTATAGAGCAGAGTGCTTTAGCTGTTCTTATTTCTGCAGCTCCTTCTCCAAGTTTGAAATTATTTGTGAGTAAAAAGTAAAAGCAAACAAAAAACCAATTTTCCTAGTTTATAGAGTCAAGCAGACATGGCCTGATTTTATCCTTTGGTTAAAAGCAGCACTTACACTGCCCTTAGCTTACTTTGTAGGGAAAGACACTCAAATACTGGAGTTGGCTGAAATCTACAGATAATTGTGAAATGATACATCATGAGCATTCATTAGGGGAGTTTGAAGATTTGATATGTGTCAGTGATCTGAATCCCAAGTGTTGATGATCCAAGGAATCTCGGCGTCTCCAGTGAGCTGGAGACGTGGCAAAGAGTGTCAGAATTCCTCCACGGAGACGTGGGGAAAGGTGAGGCACTGGTTCTTGGCTTTCTCTGTTTCTTTTAAAAAGCCTTCCAGCGTCGTGAGCTCACTTCTCATCCATGACTCAGCCAGTGTAATTCCAGTGTGTGTTAGAGCATCTGCTCCACACGCCAGAACCCACAGGTGGTTGTGCCTCCAGATCTGGAGCTCTGTTCCAACACTTGGACTTTAGAGTAAACCAGCCCTGATCTGTAGCTTCACCTCCAAGATGACCAAAGCAGGACCCACCATAATGAAGAAAGCAGCAGTTGAGGGCTCTGCTTGGAGGCGGTTACCCATTTTTTTTTATTACTTGGAGTCTGTCTTAGTCTTTCTCTTCCTATCAAGCAACATATGGATTATATTTTCTCAAAACTCAGGCTGAGTTTGGCTGCCCCATACAGTTTCTGGAAACGTATCGATGAGTTCAGGAGGAAGCGGGTTTTTTTTTTGCTTGTTCGTTTGCTTGTGTTTTGTTTGTTTTGTTTCTGAGCACTTGGTATTCGTTCTCTACCAAGAGGATATCGGATATGCAAGTGCCTCTGCAGTAGTACCGTAGATGTTGGAAGTTCAATGTCAGCAGAGGAGTTTGCCCCTCCTGTGGTTTTAGCACTCAGTGTCAGGACCGCTGTGTTCAATCCAGTTGGCACGACTTCTTCATGTGGAGTGAGAGATACGGGTTTTACTGCGCTCTATAAATATGACCGTTTATTGGCCCCAACATATTTATGTTCCCCTTCATCCAGTGCTCACTTAAACTGTCCAATTTGCTTGACCTGGTCTATAAATGTAAATTGCCTACATCTGAAACTCACTCTGGTTGCCTTCCGAATGTGCAGGAGTTGGATTCTCATTACCTCAGCAGACGGACAGAGACCAGGTCTCAAGGTAGCCCTTGAGCAGGGGGTCACCTTCTCACTCTCTCTTCCCCTCAACACTCAAAAGTGCTAAAAATGCATAGTATTCCCAAACTTTAATTAAAATACTACAGGGATGGGATACCAGATACATTTCTATAGAGGCAGCCATCTCATCTGGTTTTAAAATGTTTTCTTTGCTGAAGGATGTCAGGAAGTTTGATTGACGTCAAAAGAACAAAGATGAACCGCGTTTGGTGTTTTCTTTATAAGCCTAACGCTTTGACATTGCCTAGTAAGATTCAAGGAATACTAGTAGGAATCTCAAGAATTTAACTAGTCCTGGCCCTGTCTATGGCACGGCTGTCCTAAGACACCCCTTGTCCTTCCGAGGCTGGAGTTTATTTAATAAGTTCTTAAGGAACTTAGGGGCTGGGGAATTTCATCCCCTCTTTTCATTCTCTTGTGTTACTGCTTCTGCATCTACACTGGTTAGAGAGTGTGCTTTAAATATCACACTCTGACCCGACTCCACTTCCTCTGGTCTGCCTTCTCTGTGCTGGAGACTCAGGGCCCCCCTAAAATAATCCTTTGCGTGGTTAAAGGGAGTTTTGAAGCAAACTCCATCACCTTTTTTTTCCTCAGCACCTGAAGTCTTTCTATACTTTTCTGCTTTCTGTTCTTCTAATATTTTCTTCTGGACCTCGTGTCTCTAAAGCTAGTCAAGCTACTTCCAGAAATAAAAGAACTGAAAATATGTATACCTTACAAAATCAAACTGCTGTGCACCAAAAAGGAAATTGGTGATAGAAATTAAGAATGCCAGTGATTGGCGTCTTTCTGCTAGGACATCTCATTTGTGTAACATTAGAAACCACTTCATTGACAATAAAGGCTGGGAAAGGAATCCTAATGTTACTTGTGTTAAGATTAATTGGATGACATTCTCCATAGGCTGGAAATTCCTTTTTAACTTCTTTGGAAATTTTAGAAGAGTAGATGAATTTAAACCTTTTTTTTTAGCTTACTAAATAACAAACTTATTAGGAGAGACACTGTAATGATAATCAAAGAAGTTAGCACAATGCCTGGCACATACCAGATGTTCAGTAGTCAAGGGTCCTTATTAGCTGACTGAGCTTCAGTCTTAGAGCTATTCAAGCATATTTTCTAACATAAAGACATTAAAAAAAAAAAAAACCCTTTCTTCTAATTAGGTAATGAAGGCTAGCAAGTTGGAGACTGTCCAGAGAACAGTTACATTATATGAGAACTTACACTATCAAGCAAGAAGTGTCCTCAGTGCTGTAAAGCTGCAAAGTGGTCTGAAATACTTAACAAGTCTTAAGGTATAATTGGGACGCTAACATTTGTAGGACATGGAACTCATCAAACCCTTTTCTGCTCATTTGAATACTTGCACAATGCAGGGCGCTCTCCCTTTATTCTTTCAACAGAGACGTTTTGAGGAAACGCAGATGTGAGGCGCTATCCAAGGACTTTTAAACAAATATGAAGTTTAATTCAGTTGTTTCCTGAGAGGTTGACTTCTTGCAAAAGCCAAAGAAAATCTCTTACTAATCCAAAAGGTACCCCCAAAAAAGGTTGATGCCATAAAATGGGAGGGCTTGGTTTCAGAAAGTTAAAGTATTTGGACAGGGATAATTACGAGGGCTGTGAGGCTGCACTGTGAATCCCATCATTCTGTTTCTGCTCAAATAAGCAGCACAGTGGTCCTTTTATCTTTTTATGTTTTTACCAGGAGACTGGTGGGGCAGCTTTGATGAAGGAAATTCCTGTTTACGCCAAATCTGAACACCCAGGATGATTGGGATTTTTTTTTTACGATGACCCAGGCATATAAAAACGATGATCTTAAGGGTCAGAAATCCCAAGGAACCTATGACCCCAAAGTGCCTTTTGAATCATTTCAATTAAAAATATGCAATTCCAGGTCTGTGTAAAACAGCATCGTTTCATGGGACGTAATATTAGACATTACTCCACCTTGTCTTGCTTTGCAGGGACCAGCCCTGCTGCACCCGGAAATTCCTCTTTGGTGTGGGAGTCCCCGCAGAGTGACCCTGTGCTTCTCAGACTCGCCTTTGTGGTACCCACGGAGGCTGGCAGCATCGTGGGCCAGCCCTGGCTCTCAGTGCTAACCAGAGCCTCGGTGACCTGGCTCGTGCCTGTGGGAGGCCTGGTGATGTCCACCGCCACCAACACTGCAAAGGAGGCAAGCTGCTGCCACCGATTCTGTGGACGGCAAACTTTTCCACGTCACCAGGTGACACCCAGGAAACAGCTTGTTCCTTTCCTCATCTCCCTTCATTGCAAACCACTCTCACCTTAAGCCTCAAAAGTATTCTGTGGGGCGGGGCCCTGGGAGACTCCGACTAGAAATTCCCTCCCTCTGAACCTGCTGTCCAAGGATTTCATCCCCAGCGCCAGGTTTGGGACCCTAGTCTTACCAGATATTTTATCTCCAAATTGCTACACTCAGAATGGCTTTCGTATTTAGGTGCATTTTATTGAATTCAGTTCGTTGAAAGTAACACTTCAGTATTTTTGTGCCTGGCATATAGCACGTGCTTCATAAACCAAGCCTGCTCCAAGTCTACACTGTGGGACCCAAAGATGAACAGGATTTGATTTGTGCCTTCAAGGAGTTATTGTCTAGACAGCAAGACAAAAGGAATCATAATCCCAGTCATATCAATAGAGATATGAATACACTGTTCCGGGGGAAATTGAACCTGGATCTGGGGTATCCAACCCCATTCTCCAGCCTGTTTTTTTTAATAGAAGTGTAGTTGATTTACAGTGTTGTGTAATTTCTGCTGTACGGCAAAGTGATTCAGTTATACATATATGCATTCTTTTTTTCATATTCTTTTCCATGATGGTTTATCACAGGATATTGAACATAGTTCCCTGTGCTACACGGGAGGACCTTGTTGTTTATCCATTCTATAGATAATAGTTTGCCTCTGCTAATCCCAAACTCCCAATCCATCCCTCTCCCACCCCCTACCCCCTTGGCAACCACGAGTCCATGCTCTATGTCTGTGAGTCTGTTTCTCTTTCATAGATATGTTCATTTGTGTCGTATTTTAGATTCCACATATAAGTGATATCACATGATATCTGTCTGTCTCTGTCTGATTTACTTCACTTAGTATGAGAATCTCCAGGTCCATCCATGTTGCTGCAAATGGCATTATTTCATTCCTTTTTATGGCTGAGTACTATTCCATTGTATATATTGATATATACCACATCTTCTTTATCCATTCATTTGTTGATGGACATTAGGTTGTTTACGGTTGTTGGCTATTGTGAATAGTGCTGCAGTGAGCATTGGGGTACGTGTATCTTTTAGAATTAAAGTTTTGTCTGGACAGATGCCCAGGAGTAGAATTGTCCCACCATTTTGAATCAGCATACATTTACCTTAAGTACCGTATTCTAAATGAATGTCTAGTTTCCTCAGACTGTTTCTAGCACTTACTCCAGTCACTGCAGCTCCTCCCTATGTGGTCCACAGGTATAGGGCTATGACCCAAGCTGCCTCACATTTTAGGAAGACCTCAGTTGTCTTATGCATTCCTGCCATCAGTAGGTTAGAAGGAGCAGGGAAGGAAGGATGTATTGGTCAGCTCAGGCTGCCATAACAAAGTACCACAGACTAGGGCGCTTAGACAACGGAAATTTATGTCCCACAGTTCTGGAGGCTGGAAGTTTGAGATCAAGGTGCCAGCCGGTTTGGTCTCTCCTGCGGCCTCTCGCCTTGGCTTGTAGATGGCCGTCTTCTCTTTGTGTCCTTACTGCTCTTTCTTCTGTGCATGCCCACCCCTGGCGTCCCTTCCTCTTCTTGGAAGGACAGCAGTCCTATTGGCTTAGGGCCTTATGGCCTCATTTAGCCTTGATTATCTCCCTAGCACCTCCTGTATTTGCCTCTCCACATACAGTCACATCGGGGGTTAGGGCTTCAACCTATGAATTTGGCGGGGGGGGGGGACATAATTTAAGTCCATAACGGAGGTTTTGCAACATTCATCTTAGAGGCTTGGAATTACATTCAGAAGTATCTGACTGTGACACAGAACTTTTTAGCTGATCATCTTTCAGTGTCATCATTAGGAGAATAGAGTTTTGAGACTGGATTAGTGAACCTGCTTCAGGACCTTCATGTGACATCACAGCTAGATGGCCAGTTTCACAGCTGCAATCTTTTTTTCTAGATTCTTCTTTATTGTGGTAAAATACACATAAGATAAATTTTACCATTAATATGGTTTAGTAGATTCACAAGTTTGTGTGACTATCACCATTTCTAGTTGCAGAACATTTTCAACCCAAAAGGAAAGCCTGTACCCATCAAGCCATCACTTCCCCTTCTGCCCTCCCTCCCCAGCCCCAGGCAACCACTGACCTTCTTTCTGTCGCTATGGATTTGCCTGTTTAGGACATTTCATATAAATGGAATCATACCTTATATGCCTTTTTGTGTTTGGCTCTTTGGTTTACCATAGTGTTTTCAAGGTTCATTCATGTTGTAGCGGGTGTATTTCATTCCTTTTTATGGCCAAATAATATTCCAGTTGTATGGATAGACCACATTTTGTTTATCTGTTCATTGGTAGATGGACATTGAGTTGTTTCTACTTTTTGGCAATTATAAATAGTGATGCTATGTGTACAGTATTTAAAATATTGTCCAATTATCTTTTATTTTAAAAATATATATTTATTTATTTTTATTTTGGCTGAGCCAGGCTGGACATATGTTTTCAACTCTTTTGGGTATGTATACCTAGGAGTGCAACTGCGGGGTCATATGGTAACTCTGTGTCCAACTTTTGAGGAACCGTCAAGCTGTTATGCACAGTGGTTTTATATTCCCAACTAGCAAAGTGCGGGTTCCAATTTCTCAACATGCTCTCCAACCCTTGTTATTTTCCGTTTATTATTATCACCATTGCCATCTTAGTAGCTATGAAGTGTTATTGTGATTCTGACTTGCGTTCCCCTAATGACTAATGATGTTGAATATCTTTTCATATGCTTGCTGTGTATCTTCTTTGGAGAAATGTCTATTCAAGTCCTTTGCCTGTTTTTTGATTGGGTTGTTTGTCTTTTTGTTGTTGAGTTGTATATATGCTCTGGATACTAGACTCTTCTCAGCTATATGATTTGCAAAAACTTGCTGCAGGCTTTTTGACGTTATGTTAATTTTGTTTACGCCACCCTTTTAGATACTCTGGCATTACTGGAAGAAGTCCTGGGTGGTTTTTAACTCCATATCTTCAAAAAGAAAATATACCAATAGTAAACATCAAGATCAACATAAAAATGTTTCAGTAAAACTCTGGGGTTAGGGGCTTCCCTGGTGGCACAGTGGTTGAGAATCTGCCAGCCAATGCAGGGGACACGGGTTCGAGCCCTGGTCTGGGAAGATCCCACATGCCGCGGAGCGACTAGGCCCGTGCACCACAACTACTGAGCCTGCGCGTCTGGAGCCTGTGCTCTGCAACAAGAGAGGCCGCGACAGTGAGAGGCTCGTGCACCGCGATGAAGAGAGTGGCCTCCGCTCGCCACAACTAGAGAAAGCCCTCGCACAGAAACGAAGACCCAACACAGCCCAAAATAAAAACCAAAACAAAACAAAACAAAAAACTCTGGGGTTAGGGGTGAGGATGGGGCAGGGAGAGCAGAGTATGTCAGATGTTTCACGTTAATAGTAGATGAGAAGAAAAAGAATTTTAAGTATGGAAATTACTTTTCTGAAAGTATATTAATTACAAGGAAAAAACAGGAGGATGAAAGATGAAAAACTTTTAAAGCAACAAGGAAGATTTTTTTTTCCCAAAATTTTATGACCGTTTTTATTTTCAGATGAGGTTAAGTAAACCACAAGACAAAATTAAAAGAAGTGTAAATTAACATATTTGTTTGGGTTTGCGGTCTCATTTGTTAACACAAACACTTTAACTTAAAAGAACTTCTGGTAAACCAAATGTGAGTTTTCAGTACTACTCCTATTTATAAAAGAGGAGGGAGAGAAGTGGATGAACCCAGGGAAAGCCATTCTTCCTAAACAGACTGCTGACCGTGTGCAGATGGTAGGAACCTCTGCTCTTCCTGAAATACACAGAAAATCACTGAAGATCTGGCAGCTTTTAGAACTGCCAGCCAAAGGAAATATGATTACCTCCATGTGATTTGCATCAACTCCAGTTAGCCGAGTTATAAGTAATCATTTCTTTAGTCTATGGCTTTGTACTTTTAAAGATATGTCAGAAGTTTGTTTTTAAATCAGCTGTATTTCTTTTTCCCTAGAGGTAAACTATAACATTCTGTTAGCTGTTACAATTAAAGTTAACAATGCATTGAGCAACTGATTTTCTATGTTTTAGAAGGATAAGTGTTTTACTTTGCTCCTCCGGCTGCTCTGTTTTATCAAGAAAGTATGTCATTTGCACATTCGAATTACGTAAATTCAACTACTGTGTAGGAGCTTGGTGGAAAAAGAATAATGAGAGGGAGAAATAACGATGTAAACAGTGTGTGTGATTTTGCCCTCATTCCACTCAAAAGACACACATATCACAGCGATTGTGAATCAAGCAACCTGAAGTGGTTTCCTCCCCCTCGTGCCCCTCGCAATCATGAGCCTCTTGCCGCACTGAGCCTGATTCGAGGATAAAGCTGACTACGTCGTTTTTTCCGCCATATATGCTGATGCTACACATGAGTGCTTTAAAATGGGGTTGGTTGCAGCCCATGTCACAGCTAGGAATCCTATATGAACAAGCAGAGTGAAAGGTACTAAGAAACATCGTAACAAACTGAAGAGGAAAACGTCCAAAGGCAAAACAGAGGTACCAGTAAGAATCAAGTTCAGTTCGAGCAATCAAAAACATGAAGGTCAAAGTCGGTAGATGGTGATAAAATGCATTTTATTCATATATATATATATATATATATATATATAGAGAGAGAGAGAGAGAGAGAGAGAGAGAGAGAGGGGCACAGACTGAAAGGCAAAATAAACCGAAAATATACTTCTGCAGTTAGTGTCTACAGAATTCAGCTTTTTAAGAGGGAGGAGGGCACTCCTTCATAGGTGTTTAAATCTACTTTGGCACACTGCCTGACGTTTAGTTTTGATTATAATAAATTATTACTACTACCTGTATGTTTTGATAACTAGTTACAGTTGCTCAGAAAAGACTAGTAAAATAGTTTAAGACTGTCAAGGATGGTGAGGGAATTCCTTATGGAAGGAACATTGCCACCTTAATATGACCCGGTGGCATCTCCCACAGAGATGCTCAGTAAGTACCTGACAACTTATTTTATAAAAAAATTCAATACAACGTACTAGATACACAAAGAAAAAGTAAAATCAAGTCAGAGGGAGGAACAGAGTGGTATAAAGTCTCTATGAGCATTGATGACAAGCAGCCACCACACTGAGTAACCACGAAACAGGCCTCTCCTTCACTTTTAGGGAATAAGGGAACACAGCAGTAAAAACGAGGATGAATTTGCTCAAAGCTCTGCACCTCCAAGTCTGCTGATTGTGGAGTAACCATTCTAGTGGTTCTGAACCATTTGGGAAAAACTTCTTGGGTTTAAGCTCTGGCATTACCAGGTCATAAATCAATTTCAGTATGAAAATGGCCAACGGTGCTTTCTTCATCAATAAACTGACAAATCATGGGTGCTTTGGAGAAGAGGATAAATGGATAGTGGAAGGAGGATATGGCATAAGTACTGTCTGAAGAAATGGACAATTCCCTTGCATTAATTTTTTCCCCAAAGGCAAAAAAAAAAAAAAAGTAAAGTATTAACCCTCTGAACCCCACCCCAGTCATTTTATGGTGCCATAGGAAAATAATGATGCCTGGCCATCTGGTGATTCGTGTAGAGCCAGCAGTTAATTCCGGGCTTTCTGTGGTGGAGACTGGTGACCAGCAGCGTGGTGGGCAGGCTTTGGAGTTCAGGCAGACTGTGACTTTCTGTCTGTAAGGACGGGGCAAGTTATCCTCACCAGCAAAGTGAGGCAAGTAGTTACGTCTTCTCTGTAGGGTTGCTGTGAGGATTAAATGTGCACGTAAAACTCAGCACAGTGTCTGGCGTGGAGTAAGCCTTCAATACACGTTAGCTCGCAGTACCAATGTTTTCTAAGAAAAAGACTTAATCTGAAAAACTGAGTCTTCCCTTGGCTTCTTCTAGTCCAAGTGCTGTTGCTCTGATGATTTTTCTGATCCTGCTCGCCTCCAGGGATCCAGCACGTAACCCCCAGGTTATGTGCTTAAACTGACCCTGTACATCACCGATCGTAGCTTTATAATACTTGTACTATCTTTGCTTATTCAGTTCTTTGTCTCTCTGTCCAATTTCCAGAGACTTTCATCTCTGTTTGAAGGCAATGGCCACGACGTCTGGCTTCTTGGAGAACCCCCCGGACCCAACACAGAACGCGGTATACTGTAACCGCTTAGCTTGTAGCTGTGGAACGAATAATTCGATATTAAAATCTCGTTCATTTACTAGGTTTAGAAAAGTTCGTGGCCGGTGCATTTAAAATACATAATTTTATGAAGCTAAAAATACCCCTCCCCCCACCACAAAGTCTAATGAAATCAAGTGCAGTGCTTGGAGAGAGGTTTACTGAAAAGAGTAAGGTGTTTGCTTCCAGGGCGTAGGGTCGGTTTTTCCTTTTGATTCCGTGGGGCGAGTGGCAGGGTAGCCAACCTGCTCCAGTCCGCGCGGTGACCCGGCCCGCCCAAGTGCCCGACCATGTCTGAACAGCGGCGTCTTTGCTGTGAATAAAATTGCTTTGTGTTCCATAGACACGGACTTGGGGGGGAACCTCAGTGGTCAGCACCTCTTATGCTCCACTTTAAAGATGAACAAACTGAAGCCAGAAAAATGCAAGATTCTTTTTCTGGTCGGGCTGGGCCTAGATGTCAGGTCGCTGACTTCCAGACCGTGTCGGAAGGGTCACCAGATCCTTTAAAAATAATCACGGCGGCTTTAATAGCATCAGCACCTGTTGTTTCAGCTTCCGCAAGGCAGGAGCTATTAATCTCTCCTCCTCAAAGCCGCGTTGCTGGTCTGTCGGAGCCTTGTTTGCTTCTTCACGCAGCTGTCTACACCATCGGGGCCAAATGTGGAGCCGAGGCACCTTTCTGCTTAAATCCAATAAATCGCTCTGCCCAAATTTAGAAAGAAAAGCGACACAGATCATCCGGACAGCGGCCTAATCTGGCAAGTCTCCACCCCACCTAGTAGAAGCCCGAGCCCACCACGCAGCCCCAGGCCAGTGACCGGCCGTGGCCTGGACATCAGGGGCTGGGAACTGGAGGGACAGTGAGTCTAAGTGGCAACTTCAGCGTCTGTAAATGGAGCGCAGTTATCATCCTTCTTTGGGAAGTTGTGAGAATCCGAACTGTGAATGCCGCCTAAGACCTGCAATAAGCAAGTTGAGTTTGCCCTTATTGCCGTTACTGCTGTTGCTGTGTTAGCTCGAGCGCCGTTGTCTCCCGCGCCCTTTCTACCCGGCAGCCCACGGCCCGCGGCCGCTCCAGCCCGAAAGTGAAGGGCTCGCGGCCCCTGGGGCGGCGAGGGCGGGGCGGCCCCAGCGCGCATGCGCGCTCGCGGCGCCAGCCTCTCTTAAGAGCGCGGCGCGGCGGCGCGGTGGGCGAGTCGGGGTCGGGCGCGCGGGTGGGCGGGCGGCTGCTGCGATCGGGTTGTTCCGCAGCCCCGGGGGCCGAAACTTCCGTGGGAGGCGCCCAGCGGTGCGCACCTACCCAGGGCGCAGCGGCGGGGGGGGAGGGGAGCCAGACGGAGCGCGCCGAGGCCGGAGAGCAGAGGAGGGGAGCAGGGCGAGCCGCCCGCCTGGACCCGCGCCCAGCAGCAGCCGCGGCTGGCTCCCGGGACCCCGGCAGGGCGCGTCGGTTCTCGTCCGCGTCCCGGACGCCCGCGTGCGCTGGGAGGATCGACCGTCCGGCCCGCGGAGCGGAACGTGGTGGCTGTACCCAGGGGGCGGCCCGGGCGGCGCGGCCGGAGCCATGCGGACCGAGTTCGGAGCGCAGGAGGCTGAGTGCGGCCGGCCGCTGCACTTGCTGCCCGGAGCTCTGTGCCCGCTGCCCGCCGCCTTGGCCTCTTCAAGCCGCCCGAGGGGGGAATAAAGGCCAGGAGACGCGCCACGACTAGCGCGCAGGACCCCGAGGCTTAAACTGTGCGGCAGCGCCCTGGCTCCGGGTCCGAAGCGGCGCGCCCAGCGGTCCTCCGGCCTGAGCGAGCGTCCCCTCGGGGATGCACGGGGAGGGTCCCGTCGCGGGTGAAGCCTCCGGGGGCTGCGGAACGGCAGCCCCGGGGGCCCTCTGAGTCGCACCCGGAGAGCTCCATCGGCGAGTGCCCACGAGTTACAGGCAGCCCCTGTTGGGGCCGGGCCGCCGGCCGAGGGAGGGCATGGCTTAGCTCCCGCACGTCGCGGCGGGGGGGGCGGGGGCCCGCGCAGAAGGCGCCGCGGAAGGGACACTCAGCGCAGAGGTCCCGGCCTCAGCACCGCCGGGACCGGGGCGCCGGGCCGCCACCTCCCGGAGTCGGCCCTGCGCCCTCTGGAGACGCGCCGCCCGCGCCCAGGGTGGTGCCATGTGGGGCGGACGACGCCCGGCCGCCTCCTCCCGGGACGCCGCTTCGCTCCTGCGGCTGCTGCTGGCCGCGCTGCTGGCGGCAGGGGCGCGGGCCAGCGGCGAGTACTGCCACGGCTGGCTGGACGCGCAGGGCGTCTGGCGCATCGGCTTCCAGTGCCCCGAGCGCTTCGACGGCGGCGACGCCACCATCTGCTGCGGCAGCTGCGCGCTGCGCTACTGCTGCTCCAGCGCCGAGGCGCGCCTGGACCAGGGCGGCTGCGACAACGACCGCCAGCAGGGCGCCGGCGAGCCCGGCCGCGCGGACAAAGACGGCCCCGACGGTTCGGCAGGTAGGCGGGCCGGGCGAGCAGAGAGGGGAGGAAGGGGCTCTGCCTCGCCGGCGGGACCCGGCAGCCTGGAGAGGGGGAGGGAATTCGGAGCCTGCCATTTCAGGAAAGGGGCTTGGAGCGGGAGGCGATGCCTGCATCCTGGCGCAGCCTTTACCTTGTGTGGAACGGGACAGCGGTTCAGCGCCCTGGGCCTCAGTTTCCCCATCTGTCAGCTAAAGAGCGGCTTGGCTTGGGTTTTCCGGAAAAAACCCTAACATCCAAAGCATGGCGGGCCGCAGCCAGCCCCACGTGCCTCCTGCCCAGGGGTCTACGTGCCCCCTCCTGGGTCTCCTGTCACTATGGGTCTAAGTCCGAGGACAGGGTCATGTTTTGGCGGCGCCCCCTAGCGAGAGGGCTGGCCGGGGAACCTGAGGGCTCCTCGGAGGGAAGGCCGCTCCTTGGGTCTTCCCGAGGGTGATGGGCTCTACCAGCCCCCGGGGGAGAGTCTACCCCTCCCTAAGATGCACCTCCCCCGCCCTGGCCTCCTTACCACGTCGGACTCGGTAGGTGTGACATCAGAGCCGTGCCAGCCCTGCTCTTTGTGGCCTTGATTCTTTAACTGTATTTTTTCAGATTGCCCAAGTTAGAGTTGGAGAAACAAATGCGTGAAAGCATTTGATAGGTTCCACTGCCTCCGCTTGTCACTAGTCTCCCAGACCCCTCCCTCGAGGGCCTATCCCATAATGTGTTTGGGAGGGAGGATGTGGTCCGGGTGGAGGTGGAAGGGCACACATGGCCCGGAGGGGCGTCTCCGCCCCTTATGAGAAGGAGAGGACTGTTTATATTAATACTGTCCCCCCCGCCCCAGCCCAGGGTTCTAGCCGCCTGAGCCAGGGCCCCGCTGGTCCCTGTTCACAGAGCTGGCTGGAGCTGCTGAGAGGCAGCTCCTTTCCGTCCTTCCCTTTGCAGTCACGCATTTTATTAGCTACTCCTACTGGTCGGCTGCTGCCTTGACTCGGAAGAGGAGAAGGGAGGGGAATTCCAGAAGAGGTGCCCTGTTAAAAGGCAAGCGCAGCATAGCGGGGTGTGTGGCCTCCCGAATAAACCCGGGTGGACGAGCCATGGGCACACTGCTTGACTGCCTTCTCTGTGTGTGCCAAGTTGGGCTTTTGCTGGCCTCCTAGAAGTTGGGATGACTGTGGACAAATCAGTAGGCAGCCGACTTCTCAAGATGCCGTGGTTTGTGGGCATGCTTTCTAAATTCCACTTTTGAATCTTTTTTCCTAAAAATTCTGTACTTCTGCACTCAAGAAAGACAGCGCATGTCTAATGAAGCAGCGCCGAGGGCTTCCAGGAACACTGCCTTCTCTGCCCTGAGTTATTTACTTTTCCAATTAAAATCCTGGAAAGAGAACAGTGATTTCTCCCCCAAACTCATTATGTGGACTTACACTGCTTTGGGGGTGTTTTTTTGTTTTTTTTCTTTAACTGTTATTTGTTTACTTGATAACATATAAGGCTGGTATCTTTAATTTAGAAAATGAAGTCTTCAATCGTCAGCCTTCGGTTACATACTTGATAAAGTATGTTTTACTTATAAGGCATCATTTCTCCATGGCTCCGTGTGGTACTATGTTCTAGAAACACTGACTGCAGGAATATCGGTTCTGTCCAAGGAGCGTGATTAGAACGGCTGCTGCCCTAGCGGACAGAGGGCGTTGCGTGTCTGTGACTTCAGGCGAGGGAGAGCTGAGCGTCTCCCTGGACCACGTGCTGGCACTGCCCTTTGCCAAGACCAGCGGGACCAATCCCTGTCCTCGTGTGGCGTCTAATCGAATAGTCAAGGAGATGGGCAGGAACGTGTCAAAAGACATGGGTTCTTGGTCATCTAGGGTGGGATTCCACAGACCCCTCCCTCCTGATTCTCAGTCCCCATCAGCCAGTGTGTCCAGCTTCTGAAACCCACGGCACCCCAAAGATCTTTTTAAGTAAAATAATTGAAAACTGGAGCTCGCTACTGATTTTAGTAAAGTGTTCATTTTTATCTTGACAGTTTTATTTTCTGGAATAAACTTCCCGTGTTAAGTAGGATGCCCATTGCTTTTTGCTCTGCGGGCTTTTCCCTGTGATTCTTCACGCGGAATCCAGTGTCCTAACTCCAGACCTGACAGCTCCGCCTCAGCCACGTGGTCCTGCCTGGGGCCTTGACTCACTGCGGGCTCTTCTTTCTGGAACAGATGTCAAGCCCTGTCCTCCTCGGTACCTTGTTTCATGCTGACCTGCTGCTTGGACAGCCTCCCCCCAGCCAGGCCCACATTCCAGGGACCAGCTTGTCAAGTGTGTGTGGAGGGCTTTTTTTTTTTTTTTTTTTAAACCCGTCTTTGACCTTTGTACCTTACAGCCTCTTTTCGGAAGTGGCTGTGACTAGGGTCTGCCCGAAATTTTTGATTTATGTGCCTATGAAACAAGAACCTGCGAAAAAAAGGTCAAAGAGGTTTACGAGAAATGTAAATAATTTTCTGGGGGGAGAAAAGACTTTGAAATAATTTCAACTCATTTCTGTGCAGACCCTACAAACTGTTAGGGTAGACTGAAATGTGGGCAGTTCCGTTACTCTAGGGATTTTAGAAGAGTCTTAAACCGTTAAACTCATATTTTTGCTAAATTGGGTATTTGCCTCCATGAGCGTTGCAGTTGGTGAGTCTAGCTGTCAGTGTTAACTGCTTTGGGGGCTGATCCCCGCTGCCTGTAGGCAGGCCTTACTGTGCCCCCCGCCCCCCCATCCCTAAGCACTTGATAAAGGACGGTGCTTCCTGTGTGCGGCCGATAAGCGCGCACACCAGCCCGGCCCAGGCTCCTGGCTTCTGGGTACTGGTGTTGTTCATTTATCCATCTCCGCTGCCCATCCCCGATTTTTACTGCATCCCTACAGGAAGTCATCACAGTATGTCTCTCTCCTTTTCTTCAGTCCCCATCTATGTGCCCTTCCTTATCGTCGGGTCGGTGTTTGTCGCCTTCATCATCTTGGGGTCCCTGGTGGCCGCCTGCTGCTGCAGGTGCCTGCGGCCCAAGCAGGAGCCCCAGCAGAGCCGGGCCCCCGGGGGGCCCCGCATGGTGGAGACCATCCCCATGATCCCCAGCGCCAGCACCTCCCGAGGTTCCTCTTCCCGCCAGTCCAGCACGGCCGCCAGCTCCAGCTCCAGCGCCAACTCGGGGGCCCGGGGGCCCCCGACCAGGTCACAGACCAACTGTTGTTTGCCCGAGGGCACCATGAACAATGTATACGTCAACATGCCCACAAACTTCTCCGTGCTCAACTGTCAGCAGGCCACCCAGATTGTGCCCCACCAGGGGCAGTACCTGCATCCCCCCTTCGTGGGGTACACGGTGCAGCACGACTCGGTGCCTATGACCCCGGTGCCGCCGTTCCTGGACGGGCTGCAGACGGGCTACAGGCAGATCCAGGCCCCCTTCCCTCACACTAACAGCGAACAGAAGATGTACCCAGCCGTGACTGTGTAACGCAAGGTGAGGCCGGGGTCCGGTACCAGACAGAGGAAGGCAGAAGCTGTGGGCTTGGGAAGGATTCTCAACGTGGAAGTCCCAGCGTATCGCTGGTGTTTGTGGCACAATTCTGTTGGATGGCTTGCTTTGCCCCCAAACTGTATGAAAACATCTTTCTCCAAATTAGCGTTTCTGGACATGTTTCATCCCAGTGCATGATTGATTTATGATGGAGAAGAGCATCCCCTGGAGATGCCTGTGTGGTCGCCAGTGGTTGTGTGACACATGTGAGCCCTTAAGTGCCCTTGAGGTGTGGCTGTCAGAAGAATTTTGTAAACTGATTGTTTTTATTATTTCGTTACTGTTACTTCTTTTTTGTTTTTTATTGTATTGGTACAAGATCAGAATAGTTGTTTCCTCCCTTTTACCTGGGCCAGTTTCTAATAAGCATCCAAAGTTTTAGGGGGGATGCTAAGAGCACAATTCTTATAAAAGGAAACCAATCTGGACTCTGAGGTTAGTCCTTGATCTCAGTATTTCCCAGACACACCTTAATTCATTGTAAAAAGATATATATATATTATTTTTGTGCTTTTTTGGGGTCTATTTTGTGCTTTTTTTACCTTGTGTAGAGATCTTATTACAAAGTGATTTCCTACATTAAAAAGAGGCTGAAAGAAATTGTATAGTTACTTAAATTGTATAGTTACTTAACTGATGACATTTCAGAACTCTGGGATTATTTTAACCTTGAAGTAGAGTGATGGTGTAGTAATAAAACCATTCAGCCCCTTCTCGATTGTACCTTTTAAATTTCTGACTTTACATTGACATCTGAGAAGAGTAATAAAGTGTTTTCATATTGAAATCATAAACTATCACCTGCCCCTTCTCCAAATGACTCTTAATTTTGCTGTGTGGTGTGGCTTGGCGTTTCACTCTGTTTGGTGTTCAGACCTCCGTGTCCATATAGTCCTGAGTGCCGGTAATTACTGTTGTTATAAATGAACGTCAGCCTTTCTGCCTAGATCTGATAAAACATTTTCTTGTCTTCCCTAGAAAAGCTCAAAGAAACGCTTGCAGAGAGAGAGATACTTAATATCGCTCCTCAGCCAAAATCTGAGACTTGGGATGAAATTTAAACCGCAGATTCGATTTACTTCGCAAATCGTAGGCTTTTTATACTGTCGTTATCAAAATGTCTTGTTTTTCAGGCAAGAGAGACTATCAAGTTGAGGAGAGCTTTTCCAAGAGATATTGCCTTTCTTCCCCACAAAGTTAGTTCTTGTTTTCCTCTCTCTTTTAGTCCTCAACAAGCGCTGTATTCATTACCAGTGTTCTGAATTATGAAATTCAAGTGAATTTATTTGTGTATTGTTCCCTTACAAGAAGGAAGTTGAAGTTAATTTCCAACTGCTAGCAAAACCAAGATTTGTAATTAAATGGTTGTAAGGTATGGTCTTTTACACATATTTATATCTGTATCTATGGTCATCTGTCTATGATCTGTCTACCTTTTCTATCACCTGTCTGTATCTCTGTCTATCTCATGACTGAAAAATGTAAAACCATTGTTGGCAATTGGTATCAACAAAGATACCCCATCAAACCTTTTAATAGCCAAAGGCAGGGGAAAATCATTTTACTTATTAATAAATGTTTTATGGCATGAATTCCTAGGGGAGTTGGGTTTTTTCATTTTCATTCTACTTGGTAATTTTTCAGATGGTCTGTTAAACCTGTTAATAGGGGAAAATTGCTAAAAATCATAAACATTGCCTTCTAGAACCAAGAGCCTACCTTTAAAAGTGATTGATATCTGTGAAGTCGATAGTATGTTCCGAGTCAGTGGGTATTTTACGTGCTCTATGGGAAACGTTGACAGCACAAAATAAACAGTTCTTTTGGGGTCATTATATTGGCAGGTTAACGTGTGTTCTGTACATTATCTTTGAAGGAGGATTCCAGCTTATCTAAGGAAGTAAAGTGCTTAGGAATTTGGAGGTGAAAGGGGCCTTAGAGATCACCCAGCCTGGGATTGGCAAACTTTTTTTTTTCAGTGAAGAGCCAGAGGGTAAATATTTTAGCCTTTGCACGTTGTCTCTGAAACGATTCAGCTCTGCCGCTATAGCACAGAAGCGGCCACAGAAGGTACATAAATGAGCCTGGCTGCGTTCCAATAAAACCTGACTGATGGACGCTGAAATTTGAATTTCATATAATTTTCACATGTCGCAAAATATTCTACTTTTGATTTTTTTTTCCCAGCTATTTCAAAAGGTAAAAACCATTCTAAGCTCTAGGGCTGTGCAAACCCAGTGTGCCAGATTTGGCCATCAGGCCATGGTTCACCAGTCCCCAATCTAGTCCACTCTTACCTGGTGCTAGAGTCTCCCCTGCGACGTTCTCAGCAGCCTTTTCTAAACACAGGGATGGAGAGTGCTCGCTTCTCCGTACAGGATTGTCTAAGTGTAACTTCTTTTCAATATCGTGATTCAAGCAAAAGTGCACTTTAATAAATGAAATGAGTTTTTCACTTAGTGAATGCTACTTGGTCTTTCCAAAACATGTAACATCCCTAGAAGCAACCTCAGATCTCTTCAATTTTCATCAAAACTGGAGAAGTTTAGGTGACGAAGTAAGAACGTTCAGATACCTGGTTTCGGTATACCTTCCTTACTGTCAGGAAATCAGAGCCTGTAAAGTGTAACGTGCACCCCGTAGAAATACTGTAAACTGTTGGAAAAACGAGAGGAGCATGTACAGATAGAAAATGGTTTGCTGTTGCACGTCTTCTGTATGGAAGCCTTCAGTGTCGGTTGGTTCATGATGGTTTGGGGGTGGGGGGCATTTTGTATCCCGTGTGTAGGAAAGTCAGACCCTTTGATTGCAAGAAAGAATGAACCAGTTCTTTGTGTCCACCTAAGAGCCCGGAAACTCGGCATCTCCTATCACTTCTCCTGCCGCTGGGAAAGTTAAAATTTAACAAGAATATCAACATCCGAAGTGGCGAGAAGACCATTAAGACAAATAAATGCATTTTCCCGGCGTGTTTACTCTGCGATGCTCAGCTTCAAGCCAGCCTTCCTCTTCTGAGTAGCGTCCTGGAGGAGAGACTGAGGACATATTCCATCTATTAAATTTACCTTGAGCTCGTTTTTTTTTTCAAGATTGCACCGTTTTATTCCATGAATTCTGTGACTTGGATTTTCTCCGTGTTTTGTTACAAGTTAGGATTTAAGTTTCCTCCAGAAGCATTTCCTGAGGAACCCACGAAGGTGAGAACGGGGTTGGCGAGGCAGATCGGGGCAGATGTTCACGAAGGGACTGGACGCGGGGAGAAAAGTTTAAATGGCGCTACAATTGGGGGTCAGAAGGTTTGAACACCGCGCTCTCTCCTTGGGTGGCCCCTACCTAGTAACAGCAATCACACTTCGTCCCCCCTTTTTCTCTCCGAGGCTTTTTTGGTGTTTCCTGCAGATTCGCAGCAGTCTTTTGCTTACATAACATCTTCCCAGCCCACACGCCCTCAGCTGTTCATGAACGTGGTGTAAGCTAATGCACAGCTGCTTGCTTTTAGTTGCGTAAGCTTCCTAAGCGCCTAAAAGGAACACGTTTGGTTCTCTTTAATGGACTTTTAACATTGTGACTTCCCAGGAACTTAGCCTGGCCCTCCACTAGCCTGTCAGAACTGCGGCACTAACATGAGTCCTGGGTGTTTGATCCCACTGTCCGTCTACTCCCAGCCTGTGCCTGGGGTCAGGGGGGCAGACCTGGGAAGAGGGGTTTTGCAGACCCAGAAACCAGACCGACCCTGTCAGTCATCAGGACAGAAAGCAAGCATCCCGGGCACCTGCCCGCCCTGCTGGACTTGCTGAGTTGCTGCCCGGTGAACCAGGTGTTTCCTGCAGACGCACAGCAGTCTTTTGCTTACATAGCATTTTTTTTGAACTTTTTATTTTATACTGGAGTATAGTTGATTTACAATGTTGTGATACTTTTAGGTGTACAGCAAAGTGATTCAGTTATACGTATACATGTATCTATTCTTTTTCAAATTCCTTTCCCATTTAGGTTGTTACATAATATTCAGCAGAGGTCCCTGTGCTCTACAGTAGGTCCCTGTAGAACCATCTCCACTTTAAATGTAGCAGCGTGTACCTGTCAATCCCAAACTCCCTAACTGTCCTCGCCTCTGCCACCAACACCCGTAACCTTAAGTTCCTTCTCTAAGTCTGGAAGTCTGTATACCACCCTGAACGCGCCCGATCTCATCTGATCTCGAGAGCTAAGCAAGGTTGGGCCTGATTAGCGCTTGGATAGGAGCTTTTAAAATGTGATCACTTCCCTGTTTCGCTTATGTCCTCTGCCCCTTGAACAGGAGCAAAATCACAGTGCCCGAGGAAGCTGCATCAACTTGAGTGGAGGAATCTCCAGACCCAGAGCAGGTGGCAGCAGGACCTTTAACAACCCAGGGAAGGGTGCGGACGCCCTGGGACCTGCCTGCCCAGAGAAGGGCCTGGGAGCCCGGAAGTGGGTCGGAACCTGGCCGCTGGGGAGGGCACGCCCTTTGGGCTCCACTTTTCAGAGCCCTTGCATTTTTAGAGGAGCAGCCTGAATATTGCAAGGAGAGAATGGATCGTGCATGCGAATGAGAACCCCACTCATCATCAACCTTAATCCTCCTTTTCTTCCCCTTCTCAGGTGGTAGAGCCCAGAGGACAGCTCCATCCTTCCGCCCTCTCTCTTTTTTAAGAGCCAGAGAGGAGCTATTTTCATCAGCCCGTTCATTCCAAAATACTTGTATAGAAAAGTTCTTTGACTTCTGAAATTGTTTTCTTAATTCAAAACTCGGATGTTATTGTGATTCAAGTGCCTTGAAGGGGGTAAGTGAAAGATGACAGAGTTAACGCCCTTTCCTGCAAATCATGGCAATACACTGCGCAAATACGTGTCCTGCAGTGGTCTGCATTTGCTTCCCTTTAGCCTCTGTTCCTCTGGATAGAATCATTTATCAGTGAAAAACGGAAAAATAAAACCCTAGAAAAACAGTCCCTGCTGTCTAAAATGTTAGGTATTTTTGAATCTTAACTATAACCCACAGCACCACGACAGAATCACTTTGAGATAAAATTCCAAAGTCTCATGTAAGGCGTTGGCTGTGATGGTCATTTTACTTTTCACAGTTGAATGTCTTCAACACTTATACCCCAGAATTGAAGGACATAGATTCAAATCAAGAACAAGAAATACAGAATTCGTGTTTAAAAAAAAAAACTTTTAAACGAGAGAGGATAAAAAGGGGTAAAAACTTTATGATGGCAGCCTTCAGATCGATTTTAAGCATAAAACTGGCATCTTAATTTCAACCATCTTGAAGTGCAGGTCTTTCCATTTAGAAAAATCATGGGTTACACAAGACATTATTTACTCAGTAGACATAACAGCCATAGAAGACTGATTGCCATCTGTAACATGTATATAAGACTGCCACATGTGTGTACACATATGTGTCCAGAAGGCGCCCAGGGAAATTTGAAACAGGAATGATTATTACATGAGGCTCTCATCCATGACTCCGCTCTCGGCCCTTGACTGGTATTTTGAAACTGGAGTTTGTTTGCAGTGCTCAGCTTTCCCTGTCGCAGATGTAACTGGTTCTGTCTAACCCCGCGGGAGATGGATGGGCCCAAGTTCGAACCCATCGCTACCACCGGTGGTGTGACCTTGGAGGAGGGCTCTCCAGACTCGGAACCTCGGTGTGAATTCTGTAAAAGGGGATTAACACCCACCTCCTAGGGTTGGTGTGGGGACATAGGACGTAGCATCGCACAGAGCTGGTGGCATCCAATAGGTTTTTATGATACACATATAACGTTAGATATTTTTAACCTGCTCAACATAGAGAAATATATAATTTATATTGACAAAATATGTCAAATATATATGTGCATATATACATAGCTCCTTATAAGAGAACTAGCTTAGGAGAGTTCCCTTATTTTTGTTTCAACAACTAATGAATTTTACCTAGGTTAGTCTACATTTCTTGTGTCTTGGGGTCGCCCAGCAGACTTGTACGGAACCGGCTTTCTCCGACCTGGAGACGGTCCCGCTCTTTGTGCCCTGAGAGCCTCCCTTATTTCTGTGCCACTGTTGCTTTGTGAAATCCCAGGCTCTCTCTCCTCCCGTGTCTCTTCTAGGCTTGGCGGTTCCTACCAGGCCTTCCTACTCTGCCACTTGCTATCGCTCTGAAGCAGTCAGGCTTCAGTCCGGAAGCTGGACTGAAACATTTTATTTTAATTTTCTACTGAATTATACCCTCCACACTGCAGAGCGCATGCATCTTAAACGTACATCACAGTGAACCATCCCCCAGATCAAGAGATAGAAAAAATCCACTTGATAGCGCCCTTGGAAGAAGAGTGCTCTGTCACCATAGATTAGCTTTGCCTCGTGTTGAACTTCGTATGAATGGAATCACAGAGTATGTATACTCTTTTGTGTCTCAATGTTATGACCAGTGTTGAATGGGGCTGTATTTTTCTTTTTAACTGCTGTGTAGTACTCAACCCTAGAAATATACTGTAATTTTTTATCGACTCTACTATTGATGGACACTCGGGTTATTTTCAGTTTGCGGCTGTTAGAAATCTGCAGATAGGGACATTTTTAAACATGCCTTTTGGGAAACATAAGCACTCGGTTCCCTTGGGTGGGATTCCAGGAGTAGAATTGCTATGTCATAAGATACATTTGTACATTTGCCTTAGTAGATATGGCCATTGTCACACCAGTTATTTTTAACAGAGAGAATGTGTGTAAATATTGGTTAAACAGGTGCGAGAGGCCTGGAACCGCAAAAGGGGATGCTGAGGTGACACAGAGAGAGTGTCATTACCTGCCCGAAGCAGTTACTACCCCAGGGCCAAAACGAAGGGAAGAAGTTGGGGTGTTGGAATCTAGAAGCTTGAAGACCTGTCATGCTCAGAGAGGGGGCACCTGTGGACTGGTGCCTGGGGGGACACAAGGAGGCTGGCTCTAGGAATGCCCCCCAAACCTGGAGCTGGGTGCCAGCTGCTGCCAGGTGACGGCCGGGATGGTGGGCACTGACCGCAGCAGCCGGCCTGGCCTCGCCCCCTGCTCCCGGCCTTTCGGGTTCCCTCCAGTGCCCCCTATTGGCAGGGCCCAGTGTTGGCCCGAAAGCCCAGGGGAGGGGCTGTGCAGGCCCCCAGGCTCACGTGGCTGAGTCGGGAGGGAGGGGCCGGGGGCCAGGAACCGGCATCTCTGCAGCGGAGAGGCTGCTTTGCGGCTCCAATGGCTGTTGAGATCTTCGTCACCTTTCTGACGTGTGTGTTGCAAACGTGTCAATCTACTCGCTACGGTCGTGTCTGTCGCCGGTGATTGAACTTAAAGCAGCATGTCCGTCCCATCCTAATGCGGAAATGAGACTAAAGGCTCCGTCGGAGGCGAGTTCGGGGGCCTCCCCTGGCCGGGCTGGGGGGCGGGTGGTCTTCGCAGGCATCCCTTTCGGAGCAGCTCTCGCACACTCCTTGGAAGGAAGAGCACTTTGGAGGCGGTGACAGTGGCATTCAGAGCCCTCTCCCGACCCGGACCAGTGCGTGACGACTCCGGGGGCCCCTCTGAGCTCCAGCTGCTTAATGTGGGACACGGGTCACCTCTCCCCACGGGGCAGCCGTGCCTGCACCCAGCTTCCTAACGCGAGTGGCTCCGGGGACTGCTTCACAGGGACTCTCATTGATGTAAGTGGCGGGGATTCGGGTTACGTTTGAAACCGTCTTCAAAACCGCACCTGGCCGCGTTCCGCTGGGTTCCTTTGCTCCTCTGCTTTCGTCTTTTCCCATATTCCTTAGACATCGGGCCGCGGGGCCGGAAGGGCTGGAGGGCGGGGCGGGGACAGTGCTGTCCTCTGCCCCTCTTTCCCACGCTCGGTGTGAACCTCTTTGTTCTCCGTCCCCATAGCACTGGCTTGTACCCTTGTGTCATGCTGCCTGGGACCACATTTAGTGTGTGCGTGTCCCCTGGGGTGGTGAGTTCCTTGAGGAGAGAAACCAAGACCTCATCAATGAACAGCATCTCAGCACCTAGTACAGGGCCCGCATACACTACACACGCCGTTATTAATTGCAGAGGTAGAAAGAAAGAATTGGACATAAAGATTTCACGTACTTCAAAAGGAATTTAATAGGAGGTATCTTTAGGCCAAGGCAATACCATTTATAAACTTGTATATACACACATATATATTTACAGACACTTACATATATGTATATACATTGTCTGATACAAGGAGGCGTTACGTGGACTCGCACACAGATTTTCCTTTGATCACAAAAATGTTCAAATAGCTGCTCAGTTAACAATGCCTGAGATAGAACAGGAAATTTCGTCCTATCTGCTTTATTCTTGGACCCTTCTTATGGGGATCTTGGCGAGAAGGATATCTCTTGCTCTGTCTAGATTTTAGTCACGGGTTGACTCCAAATATTTGGTCCAACACAACCAAGCGAGGCTGGCTGAAGTTTGCGATTGCCAGAGCCATCTTAAAACAGTTTCTCCTAATTATAAATTGGAAGGCTGTGATCTGGGATGGAATTTTCCTCGCTTTTATGATTAGTGAGAGTTTTCATTTTTCCTCTTTTTTTAACCAGTACCGTATTTCTCTATTACTTTTAGTGTTAAGAAGTTTTCTATCTAATGAAAGGTGTATTGGAACAAAAAGACCGCTCGTTGAGTGTCTGAGGATCAATACTCACTCAGCCATCATTTATCGAGAAGTACCAAAACCTCATTTGACTCGGCACCTTGTCTTTTTCACAATGGGGTTATAAGAAAAAACCGTGCTTGACAAATGGTATTTGAACCCACATACATTCGCTACTGTACCCGGAAGTGGGGTCCAGCTGCTCGCCGCTCAAAAGCCAATAAAGAGGCCAGGCTGGTGGAAAGGAAAGATTGCTTTATTTTGGAGGCCGGCAACCGGGGTGGAGTGGGGGAGGGTGAACTCCTGTCCAAAGGCCGACTCCCCCCACCGACAACCAGTGGACAAGAGCTTTTATAGACGGAGGGAGGGGCTACCTGCAGAAAACAGCACAGTCGGCTCTGACCGTCATCTTGAAATTGATCACTGGTGGTCTGATCGGCGTCATCTTGATTGTTTTAAGTACCCTTAGTCTGCAGTTCCAGGGTCGGTTTGTGCCCATTTCCTTGAAGCCAGTTCTCGGAATTGTGGCAGCTTCTGTCATGGCTCCAGTCTGGTCATCACGTAGTTAACTTCTTCCACCTGGTGAGGGTTTCAGCGTCTATAAGACAGCTCGCAGGATAGGGCTCAGAATATTATCTGTAGCCCTTTAAGGAGGAACTAAAGGTCCCTTGACTTTGCTTACTGCCTAAACTATTATTATTTTGTCCTATTTGACTACTTTCCTTTGTTTCTGCATTTTCTCCCTTCTCTGATTAAACTTATTCTTTGGCTAAAGTTTTTCCACAGACAAAAGGCAGGCTGAGGACATGGGGGGGGGCATAGATCATAGGGTCCTGCCCCGTTTCACTTCGATTAGCAGAAGATGAATTGGCCGTGATGGAAGCTCATGACTGCGCCTCCCCTCGGAGTGCACTGTATATGGCAAGCAGCGTACAATGCCACGTTGGTGGCCCTGTGTGGAATACAGAGCACTTGGTTCCTGAAGGGCACGCACATCTCTTCACGTGCGGGCTACACGTGTTCCTGGGTTAGCCGCCCACAGTCCCATAATGACTTTAGGAGGGTGAGAGGTCTGTGATTGCATCTTATCAACTGGGAAGCAGCTGCAAAGCCTTAGTCTTAATGCAGCGTTTACTGTCATTGATCAGGCATTGGTGAAACAATTTCATGGTTTGTAAGATGTTCTCACATCCATTACTTCATCCTGGAGGAGATCATCTCCTTTCCCTGGAAAGTCTCCTGAATCCCCAGAGAGGCATCTTGTGTCCACAGTACTTCAGTACCTTGTACACACTTCACTTCCACCTTGTGCTGGAGTAAAAATGGCCACAAATTCTCCGAAACGCCTTCTTCCATGGAGAAGCGGGGGGTGTCAGTCCCCTCCCCTGGTATCCGGGTGGGCTTTGTGGCTTCTGCATCGACAGCATTTTGGGAAGTGATGCCGTGCCCGTCTCCAGACCCGGGCCTTAGCGCAGCTTCTACTTCTTGTCTCTTGGACGCCTGAGCTGCCGCAGATGACCTTTGGCTGTGATGAGAGAGAAACCGCGGGTAACCGTTAGTTAGATGCATTTCACCTGTAACCTGCCTTCACCAATCAAGGTCGTTTGAATTGTTACGAAGGACCGGCGTGTCCTCCATGCGGCACGGAGCCTAAACAAGATGTTTTCTAGGATCTTGGAGTCAGCTGTGTCTAATTCTCGCGGAGCCTGTTAAGACTGGATAGGACCGCCGACCCTCCAAGGGGGCGTGCGTGAGGGTTACAGGCTCCGAGGCTATTGGAAGTGAGAGGTCCCAAAGCCCCGCCCTGAGCTCGTGCCCCGGGCCTCCGGCTTGGAGCGCCGTGGCCCGCAGTCTAGTTACGCCTGCGCAGAACCGCGACGACGCACCTTCTCCCAATCCCCTTTCCCCGCCCCCCCCGCCCCCCCCCGCCCCGTGCCTGCGTCTTCGCCCCTCATCCCTTAAGTACCCCCGCCCCTCGCCTTCCCGTGAGCGGTTCTGCGGCTTGTGCTGCGGTTTTGCGGCTTGTGCTGCGGTTTCTGCGTTTGGCTGGCTTGCGGGTAAACCGTGTGTTTGCTGCAGACGTTGGCGTCACCCGTGTTGTGGCTCCTGACGCGGTGGGCAGATGGACCTGGTTCAGTGACAAGGTGAGACCACGCGGAGAAGCCACCAGGGAAGCCCAGAGACAGGGTGAAGAGATGGAGACGCCGGCCGGCCCGCCATTGAAGCCGTCCCAGATGAGGGCCCAGCGTCGCGGAGCGGAGGTGGGTCATTCCTGCTGAGCTTTGCCCAAATGACAGATTTAAGCGTTTTTCTTCTTCTTTTTTCTAAAACTGTGGTAAAATATACATACAGTTTGCCATTCTAACTCATTTTAAGTGTACAGTTCGGTGGCATTACGTACATTCACATTGTTTTAAACCTTCACCACCATCTATCTCTGGAAGTTTTTCATCTTCCCAAACTCACACTCTGTACCCTTAATACTCCCTGTACCCCTTTCACCCCGACCCTAACGACCACCATTCCACGTTTTTGGGGGAGGATTTTATTTCATTATTTTTTATCGAAGAATAGTTGATTGACTAATATTGATTACAGTATTAGTTTCTGGTGATGCAGTATTTTTAGATTGTATTTCATTTAAAGTTATTACAGGGCTTCCCTGGTGGCATAGTCGTTGAGAGTCCGCCTGCCGATGCAGGGACGCGGGTTCTTGCCCCGGTCCGGGAAGATCCCGCATGCCGCGGAGCGGCTGGGCCCGTGAGCCATGGCCGCTGAGCCTGTGCGTCCAGAGCCTGTGCTCCGCAACGGGAGAGGCCACAATAGTGAGAGGCCCGCGTACCGCAAAAAAAAAAAAAAAAAAAAAAAGTTATTACAAGATAATGGTTATAATTCCCTGTGCTATACCATATATTCTTATTGCTTATCTAGTTTGTACATGGTAGTCTGTAAATATCTCTTACTCCCCTCCCCCTGTTGTGCCCCTCCACCCCTCCCCACTGGGAACCACTGGTTCGCTCTGTGAGTCTGTTTCTGTTTTGCATATACATTCACTTGTATTATTTTTCAGATTCCACATATGAGTGATACCATACAGTATTTGTGTTTTTCTGACTTGTTTCGCTAAGCATAATATTCTCTAGGTACGTCTACATTGCTGCAAATGGCAATATTTCATTCTTTTTTTATGGCTGAGTAATATTCCATTGTGTGTGTGTGTGTGTGTGTGTGTGCGTGCGTGTGTGCGTGCGCGGGTGAGTGCCACACCTTCTTAATCCAGTCTTCTGTTGATGGGCACTTGGGTTGTTTTCATGTCTTGGCCATTGTATATAGTGCTGCCATGAACACTGAGGTGTATGTATCTTTTCAAATTAGTGTTTTCATTTTTTTCCCAAATATATACCCAGGAGTGGAAGTGCTGGATCACATGGTAACTCTGTTTTTAGTTTTTCGAGGAACCTCCATACTGTTTGCCACAGTGGCTAGGCCAATTTACATCTCCACCAACAGTGTAGGAGGGTTCCCTTTTTTCATATCCTCTGCAGCGTTTGTCATTTGTAGACTTTTTGATGATCGCCATTCTGACTGATGTGAGGTGATATCTCGTTGTTGTTTTGACTTGCATTTCTCTAATAATTAGCGATGTTGAGCATCTTTTCATGTGTCTGTGGGTCATCTGTATGTCTTCTTTGGAAAAATGTCTATTTAGGTCTTCCACCCGATTTTTTTTATCAGTTTTTTTTTTGATATTGAGTTGTATGAGCTGTTTGTATATTTTGAATATTAACCCCTTATCAGTCATATTATTTACAGTATTTTCTCCCATTCTGTAGATTGTCTTTTCATTTTGTGCCTGGTTTCCTTTACTGTGCAAAATCTTTAATTAGGTCCTATTTGTTTATTTTTGCTTTTGTTTCCTTTGCCTTAGGTGTATTTTGATACACCCTTCTTTCTGTGTGAATTTGCCTATTCTAGGTACATCATATAAAGTCATTACAATATTTGTCCTTTTGCATCTAGCTTATTTCTTAGTGTAATGTCTTTGAGGCTCATCCATGTTGTAGCATGTGTCAAAATTTCCTCTCCTTTTAAGGATAACTAATATTCCGTTGTCTGGGCAGATGATTTTGTTTATCCATTAATCCGTTGCTGGACATTTGTGTTGTTTCCACCTTTTGGCTATTGTGAATGATGCTGCTGTGAACCTGGGTGTGTAAATACCGGCTTGAGTCCCAGCTTTCAGTGCCTTTGGATGTATTCCCAGAAGTGAAATTCCTGGGTCGTACTGTAAGTCTGTTTAAATTTTGAGGAACCTGTTATTTTGAGCCACCGAGTTCTGAAGTGGTTTGTTCCCTAACAGATAACCAAAACGCTCATCGACTGCATTCTGTTTATTGACATGTCTGTCCCCTCCACTGGGCTGAGCTTTTTGGATGCTTTATCTGTTTGCATCATTAGCTCATAGCAGCGGGTGTGGAACATGCTTCTGGACTGAGTGAGTGGAGAGTCTCACAACCAGATGTGATTTTAAGAATATTTATCAGTCTGATGGGCAGTAGTATGGACTTGTCATAAAGGACAAGTGCCTTGTAGGGTCAGGAACGCCCCACCCCCGGTGGGTATTACCTGTTAGTTGCTGGATGGTGGCAAGGTCCAGAGGTGGTGATGGTGTGGTACCCATCACGCTTTACCAACAGGGGACGTGGCTAGTTATCAACTGGTGTGGAAGTGTCTCGGCATCTCTACGGGCAGTCGAGTCGTCGCAGTGCCGGTGTAGCCCGCAGCGCTGTTCACCGTTGCCGGTGGGTCAGCAGGGAGCGTGGTCCCCATCCTGCTGGCAAGGAACTTGCGGTGCAGGGGAGGGTTAAGCGACTTGCGCGAGGTCACAGAGGCGGTAACTGGCCAGGCTTCTGGGGTCGGGGGAGTTCACGGTAGCCTTGGAGGGATGGGGCTCGGGTCTGTAGTCCATCTCACTGCAGGGCGTGCGGGCCTCGGGGCTGTGGGTACGGGCTGCGAGCGCTGCTGTCTGGGACGTGCCCCAGGAGAGGCTACGGGAACCGGCCCCTGAGGACCGGAGGCTCGTAGGCCTGTGGGGGGGGGAGGGGAAGGGCGCACAGGAAAGCTGGCTGGGCCTCGGGCATGGGCGGCCAGAGGTCTGGATGGGGTGTTGATTTCCTGGCGAACGGAGGGATGGCCATCGGGTGGGGAAGGGACACTCTTGTCCCCTCTCTGGTCACTTGTTTGTACGGCCGATGGGGACGTCCAGTTACAGAAGGTTTCAGAGGTTGTTTGACAAGAGGAGGGCAGTGGCGTTGGCTGAGCGAGACTAAACCATGTGCGGGGCGGCGGGACCTGGCTCCGGCGTAGTCGGCCACCCTCGGCTGGGACTGAGCACTGCGCTCCCCGTGGGATGTGTTCGGAGGTGGGCCGTGGGAGGTGATGGGGTCCTGAAGCCCTTGCGGCGGCGTTAGACCTTTTATCGAACGGACCCGAGAGCTCCGCAGGCCCCGGTGCCCCGGAGGACGCTGCGACCTGACCAGACCCTCACCTGCATCTCAGCCAGCACAGCGCGGGAAAGGAAATGGGGCTGTTACAAGCCCGCGGAGCTGGGTGGTCTTGTGGGGGCAGCATCTGTGCCGCGGGCCGAGGTGTCAGGTTCTACGTCCCTCGCCCCGGGTCTGTCACTCCCCCGGAAGATGAGCTCCGAGAGGAGAGGTGGGGACCTGGTCTGGGTTGCCAGCTTCTCTTTGGGGTCTGGAAGACGGCTCCTGTTCCCAGGAGCAGCGAGGCAGGGTGCGTGATGGCCCCGCAGGCCGAAGCCCCTGGACGGCCGGGCGCGAGGTCATTAGCGGGCCTGGCTGCCCACGTGGATGGCGGGGTTCCGGCTCTCCCCCTGTTCTGCTCCCCGCGCGCCGGCGCCTCCGCAGCCTCCTCCGAGAGGCCCCGGCTTCTCAACCAGCTGTCTGGGCCAGCTGGGACCGCCGGGGCCCGGAGCCGTGTCCCCTGCGCACGCAGTTGCCAGAAGCGGGGCTCCCGCGTCTCCAGAAGCGTCCAGTGGGTTCAGCCCTCGCGTGCCTTCGTGGCGCTGTCGGAGCTGCTTTGCCAGATTCTCAAGGTTAAGAGGTTTTGTTCTTTTGTGTTCGTGGACTATGTGTCACCTTCATTCCCTCCCTCAGAATCAGGCTGTGCGCGCGCTGTGTCCCCGCGATTCCAGAAGCATCCAGTGCGTCTGTCCCGGGGCCCCCTCACGCGCGGGGCAGGTAGTGGTGATGTGCCCCCAGCTCCCGGGGCCACAGCGAGCCCACTGGGGCTGGTCACCAAATACCTTGGAAAGCGGGATTCCAATAAAACGTTTTCCAGCTAAAGTATTAAATAAATTTGCTTGGAGGTGTTTTCTTTTACTGATGCAGGAGGGTCTCCTGCCCCCCCCCCCATCCAGTTTTAAATGGAATATTGAAACAAATTCAAGGGCTTTTCCTGCAGCCACCTTTGCAAGTCATTTGCCTGCAGTGGCTTCTCTTAAGAACACTGAGAAGGGAAAAAAGTGACTGTTTGCAGCTGAAGGGCTGGTCAGTTTCGGCTCATACCAGCCATTGGTACCCTCCGTTCAGGGCCATTTGGGAAGTGGCGGGACAATCACCTGTCCCCTGGCCGTGGGCAAGATGTCAGGTCAGCAGAAGGGTTTTATATTAAATGAAATGTAATATATGCACAATTGTTTTGCTGGAAGAAAATCAGGAGGAGCTTCTCAGCAATTAATTGTATTTCAAGTCAAAACAGGTTCTTTAGGGGAGAGATTACAGGTAGCATTAAACTTCGTAAACAACTCTTAACAGCAATCCTGTAGAAACTGGGACAGACCAGTTCCGGGCTCCGGCCAAGGCTGCGGCTTTCAGGACAGCCCTGCACCCTTTCAGCATCCATCACTCTGCAGTCTGAGGTCAAGGACCGTTCACTGCCAAGAGAGACAGGCAGCTGAAGACGGTGCTCTGAGGCCAAGCCTCAGGAATTTTAAGTCATTCTATTTATGTGTGTGGCCTACCTTAAATAAGCAAAAGCTTAGTGTTTAGGAGCTGGACTGTGTATTTGGTGCTTCTGGCTTTGGTAGGTGGAGGGGTTTTCTTCTCTCCTCCTCTGGGAAAAGATAAAGTCCCCGACCTCCACCCATATAGTCCCAGGCACATCAACTGCTTGGCTTTTCAACAATTGCTGGAAAATTCCCTTGAAAGAGTCCTACGTGGAAAAGAATGTAGGCAGAAGATACTAGAGGCTGGAGCAGGCTCCTGCCACGTGCTGTGTTCCTCTGACCACACTTCAACCCCGCGAATTATGTATATCGTGCATAAACATTTAGAAAATACACAGCAGAATCTGAATGATTTTCCAAAGTATCCTGAGTCTCTTTCGGAGAGAGAACTGTCCTAGCGGACGTTGCCTTAGGCAGAAATGTAGGGTCTGCACACTGTCTTCAGCTGCCGTTGGCCTCAGTGGTTCAAGTTCATGCTGGTGAGCACAGTGGCAAAGGCAGATTTTGTAGACACGACCGAGAGATGGCAAAGGTTGGAATTTAACACTTCGCTGTTGATTGTATTAAATCGTTTTGTTTTGCGTGATGAAAAAAAAAGGTGCGGGTTGCTGGGGGCGCAGGCCTATGTAGAGCAGAGGAAAAGCTGCAGAATTCTTCCTGGAAGTGCGGCTGGCCTCCTGTCCCTGATGTGCCTGGAGATGTGGCCACCAAGGTGGTGACGGCTACCCAAGTTCAGTTCTAATGGGACAAGGCCTGTTTGGGAGGATTTGATGCCGGCCAGGGTTCCTGGCCTTCCCCAGTCGATAGAAATTGATGAGAGGCCAGACAAGAAATTCAGGCAGGGCTTTACGGGGGGCCCCTGCTGCAGCTGGGGGCCGGGGGGAGCGAGAATAAGCGACAGGTGCCCTTGCTCACTCCCCGAGGGAGGGGCGAACTTGTTCCTTATATGGAGAGAAGGTAGCGGTGTGTCCAGGGGGTCGGGCTGGAGGCGTGGCTTAGGTGGTCTGCCCGCCCCTTTGGTGGTGTTGAGTGCAGGGGGCACGCGCAGCACCCTGCTTTTGCGCTCGGCTTTTCAGGATTGACAGTTGGGTTTTTTGGTCTTTTTGTATTTTTTTGTCCATAATTTGCCCCGACTGCACGTGCATGCAGTTATTTTTAGTCCCTTAGAGTTTCTTTATATTTTCCTGCTGGAGGAGAGGTGTGTCCAGGTGCCGGCCCTGCGGCCCTGCCTCTGCCCGGCTCCCAGCCTGTCTCAGAACCAGTCTGCTGAGGGAAATTGTAATAAATTTGAAGTGGGCAATTAAGAGGTTTTCTTGGGTTTAAGCCTCTGCGGGGAGCTGTCTCCAGGCTCTCTTTCCTTCCTGTCCCCCACCCCCAGGAAGCGTAGAGCTGCCCAAAGCCAGGGCTTGAGGCCGGTTTCCAGTGAGGACACCCCCTTCTCTACACTTCCAAGGCCAACTTCTGGGCCCTCAGCTCCCCCTGAGCCCGGGTGCCCCAGGTTCCATGTGGTCTCCGCGGTGTGAACTGTGCACCCCAGGGAGCCCCAAGGCTGTGGACTCGTGCCCGAATGCCACGTGTTGTGCCTGCAGGGAACCCAAGAGGTCTCTTCACACTCTTTTGAAATAAGGTCAGGGAGGAAAACTTCCTTCTGCCCTCTCAGGTCTGCAGCTGGTCTAAGAGATTCACTGACATCAGACATAAACAGGAGAAAAGCATACACACTTACTTAATATTTTTAGGTGGACGTGGGAGTCTGCAGAAGGAAAATGAAGACCCCCCGAAAGCCGTTAGGCCCAGCTGCTTATCTACCTTTTTACACAAAGAGAGACTGTGGGATGTGGCCCGGGGGCTTGGGCTGAGTGGAAGCAAACTGCGGGGCAGTGGCAGGGAAGCCCGTGGAAGGTCAGGGTTATTGCAGAGGGCGGTCTGTCTGGTCCGTGCCCGTCTCTGGTAGTGAGAACGTCCTTCTCTTCCTGGTGCGGGGAGGGCCCCTTTCTCACGGGCATGCTAGGACCTGCGTTTAGGTGGAAAGGGGAGGGCAGAGCTACTTCTCAGGTGCCTTCAGCTCAAAATCATCATTATGCCAACGTGGCCTATCTGGGGGTGGCATGTTCTGACCCCCTTCGATGACAGTGTCATGACTTCACGCTGGCCAACGGAATCTGAACTTCCCGCATCTCAGTTTGCAGGGAAACTGGATGAACCAAAGGGAATAGAGTAACTGAGGGAGAAGCCCTTCCGTGCACAGTTCTTCCCGTTGCCTGATCCATCGGACTCAGAGTGGCCCTCGGGCCCCCGCAGCCGAGCTCCTGTTCATCTGCCATTCAGATCCCCCTGCACTCCTGCCATTAACAGCGTTTCCAGGCTGTCAGCGTGGCGGGCAGGGCGTGTATGTATGCAGGTACAGGCCCCAGGTACCTGCTGACAGAGCCTCTGTGTCAGAGTCCGGAGTCCCTACGGCAGTAACTGCTTATTAGTGGGAAGGAAACTCACAAATAAAGCGGGGTCCGATCATTTACTTTAACAAAAGATTTATTCGAAACAGGTTTGTGCAGACATACACCAGTCAACGGACTGATTAAAGCCACGAATCACTACGTTTTCCAACCCCCCTAAAAACACCAGGAAAACGCTCTTCGCCTGCATTCGCTCCAGGAGGGAACCCGGCTCCACTGTTCTGTGTGGCTGTAATTTAACAACCAGGGGACGCTAATAGGATGTGAAAATGGTAACACTTCTAGAGGGAGGGAACAGAGCCCCCCGACTCCATAAGAAAGCTCCCCCCCCACCGCCCGCTCTGCTGGGAGCCAATTAAACGTGCCTCCACTGCCCCCTTCCCTCTGCATAGACAGATTAAAACCTCCCTGGCGCAGGCGGTATTTCAGCGATGCGAGCACAGATGTGACAGCAGACAGGAGAGCACGTGGCTTTGCCTGCATGAGGAAGACACCACAAGCATGGCATGCTCAGACAGCAGCCCAGGAAGGATGCATCGCCCACTGAGGCTGCAGGCCCTGGAGGGAGGCTGGGGGGCAGTGGCCCAGCAGGCCTCCCAGTTCAGCGCCGCGGGAGAGGGAGGGCGGAGCAAGGCTGTTAGGACTTGGATTGAGTTTATTAATGAAAAGCCGAAAAAGTGTTCCCCGGTGCAGGGATCTCGTTGGAAGGAGGGAGACTGTATGACAGGGCAGATTTTCCCTTCTCAGTTCTGTACCTGGTGTCTACTGATCTCCCTGGAGCTGCACGCCCAGCTGTCTTCAGGAATACGACCGGCTCCAGTCCCCTCGGAAGTGGCTTCACATCCTGGTCTTCAGGCGTCCCTCCTCCTTCTGGCCCTTTCTCAACACTGTCGAGCTGGTCTGTGAAAGGCTCTCGATAAGCTCTCTTGACCCCTGGGTTTCCTGGGCAGGGTTATTTGGATAGCGCCATTCCTTCAACATTCTTCTTCCTCTTGCTGTTGTAAATCAAAGCCACCTGACACTTTGTTCCCGACTTTTAAAACGAACAGGTCTCCTTTCCGTAGCCAGGTCGGGAGAAATGCCGTCGGGCTAATCTTGGGAGCTTGTTTTCCTTGGTCTGATGCCTGGGAGTAGATATCTCTAAGGCAACTAGGGCAAGAGATTGTCACTTGAAAATGAGCCAGCCTGGGTGTAAGAAGAATGGCTCTCTTGTCTCCCCTGGGTCAGGGGAGCAGAGGTGCTCTGCAGGGTGACAGCTGTGGGTTATGCTTGGTGTGGGGAAATGGGGGAGCTTGCCCCTCTTCTCCAGTCCCATTGGTTTCTTAGCTCTGGCCCCTGAGAGCTGTGTGGGCTCAGAGACCTTTCTTCCCACTGAGAGGATTTCCCTTCACCCCTCACTCAGACCCACCAAACCAAGAGTGCTTTAAACAGCCCAAGTTGGAAGTCTGGCGTTAAATGGAGCTCTTGTAAAAGAGAAGGGAAGTGGGTAGTGGACAGTTGGGGATGCTGAGAAAAAACTCAACGAAGAGTCCAACACGTGAAGTCGAGTATCCCAGGTCTGTTCCTTTTGGGAAGAACACTTATTAATATGTCATTACAGAGGAACTTGGGTCCTGACCTCTGAGACCCACTGGAAAATCTTCTACCTGTTCTCCTAGCTCTTCAAGATGGAAAGATGGCTGGTGTGAGGCGAAATAATCTCCCCCAAGGCTGACAGAGACCAAGAACTGCCTTGAGCCAGTGAAGAACCAGCCTCAAAGTCAACTGCTGTATTGCTTCCCCCCCTTTTCTTTGTTTTGGAGGAGGCGCTTTATTTTCACTATCTCCATCACTATTATACTTTCTAACTTAAGCATTTGCATGAAGAAGTATTTAATGAATACCACGGGGGATGCCATCCTTTAACTTGACCTGGTAACTCATTTCTTTGCCATATTATTATTTCAGGCTCTGCTTAACCACAGTTTTTTTCCCTGTTCAAGTTTTTTATTTTATGGATCCCAGGAGATGAAGGCTACATTTCAAATGCTGAGCCTAAATCACTCCTTGAATTACTTTGGGACAATGACCCTGGGCAGTAATTCAAACCCTGCCTGAACTGTGTGTAGTTCTTTCACGTGTTCAAAACCAAGGACTACCTTATCCTACAGCAGAGTTTTGCAAACATTCTGTTCAACCTGTGGTCTAAGGCATAAATCTCCAGGAGCAGGAATATGATAGAATATTCTCTTCCTTATGGTTCAAAAAGATAAAGGGTCGTTGTTTTCACGGTGAGATTATAGACTAGAGCTTCCTTTAAGAAAAAAAAATCAAAAAAATCCAACCGTAAAGTCTGTGATGTATGTCCATACGCGTTTTCAGATATTAGTTACTTACACTTTTTCATTATTCACTGTTTCTTGACAAGTGATTACAGATTCTCACTGCCAGCTCCCTACAGCAAGACCTAAAGCCTTGTCTGGTGAAGGAAAGGCCAGCACAGCTCTCAGCTGTGAGCTGCAAGCCCAGGCTCGCGTGTTAGGGTATCACTCCAAGTGTTAAAGAAACGGCATCTCCTTTCTCCAAAGCACAGGGCAAGAAGAGAGAATGTAACACTGGTCAAGAAGCCTGGAATATTCTGCATAGAGACAGGCTAGACCACTGGCCCTGAGTGGAACCTGCCACTTCAGCCCAGTCCAGAGTCTGGCTCCGCGGTGCCGACCTGCCAGCCCGTGTGTCACTTTGTGTGTTGCAGAGTGACAAGTCCCAGGTGGCATCTCCACTGAGCTGACAGTGTGCAGCTTAAGTCTGGCCCACCCTACTCCCCGGGGGAGCGCTTGTGTGTGACACTCTGACCTCAGTTTAAAGATAGAACAAGTGACACAGCCCCCGAGTCGGCCCGGCTGAACATCATACATCACACGTAGTGACAGCTGTTCCTCCTAGAAACCCAATTTAGTCATTTGGCTACAAGGTAGCTTAATCACAGGAGAGAATAAATAGAAAGGCATCCCTCTAATGCTTTCTTCTGTGTGCATATTTCATGACTGCAAAGACTGTTCAGTCTGCTTCTCAAGGGAACTGGAAAATACACTTAAAAAACTCAAAAATCTGAACTGTATTTTAATGTAAAAAATAAAAACCAAAAAGCCCCAGATAAGCGCACACTGTAATACACAAATCTGATCCGGAAGGCTTTAAGTTCAAGAACGAGCCAAGTGTCTGACAGAGAATTGAGTCTGAATTCCCTTTTCCAACTAGGCTTAGTTCCCAAATGAAACTAAATCGTCAGGGTGCCTAACAGGACTCCGTGAGAATGTTCGTGTCTCCTCTGCACTCAGGACTTTATCCCTGCGTCCACCTTGCTCCGCTGTGTTAATTACAGGCACGTATTCTGTTGTGATTCCTGCATGACGGTCCTTCAACCACTCACCTTGCTAGGTGCTCCAGTGTTTAAGTTGTCTTAGACCTTGGGGAGGAAGGAGTGGCAACTGGACCTGCCTGTTCGCTGCATTGTTCTGCTTGCCCTGGAGCCCTCTCTGGGTCCCCGTCACCTCACGAGCGGGGGATTCGTCTTTGTGGTCCACGCAAATCGTACTCTAAATTATCTCCATGCCCGGTGAGATGCGGGTGCTCCGAAATGACGGGGAGGAAGCAGAATGCCCTGTTGTTTCATTTCCTAACTTGGCTCAGCCCTCCCCAGAGGGGCACTCGGCACTCCCCTTCCTCGGCTGAGATTCAGGGCCCCTCACGTGCAGAGAGCCGCCTGCGTCTAGCACTGGCTGGATAAGGAAGGAAAACCTGTCAGTGTAAGGAAGGCCGTTTCCTTGAAATGTTTGGAGTTCTGTTCACTTAAAACCCGTGTCCATGGACACCTGAGGCTGATCATGACAACTGTCTGGGCTTCAGGGCTTGATTTCAGAAATTTCTACTGAGATTTGCAGGAAAAGTGTCTCCGTGCCCTTGCTTCCCTCCAACGGTCGTCTTCCTCAGCAGCCTCGGGGGCCTCCCTCTCCCCACTGGGTTACTCACTCATCGGCTCCGATTCCGGAGCGACAGGTGTGCGCCTTCGTTGGGATGATGCGCTATAAATTCACTCAAAAGGCAAAATGTGCTCTGAGCTCCCAAGAGAACAATCGTGGGTTCTAATTTAAGCAGGTGCCCAGGTCCAGGGGTCTGGAGGCCGGGAAATGAGTTCTGAGAGCCTGACCAAGGCGGGCAGGGCCCCAGCGGCTCCACCATTGCCCTGACCTGCAGGCTCCCCTGTCGTCAGAAAGAGGCAGATAGAACAGACACTTAGAATCTACGCGAATCGCTATGTTTCTTTAGTTATAGAGGAAGGGGTTTCTGGCATCCATATCTGAATCTGGGGAGAAGGAGGGAGGGCGGGGGTCTGGGCGGGTGCCCGCTGCCACCATGCACCAAGCGTGGGAACAGCCATGCAGCAGGTCTGAGTGTGGGGCGCCCGGGCAGCAAGGGTGCAGGGACCATGGGGACCCCGACGGGCCCGCCCTGCTGGGAATGTGACTGAGGTTCCAATAATCGTTCTCAGGTTTACCACCCAGATATCTATGTTGTGATTCACTGCCATCAGGACGTTTATGCCAACTTCATACAAACAAAGGGGGGAATCAAAGCAAGCTGGCAGCTTGCCTCCAGTGAGGTTTACACGCTGACCACGGACCGAATCTGTGCGTTGACAACACAGGAAGTCGGCGTGCCTACTGCAGCCCCACCAGGTGGGTTTCTCATGCACCGTGAAACCCACTCTGTCTTCTCCCAGAACCGCCGGGACTTATGTTGAAATACTGGTGAAGCATAATGTTTTTAATTTCACACCTCACAGGGCACAGTTGAATGCTTCGGAACAGCGTAAACAAAAGTCAGGCCAAGCACTAAGGATGGACGAGTGGGAAGGGGGAAGGTGGCTTCCCCTGCGGCCTGTGTCCAGGTTTCTGAGGGCATCGAGAACTAACAAATGGGTGGGCTAAGGCCACGGGATGTGTTTCCGGTGTTTTGGCCACTGACACCCGTCTCTTCTGACAAGCACGTGTTAACACTGGGTGCAGCAGACCGTCTCTTTCTGAGGCTCCACCGGGAGACCACGTCTTACTTCTTCCTGGATTTCTGTTTGGTGGTGTCGTAGGCGCGGACTATTTCTTCCTGAGTCACGGCCCCGTGCTCCTCTTGCGAGAAGGCGTACCCATCTGGAAGAAGAGCACAGCGGGGCTGGTTAGGGGGACCAGGAGAGGCTGCTCGGGGGGCTGCAGCCGAGCTTCTGCACACTGGCCTCCGCAGCCTTGGATGGGGGTCCAGAGACCCGTGACCCCCTTGAAGGGGCGAGTGGCCAAGAGTGCGCAGAGGCCGGGTGGTTCTGTGCTGATGGGATGGGCAGGGCTCAGGGCTGGCCTCCCATTTCTGCCTGTGAAGCGTAGTCAGTGGGTCACCGGCCCACGGCTGCACTTTCCCACCACCAGTCAAGGGGAAAGGCGAAGTCATTCTGCGCCGGAAATGTCCCAGTCCGCCCGAAGCTGCAGGCCAGTCGGTAATTTATGAAGCTGTAAACATGCCAGGTAGGTAAATAGGCACATGCTAACGGTAAAGGCTGGCAAAGTGCACACAGTGCTGGGAGCTTGCCTCACTGACATCGCGTGGATTTGGACCATAATACATTGCAGCGGGTTTACTTTTGGGTAAATAAAGAAAAAGATCACTAGATAAAGTCAAGAGGAATTTAATGATTGGCCCAGTGGCTACAGAAGGACTGGGTTTTACAATCAGTTCCAGTAATGATGCTGGTGACAATAGCAGACAGTTATCGAATGCTCCGTGTCTCAGGCACTGCTGTATGTACTACGCACACATAGCTCAGTTCTTCCTCCCGACAGCCCTGTGAGATGGGTGAGAGTTCTTCCCGTGCCACAGGTGGGGAAACTGAGGCGCCAGGTGATGTCATGACTTGCCCAAGGGCCAGCGCGCTCCTGCAGCTCCGTCCTGACAGCCCTAAGGCAGGGTTGTCCCTCCTAACTGGCCCTTCCCACAGGAGGGACATTTGCAGGAGTCCCTCTCTGTTGGCCGACCCTTCTGGGTCAGGGGTACGGAAACGTCCCGCAACTGGATTAGACCTTCTGAGCAAAAGACGTCACAGGCAACAGCATGCCTTTTGTCTGTGCATATTTATGACTGTTACTGGAGCTGTTAGTTCGTCATATCCTTTAAAGGAGAAGAAAAGAGAAATCTTGCCCATGTATCGTCCTGGATTCCTTTTTCTAAAATTTTTAATTTTATTGATATATTGGAGTAGAGCTGATTTACAATGTTGTGTTAGTTTCAGGTGTACAGCAAAGTGATTCAGTTATACATGTACCTATTCTTTTTCAAATTCTTTTCCCATGTAGGTTATTACAGAGTATTGAGCAGAGTTCCCTGTGCTATGTGCTTGTTGGTTATCTATTTTAAATATAGCAGTGTGTACGTGTCAGTCCCTAACTCCTAATCTATCCCTACACCCCCTCACCCCCGGTTCCATAAGTTCACTCTCTAAGTCTGTGAGTCTGTTTCTGTTTTGTAAATAAGGTCATTTGTACCAGTTTTTGAGATCCTGCATATAAGTGATATCACGTGATATCTGTCTTTCTTTGGCTGACTTACTTCACTTAGTATGATAATCTCCAGGTCCATCCATGTTGCTGCAAATGGCATTATTTCATTCTTTTTAATGGCCTTGTAGTATTCCATTGTGTATATGTACCACATTTTCTTTATCCGTTCATCTGTCAGTGGACATTTAGGTTACTTCCATGACCTGGCTATTGTAAACATTGCTGCAATGAACATTGGGGTGCATGTATCCTTTCGAACCATGTTTTTCTCCAGATATTATGCCCAGGAGTGGGATTGCCAGATCATAGGGTAGCTCTGTTTTTAGCTTCTTAAGGAACCTCCACACTGTTCTCCATTGTGGCTGCACCAACTTACATTCCCACCGACAGTGTACGAGGGTTCCCTTTTCTCCATAGCCTCTCCAGCATTTCTCGTTTGCAGACTTTTTTCATGATGGCCATTCTGACTGGTGTGAGGTGATATCTCATTGTAGTTTTGATTTGCATTTCTCTAATTAACGACGTTGAGCATTTTCTCATGTGCCTCTTGGCAATGTGTATGTCTTCTTTCAAGAAATGCCTATTTAGGTCTTCTACCCATTTTCTGATTGGGTTGTTTGTTTTTTTGATATTGAGCCATATGAGCTGTTTGTAAATTTTGGAGATTAATCCCTTGTCGGTTGCATCATTTGCAAGTATTTTCTCCCATTCTGATGGTTGTCTTTTCGTTTTGTTTGCGGTTTCCTTTGCTGTCAAAAGCTTTTGAGTTTAATTAGGTCCTGTTGGTTTATTTTCGTTTTTATTTCCATTACTCTAGGAGATGTATCAAAAAAGACACTGATGGGGCTTCCCTGGTGGCGCAGTGGTTGAGAGTCCGCCTGCCGATGCAGGGGACGCGGGTTCGTGCCCCGGTCTGGGAAGATCCCACATGCCGCGGAGCGGCTGGGCCCGTGAGCCGTGGCCGCTGAGCCTGTGCGTCCAGAGCCTGTGCTCTGCAACAGGAGAGGCCACAACAGTGAGAGGCCTGTGTACTGCAAAAAAAACCCCCAAAAAACCTGATGTGATTTATATCGAAGAGTGTTCTGCCTATGTTTTCCTCTAAGAAGTTTATGGTATCTGGTCTTATATTTAGCTCTTTAATCCATTTTGAGTTTATTTTTGTGTATGGTGTTAAAAAAAATGTTCTAATTTTTTTTTTGTACCATTTATCGAAGAGACTGTCTTCTCTATTGTGTAGTCTTGCCTCCTTTGTCATAGATTAATTGACCATAGATGCGTGGGTTTATTTCTGGGCTTTCTATCCTGTTCCATTGATCTATATTTCTATCTCTGTGCTAGTACCACACTCTTTTGATGATTGTAGCTTTGTAGTACAGTCTGAAGTCAGGGAGCCTGATCCCTCCAGCTCTGTTTTTCTTTCTCAAGATTGCTTTGGCTATTTGGGGTCTTTTGTGTCTCCATAGAAATTTTAAGACTCTTTTGTTCTAGTTCTGTGCAAAATGCCACTGGTAATTTGATGGAGGTTGCACTGAATCTGTAGATTGCCTTGGGTAGTATAGTCGTTTTGACAATATTGATTCTCCCAATCCAAGAACATGGTATATCTTTCCATCTGTTTGTGTCATCTTCGATTTCTTTCTTCTTACAGTTTTTGGAGTACAGGTCTTTTGCCTCCTTAGGTAGGTTTACTTTTGGCATTTTATTCTTTTTGATGTGATGGTAAATGGGATTGTTTCTTTAATTTCTCTTGCAACTTTACTAAATTCATTGATGAACTCTAGTAATTTTCTGGTTGCATCTTTAGGATTTTCTATATGTATTGGGTTTGCCAAAAAATTCGTTTGGGTCTTTCCATAGAATGTTATTGAAAACACCCGAACGAAGTTTTTGGCCAACCCAATGGTATCATGTCATCTGCAAACAGTGACGGTTTTACTTCTTTTCCAATTTGGATTACCTTCATTTCCTTTTCTTCTCTGATTGCCATGGCTAGGACTTCCAAAACTATGTTGAATAAAAGTGGTGAGACTGGACATCCATGTCTTGTTCCTGATCTTAGAGGAAATGCTTTCACCTTTTCACCATTGAGTATGATGTTAGCTGTGGGTTTGTCATATATGGCCTTTATTATGTTGAGGTAGGTTCCCTCTTTGCCCACTTTCTGGAGAGTTTTTATCATAAATGGGTGCTGAATTTTGTCAGAAGATTTTTCTGCATCTATGAGATGATTGTATGGTTTTTATTCTTCAATTTATTGATGTGATGTATCACACTGATTGATTTGTGGGTAATGAAAAATCCTTGCATCCCTGGGATAAATCCCACTTGATCATGGTGTATGATCCTTTTAATGCATTGTTGGATTCGGATTGCTAGTAGTTTGTTGAGGATTTTTGTGTATGTTCATCAGTGATATTGGCCTGTAATTTTCTTGTTTTGTGGTATCTTTATCAGGTTTTGGTATCAGGGTGATGGTGGCCTCATAGAATGAGTTTGGGAGTTTTCATTCCTCTGCAATTTTGGAATAGTTTCAGAAGAATAGGTATTGACTCTTTTCTAAATGTTTGATAGGACTCACCTGTGAAGCCATTTGGTCCTCAACTTTTGTTTGCTGGGAGTTTTTTAAATTATAGTTTCAATTTCAGTACTTGTGATTGGTCTGTTCATATTTTCTATTTCTTCCTGGTTCAGTCTCGGGAGATTGTACCTTTCCAAGAATTTGCCCATTTCTTCCAGGTTGTCCATTTTATTGGCATACAGGTGCTTGTCGTAGTCTTATGATCCTTTGTATTTCTGTGGTGCCTGTTGTAACTTCTTTTTCCTTTCTGATTTTTATTGATTTGAGCCCTCTCCCTCTTCTTCTTGATGGGTCTAAAGGTTTATCAATTTTATCTTTTCAAAGAACCAGCTTTTAGTTTCATTGATCTTTTCTATTGTTTTTTTTGTCTCCATTTTTTTTTTTTTCGGTATGCGGGCCTCTCACTGCTGTGGCCTCTCCCGTTGCAGAGCACAGGCTCCGGACGCACAGGCTCAGCAGCCATGGCTCACGGGCCCAGCCGCACCACGGCATGCGGGCACGAACCCGTGTCCCCTGCATCGGCAGGCAAACTCTCAATCACTGCGCCACCAGGGAAGCCCCTTGTCTCCATTTCATTTATTTCTGTTCTGATCTTTATAATTTTTTTCCTTCTGCTAACTTTGGGTTTTTGTTTGTTCTTTCTCTAGTTGCTTTAGGTATAAGGTTAGGTTGTTTATTTGAGATTTTTCTTGTTTCCTGAGGTAAGATTGTAATTGCAATAAACTTCCCACTCAGGACTGCCTTTGCCATGTCCCATAGGTTTTGGATCATTGTGCTTTCATTTTCATTTGTCTCTAGGTATTTTTTGATTTCCTCTTTTGTTTCTTCAGTGATCCATTGGTTGTTTAGTAGTATATTATTTAGCCTCCACGTGTTTGTGTTTTTTTTATAGTTTTTTTTCCTTGTAGTTTATTTCTAATCTCATAGTGGTGTGGTCGGAAAAGATGCTTGATATGATTTCAGTTTTCTTAAATTTACCGAGGCTTGCTTTGTGGCCCAGCATGTGATCAGTCCTGGAGAACGTTCCACGTGCACTTGAGAAGAATGTGTATTCTGCTGCTTCTGGATGGAATGCTCTTTAAATATCAATTAAGTCCGTCTGGTCTAATGTGTCATTTAAGGCCTGTGTTTCCTTTTTGACTTTCTGTCTGATCTGTTCATTGATGAACGTGGGGTGCTAAAGTCCCCCGCTATTACTGTGTTACTGTTGATTTCTCCTTTTATGGCAGTTAGTATTTGCCTTGTATGTTGAGGTGACCCTATGTTGGGTGCATATATATTTACAATTGTTATGTCTTCTTCTTGGATAGATCCTTTGAGCAATATGTAGTGTCCTTCTTTGTCTCTTGTAACAGTCTTTAAAGTCTATTTTGTCTGATACGAGTATTGCTCCTCCAGCTTTCTTTTGATTTCCACTTGCATGGAACGTCTTTTTCCATCCCCTTGCTTTCAGTCTGTACGTGTCCCTAGATCTGAAGTGGGCTTCCTGTAGACAGCATATGTATGGGTCTTGTTTTTGTATCCATTCACCCAGCCTGTGTCTTTTGGTTGGAGCGTTTAATCCATTTACCTTTAAGGTAATTATTGATATGTATGTTCTTACTGCCATTTTGTTAATTGTCTTGGATTTGCTTTTTTGTAGGTCTTTTTTCTTCCCTTCCTCTTCTGTTGTCTTGTGATTTGATGACTAACTTTAGTGTTGTGTTTGGATTCCTTTTCCTTTGTTGTGTATCTATTGTAGGTTTTTGGTTTGCAGTTACCATGAGGTTTTGATATAGCAGTCTGTGTATAAACAAGATTGTTTTAAATTGCTGGTCTTTTAATTTCAAACGCATTTCCAATATCCTGCATTTGTGCTCTCCTCTTCTCATGACTGCTGGTTTTGATATCATATTTGTGTGCAGACAGTTTCTTACCTCTACTGTATGTTTGCCTTTACTGGTGAGCTGTTCCGTTCATAATTTTCTTGTTTCTAGTTGTGGCCTTTTCTTTGCTTCCTAGAGAGGTTCCTTTAGCGTTTGTTGCAAAGCTGGCCTGGTGGTGCTGCATTCTCTTAGCTTTTACGTGTCTGTAGAGCTTTTGATTTCTCTTATCAAATCTGAATGGAGCCTTGCTGGGTAGAGTAATCTTGGTTGTAGTTTCTTGCCTTTGATCACTTTAAATATATCATGCCACTCCCTTCTGGCCTGCAGAGTTTCTGTTGAGAAATCAGCTTATAACCTTAGGGGAGGAGAGTTCCCTTGTACATTACTTGTTGCTTTTCCCTTACTGCTTTTTTTTTTTCTTCTTTGTCTTTCTTTTTTGTCAGTTTGTGTCTTGGCATGTTCCTCCTTGGTTTTATTGTCCCTAGGACTCTCTCTGCTTCCTGGACTTGGGTGACTGTTTCCTTTCCCATGTTAGGGAAGTTTTCAGCCATTTGCTCTTCAAATATTTTCTCAGGTTCAGCACTTTCACTCCTGTGGGAGAACTTGTGGTATAATTATTTTCCAGTTTGTGGGTTGCCTGTCCGGTGGGTATGGTATTTGATTTTATCAAGATTGCTCCCCTCCTACTGTCTCGTTGTGGCGGCTTCTTTGCTTTTGGATGTAGGGTGTCTTTTTTGGTAGGTTGCAGCGTTTTTCTGTTGATATTGTCCAGCAGTTAGTTGTGATTTTGGTGTTTCTATAAGAAGAGGTGAGCTCATGTCCTCCTACTCTGCCATCTTGTGACCCTTAGTCCTGGATTCTTACTTTACTCAGACACTTGGCTTAAAAAGGAAAGTTTCTGGACTATAAAGACATACAGTAGCAATGTCTAAAAAAGTCCTCGTGGGATGGAGGAGAGGAAGTGACTTCCTGCTCTGATCACACTGGAAACCAAGTCTCCATCCTCCCCAGGGCTGGCGGGCCAGCTCTTCCCGAGAGCATGCCTTTCAGCCTGAGAGGGCCCCGGGGCTCAGGATGCCCACCCTGGGGGGCAGGAGGTGTGGGCTGGGCTGCAGCGGCGGCCTGGGAGCCACTGAGGACACGGCTGGGCAGCAGGGGCAGGTGGGAGCGAAAGCAGAGTGAGGCCACAGGCGCCCCCATGGGGCGTCGGTCGAGCTGCTCACCTGCATTTCTAACACAGACCAAACCCACCAACCCAAAGGCCCCCCCCCCCCCCCGGGACAGCAGCCCGAGGGCAGCGTGAGCCCCTGCAGCTGGTGCAGGCAGGCGGCTCATCCTGCCCTGGGTGGCCCTGGCACTCCTGGGCTTCCTCATGGCCCACTGCTTCCTACAAGGAGGCTGTGCTGGGTCTCCCAGCCTCGGGGGCTTCCTGGGACCTGAAGAGGAAATGCCTCCTCTCACCTCTGAGCTGTGGGTCGGAGGTGACGGTGGACGAGGAAACCTCCTGAAACCTGTGTGGCTGTGGGCACTGCAGCCCTGGTGTCCAGGCCCCAGCGTGCTCTTTGTGCTGTGTCTTGGCTGCCACGATGTACCAGACCAGCTGCCTCTCCCTGGGCTCTGGACAGCATCCACCTTCCAGTCTCCTGAAGGGGATGTTTCTAGGCATATCGGTTGTTTCCCGAGCTGGCCCCAGAGCTGTCCTCGGATCCCCCATGCTGCTGGGTGGTGGGCCTGCCACCCAGGGGGACGTTTTCCTGCAGAAGGGGCCCTGACCCCGAGAGATGGGGACACCGTGTAGCTCTTCCCTCCCCAGGGAGGTAGGTGACCGCGGGGCTCTCTGTCCCTAGCTGGCCATCCCCCTGCCCTGCTTTCACGGTAGAGCTGAGCCCAGGGCCGAGGGCGCCCGTGAGAAGCGCTCGTTCCAATCCTCGCTTGGCTGTGACTTGGCCACAGAACCGGGGCCCTTTAAGCTCTCTGTCTTCTTGGTTTACTTCTCTGTAAAACGAATGGGCTGGACTGGGCCAGGCCCAGGTCCTCTCAGCTCCTATCCACCACATGGGCGCCAGCATGGTTCCTTGGCTGGTGATGCTCAGGCCACAGAGCCCTCTCCTGTGGCTGGGGCTAATTCTACACTTGGCGCCCAGAGAGGCGGCCTCTACTCCAGGCCAGGGACGAAGGAGCCTGTCGTGACAGTCATCCCAAACAGAGCAGTTGCTACCTGCCTTTTAATGTGGTTTTTTTTGGGGGTGGGGGGCAGGGGAAGGAATGAAGGGGACTTGCTGAGACGTAAACATGAACATTGTTTGGGACTGTCCTTTTGGGAAAAGCATCTGGAATTGTCTACCCCTGTTCAAGTGGAAGGGGCAGCAGCCCTGTCTTTATTTATTCGTTGTTTTCCAGTCAGATCCGCCTGTACCTGCGGGAAGCCAGCTGCAGTGCTCTCCACAGCTCCTGTTTGTGTCATGGGCACAAGGGCCGTCCAGTGGGATAACTAACTCAGCCCCTCTGGAGTGGGAAGGGTTCCTAGGCATCTGTCCTAAGGGACAGCAGAGGGAAGCTTCTGGTTCGATAGCAAATCTCTTCTCCCAGGGTCAGCAGAGTGCCCAGAGGTCACTACCAGAGGGCTTCTCCACCAGCTCCCCTGGGTGCATCCACCATCATGTTTCCAAAATGGGCACCAGGATGTTCTTAGTCTCTACTGAGCTTAAGTGGACTTTGAATTCAAGAAAGAAAGGAGGACTTCCCTGGTGGCGCAGTGGTTGAGAGTCCGCCTGCGGATGCAGGGGACACGGGTTCGTGCCCTGGTCCGGGAAGATCCCACATGCTGCGGAGCGGCTGGGCCCGTGAGCCATGGCCACTGAGCCTGCGCGTCCGGGGAAAAAAAAAAAAAGAGAGTGGCCTGATAGGGTGGTCCTGGGAGCACGGGCGTCTCTGTGATTCAGGTAAATATTTTCCTCTTTAGAAACAAAGCCTGACAGGGGTTAGAGCAGGACAGCAGGGACCATAATCACCCAGCCAGCCTCTGCCTGCCCAGCCTGACAAAGAAACCCCATCCATTCACTAGCTCTTGCCTGATGGACGTTTAACTGCCATTATTTGCATCCAAACTCAGAGGGAGCCCCTGGCTCTCAGCATTTCCCACAGTCATTCATCTTCAGGAAGTCCTGACAGCCAGGAAGGAATGATGGGGGCCTGGAGAAAGCATTCAATGGACCAGACCTTCCTAAATGCTCAGCCATGGCCAGGATCCGGGGATAGAATTCGGGTAGGTGGAAGGGCAGGTTGCATTTCTTATTTGTTTTGTCTTCCTCTGGTAGAACACTTGGTGAAGTCCATAAAATCATGTCATTTTTTTTTTCATTATTTTGGAATAAAACTTCCCTGAAATAGCGTTTTTTTGAATCTGAGCTCTCATAACATCTTGATGAAAGTAGCTATTTTCTGTCTGGGAAAAGACTCCTAATAGCAATTGGGAAATTGGGAACACTGTGTGGATGGTAAGGAAATTAGACCGTGTAGGAAACAATGAGCTCGGTTGCTAGTACTGTGTGCGGGTGGTCCATCAGAACAAGTGCTCCAAGACTAGGGCTTTTCCTTCCGGTTTCCTGGGAAGACTGAGGCCGGAGACAAGCAGAAGCCTGGAGCCCCTCCCGATGCTTGATGGCCTTCTCTGGGGGTCCGTGACTGAAACACCCTGGGATCCATTAGGGTCCTACTCCTAGTTGCTGAGTGCCTTTAAAATGTGGTGTGATTTTAGCAGCTTGCCTGTTTTTTGTATTTGTTGATCAGAATTTTGGTTTGGTCCTTCAAAATACTGGGAGTTCATAAAACGTTTTGTAGTAGTTTTAAGACCCTTTATGGCACTCCCACGAAAGCTCTCGTGCCGCCTTTGCTCTCGGTGTCTGCTCTTTCTCTGGGCGGACGCTGCATGGCGCGAGCCCTGCGTTTAGGGAACCAGTCCTCGCGTTCTCTGTGCCCGTCACCGGGAAGCCTCACAGGCTGTGTAAGATGCAGATCATTCTGTTTTTCTCCTCAGAGGAGAAGACAGACGTTTAGAGAAATATGTAAGTAGCCTAAAGTTATTCAATTTGTGGCAGAAAAAACAAGTAATACCTAACATTTGGACTCCACGCAGTCAGGCTCTGTTCCAGGCACTTTATGTGTACAATCTCAGTGAATCCTCCCAATAACCCCAGGGAGGTTCTCACGTCATCTGTACTACAGGTGTAGGAACAGAGGGGTTAACTTACCTAAGGTCACAAAAGTGGCACAGCTGGGACGGGACCGCAGGCAGCCTGGCTCTGAGGTGGAGACCCGGACCTCGTGGCTGGGACCCTGCCACGCAGCCTCCTCGGGACTCAATCTCTCTCGAGGATCAGAGGCCATGGCTGGGGTCTGGGGCCCGGGCTCTGCGGGGCCACTTAATGTGCCCACCTGAGACTCTTGGCCAGGTGTCTTGGGGCAGAGAAGCCTCAGAGAATGTGGGCCCTGCTGGGAGCTACTGCAGCCCCTTCTCCCACGGGGATGTCCAGGCGGGGGCGGTCACCGACGGCCATGACGTCCCCACCTGTTCCTTTCCTTCCCTCTGTTGAGAAAGTCTGCAAAGATGTGTTCACCGTGGGGGGATGGAGCTCAGCTGAGCTGGGCAGAGATCCTCAAGTACCTGTCCTAAGGATGCAGTGATGCTTCACTTTCTACCCCTTGTTTCCGTCTCAACTCAGGGAGAGAAAGGAGAGCAGAAGTGGGGCGTCAGTTGAAGAGATGGCAGTGCGGGCGGGGACGAGGCAGGATTCAGAGGCAGGAACCAGGGCCTCAGCTGGGGAAGGGAGGCTGCCTATGCAGGGGCCCCTGCACTCGGCTGCAGCACCCTCGCCTGCCCGGCAGCCCAGGGGCTGGATTGCAGGTGAGCCCATGCCTTCCTCGAGCTCCATCGGGCGTTTCCCCGCCCCCCACCCCGCTCCTCTGGGCTCTGACGCATCCCCACAGACCCTGCTTGGCAGAAACGGGGCCTGGCCTCCAGCTGCAGGGGCGGTGCGGGGCACAGCCTTCCTGGGAAGACCACAGAGATTTTCCCCAGTGATTGCCATTGTTGTGATTAATATTGCCAGTAGCGTAGGGCTACTTTGGGGGTAACCATGTAAAAGGAGCATCACTTCAGTCTTAGAAAGAATCTGATGGGGAGGCTGCCACAGGAGCTGAACCACATCAGATCTGAAGTTTACGGGTCGTGTCATTCAGACATTTGACTGGATCCCGGGGAATCGCCTACCCACCGGGTGTACCTGCCTGGGGCCAGATACCCCATTTCCACTTCCGGGTGTAGAGCCTGGCAGTGGTCCACACCACGTGCCGGCGGGCTACTCACGTGGCACTGACTGCTGGAGGGAACTGCCCCGGAAGTGGGTGGGCGGCGTCTTCCTGCCCAGCCTCTTGAGCAGCCGGTCTCGCTCGTTGGTCCTGGGGGCACATCACACATGGTCAGTCTCCGGCCACGAGGACACCTCTCCAAGGTGCTCAGAGAAAGAATGGCTTCAGGTCGTAACGTGAAACAGACCTGGGAAAGGCTGCCCCACGTCAAGGAGAACGTCCCGTTTCGCCAACTGCCCCTCTATTTACATTAGATGCTGCCTGGACGCCTCGAGAGCGGCTCCCTCCTCTGAAAACCCGCTCTGCGTGCACCCCGTCCCTACACGACCCTCGGAGCCCCGCCTGCCTCCTGACGGAAGGGGACCAGGGCCCCTGCCTCCGGGGCAAGGAGTGAGCTGTTGCTCCGGTGAGCGGAAAGCTTCCATTCCACCTGCCCCCCCGCCCCCCCCCCCCGGCCTGGAGCCTCGCCTGGGTGCCCCAGGACCCAGCCAGAGACAGTTGCCTCTGGTGCTTATTTTGAACCACAATGAAAACCAAGGTCAGTTTTCTTTGAAAACACAAGGATTAGGCGTGCTTCCTGCCTCTCCTGAAATGGTCCCTTCTCTAAGGCTGCCGCTGCTCTGGGGCAACACGGAGGTTCTCCCTAGAGGACAGCTGGGCTTTACGACCAACCAAAGGTGGGGGGTTGGGAAATGCTCGAGAATGGCCCCGATTTCCTGCTGCTGGGGTGTCACCGGGCTTGCCCCCAACAGACTGCGATGTACAGCGTTGGCCGGCACCCTCTGTGACGGCTGAACTGTACCCCTCCAGACTGCACCTGCAGGAGCCCTAACCATCCAGGGTCTCAGGATGGGGCTGGATTACAAGATGAGGCCTTTAAAGGTCACATGAGGTCATCGGGGTGGCCCTAATCCAAGCTAACTGGGGTTCTTAGGAGAGGGGATTAAGACACACACACTGAGGGACGGCCATGTGAGAACACGGGGAGAAGATGGCCTTCACCTGCAAGCAGAGGAGCGAGGCCTCGGAAGGAACCAGCCCTGGAACACCTTTGCTCTGGGACTTCTGACCTCCAGAACTGTGGGAAAATACACCTCTGTTGTTTCAACCACCTGCTGTGCAGCACTTTGCCACGGCAACGCGTACATCCCCAGTCTGCTGTCTGGGAACTTGAGGGCGCGAAGTTGGAAGAGCTGCAGTTGCTTGTGGTCCAAAGCCCCTCCCCCCAGCCCATCCAGGCCTGAGCCCAGGGTCCACTTCACGCTCCCCCGAGGGCCTTTGCAGGGAGAGCAGGGCCCGGCTACTCTCAACAGTCCTATGAGCTGAAGTTCACTGTGCTCTTGGGTTTCTGCAAGAGAGCAGCTTCTGATCGTCTTGGCTGAAACACCAAGGTTTAATTGGTCACCAGCTCAGGGCAAGCCCCAGCCTACCCACCTTGGGAAGATGGCTGATGAGAATACACACTTCTTCTGTCCCCTCACCCTGCTGCTCCCTTCTCGCTCATCTTCCCTTCCAGGGGCCACCTTAACCGCCCTGGGCCACAGGGATGAGCAGATGCACGGTCCTCCTGTGGCCGCCTGACGTCCGCAGTGCCCGTGCTGGCTGCTCTCAGCTGTGTGACCTCCCTGTGTGACCCGCACCGGCCACGGTTCCTGCGCAGCAGGCACTGCCAGGCAGCTCTGAGCCCAGCTGAGAGGGGCTCCCTGAGGCCCTCCCCGCTGGGACCCTGGTGAGATGAAGGCATATCTCCCCAGGAACTGAGGGACAGACTGGGCGCTCCACCCTGCCTCTCCTGGACCCTCTGACGTTTCAGGTCCAGAAGGTCCTCCTAGTGCTGGGGCTCGTGAGAACCTCACAGAGCCACGGACGGGAAGGGCTCTCTGAAATCACGCATCCTGGTCTCTAGCTGGGCGGCTGAGGAAACAGCCTCAGCCTCGCCAAAGACAAAGGGCACAGGGCACTGTGGGCAGACGTCTCTAATTTCTGTGTGGGACGGCGTATGCTTTTCTCTCTCTTTTTTATAATGAAATATTCAAACAAACACAGAAACTAGCGCAGAGAACATCCACCAACCTGCTCAGCTTTAGCCAAAGACAGCACCACCCTTTGACCCTGCTGTGTCCTGCAGCCCTTCCTCCCATGTGGGGAGGGGGACATGGGGCCAAGGAGACATGTCCACCAAGAGCCCACACCTGCCCCCAGCCCAAGTACGTGAGACCTTAGAAGTTAACGCCCAAGCTGGCATCCAAGGCCAACCTGACCCCCTTGCTAGCTCCATATCCCTAGAAGTAGACCACACAGCCAGGGTCCACGCTCTGAGGCCTGGGGGGTGGCCAGAGGGTGGTTGTAGCACGGGACGTGTGGACTGGGCTGTCCACACGCGAGTGCAGGTCCCCTGCCGGCGCAGGACAGAGCTGGGGTGGGGGTGGGGTACACAGGGCAGCTACCTCTTCCCTGTGTTAATCACCGTCTCCAGAGAATCTGGGCATCACAAGGCACTGTGGTCTTCACCCACGTGAGTTAATCAAGGTACATGGCTATTACAACTTGCACACACTCAGACACAGCCTCCACTTGTACTGTGTCCTGCGAGTGTTGGAAAAGTTGAAGCTAGAAAGGGGTATAACGTTTACCATTTATAGCATTCTATTATCTATAGATGGTTTGAAAGCCATCTACTCACAAAGACATAGGAAAAAGTGAAGAAACACAGTCAGCTGTTTACTTTGGTTAATTCTGGTTAATGAGAAGAAAAGAAAAACGGAGTACAGATTAGCACAGGGAAATGAGATTTGGGTTTATAAACAAGAGAACTCGTGACAAAATACTACAAACCGAATTCAGCAGTATAATGAAAGGATTACACAACCTTACCAAATGGGATTTATCCCAGTAATGCAAGGGTGATTCAACATACAAAAAGCAATTAATATAATACACCACATTAATAGAATGAAGGAAGAATATCAATGATCATCTAAATTAACGCAGAAAGATCATCTGACAAAATCCAACACCCTTTCATAATAAAAATACTCAGCAAACTAAGACGGGAAGGGAAGTTCTACCACATAACAGCATTTATGAAAAACCCACAACTGACAACATACTCAATGGTGAAAGACTGAGAACTCTCTCTATGATCAAGACAAGGATGCCTGCTTTTACCACTTCTACTCAAGGAATTTACTAGAAGTGCTAACTAAAGCACTTAGGCAAGATTCCAACAGTCTTTTTTTTTTTTGCAGAAACAAATATTTATCCTATGATTCGTAGGGAATTACAAGGGGCCCCAGATAGCCAAAACAATCCTGGAAAAGGAACACCACAGTTATAGGACTTATTAACTAACTTATTTCAAGAGTTAATATAAAACTACAGTAATGAAAATAGTGTGGTACTGGCATCAGGATACACATATAAATCACTGTAATGTAGTTAAGAGTCATACGTCTATGGTCGTCAGCTGACTTTTGGCTAGGGTACCCAGACCATTCATAAGGAGAGGAAAGTCTGTTCAGCATATGGGTCTGGAGTAACTGGATTTCCACACTCAAAAGAATGAGGTTGACCCCTTACCTGCAATCACATACAAAAAGTAGCTCAAAATGGATCAAAGACCCAAAATATAAGAGCTAAATGTTTACGACCTTGAACTTGGCGATGTTTCTTAGATATGACACTCAAAGCATAGGCAACAAAAGGAAAAAATAGATAAATCGGACTTCATCAAAAACCTTTGTGAATCAAGACATTATCAAGAAAGTGAACAAACAGCCTAATCAAAAAATGGGCAGTAAAGCAATTATACTCCAATAAAGATGTTAAAAGAAAAATGGGCAGAACACCTAAACAGGCATTTCTCCAAAGAAGACAGATGTCCAAAAAGCCCATGAAAAGATGCTCAACATCGCTAATTATTAGGGAAATATAAATCAAAACCACAATGAGATTTCACCTCACACTGGTCAGAATGGCCCTCATTAAAAAATCTAGAAACAATACCTGCTGGAGAGGGTGTGGAGAAAAGGGAACCCTCCTATACTGCCAGTAGGAATGTAAATTTGTACAACCATCATGGAGGGCAGTATGGAGGTTCCTTAAAAAAACTAAATATAGAACTACCACTTGATCTAGCAATCCCACTCCTGGGCATATATCTGAAGAAAACCATAATTCGAAAAGATACATACACACCAGTGTTCATTGCAGGAATGTATACAGTAGCCAAGACATGGAAGCAACCTAAGTGTCCATCGACAGAGGAAGGGATTATGATTGGTACATATACACAGTGGAATATACTCAGCCATAAAAGAGGAACGAAATAATGCCATTTGCAGCAACAGGCATGGACCTGGAGATTACCATGCTAAGTGAAGTAAGTCAGAGAAAGACAAATATATGCTATCACTTATATGTGGAATCTAATAAAAATGATACAAATGAACTTATTTACAAAACAGAAACAGACTCACAGATCTCGAAATCAAACTTGTGGTTACCAAAGGGGAAACATGGGGGGAGGTGATAGGAGCTGGGGATTGACATATACACACTACTATATATAAAACAGGTAACTAACAAGGACTTATTGGTATGACACAGGGAACTCTACTCAATATTCTGTACTAACCTATATGGGAAAAGAATCTGAAAACGAATGGATATGTATATATGTACAACTGATTCACTTTGCTGTACACCTGTAACTAACACACCACTGTAAATCAACTACACTCCAATAAAAATTTTTTAAAAAGGGAAAAGACAACCATAAAATGAAAGTATTTACAAATCATATAGCTGGTAACGGTCTAGAGTCCAGAATATATCAATAATCCCAACAACTCAACAGCACAAAAGATGGACAAACCAAATCAAAAACAGGCAAAGGATTTGGATACATTATCCGAAGAAGAAACACAACGGCCAACAAGCACATGAAAAGATATTCAACATCATTAGTCATTAGGGAAATGCGGGTCAAAACCACAAAGAAATAGCACTTAACATCTACTAGGATGGCTATAAGTGAAACAAGAACAGATAATAACAGGTATTGGAGAGGATGTGGAGAAACTGGAACCCTAGCACATTACTGGTGGGTCTGTAAAGTGGTGCAGCCATTGTTCTTCACTAACTTCAACGTGGAATTACCGTCTCACCTAGCAATTCCACTCCTAGGTCACCTTTAGCCAAAAGAACTGAAAATGGACTCAGACACTTGTACACCAATATCGAGAGCAGCATTATTCACAATAGCCAAAAGATGAAAACAATCCAGACATCAATTGCTGAATGGATAAACAAAGTGTGGTCTGTCCATACGATGGAAAATTATTCAGCCACAAAAAGGAACAGAGTATGACACATGCACAACACGGAGAAACCTTGAGAACCTCACGGTGAGTGAAAGAAGCCAACGCCGTAGGCTGCGTCTTGCACGGTTCCATTCATATGAAATGTCTGGAACAGGCAAATCACAGAGAACGAGCATTGGTTCCCGGGGAGTGCAGGGCATCCCGGGGATGCTCAGAGCATCCGAGGTTTCCTTTCAGGGAGACGAAAATGTTCTGGAACTAGACAGGGGTGACGATCGCACATCATCATGAAGGTACTAAACGCCCCTGAACTGTACTGTTTAAAACGGTAAATCTTATACATAGGATGGATAAACAACAAGGTCCTACTCGAGCACAGGGAACTACATTCAGTAATAAACCATGATGGAAAAGACTGAAAAAGAATGTATATATATGTGTAACTGAATTTAACACAACACTGTAAATCAGCTATACTTCAATAAAATTTAAAAAAAATAAAAAACAGGAGAAGGAGTGGGTCCTGAATTGGAGGTAAATTCCCTCCCATCACCTGAATGGTTGGTAACGATGTCATCTTCGTGGTTTATTTCTCCGATGGTGGGGGTGGAGTTCAGTGCTTGCTTTGACCTTTTTCCATCCCAGCTTAGGCATGGATGCTGCCTGAGATCTGTCCCCCCATATGGAAGGTGCAGGTAAACACCAGTGATAGTGGTGAAAGCCCATCTCACACAGCCCCTTAAGGCAGGCTCTGCTGAGAAGCCAGCGCCTCTCCAGGGAGGTGGTTGGTGCACTCCTGTCTCAAAGAACAAGCAGCGTCAGGAAGGAGCAGAGAGCTGGCAAGCGTTACTCGCGAGAATAATAAACTTTTACGTCCGCATTTCTGTCAGGAGGCTGTTCCTGCTAAAATCACACATGCGTAACTGGCACAGAGCAGAACGTGGAGAATAGAGCGAGTAATTACAAATCTGTTTTTTGGTCTTGTCAGTAGTTACAGCTGGTAGGAATCACAGCTGACACCACAAAGCAGCCAAAAACAAATAGGTATTTTTAGAAACTTACTGTTAAATGATGGCTGGATGGTCTTCAAAACATAAATCTGACAGGTTCCTCAAGATAAAAGCAAATCAAAGTCCCCGTTCCTTCAGGTAGGGCCAGACACCTACCAGGCTATCAGACTGCTGAAATTCTAACCCACTTTCTTTTCTTTAATTATTTATTTAATTTTATTTTTGGCTGTGTTGAGTCTTCGTTGCTGCGTGCGGGCTTTCTCTAGTTGCGGGGAGCGGGGGCTACTCTTCGTTGCGGTGCGCGGGCTTCTCATTGCGGTGGCTTCTCGTTGCGGAGCACGGGAAAAGAATTCAGATTGCATAGAGCAGTTGGAGGACAGTCTGGCTGAGGACAGGACAGCATTCAAGGTTAACTAATTTAATACAAATCCCACTCCCAAAGTAAAAAGGTAGATTCCTGTAGTCCTTCCTGGCCTCAAGTCTCCTCTGACTATCAAAACTGGGAACTGGAGAGAAGAAAGCCCTGTCTTAGCGCAGTGATTTTCTTCTCTTCTAGACAAGGCTTTGGAAAGTGGGGTAAGGGGACCATTCTGGGCGTTGGAAGAAATCTCATTCTCGTACAGTGTGGACTGGGTGATCTCCTGCCAAAAAGAAGACCAAGGAGTGGTAGTACCAAACTAGGCAGTGACTCTGACGGGAAGCAGCAGATCTGCAGCCTCAGAAATAGGTGGGATCTGTCTGTTGACAACCATCCCTGGCTCAGAACAGAGGTTGTGTGTATGAGGTAACTGCGCTGATTGACGGAACTGCCCAGGAAGACTTTAACAAAAACAGAGGCAGGGGACACTGAAAAGATCCAAAAGCAAAGATAGATACACGTAATCCTTTTCCGCTGTGCCTGCTAGTGATGTGGTAATGTAAGTAAACCAGTGAGCAGTGAGGTTAGGAGGAAAGTCCAAAAAAAATAGAAGGTAGTAGCCACCAACTACACTGTCCTTTCACCTGAAACAGCAACTTAGGTAAAACTGGCAAAATGGCTTCTCCTGAAAATTAGAACTGCATTACTATAATCTATATACCTTTAAAAGGTTAAAAAAAAAAAAGAACTTAAAAAAAAATTCCTGTCCGGAGAGACTTCTGCTTCCAAGATGGAGTAGATGTATTTTCTCTCTTCCTCCTGTTAAGTACAACTGACAACCCTGGACTCTACATGTAAAACAAATATAAAGGTGAAGATGGAGAACTGGAAAGGTGGAGATAGGAAGGAAGACCAGCTATGAACCTTGGAGCATGAGAAACCCGAGTTTTCTTTTGGCTCGTAGATTCCAGACTTGGAGCAGAAAAGCCTGGCAACCCAGAAACGCCCGGGGGTGCAGCCAAGAAAGCCCTCTTCTCTTCAGCCAAAGGAGCAGGAAAGTGGCGGCCTCGTAAGACAAAAAACTTTCAGACCATGATCACTTTACTCCAGCCAAACACCCCAGAAAAAAACTGTGGCTCCACTCCAGTCCAGCCAGCAAAGACCAAGTGGGGAGCCCAGATGTCCACCCTCACAAGGTTGCTACATGGTGCTCCAGAGCCCCTACTGAGGTGGTAACAGAGGAGGCCAAATAGGAACCTGGGACTTTCGTCCCTGCCAGCCGATAATGAGGCCTCTGGTACCCTGTGGTGTCAGCAGAGATGACAGGAGCTGCATGGGGAGAATGGACTTCTGTCCTTCCTCTCCTCACTGGGGCGGTATCAGACGAGGCCTGAGGGAGAATCAGGACTTTCAGCCTTCCTCAGTAGTGACAAGGCCACACCCATACCTCTGACCCCTCCCCACCCTCTGCAGTGTCAGTGGAGACCACGTGAAGAGCAGGAATTCTCACCCCCTCTCTGCAGGCGTCAGCACAGACCGAGTAGGGGATCTGGATGACCTCTACCTAGCAGGAGAGGGCCTGCCGTAAAATCCAGGGTCACATAACATAACACCCAAATGTCCAGGTTCTATGTGAACGCTGTTATACGAAGAACCAAGAAGACCTAAAACTGAATGTAAGGAAAAATCGATAGACACCAACGTCAAGATAACAGATGTGGTGGAATAATCTGGCCAAGACTTTAAAAACAGCCACGGCAAAAACGCTTCGGTGAGCAATTACGAACATGCTGAAAGCAAATGGAAAAAAAGAGGAAAGGCTCAGCAAAGAGACAGAAGGTATAAGAAGAACCAGTTGTAAACTTTGGAACTCAAAAATACAATAACGGAAATTGAAAGCTCAGTGGATGGGCTATCTTGATGGCAGGGTAGAGGGGACAAAGGAAATAATCAGTAAACTGGAAGACGGAACAGTCACAATGATCCAATCTGCGTAACAGAAACAAAACAGCCTGAAGGAAAAATGAGCAGAGTCTCGGACCTGTGGGAATATAACAGGCAATATAACATTCACGTCTTCAGAGTCCCAGAGGAGAGGAGAAAGAGGATGGGGCTGGAAAAGCACTCCAAGTACTAAAGGGTGAAAACTTCCCAAATTTGGTGGGAGAGCTAATCCTACAGATTCAAGAAGCCACATGAATCCTACCTAGGATAAATCCAGGCCAAGACATTGTAATTAAACGTCCGAAAACTAAAGACAAAGAAAAGGTCTTAAAAGCAGCCAAAGAGAAATGACCCTTTACCTATAGTGGAAAACCAGTTTGAACGACAATGGATTTCTCATCAGAAATCACCGAGGCCAGAAGTGGCATAATATTTGTCAAGGGCTGAAGGAAAACCGTCAACTCAGTGAAAAATACCTCTCAGGAATGAAGAAGACAGCAAGACACTCTCAGATGGAAAGAACAGAGAGAGTCTGTCACCATCAAAACCACCCCATAGGGCTTCCCTATAGGGAAGGTGGCGCAGTGGTTGAGAATCTGCCTGTCGATGCAGGGGACACGGGTTCGAGCCCTGGTCTGGGAAGATCCCACATGCCGCGGAGCAACTAGGCCCGTGAGCCACAACTACTGAGCCTGAGCGTCTGGAGCCTGTGCCTCGCAACAAGAGAGGCCACGATAGTGAAAGGCCCACGCACCGCGATGAAGAGTGGCCCCCGCTTGCCGCAACCAGAGAAAACCCTCACACAAAACGAAGACCCAACACAGCCAAAAATAAATAAATAAATAATCCTTAAAAAAAAAACCAAACAACACCCTGTAAGAATTTCTAAAGGAAGTTCTAAAAACAAAAAGGGAATAATAAAAGAAGGAGTTTTTGGAACATCAGGAAAGAAGAAAGAACATGGTAAGTGAAACTATGGGTAAATACAATGGGCTTTCCCTTTCCTCTTGAATTCTCCAAATTAAGTCTGACTAGTTAAAGCAAAAATTACATACTGTCTGATGTGGGTCTAAATATGTGTAGAGAAAATATTTAAGAAAATTATAAATGTGGGTGGGTTAAGAGCTATAACAGGAGGTAAGGTTTCTGTATTTCATTCAAATTGGTAATATGACAGCACCAGTACACTGTGATTCGTTACGTATATATAATATAGTGCCTAGAACAACCAGTAAAAAAGCTGTGTTATGAGACACACTAAAAAACACAACAGATAAGTAAAAACAGAATCCTAAAAAATGTGCACATAACACGTGAAAAGGAAGAAAAAAGAAAACAGAGAAATGAAAAACAGAACAGAAAACAAAAGATAAAATGGTTAACTAAGCCCCAACATATTAGTAATACATTAAATATAAATGCTTTAAATATACCAATTAAAAGACACAGTGTGACAGAGTGGATCACAAAACATGACCCAGCAATGTGATATGCTGTCTACAAGAAACTCACTTCAAATATATTGCTGTAGGAAGACAGAAAATAAAAGGATGGAAAAAGATACATCACATGAACATTAACCAAAGGAAAGCAGGAGTAACTATATTAACATCAGATAAAGTAGACTTCAGAGCAAGGAAAAATTACCAGACAGTGAAAGACATTATGTAATAACAAAAAGGTCAGTCTACCCAGAACACACAGCAATCCTAAATGTCTATGCACCAAGCAACAGAGCTGCAAAATGTGTGAAGCCAAAACTGATAAAACTGAAAGAAAGAAATTCACAATTATAGGTGAATCAGTCAGTATTCCTCTCAACAGTTGATAGTACAGATAAGATAAGCAAGGAACAAAAATCACATGATCATATCAGTTGATACAAATTAAAACCACAGTGAGCTATTATTACACAACTATCACAGTGGTTAACATAAAAAAAAAAATAGTGACGATACCAGCTGCCTGCAAGGATCTGGAAAACTGGATCACTCAGACATTACTTGGTGGAGATGTAAAAGTGGTCTGACCACTAGTTCCTTAAAAACACCAAACATACCACATCCTTCTGAATATACTAAAACCACTGAATTTACACTTTAAAAGGTGAAGTCTATGTATTTGAATTGTATCTCCAAAAAATAAAAGATAAGCCTGGGCTAACGTGCAGCCCAAGTTGCCAATCCACAGAATTGTGACCTAAATAAACGGTTGTTATTTTTTTTTAACGGGAAAAAAAAAATACCGAAATATGCAACTACCATAAACCCAGCAATTGCACTCCTGAACATGTATCCCAGAGAAAAGACTTAACGTTCATGCAAAAACCGGTACACACATGCCTATAAGAGCTTTATTCCTAATAGCCCCAAACTGGAAACCCAGATATCCTTCAACAGGTGAATGGTTTAACAAAGCTTGGTACACGACATACTGCTCGACAACTAAGAGGAAGAAAGTACTGATACACGTAACAAGGCAAATCAATCTCTAGAAAACTCTGCTGTGTGAACAGAGGTCACTACCAGAAGGTTACATACTGTATGATTCATTTACGTGACATTCTTGAAACAACAACATTATAGAAATAGAGAACAGATTAATGACAGAATTCTAGAAATAAGAGAACAGATTAACAGTTGCTCAGAGCTGAGCAGAGGACGGACAGTAGATGCGGCTATAAAAAGACGACATGAGAAACCTTGTGGCGACGGATATGTTCTGTACCCTGACTGCATCCATGTCAGTTTCCTGGCTGTGAAACCGTTCTCCAGTTTTGCAAGATGTTACTATTGGGGGAAACTAGAGAGTACATGGGATTTCTATTTCTTATAACTGCGTGTGAAGCTGCAATTCTCTCCAAATAAAAAGTTTAAATGAAAACAAAAATCCTTCTCAGTTTTATGCATTCGCCTCTGTTTCGTGTTTGTCTGCAGTTATCCTTTGTAAAGAAGGATAACGTCTCGGAGCGGCGTTAGAGGGGTGGGAGGCCTTCCTCCAGCCCCTGCTGGGACTGCCCCAGAGAGAGGCCGGCCACCTCCGCAGAGCCGTCTGACCTCATTAGCGAGCAGGCAAAGTCGACTTTGAATGACAGCCCCAGCACATATGGAAACCATTCCCGCATCCCAGGACTTGCAGTGAGGTAGGAGGCTCCTCTCGAACGGAGCTGAGCTCCGTGGCCCAGTCGGAGAGCCCATGGAGAGGTCAGGTCAGAGTCATGGGGCTGTTAGGAACAGATAAATTAGCAGGGGCACCTGGCTGACCCAGAGAGGCCTCGGGGAACGGCCCTGCGGGTGGGTTGAGAAGCCCCAGGTGTAATGGAACAAGTCAGGAATGGTCCGGGCTCAGTGTGTTTCCTGATGGATCTGGGGAAAGGACAAGCCCGAACAGGACCACAGCGGTGAAGCACCACGCTAATCAGGAAGATGCAGCTTTACGAGCAGAAAGTTCTGTTAAAGTTCTGTTTCCACCCATTGGACTGGCCTCTTACCTACTCAAAATCATACGCTAAAGGACCCAGGCTTCCTCTCAAACCCAGCTTCCCACCAGCCCTCCCCTCCCTCCCTCTGCTCCAGCCGCATGGCCTTCTGGCTAATCCTGGAACACACTTTCCTGGGGTGGATAGCTTCCCACCCCAGGGCCTTTGCACTGCTTTCTCTCTGCCTCCCAGGTGGCTCCCTCCCCCAGTTCACTCAGAGCAGCCCCTGCACCAGTCACAGGAGAATCCTCCTCTCTCTACACCGTTCCCTGCTTTATCTTCATCCCACTTTTCCCTAAGTTTAGGAATTGAAATCTCAGGACACGTGATCACGAACGGCCGACTGGGCTTGAAGCGACGGCCAGTCAACGTCTCCTTGCTTTGCTTCCCCTCCTCCGGGTACAAGTCTCTCCCCAGCTCCACTTCTGGTTCGCTGTTGCCCGACTCGAATTGCTTTTTGCTCAAATAAACTCTTAAATTTTTAAAATACGCTTCAGTTTTCCCTTTTTGTAGGACAGTATGCGAATGTGATGAAGGAGGGAAGACAAGAGAGCTTGGGAGGCTGGAAAGAATGTTTATAAAAAGGCAGCAGTGGGCTCCCCTGGTGGCGCAGTGGTTGAGAGTCCGCCTGACCATGCAGGGGACGCGGGTTCGTGCCCCGGTCCGGGAAGATCCCACATGCCGCGGAGCGGCTGGGCCCGTGAGCCGTGGCCGCTGAGCCTGCGCGTCCAGAGCCTGTGCTCCGCAGCGGGAGAGGCCACAACAGTGAGAGGCCTGCGTGCTGAAAAAAAAAAAAAAACAAAAGGCGGCAGTGATTCCTGAGGTGTTTGATGGTGACAGGTGACAACTGGAGGATGGACTGATGTGGCACGGGGTGCCGGAGAGAAGCCCTGGGAAACTGAAGCCGCGTAGCAAGGGTGGATTTTGAACGGTGAAGCCTGTTGGGCTGGAGTCTTAACTTCCCGAGGGAATAGCTGGCAGCTGTGTCACGTAAAATACTGAAAATTAAACGCGCCTTGACAAAGTAGCCAATATATGAAGGTTAAGACGTGGGGATAAGGACTTAACAGCATTTTTTAAACCAATTAAACTCCTTGAATGTGAACCTGCCCTTAAATGAAAACTACAATTTGCCTATGAAAGCTTCAGAAGATTTGAAGCAAGTTTGAAACCACTGGTATCTCCCATGACACTTATTTTGTTTGAAAGTAGCAAACTTTCTAGTAGGCCCATGAAGCTGCAAATTAATCACAGTAGAATAACTTTCCCCTACCATCGCCCCTCTTTTCCTAGCATCCCCTCCAATACGCACAGGGTCTGGGTCTGGGCAATAAACACCTGACTTGACCAATTTCAAATCAGCGTCCAAACAAACAATAATTCAGAGCTGGCCAAGAGGTCCCCCGACTCAGTTCTTGAAGTAATTAAAGAAAGATGAGCTTCTCTACCGGTTAACCTACTGAACGCTAATTAAAGACAGTAAGGGTTGAGGTGCAGCCTGTCCTCTGTTCTCGGGCATCGCAGGCAGGCGCTCCGGGGAGGGAGGACTCCCGGGGGGGCGAGGATGCAGTGGACGCAGGGCCACGGCCCCTGCCTCCCTGCTGATCTGTGGGAAGGGCAGTGAACCCTCCCGATACGAACGACCGAGGACGCCCTGCAGTCTAAGCCTCAGGTGTGTGTTTACAGGACTTCAGGCCACGGGCGAGTCACTCCTTGTTCAGCCCAGCCCGTGGAGAGAGCTGGAGGACCTCAAGAAATTGGCTTTTAAAGAACAACACTTGATTCGTGGTCTTGAGGTGCCTAAAGCCCGTTTTGGAACCAGGTGGGGCATGTAAAGGAGCCGTCACGACGGGGGGATGCGCTCGTGGTCCTGAGTCCTCTGGACTCCAGCTGGGCCACCGCCGGCACGTGGGAGAATCTCCTTGAGTCCTCCTTCACCGTACCCCCGTGGAGGAGGGGACAGTGGCAACAAGTCCTGGGGAGACTCAGGAAGAGCCACAAGCTGCGCCCCCTTTCGGATGACTGTGTTCCACGTGGGACGCAGTGCAGGGCTGCAGCGACTGGGGACGGGGGTGAGCGCGGGGTGAGCCCCGGTCTGTCCCCAGCCCTGCACAGATGCTGGAGCCCAGCATCTGCACGCTCGGGGCACAGGTGGCATCCGAGCCGTGTGACCCTGCGGGGACGGGCCGGCCTGCGGGCTGAGGCTGCCGGCCCCGCTCCAGGTCTCGGTTGGGCCCCCCTCACTCACTACCGGGGGACAGGTCTCCACTACCTGGCGGAGCTGCTTTGGAGTTGGAGCTGACACTGCATTTTCCAGAATCCCCTCTGGGTACTTGCAACTTTGTTTCCTGTGGCCAAGCAGCCGGGCTAAATACCTAAAACCTCTCTTGAAACACCTGTGCATCATCCAGAAAACACTGAACCCCTCCTCCTCCACAGAAGGTGGCTGTAAACAGTGGGCTCAACTCGGCCGCGAGAAGACGGCACGTGTGCGGTCGTGCTCAGTTGAGGCCACGCCTGCAGAGACTAAGATAAAGAATAACCACGTGGCACAGGCAGGAGCTATTAGGAGGCACAGGGGCCTCCTATTTGGGGGTCGACTGTTGAGCGTTAAGGTAAACGGAAAGGGGAACTTCACCTGCAGCTCTCTTGTGCCATTTGAAGGCTGTCCAGATGGGGGCCCAGGCGACAGGAGGCGTGACTCCACCTCCACCTGGCGGGTGGCCCAGGTGCGACCAGGCAAAGCCTCAAGGCCACTCTGGGCCTCATCTTTAAAGGAGTGTCTTCACGGTGCAGATGGGGTTGAGGCAGCTCCACACAGATGTCGCCAGGCCTTCATTCACTACTTTTAAAGCAGGGTTTTCTGGAAACCAATAAGCACTCGGATAGATGGCACCAAAGGGCACCCCCTGTGAGGCCCTGTCTTCTTCCAGGTAGGAGAGGTGCTAAGCCTAGCCGGGATTTCTGGCAAACCATTGCTTTCAAAATAAGATGATTGGGCTTCCCTGGTGGAGAGTCCGCCTGCCGATGCAGGGGTCACGGGTTTGTGCCCCAGTCTGGGAAGATCCCACATGCCGCGGAGCGGCTGGGCCCGTGAGCCATGGCCGCTGAGCCTGCGCGTCCGGAGCCTGTGCTCCGCAACGGGAGAGGCCACAACAGTGAGAGGCCTGCGTACCACAAAAAAAAAAAAAAAAGATGATTGTCTACATCATTGCTGACTCACGCTTTCCATTTTGAAGAGCCCTCACTGAAAAGATTCACCTGGATCCCACAAGGTGAGGCTGTCCTGACAGGTCTGGCTGGATTACCGTAGTCTTGGTACCCAGCAGTCTGTGGAAAGATTCATGGCAACTGATGTTGGGACAGCATGTGAAAGCTGTGGTGAAGAAGAAAAGTACACGGGGTGTGGGAGAGGGAAACATGTTTCCCTTTTCTTTCCCAACGGGAAGAAAACCCCTTTGGAGTATGAATTTTTTAAAGAATGCATTGAAAGTTTGAAATTAATTCTTCATATATTATTACCTGGACTCTCTTCGGGTCATCCATAAAGATTATGAAACAGCAACTAAACACCATGATCTATCTCCAGGGTTTGACCCTGTACTTCCCGAGTGAATACGCCATACAGGAGAGTGCGGGCATCCCAGGGTGTGTGCGTCTCTGCCTCTGGGAAGCGATGCTATTTTTCTAAGATAAGGAATAACGCCCATCTCCAGGGTTTGACCCCTGTGCTTCCTGAGTGAATACGCCATACAGGAGAGTGCTGGCATCCCAGGGTGTGTGCGTCTCTGCCTCTGGGAAGCGATGCTATTTTTCTAAGATAAGGAATAACGCCCATCGACAGATGAATGGATAAAGAAGATGTGGTTCATGTATATACAGTGGAATATTACTCAGCCATAAAAAATGAAACAACGCTATTTGCAGCAACATGGATGGACCTAGAGATGATCATACTCAGTGAAATAAGTCAGAAAGAGAAAGACAAATATGATACATATCACATCACTTATATGTGGAATCTAAACAACGGACACCAATGAACTTAGTCACAAAACGGAAGTAGATCCACAGACACAGAAAACAAACTTACGGTTACCCAAGGGGAAGGGTTGGGGGGAGGGATAAATTAGGAGTTTGGGATTAACAAATACACACTACTATATATAAAATAGATAACCAACAAGGACCTACTGTAGAGCACAGGGAGCTTTACTCAATACTCTGTAATGACCTAAATGGGAAAAGAATCTGAAGAAGAATACATACATGTACACGTATAACTGGATCACTTTGTTGTACACCTGAAACTAACACAACATTGTAAATCAACTGTACTCCAGTATAAAATAAAAATTAAAAAAAAGGATAACAGCCTTCAGGGTGTTGTTGAATCCCCTAAAAATCTAATGCAGAACTGACAGGCAGGGAGACGGGGCACAGCTTCCATCAGATTATCAGAGGCCTGAAGGAGACGTGCCATTGTTAGCCCGACACTCATTTCTTCCCTCCCCCACTGAGAGACACCCCCAATTTCCCACACGGATGGATCCTGCTGGTCCAAGACTAGCCACCGTCCACCACAGAATTTTCCTGAATGTAGGACTAGCTCAGGATGGTCCCATCAAGGAAAAGAGGAGCTTGTTAACTGGTTTTCTGGAAAAGGCTCTCCGTTCCCCATTGGTTGAGAACAAAGTTGCACATGGGGTGACCACCCTGTGGCCATGACAGGGTTCGGGGCAGAGTGAGTATAAAGCGTTGGTGCAAAGTGAAAGTGAGACAGGCTGGGACCTGGGACCCCTGGCTGCCATGCTTGCACCTGGACACACCTCTCTGAGCAACAAAATACAAAGAAACCATATGGGACTAAAAATAACTGCATGCATGAGCAGTTGGGGCAAATTAAGGACAACAAGATACAAAAAGACCAAAAAACCCAACTGTCAATCCTGAAAAGCCGAGCGCAAAAGCAGGGTGCTGCGCGTGCCCCCTGCACTCAACACCACCAAAGGGGCGGGCAGACCACCTAAGCCACGCCTCCAGCCCGACCCCTGGACACACCCCTACCTTCTCTCCATATAAGGAACAAGTTCGCCCCTCCCTCAGGGAGTGAGCAAGGGCACCTGTCGCTTATTCTCGCTCCCCCCCCCCCCCCCCCGCCCACACCAGCTGCAGCAGGGGCCCCCCCGTAAAGCCCTGCCTGAATTTCTTGTCTGGCCTCTGATCAATTTCTGTCGATTGGGGAAGGCCAGGAACCCTGGCCGGTATCAAAAGGATGGAAAGAAACCGGGTCCTTGATGACATTCCTGGCTAGGGATCTACCACCCAGGGCTGCCCTGCAGCAAGACGGCACGTGAGGCGAGTCAGGGACTTTGCCCATCCTGACGGGGCCTCTGTTGTCTGCAAGTGAAGCAGCTCTACTGACATTAAGAGCTCTTGTTCCAAAATAGCTAAGAACCACTGGCCCAAGGACAGATTTAAGGAACCAAGAGTGTCTGCTCAGGAGAGAGCAGGGAGAGTGAATTGAAGGGACAGGGGTGACAGAGAGATGGAACTTGGCCTTTCATTCTTGACCTTGTGACCTTGAGGTACACCTAGTGGTTATTTTTTAAAGCACACTTTCGGATGTAATCTGTAATAGTAATCTGGGTTTTATCACCCTCTCCGTTCCTGTAAGCAGCATATATTATCTCTACTCGCTAAACAGACCCATTAGAGGTCTTGCCTGAGGGGACCACATTACCCACAAGAGCATGCCATGAACCCCCCAGGGCTGGAGGGCAGTTCACCGTCAGCCCAGAGGGCAGCGTTGTGAGTCTGCATAGTGCTACTCTGCAAGGCAGTTACTAACCTACGATTTTCTTTTCTCCTCAGAAATGGTGTGAGGCCACTATAAGAAAACCTTTGTGTATGGGAAGTTGTTCTAGGGTGGGGTTGAGGGGTGACCTTCAAACACCCTGGGATGAAATATGCATGTTCCAGGACAGCCCTGCTTAGGGGAGGAATCCTGGGGACATATAAACTTTGTGTCTGCATGAACACACTGCACAGACCCGGATGAAGGAAGGTCAGTAGTCCCTGACTCACAGGATCTCAGTCTATAGCTGTTTCTGGTAAGTGAGGCCTTCGATGGCTCCCTGTGGCCGCATCACAGGTCATATGATTTGGCCCTTACCTACCGATCCAACCTAACTTCTCACCACCATGCTGGGCTCTCAGCCCTTCGTACTGAACTTTTCACTGTGCCTGGATAACGCGTTACATCTATTGAGTCGTTTCCCTGCAGCCAGAATCCCCTTGCCCCGCTTCACCCCCTGGTAACAAATTTTAGTTTGCACTGCACTCTCCTGGCAGTCTCGCCATCAGTGTGTTAAAACACTTTTCCTCTGTATTCCCATTCTCTGGCTACTTATCTGCCATCATTCCATTACGCTTTCTATTTTTCAACTGCCCGGGATGATCTCTGGCAAAATGCAAGGACTCAGTATACGCTCTTGCCTGGATTAGTATCACCATGAAGGCGTCTCTGGGTGAGCAAACACATGAGCAACGCTGTGGGGAAAACTCTCAGAAGCTCTACTTTTATCCAAGCCGAGCCCTGGAGATTAGGAGGAAATCGCACCAAGGTTCCATCAGAGAAACCCCTTTTTATAATGTGATCTTGAACAACAGGATATATGCCCACTCACAGGTATTTGAAAAATATCAGGATACTACTTGCTCAGCAGGTGTTTTGTGCAAAACGTTTGTAAGAGTTTGCACATAAATGGTAATGGTTTATAGAAGAAAAAACATTAAGGGAGCATTATGTCCTGCACTGCTCACAGATGGCTGACCCAAACTTTTGCAAGAACAAATTATAAACTTCACTGTAAACTCTAGGGTTGGTTTTTCTGCTGTTACTTCATTTTCTTGTGTTGTTCCTATAAATGGTAGAAAAAAGATGTTCTGTTGCACAGCAAAGGAAACCATCGACAAGATGAAAAGACAACCTACTGAGCGGGAGAAAATATTTGCAAATGATATGAATGATAAGGAGTGAATACCCAAAATATATAAACAGCACACACAACTCAATATCAAACAACAAAGAACCCAATTACAAAATGGGCAGAAGACCTGAACAGACATTTTTCCAGAGAAGGTATGCAGATGGCCAACAGACACAGGAAAAAATGCTCAACACTGAAATCATCAGGGAAATGCAAATCAAAACCACAGTGAGCTGTCACCTCACCCGTTAGGATGACAGTCATTCATCAAAAGGACAGTAAGTAACGAGCGCTGGTGAGCGTGTGGAGAAAAGGGAACGCTTGTGCACTGTCGGTGGGAATGTAACTTGGTGCAGCCACTATGGAGAACAGTATGAAGGTTCCTGAAAAAATTAAAAATAGAACTACCATACGACCCAGCAATCCCACTATTGGGTATATATCCAAAGGAAATGAAAAGACTAATTAGAAAAGATAAATGCACTCCAATGTTCATAGAAGCATTATTTACAATAGCTAAGATATGGAAGCAACCTAAGTGCCCACCAACAGATGAGTGGATTAAGAAGATGTGATGTATGTACACACACACACACACACACACACACACACAATGAAATACTACCCAGCCATAAAAAGAATGAAATTGTGTCATTTGAAGCAACATGCATGGACCTAGAGAATATTATGCTTAGTGAAATGAGTCAGAGAAAGACAGATACTGTATGATATCACTTATATGTGGAATCTAAAAAATAATACAAATGAATGTATACAGCAAAACAGAAACAGACTCATAGATACAGAAAACAATCTAGTGGCTCCCGGTGGGGAGAGGGGAGGGGGGAGGGGCAAGATAGGGGTAGGGGATTAAGAGACACAAACTACTATGTATAAAATAAATAAGCAACAAGGATATACCATACAGCACAGGGAATTATAGCCATTATCTTGTAATAACTTTAAATGGAGGATAGTCTATAAAAATATTGAATCACTCTGTTGTACACCTGAAACTAATATTATAAATCAACTATACTTCTTCAATAAAAAAATAGAAATAGATGATCTTTTGTTGTTCTTGTAAATGGTAGAGGTAGATGAGAAATGCTGGCTGAGTATACGTGTGTGTGTGTGTGTACCTAATATGTATATCAATCTGTTGTTAGGTATGTGAAAGTATTTGCTGCTGACATGAACACGAAAGCAGCACAGAAAATCCAAGTGGATCAACGGCAGGTGCATCTCCAAGCCTACATGCTATGTCTACTGATGTCATAGGTTGGGCACGCTCCAGCAGGGCTATAAACAAACAAAACTCAGAAACCATGAGACCTCTGCAGAGTAGAAGCTGCCGCGTTCAAGAAAGAAACAAAGGCAGGGAACACAGCAGTGGCACAGCTGTGAAGTAAAGCTGATGGAATGATGTGGTTTTGTCCTTTGAGAATATCACACAGAAAGGAAGAAGGAGAAAAAGTCACCTGTAAGGATCAAAGAAGAAAGGAGGAAAGGAGGACGTCTGCTGGGCTGAGCAGGCGAATCTCCTCAAGAGGCTCAAGACAGTTCTTTATCTGGAATCAGATGGCGCCCTTTGCCCGTAGACATTCTTTACAAAACAGCATAGATACAAATCAACTGTTTCTGAGGACGAGAGGCTGTTTTCATTGCCCAACACTGAAGAAGCTGAAGCAAAAAACCTTGAAGGACTGCAGAAACGTGGTCCTCAGCCATTGGCCAGCACGATTTATAGATGCAAGAAGCAGAGGCCAGACGGAGTGAAAATGTAGCTGCAGCGTTTCCCTGGGTTATCAAATAAGAAGCTCGCTTGGATTTTACTTTGGAAAGTCGCTGGGTCTCAAAAGCTCCAGGACAAAGAATATCTGTGATGTTGGTCAAAGAACGCAGCATGGTGGCCACCGGGCCTGCACACAGCCCAGCCAGACATCTCTGCTATCGAGTGCTTTAGCATCTTTCACCTGCTGCAAGAAAGACTGAAAGATGCTGCCTGGATGGAACAGGCAGAGGGCTTGGTCTCCCGTTTCCTACATCTTTGCGATGGCGAAAAATGCACCTGGACTGGAGCCCAGAGTTGCACATGACAAAAGTGCTTCCAGCAAGTTCCTGTCCTGTGTGCTTTTAAAAAAAGCAAATGCTTTCTGAATAGGTAACACAGAGCCAGGAAGACAAAAGGTCTGGGTGAATGATCAATGCCTTAATGAACAAAACAACTATCATTCGAGAAATACCTTGAATACCTAAAATTCACGACTATTTCTGATGAACTGGCAAAAAGAAATATATAGTAGAATTTGTATTTTTAAAATTTCATTAGTAATGAAAAGTTATATTTGTCAGTAAATTAAACGAGTGCATGTAAAACTCTTGCCTAAATTTTACTTTTCAATTTAAATACCAAAACTTCAACTTATTCATTTTATACTACTAAATTAGATGTATAAGTAATATTGAAATAATTGTGTTTTACTCTCTCTAAAGCGTATATTCTTATAAACACTTTATTTTTTGCAGAATATGTGCGTCTGAATTTGGTGATTGAATTGAAATACAAGGATAATATATGCTTATAAGGTTACTGTTTACTATTTTTTCAAACCATAGCCTAATTACAGTCTCTATACCTTAAATATTTTAAAAATATTTAACTAAAATAAGCACATATAAATATTTCCTATAATTCATATTAAATCATTTTTATTTATTTATTATTTTATTTATTTATTTTTGGCTGCGCTGGGTCTTCCTTGCTGCACGCGGGCTTTCTCTAGTTGTGGCGAGCGGGGACTACTCTTTGTTGCGGCGCGCTGGCTTCTCACTGTGGTGGCTTCTCTTGTTGCAGAGCATGGGCTCTAGGCGCGTGGGCTTCAGTAGTTGTGGCACATGGGCTCAGTAGTTGTGGCGCATGGGCTCTAGAGCGCAGGCTCAGTAGCTGTGGTGCAAGGGCTTAGTTGCTCCGCGGCATGTGGGATCTTCCTGGACCAGGGCTTGAACCCGTGTCCCCTGCATTGGCAGGCGGATTGTCAACTGCTGTGCCACCAGGGAAGCCCCATATTAAATCTTAATATATCAGAAACCACAAATGTTTCAAGTTAACTTGCTTCCCAAAAGTTCTCACATTAAAGGTTCTTTTTTAAAATTTATTTATTCATATTTCTTTATTTTTGGCTGCGTTGGGTCTTCATTGCTGCCTGCGGGCTTTCTCTAGTTGCGGCGAGCGGGGGCTACTCTTCGTTGCAGTGCGTGGGCTTCTCACTGCGGTGGCTTCTCTTGTTGCGGAGCACAGGCTCTAGGCGCACGGGCTTCAGTAGTTGTGGCTCACGGGCTCTAGAGCGCAGGCTCAGTAGTTGTAGCGCACACGCTTAGTTGCTCTGCGGCATGTGGGATCTTCCCGGACCAGGACTCGAACCCACGTCCCCTGCATTGGCAGGTGGATTCTTAACCACTGCGCCACCAGGGAAGTCCTAAAGGTTCTTATAGTTGATCTTAACAAATCAGTCACTTACTAGAAAGGTTGTAACTATATATCGCTATTTTAAAGAAAGCATTCTATGTGTCCATTCATGTAAAATAATAGTGACAACAAGCCTATTCAGCTCTGAGTGCTTTGCTTGACCCTCTTCCTGTCTGCAGTCAGTTCTGCAACAAGAGCAATCAATTTATCAGGATGCTATCTTAGAGAGTTTAGTGCTTACGGAAACTGTTGGTTGCTTCTTTATATGACTTGTACATTTTTGATGAGAAATTTAAGCGAATTTATATTATTTATATGTTATGTGTTCTTTATATTTATATATTATTTAATAATTATAAAATTATGTAATTGTTTAATATATTATTATTTTGTATATTAATTTAAGCAAATGAATCATCATTATATTAAATATAATCAAGAAAAAAAAGAAAAACTGTCTGAGGTTACAAGGTGAACTGTGAAACCCTTAAACTTGGCAACTAAGTTTTGTACATCGAGGCTTTTCTAGGTACAACCCAAAAGAAAGTAGAGAAAAACTGGATATAGAGATAAGACATCTGACCTCCCTAGGATATTAATTTCAGATTTTTGTCATTTTGAAAATCATCTCAGTGTCACCACCGATTGACCTTAAAACAAATATATGTGTTAATTTGAATTTTTATAATAAATTCATACTAATAAATATCTTCCGTTTTATATTTCGGTGTTTTGCTTAACTTTTATTTTATTTTAACATCTTTATTGGAGTATAATTGCTTTACAATGGTGTGTTACTTTCTGCTTTATAACAAAGTGAATCAGTTATACATATACATATGTTCCCATATCTCTTCCCTCTTGCATCTCCCTCCCTCCCACCCTCCCTATCCCACCCCTCTAGGTGGTCACAAAGCACCGAGCCGATCTCCCTGTGCTATGTGGCTGCTTCCCACTAGCTATCTATTTTACGTTTGGTAGTGTATATATGTCCATGCCACTCTCTCACTTCGTCACAGCTTACCCTTCTCCCTCCCCATATCCTCAAGTCCATTCTCTAGTAGGTCTGTGTCTTTATTTCCATCTTATGCCAGGTTCTTCATGACCTTTTTTTTTCTTTCTTAGATTCCATATATATGTGTTAGCATACGGTATTTGTTTTTCTCTTTCTGACTGACTTCACTCTGTATGACAGACTCTAGGTCCATCCACCTCACTACAAATAACTCAATTTCGTTTCTTTTTATGGCTGAGTAATATTCCATTGTATATATGTGCCACATCTTCTTTATCCATTCATCTGTCGATGGACACTTAGGTTGCTTCCATGTCCTGGCTATTGTAAGTAGAGCTGCAATGAACATTGTGGTACATGACTCTCTTTGAATTATGGTTTTCTCAGGATATATGCCCAGTAGTGGGATTGCTGGGTCGTATGGTAATTCTATTTTTAGTTTTTTAAGGAACCTCCATACTGTTCTCCATAGTGGCTGTATCAATTTGCATCCCCACCAACAGTGCAAGAGGGTTCCCTTTTCTCCACACCCTCTCCAGCATTTATTGTTCCTAGATTTTTTGATGATGGCCATTCTGACTGGTGTGAGATGATATCTCATTGTAGTTTTGATTTGCATTTCTCTAATGATTAATGATGTTGAGCATTCTTTCATGTGTTTGTTGGCAATCTATAAACTCAAAATGGATTAAAGACCTAAATGTAAGGCCAGACACTATAAAACTCTTAGAGGAAAACATAGGCAGAACACTCCATGACATAAATCACAGCAAGTTCCTCTTTGACCCACCTCCTAGAGAAATGGAAATAAACACAAAAATAAACAAATGGGACCTAATGAAACTTCAGAGCTTTTGCACAGCAAAGGAAACCATAAACAAGATGAAAAGAGAATCCTCAGAATGGGAGAAAATATTTGCAAATGAAGCAACTGGATTAATCTCCAAGATTTACAAGCAGCTCATGCAGTTCAATATCAAAAAAACAAACAACCCAATCCAGAAATGGGCAGAAGACCTAAATAGACATTTCTCCAAAGAAGATATACTTAACTTTTTAATTTAGGTATGGGATTCCATGGCTTTAAGACATCACGGTAATCACGTGTTCAAGAAAACCGGGTCCTGCGTTCCCCTTGCTTACACCCTTCCCATGGCTCTGGCGGCTGAAACCCTGGTCCCCTGGGCTGGCTCACAGACCCCCGAGGGACCGAGTGACGTGGGCCCTGCCGCCGCCTAGAAGACTGCCCGCACCTCGGAGGCACAGGCCAGACCAGGCGGGCCCCCTTGGCCTTCCCACCAGACCTCTCTGCAGCCAGCAGGGCTCCTTCCCCAGATCTCCGTCTGGGTGGCCGTGCGTACTGTTTTTATTTGGGTCTCGGTAGGTGTCATCCTGGGAGGCTTTCCTGCCCACTCCAGCCCAGCCAGTCATGCCCCAGGACAGAGCTCTGCCTCACTTTCCTCATTTTCTCCTGTTCATTCACGCGTTCCGTCTGTTACCTTCACAGGACCACGTAAGCCCCGGCACAACGGGAACCCGTCTCTCTTGCTCCGAGCTGCGCCCTGGCCTGGCCCGCCCTTGCTTCCGACTCGGCCCCGATTAAGACATCACTGGGTCTATTCACTATGAAGCCAACGTGGTGACTCATTTGCAAGTGTGAACTCCCAGTTACCACCACCGACCTCGCCCTGAACCGATCCTAATTACTAGAGAGAGAATAAACACTGAACATCCCTTTTTCCACTGCCTTGTTAGGAAGACTTCGCTGGGCTCCCTGAGTGGCTGAAAACCGAGGCCCCATGGTTAGCAATCATTCCTGTGTCCTGTGTCCTGGCCCAGGGAAGGATTTACTATCATGAGACACAAAGAAATCTACTGCTAAATGCAGTGATGCCCGCTACGGTGACCATCTCCTAGCTGTAACTTTTACATGTTCTCCAAGTTCTTCTCAACCACAAGGCCAATGATGTCATATTCACCTGTGACCACATGGGCCTAGACTGGCCTTCCAAGTGCCAGCCAGCTACAGAGATGGGGGCCACCTCACCTGACACCACCGACCACACCTGGGACCCAGGCGATGTGTTCAGAGTAAGTGTCGGGGCAGAAGCAGACACCGACCGTGAATGCAAGATGTACAGCAGCACGCCTCAACTTCTCCTTCCCTCCGACAGTCCAGTACGACCAGGGCGTTCAGTAACTGTCGTGCACACACTACGAAAAGCACTCTGTACCCGTACTTTCAGGGTGTCGCAAAGTCTACACTTCTTTCCTCGGCCTCCCCAAGAACTGAGGAATGAAACAGGCCAGAGGATCTGGTTCGTCCTGCAAGTTATCTCATTGTGACTCAGTTTCAAAGCAGGTGTTCCTGGTCACCCATTTTCGGCCAGCTGGGATGTTTTGCTCCCCTCCCAGCTGTAGCGGAGACAGGGGAGACAAACAACTCACAGATAATGAAAGAAAAGCAATTAGCCAAGATCTTCTAAGAATTTCCCAAAGAACTAATCCCTGCTTGGAATGTAAAACACCACTATTCAAATTATATGACCTATACAACAAAAACAAAAATTTCAAGTCTACCTCTGATTGTTTCTATTGTTGATCAAATAGCTTAAAGAAAATCAACTTTCAAAAATAAAGGATTAAAATATTTCATGTTAGTTTAAAAGGGACGCAGTGAGCCATCAGCACTAGTTACTGACTGACATTAACTTCATGTAAAAATGACTTTATCTGCCAACTTTTGGCAGAGAAAGTTGACACTGAGCTAACTTAAGTCATAATCCAAAAAATAAATGTATTCAAGTCATCCGAGAAATAGGATGAGGACTGTTGCCAGCAAACCACTGACCAACGCTGAATCTGTCACCTGGGAAGAGTTCCTTCCCGGCCCTCTCCAGGCGTCCTGTAAAGAGGCTGTCATCGTTCATCAAGCCGTGGGCAGTGGCCGGGCTCTGGGCAGATTCTAGAACAGCTATCACACCACTCAAAGGTGGATGAGAAATCCTTTTCTTGTTTCAAAACAAATGACACATGGTATTCGGAAAAGTTGTTTTAATTATTAAGCACCAGGCCGTAACAACCACAAAAAGGCCCTCAGGATGGAACATCTGTAAAATAACAGAGCCGATTATTTTTAGTTGACGCGGCAGCTTAGGTGTTCATTAATCAAATGCTGAGTAGGCCTCTCGCCTCCTTAAGAGTTTATTCCCTCATCCTTTCCTTCCTGTGCCCAGGATGCAGACAGTCCCCAGAAATCCTCACTTGGGTAATCCCATCAACCCTCCTGACATTTCACTCTCTTTGTCCCACGAATGCATTTCCTCACCTGTCCTGAGATTTCCCCGGTCTCGCCTGGGAGTGTTGCTGACTCCCCAGGTGGTGGTTTTCCTGAGAAGGCTCCTTGGTCTCTAAACTAAAATATTTGCCGGACTTAGGCCTTGCCCAAGGTTCTTCCCCACGCGGGATTAAACACACTCAGGTTCTTTTATAGATACGCTGGTCCCCAGTAAGGTGATGCTGGCTGGAAATCACTTTCTCAAGTCTGTTCCATGTTCTTTCTACATTTAGGGCCCTAAAGCCACCAGCACCACGACTGTCTGGCTCCTGCAGAGTTCTGCTCAAGACCCCATCAGGCTGGCCAACGGCAGGCCCTGGTCTGCGGCCTCTGGTGGGGCTCCCGCCCCCGGGGCGGGCACCCCTCCTGGCCTCCAGGGCTCCACTGCTTTCCGGGGACTCTAATGTAGGTCAGATTGGAAATGGAAACACCTGGGTGATTGTCAGTATCATGACTTCTTGGAAAGAGGCCTGGACTTCAGAGATGGGGTCCAGCCCCTGTTTAGTTGGGCCACCTGGGCAGGTGAGTCCACCTCCCAAAGGCCAAGCTCCCCCCTCTGCACAGGAGGAGACTGCCATTCGCTGCCCATGGTGACGATCATGATGAGAAAAATCTAATTCTGTTAAGCCCATGGCATTAAAAACAAGCAAGGGGGCACTTCCTGAGATTAAAAGACTTAGAAACACAGCCCAAAACATTACGTGTGGACCTCGCCTAGATCCTAAAACAAATCTAATGAAACCCTAAAAAGACAGGGCTGAGATGATCCAGAAGATCTCTTTATGGACTGAGTATCAGTCGATACAGAGGAATGATGGTTAATTATTAGATGTGATAACAGGCCCTGGAGTTATAGTGTTTCTATGTCACAACACAAGCAAGGATAAGATGTATTAGTTATAGACACGTTATAATGTAAGATATTCAGAGCTACATGTTGAAGTATGTAAGGGTGAAATGCTGTCACGTCTGGGATTTGCAAAGAAAAAATAGGGGTGAGGAATTCCCCAGTGGTCCAGTGGCTAATTAGGGCTCTGAGCTGCCATGGCAGGGGGCCCGGGTTCAATCGCTGGTCGGGGAGCTAAGGTCATCCTGCAAGCTACGAGCATGGCCCACCCCACCCCCCAAAAAATAGGGGCAAAAAGGGGCTAGATGAAGCAACTGTGGCAAAATCTTGGTAAGTATTGAATCCGGGCAATGAGTACACAGCAATTCGTCGTCCTAGTCTCTCTACTCTCATGTATGTTGAATATTTGAATAATTTAGAAAACTTGAAAAATGAATGTACTAAGGTAAGGGAAGCCCAGGCAGATGTCAGGATAGTGGGAGAAGTCAGAAACGAGGGGGCAATGTCAGTGTGTCTGGAGAGGAAGCATTTGTCCTCAGGTCTGGGTCCCTCCAGGACAGGGATCTGACTCCTTTTTCCAAGTCCTCTGGGAAAACCATGTGTGTTCAAAGGGCCAGCGAAACTGAATTGATTCTGCTTCTAAGTTAGAGACATAGGGGTGTTAACGCTTTCTGAAAGCCTACATATGCTACAGATTTAATATGTATTATTTCATTTAAACCTCAAATCAAATTGATGATAAGAAAACTAAAGTTCACAGACGTTAGTAACTCAGCCAAGGTCACACAGCTCAGTGAGTGGCAGGGCTTGGAGCTCAATTCAGGTCTGTCTCTACAGTCTCTGCTCTGGCCTCAGCTTCATGACACATCGATGGAAAAAATGCAGCTGGAAGTGAAATAAATCTTAAGCAGGTGTTGGAGGCAGACATTTGCCACCCGGCCTGGAGAGGTTCGCTAAACTAATAAAATGACTAATAGGTATTTTAGAGGAAAAAAGTGGGAGAAGGGGTGGGAGGGAAACAAAAGGAAGACAGAGCCCACACCCTATGCTTTGAGAAAAAAAGTATTCTTCCTGAAATGACATAAGGCTTATATTGGAGAAATGTATCTCCTGTTTTGGGCCTTGTTTATACTCATCTTTGACTCAGCAGTTGTACCAATTTTGACTTGGAGATATGATGATACCAACACCATTTTAAACATCAGAGTTTCTGTTTAAAGACCAACGCGTAATGGATTTTTTTTTTTTTTTTTTTTGCAGTACGCGGGCCTCTCACTGCTGTGGCCTCTCCCGCTGCGGAGCACAGGCTCCGGACGCGCAGGCTCAGCGGCCATGGCTCACGGGCCCAGCCGCTCCGCGGCATGTGGGATCTTCCCGGACCGGGGCACGAACCCATGTCCCCTGCATCGGCAGGCGGACTCTCAACCACTGCGCCACCAGGGCTGCGTTGGGTTTTCGTTGCTTTGCGCAGGCTTTTCTCTAGTTGCGGCGAGCAGGAGCTACTCTTCATTGTGGTGTGAGAGCTTCTCATTGCGGTGGCTTCTCTTGTTGCGGAGCACGGGCTCAAGGCACGCGGGCTCCAGTGATTGTGGCACACAGGCTCAGTAGTTGTGGCTCGTGGGCTCAGTAGTTGTGGTGCACGGGCTTAGTTGCTCCACGGCATGTGACATCTTCCCGGACGAGGGCTCGAACCCGTGTCCCCTGCATTGGCAGGCGGATTCTTAACCACTGAGCCACCAGGGAAGCCCTGTGTTTTCTTTTTAATGTAATTGGTTTCAAAAGAGCCTGGGAGAGTACGGCCTGGTCGGGGGGAGTGGACAAGCTTTCCTGTGTCTGAAGATCTTGCTGATGTGTTTCAGGCTCTGACTCTGGTTGTTGGCAGATAACACTCCATGAGGAGGCCCAGATCGTCAGTGAGGACGCCCAGATCGTCAGTGAGGACAGCACCCTGGCTGTGCGGAGTAGCCTTGATGGAGTAGAAGCTGGGTGGACACGGGCCGTGGCCCAGACGGAGGAGAGGATCAGATTCCTCTGGAATTCCCGAGAGGTGGGTGGCCGTCTAGATTTCCCCGTGAGTGCTGGCTCAGGCCGGGGGGCAGGGAGCCTGTGCATCGGTGTTCACAAAGGACAGAAAACCACACGGGGGATGCAGTGATGGCTCACGACCCAGGGAGGACCAGCCGCACGGCTTCCTTTGCCCAGGGCTCAGCATAAGCTGTGCTCGGGGAAAGCACTTACGCGGAAGAGAATCCCACTGCCTTGCTGGCCCAAGGCAGGGGCAGCAACCAGAACTCTTGACCTTGAAACTGGAGAAAATCAGCGCAGGGCCCACCCCACTCCCCTCCCACCAACTATGATGAGCAGAAAGAAGGTCTAGAACAAGACAAGGGTCTCCTTGTTGTTTATCCAGACTAAGCATAACTGGGAAACTAGGTGTTTTCATCAAATACATTCAACCTTTTTTCTCGCTTTGATGAAACACCTAAAAGACCAGGACACCCCCTACCACACACCAAGGAAGAAGAAAAGTTTAAGGGGAAAAAATTAGTTTGTCATCTTACATGACATTTTAGGCATTTGTTTGAATTATGTTTGTAAAGTAAGTGAGCATCGGTAGATTTTCTTCCAGCAGGAAAAAAAAAAAAAAAAAGAATGAGTTACACGTTGGGAATAAAGAGGGATGGATGAACAACAAGGTCCTACTGTATAGCACAAGGAACTATATTCAATATCCCGAGAGAGACCATAATGGAAAATTTAAAAAAGAATGAATGTATTTGTATAACTGAGTCACTTTGCTGTACAGCAGAAATTAACACGACGCTGTAAATCAACTGTGCTTCAATTAAAAAAAAAAAGCAGTAAAGAGGGAAAAAACATTACCAAATATTGAAACAAGGAATTCTTCCGCTCACCTCCTCATTTTTCAGATGGTACAAAGTAATGGTGTGCGTGACAGACTCTGCTCCACAGACGGAACAGTAGGGCTGTCTCTTGGGAAGGATCACTGGGAAGATGGTTTGGGGAAAGGTATTCTCAACGATCTAAACATCACTAAGTTTCTAGCATCTCTAAGCTACACACACTCCACAGCGGGAAAAGTGTTCCGCCCGGAAAAACCAAACTAAAAATCAAGAAAACCCATTTTTGTTCATTCCCTTGGTATTTCTTACTTGATGATACTTTCTAGATATCTAATTCCCCTTCTCATTATCAGCTTGTTTTCTCTAAGTCACGAGAACAGGCTGATTTATGCCCAAATGACACAGGTTAATTTTGGAAACCAATTTACTCATGAGAAAGGGCAGAAGCCGGTTTGTGAGATTTTAAGGGTTATCAAAATCGTGAAAAAGTTTGGGGGCTTAGATAAGATCACTAAAATGTTCAAGTATTTTACTGAATGAATGAAGGGCACATAGGGACACTTAAGCGTCTCCAGCTACCATTTCAAAATGGTCATTTGGCACAAGGGGGTTTTAGGATTCACGCGTAAAGATTTTGGTTCTATTTCTTGTGAGTACATTCCCGAGGAAAACGCTGGACTATTTGCCCGCCACTCGGATCGGGGTTTTAAGACTTGGCAGGCTGTCCTCGAGGGGCCCTCGGGAAGGGCGTCAGAGCTGAGCTGAGGAACAGCGATGGGCAGGGAGGCAGGATGCCTGGGGACTGGGGCAGTGGGCGTTGGGAGGACCAGCTCCAGGCCTGTGCATCTCCGCACAGATAGGACCACCTCCCCATCTGTGCTTCCACGTGAGCTCTACTCTCAAGCCACGAGATGAAGGGCCCTGTCACTAGAGGCCAAGCGATGGCCTGTATCCCTCTGTGGCCACTTTCCACAGGAGCAAATGCCCCGGAGCACCAGGTGCACGGATGCTGCAGGTTCACCTCCCTCTCTTCACTGGACTTTGGCGTTTTCCGCTCAGTCAACAGATACCTACAGAGCTTCCCCTACGTGCCAGACTGACAGCAGGAGAGAGATGCACGGATGAACCCAAACATCTGACGGGGTGGGGAATCGGGCACGGGGAGCTGAGAGAAGAGACAGAACACTCAGGGTCTCTCAAAGAGGGAGTCAGTCCCTGAATCTCCGGAAGGAAGGACAGGGCGCTGCGGAAATCTCTGCCCGCACTCCTGCCCTGGCCACCCCTCCCCCAGCCCGCAGCAGCTCCGGAGCAGCTCAGGAATCCAAGCAGGTGACGAAGGAACAATTGTGAGGGCAGAGTCTTCTCCCAAAGAGAGCAGCTGCCTCTCCAGGCTGCACATGGACCACCCAGGAGATCTGGGGGCCATTAGGAGGGAGAAGGCAGACGTGCGGGGAGGTGGCACTGAGGATGGTGGGAGGCCTGGGGCCCCTGAACTATCTTCCTAGGAGCACAAAAGTGAGGCCAGATCCTGGGACAGAGAGAAAGGAGGCCGTGACCCCTCGAGGACCTCCTGCACCCAGCCGCTCACAGACACTCCCATCGACTACCACCGTCGCAAGTGTACAGAGCACCCACAGAAGAGATCCCAGAGCGTAGAAGGCAGGAGACCACGTTTAAACTCTAGCTGTCTTCTGATCCATCTGAACATGTAAAAGTGAATTTTGAACAGGATAAGGGCATTTAGAAATTACATTCTTTTTGAATCTGCAAAAGAATGTGTGTGTATATATATACACACACGTAGGTATAACTGAATCGCTCTGCTGTACACCTGAAACTAACACACACTGTAAATCAACGACACCTCAATAAAAAAATAAATATTTTTTTAAAATTACATTTTTTTAATCAACCGCAAGCTCTCTCAAGGCTGACAGCCCATGACACCCTTCAACATCACGACCCTTCTGCCAGACTGAAGCCCAGCCCCCGACGTTGTGCTGGTCTCCACGGGTCGATGTGCTGTCACACGCCTTGTTCCATTAAAACCCTAACACAACACGCCCCCCACCAGCCGGCCATTCACCTTCTTCTAGAACAGACGAGGACAGTCTCGTTACAGGAAATCTCTCACCCAAGGCCGCGTGGCTCATCAGGACCAGAATTCAAACGCGGGCTCTGAGCTCTGTGGACGCACGCGGTCCTTCCCTGCACACGTCCGACTCAAGCCTTTGCCCAGGCGTCCGCCGCAAACACGCCCTCATCCTTTCTGTCCGTTACCATCTGCCCGTCCTCAAAGCCCATCCTGTCATCGAGAAAGGCTTCCCGATGTCTAATGGGGAGAAGAGCCCTGCTCCCCCTTAGCCTGTGTGGCCCGTGTTAACAGTTACACACAGACCACCTTAAAGCCCGGCCCCGCCCGCCCCAGTCCTGACTTCAAGCTTCAGGCAGTGACTCTGTCCCGTTGATAGATAACTACTTACAACAACAAGCACAGCTGCCATACAGTGTATACTAATGGACCCAATAAAATTAAGTCATAAGCACACACAGAAACCACAACTTCAACTCCATACTCTTCAACGCTATACTCTTCAACCCCTTTCCTAAAATATCTAGTCATTTGAGATAATATTCCGAATACTTCTCAAAATGTTTGGATTGTCTTTCCTAAAAGCAAAATAAAACAAACAAAATGCTTTGTTTTCACTGCTTTGAAAGATGGTACAACAGAATAGAAACAAAACAGAATATAAATACAATAGAAGTATTCAACCTCTAGAGTTTTGTTTCTTGAGCAGTTGGCTACAGGGTTCCTTCTAAGCACTGAGAGGAGAGTCGTGCTCATAATTTCCCAGACATTCATGTCCCTAAGGCAGCAAAAGTCTCCTTACTACCCTGCAAATTCTCCCTGGGCCCAGGTCAATTTTCTTCGGTAAATTTTAACCAAATGCAATCTGATAACATTTTAACATATGCGATTAAACAAAACCTACTCACATGCCCAGCAGTTAGGTGTGGGGGGAGGAAGCTGAGGCTCTATGAGAAAGAAGAGGGGTCGGGAGCCCTTGCGTCCCTGGACCAGCCAGTAGGTCACGTGGTGCTTTCTCAGCACCAGCAGCAAAGAAATAATTCATTAAAAACAAAACAAACCCCGGGTATACCCGAAATGAACTGTAACCAAATCTACACGAATAACACGCATTCTTCAGCCAGCAAACCTTCAGGGCAGATACACTTTAGTGTCAGAATTGGGCCTGGTATCAAAAGGCCTGGTTTTTAAACACTCTGCTAATACTGCCAACACAGAACTTCCCCTGAAGATCACAACGCTACTATTTCTATTTTCCATGCGTGGGTTGTTTTCCCATGTCCAGACCCCACATAAACCCCCATCTCACCCAGGGGCAGACCCAGGGACCCAAAAGTCAGATTTCACGTTGCCCCTGAGAGGGTGAGATTTACACCTCACGCAGCCCATCTCACGCTGCACACCAAGAAGCGGGAAGGAAACCCGGGAACGAAAGGCAGGAAAAAGGAGAGGGGATCCTCGGGGCATCGGCCCGGGGCTGCCCACCTCTTTCCGTTACTGTCCCGGAGCATCGCTCTTCCCATCACCCTGGACTTCCTTTCCAGCTCCTGCACCTCCTCCAGAAGTGTTTTCTTGCAGGTGTGCTTGGCCCTGTGTCACAAGGAAGAGACAAGAAGGACATGACACGTGAACTTTACACAGCCTTGAAGATGAGCTGCTCCCTTCGTGGGCCACATCTCATGCCCGCTGACCCGGGCCCAGGCCTGGGGACACCATGGAACATTCACTGTCCCCGTGCATGGCAAGGGCTCCACCTCCGCAACCTGGGAAGCACCCCAAGTCCTGCAGAACAGACTCGGGCCGTGAGGGTCAGAAGCTGCCCCCCTAAAGAGCATCGCCTGTCACTGCAGAGCTGGCTGAGGCCCCCTGTGTCCAGACAGAAGCCCGGGGTACCTGGAGAGTCGTGGGTCAACCTCTAAAGCTTTTCACTGCAGGACCAAAAAACCCAGAAGATGCTTTAATCCTCAGCCTAGTGGATGCATGTGGGTCCCTCGGGCTGTGCCCTGACGGTGAGATCAGGAGCCTGGGGGGGGGCGGGCGGGGCGGGGGGAACAGTCTTCTCTCTCCTTTTAGGGTGAAAAGAGCCACTGTCGCAGCAGGACTGGGAATTATGATGCCAGAGTTCACAGTCATCGTGCCAAACCCTTGAACTGAAATTTGGGTCAACACAAATATCTGGACACAGATTTCCTTTCTTCTCTTGCAGAGACTTACCATCAGGGCCCATGTCTGCAGGCCTCGGCGGCGTGAAACAAGGGATGGGGTAACAAAACGGTCTGGCCTTTCCAGCCGTGTAAACTGTAGACGGGCCCCTCTTCCTGACCTGCAGGAAGAGTTACCTGCACCCTTTCCTGATTAAACTAAGAAATACCTTAACAATGTTCCAATAAGTGTCCGATTGCAAAGGTCTTCCTAAAATTGAGATTAAACAGAGAGCAGCTGGTTGGAAACTATACAGGGGAAGAAAGGGCATTTAAGGAGACACAGGTTAGAAATGGGAAAAGAAAAACTATAAAAAGCAAGAGGGCCCTAACGGAGCAGACCAGGGCAGCGTTCCTTTTTCTGAAAAGCTTGTTAGTTTCCGTACAAATGCACGTGGGGAGCCCACCAAGTAGCCGGACTCAGAGACAATCAGAACAAAACCGAGCGCATCTTCAAGGACGTGGGACAGTGAGATGGAACATTCCGGAGACGTGAGCTGTTCTACGGAAACACGTACTCCCGTCTGCCCTCCACCTTCAAGGAAAGGAAGTCTGTGAAGACGGCGCCCAGTCATCTGCTGACACCCCAAGTTCATCTCCGAGGGAGAATCAGGGCTGAGACTCTGTATATGGGTCAGTCATTAATTTCCCCGGAGGAAACAAGAGAAATGAACCACACAGGTTTTCACACACAATTCCTTAACCACACCAAGCAATGTTCTGAGACTCAGGGGTGTAAAATACTGAAGTTCAAAGCGGAGATGGCGGAATTTTCATTTAAACAAGAAATGAGAAAACGTTTAACTTTTTGCTGGAAAGGAGACAGTCAAAAAGAATGTGACAGTTGATACCGTTCAATATGAATGAATATGCTGGGCCCAAACTTTACCTTTGAACTCGCGGGTTTCTGGGGCTGTGTGGATGAAAGCCAGCTGGGTAAACAACCAGCCCCACTCCACGGGTTCACGCCAGATACGTGGGTCCCGTGGAGCATGTCCTAGAGAATGAGCTTTCTCGCTTACTGTTTCAGGACTGTCCTCACTCCATCATCCTCCCTTGCTCTGCACCCTCCTGCCCACACAGAGCAAGCAGGTTCATTAACCCCTAGACCAGCCCCCAGTGTTCTCCTCTAGGCTAGGGGCTAGGGGGAGGCGTGACACGAAGAAGTAGGCTTGGAACAGGAAGCCTGGATCACAGGGCGCAGAGCACGCTGGAAATGTACAGCCTGGGCCAAGAGCAAAGAGAGCCTGACCCACTGTGCTGGAGCTGCTGGTTTCCACTCATTCACAAAACTGCCTGAGAGGGAAATAATTTCAGTATCTTGATGCTCCTGGGCGTTGTTCACGTTCCCAGTGGATGAAAATGCATCCATATCCAAGATGGATCCCATCCAATTTTATAGTATCAATATTTCCACTAGGCTAGTTCCCGTGAGCCAGCCTGGGAGCTTAACCAGTATAAGAACACAGTTAGTCCTTCTGCATGAAGCCCTGCTGTACATACAGGTGACGCTAGCAATTTAAAACCATTTTCTCGGGCTTCCCTGGTGGTGCAGAGGTTAAGAATCCGCCTGCCAGTGCAGGGGACATGGGTTCGAGCCCTGGTCCGGGAAGATCCCACATGCCGCGGAGCAACTGAGCCCATGCGCCTACAGCCCGTGCTCCACAACAAGAGAGGCCACCGCGGTGAGAAGCCCGCGCACCACAACTTAGAGTAGCCCCCGCTCGCCGCAACTAGAGAAAGCCGCATGCAGCAACGAAGACCCAATGCAGCCAAAAATAAATAATAAATTAATTTTAAAAAATAAAATGGAATAAAACCATTTTCTCAAGAACCTTTACCCAATAAGGCCTTACTTAAAGAAATGATTCTAAGACCTCCCCTGTCAAAGTCTGCGTATGAATGGACTAAAATCTAATACTTATTTCAAAAGCCAGGCTCTAAGCATTAGCCACTGGCATGGAAACTGGATCTCTCCCATTACCTGTGGACAGCTGGTTCCCAGGGGTCCAGGACTGCTCACCCAACCCCACGTCAGGAGGCCAGGTGATCACAGAAGGCTCAGGTAGGGGCACTTAGCCCCTGTAAGGGAGTGTGGTGACCCACAGTGAGCCTTCAGATAGAACAGGAGTATCTCCAGGTTATTAGGGATTTTTGAAATAAATAAGTCGGCTTAGAATCTTGCACTTTTCATCTTCTTGTTTCTGAAACTTTTTTCCTGGACTCTTTCTTTCTTTTCTTACGGAAGGAAAGCAAGTCAGAAGGAAATGTTAAATTCTAAGTGGAGATGAAAATATAAATACAATGTGCTTCAAAGAAATCAGTCCAGTTAGAAAGTATTAAAAAAAAAAATCAAGGTCCCCGTTGTACACAGGAATTTCTTATTACCTTTTATTTCCATTGAACTGCCTATCTGGGATTATAATAAGGAAATGAAGTCATTCTGGACTTGCTGAATGCATCGTGTGTTGACTGGTAAGGTACCAGAGATACAGCTAGACAAGAGGAGATGGGTTCCTAAGTTCCGTGGCCTTGAGCTTTGTATTATTTTTATAAAGCAACATAAATGAATTTCTCCTCGGTGAGCGTAAGTACATGGCAGCTTACCTAAAAATGCTGTCATAGGTAAACATTTTGGAAGCACGTAAGCTAAAGGATATTAAAATAGTTCTGGGCAATTTAAACTTCATGCGTGTAATAAAAATATTCATTAGCCAGGTATCACATACAATCAATCAGTTATTTTAATAAAAGATGTGTTAGTTTGGTCCCTCATGAAAATTCTGGTTAACAGGATAACAGAGGAGGTATTATACAGTGTCCAAATCTGACTTAAGATAGACTAATAATGGATCTTCATTCAGAAACTCGATAGACTTCATGGAAAAAATCATCGAGTTACCTCATGCTGTTTTTTTTTTCTTTACTGTTAACAATGCAGGTCCTGAAATGGGAGAGAGACTGGACAAGGAAAAAGGAAAATGCAGGAAGACAGAGCAAACCAGAGCATACAGAAATATATGTGAAAGGGCAGGCCTGCCTTGGGCTGGAATTTAAAAGCTCTTTCAAAATGGAGTTAGCCACCAAAATTCAAAACAAAACCAAAAAGCCCTAAGACTGGTTCAAGGTGGACTTCCCTGGCGGTCCAGTGGTTAAGACTCTGCGCTCCAAACGCAGGGGACCCGGGTTCTGATCCCTGGTCGGGGAACCAGACCCCGCATGCTGCAACTAAAGATCCTGCACGTGGCAATGAAGATCCCGCGTGCCGCATCTAAGACCCGGCACAACTGAATAAATAAATATTACAAAAAAAAAAAAGAGATCGGTCCAAGGTAGGATGAAAGAACCATCGCAAATCTACAGAAGGTTCCGGATGCTGCCTCAAGCTGACTCACCACAGCCACATTGTCCAGCTACTCCCCGACTCCCCATCATGTAACTCAAACTCTTCTCTCAAGTCCAAGGTGCGGCCTAGCACATCACGTGTCAAGAAACATTCCAAAATTTGAACCAAATAATGGGCGATTTTCTGGAAAATCAGGATGAATATTTTTGTTCAGTGTGCCAGAAGGAAAAACAGGACACATTTTATAAAGCTGAAGAAGGAGAAAGGACAGTTGAGTATCGTGGTCTCGTCAGAGGTAAGCAACTCATAGTACGCTTTCCTTCTTGGGAGAAGCCTCTGATTTTCCTTGACTCAACAAGAAATATTTCAGGCTGGGAGTAGAATAGGAAGTAAGACATGGGCCCTGCGATCAGAGGGAACATGTCCAAAGAAACGTGCCCAATTCCTGTTTTTGAGGAGAGGGCTAAGTATAGTGTAGACATTAGCTGTATGTTATAAATTGGGCATATACTTTGGGCAGACACTGCAGGTGCGATGAGACAATATACCCTGCTCCTACCTGGCTGGCAAGCTCCTTGGAAAGGAAGTGACTTTTACTCTTTCCAGATGGCGGAGCTGGAAGCAGTGTCATTTGATGTATCCTTGCTAAAATGTAAAGAGCACTAATTTTACAGTGCCAGGAAAAACCAAAAACAAATCCTGTTGGAGGGAATAGATAATTTGCTTCATGGCGACTGGGAACTTCTACTTGGAATGTATTGGGAAAGATCCAGAAAGCAGATGAAGAGGCAGAGACATGCTCTCTGAAATGGCAGAAAGACACTTCTGCCGGCATCTCCCTTGGCAATTATCTCGATCTCCACCAAAAATGTTTTTCATGACATTAATTTAACAGTTGAATTAAAATAGGCTGAGACTGATTTCTAATCAAATCACTGTTCTCAACCCCTGTACACTGAAAAGTGATCTGACGTAACCAACACCACGTTCTATTTACCTGAAACTAACTCGATGATCTTGCAAAACTGAAGAAATCTGGCAAAGGTACTATACTGTGTGGCAACTGGGCTGTTACGAGAGCAAATCCTAGAACTAACATTTTCTTCCAGTTCATTTATTAGATTAAGAAAACATCTTTCCTGGGCATCATAACTTCATTTCCAAGGATTCTGATCCTGCTACTTCAAGAACACGGTTTTAGCAGATACCATGGAAGCAGTGGTAAATCAAGGCATTTAAGAGTTATTTAGTGTTCACTAACAGTTGTCAAACTTAGTGAAGAGAAGAAAAAAAAAAACCACCTAAAATATGTGCTATAAAATTCTCTCTCTCCCCTTCCCTCTCCGCATTAGGTATCATCCGTTGTCAAGATAATGCCAAGATGAAGATTTTTTCCAAAAACATCCTTATCTGTCAGGCAAGAACAATTCTCACTGAGTATGGGAGGAAGGGAGAGAGAGAAATGAAATCTGATGTCTTTTCCTGGAAGGTTTGGAATGAAGTCAATTCTCTACCTCAGGGGCCCCAAATAATTATGCTTTGCCCAAAGTAAAGCCAATCCAGGAGTTGCAATTTTCAGGGAAGTTGGCAACTGTAGGAGGTATCATCAGGCCTACCCCAAATAAAAATCAATATGACCTCATTTTGGAGTATTCCATCTTTTCCTCGCAGATGAAATACAATTTACATTATCTTGGAACTCCGTAGCTTTTTTTTTTTTTTTTTTTACATTGTACATAAGATACTTAGGAGATAATACATTCTGAAAGGTATAAACAAAAATCGAGCATGAATTATTTTCTATCGAACCTATGTTATAATTTCTTCCTTGTGATTAATCTTCTCATAGACTTATAAATTGACACTTCAGAAGAATTATATTTGAAGGATTCCTACTGGGAATTATTTGCAGAAATGAAGAATACTTGATTCCAAGTATTTGGTGATTTGAAATGACTTACATAAACATACAATTTCCCTTGAAGCATGGGGTTTAAAGCCAGGTTCTATCTGTGATCACATAGCACTGATTTTCAGATAGAAGGAGAAATGAATTTTGAGTTATGTTCCTTAAACCTGATGGAATTTCTAAACTTAGAAATTCTCCCCTATAATCGTGTACAAGCAACATCTCTCTTGACCTTCACACAGCCTGACTCCTTTTTGACTATATTCTCATATTAAGGTGAAGCACAGGTTAAAAGAAAAAAAAAAAAAAAGACACAACCCCAAATCCTTTATATCCGTTTCTGGCAGGTGGCAGGAGACCTGTTTCTTTAGAAGTCCCACAGCATCTAATACCCTACGCTGGGGCCCACTGAGGACTAACTGGAGGGCATCGGACAAGACCTGGGGTACCACTTCATCTTTCACTTACGCTTTCCACACCACATCTTCCATCAGACACGCGGTAGGAACCAGAAATAATCCCAGCCAGAAGTGCGCAGAGCTCAGGACCATGGCTGCCTGCAAGAAACAGAAGTGACATGTGCATTAATGCTCTTTCAAAAAAAAAAAAAGAGAGAGAGAGAGATAATTTAATCAGTGTAACACGCCCCATCACACAAAAGCAATAGAACGTATTAAACTAGTGAAAGCTGAAATACACACTCAGGAAAAACGGGAAGGGGACCGGCAGGGTGAGCGCCTTGCCGCGATGTTCATCAACTCTTGTCTCCATCCTGATATTTTGACGAGTGTTGTCTCCTTTTCTAAAGCGCTTCAAACCCCCACTCTGGTCAGAATATGCTGTCCTAAACCCCTCCTCTGGAGAAATGCTGGAGCCGCCAGACTCCACAGAAATAAACTTCACTCCATAGGCGCCTTGCAACCACCCACGTATCCATCAGTTCCGGGTGCTTCACTGCTCTCCGTCACTGATGTAACCACACCTGGGCGCAGGGCAGGGCGGTTCTCAGCACCCAGAGGAGGAAGGTGAACAGGCTATGGTCCTTGTCTTCAAGGAGCTTAAAATGGGGTGGTGTCTCCTACATCACACGTGGAATGGATGTGTCATGCTCATATGCTCTGGGGGCGAGAGGAAGGCTAGAAGGCTGGGAAGGCTTCTTAGCGACAGAGTGTGGGGTGTGATGGGAAGAGAAGCAGGATTTCAACAGCTACAGGGACAGAGGGAAGGCGATGACGGGGGGACACAGCCTCCGATGATAAGACTCCAAGTTCCCCGGATGCAGGGCCACAGAGAATTTGGGAGGAAGCGGGAGAGGGTCTTAAGGAAGAGTTACAGGGGCAGCTGTCAGTCAGGTGAGGACCTGAAAAGAGGGCTCAGGGCCAAGGCAGGGGGAGGGAAGGAGGCAAGGGGGGAGGGGAGGGAGGAAGGGGGAGGGGGAGAGTTGATTTTGCTCTGAACAGAATCGGGGCTGGGAAGGCAGAGTCCTTAAACTTTGTTTTGAGTGAGCGAGGCCAGAGGGTGGAGCTGGTAGCAGTGGCCAACTACTCGGACAGGGACCGAAGTTAAGTGTGACAGAAGCCTTCACATTCACTGGTTTCTCTTTTCTAAGTTCTCACCACTGGATTCTACCGCAATCGATGTGTTCTGCTCCAGCCCACACCTAACCACGTCAGTCTTGCCACTGAACCCCAGCGTGTAGCCCTGTCTGTGGTGTCGGAACTTTATGACAACAAAACTGAGAAGCAGTGAGATCTGGGGTAAAGTTGAACACCAACCCTGGCACTGGAGCCCTTGCTTTCCTTTTCTAAAAACAAGATTGTCAGCTTTCTGGAAGAGCAATTTAAAACCTTAAAAATACGTGAGTACATTTTGCCCCATCAATTACCCATCTCAGAATGCATCCTATGGACACAAGTAAGAACTTGAGTAAAGAAGCAAGTACAAGAGTATTCACGTAGTGCTGTACCGTCAAAGGAAGTAAGAAATAAGTGTCCCAGAAGAGGGCTTACTAACTATACTGTGGTTCCTACACCCAATGGACTTCTGTGTAGCAATTAAAGGGATGCAGAATGATAATGTTGACATAGAGAGGCGTGATGTGATATTGCTAATAAAACGGATGGGTTCTGAGCATCTGAAGGGGACCTCCCCCGGCAACAAGGGTAGGGGTGGGAAAGGACGCAGGATTGGCCACAGCGCTTTTGGTATCGAAATTTAGTCAGATTGCTCTTGTTCTCTCAGAATAATAGTAAGTCTCAGAATTAAACCTGAGATGTGATCTCCTGATGCTGCCCACCCAAAAGTTACACTGCATCTTTAAGTGCTAAGCAGTGTATATATGTCAGTATACATCAGTACATATGATAGTTTTTTGTAAGTTCTGTTTTGGAATTCCCTCACCTTAAAAAAAAAACCCACACACGTTCCGGGGCCTCAAATGCAGTTCAGTGGTCCAGACCTTGATCCACTGAGACTGTGCAGACCACCAACCCGTGTGCCCCCTGTGTGCTTGCATGTCAGGAAAAAGGCACAAAATGGTCTGTCGAGGGAGTGCGTTGCAGTTTTCTTTTCATATCTCTTTGGCTAGCTCTAGTTCCCATTTCTCATACAGAAAACGTATTACTTCCACATACAAAAAATGTAACTCATCGCCCTCCCCGCCCCACGCCAGCGGCCCAAGCGAACCACAGGAAGGAGTTGGATTATCCAGGTCCTTTCTTTCTGCAAGTCCCACCTTCCCCCTCTAATCCATCCTTGGCTGACCCAGCGACAGGAGGCGGCCTTGTTTAAGATACACTTGTGGGGCTACATCCTAGGTCATCAGCTGGTGTATTTTGCAAAGAATACAGTCATTTAAGACTACGATTTTATAGAAATGATAGTTGCTGTGATGGGATGGGGTGTTAGCTAATGCTATGATGGCAATCATTTTCCAAGATATAAGTGGATCAAATCAACATGTTGTACACCTTAAACATACAATATTCTATGTCAATTCTATCTCAATAAAGCTGGAAAAATGTTTTTTCGAGAAAAAAATAAAAATAACATTTTCCAACAATGTGTACTATTTAAAATAGATTATGAAACTCCATAAGAATTCTCATTGCTGACGGAAATAAGGAAAATGACCTCTGAACTGCCCTGCTGAAAACAGGGAGCCCTCTCCCCAGTTGACAAAGGTTACATGGAGATTTGGAAGTATCGTTGTTTTGTCACTGGTTTTTAAAACTTGGAGCTGTTTTAAAACACATAATGGACATAACTAATTTTAAAGGTGTGTCTCCAGAAAGGTTTCCACTATCCCGATTTTCACAGATTGACTGAGGTTTGAGGTACTGAAATCTTTGCTAAGGCCACAGCTTTTGGTATCGAAATTTAGTCAGATTGCTCTTGCTCTCTCAGAATAATAATAAAAAACTGTTTACCGAGCTGGGCTAGGTGACACACGACACTTAATTACTCCCCCCTCCCCTCTCACCTGTACTACTGAGTGAGGTTTTAAAAGTACCCTTTTGATGTGCTAACAGCCCCACTGGGACGAAGGGCATCCTCAGTTAACACACCTTTAGCTAGCAATACTGTTAACCACTTAGGTGCCAAATGCATAGGAACCCCCCCTGCCGCTTGGGGGTAAAGTGACTTGGTTCTGAGGCCATAGCTGGGGAGAGCCCAGGGAGGGCAGTGCTGGTCTGGGTGTAATGCTGCACAGCATCGCGTCCTGATAGACCAGGAATATCGACCAGGGACACCGTGAAACGCGTGACCGGGGATCAGAGCACTCAGCAGCTTCTGCAGGCTCCACATCACACGCGGTCAAGGTGACAGATGAGAGAAGGTTCTAGAAAGGAGGCTGGAGGAGCCCGAGCTGGGCAAGGTCAGTTTGTGTTCCCTGGTGTGGGGCAGATTCAAGACACCATGATAGAGATGGAGGAGGACACCGAGGTTTCTTGGTGCGTCACCACGTACCAGGACTTCCCATAAAGCATTCCATGTAACCCTTCCTGGTCCCCTTTCTACAGAAGAAAATCAAGTCCGCAACTTCCCCCAGGGACCTGGGGCAGGAAAGCAGGGCCATCAACATTCAAACCGAGGCGGGTGGACCCCAAACCCTACTCCCTCCCTGTGTGTGAGGAGTGAGGGGCTTCCTTCTCCCCCCATCCCCCCCGCCGAGCCTCCAAGCAGAGGAGACCGTCTCTGAGTTCAGAGACAGCACAGGACTCAAGGCACAAGGTACGCTTGAACTGAGCACCAGAAACACCAGACCCCAAAGCAAAAGTAAATAAAAGAAAATCTGGAGGACGTGCAGTTACCAAAACAAAGAGAACAGGAGCCTGCCCAGCTCCAAGCCCAGCGCTGCCACATCCTCTTACTAACCCTGTCCCTCAGTTGCTTCCTCTGTAAAGTGGGAAAAATGTAATACTTACCTCATAGGGTTACCATGGGGCTTAAACGAATGGTTCATGCAAAGCCCTATAAAAAGCGCCTGGCACATGGTAAGCGCCATACACACTACCTGTAACTAACTGGAGTTTTGTTACACTGCTGACATAACCACGGATCTTACGGAGACATCCTAGAAGTGGTGAATGAACAGTGGTGCAGAGCGACTACTTGAGGCCGAGTCGGGTGCAGAAGATCACCTTATGCTCCAGCTCTCCGGAGGTTTACCCAGCGCTGTTCTCAGATGGATAGGCGGGCTGAGCTGCACGCTGCAGAATTCCCAAATGACAGTGCAGACAAGCTGCTTATTGGTGACAGGCAGCGGGTGTAAACTGCGATGCAGGCAGAAGCTGAACCCTGTTCTTCACACTCAGGTGTGAGTACCGCTAACCCGTATGGATGCCGCAACGCCGATCCAGGTCAACCTCCGACTGCCACGCCAGGCCCCGCCAGGCCACGCACCACCTCCGATCTCTACAGAGTGTCACGCAGAGCATGGGCTCCGCGGTCGCTCTGCAAGGATGGAGAATGCTTGCCAGGAACTTTTGTGCCCGAGGAGAAAAGAGAGTACGTGCTAAATGCCCGTGAAAAACGTTCGCCATGTAGCTGCGTGCCACCAGTATGGTGACTCTGAGTCACAGCCCAGGAAGAAGGGGGAGTTCTCAGCCCAAACTGTGTTCCAGAGCCCTTGCTGCTTCCACAGGGCTGAGGGGTGATGAAGCCTCCAGTCACACAGAACTGGCGGCGGGCGGAGAACCGGCCCCCGGCCATTTGCTTCTCTTTAGCACAGAGTAAAGAGGGATTCAGAACCAGAAGCTCCTGGAGGTCATTCTGGCCTTCGGGGCTCCCCTTAGACTCCTAGGTGGCAGGGACCACAAACTGAAGACGCAAAATCATTGTTTCTGAGGATGATAAAGACATCCCCTCCCCAGGAGCTGGCACTACAGGTACAGAAGGCAAGCAGCCCTCAGGGGACCTGCCAGGGGGGGACCCCAGGAAGGGCCACCTCCCCAGCTTTCCTCTTTGACATGAATGGAGAGGCATACAACGGAAATCAGGTAATTAATAGAATGTGTGAAGTCACACACATATCCTAAACGGGACATCCTTTATCTCACTGAAAAGTCCTCATCCATTACTCCTTTGGGCATTTGGAATATCTTAAAAAATGCTAATATGACCTGGAAGATGTGTAAATTCTAAATTAGAATAAAAAAACCACCTGATAAACAGGCCACATTTTCCTGGACCTTCAGTCTCACGCAAAGATTTGAAAAATAGATCACTTCATATTCAAACCAAGAACATTTTCCCAATAAATTTGAATGATTTTTTTCATAAAACCAAGTAAATATTATCTTAGAGATGCAACGAATGCTACAGGGTATCTCCCCAGGGCTCCTGGGGTACGTGTGTGTCTCTCTCTCCTCCACTGTCAGGGGTGTTTCATGGAAAAAGAAATTAATTAAGGAGAGTGGACTTAAAAGTCCGGGATACATATCTGGGTTTGAAAATAATTTGCGCGTTAGATGGCCAATCGCAGGCACAGCATGTGCACAGGAGCTGAAGCGGGAGCTTAGTGGGGTAAGGGCAGGCGTCGCGCAGGACATGGGGCGGTCGTGCGTCACTGGGCTTCAGCTACAGCACAGGTTCGCCGACTCAGGCTTCGTGTGTTTCCTACCGCTGCTCTGGATCAAGTTTTTACTGCTTCCCACCCACTGGATCTCTTGGGGTGCTTCTCAATCTACTTTCAGAACCGATACAGAATGGACAAGAAGGATTCTCCGTGGGGACAGGGCCGCTGTGCTTCTTATCCTCCCCCTAAGTCACAGTGAGCACGTGCTGGGGAGCAGAGTTCCTGCCCCCCAGGCAGCGGCCTCGGGCTACTAACTCTTTTTTTTGTTTGTTTTTTGTTTTGCGGTACGCGGGCCTCTCACTGCTGTGGCCTCTCCCGTTGCGGAGCACAGGCTCCGGACGCGCAGGCTCAGTGGCCATGGCTCACGGGCCCAGCCGCTCCGCGGCATGTGGGATCCTCCCGGACCGGGGCACGAACCCGTGTCCCCTGCATCGGCAGGCGGACTCTCAACCACTGCGCCACCAGGGAAGCCCTCGGGCTACTAACTCTTGCTGCTCTGGGGGATTTTCAGCATCTGAGCAGGTAGAGCTGAGCGAGGACTCTGGGTTCAGACGGACCTGGGACGGAACTGTGCCTCTCAGCTTTAGACTGTGACACTTGCACGGGTCCACTGCCCTCTGCGTTCCTCAGTCTCCCCCCGCCGTTAAGATCAGGACAGCAGAAGCACCTCCCTCGCGGGGCTGTGGTACCCAGCACCCTGTTAGCTGTGCTCACAGACAATCAATCTCCCCAAACACCCAGGAGCCCTGGACCAAACCTTCCAAAATAAACACACGCTTCTTCCTTCCTTGAAGTCTACCTGGCTCCCCCAACCCCCAAACATCTGTACAGGGCCTTGTGATGCTCTGGAAACAGCTCTGCCTGTAAAATGACTCAGAAGCAGTGAATGAGCTCAGGGGCTGGCGCATGGCACCCGGCATCTGAGCCCCAGCCAGCTGGCTGCGCTCCATCCCTCAGCTGCCTTTCCGGAGCAGAACAGTCCGGGGACCCCTCGATGAGACATTTTCTCCACTGTTTTCTTTAACTCTGACAACTGCAACTGAAACTGAGCAGCAGCCCGCAGCCCCCCAGGGATTCCTTCTGCATTTCTCTCTCTCTCCCGCCGTTACTTTTTAAGGCTCCTCTAACCAAAGTTCAGATTGCATTTTTTTTTTCTAAACAGAAAAAAAATGTTCTTGGGGAGAAAAGACTTGACTTCATAAAGAATTTATGATAACCAAATAAGGATTGCCAACGATCCATCCCAAGGACCAAACTGAGCAATTAAGGTGTATGCTTTCTACTTTTAAAATGGATTGATTCTTTCACGAAACTAGAAACTTCACAGCACCGATCCATCTGCATTCCCTCCTCCAGTGGTTTGGAGCACTCGTTATGTGCCAGCCCCACGGTCCCTTGGACAGACCTAGAGATGGAGACCGCACAGCCCTTCAAGGCTTCATCTCCACCCACTCACAGAACGTAGGGCATGTGGTTAAGGTACCTTTTCTTCGTCTCCATGGATACGTTGCTGGATGCACATAAGAATCCACTAGCACACCCTGCAACAGCTCCAAATTCCCCACGAGGGTTTCCCAAATAATAGACATGTGTATTAGTAGCCGAAAACCAACCCTCCCCTCTTCCAACCCCTCCCCTAGCATTTCCTACTTTAATTAAGTGACACCGCTGGCCTCAGGCACAAGTAAGAGGTGGGTCTTGGTTTCTGCTTCTCCTCTCTTCTCTTAAACCTCTCTTCCTGGGCGTTCCCGCGTACATTATTTCTAAGCCCCACAAAACCCCCTGCAAGAGAGACACTAACTGTTCCCATTTTACAGATGAGGCAATTAAGGCTCAGGGGTTAAGTGGCCAATTCAAGGTTACCTGGTAAGGGGCTGAGTCAGGATGTGAACCCAGGTCTCTCTGAGTCTAGAGCCAGGGCCTGTCCTGTGGTCTGAGATCCATGTTCTTAACAGACAGTGGCTTTAATGTCTACTCATAATTCACTAGTATTTTTTTTTTTACTATATTTGCCAGTGTTTCAATAACTTTTATTTTAATAAATTACAAGCCTTTAGATGTATATAATCCAGCTTCCATTTTTAGCCCAGAAGTCCTACCCTGACTTTTCCAAACATAAATGAACTCTGCTGCAACATTTCTGACCCTTGTCTTCTTCTATTCTGCTTAAAATGTAACATTTTCAAATGATGAATTTAAAAACTGGGCTCTTTCATGGTAATGTCCTTGTTCCAGAGCACGATGCCACGTGCTGACTCAGCGAGCAGGCGTACATCGTTACTCAGTGAAGCACAGACTGCCACGTCTTGGGGCCCAGTGAACAGACAACACAGCACATGTCCGTTAACCGACGGCTCAGAATCGGGACAGCCTGTGGGTCTGAGTGGGTCTTGAGGTCCTCACTATTCCTCGGTAGGCCAAGTCTTATTAAGGTTGGTACCTATGAAGCAAAACCAACATCTTAGTCTTCAAAGCATCCTGGCCGGCATTGACAGGACAGGTGAAAAGCAAAACCTTAACACCCGTAGAAGAAAAGGTGGGAGAGTATCTTTCTGACCCTGATTAGCTTTTAGAAAATTAGATACGAAACAGCAGAAACATTGCAGGAAAAGAGAGGAGTTCGCATTAAAAGGGAAAACTTTTGCTCTAAGGGACACCATAAACAATGTTTAAAGAAAAGCCACAGATTGAGAGATTTCCAGTGCACATTCCAATCCCGGTTACACGTATGCTCTGGGGAGACTCATACATGTCCACAAGCAGACATGTGCAGGAATGGTCGCTGCAGCATTTCTGGTGACTGACCTCCACCAGAAGTCAAAAACTTAAGTGTTTATCAATAGGAGAAGAAATACATTTTGGCATATTTACATAACCAAAAACAGCATTAAAATGAGCCAGCTACACTTACATCGCTCTAGATAAATTTCAAAAACCAGTTCTGAAAAAAACCAAAGCAATCCAGTGTCGAGGGGGAGGGTGTATATGATACGACCTATATAAAGTTTCAAAACCCTGCAAAAATCAACATTGCCTATTGTTTATACTTTCTACAGGTTTATACATACATAATACATGCATGAAAACAGTAAACATGAAAGTAATGAGAGTATTTCTAGCTCAAGGAGGATGAGACTGGGAGGGCTACTAAGGGGGCTCAGCAGCTTGGCTAACATTTCTTTTTTTTTTTTTCTTTTCGAAAAGATGTGAAGCAAGCAGCATGTCAACATTGGACTAGGCTGGGGATATAATTCCACATCCTTTGTCTCTACGTGTGAAGTCTGTCACCATGTTGAAAAATTCCACCAAAAGGGGGGTCTCTAAAATAGCCAGGGGGACAAAGGTGAGCCTTGATTGGTCAGAGGGCAATGGGCAGGGGGCACGGAGCCCAGTGCAGAAGCAGGAGCCAGCAAGGAAGGGGAAGGTGGAAGCACAGGTTCTGAGGCTGAACGAGGCCAACTTTCAGAAAGTTCTGGTTGTGGAGAGAGCCTGCAGCTCACAATAATGACCACCTTGGGGCGATGGATGAGCTCGGCCATGACAACAAGGAAAGGGCCACAGATACCTGTCCCTGCTCAGCCCTTTTCCCCAATCAGCTGGCTCCCTCCTCCCCGCAACCCTGTGAGGTGGGTGCTATATGGTCACTTCCAGCTTACAGATGAGGTCAGTCAGGCAAGAAGGGTCTAGGGTTTGAACCTGAAATGGGGAAGAACCTTTGTATTCTATTACAAGTTCATCACCAAAGGGATGTTGCCTAGAAGCTTAAATTACACATAACGGCCGTCTCTGGGACCCCTGTCCCCCCGCCCCCCCGCCCCCCCCCTCCCCGGCCCCCAGGTAATGAGCATTAAGCCAAAACACCTTTGTTTAGCTCCCAGGAAACATCCTGACCAGGCCCACGTGCGAATGACCTCAGGAAGGAAGAAATTAACACATCCCCTCTGGAGGCCGAACCAGGACTTTACTCCCTCCCCTTTTAGTACAAAAGAAGCCTGAATTCTAACTCAGGGAAGATGGTTCTTTGGGACATGAGTCCAGCATCTTCTTAGCCTGCTGGCTTTCTGGAGAAAGTCACTATTCCTTGTCCCAACACCCTGTCTCTTGATTTATTGGCCTGTGTGTGGAGAGCAGTACGAGCTTGGACTTGGTAACAAACCCAGCCGTCTGACCCCAGGGCCCACACCTTCTCACAAGACAGGTGGGCTAGCCCTATTTATTCGGGGGCCATTTGTACACAGTGATGGGTGAACCTGTGGAGATAAATGAGATCACAAAGAAAGGGAATACCGGGTGAGGAAAGACTTGAGATTAGCGTCCGGGTGATTCCTATACTAGGAGGTGGGGAGAAGGAAAAGGAGCCGGGACTTGGTGAAATCTCAGGGGGAGGGAGTCCAGGATGGAGCTGTGTTCTGAAAGTGAGGAGATTTTAGGGATGACAAGGGGGAGGGTGCTGAGGACGGGCGTGCAGCCATACCATGAGGAAATGGGGGAGGGAGGAGGGCCGGATGGTGCTTGTCCAGGACCTGAGACGGCTATGCGGGTGGGACAGGAAGAGAAAGAGCCTTGAAAGGGAAGAAGTCAGGAGGGGAGGGTGGAGAGTGGTCCCGTGGGGGCCGCAGAGAGGGGATGACGTGGAACGTGTGGCTTTGGAAATTCAAGGGCCAATGTTAACTCAGAGGTGCTGTGGACGGCCTTCCACGACCCCGGGACACACAAGGCTGCTTCACAATCATTAAGGAACCATGATCCCAGCTCTTCCGGTGAACAACTGACTTGGAACAAAAGTTTCTCTCCTTCTCGCTCTTTCCTTGGGCTCCCAGGCTCCTGGGTGACTCGGGACAGGAGCAGGAGACCCACTGCGCATCCTGGTTGCACCTTTGTTCCTGTAATTACAACCGTAATTCAGACGAAAGACACACGTGCACGCATGTTTAGGCGTGAAAGTTAACATCACAACCCGGAATACGAAATACTACCTATGTGCGATGGGGCTAATTTACATTTACTGCGGGATCCGTAACTGTGTAATTTCCTGGCTTTGGTCTGTATAGTTTTTCAGACTCAACATTTTATTAACTTTTCCTTTAAACCAGCTATCTGTCTTTGGCTAGGATTCCCCATCGTACTCGCATGCATATTTCCAAGCCGAATATCCTGTTTTAAAAGTCTGTCCATTTCCTCTCATCTCCCTCAGTCCATCTGTATTTTTTACATCGAACCTCCTGGGTCCTCACCTTTTTTGGCTCTGTAAATTTAATTAATGTACTTTTGACTTTCTTTACCAGGTCACTGTTGAAAATTTACATAAAACAGATCCAATTTTTTTCCATCACACTCTAATAGAAACACATCAGCTACATTTCCCTTTCCCATATATTTCAATTCCTCTTTTCAATACAGCTTCCCAAGTTTAAAAATTCTTAGATACAATGGCACATGAATGCTTTTGACTGATTCTTCTATAGAGAGCCTACTACATTTCAGCATCCTCCCATGTTAGAATTGGGTTATCATGTAAATAACATATGATACCATTTGCTCTTCATAAAATCATCTAGACCTTCTTTTTTTTTTAAGAGTTCAGCACAAAGATTTTACTTTTTCAGTTATACATTTATATATTCTTTTTCATGTTCTTTTCCATCGTGGTTTATCATAGGATATTGAACATAGTTCCCTGTGCTCTACAGTAGGACCTTGTTGTTTATCCATTCTATATAGAATAGTTTGCATCTGCTAATCCCAACCTCCCACTCCTTCCCTCCCCTCCCCCTCAGCAACCATAAGTCTGTTCTCTGTGTCTGTGAGTCTGTTTCTGTTTCATAGATAAGTTCATTTGTGTTGTATTTTAGATTCCACATATAAGTGATATCATATGGCATTTTAGACCTTCTTTTCTTATGCCTTTGTTCCCCTCAATATTGTTGAAGGCTCTGAGGGATTTCTTTTGCTTTTTTAGAACTGTCTTCTTATATTTCTATTAATTTTGGAGAAATGAAGATGTTCTCAGAGGAGAAACGAATACGATAATTAGCCTTCTTTCCCATTATTTCAAAAACAAAGCCAATGAGGTTACTTTGAGTCTCTGTTAAAAAAGGAAATTCCTAGCTGACTGCATGAATGAAGTCTACTAATGCATTTGAGATTTTGAAAAATACAATATTTATTTCAAGGATCCACTTTGTTTTTCCTCATAGTTTTACTTATTTACTCACTATGGCATTTAATGCCAATGATACATAATTTTGTGTTTCCTTTATCTCTTTTTTTCTTTAAAAACATTTATTAGTAAGCCATCGTCATTCCTTTGTTCTCCATATTAACAACCTGCTTTCTCCCTAGCACAAACATTTATATGTAGCCCCCGAAAAAGCAAAAACAAAAAGTTCAAACCAACTCTAAGGCGGGAATAGCTGAATGTACACCTTTGCCTGTAATTCCTTCTACTGAAATCCTTAACAGGCTATAAATAAGTCGGCAATGAAACCAGTGGAAGAGAAAAATCTGAAAAAACATGTTTCCTGAGTTCTGTTCCTCCTAGAATCCCTATTTAAATACTTTGCCTTATTTCTAAATCTTTCTTCGATGACCCCCACTGGTTGAGATGATTCTAATCAGAGCATCCCTTTCTTTGTGGCTGTTTAAATAACTTCATTTTTTTAAACCAATAACACATTGAAATGTACTGACCAATGCAATTGAATTGTATGAGAAAGCTCAAACTGAAGTTCATTAAACCCACGGCATCACCTGAGAGCACTTAAGGTAATTGTCTTCTGGTTAGCTTTCCACAGAGCAGCGCTAAGGGAGCGCTGAGGTTCCCAGGTGGTCTACAGAGCAGATACGAAAACTGTCACCTACAGCGCTGTGCTTTGCACCTCTAACTCACGGCGTCTTGGGAAGCGGGCTGCGGTTTAGACAATAATAAAAATGCCGCTGGTGGAACAGCGGGACAAATGAACTTCAGGATGGCAAGAAACGGGCAGGCAGGAACAGCTCTGTGTTACACTGGGGTAAATCAAGGCCAGCCTTAGAGGAATGTTCCTGGAAGCTGGGTGAGGGATGGATGGCCAACCTTCCAGGGCTCTGCCAACTGCTTCCCAGTGACTCACATGGAATCAATCAGAGGATGCTCCTCTGATGCTTCCGTGTCACGGTCCCACTAATGAATTCACAGGTTAGAGTTTAAATGAACATCCGTGGGACTAGGGCTTCTTCCCTTCTCCCTTCAGCTGGGCTTGAAGATGATGAGTTACGATTTTTCTTTCAATTCAAGGACACCAGGAGAACATTTGTTTGGAGTCTGGATCCGCAGGCCCACTGAGGCTTTTTCCTAGAACTTCTCACTGCAGGTTCAGCAGGGCCTGTCCACGTCCCCACAATGAATGACTTCCGCAGACACCCGGCCCGCGGCCTCCCCGAATCCTCCCCTGTAATCCCCAACATCTGTTCTGTGTCCAGTGCTGACCAGCCGGGGGAATTGGCAAGTCCTGGACGTCAGCATCACACAGCTGAGCCGACAGGCTCCCTCGGCATCAGCCCTGTGATTCCAGCTGAGCACACCGGATGCGGCGAGGCTCTCGGTTAAGCCCTTGGCGGCGCAGCGGAAACACCTGTTTAGAACTTGTTCAAAATAAATGCATGCTGAGCATTTCGAGGGGTCAGGTGGACAGCAGCAGTGAGGATTACAGAGCTCGGGGTCCTTGGGTTGCATTACATACCCCAATTCCTAGGGTCGATGCGCACCTGCACTTCTCCACATTTTAATTGAAGATGCTCCATCTGAGGTTGGCTTGGGGCTTACTCCTCTCTGGGTGACACGCAAAACTTCATGAAATCCACAGCTTCAATCTCAACCAAACGTCCCATATTACCTGATTTGGGGCTCAAGCCTAATACCTATCGTGCTGTTTTTAACAGGGTGTTTGATTTATCTGGAGAGAATATGACCCAAAGTAAACATGAGCCTCTGCATGAGTGCATCACCTCTAACAGGGAAGCACAGCCCCACCTCATCCGGTAGGCGGTCCAGCTGGGGAAGGTGACCCAACACCTCTAAGCCCCATCATCAGTGGAGATGGCGTGTTTTATTTATTTATGGTACCGTTTGGTTCCAAATGCATCCAAGGGGGAACGAGTAAATATGAAAGAGAAAATAAGGCAACACAATTGAACACGAACTATCAAGAGAGACAACATGTCCTTCAGCTGGGCAGCCTGCCTGATTCCCCCAAAGTCAACACGGTGAGCTGAATGCTGAAGTGACAAGCTCCCTGAGGCCACGTGCACGCATCTGTAAACTGGGGCCATCTTATCCTTGCGGGCTGCTTGTTGGGCACTGAGCACCATATATAAAGAGCCTAGCACGGTACCCGGCACTGGACTTTTTTAGTACATTGCAAAAGTTGGCAAAATCGAACTGTCTACAAGGGTATCTGAGGTCATTTGTGGTTTTTCATCCAAGACCCTGCCCTTGGCCTTCCATCCCCAGCCCCGCGCACTCTGGCCACATTCAACTGTCTACGTCTCTTCAAATCCTCAAGGTTCTGTTTCGTTTTTCCTTGGCCTTTGCCCATCTCGTTCTTGGTTCGGCCGACACTGCCCGCCTCTGCCGCTGTTCTGACTGTGAGAACTCCTCTTCCCCCTGCAAGATCCAGTTCGTAGGTTCTCCAGGCGGAACGGCACACTCCCTCCCCTGCGTCCCTCTATAATGGTGACAATCCTATTGCTGCCATTTTCCACATGACTACTGTCTACCAGGCGCCGTACCGGCCACTCGCCGTCCCGTAAGTTAATACACACGGATGGCCCTACAACGATAGCCATAGCCTCTACTTCATAGATGTGGAAAGTCTGGTCCAAAGAGGTCACATGATCTTCCTCTGGCGCCAGAGGTAAGAACCACCATCTGATCCGGGTCTGCAGACCCCAGAGCGCACCCCCCTTTCCACTGTGTCTTGTGATTCTGCTTTCTTTTTTTTTTGGCGGTACGCGGGCCTCTCACTGTTGTGGCCTCTCCCGTTGCGGAGCACAGGCTCCGGACGCGCAGGCTCAGTGGCCATGGCTCACGGGCCCAGCCGCTCCGCGGCACGTGGGATCTTCCCGGACCGGGGCACGAACCCGTGTCCCCTGCATCGGCAGGCGGACTCTCAACCACTGCGCCACCAGGGAAGCCCTGTGATTCTGCTTCATGCTCAAGGATGCCGCCCTGTTTCCTCATCTTCTTCCTTAGACTGAAAGCCTCCTGATGGTAGAGATGTGTTCTCTACACCCCTGTCCTCAGCAGTGGATGTCAGAGGCGGCCACTCATTAACAGGTTCACTGGAGACAGTGAAGGGGAACCCACTTCGACAGAGGCCAGCCATATACACTACAGGTTCTACACTGCCGGCTTTGTTGGAGTATAAACATCTGGAAAGGAAGTTAAGGCCCGGCACACAAGTACCAACCAGGTGCCACCTGTTCCTAAATCTTTAGCAACTGACACTAAGTATTTTCATCCAGACTCTTAAGGATTCTTCCACTGGCATTAGGCAAACCTCCCCACTTGGGTGGCTTTCCAGCAATTAGATCAAGTTAGTCCGTAGCCTGTGGGTCCCTTCTGAGCCAGTGACTGAGGAGTGACCCTCTCTGAGGGGCTGGCATTGTGCTCTCAGGCCGGACCACCCCAGCCCTGGGAGACACGGCTGCTGGCCTGTAGGTACCGCCGGGACCGTGATCCTGGCACTAGTTCCCCTGGAGACCTGACTCTTTGAGTGCTGTCTTCAGAGCGAGAGCCCCGTCACGTAACAACCAACTGGCCCCAGCAGCTGAACTTCTGCAGCTGCCCTGGTCACTGAGGAGGCCTGCTGGGAAGGCCGGTCACGTGGACACACTCCACTGGCCTCAGCCTGAGTGTGCCCACGCGTGGAGCCTCTCCTGCGACCTTGAGGCCCTCTTACGTTGGGTGAGCTCAGAGCTCTGAAGCTTTGAGGGGACCCAGGTGCACAGCCCTTCCTGGGTCCCCTGGCTGCAGCAATGGGGGTGTGTCTGCCTGTGTCCTGGGATAATCACGATAACCGCTGCTGCTTACGGAACACACGTCCCGAGCCAGGCAGCCTGCTAAGTCCCTGGACGTGAATTCCTTATTGAATTAACACAGCAAACCCTATGATGTTGGCACAGTTTCCACTACCCCGACCCCCCTCCGGCAGATGACACAGCAAAGCACAGAGAGATGGTGACTCGTCTAAGGTCACACAGACAAGAAGTGGTCCAGCTGGGAGATGCCGTGCTCTGAACCGTGGACTACGGTGTCTCTCAGGCAACCCCGTGTCTTACTGAAGCAAAGGCCATCAGGGAAAAGTAGGAAAGGAATCCAATATCACGACTGCCAAACCAGGCAGAAAAACTGGGCTGGCCCTGTCGTGTAATCCGGCATCAGCAGAAGGAAAGCTGAGTAAACAGAAGTCAGAGTAAAAGTTCATCTACGGCTCACAATAACGCACTGGGAGTGGGGAAACCTAACCGGGAGGATGAAAAGTGAAATTTGGGGGGCATGAAATATGGTTCCTTTCAGCTCTAAAGCCCGTGACTGACTTCCCCAGCAGGCTTCGGGCAATGCAAACACCCAAGACAAATCCTATAAGCATATCTAATGGAATAAGCCAGATTCTGTTTGTTTGGGTTTTTGAAGCACCAAAATGGTTCCTCTCTGTGCTGACTTTGGCTCCCCTGCAGTTTTAATTAAGCCTCCCAAGGCTCACAAGCGTATTAAAATTAGGCAGAAAGAAAACCTGTGGCCTTTGATGCCAAGGACCGCTAGGTGCTGCCTCCAGTTTGATCTTTGCTCGGGCAGTTTCAGCAGACGCTCAGAGTCGACCTAAAGGAAGAATTTTCCATTTATTTTGCTTTGTGGGGAGGGGGCCGTGATTACTCAAGTGATGAAAAAGTTTCTTTCTTGGGGGAAGCTGCGACAAAACAGGTACCGGGAATCCCTAAGTGGGCTGGCATTTCTCCTTCGAACCATCCCAGAAGGAGGGATGATGGCAGGCCTCCTCCCTCGTGTTGCTCTCTGAGATCCACCTTCTGTACAGCATCCGCCCACCACTGGTCCCACTCTTTCTCTGCTGTAGGGGAGGGAGTCACATCACGCCACCGGCCATCGCTGCATCGTCATTTCGGCTCTCATCCTGTGCGGTCCAGAAATGGTGACTGGTTTCCTCTCCTGCACTATAATGTGAGATTCTGGAGGAGACTGTGTCTTGTTGGTCTCCCTTGGTAGGTGTGCTGGATACACCCCTCCCTCACCCGGCCTTTAAAGAAGCTTTGCTGAAACCCTTTAGGGAGTTTGGGGTTTTTTTGAGCACGAGCCACCCGTTCTCCTTGCTCAGCCCTGCAATAAACCTTTCTCTGCTCCAAACTCCGATGTTTCAGTTTCTTTCGCCTCACTGTGCATCGGGCACAGGAACTTGCGCTGGGTAACGTGGGCTACTCTCTCAACAAGCCTGGGAGCGAGGAAGGGCACAGAGTAACTTACCGGGGGGAGACTGAGGACGAGTAAGATGCTTGGGGAGCTCATGTTAGTGAGAAAGCCCATCAAGACAGACAAATTAAAAACGTACAGGAGGTCCCAGGATTAGGCATGGTTCTTATACTTGTTTTGTTTTGGGGACAGGGAGTATCAGGTTGTGTTTGTGTGTAACTAAAAATTCAACCAACAGTGGCTCAAACAACAAACAGTGGCCGATTTTGCTTTTTCTCCCCAAATATTTCTGGAAGAAGATATTTGCTCCTCCATGCTCTGGAGCACCCGGGCTTTCCCCGTCCTTCGACGGCACCACCCTCATTGTTGGCTTTCATCTTTCCTCTCGCCTGTGGCCTCATGGCCCCAAGAGGGCGGCAGTAGCACGAGACACTCCATCTGCCTTCCAGGAGGAAAGCGAAGGTAGCCCACCCAGCTCCCGTCATGCTGGAAGGCCCTGGCCCACTTCCTTAGTGCCCACTGGCTACTTGTGGCTCACAGGGCCACTTCCAGCTACCAGGGAGGCTGACCACCCAGATATGTGTCCTCTTAGCATCCTCGGCAGGAAGTGGTGGGAACCCAAGAGGTTGTTACTGGTACGTGAGTCAGCCATGGGGATGCAGATGGTGACCTAGGGAAGAGTCTTAGCATACGGAGCGATCACACGGTTCCTAAGAAAGAAGGTGAAAACACACGATACAGAGGAGTTTTGAGAAAGAGAAACACAAAACCGAAGGTGGTGACAGCTCAGTCACCAGTGTGGGGCATGGGACTGTCCTCTGATAAAGCATGAGGGAGAGAGGGAGGGAGAGAAGTGGTGACCTCGGGAATGTCCCACTGGGCAACATGGTGGAGCATCTGCACAAGGAGTGATTCACCGGGCTTGACTCTAGCACAGGAAACCTAGGACTATGTTCTATTATTGAAACACCTCTTCTGATATCGATTTCCTTTTAACTATTTAGAATAATCATTTCATTTTCCTTAATAGGTTGGCTTTCAAATTTGTGGGAAGTTCTTCCTCTTTATTCCTTTCAATATTTAAGGGGTTGGTTGAGCTAATTTTGGGGTGTAAATATCAATGTAGGCTTAAAGTAAAGAAAGGAGAGAGGACTGAGAAATACCGTCAACAATTTCCATGTGAACACAGAGAAGTAAACGGAATAAATAATTCTTCTACCTTCTTCAATTACATAATCATTGAAAGGATTCTGGTATCTATTATTCCAAAGGGAGTCCTCCTTAAATACGTCTTCTGTCTCCTTGCCTCTTCCTTAATAAGACCCCCTCGCCATCTGCTTTGGGAAGCCCAGAAGTGTCAGGGAAGTTGTTCCTTCTGCCAAGCTGGAGCTCCTTTCCAACTTTCAGGGAGAAAATGTGGGTTTGTAGAACTTCCCAATTGTTTTCTCTGGGGTTTGAAACCATAACATTTCCATTCAGAGGAAATAGTCTTAGGATGTTTATTTTCTCAGACTTCATGAATATTAAAAGCACTGTGATTGAAGCCAAAACATAAGAAAAATGAAGGCAGTGATACCAAATGCGGGTGTTCTGCTTTCAAAGCCGTCTTCATCCGTGTAAAATGTTTGAAGCAAAAGAAGAGAAATGGTAGTAAACATAAAGCAAAATCAAACGCAGTTCTAAAGGCACGGTGATCACAGTTCTATCTGGGCTTTGGACGCAGCTGGACAGTGGCGTGGGGAAGGACGGCAGTGCTCTGTGAGCAGACACACTTCAGAGAAGGAACAGAAAACTGAGTTTTCAGCTGAAAACTCAATGTGCCAATTCTTTCTTAAAGGTTCACACGTATTCAGCCCGGATATATCGTGAACCTCTGAGGATTTACATATCTCAGTGTGAAGAACTAATAACCAGTGAGTGGCTTAGATAAGACCTTATGAATACTCAGACCTTTTAAATCTTCAGGTGCCAAGATGCATTTCCCAATGTGAACCCATTTACTCCAGTGAGCATCAGACTACTTCTTTTCTAGCCCTGCTGGCCCAAGAGCAGCCCCATGGGTGGAGAAACACTAACTGGCATTACGACAACAAAAGTTCAGAACGCTGACATAGACAGCTACCTGCCCATTTTGGGACTAAGTATGATTCAGGGACCCCCATACATCAAACCTGATCTATTTTTTATGAGAAAAACCAAACGCTTCTGAAATGAAGAAGCCGTTAAATTTTGTCCGGTGAAAGTGATAAAATACTGAATCTTAACTTTTTCTGGTGTGTTGAGTAGCATGGGAGGGAGGTGAAAAATCCCATGACAGTGGGGTTCCCGAGCACAGGGACCAGACATGTGGTGAAGCAGGGGAGCCCAGTACTGAACTAGCGTTGATGCGCTTGTCTTAGAACATACTTTGAACCAGAGACACCAGGAAGGAAGGAAGGAAGGTGAAAGGATGGAGAGTGGGCAGGAGGGACAGGAAACACAAAATCAGCAGAGGAGAGGGAAGTCCAGGAGAATCTGGGAACACACATTGCCTGCTGTCCCCGTGGTCCTCCAGGGCTTTCTGGAGTCAAGGAAAGTTACTACCAAGCCATTTTTCAGTTCATTAGTTCATTCTTCCGAACATTTCTGTTAACTAAATAAAACTATGTTAGCTCTGCAGTAATTTAAAATTTAACTTTTTGTTATTGCTAATAATTGATTTTTATTTTCAAACTTTAAGCTTATTTTTTGAGACATGATCCATCAATTCATGTGTTTCTCATTCATTCATTTAGCAAAACCTCCAGTGAACACCCACCATCTGCCAGACACAGTCTCACATGCTAGAGATACCATGTGCTCAGTGGGGACACAGGTCACGCCCTCCAGAGCCTCCACTCTGTTGGAGAAGAAGGATGTTAAGTGAATGATAAGGGCCTTGAAAGTGACAGAGTGAGCAACAGGGCATCTGGAGTGGATGGCAGTTGAGGGAAGGAGAGGAAAAGAATCAGGAAAGACCCTCCTGAATGAGCCATTTCTCAGCAGAAACTTGAAGCAGGAGTGGGAGTTGATCAGGTAACACGGGAGGTGGGCAAACCTCCAGAGCCTGGAGGGAGCCTGCAACGTTCCAGGAACTAATACAGCAGAGCAGAGAGCGAGGGAGGGCTGGCACAGAGAGGAGTTAGATCGGGGAGGATCTTTACATCTCATTTAGAATCTGGACCATATCAAAACGTCAAGATGAAGCTGTGACAGACACACTCATACTGACATTGAAGAAAGATGATTTAACCGTGGAAGATGTCCTAAAACAATTGAGAACTTTAGCCTGAAATCTTCAAAGCTAAACCTTCTTTATACTTGTCAGTGTACCTACAATCACACCCGCAAGAATTGCATTTTCATCTTAGACGATAAGGCATTTCTCCTCTCGTCCAAAGCTACCTTCTCGTTCTGAACTGATCCCACTTCTTCCCCTTCTGTGTGCATTTGTTACCCTTGCCCCTCCCCCCTCTGCCCTCTCTCCCATCTCTCTGGTCCTAGAACCTCTTCTCTCCTACTGCAATGCTGTCCTGCCCCTGAAATCCTGGGGAAAAGCTCTATTTCCCTCAGGAGCTGGCTGAGGGGAGTCCCTATTACACTTAAGAAGTTCCCATAGTTTCCTGGACTCTGCCCCAAATTTGACTCTGTTCTTTTGTAGTTTGAGGTAATTTGTTCCATGTATATATTTCATGCATTACATAGAACATATTTACTATATGTTGTTTCTTTCTCTAAGTCTTTAAGGGCAATGGCCAAGCATTTCATCTTTATATTCTCAGCACATAGCTCAATGCCTGACAGAAAGGAGACCCACCAAATAATTTTTTTAACCTGAATTCCGTAAAAACAGCAAACATTTTAAAGTCCTTGTGATTCCCCAAAACTACCTGAGAGAAGATGCTTCTGTGAAACAGAAGTACTACATCATTTGCAAAAAAAAAAAACAAAACACACCATCCAGTCTTTTACCTGGTTAGCTCTTTTTTTTCTTTTTTTTTTTTGCAGTACGCGGGCCTCTCACTGTTGTGGCCTCTCCCGTTGCGGAGCACAGGCTCCGGACGTGCAGGCTCAGCGGCCATGGCTCACGGGCCCAGCCGCTCCGCGGCACGTGGGATCTTCCCGGACCGGGGCACGAACCCGTGTCCCCTGCATCGGCAGGCGGACTCTCAACCACTGTGCCACCAGGGAAGCCCCTGGTTAGTTCTTAATGAGAATTATATACAGTATGAACCAAAAATATCTCAATGAAAAATCAATTTAAGATACTGTTATAGGTTGAACTGCATCCCTCTCAAATTCTCATGTTGAAGTCCTAACCCTCAGTATCTCAAAATGTGACCTCATTTGGAAATAGGGTCATTGCAGATATAATTAGTTAAGAAGAGGCCATTAAAATGGGACCTTAATCCAATATGACTGGCATCCTTACAAAAAAGGTGAGGGCTTCCCTGGGGGCGCAGTGGTTGAGAGTCCGCCGGCCGATGCAGGGGACGCGGGTTCGTGCCCCGGTCCGGGAAGATCCCATGTGCCGCGGAGCGGCTGGGCCCATGAGCCATGGCCGCTGAGCCTGCGCGTCCAGAGCCTGTTGCTCCACAACGGGAGAGGCCACAACAGTGAGAGGCCCGTGTACTGCAAAAAAAAAAAAAAAAAAGGTGAAGCGAGGACATAGGCATGAACACAGGGAGAAAGCCATGTGAACATGAAGGCAGGAATTGGAGTGATGCCTCTCCAAGCCAAGGAATGCCAGAAATCGCTGGCAAACCACCAGAAGCTAGGACACAGAGGCCTGGCACAGATCCTCCCTTATAGCCTCAGAAGAAACCAACCCTGCCAACATCTTGACCTCAGACTTGTGGCCTCCAGAACTGTGAGACAATACATTTCTGTTATTTAAGGCGCCCAGTGTGTTGTACTTTCTTACAGCATCCCTAGCAAATGAACGTGGATGTTAACAGGTCGTCTTCTGTTTGTAGTTCAGTTGCTCTTGTCAAACCTTCTGTTACTCTCCTGTGGGTCGGGGAGAGGCACGGGAGGAAACTGGGAAGGGGTAGGGAGTGTCTGATGGGATGTAAACCATAGACGTGACCAACCCATTTGATTCTTGCAAAGACACGGGAAGGTGAGTTGAAGGGCTGCTGACCGGGTAATAGTCGTTTCCCTACCCATGCCAGCTATCTGGAAAAGAAGGACCCTTTGATAATGATACGAACTCACCAATTAAAAAGCCAGACACTGTAACTATACTATCATTTTCTGGAATGTGTTATGCAGCCAGAGAATAACTTCACAGAAAATGCTAGAATCACACAATCCTATCTAGATGATATTCTTAGAAAAAATAATGCCAGAAAGGAATTAAATGGTTCAACCCCTCTGTCTACAGAAAGATGAAGACCAAAGCCATCATCAAGTACTCCTTCTCTGGATGCGGGCAGCATTTTTAATACTCACAGGACCTCCAATCCCTTGTTTTGATAACTTCCAGGTACCAGGGGACTTACCATCATCCCCATTTTACAGAAGACAAATGGAGGCCAGCAGTCAAGTTGTCCCCAGGCTACAATGTAAGTAGATGGTAGGCTGGAATCTGAACTGGATAACTGGAAGCAGTCCCATGATCAATCAGTCCAATTTCAGTCTCAATCATTTTTCTAAAATAGATGGTGCCCGGATGGCATCAACATTGAGAGGGTAACTTCTTAACTTGAGAGAAGGCAACGGTAAACAGCACAAGAAGATTTCACGCCCTGTGCATCTCATGCTTTTCAGCGCCTAGACCAGCCCTCGGTGGCGGAGGCCACGGCTTCGCCTACCGTCTGCGGTGCCCAGCAGAGTGCTGGCTGGTGGCGGGCAAACAGTCAACGTTCACTGAACGTGAAATAAAAGACTTTTTTAAAAAAAGGCTCTTTGAGGAGATTCCATGAACTGGCAAGTCCATCGCTGCTGCTCTTGGAGGGCGATGCCGGCGAATCTGGTTATGGGAAAACGTCACTGCGTTGTTCAGGCAAATATGATAACTGCCAACCTTTTCTGATGTGAGAAGGGGCGCTCTTTTTTACACTGTGTTCCTCCCAAGACATGTGTTTCTAGGTCGTTCTTGACTTTGTAAACAGGGTAGCCGAGTTTGGATCTGTTTAACCCCACCTGTTCTTTCCCCTTCACGTTGATAACACAAAGAAGACACTCCACCTTCAGATCTGGACCGACACAGCACAGAGTCCAAGACTGCCCCTAGAAAAGAAGGCGTTCCCTGGGTTTCTAACAGGTGAGGCTCTGGGTCCAATTATGGGACTGAGGCTACAAGGATTAGAATTAGCACATGTCCCTGGCTGGCAGCTGCCTGATGGCGACAGATGAGCAACAAATGTGTAGCAGACCAATCCCCCCTCTTTGGTTTGGGAAGTGCAGGATCTCTGGACACACACAGGCGTATGCGCTGTGGCATCAGAATTCTAACAGCAGGCCAAAGAAAGAATGCCAGGAGTCACTAACCCTTCTGCTTGGTCTCTGAAGGGGTTCCAGTAATTGCTTATTTATAACCTCTGAGCACTTGGTGGCCGTCCCGGCAAGGAGCGAGCAGCTGCCTACAGGAAACCCACGGCCCTGCCCACTGACTGCAAACACATGTTCCTTTCTGTCATCTCGAGGAAGAGTTGCAATCCCGTAATGGGATAGTTGTCAACTGATTTCCTTCTCTTTGTGGTTCACTGCAACTTCAGGATCTAAAAGTCTCATCATCCTGTCGCCAGCCACTGTTAATACCTCAAACGATGTTACAACAATAAGACCAACCATCCCTGCAAAATCATCCTTCCATCCTCAGCTATACATTCGCATGGGGCCCCACCCAGAAAGAAGCGCTCAGATAGCCAAATTCTGAATGCTGGAATAAAATTCTGAATGTTTAGAATAAAAATTCTTAACAAGCAATAGTGAGCTGACCAGACAGATTTTTTTTTTTTCAAAATTGCATGTTACTGGTTAAGATGACAGACTCTGGCGTATTATTTTAGAGTTGAAGAACGCATCCATTCCGAGGTATAGTTTCACCTCCTTATGTTACAGATAAGATCCGGGCAACCACCCCGCCAGGATTTTCCTGTTCGATTCTGAAACAACTGCAGCTAATTCTCACCCTCCAAACTTCACACAACAAGGGTGTCACTGTTTTTACATTTCAGAAGTTGAAGAAATAAACCAGAGAAGGAAAAACATTCACTACCTCAAGAAGTTATTTAACTTATTTCTGGGTTAGAAATCTAGTTCAATATACGTTTCACTTTTATACACATTTGATCAAATAAACACCAAGAACTACACTTCGAACTATAAAATATGGAACTGTGCCACAATGTCACATATCCCGACAAAATAGCGTATCTTGGCCTTTAAGTCTTTCATGCAAGCACGAGATTTACAGGTAAATTAATTAAACACAACACACAGATACGAATTACTTTCAGGTCAGTTTTTCTAATATCTGATCATCACTTATGTATTTTAAAGGGGAAAAAAAATTCACCAATATGTTCGCCTTGAAATTTGCTTACGCTAGCTTATTCTGTTGGAAGCAAAGTCTTTTAGCCTCGCTGTTGAAATCTGTTAATCTTATTCATTAGTCGTTGCTCTTTATTGTGTGTGTAGGAGTGGGGAACACATGACAGTGCTGCTTCTTGGAACATCAGGAGAAAGGCAGAGTTTCTACCCTCTGAATCCTCACTGCTTTTCCCCTGGCACGTAAAGAAAAGTGAAATAAGAAAATGTTGGGAACATTCGGGCAAAGGAGTCTGTTAAAGGCCAAGGAAGGGCTGGGAACTTGAGATGCTGGGGTCAACTGCAAAACTGCGGGATGGGGACCCCTGTGGCCACCTTGGCCAGAAACAGTGCGATCCTGCTGAGCCAGGCAGCTAGCATGCAGGGAGACCTGCCAATGTTTCAGATGCAGAATCCCCAGGCTCGGTGATGACTACCCTGGTGCCAGGGAGGACAGTGGCTCCTGGCCATGTGGGCTGGTAGGTGATGAAGCCACCTTTTCTGAGAAGAGGCAGAAAGGCCGGCAGGTGTGGGTGTGCCGGGGAAGGTGAGGACTCTCTCCCGCATGCTGGGCTTGGGATGTGTGTGCATCGTCCGGGCTGGGAAGTCGGGAAGACACTGGATCACTGAGTCCGGCACTTAGAGATCTAACGTTTCGGAGACTCGACTTGGATGTCATCAGCACATAAGCAGCAGTGGCATCCACGGGAGCAGATGAGACAAGGCAGGAAGAACAAGCTAGCAGCTGAAGACAGAACCCTGGGGAGGGAGGCTTCGCAGCGAAGCAATTGAAGAGGACGAGGGGCCAGGATGGAGCATGAGAAGGGCTGCCTGGAGAATGGACAGCATCCCGGGCAAGACGGCTTCAAAGGAGCAGAGGAAGGTGTGAGTTTAAACAAACCAACAAACTACAGAGACGTCTGTAAGATGGAAAATATTCTTTGGAATTGGAATTAGGAGCTGGTTGCAGACTTGGGTGACACTAGTTTCAAAGACATCATGGGGGCAGCTGCCCACGCTGGCAGGTAAGGGTGAACTGGAAGTAGGAAAGGGGGTTGAGGGACATCCCTGGTGGTCCAGTGATTAGGACTCCGCACTTCCACCGCAGGAGGCGCGGGCTGGATCCATGGTCGGGGAACTAAGATCCCACATGCAGCACGGTGCAGCCGGGGAAAAAAAAAGGGGGCGGTTGAAAAAGTAAGGGTAAACCTTCCTTAAGAATGCCACTCCGGAGTTTCTCTGGACTGTAGCCGAGGGGAACAGAGAATCCAGAGGCTCCCCACCCCTCCCAGCACCTCCTGCTAACTCAGAGCTCAGAGAATGAGCCCTCTCCGCTGGACCAGCCTCCTCAGCGCTCAAATGCATTCAATTCTTTTACATCCTAAGAACAAAACCAGAACCCAGATACTCACAATCTCTTGCCTACAGTGTCTGAATACAGTTCATAAGGAGACAGTACACTCAGCTAAGAATCCCCCTAATCCTAAAGGTTAAAAGGTGCTAACCCTGGCCCATGGCTTTAGTGTTATTTTTATAATATGTAATAGAATATGTAACATACATATACAAATGATAACAAGGATACTTCAGTATTTGAAAGAAAAATATTTTAAAAATAAAATTCAAAATACAGTAAAAAGGTTATAATCAAGGAAAAAGTCATAAAGATAACCAAATAAAGTTTTATATTTAAAAATTAATTCCTGGGGGCTTCCCTGGTGGCACAGTGGTTAAGAATCCGCCTGCCAGGACAGGAATAAAGATGCAGGCGTAGAGAATGGACTTGGGGACATGGGGAGGGGGAAGGGTAAGCTGGGACGAAGTGAGAGAGTGGCATGGACATATATACACTACCAAATGTAAAACAGACAGCTAGTGGGAAGCAGCCGCATAGCACAGGGAGATCAGCTCAGTGCTTTGTGACCACCTAGAGGGGTGGGATAGGGAGGGTGGGAGGGAGGGAGATGCAAGAGGGAGGGGATATGGGGATATATGTATATGTATAGCTGATTCACTTTGTTATACAGCAGAAACTAACACACCACTGTAAAGCAATTATACTCCAATAAAGATGCTAAAAAAAAAAAAAAGAATCCACCTGCCAATGCAGGGGACATGGGTTTGAGCCCTGGTCTGGGAAGATCCCGCATGCCGTGGAGCAACTAAGCCCATGAGCCACAACTATTGAGCCTGCGCTCTAGAGCCCACGAGCCACAACTACTGAAGCCCATGCGCCTAGAGCCTGTGCTCCACAAGAGAAGCCACTGCAGTGAGAAGCCGGCGCACCGCAAGGAAGAGTAGCCCCCGCTCACCGCAACTAGAGAAAGTCCACGCGCAGCAACAAAGACCCAATGCAGCCAAAGATAAATAAATAAATAAATAAATTTATAAACGAATTAATTCCTGGTCAATTAAACTGTAAGTGTGAATAATAAGCACAGAGGACAGAGCATTGGAAATGGTGTATATGAAATAAACGTTCATTGAAGGAAAACCACTGTAACTGTGGCCAAGGCTCTGAGCCCTCAAGCTATGTCTATGGTCCAGCCAGCAGGAGGTCCTGGGGGCAGGAAGCCTGTCACCTGGGAATGACCACCCTTTACGGATATAAGTAAATGCTATTAATAGTCCCAGGAAATGGACTAGCTTGCCTCTATTTTACTAAAACGTGTGTGTATGCAGATAGCATTCATCAGATATTACTTGTAAAATATCTAGAAAGAGCCAGAAGTCCTGATGTGTGAATAGTCTCACGCTCCAGTTTACTCCTGAAGAAGTATTCACAAGCCCTTCTGTCCCCCCTTTAGCTCAAAGATCACACGTAAGGAATCAAGGAGAAGAGTACGAGTCATTTGTCAGAATGCTGAATGCTTTAGCCAAGACCTGTTGGGTGTTTTTCCCCAGATGAACATGTGTAGTTTTTCTCTACATCTAAGTCTTGATCTTTACTATAAGCTCACTTGAACCCTTCCAGTAAAAAGAACAATGTAAAATTTTGGAGAATATATTAAAAACATGGATGGTCTCATATCTAGAAAAATACATCATTCTTTTCAATGTGAATTTCATTTACTTTCAAGGAAGCATTTAGCTCAAGTTCAAAAAGCAAATTCATCATCTTGGTTGGCTCCATCCTCTAACTCATTAACTTACAAGATCTCAAGCAACACAGGTGCTCACGCTGACTTTTAAGAAAACAAGTATCAATAGCCCTGCCTAAGAGGAATAGTATTTGTGGGGTTTTGTTTGTTTGTTTTTTTTGCGGTACGCGGGCCTCTCACTGTTGTGGCCTCTCCCGTTGCAGAGCACAGGCTCCGGACGCGCAGGCTCAGCGGCCATGGCTCACGGGCCCAGCCGCTCCGTTGCATGTGGGATCTTCCCAGACCGGGGCACGAACCCGTGTCCCCTGCATCGGCAGGCGAACTCTCAACCACTGCGCCACCAGGGGAGCCCGAGGAATAGTATTTGAAACCTCTTTTTCCTACTGCTTAACCTCCATTCTAGTACTAAACCCGAGGTAGCAATTTGCTTTCTTTAATAATTCTTTTATGAAGAATACGTGGGAAATTAATTTAAAATAATCACCATATTAAGTATGGTAATCCCCTAACTAACACCATGGTACAGGAGGGGCCCAAAATGAAATGAGATGAAATGGCCAGGACAGGTGCGGGGAGGGGGGACGGATGGGCGTCAATCAAGTACCAATCGTGATACTGGAAATCACACTATCGTTGGTTTCACTGCATCCAAGTCTCCCGTGTACTGATTAATGAATTTCAGCGGGGAGCCTAAAACTTTCACAAATTAGAGCAAATCTTCCATAAAATAAGCCACTAATATTTATCATGTACACTTCTACTCATTCCCTTCAGCTTGAAAATGGGCTCTTCTCAGGGCTCCCCTGGTGGCGCAGTGGTTGAGAGTCTGCCTGCCGATGCAAAAGACGCGGGTTCGTGCCCCGGTCTAGGAGGATCCCACATGCCCCGGGGGAAGTCTGGGCCCGTGAGCCATGGCCGCTGAGCCTGCGCGTCCGGAGCCTGTGCTCCGCAACGGGAGAGGCCACAGCAGTGAGAGGCCCGCGTACCGCAATAAAAAAAAAAAAAAAAAAGGGCTCTTCTTTCCGGGTTTCCCTTTGGTGCCACAGGTAACGGACCCCATTTTCACACCACGGAATGGTCCATACTACATTGGTCCTTTTCTTGTTATTAACCAGGGAGCCGGCTCTTTCTGCAACCATGTGGTCACCACCAAAAAGTAACCTTGAACATCACATGGTTGGAAGCTGACACAGTCCCATGAACACATGTAACATTTTGGCTTCCTCATTTCCTGTTACAAATTTCCCTCCCTCCTATTTTAGTAACTGATGTTCTCCCCAGGATAACCTCCTATCCACCCCTCATGCCTCTCTAGCATCTTGAAGTATTTTCTTTTTACCGGAAGGCTTTGGGAAACCTCCCCTAACGGGCTGCACCACTGCCCTCTCATTTCTAAAATGCTCCTTATCTGGCAATCAGTTCATGTCTGTTTATGTGGTTTGGCCAGGATTTCCACTTCATAAAAGATGAATTCGCTGACTCTAAAAACATATGTACCTCTACAGATAATTATCCTCTGCAAATACCCGCCTTCTCTTATTTTCTCCCTTCTTTCTTCATGGTCAACAGTCTTCTGAGGCCTCTGATACTTAAAGCATAAAAATGTATTTTCTGATATTTAAGAAATTTTAGAGTTAAATAAGGCATCTTATTCCATTGCAGTCCTGTGCTATGATACAATTAACATTTAAAACTAATGCATCCCATACAATAGAATGGCACTCAGACATTAAAAAGAATGAAATAGCGCTTCCCTGGTGGCGCAGTGGTTGAGAGTCCGCCTGCCGATGCAGGGGACGCGGGTTCGTGCCCCGGTCCGGGAAGATCCCACATGCCGCGAAGCGGCTGGGCCCGTGAGCCATGGCCGCTGAGCCTGCGCATCCGGAGCCTGTGCTCTGCAACGGGAGAGGCCACAACAGTGAGAGGCCCGCGTACCGCCAAAAAAAAAAAAAAAAAAAAAAGAATGAAATAATGCCATTTGCAGCTACGTGGACGCAACTAGAGATTATCATACGAAATGAAGTCAGAAAGAGAAAGACAAATACCATGCGATATCACTTATATGTGGAAACTAAAATATGACACAAATGAACATATCTACAAAACAGAGACAGAGAAGAGACTTGTGGTTGCTGGGGAGATGGGTTGGGAGTTTGGGATTAGCAGATGCAAATTATTACATATAGAATGGATAAACAACAAGGTCCTACTGTACAGCACAGGGAACTATATTCAATATCCTATGATAAACCATAACGGAAAACAATATGAAAAAGAATATATACATATAACTGAGTCGCTTTGCAAAAAAAAAAATGCATCCCATTATGGAGAAATTGTTTTTATATTTACTGGGGGGAGTGGGGGAAGACATGTCTTTCTTTAAATATATACCAGCACAGTGAAAGCCATGTTAGTTTTAAACCTCACCAAGATAGAACTTTCTAGTAAATTATTTGCCAAAATTAATTAGTGATCATTCCTGAAATTATAGTTTATATGAATTCTAATTAGCCTGGCCACCCACTGATTGTATAATGGTAAAATGCCGTATAGTGAGTTACACGGTGTCGTGAGCTGGTCCCAACCAGTCAGACCCGGGACGGGATGGAACCCAGCTTTGCATCTGAACAGCTCTGTGAGGCCAGGCAAGTTCCTCAGTCTATTTCCCAAGTTCTTCATCAACTGCAGGCAATAAAACTGGTGCTTCAAGATCACCATGAGGAACAGATACACTCAATGTAAAACAACTGGTAGAGTATTTGGCTCGAATTAGATGCCTACTAATCTAACCTGCAGAAGCAGAGTTCAAATTGGTTCTTGCAGATTTAGAAAGTCTTCACATGGGGAAATAAGAAAGGAAGAGAAGGGAAGAAAAGGGAAGGAAGAAAAATGAGGAGAATATAATATCACTATGCTCAACATTTGGCGTCATTTTCGAGGAGCTGTATCCATAATCAATGTCCAAAGCAGAGGAGACCTGCTCCGGCCAGGAAGCGAGTTGGATGGTGATTTTCCTTGCTTCTCAAAGACACGGAAACTCTATCTACATGAGAGGTGCTCCCAGGGCTGGGCGCCTAGACCCTATCCTTTGCAGCTGAGTACCATCTGTTCACGCACTAACGAGTCAGAGGGAGTGTGAGACTTAAGGACCTAGGAGTGAGAGCAAGTGACTCGAGGGAAGGACGCAGGTGCTGGAAAAGCCAGGAAACGAACCTGGGACATTGTCTAGAGGTCAGCAAGTGCTGAATATACAACCTCTGAGTCCAGACCCAACATGAGCTAATAAAAGAGGTATAGAGAAAAAAAATTAATTCAAATAATTAGGAATAAGAGGAGACAGATAGGAAAAGGAAAAGCCAATGCATTCACGAATAAGGACAATGATAAGGACAGGCCACTGCAATATGCTACTCACAGTGAAGGTTTAAAACCACCCCTGGAACTTGCACAACAAGGGGCTCGGAACGACCCAAGTCAAATTCTAGGTCAGGTGCAGTGCCATCCGGACACCGGCCAGGACTGTCACTCGTGTCCAGGCTTCGATTTCCTCATGGAAACAAAGGGCTGGGATGTTCTCTAAAATTTCCTGCAACTTTGCTCAGCCACACGCTTCAAAGAGTAGATCCTATGGTGCATTTTTAAAAATTGGGGTACCGCTGACTTACAAGGTTGTGCTTGTTAGTTTCAGGTGTACGGCAAAGTGATTCAGTTGTATATACATATATTTTTTTTCAGATTCTTTTACACTATAGGTTATTATAAGATATTGAACATAGTTCCCTGGGCTACCCAGTACGTCCTTGTCGTTTATCTGCTGTATCCGTGGCCCATTTTAAGTTGAACCCTGTGTCTGACAGACTCAATCTATAGGATGGGCAGTGGCCAGGTGACATCAGGAGGGTAAGGCTGATTCATAAGCAAGAGGGTGATCTCTGAATGCCAGGGCCATGGGCACTGCCCTGGGGATACCTTTCTTCTTTGGAATGTCTCCTCTGACGGAACAGGACCAGTGAGGGAGGCAGGCAGCTTGGCTACACAGCTTCTGCCCCATACCTGCTGTGCCCTGCCCACGATGGGCCTGTTCTCTCTGGAAGGTCGGCTCTGAGTGGCCCATGGGAGCCTGGCAGCAGCCTGGGAAGAAGCCAGTTCAAAGGCATATTTAGGATGAGTTATGTGAAAATTGCCCACAACATCATTTTTTTCTTCTTCTCTCACATTGTCAGCATTTATGAAACCCACGTCTCCATTCCCCTTCCTTTATTTTCATCTGACTCACAGTTGGTGGAGAATGTTTTCAGAACCAAACCTGGAGCTGATAAATAGCATCGGTTTAATGGTAATAAAGGAACAGAGTCGAGACGGAATGAAAGCCTGGGCTTAAGTAAATAATGACACAAAACCCTATGATTGTGTAAAGAGAAATTTCATGGAAATGTTTCGTGTTTTTGTTTCAACATGATGATAAATGGAAGCAAAGCATGGGTAGAGAAAGGATCATTTTAGTCCTGGAAGGAAACTTGAGAATTCAGTTCACTAAATATTTATTAAACCCTACTTGGGGCTAGGGGTTGTGGTTACAAAAGCCAGTAAGATGAGGTCCTTGGTTTTTTTTAAAAATTTATTTATTTATCTTATGTTTTGGTTGCATTGGGTCTCTGTTGCTGCACACGGGCTTTCTCTAGTTGCGGTGAGCAGGGGCTACTCTTCGTTCCTGTGCGTGGGCTTCTCATTGTGGTAGCTTCTCTTGTTGAGGAGCACGGGCTCTAGGCTCATGGGCTCAGTAGTTGTGGCACGTGGGCTCAGTAGCTGTGGCACGTGGGCTCAGTAGTTGTGGCGTGTGGGCTCAGTAGTTGTGGCATGTGGGCTCTGTAGTTGTGGCGTGTGGGCTCAGTAGTTGTGGCACGTGGGCTCAGTGGGAGCCCACCAGAAGTGGGATCTTCTCGGACCAGGGCTCAAACCCGTGTCCCCTGCATTGGCAGGCGGATTCTTAACCACTGCGCCACCAGGGAAGTCCTGAGGTCCTGGTTTTTCAACAGCTCAAAACATATTAGGGAGACAGATACAGCCTCTGCCTGTGCTTGGTCTCTTCTGCCTCAAGTCCCTTCTGCATCGCCCCTGCTCTGCTGCATGGGGCTGACCCCTGAAGGCTGCAGGTTCCAGTAGCTCCAACTGGGTCCTGCCAAGTGGGAGGTTCTGGTAAGAGACGAGCGGGTGGGACGCAGGGAGAAGCCAGGATTTCTCCCTCTGCCTGCAGGTCTCCAGAGTGGCTCTGTGTCCCCTGCACCCTTGCTCTTCCTGGACACGCCCACGAGGATTGCTGCTCCCGGGAGTGGTCCAGGCCCTTCCCTCCACTCTCCAGCGTGGGGTGGGGGGAACTTTCTGTTGTGGTTCACCTCTGGCTACCCTCTGAGCCCTTGTATTACTTGCACAACCAATTATTTGAATTAAAACAAAACACTACCAGGGACTTCTCTGGCGGTCCAGTGGTTAAGACTTCGTCTTCCAATGCAGGGGGTGCGGGGTTGATTCCTGGTCGGGGGGAGCTAAGATCCCACATGCCTCGCGGCCCAAACCCAAAACATATAAAAACAGAAGCAATATTGTGACGAATTCAGTAGAGACTTCAAAAATGGTCCCTGTCTTAAAAACAAAACAAAACAAACAAACAAGCAAAAAACGCTATTTAAAATAATTAGCCTGGCTTCTGTATTCCTGGTTAGACCCTGACCAACGTACAACAAATTAATGATGAGACAGTGGAATAGATGTTCTTCTAGCAGTCTGAACGCTTCAGAGCTATGGGTGGGCACGGAGAGAAAGATTAATTTTGCTCAGAAGACGGGAGAAGACCCAGCCAGGTAGTAACACCCCTCATGGTGAAACCCTGACAAGTGATGAGCGTTTGGTCCTTGACAGGTGAGCCAAGTCTTAAGAGCTGAGGAAGAAGGATGGGGGGTGTTTCCCCAGGGAGACAAGCGTAACCAGGAGCTTGGAAACGAACAGCAAGTTTCCAGGAAAGGGTGTAGCGAAAGAAGATGCTGGGTAAGGAGGTGGTAGGGCTCCACTGGGGGGATCCTGAAAGCCCTTCCAAGGAGCTTGGGATTTGCTCTTTATGTCGCTGTGACCCTTAGTGCGTTTCTAAGCAGGGACAGGATTGCAATACAGAGTAAGGCACGGTGCGAAGGAGGCTATGACACGAAGACCATACAGAGTAATTGTTCCAGTTGAGTGAAAGCTGACGACGGCCACCACTGTCATGGTAGCAATTGAAACCATGGAGAAGAGTGGATTTACAGGACATATTGGTGATGGAAAGGATGGAGCTGGAAAAAGACGGATGTGTAGGCCAGGGATTAGTAGTAAGAATATAAGAAAAGTTCCACGTTCCACGTCGGAGCCTGGAGATGAACACTGATGCTCACAGGCCCACAGGTGGCAGTCAATGAGTTTGATTTCTGAGGACGTGGGCTCCGCGGTGACCATGCAAACACACAGGTAAAAAGCGTGAGAGGGTCTTAGAGATGCGAGTCTGGTCCTCACAAAAAAGGGGGGGGCTGGAGATTTATATCGGCAACGTCAGCACTTCTACTTAGTTGAAACATGGGAACTGAAGAGTTGAACAGAAGAAGAGCTACGAAACCCACGAAGGACTGAACTCGACTCTGACAAACATGGCACTCAAAGGCCAGAATGGAAGAGAAGAACCAGCAAGTGAGATGGAAAGAGATGCATAGAAGGGAATTAGGCAAGAGAGATAATTTGGGTGTCAACAGAAGAGCCCTCAGGTATTGAGAGCCACGAAGGCAGTCACTTTTTATATTTATCCACGATAACCTAAGAGAACTTAATTCTTCAGGACAACTTTCTCACCAGATCAAAAATCCAGACAAACACAAACAAGAACTCTGATGGAGACGTTTGAAGCTGAAAAGATTCTTGATACCAAGTTCAGGCATTAGCACGCACCCTGCAACCTAGCTTGTAAACGGTGGCTTTTCCCGGTGGGAAACAAATAGCGACCTTGAGAACAATCAATGTCTCGCTTAAATGTTCTCCTTCACCTGATAGAAACCTGCCGGAAGTAAGTAAATCCTAGTTTTAGGAAAGGAAAATAATTTCCTGACCAAAAAGATCAGAATACTACTTATGAATTTTCAGTCATGTTTCATTGACATTTTTTCTCATCTGCTGTTTTAAAAGATGGAAATAAACTTTCCTATTTTATTTTTCAACATTTTTGAAGTGTGTTCATATTTTCCCTGAAACTCTAGTGATGAGTTGACAGTGAGGCATACTGGGAAAGCACAGGGTTTAAGAGTCAAACAGGAGTTGGTGCAAATTTATCTCCATCACTTCCTGGCTCTGCAGTTTCGGGGCGATAAGTGTAACAGATGGCCTACCTGTGCTATTTACCTGGTGCCGAGTTGAATGAAATAAAAGATGAGCTCATTTCATTTATCTCTGCCATTACTTTAGGAAGTAGGCATTTTTACCCCTTTACCCCTTTCTCAAGGCTGAAACTTAAGCTCCGACATTTTAGTACCTTGCTTAAGGGCATACAGGCTGAATGTAGCTCAGTTGGGAGGGGGACCCGGCTCTGTCCCACCTCAAGGGCCACACCTTATCCAATGCACTACAGCGTTTTTGTGGTCTCAGAAACACCTCCCACCCAGATTCGGTTGTTAGAATCACTAAATAAACGCTCCACCTGAAATGTGAACACCAGGTAGCCCCTGATCGATATTACGACGCGGGAGGGATGCTAGTTTGAAATACTAACCTTGCCGAGAATTAGAATGTAAACTGACAAGTAGGATTTTACTAGGGAGGGCACCCCAGCCCAGCCCAGCCCAGCCCAGCCCAACATAGTTAATTTTTCAAAACAAATTCTCCAAGAACCTCAATACTGTACACAATTATTTATAAGTTATCTAATGATTTGTGATAATAAGGAATGAGGTGACACTAGGTTTGGGGGATGCATGTAACCTGACATCTTAAATTAAAATGTCCCTTTTTACAAAAGTGGGGACCGAGGTGTAGGCTGGACATGAACCTTGGGTTTTCCTGCGGAGAAGCAAACGCTTTGGAATGTCCCTACCTGTGCTGGAGCCTTTGACCCACACCCTATCACTGACCACATGGGTCCCGAACTGCCAAGCTACTAACTCTTTCCTTTATGATTCTAAGGATAAATTCTAATGGCTCTCAGCACATTTCTTCCTGGTTAAGCCCAAATGAGTCCCCTCTCCTGGACTCCCACTGCGCTGCCTTGGCACATCACGGGACACTGGCTGAGAAAATCTCTTTTGAGTCCCTGCCAATCACCCTAGTACCCGTGACTCTGCTGAAGCCTGTGCCATTATTTATTACAGCATAAGCCCTAGCTGTTGAGGGTCAATTATTCCATTGACCAGGCATTACAATAATTCCCAGTAATTAAAAGAGGTACTTATGTGAATCTGGGTGCATATTGAAAGAAACATTAGTCCTTTTGTCAACTTGGCAAGTCTATTGTTCTGAGACAGGCCCAACCAATTAACATCTTTTGCCAATCCCTGTCAGCTGCGGCTTGAAGAAAAGGAGAGAAAGGGGGTCACTCAGATGCTAATTTAGATACAATTGTGTCAGAGCTGTCTGGAGGGGGCTGGCTCTAAAGAAACCACGGGGGGTTTAATGAAGCAAACAGCTTGGGTCCCAGTGACCCTGCAGGGGTAATTTTAAAAAGACCCTTCTGTATTCCTTTGCCAAATAGAAGAGGGGCATCACGAGAAGCCCTTCCTTAAAAAAAAAAAAAAAAAAATTAAGAGAGGGATAATCATCCATTTAGTCTGCTCATTAAACAAATCTCTCAGGCGGACTTAACATGAATTAGCACTTCTCTAAAAAGGTAAAATGTGACATACAGCAGACAGCTCAGATCATTTGAAAGGTCACAATTCTTTGTCCTAAGCTCAACTGTTAATGTGTTAATATTCGATGATGCTGAGCAAAGATCACCACCTTCATTCAACCCTGGGAGCAGAACAGTACACGTTTTCCTAACTGGAAAACACAAACTCTTTCTTCAGGTCCCGACACAGATCAAAGCATAAGCTAAATATAGAAGATGGCCTCCGGTGCGTGATTTTCAAACATAGGAATTAAGAGAGAGGAGAGAAAGCCACAACCGAATCAGCTGGCTCCCAGCACTGCTTTCCACCTGACACTGCTGGGCTCACACGTGTGGTAGGAGCTTGAACATGACTGCCCTTCTGCAGGGACCCTCAGGACCTGGGGGCCACTTGGTCTGAGCACCACAGCCTGGAAACAAGGACTCCAGTGGCTGAGGCTCCAGGGAGGTTCACATTGACAATATCTGGAAGGCAAACTTCCTGGAAAACAGTGGAATCCATTGTTCACCAGTGAAACATCACACTGACAGCTACACCTTTCAAAGATCTCAGCTGCCTCTAAAGGGGGATAATTATATTAGGGGAAACACTGACTGAAACTGCCCGCCCTGGCCAGGCAAAGGCAGCAACAATTTGCATGAGTTATTTTATGACAGGAGATCCTGGTAAGGAACACGGAACTAACAAGCCACCACCAACCAGAAGAATTCGGGAAAGGTCAGAAGGAGAGAGGAGACGCCCGTCCACATGTCCTACCAACCTCTCAGAATCCTCCTCGCTGGCATCCACCTTGGCAGAGCAATGTGCACGTGCCACCAGAAAGGACCCTGAGTCAGAATGATTGGCCAGAGACAACCCGGAAACTAACCCCATCACCATAAAACCCAAGACTGCGAGCCACGTGGCAGAGCAGTTCTCCTGGGTTCCCTTACTCTCCTGCTCTCCGCCCGGGCCCCCCTTCCCAGTAAAGCCTTTTGTTTTGTCAGCACGTGTGTCTCCTTGAACAGTTCATTTCCGAGTGTTAGACAAGAGCCCGCTCTCGGGCCCTGGAAGGGGTCCTCCTTCCTGCAACAATTAGTCTTCTCTCCATATTTACTAATTGTTTGTAGCTGCTGTGAATGGGGTGGCTATCATGTAGAGGAGGTGTCTACAAGGAGGCGTGAAGACTTACACAATCCTTGAACCAGTCAACCTAGACCTTCACATAGGACGCTTATACCCGTGGAAGAATTGTTTCACGGGAAAAGAGCAAAAAAGGCCAATCCTGGACCACTTTTGGAAGAGATAGGAAACACTTTTTGACAAGAAACGTTGACTATCGTAAGGAAAAGAGAGTGAGTGAGGCCCATGTCAAGAGAAACCAACACTCAAACAGAAACTTGCACACCCATGTCCGTGGCAGCATTATTCACAATAGCCAAAAGGTGGAAATAACACAAATGTCCATCAACAGATAATGGATAAACAAAACGTAGTCTGTACTCATGGGGTTCAGGACACGCTCTCCCCAAATACGGCACCTGGGCAGAATGAATAGTTTAAGCTGAAGGAGTTTGAGAAAATGGCAGAAGCAGGAAGGTGTCTCTGACCTTCTCCTGCCCAGCACCCCTGAAGCGGGTTAAGGACCTTCATGTGAGAGGACCCTCCACACCCAGAGCGAAGAGCGTGGACACAGAAGGGATCCCCACAGACAGGCCTTGCTGAGTCCCCCCCAGTTCACCACCCTGAGCTCACACTCTTTGCTCAGCACGTCCTTCCACTCTTTACCAAACTTAGCATAAAAACATTCAGATTTAACCATTTCTTTGGGTCTTCATTTCCTTATGAAGGTTCCTGAGTCACATAAAACTTATATGAATAAATCTGTGTGCTTTTCTCCTGCTAATCTGTCTTCTTTAGTTTAATTTTCAGACCCAGCTAGGGACTCTAAGAGGGTGAAGGAAAACTGTTTTCCTCCTCTACGAAGCATTTAATGGAATCATGTTATTTGCCCTTAGAAAGGAATGAAATTCTGATGCGTGCTATGACAGAGATGAGCCTTGAACACATTACGCTAACTGAAATAAGCTAGACACAAAGGACAAATATTGTATAATTCTACTTACACGAGGTACCTAGACTAGGCAAATAGAGAAAGACAGAGAGCGGCTGGGGGTGAGGGTGAGTGAGGAGTTAATGGGTACAGATTTTCTGTTTGGGAAGATGAAAAAATTCTGGAAGTGAAGAGTGGGAATACTTGATGGCACTGAACTGTACACTTAAAAGTGGCTAAAATGATTAAAAATATAAAACAGAATATGACATGGAGAGCACATCATAGCTACCTGACTTTACCAGCTACATTATTCTAGAAACTCACGTTACAAAGCTTGTGAAACTATTACCTCGGAATGATTTCATTATAGTAACATAAATGTGTACTCAGGATTTCCTTTTGTAGGAAAGTAAATAAATAATTACAAGATAAATCAATCAACAACTCCAATGTCTATTTGCAAAGCTTTCCTACTCAGCTTAAACATATCAGGTTGAAATAATATATGGATATTACTGATAAATAAGAATCCTCAAAGTTCAAGGTATACTTTACATAATCTAAAAATTTAATACCGTAAGTTCAGTTTAACGCCACGTGTATTTACTTTTATTAATACTCCTTAACACTGTTTGTTCCTCTTATTTTCCAACGAATATGTTCTACTTTATTGGGGTGTTAAATAAAAGTTAAGTATCTCACGCTAAAATATTTCAAAATCATTGAGTCAACTGTCCCCACTATAAAAGGGCCATGAAACAAAGATGCTGCCCAAGTCCGTGGAGCCAGGATCACGGCTGCCTGAGAGCTGCTCCTCTGAGGTCAACTGCTTCTGAGGGGAGCAGCAGTCAGTTGGTATTTGAACTGTCTTCCCTCTTTGGAACTTGTTGTCTGAACAGTCAGTCATGTCAGCTTTGGTTCAGCCCCCTTGAGGCCTAAACCAAGTGAAGCCTGAATTCACCATTTAGTACTGCAGCGGCCGTGGGGCGTCTGGAATTTGTCGAGCGCAGCGAGCCTTACAATGGCACAGCTGCTGTGGAATGCTGTTACAAGACACCCACGGGGCTGGGGCCTCATGGACACCCTGTTTATTCGGAACAGGGAGGCCAATCACTGCTTCATTACCTTCTCACCAGACAAGAAGTTGCAAGCAGGAAAGTATCCGAGAGCAGTCTAAGGACCAATGGGGAAATCCTCAGCTCCTCTGCAGCCCTAACTGGATAAGACAACTCAGTGGGTGAAACTCCATTCAGCTCGCCTATGTCACTGTGACCACAGACCAGAGCGCCCAGAATACAGCTGCCCGGCTGTGAGCACACAGGATTGATGACTCATAGAACTATCCATTGTCTATATGTGCCACATCTTCTTTATCCACTCATCTGTCGATGGACACTTAGGCTGCTTCCATGTCCTGGCTATTGTAAATAGAGCTGCTATGAACATAGGGGTGCGTGTATCTCTTCGAATTATGGTCTATTTATACAATGGAATACTACCCAGCCATAAAAAGGATGAAATCATGCCATTTGCAGCAACATGGATGGACCTAGAGATTATCATACTAAGTGAAGTAAGTCAGACAGAGAAAGACAGATATCACGTGATATCACTTATATGTGGGATGTAAAAAAGTGATACAAATGAACTTATATACAAAACAGAAATAGACCCACAGACATAGGAAACAAACTCATGGTTACCAAAAGGGAAAGGTGGGGAGAGAGAAATTAGGAGTTTGGAATTAACAGATACACACTACTATATATAAAATAGAAAAACAATAAGGACCTACTTATAGCACAGGGAGCTATACTTAATATTTTGTAATAACCTATAAGGGAAAAGAATCTGAAAAAAAATAGATACCTATGTACGTATAACTGAATCACTTTGCTGTACACCTGAAACAACACAACACTGTAAATGAACTATACTTCAGTTAAAAAGAAAAGAAACTATCAACACTGGTGCATGAAAGACCTGCTCTATAGATGCAGGAGCAAAGAGAGTGTATCTCAATAGGAAGCCATCAGGCATGGAGGCGCCAGCTCCAACGGAGATTTCTAAGGTTTATGTCAAATCGTGGTAGTTATAGAAATTATTTCAATTTTGATAGTCTGGTGTGGGGGGACACTAGACCGTAGAGTTGATTTGTTATCGGAGAACAATTATCCGAAAAAAACCTATCAAGGATACAAGATAAGTAAAGTCTTAAAATGACACAGCAATGCAACAGGACAGCTTAACTCCTGAAAAGAACCTGTGCGACCCCACTTCTGCTCACAGCCAGCTTCACCAGGTCACACTTTGGTCCATCACAGAACTCTGAGGAAATCTCTTTTTACTCTAAAGAATGTAGTATGATATCTGATAGCCAAAGGCACAGGGGCCAAACCTCGGATGGGAAATAAAGGTAGGACAAGAGAAAAAAAAAAGGGGGGGATTGGGGGTGGGAAGAGGGCATGTGGAAAGATTGTAATGGCAAAAAGGGAATAATAAAAATCTGTCAGAAGCCTGCTGATCAAGTAAGGCTTGCATTTGACTGTCTTCAGAAAATGTCATTGATTGCTATGTACAGTTGAAAGCAGCCTTAGAGATCTGCACGTCCCTATCGCATGTATTCACGAAATGACTGTTGAATGGCTGAGGCAACAGACCCTTTTATTGTATAAATGAGTCAAGCAAGAGATGTAAAGAAATCTCAGACTTCTGTCACAGAGAAACCCACCAAGGAGGCCAAGATTCCAAACAAGTGTTAGTATAAATGGTTAGCAAAACGGGGGGTTTGATTTTAATTTAGTCCCCTTTCCAAATTATCATTTGTTGGGATGTGACAATATACCAGTTTTTCGAATGTTTTCGACCCTGTTTTAACTGCTCGACAGCCCGTATTGATTAAGGAGCTGTGCTCCAAGCCCGATGTGCTCACCAGGCAGAAACAGACAAAGATGCAAGGCCCAGCCGGGGGCCACCATGTCACAGAAGCCAGGATCTCCGATCCAAAGGCTCTCGTTTTGTCATCTCCATAATTAAGTAGGAAAAGCAACAGAAAAGCAAAGATTTGGGTAGGATGTATTCACAAAAGGACAAGAACAGGAAGAAAGGGCAGGGTGTCTGGGTGGAGAGAAAGATGGAGAGCATTTCATACAGAAACACAGCAGAATTCACGGAAAGGCAGAGCAGAAAGGAGGGAGGGGACCCTGATGCTGGGCAGGGGGTGCCGAGGGGTGCGTGCAGTGGGACGGGCTGTGGGGAGCCTGGGACACGGGGGAGGTGAGTGCAAGGGGAATAAGGGAATCACCGCAGACTCTGGGCAGAGGGACATAAGGAAAACGGGCTTTCAGAAAAATCAAGGTTGTAGCTGTGCGTGTCCCAAGAGAAGAGACTGGAGCTTCCTGCCCCGCAGGAAGCAATAAAGGACACGAAAGTTTACACTCAGGCGGGAAGAGACTCGACAGGATGCAGGCGGATTGGCTGTGAAGGCAAATCACGGCAGAGAACAGAGATGATCAGAGACTTGGGACACGAGTCGGAGGATGAACAACAACAGCAGAGAAATTAAGGGGGCGTCTGTTTTAAAAGGGAGTGAAGAAGAGAAAAGATAAGTTTCAGACAGTAAAGTTTAAGGGCAGGGCAGAACCCATGAGGGGCACAGTTGGCAGGTGCCGTCTGGGATGGAATAAAGAGGGAGCGGGGACCACGGGCACCCTGGGAGAGAGGATTTCTTGATGATCAGCAAAGAACTAAGGGGAAATGAGCGAGACGCGGCACGTGCTGAACGCGGATGTGCCCACGGGCGTTTGTGCACAGCAGCCCCGCAGGGTGAGGAGGGAAGATCCTGGAAGATGCAGGATGGGGACCCAGGAGAGCGCAGCTCACAGGGGCCTGGCAGCGTCCTGCAGGGAAGCAGCCGGCAAGGGGGCTGAAGCTGGTCAGCGGGCAGAGGGCGACCAGCTGGGGGACGGCAGAGGCCGGACTTTAGCTGGTGACAGTGACCTCTACTTAAGAACTGAGCAGCAGAGGCTCCAGCCTCCCCAAGTAGACAGGAGTGGAGAGAAGCAAGCAGCAAAAGGGGTCAGCCAGGTTTTGTTTTGTTGTGTTTTACCGTTCTTCTGTTTTAAATAAGAATAGAGACCAGAATATTAAAAGACATGAGGGAGACGGGGAGGGGAAGGGCATAGGAATAGGGGTGAAAACAGAATCAAGGTCCATTACAAAGTGATAGATGGTAGGATCAGAGAACTGGAAGAAAAGTTAAATCTGGAGAGCAAGAGAAAAATCTTATCTGCTTAGAAGTGAATACACAAGAGGTGTCCCTTAGAAAGTCTTCCTTAAAAATTATTTTTAATGTAAAAGTACCTCCTGAGGTCATCTGCTGAAAAAGAGAACAGCAGAGCTTAAATTTAGGAAAAGGAGAAGGCAGGCAATGGACAGTAAGGCAACAGCGGGTAACCTGGGCTCTCCCTTCAGGACCAAGGAGTCAGCGCTGGACACACACACTTCTCCTTAGAGATGTGTGTGTGTGAGCGCGTATGCACGTGTATCCAACTACCAAACACTCAAGAAAACCCAATAAAGGTATCTCATATCATCAAGATAATTGTTCTTTCGGTGCACTACTTAAGGAACTGTATTTAACAATGTGCTAGATGTCGAGGATAAAGCAATGGGATGTTCCCATAATCTTTTAGGCATTTAGAGTCCGACGGGCAGCAGTCTAACTGTAGCGGAATGAGACAAGGATAGGCCAGACCGGCTGCTCTAAAAGTAACCAGTGATTACTGGGTTAGTTGTGGAGAAAAGAGGGCATAAGGGAAAATGACACTTAACCACGGACACCTGAATCAAAACTTGAACCATGCAGAGAGTAGGGGAGAAAGCGCTGGGGCAGAGACAAAGCACCTGGACAGGAAGCCACGGGACACGCTGGGAAGACACAATGTTTCTGTAGGTGGCAGGCAGGCAAGCAGCAGGACTGACTCGGGGTCCCCAGGGGTCCCATCTGCACAGGGCCTTGGCTGTCACCTGAAGGACTCTGGGCAGCGACTCTGGGGGAAACGGGGAGCTGCTGCAGGTTTTCACCGGGGGACACCCGCGGTTTAAGATCTCTCTCGCTGGCAGTGATGGTTTTCCACCTGGGCTGGGCCCTGGATCACCTGTAAAAATATCAACTTCTGGTCCCCAAACCCTGAGGTTCTGATTCAACAGGTCTGAGGTACAATCTACACAACAGTGTTTTTTTGGGGGGGAGAGGGCGGGTACGCGGGCCTCTCAGTGCAGTGGCCTCTCCCGTTGCGGAGCACAGGCTCCGGATGCGCAGACTCAGCGGCCATGGCTCACGGGCCCAGCCGCTCCGTGGCATGTGGGATCCTCCCAGACCGGGGCACGAATCCATGTCCCCTGCATCGGCAGGCGGACTCTCAACCACTGCGCCACCAGGGAAGCCCCCGGCATTTGTTTTTAAATCATCTATTGGGTTTCTGTTGTTTTCAGCTGAGAACTCAACAGTAAATAAAATAGATAAAAATCGCAGCATCAGAGAGCTGATGTGGGTAGGAAAGCAAATCAAAGACAAAAGGAAGCTACACGGAATATCAGAAGGGGAGCAACAGCGGGGATGAAAATTCAGCAAGGGTGGTGGGGTGACGCACACATGTCACCATGGCTGTGGAGGGAGGCGAGGCTGAGGATCTGAGTGATGACCCGGAGGGCGACAGCGCCAGGACAGGAACCTCTGAGCAAAGGACGACCAGTCGGCTTACAAGCTGAGGATGGAATTTACCTCAGGTGGTGGAATGGTGAGAGCAGCGGGGCAGAGAAGGGTGTGTAAGGCAGGCAGTGGCAGAGGACGGCCACGAGTGGTCTTCTGGACCATCGCAGGGCCTCGCTGAGTGAGGCGGGCAGCGCTGCAGGCTTCTGAGCAGAGGAGGGACAGGAGTGACCCAGGCTCCAAACCATCCTCTGGGCGCTGAGTTGACAACGGACTTAGAGGGACCAGGATGGAGGTAGGGAGACCAGGTGGGCGGCAGCGGGGCTGGAGAGAGCGGTGGGACCCCGATGCGCGCTGTAGGGAGGGCTGAGATGAAGGGAAGAAGGACAGAAGTGGCAGCCAGACCCTATGAAGGTGAGGAAACTGGACAGCAAGGTCAGGGTCACGCTGCCCACCTTGGGACGCGTGCATATGGGGAGCGAGGGAGGGGAGAAGCCAGGGGTGAGTCCCTGGTTAGGGTTACGTGAAAGCAAGACAGGGTTCACGGCAGGAGAGGCAAGTGTTGTTCTGCTTTGTCCCCTCACCTCTGTTGCACGCGTGCGTGTGTGTCTGTGTGTGCAGGGGCTGTAAAGTTAGTGACTATTTTGCCATGTTGATTTTGAGAGGCCTAGAGACCAAGAGTCATTCAGGAGGAAGTGACCAGTTGAAAAAGCTGGAAATTCACTCAGTCAGCGTGGGCCTGAGGCTCAGGACGAGGTCTGGGCTGGACACGGACTTGGGGTCATGGTCTAAAAGCAGTGGTTGACGTTGCAGCTATGATGCGACCGAGCATTTATCGACTGTTTGAAATAATCATGGTCCAAAATGTAAATACAGACACGTAGCATCTACCCTCATCTTTGCCCACCAGATATGGGGATTCTATGGATAGAAGCTGGATTTCCTATTTCAAAAATGCCCAACATTTGGACAAATAACCCAATCGGCTTGTACAGAAAAATGTCCAACCTCCCCCAAGGCTTTGGGGAGGCGGGTAAAGAGATATTACTGAAGCTTCAATGTGTAAGTAAAAAAAAAAAGACCAGATAGACCATTACCATATCACTCTGCAGTCAGATAATGTCTTTTGGCAGGAACTGCATTTGCCTTTTGAAAGGCCAAGATGGTGGCGGGAGAGATGGGTTCCCACAGGTCTGCTGAGGAATCTCCCTTTCCTGCTCAACGTTTTCATTGTTCTTTTTCAAACTCCATGTTTTTGTTCCATTTGTTTGCCAAGAATTTTTAATCTTGTTGTCTTTTGCTATAAATACTAGGCTACTTACTTAAGGGATCCCCAATCTAGGTCAATATAACTAAATTATTTGGAATTATCTTTAGTTAGTCATCCTCCAATTTGGTAGATCACCTAGTATTTTATACGCTTGCACATATTGTATTTTCATTCAAATCATCTTTATGTGTTTAAAAGCCATCCCTCTGAGTACCCAGGGATGAGCTATTGTCAGAACCAGCAATGATCATTTACAAATAATCACCACATCCTGTTTGGAGAGAGTTTCCCAGCCAACAGGCTAGAAGAGGCCTCTCTGGAGTGGAATCTAATCTGACTTTGAAATCTCAGCCACCCACAGCAGTTTCTTTGTTATCAAGGGCAGTTTAAAGCATGGCTATTTACGCCTCTCAGAAAGGGACTTGTGAAATGACGGTTCCTGCTTCTAAGATCTGTATATGAAAATAATGGGAAAACGAGTAATTAAAATTTTTATTTTATCCTATCTAGTTGACTTAGTTTCTTCTACAAATCATACTTTAAATTATATGTATCTAAAACAGCCATGATTAGTTTCTTCTACAAATCATACTTTAAATTATATGTACCTAAAACAGCCATGAATACAAATTCATGGCTATGATGAATTTTTGCATAAAAATGTACATCTCCCGAGTATAAAATATAATTCCTTTAAAGGTACACGCACGCATAGAAAACTTCTCAACTCCAAGTACTACGTGTGACTTTTTTTTTTCCCCCTTGGACACGAACACAGATGCTGCTGGAGCTCCTTACTTAACGACAGTTCTCCAATCCCTCAAAATTCCCAAAGCCCCTTCAGCTCGGTCCATTTCTCTCCTTCCTGCTCTTCAAACTAACGCTCAGCTTCCGTGTGCTACTTCTGAAATCCCTTGGTCCAACGCTCGCATCACCCACTTCCAGTACCGCCCAGGCTGGCTGAAGCCTCCAGAGGTGCTTCCTCCTCCAGGCGAAGCCTGGCACCTTCAGCAAGTCTCGTCAGCCTCATTTAGTCGCCCTCCCTGTCTTTCTTCGCCCCCTAAGCTTCTCCTTCCTCCTTAGACCAATGGAGAGTCATTCCCTGGGGCCCACCTCTGAGCACAGCACTAATTATACTGCTGTTTGCTTCCAGGACTGTTCTCTCACCTAGACGCAAACTCCACGAAGATGCTCTCTGATTTTCTTGCTTCTTCCACGTAACCCCACGGAACTAACACGGCCAGGACAGAGGGGTTGATTGCCCCGCAAACCCACACCATCCCCAGTGTTTGCCGCCTTGCTAAGTAGCACGCACCATCTCCCCACTTGCTCAGACCAGCCAACGCCCGGAAGGTGTCTGGGATTCTTCTCCTTCCCCAAGCCCCTAATCCAATCCTTGGGCAAGCTCCGTGTATCCTGGACACATTTCCCTCACCTCCACCCACCACTCACTCCAAGTCATCGTTGCCTAACCTGATTGGCCGAGGCTGGGCCATCCCGGGGTGCCTTCCCGCCTCCACTCCTTCCAGGGTACCATCTCTCTCCCACACAGTGGCAGGTTCATCTTTTAAGATGTATATAACAGATCGTGTAGTATTCCTGTTGAAGACTCTTCAAAGCATTTCCATCGCACTGAGAATAAAACTCAAGTTTCTTACTTTGTGCTTTACAAAGGCCTCTATGGTCTGGCCACTGCTTACCCCTCTGCATCCCCTTCCCGCCACCGTCCTCTGCACGCACTCCAGCCCCACCAACCGCTGCTCTGACTAGGAACATGCCACGCCCCATACCCTCTACTCCCTCCTTCACCTCCGGCTTGAGCTCCCTGGGCTCCCTCAGGCCATGGAGACCCCAGCCAAGGCGGGAGGCAGTCACTTCTTGTTGTACTTCTCTGCACAGTAACGGTAACAATAGTTTCTCCTGCTTCTATACCTATTCATGTGTGGCTGCCTGACGTCACGAGGAGAGAAGCTCCAGGAGAAAAGGGGCCCCGGCCTCCAACCTGGCTGAGTCCCAGGTCCTAGGACAGTACCTGGTGCATCGTAGCCATGGATTAACTTGTACTGAACGGACTACATACAGAGTTTTTGACAGAAAAGACTCCCAAACGATTTCAGATAGGCTGACACTGTGAAGTGAGAAAAATCCTATAATAAGTGTCATTTACCAAGTAACTATCATAGGAGTTTCCCAACACCTTTGTGTGTTTTCTCACAAAACCCTTAATAAATTAGATCCTAAATCCTCCATCTGCCAGACATGCTTGAGAGGTAACCAGGCACGTCACATGGCAAGGGGCAGAGGCGGCTGTTGCTGGGCAATCCCAGGGTGTCCTGGGCCTTCTGGGGTGTCCTGGCTCTGTGAGCTCCAGCAATCATACCGGAACCAGGGAAAGCCTGCATCCATGCCTGTCAGAAACAACCCTCCCCACACCTACACTAAGACATGATCTGCTTGAAATGTCCAATATGTTTGATGGGAACAGTCCAAAACCCGGCCTATCTGATACTAACCACCTCGTAACACATGGTGCTGGTGTGAAAGGCTTTCAGACCTGGGTAGCGTTTGAAGAATATTTTCAATCAGGAGTCATTTAACGACCCAGTCCTCATTTGCATGCAAAAACCCACCAAGCACACAAAACAACACCTCTGTGCTTCACACAAAGACAATCTAGCCTGGGACCCCATACAAGTCACATGTGCTTGTGACGAGGCCACTGCAGAGGAGGGGAGGAGACGCAGGAGAAGCTTCCAGCCATAAAGGGGAGATAGCCCTGCACTCTGTGTGCACAGACCGTCCCCGAGCATCTCAGTAACACAGGCGGAAGGGACAAGAAAAGTCACTAAGGAGAGTGAAAAGAAAGTTTCCATGGCTTTTCACTTACTTTCCACAGGCATCAGGAAACTTCCTCTCCTCGAGCCCAAATAAATCTCTTATAACCAAAGAGATGCCACACCACGTCCAGGTAGGCCCGACATGGTAAGCACCCAAACTGACATGACCTCCTGACAAAAATGAGAAGACATTCAAGGTCACGCATTTTCTAAAAGGACACGAAGCCTCAAAATCAAGCAAACGACCAAAAAACACCACTCCAATCAATCTGTTAGATACGTTACCTTGGGATTTCTTCTCAATGTGTCAGACAAAAGAAGACCCTCATTGGTCTTTCTGTTTTTTGTCCTTTTCCCAGCGTGGGACACTTTGGTCCTTCCTGGAGAAACGCTCAGACACCTGAGCGCAGAGGCAGAGACGGCAGTGTCCCTCCAGAGTTAGTCCCCTGATGTCGATTTTTTTTTAATTTATTTTATTGGAGTATCATTGATTTACAATGTTGTATTAGCCTCAGGTGTACAGCAAGGTGATTCGCTTATACACACATATATATAGATATATTCATTCTTTTTCATATTCTTTCCTGTGATGCTTTATCACAGGATATTGACTATATTTCCCTGTGCTCTACAGTAGGACCTTGTTGTTTATCCATGACAGACAGATTTTTTTAATTCATAAGGATGAAGGTGGGTGGTGGCAGGATCAAATGGTTCAGATCTAAGAAGCAACCCCATTTCTATTCCATTCCGGATTCTGTGGGCTTTTTAACATGATCATTTTTGAGAGGCATAACTTTTCCCTAAAGAAACAGCAAATACACATTCAAGAAAACCCATTGGTTTTCTTCAGTGAGAACCAAGTACAGTGTCTATTAAAACACATTTTTCATTAGACAAAAGTAAATCTCGGGCTTCCCTGGTGGCGCAGTGGTTGAGAGTCCGCCTGCCGATGCAGGGGATACGGGTTTGTGCCCCGGTCCGGGAAGATCCCACGTGCCGCGGAGCGGCTGGGCCCGTGAGCCATGGCCGCTGAGACTGCACGTCCGGAGCCTGTGCTCCACAACGGGAGAGGCCACAACAGTGAGAGGCCCGCGTACCGCACAAAAAAAAAAAAAAAAAATGTAAATCTCAAAGACAAGGGAGTTTGCTCGACTCAGGAAGAGAAGCACGATGCTGCTCTCAGACGTGAGGCTCCCCTTCCTTCCCCTCCCCTCCCCTTCCCGCCTGTGGCCACTGCACACCCTCAGCCGTGAGCTCTGCTGAGCCGTCAGAATGCGTTCCACGTTATAACTTGGCAAACCTGACTTAACCTGAGAGAAATGCTTTAAAACAAATTTTCATTACATCTGCCACGTCCTTTCTAAGCAATACCTTCTGTTTCCACAGGACTTAAACACAGCTTTGTTTTTAAAAGCTAAATTTCGTAGGTCTTTCTTCAGCTCTATGGGAGATTCACTTCTGGCCATAAAAGGCTCCCCGCTAGGAAAAAAAGGTTACCAAATGTTTTAGCATTTCTGCACCACGGACTTAAGTTCAAAATCAGTCAGTCCCACAAGAATCAAGGAAAAGCAACATTCTGCAAGGTGTCAGCCTGATCCCCAAAGAGGCACTTCTACAGGAAGTCTGATAGGTGGGACCTTAGGTAAAAAGGTACCAATGGTGAGCGTGGCATCAGGACAGAAGTGTAACTAGGTACCAGGGAAAGGAAACAGCCTTCTGTATCTTCCAACACGCCATTATTCGGGGAATACTTCATTAGAATAAGACCGTTAAATTGAACATAGAAGTTAAAAACCTTCTACCAACGTGGGCATGTTTGTCATCCATCTAATATTTATTATGTACCAGGTATTCTGTTAGGTATTGAAAGAGATACAAAAGGTGAAAAAGACCCGTTTCCATTTTCAAAGTAAATCCAGCTGTAGGCAACTATCAAGTGTTGGCTGAAAGATATATAGTTGGGAGCTGTTATTGAAGACTTTGGTATATATACTGTAACCTAAGAGAAACTAAAAATAAAATAAAATGAGAAGAGGATCCTTCAGACCAATTATACTTAAGGGATGCTCCTTAAGGGGGTAGGAAATAGTGGTGAAGAAACAGTTAAGAGAAGTAGGCGAGAATTACATTTCAGAAGCAAAAGACAGAATTTCTAGAAGACTCAGGGTCAAGTCCTGCCAGGAGATCAACCACCATGAAGGTGAAGAAGAGGCTACTGCATCAGGGAGGGAGGGGGCGGAAACGGTATTGATAATACCAACAGGAAAAGAGCTAAGGTTTGCATAAAAAAACCAAACTGAGCCTAAAATAATAGTCCTTCCTGAAGAGCGCTTTCTTCATCTGCCACGGAGCCTCAAGCAAGTGTGAACAGAGCTGTGATCAGACTACATCTCAGAAACTTTCTCAAGAGAAATGAATCCATGTCTTCAAGAGTCCTCCAGCCAAGAAACAGAGAGAGGAAAAGGTGATTTCAACAAAAGTTATTCATACAATGCTCTGCACCGGGCAATTTCAACTTCATGAAATCATGAAACCTTTCATTATCTTTAAAAATCATTTCAATGATATATTTGACAAATGAGAAAGCAAATTTAATAGCAATAAAGAGACACGGGTCTCTGTCAGAAAGGGGAAAGAAGATTAGGACAGCAACAAGAAGACAGTAACAGAAATTATGGTCTGAAATGGTCTTCGAATAACACTTAATTACTCCTTTGCAGAAAGAAGTCCCCCTTATGTGATGGAGCTTAAACAGCTTGCTTCTTGGCACAGCCCTTGTGCAGTCATAGAGGAAAAAAATGCCATTTTAAGGTGAAAAAGAGAAAGGGAAGCTTCAGGAATAGTATTTTTCCATAAACTTAACATATGGGAAAAGTTGATCTATTCCAATAAACCTTCCATCTCTGAGAACGGCCCCCCGAACCCACACAGGCTGACACATCGGCTGGTTCAACAACGCAGCTCCTGCCCTTGTGTTGCCTGAATCTACTCAACACGTCGACCCTCTAGAGTGGCAGCTTCACGTGGCCTCTGTATTTGGTTGCTTTCCTTTTGTTTTTTAGCTTTTTCTGCACTCCCTCTTTAGGAAAAAAGAAGAAGAAATTCTCCTTATCGTCCAGTTTCAGAAAATTTACACAAAGTATTTTAAAGTTCTTTACGCAAGTAAACTGTAGGGCTACTACACTCTCAGTCGGGGTATTGTTCTCAAGTTTCAGATAAAGGATCTCATGGTGGTAAAAAGCCATTTCATTTATTTTATTTTTTTATTGAAGTATAGTTGATTTACAGTGTTGTGTTAGTTTCAGGTATACAGCAAAGTGATTCAGTTATACATACATATTTTTTTTCCGGGTTCTTTTCCCCTATAGGTTATTACAAATTACTGACTACAGTGTCCTATGCTCTACAGTAGGTCCTTCTTGGTTATCTATTTTATATAGAGTAGTGGGTATGTGTTGATCCTAAACTCCTAATTTATCCCTCCTACACTGTTGGTGGGAATGTAGATTGGTGCAGCCACTATGGAGAACAGTATGGAGGTTCCTTAAAAAACTAAAAATAGAGCTACCCTATGACCCAGCAGTCCCACTCCTGGGCATATACCTGGGGAAAACTCTAATTCAAAAAGAAACATGCACCCCAGTGTTCATAGCAGCACTATTTACAACATCCAAGACGTGGAAGCAACCTAAGTGTCCACTGACAGACGGATGGATAAAGAAGATGTGGCGCATACATACAATGGAATATTACTCAGCCATTAAAAAAGAATGAAATCATGCCATTTGCAGCAACAGGGATGGACCCAGAGATGATCAAACTAAGCGAAGTAAGCCAAAGACAAACATCATATGATATCGCTTACATGTGGAATCTAAAAAGAAAAATGATACAAATGAACTTATACACAAAACAGAACTAGACCCACAGACATAGAAAACAAACTTATGGTTACCAAAGGGGAAAGGGGAGGGGGCAGCAGATCTAAACAGACATTTCTACAAAGAAGACATACAGATGGCCAAAAGGCACATGAAAAGATGCTCAACATAGCCATTTCATTTTTATAAAGAGAAAAGGGGACTGAATTATTCAACCCACCTTCCGAGAGCCATCAGTGTACCTAGCTAACGTGTGCTACCTTTGGTGAGCAGAAGGCCATTTAAGGCACCTTGTAAATGTCGTGTTCCCTGGGGGCCGTTCTCTTCTTGTCTCTCTGCCCACTCACGATGGGCAACGCCACCCCCTCCCATGACCATCACCCACATGGTGGTAATTTCCAAGCCAGCGTATTGAAAGGAATGTTTAAGGTTATTCACTGCAGAAGCAGCGACAGAAGCATTTACTCAAAAGCATTCTACTGAGATCAAAAAACATATTGATATGCTTATCATTAAAAGAAAAACCAAGCCATAAAACCAACCTGGCACCCTCAAAAGCCAACCCAAAGCTTAACAGGAAGAGTAATTAGAAGCTCCATAGCCCGCAGGTTCCCACCTCTGGTGCTAAAGGAAATACCTATTGTACTTAGATTTGCAGCCTCCTCTCGTCTGAATTTATTATTAATGCAAGTTGGACTGAGGAAAGAACTTTTTCCTTATGCTCTCATGTCATATTTTTAAATATAAACTTTTTTTTTTTTTTTTTGCAGTACGCGGGCCTCTCACTGTCGCGGCCTCTCCCGTTGTGGAGCACAGGCTCCGGACGCGCAGGCTCAGCGGCCATGGCTCACGGGCCCAGCCGCTCCGCAGCATGTGGGATCTTCCCAGACCAGGGCACGAACCTGCGTTCCCTGCATCGGCAGGCGGACTCTCAACCACTGCGCCACCAGGGAAGCCCTAAATGTAAACTTTTAATCAAAGTGAAATACGTACACGACAAAGTGCACGGATGACATGTGTATATCGCAGATTAGTTTTCATTTTTGCAAAATGAATTCTGTGGACACAGCATTCAGATGAAACGCCCCAGAAACGCAGCAGAAAACTCCTCAGGCCTCTCCCATTTCTTCCTCTCCCTCCACCCAGGCATAACCCCTGCCCTGACCTCTAACACCATAAATCAGTCTGGCCAGTTTTCGAACTTTCTACGAATGTAATCCCACAGCATGGATGTTTAGAGAGACCCCTTGGACGTTATGGAGAGTCAACTGGTCCACGGAGAAGTGTTCTGTCTGCTTGTTGACCGGGTGTTGTTCATGGCCTAAGCGGATGCCCCTCTCTTTGCAAATACTGTAATGAATAACCAGTAATGGCGCGTCCGTAAAGCCTATGGAACGCTAATAAGGACCCGGCAAACGGAAGCCTCATCGTGCTTTCCTCACCATCTTCCACTTTCATGGCAGTACATCTCTGACGGTCCCTCTGGAGAAGGCCCTGAGTTCTCGGAACGTTTTTCCTACACGCCGCTCAGCAGCCACCAGATGGTACAGAGATGCTCTGGGCTGCTGCTTGGCACGGATCCCTCACATGGCCCGGGAGGCGCTCTGCCCACCAGGTCAAGCCCTCAGGGCCTCCCCTCTCCCGCTGTCGGCACCCAGCGCGCGTGGAGCGCGTAAGGCCACGCGTGGCGCCAGCGGCGCGTCACACCCTAGTGTGGATTTAGTGACTTGTTTACAAAAGGCAGGCTGTGCTTGCAGACGTGACCCAAAATAGGGAGGCCAAAGGGCGGGCAACGCACGACAGACCCTGTACGGAAAGCAGGGGCACAGAATGCCCTTCTGTTAGAAAAAACACACCAAGCACATGTGCCAAATCCAGCAAGAGCCCAAAGCCACCGCGTCTGCTTTGAGGGTCTCCCAGAAGGAGAGCTAACTGAGATCTATGACCTCATCCCAGCAGCAGTTTAATCCACCATCATCACCCTGACATTCCAACTTCTTTGGGGTGTGGGACAGCGGTTCTTTTAGGTAATGTGGAAAACTTAACATTGTTGATTCATACAGGTATATGAACACACAATCTAATCTAAAAGACGATATTCCATTACTTGTCAGTTTCAGAACTAGCTACTGGAATATTCTTAGTGAAAAAACTTCCTTCAGATCAAATGCAACTTTAAAACAATGGAGTATCCGCAGAGATCCAGTAACGTGCTGCTCTGGGAGATTGCTCTTTTTTTTTTTTAATTTAATGTAATTTAAAAAATTTTATCGAAGGTATAGTTGATTTACAATGTTGTGTTAATTTGGAGATCGCTCTCTTAATTCAAACTTTCCCACGTCCTCTTTGGTAGGGTTTTATTCACTTTCTCTCTGGAATTTTGAACCTTCAATTCCCTTTGCTTTTCTTGAACAGAAATCTTTTCCTTCAATAGGAATCCTGGTTATTACAAGTGAATACTGGATGACTCAGGGCAAGAGAGAGTTCTTTGAGTCTAGGTAAATAAACACACCATCAAGGAGTAGAGCACGGAAACAATCCCTGTGGCTGGGTAAAAGGCCAATTTTAAAAGAGGAAAAACGCCTCAACTCTGTAAATACCCTGATCAAATTCCCCTCCTATCAGGTTATGACTTATTTTAATTCTAGGGGAAATGAGACTATAGAATTAATAAGAAGAAACTAGCATAGTCAGAATCAGGGGGCAGTAAGAATTCTCTGGGTTAGGATTGGTTTACTTAGGCCCTTGGTGACTCTCAGACCAGCTGCCTCTATTCTGACCATGAGCTGGAAAGGCACAGCGACATCCCTGGGGACGATGACCAGACCTGACCGTCAGCCTTGACATTCCCCTCCTTAAGGAACAGGCCTCATCCAGGTGGCAGGATGCAAGGTGAGAGGGACAGGGTCGGGGAAACGCTACCACGTCCACTTTCAGAATCTTCCAGAACGAGAGCTAACTGAGATTTATGACCTCATCCCAGCAACAGACTCAAGGGAGGCCAGCAGGTGACAGCAGCCATGGCCGCAGGGAGACACAATTCCCTGAGGCTCTGACTCAGCCCGTTCATCCCACATGTCTGACTTTTCAGAGCGAGCAGGACCTTCTCAGGCCACAGTGACAGCAAAGACGAGGAAGGGAAAGTGGCAAACATCCACAGACAGAGGGCTCGCCATGGACCCAGCTCAGCCCATCAGGGCACAGGATCCCCGCGTCCCAGAGGAAGCCAGCCTGAAGCTCAGGCTACAGCCAATGTTCTTCTTTCCTCCTGAGGGCAGAAGCAGGGGACTGTACTGGCCACAAGTCAACCAGTCCCTGGATGTAGGGGAGGAGGTGATGAGTGAGAGAACCAAACCCTGCAATGATTTCCTTCCTGACACTGTGCACCCGCCATCCTAACCCCTGAGGACGGAGATGCATTTGCTGAGTCCCTGAGCTGTGATGTGGAAGGGAGGTGAGACCCCTCCCCTTCAACCTGCCCTGGTCTGCGGGAGCCACCGGGCACGACCCCCCGGAGATGGTGGCCCCAGGAGGCAGAGCAGGCACCGCTGCCCTTCGGCTAACCAATCGCCCACCAGCCACAATGTTGTGGGAGGTAAAAGAGACTGACACTGGGCCTGCTGGATGAGCCTGAAGAGCTGATCTCCCACCTTTCTGGCCCCCTGGAAATCCCTTTCCCCTGGCAGGAAAGGCCGTGTGTGCAAAAGGGATAAAGTAACTAGAGGCGAAGGCTCCTTGGTCCAGTGGAGACAAGGGTCATTTTGAGCTGGGAAACAGATGTCTCTTTAGAACACACAACATTGAACGAGGTCCTACACGCGACAGCACGAGAACCACCTTGTGTTGGGTTGGCCAAAAGTTCGTTCGGGTGTTCCCGTAGATGGTGATGTTATGGAAAAACCCAAACGAACTTTCTGGCCAACCCAATAACACGCAGGCAAGCGTCTTGCCCACCGTGTCACTCGGGGTTTAACAAACAGGACTCGGCGATGATCGCTCGGCCCCCAAAACAGTTCATGAACATCAAGTGCCAAAAACCAACCCTGTAAGCATTTGATAGGTTTATGGTACCAAGGATGCTCTTACCCTGCTCAACTCAATTTTTCCCCTTCCTGTTTCTCAGGGGCTCAGTTTTGTAAGGTAAGAGGGGCTGTGAGACAGGTTATTTATTTGGACACGCCGACAGGCTGTGTGGGACAGGCCACTGTCCCACTCATCTGAACCCCTGGAAATCCAATCTGTACTGATTTCAAAGAAGAGGAGGAGCAGTCCAGGGACCTTCATCTTTTCAAATCATTAAGATTTGATCTCCGCCGGCAAAGCCTCTCCAGTTCCACTTGGTTTGGCACTTGACGCTGTATTGAGAGCCTCCCTCCCACGAGAAGCGTAAGACCATCTTCTCCGTCATTATCTCATGGTTGCAGGACCATCGGACTGATCCCCAGTCAGCTTTTTGCGGCTCAGGCCCCTGCATTCCTGCCTGAGCCCTGCAGGAAACGGAGCCTCTGCAGCTGCCAGTGTTTATTTACACACATTCCTGCCTCAAATTGAATTAATGAGCATAATTTAACTCAGCCAATGCCCTCGCCGCACTCCTTCCTTCTCTGCCCCACACGTTCCCAGGAGATCTTACTGGGATGTACTCTGGTGGCCGGAACCTAACTGAGGGCTTCTTTCCCTTTTGTGTCCCATGAACTCCAAGGCTCTGGTTAAAATGCAGATTCTAGTCCAGCAGTTCCTGGCTGGGGCCTGAGAATCTGTATTTCTAACAAGACCGCTCTCCCTCCGGTGATGCTCAGGCTGCTGGCTGGGGGCTGCAGGGGTCACTGAAAAACTCACCTGTGTTGCATATAATACGAGATGTCCTCAATGAGTCACCGAAGGCAAATGGGACCCTGTGATCCTTCTAACAAATCCGATGTAACGTAAGGTTTCTCAGAAGCATGTCCACAGGGGATCTGTTTCCCTCCTCTACCTTCTCCGTGTGTGCATAAATAACACAGAATGAGTCCTATTAAACCGCAAGGCGTATCAACCCCTAAACAGTCATATGCCGATTCCAAAGCGTAGGAGTTAAAGAAGCTGGAGTAGGTATGCTGGGACCCTTAACTTTTACACAAAAAGCAAAAGGAACCCGGCGTAAGAAACTTCAGCGTGGATGCGGTTAGATGCAGGAGGTCTGTTTATTGCACTGGGCAGACGTAAGAGGACTTTCCTGCATGCCATGTCACAGTCAGAGTGCAAGGAACTTTCTCTGAAGTCTGCAATGAAACCAGCAGATCTCCTGTGTAATTCACACACTGTCTACCTTTGCTCATTACCCCTGGCAAAAATCCTTCCAAATTCTACCAAGTGCGGCAAAGGATTAAAACAGAGAGTGGGGAGAAAAACATTCCCCCTAAGACAAAAGAAAGTAAATTAATATATTTGAAAACCACTGTCAACGTGTTGGATTTTGTGCTTCCTGGACACAAACACATGTAATACCTCCAGCAATAAATATCGTTAACCTTGGACCCAAAACTGTTTGCCCAGATCCACACGAACTTGGTATTTGGCTGCTTCGATAGAGAAAGGCTTTCAAGTCGAATTTTGCACAGAAAAGTAGAGTTGGGAATTTTCTTTTGGAGAAAAGATTGAATTTATCATGAAACATATTGCATCGAGAAACTGGTAAAATGAACCACCTTTTTACCCAAACCACAAAGACTGCAAATTCCTTTGCTGGAAAAGTTGGCTGCTCTGTTGAAAAGATTAACTTATCCTGAATAGCTTTCGAGGGGCATGCATGGGTAGATGAGATTGCATTTTCCATTTAGGGGCACAGAACTTGTAACGAGACTTAGTAACTCTTGGGAGAGAAAAATGGTAAAGATTCTTCCGGAAAACTTACATGAATTGATCTAAAGGTATTCTAGGAAGATCCTCACAATGCCTAAATTCTGCTGCAAAGCCGAAATTCATCTCAAACCGTTCATTCCCACTTAAGGTCTCACCGTAAGGATTAAGAATAGGGGAGCAACTTCCCTTGGTTTTAGTAACTGAGTTGCTCAAGTTGAAACTACTACAGTGTTTTAATTAATATGATGAAATAATGTTAATCGTATGTTTTCCCTTCTCTTTTTCTTTTTTTTGTTGCTCCTGACTTGACAGTATCCTGAAAAAACAGAGAGATTACACTTTTTAATCTGGTGGAACGTTTAGCTACTTCACACAGAGCAAGTTTGTCAAGAGGCAGAAGGAAAAGGAAATTTGTTCTTTGGACACTGACAAGTTTGATAATTATATGTCTATACGTCATTAATTTCTGATTTTACGATTATGTCTTTCTTGGGTCCTTAATGAGAAAGGCTACTTCCCAAGCCATGTCTGAGGGACCAAGGGGCTTACGGAATGGCTTCAGAATTCATGGTGACAGAGATCTGGGTAGGAGACACCTTGGCAAAACTGTGATCTATAAACTAAAATTTAAACTTAAGCCACTACAGCAGTGTACAGAAGTTCAGAAAGGCACCTGCTCTAAGAATCGTGAGAGGAGACATCCCACAGAAACTACTGCTGACTGGGACCCGGAGTCAGACGGAAGAACACGGGGCGACCGTGACTGGACTTCAAAGGGAAAATCAAGAACTGGCCTGAAAGAAGGCAAGATGTATATAAAACTAATGAATATAAACAACTTTCTGTGAAACAAAGTAAAATGACAGAGAATTCACAAACAATGCAGCTTCAAACACATCACTTTATGAGATGTTCACTGCTTACAGTTTTGAGTTTCGGAAGCTCATTCCACCCTATTGGAAGCTTAGGGGATAAAGAGGGGAACTCTGTGCCCCACCTGCCCCCAAACTGCAACTTTCTAAAATGCCAACTCCCAATCTTGGTAGTTACATAAATGATGCTGAGGACTAATTACTTTTCTTAAAAAAAAAAAAAAAAAGTTTTTAGGGGAGAAAGTGGCCTGAAATGGCATCTAGTAGATGGCAACCCATCATTAAGACCTACTCGCCAGGAGAAGGTTTTAAAAGGCTTGGATAGAATTCTCGTTCATGCCTTGTAAGAGAATACTACCTTCGTTAAATTATTCCACTAAAACTGAACCACTGTAAAAAGAAAGGATCATTTTTTCTTTTAACAAAATGAACAAATCGCCAAGTAGACAGCTTTGTTAATTATCTAAAGTTGCTTCTTCATTTTACGTTTCCGGTTCAGAACAAACTATTCTGGCATTATAAGCTATTTCCAAAATCATGATCGTCTCAGACTGTTAAAATCTCATTTAGAATCAATAAGTTTATATTGTAGAACATTATATTGTTTATATTATAGAACATTATATTGTTTATATTATAGAACATTATAATGTTCTCATGCAGTATTTCATTATTTTTGAACGGTGGAAGGAGGATTCTTTTTTTCTTTATAGCCTAGACAAGGCCCACTTTTTAATTTATTTAAAACGATTCAGTCATCAGAACGTTAACAAAAAATAAAACTCCTATGCTATTTCCTTTTGTTTCTAAGAATTAATTTTCCCACATTGATCGTAAGAAGGTAAAATTCTGACTTATTACATTACAGGACCTTTATTTATGGTCAACCTCATTCTTTCTTGATGCCGTGTCTCGGAAAATTTCTCAACAGCCCTGTAATTTCCTTCAGTGAAAATTTAAAGCCCTCTCCTTCCAGTTTCATTGCCCACGTGGCCTTCTCCATCACTTTTCAGGTCCTTCCTGTATCAATCACTTTCCCCTCCATCCTTCTCTTTTTCCCACCTCTGCTTCTTCCGGTTTTACTGGACACAGAATCACTTTACTTACTGGTTTTCTCGTCTTTCATGAAGATGCTGTACTGGGGACAAATTTCAAATCTTAAACTTTTTCTTTTCTTGTAATATCACTTTACTTGACACTAAAATTCTACGTCCCAACGAGGCTCTTGGTGTCAGATCCACTCCTGCTTCATGTCACGAGCCTGGACTGCTTCCCCATCTAATTGAGTAAGGCACAAAGCCCCAGAGAAGGTCTGTTTCTTCCATGAAATCATCTCAGATTTATCACAGGCCAGCTGCTAACGAAACTTTACCTAAGCTTGACATTTTCTTGACCAAAACCTCCTCTCCAACTGTGTGCTTGTACTTATTACTCCAAAAATACCAACCCCTTCAACATAATAATGAAAACGCTGTCCAATGATGTATTGGTCCAGGGAACTTACGTTTCTGCTAAAACGATCTGTGATCCACTAACTTCATCAGTTTTATCTCCCTTAATAAAACTGTTGGAAAATGATTAGCTTAGTACTTCCTTAAACTAGGTACTCAAAAATCCATCTCGATTTCATATTTGTCTTTTCTATAATATCACTTCCAAAACAATCACTTCCATTAAGTAATTAAACCTTATTATTAACCCTTTACAAATACCAACATCAACAGACAGTATATCGCATATATCACCCATGCAGCTAAAATAGTTCAACTAGGATTTTAACTGGAAACGTTCTTAAATATTTTTTAACTGAAAATCCTTCTTTGGGTGGGAAAAACGCATGGTTCGTGCTACTGGTGTTTTGAGCACAGTTCAGAAAATGCTAAATTCATGAATTAATCAATCACTTCCACGTGCACATCCTGTGCTAGGCTATTCCCAAATGTTTGAGTATTTGGCATCTGCTTTTGTTAACAATTCAGCAAACAGATATGAAGCACCTGTTACACCAAGCCAGATCCATTCTCCAATTCCACAGGAGAGGTGTTTAATTTTACTTTATTCATTCATTCATTTAAATATTTACTGAGTGCCAGAAAAGAGGAGAGGCAGGTACCGAGGATATACTGAAGAGCATTTACTTTCCTCATAAACTTACAATTTAGAGGAAGAAACTGATATTAGTTATGAAATCACATAAATATAAAATTTTGACGATTGTGATAAAAACCCAGAACATAAAATTTACCATCTTAACCACTTAAGTTCAGTGTAAGCTATCTCTACGTTGCTGTGCAACAGATCTCTAAAATGTGTTCATCTTGCAAAACTGAAACTCTGTATCCGTTAAACACGAGTGGCTCATTTCCCCTCCCCCCCAGCCCCTGCCGACCACCGTTCTATTTTCTGTTTCTGTGATTTTGACGACTCTCGGTACCATACAGGGGAAATCATATGGCATTTGTCTTTTAGTGACTGGCTTCTTTCACTGAGCATAATGTCCTCAAGATTCATCCATACTGTAGCGTGTGACAAGGTTTCGTTCTTTTCAGAGCCCGCATAACGTTCCATTGCCTGCATGGATCACGTTTTGTTTATCTGATCATCTGTCGACAGACAATTTGTTGTTTCGACCTCTTGGCTACTGTGAATCATGAAGCTATGAACAAAGGTGTACAAATGTCTCTTTGAGATCCTGCTCTCAGTTCTTTCGGGAATAAGAAGTGGAACTGCTCCATCCTATGGTATTTCTGCGTTTAATTTTTTGCGGAACCTCCATACTCTTTTCTGCAGCGTCCGCACCATTTTACATGCCCACCAACCGTGCACAAGGGTTCCGTTTTTCCACATTTTTGCCAACACTTGCTATTTTTTGAGGTTTTTTAAATAGTGGCCATCCTGATATGTGTAAGGTATTATTCTCATACACAAATTTTTAATTGCGGTAAATGCAAGGGAGGAGAGGTAAACTGTGTTAAAAGAACACGCACTGCGAGGGTTTCACCTTGTCAGGGACACAAGGAAAGGTACCTGTAGGAAGTAATGACTCGCCTGAGGTCTGGAATCCAGGCGAGCCCTAGCTACATAGAAGGCGGAGACCAGGGCATGCAGGAAGTGAGGGGAGCAGGTGCAAACGCACTGTGGGAGCCCAAGCAAGGCCTGCTGGGAAGTGAGGGAAGGCCAGTGCAGGTAGGGCAGGAGCAGGCTGAGGGCTGCACAGGGCTAGGGGCTTGGCAAGTGGCCTGGACCTTTACCCTGCGGGCAACGAGAAGCCAGGGGAACAACTCCATCAGACTTATGTTTTGAAATACTTTGGCTGCAGTAGAACGATGGGTCCAGACAGACTGCACGCTAAGAAACTAGTCACGAGGCTACTGCAATAGTCCAGGCAAGAAACGCCATAGCACCAAACTAACTGGGCAGGACTAGAACTGGATGGAAGGAGACACAGGTAGGAGAATGACAGGGTGCGGATTCAGCATAATGATGGGGGAAGGGGCCTGAAACTCCAGAAGGAGAAAAAGGATGAAGGGTTCGCACAATCTTAGGAATTAAGAAATCCTACTTAGAAATTGCCACTTGTTGAACAAATTAACTACCTGTTCGACACAGACCTAGTTTATTTTTGGTGGCACATGTTACAACTGCTCAGCTGGTTGCAGCAGGTCGGAAAAGAAACCAAAGGCCCATGTCCTGACCTCTTCCCTCCCACATTCAGGAGGATGTGGCTGGGGAATTAGCCAATACTTTGGAAAAACTACCTGAAGTCAGACCCACGCTTCGTAAATCTTGCTTTATAAACTCTGCTTAAAGCAATTAATAAGCAGAGATGAACAGCTCAGGGGTGCCCAGATTTTATTCTTTAGGGGAAAGCCTTGTGTAAGAGCCGAGACCCTTGTCATTGTAGGTGACGGAAATCAAAGTCAGGCACTCACACCCTGGTGCAGGGGAAGGTCCTGAGGCCAGACTTCTCCCAAGCCCCAATCTTATCTGAGCCTGGGTTTCCCACCTCTTCATCTTGCCTGCACTAAATTTAGCTTTGGAGAGTGAATCTGCTGGTGAAGAGCGGGGCTGTCCAATACATTAGCCACTGTCTGTCCAGATGTGGCTATTGAGCGCTTGAAATTGATCAGGTCTGCCTTGGGATGCGCTGCAAATCCGATATACACACTGGATTGCAAAGATATAGTGCAACGATGTAAATTATCTCAGTAATTTCTTTTAACGTGGATTATACATTGAAGTGATACTATTTTGGAAACGTTGGGCTAACTATATTAATAAAACTAGCTTAACCTGTTTCATTTTCCTTTTTTTAATGAGGCCACTGGAAAATTCAAAATTATGATGCGTCTCCCATTATACGTCTGCTGCACAGTGCTACTCAGGACCGTGTGACTCTGAGCCACGTTGAATTCTTGGCTGCAGAGAGAAAGAGGGCCCTCTTAGAAAAACTTCTATTTCCCTCCATCTCTGTTTTGAACAATCAGTTCTACCCAAGCATGCCTTCTTTTTCCTGGGGGGGTGGGGGCCGGCAGGGGAGGGGCATAGGAAGGCCACAGAAGGAGGTAAAGCCCCCTTGGTAGCCTGACTTTCCGACTTGGAAGATGCACAGTAGGGAAAGTTCACCAGCTGCTTTTCTGCAACATAACGAATTTTCCAGCAGAGATAGGAGAGCTCTCACTGCCTTAACTTGACCCAGCTGATTCTACCTTTTGTATCTGTAACTTAATGATTTCTTCATTCATTAGGACTCTTTACAGAAGTAACAGAAATCCAACTTGAATTGTCTTCTGCAAAAATGGGAGTATATTGATTTAGTGTATCTGAAAGTTCAGAGACAGCTCCAGCTTCAGGCAGAGCTGGATCCAGGCACATACTCAATGCCAGCATCTCTCAGTTCAGCTTTCCTCTGTGCTCGATTCATCCCCAGCCAGACACTCTCTTGGCGGTGGCCCCTTGCAGCTCCAGGCTGATGACATCCCTGATATATAACAAACCCAGCAGCAAGAGAGCTTTCCCCTTCCGCTATTAGTTTCTATTTAAAAAATCCTTGAATTGTCTCTAAGTGGCCTTGGTGGGTCATCATGCTGTCCCTGAATCAATGGCCATGGTCCACGAGATGAAGCTGGTAGTTGACTAGTCCTGGGTGTCCAGTCCAGACCCAGAGGTAGAGCAGAGGTAGAACCAGCACTGTTTGAATGCGCGTTCTGAAAAAGGGGACGGGACTGGGGGGGGCTGTGACCAGAAAAGGGGGAATTGGATGTAGGGCAGGTGATAGACAAGGAGATACCGCTGCGCCCATGTTGCTGCTGCTGGGCTGAGCGGGTGCGGTTGCCTTCACAGCACCCTGGGAAGGACCTGCACATCTAAATATGCCCTTCTTTCTGTTTCTATCCTTTATCAAAACCGGGGAACCCTCCTACACTGTTGGTGGAAATGTAAATTGGTGCGGCCACTATGGAAAACAGTACGGAGGCTCCTTAAGAAACAAAAATAGAGCTACGGCAATCCCACTCCTAGGCATATATCCAGAGAAAGCCATGATTTGTAAAAATACATGCACCCCATGTTCATAGCAGCACTATTCACAAAAGCCAGGACATGGAAGCAACCTAAATATCCACTGACAGATGAACAGATAAAGAAGATGTGGTGCATATATACAATGGAATACTACTCAGCCATAAAAAAGAACAAAACAATGCCATTTGCAGCAACATGGATGGACCTAGAGATTATTATACTAAGTGAAGTAAGTCAGACAGAGAAAGACAAACATCATATGATATCGCTTATATATGGAATCTAAAAAAGGATACAAATGAACTTATTTACGAAACAGAGATAGATTCACAGACATAGAAAACAAACTTATGGTTACCAAAGGGGGGTAGGGATAAATTAGGAAAAATAAATAAATAAAATGTATATTCGATTTTTTTTTTTTTTTTTTTTGCGGTACACGGGCCTCTCACCGCCGCGGCCTCTCCCGCTGCGGAGCACAGGCTCCGGACGCGCAGGCCCAGCGGCCATGGCTCACGGGCCCAGCCGCTCCGCGGCATGTGGGATCCTCCCGGACCGGGGCACGAACCCGCGTCCCCTGCATCGGCAGGCGGACTCTCAACCACTGCGCCACCAGGAAAGCCCTGTATATTAGATTTTTAGAAAAGAACAAGGTTGGAGACAAAGGAGAACGGGGTGCCGGATGAAGGACGGACCTGCATTTCTATCAAGTAAGACTCTGAAATCAATGGCCATCTCCTTATAAGAGACGCGTTGTCCTGCACTAATGATTTGTGTTTACTTTTGTGCCCATCTAAAATTTTCCATAATAAAAAGTCTTAAAATTTTTTTAAAAAATAGGTTGCAATAATTTTAAAAATCTGTGAATGAATTCGCTGGTGGTCCAGTGGTTAAGACTCGGCGCTTTCACTGCTAGGGGCCCAGGGTTCGATCCCTGGTCGGGGAACTAAGATCCTGCAAGCCTCATGGTGTGGCCAAAAAAAAAATAAAAAACAAACTTGTGAACGGAAGTGCACTATAGTTGCAGACACAGGTAACCTAGATTTCTCTTTTCCTGCCTTTAGCCAAAGCAATGCCAAACACTTACGACAGCTGCTTGATCCGGTTCAAAAAGCATACGATTTCCTCACTGAACATGTGATACCTTGCAGTGCCAAAGCAATGACAATACCTGAAGCTCTCACTTCCTTTAAGTCCTTCCACTACTCTGATGCTCCGGATGCTGTCGACAAGAGCTTTGCATGCTCATTTACACGAAATGGGGAAACCTGGGCACACGCTTCCTAGCGTGGTATGATTCTGTTTTCTCCCCTCTTAGTCTAACCTACCCTGTTATCGTTTCCTGCACGAATCCTTTATCTAGTGGCCTTTATCAGGCACCTCTCTCTCTCTTACATAGAACAAACCTAAAGAACACGCATGTTTTTGGCAGAGTGTGAGGTGGGGAGAACTACAGCTCTGGTCACCAGACGAGGCATCTCCCTCCGCAGATGTCTGAGAAGTAAAGCCCTGCAGAGAACCTCAACCCCAGGCCCCCCATGCACAATTCCACATGTTTGGAGAAAGGAAAAGTTCAAAACCACATCAAACATACTCTGCGAGCACGGCGTATAAATATTCCAAACAAACAAAATCAGCGTGTAACGTGTACTTCAATTTGCTGACAGATATTTTAAAAATTAACATCAGAATGAATGGCAAACACCAACACCACCACAAGACCTTTAACCCCAGAGAAAAATAACTCACAATCAAAGCCGCCTTGGCCTCGAATTAGCGCACAGCATCCTTGAAACGAGAGGCCAAGATAAAACAAACCGCCAAAATGGAGAGAACGGTGCAGAGGGTCGGAGGCAGAGCTAAGAAAATGAGGGCTTTCCGTAAAGCACTGAAAAAAAGGAACTCTACATTTATATTTGAAAAATTCTATTACACTGCAGGGCAAGTCACTTCAGATACAATTTAATAAAAGCAAAATTTTAAGAAGGAGTGACTGACATCTATTTGACCCCTGGTTTGCACCAACCATCACCCTAGGTGCTGGCCATCATGACAAGGTGTGCGGGTTCGTACCCTGAGGTCTAGGGGACTTGGGAAGTCCCAGATACTCCTCTCCCCAGCCTGACCGAGGTACTGGTTCTTTCTTTCGAAGCCCTCGTTTGCTCATACAGTTGTAGAGTCGATTGTCAGATGAGCTAATGCTTAACTCATTATATACGTAATTTCACAGAACATATGTATATGAACATATATTTTGTCTGGGACATAGTACTTTCTCAATAGACATCACCTACTATTACTTACACGCCTTATTTTCTTTCATGTCCTTATTAACTCCAAAGATAGATATTATCTACTACTTATACCTGACGAAACTAAGGTTCAGAAATAACACGATTATGGCTATTATGAACAACAGACTTAACTTGATAAATTTCTTAGGTACTAGGTTAATCTAGTTCAAATCCCACTTTCACCGTTAGGATTTGCAGTGAATAGGAAAGAAGTTTGAGTCGGGCCACGTTCACCCAGATCTGATTGATCCCGCGGACCTGCAGGAAGCAACCAGGAACCAGCGGGTGCCGGTCCCATCCCTGCCTGTAGGGAGAATCTGGAATCACTCTGAGGGGCGAAGGATTTCATAGAACACACTTTCTTCCTTGTTTGGTAATCAGGAAGAGAAAAAAAGAAACAGCTTGGCATGACATGTAGCGACTACAAAAGCCATTTTCAGATGGAACTCTTGTCAGATACCTGAATTTTCTGATTTTCAGAGCCCAAATATCTATGGGCCTATATTTATATTGAGAACTCCACTAGATAGCCCTGATCATATGAATGTTTCTGATTTTTCTTTTCATTATCAATGAAGAACTTTTTGTTGTAGTTGTAATTTTTTTCTAGGGATTAGTGTGGGGAGGCTTCAAGGGGGCAAAACACATATGAATGCAGGGACCCTGGATGTGGGCAAACGCATATCAACGTAGGGGCCCTGGACGTGGGCAAACGCGTATGAACGCAGGGGTCCTGGATGTGGGCAAACGTGTATGAATGCAGGGGCCCTGGATGTGGGCAAACGCATATGAACGTAGGGGCCCTGGACGTGGGCAGACGCGTATGAACGCAGGGGCCCTGGATGTGGGCAGACGCATATGAATGCAGGGGCCCTGGATGTGGGCAGACGCGTATGAACGCAGGGGCCCTGGATGTGGGCAAACGCGTATGAATGCAGGGACCCTGGATGTGGGTGACAAGAGGTACAGACACGGAGAAACCCGGAAGTCCCTACCTTCTTAATTTTGTTCATATCGCTATTTTTTCAGATAATAATGTCATCCAGAAACACAGCATGTTCCTTTTTGTAAGTTAGTCTTATTATCACACACAATGCACAAGTTGAAAACCAAAATGCAAACTGGACTTCAACCAGTAATCTGGCCACGATCCGCACACAAGAAAGTTATTTCAAACCAAGAGGCAAGTCTCCAGTGGTAGGACTTCCTACCTTACCAGGCTGACCGCTTCTCACCCTAGCCGGGCCCCATGCTCCTGAAATACGTTCTTTGAGGAAAATAGGACCAACTCTATCCAATATTGCTGTATTAAAGATAATTCCAATGAATTTACGACATTCATATTAGGTGTTTCTGGGATGTTATCATCTAAAACACTCATAATTGCAACACTCGAGTAATTTGTTACCAAATCCTTAAATAAATCTACAAGCACCTAACTTTGAGTATAATATATCATGCGATATTAAAGCCTTAGGCCTGTTTTTTAAAAAAATCACCTATTTCCTTAGTTGCCCTTATACCGGTGAACATAAGAGAAACATCCCGACATCCACAGGAGGCTGGAGAGTGTTTCCTGACACCTGCTTCTCACTGAGGCTAGGCAGCCCTGACAGGACGCTCCTGCGAGGGCCCTCTCGGGGGGTAGCCTTCGAGGCCGGCGGCATCTGCTATCTGGACAACTGTGTAAGAGACTTTGCCTGTTTTTGCTGTTTCTGTCAGTTCTTTCATAGCGGCGGTCGGATTCTGGAGCTAGCGTCTCTCGTTGTGGTGAACGACAACCCCAGGCAACTTTACCAGCTGCGCATGACAGGTCACGTCTCCGATGGGTTTCTTTCAGAAGCAAACATGCTTCTTTGCCAGAAACCCCCAGCGAACGTCTCCTCGCGTCTCCTTCAGGGTTTTGAACCACCCATGACAGCATGGGGTTGGGATCAAGCTCCCTGCTGCACTTAGGGATGGAAAGGGCTCCCTGAGCAGTTGGGTGCTTGCACAGGAGCTGGAATGGGATACAAACCGGGCCCCTCACCAAAGGGGGAAGCAGGATGGGTGCTGGGGACAAATGACCATGTCCCACGCCACAAAAGTTAACCTGAGGACAGGTCCTCTCCTGGCCCTCCGGCTGGCCTCTGGCCAACATAGATGTTCTGGAATGTTCTGGAATGTTCCGAGCAGAGATGGCCCTTACCCCTGCTTCTCGGCTTACTTCCTAGAGCACAAGCAACCTGGAAACAAAAACGGTCTTTTTATATTTATATGGAAAATACCCAGGCCTGAGATTTTGCTCAGCTGCAAAGTCCAGGAGAAAGCCAGCACGTAGGGAAGATGACTAATTAATCTCTTTGATCCAAGGGCGGCACCGTGACAACCAGCCCTCGTCCTGCCCACTTGCAGTCCATAGGGATTTGCACTATGTATACAAAGTGTGTATATAAAACTCAAAAGTAAACTCAGTCCTGGATTTAGGATTAAAAAAAAAAGGCTGCCCTATGTCAGAAGCTAGCTGGAGCCTGGAGCGTGGCACTGCAGACAGAGTTAGCAGTCTGTAGGCTTTGAAGTGAAAGGCTTTCCCCCTCTTTTACTAGCCATGAAAAGAACTTTAAAAGAAAAGCATTGGAGTTGGTGAGGAGTATTTTTCCGTGGCGAACGATGTAACGTCCTCGGGTATAATCCTCTATTTAGAAAACCGGGGCCTTACAGCTGACACCACACCACCTGCCGGCCCTCACAGACCCACTGCTCAGAGAAACAGGGCCCTGGTGGACATTTAAAGATGCTGTCTTCTCCTGGAACCCCCAGCACTGGCTTGAACATTGTCATGGGGTCATATTTTAGGTGTTGTGAGCAGGGGCTCTCTAACTTTAAGTGGAAGAATAGTCTGGAGACTTATCAAAATTCAGAGGCTGGGGCTCCAGGTGCAGGGATTCTGAGTGTGTGTGTGTGTGTGTGTGTGTGTGTGTGTGTATGTGTGTTTCAAGTACATATTTTTTTTTTGGTGGGGAAGGAGGTTGTCATTTTAACAAGCAGCCCAGGTGATTCAGATGTAGGTGGTCAGTGGACCCTACTAAGAAACTTCACATCAAGAACCTGTAAAATGTTAAAAATAAAACAAACAGGGCTTCCCTGGTGGCGCAGTGGTTGAGAGTCCGCCTGCCGATGCAGGGGATGTGGGTTCGTGCCCCGGTCCGGGAGGATCCCACTATGCCACGGAGCGGCTGGGCCCGTGAGCCATGGCCGCTGAGCCTGCGTGTCCGGAGCCTGTGCTCCGCAACGGGAGAGGCCACAACAGTGAGAGGCCCGCGTACCGCAAAAAAATAAATAAATAAATAAAACAAACAACAACAACAAATCAAAAAGAAAAAAAAAAGAACCTATAAAATGTTGAAATTCTTTAGCCAAAAGAAATGGGAGTTTAAGTCACAATATTCCTATTTATAAAGGCTCAAGAAAATAATTTATCACTGCAAGATAAAGAAGAACAGGCATGTCTTACTATTCATTCCCACAGGTACTCCTATTATATCTCCACCATAGTCCTCTGAGATAACTAGGTCGGGTAATAGTATTCTGACTTTGCTGATAAGGAAATAAAGCAGGTTAAGTGATTACCACAGGCTCCAAAGTTAGTTGCGGCAAGTCTCTTGACTTTTAAACAAAGGTCAAATAAGAGGCACACCCTCAGAGACCCCCAGAGTAGTAAGCCTTGAGAAATACATGAAGAAAATAAAAGCCCATTTCCTGATCCAGGTGTAGATCAAGTTTTCCTCACCTCTCTAATTCAAAACCCTACTTCAGCAGGCAACTCTGCGCTAAAGAACGTTGATAGTTTTCCACCCACAGGCCTTGGCTATGGGGACCCATCATGGAGAAGCTTACATAACCCATGGTTACGATACTGGCAGAAAGGAAAACACACGGTCCCGTATGGAAAAACCTCATCACATATTTTTCCCCAGCTGAGGGCTGTGGCATCACCCAGGACAGACATAACCGGAGTTTCTAAGTTTCTAATTCACTTTAGGTGAATTCACTGTGGGCCTAGGAAAATGGAAAAACAGGGTGCCCCCTTAAGATCCCACAAATGCTGACTGTTCTCAGGAGAGGAAGGATACAGAGGACTCTTTTATTTTATTTTTTAAATTAATTAATTAATTTGTTTGTCTTTATTTTTGGCTGTGTTGGGTCTTCGTTGCTGCCCGTGGGCTTCTCACTGCGGTGGCTTCTCTTGTTGCGGAGCACGGGCTCTAGGCATGCGGGCTTCAGTAGTTGTGGCTCGCGGGCTCAGTAGTTGTGGCTCACGGGATCTAGCGCTCAGGCTCAGTAGTTGTGGCGCACGCGCTTAGTTGCTCCGTGGCGTGTGGGATCTTCCCGGACCAGGGCTCGAACCCGTGTCCCCTGCATTGGCAGGTGGATTCTTAACCACTGTGCCACCAGGGAAGCCCCAAAGGACTCTTTTGATTCGAGAAATTTCCACTGGGACTTCCTGACGCACTGGTTGGCTTTCATGGACCACACTGTGAGGTGCTTCAGGGAAGATGAAGGTGCTTTGATAGTGGAAAATCCCCCCCACACTACAGCCCTCCCTCCCTTTGCACTCAGGGCAAAACCTGCCTTTTCCTCATGAGAAAAACTCCACATATCGTGGACAAGACAAAGAAATAGTCAATCGAATTGGTTTAGGAAACCCCAGCAGAAACGATGTTTCTTTTCAACAGTTTAGGATGCTACGAAGAGACAGAACATTTTGTGTGAGGTCTATCTCCGGCTCCTAAGTGAGAAATGCCGTTTGCCACCAGACACTAGTTTAATTCTACAGCTCAAAAGAACCATGTTCCTTTGCCAAAACCCTACTGCTTCATGAACGACAAGAAAATGGTTTATAAAAGTCACTAGAAACATTCTTATAATAATAACAACACTAATTTTTAAAAAGCAGCCTTTTCCCAGAATACCATCACCCCTAAGCATTCACCAACCGTCTTCGTCAGCTTGGGCTGCTGAAACAAAATACCACAAAGCGGGTGGCTTTATCGACAGCAGAAATTTATTTCTCCCCAGGTTTGGAGGCTGGATGTCTGAGATCAGGGTGCCAGCCTGCCTGGGTTCTGGTGAAGACCCTCTTCTGGGTTGCAGACGTGTAACTTCTTGCATCTTTTTTTTTTTTTTCCTGCTGTTTCTGTCAAGCGTTTTTTAAAAATTGAAGCATAGGTGAATTACGATACTGTGTTAGTTTCAGGTGTACAGCGAAGTGATTCAGTTACATGTGTGCGCATGTACATATATTTTCAGATTCTTGTATCTTCACGCTGCAGAGGACGAGTGAACTGGCTCTCGGGCCTCTTCTCATCAGATCACTAATGCCTCCCAAAGGCCCTACCTCCATGCTGGAGGCTGAGGTCAGGCCTTCAACATGAAGTTGAGGGGAACACAAGCATTTAGTCCACAGCCCCAGCCCAGAACGAAAGGGATGTACATGGCTCCGCCATATTTTCAACTTCCCCCAAAGGAGCTGCCTCCTGTCACTGACTGCCCCTCTTTCTTTATGACAGTACATCACCCCTCTGGAGACAGCAGAAAGCCTGTCTGAGATTTCAGGCTTGTTTAGCCACTCTCCACCCAAGTGATTCTTCGTAAGTGTTAAAAAAAAAAAAAAATTAAAAAAAGACTTCCCTACCACTTTTCAGAGAATGATGGCGGCAGACACAGGGTGAAGGAGCATTAAAGTTGGCCTTGACATTGTTTTCTGATACCCTGTCTCCACTGAGAGCTCCATCCTGGAGCAAGATGAGAGAAAAGAAAGAGCTCTTTCAACACAGACAGCGGATTACCCACCCGGCCGCCCCGGAATGTGAAAATTACAGTAATATCTCCTTCCATGTCTAATGAAAACCTCAGTCTCAGCCAGCGATGGCTGATTTCAAAGCAACATCGTCTGCCTCATGGAAACAGACCAACCAACCAAAACGCTGAAACGACGTGGTTTATGTTAAAAAAAAATCTTTTTATACCCAAGTGAAATGTGATTTAATACTACAGTTTCTTTGCTTTTGGATGGTAGGAATAGCTCATTCGATTTTTTCGGGAAGTCCCCAGCTATGGAAATTTCACCATTTATGCTGAGCCTGCAAACCATACGGGCATGCAACCCGGACACTGAAAACGTGGCGTGTCAGTGACTACATGGTAGATGGTCCCTCCACACTTCAAAAGTCAACCTCCTGACGGGCTGGTGACCATCTTAATGTCTGAACTGGAGTCCCTGGTGCCGGCGTACACAGAGGGGTCACTAGAGCATCCCTCCGTGGATGCAGCCCACCCAGTATGACCTCACGTGGAACAGCTGCTGGGCATGTATCTAGACTTGGGAAGGCCCAGAGTTTGGGCTCATTTCTGCAGAGTAAGTGAGGCAAAGATGGTGGCCTGATGTGCCATGCACAGGCCTGCTCCTAAAATATGTAGTCCTGGGGCAGGAACCAGCAGGAGCCCCCAACCCACAGTCCTTCTCTTCCCACGTTGGTTCTGACTCACGGTACAAGCGTCCTCATGCAAACGTGGGTGGGTGTCCCAGAGCAATCCTCCAGTGGACCCAGCACACATCACCCCCCTACAAAGTAAGCTGTCCTTGGGCCCAAGGGTGCGCTCCGGGCCTGGATCCGGGGAGAGAACCAGGCAGGCCTGGTGAGTAGGCTTCTGGCCATTTGGAAGACTCGGGGTCCTGGGAACCCGGGGAATGCACTAGAGTCGGGATGCTGCCCTCGCCCCACGACTGCCTGCCCTGTGAAAAGGGACACGCCCAGCCAGGGACCACCAGCGCAGAGACCTCCAAAGGACTTCAGATGTAAAGAAAAAAGAAAATGCAATGTCTTCATAAACATTCTGTGTCCCTTACTACCAATCACATATTCTTTTGTAAACCCTGAAAAATTTCCCAGTAAAACAAAATTTACAGCTTCATTTGCAAACTGAGGGCATTTGGAACCCAGGGCTTTCAAGGTCCTCTTCAGACCCGATCCTGTGGGATCCTAAGATCCAGGGTGTCAGTGGAGATGGCTCCATCTCAAACACTAGACAAAGATAATATAAAAGACGAAAAAAATAAAATCTAAAGGATTTTAGATTTTAGCATAAAGGTCTTCAACCTCCACCTCTCCAGTTAAGAGATGAACAGTGAGATATTCTGCTTAATTAATGATCTGGTTAGTAGAGTGGTTAGATCTATCCTTCACAGGTGACTAATTCTCACCTAATCAAAGTATAATAATACCCAACATGGAAACCACAATCAGCGTAATCATGGGGTTATGAATGACCCCAAACATCTCCTGTTTTCCAAGTCCAGTGAACTGTACACGAGACCTGTAATTAACACGCAATTCATTAAGGAAATGGGGACGCGGGTAGGTCATTAAGTCGACAGTTTATGTAACAGTTAAAATTTCCAAGGCTATTTCTGTGGCCTGGACAACCTCTTCCAGGGGCTTCGATTTGGTTTGTTTCCCACCTGATACATTTTGACGGAAGCTGGCAACACCAACCTGTCCTGAGACAGGGAAAGCCCACAGTTAATAGCACTGACCTGTCCTTTCATATCTGGAGCGATGGGAATGGTGGGCCAGATGGTTGAGTAGATGCCAAAAAACACCAACCAGATGAGCATGCTTCCCCAGACGGCCAGGTGACTGAACTACAGGAGAAAACAGACACTCAGGCAGGGTTCTCTGCTGAGCCAGTAGCCACCTGCACCAGCCACGGCAGCAGCCCTGGGTCCACGCCACCTTTCTTTATGGAAAGATTTCTACTAGACACCGGTTGAGGGTTTAAGTGACTAGTGGCCCCAAACTATCCTGAAGAGGAAAGTGCTTTTTCCACCACAGCTGACCGTCCTGTAGACCCATCCTACAGTGCTACCAGGCTCCTTTCTGTCCCTCGCCAGTGTTCACTCCACTTTGGAGCGGAATAAATAAGGTATCATTGCTCTGGTAAGAGGGCGTGGGACAGACAAAACGAACAAGATGGGTTTATTTATCATTTTGAGACTTTGTTCATTTTCCAAAGAACTTTTAAAAAATGTGGAATGGATATATCCCTTAGCGATAACACTCAAAGCATCTACTGAGTTGCGAATTTCTTCTCCTCTGTCCTCTTGCAAGGATGATCCTTGACATCTTTTCAGCCACACTCCATGATCTAATCCAGCATGAGCCTCTGCCAGCTGCTTAAAAAATCTGACCACTGCTCGCCACCTCCTCACGTCCCAGGCTAAGCCACTAGCCCCTCTCACCTGGATTCATTGCCTCTGTCTCTCAACGAATTCTCTGCTTCCACATTCACCTCCCACCCCACTCCCAATTAATGAGCACAGAATCAGAAGCCTATTTAAACAGCAGAGACGAACGTGAAACATTGGCCATAATCCTCAAAAGTTGGAAATAACCAAAATGTCCAAAACTCGGGACTGATTCAATAAGGGATGGGATATTGATAAAACTCAATACTCTTTAATCATGAACTATGACCTTGTAGAAGTACATATATATATATATATATATATATTTTAATTTATTTATTTTTGGCTGCGTTGGGTCTTTGTTCCTGTGTGCAGGCTTTCTCTAGTTGCGGCGAGCAGGGGCTACTCTTCATTGTGGTGCGGTGGCTTCTCTTGTTGTGGAGCACGGGCTCTAGGCGTGTGGGCTTCAGTAGTTATGGCGCACGGGCTCAGTAGTTGTGGCGCATGGGCTTAGTTGCTCTGCAGCATGTGGGATCCTCCCGGACTAGGGATCGAACCTATGTTCCCTGCACTGGCAGGCAGATTCTTAACCACTGCGCCAAAAGGGAAGCCCAGACTCTGTGTTTTGTAATACGTTGTCTTATTAAAAATATACACAGAGAACAAAGTCTGGAAGGTTGTACAGGAAATATTAACAGTAACTATATCTTGGTGGTAAAATTATGGAAATTAAAAATTCCTCTTTCTGTCTTTCTGTATTTTCTTTGTGTGTGCGATTTTTTTTTTAATACAATGCACATATACACTGGAAATGAGCTGACTGTTAACAGCTTAGAACTGTATTAAGTGCTCAGCAAACGAATCATCAGGGAATTCTGGTTTGCAAATGTGCCCTGATAAAGATCAAACCACAATTTTTACATGCAAAATTTAAAATAAGGCAGCTAGATATTGTTTACTGTTTTCCTGGGGCTTAAAAAGATACTACACCATAAAAAATATCTATAGTGGGTAGAGAAATAATTCTAGAGAAAACTTACTTTTGTCCAAGCTGTAGTCTCCAAACCGGCTTTCAGGCAAACAGTAACAACAACATACTGTGAAAGAAAGAGGAATTTGGGAAATGCGTTATCCTCACTTATTTTCACTTCCCAGAAGAAATCCCAAATCCTCCCCAGAGGCAGTTTCTCCGGGGCGTCTGGACTTTGAAAGTGCCATCTTGGTAGCTAATTCTCTGGGGGTCAGTTTTAGGAAAATTACAGGCAGGTTCTTATAAGAAAAGTCCTCATTTTAGTGATTGACTTCTCACAAGTAATAGTTACTTTGCCCTTTTCTTAGCTTGGAAGATTTGGGGGAAATCACCTTCCCTTGGTGTTGGTTTTGTTTTTCTTCCCCGCCCCCAACAAGTACACGTGAAACGGTCATCTGAAGAATGGGGAATCTGCTGATCACCTGTCCAGAAATCTTAACTCTGCATAATCTTCACTCAAATATGAGGTAAGCATTTCACAAGGACTCTGAGCTCTACGTGTTGCCAAATCTTGGCTCCCTGTACACCAATGGCGAACAGAAATACGGAGACAGAGTAGGAAATAGAAAAGAGTAGCTTCATTCCTTTTGCCAGGCAAGATAAGGAATCTATAATATGTAGTTTAAAGATGTGAAATAAGTCATAATGACAAAGGCTGTATATACAGGGAGAGGTGAAACCCACACGTGCCATCTAAGAAAGATTCAACAAACAGGTAAACTTACCGTATAAACGATATTTCCAACAAATAAATAGTCTGTGGCATGACCATTGGCCAACACAGTATCTGAAAAACAAAGAGGTTACAATTACCCTCCAGAGCAGAGCACTGCAATCTATTTTATTCAGAATGTAAAAACAGAACTTTAGAGACATTGAGGGAATTTCGAAAATTGCATTGTCTGTGATTCTAATGCCTCCTTTTTCTAACTCTGCATTTCTTCACCTTATATTTTTGCCAAGTGAAGCAAACAAACAAAACCAGGTTTCCAACAAACCGAACAACCAAACCCTTGATCTGTGTGGAAATTTACATTTTCATACAGATTCAAATCTCCCTTTTGTCAGTTAGAAAAAGGAACAGTATAAAAACATATTAATCTGTCTTTGTGGGTGCCAGTATTAGACCTTTTCCATGTGTTCATTTACTAGTCGTCTTTAATTTCCGCTAAATGGGAATTATAGGCCAACAGCAAAAGATAGCTACACGAAACAAAATGAGTTCATGATTACTGAACTCAGAGAATTGAAAAGAATATTCACTACTTGTGTTCCCTGTCAACTTCTGCGTGAACTTCTGGAGTCTATAAACGGGTGAATGCAAACCACCCAGTGAGAGATGCCTAGACAATACAACTAGGATTCTGAAGCTTTAATTTTATAGCTTTCCAATGTTTTCTTCGTAAGGATGACTATTACAGCGTACATAACAATCACTAAGGCAGAACTCTACGAGAATTGTCTAGTTTGGGTCAGCCTGCTGTGAAAAGTCTGGTTTCTACCCTGAGGGGTCAAAGCCTGTTTTAAGATCAGAAATAGTTTCTTTGGGTGACACTGCCAATCCCCTTTTATTCTCTTTTATACTCATCTGTGGCCTACAGGCCAAGTGTATAGGGATTTTTCTGTTCAAATTTCCAACCCAGTAGCTGTTGTACACACATATTTGGGCTCACCAATTTACCCAACTGTTTGTTGAAGAATCTGATTCTTATTAAAGAATCAAGATCCTTTTAGTTTCGCAAACACCGTAAGGATCAAGTACCATCACAGGGAAAATCTGGTAGTGGTGGGACCCTGCATCCAGCCACAGGGCAGGCCCTTTCTGCTAATTCTAGATAAGTAAATTTGTGGATAAGGACAGATGAACCCACAAAGTGACATCACGGGCTGCGTTAGGTACTGGCCTAAACCCAGGGATTGCTCCTGGGGACCGTGACAGTTATCCTAGGGTGGCCACCGACTTCAAAAGGATTAATCTCAAAGCCTAGGGGAGACATGGTGAAGGGAGAATCAAAACTCAGGCAGGACTTCATTAAAAAGGAAGGAAGGAAAACAATGATCAGAAAAGTAAAGAAGAGGCTACGTTAAGCTCGAGAAGGCCACAAGTTGATATATTGGCAAACAGCTATTCAAAACTGTAAGGGTTTGCATTTTAGTAACTGGCCCTAAGATTGCTTTAATAATAAAGACGACACTTTTAAAGAAAAGCCTCAATAAAGGAACACTTGAGATTAGACAGGAGACCATTGCTTTGATTCTAACAGAGATGATAGCTGTGAAAGGGGTAACATTAGTCTTTTATTTACAGGACAAATATTTATTTAAAGCCTACTTTAAAGTGGGAAGTGGGGAGACAAGATCCCTGTCTCCGTGGAGCTCCCAGTACAGTGAGGGAGACAAGACAAAAACACACAAAGACGTAGAAGGTATGGAATAGAGAGGTATGGAATAGAGACGGACGGGGCTGCTACTTTAGACAGGGAGTCCCGCAAAAATCTCTTTGAGGAGGTAACATCTGAGCAGATCGCAATAGTTCAAGGGAGTTAAGTGAACATCTGGGCTAGAGCATTCCAGGCAGAGGACTGGCCAACAGTCTGAATACAGACAGCAATGATGAGTTCAAAGACCATCACAAAGGCCAGTCTGGCTGCAGACTCTGGGGAGAGCGCCCAGACAGTAAGAAGGGGCCAATTAACACAGGTCACAGTGAGGAGCTCGAATTTCTCTGTTAACTACGACAGGAAACCAGAGAGTAAAATGGTATGAGTTACATTCTTAAGGGAATAGTCCAGCTTTTATGGGAGAACAGATCCTGGACGACCAAGAACAGAATAATAACAGATGCAATTCCAGTTTGGAAATGATTGTAGCAATCCATCCAGGAGGATGATACTGGTGGCATGCAGAGTTGGGTCCAATATGGTAGCCTTGAGCTGCTGTTTACATTTAAATTAATTAAAATACAATAAAAAAATTCAGTTCCGGCTAGGGATTGGGGAGGAGGGGGGAATGAGGCATTACTGCAGCAAGTGTACAGCGTTTCAATTTAGGTTGATGAAAAGATTTTGGAATAGATTATTGGTGATGGCTGTAAACATTCTGAATGTAATGCCTCTGAATTGTATACATAAAATGGACCATAGAACTAAAACCAAAAAGCTCTAGGATAAAACATAGGATTAAATCTTTATGGCCTTAGATTTGGCAATCGTTTCTTAGCTTTGGCACCAAAAGCACCGTGACAAAAGAAACAAGTAGATCAATTAGACTTCATCAAAATTAGAAACTTTTGTGCTTCAAAGGACACCATCCTGAAAGTGAAAAGACAAACCTCCGGAATGGAGAAAATATTTGCAAATATTTATCTGATCAGGAACCTGTATCCGGAATACAAAAACAACTCTTACAGCTCAACGGTAAAAAGACAACACAATTTAAAAGTGGGAAAAGGCTCTGCACAGAAATTTTTCCAAAGAAGAGGTACCGATGTCCAAGTACATGAAGGGATGCTCAACGTCATTAGACACCAAGGAAATTCAAAACCAAAAACCACGAGATATCATTTCACACCCACCAGGGTGGCTATGATACAAAAGATAGATAGTACAAGAGGTGGCAGAGGATGTGGTGAAATTAGGACCCTCAGACACTGCTGGTGGGAAAGGAAAATGCTGCAGCCATTGTGTAAAACTGTCAGGCAGTTCCTCAAAAGGTTATGCCTAGGGACTTCCCTGGTGGCACAGTGGTTAAGAATCTGCCTGCCAATGCAGGGGACACGGGTTCGATCCCTGGTCCAGGAAGATCCCACATGCTGCTAAGCAATTAAGCCTGTGCACCACAACTACTGAGCCCACGCTCTAGAGCTCGTGTGCCACAACTACTGAGCCTTCGAGCCACAACTACTGAGCCCACATGCCACAACTACTGAAGTCTGCACCAAAACTACTGAGCCTGTGCTCTAGAGCCCGTGAGCCACAACTACTGAGCCCACGTGCCACAACTACTGAAGCCTGCACCACAACTACTGAGCCTGTGCTCTAGAGCCCGTGAGCCACAGCTACTGAGCCCGCGAGCCACAACTACTGAAGCCCACGTGCCTAGAGCCCGTGCTCCGCAACAAGAGAAGACACCACAATGAGAGGCCCGCACACCGCAACGAAGAGTAGCCCCCGCTCGCCGCAACTAGAGAAAGCCCGTGCACAGCAACAGACACCCAATGCAGCCATAAATAAGTAAATAAATAAAATTAAAAAGCAAACAAACAACGTTATGCCCAGTTACCATATGACCCAGCAATTCCACTTCTAGGTACACACCCAAGAGAGATAAAATCGTGAATGAAACACACAAAAACTCATACATGAATGTTGATAGCGGCATCATTCACAGAAGTCCACCAAGGGAGAAAACGTGGACTATGCCTACAGTGGAGTATTACTGAGCTATTAAGAGGAATAAAGTACTGGTACGTGCAACGACATGGGTGAACCTTGAAAAATCTTACGCTAAGTGAAAGGAGCCAGTCACAAAAGGCCGTGTATCATACGACTCTACCAGTGTGAAATGTCCACAATAGGCAAATCTATAGAGACAGCAAGTAGATTAGTGGTTGCAGGAGCTGAGGGTGTTTGGGTGGGAACGGAGAGTGGGTGCTGATAGATATGGAGTTTCTTTTGGGGGTGATGAAAATGCTTGAACATTGATTAAGGCGATAGCTGCAAAACCACGTGAATACATTAAAAACCATAGAACTGTACAATTTAAATGGGTGTGAGGCAGGCAAGACAGGGCGGGGCCCAAGGACAGCCTCTTCATGTATAGGCATTAGACAAAAAGCAAAGCCACTTCCTTGTTCTGCACTTAACGAGGCCATGACTCATAGAGGAACAGCATCTAAAACAGAAACTTTGTAGCATCTGAGCGAGAAACTCCGCAGCATGAAAACCATGGAGCGCGCGCCACCGTCAGGTAGGAAACAGACAGGCTTTGGGGTGACCTGCTGCAGCTGGTTTCATGCTGACCCTTTGAGATAAACGATAATACTATCAGGATGATGAGCCCTCACTGGATGAGAGACTGCACAGCCCACGCAGCCCCCTCACTCTTGTGGTCGAGAGGAGGTCCCGGCCAGACACATGCACAGAAGGGGTCTCAAGTCGTCCTCTGGTAACCTTGGCCGCATTGTAATATCCTTATAAAATCATTAGCATTGTGGTTTTGAACCCCGCCCCCCAAATCAGGTGAATTGTATGGTATGTAAATTATATAGCAATAAAGCTGTTATTAAAAACATTCAGTTCCTCAGTCACACATAACCACGTTTCAGATGCTCAGTCGGTAGCCACGTGGCTTACGGCGACTGTCCCGGAGAGCATGGATGCAGGACATCTCCACCATCACACAAGTTCTGGTGGACACTGCAGGCCAGTGCGTATGTTGGAAGCAGAAGGAAGTGACAACTTTTGGCACGTATTCTGAACAGAGAGATGACAGCATTTGTTTTTGATCTGGGTGGGGGTGAGAGAGAATGGGAAGAATCAACAGAGATTTTGAGGTTTGGGGTCTGAGTAACGAGGTGAACCGTGGTATCATTCACTAGGTCATATTAACGCGGGAACGCTGATGAAAAGGGCGGCCCATGAAAACTCGGTACCATGTGATCGATGTCTGAAATTTACAACAGGAAGAAGAGACAGCAGTGAAGCACGTGCTATTAGGAAGAGAGACAAAAGGATATTTGGAAAAATGAGGTGGAGAGAAGGAGTTGGGTTAGTAGAAAAAGCTCCCAGTAATGAGGGTTAGAAGACCTTGTTCAGCCCCACTCTCTTGTTCCAGCTTTGCCATGATTTCGTATTTTAACATTTTAGGTTCTGGGTCTCAGCGTCCACACCTACAAAATGGGGGTGGTTCTATCAGATACAGACAATGATGACTGAATTATCACCAAGGTTTTTTTAGGTAGAAAATGCTAAGATTCTAAGGTCCATGTTCTTAGCTGCTAAATCAGGGATTCAGTGGTAGAAACCTGAGAGCTTCAGAGCTTCGTCCTGTTCGTTTTAGCTCAGGATGGATTTCCTAACCTCAGTCTCATCCTATGTGTTCACGAATGAAGAAAAGACCCTTTCATTGAGAAAAGCAGTGATCTGAGGGCCCTGAAGTTCTACCTACACGAACCCCCGACAGAGTCTAGAGAAAACTCTGGTCAGATGAAAGAGTTAGAAGGGCTAGGAGACTAAGCTGAAAACCAAGGTTTACAATTATGGCTTGACAACTTGTGAATTTCCTTTTGATGGTAATATTTCAAATGCTGGTTGATTCATGTACTAAAAGAAATTAAATATACAAAGCATTTGTCTAAATATGGAGGGCTTAGAATGTGTTTCATATTTTAAGGATATACAAATAGTGAACAAAAAACTGTTAGACATTGTTAATTCTACATGGAAAATAGATAACATATGTTACTAAGTATAAGACAGGCTCTGTTCTAAGCACATTACCTACGTGAGTAAGTACTTCTTTAATGCTCTGACAATGCTATGAAATGGTATTATGGCCTGCATATTTCAGATGAGGCAACTGGGGCAGCAAAGAGAAGCTAAATGACATGCAAGGTCACACGCTTAGTGAGAAACTGTAAGCTTTGTAATACAAGATTGTTTTCATTAACTGAGTTAGAAAAATGGACCCCAAAGGAGAAAAGAAGACAACTTCAAGGGCAAAAATAGACTAAGAACTCTTTTGAAATACCAACACCTAACAGGGAGGAACTTTCTAGCAGAGAAATAGGTGGAAAGAAAATGAGATTTCACACGGCAGAGATTCTGTACAACCCAGGGCACAAGTGCGGGAAGCAGCAGTAGCCCCTTGAGATCTGGCCTTTTAGTTTGAGTTCATTAGTCCGGAGCTGCTCATCTCAGCACTGCTGACATTTTTCTAGGTAATTCTTAGTTGCGGGGCTGGGGGGCGGCACCGTCCTGTGATTATAGAGTGTCTGGCAGCACCCCTGGCCTCTCCCCACTAGATGCCAGTTGTGACAACCAAAAACGCCTCCAGACAATGCCAGTGTCTCCTGGGGGAAAAATTCCCCGGATTGAGAATCACAGCATTAGAAGAAAGAAAACAGAGGAGCTGGTATAAGTAGAGAGAATATACCCCAAAGTAAGAGTGGCTAATGAGGGGCTTCCCTGGTGGCGCAGTGGTTAAGAACCCGCCTGCCGATGCAGGGGACACAGGCTCGAGCCCTGGTCCGGGAAGATCCCACATGCCGCGGAGCAACGAAGCCTGCACGCCACAACTACTGAGCTTGCGCTCTAGAGCCTGCAAGCCACGACTACTGAGCCCGTGTGCCACAACTACTGAGCCTGCGCTCTAGAGCCTGCAAGCCACGACTACTGAGCCCGTGTGCCACAACTACTGAGCCTGTGCTCTAGAGCCTGCAAGCCACAACTACTGAGCCCGTGTGCCACAACTACTGAAGCCCATGCGCCTAGAGCCGGCGCTCTGCAACAAGAGAAGCCACCGCAATGAGAAGCCCGCGCACCGCAACGAAGAGTAGCCCCCGCTCGCCGCAACTAGAGAAAGCCCGCGCGCAGCAACAAGGACCCTATGCAGCCAAAAATAAATAAATGAACAAATTTATTTTTTTTTAAAAAAAGAGTGACTAATGTAGGGAACCCCCTCCTCTGTGGTCAGGCCGAGGAGGAGAGTGTGGTGGGACCTCACAATTCACACCATCAGCAGAGAAACAGGGTGAGGCCTTGGTACAAAGGGACGCGACTGCCATCGCTTGATGGCCTTTCAAGTGGGTAAACCCTGTGATTACCTCTGGGACTGAGAGCTCACTGGTGAAGAGAACCTCTCCATGGAGACACTTAAGACCACGGACCACCATGCTGGCAATTCGGCATGAACAGAAGGGACAGACAGTGAAACCCAGGGACATCTTCCAACCGCAGCTTCCAGAATTTTATAATGCATGAATTTCTACCTTGCCATGACAGTAAAGCGCTACTGGCATTACATAATATGTCTGCACTTGAACCGATCGGAATGCACCTCAGATAACTTTTAGTGAAGCAGGATCACCCTACTATTTCAGCTCATCATTTTGGAAGGATAACTCAACACTGCATTTTAGCTTTCTGCTTAGGAAAGAGCATCTCCTATCCCAATCGAAACTAATACCACCTGGGAATAATTTATTCCTTGGAGGAGAAACTCCCAAACTAACTTGAGATTCTGGGACACGCCAAGGGCCTCGGGAAAGACAGCATCCACTAAACAAGTCACAAGTCACTGCTTTGCCCACTGTGTTGGGGAAATTCCCACGGAATACAGTCTTCTCTTAAAGGTTATATTTCAACTGTTTTAGAGGCAAATACCTGTGGGCATCATTCCTTGTTAAGATTTGCCAATAACCTCCTCCTGAAGAAAAGATCTGAAGTCCTAAACAATCATTGGCAGAGGAACGCATTAATAAGATACAGCTTGCTTATAATTCAAGGCTGGAAAAGCCCGTTTGGACTGTCGAGTTTATTCCTGAAGCATGTTGCTGACAAATTACTTCTTCCCACTTTGTTTAATCTTAACAGTACTGTTAGGATTCCACCACTCCACTCAGGAAAACAACTTTCCTGTGGTTTAGCTGCTTTCATTTTAGTTGGATATTTAAAATCTCAAGTGATTTTTTTTTTTTTTGATAGGAGAAAAAGAACCTCCAAGCCAAGATGAGTAATTGGGTCCCCAAGCCAGCCTTCAGAACAACATTTATCCACCATCTATGTAAACGATAGGAAGATTACTGCAGACAAAGCAGCATGGGGTGGTATAGAGGGATGTTTGGGAGGAAGGGGGCAGAGAGGGGGGAAAGGACAGTTCAGGCACAAAAGGACTCGGCCTGCCTAGAGGCACGGAGGTGGACTCCTGCCCTGCTGGAGTAGAACCTTGAGATGCATGGGGCGGGGCGGGGCGGGGCGGGGTGGGGTGTGGGATAGGAGCGCTACAGTGGCCAGAATGGTGAGGTCAGCCCGGGCCAGACCACACCAGGTTCTAAAAAAGGTCCCTGTAAAAGAGATCCACCAAACGTGCAGGTGGAGACAGTTGATCTCACTAGACCTTTGTTAACCGGCAGGACGCTGAGCATTTCCCAACGGAAACCTAGCGCTAGCGCACGAAGGCTCAGCAGAGCTAGGGCAGAGGGAAGGAGAATCCGGCGGCCTGTTGCGTCGGCACCGCTGGCGTTTCACTGAACCGTGTGAGATCAGCCAGGCCTTGGCAGGCTGAGGATCACGTCCACCCAGGTGAGAGCTGAAACGTTGCCGGACCAAAAGTCCAGGGAAGGAGTTCCACAGAGTAAAGAACCTGAACAAGCGAGAAAGTTTCCCAACTGCTTTGTTGGATAAAGCACTGAGTCACATTTAGAATGACCAGCTGTGGCCACGCGTGGTGTAAAACCTAATATAATGATGGTGCCGACCACATACATCGAAAGTATTATTACAAAATACCAGAGCTAGAAGCCGCATCCTGAGAGCCAGTCATTCTCTTAGAAGCCGATACAATGCCTTGGCTTCAGGACCCTCAGACCCAAAGCAGCCCCTGAGCCTGTTCGTCCAGACTTACATTATTTGCAAAATCTGGTTGGATCCAGGGACTGACATGATGTAGGTTTAGCCAAATGAGGTTTAGAAACGCAGACACTAAAACAGACTGTTGTGAACAATGGGGACAAACCCACACGGACCCTCGTGTGAGTAGTGATGACCCCAAACGCTGCAGGCAAAAAGCTCTCTGAAAATATCTGTGCGAAAACCCACGGTTTGTGACAAAAGTATGTCTCGTTTTCTAAACAGAATGATAAAGGAACTTACCTCAGATGCTTCCAGAGGGCTAGGTTGATGACATCTTATAAGGATGCCATTTCAATTCAATGCTCATTAAACACATTACATCATGGCCCAGCTAAGCCACAACATGTATTCAGAAAGGGCTCTGACAAAAAGCAAAATCTGAAAACTAAGTTATAGCATAGTGCTGTGCACCCAGAGAGGACAGGGTTTAATAATCAGGAAAACAGATGGGGTGAACGTATGTGTGTGTTTTTAGTGCAGTAAAAATCCGTGGAGTGCCTGGATTCCAAATCACAGGTAGGGCTTCCCTGGTGGCGCAGTGGTTAAGAATCCGCCTGCCAAGGCAGGGGCCAGGGGTTTGAGCCCTGGGCCGGGAAGATCCCACATGCCGCGGAGCAAGTAAGCCCGTGCGCCACAACTACTGAGCCTGCGCCCTAGAGCCCGCGAGCCACAACTACTGAGCCCACGCGCCACAACTACTGAAGCCCGCGCGCCTAGAGCCCGTGCTCCGCAACAAGAGAAGCCACCGCAATGAGAAGCCCATGCACCGCAACGAAGAGTAGCCCCCGCTCGCCGCAACCAGAGGAAAGCCCACGTGCAGCAACAAAGACCCAACAGAGCCAAAAATTAAAAACTTCATATATATAAAAAAAAATCACAGGTATCTCACTCACATAGGACTCCGTCAGGAGAATTAGGGGAGGTGGTACCATTCCCTCCACGTCAGGACACCTGCCAAGAATCCTGGCTGCAGAGCAGATGCCAAGTTCCTCCTGTTTCCCTTCTCCCACCCTTTTTGCTTCTAGAAGCTTCAGCAGCACTAGTTCAGAGCAGGCCTGATTCCAGAATATTAATCAGGCTCTCCATTCCCCCCATCTCACCCCTGGGGCCTCTTAAGACTCCAGAGGCTCAGAGGAGGTATGATGCCAACCAGCTACTATTAGATGAATATCAAGAGTGAAAACGTCTTCCAAGTTTCAAGTAGCTAATTTCCAAATAAGCTTAGAATTAATCCCGCTCCAATGTCTGTACTGTCTGTACTACAACTGAAACAATTCTTTCTGCTTCCAACACTACGTATTCACAAAGAGAAACGTTATTTTTTCCTTTCTTGGTAAAGAGTGGTATAAGCTATTGGAAAGAGTTTCTAAAAGGTAGAGTTTATACAAGTGTTAGTGATTATAATTACATTCATAACCAGCGCTGGGTTAAGTTCCTGGTTATATAAGCCTTTTGCTGGATTTTCTCCTCTTTACTGTGTCAATTTCTGCTGGATAAAGTTAAGGGTATGAAACTCAGATTTCAATCTCTTTTTTCACTCTTGTTTACTAAAAATAGATTTGAAAAAGGAAGTAAAAATGATGGAAAGTGAACTTGACTGCCTGCCAATGTCAAACAGCCACCTCGTAGGCACAGACTCATTCCTGGGAGCATAGTCTAATGACGTTCCGTGGCCCTTCGTACCTAGGTGGGGCCCCATGACTAGCTCTTGCCAATCAGACGTGAGCAGAAGTGATGGATCGCTTCCTGCCAGAGAAGGCTGAGACCAAGCAGTCCTTCTCCTGCTCTCTCCCATCCCCACGTTGAGGCTGAGGGTGAACTCAGGGGCCCTGCACAGATGGAGCGCCACTGTATTGAGAATAACTAGGCCTTGTTTTAATCAGGTGTCGAAAGACACACAGACAGGGACGTGATGATCGTGAAGGAAGGAGTTTATACTCACGGATCCCTAGAAACAGGATGCATGGGGCGTCAGGCAGGGCCAAGGGAAAGCACCAGGGTCAGTCAGGAGGCAGGAGGGGAGAGCATGGCCCAGAGCCTCTAGTGGGGTTTTCACGGGACAAAATGGACAAAGCAGGGTAGGTACACTGTTTAAGCTCAGGATTGGATAGTGTGAATAATTTCAACAGTCTCTGGGTTTTAGGTCGATCCCTAGTTATGTGGTACCTGGCCCGGGGGTGATTTAGGGCAGGGGATATTGGCCTGGTGTGAGAGAGTGAGGTACAGAGATGGCTGGGGGTGTGGGAGCCGGAATGGTTGGCTGGGAAGCAAAGGCGTGCTTGTGGGATAGTTGCTTGCTCTCCCTAGGAATTAGCCAACCCTGGGAGCACAGTCTCTCCAGGATCATGGGCCCAACTATCAGGGCATCACAAATGCAGAAAATAAGAACATATAGTCAATACACCCAGGTACAACGCACTTCTGCGTTCGATCGGTACACGAGGCAGAAGTAAGCCTCTACCGGACTGCGGCCCTGACATTTGGGGGCTGCTTGTTGTAGCAGCCATTCCCACCTTCATACACCTCGATTCAACTTCCCAACAGAAGCTACGTGGGTGGAATCTGACTCACGCTTCTTACAACATTACATCAAACCCAACTGTTTAAAATATATGTAGCTCAGAGTTCATTAAGAGAGACACTGAAACGTAAGAAACATTTGAGTGCATGAAAGCAACGGCCCTTCTGCCCCATTCTGTGTTTCCAAACAACAGTGCTGTAGGCACATGAGGCGGACTTGACGTTACTAGCTCACTGTGTTTAAGGGTAACCAGAACAGAAGAAGACATCCTGAATTTGGAAACTTGGTTTTGAATGCACTCCAGTGACTGGGTTGGCAACTACTGATTTAGATTTGTGCGCTAGCTATAGCTCATTTGTATAATTCCAAGAAGCTTCCAGAGTGTTCTGTCTTTCTCGTTTTTAGCGAGCAAGTTCCATTCACTTCATGTATGTGCTTCAGGATTCTGTGACTGTTCATACTACCCTGTCCTCTCAGTGGCTTTCCCAGATGCAGAGGCCACATGGAGTTACTACTCCCCTTTTCTGTCCCATTTAGCATTGAATGCTCGTCTCTGGATCGTCTCCATTTACCTTAGATCTTAAAATGGGTACACAGTACGGTCACTGACTTTGCAACGGGAAGAAAATACCGGCTATTGTTTCCCGTACCTTACTTTAAAATGCTTTAAAATATAGTATTTTATGGGTAAGTTTTGTGACAGAAGAGCAGACTCTCCCGACAGGTTGAGGACACAGTACAACCAGGCAGACTAGGGAAGCACTCATGGATGCAACATCAGACCCTTCCAATTCCACCCCCTAAGCAGCTCTCTAATCCATCCTCTTCTCTGACATGGTCACGACGCAAGACCACACAACAGCCAGCCAGCCAGATGCCGACAATCATCCCGGCTGGTGTGGTCCCACCAAAATTCATCAGATACGTGGTGCTCTGCTTATAACCCATCAATGGCGCCCAGTAAACTCATACTACAAAAGGCTCACTTGTCCCAACAGGCTGGAAATGGTCTGACTCCTTGGTCTCCATCCTTTGTCGTCCCTTGCTCCCCAATCCTCCAGCCACAGGGGTCTTCTCTGACTAGGAGTCACACCCTCTCACCCCATGCTCTTTCCCGTAACCTGAAACCCCTTCCCCCTACTCTTTTCTGAGCTTGTTCTTGTTCATCCTTCAACTATGCTGTCACATACTCTGGGGGGCAATCCTTAAAGCTGGAACCAGGTTAGTGGTCCTTGCTATGCACTCCATTTGACCTTGACTGTCCTCTCGCTACACTTTTTGTTCAGTCCTGCCTTGTCCGGTGTAAGCTCCACGAGGGCAGGGAACTTGCCTGTTATGTGCGCTACCATCTACCAATACTGACCTGCACAGAGGACACACTCACTTATCTTTTTTTTTTCAATGAATGAGTAATTGATTTTAAGAAGTTGCAATCTCGGAGAACAATGGCAGTCATGCCCCAACTCAGCTGAAAATGAAACTGACATGATATAAAACAACCAAGTTTACAGTAATAGGCATAGGTCATAAATAATTCAAGCTTAAATGACCCAATAATGGCACAGGCAGAGAGAAGTACCCTACATCTCATTTTATACATGTGCACTATCATTTCAGTTTATAAAACATGCCTCGTCTTACAGTAGCACATTTACTAAAAAGTATAAAATAGCCTTCTCCAAGAATGTTCAGAGACCCTGTTGCTTAATTAGTGCCAATAATTATCCACATGGTATTTCAAAGTATCCACAGGGTATTTCTTCTTCTAGAAAGAGTAGGGAATGGTTTCCAGAGTGTGCACTGTGAGGAGTCAAGAACAATTTTTTTCGGGAATTTTTCTCTGCTGGTAAGTATATTCCCATCACCTCCCTCTTAAATTTCATCAAGAAAAATCTGAAAATTTCCTTTTTTTAAATCAAAACGGATTTTACGTCCTTTTGCCAATAACCACATTCCACTTCAAGGAGGGTTGCTCAAATATGCAGACTGGATACACCAATGGAAAGCCCGAGTGTGGCCTGACACCGAGGTCTTGATGAATTTTGGTCCCTGCAAAGGTGATGTCTCTGGTTTTAACCTAAAATCATGTTTCAGATCAAAGGGTGGGAGCTACAGGCCAGCCGTGGCCGTGAGCGTAAGGTTGTGACGGTTGGAAGAAATCTGATTTACGGAATTGCCGGAGTGGAAAAATGTATTTTGAAGCTTGAAATGAATCATCACCAACTCCATCAGCCAAGGAATGTTTTGAAAATTCTATCCAAAACCATGCAAAAATAAGCAAGGCAAAATTCTTGGAAGCTTCCTAAGGAATGAACAACAGGCTCACACCTTCTTAGAAACGTTTCTTCCCAACAATGATGCTGGGAAGTGACCAGCACTGCATGTACCTAAGCCTGTCTCCATGGAGACCGGAGAGAATTTCCCGGTAAAATCCACCATCTTCGCGACACAGTCCACAGAGCATGAAACAATGGAACAAAGCTACTCTGCAGACCCCAGCCCCTGGGGGCAAAGCCCCTCAGGGCTCTGAGTGTGGCACGTGTCTGATGGACAATTTCCAGCAGGACTTGGGGCTGGAGGGGGGCCCAAAGGCACTGTTCTGTGAGATCAGGGTCCCCATACTCTGAAAGTGCCCCAGTTTGTCTCAAACTGGTGTCACGCTTCTTCGCTTCTTTGGGAGAAGGGTGAATGCATCCTTCTAAGGGGCGATTCAAAGTGTCACAGGAGCGCATTTATATTTAGGACAATCAACACGTAAGTTATCGAATCAGCTGCCATATCCCGGCTCTTCTCAAACTTGCAAGTTTCCTTGATTTTCACCTCTGACTTCCGTCTGCCCCCCTGGAGAAAACAAACACACAAAACCCACGCTCTTGCCAGACCTTATGTATTTCTCCACACAGTTGTCTTATCTTCCTCAGAGGCAAGTCCCATGGTGTTAACTCTCCTACCTTAAACCCTTCACTAAAAAAAGTCCCCATGTGGGTTTTGGTGATCTGACTGTCACCTAACACCCAGAATGCTACAGCTCTCTCGACTAGGGATGCTGCTGCAGACCCAGAGGGGATGCTGGAAATGTGTGCAGACGTGTTCTGATTCATAGTTGCACAAGGATAGGGAAAAGGGTGACGGTGGGCGGGTTCACCGACCAGGGCCAGGGATGCTCAGTGTCTGGAAACGCTCACCAGAGGCTGAACAAGGTCCCGAGTCCCACCCTCCGACCCCCACCCCATTGGGAGCCACTGCCCACGGGCTCTCCTAGCTCCTCGGCAGCACCAGCCCTGTGTGCTCGTGGTCCCAGCCAGGAATGCTTTTTCTCCCCGCCTTTACCCATACCTCCCGGCCCTACTGGATCATCCCCTATTCATCTTTTAAGAACTTAAGTATCACTTCCTTGGAGAAGATGCTTCCTTGACCCGCTAGACTAGGCTGTGTCCCGGTATTACAAGCTCCCCCTGCAGCCTGTAGGACGCAGCACACTGGCCATGAAGCAATTATGTGTGTGATTCCTGATGGCCAGTTCTGACTTTATGGAAGCCCCCAGAGAGCAAGACATGCTCTTATGTCCACCGCACCCTCGGCGCCTGGCACATCATAGGTCTGCAGTAATTTTGCTGATCAAGTTCTTCTCTAAACATGCTCCCTCCTCTCTAAACACATTCCCAGTCCCTGGGTCTAACCCTCCTTAGGCTCCCCTGGATCAGGAAACCTAACTAGGATTCTTGCCACCAGTTTGCCTTCTACCGTTCACCTTAACGAGATACGATGGATTCATTTCCCCCAAATTGCTCTGATCACAATACTTGCCTTGATCTAAACTCTACTGAATGTTCACTGCCTCCAAAGCAAGTCCCGATTTCTTAGCATCGCGTCCCAAGCCCTCGGCAATCCAGCTTTCACCTGCCTTCTCCAACTTTGCCCTGCCTTCCACCCTGGAAGGGATGACCTTCTCAAGCTCTCCACATCTGTCTAGAATCGCTCTCCTTCGTTTGCCTCTTCCTCTAACCCTCCACATCTCCCTTTGCCTGGACTTTCAGGCTAAGGCTACACATTATCTCCTCGAACGAGCCACGAATCATCCCACCTGAAAGGCATCTCTCTCTCAGCCCTCTACAGTCCGAGAGCACTTTACCTGCATTTTACTTGAGAATGATTTTCTGCCTTGCGAGAGGACTACCCGCTAACTTACCAGACTACAAACTCCTTGAAGGGTGAGACCCGCATTGATTCATTTACGCACCACCCTCAGAATCTACCACAGTGTCTCAGACATAAGGATCACATGAATGAATAGCGCTAAGGAACAAAAATCATTTCGCTGTATATTAATAGTGAGAATTTAGAAATTAATCCTAAAATATACATTCCATTTGTTAGAGGACATCAACCAGTGACCAAGAACACCAACTGGCCTCTGGTTGTTCTTGGCTAAATACGCTTAATGTTTGCTATTTATTTCACCTTCAACGGTTTCACTCAAAAGGTTACTGTTGGGCTTCCCTGGTGGCGCAGTGGTTGAGAGTCCGCCTGCCGATGCAGGGGACACGGGTTCGTGCCCCGGTCCGGGAGGATCCCACATGCCACGGAGCGGCTGGGCCCGTGAGCCACGGCCGCTGAGCCTGTGCTCCGCAACGGGAGAGGCCACGGCAGTGAGAGGCCCGCGTACCGCAAAAAAAAAAAGGTTACTGTTCAACACAACCAAAAGAAAACCTCTGTGCTGAAGGTGTATGATGAAATAATGATGCTGACAATGATTTTAAAGATGGGGAAAAAAATCATTCTTTTGGCTGCTTGGCAAATTGCTAATCTGAGGGAAGCAGGTAAGGGTGATAGAAACCAACTTGAAATTCATCTGGTGATATCTCTTAGGTAAATTAGTAACTGTTTGGAGTCTATCCCCTTCCCAATACAGACCACATTAGGAGAATGAATGGATTTACATGATGGAATCTAGGTAAACAATAATGATCCCAACATAAACTACAAACCACAATCTCAAAGCACATATTCATGACTCAGGATCAGAAAACCATCGTCTTTGCTGAAAACAGGCCATGCTAGCTCCTTCTGAAGCAGGCGAGTAAATGACCATCGTGCCAAACTTCTGTGAGTCCAAAGGCAAGCACTGCACATTTAGGGACAAAGTCTATGCCGAGGTAAGAGGGTGGGGGGCCTGTCTGTTCCTAAGGACGAAAGGCTGGGCTCCTGGCCTAGAGAACACCTGCCAAACCTGTTCTTGTGCTCACGAGACACACAAGACACACTACCTCCCATCCCCAGCCCAGCCTGATACAATGACGGCTGCTTTATCACCAAACTGTCAGAGCTTCTAAAACAAACCACAGTCAACACTCTTATATTTGTAAGCCCTTACTCACAAAACCATTTCAAAAGGAATTAAATCTACTATTAGTGAAGATGAATCACAGGAAAGCTTTATTATTCAAAGAGAACGATTCCACTAGAATGCCCTTTGGGGGTGGGGCTGGAAGCAGAAAATTGTATTTTCTGATTTAGAGACTTAGGGACCCTTGAAGGAAAAGGGCATCGGATGAAACTGAGAGAAAAGGTCACAGGGTATATAACACATTTGTTGGGCATGCATTTGACAGGTTAAAGCACGTCAGTAAGGATGAATCATGTCCATTTGAAACACAGAAAAACATTGACAGAAACAAAGAAGCTTGGAAACTTTCTATTTGTTGGTTCTCTATACAATGAAAGGCCTTGTCTAGTCAACATTTGGAGTGATTTTCCCCAGGGGTATTATTATGATTTGAGACGGGTAAAAAGTAGCATTCTTGTAACACATTTTCACTTTTTGAGACTAAAAGGTATGTCTCTTTAAGAGGTCACATTTTGGATGTATTAAGAAGTGTGAACAAATACACCCCTCCTTCAGCTTAGGGAAGACTGAAACCAACAGGGAGAATCAGTCCTCCAGCAAGCTTTAAACGTTTGCTTGAAAAGTGTACGTCAAGGAAAGGAGACTTTCGGAAAACTGGGCATAAGATAAAACTCTCACGAGATTTGAGTTATTTGGCATAGAGGTATGTCAGGCTTGGAAAACGAAAGCCCAAGTAATTAACAGAAAATTTCAAATTGGTGCACAAGAGGCATCGATGTTTCGTTATAGGACAGTGCTTTTCTTCAAGATCCTTGACTCAAAAATGGTTATTAAAAATAAAGTTTAGAATTCCTAGTATTTAAACTCTCCAGGCAACTGGAAAGAAAATGGGTTCTCAGAGCCAGAATGGGTGAAACCTACAAGCTATTAAGCCCATCAGATGTTTCCTATGTTTTTCTTTCGAAATTTGTTCCTGTGATCTCTGGGTCTGCAGAACTGGGGAAGAAAATTGTGAACAACTGGCGCTGAGGGGCTGCAAAGCTACCTGCCGAGAGCTGGATCTCGAAGCCATTACCTACCGTGCTCCAGTGCTTTCATGGGAAACCAGAAGAGGATGAGGGAGTGGACCAAGGCGTTGATGCAATGACCCCAGAAAACCTAAGGGAAAACAAACCAGGGGAGTCAGGAGCTGCCCACACTCTTGAACTCTGTGTAGCTCAACAAGCCCCTCATTGTCAGGGATGCTGGCTGCGATGCCCAGCTCCAGAAGGCGGAAAAAACCCCAATTTTTAACATACAGATGACTGGGCTATCTCCAGATAATATTACTCTAGTACAAAGACCTAAAGAGATATTCACATATAAACAGGACAGCATACAATCTATCCACATCCAAAAAATAAATGACGATCCATTTCCTTTAGAATGGAAAGAAAGACCACATTTTACAGTCATCCAGAGAAAGGGTATTGGGTCAAACTGTTAATGAAGAGACTGAAGCCATACTCTTGAAAGCATGAAAAACATTTAAAATGTAAATTCCTACACAGCATGCTCACTCTTTCGTTTTACCCCTTAAAATCCCACCCATACAATTTTTCAGTTTTTAGGATTTAGATGAATATCATACACATTTAAAAATTCTCTTTAACACCTGAAAGGTCAAACAAAAGAACACGAAGTTTAGTTTCTTCTAACTTATAGTTTCATAAATGCATTTCATTCATCTTTTTAACTCTGAGATGACAGAATTACTACAGCCAGATTGAATTTATTTAGAAATCTACAAATTGTTCTGGGAATTGTCATATATATATAGTTGGATCTTAAGTAGTGATGGGACAACAGAAAATAATGAGAAATTATAAGACAGTGGGATTTTCCTATTTTAAATGTTCATTTTTTTCCTATCTTCTCCCTGCTCTCTGTATGCCCCCTGTCCCCCCACCCCCAGATCTTCAAAATGCTTGCAGGTCAGTCTCCGAGCACCCTCAGCTCGGCTACCTTTCCAATGGGTCCTCTCCCTACCTCTCTCCTTACATGGCCTCTGAATTCAAACTCCGTAACGATTTACGTAAACAATGTGGCATAAACAGGCCATATTTCCCATCGACAGAGCCATGGTGAACAAGGACCGATATAATTAGTCAGCCCCGTCTCCTTGTGCGTGGAACACACTAGAACCAGCAGTATCCCCTTGTGTTTTTTCCAGATGTGGACATGCCTGTTACACTTTCCCAAACAGGAGGCAGCCCTGAAGGAAGACAAGCACGACACCTGGCTCAAAACGAACCCTTCAGAGACTGCTCTCTACCGAGGACTCCCGTGGCATCCTCCCTAAAGCCTTGGTCGGTGTCCACGCAGGCTAATCCCACACACAGCCGGCACATGGTGTCTTAACCGAGCTGGGCATCGAGCCTCTGTTCCAGCCTCCGAATCCCCTCCTGCACAAACACCGGAGACGGAAACACGGCGATGCAGGCGTGTGGGCATCTTTGCCTCCCAACCCAGCCGGGTACCTACTTCCCCTTCCAGCCGGGGGCCCTCACCTCTGCCCTCCTAGCTGTGGCTGGCGGGTCAGTGACACACTAGAATCCTTAGCCGCTCCTGACGGCGGGACCCCTGTAACACCTAAGCCAGGCTCATCTCAGGACTGCCTACTCCATGTCTGTCTAGATGTTTTCTCTTTCCTGATCCACCAGACTGAAAATAATACCCACGCCTGACTCGACTCCTGTGTTCACCTCTGGCCAACTTTCCTCACCGGCTGAAGGGACATTTTCCTGTCCCTGAGAACCAGGCAGTGATGGAGGGGGGGGCCGTGCCAGGCGACAGGGCTCTATGGGGTGGGGGACGATTGGATCCTACAGGTCCTGGGGCGTGTGGGCCGCTGGCCACATGGTCATGGGGGGCCCACATAGGGAAGAAGAAGGCGTTACTGAACAGGAAGGGACGGACGCTTCCTTCCCGATGTGGCAGCTTGAATTCACCGTGCCTGCGATACCGGGAGAGACCCGGGGCCTCACCTCCCTTCAAACGCCCCCTCTGAGCAGGTACCAGCGCTGAGGGACAGGACACAGCACCTGTGCCTTCCGAGGGGGCCCTGTGCACGCGTGGCTTACCTTGGTGTTGAAGCCCTCGGCGTTCTGGGTGATCTTGTAGAGTTGCGGGAACCTCAGCATGCTCTCCTGGCTACATGACCTCTCGAAGATGCCCAGAGTGAAGGGGGGCAGCGCCGTGAAAATCTGCGTAGACAACAGTGAGCCATCACCAGAGGCCCTTCCACTCACGCGGTTCCGGTGGTTCATGTCTACGCGATGATGACTTAACTCTCGACTGAGTCCAAACCTGAGGTTCAATGATTCACGACTCCCCAGACACCCTCCCGACAAACAAACGAAAGACCATTTTAAACTGTTGCCTAATGAACGCTAAAAACAACATCCTAAGTATCTGATTAGCCAAGAAGTCTGTTCCAGTAACAACTGCCCTCCTCTGTAGACGAGCTGTGACTTAGAATCCTACCGCGGTGAGCTCTGTGCAGTGTGGCAGTGTCTCCCTGTGAGTGCTGAGGCCCCATGTGCAACTTTCCATCCTGATTTTACACTCGCATTTCAGGAAGCACTATGTACTTCACCCACTCATTCATTCGATGGACTTTTAAGGGGAGTGCATGATGGGCCAGGTATTGTGATAATCCCCAGGGAAAGAGAGATTTAGAAGCAGAAGGAGGAAGAGGCAAGGAAGCAGGTCCCTGACTGCTAGGAACTCCGTCTGCTGCAGAGCTGGGGACGGGGCAGCTGGCAACAGGCATAGAACAAACTTAAAACACAGCACTCTGCAAAATCACTCCTGGGGGAGAGGAGACGGGGAATCAAGGAAGGATGCTTGGGCTAAACAGCTTCTGCCCTGTAAGGTACTGGACCTGCAGGATTTGGTGGGAGGGATGCAGAGGGAAGCATCCCCACGAAAGCAGCACCCGTCACAAAGCTCTGAGGCACAAACACGGATAGCACGTTTGTGGGGAAGCTCTAGTATGTTCAGGATGGCGGTTAGCTAGGGACACGGCGCAAGACAAGGCTGGGATGCAGACAGAATCACCCCCCAGCTCTTGGGCAGAGGGTGCTTCCCTTTATTTAAAAAAATAAATTTATTTATTTATTTTTGGCTGCATGGGGTCTTCGTTGCTGTGTGCAGGCTTTCTCTAGTTGTGACGAGCGGGGGCTACTCTTTGTTGCGGTGTGTGGGCTTCTCATTGCAGTGGCTTCCCTTGTTGCGGAGCACGGGCTCTACGCATGCAGGCTTCAATAGTTGCAGCACATGGGGTCAGCAGTTGTGGCACGTGGGCTCAGTAGTTGTGGTGCACGGGCTCAGCAGTTGTGGCTCACAGGCTCCAGAGCGCAGGCTCAGTAGTTGTGGTGCATGGGCTTCATTGCTCCACGGCATGTGGGATCTTCCCAGACCAGGGCTCGAACCCATGTCCCCTGCATTGGCAGGCGGATTCTTAACCACCGCGCCACCAGGGAAGCCCCTTGGACGGTGCTTCCTAAGACTGTTACCTTTACCTGTCCTCTATAGCGTGTGACATAGCTGAAGAAGAGGGTTGGAACAAGCATGTCATCCAGCCCAGGCGGTGTGGCAGACCCGAGGACCACCTTCTCCTTGGGTGTGTGCACGGGTCGCTCTTTGCTCTGCACCAACATCAAGCAAATCTGTACCCACGAGCCCAGCGAGCTCTCAGGGCCGTGGGAACTGGATGTGTGTCCCTACGAGAGTTCTGATTGCACACCAGTTCCCAGGAGCCTGAACATCCGACCAGAGGAGTCAGCCTTTTCCAAGTCTGTTGGGATAAAGCAACTAGAGCTGCGGTGGGGTGAGGCCCATAAAACTCACCAGCAGCTCCATCTTCACCCGGGAGCGTAGAGGAAAACAGCCCTGGGATGTCAATGTTCTACAGATTTCAGGGAGAACAAGATCCAGAGCGGTGGCGTTCACATCTCACAACAACAAACGCTACAGGAAAGCACCCCACAAGCATCTCAAAAGCTCTGCACACTCAGTATATGAACTCGCCCTCACCGTTTGGTTAAAGAAGCTATCTGCATACTCTTTACACAGCCAGCTTTATTTTTGCTTTTCCTTTTTTCACTTACTTCCTCCTTCCTCCCACTTCAAATCCTCTCCCCCATCACATCCCCAGGCTAACAACCTACCAGATTTCCCACCCAGCTTGTAGCATACCCCTTCCCCCTCTACACGCACACTGCTCGGGATCATTATTTGTTTTACAGAAACAAGACATCAAACACATTTTCTTCATCTTATTTTTCTCATTAAACAATACACCATGGGAAGTCCCCAAGTACCCTGGGTTTGACCCCGAAGCAGCCTTTTTCATGCTCACATAATATTTCATAGTATGGATGGATCATAGTTTTTCAACCATCACCTATGGACAGGCATTCATGTTATTTCTAGTTCTTCACTGCCACAAACATCATGTAATAAACACCTAGAACATATTGTAACATCTATCCTTTATCTTTTATTTCTATGCGAAAGGTTCCCAAAAGCAGGTCTGTAAGGGTAAAAAAATACATGTATTTTAAACTTTAGAGGATGCTGCTTGGCTGCCTTCAGAAAAGGTTCCCATTGTGTATCTCTCCCTTCAGAAAGGACAACAATCTTCTCCCTGCTTCCCTGTCAGCAATGCTTGCTATATTCTATTTAATACTCTCCAGCTTGAAAAATTAGTATCAACCTAAGTTTTGACGCTTACTTTTAAACAATGTACATTTCCCTGGACCACCAACTTTAGTGCTAACTTCCCTGACTTATTTGTCCAGTTCTCTGTCAGTATCACATTGATGTGGTTATGGCAGCTTTACAGTATAGTCAGATGTTCAGATAAGTACCTTTCTGATTGGTCTTTTTTGAACATGCTTTGCATATTTATTCTTAGATGCCTGTTAATTCCATTCATACCTTAATATCATTTTATGCAATTCCCTTCTCCCCCCACCCCCCAAACAATCATCCATTGGGACTCTATATGGAATCACATAAATTTATATACTAATTTTGGAAGGGTTGATACTAAGTTTTTTATGATACTAAGTCTTCCCATACAAGGAAATAGTATGACTTTCCATTTGGTTAAATCTTGTTGCATATACTTAGGTAAGATTTGGGGTGTTTTTCATGGAGGTACTATAAAAATTATTCCTATGAAATGTATAATTCTAATTGCTATTTTGAAAGGAATTACTATTCTCCTTGCGTTTCTAAGCGCTCACTGTTAGAATTAAAAAAAAAAAAAAGCTAGTGATTGCCAGGACAGAAAACAACTATGGGTTTTTAGATATTTATTATGAATCTGGCCACCTTATCAAATTTTCTTATAATCCTAGTATTTCTTTACTGGCATGTTTTGGGTTTTTTAGAGGTACAGTCATATATGAACGTATTTAACATGGCCATTTTCGGTGCGTGTATTTGTATAAGCACAGAAATATTTTACTTTTCCCTAGTGTTTGTAATAGTTATTTAATTTTCTTGGTAGTTTTGCTGAAAATTCCAAAACAATGCTGAGTTACACAGTGATGGCAGGAATCCCTGACTAATTTCTTATTGAAAATGAAATCACTTTAGAATTTTACCATTTATGGCAATATGCTACTGGTTTTTTTAATAAACAGTCTGCATTATAGTTAATTGACTTATTTCTTTCCTATATTATTTAGAGTCCTTATTTTGGAACGGGCAGCTGAATTGACTCAAAGACTTTTGCACCATCTACTGATGGGATCACATTTTTCTTTTTTTGGCTGATACAGTGATACTTAGAAACATTTAAAAATTTTGAGCCTCCTATATTCCTGAAATAAATCCTTCTTTGTCAAATATTTTATTCTTTTGATACAACGTTGAATTCTATTTGCTGATACCTTATTTACAATTTTTATATTTATAAGTAAGGCTGGCTCAGTTTTCTTCAAATTCTGCTGGCTTGAAAATTAAGGAGGAGATCTTTTCTGAAACAGTGTTCAAAAGAGTTAACTCTTCACTAAAAAATGGATAACATGTAGCTAAAATCCATTTGATCATGGTAGCTTTTGTCACTGGTAGCCTCTTTAGTCTCATTCTACTCATAACCTAAAATGATGTAGAAATTTGACTATGGATAGAATGAGCATCTAACAGGACGGCAATGATTCATGACCTTGGGAGATGGAGGAGTTTCAGTGCTATGTAATCTGCTCTGAGAATGAGACTGAGAAAACGATGACTTTCTACTTTAGCTGGCTTGGGGAATCAAACACGAAGCATTAAGTACCGAAAAGGAAAAAAGCAATACTGCTTGCAGAAAATGGCAAGGGATATAAGTGATTCACTTTGTTGAATAAACACACCACTGCGCCACCAGGGAAGCCCCTTGGACGGTGCTTCCTAAGACTGTTACCTTTACCTGTCCTCTATAGCGTGTGACATAGCGGAAACTAACACACCATTGTAAAGCAATTATACTCTAATAAAGATGTTAAAAAAAAAAAAAAAAAAAAGAAAGAAAATGGCAAGGGAGACTCCAGCCCAGAAGAGGGGTCAGTAGCTATGTCTCAGGTGTCACAAACTGCGGAGGGACCTGGAGTGGAAGCAAAGGCTAAACAGAGGAGTAACCACAAAATTGGAATACGGGGTAGTAGGGCTTAGACAGTAGTATGGTATCCACGTTACACTGTATGATTTTGATCATTATACTGTGGTTATGGAAGAGAATGGTCCAGCTATGCACGAAAGGATGAACAGTATGGGCATTATGTCTTAACTGACTCCCAACTGGCTCAGAAATATACGTGCTGGAGTGTGTGTGCACACGAGCCTACGTACGCACATGTGCGCGTGTCTTGAGAGAGACGCATATGGTAGGCAAAATGCCAATAATTGATGAGTCTGGGTATACCGTTCTTTGTACTCTTTTTTGCAACTCTTCTCTAAGTTTCTATTTATTTCAACCAAAAGTTACCAAGACAGTTGCTATGGGGGCAGACTTCCAAGTCCTCAAAAGCTTTGGTCCTTCCAGTGATTGACTGTGGAGGCCAATGACCCTCTGACCCCACTGGATCTGACTGTCCCAACTCTGCCACCGCTCCCTGGTGACCGTCTCCCACACTGGTACTGTGGACCCGTGGTCACAGGGCCATTTCACCTGGGAATTCACTTCTCTGCTGCCATATCGTCTCTCATCTGGAGGATACAAAGGGTATAAAACGTATCCCCAACCCTAGGGATCAGAGGTCATCGTGGGTCTTCAACTTTAATATGGGTAACCACTGCTAGAAAGTTTTATTTAAATTTTTGTTTTGCTTCTCAGTACCTCTGAGAAACTCTTTGTTAAGTTAGGATGATGTCTGGGAAATCTGCATCTTCAAAGAAATCCTGGTGCTTCTCATGCAGGTGGTCTGGGGACCGCATCTTGACCAACATCATCCTACAGCCTATTGGCATCTGATGTGTAATAGCCACTCAGTACGAGCTTGTTGGATGAATCTGAACTGCCCGAGACTGCAGGGTGCTAAGGAAAGAACCTAGCACTCCTGCCTGAGCGTGAGAAGAGGGCTAAAATCCATTTTTATTGTGTAACCAGTGACATGCATTTCAGTCCTTAGCACTAAACATAACCTCCCAGGTCTCAGCCTTCTAATTACAAGTACGTATGTGGGCCTGGGTTGGCCACTCCCAACACTAAATCGCTATGGAGCAGTCAGTATATTGCCCCCTAAACGGTCACATGATTTTAACCTACTCAAAACACTTTTAAGTCCTGCAAAGTTAACCATCTGTCCAAGGGGAGGCCCTGGAGCCCCTTTCCGTGTGGTAGGGGATCAGAGTAGCTTTTCAAGCATGGGTGATAAGCGGCCATCCATTCAGCCCTGCCCTCATCACCTGTCAGTTTTGTCTTTGGGGGCATGATTATTAGCAACAAGTGTACTAGTGTACTTTGTAGTGAGTAACACACTTACCATCTTCTGAATGCTGCCTAAACCCAAGACCTTAGTCTACACGTGTGACCCTCTTAGCCCGTCGAGCTATACAGGGCTCAAGCAACATGTTGTACGCAGCGTTTTATACATAACACCTAGCACAGCAGCTACTAAAAAAGGGTGTGTGCGTGGGGGGAGGAGTCTGAGAATGGATGATTTGAATAGCCAGCCACGAATGTATACACAAATTGTAAATACTTACAGCACCACGATTTATCTCATTGTATGTCTGGTAACTTCCATCTACGTCTACCTATGATGGCTGCTTCAGAGTATAAACTCCCCCAGGGCAGAGAATGTCAGAGTTAGGGTCCAAAACAGTGGTGAAGGTGCAACTCCGGAAATGTGGCGCACTCGGGTCTCTACAGCACCAAGCTATACTCCTTGCCAGTAAAAAAAAGACTTAAGTAGCTACATAGTCATGTTAGTCTATAGTTTATATTTATTTCTAGCTTTTGAATTCATTACAGTCAAGTAATGAAAACAGAGCTCTAAAATCATGAAAAACACCAAATAAGTAGATTACCATTCGCCATGGGAGCTGGAAGTCAGAATTCATTATTTTTGCACTAACTGTGGGAGGAAACATTCTTCCACAAGGACAGATACGCTTTTAAGAAGGACAAAAAGGACACCAGGTTACACACCGTATATTCGCATATGTTTAAGAATTCAGAAATAAAATCATGGAGTGGAATGAGTTTAGACGTAGCTCAGAAATTTTTTTCTTGAGCTGAAAACATGGAAATGTTGCCCGGGCATTTAGTCAGGAGGTAACAAGGGTCTATTTTCAAGATATATGGGTTAATAATTTCATGGGGTTATTCAAGCATGATCTGCTATGATTGAAACCACGTGTGGAGAGTTTGGGCTTCTGCAGGATGTGGGGCAGCAACAAAGGCCCTAAAGATGTATTTGCGCTGCCTGCCATGGAGGCAGATGAGGGACTTAGATACACTTCCCAGACACAAACAGTTTAGTTCTGCATGCCATCAGAGAGAAACGGAGACTGCTTACCACGTTGTACAAGCCGATGCACCAACGTTCAAATAAAATCTGCCCAGAAAATCCATTAACAAAGGCGAACCAAAGCTGAAAGAGAAAAAAGTTCATGAAGTTTTGTATCAATATTGACCTAAATGTTTCCATTCACTGAAGGCGTAGTGGGGAATGTGGACCACCAGCTGGACGCAGCTGCCGAGAGATAAAGAGCCAGAGGGTCGCAGGCGTTGCTCTTTCATAAAATACAGATTCCCAGTATCACAAATACCAATATTTTAACGAAAATTTAAGGCGTACATCGACTTTAAGAGGTAGCACGTACATATTTACAGAAAAGCAATTTATGTTTAATTTACATCTAATATGTTTTGTGTCAACACTTTCTCAATACTGGAAGGGTCTCAACTTCATGTTCTTTCTCCTAAAAAGTTGACTCGATAAATATGATTTATCTTTGTAGGACTTTCAAATAGATAAAAATAAATAAAAAACCACAGAAACTCCTCTGTTGGTCATGTGTGTTCTTAGCTCATAAAATACTGACCCTCCTTAATCAAATGTCCACCACCTCAGCAAAGGGCAACACACAATAATAGGAAAGAAACATGCTCAAATCATCTTTTGGAGTAACATGGGATGTATAAATAAATTAAGTACAGATTATATCTTCAAGTAGACCATAATTCTAATTGATTAGGCAAGACTGACGTAAAAACAACTGCAGAGCAAAATGCCAGGGACATGAACGACAAAAAAAAAATTATTGGGACTTCCCTGGTGGCGCAGTGGTTAAGAATCTGCCTGCCAATGCAGGGGACACGGGTTCAAGCCCTGGTCCGAGAAGATCCCACATGCCGCGGAGCAACTAAGCGCGTGCGCCACAACTACTGAGCCCGTGTGCCACAGCTACTGAAGCCCGCGCGCCTAGAGCCTGTGCTCCGCAACAAGAGAAGCCAACACAATGAGAAGCCCGCGCACCGCAACTAGAGAAAGCCCGTGTGCAGCAACGAAGACCCAACACAGCCAAAAATAAATAAATAAAATAAATAAATTTATAAAAGAAAAAAATTATCTTCGAGAAGGAACCATTACCAGGTATAATTAGGAGAAGATATGGAGGTGGTGAGAGCGAAGCAGAAGATGGGCGAGCCATAAGGAGGCTGAATGGAAACCTGATTTAGAAAAAAAGTAAATACAGAAATACAGGATACAAAACGCCGCTGTTTAAAATTCAGCTGAATTTATACGATACAGCAGGATCCCGGTGATGTGGGGTAGTCTTTAATGTACCCCATGCTAATCACAGAATCCACCTTAGTGGCGTAACATCATGACAGACTGAATCCATTACTACCGTGGAAGGACTCTGGCAACGCGGAACAGCCACCCCATAATAATCTGGGTTGAGATTAACTCTGCTACTGACATTTTACTAAGTCAGATTTTTCTAAGTCAGTTTCTTGACTCCCCCAGACTAAGTTTCCTGAGCCAGGAATTGTTCCCAGATTTGCACAACTGCACCCAGTAGGATGCTCGGTACAAACAGGGACTCACTCACCATGTCCCAGTGGGATCGAACGAAATACCTCAATTCAACTTCCAGATAGAGTTTTCTCAGCACAGCTTTCATCATCTCATTCCCTCATTCAAAGGACTACCAGGGATCCCTCCGAAATCTAAGATAAGCTTGCTGACCTTCAAAAACCCTTCCTCACTCCTATTTACTCTTCATTTCAACTACCTCCCCAGAGGTCCCCATGAGGCCTGGCTATTCTCAGTGAAGAAATATTGGTGGAGAATTAAGAATCAGAAGTTTGTGCTCGGCTCTGCACTCAGAATGCTGTTACCACACCTATTCAAATATTAGCCATGCCTAAAACAACAACTTTATTTGCACGGCCTCCCTATCACATGAGGTCTCGGCAATCAGTGCTCCAACCAAACTTTTAGTGCAATGAGAGTCCAGATCCACACCTGATTCAAGCATACTTATAAAGTGCTTCAAGGGTCTTAACCTAATTTTCCCAAGATTGTGTTATACTTTTCTATTCTCCTATTCAAACAATACAGAGAACACTGATAAATATCTAGTGAACACAACTATTTTATTGCTTAATTCAGTTAATGTAGTGCCTTTTGCTGAAGGTAGAGTAGTACTATTTTTACTGTCCTCCCCTCCCTAATACCAATAGAAAGCAGCAAAACAGTTGAAAATAGAAAAGTTATTTTCAATGAAATTATGAGACAGCCTTAATTAAAACTACAAATGACATAGAATAGAGGCTGATAAATATGATGAAGTAGGATCAAATCAAGGGAGAATGTCAATAGAAGACAAAACCTTCCGAGGGAAAAGGTTTCCAACAAAGAGGTGGAACAACCCCAGAAAGAGCTGAATCAGCTCTTATTCAGAGGGTGAGATACAGAGGTAGGTACGAGTCATGGCTGAGGTCCCTGGTCCAATTCAACACAGCAGGCAAACTGCAGTTCAAGGGCAATGCGCACACAAATGCCTTTTCCCCCCAGAAGTGACTGAGGAGAATGGCAGGGCACAGGACCGAGCAAAGAGAGCAATCAGCTCAGCCGATACCAATCGAGGCAAAGTGAAAAGAAATAAATGCAAATTCACCTAACAGAAAACCTGTGATGCACAGAAATTCCCTGTGAGGCATAGAGGCCTCCAACTCACCTGAGGAGAAGAAATGGTGGCGAGGGAGGTGGTCATTACCACAAAGTGACGGGTGACCAGTGCGGAAGAGACATACTGATGAGAAAGCGTTCTGAAAAAACTGTGAAGCCCCCTCCCCTAGACATCATCAAAAAATAACAAAGAAGAATATGACATATAAATAAATGATAATAATATGAAACAATCTCCACAGAAAGAACCAGGTCAAAGCACAGAAAAATATTTTGAATGCTCCTGACAAGGCGAAAAGAGCTAAAGAATATGTGGCCTTTCATTGAAACAAGAGCTAAAATAAGATGTGTAAGATATCAAAGAAGGAAACAAATAAGGAAAGGTCGATGTGACAGATTAAGGCCATGGAAATATAACCCAGAATGGACACTGTTGAAACCAGTCAGGGTAGGGTAGGGCAGGCTCAAGAAAACTGAGCAATGAACAAAAGTTAACACTGAATTTAAGAGAAACTGACTGCCTTACAAAGATAACAACAACAACCCCAAAAGGTGTACCTTAAAAAAAAAAAAACAAGGGAGAGGGCTTCCCTGGTGGCACAGTGGTTGGGAGTCCGCCTGCCAATGCAGGGGACACGGGTTCGAGCCCTGGTCCGGGAGGACCCCACATGCCACAGAGCAGCTAAGCTCATGCGCCACAGCTGCTGAGCCCGCACTCTGGAGTCCGTGAGCCACAACTACTGAGCTTGCGCACCTAGAGACCGTGCTCTGCAACGGGAGAGGTCATAATGGTGAGAGGCCCCCGCTCGCTGCAACGAGAGAAAGCCCACATGCAGCAGCGAAGACCGAACGCAACCAAAAATAAATAAATAAAATAAATAAATTTATTTTTAAAAAGGTATAAAAAAAAGCATAGAAACAAATGTTCGAAGATATAATAGAAGAAAAATTCCTGAAATATTCTAAAACCTTAATCAGCCAATAAATAGAGAAGACACCTTTTGTCTCCAGGAAACAAAAAAACGGCCACCAAAAGATCAACAACCACACAAACCCTGATACATGAATTAATGAGTTTTAAAATTTTATAGGATCAGTTTTTTAATATATTCGGGCAGAAAAAGCAATTAGCCTACGAGGGGAAAAGTCAAGTTGGCTTCATGTTTCTCGAGCACAGTAGACAACACCAGAAGTCAGCAGTGAATGTTCACAAGTCCTTAGGGAAATAAAGCATGAAGAGGATTTCAGCAAAAGGTAGAAACCAAGGAAACATCAAGAGTTGAAAACATAACATGAAATATGATGACAGAAGTAACACCAAATATGTGTTATATTAATAATACATTTAAAAATGCTGAATGGATAAAAATATAAACCCCCAAATATATGCTAAGTACAAGAGAAATGTGAAAAAGAAACACTATTCGAATAAGATTGAATTCATGACCCTAACTTACAAAGCCCTACAGTGGACAAGGCCCTCGCCTGCCATTCTGAGGTCACTGCCTTTCCTCACGGAGCTGCAGTGGCCCTGCACTGCTTCCCTGCAAGCACCAAGTATGGATCCAGCTTCATTATCTTGTACCCAAATGTGAGGCAACTATGTCAACAGCACTTGGTTAATAAACCACCTTTATCTCACTCTGTTGAAATGCCCTTTAACATATAATAAATTACCATTCTGTATAGGAAAAGTCATGTCTGTATAGTACTGTGGTCTCATTCCATATACTCAAACTAATCACAGATGGCTTGAACGCTTAACCATAAAAAACTAACTCAAAGCATTAGGAGAAAACAGGAAAAAAAAGTTATTTTTTGCACGTGAAACTGACTCTCTGTATGACAAACTCAGAAATCAAACAAAAAGAGGAATAAATTTGAAACAATTCATTTCTATAGCAAAAAATATTAATAAAGTTGAAAGAAGATGAATAAACAGTACACATATATTTGTAACGTCTGTGAAGATCTAATTTCCTTACTATATAAAGAGTTCCTACAAATAAGAAAGAACACGCCAACAAGCTGTTAGGAAAACAGGGAAAGAATATACAGGCAGTGTGATCACAGGACACAAAACCACGTATAAATATAGGAAATCTCACTTTTTATGAAACACACACACAAAGGGATATCTTTTTTTTTTTTTTGCGGTGTGTGGACCTCTCACTGCTGTGGCCTCTCCCTCTGCGGAGCACAGGCTCCGGACGCGCAGGCCCAGCGGCCATGGCTCACGGGTCCAGCCGCTCCGTGGCATGTGGGATCTTCCCGGACCGGGGCAGAAACCCGCGTCCCCTGCATCGGCAGGCGGACCCCCAACCACTGCGCCACCAGGGAAGCCCGGGATATCATTTTTTACCCAACAAATGGGCAAAGATTTAAAAGCTTGATAACCAGAGAAAACAGCTACCCTTATACCCAGATGGTAATATAGCACTGTCCACAAATATGTTTAACATATTTTTCCTTTGACCCAGCAATTCCACTTTTAGGAACATACTCTATATCCTATAGCTATAATCACATAGTATTCAACACAAAAATACAAGGATGTTACCATGGCATTATTTGGAAGGATAAGACATTAGAACCTGCACGTATATTGGTAGCTAGTTAAATGGACAGAATTCATCCACAGCGATGAAATACTATGTAGACATTAAAAAGAGCAATATAGGTGTGTGAGCACGGTAATACAGAACTCTATCATTACATGAAAGATATCAAGGTATATGTTGAGTAGTCATGATTATGCAGAGCAGGTGTACATACTCTCGTATGCATGGCGACTTTCTGGAAGACCCATAAGAAACTGTTCATGTTCATTATCTTGAGGGAGCAGAAGTGTTCTCTAGGTGGTAGTATGGAGACTCACTCATACCTCTCGTACTATTTTGAACTTTTTAAACACGTTCATGTTTTATTTAGATAACTGTTTCGAGCAGTTATTCTCAGCTAGGGTTGATTTTGCCTTTGAGACACTTGACGATGTCTGGAAACTGTCTTGAGGGTGCTGTTGGCACCCAGAGGGTAGAGGCCAAAGATTCTGCTAAATACCCTACAATGCCCGGGCGAGTTCCCTACAGCAAAGAATTATTTGGTCCAAGATGTCAAGGGTGCCACTATTGAGAAACCCTGGATGAAAGAAATAGGTTCATTAGGTCAACCTGATAAAACTTCGAAATAATGTTGTAACGTGTTTGTTATAAGCAAAATAACGCCATGGGACAGACTGCAGGAGGCCATGATTAAATCTGTGTGTAGCGGGTGAGGATTCAGAAATCTTCGCTTCTTTTCGAGTAACTACTCTCTAGCCTGGCGCCTCATGCATAGAACCACAGGCCTTACTTACTCTTTAGAGGCCGTGGTAGCAATGCATGTGAGTGCAGAACTTGACAAAATTAGATCCCTAAACCAGAAATATATCTTGATAAATTATTAATGAGAAATCACTTTAAAGACTGAGAGTGAACTTCATATAACTGTGACATTCTAGTTGTTGAAAATACACAGTAAGGGGAAAAGATCCTAAGAAATCAAGCTTCTCTTTCTCAGCATTAACCTTCGCTCTGAGCAATCCTAACCATGTCACAATTTTCAATCTTTACTTCAGATTAACATCCTTGATTAGTTGAATGTTGAGATATTTCCTCTAAGCAGCCAGTGTTCTGATTCTGTCCAAGTTGGCACTGGCTGGGCCACATGTTTCTTCAAAGATTTTTGATATGTTTGTCCTAATTTTTATCAGTGGCAGGTGCCTCGGCTTTTTGAAAAGTATAAGGCAGCTAATTTTCAACGTTTCCAGTTCAATTTCAATCTTCATTCAAATAATCCATCATTAGATGATCAGACCTGTTTATTTCATTGGAAAGATTTATTTGGGAGAGAAAAAATTAAAACCTAAATAAACAAAACAAACCCAATTCACCTTCTAATTTCAAAATCCATGACCTGGTTTTCTCTTACACTGTAAAGACTCAAACTTGATTTTATTTTGGCAAGATTCCCCTAGGTGAAATGGAAAAAGTAGGAGAACACACTGTATTTTAAAATATTTATGTAAGCGTACCGAGTTTTTACTTTATTTATTCACAGGACAGGTACACGATGGCTCCCTGACACACTATAAAATCAGACTTTCACAGTGGTTAGTCATATACAAATGTTGATTCATCTACAAAAAAGAAAGCACTGCGCCATTCATAAACATCAATGTCATTTTTGGAGGACCACGGTTTCAAGCTGCACGCCCAAGCACACAGTCCGCAATACAGACAGACTGCCCGCCCCCTCTGCTGTGCGGTTACTTGGACCACGGCTTCTACAGCCACTAAATCTTACTCTTCTGGATTAAGGGGGCAAAGATTCCTCTGCTTTCACTCTGTTAACTAGGAATGCTATTAAATGGATACAGTCAAAGCAGAGAGCCAGGTTCTGCCCGGACGGCCTCAGACTTGTGAGCTGGGAGGAATACTGGCCAGTAGTGACGGTTTGCCAAGCTCCTGGGGTTTCTCCTGCTCAAATGTGGCGCTGTTATGAGCGGACTGACCCAAACTTATTAAATGGCTTTTCCTTCTTGGAAAAAGATCCTTTTTTGCTTTAACTGCTGCCCCACTGCCAAAAATGCAGTAACTGTCCTGGCTAATTGCACAGACTCCTGTCTACGGGTCCCAGCCGCCACTGTACCACCTTGGCAGCTGGACCTGCTGCCACTCAGATTCTCAGCTCCCAGCCACATACTTGGATGATTGCTTCATCCGGGAATGGGGGGAACTGTTCCTCAATTTACTCGGCTCTTCCAAGACCCACGGTAGAGGACTGAAGTGGAAAAGTACCCTACAGAGAGTAACTAAATAAATTAGCCATTCGGTTTCTCACTAAAGTGGCAGCAACATCATGATCTAGTGATATGCAGTCAGGTCTGAGCTGATTAAAGATATCTGTTTAAAAGTCAAAGGGCTACAATCTTTTTGGAATTCGATCTGGCAGTATGCATTAGGATAAAAAAGAAGCATACACTTCATCTAGAAATTCTCTTTTTAGAAGTTCATTTCTCATAAATAAAAGCACCTGTATATAAAAATATATGTTGTTTTGCAGTACTGTTAACAGTGGGAAACAAAACAAAACAAAAAGCATAGGGGGAAACCCCTCAAAGTTCTTTATTGGGGATAAATGCAGCAATTCTGTCTTTTAAAATGTAAAATCTATATGTATGTAAATGGAGGAATGTATGCCAAAGAAACAGTATGAGATTGACAAAAGAAAAGGCAAAATGACTAGGTAAGTCATTAGGTAGGTAGACAGGAAATTAAGGGAGAAAAATCAGGATGCTATTATAGGGTAAGGATTATCAGAAATTAAAAAATAATAACAGCACAAAAATAACAGTAGTAGCAAGACAGCCTAGGAACTTCCCCTCCAGTATCTCTTTTTTTTGCTGTTCGTGGGCCTCTCACTCTGTGGCCTCTCCCGTTGCGGAGCACAGGCTCCGGACGCGCAGGCTCAGCGGCCATGGCTCACGGGCCCAGCCGCTCCGCGGCGTGTGGGATCCTCCCGGACCGGGGCATGAACCCGCGTCCCCTGCATCGGCAGGCGGACTCTCAACCACTGCGCCACCAGGGAAGCCCCCCTCCAGTATCTTTTGCCCCATAAATATGGGATTGAGTGGCCAGAGTTAAATGAAGACTGTGGTAATAAACAGGCTGGGTTCGTCTCTGAAATCTTTGGAGAGTTTTTCCTTATGGGTCAGTCCTGGACAGGCCCAATGCTAGCAGCAAACACCGCACACTTACAAAACTTCTAGGGATTTTCTCAAGGCAAACCAACACAAGAAAGAAAGTTACCGAGTAATGGGTACAGAATCCATTTCTTGTACAACCACAACAAAAATGCTACATGTTTATGTATTTTCATGAATGCAAAGAAAAGCATGGAAGCTACTGACTACTAGTGCAGAAATAAAGGCAGCTGAGAGGAAGTTACTTTTCCTTTATACACTGCTACCATACAACAAAGAAGCACTCCTTTCAAGAATTATGTAGAGGAGAAGGCCTTGTTACTCTGTCACTTCACCGTGTTCATTTCTCTCCGGTACTTTCTGTTGCCTTGTTACCTGTATATCCCACCATCTGTGAGATGCATGCAGCCAGAGATTATATCAATTCCATTCACTGAATTGCTACGTGATCAGGGCAGCTTCCTTAATCCCCCCCAAGCTTCATGTTTAAAAACTTTTTATTTTATATTGGAGTATAGCTGATTTACAATGTTGTGTTAGTTTCAGGTATACAGCAAAGTGATTCAGTTGTACATATACGCATATCTATTCTTTTTTAGGTATTTTTCCCATGTAGGTTATTACACAATATTGAGTAGAGTTCCCTGTGCTACAGAGTAGCTCCTTGCTGATTATCTATTTTATAGAGAGTACTGTTAATCCCAAACTCCTAATTTATTCCTCCCCACACCTTTCCCAAACTTCATTTTTAATGAACGAATGGAAAGAAAACCACACACTACAGAATCGTCATTGCTGTTTTTGATGATGTTGATAAAAGCTAATGTGTATTTAATGCCTACTCTGCACAGAACCTTCGAGCAGAACCTTCTAAATGGAGTATAGTATCTCATTTAAAGCTCCTAGCAACCCTAACAAATAGGCATGGTCTGCATTTCACAATGAGGAAATCAGGGCACAGAGACAAAGATATTGTAGCTGCTACCAAATAGGTGTTTGATAGACTGTTATAGTTAGTAACAGTAGACCCTACCTAACAAATCAGTGACTTTTTAAAAAAAAAAAAAAAGTTAAGGCGATTCAGAATCAAATCAATATTTAAGGCGACTAACGATGCTGTTGACAGTTTAAGATTGTGACAGGAACAAAATACTTCACAACTACAAGCGCGTCAGCAGTTCAAAAACACTTATTAACAAAATGATCTCATTCTTAAGCCTCTAATGCCATGGAAGGAAGCTAAGGCTCCTTTTCAGATTAAGATATAAACTCCTTTGAGAAACACACCACATAACAAAATGCAATCACTCTGGTTCTAAAAACATTTCCCAGCAATATTTTAAGCTGAAATCTCACAGTCCTTCGCTAAATATGGTTGAAATCGACCCAGCAGACAAAAGTAAGCCTCTCACCTTTCATTATCCAGATTTTTTGAATAAAAAAACACAAATTAATACTAACATGACCATCTAAGTTATGTTTAAAGGGATTAGAACGTCAAAAGCATAAAAGAGGAATATCACATGCAAATAAATATAGCATATGATACGCACGTAGAAATTTTCTTGCTTCAGTTTAAACATTTTCTTTTCCATTAAAATCCCAAACGATGTAAGACGTTGAATCTTACAGCTCAAAAGTCCCACAAGTTAGTAAAGGGAAATCTCATAAACACTTCCAATGTTTCCTTAATTTTTCAGGGCTACCAAATGACATGCTTATCCTACGGACCATCAGGTAAATACAGAATCGTGTTTCCTTCCCATAAAAGATCATAATACCGACCAGATGGAGTACGCACAATTAAATCGATTTTTAATACGGAATTCTTGGCACAATAGAATGTAATTGCTCCAAATTGTGTCAAGGACTACTTACATTTCTTAATAGTTCAAGGCTCAGACTCTCAGCCCAAACCCCGTGCTCCAGTGTTAGGAGACCAAATCGCCCTGGAGGCTAGTAATGAAATAATGAAGCTTTCATCTGGGATCACTGGTTAGGATCTGTTCCCGTCCATTAATGACAGTTGTTTCCAACCTCCTGGTGTTGGAACAGTGGCAGGGGGTTTATTACAGAAGAGGTAGCAGAAATATGTATAAGATCATTCCGTTTATGGATAGGACCTACGGCAAATATCTGAGAACGTGTGTTTTATAACCAATAAAGGAATGCTCTTAACATATGGATGGTAAGATTTAATGCCTGGCTCCAAAGACCAGGGATGTAAGAAGGCAAGACTTCTGATACCGTCTCTCCATCCCCTTCAGCCACTTGAGGCCTGCAACCTGGGCGAGGTGTGACATTTCTTTTCCTTATTTATTTGTTCTGGAAAGTGGGCGAAAAGGTCTGTCTGCTCTCTCAGAGAAGGATTAGAAAAATCATATGTATTTTTAAAAGTTCAGTTATCGAACTGTTTACTAAGACCCTGCTTCCAATTATGCTGTGCTACGTGCAGCAGCCACAAAGGTGAAGCAGACACCGTCCTTGCCCTTAAAGACCTCACTCTGGTCGAGGACAAGTTTGGGATGAATCCGAAGTATGGGAAAGTTCTTTGGGAAATGGGTTCTGTCTACAGGACTCACCGCAGCTTTCCCAAAGGTGGTAGGTACTTGCTGGGTCTGGAAGTGTCAGATTCCATCGTCAGCTCATGGGGGCAGAGGACTATTAAAGGCAGAGGACAGACTTGTATGTAATCAGGGCAGCTGCGAATTTCCAGGTGGCCAGAACAAGGATAATGAAGTGAGAGGAGAGGGCTGGCTTCAGACTCTGAAGGACACCGGACAGCTGTTCTTCAAGGTTGCGAACAGCGCTGCACACATTGCCCTAGAGAAATTTGAAAACTGTGTATCTACATATCTGAAAAAAGTCGCTCAGTATAGCTTTATTTATTTTATTGTGGTAAAATGTACATAACATTTACCATTTGAACCGTTTTTAAGGGTACAGTTCAGTGGCATTAAGTACACTGACACTGTTGTAAAATCATCACGACCGCATCTCCAGAACTTGTTCATCGCTCTGAGCTGAAAGGGTTCCCGTAACCAGCAACTGCTCGTTCGTTCCTCCCCCGAGTCCCTGGTAACCGCTGTTCTGCTTTCTGTCTCTCTGAATTTAACTATTCCAGTTACTTCATATGAATGGAATCAGGCAATATTTGTCCTTTTGTGTCTGCCTGATGCCTCTTAGCATAATGTTCTCAAGGTTTATCCATGTGGTAGCAATTAGCAGAATTTCAGTCCTTTTGAAGCCTGAATAGTATTTCAGTGTATGTACAGACCACGTTTTGCTTATCTATTCAATCGCCGATGGACACTTGGGTTGCTTCCACCTTCTGGATACTGTGAATAATGCTCCTGTGAACACTGATGTCCAAGTAACTGTTCAAGTCCTTGCTTTTGATTCTTTGGGGCATATAACCAGAATGGAATTGCTGGATTATACGGTAATGCTATGTGTTCAACTTTTAAAGGAATTTCCATACCGTCTTCCACAGTGGCTGCACCATTTTACTTGCCCACTAGCAAGGCACAAAGGTTCCAATCTCTCTATCTTCTCACCAACACTTGTTACTTTCTGTGTCATTTTTTAAAAAAATAGTAGCCGTCTTAATGAGTGTGAAATGGTATTTCACTGTGGTTTTGGTTTGCACTTCCCTAATGGTTAGTACATAACCAGAGGTGAAACTTGGAGGTGAGAGGGCGGAAGACGAGCTTGTTTTGGGGGCGTGTGAAATGTGCAGTACCTGGGGGCTCTCCAGGGAGAAATTCACGGTGCAAGGCTGATGCTCAGGGGAGAAGCTATATAAGGAAAATGTTTGTAATATTAGTAAATAGATAGTAATCACATCAACGGGAGACGAAGTCATCCAGTGAGGGACACTGTGTCAGGAAGAAAGAGGAAATCCATGGACGGGCCTCTGGGTGACAGCAACATTTACAGATCAAGGGCCAAAGACAGAAGCAAAGCAGAGGCACTGTGCATTAAATTTTATAAATGGTACTTAAAGTTTATAGCTCATTTATTTTAACCCTAAGTAAATATTTATTCACGGGCCAGGCACTTCTGGAAGTCTACCCAGAGGCTTTCACTTATACATGACTGGCCAGAGCAAGGCACAAAGCCTGGTCCAGAACCATCGCTCTGGGGGTTGTGGAAGGGAGCTATGGGGAAAAAGGTTACAGATGAGATCAAGTGAGTCCAACAACCCTGTCTGTGCGATCATAGCAAACGCCACATGAGACAAAAGCTGAAATCATGCCACACTTTGTAAAAGCACTCGCCTACCCTGCCCTTTGTCCCAGCTGTGACGTTCAAAGTTCCTAACGATCAGTTTGGGGCCCTGACAAGTGGCAGCTTCCTCAAATGCCCCCAATTGAGAGCTGCTTCAGTAGGTTTAATCTCAGGGTCTCTGAATGAATTAGAACGGGAAATATCAACAGAAGCATCACCTCTCTCAGAGGTGCCCCAGGCCTTACAAAGGTGTCAGTATAGGGGAGAGTGACGCTGGTGAATGAGACTTACAGCTTCACAAGCAAAACCTCCTTGAACACTTTTTCCTTTTTCTTCCCCCTCTTCTCAGCTTTTATTTTCAGAAGGAATATTTCCTCAATAAATTCAAAGCAATCAAGCTACTCTGATGGCATTTTATTGCCTTTTGTTTGTTCATGGCATTATTAACGTTTAGAACATAATTTAAAACAATTTCGAGGCATCGATATAGCAACTTGTCTAGTTTAAGTGAATGTATTTATGATTTCAGAATAACAGTTTAACAACCAGCAGAAATATTTTTCAGTCTTGTTAAAAGGCCTAGACAGAGTCACAGCAAGTATTGAAGGCACTAATTACAGCCTGGTATGTATTTTATGGGGAGTTAAATTCTCAAAATAGCCTTTCTTGCTACAGATACTTGTCGGTCTTAGACTTCCACTAAATAAGCTAATATACAATTTAACTTGAATCTTATATAGAACACAGTTAATTATTAACAGCTGGGAAAAATTTAAGAATTCATTCCAGAGAAAGCCCTCTTGATTGCTATCCCAGGATGTATGCACATACATGGTAATAATGATGCATTCTTTATACTTGCACAATAGAAAACCCTTTTTCACAACAGGATATGAAGGAACAGGCATAGTGCCTGTCAATATTTAGATTTGCTAAGAAGTTTGTTCTCAGTTATTTTTATAACTTTTTTTGGAAATCCTTTCAGGAGAGGAAAATAAATGTGATAAACAATGGAAAATGCTGTCACCTTTCACTGCAGGGCCAAATTACTACGAGCGCACTTTAATTTTATGATCATCTGAAATGTATTAATTTACTCAGTGTTTCAATGTTTACAGTATTTGATGAGCGTTACAATATGTAAATAAGAAATAAAAGAGCTAATTAAAGAAAGTCTAAAACCACATATTGGAGCTTCTACGAAGAACTTTCAAAAAACAGAAAAAAAAACCTAGACAAAATAGAGAAAAATACAGGAACAAAAGAAAACTTCAAATAAATTTTATTTCACATCCTCAAAGAGATATGAGAAGATATTACACCTATAAACTAAGATGGGAATGTTACTCTAAAAGTAGGGGGAGAGGGGCTTCCTGGTGGCTCAGTGGTTAAGAATCCGCCTGCCAATGCAGGGGACACGGGTTCGAGCCCTGGTCCGGGAAGATCCCACATGCCACGAAGCAACTAGGCCCATGTACCACAACTACTGAGCCTGTGCTCTAGAGCCGGCAAGCCATGACTACTGAAGCCTGCGCGCCTAGAGCCCGTGCTCCGCAACAAGAGAAGCCACCGCAATGAGAAGCCTGTGCACCACAAGGAAGAGTAGCCCCTGCTCACTGCAACTAGAGAAAAGCCCGTGTGCAGCAACAAAGACCCAACGCAGCCATAAATAAATAAATTTATTAAAAAAAATAAAAGTAGGGGGAGAAAGAAATAAAGCACTTGCAAATTAAAAAGAAATAAAAAGATTAATATTTTTTTAAAAACCTCAATAATGGGGCTAGCAGATAAGACAAGGAATCTCTAATAGAGCAAAGAATAAGACAGAGTAATATTAAAGAAAATATAAGCAGCTTGGGAGATACATCCAGAAGGTTCAATATATGACTAAGCTATAGAAAGACAAAATGCAGAAAATGGAGGATAATATTACAAAAAAAAATAATACAGGAAAATTTCCCAGACTACAGAAAACCAGTCTCTAGGTTGAAAAGGCACATAAAAGAAAGACGATCCCTCCTGTTCCCCAGGTTTTGCAAATTTCAGAACATTAAACATACAGAGAAGACAGAAAAATATTCTGGAGTCTAAATACAATGGACTGGGAATCAGAATTGCGTTGTTTCTCTCCAGCCAACCAGAAGAAAGTTAAAAAACACATAGAACTCTGAGAGGAAAAGAATTTCAGCCTAGGATTTTATATCCAGCCCATCTACCAACCAAATACAACCACAGAATAAAGATATTTCTGGTTATCCAATGTCTCAGAAATACACTACCTATGTAATACTTCTTAAGAATCTACTGATATGTGTGCATCAGGAACACGAGTGAAGAAGTTGAGAATAAAGATGACAAGGGGTCCAGGAAACAAATTTCAGTAGCAGAAGGAAGGTCCTGAGAACAAGAGATCTGGATGGAGCCTGGAGGACAGGGCTTCAGAAGGGAGAGGAAGGTGGGCAGGAGATGCAAGGAAACACGTGCTAGGATACAGCACCTGGAGAGTATTCTGCAGAGTATTCAAAGTATGTGGAATTCAGTGAGGGCAAGAGACAAAAAGAACGGTTTTTAGAAACTACGGGCAAAACTGAAACCTAAGCAAGAAAGGAAAAATAATCCTAACATACTTCTTGGCTCTAGAGCAAACATTATTTACATCACTTTAAAGCGGTTAACATGGATCCTTGCATTAATAAAATGATAGATGTAACTTCCCTGCGAGGAGGGGAGATAGGGCAGGGCTGGATGGGAGGAAATTCCTCACCTACCAAAACAGGAGGTCAAAGGTAAGGTGCGAAATAGACAAGCCAACACAGAGCACAAGCGTGTTCACTGGAGATAGAAAGATAATTTCCAGGAGAAACATCCAAAAGGGCTTTTCTTTTGGAATTATGATCAGAGGAGAAATAAAAGTAGGGGTAAGGATGATCATTTTTAATGGAATGTGAATATATACAAACTCCCAATGTATACATGTATATACATACACAAACATATCCTATGCCTCCTGGTACCATGACTTTTAAGTTTTAAGTAAACTACATGTTTTATTTTGATTAGAAAATGTAGTATAATTGACTGTATTTCCCAGAAACATTATTTCCCAAATTATTGACTACCTGATGTTGGTTTTATTTCTGTATTGACATTTGGATTATATTTTTCTACTGCCAAGGTTATACCACTGATGTTGCTGTATATTTCATTGCCAAGTGCCTTCCACACACTAATTATCTACTTAAAATCATGTTATTACATCCCACTCAGCATAGCTTATATAATTAAGAGGGGAAAAAAACAAAGACGAGAGGGTCTTTCAGTACAGTTATGGGTATTGTTTTCTCTTAGGTGAGGCAAAAGGCAAACATTTTGTGTAACTATTAAGTTCATCCCTTAAGATCCTTAACTCTAACAAGACTTAATAGGGCAAACTGAAAACAGAAGGATGAAATAAAATGTGAAGATGGTGATAATTCTATTCTTTAATATTTCCAAGAAATCGGAAAAGATCATCAAAGATTTGAGGGTATAAACTAATATACCATAATCACATCAATAACTGTTAAAAAAATTCAAGGGGCCAACCCAGGAAATAAGCGACCTGCCTGCAGTTCCGCAACTGAAGGTTCAATCTGGCTTCTCCTGCCTGCTCTCACTCTCCCTGCAGCCCACCTCTTTCTTAATACCTGAGTCCTCTCATTGAGCCATTTGTGTCCCTGTATCTGAGTTTTCTGCATATTTATTTAACATCACAGCAAAGGCACATATCACTGCTGCTGGAAGACGGATCCATGAATCACAGATGTCAGCATTTTAAAGCTGGAAAGGAATGCTTACTAGAGATAGAGTGACTGAAAAAAAAAAAAAGACAGATGTGTTCTCTGGCCTCAAGGAGTTTTTTAGGCTGGGGTAGGACAACTACAGCCTGGACAATTAATTTTGTCACCATGAATGTGACAAATGCTATTAAGGACAGTCAAGGTTGCCAAGGACCCAAAACAAGGATTCCACTTCAGCTGTGGCATGAGAGACGGGTGGTAGCTCCTACGAGGATTGACCGGCAGGGTCAGGGCTCCCATTCACTCTGTAATTTCTAACTTGCTATCCAAAGAAATAGAATCTTGTATCAGTTCATCAGCACTGAGATCAGAAGCACGGCTAAATTCAGAAACAACACAAAAGCCTCATTCAGACAAACTGCTTTTCCCGGAAGTCAGTACTGAATGAAGGTCACAGACCAACGGAGTTGAAGGAAAGCTGCCATGACAATGAATTTTGGGGGTTCGAAGCCCAAGGAAAAACAAAACCGAACAGAACTGAAACAACTTTATTGCATTCGAATGGTGGAGGCTAAGTGGGCTCCCCAGGAAGCAGGCGGTGTAGACGGTCCGCTCTGCGGCAATACATTAATTATGGCTCTACACAGAGACTCATTCTTGCAGACTCTCCAGGAGTTTGACTTTTGGTTATAACTCACTACTTACTGTTTGATCATGTGTTGGACACATATTTATGGAGCTCCAACCCTGTACGGGGGCTCTCCTCCAGGTGCTGGAGATTTAGGGGAAAAGAAAGATCCTTATCTCCAAGGTGATTATGGACCAGTGGGAGACACAGGAAATAGGGAAGTAAACATACAAATCAGAGCATCAAGGCTGTGAAGAAAATAAACAGGGTGCTGTGAGCTGGAGGTGAGAACATCAGCCTTTCAAAGGGAGATGGATCAGCCCCGTTAAAGAGGAAGGGGAGCTTAGTCTGTTCATGTAACAGAACAGAGGGCAATTCCACTGGAGCTTAATAAGTAATTGGGGAGACTTCCCTGGTGGTGCAGTGGTTAAGAATCCGCCTGCCACTTCAGGGGACACGGGTTCGAGCCCTGGTCCGGGAAGATCCCACATGCCGCAGAGCAACTAAGCCCGTGCACCACAATTACTGAGCCTGCGCTCTACAGCCTGTGAGCCACAACTATTGTGGCTGCGTTGGGTCTTTTTTGCTGCGCACGGGCTTTCTCTGGTTGCGGCGAGCAGGGGCTACTCTTTGTTGCAGTGCACTGTGTTCTCATTGCAGTGGCTTCTCTTGTTGCAGAGCACGGGCTCTAGGCTTCAGTAGTTGTGGCACGTGGGCTCAGTAGTTGTGGCTCATGGGCTCTCTAGAGCACGGGCTCAGTAGTTGTAGGGCACGGGTTTAGCTGCTCTGCGGCATGTGGGATCTTCCCGGACCAGGGCTCGAACCTGTGTCCCCTGCACTGGCAGGTGGATTCTTAACCACTGCGCCACCAGAGAAGCCCTGAGTTTTTTTAAAACTAACTTTTTTTTTTTTTTTGATGTGGACCATTTTTTACCATCTTTACTGAATTTGTTACAATATTGCTTCTGTTTTATGTTTTGGTTTTTCGGCCAGGAGGCACGTGGTATCCTAGCTCCCCGACCAGGGATCAAACCCGCACCCCCTAAATTGGAAGGCAAAATTTTAACCACTGGACCGTCAGGGAAGTCCCAAGAGTAGGTTTTGAGAAGAAAGAATCAACACCTCTCTTGGACAGATTAAGTTTGAGAGGACAAAAGAATGCAGGTTTTAATTTGAAATAGCAATCTTAACCTGTCTAATCATTTTAAGCTAGTATTTCACATACAAGCCAAGTAAGTCATTGGCAAAAATGGATCATTTAAATTATGGCATGTGAATGTTCACTGGAACAATAAATTTTAAAATATTACATGTGTTTTTCACGTTTAGCTCTTAAGGAGGACACAATCCTTCCTCCAGAGATGTGAATTTCTTAGATCTCTTTCAACTGTTTGAAAAGCTCTCAGCTCTCTGAAAATACGGATTCCCAGTTTGGTTCTCAAGAGATCTCTTTGTTTGTAAGGTCACAGAGGTACCTAAAAGTTAAATCATGTGTAGTAAAGTATAGGTATCCGAAGGATTTTTTAAAAAAATTTCAAGCATAAATATGCTTTGAGTAGGTATTTTAGGTATAAAAAAATCTTTGGGGGCCAAGAAACCAGTTTGAACTTAGGTTCAAAAAAGGTTTATGTGTTGTTCAGAATGCTCTTATTTCTTGCCCTAAAATTAAGGGAACTTGTGATTCAAAGCTCTCATGAAAATATTTCTAAAAGTGTCTTAAGAGACAGACTTAAGTGCACAGCTGGTGCAGGGCCCCTGTACTGCACTCAGTGAATCAGGGAACAACAAAGTACAGAATATTAAAAGGAAATTTAACAACCCTTTTCCCCTTCCTGTGTGTGTGTGTGTGTATAAAGTGATCCTAGGGGTCCTGCTGATTTGTGCTCTCCGTCTTCTGCAGTGTGCAGGAAAACAAATGAGCAATGCAAGCAGAGTGAGTTTTTTTTTTTTTAAAAAGAAAAAATAGGTAAGAATAACAACTGTAAAGGAATTAAGTGATCCAAGTCTCACTCAAGGGAAATATGGCAAAACATTCACAGGGACAGGATTACAGATATTTTTCCATCCTCTCTTTTTCACACGGAATAAGTAATGTGACTAAGTTAATTGTCTCACTATTGGTTTTTATTTAAAGAATTTTGAGGTTAGACATACAGATCAATAAAATAGAATTGAGAATTCAGAAACTGACCCCCTCTCGTTTGTGGTCAATTGATTTTCAACAAGGGTCCCAAGACAATTCAATGAGGGAAAGAATAGTCTTTTCAATAAACAGTGCTGGTACCAGTAGATATTCACATGCAAAAGAATGAAATTGGACACCTACCTTACACTATATACAAAAATTAACTCAAAGTGGACAATAATCTTAAATCTAAGAGCTAAACCTATAGAACATCTAGAAGAAAACATAGGAGTACATTTTTGTGACCTTGGATTAGGCAATGGTTTATTACATATGACACTAAAAACAATGGACAAAAAAGATAAATTGGACTTCGTGAAAATTAGAAATTTTTATGCTTCAAAGGATACCATCAAGAAGGTGAAAAGACAACTCACAGAATGGGAGGAAATATTTACAAATCATACGCCTGATAAGGGAGTCGTATTCAGAATATATAAAGAACCCTTACAGCTCAATAATAAAAAGACAACCCGATTGGCAAGAGAAGAAAATGGGCAAAGGATCTGAATAAACATTGCTCCATAGAAGATATACAAATGACCAATACGCACATAAAAAGGTGCTTGACGTCATCAGGGAAACGCAAATCAAAACCACAATGATATACTTCACACCCACTAGGATGGCCATAACCAAAAAGGAGGATAGTAACAAGTGCTGGTGAGGGTATGGAGACACTGGAACGCTTGGACACTGTTGGTGGGAATGTAAACTGATGCACCTAATTTGCAATACATACACAATTCAACAATTCCATTCCTAGTACACACCAAGAGAATTGAAAACATCTGTCTATATAAAAACTTGTATATGAATGTTCATGGCAGTATTATTCCTAATAGACAAAAGGTGAAAACATTTCAAATATCTATCAACTGTCAGATGGATAAACAAAATGTGGTCTCATCCATACAATGGAGTATTATTTTGCCATAGAAAGAAATGAAGTACTGACAGATGCTACAACATGGATGAACCCTTGAAAGCCTCATGCTAAGTGAAAGAAGCCAGGCACAAAACATCACATACTAAATTATTCCACATACATAAAGTGTGCAGAACAGGCAAATCCATAGAGACAGAAAGGAGATCAGAGGGCACCAGAGGTTTTGGTGGTGGGGCAGTGGGTGTGATGTGAGACGACTGGTAAGGGCGTGGGGTTTCTTTTCGCAGTGATAGAGGTGTTCTGCAATTATAAAGTGGTGATAACTGCACAGGTAAATATACTAAACCCCTTCAACTGTATACTTTAAAGGGAAAATTTTATGGTATGTAAATTATACTTCAATAAAAAAAAAAACAACCTCTGCTTTTAGCTCTCACCTCTCATTCCAACATCAGCTATCTATCTACAGCCGCCTACCAGGCATCTCATTGGATCAGCTCAAATGCTCCGCACCTGCAGTGATGTCATAGAAGAAATACAGAAGATTGCCTGAGAGACGAATTCCATTCCAGTCCTGATTCTGCCCCAAACAGCCATGTGACTTCAGGCAATCTACATAAGCCTTCTTTATGCCTTTCTCCTTCTTTGAAGGAAGAATGGGTTGGGCATAATTTCTAAGGGATCTTTTGAATTAAAAATGATGTCTGTCTATATGCAGTATATTCGGAGCACTTCACCGTGGGGGGACTTGAAACGAAAATGCCTCAGAACTTCACTCGCAGCCATGCTTCAGCTGGACCAACATCTCAAACACCAAATAATTACCAGACAGGTTAAACTCTTACTGCATTAAAGATATAGAGAGGATATAACTTTAACCTTCCTATCAATTTCTTTGCAACTCCCAATCTCTGATGACAGGCACACTAAACCACCTTATATATTTCCCTGTTCATCTTCCAACTCCTTCCGCTTTCAGGGTTACTTCTTAATCAGAAAATTTTCTCCATTTCCATCTTTTTCTACCATTTCTCCCAAATGTCAAGCTTCTACCAGAATTTCAGCTCTTTTGCCTCTTCCTGTAAACAGACTGTCTTCCACAGTTAAAATAAAATAAGAAATAAAAAACATTCCTCGGGCTTCCCTGGTGGCGCAGTGGTTGAGAGTCCGCCTGCTGATGCAGGGGACATGGGTTCGTGCCCCGGTCCGGGAAGATCCCACATGCAGTGGAGCGGCTGGGCCCGTGAGCCATGGCCGCTGAGCCTGCGCGTCCGGAGCCTGTGCTCCGCAACGGGAGAGGCCACAACAGTGAGAGGCCCGCGTACCGCAAAAAAAACCCAACCATTCCTCAACTTCCTGCAAGGAAACCTTTTAGAATCCCTATAGATTCTTAAAAGAAATCTGTACTTCTAACTTCCATATCCAGATCAACTGAGGCTTAAGCTCTACAACCCAACTCCACCTAGGATGGTACCGAAACCACTCTGAGATGTCTCCCCACCGAATCATCAGATTTAATGGCCATTTAAATCCCCTATTATCTTCGGAGCATCAGTTCTAACCCTGCAAACTCATCTCCTCTTTGGTTGCTGTGATGTGATGTGACACTGATACTCCTCCAATTTTTAGTGTCATTCCTCTCTGGTCCTCGCCTTTTCCGTCATGACCCAGACCCCTTTGTGGGAATATGGGGGCGGGCGGGCGGTGCTGGGCCTTCATGTCATCCTTTCACCACTCCCTACTTGAAGCTCATCTACTCCCGAAGCCCCCAAAGCCTCTTTACATAAGAGGCCTTTCAAACTGCGTTTCTAACATTCACCCTTCACCAACCACCAGCTACACTCTGCAATTGAAAAGAATAATTAATAGCATTTATAGGGGAGTCTTAGGCTTACAGAACAAGTGAACAGAAAGAGCAAAACTCTCACACAACCGGTACAAACCCAAACAGTTTTCCCTCCTACTAACATCTTGTATCAGTGTGGATACAACTGAAGAGCTAATACTGATATGCTTTTATTAGCTAAGTACACAGTTTACACTAGGGTACACCCTTTTACTCCACAGTTCTACGGGTTTTGACAAATGCAAGATGTCATGTATCCAACATGCCGGTATTAGCCAGAATACTTTCACTGCCCTAAAAATCCCCTGCGCCCCACCTACTCATCCCTTCCCAATTCCCAACCCATCACTGCAATTTTAACACCTCTAAAATCAGCTTGTCACTTTTTAGCCAACCTGATTTCTCTCTGCATGGCCCCAAGTGAACGTTTAAGATCTGGAGTTCAATATTTCTTTCCTCCTTCCCTCTTACTCCCTCTTCATTCATGCTCTTTGCGGTGTCTTTGGTTTCCCCTCCCTTCCCTTTTCTCTGATGATCTGTTCTACTGTAAATTATGAGATTCAGTTCAAGCGGAGAACTTGCCCTACGTGTTTGTAGAACGAGTTATCTCCAGGGTCTGAAATAGACTCAGTCTTCAAACAAATGAGTGACGGCCTCCCACGGCATCCCCAGAGCTTGGTCGTGATCTGCCCTCCAAAGTAGCAAATGCCATATTAGAGGAAGTGCAGATTGGCACTGTTTCTGAGGTTAAAGTATTTGCAATATTTTTCACTTTCTCTTAAGTACTGAGACATACCTGCAGTGAATTAAACAGCCCCCCAAATAATATAGCTAGCTATATTAGCAATCACTTAGCGTCTATGGATGTCTTCAGATCATTGTAAGCACTTAACGGTGTAACAGTTGTAGGTTTCATCAAGACAGTAACTTAAACATTTCCACATTTTCAAAATTAGACGCCACATGCCATTTTGTAAGCACAATTTGTACTTACTTTCTGAAATGCCAGTGTGGTTTTCAGTGTGGAATACGAGTAGAAACTCTACCTATATGCACAGCTTCAGATCCCAAGCATGTGGAAATTTAAAAAGCAAATTTTGCTTTTGAATAAATTATACATATTACAGATTTTTATGATCAAATCAAAGATATATCACCTCCCTACCCTTAAATAAGGGTAAATAAGAAAAAGTAAGCAAGCTTTAAGTATTTATCTCTAAAGCAAAGTCAGAACTTGCAGGATATGAGAATTCAAACAAGAAAAGATATTTTAACAAAATCCTTAGCCGAGCACCTAAAACACGCACTGAAAAGTAGCAATCCAGAAAACAGAAGCTGCCGACTGAATGTTTAATGACGATGAGTTGGAAAGGGTTACATTCTGGACTCAAGGCCTGAATGATTCAGAACTATTCATCGATGCTAAGAATTTGATGGCTGTGTCTGTCTAACACCTCATTCTTCTCCTAAACAAGCTTCTTAAACCTTAGCTAGCCTCTGCCTTTTCCTTACCCTAGAAGTCTCCCTGGGCTGTGATTTTAAGTTCACAGAATTCATTTTTCTACACACTAAGAAGGGCCACCAAATCGAGACTGTGACAGCTGGGCATTCAGGCCACACCAGGTTCAGACTCTCTCTCCCTAAGCAGCCCCTTTATAGCAAAAGGCCAGCCCAACTGAAACCCTGTCTTAAAAGAAAAAGGGAAGAAGTTCACTTTTAAAGGTATTTTTAGATTTAGAATTTTACAGAAAGCTTTTGACAGTTTTGGGGCCACAATAATAATAGAGAAACTAGCCCCATCTACTAGCCCTATAAATGCAGACACAACCATTTCCTCTACTGAATTGTTAGATCAATACAATTACAAAGCTACAAAACTCATGATATGAAATTGGCTAATATCACAGAAAATTAAACTCCAAACCACACGGAGATGATATTTCAGAGTTAAAATTAGCTTCCTCATGCCTTGTAGGTTCTAAATTCTATAGCTTTTCAAGTAGGCACCGCACCACTTATTTCTATCTTCGCACTTTTAATAAAAATTGTAATATTTACTAACACTGCTTCCCAACCCAGAATCCCCTCTATGTTAATATCACCAAAGTGACCCTTCTTCACAGCCCCCGCCCCCAAGAAAATGATGATAAATTAATACAAACATTTAAAAGTATCCTGGCAAAAACTAGAAAGCTCTTGAAATTTAAGCAAAACGTCCGTTTTGTCAAAGTGCATAGTGCACTATACATGCAGGGCATCACTTCAACAGCATGTTAGTATTAACGTGCTTTTTCCTCAAAAGACGGATCTGTTCCTCCTTGCTCTGGGTCATCATTTGCCGTCTCTTCCAATACCTAAGTTCTTGTTGCTCTTTGCAGTATTTCTGTGCAAGCTCTCTTAAATGCAGGTTAAGTAAAAGTGCTAAAGACAGCGTTTCAGAAAAACTGGAGATTTGGTGCTGTCCACAGACAAACATACATCCAAGTGCAAGTACGTTCTCAGATGCATTGTCTGTAATACAGCCCCCCAAATCACAGTACTGGGATCAACTCTCACCAAGGCAAATAGTAGGTAACAATCCAATGTACTAGCAACAAACAAGTTTCATGAGTCCCCTGTAGTTTCACATGGAGAGCCTAGGAAAACCTTCAGGTAAAGGTGACATGGGAGCTGGTTTTCAAAGGATGTGTAGAATTTCAATACTAAAATATGGAGAACAGGCAAGTGACATTTGGGTTCAGATGCTGATTTAGACAAAAGCGCGAAAGCAAGGAAGCATATATAATCTGCATGATATTTATTAAATGACTGCAGCTAAATCAAATTTATACCTGGGCCAAGTCTTTATAAATATACTATTTAAGAATACACAAATACGGCTTCCCTGGTGGTGCAGTGGTTGAGAGTCCGCCTGCCGATGCAGGGGACACGGGTTTGTGCCCCGGTCCGGGAGGATATCACATGCCGCGGAGCGGCTGGGCCCGTAAGCCATGGCCGCTGAGCCTGCGTGTCCGGAGCCTGTGCTCCGCAACTGGAGAGGCCACGGCAGTGAGAGGCCCGCGTACCGCAAAAAAAAAAAAAAAAACAACCACAAATATATTTATATATTATGGGATAGCCCTTAAGTTGACATCAAGAACCTCTATTTTTTAAAAAAATTATTTATTTTCTTATTTTTGGCTGCGTACCCTGGGTCTTCGTTGCCGCGTGCGGACTTCCTTTAGTTGCGGCAAGTGGGGGCTACTCTTCGTTGCGGTGCGCGGGCTTCTCATTGCGGTGGCTTCTCTTGCTGCGGAGCACAGGCTCCAGGTGCGCGGGCTTCAGTAGTTGTGGCTCGCGGGCTCCAGCAGTTGTGTTGCAAGGGCTTAATTGCTCCGCGGCACATGGGATCTTCCGAGACCAGGGCTCAACCCCGTGTCCACTGCATTGGCAGGCGGATTCTTAACCACTGCGCCACCAGGGAAGCCCCAGGAACCTCTATTAAATGACCCTGTTATAGATTTAACTGTTCCCCAAACACTGAATTATAATTTTGATGTTCAGTTTCGATTATATTATGAAACTCATTTTAGCAATCTGTTACACTCCTGTCATCTGATTTTGCTGAGATCTGCGTAAGTCAGTTAATTGAAAATGAATCAAATCTGATACATAAATACTGTATTTAACTTGGAACACATAAATGTAAATGTGTTCACCAAACTGTGATTCTACAGTCAGGAACTGCTCTCCTGGCTGAAGCTCCCTTTCCTCTATCACACATAGATACCACAACCTGTCAATACTAGTAAGTTACAAAATGCTCCGTTTCCCTTTTTTTTTTTAAGGTAAAGAGAAAATGTGCAAGGCAATCTGAGTGTAAATCCTTCATGATTTTTTTTTTAATCCACCAGTTTTCCGTTGTTTTACTCCTATCTAATTAGCTCTTAAAGGAAATCTCACCTTTGAGTCTTTCCAAAACATGCAAATTAGTTCTCGTTAGAACAACACGACTCCCTTTTCTGCACGTGGATGTCATCACTTCACGTTAAGTTTATACTATATGGTTGTGACAACTTGCACTCCTAGCACGGCAGTAACCACCGAAAGGGATGCATGGAATGAAAGGGAAACAGAACTTCATTTTTCTTCCTCTCAGCTAGAGGAGACAAAGTTTCCATGTGGAAGGCTGGAGGTTTACTTTTATGACGAAACTAAAAATAAGTTGATTTTCAGATTTCTCTCCTGCTAAGTTAATACCTAGCGTCTAAGCCTTCTACTTTACAAATAAAATCAGAACTGGAGTGCACAATGGTAACAGAACCCCGGTGGTTACGTTTCCTGTTGCTTCTCAATCTGCCATTTTCAACTCAGCTTGAGAAAAGGACAATGAAAATTTACCACCTCCCTATATATATTTTGTGTAGGAAATGAAGGTTACTTGGGGTTGTTGTTTTCTTTTTCAATTAAACCATGCAATTCATATCTCCTAAATCTAAAATTAATTTGTCAATTAATTTTTTACTTATTTTTAAAATTGAAATATAATGAAACAGTACTGTGTTAGTTTCAGGCGTATAGCAAAGCGATTCAGATATACATATTTTTTTCTCTTTTTCAGATTCTTTTCCATTATTGATTACAAGATATTGAATATATTTCCTTGCGCTGTAAGTAGGACCTTGTTTGTTATCTATTTTATGTATAGTAATTTGTATCTGCTGATCCCAAAATCCGAATTTATCCCTCTCTCACCCCTTTCCTCTTTGGTAATCAGAAGTTTGTTTTCTATGTCTGTGAGTCTGTTTCTGTTTTGTAATATAAGTTCATTTGTGTCATATTTTTTAGAGCTCATACATAAGTGATACCATATGGTATTTGTCCTTCTCTGTCTGACTTACTTCACTTAGTATGATAATCTCTAGGTCCCTCCCTGCTGCTGCAAATGGCATGATTTCATTCAATTTGTTTATTTTTCACAAGTTGGCGAGCACTGACGGGGCATTCATCGTCCCATCTCTCACCGCTCTTGCCTGCTCCCAGGGGATCGAGAAAGGGAACAGAGCTGCTGGCCTTCAAGGTCTCCGTGAAGCTGTCCTACAGAAACTGAGCCTCCCTCACTGAGTCCTGATTACCTGTTCCACTACAATTATTCGTTGTGTGTATTTGTAAAGACAAGTTCTAAAAGGTTATTCGCCTATTTTTAACCATCATGGGAGGCGTCTCAACGCAAGACAAAATTTTTCTATGTTCTATTATCCAGATGACTAATCTCTCATTAATGGAGGTTAACACACAGATCACATTTTTAACATTTAAATCGTCAAGTAACATCCGTTCACATCCAATCACTTAATGATCTTCAAGTTTCAAAGTGTATTTAAAAATCACCCAATAGCAAGTCCAAGTCCTCTGGGAAGAGGAAGGAGTAAGATTCAGAAGGAATTCCTCCCCTGATCATCCTGAAACTACTGGCCACCTTCGTGAGAGCACCACCCACAGAGAGGGACACGGTAGGCAGATACTTAAGAGCGGCACTGGGTGAAGTTTACCCACGTAAGCTTCCAAAAGAGGGATGTGCTTGGCCGCTGGTTGGAGTGATGTAGCAATCCCGAAGCCTTAGAGAACGTGGCTTGAAGCTGAGAGACAAGGGGAGTTTTATTCAGGTCAGAATGCTAAACCACTCCAGGTGAGTGCGTCTGGACAGCCTACCAGGCACGGAAACCGCCTTAAGGAGAGAGATACCCTGGGCTCCACAGCCGTCCCAGGAGAGGGAGCGCGGATTCCATGGGAGCCCAAAGGGGAGGACGGCACGGAAGTGGAGTGCCCACCCAGCACATTTTAATCCCCTTTCACAGGCAGATCCTTTCCTGGCTGTAACCGGATGTAGCTTATTTCGACAACTGTCCAATGTGTTCCTCCAGACAGACCTCAGAAAAGCAAGCAAGGTTAGGGCTCAGAGTTCAGGTTCTGGGGCTGAATGGAAGCGGACTTTTGCTGAGGGTCAAAATCTCAGTCATTCTCGACCCGCAAAGATGCATTCTGCTGCTTCTGCCCGGGCTCAGGACAGAGTGGGCAACCGACAGCTTTCAGTAAAGGGAGATCTCAGAATCTCGAGCCCCCTTTGGCTGCTGAAACCGTATCCGAACAACACGTTGCAGGTCTCTTCACTGTTGTTTACTGAGAATCACAAAGGTTACGTTTTCCAAGCGTGGACGAGAGGAGGCAGGCTGAGGCAGGGCTGGAGATGGAAAAGCTCAGTGCAACTCTAACGGCTCGTCCTACTTCCCGGCCCTGAGACACACACGTCCTTTGTGAGAGCTCATTTCTCAGCTCAGCCGTTTCCTCCCTATGGACAGTCTTTAAGAAAACAATCCACAGAGTGCCTTCAGGTGTTCGGGAGCTGCCACACAACTCCTTCAAGGCCAAAATGAGTAGCTGCACCTGAAACCATATGCAAGATTTCTGAAAATCACTGGGAAAAGGGTTCTATCAGACATCTGGACCAGATTCAAGCTGTTGCATCATAATTTCTGGTGTATCTTTTTCTTGGCTTCTTAGGACTGACTTGTCATCCAATTTGAGATTTTTTTTTCTTTTTTTTTTTTTTGGTACGCGGGCCTCTCACTGTTGTGGCCTCTCCCGTTGCGGAGCACAGGCTCCGGACGCGCAGGCCCAGTGGCCACGGCTCACGGGCCCAGCCGCTCCGCGGCATGTGGGATCTTCCCGGACCGGGGCACGAACCCGTGTCCCCTGCATCGGCAGGCGGACTCTCAACCACTGCGCCACCGGGGAAGCCCGGTCCGGATTTTCTTTTCATGAACAAGGGTGACTGTTCTGCTCTCCTAGGAGCAGAGTGGTCCTTTGTTAGGAACGCTGCTGCCGCGCCCTAAAATGGCTTCACCTGCCATCGGTAAGAGCAGCTGAAATCCTTGCCTATGAGAGCTGCTTAGGGAGGAGTCCTTAAACATACAGAGAAAAAGCTCCGTGTTCATCTGAACACAGCTGCGGTTAGGAGCAAGTCTCACCTGGACTCCTCTCTCCAGGCTCCTGTTCAGCCCCCGTCTGCCCTCCAGGGAGGCAGACCTGTTTAAAACGATTTTCAAGTGATGAACTTGTGTCGTGCCCCATCTAACCATCTGCCAGAATGATTCCGTATTCTGGGTGGGAGCGCGCTTAGTAGTTTCGACTGCGGCAGGTGCCCGTATGTCAATACCATTTAACCGCGGCAACTACCCAATAGGGCATTGAAGTCCTGTTTTCTAATTAGGACACCGAAATGCAGAAAGATTACCCAATAGGAGCTCGAGTCCAAAGCCAGCCTCCAGCCTCTTCCTTGTAATCAGTCTCTGATACCCCTTCCCTTCAAGTACTGCTCTAGTGCACAGCCGTTCATAACATTTTCTTACTAAGCATTTAAAATTGTTTCAAAGAGTCTTTCTCCACTGAGGATTGGACAATTTTTTTTTAAATTCATCTATAAAAGGAGAAACGTTTAGCTTCAATAGACCAGGTGGACAGAGTTACATCAAAGTACACAACTGCTTGACGGTCACATGTACTAAGCCACCAGGGCGGATACCTCCCCCTGTGTTCCCGTGCTTCACCCCCAAACACATATTTGAGGACATTTCCGCAAATAACAGATGCTTTCCTGAGGGAGCTTCAGAGATATGTGAATCACCCATCGTTTTATGGTAAGTGTCTTCCCAGTAGAATAACTACTATTTCTTGCAGTACAAATGAAACAAACATAGTTTGATATTAATCTGGAGGCTTATTACACAACACGTTGTGGCCATTTGTAATGTCCATCAATCGGAGATTCTCAAGAAAGAACCTTGAGCTGAGGGCATCGCAGCCTCAGCAAAACACAACAGGGAAAATAACATGTGGGAAAGAATTTTTGAAATAAAATTAACTGTGGAACGCAAAAAGGGGTTTGTTATTATTGGATATAGACCTGATCTGTGTAAATTATGTAAGCATCTAGGACTCATGTATCTCTAAATAGGTTGGATTTACCAAGACTCCCTTCCCATGGACGACCATTCATGCTTTAACAGAATCAATCTGTGAATGCTACACTGCTTCTCTTTTGATTATAATTAAATATCAAGACCATTACTTTTTTTTTTTTATGAATTCAGCATGGGATGTTAAACAAACCTTAGCACTTCAAAAATGTGCTATTATGAGTGGCACTGAAACAGCTAATACGTCCTTCGATATTCTACTCTCAAACACTCAAGCCATCAAATAACACTAGTTTGGGCCCTCCAACACTTAAAAGACATAGTAGAAAATAGATCCTGAATAAAAGCTATAGAAAGACGACCTATACGTCAAATTTCCCCATCAAATACGCATATGTGCTTGATTAATAGTCTATATAGTTGAAGATGAAATAGTTCCCTTCAATTAATTTGGATTAAAGCTCACCACTGATTATTATAACCAATCACCACTAAGTATCAATATAAACTTTTAAATACCCAAGCACATTTTAAAACCAAAAAGGAGCAAATTAACAGAGAAGAACTCAACAGAAGGCCACACAGCTGACTGAAATGGGAACGAAACAGTCCTTGGGTACAATGTCCACATTTGAAGAGCACAGTACCTGACACTCAAAAAGCAAGATAAGGGGCTTCCCTGGTGGTGCAGTGGTTGAGAGTCCGCCTGCCGATGCAGGGGACGCGGGTTCGTGCCCCAGTCCGGGAAGATCCCACATGCCGCGGAGAGGCTGGGCCCGTGCGCCATGGCCGCTGAGTCTGCGCATCCGGAGCCTGTGCTCCACAACGGGAGAGGCCACAGCAGTGAGAGGCCCGCATACCGCAAAAAAAAAAAAAAAAAAAAACACACACACACAAAAAAAAGGCAAGATAAAATTAATGACTGAAATAGGTTTTACAACACAGCTGTTTTGTTTACCCCTCACCATGGCAAGTTTTTATTATTATATTTGGGTGCATTTAAAACTCAACTCATGTAGAGGTATAAATTACCTAATGTCCACTAGAGACCCTTGAAGAGAGTTCATGAAACCCAGCCAAGTTTTGAAAAACTACTTCATAGCATTTATCTTTCGGGGAAAACTGTTAGTAAATAAATATGTACTACTGACAGCAAAAGGTATTGTAACCATATAAGATGCTCTAAGTGATACTTTCCCTGTAACAGCCTAATTTTTGCCACCATGGCCTACTTTAGTTTCTATGGATTTTGTTTTTAATATGCATGTCAGCTACAACTCCTGGCTGTCTTTCTCCTAACCCTCTTCAGTAGAGCATCTATTCACACATGTACAAATTAAAATGACATTTTTCTGCATATAAAATCAACATACTATTTTAGAACAAAATGTCTGTAAAACCCATAGAAAAATCATCCATACTTTTACTCAAATATGAGTATGGGAATATGTTAATATTTACCCTTCTAGTCTTTTTTATATGCATGTGTATTTGCATAGCTGAGTTTATATGATATAAAAAAATTGCCATTATTTACCTTAACAAAGCTTTCTCATGGTCATTACCAATGCTCAGTCATCATATTTTTAAATACAGGTTTATAGTGGGGCAGTAAACTGCAAATAAAGTGTCAAAAGGTTTCCCACCCACATTACCCTAAAAAGATGAATTTGACACAGGCTAAGACCGAGGGCACAACTCAGCCAAGGGGTACAGTTTTGGGGTCAGAAGCAAAGCTGTGAATGGCACCTGTTATCTGCAAGTGTGTTTCAGTAGTTTTGTTTTCATATTCTTCTTTGATTTATTATCATCATTATTTTAAATTACCACTCTAGGCCTCTCTCGTTCCTGCAGCCAATGAGGTAACAGTGCCCCGGGGCCCCTCTTTCCATTAAGGGGTAGGACAAAGTCTCCTGCTCAGACAGCCCGGACAGGGTCAGGGTGGTGCAGGGCAGGTGACGGAGACCTGAGATCTCATGGGTGTAGACCGGCCATGCAGAGCTGGAGTTCTATGGGGCAAGATCCACATTCCCACAGGACGCTCCTGGATTCACCTGAAAAAGCTCCCACTAACGATCCCACCGAGGAACCTGCACTGCTGGTAGGCAGCCGTTGAAGGACTCGTGGTGCCCGGAAGCTGTTAATTATCTTCCAGAGAAAAATTAAAACTGCTTTCTCCTCTACACAAAATTTGCCTTCTTCATCCATTTCATGGTGTTTTCACCTCCCTGGGCCGTGTCCTCAAGGATCTCTCCTGTAAAATCTTACCAGTTTAAAAGGAATCAGGCAGGTGACATTTTTGTGCATTACAAGAAAACGAGATGGCCATTTCCGACGAGATGATCCCAAACATTCAGGGCAAAAAACAACACACAACCTGCTTCCCCAACAACTTCCACAACTTCCGGGTAGTAACTGAGTCATACATAACCACACAATTTAGCCCCTTATCCTAGTAAACTACACAGGATCTCACGACGTGGTCACAGTTCTTAAAAACAGATACATTAGGGAAGTACTGTCCCACCAACTCCAGATTTTAGTTCAATTTCACAAATAAATATAAAGAAGTGCCCTCTCTATCTACCAAATTTTCATCAGTTCCTTTCCCCACACATTATCCAAGTAATAAGATAAAGGACCCGAAACAATTCTAAAGTATTAAAAAATTTTTTCTCTGTCTTGAGCCAATAAGATTGAGATGACTTCTTTACTATTTATCCACAGGTCTATTTTTGTAGATGTGAGAATGTCTTTCAGCAAACTCCATATTTCCTTTTTCTTTCCTAAAATACTTGTCAATAATTACCAATTGGATTGACCATAACCCCCAAAAAGGGAAAATAATTCTGTAAGTTTGACACATGGAATAACAATCCTTCTCCCTATTATTATATTTCTGAGAAAAGCTCACTGAAAAATCGTTCATTCCCCCTAAAAATATACATCTAAAACAATCTATGTCAATGTGCTGACAACCTGTCATCCTAAAGAAATTCCTTCAGCTGTCATTGAGTGGGGAGGGAAAAGCGTTTGCATTGTTCGAGTTGTGGTTTATGATTTACTATAATATTCATATCTGAAGGTTAAGGAAATGTCCAGAAATATGAGCATTTTAACTATTTTCTTACAACTCAAAAATAATGAGGAATACAAATCTTTGACAGCCCAATGGTACATAAGTAAACTGCGGCCCCAATGCCTTTGAATCATGTAACCTCGCAGGGATGAGAAAACAGCACGGAAGAAAATGCCCTGGTGCTCTTCACATATGCACATATGAAGGGCGTGCACTACTTTCCCGGGATTCGGCTGTCGTGAAGGAGACCAAGTTTAGTTTGGTCAAATGTTCCCCAGGTTTATAAGGTATAGAACCAATATTCTGATCACAGCTCTATCTGTTGCATTAAAATGCAGGCATGGATGCACAGATCAGCCTTAGTAGGCCTACCCATCAAAAATGATTATAAGAAAGTGTGTGGGATTATGAGAGAGAGAAAATGTGTGTGTGTGTGTGTGTGTGTGTGTGTGTGTGTGTGTAGAGAGGGGACGGGAGAAGTTCAATATAAATGAAAGACCTTTCTGATAAACATGGCACTTGGCCTGATTCAAATATCAAGAAGTAATTAGTAGAATCCTTCTCCCCTTATTTTTATTTATTTTTAGATATAATTTACATACAGTGAAATTGGTCCTTTTCCGTGCACAGTCCTATGAGTTTTGACAACTGCACAGACTTGTGTGGCAAGAGGAAAACCTGGTACTTCTCTGTCATCGGGGCACTGATGGTTCTAGTGTCACGGCAGGTCCAGTTAGGAAGGACACCAGGGTAGTCAGGGCACTGGGCCGCTTGCCTGGTGCTGGATCATTACAACCTCATGGTGACAAGGTCCTTGTAACTAGGCTTCTTTTCAATGAACTGACCATTTGTATATAACACAGTGTTCCTCAAAGTGACTGGCTCAAAGGAACATGAACCAAGAGATAAAGAAACTTGTTGGCCTGATGGGATATTAATTAAAATCAAAATCAGCACAGCTGTTTTGTTCCAGTGACTGCGGTAAGTAAACAAGTTACTCCCAAAACTCGGTGGCTCAAAACAAGAATGGTGTGAATGCCACTCGCAGATCTGCACCTGGTCGGGCTGAGCAGGGGGCACGTCTCTGCTGCCCTGGCATCAGCTGGGGGCTGGAGTCCTCTGAAGCTTACTCACTGGTGTGTGGCTGGCAGCCGAGGCCTCAGAGAACTGTTGACCAGAAAGCTCTGTGTTTCTTCTCCCTGTGCCCTGGTCTTCCTACAATAGGACAGTTGGGTTCCAAGGATGGTGTCCCTTTTATGTCCTATCCTTGGAAGTCACCTAGTGTCCACGTAATAGGGAAGAACAAATCTGACTCCATACTGGATCTGTTTCTTTTACTTTAACCTTTGTATTCTATTGCTTTGGCTACAAGTTAAGAATGTTGCCTATAGCCTGAAATATACAGGAGAGTCCATTCTCAAGGCTCTGACCTTTGAAGGTATCATTCATAGAGAGATAAAAAGTTGCAGAACAGAGAATAACCTTTGTCTTGTGGGAGGTTTACGGGGACATCATGACCTGACCTATACAGACAGCTGCAAGAACAAAGGACTCCGCCGCCAAGAAGTTGGCAACAACTGGCCACACCCCTCCCCTTTTAGTATAAAAGCAGCCTGAGTTCCAACTCAAGTAAGATGGTTCTTTGCGACACCAGGCCACCGAATTCTCAGTCTGCTGGCTTTGGGAATAAAGTCGCTATTCCTCAGCGACTCATCTCTCAATTGATTAGCCTGTCGTGCAGCAAGCAGTACGAGCGTGGACTCAGAAACATCTACTGCTTCAGGGTATTACAAGGGTCCACCCCGAATCAGGGGAAGGAAACACAGCCGCCACTGCTCAGTACCGAAGTGACAGAAGATCTTTGTATGAAGATCATGGGACGTAAGACGCGTTGGTGGAGCCCTCTATGGAGAATACGATCTGTTGCTCTGTTATGAGCCGCCAAGATGAAGAGCTACCACAACAATCTTGCAGAAGTGCAGAGCTCATCCCATCACCGCTACTGTGTTTAAAATACCCTGAACCACATGCATCTAAGCCTTACCTGACATCACCCCAGTTTTCTCCCCCACTGCCTTTTAGAACATTTCTTTCATTCCCTACTTTCAACCATTCAGAGCTACTTGCAATTCTCCAGACTCACTTGCATACCCTCTTCCTAGGGAAGCCATCCTTTTTTGCTTTACTTGGCTTACTCCCAACTCATTTCTTTAGGAATGACTTCTCCTGGGCCGTGGTCTCCTCTAAGATGCCGTCCTTGGAAGAAGCAGCCTGCACAGCTGTGGCTCTACCAAGAGCAGGGGTCCCTGGTCTCCTCCTGGCTTTGCCCCGGCCAGTCGTCTGACCCAGGGTTTCACGCGTTTACCTGAGTCAGTTTTCTCGTGCTTCCATCCCTCCCATCGATAGACGCTGATCTCAACGAACACCCCTCAAGCTAACTCCATTTCAGAGCCTCCTTCCCAGGGATCCCTACCTGCAGTGAACGGTTTAAGATGATTCCAATCTTTTACTACTACAATGAAAAATAAAACGATCGCAACTCATGCCACTGACAACGGGGTAATCTCCCCAGAATAGAAAGAACTGCTAGAAATTTTTTTTAAAAAGGGAAAATGCCAGTATTTATCAAAATTATTAATGCATCTGCCCTTTGACATGGAAGTCCCACTTCTGGGAACTTATCCAGCAGTGCAGCATAATTTGCTGAAGCAAAATGTTGAAGTTGGAAAAAACCCAAGTGTCCATCAATAGGGGACTGGTTAAGTAAACTACTTACCTAACTGAACACTTTTTTTTTTTTTTTTTAAAACCTAACTGAACACTCTGCTATTGAAAAGGACTGAGGAGGCTCTCTAGCATTATGTGGGGCGATTCCTGGGATATACTGTTATGTCACAAAAGTGGGTGCAGAAGAGGTCTGACACTTTGTGATATACGTAGATATATGTGTATGCATATGTATGTGTGATATGTATGTATGTACATATGTGTATGTCTCAGGGTGTGTGTGTACATATTTCTTCCTATCCAAGAGTGGGGAACATCTTCCTTTTTATTCACACTGACTTTATAGCTTTAGTATATTTCAGTTCATTTAAAACATATCTTTTTTATTAATGTTTAAGAAAAATATTTTCATAACTCATCGTAGACAGAGAAACTTGATTTTCAACATCATTTTAATTTTACTCTTTAGAATTCCTTCTACCAACTTAATCGGCAACAACAAAGACTCAGCTGTTTTAAACAGAATTTAGGGTTCTGTTTTTCCATTTATGTTCATTGTGTAGAAACCACTGAGAAGCATTTTTTGATATGGGCAGATATCCCTTGTGGGGTTATACATTGTAACAGATGCTACAGAAACAGGAAAAAAAGGAGAAGCAGCAGGATCCTCAGTCATGACTCCTATCTATGTAGACTAGGGCTAGAGGCAGGGTAACCGTGGCACTGGCTATGGTTACAGGAAGTAGCCGACAAGGAGGAGAGATGCAGGAAGAGGCATCCGTGAGGGTTCCTGGGGGAGGAATCCCAGGGCATTTGCATCCCAGACAGATTTCTATCAGACCACACAAACAGAAAAAGGAAGGAAAAAACCACCCCCCAAGGGCATGTGTAGGTACACGGCTCTTGTGAGTCTATGGCAGTGCTTAGCCCAGGAGGAACTGCTAGAAAGACGGGCCCAGGAGACCTGTGTTAAAACAAGGGCCATCTGCTTGGTGTGATTCCGGTGGGAAGAAAAACCCAAAGCTGCTGTATAACCTCCCTATGGTGAGTCTTCCGTCAGTCTTTTCAGATACGTTCGGGGATAAAGTAACAAGATCCTGCAATGAGCTTTTAACATTTCCAGAAACAATTACTGAGTCAAATGCACGTTTTACGTCAGCTAATGATACTATGAACGGACCCCAGTGGCCTTTACCATGACCTATCAAATAGCACAGGAATGTTTTACAGCACTGCCTTTTGGGTTAAGTTTCTCTGGCAAGTCTCCTCCCCCACCAAAAAAGTCAGGATATACAAAACACACCCAAGGTTTATAGATTTAAAGTATTCTCAGCCCCAAGAACAGCAGCAAGAACCCAGGTAAACTTATTTTCCATTTTCATACCAACACATACTGGTGGCCAGGCTGTATCTCATTGCGGCTTGCTCTCATGATGGAGTGTCCCAAAGCAGGTGAATTTCAAAGCACCCTGAAGGCAGGTGTAACTGACAGAACTGCTGGACACTTCAAGGTTATAGCTGGAAACCACCCAAGATCAAGACAGCACTTTACCCACGTGAAAGCACTGACAGGATCTCTGCTGACATCACAGCTCCCGCCCGGTTTGTACACAAGGAGAGAGGAGGGTGTGCTTTCAGGCAATCAGTAGGCACTTAGAGGCAGGGCTAGTCTGGCCTCTGAAGCAGGCGGGCAGACAGGCATCTGGATCCATTAGAGCCTGGAGAGCAATCTTCAATCACCACGAGAGGGCTTGGATTTGAAAGAAACTGGCAAATCTCCACTCTCCGGCGGATTCCTTCCAGCAAATTCCAGCAGAGTGGACTGCTGAGAGGCTGAAGTTTTAAGGGACGAGTCTGAATGTTTCATTTAAACGCTGCTGATGTAACTCGAGCAGAGCGTGTGGGCACCAAGCGGTCTAGGCTACTTAATGAAATCTGAAAATGCCGCTCTAGGTCAGGGGAGAAGATTAGATCACAGATGATGTCAGAAGAATTATTTCTCAGTTATGGACAAGGGCCCACATCACTGGGAAACAGTTAATTTATTAGCACGTCACAGACGGGAAGCAAGCAACCTTCCAGTTAATCTGACAGATTTAATCGTGGTTGTTCTGCTCTACAGTGATCATACATAGCTGAAAAGTTGACGATTACGTAAGAAGAGCTACGTTTCGGGCTAAGCGTCGGAAGATTCACCTCCTCCCGGGAAGGCTTCCGGCAGAGGGTGGACAAGAAAACTAGATTCCTGTTCTGGGAGGAGGCAGGGACGAGAAGAGCCTCACGCCCATAACCACAGCATAGCTGTAAGGTTGTCAAATATGAAATACCTTAAAAGGATGCTAAAGGCTGATGTGAGAGCTCGCTACACGGCTGACACCATGCTAAAGGCCTTCCCATGTGATTTCACTTCATCCTCACCAACTTCTGGAAGTCTGTACCTTCTTATTGTCGTTTTACAGAGAAGGGCATTGAGGCTGCGAGTGGTCCCGAGGCTTGCCCAAATCTGCATGGCCTGAGCTGGAGGCAAAGCCCCCAGGGGCAGCCCCCAGCCGTGGCCGTGATGATGCTGCCCTCGGCTAATGGACACCAGCCAGACAGCGGTTGGAAGCGTGGCTCCAGGAAGACAAGTCTGTGGGCTCCTGGCCTTTCTTTCCCCCAGGAGGGCTTAAGCAGAAGGCGTTCACCAGGCTGACGCACTTGTCCACTACCGTCATCTTGCTTTATTACGGCCAGTGTCATGCTAGTCTAACTTTACTCCAGCCCTTCCTTAAACTATGATAGTACCTGGAGTTCACTGACTTCCTGGTCCCTGGTTCTCAACCCACTGGGATTGGATTTCCAGAACTCCCCAACCATGGGAAACCCTATTCGTATAAAGGAATACTACTCGGCAATAAAGAATAAACTACTGATACTCTCAACAGCTCTCAAATGCCTTACGCTGAGAGGAGAAGCCAGCATAAGAAGACCACACACCGTCCAGTTCCATGCCTACAACGTTCTAAGAAAGGCAAAACTACGGCATCGGAAACCAGAGCAGTCATTTCTAGGGACTGAGTGGGAGGGTAGCGGCCGATACAAAGCAGGCTGGGGGGGGTATGGGGAGTCATGGCGCTGCTCTGTACCTGAGTGTGGTGATGCATTTGTTAGGACTCACAGAACTGTACACTAAAAAGCATTAATTCTGTGCATGTGAATTATACCTTGTAAAACAGGACAGCGGCATACCTTACTAATAAATACCTTCGAAGGAATAAGGGAAACCAATTAGCTGAGGCTAATGAGGAGGTAAAGCTTCCAGTTAACAGCTAGTGTTATGAAAAAGCAATTCTCAAATTGACGAGTGACCCACAAAAGATTATCAAAACAACGTGCAGGGACTTCCCTGGTGGCACAGCGGTTAAGAATCCGCCTGCCAGTGAAGGGGACACGGGTTCGAGCCCTGGCTCGGGAAGATCCCATATGCCGCGGAGCAACTAAGCCCGTGCACCACAACTACTGAGCCTGTGCTCTAGAGCCCGCGAGCCACGACTGCTGAGCCTGCGAGCCACAACTACTGAGCCCGGGTGCCACAACTACTGAAGCCCACGTGCCACAACTACTGAAGCCTGCATGCCTAGAGCCCGTGCTCCGCAACAAGAGAAGCCAGCGCAATGAGAAGTCCGCGCACTGCAACGAAGACCCAACGCAGCCAAAAAATAAATTAATTAAAAAACCCATGAAACCCAAAAGCCCAATAGATTCCTAGAGGCTGGCCTCTACTGAAGACCTGCTCAATTGATTACCTGTTTATTGAGCGCTGTGTCATCAGTCCTGCCTGGGCCACTGAGTTGGTGAATAGACAAGCACCCGGTACTAGCCTGTGCAGTGCCATCTCTGAAAGCAGGAGAGCCTTTAGCCAGGGGAGCAAGTTGGAATCTGTGAGCTTTAGCGCAGATGTGAGGAGCCGGACCCCTTGCTGGGTTTGAGTCATTTATTTCTGCCACAGCACCAGGTGGAGGGGAAGAGCGGGCACCTGGAACAACGCACCCAGCAGAGCTCTCAAAGTTCACGCGGGCCCCATGAGTCCTTTGCATCAATTTTGTTTCTGGACTTGCACTTCTTTTTGTTTTAATTCTAGGGAGGCTTAAACAGCTTATGGAGTTAGAGACTCAATTTTTATAACATCCATGCATAAATACTTTTTTTCAGAATACTGGATCTTTATAACGATCCTCTTAGGTAAAGCAGCTGCGAAAACATCATTAAGAAAGCATATATTGTCACCTGTGAAAAGCAGTAAGAGTCTCTTTTTATAAAGTTCAAAGTGCTGGGTATCTGGTAGGGCCATCCCTCCAGACCTAAGCCCTCTCCGGCTTTGTGACAGTTCCTCCCCGTCACCCCTCCCCCTTGCCTTTTGCTAACAAACTCCCCGCTCTATGGACCAGCAGCGACCAACTAGGCTTTGAGAGCCCGGTCCTAAGCCCGCGTCTAACTAGTTCTGCAGCCACTTTCCCGCTGAAACGTAAAACCCCAACAAAGTGCACGTTTTCCCTGTTGTTTACCCTGCCGATGACTCCTGACACCCCTCACAGAGCTGGAATAAACGCAGCGGGTGGGATGGTAAAGGCAGGTGCGGGCTTTCCTTGGTACACAGGCCTAACCCTCCCTTCTAGCCCCTGGTCAACCTTCAGGTCTTAACTCATTTCATCCTGGAAACCCGAGGCCCCTACCTTCCCTGGCTGTGAGGGAAGAGCTACCCTTCTGATCGATCTCACCTAAACCATCTTCCTGGAAGCCAGCGCCCAGCATGGTACTGAGTGGTGGGAGTTCTCACCTGTGTCCCCTCCAAGAGCCAGAGCTCCGTCTTGTTCATCTGGATCCCATGACCCCAAATTGCGACGGTTTAAATCTCTATTTCAGTAATAATATTTCCAGACCTCTAGGCTAATATGCATCCCATCTCCCGGCTTGTACCCCATACCAGTTTAACGACCCCAGGAAAACATTAAAATTTCTCATATATGTTGCCAAAAATAAGTAGACACTCTAAATGGTATAAAATTCCCATTTTTTTCCCACATCGATATCTATGTGTCTTGGTTATTCCCTGTATTAGGAACCACCAACTTCTCACAATCATAGTGGCCATGATTCATGCCCCAGGTTAAAACTACAAAATTACATTAAAGGTCTCTGCTTACCATGTGCCCAATGTACTGAAAGACACATTTTCTGAAATTGCTTTTACTACGGAACTTGCCTATTCCGGAATGAAAAAGGGATCCCAGTCTCCAAAAGCAACAAAGCTCCCGTCTGGTTTTCAGGCCCCTCCTCTGGCCACTCCGGTACCCCTACCTCCTTGCCTTTGCTAATTTCATTCCTTTTCCTGGCCCGAACGCACACACACGAGGCACACTCCCCTCCAGCTGGCTGACAAGAGTCCCACCTGCGTGGCCAGCTTGCAAAGCCCCACCTAGTCCAGCCTCACAGCAAGGTTTCACCTTCTGAGAAATACGGTCCATCTGGTCACAGCCACTAAACTTAGCATTTAATTGGTTGTAATACAAAGCAAAACTACAGGCAAAGTTTGTCTTTCAAGCCTTCAACGAGCTGATGCGAATTTTTTGTTTCCCTCAAGGTGAACAAAACAGCCAAGCGCTTGTGACGTTCTTTTTTTAACGTTTTAGCATTTTTTAAAAATGGTGGCGAAATACACATAGAGTTTACCATCTTAACCATTTCCAAGTGTGGAATTCAGTGGCATTAAGTACGTTCATACTGTTGCACAACCATCACCACCGTCCATCCACAGAGCTCTCTGCGACATTCTTGTCTGTCATCGTCTGCGGGAAGGCAGACAGAATACTGCCAGTTAGTTTCTAGTGATAAAAACCCAGTTGTTTTAATTCATGGAACTGTACACCTAAAAATGGTGTATCTTACTGTATATTCATTATACTTCAATAACACTGATTAAAAACAAAATAGGAGAGATGTAGTGTGGACCATCAGGGTCTAGACCACCAGGGGCTCGAGGGAGAGATGGGATTTTATCAAAAGACACAGGAACCCTTGAGGAATTTGAAGAGAGCAGTGGAATTCATTCGCTCACTCACTGCCGACATTCTGGGGCACCCGTGCTCCAGACGCTGGGCCAGGCACTGGAGCTGGTCAGGTGTATGTTTCGGAAAGTTCATCCTGGCTTCATTATAGGTGTTTGAATGGGCAAAGCTAGCAGTCTCTGCTATCATCCAGGTAAAAAGTACTAAATCAGGGCTTCCCTGGTGGCGCAGTGGTTGAGAGTCCGCCTGCCGAGGCAGGAGACGCGGGTTCGTGCCCCGGTCCGGGAGGATCCCACATGCCGCGGAGCGGCTGGGCCCGTGAGCCATGGCCGCTGAGCCTGCGCGTCCGGAGCCTGTGCTCCGCAACGGGAGAGGCCACAGCAGTGAGAGGCCCGCGTACCGCAAAAAAAAAAAAAAAAAAAGTACTAAATTAAGGTAGTAGCAGAGAGGATGGAAAACAAAGACGGAATATACTTTTACTTCTACCAGTAATAGGGCCCCTAGGAAATCACTGATTCCATCATTTTCTTCCTATTTTTTAATCACTTGAACCAATGGTTACTTTGGCCTGAATAAATTTTATATGGCACACCACACAAGCATTAAGTAAGAGCTGTCAGCAAGAAAGAACGTGTGGTACAGATAATAATACATGAATTGAGCATGGATTATGTTCAAGGCACTGCAGTGAAAATGGTCTAATTAGATCAACATCATTTTGGTGGAGTATTTACGGCCTGGTTAGAGGGAAAGGTGTAATTCCACAAGGCTTTTTGTGGGTGAAGCTGGAGATGAATGTTTATCAACACAGGAAGGGATGAACAGTTTGTAGGACACCAGAGTGTGAAACACCAGGCAATAGATCTCTATGTAGTGACGGGAAATGATTCCAAAATGCACTGTAGGTAGAACAGGGGCTGCAGGACGTATCACAAAACGGGATGATGTGTGTGTAAAACACTGATTTTCTGTATATATAAACATTTCTATAAACACAGAGAGAAAAATCAGAAAAGAATACACATAAGGGACTTAGGGGTGGAGGGACTTTCAGACTGAGACTTGTATTGCCGTGAGAGTATCACCAGGCATTCCCTCTCTAGAGAAATCTGGTTCTATAGGTTAGTAAACCAAGGGCGTGGACAGTATTACATCATAGGCTCTAGTTTCTCCGTACAATCTTTATTGCTAATTCAAATCATATACTGAGCCTTATAATAATGGCTAAGACTATATACGTGTATGTATGCACACGTGATACCTTTTTTAGCTGGCATATTGTTTGTATTTTTAAATGACTGCTAGGTAAGAATATCAGAGGGCTTCTGAGATGAGAACGTCCTGGCTATCACAAAGGGTTTCCTCCTTGAGTTACAAGAAAACCAGTTCAGAAAAATACATAATATACTTAATTTATTCTCACATAAGTAATTAACTACAAGATAACCCTTAGAACGCAACACTATTCATTGCAAATGAGAAAATCAACTTACAAAAACCTTTGATCTTTCAGCTCAAAACACACTAAAACAGCGTACAAGCAGTACTTTCCCATGTTGGAATTCTACCTGAAGTGTACACGCTGATACCACAGAGCTTATTCGGCAATGGCAGAGGCTGTCTGAGAGAATGCTCGAACCGTCTGTGCTCAGCCAAGGATTCTGTTTCTTGGTTTTAAAATTAAGGTCAGGAAGCCTCCACCGAAGAGAGAAGAGAAGAAGCTTGGACGTAATGGCTGTCATAAAAAGCTAGTTATTTTCGGAGATTTCTGGTGACTTGGCAGTAAAGCTTAGGTTAATATCACAGACGTACATGACCTGGGGAATCTGCACGTGATACCAGCTGCACATCAGAAAGGCAGCGCGACCACAAAAGTGCCAAGCAGGGAGGAGGCTCTGCTGGATAAGCAGCTGGAGTGAGAATATAAACAACTGGATCACAGGGCCAGACCCTCCACAATCCACGTGACATTGGCCATGTGGCTGACAGGGTCTTGGTTCTCCAGCCGGTGTCAGGCCTGAGCCTCTGAGGTGGGAGAGAGCAGTTCAGGATATTGGTCCACCAGAGACCTCCCAGCTCCATGCAATATCAAATGGTGAAAGCTCTCCCAGAGATCTCCATCTCAACACTAAGACGCAACTCCACTCAACGACCAGCAAGCTACAGTGCTGGACACCTTATGCCAAACTACTAGCAAGACAGGAACACAACACCGCCCCTGCCCATTAGCAGAGAGGTTGCCTAATATCATATTAAGTTCACAGACACCTCAAAACACACCACCGGACGCAGTCCTGCCCACCAGAAAGACAAGATCCAGCCTCATCCACCAGAACACGGGCACCAGTCCCCTCCACCAGGAAGCCTACACAACCCACTGAACCAACCTTAACCACTGGGGGCAGACACCAAAAACAACAGGAACTACGAACCTGCAGCCTGCAAAAAGGAGACCCCAAACACAGTAAGTTAAGCAAAATGAGAAGACAGAGAAACAAACAGCAGGTGAAGGAGCAAGGTAAAAACCCACCAGACCAAACAAATGAAGAGGAAATACACAGTCTACCTGAAAAAGAATTCAGAGTAATGATAGTAAAGATGATCCAAAATCTTGGAAATAGAATGGAGAAAATACAAGAAACCTTTAACAAAAACCTAGAAGAACTAAAGAGCAAACAAACTATGATGACAACAGAACAAATGAAATTAAAACTTCTCTAGAAAGAATCAATAGGAGAATAACTGAGGCAGAAGAACAGATAAGTGACCTGGAAGATAAAATAGTGGCAATAACTGCTGCAGAACAGAATAAAGAAAAAAGAAGGAAAAGAATTGAGGACAGTCCCAGAGACCTCTGGGACAACATTAAATGCACCAACATTCGAATTATAGTGGTCCCAGAAGAAGAAGAGAAAAAGAAAGGGACTGTGAAAATATTTTAAGAGACTATAGTTGAAAGCTTCCCAAATATGGGAAAGGAAATAGTTAATCAAGTCCAAGAAGCGCAGAGAGTCCCATACAGGATAAATCCAAGGAGAAACACGCCAAAACACATTAATCACACTACCAAAAATTAAATACAAAGAAAAAATATTAAAAGCAGCAAGGGAAAAACAACAAATAACATACAAGGGAATCCCCATAAGGTTAACAGATGATCTTGCAGCAGAAACTCTGCAAGGTGGAAGTGAGTGGCAGGACATGATGAAAGGGAAAAAACTGCAACCAAGATTACTCTTCCCGGGAAGGATCTCATTCAGATTCCACAGAGAAATTAAACCTTTACAGACAAGCAAAGGTAACAGAATTCAGCACCACCAAACCAGCTTTACAACAAATGCTAAAGGAACTTTTCTAGGCAGGAAACACAAGAGAAGGAAAAGACCTACAATAACAAACCTCAAACAATTAAGAAAGTGGTAAGAGGAACATACATATCGATAATAACCTTGAATGTAAATGTATTAAATGCTCTAATGAAAAGACACAGACTAGCTGAATGGATACAAAAACAAGGCCCGTATATATGCTGTGTACAAGAGACCCACTTCAGACCTAGGGACACATACAAACTGAAAGTGAGGGGATGGAAAAAGATATTCCATGCAAATGGAAATCAAAAGAAAGCTGGAGTAGCAATTCTCATATCAGACGAAATAGATTTTAAAATAAACACTATTACAAGAGACAAAGAAGGACACTACATAATGATGAATGGATCAATGCAAGAAGAAGATATAACAATTGTAAATATTTATGCACCCAACATAGGAGCACCTCAATACATAAGGCAAATGCTAATAGCCATAAAAGGGGAGATCGACAGTAACACAATCATAGTACGGGACTTCAACACCCCACTTTCACCAATGGACAGATCATTCAAACAGAAAATAAATAAGGAAACACAAGCTTTAAATGATACATTAAACAAGATGGACTTAATTGATATTTATAAGACACTCCATCCAAAAACAACAGAATACACCTTCTTCTCAAGTGCTCCTGGAACATTCTCCAGGATAGATCATATCTTGGTTCACAAATCAAGCCTTGGTAAATCTAAGAAAACTGAAATCATATCAAGTATCTTTTTGAACCACAATGCTATGAGACTAGATATCAATTACAGAAAAATATCTGTAAAAAATACAAACACATGGAGGCTAAACAATACACTACTTAATAACCACGAGATCACTGAAGAAATCAAAGATGAAATCAAAAAATACCCAGAAACAAATGACAATGAAAACACAACGACCCAAAACCTATGGGATGCAGCAAAAGCAGTTCTAAGAGGGAAGTTTATAGCAATACAATCCTACCTCAAGAAACAAGAAACATCTCAAATAAACAACCTAACCTTACACCTAAAGCAATTAGAGAAAGAAGAACAAAAAAACCCCCAAAGTTAGCATAAGGTAAGAAATCATAAAGATCAGATCAGAAATCAATGAAAAAGAAATGAAGGAAACAATAGCAAAGATCAATAAAACTAAAAGTTGATTCTTTGAGAAGATAAACAAAACTGATAAACCATTAGCCAGACTCATCAATAAAGAAAAGAGAAGACTCAAATCAATAGATGTAGAAATGAAAAAGGAGAGGTAACGACTGACACTGCAGAAATACAAAGGATCATGAGAGATTACTACAAGCAACTCTATGCCAATAAAGTGGACAACCTGGAAGAAATGGACAAATTCTTAGAAAAGCACAACTTTCTGAGACTGAACCAGGAGAAAGAGAAAATATAAACAGACCAATCACAAGCACTGAAATTGCAACTGTGGTTAAAAATAGTCCAGCAAACAAATGCCGAGGACCAGATGGCTTCACTGGCAAATTCTATCAAACATTTAGAGAAGAGCTAACATCTATCCTTGTCAAACTCTTCCAAAATATAGCAGAGGGAGGAACACTCCCAAACTCATTCTACGAGGCCACCATCACCCTGATACCAAAACCAGACAAAGATGTCACAAAGAAAGAAAACTATAGGCCAGTATCACTGATGAACATACATGCAAAAATCCTCAACAACATACTAGCTAACAGAATCCAACAGCACATTAAAAGGATCATACACCATGATCAACTGGGGTTTATCCCAGGAATGCAAGGATTCTTCAATATATGCAAATCAATCAGTGTGATACACCATATTAACAAACTGAAGGATAAAAACCATATAATCATCTCAATAGATGCAGAAAAAGCTTTCAACAAAATTCAACACCTTTATGATAAAAACCCTCCAGAAAGTAGGCGTAGAGGGAACTTACCTCAATATAATAAAGGCCATATATGACAAACCCACAGCCAACATCATTCTCAATGTTGAAAAACCAAAACCATGTCCACTAAGATCAGGAACAAGACAAGGCTGCCCACTCTCACCACTATTATTCAACATAGTTTTGGAAGTTTTAGCCACAGCAATCAGAGAAGAAAAAGAAATAAAAGGAATACAAATTGGAAAAGAAGAAGTAAAGGTGTCACTGTTTGCAGAGGACATGATACTATACATAGAGAATCCTAAAGACTCTAACAGAAAACTACTAGAGCTAATCAATGAATTTGGTGAAGTTGTAGGACACAAAATTAATACACAGAAATCTCTTGCATTCGTATATGTTAACGATGAAAAATCTGAAAGAGAAATTAAGGAAACACTCCCATTTACCACTGCAACAAAAAGAATAAAATACCTAGGAACACACCTACCTAAGGAGACAAAAGACCTGTATGCAGAAAACTATAAGACACTGATGAAAGAAATTAAAGATGATACAAACAGATGGAGAGATATACCATGTATTTGGATTGGAAGAATCAACATGGTGAAAATGACTATACTACCATAAGCAATCTACAGATTTAATGCAATCCCTATCAAACTACCAATGGCATTTTTCACAGAACTAGAACAAAAAATTTCACAATTTGTATGGAAACACAAAAGACCCCGAATAGCCAAAGCAATCTGGAGAAAGAAAAACGGAGCTGAAGGAATCAGGTTCCCTGACTTCAGACTATACTACAAAGCTACAGTAATCAAGAGAGTATGGTACTGGCACAAAAACAGAAATATAGATCAATGGAACAGGATAGAAAGCCCAGAGATAAACCCAAGCACATATGGTCACCTTATTTTTGATAAAGGAGGCAAGAATATACAATGGAGAAAAGACAGCCTCTTCAATAAGTGGTGCTGGGAAAACTGGACAGCTACATGTAAAAAATGAAATCAGAACGCTCCCTAACCATATACAAAAAAAAACTCAAAATGGATTAAGGATCTAAATGTAAGGCCAGACACTGTAAAACTCGTACAGGAAAACATAGGCAGAACACTCTATGACATAAATCACAGCAAGATCCTTTTTGACCCACCTCCTAGAGAAATGGAAATAAGAACAAAAATAAACAAATGGGACCTAATGAAACTTAAAAGCTTTTGTGCAGCAAAGGAAACCATAAACAAGATGAAAAGACAACCCTCAGAATGGGAGAAAATATTTGCAAATGAAGCAACTGACAAAGGATTAATCTCCAAAATTTACAAGCAGCTCATGCAGCTCAATATCAAAAAAACAAACAACCCAACCCAAAAATGGGCAGAAGACCTAAATAGACATTTCTCCAAAGAAGATATACAGATTGCCAACAAACACATGAAAGGATGCTCAACGTCACTTATCATTAGAGAATGCAAATCAAAACTATAGTGAGGTATCATCTCACACCAGTCAGAATGGCCATCATCAAAAAATCTACAAGCAATCAATGCTGCAGAGGGTGTGGAGAAAAGGGAACACTCTTGCACTGTTGGTGGGAATGTAAATTGATACAGCCACTATGGAGAACAGTATGGAGGTTCCTTAAAAAACTAAAAATAGAACTACCATATGACCCAGCAATGCCACTACTGGGCATATACCCTGAGAAAACCATAATTCAAAAAGAGTCATGTACCAAAATGTTCATTGCAGCTCTATGTACAATAGCCAGGACATGGAAGCAACCTAAGTGTCCATCAACAGATGAATGGATAAAGAAGATGTGGCACATATATACAACGGAATATTACTCAGCCATAAAAACCCGAAATGGTGTTATTTGTAGTGAGGTGGATGGACCTAGAGTCTTTCATACATTGTGAAGTAAGTTTGAAAGAGAAAAACAAATACCATATGCTAACGCATATACATGGAATCTAAAAAAAAAAAAAAAGGTTATTAAGAACCTAGGGGCAGGACAGGAATAAAGACACTGATGTAGAGAACGGACTTGAGGACACGGGGAGGGGGAAGGGTAAGCTGGGACGAAGTGAGAGAGTGGCATGGACATATATACACTACGAAATGTAAAATAGATAGCTAGTGGGAAGCAGTCGCATAGCACAGGGAGATCAGCTCTGTGCTTTGTGACCCCCTAGAGGGGTCAGATAGGGAGGGTGGGAGGGAGACACAAGAGGAAGGAGATACGGGGATATATGTGTATCTATAGCTGATTCACTTTGTTATAAAGCAGAAACTAACACACCATTGTAAAGCAATTATACTGCAATAAAGATGTTAAAAAAAAAAACAAAATTGAAACACCCCCCCCCAAAAATATAAACTAACAAATAAATAAGTAATAAATAAAATTAAGATTGCCCAGAAATACTAAGGAGAAAATTGGGCATGGATCAGTGGAGACATTTTATTCATTCATTCATTCATTCATTCATTCATTTTTCATCCTGTAAAGAATGTTTAAAAGGCTGTTTAGAAAAGACCATTTAATCCCTGTTGCTTGGCCACAATTGAAATATTAATGTAAGGAACTCGCCCAGCACTTTCAGAATTGAAAGTGTTCCAAACAGCATTTTTCAGACAGACTGAAATTGTACTCCTCACAGCCTCAGCCCCCTTGATGTTTTTTTTAAAAAAGGAAAAAGGCAAGATAGTAGGTGTAAACGACTAAGAAGGGCCCCCAAGGAAGCTCTGGAAAACTCAAGGGTTGGGGCTTCACGGAGAATGTCTTGATAAGAAGTCTAGGCTATCTGTAATGTGCTGATTGTGAGGAAAACCAGATTATTGAGAAATCTTCTGAAGCCAGCACCTCCAGGAGATGAAAATGCCTGTGAAAGTTGGGCTGTTATGTGGGACGGGGACTCCAATGCTCGTCACTTCAGTCCACAGCACTAATTATCTACGATCCCAAGTGACACTCAGGAGTGACTCCTATCACAGACGCAAAAAATGCCATGGGGGGTGGCGGCAAACATCTTTAAGCGCCTAAAGCGAATTGTCAAAATGTGGACAGGAAGAAGACAGACACCACAAAGTCCATTACGTGTAACATCGCAAAGTTCTTACTCGGAGTGGGTTGAGGTGAACACGGCAGCACGAGACGAGCAGACAAGGCAAGCGGGCTGCCCTTTGTGCAGATTAGAAAAATGCATCTCTTTTTCTAGGTGTTCCTATATTTCAGCCCTACTGACCACTTTGGCTGGGCAGGCTTGTGCAGTGCACAACCTGCACAACTTGGGAAAATTACTCGGTAGGAGTTTAGTTAGAGAGTGAGTGATGTGAACCTCTAAGTCTGACCTGCATATTCAACTGGAAGGAATAGACAATTTGGTAAAGAAATGGTTAATCACAGTTCCATGAGCAAACCACTTGTTCAATGATCTGAGTTGAGGAATTTAAGGGACCACATCAGAAAAAGTGGATATATGCCTCGGTTATTATTTCTGCCAAGAGTTGAGAAATCAGACACAAAATAACCCACAATAGAAGGAGATATTAGCACCACACACAATGACCATTGCTCTTCTATTGTCCCATAGAGTGACTGCCTGCTTCCTCTTTAGGAAACACTTCTGGAAATCTCTTAGTCATGACGGCCACACCTTTATAGCAAAAGGAGGAACGAGGTGGCTGGTGGTGCCCCCGGGACCAAACATGAAGTGCCTTTTCCACTTGTCCCTCGGCCCGCCCCATCCACCCTGCTAGTCCCAGACAGCACATTTATTTCACTTACAACGGAATCAGCATCTTGAAAAACAGGCTGACAACCCAATGAGTTCATTGAGAGATTTTTAATTACATTCCTGGCTTCCTCCCACTCAATCCCACATCCTCCCTGCTGAAGTGGCAGCATCTAAATATCCCCGAAGCAATAAACGAAAGCTCAGGAAACCTGCAGATTCCATGAGACATCCAGCCAGAAACCCTTTCATTCGAGTCAAGATAAAAACAGATGGGTTGCCTAGGAATGTCTCTGTGCCCACCAGGCAAGGAGCCACCGGCTGCTCTGAGGCTCTGGCCACCTGGGGGAGGAGGGTGTGAGTGATGGCAGGAGGGACACGCAGAAGAGGGCCTTCCCCTGTCCGTCTGTCCGCTGGGCAGAGGGAGGAGGGCGTGCAGTGTGGAGAAGGCATCCCGGGACTCCTGGCTTTTGATCCAGAGAACCTGGACCTGGAAGGTGTCCCCGGTTTCAAAGAGGCTGTGTGTGTCACAGGTCTCGATACATCAGGGGAGTATCTTTTTACTTATCCCTGAACAAAATCCTTCCTTGAAATGACCTAATTACCTAAAGGCTGTCCTCTTCAAAGAAGAAGCAGCCTTACTCACCTCGATGATGTACAGGACCACGTTCTTGTAGAAACAGTACAGGATACACTTGGTCACCCGGTTGTAACTCCAGGCGCCGTGAACCAGCAGGAGCTTCTCCAAGTAGGAAAACTGAAAAAGGAAAGAGAAAGGGTCCAGGAGAGCCCATCACTTGGGAAGGAGAATCACAGAACGTCCTCTGGAGGAGGAGACTGACAGGGAGTGGAGGAAACCGGATTCTACAGGTAACCCAAGAATATCATTCCCTCTAAAGGCAGAGCTTTCAGGCCAGGTGAGAATGACTAAAATCTCCTCTTAAATCTACAGAATTTTTCTTTTCCCCAAACACACAGCTGGACTTCGAATGGCTATTCTTGTGAAAATCTATTTATGCAACTTCTTTTTCAGGATCTTAATTATTAAAAGAAGGTGGCCCATCAGAACTGGAAGAAAAGAGCAGTGGGAATCAGATGCTTCCGTTGAATCACAGGTTTTATGATGACAACAGGAACAAGGGACGGGGACACTCGTGCACCAGTATCCTTGGAAACAGAAGGGATGCACATACATGCGCTACCTGTCTCCGCTGTCAGCCTGCAGGTTAAAGACAGTGAGACTCACAGACGCAGACACACGCTCTGCCCTCCACTTCTATACCCACGTCCTTCCCCTTTTTGTGGCCTCCGACAAGTACACGGCCCCTCTTGCTGGAGTGCGACGCAGTCATCCATCCGAACAAAACACCGACAGTCAGCTGCTACTAAGTTCAGAGCGATGTGACAGCTTAGCTCTCACAGTGACATATTCAGCAATATTCCAATAAGATACTTGAATCCTCCTTGTGGCAGGGGGTCACCACTCCAATCATATCTCCTCAGCCTCCCCTCCCCTTAGCCTGGCTTAGCTCTTTCTGTCCTCTTTCACAAAGGTCCCCAAAAGTGTGGACAAGGGGCCGGAGGGAGGGAAATGGGTTGTTTTTCTGGGCTGTAGCCTGGGCGTACTCTGGCGTGTACGCACCGTCTGTGGGTGCAGCCCTGCTTAAATTCACAGTATATTCAATTGGCCTGGCCTGGTGCTGAATCCCTTCTTGGTTGCCTTGAACTAAAACCTTAACTCCTGTTCTGAGTCATAGGGAAGTCCACAAACTCAAATTCTGTTTTCTTTCCCAGGAGAGATAACCAGGTCGGAGTGAGAACATCCACAGATACTAGAAATCCTGGTGCTATTGTAAATTTCGTATTCGTTCCAGATGACTTTTGAGATTATATTGAACTATCTGTAGAAAAGAAAGGCTGCCTGAAAATATAGTATCTTTTTAAAAATACTTTTTCAAGAGGAAGGCATGCAATAGTTTGCTTTAGCGCTAAGAAGAGGGGCTCAGTCCCACGTGAATCGCATCTCGGCGAGTTTCTGCAGATCGGGGAAGGCAGATGTCTCACCTACGTGCTGCTCGAAAAGCTGAATGAGACCCCAAAATGGGAGGAGTAGGTACATATGGAAAAATAAAACTCTCCATAAAGGCTCATCAAGGATTCCAGAGGGGAACGGGGAATCATAAAATAACTAGCGAAACAAATAAAAAGGAAGTTTGCATTTGACCTGGACCCCCTGGAGTTCAGCCTTCAGTGGGTACAGAGAACATCTGCTGGAATCATCCCGAAGGTGCTGGCTTGGCGCTACAGTGACTTTTTTTCAGGAAAAAAAAAAAACAAAAAACAGATCCTAAATCGAAATGCTATTTTCATGAGGTCTCTCAAAAAACATTAAGAAGGCAGGGGGCACAAATGACTCTCTCCCGAGGAGAGCAGGCAGCCGAGGGCTGGAGACTCAACACTACACGGGCGGCCCACGCACAGCAAAGCAGCAAGACGGGGCCGGCCGTCAGTCCCAGAGCCACTCCTGCGGACAGAAGCAGGGGCCGGTGGGGAAGAAATAGAAGCAGAGCTTTGCCGACTTCCTCATTTTCCCAAGGACAAGTCTTTGAGCTAACTTCTTCCCTTCTGGAGCGACTCTCCAGGGCACGTTCTCGAAAACCCAATCAAAAATGTATTCGTCCACATGAAAATCAACAGATCCAGGGCAAGGCGTTAACTCCAACCAAAGACACTGATTGTTTTATTAACTTCAGCTAAAGGAATTCAGCAAACTGCGGCATTTCCTACCTAGTAATTAAGGCGGAGGAAGCATACTGTCGGGTGGAGAGGGTGTAGGGCAAGGAGAACGCAGCCCCCAAATAACGGGATCTCTGCCTAAGCGTGAACGGGACGGCGGGCAGGAGGGATGGCGGCCATATGGGGCCTCCCGTCAGCTCCACCCGTCAGCTCCCCTCCTCTGGCTTGCGCTGGATGGGCAAGAAAACCCCTAACTAGAGTTACAAAGTCCTGCTCCCCTCTCCGCCCTCCCTTGATTTTGATTTGCTTTTAATTTTGATTGGCCTTTAATAATTCGAAAAGACCAATTGCTCCAGATCCCACATCCTATTAGTACAGTTTCAATAAAGCAAGTCATGGAATCTCCCTTCCCTAGACATTTGAAAGAAAAAGACAGACAAATATTTGCCTGGAGCTCCTAGGAAATCTCTAAAGATCCCTGCCAGCCAGATGATGCTATAACTCAAGTATTTAATAATGCTGGGGTGTATAACGTCTATAGTTGCTGACAGGCTGCAGGAAGCATGAGTCCCACAGGCCTTGGAGCAGTTGACTCGGCAAAGTAACTGGGCAGGTGTGCAGGGCTGGTTCCCCAAGGTCACGTGCAGGTCTGCTGTTCTCTGACCCTGGGGCCTGAGACCCATGGCAGGTCACCTATTATGAAGGAGCCCTAGTTTCCCCACCTGTAAAATCGGAATTCGTTCTTCCTACCGACTTCAGCAGTCATCTTGAGGATTTATTTGAAATCAACAAAGGAACAAGGCTGGGGCCTCCCTGGTGGCGCAGTGGCAGAGAGTCCGCCTGCCGATGCAGGGGACATGGGTTCGTGTCCCGGTCCGGGAGGATCCCACGTGCCGCGGAGCGGCTGGGCCCGTGAGCCGTGGCCGCTGAGCCTGCGCGTCCGGAGCCTGTGCTCCGCAACGGGAGAGGCCACAACAGTGAGAGGCCCGCGTACCACAAAAAAAAAACCCAAAGGAACAAGGCTGATTTCATGCACTTTTCGGAGCCATGAGGATCCTGCAGTTCTTCCCAGTGTTTGCACAACCACCAGCTGGGAGGGAACTGGAGATGGGATCTAAGGCACAGGCCCGCTCCGGGAGGTGGAGTTCCCAAAGCCGCAGAGGACCAGCTTGAAGCAAGCTCCTCCATGTTTAAGATGCAGCCCCATATCTCAGCTTGAAGGAGGAAAAAGCCATCATTACTGTGTCCACGTGATTAGGTTAACACATTCTTCAAAAGACTGAACAGTGGACAAATACGAGGGAACTATAGCCAACGAGCAGGCATTTAATCCCAGCACACTGTGACCCAGAGACAGGAGGAAACAGTCTGTGCTCTCCACGATGGTCGAGCAGCATCAACGGTCTAGATATGCACCCCAGGGGTCAGGAGGTTGGGTATTTTCCTTCACTTCTGGGCTGTCATTGTGGAGTGGACATTTCTTTCAGCCTCAGGCTGCCGGGACAGGAACTACTAAAGAGGTCAGGAGTCTCTGCTGAAACATACGGTCCAGAGAGGAACGGGCTGGATGTGGCCGAACTGCTGGAGGCTACGTGCTGCTGACCGCAGGGGAACTGCCGCCCAAACCCAGGGCTCACGCTCCCGGCACTTCACCTGGCAGCAGTGGTCCTGGAGAGCCCTGGACACAGCCCCGGAGGGCAGCGGCGGTGAATCCCTGACTCCCCCTGACCTTAAGTAGCTGCTGAGAGAGGGTTCCAGCACCTTCTGGAAGAGGGGAGATCAGTATAGGAATTGCAGAGAACGGATGCTATGAGCACAGCCATCCTTGGGCACGGGATGGCATTAGAAAAGGACATGCAGCAGATGCAGAGTTGAGGGAAAGAGATTATTATTATAAAATCATTGAGACCCATCTGTCAGGAATGACATCTCACCTGGACGACAGAAAGCCCAGCCCGTCCCACAGCTGGAAAGGAAACCCAAACCGCAGGACAGGGCCTCGTAACTGCACAAGATCGAGGCAACAGAGAAACCCAAATACACTGGTGGTTTCTCCTCCATGCGGCTTCCAAAGGGGTGGCAGAGGTCTAGGGCTGCACTGAAGGTCAAGCACCAGCCAGGCCTTCGTGCCCAGCGGACCCTGTCGACAAGATGGGACGGCGGGTCGACCACACCACTGACCTGTGCGATGGCGTAATCCGAGTTGTTGGTGGCCTGCATGCCCTCGTTGCCACTGATGCCCACACCCACGTGAGCCGTCTGGATCATCCCGACGTCATTGGCACCATCCCCGATGGCCAGGGTGATGGCCTTCACCCGCTTCTTCACCACATCCACTATCTCCGACTTCTGCAGGGGGGACACTCTGGAGGAGAAGAGAGAGGAGTTACGACTCTACGCGTCTTTCCAGAGGAAACAGCTGTAATCTACATTTCACTGCATTAAAAGGGCAGTTACTGGACAATTTCCAAATTCAATACAGACGTTTTAGGCTCATGTGCAAAGAAGCTTTCAGAAAACAGTAGCTTGTGGCTTTCAAGTATTTGCCAACTTCACAGATGAAATACACAACTCAGACTAACTTCAAGCACAGCCCGTTGGTAATCACGCCGCTCAGCGGGAGCCGTACGTGCAAACTCCTCCTGGGCACGTGTGTCCTCCCGAATGACCAGGGCAGTTAAGCTGGTTACACAGGTCTTAGGATGTATCTTCCCGATAAATCAGAAAACTAGCACAGACCCCAGCTTGGCTTTGCCATCCGTCATACGTAACCCAGGGCTGGCAAGGGAATTTTCTATAAAACCTGCTTTCAGAGAAGGGAACGAAAACTGGCAGGGCTTGAGAAGTGCAGAAAGAGGACTGGTGTGAGAGGAAAGAAGACAGACTCCTCCATCCCTAGCCCAGAGATAGAGGCAGCGTTTGAAGGGCAGTCCCCAGGGCAGCAGGTCTATAAAAACTGAACTGCGCACAAGCATGGCCCCAAAGGAGAAGGTGAAGTAGCCAGTACCTAAGAGGGGTTGTTTGCACAGCGAATCAACAAAGGTGGGCTATTTTCCATAAGCACCCCCTGGGAGGAAGAGCCAATATAAATCTACGGGGTCCAAAGCACAGCAGCGTTAATTATGAGAAAGTGTGTGTTCAGACTGTAAGACCAGATAATAAAACAACATGATAAAACCACTAGTGCATCAGGACTGACCTATTCTACATTTTAAATTGGTAAGCTGGTGTTTGATCTGTGAAATTTACAGGTAAATCCCTAAATCAATCACACACTCACACACACACACACACACACACACACACACACACACACACACACAGCAAAAGACCATTCTGAGCTTCCCGGAGACAGACCTCCGCACCTAAGTGTGGACTGCGCTTACAAGCTAGAAGGGACCCTCAAAGACTCTCTCAGTAGCATCTTTCATATGGCCTCCAACCCACAGGAGTACCTGTTTCCAACAGAAAACTTCAATTTTACCAACCCTGGAAGGAAATGTGTTTGGTGAGACAGCAAGCTGAACTCGCAGACAGGTATTCTGGAAGCCTTTGCTCGTTACAAAGAAATGAGGATGAACAAGTTGGAAAAACAGAATCTAAGTGTCGAAAGGGCTGTAGGAGCCACGTCATGTGACCTACTCTCGCTTGTATCCTTTTCACAGGTATTTTCAATGATGGGTTGGAATTTACTGCCTCCTTGGGGAAGTTGCAACCACTGAAAATTATTATTGCTTTTTTGTTGTTGATAAGCATAGTTAAAAGTCCTAATCGTGTCCTTCGGGTTAGAGCAGAACAAATGTAACTCTTCTTCCAGATACTAACAAGGCTGAAGTATGATGACACTCATCACCTCTTTCCTCCTAAAGCCCGGTTTCTGTTGGTTCAGTTGGGTCCTCCATCCGTCATTTAACAGGCAAGCTGCAGAACTTAAAAAGAGCTTCATGGAGGGTCTTCTAGACAGCCGAGAGCAGAACAGAGCAGACCGCCATCTCTCTGGTAGCAGATGACAGACCTACTTTAATGTAGCCTGAAAGGAAATTACTGGAAGCTTTCATTGTTTATCCCTGATCTTCCAGTCGACTACGTGAAAGCAATTAAACAATGTTAACATACAGGCGTGTAAGCTCTGTCTGCTCCCTCCAAGTGCACGCAACTGCTACCTGGATCCAAGTAAATTTCTTATTGGCAGACGCAGCCGGTAATTCTCATTTGCTACACAAATGTGATTTCTCGTCCCATTGTTGAACTCGATAGAAGCAGAGATCAAATGTGGTACAGAGAAAACAGCAGAGGATTCAAATTTAAATGGCTGAGCAGGACCTTTTCCTGGGCCCCCTACTAATGATTTAAACAGGGAAATAATTCTACGAGTCCTTGTCTTTCATCAATGAAACGGGGAAAATGATAACCACCCACCTCATGAGATGGTTGTGATGTAGCTATGTGAAGCCATATGTTACCTAGCAGGTGTGAAACAAATGTCTCCTACCTCACCCCAAAATCTCAATTATTGGAAAAAATAAACGGACACACCTGAGAAGTGCACGCCATCTGACCCATGATTCCCAGACCGTGTGTGTGCGTCCCAAAGGGGTAATTACCAATGTCCAAGGGAAGCACAGCATCTGTGGGGCGGTACAAAACACCAGCTGGAAAGAGCTCACAGTTTCAGCATTAGCTCACACTACATCCCTCTTTATGATCTAGCTTTGCAAAGCTGAGTGTTCATGGACGCTGGGATACAAAGCAAATGCCCCAGGAAAGGTCACTGTGGAACAGGAAGTGAGGAGGGCAGCACCCACGCTTAGGTCAAGGTTTGAGAAACTGAACAGTGCCCCTACAGGTGCCCCCCACCTTACCATCGGAAATGGTTATGGTCGCTTAAGGATGAAAGGAATTAAGTATCATCTCTTTGCATTTAGGTGCATTCTTGTTTCAAACGTCTGCTCAGTGGTTAGGACAGAATCCTTCTTCAACTGTTTGACTTTACCTACCCAAGAGTTAGAAACTGTTCCGTTTTCGTCTGGGCTAGGGGCTTTACAAAGCAACGAGGAAGACACTAGGGTACTGTGAATGCAGGGACTCCGGGGATCTCTGCGTTCATCGTGCCTCTCCGTGATGACATCAATCACTCTTCAAGGACAACTATTCACTCCTTGAAGTCTTGGGTTGGCCAAAAAGTTCGTTCAGTTTTAAGTAAAAATAAAAGACGTTTTTCACTTTCACCAACTTTACTGAACAACGTATTCATTAACCGAACGAACTTTTTGGCCAACCCACTAGAACTTCACCTAACAGCGCCATCATTTCATCCTGATCTCTGCTTCCACAAAGACATCACAAGGGAGCGTGAACAGACTCTTCAACAGCACTGGACTGGACTGAGGCTGCAGCTCCTTGAGATTCTATGTGCCACCCAGATGACCAAGCAAGGTGACCAGGTGTGGTCTGGAGAGAAGGGAGCCCAGGGGCAGACACCCAGCCATGCGAATATGGTGTTTTGGGAGGTTGAAGGGCCAAGGTGGTGGACCAGAGAAGGTGCTGAGAAAATCCGAGGTTGCAGTTGTCGCTTTTCATTTTGGGGTTTTAGCAGTAAGCCAACGTGAGACAGTAGCAAGTCCAACAGGCTCACTGCGCTTGCCTCTCTGAGATCCGTATCTCAGGTAGGTCCAGGGAAGTCCTGATGGCTTAAAGTAAAATCTATGCGAGTCCCAAAGCTGCCTTTTCCCAAAAAGCAAAGAGAAACCCTGACTGGGGTAAATAAACCAAGTCATATCCCAGCGTTTTGGAAGCATGAGATTCTCATCCACAATTCATTACGCCCTCAGCTGCAATGCCTCGAGAACACATAATTCTAACACACACGAGGGGTTCAAAACAGATGTCAAACAGCTAATGTTTACAGAACTGAATAGGCTTCACTACGCTGAAGCCATAAGTAGTATTTTAGTAGACCAAGTTACCAGGAAGCAGTAACAGCTCTTTTTAAATCTTCATTTGTGACCTGGAATCACAAGCCACACTGAAGTAAGTAGTCCCAGCGTAGAATACATTCAACCCATCTAATAAGAATTCCAGACCATATCTGAGCCAAGCTAGGTGCTGGGTCACTTGTATAACCTATTTTGGTGCATTATGAATAAAGATATCAACTCAAAGATCTTCAATCAACTGGAGAGGTATTCTACCCACTTTTTTAAGCTAACACAACAGATTTTAACATACAAAACAAATTTTCCTTCTGATTTAAAAATATTCAGTATCCTGGAGTCCCTCATTTTATGATACATGTTCCTGAAATTTTAAAACTCACTTTTAAAAGTTATTTCAAATATAACCGTTAAGTAAAACCTTTGGTAACTACTTTTATAAGATTAGCGTCCATGCACTAATTTATTTGATCTACAAAAGCCTTGGTCTCAGAGTGAGTTTTTCAATTCGGATTTGCAATATCACCAGAGTTTCTAAATTTTGATATTTGCAAAATCAAGCTTAACCAAATCCCTTCCCTTCTCAGCGCTCAGTTGCCCCATTTGTCAAAAAGGGGCTGGATCTCCATGACTGATTTGTAAACTGAGCTCAGATGAACCAGGGGTGTTACAAGGCTCTCCACCCAAGGGCACCCAAGAGAACTTCGACCAGGGCCACAACACTTACCAATCAACCAGACGCACTACACACGTCTACTAACTCGACTTCCAAACTTCTTTATTCCATGTGGACAGTCCTCATGACTGAAATGGACGTCTGAAGACCACTGCCCGAGATCACTGAGTCTCAGTATTTAAGGGACCGTCAGAACCACCTAGAAAGCTTGTAAAAGTACACATTCAGATTCGGGAAGTCTGGGGTGGGACCCAGGAATGTGCACTTTGACAAGTTCCTGGTGACCCAGATGCTGCTGTCCGTAGACCACACTGAAGCAGCCAGCGCCGTTCTGGACAGGATAACAAGTTCTCTCTCGCTCAGCGTTTTAGTTAGCTAAGTTTATATTTCCGTAGCACAAGAGTCATGTAAAATTTTCATAGAATAACAAAATTAATTAGCAGAAACAGTGAATTTCATCCTCTTTTATTTCAAGCTTGACATATGTAGGTGGTTCTTTGCTTTTAAACCCCAACTAAGTACAAATTTGGGTTGGAATTTCCTTTAAAATAGCTTCCTGTCCGAGTGCCTCACATATGAGGGTGAGAGGGAAAAATACTAACCAAAATAAGGTATACAAGACTTCCTAGGTTTTTTTTTTTAATGATGCAGAAGCCAACATATATGATTTCATTTGTGAAAGTTTCTGTTTTTCCGTTAAAGATACTATCCCATGAAAGAGATTTTCTTTGATTAAAAAACCACTGATGGGCTTCCCTGGTGGCGCAGTGGTTGAGAGTCCGCCTGCCGATGCAGGGGACACGGGTTCGTGCCCTGGTCCGGGAAGATTCCACATGCTGCGGACCGGCTGGGTCCGTGAGCCATGGCCGCTGAGCCTGCGCATCCGGAGCCTGTGCTCCGCAACGGGAGAGGCCACAACAGTGAGAGGCCCATGTACGGCAAAAAAACCCCCAAAAAAACAAAAACAAAAACACTGAAAAAAGCATTACACCTAATTTCTTATAAGCAGTCGGTTATCCTGAATGTTTTAAAAATTGTAGCACCTTAAAAATTTCATATAGTTTAAAAAATTTAATATCATATAGAGTTTGTAATATACAAACACCTAACATATGAGTCTAAAATCTAAAAATAACTGCACGATCATATACCTGTTTAATAAATGTTTCCATGGCTGCCTTACTAACGTCCCTCTGATCCCTGTGTTCTTTCTCTAGATATATCTGGTGCACTTACGTAGGGCCAGTGGTCCAGGCTTCTTGGACAGTTACCCTCTTCTGGAATGTCCTACATCTGTGCTCCGACCCAAAATGTATAAGGCCGTCACACTTAAGCACATGTCCCAGTTTGCAGTGCATTTCACCATAGCCTGAAGCTCCAAAAAGCAGCCTGGGATGGGCCCCGGAGCCCAGCAGCAAAGGCGGGACTCAGGGCAGACGGGTAGCAGGAGGATGGGGGCGTGTCTAGTGGAACCCAATTGGAGCCTGTGGGCTGGCTTATTTGTGGGCACAAAGAAGTGAAATTTAAACTCAATCACTCAATGGTTCTAGAGGAGACTGAAGTGCTCCCTCATCATAAAAACTTACAAGTAGAGAGGGGCTGTATTCTATTGGGTTGGGTTAACATCTTACGGAAAAACCTGAACGAACTTTTTGACCAACCCAATCCATGAGGAAGCCATGAGAGATGGTGCCTCGGAGAGACGCAACAGCTCAACGAGCACTCCAGGTTTTTTTCCAAAGAATACAGTGCCTGACCAAGAGGCAGCCTCACAAGTGGGGGCTAGTGCAGAACACACTCTAAAAAGCAGGATGGAAACGTGCAGAGGAAAATGCCGTCCACGAGCTGAAGGCTTTGAGAAAGTGGCACCCCACCCGAGGGGTCTTTCAGGGATGAGGGTTTCTAGCCGTGGCAGCTTCAGCAGTGAAGGGTTCTGTCCAACCCCAGCATTTCCTCTGAAGATTAAGGTGCTATGGAGACCCTCCAATCATTTGGTGTTTCTCTCGATCCTTAAAAATTTCAAGACCACATCTGAAATCGAGTGAAATAATGCTATCTGCAGCAACCTGGATACACGTAGAGATGATCATGTTAAGTGAAGGAAATCAGACAAAGAAAGACAAATGTCGTATGATGTCACTTATACGTGGAATCTTAAAAAAATGATACAAATGAACTTCTGTGCAAGACAGAAACAGACTCACACACTTAGAAAACAAACTTACGGTTACCAAAGGGGGAAGGTAGGGGGGAGGGATAAAGGAGGAGTTTGGTATTAACATATACATACTAATATAATCAACAAGGACATACTGTAAAGCACAGGGAACTCTGTAATAACCTAAATGGGAAAAGAATCTGAAAAAGAATAGATGTATGTACGTGAATCACTTTGCTGTACACCTGAAACTAACAGAACATTGTAAATCAACTATACTCCAATATAAAAGTTAAAAACAAATTTCAAAACCACATCTGATTGGTAATATAAAAGGTGGGGTTTCCTACAAAATGCCATAGGACTAAAGTTACTATTCTTTCTCTAACCTCATTGGCTGCCTCATAAAAGAGCAGAAAGGATGACAGACCACATGGGGGGGCCACCAATGTTTTAAGGACTGATCCCCAAATTTTCTAACAGGTGTATTTATTTCTATGAACTCTATATTTTCAGTATGATTGGCCACATCCATTCTGTGGGATGTGTCTGTTCGTCTCTTAGATTTACCTTTCCTTCCTTCACATCCTGCCCGTCCCTCACCCCAGCCTCACTGCCAATCCACGATTCATACGGTGGGCTTTCAATCAACGGGAACTAACTACCACAATCGTGATTCTAAGACTAATTACATCCCTAACCGTAACTATGAACAAGAGGAAAAAAATATAGTTCTACTCACACAAAAATATGTTAACTTCCATGTAAGTAACAGACCTAGAAACATGGTGAATGAAAGCATTCCCAAAATGACCAGATGCCTCTATAAGATCTAAACTCACCACCCTCGGAAGCGGATAAAAACACCCCACTTTTCCTGTGGTCTAGGAACGGACACTGTTTGCAAACTTCCTGACCAAACAAGCAAATGGTCTTGATTCTGTTTTCTACTAACATCCTTGGAAACATTATAGGCTTATTACAGGCTTTTTGTGACAGCTCTTAATGACATATGGCTGGCAATGCTCTCTGGCATTGGGCTCTCCTGGGAAAGGCCAGCACGTAAGCCTGCTCTCTTTCCCCGGCCTCTCTCAATCACGATGCTTTGACTATTATAAGCCAACAGTGAGTTCCTGAGTATCATCTTGCATAAGCACTTTGAAGGCGTAGCAGACACGGGCTTACCCAGTCTTTACAGATGGTCTTGGGGATGCCGGGTGGCACAAATCCTCCAAAGTCTTTCTATTTAAGCACCTCACCGTGTATTTGCTCTTTGCACAAGGATTTAAGTCTGAAATCACACTCTATTGCAATCTCGAATACCTCAGTACCTCTGCCCTGTTAATAACCATTCAACTCAGTGGTTAGCAGAGTAAGCGCTGAACTTGCTGATTGAATAAAATGATGGCCTGTATCTCATTACTGGCGATGAACATCTGCATGAAGTAACTACGAACCCTGATGCGATTCAGCCAACCCTATGAAATACAGGCCAGCATGCCACTGGATTTGCTGAGAAATGAATCTAAGGGCCCAGATATACCAATGGCCCTTTGGTACGGCTGAAATGTACAATGTACAAGTGCTGATAGCATTTCCGGTATTTTGCCAGTTTCAGCCATAGGGCGGCCTCCCTTTGATCACACTGAAGGTTGAGTGCATACTACGGGCGCAATAGGACGATTCTGACTGCGCTGGGTGGGGCAGGACGCAGGCAGATGCCCTGCCATCTTGCTTTATATCCCGGTGGAGCAATTCTGTGGTCATTTTAGGAACTTAATACGGAACTTAATACATATATGTGGGCATATATTAAATTCAAACTGCAGAAAGCTTAAAATTTCCATGGCGTCCTGTAAGTGCAAAGATGATTTTCAACATGGTCTAAGTATTCATTTTTCAAAAATATTAAGGGTAAATGATTCCACACTCCAGAAAAGACTCTTTAGGTATAACTCAACTTTCAAAAGCAGCAGTTGAGTTCATCTTCAAGCTCTATCAAAAAGGGGGAGGAGAAGAAAGGGGGAGGGGGACAAGGGGAACGAGAAGGGAGGGGGAAGAAGGGTGGAAGCAAAAGAGACCTTGAGCGGCTTTAAAAAAATACCATTTATATAAATTTGCCACTATAACAATATATTAACCTTTACTACTAATAATATCCTCGTTGTTTAAAAGGTTCATTTACCTCATTCAATGTTTAATATTTAAGAATCACATAAAGTTTGAAGGGGTCCCTGATATCTCAGGGCTGTACACACACATGCACTGCACAAAATACAGTCCTGATTCTCCTACGTTTGGACCTTGAAAAACAAACTCGCTCGTGCACTTTCACTGGGATGAATCACCCAGCGTTTAAGGGTGAAGAATTTTAAGAACAGATCTTCTAGTCATCTGAAGTCATCCTAATACAGCCTCTACATCTTGATTCCAAACTCTAAAAATTTCCTCAACAAACAGGAATTTCAAAGGGAAGGATGCTACCAACTGAGATGAAGCAATCTATTTATCACTGACCTCAATGACTACCTGCCGGGTGACGCCCCCCCCCCCAGCCCCATCCTCCCCAGCCTCAGGGGTGCAGACCAACCATCTAACGCTGTGAGTCGAGAGGGAACTTGATCCTCCTTATTTAGTGAACAAAAACCCTTATAACCTGATCCTGCGCCACGGCCGCAAATGCTCTCGGTAAAGGGAGGACACCCCGTCTGCTGAAGATCAGCTTACTCTGCAATTGAGAATGGGCCCCCTTTGAAATCAGGATACCCTGCTTGGGGGTTCAGAATTTATCATCCGTACTTGCGTCCGTGACAATTTTATCATGTGTCTGGGAAACAGAGCAATTCAAGGGGCGCTCAGACAGGAGGCTGGCTTCTGAAAACCTAACATCTCCATTAAATGGTGTCGAATCGATTAAGATCTGGGCAACCGCATTTTATAAAAACTTTACTAGGTTGTATGTTGTGAATTACACACAGTTTTATATTCACCGACGTCGACTGGTTATAGACTCTGTTTCTTCCTGTACTAGGCTCAAAAGAACGGCGCAGCCGAGGAAGGCTGGGATTTAAATAAAAGATATTGGATTCTCCTGTTCCCAGGCTGCAACAGGGATCAGAATAACACATTTAAATACCTTAATGTTTTTAGCACAAAAAGCATGAATTCGATACTCCGCTTCCTTGAAATGCTTTATTAAGGCCCCCAAGACCCTCTCAGGAGTGTCTGCCTTCCTTGAAGTTAACATACATTTACTGTTCCCCACTGTAAATTTCACTACTGTTTCAAAACAGCGTGCCTGGCCTCTGCTGTGGGGCAGGTGGGTACCGGAAACAGAGCCCAGAGGAAAGGTGAGAAGGGCTTGAGTTTTGATGTTGTGGAGCAAACTTGTGGCTCCATCAGGACTGGGCGGCACGAGCTGATGCAACGCCGAAAATGAATGACGAGCAAGGCGCTTAAGGGAATGATCTTAATTACACCTGCCCTTCACCTGTCACCGGTGCCTGGAACAAAGGCCACCTGGTTACCAATCCAACAAGCAGGCCAAGCTGTAACTACCCGCACTCTGAAAAAGGGGGCAGCCTGTCCACTGCCGACCTTCACTCCAGTCCCAATCCAAACAGCCAGGAGCCCTGAGAGCCCCAGGGATGGCGGTAGCCAGTCTAGGTTCTGACATCCGGGGAGTTAGTGCACAGATTAATGCCTCTCTCTTTTCCATTCCTTTATTTTTTTTATTTCGAAGTGGGATTTGTTGGGTGGGAATGGAGGTAAATTAAACAAAGCTCTTTCTTCCAAATAGCATAGACCCTTCTCAAAGCTAAAGCCTATATGACATAAAAGCCACTAATTCTTGGTGTCGATAGCAGGAAAGGATAATGCTTTTCTGTTTCATTACCACCCACGTAAGACTGTTAAAATCAAGAGGTACATTTGTCCCAACCCATAGAACATACAACACCAAGGGTGCACCCTACCGTCAACGATGGGTTCTGAGTGGTTATGACGTGTCCATGTAGAGTCACTGGTTGTGACAAAGGTACCGCTCTGGCGGGGGATGGTTGTTGATAGTGGGGGAAGACATGCATGTGTGGGGCAGGGGCATAGGGGAATCTCTGTCCCTTTCCTTCAGTTTTGCTTTGAACCTGAAACTGTTCTAAAGCATAAAGGGACTGGGGGAAAAAAGGAAAGAAACAGCAGCATTCTACCACTCCCCAGACCGAACACGAAAATCAGTCGTGATGGTTCTGGACATCTGCTGAAGTCCTGGACAGTGGCAGAGAGAGATGGCCAGCCATCAAGCACCCGGGGCAGCAGGTCCTGGGCTGGTGGGCACACCGGCATAGTGACCACCCACACGTGGGTCTGTGTAAAGAGAGGACACGAAACCCAATACACCGTGCACCCCCAGAAGAAATGAACTATAAGAGCAGCCCGCTGAGTCTATCACAGGCTTAATCTGTAACTTGGTCTTCTAACTGATCAAGGCCATTGTAATGGTGCTTCTTCGGATAAAGTCTGGTCTGAAACGCAGTCAGCTGTGTACTTCTGTCTCCATGACTGGGCTCTGAGCTACCCGGTGTTAGGGACTTGCTTTACTCAACTTCAAATCCCATTGCACCAAACACAACAGGTAACAAACAAGTGTTTGTTGAATTACCCATTTCTTAAATGATTTTTTTGGGACTTCAAACATAGGTCCCAGGACTTCCCTGGTGCTGCAGTGGTTAAGAATCCACCTGCCAATGCAGGGGACATAAGTTCAATCCCTGGTCCGGGAAGATCCCACACGCCACAGAGCAAATAAGCCCGTGCGCCACAACTACTGAGCCCGCATGCCACAACTACTGAAGCCTGTGCACTGAGAGCCCGTGCTCCGCCACAAGAGAAGCCACCACAGTGAGAAGCCCGCACGTAGCAACGAAGACCCAAGGCAGCCAAAAATAAATAAATAAATAAACACATAAATAAATAATTTTTTAAAAAACACAGGTCTCTTTCTCCTCCTTCTTAATTATAATGAACAGTTTTCATTTCGTGTTCAAGGACACACTTATCATACTAAGTGAATAATGATCATCTTGCAGTTTGGTTAAAGAAAGTGCAAGATTAAGAGTATTCATTCGCCTGTTCAGAGAAGCCCAAATCATAACCTTTGATTCTACCTGGTACGTTTCAGAGGGGATGAATTCAGGAACAGCCACGTGTATGGGGTTACCACATTTTGTAACCTCTTGTACCACTGCCTAAATATCAAGGCTGCTGTTTACAGGCTGGTAAGTGGGGTCGATGCCACCAGCACCTGCTACATCCACCTCGTCTGGTGGGACCACGCCGCGTTCAGGGCAGAGCACCGGATGCTGAGCTCGGAAAGGGGACCAAGGCAGAGCTCCCCAGACACCTGACCGAGGGGTTAGGGCTGGTACCAGATCGGGGGGCGGGGGGCGGGGGGTTAGAGTGAAGAGGGTTCCAGATGAGAAACCTGAGATGTACAGGGGGGTGCTCCTAGAGAGGGGCTCCCAGCTCTACGCAGATGGCTCTGAGTACTCGGCCCACAACAGGGAAGGAACCTTATGATTCCACCCAACCCACAGCCCAAAATGGGACTCACTGACCAAACTGGGCCCCCAATCAAGGGAATGTGACAGAGGGGGCGGCTAGAGCAGTGTCACAGTGAGCAAAGTCACAGCAGACACCTGCTGTCTCCCCTTCATTTTCACACACACACACACACGGTCTCATTAAACTGAATTGGTACACACTACAGATAGAATCTAAAGCAGCAATACCTTCGGTGTCGTAATTGTTTTTTTCAAGCAATGTAACAAAAACCCAACAATGTTACTTTGTCCTCTGGTTCTCAGTTTCCTGTCTGTACTTTGGTGGGTTAGTAGGGTGATAGATAAAGGGTATGGGGTTTCTTTTTGAGGTGATGAAAATGTTCTAAAATTGACTGTGGTGATGGTTGCATATCTGTGAATTTACTAAAAACCATTAATTGTACACTTTAAAGAGGTGAACTGTATGGTATATGAAATTATATCTTCTATAACGCTGTTTCTTTAAAATAAAAAAAAAAGAAATTCTCACATATTGAGGTCTGGGGAAGTCATTCTGGCTTTACAGGAGGTAACCTGAATTTGATGCTGACTAAAACAGCCTGTTTGTGGTCTATCAGGGACACGCTGTACGTCTGTTTTAATGATTAAAGAAAAGCACACATTGACCAAAAGTAAAGCATGTCCACGTTCAACATAAAGATTAAATGCCCCTCCTCCTGGGACGCCAGCGCTGGTCCTCCTTTGATGATAAGCCTCCCTTCCCTGGTGCCAAGGCCGTGCTGACTCGCGGTGTACGTGCTGCTCTGTTTTTGGAAACCTTGAAGAAATGTCTCCCTGACTTGTTGAACGTCCTTTGTTCTGACAAGACGTAAAACTGTGCTGAAAACCCTGCTTCTCCAGAGAAGTTTCTCAGAGAAATCTAGGAAGCTGGCTTCTGGGCTGTAGTCCTCAGTCTGGATCAACAAAAACTCTTCTGTTTTTATTATTGATTGTTCATTGATTATTTTCGTCAACAGAAGCCTCTGTGGTCCTGTGGTTGCTAAGAAAATTCCACCCTTCCTTGGACAGGCACCTCCCCATCCCCTGGAGTCTGTTCTCTTCCCTACAAGTTTTCGGGGTTCCCATGATTAAAGCCGTGGGGAAGGGAGCTCCAGCGATGACCACGTGTGAATGAATGAACAAGCTGCATTCCGTGGGGAACACGTCACGTGAGAGGAATCAGATGACAGGGCCTAAATGGGGTCCTGGCCTCTGCTCATCCAGATGGATGACCTCCCTGGTTCTGTTTCTCCTCCTCTGTGGGAAACAGTGAAGAGTTCTATCGCTCCTCACGCTCTAAAATCCATACTTTTAAGTTGAAAGCAAAAATATGTGACTCTAATAACAACAAAAAGCATAAAAACAGTATAGAGCAGCAAGTGGTGATTTAGGAAGTACCGTTCGCTCATCAGTAACCTTCCCTACACTGACGATTCGTGTCACCCTCACCGCAACACTGAGAAACCGGCACCAGTATCCTGACCATCTCAGGGGTGACGAGGCCAGGCTCAGGAAGATCAACACGTGTGCAGGGTCACAAAGCTAATGAGTGGCGGAGACAGGACTGGGCACAGCTGTCTACCTCCAGGGCCTGCCCACTCACCACCGTGTCCCGCTCTTGGCTACCTGGACACACATGCCTGGAATTCTCATCAACACGTGTGCAGGGTCACAAAGCTAACGAGTGGCGGAGACAGGACTGGGCACAGCTGTCTACCTCCAGGGCCTGCCCACTCACCACCGTGTCCCGCTCTTGGCTACCTGGACACACATGCCTGGAATTCTCACTTCGTTCTGCTGAGCCATGAGGCCGGGCTACGGTCTCCACCCCCAACCTTGAGGACCCAACAGTGTTATTACTCTGTCCCCTGGTTCTCAGTGTCCTGCCTGTAATTTGGGGGTGTCACCACTGCCATCGGCCTCACAAGACAGCCATGAAGACCGAAGAAATGCTAACGTGAATAAGCATTCTGAAAGGTAGGAGAAAAAGCCCGTATCTTAGTGTCTACCTGACTCTTGGACTCACCGCCAAGCACCAGCAACACCCCTCTCCACTGAGGATGCCCCCGCAAGCTCTGCGCCAGTCCTGGCTGGGAACATCCTCTGTGAGCTCCTGGCTTCAGCGCCTCTCAGGGTCTTCAGGATGGAGATGGGATGAGAGTCAGAAGAAAATTTTGGCTGATGTGTCCTTGTTTGAATTTATCAGCCCTTCCCTTAAAGTCCTGTGTTGGATTGTTTCCGTGTATAATTTAGTAGAGGGTTTCTTTCTGTACCAACCCATTAAACGGTATAATAATTTACGCTAATTTTCATACCTACTGAATATGAACGTAAGTGAACACCAATAAGATTTCTAGTTCTTGGACTTCCCTGGTGGTGCGGTAGTTAAGAATCCGCCTGCCAACGCAGGGGACACGGGTACGAGCCCTGGTCCAGGAAGATCCCACATGCTGTGGAGCAGCTAAGTCCGTGCGCCACAACTACTGAGCATGCACTCTAGAGCCCGCGAGCCACAACTACTGAGCCTGCACGCCACAACTATTGTAGCCCGCACCTAGAGCCCGTGCTCCACAACAAGAGAAGCCACCGCAATGAGAAGCCCGCTCGCCGCAACTAGAGAAAGCCCGCGTGCAGCAACGAAGACCCAAAGCAGCGATAAATTAATTAATTAATTAAATTTTATTTAGTTAGTTATTAAAAAAAAATAATTCCAGTTGTTGCAGGGTGAAGATTAGGCCTTCCCTTTTTAAACTGTCCACACATCCAACCGAGTGTTCGGCCCACCAGGGCTGCAGCTCATTTACCCACGGGACTCGGGCAGCAGAAGCGGCTCCGGTGTGTGTTGTGGGGAGGGTAGGCACGCGGCAGAGAGCAAGTGAGGAGTGAGCCACCTCGTCACTGCCAGCACCCCTCGCTCAGTAGCTCTGTCCCTGGGGATGTGGGGAGCTAAGCAGCGGAGGCCTGAGTCTGAAGATGGAGCTGTAATAACATCAGTGTTTCTTGAATGATTAGAAGTGGGCAGTTAGCCCACTCCGTCCTCACGCCCTAAAACAGTGCCAGCTGTTCGCCAGAAGTTGTTACAAACACGACAACGTGCAGCCACAAGCACCACGTCCTCCTCAAGCGACGTCTCACACAGACGTGTGATTCTCTCCACGCACACCCCGACCCCAAAGCGCTCTTCCTCTTGCTCTCAGCTCCGGCGGCAGGGCAGAGTAGCAAACCATGACTCCGCTGCGATGCAAGGGATGCAAGTGGAAGTCTACGCTTTCTCAAGAAAATGGATAGAAACTGATAGAGGAAAAACGTCAGACACGCGCAGCTACGTAAAACATCACCAGTGAACAAGTCAAAAAGAGAACCCCCCCGCACAGATGACTGTTCTCAGTTAGCCTACAAACCCAATAAAATGTGCAATTATTATATCAGAGAGAATCTGCAATTAGAGTAAAAAATAACAGAGTCTGAAAAGCACTTCATCTCTGACATGATTAAAATTACAGAAAGAAATTAAATTATTATTCGAATTTGTTCTTTATATCTGATCCAAACCATTTTAAGAGCTAAGGCCTCTTGCCTCTGTCACATCAGACAATTCTCCAGGGTGACCTTTTACTCACTTGGGGCTCGTTTGAGCTACAAACCTCCACGTGGAGTTCTTTTAAAATTGAAGGCATTAATTTTCAGACAAAGGAAAAGATTTTTCAGCCTTATTGAAAAGATGCTTTGGTTTCCAAGAAGCTAGCTACAGCCTACTAAGTCATATTAGCAAAAGCAACCCCCCCCCCAAAAAAAACCCACATTTCTCCGTCTGAAATGTTTAAACGCTGGAGTTTTCCTCAGAAGCAAACAGAGACCACTGCTTCCCGGGAAAGATGATGGTCTGATGGGTCTGAGCCGTCAGCACGGGGATAAGTCTGCTCTGTCTGACTTACTCACGGATGTCCTGAGCAGAGGCCTGGGCCAGTTAGTTTAATGAGTCAGCATGGGGATAAGTCTGCTCTGTGTGACTTGCCCACGGATGTCCTGAGCAGAGGCCTGGGCCAGTTAGTTTAATGAGACACAGACACGCTTTGTTGGTTTTCCTTCTACATTTTGGGACTTTTTAATCAGCATGTTACAAAGTTCAGGTCATCAGTAGAACAAAGAAAACTACATGCAACAATCCAGCCAACTGGTCAACCAATATAAATGCACGGGGCAATCAAGTTGGACGTGTAGAGATAGCTGCCCCGCTGCCTAGGTCCTGCAGGGGTAAGGCGGGGCCATCAATCCCCACTGAGTCAAATGTATCTGCAGGGCACCCAATGGCTCTTGGAAGAAGTCACACAGACACGGTGCTAAATGCAAGGGGAGCGATTTCCTTCCAAGTCCTTGAGTGAATGAAGGAGAGAAAAATATATACGAATGCTGGCTTAATACAGCTTAATGATAATTGGGAAACAGCCATTTTCTATTTCTTCCAGATGCACGTTAACCAAGGAAATAGACTCTTCCAGAATTCTGGGGGTCCATTTTGACGCAGGTGCAGTACCTCTTTTCGTGCACACCTGCTCACCAAGCTCAGGGGAAAAAGAGACCCTTCACAGGCAGGAAGACCTTTCACTTCAGAGCATCATCCCGGGCCCCTGATGGGGCTGCGAGTTCTCAGACAACACGTCCCTAAGAGACAAACTGGGAAACGGCATCACAGACATGGGGAGGTCGACTCTCGCTCTGCGATCCCCCCCTTGAAGGCGGCACCAGGGTCACTGTTTCCCAACATAACGCCATTGTTCACCACACTACCTGGCACGTGGTCCACACTCACGATGTTTGTGGATGGACCTACTGCACTAGCATGAGAGCCTCCAGGCCCACAGCTGCACATTGCTCTGCTGTGTGAGAAAGCAGAGCATTGTGTTCACTAAGGGAAGGGGACACGACAAACCTCACACACACACACACACACACACACCACTCCCCCCCCCACAGAGTGTCTGGCCAGCATTCACGTGATTCAGCTCTGAGCTGGTGCTGAAGGACCTGGAGATGGTTTCACACGTGTGTGGGGGTCAGGCACGGGTGGGGCAGCTACAGGACCACGCCCGGGAGAGTCAACCGGCTCGTGGGCTCCCATGAGCATCCCCCGGGCTGTCTGTAACGTCACCTCCCAGCTTCGCCTGCGTGTTTTGCTCACACAGCGTTCTGACACGTGCTGTGACCTGTCCTGCCAGCATGTCTCTGCTCAGTGGTGCCCAGTGCACTACTGCACAAACCTGGTCTGTCCCTTCTCTTGGCAAATGAGCCTCAGGCCCAGCTTGGTGAAGAGTTCCATGGAAGGGTCCATGGAAGAGTTCCATGGAAGAGTTCCATGGAAGGGTCCAAAGACCCCATCCCTGTCCCCCAGATGCCACACTCCAGTACGAGAGATAAGAGCTGTTTATATGTCACCCCAGCCGGGGGGACAGTGAAGATGGCCAGGACATCACAGCTCGGCCAAGGACCCAGCAGAGGGTGGTGAGCAAAGAGCAAGAGGACGGTTAGGAAACAATTACAGGAGCTCTTCTCCGAGCTCGTCCTGAAAGGATGGGCAGAGACAGTGGCCAAACCGCCAAGACGTCTTCAGGTGGAGGGAGCGTTCTGAACAGAATTTGGCAAAAACTAAACAGACTAAAAGCACATAATGACGATGTGTGGGTACACGAGCAGCACCCTAATATACTACCAACAAGGCTGACGTAACCGGATAGAACTTCTGAACAAAACAGGCAACTCAACTCCAGGAACTTCTGCTAAGAAAGCAAACGGATAGTAGGCAGGTCACAGTGTCAGCACAGCCCCGAGAGCACTGCTCGCAAGTACGGCGCCCGTGTTTTTCTTAAAACAAAAGCTAATTAACAATCTTTTCAGGTCTCACTTAATTCCACACTCCCTTAATGACCACCTCTGGCCCAGATCCTGGCCATCTGAGTTATATTACCCGACAGGAAATTTATCAAAGATGCATCCGAGCCTTCCAAATACAGAGCACAGGAACAAGAGAACAAGATGCGGACGTTTCTTTGCACTGTACCTCCATCCCTTTCACGATGGGCACTATTTCTTACCTATAGTCTCAGGCTCACTAAACGTCTGTGGATGAGACTGACTTCAAAATAAACCACGGGTGTAGGAGGTTGACTTAGTTACCTTCAAATAACCACAGAGAAGGTTGCAGGAGAATCAGGAACCCCACCAAATAAATCAGATTCACGCCGAGAGCTCAACTTCACCAGGAAGATGTGCGTCTGTCCCCTGTAGACAGCGGTGCTGGCCGAGCTCATGGGCACCGTGTAGTCAGTGCCCCAGAGCCTCCGTCGGTTTTCTAATCCACTGGGATGCAGTCAGAAAACTCACTTCACTTTTAGACTCTGGACCAACACAACGACACATTCTCAGGCTTGAAAAATGGATAGGTTGTTACTATATCCCTTTCCTGAACGATCAACACAATTCCCCAAGGGATTTCTTTTTTTTTTCCCCCCAAGGAACTCTTTCAAAATAGAAATTTTATAGACACAAGTAGGAACTCTTTACACGCAACTAATTATTTTTTAAAGTAAACTTAGCTATAAATGATCAGAAACTAAGGAGACACTATTACAGTTATCTGGAGTAATTCATTCTTCTCAAAAATGACCAGAACTTCTTGTTTTAATGTTCTTTCCATCTTTAAAGAACATCTGAACAAACACAATGGGTTTTGTCTACCCTGCAGCCTCACTCTGCTCATCAGGCCAGTCTGCCCAGTGCACCTTTTCTTAAACACCACACCTCTCCCCTCCAGCAACAAGCCCCAGCTCAGCAGCTCACCATTCAAGAGGCTTCCTGACCAGCTTCAGAGATGATGCGTGTGTCTGGTACCCTGACAGCAGTGATGGTTTCACGGGTGTTTGCATGTGTTCGAGCTCATCAAATTGTACATACACACAGCTTTTGTCTATCAATTATACCTCAACAAAAGTTAAAAACATGCAACAGTCATGGACTCTGCAGAGAGCATCACGTTTTATACCTCTAATTGTGCTTTCCTGTGTATACCTCGTTTAACTTTCTCTTTTGTTTGACTCTCTTCTGCATTTGGGCTGCAAATTAATATTTCGAACACAGAATCTTCCCTTCCTTTCTCCGAACTCGGACCACTGTATTAAATTACAGTAAATCCCTTTTCTGAAACAAACAAACAAAAGAAACGAGGTTTCCTGACCATGCCCTGCATAAGGCTGTTTCCTCCAGACACTGCCTCTTTCTCTGAGAACATAAGCGTCCAGAACCACACGCTGTCCACACCCCCTACCCACCCGCCCACCCACGTTCCCGTGCCCGCTTCTTCTCCCGACAAAATCTCCTCCCCCAATTCCCCAGTCTCGTTTCCCCTCAGCTAACTTCTATCCATTGTGATGACCAGATGCAAGGTCACCTCCTCCTTGGGAGAGGTCTGCCCCGATGCTTCTCCATCTCCAGTCTACCCACCAGCCTAGGCCAGCCGCCCTCTGCTACCCTCCTGCTGTCCCCTGGTAAACAGGCTCAATCAGAATCCTCACCCCATCACCCTGAAGTGACCATTTATGTGTCTGTCGTCTAGTTCTTACAGGCAAAGATGATTTTCTTTTGTATCCTCAGCGCCTAGCACAACACAAAATGTGCCAGTGATAATAAAAGTGTCAACTTTTATCCACTGGAAGGAAAAAAACCCCTAAAGACCCAGAATTTGATGTTAATAAAAACTATCCCTATAAATTCTCTCTCAAATGGTGTTATAACTTCACTGTCTTTTAAGGACAAACATTGATTACTCTACCTATGTGAGCTTTCAAACCTCCTAAAAATCTCAGCATAGAACCAAACTGAGTTTCTGTTTTTTTTTTTTTTTTTGCGGTACACGGGCCTCTCACCGTTGCGGCCTCTCCCATTGCGGAGCACAGGCTCCGGACGCGCAGGCTCAGCGGCCATGGCTCACGGGCCCAGCCGCTCCGCGGCATGTGGGATCTTCCCAGACCGGGGCACGAACCCGCGTCCCCCGCATCGGCAGGCGGACTCTCAACCACTGCGCCACCAGGGAAGCCCGGGTTTCTGTATTTTGACCTCCATGTCTTATGTTTCAATTGAAGTATGGTGTACAATGTTGTGGTAGTTTCAAGTATACAGCAAAGTGATTCAGTTATACATACATATATACACATGTTCTTTTTCAGGTTCTTTTCCATTATAGGTTATTACAAGATACTGAATATAGTTCCCTGTGCTATACAGTAGGTCTAAGGAAATGCCCATGGTATGTACATTCGGGAATGACGATGGGGCTGGCTCTTCACAAATACCAAAAACGTTAAAAGAGAAAGAGGAGAAGACATTTTGAAAATGCTATAACCCAAACCAGAAATAACTGCTAATACAAACAGGCTCCTTCCCAAATGTAAGCGGGTCACAAGTCATGGGTCACCTCAAAGCAGCCACAGCCATACTGTTTACTCTCCTCTGGGGGCTTAAAAGCATCTTAGTTGATGAACAGGCTCTGAAGCAGAAACATCTAAACCCACGCTAATGCCCAGAACAGCAGTAACTTCTTTTGATTAATTTACCAGGACTGAAAGCACGAGAGAGATCAAACCACGCTCCTTACTAAACAATTAAACAAGGAGCCACTGCCTCTAGCTTGGTGTGTGTCAGGATGAAAGCAGGATGGGGTCGCATCTTATAGGACTTTTCCCCCCTTAAATGTCGTAACAGTTCACTCAAGGGTCCAACCAAAGAGTTTATGTAACATTTCAAACAGAGAAAAAGTTCCAACAGCTTAAGAAAATTCAGATGTGTAGTGCGGAGAAAAGTCAGGTCAGTTTCAAAGATCCTTCGAAACGGGTTGGCAGGAGGCTGTCCAGTTTGTTGAAAAATCTTTAACATGAAACAGCATGGGGGGGAAATCTCATTGTCTCCTTTCCTCAAAAAGTAACTGTGCTACTATGAGTGAAAGTTTCTCAAACCATTTAGCCCAATTACAAACGTGCAATACTAGCTACGTGTCCTGCTTTGAAAACAGAGCTATAACAAATAGAGTGCACGTGGATCTCTACCTCATGTTTCCTTCTTTGAACCAACAAAGTGGAATTTAAACCAAACTGACTCCCAAATCACGATGACCTACAAATATGTGAGTAATGAACCCTCGGATTTTCTCAATGATCAGCTGAATCCATTTTTTAAAAACCCAACGAACCTTTTGTAATGAAGCAAAAGTCATTTATATACTTGTGGAAAAATATCTGGATAAAGCCCGCTTAAAAATGTCAGCTTACCGGAAAGTCAAAATTGGCTAATTTTATATCCCCGGGGAACATGTCTTAGATAATTCAATATTATTTTTAAATTTATTGCTGTGTCTTTGGGGCTACTCACTGTTACTCTTTCCTAATCCATAAAATGAGGATGATGGGGCACGCCTTGTAGGATTTTAAGATGAACTGCAACGGTGTACACGGAGCATGTAGCTTTAAACTGTACCACAGAACATGCCTCACTGCACATTCTGCGCTGGTCCCACTAGATCATCCACAGAGCGGTCCCTCTACCTGGGATGCATCCCGCATGGCCAACTCCCCTCCTTGCTGGAGCCTCACCCCTGGTTTCACACTGATCCCACGTATCCTAAGGGCTCCTTCCCAAGCAGCCTTAAGGGCAGCGTTTGCTCTGCAGAGGTTCCCTGGTGTGTGAAAGACATCACGATGCCCTTTACTACTTCTGCCAAAAAATTAAAATCGAATCCCTTATGTGGAAAGACCACAGATATTGGGGAATGCAGAAAACTGACTGTTCTACTGACCTGCCCCCGATCCTGTCCCTCCTGTGGAGATATATGAGCTCAAAGAGTATGGACGCATAAGCATGTTTTCCTGCTTAAGCTGGTTCTAGCAGGCTCAAATCCTTTATTACTACTAATGGAGAAAATAAATGGGTTATAGATGAGATGGACGTGGGTTTCTATTGACTCCTATTTCTGATTTCTCCTATGTATACAGAAAACCAAAAATTGTTCTTCCAAAGCTTTTCATCCTCCTTTGTTAAAAAAAAATGATTGAAAAACTCTTGGGTGAGATCAGGAAACACAAGGAAGAAGGGTCTCATTTTACAGAGGAAGAGAAGGAATGTGAACATGATCCCCAACAGACTCTGGGATTCCCCAAAATGAACTAATAAATGCCTCCGATCTAAGACGCTCCAGTCGCAGGCGTATTTTGAAAGCCCAGATGGAAGAGCTAGAGCTGACACCACAATGTTTAAAATATAAAATTAAGAAATACCTACGAATTATTCCACAGTGATTTTCGCTCCGGTTGTAAAAATCGGCTTTCACCCTGAGCTGTTTAAACAGTTCAGACTCAAATGCGATTCTCTCTAAACATCCTGAGCTGGGACTGTCAGATTTTAGTTACTGAGGAAATGCTTTGCTGTTTATTGTTACTGTTGTTGAGGCATAAAGAGTGTCCGTCTAGAGCAGAGAACGTTCTGGTCAAGTTTCCTTTCAGTACCTGATCCTCAGATCTCCAACGAATGAGCAGGGAACACAGTAGGCTCAACCTGGGTTCATTTCTTTCCAACTCTAATGTAATTTCACAAACATCTGAGCACCTATAATATACGAAGTCATCTTAAGTGTTTTCGTAAAAAAAAGAGACCATTGTGTGTACAAAAAGGACTGTTTTAAAGTCCTTCCAAGTCCAGATTCAAATTCTTGTGACAGCGTTACTCTAAGGAACTTCACCTGCCTGTGTGCGAGCATCAGTCTTCTCGTTGCCCAAGTTCGGTAACCGGGGAGATGCCCACGCCGTGTCACCTACCCTGCCTGAAGTCCACGTCCGCAGTGGGGCACACTGACAGCCAGAGAGCTCTGAATCAGTCTTCCCTGTTACCCCTGGAGTTTTGTTTCTTTTTAGGTTTTTGGACTTGGTTTTATCATTAGTTCATTAAGAACATCAGTGAGCACACCAGTTTCAGCTGGAAACATGACGAATATGAATGACCTTATCTGGATTTTAAAGTCTTTCCTGAAAAGCATGATTTCAACGGCAGCCGTCTCTCGGGTACGGAATGACACTGTTACAGTGTCACCGCACAAGAATGAGAACTCAGTCCCAAAAGGTACCCAGAGTATGGTGAAAACATCAGAGGGCACAGACGTGGGCAGGGGGGACGCGGTTCTCACCCCATGCTCAGCAATTCTGTCCAATCCAGGGAGACCTATCCCTACAACACTATTTCTCTCTGACTAAAATACCATTTTAGGCACCAAAAAAATACTGCATTCCTAGGAAGCTGAACTAGAGGATGAAACTTAGGTGTTTTTGTTTGCTTAAGAACAATTTTGGTTTTGAAAAGAATAAGCCATAAAAGCTCTACTAGCATTAGAAATGGATATCGGCACTTATTTCATTCATGCAATACTCATTCTTTAAATATTACCCTATTACCCCATCTAAGTATCACCTCTATCCTGCCTGAATTCATAGTCTTCTACGTGTAAACTCTCCAGCACACCCCAGTCACCAGGAGAGCTCCACACTCAGCCACAGGTGGATGTAGTCCAGAGCATCAATGGAAATGAAACAGTCTAAGTCCTCATGAGATAGTCCCGAAAATGATACCAAATCAGATGCAAGCACCTCGGATAGGTTACTGGGAACAAGACAGACTTTTATAGTCTGTCTATATCTTTCTATAGAAAGGTGAGTTAATAGTATAATTGACTTTAAATTCTAGGCCGCCTCCCCTGTCACTGGCACACGACTCCCGCTGACACCAATCGGCTTGCAGCGTTAACGCACAGGGCTTGTCATTAGCCTCAGGAAACAAGGAGCCAGGTGAATTATACACCATCCACACTCCCATCTAATCTTGAAAATTCCAAAGCCAAAGCAGAACAGGTGGTCCCTGACCTCGCGTCCTCCTCCCTTCTTCCTCCCGACCACTGAGTACAACCATAAAGTCACTACAGGTTTTCTCAAAACGGTGTTAATTTCCCTCCCCCCCAGCTTTATTGAGATATAATTGATATATAACATTAAGGCATATAAACACGTTGATCTGGTCCACTGATATATTGTAAAACTGATTCAATTAGCTCACACCTGCGTCACATCACATAATTACCATTTCTTTTTCGTGGCGAGAACGCTTAAGATCTACTCTCAGCAACATTCAAGTGTATCAACAGCAATGTTAGCTATGATCACCATGCTGTGCATTAGGTCCCCGGAACTTATTCATCTTACAAACGCGAGTTTGTATTCTCTGACCAACATCTCCCCAGCCCCTGACAACTACCCTGCTCAACTCCATTTCTATGAGTTCAGCTTCTTCAGACTCCATAGGTAAGTGATATCATACAGTATTTGTCTTTCTCTGACTTACAATTTGCCTTTTCTTATCTGCAGGACATGGGGCCGTATCCTCAGAAAATATATCTAAGATCCTTTCCTCTGAAATGCAACCTGTGTCTAATTAGCAAAGATTAAGGGCTTCCCTGGTGGCGCAGTGGTTGAGAGTCCGCCTGCCGATGCAGGGGACATGGGTTCGTGCCCCGGTCCGGGAAGGTCCCACATGCGGCGGAGCAGCTGGGCCCATGAGCCATGGCCGCTGGGCCTGCGCGTCCGGAGCCTGTGCTCTGCAACAGGAGAGGCCACAACAGTGAGAGGTCCGCATACCACAAAAAAAAGATTAAGAAAACTCCAGCCAGATGCACGTTAATTTCACAGCAGGCCTTGTAATGAGCTTATTGTTACATTATTTGACGCAGGTCACTCTCACCACAGTGGCTTTGAGATTTCTAACCAAGGTCGCATAATAAGGACACAGCTGAGCTAGGATCCACAGTGCCATCTCGATTCTCAATCTAATTTAACAGCCTGCAATTACTTCCTAATTATTCCTACCACAGATGTAACTGAAATGATCCCATCATCTCAAAATATGGAACCACATGTATACAAATTAAGTTCTCCCCTTCCCCCATCTTGGTCCTCTTGAAAGGGCCAAGGAAAGTGCATTCTAAATGAAATGTGCGAAACCACGTAGAGTGTTCATTTCCCAGTAGTGTCTCTGACCCCATACCCTTGCATATTTGGGTAGAATGAACCTCACAGAGAGTCTCACACACACACACACACACACACACACACACAGGGCAGGAAGGAAAGAGCAAGAAGGGTGGCGGAAGGAGGAAGTAAGTGAAGGAGAAAAAGAAAACTATTCTACCTAATGTTTCAGGGTTAAATAAAATCTACTGCATTCACATTGGTTTACAAGCTGAGAAGCTAGAAAGACTGGGCAACAGTCTAAGGAAACTCATACTTCGGGTCAAGGGATTTCAGTCTCTTCCCCGTTACAAGATCAAGGCACTTATTGGAAGATGTTAGTCTGTAAAACCTACTAAACCAGATCCACAGCAGAAGGTAATGAGTGGCTTTAAACGTCGCTGCTATGCTAAAAGACAGTATACACTTTTTCTTTCCTAAGTAATGGATGTACTCACAGGATTACCTTACAGCCTACAGCATTCCAAAATACCTTCCTTCTAACCCAGAACGCTTTGTCCAAGGACATTCCATCAACGAATAAATCAACTGGTAACTGATAGGAAGCATGTTCCTCAAGGGCCTTCACCTCATTCATCAATATAGGTCTTCACAACTAATTAGCATTCTTGCTAAGGTTAAGAAAAACTCAGCAACAGGTGAAGTGGGTGAAATTGATCAACTTGTTGAAAGCTTTCGAACAAATCAGGGCAGAACCCTTTCAGTGTGCTGCTCGACACCCCGAGGGACACACTGGTCTAATGTTTCCTTCCCAAGCCAGCGTATGCCTGATCTCCCACTGCAGCTGGAAAACGTGACTGGAAAATGCCCACGTGAAAGTGAAGCTGTGTTCCCACATTCCGTGGCTGCCCACACTGGGCACATCTCCTCCACATCCTCAAGCCGATTCTCTGTGCTTCCTTCTCGGGAGGGGACCATCCGCCCCTCTGCAAGAATTTCTCCTTCGTGATACCATCTCCCCTTGTGTTAGTTTGCTGGGGCTGCCATAACAAGGTACCACACACTGGGCGGCTTAAACAACAGAAGTGTTATTGTCTCAGAGTGCAAGAGGGCGCAAGGCTAGACGGAGGGGTTGGCAGGTTCCTTCTGAGGCTGCGAGGGAGGCCGTCTCAGGCCTCTCTCCTTGCTTCTGGTGGTTTGCTGGTGATCTTTGGCCCTCCTTGGCTTGCAGAAGGATTGCTCCAATTTCTGCGTTCATCATCGCATGCTATTCTCCCCGTGTGCCTATCTGTGTCCAAACTACCCCTTTATATAAAGTTATCCTGGATCAGGGCGCATCCTAATGCACCTTAATTTAACTAATTTAACTAATTACACCTTAATCCAAACTACCCCTTTATATAAAGTTATCCTGGATCAGGGCGCATCCTAATGCACCTTAATTTAACTAATTTAACTAATTACACCTTAATTTAACTAATTACATCAGAATGACCCTATTTCCAATTAAGGTCACATTCTGAGGAATTGGGTGGGTTAGGACTTCAACATAAGAATTTTGCAAGACGATTCAACACTTAACACCCCTACATTTTTCACCTCTTGGAAAATCCTCCACCTCCCGAATTGGAACCTGGGTCCCCCTGGAAGGCCTGTGCTACAAGGGTGCCCCCCACCTGGGCGCTCCCACCACACTGCCTCACATTCCACATCCTTCAGACTGAAAAGGCAGCAGCCGCCTTCTCCTAAACCTCCCAAGGCCATTTCCAAACCTCTGCTTCCTCTACCTACTGTCAAATCCCTGGTTATGACTTCCCTTCCTGAGGCACATTCCTCAGAGTAAATGATCGAAAAGATTCACTGCCAATAAAAAAGGGGGAGTGTCAAATAAGTTAAATATGTGTGGGAATCACAGCCGACTACAGATCCCCCTCCTGAAAATTTAAAATACACGATGTCAGTAAGAACGTGCTGAACGGCACAGGGAACTCTACTCAATACTCTATAATGGCCCATGTGGGAAGAGAACCTAAAAAGAATGGATATATGTATATGCATAGCTGACTCACTTTGCTGTACACCTGAAACGAACACAACATTGTAAATCAACTACACTCCAATAAAAATTTTTAAAATAAAATAAAATAATAAAATAGGGCTTCCCTGGTGGCGCAGTGGTTGAGAGTCCGCCTGCCGATGCGGGGGACGCGGGTTCGTGCCCCGGTCCGGGAAGGTCCCACATGCCGCGCAGCGGCTGGGCCCGTGAGCCATGGCCGCTGAGCCTGCGCGTCCGGAGCCTGTGTTCCGCAGCGGGAGAGGCCACAACAGTGAGAGGCCCGCGTACCGCAAAAAAAAAAATAAAATAAAATAGACGATGCCAACAGGGAGACACTAATGGTGGTGAGAAGAGGCAGGAAAGGCTCTGCAAAGTACAGAGCCTCAGCGACTCCTCAGCCCCTGACGTGTCCTAATTCTTTCTTAGGAGGAAACCCACGTGCCCCTACATGCTGTCTGCTTTAGTCCCGTGGTCGCTAATGACATGCTACAACGCACTTCACACAGGCACTTCATCTCGCATACTTCATACGCACCCTTAGGAATTTGACTCTTAGAAAGACCTGGAAGGAAGGCTGTTGAGATCTCCACCGATGAACATCCACACCGGAAAGTCTACAAGGAAGGAGGAGAGAAGGGCAGGCACCTGCCCTCAGGTAACCGGCTCAGACGTGCACAGAGCAGCCAGCGCCTTCTCAGAGCTCACACATCTAAAGGACAGATCCAACCCCGGAAAACAATTCTCCCGATTTCGGGGTCCAGCGTTCTCCCCACAAATACCATGACAATGAGCCCTCATTCTGTAAAGGCTGCATTTTCGTTGAAGGTCAGTAATTCAACTTCCCTAAGGGTTTAAACTTAAGAGTTAAAATTTTGCTTGCATGTGTATTTCAGCTATTTGGGGGGCAGTTCTATTCTGGGTATCCTTCTCATTAACTGCTAATTACCATGGGGGAGAAAGTTCCAATACATTAAGAAACAAAGCAACCATCAGATTTCAACCTCCCACATCCTCAGTATCCTGAGAACGTTAGACTTACATCCAGTACTCATCAAAATTTCTGTGATGTGCTAGAATTAGTGGATTTTTGAAGTAATTTTTTTCAGGCAAAGGTCTTTCCTATAAAACTAAAATATAAGAACCTGTGTGTTCTTAAAAAGTTATTTTCTTATATAGTTTGTAGCAGCTATACATGTTTTTAAATCTCTGATGATTAAAATAGCTTTATTTACCATACCTATAGTTTAGAAAGGTGAAGAAGCATAGTCTCCTGAAAAGGAAAATGATGCTTAAGTAATTGGCTTCCGTTGCTTTGCCCAAGGTGTCTGAGACTCTCACACTTTTCACCCTTTTAGGATGAAATGCTAAAGGTCTATACAACATAATAACTGATGTTTCATATCAATCACTAACACATCATTCTTTGCAGACTAACCCAGCTGGACCTAAACACCTGTTTGGATACTAGAAACCCCTGCAGCTGAATATACCTTTTAGCCTCTGCAACTCAACAAATAGGGACTCTGTATCTTTCCTGCCAGGTCTGACTTGCCTCCTAAGATCCCTCGTGTGGGTGTTCATGGTGACCACCTGCTGCCGTAATGGTGGCGCCATCTTCAACTTCTCCTTCTCCCTTACCTGGATCTTCATCCTGTTGACTTTGCCTCCTGAATTTCACTGAGGTCCATCTATTCCAACATACCCTGCTCTCATGGTCTCCATTCAGTCCTCATCTCCATTCCCATCCTCCCTAGTGGTATCCTCCCAATGGCTGCCTTCCAATCTCCTTAACTCCCAACACGGTGAAATGATGGGAACTGAAGCCAGCACTGCTGGTCATCGTTCTGCAAACGAAATCAGCTCTTTATTGAGGATGAGCACTAGAGGTGGCCCCTAACGGTCAATCCACTGCAGTGTATTGCACAGCCCAACGGATACTTCCAAATACTGCTGTTCTTTGGCAATTTAGCACACATCTCTTCTGTTCACTTGGATCCTGCATTTTACGTTATTTTTCCCCAGTTGCATTAGTGTGTGTTTTGCAAGCTGTATCTCATTTTGTTATTTCCTGCCTATATTTTTAATCCTTAAGGTATAATTATAATCTGTTCTTCCAGATTTTTGAAATCTCCGGATTCAGGACCATCTGCCAACCTCATTAACACAAAGTTTATGCCTCCCTAAATAAAATGGGAGAGATCCTACAGATCCCTGTAACATCAAGCTGCAGTGGTAACCCTGCCATTTATGGTACATTTATTTACTGTCTTCCCACTATTTTCCATCTGTGTGGCTCTTCTCCAAGCCAAGTTGAACTTACTTGGCAATAGAACAGGGTCAAAAGTACTAAAAAAAAAAAAAAACCGAAGAAAACGAAAGCCTCCTTCTCTCCTGTGTCATGACTGCTTGCACCTCTCGGTTTACCTAGTTATAGATGAAGAAGTTAACGTCCACTGGTTTCACTCTTTAAATCTTTCTGGTCCTGTTTCTCTCTGTTTCAATACGGTTTGACTGAGGGAGAAAAGAATTTCTCCTGCAAACAAGAGCAACAGATCAACAAGCTCCATTTAGGATAATGAAGGGGTTGAGAGGACACCTCCCCGCCCCCAGCGCCGCTGATGCCTTGGGACCTGTGTTGGCAAGTGGTGTGAGGAATGGCACCCCAGCATTCATCCTGTGACTAGGAGGCGCTCACTCAGGCGTCAGAGGGAAACCCCAGTCTATTTCCTCCCCCTCCTCGAATACGGGATGTGGCTCTCCTGCCCCAAAAGCTCAAAAAAAAAGGCAGAACTTTTACTCACCAGTTTCCCATGCCAGCCTACCCTTTCATGCCTCATGTCTCCCATCCACACTCGCCAGCTTGGGAAGAGACGTTTACTCATAATGAGACCAACTATCAGTTCAATAATCTACGCGATTTTCAGAGCTGAAAAGTTTTATGTTTTCAGGTGTCATGTTTCTTTTTAAAATGGAAATCAGTACTCAGATATCCTGTGCTGAACAGCTGTAACAGATGCAGCCTTACCTCGCCACCTCATTAGAAGAAACAAACAACTATAAATCTTGTATTACATCCAAAAAATTGTCAGCCCCAAATAAAAGCTGGCAAGGATCCAAGTGGCATGTGCCTTGGTTCCAGCCGTGTTTGCCTGTAGTTCTTACACATGTAAATTGAGAAACTGTTGGCAGAAGCCAGCCGGCTGAAAACAGATGTGTTTAGAGTACGCAGACACATTTGAGGGGCCCTCCAGGCTCAGCCCCCTTCCCACCCTTCACTGAGAATCCCTTTCTACTTCCTACCCTGGGTGCCCCCTGCCCACGTCCGTCCCATCACAACCCATTTCCATCATTTCTGTTGCCTAAGTACATCAGCCCAGCCGTGGCAGTGGACCTTCCACAGCTTAAAGACGAAACCAGAGCAACTGTCAGAAAAGGAGGTGGGGGGCAGGGGGAAGAGGCAGAAACAAGAGAAACAAATAAGGCAAGAGGAACATCACACCTGTGTTTCCGAATCGCAGTCCGTGCTGCCTGCTTGCCAGAAGTCTCTGGCACATGGGGGTTTAAATCCCAGCTCACCGCTCACTCTGGGGGCATCCTGGAGTCTACGAGGCTTTTCTCATGGGTAAAATGGAAATAACACTGCTGAAATCAGAGGGCTGATATAAAGATTAAGCAAGCTGGCATGCTTAATGCTCTGGGCCCAGGGTAGGACCTGGTCTTAGGACTCTGCCAGCGGTATCCTAGGTACAAAAAGGGCCGTCTGGTCTCTGGACATGAACGTGATACTTTACTGAAATAGGAATGGAGCCTGTTGTGGATTACTGGGTTGGCCAAAAAGTCTGTTCAGGTTCGTCTGTAACACGTTATGGAAAACCCGAATGAACTTTTCGGCCAATCCAATACTTGTAGGAGAGAGGCTTTTACCTGCATCCAGTAGACCAACAGGTAACTAATCCTTCTTGGTCAAGCCAGAAAGGATTCTCTTAACTTGGGACTTAACAAAATAACCAAAAGAATTCGCCAGGGCCCAGGTGGGTATAGTAAAACAAACAAACAGAAACCTGTACACAGACACCTGAGTTTGAGTTTTGTCTCAGGCTTGAGTAATTTTTTTTTTTTTTTTTTTTTGCGGTACGCGGGCCTCTCACTGTTGTGGCCTCTCCCATTGCGGAGCACAGGCTCCGGACGCGCAGGCTCAGCGGCCATGGCTCACGGGCCCAGCCGCTCCGCGGCACGTGGGATCTTCCCGGACCGGGGCACGAACCCGTGTCCCCTGCATCGGCAGGCGGACTCTCAACCACTGCGCCACCAGGGAAGTCCAGGCTTGAGTAATTTTATTTACCTTTGTGAGGGTCCACTTCCTTGTATTTAAACTTGGGGTAAAGACCCCTGTGCTCACTTGCCCACCTTCTATTCACTCTTCAAGCTACCTGTGACCCTCCTTCCTGGCTTACGCCTCCCCTACACGTCCCTCCTGCCTGTCGGGCATCACAATGCTCAGCACTCAGATTGTCATTGTGACAGCTGGCTTCGACACCCACCCCCCAAATACCGAAAGCCTCTCCCCACACTTTTATTTGCAGGTTAGTGTCCCCCAGGGCTCTGCACCAGACAGCCACACAGCACAAGGTCTCATCCACTGCCACGTTCAACGGCAATCTCGACATGGATGATCTCCTAGACCAGGGATCAAAAAACTGCAGCCCGTGGTCAAAGCCAGCCCCCTGCCCATCCTCGAAGTACAGCTGTTCTGGAACACAGTCCCCCTCGTTTGTTACGGACCGTCCACAGCTGCACGAAGCCTAGGATTCTTATTATCTGACCCCTTAAAGAAAAGGTTTGCCAACCCTCGATGCACACTGTGTCCCGGGAGACACGCGGGTGTCTCCCAGGCCACTCTCCAAACGTCTACAAGTGACCACTCCCCTATCATCAATCACCCTCACGTCGCACTTGGAATCAATGGAAGTGTGGTCCATCCACACCCAGGAATCCACCTGTGACAGTGAGGTCGGCCTTACCTCTGCTCTCTAAGCCCCTCCCCCGGCTCCACCGCTGCCGCCCCTCCATCCACTCCCCCCTGGAACCCTGCAAAAGCCTCCTGGTTTCCTCCCCTCCCCCATACCTCGCCTTCCTCTCATTCACCCTTCTGTCACTGTCAAGGCATTTTTCTGGCATAAGAATCTCCAACTCTTATTTCTTACCCGGCGTCCCCTAAGATATGGTCCCCAACACTTCCTGAACATCTAAACTTGCTCTGCCTTCACATCCACAGATCCAACAACCTGTGCTAGGATTTCCAAGATGGAAGATACAATACCCACCTTCTATGAGGGGGATGGAACCACAGAACTAAATCAATGAAACCGGATTTTAGGCGTTGGGCTAGGACCCAAGTCAACCGCTTTCTCCTGAGTCTGCCTTGACCAGCAGATGAAACTGATCATGTGTTCCTTTCTGCCACGATCGTGCCCTGACCTTACCGCTACTAGAAAGCTGATCACAACGGGTCATGACTATTCGTTGCATTGTCCCCTCTGCTAGGCTGTGAACTCGGGGTAAGAGCTGTTTTGAGCAACCCCGAAGTTGCACTGTAGTGCATAATAGGTGCTCAATAAACACCTGCTAAGACACGAAACGCTCTGTGAACTGCAAAGTACTACACGAGTTGAAAACAGAGAAACCTATGCTTCCCACTGTTTTAGGCTCAGTTTACTACCCACTTCATACCCTACAGACACAAACTGGAGAAGGAAAGGCCATTTGTGAGGGCTTGATCAAATTCTGAGCCAAGTGCTTTCCCAAGTGTTATCTTAGCAATGGGCCTACTTCCCATTCCCAACTGGACACAGGGGCCTTTCCAAGTAGTATGAACCGGGAAGACAGAAATGGGGATGAAGATGGGGAGAAGGTAATTCGGAAGGAAGGTGATGCTTCCTCTACACAGCAATTCACAGCCAACAGTGAAGTTTATCTAATCAAACGTATTTATGGAATGCGTATCACACGGCGGGCACGATATTCGAGGTATCCACAGCCAGTCCGTCATGGTAAAAGAGGACAAAAGAAGAAACTTAACATGAAGAGAAAGAGGGAACTTGATCTTGTTTGTACGCTGGGAAAAGGTAACGTTACAAAAGAGCTGACCAGCTGTTCTCCATCTCCAATGAAGAAAAATCTAAAGGAAATGGGGTAAGCTGTGCCATAAGGTATTGAAATTAGGTAGAAGGAATAATTTGCCAACATCAAAGGGTGCTAAACACTATGTGTGGTTTACAATTTTACTTTCAGGAGGTCCTTAAACAGTGTGAGAGAATCTGGGCGGTTCTATTTGAAGAAAGGAAAGGGAACTGATAAATTCTCAAGCTACCCCGTTGGATCATGACGGACTGACTTTTGTTTAAAGTGGGTTCATGCGTAAAACAGACTAAGTGATTCCATACTTGCAACCACTGGACAGCACACCCTCTGGAAACACTACTATAATCCAGCAAATAGGAGAGTTGACCAAGTACAAAGAACAGAATAAATAACTACTGGATCAGCATGAATGAAAAGGGAAAGGTTCCCTAGTGGGAAGAGTATAACTTTTGAGTCCTGCTGGCCTAAGCTTGCAACCTTCTCCCACCACTGATGACCGATCTGACCTTGTGGAAAACGCATGATAGACACAGTGTACACCAAGAAAAATGAGACCCACGTGTGAACACACACACAGCACATGCAAAGAGTGATAATAAGGAAATAACAGTAAATGTCTGAAAATGGTGGCACCATTAGTGATTTCTAGTTCCTGCACTTTTTTCAAATTCTATAGTAAATATCTATTGCTTTTACAGTTGGGGGAGGGAGAAATTGCTCCCCCCTCCCCCCAAAAATCTGTCTTGTTTTTTGGGCCAATATAATCCTTCATGCCATTCTTTATTATGCTATAAACTAACTTCTCTGCTCATCAAAACACCTGCTGTTAAGTCAGCTTCTTTCCTTATTTGGCTTGAAGACTTCACGATGCACGTATCCCACTGTCCGTATTGCATCCTAAAGGCGTGTAAAGCTGTCGTTTCACAGCCTATTATTCTCAGATCCTCCCCGTTCAATTTTCTCACATGTGGGAAATGACACCACTGAGATATAAGAAAAACCCCAGCCAACTATAATAATTCTAGAGTTTGGATGGGAACAAAGGAAGGGTGGGAGTTTTGTACTACGCTTCCAATAAATTTTCAATAACTTCCAAATGTTCATGCTTTTTCCGGCTTCATTCACACCTGTGGGACAAATCAGCAATAATACCGAGTATAAGATATTCTTTTCAGCCCTAAGTTAGTTCTTTTACTGGGACAATTTATGTATTTTTTTCATAATTTTTAATCCCTCTGAGACCTCACTGACTGACTCATAAAAGGCAGCATCCATTCTGTTATTGCTGTTTGTTGGACCGACTCAGCTCGCAGACAGGCTGAGATCCTTGACAAGTCAGGACGCCATGAAAATAAAACATTTCAAGTCAAATATAATCCCACAGAAAATTTAAAAAGCACTTCCTTAATGATGCACTGACATTCGTGAATATTCTTGGCTACGAACTACACACCCAAAATAAATTCAGGAGACATTTCATTTATTTATCTTAGGTATTGAAATTTAAATATCTAGAATTTCTGATCAACAAACAATACCTTGGAGATCGTGGAGACTATTTTTACTTCACAACCAGGAAGGGGGCGGCCTGAGGTGTGAACAGTTTGTTCAAGGACTGATGGTGAGTGACAGTGTCCATGTGGCCACAACCCACATCTTCTGAGCCCTGGTCCAGATGCTCTCCCATCATGCAGTGCCGCTCATCCCTGCAAACCCATCAGTAGTAACCACCCGCAGAGGCCCATCTGCACGTCCAACGTCCCAGCACTGCTCTGGGGGAAAAGAGCCTCCTTTCTCCAAACCCAATGACTGCAGTAGGGGGTTCTTTCCTCCTGGAAAAGCCCAGCTCTTTGGGCTGGGAAGAGAGAAACTTGGTTTTACCCCGACGTGAGGGAGATGCAGCAGCATGTCCGAGGTACAGAAGCACAGGAGGAACAGTGAAGAGGGAGGGCAAAGCAGCAGGGGGTGACACTGGGGACCCTGTAAGGACCCTGGAGCTCCAAGAGAGAAGGCACTGCTCGCCTGTGGAAGATGTGTCTGGTTTGCCAGCGTTGATGGTTTCACCTTCGGATCAACCACGTGCATCTTCAGAGCCTAAGCTTTTCACAACCATCAGTGTTAGTGAAATCCAGTCCCAGATGTGGACGCTCACTGCCCCTGGAGCGAGGACACCATGTAGGTACCCGTGCAGGTGACCACAGACTCCCCCGGTTCTCAGTGACACCTTTGCTTTAGTCAACTAATGCACCCCATTCCGTGTGTGTGTGTGTGTGTGTGTGTGTGACTCTGCCGTACATCCCTCCACTTTTTTAACTGAAGAAAGAATTATATGCTACTCTTTGTGGATTTCATTACACCAATAGGCATATTCCACGAACCACCTGGTGACCCTAAATGTTTTACATTTAGGACTCAGCACTTTTACCCAGAAAAATGGAAGTACAAGACTGGACAGGGTTCCTCCAAATAAAAAGCTTTCTGTGGCCAAAAAAGTTTGGGAACACAATGGGAGAAACAACCAGTACAAGAATTCAGCTGGTCAATGTTTTAATTATAATGGCTTTCCAGCAATCCCACTCCTGGGCATATATCCAGAAAAGATGAAAACTCTAATTTGAAAAGATACATGTGCCCCAATGTTCACAGAAGCACTATTTACAATAGCCAAGCAACCTAAGTGTCCATCGACAGATGAATAGATAAAGAAGATGGGTTATATATATACACAATGGAATATTACTCAGCCATGAAAAGGAATGAAATAATGCCATTGCAGCAGCATGGATGGACCTAGAGATGACTGTACTAAGGAAAATAAGCCAGAGAAAGACAAATACCATATGATATCACTTATATGTGGAATCTAAAGAAATGATACCAATGAACTTATTTACAAAACAGAAATAGACCCACAGACATAGAAAACAAATTTATGGTTACCAAAAGGGAAAGGGGGGAGGAGAGATAAATTGGGAATTTGGGATTAACAGATACACATGACTATATATAAAATAGATAATCCACAAGGTCTTACTGGATAGCACAGGGGACTATATTCAATATCTTGTAATCACCTATAATGGAAAAGAATCTGAAAAAGTATGTGTGTCCGTGTGTCTCTGTGTGTGTGTGTGTGTGTGTGTGTGTGTGTGTGTACAACGGAATCACTTGCTGCACACCTGAAACACTGTAAATGAATTATGCTTCAATTTAAAAAAACGCATCCTTATTCCTTCCTTTAAACAATTAATAAAAATCCAAGAACTCCTCAAATCCCACTTTCCATAGTACGCTTTTCCAGAACAAGTAAATTGGGCAGAGATTCTACACTTGGCCATTTTTATGGCAATTCATGTCAGGCCTATTAAACACGAAAAACTATAAAGTAAGAATATAGAAGAAAATAAAGAAGTCCAACCCATAAGGAGAACTCAGCCCTGCAGAATACTCGTAAGCGTGAGGGCATGGACGCCACGTGAGGCTATGAACTCTCCCGGCAGAGGCCGCCCGATGGGCCCTTTCCCACGAGCGGTACACCGTGGACACTGGTGTGATCCCAGGCAGTCCTGACACACAGCTGCAGCTTCTAAACCTCTCTTCCCCTTTGTTCCTCAAACTAAAATCAACTGGATGGAGTTGAAGACAAATCGGTCTTAATCTGATTTTTGCTTTCTACTGAATTAAGTTAGATGTGAACAGACCAACATTCGTCTGGGAGGTGCTATGTACTCCGGGCCCGGTGAGCAGAGGCAAGACTCAGGGGGAAACACTACCAAACGCAGAAACTGTGCATTTACTTGTACAGGGAAACGCTTCCCTTCCCAATGCCATCAGCAGCCTGAACAATTCTGTCCTCAGTGAGGTTGTGAAGTGCCAAAGGAGCAACGTAATATCACATCTCATCACCGTTGCATGCTTTTGCAGTTTTAACAAAGTCGCCTAATAGAAAAAGGGGAAAAGAAATCAAACAGGACAGGCCAAGCAAGTGTAGGACAGGACAACTTCCTCCAAGCCTCGCTAGGGGAATAATAATAATACCATCAAACCAAGAAAAAGACAAGTCACAACAGACTCCAAATAAACAAAATAGTAGTTGGACTCAGCCCCAAATTCTCATCGTAAACTATCTACGTGCGACACACTGTACAGAGTACTTGACCCCCAGTGACACGGGAGGGAATGTCCAGGCGTGCCCTGAGGGTACTCATGAGGGTTCAATGACTCAACACAAGGAGGTGGCCACCACGTGCCTGGTCTGACCACATGATTCCTTACCTCCTACCCTCCCTGGTTCTCAGTAGGATGGAGGGGCTAAGAGAGAGAGAGGGGAACAGAAATCAGGGCCAGGTCATCCTGATTCTGCATTTCAAGGTCAGAAGTAAATATTCTGAGTTTATGGTCCCAAAACAGAAGGAAGGAGGGAGAGCGCAGGGGGGGGACAAACAGAAGCAATGCAAGGATGCAGTCATATAAGGGTGACCCAATAAACCAATGAAATCTTGTGTGAGAGAGAGAAAAAAGCAAGATGAGCCCTGAGGGTATATGAGCGCAACAGGAAGACACCCATCTGACAGGGGCTGAGATGAAATTATACCTGCACTTTGAGAAACAATTTTCAGAGTCAGCAGTCCCAGCAGTCACTGTCCAAGGAGAACGCAATGGGAACCTCGCACACACCTCCACACCCACACGTACATGCTAATTCCAGATCTCCCCACACTCCCTGAAGTGGATGCAGTGAGGATCTCAACCTGAAAGCCCACAGCCACGCCAACAGCACGAGACAGGAGGTAAGATCTCGGCGGTTCCATTCTCAGTGCAGCCATGCCCGGGGACACAGCAGCGCCCTTTTCAGAGGCTCAGATGCTTCACCACTCGGATTTCAGATGCTCAACTCAAATGTCTGCCGGCGATAGTGTGACGCGATCCCAACCACTTAAAAAGTCCATTTTCTCTCTAAGGCAAAGGCCTTTTATCTGTCCATTTCATGGCTCAAATATCCTAAGCTGTCCTGAAAAGCAAGATGACCTTTAAGTACAGACCTTCCTGAACTTACGGTGGGGTTATGGTCTGACAAGCCCATCACCAAGTTGAAAATACGGTAAGCTGAAAATGCGTTTAATACCCTACGGAACATCACAGCTTAGTACCACCTGCTCAATGCTCAGAACACTGACATCAGCCTACAGTTGGGCCAACTCCTCTAACACAAAGCCTATTTCATACGAAAATGCTGAGTACCTCGTGTAATTTATCAAATACTGCGCTGAAAGTGAAAAACAGAATGGCTGTCCGCATCCAGCACGGCAGTCGGTGTATCGGGCGCTTCCCTCCTGATCGCAGGGGAATTTTGCTCACCGACACTGCCTGGCATCACGAGGGAGATTCAGACCCCAGAGTGCCAGCCTGGGAAAGCATCCACACCCGAGATTCGAAGTACGGTTTCTCCTGAACACATACCACTTTCCCACCATCGTAAAGTCAAAAAATTGTTAGTCGAACCATCATAGATTAGGGACCATCTGTCCTGGTGGCTTCAACTCAAAAGGAGCAGCTCAGTATAGATGAAACAGTGGGCAAGACCTCGCTGCAAGCAGAATCTAACACACCACTGTAAATCAATTCTATCTACTCCAATAAAGATGCTTAAAAAAAAAAAAAAAGACCTCGCTGCTGCTTCTACCACCATTATTAAACAGGTAATACCATCAGCCAGGTAGCGTGCTGGGCACCTCACATTTGCACGGATGTGTCTGGGAGATGGATGTCCCCACGTCGCACAGGAGAAAACCCACGATTCCGGTCCATTCTTTGATGAAGGCCCCATAGCTGGGAAGCGGAGGAGGCATGGTTCAGAAACCACGCCCTCCTCATTTATAAGTTTCTTCACACAAGGTATTTAGATATTGTTAAATCCTAACGATAATAAATTATTAATAGTGATGACTTAAAATAAATGAACAAACAATAAATATTGTTCCAAATTTTGATGATTGGTAACGACGACAACAACGGGTTTTGGTTTAACTCATCTGACACGGTACGCGGTTGTTCGACAGACTATGTGTGGATTGGGAGCAGGAGATGCCCCGCGGATGCCCACGCCGTGGCCACGCCCAACCATGCCACGCCCACTGTGCCCCTGCCACGCCGCGCCACGCCCACTGTGAGGGTCGGGGGCCACACCTGAGAAACGTGCCAGGGACCGCAGGTGGGCTGTGACGTTGGGACCTCAGAACACAAGCCTCAATGCCAGACTGAGGGTCTGACCAATTTAAGGTTTCCGTCTGGGTCCTTCCCCATCTGCAGCCTTTGCAGAGTTAACGTTCTGCCCGTTGACTGAGGCAAACCGGTAGGAAATTACAAGGGGGGCATATTCCCAGCGCTGTGTCACACCGGAGGAAATGAAGGGATTTAAGCATATCTGGCGTGAATAAATGTTTTCTCTATAAAAGTTAATCTACAATTACATTTAGTGTGAAATATTATATAAGACAACATCCCACGTGTTTCTGTTGCTGGAGGACTCTTTATAGTTTGTGTTTTACTACTGGTCCCCTGTGTAAATCTGGAGACTTCCCTCTGGGGAAGTTTATTCCAGGTGAGGGCTGGCTTTAGCCATGAGCATTTCCAATCCTCTAGGACACAGGTTCTCAAGTTCTCCAAATGCCCGCCATATCTGCTTTTCACTACTGCAAACACCTCCCTACCTCGTGGTGGCTGCTTTGCCCTTGACAAGTGAGAACAAAAGTAACACCATGGACAAAATCACTCCCCTGGTCCACAGCATCTTGTGGAAACTGATGTCTTCCTGAAACCAGACAGAACCCCAAAAGCTCTAAACTTTTTCCTGTAATATTCCAGTGCAGTAAACAATATTTCTCAGAGGACCAAAGTTTGCCACGTGAGGGTTAAGCTTGAATAGGTTTCAGGTTTCATGGTTTATCTTGAAAATTCAGGTGACCTTTACAGTCTCCATCATACCACAGTTAGGTTAATTTATACATAAAGGCCTTCCTCTGAGAGTTGAGAAAAAAATGTACCTGAGACGGGCCAGGTTTTCTGTGTGGCTCTGCTTACCCCAGTCCTAGACGACAAATATGCACACACCATACCACACCGTACCCCAGCTGGAGGAGGACGGCGATGCAGTGTTAAAGGAACCAGGGATTACACTGCACATCAAGACAAAGGAAAGGGGGGCTGAAATGTACACACACGTGTCCACCCAAGCCCCTCCTCCTCCCCCTCCAGCCGATTTTTAAAATATAAATTTTTGGTTTTCGTTGGGATGCAGGGGATTCTCATTGTGGTGGCTTCTCTTGTTCCGGAGCACGGGCTCTAGGCATGCAGGCTTCAGTAGTTGTGGCACATGGGCTTCAGTAGTTGTGACACGTGGGCTCAGTAGTTGTGGCTCGTGGGCTCTAGAGCACAGGCTCAGTAGTTGTGGCGTACAGGCTTAGTTGCTCCGCGGCGTGTGGGATCTTCCTGGACCAGGGCTCAAACCCGTGTCCCCTGCACTGGCAGGTGGATTCTTAACCACTGTGCCACCAGGGAAGTCCCACTCTGGCCGATTCTTAACTGCTCTTCCCTAAGGAGCGTCCTAGCATTCCTGCCTTGTTGCTGGATACTTCCTCCAGACCCTGGAAATTCCGACTTCTCATGAAAAGGACTCCTTAAATCCATCAAGCCAACCATTCTAGGCTGAATAACAGTTTACGTCCACATCTCAATCCCTGCAACCTGCAAATGTTACCTTACATGGCAAAGAGGACCTTTGCAGAGATAATTAAGGATCTGGAGATGGAGGGATTATCTGAGATTATCTGGCTGTGTGGGCTCTGAATGTGGTCACTAACGTCCATGAGGATTTTACTGCAGAAGAGAAGGCGATGTGATGACAGAGGCAGACTGCAGTGGGGCACTGTGAAGATGGGAGAAGGGGCCACAAGCCAGGGAGTTTATTATTATTTTTTTTTATTTTCTTGTGGTACGCGGGCCTCTCACTGCTGTGGCCTCTCCCGCCAGGGAGCACAGGCTCCGGACGCGCAGGCTCAGCGGCCATGGCTCACGGGCCCAGCCGCTCCGCGGCATGTGGGATCCTCCCGGACCGGGGCACGAACCCGCGTCCCCTGCATCGGCAGGCGGACTCTCAACCACTGCGCCACCAGGGAAGCCCAAGGGAGTTTACTATTTAAAGAGACTCTTTAGAATTCAGCATCCGCCAGAAGCTGGGAAAAGCAAGAAAAGAGCATCTCCCCCTGGAGCCCCCAGAACTGTAAGCGAATGAGCACTGTTTTCAGCTGCTGAATTTGCGGCAACCTGTTACAGCAGCAACAGGAAACTACCATCCAGCTTCCAGGTCGTGCCTGCCCTTCCCACCCCCATCCCTGCCACGATCCCCACACCCACTGAGGCTCCCCCAGCCCTGCCCGTCTTCCAAACACAGTGTGCCTCAGCTTGTGGACCACAGAGCATGACGACCTATCTCCCCCAAACTGGAAAACTTTTCTCTTTGGAAGAGAATTCTCATTAAAGGATTCTTTAACCAATAGGCACCACGGATGCCTTTGAAATAAACAGGTCCAAAATATTCTGCCTTCATTTCCTATTCAATGTGTTTGTCTCTATACACCGTGGGTAAACATAGAGCTCAGAAAACCTAAGTGCTTGTCAAGTCACTTCTCCCTTCTGAGCTTCAGTTTTCTTTCTAGAAAAATAGTGTAGCCATGGAAATGAAATAAATAACACATAAAATTTCTTGCATAACACGCAGTACACGATGAGCGCTCAGCGCGTGCTGCGTGTCATCACCCCAGCAGGTGACACTCAGCCACAGGTATCGTCAGACTGATCCCGGGTGGTCCTGATGGAGACAGGACTTAAGAAGCACAAGAACTGTCTATGAGCCAGAAAACAAATCCTTATGATTTCTTCCCAGTCTCACCACCTGTGGACTCAAGGATGTAAAGAAAGTCTGCTGGTGAGAATGGAAAATGGTGCGACCGCAGGGGAAAACAGCCCGGCAGCTCCTCAGGAAGCATACAGTTACCATGGACTCAGCAATTCCACTCCTAGGTACACACCCAGGAGAGATGAAAACATGTCCACACACAGAGTTGTCCGTAAATGTACAGCAGCATTGTTTGTCAGAGCCAGAGGGTGGAACACAGCCCACATGTCCATCAACCGATCAAAACAAAACAGGGTAAGTCCACACGATGAGGTATTATTCCGCCACGCAAAGGAAATTCTGATCCGTGACGTCACACGGACAAACCGTGACGTCACACGGACAAACCGTGGAAACACAATACTAAGTGAGGGGGGCCAATCACAAAAGGCCACGTGCTATGAGTCTTATTTACATGAAATAACTAGAGGAGGCCAGTCCACAGAGACAGAGGTAGATGAGTGGCCGCTAAGGGCTGGGTGCTGGGGCTGCTCTCGTGCACAGGGTTTCTGCTTAAGGGGATGAACTCCCAGGGGACTGGGAGTTTGGGGTTAGCAGATGCAAACTATTATATACAGGATGGATAAACAACAAGGTCCTACTGTAGAGCACAGGGAACTACATCCAATATCCTGTGATAAACCATCATGGAAAAGAATATATACGTGAATAACTGAGTCACTTTGCTGTACAGCAGAAATTAACACAACATTGTAAATCAGCTGTACTTCAGTACAATGTTTAAAAAAAAAGAGAAGGCGCACCAGGTTCTCAGCAGACGCCACGGCACTGTTTGCTCAGAGATGAATGAATGGAAAAGAAGTTAAAGACATAACCAACGAGAACCAAGATGGGCTGATGGGGAATGGTGAAGGGGGAGAAGAGAGAGGAGAAACGCTCTGAGGATGCTCCTGGAGCAGGCTCACAGAGCAGCTGGGAACATGAGACTGTCGTCAGCAACACCTACAGAATTACACCTGAAATGCAGGAGGCAGCCAATGTCCTTGAAATCCACCCCCAGGGAATCATTTACCTGTCCGGCCCTCTGCCTACCCACCGATTGGTTTTTTCCAAGTTAAGAGCCAACCCTCAACCCGACAGCAACTGTCCGCACAGATCCAGGCAGGCTGCAGCCCTGCAAAAAAAAACCCATTTCCTTGGTCTGAGAAAGGCAACCATGCCAAAGCAACGGTGCATCTGATTTTCCCTCTCCTTTGCGCGTGAGCTAATTAAAATGTATTTGGTCATCCCTGAAGGAGAACGGGCAGCTGCTGAACCAGCACAGGGCAGGGATGCTGTGCAACTGTTTCATTTTGGAAGAAATTAAATAGGGAGACGTTCCGAATTGAAGCCTGGAGACCAATGATGAAGTCTTTCTCTGGCGCTGAGTTGGAGTCACAGGATGGCAGGGCTCAGCGGAGGAAACCTGGGGTGACAGCGCCCACGGAAACCGATGGACAAGCATTTCACACATGTTCTAACTCAAAGGGGCAGAACAAGGCACAGTCTCTGAAACCCTCAACTACACAGAAAAATGCCACCGGGTGTCCATGTGTGTGTTTTTACACATGAACAGGGGCCCGGTTACTTTCACTCCCTCTGCCATTCTGCACCAACTCTGCCCATTCATTCAGTTTGTTCTAATTGAAGCCAAAAGCCAGTTACAACAGAGCAAACATTCCCACACTTTACCATCACTAAATAAAACAGTCCATGTTCGTACATCTTTACGGCTAACCAAGTTTTTACAAAATCAATTTAAAACAATTTACTGGTGTTTTAATCTCGCATTGTTATTCTTGGCTAAAAACACCTGCTTTCTTTTCCCTGATTCAGAGTAACAGGACAATAAAAAGGAAACAAAGCTCAAAAGTGAAGGGTAAACGAAAAACTCTACTTATTTATATCTAGTCAGTTAACTTTTTTCTGGCCCTGAGTCTCTGAGATATTAAAATGCTCCTTAATAAATTTTATAACTCAAGATTTGCTCCAACTCAAGGAATTACAAAAATGCTTGGTTTTGAAATAGTTGTAGTATCTCATCATTATGACAGAGAAGTGATCTCAATCCACCTTTCCTGATGTCACTATCCTGCCCTAAAAAAACAAATAGTGCAACACCACACAAATTCAAATCCCACCTATCCACTTCCAACATCAAGGAAATAAGGTCTTGGGATACTTGTGACATAATTTAGGAACAGGCCCCATATGCCAGGGCCCAGGCCCTCCTGCCATCTAATCCCCAAGTCCTTAACACACAACATTGTTTCCTTTTCCTTGTTAGCCTGCACTTTTAAGCACCATCATTAAAATATACATCATGTAGTAAAAGGGAGAAAATTAAAATGCCAAAGATAAGCAAGCTTGATCTCAATCCTTCAATCCAACTTGTGTGCCTTAGGCCCTTGTCACACCATAAGGGACTTCGCCGGAGCACATGCTCTAACAACTAGGATCCATTATACAAAGAGGAGGGTTCAGATTAGGGTTTATCTCCCCCAAAGAGAGCAAATCCACCAAAAGACAGTCATACGTTATATAGAGTCAGTGAGATTATGGGAAATTTATTGGTTTTGGTCAGCTTTCCCTCAGAATTTTCTTTATTAAAGATTTACTTACAGCTATTATATAGTCTTTCATTCAATCTTCGGCTACGTTTAGAAAAGAAGAGCTCAACAAGGTAAAAGGAAGTTCATCAAAGTAGTGAGAGGCGCCATTATTTATTAAGGCTCATAGTTTTGAGATCTAGGGCAAGTGACTTCATCTCCCTAAGCCATGGTTTTTGTCTGGCGGTGGTGGTAGTGGTGGTACCCACCTTGGAAGGATGTTTTTGGACATCACGTGAAATGATGCCCGAAAAGTGCTCAGTAGAGAGCTCATTCTCAGCATTAAATAGCTATTATTACCCTCAAAATATTGCATCCCTGATCCCGTTCTTGACAATCTGCTCCTTGCACTCTTACTTTTCATACGTGATTACAGAGTGCTCTCCATTTTCCATCCTGACCTCCCCCAAATCTGTTGATTTCTCTTCACCTCCTTAATCCAAGCTACCCAGATCTGATTTACTATGGATGAATGAATGAATGAGATGAAGAAATGAAAGAATGGTCATTCTTTCAGTCTGCCCATCTCTGGTAATGTTGCCAGCAATTGGAAACACACATTAAATGAAAACTCACAGGTGTAGGGCTTCCCTGGTGGCGCAGTGGTTGAGAGTCCGCCTGCCGATGCAGGAGACATGGGTTCGTGCCCTGGTCCGGGAGGATCCCACATGCCGTGGAGCGGCTGAGCCTGTGCTCCGCGATGGGAGAGGCCACAACGGTGAGAGGCCCGTGTACCGCAAAATAAGAAACCTCACAGTTGGAAATAGCACATATGGGGCAATGACAACTAAAGACATCTTTCTTTCCATACGACTATTTCTGACTCCATTCTACCCAACTTGTGTGTGACTTGGTGTGTTCAGCCTGAGTGCGGAAACGCATTTGAAATTAAAGGGGAAAAACTAAACAGGCAATTCGCGTTTTATGGATTCAATATCCACATCATTTATAATGTGCAACATCACTGTTTCTTCTTCCACGGTTTGTAATCATCTCATTTGCTTTTATTCTTTTTCATGTTAGGTTTGCATCTTCGTCCTCTGTACCTGCATGAGGCCAGGGTAATGTTTGACCATATTGTTTATCACCACAGTTCTAGTGTCTAGAATAATGTTTAACACATGACAAGAACTAAATAAGTGTTTGTCAAATTGATCTCCTCACCTCTCCTCTCACCCCTCCTTTGGACCATTCTCCACACCATCAGTTAGAGTGATCTTTTTAAAAATATCAATCTGGCCAAGCCCATTCAATGGAGACAGAACAGTCTCTTCAACACATGGTCCTGGGACAGCTGGACAACCACACGCAGAAGAATGAAATGGGACCCTCACCTCACACCATAGACAAAACTAACTCAAAATGGATCAAAGACTTAAATGTAAGAGCCAAACTATAAAACTCTTAGAAGACAACACAAGAATAATTCTTCATGACCTCGGATCAGGCAATGGCTTCTTAGACGTGACACCAAAAGCACAAGCAACAAAAGATTAAGTGGACAGATTGGACTTCACCAAATTTAGCAACTTTGTGCTGCAAACAATGCCATCAAGAAAGTTAAAAAGCCTAGAGTGGGATAGGATACTTGCGAATAATGTGTCTGGTAAGATACATGTATCCAGACTATATAACGTTACAACTCAATAATAAAAAGACAACCCAATTTAAAAGTGGGCAAAGGTAGGGAGGGTGGGAGGGAGGGAGACGCAAGAGGGAAGAGATATGGGAACATATGTATATGTATAACTGATTCACTTTGTTATAAAGCAGAAACTAACACACCGTTGTAAAGCGATTATACCCCAATAAAGATGTTAAAGAAAAAATTAAAGTGGGCAAAGGATCTGAATAGATATTCCTCAACAAAGGTACACAAATGGTCAGTAAGCACCTGAAAGTATGTTCAATGTCATTAGTCATCAGGGAAATGCAAATCAAAACCACAATGAGATTCCACTTCATACTCACTAAGATGGCTATAATGAAAAAAAGACAGTTAACAATTTTGGGCAAATATGTGGTGAAATTGGAGAGCTCATATACTGCCGTGGGTAAAATGGTGCAGTCACTTTAGAAAACAGTCTAGCAGACCCTCAAAAAGTTAAACATAGAATTACTGTTTGACCCAGCTATCCGCTCTTAGATATACACTCAAGGCTACTGAAAACATACATCGATATGCACACTTGGACTTGAATGTTTATAGAAGCATTACTCATACAGTCAGAAAGTAGAAACAGCCCAAATGTCCACCAATTAATGGTATATCCATACAATGGAATATTATTTGGCAATAAAAAGACGCGAAGTGCCACAGCACGGATGGCCCTTCAAAATATGTTAACTGAAAGAAGCCAGCCGTAAAAGACCACATATCAAATAATTCCATATAGAATGCCCACAATAGGCAAGTCTATAGAGACAGAAAGTAGATCAATGGTTGCCTAGGGCTGTGGGGTAGTAAACTGGGATGAAAAGGTGATGAAAATTTTGGGGGTGACACAAATGTTCTAAAATGGACTGTGGTGATAGTTGTACAACTGTGTGAAGATACTAAACACCATTAAATCATACACTTCAAATGTGTACACCGTATGGTCTGTGAATTAAGTCTCTATAACGCTGTTATTGCAAAATACACATCTGATTACATCATTCCTTGGTTAAAATATTTCAAAGGTTTCACCTTGTGCTGAGGATTAAGTCCAAATTCCAACAAGATCTGGTATGGGCCCCAACTTGCTTCCCCAGCCTCACCTTACATCACTCTCCTCAATGCAACGCATATACGTAGTAGTTGCTCAATAAACATGAGCCTAGTGAACTGATTTTACCATAGTCTTCAGTGGTATTAGCTATAAATGAAGCAGCCTTAAGAAGGGACAGGAGAATGAGAAAGATAAAAATAAGGTAGGTGACTTTCAAAGGAAGCATTTATTCAAATTTCCAGTCATTTTTTTTTTTTTTTCTATTTCTAGAGCCCAAGGAAAGATTCTATGAGCACCCTGCCCTCAGAATCAAATGCCAATTCGGATACAAAAGCTCTTTGCTGCCCCCTTGGGCTTCTGTATTCTTACTAGGTGTCAAATTCCTACAGGAAGGTAGCCCAGAACCTGGATATAAACGCAGCTAAGGAGGTGTCCCTGAATTGGAAAGATAATGCAAGGAGAAGCTCAACTCTGAGAGCATAAACATCTTCTTTCCCAGTGTTACATCCTCAATGTTATCAGCATAACTTCAGCAATTGTCCTGAGAAGGGTGTCCACTGCCTCCAAGAAAAGAAAGGTTTAGGGAGGGCATGACACCACTCATTGTTTGCAGGTATTTACTGAGCGTTCACCTTGTGCTGGACATCAGGTAGGCACCGAGGACACAGACAAAATCCCTGCTTTAATGGAGCTTACATTCTGTTGGGTGGAGACGAGACTATCGATCATTAAACAAAACTACAGCATGTCAGGCAGTGCCAAGTGCTATCAAGCAAAAGAAAGCTACGGAAAGAGGAAGGGGTGCTAATTTAGCCAGGCATTTAAGAACGGCCTCACTCAGAATGCAGTATCAGAGTAGAGATCTGCATCATCTGAGTATGTTGCTTTGTAGGGTAAGGGCTTTACAGGCAAAAGGAACAGACCCCTCAGTGTTCCTGAGCTGGCAAGCTGCTCGGAAAGCCCCAGGACCAAAAAGGAGGCCAAAGAGGCCAGGGCTTGGTAGGCAAGGGGGAAGGCGTATCCACCGAGGTTTTTTCATGTTATTCTCAGAGAGATGAGAAGCCACTAGAAGGCTTCTTAGCTGGGCGTATGGCTTCTCTTTTAACCAAACTCTGGGCTAATCAAAGCAGATCATTAAGGGTAACCAGAGAAATCTGTATCAGCTACAGGAGGAGAGAAGCTAAGACCAAAGGTATCTATATACCAAAATACAAGAGGCCGAATAGTAAATTCACAATTGTTCAAGCCGCGTGGTTTTTACTGTCCAGCTCTTCCTCCAGACCATGGAGATGGGGGCTGTGCTGATCTTGTTTCCACCCCCCAACCCCATACAGCTGAGCCCCCAGAACACACAGGGAGCCCCAGGGAGGTGTTGCCCAGGAAACATTTTTGCAGCACATACCTTTAACTCATTCAACACATATGCAGAGTTCATATTGATTTTCAACTCAAGACACACAATGTGACCTACATTTGAAATACTCTTTAGAAGACTTTTAAATCTGCTGGAATAGTCACAGGAAAGACACTAAGGTATCAACAGGAAAAACTTATCAATCACTAGGAACTACTAGATTCAGATTGGGCTTTTCTAGAACCTTGACTGAGAATCTTAGTTCAGGGCAATGAGATATTTATTTTTCCGTAAAATATCTACATGAAAGCTGTAGTACTCAAAATCATACTAACTTCAGGATTTTGAAAAGTGGGCTAATATAAATTTGTTCTGAATCAGTACCTTTTCATGCATAAAGGTATGCTTGAATAGTATAATACATATAAAACTGGTGAAAATTTCTAAGCCAATGAAAATCACTCCTTAGTCCCATCAGAGACCACAGACTCGGCGAGAACGCTGAAATTTGTCACACAGAATTGTAAACGTGCCTTTCAAGGTGGAAACGGAAGATGCAATTTCTGCTTCTCAAAGCTTACATCAAAACTGAAAAATGGAATGAACTGACAAAGCTGGGAATTGAGTAAAAGAGAAACAGACAGCATTTTGGGAAAGGAGGGAATTCTGTACAGGGATCGCCATCTCTATTTTTAAGGATTAAGTTGCTAAACTTAAGACAAAATCAATCAAGTTAATCTTAGGAGAGTTTGAAGGGAAGATTGGTATAGGAAACTAAATACAGTATTAAAGTTTCAGTTCCATGAAGATATTCCTTACTTTGGCTTCTATCAGCTGAAGTAACTTATCCTTTGTTGGAATGGCATCATTTTCTATTCAAAGCAGTCTCTGGTTAATTTTGCAAGGAAATATTTTTAAGGCTATCATCTCCTACTCATGCAGTTCTCCGCACCCACCATTCACAACTCCCCCCAATCCTTTTACATACACAAACTCAGAATTGATTAAGGGAACTCCAGCTGAGGATTTTATTAATTAGCTTGGGCAGTATGGAAACCTAAGCTTACTATATCAGTTGGCTCAGGCTGGCATAAAGAAGTACCACAGACTGGGTGGCTTAAACAACAGAAATATATTTTTTCTGCAGTTCTGGAGCTGGAAGTCCAAGATCAAGGGGCTGGCCAGTTGGGTGTCTGGTGAGAGCTGCTTCCTGGCTTGCAGAAGGTGCCTTCTTGCTGTGTGCATACATGGCAGAGAGCTCTCTCGTGCCTATTACAAGGACACTAATCTTATTGGATCAGGGCCCCACCTTTATGACTTCATTTTACCTTAAATACCTCCTAAAGGCTCTCTTTCTGAATACTGTCATATTAGGGGCTAGGGCTTCAACATATGAATTTCAGGAGGACATAATTATGTCCACAGTACTTATATTTCCTTTCACTATGTCTTTGGTCTTGGGCAAAGCATGAGGGGAGCCACTTAGATCCCTGTCATCTCATCCCCTTGAGTCCGTAAGGGTTTCAGCAAACCCACGGGATTGGCCTTGCTACAGGTAGCACATGCATCCTACCCTGAATAGGCTTACGATTCAGCAAGCACGTCTGACCTCACCCAAAGCCCTGCCTCTCGGTCACCTTGACAGAGGGACTGAATTATGGGGGACCCTTCACCTTTCTCGACTTTTCCTCCTGTTCCAAGCCTGCAGCTAGAAATAGGGACTTCCTACAAGGCTCGTCCTCCTGGCTCTGGAATCCCAGAGGCAGCATCACTGACCAGTGAAGATCTCCATGCCTTGAAGGTAAAGACACCCATGGTCCTGTGCAAACCCAGAGGAGCTCAAGGACCCCTTTCTCATGGGGAACTGGTCCAACAGCCTGGTTCACAAACCCAAAGCCAAAGAGCCTGGTAACTACACCTGATGGAAGCAAAACAAGTCAGTACAAGAGGGCACACGCTTTCAGGGGCTGCTTATAGGTGCTACTTCACGCATCAAGAGACTTAATACAGAAGAGCAACGGCCCCTCAAAATCGACTACAAAACATTTGAACTTCCTCCCGCAGTCAAAAAGCGTGACAAACTTGTTCTATGAATGACGATGACAATGTCACCTAGTGTCCTAGAAGACCGATGTCACCCAATATGATGCACATTCCTCCTGAAGTCTTGTCCTCTCAAACCCAGCCTGGCCCGTCTAGAAGGACAGCCTCTCCCCCAGGTTAAAAATTTCCATCACCTTCTACAAGCTGCACAGGGAATTCACCTTCTCCAGAAAACTTCCCCCGATTAGACAAACTCCAATAATAAATACTGGAACTTGCAGCTTTATGGTATTTAACTTGCGATCAATTCTCATCACCTACATGAGTCGTTTTATGTATTTTCTAAAGCCATGTTAGGCCTATTCATATTATTGTTTTCCACTAGATTGTATGTAAGCTAAGGGTGGCTGTGTGTGTGACCCTGAGTCTCATTTTCACCCTGCAGCTGCACACCTATTGTGACTGGTCAAAAACCGGCATCTGGCACATGCTATAGCTACAAGGTAAATGGAACAGGGGGCATCTTCTCTAGCTTCTGACAGATCGACAGGCTGTCTCTGGGGGACTCTGGGCTCAGACACCCACCTGCACAGACCCAAATGCACGGCAGCTGCTGGAGAGTGCGCGGCCCCACGAAATGCTGGAGATTAATTTCCCTCCAGTGTCCCCTCTGACGTGGCCTGTCCTACAGTGAGTCTTAACTTATCCTCCACCCACCAACCCCACTACACTCCATCCATCACTAGGAGTTACTGATTCTAACTCCTTAATGACCAAGAATCTGGATCCCCGTCCCTTGCAGAAAATCGATAAACTACATCTGACAGTTTTTTGCATCCCTGCTCTGTGTCAGAGGCTCAGGCTACCACTACCCTAGTTCAATATCAGTAAGTTAAAGTATTGCAAGGGCCTCAGACCTCGCATAGTCTATTTTGACCTTCGCATTGTTGCCTTTCCCCAAACACACGCAAGCTCTGTGAAACTGCTCAAAAACCCTCACTTCCTCACCATTACCCTTAAAGCCTTTCAGCATGGCCTCTGGAGGTGGATCCGTGGGGTTCCGACCCTGGATCTGCCCGCTGGAGCTACAGGGCACCTGGGGGCAATGCCTTCAGTTCTCTGAGGCTCAGGTCTCTAAACTGTACAATCAGGATGGAAAGCTTCCTCTCTGTGGGATTGTTTCAGGGGTTCTCAGAAGTGGTAGACGGTAGTTGTCTACGGAGGGTCGGGACATAGTGCTAACAAGTGTTAGTGTCAACACCATTAGTATTCCCACCAACAGCCTCCCCTTGGAACCAACAAGGCCACTTAGCTCCCGAGACCTGACTTTCACGGCACCTCGCACTGTACACTGTGTTCCTATTTGTCATATCTGGGCTGGCCCTCCCGGCACACTGAGTCCTCCTGGCAGGCAGAGATGGTACCATCTGTGTTTATTCATCAACTTTAATTGATAGACACTTGCTCAGCTGGGTCACAACGAAGAGCCTGGGCGGCCCTGTGATGTGGGGCAATGTGGTTACCTGTGCAATCCCCCTAAAACCAGTTTATTCCAAAAAAAAAAAAAAAGATGTTTAAAAGCCCTCTTAAAGCAGAAACTAACACACCATTGTAAAGCAGTTATACTCCGATAAAGATGGTTTAAAAAAAAAAAGCCCTCTTTTTCTCCTCAACATTAGCTAAATACACATGACATTGAATCCAAAGAAATCTTTAGCTTGAGACAGTCTCAGGTAGATAAGCAGAACTGCAAGGCCCCCAAGGATGGAATCACGCTAGAGACTCGGCTGCAGTTTTTAAATACGGAAACACAAATAGGACCACAGCAAACCCCTGCCTTCTTTCTTTAACTTCTCTGATTAAAAATATTTTAAGGGCTTCCCTGGTGGCGCAGTGGTTGAGAGTCCACCTGCCGATGCAGGGGACACGGGTTCGTGCCCCGCTCCGGGAAGATCCCACATGCCACGGAGCGGCTGGGCCCGTGAGCCGTGGCCGCTGAGCCTGCGCGTCTGGAGCCTGTGCTCCGCAACGGGAGAGGCCACAGCAGTGAGAGGCCCGCATACCTCAAAAAAAAAAAAAATTTAAAACTTCATGAAATGTTGGTACCAGCCCTAATGCATTTGTTATTTATTATCCTTAAGTAGCTGTGCTTACACTTACATAGGTTAATGTACAATTACAGCTATATAGGAATAGAAACGCATATCCCAAGTGTCATGAAAGTAAATGAACATCATTAACATTTTTCTTCCATTTTTCAAACAGGCTTCGCTGCCTTTTATATTAATCTTGTATTTGTTTCCAGACTGGATCATTCAAAATTCCTGTTTTCATGTGAAGCATTAGGGTTTGAAAAAATGCTGAACATATACCTATACGTTCACTTGTTCAGTGATGTACAAATAAGCATATATTCCCTTATTCTTGTTATCTTCTGTCTCGGGAAAAATAATATATGTTCATCATGATTTTATAAAGACAAAATAAGGACTTAAGGCTCAATTATCTCTACATTGGCAAAATACCATGATAACATAGGACTCCTAATTTCTCAGGCTCTGGTATTTTCAAACAACACCTATTCGTTGAAACAAATAAAAGGAAAAATGCACCAACGATTGACAGATGGTTTTAACTTGGCGCTTGTATATTTGCGAAAGGATTATCTTCATGCTGGTATATTTACTTTGGTCTTTAATGACTGGTGCACCCAACTGAAAGGACGCCCCTATGAATACTTGCTTTGCAAGAGAAAAAGGCTGTCTCTGGTCTTCTCAGATGACCCAGATGTCAAGATTTTGATGGGATGTTGCGGGGGGCGAGTGGCTGTCTGTTTGCCTGTCTGCCTGTCTGTCTACCTGTCTCTCATTTGCGGAGCTATCAGGACTCAGCCACTGGAGACTGTTGAGCCCGGGAACATGGACAAACCTCAGTTACCTGATTAACAAGAAACAACAGGAACCAGACCTTTCAGCGGAAGCTCTCAGCCTCTGCTAACCCAGCAAAGCTGTGCAGAGGACCACAGTGAGCTCAGAAATCACCAATCAGAGAGCTCAAGCCAAGCCCAGGGATTCCAAAGTTTGGCAACTTTGCTTCACCAACCTGGCTTATCTCCTGTTGACAATTTACTTGTGACCCTAAGTGGGACTAAATGGAAATAAAATATCAAGAACTCTGAGAAACAAAAGACGAAAACGTTCTTCTCTTGTCTTGCATCCTCTCTCGAGTTCAACAAGTAAGAAACGGAATCACAGGGGCTCAAAGGAGAGAAGTCGTCCTACCCTTGTGATGGGAGGATGGACCCAGAAGACATCTGGCTGGTGAAACAAGTCAGCCTCAGAAGGGCAAACACTGCACAATTGCTCTCACATGAGGAGTCTGAAATAGTGAAAGGTATAGAAATAGACAACAGAATGGTGGTGACCAGGGGAGGGGTGTGGGGGGCAGGGGAGCTTTGTCCAATGGGTACAAATTTACATTTATACACAAGGATTAAGTTCCAGAGACAGTGCCTGTAGTTCACGATGAGGTCCTGTGCACTTGACAATTTGTCAACAGGGTCCATCTCACGCTAAGCAGTCTTGCTACATCAAACCAAACCAAACAAAAACAAACAAAAAAACACCAGTGGGGGCTTCCCTGGTGGCGCAGTGGTTGAGAGTCCGCCTGCCGATGCAGGGGACGTGGGTTTGTGCCCCCGTCCGGGAGGATCCCACATGCCGCGGAGCGGCTGGGCCCGTGAGCCATGGCCGCTGAGCCTGCGCGTCTGGAGCCTGTGCTCCGCAACGGGAGAGGCCGCAACAGTGAGAGGCCCGTGTACCGCAAAAAAAAAAAAAAAAAAACAGTGGGACACAAGGAAACTCTGGGAGGTGGTGGATACGTTAATCACCCAGATTATGGTGACGGTAGAAAGAGTGGATATATGCATCTTGACTCACCAAACTGTATATGTGAATTATGTGCTGTTTTTGGTATACTAATTAGACCTCAATAAAGCTGGAAAGAACAATCAGAAACAGACACGCCTGCAGTCCGTGGGTAGTTGCAACTGCAATGCTGGCCCTTCCTATTCAAATTGGAGGACAGTAAAGCTTCAGGGTGGAGTGGTCCTTACGATTTTCAAAGTCATAAGAGGAATCCTGGCTGTCAAATCAGGAAAGGCAAGGCATCGATAATTCAGGAGGTGATAAATGAGGGCAAGTGTCAGATGTATAGACAGGGAAAGGGAAAACATAATTTTCTTTGGGACCAATTAAGGTAAGAGTTGCTTTGCATATTCTCAAGCAGAAAGATGTCGATGCTGTCAGAAGAAGTGGAATGTTTTTCCTAGTGAAAGTTAACATGACACTTTCTTGCATTAATGAAACACGTTCGGAACGACTGCACGGGAAAAAGAAAAAAGCACTTTAAGTACAAACCCTACCACAGGGAGAAACGAGGAGACAAACATTCACGACATACTGCACATGTTTAACTGAGCTCTGTTCTTGACTTTTCCTCCCCTAGTTTGTTCTTCTAGTAGGAAAGATGCCAAATATTATGAGCTTCTCTTTCAGAATCCTGGACCACAGTTTGACCTAACAACACCTTGTTTCGTTTGGCAAGCAGTATTATCAAAAATAACAGGCACTGACAAATTAACCATTCATGAAAACGCAGGGGAGGAAGAAACACGGGAAAAAACGTGACACGTTACGTGTCTCTGAGCGCCTCTGGCATCTCCCGTGGGTCCCAGTTTGTCGGAAGCAGCAGAGCAGAGGGATGGAGATCATGGGATTCTATCGCCATAATTCTTAGACTAGGGCTGAAAGAGAAAAGGGCCTCATTCCTCATGCTGCCCATTTTCTACCTGAGCTTCTGTGTGGACACACTAGTGTGAAGGGCACCAACCAAAGGGAATCCCCGCCATGTAAAGCACTTTTCAGAACTGTTCACATGGATAGTTCTATTATAGAAGAAAAGTGATGTGATCACACCAATTTCATAACCAATAAAAATGTTTTTCTAAGAGATGCGTTTCTAATTTCACAGCATATTGTTATAGTTCAAACCCTATTATTAAATGCCCCTCAAGAGATATTTCTGTCAAGTTATCATACTGTAAGTACTACCTTTTAATGTGGGTTACTTAAAGAGGATTTTCCTGCATTCTCAACCTATACTAAAATATTTGCCCACATTCTATCACATGTACTATATATATCTCCCTACCAAACCATCTTGCTAGCTCACGACACAAGCAACCAAGTAGACGGGTTAATTTATTTTTCTGTTTCTCACCCAAAGGAGTTATATATAAATAGTGATGAGGGTGGAGTCAAGATGGTGGTGTGGGAAGACACCGAGTTAGTGTCTCCCCACAACTAGGGCACCTGCTGGCCACTGGTGGTGGACCCTGACACCCAAGGAGACAGGAGGAACCCCCAAGTGAACCACCAGGGGTCAGGCCAAAGCTCCTTCAGTGGGAGCTCCGTGTCCGAATCACTGGACTGACAGAGAACCTCAGACCCCAGGGAATATTCATCAGAGTGAGGTCTCATGGAATTCCTCATCTCAGCACCAAGACCCAGCTCTACCCAACAGCCTACAAACTCCAGTGTTGGAAGCCTCAGGCCAAACAACCAGTAAGACAGGAACACAGTCCCACTCATTAATAATAAAAAAATAAAAAAATAAAAAAAAAAACGGACGGCAAAAAAATATGTCACAGATGAATGAGCAACATAAAAACCTACAAGACCAAATAAATGAAGAGGAAATAGGCAACCTACCTGAAAAAGAATTCAGAGTAATGATAGTAAAGATGATCCAGAATCTCGGAAATAGAATGGAGGCATGGACTGAGAAAATACAAGAAATGTTTAACGAAGATCTAGAAGAACTAAAGAACAAACAAACAGAGATGAACAACACAATAACTGAAATGAAAAATACATTAGAAGGATCAACAACAGAATAACGGAGGCAGAAGAAGAAATAAGTGACCTGGAAGACAAGATGGTGGAAATAACTGCCGAGGAGCAGAATAAAGAAAAAGGAATGAAAAGAATTGAAGACAATCTCAGAGACCTCTGGGACAACACTAAACACACCAACATTCAAATTATAGGGGTCCCAGAAGAAGAGGAGAAAAAGAAAGGGTCTGAGAAAATATTTGAAGAGATTATGGTCCAAAATTCCCTAACATGGGAAAGGAAACAGTCACCCAAGTCCAGGAAGCACAGAGAGTTCCATAAAGGATAAACCCTAAGAAAAACACACCAAGACACATATTAATCAAACTAACAAAAATTAAATTCAAAGGAAAAATATTAAAAGCAGCAAGGGAAAAACAAAATATAACATGCAAAGGAATCCCCATAGGGTTATCAGCTGATTTTTCAGCAGAACCTCTGCAGCCCAGAAGGCAGTGGCAGGATATACTTAAAGTGATGAAAGAGAAACACCTACAGCCAAGATTACTCTACCCAGCAAGGATCTCATTCAGATTCGCTGGAGAAATCAAAAGCTTTTCAGACAAGCAAAAGCTAGAAGAATTCAGCACCACCAAACCAGCTTTACAACAAATGCTAAAGAAACTTCTCTAGGCAGGAAACACAAGAGAAGAAAAAGACCCACAAAAACAAGCCCAAAGCAATTAAGAAAATGGTAATAGGAACATACATATTAATAATAAGCTTGAATGTAAATGGATTAAATGCCCCAACCAAAAGACACAGACTGGCTGAATGGATACAAAAACAAGACCCATATATATGCTGTCTACAAGAGACCCACTTCAGACCTAGGGACACATACAGACTGAAAGTGAAGGGATGGAAAACAATATTCCATGCACATGGAAATCAAAAGACAGCTGAAGTAGCAATACTCACATCAGATAAAACAGATTTTAAAGTAAAGGCTGTTACAAGAGATAAGGAGGGACACTACATAATGATCAAAGGATCAATCCAAGAAGAAGATATAACGATTATAAACGTTTATGCACCCAACAAAGGAGCACCTCAATACATAAGGCAAATGCTAACAACCATGAAAGGAAAAATCAACAGTAACAAAATAATAGTAGGGGACTTTAACACCCCACTTACACCAACGGACAGATAACCCAAAGAGAAAATAAATAAGGAAATACAAGCTTTAAATAACACAACAGACCAGATAGATTTAATTGATATTTACAGAACATTCCACCCAAAAGTGGCAGAATACACTGTCTTCTCAAGTGCTCATGGAACATTCTCCAGGACCACATCTTGGGTCACAAATCAAGCCTCGGAAAATTGCAATCATATCAAGCATCTTTTCTGACCACAACGCTATGAGATTGGAAAGCAATTACAGGAAAAAAAAACTGTAAAAAAACACAAATACATGGAGGCTAAACAGTATGCTACTAAATAACCAAGAGATCGCTGAAGAAATCAAAGAAGAAATTAGAAAATACATAGAAACAAATGACAATGAAAACATGATGACCCAAAACCTATGGGATGCAGCAAAAGCAGTTCTAAGAGGGAAGTTAAGAGCAATTCAATCTCACCTCAAGAAACAAGAAAATCTCAAATAAACAATCTAACCCTATAGACTTAAAACAACTAGAGAAAGAAGAGCAAAGAAAATCCAAAGTCAGTAGAAGAAATCATAAAGATCAGAGCAGAAATAAATGAAATAGAAACAAAGAAAACAAAAGCAAAGTTCAATAAAACTAAAAGCTGGTTCTTTGAGAAGATAAATGAAATCGATAAACCCTTAGCCAGACTCATCAAGAAAAAAAGGGAGAGGATGCAAATCAATAAAATTAGAAATGAAAAAGGAGAAATCACAACTGACACTGAAGAAATACAAAGGATTATAAGAGACTACTACAAACAACTATATGCCAATAAAATGGACAACCATCAAGAAATGGACAAATTCTCGGAAAGGTACAATTTTCCAAGACTGAACCAGGAAGAATTAGAAAATACAAACGGACGATACTATCACAAGTAATGAAATTGAAACCATAATTAAAAATCTTCCAACAAACAAAAGTCCAGGACCAGGTGGCTTCACAGGCGAATTCTATCAAACATTTACAGAAGAGCTAACACCAATCCTTCTTCTCAAACTCTTCCAAAAAATTGCAGAGGGAGAAACACTCCCAAATTCATCCTACGAAACCACCATCACACTGATACCAAAACCAGAAAAAGATATCACAAAAAAGGAAAATTACAGACCAGTATTACTGATGAACATAGGTGCAAAACTCCTGAACAAAATACTAGCAAACAGAATCCAACAACACATTGAAAGGATCATACACCATGATCAAGTGGGATCTATCTCAGGGATGCAAGGATTCTTCGATATATGCAAATCAATCAATGTGATACACCACATTAACAAATTAAGGAGTAAAAACCATATGATCATATCAATAGATGTAGAAAAAGCTTTTGACAAAATTTAATACCGATCTATGATAAAAACTCCCCAGAAAATGGGCATAGAGGGAACCTACCTCAACATAATAAAGGCCATATATGACAAACCCACAGCAAGCATCATACTCAATGGTGAAAAACTGAAAGCATTTCCACTAAGATCAGGAACAAGACAAGGATGTCCACTCTCACCACTCTTATTCAACATAGTTTTGGAAGTCCTAACCACAGCAATCAGAGAAAGAAAAGAAATAAAAGGAATACAAACTGGAAAAGAAGAAGTAAAACTGTCACTGTTTGCAGATGACATGATACTATACATAGAAAATCCTAAAGATGCCACCAGAAAACTACTAGAACTAATCAATGAATCTGGTAAGGTTGCAGGATACAAAATTAATGCACGGAAATCTCTGACATTCCTATACACCAACAACGAAAAATCAGAAAGAGAAATTAAGGAAACAATCCCATTTACCATCGCAACAAAAAGCATAAAATACCTAGGAATAAACCTGCCTAAGGAGGTGAAAGACTTGTACTCAGAAAACTATAAAACACTGATGAAAGAAATCAAAGATGACATAAACTGATGGAGAAATATTCCATGTTCTTGGATTGGAAAAATCAATATTGTGAAAATGACTATACTACCCAAAGCAATCTACAGATTCATTGCAATCGCTATCAAACTACCAGTGGCATGCTTCACAGATTAGAACAAAAAATTTTACAATTCGTATGGAAACACAAAAGACCCCGAATAGCCAAAGCAATCTTGAGAAAGAAAAGCGGAGTTGGAGGAATCAGGCTCCCTGACGTCAAACTATACCACAAAGCTACAGTAATCAAGACAGTACGGTACTGGCACAAAAACAGAAATGTAGATCAATGGTACAGGATAGAAAGCCCAGAGATAAACCCACGCACATATGGGCACCTAATTTACAACAAAGGAGGCAAGAACATACAATAGAGAAAAGACAGCCTCTTCAATAAGTGGTGCTGGGAAAACTGGACAGCTACATGTAAAAGAATGAAATTAGAGCACTCCCTAACACTATACACAAAAATAAACTCCAAATGGATTAAAGACCCAAATCTAAGGCCAGACACTATTAAACTCTTAGAGGAAAACATAGGAAAAACACTCTTTGACATAAACCACAGCAAGATCTTTTTTGACCCACCTCCTAGACTGATGGAAATAAAAACAAAATTAAACAAATGGGACTTAATTACACTTCAAAGCTTTTGCACAGAAAGGAAACCATACACAAGACAAAAAGACAACCCTCAGAATGGGAGAAAATATTTGCAAATGAGACAACAAACAAAGGATTAATCTCCAAAATATACAAACAGCTCATGGAGCTCAATATCAAAAGAAAAACAATCCAGTTAAAAAATAGGCAGAAGACCTAAATAGACATTTTACCAAGGAAGACATACAATGGCCAAGAGGCACATGAAAAGATGCTCAACATCTCTAATTATTAGAGAAATGCAAATCAAAACTACAATGAGGTATCACCTCATGCCGGTCAGAATAGCCATTATCAAAAAATCTAGAAACAATAAATGCTGGAAAGGGTGTGGTGAAAAGGGAACCTCCTGCAGTGTTGGTGGGAATGTAAATTGATACAGCCACTATGGAGAACAGTATGGAGGTTCCTTAAAAAACTAAAAATAGAACTACCATACGACCCAGCAATCCCACTACTGGGCATATACCCTGAGAAAACCATAATTCAAAAAGAGACAGGTACCACAATGTTCATTGCAGCACTGTTTACAATAGCCAGGACATGGAAGCAACCTAAGTGTCCATCGACAGATGAATGGATAAAGATGTGGCACATATATACAATGGAATATTACTCAGCCATAAAAAGAAACGAAATTGAGTTATTTGTAGTGAGGTGGATGGACCTAGAGTCTGTTATACAGAGTGAAGTCAGTCAGAAAGAGAAAAACAAATACTGTATGCTAATGCATATATATGGAATCTTAAAAAAAAAAAAAAAGGTACTGACGAACCTAGTGGCAGGGCAGGAATAAAGACGTAGACATAGAGAATGGACTTGATGACACGGGCTGGGAGGGGGAAGCTGGGACGAAGTGAGAGAGTGGCATGGACATATATACACTACCAAATGTAAAACAGATAGCTAGTGGGAAGCAGCCGCATAGCACAGGGAGATCAGCTCGGTGCTTTGTGACCACCTAGAGGGGTGGGATAGGGAGGGTGGGAGGGAGGCTCAAGAGGGAGGGGATATCGGGACATATGTCTGCATATGGCTGATTCACTTTGATGTACAACAGAAACTAACACAGTATTGTGAAGCACTTATACTCCAATAAAGATCTTTTAAAAAAATAAAATAAATAGTGATAACATGTAACTTTTACCTGGAGGAGAGAATCAAACATAATAGAAATCCCTAAAAGTCAAAAAGTTGATCTCGCAGAATGATAAGCATAAATTATTTCCTGAAATAGTTATTTAAGATGAAAACAGTCCTGAACTTCTAAACATGAGTCATCACCAAAATTATCTTTGCTTTACAAAAGTTTAATAAGAATTTTTTTCTATGCTAGAAATGTTTAGAAAGGGATTCCTTTTTCTACTCTGGATTAATACTCCGAAATCTCCAAGTATGCCAGTCTCTACAATGGCGAACACAAGCGATTTTTTTCAACACTACAAAATCTTCATCCACCTAATTTTCATTCCAGAGAAACTAGTAAAACCTGTGGGCGGAAGAACATTTCTTAAACATTGGGCTTCTGGAAATCGTTTTCATTCAACATGCTGCCCAAGACCTGCTACATCTGAGCACTCATCTTTGCAGACTAACAAGAAGGCCAGTTAGGACAACATAAATTGTTGCAATCATTCAAATAATAGCATTCATTTTAGAGCTCACCCCCAAAAACCTGTCTGAAAAATGAATTCTCCCTTAATTGCATTTAATCAACAAATGGGCAAACATACACTAAGCCATAATACAAACAACCCAAGGATAGGCTTACAACCTCGACAAGTTAATAACGCTCTCTGGAATAAAAGATCCAAGGAGGGAACTGACTTTTAACTAAACATGTAGGATGCTGAGAAATCACACCATGAAAGAAACCAAAGAAAGGTTTTATTTTCACAACTGGATGACTGGATCCCCACCAACATAGAGGCCAATCAAAACATGATTGGTGGTACAATTTTAATTAGTGTGTCTGAACTCTGTTTTGATACGATTCTTGGGGATGGTTCACAGGCTGAAAGATACCACACAACAAATGCACAGCATCCTGAGATGTCTTAGCGTCCATCACACCTCCAGCTGGAGTGGAGACCAAGTGGGAAGAGGCAATTCCTTTCCACAGGAGCAGTCCCCAGGGAGGACAGATGCACTGGGTTTGGATAAGTGCGTCAGAGGCTTCAGAGAGTCCACAAAATGGGTATAAGACCGAGCCAGTCGTGGGAACGGCAGACTGTCAGCGTGTAAAAATGCAGCATCAGTTTCTTTCTAGAGTCTGCTCATATGTGTCCTGCCACAAAATAATCTCTCATCTGCTCCCTTTTCCAAGTGAGACTAACAAAGCCCAGCTCTGCTGACTAAACAGAGGACAGCACGTGTCTCCCAACCAGGCAGGGAGTGAGCTACTGACAGTACCTAAGACACATCCCTTCGCTTTCCTAGGGAACGGGCACAGATACTTTTGCAAATTTCTGTGCTGCTTACTTTTTTTTTAAAATTTATTTATTTTATTTAAATATTTTTGGCTGCATTGGTCTTCGCTGCTGCGCACGGGCTTTCTCTAGTTGCGGCAAGCAGGGGCTACTCTTCGTTGCAGTGCGCGGGCTTCTCATTGCGGTGGCTTCTCTTGTTGCAGAGCACGGGCTCTATGCATGTGGGCTCAGTAGCTGTGGCTCGCGGGCTCTAGAGCGCAAGCTCAGTAGCTGTGGCGCACGGGCTTAGTTGCTCCGCGGCATGTGGGATCTTCTCGGATCAGGGATCGAACCCGTGTCCCCTGCATTGGCAGGTGGATTCTTAACTACTGCGCCACCAGGGAAGTCCCTATGTTGCTTACTCTTGAAATGCATTATTATTGTACGGAAATCATCAAGTGTCCTCGCAAAGACTGAGCTACAAAAATCTTATTCATAGTGATATTTAAAATAGTGAAAGAAAACCCTCTTAACCTGAATATTCAACAACTAGGAATAAATTAAACCAACCATTGTGTTTTCATAACAGAACATTACAAAGCTTTTTTAAAACACATTTTATGTTACTATTTGCCGCAGAAACTGTCTAGCATCTTTTCACTTTACATATTGTGAACTGGCTAACGCTCTTTCAAGAAAAAGCATTTTAACTGAAAAAGATCTACATTTAAATACCAATTGCTAACAGTAATGATCTCTAGTCTACGGGACTGTGAATGCTGTGTTCTTTCTTCTTATTTATCTGCCCTTTCTAACTTTTCTCTACAAGAAATATAAATCGCTCTACAGTTAGCAAAATCAGCCCCAAAAGTTTCTGGAAACATTGGTTGTACCCCCTCAGCCCTCTCCTCTGGAGTGTCTTTACTCCTGTGGTATCAGAGTAAGTACGTACATGTTTATCTTCAAATCGATCCTGAAAGACAGAAGTCTAAACACATTGGAGAAAATAAACGATGTCTTCTGAGGTCCCTAATTTGCACAATCAGGGGGAAGTCTCTGCTGTGATGTTTTCCTTCCACTCCATCTCCTGCCCAGAGACTCAAAGCCATAAATCACATCTGCCCGGGTGGCGGCACTGGGGCCCTAAGCATCCCCTGTGTTTGCAGGGGGCTGCAGTGAGGCCATCTATCAGCTCCCTCACAAGGGGAACCCTGATGACTCTTTCATGACTCTTTTCCTGACAATACAAACCTTTTAAACTTCTCAATGTTCTCAAGAGGTCGAGGTGTCCCCCCAGCTCCCATCTGTGCCTACGAAATTGATCCCCATTTTGACAGAAATAAAGAGCTGCACAGAAAAAGGAAAAATGAGAAAACAAGAAAGACGGTCGTTTTAAGTAAAGGAAAACAAGGAAGAGAGAACAGAGGACTCCTTCTTCAACACACTGAAAACGGTTTACCCATTTTCTACATGACTGTTATCCCCCTGGAGAATGATAAATCCCACAAGACTTTATGCTAAATCGGTGTAAACAAATTCTACTTTTTGAAAAATGTGTTAAAAGCCAAACCTTTCATCTGAAACTGAGTCTTGACAGTAATAAACATGGGACCATGGCTCTGCTGGCAGAGACAATTACATGACTCAAGAGCAGAGGCCCTGATCTCATTCAGATCCAGGAAGCGCGGCTAACGCCTCTATCACTTGCTGAACCCGGGGGCAAGATGATGTAACTTGTCTCAGGCTCTTATTTCCTCATTTATAAAAACCAAGACAACCCTTATCAAAGATCAACAAATCGCGAGACTGCAGTTTCAGACCTCAACATCGTAATTTGTTTATACGGTTTAGTCTCTCTAAAAGTCCCTTGGATATAACATCCTGCCTGTTCCGCTATGAGAAGACCCTGGCAACGGAGAGGAGTACCACTGTACTGTATCACTGAGACAGTAAACTGGGAGGACCAGTGGGGAGACCAGCAGGGATGAGGCAGTGCGGGGACCAGAGAGGATGGTGACCCGCTCAGTCACATTCCAACTAAAGGTGCCCAAGAACGTCAGTGTGAAAAATCCCAGGTGCAGATGGATCTACAGATCTGGAGCTCAAGGAAGAGGCCACGCTGGACACGCAGACTGGGAAGGTCATCTACTCTCAACCCTGACTACTCATTAGAACCACCTGGAAGTTCGTAAAATTCCTAGGCTTCTGCTTTAATTGTTCTGGGGTACGATCTGGGGATCACAACCTTCTTTGTTTGTTGTCTCTCAACAAAAATTTTGTGCAAATAAATAAAACTTCCATCCAACATTTCGTTTTTTTCATTCAACAAACATTTCAATTCAAGGGATGACTTCTTTTGTTCATTTGCCTATATCTTTAAGGTAAAGTTAACATAAAATTAACCACTTAAAGTGTAACAATTCAGTAGCATTCAGTACATGTACAAAATGCTGTGCAACCATCATCCCTATCGAGTTCCAGAACATTATCATCCCCAAAAGGAGACCTCGTACCCACTAAAACATCACTCCCAATTCCTCCTCCCCCAGCCCCTGAAAACCACTAACCTGCGTTCCCTCTGGATGGATGTGCTTATTCCGAATATGTCATAGGAATGGAATCCTATAATACGTGGTCTTTTGTGACCGGCTTCTTTTCCTACCTATGTTTTCGAGATATATCCATGCTGTAGCACGTATCAGTGCTTCATTCCTTCTTATGGCTGAAAAAGAGTCCACTGTATGGACAGACCACATTCTGCTTGCCCATTCATCCATCGATCGACACTTGGGTTGTGTCCACCTTTTGGCCATTATGACTAGTGCTGTTACGAACGCGCACATACAAGTATTTGCTTGATTACCTGTTTTAATTCTTTTGGGTATTTATCCAGGAGGGAAATGGCCGGGTCATATGGTAATTCTAGGTTTAACTTTTTGAGGAGAAAATGTTTTAAGTTCTCCAGATGATTCAGTGGGAAGCTAGTGCTGAGGATCACTAATGGAGAAGGTAGATGGCCAGAGGACACGTGCCAGAGAAAGACGCGGGGTGGGAATACAACAGGGCCAAGGGCAAACCCTGGAAGTACAGCATTTCAAAGGTGCTGTGAAAGAGCCCATGGGGGGGACACATAACTAGGGAGAAGAGGGGGGGTGTCATGGAAACAGAATCCAAGGGGAGCCCTGGATATCAGAGGCTGAGGACGAATCCAGAAAGGAATTGAGAGGCTGTGCATATGGCAAGATGGAGGTCTTCCTGGAGAAGGTCTGATTTCAAGGAGGAGGGGCGTGCACGAGAGGCAAGGGCTACAGACACACATTCATCATTCACACTTAAGGCAAAGACCAGTCTTGTCTCTGTTCTCCTACGATGCCCAGGAACGGCAAATATCAAGCCTAAAATAAAGATCTTACTGGACGAAGCAGTTTACACCTCAACAAATAACACCCCTGCCAGACAACAGTAAACTGCCGTCCACATTGACCGGTAACTGTTCCGCTGACCACATGATGACTTTTTGAGGATTTTAACCACATGTAAAATACTCGGGAATAGCAATGTGTAATTAGCAAAAGAGTGTGATTCCAATCTCGGCAAAATCTTTAACAAATTCTTATACTTCCCCTCTTTCTGCTGCCTGAAGTATTGTTTTAGTTTAAAAGTATTTATCCATTTTCACACAACCTTTGCCAGTCTCTGAATCAATACAGCTGGGAGACAGTGCATCACGATTTCACTGAAAAATTATTTTCTGAAAAAAAAAAAAACTACTTTGTTATTGGAGAAAAGGGTAACTTTTATAACGATTGCATTTTAAAGATGAAAAGTGTGAAAAGGTGGACCTTATATTTGAAGTCACATATTAAATTTAAGTTTAAATTCTCAATGAATAGAAAGCATATCTGAAAAGTGAGTGCTTTAAAAAAAAAAAAAAAAGTCTGTGGGTTTTTTTTTCCTTTTCCTTAATCTGAAGTATGAGAGCAGCCAAGAAACGTCTCCTGAAGGTAAAATAGTGCACCATCCTGGACTCCTTTTCTCAATTAGTGTTTCTATTTTGTAGACAGTAACCGTATTTAATTTGAAATTTCCTCTTTCAGTGCCAATTCCAGTTTGAACGCCTTCCTGTGGAGCCGTTAGGGGTACAGCGTGATGTGACACACAAAGCCCTCTGAGCGCAGTCACAGTCAGAAGGGGAAAAAGATGTTTTTCTTTGGTATCAAGCACCTGGCAAGCAGAGCGCATACTCCCATAGAGCCTGGAAGGCATTCCTGGCTCTCCCCTGAGAATCCAAATGGACTCGTTCTGATTTCCCTCTGAAAAACCATGAAGTTAGAGCACGTGTGCTATGATTTACAGTTTACCAGATTTTCCGCATCTCTTGCTGTTTCTGGTGTGGTGTGTCTCTGCTCACCGCCACAGCGCGGTGATGGCTCCCTAATATGGCAACTGCTGGGGACCATTGACTTTCTCACCGTGACCTCAGGCTCTACGTGAGACAGTGACCACCTCGGGTGGTGACACTTGCTAGACACCAGGTGCTGCCTACCCAGCCACTTAACAACGTAGACCCAAAGGGGGAAATTGTGAGAAAGTCCTTCCCCATCATTCTTTCTAGCCTTCTTGCCCTGTGTATGTCCCTCATCTAAACCTCCCCAGTGGAATCCAGGAAAGAAAGCGCAGTGCCAACTGCTCAGAAAAGTGGGCTTGTTAGATAACGACACCAAAACACAAGGGACAGAAGAGAAAACGCTTCATGAAAATTAACATCTTTTGTGCTACAAACAGTACCACTGAGAAAATGAAAAGACAGCCTACAGAAGGAGAAAAAATATTTGTAAATTATATATCTGATAAATACTTTATCCAGAGTACATAAAGAACTCTTACAACTCAATAATAAAGGAGACAAATAATCCCATTAAAAAAATGTGCAAACGGCTTGAATAGACATTTCTCCAAACAAGATATATAAATGGCCAATAAGCATATGAAAAGATGCTCAGTATCATCAACCATCAGGGAAGCACCAATCAAAACCACAATGACAGACTTCCCTGATGGCGCAGTGGATAAGACTCCACACTCCCAATGCAGGGGGCCCGGGTTCGATCCCTGTTCAGGGAACTAGATCCCACATGCATGCTGCAGCTAAGGAGCTGGTGAGCTGCAACTAGAGAGCCCGCCTGCCGCAACTAAGACCCGGCGCAACCAAAAAAATAGTAAAAAATAAAAAAATAAAAAAAAACCCACAATGAGGAATCGCCTCACACCTACTAGGATACCCAATCAAAAGATGGATAATAACAAGCGTTAGCCTACATGTGGAGAAACTGGAACCTTCACACACTGCTAGTGAGAATATAAAACGGGGCAGTCACTTTGGAAGCCAGTCAGACGGTTCCTCCAAAGGTTAAATATACAGCTACTTCCTGACCCAACACTTTCCCTCCTGGGTGTGTACCCAAGAGAAATAAACACATAAATCCATACAAAACCTTGTACATGAATCTTCATAGCAGCATTACTCATAATAGTCAAAAAGTATCAACAGGGCTTTCCTGGTGGCGCAGCGGTTGAGAGTCTGCCTGCCGATGCAGGGACGCGGGTTCGTGCCCCGGTCTGGGAGGATCCCACATGCTGCGGAGCGGCTGGGCCCGTGAGCCATGGCCGCTGAGCCCGCGCGTCCGGAGCCTGTGCTCCGCGGCGGGGGAGGCCACAGCAGTGAGAGGCCCGCGTACCGCAAAAAAAAAAAAACAAAAACAAAACAAAAAGTAAAAAATAAAAAATAAAAATAAATTAAAAAGGGAGGGGACCACCATAAAACCAGGAAGCACGGTCTTTCATTTCCAGATGCTCTGATCATCCCTCACTGTCTCAGGTCCCTCAGAGCTGTACTGAGCGTCCTGACTTCCAGGCAAAATGGGCTTCTCATCCATTGTTTCAAGCACATTTGAATCTGTTCCTCGCCCCCATGGTCCTCAGATGTCCTACAGCCACAGGCACAAAAGCAACATTTCTCTCCAGCACGGAGGCTCCACCAGCCTCCAGCGCTCCCTGACCTTCGGCGGCAGGTTCCGAATTAAGAAAAGGGATCAGGACAGCAAAAAAAAAAAAAAAAAAAAGACAGGGAATATCATTATGTGAAGACAGACGGTCAGGGCTCTGGGGGGAGGTGTACTCGTGGGGACAGTGAGAACAGATTCTTTGGTCTCGTACAGAAACCAGTAGCGGGAGGGGGCAAGGCTGGGGAGACCTGGGAGAGAAGAACTTCCTGATGGCAGGGCAGTGGGGCCCTCAGACTGGCTGGGCATCCCCAGCGGGCAGGGTCCCGCGGTCTGGGCAGAGAGGCGTGGCATCACCAGGGCCTTCGGGTAAGGCAGAAATGGCAAGGCCACTTGTCAATGTGACAACGGTTATTCTAACTGGACCAGGCTCAAACCCACAGGAGGCGTTCCTCAGAGACTAAAACAGCAAGGAAGTTCAAAGCATCTTGATAACAGGCTTCTGAGAAAGTATCAAAGGAAACAATGTATGAAAAGTGTATAACCGTAAAATGTAAGAACAGGCAGCAATGAAATGATTAATCCAGCAATATGCATTGAGCATTTAACAACCACATACTAGGCGCAGCCTGAACACAGTGCTTTCAGAAACGGGAAGCTCCCCTCTCACCTTTCAAGTTGTTTGCTGCAAAACTGGGGTGGTGCCACTCATCTTTATTTAGTTTATTCTCTTTATATCGTGCTTTGCTTTATTGCACTTCACCAGATACTGTGTTTTTTACAAATTGAAAGCTTGTGGCAGCCCTGAGCTGAGCAAATCTACTGGTGCTCTTTTTTCCAACAGCATCTGTTCACTTTGTATCTCTGTGACTCTGTGTCACTTTTTGGTAATTCTTAAAATATTTCAAACCCTGGACAGCAAAAATGACCGTCGCTGAAGGCTCAGGTGATGGTTAGCATATTTTTAGCAATAAGATATTTCTGATTTATTTGTACATTTTTTAGACACAATGTTACTGCACACTTAACAGACTACAGTATAGTGTAAAAATAACTTATACACACACTGAGAAACCAAAAAATTCCCCTGACCTGTGTTATTGCAATATTCGCTTTATTGTGGTGGTCTAGAAACAAACCTATAGTATCTCCCAGGTCTGCCTATAATTTGCCTGACTTTCAAATCTCTATCAAAACTGGACCTTGTATAGCCAGTAGTCAATGGGTTGTTAACAATCCCACCCTAAAAACCCTTCCCAGATTTCGAGAAAAGCCAGCAGGGGCATCTGGTTAGATCTTAAAACAAAAATTGTCACAGCACGGTCCGCAGCCAAAGCTCCTTGTGGACTGAAAAGAAGCACCGACTGTCCTTCAGGAAAGAGGCATCCAAATCCCACAAGACTTGGAAGTTGAGAGCATCCATCCGGAACCAAGGAACCAAGTCCTTGGGACCCTTCTAACAGCCCACGAGCTTGAGGCCGAGTGTTTCATTTTACCTATGTGAATATGACCAGAGACCCTGGCTTTGATCACTCTGATCTGCTCAGAAGTCAATAAACAAAACAAAAACGCAAAAACCACTAACCGCCTTGTGCGCAATCTGTGAGTGGACAGTTGAATGTGTATTATTGTTTTGCTTTTTGTTTTTTCCCCAAAGCTTATTCCCGTGAATGGTTCTTTCACGTAAACCCAGGACTCAGGCAAGTCAGAATATGAGTCTCGGGCAGCCTCCGTGAGCCTACCTGCAGCATATGACCGCTTTGCACGAGAGGGCCAAGTCCAGGAAGCTTCTCCTGACCTCGAAGGACAGCGCGTACTTCAGGGTGTGCCCGTCGATGATGAGGGCCGCGTCGTTCTCCTTGCCCAGAAGACTCCCAAGGTCAGCGCAGTGCTGAGTAATGGCTGCCCGCGTGGCCTGAAACAAGGGTGGTGGGGGGGCGGACGTGTCACATTTTAATAAATCAAAAACAGAAGCTTTTAAAAAGCAGAAAGAAAGGCCCAGAAATCCAAAGTACGTTCCTTAAAATGAAAACATGCCCATTCTAATGTAAAACATACAGAGCTCAACTTGGCATATTTACACATTAAAATGACACTGGCCTGCCCTCTAGGTCTGTGCTATGGGTGAAAACATCCCCATCGTGAAATTTTTTTTTTAAGCTTTTTTTTTTGATGTGTACAATTTTTAAAGTCTTTATTGAATTTGTTACAATATTGCTCCTGTTTTATGTTTTGATTTTTTTGGCCCCAAGGCATGCAGGACCTCAGCTCCCCAAAGAACCTGCACCCCCTGCATTCGAAGGCCAAGTCTTAACCACTGGACTGCTAGGGAATATCACATAGTGACATTTACATTTGATATTTACAATAACCTACTCTGGTTGCCGTCTATCCAAATTCTTCTCCATTGGAACTTTCATTGCTTAGGTTCTGATGACTGTCTTTCTCTCCCCTCCTTTACACTACATACATATTATTCTTGGTGTCCCTAGAACAGGAAACTCCATAAAAACAAATACATTTTTTGGGAAAAGGTAACATTGCTGGAGCTTAAATGCCAAGCATCTCTCAGTTCACACAAGGTCACCTTTAAAGCATCCAAAAGATATTAGAGGATATAAAAATAACACAAAAGATGAATTTCCATTCTCTGCTGAGATCTGCATTTCTCTCCATGTATCATCAGAGTAAGAAACGAACTGATAATTTTTTCATGTTACAAAAAATATCCAATAAGTTAAACTGCCAATACGTTTTAAAACATTGCTACCAACCTAAATAAGTGCTTTGGTGGGATGTCTACGATCAGATGGAATTAAAGCATAGAACCACTTTTGAGATTTAAAAACAAGGACGTTCTGATCTTCCAACGGAATCTGTGATTACGAATAGGATATCTAGTTCAAATATAATATATAAAAGACAATTTTTGGTTCATGATAAAAAGCCTGCTTAAGTTAATCAGGGAAGCACGTAGGTCAGCTGAAATTATTCCGTCTGGACAACTGTCCTTCGGCTATTAAGTTATATTTACATCTATCATCTGGTAACATAAATTACAATTAAGAAATATGTGGGGGCTTCCCTGGTGGCGCAGTGGTTGAGAGTCCGCCTGCCGAGGCAGGGGACGCGGGTTCGTGCCCCGGTCCGGGAGGATCCCACATGCCGCGGAGCGGTTGGGCCCGTGGGCCATGGCCGCTGGGCCTGTGCGTCCGGAGCCTGTGCTCCGCAGCGGGAGAGGCCACAGCAGTGAGAGAGGCCCGCGTACCGCAAAAAAAAAAAAAAAAAAAGAAATATGTGGAATGAACAGGGATTCTTCCAGCCCTCGTTAAACTGAGGATCAGCTGCCATCACAAAGTGAGAAGCAGAATATACTATCTTACTGCCCAGTTACCCTTTAAACAAGAGACTTTGACAATATTAAAAAGATGCACCTAAGGCACAATTGCGGTGCTATGGTTAGGTGGCCTGGGGTCTGGTCCCAACTCTCCACTTACTACCCCCGTGACCTTGGGCAAAATACAGGACCTCTTTAAACAGCAGTTTTCTCGAGTGTAAAACAGAGCTAAGGATACTCACTTCGAATACTCACTTCATAGCACTTTTCTTATGAAAAGTGAGCTACTGGGAGTTATCTACTTGGCATATAATAAGCATCCAATAAAACCCATTCCTCTTCCTGTTACTATTTATTCATGAAGAACTTCCTACACCAGGGAAAACACACATCTCTGCCACTTCAGACAGTGAATAAATGCCCTAAGCGACAATGCCTGCTTTGTCAATGCAATAATAGAGGAATTGATAAAACAATGCTCTAAGAGAAAAAGTTAAATTGACTTTTACTAAAAATAAAGGACACTTTATACTTCTTACCCTTGGTTAGTTGCGTAATCCCGAATCTCAAACAAAACATCTATATTTACTTTATCTGTGCAAACAGCCTGCCCTTTAGAGTTTGGGTAGAGAAGAAAATTCCACCCACTTAGGGAAACCCCGGCTTGGCAGCCTGCGGGTGTCACCGGGGGAATCAGACAGGTCCGGGCAACTCTGGAGGCGTGCCTGCCGGGGTCCAAGCACAGCAGACAGAAAACCCTCCTGGGAAACGTCTCGCCAAAGCAATCAGGCTGGTTTGCAGATTTGGTCCACGGACAGCAAGCCGGCACCGTGGCAGAGGCTCAGACCAGCCCAGGGTCCTTCGAGGAAGAGGCTGAGGGCACGAGTCCCTGAGGTGCGCAGACCCCGCCTACGGCTCTTCTTTATGGGGACACAGCACCAGTGGAGCTACGCAGAGACAGTGATATTATGAAGGGTACTTTCTCTCTCTACTTGAGATTATTTCTGGAATGTGCATGAGGACAGACCGGACACTGACAGTTCTTCTTCCTGGGGGAGGTCCAAGTATTGGTGGTTGACCACCTATCACTGTGGGAGGCTCGGGCATGATGCGGAGGGGTGCCACCAGAAAAAGCCTGAGCAAAGGGAATATGATGGGAGAAACATGCTGAGAAAACTATGTTCCTGATGTTACCAAGGCTGTTGCCCCAGAATCATACCCCTGCCCTTCCCGGGAATGGAAACCAATAGCTCTTATCTAAGTTTCAGGAGGAAGCTGCATAGAAAAAAACAAGAACTGGTTAGAAACATCTAGGCCCAAGATGGTGGAAGACTTGACTTCCAGTGGACTTTGAGCCTCACTGTACACTCGTTAGCTGCTAAATGACACACCCACCAGTGCCAGGACAGTTGACAGTTGCCATGACAACAAGCAGAAAAACCCAAACGACGACTGAAAAGGAGTATTAGATCAGTTCCGGGTCCAAACACATCCCTATTCCCGGATAACCCCTGAATATTCCTGCTCCTCTTTCCAAATCCCTCCCTTCACTCTGACCCTCCTATATGTTTGGTGTATGTGTCAGCTTCTCAACCCGGTTGGCCGCTTCTCCATTCTTTGGCCGTCCGGTAAAGCTTGCGCTGTCCCAGTGTCAGCACAAGTCTTGTTACTGGCTGTGCGATCCCTTTTCCTCCCTCCACCCCTCAACCCTAGTTTCCCCCTCCGGCCACATGAAGACACAGCATGAAGACAAACCAGGAAGAGAACCCTCATCAGGCCCTGGATCTGCCGGCACCTTGATCCCGGGCTTTCAGCCTTCACAACCATGAGGAGTGAATTCCCGGTGTTTAGGCCACCCAGACCACGGTACTTTTGTTACAGCAGCCCGAGCTGACTAAGACGAAAGGTCACTCCTGGAACTCACTGGCGATGCAGCTCTTCTTGGCAGAGCGGATATAGAGATGAAAGGACCACGTGGGTACAGTCAGTGCGCAAGCAACAAGCTATCACGTTTACTGCCTGGAGTAAGGTTTCTACTTTAACGTCGTAACTGCAGGGACAGCATACACAACACGGGAGACAAGGCTGTGAATGCATGGCGGGGTTGGGAGTGGCAGGTGGTCAGGGCAAGGCCTCTAGGAGCAGGCGATGCCCATGGGAGTAATGACCCCTTGGCGGTGCTGAACTGCACCCTGTAGAAACATGGCGGCCAAGCTGTCCACTTGCAGGGAGAACACCAAACATTCCTAAATCACGCAACACCGATAAAAGAGATTTCACATTTATATTCCATTGATCGGGCACGTTCTCACACGCTGGTAAAGAGTACAGTACATTAATAAATGGGTTCAAATGAACAATTACATGAGTCAAACCCATTACCGTCAACCAACCAAGACGTAGTTACTGAAGTTCCTACTATGCTCTATGGTATCTACCCCCATAAGCCCTACAATACAATCAGGGTGGCAAATACACACACAAAAGAATGAACTAATCAAAACCTAACATTCTCCTGATGGGCAGATTGTAGACCTCACCAGGATCATACCCTTGCCTGGTGTGGCTCATTTTTGTGTTTAGCTGGAATTATACTAAATTTTAAATTCTAAGAAGGCAGAAACTCCTTTTGCCAAAATCTCTGATCACGAGAGCACAGAGCAGGTGCGCCATAAATGTGCTGACTCCCTAAATTAACTGATGTGTCTAAGCTAAGCCTTCACCGTAATACCTTTAAGAGATTATTTACTGGTCTTCGAGGCATCTGTTTGTCTGACCTTCTTGTGGGCTATCCAGCCTTCCTGGTATATTTTTACGTTACATCTTCCTTAAAAACCATCGGTCCTTGATTCTTCTGATTCAATGTATCCTGGACTCTTTGCCTTCAATGTCCTCGAGGCCTAACCTTCCCCCTTACCTGAACCATCCTGTTCTCCCGGCACTTCATCTGCTCAGAATCACACCTGTGCCTTTGAGACTGAAAACCTTTCCTACCACTAAACTCCCTCCAGATTCATCCTTCCAACTCTACCCTTGTCTCCAGCCTCTACTCTGGTCTTTAATTCCTACGTTTTCAATGCCCACTCAGCAATAATCTTTGATCAAACCCAGACTAGCTCGGCCCACCACACGTGTGTGGCAGAATATAGGTCCCTTCTGTGCAATTCTCGAGCAAGCCAATCGGAGGTGTTAATATCACAAACAGTTCCTTATTCTCAAATGGACCATGGTTCAAAAGTCTATTTGTGAGTTCGTTATTGGGCACTTAGACTCTATTTTCCCAAAGGAACGACGTTGCAAAGGGTGGCTGGATCCCAGGGCCTGTTAATGCCTATTTAGCCTAGTTGCTAAAATTTATACTGCAGTCTCTGATTTTAATAAAACACCGACTATGGAAGTTACAAGGGACTTGGCTGTTAGCGGGGGCATAGGGAGCTGGGGCTGGGGCTTCATTTCCTGAAAGTTACGAAACATCCCGGAATTCTTCATTAGAATTTGCCTTTTAGGCGTTATTATGAAAAAATATATTTCCAGCTTAGCATAGATGTTCTTCCATTTTGTTTTCCTTCACAATTGAAAACACACATGACTTAAAGCCAAAAGTGGGCAACTCTGAGTAAAGGCTGATCCCTGAGCCACGCCAGACACTTTTCCCCAGACACGCTGTACGATGAACCCTGCGCTTCTTATCAGTAAGGTCAGCACTTGTCTCTGCCTTGCCGGGTTTTTTAATAAGATTCTATGAACACCACAGACAGTGCTGCCCTGTGATCTCGGGAAATGCTTGTCTCTCTGCTGATTCGCAGATCAGAGGTTCATCTGATGGCCCCTGAGCACAGCTGAAGCGCACCCCGCTCAGCCTACAAGCAGATGGGACCTGGAAGGCAGTTCTACTGTTAATCACTTTAAATTCAATAAACAAAGCGGGAGAGACAACCATTTCTAGAACCCGGATGCATTTTTACCAATTTGCAGATAGCAGGAATCTCTCCTCAAAATTAAACAGTGCCGGCAGCGGTGAACCCTGTCGAGGCAGGTCATCCTCTCCTTCCCCGAGCTCGGCAGTGTCCTGAGGAATTTCTGAGACGCCCTGGTAGCAGCGGCTGCCTCAGCCCTCACTTTGATGTTCTGCAAATTCCAACGGGCTCAGAGCTGACGATGCTGAAAAGCCAGGATGGCTTGAGTTTCAGGAGCAGCAACTCAACCAAATCAGCGTTAAAGTTAAAGGAGCAAAGTACCTTCTCCTGAATGACCCTTGGGCCTGTGAGCCTCTAATGGTCATGCTCATCCTCTAGACCACAGGTTCAAGAGAAGAGGAATCTGTAGATAAGAGGAATCTATTAAATGTGTCATGTTTCAAGGGCTTCCTATAATACAAATCATTTCCAGGAAGATGAGATTATACTTCACAGGCATGAAGCAAACATCCTAAAGAGATAATGTGGACTCTTGCTACAGGTACCCAGGTGCCTGCCTGGTACCCTTAGATCACCTTTTATCACCACCCCCATCAGGCTTTTCTCTACACTGGCTTTCTCTACCTCCCATAGAAGGTTTCCATTTCTGATTAAAAAAAAAAAAAATTATCTTCTCAGTGTAAACCTACTCAATTTACTGAATTCACACTGGCATACAACCTCTACAGAAGTCTTTCTGCTTTTGTTTTGTTTTTGTTAATCAGCTTCTTTGAACCTCTTCCACAATTAAAATACAGAAGACTTCCGTCACCCCAAATGTCCCCCCCGAGCCATTTTGCAAGCACTCCCCTCCCCTCCCCCACCGCCAGCATCCAGCCATCATTGATCCACTTCTGTTACTATAGTTTTGCCTCTTCTAGAATGCCATACAAATAGAATCACAGTTGCCAGTCTTTTCTGTCTGGCCTATTCACTTAGCTTAATCCTTTGAGATCCGTCCAAAGTTTTTGCACTTATCAATAGCTTATTCCTTTTTGTTTCTAAGTAGTATTCCAATGTATGACTATACCACAACTGTCCACTCACCTGTTATTATACACTGGGGCTGTTTCCAGTTTTAGGATATTCCAAATAATTCTACTATAAATATTTGTATACTAGTCTTTGTATGAACATGTTTTTATTTTTCTTGGGTAGATACCTAAATTGAAATTACTCCGTCATACCATCAATACAGATACATGCAGAGCACACGCATGTTTAACTTTATGGAAACCATGAGACTGTTTTCCAAAGTGGCTGCATCATTGCCTTCTCAACGGTCCCGTCTGAGCATTCTAGCTATGCCTCCTCCTTGTCAACACTGACACCAGCAGTCTGTTTAACTTCAGCCTTAGATTCTAATGGCTACGGTGTGTTAGATTTAGTAGTTTTAATTTGCATTTCGCAAATGACTAACGGTGTCAAATCTCTTTTAATGCTTAATGAATTAAATGGATTTCTATTTGCTGGGATTGCACGGCATACAACTAAGCACAGTGGAATAATTCACGTAATACACGGGGAATTTTTTTTTTTTTTTTTTTTTTGCGGTACGCAGGCCTCTCACTGTCGTGGCCTCCTCTCCCGTTGCGGAGCACAGGCTCCGGACACGCAGGCTCAGCGGCCACGGCTCACGGGCCCAGCCGCTCCGCGGCATGTGGGATCTTCCCGGACCGGGACACGAACCCGTGTCCCCTGCATCGGCAAGCGGACTCTCAACCACTGCGCCACCAGGGAAGCCCGCGGGGAATATTTTTTATATAGGGTAATAACAACCATGTACGGAGGCTAGCACCAAGAATCTCCCTTTAGGGCTGGAGACCCTATTTTTGCAGTTTCTCCTTTTCTTTTTACATCTTCCATCTCTCAAAGATCCACATTTTCCTGGAAAGTCATCCCCAGCAAGATTAGAAGAGAGATTCAGTAAGCGGGGCGCGTGAAAGAAACTGGGCAGCAGCTGCTCACCAGCAAGTATCATTTTTAAGAAAGAGACCATTTATTCACTTAGGCTTCAGAGCCTAGAAAGTTTGAAAACTATCAACCACCGCTATTTATTGAAAGAGGGTTTGACTAACAGTTGTGACAGCGCTCAAATCACCGACGTTAAAAACCTCCCTGAAAATATGTACTTCCTTTCGCTTCTCAAAGGACATTAAAGAGCACACCTAATATGCTTAATTTATTTTCTACAAAAGTAGATTTTGATTTTAGCGCCAGGAGTCCTTTTACATACTAAAGAAATGTGTTCTTGCATAGCTGTGTATAATAAGATCTCAAAAATAATGCAGATGTGTGAAAAAGCGTTTGCTATTTGAACCTCTACTATGGATCCTTTTTGCAGTGTGAGAAAGGAGGTCACCCTGTTTAAGAAATGATTTCAAAGTGGGACCCTCCCGCAGGAAGAATGTGACATCCCCATTTGTGAGGGATCCCTCAGCTGCGTATAAAATGACCCTCTCTAATTCCATGGAACAGTTGCTTCTCACACATCTGTCCAGAATGGATCTCAGGAAGTCACTGTCTATTCTGGGGACACAATGAATCACATTTAAAATCATCACACTAGATAAACAACAAGGTCCTACTGTAGAGCACAGGGAACGACATTCAATACCCTGTGATAAGCCCTAGGGGAAAATAATAAGAAAGGACGTATGTAGGTATAACTGAGTCATTGTGCTGTACAGTAGAAATTAACACAACGCTGTAAGTCAACGATACTTCAATAAAATTAAAAATAAAGAACTCATACAACAGAAAAAAAAAAAAAGTACTGTCAGTGATTCTGAAAGAGTCACAAATAACACATTAATCTCTAAAGTGCCTGATGCCCGCCAAGCTCCTTGGGCACCCCCCTCCCAAAAAGAATCATCACACTCACCAGGAATAATTTTACTGTCAACATAACAACCTCAACTTAATTACTTAATTTCCTGACCTTTGGAGATTTACATTTTTAACTTTTAACATATCCATATTATACATCTATAATATAGTCATTTGTTTAACTATCTCTGAAGTCGCCTTGATTCTTGGACGAATTATAAAGTGCCCAAAGCAAACACAATGGTGATTGAGTTTAGAAATTTTTAAACAAAGTACTGCAGAAAAAGTTGCTAGAGTATTTTTAATGAACTGCGTGATTAAGTATGTCAGCTAAACTTTGGCCAAGGGAGACAGAGTGCTATTAGTCTCACACAAGAAGATAAAATACCCCAACAAGGACCCACTGTATAACACAGGGAACTATACTGAATATTTTGTAATATTGAGTACTACAATACTCAATAATAAGAGAAAATAATTTGAAAAAGAATACATACGTATATATACATATACGTGTATACATATACATATATACGTATGTATAACTGACTCACTTCGCTGTACAGCTGAAGCTAACACAACATGGTAAATCAACAATACTTCAATTAAAGAAAAGATAAAATACCAACTGCAAACTAAAGATCTACATTTGCTCCACAGTGACAAATGCTAACATCTGTTACGCCCTCATAGGGAGCACGTCGTAGGTACCACAAAATCATCTCAATGCTTGACCTACCTATTTGCTGTATGATAAGACCAATTTCTTAATAAACATACGCTAACTTTAAAAATAAACCTTATGGATGCCATGTAAGAAAATAAACATGATAATATTAATTTCCCGACGTTGGGTTGATTTAAGCTTTTCACGTTACTATTTCGATAATACAGCCTTTGCACTTCCTACTTCTAAAGGCTTCTGGACTCTTAGAGGAATTATAATGTGTCCAGACTGTGTTTAGACCGGTGTGAACAACAAAAACAGTAAAAAACCCAAACATTTCTGAAAGAGAAATAGTGAAGGCAGATCATGGAAGATCCCCAAATGCACGTGCGGCAGCAGCAGGAGGCTGTGCTGGCAGCAGTGAAGGGTGTAGCCACGCGAGAAAATGGGCCCTTGGGCTCCCATCTCGGGTCCATGGAGGCGAAAGCACGGGACACGGAGGGCTGGGCCTCGCTGCCACTCACATACTCCCCAGCCACAGCTGACCCACCCTGGCCCGGTTCTGGAAAGAGCCTGTCCATGGGTCCTCTTCAGTTTTCCTGGAATCGCTGTCGTTGGGGAGAACAGGCTGTCACGTGCCTACCAACCTCTGCCCTGTTAGGGAAACATCTCACGTCAGCGTGGGACACTGTCACACACTTATACACTTCCTAAACGATCGCCTCCAGTCGGAAAAGTTAGGGGCATGTTCCATGACACACACGTCTTCAAAATCAATAAATGAAACCACATGAACCAGTAAAAGTGTAGGAAAGGTCTACATTTCCACGGGAGACCTCCACACTGACGACGGAGGGGGGAGGAAGCCTCATCGTGTTTCATCTGGGCGCCTGGTCGAGAGGCAGACCCCATGACCAGCCAGGGTGGGCGAGGGCGGGCAGCCTGGGACACTCCTCACCAGGCTCTCCGCAGACTGGCAAGGGCTCAGGGTTATGGAGATAAAGTTGACACTGAAATACAGAGCAAGGACAAAAAGCCTTCGTGTCACCTTTACCCATTAAGGGTCTATTATGTGCACATGCTTCTAGGGGTTGAGAGGCCCAGAGACAAAGAAAGAGCCATACAGACAACATACAAGTGCCAAGAATCACCACGTGCGCACATCCAGGCCGCAGGACTGAAGGCCTGTGAGGCGCGGGGGCCCCAGGCGTGCATTAGGATGCACCGAGGGACAGACCGGCGGGCTGAGCTAGGGGGAAGCAGGAGGACCCCTTCCCAGAGCCTGCAGGGAGCTGACGCAGGCTTCTACGTGTAAAATGCCCACCGGATGACACGCGTGCAAGACGCGAGGAGGACACAAAGCAGCTAAGGGGCCTTCACGTGATGAGGGTCTCGCCTTCTTCGGCATGATAGAGACAAAACCAAGAAAGGCGCTGAAGCAAAGCACACGCGGTGCTCGCTGAACAGTCGGAGGCCAAGAGGCAAGACGGGGCTGAGTGTAAGCCTCTCGGCAGGTGGATAAACCGGGCATCACCGGGAAAGGCACGGGAGGATGGCGGGGGTAGCCCGGGACTGGGGGTCAGAGCAGAGCGGATTTGGTTTAAGAGGAAACCCCTGTTCCCTGCGAGACCGTGGCGGGCAGGCCGGCTGGATGGCGGGGAACACCCGGCCTTGCTCTGGGGGGGCTCTGCTTCTCGGAAGCCACGCCAGCCACTGCGCCCGCAAAGTTCCCACGGAGCATCCACAGCTCGTTCTGTGTGGATCACATGACGCCTCCATCCACGCTGCCCCGAGAACGGAAAGGAAACCATCTGGGCAGTTTCCCTACTACTCCTCAGTGAGCAGAGCCAACAAAGCACATCGCTCAGCAGGTGCTGAGCTACGGCCGCCGCCCCCCGGACACCGACCCGGGCAGAGCCATCGTCCACTGTCGGCTGAGAACCACCTCCGCTCTGCTTGGTCCCCTGCGCGCATCATCACGTGCCCGGGGTCACGGGCTTCCTACTGAAGCTCTGAGAGGCCTGGAGGCATCAGCTTCGTGTACCATTCACACCTTCAGTAAGCAGGCGTGGATGTGACTGAGACACGGCCGTGCCCCCAGATCCAATCTCCCTGGGGACACGTATGGGGCACATCCACGGGTGCACATGCCAGGGAGGAAGGTCAAGCAGGGTCAGGAAGCAGGAGTCCATCGGAAACTGGACATGAGTGGCCAGTCAAGGAGACACCGACTTACAGGCCAAAGCACAACAGTTTACGCTTAACTGGACAAAAGGTCCCGACAGTCCATTTGAGGCCAGGAAATATAATCCATAGGTTGCTTTTAGGTTAGTTATTCATCCCACTTTAAAACAAAAACAAAAACAAAACCCACTTCACCCAAAATTAAAAAAACAAAAACAAAAACGGGCAATTTCACATGAAAGCTCTGATACCAGTTTCTCTTGGAAACTACAGCACAGGGGACCCCTGGGCCCATGTCCTGCATGGCCACTGCGCCTGAGATACAGGAAGGAGCTCTCCTGGCTACGACGCCTCCCCTCCGCACTGACTGCCCCTCAGTACTGGGCACTGGGCATCACGGGCTCCTGGGAATGTGCTGCTCCGTTTCTCTGCCCACCTGCCACTAAAAGTGGGAATAACCGTGAGGAGGGCGGCCACGGCCCCCTGGTTCAGGGATGCTGATCGACCTCAAACATTCCCTGCACGTTCCTGGCCCTGCAGGACTGTGCTGGACCCGCTCCCCTTGGTGAGCACCGTCTTCTTTGATCTTTAACGGGACACGACTGGTGCAGAGACACGCTCCCCCGACGGCTCCGCCCGGCTTCTCTCAGCGCTTTCTGGGCTGTTTCTAATACGGGTGCAGGGTTCTACATTCCACCCAGCTGACAAAGGATCAGCCTCTACAAATAAACTAGTAATTCTGAGAGAACATACAAATTCCCAGATGTAAAACCCAAAGGGATCCAGAGGAATGAAGATTTCCTGAAGCTTCTTAAATGGCTTTCTGCAGAGATTTCACCTCTAACACACACATACACATACACACACACACACACACAGAGACACACACAGACACAGAGCTTTCCAGATGGCTAGCATTTCTATAGGGAAAAATAAAGCGTCCACTTTACTATTAAAAACTTCGAATAAAATGGCATACTCGATGTAGTTAGGAACTTCTAAAGTGCCTATGAGAGCTTCCTTCTTTATATATATATTTTGGGGGTCCCAAGTCTTAGTACTAAAAGCTTAAAAGAAGAGATGAAAAGCTATTCTGAGAAAAATATATACATACATCCTATATATTATATATTTGGCATATATGATATATAAAATATATATATATAATACTTATATACTATATACACTATAATATACCATACCAAATAGTTTTATATATATATACACATCACAAACCATTTTTGTTAACCTTACTAAACTCTATTCAACAAATACTATGCTGTTACATACAGGTGATACTCAAAGTATTGGGGATATAAAGATATAATAGATTCCCCCCTGCCCACAAGTCTTTAAGAAGCATGCTTTCTACCAGGGACACAAGAATGGAAATGCTTGATTTGGTCAGAAGAGTAGCACAGGTCTACCAGACTGAGCATGTACTTCTGTGTGAATGTTGGTAGGTGGGACAGACAGTTTGCAATTATCCGCAGGCCCCACCACTCCTTAACGTACTATTACAGAGAGCTGTGAAAAAAAAAAAAGAATAATAACGTAAATGAAAGAGAAATAGATTCTAACAGGGGAGAAACAAGGAGCAAGAGCAAACTACTAAAAAACAAACAAACAAACAAAGCCCAGAGATTAGTTTATAATTGTCAACCTTTAAAGAGAACTAAAGAGGAAAATTTAATACTGGAAAATTTAGCAGAATTCACGATGGACAAAAGGGTATCCCAGCAAAGAATCAACTCTGCAAAGGAACTGCAACCTGACACCTGTCCTCACCCATCAGCATCCATGGAGGAACACCTAGACACCCCCTGGGAAGCTAGGCTTGGGGCGAGGGGGAAAGATCCTGGGTTAAGAAAGGTGAATTTCTTTTAACTTTTAAAAGTTTTAATTTAAGCATAGTTAATTTAGAATATTGTGTTAATTTCTGCTATACAGCACGGCAAAGCGATCCAGTTATACATATATCTATTCTTTTTCACATTCTATTCCATGATGGTTTATCACAGGATATTGAACATAGTTCCCTGTGCCCTACAGTAGGACCTTGTTGTTTATCCATTCTATATTTAATAGTTTGCATCTGTTAATCCCAAACTCCTAATTTATCCCTCCAGAAAGCTGAGTTTCTGCATCCTATAAGGAAACTGACTCAGGGCTCAGCTCAAGGACCTGTGTTACCCTCGGGGCACTCAGCAAGCCCACCTTCTCCCCATTTACTGCTGGACCCTCTCACCATCTGCCCTCCTGGGGAGGAGGGACCTCTCCGCTGATGCTCTCACTGCTACCTCTCGAGGCTCAGGTGACTGACCCGCAGATATGCTCCAATCTTTCCCGAGGGAAAGGATGGCTTAGGGGAGGGAGCCCTGCGTGGGGAGTGCAGTCTGGGCCAGGGGCGGGGCCGAGAGCCACACACGGTGAGGCCGGGGTGAGGAAGAGTGGAGATGAAGACGTCAGGAGCAGAAATACCGGGGTGGGGGGTTGGTAACAAAGCCAGGCGTGGAAGGGGCCGTCACCTTCAACAACAGCCGGACGACCTTTGTGGAGATGGAGACGGCGGAGAAGGCCAGAGGGATGAGGGGAGGGGAGGGGAGGGCGGGTGGACATACGGTTCAATTTTGGAGCCTGTTAATTACACGAGGTACCTTGATCCATCCTTCTCAGATGTACTTCAAAGCCTAATAAACTCCTCCAAGACAAGCTTTAAAGGTTTAAGTTATTCCCAAATTGAACAAGCCCGAAGACTCATGAGGGCTCAAATTCACTAGGTATCTGTGCTAGATTACCCCCCGTCCTCCAGAATAAAAGAAAACTCACCAACACCAGAAATATGTGGGAAATGATGATTTGCAGGAGACCAGAGTGTCCCTAGTGCTTGAAACTATGTAGAGAATAAAAAAAAGAGAAGCGGCTCTGTTCTCCAGACTTACATTTACTAGGTTCTAAATCCAGCCCAGATTTGACCTTTGCTTTAAATAGATTTTCCTGGAGAGAAGGGAAGAAAACATTGATTCATCCGAGACTTCTGAACGACCTACTGTTCACATTACTTGAAATAACGTCTGCTTTAAATCAGAATTCTTGAGACACGGAAATAAATATACCAAGAGGTTTCTAATTCTGTGCTTTCACCAACGGATTATTTTCATTCACAACAGTGGACGAACTTGATACGGCCTTTCCAGAAGAAGGCCTGCAACCACAGAGCCGAAGCCAGGGAGGAATCCATCAGATCGCTACCATCCAGGCTCAGGCTGCAGCCTGTCTCGAGATCAACGCGTTCAAAAGAACAAATAAGAGAAGTATGTCAAACGCAGAGGACTGTTCAGGGGTTTCCAAGGCCTGTGTTAATTTAGCAACACTTGGGGAATGAGGGAAACCTAGCGGCAAAAATGTTTCCAGGAAGATCGAAAAAGGTGAAACACGAATCATTCAATACCAGGACTGTTCCCTCCGTAAATGTGAAACATACAAGCTTCCCACACTGCTAAACACAGTCATTCAGATCAATGTCACCCGTGGAAGGGCTCATTAGGCGGTTAATCTATAATCCTGGCCTTAAGCCTTCTTAGTCTATCCTTTACCAGTTTTATTTCCTCTCACGAGTTTTGAGCGTTTCACTGTTCATTTTCCACCACTGTCAGAAGACAGCTGGAGAGAGAAATACAAATACAACTGACCCTTGAACAACACGGGGTTTGAACTGTGTGGGTCCACTTATATGGAGATTGTTTTCCAAAAAATATAGTGCCTGTCTTTTCATCATTTTACAGATCTTTCAATTAACTGGGGGGAAAAGTTTGTGTTCCATTAGAGATCACAATATGTGAAATCAAAAGAACGAGGCTTTGAGTCCTGATTCTACCCCAAATGTTTCAGCTTTCTGCCCTTGGGTGAGTTATCAATTCCTTTGTGTTTGAAGCAGAGATAGTAATACATAGATTTTTGACTACATGGGGGTCAGCACCCCTAACCCCTGCGTTGTTCAAAGGTCAACTAAATAAATCGAATAGAATTTATCTCAGACGTAGTTCAAAGCCTAATGAACTCCTCCAAGACAGCTTTTAGAGGTTTAAGTTATTCCCAAATTGAATAAGCCCGAAGACTCACAAGGGCTCAAATTCACTATGTAGCTCTGCTAGATTACACCCTGTCCTCCAGAATAAAAGAAAAATTACCAACACCAGAAATATGTGGGAAATGATGATCCGCAAGAGACCACTATCTATTTGCTTCTGGTTGGGGAAGAATTTGAAAATGTACTTCTGGTACCAATGTAGATAAACGATGTCAGGGCACCAGGCAGGTAATAAAAGTACGGTTGACATTAAGGAGTGGTGGGGTCTGTGGCCAATTGCAAAGTGTCTGTGCCACCCACCAATATTCATCCAGAAATACACACTCAGTCCAGGAGACCTATATGCCTCTTCTTCCAAATCAAGCATTTTGAGAATCTCATGTGTCTAGAAGACTTACAACCCAAAGGGCCAGCCACAGTCCATAGAGACAGGGCTAATGCAGAGAAGAAGCAGAAATCACTCATCCACACGCCCCGCCAGAACCTCCCCTTGGACGTGGCAGCTGACGCAGCTTCACACCCGAGGGCCATATGTTCACCGAGCCTCCCTCTTCACCCGTCTCCTCGGCTGTCTCACCCTATGCACCATTACTAAAATAGCCTCACATAGTAATATTAGCAAGTCATCTTTCTGTTTATGGTCTTTTGCTATTTCTGTCCTATCCAAGTCAGTATTTAGAGATCACTTTAATGTTTCGTATTTGTTTATTTTATGGCTTCTGTTATTAGAGCTTTCAAACCTTTTATGGCAAATGACCACAGAGTCTCTCTCTAGTTGCAGTAAGAATGTCTTCTTTGGGCTTCCCTGGTGGCGCAGTGGTTGAGAGTCCGCCTGCCGATGCAGGGGACACGGGTTCGTGCCCCGGTCCGGGAAGATCCCACGTGCCGCGGAGCGGCTGGGCCCGTGAGCCATGGCCGCTGAGCCTGCGGGTCTGGAGCCTGTGCTCCGCAACGGGAGAGGAGGCCACGACAGTGAGAGGCCCGCGTACCGCAAAAAAAAAAAAAAAGAAAAAAGAAAGAATGTCTTCTTTAAAACTCAAGGCAAGGGACTGCCCTGGCGGACCAGTGGTAAAGACTCCACCTTACAGTGCAGGGGACACGGGCTCGATCTTGGTCAGGGAACTAAGATCCCACGTGCCGCGGGGCAAATAAGCCCGCGTGCCGCAAAATACAGAGCCCACGTTCCGCAACTAGAGAGAAACCCGAGCAGACTGCGCACCGTATGGAAAAGATCCCACGTGCCACCACTAAGAACCGATGCGGCCAAAACTAAAGAAAATAAATAAATATTAAAAAAAAATTAAAATTCAAGGCAAGACTGTTAGGTATAAAAAAAAATGTTGGGCTTCCCTGGTGGCGCAGTGGTTGCGAGTCCGTCTGCCGATGCAGGGGACGCGGGTTCGTGCCCCGGTCCGGGAGGATCCCACGTGCCGCGGAGCGGCTGGGCCCGTGAGCCATGGCCGCTGAGCCTGCGCGTCCGGAGCCTGTGCTCCGCAACGGGAGAGGCCACGACAGTGAGAGGCCCGCGTACCGCAAAAAAAAAAAAAAAAAAAAAAAAAAAAGTCATTAATATGTGTGAAACCAGGCAGAAGGAAGCGGCCTGGACAGCAAGTCAGCCTGAGCTCCGGGCCCTGTGAGAGTACCACCCTTAAGTAACTCACCCATCCACTGCAGGGGGCGGGGGGAGCTTATTATTTTATTTTATTTCATTTATTTTATTTTTGGCTGCTTTGGGTCTTCATTGCTGCACGCGGGCTTTCTCTAGTTGCGGCGAGCGGGGCTACTGTTCGTTGCGGTGCGCGGGCTTCTCACTGCAGTGGCTTCTCTTGTTGGGGAGCACAGGCTCTAGGCACATGGGCTTCAGTAGTTGTGGCACACGGGCTCAACAGTTGTAGCTCGCGGGCTCTAGAGCACAGGCCCAGTAGTTGTGGCGCTCGGGCTTCGTTGCTCCGCGGCATGTGGGATCTTCCCGGACCAGGGCTCGAACCCGTGTCCCCTGCACTGGCAGGCGGATTCTTAACCACTGCGTCGCCAGGGAAGCCCGGGGGAAAAACCTTCAATGCTGCTGTCAACCAATCCACACACGTGAATCCTCAGAGCAGGGCTTGCAGCCCAAGAACTCTGGGGAAAGACATCCTGCAGCTGAGAACCAATCGGGTTCAACAGTCCTCAGGGTGTAACATTATCAGTCGCCCTGCAGAAACCCACCAGGTGACAGCTTTGCCTACAAAGTAAGCAACGGGCACAGATCACCTCGCCAGCCGTGGACCCTGTGCAGAGAAAATAACCCCAATAAAGAAGGTGGGGAAGATGACTCTCTTGTGAGTTTTCAACACAGACGAAGAGAAGTGTGGCCAATTACAGCAACAACACAACTAAGGAAAACAGCGGCCGGGGAGCAGGCCAGGCTGACCCAGCCATTCCATCCGGAGGGCGCATGGGGCCCCAGGGCCAGACTGCGGGGAGGGGCTTTACTCCATCCTGGTCACCATCTCTCAAACCTGTGAGGTGTTTGGAGAGGAGGGTGGAGGGAGGGTCCAGTTAACCACAGACCACGAGGAAGAGGGAAGGCTAGGAAGGCCGACTTTGGAAACGCAGTGTGGCTGCCTGAGAGCAACGCTTCCCCAAATCTTCCCACATTTTCATTAAAACTGCAATGACGCTTCTTACTGTAATAGAGTCTGAATTACAAAGAACGGCAATCATAAGTTTCTTCCCCAAAACATTAGCTTTCCTGAGGCTACAGTTACGCACATGTAGTCACGCACTGAGAACAACGTGTGGTCGTTTTGCTTCTGTTTGACGTGTTTTTCTTCTACGTTTCAGCCAAGGACCCGAGTGTTCTTTTTGGCCTCGATTACAGTCAAACACAGTCACTTGGGTAGAGGCTCGCCCTTTATCAGTGAGAGGGCGAACCAGACCCCATCCCCAGCGTCAGCCCAAAGCTTTACCCTCATCCCCCCTGTTCTGAAAAGTACACGGAATGGAACAGACCGCTGAGGGTCTCCTTTTTCCTTGCCATCTTAGATCACTGTTTTCACACATTTTCAGCAAGTAAATCATTTTGAGGTATTCTCAAGGAGCCGCCTGCTTTGTTTTGGTAAGAGGCAGGAGGGAGGTAAAAAGAGAAGGAATGAAATGGCCGGATCTATGGAGGAGAAGCAGGCCCGTCCACAGTTTCAGTAGACCACATCCCTCTTCCCACCGGGAGAAACCGCTGCTCCTGGAGCTGCCCTGGAAACTGCGAGAAGGGCTCCCCGCTGGCTTCCTTCCCCGACTGGGCTCAACAGAAGGGCCACTGCCCAGAGCCCACGGCGGCCAGAAGGGCAGGAATGCACACCGGCCGCGCTGCTACCCCGAACCACACACCTGTCCATCTCTGGAAGAAACACAAGCATGGAAACTTAGAGGAACCACTAAGCGAGGGGAACACAAACATTTCACCCCGCACCCAACACAGGACGAATCTTTTAAAACGTCAGCACTGAGGCCAAGCTCATCTTCAAAACCAGCTGTTTCCCTCTCTTTAGAGAAAACATCCCAAGGCTGTTTGATCACATTGTCTGCAGTGACAATTACCAGGGGGCGGCTGGCACACTGGACCCTGTCAACCCGAAGACCTCAGGCCCATTTAGATGCACGGAGTCCCTTTTATAAAACCTGCAAAGAAACGCCACGTGCCGGGAACCCAAAGGCCTTGCCAGCTGAGATGAGTAAAACCATGAATGGAGAAGGCACCTTCGTGATGGTCACGTGAGCCCCTCACTTTACTTTCAGAGAAATGGGTACAGAGCTCGTAACGGCACGACCCGTGGAGGCTGCAGACCACGCCCCTCATCTAGAGCTTTCCACGCTTGGCACTTTCCTTCCCTCCATCTCTGCACACGGTCCTCTGAACCTGGAGCATGGCCTCCATGACCTTCATGCCCATGTCCCTTTAGCCATATCACTTCCCAGGCTGCCACAGCTAACCCTAAACAGGTGGCTTGAACAACAGAAAATCACTCTCTGGCTGGCAGTCTGAATTCGAGGTGTCAACAGGGCCAGAATCCTCTGAACCCTGAAGCGGGGGGTACTTCCGGCCACTTCCTACCGTCTGGCGGGTTGCTGACTGCGGCCTCTGCGCCCGCGCTCTCCCTGTGCACACGCATCTCTCCGCAAGAGGACGGGGCCCACCCCTCCAGCAAGTCCTCATCTTGACTGATCCCATCTGCAGTGACCCTGCTTACAAATACGAATCCCGACTCTGCCCTAATCCCCTTGACCTCCTGGGTTTCATTTTTCCTAATCCACCATCAACAGTTCATGCTCTCATCTACAGAGCATCAGGGGAGAAAGACACTAAAGACCACGTGGTCTCAGAGAATGTCACTCGACCTGGAAGGGGCCCAGGATGGTGACCTGGACCCTGCCCTCCCTTGATGGTCCCTCCCAATCCCCACCTTAGTTTCAGAGCATTCATTCATTCATTCAGAAGATTTGCAAATACTTACTGTGTGCTACTAGGCAGTTAACTTATGTTCAAGATTTGATGGTACCCAAGATGAACAGAATCCCCTGCTCCCAGATTAAGAGTGTGTCAGGAATATGCACAAGTGAACACGTGGTGCTAAGTGTGACAAGGGCCAGGATTCAGGCAGCAAAGGAAGCTACCAATGCATCCAGGAAGCCCTAACCCCAAAGGATGTCACATCCCATCATCTCCCCCCGGAGTCTGTCTCCGGCCTTCTGATGCTGCACCTCTACCCCGGCGACAGCAGTCGATTCCACGGCTTCTGCTGGTTGGCTCCCAACCACAGCCTCAACGTCCCTCTGTGCTTACAGCTGGATATCCTCTTGCCGTTGTCCGGCAGGAGGTCCCAGTAGCACCGGGAACTCATTAAGCCCACAGCCAAGGTCCTTGCCAGATTTCCAGTCTGTCCCTGCACGACTATTACTTTCTACTTAATTTCACCCCCAGACTCTCAGTCATTCAAACTGGAATCCTGTTATCTTTCCTAACCCTTCCTTCTCTTTCACCCACCCCTCCTCCCCCACCCCAAATTGCTTAACTGGTTTCCAAGCGTAATTTTTAAATTCTTCCTAGAACACTTTCCATTATTGTCTACTTTTTTTCCATTACCATACCCTAGATTCATGTTCTCATTAATTCATCGTGAATCTCGTAAAGACATCTGCACCGGATTACCTCTTCTCAAATCTCTACCAACTGCAACCCAACTTACAGATAGATAACTTGCATTTTCGTCACGTGTTACAGCTTATAAAATGCTTCCAAACAGAAACAGACTCACACACACACAGAACAGACCTGTGGTTGCCGAGGGGGAGGGGGACGGGAGAGGGAAGGAGTGGGAGGTTGGGATTAGCAGATGCAAACTATTATATAGAGAACGGATAAACAACAAGGTCCTACCGTAGAGCACAGGGAACTATATTCAATATCCTGTAATAAACCTTAATGGAAAAGAACACAAAGAGAAAATGTACATAGACGTATAACTGAATCACTTTGCCATACAGCAGAAATTAACAACACTGTAAATCAACTAGACTTCAATAAAATAAATGCTTCCACACCAACCACCTTTCATCCCCAGGTCAGCCTGCAGTGGTCGGGAGAGTGAGAATTATTCTCCTTGTCTTGGGAAGAGGAACTGGCCTGAGGGGTTAGGTGACCTGCCCAAGGTCACAGAGCAGAGGCAGAGCAAGCTCTCAACCCCAGGTTGGACTTCAGGTCCTGACCCCACTGCCACACTGCTGCACAGTCATCCTCGTTCCAACGGACACCTCCGACTCCAGCTCTCTGCACAGAACACGTGTCCGGCAGACAGCCACAACCCGGGAGGCGTCTCCCGGATGCGGCTCTAGCGGCCTCGCCCCGGCTGGCTCCCCCAACCCTGCCCTTCTGCTGCAAACAGCCCATCCCCACCCCTAGGCGCTGCTCTCGGGGGAGCGGGAGGAGCCGGCACCTGGAGGGAGGCGCGAGGCTGAACCAGCAGTGATCGCTCGGCGCCTTGGGTCTAGGTAACCCAGTAAGCTCTGCAGCTCCCCAGTGGGGCTTTTAACTCCATCAACTCAGCAAGGCTCCTGGCCACGACCTCCAGCTGCTGCCAGCCCCATCATGGAGTACCTGTCCCTTTCTCCCCAACCTCTTCCATGATTGTAAGATGACCACCCTAGGCTTGGAAATCTATCCAGCACCAGAGGCCATGACTGCTCAGTGGGGTGAAGCTCAACCTCCCACACAGAGCTGAAGGCCAAGTTCTTGCCACCACGAACGACCTGTGCCTCCATGACCGCTCCCCACCTCCCTCAGCCCAGAGACCTGAGCAGGCAGGAGCCATCTTCCAATGATCTTAAACTTCTTACATTCCTACATCAGGGCCACCATGAAAACCTGACTTTCTCTGAAGACACCCCTTGCCTCATAACCCCCTGTGGTATTTTCTGTGTCCCCCACGCCCTGCTCCCCCTTCCCTCCTCTCTCGTGTGCCTCGCATTATCACGGGGCTCCTTCCAGCATCTCTGGACCTCTCTCATCACCACCTCTCCTCCCTCTGAAGCATCATCCACAAACATCCTTGCTCCCACCCTACTTGCAGTTATTGGATAAACTCTTTCAAGTTCTCTTTTTGAGGACAGAGGAGATTAAAGATGGTTGAATTCAAACACAAACTGAAATCATGACAAGACACTTTCCCATAAAAACCCCGACAGAGAACCCAGGCCGTCTTTTTCCTGCTGCCTGTTACTCCCCTTAGACTTTACCAAGACCAAGATCCTCTACACTTCCTAAATTGATCTCCCCATTCACACTTTTCCCCAGAACCACCTTCTACCACCTCCTGCCTGTTGGAGCACCACTCATTCTTGAAAAAGGAATGTGATGCCTCTCCCGTTCTGAGTCTCCTGGGAGCTCCAGCCCATGGATCTTCCTGACCACCTTCTAACAAGTCACACAGAAGCCAGGCTAAGGTATTTACATGTAAAGTCTTAAAAAACAGGAAACCGTTACGAGTGTTAGACCAGCATCATCGATAGAACTTTCTGTGATGATACAAATGTTCTTCTGTTCTGTCCACGTGTGGCCAGTGAGCATCTGAAATGTGGCCGATGCAACTAAGGAGCTAATATTTCCATTCTGTTTAACTAAGTTAAATAGCCATATGTGGCTGGTGGCAACTGGAGTGGGCAGCAGATTTCTAGACTAAGTTAATGCCAGGATAGAAGTTTTTAAAAAGATGAGTCTGATCCAGCAGGCAGGCAGACAGTGTGCTGGGGACCCAGCGAGAGAAGCTAGCCAGGAGGCCCTGGAGGTGATGTGGACAGATTTCTCTTTCTCTAGAAAGGAGAAGAAAGCACTCTGTCCTATCACCAAGGCACTAGGAAAAGAAAAATGAAGGGGAAAAAAAAAAAGGAGTAGGGAGTTTCCTAAATCCCTTCAAAAAAAATAAAAATAAAAAAGACTAGAGAAGATAAGACACTTTTCTGTTTGGGAGTCTTAACTTGTCAAATTGAATTTCCTATTGAATAACTCTACCAGTAAGAGATTTTTATTTTTATTTTTTTAGCGGTACGCGGGCCTCTCACTGCTGTGGCCTCTCCCGTTGCGGAGCACAGGCTCCGGACACGCAGGCTCAGCGGCCGTGGCTCACGGGCCCAGCCGCTCTGCGGCATGTGGGATCTTGCCGGACCGGGGCACGAACCCGTGTCCCCTGCATCGGCAGGCGGACTCTCAGCCACTGCGCCACCAGGGAAGCCCCCAGTAAGAGATTTTGATTCCCTACTAATAAGTTCATCGTTCTGTCAAGTCAAATACGAAATAATTATTTTCTAGGAAGAATATGTAAAATGTAAAATAATCACGTAATAGGCTATCCCAGTTTTTCCTTTCCACATTGGCAAAATTCAACCTTCTTATTTTGGCACATGTAAAACAATCGATTTGTTTCTGATGAAGCGTGGGGAGGCTGGGTAGAGGTAGTGGGGTGTTATGATATGCTCACGTATCAACAAACTCAACTATTGCCAGGGAAATGGTTAGGATGTCCTGAGGGAGAGTTCACAAGCGGTCCCTGAGCCAGGTTAGATCTCACCCCCATGAAACGACTTGTTTCTTTACCACCCTCTCCTCACACAGAGGTCTGGACTTTGCCAGTATAACTCAACTTTAGGGAAGAGCTACTGAGTATAGCAAATTCGGAAATATCTAAGCCACGCAGGGGAAAAAACAATCTAGCTCACCTCCCTGCCCCTGACACCTGTGGACATTAAGGACATCTGAACATCTCTATGCTTGAGCTCTCAATTTAGAAACATAGTCCTTAATTTGAAATTTCAATCCTCTGATTTGTACCACCAATCAGACCATGAGCTGACAACCAGTATCTTCTAACCTGTCAGAAGACTTACCCTCCAAGGCACTCCAAGTTTTCAAATAAGTAAACAAACAAGTAAATAAGTAATATAATTATAGTAATTGGATTTATGTAACCTAAATCAAAGGAAGAAAGCACCAACTGGGGGATCTCCATTTAAAATGTCCTTTTTTCATAGAAAACAAACTTAGGGTTACCAAAGGGGAAAGGTTGGGGGGAGGGATAAATTAGGAGTTTGGGATGAACATACACACACTACTATATATAAAATAGATAAGCGACAAGGACCTACTGTAGAGCACAGGGAACTCTACTCAATATTCTGGGAAAAGAATCTGAAAAAGAGTGTATATATGTGTATTTATATATAACTGAATCACTTTGCTGTACACCTGAAACTAACACACTGTAAACCAACTATATTCCAATATAAAATAAAAAAATAAACTAAAATACGGTGTTCTTTTCGGAGCCTCTCCGTCACTCACTGGGAGAACTCAGGCCTGCTAACTGAAGGTAAGCTTATTCAACCCACAAACTCCAGCAGAGCCCAGGAGAATATTTTCAACACTCTTCCGAACACCTTCACCCTCTGAAGTATGCTCATCAGAACAAAAATTAATGCCCAGATCTTCTAAAATGTGTGCGTACGATATCTTTCTTTCATAATCCTGTCCTACGTCTGGTGGAATGACTTCACGTTCTATCAAAAGCACAAGAGATATTCGTGCGCAAAGGTTGTGTCATCACATTTCCCAAAATATTAAAGTGAGAAACTACTTGGTAAAACGCCTAACTTCCACATAGTCGTTGGCATCTGAAAAAAAAACTGGAGGCATTTCCCAAGGTGCCACTGTGCACCTGGCCTGCCGTGACTCCGTCTGTCCTGTTCTACAACTCGTATATCCACCAGGCTTGATTTCAACAGCAAGGATGTGTACACACAGCACGCCTTCTGGAAAGGAAGAATGTCAGACATTTTTAAGCATTTCAAGATTGACAACTGCAGGGCAGTGGCCCTGGAGACAGCCAAATGGCATTCCAGGTCACATGACCCAAATCCTCAGGACACCACAGACGCGTAAGGTACATTGCTGCCATTCCCCAAATTCCACCTCGCCAGGCCTCCCCCTCCACCTCGTGGGGACCGTGTCTGTTTCATCAGTTCACCTTCTTTGTAAAGCCTGACGCTAACAAGCAAGGCAGATACATTCAGGGAGCAATCGGAATTAGGGACAAAGGGAGTGAGAAAAAGCAGGTTCACCCCCATTTGGTTCCAGAACATTCCCATGAAAACAGAGACAGAAAAGGGCAAAGAATAGAAGGGTCCTTCCACGGCTCCTTGCATCCATTTGGTGACTGACTGCAGTTTGCTTTCAAACCACTCAGAAACACGACCAGTGAATCTGATACGTTCAAAAGCCCACCAGTGAAATGATATTCGGGAGGCAAGTGGGAAATGATACAGATGTGGTTTCAGCCTCCAAGCCACGGCTCACTTCAGCACTACTCCCCACTCCGTGCCGTTTAAAACTACAGTCACACTGTCATTTTGAAAAGTGATGCAAGCTTCACTCTCGATAACCAAGCATTGGGAAGAAACGCGCTGCTGAGGATTTCGGGGTGCGGAGGATGTGCCAGAGAAGAGTCTTTCTTTCGAAGTTTCCATCTCATTTTGCTCTCCGAGTCCGACGGGAATTTTATACTCTTTAGAGGAAAAGGGAGTAAGAAACTTAAGTGTGTTTCAGGGATTGTAAAGTGACAAATACACCACCTGCTAGGAGAGAAAGAAACAAGAGGGCAGCCCTGGCAGGGAACCCATTCTAACCTCCTCATGCTGAAATACAGGGGCCAACAGGCATCAGAGACATTTAAAAGCCAATTTGTTTCAACCAACTCAGGACCTAATGACTTGACTGGGGGCCTAAAATGGACTGGAACTGAAAAAAAACATTATGTGAGGAGGCATAATTTATAAAATACTTACAATTTGCATGCTTCCCCCCACAGATGGCCGAAAACAAAAAAAAAAACAAGCTTAGAGCCTGCCCTAGGTCCCTGTGGAACAGATACAGTTTCTTGGAGGCATGCATCTGGACCCTCAACAGGACCCCTGGAAAGGCACCTCGACCAGGATGAATGTGTTCACATCACAGAGATCTGGTGGCTTCTCTAAGCGCAGAAATATTACTTTGGGCAGAAAATGGAGATCCTTGGATGGACAGCTTTTAACCTAAGACATCATTTTTCAGGCAGGGTACGGCCATGATGGAAACAAAACCAAACGGGATTCCATAATTGCAGTCAAGCTCTTGGGTTTCTTCTGCTGCACCACACACAAAAAAGTTTAAAACACAGGCTTCAGGGCTTCCCTGGTGGCGCAGTGGTTGAGCGTCCGCCTGCCGATGCAGGGGACGCGGGTTCGTGCCCCGGTCCGGGAAGATGCCACGTGCCGTGGAGCGGCTGGGCCCGTGAGCCACGGCCGCTGAGCCTGTGCGTCCGGAGCCTGTGCTCCGCAGTGGGAGAGGCCACAACAGTGAGAGGCCCGCGTACCGCAAAAAAACAACAACAACAAAAAACAACACAGGCTTCAGGATGACAAAGCAGCAAACGGACTACAGAATTTCCACCCCGCGTTCTGTACCATCTTTCAGGTTTTTCCCCTAAAATCACTTTTTATTTTTCTCCCATCCCCCTGTGGAACCAAGTGTAACTAGGACTACACAAGCAAATAAATACATCTTCTGAAGTACGGGGTTCCTTTTCTGTTAGTTCAGTAGTCTAGTCATTTTCCTTTCTTTTTTTAAACTCCGGTGTTGTGAATCATTCTTTGTAAGCCTAAACCGTTTTCCCCACTTACCAAGAGCTTTTCTGGTAGGGTAGATGGGAGACCACAATTCCATTTGTGTTTGAGGTAAGAAAGCGAGCTTACTAGAGGAACAAAGCAGGGTAAACAGGGAGCGATAAATGCCAATTTGTAAAATGTCATGAAATTACAGTAAATTAGTCGGTAAGGCTGTAATGACACTCAGTATCACATTGGTTATTTTTTTTACTTCCATTCCTATAATTACATCCGTATTATACACGACAGGATTACAGTAATAAGACTCAATTTCCTGTGTGGTGTACAGACATCAGAGTCATTGCTTTCCAGTTATAGCAATTGGTCTCATCACGGGTCACCTTGTAACCGATCCAGAATCTCTGAAGTTAAACAAGAATTATCAAGTAGAATTCCTTATAAATGTATAGAAGGCCGTCAGCATTCACGGGCAAGGATCGCAACAGAAAGGTACAAACAGTGTGATCTCAAAGCCACGTGAGGAGCTAGAGGTCAGGAAGAATGCCTGTCTCCCCTCCGGTCCTCCTCTCCCGACAGGACAGGGGCTAAGTGGAAAGATGGTGCTAATGTGGGAATTCTGTGATTTTTCAATCTAAAACACCACACATATTTTCCTTCTGAAGACGGAAGCTGGAGAGGTTATTTTCAGGGCATATACCGACCATGAAAACTACCACGTGAACAGTTTTTGTCTTTGTCCTGCGCCCTCGTCTTTCCCACGTTGTCTTGGATTATACACGTCCCCAAAGTCTCCCAAACCACCTGAGCCTGCCCTGTCCCATTGTGGCTCCCACTCTCTGTAATCGCCTCCTTGCTCTGTGACCCAGGCTCTTCCGGTCTTAAATAAGCATGTTCGCAGTCTTGGAATGTTTTAATAGCTATTATATGCAAGGGAAATTAGATTGACTATATATTAGCTCAAAAAGGCAGAACCGGGACCCACTGGTACAGATTTTGACCCCGTCCTAGGGTCAAATCCACGCACACTCGGAAGAGTAAATCGGCCAGTGCCTGGCAACCAGAAGAGGCAGCTCCAGAAATGCTGCTGACAAAGGAATTTAGAGAATGAAGAAAAGAAATGGGAGCCGGGGGCTTCTCTGGTGGCACAGTGGTTAAGAATCCGCCTGCCAATGCAAGGCACACGGGTTCGAGCCCTGGTCCGGGAAGATCCCACATGCCGCAGAGCAACTAAGCCCATGCGCCACAACTACTGAGCCTGCGCTCTAGAGCCTGTGAGCCACAACTACTGAGCCCGTGTGCCACAACTACTGAAGCCCGCGCGCCTAGAGCCTGTGCTCCGCAACAAGAGAAGCCACCGCAAGGAGAAGCCAGCTCACCGCAACAAAGAGTAGCCCCCGCTCGCCACAACTAGAGAAAGCCCGCATGCAGCAACGAAGACCCAACACAGCCAAGCATAAATAAATAAATTAATTTTAAAAAAAACATGAGACGGGCAGAAACACTGGACATGGAGGGAAGGATGAAGAGGCAAGAGGCAGGAAGCCACCATGACAACACAGGTGCGAGGCCGAGGCTCGGTCAGCTGAGAGAGAAAGTAAGGGGAAGAGAACACCTCAGCCCAGACTCCATCCACTCAGCGGGGGCCTTGACCCCGGGGCAGGAGTCTGCTGGGCAGAACAGCCGATTCAGTCACCCCCAGGCAGGAAGACATTCCCAGGCTCTGAAAGGCTGCTTGAACGACAGCATGTTTCCATAAAATATTACTACTCAGGTCTCAAAGTGGAAATACATGCCTTCAAAAAGTAGTTACCCGCACCCATTAGAATGGCCAAGCTCCAGAACACTGACAGCAGCAAATGGTGATAAGGATGTGGAGCAACAGGAACGCTCACGCACTGCTGGTGGGAACGCAAATGCTGCAGCCACGCTGGAAGGCGGCGTGGAAGTCTCTTACACAACTAAACACACTCACGCATGATCTAGCAAACTCACCCCTTGGCATTTACCCAGAGGAGATGAAAACTTATGCCCACATAAAAACCTGCATATGGATGTTTATGGCAGCTCCATTCACAATTACCAAAACGTGGAGCAGCCCAGGTGTCCTTCAGTAGGGGAATGAATAAACTGGTCCATCCAGACGATGGACTATTATTCAGCACTAAGAAATGAGCTATCAGCCATGAAACCACACAGAGGAAACTTAAATGCATATTGCTAAGTGAAAGGAGCTTATCTGAAAAGGGTACATGCTGTATGACGCCAACTCTAAGACATCTGGAAAAGGAAAAACAATGGAGACAGTAAAAAAAAAAATCAGTGTTAGCCAAAGGTTGTAGGGGAGAGGCAGGGATAAATAGGTAGAGCACAAAGGATTTTTAGGGCAGGGAAAGTATTCCATATGATACTGTAACGATGGACACCTGTCATTATACACTTGTGCAAACTCACAGAATGTACACCAAGAGTGAACCCTCAGGTAAACCATGGACTTTGGGTGATGATAATGTGTCAGTGTAGGTTCGTCTGTCGTGACTCTGGTGGGGGATGTTGACGGTGAGAGAGGTTATACATGTCAATCTTAAAAGTCCTCATCACACACAAAAATTTTTTCTGTAACTATGTATGGGGATGGATGTTAATAAGACTTACTGTGGTGATCATTTTGCAATGTATACAAATGTCACATTATATTGCACACCTGCTAGTATAATGATATATGTCAATTATATTCCAAGTTAAAAAACATATAAATAAATTAGAAAAAAATCAAACACAAAAGAAGGCAGCATGGGACGCTAAGTAAAAGAAGTCAGACATCAAAGGTCACTTAGTATATGGTTCAGTTTATATGACATAACCAGAGTGAGTAAATCCACAGACAGAAAGCCGACTGGTGTTCGCCAGGGTCTGTGGGGAGAAAGGGATGGGGAGTAACTGCTTAATGGGCACAGAGTTTTATTTTGGGACTAGACAGAGGTGGCAGTTGTACAACATTCTGAATGTGCTAAATACCACTGAACTGTCCGCTTCAAAATGGTTAATTTTATGTTATGTGAATTTTACTTCAATGGAAGAGTAAGCTGGCAAAAAAAGTAATTAGCTCTAATTTTGTTTTCCTTCTGCTAGTCATATAAAGAAAATAACCAATGCTTATCCCTTGTAAGAACAGATGGAACAAAATCATTCCTCTACAGAGATACCAGAAGTCCCAGAATCATTTCAGCCTTGCCCCTACCCAGATAACCTAGTTGCAAATCCATCTCCAAGTTTTACTCCTTTGACCTAATCTTCCTGAAAGCAAAGTTAAAATGCATGTTCATTTCTCATACTGCAGCTTGGTGTCAGAATCTCAGAGCTTAACATGTGTAACAATGAAAAGAGGGAAAATACCCAAAATACCCACTTTGAAGTCAAAAAATTCAAGTAATTATGATAATAAACCCCAGTATTTCAGATAGAGAAATTTAACCTGAAATCATTAATTTTAAAACTACTGTTTTTAAGATTTGACAATTTAAATGTTCCAAAGAATCTCTTCCCATGAAGGTTAAGGCCTATGTCATACCATGTCAATTTTTGAAAACAGGAAGGCAAACCCACCTCGGCCTGGGTAAACATTTTATGTTTACCATCCCGTGATGTCCTTCTCACCAGCCAATAAAAGGCAAAGGAAAGAAACACCATTCTTAATCTTAAAATTTCTATCACACATTTTATGAATATACAAGGCTTAATAATCCAGCTCTGGATTTCAAAACCTAGCCAACATGGTTACCATGTGCAACTTTAAAATCCAAGTTTCTGGAATTCAAGGTTGGATGAAGCCCTTACCTGACACAGGCACAACTGCGCAAACACTTATGAGTATTCCTCCCCGTGAGCCCCATAACCGTGACCATATTTCACGCGTGCAGCTGAAGCCAGATGAAAGCCATGTTCCGGGGAATGAAAGTTTACACATAGCATCTTGCACTTGGTAAAAAAGATAAATCATCCCAATTCTGACCCGCATATTCTGAAATACTCGATAAAGCTGAACGGTCCGTCGTGACTTCCGGGTCCACTGACATTACCCTGAAAAGCTAGACATTAACTTGAACACTAGTTATCAGGAAATAGTTACCCTGTACCTCACCGTGCGTGGAGAATTCCACCTCCAGGACTTTGCCAACCATGGCCTCTTGTTCCTGTCCTGGACCTGTGCACTCTGGAAGAAGCCATGCCCGTGTTGCTCCCAGTCTCAAAGGCTTTCTTTACCTATGATGCTATGGGAAATGATTTTAGTGATTCTATAACATTCCAGACCAAAGGGTGGATCTTCCTGAGCACATGCAACAGATGTCTTTTAAGTGTCATTGTCCTTGCAGTTAGGATAACATCCAAGGAAGTTAGTTATGTCACGTGTTCCCTCAAGGAAAAAGGTCACTAGATATGCAGGAGAAAAGGAAAGCCAAGCCTGGGGAAGCCAGAACCTGGTGGGCTATGGGAATGTGGAAAAAACCTTTCACGTGTCTTCTTCCACGGTGTCTCTGGTTCTCTCTGGAGGGCTTTTTACATCTTCTTTACTGACTGGTTCCCTCTCCCTACCCAGTTTTGGCTTCACGGGACCCATCCTCGCCAAACAGACCTGAACTTCATTTGACTTTCCAGCTCCAGCAACCACTGATCCCTGGCAACTGCTCTGTCTTGAACAGTGTCTTGCGGCATTCTTTCTTCCCCAACTTTATTCAGGAATGATTGACAAATACAGTTATACATAATTAAAGTGTACACCATGATGATCTGACAAACACGTACACTGTGGAATGACTGCCAAGATCAAGACAGTTAACATTCATCTCTTCACATAGTTGACTGTGTGTGTGTGTGTGTGTGTGTGTGTGTGTGTGTGTATCATAAGAATGCTTAAGATCTACTCTCAGAGACTCTCAAGTATATATAAGATACCATATTATTAACCACAGTCACCATACTGTACACCAGATCCTCAGAACTACTACGTCTTATAACTGAATATTTGTGCCCTGGGGCACTCTTGTTGGCATAGTTCGTCTTTTGAGTCCATCTGCATCCGTGCCTCTGTTGGCAACTTATAGACACACTTCCTGATAGTGACATGCACGGTCCAACCAGCTGAGAGGAGACAGAGGGTCATGTAACCCACCACCCACCCCGAAAGTGGTGTGGGTGGGGTGAGCTGTAATAAAATCTCAAATATCATTGCAAACAGTGACAGTTTTACTTCTTCCTTTCCAATTTGGATTCCTTTTCTTTCTTTCTCTTTTTTTTTTAAATCTGACTGCTGTGGCTAGGACTTCCGATACTATGTTGAATGAAAGCGGCAAGGCTGGGCATCCTTGTCTTGTTCTTGATCTTAGACGGAATACTTTCATCTTTCCACCATTGAGTATGATGTCAGCTGTAGGTTTGTCATATATGGCCTTTATTATGTTGAGGTATGTTCCCTCTAGGCCCACTTTCTGGAGAGTTTTCTTTTCTGCATCTATTTCTTTTTCTGCATCTATTGAGATGATCCTATGGTTTTTATTCTTCAATTTGTATTGGCATTTTTCACAGAACCAAAACAAATAATTTTAAAAATTTGTATGCAAACACAAAAGACCCTGAGGAGCCAAAACAATCTTGAGAAAGAAGAACAGAGCTCGAGGAATCATGCTTCCTGACTTCAGACTATACTACAAAGCTACAGTAATCAAAACAGTATGGTTCTGGCACAAAAACAGACACATAGCTCAATGGAACAGAATAGAGAGCAAAGAAATAAACCCACGCACCTATGGTCAATTAATCTATGACAAAGGAGACAAGAATATACAATGGAGTAAAGACAGTCTCTTCAATAAGTGGTGCTGGGAAAACTGGACAGCTACATGTAAAAGAATTAAATTGAAACATTCTCTCACATCACATACAAAATTCAAATGGATTAAAGACCTAAATGTAAGACCAGAAACCATAAAACTCCTAGAGGAAAACATAAGTAGAACACTTTTTGACACAAATTGTAGCAATATTTTTTTGGATCCACCTCCTAAAGCAAGAGAAACAAAAGCAAAATTAAACAAATGGGACCTAATTAAACTTAAACTTTCCTTTGCACAGCAAAGGAAACCATCAACAAAAAAAAGACAACCTACTGAAGAGGAGAAAAGATTTGCAAATGATATGACCGATAAGAGGTCAATATCCAAAATATTTAAACAGCTCATACAACTCAACATCAAAAAAACAAACAACCCGACGAAAAAATGGGCAGAAGACCTGAATAGACAAAGAGGATTTTGATGTTAAGACCTGAATTTTCCAAAGAGGACATATGGATGGCCAATGGACACATGAAAAGGGGTTTAACGTTGCTAATCATCAGGGAAACGCAAGTCAAAACCACAACGAGATATCACTTCACATCTGTCAGAATGGCCATCAAAAAGAACACAAACAAATGTTGCTGAGAACGTGGAGAAAAGGAAACCCTCATACACCCTGATGGGAGTGTAAATTGGTGCAGCTACTGTGGAAAACAGTATGGAGGTTTCTAAGAAAAACTAAAACTAGAATTACCATATGACCCAGCAATTCCACTCCTGAATATATATCCAAAAAAACAAAAACACTAATGCAAAATAATACATGCACCCCAATGTTCACAGAGGCAACCTAAGCATCCATCAACTATAGATGAATGGATAAAGAAGATGTGGTATAAATACACAATGGAATACCACTCAGCCATTTAAAAAAAGGAAATTCTGCCATTTTCAACAACATGGATGGACTTGGAGGGCATTATGCTCAGTGAAATAACTTAGAGAAAGATAAATACTGTATGATCTCACACGTGGAATCTAAAAAATACAACGAACTAGTGAATATAACAAAAAAAGACTCACAGAGAAAGAGAACAAACTAGTGGTTACCAGTGGGGCAGGGGAAGGGGGAGGGGCAATATAGGGACACGGCAGTAAGAGGTACAAACTATTCTGTATAAAATAAGCTACAAGGATATATTGTACAACATGGGGTATATAGCCAATATTTTGTAATAACTATAAATGGAGTATAACATTTAAAAATTGTGAATTAAGGCTTCCCTGGTGGCGCAGTGGTTGAGAGTCCGCCTGCCGATGCAGGGGACACGGGTTCGTGCCCCGGTCCGGGAAGATCCCACATGCCGCGGAGCGGCTGGGCCCGTGAGCCATGGCCGCTGAGCCTGCGCGTCCGGAGACTGTGCTCCACAACGGGAGAGGCCACAACAGTGAGAGGCCCGCGTACCGCAAAAAAAAAAAAAAAAATTGTGAATTACTATATTATAATCTGTAACTTATGTAATATTGTACAGCAACTATACTTCAATTAAAAATATTGATGCAAAAGTCACAGTTGCACTGAATTAACGCGCAGACGCATTCGCTGAGTTTTATTAAACCTGCCCATTCAGGAGCTTCAGCAGGTTTGGAGTTACTCCAAACTGAATGATGTGAGCCCTGGCTCTGCCCTCCTGTGTGTGTGTGACCTTGGCTGAGCCTCCCTCTCCTCCAGAGGCCTGAGGGAGCCTCCACGTGCCATTCTGGACGCCAGAGCACGTTCACTGGGATGACGGCTGAGGATGCCCAGCACAAACCGCGGGCAGTGTGGGTGGTTAAATGTCCACCTCCTCACTATCTACCTGCTCTGTGAGTTCTAGGTGATCCCTTTCCTTCGTATTCGGGCTGTTGCCCTCTGTTCACTGACAGAGTACTTGGAAATGAGCCCATATCTGCATATGAGGGTTTCCTTCTTCATTATAACAGGATGCTGCAGGCAAATATTCCCGGTTCCCCAAAGAACCTTCAGCACAGACCCAGGTTTAAGCTTTTCAAGGGCACCTCCTCAGATCCCTCAGCTAACAGTTTTAAGGGACATTTGCAGCCTAAAGACAACTGCACATAGGTACCTTGATGCGTAAGGTTTGTTGCCAAGGGATCCTTTTTTCCCCCAGGTTAATCACTAATTCACTTTTAGAACAGTGATTGTGAACTCATGCTTCCCAGAATAATCGTTTCAGTTTGTAGTGACTTGCTGTGGACTTCCAGTCAGTTTTTTGTCAGTTTCGCAGACCATTTCAAGAACATTCTTATATTTATACCAAAGAACCTAAAAATCAGTAAGAGCGCGCTCCTGTTCAATACAATTAAGGAAAAAGTATTCAATAGGCAAAGCTAGAGAGCAACGAAGTTAATCGGGGAACGAGAATCCCACACAGAGGCAGGCAGTCAGCATTTAGGCTCAAAACAGCCACACGTTAGGCCTACAGATTCTTTCTTTCTAAAAAACCAGGGAACCATGCTGGGGCACCTACCAAACTTTTTCTTATTGAAGTAAAGTTGATTTACAATGTTGTGTTAATTTCTGCTGTACAGCAAAGTGATTCAGTTTTACATACACACACACACACACACACACACACATTCTTCTTTATATTCTTTTCCATTATGGTTTATCACAGGCACCTACTAAACTTTATCAAGGATGCAGCCCATAAATAACTTCATCTCTGATGCTGTGAGCTTCCTTTGTGTCCTAGTAAATCTTTGCCCATTAATCACAGCAAGTCATGGTAGCCAACACACATGGTGCTGACAATACGCTATCATTCTTTTTCAAAATGTGCCTATTTTAACTCACTTTAATCCTCACGATAATACTACGAGGTTGGTGTTATTATTACCACCATTTTACAACAGGGAATGTCTAGGCACAGACAGTTTAAGAAACGTGGTCTAGATCACAGAGCCAGGAAGAAGAGCCACATTCAAATTCAGACAGGCTGACCTCGGGGTCCTTCAGCTAATCGCTACCCTATGGCGCTTCAAGTGTCTTGGAAACAAAGATGCTCAAACTACTGTAGTCCTCACTGTTTCTACTGGTTCTTGCTTCAAATCAATGATTCCACGTGTGTCAATCACAGCCTCACACCATCACTTCAATTAGCATCTAATCCCTCCTTTTTACTTTAAAATGTGATGCCTTATTTTTAAAGTATCTTTATACAAACAACCAATTTCCTCCTCACTCCCAAACAATGTGCTTAATTGAATGTCAGTGCCCATCGGGATGTTAAACAGATGCCATAGGTAGGGCCCGTGGTTCATGATTCAGATATTACATCTCATATCTTCTAAATTCTGCTTTACACAAATGGTGGAAAGAAAAACAGCTTCTCCCGAGCTATGCAAATTGATTTAATCCTGCTTAAGTTCCTAAGCATTTCCCTGCTTCTTTCTTCAAGCAATTTTCACTTGATTTAGTATATAATTGAAATATCAAGAGCTACTGAACAAGAAAAAGAGAACTCTTAGGCTCCACTCAATGATCTACATAATAATTGTGGTCAAAATCAAAAATTGGGGGCTTCCCTGGTGGCGCAGTGGTTGAGAGTCCGCCTGCCGATGTGGGGGACGTGGGCTCGTGCCCCGGTCCGGGAAGATCGCGCATGCCGCGGAGAGGCTGGGCCCGTGAGCCATGGCCGCTGAGCCTGCGCGTCCGGAGCCTGTGCTCCGCAACGGGAGATGCTACAACAGTGAGAGGCCAGCGTACCGCAAAAAAAATAAAAATTGTTTATCCTAACCAGGACCAAAAGACCCATCAATATGCCAACAAAAAAAAATGAATGAACAAATGTCACCTGAATCAAGAAAAGTAGAAAAATAATTCTGATCTTTAATACCATTCATTTTTTTCAGCTTATAGATTCATCTAAATTAGGGGGCGGGGCGGGGGGAGCTCTAGGCAGCAGCACGTTTTGGGGAAATGGAAGAATAGAACAGATGGTCTTACAGTCAGTATCTGATAGGTGGGCCAGGTACATTCCTGGGTCAGAGAACCCGTGTATCATAATATTCTTGAACTTCAAGGAACTCACAATCCAGCAGAGGAATCTAAATCCTCCACGAACATATCAAGTTAACTCTCTCTCTCTCAGACCCGTGTGTATACACACACACAAATCAGCTCTCATTACAGATTTATTGTTAACATGAACTCAGAAACGCAAGACATTTCATACAGTTGCTGTGAGCAAAGACATTTATTTTAAAAGCATCCAGCATGTGGTAAGAACTCAACAAATCCTGTCACTACCATCCACCTGAGAAAGAGATAACAAGGTAAACACCTATTGCTGGGTCAAAAACTTTCTATAAGCTAAAAGCCATATATAATCATATTTTTAAGTTTACTGTTTGTCCCAACTTTCTGAAAATATGCTAAAGGGGTTTTTATTAAAAAAACTATCCACAATGTCATCACCTTAGCATATTTAAAATATTTTTTTTGTATTTTCTAACACATCCACACAGACCAGTTCAGACACTGGCCCCTCATTTGTAGCATTCATTTATAGCTAGGGTAGGTTACTACCCTAGCAAATGTGTGGGCTTTTACTAAGGAGGTGTGTTAGGTGCCAGAAACCAAAAGACTACCTGACAGGCCCTGCTCTCAAGGAGGTCTGTTATAAGGGAATATTTCTAGATTTGTGTCTTGATTTATTGCTTCATTCCTGAGCACAGTCCATTTTCTATGATGTTTTCTGTAGTTTGACCATTTGTCATCATTAGATAACCCAGGGCAGCCTTTGTTTCAGGTTTATAGTATGGGATCTAAATTTGTGGCTCCAAACTACCATTTTTCTATGCCCACATCATTCACGGTAAGTTCTAATGTCTTACTTGGGGGTAATTATTTGATATCAAAATAGACTCAACTTGCTAGGTGGTGATTTCTCGACTGCCCTCAAGGTTTCTGCTTAAGGATCAGCGTGTTAACTTGGGCTCTAGTATTTGATGGGTTAAACCCTCTCCCCAGATTTGCTGTTTCAGAATATACTATTGGCCTTTCTGGCCCATTTATTTTCCACATGAATTTCAGAATCACAACAAGATTTCAATGAAGATGTGTTTTACTTTAGGGAACGGAAGCTTAAGGGTGAGGACCGAAGGGCACTGAAACATAGAAATAGAGAAAGTAACAAAATGGGTTCTCCCATCCCAATTTAATTAAGAAAGAAATAAATGGATACTGTGTAGAAGACTTTTAATAGTCTAACATTTAGAAGAGTTGAAATTTTCTGAAATACAGGTCCTGGCAGTAACAGATTGAGCTCCTTTCTGACTGCATCCTGCTTGCAACAACTGGCTTCGACTTGTTCTAGTTCATTAAAAATAAAAGGGGGAAAATGGCTAATGGCAAAATCAAGAGGGTATCTTGGCTCTCAGTAATTTAATTCTAAATGTGAATAACATGCTTATTAAAAATGGAAGGTCACTCTTCCGAAACTTTCCCCAAAGGCACAACTGCCAAGTTGACTTCTGATGTTGTCTTTACAACATTATTAATTCACTGACATAATAAAGCTGGCCAGGGAAAGCTTCGCGTTTGCCTCACAAAGGGAGCTGCCAGTGCCTGAGAGAGGACCTTGCACGTTTCCTAGAAAAGTGACCTGAAAAAATAAAAGTTAGCTTACATAAAAAAAAAAAAACTGTCTTGATAAAGGACTTAAAATGCTTTGCTCTGGCTTTTGGGAAAAGCCTACCAAACTGCTTCCCTAATTCTACCACCTCACAGATTTTGCTCTGTCTTCGGGCATCAGCAACAAAGCGTCCTACATTCAGCAGTGCAGAGAGGGCTGGCCCAGGGTAAACCCCCCGCATCAGGTCTACCAGCAAGCTGGTCTGGAGAAAAGGCAGCACCTCCTCAGAGGTTCTCCATGGCAACCGCTGAAAGGCACCTGGCATGGAAGTTGGCCTCTAAAGCATGACCTGGCAGCAAACGCTAATTAAATGAAACGTGACCACTAAATGCTTGTGGATCTTAACTTGTCTCAAGTTCCAGACCTGGACAGCAGGTTGAAACCTGCTATGATCGTAAACCGCACAATCGATAGGTTTTAGAATGAACTTTTTCTACCTAGGTTGCCGGGGGTCGTCTGCTCCTCCTGTCTAAGAATCACCACGTCTTGCAGATCTGCCCCCGGAGACTCACGGGCTTTCCCAGATCCTCAAGGGGCCACCCCCCAGGTCCCAAAACCTGGACAGGGAAACCGTTTGTGAAACAGCTTTTAATGAAATGGATCACTCATTCAGTTTTTTTACCATTCATCTTCCTTTATAAACTTTCCTCCTATAATATATCCTTCTGCCTTTAATTTTTCACAAGTACCAAAAGTAAGTAACGATGTAATAATATCATCAACGCTTCCATAGGTATCAATGCCCTTCAACCACAGGTCACCAGGACAGACTGCAGTAGCTCATAGGAATCAGGGGACCAGCAGGCTAAGGGAACTTGGCGAGGGGGGAGCTCCGAAACAGATGTATAGGAGGGGCTTATGACCGATTTGGGTTCTGTTAGGTGATTTGGGGAAAGGTTCACGGAAGCGTGAGTTTGCTCTGGATTGGGAGCTGTCAGAAAGCAGAGGCAAATCTATGATTGGGGGTCTTGGTAATTTTATCGACAAGATGGAAAGACCGAAGTAAGGGACAATCTTCAACAGGCAAAGCAGAGCAGTCACCTGTGTCAGCCAGGCGAGGAGAGCACATGCTCACATCTATGGCTTGGACATCGGTAATTCCTCACGTGTATCTGCCTATATGGTCAACTTGCAAATTCGCATTTTTCAAATAATACAACTTAGGGAATCTTTAACGAAAGCCAAGTAACTCTGCTGAAGTGGCCAATCAGTCGTTCAACCAGCTCTGATGCACTAAGACGATGGTCTGCACATCCATGCCCGTGGCGGGAGGTCAGGGGGTCCCACACATTCAGGTGCCTCTGTCGGTTCCCAAGCCTCCCCTGAATTCAGGACTCCGAGCCGTAAAACTGAAATCTTTTAGAAGATGATAGGATCAGTTGAACATGAAAGAACAGGAGAACCAAACCTTGAACCCTGACAAGGGAAACATCACTAAAAGGCAAAAGACATGAATCCCAAGCATATTACAGAATGGCACCTGCTACCTCTGGGTCATGTCTGACTTGGAGCAACTGCTCTACAGAGAATCTCTGAACGAGGCTACATATTAACTCACACAGCAGGTGTGTCCCAAATAACCAAGAGCAGGCATCCCACAATAACCTTAACTAGTCCACCCAGGTCATTTTACTCAGCGATTCTAGTAACATCACGGGTTATCGTCAGTATTTGTGTGCTACATGCAACATAAATGTTTTCTTCCCATTTCAGAGACTGTCAGCTGAGCGCTTTAAGCCTGGATCTAATCTACAGACCTGATTCATTTCGGCCATGCAGTACTCCTGAAACATCATTTCCAACATGTCAAAATCAAGAGATTTTATGTAAAAATCTAGGTTTCTGCCTGCTTTTGAAAAATCAGGTTTTGGGACAGTGGCCCTGAATTCCTACATGAAACAAATGGTCGGCACTGGTTAGTGGCTGCTCCCTTAGAAGGAGAAGGCTCTGCCTTGGTGACAGTCCCCACCTGGCCACCACATTCACGTATGTCACCATCCCACCCCATAGGCATCTGAGCCTGTGAAACAGAGCAGGACCCTACGGGGCCTTCCCAGGACAGCCCACACCCACAGCCCGGCAAGTCCTCCCCGGCTCCTTGTCTGTAGACAAATTTTAGTCAGAGAATAAATTTAATCAGAGAAATGAAGACATACGGAAACAAAGGAAAAATGGTCAGGACAAAAAAAGAAATAATAGTTTAGTCATTAAACAAATGACCTTGACCTTCAGTTCCTCCTCGAGGGCTACAGATAATACTCTGAGCCATATCCTGTGAGCTGTCTTGTAGATACAGAAACCCTCACCAGGTGGAAGAAGTTAACTACGTGATGACCAGACTGGAGCCATGACAGAAGCTGCCACAATTCCGAGAACTGGCCTCAAGGAAATGGGCACAAACCGACCCTGGAACTGCAGACGAACTGTACTTAAAACAATCAAGAGGACGCCGATCAGACCACCAGTGACCAATTTCAAGACGACGGTCAGAGCCGACTGTGCTGTTTTCTGCAGGTAGCCCCTCCCTCCACCTATACGCCCCTGAAACTCCCCTTTAAAAGCTCTCAACCCCTGAATTGGCGGAGCGGGGGTTGGGGGGAGTTGGCCTTTAGACATGAGTCTTCCTTCTTCCCAGGTTGCCAGCCCCCTGGATAAAGAAACCTTTCCTTTCTACCAACACTTGCCTCTCGATATTGGCTTTCGAGTGGTGAGCAGCCGGACGGACCTGAGTTCAGTTAACATTTGCTACTCCCGCTTTACAGAAAGAGACACGAAGTCGGTTTCTAGGATGGGGCGAGTGTGCACATCAAACTGTACTGCTTCTAAGACTTTGCTGCTCTCAACACCCCACACGTCTCCAGACGAGGCATCTGGAAGAGACAAACATTTCCTGCTCTGTGTTCCCACTTCGGTTTCCTGACCTGAAGTCCACAGGCTGATCCTCAATTCATTTTACGTGGTTTTCTGGGGTTAAAAAACAAGTGTAGGGCTTCCCTGGTGGCTCAGTGGTCGAGAGTCTGCCTGCCGATGCAGGGGACGCGGGTTCGTGCCCCGGTCGGGGAAGATCCCACATGCCGCGGAGCGGCTGGGCCCGTGAGCCATGGCCGCTGAGCCTGCGCGTCCGGAGCCTGTGCTCCGCAACGGGAGAGGACACAACAGTGAGAGGCCCGCGTACCGCAAAAAAAAAAAAACAAGTGTAGCTTCTACACTGGCTTTTTCCCAACCTCCTTAGATACTTTCAATTCTGAATGAATAAAAAAGACTTTAATACAGGTTATGAATTTCAGTAAGCAGAATCCATTGGGACTTTTCAGGAAAGCAAAACCAAAATAATTGCACAATTCACTAAGAATCAATTAAGTTAGCATTCCGGTTGTAAGTGAAAGCTACATGTTAGGGACTGCTGCATAGTAATGCAGGCTAACATCTGGGTGCTTATGCTTTGTCAGATACAATCCATCCCTTTACATGCGTGGGCCTATTAGTCCTCCTAGCTTTCTCGGGGTACTGTGTTATCCCCATTTTACAAATAAAGAAACCGAGGCCCAGCATGTTTAAGTGACGGGCCCCAGGTTACACAGGACGGAGTCAGGATTTCAACCCAGGCACTGACTCTGCCTGTGACTTCCTGCTTCCTATTTCCTATTCCATTTATTGAGAGACTCTTGGAATTAACAAGCGCTGTTGCACTTGGAAACAAGAGTCTGTTCATCAACAGGTGTTGAAATCAAGTGACCTAAACCTTGACGTCCTCCTGGCTGGTAAAATGGCTGTGGCACTCCCAATTCTTTCAGGCTGTATGTACACAGATATTTCTAAAACAAATATAAATTACATGGGGTACCCGCCACATTCACTACTATCACGTTGGGCAAAGATTCACTTAAACTACAGGAAGTGGACAGTCAACTAATTATGTTGCAAGATCTGATCATAGATCGTTTCCTCCAGCGATCTGTTTGGGGTTGTGAGCTTGGGGAACACCACGTGGATTCTACGGATCTGAGGGATCTGTGCCCAGTTAGTGATGTCAGACAGCTGCTGTCCCCCACCCCCAGGTGTGTCTCACTCCCCACTGTGAGGGGTCACTGCACTGGGGAGCATTTCATGTCACAAGTGCACAACGTCACTCTCTCCTGGCAACCCCAGTGCACCCCCAATGGTGTTTGACGGCAACAATACGAATTCTCTGAATGAGGTCAGGACATCCACTGAAGAAGCAAGGATATGAGCCCACTGTCAGGGTGACAGACTGTCTCGTCACCATGTAAGATAAGAGACACTCCGATTCTTCCGCCCCCAGATACCACTTGTAAAACACTCAGGTTTCACTGAGAGGTTAATACCTTCCACCCATTTGCATCCCCCCGACTCGCTGCTCTGTAAACCAGGCAACTGCAAACCCGGGACTGGGGCCAATTTTGGAGGCTTTTCTTGAGCACAGTGGGGTGCCAAAAGGTACCCCCATAGAGCACGTATCTGCTGAAAACACCTCAGGTTCACAGGATCATCAAAAGACATGCCAGTGACAAGTATGTCATCGAACCACCCACACGGCGTCACCTGCAAAGAGCCTTAAAAGGGGGCCCCAGGGACAAAGGCAAGACACACGGATTCGACCGTCTACAGCCACAACCCCGGGGCAGAGACTAAGGGCAGGACCGAGCTCTCCCAGGAGGAGGTCTGCCACCCCAGGGAACCACACAGAGGGTGGGATGCCCACATTCGCAATCTTGCACAAGTGATTCAGCGCAGTGGCTTCACGTGACGGCGACTATTTTCAAAACTCTGCCACAGTCTTTAGAGGCAATTCACTGGAAAGTACAAGTAAGCAAAACAGACTGCTTTCTAGTCACCCCTGAAAACAGTTTTTTTGGATTTGAGGCCAAGAACAATTCCTAAAGTACACTCCGTGCCGCCTCATCCTCAGGGTACAGAGGGCAGAAAGCAAACATCACCACCTTCCCCCTACTTTCCTTTTCAAGTCCAGCTCCTCGGGATTGGAAGGTGCCCCAATGGTCAGTGCTGACTTCATGGCTGTTGAGGTCTCACAGCTTGTCATAGCTATTTTGTGACCCTTGATACTATATATTTTTACAAAAAAAACAGTAAGAAGATGGTATCTTCTGGAGAACTGTGAACATTTGGGTAAACTCCAAATAGGAAATACCTAGAAGAAAGAATTTACAAATTTGGTGGTTGGCGGCATCACGGGGTCTGCACACGCACATCGAAACGCTGTGACATCATTCATGTGAACTGAGTCTTGTCATCAATGATATTCTGTAGAAGGACTTCGCACATTATAAAATTTAATCAGTCCATTCGTATGATTTGACCTCTGCCCTGTAACAGGCAGGAATCTAGCTGGAGACACAGCAGGGAGCTTTAAAAAAAAAAAAAAGCCTTGCCTCTGGCCACGGAGAATATTTAATATTAATTTGCTCAAGATAGAGGCTTTCAGAATCCCAAGATATTCCTATCCCATCCCCCAAGTCCACTCCCCCAATCCCATCAGTTTCACCTTCTGCATCTTTCCTGCCAATCCCCAAGGTCTCAGCCCTGCACCTCCACCATTCCACGACCCTGGCACCACTGTGTCCCCTCCATCCACCCTCCAGGTGTGCAAATCTAGACAGGAGGCGTCACTGGGAAGCATCCTCCTTGCTTAGAGCCTTCTGCAAAAGCTCTATTTAAAACAATTATCTGTGTATCAAGATAGCTTGCATTTCTGCCTTCCCCCTAAGCCATGAGTCCCCTGAGAATAAGAGGCTGGCCACTTCTTTTTATCCTTCTCCAAGGCAGAGAGCCTCTGGTAATAATGGCAATTCTGTTTCCAACAGGGCAGGGGTCTTGGTCCATGGCCTGTTAGGAACCTGGCGAGCGAGCGAAGCTTCATCTGCGGCTGCCCATCACTCCCCCATCGCTCGCATCACCTCCTGAACCATCCCCAGCCCCGCTTCCCAGTCTGTGGAAAAACTGTCTTCCACGAAACCGGTCCCTGGTGCCAAAAAGGTTGGGGACGGCTGTGATCGGGGCTGTGAAGACACTACAATTTCTACACAAAGGCAAAATGCAAAATTGGAGCGAGCATGGCTGATCAAGGCTTCCGCCAGCCCGGCTCAGCCCAGCTTTGCAGGCCCTCTCACACCCCAGCAGATAGCTTTCCCCAAACCACAGAACAGAAGTTACTCTTCGGAGTATTACAAGGATTCCATGCTCAACTAAGTTTGCAAAACCCCGGATGAAACCAATCGCAGCGGGTTTCTTGGCAGAGGGACATCTCAGAGACCTCATCACAGTCGTGTGATTAGAGACTCTCCAACAGGAGACTTGGGACATGGCACCCACAAACCCCCCCGGCCACAATCACTCTTTCTCAAGGCGCACCTGCTCACAGCCTGCAGGACAAATACCTTGCAGGACACTCCCCACATGACGGCAATTTCCTTTAAGGAAGAGTTTCTCCCGCCTTATTTTTCCCCCTGTTCTTTCTCTCCAATTCATTTTCTCAGACATAACCCTCCCCAATTTTAGCCCACTTCTGTTCCGCATCCCCCCTTATTTCCACAGCGCTCTGTATGTCTGCTTATGAGTCTGAACTTTTAAAATGTTACATGGGTCCCCCTCCCTTGAACTGAACTTGGTGAGCGTGGCCATGTGGGCTTGTCTCCCCAGCACAGAGCAAAGCCCCCCTACCACGTAGTAAAGTTGACAAACACTAGTCAGATAGAAACAGCACACACACAGCAATGCAAATTCACTTTCTTCCTGGTTTTGCTCCTGGTACTTTTTTTTTTTTTTTCTAGTACACGGGCCTCTCACTGCTGTGGCCTTTCCCGTTGCGGAGCACAGGCTCCGGATGCGCAGGCTCAGCGGCCATGGCTCACGGGCCCAGCCGCTCCGCGGCATGTGGGATCTTCCCGGACCGGGGCACGAACCCGTGTCCCCTGCATCGGCAGGCAGACTCTCAACCACTGCACCACCAGGGAAGCCTGTTCCTGGTACTTTTTAAAAATTATCAATAGAAGGAACATTCCTTGGAGAAACTTCAGGACGTATTTTGCTGCTTCTTTAAAAAAAAAAAGTGCTCGCCAATGATTGGGTAATTGTATTTTTCGTGTTTACAGCTTCCAAACCGATGGCTAACCATGATGGTAAGTGTCAATGAGGTGAGTCTTAATAGTCCTAACTTCCCCAGGAGACCTATGCTGGTCAGAGAACAACGAGTTAAAAATCGTAATTCTGGGGCTTCCCTGGTGGCACAGTGGTTGGGAGGCCCGCGTACCGCAAAAAAAAAAAAAAAAAAAAAATCGTAATTCTATGTCAACTTGAATAGATGCAGAGGCGGCAAGTGGAAGAAGGGCATGGCACAGGTCTTCTTTCCAATGTTTTCCACTGAAAACAAAATGCAAAGCAGCAAAAGCAAACCAAACATAGACTTATTTTCAATATGCCACTATTTGGTATGGGAGAATTTGAAAGAAAACATCAGTTCTAACTTCCTATGAGAGTCTTAAGAGATCGTTGTAGTCATAACTGAAAAGCCTTAAGAAAAACTACTTCATTAAAATTTGACTTTTTGTTATAGTTTAGATGTAGCTTGAGTTTATGATGTGTTAGAATTTTATTTCTGAATGATCACTTTATAGGGCGGACAAACTGAACACACAACTCCTAACAGCACTTACTGCCGTCGAAGCAGAATGTCGCCATTTTAAAGGGCTAGAGACTTAGTATTTGCCTTTTAGAAATGATTAATATTCATGATTTGATGCCTACTCCATCAGGAGCACAGTTCCCAACTGTAGAGACAGTCCCCAGAGAAAACCTGACGGCTTTTCTGACAGCTCATTTGGAGACGCCGTCTACTGAAACATCTGGAGCTAAAAGTAGAGACAGCGCAGGTCCGTGTCGAGCCTGACTGAGTTAATCCTTTCGGCTCTTACATTTTCTGGTGAAGTTTTGTAGATTTTGAGAGACAGCATTCAAGTTCGTTTTTTCTTGACCGCTTTTAATATTCAAGTGTTTTTTCCATCAACAAAAGGTACTTGCAAGGTACTCTTCACTAAGATCTTGATTTAGCTGATGCTACATTACATCCAATTTACCCCACACCTCAATTCCTGGGATGCAGAACTTTCCCAAAGACAAACTGACATCAAGTGGCTATCACACCATCATAATCACCATCACTGTGGCCACTGTCATCTTACTGCTGTCATTGAAAGGGCAAAGTAAGAAATTAATTTTGATGCCTACATCTAAGATCTGTAAAAAGACAAAGAGGTGATCGCGCTCACGCGCTCTGATGCGTTTCATATTCTCGTTCTCTCTCTCCCTCTCCCTCCTACCCCGTTCTCTGGAAAAAAAAAAAAAAAGTCAAGGCTGTAACTCAAACCACTGAGTCTGGTGATAGATTTTATCCACGCTTCATTTTTAGAAATCATACTATAGGATGAATTCCCTTAGAAGCAATGAACGTGGAATATACAATGAACACTCCAGGAAGCAATGAACTTCTCTACATGCCACGCTGAAGGAGAGGGCATTAGTTACTGGGCGTGAACATTCGGACCTCAATCTTGACTCTATTTGTAAAAAAAAGAGCGCGCTCGGCCAGATCAACATCAATCTCTGAAGGGTATTGTAACGGATGTCACCAAGCTCAAGAGGAATCTAACTTCATCTTTCTTTGCTAATGGGAATAAGTAGAGCCTTGAGCAAACCAATCTGCAGGATGCCCCTTCTTCATTCAATACTTTGGAAATCAGTCAAACATTCTTAGACACTAAATATACCCCCCGCCCATGACTCAGCGCTTTCACTTAAAAGGTTGAATTACAAACAATTGATCACCTAAGCATAAAAGCATCACCACCGTCAGTAGTAGATAAACCACGCGACTCTGAGAGTGTCTTCCGGAACCTCCTCCCTGGGGAAGTGACAACAACCTGGAGGGTAAGCAGAGGACCCCACTTCCCCCGAGGAGAGCAGCTCCCCACTTGAGCTGGAGACTCAAGAAGGCCCCTCGGGACTTCCCTGGTGGCACAGTGGTGGTTAAGAATCCACCTGCCAATGCAGGGGACACGGGTTCGAGCCCTGGTCCGGGAAGATCCCACATGCCGCAGAGCAACTAAGCCTGTGTGCCACAACTACTGAGCCTGCGCTCTAAAGCCCACGAGCCACAGCTACTGAGCCCACGTGCCTAGAGCCTGTGCTCCGCAACAAGAGAAGCCGCCGCACCGCAATGAAGAGTAGCCCCTGCTCACCGCGACTAGAGAAAAGCCCGCGCGCAGGAACAAAGACCCAACGCAGCCAAAAATAAAAATAATTTTTAAAAAAATCTGAAAAAAACAAAAAAAAGAAGGCCCCTCATCACGGAAGACATAGATGCCCACTCTTCCTCCGAATCTCTGCTAAATGAAAGCTGCTCTCCACAGGGCTGCCCCCGTACAGCCCAGGATTCCACCATCCATCTACCCCGTTTCTCCCCTCCCCCCCCTCAGTGAGTCAATCCCGTGCTGTGACCTCATCCACGGCCTGCAGAAGCCAACCAGGTACAAGACAGCGTGAGGTGAAGGACAGGAGCTTTGGGGCAAAAACCAGGTGAGCTGTGAACAACACGCAAAGCCGGAATAAGTGGAGAGATGATACCTATATTGACGGTAGCAGCATTTTCTAAAAGCTCTTTAAAAACACTGTAATAATGTTCCACAGCCACTATAAGGTAAATCGGCCTCAGCTGAGAAAGTATCACGCACAGGACAGGTACAGCCTTGGTCCTCCCCTGCTTGTGAATGAAGCAGTACCCACCAGGTTACTCTCTTCCCATACAAGCAGCAAGGTTTTTCTTTGAGAGTCGATATCACCATCAACCAGCACTGGACAAAAGGACGTTGCATAAACAGCAAGTTTAGATGATATCAAATACAGAAGCATCTTTCTCACATCAACTTAGGACCAAAAATATAAACGTATCATGGAGTGGACCTAAGCACATTACAGTTACCAGCAGGTAGAACTGTCTCAGGTCTTTAAAAAGAATATTCTAAATCTACACTGTCCTATATGGTAGCTACCAGCCACACACGGTTAGTTATACGTAAATTCAATAAAATAGAAAGTTCAGGTCCTCAGGCGCACTGGCCACATGTGACTAGAGGTTGCCATGGTAGTAGACAACTCAAGTGAACATCTCCATCCCTGCAGAATGGGGCACTGCCACTGCAAGTTCTGAAGACAAGTTTTTCCCCATGGAAAAAAATCACATATATAGTATGTGATTGATACTTGGGGAAAGTATTTTGCTTGCTGGGTCAGAAACTGAAAAGGAAATCGTGCTAAGCTCTCTCAGTCTGAAAACCCACTGTCAACAACTCAAGATGAGTTTGTTTTTTGCAGAAATAGACACATAGATGTAGAGAAAAAACTTACGGATACCAAGGGGGGAAGGAGGGGTGGGATGAACTGGGAGATTGGGATTGACATATATACACCACTATGTATAAAACATACAACTAACGAGAACCTACTGTATAGCACAGGGAACTCTACTCAATGCTCTGTGGTGACCTAAATGGGAAGGAAATCTAAAAACGAGGGAATATATGTATACATGTAACTGATTCACTTTGCTGTACAGCAGAAACTAACAGCATTGTAAAGCAACTATACTCCAATAAAAGTGAATTTAAAAAAATAAAGCAGAAGAAACAACTTATACAGACATGTTACCTAAATCGAGATAAGCAAAGGAATATATAAGTCTAACAGGAAAAAGAAAAAACAACTCAAGACGCAAATGCTGTAATTAAGTTACAACAAGAGAGGCCCCTCACGGTGAAGGCTGTGGCCTCCAGCACAGTCAAAGGCCCCTGAACAAGACTTAAGCCCCAGGAAATTCTCCAAGTCAGTCCCCGAAGCAGTCACTGCTCTTGTAAATTAAAATGAAGGATGAGAAGTAGAACTCTAAGGACTTCTCAATAAATGATGCAGTGGCCTTTGGTATGTCTAGCGTATTCATAAACATCCTGCTTGTCAGCTAATCAGATTGTCCAAGCTCTCAGTCATCACTACATTTGTCTGATTATCACCAACGTCTATTACTAAGAAGCATGTTTTACACGTGTCAACATAAGGGCTGCATGCAGACTTCCTGCAGAGCCATTCCCTCCAGGAAATATCTGGAGGAGTTTTCTACCCACTGGAGGACATAAAACGCAGCTAGCTGCATGGGCAAAGCACAGCTCCATCACTTAAAATCGTTAGCCTGGAGCTAAGCTTCATCCATGCGGGATGAACACGGGTGCGTGTAAAATGAGGATTAGGGCTGCGGCATATCGGCCAGGAAACTGACACTGGGAAGTCAGTGTCACACTAAATAAAGGTCGTCAGATAAAGAGGGAAAGGGCTTAGTGTCCTTCGATTGGCCATCTCTACAGAGACCTGCCACTTCTATTGGACACATGACCGTAACTGGACTGCGCGTTTTCGCCAGTGGGTCTGTGTGAGTTATAAGTTGTTCTATGAACATATGATTTCCCACTAATTGTGAGCAAAACTAGAAACACTTCAAGGCCACAAAATTAAACCTCTGAACCACCTAGCTTTGGCTTCATGTGACCATATGGTCTCAATTCACTTAGAAATAAAACATTAGAAGGCAAGCACCAAAAAATCCTAGGCATGGTTTTCCCTCCCAGTTGCTTGTTCAGGGAAGGAAAAAAAGAAAAAGTTGTCTTTAACAGAATGAGGGTGGTGTGCAGGTCTATGAAAGAATAATAGGAATGGCTTTCTTTGAAAGGAATTGCCAACACAAAGCTTTCAGTACTATAAATACATCACCCTTTCTAAGGTCGTTGATTTTGCCATAAAATTAAACTGTGGCTGCCACATGAACTGCAATATTACATCACCCCTTTTTCCCCACATCTTAAATTCTCTCTCAAATATCAAAATAATAAAAATATTAGTATACAAGTTGTCACAGAAAGAAGACCAATTTACATTGTATGTTAAGCCAGCATTTCTTCCGTTGAGGTCAGGGGTTTTATACTGGAAAACAGAAGCCACAGTGGCCTAAACAGAGAGAGATGAACCAGGGGGAAAGCCTGTGGGTGGGAAGGAGGTGGGTGACCATCCAGAGAAAGGAGATTCGAACACAAGAGGACACTCTGATAGGCCCTGCCGTCTAGTCTATACTACCTCCTTCACACAAGAAGGTAGTCTCTCCAAAAGCTATAGTCAATTTCGGCACATTAAACATATCATCCGGCCTAATGCAAAACAGTTGGCAGCTCTTCAAATATCAAATGAAACAGAGTAAGGATGTTTATGTTTTGAGCTGTTACTTCAAAGTGAAAGACTATTCCCAAAGAAGATTAGAAGTAATTTATGAAGACTACTACAAGATTGAGTGACTAGGGCTTCCCTGGTGGCGCAGTGGTTGAGAGTCCGCCTGCCGATGCAGGGGACACGGGTTCGTCCCCCGGTCCGGCAAGATCCCACATGCCGCGGAGCAGCTGGGCCCGTGAGCCATGGCCGCTGTGCCTGCGCATCCGGAGCCTGTGCTCCGCAACGGGAGAGGTCACAGCAGTGAGAGGCCCGCGTACCGCCAAAAAAAAAAAAAAAAAAAGATTGAATGACTGATTAAGGAAAATAATTTAGCATGAATAAAAAAAATAAAAGGCATCCAAATCAGAAAGGAAGGAGTAAAACTGCCACTATTTGCAGGTGACGTGATATTATATACAGAAAACCCTAAAGACTCCAGCAAAAAACTGCTAGAACTAATTCAGTAAAGTTGAAGGACACAAATCAATACACAAAAATCTGTTGCATTTTTATACATTAATAAAAAACTATCAAAAACATAAATTAAGAAAACAATCCCATTTACAACTGCATCAAAAAGAATAAGATATCTAGCAATGAATTTAACCAGAGGTGAAATACCTGTACACTGAAAACTGCAAGACATAATGAAATTAAAGAAGACACAAATAAATGGTAAGATATTCCATGCTCATGGATTTGAAGGACTTATATTGTCAAAATGTCCATACTACTGAAAGTGATCTATAGAGTCAATGTAATTTCTATCAAAATTCCAATGGTATGTTTCACAGAAGTACGGAAAAAAATACGTAAAATTTGTATGGAGCCACAAAAGACGCTAAATAGCCAAAGCAATCTTAAGAAGAACAAAACTAGAAAACAAAGCTCTCTGATTTCAAACTTCATTACAAAGCTATAGTAATCAAAACAATGTAGTATTGACATAAAAATACACACAGAGATTAATGAACAGAACAGAGTCCGGAAATAAAACCATGCATACACGGCCAATTAATTTATGACAAAAGATCCAAGAATATACAATGGGGAAATGACAGTCTCTTCAATAAATGGTGTTGGGAAAACTGGACAGCCACAAGCAAAAGAATGAAACTGGACCACTATCTTATACCATATACAAAAACTAACTAAAAATGGGTCAAAGATTTGCATGTAAGACCTGAAACCATAAAACTCCTAGAAGAAAACAGGCGGTCAGCTCCTTGACATCAGTCTTGGTGATGATTTTTTGGATTTGACACCAAAAGTAAAGGCAACAAAAGCAAAAAGAAGTGGGACTACATCAGAATAAAAAACTTCTGCACAGCAAAGAAAACCATCAACAAAATGAAAAGGTAATACACCAACTGAGAGAAAATATTTGCAAATCATATTTGATAAGGGGTTAATATCCAAAATATATAATGAACTCATGTGACTCAACAGCGAAAAAAAAAATCCAATTAAAAAATGGTAGATGACCTAAATAGACATTTTTCCAAAGAAGACATACAGATGGCCATCAGGTACATGAAAAGATGCTCAACATCGCTAATCATCAGGGAAATGCAAATCAAAACCACAATGAGAGATCGCCTCACACCTCTTAGCATGGTTATCATCAAAAGGACAACAAATAACAAGTGCTGGTGAGGGTGTGGAGAAAAGGGAACCTTCATGCACTGCTGGTGGGAATGTAAATTGATGCAGCCACTACTTAAGACAGGATGGAGGTTCCTCAAAAAGTTAAAAACTGTAACTACCATATGATCCAACAATTCCACGCTGGGTACCTATCTGAAGAAAACAAAAACACGATCTCAAAACGATATGTGCGCTCCCATGTTCACTGCAGTGTTATTTACAATAGCCAAGATATGCAAGCAACCTAAATGTCCACTGACGGAGAAATGAATAAAGGGAATGTGATATATACATATGTATATATGTGAATATTATACATCCATAAAAAAGGAAATCTTGCCATTTGCAACCACATGGAATCTTAAACAAAAAGACCTCACAGATACAGAGAACAAATTGCTGGTGGCCAGAGGTGGGGAGGGGAGTGAGGTGTGGGCAAAATAGGTAAAGGGGGTCTAAAGGTACAAACTCTAGTTACGAAATACATAAGTCCTGGGGATGGAATGTACAGCACAGTGACTATAGTTAATAACACTGTATGTATATTTGAAAGTTGCTAAAAGAGTAGATCTTAAAAGTTCTCATCACAAGGAAAAAATATTGTGACTATGTCAGGTGATGGATGTTAACTGCACTTATCGTGGTGACCATTTCCCAAGGAAAAACAGTGTCTCTCTACCCCCGGCCACCACTACCAGGCTCTATCTCTGTAGTCCTCGCTGGCAAATACACTGCACTGTTTTCACTTCTCCCTGCCTTTGTTCACCCTGACTCCTATTGTCTGAATACCCTTTCTTCCCTTCCTAATTCCAGTTGGGCAACACTACCTGTATCAGCTCCAGCTGCTGTAACCAAGTGCCACACACTGGGCGGCTTACACAACTGAAATCATCGTCCCACATGTCTGGAGGCTAGAAGTCCAAGGTCAAGGTGTCGGCAGGGTCGGTTCCTCCAGCGGCTGTGAAGGAGGATCTGTTCTAAGCCCTCCTCACGCTTCTGCTGGCCTCAGAGCTCCCCGGCTTACACATGCCCATCTTCTCACTGTGTCTTCACACTGCTTTCTCTCTGGGGTGTCCGGGTCCACATTTCCCATTTTCATGAGGACACAGTCATACCAGATTCGGGCCCTTCTGATTACTGCTGCCAAGGCCCCATGTCCAAATAAGGTCACACTCTGAGGGATTGGGGGTTAGGGCTTTTATTAGGAGACATGATTCAACCCTCAACACTACCTCTTCTGCCATCTCTTAGTGTAAATATTACATCAAAAACACCCTGACCCCTCATCCGATCTTGGGTATGATACTCTCCCCTGCAGGTGACCTTGCTGTGGCTTGTGACTCACCAACCTGTAACTCTTCCATCATGTTTATCCTGACTGGTCTGTCGCTCTCACTAGCCCATGGTCGTCTTGAGGACAGGGTTGACCTGGTCAGCTGTGCAGCCTGTCCCTGGGCCCCAAGAAAGTCCTCACGGCAGGAACACATGGCTACACACCGTGGTGGCCTTCAAGTCCAGACATCGTTTGACTCAAACTTATTTTTTAGAATAGCTAATTACATCATCAAAAAGAACAGAGGTTAATTTTTTAAAAAATTAAGACTAGTAAAAATGCTATCACGAAGGCATAGGTGACATCAAGTGTCTTTTCTTGCTACAAAAATTGAAAAAAAAATTTTTTTGCCCCTAGATGCAATGTGACCCAATTGACTGGGATGGAGAGGGCACGGGGAAATGCGTCCTCTCTTCTGGCAAGGCCACTCTAGCCTTCAGTGCACTGACGCACACTCCGTCCTGTTGGATTCAGACGCGACCAGGGCTGGTGATGCCACCAAAGCTCACAAAGTTCTAGGAGCCAAGATGCAAGTGTATTACCTGACAATAAAGTTCTACCTGTCAAATGAGCCGGGCATACGGCTTGGGCTGACCCAATTAGCCAAGGTTGTCTATCAGAAGACTGCTCGGTGAACTTGGATTCAGGATACAAGGGAACGTCCTCCTATAATTCAAACATTTAACGGCGTCAGGCGGTGTGGCTAGGTCTGTGAAGGACCTCCACAAAGCATGGCTGGACCCTCCTGGGCACCTCCCTTTGCTTGATTCAAACACCCATGCTATCGGCCTCTAAGGATACTTATCGTCCTTCCTTTTATACCAACTTTTTTCTCTTTGCTTTTTTTTTTCCCTTAATGTTAATTCCTTCAGTCACGTTACAGTAAAGGCCCTCTAGCCCAGGAGCCATTCATTCTCATTAAGAGAATGTCACACAACTTTGCTTTGATCCTTTATGTTAATCACCCCACATTTTCTAGAATTCAAGTTCCAGAATGTCTAGGATATTCCTGCCTCTTTCTGTGTCCTACAAGGGCCCCACGTGACCTGCTTCTGGTGCCTTAAGGCACCTTCTATGTCCTTTATAACCTTTTATTCCCTGTTGCCTAAAATTGCACCCAGCACCTAGTAGGTGCTCAGTAAATTTATTCAACCAAAGAATTCAACCTCTTTTAAGGAGCATCCAATCTTCATCCCTTGAGCTTGGATTGGAAAATCAAAATCACTGTAGATTCCATTTTGACTATAATACATCTGAAACCTCAGAATAGCTAAGATACAGTTTTTAAGATTAAAAAAAAAAAATTGGAACCAGGAGAGCCAGTGTCAGCAATTCTACTTAGTTGTGTGACTGTCGATAAGTCACTTTTGAGCCTGATACCTCCATGTGTGAGATGGAGACAGAGCTGCTGGGAAGGTTAAATCGAAAGAACTGAGTTATGTGCCAATGCGTGCTCTTTGGTTCATAAGTCATTTAATTTCCAGTTACCTGGAGATCAACCCACCATTCAAAGTAAGAGTCCAGTGATTCAAGAGACCTCGGCTTTTTCCAAACATGCGATGGAATGAAGGCTCAGATCTCCCTTCTTAGGAGAGGAGCAGCAACCCACACAAGCTCCAGGGCAGCAAGGCTGTAACGAGACACCCGTCACCCAGCTTCCCCAAGACCCGCCTCCCCACTGCTCAAACCCATGGATGCTGGTTCCCCCAAGAAAGTGTAAGTTAAACATCTCTGAATTGCTGAGGTCTGTGTATTTTAACACCTGGCGGCTCAATTAGCAGCTAGAGTTCCATCGCTACAGCAGCATGTATAATTTCAGACAATTGCTTCACACCATGCAGGAAACTTCGGGTGTAAGAGCCACGTTATTTTAAGTCACATTCGCCCTACTGCATTTCTATACCCTTTTCATTAAACAATGTTTTCAGGGACTGCATTTGAGGGATCTGATAAAAAGTGTCTCTCAAAGAGAGCTCTCCTGTGCAGTCGGTGGGAACGTAACTTAGTGCAGCCACTACGGAAAACAGTACGGAGGTTCCTCAAAAAACTAAAAACAGAGCTGCTATATGATCCAGCAATCCCACTCCTGGGCATATATCCAGACAAAACTATAATGCAAAAAGATACATGCACCCCTATGCTCATAGCAGCACTATTCACAATAGCCAAGACATGGAAACAACCTAAATGTCCATCGACAGACGAATGGATAAAGAAGATGTGGTACATATACACAATGGAAAACTACTCAGCCATAAGGAAGAATGACATAATGCCCTTTGCAGCAACATGGATGGACCCAGAGATTATCATACTAAGTGAAGGAAGTCAGACAGAGAAAGACAAATACCATATGATATCACTTACATGTTGAATCGAAAATATGACACAGGGCTTCCCTGGTGGCACAGTGGTTAAGAATCTGCCTGCTAATGCAGGGGACACGGGTTCGAGCCCTGGCCCGGGAAGATCCCACATGCCACGGAGCAACTAAACCCATGCGCCACAACTACTGAGCCTACGCTCTAGAGCCTGCAAGCCACAACTACTGAGCCCGTGTGCCACAACTACTGAAGTCTGCATGCCTAGAGCCCATGCTCTGCAACAAGAGAAGCCACGACAACGAGAAGTCCACGCACCGCAACGAAGAGCAGCCTCCGCTGGCCACAACTAGAGAAAGCCCGCACATAGCAACAAAGACCCAACACAACCAAAAATAAAAACAAATAAATAAATAAAAATTTTAAAATAATAAAATAAAATATAACACAAATGAACTTACCTATGAAACAGAAACAGGCTCACAGACATAGAGAACAGGCTTCTTGTTGCCAAGGGGGAGGGGGGGTGGGGGAGGGATGGATTGGGAGGTTGGGATTAGCAGATGCAAACTAGTATATGTAGGATGGATAAGCAACAAGGTCCTCCTGCACAGCACAGGGAACTATGTTCAATATCCTGTGATAAACCATAACGGAAAAGAAGATGAAAAAGAATAGATATGTTTGAGCGAATCACTTTGCTGTACAGCAAAAATTAACACAACCTTGTAAATCAACTACACTTCAATAAAGAAATTTTTTTTTTTTAATGGAAAAACAAAAAAGAAAAAGGTTCTTTCTTCTCAACGAACCACAGCTCAGGTGTCCCCCCCCCTAAGGAACAGTGTCTGATTCTCGGAAGCTGAAGCAAGTGCGTGTCTGGATCCACACCAATCTCTTTTCTTTCCATCACTAAACGCCTATCTCCTCATCGCCCGCCCTTCCTACTGAAAGTTCTTTCTACCCCAACTGTGACTACGTATAACTGATCACGCAGAATCCGCTGTTGCTGTGAAGTTTTCCTTATACCATTAAAGTAAAACATAACGTTTCTGAGCATTCAGAGACAGTTCCAATGCAAAAACCTTCTAGATCTTGGCCAATTCAAGTACGCCACAAGCAACACACTAGTGCACGTGGAAGGGACCTCTTTTAAAATCAGACAGTTGTTAAACTTACAGGAGCTGAAAGAGAAGTGAAAACTTAGAGGGGCGGTCACCAGGAAAATTGTGCTAATCACTTTATTTGGGTAAATTGACTATTTTTCTGAAAAGCAGCTCACGTAGACAGGACCACCCCTGGGCAAGCGTAATTCATACAACTTGTACTGACCCAACTCATAGCAAATCATCAATGTCATCAACACATAATTGCATCCATAACTCAAGTGCCCTTCGTACTTATAATTTGGGGAAATACTGTAATTTGTGCTTGGGAAGTGCACTGTTCAACCTTCAGGCAATACTTTCCAATACAGGTGCCATTAAAAATATACAGAAAGACTAACATCAAGTATTTGTCAAAGTCCGTTGGGTCTCCTAACAACTTAGCAAAATGTAAATTAAACTGAGATGACATTTTTAAAGGTAGAGGACTTGTCTACAGTTACAAAAAATTAGAGCGTTAAAGTTATAACTCAATCAACCCGAGGCAGTTTCTATAATTTAATTTCCTCCAACTTCCTCTCCATTTTCACTTCTGTACTCATAAACCACAGGTATACACAGGTGATAACAGGAACCCTGGCCCCTTGACTTAACTCACAGTCTCTTAAGGGGCTTGTACAGACCAGCAAAGGCAAGAAAACTGAGGGATATGCCAACTAGTCAAATGCAAAAGAAACAGAAAAGAAAAAGCAAGACAGCTCCCATCAGAAAATATGCTTCTTAGGGATCCCGATTCAGTAAGCGTCTTAAGCACTAACTACACGCGAACTATTTTAAAGATCTCTAACATTAAGAAATAATGTCTTAACACACAAGCTTACAGCCCTAAGGGGAATAAGGCTAGCCCTCCACTGAATCATCAATATAGGGCAGAATAAACTCCCTAAAATGAGACATGGAAATCCAAATCTAGTTTGAGAGACTCGAGGATGAGGAATCAAGGTAAGTCAGGAAGAGGGCTTCCCTGGTGGCGCAGTGGTTGAGAGTCCGCCTGCCGATGCAGGGGACACGGGTTCGTGCCCCGGGCCGGGAGGATCCCACATGCCGCGGAGCGGCTGGGCCCGTGAGCCATGGCCGTTGAGCCTGCGCGTCCGGAGCCTGTGCTCCGCAACGGGAGAGGCCACAGCAGTGAGAGGCCCGCGTACCGCAAAAACAAAACAAAACAAAAAAAGATATTTGCTTGAGAATATTTCTAACAGGCTTAACACATTAATGTTTAAATGAGAAAATCTCTGCAAATCCATTTTTCTCTTACATGATGACTTAGGTCTGTAATGACCCTACAGTAAGTTCTATAAACATTTGTTTCAGATTATAACACTCTTTCCCAAAGTACGGGAGCGGGGAGAAGTGGGGCAGGACAAGATTCATTGCTTTTCTAGGTTTCAAATGTAATAATTTTACACCTCAACATTCCCACTCTTTTTTGAAAAATTTTATTGAAGTATAGTTGATTTACAGTGTTGTGTTAATTTCTGCTATACGGCAAAGTGATTCAGTTATACATATATATATACGTATACATTCTTTTTCATGTTATTTTCCATTATGGTTTATCACAGGATATTGAATATAGTTCTCTGTGCTCTACAGTAGGACCTTGTTGTTTATCTATTCTATGTATAATAGTTTGCATCTGCTGATCCCAAACTTCGAGTCCATCCCTCCCCCACCCTCCTCCGCTTTGGCAACCACAAGTCTGTTCTCTGTGTCTGTGAATCTGTTTCTGCTTCGTAGATAAGTTCATTTGTGCTGAATCTTAGATTCCACATATAAGAGGTATCATACAGTATTTGTCTTTCTCTTGCATCAACATTCCCACTCTTTCGTGATACCCCTTCTTCTCCTGGCTTCTACTCACCATCACCCCTCACAAGGCTGCTTAGCTCATTCTGAACATTCTCATTTCTTTTTTTCTCTCCACAAGAAACTAAACCTGCCGGTTGCCAAAAGTCTGCTTAGCTCCACTTACACATCTCCCACTTGGCATATAAATTCCCTGAACGTCTTAATTTATAAAAATAACACAGGGTCAAGGTGTGATTGAATCACGTCCACAGGTCAAAATTCAAGGTCCGCTGTGGGTTTTAAAGACGTCAACCTTTGGGGTAAATATGCTCTAGATTCAGTGCAAACTCGTTCTCTACAACTTCCAATTTTGACACCAACCTTTCCACACTTCAAAAGAGACAGATCTTCAGGTTCCTCGAGGGGAATCCACTGTCATATAAGCATTCCCACCCTCACCACCCGCCCCAATTTCCTACTTCTGTATGAAGACTGGATTTGGTAAATATCAACATTAGCTGGAATGAAAAAACAGCGGCCTCACTCTAACAAGGTAGAATGGTTTTGGGGGTGACCAAAAAAACTATGAAAATCTGTCAACAACACCTCTGATTGGGAAGAACATAGATTATAAAGGGGTTTTTCTTTCTTTTTTCCTCTACAATTCAGTCTTTTATTTGAGTAATTATTTTCAATCACTGACTCACTGCCATCATATAGACTTTGACACAAACTCAGAATCAGAAATGACCAACCGGAGTCCCTAGAGAAGGGGCGTACAGAAAATATATTTTGCCCACTGCAATGAGTTTATAATTAATGCGTATTTGCCGCATGATTACAATTTAAAACAAAACGTACAAGCTTACTTAGAGGAAGAAGGGTTCTTCTTTTACTGTCTCAAAACTTTTAAACATAAAAACTCCATGTGCACATATGTCTTACAATACAGGAATACGAAGGCATTACGCGAATTTGCTATATGTGAATTACATTTTGGTAAAAAAATAAAAATGCATGAAATAAAGCCCAAGAAAATTATACTTAAGAGAAAGGAACTGATCTCTTAGCTCTGCAAAGTCCTTCAAGAATTTCCAAGATCAACATTTACAAGCACTGTCTGCCTGAGATAATACTTCAGGGAGTTAAACATACGTTTTCTAAAAACCCAAGATAATGGCAAGTAAGCACCAATAGCAGAAAAGGTTGCAGAAAATAAAAATAGAAACATAAATAGATGCAATCAAAAGTAGGCCAAATCTAATGGTTAATTTGTCATCCAATGTTTCCACCAACACTCAGCCCAGGGAATAAGAAATCTGACATCTGACACACATAAGTAGATTTTATACTTACTAACGCACATGCTATATTAAGAGCATCTTTCCTGATTTTTAAGTAAATGTTTCTTGACACATCTCAAGGTACCCTCTTGTGTACTGGAGAAGGGGGCAGACTCAAGGATAATGAGGATAACATGGCTACCCTGGGGATGCTGAGGCTAGTGGGGAAGACGCTTGGACCAGTCCCTCTAACACAGCAATGGAAGCGACAAAACAGGCCAGAGAGCAACACCAATAATCCTTCTGCAGGGACACTGTTCAATCCTCACCTCACCTCCCTCAAAAGAACTTCCCATCATAAAGATCATATATTTCTTGAGCCTTCTTTGTTTAGGTCTCTTTTCCCTCTACAGTTTCACACAGTTCTACTGAAAAAAAATTAAAATGTCACCAACGGAGCTAAGACATGGAAGCAACGTAAATGTCCATCGACAGAGGAATGAATAGAGAAGATGTGGAATACACAACATACAAAGGAATATTACTCGGCCATGAAAAAGTGCCATCTTAGCAACATGGATGGTCCTAGAGGTTACCATATTGATCCTAAGTAAGGAAGAGAAAGACAAACACCATATGCTATCACTTATATGTGGAATCTAAAAAAATGATGCAAACGAACTTACTTACAAAACAGAAACAGACTCACAGACATAGAAAGCTTATGGCTAACAAAGGGGATAGCATGGGGGTGGGGGGGGAGATAAATTAGGAGGTTGGGATTAACATATATATACTACTATATATAAAATAAGTAAACAACAAGGACCTACTATATAGCACAGGGAACTATATTCAATATCTTGTAATAAACTGTAATGAAAAAAGAATACGAAAAAATATATATGTATAACTGATCACTGCTGTACAGGAGAAACACACAGCTTTGTCAATGAACCTATACTTCAATAAAAATGAACGTCACCACTGGTTCACTGATTTCCAGTTTTCCCCTCTGATGACAGGTATCAAGCAATAGGATTCACTGTGCCTACTTTGAACACTTCGTTCCGCTACTCTATTACAAAGGGAGTAAAAAGGTTTTAGTCCTAAGATTTCTGTCAACTGTAAAGCTACTTCTGCTTGAAAACTATTTCCAAACAATAGGAGGATTTTCAACACTTAATATCTATTTCCCACCCTTTGCAACGTGTAGGCTATTGTCATATTATATTTCAAATCCACGTTTTATCCCCCAGGTATTACTGAATACATTCAATATTAATCTAGGTTTTAACGTTTTCTTTGCTTTTTAGTCTGTTGTGCAACTCAGGCCTTCTGCCCAAGATCATTTTCTCTCTGTATAAAACTCAACCTTCAACTTCTCAGACCTTGTTCTGTGAGTGCTTTGCATGTGACAGGTGAAAGAACCCAGGTTTCAAGCCCACAGGAAGCCAGCTTCACCCCAGCTCACTCTGGCCGCAAGGCTGTCAGGATAAGTGCCCCCTCACCTCCTGGGTTCACTCTCTTCCTCCAGTTTTACCTGAGAATCCCTGACCTATCTTCTCTTCAGTGCTTTAAAAAATATATATATATTTAAATATTTTAATTCAAAAGTCTTACTCATTTTCAGCAGGAGGGCTAGTTAGGGTACCCTTACCTACCACTACTGGAAAACAGAAACTCAAGGTTTTAATTACATTACTGCCATTTAGAGAACTGGGAATTCTTTCTATTTCAGGTCTAAGCACCTGATAAAGCAAGGTCCTTCCCATCATCCAAGAACCTAATAAAAACGGACGTGGGATGTAGTCCAGGAGCACGCTGTTCCATAAAAAGACTTACGGTAGCTACTAGCTACCACTGGGCATCACCTTTCCACCAGCAGCGTGAAATCCCCTGTCCCGCAGAGAGGTCCTGCTGAAAAAGGAAATTTCAACTGCCAAGAGAACCTTAAGTCCTATAATTTCTAAAAAGAGACATGGTCTTTTTAAATCAATTTTTACTCCCATTAAGGGAATTCTTTACTGCTCTAGGGCTTCCAACAAACAAATTTCCTAATAAATGGTTTTCAAGTACTCACCAAGGTGACAAGAGAAGGCAAAGCCAGCATTCTGTGCACATGGGGGCCGCTGGACGCCACCTCCCGTCCTGACACCCAGCCTGGCACACTCTCTCCCGCAGGTGACAGAGCCTTCCTGATGGTACCGAGCAGTCTTGGAGCAGATCCACCACCCGGCACAAGAACCACCTACACCAGTATCTCTTCCACACCCTCCCCTCCCATGCTGCCCTACCGGAGTCCTCAGCGCCTCACGCCTCGGAGGTCTGTGCACACAGTTATCCCACACACGTGCAACATACGCTTCCAACCAATCCTGGGCCAGGTACCACGGTAAGTCACTCTCAACCTGCCTGTTCTACGTGAACATTAAAAAATCACTGAAGTCCTACAAGTGGTAGAGCAAGGCCAGTTATACCCACGTATGGAGAGATGGTAAAATCCGAAATCTAAGTGAAATTAAACACAGGGACTTCTGCCATCAACAGCTTCAATTCTTAAGTACATTAAGGAATCTCCTTTCAAAGTACACCTAAATAGTCACCCAAGCTCACATCGCCTTTCAGCGCCTATGCCCTGAATTCTAACACTGCTTTCATGAATATGACATGTTTACATGCTGGGAACTTGCACGTAATTTACAGACCAATAACCAGTTTCTGCATTGTTTAAATTCAAAATATAAAACATAGGAACCCATAGATTAGCTAACATAAACAATGTGTCATGAGGCAGAGGAGTTGGTAGATTAAATGGGTAGAAAGGGTTTAGCGTATCAAATCCTAAGCACAAACGAATCACGCTACCAATTGCTATCTTGCCAAACAGTAAGAAGTCCTCTCCTTTCTTTCCCTGTATCTATTAGTTCCTACCCATTGTGCATATTTTAAGTCTAGATGTAAGACTGGTGAGGGGAAGCTCATGGGAGGGAAGAGTGAAGGAGCAAGGATGTTATTTAAAATATTCTCACCCGACCACTCTGATTTTTCCAAATCTGCAGTAATGAAGAAAAACCATGGGGAAATATAAAGAGAAGTAATTCAGTAAACTGCATGATGCAATTCTAACAAAAATGAGAAATTCATAAAGAAAGCCATAATGAACAACAAAGTCGAGGTAACACCAAGTAAGAATCAGATCAGCTCCTAACTTAAGAGTTTTTGTCAGATAAACCAGTTTCTAGTTTTATTCTACCAAACACTTCCAATCATTTCCTACTGTCAATTCTCAATGGAAAGAACTGAAATACAGAAAAGTGGTTATAACTCAGATTCAATGGAACAGAAAATCCCAAAATTTAAATAAATTAAAATACAAAGGGAATTCCCTGGCGGTCCAGTGGTTAGGACTCGGTGCTGTCACTGCCGTGGCCCAGGTTCCATCCCTGGTCGGGGAATGAAGATTCTGTAAGTCACACGGCACAGCCCGAAAAAAAAAAAAAAAAAAAAAAAGACACAAAAATAATCCACCTCTAAATCTAAAACCTAATATCTGAATACTGCAAATGCCATATAAACAACAAGGAAAAGACCTTCAAATTAATCTATTAGACAATGATAAAGAAACTGTATGGTCATGAAATAATAACTCTCCATATAATTACAGTCAAAAAAAATTAACTTCAAGGAAATGAAACTGTTTTTACATTCCATCTGGCATTACAGCTTTTGTCATTTCCATACAAATGCAGGATTTTCAGTCCTATGTGAATCTCCTTGTGGAGATGTATCAATTGAGCCTTGTCTCCTACTAACGCTATAATTAAACTGTACAGTAAGCTATTTATATGTCTGCAATAATTTCCTTCTCAAGATACAGCAGACTTCAGCTTTATTCTACAAAATCATTGCCAATGACATATTTAATCTCGAGGTTACTGCTTAAATTACTCGGGCACCACCGTCTAAGCCCAGATCCTGGTTGGAGACTCTGGCAACAGCTGCCACACGTGTCAAAGGGTTACTATTATTACCTCTTCAACAGGAGCCATGTGTGCCAGTCGGCCACAACAATTTGTCCCCTATGACCTAATTCAACCTATCAGATTTTGCTAATTTTTTTTTTCAAAGGAACAAAAGGGTGATTCCTAAAACTCATGATTCAGAAACAGAAAATAAATGTTCCAGAAGTCGGTGCTTCCTAGGAGTACCACTTTCTCTCTAGATCCCCAAATAGGTAACTATTTAGGGACTTGGAGAATTTGACAAGGTAAGCTGTACATCAAATACTGCTCTTAAAACTTAGATTTCATTAAGTGGTCACTGAAGAATGGAAACAAGGAAAGGATTCATACTCATGAATCGGGGGGAAAAAGGGTTGCTTCAGAAACCATTTAACCACAAAGAAAAAAAAAAAAAAGACCACCAAAAAGGTACGGGGGACATACTGAGTCCGCCATCCTTAAAAAGAGAATAATGTTTCACATATTGATAATATAGTTTGTCACACAGGCCCCAGAAGAACTTGTGATAAATCAGGTCAGAGGAACACGCTGCAAACTTTGCCCGACAGCCAGGAAGCAGTATCAGTAAGTCCCATTAAGGGCTTCCCTGGTGGCGCAGTGGTTGAGAGTCCGCCTGCGGTGCAGGAGACGCGGGTTCGTGCCCCGGTCCAGGAAAATCCCACATGCCGCGGAGTGGCTGGGCCCGTGAGCCATGACTGCTGAGCCTGTGCGTCCGGAGCCTGTGCTCCGCAACGGGAGAGGCCACAACAGTGAGAGGCCCGCGTACCGCAAAAAAATAAAAACAAAAAATAAGTCCCATTAAGAGGTGACCGCCACCCTTCAGCAAAGATAGAAGAGGAAACTGACATCCTTTTCTGCCCGTTGTATTACGGATGGAACAGCCGCGTGGATGGGGATTTGAAGCCATGGAAAGATGTACGCACTCCTGGAGAAACTGAGATTGGTGGAACCACTCGAGAGAGAAATGAGGCATTACCTGGTAGTACTGAAGGTGTACACACTCAGCAGCTGGATTCCTGTTTCTAGGCTCAGGGAACACGCACACACAACGTCCTCCGCAGCACTCGTGACAATACAGAAGTGGAAAACAACCTGAAATGTCTACCACCAAGTTTTAAATGCCGTACAGCAAAGAGCTGGAATTAGATTGATCATCACGAATAAATGTCAAAAACGTGGGGGAAGACAGCAAACTTCACAAAGATACATAAAATATGATATCATTTACATACAAAATAAAAGATCCAAAACCAGTTTCTACATAGCTTATGGATACACACACATGGATGGCAAAGGTACCCAAACATTCCAAACAGTGGATAAAGGAGAAGTAATGAAGCTTCAATTGTAACGTTTTGTTTCTTTGAAAAAACCATCTTGCAACCCAGGACATATAGCAAAAAACGGACCTCTAGTAATAACAGGGACATCTAGCAATAAAAGGGGCTACGGCGGTAAGGCGCCCATCTCCCTACTTTAAAGCAACGAGTCTAACACTTGACCATGAATGATATTTGACAAAGAATTTAGGTAGAACCACCTTATCGGGTTAAGAAACTCCACGCCTACGCCAGGATTTAAAGTTTGTTGCTACTGTTGGTTAAAGATAAGTGATTACTAAATTTTTTTCTGCATTCAATTAGATGGTTGTATTTTTTCTTCTATTTGTTAATGAGGTAAAGTATATTAATAACACATTTTTCTAAAGAAAACACATGCTTACATTCCTGGAATTAAATGCAACTACATCATATGTCTGATTATATATATATATATATATAATTGGATTTGGTTTGCCAGTCTTTTATCAAAGATTGTTACCTCTAACTTCACAGCCGAGATTGACCGGCAACTTTTATCATTCTGCCCCTACTGCTTTTGATTTGAAGGTTACTTTAAACATCAACCTACACTGAAAAGGACTGACTGTTTTCTGTATTTTTGGAAGACTCTATAAAATTGCAATTATCTGCTCTTTTAATTCTTGACGAAATTAGAGTATGAACATCGCAAGGGCGTCCAGCGTTCTTTTGGGAGGAAAAACCAGAAGTAGTGATACTATTTCTTTAACGGATGTAAGGTTATTCAGGTTTCCCATTTCCTCAAGTCTAAAGTTTTACGTATTTCCTAGGTAATTACCCATTTCATCTAAGCCTCCAGTTTATTCACACTGAGCTCTTCATATTGTTCTAATGACTGCTCTCTCTAGCTGCAGTTGTTCCTCTTTTCTCGCTCTTAACAATTTTTTTCTTGACCAGCTTTGCGTGTGTTAATCTCGTTTGCCTTCTGAACAAAACTGAAGAATCCGCTTTCAGTTTTGTTGATCTTATCTTTGGTCTTTTGCTAACATCTTCAACTGGATGAATAGCTTTTTACTAATTTTAAGCATTTCCTCTTTCGTAGGATAAGCAGTGATTCTCCAAAGTTCTCTCTCCAGGAAATTTAAATCCAATGAGTTTGGATGCAAAGTATTTTTCAATCATTCAGTTCTACGTATTTTCTAATTTCCAGTGTGATTTCCTCTTTGAGTCCTGAATTATAAGTGTAGTTTTAAAATTTTCCAGGAGTACAAATTTTTATAATGACTGTTTTTAATCACTGATTTGTTAGTTTGGGGCCTTGGATTCACAGGACATGAGGTGAATGCTAACCAATTCTCTAAAATGCCACTGAGACTTCCTGTATGAGTTGTACAATCATTTTTGTAAAATACTTAAGAATGTGAATGCAGAGAGATCTTCAAGATGGCAGAGGAATAAGACGCGGAGATCACCTTCCTCCCCAAAGATACACCAGAAATACATCTACACGTGGAACCGCTCCTACAGAACACCTACTGAATGCTGGCAGAAGCCCTCAGACCTCCCAAAAGGCAAGAAACTCCCCACGTACCTGGGTAGGGCTAAAGAAAAACAAGAGAAAACAGAGACAAAAGAATAGGGACGGAACCCGCACCAGTGGGAGGGAGCCGTGAAGGAGGAAAGGTTTCCACACACTAGAAGCCCCTTCACTGGTGGAGACGGGGGTGGTGGGGGGAAGCTTCGGTGCCGCGGAGGAGAGCGCAGCCACAGGGGTGCGGGGGGCAAAGCGGAGAGATTCCCGCACAGAGGATCGTGCCGACCGGCACTCACCAGCCCCAGAGGCTTGTCTGCTCACCCGCCGGGGCGGGCGGGGCTGGGAGCTGAGGCTCGGGCTTCGGTCGGAGCGCAGGGAGAGGACTGGGGTTGGCGGCGTGAACACAGCCTGCAGGGGGTTAGTGCGCCACGGCTAGCCGGGAGGGAGTCCGGGGGAAAGTCTGCACCTGCCGAAGAGGCAAGAGACTTTTTCTTCCCTCTTTGTTTCCTGGTGCGCGAGGAGAGGGGATTAAGAGCGCCGCTTAAAGGAGCTCCAGAGACGGGCGCGAGCCGCGGCTAAAAGTGTGGACCCCAGAGACGGGCGGGAGACGCTAAGGCCGCTGCTGCCGCCGCCACCAAGAAGCCTGTGTGCGAGCACAGGTCACTCTCCACACCCCTCTTCCGGGGAGCCTGAGCAGCCCGCCACTGCCAGGGTCCCGAGATCCAGGGACAACTTCCCTGGAAGAACGCACGGCGCGCCTCAGGCTGGGGCAACGTGACGCCGGCCTCTGCCGCCTCAGGCCCGCCCCGCACTCCATGCCCCTCCCTCCCCCCGGCCTGAGTGAGCCAGAGCCCCCGAATCAGCGGCTCCTTTAACCCCGTCCTGTCTGAGCGAAGCACAGACGCCCTCCGGCGACCTACACGCAGAGGCGGGGCCAAATCTAAAGCTGAACCCCGGGAGCTGTGAGAACAAAGAAGAGAAAGGGAAATCCCTCCCAGCAGCCTCAGGAGCAGCGGATTAAATCTCCACAATCAACTTGACGTACCTGCATCTGTGGAAGACCTGAATGGACAACGAATTATCCCGAAATTGAGGAGGTGGACTTTGGGAGCAACTGTAGACTTGGGGTTTGCTTTCTGCATCTAACTTGTTTCTGGTTTTATGTTTATCTTAGTTTAGTATTTAGAGTTTATCATCATTGGTAGATTTGTTTATTGATTTGGTTGCTTTTTTTTATAAATAGATACATATATTTTTTTCCATTTTGTCTTTTTGTGAGTGTGCATGTGTATGCTTCTTTGTGTGATTTTGTCTGTATAGCTTTGCTTTTACTATTTGTCCTAGGGTTCTGCCTGTCCGTTTTATTCGTTTTGTTTTGTTTTTTTTTAGTATAGTTTTTAGCACTTGTTATCATTGGTAGATTTGTTTCTTGCTTTGGTTGCTCTCTTCTTCCTTTCTTTTATGACTTTATAATTTTGTTATTTTTAATACTTTTAAAAAATTTAATAACTTCCTTCCTTCCCTCCTTCCTTCCTTTCTTTCTTTCTTCCTTTTCTTCTGAGCCATATATCTGACAGGGTCTTGGTGCTCCGGCCGGGTGTCAGCCTATGCCTCTGAGGTGGGGGAGCCGAGTTCAGGACACTGGTCCACCAGAGACCTCCCAGCTCCACGTAATATCAAACAGTGTAAACCTCCCAGAGATCTCCCAGAGATCTCCAGCTCCACTCAACAACCAGGAAGCTACAGTGCTAGACACCCCATGCCAAACAACCAGCAAGACAGGAACACGACCCCACCCATTAGAGAGGCTACCTAAAATCATAATAAGGTCAAGGACACCCCAAAACACACCACCGGACATGGTCCTGCCCACCAGAAAGAGAAGATACAGCCTCATCCACCAGAATACAAGCACCAGTCCCCTCCACCAGGAAGCCTACCCAACCCACTGAACCAACCATAGTCACTGGGGGCAGACACCAAAAACAGGAACTATGAACCTGCAGCCTGTGAAAAGGAGACCCCAAACAGTAAGTTAAGCAAAATGAGAAGACAGAGAAACACACAGCAGATGAAGGAGCAATGTAAAAACCCACCAGACCAAACAAATGAAGAGGAAATAGGTGGTCTACCTGAAAAAGAATTGAGTAATGATCGTAAAGATGATCCAAAATTTTGGAAATAGGAGAAACTACAAGAAACGTTTAACAAGGACCTAGAAGAACTAAAGAGCAAGCAAACAATGATGAACAACACCATAAATGAAATTTAAAATTATCTAGAAGGAATCAATAGCAGAATAACTGAGGCAGAAGAGCGGATAAGTGACCTGGAAGATAAAATAGTGGAAATAACTACCACAGAGCAGAAGAAAAAAGAAAGAACTGAGGACAGTCTCAGAGACCTCTGGAACAACATTAAAAACACCAACATTCGAATTATAGGGGTCCCAGAAGAAGAAGAGAAAAAGAAAGGGACTAAGAAAATATTTAAAGAGATTATAGTTGAAAACTTCCCTAACATGGGAAAGGAAATAGTTAATCAAGTCCAGGAAGTGAAAAGAGTCCCATACAGGATAAATCCAAGGAGAAACATGTCAAGACACATATTAATCAAACTATCAAAAATTAAATACAAAGAAAAAATATTAAAAGCAGCAAGGGAAAAACAACAAATAACATACAAGGGAATCCCCATAAGGTTAACAGCTGATCTTTCAGCAGAAACTCTGCAAGCCAGAAGGGAGTGGCAGGATATATTTAAAGTGATGAAAGGGAAAAAACTACAACCAAGATTACTCTACCCAGCAAGGATCTCATTCAGATTCCACAGAGAAATTAAAACCTTTACAGACAAGCAAAAGCTAAGAGAATTCAGCACCACCAAACCAGCTTTACAACAAATGCTAAAGGAACTTCTCTAGGCAGGAAACACAAGAGAAGGAAAAGACCTACAATAACAAACCCAAAACAATTAAGAAAATGGTAATAGGAACACACATATCAATAATTACCTTAAATGCTCCAACCAAAAGACATAGACTGGCTGAATGGATATAAAAACAACGCCCGTATATATGCTGTGTACAAGAGACCAACTTCAGACCCAGGGACACATACAGACTGAAAGTGAGGGAACGGAAAAAGATATTCCATGCAAATGGAAATCAAAAGAAAGCTGGAGTAGCAAATCTCGTATCAGACAAAATATACTTTAAAAGAAAACTATTACAAGAGATACCTGATACCAAAACCAGAGAAAGATGTCACAAAGAAAGAAAACTACAGGCCAATATCACTGATGAACATAGATGCAAAAATCCTCAACAAAATACTAGCCAACAGAATCCAACAGCACATCAAAAGGATCATACACCATGACCAAGTGGGGCTTATCCCAGGAATGCAAGGATTCTTCAATATACGCAAACCAATCAATGTGATACACCATATTAACAAACTGAAGGAGAAATACCATATGATCATCTCAATGGATGCAGAAAAAGCTTTCGACAAAATTCAACACCTATTTATGATAAAAACCCTCCAGAAAGTAGGCATAGAGGGAACTTACCTCAACATAATAAAAGCCATATATGACAAACGCACAGCCAACATCGTTCTCAACGGTGAAAAACTGAAACCATTTCCTCCAAGATGAGGAACAACACAAGGTTGTCCACTCTCACCACTATCATTCAACATAGTTTTGGAAGTTTTAGCCACAGCCATCAGGGAAGAAAAAGAAATAAAAAGAATCCAAATCGGATAAGAAGAAGTAAAGCTGTTGCTCTTTGCAGAGGACATACTATACATAGAGAATCCTAAAGATGCTACCAGAAAACTACTAGAGCTAATCAATGAATTTGGTAAGGTAGCAGGATACAAAATTAATGCACAGAAATCTCTTGCATTCCTATACACTAACAATGAAGGAGAAATTAAGGAAACACTCCCATTTACCACTGCAACAAAAAGAATAAAATGCCTAGGAATAAACCTACCTAAGGAGGTAAAAGACCTGTATGCAGAAAACTATAAGACAGTGATGAAAGAAATTAAAGATCATACAAACAGATGGACAGATATACTATGTTCTTGGATTGGAAGAATCAACATTCTGAAAGTGAATATACTACCCAAAGCAATCTACAGATTCAATGCAATACCTATCAAACTACCAATGGCATTTTTCACAGAACTAGAACAAAAAATTTCACAATTTGTATGGAAACACAAAAGACCCCGAATAGCCAAAGCAATCTGGAGAAAGAAAAATGGAGCTGGAGGAATCAGGCTCCCAGACTTCAGACTATACTACAAAGCTACAGTAATCAAGAGAGTATGGTACTGGCACAAAAACAGAAATACAGATCAATGGAACATGATGGAAAGCCCAGAGATAAGCCCACGCACATATGGTCACCTTATTTTTGATAAAGGAGGCAGGAATATACAATGGAGAAAAGACAGCCTCTTCAATAAGTGGTGCTGGGAAAACTGGACAGCTACATGTGAAGGAATGAAATCAGAACACTCCCTAACCATACACAAAAATAAACTCAAAACAGATTAAAGACATAAATGTAAGGCCAGACACTATAAAACTCTTAGAGGAAAACATAGGCAGAACACTCTATGACATAAATCACAGCAAGATCCTTTCTGACCCACCTCCTAGAGAAATGGAAATAAACACAAAAATAAACAAATGGGACCTAATGAAACTTAAAAGCTTTTGCACAGCAAAGGAAACCATAAACAAGACGAAAAGACAACCCACAGAATGGGAGAAAATATTTGCAAATGAAGCAACTGACAAAGCATTAATCTACAAAATTTACAAGCAGCTCATGCAGCTCAATATCAAAAAAACAACCAACCCAATCCAAAAATGGGCAGAAGACCTAAATAGACATTTCTCCAAAGAAGATATACAGATGGCCAACAAACACATGAAAGGATGCTCAACGTCACTAATCATTAGAGAAATGCAAATCAAAACTATAATGAGGTATCACCTCACATGGGTCAGAATGGCCATCATCAAAAAGTCTACAAGCAATAAATGCTGGAGAAGGTGTGGAGAAAAGGGAACCCTCTTGCAATGCTGGTGAGAATGTAAACTGATACAGCCACTATGGAGAACAGTACGGAGGTTCCTTAAAAAATTAAAATAGAACTACCATACGACCCAGCAATCCCACTACTGGGCATATACCCTGAGAACACCATAATTCAAAGGAGTCATGTACCACAATGTTCACTGCAGCTCTATTTACAATAGCCAGGACATGGAAGCAACATAAGTGTCCATTGACAGATGAATGGATAAAGAAGATGTGGCACATATATACAATGGAATATTACTCAGCCATAAAAAGAAACGAAACTGAGCTATTTGTAATGAGGTGGATAGACCTAGAGTCTGTCATACAGAGTGAAGTAAGTCAGAAAGAGAGAGACAAATACCGTATGCTAACACATATATATGGAATTTAAGAAAAAAAAATGTCATGAAGAACCTAGGGGTAAGACAGGAATAAAGACACAGACCTACTAGAGAATGGACTTGAGGACACGGGGAGGGGGAAGGGTAAGCTGTGACAAAGCGAGAGCATGGCATGGACATATATACACTACAATACGTAAGGTAGATAGCTAGTGGGAAGCAACCGCATAGCACAGGGAGATCAGCTCGGTGCTTTGTGACCGCCTGGAGGGGTGGGATAGGGAGGGTGGGAGGGAGGGAGACGCAAGAGGGAAGAGATATGGGAACATATGTATATATATGTGTATATATATATATATATATATATATATATATATATATATAACTGATTCATTTTGTTGTAAAGCAGAAACTAACAAACCATTGTAAAGCAATTATACTCCAATAAAGATATTTAAAAAAAAAAGAATATATATATATGTTAACTGAATCACTTTGCTGTACAGCAGAAATTAACAACATTGTAAATCAACTATACTTCAATAAAATAAATTTTTTAAAATATAAATAAATGTAAGTACTTTCAAGGGATTAAAGGAATTATTAATTGAACATGCCTAAAATTATCAGGAAAAAATTGCTCAAGGGACAGTTCTAGTATACCACAATGTTACTACCTTCACAAAAAGATGTTGAAGAACAAATATAGTTATAAGGTGATCTTACCAAGTAGGTAAATATTCTCAGGAATTTATTATCAAGCTGCTAGGCAAAAGAGAGAAATTTTCAATCAAATATTTTAGTACGAGGGCTTCCCTGGTGGCACAGTGGTTGAGAGTCCGCCTGCCAATGCAGGGGACACGGGTTCGTGCCCCAGTCCGGGAAGATCCCACATGCCGCGGAGAGGCTGGGCCCGTGAGCCATGGCCACTGAGCCTGCGCGTCCGGAGCCTGTGCTCCACAACGGGAGAGGCCACAGCAGTGAGAGGCCTGCGTACTGCAAAAAATATATATATGTATATATATATATATTTTAGTACGAGACTTAAAGGCAGTGAAATTTTCTTTTTTCAGGAGTTACTAGGAGGATGAAGAGAGCCAGTTCCCAGAAAGGGCCTGGCACTCATGAATAAGCACTCAGCAGATGTGAGCATTTGTTACTGGAGAGGCAGTTTAGTTCACTGCCTAAGATATGGGACCCGCATGTGCTGCGATCAAAGTCACCTAACGCAAGCATTTCTAAACGTACCTTTTCAAAGTGTTCTCGCCCCACCAAAAAAGTCCTCAGCACAGCGCACATAAACATCACCTCTTGTAGCAACAAATAATGGCACTGTGCCTGTAGGTGTGAATATGTGCCTGTATTTAGGTATTTTAAACATATTTTAAGTAACTGAACATGGAGCCACCTGTCAGAGAAAAGATCAAATTAGGAAACTGGACTTTTAGGATTTACCGTATAGCACAGGGAACTATATTCAATGTCTTGTTATAACCCATAATGGAAAGTAATCTGAAAAACATAAAGTGTTTCAGATATATATATATATATATATATATGTATATCTATCTATTTCTATATTTCTCTCTATATCTATATAGGGACTCACAGACATAAAGAACATAGAAGAGAAATAGTGACTGTGACTTAAGAATTTATTGTGGGTCAAAGACTTTTCCACGTACAGAAGGTGGGGTGTGATCCCGGCCAGGCAGCCCAGAGCGGGCTCCCTTAACCATTATGCAATTCTGCACCACTTTAAAGTCTGATGACTGTCAGGTTCTTTGTCATGAGGACAAAAACAATGGAAATAAAAGAGTAAACTTCTGAGGTCCACAAGATGTCCATGGTCACCCTGCATGTCGTTACAAAGTACCGTAAAGAACCTAGCGTATGTTAAAGGTCTAACTTGTGAAACATCAACCATGTCCGTGAGATCCTATAGCATTCTGTGTCCTCCTGATTCCCACTTCTTGCTTATAAATGAGTCAGTGCTAGATACTGTTTACTGATTGACTCTCAGCATCTATTTTCATCCTCTTCTTTTTATATATATATATATATATATATATATATATATATATATATATATCACAGGGACTGGAAAGCTAAAAGCCACATTTCCCAGACTCCCTTATCAGCAGGATTCTGGATGAATTCTAGCAACAAGATACACTTTTTAAGGTTGTGGAGACAGAGGAATTCCTTTTCATACAGGGGAAGTTTTCCACATTCTCTCACCCAGTCCCAGGTTCACAGGTGCAAGGCAGCTGGACCATCAGCTGTGATTTCCTCAAGTCCCCTGGGGAAGCAGAACAGAGTCTTGACCTTGGGAACAGAGCCACAGACGTATGAACTTGAAGCCTACCTTGCTGACGTCTGCTCCTTCAGGATTATCCAGTAAATTGGCAAGCACCTAATTTCCTGTTTTAACTTCCTCTATACTTCAAATTAGTTTCTGTACCAGTTACTGAATTAACATCTCTCAGCCTCCAACCTACCCTTCCATACTCAGCTTGTGATACAGGCGTGGGGATTCTACAAACCTCATTCCTGATTTGCCAGCGGGCTCCCTGCAAGGCTCTGAGAATTAAATCTCACGGCCACACCCAGACCCAGGGATGCTGGGAAGTGTAGTCTCTGCCATACATGCCATTAATGAATTTTACATGATTACATTTTCATTCCATCACTGATTACATGTACTTATTTCATAAAACTTTGGGTTAAAGAATGACTATTTTGCTCAAATATATCCTTACCAATTCATCTTTCTTTTAATGGCTCATCAGAACTAGTTTTTTGTGTATTCTATAGGTTAACATGTTAAAAACAACTGCACTTTCCTCCAAATAAATTTCATGGTTAGTTCAATCATTTGTTTCTTAGAAAATGCTGGCAAAATTTTCTATATGTCTCCATCCATATTCATTTTAATTATTGCAGCACAAAAAACAAATGATCCTCAAATGGCTTGGCCCTTATTGTCTTTTACTAACAAATATCAAAAGATGTCTAGCATTCAGTAGCCAGCAGTGGGACTTCCCTGGTGGCATACTGGTTAAGAATCCACCTGCCAGTGTAAGGGACACGGGTTCGATCCCTGGTCCGGGAAGATCCCACATGCCATGGAGCCACAACTACTGAGCCTGTGTGCCACAACTCCTGAAGCCTGCGAACCCTAGACCACCCGCTGCAACTACTGAAGCCCACACACCTAGAGCCCATGCTCCACAACAAGAGAAGCCACCGCGATGAGAAGCCCACGCACCACAATGAAGAGTAGCCCCCGCTCGCCACAACTAGAGAAAGCCCGCGCGCAGCAACGAAGATCCAATGCAGCCGGAAAAAAAAAAGCCAGCAGTAGGTGCTGTGAAATTTGACAGGGTAACTGATTTGAATATTACATGTTTTTTATAAACTGCCGATAACATTGTAGACTTTTATTCTCATACCCGGTATTCTTAGTTTTTAAAGTCTCACTAATTCATAGCTTCCTTTTGCAACAGCTAAGGTTTCAAGATACCATCATACAGTTAGGGCAAGAATCGTGATTAATGATAGTAGCCTTAGGGAGAAAACTGAAATTTGTTTAGCTTGTCAGATCTGATCACTGTTTTAATTCATCAAGCAGCCGAAGAAAACTTAAACTGGCAGCGTGCGTGTCCAGCAAGGCCACACCACCGCAGCTTCTCCTTACGCTTACGCTACTGTAATCGCAATACCTTTTTTTTTTTAAAACAGAAAAATCTTGTCAAGCCAGCACCTTGTAAGAGTCAGTTTACCCAAAACTAAATATACTCTGTAAACCCATTTAACCAGTAACACAAACGGCAAGATTTCACAATGAGCTTCAAGCAAATGGAAGAGTGAGGGTCCCAGCGTCACCCCTTCTTATCTGTGGGACCCCACGCTTCCCTCCTTCCCTTCCTCCCAGACCCATCCCTGGTTAGCACACCAGAAACAGGACTGGGTGTGCCAGAGCCAGTCCATGTGCTATCAGCAATACTGTGATTTCACAGAACTTTTTTTAACCAAAAAAAAAAAAAAAAAAAAAAAAACAGGAGGAAAAAAGAAAATGACATTTTCTACTGGTATCTTAACATATCATCTAGTGCCCCCCTGGGGTGCACTTCGTCAGCCACCTTGTTTCCAAGAACACTGATCTCTGTATTACAGAGCTTAGATGTTATTTTGGTAACAGGTGAAACACTCAAAACGGGGATAAATCCTGAGCATTTACAAGCATTTGGGGTCCTAGCCTGGACCTACGTACAGGTCAACTGAAGGGGGTGGATGCCAGGTAATTGATGGTCGTTGAGGTGACCCCCTTAATTCCCTCAGACGTACACAGGAGATGAGGGAAGGAAGCCAGGCCCAGTGCTTCTGATTCGTGGTTCACTTCCTCGGTCCCCGTCTCGTTCGCTTCACCATCAGAGCCTCCCTTTACAAAAAGCGTAACTAACCCTGTCATCTGCTCTGAGCAGTGGCGCTGACTGCGAGTGTGGCCGTAGGTGCCTGCCAGGAACAAGCTCTTGTTAAACGACCCACAGGTGGAATCTCACTGTTGAGCTCCTATCTTCATGTCAAACCACCAAAGCAGGTCACTGGGGACTCTCAAATCAGCTCCCAACCAGGGTCTCAGCAGCAGCTTTAGGCCATGACGGGCTGGGTACATATCTGTACCATTCTCCGTGAGCCGGTGGCACTAGGATGTTGGGGAACTAAGAGCCTGTGCATCCTATTACCACGTAAACGTCATCAACTCCTGACACGTGAATATCATCTTGAGTGTCTGTACTACAAAGAAACTCCTACAAGTCTCCCAGCAACCACCAGGAGTTGAACATCGCCCCTTAATGGAAATCCTAACAGGAAGTCAAACCAGATTAAAACTACCGCATTTTAAATGCACTGTTCTAGGTGAATAAAATAATGTGTTATCACAAAGCAATTTTCTGGGCTTACTATTTTTTATGTCAGTTTGGAATATGTATTGCATTTCTTAATATCCATGGTACCCCTTAATCAAGAGTATAAAGTCATCTACTTAGATTCTTAGGATTTGCCAAAGTGAGGAACATTCTTAGAATCACAGAATGATAAGCAAGTAAGTTTACAAATATTGCAACCATCAATATCATACGTTTTCCAAACCATAACTCTAACATGGATGTATATTATTCTCCAGACCTTGCAAATTCTCAGTGTCCATTTTATCAGTACTGGGAGAGTATGCTTTCAACCATGCAGCTAGCCAGAAAGACTTTTTTATATATGGAGTGTGCTTCTCACAAAAACCTTCTCTCCTTCCTCTAATATGACAGAAACTGTAGCTGAATCTGAAGACAAAGTGAATTTCAATGATGGCCATCACCTAAAAACATACATAAATTCCTATATCTGGTACCAGAGGTAGAGCTTACCATTTTGATGTTTAAAGAAATGACTTTATGACATCCGTTCATAAATAAAAAGAGAAAACACATTGAGTAGTTTTATAATTGCTTTTTTAGTAAAAAAAAAAAAAAAAATTAAATTCTGATTATTAGTCATAGCAGAAACAAAGGGTTTAACACAGTGATATCAAATACAACTTTTTAAAAGCTACTTACGTCCAAAGAATCCTCCTTCAGTAGGATAAGGGCCATGTTCTGTGACACCAACCGGCAGGAATAGCCTAGAATAAAAGAAGGAGCAACATACGTGAATTTACCATCCCCACCAGGAACTCACCACGTTCAAGGTCCTCTGAATTCAGCCTCCCTTCCTGTACCTTCCTTATCACCGTGTTTGGCCTATGGGCTCACACAGAGGAATTGAGCAAGTGTGGGGAGGAAAACCTTACACGGATTCTGACTTTTGCAGACAGCTCTAGTAGCGCTGCTCGGGAGGGTTTTCATAACTAATGGCTGAAATAAATACTCATCAATTTTCTGTGGATTTTCCTTATCCCTGTTATCTTTGTATTAGGATGAGCTTTGGGTTCTCTAAGGTAAAAGCAAACGCTTTAGGAAGACAAACGGAATCAACAGTGCTCCTCAAGCAGCATAAACGTGCCTACTGTGATACCAAGGTCCCTCACTTGCTTTATAAAAAGGCAGGTAATTCTCACAGCAGGCTTCTAAGGAAGCCTATGATACCCACAGAGTCACTTTTCCTGCGAAAGCTCAAAGCAACCCCCACTTCAAGAAATAACTCTGAGTCAAGAGTATCCCAATGCTAATTCTTAACAATTCCCATTACATTTTTAGACAATGGTATCTCTGTAGGTTAATTTCAGCAAGATACTCTTTTCCACTTTTCCTCCCGGAAGGCAAACGTATTTTCTATGAAGCTGTTTCCTACTCAGACTTTGCAGTACACGCGTGACAGGTGGAGATGCTCCGGTGACACAACGACCAAGGTAAGAGCCTCTCCGGACTCTTCCCCTTGTCCCCACACTCTGGGGAGAACGAGGCAGTGGCCCCAGCCAACCCCAACTCCAGGGGTGTCTGTCAGGGCCCTGGGCTCTCTTTCAAATCACCCTCCACCATCTTGGTGCCCCTCAAGAGAGCTGCCATCAACATGTGCTTTTCACCAAGCTCCATCTTAATTTATCTCATTGAGAAAAGTCAAAGAAACAGTCCTTCCACCTAGAGAAGTGGTCCTTACAATGATCATGGACCAATGATCACAGAAACAGGGAACAAGTCGTCAGCATAAAGAACGTCAACCTTCAAAACAAGGACGCGGGTGACCATCTCAAGGAAGGGCCGTAACCAATGCTTAGGCAACAGGAGTCTGGGTTCTCCTCTGCAAAAGAGCCAAAATACCCCTTCCCACAGATGCTATATTTAACTAGAAGAGGAGACAAGCATTTAACTAGTGGACAAGTCACGGAACTGCTGCGTTTACGTGCTCAATTCTACCCAGAAGGTCCTCTTTTCACCCTCAAGAAACCCTACTAACAGGCACAAAACAGAACTCAAGACAGACAACAAGATGAGAGAAACCTTGGGGTATTTTTGGGGGGTAGAAAATAAATATTTGTGTTTATTTTGGAACGTATGAAGTGTATCCTTCACCGATGAGTGTCATTTGAGAGGACTATTATAAACCACCTGAGAACACAAATTTTAAAGCACAAAATTATGACTTTTCATCTAACTGTCATTTTCTTAAAGCGATACCTTGAAGATCTATTCCAGGCAGTTAACGACAGTTATGTGAAGCGAATGAGATAATTTTGCTGGTTAAAACCTCACGTATCATTTGAAAAGCGAAAACAACTGAATAGTTTAAAATCACAGGACCACATGGGCAAATACCTGTTCAACCTCTAAGAGGAAAACTAAAGGGAGGAAACACAGCACAATTTTCCACACATTTTCAAACTTGCTCAAGTCTGTATTTTAACAATAGTGATGAGTAGAAATGAGAGTTTCCCAGAATGCCACTGAAAATTCTGCACAGCACGATGGAAATAACTGAACTTTGTTTCCCACTAAAACCTTACAAATATATTCTTCCTTTCTATAAATTCTTAGATTAAGTGCAGAAGGGAGGTCAATATTTTATTTTCATTTGCAAACAGGGATATTGGAACTTTCATCATTTTTCTTCCCTTGCCCCAGAAACTTCCAGCAACTTCACGCAATAGAGACTGTTACAAATTTAGTATAACTCACACAAAAGGATTTGCTGGTAGTTTTTGATATGAACAGCGGTTGCAGAAACAAGCTGAAATGTTTAAGCCATCGCTTCCCGCTTGATTTTATATTTCGCAATTTAAGTAAAATGCCACTTGACAACTGAAGCTGCATAAAGATATTATGGAAAAACTCGAAGTATTTTTCTAGCCGTTGCAAGGGAGAGGGTAACAAATAAAACCACTGACACTTTCATGAATTTAAATACACAAAACTCAAGGTTTCTGAGAAGAAACAGGTTCTTTTTTTTTAGTTTGGAAAACGAAGCAAGATTTTGCTTAATTATCACACAGAACACTTGCTCTAGACAGACCATGGAGGTTTAACACAGTTAAATGTGACTTAGCTAACATGGCAAATTAAATTATGTCAATCCAAGTTCGGTGTGCTTGATTTCTAATGTTTTTGGATAAAATGAGATCAGCTCTTGGAGAACAGCCAGCTATGAAATGTCAATCCACACTTGTAAATTGTGGTCTATTTCTTTAATCTCACAATCTAACAAGACGACCATAAAATGACTGAGAAGGGAACCTCTGGGATTTCACTTTTTACTACGGCTGAAGTTAACAGCACACCACAAAAGTGTTTAGTCTTTCTACTACCTGAGCATAATCAACACTCAAAGAAATTAAAATATTACAGCATCTATGGTCCTTAGAGCAGGACTTGATTTTAAGAAAATAAAATCATCATTCACACTAGAAAATAGGACCAAACCAAACCTCTCTTGGAACTCGCAATCAGCGTCTTTTTTCTGAGGTAAGCATATATTGTCGAAGATATCCCAACCTAGATTTCTTCGGAGACGCTTTTGGAAAGGTTAACAACAACTGATTCCTACTAACCATATACCTAGGATCCATCAAATTACCCCTCAGTGGGATTCAACTTGGTTCCAAACCCTCAACAAGTGTGTTGTTGGTTGTAAATAATTTCAGGGAGAAATCTGGTCACTCAATATTTGAAAGTAAGTGTATGAAACACACTGCCAGACGTCAGGAATGGAACTCTTCATCTGCTCCGGACTCGATCAAGGATGCTCAGAGCAGAATCCCTCCCCATCTGAGAACCAGGATATCAAGGACTCATCCACAGAACCACACCTGGGCACCCTTCCCTCCAGACCCTCAGATGCTTCTCAGAAAGGCGCCATCACAGGTAGGAACATGCTGCCTCCGCCTTACCTTCTGATCTTCCCCCAAACCAGGCCATCCTGATTCATGCTATTCTCATTCTTTATGTATTTGTCTTCAACAGATTCTTGAGGTTCAAGATTTAAACCTATCTCATCTGCAAAGCCTTCCCTGATCTTTTTGTGTGTGTGTGTGTGGTACGCGGGCCTCTCACTGTTGGGGCCTCTCCCGTTGCAGAGCACAGGCTCCGGACGCGCAGGCCCATCGGCCATGGCTCACGGGCCCAGCCACTCCGCGGCATGTGGGATCCTCCCAGACCGGGGCACGAACCCGCATCCCCTGCATCGGCAGGCGGACTCTCAACCACTGCGCCACCAGGGAAGCCCTCCCTGATCTTTTTGACGCCTATCTTTCCGAGAACTGAATTATCACGTGTCATGGTCATATGCTCAGATTCTCAGCACTCACACCTGTGTGGCCCAGGCTAAGTTACTTGGTATCTCTGTGCCTCAGTTCTATCTTTAAAAGGGGATAATGCCTATCTCAAGGGGAATATTAAACTTACCTAAAGGACTTAGCTGTAATATGACAAATGCTGTGCTAACATTTAATGAGTAACTATTACTAACACCAGCCATGCTCAGCATGTACACTGCACAACTGGTATTTTCTTATCTATTTTATTCCTGAGTTTGTCTCAAAATTAACTCAGTCCCCAATAAGGGAACATAAGTGCCCCAAGCCTATAGGGGAGCATCTGGCAACAACGGAGCTGCACGTAATCAAGAAATCACACACCTGACTTTTCTGTGAACATTACTGGGGCTGTGGCCGTGTTCCCCCAGCCCCACCTGAAAACCGGACTTGCCTCCCTGCCAATGGGCAAGAATAGGGTGGGCAAGTCCACATTTACTCACTGTCAGAAATTAAACTTCTAAGACTATAGAAGTGGTTTAAAGGGATCAAATAATGGGTAACAAAACATGGGGGAGGGGCGGCCAAATTCCAACTCAGATGGTTCACCGTGAAAGCGATTCCCAATGCGATGGCTTTAAAATGGAACACGCACTAGGATTTTGTTCTCACTCATCCTATCTCCGTTAGAAAAAATATTATAGACTCTGAAAACTTCACATCTATTTTCTAACTATGTAAGAGATGCTTTATCCAGTCATAGTAAGGAAGTGACGACTACATGATTCACAAAGGCTATACAGCTGAAATTTCACTTTAGACTAGGTGATATCAAATTTTTAAGCTAAAAAAGACAACTTCCAACTCCTGGAAACACAGCTAGTTAGCATAAATCCAAGCACAGCGCAGCAGGGTCCTGGCATCGTGTCAGTTCCCAAGGACCTCAAGCCACACGCAGGATGACTGCATCTACCTAACACTCATAGGCTCATAACAGACATGAATATCCTGGAACCTAATTTGACTAAGTATTTATTTTCAAGGTATGAACTGAAAGTTACACTTTAAATTCTCAAAGTGTGATAGATGATGGATGGATGGATGGATGGATAGATGGATGGATGGGAGGACAGATGGATGGGTTGGAGGATAGACGGATGGAAGGATAGATGGAAGGATGGGAGGATAGACGGATGGAAGGATAGATGGATGGATGGGAGGACAGATGGATGGATGGGAGGACAGATGGATGGATGGGAGGATAGACGGATGGGAGGACAGATGGATGGATGGCAGGATAGACGGATGGAAGGATAGATGGATGGATGGGAGGATAGACGGATGGATGGGAGGATAGACGGATGGATGGGAGGATAGACGGATGGATGGGAGGATAGACGGATGGAAGGATAGACGGATGGATGGGAGGACAGATGGATGGATGGGAGGTTAGGTGATGGATGGATGGGAAGTTAGGTGATGGATGGGAGGATAAGTGATGGATGGAGGGAGGATAGGTGATGGATGGAGAATAGATGCATGGGAGGATAGATGGATGGACAGATGATAGATAAATGAGACAGTGAGCGAATACTAAAGACAGCCAACAGCACCAAACACCTCTAAAGAGAAATGTTGCCAGTTAAAACTGTAAGAGTCAACAATCATAAGACATCCCAACTCTGGAGGCCGTGAAATATGAAAACAAGGTGTCTTAGAATGGATGAAATTTAGTACCCTTCTCCAGAGTTTTCTAACTCAAATTTCAGAGAGGGTTTTCGTGAAAGCTTCATGAATCTGTTTAAAATGAGCCCTGCACCAGGAGTGATTGGCCCTGAGACCCAGCATAAACTAGCTTGGTCATTAAGCGGAGCATGACCTTGTAAACTCTGAATGTCGCCCAGCCCCCAGCGCTCTAAGACTGTTGACATGTAAAGACCAAAGACAACGTAGGGAAAGCACTCCCAGCACAGTGCCCAGCATTCAGCACTCTTCTCCTTATTTCATCTCGAAGTAGAACTACTAGACACGTGATCTGCTTCCCAAATACCTTCTGGGTACCCTAATGTGCACACAGAATGCACTAAAACGTACAGAATACCCAATCCATATTGTGGGAGACAGACCAATAGTGGTTCATATCACAGAAGGCATGAGGAATATGGGACTAGAACACAGGCTTACAATCCTCCTGGATCTGGAGCATGGCCTCGGGCTGCTCAAAGCCGTCACCAGTGGTCTGACGTGGACAAGTCTAACACCGTGTCTAGGTGTCTACACTGCATCCTCAACACACGCCCTAATTCAGTGGCACATGTACACAATGGACCATTACTCAGCCGTAAACAAGAATGAAGTAATGCCATTGCAGCAACATGGATGCAACTAGAGATTATCATACTAAGTGAAGTAAGTCAGAGAAAACAAAGACCATATGATGTCGCTTATATGTGGAATCTAACACATGACACAAATGAACTTACTTACAAAACAGAAACAGACTCACAGACATAGAAAACAAACTCATGGTCACCAAAGGGGAAAGGGAGGAGGGATAAATTAGGAGTTTGGGATTAGCAGATACACACACTATATATAGTGCTATGTATAAAATAAACAACAAGGTCCTACTGTATAGCACAGGGAACAATAGTCAAAATCTTATAATAAACCATAATGGAAAAGAAAATGAAAAAATATGTACATATAACTGAATCACGCTGCTGTACACCTGACACTAACACAATATTGTAAATTAACAATACTTCAATTAAAAAATAAGAAAATAAAGAATAGAATTTTTTAACATCTTTATTAGAGTATAATTGTTTTACAATGGTGTGTTAGCTTCTGCGGTATAACAAAGTGTGTCAGCTATATGGATACATACATTCCCATATCCCCTCCCTGTTGCGTCTCCCTCCCACTTTCCCTATTCCACCGCTCTACGTGGACACAAAGCATCGAGCTGATCTTCCTGTGCTATGTGGCTGCTTCCCACTACCTATCTATTTTACATTTGGTAGTGTATGTATGTCCATGCCACTCTCTCACTTCGTCCCAGCTTACCCTTCCCCCTCCCCGTGTCCTCAAGTCCATTCTCTACGTCTGTGTCTTTATTCCTGTCCTGCCCCTAGGTTCTTCAGAACCATTTTTTTAAAATTCCATATATATGTGTTAGCATACAGTATTTGTTTTTCTCTGACTTACTTCACCCTGTATGACAGACTCTAGGTCCATCCACCTCACTACAAATAACTCAATTTTGTTTCTTTTTACAGCTGAGTAATATTCCATTGTATATATGCACTGCATCTTCTTTATCCATTCATCTGTTGATGGATACTTAGGTTGCTTCCATGTCCTGGCTATTGTAAATAGAGCTGCAATGAACATTGTGGTACATGATTCTTTGAATTATGGTTTTCTCAGGGTATATGCCCAGGAGTGGGATTGCTGGGTGGTATGGTATTGCTGGGTGGTATAGTTCTATTTTTAGTTTCTTAAGGAACCTCCATAACTGTTCTCCACAGTGGCGGTATCAATTTACATTCCCACCAACAGTGCAAGTGGGTTCCCTTTCCTCCACACCCTGTCCAGCATTTATTGTTTGTAGAATTTTTGATGATGGCCATTCTGACTGGTGTGAGGTGATACCTCACTGTAGTTTTGATTTGCATTTCTCTAATGATTAGTGATGTTGAGCATCCTTTCATGTGTTTGTTGGCAATCTGTATATCTTCTTTGGAGAAATGTCTATTTAGGTCTTCCGCCCATTTTTGGATTGGGTTGCTTGTTTTTTTGATATTGAGCTGCATGAGCTACTTGTATATTTTGGAGATTAATCCTTTGTCAGTTGCTTTGTTTGCAAATATTTTCTCCCATTCTGAGGCTTATCTTTTTGTCTTGTGTATGGTTTCCTTTGCTGTGCAAAAGCTTTTACGTTTCATTAGGTCCCATGTGTTTATTTTTGCTTTTATTTCCATTTCTCTGGGAGGTGGGTCAAAAAGGATCTTGCTGTGATTTATGTCATAGAATGATCTGCCTATGTTTTCCTCTAAGAGTTTTATAGTGTCTGGCCTTGCATTTAGGTCTTTAATCCATTTTGAGTTTATTTTTGTGTATGGTGTTAGGGAGTGTTCTAATTTCATTCTTTTACATGTAGCTGTCCAGTTTTCCCAGCACCACTTATTGAAGAGGCTGTCTTTTCTCCACTGTATACTCTTGCCTCCTTTATCAAAGATAAGGTGCCCATATGTGCGTGGGTTTATCTCCAGGTTTTCTATCCTGTTCCATTGATCTATATTTCTGTTTCTGTGCCAGTACCATACTGTCTTGATTACTGTAGCTTTGTAGTATAGTGTGAAGTCTGGGAGCCTGATTCCTTCAGCTCCGTTTTTCTTTCTCCAGATTGCTTTGGCTATTCGGGGTCTTTTGTGTTTCCATACAAATTGTGAAATTTTTTGTTCTAGTTCTGTGAAAAATGCCATTGGTAGTTTGATAGGGATAGCAATGAATGTATAGATTGCTTTGGGTAGTATAGTCATTTTCACAATGTTGATTCTTCCAGTCCAAGAACATGGTATATCTCTCCATCTGTTTGTATCATCTTTAATTTCTTTCATCAGTGTCTTATAGTTTTCTGCATACAGGTCTTTTACCTCCTTAGGTAGGTTTGTTCCTAGGTATTTTATTCTTTTTGTTGCAGTGGTAAATGGGAGTGTTTCCTTAATTTCTCCTTCAGATTTTTCATTGTTAGTGTATAGGAATACAAGAGATTTCTGTGAATTTTGTATCCTGCTACTTTACCAAAATCACTGATTAGCTCTAGTAGTCTTCTGGTAGGATCTTTAGGATTTTCTGTGTATAATATCATGTCATCGGCAAACAGTGACGGTTTTACTTCTTTTCCGACTTGGATTAGAATGTTTTTTAAAAGGTCAATTCTAAAATATCTAATGGATATAAGTGCTTCTGAAACCAAAACTACAAACACTGCTACACCTTCTTTGAAAAAAGCACAAAATGATATAGCTGTTAATGGAAAAAAACTGGACAGGTATCAATCACCTTGTGAGGTTCAGACAAGCCTCACTCCAGCAACGACTAACACCTTCCTTCGGGAATAATAAGCCATTCGTGTTTTCTGGGTTGATTTTGGGAACTCTGCTTTCACTTGTGTTTACCTAAACTTGGCTAGACCCTGATAGATGCAGGTGTGACACAAGGACAGGAGGACGGGGGGGGCAGGTGCAGCATCACTGTTCTCATGCTTTCCGTGCCCTCTGTGAACAGGAGCCGTGGATCAATAGCAGGTGTTTTAGACCAAATTTACATGGGAAATACCTGAAGGGCTGATGTATATACATAGAAAGAGACATTCCACTGAAAGCAAACGTATTATCCTTCATCTATAAAAATGTTGCTGACATCACCAAAGGGCTGTAAGCAATGGGTTTTTATTATCTAGTAGTAGTGACAGGTCTACACAGAAACATCACCACACTTTTCTCCAAAAATATGTGTTTAGGAAACCACAGGTACAACATCTACATCTAATCCTTCAGAGACTGTTCATGAATCACATGTCAGTCTCTGGGGACTTCAATCTCACTTGTGTGCGAGTCCAAGAGGACTACAGTCTTGATAAGAAATGATTAAGTGACTTTTTTTGTCTATTAAAAAAAAAAAAAGAGGAAATCCACCCCAGACATAGGCATTGTCTATAACTGAGGTTCTCTGAGAGTCGGGGCTGATTCAAAAGAGAAGATTGAAGGAAAGGGCTCCATTGGAACCAGTTGATCATGTACCAAGGAGACTTCTCTGAATAGGACACCAGTCACTCACCTTCAGATGTTCTTTCTGTATGTTTCTTCCTGCAGTGAGCTGTGACATGGACTCTATTCCCATCAACACATGAGAAGTCATGTAGCCCTTTCATTTTATCACCTATGCACCAGAGCTTGTGACACAAGGGTGACAGAAGTCCTAGATAATTTTAAAGCAATTCAAACAATCAAAATTAGATTTTTTGGGACTTCCCTGGTGGTCCAGTGGTTAAGAATCCGCCTGCTAATGCAGGAGACACGGGTTCGAGTCCTGGTCCGGGAAGATCCCACACGCCGCAGAGCAACTAAACCCGGGCGCCACAACTACTGAGCCTGTGGCTCTGGAGTCCATGAGCCACAATTACTGAGCCTGTGTGCCGCCACTACTGAAGCCCGCGTGCCTAGAGCCCGTGCTCCGCAACAAGAGAAGCCACCGCAATGAGAAGCCCGCGCACCGCAACGAAGAGTAGCCCCCACTCGCTGCAACTAGGGAAAGCCCGTGCGCAGCAACGAAGACCCAACGCAATATAAAATAATAAATAATAAATAATTTTTTTTTTAAAAATTAGATTTTTTAAAAATTAGTAGTTTCACAAGTCCTTTTCAAACTAAAAACGTGCTGCTTTAACACTCATGAAGTAATCTGGGCTTAAATTCCCTTTCTTCAATTTTCATTTCTGCAACGCTTAGCAGGCAGAGGTTGCCAACCCAGATGGGGAAGGGAAAGGTTCAAGCCTATCAGAAAAACCTATGAATTGCTAAAAATCATTATAATGGCTATAGCTATATAAAATAATAATGCATATCTAAACTTAATGAAAACATGCTTAGTCTCTGAGACTAAATTTTTGTGAAGAAAGCAATGAGAAAATCAAACTCTCATCAACTTTTGAATTCTCTGGCCTCTGTAAGGATGTTTAATACTTTTCAGGAAGGTGTCATAGTCTTATTGTTTATAATGGGTAGATAATGCTCATAAGAGCATCTTAAACTTTTCTCGGTCTTGTGAATGAAGAATTCTATAAAACACTTCTGTCAATGCATCTGAGGAGCCCTTAGGCACCTCTACAAGACGGTTCAAAAACGTAATACAAAAATCAGCTTTGGGAAATTATTCTTTAAATGAATTACCTATGTTAATTGCAGTTTCTTGTTTGTCGCCCGTCAACACCCATATTTTAATTTCTGCCTTCAACAGAGTTGCTATGGTTTCTGGCACGCCTGCCTGAAGACGATCTTCTATGGCTGTGGCTCCAAGAAGCAGCAAATTCTAAATTAAAAAAACAGCTTCCATTAAAGATAGGGACACACGTAAGAGCAGCATGAATGATGAAACTCTTGACAAAAGAAAGGCAGTCAAAGTGTTCTGAGACAATTACCTCATTTCCTCCACATTAAACCTTTGTCTGCAGGTAATTAATGACAGTCACATGTGTGGCATCTCAAAACCATCCACAGGGCTAGAACCCCTCCACACACATAGGCCAGCACATGCCATCTACTTCTGGGTACACGGGCACCTTGGGATAGGAAACCACCTGGGAAACCACCTGGCAGCAGAGCACATGGGTGAGTTATCCTGGGGACACTAACAGGACTGAGGCTTCTCTCTCACTCCACTCATGAGTCAAGGGCTGTGGTACAGTTAACACATGAGAAAAAACTATTCAGTGACCAAAACGGCCAACTACCTCCCGAGTGCCCACCTCTGGCCAGGGGACGCACAGACATCGCACCTATTTAATTGCTTTATGATTCTCAAAGTAATTTTGGAATTTCCAGGGAAGCAGGGTAAATGAACATTTGATTTCACTTCCATCCATACCCAAGTTCCATTAAAATGACAAACAAGGGGGAAAAAAATCAAAGGGGAATTTAAAAAAGATAAATAAAATAAAGGAATGAGAAAAGCAAGCAAGCAATGACTTCAAAGCTACTGAAACTGGAAGATGGATGGACCAGTGGTTGCTGACATGAAACGGAAAAAGCTGAAATCCAGCTCCCAGATTCGAGGGATTCAATCTGTGGGAAGCTACCTCATGTCTTGGGAGGAACTGAAATAACAACCAAATCACGTGGGCAGCGTGGAGCGGCAATGGCAAAGCTCAAAGAGGACAGCAAGTGTGAAAACATTTAGCAGGTGCGATGTCCAGCCAGCCTAGGCATTTTGACTGCTCAGGAAACTCAACAGGGCCAGCTAACGTCGTTACACCTCATCTTAGGCAAACCCAGAGAGTCGCCGATGCCGTTTTTGACCTGATACTTCTTAAGACGTGAATGCTTAGCAGAGGGTGGCTAGACCTTTCGGAGAGCTCATAAAAACTGAGTGTTTCTTAAAGCAAAGAAACGATTAAAAGCTAATGGTGAGTTAAGATACTTACAAGATCAGAGGACATCACTATATAGCCAAAAGATTTTCTGCACCAAAACTTTTTTGCTCATTAGGTGTCACCGGGCATGTAATGTAACGCATCTACCACGTGCAATTACCTTCTCAATGATCTCGTAACACTCTTCCAGCCGCTGAGCTCTGTCCTTCAAGATGGTGCTGGCTTCTTGGTAGACTTTGAGCCACTCTGCATAATCACCCTCAGAGAGGTCGGCGTAAGCCACACAGAGGGTCCGCAAGCCTGCAAAACGGTCCCGCATCTCCCAGTGAGGGCCCAGTGACGGGCAAGCAGGGTGCCTTACCCCCAGGGGACACCGCGTGTGCAGAAAATCAAAGAGACCATCCACTTCATAGGTCACTCTAAGTCAACGTGCACACACTCAAAATGAATTGAAAAGCAACCTTATTTTAATATAAACCACTGCTTCTATAGATGTTGACGGAACAGGAGAAGCCATGAGACTGAACTCCTCACAGCAGAGAAGGACAGAAGCTGCGCTCGACCCACACACACGAGGAGGGACGCACTGACATCACACCTATTTAATTGCTTTATGATTCTCAAAGTAATTTTGGAATTTCCAGGGAAGCAGGGTAAATGAACACTTGATTTCACTTCCATCCATACCCAAGTTCCATTAAAATGACAAACAAGGGGGAAAAAAATCAAAGGGGAATTTTAAAAAAATAAATAAAATAAAGGAATGAGAAAAGCAAGCAAGCAATGACTTCCCGTCAGCCAGGAGGCAAGATGGGAAGTGTGTTTCACAACAGCAGTAAAGGCCCAGTGTGCTACCACGTGAAAGACACAGGCTTTCAAGCAGCCGTGCTTGTGTGTGCGCCTGTGTGCATGTGTCTCTGTGTGTGCCCCTGTGTGGATGTGTCCCTATGTGTGCGCATGTGTGTTCCCTGGTGGGCATGTGTGTCCCTGTGTGCATGTGTTCCTATGTGCACACGTGTGTTCTCTGGTGTACATGTGTGTGCCTGTGTGTGCAAAGACGTGGATACATGCGGCCAGAGAGGCTCAGGAAGGCAACGAGGCAGCAGCCGGCACTCAAGCTCTCATCACATCCATGTGCAGGGGAGCCTGACAGGAGTGTTGTTTTTGTTTTTGTTTTTTTTCGGTACGCGGGCCTCTCACCGCTGTGGCCTCTCCCGTTGTGGAGCACAGGCTCCGGACGCGCAGGCTCAGCGGCCATGGCTCATGGGCCCAGCCGCTCCGCGGCATGTGGGATCTTCCCGGACCGGGGCACGAACCCGTGTCCCCTGCGCCGGTAGGCGGACTCTCAACCACTGCGCCACCAGGGAAGCCCATGAGTGTTGTTTAAAGCCCTTCTGAGAACTCCCTTCCTGTTCTCCATGGGTTCAGTGGATTATTCTTGCCTGAAGTGTAGGGTAAGCCAGTGTCATAAGGGAAACGACAGAGAGCCTGGGAAATAAGGTGAGTTTTCCGAGAAAGGAGTGCAAAACCGGAGGGCGATTCTGCATAGCATCGTGGGCTGGCCTGCCTCACGCTCGTCCCTCTGGTTAAGAGTTAGCAGATGACATTTAGGTAACAGAGCAGTCGGTCTACAGCCACGACTCTTGTCACTGCCACCACCACCGATGCAGAGGGTGGGGACGGGGTTGGCACTAGAAAACGACCCGCCTTTGAAGCAAGCCAAGTGCTGCACAAAAATGACACGTGAACACGAAGGCTCACCCGACTGCCCCCTGAAAGCACAGCTCCAAGGGCAGAAATAACGTTTCCAAATTCCACTCACCTTCCGTGGCAAAATACTCCAGATGGCATAGTGTTTCCTCCATGTATTTTGAATCTTTAGAAAGTCTCTCAAAAATCACGCTATCCTGTAAAATAGGGAAACACTGTGACCGGCAAACCTCAGGTCAGCTGACGCTCTAGCACCGCAAGCCCAGCTCTGTTTTCGTGGTGTGGATCCAGCGCACACCTGGGTGGACGACGGGAAACACAGTTCTCGGCTGGATTCAGTCATGAGCTTTGGAAAACAACCTGGGGGTGGGTATGTGTCCACACAAACACGCCGGGGAGGACCCTGGGTGTCAGGAGAATGAATAATCAGGGACACGACGGGGCCGACGTTCACCTAGATTTGCAAAGCTCACACCAGACTTTGTTAACACCCTTTGCAGAAGTGGGAAGCATAAAACACACACCCTAAATTGCTCAAGTGTACTCTCCCTTCCTGATGCTGCAGGAGCTCCCACCCAGGGAGGGCACGACCCACCCTGCACAGAACCTGGCTCAGCTGAGAACACACGGTGTGGACAGCTCATCACCTGGGGACTATTTCCATGACCCACAAGCAGGGCTGGAGGATTGCAGGCTACGGATCATGCATCAAATATGTGATAAATGGCAGTTTTAGGCCCCCCCAAATCTAAGAAATTTAGTTTGGTTTAGGGGAGGCAGGTTTGTGGAGAATTAAATCCTATAACAAATTAAATGCACCCCTGCAGCATTTCCTGTTGACTCTGCTCTGTGGTTGCCCCCCTTCCTCTGTACCTCACACTGACCCCTTCTGGCCTTGCTGTGGTTCTCAGAACACAATGGCAAATAAACAACCAAAAAGGTAAGAAAGAGTACCATATGAGAACAGAATCTAACATAATTATCTAATCTTTCCCAATCTAATCCAATATAATCTGGACCTTGGTGAGTCCAGATCGGATGCCTTAGAATTCACACACATTTTTACTCACTTTTTAAAAAGCTCTGTCACTGTCCTCAAATACTTCTTCCCACAATTGGTAAAGACAAGTAAGATTTCCAGCGAATCACTAATCCTAGTGTAGCCTCATATTTCCCGACATAGTCTCAAAAAATGAGCTTAGTAAGTCTTTCCCTCAACACGTAAGACCACAGTTTGACAGAATGTAGTTTTGTAGGTCAGGCTCATGAACAGTAGCATCTTTCCTTAAAGATTTAGATTCGATGACCAGGAGGCAGACAGGACAGAAAGCCTGACATAGGAAATGACCGGAGGGGGCAGTAATAATAGACCACAAATGGACACTACCTCAAACCCGCCAGCCAGCCTCTGTAGTGAATAAAAACTAAACCACGAATATCGAGAATAGCTGCTACAGAAAAAAATACACATCAGAGGGCTTCCCTGGTGGCGCAGTGGTTGAGAGTCCGCCTGACCATGCAGGGGACGCGGGTTCGTGCCCCGGTCTGGGAAGATCCCACATGCCGCGGAGCGGCTGCGCCCGTGAGCCATGGCCGCTGAGCCTGCGCGTCCGGAGCCTGTGCTCCGCAACGGGAGAGGCCACAGCAGTGAGAGGCCCGCGTACCGCAAAAAAAAAAAAAAAAAAAAAAAAAATCAGAGTCCTTAAAAGATCATAGGTTGATACAACTGACTGAATCTTCCAAAGTCACCGCACGAGGACAGAAAACAGGAATCAGAATTCACACTGTAAGGATTCTGAAGGACATGGCCAGCTACTGTCTCTGAAACCGACTACCGATGAACAGCAAGCTCTCCACTGGCCTCCTTGCCGTGCTGGCTTGAACCCCTGTCATCTTCGGGGGGCTTCTACTACTAAGTCAGCGTCAGGCTGACTGAAAGAGCCTTTCAACCCTGGGCGACCATCAAGGATGACGAAAACAGCAGCTAGGGAAGCAGCAGGGGTCCCTGGCGTGCAGACCTCAGCCAGTACTTACAGCCCCTTTACAATAGAGTCGAAGCTGTCCTGAAGGGGTTCGCACAATTACAGACATTCTTTTTCTGTCGCTGTAGGGTAAAAACAAAAAAGGAAAGAAAACTGTCATTGGTCTGTTTTATAGGACCACATCCTGTGATTAAACACCAAACAACCCAAAAGGTGGTCTGGCTGGCCCCCAAATGGCCAAGCTCCATCTTCCCTACCTCTGCCCTCAAAGTCAGACTTTAATTGTGTATCTCCTACTCTTTTGCATAAACCTATTCCCTTCCCTGCCGTGGAAACTCACTAGCACAGCTCTATGATAGAAGAAGAGACAGAAATGTAGAACTTGAGCGCTTTACTCTGTGTCTAATTTGCTCCTGACAATACTGTGTCCACGTACTTTTATTTCACAGCTCAAAAATGTTCAGTTACCTGCCCAGTAAGTAGCAAAGTGCAAGATTCAGTATAAACCCACTCCACTCAAAAGCATCTCATCGTATCTTCTTTTGACTGAAGTGGAAAGAAATGATGAATTCCGAGGACCTCCCGATTTAGCGCAGAGGTCCCTTGATGGCTCCCTCCCCAGCCGCAGCCCCAAGCACATGCACAGGCACCTCCTTCCTCATCTTTCAAAGGGACCCGCCCTCAGTCAGACTCATTTCTCGCCCATCTGTATATATACAGGAAGTCCCCTCCATACGAATGAGTTCCCTTCTGAGAGAGCGCGTTCGTAAGTCCGACAAAGTTAGCCTAGGTACCTGACTAACACGATCAGCTATACAGTACCACACTGTAATGGGTTTATAATACTTTTCACACAAGTAATACATAAAAAACAAACAAAAAATAAAGAAAACACTTTAAATCTTACAGACACATGAGCTAACTCACTGGACGTGTGAATGCACGTTCGTGTCTTCGAAAGTTCACAGCTTGAAGTCTGTATATAGGGGACTTACTGTGTGTATATGTAGACAGATAGACAGATAGATAGATAGAGAGGGACAGTTTATTTCAAGTGCACAAAAGAGAAACATACCTAGAAAACTCCAGGACATTAAGGATTCCAAATGTCTCCTCCTGTCCCATCTAGAGGAAGAAAAACAGGCTTTTACCTGAAGTGCAAAGTATTAAAATCTCAAAACAACCAGCTCCCCAGTCATAAACCTCTCTATCCATGCCTCTCCCCAATCCCTCCCCTCCTCTCCCTCCCCTCCTGTTCCCTCCCTCTCTCCCTCTCCCTCCACCCATCCATCCCCCTGCAGACACCTTCCACCAAGCACTGTCTTCCCCGTCAGTCTGGTGGGACCATAGCTCCCCCTTCTGGTGGAAGCATCTCCTTTTCCTCCAGCAGGAGTGGCTGTCATAGTAGCTGATGACAGAGTAACTTCCAAGACATACAAATAAGGGACACAAGCTACACAGGTCCATCCGAGACCTGGGGCCAGTTATGCTTCCGAATCCAGAATTTTACACATCTCGCAGAAGTACGTGCACACCGTATGCCACTACATCCCCAGGGGGCCCAGGCACTACACCCTGTAATACAACACACTGGTTTCCTGCAGCAAGATGCACGGCTATCCCCACCAAGTGAGATTCATAAAGAACAGAAGTGGCTCCACGGAAGTTCCATTAGGTTTCCCTACCAAATGTCCACACCCCAAATTTAGGGGAAAAAGCGTGGAATTCAAAACTTTTTCAATTTTGGATTTAGAAACAAAGGAGGATAGCTCTGCACCAGATTTTAGGGCAATTCATCAAATGCCTTTTCTCTTCGGGTTCTTCAGAGTTGGAACGTCAATATTCTTAATTGGGCTTCCCTGGTGGCGCAGTGGTTGGGAGTCTGCCTGCCGATGCAGGGGACATGGGTTCGTGCCCCGGTCCGGCAAGATCCCACATGCTGCGGAGCGGCTGGGCCTGTGAGCCATAGCCGCTGAGCCTGCGCCTCCGGAGCTCCGCAACGGGAGAGGCCGCAACAGTGAGAGACCCGCGTACCGCAAAAATAAATAAATAAATAAATAAAATTCTTAATTTTTCTCCACAAGATTCCAGATTATGTGTGCACAATTCGAAAACTTTTTAATCGAATCTGCCCTTTCCCTTGTCCCCTAGGTCTGAGAGAAATAATAACTGAAGGAACACACAGATCCCCAAGTGTGTGGCTGACACCCACAAAGCACTGGGAAGTCACACTGTCCCCTCCACAATGCCCCGCCCCTTTGCTTCCTAAAACACAATGAATGGGCCGCTTAACCCAGCCCCCCGTCAGCATTTACCCCCTTCTCTCTGCAAGCCCCAGTTCCCTTTCCCCTCAGCCTGGCCCAACTTTGCCAGGTCCCCGTCCAGAGGGTCACCGCTGCCATGCTGTGACCACAGGAAGCCCACCGCCTCTGCGTCGATGTCACATCAACACCCTCACGGCCCCCACAGACCGAATGATGACCAGTAAAGCCACTTCTTTTTTTTTTTAGAGTATGCACTTTGGCATCTGATTTTTTCTTTTCTTAAGTCTTTATTGAATTTGTTACAATACTGCTTCTGTTTTATGTTTTGGTTTTTTTTTTTTTTTTTTGGCCATGAGGCATGTGGGATCTTAGCTCCCTGACCAGGGATCGAACCCGCTCCCCCTGCATTGGAGGCAGTCTTAACCACTGGACCGCCAGGGAAGACCCAAGCCACTTCTTGTAAGTAGCAGGTAACCACCTCGAGGACTTGTGGGATGAGGATTCCCCGGTATTCACAGTTGAATAGGATTTTTAAAGTTACTGTTACTTATAAATCTTATCTAATCACATGGTCTATTTACTCCATCGCCCCTCCCAATCCCCATGGCTGCACTGCGGAGAAATACAGCAGTACCCACACACCTGAAACCTGGCCGTGAAGGCTAAAATCTCCTCAAACTGGAGGTGAAGACGACACCATTGGTGAGAAGCTTCCACAAAGGAAACTCTATATTGTCAGTACATTGTCCCAACTTGTAGCGACTGTACGCTTCCCTAAGCTAGATTCCCTGTGTTGGCTGAAATCAAGCTCAAATAAACATGCTCTGATCTCTGTACTCTGTAAAAAAGAAACTGAAAATGCCGAGAAATGGGCGCTCTGTACACGGTACGATACTTTTTAGGTTTTGCACATAAGGAAAAGAAAGAACAGACTGCCGCCAGGTCAGGAACAACATCGAGTTATTACGCCAGATGGAAGCGAACTTCAAATGCCTTCAAGAGATCCAGGGATTTAAGGATGCATAACGCCAAGAGCTGTAAAAACCCGCGAGTCCTCCCCCAGATTGAGGGTGGGAACAGCACAGGGGCGAGCAGGCGGGGACTTGCCCGGAGACGCTCACCCACCCAGACAGCAGTGAGCAGGGCCCCTCCAACTGCTCAACACAGAGAACGCCCATCCCACCTACCCACCCGTGTCCCTGCTGCCACCCCAAGGATCCCTATTTGACCTTATTCCCGATTCAAACTTTCTCTTCTCCCCAGATTTCTCCCTCTGGCTCCTTGAGAGGGAAACTCAAAAAAATCATAAAATAAACGTCTTGATTTCAGGGGGGAAAAACCCACATTAAAAAAAAAAAAAAAAAGATCTTAAGTGCCAACTCCCTCCTCTGTCAGCCCAGGAGACCAGAGCCAGTGACCGAGGGCTTCAGGGAGTCAGACGCAGACCCGCCCCCGAGGACAGGAGGCTGTGGAGCTTTTCCCAACAACTACGGGACCCAGAGCAGGCTTCCCGCATTCTTTACCGCACGTTACTCCACATCAGTGGATGAAAGACTGCAGACAGCGCCTTTAAGAAAGATGACGCAAAAACAACACACAGCACTGAGGCGACAGAACCACACGACATATTCTCAACACACCTAGTTTCTCACAGAGAAACAACAAACAAAAAACTCAGCACTCATATGCTCAATAGATGTGCTATTTCTAACATACAGTCTTCCAAAAAGCGGGTGACCAAGAGCGTCCGGCGGTGCCCTGGGGTGTCACTTACGGCCTCTATGATGACGGAGTAGGGCGTTCTGGCTGTGAAGACGAAGCCCAGCTTTCGAGCCCCTTTCACCAAAGCAGCTTCATCTGTCAATAAAGAATTGATGAGGCATTGACTAGTCTCTGGGAATGACAGGATTCTGTTTAGCACGTGTTATCTTTCACGTGAACGAGATCCACACCAGCGACAGAGGCCTGGCCTTTCGTGCAGTAAAGACCAAGGATCTAGAAGGCGCTCACTTACTCTCCCCCAACCAGGACCCTGAAAGGAGCGCTTCCATCAGAGGAGAAGCCACGGTCCTGGAACTAGTCCCCCCCCCGGCACTCTGCAGCCAGCATGAGACCAGGGGCACACAGTGGGGGCTTTGCGGGGCCGCATCACCTCCCAACACCCAGGTCCCCAGAGAGGGGGGCAGCAGGGCACACCCAGCCAAGAGGCCTCACCTGGGGAGGAGGCCTGGTAGATGATGTTATCTCTGTCCTTCTCGGGGACCACGGTGTGGCACACGGCCAGGAGGGTGAGGAACTCCTGGATGCAGGGGGCTGTGGGCTGCAAACGGGAGCTGAGGTCACCCGACTGTCGGGACACCACTGACGTACACCAGAGTCAGGTTCAAGGCACCCTCCCACTTAGAACCCCGGACGCCTTCCTGCTCCCATGAGAACAGAGGTCGGAAGCCCCAGCGTGGACCCCAGGTGCCCCAGGACCCAGCACCTGCTCGTCATCTGGCCCATCTCCTGCCACTCGCCCCCCACAAGCCTGAACCCTCCACCAGCCCCTCTGTCTACAGCTCTTCAAACTGAGCTCGTCCCTTCCCGCTGGCCCATGGCCGTCCTCCACCTGCTGTCAGCCAGTCCCTCTCTTCGCGCATCCTCGGGGCTTCAGTTTATCAGTTGCTTCATCGAGGAGCCTGTTAACACCCCGTCTTGGAATGCGGTCTCTTCCCCTACTACCTACTACCTGGCAAGGTGCTTGATGTAAACTAGGCCCTTAAACTGTCTGCTAAGTGAATGGGTCTCTTATTTGCTCAGTTTGCTGTTTCACAGTCTAAACTGTTTGCTGTTCCTAAGACAACACTGGGATTCCGTGGGACTAGCTCTTCTCGCCTCCTCTGCTGCTTTGGCACCTAGTGATCTATGGCAGCAAAACAAACTTCGGGAAACTAGACTCGGAGCCATCTGCAAGCCTGTCTGTCACCCTGCACTTTCTCCTTGCCCCTCCACCATCCCAACGCAAACAGACCATTTCAGTCACCCACCCGCATTATTACCCTCAACCTAACTACTATTTGAGGATGCTTGAGTCCTCTTTCAGAAAGCAAGTCCTCACGGGGTGCTTGTTTCTTTGACAACCTTAATGAAAACTACTCTTCTCCAGAGACGGTTCTTCTGAGATGTTGTTCCTTCCTCTGTTTGCTCTACCCTAGTAGCTGTGTCTACCTCTAAGATCAAATACAGGAAAGGACAGTATCAGTGTCTGTGACCATGACACAGAGCACGGCCTTCAGCAGCATGCTCTGTGAGGTCTGGGACCACTTTGTCAGAATCACCAGGGCTGAGGCCCTGCATCCCAGGACCTGGGAAAGTCTTAGCACTGCTGGGAAAGTTTTAGCATCAACAAATACAGACTAACTGAAATAGAGAAAAGGAGGCTTCCTCACTGAAAATTCAGAGAAAGTTTTAAGTATATCTATCTCTTCACAAAAGTTGGGAAAGATAAAGTTTTAATGTCGCTTGAGTTTACCTAATTTTAAAACTAAAATGTTTTTCAGAAAAGAGTCATATTAGGTCTAATTCATACAGGTTAAACTGGTTGTGAAATGTTTTGATCATTGAATACTTCTCTAAGTCGGTGTTCTTCAGAATAGCCTTTAGAACAAAAATGAATTCAGATGAACCGGCAATAAATCCTGGTCTGTTACAATAGTTCAGAATGTGACATCACAGTTAAGAAGTGAACAGACCAAGGTCCTGACTCTCATTTCTACATCTGTTTGCCAGGTGACTCTTGGCCAAGTCAATCTTTCTGTGCAACTTCCCATCACCTCTCTGGGGTGACTCGGGTGCTAAAGGAAACATACTTCAAATGCCTAGTACATAGCAGGATGCTATAAATGCTACGTGTTGCTATATCTTACTTTTGTTTCCTAAATTATCCTAGCCAAAGGATACTGTAATTACTTTGCAAAATACACGACGTCTTATATTCACAACTGTGAAGAACTAGTATTGCAGAAACCTTACAAAGCAAAAGAAATCTGAAATGTTAGAGGATTTGATGGTAAGACTCATCTGGATCGTGATGTGCTACTTTATAACTTCACCACGTATTTAATTTGGCTTTAAGTTCATGTGTATCGTTTATTAGATTCCACATATAAGTGGCACCATATGATATGTCTTTCTTTGTCTGACTTACTTCACTTAGTATGATAATCCCTACACACTACTACATATAAAAAAGATAACTAACAAGGACCTACTGTATAGCACAGGAAACTCATTACTCTGTAATAACCTACATGGGAAAAGAATCTGAAAAAGAGTGGGTCTATGTATATGTGTAACTGATACATTGCTGTACATATTGTAAATCCGGTGTTCTCCAATAAACATATAAAAATAAAATAAAGATCTAGAAGAAAACGGCAGCCTTACATGATGATCCTCAATGTTCTTCAGGAGTCTGGGGTCATCAAAGTCACATGAGTCACTAGGCGGAGGCGGTATCCGGCTGAAGAGAGAACAGAAGATACTTATTCAGCTCAAAAGTCCCTTCAAGATAACTCACACCTAGTAAGAGTCTGTCCTCAGGAAGAACCACACCTAAAAAGCGTCTAACTTTGTATTAAACTTTTCAAGATTTGAAATACTCGCTATGATTTCAAACCTCAAGGCAGTAAATCTTTAACCCGACTATAAACAAAATACAGATGGTCCCTGAATTACGATGTTTCGACTTAACAATTCTTCAACCTTACAATGGTGCGAAACTGATACGCATTCAGTAGAAACCGTACTTCGAACTTGGAATTCTCATCTTTCCCCAGGCTGGCGACACGTGGGACAACACTCTCTCGTGATGCCGGGCGACACGCGCAGCCCCAGTCAGCCCCACCATCACGAGGGAGCACGACCCATACACGTACAACCACTCTGGACCCAGCCAGCCACTCTGCTTTTCATTTGCAGTACAGTATTCCATAAATTACACACGATATTCAATGCCTTACTATGAAATGGGCTGATACTGCCCAACGGTGGGCTAACGTGAAGTGCTCTGAGCGCGCTGTGCATAGGCTGTCCTAGGCTGTGATGTTTGGTAGGACTGGGGTATTAAATGCACTTTTGAATTCTGATCTTTTCAACTTATGATGGGCTCGTCAGGACATAACTCCATTGTAAATGGAGGAGGATCTGTAGTTACAAGGAGAAGAAAGAGATGCAAGGATGAACACCATGACTTTATCATTTCTGTTGGCCCCTGCATCTACCAGGGAGAACTCCCCAGAGTGCCTGCTCCAAGCATGTAAAACAGGAGGAACTGTGGCAATGTATCTATGCAGCCATTCGTGGCCAGGGCTTGTATGTGAAAGAGAAAAAGGGGGCAAATAATTACAAAAAAGGAAACGTGACGTGATGGCTCCGCGCCGTCACACTGACGAGACGCGAAGGGCTGAGTACGCTCCCTTCTTCGCCCCTTCCTGAAACCCTGTCTTCAGGACAAAGACAAGGGAAGGCAAGATGACAGCAGAGCTGATGTCAAGCGGAATGCTGAATAGATATCGGAGTTTAGTGCAGCAGAGAAAACAGAAACCAACAGCTTGCAAGGGGAAGCACCTAAAATGCAAGCTGCTGCCCCCAGCAGGACCCTGGTGAAAACTGAGGACGCGGCAGCACGAGGTACCTGTGAGACAAAGGGAAGGTGGAAGACAGGACAGGCTCCAAGTCCACCTGACCAAGACTGAGTCTGTGAGAAACCTCCCTCATCCCAGGCAGCCAGGCACCTGAACCCTCTGCCCCCAGAACGAAATGAAGGTCTATCCTCCAGAGAGCCTAAACCAGAGGAGCCCTGGACCCAGAAACACTGAGCGCACAGATGGATAGGATACAGCATCCTCCCTAAACCGGAGTTTTAAGTGAAACACTGTAGACGTTGAAAGGTATGATCAACAACCCTCTGTCTCCACTCAGTTCCCATAGCAGCTTCAGCCAGATTTACAGCCCTTGGCAGGAAACTGGAGAGGTCTTCTTGCAAGAAGATGACTGACTGGCTCAAAAGAAAGACACACAGATGCTAACATCAGAGATCCTCTAATAAAACAGTCCTACATACATGGTCCCAGCAATCAGCTTTCTTAGTGTAAAAATCCTAAAACCTTAGCAGACAACACCGCTAGTCTTAAAGGAAATGCAAATCAAAACCACAATTCACAGCCATTGGGATGGCTATCATATACCTAAAAATGACAAACGCGATACCGCTTCACAGCCATGGGGATGGCTACTATATATATGAAAGACAAACAGAAATTAACAAGTGTTATGAGGACGTGGGAAAATTGTGCATTACCAGCAGGAATGTAAAATGGTAGAACTGCTATGAAAAATAGTTTGGTGGTTCCTCAAACAGTTAAACATGGAATTACCACATGAACCAGCAATTCCACTTTCAGGCATAATCCCAAAATATATAAGAGCAGAAACTCAGATACCTGTACATCAATGTTCATAGAAGCATTATTCACAATAGCCAAAAGATGGAAATAACCCAAATGCCCATCAACAGATGAATTAATAAACAAAATGTGGTATATACATATATGGAATATTACTCAGCCTTTAAAATAAATGAAATTCTGATACATGCTACAACATGTATGGTACAACCTTGAAGACGTTATGCTAAGAAGTGGAAAGTGAGTGGATATATCAGACCGATAGCTGGATATTTTTGTTAAAGCCTTGTAGTACCACTGGGCTTTTAAAACCACATTCATGTTTCCATTTTATTCTGGTTCTCTCTTAAAATAACATATGCAACTTTTATTCTCAAAATATTCAAGTGAGAAGTGCCAACATAAAACTGTTCCAAAGCCTTTCCCACTAAAGTGTCAAGAACTGCTAAAATCTACTTACCAGAAATCATCTGATGATGGTTCCCTTGTCAATTCTGGAAAATGACTGACAGAGAGAGAGAAACAGAATGGTTACAAAACTGTGATCAAAAACACAGATATTCACACAAAGAACAAGCTCCAGCATAGATCATACGTTAGGCCCCAAACAAGTCTTAGTAAATTCAAGAAGACTGAAATACCAAGCATCTTTTCCTACCACAAGGGTATGAAACTGGAACTCAATCACCAAAAAATGGAAGACTCACAAATACGTGTAGACTGGACAACATGTGACTCAGCAACCAATGGATCCATGAAGAAATTAAACATATAATCAAAAACTACCTAGAGACACATGAAAATGGAAATACAACAAGCCAAAACTTACAGGATGCAGCAAAAGCAGTTCTGAGAAGTCCATAGCAATAAATGCCTACCTCAAGAAACAAAAAAAAATCTCAAATAAACAACCTAACATTATACCTAAAAGAACTAGAAAAGAACAAATGAAACTCAAAGTTAGAAGGAAGGAAATAAAGATTAAAGCAGAAATAAATGAAATAGAGACACAAAAGTCAATAGAAAAAAAAAAAACTATGAAACTAAAAGCTGGTTCTTCAAAAGATAAAGTTAAGAACACTTGGGACTTCCCTAGTGGCTCAGTGGATAAGAATCCGCCTGCCAATGCAGGGGACACAGGTTCGAGCCCTGGTCCAGGAAGATCCCACATGCTGCGGAGCAACTAAGCCCATGTGCCACAACTGCTGAGCCTGCACTCTAGAGCCCGCAAGGCCTAGAGTCCGAGCTCCACAACAGGAGAAGCCACAGCAATGAGAAGCCTGCGCACTGCAACGAAGAGTAGCCCCCGCTCACCACAACTAGAGAAAGCCCACGTGCAGCAACGAAGACCCAATGCAGCCAAAAATAAATAAATAAATTTATATATAAAAAAGAAAAAGGTAAGAAACCTTTAGCTAGACTCACCAAGAAAAAAAAGAGGACTCAATCAGAAATGAAAGAGAAGACATTACAACTGACATCACAGAAATAATAGGATCATAAGAGACTACTACAAACAATTATATGCCAACAAGTTTGACAGCCTAGAAGAAACAAATTCCTAGCAATATACAATCTACCAAGACTGAATCATGAAGAAACAGAAAACCTGAACATACTGATTACTAGTAAAGGATTGAATCAGTAATCAAAAACCTCCCAACAAAAGTCTGGGACCAGAAGCCTTCACTAGAGAATTCTACCAAACATTCAAAGAAGAATAAATACCATTTTCAACCTCTTCCAAAAAATAGAAGAGGGGGCAACACTTCCAATTCATTTTACAAGGCCAGCATTGCCCCGATACCAGAAAGACCACCACAAGAAAAGAAAACTACAGGTCAATATCCCTGAAGAACATAGACACAAAAATCCTCAGCAAGATATGAGCAAATCAAATTCAACAATACACTGAAAGGATCATCATACACAATGATCAAGTGGGATTTATTCCAGGGATGCAAGATTGATTTCATATCTGCAAATCAGTATGACAACACCACATTAACTAAATGAAGGATAAAATCATATAATCACCTCAACAGATGCAGAAAAATCATCTGATAAAATTCAACATTCATATATGATAAAAAAAAAAACACTCTCAGCAAAATGGGTACAGAGGGAATGTATCCCAATAAAATAAAGACCATATATGACAAGCCCACAGTTAACATCATACTCAACAGTGAAAAACTGAAAGATTTTCCTCTAAGATCAGGAACAAGACAAAGATGCCCACTCTCGTATTCTTTTTTCAACATAGTATTAGAAGTCCTAGCCAGAGCAATTAGGCAAGAAAAAGAAGTAAAAGGCATCTAAATAGGAAAGAAGAAGTAAAACTGTCACTATTTGCAGATGACATGATATTATATATAGAAAATCCTGAAAGATTCCACCAACAATCTGTTAGAACTAAACAAATTCAGTAAAGTTGCAGGATACAAAATCAATATACAAAAATCTGTTGCATTTCTATATATTAATAAAGAATTAACAGAGAGAACTTCTTTAAAAAAAATCCCATTTACAGGGCTTCCCTGGTGGAGCAGTGGTTAAGGATCTGCTTGCCAATGCAAGGGACACGGGTTTGAACCCTGATCCGGGAAGATCCCACATGCCGCGGAGCAACTAAGCCCGTGTGCCACAACTACTGAGCCTGCGCTCTAGAGCCTGCGGGCCACAACTACTGAAGCCTGTGCGCCTAGAGCCTGTGCTCCTCAACAAGAGAAGCCACCACAATGAGAAGCCCACGCACTGCAACTAAGAGTAGCCACCTCTCCCTGCAAGTAGAGAAAGCCAGCGTGTAGCAACAAAGACCCAATGCAGCCAAAAATAAAAATTAAAAAATAGAAATTTTTTTAAAAGTCCCATTTACAACTGCATCAAAAAAAATAAAATACCTAGGAATAAATTGAACCAAGGAGATTAAAGACCTATACACTGAAAACTGTAATACGTTAAGAAGTTTTAAAAGACACAAGTAAATGGAAAGATATTCCATGCTCATGGATTGTAAGAATTAATAACGTTAAAACGTCCATACTATCCAAAGCAATCTACAGACTCAATGCAATCCGTATCAAAATTCCAGTGGCACTTTTCACAGAAACAGAATAAACAATCCTAAAATTTATCCAGACCCACAAAAGAGGCCGATTTGCCAAAACAATCTTGAGAAATAAGAACATAGCTGGATGCATCACGTGCCCTAATTTAAAACTATATTACAGAGCTATAGTAGTCCAAACAGTATGGTACTGGAATAACAACAGATACATAGATCTATGCAACAGAACAGCGAGCCCAGAAACAAACCCATGCATATATGATCAATTAATTTATGACAGAGGAGCCAAGAATATACATTGGGAAAGGAGAGTCTCTTCAGTAAATGGTGTTGGGAAAACTGGACAACCACATGCAAAAGAATGAAATTGTACTATTATCTTACACCATACACAAAAACTAACTCAGAATGGATTAAAGACTTGAATGTAAGAGCTGAAACCATCAAACTCCTAGAAGAATACATAGGTGATAAGCTCCTTGATATTGGTCTTGGCGATGAGTTTTTGGATCTGACACCAAAAGCGAAGTAAAAATAAAGAAATGGGACCACATCAAACTAAAAAGCTTCTGCACAGCACAGGAAACCATCAACAAAATGAAAAGGCAACCCACCAAACAGGAGAAAATATTTGCTCCCATTATAAATTAGAAATTATAAAGTTGATAAGGGGTTAATATCTAAAATACATAAAGAACTCATACAACTCAATAGCAAAAAAAAAAAATCCAATTTAAAAATGGGCAGAGGTTCTGAATAGACATTTTTCCAAAGAACATATACAGCAGGCCAACAGGTATGTGAAAAGGTGCTCAACATCACTGATCATCAGGAAAATTCAAATCAAAACCTCACATCTGTTAGAATGGCTATTACCAAAAAAAAACAAGAAATAAATGTTGACAAGGATGTGGAGAAAAGAGAACCCTTGTGCACTGTTGGTGGGAATGTAAATTGGTACAGCCACTATGGAAAACAGTATGACGCTTCCTCAAAAATTAAAAATAGAACTTTCATATGACCCACCAATTCTACTTCTGGGTATATATCTGAAGAAAACAAAAACAGTATCTCTAAAAGATAGCTATGCACCCCCATGTCCATTGCAGCATTATTTACAATAGCCAAGACATGGGAACAACCTGAGTGCCCATTGATGAGTGAACGACTAAAGAAAATGGTACATATGCAATGGAATACTATTCAGCCATAAAAAAGAATGAAACCTTGCCATTTTCAACAACATGGATGGACCCTGAGGGCATTATGCTAAGGAAATAAGTCAGACAGAGAAAGACAAATACTGTATGATTTCACTTATATGTAGAATCTAAAAAAAAAAAAAAAAAAAAACAAGCTCACTTATATGTAGAATCTAAAAACAACAACAACCAAGCTCAAAGATAAAGAAAACAGATTGCTAATTGCCAGATGCAGGGATAGGGGGTGGGTGAAATGGGTGAAGGGGGTCAAAAGGTACAAACTTCCAGATATAAAATAAATAAGGCATGAGGATGTAACATACAGCATTGTGACTATAATTAATAATGTTCTATTACAGGGACTTCCCTGGTGGCACAGTGGTTAAGAATCCACCTGCCAACACAGGGGTCATGGGTTCGAGCCCTGGTCCGAGCAGATCCCACATGCTGTGGAGCAACTAAGCCCACGTGCCGCAACTACTGAGCCTGCGCTCTAGAGCCCATGAGCCACAACTACTGAGCCCGTGAGCCACCACTACTGAAGCCCTTTGCCGAGAGCCCGTGCTCTGCAACAAGAGAAGCCACTGCAACGAGAAGCCCATGCACTGCCATGAAGAGTCGCCCCCGCTCGCTGCAACTAGAGAAAGCCTGCGCACAGCAACAAAGACCCAATGCAGCCAAAAATAAATAAATACATACATTTATAATTTTTTTTAAAAAACTGTTTAATTTTTTTTTAAATGCTCTATTGCAAACTTGAAAATTGCCAGGAGGGTAAATCTTAAAAATTCCATCACAAGAAAAAAAGAATTTCTAATTATGTATGCTGACAAGTTAACTAGATTTACTGTGGTGATTGTTTTGCAATATACACAAATATCAAATCATTATGTTGTACACCTAAAACTAATATAACTTTACATGTCTATTATACCTCAATTTAAAAAAAAATGGCGTTCAGATCAAAACATGAGTAAGAAATGTACAATTGGATTAGAAATATAAATTTATAGATTCCTTGAGATTTCTCACTAGGTTAGTATTTGCAGGAATAAATCATGTTTTAACTGGTCTAAATTGGGACCCATTCAGTTTTAAACACCGTCAGCAGTAATTACACATTTACATCCCTTATAAATGTCCTTTCAAAGTATCAGAAAGTCAAGGTATTTGACTAAGCAGCTAAAAATAAACTTATTTTGTTGGAAGAATACAAATAAAATTTTCAGAAAGTGATCAAGACACTCACCCATAGGTTACCCCCGCAATGCTACACTTCTTGAAGTTCATGATATTGCATGTAAGAGTTCCAGTTTTGTCAGAAAACAGGTATTTTACCTAAATCAGAGGAAAGGAAAAAACATACACCAAGAATGTAAGAGATCAACAAATGAAGTCTTTTCTTCTGTGTTTTTCAAAATCTGTATTAGTTTTCAAAGGTAAATTCCCTTAAGCGAGCAAAATATATTTTATAATTATATATATGTTATACGTAATAATTATGTATTATTAAAAACTTAATATACTTTAATGCTTAGGCCACTTAAAAACCATTTCAATAACCAATTCTAGAGTCCAATTGTGTGGAAATGTACAAAGGAGGCTTCAGTAACAGCTCTGGATCCATTTCAGACCCGTAAGAACCAAGTCCTGCCACTAGGCATCTCAATGACACTTATACAGAATTCGTTCTTGTGTCCAATATGTCAAGACAACAAGCTCAGACTTTGGCAACCACGATATATTTCTTTCTCAGAATCCATCCTCTAGTTGGGCTAAGAAGACCTATCCTGAAACAGCACGGAACAAACACGAAGCCTCTCGATCACGATCACAGTGAGGTTACGTGAAGGCAGCTTAGAACTGCTACAGATGATATAACTTTCCAAGGCACGAAGTTTCACACATGTAACACACTAAGCTCTCAACATACAAAGGTGAAAAGAGAAATTCCTGTGGAGGTTAATAAGCAAACCATTTTGACATGATTAACTGACTGCAAAAGAGATGAACCCAAATGCACGTGTGCTGTGTGAGTTTTGTCCTCCCGGGTGGATGCTGTGAGAGGGAGGGGGAGAAAGGACTCAGGACCACAAAGGAAGAGAGTCCAGGTCAGGCTCTGGATACTACCCAGCCATGTGGGCTCGGGAAAAGTCACCTCACCCTACTTGGACTCAATTTCCATGTCTATGAAATAAAAGTTTTGGCCAGAAGATAAGTAACATCATTCTATGTGTAACTTTCTGGGAAATTACATCATGGATTGGTGAGAGGGAGTAATCAACAGAATTGTCTCCAGGAAAGATTCCAGTTTCTCAGGGATTTTCTAAAGAGGGGTCATGATCGCGGCAAGATGTGAGGGAGACTCCAGTGATCCCCAAGAACTGTTCCAGGGAAGCCACATTGCACTGTTTTGTAGAAGAGGGATTAATAACATGAAGTGTGTACTGTACTTTTTCTTACTGATACAATATAAGCAAATACACTGAGAATTATTTTTAAAGCAATTCAAGGCCCTTTAAGTAAAGAAAGATTATTAATGATCCTAAATAAGTCAAACAGTACCTAGAAATATGAAATCAGTACACTATGGGTAATGAAAGCTTTAACTATAAATAATAAGTTTTTATATAAGTTTTATATGCAGTAAGTCTAGGGGTACAAAAAGCTCAGTAGGATCAGCCTTCCAATAAGCAGTATTTCTTTCTGCCTCTTTCTTAAAAAATTTAAAGATGATATCAAAATATTTAAAAATGACATTTTATAATAAGGAATTATTAGCATTTTCTATCCTTGTGTCTATTGAGCACTAAGTTATCCTTTAAGTTCCAACTCAAAACTAACTCCCCCATGAAAACTTTCCCTATTCCCACTTAGGATGAACTATTTCATCCTGGGTGCTTGAGTATGTTGAATCCTTCAATCATCCAGGTCCAGTTCAACGGCAATTGAGAACAAAGTCATACTGAGCACTGTGCTAAAATGACAGAGGAAACCAAAGACCGTGTCTCAGGCACGTCCACACCTTCGAATGGGCTCAAAAGCCCCAGGATGGAAATGGACATATATTACTACCACACCTCTTACTTTACTGTATTTATGTTTGTAAAAATTGTTATGGAAACATGAAGAGAGATAAATTAACTTTCCTGGAAGTCTGGAGAAGGCTTCAAACAGGAGGTAAATTTCATCTGATACATATACCGCACTCACCTCCTGGGGTTGTTGGGAGGTTCACATAAGATTTATAAAATGAAATTATAATCTGTAATTGCAATGCATTCAAAAGAGGTATTCCTCGCAGTGATTTCAACAGAAGATGAAGACATAATGCATCAGTAAAGGCAGCGGGGGTTAAGGGTGATGGTGGGAACGAAACCGGTTCCCTGAAATGTTCCAGAGATAAAACCTGGAACCCGTGAGAGACTGTATGGACTTATGTCCTTCAAATCAGGCCCCACATATTCTGTACGATTACCCAATATCCGAGGATCTTAACCATTATTTTCCCTTTACTTGCCCCTGATTAACAATTTTAAGAGTCCAAAGTAATGTTGCGCTGTATTTTTTGCACTAAATTTGTCGCAGGAACCTTCCAGCTTATAAGATATACCCATGCCTCAAAAAGTAAGTCAAAATCAATTAACATTTGTATTTAATAGTACCTCCAAGTACTACAGAGCTCTTTTAGACATCAAAACCACCTTTATGGAGAATTATTTTTGCAAAATCTCTCCATGGTTCTTCCAACATTTGTCTGCCACCGTGTTCATACACCGTTCCCAAAGTCCCCAAAGAGGCTCTCACCTGCCCAAGCTCTTCATTAAGGTTTGATGTCCTGGCCATGGCAGGAGTGTCATTTCCTAGATAATACATATCTGTGTCCTGAAAGAGAGAAGGGGGGGGCACTTCAGAAATTATCTACCATCGATTCCTCATTTAGATTAAGAAGAAACTAAAAACAGATAACTCAATATAAATGTTAGTTTTTCATCTGGGGGTGAAAATACAGTGTCTATTAGTGTAGAGAAACACTGAGATACAGAGGAAAGCGCGGTATTTATTTATATCTAGATGCTTTGGCTTCGAGGTGATCGCCTCCTGGCCTAGACTAACTGACACTTCTGAGTTTAGCGAACGCCTCGTTCACAGGACAGCTGTGAAGCTCAAATAAAAAACGCGCATCAAAGTGTCTGGTCTCCAAATACTGGCTGCTGAGGTCTGGTGCTTAATGGCCATGGCAGTTCCTTGAAAATTCCACCTCGACTCTTGCAGTAGAATCCAAATTTACTGCCACCATGAATTTTGACAGATAGGGGACACATAAGTAGACACACTTAAGAGAACGTTACTTCAGCACTAAGGAGAATTTAAAGCATGGACAGCTGCAGCCACTTCATCCCCCGTCACCAGGAGACAGGCACCTCCTACACATTCTGCTCCATTTCTCCACTGATTCTCCTCAGAGCCCCTGCCCTGCTCATCTCACAGCCCAAGAAGACAAGACATTAGATGACTAGTCACAGATACCAGTGGCTCAGGGACACCCTTGCCCATTCTCTAGGCAGTTAAACTCCCAGACTGAATCATAATTAACAACGTTCTTCCTTTTCTGGGAGCTCAATTCCATCACTGAGGCTCCAAGAGGGTATTAGGAAGTGGCAGCTGACACGTCCCCAGCACCTCAGCTTCCAGGCAGGTGTGATACTCACCCAGTTTATGAAGAGGGCTTGTGTGTACTTCACAACCTCGAGGGTCACCAGTAGACTGATGGGAATCAGGTTGTTGTACAAGATGATGAATGTCAACAAGTTATATCCAAAATTGTCTGAGCTCGTGTCTGTGGAAGAAAACCAGAATATCTGAATAGCTTAGTCTCTGTTCAGTTTCCTTGTACTTTATGATGTTGGAATTTTTCTGAAAGATGTTCACAAAAAGGTTTTGGCTTAAGTATACATTTAGAGATTCAAGTTAAAATAGTTACTGAGCACCTACTCTGTGGCATGAACTGTGGATACAAAGACCGTGATGCCACAATTCCTTCCAACAGAGAGCTGGCTTCCCAGAGGAGGCTGCGGGGTAGCGGGGTGAGCAGAAGCAAGCATCCCCGCAACGTGACCGTGCAGCAGGGCACACGGACTAACAAGGCCTTCACAGGGCACTGAGGAAACTGAGGCACGAGGGTTTTGACGCGGAGGCCCAGTCACTGAAGGCCCCCCAGAAGAACAGAGGCTTCAGACTAGTCCTGGAGGATAGAGAGAGGGCAGCTAACTAAAAAGGATGCAGAAAAAAGGACAGGGGACTTCCCTGGTGTCGCAGGGGTTAAGAATCCGCCTGCCAGGGCTTCCCTGGTGGCGCAGTGGTTGAGAGTCCGCCTGCCGATGCAGGGGACGCGGGTTCGTGCCCCGGTGCGGGAAAATCCCACATGCCGCAGAGCGGCTGGGCCCGTGAGCCATGGCCGCTGAGCCTGCACGTCCGGAGCCTGTGCTCCACAACGGGAGAGGCCACAGCAGTGAGAGGCCCGCGTACCACACACACACAAAAAGAGAATCTGCCTGCCAAAGCAGGGGACATGGGTTCAAGCCCTGGTCTGGGAAGATCCCACATGCCATGGAGCAACTAAGCCTGTGCACCACAACTACTGAGCCTGCACTCTAGAGCCCACGAGCCACAACTACTGAGCCCCCGTATCACAACCATTGAAGCCTGTGTGCCTAGAGCCCAGGCTCTGCAACAAGAGAAGCCACCACAATGAGAAGCCCACGCACCGCCGACAAAGAGTAGCCCCTGCTCGCCGCAACTAGAGAAAAGCCCATGCGCAGCAACGAAGACCCAACACAGCCAAAAATTTAAATTAATTAATTAATTAATTAAAAAAGAAAAGAGGACAGGCACTTGACGTGGTTGTGAGGAATACCTACAACCTCACTAAGGTAGGAGCATACTGGGGACACACCCAAGAATTGGTAAAATTCTCCTGTGTGAACAGGCAAAACAGGTGAAAAAAGGGAGGCAGACGAGAAGCCTGGAGCCTATTTATGGAACATAAGAGAAGGAATGTCTTGATGGAACACGGTCTCTACAGGATAGAATCCAAAGCAGAGGCAGGAGGAGGGACCAGGAGAGGGTAAAGAGGTACAAGGTCTGTGAACATCGAAGGGGAAAGTTCTCTGAACTGAAGTCAAAGCTCTGACACTGATGAAGCAAATGCGAAGTCTGATGGCTTTTACCAGAGCTACTCAGAATTTACCTTAAAATAACAAGGCATGGACTCCCCTGGTGGCACAGTGGTTAAGAATCCACCTGCCAATGCAGGGGACACAGGTTCAATCCCTGGTCTGAGAAGACCCCACATGTCACAGAGCAACTAATCCTGTGCGCCACAACTACTGAGCCCACATGCCACAACTACAGAGCCTGCACACCACAACTACTGAAGCCCATGCACCTAGAGCCCGTGCTCCGCAACAAGAGAAGCCACTGCAATGAGAAGCCCGCGCACAGCAACAAAGACCCAACACAGCCAAAAATAAATAAAATATTTTTTTTAATAAGATAACAAGGCACAAAGCATTATGAATGGGGCCAAAAATAAATTAATTAATTAATTCTTCCACTGTAAATCACACACCCTGTACTGGAGTTTGACATTATCTGAGCAATTTAATTAACAGTTTCCACAAAGCCTGTATACCAGTATAGTGTCAATGCTGTTTATTTACCCAGACCATGATATTTTGGAACTAATGTGTAAACAAATGTATCTGTCTTCACATTTGAAGCTAACATCATACAACACGGTTGAAATCCAGATTTTAAGAACCAAAATCAAGGATTTTGACCCAAGCTACAAATGAGGTCCCAGTCACATTTCCCACATCTGTAAAGCAGCGACAAGGACACTCCTGGGCAGTTCAAAATGTGTGAGTTTTCTACATGACGTAAAAAGAAAAGGGGAAAAAAATGTTTCCATCCGTTTAATTAAAATATATAGAAAGATGGAAATAATAATCATTCCAAGAAAATATCCCAAAGTTTTAAAATTCAAATTTATCATTCAAAAAAATTTTGTCATTAAATTTTATTTTTCTGGAATTGCTGTGTAAGGAGATTGGCAAATCTTCTCTCAAAACAAAAAGCAATAAAACTGGACAAAATTGTCAAAAACAAGCTTGATGAAAACTATTAATGTGCATATCCAAAAACCTCAACAAACTTCAAACAGGATAAACTCAAAACTACTGAAAACCAACGAAGACGTTGAAAGCAGCAATAAAAAAATGACTCACGTACAAGGGAAAACTCAGTAAGAGTAACAGCTGACCTCATCGGTACAGTGGAGGTCAGAAGGAAAGAGGACGGTATATTCAAAGTACTGAAAAGAAAAGAATGTCAACCAAGAATTCCTACAAGAATTCTGTATCAGCAAAACTATCCTTCAAAAACAAAGGAGGGCTTCCTTGGTGGCGCGGTGGTTGGGAGTCCACCTGCCGGTGCGGGGGACGCAGGTTCATGCCCCGGTCCGGGAGGATCCCGTGTGCCACGGAGCGGCTGGGCCCATGGGCCGTGGCCACTGAGCCTGCGCGTCCGGAGCCTGTGCTCCGCAGCGGGGGAGGCCACGGCGGTGAGAGGCCTGAGTACTGCGGGAGAAAAGAAAACAAGAAAAAAAAGACAAAGGAGAAATTAAGACACTCTAAGATAAAAATTGGGATAATTTGTTGCTATCCAGTCTGCCTTACAAGAAATAATAAAGGAAATCCTCCAGGATGACAGGAAGTGGCACCAGACAGTAATTAAATCCACGTAAAGAAGCAGAGGGCAATAAAGTTAATTATATAGGAACTTATAAAAGACCATATAATTACATATTTTCTATACTTTCTTTTAGATTTAAAAAAGTAGGGCTTCCCTGGTGGCACAGTGGTTAAGAATCCGCCTGCCAATGCAGGGGACATGGGTTCGAGTTCTGGTCCAGGAAGATCCCACATGCCGTGGAGCAACTAAACCCATGCGCCACAACTACTGAGCCTGCGCTCTAGAGCCCGCGTGCCACAACTACTGAAGCCCGTGCGCCTAGAGCCCGTGCTCCACAACGAGAAGCCACCGCAATGAGAAGCCCGCGCACCGCAACGAAGAGGAGCCCCCACTTGCCGTAACTAGAGAAAGCCCGCACGTAGCAATGAAGACCCAATGCAGCCAAAAATAATAAATAAAATCTTTAAAAAATCATCTGAATATAAAACGATCCCCAAATGTGTCCACCTTCACTGCATCACGTGACTCATCTTTCGGTGCTTGAAGGGTGGGCATTGTCTACAACAGCCAACGGGCGGAGAAGGAGGGCACGGCCCACACACGTACATCACACTTGGAAGGATGGTCAGCTTCAACAAGGAGTCCGTTCGCCACTTACCCATCTCCTTGATGTACCAGTTCTTTCCTCCTTGAGACCCATTCCAGTACAGGGCTCCCACCGAGCTCACCAAGGCCATGACCAGGAGGATGCCAAAGAGTACCAGGATCTGCACATTAGTTACTTTCTCCACATTCGATCTCTTGAGAGGCGCTTTGGTGGAATTCTGTACGAGAGCATGTAAAGCCAGTAAGGGTCACAGAACACACTTGGGGGCAAAGAGCAGGGAGCAAAGGAGGTAAGTTAACCCAATTCAACAAAGAAAAAGTAGAAGACTATCTTTTTGTCAAATAACCAATGAGATTTAAAAGTGTCCTATGCTCTTGAATCAACAGCTAGTTTTAAATAAAGAAGAACACAGAAGACACACTGTCATTTTAAAAGGGCACATTTCAACTCTGCATGACTCAGTCTGTACTTCTTAATTTTAGCATAAAATTAGCTACTTTCACCACCTTAGAATACAGGTTCCAAATCATTTAAGCCCAGTTTAAAAGAAATCAGGCGGCTGCTAATTCAAGAGAAACCAAGATTCTACATCACAAAAGTCTAGAATCTTCAAAGTAATAACGTAGCTCTATAATTAACACACAGAGAGCTATTTTAAGCCCAGGAGCTCAGAATTTGTGAAAAGACATACACAAACACACACACACATCAATAATGCAAAATAGAACAACAGGTGTCAAAATAAATGGATGGATAAAGAGTCCATTTGGAAAACTATGAACAAGAAACAAGCAAGAAGAGCCGGGGAAGCTCTGGTGGCCAGTGGAAATCTGAACGGGGTCCTAAACCACAAACAGAATGTGGGCAGGAAGTTACGACGAAAGTGGAAAGACAGCCCAGCCATCTGTAAATGCTCATGGCCTGCCTTCTCACTGCCGGTGGGGAGACCAGCCCAGCTAGAGAACAAGCCAGTGTCGGGAGTCAGTCCAGAAAGGTTCATTAAAACCAGATTCAAGGACCACTGCACATCAGGTTTGGAACTATATCCCCTCAGCAGTGGAAAAGTCAATAGAACTGTTGGCCCCGGACAGTTATTCACTTGAAGTCATTTTATTTAAAAAAATCCTGAAGGCAGTTGTGGTGGGCAGAGTAACCGCCCTCCTCAGTGACATCCAGGTCCTAATACCTGGACCAATGAATATGTTACTTTATATGGCAAAGGGGCTTCTCCGGTGTGATTAAATAAATGCCCTTGACTTGGGGAGATTAACTTGAATTATCCAAATGGGCCCGATTTAATCACACAGGTCTTTAAAAGCACAAAAACAAGAGATCCTTTCCCAGTTACGGTCAGAGGGAGATATGAGTACAGACAAATGGCCAAAGAGATCCAGCACTGAGGCCCTGAAGACAGAGGAGGGGTGGTCATAAACCAAGGAACTCCAGGAGCCTCTAGAAGGCAAGGAATGGAGCCTCCCCTAGAACCTCCTAGAATGTTCTAAAAAGGAAGGCTGCCTGGCTGACATCATGATGTGGGTGAGACCCAGAGCAGACTTCCGACCTACAGAACTGTAACCTAAGAGCTTCGTGTTGCTTTAAGCCACTACGTTTGTGTCATTTGTTGTGGTAGCGACAGGAAACTAACACGTAACACAGCAGATGGTAACAACCCCTTCCTGGAGGAGGACAGACCCTGGACTAGATCAGAAGCCAGGAGTGGACGGGGGAGATGGCGGGAGCTTCAGTCCACTGTCTCCGTCCACAAGTCATGAGCCTTGTCCCTTTACAGGCAATACTGATACGCAAGATCAGGTGATCTGAATACTTGCAAGGCACTGACTGGCCATGAAAAATGGTGCCTTGGGCCAGACTTGAGTTAGCACTCTCTCTTCATCTTCCCAACCCACCTGATCCCTAACAGAGCTAGGATGAAAATGTCTCCGAATATAAGGATACAAATAAAGTCACAACATGAAAACAAAACCGAGATGAAAATGAGTGGCAATTCATTCCTACATTCCATCGAGTAGCTCATACCACAAGGTGGCTGAAACTCATCTGAATTCTATCCCCGAACCCAGGACTGCTGCGACCATGACCATGGCTTTCCACGGGGGTGGGGAGTCGGGGGCTTGCAACGCTGGTGATTTTGCAGCCCTGTGAGTATCTAAACAGCACGGCTGCATTTCCTCTGCATATACTCTTTTTCCCACTTCACTTTAAGTCGCTGAATTATCTGTCCTTTAAAGACTTTTAAAAACATTCCTCTAGAATCTAAATGGAAATCCATCAGTAAAGGACAACTTACCAATCAAATATCATCTCAAGGTCGATGGGGTCGACACATCACCTTTGGCCTCACGGCAAGAGCCAGAAGACCAATTTCAAGACCGCCTACCCCAATCTTTTAAAAGCTAATCTTATTTTTAATAAACATTCGCTGGAGGCACAAGCAGAAAAAAATTTACAATAAACGTTATTTCTATGACTCCATGACTTTATTGACTTTTGACCTTTCCCAGTGGTTGAACCCTGGCCAGTTAATAGGATTAAGAAAAGTTATGTTTCATCCAATACAAGAGCAACAACCCAACACTTCAGGCTTCAGCCCATGCACTTAGGAAAGCCGGGCTCTAGCTACTCACCCCCATCCCCTGAGCATTCCACCTTGCAGTGGTGAGCTTGTAATGTCAAATTCCTACTAGCATTAAAAGTTCTTCTCCAAAATCCTTAGAAAATACTACTTTTGAGTATTGGAGTTCGAAATAGAAATAGACCAAAATGTCAGATTTTGAAAAAGCTTAAATCTGGCCTGAATTTTACACGTTTCATTCCCTTCGAAGACAGCAGTCAGCAGAGTACTAGTTAAGACAAGGACTCGGGAGCCAGGCTGCCTAGGTTGGAATCCCAGCTCTCTCTCTTACTGGGTATGTAACTTTGCTAACTTACTGAGAGATGCCTCAGTGCACTCATCTAGAAAACAAAAACAAAAATAGTATCTTCTTCATAGGGCCGCTGTGAGGAATCAGTGAGTTAACACGTGAGAATTTCTTGGAGCAATGCACGGGGCACTGTGTGCTGGAATTACTGTGACAATCTCTCTTTCCCATTAAATCAACCAACAGAAACATCAGACATTGAAATATTTCTACATGTAACTACACTCAACATGAAACGAGGAACTCTGAAGTAGGAGAGTAGAAGGCACTGAGGTGAGAGTTTAAAAATCAAAAAAAGTAGGGGCTTCCCTGGTGGCGCAGTGGTTGAGAGTCCGCCTGCCGATGCAGGGGACACGGGTTCGTGCCCCGGTCCGGGAGGATCCCACATGCCGCGGAGCGGCTGGGCCCGTGAGCCATGGCCGCTGGGCCTGTGCGTCCGGAGCCTGTGCTCCGCAACGGGAGAGGCCACAACAGTGAGAGGCCCGCGTACCACAAAAAAAAAAAAAAAAAGTAGAAGAACCCTAAAGCAATTGTGTTTCCTCTCTGTGGTCAAGTAGCACAAGTAGAGACAACGTATGTTATCTCACCAACAGGATGGCTTCCAGCTATGTGTGTTGTATTATATTCCTTTCAAAAGCTTGTTATTTTTACTCATTGTTCGAGCCCTAAAGGCACAGCGAGTCCAGCACAGGTGTTTCTGGGGCTCTGGATTGTTCTGTACTTGAGCAGTCAACATGTAATAAGCCATTCAAAGAGGTTTATCACATGTAGGTGCAAGGAAGGCACCCAGCACACTCACGGGGATGCAAACATCACGGGGTAACTTGCTCACTGAAGGGAGGATGGAATTATTTTTAAGTGTCACTTCATTGATCTCTTACACCTCAGCTGCAAAGCTGTTTTACCAACGTACGATCTAGGGAAACAGCAACGTACCCTGAAAAGAAAAAACTCCAGGGTACAAGGAATCTTGGGGAGTGGTTACATTTGTAAAATGTACAACCTGAAAACTAGTCTTGGGGCCCTGCCCGCATCTGAGCGAGCGCCTTGTGATCTGTCACTTCATTGTAAAAACACAAGTGATCTGTGGTGAGCGGGGCTCCCAGTGTTAGGCGGTTGTGGCGGGTGCTGGCCTGGGGGAGTCTGAGGACACTCGCTAGGTGGCAGGGGGCTCGGCTCTTCACCCAGAGAAAGTCTGCGCACACAGCTGCTCAGACCCAAGACACTTTACACATCCTAGTCAGTGCGCGTGCACACGCACACACACACACAGAGAACACACACACAGAACACACAGAAAACACACACACACACAGAACACACACACACACACAGAGAGAACATACACACACACAGAGAACACACACACACACATAGAACAAACAGAAAACACACACACACAGAAAACACACAGACACACACACACACAGAACACACACAGAACACACACACACACACAGAACACACACAGAACACACACACAGAGAACATACACACACACACACAGAACAAACAGAAAACACACACACAGAACACACACACACACAGATAACACACACACACACACAGAACACACAGAAAACACACACACACAGAACACACAGAAAACACACATACACACAGACACACACACACAGAACACACACACACACACAGAGAACACACAGACACAGAGAACACACACACGCAGACACACACACACACACACACACACCTTCCTCTATAACCATCCCACCACATGTGCGGCCTCGCAGTCCCCGGGCCCTCCCCTCCTTCCTGCTCCTGCCTCACCCCCCACCCCGAGGACGCCCCTCCCCTGAGGTCCCCCAGCAGGGGCTGCTCCGTGCAGACTCACGTGCTTCAGAAGACAGCACTGCTGAACGGATGCTCGGGGTCCGGTCATACTTCCGACACCTGCTGCCTCTAACGCTGTGTTAAAAACCCCCTTGTAAAATTCCTGCCATCTGGCTACACGCCCTTCTGCCTCTTCTCTCAGCAAGTCCACCGGCTCTCCCCTCCCCCCACTCCCTAAAGACTTGAGCCACCGGTGACAGCATCCATCTCTACCCCGGCCCGGCCACGCCCCATCATCACCAAATGCCGTGGTCCCTCCATCCTCCACCCCGCAACACTGAACGCCTCCAACAGCTGCGCTTCAGCTTCCTGCCCCTGGGTCTCTCCACTCCACAAACCCTCCGCCCCAGGACATCAAAGCCAAGCCCCCTGCACACCGAGGCCTGTCATGCAGCAGCTCCAACAATCTTCTTCCACTCCAGTGAGTCTCTCTGCCCCACCCCCCGCCCGCCCCGTCTGCACTGCGTTACCCAGCTGGTGTGGACACAGGGCTCTATCACTCCGTCGGCTCTAATCAATGGTTAACTCTCTCCTCCTACACCACTTGAGGAGTGAACCAACACAACAGCCTTCCTTCTTCAACATGACATCTGAAGTGTGCTTCTTAGTATCTGGTCAACTGACACCTCCAAACCTGGGCTGGATGACCTTCCATGTGGACCCCCAGCACCCCGTAACGACACACGCATCACACTTTCATCTCTCCACTCTGTAATCCCCACCACTCCCAAGTCTGCCTGGTTCCCAGGGGTGAGACTGTGCCTTTCACTATTGTACCCACACAGCCTGGCACAAGATATGGTGCACGGTGGCCACGAAACACTTTTAAATCAAGAAATATTGCCAGATCTGTGCTTTAGAAGTCACACAAAAGGGCAGACAAGCTGAAAAACCAATCCTCGTTAACAGCGACCATTAGCAAAATAAGATGCCAAGTGATACCGAAGAAATGTAAGAAATGACATGTAGGGGCACTGATTTATGCAGGATTTCAAAGCTGTCTGGCAAAATATGTCATAAAAGAAATGTGAGCTACAAAGTCACAGATAATAATTTTTAAAACTTAACAGGGAGAAAAAACAAAATCATTTTAGTATTTTTTTCTCTTTGGTATATGACATGAAGAATAAACATGAATTCAAAGATAGCTGATTTTCAATTGCCTAGAATTCAGTTAAATAAGACAACTTCCTATAAAATCTTAATTAACGGGGTGTGGAGGAGAAGTAAAGAGAGAAATAAAGAGGTTAGAACAAATCCCCCCTCGTGTTCGAAGATAAAATAGGTGAGGCCTGACTGTCCCATTAAATCCAGCAAACAAAGACTGTTGATATTTCAGGCAAGGGGTAACAAATACTTGATACAGTAACAGAAAGTCAGGAGGAACTACCTAGGAACCAAAATAAAAGCACCTCCTTTCCATATTTAGGTTCACAGAGAAAGCTTAAGGTTCCTAAATGCAAAACCTGCATTTTCTACCCACTACTCCATAAAAAACAGAAAAAACGACTAAAATCAGCATTGTTTTTCAGCAGAGAAATGTTTTACCTGCATGAGTTTGGTGTCGTGTCCAGTATAAACAACTATGCCAAACACCCACTGAGTATTTCTAAGCTGTGTACCTCTTAATAAGATCTGGTCGGGCCCAAGGGCAACAGGGCTAAAAATAAGAAACAACATTTATATTTAATGATACTTTGAAAAAATGAGCATGAATATTCCCCTTAAACATAAACCCACAATACATCAACTGTTTCCTTTAGTCAAATTTGGACTATTTCACTGGGACACAGGGGCCATAAAGGTTACCCCTGGCTTAATCTACCCAAGGTTTATCTCATCCATTCATCAACACAGAAAAAGGTTTTTTTTTTTTTTCTCCTATAAAACGTTAAAAGGAAATTGTGTCTCTTATAACTCTCTTATGAAACTCAGTATCTGAAAAGGAAATTAAGATAACCAGAAGTTTATTCATTTGGGAAAGTCAGTTTCTAGACTCTAAGAAAAAAAAAAAGCTACAATAACAAATCTGTCAAAGCTAACTTAATGATTAAATAAAAGTCTGAGTGATAATTTAGAAATTTAAAGTGGGAGTCTACAAAACAGCCCTGTGTACTACATGAAACCGAGAAGGGTGTCACACTTAGACTTGTCAGAGTTATTCTGGGTTGATTCCCGTGATCGGGTCCTTCCCTTTGGGTCTGTTCAAAACATAAAGGTGGAGACCACTGGTAAGGAGCATGCAGGTTGAAGATAAGCAGGAGAGAGAAACCACGCCCCAATGTAACAACAAAAAAAATGACTCAAATGATAAGTGCCAAGAGGGCAAAGACAACAGAATAGAGACAACAGGGCAGTGAACGTTCTGAAGGAAGGGTAACTGGTCCTTCCATTCAACTTGCTAAAAACACAGACTACTTAGAAGAAAGCAAAGGGAAAGAAGATGTTTCTCTAATAAATGTCAGCTCTTACACGCTTCAGACATCTCTCTTCTGCTTTTCTGGACAATTTTACGCAGCCAAAATCAACTACCCTCCTCCCTGGCGTGTAATACACACAGAAAGACCAGGCCAGTTCTGTGAAGCTCACTTCAGACCCTCGGGATATTTTCTTGCCAAAAATCAGGTCTCTCCTTAAATTTAAGGGAAGGTTTAAATGGATTAAAACGGTGTTTCAAGAAAAGCTCAGTCTCCCATATCTAAGCTAAACACGAAGAAATCTGTTTTAAAAATATTATGAAAGCAGAAAACAGATTGATATTTGCCAAAGCTCCTGTAATTCTTAGTCACATTAAAAATAAATTAAAAGAAAATCCACTAAGACAAGAGGAAGCGATACCTTTCCCCATCCAAGTTCAAGTTTCCGGTGAAATCGTAGAGGTGGCGATTGGGCCCTTCACACTCTATGCTCCCAGACAACTTCATCAGCACCTCCCTCACCTGCATGTCAGCCGTGTGACTCACACCCTGAAACGTTCAACCCAAAGAGGAGACTGAACACAGTCTTCCAGGTTTACGAATGACACTCAGCATATCCCTACTGTTAATCAAAAGGAAATAATGAATCAACTAAAATGGAATAGTTGGGTGGGGTCCTCAAGCTACCAGCCCTTCAGGATGGCCTTCACAGGCATCTTCGGTCACAGCAACCTAATACAAAAGGTTTGGAAGAATTCAATATATAACAACAGTTTTGTTTCAATTAATAACTCATTTTGACACAAATTTTCTGCTGTACCAAGTTGCATCTGACGATTCTGTCCACATATCTTTCTTTTCTATCTTAGATATTTGACTTAGACTTTTTTTTCTCTTTAAAGAAGAGTTACAGGGTGCTAGATATCACACTATGTTAAAGGGGTACTTTATTCTGTGTTTACGGCCACGTTAGGGTACAGCTAATGGAGTGTGCTTTCTGTAAAGGGTTTGGGTATGTTGATTATGACTTTAGCATGGATGTGTCAGCACAGTGGTGGTCCTGACTCTGTGCTTCATTGAATTCTTTCCTCCAGAAAAAGCACTGACTGGTACGTGAGGGGAGCACCGTCGCCATTTGGGCCCCATAACAATGCAAGTCATAAAAGGTGACGTTTTACCTGACGTATTTTAAGGTTCGTCTCCCCATCGAGATTGGCTGTTTCAACATAACACATTGCCTGAGGTTCACTAAGGAGAGAAAAAAAAAAAAAGTTGAGTAAGGTCCCCTCCACCAATTCACAGCTCAGAAAGCCTCAACCATGGAAACTCCGCTGACCACCACGGGAATAGTGACTGATGAGACAGACAGGACAGACGGACAGGTGTGTGGAGAGCACAGCGCCAAGGCGAGCTGTCTCTCCAATGATCTACCCGCACAGGCCCCACAAAACGGCCGCCCGACTCCAAGTGGACAGAAATAACAGAGGATGCATGGGAAGGGGACAGGCCTGTGACGGGAAACAAGAGGTCCCAGCTAAGACCGCCCAGTGGGCTCAGGTGACCCTGAAAGTCAGAGGCTGGCCTGCCCTTGACCAAAACAGCCGCCCAGACCAGGCCAGGCCAGCACACATACCTTCTGAAGGAGATTACGGCCAGAGGAACTGAGAAATCAAGGCATAGGCTTGGCAGGGTTTTTCTTCCCTGCAGTTTTTACTATGTCAACAGGTAACCTTTTAATCAAAACACCTGATTTTAAGGACAGAAAACTCAAAGAATAGATACAGAGTATAGCACCTGCCATGCTTAAACATAAGCATGGCAGATACTATACTCCTACTTGGATGTTCAGGTCCAGGGAGCATCGATGGGTTTAACAGATTCTATGACCACCAGCTACTTACAATCTCCTGGCACTGCCCTTCCTGGCCGTGTGGCCTCAGCGAGTTCAACGATCTCTCTGTAGCCCTTGTTTTTTCATGTACCAAGTAAGGCTGTCAAGGGCTGTTGGGAAGATTAAATGGGGTCATGTGCTCAAAGGGCCACTTGGGACAAACACCAGGGAACCTGGAAAATGTGATGTCAGCTCAGGCAATCCTTATTCAAAGCTGGCTTTCTGAGGGTCACACCCAAAACTCATATCCCAAACTATCTCAAGTGATCAACATTTTACTATTTCTGAGAGCTTCTCTGTTACTAATCAATAGGGACAAACATGAATCCTGCCCCATGTATATGGGGCCTTTCCCCCTCTACAGGCCTGGGGTCCTTTTATTAAACCTTTTACCTCAAGCAGAAAATTTGTGCTAAGCCTTAAAATCTGACAAAATAAGTGATTCAATCCCATAAAAGAGAGTCTGTCTGCACTCAAACACATGCGGTGGGAGATCTGATGCCCAGCAGCACGTCAGCACAGGGAGGTTTAGTCTTGGCATCATCTAATTTAATCTTGCACTCAAACAGAAGTTTATTCTTATCCTGATTCTGGCTTTCCTTCTTTGATATATACTTTTACGTATCATCCAAGGAAAAGTCAAGGACTGTGTTGTTTATCGTTTACACCATTTGGTGCTGACACCTCTGTAGCACAAAATTACCTAAAAAACACGGCAATGGTGCTTAGAGAGAAAGGGGGCAAAATACGGACCATCTACAAGTCATGTGCACACTGAGAAGTGCCCGTGGGTCTCTGAACTGCCGTAAGGGGAGGCATTCGATTCTGCGGAGAAGGCTGCTGGCTGGACCCACCAGAGCCGCTCCTGAAGTTTCAGACATGCTGTGACCTGGATGCTACCAAACAAATCACTCCACTGCTCTGGAATGTATCCCCACAAACGAGGAATAGCCCAGAACAGCCATGAGATGAAAGTGAATCAATAAATATAAAAAGACTTCAGAAAAAAAGTACAAAGAAATGAATGGAAGAAAGAAAACTCAGGGTTAAGGCAAAAAAATGCAAAGAAGTAAAGGAAGAAAAAGCGGGGGAGAGGGTGGTGACCCAGGGGGTGCAGAAAAGGTAGCTGGAGGCTTCTGCAGGCACTAGGTAACAATCCATTGTTTTCAACACCGATTTCAAAACCATGCCACAAGCCACCTGACCTGGAGGACAGCAGGACCACATCTGCGGGAAGACACTGCCCGTTGACGACCTTCACGATGTCTCCCACGGCTACCTAGAACACAAGAACAAGGACCAAGAAACATGAGAGACAGGAAAGCGCAAATGGTGATAAAAGTGGTTAAACATCAGGAGAAAAAAATTACTGTATAAGTGTGCCGTGAAGTTTAAGGCAGAGAAGCTCAAATTCTTTTCCTCGACAAGAATAAAAGGAACATTTCAATACAGACAAAAGGCAATACTGCCTTTCTGCAATGATGCCGAACGAAGAAGAAAAAAAAGGAGAAGAAAAAAGATGAGTCAAAACAACCATCAGGTTTCACTTTCTCACTGGCTTACAGATACATGCACATCTATCCCCACAGCTGTGGGCAGCAGGGTAAGCGGTTAAGTGCACAGCTCGAGAGCCTGCCTGGACGCCTGGGTCAAATCCCCCGTGGGACCCGTTCCTAGTGCACATAAACCTTGAGCAACTCATGCAAACTCTGGTGCCTCACTTTTCCCATCTGTCCAACGAGGTCATCAGCACATATTTCATGGGGTTATTGTGGGGATCGACTGAGTTAACACAGGCAAATTTCTTCTGTTTCACATCTGGGGAAACTGAGATACAAAGTGAAATACGGGGTCATGGTCACAAAACCAGTGAGTGTTAGAGCCAGGACTCAAAACCAAGCCATCGGGCTGGAAGCCCAGTGGTCTGATTAAAAGGTAATACTAAATTCATGCAGGAACAATGCATCTCAAAGGTCCCCTGGAAATACTCCACGTGAAACAGATCCGTGTGGCCTCAAGAAATTGCCAGAAAAGAATCACAGAAGCCCCCAAGCCACGGAGCCTTCCCAGGACAAACCTCTCCCCCACATCCTCTGCTTTAGCTCCTGGCTGAAGTACCTAGATAACAGCATGTGATGCACACTTCCTGGGTCGTTTTACAGATGTTAAAACCCCCACCAAATAGGAGAAATTAACTACTTGATGACCATGAGCACATAGCCCCCAGACCTGCTGGCACCTAAGAACGATAATGTTAAACCTGTGCACCACCCTGTTACTACCATCAACCAATCACAGAACTGTACACAAGCTGATCACCTACCCTGGGATGCCCCTCCCTCACCTGGCCTTTAAAGATGCTTTGCTGAAACCCTTTGGGGAGTTCGGGTGTTTTGAGAACTAGCCACCTGGACTCCTTGCTTGGCACCTGCAATAAAGACTGCACTTACCAGCACTGCTTATTGTAGAGGCTGTCCTTCCTCCATTGTATGTTCTTGCCTCCTTTGTCGTAAATTAGGTGCCATAAATTAGGTGTCATAAATATGTGTGTGGGTTTATCTCTGGGCATTCTATCCAGTACCATTGATCTATATTTCTGTTTTTGTGCCAGTACCATACTGTCTTGATTACTGTAGCTTTGTGGTATAGTTTGAAGTTGGGGAGCCTGATTCCTCCAACTCCATTTTTCTTTCTCAAGATTGCTTTGGCTCTTCGGGGTCTTTTGTGTTTCTATACAAATTGTAAAATGTTTTGTTCTAATTCTGTGAAGAATGCCAATGGAATATTACTCAGTCATAAGAAGGAACGAAAATGAGTTATTTGTAGTGAGGTGGATGGACCTAGAGTCTGTCATACAGAGAGAAGTCAGAAAGAGAAAAACAAATACTGTATGCTAACACACATATATGGAATCTAAAAAAAAAAATAATAGTATTGATGAACCTAGTTGCAGGGCAGGAATAAAGATGTAGACGTAGAGAACAGACTTGAGGACATGGAGTGGGAGGGGGAAGCTGGGGCGAAGTGAGAGTAGCATCGACATATATACACTACCGAATGTAAAATAGATAGCTAGTGGGAAGCAGCCACATAGCACAGGGAGATCAGCTCGGTGCTTTGCGATGACCTAGAGGGGTGGGATAGGGAGGGTGGAAGGGAGGCTCAAGAGGGAGGGGATATGGGGACATATGTATGCATATGGCTGATTCGCTTTGTTGTACAACAGAAACTAACACAGTATTGTGAAGCAATTACACTCCAATAAAGATTTAAAAATAATAATAAAATAAAGCACATGCATATACCTATTCAGAAATCTAAAAAAGAAAAAGACTGCACTTCCCTTCACCACGTCCCTGTGTCAGCAGATTGGCTTTACTGCAGGCGGGCAAGCGGACTTACGTTTGGTTCAGTAACAAAAGGGCACTATGTTTTCTGTTTCCTATTCTAATCCATGTTACTCATCTCTTTGAAATCAAGAATTGTAAAAACAAAAAACAAAAACAAAAAAAACCCACTGCATCTTACAATCCAGGAAAACGGCCTGACAGGTGACTGTGTTTAATATTTTATCAGGACAAAGGAATGTTGCTAAAAGTCATCCTATTAGTGCCTTGATTTGCTTATCAAAGTGTGTGGGTAAGTCTAAGGAATCGGGCTCAGCATCAAGAAGGGTGGTGAAAATTAAATTTCAGAGCCTCTGTACATCTGAAGTTCGTATCCAGCTTAAAGGCAAAAGAAAGGCAGGGGCCATGCTTAATTCTTATCTGCATCCCCAACGTCTAACACTGCCTCTGGCACATACTAAGAGCTCCATTTAAAACAACAAAATCCTTTTTTAATTGAAATAAAAATGCAGGTGGCAAAACGTAACAGGTATTTGGTTGATGGGTTGGTTTTTTTCTCTCCAAATGTGTGTAGGAAACAGTAATGAGCTTTAGGGATCTGAAGCCATCCACTCCTAGATCCAGAATTCTGAGATCATCACTCCATTTTCTACTGTTTCAAGGAGTGTCAACAGCCCAAATTCAAATAATCCTCCACTCCTGCCAGTATGAGCGCCTTCCTGGGGAGGGGAGGGGCAACAGGAACATCAGGGAGAGAGGCCACTCCTAAGTGCCGTGGGAGTTCTCAAGTTCCCATGGCACGCTAGGAGCATTGCTACCATCTGTGAAGGCAAGAATCTCCAAGCACCTGACCGAGAACCACACACTTCCCAATGAGAGTGAGGTCAATTAATATTTACAACACAGGGCTTCCGGATGGCTACCCAGGTTAAGGTGTTATCACAAAACACTACCAAGGGGCTTAATGGATCTCCTGTAACAAAGTAAAAAGAAAATGACAGCCAAAAGGAAGGCTGCGGTTACCACACCACGGGCATCCTGCAGACTCGCAAGGTCATAGAGGCGTTTTAAAACAATTTATTAAATGTTTAGCAAGAGATACTATTATTGTTACTCTTCTAAAATGTAGTTTTCTTCTGAAATCATGTTAATCAGCTTTGAGCCTTGGAGTCATGAGAGTCACCCCCTAAAAACATCTTATGACCATTAAGTTCCAGCCACAACAGAGGCTCACTGAAAAAGCTAATTTTAGTAGCCAGAGAACACCCAGATGGCACGGGATATTTCTTCTCAATCTTCTATTTATCACTAGTAACAACCAAATCACCACGCCGTTCTCAAACCCCGCCGACCTCGTAACTCCAGCGAGGCAAACGCTCCTTGCTCTTGTAAAGCTAAAAGCAGCAACTTTCAGCCTCAAAACCCACCTAAGATGGTTCCCAGCCCCCAGTCTACCACTTCTTATATTCAGGACTAATTACAAACCCAAACTCTTTCCACCAAAAATGTCAGAAGGGAGAATTTCAAAAGTTAAAAAAAAAAAAATCTTTAAAAGAGTGCATTGAGATAAAGAGAACAACAGAAGACCAGGGGAAAACGTTTCTTTACTTGGATTCAGAAACTAGAAAGTGATTTGAAATTTCAGAAATATCCATCAGGGGCAATGAATTTCCCAGCTCTGAACTGACACAGGGAATGGCTTCTAGAAGATGCAGCAACAGAGGAAACATGCACCCGTTCTAGGAAAGCCTCAGGGAAAAACCACACTGCACCACTTACATGACATGGACATGGCTTGTGTCTTAACACAAACTTTACACCAAAGTCAACACTAGCAATGAATTACAGGTCTCGAAACCAGTACTTTCTGGCATATCTTTAAAATTTGTTATTACCTCTTTCCACATAATGGTATGCCACATACCATTCCTTAACACTGAAAAAGAAAAACAAAACAAGTATCGGTTAATACTGATGATAATCAACATAAAATCAGCTTTCCAAAATCCAAAAGGCTCCTTTTAAAATTCCACTAATTCCAACATACCATATCTTTAGACATAAACATATAACATCATCACTGCCCAAAACAGAGCCCCAACTAGGTACTTATGTACCATATATAGAAGAATGCATACACATAAATATTCATGTTTGCAAATAAATCTATTCATATTTAGCCCATATGAAGAAAATAATCACCTTGCATTTACAAGATTCACCAAAACACACACACTCGCATAAACACACCGCCCCCCCGCCCCCGCATTAACACAGAGCTACCGTTCCAGAAATGCAACAATAAGTAGATAGGGGGCAACAATAAGTAGGTAGGGGGCAATTATAAACCAAGGCTATGAATGCTTTGACTTTCACGGACATAAAATATGTCTAGCTCCTGAAAATTAAAACCTTTTCTAAAACTCTAAAATACACAAATCCTGTTCAGATTTTAATTACCAGGACTCATCTTTTGTTGGATTTGTTTGTCATTTTGCTATTTTTAAAGTATCTTATAGATTTCCCTCAATTATTTATTTATTTACTTTTGGCTGCATTTGGTCTTCGTTGCCGCGCGCGGGCTTTCTCTAGTTGCGGCAAGCGGGGGCTACTCTTTGTTGAGGTGCGCGGGCTTCTCATTGTGGTGGCTTCTCCTGTTGCAGAGCACAGGTTCTACGCATGCAGGCTTCAGTAGTTGTGGCACGTGGGCTCTAGAGCACAGGCTCAGTAGTTGTGGCGCACGGGCTTAGTTGCTCTGTGGCATGTGGGATCTTCCCAGACCAGGGCTCGAACCCGTGGTCCCCTGCATTGGCGGGTGCATTCTTAAGCACTGCGCCACCAGGGAAGTCCCAGATTTCCCTCAATTTATCTCAATACCATTAACTACTTATTTAAAATTCCTTAACTGCAAGTCTTGTTCTTCAGTTTTCTAGTGGAAAAAATGAGTCAGCCTGGGGTCTTACCTATCGTTTTCTTTTTGTTAACTGCATTGTCTGCCTTATGTCGCTTCTGTTACAGAAAGAAAAAAAAGGTGTTAGTTTCAAAAGTTCCTGATGAATAACTGAAACAGCGAACAATAAGATCCAGCAGAAACAAGACAAGGAGATCAACGGGCAGCTACACTAACGTCCTAAAATTCAGTTCAATGGTCGTGATCCAGCACCACTCGCTAAATTCAGAGACTAGCACCGTACATGTAGATGCGGTTTAAATGCTTATATTTTGGTTACAGCAAGGAAAAAACACTTTGAAGCATAAAACTTTCTACTCCTTGATTGTTTTAGATCGAACTAAAAGAATTATTCTATAAGATAAACTAACAACAAACAACTGAACTCATTCTATTGATAAAGAACTTTGGGGGCAATGTACCTTTGCTTTGATTTGTACTGCATTTATTCATTTACCTATTCCCAGAAAAATGTGCATGCATGTATGAGAGAGAGGGGGAGACAGACAGAAAGGAAGGGGAGAAGGAAGAGCCTGAAAAGAGGAGAGAAAACAAGAAAGAGCATGAATATGGCTGTAGCCAATGAATTTGGAGATGCACTGAAGTATAAGGAGGGAGGAGATTCTTGTAAAGTAACCTCAGTGCTGCTACACTAGACAGCAATTCAGTCTTTTATGGACATAAAATATGCTTTTATATTTGCTACCCAGACTAGCACGCTATCAAGGAGGATGTAAGGAACATCGGCAATAAAAATCAAAGCGGGTCCATAAACCTAACATCAGGAAATACAGACTGAACTACTTCTGTTTCACTGTATAGTTCAGACACTGTGTGTACACATTCTGTCCCCAAAAATACCATCACGAAACTTGAGAGCCTAGTTAGCCTATAGACCAACCTCTCTGTCTTAAAATATTCAAAGCAGCAAATAAGTTATAAGTTACATTCAATAAATGTTTTTATTATCTGAAAGCAAAAACTTACAAAATCTTCTACAATCTCTTTGATGCCTGCGATTGTTAAAATAATGATCAACGGCACCAGGGTGGTATATCTTCCTGTTGGAGAAACATCTGGAATTTGCTGTAAGATAGAGAGACCAAAAGCGGGAAGTTGGCAAATTAAAATCCTCTCCAAGAAAAAGAAAATATGGCACACACTCCTCGCTCCTCTGCAGTTCTGTTGCATTCATTTCTGTTACAAAGTGATTACCTTATTTTAAGAACTAGCTAAGTCCATTACATATTTTTAAAATTCTACCCAACGTCGTTTTGTGCTTGGATCAGAAAAGAGGGTTAGAAGTCAGATCCCACAGTCTTCTTTCAGTGCCTCTTTTCGTAACTGCAATTATCCTTACGCAAAGAAGGATATACCTAAAGAAGTCTCCCTTTATGCAAAGATCCCATTTGTTCAAGCAAACAGTAATTGGATGAAGGAGGCACATTTCATTCAAGTCTGATGACGCTTTCTCGGTTAAGTGACCTTTTTAGCAAGATCTTATTTTGCATACAATTAAGGTTATGAATTTTAAGTAACTTTTAAAAAAATGTCACCTGTAATAAGGCAATGAAGAGGAAGAAGGCATTGGCAGCTCTCCTGATCTGCTCATACAAGAATCGAGGTAGAAACGTCAACACGCTGTACTTGGCCGTACTGTGAGGACAAAGGAAAACGCTGCTATCAGTTATGGATGTAAATTCTAAAAATCAGGAAAACAAAGTTTCCAAAATTACACAAGTGATTGTAAAAACAAAATATTTCAAAACTCAGGACAAGAACACTGCTGGCCCTCTCCGTCTTGTAAAAAGACACCTTTCCCACGAAAATCTTCCAATGTGATCTTTGTTTTCAAACTTTGATACATACGTGTTCATTTAGTGTCACACGGTGTAACCAGGGAAATGTACCCACCTTCTAGGAGCCTTGTGCTATGAACACACTAAGCGTATAAACGATGTTTGTAAAGATAAAGATACGTATCAAAGATCACAAAACAGAAAGAGGCACGTGTTCCCAAAGCAGTAATATATGAACACAGAGAGAGGTGAAGCATCTACCTAGTAACTCACACAAACCAAGGTAGAATTGTTACCCCAGGATTGCTGAGTCACTACAGTTCTTATCACAAAGCCGCTGATTTAACGTAGAACGTCCACTCTATCAAGCATGCCCTGGTAACGGGCGTGTGGTTGACAGTTCAATGTGTCCCTCTGGACACTCAACACAGACATTTTATGCTCAACCACACCTGAATGAACCCCCCTTCCACACATCCTTCATTCAGCCACCTTCGCTCACACTCCACTTCCACGTGAGACATCCTCTCCTTCCACGCCGTGTCTCCAGGACTCATCTTGCCCTCCCATGAAGTTTGGTCCAATTCGCAAAGGCTCTTCTTCCTCCAAGTCACAGGGTGGTGTTTACACCTCCATAATATAGTCTCTGCTTTGCTTTGTATTATACTTATGTACCCCCAGAATAGATTCTGGGAACAGTACGAATGTTTACTTTGTTAAAAAAACAAATAACAGACCCAAAATGGAGTCACTTGTGCTCAGCCCACATCATCAAACTGAGACTCAATGCCTGACCTAATTGCAGCTTCAGCCTGTTCCAGGAATCTAATCTTAACCAGTCAGTCTGGAATCACCTGGTCAGCACTAGGGAGGTTATCAACCTGATACACCCCAAAGGAATGTGACTTTGCCCCAAACAATTGACTCTTAGCTAGTAACTTCCTTGTCCCACTGTTTTTTACCTATAAAAGTCTTCCACTTTGTACAACTCCTCAGAGCTACTCTATCTGCTCGATGGGATACTGCTGAACTCATAAATCACTGAATAAAGCCAGTAAGATCTTTAAAATTGACTCAGCTGATTTTTTTTTTAAAACTACTTCAACTTTGTATGTTCCTAGCACATAGCAGATAATCAACGAACAGTGAAATAATGGAAAGGCATAAGCTGGGGACCTGAGGGATAAAACAAACCATACCTCCTTTAGCTGCTCAAAGGCTCATCCATAAAAATACCTGCCAAGTCTTAGCTCACCTTCTGAAGCCACCTCTTACCTGAAGTACAGTCTGGAGAGATTTTCTGGGTTTAAAATACACATTAATTAGAAGCACCAAAGAGAAGAGCCAAGCGCTCAGAAGACAGAGCAACTGAGGCGCATGTACTTCTATAACACCTGACGGTGACCAAACCTGGAATGACCGAATGAAATGCCAAAACTGACGACTCGGGCTTCCCTCGTGGCGCAGTGGTTAAGAATCCACCTGCCAATGCAGGGGACACGGGTTCGAACCCTGGTCCGGGAAGATCCCACATGCCGCGGAGCAACTAAGCCCGTGCGCCATAACTACTGAGCCTGCGCTCTAGAGCCCGTGGGCCACAATTACTGAGCCCGCGAGCCACAGCTACTGAAGCCCACGTGCCTAGAGCCCATGCTCCGCAACAACAGAAGCCACGGCAATGAGAAGGCCGTGCACCGCAACGAAGAGTAGCCCCCTGCTCGCCGCAACTAGAGAAAACCGCACACAGCAACGAAGAGCCAAAGCAGCCTAAATAAATTAAATAAATTTATTTTTTAAGAAACTGACAACTCAAAACACACAGCAGCCTGAGGCCATATGATGGGGGGGGTGGGGAAGGAATGGGATGGGATGGGATAGCTCCATGTACCATTTGTGGCCACTGCTGCAGGGAAGATCTGGTGTCACAGCCTGGTGTTTTGCAATACACAATGATTAAGAGTCATCCTTAAGACACAATTATTTCTAGCCTTCTTCTGAAGGCGCTGTGATACTGTGATTTATCACAAGAAACATATATTTGGTCTTCATCCCAGTTACTGGCACAGAGCTCCTAAAACCTTTGGGATTTCTGTTGTGTTGAGAGCGATAAAGGTATCTTTTGTTATGTCAATGAGGTGACTCATGGAAAGTCCCTAGGTAACCTAAGGATGGGGGCTGGATGCCAGGGGAACCAACCACATGACTGGAGGCTTGAAACTTTCAGTCCCACCCCCTCCTAAGAGAAAACAGGGGCTGGAGATTTCAAGCACCGACAGCCAATGATTCTATCAGTCACGTGTCTGCAATGAAGCCTCCATAAAAAACCAAAAGGACAGGTTTGGAGAACTGAAGACCCAAGGGAAGATCTGATGTTGCCATTTAAGTCTATAGACCATCTGCTGGCAGAATTCCTTCTTCCTCAGGGAGGTCAGTCTCTGTTCATTCAGGCCTTCACCTGATGGATGAGGCCCACCCACATTATGGTGGGCAGTGTGCTTTACTCAAAGCCCACCAATTTATCGATAAATGTTAATCTCATCCAAAAGGTACCTTAAGAGAAACACCTAGAGTAACGTTTGACCAAATGTCCAGGCGCCCTGGCCCAGCCAAACTGACACATAAGATTAACCATTGCATGCATATCCCGATTCAGTGGGTCTGGAATGGGTCTGAGATTCTGCATTTCTAATGAGTTCCCAGGTGCTGGTCTGAGAACCACACGGAGTGGCAGCTACCCCTGAGGAGGCAGATGTGTTCAGGTCACCCATTTGAGTTCAACCCAGCTGAACAGGATAAAATGTAACTGGATGGGAGGCATTTACCATCACTTCCCCGGGGGAAAGAAAATTTACAGGATGAAAGGGGTGAATGAAGAGCTTCCCAGCAGAAGAGTTTGTTCACCAGCTGAATTCGTTACCTCAGAAGATTCCCCCTCAAACTGCATGTGTCAGCCTCCCTGATGGCCTGGCCAGGCATTGGCTGCAAGCAAATCTCAGGCATTTAGTGAGTCTGTAGGGCCTGGGGCAAGGGGAGAAATGACCAGGAGAAAACAGAACTGTTTCCCGTGGTTCACCCAGCTTCCCTCTAAATATGTTAGATCAGTGTTTCCCGAAATCGGGTGACATGAAGAATGACCAGGGGCTTGTCAAAAATCCATCCATCCATCCTTCCACAGGTATTTACTGAGCCTTATCTATGTACCAGGCACCGTGCCCAGCACTGCGGGGAATCAAAGGGTCACAAAAGCATTATCGCAAGGGAATTACATTCTAGAGACAAAATGACACTTTAAAACCAAATAAAATATGCGGCAGGATAGATAGTGAAGAATACCGTGGAGGAAAACAGACCAGGGATGGAGGACACAGAAGGAGACACTGTGGGGTGAGGGGGGCGGGAGCAGGGGAAGAAGTTATTTTCGACAGTGATCAGGGAATGTGTCACTTAGAAGGTGACCTGTGAGCAAAGGCCTAAGGGAGGTGACGAAGCAGGAACCAGCCACGTGGATGCACAGAAAAGAAATCTGCAGAGAAAGGGAACAGCGCGCACAAAAACGCTGAGAGGGAGGGCAGCCGCCGTCCTCCTGCTGCAGGGGCAGGGAGGGGACCGGGGGGCGGGGCGATGGGGCTGACTCAGGCCCTGCAGCTCATGTCCCCACTGGCCTGTCTTCAGGAGACAGGAAGTCTCTGCAGGATTCCGAGGATAAGACAAGGTCTGACGACAAGGCCAACCTGCAAACCTCTCTCCGGGCCCCTGACCCAGCAGGGAAGGAACCTGGCTACGTGTGTGGTGGGCACGTTCCTCGTGGAAACTCTTAGGAGCTGGCTAGTATGGGAAACGAGCATCAGAAAATAGGGCCTGGAGACACGTGGGTCAGGGGCTCCCTCCTGTCACAACAAAAGCACTTCCAGAATCTGACCTCCAGAGAGCAGCTCCGGAACCAACCCCGGGGTGATGTCTGAGTGCAATTTTCCAGCCGGGAGAAAAAATCCAAGTTGACGGCTGTTCTCCAAAGGCAAATCTAACAATGCAGTAGCTGCTCAGAGACTAACTTCTCTGGATCACAAGCCTCCGGAAACCCAGGAACCAAACTAGCTTAACACTCTCCTTCCAGATGTGAACAGTAACCCACACTGGGGTGTTTTCCTTCTCTGGCCTCACATGGACAAATACATTTCTCGTACATGCCCAAGGTAGCCTAAGCATTCAGTGTTTACTGGAAGACCGGGGGGCCCCTTTAAACCCCTTCGCAGAAGCTGACTCTGTGAGCTGACCAGTGGCTCCATGACCCTGTTCTGGGAACCCTCCCTCTCCCAGCTCCCTGCAGGAGACCTTCCACCTTTCTGCTCTCACATGTTCACTCAGCAAGGAGTTCCGGATTACTGAAGGTAAAAGACACGGCCTAAGGCGGCCATTTATGTCCTCATAAACAGCTTAATTCATTTATCTCTTAAGAGTACATTACACAACAACCCCTAAGAAAGAGCCATGAGACCAGTATATACAAAGCCCCCAGGGAACCCCCTGCCACTCCCGTTGACAACGGGCCTCACCGCACACCTGGGACTCGCCCAGGAGGACGTGCCGACAGACAGCCCGCCGAGGACAGGTCCTCTCCCCTGCCGTGGACTCCTGACGCATTGTCAGTCGCCCCTCCCAAATTATATTCTGGAAACCTTGAACGCAAAAATCCCTGATCACCAGGGCCCGCCCATGTCAAGATAGGCCCGCCTCACTAGAAGGTTTTACTTCATTTTACTGAGCTACTGAAATTTCACCAGTTACAAAGAACAGACTAATAAGCTCATTTCCAAACGTGGACGTGTTTATTTTCAACACTTTTCCAGTTTCTTTGTCTACAGCTGGAAAAGATATGCTAGATACTGCCTGGCCTCATAACCTGTTCCCAGAATGCAGTCACTGGACCTGGACCGGTATGGAGAGCGCTGCCATTTCTCACAGCACTTCATCAGAGGCCGCGCGGGCTGAAAAGTCAGCCTAGTCTTTACAGTGCACATCCAATGAGAAAAACGGGTTGCGTCCTAATCGGTCAGCTTATAAACATACCTTTGAACATAAGTTCAGAAATTAGACACCCCTGTAATTCCCATTAAACAGCATGACTGTCCTGTTCCTATCACATTTCTAATTTGGTTTTTCTACTCAATACATTATGCAATGAAGAGCTTTGGACACAAGGCAATTTATTTCACATAGAAACGCGGGCTGAAAAGAAGATAACAGAGAGAAGGCAACATTTTGAGCACGGAGCTTGCTGCCAGGAGAATCTTTCGGTGAAGAAAACTCTTAGGCAAGCAGTTCCGAAGGCCAGGCATTAGATATGCCTACGGCTAACGTCTTTAAACATGGCACCGTGGAAGAGTAGGTTTGATTCGTTTGCTTTACGGGAAAACTTGGGAACTTTCTGCTATAAAATCAGAAGAAAAGGAGTTTGAGACTCTGACTCAATTTTACATGGCAAATCTCAAAGGATCCCTTTCCATGGGATTTCCCATCTTCAGTAAAAAGATACAGCAAATACCTCTTATGAAACTACCTGGCCTAAAGGCAGACAAGTACAGAAGGAGTCACAGTTCAGGCCCAATCCCACCACTGCCACCAAAGAAAAGCACTATGGGTCAGTCTATTGAATTACAACACCCTTGGCCCTTCACTGAGAATTCAGTATATCCTTTCCAAACCCAGAGAAACAAGACCTAACAAAAGGGAAGGATTAAGGCTGCCCTGGAAGTCAAAGGTGTGACATGACTCTGAAAATCAGTTACGGAAGCAGAAGCGCTCAAATCCATCCTGCAGGTCTCTGCCCTCAGTCACAGAGGCGGTGTCGCTGCTGGTCGCAAAGGGAGGTCACCGTGACTGTCCAAGAGGTCACTCCCAAGCAGGTAGAGCCCAGGAGCTCCAACCATGAGTGACATCTACATTGGAGACCAGCAGAGGTGGAGTCAGGGTGCAGAGCTCACTGGTGTGGGACACACACAAACCTCACTCGGGGCTGGATGTAAAGCAAGTCTGTCTCTCCTTTATCATTTTATTTTTGTCTGTTTCTCACATGACTGCCAACCTTCATCCAAATGTTTAATTTTTTTTTTTTTTTTTTTGCGGTACACGGGCCTCTCACTGTTGTGGCCTCTCCCGTTGCGGAGCACAGGCTCTGGACGCACAGGCTCAGCGGCCATGGCTCACGGGCCCAGCCACTCCGCGGCATGTGGGATCTTCCCGGACCGGGGCACGAACCCGTGTCCCCTGCATCGGCAGGCGGACTCTCAACCACTGCGCCACCAGGGAAGCCCCAAATGTTTAATGTTAATTACAAATTTCCTGTTGGGTTCTGTGCACTTTCCTGAATGCCGCATAAGCTAAGGATGCAGCTGGAGCTCCCGGAAGTGAGCACACCCACGGAGGCGCCGGTCGGCAACTGAACACAGAGACACGAGGGGCCTAAGTCTTTATGTATGGGATTCGACAGCATAAAGGCCAATCTCAAGGGCACCTAGCTTCTGACTCCCAACTGTAAAATGGACCCACACGTTTATCACTTCTGCCTACTCAGGCACCATTAAAATAGTAGAAAACTGTGTAAAAATATAATGCCACGTTTTTAAAATCTAAGAGCGGAATTATCAGCTAAGGAGTTTCTCCCACCCCCAAAATAGACTCCTTTCTGCTTTTGGCAAGAAAGATGTCTCCTTGCCTCTAAGATGCCTTCTGAAAATGAGCCATGGGAAAAGAGGGGCCTGCAGAGGGGCCTGGGGCCTGAGGAAGGGCCCTGGGCTGTGAGGCAGGCAGCGCGACCTACCAGAGAAGACAGGTCAGCCCATTTTCAAGAGAGTAGAGGGTTACTGCATTCGTTGGGGTTCCCCAGAGAACCAGAACCAATAGGATGTATATGTATATGTATATGTATGGGCTCACACAAGTCCCAAGATCTGCACTCAGCAAGCTGCAGACCCTGGAGGGCCGACAGTGTAGTTCTAGCTCAGAGGCAGGAAACAGACAACGTCCCAGCACCAAGTCTGTGAGGAACGAACAGTTCCCTCTCACTCAGCCCTTTGTTCTATTCAGGCCCTTACCTGATTGGACGAGGCCCACCCACACTGGGGAGGGAAATCTGCTTTACTCAGTCCACGAATCAAATGTTAACCACATTCAAAATCACCCTCACAGAAACACCCAGAATAATGTTTGACTAAATGTCCATCAAGTTGACATAAATTCACCATCACAGTCACCTATTAGGCAGGACTGACCTTGGAGAGCCTCCTGGAGAGAAATGAGGTACCTGGGGACAAGGACACTCAGAGCAGCCAGTTTGGGGGCTCACCCCACCACAAGGACACTGGGGCTGGTGAGCAGTACTGTGAAACACCTCCTCTAGCTTAACAGTGCTGGGACCCGGCCCTGCCCTGACCACCAGAGGGCCCAGGACCCAGCCCCGCCCACCAGCCTCGAGCAGCCTCTACACAGGGCAGGGCCTGGCAACCAACCAGAAGAGGGGCCAGCTGCACCCACCAGCACACCTACAGTAGTCAGCACCGCCACAGCAGAAGGGCCCATGCAGCCCACATAAAGGGTACCCCTAGAGCATACAGCTCTGGTGACCAGAGGGGAGTGTCCTGCTGGCACCCATAGGATGTCTCCCACATAAGCCCACTTCCGCAAGATCAGGAAGCATAACCAACCTACCTAATACATAGGAATAAAAGCAGAGAATGAGGCAAAATGAGGTGACAGAGGAATATGTCCCCAACAAAGGAAGAAGAAACCCCAGAAGAACTAAGGGAAGTGGAGATAAGCAATCTCCCTGAGAAAGAGTTCGAGGTAACGACCATAAAGATGCTCAAAGAACTCAGAAAGGGCTTCCCTGGTGGCGCAGTGGTTGAGAGTCCGCCTGCCGATGCAGGGGACACGGGTTCGTGCCCCGGTCCGGGAAGATCCCACATGCCACAGAGCGGCTGGGCCCGTGGGCCATGGCCGCTGAGCCTGCGCGTCCGGAGCCTGTGCTCCGCAACGGGAGAGGCCACAGCAGTGACAGGCCCGCGTACAGCAAAAAATAATAATAATAATAATAAAATATAACAAGAGGTTGCAAAATATACAGTGTTCTGATGGAAAAAATAAGAATTGATATGTAAAAAACAAAAATGTTCCAGAAGAAAAATGAGACAGGAAAAATAAGTTATACTAGAAAGGAGACAAACATGATATACTACTTCACTAATTCACCCTGAAGTAAGTAAGTTAAATCTTCATCTGTAAGAGAATTCAGAGAGATCTCTTCTAAACCTAACTTAGAAATACGGTGGAAACCACCAAAAGAATTAAAAACAGTGGTTGCCGTTGGTGGTACAGAATCAGAATGGGAGAGATAGGGCTGGAAGCTACTGATTTTCATGATAAGCTTCCACACTATTGGAACTTTTAACTGCCTTACGTATTATTTTAATAAATAGTTTAAATAAAAATTAATAGTACCAGATGTAACTGTCAAGGGGCCATCAGTTCGTGGATGTTCAGCTAATTTCAGGAATGGCTGTACATAAGGAGCTGTTTATTAGAACATGAAATTAGGCTGAAGACCTAGTTTACTCGTATACTGCTTCCCACCACAAAATGAGATCGTTACACTCATATCTGATAGAAATCCCTTCAATCACCTCCTTCCGCCAGCAGCAACTGTGCCCCGGGTCACGGATAAGAGGAAGGGAATTTTAACCTGCCCTCCGTGAGTCTAACGAGAAGCAAACGTCAGCCTGGCGCCCAGAGTACAAAGCGTTTACACGCTCGTTGCTTTGAGAAGAGCAGTCTGGCTTCCAGGACGGGAGTCCTCACCCTGTAACTCAGCCCACGGGAGAAATGAGAGTAAAGTTCCTCCCCCTTAAATGGAAGTCACTTTATTCTGTAGCATATTTAGCTCTTATTCAGTTCTCTTGCTTCCTTTCATCCTCTGATAAATTCCTAGAACATCTCTCTTCTTCTCATCAAACCACATCCTTCTCTTCTGAGCCAACAGCCCAAGGGGTCACCTTCTCTGCCAGCTTTTCTCTATTCACGTCTACCCAGTGCACAATCATTTCAACTGTGTGTGCGTGAGTATGAGTGTGGGCGGGGGTGAGGGGTAGGGGAAAGAGAGCAGGGAAAGCAATTCTCTCTCCTCTGACCGTTGAGCTCTAGGTTGGCCACATCAAATAAGTATTCCCTTAACCCCTGTGCTTGCCTTGCGGGTGGAGAGCCCAGAGCACACCTCAGACCAGCAGCAGCACAGCGCCCTCTGCTGGCCGGTCGTCACCGCAGTGTTTCTGCCAAGTAGACCTCACTGCCCCACCCAGTCTGAGCCAGACGGTCCTCAGTCGTTCTCCAACAGAAGCTTCAATTCACCCCATGCTCAGAGGGTTCAAATCCGGGGGCGGGGGGGAGGGGTACAAAACGCACTAACCAGGAAGCTTGAGCTGTGGGCTCAGATCAAGGTCCGCACAACATGAAACTGTGTTAGAATGTGGCTACAGGAAGCAGGAAAGTGATGACAAGAAATAAAAATACGGTGGGACGCACATATGCCCACCTTACCTTTGACAAAGGAGGCAAGGATATACAGTGAAAAAAAGACAGCCTCTTCAATAAATGGTGCCGGGAAAACTGGACAGCTACATGTAAAAGAATGAAATTAGAACACTCCCTAACACCATACACAAAAATAAACTCAAAACGGACTAAAAACCTAAATGTAAGGCCAGACACTATAAAACTCTTAGAGGAAAACATAGGCAGAACATTCTGTGACTTAAATCACAGCAAGATCCTTTCTGACCCACCTCCTAAAGAAATGGAAATAAAAAAAATAAACAAATGGGACCTAATGAAACTTAAAAGCTTTTGCACAGCAAAGGAAACCATAAACAAGATGAAAAGACAACTCTCAGAATGGGAGAAAATATTTGCAAATGAAGCAACTGACAAAGGATTAATATTCAAAATTTACAAGCAGCTCATGCAGCTCAATATCAAAAAAACAAACAACCCAATCCAGAAATGGGCAGAAGACCTAAAGAGATATTTCTCCAAAGAAGACATACAGATGGCCACGAGGCACATGAAAGGATGCTCAACATCACTAATCATTAGAGAAATGCAAATCAAAACTACAATGAGGTATCACCTCACACCAGTGAGAATGGCCATCATCAAAAAGCTACAAACAATAAATGCTGGAGAGGGTGTGGAGAAAAGGGAACCCTCTTGCACTGTTGGTGGGAATGTAAATTGATACAGCCACTATGGAGAACACTATGGAGGTTCCTTAAAAAACTAAAAATAGAACTACCATACGACCCAGCAATCCCACTAGTGGACATATACCCTGAGAAACCATAATTCAAAGAGAGTCATGTACCAAAATGTTCATTGCAGCTCTGTTTACAATAGCCAGGACATGGAAGCAACCTACATGTCCACTGACAGATGAATGGATAAAGAAGATGTGGCACATATATACAATGGAATATTACTCAGCCATAAAAAGAAACGAAATGGTGTTATTTGTAGTGAGGTAGATGGACCCAGAGTCTGTCATACAGAGTGAAGTAAGTGAGAAAGACAAAAACAAATACCGTACGCTAACACATATATATGGAATCTAAAAAAAAAAAAGGTTCTGAAGAACCTAGGGGCAGGACAGGAATAAAGACACAGACGTAGAGATTGGGCCTGAGGACACGGGGAGGGGGAAGGGTAAGCTGGGACGAAGTGAGAGAGTGGCGTGGACATATACACACTACCAAATGTAAAACAGATAGCTGGTGGGAAGCAGCCGCATAGCACAGGGAGATCAGCTCGGTGCTTTGTGACCACCTAGAGGGGTGGGATAGGGAGGGAGGGAGATGCAAGAGGGAGGGGATATGGGGATATATGTATATATATAGCTGATTCAGTTTGTTACACAGCAGAAACTAACACACCAGGGCAAAGCAATTATACTCCAATAAAGATTTAAGAAAAAATAGGGTGGGAGACAAGGGACCCCAGTCTCCACCCTCGCTTCCAGGTCCCTCTCCCCCTCCCCCGGAGCCCACCATCAACCTTTGCAAAAGCAAATCCCATTGCTTCTTAAAAGCAAGTCAAACTTCTCGTCAACGTCTTAACCACTGGCCAATCCTGAGGTCATTAGATACTCTGGCCTTTTCTGAGCTAAGAGGAGGTGGGTAGGTGCCACCCTGCAGGGAGGAAGCGGAGGGTGGCGACGGCACCATTCTCACCCCCGAGTCCTGTTTTGTTTTTACCCAAATCTGACCCTTATAGTCCTTAGGAGCAACACGCCAGGACAGCGGGGCTCACACAGCTGTCGGGGAGGGAGGTGCCAGCCAAGGGGAGAGCTGAGCAAACACCCAACTCGGTTCAGGAAGGGGGATCTTGCACGGAGGGAGGTGGCGTTGGGACAAGAGTACAGTCATCTCCGGGACACCACCTAGCAAAGAGCCGCCAGGGGACATGAGGGGCAGGGGGAGCTCATCGCTGTGACAAACGAAACCACCGGAGCATCACGCTTACTCGCTGCTGGATGGATGTGGACGGAAGGCGTCCGAAAGAATCAATGGGAAGACAGTGGTGACTGTGTTTGCAAACAGTTATAAAAATGTCAGAAGCTTCAATTCACTTTTTATCCTTCTGTTTTCAGTTGTTTGAACAGAGATGAAGGTCCTGTGACTATCAGAGAAGAAAAGCTCTTCTAAAAACCCACAGGGTCCCTGCCCCTCCAAAAGCGGAAACAAAGAAACGGAACACATGTTGCGTCCCCTCTCGTCTCCCCTCTCGCCGTACCTGCAGCCTCCCTCACTGTCTCTGCCAAAGCGGCCCCCATACCTTCTCTGCTGCGGCGGCGGTCGGGCTCCCAGGAAACCTAATAAAACGTTTATGCGCGTTTCAATCCTCTGCAGTGGCAGGAAGGTCAAAGCCCCCCCACCAGGCACAAAGCCCCCTCGGAACAGTCTCCAGCGCACACAGAAGTCGCTGCGGCCAATCCCCGCTGATCTCTTTACATCACCGGGGTTTTTCGTTTCCCCAAAGGTTTAAAAAACACTAACACGTGTTCCTCAAGGAAGCAAAGCCCAGCGGGCCCTCCACTGCGGAGCAGTGACACGCATGTGGCTCCCTGGGTTCTCTGGGCCACAGGGAGGGGTTAGCTCCCTCCCCCAACCACCAGGTCACTGCTCCGGTCCCTCCCCCCTCCTCTAACCATCCCCCCACCAGCCTGGCTCCTTCCATCTGAAGCTGTGCCCCTACCCCTGCCGTGGGGAAAACAGGGCTTGATTCACCTTGACCCCCAGCTCACTGGCTGCCGCTGCTCCCTGGGCCTCAGCCCTTCCCATCCTCTTAGGAAGGGACGGTTCTCCTGTCCGCGTCCAAGGCCACAGGCTGCCCTTGAACCCCAGGCGCCTCCACCAGGCTCTCGTACCATCCGACGGTCCAATACCTCAGCCTTCCCCCCCGCCCTTCACTGCTGACCCCTCAACCTTTAAACGTGCTCACGACTCTTCCTGGCAAGATCTATTTTTATATAAAATCGTGCCCGAGCTTCTCCCCTTCATCAGCCTCTCTCTCTTCATCGACTCATCTCTGCGGAAGGGTCCCTACCCACCTCCCTCCTCAAAGGGCCGTGCTTGGCTTCTGCACCCTCCTCCCCGGGTACCGTGTCCCCTCCCTCCTTCGCTGAGGGGACCTTAGACAGGACCCTCTTGTTCAACATCCCCAAGGGTCTTGTCCACTCACTTCCGTATCTCAAATCGCCACCAGTGTGTGCACGGTCACCAAATCCACCTCCAGCCTTGACCTCTACCACAAGCCCTCCCTGGACCAATATATTTACCTCTGAACACACCTGCCTGCCCATCCCAGACGTGCAAGGTCAGTGTGGTCCAAACTGATGGCTCCGCCTCCCGTTTCCCATTTGGTTAGTGATTCTATGATGGGTGCCAGCAACCACGCCCAGGAGTCCAGAAAAAACGCAAGCAAAAATAGGAGATGAAACAAGTGACAACAGAGAGGTCAGGTGCCCCCAGTGAACAGAAGAAGAGGGTGGAATTCGGTGGGGATTCTGTTACTTAGAAAAACTAAGAACAAGTTCATGAGCAACAAACACAAACGTGAACAAAAAGAAAGCAAAGGCTGTACTATTACATCAAAATTAAGTCTAAGGCCAAAACAATGAATAAGGCCGAATAAATACTAACTGGAGCCATGTCACCACCAGCATGGTAAATTCCGTGTATTAAGTGACACAGCACAAAGCATGTCAGGCAAAACTCAGGAGCGAGTTGACCCCCAAATTTGTGACAGTCTGGTAATAGCATTAGTCTCCTAACTGGATGGGTGAGAACATAGAAGAATGTAATGTAAAACTCTGGAGCCTACAGAGAATCTATCTCCTCTCAAATGCAGAGGGAGACCTGAGCAAATCTCTCACTCCTAGTCGTAGGGAACGAAGCAACAGGGAATCCGTGACACATTCACAGACCACCTGCAACACCTGCCAACGGGCGAGAGACACAGGTCCCGCCTGCCTCAGGCGCTAAGGACAGCAGGCGTGGGAGCTGCAACAGGACCTGGTCAACAGGTCAACGGAACCTGTTCCCCCAAAGCCAGGCCACGGACTCAGGATACAGTGACCACAGGATTTCACAGCCAGAACAGACCTTGAAAGATCTACTTCGAGCCCCTCATTTGACACAAGAGGAAACCTAGGCCCGGAAGACAGGATGCTATGGCCAAATACAGCGGCACAGGTGCAGGAGAAGATGCAGCCCACGGTCAAGGGCAGCTTGAGACCCAGGACGATGGCAGAGGGGCAGCTTGCATCCGGTGGGTCACAGACCCAGAGAAGATTGCGTTTTAGTAGTCCCCTCCTCTGTGTGGCAAAATTACATTCAGTAACAATCATGAAAGTAAAACATATAAAATTGACCGGGAAGCAGCAAACACTGCCTTTATTAAGTTTTATCTGATCATGCCAATAAATATTAAAATCATAGTACAAGAAAAAGCACAACTCTGTTATAAAGCAGAAGCTAACACACCATTGTAAAGCAATTATACTCCAATAAACATGTTAAAAAAAAAAGCACAACTAACAGTTTGAATTTTGATCCTTTGGTTATAGGCTGCTACAACATTTACGTCAATAATTGTCAAGTAACTCATAGGTGAAATTTAACAAAACCAAAAAATATAATTTATAAATTCTGTAAAAATGTATAATATAAAAATTCTGTAAAAAATATAATTTAGACAACTACTGAATCATACCACTAATGGTAGCTTTTTATTTTCTTCATTTGGTCTCCAATTTGCAAACAAGGAATAATTATGAAAATGTTTCCATTTTAAGATTTTTATTAAATCTAGTCTGTGTGCACTGGAGGCCAGAGGGTTACCTGGGACTGCTCCTAATTCCCATGTCGAATATAACATGTATTTAAAAGTAATAAAAATGCGCTAGTTTGAAGCATATATGTGTATTTATTTTATTGCCGACACTGCAGACCAATGCTGTTGGCACAAGGACAAGGCACAGCAGACAGACTTTTAGTCGGTTTTACTGTTTGCACCTCGGGCAGGTGGCTCTTTGGTCCTCCACAAACTGTGGGGTTCAGGTGAGTTACGTACCTTTTTCCTGTGAATTGGGGATTCCAGCTCCACCTCGCCCACACCTCCCTTCCGGCCTCTCCTTAGGGGTGCAGGCTCAGATGTGGGAGCCTGGCCCCCTCACCTGGGTGCAGTCTGTACCGCAAGGTGAGCCTAAGAGGAAGGTGCCGTGGTAGTGAAAGTGACACACGGCACGACCCGGGAAGAACACACCAGAAGGCTGCGCTGACTCTTCTGCTCCTGGAATTCCTTTTCTAAGAGGCTGAGGGTGTGAGCCAGAAAGCAGAGGGGAACTAGCTGATCCAGGCCTGGATAACACATGTGATCCCTAAGTCATCACCTGCACCCAAACCCACCAAAAAACTAAAGCAAAATGGGAAAAGAGACAAGTCACCAATGCCTTGCTTTTCCATCATATCCCCAACGGCAGCTCAGCGACTGGTGTGTACTAGAGACTAAAAATAAATTTGCCAAATGAACACATTTTAAACTTCAGCTGATAGAAATGACTAAGGGTGCCAGCTATCACATGAAATCCCAAAGGCACCTGCATTTGAGGCCAGACAACAATATGTTAAGTCTGAAGAACTGACATTAAAAGCATTTAACTCAGCGCCCCCCTTTCAGGAGTACTTTATATATAAAAGCAAAACATAAAAAGCACACAAAACACAAATTTCTGAGGCTTAAGTAACTGCTTTGGGGGTTCGGTTCTGTTCAATAAGCAATTAAGTAGGAAGGGAAATCTTAGAACAACATGTGAAGCCAATTCCTATTTTCTGTTCAGTTCTGACCTTCACCTGTGGAAGAAAGTCATTCAGTGCAGTGCTGCGGGGCTGGGAGTGGGCTGGACAGCCAAGGGGGTAGGAGATGTGAGACAAGAAGGGCACTCTTAAGAGATGTGGGACCCTCCTGTGTAAACCAGAGTGGAAAAGTATATATGCATGGATAACTGAGTCACTTTGCCGTACGGCAGAAATTAACACATTGTAAATCAACTATACTTCAATAATATATTTTTAAAAAGAGAGATGTGAGACCCAAATCTTAAAAGACCGAAAGGCTTTAGCAAGGAAGGAGAAAGCACTCCAGGGAAAGCGCGTGATTAAAGGCCCAGGGAGCACCTCGCTGCAGCCAGAACACAGGATGAGAAGGAACAGGGGGAGATGGACCGGGAATCCAACGGTAGAATGAGCACAGCCTTGCATACCTTACACAACACAAGTAGAAATGGTCCCTGGATGAAGAATCCCAGAGCCTTCACTGTTCTAGAAAAATAACCCCCTGGAAGGGAAATGGTTGAGGGGTGGGGGTCACCGTAACAAGTGGAGAAAGAGAGCCTGAACCGGGGCAGGAGAAACCACCTGCTTGACAAGGCAGGTCTGGTTAAAGCCCATGCCCAATCCCACCAAGCTTCTTCCCCAGCCTTCAATTCTCCATCCTGGTCCAGGAATATCCCAACTTTCCCAGGACCATTAGGGGAAAATGGGTAAAGTCGACGGGAGAAACAGGGAAGAAAATAAGTCATCTGAGTTTCCTTTAAACTTTTATACCTATTTTGAAAAATGGGGCTTTTTTGTACCATGGTACACAGCAAGACGTAAGATCAAGCACAGAAGAATCAAAGGATGGAGACACCATAAAAACAATGACAGCTTGATAGAGTCCTGAAACTCCTGACAATGGTGGAGAATTACTATTTCAAAGGGCAGTAAGAAGATTACAGGAGGCGTCCGGAGTAGACAGATTCAGAGAGACAGGAAATAGAACAGTGGGGGTCAGGCGGAGTGTGGGTGGGGAGGCTGGAGGGATAGAAAGTCTTAGTTTGGGAAGGTGAAGAGTCCTGGCGATTGTGTGCACCATGACGTGAGTGTACTTGACCCTACTGAACCGAATACTTAAAATAATGAGGATGGTAAATTTTATGTTACGTGTATTTAGCACAATTAAAAAGAAAAAAGGGAAAGAAAGAAAGCGATAGGCCTACGTGACATATTATGAAGGACCGGAGAGGCAATATCCATGGTGCATCACGTTCTGGACGTTTTCACACTTGGAGCCTCATGTGATCACAAGAAACCTTCAAGGAAATGTGCTTCCCATCTGACAAATGAGGAAATGCAGGAAATTACTGGCACAGGTCATTCAGCCAGAAATCAGGAGAGCCAAGACCTACAGACCAGATTTGCTTCGCCCACTTTACTTCACTTTGATTGCCTTTCCTCCTCGGGCTATTCAAAAAAAAAAAAAAAAAAGTTTACACTGCTAGTTTTTTCTGTTACTATTTTTCCAGTAAGTACTTAGTAATTTAAAATTCTCTGTGATAACCTCAGGCAAACACTAAAAGTAAATCTTAAAAATCAGGTTTAAGCAAAACGAAAATGTTTGTGTTTGTTCCTTACATCCACTCAGCCTATTCAATGTGCACATTATTTTTTAATCTCTACTAACACAACACCAAACCTGGTGGGTGTTTTGTTTTTTTTTTAAACTCAAGTGATTATATACAAAGTTTAGTGGAAAGTTATTGCCAAACATACTATCTAAAATGCAAATGACGGGAACATCAAAATTCATAAGGCACTCAGTCAGACACTGTTTACAGTGTTTTCTGCATGTTAATTCAGTAATTATGCATATTAATTAATTAATCCTCACAATGATCCCCTGACATACGCACTGCAGGACGGGTGACAATAGGATCGCCTTCAACAAAATCACCACGTGCTAGTTTCCAACAGAAATCAGAGCCCCACCCCAGACCAAATAAACAGATTTTTCTTATGCAATGTAAGGTTTTTAAAAAAAAAATGATCTATACATCCTGGTCTCTCCAACCATGCGACAGGAAATGGGAAGCGCAATATGGCCTGTGGAGTGCAGGCATGAAGTGACCATCGGCACTGATGGTCACTTGCAAAAATTCCGCAAAAATGCATTTGATCATTTATGGGCTACATCAACCTGGCAAAAAGGTTTTAGAGACAATTCACTCTTTTTTTATTTTATTTTACTGAAGTATACTTGATTTACAACGTTAACTTCTGCTGAACAGCGAAGTGATTCAGTTACACATATATGTTGATATATTCTTTTGCATATTCTTTTCTATTATGGTCTGTAGGATATTAAATACAGTTCTCTGTGCCGTACAGGAGGACCTTGTTGTTTATCCATTCTATATGTAATAGTCGGCACCTGCTAACCCCAAACTCCCAATCCATCTCTCCCCGACCCCCTGCCCCCTCAGTCAGCAACTCTCTTCAAAGTCTTACTAAGCAGAGAATACATCTCAGACGTTACAACAAAGCTCTATCACTCAACTACTGCTCTGTTCATTACGTTATCAACATTACTATTCCACGGACATAGGTGGACCCATGTTTAGGCCGTTCTAATTTTTTAAATACCCGATGTATTTCAAAAAGTAAACAGCATATGAGTTTCTCAAAAAGCCCAGACATTCTTACTGTATTCATTTTTTCTAATTGTAGTATCTCAAAATATCAAAATTCATGAGGTCCCTTGGCCCAACAGTTCAAAAGAACACGCGATGCATAATTGATTTATCTTCAGCTGCTAGGTGAGAAAACATACTTGGCTGTGAAGAACATTAATATCTGTGAACTATTTATATAGAAAGTATTATGATTTAAAACCTAACTGAGCTAACTTTCTTATAAAGCAATCCGCTATTCCCAAATCCTTAAACATCAGGGGTTGGTTTCTATAAAACACTTATTTTATTCCATAGCAAACAATATCACAGATAACTTCTCCAACCCTCAATGGAGACAGATGTTCCTTTGTAGGCAAATGAATTATGAGCATTAAGTGAGCATTTCGGGCGTATGTGCGTGTGTGTGTATGTGTGGACGTGTGTGTGCGGGCGCGTGCGCATGCAGGCATTTACACAGAATGGAGGAAGGAGATTGGTAAAGACATCAGAAGGAATCTCCCATGATGTTTTCTTTGGCCTTGGAGTTTCCCAACTTCATAATATTGACAATACTGGGCTTATAAACATGGTTGCCCCATGTCAAGACCTCCATACAGAGAATAACTATGTATATACGTGCACACACACTCCCTCCTGTCCTTAAAATTATTTCTCCTGCAACATCTAAGGAAACATAGTGAACAAAACTTTACTGAAATCCTAGTGGCAGCTGTCCAGCAGAAGAGTAACACTGAGAGAAGTCAATGTTTCTGTTTGCCCTTCTGCCATAGTCATTTATGAGGTAATTCAATTTATTCTGATCTGTCAACCCTAGACTGAATTTGTAAAGGTAACATGAAACATTAACAGGAGGCAGTTGTAACAGAGACGGAATACTGGGGAAGTAAGTATGGCACTACTCAGCCTATGTCGCCTCACTGTTTTCAAATAAAGAGCTCTTTTTAAATTGTCAGAGCTTGGTAACGCATTTCATATGCTAGACAATACTTTTGAAACCTCCACTCTTTACAGGAGCAGAAATAAAGGAGTCATTTTTTGACTGGATAACTTAAGGAATATTCCTTTATATAACTGCATCAGCCGGAAGGGTCCCGGAAACAATGTAACGCTGTCACCTGCCCCTTTAAAAGCCTTCCTCTCTGCAGCTAACTCACCTCCAGGAGCCTGGCTTTTCTCGGCACCTCAGGCATCATCGCATCGTTTCTGGAAAGGCACACACATGGCTGGTAGACCTTCTGCCCTTCGCACGCGCCTCCCCCATGCCTGGATGCCCTCCCGACGTGAGCCACTACTCACCTCCAACCCAGCTCACTGGTCATCTACCGTCAGCTTCACCCACACCCACTCTGCCGCTGGCCTGCCCTGCAGAGCCATGACCCATGCCCAGCCCCGGAGCATCACTCTTGACAGTCGGGGGCTGACGTGCTTCCCTAGCACAGACCAGCGCAGGCTTGGAAACGGTGCCCCAGCCTCCTTACTGTCATGCGTCTCGGTGCTGCTGAGGCCTAAGGTCAAGGTCTCCGACTGGGTCTGACCACACAGGTTTTCTCCAAAGAAAAGAATCTAGAGCAGGTGCTTCCACCCTGGGGTGTAGGAGAAAGGTATCAGAGCTTATATGTACATGTACCTCCAAAAAGTTAGCTTCAATAACCTTTACTGAATGCCCCAAGACCCTCTGTAACACAGCTGAAGGAGAAGCGCCCTAACAGTGGGGGTCAGGGGATGCTGTGGACTGAACTGTGTCCCCTGAAAAATCCCTATGTCGAAGCCCTCACCCCACCCGCATCCCCCGTGACGGTATTGGAGATGGCGCCTTTGGGAGGTGATTAAGTTGAGATGGGGTCATGAGGGTGGGGCTCCCATGATGGCATTAGTGCCCTCACAGGAAGGGACACCACACAGCTTGGTCTCTCTCTCTCTCTCTCTCTCCTCACCACATGAGAAGGTGGTGGTATGCAAGCCAGGAAGAGGGTCCTCACCAGAACTTGACCATGCTGGCACCCTCCATCTTGGACTTCCAGCCTCTAGAACTGTGAGAAAATGCATCTCTGTTGTTTAAACCCCCAGGCTATGGTATTTTGTCCTGGCAGCTTAAGTGACTAAGGGAGCAACAAAGGTGCCCTCCCCTGGCCGTTCTCTCAGCTTATTACTGCATGTTTCAGTGTCTGCATCCAGCTAGGCGTGCTTGTCAACTAGACTGACTCTCCCAAAAAGAACAAGTGGCTTCAGAAACATGCAATGGACTTCCCCGGTGGCGCAGTGGATATGAATCCAGATGCCAATGCAGGGGACATGAGTTCGAGCCCTGGGCCGGGAAGATCCCACATGCCGCGGAGCAACTAAGCCCATGCTCCACAACTACTGAGCCTGCACTCTAGAGCCTGCATGCCACAACTACTGAGCCCATGAGCCACAACTACTGAAGCCTGCGCACCTAGAGCCCGTGCTCCGCAACAAGAAGCCCGCACACCACAACAAAGAGTAGCCCTTGCTCATTGCAACTAGAGAAAGCCTGCTCGCAGCAAAGAAGACCTAATGCAGCAGCCAAAAAAAAAAAAAAAGAACCACGCAATGAAGCAAACCACGTTTTGAAAATAATAAATGAATGACAAGCAAATAAACAGTACAACTGGCACCTTTAGGAAATAAAAGCTCTTCAAAATCATTTTTCCAGGTTAAATGTTAGGATAATTTAATTAAATCTGATAAATCAGCCGAAAATATTCAAAAATCAAGAAAGTTACCAACAATATGGATTGACATCCATAATTCTTAACTGAGAATCTTGGTAAATACGTATTGGGTCTTCAGACAATGATAGTAATACATATAGACAGACAGTTAGATAGACATATTCCAGGTTCATGGTAAAAAGTTTTACTGATGGGACACGTGATCAAAAAAATCTGGAGACCACTGATGTGGCTGTAGAGCTTATGTGACAGAGCGAGGCCCTCGCCCCAGCTGTCAGCTTGTCTCAGGCAGGTCTGAAAGCCCCAGCCAGCCAAACCTCTCCAGGAGCCTATGGAGGACAAATACTGAAGATACAGAGAATAATCCCTCTGAAGGACCAACCACAACATCCCAAACTCAACCCCAAATCCTTTCCTAACTACATCTAATTAAAAACATAGGTAAGGGTATCTGAAAGCCTACAGTTTGAGTTCTGAAGAGCTGGTGTTCATTTAGGAGAAAAGGGCAGATCAGCATTTAGATGATCCAAGCCAACCTCATGGATTTCAGGAAATTTCTTTGTAAAACCTCCCTCCCTCCCAACAATGGTCAGACCTCCCCTTTTGTTCTCACGAGGCTTTGTCCCTCTTGAAAGGGTTGCTGATTGGCATTTCTGAGTAAGCTTCTGCTGTCTGTTGAGTGACTCAGCCAGAAGTAGCAGAATGAACACTTAGACGCTACTTTCTAGATAACTACACAAAAGCTCACATGACTGAACTCTGACCGCAGAATTTTCTGCAGCCCACGGTTCTACTTTTTCAACTTCGACACAACTAGATCGGACGTTTGCAAACAGACCCTACTGTTGCCAGCTAAGGGGATGCTGCCTTCCCATCTGATCGGCACCGTGGATACGTGAAGATACTGGCCACCATCCCTTCAAACACACATCTGTCCCCAGTAAGGACCCAACATCGCCCAAAGCATCCAACAGAAAGGCAAGAGTTGAGCATTTAGTTCCTATTCTCCCGGATACTTCTGGTTTTTAGTGTATTTTTACTTTGAGATAAGTTGATGCTCACAGAAGGGTCGCAAACATAGTACAGAGTTGCCATAAACCTTCACCCAGGCCCCCCACAAAGTCAGTATCTCCTATCACCTTAGAATCATGATCAAAACTAATTTAATGAGATTGGCACAATACTACCCCAACTACAGAGTTCAAAATTCACCAGTGTTACATATATACAATGGAATACTACTCAGCCATGAAAAAGAACAAAATAATGCCATTTGCAGCAACACAGTTGCAAGTAGACGCTATCATACTGAGTGAGGTCAGTCAGAAAGAGAAAGACAAATATGATGTCACTCATATGTGGAATCTAAAATAAGACACAAACGAACTTATCTATGAAACAGAAGCAGACTCACAGACATAGAGAACAGACTTGTGGTTGCCGGGCGGGGGGTGGAGGGCTGGATTGGGAGTTTGGGATCAGCAGATGCAAACTATTACGTAGAGAATGGATAAACAACAAGGTCCTACTGTATATAGCACAGGGAACTATATTCAATAACCATCATGGAAAAGAATATGAAAAAGAATGTATATATGTGTATAACTGAATCACTTTGCTGGACAGCAGAAATTAACACAACACTGTAAATCAACTATACTTCAATTTAAAAAATAAGTTCAGTGTTTCCTCCCATGTACCTTTTCTGTGCCAAGATCTGATTTAGAACTGACACTGCGTGTAGCTGTCACATCGCCCTAGTCGTCTCCAATTCTGGTTAATTTTAACTTGTGTTTTTCACAAATCCTGACGCTTAATTCTTTTTATCAGTAAGAGTCAGAAGCGCTCAAGTTCACAGAAGACAGTAAGAGTTAAACAGAATCTGGGACTAGGGGAGGGGAAAATAAGTGACTGACTAGAACTCAAACCCAACACCTTTGCCTGTTTTTATAAATGGGAATGGCACAGACATTTCTTTAGTCAAATTCAAAATCTGCACCAGATCTACCCATACAAGGGTCAACTCGATGAAGCAATCACCCATCCAAGTCGGTTCTCCTAGACATTTGCTGTTTCCTTAGAAACATCAAATACAAACTGGCCCAAGGCTGACATGCTTTTGTTTCTAAAAATACTACATTTCAAGGAAGCTCAAGCATGCCATAGTGACCTGAAATAAACAGTGCCAAAGGCCCCCGATTTGAATGCTTTTATCTGCAAAATGCCTCAAAAGCCTTGTCCAGTGGTGCAAACCTGATAAGCATTCTAATTACAAGCATCTTCTGTGGCCTTACTTGCTACTGGCATGTGTAAGAGTAAGGATTCCTGACGTGCTGTGACATCCATGTTCAGAAAATATAGATAGGAGTGCTTGGTTTGGAGATTAACCAAGTATATGCCTTGAAATTAAAAACAGCTAATGCTAACTCTGTGAAGAGATCATAGGTTAATTAGCTTGACTGCAGTGTTTTGCTATGTGTATGAAACCATCATGTTGTATGCCTTAAGAACATACAAGTTTTATTCAAAATATAAACAGATCAATGAAAAACAGCATAAATGGAAGAAAATCTTGAGGCCGTTTTAAAGTAGGCAGATGGAATGCTTTCAACATCATCAACTATTCTTGATAAGGATTTTATATACCTTTACCTTTGCCAAACTTGACAAGGATGACTGTCTCACATGAGATCTATAAACCTTGGTTTTTAAGACAACGATCTGTAGGTGAATCAAAAGGAAGTTACGATTGTTACCGGTATTTTGGTATGGTTTCTCTGTTAAACTGTAAGCACCTTAAGTGTGATGACCAGATCCTACCTAAATTCTGCGGCTTTAGCCGTTTAGAGAGAATCGCTCATCCTCGCAGCCCTCCATGATCTTAGATCTGGTACCATATACAAACATTTACCACCGCTATTCGGGTACAAACTGCTTTCGAAGATGACTTTGTTCTCTTCACTCTGTAAAAGAAAAATCTCCTCTTAGGCATCAGGATCCCACCCTAATATTATGAAACCGTGATGCTATTAAACCTACCACCCAGTGCTCAATTCCCCTTTCTATAAAGGCAAAATTCTACTCCAAACTTATCCTGACAAAATCAGCAAACTATCCCTATGAAGCAATTTTCTCTTAAGGCAAAGCAACCTTTAGCAATGCAATAGCTTGACAAAGCTCGAGTTAGCGCTTTAATGAAGATTTTCGCCATCTTTAACTCCCACCTGAAATGAATGACTCATTCAAATCTGAGTGTCTGTAAACATTCCTAACTTGCTCTGAAGGCCTCATTTCAAATACTGGAGAAAACCGTTTGACAGCCTTGAAACTCACTGTTTTAAATGGCATGCTCGATAGTCACATAAAAAGACTGCACGTGCCTGATCTTGATGACATAAATATTGCCCATTCCTTTGATCAGGAAATCATTTCAAGGTATTTTCCGGAAGAAAAACTGTATAACTTGAAACATTTTTTAAAATTTAGATACACAAAATTAATTATTCGCCACCAGGTTCCACTAAATAGCAAGCTTTCTATAAGCTTTTAATATTTAACTTAAAATGCTTAAAGGGAAATGGTATCGTTCATATGAAATGTCCAGAACAGGAAAATCTACAGCGATAGAAAGTGGATTAGTGGTTGCTTCAGGCCGGGGAGGAGGGGATGGGGAGATGTCAGCTAAGGGGTACAGAGTTTCCTCTGGAAGCGATAAAATGTACAACCATCACCACAACTTTAGAACAACCTTAAATATAGTAAAAGCCGCTGAACTGCATCCTCTAGATGGGTGAATTATATGGTATGTGAATTATTTCTCAATAAAGCTGTTACATTTTAAAGATGTGATTGTACACTTGAGAAAAAAGGAATCTTGTCAAGTAGACATATATACAATCTTTCATGTGTAGATGTAATAATTACACTGTAAAATCTAGTCATTGCTGGATGATTGAAGACAGTTACTGTCTTCACAGTTAAGGTCCTAGAAGATCAATGCCTAGGAGAAAAAGACCATGTTCTATTTCTCTATGATTTTGATAATCCAAATTCATTGGCTTCAATAATGGAAAACTTCAACCTACCACAGCTTCAGATCAAACGCTGGTGTTACCTGCAGTGTCAAGAACAAGGTTTAGAGAGACATCCATTGACATGGCACAAACCCTTCCAGAATTTCAAGGAATTGCTTGGAATTTGAGTCACCATGTCTGGCATTCCCCTGGGGCTGCCAAAGCCAGTTAACCCCGGCAGTGACCTTCTCACTCCCACTTGCCTGGTGGAGCCTCCTTCTTGGATGGACACACCAGTCCAGACGTTAACCCCGGACCATCCATCGCTGCCCTGAATTGTACCATGCTGCCCCTCACCAACCTCCCCGAACACACAACCACCACATCCCGCCTTGGCAAACTCCAACCCCTTCCGTGAAGTCAAAACACCAGTTGCCCATGAAGGCAGTCACATAGCAACTGCCACCATCATGAGGTTCCAAGCCAGAGATGGCCTCGGGTGGGGAGGGTAAGTGCGAGAGCTCGGTTCCAGGGAGGGCCAGCCTACAGAGGTGCGGGGCATCAGATACACCAGACACCCCCACTCCATGGACCAGCGTGAGCCCCATCTGTCCCACGTGGTCCCTTCTTTTCAAAAGCCTCAGTTTAGATGCAAGCTATCTGGGATCAACACTCCATATGCCCCAGCTTCCGGGAAAAACCATTAATGTTTTCCCAAGAAAAACTATATTAAGAAAAATAACTCCTTTATCAACTCCCTTTAATGAAAATACCCCTTTGAGTAGCTTTAACAACTTTCAACAAACAGTCATGACAAAGACAAAAAGCCTTATTTTTTAAAAAAATCAGTATTTTATAAAACGATTTCAGCGATATTCAAGTGCTGAAACAATATTGTTCAACATTTTGTAAAATCCTTAAACTTATGCCAAGAAGCTTTAAAATCGATTCTTTAATGAACTATGAGTCACATTACCATTAGTAGTTCCTAATTAAATATACAGTGGAGGTAAAGTGAGTACTGGAAGACCATTTTCTAGAACAGCCGGCACCATACTTTAATTTCTTAGAGCCTATTCAGTATACTCTGAAACCTATGCTCACAGTATAAGCCATGAACTCAAACTGTATGAATTGTAAGATTTAACATATTTAACTAATTCAATTATACACTCACATACAAGGCTTTAAATGGAATGGTTTGTGTCTACCTACTTTCTTCCTAGCCAACCCACGGTATACTCCCACTTAGCCCTCCCCCACCCCCAAGAGTACAAATGAAACTGTATAACAGGCAGCCGCTGGAAGTCTCTTTGATTAATAATAAAAATCAGTTTCAAAAGTCACTGTGAGTCTTCAGATATAGAGAACAAACTTATGGTTACCAAAAGGGAGGGGTGAGGGGAGGGATAAATTAGCAGTGTTTTATACACTACTATATATAAAACAGATCCAACAAGGACCTACTGTACAGCACAGGGAACAATATTCAATATCTTGTAATAACCTATAATGGAAAAGAGTCTGAAAAAGGATTTATATATATATATGGGTGTATAACTGAATCACTTTGCTGTACACCGGAAACTAACACAACATTGTACATAAACTACACTCCAATAAAAAATAAATTAAAAAATTTTTAAAGCCAATGTGAGTCTTAATGACAGAACAGGTTGTGAGGCCTCGCTACCAAGGCTTTTAAAAATCTTCACCTTCCATGGGAACTAGAGAATTCAGACAAAAAACAAAGACCCCTATTTCATTCTCCCAGCTTTAAGCATGCACAAATGGATGCCGAAATTAATAGGAACTAAGCAAAAATACTATTGAAAATATCTTAAGGTCACACATGAGAAAGTCTAAGGAAATGGAACTATAATGTCAGTGCCGCGTTGCAGATGGTTTAAGTATATCTCACAGAGTTGTGTAGCCATCACCCCAATGAAACCCCGTGTACCTTACAGTCATTCCTCTTTTCCCAACCTACTCCTCAGCCCTAGAAGCCACTAATCTTATGTCTCCGTAGATTTGCCTCCTCTGGGTATTTCATATAAATACAATCATACAGGAGGCCTATTACTGGCTTCTCCTAGCATAATGTGTTCAAAGTTAATTCATGTTGTAGAAGTGCATTCTTTTTTGTGGCCAAATGATATTCCACTGTATGGATGTACCACGGTTTATTTACTCACTTGTCAGTCGACAGACATTTGGACGGTTTCCACTTTTACCTACTATCATAATGCTGCTAGGGACTTCTATACCAGTTTCTGTGTGGACATACGTCTTCATTTCTCTTGGGTATATACACCTCGAATTTCTGGATCATATGTAACTTTACATTTAACCTTTTAAGAAACAAACTGTCTTGCAAAGCAGCTGCACCATTTTTCATTCCCATCAGCAATGTAGGACGGTTCCCATTTCTGCACATCCTCGCCAACACCTGCTACTGTCTTTCTGATTAGAGCTATCCTAGTGAGTGAAGCGGGAACTCGTGCTTGAGGCTCTGTATCTTAAACCAAGCCCACTCAGCCTTGAATTCGGTCTCAGCTATTCTTCCAAGCTACACGCTTAAGTATTAAATAGGCCCCAACGGTCATTCTTAAAACCCAAAATAGAGCCATCCAGGATAATCTAACACTCTTTTAATAAATGAAAGCGTCACTTCTGCATAGTATATGCACCATTATTTTATCCCCAATCCTATCAAGCTACAATAATGTCCAACAGCCAGGCCTTTCTGAAGAAAGATGTCAGGCTAAGCTCAAGTGCTACGGCTGCAGAGGAACACTTAACACATAACAAAGCTTTAGCTGGCGCTTTCACAAAGGAGCCCTGGCCTGGTTTGTCAATAATCCGTATGTAACCCGACCAATCACTTACCTTCTCTACACCTGAGCATGGTGTTCTGAGCCACTCACAGAACTACAACCTCTGAAGTCAATCCCAGAGATAAAGTTGTCTAAGCCTGAAAGTTTAATGAAATTTGCAAACACGCTAACTCACATGCCTAAAAGATCTAGCTTTGCACAGCAGAAAGACTTTGGGTTTAGTAGTAAGGCAGGCTAGGTTCTATTTCCAGCTATGCCATTTAGTAGCTAAATGGCCATATTTAACATCCTTCTCCGTCAGTCTCCACATCTGAAGGTAAGACTGCCTTCTTCAAGGGGTTCTGAGATTTTATAAAGCCAGTGTAGCTAAAGCATCCAAGAGAGTGGCCGGCAAAAAGCAGACGTTTACATGTTAGCGTCCATCCGTCTTCCCGCTAACTCTGGGCAAAGTTTCCCAGCAAATAAAGCCCTCTTAACAAATGTCCTGGGCATTGAGAGCTGAATGCGAGTTCTTGTGACCTGAGGGATTCCAGTATAAAGCGCTTCTCCACATTACAGTCGGTAACTTGTTAAGGAGAGCTATCAGTTGGCTTAAAACAGGAGTGGGGAATTCTTGGAAGGGCACTCAGGGATGAAGAGACGAGAAACCTCATTTTTGCCAGGGACGGAAGCCTAAAAACGTCCTCCGGGCTCACAGCCAGCCTGAGCACAGAACCAACGCAAAGGAGAGAAAGGTACGAGCTATATTCCCATGACCCGATTGGAAACGCGGGTGTAGACTGCCAGGCTTGAGGGGGAGGGGAGTGGAGGGGGCTGGCGACAGCAGAGAGGGGCGGGGGGCTGGCCAGGTGCGTGGAAAAGCCCAGGAGAGGAAGCCGAGCCACATCCCAGCTGTGAATTAACCGCTTCCTGCGACTCTCGGCTGGCTGCCGCCTCCTACCTGATCCGGTTGTCACGGAATCTGTTGAGATGCGGTTGGTTGAGGTAAATGGTGCGGGCTGGTGCGTCCAGCTGGTCCCCAACAGACGTGGCCCGGGACATCTCGTCATCTGCCTTCTTGTAGCCCGAAGAAGAACGAACAGGTCCTGCGGAGAAGAGGCGCGGTCAGAAAGCAGAACACAAAGAAGTCACGCCCGGCACAGGCAGCAGCACGGGCGGGCGGGCGGGCGGGGACCAGCTAGAAAGGATGCTCCGGGGGACGCGCCGCAGCTGTACCTCGGCGGCCCCTGGAGACGCGCGCAGCTTGTCGGCCCCGCCCCGCCCCGCCCCGCCCGCGCCGGTCCCCAGCGCTGAGGAGCCCCTCCCGGGGGTGGAAACCTCGGCCCTCCCGCCCCTCGCCCCGCCCCCTCCCGCCCCTCCCCCCTCCCCGGCCAGCCGGGCCTGGGCGCGGGGAGCGCAGTCCCCGCGGGGGTGGCGAGGGGCGCACCCCTGCAGGTAGGGCCACGTGGGCCGAGCGGATGCGGGGAGCAGAGGCCAGAGCCTCCCCTCCCCGGGGCGAGCTCCCCCTCCAGGCCCAGGGACTGAATTCCCGAGCTAGGCTTTCCCGGCTTCTTTGCGCTGGGGAACGGAGAGACACAGCAAGGGGGTGTGCCCTGCATTCGGCCGCCAGAGAGGACGGTGGAAGACACCTCTGTGCTCCAGAATGAAATTCCAGACCCTCAGTGCAGAGGGCTGGTCCCCTGGTTTCTGGAACGAACCAGCAGCTTTTCTCCCCCGACGCGCCTGGCGACCTGAGAGCAGAATCCCGCCCATCCCCGCTCGCGGGCGCGACGTGAGCCTTCATCCAGGGCTTCTGTTGTTAAGACCCAAGCCAGTCTATCTCCTTAAGATGCGATTTCAGTCCTAGAGCGCCGAGCCTCTCTTGGGCTAAAGCTCCCCGTAACCTTCACTTGAGGAGCGGTCGGCAGGGACAACGATGACACACCCAATATGTCTGCCCAGGTGCACACCCCTCCACACACACACCCCTCCAAATACAAGACAGGGTCCCTCACTGCACGGGGCCACCCACCTCGCGATTTGACCTTGGGGTGGGGCGGGGCCCTGACGTCAAGGCCCACAGAAAAATAAGTGCCATACAGATGACAGTCTTCTCTGCTTTTCCTTAAATTGCATCTGCCCTAATACCTGCCGCACTTTCCACCTATGAAAGAAACAGGTGTTGCCTATAACTTAGGAAACGGGCATCTCACTTCAGTAAACAGCCACTTCATAGCTACAAAGCACGTTCAGAAACATTTTGAAAGAGACAGCTTTGGCTATGGAAGTATGTCATCTTTTTTAAAGTGGTTAGAATCCTGTTATAATCCCCATCCTAAGAAAAGGACACCCAAATATCAAACTGGGCGTTGAGAGCTGCTGTGCTGTCGTGAGATGTGCTCACAGCCGGGCCCCTGGTCACAAACCAGGCACAAGTCTCAGTACACGACCCCAGCCTCAGACCCTGTCCTCCAGCCTCCGCTCTCCGGGGTCCCTCTGCTCCGCCTCTGCTTATCCACAGGGTCAGCAGAGGGCAGCAGGTCCTTGGAGACTGGCTGGCCTGGGAGCCGCCGGAGTAGGCTGGTTTTAAAGCATTTGCTGATTTAATGCCGACAGGGGATAGTTCTTAAGCCAGCCTGAATCAAAGTGCTGCTTTCCGCTCTGCTCACTCATCCCACTTTGCTCTCCTCCACAGCTTTATCATCATTACCTGACACTATTTATGGTCTGTCTTCCAAAATCCAAGAGCAAAAGCTCCAGGGCAGCAGAGACATGTTCTGTTCAATGCAGTGACCTCAGCGCCCAGAACAGTGCCTGGCACACAGCGGGCACTCATATTCGCTGGCTGAATAAGTCCCTTTTACTTCAGTCTAATAAAAGGTCGATTTGAATCCTCCAGGCAGGGATGCAGTGACCTGCACCGAGGGCTCAGACCCGTGACCCTACTGTGGACAAAACGGTTCACTGCCAGGTGGTCTTTGTTCGGTGGCTCTCAACTCTGCGCATCATCACCGAGAAAGCACTCAAAATTTACTCGTTCCTGGGCCCAACCGTGACCAATTCTGACGCTTTTCTTTTCAAAGCTCCTCAAGGGACACAAACGGGCAGTCCTAACTGAGAATCCCTTGTAAGAGGCAGCCAAGAACACAAGCAAAAAAGAGCTGGCTCCTGCTCTCAAAAACATTAACCAGGGCTTCCCTGGCGGCGCAGTGGTTGAGAGGCCGCCTGCCGATGCAGGGGACGCGGGTTCGTGCCCCGGTCCGGGAAGATCCCACGTGCCGCGGAGCGGCTGGGCCCGTGAGCCATGGCCGCTGAGCCTGCGCGTCCGGAGCCTGTGCTCCACAACGGGAGAGGCCACAACAGTGAGAGGCCCGCGTACCGCAAAAAAAAAAAAAAAAAAAAAAAAGGAAACAAGTTTGCCCAAACAAGAATTTCAATGTCAGATAATAAATATTAGAGTGAAAAAATTATTGATACAAACAATTAGTGATAACAGAACTAAGTGAAATATGTCCCAAGTACGTGGCATGCACCAGGCCAGCTCGTCTTTCTATACGACAGTAGGGCCAAATCTGGAACTTTATTTTAAGTAGAAATACAGTCTCCCTCACCCCACCCCCAAGACTCAGATAACTTTCTTCTGCCTCAGTGGCCTCATCTGGACCCAATCCTCCTTTGGAGAAAAACGTTAATATTTTCAAAATAACACAATTTGTTGAAAATGTCTTGCCTAAGTAAAATACTGTACCACGTATAGCAAAGCACTATGTGACTTAGGTTTCAAATTCAGACTCATGAGATGAATCCTGAGTTAACGCACTTTGAAAATACCACCGTACAAAATCAGAGTGTGTGTTTACAACTGCCCCACGTACATAAACCCGGTGTCAGCAGACAGAGGCAAGTCAGGAAGCATCTACTGAGAAAGAAGCCGAGGTAAAAGGAAAGAGGAGACACAGATGCGTACAGTGCAACACAGAAGGAACAGCTGACGGCCAAGACCTGGGGGCAGGACTTTCGTCTATTTCCGGGCTCCACCCCGTCATCCTGAGTAACGCCCAGCACACAGGAGGCGGCCTGTAAGCACATGTCAACTGGATACACAAAGGGCTAATGTAGTGTGTGCCTTCTGAAGAGGCCCACCCCGCCCAGCCCCGGAGCCAAGGACTGCTCCCTGGTCTGGTAACCTGACCCCTTTCCTCCCCCACTCGCTTGGGACAGGGAGCCCAGCAGGCAGGTCTGTGTCTTACAGTCCCCTTCATCCTTCCCACCAGGGATGGTTACTTGGTCCACGACGGGCCACTAAGGGTCTGCCTTCTGAAAACTTTGACATGGGACCCGGGGAGATGATCTGTTTTTCTGTTAAGCTGTCTTCTGCCAACTTGATTATTAGACCAGCTGAAGAACCTAGATGGGTAGAAGGAAAATTTTTCTGCCCTTTTCACTCGCAAAGGAGTTTTACTATCTCACAGAATAAATTCTTGGAAAGGAAATATTCTAGTCTTCCTAAGTCAGAAACCTATGAAAGTGAGAAGCCTTTGGGCAGCACCTCTAACTAGCTCTGTGGAAAGAGTCAGACCTCGGACACTGTTTCAGAATAAAGAATTTGGTTGGTCTTAGCCCTGGCTTCCTGGGGGAGTGGCCTCTGGCCCCTTGGAATTTCCCAAGTAATAGGAGTGTCTATGGGCCCTTCTGAGCAACCTGCGTTTATGCCAATGAGGTGACTCATAGTGGACCGTGGACAGTCTTAGAATGGGGACTGACCTGCCAGAAAAAACCAGGCGGCTGCAGAGTTGGGGGTTGAGCCAGTTGACATCAGCCTGACCTCCTGACTGGGGGTGCGGGAGGGAGACACAGGGACTGGACACCTATATACAGGAATCCCATAAAAATGCGGGACCCTAAGTGTCCACTGACAGATGAATGGATAAAGAAAATGTAGCACATATATACAATGGAATATTACACAGCCATAAAAAGAAACGAAACTGAGTTATTTGTAGTGAGGTGGATGGACCTAGAGTCTGTCATACAGAGTGAAGTAAGTCAGAAAGAGAAAAACAAATACCGTAGGCTAACACATATATATGGAATCTAAAAAAAAAAATGTCATGAAGAACCTAGGGGCAGGACAGGAATAAAGACACAGACATAGAGAATGGACTTGAGGACACGGGGAGGGGGAAGGGTAAGCTGGGTCGAAGTGAGAGAGTGGCATGGACATATATACACTACCAAATGTGAAATAGATAGCTAGTGGGAAGCAGCCACATAGCACAGGGAGATCAGCTCGGTGCTTTGTGACCACCTAGAGGGGCGGGATGGGGGGGTGGGAGGGAGGGAGATGCAAGAGGGAAGAGATATGGGAACATATGTATATGTATAACTGATTCACTTTGTTATAAAGCAGAAACTAACACACCATTGTAAAGCAATTATACTCCAATAAAGATATTAAAAAAAAAAAAGAGGCGGCCAGAAAATTGCAGCTTCTAACACACCCTGAGCTAAAGAGAGGGGGAGGGGTCAGGACACACAGGAAGGAAGAGCTTTCATGGGAAGGCGGAGGAAACATTTGGAAAACAAAGGTCGCCCTGTTAGGCAGGAAAGTTTCTCAGGTAGAAAGTTCTCTCTGGTGAAAGTTCAACATATGGACAAGTAATAACACCCATGTAATGAAACCCCAACAAAACTATGGACACCAAAGCTCAGGTGACATGTCCTGAGGAAGCTTCCCACCGAGACCCTGCCAAACCTCGCTCTGTCTCTTTGCGCTGGTCCTGATTTGTACCCTTTCTGATAAAACTATAATCATAAGTATAGCACTCTTTCCTGAGCACTGTTATTCTAGTTATTACTGAAACTACAGGGTCAATGGGAACCCTGAATTTGTAGCCAGTTGCTCAGAAGTGCAGGTGGCCCGGGGACCCCAGACCTCGCAGCTGGGGTCTGAATGAGGACAGACTTAGAGAACTGTGTCCTTAACCTGTGAAGTTTGACTAACTCTGGGTAGTTAGTATTAGAATCGCCCTGCAGACATCACTGAATTCTAGGATGACGGAGTCAAAGGGAAACTGTTAACAATCACAAAAGTGTATTCGGTCCAAGGAAAGCTGGGTGAGAAGCCAGATCTGCAGACACTTGAACCCGATTCCCCTTCCACTGGAACCAGCTGCCCTATGAGCTCAGGCCACCTGAGCCTTGGTTTTTTCATCCGCAAAACAAATCAGTTACAGAAATCAAGGGTTGGCAAACTTTTTCTGCGAAGAGTCAGGTAGTAAATATTTTAGGCTTTGGGCCACATGTGGCCTCAGTCTCATTTTTTTTTTTTTTAAACACAAAAGTCTTAAATGTAAAAACCATTCCAGCCCCCAGCCCCGCAGGCCAGATTTCACTGACCCCTCATTTAAACCAAGTTCTTTTACAGTTAAACTGACTATATCCCAACCCCCTCCTCAAGGGGAAATTAGACTAAATTTCCCCTTTATCAATAAGATAGGACATAAAATTCCTGGAAACATAGGTGTTTGGGCTTTTGCTACGTCAGTTAAAAGTTGGATGGGTAAACAACAAGGTCCTACTGTACAGCACAGGGAACTATATCCAATACCCTGTGATAAACCATGATGGAAAAGAATATATGTATATGTATAACTGAGTTACTTTGCTGTACAGCAGAAATTAACACACTGTAAATCAACTATATTTCAATAAGGTATTTTTAGAAAATTTTTTTAAAGTTGGTTATGCCATCTTCCTAAATTTTTTATGTACTTTTAAATAAAGGTGGGTTTTTTTGCCTCCAGAAAGATTTCCAGGAAACTAGTGCAATTATCACAGAGATTTGCAACAAGAGGTATGTGCATGTGCATGGGCGCGGGCGCACGCGCGTGCGCGCGCACACACACACACACACACACACACACACACACACACACACACACTCCCCTTCCCAAAGAGTTTCAAGTTCAACTCTGGCCTCTACCCCATGTTTACAAAGATGTTCCTAATCCTTCAGGACACAGATACAGAGCAATCCAGCAGCCTGGAAAGCACCTGGGCTGATTATCTCCCCTAATCAAATCAACACAATGAAAACACTGTACAAAAGCAAAATGTGACCCTTCTTGCTTCACAGACACACTTTGGAGGCCTTGGCTAGACTCCCACTCTGGACAAAGCACCTCTCTCCAGATATAGCATCGGTGACCCATCTCCACCGTCGGTGAATCCGATGGAATCATCATCCATCAGTGAATTCAAAGGAAATACACCGATGGATCCGGAACTCCCATTACTGCAAGTACTGATGGGTTTCTCTTTCTTTTATATATATATATATATATTTTTTTTTTTTTTTTTGGCTGTGTTGGGTCTTTATTGCTGTGCGAGGGCTTTCTCCAGTTGCGGCGAGCGGGAGCCACTCTTCATCGCGGTGCGCGGGCCTCTCACTATCGCGGCCTCTCTTGTTGTGGGGCACAGGCTCCAGACGCGCAGGCTCAGTAGTTGTGGCTCACGGGCCTAGTTGCTCCGCGGCATGTGGGATCTTCCCGGACCGGGGCTCGAACCCGTGCCACCTGCATTGGCAGGCGGAGTCTCAACCACTGCGCCACCAGGGAAGCCCTCTCTTTTTTCAGGGAAAGAGGAATGGGGAGGGAAATAAGAGGCTTTGTGCAGCTATGATTTAAAATGTTGTGGGGTGCTAATTCACCCAAAGTTAAGGGCACCTCCTAGACGGAAAGCATGCTGCCGGGTAATGGGCAGGGAAAAGGCACACAGCTTAAGGCAGAAGCTTACATTTTAGCTGAGGCAACAGAAACAAGAGAGAACAAAAATCTGGGAATTCACAGGACAAAGGTGACTGCCAGGCTCTTAACAGGGCCAAAAACCAGGGCGATTTCATTAAGAAAGAGTTTCGGGTTTCCCTGGTGGCGCAGTGGTTAAGAATCCGCCTGCCAATGCAGCGGACACGGGTTCGAGCCCTGGTCCAGGAAGATCCCACATGCCGCGGAGCAACTAAGCCCATGTGCCACAACTACTGATCCTGCGCTCTAGGGCCCGTGTGCCACAACTACTGAAGCCCGCGCGCGTAGAGCCCGTGCTCCGCAACAAGAGAAGCCACCGCAGTGAGAAGCCCGCGCACCGCAATGAAGAGTAGCCTATAAGAATGGCTATGGGGCTTCCCTTGTGGCACAATGGTTGAGAATCCGCCTGCCGGTGCAGGGGACACGGGTTCGAGCCCTGGTCCGGGAGGATCCCACATGCCGCGGAGCGACTGGGCCCGTGGGCCACAGCTACTGAGGCTGTGCTCTAGAGCCCACAAGCCATAACTACTGAGCCCGCGTGCCACAACTACTGGATCCCGTGCGCCTGGTGCCCGTGCTCTACAACAAGAGAAGCCACCGAAACAACAAAGAGTAGCCCCCCCCGCCCCCTCGCCGCAACTGGAGAAAGCCCATGCGCAGCAACGAAGATCCAACGCAGCCAAAAATAATAAATAAATTAAAAAAAAAAAAAAGAATGGCTATGATTTGGATGTGCAGAGAAAGCACAAAGCCTTCCAGGAATGGTACCACGGGAGCAGAGACACAGGCCAGTGATGCTTTATTCACAACCTGGCCGGCTCCAGCTGGCGGGTGAAAGGTGAGCCACAGTCTTCTGAAGCCTAGTTTCCAGTAAGTACAGTAATACAAACTGGGCTGTTCCTTGAAACCCATTTTATACCTTAGATATGTTGAAATCCATCATGTAAATTACGTGAAGACAAATGTGCTTTTAAGGAAATACGTTTAATAGACAAAACTAAAAACGAAGAAGAAAAGCTATGCTTCAGATATTCAATTCAGAGGATTTTTCTATATGGGCTGGATTGGCTAAGGCTTAAAATACAAGCCCAGTGAATTTTCTGGAGCAAGTCCCTCTGTTGCTGGGATGGATATTCTCCATCACTCCTGGGACCTCAAAACTGGGCTCAGGTTAGGGACACAGACTTTAAAATCCCGTAGCCGATTCAACATGCACAAATGCAGTCTCTGAACAGTTAATCCTAGGAGACGGGCAGTGTGAAGTTGGAGTTGGCCTGTTCTAAGCAGTTTGAAGACCCACAAGACTTTGGCCAAAGGCACACAGGTCCGCTGCACGTGGTCTCACAGCCAGCTCACCTCTCCAGCATCCTTGGTGACCCATCTCTCCCTTGAAGCTCCCCCCATAGCAGCCTTCTCCCCACTCCTCAACTCTGTTCCCACCAGAGCCCTGGTACCTGCTTTTCCTTCCGCCCAGAATTCTCTTCCTCTAGGCTTGGTTTATGCCAACTTCCTCCCATTGCACTTCCTGACAACCATCCCTACCGCATGCCCTGCTGCGTTCTTCCCTGGCGCCGTGTCCTTTCTTTCACTGCACTTAGGAAATTGGTTTGCCCGTCCTCTGTCTTCTAACATTAGCTGTAAGCTCCATGAGCACGGGGCCCACGTTCATCTTAATCACCCGCACTCCCCGCTGAAGGGACACAGAAGGTGCTCCAGAAGTGCATCCAACAAACAAAGTGGACATGGCCACAAAACTTCACATCCTGTCTTACGTGATGGAGAAAAACGTTGTAGATTGAATTCAAGGAGTTACAAGCTGGAACCTAAGGTACCACCCAAAAGAGAATTGGGGGAAAAAAGGGGAAATATCCAGTTTTGTTTAGAAGTTAATCCAACTTGATAATTTCAAAAATTCCTGTAAGTGGTGTTAAGTCTCTCTTGAGTAAAGATGCTTTGCCTCCCAGAATTTCTTCCTCTTCTTTCCTTCAGATGGCGCTGGGGAAATGGGGGGCAGGGAAGAGCCGAGGTCCTTGGACACGGATGCCTCCTGCCTCCTCTGATCTACACCCTCGGGGCCCTGCTGGCATCTGTGGCTACAGCCCGTGATGGGTCTGGCTTGGCTTCATCAGGGGGCATTCGTGTCCCCAGCTGGCTCCCCCTCACCTGGGCTCCCTCTGCGCAAACCACAGAGCCCGCCGTCCTCTGCATCCGGGCTGCCTGCGTCAGCCATCCGTCTGCAGCCCTGCAGGACCTGCCGGCTGGAAGGGCCAGCGGCTTTCAAATCAGCTCCAGACCACTTTGAATGTACAGGTGGGCAATTCAAGAAAACAAAACTATTACCCCTCAGTTTTATCCGCATGTATCCCACACACCTCGGCTCTCTGATTGGGGAAACTTTCGCCAGGAGAGAAAAATTAAGATGTCTCTTGTCAGATGATTCTCCTCTCCCAACCCCTCCCCTGTCTACCCGCTAAGGATCAAAAACAGAGGCGAGCTTTTTAATGTCCTGCCCTGACATCATCCTTCTGGATGCCATACAACACTTTAAAGACCCACTGAGCTCTCTCTTCAGTGTCGAAAATGATGAGTCAAGCCCCCCGCAATGTCTGTTGTAAATATAAAAGAGAGAGAAAAACTGATCTGCAAAGTCTCCTCAGAAACAAAAGCCTAGCTTGCCTATTCCTGCCCATTCTGAAAGGCACCTTGATGTTTCTCCTAATCCTTCCCAGGGCGGCGGATGGTCTGAGTGCCTGGAAGTCAGATGCCACATACAAGAGAAGGGCACGTGTGTGTGCGTCAGCCACCATCCCGTGTCATGTGCAGACCAGCCTGTTAGGGTCCTCTGACCCGTGGTGACAAGCAAACATAACACTTTTCTTCCATCAACAATCTTAACCTCCAAAATCGGCGCAGATTTGAACAAACCAACACGGAGGCCAAGTCATCCATCGTCATTCCCAACTCCTCAGGTACACAAGATGCACTCTCCCAGTGTGATGGCTCTTCCCGACTCTCATGTTGAAGCGACATTTTGTGTATCACGTTTCTTCTCAGACAGAGAAGTGAGAAAGTTTCAAATATGGAAAATCGTTAAAAAGGTAGCACAATGCCAAGGAGACGCAGATGGAGGAACCTGGATCTCCAGCCCCTCCACCAATTCGGTGTCACCAGGTCAGCCGACCTTTTCAGGTCACAGGGTCATCATTATGATAAAAAGCACCACTACCTTTTGCTGAGCCCTAAGCATTTCATCTGTATTAACCCTTATAATCGCTGTAACAATCGCTGGAAGACCATGCTCACCTGGTAGAAAAAAATGGGGCGAAGAGTAACTCAGCAATGAGTTCAGTGTCTACAAGTTGAGTTTCTTTGCAGTTCGACACAGGCAGCCGCTAGGTCTTTCTTCACTTGCATAACCCGTCCCCGTCCCTCAGACCTCCTCGGAAGCAGCCACTTTCAGACCCACCCGCAGCAGGAAGCGAGGCACCTCCTACACACACCTGCAGGCCCTAGACCTCAGCCAGCTCTCCCGTCAGCTCAGGGTCTACATATACACGCATTCTGCCCTGGTGTCAAGCAGACCCCTGACACCAGGAAATTGGTTCCAGCCACAGACACGGGACAGCAGACACAGAAGGGCCCAGCACACTTGCCCTGCTCTCACGCGGGTGAGTCACGCTTGCTGGCAGGGATGCAGGTTTCATTTCCATGCTTAGTGCGTGCTGGCATGTTAGCTGGCCTAAGTAGCTTTCAAAAGAAAGACTTTTACTTTCTGTTTTGAATTTTACCATCACCTTCTAAGAATAAATCAGTTTCGAAAAACAATGCTATTAAGCAGAAGTTTCAAAGTCAAAAGCCGATGATCTAAACAATCTTGGGGGCTTCCCTGTTAGCGCAGCGGTTAAGAATCCACCTGCCAATGCAGGGGACGCGGGTTCCAGCCCTGGTCCGGGAAGATCCCACATGCTGCGGAGCGACTAAGTCCGTGCGCCACAACTACTGAGCCCGCGCTCTGGGACCCACAAGCCACAACTACTGAGCCCGCGAGCCACAACCACTGAAGCCCGCGTGCCTAGAGCCCATGCTCTGCAACAAGAGAAGCCACCGCAATGAGAAGCCCGCGCACCATGACGAAGGGTAGCCCACGCTCGCCGCAACTAGAGAAAGCCCGCGCGCAGCAACGAAGACCCAACGCAATCAAATTAATTAAATTTTTTAAAAAGGCAGTATGTGCACTTTAAAAAATAAATAAACTTAATCATGTTTTATAGGAGGATAGAAAAGAAAGCCAACCCCCCAAAAAAGAATTCCTTGAGGGAAACGTAAGATGGAACCACCTGAAAGGTACAGCTCATCATCAACAGAGCCTCACTCTAGGTAATGTATTTCCTAATTCTGTACTCTCCCGTCCCCGTCGCTATGGGTGTACACAGCTGTCAAGCAGCCACTCCCTGAGGTTAAAACTTCAGCCTTACGGTAAATACAAAGCTGAACTCTGTGGCAGGCTCCCACACCTGATGCTGACACTATTAATGCAATGATCTCATCACAGCTACTACACCACATGTTACAATGAACTCAAGCCTGTCTAATCCAAAGGCATAATCCTACCTCCAAACCTCAGAACGAAATCTCTTAATCTTCCTGACCTCAAACACTGATATGCCCTCCTGCGAGGTATTAGACTTAACAAAGACACTCTAATTTTACAAGCACAACTTTTTTTTTTTTTTTTTCGGTACGCGGGCCTCTCACTGTTGTGGCCTCTCCCGTTGCGGAGCACAGGCTCCAGACGCGCAGGCTCAGCAGCCATGGCTCACGGGCCCAGCCGCTCCGCGGCATGTGAAATCTTCCCGGACCGGGGCACGAATCCGCGTCCCCTGCATTGGCAGGCGGACTCTCAACCACTGCGCCACCAGGGAAGCCCAGCACAATTTTTTTAATTAATTCTGTGAACTGATATGGTGATAATTGTCAAATGAAAAGGTTCCAACACCACAAGAAGACTTATTAAACATCTAAGTATCAGCTACTATAATTCCTCAACGCATGCACAACCCTCTTTTTGTCAAAAGTCATTTCTCCCAAGAATTTCTCTGTACTTACTCAATATTCCAACCAGGAGCCCCTCTGCTCAGTGCACTGATAAGCATCAACTCTGACTCTCAGATTCCAAGGGGCATCCCTGTGTCCACTGTTCCCTCCAACCATACTGCTCCTGTACCTTAGAAGTCTAAATTAAGTCCCATATTTTCCTTGCACACAAAAACAATTTACTGGTATATTGTACTAACTGACCCAACGAACTCTTCTTTCTCTACAGTGGAGTCACGGTTCATGGTGAAAATATTTACCAGGTGTTTAAGGTTGCCCCCAAATCTGTAGCATGGTGAGGCACTGCATCATAAAAAACCCCTGTCAATTACCCAAAGAGGTAAAAACTTTCTGGCTAGAGTACTGGTAAGGAGAGTTATGAATTGCCTGAAGCCCAAAGATTATTCCATGATAGTTCTCCCAATTGCATTGTAACAGGTATTGTCGTAATAAGGAAGAACCTTTGTATACTGTTACAAGTTAATCACTAAAGGGATGTTGCCTATAAGCTTAAATTACACGTAACAGCCCATCTCTGGGACCCCTGCCCCCCCCCCCCAGCTAAAGAGCATTAAGCTAAAACACCCTTGTTTGGCTCACAGGGAACATCCTGACCAGGCCCACCTGTGAATGATTGCAGGAGAGAGAAATTAACACATCCCCTCCAGAGGCTGATGGGAACAAGGAAATGTTTTGATTTTACTCCCTCCCCTTTTAGTATCAAAGAAGACTGCTCTTTTTTTTTTAACACCTTTATTGGAGTATAATTGCTTTACAATGGTGTGTTAGTTTCTGCTGTATAACAAAGTGAATCAGCTCTACCTATACATATATCCCCATATCCCCTCCCTCTTGCGTCTCCCTCCCACCCCCTCCATCCCACCCCTCTAGGTGGTCGCAAAGCACCGAGCTGATCTCCCTGTGCTATGCAGCTGCTTCCCACTAGCTATCTCTTTTACATTTGGTAGTGTATATATGTGCATGCCACTCTTACTTCGTCCCAGCTTACCCTTCCCCCTCCCCGTGTCCTCAAGTCCATTCTCTACGTCTGCATCTTTATTCCTGTCCTGCCCCTAGGTTCTTCAGAACCTTTTTTTTTTAGATTCCGTATATATGCGTTAGCATATGGTATTTGTTTTTCTCTTTCTGCTTCACTCTGTATGACAGTCTCTAGGTCCATCCACCTCACTACAAATAACTCAGTTTCGTTTCTTTTTATGGCTGAGTAATACTCCATTGTATATATGTGCCACATCTTCTTTATCCATTCATCTGTCGATGGACACTTAGTTGAAGAAGCCTAAATTCTGACTCAGGCAAGATGGTTTTCTGGGACCCAAGTCCACCATCCTCTCCGTCTGGCAGCTTTGCAAATAAAGTCGCTCTTCCTTGCCCGACACCCTGTCCCTCGATTTGTTTCCCTGTTGGGCAGTGAGCAGAGCAACAGGAGCTTGGACTTTGTAACATTGTAAACTTTCAACACTTTACTTTTGCTGCAATCTGGGTGTGCAGGTAGAAACCTTTAATGGTAAGAGCAATGCAGATCAGAGAACAACCAGAGTCTAACACTGTGCTGTCCACCTCGGTAGCCACTGGCCACACGTGACGACTGGGCACTTGAAACATGGCTGGTCAGAAGAGAGATACACACAAGTGTAAAACACACACACCGGATTTTAAAGACTTGGTATTCAAGAAAAGAATGTAAGATGTCTCCATTTTTATAATGATTGTGTTGAGATTACATGTGGGATATACTGAGTCAAGGGAAGTATACTATTAAAGTACAAATACGCTCACATTTTATTTCTACTTGACAGCGCTGGGTTAGCAGTTATAATTGATAATTATCTTACCCTGTGTCTGCTTCTTACCTCTCAGTATCTCCCGCAGCCCTTCCCACCCTTCAGTTAAACCTGCAGCTTGTATCCAAAGAAGGAAAAGTAGTTTCAATTCCAGCTGAAGGAAAATTTAATAGGGAAGATGATTTGTACCTAAAATCACCACATCCTAATGCTAAGTACTAACACTTCACCCAGCTCTAACTTAGCCCGCTGGCAAACTGCCTATCCAGCTCCAATTTGGGGATAAAAATGCCCGTAGAGAAATTCAAGCTCATGGAAGAAAGAGTTTCACTAAAATCCAAAGAGTTTCCTTGTAAGAGAACTTTAGTCCTGCCTTAGAAGTGAGCATATATTTGTTTATCCCTGTTTCTAATAAGACTAACTAGATACACCTCTACCTCAGATTAGAGACAAGGGGAGGAAAAAGGTTGCTACAGTAAAGGCACACTAGTCACTGGTCAGAAGTGACAGCTCACCCCAAGGAAGAGCACAGAATCACACACACACACACACTCGTTGACCAAGCACGGCAACCCCTGAGAACGTAAGTTAGAGGGAGTGCACTGTCCTCATGCCCAGACACAAAGACAGCCCTGAGGAAGCACAAAATAGCCACTCATGATCAGTTACCATTGTGTCATTAGGAAAAGTTTGAATAACACTTTCCTAGGGGCCCTGATGCTTTGTGCAAAATAGTTTTTAATTCAAAAGTTGCCTGTTGTGTTTTGGTAAATTAACAGTTAATGTATCAGAGCTGCCTTTTTAAGCAAGCTTAAATTCCTTAATTTAGTATCTATTGATCAAGCTAACAAAGATCTTTGCTGTTTTAAATATTTGAGATCTTTCTGAAAATATAAGATGTATACGACAGCATACAATAGCGTATCTTAAAGACATCTGTGCCTATAAATGCTTTTATAGCAAGTGAATTACTTCCACACACTTAATACAAACTTAAATAGGATATCAATCTTTAATAGCGCATTCTTCAAGCATACTACATTGGTATTTGATTTACACAAAAATATCATAACCAAGTGGACCTAAAAACCAGTCCTAAGTTTATAAAGAGAGAAAAAGCCCCAAAACAGAATTGAATTATTTTAGTGAAGAAAAAAAAAAATCAGGATGATGCTCTACGTCACCTGCAGAACATAACATCCTCTTGCTGTACTTTTAGCCCTTGACGGTGGGAGATGCCAGCAGTCATGTACTTTTCCTCTCCCCATGTCACAGCTGTCTCTTGTGTGACTAACATTTGAGCTAGGTTGCAAACTTCCACTAAGTTCTCCAATTAAAACTCACGGACTTCCTCAAGTTCATGAAGATGTATTTGCTTACAGAAAAGGATCTCTCTTCCCCTTCTCTCCCCCTTGCAAACTCTACATTGAGATTTTGAAAACTGAACCCAGCATGACACCTGAGTTTTTGGTATGGGGTGACTTTCCACGGCTGTAATAACAACCCAAGTTAGAGGATATTTAATCAGCTGGCTCCCTCAGACCATGCCACAGCGAGCCCAGAAAGTCTGAGCTAATTAAGACTAAAAAAAAAAAAAAAAGCACACATCAATAACCAAGGAAATATACAGTAAAATGAGATTATCCTATCTCACAAACTGACAGTTTAAAATACACCAGTTGAGATCTGTCTCTGACCGTGAGGTTTACACGGAGGTCCAAATAAGTGTCCTTTCCCTGTAACAATTAGAAAACTGTAATCTAGGAAACTTTTTTTTTTTTTTTGCGTTACGCAGGCCTCTCCCGTTGCGGAGCACAAGCTCCGGACGCACAGGCTCAGCGGCCACGGCTCACAGGACCAGCCGCTCCGCGGCGTGTGGGATCTTCCCGGACCGGGGCACGAACCCGTGTCCCCTGCATCGGCAGGCAGACTCTCAACCACTGCGCCACCAGGGAAGCCCTAGGAAGCTACTTTTTTTCTGATATCAAACAACAGGCAGTGTAGGAAAGTAACTTGAAAGAAGAGAAACAAACAAGGTGAGCCCAATGATCATACCTTTCTACCTGAAAACAATTTCTGGGCAAAAGTGCAATGAAGGAGGAACCCAAACAAAAGCCTGGCAGTCTCACCAAACTGAGGAGACAGAGATCTCAGGGTGATGAGGCCAAAACGCTGAGAATTTACAGAGCAGTGAACTGATGAGGGTGGGACTATGCAAAACAGACCCTCTAGAAATTTGCATACGGTCACCTCGACTCTTTGGCTAAATTCCAATTTGCACATATGCATGGCAAAATTCATCAGGGGAAGAATAATGACCAAGGAACTGCCAGAGAAAAGATTTCCAGAGTTCACACAAAGCCAGAAAATTGTTAGAGTTCCTAGAAGCCAGAGATGAGAGACCTTGTTGACTACATCGGGAATCATGCCTTATCTGTGGAGCTAAAATAGATCCATAAAAACTTAAAGGGCTTCCCTGGTGGCGCAGTGGTTGAGAGTCCGCCTGCCGATGTAGGGGACACGGGTTCGTGCCCTGGCCCGGGAGGATCCCACATGCCGCGGAGCGGCTGGGCCCGTGGGCCGTGGCCGCTGGGCCTGCGCTCCGCAACGGGAGAGGCCACAACAGTGAGAGGCCCGCGTACCGCAAAAAAACAAAAACAGTGAAACAAGAAAGTATATAGCAATTTGAACATCATTATAAGGCAACTTGACACAGCTGGCTCTTCAAGAACTCTCCACCCAACAAAAGAACACACGGTGGGCCATTCAACAAGATAAACCACAGTTGTACTCTACTAGTCTCAACTCATTTAAAAGGACTGAAATTATGTAAAACGTGTTCTCTGACCACAATTAAAAATCAATAATGAGAAGCACTTTGGAAATTTTTGAAATATTTGAAAATTAAACACACTTCTAAACTGTAGGGTAAAAGAAGAAATTAAAAGGAAAATTAGGAAGTATTTCAAACTGAATAAAGATAAAGTAACGCTCTAGTTTGGAGCAGGGGGGAGGCAAGGCAGCAGTCTGAGAAGAAGACACATAAAAATAGACCAAATCCTGCCCTCATTTATGTCAGGGCTGTGTAGGTAAAACGTAAGTGAGATACACGAAAATACACTGTGTTGTGTTACAAGCGCCACAGGAGTTATGAAGAGTGCCTTCAGAAAAGGCAAAGCTTGTCCTTCTGTGAGTGGGTCGTGGTCATGAGGGGAGGATGGCTGGCGGGGACATGAGGACAAGGGAGGGAAGGGACAGAGGAGGCAGTGCTGCGAGGAGAAGGCAAGGGAAACCCAAGTACCAGGAACACCATCCGGACACTGGAGCACGTAGTGTGCTTTAAATTCACGTTCTCTTTTGTTTACAGTAATTCCAGGAGGTTGGCATTAACTTCACTCCATACGCAGGAATCTTACAAGTCGGTTGACTTGTGCAAGTTCACAATAACGGCTGCAGTGGGTGCAAGGTCGGAATCCAGGCTCCTTGTCACCGCCAGCTAACCCTAACCCTAACCCTAACCGAACGGTCATCACTGGGTTCCCATCCCCAGGCTGCCCACATCCACAACCTTGTCCCATCAAGTTCACTCCATCTCCCAGTAACCCCCCAGGCATCCTCATGCTTTTGCTTCAACTCTGCCCAAAAGCTTCTCCCCACACCCAGCCATTCTCTACGTGAATCTTACTCATTACATGAGACTGAGGAGTCCTCCCCTAGAACCTTTCCTGCGGCCTCTTTAGAATTTACATTCTCTCTCTTATATGGTCTCTACTGAATAAGCACAGTAAGAGTTTATACCAGTACGTGAAGGTGTACATTTCAGCTAAAAATCTTTTTTTTGAAAATCAATACTGAAGTCAGCATACATCAATTCAGTCGATAAAACCAGCGCCCACTTTGTACCTAGAACGGCACTTAAGGCAGAGGTAAATGAGACAGTCCCTGCCCTTCACAGATCCGGAAAAACACTAAGTCCCTGTAAATCAACGGGGCAGTTCTCAGAGAGGGGAAAGCAAGGGCAGGAATGACACCGCAGCTCGGGACTTGAACAGTGGGTGCGACACCATGAACTACAAGGGAAAGGATGGTGTTTGGTTGTCAGTGGTTGAAGGGGATGCAGAGGGAGGAAAGGATGAATGAGATGAGAGGGGTTTTGCTGGGTTTAAGACATTGCAAGTTTGCGGTTGCTGTGAACGCTTCAAGGGGAAATGCTCAGTGTACATTTGGGCATTTGTACACAGAGGCTGAAGCCAGGTCTGGCTGGAGATTAAGGAACCATCAGCATGAAAAGGGTGGATGAGATCGTCTCAGGAGAGTATGTTCACTGGGAAAATCCAGACTGGCATTGGCTATGTGTTGCACTATGGCTTAGAGAGAAAATAAGCTTTAAAAGCTGTCCCTTTCAAAAGAAGATCAGTCTAAAATAAATGAGCTAAGCTTTTATATTCAGAAACTAGAAAAAGAGCAAATTAAACACAAAGGAAAGGAGAGAAATGAAGAGGGAAGAGAGAAAAGAAACTAAAGAAATAGAAAATATACATATTACAAATCTTAGTCTTTGCTATAGTTTATCTGACAATTTGAGTACAGAATTTTTTTAAATGCCTAAAAAGAAAAAAAAAAATTTTTAAACAGGCATTTTTTCTGAGAACTAAGCCTTTTTATATACCTGAGCTTAACAAAAGTAAAATTAAAATGGCCTAGGGACTTCTCTGGTGGTCCAGTGGTTAAGGCTTTGCCTTGCAATGCAGGGGGTGCAGGTTCAATCCCTGGTCGGGGAGCTAAGATCCCACATGCCTCATGGTCAAAAAACCAAAACATAAAACAGAGGCAATATTGTAACAAATTCAGTAAAGACCTTAAAAATGGTCCACATAAAAAAAACTTAAAAAAAAAATTAAAGTGGCCTAAAAAAATAAAAGCTTCCCTAGCCGTACCTTCAAATTTTCACTATACCAGGTAATTCGTCTGACAATAGACTAAAAGGAGAAATACAGCCTCCACAAAGGCATTGGTGCAACTGCAAGGTGGCTTCCCCACAAGACCGCATTAAAAAAAGAAGTCCACCACTAGAGAAAGCTTGGAAACAATGTTAATAGAACATGTACAGTGACCTCAAATTTTACCAGCTAATTAAGTTGCACAATGGGGGGCTACTTTCAACTATCATGATGTACTCTGACATGTAAGACCACACTGCTACTTCTTTTAGCTGTTGGGCTGTCACATTAGGAAAATGATATAACAAAAGTTTATAACATCACACCTGTCACCAAAAAGACAACAGGTAACAAGTGTTAGGGAGGATGCAGAGAAAAGGGAACCCTCGTACACTGTTGATGAGAATGTGAATTGTGGAGAACAGTACAGAGGTTCCTTAAAAAAAATTTGGAAATACAGCTACCATATGATCTAACAATTCCACTTCTGGTTTTTTCCCCCACCCCAAAGAAAACAAAAAACACTAACTTGAAGAGATAGATGCACCCCCATGTTCATTGCAGCATTATTTACAATTGCCAAGATATGGAAACAACCTAAGTGCCCACCAACAGGTGAACGGATAATGATGTGGCATATATACACGATGGAACATTACTCAGCCATAAGAAATAATGAAATCTTGCCATTTGTGCCAACACGGATGGACCTAGAAGCTATTATGTTAAGTGAAATAAGTCAGGCAGAGAAAAACAAATATGGATGATTTCATTTATATGTGGAATCTAAAAAAGCAAATGAACAAACATAAAACAGAAACAGAGATACAGAGAACAAACATCTGGTTGCCAAAGGGGAGGTGGGTAGAGGGAGGAGGGAAATAGGTGAGGGAGATTAAAAGGTACAAACTTATAGTTACAAAGTAAGTGACTCACAGGGGTGAAATGTACAGCATGGAGAATATGGTCAATATTATTAAGGGTCTCATCGACTGAGACCCTTTGTGCAGTGACAGATGGTAACTAGATTTAGCACAGTGAGCATTTTGAAATGTATACAAAAATCAACACACTATGGTGTGCACCTGAAACTAACAACGTTGTAGGTCAATTATACTTCAATTTTTTAAAAAAGAGGGGGGAAAAAGCTTACAATTGAGAGCTCACAAAGGAAAGGCGAGGGGCAAACCAGAGAAGATCTGCCCAACAGTATAATGAGAGACAGGACAAAGGTTCCAAGTCCAAGTCGAACATCTATCTGCTCTCAAATTATTACCCCCTTGCTGTAGCAAACAGAACATATCCTCTTTTAACATTAAGCAAAAACAAAGTTTAAAAAAAATTCGTGAAGCATCATGGTGGTGTGAGTCATTCCTTTTTTCTCTCCCCTTTGATTTACAACTAATCAGACACCCATAACTGGGGAAAAAAAGCACCTCTGCACGGCAGACCAGGACACCAAGATGCACCCATCTGTGCACCTGAAAGTGGGTGGACTGCACCTTGGAGGAGACTGCAGAGCGAGGGAACTGGCCATGGGGCCAGCAGCGGCAGAGGAGATAGTCGTCCATCTGGCAGCAAATGAGCGCAAGCTTTCTGACAGAGATGTTGCAAGGTGAAGGCGGTGAGTGGGGACCTGCCAGGACCAGCTGCTCTCTCAGGAGAGACCAAGGGACCAGGGGAGGGAAAGGACAGGGAGGTGGCTGGACAAAGAGAACTGGAGGGAAGCATCTCCTGTTTGTCCCAGGAGGCAAGAGCACCACCCCCAGACCTCTGGGATCCCCCCGCCACTCGAGGACCCCCTTACTGGGTGTGGGCACACCCAGGTGCCAGGTACACACCTCACCCCACTCGGCCGCCACCATTTGTTTTCTGTTTTTGTTTTTAACGTGCCCACTCCCAACCTTTGCGGGGAGTTAGCTCAGAGAAAAGAAACCAGAAACTTGTGCCATAACACCACCTCCTGGAAAACAAAAAGACTCTTAACTAGCGACCTGCTGAGCTGTTAGAACCAAAGTACGCAAAGAATAGACTAAATAAGGAGGGTGCGCGTGACTTCAAATGTGTCAACGCAGGCACTTTTCATCAGACACCATGAAAAATCATGGTAATATGGTAAAGCAAAAAGAAAATGACAATTTTCCAGCAACTAAACCCAAAGACATGGAATGCTGCAATATAACTGATAAAGAATTCACAATAGCTGTTATGAAGCAACCCAATGAGCTACAGAAAAACTCCGGCAGGCAGTTCAACAAGCTCAAGAATAAAATTAACGAACAGAAGGAGTACTTTACCAAGGAGACTGAAATTCTAAACAAGAACCCCAACAAAGTCTGGAGCAGAGCTCAATAAATGAGATGAAGAATGCATCTGAATACATTGGAAATAGAGCAGATCAGACAGAAGAGAGACTGTGAGCTTGATGACAGGAAAACTTAAATGATTCAGGTAGAACGGGACAGAGAACTAAGATTTTTTTAAAGTGAAGAAACCTACAGGAACTATCAGACTCCATTAGAAAAGCCAACATAAGAATAATGGGTATTTCAGGAGGAGCAGAGTGTATTTAAGGAAATAATAGCTAAGAACTTCCCAAACCTAGAGAAGGTTCTGGACACGCAAGTCCACAAAGCTAATAGGATACCTTATCATCTCAATGCAAAAAAAGGTTCTCCAAAAGACATATTAAAAATGTCAAAAGTCGGGCTTCCTTGGTGGCACAGTGGTTGAGAGTCCGCCTGCCAATGCAGGGGACACGGGTTCGTGCCCCGGTCCGGGAAGATCCCACATGCCGCGGAGCGGCTGGGCCCGTGAGCCATGGCCGCTGAGCCTGCGCGTCCGGAGGCTGTGCTCCGCAACGGGAGAGGCCACAAAAGTGAGAGACCTGCGTACCGCAAAAAAAGAAAAAAAAAAAAAAGTCAAAAGTCAATGATAAAGGATTTTAAAGGCAGCCAGGGGAAAAAAGGCAAGAACCTACAAATACCCCCACTATTAGGCTATTGTTTATCAGCAAATTTCTCAGCAGAACCTCTACAGGCCAGGAGGGAGTAGGATGACATATTCAAAATATCGAAAAACGAAGACTGTCAGACAACGATACTCTGTCCAGCAAAGCTCTCCTTCAATATGAAGGAGAAATAAAGACTTTCCCAGACAAACAAAAGCTGAGGGAGTTCACCACCACTAGACCTGCCTTACAAGAGATGCTGAATGGGCCTCTTCAAGCTGAAACAATAGGAGAGTACACAAAACTCTGATTAAGATGAAAAATAATCAGAATTAGAATACTCTAACTTTTTAGAATAGTATATTAAACTCTTAATTATGGCATCAAGATTAAAGGAAAAGAGCACTAAAAATAACTATAGCGACTACAACTTGGTAATGAAGTCACAGCATAAAGAGATAATTTGTTTCATCAAAAATATAAAAGGGGAAGAGTAAAAGGATGGAACCTCCATAAGCAAATGAAGATTAAGTGCTATCAGCAGGAAAAGGACTATTTTATCTATGAGATATTTTATGTAAAACTCATGGCAACTACAAAGCAAACATCTAAAGCAGAGACTTAAAACATGAAAGAGGAGATTGAGCAAATCACCTTGAAAAACTGCCAACTTACAAAAGGTAGACAGAAACGGAAGAAAAAAAAACAATGGAAAGACAAAATAACCAAAAAACAAAAGATAAAATGGCAGTAAAATCCTAATATATCAATAATCATCCTAAATGTAGAGGGAAGAAAGGCACAGAGTGGCTGGATGGATTAAAAAAAAAACCAATTATATGCTGCCTACAGGAGACCCATTTCAGCTCTAAAGACACAAATAGGCTCAAAGTGAAGGGATGAAAAATGATATTCCAAGCAAACAGAAACCAGAAGAAGGCAGGTGTAGCCATACTCGTATGAGATAAAATAGACTTCAAGCCAAAAAGGATAAAAGAGACAATGAAGGTCATTGTGTAATGGTAAAGGGGTCAGTACATCAAGAAGACGTGACAAGTTTAAATATATATGCTCCTAACACCCAAGCATTGAAATACATTAAGCGATACAGATCTTAAGGGAGAAATAAGACAGCAATACAGTGATTGTAGGGGACTTCAATACCCCACTAACAGCAATGGATAGATCATCCAGACAGAAAAACCAACAAGGAAATGTTGCAACTGAACTACACTTTAGAGCAAATGAACTTAACAGACATAGTGAACATTCCACCAAACAGCAGCAGAATGTACATTCTTCTCAAGTGCATATGGGGCATCCTCCAGGATAGACCACAGGACGGACACAAAACAAATCTTAGCAAATTTTAAAATATTGAAATTATACCAACTATTTGATCACAATGGAATGAAACTAGACATCAACAAGAAAAGATCTGCAGATATATGGAAACTAAACATACTTCTAAACAACCATCGGGTCAAAAAAGAAATCAAAAAGGAAATTAGAAATTAGCTTGAGACAAATGAAAATGAAAACACAACATATATATTGCGGGATGCAGCAAAAGCAGTTCTGAGAGTGAAGTTTAGATAAATAAACACATATATTAAGAAATCAGAAAGATCTCAAACAGTCTAACATTACAGATGAAGGATTTTGAGAAAGAACGAATTAAGCTCAAAGTCTGCAGAAGAAAGGAAATAAGTACCAGAGTGAAAATAAATGAAAGAGACCATAAAAACAATGGAAAGTATCAACAAAATCAAGAGCTGTTCTCTGAAAAGAAGCAAAATTGGCAAAACTTTAGCTAGACTAAGAAGAGAGAAGATTCAAACGAAATTAGAAATGAAAGAGGAGACCTTACAACTGATACTACAGAAATGTAGAATCATAAGAGACTGCTATGAACAATTACATGCCAACAAAATATATAACCTAGAAGAAACTGATACCTTTCTAGAAACACAACCTACTAACACTGAATCAGGAAGAAACAGAAAATCTGAACAAATAACTAGTAAAGAAATTGAGCCAGTAATCAGAAAACTCCTAACACATAAAACCCCGGGACAGATGGCCTCACTGGAGAATCCTACCAAATATTTAAAGAATAATTAACATTAATGTTCCTCAAACTCTTCCAAAATACTGAGGAAGGGAAACACTTCCAAACTCATTCTATGACGCCAGCATTACTTTGATACCAAAACCATATAAGAATACCACAAGAAAAGTGAACTACCGACCAATATTCCTGATGAATATAGATGGAAAAATTCTAACAAAATATTAGCAAACTGAATTCAAAAGCACATTAAAAGAATGATATACCATGGCCAAGCGGGACTTATCCCTGGTATGCAAGGATGGTTCAACATAAGCAAATTGATAAATGGCATACATCACATCAATTAAATGAAAGGTAAGTCACATGATCATATCAGACGCATATAAAGCATATGACAAAATACAACATCCTTTCATGATAAACCCTTAACAGACTTGGTACAGAAGGAACACACCTCAACATAATAAGGGCCACATATGGCAAATCCACAGCTAACATTACACTCAATGGAAGGAAATATAAAAGCATTTCCTCTAAGATCAGGAACAAGGCAAGGATGCCCACTCTCACCACTCTTATTCAATATAGTACTAGAAGCCTTAGCCAGAGCAATTAAGCAAGACAAAGAAAAAAAAGGCATCCAAATCAAAAAGAATTAAAATTGTTATTTGCTGAGGATATGGTCCTATGTACAGAAAATTCCAAAGAATCAGTCAAAAAACTGTTGGAATTAATCAATGATTTCAGTAAAGTGGCAGGATATAAAAATCGACATACAGAAATCAATTACATTCCTTTACACTAATGAGGAAGCATCTGAAAAGAAAATGAATAAAACCATCCCATTCACAACAGCAAAAACAGGAAGATACTTAGTAATAAGCTTAACCAAAAAGTAGAAGATCTGTACAACAAAAACTGTAAAACCTTGCTGAAAGAAATCAAAGGCAACACAAACAAATGGAAAGACAACTCTTTATGGATAAGAATTAATTTGTTAAAATGGCCATACTACCCATAGCCATCTACAGATTCAACACAATCCCCATCAAAATACTAAAGGCTTTCTTCACAGAAATAGAAGAAACAATCCTGAAATTTGTGTGGAACCACAAAAGACCCCAAATAGCCAAAGCAGTCCTAAGAAAAAAAATCTAGGAGGTATCACACTTCTGGATTTCAAATTACACTACAAAGCCATAGTCATAAACACAGTATGGTACTGGCACAAATAATAGACATACTGACCAATGGAACAGAATAGAGAGCCCAGAATTAAATCATGGCATATACAGCCAACTAATATTCAACAAGGGAGCCAAGAATACCCAATGGGAAAAGGATTCTCTTCAACAAATGGTGCTGGGAAAAGTAGAGTAACACGTGCAGAGCAATGAAACTGGACCCCTATCTCACACTACGCACAAAAGTTAACTCAAAATGGATTAAAGACTTAAACAGAAGACCTCATACTATAAAACTCCTAGAAGAAAACACAGGGAAGAAGCTTGACATTGGTCTTGGCAATATTTTGGGGGCAGGATTCCAACGCACAAAAAATAGAAAAACAAATCGGACTATATCAAACTCAAAAGCTTCTGCACAGCAAGAGAAACAATAAAATGAAAACCCAACCTACAGAATGGGAGAAAGTAATTCCAAACCACTTATCAGATAAAGGGTTAATATCAAAATATATCCAGAGAAAACCATAATTCGAAAAGATACTTGCACGCTTATGTTCACAGCAGCACTATTTACAACAGCCAGGACATGGAAGCAACCTAAATGTCCATCAACACAGGAATGGATAAAGAAGATGTGGTGCATATATACAACGGAATATTACTCAGCCATAAAAAAGAATGAAGTAATGCCATTTGCAGCAACATGGATGGACCTAGAGATTATCCTACTAAGTGAAGTAAGTCAGAGAAAGACAAACATCATATGATATCACTCATATGTGGAATCTAATTTTTTAAATTATATAAATGAACTTACTTGCAAAACAGACTCACAGATTTCGAAAACAAACTTCTGGTTACCAAAGGGGAAATGTGGGGGAGGGATAAATTAGAAGCTTGGGATTAACATACACACACTATTATATATAAGACAGATAACCAATAAGGACCTAGAGTATAGCACAGCAAACTCTATTCAATATTATGTAATAACCTATATGGGAAAGAATCTGAAAAAGAATGAATATATGTATATATATAATCACTTTGCTGTACACCTGAAACTAATACATTGTAAATCAAATATATTCAAATAAGATTTCTAAAATAAATAAAATTATATATTTATATATATACATACATACATGTGTATATACATTTATGAGTGTGTGTGTGTATATATATATATATATATATATATGTATAACTCAGTCAACTCAATTAAAAAACCCAAACAATCCAATTTTAAAATGGGCAGAACTAAACAGAAATTTCTCCAAAGACATCAAAACAGCTAACAGATACATGAAAAGATGCTCAATATCACAGATCAGGGACTGCATATCAAAACCACAGTGAGTTATCACCTCACATCTGTTAGAATGGCCATCATCAAAAAGACAAACAGTAACAAGTGCTGGCGAGGAAGTGGTAAAAAGGGAACGCTTATACATACATTGTTGGTGAGAATGTAAACTGGGCCAACCACTACGGAGTACGGGGTTTCCTCAGAAACGTTAAAAATAGGACTACCATATGATCCAGCAATTCCATTTCTGGGTATTTATCCAAAGGAAATAAGAACAGGATTTTGATGAGATATCAGCACTCCCATGTTTATCACAGTATTATTCACAGTAGCTAAGATATGAAAACAACCCAAATGCCCATCAGTGAATGAATGGATAAAAAAGATGTGGTACCCGTACAAAAGGGAATATTACTCAGCCATGAGAAGACATCCTCCCATTTGCAGCAACGTGGACAGACCTTGAGCACATTATGCTAAGCAAGATGTCAGAGAAAGACAAGCACTGTACGATATGCACGATATCGCTTGTAAGTGGAACCTAAGAAAAGCTAAACTTGTAAAAATAAATAAATAAAATGGTGGTTAACAGAGGAAAGGGGTGGATAAGATTGATGGTGTTTAAGGGTACAAACTTGTAACTAGTAGCAAATAAGCCCTGGAGATCTAATACACATTATAATGAATACAGATAATCTTATTGTACTATACGTAATGGGATAAATATCGCTACACTGGCAATCATATTACAATATATAATGTATCAAAGTCACATACTGTACACCTTAAACTTACACAATGTTACACAAATATATTCAGTTAAAACGTGGATTAGAAATTATTTGTGTAGGTGAAAGACCACAGAAAAGAGGCCTTGTGTCTTTGCCTTATTCTTTTTTTTTTTTTTTTTTTTTTGCGGTACACGGGTCTCTCACTGCTGTGGCCTCTCCCGTTGTGGAGCACAGGCTCCGGATGCGCAGGCTCAGCGGCCATGGCTCACGGGCCCAGCCGCTCCGCAGCATGTGGGATCTTCCCGGACCGGGGCACAAACCCATGTCCCCTGCATCAGCAGGCGGACTCTCAACCACTGTCCCACCAGGGAAGCCCTTTGCCTTATTCTTAATGGAAAGGTGTTTCGATTCCACAGCTGTCTAAACTTAACTCTTTTTCCCTTTCAAATGAGAATGTCTAATTCAAGCTTATTTTATTGTGCTACTTAGATTATTGGCTTCAAAATCATTCCATGATAGGCAAAGTTTTCTTAAATAAAACACAAAAAACAGGCTTTAGGGCTTCCCTGGTGGCGCAGTGGTTGAGAGTCCGCCTGCCGATGCAGGGGACGCGGGTTCGTGCCCCGGTCCGGGAGGATCCCACATGCCGCGGAGCGGCTGGGCCCGTGAGCCATGGCCGCTGAGCTTGCGCGGCCGGAGCCTGTGCTCCGCAACGGGAGAGGCCACAACAGTGAGAGGCCCGCGTACCACAAAACAAAACAAAAAGAAAAACAGGCTTTAAGGAAAGCTTGATAAATTTGACGTCGTTAATATTAATAACTTCCATTCGTTGAAAGATATTGGGAAAAGAAATAGGCATGTCACAGATTGGAGAAAGATATTTGCAATACGTGTATCTGACAAAAGACTTGCATCCAAAATAAAGAATTCAGGCAAAACAATAAAAGGTAAAAGGAAAACGAGCACAAGACTTGAACAGCATTTCACAAGAGGATACCCCATGGCCAGTAAGCACATGAAAAGATGCTCAGCATCATCGCTCACTAGAATGCAAATTAAAACCACAAAAAGACACCATTAAACGCCCACACATGTGGCTTAAAAAAATGAGACACTCGTGTTCACCATAATGTGGAACAATTGCTGTGAGAATACAAATCACAACAACCACGTTAAAAAAACCCATGTGGCAGTTTCTCAAAATATACATCTAGCCCATCATTGAGTTAATTCTACGCCTACGTATTTTATCCAAGATAAGTTATGTCCACAAAAATATAAAGAATTTTACTCAAAATAGCAAAAAATGGAAATAACCCAACGTCCCATCATCAAGGGGTGGATAAACATATGGTGATCTATCACAGGACGGACACTCCCAAGGCTGAGTCTCACAGACCCACGGCGGCTAAAAGAAGCCAGACCAAAAAAAAAACACATCCTGTAAGATTCCATTTATACGTAGTTCAAAGGCAAACGCATCTTTAGGTATAAAAGTCAGAACAGTGATTGCATCTGGTAGGGAGCAGACTGTCTGGGAAGGGGTGACAGGGATCTTCCTCCGGGGTGATGGAAATACTCTTATTTGGGTGTTGGCATATCGATGGACAAAAATTCATTGAGCTATATACTCTAGATTTGTATGCTTTGTATGTTAAATCTCAAAAATAAAAGATTTTAAAAAATAAGATATCCCAAATGCATTTGTCATTCAAGTGACTTTATTTTACTTACAATATTCTATTACTCAACAGATCCTGGCTGATCACCTATTATGTGCCTGGAACCCTTCTAGGCACGAGAGCTACAGCAATGAACAAAACAGGCGGAAGTGCCTGCCCTTACATTCTGGGGGTCGGTGGGAGAGACAATAAAAATAAGTTACAGTATTTTATAAGGAGAAATGTAAAATGGCAAAAAAAATTAATGAGTGAGGATGGGGAATGCGATGAGGAGGGAGGCTGGATTACAGTTTTGGCATTGACCCCATAAACTACTTTTTAAATGGAATCATGATGGATATGCACACACAATTCTATGTGTGGTTTTTAATTGTGGTAAGACCGGTTAGGATAAATGTGTTTTAAGCGTATAAAAGTGTTAATTAAGCACATTCACAGCGTTGTACAGCCAACCTCCAGAACTCTTTTTCTTGCAAAACTGAAACTCTGCCCCATTTAAACACTAACTCCCTATTCCCCTCTCCCCCCAGCTCCTGTGGTAACCACCACTGTACTGTCTCTATGAGAGCAGTAGGTTTCATTTGTTACACACAATAAGACAAGAAAAAAATTTCTAGTTGTGTGTGACGGATGTTAACACGACTCACTGTGGTGATCATTTTGCTACATACAAATATCAAATCATTATGTTGCACACCTGAAACTCACATGTTATAGGTCAATTATCTCAATTTTTACAAAACCTAGTCTAATTGTTGAAAAAGTATATATGCAAAGCAGGACATTTTAGTGTTGGGTGTTTACAAGAGCAATTTTCTCGGTCAGCCAATAATACTCATATAAAGTATATCTGAAAGAATCACAGTTTGTATCAGGTTACAAAAATCTGAGTTCCAAGTTATAGTTAGGACGGAGAAAAACTGAATGAGTAGATAGGCCAGGAGACCAGACAGGATAAGGACAGCTCCTGGAATACTTCATGGTACCCAATATATCAGATCCTAATCACACAGATTTGGTATAAATCACTATCGATCCTGTACAAGTTCCTGACACTGTCGTTCTAATCGTACAGTAGCGACCAAAACACTCAATTGCCGAGAGCACTGTACCTTGACAAACAGAGCTCAGAGTCTGCTCGGCTACAGTTTGACAGTTGTAATTTTTACCAATTAAAAGAAGTTGCCCAGAAACTCAGAATTCAACTCATGTTCTTTGGATTTTTATACTTTAGCAGCTGTTACATCACTGTTGCGAAAGCAAATTCAATACCTAACAATAATTCACCATGATATTTAAACCAAAGAGTTAAAAAAAAAAAAAAAAGAGGGATTGTGATAGTCAACAGTATTTTCAAATTACTTCTCTCACCAATCAGGAGCTTAAAGTTTTGAGCTTATAATATTCCTGTCGCCCACTGAGGGGGAAAAAAACCTATTCCAAGACCACAGAATATTATTAGCTCATTTTCACATGTAACTTCTGTTCTAAATACCATCTAATTCATTTTAAGGTTTCATCTAAATATTTTGATTACAAAAGCTATTTCAAGGCTCTCAACATACATTTTAAAAATATCTGGCTAACATTTGCAAAAAGGAAAAGAATTCCCTAATTCATCATCTAGGCTGTCTTGGCTTTGTTTTAAGCTACAGGACCCACAGTCAGTACCTAGAAGGCGTAGGAATGAAGAATTGCTAGCTACAGACTCACCACCTGCTCAAAAAGTTGCTGCTCTTCTCAGGGTCCCCCATGACCCATGCCTTGTGTGGGCTACATCTATATTCAACAGCTGTGCAGATGTGTGTGTTACCTATAGAACAGCATCTTCTCCAGCTGTGGGTCCCAGGCATGGCACTCCGTCCTCTACACAGACGCGTAAAGACAGAGGCAGCAGTAACCGTTCATGGGTGTCTGAGTATTAGGAACGTTCAAGGTTGATCTGCACGATAATCTGGGAGAATCGTACAATGCCCTGAAACTGTCCTGCTCTAATTCACCTGGCAGGAAACACAGCCCTTGAGTGTGAGAAACTCACAGTGGATAGTACAGGATCACATGGAATTGGGAAGGGTGCAATTTTTAATGAAAAATCAAACAACAACAAAAAACTCTTTTACGTACTGAATTAGGGAAGGGAAAAAAAGGGAGAGGGGAATAATACTCAATGGTATTTCCTGCTATGTTACAGTAAACTCTCCAAATCAGTAGAAGTCTTCTTGGCTTGCTGTATTTCCCAGTCACATCTGAGGATTCATCGTAAAGCCTGTGATCAAATCACAGGGAGAGCCACATCGAGACCCAGGCTGCCCTGGCCACACTGGAGCTCCTTCCCACTAACCAGATCTCCCTGAAGAATCCAGTTATACCCAGGCAGCACCACCATCAGGTCATTTACAAAGAAGGTGCAAACAGGTGACACGTGCACCCCACGGAGATTCTCCCTGGTTAACCACCTCTCATAACAGCGTGCAAAGAAAAGGGTCCGTCCTACGCTGCTGGTGGGAATGTAGATTGGTGCAGCCACTGTGGAGAATAGTATGGAGGCTCCTCAGAAAACTAAAAATAGAGCTACTGTATGATCCAGCAATCCCACTCCTGGGCATATACACAGGCAAACCTATAATTCAAAAAGATACATGCGCCCCAGAGTTCATAACACTATTCACAGTAGCCAAGACATGGAAACAACCTAAATGTCCATCAGATGAATGGATAAAGATGTAGTACATGTATACAATGGCATACTACTCAGTCATAAAAAAGAATGAAATAATGCCATTTGCAGCAACATGGATGGACCTAGAGATTATAAGTGAAGATAAACATCATATGATATCCCTTATATATGGAATCTAAAATACGACACAAATGAACATATCTATGAAACAGAAACAGACTCAAAGACATAGCGAACAGACTTGTGGTTGCCAAGGGGGTGGTGGAGGGATGCATTGGGAGTTTGGGGTTAGCAGATGCAAACTAGTATATATAACATGGATAAACAACAAGGTCCTACTGTATAGCACAGGGAACTATATTCAATATCCTGTAATAAACCTTAATGGAAAATATTTTTTAAAAAAAGAATGTATATATGTATAACTGAAACACTTTGCTGTACAGAAGTTAACACAACACTGTAAATCAACTATACTTCAATTAAAAATAAATAAAATGGCTCTTGGATTTTAATCCTCCAACTCCAGACACCAAAGATCTCTCAGCATGATGGCTTTTGGTTTTGACATTCATCTAGAAAATATACAGAAGTCCCCAAATTAAATATATTTAACGAAACCATATGGGGGATATGTCCTAGTTAAAACCCAAAAACAGTGGAGGGAAAGAGTTGGAATCATGTGACATTTTTAAAGCCTGCCATGCCTCAAGGGATGTGCAGAGGCAATGGCAAACGTTATCCTTGAATTCGACGGCAAAAATCAGAGACTCTTTCTTATACCAAATGGCCTGATCAATTCTGTGGCTCCCCACAAAGACATCCAGGACATCAGAGTCGGCAACGTTGCCCTCTGTAACTTCTTCTGTCCTGAAGCATCTCCCACCTCCAGGGAAGACTGAACACCACCTCCCTGGTAGGGAGACCGTGCAGCAGCTCCAGGCCCGTCTAATGGGGACCACTCGCAGGAACGGTCCCAGAATTGTGCCCGCCTGGCCGTGACACACAGTGGGCACCAGGAGAGCTGCTGGCAGGTACATCCCAGGCAACACATGGTTCTGTTTTCTTCAGGGATGGTGTGAAAGCTGTGGTCCCGGATCACAGCACCTGTTTGGATTCCCACGGGAGAAATTCCATCCTAGGCTCAGAAACAGCTCAGCGTCCCCAGGGCAGAATTCTTCTCCTCTAACAGACGCTAATTCTTGTGACAGATCATGTTTCCTTTTCACTTTGGGTGATTAGAGCCTGAGCCAAGTGCATTTGCTCTGCCCTCTGACTTCCTCTTACTTCTTACTCCTATTCTCTTACCCCCTGTTTTCTTGCTTGTTTTCAATTGTAACATACCATGCCATATTGATAGGTGGGGTAAATTATTCTTCCACAAAAGGACTATAGCGACGTAAAAAATAATTTGTCACATAGAAACAGAACCTCAGCAGAAACAAGGCTGAATTTGCTAACAAACGTGCTTCAAAGCTGGGAGAGACTGTATTTTCTAATTCATCTTTTTTTTTTTTTTTTTTTGTAGAAAGTGAAAATCTTTCTAAAGAAGTCATCCCCAAAAGTTGGTAACAGGGGCTTCCCTGGTGGCGCAGTGGTTGAGAGTCCGCCTGCCGATGCAGGGAACACGGGTTCATGCCCCGGTCCTAGAAGATCCCACATGCCGCGGAGTGGCTGGGCCCGTGAACCATGGCCGCTGAGCCTGCGCGTCCAGAGCCTGTGCTCCGCAACGGGAGAGGCCCCAACAGTGAGAGGCCCGCGTACCGCAAAAAAAAAAAAAAAAAAAAAAAGTTGATAACACACTTAAAAGCTTTTACTGAAAACAGGAGAAGGTTTTTAGAAGTGGACTTCTTCCTTAAGTATTTACTAGACTTTTCTAGGTTACAAATCTCCTGCCCAGAACTTCCCTCATATCTCATCTGCCTTTTCAAGGTTTAATTAGCTCTTCTCTCACTTTAAAATCCACTAAGGATCACAGAATGCCTTAGAGACATTCACAGATTTAAGATTTTAAAACAAAATTGTGACTCTGAAAAACAACAAATATGGCAAAACCAGTGAAAGCAAAGAATTAAAACTCATTATTTCTTGTTAAGAGGACAGACACCAAAATGTTAGTAGTAGTTACCTTCTTTGGGCTTTAAGAATATAGATGAGGGACTCCCCTGGCCGTCCAGTGGTTGGGACTTCGCCTTCCAATGCTGGGGCGGTGCCAGGGGAGCGGGTGTGATCTCTGGTCAGGGAGCTGGGGACCCACATGCCTCGCGGCCGAAAGGCCAAGACACAGAACGGGGGTGATGTTGTAACAAATTCAATAAAGACTTTAAAAAGGGTCCACATCAAAAAATAATCATCTTTAAAAAAAAAGAATAGAGATGACTTTTCTTCATTCCTCCTTCTGTTCTCATTTTCTAAAATGAGAACATCTTATAGATTAGAAAAATAAGAAGGGTTGTTTTCTATATCTTTTTTTTTTTTTTTTTTTTTTTTTTGCGGTACGCGGGCCTCTCACTGCTGTGGCCTCTCCCGTTGCGGAGCACAGGCTCCGGATGCGCAGGCTCAGCGGCCATGGCTCACGGGCCCAGCCGCTCCGCGGCATGTGGGATCTTCCCGGACCAGGGCACGAACCCGTGTCCCCTGCATCGGCAGGCGGACTCTCAACCACTGCGCCACCAGGAAAGCCCTATATCTTATTTTTTTAATGCCTTATTAACATTGGATTAATAAATTACTGCTGTCTGTAGAAAGACAAATACTGTATGATATCACTTATATGTGGATTCCAAAAAATCCAACAAACTAGTGGCTATGACAACAAAGAAAGAGAACAGACTAGTGGTTACCAGTGAGGAGAGGGAAGGGGGAGGGGCAATACACGGGGAGGGGATTAAGAAGTACAAACTTATATATAAAATAAGCTACAAAGATATATTGTACAACACAGGGAATATAGCTAATAATTTATAATATCTATAAATAGAGTATTGCCTTTAAAGATTGTGACCCACTATACTGTACACCTGTAACTTACAATATTGTACAACTATACTTCAATTAAAAAAAAACACATTGAAGTATCACCTCACACTTGTCAGAATGGCTATTAGCAAAAAGACTAGAAATAAGTGCTGGTGAGGGTGTGGAGAAAAGGGAACTCTTGGGCGCACCTTGGTGGGAATGTAAATTGATGCAGCCACTATGGAAACAGCATGGAGGTTCCTCAAAATATTAAAAATAGAGCTACCATACAATCCGACAAAGAATATTACTGCTGTCTTATCCATATGATATTCTATATCTAAACTGGAGACTGTTCAATGTCCTTTGGGGAATTATGAAGATTCCAGAGTGTCAACTTGTTTAAAATCTGTCTTCCTTTCTCTGTAAAGCAAAGTTCACACTCCCCCACCCTCTGTCCCTACCTATTCTTTAGACTTCAGATAAAGCAGGAGCTTCACTTAATGTATGTTCTTTAAATTCCATTTTTAATTTGACTTTAAAAGATACACGGCTCTCTAGTCCTGTTTAATGGTGAAGTTTCTACCATCAAGCATCATTCAGGGACTTCCCTGGTGTTCCAGTGGATAAGATTCTGCGCTCCCAACGCAGGGGGCCTGGATTCGATCTCTGGTCAGGGAACTAGACCCCACGTGCCGCAACTAGAGACCCCGCGTGCCGCAGCAAAGACCCCGTGGGCCACAGCAAAGACACAGGTAGCTAGCTAAACAAATAAATAAATAATTTGGGACTTCCCTTGGGTCGCAGTGGTTAAGAATCCGCTTGCCAATGCAGGGGACACGGGTTCGAGCCCTGGTCCAGGAAGATCCCACATGCTGGGAGCAACTAAGCCCGTGCGCCACGACTACTGAGCCTGCGCTCTAGAGCCCACGAGCCACAACTACTGAAGCCCACGCACCCAGAGCCGGTGCTCTGCAACAAGAGAAGCCACTGCAATGAGAAGCCCACACACTGCAATGAAGACCCAATGCAGCCAAAAATAAATAAATACATTTTAAAAAAACAAACTAAACTTTCCTGGTTCTCTCTCCCAGCAGACATATCCCACATGGATTAACTGACTGTATAAGGATTTCCCATAGCCAGAAACTCCTGCAGATCAGACCCCTTCTGAAGCTATCACTCTCTGGTCATAACACATTCCTACCAGGCTCTGTCAGGTAAGCACACAGCCCTCCAAGGTGTCCCAGCATGCAACAGGTGAACACACCCCACAGAGGGTATTTAGGATCCAAAAAGTGTCCTGTGGCTGTTTCCCCCAAACTCCCCCCATCAACCAGGCTTGAGACAAGATGACAAGTAAAATGCCACACAAGCCACACCTGGATCAACAAGGCAGGGATGTGTCGGCACAAGGAGACCACCTCCGTGTTGGAAAAAAAAAAACCCGTGTGTGAGGGCAGTGAGCCCATTTGTGCTCAGGCCTTCTACACAAGAGCATTTTGACGCAGGAGTAAAAAGTCAGAGAGAGACAGCCTTCAACAAGACAAAGGGGCTGGGGGTGGGCGGAGCTGGAGGGAATAAAGCGTGGTTCAGCGACTCTGGCGGGGCAGCTGACGTGCATGAGACGGGAGGTAGGAGAAGAGCCCACGATCCTCTGCACCGAGCGGTGGTGAGCCCCGGCCCGAGTCCTAAAGGACAGACACGCGGGCAAGTGTCCCGAACGCAACTTCGGGTGCCGGGCTCCAGTTGTAACCATCTTTGACGAAGTCCCCCCTCCCCCGGACATAAGGAAGGCTGCAGGAAGCAGGGGTCTAGCACGCTTCTCTTACACGACTGCCAAATGCACGGTTCTAACGCACCACGGTGCTGTGTGGGACTAAGCCTTTCAGCCCAAACCCAAGAACCAGGGTGTGCATTTACTTTCATAGACGCGTGGGACGCTCTAAAGACAGACCAGAAACAACACGAACTGCAGGATGTGCCTGAGATTCAGAGAAACCCACACCACTCCCTCCCTCCTCCCCACCTCCCCACACACACCCAAGTCGAGGAATAAACATGTATTCCATCCCCACGCAATCCCAGCAGGATGTGGGGCCAGAGCTTAGGACCTCAGGACAGATCTTCCAACAACTCGACTCTCACAGATAAAACCAAAAGGAAAAGAGAATTAGAAGTCATTCTCCAGACAAATTTAGATTTCTCCAAAACCGTGATAAAAATACACAAGCGAGACAGGCTGGGACCTGGAACCCTTGGCCGCAGTTCTTGCACCTGGACAAAGGTCTCCTTGAGCAACAAAATACAAAGAAACTATAGGGGACTAAAAATAAACACAGGCATGCCCAGTTGGGGCAAATTATGGACAAGACAGAAAAAGAGCAAAAAAAAACCCCAGCTGCCACTGCTGAAGAGCCGGGAGCAAAAGCAAGGTGCTGCGCACACCCGCTGCACACAGGGTCCCCGAGGGGCGTGGGCAGACCACCTAAGCTGTCCCTGTGGCCCAACCCTGGGACACACCGCTACCCTCACCCCAGACAAGGAACCACCTCTGGGAGCGAGCGAGGGAACCTTGCTGTTTGTTCTCACTCCCCCCCAACTCCGGCTGCAGCAGGGGCCCCAGTAAAGCCTTGCCTGAATTTGTCTGGCCTCTGACCAATTTCTATTGATGGAGGAGGTCCAGAACCCTGGTCGGTAACACAGGGAAACCCCGAGGGGCCCAGGAGCCCAGCTCACAGTGGGAGCTCCTGCCCAAGACACTCCTTCAGGCCTCTGCTCATCAACATGGGGCCAGATGCAGCCCTAGGATTTTGCCAGAAACCATCAAAGCCCCTGAACTCAAGTGTCATGTTCACACTAGGAAAAAAACTTCACTGTGTTCACGCAAATCCAAAGATTCCCCAGGAAAGAAAGGCAATGGACGTACTTTGTGTGGCCTTTCTGCTCCATCCTAGGGTCCCCAGAAACACCCTATCCTGGGTGCACTGCAGGTAAGACCTAAAACTGTGCCCTGGCCGTGAGCACCCCAGCGTGCGGACACGCCAGGGCCCCAGAGGTCGAAGGGCAAAGGAACCCCAAGTACAAAGAGATGTGGGCTGAGCGGAGGGCGAGCCTGAGCGCGGGCCCCTGCAGGTCTCCTGCACGAGCCTAGCCCAACGCTACAAAATGAAAACATCACAGAGCCATCCTGGGTGTGGATGACCAATGCACGTGGGACAACCCCTACAGTGGGGTGTTATTCACCAGTAAGTAAAGGCATCACGTTCTAATTCGAGCTATAACATGAATGAACCTTGGAAACATTATGGTACTTCAAAGCAGCCTGACTCAAAAGGCCACGTATCCTAGGACTTCCAAGAAATGTCCCAAATAGGTAAAATCTGTAAAGACAAAGCAGGTTAGTGATTTCTGGGGGCTCGAGCGGGAAGACGGAAATGGGGAGGGGCTGCTAAGGGTAAGCAGATGGAAATGTTCTGAAATTAAAGAGTGGTGATGGTTGCACGACTCTGAATATAGTAAAACCCACTGAACTGTCCACTTCAAAAGGGTACATTTAATGTATGCGATTAAAATCATCAAAAATAAAAATGATGCACTTTTCTATAAGTAGGTCACAGTACAATAACAAGTTAAACTTTAAAAAATGCTGTAAGCACTTTTCTAAGGAGCACCTCCTATTAAATTAGAAGCAATCAAGTGAGAGCTAAACTGAATCTCAGATAACCTCGGATTGTTTTCTAGAGCTCGGAGGAAACAAAAATCAATTTCCATTTTGTTGTTACTGCATGGGGTTTCTCCCCAAAGTAAAGGTCACTATTAGAACTCATCGATTTAAGGCTGTTTAGCGAAAGCATACAAAATGAAGTGTTGAGGTCTCCTGGCCCATTCAAAGGCTTTATTATCAGAATAGGAGATTATATATATAAACACAGACATTTATATAACTAATATGATCAATATTACGTATTGTGTATTGTATGTAATGTAACGGAAGAACCAATCCTGACTCCATGTTGGATCTGTTTCTTTCCTTTAATGGCTGCTTCCTATTGTTTTTGTTTACTAAAAGGATACAGTCTATACATAAGGGCCTTCCCCGGGGAACCCTGCCCCTCTGTTAAACCAAAGTGCCTTTGTTCAGGGGGAACATCCGGACCCTGTCTACCTGGGGATGGCTGCAAGAAAGAAGAAATGAACACATCCCCTCCCCGAGGCTGGCCATTCCAAGGGATATTTGCAAATCTTATGGCCTTTTCACTTTACTTCCTCATCTCCTCCCACTCTCTGTGCTATACAAGAAACTGGCATCCAAACCCCATAGGATGGTTATTTGGAGACTTTAGTCTGCCGCGTCCTCGGTCTGCTGGCTTCCCGAATAAAGTCGTATGTATTCCTTGCCTCAAAGCTGCGTCTCCGATTCACTGGCCTGGGCGAGCGGAGTGAGCTTGGACTCGGTAACAGTAATACATGTACATGTGTATCTATACACACATGCTGAATGTCTACTTTGTAAAACACATCTTAGGAGGGAAGACACACTGAAGCAAGGAGCTCACCAGCTCCCCGGTCGTCCCTCAAGCCGCCTCCCTATCTCCAGGGATCCTGTGCAAGACCACTCATTCCTCAACCCCCTGCAGGGGCCTCCAGCTAAAGCCTCGGAGATCAGCTTGAGCTCCTGCAGAGCCCCCCCCCCGCCCCCGCAGCTCCCGGCCTCCCGAGCACCCCGCACTTCCTGCAAGGACCCCATGGGGGCTCCCAGGAACCCCTGTGCCCGGTTACCCTCACAGATGATGCTTCCTTCCTTTCTCTCCACCCGAGCGCCCCCAACATTCCCCACACGTGAGCCCCGATACCCCCTTCTCCCCGCCCTGCTCCAACACCCATCCTCTCCCAAGCTCATCTTGGTCCCAGGTCTCTGTCCTGGACGCAAGCCCACACTGCTAGCTGGTCACCAGACGTCTCCACCCAGCGGTCCCATGTGCTTCTCCAACCAGCTCCAAACTGAATGATCCTTCCTCATTAAATCTCCCCTTTAACTAAACTCTCAAACAAAAAGCATCACAGACGTCACTGATTTTCTGCCTCTCAGGCGACTTACTGGTCTCACCTCTAAAAGGCCGGCCCTGTCCTCCAGGGTCTGCTGCCCATCCCCCACCCCACCCCCGTCAGGACCACCGCACACCTGCTGACTCCCGCCCAGGCTGTCCCCTGTCACCGACCCTGGACCCACACCCCCGGGCCATGACAACGCCGCCCTGCAAGTCCCTTACGGCTCCTCCACAGGGACGCAGCTGGGCGAGTGACACAAGGCATCCCTGACTCACCAGTACCCCGCCTCATCTGTGGCCTCACCCAAGCACAGGGGCAGAACATGCATCCCTAAGTGGGGGCAGGACCATGGGGGGGTCTCTCCTGTTACTCAGCTGTCTATCATGGTTATGGATTTCCTGAATAATTAGTACACTAGAAAGGAAACACTCGAAGGGCACCAATGGTTGTAGCATGAAGAATGGTCCATCGTTCAGCTGCTCCGTCCCTCCTTGGAGGCAACTACCATCACCAGATTTGGGGGAATCCAAATCCCGGAGAGACTGGGACCCAGAGGACTCTTCAGATCTTTAAAGACCGCACCACAGGGTTTTAAGTGCCAGTCCCCTGTTTATGGCTCTTTTCCACAACAGACCAAGATCTCAAGAGGGAGAAGAAGTTGCTCCTCCCTGAATCCGACACACCTGGCACACAGCTGATGCTCGGTCCTCTTTCACTCAAAGAACAAATGAACACCAAGAAGCAGCGGTCGGTGTCATGACAGTGGCAACAAGTGGAGAGAACTCTGCAAGAGGAAGAGCTCAGTGACTAAGGGCTGCTTCAGGACTTTCCCCACATGGGGCCAGTTAGGTTTGCCAGTTTTTTTGTGTTTTTTTTTACTTTTCATGTTGTTGATACACTGGGTTTTTTTAAGAGCCGTTTTAGGTTTACAGGAAAATGAGCGGAAAGTATAGAGTTCCCACTTAACGTGCTCACATTCTATTTCTCTTAACATCTTGAATGGCTGAAGTATAGTCGTTAGAGTTGACGAACAAGTCATGATACATTAACTAGAGTCCACCATTTACAGTAGGGTTCACACTTTGCGTTGTACATTCTATGTGTTTAGCTGAACGTGTATCCACCGTTACAGTATCATACAGCATAGTTTCACTGCCCTAAACGTCCTGTGCTCCAACTATTCGTCTCTCCCCCTCACCTCCAGCTCCTAAGACCCACTCATTCTTTTACTGCCGCTATAGTTTTGCCTTATCCAGGATGGCGCGTAGCTGGAACCATACAGTATGTAGTCTTTTCAGATCGCCTCCTTTCACTTAGCCATACGCATTCAAGGTTCCTGCCTGTCTTTAGGTGGCTTGATAGCTCTTTTTTTATATCTATATAGCTGAATAAAATTCCACTGTCTGGATGGACCACAGTGTGTTTATCCATTCACCTACTGAAGGGCATCTGGATTGCCTCCAGGTTTTGATGACTATTAGAAAACTGCTATAAACATTCACGTACAGGTTTTTGTGTGGACACATGTTTAACTCATTTGGGTTAATACCAAAGAGTGTGACGGCTGCATCATACGGTGAGAGTATGTTTATTTTGTAAGGAGCTACCACACTGAAGTGCGACACAGTGTCTGTACCGTTCTGCATTCCCACCAGCAGTGAATGAGAGTTCCTGTCTCCACATCCTTGCCGGCATTTGGTGCTGTCGGTGTCTTGTATTTTAGCCGTTCTAACAGATGTGTGGTGTATCTCATCCCTAATAACATGTGGATCATTCCTAATGCTTACTTGCCATGTGTTTCTCTTCACTGAGGTATCTGTTCAGATCTTTTGCCCAGTTTTTAATCAGACTGTCTTCTTACCATTAAATTTTCAGGGTTCATTGTATATGTTGAATACCTGTCCTTTACTGGATATGTGTTTTGCAAGTGTTCTCCATCTGTGGTTTGTCTTTTCATTCTCTTAACAGTCATTTACAGATGTTTTTAATATTAAGAAAGTCCAACTTTCTTTCCCCATGGATGTTTTTTTGGCCACTGCTGGACCATCACCATCTTTCTCCTATGTTATCTTCTAGGAATTTTATAGTATTTATTTTTGATTAAGCTAGATTTTGATTTATTTTTCATATAAGATGTGTCTAGATTTTTTTGCATGTTATGCCCAGTTGTTCCAGCACCATTTGTTGAAAAGACTATCTTCTCCCCACTGAATTGCCTTTGCTCCTTTGTCAAAGGTCAGTTGACTATATTTGTGCGGGTCTATTTCTACGCTCTCTACTCTGTTCCACTGATTGATTTGTCTGTTCTTTTGCCCATACCACACTGTCTTGCTGACTGTAGTTTTGTAATAAGCCTTGAAGTGCTTATTACAAAGTCAGGCAGTGCCAATCCCCCAACTTTGTTCTTCTCCTTCAATATTGTGACCTGGTTTTTCCAGGTCTTTGGCCTCCTCCATAGAAACTTCAGAATTAGTCTGGATATCCACAAAGCACACCGCTGCGATTCTGACTGAGACTGTGTTGAATCTATAAAGCAGTGAGGAAGGCCAGCTCCTTTACATGAAGTCCTGTACTTTGCATGTCTCATCCTTCCTGCGTGCTGCCTTCAGTGGTTAGCCCGTACACCCTCCCCACACTTGTCTGCTGCTCCTCTGGGTCCTGAGAAAGAGGAGACCCTCAAGCCCCGGCGTCCCAGCAAGCAGCAGAACCTCCACCAGTGATGCCGAGGGAGATTCAGGACAGCAAGGCCCAGACAAGGCATCCCTGACTCACCAGTACCAGCTCAAACGTCCCACTTTACCAAAGACTTGCCTTCCAAGAAAATCTGAAGAGTAAAATTTTCACTAACATGTCAAAGAAGAGTGCCTCTGGGAGGTAGAGCATCACAGCAGAAAGGAGTTAAACGACACTCATACGCCTAATTCTTTAGCAAGTCACATTTTATCCCCCATACCCCTCCCCCCAAGTTTAAAACATCGAAAGATTTAATAGAAAAAGCCAAGATTAAAGAGATCTATTTTGATTCAGGTCCGATAATGAAGCTCTGTGGGGTGGTGGGGGAGGAGGGGGACGACACTATCAACCCTGAGCTTGACCTCAGGGCAGCTTCTCACCCTCCTTTAAACCGTATCTCCACTGACTGCAACAAGAAAGCTCTCCTGCTGTGTCCTCCACAGATGGTTCCTAGTTGCGATTTTTGGAAGCTTCTAGCTTTAAAAACAGGTTGATCTTGGGCAGTAGTTCAGGGAAATACAGATAGGTAACGTGTGTGCTCTAGCCCAGCAGGCACAGATGCATCGACCAGTGTCTGATAGTGTAAGACACCCACGTGCTAAGGTTTCCACACTGAGTACATATTTCAGGCTTTGCACCTCAGGCAGTTCCTTAATTTTTTTGAGATGTGCTGCGCCTGCAAGTATCGAAAACCACTAAGAGCTAGAAAAAAAGATGAATCCCAATTATCCGTGAAAGGCACACGATCTATCATGAAAATATTCAGGAAGTGTCATACTTACATAAACGAAGTCATTTTATTGAATGGCTTAAGTGAGCTTGTTTCCAAACCAAAGAACTTTAGCTGAGTATTTTATCACTAAGTTTCAAAGAAATCGTGAATGCTTCCATCTGTTTTGCAATACACTTGACACTAAGTATCACAGCATTAAAGCCCACGTGTGTGTGCCTGTGAGGGGGACACCTGCTCAGAAGTCCCTGCAGAGAAGGGGCCACACGTGGAGAACAGAAGTAAGCACCGATTTACTCCCCCAAATCAGAAGGTGTCTGAAATTCAAAAACAACCTTGCTGGAGGATGCGATTAGAGAGGCCACGAGGCCAGGACAAAGCTGCTGTCCTGTCCGAATGATCAGCTACAGAGCAAGAGACACAAGGAGGAGAGGAGGGAGTAATCAGCAAGATGAGCGACTGAGGACACGGCATCCATCACACGTTCAGTCAGCGCACACTTGTACCGGGTACCAGGTAAGCAGCACTTGGAGAGGAAATCAGGGGCTCCTCTACCGGGCCCCATGGAGGAGGCCTCCCTCCCGAGCCGGGCACAGCTTGTCCCACCTCCCAGCTCCACGGCCCTCCACACTCAGGAGCCTCTCCCAAGGTCCCCAGGACAGCTCACCTCTCTACAGCACCACGTGCTAACAATTTCGCGCTGTTCCTGGGCCCTGCCCACTGGCCTCACCGTTTTCCACCTGGAGAAATCTTCAAAGCCGGCCGGAACCTTACCCTTCCAACACCTTCTCCTCATTTTTTTTTTTTTTTGCGGTACGCAGGCCTCTCACTGTTGTGGCCTCTCCCGCCGAGGAGCACAGGCTCCGGACGCACAGGCTCAGCGGCCATGGCTCACGGGCCCAGCCACTCCACGGCATGTGGGATCTTCCTGGACCGGGGCACGAACGCGCGTCCCCTGCATCGGCAGGCGGACCCCCAACCACTGCACCACCAGGGAAGTCCCACAATACCTATTTTATTATGATGTGTGCATATCTTGCTGCTGCCCCTGGCTTGGGTCCTCCTTAAAGGAGGACACTTCACCTTCTTAACCCCCAAATCCCACCCCCTCCGAGTCCGTGATACGCAGCAGAGACCTTAAATCATCTTGTTGAAAGATCTATGCCAAACAACTCACAGCTCACTGAGCACGGGCACCCTCCAACCTCACCTGCACCCTCAGGTGAGGCATGAAAAACAAGTCAGTGCTAGCGAAACAAGCATCCCTTCGTCTGTTGGGCAAATGCTTGTGCCAGAGCGCCTGATGGAGCTAAATACTACAGGCTTTCAAAGAACCTCTGGAGGCGTCTTAAGTCCTTACGGAATTCTTTACATCACAGTTGGTTCAGAAGAGTTGTGTCTAAGTCATACTACAATTGAGGAATAAGCCAGAAAAGGACAATTATGTCTTTGCTGAAACCAGAAGTCAAAGTTTACGCCCTACACCTGTTTTTATCCCTTTCCAATAATTGCTCAGTATCACCATTATATAACTGCTAGGGCTGGACTACCGAGCATGGAACAGGATCCGTTCTAGATACCATGTGATGTGGAAGAATGGTGATACATTTACCAAGAGCAAAAAGAGAGATTCAAGTACCCTCAGAAGGACTTCGGTTGCCTTTGTCAGCCCTGCCGGGCCCCAGAGTTCCGCAGTAAACATACACACAGTCTGCATCTCAGATTTCCACGGCACCGGACAGAGCCGGCACAAGGTGACCTACTTCTGTTTTCTTTGCCCTGCTGTACACTTCCAGTTCTGTGCAGGTAAAAAGTGATCATTACTTGGGTAATTTTCAGGTGGCCATACAGTTTACTCTTCTTTTAGAGGGACAAGAGAGACCGTAAGTTACGGAGAAACATGTTAACACATGTAAGAAGAGCAGTCACGTGCCCCCCACACAGCGGGGAACAGGGCCCCGGAGGGACCCCGAAAACAAAAGGTACTGCCCAGCAAGCATCTGGGCACCGCTACAACGCCAGCCCATTAAGGGAATGTTCCACGTGAAATTAAATGTCACCTGGGCGCTCTACACCAAGGTGATGTCAATGAAAATAATCAGTAAGCAATCAGTAATAAGAACAGAAAAGGGTTTTATTTTAAACAGCTGAGAACCAGCCCGGACGCCCTCTTCCCAGAAACCGCTCCGGAGAAGCAGCTTTTCAGCACAGTTTTATATCTTGTCAGAACAAAGAACATTAAAACAAGTCAGGGAGACATTTTCTCAAGGTTTCAAAATAACAGACCAGCACGTACACAGTGAGTCAACACGGCCTTGGCACCTGGAAAGGGAGGCTTATCATCAAACGAGTAACCAGCTCGCTTGCATCCCAGGAAGAGGGGCATTTAATCTTTATCTTTAACACAGACATTCTTTACTTCTGGTCAATGTGCCCTTTTAATAATTACAGCAGATATACAATATATGTCTGATAGACCACAAACAGGCTGCTTCACTTAGCATCAAATTCAAGTTAACTCATGTGTAAGCCAGAATGACTTCCCCAGACCTCGATATGTGAAAGTTTCTTTTATCGGCGATCGTTTCTTAAAGAAGGTGAGGTCTCTGTCCCTCTAGAATTGTCTTATACTTTACACAATAGAAAAAATCTGAGCTATTTCACATTCAGTCCTGGAACTTGAAGCAAAGTTTTGGAAATAAAAGGAAGGCACAACTTAAATAAAATAACCCCAGGGAGACATTCCATGGACGTAAGTTAAAGATAAAAGGTATTTGTACAGACCTGTTTACAGCTATCCCAGCTAAATCTTAAAACTGAAATTCATCATTTAAACTTCAAGCTCTCCTAACACAAGGTCAACATTCCCATGACCGTGATATTAAAGCATATAACTGTACAGATTCAACGTTAAGCCCATTTCAATTATCGCCACAAGCTTTATTTTGTACTCACAGCACTGCACCTAAAGCGTGGCTAGTATTCAACGTAATAATCCTCGGTGCATCACATTTCTGTGAAAACAGGTTTTAAGATGCCAACAAAAGAGACCTACCTTCCTCCACAGCCCGCTCTCCGCTCCGGCCAAAGCCAGGGCCACGCCCTAGCCCCCACCCCCACCCCGCCCCATTTTATCCTGGTCTCTGATTGCCACTCGCCCCAGCTGGGGTCCTGCGTGAACCAACCCTCTTCCAGCCAATTCATTTTAAAGCGGTTCTTTTCTAATGGCCCCAAGGATGAATCCCCTTTGGCCTCTCCCCACCCTCAAAATGAGTCAAGTTCGGACATGCTTGCTCCCAGATGCCATTTGAAGGCTGTTTCTGCCATGGTTTTTCCACAGAAACCCTTCAGTAGAAAAACCCAGAACCCTGGAAAGACGGTTTACTCTCCAGGCCAATGCATGCACACACACACTCCACGAGTTACCTCTGATAATCCTTTCTAGAACTATTCACACACCTGCCTCAGTTCTTTGCTCCTGGCAATTGTCAGCAGAATCCTAGCCAAGATGGCCCTTTATCGGGATTGTTAAGCTGTGTACGTAGAGAACCAGGGCCCTTTCCTGACCACCTATACAGCTGTTATCAGTTATTTACATTACTTCTCTTCACAGCTCTTGACTACATTTTACTCCGGTAGAATTTCCTCCCTGTTAAGCCTTTATGTCCAATTAAATATAAGATCCCTAAAGCAAGTGACTATGGCTTACAGATCTCCAGAGGCCAGCACAGCATCAGTGCTAATACTACATACACTGTGGTTGATGGAAGAAAACAAGCTTAGTGATGGTTCCCACCAACTATTGCCGATTTGAATCACAGCCAACGCTCCATGACTGGAAACTCAGCCTAGCGAGAGGTACCTTGGGTGTTAGTTAAACTTCATGGAAGTTTTGTGATTTGGCCGCTGTAGGGCTCCGTGTTCCTCCCTCAGCCGCAGCCCATGATGGATGAGGATAAGGCCAGCAGAGCTGGGGCGACAGGAGGCGGAACGGAAGCAAACCCGCCTTCGGAGAAGGCCTGCTGCGAGCCGGGCAATTTGCACGTCCTTTGATTTCAACTTTACAAGATCCCAGGAGGCGAATGTTGTTATCTCGGTTTGAAAGATGAAACCACGGGGGAGTCAGAGAAGTTCGGTGATCTGTTCAGTTCACGAAGCACGAAGAAAGAGCTAGAAGAAGGATCTGACACCGGATCCTTGCCCCCTCCACTCTCATACAGGGAAGGACCAAAATCGACGGCGAGGACGGAGGTAATAACCCACGTGACAACGCAGACAGGACCGCACAACACATGGGCTGCACGTGATCATGTATCAAGTGCTTCGACAGGCATATCTGAGCTGATCGTCACACAGACCTCACCGACAGGCACCACGGTGCGTCTGCATGATCAGATGAAGGGTCTACAGTTCCGTGGCTGGACCACAGCCCCGAGGGGTGCCAGCCATTCGGCAGGATGAGTGTTCACGTCCCTAAGATCAGGGGGCTGGTGCCACTGCCTTGACTGGTAACAGCGGGTACCCAGAGCTTTAGAGCAGTGGCGTGTCTCAACAAGGCCTGGGAGCTTTTCCACCACACACGTGCACACACGTGCACACAAGTGGCCGTACACATGGCTGTGCTACAGCCTTCCTCCCCCTCTCCCATCCACCACCTTCAAGGCCCTTCCCTCCTTAGAGGACATGCTCCTGCCTTAACACAAGGGCCCAGGTGACACATCTCAGAGCCGCCAACTCAGGATCAGTTCCCTTCTGCAGACAGACTGTGAACACTAACGCCTAAAGCCAAAGTAGGGAAAATGGTGCTTCGGCAGAAAACTGTGAATTGCTGCGCCCACACCCTCCGTGGGGATCTGACTCTCGCCTCTCATGGCCTTGAGCTCCGTGAACTGCAGGTAATGGAAGGCAACGCAAAACAGCTCTCTCATAGACAGGGAGATGCTGTCAGGGGATGGCACAGTTATCCTCCCATCGAGGAGCGTGCCAGCTTTGCCTCGGTGCATTTCAACATCCTTGACTCTAAATATGTCAGCCCTTTGGATTATGCTTTGAACTGATTATAACGTGTTACCGGGTCCCCCTCCTCTGTAAGAGAGTCGGGATTTAGCTTTTTTTTTTTTTTCAAATCATCCTTTAACGCAGTGTAGTAACAGGTCAAGAGGCAGACAGCGCAGCCCTGTCCCCGAGGAGACCAGAGTCCCTCAGGGGAGGTGGGACAGCTGCCAGGCTAAGACCCTGTGCGTCAACTTCTGCAGCCCTGCCCGTCACTCAGAGACTTTCAAAATCTGCAGGAAACCTCAGCGGACCCTCCTCAATGCAGAGCCTCCCTGGTCCTGCACACGCATCAGATATGTTATTCCAGAGGGCGAGGGGTCTTTTTCTTCAGGTCCCCTTTCCTCCATGTTGGTGGGTTTGTGGTCATTGAGGCATTCGTTCCGGGCAGAGAGATCTTGCTGGTAGAATTCATGGGTTTCCTGCACCAGGGCATCCCGGGAAAGAGAGGGGCAGACAGGCTGTGAACAGGGGCGGGGGATAATGGTTAATTAGCAGTGTGGGCGTCTGCGGTCTAGGAGGTCAGGAGGGCGCCAGGGAGTTAACTGTACCTCCAGACACTTGGGGGCCGTAACAAAGGTGGGTTTCCCATTCTGTCCGCCGAGTGGACTTTCACCTGTTTATCTCCACCTAGAAGTTTTAATTCTGTTTCTATGGTTAATACTGACTTGAGACTGGTTGTCCAAAGATTAAGTCAACAAGCACTGGATGAGCATCCACGCTGTGTCTGGTACCGTCAGCACAGAGGCAGTGTTCCTCAAAGTGCAGCCAACGGCCCCCTGATCAGAATGGCTACGATTCCTTGTTGGGGTGGAGATCCTTGGGCTCCACCCCAAACAGTCAGTGGGAAATCTCCACGCTAAACAAACTCCTTATCTACACGCAGTGAAGTTTGAGAATTACTGAAAGGGAATCATTATACTAACTAGGCAAGTGGAACGCCTGGACTACAGAATCACCAAATCTGGGTTGCTGGAAGGGGCTTCTATCCCATCGGTACCATGGAGCTCATCATATCTATATGACCTGCCTCACAGAAATGGCAGGACAACCAAGTGGGATCATATACGTGAAAGTGCTTTATATGCTGTGAGAGCAAATACAGATTTAAGGCACCCGGCTGCCTTAAATTCTTCCCAAAACAAATTTGAGTTGATGAATAAGTGACTCAATCAATGACGAGTTATCCAGTGTCCGAGAAGGCGATAGCCCATAAATATCTGTGGATGAATGAATTCTCTGACAGAGGGTGTAATACAACCGTCTCATCTTACAGGTGAACAATGGAGTGGGACAAAACGTCAATGTAACTTGGCCAAGATCACAGAGCTAGACTGTGACGAAATCTTGCCCAGACCAAGAAGGCAGGACACAGGGCCAGGCATCTTTGCGGTGTGGGGCGGGGAGGGAACGGGGGGAGAAACCTGCCATGTGGTCAGGACACATCGTCGCAGAAGGCGGAGACCCCGTTATACCATCAGGCCGAGGATGGAAGGAAATGCTGGGTTAAGCCTAAACTGGGGAAAACAGAATCACACCTGCCTCCAGAAATGGCCATGAATTCTGTACAGCTGAGGACAGAAGGCCCCAGGGGACAAAGACAGGGTCTTCAGTCAAGTGGAAAGAAACAAAGAGCTGATAAATGACATCGCTTCATCTGGAACCCAGTTTCCAAAACGGCCCCCCTGAGGTGGCCCAAGTTTTAAGCCTGGGGACGATTCCGAGCAGGACCGGCCCCAGACCTCCCATCATATGAGAAACACAGGCCACAGGTACAAAATAGGGCCCTGGATGCTGCTTCCCTCAAGATGTTGAATACGTGCATGTCTCAATATTTTCAACCCAAATAGAGGAGGGGCTGCTGTTAGCATCTCGCATGAATAGAAGAAAGTAGTAGGGCTTTTCTGGTGGCGCAGTGGTTGAGAGTCCGCCTGCCGATGCAGGGGACATGGGTTCGTGCCCCGGCCCGGGAAGATCCCGCATGCCGCGGAGCGGCTGGGCCCGTGAGCCATGGCCGCTGAGCCTGCGCGTCTGGAGCCTGTGCTCCGCAACGGGAGAGGCCACGACAGTGAGAGGCCCGCGTACCGCAAAAAAAAAAAAAAAAAAAAAGTAGTAAAGTGACAAGAAACCACTCAGGGATTAATCATAAGGGGTACTGAAGTTAGTCACTCTGCAAGAATTATGGACAATTCAAGCTTCTCCTGGGCAATGTATGTCTTGTCATGCGACACAAAGAATGACAGTAATGGACCACGAGGGGGTTAGAATCTGCTCATTTTGAGAGAACTGGGGAGAGGAAGACAGATCCTCACTTTCTTTTTTTTAAATAAATTTCTTTATTTTTGGCTGCGTTGGGTCTTCGTTGCTGCGCGCGGGCTTTCTCTACTTGCGGCGAGCAGGGGCTACTCTTCGTTGCGGTGTGCGGGCTTCTCATTGCGGTGGCTTCTCTTGTTGCGGAGCACGGGCTCTAGGCGTGCGGGCTTCAGTAGTTGCAGCACGCAGGCTTCAGTAGTTGTGGCTCGCAGGCTCTAGAGCGCAGGCTCAGTAGTTGTGGCACACGGCCTTAGTTGCTCCACGGCATGTGGGATCTTCCACAACCAGGGCTCGAACCCGTGTCCCCTGCATTGGCAGGTGGATTCTTAACCACTGCGCCACCAGAAAAGTCCCAGATCCTCAGCTTTCTGTCAAGGTGACAAGCACTTGGACCACAGGGCTGCCCCGAATCCACACACACTGTCTCGGCTTGCTGTCGCCAGATGCCAGGTCACAAGAAAAACACAGAGGGCGCTCACCTTCCAACTCTGGCACCAGGACCTGCCCTGGAGTCTTCCAGAGATATGAAATCTATAGATAAGCTTGTATAAGTGGGGCTGGGGCTTGGGGAGGTGGGGCGGAGGGAACAGAAACTAATCCAGTGAGGGACAAAGAGAGCAAACCCTAGTATTTAGCTATCCGCGCGTTGCCGACACCCTTTCAGCCCTAATGTGCAGCAAAGCTCTCGGCATTAATAGGAATTTTAATCATCGCAATACGGTCTCAGATGGTCCCAGTTATTCACTTAACAAATACTGGTGTTCTGTAGCAGAAACAGTGATCAAAACCCAATGCCTGTCTCGTGGACCCTGCCGTCTAGTCGAGGGGCAGATAACACACAGATGCATTTATCATATATTCAGCAAAAGAAAAATAAAGGCTAAAGACATAGAGGGTGAGCCCAGAGTTCAGTTTCAGATGCAGAAAACAGCAGCCAGCCCCGTGAGGGCAGAGCATCCTGACGGAGGCCAGAGCACGTGCAAAGGTGCGTTTGAAAGTTGGTGGGGAAGCCACGTGCCGGACGTGCAGGCCAAGAGCAGGAGGGTGGCAGGACAGTCAGTGAGGTCCCCAGGGCCCAGCCACGGAGGACCTGTACCCGCCATGAGCTTTAGACTGAATTCTAAGTGGGACTGAAAAGACACATTAGTATTGGAGCAGGAATTCAGAGCATCTGTTCCCCAGAAACCATCCATCTTTATTATCTCCTTGATCTGCAAAAGTACTACGCTCTTTCGCTTCTTCCCTGAAAATTTCAAATATGTACGCTCTCCTGGTTCATTATTTACATAGTACCTGCTTGACGTGCCCTGGGCCACCAGGAAATGATAAAAGAACAAATGAAGAGATAAAATAACAGCTGAGCGGCGGTGAGGGCACAGAAGGAGGGAATAAATTAAAAGCAACCAAGGGCAACGCTCCGAGAACAAAATGTACATTAGGTAATAAACCGCAGATCTGGCAATGACATTCAGCATCATTTGTGGTTCTGAGACTTTGCGGCATGGAATTAATATACAATGAGGGTCATTAACATATAGGAAGCCTCAATTAGCTACATGGAAGCACTCAATTTATGGAAGAGCGACATATGTAAGATGATCCCAGGGACTGATGAACAGATGCTTCTGATTCTGTCCTGGGGTAAACAGCAGCCAGCCGCATCTCCTAAAATGTGTCACATTTACTTCTGTACTTTAATGCAACTGACACTTCTCTTTAGAAATACCGTCCTTCAAGAAGACAGTCACAGCGTCAAGGGTCTCAAGTCCCAATCACAGCCCTGGTCCCTGACAAGCCATTTGGTGTCCATGGGTCTCAGTGTCGGAGTTTGAAAGTCAAAGTCAGGTCAGTGACCACCCAGCTTCCTCCTCTCCAACAGGTCTGCTCTCTGGTCATGGTCATCCCACACGGCAAACGCTGACCAATCCCCCGCTCTCATCACTGAAGTCACTAAGGCAAGAAGAGGGCCAGCCGCTTGTTTTTTCTGTTTGTTTTTTTTTTGCGGTACGCGGGCCTCTCACTGCCGTGGCCTCTCCCGCTGCGGAGCGCAGGCTCCGGACGCGCAGGCTCAGCGGCCATGGCTCACGGGCCCAGCCGCTCTGCGGCATGTGAGATCTATCCCGGACCGGGGCACGAACCCGTGTCCCCTGCATCGGCAGGCGGACTCTCAACCACTGCGCCACCAGGGAAGCCCGCCAGCCGCTTTTAAAGATTTTTCAGCCCACCTGTGGGAAAATGATGACCCTCGTTAGTAAACAAAGAAATACAAATGAAAGCAGAGGGTTACTGAGGGAGAGCAACAGCAAGGCCTTCGAGAAATTGAAGAGCCTTATTCTGAAAGCACGGCCAGGCCTTGGGTCAGCGATGGAGGAGAGGGTCCCCCAGGTGGGAAGCCCTCTCCCGAGGTCTCCGCCAGCCTCACAGTCACTGGTCAAGGAACATTTCTGGCCTCCATTTTTTTGTTTAAAAAAAAAAGTGGGTTGGACTTCCCTGGAGGTCCAGTGGTTAAGACTCCGCGCTTCCACCGCAAAGGGCGCAGGTTCGATCCCTGGTTGGGGAACTAAGATCCCACATGCCATGCGGTGCGGCCAAAAAAAAAAGTGGGTCTAACTCCACACTATATTTTAGCTTAAATAAGAACCAAAATAGTAACCAGACTCGGTTGTTAACTTAGATGATCAAATCAGGTTGTAAATCTTTCGAAAAGTAAGTCTGATGGCAAAGTATAAAAGATATTCCCACCAAACTACTTGATTTATTTATTACAGTACTTCACATAAAAGCGAGCACAGGGGGCTTCCCTGGTGGCGCAGTGGTTAAGAATCCACCTGCCAATGCAGGGGACACGGGTTCGAGCCTTGGTCTGGGAAGATCCCACATGCCACGGAGCAACTAAGCCCATGTGCCACAACTACTGAGCCCGTGTGCCACAGCTACTGAAGCCAGTGCGCCTAGAGCCCGTGCTCCAAAACAAGAGAAGCCACCGCAATAAGAAGCCAGCGCACCGCAACTAAGAGTAGCCCCCGCTCGCTGCAACTAGAGAAAGCCCGCGCGCAGCAACAAAGTCCCAACGCAGCCAAAAATAAATAAAAATAAGGTAAATTTATTAAAAAAAAAAAAAAAAAAGCTAGCACAGGGTTCAATTTTTGTTTGGGTTTACTGAACTAACAAATGGATTCATCTGGCATCATGGGGGCACACCCACGCGTGTCCTGCTCAGATGCTGTGGGCCCAAGACAGCACAGGCTGGGGGGCCAGCCGGCTTTGCTGCTTCCCTGTGAGTCCATGTGTCCCTAGGCCTCTGCCGCCTCTGGCCACCACGACCAAATGCACTGCATCCCCAGGTGATCACGTCTGCCTTTTGCTGGGGTCTGAGGCCCCTCCCCTGAGCCCTCCAGCAGACACCCGGCCAGCAGCTTGGTGGACGGTAAGTTCTAAGCTCTGCCTTCCTTAAGTGGGTCACTTTGGCACCTAATACACTGAGCCCAGCCTGTGGAAAGCAGGTGATCTCTGCACAGTCAAATCATGTTTCCACAGGAAACGAAGCCATGATTAAAAGATAAATCCCTTTCGCCACTTCCGGTCCCTGAACACTGTGGCTTCAGCTATAGCTTTTTACAGTAAACAGTTTCCTACTTCTGGTTACTGCTTTATGTGCACTCACTGGCCTGCAGGAGCGGTCAGGCAAACTCGGCCCATCGTTAACTAAATCCCGGCACGACTGCCCTGAAGGACCCCTGCATGGACTCGGCCATTCTCATATTCCACGCAGCTCCACGACCCGCCCTGTACCTGCCCTGGCGGGGCCGTCTGTCTGTCCGTGCAGTGCCCCCGGCCCCACCCCAAGCCCACTCAAGCGAATCTTCAGTTTACAAAGTGGCCCGTATTTTAAGTCAGACCATTCCCAGCACACCCTGCCAATTTCGCTAAAGAGAAAGCCACACGTTCATTTGGGTCTCAGGCAAGAAGAAACCGATCTACAGGCAGACAGAAACTGCGTTTTATTTATACAGTACAAGAAGGAGAAGAGTTTTGTCAGGAAATTTTACAGTTCTTTTTACTAATTTGTTTTAAATGCTGAGAAAGAGAAGGTAAAGATCACCCAGAATCCCACCATCTACAGGAAGGAAGTGACACCAACTCCCCGTCCACACTGCATGTCCTCCCGGGATCTGCCCCCTTTCTCCTACATGTATACACAGACACACACACACCCTTTTCTTACATAAAATAGAATCACGTGGTAACTTTTTGACAGTGCCTTCTAAGCATCTTCTCAGGGTCATGACTACAAAGCTACGACTCGGCACCGCTAGATGGATGCACGGAATTTGGCATACCTGTGCCCAGTCTCCTAACGATGGTGGAAACAATTTTTTTTTAAATTCATTTTTGGCTACGTTGGGTCTCTGTTGCTGTGCGCAGGCTTTCTCTAGTTGCGACGAGCGGGGGCTACTGTTCGTTGCGGTGCGCGGGCTTATTGCAGTGGCTTCTCTTGTTGCAGAGCACGGGCTCTAGAGTGAGCGGGCTTCGGTAGTTGTGGCACGTGGGCTCAGTAGTTGTGGCTCGCGGGCTCTAGAGCGCAGGCTCAGTAGTTGTGGCACACGGGCTTAGTTGCTCCGCAGCATGTGGGATCTTCCCGGACCAAGGCTCGAACCCGTGTCCGCTGCACTGGCAGGTGGATTCCTAACCACTGCGCCACCAGGGAAGTCCCGATGGTGGAAACATTTTTGCTGACATGACAGATGACGACTTTCCAAGGTAGACAGGGACTATTAACCTTGCTTTATGTGTAAAAAAATTAAGGATGAGAAGGTTAAGTGCCTTATGGAAAGTCACAAGGCTGGTAAGTGGAGAAGCAGGACACAGATGTTAGACTCCAGGCGCCCTCCTGGTCCCAGCTGCCTCTTGTGAGCCACTAACCAGGTGCAAACACCCTCGGACATCCTCTCTGTGGCTGACGAGGACACGGTGTGAGCGGGGAGAAAACCTTCATCTTCATCTTAGCAAAAGAAATCATCTTAGCAAAAGAAGTCTTCCTCCTTGAAATGGATGGTGTGAAGCTGATAAGAGGGGTTGTTAAAAATATGTCTGACAACATTATAAATAAGCCATTGTCTTTGGCCAGTATTGACCGATGGGCAGCTTTCTAGAGAAGGGATAAGGGAAGTATCTAATGGGGGTGGGGTGGATAGGAGCCCAGCACTCCTGGAAGACAGAGTCGCTAGGAAGCAGGGATGCTGACAACAGCTGGATGGACCTCGCAGGACCCCACACGGGAAGATGAGAACAGCAGGAAAGAGGATGGTGGAGGGAGTAGTCCGGGAAACGTGGACGCAAGTGGTGGGCCCAGGAGGAGGGCAAAGCCAGTTCCTGGAATTTCCCAAAGTGCAATTCCTGGGAAGACGTTGACTCAGCCTGTTGACAAGGGGTGAGGCCACAGCAGGGCTGGTCAGTGGCAGAGAACGTCCCTCCAGTCCTGACGGCAGGCTTAGCAGAGCACACGCCCGCCCTGCTCACTGGAGGAGTTGAAACCCGTGGGCTGATTCAACACAGTCTGCTTTACGAGGGTACCAATCTTTCCGGTTTACTTCGAACTAATTTAGTCCTCCAGCAAATATTTCCTGAGAGCCTACAGTGTGCTGTCGCTGCGAAGGACCCTGAGAACAGAAGGGAGAAGAAGATACAGCATCCAACGGGAGAGACTGGAATGCAAATAAATACAGGACAGTGAACGAACGTCTCCCTAGAAATAGACAACGGTGCACTGGGGCTTTCGGGAAAAGTTAAATCCACACTGATGAGAAGAGAGAGGAAACGCTTCTCAGAGGAAAGAGCCTTTGGCCGGGTCTTGAAGACAAAGTGAATTCAACACTCAGAAACTGGAGGGAACATGCTCTCGAAGGGGGAGAAGGCCCTAGAAGCACCCTCTGCACAAACTCATTTGCACGTGTAAGTGCCACAGCCCCGTGTGTGCTGGGAACCAAGGCCCTGCGGAGGGGCCGCACAGAAGCCCTGCTGCACGAAGTTTCGCACTTATTCTGGAGAAGCGCTGCCCTAGGGCGGCTTCTCTGGCCCTTGCTACTCACTGTAAAACGATTAGGTGTCGGTGCAACAGAAAATTTTTCCACCACTGTCAGCAAACTTAAAGGCCCATAGTCCTTCCTACAGATAAGGCAGTACATCCTATTTCCTCGGTGAATGTTAATTTTTTAAAATATTTTCCATGTTTTTCCCCACTTGCCCTCTGATTCAGAGGCAGTAACCACATTAGACCCAAGTTTCAACGTCCCTGGTATAAACCTTTGTCTCTTCCTGAAGGTCATGATTTATCCTTCTAAGAACCCGAAATAAAACATTATCATCGGGGCTTCCCTGGTGGCGCAGTGGTTAAGAATCCTCCTGCCAGTGAAGGGGACACGAGTTTGATGCCTGGTCCGCGAAGATCCCACATGTCGTGAAGCAACTAAGCCCGTGCGCCACAACTACTGAGCCTGCACTCTAGAGCCCGCGAGCCACAACTACTGAAGCTCATGCACCACAACTACTGAAGCCCGTGCGCCTAGAGCCCGTGCTCTGCAACAAGAGAAGCCACCGCAATGAGAAGCCCGCACACCGCAACGAGGAGTAGCCCCCTGTCGCCGCAACTAGAGAAAGCCCGCACGCAGCAACGAAGACCCAGTGCAGCCAAAGATAAAAAAAATAAATAAGTAAATTTATTTAAAAAAACAAAAACAAAATTATCATCCTCTTGAATCACTTTCTCCATTTACGCTTACAGGTTATCTATTTTACCATCTCTGTCTTACTTCCACCTAGCTATTTGCTATGCTATTTGGAATTTTTCATCATAGATCTTGCGTCCTGGATGTCAGAGGTCTCGTCTTTTCGTTTTGTATTTTTCACACTCTGTAATGATCACGCTCAGACTGAGAAACAAACGTCGTAACCGTCTCCTTCCTCCCCCAAAAGAACCGAGGCCCAGGCAAATCCCTTTTCTGTAAATAGACACAATCGACATTAGTACTGAGCCTGCAGACTGAGTCAATACTTCAGTAGACAGAGTGTATCACGGCAGAGACAGGATGAAAGCCAGCCTGCGGGTCTAGCCTGCTGGTGTTATTTCCAGAAATTGTTGTTTGCAGAAAAAGTGAGCTTTACAGGAATCAAAATAAGAAAGAGCATACACCCGTACAGTCAGAGAACAGAAAAAATTTTAAAAAGAAGATTTTCAAATAACAATTCCATAAGATGAGATACAAATTTGCAAACTATAATTGAAGGTACTAAAGTCAAGCATCAAAATAGTGCTTTATTAAAGTGTTATAATTCTTTTCATGTCTTCAGAAAGCCCATTATGTCCACATTAGAGCTGCTCCTTGTGCAACACTCCCAGAGGACCACAGTGTTGTTCTGCATCTATAATCAGAAATTAAAATTATTAGACAGAAAATCAGTTTCCAGGAACCATGAGAGCTGTTCCAAAGCACAAGAGAGCTATGAGGATTCCCTAAATTAAACTGTCTTTTAAAATAAGGCCAAGAGGGCTTCCCTGGTGGTGCAGTGATTGGGAGTCGCCTGCCAATGCAGGGGACACGTGTTTGAGCCCTGGTCAGGGAAGATCCCACATGCCGCGGAGCAGCTAAGCCCATGAGCCACAACTACTGAGCCTGCGCTCTAGAGCCCGCGAGCCACAACTACTGAAGCCACACGCCTAGAGCCCGTGCTCTGCAACAAGAGAAGCCACAGCAATGAGAAGCCCGCGCACTGCAACGAAGAGTAGCCCCTGCTCGCCACAACTAGAGAAAGCCCGCGTGCAGCAACAGACCCAATGCAGCCAAAAATAAATAAAATAAATTTTTTTAATTATTATTTTTTAACATCTTTATTGGAGTATAGTTGCTTTACAATGGTGTGTTAGTTTCTGCTTTATAACAAAATGAATCAGTTATATATATACATATGTTCCCATATCTCTTCCCTCTTGCGTCTCCCTCCCTCCCACCCTCCCTATCCCTCCCCTCTAGGTGTCACAAAGCACCGAGCTGATCTCCCTGTGCTATGCGGCTGCTTCCCACTAGCTATCTACCTTACATTTGGTAGTGTATATATGTCCATGCCACTCTCGCTTTGTCACAGCTTACCCTTCCCCCTCCCCCTATCCTCAAGTCCATTCTCTAGTAGGTCTGTGTCTTTATTCCTGTCTTACCCCTAGGTTCTTCATGACATTTTTTGTTTCTTAAATTCCATATATATGTGTTAGCATACGGTATTTGTCTCTCTCTTTCTGACTTACTTCACTCTGTAGGACAGACTCTAGGGCTATCCACCTCATAAAATCAGGTCAAGCATATTTGGGGGGAGAGAAGAGTTGAAGGTAACGGCTTAGTATAGAAAACCCATAAATAGAACTCATTAATAAGACGTGAATACAATACTTGGAGAGTTTTTACTTTGCTATACTACAAACCTGGCGACCAAGTAATTATCCACTGGCGGAAGACTGAGAAAAACGTCTCTCTGCAAGATGAACACGTCACCGCACGTGATCCCGCCCCGGAAACAGGGCGTTCCCCGCAGGGTCTTCAGTGCTCTCCACCTTGTTTCAGCGGGACCCGAGGGGCGGGGCTGACTTGCCAGGGGCCCTGACCACACTTGTTAATGCCAGGGGAGAGAGCGCCCCTCTGGCGTCAGTGGGAACGTTATCTTTGGCCACGAGAGACACCAGCTCCGCGTTAATAAAATTAGACTGATACCACCAGCTCTGTCTGCAGCAGCTCCCGCCACCGGTGCAAATGCACATGTCCTGGGACAGAAGCCACAAATACTCTCTTCAATTTAGCCACTTCCTTCCAGGCCTTTCGATCACGTCCCCACTGTGAAATGTCTTAACAGCTGCTGTCGTCTTCCCCATGAGACCCTGGCACAAGCCTCCTATAGAGGAAATAATCCCTACTTCCCAATCCCATACATTCCCCGAGACCTCAAGAGGAAGGGAGATTCTATTGACGTCATTGGGAATTTGGGATACAAGTGTCAAATTCAGACTCTGTTTCGGTATTACCACAGCTGATTCGGATTGCACTTTCCAAGACACAGAAAGCTGAAGAGTTTGACTTTTTAAGTCGCCTTCCTTGCTTGGTGGATTTTAACTCTTGGTCATGAGTAAGGGGAGCATAAAACCCAACTGCCTTCGCCTTCCTTTCTTGGTGGATTTTAACTCTTGGTCATGAGTAAGGGGAGCGTAAAACCCAACTGCCTTCCCCTCCCTCAGGAGTCTGGGCCCAGGGCGGGGGAAAATGCCAAGTGTTGAGGCTGAAGGACCATCCTTCTTGCTCCCTGCAGACCCGCACCCTCAACGTCTCATCCCCACTCAACTGCTCTCTGGCCTGACCCTTTCAGAAGTGTTTGCATGTTCCCAGGGGACCTTGAACCTAGAACGTGATGGGACGGCCCGAGCCTCTGCTGTCAGCACACTACTGCCCGCCCCTGACGTGGGCCTGATCTGGACATCGGGGCCCCCAAAGCCCCTCGGAAAGGAGGACGCTGCTTCTTCACAGAGGGACCAATTCCTCTTGCGACCATCAGGGTGCAACCAGACACATTAAGGCCAGCAAGAAAGAGCCAGGATTGCACCTATAAACGGACAGGAAAAGCTCATGGATTTCTCACAGTAGGCAGTCCTTGAGGATGTATGACTTCCAGAGAGTTCTGGACAGTGAAAACAATCCAGGCTGCCCACAAAGACAGATGTCACCGAGGCCTCAGGTGAGGCATTGACAGCGGAGAAGAGAGGAACTCAGCCACAGCTGCTCCGGTCACTTACTGCTCTGGAGGGACCGGTGGGAGAGGGCGGCCCACTTGGATTCAAGAGCAGGAAACTTCAACTGTTACGGAAACCTTAAACTTTCACAATAGTTTGACCACGGCAATCTGAGGAAACTGCTGTTCCTTCCATCTCTCCTTTATTTAGTAAATGTTCACTGCGAGCTGCTGTGCCCTGGAACCCGGGTAGGCAGGGGTAACACCGCGACTTACAAATTAGCCTTTGCCAACATCGGTTTCCCATCTAACGCCGTGCTCCCCAGCCACCCAGGTGCCCGACCAGACATCTGCGCGGCTGGCTGGCCGGCCTCCTGTCTCCCCCGCATCCCCACACCGCATCAAGTCTCTCCTGTGAGCATCCATCCCTCCGTCCTCACTGCCGTGCCCGGATGTGCCCCCCATGCATTCCTCTCCCGTTAACCGTTTCCTGGACATCATCCCTTTCCTCTCCAAGCCTTTCGCCAGAGTGGAACCAGAGTCAAAACTCTCTAGAGCAAATCCCATTGTGGGACCTTAAAGTCCTTCAAAGGATCCTCCACCACCTTGCAGAAGAAGTTCAAGTTGTTTAATGGGGCTGGGCTTTCCCGCTCCCCAGACTGGACACGCCCAGCACCCCCCATCCCACAGGCTCTCCTTCCAGGGCTCTGCTCAGGCTGCTTCCGGTGCCCTGAACCCTCGTGTCACCCACACCCTCCTTCACACGACTCAGTCTTACGTGGAGCCTCCTCTGGCCGCCACGTCTGGGTGCCCCCTCCCGGGCTCCCCTCCCCCCCTGCCGTGGCACCTATGCATCACTCTGAACAAGCCTGTCAGCTCATCTGGATCCCCCCAGCCCCCCAGCACATCATCAGGGCCTGCACACAGCAAGTAACCAACGAGCGTCCCAATGGATGGATGAGAACACAGATGAGTGGCCCCTCCTTCCTTGTGCTTCTAGATTTATCATCTGTGATAAAGTGAACTGATACCTTTCACGCAGGTCATCGAATCATAGATGTGGGATTTTCCTGGATACTCCCAACTTCAAGGTCTCTACTCCTCTAACCTAACCTTCAAAGTGTCATGGCTGCAACTAGCTAGGAAATGCCTCAAATCAGTGGGCGACAGTCCCTTAAAAAGTAAGTATATGTTAGAAAAATATATTTCAAGACCATGTGTTCCCGTTGGGTTCTGGGAAGATATGGTGGCCACACATACAGAGGGAAGTCCCCATCTCGCTCTAGAGAAAGCTGGCCTGGAAAGAAAACATCTGGATGCAGAGGAGATGAAAACTGATTCAAGGTCACCCGGGGAGCTCCTGGCAAAGGTGGAGGTTGACTCTATAACCCATACAGCTCAACCTGAATTCTGCTTAGCGATGTTTCTTCCATATTCTCTCCGGCACCAGTCTGCTCCAGCTCAGCACTACTAACCAAGGTGGGCTGTTTCACGGGACAAGAACCATTCTACCAAGGAAGCCCCTCTAGGTGGGTGTGGGGAACTTAAAATTCACAGGACCCTACTTCCACTAGTCTTGAATTGGCACCCAGCCAGACTCAGCCACCCTCTACTGAAAGGCAGACAAAGAATGAGACAAACGGAGACAAGTCCTCAGCTTGTTTTTTTGTTTTTTTTTTTTGCGGTACGCGGGCCTCTCACTACTGTGGTCTCTCCCGTTGCGGAGCACAGGCTCCGGACGCGCAGGCTCAGCGTCCATGGCTCACGGGCCCAGCCGCTCCACGGCATGTGGGATCTTCCCGGACCGGGGCACGAACCCGCGTCCCCTGCATCGGCAGGCGGACTCTCAACCACTGCGCCACCAGGAAAGCCCCCTCCGTTTGTTGTGATGCAGGCCCAGGGGCCAGCAGCCCAGCAAACCAACAGGGGAGACAAGCTCTTTGTAAAGGGCACTTTCAATCAATCCTGCCCTTTCACCCACTCAGAAAGACACATCCCCCAACACGCAGAGGCCCCGCGGCTACGACGCCTGCTCGTGGCTGATTTCCTGCCTCTCGCACACACCCGCTGCCTTTACCCCCTGAACCAAAAAGCACTTGTCTTTGTCACTCACAGTCTGGCCTAAAGTGTATTCACTGCTAAAAAGAAGAACAGCTTGAAGCAGAAGAATAAGGACGAAAAATGGTTATTTTGGGAGAAAAAAGCTTTGGGCTGCCTCTTAAAGGGAACAAAAGCCTCCTATTACAGCCCGAGCAAGCGTTTATTAATAATACTGCTGCAGCCTTTTTCCCAGATTCGATTTATAACCCGAGAGACACAAACACCTGCGCCGGTGAGGCAAAGCCCAGGAGAAAACGCTGCTTCTATGACAGCATCATGCCGGTAAGCTGCAGATCCCAGTTTTAACGCTTTCAGTGAAAAGAACAACGCTCCCTTTCGTTTGTATAATACTGAACCAATTTAAAGGGCTTCTGCATACTTTTCATTTTATCCTTATGACTCTGCTAATGCTGGAAGGGCAAAGAACATATTCAAATTTTACGGAAAGAACAGGCGTCTCAGAGCAGGTAGGGACCCGTCTCATTTCCCAGCTGGGCGGCACTAAGTGCCTAATCGATTCATCTTTGTATAAACCCAGTGTGGCCGTTGTTCAGTGAATTGAACAAAAGTCAACAATTAATGACAGTTGAGAACGTGATCATAAGAAAGAGACACTAAATAATAAAAGACCCATCGTGGAGCCGGGCAGTAACAGAACCCACGTGCACTCAGACTGTCACCTCTTAACCTTACCCACGCTTTCAGTAAAACGTATCACGTTGCATGGGACCTAAATCTATACAGATCTCCCTCCTCTCCTCACTGTACCCGGTGGCGGCCACTGTCCAGCCCCCAGCGCCACACCCCAGACTCCACGGCGAATCCACGGCGCCAGCCGGCCAGTGCTTCTGTTCCCCAGATGGGGGCCTGAGCCTGACTACACCTCACGTTGTATGGACTCAGCACTAAAAAAGTGGAACCAGGGACATGCTGGCTGCTCCTCCGTGCAACGGAATCTGATAGCTTTACTTTTTAATCCGTGTACTTATATATTGTACATTATGATAGATGGTTGCTTGTTGGCGTTTTGCAAAGCACATTCTCAACCACGAACAGGTATTGAGGAAAAGGTCCCTGCTGCCCACTGTGATCCTCCCTGAGCTCTGCATCCCCTGACACAGGCTGCTCCAGGGTGCCCACCATGGCCAAGACACCTTCTGCACGGCATCCTGCAAGGACAACAACGTAAACATCGATACTAGTAGGTTTCTTTTCTTTCCCAAAGAGCAGAACTAACCCAAAGGGCTTCAACTTAAATTATCTTTCACACTTGTTTAATGCCTACGATGTTCAATGCACTGAAAGAGAGGTAAGGTGAGCCTCCTGCCTTCAAGGACCCACAAGGAGAGTTAAGTAATTTAAGTCCTTCTAGGATAGCGTTTTGTTAACTGACTTTCCTGCTATGTCCTTCACTAGACTAAGAACTTCTAGGGGTCAGGGATTATGATTTTGAGTTTGTTTAACCCGATCATAGCTCAGCGCCTGGCACTTTGGAGGCCCTCAACAAATGTTGCTGAATGATGAATAAACAAAATAACTAAATAGTTTCTTTAATTGAAGTACAGTTGATTTACAATGTTGTGTTAATTTCTGCTGTACAGAAAAGTGATTCAGTTACACATATATATACGTTCATTTTGATATATATATTCTTTTCGTTTTGGGTTTATCATGGGATATTGAATGTAGTTCTCTGTGCTGTACAGTAGGACCTTGTTGTTTATCCATCCTATATATAAAAGTTTACATCTGCTCACCCCAACCTTCCACTCCATCCCTCTCCCAACCCCCTCCCCCTTGGCAACCACCAGTCTGTTCTCTATGTCCATGATTCTGTTTCTGTTTCATAGGTAACTTCCTTTGTGTCATATTTTAGATTCCACATATAAGTGATATCATATGGTTTTTGTCTTTCTCTTTCTGACTTACTTCACTTAGTATGACAATCTCTAGGTCCATCCATGTTGCTGCAAATGGCATTATTTCGTTCTTTTTTATGGCTGAGTAGTATTCCATTGTATACATTTACCACATCTTTCTCCATTCATCTGTCGATGGACAGTTAGGTTGTTCCCACGTCTTGCCTATTGTAAACAGTGCTGCTATGAGCATAGGGGTGCGTGTGTCTTTTTGAATTATAGTTTTGTCTGGATTTATATCCAGGAGTGGGATTGCTGGATCATATGATAATTCTATTTTTAGTTTTCTGAGGAACCTCCATAGTGTTTTCCACAATGGCTGCACCAATTTACGTTCCCACCAACAGTGAGGAGGGTTCCCTTTTCTCCACACCCTCTCCAGCATTTGTTATTTGTAGACTTTTAAATGATGGCCATTCTGACTGGTGTGAGGTGATACCTCACTGTGGTTGATTGCATTTCTCTAATAATTAGCACTGGTGAATATCTTTTCATGTGCTTTAGAATACGTAAATAATTGATGGAAGAATGGATCGATGGACAAATGGATGGATGCGCAAAGAATAGACAGAATGATAGGAGTTCAGGGTAGGGGACAATTACTGCTGGTTGGAGTACAAGAGGGAGAAAATGCTTGAGCTGAATTTATCAATAATAAAAATGCAGACTAATCCTCCCATTCAAGAGTCTTCCTCTCTGTTACTGGTTCTGCCCAGAGGCAGGATGTACCTCAGAAACTCACTCTATTCTATCTCATGCCGCTTTACCTCCAAATTGCCCTGTCCCCTCCCACCACCACCTCCATCTAGATCTATACAGCCTTTGAGACATAACTGAGGATAACCAGGTAAACGGATAAACAGATTGTGCTACATCCATGCAAGAAAATACCTGTCAGTGATACACAGGGATGAAACCACAGACAGGAGTGAACCACAAAGGCAGTACGTGAAGGAAGCCAGACACAAAAGCCTGCCCACAGGCTTCCCTGGTGGCACAGTGGTTAAGAATCCGCCTGCCAATGCAGGGAACACAGGTTCGATCCCTGGTCTGGGAAGATCCCACATGCCGTGGAGCGACTAAGCCCGTGCGCCACAGCTACGGAGCCTGCGCTCTAGAGCCCATGAGCCACAACTACTGAAGCCCGCGTGCACAGAGCCTGTGCTCCGCAACAAGAGAAGCCACCGCAATGAGAAGCCCACGCACCGCAACGAAGAGTAGCCCCCGCTCGCCACAACCAGAGAAAACCTGTGCACAGCAACGAAGACCCAGCACAGCCAAAAATAAATACATTTATTAAAAAAAAAAAAAAGAAAGAAAGAAAGAAGGAGGGACTCCCCAGGCAGTCCAGTGGTTAAGACTCTGCGCTTCCACTGTAGGGGGCGTGGGTTCAATCCCTGGTGGGGGAACCAAGATCCTGCAAGTCACGCTGTGTGGCGGGGTGAGGGGAAGGGGGGGAGGAAGGAAGGAAAGAAGGAAGGAAGTGAGCTATAAGCCATGAAAAGAACCTTAAATGCATATCACTAAGCAAAAGAAGCCAATCTGAAAAGGCTACATTCTGTATTATTCCAACCAGAGAATATTCTGGAAAAGGCAAAACTATGGAGACAGTAAAAAAGATCAGTGGTTGGCAAGGGCCGGGGGTGGCGGAGGGGAATGAGTTAGCGGACCACAGCGGGCAGGGATGCATGTCACTATACATTTGTCACCATGTGACCCTACAGCACTAACTTCAGACTTAACACACACGTCATCACATCCCAGATGCCACCTCCCTGGCCTCAGTATAATACTGCTGGCATTATCCTGGTGTGTCCTGTCAACACACCATCCTGCATAGAAGAGCCTGGATGAGGGACTTGGAAGCACAGAATACCACTCCCACCCTGAGCATCTTGCCGTACTCCACAGACACACCCATAAAGCCCAGATCTCTACTGAAATCACAGACTGCAGACCACACAGCTCTTCATTATACAGACTCACCGACTAAGAGTCAAATCCTATCCCTAAAGCAAAAGACCCACACACCACTGATGCAATTTATCAGACCACCAGTAACAACACAAGCATCATCTGGGTTACCAGCACTGTACATATGATCACTGCCCAAAGTTTCATCAGTGTAGTTCAGAAGAAATTCCTAAAAACTCAAAGTCATGAACAACCTACAGAGTCTCACTTCATCCCCCAGTAATAAAACCTACCCCGTTTTCTCAACAAGACTCAGTACCACTAACAGCCTGATGGTGTTTGAACATTACCTACTTGGATTTTTTTTCTTTTGTATCTACTTCTTCTATTTTTTTCTGGGACCCTCATTGAAGAAAGTAATACGTTATGGAGAAAATAGACACTGAGAGGGAAACATTTTAAAAATGTGTTGCTTAAAAAAAAAAAAAAACCCAACTCAACGCCAATTAATGACTGGCCTCTGGGAAGACGATGCCACTGGTTGTGAAGAGAGCCAGCTGCTCTCCCCGGACAGAGCAGCACGTGGTCAGAAGTTCAGTCCACCATAAATCGCGAGTCTATAACGTCTGAAGATCCTCCCTGCAAAGATCAACGGATAATATCTGACGACGAAGACTCTCAAGCAACTAGGTTTTATGAGACATTAGGTTCAAAGAAATACAGTAGGACTTTGCAGTATTATGACCCAGTTCATTTTCCAAATTAACTCTAGGTGGATCTTAGATTGTGCCCAAGGGAGATTTTCACTCAGTGTAAGAGGAAGACAAAACAACCCTGACAAGAACACAGCCAGAGCCCGAAGACACAGGCCGTGGTCTCCATCAGCATCCCTGGAGCCCCGGCGGGTCCTGGCTTCACCCCTCCCAGCCTTGCTTCCCTCATCTGGAAATGCGAGTGATGGACTGCTGGATGATTTTATTCCTGAAAGTCTGTAATTCCACGGACAGTCGATCGAAACTGTTTGGACAAGATGATCTCTCATCGTGTTGTCCAACAGAAATAGAATGCAACGTTTAAACATATGCAATCTGAAATTTTCCGGTAGCCACACTAAAAAGAAGAAACACGGAAAATCATTTTAATGATATATTTTTTATTAAACATGGCATACCCAAAATATTATTTCAATATATAACACTCATAAAATATTATTAATGAACGTTTTACATTCCATTTTTGTAATAAGTCTTCAATATCCAGCGTGTACTTTCTGCTTATAAGAAGCTTGCTTCTGGGCTTCCCTGGTGGCGCAGTGGTTGAGAGTCCGCCTGCCGATGCGGGGGACACGGGTTCGTGCCCCCGTCCGGGAAGATCCCACATGCCGCGGAGCGGCTGGGCCCGTGAGCCATGGCCGCTGAGCCTGCGCGTCCGGAGCCTGTGCTCCGCAACGGGAGAGGCCACAACAGTGAGAGGCCACAACAGTGAGAGGCCTGTGTACGGCAAAAAAAAAAAAAAGCTTTCTTCTGACTCACATTCCCTGTGTCCAGCAGCCCTGTGCGCCTGGCGGCTCCACACTGGATGGCACAGACCTAGAGGGATGCCTTCAGCTTTGATAACGTCTGACTCTATGCAGATATCCTGAGCCCCCTGAAGGACAAATATCAGACCAGCGAGAAGGAAATACAACTTTTCTACTTGCCCACTATCAGAAAGCTCCTCCCTCGCTGCTCACCTGCCTGGTGTCCAGCTCTCCAGCTCATGTTTCCATAGTCACCCTCCCTTTTCATCTCTGATGCTGCCCTGGTTCAGGCCATCGTTATTTCCCACGTGGGGTATTGCAGCAGCCCCTAACTGTGCGCTTTGTTCGCAGTCTTCACTTATGCCCTGTGTTTCCGTCCAGCCCGATTCATTTTCACGGGAGGCCCCTTCTCAGTCACCTGCCCACGCTGGTGTTTCCACCCCCCCCCCGAGAAAAGTGCCTGAACCCTAACTCAGAAGCAGAGCCGAGTGACGCATTTCCAAGCATCAGGAAGGGTCCACGTGCACACGAGCGCAGAATGGACCCAGAGCATCTATTTGTTATCGGAACCAGTAAAAATGAACAGTTCAGGTACTTTGGGGAAGGGACAGGCAGGGCAGGGGACACAACAGAAACCGCATGATCGTACACTTCTAGCAATTTGGTCAGGCTACACTCCACTGCTGAGTGAGTCCCCTGAGATTCCAGAGGACAGAAGATCACACAGCTTGTTTGCTAGATATATAGTAACTACATCTTTGGGGGTTTAAAGATGGACAACCTAAATGTCCATCAACAGACGAATGGATAAAGAAGATGTGGTATATATATATATATATATTCAGCTATAATAAAGAATGAAATAATGCCAGTTGCAGCAACATGGATGGACCTAGAGATTATCATACTAAGTAAGTCAGAAAGAGAAAGACAGATACCATATGATACCGCTTATATGTGGAATCTAAAATATGACACAAATGAACCTATCTATGAAACAGAGACAGACTCACAGACATAAGGAACAGACCTGTGGTTGCCAAGGGGGACAGGGGTGGGGGAAGGAAGGATTGGGAGGTTGGGATTAGCAGATGCAAACTAGTATATATAGAGAGAACGGATAAACAACAAGGTCCTACTGTAGAGCACAGGGAACTATATTCAATATCTTGTGGTAAACCATAATGGAAAAGAATAGGAAAAAGAATATATGTATGCATAACTGAGTCACTTTGCTGTACAGCAGAAATTAATACAACATTGTAAATCAACTATACTTCAATAAAAATTTTTTTTAAAATTCTGTAGCTCTAAAACCAAAGTTATGTTTCCTCAGTGCATTTAGAATACAGAAAATAAAAAGAAAATGGAAAAGAGTCTTAAACAAGGATAATCACGATGAGGCTAAAAACAGTTGATAAGAGGCCTGATCCTGCAGTGCCCTGACCTGAATAAATCAATCATCCAGCAGTGAGCTCTTTTCCCCTTTGAATATGAATGAACATCTCCCTGGTATGAAGGTGTCATCTAAGCTGGGGAAAAAGCAAGCGTCTTTGTACTTAGGGTCTGGAATGAGATTTCAAATGTCAGAACAGAGAAGTGCTGACTCCACATGCTGTTCGCTTACCCTAGTTCCCCGTATGATCAGTCTCGGTGACGTGCTTAAAATACTGCAGTAAAAAAAATTTAAAAATACTGCAGTAATCCTGGCATCCTCAGTGCCATTGACGGCTAACACAGAGACAGAAAAGGGAAAAGCGGCTCCCAAACGCTCCATCAAAATGTGGGAAATGTGTCATTTGCTTATTATTTGGCATGAGATTACAAGAGACTGGAAAACGTCCTTGCAAATGTAAAACCTCGAGATCAAAGTTAATCAGGATTAGATTGCTTTTTAGGGTGAAATTTGATGATACATCAGATTTCGATTCTTACAGAGAGGCAGTGAGCAAGGTAAGAGATGAACTGTGAGAGCAAGAGACCTGCACACGGAAACAACACACCACACACACACACACACACGTGCACGCACACTTCTGACACAGTGAGCCTCCACGACCACTGCTGATGAATGAACGGCACGTGCACTCTGGGGAACACAGCTAGCGGGCAGACCCAGGCAGCTGTGCCCGTGGGACTGTGTCCCTCTGCGCTGTCAGGGTATCTGCAGGTGCAACCAACCAACCATCCTCACTTCCAGGCGAGGGCTCTCTCCAAGGTCCTGCTTCTGCGTTTGCCCCTTGATAATGGGGAGAAACTCCCAGGGCACGGATATGAGATCACTCTTATTTTTAGCCTTTCTTAATGGGTGTTAACATTTGCTCTAAGCACTTTTAACACCTAAATGGATGTAAATAATACCTTGTATGCAGTGTGGTATTGACCAGAGGTTATATTTAGTCAATGTCAAGATGCAGGGAGGAAAGGAACAGACCCATCTTTAAAGGTGCTCTGTACAAACCCTCCCATAAATGTTTGAAAACTTTTTAGAGAATAATTCTAACTTAACTTTAACTTTATTTTTAACTTAATCTTAATTATTTAGAGAATAATTTTAATTTGTCTAGCTGGCACCTCGGTCAGATGAGGGTTTAAGATAAAACATTCACTGTAAAAGTAAAATCAATGAATGATGAAATAACGGAAGCCATCAACTGAGGTGCTTATTGACCCCTGCAGGATAAAAAATGACCTTGGAGGCAGGACTACTTCTAACGGAAGGTGACAACCTTCAGAGACATCAGAGGATGGAAACTCTATCCATAATCAGAGCGCTAGCTGGGTAATCACATACACCCAATAATGACACAAAAAGAACACAAATTCTCCAGTGATGACTATGCAGTCATCTCCTAGTTAAGGCCTCCATCATACGATGGAGACGGGAAAACAGTGACAACTGAAGTTTTTGCCAATTCTGCTGTTTGCAGGGTAAGTGTCTAGGTGGTGGAGTTGACCTTAGCTGATGACGGGCAGCATGAGAAAGGTCAGATATGTTGTCGATACGAGCTCGACCGTATCATAAAGCCCTCTCAATGGGTCGAGTAATGAATGCGCGCACGTTTATGCACATTACTCACTAATCACAACCATCCCATGAACTACAAAATTTATTTTCATCCTTATCAGTGACAGAAGTAGAGGAAGCTTTTTAATGTCATACAGGTAGCAAATGACGGTGTCAAAATTTAAATTCACTTCTCTCTAACCTGAGAGCCTGATGTTTTAAATCCCATATACACGAGCTCTAAGAATCTTCCAAACACAATCTAGACCCTTAGATCAAGTCCAAAAATAATCCATGACAAAGCTCGGTCAAATCTGTATTTATTGAGTACCCACAGGATACATAGTACAAAAAATGGAAGAAATTAGACCCAGTTCTTTATTTCCACTTGAGGAAGAGAAAAGAATATAGAATGAATGAATTTGTTCTGTGAATGCAGGTCTGATATTGAACTAGGGAGGTTGGAAATAGTGGAAAGCACCCTGGATTCGGAAATTACCTGGTCCTGCCAGAAGTTGACCAGCAAACAAGACACAACTGGATTGTTTTTCTCTTCTGTGAAATGAGGGGATAAACTCTGAGATCCCTTCCAGCCCTTACATTTGAGCTCTTCACCCTTTCATCTGCCCCAATTCTCCTCATTCTTCCCTTGAAACTTGGGTCAGATTGTTAGGGGAAAACTAGGTCCATGTAGGAACGCTTTTTAAAACAAAACAAAATTAAAACTTAAAACCACCTTTGAAGACCAGTAGGAATGCTCGTTAGGGGCAAACTAGGCCCATGTAGGAATGCCTTTTAAAACAAAACAAAATTAAAAATTAAAACCACCTTTGAAGACAGGAGAGGGCAGAAGAGATGGACGGGCAGAGTGACATCCATCCAACACATCCATCCAACACAGAGGCTCAGCGGTGTTCTAGAATAGGTGCTCTACAACTTAATGGCCCTGAGGGAACATCCTATCAATGAAATTACAACGATATAACTCATATGTCTTCAATTGGAGTATACTACAAGACCTGAAACATAACAGTTAACTAGTTTATTTGATGAGAAATGACTGTGCTTTACTTTTGTATATTAAACTTTCTATTTTGAGACCATTTCAGATGCACACGCAGTTGTAAGAAACGACACTGAACTTTCTGTGTACCCTTTACCCAGTTTCCCACGACAGCACCATCTTGCAAAACTACAGGACAACATCACAACCAGGATGCCGATATGCAGGAAGTCAAGACACAGAACATCCCCATGAGCATAAGGATCCTCGCGTTGCCCTCACATCCTTCCCACCCCTGCATCCTCCTTCACCCCTGGCAAGCACTAATCCGCCCTCCGTTTCTATACTGTTGTCATTTCACGAACGTTACATAAATGTGATCAGACAGTATATAACCTTTTGTGGTTGGACTTTTTTCTCTCAGCACAGTTCTCTGGAGCTCCACCCAAGCTGCTGTAGTTGGTTCCTGTTTATTGCCAAGCAGTGTTCCGTGCTGTGGATGCACCAGTTTTTGTTCAATCATCCAGCCACTGAAGGACATCTATTTTCTTGTGATTAGGAGTAGAGCTGCTGTGAATGTTGAAGTACACGTTTTTGTGCGAAGATAAGTTTCTGTTTCCCTGGAGTAAATGCCCAAGAGCACAAGTGCTGTGTCAAATGGTCACTGCAGGTTCAGCTTTGGAAGACACTGCCAACCTTTTCTCCCGAGTGGCTGGACCACTTCACCTGCCCAGCAATAACGAATGAGGGATCCAGTTTCTCTGCACCCTGGCCAGGATTTGGTGATGTCAGCATTTTTCGTTACAGCCATTCTGACAGGTGTGCCATGATTCACTTTTTTTTTTTTTTTTTTTTTTCGGTACGCGGGCCTCTCACTGTTGTGGCCTCTCCCGTTGCGGAGCACAGGCTCCGGACGCGCAGGCTCAGCGGCCATGGCTCACGGGCCCAGCCGCTCCGTGGCACGTGGGATCTTCCCGGACCGGGGCACGAACCCGTGTCCCCTGCATCGGCAGGCGGACTCTCAACCACTGCGCCACCAGGGAAGCCCCCATGATTCACTTTTAATGAACACAAAGATCCAGAGACAAAAGGAAGACACCCTCTACAGCCACCAGGAATCTTTAGTATCTTCCTGGTCCCTTATGATTATCTTCAAGGTACACAATAAATCAGCCTCTGCCCTTAATGAACTGAGTAATGGGTAGGAATACAAGAGTACCTCCCTAGTGTAATACAACTGCCGACTTCTCAGAGCAAGTATCATACTCTAGAAGCATGAAATTCTGCAAGCATTCCCTTTAACGTTCTAAGAGCAGAGCAAAAAGGGCACTTCTGGTAAACTTTTGTCAGTACTAGCAAATATAATCAGATAAGAAAAATAAGGGTTATAACAATTATAAAGGAAGAAATGAAATTATTATTTGCAGATAATAAGAATGTCTACACTTGAAAAATTTAGAGAATCCATAACTATCAAAATTCATAAGACTGTTCACTAGGTTGTTGGGTACACAGCCAATATAAAACCCCAAAACCTTTGCTAGGCACCAGCAACACCAATTGAAAATGTAATTTTGGGGACTTCCCTGGTGGCGTAGTGGTTAAGAATCTGCCTGCCAATGCAGGGGACACGGGTTCGATTCCTGGTCCGGGAAGATCCCACATGCCGCAGAGCAACTAGGCCCGCGAGCCACAACTACTGAGCCTGCGCGTCTGGAGCCTGTGCTCCGCACCAAGAGAGGCCGCGACAGTGAGAGGCCCGCGCACCGCGATGAAGAGTGGCCCCCACTCGCCGCAACTAGAGAAAGCCCTCGCACAGAAACGAAGACCCAACACAGCCCAAAATAAAAATAAATTAATTAAAAGAAGGCTCAACATTTTTAAAATGTCTCTTCTCTCCAGATTAATCTACAAATTGAATGCAACTTTAACCAAAATCCTAACAGGATGTTTTTGTTTTGTTTTCAGAAAAGGCTCTTTTAAAAATACCCGTGGAGGAGTACAGGGCTACTGTCCAGGCCTCGCCACTCTGTCGAGTGGAAAGAAGAGGCCTCAGAGCTCAGGACCCTCCCTCGCAGCCCTCACAGCTCCTCCCCCACTTCCATCTGCCGTCTTTGTCGTCCAAACTGATCCCAGCAGGCCCTTTACCCAAGTTCAAATGCCTGCCCCCTGGGAGCCCACACTGTCCAGGTCGCCCGCTTCCTCACACAATGTGTAAATACCCCAAACAGACCACCGTCTCTTAAAACCTTCCTCCCTGTCTTCCTGAACTCACAGCCTATCCGTCAGCGAAGCCCCTCCCTCTCCCCCTCCCCCTCTGGACTTGCCCGCACTGCTCCGCCCTGATGCTGCTGCCACCCACCGTGGATCTCAGATCCCTGCCCTTCCTTCTCCCTGTAATGCCCTGCCTTTGACGTTCATGCCAGCAACTGTGCAACAGTAGCATTAGCCTTAAAACAGCCTTCTAGAACTCATATCCTCCTTCAGTGACCCTTCACTGTGCTCCCCGCCGCGCGCCCCCAGTTACAAAATTCACCCAAAAGAGTTTTCCGGTCATGCTGTTTCCAATACCTGTCCTCTTAGTCTCTCTTGAAGCTGCTCTTACAGATATGCTTCCCTGTGATTACACACAATCAGCTCCCTTCAAGGTCATCGATGTCGTCCCCTCCCCACTGCTGAAGAAATGGGCGGTTCTCAAGCCTCACCTGTCCTGAGCGCTTGGTAATGTTGGGCCCAGCTGGACACCCCGGCTTCCTGGACACCGCCTCTCGGGTTCCCTCCGAGCTCACTGGCCATCCTCACAGCCCCCCTGCTGTTGCCCTCATCTCCCTGACCTTGAAATGCTGGAGTGCCCAGGGCTCTGCACAAGGACCCCTCTCTTTCTGGCCACGTGGATACACATCACATAAGCGGCAGGGCCCAGTGGCAAATGAAAACGCAGGCCCCCTGTTCAAAAATCAGTAAGACCCCCAACATAGCAAGAGCAGAGCATGAAGACAAACTCGGGGCTCTTCCAAGACTGGGGCCCGTGTGAGGCGTGGTTACACACCCGTCCTGAGAGCCCGTGGGCAATCGTGAACGTCCTTCTCTGGTCTGGACACCGGCCTGACTCCACTCTAGGGTAGGCACTTCACACGTTCAAAACCAAATTCCTGACCACCACCCCCGCCAAAAAGAGAACCCTTCTCTTCCTGCAGCTCTCCCTATCTCAGTAAAGGGTACATCCTTCCAGTTTCTCGGACCAAAACCCCTCGAGCCATCTTTGCGTCTCCGCTCTCACTGAGACCCCACAGCCCAAGCATGAGCAAATGCTGCGGGCTGTACCTCCTAACACAGGGCAGCTGTGCCCTCACGTACACCTTGGCACCGACGCGGGGACCATCTGGCACCTGGACGGCGCCCGCCCCCCAACCGGGCTCCCCGCAGCAGGTCTAGCCTGAGAGCGTCAGCCCTGGGAGCCTCTGACACTGGGATTCTCCGCAAATGTCTCTGAAGGCGCCCTTACGTTACTCAGGTTTACAAAACACTGGTCTAAACTGTCTGATAAGTTGTTTTCCTCTCACATTATTCAACTACAGGAATAGGAAAGTCACTTATTTTTATAGGCCTATTTTCTCCAAGAGAGCAAACAAAACCCACGATTCCAAGCGACCCCAGCTCCAAACCGCAAACCCTGTACCTTCCTCGTATCAGAGGTGGACCTACAAACTTGCCAAGAGTCCTGAAACGGAATGAAATCTAATCCCTTTCCACCTCTCATTCCCTAAGGGTGTCGACAGCCCATCACGTATCACAATCACGTGACATCCAGCTCAACAAGGCTGGGGTCCCTAAACATGCTACAAAACGGACGCAACACGGCGCCTAAGGATGCGAGCGGACAGGATGCCGCCCTGGGGGCACCGGGCGTGTGGCTCGAAAAGACCGGCCTCCGAGGCCCAGCCCGGGCGTCCCCAGGGAGGGGGGAGGGTCACCGGCTGGAGCGTCGCTGCGCGAGGCCCCGGGGCCCCAGGGAGTCACAAAGCTGGGGTGCCCCGCCGCCCCACCCCCCAGCCCTGCAGCAAAACGCGCGGCGAGGCGGCAGGGGCGAGAGGCTGGTGCGCAAACCGCCCCGAACCCACCGCGGTGGGGACGGGCACCGGCGGCGGGGGGACGATGGCAGGCGGGAGGGGGGAGAGGGTGGCGGCCGCCCTCACGAGCACCTGCCCGGCGCCCGGGCTCTGACCGTGTCCCCACCCCCGGCCCAGGCCTCCCTGGTGTCGCGGCGCCCAGCCCCCGGCGGGGGCGGGGCGGGGGCGCGGGGGAGGGCGGGAGGCGGGGCGCTGGGTCCTGACCGCGCCCCTGCCCTCTCCCCCCGCTCCGCCCCCCCGCCCGGACCATCCTCCTCCCCACCCCACCCCGCCCCGCCCTCTCCCCACCCCCAGCCCGGGCCGTCCCCCTCTCCGCGCCTCTGCTCTCACCTACGGACGTGCGGGTCCACGACCTCCGGGGCAGGGACATCTTAAGAGTCTGGCCGCGGCCGGGGCCGTTGGGCATCGTGCCCCCCGCGGGCGCTGCGCGGGGCTGGGCGCGGGGCCGGCGGCCCGAGGGCCATGGGGGGCGCGCCGGGCCGGGAGCGGGCGGCTTCCTGCGCGGGGCTGCGTCGTCCGCGCAGCTGCAGCGCCCAGTGCGGCGGCGCCGGGGCTGCGGGCTCCGGGCGCGGGCGGGCGGGCGGAGGGGGGGCCCGGCCTCCGGGGAAGCCTCTGGAACGTCGCGCAGGCCGAGGTTCCTTCAGGTGCGGAGAAGGCACGCGGGAGGCGGGATCGGTGTTTTAGGGGCTCGCCTAGGAGCCGGGCGCCCCTCAGGGACCGTTTCTCTCTGTGCCCATCTGCTACCTGGTTGCCCCGCCTGCCACTTGTCAGGGGGCGCAGGTGGGAGTCGTTCGGGCTCCTACTTTCCTTTTTATCCCGCCGCAGTTTGTCCTTCTATGTCCAGTACGGTGGGACCTCTGCGAACAGGTTATTTCTAAGGTGCCTGACATGTGGTCTGGAACTCAGGAAGGTCCTGGGTCTCTGGACTCCTCACCCCAGCCCTGCAGCCTCCCTACACCTTTAGCTAGTGGCGTGTTGAAGCTGTCAGAAATTCTGGGCATCACTTAGCGCGCGACACACACACACCTTCTTCCATAGAAACAGAATCGTTGAGAGGTGAGGTGACTGGTCCAAGGTCACTTGATCTACTTTTGCTTGTTTTTAAAAAGCCGCATCTTTTTAATATCTGATAAAATTCTGACCTTACAGTGAACACACACGAAAATCAATTTAAGTAAGAGCCGGCCCCTGCGCTTACCGATGTGACTGAAGCTTCACTGAGCACAAGTTAAACACCAGGGGCTGACAAGGAGAGTAGGGTTCAGCAGAGAGGATTCTTCCCCGGGAAGGCAGAGCCATGAGGCCCCAAGCTCCCCTCCCGCTGGCCTCTGACTCGCATCTTCTTAGAAAAAATGCAGAAGGGATGGACAACTTGCTTTGAAAACTGTAGGCTGACAATTTCAGCTTCAAGTAGGATTCCTGCCTGACTATCTTGGGCCTAAAACAAAACAAAATGGGTTCCTGATAAGAAATGAGTCTTTAGCAGGAAGCTGAGGAAGAAGAAGTGTTCTAAATTGTTGAGCTGAGCTTCAGGGCGAGAGAAAATGTTTCCTCAGTGGGTCGTCACAGATGCTGAGGGTGATCCTAAAAGTTCCTAGCAATGAGTTTCTCTTTGTAAATTTATACATAAGATTTTAAGCCATTTCTTAAGCCCTTCTTTACCGTAAACTAAAACCCCATTTCCTTTTTAAAATGTTCATACATGTATACATCTGTATGTCTACCTTTTATATGTCTATATCTGCCATGTCTATAGACATTTTAAAAAAATAAATTTATTTATTTTATTTATTTGTTTTTGGCTGCGTTGTGTCTTCGTTACTGTGCGTGGGCTTTCTCTAGTTGCGGCGATTGGGGGCTACTCTTCGTTGCGGTGCGCGGGCTTCTCATTGCGGTGGCTTCTCGTTGCGGAGCACGGGCTCTAGGCACGCAGGCTTCAGTAGTTGTGGCTCGTGGGCTCTAGAGCGCAGGCTCAGTAGTTGCGGTGCACGGGCTTAGGGGCTCGAACCCGTGTCCCCTGCATTGGCAGGTGGATACTTAAACACTGCGCCACCCAGGAAGTCCCTCTATAGACATTTTTAAAGGAATGGCATATATATGGCACGTAAAAAGGTATAGATAAGCATATAGCTATCACGCATGTCCCTACTCTCCAGTTTAGGGAACAAAACAATATAGACACAGTGGAAGCCAACAGTCCCTAATCCCTTTCCTTTCCCTCTGTCCCCAGACCAATTTCCTTTAAGGCTTTCATCATAAGGCCTCTCTCCTGTCCTTATTTACAAACTAACACACTAAAGAGCCTCTCTGACAGGATTGGGCGAAGGGTCCGGGAAGGAAGACCATTTCGTGGAAATCTTTATTCTCCTTGGGTGGTCTCCTAAAGCACTCTGCAAATGCATTCTGATGACTCTTGTCCAGATTCTTCTCATTTTTACACACTCTTTTTAGAGAGAGTGGGCCAGACTGGACATAGAACTATCAATATCTATTGATATCTATTAGTAGAACCAGCAATATCTATTTTCCAATGACAAAGGGGCAGTTGTCACAGACCCTGTCCCCCTCAATCATTCATTCACTCATTCACATTCACATCCAGCGTGTGACGCCGGCTGCAGCTGGGACCCCTACACGTGGCCTCTTCGGGTAGCCTAGGCTTCCTCACACCATGGTGGCTGGATCCAGTGGTGCCGGGAAAGAGGAGGCGGGTGAAAGCTATGTCAGCCCTTCTAACCTGGCCTTGGAAATCATGCAGCATCTCTTCCACCACATCCTGTTCGTTAAGGCAGCCACAAAGGCTGGATCAGTCCAAGGGGACAGGGAAGAGACCCCATTTATTGATGGAAAAGCGGCAAGATTCTGGAGGAGCCTGAGGATTGGAAACACTGTTGCAGCCATTTGGGAAGTACAATCTACCAGAACGAGCAAGAAGCAATTTTAATTTTAATAAAATATTATTTATAGGGCTTCCCTGGTGGCGCAGTGGTCGGGAGTCCGCCTGCCGATGCAGGGGACGCGGGTTCGTGCTCCGGTCCGGGAAGATCCCACATGCCGCGGAGCGGCTGGGCCCGTGAGCCATGGCCGCTGAGCCTGCGCGTTCGGAGCCTGTGCTCCGCAACGGGAGAGGCCACAACAGTGAGAGGCCCACGTACCGCAAAAATATATATATATTATTTATAATGGTACCAAAATCATAAAATACTTATGGAAAAATTAATGAAAGATATGCAAGACCTCCACACTGAAAACAAGGCATTTGGGCTCCCAAAGGACAAAACAGAAGGACTTACACTGCCTGACTTCAGGTCTTAGGCTAATGCTGACACTAATCAAGACACTGTGATGGGGACATGTGAGTAGACAGAGCACCAAACAGCACAGAGCCCAGAAATAGACGCTTGCACATAGAGGGAAATGATTTTGACAGGCACTAAAGCAATTCAATAGGGGAAAAGTAGTCTGCAATAAATGCTGCTGTGACAACTTGATGTCCATAGGGAAAAAAGAAGCCTTGACCCCTTAACCATACACAGCAATTAACTCAACCTGGATCACAGATTTCAGTGTAAAAAACTAAGCACATAGAGCTTGTAGAAGAAAATGGAGGAGAAAATACTTCTTATGCAGGACCGTAAAAAGCCCTGAGCATAAAAGGAAAAACTAATAAATTGAACATCATCAAAAATAAACCTTCTGCTCATCAAGATGCCACCAAGAAAATCAATAGCCCATCCATTGACTGGGAAAAGACATTCACGATGCATCCATCTGACAAGGACTTGTATCTAGAAGGTCTAAATAATTCCCACAGTGCAACACTAAAAGAACAACTTGTTCATCATCAGGAAAATGCACATCACAACGGACATCGTGTGATGTTGCTTATGTGTGGAATCTAAGACAATGGTACGAATGAACTTATTTACAAAACAGAAATAGAGTCACAGATGTAGAAAACAACCCTATGGTTTGCCAGGGGGGGACAGGGGGAGGGATGAATTGGGAGATTGGGATTGACATATACACACTACTATATAGATAACTAATAAGGACCTGCTGTATAGCACAGGGAACTCTACTCGATACTCTGTATTGACCTGTATGGGAGTAGAATCTTACAAAAAAGTGGATATATGTATATGTATAACTGATTCACTTTGCTGTACACCTGAAAGTAACACAACATTTAACTCAACTATACTCCAATTAAAAAAAAACAACAATATTCCACCACACACCCACCAGGATGTTGAAATAAAGATAAATGACTCCAACTATTGTGGAGGGTGATGAACAACCAGAACTCAGACACTGCTGGTGAGAGTGTAAACTGTTGTGACCACCCTGGAAAACTTGCAGCTCCTGTAGAAGTTAAATGCCCACCTTCCATAAACCCAGAAATTCCACCTCTAGGTACTTACCCCCAAGAAATGAACACTTATTTACAAAAAAGACTTGTAAGAGAATATTAACAGTAGTTTTATTCATAATAACCTCACACTGGAAACCACCCTACAGGTAAATGGATAAAGAAATTGCAGTATATTCATAGGCTACGACTCCACAGTAAAAAGGAACAATTTTACAATTACCAGTGTGTACAACAGCATAGATGGATCTCAAAAGGCTGACGCTGGAGGAAAGCAAGACACAGAAAAGTAGATACAGGATGGTTATGTTAAAGTAACCAGATTAGCCCCAAGATAAGTCGCTCATGCTAAACCCCACATCAGCAAACCAAAACTTAACTAAATTGCTATGCTCTATGCTTGGCTGTCCCAGAAAAGGAAAGCCTAGTCTACCCATCAGGGCTTGTCTGCTCAGCACAAGTCTCCTGACCCCTCCAAGACTTCCCTTTGCTCCTTATAGGTAAGTAACCCTGCTTTAACCAATCAGCAAATGCCCAGTATAACTTCCTTGTACCTGCTCACTCTGGTCTATAAACACCTCTTGCAAGGTGTTCAACATCACTGATCATCACAGAAATGCAAATCAAAACCACAACGAGATCACCTCACACATGTAAGAATGGCTGTCACCAAAAAGACAAGAAATAACAAGTGCTGACGACGATATGGAGAAAAGGGAGCCCTCGTGCATCGTTGCTGGGGGTATAAATTGGGGCCGCCACTATGGAAACGGTACGGACGTTCCTCAAAAAATTAAAAATAGAGCTACCGTACGATCCAGCAACTCTACTTCTGGGTGTTTATCGGAAGAAAACAAAACCACTAAATTGAAAAGATATATGCAACCTTGTGTTTACTGCAGCATTGTTTATAGCAGCCAAGGTATGGAAGCAACCTAAGTGCCCATCCATAAATGAATGAATAAAGAAGATGTGGTATGTGTATATAAATATATATATAGAGAGAAAGATAATATATATATGACGTGAAATATTATTCAGCCATGAAAAAGAAGGAAATCTTGCTGGTTGTGACAATATGGATGGACCTTGAAGGCATTATGCTAAGTGAAATAAGTCAGAGAAAGACTGTATGATATCTCTGTATGATATGATATCTCACTTATATGTAAAATCTAAAACAACAACAAACACAAGCTCATAGATACAGAGAACAGATTGGTGGTGGCCAGAGACGGGGGGAGGATGTGGAAAACATGAGTGAAGGGGATCCAGGTACAAACTTCCAGCTGTAGAATAAGTGTTCTGGGGATGGAATGTACAGCACAGAGACTATAGTTAATATTACCGTACGTATGTTTGAAAGTTGCTAAAAGAGTGGATCTTAAAAGTTCTCTTCACGAGAAAACAAAGCTTGTAACTATGTGTGATGACAGATGTTAACTAGACTTATTGCGGTGGTCATTTTGCAGTATATACAAATATTGTACACCTGAAACTAATATAATATGTAATTATATCTCAACTTTAAAAAAATCTCTCGCCTTGTACAGCTCTTTGGGACTTCTTTCCATCTGCTAGACTGGATGCTGCTAGATTCATGAATTGTTGAATAAAAGCCTACTTGATCTAGTAAACTGATCTATAAAATGTCTGTGAAAATTTTTATTTTAACAATTCCATTTAAATGAAGTTTAAGAAAAGACAAAAATATATCTCAGGCCCAGGGTGTAGAAATTTACTGGGAAGGGTAACTTCCTGGGATGATAGAAAAGTTCTTTTTTTCTATAAAGGAGAAGATATTGGGTGTATGCATTTTTCAAGACTCATCAAACTGTACAGGTAAGATGTACATGTTTCACTATAAACTATACCTCAACTTTTAAAATACTAATAAAGGGACTTCCCTGGTGGTCCAGTGGTTAAAACTCCACGCTTCCACCGCAGGGAGCACGGGTTCGATCCCTGCTCGGGTAACTAAGATCCCACAAGCCTTAAGGTGCGGCAAAAAAAATAAATAAAATAAAATAAAATACTGATACAGCGGAGTTCCCTGGTAGCCTAGCGGTTAGGAGTCCAGGCTTTCACTGCCATGGCCTGAGTTCAATTCCTGGTAGGGGAACTGAGATCCCGCAAGCTGCGTGACATGGCCAAAAAAAAAAAAAAAATTAAAATACTAATAAAGGAAGTGAAAATTTTAAATGCTTGTACTGGGATACTCATAATAATGTTATTTATAATAGCAAAAACCTGGAAAGCAAGCCCAATGGCAAAAGAATGAGCATTTAAATAATTTACAATTCTTTTTAGAAAATGATTCTCTTTAAAAGCAAAATTTTTGAAGACTATTTAATGGCTTGAGAAACCATAATATGTTAAATGAATGTCAAATGTTAAATGAACAAAGGGAAAATGCAACTGTATATGTTGTGATCTATTTTTAAATACACATATATATTATATATGTATGTATATATATATACACACACACACATCCGTATCTAAAAGGAGAGGTATTAAAACTTTAGCTGTTATTACCCCTGGGTGGTGCTAACTTAAAAAAATGCACAACATGAAAGTTGCGACTTAAGTTTTATTTGGGGCAAAATGAGGACTGCAGCCCGGGAGACAGCGTTCAGATAACTCTGAGAAACCACTCCGAGGGGGCGAGGGGGGAGCCAGGTTATAGAAAAGTTTTGCAACAAAAGGGCAGGTAGTCGGGAACATCAAAAGATTATTGTTAATTAAAGAAAACCAGGTATCTCAAGTTAAGGAATTTAGCGCTTTTCTATGTACAGGAAGATGCACGAGTCTGGGCTCACTGACATCGTTCTGTTGATGTGCACCTCAGCTCTCTGGGGTCAGTATCCTGTGTTTTCACATCCTGAGTTTCCTCAGGGCTCACCTAGGGAGTGGCTGCAGTTTGATGGCGGCTAGATGGCAGGTATTCTTTCCAGCCCTGAGTTTCCTCAGGGCTCACCGGCTCCCGCTGGAGGGCTGCAATCGTTGATGACTGTGACATCCTTTCTTTACTGATATGGCAGGGAATATTGCATTTATAAATATTCCATTTATCAGAGGCGTGCTGGCCAACCAGAATAAGTCTCCCTGGAAACTGGGCTTTACCTCCAGGGGAAAGGGTGATCCCAGCAGGGAAGCCAGAGGGCTTTACAGAGAGACACTTGAGGACAGAGAGGCTGTAGGAAGCTATAAGGAGGACATGAGTTGGGGGTTTCCAGCAGCCATCTTGGCACCATTGGGAGAGACCCTGTCTAGCGAGCATTTCTAAGATGCATTTCTGATAACATTGGGGTTTTTTTTGGGGGGTGCACCATGCAGCTTACAGGATCTTAGCTCCCCAACCAGGGATCAAACCCCGGGCCCCCTGCATTGGGAGCACAGAGTCTTAACTACTGGACTGCCAGGGAAGTCCCTCTGATAATATTGTTTGACCTGATCGGTTCAGCTTTTTCTGAAGCCCAGGCCACTCACTGGACTTCATGTGATTGAATAAATTCCTTTTTTATGCACTTCAGGTAATTGTGCAAAAGTTCTACACAGGAAGGATTTAGGGAGGAAAGGGCTAGGGAACATAGCTTGAACTGTGCCAAAGGCTGCATTCCTCACAGTGTAGATGTTGGGGGGGATCATGGAGATGAACGGGGGCGGGGAACTAAACTTTCCCCAAGCCACTCCTGAAACCAGCTACGTTAGTATCACTTGCAACCAAAATATTACTGATTAATACAAATCTCTGCACCATTTCTGCTTCTCTTCTGCTCTTTGTCATCAAATTTGCTTGGAACATGCTGTGTGTAGATGAATGAGTGTCACCTTAAAACAGCAAAGCTTTTTTTTTAATATAAATTTATTTATTTATTTTTGGCTGAGTTGGGTCTTTGTTGCTGTGTGTGGGCTTTCTCTAGTTGCGGCGAGCGGGGGCTACTCTTCGTTGCAGTGCACGGGCTTCTCATTGCAGAGGCTTTTCTTGTTGCAGCGCACGGGATCTGTGTGTGCGGGCTTCAGTAGTTGTGTCTCGCGGGCTCTAGAGCACAAGCTCAGAAGTTGTGGCACACGGGCTTAGTTGCTCCGCGGCATGTGGGATCTTCCCGGACCAGGGCTCGAACCCGTGTCCTCTGCATTGGCAGGCGGATTCTTAACCACTGCGCCACCAGGGAAGCCCCAGCAAAGCTTCTTAAAGTGTCTCAATATCTTATTTTTTTAATTAATTAATTTATTTATTTGGCTTCGTTGCCGCATGCGGGCTTTCTCTAGTTGCAGTGAGCGGGGGCTACTCTTCGCTGCGGTGCGCGGGCTTCTCATTGCAGTGGCCTCTCCTGTTGCGGAGCACGGGCTCTAGGTGGGCAGGCTTCAGTAGTTGTAGCATGTGGGCTCAGTAGTTGTGGCACGTGGGCTCAGTAGTTGTGGCTCGTGGGCTCTAGAGCGCAGGCTCTGTAGTTGTGGTGCACGGGCTTAGTTCTCCACGGCATGTGAGATCTTCCAGGACCAGGGCTCGAACCTGTGTCCCCTGCATTGGCAGGTGGATTTTTCTTAACCACTGTGCCACCAGGGAAGTCCTTAGATGAAGAATACTTTTTTACTTCAAAAATAAAATGTGTTTGTGAGCATCAGCTGGTGGTATATTGGCCATGGTGCTCCCACCACAAAAGCCAAAAATCCCTAAACTTGTATCCTATGTGTATTTGGACCTTCTTAGGTCCATTTTGTGATGCTCTACTGGGAAGTAATTAAGACCATGGACATAGAGAATGCCTATCTACTAAAAATTCCCCATCAGTGTCTCACTGTCACTTACAAAATTCTCCATAAATCAGGTAACTACTTCCTAACTTCAAGGATGATACAGCTCCTCAAATATTTTCTCAAGTATTTCCTTTTCTTAGAGAAAGTTTAGGGCTCAGAGTCTAAGTAGCCAAGCAGTAGCCTTCTACCTAAGACAAATTTCAAATATCAAGAGGAAATTTCAGAGACTTATAAAAAGCTTTTAAATATGTGATTTCTATTAAGATCTGATTTCGCAATTTAAACTCGGTTACAAGGCCAAGCAAAACAAGTTTTACAGACTTGCTTTTGTGTCAGTCAGCATTTTTAGTTGATCTCAGAATATTCTCTATCACCAGAGGAAGTTGACCTTTCATGTTTTGATGAATGTGAAAGATAACTAATATGTAATTCTTTTTTCCCTGTTTGCCTTCCACAATTCTTTCTCTGAGTTGCATTCTACCTTTCGGCGAAAGGCTTGTTGTCCCATTTGGGCAGCTTGAATGGATGTGCTGTTAAGGAGACACAGTGGAATAAAGAAAAATGGGTTTCTCAGCCAAGTCACTACGTATCCATTGGCCTTATTTAGATGAGTAGTAAGTCTCTTTAAACTCTGAAATTCAATGATTACAAAAATAATAAAGTCCATTTGGTATAAAGGGTCTGGAGCCATACTTGTACTCACAACAGCAGTCAACTGTGGACAGCTCTACACGTCCTTCTGTGTACCTTGGACCAGTGGGTGTAAAGCTTCTGCACAGAAGAGCACCTCTTACTAAACCCAGGAACTTATGAACCGCTGATTGTCACCCCACCTGATTCAGTAAGTCGTGGATTCTAGTCCCAAAGGTATCTGCCTTTCTGCAAGCATTCTGGATGGTTCTGATATGCATGGTCTCTGCCCCATTCTGAGAAAACTGCCTTAGATTCAATCCAACTGTCTGTGTTTTGCATAGAGCACAGCAGCCCTTCATCTGGTTGGCCCGTCAGGATGGGACCCGTGTGCCTGGGTTGCCGACTATGGTCACAGCCCTGTCCCCTCGTGACCTGAGAGTCAGAATTGCTCCATTTGGGCTCAGACGGAAAGAACCCAAGAGAGTGACAAGAGGGGGTGTATGGAGGCCCAGAGAAAGGCAGGCACTCAGGTGGGGGCGTGAGCACGTGTGGTTGTGATGTAACATGCGTATACACGTGTGCACAAGGATGGGAAGCGTCTTGAAGCTGGCTCTCCTTCAGGCGTGGCATTTGTTCCTCTAGTGATGAGGGGCCTGGAGCGCAGAGACAACCTCTCATCCAGGACGTCAAAGCCCAGGGACCAACTGAGGAGAACCGGCCTGGACCCCTCTGTCACCCATACTATAAGGAAGGCAGGTCACTGGGAAACAAACAGTCTTGGAAAAGGAGCTGCCATCCCCCCTCCCACCAGCAGTCACAGCCTGAAAGGCAGTCTTGACCCTGCCCGGCTGCTTCTCAGGAAGACTTAGAGGAGTTTCTTCTCCTCTCTGCCTCCAAGAAAAACGAGACACAAAGGAAAGCATGAGCGTCCAGTGAAAAAGAGAGAGTGCAAGGGTAGATCATGGTGTGAACTGGGCCATGCAGGCAGAGCTTGTAGAAACAACGGCAGTTCGCTTCCAGTTTGCAATTAACAGGTGACTGCAGTGATTCTCGATGCTCACCCAGTGTTTTAAGCAATTGTTAACTTCATGAGTGTTAATTTAGTTAAACGTAGACACGGTCAGTACAGCCACATAACCAGGTATGAATGTGACTGCAGGACATGCCAACTGATTTACAAACTCAGCGAGGACACTATAATAAATCTACATAGTACCTAGGAATAAGGTAAATGTCTTTTCACTTCATACATTTTAAAAGAATACTTTTCAACAAAGGATGCTGGAACAAATTGGATATCCATATACACCGAGGTGAATTTAGACCCTTATATCTCACCTTGTAAAAAAATTAACTCATAATAGATCACAGAGCTGAATATAAAAACTAAAACCATAATACTTCTATAAGAAAACAAAGAAAATCTTTGTGACTTTGGATTAGGTAAAGAATTCTTAGATAGGATACCAAAAACACAGTCCATAAAAAGGAAATAGTGAACTTGACTTCCTCAAGATAAAATTGTTTGCACTTCAAAAAACGCCATTATGAAAAGATTTTCAAATCATATATCTGGCAACAGACTATACAGAACATTTCAACAAGACAAACAACCCAAGTTAAAAATAGGCAACAAGGGACTTCCCTGGTGGTGCAGTGGTTAAGAATCCGCCTGTCAATGCAGGGGGACACGGGTTCGAGCCCTGGTCTGGGAAGATCCCACATGCTGCAGAGCAACTAAGCCCGCGAGCCACAACTACTGAGCCCACATGCCACAACTACGGAAGCCCGCGCGCCTAGAGCCCATGCTCCACAACAAGAGAAGCCACCGCAATGAGAAGCCCACGCACCGCAACGAAGAGTTAGCCCCCGCTAGCCGCAACTAATGAAAGGCCACGCGCAGCAATGAAGACCCAACGCAGACAAAAATAAGTAAAATAAATAAATTTTTTAAAAAACCCTTATGAAAAAGAAAAGGGCACAGAAATGTAATGTGCTTTGCTTCCCCTGAGAGTAAATGGAGTAGCAAGACCTGCTCACTCTTTATGGCTAATTGCATTATGATAGTAAACTACTATACACACCGTGATTGTCATCTTAGCCACATGGAGAAGCTCTTGCAGCGCAGACTCAGGAGCCAGGGACACAAAAACAAGAAAGAGGTGAGGGTGGGGTGCGGGTCCCGCCCTGGGTGAGGGGGAGGTCTGGCTAGTTTATGTTCTTGAATTTGCTTATCATCTTTTCAATTGTCGTTTTTATAATGGATGAGGGACCTTATGCCTTACCATTGATAGATGATCTCTTTTCTCAAATCACAAGAATCCCTTTCTTTAAGGGATTAAGCCCAGGGCTTATTTCAGCTGCGTCAGAGCTACAGGTGTGGCCGGTTCTGTTACTAGCGTTGCTGAGACGCGGGAACAGCGGCTGCTTGAAATTACGCGGGATTCAAAAGACACAATTTTACATGGGGGGGAAAAGCTCCTAACATCCTTCCCTAATGGAGCAACCTTCATGAAAACAATACATACGTTATGAAAAAATAGAAACATTAAAATAAAGCTCGTTAACTTTTGAGAAGTTAACGTTTAATATTTGGTTTGCTATCTGCTTCATCACCTCTAAAAATATTTTACAAACATTCATGCTCATATAACGTTCATTTTAAACATTTTTTTTCCTCACTATTTTCTACTTTTTTTGCTCGGAGTTCTAAAAGGAGCGGCCACGACAGATGAATGTTTGGACCGAGGCTCTTCCTGAATTGTTCAACCACCAAGTGCTCTGGGCTGCATTTTGGCGGAGTGACCCGGGCACTCGGGCCACCGCGCGCCCCGAGGGTGAGGAAGGGGGAGCCGGCTCCGCCCAGGCTGCTCCAGGTGGGCGCGGATGGGGACGCGAGGGGACAGGGGACCCAGGTGGCGCAAGGTCAGGCTGGAGGGCGGAAGTCTCAGGGGCGCGCAGCCCTGCTGGGGAGCTATCAGTTGACGTAGACCCATTTACATCCTCCCGAAGAAGCGGCAAGATGCACCACTTGTGCCCGAACTTCGGCAAACAAGCCCATCCAATGCGCCCTCAGATGATGGAGAACGGGGTGCACATTTATGGATACAACAGAGCACCCTGCCGCTAAGCGCAGGTACCCGGGTGCGCAGAGCCGCTCAGGCTGGGGCGCCTCCCAACAGGTGGTCCCGCGCCCCAGGACAGCCCCGGATACACGGTCACCCCGCTCTCTCCGGCCCCCCCAACCCCCCGCTGATCTGACTGCCGGAGCCTGGAGAGGCAGGAAAGACAGACCGGGTAAAGGGACGAGAGAACAGGCGAGGGAGGGCGGGCACAGCGAGGGCACGGGGCGTAGGCCCTTCCGCGGCCTCGCCCCCGCTCGGCCTCCCCCGCCCCCCTCCTCACTCTCTGGATGCCCGCGCCCTCCCTCGCCCTCCTCCTGGCGCCTCTCCACACGCGCGTGGCCGCGCGCACCCCTCACCTGCGCAGGTAAGCTTCTCCCCCCCCCCCGCCCCCCAATGGCGGGCTGCCCTGGGCGATGTCTCCCCTCCCTGTCCCGTGCCCGTTCCTTCCCTCCTGTCCTCCCTCCCCTCCGGCCCACACCGCGCCCCCTCTTACCCAGGGCATCCCCCGCAGCGCCCTCCATTGTTTCAGGGGACCCGCGGCAAAGCTCCCCAAACAGAACCGCCCAGGTGTGCGCGGCGGCAGGCGGAGGCCGATCTGAGCGCCCCGGGCAGACACGCGCCGACCCGAGTTAACCCGGCTGCACGCGTCCTGACGCAGGCCCGGCCCGGCCCTCGGGAGATCTCTCCACTGAGGGGCGGATGCCTTAGAGAAAGCGGAGAGCGCCGCGCGGGCCAGGGGTACCCGACGAACAGGGAGCGGGGAGACAGAACCACACAGCCAGCCAGGTTAAGGGAAGAGGGATGTTCACCGAAAAGATTTCCTTGAGAGGGACAACGACAGCGTGGGAACGCAGCCTGTGGCTGACTCTGCCACTGCGAAGATAAGAGGTGCTAAATACGTGATTGTTTAGAGTTTGCATAGCTTTGGTTATTAGAAAGATTAAACATCCTTTCATATGTTTATTGGTATTTTCCTCCTGTGAATTGGCCATGAACGTTCTGCGTCTGTTTTTCTCTGGTTGATCGTTTATCCTTACTGTAAATGTTTTTCCAGTTTGGTGTTTTTCTTTCAACTGCTTTAGAATGTTTTATGGGGTGAGAGGGAGAAGCGGGGCAGGGGATTCCCCTCTCCACCCCGCCATCCACGTCCCTAATTCACTAGAGTCCTTTGAGTGCAAGCAATAAACACTGACCCTGGCTAACTTCAGCAGAAAGAGAATTCCGCCTCGATGACCAAAGGTAGAAGAAGGAGATGGAGAGCCTCAGGCAGGACAAGCCCCTGCGCTCCGAGGTCCAGGCACTGGACAGTCTCCTTAGGGAACCGTCCCCTTTCAGTCCCCGTGTCCACAACTCCACATTCACACTTGGGGGCGGAGCCTGAGTGGCCCAGGGTCGGTCAGCAGCCCAGCCTCGGTGGACAGGCAGTAGGGAGCATGGGGATGGGAGGGGCTCGCCCACCCAGGCCACAGAAACAGCCAGCCCCATGGGTTCAGGTGGTCAAATTGTTTCTAATCTTAGCCCTTAGCTTTCCGGATTTCATGACATTTCAAGAAAGCATTCTTTATCTCAAGCTTATACTTTTTTTTTAAATGACCCATTTATTTTAGTATTTTTGTGTTTGCCTCTTTCACATTTGAATCTTCATCCCATCTGGAATTTCTTTTGCTTTTTCTAAGAGACGGGGGGGGGTCCAGTTTTATTATTTTCTGAAAGGCAAGCAGAGTTGTCCCCACCATTTCCTGGCCTAGCCATTTCTTCCTCGTGGGCGACACCACCTGTAATGTGGATCTTTACTCCATACGATTCCCACAGAGACCTACGGCTATTCCTGAACACCATCCTTTACTCCAGGGACTGGGCTCTGAGGGCTGGAAGATCCCATGGCCTCTGGGTGGGCTTGGAGGGGGACAGGGTCGAGGACAGAGCCTGTCTGCCTAGCAGAACCCGGGAAAGGTTCAGAGCTCAGAAACACGGGCTCAAGGGACAGCGGATGAAAGAACTAACAGCAGGGGAGTTAGTGAACCCTGAGGAGTCCACACCAGCGTGTGCACACACAGACTGTGCACACACGCTCCCGTATGCAGGCACACGTGTGGATGCACACATTTGCATACCTGTACACACATGCACAAGCACAGACACAAACCCAGACGCAGACCCCCAACACACATACGACACACCTGCCTACTCAACGCACAGAACTTCCAGCAACCAGACATTTAGAGAAATAAAACAGGATAAAAAAATTAGGACATCAATCTGATCGTTAATAGGGGTTCCAGGAAGAGAAAACTGAAAAAATTAATAGGTGAAAATACTTTTTATAAAAATTTAAAGAGATATTTCTGGAGTTGTGTTCAAGGGTTTTCTCATTAAAAGGACCAGTCAAGTGCCTAACACAGGGAATTTCAAAAAACGAAAACAAAAACTAAAAACTCTACATCTATACAAAATATTGTGAAATTTTAGAATATTAAGAAAGAAAGGGAAGAAGCAACAGGCTCACAGAAAGGAATAAGCAAATTACTCGAAGAAATGAGATTCAAACAGACAGAGATAACTTTCCTCATCATTAACTTGATGCCAGAAAACAAAGGAATGAGGTCTTCAAATTTCTGAGGCAAACAATTTTTAACCTAAAATGTATACCAACCAAGCCTTTACATAAGATGAATGAAGGTAAAATAATGCTATTTTCAGACTTGCAATGACTGATAAAGTTTACCTCTTATACATCCTTCATCAGGAAGTGACCAGAGCTTTTTAGGATGTGTTCCAGAAAAACAAGGGACTAAATTAAAAAAAAGGAAGACAGCATTTAGGAAATCATAGATTCTACCCAGGAGATTAAGGGGGAAAATCCCAAGATGACAGTTGTGTGTGGAAATGGAAATTGATCTAAATTGGTGCAACATGGTAGATGCTTCAGTAAGCAGATATGCAGGGAAAGGGGGATAGGAGAGCTTTGACTCTATTTTTGAGAACGCGAAAAACATAAGGAAGCAATAATAACAAAGAATTTAAAGGAAAATAAGGCAATTAGGATGTAAGAACTAGTCAACATAGCACTTATAGAGCTTTCTGGAAAAAAAATTGCTAGAGATGAAATTCAAGCAAGCAACAGAGGAATCAAAATGGAGTGCAAACCAACAAAGACTGGTGAAGTCCAAATGATTTTATAATTACAACTAAATAACTGTGGAAGCATTGTTCTGGAAAGGTAAGTGATGTAAACCGTATCAACAAAAAATAGCAATATGACTCTTGTAATATAAAAATTGGGTATAGAAAGATGCGAAGTGAGAGGAATGAGATGGGGTTACTGGCTTTCTTTCACCCTCCACAATAGGAAGCTAATAACACTGTTTAAAATTAACGCATGCTGCAAAAAATATATATAGTATAAAGACTGTAGCCTCTCATTATTTTTTCATGGTCTTACCTTCATACAAAAGAAATTGTTTGGAAACTAAGTCAAGAAGTTCCTGCAGTCAAGAAATATTTGCCTCTAGGGACTTCCCTGGCGGTCCGGTGGTTAAGACTTCGCCTTCCAATGCAGGGGGTGCAGGTTCGATCCCTGGTCAGAGAGCTAAGATCCCACATGCCTTGTGGCCAAAAAACCAAAAAACATAAAACAGAAGCAATTTGTAACAAATTCAACAAAGACTTTAAAAAAAAATGTTCCACATCAAAAAAATCTTTTAAAAAATTGAGAAGAAATATTTATCTTAATTTCAGTATTTCCGTCCATTTTAGTTTGGTTATTTTTTTTCATATTGGGATATTTGATGAAACTTCACCACACGTAGCACACCCAATAGACTGAAGTCAGAGACTGGGCCTGAGTGTATGTCTGTGTGTTTCTTTCCCTTTAAAGAGTCCCAGCAAAACAAGCATTTTTAAAAAGTCCTTCCACTGGAAATGTAAAACCTTGCCTTTAAGAAACTCTTAGGTGAAAGGGGAAAATTTTTTTAACCACAAAATTTCTAAAGAATCAAGATATTGAAAAGCACTAAGTATCAGAATCTATGACGTACTGTTAAACAAAATGATAAAATGTGTAGTCTTAAACACGTATACCAAGAAAAATAAAAATTGAAATAAACTAATTATCCAGCTAAATGCTGTTTATAAGAGACATGCCAAAAATATAAGCACACAGAAAGGCTGAAAGCAAAAGCAACATTTTGTGGATATTAACAAAAAGGAAGCAGGAGTGATTATGTTAATAAGTAGATGATAGTAATATTACTAGAGATAAAAAGGGTTCTGCCTAATGAGAAAAGATTCAATTTACCTACCACAATAGCCTTAGTACATATAATGAAAACCTGATAGAACTTTAGTGGAAAATACATACGCCAATATTGTGGGAGCTCAGAGCATGCCCTCTGTAGCCAGAAGGCCACATGTGATTCCTCACCCTGGTCCTTACTAGCTGTGTGACCTTGGAGATGTTACTCAATTTATTTCAGTTTCCTCATCTGTAAAATGAGGATAATAATAGTACTCACCTCACAGGACAGTTAAGATCACTACCTAGTAACTAATATAAAGACTCTAGAACGTTGCCTGGTACATAGCAAATGCTCTATGACTGCTATTTCATCACTGATAGGTCAAGTGGACCAAAAGCAAACAAACAAACAAGAGGTAGAGGATTTAAATAACACAGTTAAAAGTTTAATTTTTAATAGGCATTGAAACCTCACACTCAACAGTCAAGAGAATAAATGTTCTCTTCAAGTACACATTGTAAAAATGGAACAAGTGCTATATCAAAAATTTCAAAACATGTAATATTCAGATGACCACATTCTAAGACCACAATCCAACTAAGTTAGAAATTCATGACAACAATAAATATACGTATTTTAAGGAATATGGTTGAAAATGTAGATTTCTTTCTAGATGATTCACGAATCAAAGAACTTGTGCTGAAAATTAATACTTAGAACTGAACATTAATGAAAATAAAGTATTATCAAAACTTGTGGGATAGGGCTTCCCTGGTGGCGCAGTGGTTGAGAGTCCGCCTGCCGTTGCAGGGTTCGTGCCCCGGTCCGGGAAGATCCCACATGCCGCGGAGCGGCTGGGCCCATGAGCCATGGCCGCTGAGCCTGCGCGTCCAGACCCTGTGCTCCACAACAGGAGAGGCCGCAACAGTGAGAGGCCCGCGTACTGCAAAAACAAAACAAAACAAAACAAACAAACAAACTTGTGGGATAATGCTAAACTGACACAGAGAGCTAAGTTAGAGACCTCGTGTTTATGTTAGAAAAAAAAAATGAAAAAGAACCCAAAAATTAATTAGCTAAATGTCCGTTTTTAGAAAATAGTAAAAAGAGCAACAGAGTAAACCCAAAGAAGATAGAAGATACTAAAAATGAGAACAGAAATTAATGAGATAGGAAAGAAACATACAAATCAGAGGATCACAAAGTCAAAAAATTAGTCCTTCAAAAGACTACTAAAATGGATAAACTGCATGGGATGGGGGAATGTGGGCGTGGAGAGAGAGAGAGAAAGGATGAGAGGGTAGTTTGTAAAAAAGGTAATAACATCAAGACCAAGTTTGGCTTATCCTAGGAATGCAAGAGTAGTTTAACAGAAAATAAGTTAATACAATTTAGCACATTAACGATTAAAGGAGAAAACCATTTCAATGGATGCAGAAAAAGCAAGAAATCCAATACCTACTCATGATTTTTTAAAACTGACTACAAGGGAACTTCTTTACCTAGATAAAGAGAATCCAAACCGAACCAAACCAAACAAAAAACCCCTTAATGGTGACATACTGACAGCATTTCCTTTAGGATCAGGAAAAAGACAAGGATGTGACTTTTTTTTTTTTTTTTGGCTCCGTTGGGTCTTTGTTGCTGTGCGCGGGCTTTCTCTAGCTGTGGTGGGCGGGCTTCTCATTGCGGTGGCTTCTCTTGTGGCGGAACATGGGCTCTAGGTGCACGGGCTTCAGTAGTTGTGGCACGCGGGCTCAGTAGTTGTGGCACACGGGCTTAGTTGCTCCGTGGTATGTGGGATTTTCCCGGACCAGGGATCGAACCCGTGTCCCCTGCACTGGCAGGCAGATTCTTGACCACTGTGCCACCAGGGAAGTCTGATGCTGACTATTATTTCCACTTCATTCAACATTGTACCAGCACACCCAGCTAAGAGAGTAAGAGAATAAAATCAAGTATAAGAACAAAGGATTGGAAAGGAAGAAACAAAACTGATTATTTGCAGACGATACGATTGTCAAAGTAGAAATTTCTAAAACATATACGGATAAATTGTTAGAATTAATAAGGATTTAGCAAGATTGCTGAATACAAATTCATTACATGACATTCAATTGCATTGCTATACAATAAGAAATGCTAATTGTTTTCTTTAAAAACTCGATACCACTTACAGTAGCAATAAGGGCTTGTGAATAAATCTAATGAATAGTTGCACGTACTATTATGGAAAAAAGTTCTAAAACTTTATTAAAAGATATTAAAAAGACCTCGCCAAAATAGACCCCTATACAATGCTCATTGGAAGGAAAACTCAGTGTTATATGATGTCATTATCCACAAATTAATGCACAGATTTGATCAAATTTAAAACAAGTTTCCAATAGGAATTTTCATGACACTTGAAAGGTAGATTTTCAACTTTATAAGAGCCAAGAATAAGCAAGATACCCCCAAAAGAACCAAGTAGGAGAATTTAACCTACTAGACTTATTATGAAGTTATAGAAATTAGGTTCATAATTTAGTCTCTATAACAATTAAGTCAGTGTAGAATTGATGCTGGGAGAGAGAAACCCACAGAGCAGAATAGTGAGCCAGAGATGTACACACACAGGAAACTTGACCTATGACACAGGCTGCACTCCAGGCAGCGGGGAAATAATAGATTATTAAATGAACAGTGTTGAGTTTCCAAGTGAAAAAAATGAGATTGTGTTTCTCACACCGTATACAAGTCAATTCCAGTTGGAGTGACCTTTATGACTTCTAAGTCGGGAAAGACTTTTAAAATAAACAACAACAAAAATCCATGAGTCATAAAGGAAAAAGATGAATGATTTCATCTACTTTAAAACTAAGAACTTCTCATCCAAAGACACTATCAGACAAGCCACAAACTGTGGTTAAATATTGTTAACACATATAACCAACAAAGGATGAACAGCTAGAATTTATGGATTAATAAGAAAAAAACGCAATAGAAAAACTGGGCAAAATATATCACAGGTATTTAACTGAAAAGAAAGCATGAATGGCCCGTAGACATACGAAAACATTTCCAACCTTATTAGTCATTTAGTAACAAAATTAAAACCACCAGGAGGTACCACTGAATACCAATTAGATTGGCAAAAATTAAGGAATCTCTCTTTCCTAATACTAGTGAGGATGTGAAAGAACAGGGGCTCACAAACACTGCCGCTGGGGATGGAAATCTACACAAGTCCCGCGACAACACTGACCTTCTACACACTCAAACACTCCTCACGCCTTTGGACCCTTTCACACAATGAACGTTATGTCTTGGTGAAAATTCATGAACCTAGATATGCCTAGGTATGGCATGGGTAAACCGTGGAAATATAATGTTGAGTGAAAATAAGCAATTTGCAGACTACATACAAGATAGCATTTTTGTAACACTCAAAAACAAGCAAAGGACTTCCCTGGTGGTGCAGTGGTTAAGAATCCGCCTGCTGATGCAGGGGACACGGGTTCAATCCCTGGCCCGGGAAGATCCCACATGCCGCAGAGCAACTAAGCCCATGCGCCACAACTGCTGAAGCCCACGTGCCTAGAGCCCATGCTCCGCAACAAGAGAAGCCACCACTCGCCACAAATAGAGAAAGCCCATGAGCAGCAATGAAGACCCAACGCAGCCAAAAATAAAAATAAACCAAAAAAAAAAAAAAAGGAAAAGGAAATGTTTATGGAAATATGCATATGGGATTTAAAAATTACATTTAAAACATCAAAGGAAAAGGGGAGAATACAACTTAGAACAGTGGTTACTTCTGCGGGGAGCCAGGGAGATGGGGTCAGGTAAGAATACACAGGTAGCTTCAGAAACGTTGACCATCTTCTGGTTTCTAAATTAGACGGTGATTTCATGAGTGTTTATCATTATTACTCAAAACTTATACTTTTATTTTTATATTTATACGTACTATGCATCCTAGTGGTTATTATATATCATATGCTTGTTATTATTATAGACTTCTTATAGGATACCTGCATTTATTTTATTATCCCATGTAAACTGCTCTTCCTTTTTTTGTATGTATCAAAGATTACATAATACATTTTTTAAGTGAAGAAAACTGTAGATTTGGTCCAGGTTCCCGTGTACGAGAGTCCTGAGGGAGCCCCACGTGCTCAAAGGAAGAACAGCTTTGCCCCAGGCTGCAGACCTCCCCGGCAGGTCCTGAGAGGCTCACTGGGATTCTGCAAGCTCCAGGCTGGTTTCCCAGTCCCACCACTCAACCCTGCAGCCCTGACACCAGCAGCACGAAGCCCGAGATGCCCTTTACCCTCCTGCCAGACCCGCACTACCCCAGGGCCCCCACTTACCCCTCAACTCCCACATTCACACACATTACACCTTGCACGTTGACCCCTAGCCCCGTCAATCGCCCCCCCCCCCGCCCCCAGTTCTTGAATTCAGTGTCCTCGGCAATGGAGGTCAGTCATCAGCAAGCCCCTTAGAGCCTCAGCTCTGAAGACCCCTCGCCTTCTGGCTGTGATGGAAACCCCTCTCCCCCAGGGCACTGCATCTCTTCCATCCTTCCCCTCATCCCCTGCACCTGGCCAGGAGACAGTGGACCTGTCTTTCTCCCCCTCATGGCTGCTTCCGGGCCAGTCTCTCTCCTCTTCCAAAGAACCCCTGAGCTCCAGAGTTCAGGCCATCGGGCTGTACCCCTGGCTACCCTGGGTCATCCCTCCTTCTCATTCCTCAAAGACTCAGCTCCTGAGTGCCTCCCACTCTTTCCAACACTACTCCTGCTATGATTCTGGATGACTCCATATCCCTGCACGTGATCCATGCGGCGCCCCGGACTCAGGGTTCCTCAACTTCCCTTTCTCCACCCATTCTGTCAGCATCCACTCCCACGGGCACACGCCCGGCACCGTCCAATAGGGAGGGCTGCGACGATGATGGAAATGCCCTATACCTGTGCAGTGCAATATGGTGTTCATCTGTCACGTGCGGCTTTCAAAGGTGGCTAGTGTGACTGAAGAACTGAATTTTCCCTTTCAGTGACTTTTAATTAATTTACATAACCACTAGCCGAGGCTAGTGACTATTGTGTTGGCAAGCGCAGCTCTAAACTTGGTCATCACGAGTAACTGGAAAACCTCCCGAATCTCAACCTCAGTCATCACATCCTCCTCCATCATCTAGTTTTCCAGCACATTCTCTTGAATATCAAATAATCCCTCCATTGCCATAGGACCTAAAACCCACTGATTCTAATTTCATTGAGTTCAACTCTTCATTTCCCTCCTATTCCAGTTTCAATTCTACAATCCCAAACCCCTTGTCCTTCTCTACCTTTATTGTACCTGCTTGGCTAACCTAAAACCTGATTTCGTGCAAGTCTCTACCTTCCATACACTAAAATCTGAACATCTGAACGTGGAGAAGAAAAATGCCCACTGAGCTGACTGGGCTTGTTGACTTCATGACCGCCAACCTTAAAGGGTACTCAGTACTGCCTGGCTATCTGATCTCTTCACTCTCTCGCTGTCATGAGGTGATTATTTCATAACTTTCTCTCAACCCTCCACACTTCCACCCGCATCACCACTCAGCTTTCACAAGCGCTCACCTGGTCTTCCCACCTTCCTCAACGGATGCCCGTAAACCCCGCTCTCCTTGAGTGACTGTGATCTGCTGTCTCCAATCTTAAGACAGACCCCCCCTCTCCCCTCATTTATCCAAGGACATCTAACAGTTCTCTCCTCTCTCTCTTGCATACCGATTTTTCTTTCTCATTGGGTCTTTTCAGTCAACATACAAATAGACCATTATTCTAGCATGTGAAAAAAAATTCTTGATTCTAATTTTCCCTCCAATTCTTACCCTACTTTTCAAGAATCTCCTCAAAAGGGTTGCCTTTTCTTGCTGCCCTAATTTCTTCCCATTCTCTCTCTCTTTTACTTTTCTGAGGTAAAACTGGTGTACAGTAGACCACATACACGTGAAGTGTTCAGTGTGATACGGTCTGGTAAATGCCTTTATCTGTGCGTGACCACAGTCAAGGTAACAAACATTTCCTTCACCCCTGAAGTTTTCATCTGTTCCCTTCACTGCCTTCTCTTCAATATTTGAGCTTACTTAGCATTCCATCTCCATTTTAATTCATCTTTTGGCATTTTGGCTGTATCTTGTATTTCTGCGTTTGGTGGTGGTGATTGCTCTAGGGATTATAATATACATCCTTAAACTTTCGAATCTATTTCAAGTTAATGAACTGTAGAAACCTTGCAACCACAGAGGTCCAATTCCTCCTCCCCCAAGGCCCTTGGCCTCAGAGTCATCGTAAGCACTACGTCCACACACATCTTCCTTCAGCGCTTTAAAGATGTGGTTCTATTGGCACTCGTGGTTTCTCAGGAGAAATCCATCATTATTCAAATTGTCATTTTCCTCTAGTAACTTTAAATATTATTTTATCTTTGGTCTTACGTAGTTTGACTATATCTAGCAGACCGTCTTTGAATCTGTTCTGCTGAAAGTTTGGTGAGCCTTTTGAATCTGTAAAGGTATGTCTTTCATCAAATTTAGAACGTTTCTGGCTATTATTTCTTTCAGTGTTGCCTCTGCTCCAACATTTATCTCCTCCTCTTCTGGGACTCTTTTCACACAAATGTTAGATTTATAAATTTTGTACCACAGGTTCCTAAAACTCTCTTCATATTTTTCCAATCTTTCTTCTGTTCTTCAGATTTGGTCATTTTTATTGATTATAGACTATATCCACCCAATGGAATATTATTCAGCAACAAAAAGGAATAAAGTACTGATATATCCTGCAACATGGATGACCCTAGGGCACATTATGCTAAGTGAAAGAAGCTATAGTCACATTTGTATGAATAGGATAGGCAAATACGTGGAAACACAAAGTAGATGAATGGTTCCCTAGGGCTTGGGGCGGTGGCGATGGGGAATGGGGAGTGACTGCTAATGTGTATGGGGTTTCTTTCTGGGGTGGCAAAAATGTTCTAGTATTAGATTGTGACATTGCACAACTTTGTGAATACACTAAAAAACCACTGGAATGCACCCTTCATTCAATGTACGGTATGTGAATCATATCTCAGTGAAGTTCTTTTTTTAAAAAAGAATGAGTTGCATAAAGCTACACACATTTAATTCACTCTACTTGGCCAGTTGTCTCTTGTATCAACTTTGCCTGTTCCATCTATGAATTTTCCACTACTCCTTCCATACACTGGGTTAGTGGGCTGCTTGCAATCACTTTAAACATTCCCAGGATCTCGTATATATTCCATTACATTGTCCTTAAACAACAGGGGCAAGTTTTCTTTCCTGAATTCTAAAAATCTTGACCAAACACTCTACGACATGTAGTTCTGTTCTTAAATGAGATGCCCAAAATGATAATCAGATGTTCCTTGCAAAGCAGATATTTGCTGATTCAATGCCTGCTCAGAACTGGATTTTTCTTCCTAGTTCATTGGTTTCTGTAACACTGGGTTTTCGAAATCCAGTTAAAACCCGTGATTTGTTGCCTGAGAGAAAAAGAAAAATAGTTTAGACTGTATTAGGAGAAGTGTAGTTAATATTTACTACGTGCTTAGCTTACACCTTACATAAGTTAACTCATTTCAATTTGCACAATCAACCTGGAACACAGGTATTGGTCACTTTATTTTACTAAAGAGGCACAAAGATGTTAAACTAGGCCAAGGTCATACACCTACTAAGTGGTGGAGGAGAGATTCTACCCCAGCAGCATGGTTCCAACATCTAGACAGAGATAGGTTGGCAATGGGTCACTGAGTTAACTAAACTTTTCCCACTGCACTGCCCTAATTGCTTAATTCACAGCTATGTATGGAGTCCAATTAGATGATACGTATTGAGGATACAAAACCAAACCAAAACAAACACAAGACAGGGCTCCTCTTCTGGGATTACTCAATCTAACGTGGGCGACAAACAGACCATCAAGTAACAAAACCATGACGTGGGAAGCCTGCCCTCTGAGGCCCAAAGTCTAAGCAGAGTGCAAAGGTGTGTATTCACTTTGCAGGAGGAGCTGGGAAGGATGAGGCAAGATGGCACTGAAAGGCCAGCATTTACTCCAAAGAAACGGCTCGTGCACAAGCAGAGGGGTGGAAGGGGTGTGCAGTTCTAGGAGGGCCTTGGTGTGACGGTGCCCCAAGGGGCGGGTGAAAGTAAGGACGAGGCTGTGAGGGGCTTGCATTTTATGCTGGAGAGTTTGGAACAAAGAGCGCCAAAGAGCTTGGCTTCCCATAATCCTATTTGCATTTTAAGAAGGTAACTAGGAATTCTGCTGGTGGAGAGGGCAGAGACAATGAAAGCAGGGATACCAGACAGGAGGCTGTTACAACGATTGACCTCGAGATTATTTTAAAAAGAAGCATATTTAAAATCTGCAATTTATTTCTCTTTTTGGTGTATAATAAGCCATATACGGTCCCAGGACCATGGTTAGTATCATCTAAACCAGCACTGTCCAAAAAATATAAAGTCACATACGTAATTTAAAATTTTCTACTAGCCACATTAAAACAAGTAAAAGACATACATGAAATTAACTTTAATCATGTTTTAACTCAATATATTATCTTTTCGACATGAAATCAATATACAAATATTAATATTTTCACACTAAGTCTCTGAAATCCAGTGTGAATTTTATACGCAAATGCTTCTCAATCTGGATGCTAAATGTACCTTAGAACTACTTGGTTTGCATTTAGGCTTTGTAAAATTTACAATTGAAAAAGTAGACTCACGTACCCAAGTAGTTCCAGACACACTTAAATGCTGCCCAGTATTTGAACTGAACGTCAGTTTTAAAATTTTAAATTGATTCAAATGAATTTTAAAATTCAGGTTTCCAGTCCCACTGGCCCTATTTCATGTGTTCAGTAGCCACATATGGCTAGTGGCCACCACTTCGGACGGCACAGATTAAAGCCTGCTTGGCTTATAATAGGTGTTCAAAAATATGTTATTATCTGCAAACATAGGATTTAAAAAGTGAAGAATCACTCATTCTAAACCAACTGTAAATAAAACATAGTATTTTTGAGCAGAAGGAATTCTTTTTGAGACCAGGAGGAATAAATACTCAGCACATTACTGTTTTGGGCTAAATTATTTAAAAGAACCTTGCTCTTTAGACCAATCTTCTGTGCAGCTAACACAGAAGGTGTAAACAATGATTGGAAAGAATCATTCCTTGTTATTAACGTACTTACAAAAGAGTAAAACACAAAAACCGTCTCATTACAGAAGGCTGTCATAACACAACAGGTTAGGAAACATACACCGTGCGCTGAGTACCTGTGCAGCATTTATAACTCGCCCTGGGATAGGAAGGAAACCACCCCTCCTGCCCCTGCTGCCAGCTGCCCTGCTCTGCAGAGCTCCAGATTCCGCAACTCTGAAACTGCAGAGCTCCAGATTCACCGCATTCAAAGCGATTGACATCAAATGCTTTCCCAGCACCGAGGAATTTACTACACGTGAGTACATTTTCCTTCCTAAGGCTTATTGGAACTTTAACGCCTGTGCGTGACACCTGCCCTGTGTGAGTTGGTTTTCCCTATTGTGAAATGGAGAAAATACCTCCCCCACCCTCCTACACAAGTCATGGCACCAGTGGGGAGTGTGTGGAGAGGACTCCCGTGGTAATGAAAGCGGGAAGGAGGGGTGGACAAAGCCAGTGGCAAACAGATGATTCAGTAGGTAGAGTGATGTGAATGCAGGAGGCGGTAGAGAGGGGTGGGGAGTGGGGCTAACTGGAGGGTGAGTGACAGCTGAAGGGGCAGCTCCCTCTGCAGGAAGGCTGAGGCACTGCTGCCAGATCCTTCCACTGAGTTCTCAGAAGTAAGAGATTTGGAATTTTATGTAAAATCTGGTTTTTAAAAATCAGCAAACATTCTGTTGACTAGAAAGATCAAGTGGCAGAACTCTAGTCTGTAACCTCTGAACGTAAAGTTACAGAAGCCAAAACTAAAGAGCAACACCAGAAACAGAGTGAAAAAGTAAACGGCCGGGTTTCCCTGGTGGCGCAGTGGTTGAGAGTCCGCCTGCCGATGCAGGGGACGCGGGTTCGTGCCCCGGTCCAGGAGGATCCTGCATGCCGCGGAGCGGCTGGGCCCGTGAGCCATGGCCGCTAAGCCTGCGCGTCCGGAGCCTGTGCTCCGCATGGGAGAGGCCACAACAGTGAGAGGCCCACGTACCGAAAAATAAAATAAAATAAAAGCCAAGAGAAGGGAAGTTATTCTGAAGAAAGAATAATATAGACTAGATCATGGACAAAGGAGACTAGAATCACTACTGAGCTCAGGTGCAATCTAGGTCAGCTTACACCCAAATCAGGAATAAGAGAGATTCAACAGAAGGTAGGCCCATAAAAATTAAGCCAAAGCCCTCTATTTAGAACGGTATTTGGATTAGATGTCCAAAAATACAAAACAGCTGAAAGTGATGGATATAATTTTTAAACATGCCTTTTAAACTCACAGCTGAGTTAGCATGAAAGTAAGGTAAATTCTTAGAAGCCAGAAATGAAGTCAAAGCTTGAGGAAGGGGGGCCCTGAGACTGGTAGTGGCCCCTGATCCCAAGTCTTAGCAGCTGTTCAAGAGTCAAGCCGAGAGCCAGGAACCCTTCTTCCCTCTTCTCTGCCAACAGGAGTTTTAGGGGAGTGTGAGACCACCCACCAAAAGACATCCCCAGCCTCACGTGCAGTTCTGCGAGGAGGTTCTGGCCAGTTGACATGAGCAGAAGTGACATGTGCAACCGCTGGATCACACTCTGCAGAGGAAAAGTGTCCCTCTCCTCTCCACCCTTTCCTTCCTCCAGGAGCTTGAGTGCAAATCCACCCCACCACGCAGATGGGGCAGAACCACACTGTCGGGAGTCTGGGCCCCCAAGCAGCCATGTCACCCCCAGACAGCTCCCTGCACCACCGTGTGAAAGAGAAACCATCTTCTCTAAGCCACTGTACCTTGAGTCCTCTAATAAAGCAGCTTGACCACACCCTAAGTGATGTAAGCCATGTGAGGCAAGGAGATCAAAGAACCCCTACAGAACAGGGCTGTCAAAGGTCTACACTAGGAGTCTGCAGACATTCTCTCCAGCGGGCCAGAGATAGTGATTATCTTAGGCTTCACGGGCCATGAGGTCGCTGTCCCAACTACCTACCTCTGCTGTGGATGAGCAGAAGCGGTCACAGATGGTCAGTAAACAATTGGGCACGGCTGTGCCCTAGTAAAGCCTTATTTATAAAAACAGGAAGTGGCCTGGTTTCCACCCACAGGCTATAGTTTGCCAACTCCTTTCTTAGCACTACCATAGATAGATAGATAGATAGATAGATAGATAGATAGATAGGGAGATAGATAGATAGATAGATAGATAGGGAGGGAGATAGATAGACAGATAATAGATAGAAAGGATAGGCAGATAGACAGATATGTAGATAAAGTATCTGACACAGAAAACTTGCCTCTTGTAGCCTTGGCTCTCTGAAGTGAAAGAAAATTCTGCTCTGAGAATTCACTGCTTAGAGCTGACTCTCAACAGGGACTATGGTTTCAAGTCACACTTCATACATGGTCCAAAACATCCTCAGAGTGAGACGTTACATTAAAGTGGACCCGGGCTGGCCATGCCCTCAGGGGCCTGACAGAAGTTCCTGTCTGGAGGGGCACATCTTCGGCCTCAAAGAATTGATAAATTCCTATCAAAGACGAGCTCACAAATAAAAATTACGAAACACAAGGAGAAAGACAAGTCACATGGAACAAAAGACAGCAGAGAAAACAAATAACAAAATCAGACCCTATTGACTTTAGGTATTGGACTTACCAATGACAAATATAAAATAAGTATGTTGAATAATACATAAAGGAAAGAAAGTGTAAATAAGGAATAAGAGATTACCAAAAAGTGACCCAGGCATACTTTTTAAAGGACCAATCACAACTTCCAGAAAAGAAAATTGAAATTTTAAATTAAATGAATTTCCAATAAAATTACCACCATAAAAAGATTAAAGTTTTAAAAGTGGCCTAAAACCACAGAGACAATGAAAATAGGAAAAGAGGCAATGACATTTTAGAAACTGGAATGGGAATAACTGACTCAGCAAAATCAAAAAAGCTAAATGTGAAGCTTGCAGTGGGGAAGCCTTAGTTATTTCTGCAAACAGCAGTGGAGGTGGGACTGGAAACAGAGTTGACCGAAAGCTTAACAAGGTCAAAACAGCCCCTTCGAAAAGGAGAGGAAGGGGAGAGTGCTGCTTTTGTAATGAACCTTAGAGAGACATCTGGCTCTTTAAACCTTGTTATGTGATTCTGATAAAAAAATAAGAATTAAAAAATGAAGACAAATCCTGCTATTTTCAAGGCTAATGAATTCCCTGGACTAATAATAATATAAAGTCAAATAGAGGGGCAAAATATTGATATACAAAAATATACAAAATATATCTTTAAATATTTACATATCATCAAAAATAGGGATGACTGTCAATGACGTTTTATTCTACTCATATATGAGCGATTTTAATTATATCTGACACTGGGCTGAAAGTGCTCTCCGTATGATCACCTGTTGCAAGAGGATTTCACTAGAATGACACCTATGATATTGGGGTTTGAGTCTTGGCATCATCACTCCGTACTTGCATAACTTTGGGCAAATTACTTAGCTTCTTCCCTCATCTGTGAAAGAGAAATTACCGTACCATTATTAAGGTTAACGTTATTAACCTTAATGTTACTGCAGGGCTCAAAAACTTCCTCGCGGTGTGAAGCCTTTCGGTCCAGACACGCCCATTACAATCTGACCCCAGCCACCCAGCTGAATCTTGTAAAGGCATCTTCATACCGTTATGATGTGTCAATGAAATATTAATATGACTTTATAAACTGTATAACTTAAAAGGTCTTATTCTCTTTTTTTCCTCCCACCGAGTTTTCACTCATTCCCAGAAGTCATTTCAAAAGGACTAATAAATGTTGGCAACGTAAGAAAATTAAAATTTCTACACAACAAAAACAAGTGACCATAAACAGACGTGAAAAGATTAACTGTGAAACATTTGCCATATATAAGACAAGTAATTTAAATATTAAGAATGTTTAAAAACAACATGAAATGGGGTGATGTGATTTTTTAAAAAACAGTCACACGAATCCAAGACTAAAGATTTAAAATTGTTAATTTTTCCAAACATTTCTACACAAAGTGATTGCATCCAAAGAGCTCTTACAAATAATTAAGATGGCCGATACCCACGTGAAAATGTTCAAACTCACATAAAGAAACGTCAATAAAATTGGATACTATTTTCACCTATCCTAGTAGAATCATTTCTAATAGCCAAAAAAACCCCAGAAACCATCTAAGTGTTCACCAAAGGAACTAGTTAAACAGGATACAGACATATATGCCACGCAGCTGTTAAAAAGAATGAAGAAAAGCAAGAATCAAGATGAAAAGGAACGCAGGAACTTCCTCTGGAGACGGGGGTATTGGTGGCTTTTAATTTTATCCCTTTATGCTGTTCACACTTACTTATGATTACTTTTAATTAAATGTTTCATTTCAAATTGTAAATACTTTATAAAAATAAATCATATTCATACTCACTGCTCAAAGCCACTTCCTAGTACAACGCATTTCTGACTCCCCCAAGCCTGAAGAGTCTCTATTCCGTGCTCACAAGAATTTTCTTTGTATCTTTATCCCGTAACTTAATAAGAGAGCCCACCCTGCATTATACTTATTTGCATCAAAGTCTAGACTCTGAGAAAACTGCCTGGGTTTGAACTCCGGCCCATCCACTTACTAGCGGAGTGACCGTAACTACTTAACTTCTGTGCCTGTTTTCTCATTTGTAAAAAAGGAATGATAGTATCCACCTCACAGGACTGAGGGGAACAAGTTATATCTGTGCCCGCTAAGCTCCCATCAGCGACTCACACACGGCAAATCTAAGTATTTACTGAAGTAAACTGACCTGCTACCGGGGGCTCAGAAGGGTGAGGATGACAAAACCAAGTTCTCTGCAACTTAAATCTACAGCCTACCTTCAGCACTGCAACCTTTGTGACCTGGTAGGTTGTTTGTTTGTTTGAATTGTCAGATTAAGAAGAGAAAAATGGGCACTGAATGAAGGAGTGAGAAAGGCAAAAATATTCTGGGCCAAGACCAATTTTTCTGGTAATCCCTACCCTTTCCTCCATCTGCTGCTGTCTCTCAGCCCCTGCAGCCCATTTCCATGGTTTTCTTGGGCCACTGAGGTACATCTCCGCATGGCAAGAAAAGGATCCAGCCGCACTCAGTCTGAGTTTGTGGTGTTCGTTTCAGTTACAGGGAGGGGTCAGGCGAGCCTTCCTGGAAAGGCTTTCTTGTTAAACTTCTTACAAGATTCAAACAGCCCACACTGCTCCCCTTACCCTGTCCGAGGTGGACAGACCACCCTGCCTGCCAGGAGCTGGGATGTCTTCCTAACACTCCTTACACCCTAGAGGGTGACTGTTCTCCCTCAGGCCCCAGGGCCCTCGGTACTTCCCTTACCTGCAGGAACCCAGTCTACTGTATGTGTGCAATTGCCCCGTATAAATTATGTAACCACATTACCTTCGGTGCCTTTCAGAGGATGGGCATGAAGGTTAGCTTGCTATTCCTGTTCCACAGAAAATCCCCAGCCCCACGACTTAAGAGCTGTGCGGCCTTGGGGAAACTGCTTAGCCTGCACCTCAGTTCCTTCATCTGGGCGCACGGGATTTCTGCTTTCTAGGATCATACTGAGACTGAACAAGGTCAAGTATATAGAGTTCTGAGTGTGCTGCCCGAACAGACTACACACAACAAATGAGACACGACCGTGAGTGAGATTCAGATGAGACCCCCGGGCCCACGTTAGCGAGCCCCCGAGTCGTGCCCCCTGAGCAACACCGTGTGGCGCGCTCCCAAAGGCACAGTGCAGCCAGACTTACCCACAGTGAGAGGCGGGGGCAAGGCACAGAGGAAGGAGATGCTGCCTATCTCGCGATAGACCGTTGCAACCCAAATATGTCGCACACGAAAGTATCCCACTGCAAAACTTCTAAAGGCACTATTCAGCTTCCCTCGTTGTGAAAATCTCTATTTGAGATTAGCAGTACATTAATTTGGGCTTACTATGTTATCACAAAAGAACAGTTAATCTGCATTTGTACTAACTGTAGGATACACATCCTCACTGAGGAATAAAATTAAGATGCTGATAGGGAAAACCACCAGGGATCTAACAAGCACTGTAAAACCTTGCTGAAATAAAAGACCTAATAAATGCACATACCATGCTGTACATATGAAGATGTGAATTCTCCCCAGATATATATTTTATTTGTATAAACCTAATCAAAAATCCCAGTAGGATTTTTCCTAAGAAAAATCGAACTTGACAAAATAGGTGCATCCTAAAGAGTATAAGGGTCGTAGAAGAGCCACCCAACACAAAAACAGAACAAAGAAACAGAGAAAGAAGATAGGGCAGCTTCCCCGTCAGGAACCGAAATAAAGCAACCAGCTATAGTGAGCAGTTGGGGAACCGGAGCGGGAACGGTAAATGCCTCTGCGGCGTCAGAGGTCCTGCACCCAAGTGCCTTATGTAGACTTCACCTTCACACAGCCACCTGCCTTTACTGTCCTCACTTGGCAGGTGCTGAAGCTGGGGTGTAGAAAAAGAAACTTGCCCAAGACCACACAGGTTCGAGGCAGGGGTCTGGGCCCAGCTGACTCCAGAAGTCCAACCTGTCTCGTAAGAAAAACACTAGCACACATTGTCTACAGAGACCATAAGGAGAAACTCCTAAATGATCTGGTGTAAAAACGGACACAGGACATTACGATGCAACTAGGTTAATATGTAAATGGCTAACATGCATGCTAAAAAGTTCAACCTCACATGTACTTGTTTTAAGGACTGATACTACCTAGGGCTGCAGGCAGGAAGTGGGTACTCACACATACCACAGGAGTGTCTGTTTATACAGCATTTTTGGAAGGCAGTCTGACATTAAAACATACAGCTTGTATGCCTCTTCAGCAATTCCTCTTCTACAATCGATCCCAGAGAAACATTAAACGTAAGCACCAAGAGTCATGTTCAAGGATATTCACTGCAGCTCTTCTGTGAAAGCGAAATACTGGAAAGAAAAGGTAACATTTGGAACAAATCACCGGGCGTCCATGCCACAGGACAGTAAGCAAAAAGTCAATCTCCGTGGACTGACATGCAGAGAAGATACGCCACTAAAGGGGAAGAAAAGGAAGTCACAGAACACACAGACTGTTAACCCATTTGTTTAAAAAAAAAAAGAAAAAGAATCTAAGAGACAATAAATGTGAGAAAATGAGAGAGAGAAAAAGAATGAACATTTGTACACATGCTGAAAAGGCATTTTTAAAAAGGATCTGAAAGGATACACACCAAACCACAAAGAGCAGACACTGTGGGGAAGAAAGTGGGATTGGGGCCCAGGAGCTGAAGGCAACTTTCACTTTTTACTCAATATTTTTGTGTATAATTTAAAACGTTTTTGTAATTTTGAGAAGACAAAAGCAAGTGACAAAGAACTTGCTATCTTGTATTCAGCCTTTTGTTTTTTTCAAAAGAGCAAGATGTATAAACCAGTGAAAACAAAACACTAAAAACCAACCAGAGAATAGAAGAGGAATAATAAGAAAATTACATATGAATAACAACTACTGACACCTATAAGATTCAAAGCAACTGACACAGTAAATTTTATTGTTTACATAATGACAGGCTCTGGACAAAGTGGAGACAATGGACACAGTGACGACACATTTAAACTCCTGTCACAAATTGATCTGTTACAAATTCCCAATGGTCAACATATTAAAATGTAAAATATATAAAGAAAAAAACACAAGAAATATAAATATCCAGATATTTGCAGTACAATGCGATGTCCTTTTTAAAAAAAGCTTGTTGTAATGTGTATTTAATTCTGACAGTAATTCAAAACACAAAACCACATGTTTTCCTACCCTTCCCCAAAACCTGGATCTGGTGACTGCAGTATTAGGGAAGTATGCAAAAATAAAAACAACTTTCATGCTCAGAAACAAAGCATTTTCCTTATTTTAATGCATCAAGGCGCCAAAAATTTCAATTCCAAAAGCCAATCATCGCTATATGCAGATAAATAAAACAGATTTGACACTTTCATAATCAAACCCAACTAACGTTATACTAAAATATGTGTGTGTGTGTGTGTATATATATATATATATATATATATATATACACGTAATACCTATTTTAGAAAAAAAGGTGCCTTGGTGAAAATGATTCTGAAAATATTCACTTGATGCACATTATGTACAAAACCTTCTATATGAAAAAAACTATTTTCAATGAAGTTCCATGTTCACATCCCATCTGAAAACTGCACTTGAAAGATAAAATAGGTCTACTTAACGGTTTCTGTCTGAAATCATGGCTAAGGCAGTTCTCTTTCCAAGGGCTCTCTTTTTCACCCACTCTCTGTCACTAATACTAATACAAATAACGCACAGATGAAACCTGACATGTCTATATATGTTATTACCTGGAGCTCTCTGTTCACTGTTAAAACGGGGGATAGTTTACTGTTGCTACAAAGAATACTTTTTTTCTTAAAATATACTGTTTCTTTATTCCAAATTAAGCACTTACTTAAGACATAAAAGAGGCTGATAAGCGACTCCATTTGGTGTCAGTATCAATAGCCCTATAAGAAGGAACTCTCTATTGGAATAGCTAGAAAAGTTTCCACTAAAATAATAGTGCATCCTTCACCTGCATAGAATCAGTTTGGCTTAATAGCTCTTTGCCCCCAGAACACCAGTCTGGAGTTCAAAATATGCTCTTGAAGGTTCATTTCAGATATGAGGATACATAGGATAATAAAGTTGTTGAAATCGGTTTGATGAGTCTCAGCAGCCCTCACTTGGAGCAGCTGCTAAGATTAACATGGAAACAAAAATGGGAAAGACTGGGGGCAATGAAGTTGAGTTGGTCAATATTTACACCAGTAACCATTTCACTAAGTCTTTGAGCAAATAACTACAATGACTTGGTGCCTTTAGCTCCTTGTTCTACAAGCACTGAGGATCTGAAGCATAAAAGGTGAAAAATGGAATACCCTTAGAAAAGGGGAACAGTCTGAGGCAAAAGTTGTAGGTCTGTAAATATATATTCTATATGCACACACAATTGTGTGTATTATCCTGTATATATTTTACATACATATTCACAAGATGCCCTGCAGTGTAGTTCAGAAGGCCTTTTATCAAGGAACGAAGTGATTCTGGTATAGGCCCTAGAGTTCATACCATCTACATAAGGAACAAATGTGCATATATATTCACATAATGTAAACCTTATCAACAAAAACATTGCTAAAACACTAGGTTAAATAGTAGGTTTTACCAATCAGCGATGTAATATTTCTTACACTGAGAATCAAAATAATGAAAAGTACACAACTAGGTTTCAAATACACAAGAGAAAAGTTGTTTAGCACGGCAAACGAGAACAGAGTTCAAATTCCAGAAGTAAGGAAAAACTATCAAAACTTTATAAATCTCCTGGGATGCAATTTAGTTACTGCTTCAACTTTAGAAAAATAGATTCAGAGAATGAACGATGCTGCTATGGATTCTCTCAACACATCAACCCATATGTTTATCTTTTTCCTCTTTTGTTTCCAGCTGGAGGTTTCTTCAGCTGAAGGAGTTGTCCTCCTGTTCCAAAGCCTGCAGAGGCAGGATTGGACACCCCAAATGTCAAACCAGCTGACGCCGTGATGCCAGGACTGCTGAAGTTAAACCCAGATGTACTTGAGCTGCCAAAGCCTTATGTTTAGGGAAGAAAATATTCATATCAGAAGTTAAATCACAAAAACAAACATAAAAAATGGGGATGAGAGCTAAGTGTCTAGCTGAAAGAATATATAACCTATGCAAATAGCAAATATCTTAGGGCCCTGAATTTCTAACATGGAATTTTACAGGAAAATAATTTAGCTGACAACAAAGTGGCACCATTACAGACAGAAGTTTAGTGATCCAGACCAAGAGAGAAACCTTACACAAATAACTGAACTCGACAGAAAACTTCAAATTGGCAGCCACTTTCGTGTTAATTAAATATGCCAAGGTACCCTCCTCCTCAGCCCTCCAGAAACATTTTATCAAAATGTAAAGAAGAGACTTTCACAGCCTTTGGACCCACCCTTGCAATTCTAAGTCCTCCAAGAAAGCCTTAACCCACAATTTCCAGGACAATGACTACACAGAAGAGCAGAGCCCTCCAATAATTAAGATCAAATACTATTACTGCCTAGCTAACTAAATGTTAATATACGCATATTATAATCCTGATACCACTGAACTCTATTATCTTACTCCCTAGGAACTACTGATTTTAAACACCACTTAATTTTAAATGGAATTTCCTTCAAATTCCCGCAATTAAAAACTTTAATCGGTACTATTATTTTAGGCATGCTATTTATCCCTAAGAATTGCACGTTAAAACAAGTCATTATTTACAAATATAGAAACAAATGCAAAAGTAGATGGAATTTGGAAGTTTCTAGTAGGAGCATCAAGAGATTATACCTATGTCAAAAATGAACAAAGAAGCCAGTTAATCATCATTTTTAAGACTGGTATTCTTAAAATCAGGGGGGCTTATAACTAAAGAACACCTCTTCAGAAGAGAAACTATTCTCCTGAATGAATAATGATAAAACTTTCGCAATGGGTTCATTTTTGTAATAACGAAGGAAACTGTTTAAACATAAAACTAGTCTTTGGGTTCAAAATAATCTCTACTTAGTTAAAAAGAGGATGTAGTTATTTATTATATCAAACTTAAGTTGTTAGAAACGTTCTTCAAACCTGACCTTCAGCATATGAGACAGAGTAAAGCTATACGTGATTACTAGGCTTGCAGGCTTCATCCAGCGGGTAGAAACCGAATCAGGCATCTTTTTTGGATACCGGAAATAACAACACTTATACTTTTAAAATTAAATAATGTGCACCTTTGAATCTGCCTGAAGTTCAGGCCAAAACACACAAACCTGCACTAAGACTTCCTGAGGGTTTATTTGTTGTTCCAAATCCAAATGTGGAGGCCCCTGTGGTGCTGCATCCAAAACCAGAGCTAGCTCCAAAGCCTAGTGGGGGTGATAGAGAGACACACACGGCAGGTAAAAACACAGGTGAAAGGATACTGACAAGTAATACCCAAATTATCAGTGGTCTAATAAACAGTGTTGAGAACCACGGCCTTACTAAGGAGATCTGCTTTACTCCTTTGCATAAGACTTTTGGAAGAACCAGATCAATTCTGAAATAAAACATTTAGATCTTAGACTAAGCTTATGACCCATCCGTAATTTTTAAAGAACAAAGCCATAAAAAACAAGGTCATATTAGTACTTTCTCTCCCAAACGGACTAGAAATTTCAGTGACCATTCAAGTATGATTTTAGTCGAACAGACAGACACATATCTACTTAAGGATATTTCATTTCGGGAAAAAAAAAAAAAGACTAAGTTCATAAATAAGCAAGGCACGCACAACAGTTTCAATGCAAAGTACCACACACAGTAATTTTACTCTGCTTCCTGCGAAGACATTCTCACTTACGAAGTTTACCACTGGAACCCTGCGTGACTGCACAAGGGTCGGTCACTCTACAGCTACTCAGGAAGAGCAGGCTCCTGCCACAGAATCAGCAACGCAATGCTGAGAAAGTGGGAGGGGGAGCATCGAGGCTTCTCTCCCAACAACACTACAGTCACAATTGAAACGAAGCACGTGTCTTCATCATACAGAGTGCAAGAGGGGATTTTGCCAAGTGCTGGAAGCTTGGTTTCAAGTGCTCAGAAAATGAAATCCGATTCATCTTCGGCTACCCTGCAACAGCTTATCTAAAATACTGAGCCTGACGGTATTATTGCCCGTAACTCTATGAAATATGGCAACAAACGGGAATACAGATCATAGGAACTACGCTGTCTGCCATAATCCTAATAATTCCTATTAGAGTGTAATATATTACATAACCATAATAGCTTATAGGCTTTCCCTCTTATAATGATATACTTTAATGGAAATATGGGAATCTTATTCGTTACATGACAATGCACCCGACAAAATACAATCAACCTTCAATTATCCACACCAGAGAATTGGGAATGCATTTGTATTTAACATGTTTTTGCAGAAGACTTACCTTACTAGTTAGGCTTAACTTACGAATCTACTGAAATAAACTTAATTGCCTATGTATACAAGTATGCATAAAGGCAAATATGCCAAAAGTGCTTAGGAATGGAGAGAAGTCAAGTTGTTCGATTTATAATACAATTATTTCCCCATTTAAAGTGTTCATTTGCAGAAAGAGAAGACGCTTAGGAGAATGTATGTCCAAAAGTAGTTTGGACTCCAACTAATTTTTTTTAAGTTAATTTAATAAAACTAAGTAATTTTCAAGTTCATATTTTAGCATATTCCTTTGAAAATATGAACATCCCTACCATTTGATGTTTAATACGTTTTTTATATTTACTATTCACAGACGTGAAATGATTTTTTAAGTTCTAAATCTAATACTAGAAAGCACTGATTATGTTTGGAGAATCCTTTTTTTGCCAGATAGAACCTTAACTTCCCAAAGAGCAGATCCTCTTAGAAGTGTTTACAGGCTGGTAGCAATTCAAATGTATCACAGTCCAATGCAATACGAGAAAAGTTAAAGTGTACCTCCAAGGTTTGAAGAACCTAGGCCACTTGACTGCAAGCCAGTGCCAATACCTGAGCCGAATGGCGCTCCAAAACTAACTCCCAGAGATGGCTGTGGCCCTGGTATAAAAAAAAAAAAAAAAAAAAAAAATGGGGGGGGGAAAAAAAACAAATTTGCCTTACTCTTTCAAGATTAAAGTTACTTTATGAAATTATTTTTAAAATGAACAGTGATTACTTTTAACAAATTCTATTTGCTAAAACTTAAGTTTTCAGGATGTCCCCCCAGCCTAATTTATCTGTCCCAGCTGATTTACCTATCCAAAAATAAATTTTAAAAAAATTAACTTGTTCACACTAGACAATTAAAAGAGGCTTACCACACGGAAAGATGAGTGTTAGTTTAAATAATTTGAAATCTTTAATGTATTGTAAATTATAGTTCTTTTAGTTTTACTTCTAGAATGGTTTTAGATCTCTCCGCTTGTTTTCTGATAAAACTAGTTGCTGTATTCAGTAAACGTTTTTACTTTTTAAAATAAGCTCCTTAACTGTTAGAGTCAAGTCTCAATTGATCAAAAGAGACTGACACTAACATGCAAAACCATCATGTTACTTCATAAGAGTAAGCACCAAAAACTAGGCATGATTTCTCATAGGAAATATAAATGATATATAAATAAATAGATAAAAAACAAGACAATGTTTTATTTTATTAAATTTATTGTTCATCTTAAAGCAAATCAATTACACAGTAACATGACAATTCCAACTTGTTCACAAAGAGTGATAACTGAGTTCTACTGTTAAGCTCTGCTACATTACACCACTTATCACCTGATGAAATAAGATAGAGAATGAACATTTACAAAGGCACCGCTGTGTACCTTGACAGATTCAATACATTCAAGATTTCAATTCAGAAGTTTCTTTCCAACATCTTGGAAAATGTACTCAGATGCAGAACGATTAGTCATCCTTTTCCCATTTGTTACTTTAAAGATTTTGGCTGAGTTTGTTTGGCAAGAATAGCATCAAACTTACTAGCCTCCCTTTTTTAACTACCTTTTTTTTTTAACTAAGCAGAATACAAAACTCTATAAATCTCTCATATTTGATAAATAATTTATGAAAATTATTTGATAAATTTCATAGTACAATCTTCAGTCTTGTCTTTTTCAAGCACAGTGATCAGTGCATCTCAAAGTTGAGGGAACTGCCAAAGTAATATACAGATTGATATTTAGACTTCTTAAAGAAATCAAAGCCTTCAAGTTGTTCAATGAAGAATGAGGTTTGTATATTCAAAAAGGTAGTGTAAAATTATAAAACATTAAAGAAAAAGGAAAGAAAAGAAAAAAGAAACTAAGGAACTACATTTTGCTACACTGGGACAGAAACTGGACTTTCCCAATAGCTTCTACCCAGAAAATAAAGAATAAGGACTAACAGCAGCCAGAGTTCTTACACCACTATTAAAAAATAAATTAAAAAAGATTTAAATTTTTACATCCAGTTTGAGAATAAAATACCTGCCTAGCAGCTCTTTTGTAAAATGTTACTACAGGAAAAAGAAACTAAGCATATTATCCTCTTATTTCTAATGAGAGTAATATGTAGAAAACACACGTCCAGTTTCTTTAACATTGAGAGACTTAAGTGTCACATGTTCACAGGAGGCACTGCTGGTGGAAGACCCTAGAGCATAATGCACACCACAGCCCTCAGCCCTACAAGTCCTAAGAGTTACTCAAGTAACATGCTTCGTGTTGTGTGCGGGTCTGCTTTTAAGAGCAACTCTAGTCATTAATATTCAGGATCCAGGTAATCAAGAACTCTAACGATGACAAGACTTTCCATTGCACAACAGGTACATGATATTTTGAGTTTTGTACCTTCACACAAATTCTGAAGGCAACATCATTTATAAAACTAGTAGGCAAATGTATAACATTTTTAATAGTAAAAACTCATGATAAATATCTCCCATGCCAAAGTATCAGCATATATTACACTCTGGCCACCATATAAATTATTTTCACTATTAGAAAGCAGAATCTACATCCTTCAGGCAAATGTTACGTAAACAATTCAAGAAATCTGTTTTAAAATCTGAATAGTCATTAGTCATTCAATGAGAGGCTCTTAGTTCCATAAATAAAACCAAGTTAGTAGTAACATATCCCAATGATTGCCCAAAGTGAAATCTTCATGTAGAGTAACATTTTACAAAAGTTACTGAATAATATACTCACACACAACAAAATCAAGTTTAGCACTGTAATTCATATTTTCCAGAATAAATTCTACTTTCTTAAAAGTAAAACTGCATTCACAGGAAAAGGACTAAAGTGCTAAAATTTTTTTATAATTTTCAATGATCACTCAAAATACCTAATGTCACTAGCATGGTTATTCCTAAGTCATATTTTTTAAAATAATAATTTTTCTTAAAAAACAAAAAATGTCTTCCCCAATTTCAAATATTTTACTGATTTAATGGGGAATGTCCTTTGGTTATTAAATATAACAAAATCATAAAACCACAAGAAAGTAAAATGAGGAAGTTTCCTATTTAACACTACACCTTAAACGTCCAAACATACACTTAAAAGCTAGAAAGTAGGAATTCCTAACAAAATGTCTCAGCTCTCCTTAAAAACAGCAGCTAAGTCATATGAGAAAAGTCTTTTTATGTAAACATCAAGAACTTTTAAAAGTGTCAAAACACAACAGCAAAACTTAATCCCAGTACATTAGCTTAAAACAATCTATCCTAAGTTAAAATTATACCGAAAAGCCTAACGTAAATGTCTTAAGCTTTTTAAGAGGCTTCAGAAGCACTGGTGGACAAGTGTACTCCAGATCTGCCATCATGCAATCTATGGATGATGCTTACTTCATACATAAATAGCCTGTGGAGTTCTTCATCAGTTCTCTTCAGCCTTCAGAAGCAATAACCACAAATCACACAGGCCTAAGTTCTATCATATATATTTTTTTTCGTTAAAAGACATCGAAGAAGGCTCAAGAAGTCACTTATGTCCATACTTCCACCTCCAAGAAAGACTACACAGAAAGCACCTTCAGAAGGTATCAGCCTAAGAAGCTGCCTGCTTTTTTACATTAAAAAGTCAAGAATCCATATGCAAATAGAAGCAAACCCCCCCGACAACTCAAACCTTGCACACACCAACAGGGCTGTGTAAAAACAGCACACAAGCCTCACCCAGATTCATCTAGATGGTCTTCAAAATTTGTTACTGGCACTTAAGAAGATTTCATCAGTCACAGGACAGAAGGAATAAGTCACTGGGTACAGAGCACAATGCAATAAAGAGGGGCATTTCTAATGGGCTGCATGCATCTAACGGAGCTGCTGCGTCTCACTCTAGTGGTGACAGGACTGAAATAGCTAATCCTGACGGGGAGAGACAGAAAGGGATGGGCTGTGGAGCATGCGAGACCTTTAGAGAAACAGGTGGGAAACAAGAAGACGATACAAAATGATCGCTACTGTTCGGCTTCTCAGTTCCCAAAATCCATACAACTCAAAATGAAAACACTGTAAGACTGTTTAAGTTAATAAATTACAATTCCTGCCACCTGATTAGAAAGCCCTTATGTGGGCTTCGCAACTGCAGGGAATGTACAAGGGAGTCAGTTTCCCCAAAGCCTGGTGAAAGTCCACAAAAAATTGAAGCACGTGAGCAAAAGGCTCTTCAAGATGATGACTCTAAACTCAGCTAATATTCTCCACCACCACAGAGAGCAAAGACCATATCTCTGTTGTTCACCTTTATATCCCTGGAGCCTAGCACATAGGAGGCACTCATATAGAATGAACGTATTTCTTCAGATGCCCATGGGCCCAAAATGTGAGAGTGAAAACCTACAAACCTCTCAAAACTGCCTACGTAAGAAAGTGTATAAAACAAAAATCCGACAGGTGGTTCTGCCTCAATTTTAGCTGTACACCGCAGAACATAATTAAATTCCCTTACAGCACAGCAGTTCAGTTAACTGACTTTTCTCCAGTTTTATTGATTAGAATAGAAATCCCTTATGTTTAAAGAACACCTAACCAAATCCTGCTTCTCTGATCTATTTTGCGATTCACAGTAACCCTAAAAAGTAAACTGGTGCTGTAGTCGGTTGGATGAGCTGGGTAAATAATCATGAGAACTGATGACCGTCATTATGGGGTTGATTTGATATCTATCCACCCCATAATGACCTGATAGGAACCAACTCCACAGTGACTTCTTTTCCCTCCGTAACTGGAGAACGCAACCCTGTACTCCAGCCAGCTAGAGAACCACTACACAGTCCTTATGTCAGCCACTATTCACGTGGGTCCAGCCATGGAGCGCGGAGGGTTTGGCATAAGTCCATCATCAACCATTTACTGATGGTAAGTCAATTCTGTCATCTCCAAATGTGAAGAACAATTTTTTAAACTGCCAATAGTGAAACCCAGAGAATGCTTCCCTAGTAGAGGCAGCCTGAACGCAATCTAGAGATGTACGTTTTTTACTCTTTTGTACTATAATTTACTACTGGACTACAAGGAACTCTCAGAAACACACATGCTATAGAATAACTAATAAGCACTACACAAAAATTTATGAACAAGTAAAAAAATCAGTATCCATTAAGACTACATTTTTCTCTGTCACACTTCAAGCCTGACAAAATAGGGACTGCAGGAGTAAAAAGATAAGTAATCATCTCTGAAAGACACAAGACCAAACTAAACACTGCAGAACTAGACCACAAAAATGTTTCTCTCGTAAGAAGTGAAATTAAACCATGGTACTAAAATTATCTGCTTTCCAGTATCTCACCAGTTATTTTCATCTGCTCAACCTCCCAGCTCATACTTCTTCATGTATAATCCAAAGCATCTCATAACATTTTTTCCTGCTCTTGCCACTGTTCTGTTCATTTTGAAAAGGTACAAATAATTCTAGCATGTACCTTCTTGCAAATTTGGTTAAGAAGGCCTGTTCTCTGATCAAACAAACCTATTGATCTTCAACACAACTTCAGTCGATAAAGACATGCTTCATCCTGAGTGTGGGCATTCTGTAACCACTGCATGTGAGAGCACACCACCCGTCAGCATCAGGTACGAAAAATGCCAACCTATGGCTGGTTTACCTCTGACTTTAAAACAATACACAATACAGTCACAATTTTAGAATCTGTTGCTCTTAAATGTAATTCAGTAGTGGAACACCATGTTCTAAAGGGCATTTATAGCAATACAGCAAATAACATTAATTCACAATATTCAGTATCTAATTGATGTATAATTATTGCTAAGACTACCCTGCATTTTTATCAGGTATATGGTTTGTAATTGTGTCCATCACAATTTTTAGACTGTATTGGAACAGCTACTCATAGAAATTGCTTCAGTGCTAACACAAAAGGAAGACTCATAAAAATGCACATAAACTCTCTGCATTTTAACAGTTAAGAAGCTATAACTTGAATGCATTCAGACCTGTAGCAGGCTGTTGCTGCTGTGTAAGTGTTGCAGCCATGGCAACGGCTGCTGCGTTTGGCATGTTGCTGAAAGGGGTGGGTCCAGTAGTGACTCTGGGCGCATTCTGCCACTTCTTGGCTTCTGCTCGCCTGGCTTCAAACACATCCACAGCATCTCCCAAGAACATTTTCCTGTAGCCAAGGTACTGTTCTTTGAGCACCTACAGGAATGAAAAAAAGAAAAGATTAATCAAGTTTTGTGCTGACTTGGATAATATAAGGATGAATATAACCATGAAATAAGTTAGCAAAGACAGATCAAAAACACTGCCAACACTACACACTTCATCTAACCTTCAAATCAGAAGGATCTGAGTGATGGATCGGAGAGTTCTATCACACCTTTGTATACTGTGTTCCCTATTTTAGTCATGTCTTTATGATCAACTGCCTAACATATTCTGACTTCAGGAGGCCCCCTTTAAAATAAGTTAGCTAAGCTTTTAGACAAGCAAAGTAGTATCTAAAATTCCATTTTAAATATTAAATATTCCAGTTTCTCGTGAAAATTTCCCCTCCAAAGGCCAAACTTTGGATAACTTTTAGATTCAAAGAGGTTTAAAAAAAAAAAAAAAAGCCCACTAAATATATATTTGTTAAATACCTTTTTTATCGGTATAAATAAATAAATAATAAAAGGCATGGGTGACACATACTAAAATAAGACATCACCTAAGCAGAGAGAGTTTGGAGGGTATAAAGAGGGCTCTTACTTGATCAACACTGTTTATTTTACAATGAGAATAACTCATGTTGAGCTTATGTAACCAAACTGGAGGGAAAAGAAAAGAGAGAGTTTATAATTTCAGAGTAAGAAAAATTACCAAGTTCATAAAGTGGGCTGGATTACCCAATACAACATTTGCCTTAATTAAGGCCATTAATAGGAAGGATTCTGTTTCACCTTACAATTATTAAATACTTTAAGGGTTTAGCTTAGTTTAGATCAGTTTTATATTACTTTTGAAGAGACGTACGATTTTCATATTTCCAACCTGTTCTTAGAGGAAATTAGTAAATATGAGGCTTTGGGTTGGGACAGGTATTTCCAGCATTTGAAAGCTATCGCCTCCTTCCGTGTGGACGTCAGTGTATCATGTTCCAGTCCCAAGCTTTCCCACCTCTGCAACGTGTGCAAGTGGGCCTGCCAAGAGCTGGAAACTGGGGAAATACACCCAGAAGTGGGTCTGTGACATCAGAAACCACAGCTTACGAGAACAGATCTCCCCCAAACGCATCCTCCCTCTTTCTGTGCAATTACAAGCACATACCATGCAGCGTGTGACATCAATAGCCCATAAATTTTAGTTCTACTTCAGATAATGGGAAATAATGACCTATCTTAGAAACTTAAAAAAGACATTTAGTTTTTAAAAAAAAAAACACAAAAAACTGACACCAGCCATTATCTACAGAATTAATAAAATTTACGCCTAATTTTGTTAATGTTGTGGAGGCCTGGCTGATCAGGTGGCTCAAGCCTGTTTCAAGAGGTTATCTGTGTTGTTAATAAGACCACAAAAGGAACAAAAAAAACACCTCTTATAAGAGGTGAACAAGTCTAGAAATTACAGTTTACTCAACACAGCTGAAAATAAATGTCAAATCTGATCATGGAACATCCTTTGGTTCTTGGGATGTGTATTAAAAAAAGGAATAGGTCAAAATTTCAGGTAAAGTTTATCCAACATGAACTGGAGCTTTTTGTGCAAATCTCTGTCTCATTATGGCCCTGTTACCGAAAAAGGTAGTTTTCAAACCAGAGAGAATAAACTGCCATTGAAAAAACATCTATATTTAGAAATATGTCTCAGATCTCCTTTAAAATACTCCAGGGAAACCAACTGTACTTCAATGAAAAAATTTTTAATAAAATAAAAATGTATTGGGGCTTCCCTGGTGGCGCAGTGGTTGAGAGTCCGCCTGCCGATGCAGGGGACACGGGTTCGTGCCCCGGTCCAGGAAGATCCGCCGTGGAGTGGCTGGGCACATCCCGTGAGCCATGGCCGCTGAGCCTGCACGTCCGGAGCCTGTACTCCGCAACAGGAGAGGCCACAGCCGTGAGAGGCCCGCGTACCACCAAAAAAAAAAAAAAAAAAAGTATTAATTAAAAAAAAAATACTCCAGGGGAAAAAAGCATGTGTGGAGAACTGATAAAACAACATCAGCAGGATCTTGATAATGGCCCAAGTCGGGTGGTGGGTACCTGAGCATTCATTATAATAGTGCTCTACTTTTGTGTGTATTTGAAAACTTTCATAATAGAACTTAATGCGAAAAAACATCTGCAGAACACAGACTTCAAAGTGCCAACAGAGAATCACCTTTAGCACTTTAAAAAACTAAACACTTACTGCAGACAAAGTTTCAAGAGAATTTACTAAAAATTCCTCCTTTAAAACTAAATTATTTTAAAGATTTGGTTTAAAATTTTAAATCTATTAAGGCAAAAGGTCTGAAGTATGCTGTCACTTCAAAAATGGTATGATTTAAGAGGTTAACTTAAAAAAAATTCTATTACCATGCATCAAGTGAAAATAAAAATGAAAATACTGGTAACCTCCATGGAGTTCTATTACAGTCAGGGATTGATTTAGACCCAGGCTTGGATGCTTTGAATTTTAAAGGTTTTCTCCGACTATACGTAACTGCAAGAAAGACTTTTAATTATATCTGCTTGATGGAAAAAGTGTACGTATATTAACATTTCGCCCAAATAATTTCTAAAAATGAACATATTACACAAGGTTCAAAATATTCAGTGACAAATTATTTTATTATTTTAATAAATACAGTTTCCTGTGTTTAGAAGGGACAAATGTTGTTAGCAAGTTTTTTTTTATGCAGGGATCAATAAACATTTAAAACACACATAAAATTAAAGCAGTGAGACATGATTTTGCTACTAAGACTGTTTACTTTCTACGGAAATAAACTAAAAGAGATGGAAACAACCCAATGTCCAACAGAAGACAATGGGTTACACAGACTACGTACACACGTGCAGTGAAATCCTGACTACTAAAGATGATGGTGAAGAAGTGTGTGTATGAACGTGGAATGTGGTTCACAATGATGAAAAAAAGTTAAAATGACAGAGTGCACAGGACACTTGGATCTTGTTTTTTTTTTTTTTTAAAGATCTTATCCATGGTTGTGTCTGGGCATGATCTGGATCATTTTAGTTTTAGTCTTTTTCACTTACATATAATTTTAGCTATTTCTGTAATAAGCATGGATACTTTTGTCCTGTGAATGGAACAAATAAATACTTCACTTGGGTGTAGATGTCCAGACAGATGAACAGGCAATGAGAACTTACCTTCACATTTTCATGAATAGACTGAAGTTGTGCAGCTAAAGCTACAAATGTTTGATAAATTTTCTGCATAGCCATTGACAAATCTATAAAAGAAAATCATATTATCACACAAATATGTATACGACACAATCGATATTATTTTTCTATTACTTGAGTCCAATTTTTGGTACAGTTAATGTATAGGATGAATAAACTACACCAATACTTCCATGGATGAGAGAAGACAGCAGAACAGACTGAGAGAAGGATTCCTCCATCAGTAATCTGGGGGGCGGGGTGGGTGGGTGGGGTGCCCTAGGACATCTGCCATTACATCATAATAATTCATAACAAAGCATTTTATATTTATAGGAAATAAAGAGCTAATCGAGGACTTTTAAGGAAATTGTCTTATGGCAGTTTAAGACAACTACTAGTAATAATCTAGAATATCGACTATATAACAGCTTAAGCTCTCTAACTGAAAAAACAGTGCTATTAAAAAAATAATTACCACGGAAAGCATGTTACCTTGAGGGGTGATGTGTGAATTGTTCGCTTGGGTGGCAAGATGGTTTTCCAGTTCTTCAATCTGTTGTCTGTACTGCTGGAGCTGCACCTCAAACTGCTGAACCAGGATTCTGAAGTAGCTATACAATAACATTTACCAAGTCAGATCAGTTTTAAAACACTGTTTCCTTTATATTCAAAATTCCAACAAAAATATGCCCGTTTATTTAAGTAGGGCCTTTGAATTAGTCTGATGAAATAATGTATCTTTAAGTGACAGAGATATTATTGAAATAAAAACCCAAACTTGTAAGTTATCAAGGTATGAAAAATAGATACACAGCCTTACTCCAATCATGAAAAAATACCAATTAAGGGATAATCTACAAAATAATTTAATACTCTTCAAAAATGTCAAGGTCATCAAAGAAAAGGAAAGACTGAATAAATGTTACGGATTGGAAGTGACTAAGGAGAAATAACAACTAAATCCAGTGTGAAAAGAACCCTAGAACAGAAAAAGTGCATTAGTGGAAAAGACAGTAAGTTCTGTATTTTGGTTAATATAGTACCAATGTTAATCCTGTTCTTGATAATTATACTATGATTATGTAATATGTTAACAGTAAGGGAAGCAGGTAAGGGATATAAAAAAATTCTTTGTACTACCATTTCTCCAACTTTTCTGTACGTCTAAAATTCAAAAGAAAAAGTTCAAAAAAAACCCGTGCAATTGTCAACTAGATTTTACAGCCAAATACTTACAGTTCTTATGTTTATAATCTGAAATACTATTGATATTTATAATCTGAAAACACTACAGTGTGCTACAGAAAGAGTATGTAATTATAATCACTATTCTGATAAATTTAACGAGAGAATGCTAGAAAGATAAAAAGGGACCTTGACTAGCACAAAACGCAGTCTGAACACAACTCCACAAGAAATGGGGAACTGTGAATGCTTTTCACAGCGGAAAATCACACAGTTCAACCCATCTCAAAATTATCTCTGATGGCAGCATGAAGAACAAGACAGCAGAATAAAATACTGAGGAAGTCCAGCGAAGGAGCTCATCCCATGCTAATCCGAATAAGGTATCAGGAGTATCACTGTTATTGTCCATTTCCTGATTTTGATCACTGTACTATGGTTACGTAAGAGAGTATCCTTATGTTTAAGAAATACACTCTAAAGTACTCAAGCATTAACGGGTATCATGTCTGCAAACAACCCTAACTGTCCAGGGGGAAAATGTATTTACACATATGGAGAGCAAGGAACGAAACTGCAGTAGAAATGTTAACATGCAGGGAATCTGGATGGAAGATACATGAGAATTCTTTGTTTCATTCTTGAAACTTTTTTTGTAAATCTGAAATTATAATAAAAAGAAAAAACAAAACAAAAGGGTGAGGGGCCAGGAGTCAACCAGACCCCTACCGCGCAGAAGCTCAGGACTCTCCTCTTCATGCCGCAGGCTCCTCATTTCTAAGACTGGAATGTGACAGCTGTGGAGGGTTTGTGGGAAAGCAGATACAGCAGGTGAAGGGCCAAGCGCGCTGTGCGGCATATGGCAAGCATTTGAGAATATTAGCTATTACTCTCTCGCACGACACAGGCAAGACATATACCACATGCATGGAAACCACATGAATATACAAGCTGGGTACAGGTGGGTTTTTCAGGTTCACTTATCTACACTTCGTAATTTTTCTTCCTGAAGATTTATCATGTATGCAAATAAAAGCTATGGAAATACATGAAAGAGTTAAACTATACTTAGTATGCCCTGTTTAAGGAAGGGGCTATCATAAAGTATTCTTTAATTGAAAGCCCTTATGGGTATAAATATGTTTCTACTATCTGCACAATGTAATCCAGTAGAATAGACCCTGTAAGTAACATGAAGTGCAACTGCATAACAGTGGGTAAAAGCTCAGACCTTAGCCTTCACTTACCCTTCAATAAAATGGGGATGATATACCCTCTGAGCTATTATGAGAATTAAATTTAAAAATCCACATAAGGTGCCCAGACTTGCTACAAAGTAAACTAAAAATCCCTACCCTGCATACTGTTTTTACTGTTCTGCTTTTTTAAAGAGAGAAACATTTGTTTAACTTACTCAGCAGGAGCTGTATTCTCATGTTGGAGTCCAGGTGGTGTTTTCTGGGTTCTTAAAGCTATTTCAGCATTTTTTAACTCCTGATATAATAGAGGTTAAGAAAAAGAAAAAGCCAATTAAAAGTTAAGCTAAAAATACCAACTACCTCTGGACTGAAACTTCGACAACGCCATTCCTGGAGCTTCATATGCTGTGAGAACTTATGGATGAAGCCGCTTTACAAGGTGCTAAAACCTCCTTCCAGGCAAGACAAACTACACTTTTAACAAACAAGCAAAATTTATGCTCTGTTTTAAGAAACCATGGATTCCTGTAGGATTTGTAAAGTCAATTCATCCACAGTTAAAGACGCTGTTACTATTTTAAAATCTGTAATAATACAACTATAGAAAACACTACTTAAAAAAAGCAAGGTAGTAGTAATAACCCTGAGGTTGATGACAGCAGCAGTTAACATTCTGGGTACTTACTTACTGTGTACCAAGCCCTGTGCTACAGGCTCCCCTTCTATTATCATGGTCACTCCTCAGTAACAACTCTATAAAGTGGGTGACGAAGTTACAGACATTAAGTAATTTGCCCAAGGCCACATAGCTGGAAGACCTGAGACCTGAGTCTAGGGGCCCAATTTTGTATGCCTCACACACTTAACCTCCCTTCCACTCCTCTGCAGTGCCACTCTTATCTTCCAGCCAATGGTTTTTCAAGACTCATAATGCGTCTAACCCACTTACACTCCACATTCCTATCATTTCATTGCTTCTGCAACGTCTATTTCAACGTCTATTTAAGTTTCCCTTACTTAAAAAGAAGTCTCTTATCCTAACTTTATGTCCCCTGCAGCAACTTCCTACCCTCATTTTACTGCCCAGCTGTGAAGTCTCTAACGGTCTCTAACTGTCCCTTCCACCTCCGTGTTACCCTCCACCTCAGCCTTCCGTCCTGTGACTCTGGACACGGGTCCAGAGCCTGGACTGCCCAGCGCTGAGCCGCGCCTGGGTCTCACTGGCGGGGCCCCCTCCCGTAACGCTTAACGGCCTGCGGGTCCTCCAACATGCCCTCTTCCTGCCTCCGCGCCTTCCCCGTCACCCTGCCCCTTCCTCGCGGCCTGGGAACCACCGCCGCAGCTCTGGAGGCTCAACTCTTGAGTGTGCCACTACCGCTCCATCCTGCTCCGGAGGGGGGGCTGGAAGCGCCCACTGAGCCCTCTGCACTCCGTCACACCTTGTCCCTGGAACACTTACGTGAGTGCTTTAGCTCACTCTCCCTAGGATACTGTAAGCGTTTTGATCCCAAACGCCAGAGGAAGTGCTCTGCACATAACAGATGCTTAAAAAAGGTTCTCTGAATTTGTGGATTCAGCAATATAACTTCAATGAACCACGCGGCACCTGCCCTGCCCATAGAAAACATTAACCACGCAACTTATCTGAACTCTCAAGTGATGTCCCCCAAACGGGGCATGTGAAAGACTTTGCTTCCATAAGGTTCTGGTCTTCACAACCTCAACGCTGCTCCTTACCTCAGAATTGCTTTTATTTCCCAGAAAGGCTTTCTTTGAACAAAAGGTTTTGGATTTAGTAAGATGGATAACTCCTTCACTAAGGGAGTCAGAATGTTTCTGTTTTCAACTGGCAATTCACGAGACTGTGGGTAGAGCACGAATCCCTGTGTATTTGAAATAAGAGAAACCACAGAGCAAACCCCTTTGAGTTCTCATATAAACTTTCCTCAACGCAACTCAGAAGCCATTTTCCCTCAAGGGAACTCTCGACTCCCACCCTCTTCTCTCTCAGTCTTTGAGCACTTCACTGACCCCACGGGGCTTTAGTACTTTGGAGTTCTCCTTTTGTCTCTGAAAGACAAGTCTGGTTATGTGACAAGTGCCTCACAAGTGCCTGTGGATGGAATCACCCAGTGTGAGAGTTACAACGGTTCCCATTCTTGTGTTCATTTTTCTCCCTTGAGTTTGCCTCCTCTATTACTTTGATAAAGACCTTGTGCATATAATTTCATAAAAATTTCACACATGAAATTTAGAATTTCCTATAATGTTTAATCAGAGTCAAAACACTCTCCACAGTCTAAAGGCTTAAGTAACATTCCGTTCCTCCTAGGAAATTCTGATATCTGAAATATCTGATGATAAGGGAAGAATAAGTGGGAAGGAAACATGGGGGAATACTTTATTCATATTTAACCAAAGCATTGGTAAGTGACCAGGAAACGTGAAAGCAGACAATAAAGCCTTTGAATCCTCTTTAAGTATCATAGTTTAGATTAGCTTTTTCTGGTAACACATTTATTAAAAATGTCACAAAGTATTCTCCAATAGTTGACTTAAAGACACATAAGCAGGTACAAACTTCCAGTTACAAAATACTAAGTCCTGGGGATACAACCTACAGCCTGGTGACAACAGGTAACAACACTACACTGTAGATCTGAAAGTTGCTAAGACTGTAGATCTTAAAAGTTCTCATCTGAAGAGGAAAAAAAATTGTAACTATTTGTGCTGATGGGTATTAATTAGACTTCTTGTGGTCATCATCTCACAACACACACAAACACTGAATCATGTTGTACACCTAAAATAATGTTATATGTCAATTACAGTTCAATAAAAAGACACAAAGCACTTAAAAAATTTTTACTTAAAATATTATCACTTAATTTATGACGAGCACGGCACTCTGATAAACCCATTAAAAAGGCATATCACAGAAAGTTCATTAACAGATCAGGGAAAACTTTAGGGAAAGATTTCTAGATTGCCACGATCAGATCAAGTATACTGTATAACTGTGAAATATAAAACAAGTAAATCATCTATCATCATTCTTCCCCACTGATGTAAAGAAGATATTTTACGTTATATATTATACCACTGGGACAAGAAGCAAGTAGACATTAGTGACAGAAGGTATTAGCCTCATTACCATTTTTATTAACTAAGACCTAACGAAACTAGCAAGCCGCTGGAACTTAATATCTATAAAGCATGATATAATTTATATTTAACCACTGACAGATTAAAAAATGTGTTTTTCCCTCTTGTATAATATAATAATTTAGGCAGTAGGCACGCTTGTGAAACAAAGCAGTCGGAGCATACGCTTAGAGCTGGATCACCAGGGTCTGAATCTATGCTCTTAGAAACAGAGCTCTCCTGTTTTCTTGTTTGAGGTAATAACAGTACCTACCTCATAGGGCTGTTGTGAAAAATCACTAGGTTAATATATCTGAATTGCTTAGAATACTGCCTCATACATAGTAAGCACTCAATAAAACCCAGTACCTATTAGTATAGTAATTTAAAAGTATATGCGCTGTTGTACGGTTTTCTTACAGCATGTCGGTATGAAACTTCATAATTTTAAAAAGACCTATTTCTATTTGAAAAACAAACAAAAATCCTACAATAAAATGACAGTTTACCTGAGCAGTTTCTATTTTCAATTTGTCAATATTGAGAGTGTTCCTCTGTAATCCACTGGCAGCCAATGACAAAAGCTGCTTCAGAGCTTTAATATCTTCCTGCACTTTAAGCATTGCTTTTGAAGACATTCTACTAATTTCTTCTTGGACTTGTTTTTGTTCCTTCACAAATTTCCTAAAAAAATAAATAAAACTCAGTTTCCAAAAAATTACACCTTTGGTTTTAATACAGAAAACAAAGTAGGCTGGTGAGATAGTTTTAAGTCCAAGTGTTTTAAGAAGCGACTATTAAAAATTCACCTACAGTTCACAGAATGGCAGTTACAGAATCTTAATCCCTTTATTTATTTAATTCCATTGTTCTGCGTTCTCCCTGATTTCTACAAGCACCACAATGCTCCCCAAGTTACAACACTTAGGAGGAGGAGAGGGCCCCCCCGAAACACCTCCCAGCACTCCGGTCTGATTCATCTACTGATGACATCCCACACACTCACTGCAGGTTGTCCACGTCCTGGCAGATGACAGAAGGTAGAGTCTCATCCTTCAGTGCTTTACTATCCCTAAGAAAGATGCCACAGGCGCATTAATACCAGAGATCATAAAAAGCTGACGGCTAGCTGTACATCTTCTTTGGAGAAGTGTCTCTTTAGGTCTTCCATACCTATAGCTGAGTCACTGTGTTGTACAGAAATTAACACAACATTGTAAAGCAATTGTGCTCTAATAAAGATGTCAGAAAAAAAAAGCTGACAGCTGAGTTCCACAACAGTATGTGTTAAGATACAAGAAAACAGAGCAAATACTCCCCGTTTACAGTCTTCCTGGATGATTTTGAAGTTCTTTATAAAGAACAATAAACTTCATGATCTACAAGATAACTAACAATTCATCTGACATGGAGGTTTCTTTTCTAAGGAGATTGGCATCTATTATAAGTACACGTAGATGCGTTTGACTAAATGTTCAAGAACAAAACAAGAAAATACTACAGACGGGATGAAATATTAATCTAAGTTCCTCCAGCTCAAAAATTCCATGACTGACTTTTCATTCAGTTCAAAAATATTACAGCATTCACTAAAGGAAGTCTGAAAAACTTCTCACAATGAGTTGCTCACAATATTTTACAACATCAATCTGTTCTTCAACAAAATAAGACCTAGGAGTAGCTTAAAGGATTGATGACTATTCAAGGAAGGCAGGAATAAATGTAACTGGGCTGTAATGGCGGGAGCCGCAGATCTGTACAACTTCGGGGACATAACCCTGGGCAAACGGCAGGCTCTCGCTGCTTCCCCCTTTACGTAACAAATACACACAAGATGTTTGGGAGGCGGGAGCTTCATCATTTACTTACAAATGTTTTATTTAATGTAATAGAAATTATGTGAGAATACGATTGGCAAGAAAATAATGATCTTCAAATGTATATATGACGTACATGGAGGCTATTCTCCCTCTTCAACATCAGTGAATGGTGCTGGGACAGTAATTTATATATAAAATAAACAGTATATATACATTTTTAATTTGTATATATAAATAAAAAGTGCTCCAAGAGTAAAGCTCCATGAGTTGTTCAACATTTACTAAGTTAAAAAGACACATACATATATTTGTGTTTATTTATATTATTTGGGGAAAAGCCAACTATTTCCTAGAAATCAGTGGTTATAAATTTTCTTAAAGATCTGACCTTCCATAATCTCTCCAGAGCCTATGCTTATTATTTTATTTTTGACAAAAACTTTAAAAGAATTTTTCTTCTAAATACCTATAAGGTTCCATTTACTTCCAACCATACATTGGCCTATAGTTTAATAAGTAAAACTCTTTAATTAAAATATTTTAAAAGTCAAATTGTAAACTTACTCTGGTCTTGTTCCTGTTTTATCACCTAGAAAATTCAAGAAGCTTCGTGTAAAAATAGGTTATTTATCAATGTATTCCAAATACAAATTTTAAGTTAACACAAACTAAGGTATAAATAAAAATTGTTAAGGATTTCTTAGAATGCCTCTTGAACAGCAGGTGATGTCACGACTTGTCACAAACTCTAAACACAGCATGTTACAGACATGTTTATGTACACATAAACACAGTTATGTAGCTGATTTGCATCTATTTCTTTCAAGGGCAAGAATCTTCCTTTTTCAACTATCTTCCCTGAAAAATCTTCTTGCCTAGGAGTTTAACTCCTGAGAGCTTTATCTGACACTTTTTAAGGCCCTCGTAACAGGCTGCTTCACCTGAGAAAAAAAAATAAGTTGCTAAAACATCTAAGGCTATTTTTTGAATTATGGAGTTACTACAAAGAAAATTAAGTAAAAACAAGAGACAGGACCTTATGTTTAAAACTTTTCATTCAAAGAGAAATAAATCCAAATTTTCTAAGATTAAAAGGATTTTACCAACTTTTAGGATAGTAATTCACTCTTTAAAACAAGTATCTCCTACAACAAAACCCATGTCCAATTTTTGAAATCCCTATACAGATACAGGACACTGAATATTTTACAACTTCATGCATCATGCCATTCTAAGCTCTTCCAAGCGGTCAGTGCAGTGTGTACGCACGCGCTCCAGCCGAACATGCTTTCATCAGAAACAGAATAGGTGTTGCAAAACAAACAACAAGCAGATCACACACACAGAACCAACAACCACAAAAAAACTGCAAAATGAATTTGGGTTGGAAAAAAATTTTTAAAGCATATTAGGCATGCCAAGAGCACAGCAAGAAGGGCATTTTCATACTGGCTGGTGAGTAAATAAAGTGGTAAAACCTTTCTGGAAAGCAATTTCACAACATATGCCAAGAGACTCCAAAATGTCCCTCCCTATAAGCCAATGATTCAATTTCTAGGTATCTGCCCTAAGGAAATAACCAAAATATGAACAAAATTTATAATAAAAGCACACAGCATCTTCTGTGTGCCTGGCTCTCCTAAGGTTTTACAAACAGCAATCCCCAAACCAACCCCATGAAGCAGGGACTGTTATTTCCCCTACTTTACAAAGCACCGAGATAGCCTGAATAAGCTCACAGAGCCTGTGAACAGTAAGCCAGGACCTGCAGCCAGCAAACCAGCTACAGAGCCGACACTTAACTACCATATACTATGTTGCCTCTCTCTACAAGGATACCCAATACGGTGATGCTTCCCAGAGCGAAGATCTGCAAACAAACACTAACCTCAGGATGGTGGCTGACTGCACGATGACACACCCATTCATAAAACTGACATTAAGCAGCATTAAAATATTTGTAAAGAATTACGGACACTGACTAAAACTTGTGATATATTACACGAGAAAGAACAGGTTACAAAACATGTACACGGTCCCGATTTTTAAAATGCATATTAAAACACGCATTACGATAGTTACATAAGACATGTGCACGTACAAATCTGTCTACAAAAATAAAATCTTAAATGCACAACACACACAAAATTTGTGAACTATAATGCAAACTTAAAAATAATACCTTTACTATTGAACATTTAACTAACAATGTTCCAGACATAAGAATTTAAGTTCCGTAAACAGGACTGTTAGAACGTGAAATTAAGAGTAACATTACTTACTCTTTTTATCCGATGAGCTGCTAAAATCTATACCTCCAAGGCCTTCGCTGCCAGCAGCTGAAGTAGCTGCTGCAGTTCCCAGAGACAGACCTAAAGCATTTGGTCCAAGTCCTACAAACAAGCCAGATGCCACTCATGAAGTTCCTCAGTCTTTATAATGATTTCCCCACTGACCAAAGCACTCAAATACATTTAAGTTGGATCCCAGATTATTTTCATTCTTGATTTAGACAAATAGTAAGATACAAGTCTAGAGCATGCTTTGGACAAAGACTGATAATCTCGCTTGGATTCAATGGTATATGTAGTTTGAATGATGTGATTTTATTTATTAAAACGGCCAGAATATATCTGTTCATGGATATTTGTGGATACTCGATTTTATTTGTTGTTTTTAAACCCTCTCTATCAAAGCAGTTTTAGTTTGCATATTTTCAGGTGAATACATCTTGTCTTCCAATCATGCTTTGGAATTCTATACTTTTAAAATAATGTAGTACTGGATGTGTTAATTAACTCGATGGGGGGGAAACAATGTATACAGTCAAATCTTTATGTTGTACACTTTAAATATCTCACAATTTTATTTGTCAATCACACCTCAACAAAGCTGGGGGAAAATAAAAAGAATAAATAAATAAAATAAAATAAATAAATAAAATAAGCAAAATTTCAAAGATCCTGCACTGGTCAATCACATAAGTCCATGCATTCTCAAGCTGACACAATTGTTTTCTTTTTAGACAAGATGCTATTTACTTTAAAAACAGGAAATAGCAGGATATACTGGATAAGAGCATGGGATAAATGAAAACTGGATTTAAATCCTGAGAATGTGTTAAAAAACACAGCTGAATGAATGCTATGAATTTTTAAAAAATCAGTGGCACGTTTAGGTTAACATAACCATAAAGTAAGCATTGAATATTGTGTCAAAGAGCCTAAGAAAAATCAGAACAGACCTAAAAACTTAATAACAAGACACAAAAACTACCCTCTAACTCTTGTTTCTATTATTTTTGTGTTTTGCTCCCATGGGAATCTTTGGGAAAGATGTTTATTTATCCTGCAAAGAAATGTACGTTATAGTCAACTAATGATTTGGTTATTAGAAGACACCTACAAAATTGACTATAATAAAATCATTTAATACTTGTTTTTAATGTCCTGACTTCAAAGCACTCTAACACCCTTTCCTAACACCTATAACAGAAAGTCATTCCCAGAACCCGGCTTATGAGGTCAAGTTGTGCCACAATGAATTTAGAGGCTAAACGATTCAAGACTATCCAACTGCCGTTTATTAAAAAGACAAATTTCTCTATAGAATGGTTTACTGACTCCGGAAACAGGCTCTTTCTTGCCTCCTTACCTAGTCAGTCAATGCTGAGAAAATGCATTTCTAAAATATGGCAATCATGTATGAACAACTTTATTTTATAATTCAGTTTTTACACTAAAAGGAAAACATAAAGGTTCAAGAGACCACGTGATCTGCTCAAAAGACCAAAACAAAGACAGTAAATTTAAACATGAATATTTACTCTTCTGGAGAGTAAATATCACAGTTACCTGATGCTGCCGTGCTTGTGCTTTGGAAAAGCGGCCCTCCCAAGCCCGTCAAGGCTCCCCCTAAAGAGAGGCCTGCTGGTGCAGTGGTGGCTGCAGCTGCCGTCCCACTCAGGCTGCTCAGAGTGAATCCTGTGGACGCTAGAAACAGTGAACCCGTAAGCCCCCAAGAGCGCGAGCATCAGAGAAAACACAAGACACCTTCTTAAAAACTGACGTCACGAAAAACCTGGCTCTTGAGAAAAACCACTCACTAAAGCTAACATTATACATACTTAAGAACAGAAAGAAATAGTACCTTTAAAGCAAAAACCAGTGACAGGAATAAGGGCTTTGGTTAATACCAGCATGGTATCAGGTAAGTGACTCCAGACAGTAATAGAGTTTTCAACCCAGGCTACCAACTCCACACTCAAAACCGGATGAATCCTAAGCCAAGCAAGGTTTATGCAAACTCTTTACCCTTCCCTGTCACCAAAGTGCGCCTTGAAAACAACGCAGACATCAATAGTTTCACGTGTGCCCTCTCACCCGCTCCCCTGCTTTGCTCTGTAAAGAGACCAACTTCCAAGAGGGCCTCTGCTGCTTTAACGCTCAAGGCTGATCTTCACAAACCAGTAATTCAGTAGATAAACACTGCTGAATGACTGAAATAAAAATTCTCCCAAACTGAAGTTATCTTTACCAAAGGTGGATACCTACATTCACTGACCGAGTGAAATAAGAACTCAACCAGAAAATGCCACCCTTCCCCGACACGCCTCACCTGCAGGAGTCGACGTCAGAGCGGACGAGAGCGTGAGACCGCCAGCCGAGGCAGACGTGATGGGCAGCGCAAACGGTGTGGCGGACGCCGCGGGTTTACTGAAGCCTAAGCTGAAGCCTGCCGTGGACGCAGAGGTGGTGGCCGCTGGGCCTGTAAAAAAGTATCCCAGCTTGCCGTAGCTGCATGTGTATTATACAGGTGTCAATCAGGAGCCTAGAAGTCTACTTTTCATAGATGGAACAAAGGTATATGGACTTATATACGTATGAGAGAGAAAAACCATTCACCAAATCAGGGTGCATACTAAAGATGAAAATCCAATCTATGTGGCAATACTGAAACTCAATTTCAGCCCTACCTCTAAATATACCTAAAACGGCACTTCCCCTTCCTTTCCTTTATACTCAACAGAAAACAGTCCTTCTTCTCCAAGACTATTTAAAACATCTTCTCTGCTGCTTGAAATCCTCCCCCGCTGCTTCCGTGTCTGTCAGTGCCCTCCAGTCCCTTCTGTCCATCTCCCTCCTCGGTTCACCTCTTTTTATTTTTTTAATTTATTTACTTATTTTTGGCTGCACTGGGTCTTCGTTGCTGCGTGCGGGCTTTCTCTAGTTGCAGCGAGCGGGGGCTACTCATCGTTCTGGTGCATGGTCTTCTCATTGCGGTGGCTTCTCTTGCTGTGGAGCATGGGCTCTAGGCGCACTGGCTTCAGTAATTGTGGCACGTGGGCTCATTAGTTGTGGCGCATGGGCTTAGTTGCTCCGCGGCATGTGGGATCTTCCCGGACCAGGGCTCAAACCCGTGTCCGCAGCACTGGCAGGTGGATTCTTAACCACTGCGCCACCGGAGAAGCCCTCGCCTCTTTTTTTAAATTGAAGTATAGCTGATTTACAGTGATTCAGCTGTACAGCAAAGTGATTCAGTTTTATACACACACACACACACACACATTCTTTTTCAGGTTCTTTTCCATTATAGGTTATTACAAGATGTTGAATCTAGTTACCTGTGCTATACAGCAGGTCCTCGCTGTCTATCTGCTTTACACGTACTAGTTGTGTATCTCTGTCCACTTCTTAAATGCTCCTCCCGATGGCTCCATTCTTGCTCCCTCACTTCCTGAAACATCTCACCCACTTTCAGAATCTCACTATAGGTTCATGGGTCTAACTAAATCTACATCTACCTGAGTCTCCAAAGGCTATAGCTCTACCTGGATGTCCCTCTGGACCCCTACACATCTCCCTATAAAAAATTTCCTGAATCCCCCAGGGTCCACGTGGTTGCTCAAGCCAGAAATCATAATCATCCTTGGCACTCCCTCGCTCCCCTGTATTCTACCAGTACAAGTCCTGTCAACCCTACTTCAGAGATATCCCTGGATTACAAACATCCTCAAAAACCTTAGTTCAGGCCATCTCTCTCTCAAGAACTATTACAATAACCTCCACGATCAGTCTCCTCCAACCTCTAATCTACTCTTGAAATTATCTCAGTTACTTTAAAAAAGAACAAAATAATATGCTGGCGATTCCCCCGACTTAAGGTTCCCACTAAGTCTATACATTAGTCTTTAAAATAGATTCTAAAGGCTTGGTACCCAAAACCCTTTCCTATGTGGTCCTAACCCGCTCCGCCAATCTCCTCTTCCTACCATGCCTACCCTCAGAATCCTAAACTCCAAGAGCAAAGTACCTTTCCTGTTTCCCTGGATCCTCTGACGACTGGCCTCTGCGCTCTCCCTCCTGCCTGGAACAGTGCTTTCTGCCCCGCCAATCAACAACTCCTCTCCTCCTCCTCAGCCTTCCTAGTGCCTTTCATGCGTCTCTTAGAGCGCATGTCAGATGACACAAGAACCCATCGCCTGGCCTGCCTGCTCCCTTTGCCTCACAACAGGCTGAAGGTCTTGCTCAGGCACCCAGCGGCCCCTGACCTCATCAGGGTCCTCCACCACCTTCCGCTGATACTCAATGATCAAGGCATTGTGTAGACTCCCGGCCACAGCCAGGAACTAGTAGTTACGCTAAGTTACTAAACGGAGAAATTATGAATGACCTGCATTTTGGCTTCTCCTGAAGGCACTCAGAGAAAAGAAGTCAGAAACTATGCTTCTGGATCGTCCTTGCCACAAGTGGAAGTCCCTGCCAGAGTAACGTGCTGTGAAACACGCACAGGCTCTAAAATCTCAGGACAGGGTCCAACTGCTCGCCCTTGTAACCAGTCCTGTCCGAAACTTTGGTGGCAGACAGACGTGCTTTCTGTTGATAACATGTAAGCGGCATCTAAGTGAAGAAAGTTCACCAATCTTTAATTTATTTCAATTTTAAGTTTACATTTAATTAAATTAAGTCACTTTAATTGCAGTTCCTCACTGTCCTCTCGTCCTTTCACGTCATTTCCTGGCATCCAGGTCAAGGTGCCGTCACCCTGGTTACCCACATTCCCTGCAGCATATCACGATAGAGAACCACGATATTTTTGAGCTGGAAGGGAATTCAAAACCTTTTTATTACAATACCCTCATCTGACATATAACTAAAACCTGCCAGATATGACCATCTAAGGCCTCACAATTATTCAGAGGTACAACCAGCGCTTAATTCCAAGACTTCTGGCCTGAAGTTTGGTTATTTTTTCACTAAAAGGGCTTAAATGACTGAAAACTATAAATGTGACATAAATTTTGACAGAAAAAGCCAATTCCGTATTAAATTTTTTTTCTGAACTAAAAAAGGATTACATAATCATCGATTTTTTAAAAAATAGTCAAATACTGAAAGGTTCTTTGAAAAGTCAGTATCTGTGATCTATATTCAGTTCCTTATATGTTTCTTCTATAGCCCAGCTCTGTGAGAGATTAGGGGAGAGTAGAAAAGCCACAGATCTGGGACCTTCCCTCGAAACTTCCTGCTCGGAGTTAATCCTGTAGTTACAGCTGTTGCTATTCCTGGGGACAAAAAGAGAAATAAACTTTAACCACCGGTGGCAGATGGCATTCTTCTGGCCTGTAACAGGGCAAGGCTTGGACTCACCCTCAGGGAGTGATGACACTGCTGCTAAGACTAACGCGCATCACAGTATCTTCCACCACGACCACTGCCTAATACAGCGCTCCTTCTACAGCACTGGTTCTCGTATCGTAGGCTGTGTATAATTTGATCAATTAGCAATTAAGAGTTGTAAAATGCAAACGACTATGGCCTATAACAAAATCCGGCAAGGAGGAAAAAAAGCTAGTCCAAACCAAACACCGGCACTGTCTCAAGAGGCACACTGGCTGGTCTCACGTTTACGCCTGCAGTTCTTCCACGGCCTCTGTGTAGCTGTGAAATTGCTGCAGTCAAGGCTGGCAGCTCAATGCAAAAGGTGGTTACATAGACCAAGAGACTCTGAGGGCAGAGAATAGAGGTAAATAAGGAAGTAAACTTTTAAAATGGTGGATCCAGTGAAGCATATTTCTGGCTTATAATAACAAAATATCTGTATTTTTTTATTAAATATCAGAAATAAAGTACATGCACAGACTCTAGACAATGCTATACTTTTTTTTTTTAATTTTTGGCTGTGTTGGGTCTTTGTTTCTGTGCGAGGGCTTTCTCTAGTTGCGGCAAGCGGGGGCCATTCTTCATCGCGGTGCGCGGGCCTTTCACTGTCTCGGCCTCTCTTGTTGCGGGGCACAGGCTCCAGACACGCAGGCTCAGTAGTTGTGGCTCACAGGCCTAGTTGCTCCGCAGCATGTGGGATCTTCCCAGACCAGGGTTCGAACCCGTGTCCCCTGCATTGGCAGGCAGATTCTCAACCACTGCACCACCAGGGAAGCCCAAATATCTGTATTTTTTTAAAAAACTTTTTATTATTGAAATGCCCACCAGAAACCTTTACCTCCTGCCCTTTTCCCAGTGCAACAATTGTTTTAATAATAATAAAATCTGAAACATCTCTTAGGTATGTAAATTATAATGTTATAGCAAAATAGGAGGGCCGCCCTGGTGGCGCAGTGGTTGAGAGTCCGCCTGCCGATGCAGGGGACACGGGTTCGTGCCCCGGTCCGGGAAGATCCCACATGCCGCGGAGCGGCTGGGCCCGTGAGCCATGGCCGCTGAGCCTGCGCGTCCGGAGCCTGTGCTCCGCAACGGGAGAGGCCACAGCAGTGAGAGGCCCGCATACCGAAAAAAAAAAAAAAAAAATAGGAAGCTGACTGTCCCATATGCTAAATTAATTAATGTCCAAATTGTAAACTTGACTCAATCTTCACCAAGATAAAACACTGCATTACATAATCTAACATAAACTTGAATTACTTTAATTCATTACTTTTAAATAGATTTATTTCCTTTAATTCTTAAATGTACGTGTGTGTTGTCCTTCCTTACACTGAAGTAAGTCACAGCTAATGGCTGGCCCTATCTCTGACCCTTGATCCCACATCCCTGTCTGCATTTTCATCTCAGTATTTACCATTTTTTAGGTCTACCACCAGTGACGATCCTTGTAAAGGGAGGAGACACAGGACAGAAACTGCAAAGAATGAATACCCCAAACCCACTCCCTGAGAATCTGACAACCCTCCTTACCTGTGTTCGTTCCTCCTAGAGTGAACCCAGTGGCAGGTTTAGATCCAAAGAGCCCGGCTCCGAAACCAGCAGAAGGAGCAGGTGCTGTCACTGGAGCTGCCGTGCTCCCGAGGCTCCCAAGACTGAGCCCCACAGAAGGGCTGCTTTTTCATAGAAAACACAAAATAAAGTCTACTAGAGCCAATACTTATTTAAGGGAAACGCAAGTTAGCTCTTCGAGGTTAATTATTTCTCCATTTAAGCACCTCACACATCTCCACAGGATACAAAAGTAATCACAACTCCCCTTCAACCAACCACGTTCAAATATTTTTCTGTTCTCTATAAAAATAAATCCACATACAAAATTATTCTTAAAAAATGCAACACCAGTCTTCAAGAAAAGCAGAATCTATAGCATTTAGGATTTCAGATGCCAAGGAATCATAAACAAGATCACATATATCCTGCTTTCACCAGTTTTTGTTTGAAAGCTAGCGTATTTTAAAACAGCCATTGGAAATCCTACAAATATGGATCATCTTCCTTCTGAACTATGTATGTACAATTCACACTGCTAAGCTCACTTGTTCTTCCCCGACTGCTAACATAAAGACATGCCCAGAAATACGAACGTTACTCGAAGCTGTCCCCACCACCTCTCTGTTGCTGTATCGCCAGCCCTGGGGGTGGGGATGAGGGACAAGAATAGACATACCCTGGCACCAGGAAGCTGCAAAGCAAAGCTACCCTCTAAAAAGACTGTGTAAGATCAGCAGAAACCCTCTTCAGAGGTTCTGAAAGCTTAAAAAAGAGCAGCTGATAATAACAAGTGATGTGAACAAAGTTTACAGCTTTTCAACTGTTCTTAGCAAGCTGCTAAGGCTCCAATTTGCTATCTATAAATGGCAGAACAAATTATGAAAACAAGCCAAAAAATCTTGACAATTTGACACTTCAAAAATTATGTCGGAGAGTTAAGAGAGATTACAACATGTATAACATAATGGGAAATCCCGTTCATGCTACATACGTATCTTTATTACTTCTCTCCCTGGCCTTCCACATAGGCGTAAACACCATGGCGGAACTGCATGTCAGTTTTTCAAAAAAGCTTCAAAGCCTGCGGCACTTCAATGGAAGGGGCAGGCAGTACTGCTCTGGCCAGGCTCCGGTACCAGCTCTCCCACGTGCTGGTACTTGTATGACATAATGTTTCTGGGCCTCTATCTCCTCGTCAGCAAAATGGGAATAACAGTACCCACTTAAGATTTTTTGTAAAGATTTAGAGATTACGAAGGGCAAATTAACTTCACTCAATAAATGCTGTTGCTACTGTTATCATAAGGAGCACTTATAAATTCAACTAAACATATCATGTACAAGGTTCTACGCCAGTTAATCACTGTGAGGGCAACGGAGAGGGAGGAGTTTTCAAGGAAGGAGAACTTGAAATCAGTCATCAACACTGAGCAGGAAAAAGGAGAGGGTGCACCCAAATTGTGTCTTTCCCTATTAGCACGTGTGTACATGCCCCTCTGCGTATATAAGCACAGGGGGCTGGCAGAGCAGGGCTGCAAGGTCTCACCCAGAATTAAAGCACAACTGAACCAAAACGTATTTTTAAGAAACATTTTGTTGGCAAATTATGAAGAATCAAATTAAGGAAATGTTTATTATGCTACCCTTCCTCCCAAACAAGTCAGTAATCCCATGTTTTTACTGCTATTCCATAAATACACAAAAGATATACAGTGAAAGTATGTATTTTTAAGACAATTAAAGTATTTAAAATTTCTTGACAATCTAAGATAAGTAAAGATACAATGAAGTGTTTCACAAGTTCATAAAGTTGAAAACATTACCAAAGAAAATATATCAAAGTAAAATCTTACTTTACCAGAGAAGCAAAGGAGAAATTTCTGTGGCAGAAATATTCACTTAAACAAAAAGCTACCTCAGACCTAACCAATTATTGCCTCAACGAATATATCTGCCAATTCCTCAACAAGGACATGATGTAGAAAAGCCAGCAGACCCTGCCAGATGAAGAATGGAATCTTGCCTTAGCGCGGACTTGGGAGCTAACCTAACCTAGGTGCATTTACCAAAAGAATGTTAGGCCTCCAAACCAGTACTCCAATGGGCAGGTGTTAGACCGTCTCTCCTTTTATTAATTTCCCAAGCCTTTCTACAGCATGTATACATTTTTCTAGTTTATTGCTAATAATTCATTTACTCAATCATTCAACAAGTATTTATAAAAGCCCTGCCAGGCACTGTCACAGGGACTCGGACTGGCAGATGAGACTCAGGCCCTGCCCTCAGGAAGTTTCCAACCAGAGAAAGAGATTTATCAATCATTCATGCATTCAACAAATACATATTGAGCTCCACTGTGTCTCCTGGAAAACTAGCATGAAAAGATCTCCACCATCATGGAGCGTAAAGAAGTCAACAAAAAATGTAAGGAACTGAAACAACTGTGATAAATGCTATGGTACAGGGTAAGGGATGGAAACCTCTCTACACTGACAGGTCAGAAAAGGCTTCCCTCCGATGTAAGCACCGGAGTCCCACAAGCAGGCATCAGCTCAGCACAAGAGGTGGTAGGGCAATTCCAGGCAGAGGGAACTGCCCTAAAGTGGGAAGGGGTTTGGCCTTCACCTGAGGAACTGAGAAAAAGCCCAAGTTGTGTTTTTGAAACTAAGATCAGGACCCAGGAGATGAGCAAAAAATCAATTTAATAGCTCACAACCAGCATTTTAAAAAAAGGAAACGGAACAGAATAGAAAATATCAGGTCAAAAAAAAAGAAAATATCAAAGTGCATAGAAAATATCAAAGAGTAAGGGTAGTATCTTTCGCTGAAACTGTATCAGTTACTTATCTGTATGCCTGTAGATATTATTTTCTTTTACAGTTGGGTCTGGATCACTGAATTGGAGCAAACAAAAATGAGAAGATGGGCTCAGGATGTCTGAAGAGGTTCCAGACTGGGCCTTGCAGACCATGGTAAGGTTTATTTTTACTTCATTCCAAGGATAGTGGAAAATCATTGAAGGGAGGCAATGGGAATTTTTTTTTTTTAATCTGGCTACAACATTGTTAAAAAAAAAAAAAAAAAGAAGTTGATGTAAAAGCAGCTGAGACAGCAACTGGGATTCCAGAGAACTAATCAAAGTAGGAGGTGATGGGAGCAGTTTTCATCTAACAGGAGAAGGTTACTGGTTGAGAAGCTGGCAGGAGTCATTAAGTATTACGATCTTTCATGTAAGCTTCAGGAGAGCAGGACTTATTTATCTTACCACCTAAAGGGGAGCCTACTACTTAGGAATGCGTTCAACAAACATTTGTTCCACGAATGACAAGAGCCTGCAACAGGGTGGTGGCCCTGGAAATGAAGCAAATGGCAAGTAAAGCATTAAAATGATCAGGCCTTACTGATTAAGTGCACAGACTGACAGCATAGGAGCTATTAAGGAGAACTCCAGATTTCTGACTTCACTGTGTAGTCTTTGCCCACCCTACCCCCTCCCATACAGACAAAATGAAGGGATTCTGCCTTGTTGATCTACCAGCTTCGGGAGCTATCCTGTAACTCATTCTAGGCACACTATTTGATTTAACGATCTCCATTTTTATCTTCAAAAGTTTGAGCTCTAAAGAGCAAACCTCGCATCATTAAAATGATCTTTATTTTAATTGCCTCTTTCTGGACGTCTGCTGGCCAAATTGTTATCACTTGAAGAGGTGAGGTAGCAGGCTGCACAAAGACGATGACTATGGCGCCTACATTTCACAATTTAAGTAAAAGACAATGAGAGTCAGCACAATATCCTCACCTGTGATATACTAATTTGCACATACTGTTCAAAACTACCACCGAAAAGTGCTGTTAAAAAGTATTTGAAACAAAAAAAACAAGAGGACAGATAGGGCCCCATAAGGCACAAAAGGTTTGAAAGCGCGTTTAAAATAACCACGAAATCATTAATGTCCCAAAACGTATACCCTGCAATGGCGTCTCAATTATCGGGGAGAAATTTGTCTTTGTCCCCCTTACAATTTCCTATTAAGTCTCTTTTTCTAAAAAGAGCTTAGATCCGACAACCTTAGCTCCATTCATCCCTGCGACATTCACCGGGCGCCGGGATAGGCCCAGAGAAGCGGAGAAACCGCGGCCGGGCCTCCGCGTGGAAGCCGGCGCCCCCCGCCCCAGCCGCCCGCGACCCCCAGGCCACCCGCCCCAGCCCCGCCGGGAAGGAGGCCGCTCGCGGTTACCTAGACGCCGCGGTCCCGAAGGAGAAACCGCCTCCCGTGCCACTCCCGCTGGCGGCCACGGTGGAGGAGCCCAGCGTGCTGCTCCCGAAGGAGAACCCCGCGGACATGGCTGCGGGCTCCGCGCTGCTGGCAAGCTAATGGCTCGGCTCGCCGCTCCCGCCTCAAGGCCCAAGCGGGCCAGGCAGCATCGCTCCCACCCAGCCGCGACCCTGCGCGAACGTGGAGCCCGGCGGACGCGAAGATCGGCCCAACGGTGTGGAGATGGCGCAGCGCAAGTATACTGCGGTTGCCCGCACGCACCTCCGGAAGCGCGACCGTCACGCAAGGGCCGCTGGGAGTGAGCTGGGCCGGCGGCCACGCAGGGGCCGCTGGGAGGGGGAGGAAGGGGAGGGGAGGGGAGGGAGGAAGGGGAGGGGAGGGGAGGAAGGGGAGGGGAGGGGAGGAAGGGGAGGGGAGGGGAGGAAGGGGAGGGGAGGGAGGGGAGGAAGGGGAGGGGAGGAAGGGGAGGGGAGGGGAGGAAGGGGAGGGAGGGGAGGGGAGGAAGGGGAGGGGAGGGGAGGAAGGGGAGGGGAGGGGAGGAAGGGGAGGGGACGGGGGAGGGGAGGAAGGGGAGGGGACGGAGGAAGGGGAGGGGAGGAGGGAGGGGAGGGGAGGGGAAGGGGAGGGGGAAGGGGAGGGGGAAGGGGAGGGGAGGGGAGGGGGGAGGGGAGGGGAGGGGAGGGGGGAGGGGGGGAGGGGAGGGGAGGGGAGGGGGGAGGGGGGGAGGGGAGGGGAGGGGGGAGGGGAGGGGAGGGGAGGGGGAAGGGGAGGGGAGGGGGAAGGGGAGGGGAGGGGAGGGGGAGGGGAGGGGAGGGGGAAGGGGAGGGGAGGGGAGGAAGGGGAGGCGAGGGGGGAGGGGAGGGGAGGGGGCGGTGCCTGGAGATCCTGATGGGACCGTGTCTCTCTTGGTTCTTCCTGTTTTGGCATCTGTGCTGACGTAACCTTTGCATTATGGCTGCTTAATCTCAGTTATTGCTTATATCCTTGCCTCCTGCCAGGGAGGTTGCACAGACTAGACGGGATAAGAAAAGTACAGAAGCAAGAACGATGTAAGGGTTCTGTGAGCAACCCTTAAACATAAGGAAAATGGGGCTTTAAAGAGGAGAGTCCCTCTGACGGGAGGATGAGGAAAGGCTTGCAGGCGGTGGTGAGTTCGAGGTGCTGCCTTCACAATGTGGATGCTTATTTTCCCATCAGGGGCTGTTACATGACTCTCGCAGAGGGTTTTCCTACCTGCGATTTCTTCCAATAAGATACGTCTTATAAGCAACCACCGTATTTGCTTTCCTAAAACAATTCACACCAGGACACTGCCTTGATCAGAAACCGTGGGACTTCCCGTGTGGCGCTCAGAGTCTTACACATTACAGATCTTTCTAACCTGACGTCTCACAGCTCACCTTAATGCAGCACTTTCTCCTGCATTGATCTTGGGCATTGCCAACTGCTATGGACTGAACTGTGTCCCTCCAAAATCCACATGTTGAAACCCTAACCCCCCAATGCGATGGTATTTGGTGATGGAGCCTTTGGGAGGTAGTAAGGTTTAGATGAGGTCATGAGGGTGAGACCCTCATGATAGGATTAGTTCCCTAACAGTAAGAGACACCGGAGAACTCACTTTCTCTGCCTCTGAAGACACATCCAAAAGGCAGCCTTCTGTAAACCAGGAAGAGAGCCCATGAATACCTTGATCTTGAACTTAGCTTCCTGAACTGTGAGAAATGAATTTCTGTTGTTTAAGCACCCAGTCTGTGGTATTTTATTATTGCAGCTTGAGCAGACTAATACACCATCTACCATCTCTGTATATAATTTAAAAATTAAATGCATTTCAAATATTATGGCAGTCACTGTGGGAATGATAAAAAAGAAAAGGGACATATTTGAACTATTGTATAAAGAAAAAGTTCATAGTGATTAAACAGGAAGAGAAAAAATATTGTGGGGTTTTTGAGCTTCAGTGGTCTAGAGAATGCTATTATCAGTGATGAGTATAGGATGGTCACTAAGAGAAGTGGGGATATAAAATCAAAGGGTACTTTTGACTTGGAAACAAAAAAAAAAGATCCAGATGATTTTTGTAAAAAGGTAGAAAGTGGCAACCTATGTGTTAATTCCATTGCATATTCTTTCCAAAACTTTTGAAGAATACCAACATAAAATTAGTAAGAGCAAAATTCCTGGCACTTAAATGCATATATGTTAATTACCAACACATGTAAGATTAGCTGGATGGAAAGAGCATGTAAATATGTAGTAGGGATGAATATAAGACGTTCATAATAGGTGAAACTGGGTGTGGGGTATATAGGACCTCTCTTTGTAAAAACTCTGTAAATCTAAAACAGTTCTAAAAATAAGTTTATAAAAGAAAATAGTGGGAAAATCACTCAGAGATGAGACTTTGGAGGGGAGCCACTCAAATTGACAAACTATTTCTTAAACTTTATTTTAAAAAAATTTTAGTACAGTATTTCTGTCTTGTATCTGTCAGAGTAGTTTAAGTTATTACTGCAGAAACCCCAAAATCCCACACAGAGGCGCACTGCAGAAATGGAAACTGGAATATTTGATAAACAGTATTACAATCTACCACATGCCTCTAGAGGCACCAAATGTGAGACTGGACCTCAAAGAGGCTTTGTAATCTTATATGCCTTCTTCTGTTTGTCCTATTAGCAAAAAGAAAAGAAATTCTCACCCATATGCTCTACAGGAATAAAATTCCAAAGAAAGCAGTTTCTGTAAGCCCAATTGTTTGTTTATTCAATTGAAAACTTCACAGTAACGTGGCAATAACGTAAACTTCATGCCTGTGTAAGATAAAACCCCTTGCAGCCAGGAAAAACCATGGAGCACTGGAATTTGGCTTTACCTTCCTTTCCTGACAAGAGTAACATCCTATTCCAAAGCATGTTTCCAAATACTCTTACTGGGCATTATGGGACCTGAACCCATGTATCAGTTCTATGTGAATTGCTTCTTTCTGAGGATGAAGCAAGTGATTTGAATTCTAAATTCGATAGCAAGCCATTTTGCTTCCCCTTATTTTTTATATTGTGAAAATTCTGTTAAGAAACCCCATCTTTTGCTGATTTACTGGCTGTATGATGACATTGTTAATGTTATAATCAAGCTGAATTATCTGAAAGGCAATAGTACTGTAAAAAATTCTAGGGGGTTTCCCTGGTGGCGCAGTGGTTGAGAGTCCGCCTGCCGATGCAGGGGACGCGGGTTCGTGCCCCGGTCTGGGAGGATCCCACATGCCGCGGAGCAGCTGGGCCCGTAAGCCATGGCCGCTGAGCCTGGGCGTCCGGAACCTGTGCTCCACAGCGGGAGAGGCCACAACAGTGAGAGGCCCGTGTACTGCAAAAAAAAAAAGAAAGAAAGAAACAAACTGGAGAGGGTGGTACCTTCTTCAGGCAATGAGGCAGTCTGGAGGTCCCAGAGGATGGGTGAAGGGTTAACTAATTGACTGAGTGCCCGAGGGAGAAAGAGGGGGCCTTCATACATCAGTGATGCCAGATTATAATGGAGCTAGCCAAGTAAGACCCGATTCCCAGGGAGCAGAGGCAGGAGCTAGCAAGCAAATGGGGGGAAAGTGAGATGAGCCTGTAGCTCCTAAAAATCAGATTGTTCTAAAACCCAAGAATGACCGGTCCTTCTCTACGAACTCAAGCTCCTACTGAGGAGAGGGTAAAGGATAGCTGACAAAGCAGGCTTGGAGGGCAGCCGTGGAGAAAAAGAAAGTTGCTGCCCACTTCACCCCTGAAGAGCCCAGGGTTCAATAAAGTGGTTACACAGAGTAGGGCACGACCGGCCACTGTATAGACCAAAGTTGAGACCGGGTACAAATGGACAGAAAGAGCAGACACATATGCCCCTGGGGTAAATCACCAAGATTCACTTATCTAAAGGATTCAGAGAGAAGGTCACACAGTTAGGAAAAGCAGAAAAATTACAAATAACTTTCAAGACAGAATAAGGGGCAAGCTTCCAAACCCTCATATCCTGAGAGAGTGAGGTTCACATTGACCTGGAAACATTATACTAGGTCTCAACTTCAGCATGAGACTGAAGCAGCCCTGTACGTGGCCTAAACTGGAGGTATGCACTTGGCTGGGCCTCCTCAATCACAGGTTATAGAATACCAAATATGATCACTGGAATACAGTATGCAGTGCACTCAGTTAAGAACGCTTGATACACACGTACACACAACTGTTATTTATAGAATTTATTAAGGCCAGCTGCTATGCTTAACGGATTTGGGTTCATTATTTCACTTAACCGAAACAAATAACTCCATGGAGGGGATAAAGGTAAGCATTGCTATTTACAGAAAAGAAAACCATGAGTTGGAGAAGTTAAATAATTTTACTAGATTCACAGTTAATAAGGGGCAGATAGGAGATCTGAATTCAAACAGCTTTGATTCCAGAAAGAATTCTGAGCATAGGCTTCAGCTTCTGCAGTAATCCACCTAAAAATAAAAGCTGAGAAATGCAGCCAATTCTTGCTCTTTTAATGATTTATTTCTATTTAAGAAACATCCAGATTAGGAAGTGTGATTGCTTTCATAATATCCCATTCGACGGTAAGCAGTAAATATAATTATAAAAGCATTAACATTTAATTTTAAAATATGAAATGTTTTCTCACATGACAATCATAGCATCAGACATCTCTTGTGTATTTTATAGGGGAACTCAGTGGGTTTTTTTTTTTTTTAAAAAGTGTAAAAATAAACACTAAGCATTAGGGAGAAATGAATGTGGAAGACTGATTCCTCATTATTTCAAACCATCATGATTGTTTACTTACTGCTTTTTGTGTATTTGTTAATTTTTGATGCAAAAAACCCTCCATTTTTAAATGCAAGGTCAATGAAGAAAATTATATTTTATTAAAGTCATCAATAACTAGTATGTTATTTTAAGTAGTCTTTGTAGGCACATATAAGGCAAAATCTAGGTGTCTCCTAGAAGTTGGATAATAAAGGAAATTATAAATATACACATCAAGACAAAATTAAGCAAAGCACAGATGTTTTAAGACTCCCTCCAAAAGATAGCATGGCTTCCAGGCTACATCTTGATAGGAACTTAGCAGACCAGGTGGCATTTCTAAAGAAATGGGGTCTCAGCGCAGAGATGTTCAGAAACTAGATTGAGGATATGTAACATACCCCTATAATAATGAGACATCAGGGCTGCCCCCAGAGGCTTTCCTGGCCCAGAAACACTGCTCTCTTGTCTTGTAGTTGGTACATCACAACTACAGATGGGTTTACAGCTGCATCAGGATCTTGGCTGAATGACAACAGCCTGTCATATCATTTAGGTCATTTCCCTTGCCTGAATTCATGCTAAGTAAGCTTCTCAATGCAAAGTGTCCACTTAGCTTTATAGGAAGAGAATACACTGACCCTCACTGCTGTCTGCTTTAACGTATGTTTCTCATGGCCAATGATCAAGCTGGTATTTTGATATTCACCAGTCTGACTAACCCTAAGAGACAGAACTCTTCTTGGCTGGCTGGCCTTCCCTCAGGTTAGCTTGTAAGTCTCGGGGACTCCTCCGTTGGTACTGTAACTGGATTAAGTGACCTGTTTGCGTAAGTAATGTGATAACGACAGCAGAAAATACTTAATCTGGTAATTTTTACTGATCCAACTTTTTTAGGGAAGGTTAGAATTTAGGGACACTGGTGCACATAGAGGTCCTCTTAAATTGGACCCTATGCTTTATGAACATTAGTAAGAATAAAAATGAGTCTCAGTGAACAAAACTCTTCTCCTTTATAGTGTCTATTCATTTCCCTTGAGTGAACCCACCCCTTCGTAGTGACAGAGGAATTGGGGCTCTTTGTTATGTTGTAGTTCTCACCAGGGGGAGAGCTAGCAACAGAGAAGCAGATGGTCTGGATCATTTGCATCCTGTGTGTGGTGTCCAACTGGGGCTTCTACTCAGGCTCTGCTACTGCTGCTAACAGGACATCTGTTCCCAGGGCTCCTTGTGTCCATTCCCATGCACAAGACCTTCAAGTTGTGATGTGCGAGATCCCCAATAAGAGTGCCACATCGCCACCCCATCATTCTGTAGCAATCCTGGCCAATTATCAAGCTCTCCAACAAAGATTGTTCTCAATTAACATTTTACTACTTGAAAGGATGATCAAAGATGATCAGATATTAGAGGAAAGTTCTGACATGAAAGTCAGAAGCCAAAACAACAAACCTAGAAAGAAACCTTGAGGGAATGGAGATAATTTGGGAAGCAAAAACAAACAGTCAAACAAATACCTTATGTACCTAGAGAGATGAGATCCACAAAATCAGAACAAGGTGATAGGAAAAGAAAACAAACAAACAGAAAATGTATATAAACAAAAAGAACTCTTGGGGCTTCCCTGGTGGCGCAGTGGTTAAGAATCCGCCTGCCAGTGTAGGGGACACGGGTTCAAGCCCTGGTCCAGGAAGATCCCACATGCCGCGAAGCAGCTAAGCCCGTGTGTCACAACTACTGAGCCCGCGAGCCACAACTACTGAAGCCAGTGCGCCTAGAGCCCGTGCTCTGCAACAAGAGAAGCCACCACAATGAGAAGCCCATGCACCGCAAGGAAGAGTAGCCCCCGCTCGCCGCAACTAGAGAAAGCCCATGTGCAGCAATGAAGACCCAACGCAACCAAAAATAAACAAATTAAAAAAAAAAAAAGAACTCTTGCTAACATTCCAGCAGGAAAAGGCATACCTAAGGCCCAGATCTTGGATTCTAATATCATTCTTCAATAAAAGAACCAGAGCTCTTTAGAGAAATAGTTAATTCTAAGGGCTGGGGTGGGAAAGATGCAAAATGAGGTGGGAGCTTCCTGTAGCGCCAGAAAGTAAGGAAGTGCTAAAAACAAACAAAGAAAACCCCCAGTATTGATGGGGGTATGTCAAAGGGACAGAGGAGCCAAGTGAAAGAGCTGCTAATGGCTAAAACCGGAACAATTTGAGCACGAAAATAAATGAAGAACTATCAGAATATAGCCTGAAGTATAAAATGAATATTCATGAGCCCATACTGATACAAACAAATGATGGAGTAAATAAGAAAATGGGAGAGAACAGAAAATTTTCTTGTGCAGAAGAATTTCAAACAACTTATGTAGAAACTCAGCCCTCAAAGATGGGGAGTATAACTCCTTCCTCCTTAAGTATGGACTTTGAAGAGTGAGCTCCTTTGAGAGAGGAGAGGATAGAAATGGGGGAAAATAGTAACTTTACAGTGGAGAAGCTTGACAAACACGACCTCAGCCAGGCGATCAAGCTGTACAACGACAATGATAAGTCATATTGACAATATGACTTGATATTGTTATGATGTGATAAGAATGGCATTGTATCTGTCTGGTCTTCTCCCGCAAAGCCCTTAACCCTGGTCTAACTATGAGAAAAACTTTAGACAAATTCCAGTAGAGGGGCATTCAACAAAATACCTGACCAGTATTCAAAAAAACCGTCAAAATTGAGTTTTCTGTTCTGTAAACAAAGTACATCTCTCCATTTATTTAGGTCTTCTATGTGTGTGTGTGTGTGTGTGTGTGTGATATCTATCCACCTATCTATGTATCTATCTCTTTAACTCTCTATCTCTCCATCCACCCATCCTTCCATCCATCCATCCGTCCATCCATCCATGTAATTTTATAACATGATCTATAGAGATCTTATACACATTTTGCTAAATTTATTTATTGATATTCTTTTTAAGCTGTGGCAAATACATCTTTTTAAAATTCCATTTTCTCCTTGTACTAACTTGGAACTTATGTGCTGTTTCTATATTTTAGCAGTTACCCTAGAAATTAAAACATATGTAAATATAACTTTTTAAGGCTAAAATTAACAAACACTCCTACCATCTTCCAAGAGAATACAAGTATTTTAGAGTATTTTATCTCATGCCTGGCTCATATATTTGAATTCTTTTCTTTTTAAACTTCTTAAAACTTTATTAAAATTTTGTGCCATCAATATTTGTTTACATTTACTAATTTCTTTACATTAAAAAAACTTCAGGGCTTCCCTGGTGGTGCAGTGGTTGAGAATCTGCCTGCTAATGCAGAGGACATGGGTTTGAGCCTTGATCTGGGAGGATCCCACATGCTGCAGAGCAACTAGGCCCGTGAGCCACAACTACTGAGCCTACATGTCTGGAGCCTGTGCTCCGCAACAAGAGGCCGCGACAGTGAGAGGCCCGCGCACCGCAATGAAGAGTGGCCCCCGCTTGCCACAACTAGAGAAAGCCCTCGCACAGAAATGAAGACGCAACATAGCAAAAATAAATAAATAAATAAACTCCTACCCCCAACATCTTCTAAAAAAAAAAACTAAAACAAAAAACTTCATTTCTTTTTTATCTTAGATCTTCCATCCGTGATCATTTTTCTTATCCTTAAGTATACTTTTGAATAATTTGCTTTAATATGGGTCATGGCAAACTCTCTCAGTCTGTATTTTTTGTTTGAAAATGTCTGGGTTTTTTTTTTTTCCATTTTCATTTTTTGAAAGATAGTTTGGGAAGAGAATTCTAGATTGTCATTTTTTTCCTTCTGCATATTGAAGATACTATTCCAATGTTATATGGCTTCCTCAGTTGCTGAGAAGTCAGCTGTCAGTTTAATTGTTAATCAACTGGAGGTAATTTGTTCCTCTTCTAGTCTGGATGATTTTAAGCTCTCCAGTTTTGTCTTTGGTGTTACCATAGTGAATTCACCATAGTGATTGGATTTCTTTTTATTTATTCCTCTTGGAATTCGTTGAGCTTCCATATTCTGTGGATTGGTGTCTTCCATGCATTCTTAAAAATGTCAGGTATTATATTATCTTTGCCCCAGTCTCTCTCCCCCCCTTCTCTTCTCATGAAACTGTGGCAAGACTTATGTTAGACCTTTTCGTGCTATCCTCCATTTCTCTTAATTTTTGTTTCCTATTTACAATCTTTTTGTCTCTCTGTATTCCTTTCTGGGTAATTTCCAAAAGTAACCTCCAGTTTTCTAATTCTTTCTTCTACTGTGTCTAATCTGTTAAACCCATTCAGTGGGTTTTCCATTTCAAGTTTTGCACTTCATTTATAAAAGTTCTATTTGGTTCTTCTTCATGTCTGCTCATTAAGACACTGTTTTCCCCAAACGCTGCAGATGTTTTCATCATGTCTCATTTCTTTAAACATAATGAGCATTGAGCACAATTGTTTTATAAACTAAGCCTGATAGTTATAAAAGCTCTTATTGCCACTCATGCTGTTCTTGCAAATTATCTCTTGAGAATTGTTTCCTTGTGTGCTAGTTATCTTTTATTGTGACTAACAATTTTCCTTGGAAAGTTAATTGTAAGAATTATTTAAAACCTATTGTAGAGTGGCATTCCACCCAGAAAGGATTTGAGTTTGCTTTAATAACATTCCTAGGCACTACTAATCCCAAACTTTTAAAACTATATTCACAACTTGAAGTTTTTCTGAAAGTGTTTTAGGTGGTATGAATCTAGGTTGCAAATTCAACTAATAACATTTTTGTGGTTATAATATTGGCAAGACAGGAGATTATTGCCCCCCTCCTGTTTCTTAACGTCAAGGTGAATTTCCCACAGTATTCTGGGCGTTGGATTGGTTGAGTTTCCTTCTGGCCCAGGCTTTATGTAGGGAGAGTCCCCCATTGTACTTCCTCCATGCGGTGGCTTCTGGACTTTAAGTCCTGTGAGAACATCAAAACAGGTACTAAATTCACCTGGTTTGGAAATGGCCCTCTTGCAGGAATTTCCGTATCCTGCTTACCTTTCTGGGTACACACTTTCCCTTATATTTTGCACTTGTGAGTCCTCACTCTCTTCTCAGTTACATTATAGGTGCTTTATAGGATTTGATTTTCTATTTTATTTTAATATATTTTATTTATTTATTTATTTTATTTATGGCTGCATTGGGTCTTCATTGCTGCATGCGGGCTTTCTCTAGTTGTGGTGAGCAGGGGCTGCTCTTCATTGTGGTGCTCGGGCTTCTCATTGCAGTGGCTTCTCTCATTGTGGAGCATGGGCTCTAGGTGCATGAGCTTCGGTAGTTGTGGCACGCGGGCTCAGCAGTTGTGGCTCATGGGCATAGTTGCTCCATGGCATGTGGGATCTTCCTGGACCAGGGCTCAAATCTGTGTCCCCTGCATTGGCAGGCAGATTCTTAACCACTGCGCCACTAGGGAAGCCCTGATTTTCTATTTTAGATACTATTTTAGTTTTTAAAAAAAGCAGAGTCATTTCCTAGCCTATCATATTACCATAACTGAAACTTTTATATGGATTTTGAAAAACAAATCAATATAGAATAGTACTAAGAATACAGAATCTAGAGTCAGACTGTCTGGCTTTATCTCATGAATCTAGGCTTTATCTGCTGTGTGATATTGGGCAAGTTACTTAACTTCATTGTGTTTCACTTTCCTCATCTTTAAAATGAGGAAGGTAATAGTATTTTCCCCATAGTACGGGTAAAGCACTTAGTACTCTTTCTGCCACCTGGTAATCATTTAAGCGTTAGTTATGATTATTATTACCCTTCTATGAGAATTGGTAAAAGAGACAAAGTGAGAAATGATAAGGGACGAGGGAGATAATGTTGTGAGGATAACGTGTTTGGGGATGTGGAATGGAGAAAATGACAAAAATCTGAGGGAAAATAATACAAAAAGAGGTTTTATCAAGGAAGTCTTGATGTATGTTATGCAATATAATTCACCCTTTTCTGCTTTTTCAGAAGATCTGCTGGAAAAGACCTGCTTTAGTTTTCAATTTTTTTTTAGCCGGATTTGTGTCTTTTGGATGTGATACTGTACGAGGCTGTTTTCTAGGTCGTGCAGTCTTATCCTCATTATGTATTCCCCGTGAGTATCTCCATTGCTTTGAAAATCTGTCTGAAACATAGCCTGCACTCAAAACAAAGCAACACCAAGACGACTTGAATAAAATAAATGAATGAAACACTGGCAAAATAAAACATAATTTTTAATTAGAAAAGAAAATCTAGAGGGTAGAGAGGTCTTTGTAGCACCAAACATAGTAAGAAAGATGATGTAAAAATGGTGATGATGTTTTAAAAATAGCATTTTCTAGTTACAACAGAGTGAAGCGGCTTAGGACAGAACACTTGGAGAACATAGAGCAGGGCTCCTCCGCCTCGGCACTACTGAGATCTTGGGCTGGATAATCCTTTGGTGGGTGGTTGGGTGCGGGGTGTGTCTAGTGTATTTTAAGGTGCTCCCCAGCAGACCCAGCCTCTACCCACTGGATGCCAGTAGCACCGCCCGACACACACTCCTAGTTGTGACAACCAAAAATGTCTCTAGATGTCCCAAATGTCCCCTGGGGGCAAGATCACTCCAGGTTGAAATCACTTCAGCATGGCTGAAACAGAGGGATTACAAAACTCACCTGTTATCCTAACCATCTAGAAGTGTAAGTATTTCGGTTTTTTTTTTTTTTTTTTTTTTTGCGATACACGGGCCTCTCACTGTTGTGGCCTCTACCGTTGCGGAGCACAGGCTCCAGACGCGCAGGCTCAGCGGCCATGGCTCACGGGCCATGTGGGATCTTCCCGGACCGGGGCACGAACCCACGTCCCCTGCATTGGCAGGCGGACTCTCAACACTGTGCCACCAGGGAAGCCCCAGTATTTCGTTTTAAATAAATAAAAATGACCCAACACACTCACATTGAACCTACCATTCTATAGCCGCTTTATTTTTCACTCAGTAATTCAGCATCTACACTTTTGTTATGTACTGTTCCTCTACAGCATAACTTGTTTTTGAAGTGTGAGTACTTTCTAATAAACTAATCTTAGCTTCTCCCTTGTTTCACTGTTGTCATTAATTTCACTTATATGTAAGCATTTCACAGGGTACGAAATTCTAGGTTGGTGGACTTCTCTGTTAACCCTTTATTTCACTCCCCTCTCTTCTTGCTTGCACGCTTTCGGATGAGAAGTCAGATCTGATTCTTTTCCTCGCTCCTCTATAGATAAGGGTTTCTCCCGCCCCTGCCTTCTTCAGGATTTCTGTTTGTAATCTTTGATTTTCCATGGTTCGAGAATGATTGTAGTTTTTCTGGCATTTATCCTGCTTGGTGTTCTCTGAGGGTTTGGTGTATGACATTAATTGGGGGGAAATTTCCAGTCATTATTGTTTCAAATATTTGTTTCTGTTCCTTTCTCTCTTTCCTCCCCTTTAGATATTCCCATTACATGTATGTTACACCTTTTGTAGTTGTCCCACAATCCTCGCGCATTCTGTTCTGTTTTTTTCAGTCTTTTTCCTTTCTCTTTTTCAGATTTGGAGGCTTCTATAGAGGTATCCTCAAGCTCAGAGATTCTTTCCTGCGTCACATGTGTTCTACTCATAAGCCTATCGAAGGCGTTCTTCATTTCTGTTGTAGTTCTTTTTACCTGTAGCATTTCTTCTTGGTTCTTTCTTAGACTCTCCATCTCTCTGCTCACATTGCCTGTGTGTTCTTGCGTTCTGTCTACTTTACCCATCAGAGCCCTTAGCCTATTAATCCTAATTGTTTTAAATTCCCAGTCTGATAATTTTAACATCTAGGCCATAGCTGAGTCTGGTTTTGAGGCTTGCTCTTTCTCTTCAAACTGTGTTTTTGCCTTTTAGTATGTCTTGTCTCCTGGATAGTCGGACACTATGTGCTGGGTGAAACGACCTGCCCGGCACTGGTTCCCAGGGAGGTTGCTGCTGGTGGGTTTCTGCTCCCATAAGGTGTTGTTCTCTGTACTTGCCTGTCTGTCTGTCTCTCTCTCTCTCTCTAATTTGGGGGTCAGTGGTTTGCCCTGTGACCTCAGTTCTCTCATAGATCTAAATAAAGTTGCTGATTTTTTAGTTTATTCAGCTTTTACTTTTAGTCACATAATTTTTAAATAATTAATTAATTAATTTTGGGCTGTGTTGGGTCTTTGTTGCTGTGCGTGGGCTTTCTCTAGTTGCAGCGAGCGGGGGTTGCTCTTCGTTGTGGTGCACGGGCTTCTCACCGTGGTGGCTTCTCTTGTTGCGGAGCACAGGCTCTAGGCACGTGGCTGCAGTAGTTGTGGCACGCAGGCTCAGTAGTTGTGGCTCGCGGGCTCAGTAGTTGTGGCGCACAGGCTTAGTTGCTCCATGGCATGTGGGATCTTCCCGCACCAGGGCTCAAACCCGTGTCCCCTGCACTGGCAGGCGGATTCTTAACCAGTGCGCCACCAGGGAAGTCCCTACTCACATAATTTTTAAGGTATGCTGATATCAACAGTGTATGGACATACCACACTTTACATAACAATCCCATAATATTGGAGATTGTGATGGATTCAAATAAGGCTACAATAAATACATCTGATTATTTCCTTAGAGTAGATTCTTGTGAGAAGAACTGCAGCTCAGACAAAAGACGAAGTACTGAAATTTGGTGTCACCCTGTCTCGCCCTCACCCACCGAATTCTCTTCTCACAGCACGTCCACACGACCCTGTCCACGGGGGAGAATTGCTGGCCAGTTTCCCAGGAGAGGACCGCGCTCTCTCGGGGATTGGAAGGCCTCCACCGACAGGAGGCGCTGTGTTCTCACGGCGGCCCCAGGCGATACCGTAGCCGCTCTCTCAGCGCCGCCGCCGCTCTGCCCACCGCGCAGCGCCCTCTCAGCGGCCCCGGTTTGCGGAAGTGTTTCCAGGAGACGACAAGCGAGCTGCGCGTGCGCGGTGGGCGCGGCCGGCTGGAGGTGGTGCCTGCCGGGTCAGGGGCGCCGCGGCCCGGGATATCCGCTCTATGGTGCGCAGGTGGTGCGGCCGCCGGCGGACGCGTCTTCGGGATGGAGCACATCCGTACGACCAAGGTGGGCGAGCGGTGGGGCCGCTCGCCGCTGGGCGGTTTGACTGGCGTGGGCGGCGGGACGCGGCTGGCCGGCGGACGGGCCGGGGACGCGGGGCGGCCTGGGCGGACGTGAGGCGGGGTTCTGGTCCGGAGTTGGGTGCGGAGGGTCTGGGGTCCGTTCCGTGGGGCTGGCGGCCGACCCCCAGCGCTGCGGCTTCCCGGGCGGAGTCGGGGCTGCTGCGGCCTGGTAGCCCGAAACACACCTGGGCGTCGGTGCACCTTCCCTGCTCGGGTCCTGCGGCCCCGGGTCACGGATGCTCGGTGCAGGCGTCGGGGGAGCTGGGACCGGCGCTGGGCTCCACCTCACTTCCCTGGGGTTTTGGGGTTTCCGGCTCCGTTTCACACTTGGGTGTCTTTAGTGGCAAGTCAGCTGGGCAGACGAGTTACGGAGGACGGCTGATGGAAATGCTCTCCAGCTGAGCTGATTAAATCCCGTGCTTCAGTTTTGTGTGTGATTTTCAGTTTTGTGTGCATTTACTCTGAGAACAAACATATTCTTATGATTCTGGTACAACTGTGAACACGGATGGAAGTGACCTCAAAATATTGCCAAGTTACTTTACCGACAACGTTGAAGTTCAGCTTCCGCTTTGAGAGGGCAGGAAACAAGTCGAGATCAGAACTGAATAGCATGTTTTTAAGCTCCGCGCGGAGCCTGACAGAATCGGGACGAGGACCACTGTGAACCTTGACTCCCCGGGTTTTGCGGAAACCATCGGTCAGTTGCTGCCCATCCTCAAGTTATAGCTCATTTAGGGAAAGAGCAGACATCCGTCTTCTTCATTTGTTCCAGGGAAGACGTGAGATCTATGTCATTCAGATGTTTCACAAACTTTTTTAAGATGGACATGGATTTATATTAAAACTTTTCTTTTAACATGGCATGTACTATATCTAATAAAATTAAAGATGCTAAAAAGTAACCCCATTTAAAAAGCTTCTCTTTGTGTCTTTAAGAGCAGAAAAGTAAAGTAACTCTAGAATTCAAGTTGCTGCCGCTTAAAGTTTGAAGATAGAAGGGTGATTAAGTAAATAACCGAACTAGTAGAAGGTGCAGCGGACTAGAGTAGGCATCAGATCAGGGTCTGGTCCTGGTTCCCAGGTTCCAGATGTCTTTGTACTATCTTTGCACACAGATAGGAGCTGTATGCACGTGACTTCCTTCTGTGCCAAATTAAACCCCATCTTTACACCTTTCATCGTGCTTGCTACAGTGCAGAACATGTAATAGGAAAACAGTAAAAGTGAGCTGAATTTAATCAGAACAAATCCCATTCCTCGGGATTGGTAAGAGGGAACAGAATGTTAGAAAATCTGTAGTCTCCCTTGGCTTATTTTAAGTCTTTCCATCTGAAATTTATGATGAGTATATATCTTTGTTTTTATTAATATAGTCATAGCAGCCCTCCCTTATTCCCTTACGATTCTTTCTGGTGACTTTCATTTGGCCTGATGTTCCTCTGTAACTACCAGTTGATGGACTTCTCTTTAGTTTTCTGATTTAGTCTTACCCTTTCACAGTGGGCCCATGCTGGTGGTTTAGTAAGGTCTTTTTATGATGTTTTTTAAGGACTAAAAGATTTCTGACTAATTTCGTATTAAGATTAATTTTCTACTGTGCTCCTTTATTACTTTGGGTTATTTTTCTAGCATTAGACCACTCCTGCTCTCTTAAGTGGCTGTATGTAGACTGCAATTAAACAAATATTTACTAGGTACCTGTTATGTGTCAGGCACTTTACAGACACTGTACAGGCACACAGCAGTGAGCAGGGCAGGCATGGCCCTCACAATGCATTCTGAGAATTGTTGTGTAGACTATAATATTTTCCTAAATTATAACTTATTCTTAAAAGATTGATTTGAACATAGCCAACTTTTTGTTTCTATTATGCATAGCCTTCACCTGGACAGTTAATTTGCTGCAAAAGTAATTGCATTTGAAAACTAGAAACGAATTTCTTTCAGTTTATTTAGCTGTTTTGAACTCTGTGTAGTTTAGTCACGATCAAGAGTTGACTGTAAGTAGTGCTGTGTAACTAGTGACTTGTTCTGTGTTGTTCAGACCACTGTATTTGAAAAGTAATGATTGCCATTTATTGAGCAACCGTATGTCAGTATAGCCAACTCTACAGTATGATTTCACAGTGTTTACAGTTCACAAATATGTTAATTTGTACAGAATTATCACTAATTTCTTGACGCTGCCAGTTGGGACATTATCTCCATTTACAGATGAGGAAATCGGCTTGAGTGCCCACTTAGCTCATGGGGGGTAGAGGTTTGTCTAACTCCATAGTCTACATAATGACTTTTCCATCATCTCTCTGCTTTCAGTTTGTTTTGTTCAAATGTATTAATATTAATTCAGGAATCTTAATAATAATTCTAAGAGCTTTTCCTTCCCCAAACCTCTTCTTGACATAAGTAAATCATATTTATATGCTGTTGTTTTTTTGTACTGTTTTTAGTCACTTTTAAAAATTATTGCTTACTAACCAGAGATACATCAGATAAAGTATTTTAGTTGACTACTAATTAAATGGCTTTATAGTTCTAAAATTCAGGAACAGATGTATCATCGTGTTTTGGTCACATTTGGTTTACAACTGTACAGCGTCAATAAAGATGTCAAGTCTGAATTGGCAATTTTGAAAGTGCATTTCCAGGCTATATGTATCAGCAGTGTAGCTGCTGCCTCTCACTTTGAGCTCAAACTTTGCCATAGGAGAGAGTCTTGCCAAGAAACAATGGGAGCTGTGTGTCTTCCTCCTTTCCCCGCCAGGCTCCGGTGCTTTGGCTGACATCATGTGTTGATGCCGATGGTATTGTTCTAATATGAGTGGAACTTTACGGAATGGAATGGAAGGATGTTTTCCTCAGCTATCCACGTATGAAAGACTGCTTCCTAGAGCTGGTTAAAGCATGGACTGTCCCATGAAAATCTGACCCCTTTGGGACTCAAATTGAGTTATTTCAACAGTAATGCTCAGTTTGTTCCTGGCTTGCTCCCACTTTTTGTCGTTGGAGTGTGAGATCGGTCATATGTGTGTGTGTACAAATATATGTTACGTGTCATGGAGAGCGAGAGTGTGCAAAACTAAGAATGGATCAAGAACAAGGAGACCGGTGATATTTTGTCTTTGAAATAAGAGCCAGCACGTTTTCAGGAGCACCTGAGTGCTCCCCACGCAGAGTGCTACGTTGACTGCCACTGGTATTATCCCCTTATACAGCTGGGAAAAGTGACTCTTTGCAGAGATCAAATGAACTAGCCTGTCCCGGCTCAAACAGCTGGCTCCACCGAGGAAGAGGTGGAGCTGGGAACTTGAATCCAGGTCTGTGCTGTTCTCTTAGCTGTCACACTCCCCTGCGTCAGGTCAGGAGATTAGAGGAGGGAGGTGGGTCGGTGTGAGCAGGCAGGGAAGGGAGGGATGGACGAGCCCTGTGTCTAGCAGGTGGCTGATCACGAGGGTCTGGGGTCAGGGAGAAGGTGTACCCCGGAGATGTAGGCTCGGGAGTGGTGGGCGTTTAGGGGATCACTGAGATCTTCCATTGAGGGTGCGTTTATGCCGGGAGAGCATGCAGAGACTGGAGAAGACTGTGAAGGCCGATCGCTGGGGATACTCATCAAGGGGCCAGGGAAGGAGTGTTAGGGACAGAGGGGAGAGGAGAGTCCCAGGTGGGCGGGCACAGCCCTGCCGGTTCTCGTTTCCTTCTTTGCTTCCCCCTGCCCCCCTGCTCCCGCCTCTTGCTCCTTCCTTTTCCCAGGGCCAGGCACTGTTCTGGGTACTGAGGAAATGGTGCTGAATCAACCACAAAAATCCCTGCCCTTTGAAAACTCATTTTCTAGCTGGGGAAGACAGAACAATCAACAAAGTAATGAGTCAGATATATACCACGGTGGATGGTGGTAAAATCCTGTGGAGCGTGCTGGGCCGGGCCTGGGAGAGGACAGCTGGAAAGAGGTGGTTAGGGACGCCCTTCCAGAGCTGGTGACCCCTGAGTGCAGCCCGTCCAGTGCTGCGGGAGAGCAGAGTAGGCCGGGGCTGGAAAGTGCCCCTGGGTTTCTGGTCTGTTCCATTTGGTGAGTTATGCAGCCAGACTGTGTCGTCGGTGCTGGGGAATACGTGGCCAGAAAAAAGGTCAAAAGCCTCTGCCCTTTTGATGCTCGCCTTCCACTTCACAAAGGCAACGTGACGCCCTTTCTTTTTTTAAAATTTTATTATTTTCATTTATTTATTTAAATTGGAGTATGGCTGATTTACAGCGTCGTTTAGTTTCAGGTGTACAGCACAGTGATTCAGTTACACGTATGTGTATACGATATATATATATATTCTTTTTCAGGTCCTCCCCCTTAGAGATTATGGTAAATTGTTGAGTGCAGTGCCCTGTGCTATGCAGTAGGTCCTTGTTGCCTATCTGTTTTATATATAGTAGTGTGTACGTGTTAATCCCGAACTCCTAGCCTGTCCCTCCTGGTGCTCTTTCTTTCTGATAGCTAATTCCTGGCACGGTGTCAGTGCTCTGAGTGTGGAATGATGATTACAGGAGTCCCAGGTGGAGGCCTGGCTGTCAGGAGGGACCAGGCGGAGCCAGAGAGGCCTTGACAGGGCGTTTCCTGCTTCACTGGCCTCGGCCTGTAGCTGTAGAGGGGGTACATACAGCTGGTGGTCACAGAACTTTGGGGGAGGCCATTGGTCCCTTCTGTCCCAGAGGCCCGCTTATCCCTCTTAGGGGCAGATGGGTGTCTTGCATTTTCAGAATGTGATTCCGTGTATGTGTGACTCCCTGTGCTTTTCATGTCCAGCTTTGTAGTCAGCTGAAATGTGAACTTGCCGTAGACACCATTAGGCCACCTTTTATTGCAGGCCCAGAGTTGGCCACAGTTCCCCTAAATGGCCCTTAAAGTGATGTGCTGGCATTTCCTCAGGGCTAGTGATGACGGGGGGGGGGGGGGGGGGGGCGGGGAGAGAGACACGTGCTGCCTAAATGTCTGACTGAGAACACTTCCAGGAAAACACTGGGAAGAATCTGTAGCGACATCTGTAAGGTACTTTCAGTTCCTCGGTGAAGGGGGGAAATAAGCAGCAGTTGGTGTTGAGAAACTGGCTAAGTCTGTGGTTGGAAATTTGTATGCTGATGGCTTTAGCAAAGAAAAAGATCCGATTTCTGTGTTTTTAATATTTATCTTAGGATTTTCAGCCAAGAACAGAATAATCTGTGTTTTCTCAGAACATCTTTTATATTCTCCAGACCTTTAAGTAGTAAATAAATGTTTTTGAATAATTTCAGATTTATTATCTGTCACATCCGTATAGAGGTTGCCATATGGAAGGAGAAATGTAATGATTTTCTGTTATATGGCCTTGATTTGAGTATAATCCTCCATTTACTAAGGTTACGAATAATCCTCAGATTATTATAGTTGAGATAGACTCTCTTTCCCTCACACTTACATTCCCTTTGATCCTCTGTCCTAGCGAATGGCCGCCAGTGACAAGCTAACATCTCAGGAAGCCCCTGTTTCTCCTCCTTTACTTCTCACATCCGTTAGTTATTGCCCCCAGGGGGGCTTCCTCTTTATCCTCCAGGCCCGTGTCACGTCTCTCCCAGGCACCCCTAGGTTATTTCAGCAGCCTCTCGCCTGGCCGCTGCACTAGCAGACTCTTCCCAACGCAGCGTTCTCTCCATGTTGCCATTGGAAAGATCTTCTTAAAACCCCCATCTGAGCACAGACTGCCGTGCCTACAATCCTCCACTCGTGTCCTTTTACCTGCCGCAGCTTCTCTACCTTTACAGGTGTTTCTTTTTCATCAGGTAAAATATTATGTCTCCCCTTTTACATTTTTCCTCCTGTATTGAGAATTCTGTGTTTTCTCTGGATTGGTCAAGAAAATTTTGTTGATCTTTGCTTTTGACACTTACATTAGGAAAGCACAGATTTTTCTGCGCATAGAGCACATTAGAATAGTGCGTTTGCTTTTGAAGTCCATGTCCCTCTTCCTTCCTTTCTCTGTTTGCACTTCACTGGGCAGTAGTTTAATACAGAGGACTGTCAGGGCTCGACTTAGCTTATCAGCTTACTAACAATAGTAATTTGTTAAACATCTATTTGAGCACTTTATTGCTTACTATCTGTCAAGCAGACTTGGGGTAAAGTACCTGACATTTGTTATCCAGCCTTTCTGCAGCCCTTGAGGTTGAGATTATTGTCCTTATTCTACAGATAAAGAAAATGAAACCCAGAGAGATTGACCTCCAGCTGATAGCCAGTGTATTTTTGGGCGAATTAGCAAACTCTCTTTCTGTATTTATGTGCATCTTCTTCCCAGGCCCTTCAAAGATGTGTGTGGGGTGTGTGCATGCACACGGAACGCAGTGGTATATTTTAAATGGCTGAAGTTGTAAGAAGCTCTTTTAACAAGTGGGAGGATGAGGCAAGCCGGAGCCTTAAATGTTTGGGGAGAGAGTGCAAAGATAGAGAAGGAACAGAGCCTAATGTGAGTGAAGAGCAAGAGGGATTCATTTGGAGTTGACGCTATAAGGAGTATCAGGTGCACAAGAACAATCTGGTGAGTTTCTTAAAAATACAGATTCTTGGTCTCCGTGTCCTGAGACGATTCTGTGGTGGGAGGTGGGAGGTGGGATTTGTACTTTTGTAAAGTTTCGGAGATGATTCAGATGAACAGCTAGGCTTTGAAACTTGTATGTTTAACCCAAATTAAAGCTCTAACCAAGGGAATTTCAGAAAATTTTGGATGTAGAAATTAGGAGGAATCAAGAAATAGGCTTAAAGCGTTAGGAAGAGTATTATCAACCTGAATTTCCAATCTCAACAGACACCCAGCCAGAAAGAAGCATGGAATATTGTACAGCCCTAGAGGAAGAAATAAGGAGTGGGGTAGGGGGCTGAGAGTCCACACTTTTATTTTAAAAAAAAGAACTGAACTGTAACTGTACACTCTGTTAGTCATTTGTATACTTGCTTTAGATTTGTTCATAAGTTACTGAATGGGTGTCTACCGTTCACCTACTTTGTAGGGAAAAGGTGGCAGAGAGAAGTGAGGAACAGTATAATGTTATAAAGAACTCTATTTAATAAATGCCTTGATGACTTAAGCAAGAGAGACCACTGGTAAATTTCGGGCACCTTCTGTTTCTCCCCGTGGGGAATTTCTCTGTGGCAGTTCACCCTAGTTCCACAAACATTTTCTGTGTCTGGTGCTATGCTAGCCATTAGGTATTCAGACACAAATAAGAGACAGTCCTGGGACTGGGACATGTTACAGCCTTGGTGGGAGAGATGGACCCTTGAACAGACACTTCCATTATAATGTGGGAACACTTGAAAAATGTTGGATGGGGCAGAATTTAAACATATTTAGGCCGTGGGACGTCCCTGGTGGTCCAGTGGTTAGGACTCCTCGCTTCCACTCAGGGTGGAGGCTCGATCCCTGGTTGGGGAACTAAGAACTAAGATTCCTCATGCTGCACGGCACAGCCAAAAAATATATATATGTGTGTGTGTGTGTGTGTGTGTGTGTGTGTGTGTGTGTATGTATATATATATATTCAGGCCATAAAATTGGTAGACGTTGTGATTCACTGAATGTTAGGGGTCAGGAAGTCATAGGATGGATCAGAGGTTTCTAGCGTGGGTGACTGGATGAGGATGGAGTACCATTAACTCAGGCCAGAAATACAGCAGTAGGAACATATTTGTGAGAGGTCAGGGGAAATCCGTTTCGTTCTCAGTATGCTTAACATGCCCCTTGAGATGTCCAAGTAGAGCAGAATAGAGCGGCGGGAATCAGACCTATGATGTAGGGTTAAGACTGGGCTGTGCCACTCACCAGCTGACGCTATAGCACATTTCCCTAACCTACCTCTCAGTTTCCATGGGGATAGTAATAGTACTTACCGCACGGGGGTTGTGACATTAAAAAAAGTCACGTCTGTTCATTTAAACACTTATTGTAGTGCTGAGCATATGCTAAGACCTCAGTACTACGTCAGGAACTCTTGTTGTTGTGTGTGCAGCAGACAGTGTGAACTCAGGAGAGATCAGAGCTGGACATTCGGTTTCGGGAGTCGTTAACATACAGACTACGACAGTGACGGTGGTTGAGATTGCCTATAGAGAATGGCGCCCTGAAGAGTAGTAGTAGCAAGTAGGGGGTGGGCAAGAGAGGGTCAAGATCCAGATGAAGAGGGTGTGATTGTCTTGCATGTAGAGAATCGTGTGTACACGGTTTTGTGCCTTGTAGAGAAATTATTATTTAAGCCTTGTGATTGGAGGACAACAAGAAATATTTACGATCTTTTTAAAATCCACAGATTTAAACCCTTCATGTGGACTTTTTTGTAAAAAACAAACTTACTGTTGAATTCAATGGTAATAAAATCAGCCCGCCACCCCCCGCCGGCCCGCCTTTGTAAACTACTTGTCAGTACACTTTTGTCTCTTCTCTGGGGGTATCCGAAGTGCTGCAGAGTGATGTTGGCACACATTGTTTGCTTGAGTAGAGTTGATACCTTATAACATTTATTTCCGTATATATTCATCAGTTTTCTTTTCTCTAGAGCCATTAACACCTTGTTTTAATTGCTGCAGGAAATAAGACAGGTGAGATATATATTTCTGGGGTCGCTGTTGGTTGGCTGGACTTTCCCTGCAGCCGAACCTCATACAGTTAACGAGTCAACAGTAGTTGATCCCATTGTTTTAACAGTGTTTAAGTTTTGATGAGAAGTATGCGGTATAATAAAGTTAGATTTTTATTTAAGGAAGAAATGGTCCTGAGCAATGAAATAGATGTTGATTTCCAGTCTTCATTCAGGTTTATAAGAAGGACGTTTTCCTGTTGTCTTAAAGGACAGTGTGTGACGATCTGACAGTTTTTGTCTCTCAAATCAGCTATTGGACTGGAGCTAGAATACATTAAGTTAGATCATGTCTCTAAGTTTCCAGAGGAAGGTGTTAAAACTCAATTCATTGCCGTACCCATGCAGATAAAGTTTTGTATCAAAACCAGATATTTTAATTTTACATTTAAATTTTAACTTATTTGAATGGGTACTGTTATAAGTAAAAAAAAAACTATGGCATTGAATATCTTGGAGGAGGAGCTGATTAGCCTTTTATTTTTTTATTTTTCTTTCTTTTAAATTTATTTATTATTTATTTTTAGCTGCATTGGGCCTTCATTGCTGCGTGTAGGCTTTCTCTAGTTGCGGTGAGCGGGGGCTACTCTGCATTGCGGTGCGCTGGCTTCTCATTGCGGTGGCTTCTCTTGTTGCGGAGCACGGGATCTAGGTGCGCAGGCTTCAGTAGTTGTGGCACACGGGCTCAGTAGTTGTGGCTCGCGGGCTCTAGAGCGCAAGCTCGGTAGTTGTGGTGCACGGGCTCAGTTGCTCTGCAGCATGTGGGATCTTCCCGGACCAGGGATCGAACCCGTGTCCCCTGCCTTGGCAAGTGGATTCTTTAACCACTGTGCCACCAGGGCAGTCCCTGATTAGCCTTTTAAATGATAGTTATTGATTATTTTGGAAATCATAATTTCATAATGGGAGCATTTTTTTCTTCAGTTTTAGTAAGAGAAAAGAAAATATATATGAGGTAAAGGCATAGAATTAATGAGATAATGGTTAGCTATGTGGTTTTGAAAACACACAATTTAAAGAACTGTCTACAACCTGCTGCTATAGCTGTGGATTAATGTTTTTAAGTTGGTAATGGTTATTTTACTCCCCCCCCCATAAGAATGAATAGTAATAAATACTGTCGTTTCAAAACAGTGGCCTCCTGCACATTCTTGGCCAACTCTAACCCCTCTCTCCAGTGGCACCCGTGTGTGTGTGTGTGTCTGTCTGTCTATGTACTATCAATAAAGATGTACTATGTACTTCACTGCCTCAGCTGTAGAGGGCGAGGGAGCAACATGCAACATAATCTATGCAAGGGAGTCCAGAGCCAGGAAGAAATACAAAGCTGACATTAGTAATTAATTAATTAACTGAGAAGCCTTCCTGTTAAGAGACAGGACATCAGTGGGCCCTGAAGAATGCCTCTCACTTAGCTGAGCAGGAGAGACTGTTGGCAGGGAGGACTGGGTGAGTAAAAGCACAGAGCTGGACACAGAACAGTATCCTGGGTGCAGAGGTGAGCAGAGTAAGTTGTAGGTTGCAACCTATTAACTGTTTCCTGACTGATTTTTTTCTGGTATTTTAGTTTCCTAACTCTAGATAATAACCTTATTTATTTCTTGACTTGCCAGCTTTAAGTAAAAGATACTGATTCTTGGATACAAAAAACGTTTATGCTTATTTATACCATATCCTTGCTGTTCCCTTCCATATTTCTTTTTTTAATAAATTCATTTATTTATTTTATTTTTGGCTGTGTTGGGCCTTCGTTGCTGCACGCGGGCTTTCTCTAGTTGTGGTGAGGGGGGGCTACTCTTCGTTGTGGTGCTCGGGCTTCTCATTACGGTGGCTTCTCTTGTTGCAGAGCACGGGCTCTACGCGTGCGGGCTCAGTAGTTGTGGCTTGAGGGCTCTAGAGCACAGGCTCAGTAGTTGTAGCGCACGAGCTTAGTTGCTCCGCGGCATGTGGGATCTTCCCAGACCAGAGCTTGAACCTGTGTCCCCTGCATTGGCAGGCGGATTCTTAACCACTGCGCCACCAGGGAAGCCCATTCCCTTCCATATTTATGTTACCTTTTTTACAGAGTTCTTCTCTATTGGTTATATTTGTCACTGTAAATATTAGTAATACTTATATTGTTGGTGGTTTATATGTTCCCCAAGATATGTGCAATTTAACTTTCAATCTTAAATAAACTTATGTTTTTGAACAGAAGGAGAAAACATTTTGAAAATGTACATTTAAATGCTGGGATAACAGGAAAAGAATTTATATGACTTTTGAAATGAGAAATAACACCTTTCTCTTTTTCAGGTTGAGCAAGTGAAATTGCTCGACCGATTCAGTACGAGCAACAAGTCGTTAACAGGAACCCTGTATCTCACGGCCACACATCTGCTGTTTATAGACTCTCATCAGAAAGAAACCTGGGTAAGGAAGACCTCTGCTGTGCTGTTTACTGTAATTATATTATTGGACATGGTCTAGCTCATGTTTTATTTTGAATATGCACAAAAAATTGTAATCGTTGGCTATCTGTCTCAACCAAAAAATTTTCAAAGTCACGTGTTCACACCTACCCTCCTATTTTAATAAGACAGTGATGTCATTGTGGAGTGGCATTCTTTCTTGGTGATGAATTTTAAGCAAAGGCCAGAAATAACACTAGAAGTTCCTGGGTGAAGAGGTAGGATTACCGCAGTGCTGTGTAAAGGAGCTTGGTGCATTGGAAGAGGCAAAAGAAGGCTGTTGTCACCAGAACTTAGGGATGTGGCAAGGGACCTGAAATGAGGCTAGGGAGGCAGGAAATAACATGACTAGGTGGCTTTTTTATTGTTTATTTATTTACTTTTATTTTATTTTTTTGAACATCTTTATTGGAGTATAATCGCTTTACAGTGGTGTGTTAGTTTCTGCTGTATAACAAAGTGAATCAGCTATATGTATACATATATCCCCATATCTCCCCCCTCTTGCGTCTCCCTCCCATCCTCCCTATCCCACCCCTAGGTGGCTTTTTTTTATTGCTTTTTATTTTATTTTTATAAATAAAATTTTAGAAAAGCAATTAAAAAAGAGCCATCTAGTCATGTTATTTCCCACTTCCCTAGCCTCGAGTATTATTGATTTACTATGTTGTATTTCTGCTGTACAGCAAAGTGACTCAGTTACACACATATATATTCTTTTTCATATTCTTTTCCATTATGGTTTATCAAAGGATATTGAATATAGTTCACTGTGCCATGCAGTAGGACCTTGTTGTTTATCCATCCTGTATATAATAGTTTGCATCTGCTAACCCCAAACTCCCACTCCTTCCCTCCCCTTCCCCCTCCCCCTCCCCCTTGGCAACCACAGGTCTGTTCTCTATGTCTGTGAGTCTGTTTCTGTTTTGTAGAAATGTTGATTTGTATCATATTTTAGATTCTACATATAAGTGATATGTGATATATTTGTCTTTCTCTTTGTGACTTACTTCACTTAGTATGATAATCTCTAGGTCTGTCCATGTTGCTGCAAATGGCATTACTTCATTCTTTTTATGGCTGGGTAATATTCCACTGTATATATGTACCACATCTTCTTTGTCCACTCATCTGTCAGTGGGCATTTAGGTTGCTTCCATGACCTGGCTATTGTAAATAGCGCTGCGGTGAACATTGGGGTGTGTGTTACCTTTTTGAATTAGTGGTTTCATCTTTTCTGGGCATATGCCTAAGAGTGGGATTGCTGGATCATATGATAACTATTTAATTGTTTTTTAATGGTCACTCCTCTGCCTTGTAGAAAATGGCTTAGAGAGGGTCAAGAGTAGGTGTGGAGAGAGCATTCGGGAGGCTCTTTACAGTAATTCAGGTGGGAAACAGTGGGGACATTGCAACTAGGGCCGTGACAGTGGAGATGGAGAGAAGGAGATGGTGCAGAGGTATTTAGGAGATGCCGTTCTTGGGGTCTGATGGTGTGTGGAACATGTGCAGCGATGGGGAAGTATCAGGGTGTGTTTCCAGCTTGGGCATTTGGTCATTTAAAAGTTTAAGTTTGAGTGTGTAGCGTATAACCTCTGAGACTTTATTTGAAGAGGGCGTTTCTAACATTTACGCACTCTGGGAAGTGAGTAAGATACTTAGTGCTTGTTTATAATGACGGTCAAGCGTTTTCTCATGCTGTAGATACTGCACCACCATATTGCCTTGGTGGAGAAACTAGCTCTCACGACTTCTGGATGCCCTCTCGTGATCCAGTGCAAGAACTTCCGGACTGTGCATTTCATTGTTCCCAGAGAAAGAGACTGCCACGATATTTACAACTCTTTGCTACAGCTGTCAAAACAAGGTACTGTTCTTCAGGGCCAAAGCTTACTTGATCAAATGAGGTGGATTATCTAAGATACTTTTAAAATATCTCATTATTGTTATTTTGTACTTTAAGTACTCTTAAGTCAAGGTCTTGTGCACTCTGTTCCAAAAAGTTTGGCCTAGAAATAATGAGAAACTTCTGATCTGAATTGTAAGAAGAAGGGGTAATAAGGAGGAAAGAAGGGATAATAAGAAGGAAAGAGCGAAACATTTATAGTAGTACAGACTTGAAAAACCATAGATTTACATGGATGTCTTTAAAGTTGATAAAACCAGTGGCACAGCTTTTTTTTTTTTTTTTTTAAATGGTATCCCACAACTGAGAGCAATGACTTGGAAATTGATTCCTGAACGAGAAGTTAAGGACGGTCAGGCTCCTCTGGTAGCAGTGGGACTAGTACATTTAATCTGAGGGAGTGGAGCCTGAGGGGGTGAGCAGAGGGAAGAGAGGGTGACCCCTGCTATAGCAGAGGTGGCAGTGAGGGCGACATGGCCCTAGAGAGGAGTTGCATCACTGCTTACGCCCCTGAGATCTTACGCCCCTACGCCGACGTGCTGGACTCCACAGCTCTCTCTGGAGGCAAAGCGCACCGGTTCCTGAATGTTCCTTTGTGCTGAACACCTGGGTCGCAGTGGTCTGGGAGCAGGTCCACGCACACTCTGCTCTCCTAACCCTGGAAGCCTGTGCTGTTGGTCCCACTGTCCCCAGGGCAGCCCTTACAGCGGGGATGGTTCTGTGACTTTGGAGCTTGGCCTTGTTCAGAAGCGGGTGCTCTCTGGAGCTCTGAGCAGCCTTTGACGATTTTGGTCCACGCTGTCCTGTTGGGGTGTATGCGATCTCAGGTTCTGTGTGCCACCTCTAGCTTTCCATTAAAGCGCTGGGCTTCCACTTCACATCTCATTTGGGAAAAGTGGTGGGTGGGAAGGGTCTACTTGTATCTTTAAATTTTTACTTTTAAGAAAAGGAATATTGCAGTAGAGTATTTAATGTATGAGTCTGTACTGTTTGCTAGCTTTTGCCGATGGTGTAACTTGAATCTCAGATCAGTATGTGTGCCTTTAGGTATAGTCATCTGCGTCAAAGAACTGAGAAAATATTAAGTTCAAGTGCGTTCAGGTGTTAGCTGTCTCTTTGAAGATTTTTTTTAAATGGAGGGCTAAAACTGAAAATTTTCTTTCATTTGTAGTGTGTTAAGTCCTATAAATTGCATTTTGACATTCATGTGTTTTGTATACCACAGCAAAATATGAAGATCTCTATGCATTCTCTTATAATCCCAAACAAAACGATTCAGAAAGGCTGCGAGGTTGGCAGCTCGTCGACCTCGCTGAAGAGTATAAGAGGATGGGCGTGCCGAATTCCAACTGGCAGCTGTCCGACGCCAACCGCGACTACAAGGTAAGGGGCTCAGAAAACGTTGTCACCTGTTGGAGGGGCTCAGAAAACATACTGGAGGGGAGGGTCAGAGACCGTCATAGCAGTGACTTGTCTATGTACTGCCAAGTACTGTTCTTGCATTTAATAAGTTTTAGTGGTTTTTAAAGGTGATTTTTAACCTCTTGGTTTTTGAACTATGAGTAGAATGGTTATATTTTATTTGATTTTTTACAGATTTGTGAAACTTATCCCAGAGAACTTTATGTTCCCCGAATAGCAAGCAAACCAATCATTGTTGGTAGTTCCAAGTTCCGGAGCAAGGGAAGGTTCCCAGTTCTTTCCTACTATCATCAAAATAAGGAGGTAGGAAGCTGTCTTTTGATTTTACAAATGGAGTGTAACCCCTCTTCAGATTGTGTCCAAAAGAACACTCATTTTTACATTTAGAGGTCATTGTTACAGTGTTGCCGGTAGAGAAATGCTGGCTTTTCCCTTGATTACATTTTTGAAATTTTAAAACAAAATTATCTGAAACACAGAAACTTTCATACTTGTCATCTTCCTCCCCTCCCTCTCATCCTTTCCTTCCTTCCTTCTAGTAGTGACTTGAAAATAACAGGATTTGTGAACAGATAGATTCTCCTTCCTTTCCTGTGCTTCTCTTTTGATCCTGCTTGTTTTGGGGGAAACCAGATAGTTCTGAAAAGCCAACTATTGAGAAAAGGGAGAGAGAGCCAAGGGTGTTTCAGGCTCCCATTTTAATAGTCAGCTCTTCAGATCAGAAGGATTTTTGCTGTATGAATAGGTGGAGGAGTCTTTTCACTGAGATTCTGTAATCGGGCTTGCCCGTCCCAGTACAATTTGCCTTTGTGGTCTCCACAGAAGGCCAGGAGGTACTGCATATTTAGTGCCTTATACGCATGGGATCCTCATATAACTTTATAAAGTAGTCTCTGGGTATTATTCCCTGTACCTTTCAAATGGGGAAGCTGTGGTTCAGAGAGGGCGAATCATTTTCCTGTCCTCACAGCTGGTACCTTGAGGGATGGATGCCAGTTCTGACTCCCAGTCTTTTGTGGCCTGATTTTTTTCCTTGAGAAGGTTTTAGAATTTTCTTTTCCCCCAGTGTCCTGAAATTTCACAATGATTTCAGGCTTTGGCATGTTGTTTTAAATTCTATGTGGAAACTCAGGACTCAGTTTTGGGAAATTGCCCCTCTATTTCTTTGGTAACTTCCTCTCTTGTGTTAATTTTCTTTGTACTTTTGTGTGTGTATGTGGACAGGTGGGCTTCCTAGCATAAACTTTCTGTGCTAGGAAGCTAATACCCTCTAAATTCTCTCCTCTTTATCTCATTCTAGAAGATTCCCTCAACCTTATCTCCAGTCCATCTCCCGGCTCCTTTATTTTTGCTATAGGATTTTTTGTTGTTTTTTGATTTTGTTTTGCTTTCTGTTTTCGTTTTTTTGGCTGTGCTGTGAGGCATGTGGGATCTTAGTTCCCTGACTTTTAAATAGATTGCATGCACATTTGATTTTAACTGTGGGTTTTTTTCCTTTAAGCATGTCTCTGAGGTGTGTTTTAGACATCTTTGGATAATCTATTTCCTCTCTTTTTAAAACTAGGCTGCCATTTGTCGATGTAGTCAGCCACTGTCAGGATTCAGTGCCCGGTGCCTGGAGGATGAACACTTGCTTCAGGCCATCAGCAAAGCCAACCCAGCCAACCGCTACATGTATGTCATGGACACCAGGCCCAGAGTATGTGTCTTAAGTCTAGTATGGTCTGGCAGTTCACTTGTCTCTGCTAATTCAGTTAGTGGGAACTGATCACTTCGTCCATATTTAACATATCTGAATCCTAGTTGTAAATTAACCGAGGCTAATGATACTAAGGAAATCAATCTTTTAAAGGATACCAACTTAGGGTACCAATTTCCCAAGAACCCAGGTGGTGATTTCTTACGTCTTCTGATATATATACAAATTTAGGAAACCTGAATTTTATATTGGGACCTCTAGGTGATATGTAAGCCTAATGTTATTGTGAAGAAATACTGAAAAGTATGTGTTGTGAAAATTAGAAATTCTTATTACTTTTTTTGGTGGAATTTTTAATTGGCAAAACGCTGTTAAAATAATGGACTGTAATTTGGAATATTCAGGAAAATAAGGAAAATAGATAGTGAGCTAACTTAGGAAATATTGAACTAGGGAATTATAAATAGTGAACAGTAAATAGTTGTTCTGTTAGGTATCTATAATGTCAGGATAAATTTTTATCATTGGAACAAATGTTAGAATCCCTTTTTCTTTTTGTAAACACAGTTAAACAACCAATTCATGTAAGATACTGAAACTAAAGTAATTAAAATCCTCAATGGTAATAGCTAACATTGCTTTTAATTTTTATTATAGCATCGCATGCAGAGCTGGTGGGCTACACAAAAGGACATTGGCAGAATTATAGTGAGAATTTCTTCAAAAATCTGGAATGATGAGAAAATAAGAGAAAGCGATGGGAAAAAGCGAGTGAGCGATATAGAACACAATTTTAGGCAGCTTTGTTGAAAGGAATGGTAGTTGTTTTAGAAGTAATTCTCATCATTATGCAATTTCACAAAAGATAATGGAGAAAACAGAAGATAAGATTAATTTGCATAAATTAACAAGTATTAAAAATTGATAATTTGATATTGTTTTGTTTTAAAAAAAGACTTTCTTAGAATTCAAGGGTGTTGGTGATACCTCTTGTAAGAAAAATTTTAGTTTACTTCCTTGTATAATCTGGGTGGGTTAATTGCTTAGAACTATTTTTAGGTAATACTAGATATAAAAAGATGATTGTAACGTAAGACTTTCTGAACATGAGGTCTGAGGGTGATTTGTTTCTCAGGCCCTCATATCTCTTACTTATATAATTGACTCCTACACAGAAAATAGATCTTTCTTGGATTGGTTCGTTTTACTAGTTAAACTCAAGTGGTAATAATGTGGAAGCATTTAAACACCTAACTCGTGCCTTAGCCATCACAGGTGCTGAATGACCAGTGGGTCAGTAGACACAATTTAACTATACTTCTTGCCAACCTGGGCCCCAATCCACTGCATGAAAAGCAACTTTTTCTTCCAACTTAGGTTCTGTTTCATCCAAGTTTGTAAGACTATTTAGCAAATTATCATGACGTACCATATGAAATCCTAGTCTGAAAGAATTAAACATGCCAAATCTTAACCTCTGATAGCATTTGATCTAATAGCCAAAGACCGTGGGCCTATAGGCAGTCTTCTCTCCCTAGAAACTGGGCTATTTTTGACCCAGTTCTTGGAGATGTATCAGGCTAGCTCATCATATGCTGTGTCGTGTAGGGTGTGGTCTTCCAGTAACCCTGAATATGGAGGACCTGGACCAATCTAGTGCATGTTTCAGATGTGATTTTTCAGGGTCCCTGTGGCTTTCTGAATGATTAAGTGCTCCAGGCTTGTTCTGAAGTGAATCTTCTAAGTTCATTCTGTAAAAACTCCCCAGCTCTGCTCAACACTGAATCATACAGGGTTTGGACAGGAGACGTTTCTTTCTTTTTTTAAATCTTAAAATATTACAAACATATGGAAGACTGACTAAATACATATGTGAATTAGTTTCATGAATTATATGTGGGGAACTTCTTATCTGATTCTTATATAGCAATCATTTTGTTACTTTATAGGATCCTTCTGTACTATGAATAATATATATGACACTTTTCACTTATTAAAAAATGGTAGTATATTCAGTTTTGATGCGTTCCTTTAAACTCTGCTAGCTAAATTGTGGTTTATTTAGTGTTTTCATGATATTTTGGTAAACTAAAAGATAAAAGCAATTTGTCTCTAAATTTCTAAAATTTAAAATTTTAGCTGAATGCAATGGCCAACAGAGCAGCTGGAAAAGGTTATGAAAATGAAGACAACTATTCTAATATTAGATTTCAGTTTGTTGGAATTGAAAATATTCATGTCATGCGGTCCAGCCTTCAGAAATTATTGGAAGGTACGATTATTGCTTACCTTCTAGGCAGCTTTGTCCCACAGAAGTGTAATGCTAGTCACATTATAAAATTTAAAATTATATAATTAAAAATTTTCTAGTAGTCACGTTCAGAAGAGTAAAAACCAGTTGAAATTAATTTTAATAATATACTTAACCTAATATATTAAAAACATGCTAACATGTAATCAGTATAAAAAATTAGTAATGATATATTTTGCTTCTTTTCCTTTAAGTCCTAGAAATTGGCTAGTGTGTCTCTTATACTTACTGTGGACTACCCACATTTCAAGTGTTTAATAGCTGTATTTCAGTAGTGGCTACTATATTTATTAGACAGTATAATTCTACTGGTTTTACAAAAGATTGCTATTGTTAGATATTCTTGATTAGTCAGTACAGTGAAGATTAATTTATGACAGTGTTCCATTTAAATATTAAGCTATCTTTCCAGTTTTGGTGTGGAACTTAAAAAACTGGAATCTCAGACTTTTTTTTTTTTTTTTGCGGTATGTGGGCCTCTCACTGCTGTGGCCTCTCCCGTTGCGGAGCACAGGCTCCGGACGCACAGGCTCAGCAGCCATGACTCACGGGCCCAGCCGCTCCGCGGCATGTGGGATCTTCCCGGACCCGGGCACGAACCCATGTTCCCTGCATCAGCAGGCGGACTCTCAACCACTGGCCACCAGGGAAGCCCCTCAGACTATTTTTAGTTACACATTTGTGTTGAAAATTTTTTTAAAAAGGGTATTGGAGCAATTTTTTTTTTTTAAACACGAGGAATGACAGAAAAATGTACCTAAAACTCCATTATTGAGCTTTTAATAGCATGTGTTCATGTATAAAGAGTCTTGCCTGTTTGTTTTGTCCTCTTCTCTTCTTCCCCACCTCGCTCCCCAGGGGTCTCTTGAATAGAAGTGGGCACTCAAGCTCCTTTCTAACTGAAATGTCTTTCCCCTTGCAGTCAACGGTACCAAAGGGCTTTCCGTCAGTGATTTCTACTCGGGTCTGGAGAATGCAGGATGGCTGCGCCATATCAAAGCCGTTATGGACGCTGCAATCTTCTTAGCCAAAGTAACCCTTCTTCACTCATGTTTGATCTGGGGTTTCACTGGTTGGGAAGGAATGGATTTATTCTGTTGGGTGCTGGTATCCTTTCCTGCCAGATAACTTTTATTATGTTTTACCTCTTTAATGAGGTTCACTTTAATATGAACCTTGAAAATATCATGTAGCACTTAATATAGGAACTTCAAAAGAAATTCCCCAACACATTGAAACGGCATTTTTGTCTGTGCTTTTTGTTTGTTCGCTTTGTGTTTTGTCCAGTTCCTTGGAGATTATGCTGTGACAACATAATCATTGCAATCCTAGTTCTTCTTTATAATGCAATACCTGCTACTTTGGTTTTTGAGTAAATAGCACTTACTGATTTACCTAAAATGGATTTTGCTGGAATCGAAGTGTGTGGTCTTTCTTTTCAGGCAATAATGGTTGAAAATGCGAGTGTGTTGGTACATTGCTCTGATGGCTGGGACAGGACTTCCCAGGTCTGTTCCCTGGGCTCTCTCTTATTGGATCCCTACTACAGGACAATCAGAGGATTCATGGTAAGGACTTGTTTGGCCAGACCACTGGTCTCAAATAGGAGTGATTTTGTCCCCCTCCAGGAGTCATCTTGATTGTTACAACTAAAGGAAAGGGTGTACCTGGGATCCAGCTGGTGGAGGCCAGCTGCTAATAACCTATAATTCACAGCACAGTCCCTACAACAGAAGATTACCTGGCCCAAAATGTCAGTACTGCTGAGGTTGAGAAACTCTGAGTTAGATTAATTTCCACTTGTGCCATCTCTTTGACAAGAAGTTTTAGATTAAAAGGTTTTTTTCCCCCATAAAATGTTGCAATAGAAATATTCAGTATTTCTCCTTCATTTTTATCTAACAAATGTAAATATTGTAGTAAGACAAGACATAGATAAGAGTACTTATAAATTATATTCTAGAGGAAACTTTCTATTTAATGCACCTTCACTTGTTAGTTGTAACTACACTTTAGGGAGCATGTTTTAAACCTGAAGGTGCGATTTCTAGTTGAGCAGATTCCCTGCTTTGTGGCGCCGAAGCCCTGGCTCCTGGGTTTTGTGTGCTTTTTAATGCACGAGCATGGTCAGATTAACTCCTGTTTTCACAATTTGTCTTAACTCAGGGCAGGTAAAATAAATGAAGAGCTGGTAGGCAGTTTTTATTAGTTTAGAATTATGAAGCACAGTGCTGTCTTAAAGCAGGGGAAGGTTTAACACAGCCAGACCCCTTTCAGAACCATTGTTTTCGTGGTGCCAGCATGTTGCATCTGGGACAGGTCAAATGCAAGGGCTTCTAATAAAGTAAGGTTCCGCTTGCCTTGGGCGTGTGAGATAGGGGTGTTTCCTTGGCCCTGTTTGGCTTTCACTGTCTGCCGGGCGTCCAGATGAAAGCGTGCAGTAAGTGACCGGCAGCCGTGTGGGAGCCTCGCAGGCTAGAGGAACGGTGAGGACTAAAGCGTGGCTCCTGCAGGTGACTGCAGCCGGCGGGTGATGGGTAGGTAGGGTGCAGGCTGTGTGAGGGGTGAGGCTGGCATAGAAGAACGGGGTGAGCTAGGGCCCGAGGAGGAGGAGTCTGGCAGGCAACTGGACGTCCCCCTGCTGGGGGGTGAGAGCCAGCAACAGGCTTTTTTTTTTTTTTTTTGCGGTACTCGGGCCTCTCACTGCTGTGGCCTCTCTCGTTGCGAAGCACAGGCTCCGGACGCGCAGGCTCAGCGGCCATGGCTCATGGGCCCAGCCGCTCCGCGGCATGTGGGATCTTTCCGGACCGGGGCACGAACCCGTGTCCCCTACATCGGCAGGCGGACTCTCAACCACTGCGCCACCAGGGAAACCCAGCAACAGGCTTTAAACGCGGGAAACGGGAACATGCTCAGAGATCATCTTTTTAAAAAGATGGTGTCTGGAATGCAGAGCGGTGGGAATGGAGGCTAGGAGACCCGCATAGAAGCCGATAGGATGACTTAGGAGAGAAAAGAGGGCCAGAACTAAGGCAGTGCCCCGCGGATGGAGGAGTGGGCGACGGGCCCCTCCAGGGAGGGCGAGACAGCGGAGTAAGCGTTGTTCGCGGACTGGGTGTGGGTGGGGGAGAAGACGCCTCTTCTCGGATTGCTTCCAGGCTCTGCGCTCGGTTGCCAGGATGGACTGTGCTGAGAGAAGCGACGGAGTGAGTTGCGTGAGAACGGTGTTGAGTTGAGTTTCCAGATGTGGGTGTGTGGCAGGATGGCAAAGGTCCCACGGTAGAGACCGAGGCTACAGCCCAGACCACGTGCCCAAGGTTGCCGGGTGTGGAAGTGGGGAAGCTGGGATTTGAGCCCGTGCACTGTGACTCCAGAATCTTCTTTACCCACACGTGCCATGGCCTTCTGGAGAGATTTAAGACAAAGTCAGAGGAGCTAAAAGTGGCAATTTTGACATTGAAAAGAATGTACTTGGTGATTATATAATGAAATTAGAAAGTATAGTAAATACTAAGAAGATAATGTTGTTTAGATGAGACCGAAAATAATTAGAAACCTATTATTTCAGTAGAGTTGTAACAGAAAAGAGTGCACTCAGGAGGTCGCATATCAACATTTGAATTTGGATATAAACTTTTCATTGGTTTCTTTACCATCCTTTTTTTTTTTTTAAAGTATTACAGAAGTAACGTACAAGTAAGCCAAAAGGTTTAAACATCCACCCCAGTTTGCCACCCAGTAACCACTGGTAACCTTCTGATTTTCATTTTCCTAACCTTTTTTCTGTGCATATATCATCGTACATACAAAAAATGTAAATGCAATAGTGTTTTATAACATGCACTTTTCACTTAAAATGTAATAAATGCAACTGAAGTAAATTTAAGTCACAAGACCTACTGTATTTCTTTTTATGTATCATTTTCACTCCTTGTTAAGCCAGCCTCTAACCCAGGTTCTTGCTGTCTTTTGCCTGTAATTTAAAAAATTTCATTTTGTTTGCCACCATAAGTGAAAAGTGTAAATGCTGTTTTTAAGATAATAGGATTTAATCCATTCTAAACAAAAAAAGAATTGTGGTTACAAAATGGATTTTACTTTTTCTCGTTAAGGTTTTAATAGAAAAAGATTGGATCTCCTTTGGACATAAATATTCGGAGAGGTGAGTCACAGTTATACATTTAGGCACTTGGTAAAGTTAGTAGAACTAATTTAGAGTACCTGAATGTTCCTGTTCTTCATGAACTCCCATGTCTGATGGGAGGTGAGAGTGGTGTTTTTTTGTATGAAGCCCGATTTAATTCTTTTTCTGTCATTTTTTTCAAGTCTGATACTTTTGTTAATTTTCATAGCAGTTTATTACCTTCCGTTTTGTCTGCATTGTAGTAGTTAGAATGTAACAGACCTGTTAAAATTGTGGTTGAAAAACTCATAGGTGTAAATTGTTTCAATAAAAAATGACAGTTTTTTTTTTTTTAAATGCCAATGTAACAATGTTTTACGATTTTTTTTGGCGGGGGGGGGGGATATGTATTTAAATTTAACAATACCCGAACAGTTGACCTCTTTCAGTGGCATTTTCAAAAGCTTGTACTTTCTGGGGGGTTAGGTGTGGCCATTTGGATGGTGACCCAAAGGAAGTTTCACCGGTGTTTACTCAGTTCTTGGAATGTGTGTGGCATTTGACTGAACAGTTTCCACAAGCCTTCGAATTCAATGAAGCGTTTCTTCTTCAGATCCATGAACATATTCATTCATGCCAATTTGGAAACTTTATTGGAAATTGTCAGAAGGAAAGAGAAGAACTCAAGTAAGACAGTTGATTGAAATAGGCTTTCTTCTTTCCTATTTAGCTGAGGTCTAACATAAATCATAGTTGAACTTAAACTATCTTGACAGTATGATATAGAACTGAGTCTTATTGTAAAGATTTTATTGTCTGTTTTTCTGAAGCTGAGTACCCCTCACACTCTCGGGTTAATAGTTAAAATTTGTTTTGAAGTGTAGCATACATACAGAAAAGTATGTACAGTGTTAAGTGTGAAGAATTCAGAGGTGAGGCTAGACCGTGAATAGAAGTAAAAACTAAAACTTAAATCTACATGGGAAATGACTGCCTGCTTTATAAAAATGAGCGTTAGCGTCTCTGGGAAAGATCTTCGTGTTTTTCTCATCACATTAGGTTAAAGGAGAAGACTTACTCCCTGTGGCCGTTTCTTTTGGATGACCAGGAGAAGTACTTCAATCCTCTCTACAGTTCCACGTCTCAGAAATTGGCAGTTTTGGAGCCAAATACAGTATCTTTCAATTTCAAGTAAGCTGGCATTATTGAAGTATTTATACTCAATTTTTCTCCAACACAATTTATTGAAGTATTTTTTTTTCTTTTTTTGTCATAAAGGTTTTGGAGAAACATGTACCACCAGTTTGATCGAACATTGCATCCTAGGCAGTCTGTGTTTAATATAATTATGAATATGAATGAGCAAAATAAGCAGTTACAGAAAGATGTTAAAGACTTAGAATCTGTAAGTATTCTGAAGTATCTGATGTAATATATTTGGAATATTAAATTAGTTTGTTTCCTTACTTGGTGCTCTCAGTGTAAATGTAGTATACGTATCAATAGAAATCTTGTAAGTACTCATGGTTGCTTCAAAATCAGGTCTCCTCTGCTTTGAACAGGTTAGTTTAAATCGCTTTCTCTGAATTTTAAAATATATTGAACTATTTGAAGTATAATATATAGAGAAATAGAGATATAGTATCAGGCTATTCACCACCTGGCTTTGTGAGGTTTTAAGATTTACGGTATTTGATTCAGACTTTTCATGTTTCTGTTTGAAGGGAAGACACATTATCGATCTATTTGCAGACCCTGTGAGCCCTACTGAGTCTTCCCCACTACACTTGCTGCGCTGAATCTGGTGTTAGTCATTCCTGTGCCTATTTTTATACTTCCTCTATATATGTTTATATCCACAAACAATTTATAATATTGTTGCATATGGTTTGAAATATTATTTTTATTATATATTGAAAAAAGAAAGTAGTTATGTATAAGATGTAGAGGGCAACAAATAACATGAATGCCCAGGTACCCTTCACTCCGCTTAAGAAACCACGTTTTAAAGCTATACAAAGGCTGTCACATTGTCATGCTTCACTTTGCTCTACATTGTTTTGAAATTTATCCACGTTGATACACGTAGCTTTAATTCATCTGTTTTATCAGTAGCTACTGTATCGTATTCTCTTGTGTGACTGTATCACAGTCCATCAATTCAGCTATGCTAGACATTTCAGTTATTTGCAGTTTCGGATTTCCATGACGAGTGAAGTTGAATTTTTCCCTTTCTGCGAATGGCCTATTCAAACCATTTTTCTGTTGGCGTATTTGCCTTTTTCTTACTGATTTATAAGAATTCTTTCTATACCACACACTAATTCTTATTTAGTTAAAGGTATCACCAATGGCTTTGTCCAGTCTCTTCTTATCTTTTCCATTTTCTTTATGGTATGTTTCATATAGTTACTGTGAATTTTAATATAGTCAAATTGCTCAGTCTTTATGTTTTATGCCTTTTTGTATATCTTGTTTAAGAAATCCTTCTCCACCCTAAGACGTTTCTTTACCATTATATGTAACAAAAAGGATCAGTAAGTCCATGTTTTAAGAAATCCTGGCCAATTGTTATAACTCAGTGAGACTATCCTGTCTGCCTCTCAGACAGGAGTGTTGCTGGTCACCTCTCAGATAAGGAGGTCATGACTGCCTGAGTGACCTGTAGGAGAGGCAAGCCCAAGATATAGATGGTACAAGAAGGTTGTCTGGAGATCAGTCCAAGGATCTAGAGAGTGTGGAACTCTGCCAAAGAATCCTTTTAAAATCTCTTAAAATCAAAAAAATTCTGTTGTATTCTATAGCCTGTCGTGCTCACCTACCAAACCATTGTAGGAAAACCACATAAGAAAGCTCTTCAGGCCGTCACACCTTCAACTAAATGAGCGTGTGTTTGTTACATTATATAGCTGTGATTTCAGGGTGACTGTCTCACATATATATTTCTCTCATTATAAAATGTTTACTTTTTATAGTTTCTAGGAAATGTATGTGCTTTTCAGATATGAAGGCCTAGTGATCTTCTGTCAAATATGTTTTCCATCGCAAAAGTTGTACACAGTTGGGATTCTCAACCATGTCTCACCTACACTAGATTTTAATTTTTTGAGATTTAATTTTGCATCGTACATAAAGAGAACATTTGCAGAAGCTCGATTTTTGTGTACTTTCATCTAACATATATTGAACCTGTAGCGTGTACAGTTTGTAATTTTTTTTCAAATTTGGATTTGTTTCTAGCAAATTAAGCAACATAAAAATAAGCAGACAGATGGAGTTCTCACCAAGGAATTGTTAAATTCAGTTCGTCCTGAATCACCTGCCCTCAGAACCTCCTTGTGTCTCAAGGAGCAGACTCTAGAGCTGCCTGTGAACGATGCTCTCCGAACTGTAGAGGGCAGCAGCCCCGCAGATAACCGCTACAGCGAGTACGCGGACGAGTTTTCCAAAGCGGAGCCTGCTGTGGTCAGCTCGGAGTATGGCGTGGCCAGAATGACGTGTTAGGCTCAGAGAGACTTTTCTGGCTGCCTGCGGTGCGAGAAGTGGATTATGGTGAGGATGGTCTGTGTGCGTGACCCAAGGAATTTGCCTAGTGATGATCTTAGGGTTTACCAGTAGGTTGGTAGTTGAAGTCAGGATGCTAACTGCTCTTGTGAGAGAAGGCAGTTCAGCTGTCTTTCTAGCAAGAAATGAATGGCCTTCGGCTCTTTAAGAAGCAGGTGGTACTGGCCGGTTTACTGCACGTGCAGTTTGTACTGTACACTAGTGAGCCGACATGTCTATGAATTACATGTTAATTACAGTCAACTAGGAATAGCCTTCCATAAGTATGATTTGACTGCCAGAAAACAAAACTGACACAGTGGTCCCTTACTTAATAATTGACATGGCATGTACTTTCAATTGTGTAACTATGAATATTTGCAAAATTTGCCTATTAGTGGTGTTTATTGTTGAAGTGCCATGAAAAATATTTCTAAGGAAGCCTTAAAGTCTCAGTTTATTCATTGCACTACTCTTCAGCTTTAGAGCCTAGAGCAAGATGGTTGGTCGTGTGTTTCCCTTGGTCGGTCCTGTTGTATCTGTGAGCAGCTGCCCTGGCCCCCGCAGGAGCTGCATGCTGCAGTGCCCCTGTGGAAACAAAACGGTGGTCGAAGGACACTGCCAAGCTCATGTCTGGCTGGTCCCACTTTCGTGGTCAAAATTAACGAAACCGACGGTTTTGTTCTGCTTATAATTTGTTTAGTGCTACATTTGACGACTTATTATTTACAACTTACCTTGTTGATTTCCTGTATGTGTGTAAGCACATTTGACTGTCTTTTATGAATGGATTACTGCATCCTGTTGATTCTTGTTTCGTGGTTGGCTTTATTCCTTTGATAAGTATGGAAGTTTACGAAGCTAAAGCCCTAAACTGTTCTTAGAGACAATGAATAGTACATATATGTATATTTTTAAACTGTTTTCTCTCTCAGTGAATTGTTCTTCCTAGAAGAAACTTTCAATTTACCCAAGAATTTTGGGGTCAAAAAAAGGGAATACGGATAGTTTAGATTTTGCTTGGTTGCATGAATTTTTCTCTGTGAAACATTTTTTTCTTCTCTGTTAACATAGAAGAAAAAAGAAAAAAAGGAAAATTAAGGATAGCCTAATACAAAGTTAATGTTTAACAAAAAAACTTAAATGCTAGGAAGAGTTTCATTTTGCCACGTTATTGATAACTTTATTCTCTGTACTAGTACATATTATTAAAGCACCAAAAAAAAAAATAGAAAAGAAAGAAAGAAAATGACTTTCAGTTGACGATATCACCCAGCTGGCTTTAAAATGGACAATTTAACATGGGTGGCACAAGATATGATTGAAGGGTACTAGGAAATCTGCATAGCATCCCTTATGCTTCTTTTTATTACACCTACATCGGTTATATTAATTTTGAACATAAATAACTTTTTCAAATGGAAGAAAAGGCTTTATTGTATGAGCTTATCCTATTTATTTTTCCAATGCTTTTCTGTAATGCATTATGTAATAAGAAAAATACTTCTTTTTAAACAGTGACCGAAATGCACTATAAAATAGAGTTTGTGATTTAGCCATGTCTATTTCCATATTTAAGCACTGGGACGAGAAACTTAAGCCTTGTGACCACAAAGGGAAGCTATTGTGCCTTGTTACTTGGTTCCAGTGACTGATTGTGGTTTTAGCATCTTCCACGGCAGACTTCTTACATTCAACTCTTTGGTTTATTATCTTAATCTTCAGTTTGAGGCATATATATATGTGTGTTTATATGCTCACACCTGGGCTGAGAAACCAGCTAACATCCTAAGTGACCTACAGGGTATATGTTGGCAAAAAGTAGTTGTGTATATGTCTTATAAGATTGCATTTGTGTTCAGTGTGTTTGGGATTGTATAGCATGTACATTATTACATACATTGTTTAGAGGTAATTAAATGTTCATGTTTTACATTGAATTATTATTTTTTTTTTGAAAAAACAAATGGGATCCAGTTGTGGTAGGGTTTTTTCTCCCTCATGTAAGCAGATGGACCTGCACATGACACCGTGAGTCATCACAGTATAAGGTTTGAGCAGTTAATTTTTCAAAAGGGGATGTTGATAAATAATCATTATTATATACAGAAGTAATTACCAAAATATTAAAAGAAGCATAGTGTGCTAAAAGGTTCAGCAGATACAGTTGATAATGTCCCTACATTTTCTGTGTGATCCTGTCACTTCCTGCTGTCATATCAGTATTTTATTGTGTCCTTCTCAACTTGTTGGTAGAAGGTGGTATCCAACGAATTTGTACGTTTAAGGTGCAGTGTCTCTCCAGAGACAGGCCTGGATGTGATCAGACACAGGAAGTTGCCTGGCAGAGAGGACTGTGACTTTATTTGGGGGTGTTTTGAACAAGTTGCTTAGGCTAGAAGTAGCTTGGGGAATCATGGCTAAATAAAGATGGCTGGAAGACCTCTCTTTTTAAAAAACAATTATTTGGTGGGGTAGCAGGGCAGGGGGTAGTGTCAGGTTAACATCTTTTAAGCTTATTATTTTTGGGGCAGTTTTAGGTTCACAGCAGAATTGGAGGGGAGGTGCAGAGATTTCCTTATATACCCCTGCCCCACACACGCATAGCTTCCCCCATTATTAACATCACTCACCAGATGGTACATTTGTTAAAAGCAATGGACCTGTACTGACACATCATAATCACCCAAAGTCCATAGTTTACCTTAGGGTTCACTCGTGGTGTTGTATATTCTGTGGGTTTGGACAAATGTATAATGACCTTTACGTATCGTACAGAGTATTTTCACTGCCTTAAAAATCCTCTATGCTCCACCATCCTTCCCCTTCCCCAACCCCGTGGCAACCATCGATCTTTTTACTGTCTCCATAGTTTTACCATTTCCAGAATGTCATACAGCAGGAATCATACAGTAAGTAACCTCTCAGATTGGTTACAGATTCTCTCACTTAGTCATATACATTTAAGGTTCTTCCATGTTTTTTCGTGGCTTGGTAGCTCATTTCGTTTTAGCTCTGAATAATATTCCATTGTCCGGGTGGACCACAGTTTATTTATCCATTCACCTATCGTAGGACATTTGGGTTGCTTTCAGGTCTTAGCAGTTATGAATAAAGCTGCTATATAAACATTTGCGTCTGTGTTCAGATTTTTGTGTGGCTGAATACCAAGGAGCATGATTGCTGGCGTGGATGGTAAGAGTGTGTTCAATTTTGTAAGAAACCGCCAATCAGTCTTCCAGAGTGGCTTTACTGTTTGCATTCCCACCAGCAGTGAATGAGAATTCCTGCTGCTTCACGTCCTTACCAGTATTTGGTGTCGTCAGTGATCCGGGTTCTGGCCATTCTTACGGATGTGTAACCAGTGTTTTCTGACTTTTTTTCCTTGTGCAGAAGGTCAGCTTCAGAATACTGGACAATTTCCAGTTGGCATTCCAAGTTGGAAGAAATGCCTGCAGTCACCTGCAGTACTACACAGAGCAGTTGCAGACTATGAATGACATCGGTCCATTTTCATTACCCAGGTTTGAGATATTTTGTTGGCTGCTCTGTGTAGTTGTCCATTTGGCATTAGCATACCTCGATTAATTAAATAAAATGTAGAAGCTCTTTTTAAAAATGTCACTATACTTATATGGGGAAATAATCTGAAATAGAGTGGATATATGTGTACATATAGCTGATTCACTTTGCTGTACAGCAAAAGCTAACAACATTGTGAATCAACTATACTCCAATAAAATTTTTTTTAAAAGTCACTATAAGCTTTAGGAACCTGTACTAGAAAAAAGCCTGTAATTTAGAATGGTTGGTTGTCTCTAAAAGAGTATACTATAGTGCTTGCCATCTTATTAAAAAAAAACCAAACACGAATTTCTGCCATTTTTATAAACAGTATTAATGCTACTCTAGTTATCACCGAGCAAGTAAACTATCCTTTGCACAGCAACTTTTAGAAAATAGTGGGATGTGTAACTGAAAGCAGCCTTCAGGAGCTATAAGACTTAGTGTAGACTCCTAAGGCCCTAGCTTTGAGTTTCTGATTCATCAAGTGTTGGTTGGGACTCTGGGGTTAAAAAAGCATTTACATAGCGATAAAGCATTTGCATTTTAAAATATCTTGGAGATTCTGATGCAAAATGGCAGGAGAATCACACTGCAAGGCGCACTGCCTGCAACCACCTTCCCTGATCAGTAGGAGTCTCTCATTCTCAAAGGAAAAGCTGAATTCGTCTTGTACAAAGAGCAGTAGATCGGGGAGCATCTTACTTCTGAAACGGTGCTTCACAGGTGGGAGTGAGAAATAGACCTTCGTCCTGAGCCACTGAGAGTTTGGGCTCTTTGTTACTGTGGGTAACCTGGTCCATCCTGAATGATGAAACCACGGGCACACCTAAGAGGAGAACAAATCTGATTTCATCTAAAGACCAGTCCCTCACCGTCCTCAGGTGGCCTGTTACTTGTGCTTGCACTCGTGTCTGGTTACGGGTCATTGTGTTTGGCCAGAGCTCTTTCCTCTCTTTATCTCCAACAGTCGCCTCCCCTCTGCCCCTTGGCATTGACTCCTTGAGCCAGACCAGCTGTGAAGTACCACCCCGCCCTCTGTGCTTGTCTAGCTGTTTCCTCGTGGTGTAGTTTAGCTTGTTCCTCTATCTGCTATACCTCCTGTAAAGTAGGCACGAGATGAGATTCAGATTAACATTTCAGGAAAGATGCTGTGTACTTCACATTGAATCCCTCAGGAGGGTATCATGTCAGGCTGTTCACTTTTAGGATGCTGAATTTGGTCGCTTGGTTGATCTCACCGATATAAAGGTACATTTTTTCCCTTTGGACTTAGCAGGTGCTCTGCAGGGTAATGTTTTGGCATCACAATGAACATCCTATTCCCTGACAACCTATCCACTGATATTTGCCTAGATCAGTTATTTCATTGGGTGTTTCAAAATTGTGATTTTTTAATTTGTTTTTTTACCCAAATAGTTCAAAATGTGTGTGTATTTGTGTGTGAGTGTGTGAGTGTGTGTGTGTGTGTGTGTGTGTAGATATTGATGGGTAAGGCATCGATGGGTAAGGCATCGATTTTTTTTTCTTTTTCCATATATTTAAGGTCATTTTTACTTTCTCCTCTCATTTTTTTTCCCCAGCAGGTGGTAGTGGTTTTTTCTTTATTTAAGATCTTTTTTTATATTTTAGGGAGACTGACCCTTTCCCTGTGATATAATGTGCTGATGTATTTTATCATCAGAATTTCAATTCATTCATTTATGATCAACATGGACTCGTGTCTGGTGTTAGCTCTGCCATATTTTACTGTCTTTATTGTGAGTATATTTAGTGTAACTTTGTATAATTATACTTTATAATTTTTGTCTTTATACTATGTAGTCTTATTTTTAAAGTATTTTAGAACATTTCTTTTGGTAATTATATATTTGGATTTGTATCCCAGTAGTTGCCTTTTTACTCTTTGCAAGATTGTTTTGGTTGTTTGGGATCTGTTGGAATTCCATATGAATTTTTGGATGTGCTTTTCTATTTCTGCAAAAATGCTGTGGGATTTTCGATAGGCATTGCATTGAATCAATAGATTGCTTTGGATACTGTTGACGTCTTAATATTCCGTCTTCTTGATCTGTGAACAAGGAATTTCCATTTATTTGTGTTTTGTAAAATTTCTTTCAGCAACATTTTATAGTGTTCAGAGTACAAGTCTTTGCCTCCTTGGTTAAGTTTATTCCTAAGTATTTTGTTCTTTTTGATGCTATTAGAAATGGAATTATTTTCTTAATTTCCTTTTCAGATTTTTCATTTTTAGCATATAGAGACACAGCGGATTTTTGTGTGTTGATTTTGTATCCTGCAACTTTTCTGAATTCATTTATTAGCTCTAACCATTTTTGTATGTGGAATCTTTAGGGTTTTATACATGTAAGATCATGTCATCTGTGAACAGAGATAGTTTTACTTCTTCCTTTCCACTTTGGATACCTTTTGTTTCTTTTTTCTTGCCTGATTGCTCTGGCTAGAACGTCCAGTCCTATGTTGAATAGAAGTGGTGAAAACAGGCATCCTTATATTGTTCTTGATCTTAGGAGAAAAGATTTCGATCTTTTGGTATGAGCTATGGGGTTTTCGTTTATGGCCTTTACCATATTAAGGAAATTTCCTTCTCTTCCTAATTGGTTGGGTATTTTTTTTATCATGAAAGGGTGTTGAATTTTGTCAGATGATTTTTCTGCATTAATTAAGATCGACTATGTGGGTTTTTCCTTCTTTCTGTTAATGTGGTATATTACACTGATTGATTTCTATACGTTGAACCATCTTTGCTTTCTGGGAATAAATCCCACTTGGTCATGGTCTATGATCCTTTTAATGTGCTGTTGAACTAGTTTGCTAGTATTTGTTGAGGATTGTTGTATCAGTGTCCATAAGGGATATTGGTCTGTAGTTTCTTTTCTTACCATGTCTTTGGCTTTGGCCCAGCTGTTGTTTATGGTTGACTTTTTTTTTTTTTTTTTTTTTTTTTCTGGTACGCGGGCCTCTCACTGCTGTGGCCTCTCCCGTTGCCGAGCACAGGCTCCAGACGCGCAGGCCCAGCGGCCATGGCTCACGGGCCCAGCCGCTCCGCAGCACGTGGGATCTTCCCGGACCGGGGCACGAACCCGCGTCCCCTGCATCGGCAGGCGGGCTCTCAACCACTGCGCCACCAGGGAAGCCCTATGGTTGACTTTTGACATGCATTGGTAAACTAGAAGAGTGACCACCATGAAAACCTGACACTTCAGCAAGGAAGAGGACAGAAAAGCATTCCTCAGACTCATAAACCGAGCCATCATCCTTCAGGTCATCTTAAATTTTTCTTTTGATGTGGTTACCAAAAATGTGAAAATTAAAATCAATGTGGCTAAAAGGGTCATGTAAAATATATGAGAAATTCTAGACTCACTCCAGCCATCTGAAAGCAAAGGCAGAACACTGTAAAAGACATGGAGTTGGAGACGTGTTCAACACCATGAGTGTGAAACTGGGCAACAGGGAAGCTATTATTCAGATTTCCAGATTGCCCTACGTTTCTATCAGAGGGTGTTCCTGTGGTAAAGCAGTGACTGAAGACGGTGGTGAGGGGTCCAGGCCAGTGCTCTCTAATACAAGTATAGTGCGAGCCAAGGATTTAGTGTTTCTAAGAAGCCACGTTTTAAAAAGTAACAGGTGATATATTTATTTTATTTAACCCAGTGTATCCAAAATATTATCATTTTAACAAGTGGTTGAGGTAAAAGTCATAAATGTGACATTTAACGTATTTTTTGGTACTCAGTGTCCACAACCTGGTATACTTTCCGCTTACAGCACGTACCAACTTGGACTTGCCGCACCGTACGAGCTCAGGAGCCACAAGTGCCTACCTGTTTGGGGCAGCAGAAACCTAAACAGTGGGGTCTCGCTTGTCCAGTTCTGTTCCTCTGTTTACTTTCCCAAAGCTTCCCAGATGAAGTGGATCACTTTCCTGCCCTCAGTTCTTAAATGATCCAACCGCAAGACAGTTCCTGTAGGAAGGTGTAAATCCTGAAGCCTTTAGTTTGTGCGATGACACGGTCTTTAGAAACAGCAGACTTCGGGCAGACTGTCAAGAAACAAGCCCTTGGCAAGCGGTCTTGGCCTCTGAAGGGGAAGGAGGGCCGTGGCTGGGTCGTTTGTGGCAGATGAGGGCCGGGGGGGATTTGTGGAGGGTCTTAGGCCCGTGGGAGCCAGTGGGGGCTGGGGGAGAGTTTGTGAGCAGCTGGTAGACGGGAGAGAGAACATCAGGGAGTCTGGGGACAAAAGTCGATGGGCAGAGAGGCTGGCCTCACCTTCTCTCTTGCCCGCGTGTGAGCGCGAACGAGAGCTCTGTGGGGTGGTGAGTTGGGTCGCACGTCACCAGCTGCTCACACAGGCCGTGGTCTCGTTCCGTGTGACCCGCTCATCTCCCTTGTATTCCTTCCAGTCCCCGCAAAGCAGCCATTTAATGTAGCTAACGTACCTCTCAGGATGCTCGCCCTTAAAGTGTGTGTGTGTGTGTTTTAAACTTACACAGATGTACTCCGCCCACTTTCTGCCCTTCTCCCTGCCTTCTCTCACTCATGCTGTCTTCTGACTTTCTCCCCTTTGATGCATTTTCCCCGGGTCTCGCTTGGCCCTTCTTGAGTGCCTGGTGCGTGCCAGGTAGGGTGCTGGGTGCGTCACAGGCACTGTTCCCTTAAAGTCTCATGGTGAGCCTGCGAGGATGGTGGCGTTTTCCTCATTTTGTGCAGGAACCAACTCAGAGCAGTTGGGGAACCTGCCCACCATCACGCAGCCAAGCAGTCTGGACTCACACTTCCGTGTTTTGATTCCAAAATCCACACTCTTTCTGTTACTCCTAAACCCTTCTTATGCTTTAGAAAAAAATGTACACATCCCTCTCTTAATGAAGAAATGATGCAAATTACTTTGGCTCTCTCTTGGGATGCAGGTAGTCTAGCTGTTTGCAGATTTGGTGATGACACCGGCTAACATGCGCTCGGGGCTTATGGGAGGCAGTGGAGAGCAGTGGTTAGGTTCCCAGCTCCGCCCCGAAGCCCCTCCATATCTGTGGACTTTAGGCAGGCTGTCAGCCCCTGCCGGGGGGAGAAGCCAGATTCTCTGTGCCGGAACGAGTGGATGGTAAGAAACAGGTTGCGTGCTTCCCACGCATTCATTCGTTTGGCAAATATTTGAAGGGCCTGCCGTGGGCAGCTGGGGAGATGGGAGAGGACAAGGCACTGAGGGTCCCCGCCCTGCTCTCAGGGAGCTTACCTTCCAGTGCGGCAAGTAAGAGGGCTGACACGACAGGAAGGACGGGGACCCCCAGCTCGAGGAGGGAACAGTCACGGTAACTGCGGCACACTGCTGTCGGCCTTCTGTGTGTTCGCGCTCGCTTCCCACTTTGCCCCACTCTCTAGGGCAAGCTTCCGTTCTTAACAGCTTTATTGAGGCCCAGTTTACCTACTCTAAAATTCACCCGTTTTAAGTCCACAGTGCAATGATGTTTAGGAAATTTATCGAGTTGTGCCACCATCCCCCCATCCGGTTGTAGAACATTCCCATCGCTCTATAAAGCTCATCCTCAGGAAGAGCAAGACATTTTGTCCTGTTGGTTAGTGAGGGGAGGCTGTCTTTTGTGTGGAAGGGGCACCGGCCTCAGGCCAGGAGAACCAGGACCTCGTCCTGGCTCGGCCACTGTGCCCCCAGGTACGGCCCTTCCCCACGGAGCCTCGGTTTCCTCACCTACGAGGTAGAGGGCCATCTTACCAAGTCCTCGATACTTGTGAGATCTTAGGATTTTATTTAAGGAAGAGCTGAGTACTTGTGGTAGTTAAGAAGGCATTAGAGAAGAGATTTACAATATAAGAGGAAAGGAGATGTGGATGGGAGAATTATCAGAGGGCATTCAGGGCGCGGTGTACTGGGAATTAGGAGCTCATCTTTTTCTCTCACCACTTTGCCTGGGACATTAGGAGGAACCCTCCAGTGTCACTACATTCCTTAGATTTCCAAAAATATTTGAAAGTATCACGTACAGCCGTTCAGCTCCTTGCTTCTCATAAGTGGTTGGTTGAGCATATGCAGTGCAGGTACTTTGCACATCTCTATAAACAGTTCACCCCACGGGCCATCAGTGCTCGCTTTACTACTGGAAATAGGCTCACTAGCATCCTTAAATCTAGTCAGATGAGAGAGAAAATTCCAGAATCCTAAGAACCAATTCAGAAAACTTATCCTTAAAATTCTGTTCCTCTAGAGTCGCTCTCGGTACCAAAATCCGTATTGTTTCTCTGGAGAACCAGAACCGATGTGGTTCACACACCATGGCAGCCGACATGTCCATCCCCAAGATCTGTCATCTCCAGGCTGGAGAACAAGGGAAGCCGCTGGTGTAATTCGATCCAAGTCCGAAGGCCTGAGGAAGGGGGAAAGGTAGGCTGAGGGTGTAAGTCCCAGTTGAGAAAGGGGGAAGGGCAGGCTGAGGGTGTAAGTCCCAGTCTGAGTCCAAAGGCCCAAGCTGATGTCCAAGGGCAGGAGAGGACGGATGTCTCAGCTCAAAGAAGGAAAAAAAGTGAATCCACCCTTCCTCCACCTTTTTGTTCTATTCTGGCCTCAACGGATTGGATGGTGCCCGCCCACGTTGGGGAGGGTCACCTGCTTTATTCAGTCCAAGGATTCAAATGCTCATCTCTTCCGGAAGCACCCTGAGACACACCCAGAAATAACGTTTTCCCAGCTATCTGGGCATCTTTTAGCCAGTCACGTTAACACATAAAATGGACTATCACATAGGGGCAGCCTCTTAAGCGTCTTCAAATCCAGGTCAAGGATTTGAGGCAGCTGACTGTCATGGGGACGCCACTGAAACTTTTGGTTATTGCTTTCATATAGTAGTGAATGACCCAAGATGGTCACCTGGAACGAGGCCCAAGCTCGACCCCTGTCATCCCCACGCGTGAATCTGATCCAGCTAATCTTTTGTTCCTTTATGTATAGATAATACCAGCCTCACTGGGTTTAAGACAGTTGACAGGTACGTGTGAAGCACATAATCGTGTTTGGTGCCAAGTACTTGATATTTTAAAATTATAAAAGCTATTTTGTGAATATCAATTAGGCGGCAACGTTTTGAGTGAATTGCAGGGGAGCCAGTAGTTCAGCGTTTTTCAAAATATCGTTCCTGGATCAACTGTGTCAGAGCCGCGTAGAATACATCGTTAAACAGGTAGATCCCAGATCCACACCGGCTGAATCTGAACGTTGGAATTTAACGTATTTCCAGGTGCTTCTTATGCACGTTTAGGTCTGAGAACCCCGGGACTGATTACCCGCAGTAAATGTTAGCTGTTGTTTTGTTATTTTTTGCTGCAACTGCTGCAAATTATTACCGTTACAGCCTGGAGGAATCCTAACCCAGCTTGGGGAGGGGTCGTCAAAGGCTTCCTTTTGAACTGTTTGCGCACCCGGAGTAGGCTTGGGGTGAACCTGTTGGTTGTGGCCAGGTCAAGAAAAATGTTATCCATTTAGAACAAGAGCACAGAAATACGGGAGATCATGGCTTTTGTGGGGAATTGTAAGTAGCTCAGAATGTGAGCGAAATGAAAAGCATGATGAGAGACTAGTAGGAGGTGACGTTGAATGTTATGTTGGCGAAGATGGAAAGGCAGTTTGAGGCACGAGTGACATGAGGTCGGATTGGCATTGTAGAAGGATTGCTCTGGACTGGAGGGGGTCAAAGGGAGGCTGCTGAGATCACGCAGGAGAGCAGTTATGAAGGCCTGAAGTCAGACTTGGATGGTGGAGAGGGTGGGGCTGAGCAAGGTGAAGGGCTGGGAGAGGCAGGGCTTGCTGAGGGCCTGGGCTGTGCACAGATGCGAGTCAGCGTGACTTCCAGATTTCTCGTAGGGTCCCTGGGTTGGAGGGGACCACCACTCACCCAGGTAAGGAGAAGGAGAGGAGAAGAAGCAGGTGTGTGGGGGAAAGAAGCTCTTGGTTTTAGGTATATTACGTTGGAAATGGGACATCCAAGTGGAGATATTTTATAAATATTGGACCATGGGACTGGTATTAAGGGAAGAGACCTCAACTAGAGAGGGAAGTCTGGAAGCCACCGGTTCCTAGTGGAGGATTAAGCTAAGGGTGTGCCTACAATTTATCGGGAGGTCTTAGAACGAGATAGATCTGAGAATGCCACCTTGAGAAGCAGACAGAAGGAAAAACAGCAAGAGGGAGAGAGCACGCTCTGGAAAACCAAAGAGAGACAGGCTCCAGTGAGAAGAGTTTCAGAAAGTTACTCACTATGTCAAATGCCACATAGAGGTCGTTTAATTTAAAGAGTAGAAATTCTCTGTGCCATTGTCATTTGGCAAGAGCAGTCTCAGTATCAGATGGCAGAGGCAGAAATCAGATTTCAGCGACTTTATAGTTGAAGGAGAGAGTAAGTAGAGACCATGGATGCAGACTGCGCTTATGACTGGGAAGAAAAGAAATTCTTTATCTATATAACTTTTCCATTAAAGGAATGGAAGTATATTAAAGACCAACAATTTTAAAAACCCGAGCACACAGCCTATGGAATGAACACAGAAAAAGAACGTCTCCTAGGGGGCCTTGGTCCCGGACTGTCAGCCTTTAAAACGATGGGGCGTCTTCCTCTTTTTATCTGCCGTTCAGGGCCACGTGGCCGGGTAGCAGGCAGCTGGGCAGGAGAGCTTTATTGATTGGATGGTGGATGGAGATACAAGCCCAGCCTTTTTACGTTTATTTCTTTCTAGTTTCAGATGGAGTGAAAAGGAAGGGAATTAAACAGAATCATGTTAAAATATTGATACGTACCAAGAACAATACTTTTAGTTTTCAAATAGCCTGTCATTTTCCCCAATTTGCTAGGATGATGCTTTTTTAATGTGCTTTCCCTTCCCTTCCTTATAATTCTAGCAGAGTAGTTAAATATTTTAGTATCCTACAGAGCTCGGCAATGGGTTAGGATTTTAAAACCTGAGTGTTGTTACCAGATAATGAGAGCATAGGGTCCTAGCGGGAATGTTTCACCACGGCCCTGAGCCCCTGTGCCGTTTGACAGCTTCCTCTTAGTCAAAAAACAAGACAAAACAAAACAAGAAACCTCAAAAAAAAAAAAAAAAAAAAGCAGTGATGGGAAGAGTGGGATGCAGGAAACGGGTGCTCTATACCGCACCTCGCCCTTGCCTTCAACAGTGTGGGGAGAGAGCTACCTAGGGTATTAGACACTGAGTTTGGCGTCCTCTCCTCCTTAGGCCTGGGAAGTGTGCTCTGAGGGCAGCCCCAGTAGCCGAAGGGCCGGGGCCACAGCTTCAGAAGGCAGGTCAGGCGCTCTCAGCCAAGTGGTTTCTGAAGACGGGCAACGTTAATAGACGTTTAATGCTCCCCTTCCTTAGCAGCTGATACAAAGCGCTGTCCTCTTGCGGAGAGCTTGTGTGTGGGGCTTTCTTCCTTGGTCGCTGCCCCGAATGCTTTACCCTGATTTCCTATTCTCCCTTCATTTCCCCTCCCAGTTCTTTCTCTAAAGCATTTTCAGGTTCCTGGGGATTTTGAACTCACACAGTTTACAGTAGTTGCTCTCACAGGACTATATTTTAAAGGGTAAAACGTGAACAGCATAGCGAGAAAGCTGCTGTCTGTGGTGGAAAAGACAAGCGGTAGAGGGATGGGGGTCTTCAGCTGTTTGCATGTGCCCGGTCATGTTTGCCTGCCCTGCCCAACTGGTGGTGGCCTCCCAGGTGCAGTTTACTTGGGCAACTTTTTGATTCCCGCCTGCCTTTAAGTGACATACACATCAACTACTTAGCAAAGTGGCTGATTCATTATAAGTGACAAATTCATGCTGTTATTCAGCAAACACTGTGCATGACCTATGGGCCAAACCCTGTTTAAGGCACTAAAAATACAAAAATAAGACACAGGAGTTCCTGCCCTCAAGGGTAGCTGGTAGGGGAGAGACGGGCATGTAATCAAGACAGTAGACAGGTGGAATTTGAGTTGTGTGCGTTATTCCTCGTAACTGTGTTACAGGAACAAGGTGGGCGGAGCCTTAGCTGATTCTCTGTGGGCCTGGCGCGGGACGTGTGTAGGAGCCAGGAAGGTTCTACGGGAGACGTGGCAGTTGGGTTGAGTTTTAGACGATGAGTGGAATCCACCAGGTGGAGGAGAAGAGGTGGACGGATGAACAAACACGAAGGATGGACAAGAACGACAAGTAGTGCAGGCGATGCAGGTGCTCTGACACGGAGCCGGGGCGGTGGGTCTGGGGGGAGGGGCGAGGTGGGGAGGGCAGTGGTGGCCAGACCAGGCAGCCTTTATCCTCTAGTCCAGTGGGCGTGGTGCTGTGTTGTGAGCCTCAGTGAACTGGAGGGCTTTATGAAGGGAGGCTGTGTGAGCAGGTTTCTATTTTAGGAAGACGTTGGGAAGGAAGGTGGATGCGACTGGGCGGGGGTCCGGTGCCCCTGGTGCCTCGCTCCACTCCCCTTCCCCGCGCCTCCAAAGTGCAGGGTTTCACACCCTAGTGGTGAAGGATGGGAGCCACTGGGTCAGTGCGTCTCCTGGTCCCTCCTGGGCGGAGGACAGTCAGAGAGGCAACCTGCACATGCCTGACGAGTGGGAGGGGCCCGGCTGCCCAGCCAGGTGACCTCAGGAACTCATCCTTGTACTGGCTTTGCTCCGCCCACCTCCCTCCAGGCTCCCGTGAGCACCTCCCAAAGCCGCGTCCCACTCAACAGGTGTCAGTCAAGCCTCTATCAGGGGGAAAGTGAGGGGATATCCAGGCTGGGACAGCAGGTCCCAGTGAGGAAGCCGGTGCAGTAGCTCAGGTGAAGATGATAAAGGATCCGCTCAAAACGTTAGCCTCCAGGCCATCAACAGGGGAAGGAGTGGGGAAGGTTGTAGGGGGGAGAATGGAAAGGTCGCAAAGGCCCATCCAAGTGCGGTTGGGGGAGGGGGAGGGGTTCTGCTGACGGGGACGCTGGTGGTGGTATCAGTTTCAGTTGAGAAATAAAGCTGCAAGGGTGGGGTGTACAGGGGAGGCCACAGGTTCTACTTTGCACGTAAGAATTTAAGAGGCCACCGTGGGAAACGCAGGCAGAGATGGCCAGTGGGAAGTTGGATCCGAGAGCCTAGGGCTCAGGAAAGAGGCCTGCGCTGGGCAGTTTGTGAATGAACAGTCGAGCCGTGGAGGGCACCCGCTTAGCGTCTAATCGCCTCAGGCGTGGCTCTCTCCCCACACTGGCGGAGGGAAGGGCGAGGCGCGGTGCAGGGCGCCCCTGTTTCCCGCATCCCACTCTTCCCATCACTGTTCCGTCACCTTTTTTTTTTTTTAAACTAAGAGGACATTCGTTCATTAAAATTCATATTATCATAGTCTTATTTTTAAACTTGGTCTTCCTAAAAAGAGAACTCAGGATAAAGTAAAAAAAAAAACCTTTATCATGTGGGAGGGTAGCGCGGGGAGGAGAGGTGGGCAGGTAGGCGCGGCCCCGGGTGAGGTCCTTGGATTTTACTCCAGGTGTGCTGGGGAGTCATTGGACGTGGGCTGGGGGTTGAGGAGACCCACCCTGCGGCTGTGGGCAAGTTTACTGGTTACTAGTGTAACCTAGTGCTTCTTTTGGGCTAACTTCTACTCATCCTTCAAGTTTCGTCTTAGGCCAATGAATCCTTGAATTCATGATCAACAGGAGGACTTCCCTTCACTCCCAGTCGGGGCTGAGTGGTCCTCTTGTGATCTCCCAGCAATTCAGAGAGATCTCTGTTATCTTGAGCGTAGCACCGTGAGGTGAGATGTTTGCACACCTGCCCCCTCAAACATGTCAGCTCCTTCAGGACAAGGACTCAGGCTTATTTCATCTTTGTATCGTCAGCGTCTGACATGTAACAGGTGGAAAATCACTCGTTGTTGAAAAGAACTGAGGATGACACCCCAGGGAACTAGAAGGTATGGCTGGGGCAAGAGACACTTCAGGAGACTCAGAGGGGGCTGCTGGGGAGGAAGAGGCCATCAATAAACTAAGACCGTTGAGGACTTCGCTGGTGGCACAGTGGTTAAGAATCCATCTGCCAGTGCAGGGGACATGGATTCGAGCCCTGGTCCAGGAAGATCCCACATGCTGCGGAGCAACTAAGCCTGTGCACCACAACTACTGAGCCCTGTGCTCTAGAGCCTGCGAGCCACAACTACTGAAGCCTGTGTGCCTCAACTACTGAAGCCTGTACGCCTGGAGCCCATGCTCTGCAACGAGAAGACACCACAATGAGAAGCCCGTGCACTGCAACAAAGAGTAGCCCCCGCTCGCTGCAACTAGAGAAAGCCCGCGTGCAGCAACGAAGACCCAACGCAGCCAAAAATAAATGAATTAATTAATTTAAAAAAATAAATAAGACCATTGAAAGCAATGTGTATGTATGGTAGAAACTGAAGGCTGCGAAGATGAACAGGGCTCAGGAGGCTGGGAGGCTGTGGGTTGCACAGGGTGACCGTGGTGGGCTTCCTGGAGGAGGTGGCATGGGAGCCAAGATGGGCAGGGGAACGGAGTTAGCCATGGGGTAGAAAGGCTCTTGGGCAGAGCTGCCTGGGAACTTCCTGGAGGAGAGTGGACAGGAGCAGACTTGGGCCCGCCCTTTGGTCCACTTGCAACACAGCTCCAGGGAGATCCTTTCATTTTATTTCTTTTTATTTTTTGGCTGTGCCACGTGGCTTGCAGGATCTTAGTTCCCCGACCAGTGATTGAACCCGTGCCCCCTGCAGTGGAAGCGCGGAGTCCTAACCACTGGACCACCAGGGAAGTCCCTGGAGAGATCCTTTTAAACCGTCAGCGCCACGAGTGAGGACAGGGGCGTCGTGTGTGATGTGACTCAAGGGCCTGGTGCACGGTGGGCGCTCAGTGACGGGTCAAATGCAGGACTGATGCCGGGAGTCCGGGAAGATTTGGAAAGGAGAGGGATTACAATGCAAAAGGCAACAGAGTCACTTAAGAAAATAGGCCCCGGGGACCTTTGACTTTGGGAAGCTCTCCACGAGGACAGGTCACTACAGAGAAGAAACCCTTTGGATACAAGGCGAGTGCTCTGCGTGGCTCTACAATTAATCCATGCTCATCCTTCCCCCGGCCAATTTATGTGCTCATGAAAGGCCATCTCTTCTGGCTCTGCCTCTTGATTTGAGTTCAGATGGGCCCTGTTAAAATAAAAGCTATAAAGAATTTTTTATTTATTTGGATTATCTATTTTCATCATCTATTTATGGCCTCAAAGGTTGCCCTGCAGGATGTTCAGTTGTTCAGCACAATGTTTTCCTAGTGGGTTTGGGAAGAGGATGAGTATGAGCTGTTTAAAGGGTTATCCTAGAGTCTGTCCAGGGCTCCGATGTAGCCGATGCAGACATCCCCGCTCGATGGCGAGCTTCACGTCCAAAGTCAAATACAGTCGTTCATCCTCGGAACACAGACCCTTTGTGTCTATTTCTTCCTAGGTAGACACCTCGTGGTTAACAAAGACAAGAAAATGAATGTGGGTCAGGGAGTCAAATATCCTTTTGTAAATAGGAATAGGGTGAAAGCCCTTTAATCGAGGATTGTAGCATCTGGCATTCACTCTGTAGATTCAGTTTAAAATTAGCTGTCTGCCATGGGGACTTAACATTGTACGTGTGAGAGGAGACTCTTACTCCTGGAAAAGGGAGGGTCAGTCACCAGAAAGCCAACGACAAGGTTACAAGTGTCGTCTGGGGCGTGCGGGCTCCAAGGGAAGATTTTAAGGTCTGGGATTCACTTTTGGTGGTAAAGTACAGCATTTTGACAGGGAAAGCCTGCTTTTAGCCTCATCAAATATTTTTGTTCTTGACTTCTTTCCAGCTCGCCCATAGGATGGGAGTACCTTCAAAGATAAGCATTGGTGGGCTTCCCTGGTGGCGCAGTGGTTGGGAGTCCGCCTGCCGATGCAGGGGACGCAGGTTCGTGCCCGGGTCCGGGAGGATCCCACATGTCACGGAGCAACTAAGCCCGCGCACCACAACTACTGAGCCTGCGCTCTAGAGCCCGCGAGCCACAACTACTGAGCCCATGTGCCACAACTACTGAGCCCACGAGCCACAACTCCTGAAGACTGTGCGCCACAACTCCTGAAGCCCGCGTGCCTAGAGCCCACGTTCCGCAACAAGAGAAGCCACCACAATGAGAAGCCTGCACACCGCAACAAAGAGTAGCCACTGCTCACCTCAACTAGAGAAAGCCTGCACGCAGCAACGAAGACCCAATGCAGCCAAAAATTAAATTAATTAATTAATTTATGAAAAGATAGGCATTGGCCCACGGAGGGAAGCAGGGGTCTCGGATGGAGACAGCTAAAACATGTGCTCACCAGGAGGGTGATGTGCTGTATTCAGCAAAAGCAAAATGGGGTTTGTTAGATAGCCTCCACCAGCTTTTGCAGTTATAAAGCTATATTGGAGGGAAAAAATATATTGGGCGTCCACATCAGTGAAATTCAATTTCCAAACATATGAAGTCCAGTTTCCTGATGGAAGATGAGGCCATATCTAGGGGATGGTTCTGCTTTGCTCAGGACCAGAGGGATCACAGTCCTGAATTTCCCTCCGTAGACCCTGGGACCCAGGGACCTTTCTGGCGACCCACGGTTCTCTCTCCTCATACTGGCTTTAGACTAGGATGCAATTTATCTAACTTGTATTCTTGCATTCTCTGAAACAAACACACACACACACATGCCATGGAGATTGGCTGCTAAAAAATTTTCAGATGTTCAGAAAATCTGAAAAAGTTGGCAAGCACAGCAGAGGACGGTCTCTTTCCAGGGGGTTCTCACAGCCTCCTTCCCGCAAACCTCCAACTTTCCGTGGTACCTCCTTCCTCCAGGTGATGGCCGGCCTTCCCTGCTCACACCATCGGAAAGGGCTTCCCCTCCCGTGGCCTCCCTGTTGCCACCTCCAGTGGCCAGTTCTCTTTGCCCCCCTTACCTGGTCTTCTAGGGACCTTGGACGTGTTTGGTTGTCTCTCCTTCGTGGAACTTTTCTTCCCATCAGCTCTCATCAGCTCCTTGGCCCCTGTGTGTGATGGTGGCCCTTGCTGCCACATCCTAGCAGGTGTGCGCAGCCCTGGTTCTCCCTTCCCTGGCTTCTGACTTAGAGTCTAACGCCCGTGTCCTGGCACAGGGGACTGGGAAGGCATCTAGGATTATCATTTAATATGGGTTAGGCAGGCTGTGTTCCATAGTGTAACCCAAAGTGGGGTCTGGCAGCTCGCTGCTCAAAAGCCAATAAAGAGGCAAGGTTGGTGGAAAGGAAAGTTTGCTTTGTTTCGGATGCTGGCAACCAGAGCGGGGAGGGCAGACTCCTGTCCAAAGGCTGACTCCCCCCACCGACAACCAGTGGACAAGAGCTTTTATAGACGGAGGGAGGGGCTACCTGCAGAAGACAGCACAGTCGGCTCTGACCGTCATCTTGAAATTGGTCACTGGTGGTCTGATCGGCGTCATCTTGATTGTTTTAAGTACAGTTCGTCTGCAGTTCCAGGGTCGGTTTGTGCCCATTTCCTTGAAGCCAGTTCTCGGAATTGTGGCAGCTTCTGTCATGGCTCCAGTCTGGTCATCACGTAGTTAACTTCTTCCACCTGGTGAGGGTTTCTGTATCTGCAAGACAGCTCACAGGATAGGGCTCAGAATATTCCTTGAGGAGGAGCTAAAGGTCCCTGACTTCACTTACTGACTAAACTATTATTATTTTGTCTTGTTGGGCTGTTTTCCTTTGTTTCTGCATTTTCTCACTTCTCTGATTTAAACTTATTCTTTGCCTACAGTTTTTCCACAGACAAGAGGAAGGCTGAGGACATGGGGGGCGAGGACCACAGGGTCCTGCTCTGTTTCAGTAGGGTGGAGAGTTACTCAAAGGGGGGAGGGTTCAAAAAGAATCACAGTTGTCCATGTTGGACCTTGATCTAGTGAACTTTGGATCCCTGATGTTAATGCCCTAACTGGCAATGTCTGCTGAAACTAAGGTTTTGCTATCTATCAGATTTATAGGATACACTGAAATCTCTAAATGTTTTTGTTTTTAAAGAAAGCAAAACACGAATGAGCTAAGACTCAGAAGAGAGCAAAAGGAACAGAATGTCAAAAGAAAAGTAGACAGAAGGCAATCACAGAGGCTAAAACACCATTAATGAATTATCGATAACAGAACATCAGAAGAGTGAGTACATCAGGAAAGCCAAGAGCTGTTTCTTAGATGAAAGCGATCAAGCAGGCATACTTCCAGAATATCTACTCAGGGGAGGAAAAGAACAAGCAAAATGAGAGGAGGGACATGGCCACACCCTCACCTCCTGCCCATGCAACGCCTCAACCCCGAACTAGTCTCCCCGCAGCCTCTCTGGTTCTCTGCCCCAACACCCCTACCACAGCCAGACTGCCCTTCTGAAAGTGTGCGTGGATCCTGTCCAGCCATGCGAAAAGTCCTCCAGCATCTTCCCGTTGCCCTTAGCAATCCATCCAGCCTTCCAGAGATACCCAAGAGGGACTTCATCTGTGCCTGTCTCTTGGCCTCCTTGCTCATCACCTGCCTGCCTTTCCTTCCTTCCTGCCCTTCTGTTTTTTTTAATTTTTAAATTTCCTTTTGGCTGCCTCGGGTCTTCGTTGCTGCACGTGGGATTTCTCTAGTTGCAGCGAGCGGGGGCTACTCTTCGTTGCGGTGCGCGGGCTTCTCATTGCGGTGGCCTCTCCTGTTGCGGAGCTCGGGCTCCAGGCCCGTGGGTGCACAGGCTTCAGTAGTTGCAGCACGCGGGCTCAGTAGTTGTGGCGCACGGGCTCAGTTGCTCCGCGGCATGTGGGATCCTCCCGGAACAGGGCTCGAACCCGCGTCCCCTGCATTGGCAGGCGGATTCCCAGCCACTGTGCCACCAGGGAAGCCCTTTCCTGCCCTTCCTTTTGTCCTTTAACCTACCACGCACGTTCTGGCTTTGGAGCCTTGGCATTGCTGGCCCTTGGCCTTCACAGGCCTGCTTCCCACGAAACCCCAGCTCCTCTGAGCACTGTGTCCCAGGCAGCCACGTTCTCCTGTCCCCGTCACATGCCCTCGCTTTGTCATCTTCCTGTCACTGTCTGCTATCAATTTGTTTACCTCGTCTATGGTTTCCCTCACTAGGATGGAAGCTCCATTAGAAGAGATCTCTGGGTATTTTCATGACTGTATCATCAGCACCTAAATCAACACCAGGCACAGTGATTTAATCCCTAAAATGTCAAGTCTCCCTGGCAGAGTCCTTATTATGAATTGAGTTTATAAAGTTAAACACAATATTTATTGAAGGAAGGAATGAATAAGTATGGAGGAGTTTTAAAAGATTATAAAATACAATAAATGCTAATAAATAGAAAAATTTTTAACCGGACAAAATGGAAAACTTGAATAGTCCAATAATTAAAAATTTTTAAAAAATTTGTTAAAGATTTATTTTCCCCAAACTTCAGAATAGAAATCTAGATCAACCCGACCTTTTAACATAGGTGTGAAATCCTACATAAGATACTAGCAAATTAAATTGAATAGCACATTTAAAGAATCATTTATTATGATCACGTAGGATTTACTACCGGAATACAAGAATAGCTACACTAATACTAATATATTAATAAATCAAATCGGTAACTTAAAAGGAAAAGTTCATTAGATGCTGAAGAGATTTGTGAAGTTCAAGGCTCTTGCCCTATTGAGATAAGAAAAAGCCTTAAAACACTAGAGATAAGAAGGTGCAAATCTGGGATAGAATATGTAGCTTTATTGAGCAACAGCTGACTTAAATGTGAAACCCTAGAAGTATCTCCACTAAAACCGTGGGTAAACCAAGGATGTCTGATATCGTTATTATTACTCACCATTTCCTGGAAGCTCTGGGCAATGCACTTAGATATCAAATGGAAATAAGATACATAATTACCTAAAAGGAGGGGGAGAAAAGCACAGCCCATATTGTTGACTACCTAAGAAAACCCCAGACAATCAACTGAAGAAGCATTTCCTGATAAAGAATCAGCAAACTGGCTGGATGCAAGATAACTAATATCTAAAAATTGATAGCTTGCTTCTACACCAGCGTGCTGCTGCGTTCTTTATCTGGTCTGAACCAAACTGTTGGTCTTAATTCAGAAATGGGACCAGAACCTTCTTCATTAAGAAACTATTATAGTTTCCCATCGATGTGGTTCTCCCTCTTCCTCACCCTGGGAAGTCTACCGCACAGCACCTGCCCACGGGGAAGTGCACAGGCTGAGGAAGCTGCCCCGCTTGAAACTGATCCTAAAGGTGAGAGTCACTTGGATAAAGCTGGGGTGTGTGCAGGGGCGGGTGAGGAGTGGGGTGATGAACATACGGCACGGTGTTCTCGTGCTGTTTAAAGGGCGGCTCGACAAGAGAATTACTCAAGGGGTCAATATCACTTGGCGCGAGTTGAATAATTTAAAACCTTTAAGCTTTTCTTTTTGGAAAAGAAATTAAGAGTTAATTGGTCTCTGGAAGTGATGGATCGCATGAGTGGAACCGGACGGGAGAAGGGAGTGCAGGTAGGTGGCAAAGGCATTGGGAGATTGTGGTGACTTTAAACGCCCTAACCTCTCCCGGCAGCGACATCCCAGATCAGAGGCTCAGCTTCCACGGGAAGAGCAACACACACGCTGGGTACAAAATTCTGTCAAAGGGTTTCTGCCAGGAGGGTCACCTTCTGGCCCAGTGGCTGCAGACACCTGTGAGCCTATGGCTGCTGCAGGCCTCAGGCCATGGTAACGCTTTGGCAAAATGAATGGAGGGCAGTGTAGTGTGTACACGTGTTGGGATCAGGTACTTTACTGTCTTCTCTTGGGATGGATGATCTTCGTTTCTGAAAATCGCTACTTATTTTGCTGTTATATTTTCTTTGTGTGTGTTTGTTGATTGCCTAATGATCTTCCTTGGAATGTTAGAGTGCTACTGTTCTGTCTGCCTAACTCTGCTTCCCCTTTTGTGCTGGTATCAGGTTGTTTACAGTCTTTGGCATGGATAATTCTGAAAATCTCTACATTTTTTGCTGTTATAATATATTTTCTTTGTGTGTGTGTTTGTTGATTGCTTAATGACCTTCCTTGGAGCACTAGAATGCTACTGTTCTGTCTGCCTAACTCCCCTTCCCTTTTTGGGCTTTCCAATACATCTTATTGTTTTATTTTATTTTTTGTTTGTGTGTTCATTTATTCTGTTATTCCACATATATTAACCACGTACGTGGAATTTAGGGGAACTTAGGCCAAAACCATGAAAACAACTTTGCCCCTCATTGCAGCACACTTTGAGCTTCACTAGTTCCTTAAATCTCGGTGTGGGTTAAGTTTCAGATTCTTTTCCTGAGAGGATGGAGTGGGGAGAGAGAATGAGAGATTTTGGAATCCTCAAGAGAGTGGAAAAGACATAGAAAGATGAACAGGGGGGTTCACCAAATCAAACTGTGAGTGCCCCAACTTTCCGGGCACCTGAGTGGGTGGGTGTGGACCTTGGTTAATTCACTAGCGCCAACAGAAAGAGTTGTTCTTAAATCACAGACACTTTAAAGATGCTTGAAGGAGTGTTCACCACGTAAAGAGCTGCAGGATCTCAGTACCAGGGAAAATGTGGGTATCATTCTGTAGATGTTTCCACTTGGGGTGAGTTAATAAAACTTATCAAAGCCAGGTGAAATTGGAGCAAATCTTTTCCAACCAGTACCTGTTACTGCCTCTCTCCAACACCAGGCTACAAGCATCTTAAGGGCAGGGGCTGAGTCTTGTTCACCATTATTCCTAGTACAATACCAAATCAATATTTATTAATTAATTAATCATGCTATGTGATGGCCCAGAGTGCCAGGACCCGCTTCCCAAATTAAAAGCTGATTCCATCTTACCGTGGGAAATTGTTTCTTTTGACCCTAATTTTCTGCCACGCTATGAAAATTTATGAGGGAGAAGATAGAGCTCATAAACTTTCCCCCAGTTCCAGGCAAGCCTCTTGTGTTCCAGAGCACACACCGTCCTTGAATGGCTGCACCTCCCAATGACTGCCCAGCTCACTTGGAATAAAATTTCAGCCCCTCGCTGGGGATGTAACCTCTTCCCTGCCAACCTCCCCAGAATGGGATGAAAGGAACCTTTGTCTTCATCACAAATCCTTTCTTAGGAAGACAAAATCAAACACACTGTCAAAACCCTGATGTTACCACTTTTAGCGTATGAATGCTTGCTTACTGAAGGCGATGGGAAATGGAACAGCGGGATGCCTGCCGGAAAGAGGGCAGTTTCACAGCACCCGTGGCCTTGCCCCTCCCCCTTCCTCGGGAGGCCTGGGAAAAGAGCTGCGTGTATTCCTGCCTCAGCCTTGAGGACCAGGGCTTTCATTGTGCTGAGCTGGGTTTCCCACTGAGCTGCCACTCAGACGCAGCGGGACTGGAAGTCGGCAACCCCGCTGCCAAGGCCGAGTGAGCATCCAAGGACCATCTCCGCGGAGAAACGGCCGTGGGAAAATGCGGCCCCTCCCAGCATCACCCACGTCATCTTCACCAGCACCTTCCGAGTTCAAGCTCCAAAACTGTAAATCCTCGTTCAGCTCCCACAACCTAGGATTCGCTGCTGCTGCTGCCGGTGGGTTAGGTCCCATCAGGTAGCCGAAAGCAAAGAGAGGAGAAGTGCGGGCTGGTCATCCCTTCCTGGAGGAGAACTTTCTGATTCAAATTCCTCGGGTGTCACTGCCAATTCAATTCACAGTTCACAGAGAGATTCAACCGGGATTCCCCAGGAGAAAAGGCAGCAAGATTTGAAACTCAAATTTATTTTTAACATCTTTATTGGAATAAAATTGCTTTACAATGCTGTGTTAGTTTCTGCTTTATGACAAAGTGAATCAGCTATACATATACATATATCCCCATATCCCCTCCCTCTTGTGTCTCCCTCCCACCCTCCCTATCCCACCCCTCTGGGTGGACACAAAGCCCCGAGCTGATCTCCCTGTGCTATGCGGCTGCTTCCTATTAGCTATCTATTTTACATTTGGTAGTGTATATATATGTCCATGGCACTCTCTCACTTCGTCCCAGCTTACCCTTTCCCCTCCCCGTGTCCTCAGGTCCATTCTCTACATCTGCATCTTTATTCCTGTCCTGCCCATAGGTTCTTCAGAATCTTTTTTTTTTCTTTTTAGATTCCTTATATATGTGTTAGCATACAGTATTTATTTTTCTCTTTCTTAATTACTTCACTCTGTATGACAGTCTCTAGGTCCTTCTACCTCACTACAAATAACTCAATTTCGTTTCTTTTTATGGCTGAGTAATATTCCATTGTGTATATGTGCCACATCTTCTTTATCCATTCAACTGTCGATAGACACTTAGGTTGCTTCCATGTCCTGCCTATTGTAAATAGAGCTGCAATGAACATTGTGGTACATGACTTTTTTGAATTATGGTTTTCTCAGGGTATATGCCCAGTGGTGGGATTGCTGGGTCGTATGGTAGTTCTATTTTTAGTTTTTTAAGGAACCTCCATACTGTTCTCCATAGTGGCTGTCTCAATTTACATTCCCACCAACAGTGCAAGAGGGTTCCCTTTTCTCCACACCCTCTCCGGCATTTATTGTTTGTAATTTTTTTGATGATGGCCATTCTGACTGCTGTGAGGTAGTCTACCTCACTGTTTTGATTTGCATTTCTCTAATGATTAGTGATGTTGAGCATCCTTTCATGTGTTTGTTGGCAATCTGTATATCTTCTTTGGAGAAATGTCTATTTAGGTCTTCTGCCCATTTTTGGATTGGGTTGTTTGTTTTTTTGATATTGAATTGCATGAGCTGCTTGTAAATTTTGGAGATTAATCCTTTGTCAGTTGCTTCATTTGCAAATATTTTCTCCCATTCTGAGAGTTGTCTTTTTGTCTTGTTTATGGTTTCCTTTGCTATGCAAAAGCTTTTAAGTTTCATTAGGTCCCATTTGTTTATTTTTGTTTTTATTTCCATTTCTCTAGGAGGTGGGTCAAAAAGGGTCTTGCTGTGATTTATGTCATAGTGTTCTGCCTATGTTTTCCTCTACGAGTTTTATAGTGTCTTCCCTTACATTTAGGTCTTTAATACATTTTGAATTTATTTTTGTGTATGATGTTAGGGAGTGTTCTAATTTCATTCTTTTACATGTAGCTGTCCAGTTTCCCAGCACCACTTATTGAAGAGGCTGTCTTATCTCCATTGTATATTTTTGCCTCCTTTATCAAAAATAAGGTGACCATATGTGCGTGGGTTTATCTCTGGGCTTTCTATCCTGTTCCATTGATCTATACTACAGTTTTTGTGCCAGTAGCATACTGTCTTGATTACTATAGCTTTACAGTATAGTCTGTAGTATGGGAACCTGATTCCTCCAGTTCTGTTCTTCTTTCTCCAGATTGCTTTGGCTGTTCGGGGTCTTTTGTGTTTCCATACAAATTGTGAATTTCTTTGTTCTAGTTTTGTGAAAAATGCCACTGGTAGTTTGATAGGGATAGCAATGAATGTATAGATTGCTTTGTGTAGTAGAGTCATTTTCACAACGTTGATTCTTCCAATCCAAGAACATGGTATATCTCTCCATCTGTTTGTATCACCTTTAATTTCTTTCATCAGTGTCTTATAGTTTTCTGCATACTGGTCTTTTGTCTCCTTAGGTAGGTTTATTCCTAGATATTTTATTCTTTTTGTTGCAGTGGTAAATGGGAGTGTTTCCTTAATTTCTCTTTCAGATTTTTCATCATTAGGATATAGGAATGCAACAGATTTCTGTGCATTAACTTTGTATCCTGCTACTTTACCAAATTCATTGATTAGCTCTAGTAGTTTTCTGGTAGCATCTTTACGACTCTCTATGTATAGTATCATGTCATCTGCAAACAGTGACAGTTTTACTTCTTTTCCGATTTGGATTCATTTTATTTCCTTTTCTTCTCTGATTGCTGTGGCTAAAACTTCCAAAACTATGTTGAATAATAGTGGTGAGAGTGGACAACCTTGTCTTGTTCCTGATCTTAGAGGAAATGGTTTCAGTTTTTCACCATTGAGAACAATGTTGGCTGTGGGTTTGTCATATATGGCATTTATTATGTTGAGGTAAGTTCCCTCTATGCCTACTTTCTGGAGGGTTTTTATCATGAATGGGTGTTGAATTTTGTCGAAAGCTTTTTCTGCATCCATTGAGATGATCATATGGTTTTTCTCCTTCAGTTTGTTAATATGGTGTATCACATTGATTGATTTGCATATATTGAAGAATACTTGCATTCCTGGGATAAACCCCACTTGATCATGGTGTATGATCCTTTTAATGTGCTGTTGGATTCTGTTTGCTAGTATTTTTTTGAAGAATTTTGCATCTATGTTCATCAGTGATATTGGCCTGTAGTCTTCTTTCTTTGTGACATCTTTGTCTGGTTTTGGTATCATGGTGATGGTGGCCTCGTAGAATGAGTTTAGGAGTGTTCCTCCCTCTGCTATATTTTGGAAGAGTTTGAGAAGGATAGGTGTTAGCTCTTCTCTAAATGTTTAATAGAATTCACCTGTGAAGCCATCTGGTCCTGGGCTTTTGTTTGTTGGAAGATTTTTAATCACAGTTTCAATTTCAGTGCTTGTGATTGGTCTGTTTATATTTTCTGTTTCTTCCCGGTTCAGTCTCAGAAGGTTGTGCTTTTCTAAGAATTTGTCCATTTCTTCCAGGTTGTCCATTTTATTGGCATAGAGTTGCTTGTAGTAAGCTCTCATGATCCTTTGTATTTCTGCAGTGTCAGTTGTTACTTCTCCTTTTTCATTTCTAATTCTATTGATTTGAGTCTTCTCCCTTTTTTTCTTGATGAGTCTGGCTAACGGTTTATCAATTTTGTTTATCTTCTCAAAGAACCAGCTTTAGCTTTATTGACCTTTGCTATAGTTTTCTTCATTTCTTTTTCATTTACTTCTGATCTGATCTTTTTTTTTTTTTTTTTTTTTTCTGTGGTACGCTGGCCTCTCACTGTTGTGGCCTCTCCCGCTGCAGAGCACAGGCTCCGGACACGCAGGCTCAGCGGCCATGGCTCACGGGCCCAGCCGCTCCGCAGCATGTGGGATCTTCCCGGACCGGGGCATGAACCCGTGTCCCCTGCATCAGCAGGTCACTCTCAAACACTGCGCCACCAGGGAAGCCCTCTGATCTGATCTTTATGATTTCTTTCCTTCTGCTAACTTTGGGGTTTTTTTGTTCTTCTTTCTCTAATTGCTTTAGGTGTAAGGTTAGGTTGTTTATTTGAGACGTTTCTTGTTCCTTGAGGTAGGATTGTATTGCTATAAACATCCCTCTTAGAACTACTTTTGCTGCATCCCATAGGTTTTGGGCCGTCGTGTTTTCAGTGTCATTTGTTTCTAGGTATTTTTTGATTTCCTCTTTGATTTCTTCAGCGATCTCTTGGTTATTTAGTAGTGTATTGTTTAGCCTGCATGTGTTTGTATTTTCTACAGATTTTTTCCTGTAATTGACATCTAATCTCATAGAGCTGTGGTTGGAAAAGATACTTGATACGATTTCGATTTTCTTAAATTTACCAAGGTTTGATTTGTGACCCAAGATATGATCTATCCTGGAGAATGTTCCATGACCACTTGAGATGAAAGTGAATTCTGTTGTTTTTGGATGGAATGTCCCATAAATATCAATTAAGTCCATCTTGTTTAATGTGTCGTTTAAAGCTTCTGTTTCCTTATTTATTTTCATTTTGGATGATCTGTCCATTGGTGAAGGTGGGGTGTTAAAGTCCCCTACTATGATTGTGTTACTGTCGATTTCCCCTTTTATGGCTGTTGGCATTTGCCTTATGTTTTGAGGTGCTCCTATGTTGGGTGCATAAATATTTACAATTGTCCTATCTTCTTCTTGGATTGATCCTTTGATCATTATGTAGTGTCCTTCTTTGTCTCTTGTAATAGTCTTTATTTTAAAGTCTATTTTGTCTGATATGAGAATTGCTACTCCAGCTTTCTTTTGATTTCCATTTGCATGGAATATCTTTTTCCATCCCCTCACTTTCAGTCTGCATGTGTCCATAGGTCTGAAGTGGGTGTCTCGTAGACAGCATATATATGGGTCTTGTTTTTGTATCCATTCAGCCAGTCTATGTCTTTTGGTTGGAACATTTAATCCATTTACATTTAAGGTAGTTATCGATATGTATGTTCCTATTACCATTTTCTTAATTGTTTTTGGTTTGTTATTGTAGGTCTTTTCCTTCTCTTGAGTTTCCTGCCTAGAGAAGTTCCTTTAGCATTTGCTGTAAAGCTGGTTTGGTGGTGCTGAATTCTCTTAGCTTTTGCTTGTCTGTAAAGGTTTTAATTTCTCTGTGGAATCTGAATGAGATCCGTGCTGGGTAGAGTAATCCTGATTGTAGGTTTTTCCCTTTCATCACTTTAAATATGTCCTGCCACTCGCTTCTGGCTTGCAGAGTTTCTGCTGAAAGATCAGCTGTTAACCTTATGGGGATTCCATTTTATGTTATTTGTTGTTTTTCTCTTGCTGCTTTTAATATTTTTTCTTTGTATTTAATTTTTGACAGTTTGATTAATATGTGTCTTGGCGTATTTCTCCTTGGATTTATCCTGTATGGGACTCTCTGCACTTCCTGGACTTGATTGACTATTTCCTTTCCCATATTAGGGAAGTTTTCAACTATAATCTCTTCAAATATTTTATTAGTCCCTTTCTTTTTCTCTTCTTCTTCTGGGACCCCTATAATTCGAATGTTGGTGTGTTTCATGTTGTCACAGAGGTCTCTGATACAGTCCTCGATTCTTTTCTTTCTTTTTTCTTTATTATGCTCTGCGGTAGTTATTTCCACTATTTTATCTTGCAGGTCACTTATCTGTTCTTCTGCCTCAGTTATTCTGCTATTGATTATTTCTAGAGAATTTTTAATTTCATTTATTGTGTTGTTCATCACTGTTTGTTTGCTGTTTAGTTCTCCTAGGTCCTTGTTAAACATTTCCTGTATTTTCTCCATTCTATTTCCAAGATTTTGGATTATCTTTACTATCATTATTCTCAATTCTTTTTCAGGTAGACTGCCTATTTCCTCTTCATTTGTTAGGTCTGGTGGGTTTTTGCCTTGCTCCTTCATCTGCTGTTTGTTTCTCTGTTTTCTCACTTTGCTTAACTGTGTTTGGGGTGTCCTTTTCACAGGCTGCAGGTTCATAGTTCCCACTGTTTTTGGTGCTAAGGTTGGTTCAGTGAGTTGTGTAGGCTTCCTGGTGGAGGGGACTGGTGCCTGTGTTCTGGTGGATGAGGCTGGATCTTGTCTTTCTGGTAGGCAAGACTGCATCCGGTCATGTGTTTTGGGGTGTCTGTGACCTTATTATGATTTTAGGCAGCCTCTCTGCTAATGGGTGGTGTTGTGTTCCTGTCTTGCTAGTGGTTTGGCATAGGGTGTGCAGCACTGTGGCTTGCTGGTCATTGAGTGGATCTGGGTCTTAGTGTTGAGATGGAGAGCTCTGGAAAAGCTTTCGCCATTTGATATTGCGTGGAGCTGGGAGGTCTATGGTGGACCAATGTCCTGTACTCGGCTTTCCCATGTCAGAGGCACAGGCCTCACACCGGGCTGGAGCACCGAGACCCAGTCAGCCACATGGGTCAGAAGAAAAGGGAGAAAAAAAGGAAGAAAGAAAGAAAAAATAAAATAAAGTTATTTAAAAAATAAAATAGTTATCCAAATAAAAATTTTTTAAAATTATTAAAATAAAAAAAATTTTTAAGTAATTTAAAAAAAAGAAAGAAGAGAGCAACCAAAGCAGAAAACAAATCCACCAATGATAACAAGTGCTAAAAACTATACTAAAGAAAAAAACAAAAAATGGGCAGACAGAACTCTAGGACAAATGGTAAAAGCAAAGCTATACAGACAAAATCACACAAAGAAGCATACACATGCACACTCACAAAAAGAGAAAAAGGAAAAAAGTATATATATCTATATAAAAAGGAAGAGAGCAAACAATTCAATAAACAAATCTACCAATGATAATAAACTCTAAATACTAAACTAAGATAAACATAAAACCAGAAACAAGTTAGATGCAGAAAGCAAACCCCAAGTCTACAGTAGCTCCCAATATCCACCTCCTCAATTTGGGATGATCCGTTGTCTATTCATGTATTCCACAGATGCAGGTACATCAAGTTGATTGTAATTTAATCCACTGCTCCTGAGGCTGCTGGGAGAGATTTCCCTTTCTCTTCTTTGTTCGCACAGCTCCCAGGGCTCAGCTTTGGATTTGGCCCCGCCTCTGCGTGTAGGTCGCCGGAGGGCATCTGTTCTTCGCTCAGACAGGACGGGGTTAAAGGAGCCGCTGATTCGGGGTCTCTGGCTCACTCAGGCCGGGGGGAGGGAGGGGCGCGGAGTGCAGGGCGAGCCTGCGGCGGCAGAGGCCGGCGTGACATTGCACCAGCCTGAGGTGCGCCGTGCGTTCTCCCGGGGGAGTTGTCCCTGGATCCCGGGACCCTGGCAGTGGCGGGCTGCACAGGCTCTGCGGAAGAGGGGTGTGGAGAGTGACCTGTGCTCGCACACAGGCTTCTTGGTGGCGGCAGCAGCAGCCTTAGCGTCTCATGCCCGTCTCTGGGGTCCGCGCTGTTAGCCACGCTCGCGCCGTCTCTGGAGCTCCTTTAAGCGGCGCTCTTAATCCCCTCTTCTCGCGCACCAGGGAACAAAGAGGGAAGAAAAAGTCTCTTGCCTCTTCGGCAGGTGCAGACTTTTCCCCGGACTCCCTCCCGGCTAGCCGTGGCGCACTAACCCCCTGCAGGCTGTGTTCACGCCGCCAACCCCAGTCCTCTCCCTGCGCTCCGACCGAATCCGGAGCCTCAGCTCGCAGCCCCGCCCGCCCCTGCGGGGGAGCAGACAAGCCTCTCGGGCTGGTGAGTGCCGGTCGGCACGATCCTCTGTGCGGGAATCTCTCCGCTTTGCCCTCCGCACCCCTGTTTCTGTGCTCTCCTCTGTGGCTCCGAAGCTCCCCACCACCACCCCCGTCTCCATCAGTGAAGGGGCTTCTAGTGTGTGGAAACCTTTCCTCCTTCACAGCTCCCTCCCACTGGTGCCGGTCCCGTCCCTATTCTTTTGTCTCTGTTTTCTCTTGTTTTTCTTTAGCCCTACCCAGGTACGTGGGGAGTTTCTTGCCTTTTGGGAGGTCTGAGGGCTTCTGCCAGCGTTCAGTAGGTGTTCTGTAGGAGCTGTTCCACGTGTACATGTATTTCTGATGTATTTGTGGGGAGGAAGGTGATCTCCACGTCTTACTCTTACGCCATCTTGAAGCATACCTCGAAACTCAAATTTTAAATTGAATCATAGTCTAGTTAATCTTTTATAATTAATTACTCCATGTACAGCCACTGATCATTTCAGCATCCTAAGTCCCAAATCTGAGGTAACTGACGTTTGGCGAAGTTGTTATCTGCTTTTGATTCCATCTGTGCTGTCTTAACTGCTCTTTGAAATTACAGGGTCCAGGTGTCGTGCAGGTTAGACTTTGTTTTTTTTTTTTTTTGCGATACGCGGGCCTCTCACTGTTGTGGCCTCTCCCGTTGCGGAGCACAGGCTCCGGACGCGCAGGCTCAGTGGCCATGGCTCACGGGCCCAGCCGCTCCGCAGCATGTGGGATCTTCCCAGACCGGGGCACGAACCCGTGTCTCCTGCATCGGCAGGCGGACTCTCTGCCACTGCGCCACCAGGAGAGCCCTAGCCTTTTTTTTTCGTCTCTTTGTTAGTCTTATTTATATCAATGGGTTAATACTGTTTTAGTTGTGACTCATCTAATTTTTTAGAAAGCAGCTAATATTTGGATAGCCTTAGGTTTAGGTCAGAGTTTACAGAGATACAGAGAGTTCAGACACACCGTTCCCGTTTCCCCCGTTGCCGACATCTTACTACAGCAGGGTCTGCCCCAGGAACCAACAGTGGTACGTTACCAGTAACCTGCATTCTGTCGTCAAATTTCATCGGTTTCCCCCAATGCTCTTCTCTGTTCCAGGATCCTGTCTAGGTTCCTAGATTACATTTAGGTGTCATGTCTCTGTAACCTCCTCTGGTCTGTGACAGTTTGTCAGGCTTCCCTCCCCTTGTGCTGCCCACTGACCAGGAACCCTGGAGGGCTTCACGGAAGAGGTCACATCCAGGATCTTTGCTTTACAGCATCCTTTTGATGGCAAACTGATCACTCACTTCTCTGAGAGTGAAAAGGACCCCAACCCTTTGCTTGTCCCAGTCAGCACCACCACCTGTGATAAAGGGAGATGTCACCAGTGTTGATGTCAATCTTCTCTCTTCTGCTGCTAAGAAACAGATGCCTCTTCTGTGAAGCCTGGTCCCCAGTGCAGTTTGTAACTGTTGCTGGTCCCCCGTGTGGCCCCTTCCACTACGGCGTGAAGCTGGGACCCGGCCATGTCTTCATACCCCTGGTAGGGCTCACCGATGGGTGGAAGCCTGTGTGGTATGAGGGATCAGAGCAAGGACCCTGTAGAGGCACAATGCCCCCACTCTGGACAGGCCCTGTAAGTCCTCAGCTGCTCTGGGGTCAGGACCAGAGGGTCTCTGGAGGCCCCCAGGGGAGACGAGGTTGCCCAGCCATCTGGGAGGAAAGCGGGAAGAGGGGATAATATATGAGGACTGAGCCTTTTGCCGAAGGGAATGAGCAGGTCCCTGAGGGTAATGCTTCAATAATCCCATCAGACTGGTTTGACTGAATCCTGGGAAATTCCGTCCCCCCTGCCTCACTGCAGTGCCCGGGGCTCCTGGGGACAGGCAGCTCAGGGATGGAGAGGGGCAGAGGAAGGGGTGGGGAGGTGGGCGCTGCACGGGCCGTACATGCCCCAGTCAGGTTCATCGTGGGCTGCAGCTGCTGGGGCAGAACCCCAGAGCATCCTGTTTCATGTCCCCAGCACTTCTGTAAGTATTGGAGGATAGATGGGCTTCTGCATTTCCTAGTTATAAATTTCATCTTGAGTCATCACTCCTGCAAAAGGGACTCACTACGGGTTTCCAGATAATCACAGAACAATGTGACAGATGGAGCTGCAGACCTACTTTATGGGACACGAGGACGCTTTGCCTAATGAGGGAGATGAAACATTTATGACCCTCATGTTTCACTTCCAACCCAAAGCCTAGGATATTTCATAAATATTATTTTATATCAAAGCTTGCAGAATTACTATCCCAGGAGCATTTGCTCAGTCAGTTATTTCCTCTCTGGAAAGGCTCTTGTGAGATCAGAGCCATGTGTGTAGCTACACAGGACACACACGTGCAGTGGGGAGGCCGACTCCCAGTCTGGGCTGTTCAGCTGAGAGCTGCCCCGGGAAGGAAACACCAGGCTCTGCTCTGTTTCATCAGCACCAGTGCTGCGGGGAAGGGCTGAAGTCTGCAATGGAATTTAAACAGCTATGCGAGCTTTGGAGAGGTCCAATCCTCCCTGCGCTCTGGGGCACACAGAGATGCAATTTTCAGCACCTCGAAAGGGAGAAAAATGGGGGATCATGGCATAGGATGTAAGCGCTGGGGTTTGCCGGGAGGGGGTGTGCTCACGCCAATGTCACCAATGAGGAAGCAGAGTCAGGGAGGTGCCGGGGATTTGGACCGAGGTCCCAGGGCTGCTCTGTGGGAACCAGGGCTCAGAGCAACCTCTGGGCAAAACCAGAACAAACCCCCGACACTTCATCTGTGTAACTTTACCAGGAACTGTACGCTTAGCATCTCCTTTAGTCTTCACTACAACCCTATAGATGATGTATAGCGAGAAGTCTTGTTCTCATCTGATGTAAGGATCAGAAGCTCAGAGGGACCAGTTTCCCAGCTTAGAGCTGGGCTAAGCCTCCTTCTGGCTCCACTGTGTGGTGCCCATTTCCCAAGAGTGGGTGAAGCTGGCCGAGGGCAGCTGCTTCTGACGTTTCCCACCGGCTCTCTAAAGGAGGCTGTTCTCTCCTCCTTCAGGTCATGGCAGTGCCGGGGGACAGGCCTGGTGGACAGTCAGGCTGAGAGCATCCCAACCACCCTCGGATAACCTGACATCGCCAGGCCGACTTCCTGGACATTGTTTGTTACCCTCACCCGCCAAGCCCCAGTTTCCTCCTTTGTCCAACGAGGATGCGTGTAAATCAGTAAACGCACACGCGGGCCCACATGCACACCCACCCTGTTTGCTGGCGAACAACAATGACACAACTTGCAAGACTTTTCTCAGGCTGAACACGCAACAAGCCTCAGTCACCACATCCTTGCAGGGGCCCTGAAGTAGGGTGACCATGATCCCCAGTTTGTGAAGGAGGAGGCTGGGGCACGGGGTCCCCACCTGGGGTCAGCAGAGCTTTTGCCCCCCAGTCCTGCCTCAGGGTGCCCGGCAGGTGGGGACCACACAGGGATGGTGGGACCCACTGTGTCCATAGCCCTGACCACCTACGTGGAACCAGGAGATTCTTTTTTTTTTTTCACATTTTATTTTTTTTAACATCTTTATTGGAGTATAATTGCTTTACAATGGTGTGTTAGCTTCTGCTTCATAACAAAGTGAATCAGCCATACATATACATATATCCCCATATCCCCTCCCTCTTGCGTCTCCCTCCCACCCTCCCTATCCCACCCCACTAAGGGGGTCGCAAAGCACCGAGCTGATCTCCCTGTGCTATGCAGCTGCTTCCCACTAGCTATCTATTTTACGTTTGGTAGTGTATATATGTCCATGCCACTCTCTCACTTCGTCCCAGCTTACCCTTCCCCCTCCCCGTGTCCTCAAGTCCATTCTCTACAGCTGCATCTTTATTCCTGTCCTGCCCCTGGGTTCTTCAGTACCATTTTTTTTTTAGATTGCAGGCGATTCTTTGAGTGTAATGTCCAACTGCTGCAAAAAGTAAGAAAAATCATTCCAATCGTTCTTGTCTCCTTTTTGAAAGTGTGCTTAGAGTCCATTTCTCATGTCCGGGTCAGAAGGATTCTGAGCGGGCACATGAATGAGCGGACTTCTGAGTGATGCCACGTCCTCAAAGGATCACGTCAGTGAAGCAGCCGAGCCCGGCGTTCAGGCTTTGATCTTGGCCTTGAATCAGGCAGCCAGTTAGCTGCAGCAGATCCTTCTTAATTATCCAGACTGTAACTGGGAAGCCTTGGTCAACCACTCGGTATAGAAACACCTGGCATCTGACACCAAAGTCACGTGTCCTTCCCTTGGAACACATCTGGAACCCCGGTACACACACCCTCACTCCTCCAGAAAGTGGACAGGCCACTCACAACACTTCGCTATTATAAAATACCTCTACCATTTTTCAGGTTCAAAAGCCAAACACACAGCCATCTCTGTGCAGAGCGCAGGCCTTGTTCTCACCACCTGGTCCTCGGACGCCCCATCCCCGAGGGCACGCAGGGCCGGCGGCTGGGCTCCCTCTGCCGGAAGCCCCAGGGTGCGAGGGGCCTTTCTGCACTGGGGGTGCTGGCGGGATCAGTTCCAGGTTGTCCCCAGGATGGGCTGCCTGTCTGGAGAGGACCGCCTACCTGGGGCCTGAGGTGCACGCCTGGCTGACCCCACGTCCCTCCCACTGCCACCGTGACACGGATGCCTCGCGGCCCTCTCTCCTTGCTTCTTCTTCCCAGGAACCAGTGAGCATCTTTTGTCATCTTTCTTCCTCCAGAGCTCACTTGTTTTTGGTTTCAGTCTTTCCGCGCTCTTCTCTAAAGCGTCAAATATTCCGGATGGACCTGTGGCATTTTGATGCCACTTTGCTCACCCTGGACATCCCCTAATGTGACACCCAGGGCAGATTAAATACATGCTGAACAAACGAATGACCTGTTGCAGGAAGGGGGACCCCTTCCAGGGCCCGAGGGCGGGCTCTTGTCTAACACTCAGAAATGAACTGTCCGAGGAGACACACGTGCTGACAAAACAAAAGGCTTTACTGGGAAGGGGGGCCCGGGCGGAGAGCAGGAGAGTAAGAGAACCCAGGAGAACTGCTCTCCGCGTGGTTCACATTCTTGGGGTTTACGGTGACGGGGTTACTTAACGGGTTGTCTCTGGCCAATCATCTTCCTCGGCCCATATTTGGTCTGACTCGGTCCTTCCTGGTGGCGCGCGCATCTCTCGGCCAAGATGGAGTTCAGCGCGAGGGTTTCTGGGAGGCTGGCAGGACCAATCGTCTCTTCCCTCCTCCTTGCGGCCCCGCCCGAATTCTACCGGTTAGTTCTCAGCGGCAGCGCTGCGTTCTTTTTGCGGCCCTCCTGTGGTGAGACGATTCACGGAAGTGGTTAGCGTCCTGTGGCCAAGGCAGGCCGTTTCGGTCAGCGGTTCCCTAACAGGACGGAGGAGTGAACTTCATTTTTGGCCACACAAGCCACACCAGCCAGGCCCAAACCCCAGGCGTCAATGTCGTTCACGAACAGAGAACTGGGACATATTTCACTTGCTGATTTGGGATCGAAATTGAGAAGCAAGACATTGAAGAAGATTAAAAAACAGTAAGTACCGATTAAGATCTTAACGAGCTTTTTAGTGCTAAAAAAGGTCCTCACCTGGTTCCCTTGTGTTTGGAGGGCTCATTAACGGATGTGTGAGGAGATGACGACGTGAGGCTGGGTCCTGTGGCCTCAGGAGGACAGAGCAGAAGCCTGTCTCTCTCAGTCTGAATGGACCTCAGCTCTCAGGGCAGGACTGCCGAACGCCTTCTGTCTTTCACTTTGCTTCCACTATTTTCTGCTAACTCTGTCCCTGTATTTCACATTCAAACTCCCCAAGAGGAGAATCCGATTAGTCTATTCCAGTGGTGAAAATTAAATTAACCCCCAACCCAGAGCAGGGATATTCAAACTAATTAAACCATGCTCTGGGCTCCCCTGGTGGCGCAGTGGTTGAGAATCTGCCTGCCAATGCAGGGGACACGGGTTCGAGCCCTGGTCCGGGAAGATCCCACATGCCGCGGACAAACTAAGCCATACGCCACAACTACTGGGCCTGTGCTCTAGAGCCCGCGAGCCACAACTACTGAGGCCGCGAGCCACAACTGCTGAAGCCTGCACGCCTAGAGCCCGTGCTCCACAACAAGAGAAGCCACCGCAATGAGAAGCCTGTGCACTGCAACGAAGAGTAGCCCCCCCTCGCCGCAACTAGAGAAAACCCGTGTGCAGCATTGAAGACCCAACATATTTTTATTAATTAATTAATTTAAAGATTAATTAATAAAATAAATTAATAAATATAAATTTTTATAAAATAAAAATTAATTAATTTAAAAAATAATATAATAAATTAATAAAATTAATTAATTAATTAAAAAATAATAAAATAAGCCACGCTCTAACCTGCTTAAGTGTTCATCATAAACCAGCAGAAAACAGAAGTAGAAGTAAAATCTGTAAACGCGACCCTATGAATCCAGAGGGAACGGCCCTTTCTCTTTCCTCCTTCGTCCTCCCACCCCCCTCCACCTCCCTCTCTCTCCTGTACATACCCCAAACCACACTTGGTGGCTGTGTCAGTCCTTAGCATGACCCCCTCCCTGGCTGAGCAAACCCAGCCTCCCAGCCGGGGACGTGGGAGGGGAGAGGAAGCCGGGCTGGCAGTGTTGCCCAGAGGAGGGGCCGGGGTAGCCAATCCCCAGGTGAGACGGAGGACCCTGCAGCCGGGGCACGTATCCTGGTGTGGTGCCCTGACATGGGACCCACTCTGTGACAGCCTGTTCAGAGGATGTACAATGCAGAAACAAGCCTCTTAAGGCTGGAGGACTCAGCTCCGGTCCCATCACCCAAACCACGCTTGAGTGTGACTGTTTCATTTCGAAGAAGAAGGCCTGACGTTGCTATGATTTGCCCTGGGCGAAGGGTGGTATTTGTCTCTGGTGCCCGTGGTCCACTGACAGACAGTCCCTCTTTTTCCTTGGGTAATGAAATCTCATTTCCATTCTGGGATTGGCTGACTGAGGGGACATGGAACCAGCTCCAGAGGATGAATCATGATGGGTCTGGTCTAAGACAGTCCTGAGAATCCTATTCCCCTTTGTTAGTGATTGGGTTTGGGCAGCAGTGGAGTGAGGGCGTCCAACCCTGTTCTGGCCAGTGAGATGTAAAGGAAAGTCTTGGAGAAGTTGGGGAAATATTTTCCTTTTTGATGTACTTGAAGATGTACTTGAAGTGAATTTACCCTTTCCGTCCAGCCTTTGTATATTATTGTGGATGATGGGATGTTTGGAACTGTGGCAGCCATCTTGGGACCACGAGGAGAAAAAGCAAACAAACAAAACAAGACAATGCAGAGAGGCTGACCTAGAACCCTGATATCATCAAACCACTGGATCAATGTGGAATTTTCTACCTCTATACTTATTATATATAATAATAAGTCACTATTGCTTATGTGCTCTTAGTCAGGTGTCCTGTTACTTGCTATCAAGAGCTGGTTGACATACATCAGGCACCAACATGCCTTGGGACTTTCTTGGAGAGGCCCACAGTGGTGATGTAGTCTGGTGAAGCTTGTTGCATACATGGCAGAAAGCAAGAATGACAGGAGAAGACGGAACAGGTTCTTTTATTTAAAAAAATTTTTTTATTGAAGTACAGTTGACATACAGTGTTCTTTTAATTTATGCTGTACAGCAAAGTGATTCAGTTTTACGTACATATACATTCTTTTTTAAAATATTCTTTTCCCATATGGTTTATCATAGGATACTGAATATAGTTCCCTGTGTTATACAGTAGGACCTTGTTGTTTATCCATCCTGTATATAATAGTTTACATTTGCTAATCCCAAACTCCCAATCCTTCCCTCCCTGAAACCCCTCCCCCTTGGCAACCACAAGTCTGTTCTCTATGTCCATAAGTTGAACAGGTTCTTTTTTTTTTGATAACCCCTAGCTGAGAAACAGCACTAGCTCCCAGAAAATGTCAGGATCCTCTGTTGTCCCCACCCCTTCCCAGATGGTATCCCAGTCAAGGGGACCTATTTGTCTCTCTTGGGAGAATTTGGAAAGGAAACGAATGAAGAGACCCCAAAGTCAAGGAATACCCTGTATCTTGCTTCTGGGACATTGGGCTAGGATGAGCTGTGTCTACGTGGAAGAGAAGCAGCCTGGAGCCATCTTAAAAGGGCCTTCATCCGACAAGGTCCCAGGCAGGAACACTGGGACAATGACAGAGGGTCTGTGTATGTGGGCAGGGGGTGCACTGCTGGAAACCTGGACCCTGTGGGACTGGGGCTGTGGCTGTGGCGGGGAAGATGAGGGCCAGCCTGGGGCATTGCCCACATTAAGGGGCCAGTGGGTGAAAAGACTCAACAAAGGAGAGTCTCTAAACAATAATTACGTAAAATCCACCCCTACCTGGAAGGAGAGTGAGCTTCGTACACCTGCCAGGTTCACAAGACACCAGCATTAGATGCAAGTGCACCTGTCAGGTGAGACGCTTCCTGCCCTTGTTTCCCCTCTGGTCCTCCTCCCAGCCAGACATCAGGCGTGGGCGGAGGAGGGGAGAAGAGCCCTTTCACTCCGGTCCTCAGGCTAGAATAGAACCGGGCTAGAGAGAAGCATTGGCTTGTTAATAAAAAATTCTTTTAATTATTATGGAAACGGGTCTCACATATACACAAAGGTAGAAAGGATAGAGTAATAAACCCCCATTTACTCATCCCCTAATTTCAACAGTTATCAATATTCTGCCTTTTATGTTTTACCTCTTCTTCCCCAATGTGGTTTCTCCTGGAGGATTTTAAAGCGAATCCCAGACATGGCATCACAATACTGACCAGCACTTCAGTATGTGTCTCTAATACATAAGGACCACAATGTTATCACACCCAACCACGCTTAGCAGTATCCCCATAATATCTAATATTTGAGAGGCAGCGCATGTTAGATCTTCCCCTTGACTCAGAAGTGAGTGCTTCGGTTCATTTATTCAAATCAGGAACCAGACGGGACTCCCTGTTGCCTTGCATTCACGGGATAGGTCTCTTAGGTCTTCACGTCCTCCTGATGGCTTTTAACAGCCACTGATGCTCGTTCCCAAGCTCCACCGTTTCTTTGCAAGATTGTGATTTTCTAAGAATATAATTACTTGCATATTAATTATCTGGGTTCTTCTATTAAGAATTTTCCCCATCAACTGCTGGGAAAGGAGTCTTCTTTACATTCCGTCTTCAGAATAACATGTAGGTGTCCTAGCTGCCTCCAAAGATAACCAGTAGGTTTGGGACTTTTGTTCTTAGTATGTTTAATTTTGTTTGTTTTCATATTACTATGAACCCGTGAGTTGGTATATATTCGGTTGTCATCACCCTCCGTTTGGGCGCTCAAATTATCCACTTTTTGGTGAACTGATGAGCCTTGAGATTGGGTCTTGTGGTCGTTTTAAAAATACTCTGGGCTCTTAGATGGTTTCCTATGTTCAGGCCCAGGATGTCAGTTTCATCTTGTACATTTCCTGCCCCAAATCTGACCAAAGTAATTTCTTCAAGGAGCCCTGGTTCCTTTCAGTGGAAAGTGATACTTAGAAACCAAATCTAGATGGAGAAGCATTTCACTTTAAATGAATTTGGAGCCTCAGATAGCACATGGAACTGGACATTTTTAATTACAGAGAAGTAAGACCATGCTAAAATCGCCGGGGAGACTTCTATTTTCCAAGGCTGAGGAGAGTCGCAGGAACTGCTCTAACTCATGCCGAGCTCTGCGCAATTGAATGAACATTTCTAGCCTCAGGTTTTCTCATTTGTAAAATGGGAGTAGCCAGTACCTACCAGCGGGCTCTGATGAGGATGAAGTAGGAGTGCGCGTATCATTCTTATGCTAATCAATGCTCCCCAAATGGTGGAGGTCGTGATAATTATTGTTGTCTCTGAAACACAGAGGAGAGACTCGCCCTTCTTGGAGACAGGAAAGTCACCCAGAGGATGGAGGGTTCAGCTGGGTAGGCAGGAGCCTTCTCACGGTTGACCAGAGGCTGACTGTGTACCCTGTGGATGACAGACACCAGCTCTGCAGCAGGATGGAAGGTCCCCATGAGACAGCACGTTGGGCGTTCTGATCTACGGGCTGTTACTAGTAGGAACTGCACTAATCACACACAAGCCCAGCATCTGAGATGCAACCGTCGCCCTGAGAACTGAAATAATGGACATAGAACTACGTGGAGCAGTGGACAAAAAGGAAGAAACCCCGCATCTGGCCGTTTAGAGAGCTGGCTGATTTTACCCACTGCTTCATGTCGAGCTTCTTGCTGAGTATGTGGCTCCGATGCCCTGCAGCCCTGCTGGGACACAGGGCTGCAGGCAGCAGATGAGCCCCGGTCCCCACCTTTACCAAGCAGGCGCACCAGCTATGCTGTGGAGTTACGAGTGCTGGGGAGACAGCATCAAAAGAGCAAGGCCGCGAGGAAGGGCATTTGGCCATGAGAAACATGTTTTTGGCTGGTGTCTCCTGAGATTTGGGCTGGTTTGTTACTCCACACTATGGCAGCAAAAGCTCACTCGTGTGGCGTTGTTGCAGAAAGTTGCCTGCAACTTAGTGGTGAAGTAACAAACGTTTATGTGCCAACCCCACGGGCCTAAGGGATGCCCAGAGAGCCAGTAAAAGAGGAGTTCCGAGTGTGTCTGTAGGGTGTTTCCAGAAGAGGTTAGCATTTGAACTGGTGGAGTCAAGACCAGCCTCACCAATGTGGTGGGCGGCATCCAACCCATGGGAAGCCTGAGTAGAATAGCAGGGGGAAGGAGGGGGAGTCTGCCCGTGCCGCTTCAGCTGACCCTGCCCTCGATGTGAGCGCTTCTGGTCTTCAGACTGGCACTCACACCACTGGCCTCCCCTCCCCTTCTTGGGCCTTTGACTCGGACTAAACTGCATCACCTGCTTTCCTGGGCCTCCAGCTTGGAGATGGCAGATCCTGAGACTTCTCAGCCCCCATAACCATGGGAGCCAATTCCTGTAATAAATGTCCTCTTATCTATATCTAGTTTTATATCTGTATCTATCGACATATCATTGATCTCTCAGTTGTGTGTCTCTAATGCATTATTTTGGAAAAAAAAAAAAAAGAGCACGGATGCCAAAGAAGCTATGCTTTCTCTACTCACATAAATTTTTTTTCTGCGGCATGTGGGCTTCTCTCTAGTTGTGGCGCCCGGGCTCCAGGGTGCACGAGCTCAGTAGTTGTGGCGCGCAGGCTTAGTTGCCCGACCAGGGATTGTACCTGCATCTCCTACAATGGAAGGCGGATTGTTTACCACTGGACCACCAGGGAAGTCCCTACTCACATAATTTTTATCCTTTGACATTCATGTCAGAAATCATTTCTCTTTAAAAAAAAAAATGGTATAGATGACCTTATTTGCAAAGCAGAAATAGAGACACCCCAGCACAGACCCTCCCCCTCTTGCCCCAGGCAGGCAGGGCATCGGCTGTTTCTCCACATCAGAGGCTGTTTCTTGCCAGACAGAAGCTTCCAAATGCCACAGCCAAGGGAAGTACTTTGTAAAAGGCCTTCCAGGGAGGAAGGGAAAGCCGGCAGGCACTCTGGCTCTGGGAGTGGAGGGGTGTCCTTCCTTCAGGATGGAGAGCATGACGTAGATGCGGTCTGCATCCTCCTGATTCTCCTCAGCTGCCCTCTCCATGGAGACACGAGGACCAGCTGATGGTGGTGGCTGGGGGAGAGGTGGTTTGTGTCCCAGCAAATGTGGGAGTGGAAGCAGTTCAGCTGGGGGAGATTATACTTGGAACCCTGAGCATAAGTGTTACAATGTTACAGTGTTATGTTTGCCAGTGACTTAATGTTTAGGATGTTATTTTATTTTGAAAGGTTATAATTTTCATTTCATATTATTAACTTTTATATAGTCACATCTTTTAATCACTTCCTTTCCTCACTATATATATTTTTTTAATAGACTGGTTTTTTATGAGGAGTTTTAGGTTGACAGAATTGAGTGGAAAGTGCAGAGATTTCCCATATACTTCCTGCCCCAACATATGCACAGCCTCCCCAGTATCAAAACCCTGCACCAGAGTGGCATATTTCTTACAGTCGATGAACCTGCATCGACCCAGTGTCATCCAAAGACCAGAGTTTACACTAGGACTCACTCCTGGCATTGTGAATTCTATGGATTTTGACAAATGCATAATGTGTAATCACATATATCCACCATTATAGTGCCATACAGAGTAGTTTCACTGCTTTAAAAATCCTTCCTTCCCATTCACCCCCTGGCAGCCACTGATCTGTTTATGGTCTCCATGGTTTTGCCTTTTCCAGAATGTTGCAGAGTTGGAACCATACAGTAGGTAGGCTTTTCACATTGGCTTCTTTCACTTAGTCGTATGCATTTAAGGTTCCTCCCCATCTTTTCATGGGTGACAGCTCATTTCTTGTTATTGCTGAATAATATTCCACCGTCTGGTTGGACCACAGTTTATTTATCCATTCACCTGTTGAAGGACTTCTCGGTTGCTTCCAGGTTTTGGCAGTTATGAATAAAGCTGTTATGAACATATGTGGGTAGGTTTTTGTGTGGATATAAATTTTCAGTTCATTTGGGTCAATGTCAAGGAGCGTGATTGCTGGATTGCATGATAAGAATGCGTTCAGTTTTGTGGGGAACTTCCAGACCGTCTTCCAGCGTGGCTGCACCAGTGTGCGTTCCCACCAGCAGTGAGTGAGTTCCTGTTGCTCCACAGCCTCGCCAGCATTTGGTGTTGTCTCCGTTGGGTTATGGCCATTCTAAAGGTATGTACTTCCCTCATGACATCTCTTCCTGTGCTTATTTGCCATCAGTACATCTTTTTTGGTGAGGTATCTTTTCGGGTCTTTTGCCCATTTGTTAATCCAGTTGTTCATTTCCTTGTTGTCGAGTTTAAAGAGTTCTTTGTACATCTTGTATAGCGGTTGTTAATCAGATGTCTTTTGCAAATACTTTTTTCTCCGTCTGTGCCTTGTCTTCTCATTCTCTTGATGTTGTCTTTTGCAGAGTACAAGTTTTTAATTTCAGTAAAGTCCAGATTATTAATAATTTATTTCATGGATTGCTACTTTGGTGTTCTTTAAAAAGTCATTGCCATGCCCAAGGTCACCTAAACGGTCTCCTCTGTTGTCTTCTAGGAGTTTTATAGTTTCGCATTGCACATTTAGGTCTACAGTCCATTTTGAGTTATTTTGTGGGAAGGGTGTAAGGTATGCGTCTAGATTCATTGTTGTTGGTAGTTCTGGCATCGTTTGTTGAACAATGATCTTTGCTTCATTGTATTGCTCTTGTGCCTTTGTTAAAGATCAGTTGACTATATTCATGTGGTTATGTTTCTAGATTCTGTATTCTCTTCTGTTGATCTGTTTGTCTTTTTTCCCCTCAGATACCATGTTGTTTTGATTACCATAGCTTTATAGTAAGTCTCAAATTCGGGGAGTGTCAGTCCTCTGACTTTGTTCTTGTCCTTTAATATTGTGTTGGCTCTTCTGGGTCTTTTAATTCTATAAACATTAGAATCAGTTTGTTAATATCCACAAAATGAATTGCTAGGATGTTGATTCAGATTGCACTGAATCTACAGATGAAGTTGGGAAGAACTGGCCTGATGACAATATTGTATCTTCTATCTATGAACATATCATAGATGTTTACCAGGAGAGTCACCCTTCTGCAGGACTAATGTAGTGCCCGACATTCGATTTTTATTGAGTCAGAGAGCCCTCCAGTGCAAGCAATAGTACTGATGTCACATTCCTCCTAAAAGATGACAGGAAATTAATTCCATGCTTGTTTTCACAGCGGTTCCCATTTTAACCTCAAAATAAAAATAGAAGTAAAAGATGTTAGTCTAGTGACATGGTTAAACCGAGCTACTATAAATCTTTAATCAGCTTAAGTATTAATATGATTCGGGCATCTGTTACCTCCCAGAGGACCCTGTTATGTTTCCACTGCCCAACAGTAAGAACTAGTTCTTGGCTCAGCAAATGCCTTGACCACAGGGAAGTACCCTGTCTCTCTCTGAAATCAGACCCAGTTCATCACCCAAATTCAGCTGCATTCTCCTCTTCGCTCCCTAGAATCTCCTCTGTTGAGGGTTTTCCAGCCTTGTGTGAAACACCCGCATCTGGACTGTAGTGGCTACCGGGATCCACAGCACAGAATGTACCACTGTTTCGTGCTCAGCTGACGCCGGTCCCTCCTTTTTGCAGCCCCGCCCAGACCCTGCTGCACATCTGTGGTTGACAATGAGTCTGATTTCACATTTTGGCTCTGCCGTGGCATTGTCATGGGAACTGAGCACATGCCCAAAGGTTATAAACAAGGGGCTCTTCAGCAACACATATTAAAATGAAAAGAAAAGAAAAGCTATTTGTCTTTCCCTGTTATTTTTGGTTCCCCAGGATTCCTTCTCAAGGCTTCATGAGAACGCTCTGGCTCTGTCCACCACACTGGTTTCCACCTAAATGGAAGCTCAAAGGCTTCTCTGGAGACAGATGGCAGGGCGGCATCTGTCCTGGGGTCAGTGTGCCCCTCCAGGACGTCTGCCCTCGTGAACTTTGTCCAAATGCCCGCGAGGGACAGCAAAGCACAGGAGGTAGTCCAGGACTCTTAGAACAGTCCTGCTGGGGTCAACAGCAGGAGAAGAGGGGGTGTCCTGGAGTGGTCAACCAGAGCAGTGGTCCCTGCTTCCCGCTGTTGAAAGGGTCCAGTGTCGTTGGGGGGAGTCATGGGATGGTGGGGGGAGTGAGGGAGAGGGGTACCCGTCCCCCCCAGGGCGCTCCCACCTGCAGGCAGCCCCGCCCTCACTCCCATCTCCTCTCTCCATCCTCGGGGCTTTGGAAGGTCCTCCTCTGGGCCTGTCTTCCCCCAAGTTGGCCCCTATTCACCTTGGGTCCTTAGGGACTCACAGTACTAAGATGTGAGTCTTGAGCACACTGCTTACCTCGGGGACCCCTCGGCCTCTGTGGGCGTGGGGCATACACAGAAGGCTGCACAGGAGCTGGTGTTTGTTCGGAGCGTCCACACACAGGGGTGCATGTATTCTCTTTTCAACATACACAGTGATGCTGCTTGCTTTTCTACCCATGGAATGACCAACTCACCCTGGTCTGGCAGGGATTTTTATTTTTTTGGCTGCATTGGGTCTTCGTTGCTGCGTACGGGCTTTCTCTAGTTGCGGCAAGTGGGGGCTACTCTTCGTTGCGGTGCACGGGCTTCTCATTGCGGTGGCTTCTCTTGTTGCGGAGTACGGGCTCTAGGCATGCGGGCTTCAGTAGTTGTGGCACGTGGGCTCAGTAGTTGTGGCTCGCGGGCTCTAGAGCACAGCCTCAGTAGTTGTGGTGCACGGGCTTAGTTGCTCCGTGGCATGTGGGATCTTTCCGGACCAGGGATCGAACCCGTGTCCCCCGCATTGGCAGGCGGATTTTTAACCACTACGCCACCAGGGAAGCCCTGGCAGGGATTTTAAAATTAAAAGACACATCTCAGGAAACCCCTCAGTTCCAGGCAAACCAGGATGGTTGGGCTCTGTCTCTCTAAAGGAAATCTGGAAGATTTGCATATGATTTCTGAAGGTAGGGTCTGTGTTTTTCTGATCTTTGTGTCCCCGAGTGGACTGCCAGCCTCACACGTAGCAAAGAGTGCTCAACCATGACGTGAGAGCTTTTTCTTCCTGGTGGTGTGGACCAAGGGCGCTGAGCGCTCACACTGTCTCAGCCGTCGCTCTGCATGTGGAGAACTCACAGGTAGCACTTGGCTGTTCTGGAGCTAAGTCGGGGGACAGAGATCTTCCTACAGAAAAGAACCTAAGCGATGCCCGGAGCCCTGGGACTGCCTGGGCCAGATCCTCCCTCCGCTTGCCAGCTGGGCGCTGGCTAAGGGCAGAGCTGGTCTGGCCCCGATTCCCTCATTTCCAGCAGTGGGGGTCCCTGCCTCTTGTGATCGGGAGAATTAAGTAATAATATATACAAAGCCCTCTGCCTGGTGCCTGACGCATAGGGTAGGCACTCGGCCAACATTACCTCTTACTGCTGTTGTCATTATTCTTATTATTATTAACCAACTGGGCTCTTTGTAAATGGTTCCTGTATTTTCTAATAATGTTTAGGAATTAAATTACATGGGTGGAAAACAAAGCCCTCTAAAGAGAGAAACAGATGATGCCTGGAACTAGCCTACTGTTTGGATTCATATTTAAAAGATACAGAAAATGGATCGATCAACTCCAAAGGGGAGAGAATGACTTCATCTCATTTATTTGAAGAGAAGGTAGAAATATCTCATAAAGGACGATCATGGTTGGCAGGAAGACGGGTGGATGAAACCGAGGATCTCTGCATTTCATAGGCTTGCCCAATGTTATTGAGATGTATGTGTCTCAGGGAAATAATTTATATAGTTTAAAGGTTAATGAGTGAATTTTCCTCATTTATAGAATTGTGAGGACAAAGGACAAAAAGGGCTTGGTCTCTCTTCCGCTAACCTCAGCCCGTTTCAGGAGACATCTGTGTATGGTGACATTTATGGTTCATAAATGTTCCTTAAACAAGAAAACCCTGAGGTTCACAAGGGTCTTTCAGGACTAAGGGACTATTTCAGCACAACTGGTTTGCAGTTGTCAGTAAATAAAAAATGAGAACATGATTGACTTATTTTAAAGGCAGTAGCCTTTCCTCAAGGCTAAGGAAAATCAGTTCCTTTCATAAAGTTTAAAAAAGAATCATACAAAGATGTTGCCTGGCTCATATATCAAAAAAAAAAAAACACATATGCCACAAAGTCACCATCATCTATTTACTCTGGGACGAGACACAGGACTGGACCAAGAACAGATTAAAATGGCTTGACTTCATTAGCTTAATTAGGGAGTTCCAAATTAGATTTTTGCATCTAAATTCTTCAGCCGGGCAGGGTGAGCAGCTGTTGCCAGGCGCAGCCTCAAAGGGAGAGCTCGCCCGGCCGTCTGGCCAGCCCCTGGCTCTCCCCAAGCTCATCTCAGAGGACCACTGTGCGGGCAGCCCAGGGCGCCACACCCCATGGTCCTGGCTCACTTTGACCCAAAGAGCCACTGCCAACACTGTTTGCAGGGGAGACCCCAATGACCTTTTCTGTTATTCCTGGTACCTTGAGCTCTGCAGCAGGGGCTGGCTCCAGAATCTGCAGGGCCCAGCACAAAATACAAATGCAGGGCTCCCTGTTCAAAATATATTAGCAATTTCAAGATGTGACAGTGGGCCATTAGCCCAGCGGGGGCCCTGTGACACTGGCCATGCCACGAAGCCGGCCCTGCTTTGTGGTCTGAACCAGGCACGCACTTACCATCTGAGCTGTGGTTGCTTCTCTCTCTCTCCTCCCAGGTCCTACCTCACCCTTCTACTCAGGAAGGATGCTGAGGTCTATAGTAAGTGTGTTTTGTACATAATGCATGCAGGATTGGATTATTTACTGGGTGAGCACCTTTATTTTGATCTTGATAACACATAAACATGGCAAGATTTTGGGGAGGGATAAACTAGGAGTTTGGGATTAATATATACACACTATCGTATATAAAATAGATAACCAACAAGGACCTACTGTATAGCACAGAGAACTCTACTCAGTATTCTGTAATAACCTATATGGGAAAAGAATCTCAGAAAGAAGAGATATATGTATATGTATAACTGAATCACTTTGCTATACACCTGAAACAAACACAACACTGTAAATCAATCCAATATAAAATTTTTTTAAAAAGCAAGGTATCATCCCTAGAAGTAGTATTCATGAACGGCAATGCACTGTCACCAACCAAAAATACCAACAGATAACACTAACCTAGGGTTTGAGGAGCACTGAATGACTTTGAGATAGCCAGGAAGACATAAATATATAGAATTCTGGAGGCCTAAAAATGCAGAACTATTGTATGATTTGAAAAATGAAGATCAGCAAGGTCATGGAACCAAATTCTGTGATGCAGATTTTGCCAAAGATCTTTCTCAGCAACAGTACATTCTATTACTTGGGAATCATAGTGTCCAACGAAGTAGAGACAGAAAACCCAGCCCAGCAAACCAGGAGGAACACTGTAAGCCAGCTGTGTGGGAGGGCGACATCAAGTTAAAGGTCTACAGAGCAAAGATATCAGCCCAACTCTCTGGATAGCTTCTATGCTGACCCTCTCTCCTTCCAGCTCCTTAGCTGTGGGTTTTTTCCGTCCCTCCTCTCTGACGAAAGAAAGCACCCGGGGGCTTCCCTGGTGGCGCAGTGGTTGAGAATCTGCCTGCCAATGCAGGGGACACGGGTTCGAGCCCTGGTCTGGGAAGATCCCACATGCCGCGGAGCGGCTAGGCCCGTGTGCCACAACTACTGAGCCTGCGCATCTAGAGCCTGTGCTCCGCGATAGTGAGAGGCCCGCGCACCGTGATGAAGAGTGGCTCCCGCTCGCTGCAACTAGAGAAAGCCCTCGCGCAGAAACGAAGACCCAACACAGCCATAAATAAATTTAAAAAAATTTTTTTAAAAAAAAGAAAGCTCCCAGGACCCAGAACACTGCCTTTTCATCAGAGTTGGGGTTGCTACGGGACGGCTGATGGAGAATGCTGAGGTATTCCCCAAACCACACGGGCTGCTGGTACCCGATTCACACCTGGAGTGTGTTTACGTGGGAAGAACCGGAAAGGAGGCGGAGACCTCTGCCCGTCGGGGCCCTGCCCTGGTCCGCGATCTACCAGAGGGTCCTCTCTCCAAGCCCCTCCCTCTTCCTCTTTTGTGTTCCTTCCGCGCTGACTCTCAGATCCTCCAGCCCCTGCGCTGCCTCCGTCTCCCCCGGGGGGCGAGGGGGCGGGAGCCGCATGTCTAAGTGGGGCCCCTTTCTTTCGGAGTATTTCCCTGGGTCTCCGCAAGGACAGGGAATTCTTGCCTGGCTTCCTTGGGCCTTGGTCCTGCCTGAGGGCGAGCGGCGGTTGGCAGGAGACGTGGCGGGAGTGCTGGTGTGGAGCGGGGGCCCTGGAGGATTCGCACAGGTGAACGGGCAGTGCTATTCACCCCGAGTGACAGAACAGCATCACTTTCCCAGGTGCAGGAAGAATCGCTTCTGGGCTGCCCAGAGAACCAGCCTCTCGTAATGATTTAAAGAAATAAAAGAAGAGCGCACCCCACCTACGAGAAATGTCGTGCACATTCCGAACAAGGAAAAGCATTTTCTTTCCCCTCGTGCTTCCTGTCGGAGGTCAGAAGGGAGGAGAGAAGCTTACTCAGGAATCACCACCTACGAGCCGTGTCTGGCCTCAGACGAGCTGTGAACAGCTGCCTCCGAGACGTCCAGGACAGTAAGATGTGTGTGTGCTTCCACGGTATGCCCTGCGAAAAGTCAGGGAAACCGCTTCGGACTGAGATCGTAGCGGTCCTTCCGTATCCTCGCGGATGCTTGCGTTTCCTCTGGAAACAAGCCTGCCAGCTGCGCAAGGCTGCGTCTGCATCCCGGCCTTGGCTGTCGATTAATCGGAAGCTACACGTTTGGCAGAGGTAATAAGCCCAGAGCCGCCCTGGTGAATGCCCTGACTTTGCTGCTCCGAGGAAAGAAGGGAACGCGTGGACGTGAGAACCTCATTGGGCGGCTCCAGCGCTAGGGAGAAAGGATGCTCTGTGCGCCTGGGAACCAGCAGGTGCGCCCTCGGGTCTGCAGGGACTCGGGGCCACCATTCCGGCAGGAGCCACGTCCTCGAGGCGTCAGGTGGCCCGGGGGCAGTCTGGCAACAGGATGAGGAGGAGTCATATAAATAGATCTGCCTTTAAAAACATCGGGACCCTCAAGCTTTCACGTGAGGTCACGTGAGGTCGCTGGTTATCAGCAAGTGGGGCCGGAGCATCAGCCTGTCTGCGCCCTGGGTGGGAAGGAACCGCATTTTCCTGCCCCACACTGGCTTTTCCTGGCTTTTTGACTTTTTAATTTTTCCAAATGGTAATACCATTCTCTCAGGTACTTCCAAATATTTTCATTACCTCTGAAAACTTGGAAAATAAAGCCATGGACATACAGGAGAATAGAAATCACCCAGAGTCCAGTGACCAGAGATGGCCACCGCTACTGTCTGATTAAAGTCCCTCCTGGATGCACGTCGTTTTGCATAGTTGAGACTACCCTGGGCATGATGTTAAGATGGTATCTTGCTTTTTTCCTGCTTAGCTCATGTTATCATAAGCATTTTCCCATGTCACGAGAAATTCCTCATACAATAATGTAAGGGGGGGAAATGTATATTATTAGCAACTGATACAAGAATTCCTTTTAGGGAAAAATTTGCCCCCTTTTTTGAGGAAAAAGCTCTGGAGAAGCGTGGAGACTGATTTGTCCGTTTCTCCAGGGAATGGAGAGTGGGCTGGCACCCAGCAGCCTCATCTAAGCCCCTCTGCACATCCCCATAATGACACTAAAGTCACCCAAACCATGAAATGCTTGGGGGCCGTGGAAGCTGAGTTTGGGCAGCCCTGGACAAGGGGCTTAGACAGAAAAAATGCATTTGGGAGGAAGGAAGTTCTTGATCATCCACACAATGAGCGGGAAAGCATTGCATTTTCATAACGTGTGGAAAGGGAAATCAGGGCACGTTAATCCCTGATTATCTGAGACAGCAAGGGACACCCTCTTAGGTCCCTAAGCTGAGATCAGGTTTGCGTCCACCATGGTCTTTTGCTGGTTGCCTAGTATTCCATTCAACTGTGGTATCATTTAAATAGCAGCTTGAACAACTTTGTGTTTGGATGACTTCCTCGGACTTTGAAAGCACTAGGTCAAATGGTACAAGCGCTTTAAAGAGATCTGTTACATTGTCACTTGGCTGTTCTCAGGAATGTCCGTGAACGTATAGGCCTGCAGGCAGCGGTGCCGGAGCCATCTCTCTGCATCCTCGCCAGCACTTAGCTGCTGTTTAGGATCTACTCCATATGCCTCCAAGAAGCTTTTTCTCTGCCCAAGGAGAAGTAATTTGTCTTATAAACCCTGTAGTGGCTCACTTCCAGCCTTGTAAAGGTGGCGATTATATTCTTTTTTATCTTATTGTTACTAGCATGCACCTTGAACTAGACTGTAAGCAGCTTGAAGGGAGCATCTGCGCCTTTCTCGTGCTTGCCGTGCAATAAACGTTGAGGGGAGCAGAGACCCACTTTTCTTGGAAAGAGTTGGCAGTGCTTGCTGCTCTAACTTTACAGCTGCTGACCCAGATTCATAAGAGGATCAGACTGTAAGCAGTGTTGTGATTAATTCCATGAGCGCATCCCTGAGGTTCTCTCTGGGGGCTCTGGAGCCCAGGAGGAGTTCTGGAGGGCTTCAGATGGGTGGACGGTGCAGTGGTGTCCAGACAGGGCAGCAGATGGACGAGATGGGGGCAGGAGTCCACCGTCGGATGCTAAAGGGACGATTGGGGCAGGGGGGGAACTTGCCATCACTGGGAGTCAACAGGGGCTCCATGAGAAAGTCAAACTGACTGAATTCCTCGTTCTGCCAGGATCACGGTTGCGGCCCACCTGGGGAAGGCACACAGCAGGAAGTCTCTGGAACTTGAGCAAAGTGCCAGTGGTGGTTCTTATGCAAAAACGGAAAGAGGTGGGTTGGATGAAAGGACAAGTTAGTGAAGCCAAAGCTGCCTAGCAACCGCCCCATCATTTGCAAAGCTGCCGATCCATGTCTAGATTGTAATGTGGAAACAGGCTTTAGTGCTGGTTCTCAGAGCTTTGTTCTTGTCTCCAAACAGGCCAATAGTTTTATTGGTCATGTGGCAGAAGATGTAGAGGGAGGAGGTAAGTCGTGAGTCAAATGTAGGCTTGACTGAAAGCTGGGAAGGGCGTGAATACAGTGGCAGGTAAGATCAGGATCCAGAAAGGCTCAGCGGATCAGAGAGCCAGGCTGGATTTCATAAGATGGAATTTAACGTGGGTCCCTGGAAACAACGGCACAAGTGCAGTGTGGGGGACGGGATTTCAGGTGAGAGAATTGCCACGTGCGGCTGTGTGGCAGTCAGCAATTCCCATCTGATCCAGTATCCACAGCTGCAAGACAGGGGATGATGGTCCTTCTGCCCTGCACCCGCCTAGGTACAGCCTGGACCATGACCCTCAGTTCTGAGCACATCAGAGGAGAACGATAGCGTGGGTCCCTGTCTCATAAAGAACACTTGAAGGAACAAGAAGGCTAACTTCACAAACAGAAGACTAGGAGAGACATGGGAGGTAGAGCTTTGACTGTCTGGAGAGGTGTCATTTGGAAGGTTCATGGACTTCTCTTCTGGAGGGGTGGTGTGGTGGTGTGGTTTTGGTAGATGGTGTGTCCCCACGTGGCCAAGACAATGTCTCTCATCTCACATGTTCTTTTGTGTTATGATCTTGCCATCCTTTGATAAATAAGTGGAGTTTGGTCATCCTCTGCTTGAGGCTGGGTCGCGCTGAGACTTGTTTTGACCGACAGAATTTGGTGGATGTGTCAGGTAACTTCTGGGTCTTGGCAGGTACGCAGCTTTTGCCTTTGCAGGCTGAAACGCTTGCTTTTGGGGTCCAGTTGTCATGAAAAGAAGCACACACTGGTCATTTGGCAAGAGCCATGTGGAACGTCAGCTGTCCTTGTCACGTGCCAGATGTGTGAAGCCACCTGCACATCCCAGTTCTAGCTGCCATCACACCTCGGTCCTCGAGGGACCTCAGTTGGTGCCAGTGGGACAGAAGATCTGCCCAGCTGAGCCCTGCCGAAATATCTGACACACAAGATTCCGAGCAAATCAAATGGTCCTTGTTTTAAGCCACTGACATTTTGGAGAGGAGTGTTATTCAGCAATAAATATACCAGACGGTGATTGGGAACGTAGGCTTGGAGCCAGCTGCGTGGCCACTTACTGGCTATTTGATCTGGAGCAAATCACGTAATTTCTTTGTCCCAGTTTCTTCTGTAAATCAGGGAGGGCCCACCTCATGTGGTGACTGTGGGGATTAAATAATTTAGTGCATGAGAATCACTTGGAACAATCACTGTTCCATAAAGCCTGGGGTAGAACGAGGAGGGAGGGATGGGAGCTGTGAAGGTACAAAATAATCCAACTCTATTAAAAATGCCTCCAATGGAATCATCCAGATGCAGAGTGAGCTGCCTCGGGAGGTGGTGAGACCCCTCCCCTGGGAGCCTTCCAGTCACGCGTAGGCAGCTGCTTGTCGGGCGTGGAGCTCGAGGTCCTCGGTCCCGCCGTGCCGTGCGGGGGCTGTATCTTGCTGGAGGAGGTGCCCAGTGTGCTCCATGCGCTGCTCTTGAGTCGACAGATAAGAAAGAGCCCTCATCCCGCTCAGTCATTACAATTTCAAGATCAGCCAACGCATTTGATCTACCGTAATGCCTTCCCATCAGCCATGAGTGTTCCTGGACCGCTCCTCGTGAGGTCAGCATCACCACTTCTGTAAGATCAAGGCCTTGAAGAGCCACGTGGCGTATTCATTACTGAAGGGGTTGCTTGCAGCCCATTCCTCCCTGTGAAGTCACAGCTGGACCACGAGGCCCTCACCTCTGGGTTTCCTTGCCCAGACCTTGTCCAGACTGTCCCGACCTCCCCAAATGCAGGGCCGAAAAGGCACAAAGACACAGAACATAGCTCTCTTCACTTCTCTCCAGCTTCTGAGACAAAGAAATAGCCCAGGTAGCCCCTGAATCACGGAGGCCAAGAAAGGAGCTGCCCACACAGAAGTTCACAGAGAAAGGGAGGCCTGGGTGAGCTGGGGCCAGCGTGATGGGAAAAGGCAGGGAAAACTTCCTGTCCGTTCCGATCTGATAAAGTGTCCCAGCCTGGTCCCAAGGGCCCCGAGAGATAACAACCCCAAAGTCGCTTGCAATTCAGCTGAACACTTCTTACCAGGTCATTCTAGGGCAGGGCACAAGATAGGGAGAGAGAAGCAGGGGGACAGGGGCCCCGGGCGAGCCTGGGGCGGTTCACTCTCTCCACACATGGGCCTCAAGGGCAGCAGTCCTGGCGCCCTAAACGAGGACAGACTGACCCAAGAGACAGGGACAGGTGGTCACTTTGCCAGTCAGTCTGAAGGCCCCCAGGGGGTACTTTCAGAGTGTGCCCCATCTGTGCCACCTTGGGGGTTCATCCCTGCCTCGTCTGGGCTGTAATCATTGGCTAATCAGACAAGGCACTCCAAGAAGCCCAGGCCACGGTTTTTGCTTGCTGTAATGACTTTTCTTTCATTAGAGCAGAGAGTAGGTGACCTAGAAATCTCCTGTGTGAGCTTCTGTCTTCCCCTAAACAAAAGCAGACACTCCGAAGAAGCAGGCGTGTTTAGAATGCACAGCCCTCCCTCCCCGAGGGTGATTTTAGTCCCGGCTCCCTGAACAGACAGGAATGAGAGCCGTGAGGAGATCACATGATTCTGTGCTTTGCTGCAAACTGGAAAAAAAGAAAAAAGGGAGGGGGGAAAGAAAGCCTCCTGGTATTAGCTTGGGCTAATGAGCTCACTGGTGTGTGTCTGGGAAACATCCCAGAATGAATTCATCTGCTGAGATGTCTGTCTTTTGAAAAAAAAAGTACCCTTGTAGTGGTGGATGGCAAAGGAAACACAAATGGGAGCCGCGAGCCGCGTGAAGCCGGATCAGGGGCTGAGCCCAAAGCAAGGAGGCCCAGGAGGTGGCCAGCATCTGGGCACAAGCTAAGCCTGCCGTTTGGGGATTAACCCATCGTGGAGGTAAACATAGGGTTTGGTTTTTTTTTTCCAAAGGAGAAAAATCTAACATGTAAGCTGCCATGTCCCCGTCATACTGGCCCAGCACCTGGGATGGAACAAGGTCCTGTCAGTCTGACCAGGTGGTAGCGTTTCACATTGAACTAAGTGTCACAGTGACGAGTCTTCTGGTCAGCATCCAGGGCTGGCATCGTGCTTGCTTCATGCCAGCCCCCAGCACACGGTAGACGCTCCGTTAAATGCAAATGGACACAGCTAAGGTGACCTGGAGGCCCTTCCTAAGATACTGGAGGTGGCAGTAACCATGGTCAGGTGGTTAATTCGGTCTCTTTCAAACATTGGAATGTAATGTTTGTAATTACAAGCATTACATGTATGTAATGTAATTGCCTTAAACAGAAAATATTCTCTTTGAAGGAGAAGGCTGCAGGGTATGAGAGAGCTGGACGTGGGTGATGGAGTTGGGGACCCAGAGGTCTTGGGATCTAAGACGCCGGCTTGTGCAAGAGGAGGTGGGAAGGAAGGTGAACCCCGGGGGGGAACTCCCTTTTCCGCGTGGCTGCAGGGTGGGTGGATCTGTGGCAGCTGTCAGCTCGAATCTCTTCTCTCCTTCCCCAGTCGTAGGAATGCGGCCAGGCACGGATCCGACGGAATTTCCCACTCTCTCTGTCGCTAGATGTGGCCATATGACTAGGTGTCACCAACAGAACGTGAAAGGAAGTGAAATGCACCACATCTGAGCCAAAGCTTCTCCCGGGGTTTCTTCTCCCTTCCATCAGCTGGATGCAGATGGCAACAGGACCCCGGGGAGACACGGGGGCGTGGCGCCTGGGACCCTGCATGGTTGATCACGTGGAGGAGACCCACTCCACTGACCTGGACACTCACCCCGGACTGGGGGTTGAGCAAGAAACAGTCCTCCGCTGGGTTGAGTCATTATATTGGGGGATCTGTTTGTTTTAGAAGCCAGCACAATTCCAAGTTAACACCTTAGAATAACCGAGGGAAGTAACCCAGCAGCCCACGAGACTCAGAAGGGGGAGATGGCGGCCCCAGAAAGCGAGGCATCAGCCTCTGACTGAGGTGATGGAGCTACGCACCTGCAGGGGAAGAGCCACACTCTTCACTCCCGTCACCGCCTTCGTTTCCCGAAAGTCAGGGTCCACTTCTGGGAGGTGCGCCCTGGGGCGCCACAAGGACTGGCTACACAGAAAAGTGCCTGACCATCTGTGATGCACCATGGCAATTTGCTGCAGCTCGGAGAGACACAGAGGAGCTGGGCTCCCAGCCATCACGGGGTGCATACGATTCGTTAGCTGTACGGGGGGCGAGGGGAGGACAGTGCTGTCCCAGATGGTTAGTATCCGAGCTCCAGTGGTTCAAAGCAGGACAATATGTATCAGGGATTATGTTCAGACTTGTTGGAACACACAGACTGTGAGAGCGAGTGTGTTTGTGTGTTGTGTGTAGGGGGTTAGGGATGGGACAGGGCCAGGAAATTAGACTAGCGTAGGTAGGCAGAGATGCAGGAAAGAAGAGAAGACTCACCTATTGAAGTCCAAAATAAACTTTGTAGCCCATGGCTAACACTGCCTCCAGGTCAGCCCCAAAGGAGTGGGGCTGGGACACCCCATGGGCTTAGGAAGGTGAGCGCCCTTGTGTGTGTCCCTGTGCCATGGCAGCAGCGGGGGTGGGGGGGAGGTGCTATGACGTGGGGCGGGGCAGGGAAGCAGGGCAACTTTCTCGAATCTCCGAGTCTGAAGGGAAGTAGCTGAGAAAGGCAGCCAGCAACCCCTCAGGCATCTGCGTGGCCGTGATGAGGCGGTGCCCGGGCAGAGCGCCTACCTGAGCCGTGCAGGCGGTTCCTGCGCACTGCCTGCCTGCTGAGAGGGCTGGACCAGCCCTGTGTGTGGTGCTGCTTCCCGTGGAGAAGCTGATACGGAGTGGAGCTCCTTTGAGAGGACAGAGGCACACCGAGCGGCCGGGTGCTTGGGCTTCTGTGGCTGTTTGCAGCCTCTCCGGCTCACGCTGGAGAGTTCCGGTGCCTGGCCTCCTGTTAACACATGTGGGCCCACATCTTGGGCTCTGGTTCTGCTTAGCGTCCCTGCTAAGATAACATAATTCCCGCGGCTGAGTCTGGCCTTCCCGAATGTGCGTTCATCCGCGACCGGGGCCTGGTGTCCGTCCACACGCCCTCTGCTACCTGACCTCATTCTGCCTGTTTTTGGCTTCCCTGCGGCCACCTTGGTGCTGACAGCTTGGAGAGACACCGCCCTACTCTGCAATCTGGGATGGAATATTTTTTTCTTTTAACATTTTATTTTATATTGGAGTATAGTTGATTAACAATGTTGTGTTAGTTTGGGGATGGAATATTTTCTGAGTAGCTCCACCCAGGTAGCAGACCAGGAGAAAAGGGAACCGTTGAGTTACGTCCCCTCCGGATAATCCCGAGAGACCCCAGGATCTCACAGATGGATGTCAGGACCTAGTCCTCGTGGCCACCCCCATTTTCTTATTTATTTATTTATTTATTTATTGGCTGCATTGGGTCTTCGTTGCTGTGCACGGGCTCTTTCTAGTTGCGGCGAGCAGGGGCTACTCTTGTTATGGTGCATGGGCTTCTCATTGCGGTGGCTCCTCTTGTTGCGGAGCACGGGCTCTAGGTGCATGTGCTTCAGTAGTTGTGGCTCGCAGGCTCAGTAGTTGTGGCTCGTGGGTTCAGTAGTTGTGGCTCATGGGCTCAGTAGTTGTGGCTTATGGGCTCAGTACTTGTGGTGCACGGGCTTAGTTGCTCCGTGGCATGTGGGATCTTCCCGGACCAGGGCTCGAACCCGTGTCCCCTGCATTGGCAGGCGGATTCTTAACCACTGCGCCACCAGGGAAGCCCCCATTTTCTTTCTTGTTCACTCTGGCTGGCAGTGGTACTGTCCCCTCATTGCTGGCAACTCCAGAAGTGCCTCCCATGACCTTGAAATCTGCCAAGGGCCCCCACTTGCTGGAGCACCCATGCCCAGTTTGAGCCCACCAATGTGGATGTCTGTGTCGAGGGCACTGGTGACTGCGCTGAGGAATGGAGGGGAGGGGTGCCATCACCATGCTGACAAGGATGCTTGTTGCAGGTAGAATCGTGTCCCCACAAAGATCTGTTGAAGTCCTAACCCCTGGCACCTGTGGATGCGACCTTATTTGGAAGCAGGGTCTTTGTAGGTGTGACTAAGGTGTAAGTTCAACATTGCATGGAGGTGAAGGCAGAGTTTAGGATGACGTGTCTAGAAGCCGAGGGACGCCAGGATTGCAGCCATCACCAGAAGCCACCAGAGAGGCATGGCCTCTGCCCAAATGCAGCACTGCCAGCTGCTGCATGGCCCCTGCGCCCGGATCCCCGGCATTGCAGAGAAGCGCTCATTTTGCTCTTATTTGGTCTCCTGTTGCACACCCCCGTGCCCCAGAATCCAGGTACAAACCCACGGGGCCCAGGCCGAGTGACATCTTCTGAGTGATGACCTGCTGAGCCCAGACCACCTCACGCACTGAGCTTCCCAGTCATTGCAGAACCCACGTGGGTTCTCGCTCCTCATGGGACGAGCTCTCTCTCCTCAGCAGCCCCAGTTGTGCACCGGGTTAATGTGGGAAATTACGCGTCGTGCTGGGCTTTTTACACCTGCATGCGACTCGTTAGAAATGAGTTCCTCCTCTGAATACACATATACCCGGAACAGCTATTAACCCACAGTGAAAGCTGATGTTCGGGAAAGTCAGGAATCAAAGTATGAAAAAGAAAACATAAGACCTTCAATCTAGCTTGGGGCCTGCTGTGCTGAGGTCCCTCTAGTCCCCATCCTCCCGGCCCTGGTCCACGGCACCCCTTCCTCAGGAAGGAGGGCACGGTAACCCCTGGCCAGGCTCCCTGCAAGGGGCACCCACTCAGGTCTCTCCTGGCAACTGTGCACTTCTTCTTGTGGTCTCAGCTTGTACGAGGCCCACAGCATTCCTCAGAGGGCAGGGCCAGGCCTGGGATTTGTGGACAGAGTAGACGCTGGCTGAGGGTCAAGGCTCGCAAAGCTGGGGCTGTTCCTAACAGTCCCCATGACAAGGACTCTGGTTTGGAGCACAGTTGAGGTCTTCACTTACATCACAGGGCTTCTGACGCTTGCCCTGGAGAATAATCGTGGGGGTGGGAGTACAGATGGACAGGAGTGGGGAGCTGGCATTTCCAGTGGGGCTGGGGTCCAGAGCAGCTAAGTGGTCTGAGGATGGGAGGTGTTGGTCCCAAGTCAAGCATCATTTCCAGACTTCATTGATTAAACATTATCCCTTTAAAGACCTGAAGCAAATTTAAAGTAGAGCCCGTGATCTCCTTAATGGGGATGCTGTTGCGGGGGCAGCTCCTCTGGCAGCCACACTGTGGCTTGAAGGGCAGCTTGGAGCCCCGCCTTCTCCACGTTATGTTCTGGGTGGTTCCCTTGAGATGGAAAATTCCCCTCAGGAATCTTAGGACAAAGGCAAGGGACAGGCTTGTTGGAAGACACCTGAGAAAGCAATTGATGGTGATGGTGATGATGCTGGTGGTAGTGGTGATGGTGGTGGTGATGGTGGGCTCGCAAGTGATTCCTCAGGCATTTCTCCAGTTTTCTTGTTTTGATTATCCTCCTCCAATGGCACGCACTGCCTTGTGCAGAAAAGACGAGTGTGCACACATCTCCAGCAGAAGGCATGTGCTGTGTACATTTGTGATGCATCCCGCCATTTTGGAATAGCTTTACCCTGAAGCCCCAGAGACGCTTCCTCTATTCCCTTCTCCTCTAATTTTCTGTTCACTCTCTAAATTTGGGGCAGTGGCAAGCTGGAGGAGAAAGAATGAAAGAAGAAAGCATAACCTAAACAGAGGTGCTTCTGGTAAATGATCTTCACGGTCACGATCTGTCTTTCAGAGAAGCAGTCACCATTCTGTGCAATCTTTGCGTCCCCACGCTTGCCTGTGAAGAGCAATGTAAGGTGTGAGAAGCCTTTGCAGGGATTCGTGACAATGGCCTTGACTTCAGTCTGCCACCCACCAGCATGATTGGACCCTAACCATCACCCTCCTGAGTGGCCGGAGGGTCTTCCCATCTGTCTGGTCCTTTTGGCGAAGTCCTTGTAAGCTGGCCTCCCTCTTTTCTCTCTTGGTCCCCGTAACCAGGCCCTTGGGCTGGAGGACATCTGCGGGTCCCCACCCACACCACAGCTTCTAAAGCTCACCTTCCCCGGGGCCCTTGGATGCTTCCTGCATGCGGGCTCCCTTCCACCTCAGGACCACCAGGGCACCTGCCCTAGGCTGAAGACTGCTTTGTCCCTTTCACTTTGCGTTAGGTTCTGTGTCCTAAAGGAATGATGTCCATCCCAAAGTCCTGGCCAGACTTCTTCCTGGGATCCCAAGGATTCTCACGTAAATGAGACTCATTCGGTCCGTCCTGTGAGATCAGAGCTCTCCAGTGGAAAAGCAGGTCCACCTTCTCCCAAATCTCAGGCTCAGGGATGGGGAAGGGAAGAGTTTGTATAGACCACTTCATTTCCTTCTGATTCCAGTCATCAGCTCTTTCAGACCCTGCAAGAGTTTATGAAAGAGTTTATTTAGCCTTCCACCCCAGGGCTACTACAGTTCTGTAGTAACCCACGTAGCTAAGCAATTGCATGGTGTGTGTAAAAGAACTGAGAGGTTTTCAATGTTCCCCAAGAGGCTGTGAAGAAATAACAAATGGGTTTCTCTTTATGGTGCTTCATACCAATTTTCTCCCTATGGCAATGAGGACTCTGGCTCATCAGGGCTAGTGGTCAGTTAGAATTGGGAAAAGTCTGTCTGGTCTCAGCTTTGCAGTCTGTCCTGGCAGAGATGCATGCAAATAGTGGGAGAGAGCTGGGAAGAAAACCCTTTCCTGAATCCAAACTCTGATTTCTCAATTTTAAAAGAGTGTCTTTGATCGAAATCAACAGAAGAGGGCAACTATACAACTAGTAACCCCAAGGCCTAAATTCACACCGTGTTCCACGCTACAGAAGCTGCAATGGTCCATATGTTATTATGGACCATTATTATGAACACTCCAAGTTCAGTCCGTGGGGTTGGGGTTTCTGAGGCTTCTGAGTAGTGCACGTAAAACAAAGCTCAAGATGATCAGGGGAAAGATGGGTATTTGTGCATATGTAAATATCACATGTTATTAAGTAATATTTAATGAATAACAATAAATACTGTGTAATAACTACTATTATTACATATTTATTACGTATTACTAAATAATATGAAACATAGATTATATGTAGGCACATGCTTCTCCAAATTTGCAGCCACTTTCAAAGTCAAAACATAGCAGAGATCCCCACATTGGGCTGTTCCCTGGGACAAGATTTCCTTTTTCCCAGACCAAGCAGCCAGACCAAGTGGCACTCAGGGACACTGCCAGGCTTCTCCTTGCCCCACAGGGGAGAGGACTGCAGGACAGTCCTGGGAGGTGGTGAACGGGGCTTGCAGCAGCAGGGGCAGGAGTAACGCATGTGTCCCGCCGGATGGAAAAGGAGAGGGTAGACCCTGGACTCCAAGGACCACCTGTGGAGTGGACCTCAAACCGGGTCCTCCGTCCTCAGCTCGGTCAGACTGGGTGGTGTCTTCTGTGACCTCAGCCCCAGTAGCTGGAGTCTGGGATAAAAGCCAAGGTTGTCCCAAAGGACCAGTCAACTTCCACCCCAGGGAACTTGCACTTTCATTGCAGAATTGCTGACTGGTATCTGACTGATGGCCGATGCTTTTGTAGCAAGAATCTGAACCTCAGTGATCCGAGTTCCCCATCGACCCGGAGGCTGTGCTCAGCCCTGGACAAGACAGATGTAAACAGACATCCTCCGTGCCCGCCGGGCTTGGTATCCAAATGATAAAAACGGACATGCAGGGCGTGGGAAAGGCATGAGGAGTCACGAAGTCCGGGGCCGGTGGTTAGAGAAATCAGTGTTTTGTGTTGGGTTGGATTTCTTTGTCCAGTCGGGGGCATTTTGCGATCCACGATTGGGCTTCTGAAAAGAGCGATCAGGAGGAGGAATCTGAAGGTGGGTGAGACTGGATGGAATTTGTATTGCAAGATTACGGCTCTAATTTCTGCAATCAGCTCGAGGAGGCTCCGCCGCCCGCTCTCGCCGCAGAAGAGCTGCAGCACAAAGCCGAGCCGGACGCGAAGTGGGTTAGGGCGTTATATAAGCCCCGGCGGGAGGGGAGATGGTCTTTTCTGCGCGCTCCTCCCGCGGCGGCGGCGGCGGCGCGGCTCGGGTTGATTTAGAGCGCGGCTGACAGCGGGCTGGCGCGGCCGCGCTGACGCCAGGCTGCTGCGTCGCCATGGAGACGGGCGGGCGCGGCGCGGCTGTCAGCGGCGGGCGCGCGGCCGCGGGGGGCCGCCGGAGGAAGGCGCGGGCCGCGGCCGGGACCCTCGCGGCAGACATGGACTTGCATTGTGATCGCGCCGCCGAGCCGCCGGCCGCCGAGCCGCCGTCGGGCAAGATTAACAGAGCCGCCTTCAAACTGTTCAAGAAGAGGAAGCCGGGCGGCGCGATGCCTAGCATCTTCGGGGTCAAAAACAAAGGGGACGGGAAGGGCGCGGGGCCCGCGGGGCTGGTGCGCAGCCGGACGCACGACGGGCTGGCCGAGGCTCTGGCGCTGGAGGGCGGCCGCCGCGAGGAGCCGCGCGCGGGCGGCGGGGACGGGGCGCGGCCGGGCCCCGCGGCCCCCCGGGCGGCCCCGGGCGGCGCGGGCCCGGCGGCCGGCGGCTCGGTGGCCAAGTCGCACAGCTTCTTCTCGCTCCTGCGGAAGAACGGGCGGCCCGAGAGCGGCGGGGCGGAGCAGGCCGACGCGGGCAAGGCCGGCGGCAGACAAAAGCGGGGGCTGCGGGGGCTTCTGGGCGGCGTGCGCTGGCGCAGGAAGGACCGGCGGCCCAAGGATGCGGCGCCGGCCGGGCGCGCGGGGGCCCAGGGCAGCCTGGCGCGGCCGGGCTCGCTCACCGCCAGCCTGGAGTGCGTCAAGGAGGAGGCGCCCGCGGCCGCGCGCGAGCCGGAGCCAGCAGGTGAGCCCGCTGCGGGGAAGCCGGAGCCGGCCTGCGCCCCGGGAGAGGGCGCCGCGGGACCCGGGCGCGCCGAGCGGCCCCGCGCGCCCCCCGAGCCCGAGCCCGAGCCGCGCGCCGGGGAGGGCCGGCCGGCCGAGGACGCCGCGGGGCCCGGGGCCGCGCCGGCCGAGACTGCGCCCCGGCCCGACTCCGAAGGCGGACGCGCGCCCGCCGCCCCCGACCCTTCTTCGGCCGATCCGCCCTCCGACCCATCGGCCGATCGTATTTGTCTGATGTTCTCTGACGTGACTTCACTGAAAAGCTTTGACTCTCTTACAGGCTGCGGAGATATTATCGCAGACCCCGAGGACGAGGCAGGGCCCAGCTGTGCCAGGCATGCCCCCGCGCCGGGCCAGCCAGGCCCCGCCCAAAAGCCCCCCGGCGTGGTGGCCTACCAGGGAGGCGGGGAGGAGATGGCGAGCCCGGCCGAGGCGGACGACTCGTACCTGCAGGAGTTCTGGGACATGCTCTCCCAGACCGAGGACCAGGGCCCGGGGCCCCAGCAGGGGGAGGCCCCGGCGGCGGCGGCGGCGGCGCCCGAAGCTCAGGTGGCCCCCGAGACCCCCAAGGACGCCAGGCGGGCCGAGGGGACCAAGGACGCGTCCTCGGTCAAGCGCCGGAGGCTGCACCGGCTCCCCACGGAGCTCCAGCCGAAGGAGGAGCCCAAGCACCCGGACGAGGAGCCGCAGGAAGGCGTCCCCAACAGCGACGAGGGCTACTGGGACTCCCCCACTCCCGGGCCGCGGGAGGACGGCTCGGGCGGCGGCGTGAGGAAGGCGGGCCTCCCCCGGGACAGCGACAGCGGTGACGCGCTCTACGATCTCTACGCCGAGCCCGATGGAAGCCCCGCGGCCCTGCCCGCCGCCGCCGAGGACACGTCCTGCTCGTCCAGGTTAAAGCCCGTGTCTCCGGTCACCGTCACCTGTGCCCTGCGAACGCCGGGGAGCTTGCTGAAGGACTCCAAGATCCCGATCAGCATCAAGCACCTCGCGAACCTTCCACCCAGCCACGCGGTGGTGCACCAGCAACCAACCAGAAGCGAGCTGCCCAGAACCAAAATCCCGGTGTCCAAGGTGCTGGTCCGCCGGGTCAGCAGCCGGGGCTTGGCCGGGACCACCCTCCGGGCCGCGGCGTGCCACGACAGTGCCAAAAAGTTGTGAGGTCTCCGAGGCCGAGGTGGAGGGGCCGCTTGTCGAGGAACACAACTTTCCTCGGAAACCACTGCAGCAAGTTTTGCACCCCTCAAAGAAAGGCCTTTCGGACCGTCCCTGCTCCGAGCCTGGACCAAGGAGGTCTTTGTGTCGCCAGCAGGGGCAGGATACACCAGGCAGGGGATGCCACACGCGGGATTTCCCCTCCAGATAAGTCCCTGAGAATTATTTTCAAGCACTTTTTTTTTCTTTTTTACCTTTTTAAAAATCTTTTTTTTTCTTTCTTTTTTCTTTAATGCACTGAACGCTAGGAAGTCACCTTTACTTGCCTTTGCAGAAAACAGAACTTAACCCAATCTAAGGAAGCGTCACGCCATGATATTTGGCTGTGCCGGTGTCCAGCGGGCCTGCAGGAACCATGGGGAGAATCAGAGGAGCCCTCCTCTTCCTGACACTTTCCTTCCTTCTTTTCCTTTTCCTTTCCAGGAAAAAAAAAAAAAAGGACCCTTTGCTGTATCACTGTGTGGAAAACATCTACAAAGCTGAGTCAGGTAATTTACCTGATGAGCGGAAGCATCGCTGATTGGCAGAAACCCCCCGGTACTTTCAGTTGCTAGGTATGCAGATAGGTATTTATCTACCACTAGGACGATCAAGGAGAGTTTGGATTTGGTGGGTTTATTTAGATCATTTGTTTGGAGAGAAAAAAAAAAAAGCTCAGCAGAGCAGGTTTCCCTCCCTTTTTTTTTTCCACCCAGTGCAGAGATCAAGATCAGGAAAAGATTGCACTAAACGCCAACAGACACAGTGTTTTAGCGTTTATAAACTGTAACCTTTTCATGTGTACATGATGCATATTTTACAGATTATCCAGCTGTCAACCTTTTATAATCTGTCAGTAACCTCGAGTATAAAATCTGGTTTTTTAGCTAGACACGATAACCGTTCTCAAACCATTGGTGGTCTTTTATGTGCTCTAAGCGGAAGCAGTTCTGTTTTTGTTTCATGTGGGTTCCCTGGCTTTCAGTGCAGGAAAAAAAACTCTATTGTGTTGATGTCCCAAAGGAATGCTTCTGCCTTGTCTTGGGTTAAGAGTCTGTTTCTCACCCCAGACCCTGGTTTTCAGAGATTTTACCTTGGTTATAACAATTTTGGATTCAACCGTTTCTCAGTATGGGGAGTCCAAAACGAGGAACACATAAAGAAAAACAATAGAAAATGTAGTTTTTCCTGTCATTTGACGTCTGCTTTATAGACTTAGGACTGAGCCACATATGTTCAGAATATGACACTGGGAAGCTTATGTATCATAAACATTGTGTGCCAAGATTATTTTTGAAAAGTGGTTGACTTATATGTGTGTTTTCTATTATTTTAGATGAAATATTTATTTCAGAAAGCATTACCATATGTCTCGATAGTTTGAATGATAAACTGAAGCCGTTCCTACAATGCTCTTAGGGTCTAATGATTATAGAATATCCTCTTTGAAATGTATTTGAGTGTATTTAATCAAAAGACCAGAGCTTCTACTAGGAGATGATTCACAGTATCGGGAAGATTACACATATTCAAGTGAAAATACACACACGTAAGAGACACGCACACTTCTCTCTAACTCCCATTTTCCAGAGAGATTCCCTGAGTAATGAACTGGTAGTACCCGTTTTTTAAGTTCATTTTCTGTTTTATAAAGGAAAGAAAAAGGCGAGTTAAGTATATGAAAACTTATTTTAATAATATGAAAGGAGTAACAAAATAAACAGATGTCAGAGGAATACAGATCCAGGCCAGCAGCACAAAGCAGGTTGTTCCCCGTTTTAAATATGCAGTGATTCAATTAGAAGAGGTGGTAGAGATTGGCTAAATCTCTTTATTATTCAGATTACTGGCTTTTATTGTGTCATGTCAGATCCTTAATGTGATTTTAAAGTAGTGTTTTAATATTCAATTTCCTTATGTCTGTAGATGAGGTCTGACAGGCAGACATGGCCTTAAGCACTCCGAATACGCCACCAAGAGTTCATAAAGCGGCTCACACTCACACGTGCTCATGCACTCAGCTGTGTACAGCTAACAGACAAAGGCGTTCACCGCACACTTGGAGATGGTTTAGAAATTAGTTCTGTCTTGAGAAAGGGATTTGAATATGATTCAACGCTGGTAGTACTACTTAGACTCCAGATACATTCATTTCCCCCCAGTGAATGGGAAGAACATACCTTTTATTCCTAGCTGTAAAACAAAGGATCTTTATTTTCTTCCTGTGCATCTTCTTGCAGGGGTTAGAAGGGTCTCCCCTGCATGAATCCATGACAGAGTTATATCTGTTCACTTGTTCAATTGCACAGGGACGGTAGGAGGCCCTGAAGGACTCATGAGGATGTTGTAGTAGTAAAGGCAACCTACTTATCTGTTTTGTAAGCACTGGAACAAAGTATTTTTGCTTTCACTCACAGTTTTGGGACTTACTTCTGCATTTACCCCACTGTGCTGTGTCTTGTTTTTATAAGTAAAGGAAAATGTCAGCAGCGTTTGCTTTATTTTCCCCCTGCCTGTCAGTGAACCACTTATGCAAGATTTAAACTATTTTCTTTTTTGTTCTTTTTTCCATATATTTTCCATGGTTTTTTTGTTTTGTTTTGTTTTGTTTTTTTAACTGTATCTCTAAGAATTCCACCCACACCAGTCAAATGAAGGATTCAGGCAATGAATTAAATGGCCTCAATCACTTGATGGGAAATCAAGACCAGTACAGGGAGGTGTGTCTTAACCTTTTCCAACCACAGACAAGGGATGGTAGTTGCCTTTTTGTATCAAGGGCTACTTTCTCTCATTCATGTTCATGGAGATTGTTTCCTAGGATTTTAATGGATTTACATTCCAATTGTTATGGGTTGGCCAAAAAGTTTGTTCAGGTTTTTCCGTAAGATGTTACTTTTTGGCCAACCCAATATTAATGCATTGTCTAATTTGGCCATATTTCCTGATTTTTTAAGGAAAGGATTGGATGTGGGGCTGCTGACGCCTTTCCTGTGTATCTGTGTTTCTGAGATGCTTGGTTGATTAAGTCTCTTTAGTCAGAGTTGGCCAAATTCTATAGGAAAAAGTCACATCGACTGTTGGCCCTGAATTTATCAGTCATCTCAATAGCCCTGCGCAAAGACAGCCTGGCTTCAGTGTCTGCGTTACCTGGGCAGTGTTACTTGGGCCACTGTGCTTCGGTAGTAATGCTTTCATGCTTCCGTTAGCCCTATAGCATTTTGAGTAATCGCAAGAGGAAATAGATTTGTGTTATTTCACCTAATAACAACAATGGAATGTAGACTGTTAAGGACTTCCTTTAGCTCCATTTCCCACAAATTATCTGCCTATTTAAATACAAAGTGTGTGAGATCTATGGAAGTGATGACTTAGAAGTTTAAGGGTATCTGCCTATTTAAATACAAAGTGTGTGATATCTGTGAAAGTGATGACTTAGGAGTCTAAGGGTTTATTCATTAATCTCAGAAGTAGTGTTCAGGTATTGGCGCTCCCATGAATATTCATATAACCCTTTGCCTACACAGTTGTCAAAGTAAAAAGGTGGTATTAGGAACCAAGACGTCTTTGGCTGAACTTTCCAAGTTTTCATTATTTACGTCTTTTTGTCAGATGGATTTTCAGCAACCTTTTACTGTTAACTTTGTATGAAGAGATTGGTTAGTGAGCATATGCTGTCTTCTCCCTCGGTTTCCATCATGTTTGCCTGGTGCCCTCAGGTAGCAGTACTGGGACACTGCTCAGGACGTTTGCCTGTTTTGACATTCGTACAGTGGAACTCAGTCCCCGTTTATAGTCGTTCCTGATTTCTCTCCTGAATTAGGACTATCTGGACACGGCCCCCTGTGCTTGGCTTCTACATTCGCTCGTACTTAGCTCCCCTATCACTGTTAAGGAATTGATCCAGAAGTTTATGCCCTTAAACATATGGAAAAAGAACCACAGTTGCCTCTTATTTCCCACCACTGAGGACGGCCCATTAGAAGTACCTGAATGAAATAAGAGGAGAAACCCAAATACCCGGCCCAAGCCCATTTCCCTCCCCCTAGCCAGGCAGACCGAGGGATGAACAACACAGTTCTTATTTAGGAATTTTCAATTCTCCACGCACGAATGTTTATAAAGCAGTTTAGGAGCCAAAGGCTAGCATGGCAGCTTGGTTTCTCAGGTGGGAAAGCCAGAGGCCGGCATTCACTTGGTGAAGAGAGGAGGCTGTAACAGTGTCAGGTGCCGTGACCATGTGGTCCCTCCTCGGGGCAGGCGCCCATTCCACGACCCCATGCTGCTCTGAAGGTTCTCTGATGGCCGTGCTGGATGGCTTCTTACAGCCTTTTCACTGTGATGACCACGGAGATGAGACAGTTCTTCCGTTGTAACAATAGCCACTTACAAGGAAAGATGTTATCTCCCTGCAGATAAGGCTTCTAAGGACTGATTCAGAATGGTTGTTTCATGATTACGGAAAGCAGCTCCTTCTCAAGCTGCAAAACAAAAGGTTAAAGTAGCCACTAAAGCCTCCAGAACTGAAACTGGGCACATTTCATGACTGATACTTACTTTAATTCAGTGCAACACATATTCACGGGGCATATACTGGATTTCATGCTTAATAAAAACCCGTTCAGTTTGGAGCTCACAAGTAGCTGTACTGTAACCAGACATTCTTAATATTCATTAAAAACACCTTTATTTTATTTTCCCTACTTTTATTTTGTACTTTTTGCTGATAGTCTGTGGGGTGGAGCAGGGTGGGGTGAGATTGAACAAGGGTGGTGTGGATTAAGTCACACAAATTCCTCTAAAAGCAAGAATAGTAATTACAACAAGGATTAACGTGTATTGAGTACTTACTACGTGTCAGCCCCTTCCAGGAGTTTAACAAATATTTACCTAGCCCTCTCACAGCCATGTGGGTTAGGTAATACTGTCTCCCTCACAGAGCATATTTAATTCATCCTTTTGGTTTGTTTCTCCCCCGTTCATTCCATCCATGCATCCACCCATCCCTCTCTCTCTCTCTTCACCTAGGACAGGGATAGACACTCTTTAGTGACTTACAGTCATACAAGAGCTAAGAGCTGCTAAATCTCATCACCAGCTCACTTTCAATAGAAAAAGAGCCAACCCATGTCACGCAGCTGAGAACTGGTTTTGTGTCCGAGATGTTGGTACTCACATCATTCCGGGGGAGGGCTGCTGCTGGGTTCCAGAGGCAAACAGTCTGCCTTGCTTTGGAGGGAGCCTCACCTTTTGAGGATTAACTTCAGAAGTGTAGACAGACATCTCTTCTGTTGTCATGATGATACCTCTGCCCTGATAGGATTTCAGTCACGTCGAGCATGTCTCACTTGTTTTTCTTCCTTAAGCCCAGTCCAAGCTGGTTCTGGGTGTCCTGGGTTCTTTGTTGAGATAGTAGCTGGCTCCGTGACGCCTCGCCTTGACACAGTTCTGAACTGCAGAGACAAGCTCCTGGCTCTTTAGAAAGTAGCGCATCCCATGTTCTGTCTCCGACCATTGAATCCTGGCCTAGATTTTCTGATTCATTCATTCGTTCAACTACTATTTTTTGCACACCTATAAGTCAGTCACTGTGAGTTTGAGTATTTTATATTTAATTAAACTAGCCTAACCTATGCGTGTGTTTACTGCGAGCTGGGGTGATGCCCTGTTTTCTTTGACAGTCTGTCCACAAGAACCAGGCAAGGTGGGGCTCGGCTTTGTTCTACAGAGGAAGAAAATAACGAAAAAGTAGAATACCTTGTCCGAAGCCACCCATTTAGCAAGCAGTGGACGGAATATGAACCAGAAATCTAACTCTCCTGCTTGTGCTTTAATTATAAACCTTTTTTTTTAGCCATGTGATTCAATTTTTGTATGATTTAGTAAGAAACTGATCAAAATTCTGAACGGCAAGAACCAAACCAGATTTTTATGATGGCGGATACCATTAAAATGACGACTATTTCAGTTAAAAGTGAACTTGGTTTTTTAAAAAAATTATTTGATGCCTTTTGTACATGCAAGGCTGAAAGGTAGATCTCAGAGCTAGCAGGGTTTTTTTTTTTTTTCACACCTGACCAGTCAAAAATTTGGGCCGTAGTCACCCATTATTACATGCTAGCAGGCCTGCATACAGATTTTATAATCTGATGACTGCTTCGTCAATAATAAAAACCTACAAAAGCGTTTTATTCATATACGGGCTACCCACGCTTGATGAAATGCTTTTTTAATGAGAAGCAGTGAAAGAATTCAGTCACAGGTGATCATTGTGTTGAATTGTAAACTGGGGTTATTTTTGGAAATTATTCAGTAATTGGGTAGAGTAACTTTCTGCTCTATGTGAGAAGATAGACTTTTAATAAAATACAGCCTAGGCCGTTGGTTATTAGAGGCGTAATAAACGTTCTCAGATCCCCGTCTGGATGCTTGATACGCTAAAAAAGAAAACACTAAAAATATCTGGTCAGATTATACAAGGGTCTTGAAGTGACACACAGGAAATACTTGTTATCATGTCATAAGACGAAATGGACCCAGGGAGCCTGGAGGAATTCATAAACTTCCTCAAATAACTACCTTACAAACCACAAATCCCCCACTACACACTTATTTCTAAATAAAGGAGGAGAAACTCTAACAAAATAATATCTAGCATGTTCATTGCTTCCAGGATACATTTAACTGAACATGGAGGATCTGATCTTTTTACCAAGAATATCGGGGAAAATGGTTTAGATGTTATAGACAAAGTAAATTCCTGTCATTTTTTAATGGACTCCAGCTACGGACCAGGCTCATTGCTCACTTCAGGTTTTGCCCGAGTTATTTATAGGAACTATCTCAGTGTAATATAGGGAATTGCAGGTTATTTGAAAATAAAGACAAAGAGAACCCAAATGAGAAACTCCATTTCTAGAATTAGTTTTCCTGAAAGTCAGGCATGTCTCTGAGGACAGACTTTTGGCTGTATTATTTTTGTGCACAGGAGGAAAGTTGTGAGTAGGTTTATAGATATTATTTTTATAATAGAATGTTAAAGTCCCCCCAAACATCAAAAATTGTCTCCTAAAATTACTCTATGTTTTTGAGACTTGTTTTAAAAAAGGGTTCTAAATAGCAATAGGGTCTTTTCTCTTTTCTCCTCTCCAGTGGTTTAATGGGATAGATGAGCCAATGTTTATATTTTTAAACCTGTAAATATTTTATTTTGGGTATTTTGTATATTTGTCGATATAATTCCATTTCGTGCATATGTATCACCGTGCATGTTGCTGGTTTTGATAGTCACTCTTTTAATGAATGTAAGAAGCTTGGACTAATTAGCACTTTTCTTCTTTCAAACATCTTAAAATGAAAATACAGCACTGCCATTTGAAATGTTGTGTTTAATTCAGTCAATAAATTTTGTTGCTCCTTTACATTGATTGTGAATTCTGTCGGTGGTTATTCTTCCAGGATAAATCTTATTTCCAGCCTCTTCAATTTTTAGAATTTATACTAATGATGATAATGACTGTGTGTGTGTGGTGTGTGGTGTGTGTGTGGTGTGTGTGTGTGTGTGTGTGTGTGTGTGTGTGTGTTTGACCAACAGGAGGCCCGTATTTCTTTCCACACTTTGTGAACAGGTGAAAAGTTACTGTTTGCTTTGAACAGGTGCCTTTGGAAAAGCTTGTTCGTTGTTCTGACTCTGATCTGATTTCTGAGCCTTTTACTCAGAAAATCTCTGTTCCTTATAACTCTCCTTGAGTTGGACTCGCCTGCTGTGTGTGACTGCAACGAGCAGTGAACTGGAGTCTTTCTGAAGAGCTGTTTTCTGTTTTGTTTTGTTTGGGGGGGCTTGTTTTCACTTCATCTGTCTAATAATTCAAATCCATAGTACTTTTGAAACCTAATGTGAGGAATAATGAGATTGCGCCATCTTGTTTGAAAATAAGAATTGGAGTCTGCCCAGATTGTCTGGAAGTCTACTTCCCTGAGAATGGGCTTGTCCACACTGCAGTTACTTACATTTCTCTTAAATAACAAGAAAAAACTCATACTTATCTTTAGAACCCGATTAGCATAAACTTCCAAAGGGAGATCTGATTTGTACAGAGACGAGGTAGAGTAAATGGACATAGAACCACAAAGAGTGAGACAAGAGATTCACAAAGCCTGGACGCCTTTGCTGGCTCCCCCTTTTCCCAGCCCATGTCGTCCCTCCTCTTCCCCGCTTGTCCTAGAATTCACACAGAAGGCACCTCACGATAACACACTCAATCTCCCTTTCATGAGGCCACGAGGAAACTAAAGCCCAGGGATGCCATGACCTTCCTGAAGCCTCTGAGGTGGTGAAGTTGGTAAAAAAGAGACCGAGTTTGGCAACCAAACAGAATCTGGGTTTGAATTCTGGTTTGGACACTTACCAGCTCTGTGAATCCAGGCAGTTTCCCGAACTTCTCTGAGCCACAGTTTCCTGCTCTATACAAGGAGGATAAGGAGATTTAATTTACAGGGTATTCGTACCATGATTAACTTTCAGAAAGATAGGTGTTGAAGACATAGTGTATTTTTTGTATATGTTAGTTGAGCTCCTTTTGCTTTTTAAAAAGGGGGTATTTATAAACATTAAAACTTCATGGGTTAGAGTTGAAATACTCTTGAACAGAGAACTTGCTTTGGTGTAGGTAGAGGTAAATCAAACATCTCGGATTGGTGAAGAGAGAGAAGTGTGCTATGGAGTAGAGGGCTCTGAAGTGTGTTACTCTGAGACTCATTACTCTGAAATGAAAAGCCTACATGTGCTTAGGGGAGACGAGGGGACGACGTCACGGATACCAGCTGAGTATGTGGGGTCTTGGCAGCCTCAAGAGCAATGATCAGACACCATGGTAGTCAAGTCAGAAGGCGGCTTCCTCCCCTAGACTCCAAACAACGGGCTGTAAGACTTGGTGCACGCAGAACCTCACGCAGAGAGCCGGGTGGCTTAGTAAAGTGGAGAGAAATCAGTGGTGCATTCAACCTGAAAAAAAAAAAAGTAACTGTATGGGCTTGAGAGATAGGAAATAATTTAAGCTCAAGGGCAATTCCTTCTGCCATTTCAAGCAACGGCTGAGCAAGGCCTGTGCTCTGAATTGGCCTCAGTTCCTGAATGCCCCCCTCCCGCCCCGAGTGAGCATCGCCCTGCCCTGGGATGTGGGATTCTGGGGCTTAAGGATAACACCGTTTTCATACAACATGGCTCTCAAACTCAGAGCATCTCATCTCTCGCCAGGCCAGAGACACACCATCTATTCCTACACCGAGGGGGTTGGTGGCCGCTCTGGACAGGCTGGATGGGTGTCAGCCTCCGGTGTGGGCTTCTCAGCGGATTTTCAGGGTGTCCACAATCCTTACCTTTTATGCTGTTTTCACCGTAGGGAGAACTTTAGGCTGCAAGTTTAGAGTCCCGTGGAAGCAATTGTGTCAGGAATCTAACCCAAGAGAACAGAGCAGTGGAAAAGTGTCCTGGAACCTTTCCCTCCACCTAGGCCCTGCACTTGCAGAGGGCATGTTGGTGCTCATGACCAGCAGGGGTGTTGGGTGACACGTGGTGGGGTGGGGAGAGGGGTGTCCCCAAGAAAGAAGGCGCCTGGGCGAAGACCAGGGTTCAGGGCTGCCGACAGAGCCCGTTGTCCTTGTTAATCCGGGGAGAAGCCCCAAAGAGTGTTTGGGCTCCATCAGAGATGGTTCCCCATTTCAGATCAGCTTTTCTATGTTTTTCTGGCTTCTCGTCCTAGGATTTGAGAGGTTAGTTTCCTCCTCAGCTCCTGAGGTCTTTCTAGCCCTGCACCCTGGGTGAAGGTGGCCTTTAGAAGTTAATTCAGAGTCCTTGGTGGTTATTCTCATGCCAGAAGCCACCTCTGTTTTGGGTTAGTTGTTTGGTGGAGCGAGGCATTTCTTAGATGTCTCTGGTCCTCGTGGGCAGCTCAGGGACGACCCTGGCAGGTGTTCACGTGGTCCCAGGCCCGAGGTCACATGCTTCTTCGAGCTTTGTCCATCTGACAACACGTCATATCCATCACATGTGGCAGTAAATCGATTCACAACTTTGGTTCAGCTCAACAAATATCTAGAACTTAATGTGTTGGGCTGTGTGCTTGGCGTGGTGGGTGCGGGTGAGACATAACACTGGCCCCTCTGCTAAGGTTGCTGTAACTTCCCAGTTAACTGCCTGAGCAAATCTGTGTCTCAGTGTCATCTCCCAGGGAACTCCAACCTATTCTGATTTCCATTTTCCGGTGAAAAAGTGAAGCTTAGAGATCTTAAGTGTTTTTGGCAACAGAAGGTTGGATAGAGTTAAATTTTTTTCTTGTACAGAATACTTACCAATGCCTGACAAAATTAATTTTTATTTCTTTAAATGCACAGTTGGGCTCTCCAGGAAGGGAGGCCAGTAATCCCCAGCTGTAACTACTGATGCCTGGAGGCCTAGAACATGGAAGAATGAGCTGGGGCCACATGGGAGACTTTAAATCCACAGTCAAAGCAGAAGGGCTATTTTGTAGACCTTCTTTTGGTAATTGAAAGATCGAGCAGGCACAAAATCTTTAAAGATAAAGATTTGAGCAACACATTTGCACACATACATAACCCTGGACCAAACAGTTAGCGAATCCACACTCTTTTCAAGTACAAATGAAACATGAAAACTGACCACATCCTAAGGCACGAACTAAGTCTTAACACGTTTCAAAAAAATCAGTTCCATACAGAACATCTTCTCTGACTACAATACAACTATGCTAGAAATTATCAGTAAAAAGATAACTAAAGCCACTCCATACATTTGCAAATTTTTAGAAGATACACCTTTCAACAACTTATGGATCAAAGAAATGAGTATAAATATTAGAAAACAATTAGGAGTACTCATTATGAAAACATTGTATGTTAAAATCTGAAATGTAGCTAAAGGTTACTTAGAAGGAATTTTATAGCCTAAAATGCTTAGATTAGGAAAAAGTAAGCTGGGGATTAATGAGTTAAGAATCCATTTTAATCAACTGTAAGAAAAATTAGAAAAAGAATAAACCTATAGAAAGTATAAGTAAGAAGTAATATAGACAACAACAGAAAGTCGTGAGACAGAAAACAAAAATACTCTAAAGTGGGTGAACAAAGACAAACATTGATTTTGGGGGGGGGAAAATATCTAATAATATTTATTAAGAAAGAAATAGAGAAGATACAAGAAAGGTATGGAATGAGAAGATGGGCGTAACTATAGCTGCAGCAGAGATAAAAAGATAAAGAATGCTGTAGAAGTTATGCCAATGGGTTTTAAAATTTAGACAAAATATACAAATTCCCCCCCCAAAAAAATTGACAAAAGTGACTTGAGAAGAAGTAGCCTAAGGAGTCCTAAACCTGTGAGAGGCATTGAATTGGCAGGTAAACCTCTTCCTGCCTCTCCAAACAAAGCAACACCATAAAACCAGATGGCAGAATGGGTGCGCCACCAAACTCCTAGTCATCAGATAACTTCAGTCCAGCCCAACCTCTTTCCTAGAAGGAGGGAAACCCTCAGTGCATTGTCTGCCATCAGCAAGAGAGGAAAACTACAGACATCTCTCCATCATGGAATTCAGCATTTCTGTATAAGCTGTTAGAAAACCGAAATCTAGTGGTCTGTAAGACCGATCCTCATTCCAGGAATGCAAATATGGTTCACCTTAAAAAAAGAGTCTATTAAAATAATTCACCACATTAAGCGATGAAGGAGAAGCATATGACATCTCAAAGATGTGGATTCACATGCCTAAGGCAGCTTTTAAGGTTCCTTAACAAATCCAGAATCCGAATACTAAATCCTGTCATGTTCTTGAAACATTCAAGGTCTTAGGACAATGGGTTTCTTTCTTTTTTAAATTTTGTTGAAGTACAGTTGATTTACGATGTTGTGGACACTGGGTTTCTTAAAACATTTTGTCTCGTAACATTCTCTCAAGCAGTTGACCGTATTTCATCCAATCTAAGATGCTATAGGTACACCGTTCTCTTCTATATCGTGAAGGAAGAAAATAGTGCTGGCAGTTATCATTGTAAGACACCACTGATTGAGAGAAGCGCCCAATGTAAGTTGTTAAAATGCGCATCTTAGAATGGAGGAAATATTGATGTGTTTGTTAAGAGTTTTAATAATCATATTCTTCCTCCTCACTTAGGGAAATAAAGATTTACATGAAAAAAAGACAGTTATCTAAATGTTGGGTCTGCAGCTACCAAATGTCCAGATGTTTGGAAGCAATTAATATTTAGTGAAGAAGATACCAAACAGACAGAATCAAGGTCTCAAACTTTAGGGAAATGGTCTGTTCCTTTTTGTGCAGAATTATACGCTGAAAAAAATTCACACATATGTAAAGTTATTTCTCAAGCTTCTCACTTTGAAGAAAACGAAGGCCTGCACATTTGACATCTTTGCTTCTTGCCTTTCTCTGTCTACCAGGCCCTCCACGTTGGCAGGCAGGAGCAGAATGATAATCTAAAAAGATCCTTGTCGGTGGCTAGCACCTTAGTGTTTCCCAGAAGACACCAGTTTCTCATAGGTATATGTCTCATACTTATTTCCAGATGGTAATGTGCTTCTTAACAAGCGTCTAAATCTTGCTTCTGCCCACGGGACTGCATTTCAGAGGCCTCCTGTCGCATCTTGTTTTCTCATTCTTGGCCTGATGCATGACCACACTCACCAGGACGTGCCTGGTCAGTGGGTGTCAGGGAATTTCTTCTGAGTGGGGAGCCTGTCCACTGGCTGCTCCAAGCCCAGCATTTTGCTCCAGGGTGTTCGTCTCCCGACTGTGATAACCCTCCACCTGTAGGTCTTTAAACAGCAATAAGAGGCGAAACCCTAGCTGGTTCCACCCTTTTCCCTGTGGTCTAAGTGCTCCCATTCCAAGGACTTGCATCTTTTACTTGATCACTTCTTTTCAGGCTATGTATTTTGGTCGAAATCTTTCTTTCTTCTTACCATCTTTGCTCTTTGTTCTCTTAACAACCTTCTTTCCTACTGACCTTTAGCCCAGAATTATCTTCCCAGCAATTCATTTGTTCTCCTTTAGGGGAAAATCCATATAACATCTGCTTTTTCTGGGAGGCTTGTCCTGAGAGTTTTGTACTGATAAACTAGTGTTGTCAGGGATTGTTGTATAATAAAGAATTTGCTTGGTCTTTGTTCCTGCTTCCTGGGAGTTAACCTCGAAATCCTTGGAATTTCCTGAGTTATAGGAGTGTCTTTGCTGTTCATGGCGGGTCTCTCAGCCACACCCGAATTTACGCTGGTGAGGTGACTCAGGATGGTCACCCAGAAAGACCGGCTGTGTGACTGGAGGGGTGCGGCTCTGAGCCATGTGATATCAGCTGACCTCCTGACTTCCTGGGAGGGGAAGGGGCTGGACATTGAGTTCAACCACATGGCCAATGCTTGAATCACTTATGCCTATGAAATGAAACCCCAGTCAAATCCCTGGGCACTGAGGCTTCTCAGGGTAGCCTCCTGGTGGGTGAGCAGAGAGGGGGCACGAAACTATGCTCATTTTGCGTGGCTAGCATCAGAAGCAGATTGCAGTATTGCAGGGACACGGTGAAAAGGAAGGCTTGATTCCAACAGGCCCAAATAAAACCTTTTTAAAAATTATTTTTATTCTACTATCTATAATGAAAGAAATAAAAATTGGTACTCCATTCTCATAGCTTATATATCTAACTGATCGACCAGCTACGCTTGAATCTGAGTCATTTTAGGAGGCTGTTTCTCTGAGCTTTTAAAGACTTACTTTTCCACTCACTGCTTATGGCTTTAACTGGATATTACTCAGAGGTCTACTGGGAGGACCTTTGGGCAGCCTGGCAGGGCCTGGAGTGGCTCGCCAGCACTCCGGTTTGGGGGTCCTTAGAGTATGGCTGGAGCAGAGGATGGGGGTCCTGACATCATCCCATGGTACCCACAGGCCTGAGCACGTGGTACCCACAAACCTGGGACCCCCTGCCGTGCTAGAAAGGGCAGGCAGGGTGACCCAGCATCCGCTGCCCATTTGATGGGCGAAGGGTAGGGCTGTGAGTGGGGTTTGGGCTTGACAGGGCAGGGAGCAGGGCTCCACAGTCCAGGGTACAGCCAGGCTTGGGGTCAGGAGGCCAGGCCGCCATCGGCCCACCCACCTTGCGTGCTTCTGTCTGTTTCTGGCTGAGGGGACTTTCAGCAGAGTGGCTGCCCCCAGCATGACTGTTCTCCACTCACGAGACAAGCAAAGGAGAGCTTCCACACTGCGGAGTCGCTGGTGTCAAAAAGTCCCACGGGGTTCAAAATCCGCTCGCTCTTCTTCCAAGAACTTCCATCACGAAAGAAAAGGCAGAGCTCCTAGACTGCTGAAAGCTAATCTCAACTGTTATAAATGTTTGAGAGGTTTGCAAAGTGGTTTTCAATTTTTTATCACCCATCTGTGTGAACACGTTTTCTCCTAGATGGTGACTGTCACGAGCTGAAAAAGAAACATAGAGCCAGGTAAGGCTGAAACCCCAAGAGACACGAGCTACGTACAGGAGAGCAAGCTGGAATTTCTCAGGCCAGTTCTCGAAGAGATTTTATTGAAAAGTTTTATAGAAGGTCAGTGTTAACGTATTTCCCCTGATACATCCTATCTTATTTTTCTTGACATAATTATATAATATGAAGAAGATGTAATGTTTTTACCCAGTCTCATGTGGTTGTTCCCAGGCCCCCTCTGCCTTGCCCCCCAGTGCTGTGTTCCGATTGTCATTCTCTACCGGCCGGTTGTAAAGGAAAAAGCTTGGGGCCCAACTCTCTTCGGTAGGAGGTGCCCAGGCTCAGGTGAGATTCACTCACATTTTAGGGAAACTCAGGATGTGGTCTGCAGTTACCCTCCCTGGTTCACATCAGAAAAACCCATTGATATTGTTCCATACCCCTCCCCCGACAGCTGTTACATAATATCAGTACCAACACCATAAATCTCAATGGATTCTCGTGTGACGTGTAATAGCGAACACTGGCAAATACACAGGTTTAATACTTTTTTTTACTCGTTTATTTATTTTTGGCTGCGTTGGGTCTTCATTGCTGTGCCCAGGCTTTCTCTAGTTGCAGCGAGCGGGAGCTACTCTTCGTTGCAGTGCACGGGCTTCTCATTGTGGTGGCTTCTCTTGTTGCGGAGCACGGGCTCTAGAGCGCAGGCTTCGGTAGTTGTGGCTCTCGGGCTCAGTAGTTGTGGCACACGGGCTCAGTTGCTCCACGGCATGTGGGATCTTCCCGGACCAGGGCTCGAACCCGTGTGCCCTGCATCGGCAGGTGGATTCTTAACCACTGTGCCACCAGAGAAGTCCCTTAATACATTTTTAATTAAAGGAGATCAGAGAGCAATGCTATTGTGTTATGTTACTAACATAAGTGACAGCTGGAGTGGCCTGGGCCTCTCCGTTTAAATGCCATCCTTCAAATGGTGGGAAACCCAATTAAGCCAGGTTGTGGTTTCAGGGGAAGCCCCCTCCACATGCCCCTTGGGGGCTCTGGAATGTGTAATTCACCAGAAAGTCACCCCTCCCTGAGCCCAGGGGCAGGGCTTTGCACCCTCCCCACCATCAGCCGTGGGTGTGAGGCCAGCATCTCTGTCTAGGTTTCTTGGCCACGTGGGTTTCTTTCTCTTTGCGCCCCTGCCCAGGCTTCCCCCTGGGTTTCCCCGACTTCCGAGGGACCACGCTGTCGCCCAGCCCCAGACAGGCCGAGTCAGGGCCTCTCGTACACAGGTGTTTCCTGAGTAGAAATCCGTGCAGCCAGTGACCCCACCCTTGCCATCTAGGTGGTTAAGTAAGAGAAAACGGGGAGGAGAGGAGGCGTCGCAGGTGCTCTGAGCCCTGCCGGGCCCAGGGGTGTTCACAGACAGCTCCCTGCTGCTGCCCAGGAAGCCTCCGAGCGTGCTTGGCTGGAGCTACGTCCCGGGCCTGCCTGCCGTGACTCGGGAGGGCGACAAAGCCCTGTCCCCAGGCTGAAGTCAGGACAGACCGCGCGGTGAAGCATGTGCCCTGGGCCCCCGTGGGGTCAGGCAGCGGGGAGACCCCCAGGAACCATATCCAGGCTTGGTCTCCTCTTCCTTACAGGATGCTCCTGGGGCCACCTGCCCAGGGTCCCTGATTCCAGGGCGCCCAGCCTGAGGCCGAGGTTCAGAGGAGGAGGGTCACAAGGATAGGTGGATACATGGGAGCATCAGGGACCGTCTGATTTGAAAGTAACAGCTGTGAGGGGAGAAAGGCGAGCAAAAGAGAAAAGGGGGCCACGTCCTGCCTTTTGGGGGCGAGCTGCACTGGGGTTCGTGGTCCCCGCCTGTGGAGGCCGTAGGAACGTTCTCGAAGGCACCTGGGGAGGTTTGCAGCGCGTGTCCTTGGCCTTAGCAGGCGGGGCTGCAATTTTGCCCCCTGAGGACGCGGTTACAGAAAGCTGCGCCCCAGCAGGGCCCGGGGGCCTCGTTTGTCCGCGGTCCTGCTGCGCGGGAACGCTTCCGGGCAGCTTTCGCTTCACCTGCTTTGTCTTCCTGCCTCTGCTCACCTCCGGGGCAGCAAAAGCGGAGCCTCTGACAGCAGGCAGAGCGCCTTCTGAGAACTGGTGAGCGTCGGGAGACTTCCCCTTTTATATGAGCTCACAAAAGTGCTAACGAATGTAGGCAGCTGAGCAAACGTCTGGTACACAGTAAGCGCTCGGTAAATACTAGCGGTTATCTGTTGTGACGCGATGAATGAATAGTAATTAACCACCTGCCTGGAGATCTGGAAACTAATAAGGCAGGGGGTTCAAGGACATTCTCATATTTTCACAACAACCCTGTGAGCTAAATGGGGCAGGATGGTTAGAACCAGAATCCCAGAACTGTTGGGCTGAGGGGTCCTTAGAGATGATGAACTCCAGCCCCCTCACTTACAAATGAGGAAAGTGAGGTCCAAGGAGGGGAAACGATCTCCTCGGGATCCCACAGTGAGTGAGGGGACAGGTCCACAGGCAGAGCTGAAGGCAGAGCTTTGTCTGGGTCTTTTCCGGAGATGGATGGGATGGAGAAGGGCAAGGCTGGCGACGTGAAACCCGTTTTCAGGCTTTTGCTATAAATTCAAGTGAGATGTCGGCAATTCCTGGAAAGGGCCTTATTAATGAAGGCAAGTGCAGAGGAGGAGGGAGAGACCCAGAGATGAGAGGGGTTGAGGAGATAGTAACACTGCTTGATGACCAGCCCTCCTGGTGCCCGGGCTCATGGCCGTGGTGTGACCAAGCTCGCTCTGTGACTGAGCTGATCAGTCCCCTCTTGTAGTCAAGGTGATTTCAGTAGCCATCTGACACCTGTGACCAAAGAAAGGATCCTGACTAGGGCACTAGGAAACATTAACATTTAAAATGTGGTTCTCAAACTTGTCTTTGGACGTTGCGTGTACATGCACGGGGACTCCGGGGGCTTGGTGAGGTAACGCTCCCTTCCTACAGTGCAGAGCTGGGAAGATGGAAATGACATTTCCCGTTCCCCGTTGAAGCTCGGCTTCTGGGTGGGATTGAGATCCTGCCAGTAAGGTGAGCCGTAACAGACCTTGATGGGAAACTGGGCTGCCTCCTGCGACCCCGTGAGCCTCATGTGAGATTGATCTGGGACAGACTGAGAGCAGAGCGGGCTGCAGGCACCCCCTGCCCGCGCCATTCCTGCCAGAGCTGGTAGAAATTTTGTGCCAGCAGCCCAGTGGTGGCTTTTTGTTTGGAAGCCTTCTCCCTGGGCAGAGGCAGAGCGGTTCCAGTGCGTGGGTTAGGGTTCCTGAAGTTTTACCCTCCCAACCCTCGTGGGAACTCTATCCTCTTAGGATAGTCCTTTCTGATTAAACTAGCTGGAGTAGAGTCTGCAGTGTGCCGCTAACAACCTTGACCAATACTGTGCAAAGCACATGTTTCTAGGGAAACAAACCACAGGCTTTGTCAAATTTTCAATAGGCTTGTAATCCCCAAAAGGCTATGCCCTGTTGGCTTGAGGGATGGAGGGTGGAGGAAGGAGCCCTGAGAAGGAGCAGTGAGATCTCTGGGGGCAGGGTGCTGGAGGGGCCATTCTGAGGAGGATAAATCAGCAGAATCGACTGTTCTAGAGGAGAGAGATATCGGAATTAGGTCACTGCACTTGGCCGTTTCAGGAAAGTGGAAGCAGAATCCTAATTGCAGCATTCTGAGGAGTGAATGAGGATGAGAAAGTGCAGGGGGGTATAGAATGTTTTTGAAGCAAACACGCGAAGAAAAGAAAAAGGATGATAGATTGATTTTCAGAAAGAAGGGAAATTGTTTTCCTTTCTTTCCTTCCCTCCCCCCTTCCACCCCTCCTCGTGCCTAATGGCTTCTCTTCTCTGTGGTAAGCAGGAGGGCGACGGGGTGTGTGTGGGGGGGCCTGGCAAGGAACGGCGGGGGCTGCCTTGGGGAGTGGAGAGGATTCGGGATCAGTCAGGCTTGTCCAACAACAGTGACAGAAAACCCTGCTCATCCTGACCTGAACAGAAGGGAAAGCTACTGGTCATGCAATGGAAAGTCCAGGGCAGGGCTGCACCCAGGAGTTCAGACAAGGCCATCAGAACTGGCTTCTTTCCCTCCCTCCTTTATGTTGGCTCCAGTTCTCAGTGCCACTGACCGGTCCCTGGCAACTTGATCCTTTCCTTGGGATCAAGTACAGTGAAAAAGGAGAGGTTTCCTCCTGGAGATCCTGCCTCAGTCCTGCATTGGCCTGGACTAGACCACTTTGGATCTTAAGTTCATCCTTGAGCCCATCACCGTGGCCAGGGATTTGAATGGCTCTGATTGGCTGGCCCCCAGAACATGTGACTGCCTCTGATCCAATCACGTCGCTGGGAGATTTCAGAGGGTTCAAAAGCCAAATCTGGGTCCCACATTCTAGCCCTAAAGACTGCTGGGACCCGTGGTCAAACCAAATCACCAAAGAGGGAGGAAGATGAGGTTGATGGAGGGGAGGGAGACAATCGATGTGAACTACAGGCGTTTCTTTAGTACAAACAGGGCTCATATGTTCTTAGTAAAGGGAACGGGAAGCCTTCTGCTGCCAGGACCAGAGTGTGGGAGGAGCTTCAGATGACCTACAGTCAGAAACAGCCCATGAGGACCCAGCAGAAGAGACTGAAATATGAATTAAAGGATTGTGCGCCCGGCCCTGAGGTTAGAGAGCACAAATACACAGTTGAGTCCATCGGCACAGTTGTGAGACTTTTTTTTAGCAGCACTTGGAGTTTGAGGGGAGAAAGCCAAAATGTTGGTAGAAATAGACCCACTGCAGACACTTCTAGCCAGGATGTAAAGTGTTCTGTCTCATCGACAGTGCACTGACTCATGAGAGATTCCCAACCTGCCCTTGGAGGCCCTCGTTTGGGGCACACACAGACCAAAGACAAGGGCGGATGTGGCCCGTGGCTTCCTCATTTATGCTTGGGAAAAGCGTAACAACATGCTTTGGAATGCTCCCCAAACAAGGAGGAACAAGGAATGATGAGACGTGCCCTTCTTAGATTTGATGTGTTCGTGTTAATCACATGTAGCTAGGCCGGTACTTAAAATAGCTGGGCCACCAGTGAATTGGTATGTAATTCACATAAACTCTGCTTTCAGTTTTAATTTTATGTTGCTCCCCTTAGGGTATTTTTAATAGCAGCAATAATGTTTCTGGATTCCTGATCCCCTCCCTACCCTCAGTCTGAATTTTTCTCATTCACTCTCTACAATAACTAAGTCTTCTCTCTCAAAGATCTACAGCTGAGTCAAGAAACATTGACCCCGGTGGTGAAATGGGACAGTGAGGGTTCCAGTAATTCCCGTGGAATAACTCTGAGACTAAGATATCAGAGTATAGGGATGGAATTAAGTATGTGTCAGAGGAAGAGCGAGAGAATAATGTTTTATCTATTGATACTGTAAGCAAATATGTGTATGTTCCCAAACTAGTATGGTAGGCTGCACCCTATCTCTTATAATGGGCATTTTGCGGCAACTTCCAAGCAAATCTCTTTGCCTCCAGACCTCTTCCCTCGTATCAACTCTGTGGCTGGTAGAATATCTTTCTAGAGCACAGCTCTGCCAAGGCTGCGCTCTGCTCAGATACTTTTAATGCCTAGAGGATAAAGTTCAGAATCCTAGGCATGACAGTCTAGATCCTTCAAACTCTGTCCTCAAACTTCCCTTTCATTGTTTTAATTTTTTATGTTTAAATATTAAAGATTTCAATACACAGGAAAGTTCAGAGAAGAATATAACACATCCAAGCGCTCACAACCAAGATTAGACTGTTAATTAGTTTGCCTTGTTTATTTCATATCTTTGTTTAAAGAGAGCCTTACAGGTCCAGCGGAAGTTCCCTGATGTCCTGCATGCCCAGTTGGCATTCAGTGTCACTGCCACAGCATCCCTCTCTGCTCCCTTGAGGGAATCACTATCCTGAAGTTGTTCTGTATCCTTCCCACCCAAGTTTATGTGTTTTTGTTGATCATATGTGTCTGTAGACACTATCTAGTATTATTCAAGGAGACAAATTTTTAGATCAATTAAATCATACTATATGTATCATATTCCAACTTGCTTTTTAAGAGTCAATATTTTTGAGATTTATCCATGTTAATAATGTAGATCTAATTCATTTCAACTGCTGTATTATATTCCCATGTATGGATATATCAAAATTTATTTATTCATTCTTCTAATGATGACCATTTATTTTGTTTCTATGCAGCAATGCTCTCATGCATATATGTGGGTTTCTCTAGGGCAGTGGTTTTTCAAAATTGTGTTCTATTAACCTGTTTTGAAAACAATACAGATAAGTGCAGAAAGTAATGAAACAGAAAACACAAATGTTACTATTATTTACCAAATCCCTCAAGAAATTGCCATTACGAGGCAGAACAGAGAATGTTCTTTCAGTTTTCACAATCAAGAAACACTCTACTTCTGAACAACTTTTTTTTTTTGCTGTGACCCTTATAGTAATTGGAGCGTGCTTTTTGCTTTGGCTGCTAAGAAGCTTGGCACCAGATTTGTAGCCCACACTGGGAACTCCATAGCACTGCATGGCAGGGATTCTGTGTTCTAATCTCTCCCTGGTCTTTTTCCTCCACTTTATCACCTCAAGTACTGTGTGTGTATTGTATGTGTGTGTGCTTCCCAGAAGCATTTGTGGAGTGCAGCATAAATGAATCAGTGAATAAATAAACAGATTATTTCAGCAAGACTGCAAAACTAGAGAGGGTAGAATGAGCAGATCACATTAACTGTACCCATTACAGAATACTGCCTAAAAGCTTATTTTTGTCAAGACAAAATTCCCCTTTCAAAATTAATATAGTTTATAATTTCTTTTTTTTAAAAAAATACTGATACTTTAATCCCAGAAATGGGACTTGAAATAAATCCAAATTCTTTTTTTTTTTAATTTATTTATTTTTGGCTGTGTTGGGTCTTCGTTGCTGCGCGCAGGCTTTCTCTAGTTGCAGCGAGTGGAGGCTACTCTTCCTTGCGGTGCGCGGGCTTCTCATTGCGGTGGCTTCTCTTGTTGCGGAGCACCGGCTCTAGGCTCGCGGGCTCAGTAGTTGTGACTTGCAGGCTCTAGAGTGCAGGCTCAGCAGTTGTGGTGCACGGGCCCAGCCGCTCTGGGGCATGTGGGACCTTCCCGGACCAGGGCTCGAACCCGTGTCCCTGTAGTTTATAATTTCTTAACTTTGGTGTTTTCTACTGGGGAACTAAGCTCAACGCCATCCTATATAACTGTCTCCAAGATTAAAGGTTGGAGTGTCATGTTTCCTTGCTTTATGAGTGTTAGTAAAAACATCAGAAGGACAATTCATGAGCTTGCTAATACCAGAGGTTAGAGGCAGGAACGACAAAAGCTGTTATAACTAACCCACACCGTTAGTCAGTGGATCCTTCCCTTTGAAGAAAAAGAATAATAAAAAGTTCAGGCTTGTGACTAACATAATCTGCCTGCAGAAGGGTGTATGTAAATCATATGCAAATTAGCACACTTTGCTGAAAGTGACTGAAAGCAGTTATCATGTCTCCCACGTTCAGCTAACAAGAAACGTGGGGTGTAACTAGTTCTTTAATAGTAGTTGGGGACCTAGGCCGTTCGTTGGCCTCGAATGAATAGGAGTTTTCACTGTCTTAGCCTGATTAAACTTTTGTGTTTTTCCACCTCAACTTAATAACAACTTCTGATGTTCAGCCACTTCATTTCATTATCAAGGTCCTATTTTTTCCTTTTCTGATGATGGAAGCTGTCTGTCCGTAATGTGGAAGGGATTTTAAGTGCTTACTTTTCCCCCTCTGAGCTACTGTTCTGCTTCGGTTCTGTTTCACACAGAGATCAGTTTGGCAGTTTTGAATGACTTGGCAGGGCAAAGCATTTTCTGGGGAAAACAAAATTGTTTTAAAGGAAAAACCAGTCAAACCAGAAATTTTTTTCCCAACGGACCTAACTGGTCATGGCAGCCACTGTCATTTTCTGGTTTAATGAACAATGAAGTAAAAATGAAATGCATATAAAAACCCTACTTAAGTTATTTTCATCTGGATGGACTTTCTCACCCCTCCCCCAATGGTGGTGTCTCTTAGAGGGCAGGGGATGCGGACAAATTGACCCATCGGGTGAATGGGGAGAGTTGAAAGGTCATTGAATCTACGAGTCTGGTTATCTTGTTTCAATTACCAGCTGAATCTTGTGCCACACTCTAGAATAATTCATTGCTTCTTCTTTATCTGTTGCCCGAACAACCCAACGGGAAGATTTAAAATGCAAGAAAAGGGCTTCCCTGGTGGCGCAGTGGTTGAGAGTCCGCCTGCCGATGCAGGGGACGCGGGTTCGTGCCCCGGTCCGGGAGGATCCCACATGCCGCGGAGCGGCTGGGCCTGTGAGCCATGGCCGCTGGGCCTGCGCGTCCGGAGCCTGTGCTCCGCAACGGGAGAGGGCACAACAGTGAGAGGCCCGCATACCACAAAAAAAAAAAAAAAAAAAAGCAAGAAAAATCAACTGAGATCTTATTCTCCCGATAACAATTCTCGGTTTTCTTTTCAGAGACTTGTCCACAAGTGCACTTTGTACATAGTTGTCTCCAACGGTCTTCCCATCCCCCCGAATAAGAAATGCCATTTGATCTGAGAGCACATACCTTCTGGATACAAGGTCTGTTTCAGTCTTTGACCTCAGCTCATGAGCATTTGGGGCTGATGGTTCTTTGTGGCAGGGCCTGTCCTGTTCGTTGTCTGATGCTTAGCAGCATCCCTGCTCTCACCCACCAGGTGCTAGCACCCCAGGCCCCCCGGTTGTGACAGCCCCAAATGTCTCCAGACATGACCCAATGTCCCCTGGAGGTGGGGGACTTGGCAAAATTATACGAGGGAAGGCAAGGGTGATGAGAGGGAAATCCTGCGGTCCGGGGCCGTGGTGGCAGCCCCTGAGGACGGCATGCGGGCCTGCGTGGCTGATCCCCACGGGAAAGCCCACCAGGTGGACATGGGAACCCCAAACCCAGCTCTGCCCAAATCAGGAACAAATAGTCACTCTCTGTTGGAAATGTGCATTGTACCAGGTGCTGGATCTTAACCATAGTTCTCTGAGAGGTAATAGCATCCTTGGTTTACAGATGGGGAAACTGAGGCTCGGAGAGGTTAAGGAACCCGCCCACTAGTAAGCGGGGGACCCAAGATTCAGGAGGACGTAAAGCGCGTGGTCCACTTCCCACCACTGGACAGATCCAGACCTGCAGGCAGGTGCAGCGGGAGGTAAGCTGCACCCGCCGGAGGGAAGGAGGGGGGGCAGGGGGGAGCACCTTGTGTCCTGCCAGAAACCACGCCTGTGGCTGGATTACTCACAGGCGCTCCCGGCCTCTTGCTCTGGTTCGCTTTATGTCGTGGCTGACGGAGTTGATCTGGGCGTGTCCAGTGTGCTCATTAAACTGCGCCTGCCCCGGGGCAGGGCGGCGCAGAAAGGCAGTTGTCCCCTTAAAGCCCAGGGGCGCACAGGAGGAGGGCAGGACAGGTAGGGCCTTGCAGTCGCGGGCCTGGATGGGCAGCCCTGAGCCCACCTTGCTGTGCGGACTCAGCAGCCCCAGAGAAGCTGTCAGAGAAGCTGGTCGCTTCTCACGTCGGGGTTGCCTGTGTCTTTCTTCCCTGAGGGCCGGAGAGCCCCAGCGAGATGTCCGGGCCAAAGCCGTGGGGTTTCAGGTCCACACCAGCTGGTTTGAGGCTGATTGCAGTCGAGGGAAACTTCTGAGGTGTTAAACGGGTGTACACGGGGCACTGAGTCCTCTTTACTGAATCCTCATAAAATCTTGAATAAAATCCACGTTTCACGTGATTGCCCCATGCAGTTGGGTCCGCGATGGGAGATGGGTCTGATGCCGCCCAGTGGGGCCCGGGGCATGCGCAGAGGCGGCCAGGCGGGGCTGGTCCGTCCAGGCGTTACGATGACCCTGGGGGAACAGCCAGGACAGAAGCCCCAGGGTCTCTGTACCCTCCACACTCTATGCTCACTGGCGCCACCTTGTCACAGCCTTGTGTGGTTGGTGACAACTTGTGCCGTTTTACAGTGACGGGAACCGAAGGCTAGGGAACTTATGCAACTTGCCTAAAACGATGCAGGTAGTAAGTAGCAGGGATTGGAATCCCCCTGTGACGGGCTGCCAGCCAGGCTCTTACCTGCTCCGTGGTGCTGTCTGCTGAGAAGGAAGATAGGACCGAAGCGTTTGTCAGTTCTCAGGTGTCTTCATGGGCAGAGGTGTGTTGATATTCTTTTGAGGCAGAGAAATGAGGGCCCTTACAGGGGCTCTGCACCAGCCAAGCTCTATCAGCCCAACTTCACGGGAGACAGGGCAGGCCTCCCGGAGAGACGAACACCCCCATCATCCTGTTCTGTACCGCCCCCCGGCCTCTCTGCCCCAGAGGCCAGACAAACACATGATTGTACTCAGGCCTGGTTAATCTCAGAACGTACGTAACTCCTTAAAAGAGAAAAAAGCAGAGTTTAATGATTGCTGTATCGGCCCCTTCAGGTGAAGTCTGTTTGCAAGTTGTCACGTTAGCAAGCCCAGCAGTTTAGCCAGTCTGCAGCCTTTGGGCCACTCTTGTTCTGGTTGACCGTATGATGGTGTGCAAAGGGCGTTACCCAGCAGCTGGCTTTGTTCCCTGAGAGCTCTTAGTTGCATATCATCAAATACCAACCATTAGCACCAAGCAACAGCTAAAAAGGATGCTGTAATGCTTGAAGAGACCAGAAGCCAGATATGTCATGTTTAGTTACTGTTTGGAGCTTCAAAGAAGTACATCAAAGTGAAGCAAAGAAGAAGCAAGGGCCCTTTGCAAGCTGGGTCTGGGGACCCGAGTGCGGAGGTGAAGCAGAAGTAACCCACAGGGCCAAGCCAGGACCCAGTGGACCAGAATCAAATCCGAGACGCCAACAGCAAGAATCAGATGAGCCCTCGCTGGCCGCTGGGGAGGCGAGGGATGCCCAGAACTGTGAAGCACCATTACAGCCTTGAGGGAGGGAGAGCTCCGGTCCTCCCCAAAAGAAAACACAACGAAGACCCATCAACAACATTTTGAATTCGGGGATAGAAGGAGGGAACCTTCACATTCATTTGTGTGTGTGCGTGTGTGCACGTGCGTGTGTGTGCGCGCGCGTGTGTATGTGCATGCGTGCGTGTGTGCGCACGCGTGTGTGTGCACGTGCGTGTGTGTGTATGTGCGTGTGTGCACGTGCGTGTGTGTGCACGTGTGTGTGCGCACGTGCGCGTGTGTGTATGTGCGTGTGGGTGGGTGCAGATATTAGGAAACTATGTGCGGTTATACCTTCGATGTGCTGGCGCTTTTCTAGGTGCTTGGGATAAACGGACGACATAAACCAAAAACCCTTGCTCACATGGAGATAACATTGAAACCGCACACCTCAGATTGGGACTTGAATCCACGGTCTTTTAATTGAGATCACACATCTGGTCTCAAGACTTAATGAAGCTTAGGTTCTTGATGTCTCATTGCAGAAAGAATTCAGTGAGAGACAAAGTGATAGGTAAGAAGTGGATTTATTTAGAGAGAAACACACTCCACAGAGAGAGCATGGGCCATCTCAGAAGGCAAGAGGCCCTGAAATATGGCATGGTAAGTTTTGTGTTTTTTTTGCGGTACACGGGCCTCTCACTGCTGTGGCCTCTCCTGTTGCGGAGCACAGGCTCCGGACACGCAGGCTCAGCGGCCATGGCTCACAGGCCTAGCCGCTCCGCGGCACGTGGGATCTTCCCGGACCGGGGCACGAACCCGCGTCCCCTGCCTTGGCAGGCGGATTCTCAACCACTGCACCACCAGGGAAGCCCAGGCATGGTTAGTTTTTATGGTCTGGGTAATTTCATAGGCTAATGAGGGGGAAGATTATTCCAACTATTTTGGGGAAGGGGCAGAGATTTCCAAGAATTGGGCCACCACCCCCACTTTTTGGTCTTTGATGGTCAGCCTTGGAACTCTCATGGCACCTATGGGTGTGTCATTTAGCTGATATATTACAGTGAGTGTATGATGAGGCTCAAGGTCCACTGGAAGTCAAATCTTGCACCATCTTGGACCTGGTTGGTTCAAACCAGTTTTTGTCATGTCCTATGGCTATGTCATTCTTTTAAAGGTTGTGTCCTGCCCCTTTCTCTCCTGTTTCAACATTATATATATATATATATATATATATATATATATATATATATATATCTACTTTTCTATGTATATATGTGCAGAATGTATCTGTGTCTGTATTTATCAAATCACATCCACTTGAGACCATCCTAGCAGCTAATAAAGTATTGATAAACTGCTATTCTTTCTTTAAATAATAGATGATAAACATGAAATAAAGAGCCTTTTCACTGACTTTGAAGATTATATTGCAAAATGCAAAAGCACTTTGTTCCTATAGTTAGATTATTATCTTATTGATACTACAAATTGATTTAACAACTTTTAATGAGAAATGATGCTGTAGGAAGTAAACTTCTGTCCATTGAGCACTTGAGCGATTGTGACAGGAATTAGAGTTTTGCACGATCCAGGTTCTACCGCAGGCATTTCAGCACAACAGGGTAGGGCTTTGGGAGGTACTGGGTTTGGACTAGAGTTTTTGAAAGCCTGGGTTGCCTCAAGGTGTTGACGTTCTTTAGATAGAATAAAATATGTACAGTAAATGACTCATCCACTCAGTCAAAGCTTTCTTATGGGAATCCATCTGACTTCCTATTTCAAGACTTGGAAAATAATCCACTGCAGTTGAAAATGTAACCATTGTCATTTAACAACCACACTTCCTTTCCTTGAAGTTCTTTATCCTTATTTTGTTATTAAGACGTAACAGCATTTGACTGTAATAATATATGGCTGTAATACACTGCGTTTTCCAAAGCCCTTTGCAGAAACTGTGGGGAACTCTTATTCATGCTAGTGGGCAGGCATGATGGCGCAGCCTCTTTGGGAGAAGCTCGCAGTTTCTTACAGAACTAAGAACCCTCTTTTGCCGTATGATCCAGCAATCGTGCTCCTTGGTACTTACCCGAAGGAGTTGAAAACGTCTGTCCACACAAAAAATTGTGTGCAGATTTTTTTTTCATTCTTTTCTCTTTTTTAAATTTTTAAGTTTTTTTGAGGTATAGTTAATTTACAGTGTTGTGTTAGTTTCAAGTGTGCAGCAAAGTGATTCACTTATACATATATATGTATGTATAAATTCTTATGTATATATATTCTTTTTTCAGGTTCTTTTCCATTATAGGTTATTACAAGATATTGAGTAGGGTTCCCTGTGCTGTACAGTAGGTCATTGTTGATTATCTATTTTATACATCTATATGTGTATCTGTTAATCCCAAACTCCTAATTTATTCCTCCCCCGCCTTCCCCCTGTGCACTTTGCCATAAACTTGTTTTCTATGTCTGTGAGTCTATTTCTGTTTTGTAAATAAGTTCATTTGCATCATTTTTTTAGATTCCACAAATAAGTGATATCATATGATATTTGTCTTTCTCTGACTTACTTCACTTAATATAATAATCTCTACATCCATCCATGTGGATGTTTATAGCAGCTTTGTTCACAACTGCCAAAACTCGGAAACCACCTAGATGTCCCTCAGTAGGTGAATAGATAACTTAAACGGTGGTCCATCCAGACAATGGAATATTATTCAGCACTGAAAAAAAAAGAGCTATCAGGCCATGAAAAGACACGGAGGAAGCTTAAGTGCATATTGCTAAGTGACAGAAGCCAATATGAAAAAGCTACCTACTGTGTGATTCCAATGCTATGACATTCTGGAAAAGGCTATGGAGACAGTATGAAGGCCAGTGGTTGGCAGGACTTAGTGGGGAGGGAGGGATGAATCGGAGGAGCACAGAAATCTTAGGGCATTGTAAGTACTCTGTATGATACTGTCATGGCGGATACATGTCTTTATGCATTTGCCCAGAGCCATAGAATGTACGACACCGAGAGTGAACCGTGTGGTAAACGATGGACTCTGGGTGATGAAGATGCGTCCATGCAGGGTCATCAGTTGTTACCAGTGCACCATCTGCTGGGGGATGCTGATGCTGGGGGAGTTCACTGGAGGGGGCACAGGGGCTGTATTAGAACTCTCTGTACTTTTGCTCAGTTTTTCTGTGACCTTAAAACTGGTCTAAAAAATAAAGTTTATTCGTTTAAAAAAAGAACTTAACAAAAACTGACTGTGGGTTTAATGAAGTTGACCATTCAAAGATGACCAATCAGACAGGCGTTTTTCTCACTTTGCCCGAGTGACTGATAACAAATCTGTACAGAGATGTTTGTGGGTAGGGCCTTCAGCTCCCCGCCGAACACGAGCGTCTTTTTTGCTTTCTGCAAGATTGGCTGGTGCAGCCATGGTGCATGCCCCCCACCCCTTTTGATGCCCTGAAAGCAGCATTGTGTAAGTGCAGCCTCCGTGCCCGTTGGCAATGTTCACTAATTGTTGACAGTGCTCTAATTTTTACACTCTCTTTAAAGGATCTTTGTGTGTGCTGATTGCAGAGGTAATATTTCTGGTATCAGTAACCATGGGAATGAATCATCTGTCAGAATGGGTGCCAGCTGCACCAGTGTCTGGATAGCAGCATCCCCTGCGTCTGCTAACGAGCCACTTCCCATTTGCTGGAGGGAGGACATTCCCACTTTTTCACGTTTGCTTGGGTTTGGTTAAGGGCTCTTCCTTGAGAACAACATTAGATAAAATAAATCCCATTTGCTAAAACCTGGATCTTAAGAGGAAAACATCCCTAGTTTCAGAAAGTAGAGCAAGCCTTTTGTAGAACGAAAAGCCCTTGAAGGTTGCGTGGGGAGGCCGACCCACCCGCACTCCCCCCGGGCCTTGTCTCCAGCCCCCAGCATCGCATGGAGTCTGTTCCAGGCGTGCAGAGAGCTTTCCATCAACATTCTCCTCTGGCCACTGGAGAAAGGAGTGTAAATATTTCAAAGATTGCTGTTATGAATAATTGAAGAGAAATACAGAAAAAAGCTCCTAAACTCTCTTTGAAGTATGTAATGAGAGCTTTGAAATATGGTAGCATTTTGCCTTATCAGATTGAACTCTTTTCTGTGGGAAGATTGAAGTGGAAATGTGAGCCATTGTTTTCCTCGATGCCACTGACTAATGAAGGGACCAGGAGAGACGGAGAGCTTCCTGACCTTGGCAGAGATCAGAGCCTGCAGGAACGGATGCCCTTTGCATCCATGAACAGACAGGAGACCCTTACCAGCTTTTTCAACACTTGAATCCCTAACCACGGCTGCTTCAGCCCAGTGGCTTTTTTGCACAGAACTAAGGAAAACTGATATCCAGAATACCCGCTGAGTATCCTTTTTTCCTAGTCATTTAGACACGGACACGGGGTCATATGGTCCTGGTGTGGACCCTGGTCTTTATGCTGAGTGCTCACCAGCAGAGCAGCGTGTGAGACGCAGCACGTGTGTATATAAGGCTAACCTGTGGCGCTTTCCATGCCGTTCTGTGTGCTTTACACATGCCCACTTGTTTTCTCCTTCAGCTCACTCTTTGATGGGGACGTCATTATTTCCATTTTACAGATGAGAAGGCAGGTACGCAGGTTAAGTAACTGGTCCAAGGTCCCCTGGCGGGTAAATGGCAGTATCAGGGTTCATATCCAGGAAGCCTGAGTGCAGAGCTCTTGATATTATCTATCTCTCTGTCTCTCTGTCTCTCTGTCTCAACACTGTACTGTGTAAGGAGGCACCCAGGCAGGCTCGATTTCAAACCTCAGTGCTGCCACTTGCAGCTTGTCCCGTATAAATCCCTTTATCTCACTGCATCTAGGCTTTCTTCCCCATGAAATGGAAATCCTAGGCCCGGCTTCACAGGGTCCTTGGAAGCATCAGATGAGATTAGACAGCGTCTTCCCTGGTGGTCCAGTGGTTAAGACTCCACTCTCCCAATACAGGAAGCCCGGGTTCAATTCCTGGTCGGGGAACTAGATCGCTCAATGCATGCCGCAACTAAGAAGCCCACATGCTGCAACTAAGACCCAGCGCAGCCAAAATAAATAATAAATAAATATTTTTAGGTCTTCCCTGGTGGCGCAGTGGTTGAGAGTCTGCCTGCCGATGCGGGGGCCATGGGTTTGTGCCCCAGTCTGGGAAGATCCCACATGCCGCGGAGTGGCTGGGCCCGTGAGCCATGGCCGCTGAGCCTGCGCGTCCGGAGCCTGTGCTCCGCAATGGGAGAGGCCACAGCAGTGAGAGGCCCGCGTACCGGAAAAAAAAAAAAAAAAATTAAAAAGATGAGATTAGGCACATAAAGCCTTTTAGAAAATCTAATGTGCTGTGCAGATGGGTGATGTACAGGTGAAGATGATAACTATAATTATGATTGCTGGAAAGGAGAATCATAAAAAATACATCCCTAAAGGATATTAAAATAAGTGATAAGGATTCAAGTTTCTCAGAATTAGGTGATTAAGAACTCACTTATTTCAAAACATTGTTCCTATTGAATTAGTTCGTAAGTTCAAAATGCATCGTTCCAGGACAAGTCTGAGTCAGACACATTAAAAGTAGGGTCTTGGGCTTCCCTGGTGGCGCAGTGGTTGAGAGTCCGTCTGCCGATGCAGGGGACACGGGTTCGTGCCCCGGTCCAGGAAGATCCCACATGCCGCGGAGCGGCTGGGCCCGTGAGCCATGGCCGCTGAGCCTGCGCGTCCGGAGCCTGTGCTCCGCAACGGGAGAGGCCACAACAGTGAGAGGCCCGCATACCGCAAAAAAAATATATATATATAAAATAAAAGTAGGGTCTTGGGATTTCCCTGGAGGTCCAGTGGTTAGGCTTCTGCGCTTCCACTGCTGGGGGCGCAGGTTCGATCCCAGGTCGGGGAACTGAGATCCTGTGCGGATAGACCAAAAAAAAAAAAAAAAAAAAGTAGGGTCTTGCCCTGTCATGGTTATTGTCGGAAAATGTCCATCCTTTTCAGAGGGATTAATATGTCGCTTAAGAAAACAAGCCATAGGTCCTTTTCTATATGCTTTGAGGCAACTTAGTGTAGGAACGAGAAACAACTGGCCAGCGAAGTGAGGCCCTTGATGGGAGCTGGTGGAACCAGAACAGTGCGACTCAGTGGTTAGCGCTTCAGCTGATGCAGGGAGGGGTTACAGCTCGGCTGCAGCTCGGGGACTTGGGGAAGGACAACATGAAGTGGCATAAATGGGACCGAGTACACGGTTTAAGGCTTAGCTAGCAGGATGTGTTTGGGAGGGGAGGGAGGAGTTAAGAGAGGGTGAGGGAAGGGCAAAGAGAGACAGAAATGAGAGAATTTCGAGTTTCAGGCTCAGTAAAGATCTCATGTTCCACAGCAGGGGGCTCATTTTTCTTCCTTGCAGAAATGGTAACCCGACTCTGATTTCCCCTTCAGATGTATTCCCAGTAGAAGAAAGAGCTGCAAGAATATTTACTATCCTTATGCTTTTCTCTTAAGTGAACTCAAATGATCACTTGCTTTATTATTTTTTTATTTTATTATTTTATTGAAGTATAGTGGGCGTACAATATTATATGTTACAGATGTGCAATATAGTGATTCACGATTTTTAAAAGTTATATTCCTTTTATAGTTATTATAGAATATTGGCTATATTCCCTGTATTGTATAATACATCCTTGTACCTTATTTATTTTATACCTAATAGTTTGTACCTCTTAACCCCCTACCCCTATATCGCCCTTCCTTTCCCTCTCCCCACTGGTAACCGCTAGTTTTTTCTCCATATGTGTCAGTCTGCTTATTTTTTGTTATATTTACTAGTTTGTTGTATTTTTTAGATTCCACGTATAAGTGATATCATACAATATATGTCTTTCTCTGACTTATTTCACTTAGTCCATCCATGTTGCTGCAAATGGCCATATATATATATACACACACACACACATACACACAGACCACATCTTTATCCATTCATCTATTTATGGGCACTTCGGTTGCTTCCGTATCTTGGGAATTGTAAATAATGCTGCCGTGAACAGTGGGGTGAATCTATCTTTTTGAATTAGCATTTTCATTTTTTCCAGATATATACCCAGGAGTGGTATTGCTGGATCATATGGTAGTTCTATTTTTAGTTTTTCGAGGAACCTCCATACTGTTTTCCACAGTGGTTGCACTAATTTACATTGCCACCAACAGTGTATGAGGGTTCCCTTTTCTAATAATCACTTATTTAAATGGAGATTTGTTTTTTGAACTTAGCTACTAGTGGCCAATAGTATTAAATCTTTTATTATCATAGCTGTATTCCAGAATCCAATTGACAGGTGGAAAATGTGGAGACTTTGGTCTTCCTAGCAGTGAATCACAGTGGAACCAGCTTTACTGGTGTTATCCTTTCAGAGATCATGACTATATTCCCTTGAAAAGTCAATTTTAGCATTGAGTGCCTGAGTCATGAGTGCTCACAGTTTGGAAAAGCAGAGAACAGGTAACAGGGTCTTTTCTGGCACTGGTGAGGGTGGGAACAGAACAGTCCTCTTGGCGGTGGAGCATTTTTGAGCACATTCATCCCACTTCAAGACCTTTGCATGTCTTAGAAGGGTCCATTGGTAGAGACGCAAAAGGACAGATGGTGCGTGAAGGAGAGAGACCGATACCGTAGAACATGAATTTGCTTATTAAGAAGTCAGCTGCTTGAGATACCATGGCAAGGTTCCACGGAAGATGCATGGGGTGTGATTCAAAGAGGAGAGGGATTTCCCAGCTGCTCGCTCTGAAGTCAGGATTTGTCTTTGGATCACCATAATTTACAGTCATTTTCTGAAAGCCTCCTCTGTGAGTCTGGGATTCTCGCGTCGATTCCTTGGCCCTCACTTCCAGGCCACTACTCCGGGGCCCTGCCCCTCCCATGGATGCCCAGAGCAGGTGCCCAGAGCAGGAAGCATTGATCTGGCTTCTCCCCCTCTCTGGGCCCCGCGCTGGGCTTGGAGGGGGACACGGGTGACTAGGAGACACGGCTCTGTGAGCTTGTAGGTCAGAGGAGACTAGGGGGTGGGGGAGATGCCCTGTGGAGGTGGAGACAGCAGATGTGAGCACACGAAGCGGCCTCCCAGGCGTAGGACATCAGGGAGCCGGGATGGGGGAGGACTGAGGCAGCAGATGTGAGCAGGGAGATTTTTGTGTGCAGACGTCTGGCTTTTAAAACACCTCTGGTGAAGCAAAACACACGGGGGGCTGAATCGACCCCCTGGCCGGCCAGCTCTCACATCACCATGAGACGTGGGAGCCCAAGAGGCTGGAGGAAGAACCGGTCCAGGACACACTTGTCCTGTCCCCTTCCCCCTCAGAGCAGTAGACTTAGGATGTTAATATTAACAAACAAAACACTCCAAGGAGAACAAAAAGCAAATATGAACAGCTTAAGCTCCTACGCAGCCTCAGCACACGGTGGTGAAGCCTACAGCATCGGGATGTCGGTTTGAATCCTGGTCTGGGGCTGGCTGGCTGTGTGCACATGGGGAGCCACGTCACCTCAGCCTCTTGGTTTTCTCATCTGCGAGATGGAGGTAATAGTAATCACCACCTTACAGCTGTCACGAGGATCAAATGAGTTGATACACGTGAAGGTCCTGGAAGTGTGTCTGGCACCATAGAAGTGTTAGCTGTTGTCAGAGTTATGGAGACAGATGGTTTCAGACAGGGGGGATCCCAGAAAAAGCACGAAGAGGCGACTCAGCTCCAGATGCCCTCAGTCTCCAGGCATCCTCTCCACCAGCATCTCCTCGGCTGGCTTGCGTGGTCCCTCCCCTCCCATCCTTGTCTCCATCCTTGGCTGTGCCTTCTTCCCAGATTTGAAACAGCACCACTGGAGCTGTTATGTGCATATGAGCCACCTGGAGATCTTGCTGAAATGCATATTTGAGTTTTATGGATCCGGCTGAGACCTGGGATTCCGCACGTGTAACAAGCACCCAGGTTTTGGCAACTCTGAGAAGCGAGGAACTGAAGGACACACCACCCCCACATCCTCTTCTCAACAAAATTTTGTGTCCGCTCTTGCCTTTTAGTTTCAAGTCTCCTTCAGCCCCCGAGGTGCAGCCCGCGTGCAGCATCCTTACCCTCCCTTTGCACAGCTGTCCTACGCGGCAGCCGGGAAGGTGGACCCTGCACCCACAGAGCATCCCAGCTCGGGGCATCGCTCCATCCGCCTCCCCGGCTCCCCGTGACTCAGGCCACACGTCCTGCTGTGGGAGCATCTCTTGTGAATAGAGTTTCAGAGCCATCCTCCGATCTCAAGCCACTGTGAAGAGAGTCATTTTTTTCCCAGAATAGACACAACACAACGGAGCCTTATGCGGTAGGCTTGCTCCCCCGGGACGCCCACCTTCCTGGCTCTGTTACACCCGCTGCGTGCAGTCTGCGTTCGGAAAATGTGTGAGGAGAGTGTGAAAGCATCTCCACCCCACGTGAGCGACTTGGACACAAGCCACACCTCATTTTTGCCCCAAGATGCCCAAGCCGCAGATATCCCATGAATTTATGAGAATGTCACAATTCTCTAGGCTAAAACTCCCCCCCAAATCCAGGAATATGGGACCATAAGGCCTCTCTGTGTGTTGGTACTAACTAACCAGCATCCCAGCCACAAAGTAACAGAAAAGAGTGTTATTAACAGAAAGAAGACTCTGTGAATGTATTTTTTTAATGGGAAAATGGCAATTCTCAAAGCACAATAACATGACATTGTATTCCAAAGTTCCAGTGTAGGTAGCCCCAGTGCCACCGATACTTTGTCAGGGTCAAGGTCTCTTAGGGGAGTTTTACGGTTGGTCTCCATCCCCACCCGGACCCCATACAGCTTCAGGAATTAGCTATCACATCAGTGACCCTCCTGGTCAGTATCTTGTTTGATCGTGGACCTGTCCATTCTGCAAACATTTATTTCAGCCTGTTCACTGGCTGACGTGTGGGAGTGTAGACAAGAGAGTAGATTCGAGGTGGAACAAAAGGAAAGGAAAACACAGATGACGTGGGTGTCGTGTGATGGGAAGTTTGGGAAGAACAGAACTGAGGTCTGGTATGGATCCTGCCCCCCAGCCAGCCCCTTGGGAAGTGTGCTCTACACACCCAGGGAAGATTCTAGACCATTCTGGTGGAGGATACAAAAGGTTTCTTGTGGAAAAATGGGGTTTTAATTACACAACGATCCTGCAGGTGCAGGAGCACGTTTCCCATGTGATGTTACAGAGACTGGCTCCTTCGTCCCCACTGAGGCCCCAGGAGAGGCACAGGGAAGGTCTGATTCTAAGTTAACCCATGAGAAACCAATCTCAGTTTTCCTCAAATTATGGCCCAGAGACCATCCGCCTTGGAATCACATGGGAGCATTTGTTTAAAAATTGGGTTCCTGATCTCAGTCAGAAGCTCTGGGGTGGGGCTCCGGAATTTGCATTTTTAATAAACTCTCCAGGTGATTTGTCAGCACATTCAAGTTTGAGAACCACTGGCTCCAGAGGTGGAGGAACTTGCCCGCCACACACACACACACATACACACACACAGACACACACACAGACACACAGACACACACATACACAGACATACACACAGGCACACACAGACACACACACACAGGCACACACAGACACAGACACAGACACACACAGACACAGACATACACAGACATACACAGACACACACATACACACACAGACACAGACACAGACACACACACACACACACACACACACACACACACACACAGCCAAGACCAGGACTCAGCCCTTCTGGTCTGGTGGGCTTCCCACTAAACCCTTCCATCACTCACTAAACCGGGGTGCCCAGCGCCATCCATTGACACTGGTGTTTCTAAGATACTTGTCAAAATTCAAGTTCTCTCTTTTTCTTTAGGGAGCAGGGTTCAGATGATGTCTTGCAGGGAATATGAGTAAAAGAAAAGTATCTCCAAAGAGAAACCCAAAGGGAATGGGTTTGGTAAATGGGTGCAGCCACTATGGGGAACAGTATGGATGTTCCTCAGAAAACTAAAAATAGAACTACCAGATGATCCAGCAATCCCATTCCTGGGCATATATCTGGACAAAACTCTAATTCGAAAAGATACAAGCACCCCAATGTTCACAGCAGCACTATTCACAATAGTCAAGAGATGGAACTAACCTAAATGTCCATAGACGGAGGAACGGATAAAGAAGATGTGGTACATATATACAATGGGATATTACTCAGCTATAAAAAAGTATGAAATAATGCCATTTGCAGCAACATGGATGGACCTAGAGATTATCATACTAAGTGAAGTAAGTCAGAAAGAAAAAGACAAACACCGTATGATATCACTTATATGTGGAATCTAAAATACAACACAAATGAACATACCTATGAAACAAAACAGACTCACAGACCTAGAGAACAGACCCGTGGTTGCCAAGGCAGGGAATGGAGCAGGGAAGGATTGGGAATTTGGGATTTGCAGATGCAAACTGGTATATATAGAATGGATAAACAAGGTCCTACTGTAGAGCACAGGGAGCTATATTCAGTATCCTGGAATGAGCCATAATGGAAGAGAATACGAAAAAGGATGTGTATATATATATGTATAACTGAGTCACTTTGCCGTACAGTAGAAATTAACACAGCATTGTAAATCAACTATGCTCCAATAAAATTAAAAAATAAAGAGAAACTCGTTTGTTCAGAGTGGCCCCTGCCGTCTTGGTCAGTTGACGTCTTAGAACCTGCCCCTCCATCCTTCTTTACCACCAAGGGAAAGAGGTTGGTTGGACCTAAAAGTTAAGTTCTACGTTTTGTGGTGAAACTCTTGCTTTACTTGTGAAGCCTGCATACTACATGCTGGGATGAAGGTTTTCCTCACGTGGGATGTCTTGTTCTTGGTGAAGGAAGCGCCTTAGTTTGAGCCTCAGCACCCACTCTGGTCCTGATGGTGACGTGGGTGACGCAGCTCCACCCCCTCTCCTCTCAGGGCTGGCTCCCAGGTGGGACATGTCCTGCAGGGCCCCTGCAGGCTTCAGGTTTCCCGGGGTGGCCCTACCTGGACAGGGTGGGCACAGCGCCCTCATTCCGGGGTCCGACACGAGGATGCCCACTCTTCCACGGCCATAAGCCCCATCCTCCAGTAATGGCCTTGTCTGTGATAAACGTGACATTTTGGTGTCCCGTCAGCCTTACTGTCTCTGTTTGAACTGAATTACCTGCATTTGACTGAGTTTGTTTCCTTCTGGAGCTAAGATGAGACAGAAGCTTGCCACCATGAGTTGTGTGAAAGGACCCCAGGTGTTCTGATGGACAGGGAAACACGGATTTGTTTAGTGGGCAAGGCTGTTCTTCCACGTGGCCTGCTGTTACTGAAGCCACAGAACCATGGCAGCCCCGAGCCCGTGGCAAACATCCCCCAACAGCCCTTGCAAAAAACAAGTCCCAAAGTCCAGGCCATGAAGACAGGTGATGTTCCTAAGAGGGGCTATGAGTCCCTGGTCTGGGAATGGTCTCCCTCAGAGCCTGCACTCTTTGACTTTTTTCACATGGTCTCACCTTAAAAGTGATGTCATCTCCTGCTCTCGCTAACACATCAGGACTTCTGAGTACCGACTAGACTGTTACAGATGCAGGATGAGTCAAGCGTGGCCCCGTAAGCGCCATATTCTAATGTCCCGAGCACAGGACGCCTATGACCTGCTTTCCTGGCCTGGGGTTTGTCACTTCCAGCCTGAGACTCCACTGGGAGGTCAGGGACTCTAGGCTGTGTTGTCTAAGCCTCATGAATATGCTGAATGTGTTGTCTGACTCTGAAGTCTGCCTGGCCCCTGCCCTCTTCCAGAGGAAAACTCCTAGAGGCTTCCGGCTGTGCAAATGTGCGGGGAAATCATTCCTTCAGACACACATCAGAGTTGACACGTGTGCACATCTGGATGCTGAGTGGACAGGCCTGTGTCCCAGCTGGAGAGTTGGAGCTGTGCCATGGTGAGAGCAACAGGGGAGCAGAGGGTGCCCGGCCAGCAGCGAGAGGCAGGTGACAGTTACGCCAACGAACACGGCAGGTGTGGGAGAAGGGGTCCTGTAGACTGGAGTGCTCAGAGGGAGGGTCTAGGGGCCACGGCCCTGCAGAGGGGATGAACTGAGGCCTGGAGTGAGGAGGGGCTGCCATGCAGGTCGCCGGCCCTGCTGGTCTTGCTTCCCCTTCCTTTTTCCCTGCCAGCTCCCACCCGACCATCACCTTCACCTTTTCAGCTCAGGAGACGGGCAGAGGTGACCCAGCCCCCAGGGAGCACACGTCCCATGCCCTCCCCCGCTCACCTTGATGTCCCCTGGGACGCCATCTACCACGTGATGCTCCTGGTTTGCACTGGGGGAGTTGATAACAGCGGGACGGCCGGTCCCTCCAGAGGCCTCCCTCCTTCCCGCCCTGTCCCCTAAGTGCCACCTCAGATTGGAGGTGACGATGCTGAGTTCTAGGGGCTGTTTCCTTTATCTGCTAGGAATGCTGGGACCAGGGCCTGGAGAGCCAGGGGTGGGGGGGGATGAGGGATTGTCGTCAGAGGGCTGGGGTCCTAGCCAGAGCCCTGGGGCCACCTGAGGGCTGGGGCACGGGTTGGGGTGGTGGTGGACCAGGCCCCGCCTTGAGGTGCAGAACGATGCCTGTGGACAAGCCGGGCTGCCATGTCCGCACAGGTGATCTGCGTCATCTTCTGTGCGACCGTGGCCACATTTTATTAATTCCAGGGCTCAATAAATGACTGTCCGTGGAATGAACGAATGGGTCATTTACTGCAAGAACTTTGGGGGTTTTCTTTGTTTCCTTTGCTTTTTGAATAATCTAAGAACTGGACAGAGTTTCTATGGAACTTGTTGCCCAAGTGGTGTTTCTTAGTGCAGGAGCCACGGCCCCTGAGTTCCAGCCCAGATACACTGGGTTCCTCTCCTTTCTCTGCTTTGATTCCTGGGCAGGTGGAGGGGGTCCAGCTGCCTTGTGGTCCTCAGCAGCCTGCCTGGAGAGCGTCCAGAGGCAGTGTCAGATGTGGTCCAAAGGGCAAACCCTACTTTACCCGTCTCTACCTTGAGGATGTGTGCTGGGTGGATGCACCTCTTTGGGCCTCAGTTTTGTCCTCTGTAAAATGGAATAGTAATCTCTCCAGAATTGCAGTGCGGGAGCCGGGCACCCATAGGCAGGCAGTCCCTGGCACCACTCTGCCCAGTGGTGCCAGGGACACAGCCAGACCTTCGTGGTGTCATTTATTTGCACACCTGTCTCTCCCGCATAAATAACTCTGTCTTTGAAACCTCAGTGCCTGACACAAAGGAAGGGCTCAGTAAATGTTTGTTGAGTGAATAAATGATCTTAAGAAGAGGGAGAGAAAGGAATAGATGAAGTACAGCAGGACCTTCAACAGGACCTGTGATGTATTTTGTTGCGCTTTGTCAATGAGCTTTTCAAATCTTATTCAGACGTCGAATCACTGGTACCAAATTTCTGAGTATGTAGGTCACTTTTAGAGAAGTGGAACTTAGCCCTGTGGGGTTTATTTCTCACCTAGAGAAAGGTGTGCCTTCTGCAGGCCCTGAGGGAGAGAGCCTCTAGAGGGTGGGTGGTGTCCCCAGAGAAGTGGGTGGGGATGAGCCAGTTCTGAGGGAATCTTGGTGTCAGAGTTTGGCCCCGGAGCCGGCCCTGCGTGGGAACCGGGTGGACCGCGTGGAGGGGAAGCAAGTGGTCATGCCCTCGGCTGTACTTGGACTAGAGGTTGTTGCCCATCGGTGCCTGAGGCGCCCTCCCCGTGGTTCTGGGGACTGGGCCCTGTGTGAGCTACAGCAGACGCCCTCACCTGGGCCTGGGATTCATTGCAGGACTGCTATTCCTCTCAATGTCTCCTTTCAAAACCTGCATGGAGAGTTTTGCTGGGGAAAGAGGCCTGGATAGAAAAACGCTTCCTCCGAAGTGAGGGCGTGCCACTGCGGAATCTCCATCACCTCTGGCTAACAAACAAAAATACAGTTCTGACCGTGTGAAGTCAGGGGCCACGGGGGCACCTAGAGCATTGTGACCTGGCACAAAGGGAAGAAGCAGCTGCCCCAGTTCCAGCAAAGCCTCTTGCTGCTTTGACAGCTCTATAAAATACAGGGTTATCTGCAAAGACGGTCAGAGGGGAGAACCAGTGTTTCCACTGCTAACACCTCAAATACCGATGGTGCACAGGAACTTGGGGGTTCTGAACTGCTTAATCACTTCACAGCAGAAGGGAGTGATTTTTTAAAAATCCCAGTGTGGCAGAACCTAAAGGAACCTGAGGGAAACATCTGGTCCAACGCCTTACTTTTGGCTGAAGGTGCAGAGGCATGGGAAGGCCCTCGGCAGGTGCAGAGCCCCCTAATTGCAGAATTGGGGTTCGAATCCCTAATTTGGGGTTCTGTCTGCTCTGCTGTTGCTTCCCCTCACTAAGATGGGGTCAAACTGTCTACTTTGTGATTTCTAAACATACATCTAGACATGCCCAGAGACCTGTGGCCTTCTAAGTTCCGCTTGCAAGTTGCACTTCATAAATTTTGCTGAAATGAGATCATCAGCCTTTGTAGGAACAGAGTCTTCCTGAAAGGACTCAACCTGACATAGAACTTGTCCGCTGGCGGCTCTTCTGGGGCATTTCACTGAGAATATGGGACTTTTCTGAGGAGTCCAGACCAAGAAGGTGCATCAGGTAGCGGAGTGACAAAGGCCCACCGGGCAGGGGCGGTGCTGGGCCTGCTTCAGAGATGAGGGAGGGGTTGAGGGCCGAGCGGGGTGGGGGTGGGGGGCTCTGCAGCCCCAGCAAGCGGGCTCCAGACTGTGTGGGCCCCGGAGGCCAACCCAGCTACGGCAGGGGGAGGGGGGAGGGGGGAGGGGGCAGCTCTTCCCGGCAGAGGGCACCTGGTGACGCTGCAGGGCGTTCAGCCGGCACTGATGGCCCTGGATGGAAACAGATAACACCTCCCACATCCTCGACCCACTGAGAAAGCTCGGCAGCCAGCCTGGGGCAGTGGGCTGGACCAAGTGAGACCTGCAGATGCACAAGGCAAACGAGAGGGATGGCACCAGGCAGGAGAGGAGAGATGTTGGGATTTCCAGGAGGCAGATGGGACTTGGCACCAGCAAAACTGAGGCCCAGAAGTGCAAAGCATTCACCAAAGGCCTGACTGGGCAGTAGAAATATAGAAAAGGGCCATTTTGATTTCCACGTACCTGCCTCTGCGTCTTGTGTGGCTGAGCACTTGTGCATTTATGTGGCACCGCGATGCTTTCAGTCTTAGGGGCTCCAAGGCCTCAACTCGTGGCTGGGGATGAGGCCGCCACGAGTTAAGGGCTGGAAAGGGAAGATGAAGCAAAGCCGCTTCGGGCGGGGGGCTCAGGACATCAGGTACTGGAATCCGGCACCCACCAGCCTCCCCTACCCTACCCTACCCCCTCCCGCCCCAGCCTGAGCTGGGTTAGGATGTGAGATACCCCAGTTTTGCCAGGATTCAACTCACTCTCCCTGCCTTCTCATACCCACGCCCTCCTCCAGACTCACACTCGTCCCCTGGCTCAGAAGGAAGGTTTGGCCCCGAGCTTTGGTGCCTGACATGCTTTTCCCAGCTTGTTGCCCACTGACCAGGGGTGTCTGGAGGAAATGACTTTGCCACAGTTAAAATCATGGTGTGTCTCTTCCTATCTCATCTCCCACCGCTTTAATTCACCTTCGTACAGATTTTCCCAAATACCCTCTCTAGTCTGACCCTGCCCGCTTGACCCAAACCCAGTCCCTTGTGTCTAAGGGCCAGTTACACCGTGTCTCCCTGTCTTTTAAAATCATTGTGTTTCCAAGTGAACTGTCATCCTCATGACACTAGCTCTGCTGGCTTCTCTGTGTCCATCCCAGGCACCCCACCTCCTAGCCACCTAGCATTATAACCATAGATCATTTTTGATTTTATCTTAGCATTTTTGTGCTGTAAATCCTTCCTTCCAATGTCTCATCACATCTGCATTTTCCTTTCTGAAAACAAAATTGCTGCAAGGATCCCGGCCCTCGCATGAGTTCATGTTTGGCAAGGATCGGTTATCAGTTGGTAAATGTTTGTTGGCAGAAATGATGAGGAGAGAGTCTGCTAGTTTGCAAGCCCTCGTTAGACGGTAAGTGACCGGATGTCAGGGGCAGTGTCTCATCCCCAGTGTATGACAATGTGATGGCACAGAGTAAGCCTTCTGAACAGGTTGATGGATGCTGGTTGGAAGGAAAAGACACATCTACCTGGTCCTATTACCGAGTCCAAGCTGATGTTACTTGCCACATACAGGCCAGTAAATTGAGAGACAAGGTGCTGGGACAAGGAATAGTGACTTCATTCGGAAATCCAGCAGACCAAGAGGACGGTGGGCTTGTGTCTCAAAGAACCATCTTCCCTGAGTTAGAATTCGGCTTCTTTTATACTAAAAGAGGAGGCAATGAAGTCCTGGTTCCGGCCAGACTCCGGAGGGGATGTGTTATTTCTTCCTTCCTGAGGTCATTCCTACCCGGGCCTAGTCAGGATGTTCCCTGTGAGCTAAGCAAAGGTGTTTTAGCTTAATGCTCATTACCTGGGGGGCAGGGGTCCCAGAGACGGGCCGTTATGTGTAATTTAAGCTTCTAGGCAACATCCCTTTAGTGATGAACTTGTAGTAGAACACAGGCTTCTCCCTGTTAACGGTCTCTACCCCTGCTAATCCACCTATGGAACTTCCATAAATAGGTTTTTTTTTGTTTTTTTTGTTTTTTTTGTTTTGCGGTACGCGGGCCTCTCACTGTTGTGGCCTCTCCCGTTGCGGAGCACAGGCTCCGGACGCGCAGGCTCAGTGGCCATGGCTCACGGGCCCAGCCGCTCCGCGGCATGTGAGATCTTCCCGTACCGGGGCACGAACCCGTGTCCCCTGCATCGGCAGGCGGACTCTCAACCACTGTGCCACCAGGGGAGCCCCATAAATAATTTTTATTTTCAGGTTTTCTCCTTCTTCAAAAATTTGTTTTCTCTTAAAAATCTTTGAGTGTCTTTTGAGAACTCGTGCATTTGGCTCAAGGCAGAGGAGAGAGGAGTGAGTGTGTGAGCGTGTGTGAGCGTGAGTGTGTGTGGTTAGAAAGACATTGAGACTAGGCTGTATGAGGAGATGGAGTGAGGACAGAAAGCAAACTGCCCATCTCACACATTTCCACCCCCTTGGAATTCAATCACTGAGGTTCTGAGCTTTGGAAATGATGACTTGATTGGTCAAGAAGCAGTTCTCTGTTTATTTCCATGGCAAGTTCTCTCTTGTGCAGCCTCCCAGGATGGGATTTACATCCAGGACTTACCTTTGAAGGATCTGCCTTTGGTAAAGGCTGAGGCTTTACCAGGTGGATTGGTGACTATGGGCTGGGCCTCTGAGAACGTCTCCTGTGCTGTCACTGAGTTAGAGAGGCCGTGTGGAGGAGGGGATGGTCAGAGCTGACCGCTGAAGTAGGGCACAGAGCGCTTACCTAGTGAGCTCTCCCGACGTGGGCTCTAACCTGCACAGAGGGAGGAGGAAGAAGCACCGCTGATGACGAAGGTGCTGACAAAGATGGAGATGATGATTTCAACAACAGAACCCTATCAGGCAGCCTGACATCCTGAGAATCAGGTGGGAGACCAATTCTCCAGCCCCATCAGTATCACCAGGAGTTGAAGCAGCCTTCAGGCAAAGAGCATATTCCCCCTTGTGGCTGCCGGGCACAGGGCTGTTTCAGCTCCTGTACTTGGAAACAGAAGCAGAGGCAGCGCGGGAAATGATTTGGAGAACTCTGATCCCATTTCTGATTTAAGTGGCCGTAGGGAAGGGAGAAGATAGGAAGGTGCTTTTACATCAAGATGGGTTCTCCCGTGAGCTACAGTAGTCATTTATAGGACAGAGCAGGAATGGTGCCTTCTATTCTATGATCAGTCCTGTGTGATTTTCCTTCCATATTTCAGGAAGCCAAGCCCTTCCCCCATAAACACCCTGAAGCCACAAATGTAGCCCTGTTGGCTTTTCCAGTAAGTGAGATTAATTATTCGGAGGTAATTTGAGTTTTAAAACCGTCTGGTCAATATTGCAGAGAATGGAGTGTCCAGATGATGGCAGCAGTGAGACACTCTCGGCCCATAGTCTTGGGACCTGCATGACTACTCACGCCAATGAAAACAATCACCAGATATAGAATAATAATAACAGATTAGCCTTTCACTCAGTATTACTGAATCACAAAATGTGAGAAATAGGGAAAAACACATTTCCTGTGATTTCCCAATTTCCAGAAAGTAAATATTGCATATGCTGTCGAAATTCATTGCTTCAATAGTGAATGAGGTCTACTGCTTAGAAATCTGCTTTTGCTACAACAGCTGGAAAACTGGAATTTTGGAAATATCCTATCAAATGTAAACTTTTGGGGAGACAGGTTTTCTGTATTTTGGTGCGTCTCAGAAAGGACACCAGTCTTTTTCTTACACAAGGAAAGACTGAACTTAGTTGTTTTATTGCCAGTATAAGAGTTAATTTTATTCCCAGAAAGACATCATTATGTGGGATTGTATATGCTCTTCTTGTTAATGTAAATAGGCTGAAGTATAAACTAATTATTATTCAAAAAGAAATGCAAGGTGTCTTCAAGAAATTTGCCTATATAAGCATGTATATATGTAAATACATATATTTATAGTTTAATACACTTTTCTACTTTAAGAATATTTAAGAGATATATATCCACCATAAATATCTGGTATACAGATATAGATCATAATTCACCTAAAAGGAAAGTTCTTTTAAGCCCAATTTCATTTTATATTAAGATTGCAGGGGCTTCCCTGGTGGCGCAGTGGTTTAAGAATCTGCCTGCCAATGCAGGGGACACGGGTTCGAGCCCTGGTCCGGGAAGATCCAACATGCCTCGGAGCAACTACGCCCGTGCGCCACAACTACTGAGCCTGTGCTTTAGAGCCCATGAGCCACAACTACTGAGCCCGTGTGCCACAACTACTGAAGCCCGCACGCCTAGAGCCCATGCTCCGCAACAAGAGAGGCCACCGCAATGAGAAGCCTGCGCACTGCAACGAAGAGTAGCCCCCGCTCGCTGCAACTAGAGAAAGCCTGCGCACGGCAACGGAGACCCAATGCAGCCTAAATAAAGAAACAAATAAATAAAAATAAATAAAATAAAAGATTGCAGATGGCTGCTGCTTTGGAGGTCTGTACCTTAGCTCAGTGGTATTTTTTAAAGCAGCTGGTCTCCATCTAGCTGTTTGTAGCTGGCAAATCCTGAAACTCATTGTGAAGCAGAGGGCACCTTACCTTAGTACATGGTCCTGAGTGATGGAAATTGCAGTAGGGACAATGCCCATTAGTCTGGATGTACCTGAAACTCCTTGGAGGGCCACAGTGGGGATGATCAGTTGTTCTTTGGAACGGACTCCGCTAACTCTTACTGTCAGCGACCCTCTGTGTGTTTCATGCTATTTTGTTATCATTCGTATACATAGGAACATATACACACATAAAAACATAACAACCCAGAACATACACACACATGAGAAAATCATTTCTGCATTTGTTTTGTCTCAATTGCAAAGGACCCAAGTTCCAGTCCCACCAGCAAAACTTCCGGGCATCGTTTCTAAATGACAGACAGAAAAGCAGGGATGACAAAGGATCCAGAAGCTTCAACCAAAGTCCCCTGCAACCTTTGCCTCCATTTCATTTCCTTGTCTGTAAAAATAAGGGCTGTGGATGACATGACTTCTGAGGGCTCTTTCAGGTTTAACATTTCAGTATTTCTTTTTCTGGAGGCATTGTGAGAGGATTAAGGATTTACTTCCTCCCCTGACTTCTGCCCAGCTCTACCAGAAGAAAGAGAGCACACTCTCTCTGCTTCAGCACATCCAGACAAGCCAGCTGAAGAGACACCACACCAAGGAAATATAGGACTTCCACCGACTTCCCAAACCTAAGTTCTCATTTGGAACATACAGCTTTTACTTTTAGATTCATAAGTCTCAGATCCCTGCAAAGGTGAATGTTGTATTTTCCGTAACTACATTCAGAAAAACAATTCTTCTATCAGTGCATATTACCACTGGCAGGAAGCCAATGTCAGCTCACTCCTGTGTAATTGATCTGTGGCATCTTAGTTTCAAGGCTTAGCCAAAGTAGTTACTAATAGATTTTAGATGACAGATATGGAATTTTCTTCTCTCGTCCTTCAGTGGGAGAATAAGAAGGATGAACTGCAATTAGGTTTTATGTCTTGATGGTAATTTTTGGAAAGCTTAAAATAATATTAAGAAAAAATATTGGAATAGGTGTATATGAACAATGTTTTAGTAGTCTGTTTAATGAACACAAATTTATTGAATTGACTTGGCAGGTAAAGTGAATATTTTCTTTCATTATTATCGAATTTCACTCAGCTGAGGATTGTGTATAAAAGCACCGCAACAATGGATGGAATGTAGTCACTCAACAAATGTTAATGCCATTTTTTTGTAGAATGTACTCGAAGGGTGATTATTTGTAATCATCTCAGGAATACCCAGATTATTTATGTGATAGCAGCTCACATTAGGAGACTAAAGATCAACAGATTGTCTTAAATCAATGTTGGCTAGTTTCACAAAGGATTTTCTTAGACTAAGGTCTGCTGAGGCCTAAGAACTTTGAAGATGAATCATCCTGGCAGTGAGAAAGTGTTCATGGTCTGTGGAGCCCATTTTATCCCATCTGGTCTGCTTTCCTTTAATTTCGGCTACAAAAGCTCAAAGACCAACGTCTCCGGGAAGTTCTGTTCTTGAAGCTTTCCTTGTAAACTCTGGAAGGTACAGGAAGCGTCACATAGGTACTAAGGGTTCATCAGATTTTCTAGTGTCACGAGATCTCTAGAAGAAATAGAATGTGTATTTTACTATAGTAAGAAACGGACCTGCCCATCTCAATAGTTAGGAAAACTTGTGAGTAGTTGTTATATTTCCTCAAGATCTGCCCCAAAAGAGCCCTCTTTCTTTAAAAAATTTATTGATGTATAGTTGATCTACAGTGCTGTGTTAAAAAGAGCCTTATTCTTGATGGACAGCTGAAACTTCTCTCAGTAAGTACCAGATGGCAGAGTCTCAGCATTTGTGACATGGGTGGAGGGACAGCAGGTTCTCTACTCATCCCCAAGGTGCCTCGAGATGTGAGCAGTAGAGAGAGGAGTACTGAGCACAAAGATGCTGGGACTTGGGGGCTCACTGATTTTGACAGAGGCAAATTCAGTGAACATTTGACAGAGAGACAGTATGTATTTTTCTAAAGGGAAACAAATGCCTTTTGGATTGTGAGATTCCTCTGACAAAGTAAATGTCAGGGTAATGCAAGTAATAGCCTATGCTATCTTCTATCACCATGGTTACTGATGTAGTGAGTCATCTTAACTCTTTGGAGAATCAGTATTGAACGGCTTGATTTTTCCATTAACAGCCCTTAGCTGTGCTCTGTTGAACATCACCCCTCCTTTCTCTCTGTGAGGAGCCAATCCGATTACATAAAACTTTAGTATTTCCAGTTATTAAAACAATCTCATTCTAAAAATAACCAGTCCTGTTTATTTGCTTTAAAACCGTATGTTAATATTATTTTACTGAGGTAAACTTTATGAAGTGAAATGCATGTAGCTTATATGCAAGATTCAATTACTTTCAACAAATGTATATACCTATGTAGGATACAAGATTAATATGCAAAAGTAAATTGTATTTCTGTGTACGAGCTCTTAAAAATCTGCAAGTGAAATTAAGAAAACAATTTCACTACAGTTGCATAAAAAGAATAAAATATGTAAGAATAAATTTACAAAATAGTGTAAGATTTGTACACTGAAATATACAGTACATTGCTGAAAGAATTTAAAGAAGACCTAAATAAAAGAGAAGACATCCCATGTTAATGGATGGGATGACTTAATACTGTCAACATGGCAATATTCCATGAATTGATCTACAGATTAAACATGACTCCTATAAAAATCCCAGCTACCTTTTTTGGGGGGCAGACATTGACAAGATGATTCTAAAGTGGAAATGCAAGGGACCCAGAATGACCAAAATAATCTTGAAAAAGAAGAACAAAGTTGGAGAACTCACACTTCCCAATTTCAAAACTTACTTTAAAGACCCAGTAATCAAGACAGTATAAAACTGGCATAGGATAGACATATAGATCGATGAGATTGAATCCGGAGTCCGGACATAAGCCCTAACATTTATTGTCAAACGATTTTTTAAATAGATCTTTATTGGAGTATAAGTGCTTCACAATACTGTGTTAGTTTCTGTTGTGCAACAAAGCGAATCAGCCATATGCAGACATATGTCCCCATATCCCCTCCCTCTTGAGCCTCCCTCCCACCCTCCCTATCCCACCCCTGTAGGTCATCGCAAAGCACCGAGCTGATCTCCCTGTGCTATGCGGCTGCTTCCCACCAGCTGACTGTTTTACGTTCCGTAGTGTATATATGTCGATGCTACTCTCACTTCGCCCCAGCTTCCCCCTCCCACGCCATGTCCTCAAGTCTATTCTCTACGTCTACATCTTTATTCCTGCCCTGTAACTAGGATCATCAGTACCTTTTTTTTTTTTTTTAGATTCCATATATATGGATTCGCATACGGTATTTATTTTTCTCTTTCTGACTTACTTCACTCTGTATGACAGACTCTAGGTCCATCCACCTCACTACAAATAACTCAGTTTCGTTTCTTTTTATGGCTGAGTAATATTCCATTGTATATATGTGCCACATTTTTTTTTTTTTTTTTTGCGGTACGTGGGCCTCTCACTGTTGTGGCCTCTCCCGCCGTGGAGCACAGGCTCCGGACGCGCAGGCTCAGCGGCCATGGCTCACGGGCCCAGCCGCTCCACAGCATGTGGGATCCTCCTGCACCGGGGCACGAACCCGTGTCCCCTGCATCGGCAGGCGGACTCTCAACCACTGTGCCACCAGGGAAGCCCCATGTGCCACATCTTTATCCATTCATCTGTCGATGGACATTTAGGATGGTTCCATGTCCTGGCTATAGTAAAGAGTGCTGCAATGAACACTGTGGTACATGTCTCTTTTTGAATTATGGTTTTCTCAGGGTATATGCCCAGTAGTGGGATTGCTGGGTCATATGGTAGTTCTATTTTTAGTTTTCTAAGGAACCTCCATACTGTTTTCCATAGTGGTCGTATCAGTTTACATTCCCACCAACAGTGTAGTTGGGTTCCCTTTTCACCACACCCTTTCCAGCATTTATTGTTTCTAGATTTTTTGATGATGGCCATTCTGACCGGCATGAGGTGATACCTCATTGTAGTTTTGATTTGCATTTTTCTTATAATTAGTGATGTTGAACATCTTTTCATGTGCCTCTTGGCCATCTGTATGTCTTCCTTGGTGAAATATCTATTTAGGTCTTCCACCCATTTTTTTAATTGGATTGTTTGTTTTTTTGATATTGAGCTCCATGAGCTGTTTGTATATTTTGGAGATTAATCCTTTGTCTGTTGTTTCATTCGCAAATATTTTCTCCCATTCTGAGTGTTGTCTTTTTATCTTGTTTATGGTTTCCTTTGCTGTGCAAAAGCTTTTAAGTCCCATTTGTTTATTTTTATTTTTATTTCCGTTACTCTAAGAGGTGGGTCAAAAAAGATCTTGCTGTGGTTTATGTCGAAGAGTGTTTTTCCTATGTTTTCCTCTAAGAGTTTTATAGTGTCTGGTCTTACTTTTAGGTCTTTAATCCATTTGGAGTTTATTTTTTGGGTATTTTTGTGTATGGTGTTAGGGAGTGCTCTAATTTCATTCTTTTACATGTAGCCATCCAGTTTTCCCAGCACCACTTATTGAAGAGGCTGCCTTTTCTCCATTATATGTTCTTGCCTCTTTTGTCGTAAATTAGGTGCCCGTATGTGCATGCGTGTATCTCTGGGCATTCTATCCTGTACCATTGATCTATATTTCTGTTTTTGTGCCAGTACCATACTGTCTTGATTACTGTAGCTTTGTGGTATAGTTTGAAGTCAGGGAGCCTGATTCCTCCAACTCCATTTTTATTTCTCAAGATTGCTTTGGCTATTTGGGGTCTTTTGTGTTTCCATACGAATTGTAAAATGTTTTGTTCTAACCTGTGAAGAATGCCATTGGTAGTTTGATGGGGATTGCATTGAATCTGTAGATTGCTTTGGTAGTATAGCCATTTTCACAGTATTGTTTCTTCCAATCCAAGAACATGGTATATTTCTCCATCTGTTTATGTCATCTTTGATTTCTTCCATCATTGTTATACAGTTTTCTGAGTACAAGTCTTTTGCCTCCTCAGGCAGGTTTATTCCGAGGTATTTTATTCCTTTTGTTGCAGTGGTAAATGGGAGTGTTTCCTTAATTTCTTCTTCTGATTTTTTGTTGTTGGTGTATAGGAATGCCAGAGATTTCTGTGCATTGATTTTGTATCCTGCAACCTTACCAAATTCATTGATTAGTTCTAATAGTTTTCAGGTGGCATCTTTAGGATTTTCTAGGTACAGTATCATGTCATCCTCAAACAGTGACAGTTTTACTTTTTCTTTTCCAATTTGTATTCCTTTTATTTCTTTTTATTCTCTGATTGCCATGGCTAGGAATTCCAAAACTATGTTGAATAAGAGTGGCGAGAGTGGACACCCTTGTCTTGTTCCTGATACTAGTGGAAATGCTTTCAGTTTTTCACCATTGAGTGTAATGCTTGCTGTGGGTTTGTCATATATGGCCTTTATTACGTTGAGGTAGTTCCCTCTATGCCCATTTTCTGGAGAGTTTTTATCATAAATGGGTGTTGAATTTTGTCAAAAGCTTTTTCTGCATCTATTGAGATGATCATATGGTTTTTATTCCTTAATTTGTTAATGTGGTGTATCACATTGATTGATTTGCATATATTGAAGAATCCTTGCATCCCTGGGATAAATCCCACTTGACGTTGATCATGGTATATGATCCTTTTAATGTGTTGTTGGATTCTGTTTGCTAGTATTTTGTTCAGGATTTTTGCATCTATGTTCATCAGTGATATTGGTCTATAATTTTCTTTTTTTGTGATATCTTTTCCTGGTTTTGGTATCAGGGTGATGGTGGTTTTGTAGAATGAATTTGGGAGTGTTTCTCCCTCTGCAATTTTTTGGAAGAGTTTGAGAAGGATCGGTGTTAGCTCTTCTCTAAATGTTTGATAGAATTCGCCTGTGAAGCCATCTGGTCCTGGACTTTTGTTTGTTGGAAGATTTTTCATTACAGTTTCAATTTCATTACTTGTGATACGTCTGTTTATATTTTCTAATTCTTCCTGGTTCAGTCTTGGGAAATTGTACCTTTCAAGAATTTGTCCATTTCTTCATGGTTGTCCATTTTATTGGCATATAGTTGTTTGTAGTAGTCTCTTATAATCCTTTGTATTTCTGCAGTGTCAGTTGTGATTTCTCCTTTTTCTTTTTCTTTTTTTTTTTTTTGCGGTACGCGGGCCTCTCACTGTTGTGGCCTCTCCCGTTGCGAAGCACAGGCTCTGGACGCGCAGGCTCAGTGGCCATGGCTCACGGGCCCAGCTGCTCCGCGGCATGTGGGATCTTCCCGGACCGGGGCACGAACCCACGTGCCCTGCATCGGCAGGCGGACTCTCAACCACTGCACCATCAGGGAAGCCCCGATTTCTCCTTTTTCATTTCTGATTTTATTGATTTGCATCCTCTCCCTTTTTATCTTGATGAGTCTGGCTACAGGTTTATCAATTTTGTTTATCTTCTCAAAGAACCAGGTTTTAGTTTTATTGATCTTTGCTGTTGTTTTCTTTGTTTCTATTTCATTTATTTCTGCTCTGATCTTTATGATTTCTTTCCTTCTACTGACTTTGGGTTTTCTTTGTTCTTCTTTCTCTAGTTGTTTTAAGTGTAAGGTTAGATTATTTATTTGAGATGTTTCTTGTTTCTTGAGGTAAAATTGAATTGCTATAAACGTCCCTCTTAGAACTGCTTTTGCTGCATCCCATAAGTTTTGGGTTGTTCTGTTTTTGTTGTCATTTGTTTCTATTATTTTTTAATTTGTTCTTTGATTTCTTCAGTGACCTCTTGGTTATTTAGTAGTGCACTGTTTAGCCTCTATGTATTTGCTTTTTTTACAGTTTTTTTCCTGTAATTGATTTCCAATCTCACAGCGTTGTGGTCAGTAAAGATGCTTGATGCGATTTCAATTTTCTTAAATTTTCTGAGGCTTGATTTGTGACCCAAGATGTGATCTTTCCTCGAGAATTTTCCATGTGCACTTAAGAAGAAAGTGTATTCTGCCACTTCTGGGTGGAATGTTCTATAAATATCAATTAAATCTATCTGGTCTATTGTGTCATTTAAAGCTTGTGTTTCCTTATTTATTTTCTGTTTGGATGATCTGTTCATTGATGTAAGTGACGTGTGAAAGTCCCCTATAATGATTGTGTTACTGTCGATTTCTCCTTTCATGATTGTTAGCATTTGCCTTATGCATTGAGGTGCTCCCATGTTGGGTGCATAAACACTTATAATCGTTATATCTTCTTGGATTGATCCTTTGATCATTATATAGTGTCCCTCCTTATTTCTTGTAACAGTCTTTATTTTAAAGTCTATTTTATCAGATATGAGTATTGCTACTCCAGCTTTCTTTTGATTTCCATTTGCATGGAATACCTTTTTCCATCTGTTCACCTTCAGTCTGTATGTGTCCCTAGGTCTGAAATGGGTCTCTTGTAGATGGCGTATATATGGGTCTTGTTTTTGTATCCATTCAGCCAGTCTGTGTCTTTTGGTTGGGGCATTTAATCCATTTACATTCAAGGTTATTATAAATATGTATGTTCCTATTACCATTTTCTTAATTGTTTTGGGTTTGTTTTTGTGGGTCTTTTTCATCTCTTGTGTTTCCTGCCTAGAGAAGTTTCTTTAGCATTTGTTGTAAGGCTAGTTTGGTAGTGCTGAATCCTCTTAGCTTTTGCTTGTCTGAAAAGCTTTTGATTTCTCTGTTGAATCTGAATGAGGTCCTTGCTGGGTAGAGTAATCTTGGTTGTAGGTTTTTCTCTTTCATCACTTTCAATATTTCCTCCCACTCCCTTCTGGCCTTTAGAGTTTCTGCTGAAAAATCAGCTGATAACCTTATGGGGATTCCTTTGTATATTATTTTTTGTTTTTCCCTTGCTTCTTTTAATATTTTTTCTTTGAATTTAATTTTTGTTAGTTTGATTAATATGTGTCTTTGTGTTTTTATCCTAGGGTTTATCCTTTATGGGACTCTCTGTGCTTCCTGGACTTGGGTGACTATTTCCTTTCCCATGTTAGGGAAGTTTTTGACTATAATCTGTTCAAATATTTTCTCAGACCCTTTCTTTTTCTCTTCTTCCTCTGGGACGCCTATAATTCAAATGTTGGTGCATTTAGTGTTGTCCCAGAGGTCTCTGAGATTGTCTTCAATTCTTTTCATTCTTTTCTCTTTATTCTGTTCCTTGGCAGTTACTTCCACCATTTTGTCCTCCAGCTCACTTATTCGTTCTTCTGCCTCTCTTATTCTGTTATTGATTCCTTCTAGTGTAATTTTCATTTCAGTTATTGTGTTGTTTATCTCTGTTTCTTTGTTCTTTAGTTCTTCTAGATCTTTGTTAAACATTTCTTGTATTTTCTCAGTCTGTGCCTCCATTCTATTTCTGAGATTCTGGATCATCTTTTTTTTTTTTTTTTTTTTTGCGGTACACTGGCCTCTCACTGTTGTGGCCTATCCCGTTGCGGATCACAGGCTCTGGACACGCAGGCTCAGCGGCCATGGCTCACAGGCCCAGCCGCTCTGCGGGCATGTGGGATCTTCCCAGACCAGGGCAGGAACCCGCGTCCCCTGCATTGGCAGGCAGACTCTCAACCACTGCGCCACCAGGGAAGCCCCCTGGATCATCTTTATTATCATTACTCTGAATTCTTTTTCAGGTAGATTGCCTATTTCCTCTTCATTTATTTGGTCTTGTAGGTTTTTACCTTGCTCCTCCACCTGTGACATATTTTTTTGCTGTCTCATTTTTTTTTTTTTTTTAATGAGTGGGATTGTATTCCTGTCTTACTGGTTGTTTGGCCTGAGGCTTCCAACACTGGAGTTTGTAGGCTGTTGGGTGGAGCTGGGTCTTGGTGCTGAGATGAGGACCTCCTGGAGATCTCACTCTGATGAATATTCCCTGGGGTCTGAGGTTCTCTGTTAGTCCAGTGATTCCAACATTGAACTCCCACCACAGGAGCTTTGGCCCAGCCCCCAGTTCATGAACCCAGATCCCACAAGCCATATGGGGTGGCAAAAAAAAAAAAAAAAAGAGAGAGAGAGAACAATAACAAGGTAAAAAATAAAATTAGACTAGGAAACTAACAGATGTCTTAGAAAGAATATAAAAATAAAAATACACATGAATCAACAACCGGAAGGTACAACACTACCACAATAGTAAAAAAGGGGAGGAGGAAAAAGAGAAAAAAAAAAAAAACGATGGGGGAAAAGCTCTTGGCTGTGGAGGGCGGGGCCTAAGCACGGGCGAGGTTTGGGCAGTGGGTGGGGCCAATGCTCAGGACCCACAAGATTGGAAAAGGCCCTGGGGGCCGTGGGGGGTGGGGCTTAGGCTCAAGGAACAGAAGCGGCCCAAGCGTGCCCCCGACCCCTGGTCTCAGAGGGCAGGGACCTCACCTGGGAGCCCAGCAGGCTTCCTGGGCTCGAGTGGGCGGGGCAAATGCCCTCCTCTCCTGTTCCTCTGTCCTGGAGGGCCCCTCCGTCCTGCCTCTCCTGATCTCCCAGGCCTCCCTCCTATGCCCCCAAGGACCCACAAGGCCTGGAGGGGGCTTTGTAGGGGGCGTACCGGTCTGGGAACTCAGCAGGCTCTCCCGCCCGAGTGGGCCAGGCCATCGCCCTCTGTTCCTCTCCCGCTCCTCCCGGAGGGTCCCTCCCACCTGCCTCTCCTGATCTCCCCGGCCTCAGGGGCGCTGACCCTGTCTGGCCTCTACTTCTCCTCCCCCCTCAGTTCCCCTAGTCCTACTGGTTCACTTGGGGGTTCCTCCTGTCTCCTCGGGCGTCAGGGTCCCCCACCAGCAGCTGGCAGGCGCCCTAGTTGTGGGGAGATGCTAACTCCCTGTCTTCCCACACTGCTATTTTTGTCGATCGATTTTTTACGAGGGTGCCAAGACCATTTAATGAGAAAAGAATACTCTTTCCAACAAATGGTGTTGGGACAATTGGATATCCACATTAAAATAAAGTTTGACTTTTACCTTATACCATATACAAAAGTTAACTCAAACCATATCATAGACTTACATGTAAGAACTAAAACACCCTGAAGCAAACTCAGGAGTAAATATTCATTACCATGAGTTAGGCCTTGATTGCTTAGATATGACACCCAAAACACAAGCAACAAAAGAAAAAAAATAGATAAATTGAACTTCATCAAAATCAAAAACTTTTGTATTTTCAAAGCACACCATCAAAAGAATGAAAAGAAAACCCATAGAATGGGAGGAAATATTTGCAAGTCATATCTGACAAGGGGCTTGTATCCAGAATATATAAAGAACTCTTACAACTCAACAGTAAAAAGACAACCTGATTAAAATATGTTATAAAAAATGTATACACCTATGTAATCACTGACTTGTTCATTTTTAAGCTTCAAGCTCGTGTTCAATTCATATCCTTACTCCAACTCCAAGCTAGACTTTTGTTCTCTCCTTCTACCCCATTCCAGATCCCTTACTGGGAGGGCAGGGAGAAGGGAGAGAAAAAGATATTGTCTTCTTAGTTGACTGTCTGTTGCAGGTTATGAGGTCCTCCTTGATTGGCTGTGACTTCTCTTCTAGCCCGTTGTCTACAGGCTTGATATGGACAAGGCTCTGTCCAGTAGGAGCTGTTGTCTTCCAAACTCTTCTAAACTTTGGGGCGCTCTTGGGAGCCTTAGCCACATCTCTGGACTATTAGCCAGCTGATGGCGTCAGCTGCTATTCCTCTGATGTGTGAAACTCTGAGGTCCTACACACCCCTGTCTCATCTGTCTTTCATGGTCCCCAGACAGTACAATATTGTGGGGATAAACACATTCCCTGATACCTAGGTGCTTAAAATCTTGTTGAGGGAATGGTATTGAATATCACTGGTGGTCAACCCAACATCCCTTTTCTAGGCCCCCTTTCTCTTTCTAAGCAGCACCCTGATTCTTTTCCCCGCTATCCAGCTCATCGTCAGTCCTGGGGTTGGTACTCCTTAGACCAAACCCATCTTTGCAATCTCACTGATCCTTCCCTCCTCCAGCCAGCACTTGGTTTAGATGGAACTAGGACAAAACTTGGGCCAAGTCTCACTTCTCACGAGAAGTGATTTGCTGGAGGTTCTGGGGAAATTCTTCCTTACTATTCCGGGAGATCTTCCAGTAGCAATTCTGCCCACAAGGATGAGGAAGAAAGTAGCCTCCCCTGCAACTGTCTCACCCCCATGCATCCCTCTGGTGGTACAGAGGTGAGATGGAATGGTGGGATACCTCGGTGCAACTGGTCAAACAACCAAGAAGACCTTAGGGCTTTCCTTTAGGGAGGCCATATATTTCTTGGCTCTTTAACCCAGTTGGAGTTGGATTTTCTGATGTTTTCAATCAAAAGCAAACTAACTGAGTCAGAAGCAAAACAGATATGAAGGGCAAAACCATCACTTACAAGATGGGGGGGGATCAAAACTCAAAGCTGTTCGTTCTTCCATCTCACACTACGAACCTAACTAGCAGTGTATCCTCACACTTGCAGACAATTAATTAGGGGTGCTTGCTACCGAGCGTGATGTTCCCCTTACTAAGAAGGTTTCTTGGTTTTAGATTAGTACCAGTCTGTCACTAGGGCAGGAGCTTGGTTTCGCAATTCTGAGGGGAATGTGTTGCTCTCGCTTCTCCTCCTCCTTTAATTTTTAAAAGTCAATGCATAACTTACAAACAATATGGTGCACACATCCTAAGTGTGCATCTTGGTGAATTTTTAGTTTTACTGTATTTTAAAAAAATTTTATTTGGAGTATAGTTGATTTACAATGTTGTGTTAGTTTCAGGTGTAATTTTTAAACGTGTATATACTTATTCATCTACGACCCAGATGAAGATATAGAAAGTTATCAGCGTTCCAGAAAGTTCTCTCTTATCTCTGTTAGTCAGTGCTCCCACCCCTGCAAAGTTTAGCTGCTATTCCTTTTCTTTCACCGTAGATGACTGTGGCCTGTCCTTGACCTTCATAGAAATGGATCACAGAGCATAGACCTTTTCAGTTATGATTTCTTCAGTTTAGCACAGTATCTGCGGATGTCATCCATGTGAATGCGTTCATCGTAGTTTGTCTTTTCGCCTCACCGCTGTGTGCTGCTCCATTCTTTAATATCCCTTTAATTAATTTATTTATTTTTGAATTTATCCATTCTTCTTCTGATAGGCATTTGGATTTTCCCGTTCCAGGGTGTTATGAGTAAAGCTGGTACGAACATTCTTGCCCGTGTCTTTTGGATCTAGGAACTCATTTATGTTGGGTAGACGCATACAGATGGAGATGCTGGATCATGGTACGTACATCTGTTTTTGTAGAACGGCAAGCAGCTCTCCAGAGTGGTTGCCTCCATTAATACTCCACTAGCAATATAACCACATTTTATTTGCTTCACACCCTCTCACTTGGTTCTGTCAGTCGTTTTAATTTTAGCCATTCAGGTAGGGACGTAGTGATCTAACTGTGGCTTTAATTTGTGCTGTCGTGATGACTATACATGATGTTCAACATCTTTTTAGTACTTTCTGTCTATTTGGATATTTGTTAACTGCCTGTTTGAGTCTTTTCCTCATTTGATAAAGTAAAAATGAAATAAAATTGGATTGAATTTTACTATTATTTTGTAGTTCTTTGAAGAGTCTGAAATGAGTACTTCATCAGACATATGGACTGCAAATATCTCCTCCCCGTCTGTGACTTGCCTTTTTGCTTTCAATGTTGTCTTTTTTGAACAGAAGTTCTTAATTTTTTTTTTTTTTTGCCACATTGTGCAGTTTGTGGGATCTTACTTCCCTGACCAGGGGTTGAACCCAAGCCACAGCTGTGAGAGCGCCGAGTCCTAACCACTGGACTGCCAGGGAACTCCCAGAAGTTCTTAATTTTAATGAAGAGCAACTTATTAATCTTTTCTATCATGGCTACTTCTTTTTGTGCCTTGGTTAAGGAATTTTTGCCCACCCTCAATCCTAAAATTTGTATGAACCACAAAAGACCCCAAATAGCCAAAGCAATCTTGAGAAAAAAGAACAAAGCTGGAGGCATGTCTTCCTGATTTCCAACTATATTATAAAACTATAGGAATTAAATGCATTCTTTACATGAAAAAATTCTGACTCTACAGGTTTTTTGTTCAGTGTTATTAACAAATACCTAGCCCACCTCACTTCCCAATATCTTTTAGTCTTGAGGGAGCAGGAGAGTTGAAATCCTTCTCCTTTGTGAACCTTGTCGATTTGCACGACCTATCCAGAGGACTCCGCGCTGACGGATGCTACCTGGACAGTGATCTAACCTGCAAAGTTTGCCCAATTTTTCAACACTGGCATGATACCTAGACCTGACGGAAATTCTGCTGCACATCCAAGATGTCTGATTAAGACAAGATTAACAACTAGCTGTGTCCTTATGCCAAGTTCATTATTCCTGCATCCGAACAGGAGGTAATTTCTCAACCTGCTTGGCTGTCTTCCCTAGGAAGAAATGAGCCCTCACGTGGAATTTCTCTTGGCCCCTGCACTGGAGGCGAGCAGTGGCATTTGTATTTGGTGGGCGAAGCCCAAGAGAGAAAATCCAAAATGGAGCTCATGCAAATGAGTCAGTATTGGGCAAAGACGTTGAAATGAACTCCGTGCCTCCTGATTCCCTTTCTGTGGAGTGCGTCTGGGGAATCTGGGTGCAGCAGAGAGCCCTGGGGCTGTCCTATCCTGGTGGCGTCCATGGCTCTGGAGCAAGGGCTCTTGGACTTGAGATCTTCTTCCTTGATCAAGGAACCACTACTCAAGTCTTGTCTGTTTCCTGATCTTTAAAATATGCAAAGAAATAGTATCTGGGGGTGAACTAGATGAGAAAATTAGTATAACATGTTTATTATGGTATCTGGTAAAGTAAATGCTTAATGAATGATAGCCATCATTAGATCTGCTCAAAGCTCCTTTGTTCTAGTAAAATGGGTGTGGGAAGTAGATGCCTCAGCCTTGCTGTCCAATATGTGACACCAGCCGCTTGTGACTACCGGGCTTTTGAGATACGGACATCTGAATCGAGATGTACTGTCAGTGTAAAATGTAAAATTACCGCCGGACTTTGAAGTCTTAGTTTGATTTTTAAAAAAGAACGTAAAACATCTCATGAATAATTTTTATATTGAGCACACGTTAAAACAATATCTTGGATGTATTGGCTTAAAGAAAACAAGCTATTGAAATTAATTTTACCTCTTTCTTTTTATTTTTTAATGCAGCTACTAGAAAATTCAAAATGAAACACGGGGCCACTTTACAGTTCTGGCCCGAGAGCTGGCTTAGGCGGTGTCCACGCAGACCTGGGCAGTGGAGGCTACGCGTCCCACCTGCGCACCAGTGAACGCGTGAAAGGTCGCCCCGCACTACTGAGTCGGACCCGTGCTCAGCTCTGGCGTAAGTATGACGTGTTCTTGCGCCGACATGGTTCAAGCCCCAGGGAACCCACGTTTTACATCCTAATGCATGCATGTTGGGGGCACTGCCGCTGACTTTGGAGATGGACCTTGCTCCAGATTAACAGGAGGGATCGAGGGCCAGGGGTTGGGGGTGGATGAAGTATTTTGATAAAAGACACCTAACTTAACAAAGGTGTCCTCTCAGCGAGCGTGCGATGGGTTTTGTGTAACAGAGCATCACTTGCCCGGGGTGCGCACATCTTCCTTTCCCCGCCGCGGTCCTGATGCATCGTGAATGCATAGATGCACGCTGGGCGGAGGAACCCAGTGGACGCGCGGAGCCCCAGATCCTCTTCCCAGCCGCACACCCTACCCCTCCCTGGGGTCTCTGACAGGTGCTCACACCTGTGACCATCCCAGACACCTGTCCTCGGGATCCTGGGAGGTTCCGGAGCCCCCATAGATGTGGCCAAAGCTAGACTTGCCGTCCCTAACGCAGGAGTATTCTACAATATTAACATGTATGTGTATATATGTGTTTCGGTGTATACGTAACGTGTGAGTATTTATCAACTTTACATTAGCAGCTAGATGGGCATGAAACACTAGACCTGTGATAGCTTTATTTGTATAAATATGGTATATGTTTTATATATTTGTATATATATTATCCTTTGTGATAATATTTAATGAAATTTTGGAGAGAACATGATTTTCAGCTTTACTTAATTTATTTTGGATTAAAATTTTGATCTTAATTAACTATAACTTATATCTTGCCTTTACATTTTAATAGTCAATTTTAATACGATAAAGCTAACTTTTTTGGGAAAATGTATATTAAAATAATTTAATTTCTTCATGTACTCTTCATCATATATATTTAAAATTTTCACACTTCAGCTACACTTACATTTTAGTTTTAATCCCTTAGACAATAATTGTCGAAGAACACAAATTCTGTCAATGGCTTGATGATGAAAACCTAAATAGTGATTTTTGGACTTGAGTCCAAAATATAAAAATCATAATTCTACACATCTTTTTCTGTTCTCCTGTTATGAAGCTCTATTGGACAAGGCAACGGATAGACCATTTTATTTATCTGTTGGTTGAGTTATAACTTTTAGTATTTATAACTTTTAAATACTTGGACAGGTAGTAGGTGAGCCTCTGTTCCCTAACTGCAGGCCTGTAAATATCAGGAAGTGCCAGTCTGGGAGGCTAGATGGGCTTTTGGTGGCACAACTGATTTTTGACGTTTGTTCCATAAGCTATTTTATAAAATGCATTAGAAGGAAATAGTTCCTTTTAAATTGCTGTGACATTTCCTTGGAGGATGTGTGTGTTTCTCCCCAACTTCCTACGCAGACGCGTGTGCCTGATCACTGCAGCCTCCTGGGCCATGTTCTCATGAGTGTCCTGGTGTAATGTTAGTCATATCATGGTATATTTCTAAGAATGCGTAGTGCCTACGGATTCTTTTTTTTTTAAAAATAAATTTATTCATTTATTTATTTTTGGCTGTGCTGGGTCTTCATTGCTGCACGCGGGCTTTCTCTAGTTGCGGCGAGCGGGGTTACTCTTCGTTGTGGTGCGCGGGCTTCTCATTGTCGTGGTTTCTCTTGTTGTGGAGCATGGGCTCTAGGCACGCAGCCTTCAGTAGTTGTGGCACAAGGGCTCAGTAGTTGTGGCGCATGGGCTCTAGAGTGCAGGCTCAGTAGTTGTGGCGCACGGGCTCAGTTGCTCCGCGGCATGTGGGATCTTCCCGGACCAGGGCTCGAACCCGTATCCCCTGCATTGGCAGGCGGATTCTTAACCACTGTGCCACCAGGGAAGTCCCATGCCTACGGATTCTGTTTTTAATAAATTCCATTGGAAGCTGCTTAATGGTTTCTCCTGCTTACTGACTTCCTGCCCCTTGAAAGCACATCTGTGTCCACTCCTCAAATACTGTGAATACTGCATGAGGTAGAAAGCCCATGATACCTGTATTGATGCTGTAAAAGTACCTCCATCTTTCTTTGGTCTAAATGCACTAATCTAGGTGCACTCTGTCTATTTAGGCAGGCGTATTCTGGGGAGTCACGGCTGGACCTTCTGAATTGCCCTCGATCGAAGCCCCAGATTTCTCGTTCCTTCGGCCAGGAGAGCTCATCACCCAACAGATACAATCCCTTTCTGATATACACAGTTTCTTGCCTTTTGCAGGAGAATGCTTGTCTCAAAAGCTGTGTAACCTTCTCCTTGAAGTGACAGCCATCGTATTTATATGTACATACATTTAAAAGGCTAAGCAATAATTCTTGAAAATATTCTGTCTCATGGCAAATCCTGGTGAAGCAGAAGCACTGACAGGTCCTTAGCAAAGTACGTTCTGAGCCTTTTTCTCAGTGTCTGTCTCCTTTACGTTGACTGTTAGGTGGTATTTGGTCACCACTTTCCTTTGGTTGGAAATAAAAGCCAAGGGACAGGACAGGTAGCTCATCACTTTTTTATCCAGGGTGCTTAACCACGTGACTCCTCCCAAATTATTTACAATAAAAATGATATGTTATTATAATGGCCATTAGCCCAGTGGTAGATCCCAAATGTGTCTGGACTTTCATCTAGCCCCGGGTGTTTTGTGTCAACATACGTATGTGTATGGGCCCGAGAAGAGTGGCTCATTATAGAGGATTGTGTGCAGTTCTGTGTATGTCTTAATGGGCGTGTGATTTCGGAAAGGAGTCCCTGTTTATTTAGAAGCTTCTTCTTTTCGAATGTCTTAGACTTGACGTATTCTAAAGGCTAATGTTAAATGTTAACTGGCTAGTGTCAACTTAAGTCTAATGATAAAATCAGACTTGACTGTAAGTTTCTGATCGAATTGCCGGCCTATCTTTCCCAAGGCAGGCCTGTCCCCTCCGTGGACTTTGGTCTCCTTGGAGCAGCATAATTACTTCCCATCTCCCATCAATTGCATTGCCCAGAAAGCCCTGGTAGCTTTGCCTTTTGCCATTAGGTGTGATGCCCCAGGCAGGGATTCCCCAGCGAGCTCTTGGAAAAGAGGACAGTTTTGCTTACCATTCAATGACCCAGTTTTCCCAGCGGTAGTAGCAGCCACGGTCAGCCCGAGGGAAACTAAAAACTAAAACTGAGGTTTGTCAGGTGCAGCCTCTCGCCGTGGTGGGGAGAAATGAAATCATCCTTTCGGGGGTGCCTTTTCTTCCCTTGCCCTCAACTTTCAGGCCATGCCGTTTCCAAACACCTCCCACATCCCAAAGGACATATTTTATGGGAAGATTGTAGTGGAGAAGATGAGTATTTTTTCTTTCAACATTTTAACAGATTAGAAGCTGGTTGGTTTAAGGGTCTCTTGATGTCTCTGCCCCTTTGAGTGATAAATGTAGTGTGCTGTGATGATGTGACTGCAGCCCGTATCGCTCACTTCGTGCTTTCTTTTCTCTCCAGTTCAAGGAACGTGTTCCTAGTTGCTGAGCAGCTTTGTTCTTGGAGTGACTCTGGGGCCAAAGATTCTGTCTCTGACTCCTCTTTCTCTTAGGGGATTGGAATGCTCCAGGAGATGGGGGGAGAGAGAATGGAAATACACCTGTTTCCTAGCTGCCCATCACTCCCTGGGAGAGAACTAATGACATGGCCATTTCTAGATGTAACAAGGAGCTGAGAAGGACAGCCTTGGGAAGGGCAGCTACTTTCCAGAGACAACTCTACTCCACGGAAGGGAGAGGATGGTGAGATTTGGCAAAGAGCCATCTGCCTTTGGACAAATCCCCTCAGCCTGTAACATCTAGTCTCCTCTTTAGCATCTAGCAAAATCCTGCTCACCTTAAAGGCTCGGCTTCAGTGCCATCTCATTCACCAGGTCCTCCAAAGCTCTCACTTTTGGAATTAATTGTCCTTCTCCCATATACTTGGCTCGTGCCCCGTTACAGTCCAGGAAGCTTCTTGTTTCCCTGTCTGCCTTCCCAACTGTAGAGGGTGGGTCCTTAAGACCAAGGACCAGAAGCTATCTCTTCCTGTGTCCCCCATGTCACCTAAAATTGCACTGCATGCTCAAATCAACGTTTCCTCAGTTATCCTGAGAAATATTATTAGAACTGACGCACTTGAGCTTTAAGTATATAACCTTCCTCAGGAAGTATGATACCAGCCAATCGATAGGCACTTGTTAACTACTGACTACGCCAAACCCAGTTTCTGTATTTAAGATGCTTATAACCTAAAAGAGGTGTAAACTGTAAGCCCATTTTTAAAAAAAAAGAAGAAAATATTTAAACTCTTGAGGTACTGCTTTCAAAACCGTCAGCAGACTGGTATTTAACAACCTGGAAACTGGGGAGGTCTCAGGGTTGAAGCACTGCTGTGTACATGGTATGTACATCAAACAGTATCTGTCAGTGAATAAATAACACAACCCAAATCCTTTTATATGTTTTTTGTGATATAAATGTTCTGATTTCATGAGTTTTAAAAATCCTTTAAGTATAACTGCACCATATATAAAGTATATATAACCATAATTAAGTTCTCTATAACTTACCTATATATTGAATCCAAAAGTTGAAATCTATAAAAAACATTTATATCATTATGATATATATATACTCTATATGTACATGTTTGTGTACATATGCACACATTGTATTTACATGGTGATTCTCTATATATAGCTTATTGCAAAGTAATATATGATTACATATAATGCAACATTATAACCTCTGTTCATCTCAAAGGAAAATGCTCATATGAGCTGTCCTTTTATACATTTCACCGTTAGTGATGGAACATTAGTTAATATAAAGTAAATGTCTCTGTTAATTAATATAACCAATAAAGTAACTAGAGATGTGATAACTTATACTGGGAAGAGCAGCAGGAATGGTAGGAAGTGGTAAATAAAACATTCTCATCTATCATAGCAGGAAATCAATAGTTCCATTGTAAGGCTGATAAAACAATAAATAACCGTGTATAATTATTATTAGAGAAAACCAACTGCTAGAAACACTAAAATCAAAAGGTTAAACATCTGATAAGAAGTCAATATCCAAAATGTATGAGCAGCTCCTACAAATCAGTGCAAAACAACAAATAAGATGATTAAAAAGTGGGCAAAGGACCTGAATGGACATTTCACCAAAGAAGATGTACAAATGGCTAACATGTATATGAAAAGATGCTCCACATCACTAATCACTAGGGAAACGTAAATCAAAACCACAGTGAAATATCACCTCACACCTGTCAGAATAGCTATCATCAAAAAGACGAGGGCTTCCCTGGTGACGCAGTGGTTGAGCGTCCACCTGCCGACGCAGGGTACACGGGTTCGTGCCCCGGTCCGGGAAGATCCCACGTGCCGCGGAGTGGCTGGGCCCGTGAGCCATGGCCGCTAGACCTGCGCGTCCGGAGCCTGTGCTCCGCAACGGGAAAGGTCACATCAGTGAGAGGCCCGCGTACCGCAAAAAAAAAAAAAAAAAAAAAAGACGAGAACGAGGGCTTCCCTGGTGGCGCAGTGGTTAAGAATCCGCCTGCAAATGCAGGGGACACGTGTTCGAGCCCTAGTCCCGGAAGATCCCACATGCCGCAGAGCAACTAAGCCCGTGCGCCACAACTACCGAGCCTGCTCTCTAGAGCCCGCGAGCCACAACTACTGAAGCCCGCGCGCCTAGAGCCCGTGCTCTGCAACAAGAGACGCCACCGCAATGAGAAGCCCACTCACCACAACGAAGAGTAGCCCCCGCTGGCTGCAACTAGAGAAAGCCCGCGCGGAGCAACGAAGACCCAACGCAGCCATAAATAAATAAATAAATAATAAATTAATTAATTTTTTTAAAAAAAGAAAAGAATTACCACTTGACCCAGCAACTCCACTCCTGGGTATTTATCCAAAGGAATTGAAGTCAGGATCTCAAAGAGATACCACATGCCTGTGTTCACTGCAGCAATATTCACAGTAGCCAAGAGGTAGAAGCAAACTAAATGTCCGTCACTGGATGAATGGATAAAGAAGATGTGGTATACACATACACGGAACATTATTCAACCTTCAAAAGAAGGCAGTGCTGCCGTCTGCGACAACGTGGATGGACCCAGAGGGCATCACACTAAGTGAAATAAGCCAGACAGGGAAGGACAAATACTGCGTGATCCCACTTTTATGAGGAATCTGTAATAGTCAAACTGATGGAACCAGAGAGTAGAATCGTTGGCACCAGCGGCGGGGGTGGGGGACATGTCCGTGACAGGTTACAAAGAGGGGTAACTTGGAGATCTCTGTACAACTAGAGCCCCTGGTTACAACACTCACTGTGCACTTAATTTGGTAAGAGGCAGTCGTTATGTTAAGTGCTCTTACTGCGAAAGGAAAAGAAACTTTTAATGAAAGTAAATGAATAAAGGAGGCAGAAAGAAACTTTAGGAGGTGATGGATAAGTCATGGCCTTGGTTGTGATAGTTTCAGGGATGTAATACTTATCCCCCAGCTCATCAAGTTGTATGCATTGAACGTGTACAGCTTTTTGTGTGTCCATCACACCTCAGTAAAGTGGTCTTGAAAAAAAGTGGTTTAACGTGATTACCTTGGGACTTCCCTGGGGGTCCAGTGGTTAAGACTTTGCCTTCCAGTGCAGGCGGTGAGGGTTTGATCCCTGGTCGGGGAGCTAAGATCCCACAAGCCTCGTGGCCAAAAAACCAAAACATAAAATAGAAGCAATATTGTAACAAATTCACTAAAGACTTTAAAAATGGTCCACACCAAAAAAATCTTTAAAAAAATAAAATAAAGTGATTACCTTTGTTATCAGGACAAGGCATGCCCCCTATTCAACTAGACTTTAAAAATTACGTGTGTATTTATCTTTGATTAGTTATCTTTAAAAAAACATAAAATTAATTCTTATGATTTTAAAAAATGTTCCTGAATTTATAATAGCTATTTTTCATCACATAGTTATGTATTCTCTTCATTTATGAATATTAAAAATAAACTCTATCATGTAAAGATCTGAAATTTTGGTTGAAAAAAGTGATTTTCATTTTGGAAAGATATTGGGGGATACAAAAATCATAGTTCAGAAAAAGTAGAGAAAAGCCAGTAAAATTAGTAATTTTCTGAGGATAGCTTTCAGACCACAAATTTAATATATCTAGGAAAAAATAGATCAAATGAAAATTTTTCTTTTTCCTTCCTACTTTATTAATATACACATTATGTGGGTTTTTAAATGTTTTAATTTGTATATATATAATGCATTCTGCTTTATATATAATATAAATGTATAACTATATAGTAAATATATGACAAATATGTAATGTTAATAATATAATATATATGCGTTCTCTTGGAGTCAGACTGGGAATTCACATGTTAAGTATGAGTTTTATACTCAAAAATACACAACCTTGATCTTGGGACTTAATGTTGCTAGGTATCTAAGTAACTGACAATCTGAAATAAATCTGTTAAGAAAACCCTTTTAAAAAGGTCCAGTCCTGCAAAGAAGATCAATTAGGAGGATCTGTTCTTGTTACAAAGAATCCATTACAGACCTTCTTTAAATAATGGTCTTCACGAATATAAAATTCAATTAAAGTTTTAAAAATTAGATTTATACACAGCTTTTTAGGAACACATCATGTGAAGAATGTAGTCTTGGAAAAAGCAAGTGCTAAGCAGGCTGTGATTAAGATGTGTGATGAATTTTCTGCCTCATTAACAAATGCAAAATGCTCTTTTCTTTCAAAGAAAGGCTGCATAGTAAAGCCATTTCAATGTGTAAATGGATAGGAAAGCAGATTCACAAAGATGTGAATACAGACTGGCTTTTATTCCCTAGACATGCTGCTCACGGACTATTCACGTGAGTGGAGACCTATGGTTCAATCTGTTAACTTCGTTTTCAGATTTTCCAGACATTTGGAGGATTGTAATCCCATGCCCAGGGACACTAAGGCATTTGAAACAAGGCTAGACTAGGCATCAGAAGGGCATTTCTGCTGGGCAACTAGTCGGTCCATTGTATTTTGGTTTATAGAAAACCTGACAGTGGTTGGCAAATGTCGATTTCTGAGGAAAATTTTTGTCTGGTAGGAAAAGGAACTGAACATATCAAAGGGATATATTCCTTCCAAGATGCTCCTGAGTCGTTGCTGGTGTATTGTATGGCTTCATCAGAGCTCTCAGTCACCATGGTTTCCAAAATAAAAGGAAAAACAGATTCGCACGTCTAATTCCTACAGTTTCCCTTTCCCTTTTGTGGAGTTTTCTGTTCATTTCATGATTTTCACCAGTGACAGATCTGAATGCTCATCTTGCTGGAGAGCCCACGATCTGTAGAAAACACCTCCTCCTAGATGTTTTTATAGATAAAACTTACGGTAGTCTTATGTACAAATAAGGCTGAATGAAGTAGGTTCTTATGCAAAAAAAGAAAAAAAAGGAAAAAAGGAGAAGTATCACTCATGGGCTGTCAGGCTAAACTAAAGACCTATCATTCTTGGCAATGGTGTTGAATCGTATGGTGGGGTTGAAAATATTACAGCTGCGTATGTTAAGTTGCTCAAAGAGAGAAGTACAACAGTGCTACGAAAATCAGTGCACGTGGGGACCCCATGACAAGAATGGAGAGGGGTCATGCCTAGGGTGGTTCTCCTGCCTCTGAGTCCTGAGTCTGGGTTCTCCTGCCTCTGAGTCCTGAGTCCGGGTCAGAGCTGAGGAATAAACGTCCTAATCTCATCTCATTAGCCAAATTGGAAACAAGGGCTACAGACCTGCTCTTGTTCGTTCTCTCTGGATGAGGACAGAAAATGTTCACGGTACAACATGGGCCCCAGGGGGTGTGAAGAACCCATTCTAAGTTAAGGAGTAATTCTTAGGTAACATACTAACCTCCATCATTCTGGGGTTCTGTTTTTAAGATTAATATGTCTTTACATTTTGAAAATTCTGCATAGAGGATATAGTTACAGGGTTCAACCTCTCTAAATATAAAAAGGTAAATGATGCAAGCCACCCTCCCATCTCTGTTCCTCATCCACCTAGCCATCACCCAGCCTTACCTTTGTCCCTCAGATAACCACTGTGACTAGTTTCTTGCCTGTCCTTTCAGAGTACTCTTTTTTTTTAAATTTAGTTTATTGAAGTATAGTTGATTTACAATGTTGTGTTAGTTTCAGGTATACAGCAAAGTGATTCATATATATATATATATATATATGTATATATTCTTTTTCATATTCTTTTCCATTATGGTTTATTACAGGATATTGAATATAGTTCCCTATTCTATTCAGTAGGACCTGTCATTCAGAGTATTCTTGTTTACCTACAAGCAAATCTATATATTCTTACCTTCCTCGCCTTTTTTGTTCATACAAATAGTAATGCACTACGCGCCCTCCTCAGAACCTTGCTTTTTTCAATTAACATTTCCAATGAACATTCTGCCATATCAGTACACGGAGGGCATTCTCCGTGTTTGTTCAGGCTGCAAAGTATTGCATTCTATAGATACATGTTAATTTATTCCATCATTTCTTCATTGTTAGATATTTGGATTGCTTTGGGGTTTTGTTTTTGTTTTTTGCATTAACAACATGCTGAGATGGAATGTTTATAATTTTGCACTTGTGCAAATATGTCTGCAGAATAAATACCCAGGGATTGCATAGCTGGATCAGAGAGTAAATGCATTTGGAATTCTAGTAGACGTTGTCAACAGTCCTCTGCAGAGCTGGTACCAGTTTACTGCTAAGAGCCTTGTATAGAGGAACCTGTTTGTTCACAGGCTCACCAGGAACCCTTTATCACGTTTCTGAGTTTTCCTTCCTGATAAGTGGACAGTAATTTCTCAGCGTTGTTTTAATTTGCATTTCTTTTATTATGAGAAAAGTTGAGCATTTTCTCATGTGTAAAACTCTTTTGTTTTTATTTTCCTGCTAACTGTTTTTCTGGTCATTTTTCTACTGTGTTGTTGGTCTTTTTCTTATGGATCTCCGGGAACATGTTATTTTATTCCCACTTCCTCTTTAGACATTACTTCTAGTTAAAAAAAAATTTTTTTGTAATATACTATTAAACAATTTTTGTCATGACTTCTGGGTTTTCAGTTACAATTAGAAAGACTTTTACCACTCCACAATTATAGCAAATTCTCTCACATTTATTTCGAATACTTTTATGACTCCATTTTTACATTTAAATCTGTGATTCATTTGGATTTTTTCCTGATATATGTTAAAATGTTCAGCTACATTTGTTTTCCAGAATGCTGCCTGTTGTCCCCAAACCATTTATTAAATAGTTCTTTTCCCCACTGATTTGAGATGCAATGTTTATTGTAATTTTTCATAGGTATTTGTGTATATTTCTGGGCTTTTGTTTAATTACATAGGCCTCTCTATTGACGTGTCAGTACGATAGGTTTCTTTAATTTAATTAATTAATTAATTAATTTATGTCTGCGTTGGGTCTTCGTTGCCGCGCGTGGGCTTTCTCTAGTTGCGGCGAGCAGGGGCTACCCTTCGTTGCGATGCGCAGGCTTCTCATTGCAGTGACTTCTCTTGTTGCGTGGCACGGGCTCTAGGCGTGCGGGCTTCAGTAGTTGCAGCACGCAGGCTCAGTAGTTGTGGCTCGCGGGCTTAGTTGCTCCGCGGCATGTGGGATCTTCCCGGACCAGGGCTCGAACCCGTGTCCCCTGCCTTGGCAGGCGGATTCTTAACCACTGCGCCACCAGGGAAGCCCGGTACCATAGGTTTTTTTTTTAAAAAAATAGTGATAACGATTTTATGTTTTAATATTTACCCTTCTTTTTCAGAGTTTCCCTAGCGATTCTTGTTTGTGTGTTTTCCAACATGAATGGTAAAACTGGTTTAATTAAAAAATGAAACAACAACAATAATAGCAACACAACAATAAAAGTACCTGTTGGCATTTAACTTAGAAATTAACCAAGGAGGAACTGACGTCTTTATGATGTTGAGGCTTCCCGTTCAAGTACATGGATGTCTTTCCATTTAAGTCTTCTTCTGTAGATTTTGAAATGTTCTTTACATAATTCCTACAATTTCCGGTTTGTTAATTTTGATGTATTTTTCCTTTTTTGTTGCTGTTGCGATTGGGCTCTGTATCAGTAAGGGCTCTGATAAGTAAAGAAATGACATCATTTAAGTTAGACAACTTGGGGCGATAAAGAAGAGAAAGGAGGGCTTCCCTGGTGGCGCAGTGGTTGAGAGTCCGCCTGCCGATGCAGGGGATACGGGTTCGTGCCCTGGTCCGGGAAGATCCCACATGCCGCGGAGCGGCTGGGCCCGTGAGCCATGGCCGCTGAGCCTGCGCGTCTGGAGCCTGTGCTCCGCAACGGGAGAGGCCACAGCAGTGAGAGGCCCGCGTGCTGCAAAAAAAACAAAACAAAAAAGAAAACAGAAAAAACAAAAAACCTGCAGAAAAGGATAAGACATTGACATGAGTGACTGAAAAACAAGGCAGCTGGACTAACAGGGGTTTAACTGAAGGCATTAAGGGAAATGTAGACGTCTCTTCTGTCTTGTGATCTTGTATTTTCACGTCGTTCAGGTTAGCGTATTTTTTATCCTGTGATTTTTATGGCCATGTAAGTGCAAATGGGGCTTATCTTAAGAGGACTTTTACAGAAAAAAAAATAGACAAGTGGTATTTTTAAAAATTCAATTAGTTTGTTCATCCCGTGTACAAATTTGTTCTTCAAAGAAATATGATTTGGCTTCCCTATTGCCCGTGTGTGTGTGTGTGTGTATGTTGTTAGTTTACACCGGCTAATCAGAGGCTCCTTCCTGAAAGGGTGCCAGTGGCCAGGAGACATGAAGGGAGTGAGATGAGTCGGGCTGCTCTGTGGGGAGAGGTCCAGAGGAGAGCAAGCAAGTGTGTGAGGCCGGAGATGCACAGTTTAATGGACCGAAAGCATCAACATTGCTGGTTAAATGGCATAAATCCATGTATTCAACTTTGTATTTTCATTGCTTTGTCTTTATTCAGGCCATAAACACTTCTTAACTCAACATGCCTCCTTCTGTGCTCATGAAATAGAAAGATGTGACAGCAGACTTCTAACATGTGATTTGTCAGTTTCCAAAAGGAAGCTGGTGATGTGTCCACGGGCCCAGCAGGAAAAGCCTCTTCAGCAATCACGCCTGCTGAGCACGGGTCTAAAGGTAACTGTAAAAGCATGTGGGGAAAGCCTTCCAGAGCTTTCTCCTGTCAGGACGGCCCAGGAGCCTTCAGCGTCTGTGAGCTGAAATCACAAACTTCAGAGCAGTTATTCGTTTTTCAAATGTGAAATCAGTCGATGTCAAGTCGGCTGGAGATGACCCTGGGGTTTTCCTCTCTGGCTTGTCACTGATACGTTTTATCTCCACTCAAATCTCTTAAAAGAAAATACCTGTGTCCTTTTAGGATCACTTAGCTGCCAAGGATGACATCCTTGCCTTATAGGTTCTGGGCGAGGGGTTTAGTATTTATGAAAGGATCTAAGTGACTTCAGCCTCAGCAAACCAAAAAAACAGATGGACGGACAGACACATACACACACGCAGACGATCAGATCATGACAGCAGACCTAGAGTGCTGGGTTATGGACGGACAGACACGTACACACACGCAGACGATCAGATCATGACAGCAGACCTAGAGTGCTGGGTTCTCAACATTTACAATTTAAGTGGATTTCAAAAGAAAATAAGATCAGTTCTGCAGTGCATGTCACTAAACCGTTTGTTAGGTTGGCATGAAGAGTGAAGTAGCCTTGAGGGCATAATCTGAACTTTTTTTGTCACGTGTCCACAATTGAAAGATTCTTCCAGTTCAGGTCCAATGCCAAGAAAGAAATAATAAACCTTAAATTTAAAAAGTCAAGCGTCTAAAGAGACTTCCATAAAGGAGCCGGATAAAAAGATAAAGGTTATTTACATGGAAAAGGGGAAGACCGAAAAGACAGACTATCAAAACCAAAAACCTGGGGTGCAGGGACAGGCGAGCTCCCGCAGTGGCTCGTGTTTGATTAGGGAGGCATTTCTCCTCGCTGCGCCCATGGCACTGGCTCAGATGTTCACACCTGCCTTCCAGCGGTAGGGTCGGTTTCCCAGTCTCTCTGCCATCAGTCTGTGAATTCCTGGAGAGTGGGAGCACATTGCTTTGCTTCCGCTGCGCCGGGCCCAGAGTCTAGCACAGGGTTTGTGCGGAATCAGTGCATACTGAGCAAATGAATGAAGGCTGGATGGGGGGCCAACAGTGCTGACTGAGGGTGTGCTCTGGTGCAAGCTAACATCCTATCAAGGTCAGCCAAAAAAAGTGCCCATGTAGACGATGACTGTAAAGTAGATGTAACTCGTTCTTCCCAAGAACATGCGCAGGCTAAAATTAGACACCGTTCAGAAAGCATTTAAATAAGCTAATGGATGATGGATTATTTGAAGGAAGCTAGGAACAGAAAAGATAACACATGTCACTCAGATATGTGTATCCAGGGAGGTGAACAAAGGTGATGGTGCCAGGTATGCTGAAGGTGCTCAGTAAGAGCCTTTCCACCTTCCTTTGTGGCCGAGGGCAAACAGCCCGCGTCAGTTGGAGGCCGTCCCCAGCCGTCTCCTCTGACTTACTCTCTCCCCACGTTCCTTGAACCTGCCTGACCCTCCCTTGCCCGGGCTGAGCCCTGTGACATCAATTCCTGTGCGACCAACAGCAGTGCTTGTTTTGCTGCCAAGATGGGAGCTCTGACCTAAGACCACCAACCATACCACCAGCCCCTCTTGGGGGATGCTGGTCACTGAATCGTATTAGCCAGAACCTCTCTGCCTTGATTAGAGGCCCTTTCGAATCTGGTGCCCTCACCTCTCCTCACTCTTGGGGGTCCCCATTCCCACCCTGGCCATCTCCCCACCTGCCTCTGCTGTGCTCTTGGCTAATCCCTCGCTGTCTCCAATGCCTTTCCGCCCTTGGGTCATCCAGGAGATCTTTCAGGAAGAAATCTACTCCTCAGCCTCCTCTCAAACTTACAAATGCATTTGATCCCCAAATTCCAACTTACAAATCAAGAAAAAGCCGTTATTCATATTACAATTGGATTCTTAGCTTTATAAAACCGTGTTTTACAGAATTCTTCAAATTGTGTCTTCTTTTGATCAGAAATTGCCCTTTATAGTTTTTAATTGAGATACAATTGATATGTAACATTATATTAGTTTCAGGTGTACAACATAATGATTTGATATAGGTATATATTGCAAAATAATTACAAGTCTAGTTAACATTCGTCACCACACAGTTACAATTTTTTGTAATGCAAAGTGTGTGTTTTAAAGCCACACTGAAACTATTTAATTTACAGGAATTAGATTTACACATATATGTTATCTCCTCACTATATTTTTATGTCCTTATGGACAACTGCTTTTTTGAAGAAACTCCCCAGGTGCCTGGCATCTTCCTCAAACATAGTTACTGGATAAACAGTTGCTGAATGAATCAGTGAACAAAAGTCAGAGTGGAGAGTAACAGTTTGTTATTGTGTCTTCAGTAGCAACAGAGCCATGTGCGCAATTAATGCTTTGAGAGAAATCTGACTAACAGTTCTTAAGGGCTTACTCTGGGGCGAATTTACTAGGAAACCTCAATTTCAATCTCTCTTCTCTCCCCTTCATGTCTGTCTGGTACACTGAGGGCAGCAGGTGCTTGTACGGGGCAGCATAACCACAAGGGGATTCCGTGCTACAATGATCCAATTTGGCGTTGGTGGTTAATAACACTGTCAGAGCTTGTCGATTTTGTTTATGTGCCTATTTCTCTGGGGTACGCAATGAAAATGATAAAAAGTGACTTTAGGATCCCAAGGTGACATGATTGTTTGATGCTGAGAATAATTTAGGGCAGTCGACGTGAGTCTTTCTTACCCACTTTTGATTTCCTCGCATTTAATTCAAGTCCCAATAATGCACTAGAGCAATTCATGGGAATAATATTACATCTGGAAATTTGGGGAGATTCTAGCTTGTGTATTTCTGTCTGCATATGGCTTAGATAAGGATCTTCCCACATAATTAGCCTAACATTACTTGTGGATTAACTTGGGAGTCCAGGGAGGGGATACAATGCATTTCTGTGTATTTCAAGTGCAGAAGAAATGTTTATCCAAATTAGTTAACCATAGATGATCACAGAAGCTGAGAAAAGAATTAACAAGAGTGGTAATTGAGCCAAATCTCATAGATGACAGTATCCTGCAAAGTATTGGGTCCATGACAAGATTCAGGATCTCCAGACAAGTGGACGAGCATTTCACTGTGTTAGCATATGCTAGTGAGAGGCGTCATTTGTGTTCGGCTACTTCCTTGAGGTCTAGTTGGCATCTCCGGTTGTGACACTAACTTCTGTCTTTCCCGGGTCCCAGTGCTCGTGATTCATGGAACTGTGTTTCAGGGTGGCCAGCTCCTCACAACTGGGCCTCCCCACCCTCTCTCTGTGGCCTCTTTGGTCTCTAACTCATCCTTTGTCGGAAGGGCGATCTGAAATCCAGAAGCACCGTCTGCACGCTTTCACAGACAGATTGACGGCCAGTGCCAGAAACGTTTCTCACCAGACGCTGTCAAAGTGGGCCCTGAGAAAAGATGGGGAAACATGTTTCAAAGTCGTTTACGGGAATCCACATTAGGAGAAAGGCTGGTCGACAGGACAGTTAACAAGCACTTACCGCACACACAGAGTGCAGAGCATCAGATTAGACTAGAGCAGGGGTGCTTGTTTGTCCCTAGGTCCCACAGTGATTTTATTAAGTCTTCAGAAGTGACTAGAGCACTAGGGAAAACCGTGCTGTGTGTTGTCGGTGAGGAAATCGACCTCTCGGATCCTCTTTTGAATCTGTACAGTGGTTAGTGGTGGCTGCGGCCAAGAGATAATGCACGTCGAGGGCCAGCGGGGGCCTCTGTTGGCGTTAGCCTGTCCCCTCACATCCTATTTCCCTCTGCAGGGAGAGGACTAGAGATAAGGGTCAAAGTTAGACAGCGAGGTTAGTTCTCACAATCAGATAGCCACCACTTTCCAAGGATGTGCCATTGGGCCGCCCTCCGGAAGGTGAGAAATTATTACAATAGCTAGCCCTATTATTTTTGTACCCCTCATTTATTCTCAGCAACCTCTGAGGTGGGTATTATTACCCATGTTTACAATGGGGGCGACCTGACTTGGAGGTGAAGGATCTTGCCCAGCAGTCTGACCGCAGCATCCATGCCATGACCATCCGGCCACATGGACAAACCCTCTGCCCCTGTGTGTGCACGCCATCAGCGTGGCAACCTTCCCTGCCCACTAAAAACTACTGAAAACATAGCCTAGCCTTTTGTTTGTTTGGTTGAAGAGGAAACAAACTCAGAAGGGTACCTGTATACCTAAGGTTACACAGCTGGTGACCACAGAACTGACCTGAAACCCTGACAGAACACCTGGACTTAGTCTCAGTTGGTTCCATCCAGGAAGTCACGGCACCTCTATACCCTCTGGACTTCCAGCACCTGCCTTTCTAAATGGCTTTATTTTACTTTATAGTGATGATAACTCCCTGATTTTTTGTTTGCTTGAATTCTGTCTGGCACTAGAAGGCTGGCCCCCAGGGCAGTGCCCTGGGCTGTTTCATTATCATTTATCTCCCCAGAACCCACCATCCACTAGTAGATGGGCACCAGTGAGAACCTGCCGAAGTGGATTTCTAACGTCCGAGAGTCTAAGCACCTGTAAATAGTGAGGGGAAAGGAGCATGGGCCACCTTTTTGGGTTAACAAATTTACATCTTAACAGGGATTTTTCCATAGGACTTTAACACAGAGGGGTAGATTCTATGGTGAAAGCATCATGGCAGGTCGTTTGGGGGTCGAGTGTTAAGCAGAAGAATTTTGCATCCCTGTAAGTCACCTCCTCAGGGAACAACCTGTACTGTGAGGGGCAGCTGGATCTGAAGTCCATGATGTAATTTAGTGATGATTCCTATGATGGACATTTCAGGGAGGAAAGAGAAGCCATTCTGGAAGACCACTTGTCATGTCTGGGGGGAAATAGCTCCCCACCGATGGCTTTTAGCGCTTCTCAATCCGACTGTCCCTGTCCTCATGTGAAGTTTCCTAAGCCTGTCCTTTTCCTTGTGCTAGTTTTATTTTCTGAAAATGGGTTCCCATTAGCAACGTAATTGTTTATAAATCCTTTTTTTTGAGCGTGGTGGAGGGCTGCACCACATTAAAAGCAGACAATCAATTATGATGAAATTCAATAAAATCCCTGTAATTAGTAAGGTCTGCATATATAATTTTTAACAGCCATGAGGAGCACATAGGTCAAATCATCTGTTAAAAATCCTTGCCTCCCCCCAAGTTCTCCAATTAGTCTACTACTATAATTAGGGCCAAGGGATTTAGTGAGGTCTTCCTTGAAGTTTCCTTTGCTCACTTCAGGAATGGAGGAAGGTCGTGTGTGTGTGTGTGTGCGCCCTCGAAGCCTGAAGGTGGGGAAAGAAACTGTGAAACAGGACTCCTATGTTTGCTTATTTATGTTACCACTTCCTCCCCACCCTGTCCCCTCTTCTTCGCCTCTTCTTCGCCTCGGCTTCCTCAACCCCGAGGATTCAAAAGAGACGGCAAGCGGCCCCGCCTTCTTATGAATATGCAACAGTAAGGGGCTGGGAGGAAGCCGGAGAGGAAAACCCTGCAAGAAATTCACCCTGTCTGCCTGAAACGGCTCCGGGCCGCTCCCAGCCTCTACCACGCCCTGCACCGGCCGGCGAACAATAGCACAGCCCCGGGGCGCGGAGGCACGCGCCGCGGCACAGGAGCCGCTGGATGTTCGTCGCCCGGGAAACGTGGAGTCTGAACAGCTCTTCAGAGCCAGTCTGAACTCCGGCCGGGAAGGTAGCAACCGGACGGGTTCACCGCCTCCGGCCCGAGGGGCCCGAAGGTCCCGCCTTTTGCCCTGCAAATGAGGGGGGCGCAGGGGCCCTCGCGGCGGCGCCCGCCGGGGCCGAGTTCCCCACCTGCTTCCCCGTGACTTCCTGCCCACCGGAGCTCGGCGCGGGGTAGGCAGCCCCTCAAGAGAGCCCCGCTAACGTGCAGGAATGCTGAGAAAGGTAGGCGGGTTTTCTGTGCCTCTGGTCACCCCTCCCTCACTTTTGGGGAGGGAACCACCCAGCAGCAGGTGGCTGAACTCCTGCGTCCGTGGCACGCTTTCTGAAGCGAGGGTGAGAGGAGGCGAGGGGGAGCGGAGCGCTGAGTGAGCTGAAGGTTTGAGAAGTTGCCGCGGCCCCAACAGGTGCAGCGCAAGCGCCACGCTGCGCCCGGGAGGCGCGAGCACCCGCCGGCGGCCCGCGTCGCCACGGCAGCGGGGGCGGGGCCGAGCCGCAGCATGCGTCGCCATGGCAGCGGGGGCGGGCCGAACCGCGGCGTGCCCGGGTTGCCTGGCGACGGAAGGGCGCGGGGAGGGGCTCGCGGTGTCCCCGGGAGATTCTCCGAGGACCAGCCACCAAGTCTGGGGTTTCTTTGACGCTCGTTTCCTGGCCGTTAACTTCAGCCTATTGGCAGCGCTGGCCTTTGGTTAGGGAATCAGCCTTCTCGGCTACCGCCTACTCAATGCCATAATACTCTTCTTTTGAAAATACTCGGATTGTGGTCTGATGGAAGACGTGAAAAAGTAGGAAGATATTCCTTTCTAAAGCAACAACAAAAACGTGTACTGTTTCCTCGTTTTCAAGGATATTCCTTAATTATTATCATGTTTAAAAACTAAAATAGAGTACGTGGTTTGGATCCATGAAAACGAATTGACCTTCGGCCTTTCCGACATATTAACCAAAATCTTTGCTAAAGAAAACCGCATGCAACAGACAGCACTATTAAAAATTCAGACAGTCGCATCTTAAAATGTCTTAGAAAGATACGACTCTCACAATGCACGTGAGAGAATTGATTTCATTTTATTTCACTGGGTATTTTCTTGCGTGTAAATGTGCCTGATAATTTTGGCTTCTTATTTTAAAGGTTGTTTTAGCTCTACACTACAGAATAAAGTTGACAAGGACTTTGCATGACCTTTTCCAGAGCAGTGACTGACAGCGACGATAGTACTTCCCCCTACTCTTTTTTCCTTTTATCCTCCTATAGCTAAAAGTATCTTTTGGTGTTTTTCATCTCTTTCTCCAGATTTAAATTGCCAAAGACACAGGTCTGTTACCAGTACTTAAGATTTGTTTCACACACTAGTTTATTTCTTCCTCTTCCTCCATTTTAAAATTATCTACGTATTATTTATTTATTTGTGTATTCATTCATCAGACATGGATTGAGGTTCTGATACGTGCTGTGTACCTTGCTAGACTCCAGGGAAGAGGAGTAAGGGGTGGGAGGGACACACAAAGTTGCATCAGAAAAATTCACCGTTTAGGGAGAGGCAAAGGCTGGGAAGTCATCAGAATCCACTATGATACTTTCTCATCTAGAAATTCCACCCAGGGTGACCCCTGCTACTGGCCAGGAGAGGTGCACTGATTATTCTTGCCCTTTCAAGGCAAAGGTAGCCAGTTAAAATATGAGGAAGATGACACTCATAAAAGTACAGTAATATGGCCCAGGACTTACAGTCAGTAAGTGGTAAAGTCAGGATCCAAATTCAAATATGGCTCCTAAGGCATGTGGCTTCTGAAGCATTGAGCCATTTGACCCTATGTCCCTACTAACCAAATTACCATATTTTGAATTTTGTGAATTTCCACCAAAAAAAAAAAAAAACAACTATACAGTTTCCTTTTTGGTTGAGCTGTTTTTAAAGTCAAGTATTTCAAAAGTCAGATATGAATTGCATTTCTCAAGAGTGTATGGTTTTCCTACTGAAATGTTGCTATCGTCAATAATCTTGTTTTCAGGGGTTCCCAAGTAGTTAATGAGAAAATTAAGATTTGGTTATTCAAATCGTGTTTTAAGAATATTGGAGGTACTTGAGTATTTTTTTTTTTTTTACTTATTTATTTATTTTTGGCTGCATTGGGTCTTTGTTGCTGCACGTGGGCTTTCTCTAGTTGCGGTGAGCGGGGGCTACCCTTCGTTGCGGTGCACGGGCTTCTCACTGCGGTGGCTTCTCTTGTTGCGGAGCACGGGCTCTAGGCATATGGGCTTCAGTAGCTGCAGCACGCGGACTCGGTAGTTGTAGCTCATGGGCTTAGTTGCTCCAAGGCGTGTGGGATCTTCCCGGACCAGGACTCGAAGCCATGTCCCCTGCGTTGGCAGGTGGATTCTTAACCACTGTGCTACCAGGGAAGTCCCGGTACTTGTGTATTAAAGGATTCTGTTGTACAAATTGTTACACAATTAGATTTCTTTAAAGCAAAATACATTACTTCGTTAGCATTCAGGTTTTTATTACTTTCCTGATTTTAAATGTTTTCAGTCAGATTGGTTAGCTTCTTCTGGCATTGTCTTTACATAGGTGATAATTGGAAATTGCTGTGTGGAAAGTTGTCCTAAAAAGTTCAGGTATGGGGCTTCCCTGGTGGTGCAGTGGTTGAGAGTCCGCCTGCCGATGCAGGGGACACGGGTTCGTGCCCCGGTCCGGGAAGATCCCACATGCCGCGGAGCGGCTGGGCCCGTGAGCCATGGCCGCTGAGCCTGCACGTCCGGAGCCTGTGCTCCGCAACGGGAGACGCCGCAACCGTGAGAGGCCCGCGTACCGCAAAAAAACCAAAAAGTTCAGGTATGTACCTGGCTTGACCTGCAGTGAGGTTTGGCTCCATACACCCCGTCACAGCCCTGAAAACCACGATGAACTAATTTCATAAGTGTTTTTCCAATTAAAATGTTATTTTCCTGAATAGATTGCAGGATCGATGAAGGCAGGAACCAGATCTTTCGTGTCTTTAGAATCTTTCTCTTAATATCAGCTACAACACTCTTCATAAATCTTAACTGGCAGGAGAAACAAAAAAAAAACTTTATCAGGCCAACAAAATATAGAGTAGAAGAAATAACCCTTTAAAGTATATAATATTCAGAGTCACAGAAGTTCTAATTATTTGTTGATTATTTTTTTGTTTGTTTGTTGTTTGTTGTTTTTTTTTTTTTTTGCGGTTACGCGGGCCTCTCACTGTTGTGGCCTCTCCCGTTGCGGAGCACAGGCTCCGGACGCGCAGGCTCAGCGGCCATGGCTCACGGACCTAGCCGCTCCGCAGCATGTGGGATCTTCCCGGACCGGGGCACGAACCCGTGTCCCCTGCATCGGCAGGCGGACTCTCAACCACTGCGCCACCAGGGAAGCCTCAGTGTGTTATCTTAATTGAACCTCACAACAACCCTGAAAGCGTAGGGGAGGAAATCTTTTTCCTCTACCCTCTGGGTTTTTTGGCTGGTCTAATAATTTAATTGACATAAGACAGATTAACAGGAGAAAAACAAATTAGTTATGAATGTAGGGGGCGTCCCAAAGATATGAGACCCAAGGGCATGTCGGGCAGTTGAGGCTTCTCTACTATCCTGAACTGAGGAATGGGATGGGGGCCTGAGGCGTCCAAGGGGAGGAGGGTGATGCACAGGACAATAAGAAGACAGATGTTTGGTAAGTTGATGGTTGCCCTGCCATATAGATAGGTCATTCAGATAAAAGGGATCTCTGGTAATAGCTCTCTCTCTCTGAGTCTGGCCCCAGTCTCAATTCCTTCAGGAAATTGAGGGGGAGGTAAAAAGCCCCTCCTGGGTCTCTTGGGCCCTGATTCTCTTTAGCTCAAAACAATCCACGAGCCGAAGTGGCACATTTTGGGGAGGCTCATTCTGAACCCCTTCAAAGGGATTCACAACACCAGTTTTTGTTTTTAATGTATGAGAAAACAGAAGCTCAGAGAAGTTGAGCGACTTGGTCAGAGTCACCCAGCAAGGGAGAGTCACATCTTCTGATGAAGTCAAGTGATGCCCTTGCAAACCAGACACGCCTGTGAGCTCTGGGGGCCTGAGCCTCTTGACAGACTCGGGGAGTCAGGGTGCAAAATGCCTTCTCTCCCTCTCACCTCCCCCAGGCTCCCCCTCTGTCTGGGAAGAAGGCGAGGGAACCTCTTTTAAAAGACAAGTAAAGAAAGAAGCGGGGCAGAAGGAAGGGGGAGCCAGTGTTCAAAATTGGTAGTGGGGAGACCCAGGGGGAGGGGTGTGCTAGTCTACTAGGGCTTCTGTAACAAAGTATCCCAGACTGGCAGACTTAAACCCCAGGCCTTTACTGTGTCACAGCTCTGGAGGCTGGAAGTCATCAGGGTGGGTTTCTTCAGAGAACTCTCTCCTTGGCTGGCTGATGCCTCCTCTTTGCTGTACCCTCATTTGGTCCTCCCTCCGTGTGTGTCTCTGTCCTAATCTCTTCTTGTTATGACACCTGTCATATTGGATTAGGGCCCACCCGTCTGACCTCATTTTATCATAATTGACTCTTTAAAGGCCCCAGCCGCCAAATACAGTTACGTTGGGAGGTCCTGGGGGTTAGGACTTCAGCAGATGAATTTTGAGGGAACTCATTTCAGCCCATAATAGAGACTAAGGAAGGTGAACTTGGTCCATGACCCAGAAGACAAGACATTGCAATTGCTTTACGGTTCCCATTAGTTCTCTCTCCTGGCACCGATCAACGTTTGGGTGAGTTGTGGCAGTCTTTTACAACAGTATATTCCACCGGACGTATAAAAAAAACAAAGAGATTCAGAGCTGAACTCTTCTGTATTTAGCTTGCTTTATACTTCATTTTCACTCTCACCTCTGCAGGGCCAGCTTCCAACCTTGTCACATTTTGACGGGGGCAGACAAAGCTGACGATGACCCCCGTTTCCAGCTAGGTATGACCTGTCTCTCTGCCTTTTTTAGTGCCGTGGAGTGATTTGAGTCACGTGCACTGCCTGGGAAGCATGATAAATCCACTGAAAATGAAATCACAATACTGAAAGGACAGGGAAGCGTGGATTTTACAGCCCTCAGAGCCACGAAGATAAAAGCTAGGGCAACCTTCCATCTGAATGGCATTCTCCATGCTTATTTCTAACAAAATATGCTCAGCATCGTGTTTCAGACCGTGGAAGGTAGCCAGAAGAATTTGAAGGTTTTCTCTGAGGCACTGAACAACTTACAAGGTTATAATTGGAATGTATTGCAAAGACTCAAATTATGAAAATACTGTGGTCATAGGATATCAGGGACCAAGGGAAGCCTGCAGGTCTTGTAGGCAGTACCTGGCCCTTGTCTGGACTCCACAGAACCTGCTTTGTGAAGGCAGGAATCCAGCCTAGGTTTCAAGGTAGCCCGAGAAGGTTCCAGAGTTTCCTGCAATAAAGGTTTCAGTATTCACTGAACATCAGGGTCTCAAAGGACTTTTGTTTGTTTCCTCGATTTCCTTCATTACTTCATATGGTACAGCGTGGGTGTCCACTGTTTTGCATGGAATAGCTTGTCATTTGCTAAAAGAGTCTTCATATGTCATTTCTTGGCTCTTTTTGGTAAGTTGAATGGAAACTCTGTCCATTGTGACGAATCTGTTTCTATCACAGTCCCAGGGAAGCCGCCCCTCACCATCCTGAGTTGTGGGTTGTTTTTTATGTCTTCACCGCACCTGCTTGAGTTGTGACTTTTGAGGGCTGTCCTATTTACTTCTAATCGTGAGGCCCTGGACTCTATTCTGAAATATCCTCACGGAAGAATGTGTATCCCGTACACTTGGGGAAGCTTTTTCCAGGAATACCAAAAGCTTTCAAAATGTGTTCTTTGGACGGGATCCAGCAGCTTTCTTTTTTTTTTTTTTAACATCTTACAATGGTGTGTTAGTTTCTGCTGTATAACAGAGTGAATCAGCTATACATATCCATACATCCCCATATTCTCCTCCCTCTTGCGTCTCCCTCCCACACTCCCTATCCCACCCCTCTAGGTGGTCACAAAGCACCGAGCTGATCTCCCTGTGCTATGCGGCTGCTTCCCACTAGCTATCTATTTTACATTTGGTAGTGTGTATATGTCCATGCCACTCTCTCACTCCCAGCTTACCCTTCCCCCTCCCCGTGTCCTCAAGTCCATTCTCTACGCCTGAGTCTTTATTCCTGTCCTGCCCCTAGGTTCTTCAGAACCTTTTTTTTTTTTTTTTAGATTCTGTATATATGTGTTAACATACGGTATTTGTTTTTCTCTTTCTGACTTACTTCACTCTGTATGACAGACTCTAGGTCCATCCACCTCACTGCAAATAACTCAGTTTTGTTTCTTTTTATGGCTGAGTAATATTCCATTGTATATGTGTGCCACATCTTCTTTATCCAGTCATGTGTCGATGGGCGCTTAGGTTGCTTCCATGTCCTGGCTAGATCCAGTAGCTTTCCACAATGGGTGCTTTCAGAAACAGGTTCATGTGTGAGCCAGCTATCATTATCCCAGCCCAAAAGGAATGTGTCCTCCTCAGAGCAGTGCGTGCTTAATCAGTGAGGGTGCTGGTGCCTGAAGTTTGAAAAGTCAGCCTGGAAAGTTAGTGCAAGTTCCTGAAGGGCAGAACTGTACATTTCCCCTTCTGATTCGAGCCAGACATTTGTCTCCCTGGTCGGTTGTGCATATCGGCCGGCACAGGTCCAGGAGGTGGGTTGGTCTGTTCAACGGCTGCTTCTAGAACACCTTTAATTAAGATCTCCCCTCAGAGGCCCTCCCCTCAACTTGGGAGAAAAGGCAACACTGATGTACGAAGAGTGAGGAGGAGCTGCTGTTCATGGCTGTTCGTGACTGCCCCAGGTTTTGGCCCAGTGAAGTCCCCTTCATTCCTCTACACTACTGGAGAGGGTCATGACCTTGAAGTGGCCTGGAAGTTCCCAGGCTTTCAGGGAGCATTTATCAGTCATGCACGATCTTCTCAGGCTGCAGGGCATGAGAAGACATGTCATGGACCTTCTCCTCGAGCAGCTGATACCCTAGTTCAGGGCGAACAGGTGTGAAAATGAGAAAGCACAATTCAGGGCTGTGTCGTGTACACGCTGGCAGGTGTGCTCCAGACACTACGAACAGCTGCTCGAGGTGGGCTTGGCAGCCAGAGAATTGCGTCCTCTTTCTTTTTCCTTTATTTTCTTTATGTTTAAAAAATTTTTATTTTATACTGGAGTCTAGTTGACTTACAATGTTGTGTTAGTTTCAGGGGTACAGCAAAGTGATTCAGATATATATATATATATCTCTTTCAGGTTCTTTTCCCATATAGGTAGAGTTCCCTGTGCTATACAGTAGGTCCTTGTTGATTATCTATTTTATATATAGTAATGTGTATGTGTTAACCCCAAACTCCTAATTTATCCCTGCCCTCCATGTTTCCCCTTTGGTAACTGTAAGTTTGTTTTCTAAGTCTGTGAGTCTGTTTCTGTTTTGTAAACAAGTTCATTTGTATCATTTTTTTAGATTCCGCATATAAGTGATATGGTATGGTATCTGCCTTTGTCTGACTTACTTCACTTAGTCTGATAATCTCTAGGCCCATCCATGTAGCTGCAAATGGCATCATTTCATTCTTTTTACAGCTGAGTAGTATTCCATTGTGTATATGCACCACATCTTCCTTACCCATTCCTCTGCTGATGGACATTTCAGTTGCTTCCGTGTCTTGACTGTTGTCAACAGTGCTGCTATGAACATTGGGGTGCGATGCATCCTCTTTGCTCACTGTGGCTTCTCAGATGCGGATCTCCTTCAAGTTCCCGTCACCCCAGCCCCTTAACCTGGCCCTTTCCTGCTCTTCCAGTGAGGCTGCTCAAGAAATCCTATCTCAGATGAGTTTAAACCAGGGTGAATCTGGCCACAGGATTCGAAGCCTTTATACTCCTGGGAGCTCCCTCAGGATTTGATGGAAATAAAGGAGGGACTGGGCTGAAGGAGCAGAAGAGAGAGCCATTTCTACTGTCTCATCATGGATAGAGTTCATAAATCCTTGGAAAGCCATAAAAAGACTGCCTGAGTATTCATTTCAAGGACAGAAGGATATGTAGGCAACATAAGAACAGGAGACTGTGTGCATGGCCACAGCAGGGCAGAGAGGAGAAAAAAAGCGGTCCAAACCCTAGATGGTGATAGGATAGGGCACCTGCAACTGGTCCTTACCGCGAGACCACGGGAAGAAAGTAAACATGGCCGCTAGGAAGCCAGCTCTGGGATACAGACGTGTCCCCTGGGGTTATACCCCTGGAAGCTCTGTGCTCCCCACTCCCGAGCTCTGTACTCCCCACCCACTGGGGCCCAGACCCCCCCCTCCCCCATGATGAGCAGCAGTGATTTGGAGCTGGAGGGTCCGCTGCAGGGAGAACAGAGTCTCTGATTCCATTGGTCCTGGCACGTGGAGCTGGCACAGTCAATTCTGTTGTAGGGGGTTAGGTGTGCAGGTGATTTTTAGCACACCACTGTTTCTTGTGCTTGTGTAAGGTATTTGGGGCTGGCCCAGGGACCAGTTCTGTATATCCTATTTGTAAGGAAAATATATGCTGAACTTGAAGCAAGTGAAATGTGTGTCTGAGCAGCAAGCCTTTGTGAAGTGAAGATCAGAGCAACTGGGAATTTTATCTGGACCGCCAAGGCATAGAAGAATGAGCGTTAGAGGAAGGTGCGGAGACCTGGGTACAAATATCATCTCTAATACAAATTCACAGATTTTAGCAAAAAGCGAAATTCCCCGAGAGTTGTTATCTGTAAGAGGAGGGACTTGATTAGATGATTTCTGAGGTCCCGTTGTGTTCTGGAATTCTGCTCTTTCTGAAAGGCAGCCTAAAATGGGATGTGTCACCTCTAAGAATCCCAAATGCCGGTCAGGTATCCATCCCTTTGCCTTTTATTCGTGAGTCTCCTGGTGTCCCCATGAGTCTGTCATAGTCAGCGATGCTGTTTCCTCCCGGTCTCTCTGTACACAAGGTTGGGAACGTCTCTCCAGGAAAAGGTTTAGAGGTGAGAATTTCTCAGTTTTCCTTAACTGATTCTTTTGTTTCATGCCTTTGTAAAAATAAAATTGTCTCCACATGCTCTTGGCTTCCATGTCTTGGCTGTGAGATCTCAGCCTTGAGAAACCATCAGGCCAGGTAAGCTGTTTTTATTGTTATTACATCACATCTCAAGGAGAGCATCCCAGGATGCATCCCCAGATCAAATGCCTGTAATTTCCTTTGATTGGAAATATGGAAGGATCTCCTTGTGCAGTGAATTACAGCATATACAAAGTGAAGGACAATTCTTGGTCACTTTACACGGAGCAGGGAATTTTGAAAAGTTTGGAATTTTGGTATTTTGGATGTATACTTTAAATGAACAAGGGGATCAAACTAAATGGAACCTACACTGAATCTGGCTAGTGAAAATAGTTCTCTTAGTTTATAGAATTTATCATCTTGGGATCTTATGTATCAGGTTTCCTTGTAGTGTCTCTATTTAGGTAGTAAATGTGGTGTTTTAGAAACATTTTTCCTAATTATATACTTATTTATTTATTTTGAAAGGAAAAAGAGAAATCCACACAAACACTTCTCGAAAGCTTCCAATTAGGCAAATCTTAGGAAAAATGCATATTACGATCTGAAATGCATATTATGATCTGTAGTTAAATAAGCATGTTTTGGTTTATAAGCTGAGTGTACCCATACCATCAGCATGAGATGTATATACAGTTTTCCCTTTGAAAACATTTCTGTCCAGGATCCAGGCGATGGACCTTTATTTCCTTTCTCTGGATCAGAGAGATCATTAAAAGGAATTCTAGCTCGGTACTTTGCTTACTTTCCCATCAGAGATAACTAATTCCGTCTCACCTGTGTTACAGCCGGGTAGAAGCACTTGATACTGTTTCACAAGCTAAGGAGTGGAGAAACGAACAAAATTTCTGACTGTGTTGGTTACAGTTTTGAGAACTGTAGTGGGATACACTTAATTCTTAGCATAAAAACATGTCATTGATATTTTTTTTTTTAAAGAAAGGGAAATAACATTAATGGGTGCTGACTGTGAACCGGACATTGATGTATTTATGGTATTTGGAGGTGTTGTTGCTTTTATGTTGGAAGTTAGTAAAGTGAGACATAGAGAAGTTACATCACCTGTCAGAGGACACACTGAATAAGTGGCAAAGCTGGTGTCCAACCTCAGAAAAAAAAAAAAAGAAAAGAAGAATTTTTACTGTCTAGCTGTTGAATATGTATTTCACTTGCAAATGAGGAACCACATTATCTCTAAGATACCCACCCGTGTTTTTTGTGGGATGAAAGACAGCTGGAATAATGTGAAAATCAGCGGTTCCCCTGATTGTGGGAATATATTCTCTGGAGTAAAGTTTAAGCACTTCTAACATTAAATATTATATTAATCACTATTAGCTCTGGGAATCTGCCCAAACAAGTCATTCTTCCAGCAATGTTTGTCTTCAGCCAACTTAGGCAATCAGCCACTGAATGAGGCATTTTTCCCCCTAAGAGACATGATTTGACCAGTAAGAATTTGGTTATGCAATTCAGTGTTGAGAAATTGGGAGGTAAAAGCTCTGGACTTGGAAATCTTGGTATTTTGATGATCTAAAGTATAAACAGTTTTTCCCCCTGCAGTAAATAACAGCTGTACAAATTTTAATTTCAAATCGGCCAATCTTCCAAGCTACACTGCAAGCTATAAGTTAAGATATGAGGATAATAATTAAGAAAAGTCAAAATGCCATCAGCAGTGAGAACCTGTTTTTTAAAAAAGAAAAGGAAAAGAAGGGAAAATTCCTTTAGAAAATGACCTAAGCCTTTTTTTTCCTGTTAAAAAATGAGAAAAGTGAAAGAATTTTCAAAGAATGTCGACCAATGATAGAGTTTCTTGTAAAAACTATACTTTTTAGTGGAACTCTAGTCAGAAGTTTAGGAGTCAGTAGCCTCTTCTAAAGGCAACAAGAGATAGTATTATCAGGATTTTATGAGTATGATATCTGCCATAATCTAGTCGGCGGCACTTTGTTTTTGTGGAGTGACGGGCTCAGTAAAGTGGGCATCCGCGGCTGCTGGAGGGAAGATGCCAGCCAGCAGAGTCATGGGCACCAGTGGAGCCACAGTGGGACCAGGGGATGCCAGGGTGGACCGGAAGGAGGGCAGGGCCTTCACTTTCAAATAGTTCATCCTTGATTATTTCTTTGGAAAAGGTGCTTCTGGAATTTCCATTGGTATCTGGTATATGAGGACAGATAATGGGGGCGAGAAAGATTTAGCCCAAGTAGTTGGGCTGAAAGCAATGTATGAATTAGACACATGATAGAAAACAACATCTTTTGTTAGTATTTTTATTCAAGTGGTTTTATATTAAAAATTTAGTGTTCCGATAGTTTAATTGCTAATTGAACGTAAAGATATATCCCATTAGTTTACTAAAAATCTATTTTTAATAAACTGATTATTTAAAACATAGATTTTCATAGTAGGAAAGATGGCAGCTTTTAGGAAAGCAAGAAAAACCCTATTAAAATTTTTTAAAAATTATATTAATTTAAAATTTTTAATTGTTTTTATTTTTAAAAATATATAATTTATTTACATGCTGTGAAATGAGAGGGTTATGAAACAGCACGTGCTGAAAAGTAATCTCCTCTCTCCTCCAGCCTTTCACGCCACTGACCCTTCCAGGTCACCCAGCTGCCCCTCTGGGAGGGGCTGCTATTACCAGTTTATCTGTATGCTTCAGAGAAGGTCTGCGCTTTTATAAGGAAATATGTTTTCTTCTATCCCCCTCTATTTTTTACACAAGTATTGACATAGTATACATAGTATATTGGATCCTTTATTTTTACTTAATGATATATTTCAGAGATGATATATTATGGTATATTTGACATATTATGATATATGATGTATTAATGATATATTTCATATCAGTACATAAAACGCTTCTTCATTCTTTTATTTCTATTGTGGTGAAGCAGACATAACATGAAATTTTCCGTTTCTAAGTGTACGGTCCTGTGGCATTACATACACTCACATTGCTGTGCAACCATACCACCATTTATTTCTAGAACTGTTTCATTGTCCCAGCTGAAACTCTGTACCCATTAAACAATAACTCCCTCTACCCCCAGCCCGCAGTAACCACCATTCTTTCTCTCTCTAAGAATTTGACTATTTTAACTATCTCAGAACGAGTAGAATCATATAAATGTTATCCTCTTGTGTCTGGCTTATTTCACTTACCATAATATCCTCGAGGTTTATCCATGTTATAGCATATATCAGGATTTCATTTCCTGTTAATGGCTGAGTACCATTGTATGCATATACCGCACTGGGTTTATCCATTCACCTGCCAATGGACATTTGTGTTGTTTCCACCCTTTTTCATTCTTTTTAATGGCTGTGTAGTATTCTGTTCTATGGTTGTAGCATATTATATAAACCGGTTCCCTAGTGATGAGCATCAGGTTATTTCCATGTTTCAGTGAATAACAGTGAACCTACACTCTTTGACACATGCGTGTATCTAGTAAACAAATTTCTTGAAATGGATTGGCTAAAACGAAATGTTATGGGCATCACAAATTTTGGGCTCTTGCCAACTTGTCCTCCATGGACCTTGTCCCCATTTGCACCCCCCTAGAGACTGCCTGCTTCCCGACCCCTCACTAGCACAGTGTCGCCAAACTCCTTTGCTCACCTCGCGGTGGAAAACGCTGTCTCAGCGCAGTTGCAATTGACATTTCTCTGGAGTGAACTCTGAGTGTTTCAGGGTCATTGCATTGTCTTTCACTGGGACTATCTTCATTTCTTTTGTTCGTGTCTCAGGTCCGCTGTTGAGTTTTTTCCTCCCTCTTCTCTATATTGGCTGTTGCTGAAAAATTTGCTTTCCTTTGGCATCCTTACCGCAGCCTGTGGGAAGCTTTTGGAACCCTGCTGTGAAATGGGAATTTTGACTAAGAATAGTGAAACCTGCTTTTCAACACCATTGGCCAAATACTGGCTCAGTGACAATTATTTTGTTAAGGGGACAGACTTTAGGAGGCAGGAGCTGTAGGGGGCTTTATATTCAGAAGAAAGTTTATCTACTCTCACAGTGTGTTTAAAGGACTTATTCATCTTTCAAAAGGTGGGTGCATAAACACAAGGCAATACATAACGTGAGATGTACTGAAAAAATAACTGAAAGATAGCAGGCTTTCACACCCACCCACAGACCAGGGCAGGGTGTTGGCAGGGGGTGGTTTCGGGTATTATGAGGCCTGAACAGAATACGGTTAGGAGGAAGCTCTTTAAGAAAAAGAATCCCAAGTGACCAGATTGCTAGCTCCCCTCGCAAGCCTGGGGAGGGGCCCTGCAGCCCCAGATTCCGTGGCCTCTTGGCACGTGGGACTCTGGAGTGCAGGCCGCACCAGCTGGGCCTCGGGGTCACAGCCACGCTGCCCGCAGGGTCCTGGGAGCACGTCCAGCGAGGCAGGTGACAGCTAGAGGTCTCAGTGCAAGCACCAACGTGCTTCCAACAGCGTCCACAGGGCGCGAGGGTGAGATGGCCCCTTTAGTGATGGGGATGTCCATGTCACCTGCCTGCCCTCGGTGACTTCTCAGTACCGTGTCACCAACGTGCTCCGCGCACCCAGCCTCATGCTGGCACCACAGAGAAGCTTAAGGTCACTGGTAAGTCTAGCTGAAGAGAGCGAACATACAGAAGCCTGACATCAAAGAGACATTGCAGCGTCTATACCTGTCATCTCCAGAGCGGGAGGGGTGGGTACTCCTCTTGGGGTGGGTAGATGGTATCAGAGTGTGTGTGTGTGTGTGTGTGTGTGTGTGTGTGTGTGTGTACACAAACATACATATATGTACACATGCGCACATGTATGTATGTCAGAATGTATGTATATATCTCCACATCTAATAGAACCTTAATACTATTTATAAATTAATAAATAAATGTGTATAGGGATGTTCAGAGTTTTAACACTTTTTGCTTATTGGGGTGAGTCATTGGAAAGGCACGGAGACCATTCCTCTTGACAGACAATGCCCTAGAAGCGGGACTGATGATGTAGCCCTTTGGGGTTGTACGTGCAGACATTTGAGACCCAGGGAGGGAAGACACTGTGCGGGCAGGGCTGTGCAGCGGTGAACTCTATGTGTCCACTAGTCTGGGCCACGAGGTGCCCAGGCACTTGGTGAAACGCGTTTCTGGGTGCCTCCGGGAGGGCGTTCCTGGATGAGATGAGCGTTTGAGTTGGTGCGCTCAGTGACGCAGACGATCCTTCCCGACGTGGCGGCCTCATCCAGTCCGCCAAGGCCTGCATAGACAGCAAGGCAGAGCGAGGAGAATTTGTCCCCTCTGCCTGCCTGTCCTCCAGCTGGACAGCGGTCTGCTCTCGCCTTCGGACTCGGACTAGAACGAGACCTTCAGGCCTCCTGGGTCTCCAGCCTCCAGACTCACGCTGCAGCTCGTGGACTTGTCAGCCTCCGTGATTGTGCAGACCAATCCCTTGTAATAGATCCCTATCCGTCGTCTGTTGTTTCTGCGTCTCTGGAGGACCCTGGCCAGCAGCTGCTGGGCCCCCTGTAATCTCAGGCTGGCCCACGTTCCTGAGCCCCGGATCCCTGCAGAACCACGCGGGGAGCTTTAAGAAATACCAGTGCTTGGGTTTCTCAGAGAGTCTGATTGATTGACGGATTGATTGATGTTATAACACTGAGCATTTATTACTTTCCGTGATTCTCTGAGGTGTTTGGATATAGTTCTCTTGGTCTGGGTTGGCTTGGCCAAGGCTGGATAGTCTACAAAGGTATCATTCACATGACCGGCCATTGTTAGACTGGTTAGTCCTGTTTAAAGCTTCTCTAGAAGCTTCCTTGGCCAGAGACTCTGATTGAATTGGTAGTTTTCAAAAGCTCCCCCAGCGGTCCGGGTGGAGAACAAGTGATGCAAATTCTAGCGTCGCAGTTGTCGGAAACCTGATCTGTCAGCTCGGAGACACTGCCCCCCATCTCAGGTGTGGCCTCAGGCTGGCCAAGCATACAGGACGCAGGGGGACACCAGCCACCTGGTTACACACCCTCCTGCCTGACGCTGACCGAGGGGGTTTAGAACCGGTTATGAACTGGAAGGATGGCTCTGTGAGCCTGTGGGCGGGAGGGAGGGGCTGAGAGGCTGGGCGGGGCCGTGGTCAAGGGCCCGGCCTCCTGACTCTGCCGCCTGCATCCACCAATCCTCAGTTTACCCTTCTGTCGAATGGACACGGCTAAAGACAGAACCACCTCCTGGAGTTGTTGGGAAGATTCAGCTGACACAGAAAAAGTCCTTAGAGTGATAATTAGCTGTCACCTGCACAGGTGTTGGTTACTGTCACTGAGACACGCGTCCCCCTCCACGTACACGTGCACCTGCCCCCAGGTTTGCATTCTTGCCACGTTTGCCTTGCTGGCCAAAACGCTTTGGCTGGTTCCTTATTGTTCATGTTAGCTGAGGTCCTTGTCTGGCTGTACTCGAGTTCTCCAGGCCTAGGGGTCCGTCACATATGTAAGGCGACTTTGGATGTCTCTGCTCTGGACCAGTCTGTGCTCATTTTCAAAGTGCAATTTTCAAGGGCGTCTTCATCTGGTTGTATTTCTAGGAGGGATGTTTCACTTTTACTCATGTCGTGTACTGACAACGCATGATGGTGCTGTCACCTGTGCTTTTGGGAAAGACTGGAAGCACCAGAAAAGATGGGGTTTAAAAACGTCAACAACCTGAGTTGCCACACGGAGGGCAAAACGAGCCAGCTCTGTGGCCCGCGTGGCCCCTCAGGATCCCACGCCTGATGCTTTGTACCTGTGGGGTCACAGCTTATGGCCCCGCACAGGAGGACAGAGCATCCTGGGGCTGGTTCAGTGACATTGGACATCAGTCCAGTGCAGCAGTTTTATATGGACGGCTACATTTTTACTGATGGTTTTAGTAGGTCTGACACCAACTAGTCTGTGACCCGTGTAAGTGGTATTAATATGCTGTTATTTTTAAGTGGGTTGTGCACGGAATCAGGCATATTGTCTTGTCAGCACATTGAATTTAGCCCAGTAAAGGAATTTACAGCAGCACTTCCTTCCTTCTGGAGGCCCTTGGAGAGAATCCATTTCTTTGCTTCTTCCAGCTTCGAGGTGCTGCCTGCATTCCTTGGCTGGTGGCCCCTTCCTGCATCTTCAAAGCCAGCCATCACCTCACTCCGACCTCTTCTTTCATCCTCACCTCTCCTTCTCTGACTCTCCTGCCTCCCTCTTTTCCTTATAAGGACCTTTGTGATGACATTGGGCCCATCCGGGTAATCCGGTAGGTAGGTGTTGCTATTCCCATGTTATGGGTTGGAAAACACGGCGCAGGGGGTCCTTGCTGTTCCTGGTGCCCCATTCCTCTTGAGAGCAGTGGATGATGGAATAGCCTGTACTCGTTCTGAGTTTCTCATCACTCTTGTAAGGATCCATTGTGAGTTAAAGAAAAATCTGGGCTTTTAAAATGATTATTTTTCTACTTTTTCCTTCCAGTTTTACTGAGGTGTCATTGACATACAGCACTACATAAGTTTCAGGTGCACAGCATAACGATTTAACTTACAGACATCATGACATGGTGACCACAATAAGTTCCGTGAACATCCATCATCTCGTATAGATATGAAATAAAGGAAAAAGAAAACATATTTGTTCCTTGTGATGGGAGCTCAGGATTTATTCTCTTAACAACTTTCATATATAACATACAGCAGTGTTGATTATGTTTGCTGTTGTGCGTGTTGTGCATTACCTCCCTAGTACTTATTTATCTCAAACTAACAGTACTGTGAGTGAGATGGTCTCCATTTTTGTTTTTCCTTTGCTTTTTTGTCTACTGAGGTATAATGGACATACAATACATTGCACATGAATTGAAAGTGTACAGTTTGATCCGTGCGTGGATCTACTTCCTATCACTGTAGATTACACTGCATTTTCAAGGACTTTATATAAAAGGAATCACATGGCGTGAACTCTTTTTGCGCCCACAGCCGTGTTGGGATTCATCCTGGTCTTCGTGTGTGTCACTGGTTCGTGCCTTTGTGTTGCTTGGTGGCAGGTGGCAGCCACCTGTGAATGGCCATTTAGCTTGTGTCCAGTTTGGGGCTATGACACGTACAAGCGTTCATGCACGAGTCTGGGTGTGGACCTGTGCTTTCTTTTCCCCTGTGGTAACACCTCCTAACTGAATGTTGGGCCACGTGGCAGATTGTTTAACTTTTCAAGAAACTGCCCAACTATTTTCTGCCATCGCTGTACCATTTTACACCCCCGCCAGCCATGAATGAAAGTTCCAGTTGCTCTGCCCTTCTAAAGAACACTTGGTGTGGCCAGTTTTTCAATTCTTGCAATTCTGACACGTGTGTGGTGTTAGAGAAGTTTTCATGTGCATTTCCTTAATGCCTAAGGATGTGGGGTGTTTTTTCATGTGCATATTTGCCATCTGTATATCTTCTTTCGTGAAGTATCTATACAAATATTTTGCCATTTTTTATTGGACTGTTTGTTTTCATATTATTGCATTTGAGAGTTCTTTATATATTCTAGACAAAAGTCCTTTATCAAGTATGTGATTTGCAAACATTTTCTCCCAGCCAGTGGGCTTATCTTTTCATTCTCCTAGCAGTGTCTTTCAAAGAGAAGAACTGAATCTTGATGAAATCCAGTTTATCAATTTTTTCTTTTGTGAATTGTGCTTGTTGTTGTATCTATGAGATTTGCCCAATACCAGGTGGCAATGCTTTTCTCCTGTGTGTTCTTATGGACGTTTTATCTATCTAGTTAAGTTTTATATATTCAGATTTTACATTTAGGTCAGTGATCCAATTTGAATTAATTTTTGTATATAGTGTGAGATATGAATCAAGAGTTTAAAAAAAAATATGTACTGGACCATTTGTTTCAGGACCATTTGTTGAAAAAGCTATACTTTTCCCACTGAGTTGCTTTTGCATTTTTGTTGAAAATCAATTGACCATATAGGCATGAGTCTATTTCTAGACTCTCTATTTTGTTCCATGATCAATTTTCCATCTTTCCATCAATACCAGGCTGTCTTGATAACTGTAACTTTCTAAGTCTCAAAATCTCAGGTACTGTGGGCCCTCCATCTTTTTTCAAGGTTGTTTTAGCTATTCTAGGTACTTTGCCCTTCCACATATTTTAGAAACAGCAGAAAGGGCAACTGTTTGGAAGTAACTCAGGGCTAAAATATGACGATTGGGTTTCACAGCGCCCTTTGCCCGAGCTGTTTTGGAGGTGATGGAGGAAGCCAGCAGAGGACAGAGCCGGGGGAGATGTAGGGGCAGGTTTGTGTTCAGCGGAGGGGGAGGCGGAAGCTAGAGATGCACATGGGGTTCAGAGGGGGCAGAGCCCTTTCAAAATGGGGGGATTTTAGACTGTTAAGATGGAAAAGTTCACATTTCAAGGAAGTAGTCAAACACACAAGAACAGAGAGAGAAATACTAGTGTAGGGTTATTGTGGGGATGGAGGGCGGGCCCCTCCCTCCCCACAGTGGGATGCTGGGGAAGGTATAAATAGTTATAGGGATGGTGAGGGGATTTGATGGGGTTTCTGTCTGATGACATCTGTTTTCTCTGAGGATTAGGGGCTGAGGTCTGCTGAGTAGGGGGAAGTTGGGGGCGGAGTGGTTGGAAGTTTGAGGAAAGTGCAGAAAGGATGAAGTGGTCCGCAAAGCAAGTGGGAGAAGGAGTTGACCAGAGAAGTGGGGCAGGACCACCACCCGGCCGGGGGATCCTGAGTCACCTTTTCTGAGCTGCTGGGCTGCACCCTGGGAGGGGCAGCCCTGCAGCAGATAAAGCAGGGAGCTGAGCTGGTCTAGGCGAGCATGGGGGGAGTTGGGGGTATGTGTGCAGGCCGGGTTACGGATGCTGTTCAAACAGCAGGTTGTCTACATGAGAAAGCAGGGGACTGATGGTTTGGAGAAAGTAAAGGAGTTGGTGCCTGAGCACTTCTGGATGGGGCAGTGGGGATGCCTGAAGAGGCTGCGGGATGCGTACTCTCCAGACTCGGGCGTGAATGTCGGGAGGACAAGACCCCGCGTGTGCCTGGGGAGGATGGGGGGACGCAGGGAAAGATCATGGGAGCTGGGGAGTCGAGGGGGCCAAGAGACCAGGAGGCATCCGCGTGGACCCTGACCTCGCCCGAGCGATGGTGGGACCAGGGATGGAGAGGGGGGCTGAGCCAGGAGCCAGGGGCAGGAAAGGACAATGGCAGAGACAGGCTCAGGAGCACGGTTGAGGCGTGAGCTTCAGAGAAGCAGCGTTAGAATTCTCTTCCTCTGACGCAAGAGGTAGCGGTACCAGAAGAGGGTTAAGATTCATGTGAGGGACTCACCCATACAACCCTTCAATAGCTCACCCTAGCGCCAGGGCTGTGGTGCAAAAGACTTTCAAAATTTTCTTTATTTGTGGGAGAAATTTATTTATTTTTTGAGTGAAAATAAATTGAATGACGGGAGTTAGGCTTGCAATCACAGGGGTAAAGAAAAAACGGAAAGAAAAGAAAGAAAAAGAAAAGTCTCTTCTGGAGCTATTCACAGTTGTAAGCAAGACTGGCGCGTCAGCACATGAATTCCGGAGGCAGATAATGTCTGCTGATCTGTATTCCAGAGACAAGAGAGAGTCAGGCATTTGGCTGGGTGAAGCAGGGATGCTGGTGATGGTTTTGTAAGACAACACCTCGACCTGGGCAAACACACGATTGTCCTAAGTGGCTTGAGATGTGGACAGAAATGGGAGTTGCACTGGACTTTGGGGTCCCTCAATCCCTCCCTGTTGGACCAGTCTGACTACCAGGAGGCCAATGAAGTTCCCCAATTCCCTCTGAGAGCCTCTTTGAAAGAAGACTGCCTTGTCTAGTCTGGCTTCTCCAGGGAGGGAGCCGGTATCTCAGGGCACCGGGAGGCCGTCCCATAGGGAGATGTGGGCTGTGCTCTCTGATGAGGTACCCCCCCCCCATGCTGCTCTGCTTCCCTTATTCCTCAGCCACATCCTTAAGAAGCCACACCTCCCAGTCTCCCCAGTAGGTAATTACATGCGTTATTGGTAAAGCATTAAAGTCACAGGCCAGCCCCTATCAGAACATTTGCTTCTCACGTTCCCAGAAGCGGTGCAGTTAAATATTCTTCTTTTTCGGACCCTGGGGGCAAACAAAGAAAATCACTGTTATTTCTTCTGTTGATTCTCCGTGTGAACTCAGGCCAGGGCTGTGTGTGCAGATCTAGGTTCCCCAGGCCATTGGCTCCTTCTTTAAAAAGGCAGCCTCGGGCTTCCCGGGTGGCGCCGTGGTTGAGAGTCCGCCTGCCGATGCAGGGGACGCGGGTTCGTGCCCCGGTTCGGGAAGATCCCACATGCCGTGGAGCGGCTGGGCCCGTGAGCCATGGCTGCTGAGCCTGCGCGTCCGGAGCCTGTGCTCCGCAACGGGAGAGGCCACAATAGTGAGAGGCCTGCGTACCGCAAAAAAAACCCAAAAAACAAAAAAACAGATACACAAAATAGTGCTCCTTAGCCATAACTAAATGAAGAGTTAGTGAAATAGTGCCTCCATGTACCCGCAGCCTATACGCACACTTTGAACAGATACCCTTTCTACCAATGTTCCAAAGTTTTTAACCTGGTAGATAATGCTTGCTTCTTGCTTGCCGAGTTGATCAGTGTAGGCTGGGTTGGCATCCGTCTGTGTGAGGTTCATGTAGTATGGAAGCTGTGCCATGGCTCCTTTATTTTCAGGCTGTACACTTCTCAAGGTTTTGTTGTCTTAACTCATTGGCCATCCAGGACTGTGGTGCTTCCCTCAGGGGAGAAGATGCACAGTCACGAAAGAAGACGGGTATTGGAAAACAGTCTGAAAAAGAATGAATATATATATATATGGATGTATGTATATGGATAACTAAATCGCTTTGCTGTACACTTGACACTAATGCAATATTGTAAATTAACTATACTTCAATTTAAAAAAAAAAAAATTTTAAAAAGTAAAGAGGATGGGCCCTCCCCTTTCATGAATGTTCCTTGAGGTCTCCTCCCAGAACTGGCAGTAGGCAGTACAGGTATTACCAGGAAGACTTGGAATGAGCCAGAACATTGCATCAATTTAATCAATTCCAAGACGACTCCGTTACACAGGCCTGAAAATACGCTTTCCATCCTATTTATCATCCCAAATTACGTTCAGTCACGTTATCCAAGGTGAACTACCAGAGATTCTACAGTGAGAGAAAGCCAGTAGTAAAATACAACAGGGCCCTCAGATAGCAAGGCTCCACCCACCTGGAAAGCCCCAATTGGACTATAAACCCCTTCCCGCCATCAGATTCCCAGCAGAAACTTAAAGCTCGTCTCCTGCCTTTAGCGTCTCTGTTATTATTATAACCTACTGTGTGTTTGAATAAGCCCAAGGAATTAATTGATATGCATTTGAAAAATGCGTCCACATTCCTTTTATGTTACTACCTTTTTCTAACCTATAAATTATCTTTGCCGACTTGCTTTCAATTTTAAAAGCTGTAAGATTTCCTCAAAGTAAGTAATATTTTAGCATCCGGATTTTAAGAGGGCTCTACTCTTTCTGCCTCTCTAGGGAGGGAGTTAAACGCTGGAAGAAGACATCAGCATTTAATGGTAAAGAAATTCTACTCTTGGGCAGCCTGTATGCGGTGCTCACATTTCAAAATTGTTTTCCTTCTTACGTTTTCGTAATGTTTAACCAGTCTGGATGGACATAAGAAACCATGGTCCTAAAAGAAATGCATCTGCTTGGAGGCAAGAGTCAGGGATCCATTTGGATGGAGTGAGAGTTGCCCGGTGTCTTAGACCAACCGAATGCCCACCGGGTGCCTGGCGGTGGGCCGGGGTCCTGGGCAGGGGCTCACACTGAAGCAGGAGAGAGAGAGTATTTGCAGTTATAAAATGAAAACAAGTTTAAGGATGCTTGGGGAATATGGACTGGTTGGTGATGAGGTACAGCTACATAGCTTTCTTGCCTGTGAAGGAACGAATTCGTGTGTTTTGATCACTCTTGGAGCAGGGACGGGGCAAAGGACAGGGACACAGGGGCGAGAAAGCTTTGAGTTCATGAAACTGTCTTTCAAATAGTCACTGTGAAGAAGAACAGCTGCTAAATGTCACGAAAAGGCTCTGAGGACACAGCGTTTAGAAGGGCATTTCCCAAGGGCTGCACATTCTTTCAGATTTGTCAACAAACCATCAAAGTTGCATACAGGACACAAGAAGTAACAGCCTCGGCATTTTTGTCAGTGGAGGAGAGGATTCCTTGCTCTGCACACAGCAGCATAACTGACATTTTTTTCCTCCTTAGTAAAGACTTCCACTCCCTTGACCTTGCGAGTTGACCTTCTAAACTACAGTACAGTGTTTCTCGCATAATTATCACCTGTTCCAATACGAAGTCACCACGCTCAGACTCACTTCTGGACAGAAGAGACATTCAAAAATGTATGAAAAAACACAACACACATCTGTGTACACAGTACCCATAAAAAAGAACCAATACAGGTAAGGCCCTGTTCAGAGCAGTTGGCTGCGGGAACGGCCGTAGGTCTGCCGCATTCTGCGGGGCTTCAGTTGAAACGCAGGGAAAATACGACAGTTTGTGAGTAACTACCCGTGATTCTGTTATTAAGTGGGAGGGCTGACGATGGACGTAGTAAAGTGTATCTGAGAGGCTACGTGGAGGGTAAGTTACATATCAGCCTTGGCTCCCCACCCCCGTGTCTCTGTGAGCTGTCACCCTTGAATCTTAGGAGACCCACCAATTGATTGGCAGGGAAGCATCCAGGCCTTCCTAGCATCCTTGAGCATCTTACAACGTCAGGCTTCCTTGGATTGAAAATGTGGTAGAAAAAGAAAAAATCTGTAAATGGTCTTAATGGGCAACAGTTTCAGATAAGGGCGTGGCAGGATTGTCCCAGCCTGTTCCCAATTTCACCTACTGTGACACACGGAGGAGGGAAAGGCCAGACGGAGCAAGCGGAGGGGGTAGGGGCCCTCTGGGGCCAGCGCCAGGCCAGGCCCGTCCTCGTGGCAGCTGCGTCGGCTCCTGATAATAACAGGCATCGCCACAGCCCCTGTGGGGTCCCGAGCACCGAGGCCCTGAGCTGCCGATCTGAGCCCCCGCCCGGCCCAGCTCATCGACTCCTGGCAGGAACCCCGGGGCGTGGGGGGCTATGATCCCATCTCACCCTGAGCAGCTCGGTCTCGGGGAGGCTGGCACCTCACTCACGGGGCTGCGAGGTGGCCCCAGGGGCCCACCTGATGCCAGCCCGGCTCCTCACGCCGTCTCCCCTGCGTCTCCCAGGCAGGGTGTGGGCGACACTCTAAGTGGGAAGGGACGATGCTCCCCGTGAACGGGAGAGGAGGCTCTTGCTGTGCAAGGAACAGAAGACGCCTTCCTCCTGGAGGCCGCAGGTGTGCCCACTCCCTCCTGGGCTCCTGCTGTACCCCTTAGGACCGGTCGCTCTCCAGGGACCCACAGGTACAGGACCTGGCCTTGCCCACGCCGCATCTGTAAGTAAAGCTTGGCGATGGACTCACGGAGAGGGTAGGGCCTTGGGCGTCCTGCAGGCATTGCCTCTGGCCGTTGCCTGTCACCACGGGGCCCAGCTGGGGGTGAGGGACCCAGGCACCGGCAAACGCGGCCAAGAAGCCAAGGGTGTAGCTGACCTACGATGAAAGGTTGGTGCGGGATTCAGCCACCTGCTGCTTCCACCTTGCATCACGGCCAGACCCTCCATCCCGCATCGCGAGCACGGGCGTCTCTGGACCACTCCAGAGCAGGGAGCTTCCTTCCACTTTCCAAATGAAACACTTTTAGACTTGGGGGCACAGGGCAGCTCGAGGACAAAACTCTCATCTGTCTTGTCCAAGGTTGTCCCTGGGAAGGAGGATGTCGGCCTCAGATGGTCCCTGCTGGTCAGTATCTGGGGGACCCTGTTAGGGCGTGCCCCAGTGTCACTGCGATGGGTACAGAGTTTACACCTACTGGCTGCCCATTGGCGGTGGGTTAGGACCCTTCGAGTTGGCCAAGGTGACCAAGGTCGTGGCCCTCCAATCTCCGTGGCTCCCAGGGCTCACCTGCCTCTGCTCGGACGAGCTGTGCCCTACTGTCTCCAAAACCAGCCCCATGAGGGACATCCCTGGCGGTCCAGTGGTTAAGACTCCGCGCTTCCACTGCAGGGGGTGCAGGTTCAATCCCTGGTCTGGGAACTAAGATCCCGCATGCCGCGTGGTGCGGCCCCCAAAATGAATAAAATGATGGAAAAAAAGTCAAATGTTAAAAAAAAATTTAAAAACCCAGCCCCACGAGCAAGGAGGGGCTGCAGGCCTCAGGGCAGCCGTGGGCACTGCCCATCTCCTGTTCCCACAAAAACGCCACCTAACAAACCACCCAAGTCCAGGGGCTAAAGCAGTAGCGTTCATTTAGCCCATGTGCCTACAGGTTGGGCCTCAGCTGGGCTTGCCTGGTTGGTTCTTCTGGGCCTGACTGAGCTCACCCCCAGGCTGGCAGCCAGCTAGCTCTGGGGCTGCAGCTGGGCAGGTGCCCCCTCCTTCAGCTGCCCCTCCTGGACGCGCTCTGAGTGGGACAGCAGAGGGAAGGCCAGCAGGCCCAAACCGTGCAGGAACTGTCCGAGCCTCTGCTGTGCCCCGTCTGCCGATGCCTAGCCCACGTCTGAACCCAGAGCCAGGGCAGAGGCCGGCCAAGGTTACGTGGTAAACCTTTGCAAATGGGAGAAACCTCAGCGCCATCCGTGTGAGGCTGGAGCGCACACTCCCCCTTCAGGCTGCGCAGTTCCTGGGCCCTTTCCTTCGGGCCCCACTTCCCGCTCCTGGAGCAGGCCTCTCTCACCTGGACGTGAGTTCCCTGGTCTCCACAGCATCTGATCCATCTGCCTGGCTGTCCCTCCTCTTCCTGACTCCTTCAAGCTGACCGTGTCCACACCCTACTCCGTTTCTCCCGCTGCCATCCCAGCTCTGGGCTGGGGAGCCCCCAGGCAGCCACGCCTCGCCCTGTACTTCCAGCCGGCACCTGGGACAGAGTTTGGGGACTGTGTCCTGGGTTCCACCTATTCTGAAAATGGGGACGAGATAGCTACAAACAATCTTCAGTCCCACTTAGCCTAAAAAAGTACTTTTTTCTTGACCTTGTGAATCCATCAAGGTCTCATTTCTCTCTGACTTTCCTTTCCCCAAAAAAAAGCTTTGAAAGCGTAATCCACACCCACTTTCTCCCTGCTTCCCTGCAAGCTGAGTTTTTCTCTATTGTTTTGCCCTGAAAACTACTCTCTCAAAAGCGGGCAGAGTTAGGAAGGTCACGTGCATGCTTTTATTTAATCCTCGCAAACCCCCTATGAGATGGGTCCGAAGATTATCGTGGCCGTCTTACAAATGAGGGAATCGAACCTCGGGCTGCTTGAGGAGTTTATGAAGTTGCTCAGGGCAGGTAGCGGCAGGTAGACCTGTCTGATTGCAGGGTCTCTTTGGGACCATTTTCCTAACCCTGACTGCGGCACTGGAGTGAGACCCCTCCACTTCTGGCCACGGGAAGGGCAGTGCGAGTCTGCTCAGGCTGCCAGGAAGAGTGTGGGACAGAGGGCCTGACAGCAGACTCGGTTCTTCCTCACAGCTCTGGAGGCTGGAAGTCCACGATCAAGGTGTCCTCAGGGCCCCGCTCCCTCTGCAGGCGCTCGGGAGGGACCCGCTCCGGGCTGTCTCCCAGCTTCTGCTGGTGTATAACCCCATCTTCAGTGGCTTCCTGTGTGTGTGCTTGTCTGTGTCAGATTCCGCCTTTTTATAAGGATATAATTTAGATTGGATTAGGGCCCAGTCAATGACCTCATCTTAACTGATTACGTCCGTACCAACCCTATTTCCAAATAAGGTTCCATGTACTATGCATTCCAACACGTGAATTTGGGGAGGACACAGTTCAACTAATACCAGGGGCCCATGGATCACCCATAAGCGGGCAGCCCAGGTGTCACCCGGGAGCCCCTCCCCAGATGTACTGGACCAGAATTTGCATTTTAACAAGATACCCAGGCAATTCCAACACACGTTAAGGCGTGGGCAGTGCTGGTCAGAAAGAAGTGTGACAGCATGAAGTAAGATTCTCAGGATGGTCATGATTCTTGAATTTCACTTAGGATAGAAATAATTTTAAATACGGACAAAGCAATGCGTACAAAGATGTTTATTCCAGGTCATGCCATAGAAATAAAACATTTCTGTGCAGTAAGTGTTACTTTCTACTATTTTTTAGCTGGAAAATTGTTCTATTTCTGGTGACATGTAAGTTAAAGATGCATATGTGGGCAATGGTTTCTGAAATCTAAACAATGGACTTATAAACAAATTTCTGGAACAACATCTATTTGGTTTTTTAAAAAATTTAATTTAATTTTTTTATACAGCAGGTTCTTATTAGTTATCTATTTATACATATTAGTGTATATAAGTCAATCCCAGTCTCCCAGTTCATCCCACCACCACACAACATCTATTTGTAAATTTGGGTATTAGAGCAAATAAATCACTGGACAAAAGAGTGAACTAAAGAATAATAATTTTGGTTAATGTGTTAATGGCATTGTGACTATGTAAGAAAATGTCCTTTTTGAGAGGATATTGAGTGATTTAGCAGTGAAATGGCATGAGAAACTGGATTTACTTTTTAAAAAATACAGCAAAATAAAAATAAATGAAATGGGTGTAACAAAATGGAGATGATTGTTGAAGCTGGGCGAGGAGTTCACAAAGCTTCCTTGAAGTCTACTTTTGAGTATATTTGGAAATTTTTACGATAAAAAAGTTTGAAAATACAGTCATATAAAGTATTAAAAAATTAACTAATTTCCCCTCAGGTGTTCTCTTGACCGGTACTACTTCTCAGTTATTTTGGTCAGACTATTTAGAAGTCTGTTTACCTGTTTCCGTAGTTTCTTCGTTTGTAACAAAATTGTGTGTGTCTTCCGCCAAAGTTTATTACTGTTATTTCATAGTCTCCTTTAAAAGCACGATTGTGTGGTGTAGCTGGGACTGAGGAAGTAATTGCTTTAATTGTTAAGGAAAGCTGTAATTCACACAGTATTTATCCTCATGCTGTCTTCTCTTTCTGGTTATAGTTTCTGTGGGATTGGTGTAGTTCTGGAAGATCTACCTTTCTGGGCACTTTCTGGGTTTTTATGGTAATAGCGATATTTTCTCGAAAAAATATTTTCTGTCGAGAAAATATTTCCAAATGATGACCTCTTTGGAGTTTTACAACTTCACGGTTGTAAGGTCAAAATGTCTTTTCTGATGGATGGGTGGAAATGTTGCAAAAGATCATGTTTTTCATCTTAGCATTATTTATAGCTGTGATTTACCTATTGGGTAACTAAGGACTAACAAGTGAGGTATCTAAGGAAGGCCATTTAGGTATTGAATGAAATATCCTTTCGGATTCCTTATTCTCCAAGTAAAGTAGATGTCAGAGTGTGAAAAGCTTTAACTGAGCTCAGCCATGCAAAGTTTAGAAAATTTAGCCTGAGATCACATTTATACGTCAGAAACCCAAAGAGGTCTACCCGTTAATAGCCACTGATGACAACAAAGTTACAGCTTATCAGCTTGGCGACCTGCTGGGCTTGTTTGAAGTTCAAACAGGATTGTTACTTGGTGCACCATCCGCCTTCCCTGAAGTTGACATTCATTTGCCGTTTACCGCTGACCTGAAATAAAGAGGCAGTTTTTTCTATATTTTGCCGATTTAATGCATTCATTTTGAAATTTTAGCTATTTGTGTTTGTGGAAAAATGACATTATGGCATTTGGATTCCAAAGTTTTGCATGTTATATGAATGGATCATCACAGCTTACTTCAAAAGCCTTTGGTGTACACTCAGGTGAAAAGAAATTATGAAACACTATTAAACATGGACTCGGTCTGTTTTATAAGGATGTTTTCAATATTTAGGATGAAGGTGAATACTTAGCCCCCATCCACCCCCTGACTTCAGAGGACATATGGCCACAGCTTGGGTGGTACTGAGGGAAAGTCAGTGTGTTTCTAGAGAAGAAGAGGGAGGCTGAAGGCTTATGACTTTTTGTATGAAAGAGAAACATAGTATTTTTGTAACGGTATAATCAGTACAAGTTTGATAACTAGTAAAACTAGTTATAATTTCTAGATGTTTTTTGCTGTTTTGTTTTTTGGTAAACTCACCATTAAAGAAATCTATTATTCAGCCATATTTTTATGTATATTTTAAAACATTTTTAATGTCATGTGCTAAACGGTTGTCACACGTATCAGACAGTGGGTTTCCTTTTTTTCCTCTGTGCAGCCTTCGCAAATAGGATAAATATCATGAAGGAAAATGCTTCTCTGAGGTTAGATTTTATTTAAAAATAAAACCGTAAGGGGAAAACGCTATAGAAATATTTCTAAAAGTGTGATGTTTGGAAATAATTGTTGGACTCCCGGGCAGTTTAGAGGTTCTGTGCAACCATGGGAATCCAGGGGGAAAGGGACATTCTGGGAACAGGAACAGCTTCTATTAAATAGATTTCTAATCTTCCAGACGAGGCCGCATTGGCAATCATGGCACAGATTCCTGTGCTACCTCCCTTTTTTCTGTCCTCTCTGGAGCCCGCGAGGCCTGGGGGGGTCAGGGTGGCCACCCGTTTCTCCCTGAAGCCCTTCTTTGGAGTCCTCTGGCCAGCTGGATCTCTTTGTTCACGGGATTCAGACTCTCTACCTTTATTGAACTTCTGCCCTCACCGTGCAAGAGGGACTCCAGCTGCCCCACTAGGAAGCCCGCCTCAGAACGCAGACCCACCAGGAGCCAGAACTGCTGGCATGAAGCCTCTACCACAGACACTGGTGACTTGAGGGACTTGGACCTCAGCGGGAGCTGTACTTTGGGTTGAAGGTTTTAGAATGTTACTTAGTTTCTTGTTTTAAGTTGTTGCGTTTCCAACTTGAGCATTTGCTTGTCCAGTTAGCATGCTTGAACTTTTAACTTATCTGCAACTGATATTGTTCCAAATTAGGAAAAAGCAATTGATATTGTTCCAAATTAGGAAAAAAGCAAAAGTAGAATGCTATATATAGTCTCACTGACTTCCCGGATTTATTCACTCCCACGCACTGAAAAAGAATATGTGACTTTCTGAAAAAGTTTGCTTTTTAACCTTTGCGGTACGCGGGCCTCTCACTGTTGTGGCCTCTCCCGTTGCGGGGCACAGGCTCCAGACGCGCAGGCTCAGCGGCCATGGCTCACGGGCCCAGCCGCTCCGCGGCATGTGGGATCTTCCAGGACCGGGGCTCGCACCCATGTCCCCTGCATCGGCAGGCGGACTCTCAACCACTGCGCCACCAGGGACGGAAGCCCCTATACGAATATCTTTTAAAGTAGGTTTACAGTCATCTGAGATGGAAACCACTGACCTAAGTTTCAAATAACTGCTTGTGTTTATTCTCGGCCTGGAAACGACACTTTCTGCCAAATAAAATTTACCATCAGTGGTAATCTGAAAAGTGAAGTTTTTTGATAACCTCAAAACTGAAATTGACTGAGAATCACTTCAAATTCAACTTCGAAAAACAAATTGAAACTCTGGCTTGACTGTTAACCTCTCGCGGCCAGCAAACCCAGTTTCCCTCAGAGGCCACCAGAGGGAGCTGTTGAATTTTAAATGAAAAGTTTCATTTAAAAAACCAGGTAAACGAGGCCAGATAATCGGCCCATAAAATGTAATGTGATGTAGTAAGCAGTAGCATAGTGTTTAATTCCTATTAAAACAAAAGTTATGCATATGGGCTTCCCTGGTGGTGCAGTGGTTGGGGGTCCGCCTGCCGATGCAGGGAACGCAGGTTCGTGCCCCTATCCGCGAAGATGCCACATGCTGCGGAGCGGCTGGGCCCGTGAGCCATGGCCGCTGAGCCTCCGCGTCCGGAGCCTGTGCTCCGCAACGGGAGAGGCCACAACAGTGAGAGGCCCGCGTACCGCAAAATAAATAAATAAATAAAAATTTATGCGTATAATTAAGAGACACTGCAGTTAAATTCAGTGAATACTTTTTTTTAAACGTCTTTATTGGAGTATAATTGCTTTACAATGGTGTGTTAGTTTCTGCTTTATAACAAAGTGAATCAGCTATATATATACATATGTTCCCATATCTTTTCCCTCTTGCGTCTCCCTCCCTCCCACCCACCCTCCCTATTCTACCCCTTTAGGTGGTCATAAACCACCGAGCTGATCTCCCTGTGCTATGTGGCTGCTTCCCACTTGCTATCTCTTTTACATTTGGTAGTGTATATATGTCCATGCCACTCTTTCACTTCGTCCCAGCTTACCCTTCCCCCTCCCCGTGTCCTCAAGTCCATTCTCTAGTAGGTCTCAGTGAATACTTTTGAGCCCTTAGTTACAAGGCACTTTATTTTAAAAAGGTATATAAAGAATTCGAATGTTTGATAAACGTTTACAATATGTATGTCTATGTGTGTGTACATTTGCATTACAAAGTAGAACGTGATCTATAAGAACCGTAAAAAAGAAGCAAAGTACTACAGGGTTTCAGAACAGAGAGGTGGCCCCAGAAAAGGCAGTGTGGACGAGGTGTCATTTAGTAATGGCCACAGTCAGGAGAGAGGGGCTTCTGGGGTGTGACAGATGGAACGGGGAAATAGTCTAAGCACAGAACCAGGTAAGTGTAGAGAAGCCTGAAGAATCCGGTTTGCCTGAAGCAGAGGTCGCAGAAAGGTGATTACAGGGATACCAGGCAGAAAAGGTCCCTGGGGCTGCACTGGCATCGCCCATAGATGCCAGAGGGCTTGTTTGTCCCTTTTCGCTCATGAATGTCGAAGTGTGGCCCCGTGAATCCTTGGCTGGTGGGTGCAGACCCCTGGGTGGGAAGCATGTCCTCTACTACCTGTGGCTTCCCCTGTCACCTCTGATCGGGTTGGGTCTCAAACCCACAGAACATGCCAGTAGTGTTTAAAGGTCAGCGGGGCTAGATTTAGATAAAATGCCAGTATTCCCTGTTCAAGGGCGTTATTCACCAAGCATCTACCGAGCACATAGGTTCTTAGAAAATCTTCATATTTCTTAATTATAGTATTATAAATCTGATGAAGCATTTTTAGAATCTAAAAAAGTAGTTGAGGGGCTTCCCTGGTGGCGCAGTGGTTAAGAATCTGCCTGCCAATGCAGGTTCGTGCCCCGGTCCGGGAAGATCCCACATGCTGCAGAGCGGCTGGGCCCGTGAGCCATGGCCGCTGAGCCTGCGCGTCCGCAGCCTGTGCTCCGCAACGGGAGAGGCCACGACAGTGAGAGGCCCGCGTACCGCAAAAAAAAAAAAAAAAAAAAAAAAGTAGTTGAAAGTGATCTTCTTTTAAAGATGATTAATAGGTGCTTTATCTTTATTAAGACAGTGGCGACTCCTTAGGGTACTTGAAGTAGCTTTAAAAATCTGTGGCCAGTATGTTTTTTCATTTGGTGATCACATGCAGAATCAGAAGCTTCCCTGGAATTAAACTCAAGCAAAAATGTAGTGTAGGTTCTTATATAAAAGGAGCAGTACAATAACTTCCATTATTGTTTGTAAAACACACATAGCGGTGGTTCAAACATGCTTGGGTCCTTTGCAAAGGCTGCTCTTTAGAGCAAAGGGACATCCTCCTTCTAATTGCTCTTTAGTAACCAGACTGTATACATTTTCACTAAAGTATCTCATTGTACTTAATCCCAGAAAGTGCTTATATGCATCTTTTTTCTCCTATGGATGAAGATTTATTTCCAGTCTTAACTATCATGGACACGCTTCTGTGGACATTCTGTTCATGTCTCCCAGAATCCATGTATGAGTTTTTTAGGGCACCCATTTAGGAGTTACTGGATTATACTGGAGTTGATGTTCAGCTATAAAAAATAATCCTAAACTCTTTCCCAAAGTGTTTGTACTAATTCATACTTAAAACCAGTTGTAGATACAACTGAAATTCAGTATTCTTGGTTTTCAAATTTCTGCAGTTTGGTGGATAAAAAATGGTATCTCATTATGATTTGAAGTTTACTTTTTGTGTCTTCTAAGGGAGTTGAGCATTTTTTAAAATAATTATTAGCCATTCACATTTCTTTTTAAGAAAATATGTGATCATATATTTCGTCCCTTTTTAAAAATATTGTTTTGGATACTAATTCTTTGTCCATTATGTAAGTCCCAAATATCTTCTCCCCAACGAGTGGCTTGACATTTCAGCTGCTTTTACGGTATCTTGAGGAACAGAAGTTCTTAATGTATTCAGTCTTTTTCCTTTTATGATCAACGCTTCTTGTGAGTTAAGAAGTCCTTTCCTATCCCAAAGTCGGGGTCTCCTATATATATTCTTCCAGAAGTTTGTTGTGCGCCCTTCACATTCTGGGCATGTGAACTATTATTTGTTTCTGATGTGGGCAGGGAGGTAGAGTTTCTCTCCCATCTCCCAGGTCTGCTTTCAGTATTAGTTATTGATTCTTTTTCTGTTCTCTGATCGAGTTTGGGTGAGATAGAATTATCTGATCCTTTACTGTTTGGTAAGATTGGTTATAAAACTGTGTATAGAAACTGGTTACAAAACTATGGTTTCTTCTATAGGAAGATTTTAAACAAATGATTTACTTTCTTTAATTCTTATGGGTATTGTTTCTTTGTAAGTCAATTTTCTACTATTTTTTCTAGGAATGTGTGCATTTTGTTTGTATTTTCAAATATGTAGGTCAAAAAATGATTATAGGTTAGTCTTATCTTTTAGATCTGTGTTATGTTACTGTCATATCACTTCATTCCTAATATTTTTGGTTTTGTCTTTTTTTTTGGTTAATCTTCCTAGAGGTTTATTAATTTTATTAATATTTTCAAAGCATCAACTTTTGACTTCCACCATAAACTTTGGGAAAGAAAAGGATTTTTGTTTTAATTCTTATTATATTTTTTCTTTGATCCATGAATTATTTAGATGTTTTTATAATTTCCAAACATACAAGAAGGGTTTTTTAGTTATTTTAAAAATTGACTTATTAATTATATTGTGGTCAGAAAACACGGTCTATTTGATACCAGTTTTTCAAAATTTGTGAGACCTGATCTGTGGTGTAATACATCCTTTTGTGAGCTTTGGTTTGTTTTGTTTTGGTTTTATCCCCGCAAGGTAGACTAGCACTTTCTTTGCTCATCATTCCCTTTTGTAAATGGGCTCATTTTCTCTCCTCCTGTAGTAAATTCTTCCAAAAGCCTTTTACAGAGAGTCTCTTGTTTATATACTGCTCCCAATTTATCTGAATGTGTCTGTGTATCTGACAATGTCTATATTTTGCCATCATTCTTGAGAGAGAGTTTTGCTGAGTGCGGAATCCTAGATGGACAGTTATGTTTCTCCTAGTATCCATAGTTTACAGATCATGTTCTTCTGACTTCCATGGTTGCCGTGGTGAAGTCAGCTGAGAGTCTAATTAGATACAAGGTACCATCTCTTTTTTTCTTTGACTGCTTTTAAATCTTTTCTTTGGCTTTGGCATCCTTCAGTTTTTTAGTAATGTGTCTAGGAGTGGATTTTGTTTTGTTTTTAAGTGATCTTGCTTAGTATTCTTTATGCTTTTTAATTCTGAGGATTGATACCCACTGTCAATTTTGGAAAATTCTAATTTCCTGTCCTTTATTCATTTTACTATTTCTTTATGGAATTTCAATTAAATGTTTGTCGGTTCTCATTGAAGTTTCAGTATGTTTACCTTTCCTCCATATTTTTCTGTCTGTTTCTCTGTGTTGGACTGTGGCTTCTAGATCATTGATTTTTTTATTCAATCATGTATGATCTGCGATTTAACAGTTTCTTTGAATTTTTCATCTCAATAATTATATTTCTTTATTTTAGAGGTTTGTTTGTTAATGTTTCTGGTCATTTTTAAAACTCTCCTTGCTAATGGTTTCAGTTTCCTCTTTTATTTCTTTAAACATGTAAACATTTTACTTTTTATATCTGACAATTCTAACATCTAAAGTCCTGGTGAGTCTGGTTCATTATTTATTTTTTTCTGTGGCTCTTTTGTTTCCTGGTCTGTTTGTTGTAAATCTATTTGTGGGAATTCTTTGAGTCCTGGGGAAAAGATGCATTTTTAGAGGAAGAATTTTTTTTTTCTTTTACCAGGACTGTAGGAACATTAAAATTTTGATCTATTTAATGTAAACATTTGGCCTACAGTTTTTTGGCAGATAATGTGAATTCGAGACCCAGATACGTGTTAGGGCTGACTAATAGCCATGGATTCTCAGGAAGTAGGGTTGCCATAAAAAATACTGATGCTCAGTTAAATTGGATTTTCCAATAAACAATGAATACTTTTTTAGGAAAAGTATGTTGTTTATATAAAATTGAAATTTAACCGGGCACCTCGCATTTCTTCACATATATAGACTTTATTTTTAGAGCAGCTTTGGGTTCACAGCAAAATTGAATGCTAAGTATAGGGCTCTCACATTCCCTGCCTCCTCGGAGATACACACAGCTCCCCCCAGCATCAGCATACCCCACCAGACGGTGCGTTTATGACGATTAATGACCTTACATTGACACATCATTGTCACCCAAAGTCCATAGTTTACAGTAGGGTTTATTCTTGGCGTTGCACATTTTATGGATTTTGGCAAATGTGTAATATTCTGTATCCACCATTATAGTATCATATGAAATAGTTTCACTGCCCTAGAAATCCCCAGCACCCTGTATTTTTATTTGCTATGTCCGACAACCCGACTTGGGAGATTGTTTTCCTTCCACTGAAAGCCAAACCACGACAGATCACTTTCCTTGTCAGCTGCTTGTAGGGTGTTTCCCCATTAACATTTCTCTAAGGGCAGAGCCTTTTATGTGTCTTGCCTTTCTTGGTCTCTCTGGTTGTCCCCCCACCTAACCACCCACCACCCAGGTTTCCATTGAGATTAAAGCTCTCAGCCCTCAGGGGCTGGAATGCCTCCCAGCTAGAAGAATGGTCAGTAATCTCTCACTTCCTTTGGTCTGTCTTACAGCTTCATTCCTGATTCCTCAGGAATGCTTTATGCTCTTGCTACTCATCCATACATTTTATTTTATTTTATTTTATTTTATTTATTTATTTATTTTTTACACCTTTATTGGAGTATAATTGCTTTACAATGGTGTGTTAGTTTCTGCTTTATAACAAAGTGAATCAGTTATACATATACATATGTTCCCATATCTCTTCCCTCTTGCATCTCCCTCCCTCCCACTCTCCCTATCCCACCCCTCTAGGTGGTCACAAAGCACCGAGCTGATCTCCCTGTGCTATGCGGCTGCTTCCCTCTAGCTATCTATTTTACGTTTGGTAGTGTATATATATCCATGCCTCTCTCTCACTTCATCCCAGCTTACCCTTCCCCCTCCCCATATCCTCAAGTCCATTCTCTAGTAGGTCTGTGTCTTTATTCCTGTCTTACCCCTAGGTTCTTCATGGCATTTTTTCCCTTAAGTTCCATATATATGTGTTAGCATACGGTATTTGTTTTTCTCTTTCTGACTTACTTCACTCTGTATACATTTTAAAAGACGATTTAAAAAATGTTGACTCTCGTATTCTTATCTGTTCTGTATCAGGAGGCTTTTTAGGATCTCTTGTCCACTCTGTTGCCAGCAATGGAAGGCATAATGTAGATTATCTCTCTCAATCCTCACAACCTAAGGAAATAGACGGTATTTTTATGTCAATTTCACAGAGAAACTCGAGATTTGGAAACGTTCAATAATTTGCTCAATTCCACAAAGCAACACCCCCAATTCAACCCTAGCTCTTCTGATCTCCAAAGCCTGCATGCATTTTCACCCAGTTGGCTGCATTCTCTTCCATTTCTCAATACCTTTTACTATTCAAAGTAGCCCAAAGTGTTAAAGCTTATGTTTGTTTACTTAGTTATGATCTCTTGATTTATTTATGCCTCGGTCGACCCGCTGCCCGTGGGAAAAGCCCTCCCGTGGCTGGCCTTCGTGCTAGGGCCGGGCCTGGCCTGTGGTTTAGGCAGGAGCTCCCCTCTGCTTCGAGGGTCGCCTGAGGGATTTAGCATAGACCAAGATCTTGTCCTTGGCTTTACTGGTTCGGAAACTTGACCGTGTCAGTTTACCTGGAGCTAATCTGACTCTAGTGAACTGATTCATGTGGACAGATCTCAGAGGCCAGAATTCCAATTCAAGGGTATTAACTTACCCTGGGGGGTGGTCTTTTTTCAGTGACCAGAATCCTCGCGTCCACTCTCCAGGGCCTTTCCAGGTGGCAAGGCAGTGGGGGAAACAGGTCGGTGACCAGCTTGGTGAACTTGGAATCAGAAAAAGGAAAATTCAGTGACCTAAGAAAATGACTGTGGAACATCTGACAGGCTGTGGAACATCTGACAAAAGTTAACATTTGTAGGGCTTCCCTGGTGGCACAGTGGTTGAGAGTCCGCCTGCCGATGCAGGGGACACGGGTTCGTGCCCCGGTCCGGGAAGATCCCACATGCCGCGAAGCGGCTGGGCCTGTGAGCCATGGCCGCTGAGCCTGCGTGTCTGGAGCCTGTGCTCCGCAACGGGAGAGGCCACAACAGTGAGAGGCCCGCGTACCGCAAAAAAAAAAAAAAAAAAAAAGTTAACATTTGTTAACAGCGGAGATTCCCACCGCAGACGGGGATAGCGAGGCGTGTACACTGAGCGCCTGTGTGATCACCACGCCACGCACTGTGGGTGCGAAAGAGAGTAAGATGGTGACCTGCCCCTGGGGAGCTGAGCATCTCGGATCCGCTCTCTCCCTCAATCAGCTCTAGAAAATTCTCTTTTATGTCTGTGTGCAGCATGCTTCAGTTAATTCCAGGCCTGGGAAAGCACATGCCCGGGTCTCCAGGGTGTCCTCAGTACTGTGTGTGCAAGCTTCTCTGTAGGCAAGCTGCTTCTCTGGGCCCCTCTCCCCCGTTTTTAGGTAATCCCTCACCCGTCGTTGTTCTCTGTGTGCTGAGTGCACAGGGCGTTGCTTCTCAGCAATGACTCACGTGGCACCGGCAGGAAGGGGGGATACACCTCCTGAGTTAGTCCCCTTTTGCTTCTGCCAGAGCGTCCCCAGGAGCGACGGCAGACGTCCTGGGTTCCCTCATGTGTTTGTTCACAGGGTGGCCTGCTGGCGTATTCCTGTAGTGATGGAAAACACGGAGGATTTGGGTTACAAGTAAGACATTAGAGTTTTGGGGAACATGGGAACGTCTAGTTCGTGAGCAGAATAACTTCAAAATAACTTGGCACTTGACAGCTCAGTTTGCCCCAAATAGGAGGAAACTTGAATGCACTCGGTCCATCGGGTGGCCCTGCCCTGGAGGGTCGCTGTAGTTCTGGCTGGTTCTCGTCCTTACAGTTCAGTTGAGTCAGTAGGTCTGAGGCTTGGTCTTTGTTTTCTGGGTCACCAAAACTGGGCTTTTTTTTTTTTTTTTTTTTTTCCGTACGCGGGCCTCTCACTGTCGTGACCTCTCCCGTTGCGGAGCACAGGCTCCGGACGCGCAGGCTCAGCGGCCATGGCTCACGGGCCCAGCCGCTCCGCGGCACGTGGGATCTTCCCGGACCGGGGCACGAACCCGCGCCCCCCGCATCGGCAGGCGGACTCTCAACCACCGCGCCACCAGGGAAGCCCCGTGCTTGTTTTTTGATGGGGCCAGAAGGGCACCAGGGTTATCGAGGGCCAGACCCTTGGGAATCAGAGGGAAACTCATTTCCACTAGTGAGAATGCTAATGGGACCTGCGTGCACAAGACTTTCTGGCGCCTTCCCCAGCCCCAATGTTCTGCTAACCTCCTGGTTCCCGCTCAGGCTGGTAAACTGACTTTGTACGTGACCTGACATGAAGGAGGACTTAGTAGAAAATGGACACAAAGCAGCTGGTTTCGCCTCAGTTTCAGGGGCTGCCGAGGCTCTGGGTCCCTGGCCCCAGCTGCTGAGGGGCTGCCCAGCATCTCCAGGTCTCATACCAAGTGAGGGGCAGCTCCATTTAGGATATTGCTTGGTGTATTGCTGGGGAAAATCACCTTTGCCCCGGCTGCCTTGCCATCCACCTGTTTTGGCAGGTGAGTCCTATGGTTCGACTGCATGACAGCCTTGGGAGGTGAGTGCCAGGAGAGACGTGATAAAGTGAGGTCAGGAGGCCTGGGTAACTGCAGCTATGGGAACCACCCGTTCGCTTTCCTCATTTATCAAGAATGGGGCTTTTCCCTAAACAGAAGGATGGAGGCTTTAGGTTTGCTGTAGCAAGTCCTTATTTATGGAAGAGAAGGCTGTTTATTGACACCGAGATTCTGAGAATTCCATCCTATTTCTTTCATCCCCGCAGTCAGCCTTCAACATGTACCAGACTCGTGGGCGGTGGCTTCCCCCACCCACAGACAAATTCCTTTAAGGAATCATGAGACCATCGATACTCAGCAGCTGTGTAAAAGACTGTTTAGATTCCTGGAAGGATGCTGGGAAATTCTTGGATTTGTGGTCTTGGGCAAGAAGGGAACTCAAGAGTGAGAAATCAAACAGTGAGAAATCAAGCAATGTAATAATCTCAATTCAGACCCAGGGAAACCTTCTTTACAAAAACTACTAGTCTGCTCCTCTTAATAAAGTTACTGCCAAGTAGCAGAGTTTAATGGGAAAAAAAAAAAAAGTTACTATCCTTTCTGCTCTGGATCACGTATAACAAGGGAGACCAAATTCTCCATGAAATGGATTCAGTCATTTCATGCTAAATGCTTACTTTAGAGACTATAGTTCTCATTGCTGGTTACGAGCCAGTGAATTCTAACAGGTCCTGATAAAGTGGTTTGGGATGCTGGTCACTTCTCCATCAATTCAAGTGCTCTCTCCCTATGTGATATTCTTAAGCCACCTGGTTTAGCTTTGGCCATGGAGACTTGGAACAGAGTGGTGGGAACCTTAGGGGCAGGAATTCCTGGACACACAGCCTAACTTAGAAGAAATAAGAAGCAGACATGAGCAAACACATGCCAGAGCAACAAGACTAATGGGATGCATGTTCCTGAGTGTATCTTGTTCATACGAGCCAGGGGTTCTCAAACCTGCTGGTCTCAGGACTCCCTTTTGCTCTTAAAAACTGAGGATTTCGAAGAGTTTTTGTTTATAATGGGCTAGATTACTAATATTGACAATATTAAACAAAAATAAAATTGAGACGCTTTCAAAATGCTTATTAACTTAGTTAAAAAGCACAGTAATAATCCCATGACATAAATAACATTTTATGAGAATTAAGTATATTTTTTCAAGACAGAAAAAAAAAAGGAGTAAGGAGAGTGTCACTGTTTTGAACTTTGCAAATGTCTTTAATGTCCATCTTAACAGAAGACAGCCGGATCCTCAAATCTGCTTTTGCATTAAACCTGAATCTGTCACAATATGTTGTCTTAGTTGAAGAATAAGGAGAAACAGGAAAAGATAATTTGCGGGGCCCATTGCAAAGTGAAAATGCTGTCCCTTTTTAAAAAATTATTAGAAATTTTAAGAAAGTAGGGACTTCCCTGGAGGTCCAGTGGTTAGGACTCTGAGCTTCCAGTGCAGCAGCCACGGGTTCCATCCCTGGTCAGGGAACTCAGATCCCGCAAGCCGAGTGGCACGGCCAAAAAAAATTTAAAGAAAGTGACCGCAGAGTATCAAGCCAGACACCCATGAAGCCTCCTCTGCCCGAGATAGGCTGTTGGCCCAAACACAAGTCATAGTGGCACTGGTAGTCAAGGTGTGAGACGTGGGGACAGTTTGTAAAGATCTCTGAAGCCTCAAATTCTGGTGACTTTTTTTTTTTTTTAATTATTTATTTATTTATTTTTGGCTGCGTTGGGTCTTCGTTTCCGTGCAAGGGCTTTCTCGAGTTGCGGCGAGCGGGTGCCACTCTCACCGTCGCGGCCTCTCTTGTTGCGGAGCACAGGCTCCAGACGCGCAGGCTCAGCGGCCATGGCTCACGGGCCTAGTTGCTCCGCGGCATGTGGGATCTTCCCAGACCAGGGCTCGAACCTGTGTCCCCTGCATTGGCAGGCAGATTCTCAACCACTGCGCCACCAGGGAAGCCCTCTGGTGACTTTTAAGGTGACTGCCTTTTAGGTGTGTTTTAGGTGCTTCTCTGCTAGGGGCCCACACATAAGAACCCAAGACTCAGAACTCTCTGAACCTTGAAGACATTTGTAGTCCAATCCTCCCTGCCCCTTTCTGCTTGCCTGAAACCTAGCCGTTCTTTCAGATCTCAGACAAATCACGTTATTTCTGTGAGGCCTTCTCACCTTGCTTAACAACAATAATCTTTCTTCTCCCAATTCCAGTAATGTTGTTGTCTGTACCACTTATTTGGCACTTAGTAGATGCTGTTAATTTTAAATTAATCGCCAAGTAAGAGCTTGCTAATTGTTAATTAAGCTAATTGGAAACAGATTCTTTGACTAGTGCTTTAAAAAAAATTTTTTTTTTTTTTTTCTGGCCGAGCATCATGTGGGATCTTAGTTCCCCGACCAGGGATCGAACCCATGCCTCCTGCATTGGAAGTGCAGAGTCTTAACCACTGGACCGCCAGGGAAGTCCCTTTTTTAAAAAATTTGTTTTCCTCACAACTAGCAAAAAAAAATTTGATCAGTGTTTCTTATTCTCGTGGATTAGCTTCTGGGGGTTCAAGTGCCCCCAAAAATTATAAGTAAAATTGTGAATGGCTACGTATATGTCACTTTTTCAGAAGAATGACCCTCTCTTTTCCCCATAAAAATGTTAATAACAACTAAGCTAGATCCTCAACAGATTGGTCATTGGGGCATTTTAAACCCAAGATCTGCTATCATGTGGTCAGGAAGGGTCACACAGGCAGCCCATCCTTCAGACCCTCAACTCTAGAAGCAATTCCTTCCTTGATTGTGCCAGTGGGCATTATTTTCTCTGCTGTGTGTTTATGTGGGAATTCCCGTCATCTGGTCACCTTTGAAATTCCAAGGAGGGGGGCTCTACGTTTGGAAGAGAAGAAGCCTTGGTTTACCTCCTGCTTCTGTTCTGTCTCACGCAAACATGTGCTTAGTTCCAGGGAAGCAGGACATGTGCTGAGCCGGGCACCTCCTTTCTGCTGGGAAACAAGCAAGAGGTCAGCAAACTTTTCCTGTAAACGGTAAATATTTTAGGCTTTTTGCAGGTCATATGGTCTCAGTGGCAACTACTCAATCTACCACTGTTGCAGGAACGCAGCCAGAGAAGACAGACTTGGGTAAACAGTAGGTGTGGCTATGTCCAAGCTCAGCTCTATTTACAAAAACAGGCAGTGGCTGCATTTGGCCCCTAGGCCAGAGTTTGCTGACCTCTGATCTAATTCATGGCTCCCTGGGACCTAGGAAGTCCCAGTTATAATCAAAGAGCATAACACTGAGAAGCCGGGCAGGTCTTTCCGATCTGTGCATTTCACCCACAGCACGTCATTGTAACCTTGGCCGCAAACGTGAGCGCACAGACAGAGAATCCTCCTTGTCTCAGGTAACGGCCCAGACAGGCAGCCCAGTGACGTCTGCAGGGAAATAGGGGCGATTTTGTTATCACCCTGCCAGTTCTCATGCACCCTTTATCGGAGACAATGAAAAAGGTTATTGTTTACACCATCACAAACAAGGAGAGGGCAGGTCCTGGTGTAAAACCCGAATCACTCCCTCATCTGCCTCCTCTGTAATTACTGACCCTTTCTTTCTCTGTCCTGGGCAGAGGATGAATAAAAAGTTCACGGTGTGTGATGTCACCAGGGCTCTGAAAACAGTCTCTCAATTGTTTAAAGTCTGCCTTTGCGCCCGCTGTCACTGGACCGCTGGCCAGCTCTCCATCAGCTACTCGCGCTCGCCCGGGCTTCGTCAGTGCCCCTCACCGACCTTCCTGGCGGAAGCAAGGCCCAGGTGGGAGCAGGGATCGGAGGTGGAAGCTCATAAATGTGGAAGCTGATTCACAACTTTTAATGATCTGAAAACACAGATTTGCAAGTTCAACTTGCAAATCTGCATCTGAAAACTTGGCAAGTGCTCAGACTTCCTTAGATTCCCTTTTCTTACAGTTTCACCAAAGGCAACATTTCTGGTTTATTCTCAGCAGGAAGCCTTGGATTTCACTGGTCTTGTAACTCGCTGCTCTGTCCCCTCGCGGGATCCATCAGTTGTGCGTTTCTTGTTTGCCTCTAGTAAATTGCGCGGGACCGGGACTAGGGGGGAGATTCCGAAGCTGGCTCTGATCCTGTGTCTTCTCTGCCTGAACTTGGTTTCCCGGCAACTGTTAATGCTGCCCTCCCGGATTTGCCCCAAGAAAGCCCCCTTCCCGTCACCCCCGGTGCTGGCTCCACTGCCCTCGCCTGGCGTTGCTCTCCTGCGTCAAGGTGCGCGGGGGGTCCCTGAGGCCGGCGGGGGCCAGCTGTGCCCCAGAAGCCGGGCAGCCTGCAAGGAGGCTGCGTTCGGACCCCCTCCCCGGCCCCGCCCAAGCACCATTTGGTCCGATTGGCACCTTCAGCCACGACTCTCCTAAACTTCCACTAAACCCCATTTGGCAGCGATTCCCCAAACATAGGCCCGGCGGAGATGCTGGGCGGCGGACCAAATGACCAGCGCTTCTGCGGCTGCTGAGCCGGTGCAGGGCAGAGGGCTGTGGTCCTGGAGGGGCGGCGGAGGGAAACACCGTCCTCACGACTCGTCCGGCTGGGACGGGGCACGGTGTATCTACCTGCACAAACCGTACTTCTACACCAGGCACCTGGGGCTTTGAGCGGAGAGGTTCCGAGGCCTCACGGGCTGGTAGGCGGCCGAGCCAGGATTGGAAGCAAAGTCTGTCCGAGCTCTTTTTGAGAGGACACAGGTAGTAATTAAAGTTTGGGGTGGAAACTCATGACACCCCCGTGCAGGGAAGCCGGCAGACTCCGCTTCTGTGTCCTCGGGCAGGATAGGGTTGGAGAGGGAAAATCGCCACCACTTGCTGACGCCGCATAAGATGTGGACCCAGCCGTCCCATCGGTTCAGGGAAGGCGGCGAACGAAGCTCAGCTTGGATGATGGGAAATTACCCGAAGAGAATCCAGGTAGGATTTCTTTGTTACGGATGAAAATCTTGCCAATTGAAAGGGAGAAAATAAGGACTTCAAGGCACTTCAGTTTTAAATCCTTTAATAGTTTAAATCTCTCCTCTCTGGCTGTGGCTAATCGTTGATTATAATTCCTTTATAAAGCTTTTTTGAGATCAGAGACTGTGGTTGGCCAATCACAAGAAACTTGCTCAGGTTAGACCACCACGTGAACTAAAACACTGTAGTCGTGGCTCCAGCAGGGGACCCCAGAGTGGTGATGGCAGCAGAGAGAGGGCGGCGTGGGGTAAGGTGCCCGCAGACCCTGCAAAGCTCCACTTAGACGAGAGCAACGGAAGCGGTTTTACTTTCTGAAGCAGCAAACAGAGCAACCTGTGCTGTTATCTGTAGGGACATTGTGGGATGGGGCTAGGCTGGAGCCCAGGTGGTTCCAATAGATCCACTTCTCTTGGCTCAACCCTCAGTGTGCTGGAAACACACAGGAAAATTGGGAAAGCTTGACTCTCATAATCAAGGTGACATGTTCTCTTTGTATCAATATAACCTCCTGGCAATTTCAACGTTATACAGGTTACTTGGATTTTTAAAGGGGTTTTCAACCTCAATTTTCGATAGAAAGGGTTTTTGGTTTTGCTTCCTCCCTCCCTCCTTTCTTTCTAATTGTAGTTGATTTACAATGTTTCAGGTGTACAGCAAAGTATTTTAGCTATATATATATGTATAGAATCTTTTCCATTATAGGTTATTATAAGATATTGAATATACTTCCCTGTACTATATAGTAGGTCCTTGTTGTTTATCTTTTTATATGTTCTTTCTTTCCTCCTTCCCTCTCTCCGTCCCTCCCTCTCCCTCCCTGCTTCCTCCCTCCCTCCTTCCTTCCTCCCTTCCTTCCTTCTTTCTCTCTCTCTCTTTCTTTCTATATTTTAACACTCATTTTCCCAATTGAAAACCCTTGACTAGCATCAGATCAGCATAACCTATGATGCCTATGTCAAAGTTAAACTCCTCAGAATCAGACTCTCACGATTAAATAGCCCTGGTATAAAAGACATTGTTATATAAAACGAACCAAAAAAGTATCAGTTTTGTCAAATAGCTTTTAGCTCAAAGGTTTAAAGGTATTGGAAACACAGACAAACCTAGAGTTGGGTTAGGAAATCATCGTGGTGTTAGGAAAACGCTTTCTTTCCCGTCTCTTTGTTCTTCTCCCCGCCCCCTCCCCACTTCCATAGCTCGTATTTTCATGCCTCCAAATCTGTGGGGAAAGTGTCAGAGAGTAGGAAAGTTGGGATGTGAGGGCTGGTGTGGGAAGGGCCGATGTCAGGGGCGTGAGGTTCAGCCTCACTCAAGGACATGGTCACCCTCACTGCACCTAAAAGGACGGAGGGAGGGGGTGGGCACAGGAAGCCTGCCCCCAGCCTGAGGACGCCCAGGGCACCTGGTAACCAACCGCAGCTTTGCGAAGGCCAGTTGGGGTCAGAATGAGCGTAAAGGTCAGTATTAATGTGTTTGACATTCAGCCTCCACCTTTTCATCATCGTATTGGGAAAACGCAATGGGAATTCCTTGCTCTGGGATTGTGTGTGGGACACGAAGCAGGCTGTGTGTGTCTCGCCTCTTAAGGTGTGTGGACCAACTTCAGTCACAGGGTCAGCCTGCCCTCAGGCACATTTGCTGAGAAATTGTGACATCCTCTGTGTTACAGGAGCACAGGCTGTGGTCGCTTCGTGAGATCATCACAGAGAAGGAAGAGACGGTTTTGTGACTTTTCTTCTTATTCCCAAATTTTAGGGACACAGTATTTGCCCTGAAGGCTTATGGATAAGCAACGTTGGTCTCATTGGGAATGTTAAACTCTAATATTCCCAGTGGAATGGGAGAAGAAGGGAAAAGTACCCTAAAATTAAAAAGCACAGTGGGAAGCCCGGGGACGAAGTGCTAGGCCACCTTCTTAAATGCTGTGTGTTTACAGTACCGCAGTTTTCAAAGCACATCAGGTTTCCAGACGAAATCGCTGTTTTCTCCCCACCGACCACTTAGATCAGAGACGGGATTGCACGCTCACACACGTACCTGACTCACCATTTCACAGCACGGGTTCACACGTAGTCATCAGGTGTCCTGACCGTGAAGACATGAGCCTTCCTGAATTAACTTAAAGGACAGACGTCAGAATGCCTTGTGCATGGACTTAATCTGAGCAGCTTGATCAAATCAGAAATTCCTCCGTGTTAACCAAAGAGACATGTACCACAACGTTCACTGCAGCACTGTTTACAATGGCCAGGACATGGAAGCAACCTAAGTGTCCATCGACAGATGAATGGATAAAGATGTGGCACATATATACAATGGAATATTACTCAGCCATAAAAAGAAACGAAATTGCATTGTTTGTAGTCAGGTGAATGGCCCTAGAGTCTGTCATACAGAGTGAAGTAAGTCAGAAAGAGAAAGACAAACACCATATGCTAACGCATATATATAGAATCTAAAAAAAAAAAAAAGTTCTGAAGAACCTAGGGGCAGGACAGGAATAAAGACACAGACGTAGAGAATGGACCTGAGGACACGGGGAGGGGGAAGGGTAAGCTGGGACGAAGTGAGAGAGTGGCATGGACATATATACACTACCAAATGTAAAATAGATAGCTAGTGGGAAGCAGCCGCATAGCACAGGGAGATCAGCTCAGTGCTTTGTGACCACCTAGAGGGGTGGGATGGGGGGGTGGGAGGGAGATGCAAGAGGGAGGGGATATGGGGGTATATGTATATGTACAGCTGATTCACTTTGTTATAAAGCAGAAGCTAACGCACCATTGTAAAGCAATTATACTCCAATAAAGATGCTAAAAAAATAACAAAACAAAAAACCAGAGAGGCTGCCCCAACCAGCCAGTGGCAGAGCCCGGGAATCTGCATTTGATCAGGCCCTTCGGGTTGATTTCAACACTGATGCTCTAAGAAACGCACTTAGAGAAACACTGCTGGGAACTTCCATTAAAAACTGGTTCGCAGAGGTCTGCTGTTGGCTAAATTCAAGTTCAAAGCTTTAACAACAGTGCAACAGTTGACGGGATGATGCAAATGTTGTATGAAGATATATGTGTAAACATATTTGAAACGGGTCTCAGTCGATAATGAAGCCTTTTTTTGCACATGGGTCTTGGTTAATGATGCCAATCGTGGCTTAGTTGAGCGGAACATACAAACTCACTCAATCTAAGTGCTTCCTGTTTGGTGTTGCCGTAGTCCTTTCCTTCTTCAGGGTACATTCGCAGACAGAGGGATGTCCCAGCCTAGCTCGGCTTCCTCCTCGTCCCGCTCTCTGACTCGGTGCTGTGTTACTTGTCTGCTCGACCTGACGTGGACACTTGCTTTGGCAAACGACATGTGGGGGACATGGGGGTACAGGAGCTTAGGTGATGAAATGTCAGCCTTGGTTTCTCTTCCAGGGTTATTGAGACGTTATTAACATATAACACTGTGTAAGTTTAAGGTGTACAACATAATAATTTGATAAATTGTGAAATGATTACTACCAGTTTAGTTAACCTACTGTGAACTCAGTTACAATTTTTTTCTTTCTTGTGATGAGAACTTTAAAGATCTGCTCTTTTAGTAGCTTTCAAATGTCTTTTTAAAAAAATTTATTTATTTATTCATTTATTTAATTTTTGGCTGCATTGGGTCTTTGCTGCTCCACGCGGGTTTTCTCTAGTTGCTGAGAGCAGGGGCTACTCTTATGTTGTGGTGCACGGGCTTCTCATTGCGGTAGCTTCTCTTGTTGCGGAGCATGGGCTCTAGGTGCGCGGGCTTTGGTAGTTGTGGCGCATGGGCTTCAGTAGTTGTGGCTCGCGGGCTTAGTTGCTCCGCGGCATGTGGGATCTTCCCGGACCAGGGCTCGAACCCGTGTCCCCTGCATTGGCAGGCGGATTCTTAACCACTGTGCCACCAGGGAAACCCAATGTTGTCTTTTTAAAAAATCAAACTTCTCCGGTCTCAGCAGCTGTGGCTGAGAGATGCAGGAGATGGGAGATGCAGGAAAGAGTTTTTGGCAACCTCTTCTCTACTCGGTGGGGGGAGAAAAGAGAACGCTCCATCTCCCAGATTCTGGACAGGGATTGTTTGATGGTTACATACACACACGTACATGAATACACATTTACATGCATACATATCACACACACACACACACACACACGCAGAGTGTCAGGTTCACTGGTAATTTCCAGGCTGTAATCCACGACTGTTGGCTTCTAGGAACAGAGCGTGCTCCTCTGGAAGAGCAAGTGCTCAGTGAGTTTCACGCCACGTTTTGTGTCTCTCGTAATTTTAAGTGGGGGACTTTTGTGTTTATAGGCTTGTATGGGGGGGGCAGAACATAGGGCCAGCACAACTCAGAAGGAAGCGTCACATGGTTTTAATTCTGTGCTGATTCATCACACGTTGGTATTTTTTAATAAATGCGCTTCCTCACAAAATTGCAAAGGACAGCGAGTGGAACAAATGACAGCATCTTCAGGACAAAGGTTGCGAGGAGAATGACCAATGTTAACTGCTTCTCAACCTTGGAAACATAAGTTGTGGTTTCCCTCCACCTGCCCCATTTTGATGGCACTGGTAGAGGTCAGATGATGGATTTGCAGTGGTAAAGATTTTGCATTTCCCAGAGTGCTTTAATGTGAGAGGGCAGGGAAAGTGTTGTTGTTTCCACTTTTTCCCTGTAGGGAAACCGAGGCACAGAAGGTGCAGGGCACGTCTGAGGGTGACCTGCTGTCCCGACCGCCGCCGCCTGGGCGGCCCAGTGTGTCTCTGCTGCCTTTTAAAATCCACAGTCTCTCTTTGTTTCTGTTTTCTTTTGTTTTTTCCTTGGAACTCATTCTCAAAAAATAAAATCCAAGGCTGTTTTGTTTGTAAAAGTTTCCTCCTAAAATGGACTTCTTTGTATCACTTTACATCTACATATATCACTCATTATCAGACCTTTTGTATAAGGTTTTTGGCATGCCTCTTGGAAATTTGTATCTGGAAAACTGTCTTCTTTGAATAACGGATCTATTTTCTGTTATCAGATTAGGAGATTTACGTACTTCTTGTCTTCCAGAAAGCTTAGAGCTAAATTTAATATTCAATCACGGCCTTTGTATTAATTGCCTAAATTAATTTCCTCTCCTTCCATGAGGTTTTTTTTTTTTTGCGGTACGCGGGCCCCTCACTGCCGTGGCCTCTCCCGTTGCGGAGCACAGGCTCCGGACGCAAAGGCTCAGCGGCCACGGCCCACGGGCCCAGCCGCTCCGCGGCACACGGGATCCTCCCAGACTGGGGCACAAACCCGTGTCCCCTGCATCAGCAGGCGGACTCTCAACCACTGCACCACTAGGGAAGCCCCCATGAGGTTTTAAATTGTGTATTTCAGCTTTATTTTACAGGTACCTTTTATTATGCACGAACACTTTTTGGAAATAGGGTGTATACATTTTGAATAAATATTTTTCGATCTGAGTTTAATTTACTACAAACACATCAAATGCCTTAAATAAAGCTGTAATATTACTTTATGGAATTGGGTGAATCATATAATATACTTTTTTAAAAGTTACAAATACTGTAAGAGTAAAAACTTGTTGTGGAAGAAATTTATTGTATAAAATGACACTATAAACAATACCAGGCTTTATGACGATGGGGAATGAAATAAAACCAGTGTGGAAGGGAATTTGGGAAGTTAGATGGAGGAATGCTACCGTTTAATTTTAGTTTGAATTATCTCTAAGCAATTCATATGAAATACCTTGAGGGAAGATCGTTTTTACACTTCACAGAAAAAATAATCTGCACACAGGTTCCTGAGGTTTGTCCTCACTCCAGGCTCTCAGCTTCAACAAGGCTACCTCATCATCATTGTGTGGTCACCACTAGAACTAAAGAGCTCCGCCCCTTCCTCCCCGCCCCTCGGGAGAGATCTGCCCTGGAACACGTGTGTGGTCTCAGACGACTCAGATTCCACTCAGAGCCTTGTTTGGCTAATCTGTAAAATGGGACCATAACACCCACCTCAGTGGGCAGTGCTGGCCGTTTAACAACGTGAACGGAGTCTCGTAACAAAATTTAGGACAAGAAATTTGCACAGCGCCTGACACATATTTCCTTGGAATTTGCATTCTACCTCGTGAAAAAGATAAAGGTTACATTTTCTGTTTCATTAACTCCTGGGTGGAGCCCTGTACTCGATGTTTACAAAGCAGGTTTGCTGGAATATGTCACACACACAGAGAGAAATGCATAAGTGGTGAGTGTGCAGGCAGCCGCTGGGATTTTCACACACTCAACACAACCAAGTACTAGCACTGAGATTAAGAAACAACTTCCAGGTCCCCTCTGGTCCCCTCTTGGTCACTGCTGTGCCCTAGGAAGGGACCCACCCACCGTCCAGACTTCTGGTTTTGCCTATTTGGGGGTTTTCCACAAACGAGTATAGCACACTCTTTGGTGTGTGGCTTCTTTCACTCAACAGGACGTTTGCAAGATTCATGCCTGGTGTGTCTACCACACACCCGCCGTGGTTTGTTCATTCCTGTGACTGCGTCTACCGCACGACACCAAATGTATGTGTCAGTTCTACCGATGATGGAAGTTTGGGCTTCCAGTTTGAGGACTTTATGAGTAAAGCGGCTGAGGGCCTTCTCGAACTGTCTTACGGTAAATGTATATGCATGTTTCCACGTGATGAGTACTGAGGGGTGTAGCAGCCGATTTGAGGGTGTGCAGATTGGTGAGCCTTAGTAGGTCCTATCAGTTTTCCAAGGTGCCAAATTTATCCCCACTGGAGTGTGGGAGTGCCTCTTCACCCTCATGGCCACGTGTCATGCTCCCTTTCTCATTTTGGTGTTCCCGCTACATGGCTGTGTAGTGATAGCTCAGGATGCTTTTAGTTTGCATCTCCCAGGTGACAAATGAATCTGATGTTGTTGTTAACATTGCCTTATATTGTTTAAAGTAAGATGCCTGCATACCTAACACAGAAAGCAAAAGCTACTAGAAATATAAGCTGAAATTGATAAAGCACAAATATAATGAATGGTTGTAAATATTCTTATTTTGTAATGCAGCGGATCTAGTAAACTTTAAATAATCAAAGATAAATGGGATCCTCACACATCCACAATCTCATGTAATAACACACGTGAAGTTTGTATCCTACAAATACATAATATATCGTTTTCCCTTAGGTTTTTTTTTGTCCTTTAAAATGTATTAAATTTATAAAATTCAATTTGGTACTTGATGATGAAGGACCTTTCAACTAGTTCACGAAAGTCGAGATTTTAGAGCCCTTGGTCTCTCATCAAAATCCAATAAAATTAGATGAACTGTGTAAAGACCCAATCAAAATGCTTGGGAATCAGGGAGCACACTCACACAGTACCGGTAGAGCAAAGAGGAAGTCGAAGGTGAAATTACAAGTCATCTAGTGTGCATTAAAACTAGAGGAACTTATCCCAAACCTATGGGGTCCAGGGAAAGTTGTCATTCAAGGAAATAGCCTTAAATACCTTCTTGGCCCTAGAAGGAATTTTTAAAATACAGGTTAGAATTCATTTTAAGATGCTGGAAGAAAAAAAAAATAACCAAACAAACCCGAAGGATCTAGGAAAAGGAAACTGAGATAGGAGCTGGTAATAATGGAGTCAACACAAGGACTATTAAGTCTTTAGCTACGGAAATTCAGTATCAGGTTCAGAAATTGTTACCAACCCTGTGGAGTCAGGCCCAACGAGGGTCCTCCTGCCGGTGTCGTTGGAAACAATAGAACGAGACGGAGTTCGGTTCAAAAGCAAAGGAAAGTTTCCTTCTTTGATCGAAGAACCGGGAGAGGCCCCGTTCTAGAGCCCACGCTCTCCCGGCAGCCTGTGCGGGGCTGCTTTATACAGGACGGGCGGGACTGTGGGCGGGGTTCTTGCGGGGCGGGCGCAGGCGCCGCCGAGCGGCTCAGGCTCAAGGCTCAGTGCCGGCGCCGCCTCTCTGCACACGGCCCACTGTGGCCGCCATCTTGAATTGTGTGTCGTGGGTGACGCGTCTGACCCCGGCCCGCTGGGGTCTGGGGTGCGAGGTGCCTGCGCACGGCCCTGCAGGCAAGTGCAGCTGGACTAGGCACGGAAGGGGAGGTTGGACTTTATCACGTATATTACAACTTATTTTTCCTGAGGACCCCCGTGGGCTTTGGTGGTGACAAAGTGCCTGAATCTGACCCTGGACAAGATGAGCGGCCTGAAGACAAATGTGTCGCCTGTCTGGTTATTTTGTTTCCTTTGCTATAAAATAGCAATAGCTGGAGCAGAAATAATAATACCCAAGACAGTGTAAGTGGTCATAGTAAGGTCTAAAAATGCAGTACTGTTGTGTCATGATTTCCTGTCTACGTCTGCCAAGATGCTCACTTTGGAATACTGCAGACACAAAAGTCCACGCACATTTAAAGGGACCGTGGGAGCTCTGTTTATCACGGAGGCCTCTGCACCGCGTGTGTGGATATTCTGCAGAAAGTTCCTAAACCACCTTTACCGCGGAGCCACGTAGATGGACGCCTGCAGGGGCCATACAAGCCAACAAGAGGTGAGTCTGATTATTTTTGTTTGCAGACACATTCAGACTCTTTCTGAACTCTCTGTAGAAGTCAGAGGGTGGATGTTAACCACAAATTTATGAGAAATTCTCATAAGGTTCCTTGTCTATAGTAGATATTAGAAAACAGATATAAAGTTGATCTCAGATAGTAACAGGACGTGACAATCTTCGGTGTGTTCTGGTTCCTTGAAATCTGATAATGTTGACTGGTCAGGTTCCCAGAGCCCAGTTTCCCTGCTGGACCAGTTCTCCTGAGAAACCAGCCTCCCTGTTAAAAGACGAGACCAGTGAAACAGAACAAACGCAGTCGGCACAGTTAAGGTGCCTTATGTTTATAGGACAAGAGGCCGGCTCCGACCATGTACCGTCAGGCAGGGGCCACTCTCCCTGAGTCAGGCAGCATCTGGGGAAGGAGGAGGGCAGCCTGGGACACGGGGCAGCGGGCTGGGTCTCAGCCATGGGCAAGAACTCACCGCGGCGAAGTCGTTTTCTGTGCTGTGTCTCAGGCATGGGTTTAAATGCAGGGATGGTACTGTACTTTCCTGATGTTGCGTGAAACCTGTCCTCATCCAGCTCCAAATTCAGGATTCCGTGTCATGTTGACAGTTGGTGTCTCTAGGTTGCAGGGCTGCGCCCGCCCTGCAGGCTCTGTGGGCAGGAGCTGCGCGCCGCCCGCGTTTGGTGGTGCTGGTTTGCACAACATAGACTCGACATCTAGAGGGAAGCCTCCTGCACTGGTGCCTCTGTGACATCCCAGGAGGCTTCCCCACTTCTCAGAAACGTGCTACTTGTTAACTTCTGAACTAAACCATCTAAGTTGTGTGCTTGAGGGTTTTTTTCCCATCACGTTCTTCCAGGTGAGTGTATTGTAAGCTAAAATGAGTTCTAGACCCAGGTCTGCCAGGGACTGGTTGGGTTGCCATAAGAAAGCCTTTTTGAGGGACTTCTCTTGTGGTGCAGTGGTTAAGAATCCACCTGCCAGTGCAGGGGACACAGGTTCGATCCCTGGTCCAGGAAGATCCCACGTGCCGTGGAGCAACGAAGCCCGTGCGCCACAACTACTGAGCCTGTGCTCTAGAGCCTGCAAGCCACAACTACTGAGCCCGTGTGCCACAACTATGGAAACCCACGTGCCTAGAGCCTGTGCTCCACAACAAGAGAAGCCACCGCAGTGAGAAGCCTGCACACCGCAGCGAAGACCCAATGCAGCCAAAAAGAAAAAAAAAAAAAGAAAGCCTTTTCTCTTCTCTGGATTTCCTTGACATATGTGAATGGGAGAGTCTGTGACCTGTATGGGACGCTTTGGCACTAACCCCCATAGCTTCTCCCTTTCTGTTCTCCCCACACAGCTCGTGCCTTGTTGCAGGGTCCCTGTGACCTGCCATGAGGACGTGACCGGAAGATGCAATTTCCAGTCTGGTAGATAGGCTGTGTCTGCAGTCATCAAGATTGTCTGTCTTTGTCTGGACATTTTGGGTGGATGACCTTATCCTGGAGATGACACTTCCTCAGACGCTGGATATGTTCTGTCCTCGCTGTTCCTGCCCAGTGGCCCCCCACTGACCCCTGTCACGGTCCCCTCCCCGCATGCACTCCGGGTGCAGCCTGTCCTGTGCCATCAGACACCCCTCATGGGTGGCCTCTGGGCTGCCTGGCTGGCCCCCTTCCAGCCGCACCTGCTGACTCCCCTGTGCAGGCTCTGACCACGCTCACCAGGACCAATTGACAGGGTCTTGCCCCAGGTTCACGCCCCTCGCCTCCCGCTGGGGGCTCCTGGAGGATACCCGGGCGTGGGACTTGGGAGTCCTGGGATGCACACATGCACAAGCCAGTGCGTGGGGGAGGTTAGTCTCTGGGGGGTGGTCGGTCGAAGGAAGCCTCCAATAATGGTGTGCCCGCTGGTCACGAGAGAATGGTCCCTGTAGGGGCTGGTCCAGGGACAAGGGGAGGAGAGAAGAGGTTCCATAGAGGGGGAGAGCCTCCGAGCTGAATCTTGAGAGAAGCGGGTGGCTTCAGGGGCAGGCGCTGAGAGGAGGGTCGGGACTGGATGCAGAGGGCGCAGCGCCGTCAGAATCACGGGGAGGGGCCTGCTGGTGGTTGGTTCCCCAGGACCAGAGGAGGGCGGGGAGGGCACTGGGGGTGTGCAGACAGCAGGACCCCGGGGCTGCGTGTCTCTGAGGCCTGGCTTCTCTGTCGCGTTCTCTTCCCCCAGTGTCTCCTCTGCCACATGCAGATGGAAATCTGCCTGGTCGTTGAGGGGCCCCAATGGCTGTAGGCAGAGCTCAGCTGTGTCTCCCCACTCCATCCTTGCTGGGCCTCAGGGCCCCTCGGGTCTCTGCTCTCCGTACAGCTCCCAGTGGAAGGACGGGAGGACCAAGCCCGATTCCAAAGGCTCTCTCGGGCTCAGCGGCACAGTTTGATCCTAACATTTTTGTTCCTTGGTTGTCATTAAGAAATGATCTTATATTTAAATTCAGAATGGACCTTCACCTAAGTCAGGGTGCTTCCTATTGATACAGACTCTGTGTGTGTGTGTGTCTGTGTGTGTGTGTGTGTGTGTACTTTTAATCCGTTATGTGAGGCACAAGTGTTCCCGGCGTGTTGCTAGGACTCTCCAGCACATCTCTGCCTGACTCCCCCGTTTCCAGCTGAGAACTGGTCTCCGTGGACACCAGCCAGACGACAGGGGGAGACGGATGGTGTAAAAGGGTCTTACTTTAGGGGACTCTTTGGACACAGTAGGATGTGACTAATTTCTCTATGAAAGACACATTTGATAAGAAGAACATAAATATTCAGCGGCTTGGCCTTGGACATCCCCCCCCTCCGCCCCGCCCCTACCCTTTGCACGGTGGGAGGCCTGCGCCCAGAGCCTGCCCGGCGGCTTCCCCTCCTCCCCCAGCTGGGTTCCTTGTTTGACTCTCAGTCCTGACCAGCTTTTTATTTATAAGAATGTGTCTCCTGTTTTCCATGGAAAATCGTTCCACCGAGCTTCCTGTAGGGATATTTGGGGACTAAAGACCTTGGCTTCTGATTTTTCCCTCTACTTGACGTAACAGCTCTGAGGCCTGATTCTTTTGAATTTTCTGCTTCCCCTGCTGCTCTTTAGGCTAAAAAACAGCAAGTGTCCTTTAGCATCTTGTTTTCAGTTTAGGAGACCTGCCTGTACCTGCAGCACAAATTCCTTTAGCTCCGTGATATTTTCCTTTTGGATCTAAAACATCAAGTGTTTGAGGAGCGAGAGCATTCTGTCGGCTTTTGCATTTTATGGTCACGAAACGCAGAAAGGGTTTTGTGTGAGGTATGTTCCCAGAGAGTTTCAGAGCTGGGACACTGCCTGAGACGTTTTCTCCAAGACTATTTTGACCTCTTTTTCTTTTAGACTGGGATGTGAGTTTCAGTTTTTTTTTCCTTTTCATAAAGCAGTGCCATGATCGATAAAAGATGAGTGATAGAATTTGGGAAAATCACTGCATTTAGATGCAAATACCTAGTGAGCCCTGAGCCACTGAAACTGCCTCTGGGCGCTCGGGGTTCACGGGTGACTTGCCTGGAGCTCCTGTGTATTCATGTTCAGGTGGAAATGATCTGTGGGGCAGAGACGCTAACACCACCTACTGGAGCCATGAGATTGGGTGGTTCTAACCCTGGACCTCAGCTTTCTCACTGGGAAATGAGGAGGGTCAGCCAGCTCGCCGTCTGACCATCTTCTGGACCTGCTTGCTGTGAGGTGGCAGGTGCAGGACGGTACTTCTCTCCCCGGCCACGAGGTGTCCGAGGAGCACACACCTGCGGGGCTGTCTCCCCTGCGGCTTTGTCCTCCCTGGGAGCTCGGGAGCCCCTCACATGTGAGCAGGGCGATGCTTTGGTCTCACGTTTGTCATATTTGGGGGCCGGTGACTCAGCCATCCAGACTCAGACAAGAATTTTAAGAGACACCAAGACAATCCCTTTGTTTTCTTTTTCTTTTTTTTTTAAATTTTATTTTATTATTTTTTTGGCTGCGTCGGATCTTCGTTGCGTGCGGGCTTTCCCTAGTTGCGGGGCGCGCGGGTTACTCTTCGCTGTGGTGCGTGGGCTTCTCATTGCAACGGCTTCAGTAGTTGTGGCGCACGGGCTTAGTTGCTCTGTGGCATGTGGGACCTTTCCGGACCAGGGCTCGAACCCATGTCCCCTGCATTGGCAGGCGGATTCTTAACCACTGCACCACCAGGGAAGTCCCTCCCTTCATTTTCTTGATGGCTGTTTGAAACCTGGCTGGGAACCAGACCCTTTCAGGAATGGATTATCGTGTGGGCCACGAAATTGGAATTTACAAGGGTTTTTCAAACACGAACACATCGACCAAGGAAGAGTTATCGTGGATTATTTATACAATTTAGGTGTAGACACCTAAAATTAGAAATAAAATGGCAGGCGGCAGGCTCAGGCTTCCCTCTGTGTCCAGGGTCTTTGGGGGCTCTTGCAGAGCTTTGCCTGTGCTGGGTCACCCCGAATAATACGTGCCCTGCGCTCGGGGCAGCGTGCAGAGGGGAGGATGTAAAGCACCCACAAAGAGCCGTCGCTTCAAGGACGTGCCAGCTCCTTCCTGTGCTTCTTCCCACAGGGGAGGGCCCAGTTCCCATCACACCCACAGCAGCCCGGGGTGGTGGGCCACTGGTTCACTTAGCCGGGAGAGAGGGGAAAACCCTCCGGGGGGTAGTTCATGAGGCCTGCGCATCCATTTGCAATAAGCGTGGACAGACAAATGTCAGGTTTAGCAAAATAAGCTCTACCCCAGTGAGCCTTGAAGGAGGAGGGTTCCTGGGAATAACCACCAAGCTACATTTGGAGGTGTCGATGGTGAGCCTTTAGAAATGTCAGCACCAGAGAGAACCTTCCAGCTAGGGTGGGATGTTGTATGATGGTACAAGGATCGTAATCCTGACATTCATGCAGGAATAGCGCTAACTCCTTGTGATACTATGCCCTTTGCCATTTAAAAAAGAAGTAGATTTCAGCTAGCTACCTTTCAGAAGGTGTTATTATGACTATGATTTTACATTTATAATTCAAATTTTTTATGAACAACAGAATGCCAGTTGCTATAATTCAAAATTTATGTGCCAAGAAAACAAATGCTGTGCCCTTATTTTACATAGTCTTTGCGGTTTGGATCAGCAAACCTATGGTCTCTATCAGTCTGGCGGGTGATGTCCCACTTAGGGTAAAGGGGCCTCAGCCTCTGGTCCACATGTGGATAGTATGAAGCATATGTGTTTGTGGTAATACTGTCCTTTTGTGTGACACTCAGTTTCTATGTTGCTCTTAAACTGTCCCTGGTCTCCCCTGCTCCTTCAGGGTACATACGTTGCTCTGTATCCATCCTTTCGTCCTTGGTACTCGGAGGCCTGGGTTCACATGCTGCCTCTGTCCTTTTCTAACTGTGTTGTTTTGGGCACTTTCCGTACCTTCCGTGTGACTCAGCACATTGAGGGTATAAAGGTTCTGACCCCGCTGGGTTGTTGTGAGGAGTTAATAATGAGTTGATGCTGCACCTCACACATCCCCAGCTACCGGCCTCGTCCATCTAAAGCATGTATCGCATGGTGTGGCCTGGTGCCACGTACCAGGCACTGTGCCGGGCTGTGGCATTCAGTGCTGGTGAGAAGAGCCCTCGAGACCAAGGGCCCCAACACCGGTCCTCGGGTGCTACTGGCCCTACTAGCCAAGTGACTCTGGACAAGTCACGCGACCTCCTTGGGCCTCAGTTTTCTGTTTTGTCAAATGGTAAAGATGGAGTCAGTAATCTCAAAATTATGTTCCAGCTCTAAGTACTCTTGGAAGTCCTAATCCCCAGTCGGGCGGCCTCATGGAGATTCATGGCAGGGGGCTGAGGATTTCTGTCTTCCCCTGGCCATGACTCAGAATAGAGCAATTGCGATATGTTAGGTAAATGACCTTGGCAGTGTCAAATCTTATTACGGAAAGTGTCTTTTGAGTGTTTGGGTTGGAAGAGTTATGAGGATATCACATATTAAGATTAGTGGTTTGACAATTCAGGGAGTATATTAACAACAGGTTTTACTGCTGTAGGGAACCAGCACATTTCTCTATGAAAAGCCCTGTAAGACGTTTTAGCTGGTCTTCATAATGGGAAGTGGGGTAGAAGCAGGTCCCAGGCATTTCATGGATGTTGAAACAGTTGAATGGAGGAAATTAGTCACTTTTTACCAGATGAATAAATAGATAAAGTTAAGACTAGAACTGGTGGAAGAATAGAAGTGCCCAGGGTCTGTTGTTTGCCCACATGTGAAAGTACTTTACGATCCGTTTAGAGATGCTTTGGAAGTTCCAGAAAGGGGCAGGCTGGCAAAGCTTACGCACCTGGCTCAGCAAGTTCCTTTGCCTTTAAAGTAGTAAAAGAATAAACTTAACCTCAGATTCGTCGTGCCTTTTCCATATAAAATACACGATTATTTAAGTCCTCCTCCTACACTCTCCCATGGCACCCTGTTCTTCTGTCCTGCATGTCAGCTCCGTGGAGGTGGCAGTGTTATCTGATCGTTCACTGTCATCCCCTTGGAGCTAGCAGTGTCCAGCACCCAGGTGGAGAATTCCTATACACGTGTGTATTCACCTTGAGTGAATGGAAAGACGGCTTCTTTTAGCGACTCATTTTCTGAGCTGTGCATACTCAGCTTAGAGGACCGTTACCTACGTCTGTGTGTTTGGGTGGCTTTGTTTCGGAAGAGGAGTGAGACTAAGAATAAGCAAGTTGCTCTGTGTGTCTGGCTGGACAAGTGAACTGATGAAGCCATGGGTCTGGTTTTGCTCCTCAGATTGTTTGGGGTGAAAGGGGAGCGGCCTTCCTTACCTACTGCGGCTCCCGGGAGCCTTGAGTTGGACATCGGGGGAGGGGATGGAGCTCTGACCCAACCTGGCCCACGCCTCAGCTTTGGCACCTTGCTACCCCCCTGCACTGGTTGGTCCTCTCAAGGAAGTCCTGAGTCTTCCCTCTCTGTCTGCCAAGGGGTCACCTCTGGGGAGGGGCTTCCTGATGCTCCCCCCACGGAGAGGGCCTCAGGGAAGCCCTGTTTTCGGGTCCTGGGACCACGTCGAGTCAGACCAAGTGGCTGTGGATCTAACACCGAAGGCATTGAAGCTTTGGGTCCAGGGCAGGGAAGCTGATTTCCCTGTTGGGACATAAAGTATTTCTTTGTTCTCCTGGCTCTTCCTCCACCTCTGCCCTTCCCCCTCCAGCTGCATCCGACCACCATGTTACTAGAGACCCCGAGTCCTGGAGGCTGGCGGTCGTGGCCTTTCGGATCTCCACACCAGGTGTGTCGCTGTCACTGCTTTCTTTCCTCCTCTCTGAGTGCTGTGACCCTAAACCAAGCTGCAGTGAGTGGCAGAGGAGCTTCCCAGCCGGCCCTGCCCGCGGGGTCCCGGGGCCCAGTGAGAGGCAGTCAGGCTGAGGTCTCCTCCCCACATCTCCTGCCGTTTTCCTTGATTTCAGTGCGTTATTGTACCTTTATCCCACGGACACTGTGACAAAGGACTGCAGAACTCAGAAAGGAATGTTCGAGGTCAAATTCACACTTGGCGAGCTGCTGTCTGCGCAGCGCCGTGGGTCCTCACGCGCCCAGGGCAATCCAAGAGGAAGCCCCGTTTCACCACGCGGATGTCCTGTGCATCTGAGGCCACGCGGGGCGGGGGGGAGTCACATCTTTACATTTGTTTCTCTTTTCATAATTATCATGCTACGTAAAGTTTTGCTGACTGTGAAGGGAAACCCAAAAAGTGGACTTTGTTTTTGTTTTAATTTTAGAATTTTATTTATTTTTTTATACAGCAGGTTCTTATCAGTTATCCATTTTATACATATTAGTGTATATATGTCAATCCCAGTCTCCCAGTTCATCCCACCACCACCACCCCCTGCCACTCAGAAAGTGGACTTTGGATGGCATCTCTTCATCACAAGGGGAACGAATATAGGCTCCCAGAGCAGGAAGCTGTCTGCATCCCATGACGTGACACCATGGGCCGCGCATCAGATTCAGATAACGGCAGCAGCGCGGGCTCTCTCTCTTCCCGGCAGCGTTTGAACCGTTTACACTGTATGGGCTCATTCACACCTCACCACCGTGTTAAGAGAAGGTGATTCTAATACCTCCATTCCAAAACCGAGGAAATCGAGGCAAAACAGAGGGCTTTAGACTCCCTACCTAGGGTGCTATGGCTGTACATGGGATGAAAGCATTTCTCAAGTTTAAGACTTATCTTTAGGTTATACGAACTACATGTTATTTAAAGTAATAACGACCCTATTAGAGATTCTAGCAAAGGAAATTATCAATAACTTTCTTGGTTTGAAGCCCAAGGCTTGGAAAATGCCATCTAATTATGACATTCAATTAATGTATTAATTATTTTTGCTTGATAAAACCATGCCAGGTCAGTGAAGAATAGCTGATTATTTGGGGAATTGTCGAATTGTCCTTTCTTACAACTTAGGTAAGGATGCTACAGGTCCATTGTTTAACATATGAAGTAGCAAAACTTGTTTTTAAACAGTTTCTGGACTGTCTTGGACCCCACGCACATCACCTGGGAAGAGCCTACCTCTGAAGAGCGGGGTGTTGTTTTTTCCAACAGCAATGTCGCTGCAGCTCACACAGCCCCGCGAGCTCCACGGGACAAGGGCCCAGTCACTGCTGTGGCCACACCACCAGCCCAGCACTGGAACACGGTGGGCATCAAGAAAAGTGTCTTTAATCTACAGGAATCAATCTCACACTCACACAGCAGCCCCACCCTGCATTGTCTGCTCAGTTGCTGGTCTTATTTATCTCGCTGGAACCCTAATAGCTTTGGGGCATTTCAAAGGTGTAATTCATCTTCAGAAGATGAAGGCTTGGCGCCGTTAAGTTACTTAAGCTAACGCTTCACTTTTGAGGACAATTCCCGAAAGAAGAAGAAAGGAAACATTTCTGAGAGTCTGTCATGTACCAAGCACAGGTACATTCATTTCCATTATCTTACTTAATCCTCACATCAGTTCTGTAACATAACCGTGAGTCTGTCCATTGTATAACCGAGGAAACTGAGGTTCAGAGAGGTTAAGTAACTCACCCAAAGTCACACAGCTAGCTAGTGTGTTTTAGAACTAAGATTTAACTTAGGTGCCTTGGACTCAAAACCTACTTTGCACTGCTGGTGCCGTCTGGGAGAGGAGGCCCAGAGCTGGAGAGAGACGTAACCTCCCAACGGGAGTATTCTGAAGGAGAGCATAGGCATTCACAGGAGTAAACCCTAACAGGTCTGGTTACATGTGAGCGTGCTTTGCTGTGACCTTGGGCACGTTACTGTCTTTTAATGCTGACGCCATTCCATGAAGAGCTGTGGGAACTTCGAGCCCCACGCCCACCTCTCGTGGTCGCCAAGCTCTATTTACTGAGCACAGCCAGGTGGCTGCGGGTCTGGGTGAGGGGACGGGGAGACTTTGGGGCACAGGACTGTGTGGAAGTGACCTTCTGACCTGCTGACCTCCCCGCGGTGGGGGTAGGGCAGGCGCTGTGAGTGAGAGGGCCCCGCCCGCCCAGAGGCCCGTGACCCTTGGTCAGGTCACCTCGCCTTCCTGGAGGCTGGTTTCTTACCTGCGACATAGAGGGCGTTGGCTCAGGTGACCGAAGGGCTTCCATCCAGCTCTGGTTTCCACGTTCTTACAGTGCTAGGACCCAACCCGCGTGAGGGTTAAGTACGGGAAGAATCGGAGCTTCTGACTCTGACCCTGGCCTCTGCGGGCGCCAGGCCTCCCAGTTGGCTGGACGGCGACGCCTGCGGGCGGGAGCTGGGGCCCAGCAAGGACGGGGCACACTTCTCGCTACCGCCTGGAGCCCCGGGTGGCGGCCTTGACCCCGAAGACCTTTCTTTGCAGCCAGTGTAACCAACACAGACGCACATCAGTAAGGCTGGTGTGAGTCTTCCCGGGGACCCGGACTCCCCTGGGCCCGCAGAGGGTGGGCGTCCTGGCGCTGAGAGCCCATCAGGGCCGAGGCTGCCCATCCCACAGGCCGTAGTCCCCTCCCCAGAAGGCATCCGTTTCCCATACTTCACGAGTCTGGGAGGCCAAAGGTCCCACTGTCTCCTGCCAGCTCACCCGGAAGGAGAGCAGCACGGAGCTGGCCCCTGGGAGCCGGGCCACACACGTCCTCCTGGTGCCTTGGGCCGCGGGCCCGTGACGTGCTGTCAGATCATGGCACGCCTGCGTGCAGAGCACCCCTGGCCTGGGGCCACGCACAGAACCAAGGTTGCAGACCGGCCAGGGCCTCAGGGGCCTGCCTGCTCTGACCCTTCCCTCCCCGCCTTCCCCGCACCCCACGCGGCTGCACCGTCTCCCGCGCTCTCTGCTCGGCTGTCTGCTCAGCAGGCCCACGTCTGCCCCACGAGCAGGCAGGCGCCGCGTGGTGAGGCCCTTGGGCGGGTCACGTCTGCATCCTCGATGCCGAGCTGCCATCTGGCACAGAGGATGCGCTCAGTAAATACCCACGGGATGAGCCCATGAATCACTGTCATTCTGGACCCGTGCCCAAGATATAAGCCCTCTGGCCAGCCCCCATCCTCTGGTCTTGACCCCTAGCTGGCCTGGGCTTCCTCTCCCCTGGCCCAGGGCCCCTGGCGTCTCCCTCCCAAGCACTTTGTCCTACCCTCTGGACCGTGGCTGCAGGAAGACAAGGTCCCCTACATCATCCCTAAGTGCTCCCCGACCTCGTCGCCTGGACTGAACCCTGGCTGTCACCCAAGAACACGCTGCCCCAAGGCCCCTCCTTCCCCACATCCTCTGAACCCCAGGGTCAGGAAGAGGGGTCAGCATCCCCTGCTTCAGTTTCATCTTTTGTAAAACAAATGGAAGCAGAAACCCGCTGCCTGCGGCCCGTCGTAGGGTCATGAAGCCGCGCCATTTGTGGCGTTCCCGTCACCCCCTCCCACACTCAGGGCCCCAGGGTCACTCTGGGAAGCTTCCTGCAGTGACTTCCCAACTGCCCGGTGTCCCAGGTGGCTCTGCCATGGCTCCGAGGGCCTCCCGTGGCCACACCTGGAGCTGCTCCGCCTGAGAGTCTTCAGTCCTCCATCACGACCTCCCACCCTCCCGGCCCTTCCTCTCCGAATCGCTCTTGCACCTGCCCGTCAGCTGCACCAGACCCAGCTCCAGACTCCTTTCCCCTGTGAATCGACCATCCTGTTCCAGAAAACCGAATAAGTTCTAAGGTCACAGCACATCAGCATAAAAGGAACGAAAATCTGCTGAAAATGGCTTATGACTCACAGCTCCATCAAGCTCACATCTTATGATTTAGTGACTCGATGACATTTGGATATAAAGCATTACAAGTAGGGCTTCCCTGGTGGTGCAGTGGTTAAGAATCCTCCTGCCAATGCAGGGGACGTGGGTTCGAGCCCTGGTCCGGGAAGATCCCACATGCCGCGGAGCAACCAAGCCCATGCGCCACAACTACTGAGCCTGCGCTCTAGAGCCCACGAGCCACAACTACTGAGCCCGCGTGCCACAACTACTGAACCTGCGCTCTAGAGCCTGCGAGGCACAACTAGAGAAAGCCCGCGTGCAGCAACGAAGAACCAACAACAGCCAAAAATAAATAAATAAATTTATCAAAAAAAAAAAAAAGCATTACAAGTAAATCAAAGGGAAGGGAGAAACTCACAGCAGAGAAACCTGTAAGAGAGCACCTGAGCCAGGTGAAGAAGGCTGATGTCACCACTGATGTCATGAGGATGCATGTACCCCTGATGCAATAATTCCCTAAACCTAAACCCGGTTTAATTACGAGAAAAATATCAAACTCAAATTGGGGGAAATTGTATAAAGTATTTCAGTTCTTTTTAAAACTGTCGTGAAAAACAAGAAAAGCCTGAGACACTGTCCCAAGCCAGAGGAGATTAAGGAGCCCCATGGTGACAGCCCCATGCAGTGTGGCTTCTGGACAGGAGCCTGGAACAAAGGGAAGGACGGTTACTGGCTGCGTCTAAATCCACACCAGGGCTCAGGTCATAGCTGGGCACCCATCTTGGTTATGTAGTCGTGACAAGCGCCCTCGACAGTGAGGTGACAAGTGTAAAGTGTTAATAAGGGGGGAAACTGGGTAAGGGACGTACAAGAACTCTCTGCGCTATCTTTGCCACTTTTACCAAAATAAAGAGTTTATTTACAAAAATGAAGTTTGAGTTTACCTAAGACCCCTTTCTGGTGGTCCCAGCATCTCTTTGCGCCGAGTCAGTTATGCCAGGGCAGAGCGATCTCCAGGCTCCCACGCTGGGCCCCCCGCATATTCCTCACCCCAAACACCGTGCTGAACGGCAGGACAGAACCTGCAGAAGGAACTGAAACCATACTCTGGTTGGAAGTTCCGAGAGGCCAGAAAGACTGGAGAATCCATCCATCCATCCATCCATCCATCCATCTGTCCAGTACTGACCAGCACTCCAGACCAGGCACTGTGTGACATGCTGGTGAGAAAGTGGTGGGTGAAACAGATGTTGTCCGTCCCATCTTGAAGGTCACAGTCAGCAGAGAAGACAGACAAGTACGGGAAGACACTGAGTGACTTGGCACCATGGAGCACCGTGGGGCGCAAAGAAGGAAAACCAACCCAGCTTTCAGCCAAGAGTACCCATAGAGTATCCTAATCTGGGTTCTCACAGTCCTACCTCAGCACTACTGATACCTGCATTGTATTATAGAACTTCATCACATTTATATAACTTTAACTGATGGACAAAGCTAATAAATCATTTAGTAGTAAAACTCTAGGATGCTGTACCTGTCAGCAGGTTGTCCGATAATGCACGTGGAACAGAAAGCACTTTGACAACTGCGCAGGAAAGAACTTTTTAGGAGGCGGTCAGGCACCAAGGCTGCCGTGTAGTTGGAGGTCATGTTTAAGACCCGCCGGGTGCCGAGCTCCAGAGCAGGGAAGCGGGTAGGAGGTAGGGCGGGCACTGGACGACGGCCAGCCTGCCTGGGTTCCATTGCCGCGCAGACCTGTGCCGCAGCAGATTCAAGAAAGAGAGACTGGCCCTCTGGAAATAACGTCCCCATAACTCTGAATCCAAGTCTGGCCTTGGAGCAAGTCTCACCTCAGTAAAGCATTGAGAACTCACCTGACCATTCAGAGCAGAATCAGGATAATGAAAGTGGAGCATCCTCCCAGCACGGTCCCTGAGCCACACCTGGCTGAAAATACCAATTCCTTAGTGATGCGAGTGTAAGATTCACGCTAGAAATGCATGGTATTGTGTTGGGGGTTTGTATGTATTTATGCTGAGGCCAACAGTTTGGTAAACCAGGCGTAATTCTTTGCATAACGTTGTACGTTCTATTGTTCTCATTTAAACAGTGATAATGATTCTGAGTTCTAAAGCATGGTCTCCGGAGTCAAATTATTGGGGTTCGAACCTCAGCTCTGCCACACAGTACCTAGGTGATCTTAGACCACTTAAGCAGTCTGGCCTAAATTTTGTCACTGGTAGCTTTGAGTTTATTGTGGTCTCCGTAGGGTTGTTATGAGGGTTAAATGAGAGAGTGCTCATGAAGTGTTCTGTACAATGCGAAGAACAGAGCACGTGTGAAGTAAATGTAACCTATTATTGTTATTTTCTATTATGTATTATTAAGGTAGGTACCTGTAATGTACCTTTAGGTTACAAATGGACCCAGATAATGGTTAGATGAGTTAGTCAATTTATGATCAGAAGGGATTGGACCAGGCGGGTAAGGAAATCCTTCTGCCCACCCCTTCCCCGCCCCACCAGAGGTCAGTGACTTCAGTAAGATTTGTTTTATCCAAGTATGTCACACGTGAATATGTCACATACTTTGTTTCATTTGATCCTCATCAAAACTCTTGGAAACAAGCGTTCTTTCCCCAACTTTGCTGATGAGAAAACCGAGATTCAGAGTTTAAATGATTTGCCCAGGGCTTCCCTGGTGGCACAGTGGTTGAGAATCCGCCTGCCAATGCAGGCGACATGGGTTCGAGCCCTGGTCTGGGAAGATGCCACATGCCGCGGAGCAACTAGGCCCGTGAGCCACAACTACTGAGCCTGCGCGTCTGGAGCCTGTGCTCCGCAACAAGAGAGGCCGCGACAGTGAGAGTACCGCGCGTTGCGAAGAGTGGCCCCCGCTTGCCGCAACTGGAGAAAGCCCTCGCACAGAAATGAAGACCCAACACAGCCAAAAATAAATATAAATAAATAAAGAAGCTTTCATTTAAATGATTTGCCCAAAGTCCTACAGCCAGGAGGTTGGAATCTCAGGGCTTGAACGTTTGTTTCCGGTGTCAAGCCCTGATGAGCCAGCTGCCATTTGGGGCCTCTGGGACAAAACTGCCTTTAAACTGCCCCTGAAAGCGGAGACACTTCTCAGAGGCAGTAGTGCCGCATGCGTGGAGGTGGCAGCAGCTGTCTGGCTGTGCTCACAAAACTCCTTTCATCACTGGCTTGGGCCCTCTCTTTCCTTGGGCCAGAACCCCTCAGGCTCCCTCTCCAGCTCTGTTCCCCTCGTCGATCTTTCAAACGGAATTCTGCTGCAAGCGCAGCACAGCTTAGAACCAGTGAGCAGACCCAGGGCGACCTCTGCTCCACGATGAGTTGGCAGCGCCAACCCGGCTGTCAACCTTCAAACTCCAACAAGCACGGACCCTCTGCAGCATGAGGTTCAGAAAGTCAGCCTGGGAGAGGACAGACCAATCCAAGAAGAAGCCTGGGGTTGCCATTTGCAAGATCCTAGCTCAAACAGCCTCTGCTAACCTCTGCTAGCACCCAGGGCTTTTACCCCGCGCCGTCCTGAAGACGAGCGTTCAGGGCCAAATTGGCAGCGGATGACATTGGTTCTACTTCCTTCTATCCCCGAACTGAGTTGTCCCCAACCCAGGCACTGCTGCCCTTCCTGGACCAAACCTCTAAGTCTTTACTCCTTTCTCATCCGTGGTCAGAATTTAACTCAGTTGTGACTTTCATGAGTAAAGACCGTAATCCAGGCAGCAAGCACCCGGAAGTCCTGCCAGTCCTAGAAACCCCGACTCTTGCTTCATGGTTGTTCTTGAGCTATAAATACTGTCTGTAAATTGAAGGGTTATGATTAGGTTGAATAAGGATCTATTCATTAAACTTCAGAGCATCAAAACTAGGTGGCTCAATAAAAAGATGTAAAAGACATACCCAGCGTTAAGCCTAAACTTGGACAAGAATATAAGTAGATTGAGGATGGTTATATGAATAAATTCACAGATGACAGACAGATCTGCAATAAATATGAAATTGAAAAGTCACTGTCATGGGACGTTAAGGCTAATAATTCTTCTTAAATTAGCAGCATGGAAGGCAACTATTATGCTCTTTCACAAACTACCTCTTGTTTCTTTCCTCAGGAAAGAATCTTGGGAGAGAAAAAGCTACTGATTTGACCTAATACTGTTTTGTTTCAAAAATTATACTCGCCCACAATAATTCTCTATTTAATCATTCATTTTGTTATTCCTGTCGTAGTACCAATTCGGTAGTTCTTTCCTACATTTGGTCAGAATCCACGACCAAATGGCTCTGCCTATTGTGAAAGGAGAAAGTGGGAATGGGCGGGGTTGGGGGGCCTGACCCCCAAAAGGTGACCAGTGGTTCAAATCTCAGTGTCCAAAGGGATGTCCCAAATGTGGGTTCACTCTGGGAAGCATTGCTATCTGCTTGAGATTTGGGGGGCAAGATGGGGGACGTCCTGCTGAGCTACTCATGAGGTAAGACAAGGCAGAGGTGACCTTGAGGGACGCTGTCACAGCTCCAGTTGTCGTTTAGCTCGGGCAGTGTCCCAAATACTGGCTGCTGTGCGGGGAACAGAGCTCTGGGACAGGAGAAGCATTGCTGACAAGACCAGTCCCCGTGTTGGAGGAAGCAGACCCATTAGACTTCACGCTGCGAGTTACAGAAAACCCAACCAATTGGGTTACACAGTAAAGATGGTGGATCCACTTGGGTAGCTGAAACATCCCACGGTGATCAGACTTTACATGGCGTGATCAAGGCTGCAGCATCCTTCTTGGATTCTCCTGTCCTGCTCTCTCCTCACACTGGCTCCCCGCTGGATAGTGAACAGCTGCAGTGGATCCAGGCATCCCACTGAAAGGAAGAGAGAGAGAGGATGTCCTTCCCAGGAGTCCATAGCGTGTGACTTCTCTGGCTTGTCTCACTAGTGTATTGTCAGGTGTCTACCCTGAACCAGAGGACTTGTATTGATTAGCATAGGCTGAGCCCTGGGACTCTACGCTTATTGTCATGGTCGGTCTGTGTGTCAACTTGTCTGGGCCACAGGGTGCCTGGATATGTGGTCGGACATTATTCTGGGTGTGTCTGTAAGGGTTATTCTGAACAAGATTAATGTTTAACTCGGTAGACAGAGTAAAGCAGATTGCTCTTCCTAATGTGGGTGGGCCTCAGCCAATCAGTTGAAGGCCTGCGTAGAACCAAAAGGCTGCACTTCCCCAGAGTAAGAGAGAGTTCTTCCTGCCTGACAGCCTTCAAATCGAGACATCGGCTTTTTTTCTGCCTTTGGGTTCAAACCGAAACACTGGCTCTTCCTGGGTTTCCAACTTGGCAGCCTTCAACCTGGAAGGCCTTCAAACCCATGGCCTCTCCTGGTTCTCAGGCCTTTGGACTTGGAAGGAAACCATCAGCCCTCCTGGGTGTCCAGCTTGCTGACTCACCCTGCAGCTCTTGGGACTTGCCAGCCTCCATAGTTGTATGAGTCAATTTCTTCATATATTCTCTTTATATCTGTATTTATATAGATATCCTATTGGTTCTGTTTCTCTGGGAAACCCAAACACACTTATGGTTCAGGGAAGGGCTTTAGTACAATCAGGGGAACTAGAGGTGCTCAGAAAACCAATGCCTTAGCCCCTTACAGAAGGGAAGTCTGCATCTCAGGAGACTCACGGGAGCCTAGAACTCATTCTAGACACATGGGAATGGAGGGCAGCCAGAGTGAAGGGCAGGAAGGCCAGTGTCGTGAGAAGTGATGCAGAAGCCGTCTGGGGTCCAGCCTGCTCTGAGGAGCTTCGGTGGACGTACCCAAAGTGGAAGAATGGCAATGCCACCACCACTGCTGGGGCAAGGCACTGGAGAAAGCCCCTACCTGCACTGCCATGCTCAGCCCTCATAAGGAGCCTGTGCGGTGGATCTGACTACCCAGAACTCACACACGAGGAGGCTAAGGCTCAGAAAGGAAGTACCTTGCCCTACACGCCCAGTCGCCTCTGTGAGGTGGAACTGGGATGTGAATGTTGGTCTGATTCTGTGATCTGGCGCTTATATCCCAGTGATCTCTGCGCTCCGCATCCAGACAGGCCTGCCCCGCACTGTGCCGGGTCAGATTTAATGTTCACGGTGGTGTCCTCGCTGCTAACATTGTTCGTTGTCCACGTGTAACAGCGTGAGTGAGGAGGAGGTTCTTGGCATTGTCACCCACGTCATCATCTTCCTGGAAGACCGTTAGCTCTGTTTTTATGTTAGCAAAAGTTTTAACATTGCAAGATGGTAAAGAATTTCTGAGCAAGGGGATTTTCTCCAAGCTCGCGTTATAGCAGCCATCGCTGGTGCTCTAGAAGCCAGAGGACTTGAAGAAATGAGATTTGCAACTGGATACGGCAAGTTATTGCTGGTTTTGCTGGCATAATTAGATTGTAACATGTGCCTGTGTTAATAATTCAACTCATATGTCCTTTTCTCATTTTTTATAGAAAATAAAAGAAGTGCACATATCCAATCAAGGATGTTAAGTAAGAGTGAATTGGGGAAACTAAAATTGAACACACAAGTATGTGAGGAAAAAAGTTATTCTTTGTCAAAGGGTAAATGTTTTCTCAGAATCACAAGAAGTGGCTTGTAACTAACCCTAGAAAAAACAAAACAAGACATCTGGCATTACTGATGCAAATTTATTTTTATAAGCCCCTAAATTATTGTCAAAGCCATAGTCCCTATTTAAGTAAGTACCCATCTGTAGAACTGTTCTGAATTGAGACAGTCTTTAGAATCTTCACTCCTGGATAAACTCAACGGAGCCTTTGCAAGATGCTGGATGAGATACAGGAAGATAAAGAGACATGGAAACCCAAGCCCGCATACGAACCGGGCACACAGGCGATGGATGCTCAGGCTGACCCCCCACTGTCCACCTCCACTGTGGGTACCCTTGGGGTGGTGTCAGCCGCCCTGCTTCATCAGGGCTCCTGCCACGTACTCTCTTCCGTTGACAGACGGACTTTGTCACGTAGAGATGCCCCCCCCCCCCCCCGCTGCACCTCCCACTCCTGCTCAGCTCAGTCCGCTGAATTCTGGCTTCCACTCTCGAGCTTCGGTTGAAACCATGTCCTGGAACGTCACCAGGGATCCATGTGCCGAACCAGAGGGTCTCCTTTCTCCCTCTGTGCCGCCCGCCGTGCTGTGACGCTCTTGGCAGCTCTGAAGGCTCCTCCGCTTTTCTCCAGGCTCTTCTCCAGCCCTCGATGGCTCGTCCTCAGTGTCTGTCGTTGGCTCCTTTTCTTCAACCACCTTCCTTAAGTGTCACGCACGGTTTCCTCCAGCGCTGAACCCAGTGCACAAATGACCCCTCAGCTCCCACGTCCACACCAGACCATCTCCCGAATTCCAGACCTGACTTTCCCTTTATCATTTCAAACTGAGCCTGCCCAACGCTGAACCCATTAGCTCTTTTTTTTTTTTTACTACCCATTATAAAACATTTATTATATTCTCAAATGGCTTCTTTCTTTAAAAATGTATCCTGTTCTTGTTCCATGGCTACAATATCTTCTTTTTGAAAATAATTAATTAATTAATTAATTTTTGGCTGCGTTGGGTCTTCGTTGCTGCGCACAGGCTTCCTCTAATTGTGGTGAGCGGGGATTACTCTTCATTGCGGTGTGCGGGCTTCTCATTGCGGTGGCTTCTCTGGCTGCGGAGCGTGGGCTCTAGCTGCTCAGGCTTCAGTAGTTGTGGGGTGTAGGCTCAGTAGTTGTGGCTCATGGGCTCAGTAGTTGTGCACGCCACCACCACTACGCCACCAGGGAAGTCCCTGGCTACAATATCTTCTATCTTGCTTTTTTTTTTTAATTGAAGTATAGTTGATTTACAATGTTATGTTTCTGTTGTACAGCAGAGCGATTCAGTTATACATACGTACATGTATTCTTTTTAAAATATTCTTTTCAAAATATTCTTTTCCATGATGGTTTATCACAGGATACTGAATATATATAGTTCCCTGTGCTATACAGTAGGACCTTGTTGTTTATCCATTCTACATGTAATAGTTTGCATCTGCTAATCCCAAACTCCCACTCCATCCCTCCCCCACCCCCCATCCCCCTTGGCAACCACAAGTCTCTTCTCTATGTCTGTGAGTCTGTTTCTGTTTTATAGATAGATTTATTTGTGTCATATTTTAGATTACACGTATAAGTGATAGTGTATGGTATTTGTCTTTCTCTTTCTGACTTACTTCACTTAGTATGATAATCTCTTATCGCATCCATGTTGCTGCAAACGGCATTATTTTGTTCTTTTTATGGCTGAGTAGTATTCCTTTGTATATATATACCACATCTTCTTTATCCATTCATGTCAGTGGACAGTTAGGCTGTTTCCATGTCTTGGCTATTGTGAATAGTGCTGCTATGAACATAGGGGTGCATGTATCTTTTTGGATTAGAGTTTTGTCTGGATATATGTCCAGGAGTGGGATTGCTGGATCATATGGTAGTCCTATTTTTAGTTTTCTGAGGAACCTCTATACCCATTCTCCACAGTGGCTGCACCAACTTACATTCCCACCAACAGTGTAGGAGGGACCCATTAGTTCTTATCTCCTTAAGTTTAAAGGTTTATGTAGGGATCATTGATATTTTGATAATGTCAAGTTGTTCTCTCCCAGACAGTGGTGGGAACTTGCTGGTCATTTTCTGGATGATGTTATGGTTGAAAAGGGTGAAGTGAGGGAGGGGAGAGTATATTGATTCTGGAAGATGGAGGGGTGGTATGGGGAACTGCAGTGAACATTTGTTAACACTGTGGCTACCCTGTACTTTTCACCTTTGCTGTTTTGTAAAATTTCCAGATTAATGAATCCCACTATCCCAAGAAAGAACCCAGAAACTCACTTTGCCAGCCTAGGGCACGGATGGGCAGCTTCCATCCACCAGTCAGAATCGCCTTTGCGAGATTTCAGTGTGCAGGTTGGAAGTTTGAAACAGGAAGTCCCACGGGGAGTTCCCCTTGCTGATGAGATCCAGGCTGAGGCCAGCAGTCCTTGGGGGTGGCAGACTCTGTCCCTACACCCGTGTGGCGGTGCAGACGGTGGCGCAGCTACTGCTGCATCTGCGTAAATGGTAGCGTGCGGGACTTGGCGACATCAATGGCTTGGTCTCATCACCAGCCCTGTATGACAGCGTGATCTGGGGTCTCTTCCTGGAGGCTTAGCCTTGAGCCTTGTTCTCAAGCCTTTGTAATATCTTGCAACAAGAATCTTGACTAGCACATCAGGCAAGTATGGGAGGGAGAAAGAGTCTTAAGTGGGAATCGCATCGGGTCCCCATGAATACCCAGGGAGGCTATGAACTCAGCACCTCTGGTGTGAATGGAAACTCTTGGGGACACACAGCCTCTCATGTCCTGATGGTCTTTGCTGCCACACAGCTGCTGCTCTGCCTCTGCCCTGATCTGATCTCACACTGTACTTTAGATTTTGTGCTTTAAAAAATTAGGGTAAAATACACATAACATTAAATTGACCATCTTTACAATTTTTAAGCTCACTGGTGTTAAATACATTCGATTTGTTGTGCATCCGTCACCACCACCATCCCCAGAACTTTATCGTCTTCCCAAACAGAAACTCTACACCAGCTAAACAATAACTCCCCATTCCTTCCTGCCCCCAGCCCCTGGCACCCACCATTCTACTCTATGTCTAGGGATGTGAATACTGTAAATGCCTCATAGAAGTGGAGTCACGCACTACTTGTCTTTTTGTGTCTGGCTTATTTAACTCTCCACAATGTCTTTAAGGTTCACCCATGTTGTAGCAGGTGTCAGAATGTCTTTCCTTTTTAAGGCTTAATAGTCCACTGTATGGATACACGTCTGGGTTGCTTCCACCTTTTAGCTACTGTGAACATGGGGGTATATACCTAGCACTTTTAATACTAAAAATAATGACTATCCCTTATATAGCACTTTCTGTGTAAGGCACGATTCTTTTTGTTAAATTATTTTATTGAAGTAGAGTTGGTTTACAATGTTGTGTTAATTTCTTCTGTATGGCAACGTGACTCAACTATATATATATATATATATATATATATTCTTTTTCATATTCTTTTCCCTTATAGGTTATTACAGAATACTGAGTAGAGTTCCCTGTGCTCTACAGCAGGTCCTTGTTGAGGCACTACTCTAACATATATTAATTCCTTTAAACCTGGAAGCAAGCCTGTGAGTTGGGAACCATTATTATCCGTATCTTACCAGTGAGGACTGCATGGGCTGCCTTGTCTACAGCACAGTAACAAGCAGAAGAGGCAGGACGTGTCACCAGTGCTTGTCTGGGAATATCATGTCTGTGTTATAATGGAAGGTCTTTTGTGATGTGTGAAACTTCTGTGTTTTATACACACATGGGAATAGTTGGATGAATGTTGTGACAATGCCCCTTTTCATCTGGAAAGAGTTTAGTACATACACGAGGCCCTACTTGGTCACTTCCTCAGAGTATCACAGTGTCTGATGCTCTGTGTCCTGCTCCTGGGCCGGGGTGTGTCCCTCTGACCTCTGACAGCTGACTCCTTCTTGCCATTTACACCTCTGTTTAAGGCCTTTCCTGACCATGCTGTTTTTCTTCATCACTGCACCTGTGTTAAATCCTTGCCTAGCCTTTCCTACTCTCTACTTTTGACTATTCTTTGACGTTTTGTTCACCACCAGTCTCCTGCTGAAGTGTAAGCTCCATGAAAGGCTAAGCCTGTGCTTGTTTCCTACTGTTTACACCCCCGTGCTAGAACCTTGATTAGCAAGTTGTAGGTACAGAGTCATAAGCGGAAAACAATGAATGGACGCATAAGTGGATGTCTGGCAACTTAGAATCTTACCATAATATAATTGAAAGGAAAACTAAACGTTAATAAAGGGGAAACCTTTCTCGAGTGTATTTAATTGAGGTTAAATAAGCTCAGAGGTAAGGACAATTGCTAAGATACTCCCCGTTGCTGATGACCGTGCGATGTTCTGAGACCCGCTGCTGTGCTTGCTGGTTAGATGAGCTCTAACTCTGCCACCACTTCTACTTTATGGATTGGAAAAGTTACGACAAAGTTGCAGATCCAGCTTTGTAAAACTTAAGTATTTGGTTCAAAGAAACATGGAGAGTGTCTGTAATTTCAGCTGGAGTCAAAATGAGTGAAAGTTTTTCTTCTTGCCCTCTAAATCGGGAGTGCAAAAGATTTCCTGGATAGGAGCCTCTGTGCTCTGCTGCTGGTCCCAGGGCCGCCGTTCTGGGTCTCACAGCGTCACCGTGGGGTGGGGAGGGAAGCAAGGTCCTCGAACTCATTTACCACCTTTCTTTCTCCCTTAATTGACATTCTCTCCCTGTGGAAGAGAAATTCTCCCTGTAGAAGAAAGAATTTCTGTTGAAAAGTTAGGGCCAGAATAGACTAGACTAGAAAAAAAGTACCTAAAACTAAGCAGTCATGTGGCGGAAAACACTCCGTTTACTATAAAACCTGTTCCTGTCAATCCGTAGCTGCCCAAATTAAGTTGACCATTTTCTTTTCCTGTCTCATACAAACGTGTTTTTCCATCTGTAAAATAGAGAACGTGTATACTTTGGACTTCATTAAAGATAATAAGCGCCATCAATGTACATTTTTCTTTCTGGAAAGTTCTCAGAGCTCCCAAGTACAAACACAGAATCATAGCATGTTACGTGTTCTCGTCCTTCATGAACTGGCACAAATGTGGTGCGTAACTAAACTGTAGTTATGTAAATAACTAATGCATCAAGGAAGACGATTTGGACCCCACTATGTTAGAAATGAGGACATTTACCTTGTAAGTCAGGGCTAGGAATCCAGGTGTTCAATCAAAATCGACTTCGTATCAAATGCCCAGAAGAGAAACGGAAGGAGCTGGCAGTGAACACAACCTCCCCTTGCCTGCTCTACAGACAAGGAGTAGGTCTATCCCATTGGGAATGATTTGTCCCATTTTCCTCGTTAAAGTTGTGTGAAATACAATGTCCGTACTGATCATAAACGGTGCAGGCTGGACTCTCCCTGGGCACAGAGTCATCATCTTTGTGCCAGGTGGGCGCTCCATCCCCACCTGAGTGGTAAATGAAGGCCAAGTAGATCCAGGTCTGCACTTGGGCGAGGATTGGGGGAAGGTGAATGTTCCAAAGGAGAGTCAGGTTTACGGATTTTATGTTGTTTTGTGTCTTTATGCTCATTTTGATATCATTTGTGCAAAAAGTGAAACAAAGCTCTTTGTTAATGGAAAAAATAAATATAAACAAACCAGCAGAACCTGGGGCATTAAAACTTAAGGCCGTATAGGGTCTTATGGCTCTGGTTGCCTATGTTTTGGGGTGATGCTGCAGTGGGTGTAAAATGTAAGAACTAAGGCCACGGGTAACTCGATGAGATGGGGGGAGGGACACAGAGGGAGGGATTCTGTTCACAAGAGGAAAGAAAATCCAGGATGTCATGCTTCATCAAAAGGAAGTTGCTTGGGCTTCCCTGGTGGCGCAGTGGTTGAGAGTCCGCCTGCCGATGCAGGGGACACGGGTTCGTGCCCCGGTCCGGGAAGATCCCACGTGCCACGGAGCGGCTGGGCCCGTGAGCCATGGCCGCTGAGCCTGCGCGTCCGGAGCCTGTGCTCCGCAACGGGAGAGGTCACGACAGTGAGAGGCCCGCGGACCGCAAAAAAAAAAAAAGGAAGTTGCTTTCCCCCAGAAAGAGGAGGCAGATGACAAGCTGAAGACAGGCTGAGAGCAGAGTTCACATGGGGTCCCCCTGACGTGCAGACAAGACCCCTCTCGTTCTCAGGGACTAGCTGGCCTGCTGGGTCATCAAGGCGATGACCCCCATTAACCTTGCTCTGCTCTTAAGAACAACTAGCTTTCAGTTAGAAAACGGCACACTCCTTCCCTTTAATTCAGACACTGTTGAGGGGACCCTGGCTTCCTTGTCAAGCCACAGTTTTCACCATGGCTGCTTTTTGTTACAATACCATCCCTTGTGGATAAAGAGAAAGTGGAATATGTCAAGGAAGAGTACAGTGTCATTATAGTTGAACTTAATAATAGCAAATGGATTTTTCCAGCGGGTAGGCACTGCCCAACCTATGAATGGGTTCCGTTCCAGAAGTTCTTTGGAACTTGAAAGGAATTTCCCCACAGGAAATAGAAATAGGAATTAGGATCCCAGTTCCAGTCCACAAGAGCTGGTTTAATTTACAATAGAGCTGAACTGTAGTTACAGGGGCCATGTTTTCTGAGCCCCAAACTGGGATGCTTGATTTGACAAGTAAACATGTTCTTACTGAAACAGTAGAAGAGAATATGGAAATTGGATTTGCCCAAGGAGACCTGGGATGTGCTGTGCTGTAGAGCTACAAACGCTGTTTCTCCATGAAAGTGCAGTGCCCGCTCCAATACAGGAGATCAGGCGCGTGGTCCTCAGGCTGCTGTCTGACCCCTCCCTGCCCGCACTCACCCTCGGCTTGAAGCCTCAGGAGGTGGCCACACTGCTCTTGGGGCCACTGGTCCAGCGGCCACCGCTCTGATCCCTCAGCTGGTCCCTCAGTGCCCCCTGCCATGGGCTCAGGCCCAACACAGGCTCGGGAAGAATCCCACCCTTGATCCCAGGGCCTCTGGGGCCGGGCATGGTATCCTCAGCCACCTTGCTCATCCCCCACTAACCTAGCAGACTGCTCCCAGCCGCTGTGAGCTTTGATGGAGCTTCCCGGTCTGGTCACTTGGTCTCTGGGACTTAGACTCTGTTTGGACCCCTGTGGCCGGAGCCATGCTGGCTGCCGCTCTAACCGGCCCCATCCAGCCCATCTGCAGACACCGAGGACCCCCAGCCCGGAGGCTCAGTGCTGCCACCTCCTCGACCCGACAGGGTCATGAGAGGAAGGGCTTTGGACCAGACACACCTTGGTCTGAGTCCTTGCTCAGCCACTTACCAGCTGTGGGGCTTTAAACAAACTGATTGAAGTTTCTTTTCTCTCTTCTTTTTTATTTTTTATTTTTATTGGAGCACAGTTGCTTTACAATGCTGTGTTAGTTTCTGCTGTACAGCAAAGTGAATCAGCTATACATTTACGTATATCCCTTCTTTTTTGGATTTCCTTCCCATTTAGGTCACCACAGAGCATTGAGTAGCGCTCCCTGTGCTATACATTAGTTATCTATTGTATGATCAAATTTTCTGGGCCCCCAGTTCCTTCTGTTTGGAACGGGGATGACGATAATAATAGCTGTGATGTTTTTCGTGTTTACTACGTGAGAAATACGATTGTGAGAACTTTGTGTTTGCTCCCTTAAACCTCACAATAAGTCTGAGGTCAATGCTGTTATGACCCTATTTTACAAACAAGGAAAGGAAACTGGCACTTCAGTGATTCGCCTAAAGAATCACTTCTAGTAAGTGACGGAGCCAAGATTCTAACCTGGTGTGACTTCAGATCTGCACTCACAGCCTCCAGAAATGGCACGTGTGATGCTCCCAGCCAGGGCCCAGCATGCGGGAGGGCCCAGTAAGTAAATCACTGCCACACGCAGTTCTGTCCGTCCAGATCTTCGTCTCCCGGTAGGTGTGCTCGGGAACTAGCTGTTGCCCTAATCTATAAAGGCGTGTGCCTAAATCCGTAATCCTGTGGCTGCTACACAGATCTTCCCCAAGTCCAGAGTCCCAAGTGTGTGAGAAGGTTTCAGCCCTGGTTTGCTCATTCATTCATTTATCCATCAAGGCAATTATTAAATAAATGTCCTCTGGTTCCTTACTGTACCAGACACTGTGGACGCAACAATTTGCCAGATACAGTCTCTGCCCTCTTGGTGTTTACAGTCCAGTTGGGAAGTCAGTCCAGTTGTCATCCCGTAAATGTAAAGTTACAGCTGGCAAGTACTGTGAACGATGGTGCAGCGTGCTGTAAGCCTGTCGTTGGATTTGATGTGACCAGAGAATCAGGGAGGGGCCCTTGGTGGAAGCGATGTTTATTTGGGAACTGAAGGGTGGATAGAGGCCGTGGAAGAGTGAGGACAGCGTGTGCAAAGGCCCTGGGGTGTGAGGGAGCATGACGTGTAAAAGCAGAAACCGTATGGGGTGAAGTGAGGCTGGAGATGCAAACAGGGACCGACCTTCCAAGGCCTTGTCATCTACTGAGCGGTTTTATCTTTATACCGAGGATACTGGGGGCCTGTGGAAGGGTTTTAAAACAGAGGTAAAGTTGGGGAGGGGGTGACGTGATCCAGGTTACGACTTGAGACAAGCACTCTAGTTCACGATGCAGATGGATTGGAGAGAGGCCAGAGGTGGAGAGCAGTGGGGGGTTCCAGGTCTGGACCTTTGCATTTGCAAGACTCCGGGTTGCTCATTGCTCTCAGGGCGTCTTGTCTAGAAGGTTTAGCTGATCATCCTGACTTGAGACTCGGTAAGATGTGCAGGTATGTCACCCTGGAGACTCCTGAGGGTTAGAAGGGGAGGCCTTTCCGACCAGGTGTGCGGTCCGGTACTTCCCTGGTCTCTGCTTCTGACTCTCAGGTGAGGATGGTGTTTCTTGGGGATATTCACGTGCCATTTATGATAAATCACAAAATCGACCTGTATCTCCAGCCAGCATCTCTCTGAAGATACTAAGACTTTCAAATCAAGATCTGACGGCTTTTCTTGCTTTGGGATTCTGTTTGTAGACACCAACATCTCAAAACAGAAATGGCACCAGAAATGAGAAGTAATTGAATTAAAATATTCGATAACACCAGAATGAAGGAGGAGGAGATTGAGAATTCTGAAAATCTTGCTTCTTGGGTTCTTTATCTTCAACAGGCCAATCTAAACCTAAAACCCTTTTAACACCAAGTTCACCTCTGTCCTCCAACCATCTCTTTCCTTTAACTGTCTGTATGTCAACAGAGAAGTACCTAGAATAAGATTCTAAAACACACCCCAGTGACTTTGATTGCTATGAGCAAACAACTTGGGACACTGCAGCAAATTGGAAAGTCTGCTTCTGTGGAATAAATGGACGGTGACGAGATTAATTAGGTACCAACGACTTAGCAGAAATTAAGGCAAAGGATCAGACCTGCTGCTTGATTCCAGTTGCTCGCCACCGTGGCATGCCTCATTGCCTCAAAATGCATGTACTGCCCCAAAGGCCCATTCTCACCCTATAAATACAGAGTGGGGCAGGAAGGGAAAATCAGGGTCACATTGAGTGACCTGATCAGCACATTTGCAGTTGGGAATTTGAGCCCAGCAGACTCTGGAATCCATTAGCTCTGACGGGCCATATGTCATTTCAGAAGGGAATTGCCTCTCAAATGTGCAATTAGGTCTGAGATCTGGCCGACGTCCTTGATGTCACAGAGCATCAATCATGCTGCAAGGAGGCATGTACCGTGTACCATGTACCATGTACCATGGAGCCACAGTCATGTTTCTGGTTCTGTAGGGCTCAGGGCCCAAGGCACTTGTCAACTTTGTGCTTATTGTGTGCTCTGGCTCTGTCATTGACTGGCCTCATGTGTTTAAGTCTTGTCTTCCTCCAGAGAGTAAAGCAGCCTTCCTGAGGGTTGGCAGCCAGCTCCAGCAGCCTTCCTAGTGTCTCCTCCACTCCTAGAAACATACTTGAACTTCTCAGTAGTCTCAGTATGGAAGGGCTGTCTCCTCTTACATTTGTAAGAATTGCATTTATGTACAATTTGTTATCAGGGTTTCAGAGAATAAATCTACGATAATGATTGCAACTGCCTAAGCCTCTTTAAAAATGGACCAGAAGTTAGAGCATCCAAGTGAGGGTGAAAACTCATCTGTATTATAAGAAACTTTTACGGCTGCCAAGATGGATGAGGCACTTTCTCCAGTCTCGGGGTGCTTACAATCTGAAGAGAGAAAGGCATCAGTGAATAATCTGGGGACCGAGGAAGTTCTGTACCAGCAGATGTAGAGCTTCCAGGGAACCAGGACAGAGACAGATGCCCAGCGGCAAACACGGGTGATGGATGTCAGCTCCCGGCATCGGAGGAAGGCTACCTGGCCCAGGTGCCAGCCTCAGCCGTGCCTCCCCAGACAGAGAGGGTACTGGACCACAAGCCACAAGCATGCGGTGGCGTCAGGGCGGAGTGAGCCTGGCCGGGCCGAGGACACCTGGCCATATGGGCCTGAGCAGCTAACGGCGGGGCCAGCTTCGGGGGGATGACGATGACCTGTCCTCTCGTCATGTGCTCAGAGAATTATATTCCAGGTGTCAAGGGAGCTCATTTTGTAACATTAATCAGAGTGGATTAAAACTTCACTTTCCTCTGATGTTTGGGAAATCAAAAGGAGTCCCTTTTCAGACAGAAACACTGCCCTTACTGGTTTGGAAAACCAGATTCAGCCAAATGCTGGTTAGACTGGTCCCACTTGCTGCTTTAGAATTTTATGAAGTTTTAACTGCTCCTTTCCTGGCCTCTCCCACCCTCCTCCCAGGGCCAGCAGTCCCGTCCGAGCGCGTGTGCTTTCCTGACTCTTTCTGTGAAGCAGGGCTGGGGTCCAGTGAAGGATTTCAGGGGTTTCTGCAGCAACGTGGGGTCATCTGTGCGGTTTGCAAGAGCCCACCGTGCTGCGCCCACCACCTGGGTTGCCTGCTCCAAAAACGAAAGGTTTTGCTTGATTTCAGTTTAAGGAACATTTTTCTCCTGGGGGGGGGGGAGGGGGAGGGGAAGGGGGAGGGAGAGGGAGAGGGAGAGCCGTGCCTGGAATTGTAATGAGCTCCCAGACCTGTGCCTAATTGTCTTCCGTAACTTAGCAACGTGCTGGAAGAGAGAAGAAAGGGGAACAATTTCAATTCACTGGTAAGATGTGGGTGGAAACAAGGGAACAGGGCACCCTGGCGCCCCGGTACAATAAGGGAGGCGTTTGCTAGGTGGAGGAGTGTCTGTGCGTGCAGTTCTGCTGCTTTTGAGAAAGCAGGCAGAGTGGGAAGCTGGCCCACGAGTGATGGAGAAGTTGCTTGCAGGGATACTTTATGGCTGGTGGAATGCCCGGGAAGGGCATCTGAATCCTTCACTGTTTGCTTCTAAACGTATGCAGTGGCCGTGGGCCGGCTAGCATGGGTTCTGGGCCCCCAGCCCTCTGAGCGTAGCACGGTGTCCCTTTCAAAACATGCGGGAAGCTGCTGTCTTGTTTTCCTTATGGAAAGAAATACAGTCTACACTTCTTTAGCTGGAGATGAATTTCTGACCGCCTGGGGCCTGTTGGTGACCAGCTCAAGAGGGGTCAGAACCAGGTTTCAAAGGGTTTTGAGGGCTTCCCTGGTGGCGCAGTGGTTGAGAGTCCGCAGTGGTTGAGAGTCTGCCTGCCGATGCAGGGGACACGGGTTCGTGCCCCGGTCCGGGAAGATTCCACGTGCCACGGAGCGGCTGGGCCCGTGAGCCATGGCCGCTGAGCCTGCGTGTCCGGAGCCTGTGCTCCGCAACGGGAGAGGCCACAACAGTGAGAGGCCCGCATACCGCAAAAAAAAAAAAAAAAAAAAGGTTTTGAGCGCTGCCCTAAAACCCAGGAGACATGTGACAGCACTGATTTCCAGTGGAAAAGTCAAGTGGAGGTGGGAGAAAGCCGAGCCTGACCACCATTTATGAGAAAGAGGTTTGGGGATTTTGCTGAATCAGAGCTAAGTATAAAGCCTGGGGGTGATGGGGGTAATGGACACCTAACTCCATCTCAGGGGAGCTCTCAGAAGCACAGGGGCAGGTCAAGGGGAGACCGTTTTTTTTTTTTCCAGACATATTCCTTGAATAAAGATTCAGTCATATTCCTTGAATAAAGATTCCATAAGTTGTCATGATCTTTCAGTTAGTTTACAGGGTTCTGAAAAGGGTGTTTTTGACAAATTTTGTCAATTTCTCATTTTAATGGAGGGTTTTGAAGGTCCTTACTCCACTATTCTGGAAGTGCTTATCCAGTACTGACCTTTTTAGAGGGCTTTTTTAGAGATTGTGCCTTTTCTCAAGCAGGAAATCATAGTCGTGTGGTGTTTTGGGGCACCCTGGCAGTTGTAGGGGGGAGGCAATTTTAGGAAGGGGATCCTTAGTGCCTCTGGGCCCAGTTAAAGGGCTAGGTGTTCATTTCGCTTATTTTTTACGCCCCCAGTAGAGGCTTTTATTACTTCCTTGCTGTTGCATAGGGCTGTTGAGTGATTCCAGTCCATATCACCTGAGTGACAAGATAATGGTTTAGATTTTCAAAGCAGATGAGTCAATGAGAGGCAGAATTTTTAAAACAGCGTTGGTAATGAAGTAAGATGAGAAGTAATGAAGAGTGAGAGAGTTTATGAGAAGAACAATTTAGAAATAAGATTGTCAAAGGTGATTAACTAGAAAGCCCGGCCTCAGGGTCTCTTGGAAATGGACTGTATGTGGATAGTGCCACGGGATGCTTTCTGTTGGCCTTGAAAGCACACTGCTCTACTGATGCACCAGCTATTCCCCTGCAAACCGCCACGGGCTTGTCAGATGAATATTTCCACGTGTTTAAAGTTGTCGCTTTATAAAGAAGGCGGCCACCTTTCATGATCGTATTTGGGTATCTTTATGTGGAGCTTCTGTACTCTGCAGACTCTGTGTCGACTTCTTGAAAAAGCTGCTAAGCATTGAAAGATCGCTTGATGGAGCCTGAAGCACTCACATCAAGTTGGAGTTTTGAACGTTTGGTGTCTGCTCATTAACAATAAGGATGACCACTCTCTTTCAAATAGGATGTGGGGGCACAGTGGCAGCCTGGGATAATTCATCTTATTTTTCCAGAGCATCTGGGTAAAACAGTGAGAGTGATCACATTTTGTTAGCGAGGTCACTTTTTACTTGTATTATTTTCCAAAGCAATTCACCATCCATCCGTTTTTCCCCCTGACCCTAATAAAGAGGCCCTATATTTCAGGGGGTTAAAAGGCCAGCCACCCCACTGAGAAACATCAATGGGACTCTGCCGTTTCTCTTGGTGACTGAGCCTGGTTTTGAATATATTTTATAAAGGGTGAAAATAAGCATCTTTGGGTTCACTCAAGCTATTCATCCTTCCGGAACTGCATGAAAGTCAGGGAACGCTGGACTTCTGTCCCTTCGCCAGGTCCCATTGTTCTGTACCGCAGGGGATGCAGAAACTCTACAGTAATTTGCCAATTTTAAAAGAGGCCTTACAGTTAGTGATCTAGGTAAGTGATCAGGTAAAATGACTTCCTAAGAGCTGAGGTGGACCTTAGGAGGAAAAGTCTGCTGAATTGTTCCAACACAAATGCAAAGTTCAAGCACATTTCCCAAAGGACAGCGGAAAGCTTTTGCCCAGATGCTCTCTGGGGTCTGGTTGACCTCTTTCCTGCTAAGTGGAGTGATTTTGGGAAGAGGCGATATCACGGAGAAGAGTCACTTTGGCTTGGTGACTGGGAGGAAAGTGCAAGACAGGTCTGTTTTAAATATTTTGAATTTTTTTAATGTTACAATTTTCAGAAAAGTCAAGCTGCTTTAAGAACCAAGAGTCTAGGTTCTAACATTAAAATACAGGACAGACATCCAGAGAAAGAGCCAGGTTGTGGTCGTAATACTTTTTTTTTTTTTTTTTTTTCCGGAGACTAGTCAAACATTTATTGGTGGTGTTCACAGATTTCAAGTTATCCCTCCATCTCAAAAACTGTGAATTCCACAGTGAGTTTGTGTACAGGTAAATATATTCCTACATAGTTTCTATAAAACTTGATGTTACATATAAAACACAAGTTTTGGTACGTCAGATCTAGCTGAGAATTTTATTTTCAATTCTGAAACTCATACATTCCCTCAGGAAAAACTTATCTGAAGCCAACTCAGCATTTGGGTCGTAATACTTTAAGGGATCTTTCTCGAGGCATGAGTCACAGGACTGTGTGAATACACAGACTGTGTGCTTGTTAAAATACAGCCTCCTGGGTCTTTCCCTGCCCTAATAAACCAAAATCTAGGACTTGGGATTTTATTTTATTTTATTTATTTATTTTTTTTGTGGTACGCGGGCCTCTCACTGCTGTGGCCTCTCCCGTTGCGGAGCACAGGCTCCGGACGTGCAGGCTCAGCGGCCATGGCTCACGGGCCCAGCCGCTCCGCCGGCATGTGGGATCTTCCCGGACCGGGGCACGAACCCGCGTCCCCTGCATCGGCAGGCGGACTCTCAATCACTGCACCACCAGGGAAGCCCGGGATTTTATTTTTAATAGTCACCCTACCAGAACTTGATGCACTCTAAAGTTTGAGAACCACCAACTAACAAATTCATGGAACTCCTAGTTTCTTCTTGTAAGCAACTTAATATCCCAGTGAGCACAAGAGTTAAATACAAATTAAATACTAGCACAAGCTAAATACTAAACTCTCCTTTCTTAACTGTGACAACCTCTGCTTCCTAGATGTGTTCTTTCATGCAGTTCTCTTTCTCCTTCTCTTGGCTTCTTTAAACCGTCTTCATATCTCTTGCTGGTCTTCCCTATAAACATGTTACCTCCTCCATAATTTTTAAAGCCCCCCTTTTTGGTTCATTTGTCTTCCCAGACGAAGGGAAAAAAAAAAAAAACCCTCTTTATTTCTTCGTGTCCTTGCCTCATGGCAAAAGTTAAGGGCAGTTCTGGAATCACCTAGAACTGAGAACATTTCTGTCTATACTGATATTAAAAAGGGTGAGTCCCTAAGTCCAGATCCCTGAGTCTCTCAGTTATCCACATATGACCTGAGCTCAGTCACTGCATTTATTTATGTATAACTAATTAATTAGTTAATTAATTTTTCATTGGAATATAGTTGATTTACAATGTTGTGTTAGTTTCAGGGGTACAAAAAGGTGAATCAGTTATACGTATACACACGTCCATTCTTTTTTAGATTCTTTTCCCATATAGGTCATTACAGAGTATTGAGTAGAGTTCCCTGTGCTATACAGGAGGTGCTTATTAGTTATCTATTTTATATAAAGTAGTGTGTATATGTCAATCCCAGTCTCCCAATTCATCCCTCCCCCTCCCCCATCGCCGCACTTAAACCACCTTGTCATCACCTGTGTCATCTTTCACCTTCCAGCAGCCACCTGAAGGGTAGCGAAAAGCCATAGGGGTCCCCTGGGGATTTGTAAAAATAGACATTCCGGTAACCACACAGCTACTGACCAGTAAATGTGAGGCGGACCCAGGGATCTGTCTTTTTATCAAGTGCACCTCCCACTCCAGGTGATTCTGGGGTCCTGAGCCCACCTTTGAGAAAACTTTCCTAGAGACATTTAATTCCTGTAGTCAAGGACAGCTTTGCAGTTCTTACCAAACATAGCACCGGGAAAAGAGAAGCTCTTCAGAGAGCAGAATGCATGGTCATCTGTATCATAAAGGCATGTTTTGTCATTCAGTGAAGGTGAAAGGGACATTGGCTTCTAAGTCAAATGGCAAGAAATTGGCAGATTTATTGTCTGCCCTGAGATTTAAATAGAAATGTTTTTAAAAAGTGGTTACAATCATTCTTCCGAGGGACTTTAATAAGAAAAGCTGTATTTATTATCTTAGTAAATCGGTCAGTTTCCACACACCCAGGGTCCTCCAGAATCTGCCCTCCCCTGGGAGTGTTAAACTACTTCCGCACCATGTTCTCCTGGGCCCAGGAATGCCGCAGTGTGTGTGTCTGCCAGGCGCTCACGGCATTTGGGGTCCTCACTCTGATGAGGTGTGTTTGCAGGTCGTGGGGGAGGCGGGGAGACCTGATGTGGCCCCGGCTGCACCCAGATTCTGTATTTCAGGCCTCTCCCCAGCCCAGAGGTTAGCCTGGGTGTCACCATGCTGCAGGCCCCCTCCTTGGGGCGCAGGCATGAACAGTGGATGTCAGCATGAGCCAGACTCCTGGGCACCTGGGAAATTCTGGAACAGACCCGGGCTGTAAGCTTCGGGACAAGAGCACAAACAGCTTGACGTGTGCACATTCTGGCTGCCAAGCTGCCATCCCAGCCTGTTGCAAAGCACTGCTTTGTCGCAGCAGTTCAACCCCACCAACGTCTGTGTCCCTCCGGCCACATGGCCACGAGGCCTTTGGGAGTGTGTGGTGTCCAGTGGATGGAGATCGGGTTAGTGTGGAACAGCCAGGTTTGGACCCGTTTTCCGCTGGTGCATTTAGTGATACAGAATAAATATGTCTGCTTGCTCAGATAATTGTGAAAAACACGTGAACATTTTTGAGGAGAACTATGTAACTTGAAAAATCTCCCACCACAAGATCTCTCAGAATGGCAGCACATAGCCCAGTGGGGAGGGTGGCGTGTACGGCAGAGCACTGGCATCTGACAGGGCTGAGGGGTGGACGCACAGACATTCTCTGTGTTAGTCCCTGCTCCTTTCAGTATGCTTAAACTAGTTCAGAATAAATAAGCAAAATTCACGTTTGTGATAGCCTTTGCAGACTCATAAAGTAAAAACCACCTTACTACCTCGTCCACATTAGAATTATCAAAGGAGAAAGAAAGAAAGGAAGGAAGGAAGGGAGAGAGAGAGAGAAAAGAAAGGGAAGAAATGACAAGTGTTGGCAAAGACGTGGAGAAATTGGAGCCCTTGTGCACTGCCAGTGGGAATGTAAAATGGTGTAGCTGTTATGAAAAAACAGTATGACAGCTCCTCAGAAAATTAAAAATAGAATTACCATATGATCCAGCAATTCCATTTCTAGATATGTACCCGAAAGAATTGAAAGAAGGGTCCTGAAGAGATATCTGTACAGCCACATTCACAGCAGTGCTATTTGCAACAGCTGAAAGGTGGAAGCAACCCAAGTGTCCATTGATGGATGATGGATAAACAAAATGTGGTCTACACATACAGCGGAATACTATTCAGCCATAAAAAGGAAGGAGGTTCAGTCACATACTACAATGTGGATAAGATTGAAAAGATTATGCTAAGAGGAATAAGCCTGTCACAAAATGGCAAAGACTGCATCGTTCCACTTATATGAGGAGCTTAGAGTAATCAAACTCGTAGCAACAGAAAGTGGGATGGTATTTGCCAGGGGCTGAGGGGAGGGGAAGATAGGCAGTCGTTGTCTAATGGGTACAGGGTTTCGATTTTACAAGGCAGAGAGTTCTGGGCATTGTGCGACAACGTGAATGCACTTAACACTACTGAGCTGTACACTTAAAATGGTTAAGATGGGAAACTTTATGTGTGTTTCATCACAATTAAAATTTTCAAATTCATCGAAGTATAGTTGGTTTACAATGTTGTGTTAATTTCTGCTGTACAGCAAAATGACTCAATTATACATATGTATACATCCTTTTTCGTATTCTTTTCCATTATGGTTTACCACAGGATATTGAATAATAGTTCCCTGTGCTCTGCAGTAGGACCTTGTTGTTTATCCATCCTGTATACAATAGTTTGCACCCACTAACCCCAAACTCCCACTTCTTCCCTCCCCCACCCCCCCTCCCCCTTGCAACCCCAAGTTTGTTCTCTATGTCTGTGTCACAATTAAAATTTTTAAAAAAATTTAAAATCCACCTTGGATAGTCAATAAAATTATACTGGGTATTGCCTCTATCCACAAACTCCTGTCCTCTGGGGATGCAAAGCTCAAAACAGAGAACCTGAAATGTACCTCCCTTTCCCTGCATGAAAATGTGGCTTCCCAGGTTAACTGTCTCAGCTATCCTGTCCCAGAAGAGTCTTCCTGTCCCAGAGAAGTGCTTTGACTGGTTGAGTTGTAAAAATTCTCATTTCTGCCTTTGAGATGGGTCTTGTCTGGTGTTAACAGACCCATAACACTGCATCTCTCAGACCCCCTTTAGCTCAACCAGGTTCTTGTGACAAGAACCCAGAAGATGTCGAGGCTAGATCTAGCTCTTTCTCACAGCAGAAATGTAACACAGTGACTCTGCCTGCCACTAAGGACCTGTTCAGCTGTTCACATCCCAGCTCAGCCTGGGTGGAGTTCCTTATCTCTCAGCTCTCACCATCGACATCACTGTATCCGGCCATACCTGGTTTTATGCTTTTGTTCAGTGACTTTTCATTGTGAACCTGCTGTGTGCCAGGCGCTAGGCTGAGCCTTGAAACACGAGAAAGGAAAAAAGAGATGCAGCCCATGCCCTCCTAGAGCTTATAGTCTTGGGGAGGATATAGACATGAAACAAATTAATATAGAATTTAAAATTATGATTTAGAGCTATAAAGAAGAGCAGTGTTACAACTGAAAATCACCAGGAGGTGATTTGGATAGGTGGGAGGGACATGGTTTTTCCTACATGAAAATTTGGCCCCCCAGGTTAACTTTCCCTGCTATGCTGTCCCCTATGTAGGCTCTGAGTCAGAGAAGGGCCTTGGAGTGAAGTGGTGTTTTAACTCATCAGTCCTGGGTGAGCAGAAGTTAAACAGGAAGAGATGGGGAAGAGAGGAGCATTCCCTGCAGAGGCAGCACCAGGGCGCACGCCCCGCGGAGGAGGGAGCTCGGTGGAAAGCCGGTGTGGCTGGACCACAGACGGAGGTGCACTATGTGTGGTCAGATCATGCCGGGCCTTGGAGACCATGCAAAGAACTCTGGATTCTGTCCCCCGTGTAAGGGGGTGCTTTTAAGGGTTTAAGTAAGAGCGTGCCACGGTCAGATTTAAATTTTAAAGGTCACTCAGGCTGCCTCGTGTGGAATGGATTGATGGTGGTGGGAGAGGAAGCAAAGCAGGAAGCAGGGAGTCTAGTTAGGAGGCTACTGTAGCAGTCCAAGCACAGATGGAAACGGTGCCAGCAGAGTCGAGGCGAAGTGGAGATAGAATTAACAGGGCTTCCTGGTGGAAACGTGCCGAAAGCGTGAGGGAGAGGGAGCTGTCCAGGCTCCAGCAGGAGTAACGGGGTGGACAGAGGAGGCGTTAATAGCTCTTATACATGGACAGTTCACACCAAGCTTTGTGCTAACACCTTACGCTACCCACTTAATCCTCCCAATAATCCCGTGGGGTGGGTGCTTACGAATGAGAAATTAAATAACTCTCCTGAGGTCACATGGCTAGTAAGTGGTCAGGAAATTGAGAACCTAGTCTGCTGACTCCAGGACATAAAGTTTATGGGAAGATGAGAAGAAAGTCAAACTGGGGAGAGAAGAGCCAGAGCTCAGTTGTGACTCGTCCAACGACCGCTTCCTCCTGGCTCAGAGATTCCAGGGAGATGCAGAGTCTATGCATGTTTCTGAATCCCACCATGAAATCAGAGAAAGCAACTAGACTGGAGAAGCAACCACCTCTAGGGACCACAGTTACAACAAAACCAGGTGCAAGATGTCGTTCGAACTCAAGCGGGTAGAGCCAAACCACCAAAAAAAACAGGACCTGCATGGAGAGAGGAGGGGGGCTCTCGGGGCACCTGACCAACTTACGTATGGAGAGGAGAACCTCAATGTTGCCATCAGGTGGTCGGCAGAAAACGTGGTGGGCGATCCGAGAACAGCAGCGGAAAATGGGGAGGTTTTCCCCACCCTCAGTACATACCAGGGCCCCACCCTCAGGAGGAACCTGGCAGTGGAGTCAAACTTGAACAAGACAGGGACAACAGAGATGGAAGGAGAAGGTCCAGACAGAAGTGGGGGAAGGGACAGAGTCGGTCGTGTTGATACCACGTGCAAGAGGTAAGAGGAGCTCTGGGAAGTCAGAGCTGCTTTGACCAGGCCTCCTGCTAGCCGAGCAGGAAACCTGATTTCACATGAAAATGGCCAATAGAAAATGCCAAATACAAGTCCCTACAAAGTTACCCTAGAAAAAAACAAGGGCATCAGAGAAAGCTATATTCACAGAACAGAGCCAAAAGGAAGCTTCCATTTCAAAGCAATCTAAAAAAGTTTTTAATACAGTGATACAAAACATGAAAGACTGCAAAGTAAAATGGAAAAACTCAGAAGTAACAAAACAGGAATCATTCGAAATAAAAGAAAAAGTCATTTCAGAAAAGAAGAACCAACCAAAAGGAACTTGAGAGTCAATAAAGAAAACAGATGATACTTTAAGAGAAAAAGAATGTGAGAAGGAAGAATTTTTTTTATGCTTTAAGAAGAATTTTGTGCTTTAAGAAAAAGAAGAAATGAAATGAATGACTTTTGCAAAAGGGTTTGAGAGAAAATGATAAATGTTTTTAAAGAAGCAAAAGAGAGGTACAACCTACAAATATTGAAAATCCCTGAAGAAGAAAAGCAAAGAAGGGAACAAAGCAAATATAAAAACTATCCTTTAAGAAAAAATTTTCTGAAATAAAAAATTTTTTACACTACCTCTTGACCTTCTGATGGAACTGATAAGGTTCTGTGTGTTGAGTTGGGTGCAGATAACAAAAGTGTTCATCTTACAATAGCTCATTAAGCCAGGGCGCTGTGACTTTTGCTTTTTATGGCTTTCTCTATGTTTTCTTTTATAATAAAAGAAAAAAATTTTTTAAAGGAACCTAGGAGTACCTCATCAGAGCCCTGTGCCTCTGACAAGATAACTTCTTGTGATTTATGATCCTTCAGTTTCCTTAGCTAACCTTTTTCCTAAGTGACATACCTTTCCTCCACTGCACTAACATTTAAGAAGATTACGCGCTGTTCACTCTAAGGTACCAACCCGCTCTCCAAAGGAGAGAAAAGTAACTTTCCATTTGGTCCTGCTGTCAGCTTGTGCATTTCGTTTCCAGAGGGTTTTGCTCTTCTGTGGCTCACGTGTCTGGAAACGTGCTGCTGAGACCTGGTTCTTGGCCCTCCCTCTGTCAATTCTGTCCAGGAGAACATGGCACTTTTTACATTTCCTTGTCTAGTGCTGGTAGAATGTTCTGCTGGAAAACACATGGAGATGATTGATTCTGCTCAACCCTCTCTAATAGTCACTTACGAGGACTGAGCCCCGTAGAAAGATGAAAAGGTCACAGAACCCATTGGAGCAAAGCTGGGGACTGGAACTTTGATTTTCTAATCCCCCGGTTCTGCTTTCTCTTCAAAAGCCTCTGTCGAGACTAGGACAGCTTTTTGTTTTCACCTGAGCTCCCTGCTTCTCTGCCGCCCACACTTCTCACCTTTGCTGATAAGAGTCACCCTCCTGCCAAGGACCCCTCGCCTTTGAGGCAGCGTTTTGATAGTAATTTCAAGCGTGCATTCCACTGGCTTTCACAGCGTTGAGAAGGGGAAAAACATCTATTTGGTGTGACCAACGATATCGCAGCGTTATTACTGAGAAATACGGCCACCATAAGAGGACACGAGTCACATGTAATAAGGACTCAGTGGACTCTTTTGAAGGGAAATTCACATCCCCATGGGAATCTGGGAGAAACTGCAGCAGGTTAAGTGTGACTTTTGGTGCCTCTGCTCCTCCGTGGCCATGGGCCCTTTGGCTGCCCCCCACTCGGGGGTCCTGGGCTTCTGTGCCCCTCCCTGTGCAGCCGCTGCCCCCAAGGACCAGCTCCCCTCCACCACAGGGACATCCCCGCCCAGGCTCCCTTCTGTCCCTCTAGCTAATCTGATGTCCTTTTACATTTTAAAAGCCATTTTTCCCAGGATGTCATATTACAGGCCTGTTAGAAAATCCTGAAAAGTATAAAGAAAACCATCGCCCACTATGAATATCTGACTCTATTTTTAAAGTGTTGTTTTTTTTTGTTTGTTTGTTTGTTTGTTTGTTTTTTTTGCGGTACGCGGGCCTCTCATTGTTGTGGCCTCTCCCGTTGCGGAGCACAGGCTCCGGACGCGCAGGCTCAGCGGCCATGGCTCACGGGCCCAGCTGCTCCGCGGCATGTGGGATCTTCCCGGACCGGGGCACGAACCCGTGTCCCCTGCATCGGCAGGCGGACTCTCAACCACTGCGCCACCAGGGAAGCCCCCTGACTCTATTTTGCCTGTTGATTGTGCCCTTGCTTTCCCTCCACTCTTTTTTCTCTTCTCCACCCTTCTGTCCTTTCCTTTTCTCATCTATTCCCTTCTCCCCCCTCCCCGCTACTCACGCTCACAGACACATAAGATTTTCAAAAAATGCTCTTAAAGTTTACATACTGTGACATAAAGATAAATGCGTATTTGGTCTCTGCTCATCCCCCTTTCCTGGCACACGGCTCCTAAAACCCTTGTGTCGAGTGTCTTTTGCATGCTAACCAGATGACCTGTGTCTGGGGGTCCCGGGGAGCCTCAGGATGGGGACTGGTTGCCAGGGGACCAACCATGTCGTTGGAGGGTTAGAACATCCAGCCGCACACCTGCCCTCCAGGGAGGAGAGAGGGACTAGAGGTTGAGTGAATCACCAGTGGCTGTTCATGTAGTCAGTCCTGCCTGGTAATGAGGCCGCCATAAAAATCTGTAAAGTGTGGCGTTCAGAGAGCTTCCAGTTTGGTGGAGGTGCTGGAGGGTTGTGCACCCGGAGAGGGCCTGGGAGCTCCGCGTGCCCTTCCCCTATACCTCGCCCTGTGCTCTCATCCGTCTGGCCATTTCTGACTTCTTTATAAATAAACTGGTAATGGAGTGAGTGAACTATGGTGCAGAGTTCTGTGAGCCCTTCTAGCCAGTGACCAAACCCGAGGGGGGGGATTGTTAGGAACCTCCCATTTTTGGACAATTGGCCAGAAGCACAGGTGGCAGCCTGGCCTCAAGTGGGGTGGGTAATCTTGTGGGATGGAGCCCTTAGCACAGTGGGGTCTGTGCTAACTCCAGATGGATAGTGTCAGAATTGAATTGAAGTTTAGACACCCAGTTGGTGCTGGAGAATTGGTCAGCATGGGGAAAAGCCCCATACATCTGATGGCCAGAAGTGAAGAAGTGTCATGCTAGTAGTAGAGGGCAAAGGAGGAAACTGAGTTTTTCTTACACACAGCACTTCATCACACAGATGTGCCCTGAGCATTCTCTACTTTTGGATAAGAAGTTTATTCTCAGTTTGAGAACACCTGCTGGACTTGATTTTTTTTTCATGTTTTAATGCTAGCCTACATGGTTTATTATTTGCCATCAAATTTAATATTTTTTGTTCCTTTAACCCTGTTTAATACTGCTATGTATTCAGTTACTCTATTTTTTTTATTGTGGTACAAACACATATAACCTAAAATTTACTGTCTTAACAATTTTTAAGTGTGCAGTACAGCAGTGTCAGCTGTGTGCACGTTGTTACACTGCAGATCTCCAGAACTTCCCTTCTTATAAAAGGGAAACTCCACACCCACTGAAAACCCACCTGCTTTCCCCTCCCTCCCCAGCCCCTGGTAGCCACAGGCTACTGGCTGTTGCTATGTGTTTGACTTCTTCCAGTACTTGATAGAAGTGGAATCATACATGTTTGTCTTTTTATGACTGGCTTATTTCATCTCGTACGTCCTCAGGGTACATCCACGTGGTGGCGTATGACAAGATTTTCTTCTTTTTTAAGGCTGAATAATATTCCACTCTATGTCTCTGCCCCATTTTGTTTATCCATTCACCTGTCGACGGACATTTAGGTTGCTTCCACCTCTTGGCAGCTACTGTGGACAAAGCTGCATCATACATGGGAGTGGACATATCTCTGTGAGATCCTGGTGGTTATTCTTTCGTATATATACCCAGACTGGCAATGCTGGAGTGTATGGTAGTTCCATTTTTTAATTTTTTGATGAATCTCCACTGTCTTTCATAGCGGCTGCACCATTTTACATTCTCACGAAGAGTGCACAAGGTCTCCCTTTTCTCCACATCTTCACCAACACTTGTTATTTCTTGTCCTTTTGATAACAGCCATTCTAACAGGTGTGAGGCGATCTCTCATTGTGGTTTTGATGTGCATTTCCCTGATGATTAGTGATTTTGAGCATCTTCTCATATGCTTTTTGGCTTTTGTTTATCTTCTTTGGAGAAAGATCTATTTAAGTCCTTTGCCCATTTTTTAATCGGGTTATTTGTCTTCTTATGGTTGAGTTATAGGAGTTCTTTACATGTTCTAGATATTAATCCCTTATCAGATACACAGTTTGCAAATGTTTTCTGCCTCCATAGGCTGCCTTTTCACTCTATTCATTGTTTCCTTTGCTGCACAGGTTTTTTCCTCAGCTTTATTTAGATGCAGTTGACATATAACGTTTCATAAATTTAAGGTATACAGCATGATGATTTAACATATGTATATATTGTTAAATGGTTACCACAATAAGATTAGTTAACAGATAATTGCCATTTTGTGGTGTGAGGTGATAATTTTAAAAACCTACTCTTTTAGTAAATTTCAGGTATACAGTACAGTGTTTTAGCTGTAGTCACCATGCTGTCCATTAGATCCCCAGAACTTACTCATCTTAGAACTGGAATTTTGTACCCTTTGACCACCTTCACCCATTTCCCCCATTAGTATCAGCCATTATTGCTTTAAATATACTTTCTGTCCTTTCTCTTTTCCTTCTGAGATTCCTGTAATGCATATTTTCTCTTGATGGCGTCCCATGAGTCCTGTAGGCTTTCTTTACGCGTTTTTCATTCTCTTTTCTTTTGGCTCCTCTGACTGCATAATTCCAGATCGTCTGCCTTCCAGATCACTGGTTCTTCAGCTCAGTCAGGTCTGCTGTCGAAGCTCTCTGTTGAATTCTTCTGTTCAGCCACTGTACTCTGGAGCTCTAGGGTTTCTGTTTGTTTGTTCCTGATGTTTCTATTTCTCATTTTGTTCACGTGTTGTTTTCCTAAGTTCATGTAGTTGCCTGTGTGTTCGTATGGTTTGCTGACCTTCTTTAAGAGGATTTTTCTGAGCTCTTCATCAGAGAGTTCACAAATCTCCATTCCTTTAGGGTCAGTTATTGGAGCTTTACTAGTTTCCCGTGGTCGTGTCATGTTTACCTAATCCTTCGTGGTCCTTCGTTCCTTGCATTGTTATCTGTGTATCTGAGTAAGTGGTTTCCTCTTCCAGACTTTACAAGGTTTGTCTTATCACACATAGTACAAAACAGCCAGATACCAAAATATATTGAAACATATAGGTTATATATGTATACCTATATGTAATTGTATATGTAAGTAAGTATATGCATATATTATATATGTAATATAAATATATATCCAACAAAATTGGTAAACGGTGGTATTTTCCAGTGGCAGGAAACATCCTTCTGAAGATAAACGTCAACTCAGTATCCCTCTCATAATCTCTCCAGGCGGGGAAAGGACAGGGGTCTTTCCAGCCCCGTCGTGTTCTCTCCTTGAACTGGGGTTAGAGAGACTCTACCCACACACAGTTGAGGATGCAGGACAGTGTTAGCTGGGGCTCCTGGGAGAGGGCCAGCTGTGCACCCCACTGGAGCCCCCTGAAGCCGGGCTCTGTACCACAGGACTGAATGCCCTGGGCAGCTGTCATGCACACAAGCCCTGGTGCGTGCTCAGGACCATGGAAGCACATGCATTTTCTCCTCCCACAATCAGCACTTACTACTATCTCCCCTGTGTGTTCAGGTCGTCTGGCGCCCTGGACTACAGATAAGTCTTTCTTTACTCCTTTTAACCCATGCCTCCTCGCAGCGCCCGAATAAACGCAGGGGCTATGTTTCCAGGTTTGCATGAGAGGCTGCTCTGTGACGCACAGCTCAGAGAAACGGGCTCATCTGTTCTCCAGGTGGGATTCAGGTGTGGTGTCTGAGGGGCAGGGAGGAAGGATGGGGGAGGAATGAGATAAGGATTCCCTGTGGAGAAGCCCACACTCAGGCATACATCCCTTTGCGAGGAATTTTCATCCTTTTTCATAGATGTAGCGCTGCATCCAGAGCTGCCGTTTCATCACTCTTGTGGGGGAAAAGAATAGCAAAGGTGATCGTCCCCCGTGCTGCTGTGGCACGCCCAGCATGCAACTTCTCCTGCTTATTAGCTGAGGAGGAGTTGCTCTAAGTAGGGCTGATTTCAGCACTTCTCAGTGATTACTTCATTTGTTTCCTGCAGCCTTTCAAATTTCAATGGCCTTAAATAATCCTGCCACATTAAAAAAAAAAAACACCGGAAGTGGACCTCCCTCTTAGCTCAACTCTGCGTCAGCAAGTCCTCTCCCTGCTACTGATGTTTTTATCCTCCAGCAGCAAGAACACTTGCCGCCTTACTTACCAAATCTCTTTAACAAAGAATCTTCATTCTAGAGTCTAACCAGATTTGATAGAGTTGAATTTGATTAACTATTTGGATAGAATCTAAAAGTTGTTTGTCCAAAAAAAAGAAAAAAAGCGTATCCATAAACTTTTAAGCAATCTGTTACCTTACTTTACACTTACAGAAAGTTTTAAGGCATTTAAAAAATTGCAACACAGGGCTTCCCTGGTGGCGCAGTGGTTGAGAGCCCGCCTGCCGATGCAGGGGATGCGGGTTCGTGCCCCGGTCCGGGAAGATCCCACGTGCCGTGGAGCGGCTGGGCCCGTGAACCATGGCCGCTGAGCCTGCGCGTCCGGAGCCTGTGCTCTGCAACGGGAGAGGCCACAACAGTGAGAGGCCTGTGTACTGCAAAAAAAAAAAAAAAAAAAAAATTGCAGCACAGTTTTGGGGAACAAGTTTTATACTATGTTTATAGCACAGTTAAGCACAAGAGCAATAATAGTGGCCCAGGGCTTCCCTGGTGGCGCAGTGGTTGAGAGTCCGCCTGCCGATGCAGGGGACACGGGTTCGTGCCCCGGTCCGGGAAGATCCCACATGCCGCGGAGTGGCTGGGCCCGTGAGCCATGGCTGCTGAGCCTGCGCGTCCGGAGCCTGTGCTCTGCAACGGGAGAGGCCACAACAGTGAGAGGCCCATGTACCAAAAAAAAAAAAAAAAAAAAAAATAATAGTGGCCCTGTGATCATCATTGGCCCTGGGGCCTCCCCAGGCCACCTCCACACTCAGCCAGAAGCAGGAGGGACAGGAGGCAAGGCTCCTCTCCTGGGTCGTGGGTCCCGTCCGAGCACAGCCTCAGTGGGGCTCCGGGCATCTTGCTTTATGAAATGCACGATCACTTCTGGTGAATTGAATTGAAATTGAAATTAGCTGCTGAAGTCCAAATTAAGTCTGACCTGCGTGGGTCAACAACTTATTTGATTTCAACTGCATCTCAGCCACAGAAAGCTTTGCTGATAAAATCCGATGTTCCGGAAGAATCTTGACCCCCCCCCCCCCAGAAGCTCTTGCTTTGATGTGAATTTTCACCAGGACTTTAATGGTCTTTCCAAGAGGCAGTAAATATAGACACAAAGAGCTGGGCTCCTCTAGGTGCTGGAAATGTCGCCACCTAGATCTGGGGACAGAGCTGTACTATAAAGATATGTTCTGTTTTTGTTTTTGTTTAATGTATACCCTCATTTAAAATATTTTATATAAGGTAGACAACTTACCATTTCGTTGTAAACACTTGATCATGCATCTTAAGAGATAAGGATCTAAAAGAAAATATGTAACCACAATGCTATTTTATTCTAAACAAAATTGACAGTGAAAAGTTGTATTTTACTGCTTGTCACTTATACTTCAATTTATAAGGAGAGAGAAATGGACAGGGTCTGAAGTCGGGTCGGGGAGAAAGGAGGGGACAGAAAAGGACTGAGGAAAAGGAGGAGGGGGAGGAAGAGGGCTCTGCGTGTGCAGCTGTGTGACCTTGACCCCTGAGCCTCCTTCCCTGTCTGTAAATGGGAGGCTGGTTCCTCCTGCTTAGGGTTCTTGGGGGAGTTTAAATGAGAGTGCAATAAAGCACTTGGCCCAGTACCAGCCATTTATCAAGGTAGTTATTATTATTAACTATAATTTATCCTTCATAGTTTTAGAAACAATTTTAAAGTTATGGTAACCACCATTCTCCGTTCAGAGTCTCTTTGAGCCGTATTTATAAAAACAAAAGCCTTTTGGTGACGTATCTGCTGGTGCTCAGGGAGAAGAAAGCAGACCATTGTCAGTGGCCTCGTGCCGGCCACACACACACAGGTCTATTGACCTTGCACAGCTGTAAGGCTCGGCGCCTGGCACAGAGCTGGGCGCCACGGTGGGACGCGTAGCCAGGCACTGTCCTGGGAGCCCAGCAGCCGAGTGGACGGAGGGGTCCAGCCCTGTCACCAGTCCCCGGGCTCAGATGATGTGCGGAGTGTGAACAAATACTCAGGAAACCTTCTAACTCGTGTGCTCAAGATCCAGACCCTAGAGCCACACTCGGCACGACTCCTACTCACCGCTGGCGAGTCGCCGCTCCTCGGGCAGCTTGCTCAGTCTCCTTGTGCCTCAGTGTTTACATCTTTAAAATAAAGATAATAATGGTACCTACCTCACAGATTATTACAAGAATTAAAAGAGTGCATGGTCCATAAAGTATTGGGCACCAGGTACTGTGTTTGCCGTTACTCTTTTCTGTAGTCCAGGCGCTGTGGGTAATGGAAAGATACAAATGTTGTGCTTTTAATGGTTTATAAAGGGAATTACTTATCCGAGCAATATGTAACAAGCATGAGGCTGTCCACCACCTGCATAAATGCTGAGAAAATGCCAGTAAGGAACGGGCCCTGTGGGGCGAAAGTCTTGTTTTGTTGACCAGTATAAAGATCCAATGGGGCCTTTTTAAGAAAAGGGTGGGCTTCCCTGGTGGCGAAGTGGTTGAGAGTCCGCCTGCCGATGCAGGGGACGCGGGTTCGTACCCCGGTCCGGGAAGATCCCACATGCCGCGGAGCGGCTGGGCCTGTGAGCCGTGGCCGCTGAGCCTGCGCGTCCGGAGCCTGTGCTCCGCAACGGGAGAGGCCACAACAGTGAGAGGCCCGCGTACCGCAAAAAAAAAAAAAAAGAAAAAAAGAAAAGGGTGTTTGGTGTTTGACAAAAAGGATATGTTGATTTCACTTCATGTTAGTTTAAAGGGACCCTGGTTCCATCAGCCTATAAAATGAAGGATTCAACCCGCTCAATATTTTAAATAGTTCTGATTTGAAACTTCTGAGAACAGGCATAAATCCAGAAATCCTTACAACACTTTCCCTTAAATATACATATTAAGGAAAAGTGTTTTATATACACATCCATATGCGAGCATCTTTGTCTTTGTGGATAAGCTTCAGGCACAGAGACAATCGTTTCTTGGAAAGAAAAGGCTTCCTATTCATCTACTCACGTTTTCACTCATGGTGACAATGACGGGAGCGTGGGAAGGCAAGTGAAATGGCAGGTAAAGGTGTGCAGTCCCTGAGCTAGGAGTCTAGATGGCAAGGAAAATTACTCAAGACTCAGTAATAGACGACAGTACTCAGAAACCTAGAAAGCATTCAGAACTAGATTTTAATATATTGATTTACTAGTTAATTACGGTTTGTAAATGTCAGTGGGCTGGCTCTGGCTGAAGTCCTAATCTCCTAGCCTGGCCCCCACCCACCTCTCCATCTTCACCGTGTCCACTCCCTGCCATCCGCCCTGCTCACAGCCACTGTGCCGTACATACCCTGTCAGGCTTCAGCACGTAGTACGTTGTGTTCCTTTTGTCTAGAACGATGTTATCTCCGTGTCTCTTCCTCATGAACTCATAGCCATCATTTTAAAAGCTTCCTGCTTATCATCTTCTCTGCTCAGACTTGTCTGCTCCCAGGCAGGCGTCACTGGTCCTCTGAACTCCCAGGAAACGTTATCCGTCCCTTCTTTACGGTACTAATTGGGCTGTTATGATATTTTTACATGTCAACTTCTGCTCAGTGACAGGAGGCATCCTGGGATCTCCAGCACCAAGCACAGTGTGAGGAAAATCAATATTTATGGAAACTCAGTATCATGGGAACTCAATAAATAAATGTTGAGGGAATAGAAAGAGAAAAGGGGGGTATATGAAATGAGCTAAAATAAGCCTACAGAGAACGCGTTTTAGGATAGACATGGAAAGAACATGAAAGGTCTCTGTTACAGGCTGATCTTCCCACCCCCACCCCCCACAATTCGTGTGCTGGAGTCCTTAACCCCCAGCACCTCAGATTCTGACTGTATTTGGAGATGGGGCCTTTGAAAAGATATTTAAGTTAAAATGAGGCCATTGGGAAGGGCCCTTACAAGAAGAGGAGATTAGGACAGACCCAGGTAGAGGGAAGGCCATGTGAAGGTGCAGAAAATGGTGGTTGTCTGCACCCCAAGGAGAGAGGCCTCAGAAGGAACCAACCCTGATGACCCCTTGAGCTTGGACATCCAGCCTCCAGAACTGTGAGAAAATAGGTTTCTGTTATCTGAGCCACTGAGTGTCTGGTTAATATTAAGTAATAGAAATCTTCCCCATTTTTCATCTCTCATCTGTTAGAAACTGAGTTATCTTTCCTCTGCCCTCAACTTTTCCTTGGATATGGAAATGTGAACTACCCCACCACTGGAGTTGGTGGGAATCATGATGGATGCCCCTCTCATGGCCGTTGAACAGTTGTTGAGTGGAGACCAGTCCTGCTGGTTCCTGCGTAGCCGTGGGTCAGCGGGCGGCGTGCACAGAACAGTCCCCGCGTTGTGTCTCGCTGGGTCTGAGTCCCAACAATTCCACCGGCTGGCTCGGGCTCCAGAGCAAACCACAGACAAGTTCAAGGTGAGGGCCAGGTCCCCTCTACACATACCCCACGCTGCAGGTCTAAAGCCAAGAACCTGCTAAAAGAAACGGGAATAATAGGTAAAGCTTGTAGAGAAACAGACGACAAAAGAAAAATCTTGTTCCTGAATTCACTCGAGATTCCAGATAAAGTGGATCAGGTGCGTTTGAGCGAATGTGGGAACGCGAATTCGAAAGGTAACCGTGTGCACACCTCTGCGGGCCTTTCTGAACATTTGAGGAATCGACTGATAGGATTTTAGTTGCATTTCCTCTCTGAAAGCTATATTTCTGGGAACCTTCAGATTAGGCACAAACGCGAAGGGGAGATAAAGGCAGTAAAATAGTGGGGGAAGGAATGTGCACTTGCCAGAGCAGTGGAGGGAATGAAAAAAGCTTTCACAGCTCTATCAGGGGAAGGAAATACTAGAAATTAAAGTAGATTTATTAAGTGATGGAGAGAGTGAAATCCAAGATGATTACTAAATGGCTGGGTACTCAAATGCCCTTTTGAAGTCTCCCTTTCACGACAGAAAATGGTAAGGCTCTGGCTCTCTGTTCAGTCCCAGTTACCTGGGTTTTGCTGGTGAAAATCTCCTATGTACACAGGAAGCAGTGAAAGCTGTACGCAGAACGGGGAGCGTTCACAGTCAAACGCACTGCTGTGTAGTCCCAAGAAGCCAGGGAAATGGTTTGCCAAACTTGAAAAGAAACAAACAAAACGGAGGCCCTAGCGAGGCATAAAAACAGAAGCAAATACACTAGCTTTTGATTTAGATAAGCTGGTTCTCTCAGAAAGCATTAAAAATGAGTGCCGTCTGTTCTGTGTTTATGGAAATTCACAGAGAAAAATCATCCCCTCTCACCAAGGGCACCTGAATGCTGACTTTTTATGCTTACGGATCTCTGAATGACACATGGGAAATAGAAAAGCACAGTGGTCATTTCTGTTACGGTCTCTTCCCTTTATTTTTAAAATTTTATTGAAGTTATATATGTCCACGGTAAAAAAAAAAAAAAAAATCAGGGAGTTGAGAGGGGGCAGCTTCTTGTAATCATGTTTGCTTTAGACCTTTTGGTGGCAATTCCCATGACTCTAAATAAGATGCTGATTTGTTCGTTATCTATACATTCATATATGGATTTAGGGTGTCTCTTGAGCCTCTGGTAGGAAAGAAGTTCATTTGCACTCTTCTTCTCCCAATTTTAATGCTTACTATGTGTAGTTCTTCTATTGGTCACCTTCACACCTCTGTGCCTAGGCTGAAACCTCTATTTCTTGCTCCTCTAACATTGGACCTGACCCCTCAGTGTAAGATGTGGCCTGTTTATTGTCAGAACTGAGGCCTCACTCAACCCCTGGGATGCCTGGGCTGTGCAGCGTGTCCCCCTGGGGAGTCCACCTGGGCAGGACCTGCCGGATGCAGGGACTTGCTCGTCTGTGCAGAATCACTCGCCCTGAGAGAGCGAGTCTCCCTGGGCAGTGTCCTTGGCTTCTCTTTAGAAGAAGCCTCCACTGTGGGGTGGAGTAATAAATGCGCTGGTTTCCATGGCACGCGGGATGGGGAGACGGGCGCTGAGGTTTCCCCGGGACGACTTCCAACTGGTTTCTGTTTTTCAGCACCTTCCCTTGTTCTTACTCTTTAAGCCCATTGGCCCCAAGCCCAGAGCTTCCCCGGGGTTATGCCAGAAGGATTGCCCGCCTCCCTCCCATCCCGGCCCCTCCTGTGAGTGTTCTGGACCGCAGCTCACTGCACTCAGTTTTAACCATCAACACCCTTGCACTGGCTCTGTCTTCTAGAAGGGTTGAGAATCTCTCTTCCACTGATGACAGTCCACTCTCCAGTGTGTGTGTGTGTGTGTGTGTGTGTGTACACGTGTCCTGAGTCAGCCGTAGGGAATCAGTGAGAACTAATGGACACTTTAAAAAAAGAGCTCGTACCATACATACTCTGTTGGAGGCTTTTCTACCCCCTTAGCCATATGTTTTGAAGTATTTCCTACATCATTATTATTTTTCAATTTGTGCATAGTATTCCATTATATGGATAGACTGTAATTCACTTAACCAGCACCCCATTACTAGGCATTTACGTTGATTGTAAATTTTGGTCCAGTAAAGTCATCTACAGTGAACATCTGTGATAGTGTCATCTGAGGCATCATGGACCGTGTCCTTGGGAAACATTACTGGAAGTGAAATCACTGAGTCAAAGGGATTCTTTTCCCTTACAGGTTATTACAAGATATTGATTACGGTTCCCTGTGCTATACAGTAGGACCTTGTTGTTTAGCTGTTTTATATATGGTAGTTTGTATTTGCTAATCCCGAACTCCTAATTTATCCCCCCCCTCCTTTCCCCTTTGGTAACCATAAATTTGTTTTTTTATGTCTGTGAGTCTGTTCCTGTTTTGTAAATAAGTTCATTGGTGTCTTATTTTAGATTCCACATATGAGTGATATCATATGATGTTTGTCTTTCCCTTTCTGACTTACTTCACTTAGTATGATAATCTCTAGGTCCATCCATGTTGCTGCAAATGGCATTATTTCATTCTTTTTTCTGTCTGAGTAATATTCCATTGTCTATACGTACCACATCTTCTTTGTCCATTTATCTGTCAGTGGACACTTAGGTTGCTTCCACGTCTTCGCTATTGTATTGTAAATAGTGCTGCTGTGAACATTGTGGTGCATATATCTTCTCAAATTAGAGTTTTTGTCTTTTCTGGATATGTACCCTGGAGTGGGATTGCTGAGATCATATGATAACTCTACTTTTAGTTTTTTAAGGAACCTCCATAGTAGCTGCACCAATTTACATTCCCACCAACAGTGAGGAGGGTTCCCTTTTGTCCGCACCCTCTCCAGCATTTATTATTTGTAGACTTTTTGATCATGGCCATTCTGACCAGTGTGAAGTGATACCTCACTGTAGTTTTGATTTCCATTTCTCTGATAATTAGCAATGTTGAGCATCTTTTCATGAAAGGGTTGCACATTTTCACGGCTTTTGACACACATTGTCAAATTGCCTTACAGAAAGTTTCTATAAGTTTCTCACTCCTCTTCTAGGCCAGTACTACTTTTCTACCAACCCTGGATGTCATTATACTTTTAAACTTGCAAAATCGACAGGCAAAAACATCATATTATTTTAACAGTTTGTGACTCTATTGTTAACTATTTAGTTCCAGCTATATGAGGAATCGTGGCACTTGGTTTCACCTTTACTGGCTGCCCACAGAGGAAGTGGGGAGCCCATAGAATCAGTACTGCCGTGTCCCCTGCCGCCTAAGCCTGCTCTCCCCGAGCCCTCAGCCCTCAGCCGGGAGAGCGCCGGTCAGGGGGCAGGAAAGAGGGGGGAAATGCTGGTGGATCAGACCTCATTCCCCCTTGTCCAGTGGATGCTACAAGGAATAAGGGAAACGTGAGGACAAACCTGAGGAGTGGACTGCATTTGGAGCCAGGATTGAGGGAACTAGGTCCACATTCACTGAATATTAAAATAAGTCCATGGGTCAACTCCAAACCCCCTGAACCTCCTGAGCTGCTGGGGAGGTCATGTGCTTCCCTTGAATCTGCAGCCCTGAGCACTTGTTACCCTGATCTAGGCCTCAACTTGGCTAATACCTAGTGGAAGGTAGGGGAGAAACAGGGTTTGGGGGTAAATGACCATTTATTATTTATTTATTTATAATTATTTATTATAATATCTATTATTATAATTTTTTTATTATCAGGCCTTTATTGAGCCCCTACCGTGCTAGATCCTAGGGACATAGAAACAAAGTAAATAAAACCTTGCTGACAAGGTGCTTGAAGACGATTTAGGGAATAAATACTTAGCCTGTGATACTGGAGTGATAATTTTATAGCCCATGAAGCAGAGCACACAGAGGCGGGGCAGATCTCTCCAGTCAATAACCAACTTCAGGTAAGGGCGCGAGGAATTACACCTGACACCAGGCTTGGAGGAGCCGACACCAAGGCTTTTGGACCGCTGATAAAGACTGAAATGTGTTGTGTTATCTGTGAGTATAACCTTCTTGCCTCCTTCTTTATTCATAAAAATAAAGAGACTAGGGAAAAAATATTTCTAATTCCAAGAGAGTAAACTGTAACATCTTCCATCCATTCCACCTCTGTCGCCAGTATCCTAATTCAGATGCTCCTGATTTTTTCTCTCCAACATGGATCCTGGAAACCACCCTTACATGGGGGGGGCTTTTGTTGACTCCATATATTTTAAAAATTGAAGTATAGTTGATTTATAATGTTTTGTGAGTTTCAGTTGTACAGCAAAGTGATGCAGTTATATACATATATGTATATTCTTTTTCAGGTTCTTTTCCATTATAGGTTATTAGAAGATACTGAATATAGTTCCCTGTGGACTCCATATTTTTATGTAAACCAGTTTATCATTTTTTTCCTCTATTGTTTGTGCTTTGTCTTATTCGAGAAACTCTTTCCTCTACCCCAGTGACATATATATTCTACTTTCAGTTTGGTACATTTAGTTATGTCTTCATTTGGCTAGAGTTATTATTATGAGATATGGATACAATTTCCCGTGTATGATGGCTGTTTGTCCCAGAATCATGTATTGAATGGTCCATTATTTCTACCAAGTTCTAGCGCCACCTTGTCATGTACTAATTTATCATGTATATGTGGGTCCATCCTTTTGGATTCTCCATCTGTTTCATTGGTGTAATTGTCTCTGTTTCTGTTATCATACTGTTTTAATTACTATAACCTTATTATACGTCTTCATTTCAAATAAGTCATGCTTACTTCTTTTTCAGGATTATCTTTGGTCCTTTACTTTCTACGTGAATTTTAAGAACAGCTTGTCAACTTCCTCAAAATATCCTGCTGGTCTTTTGATTGGAATTGCACTGATATTTACATTATTTGGGAGAAAACTGCCATCTGTATGTTATTGAATCTTCCCATCCGGAAATATTGTAAATCTCACCATTTTGAAAACATCTTCTTTAATTTCATTCAGTAAAGTTTTATCATTTTCTATACAAATATTTCATATATCTTTTCTTAGAATTATTTCTAGGTACCCATAAATTTTGTTATTGTGAATGGGATTTCTTAGTGACCTGTGCTAATTGTTTTTTTTTAATATAAATTTATTTATTTATTTATGGTTGTGTTGCGTTTTCGTTGCTGCACACGGGCTTTAGTTGCATGCGCGGTGGCTACTCTTCGTTGCAGTGCTTGGGCTTCTCATTGTGGTGGCTTCTCTTGTTGTGGAGCACAGGCTCTAGGCACGCGGGCTTCAGTAGTTGTGGCACACGGGCTCAGTAGTCGTGGCTCTCAGGCTCAGTAGCTGTGGTACATGGGCTTAGCTGCTCCGCGGCATGTGGGATCTTCCCGGACCAGGGATCAAATCCGTGCCCCCTGTGTTGGCAGGTGGATTCCTAACCACTGCACCACTAGGGAGGTTCCATATGCTAATTGTTTGTTGCTGGTATATGGAAATGCTGTGGTTTTCATGAATTGATTTTGCAGCCAGCAACCTTGCAGAACCCTCTTCTAGGTTTAATAGTTTATAAATACCAGGGTTTTTGGGGAATTTTTAATTTAAACTCTCATTCTCTGTTGTTAATGACAGCTTTTTCTTTCTTTTCAATCCTCACATTTCTTTTTTCTCTTGTCTGCTGGCTAGATCACTAGTGTAATTTTTAATAGAATCAGCAATAGCAGATCTCTGCTCCTTATTTTTTTTGAAGGGAAAGCTCCTAATATTTTACCTTTAAAGACAATATTTGCACTAGATTTTTGAAAGATGCCCCGTATAAAATTAATAAATATTTCTTGAGCTCCTAGTTCACTAACAGTAAACTAGGAACATTTCACTGTCTGTGGTGAAATAGTTATTGAACTGAATCAAATACTTTGGCTGCGTCTAATGAACCAAGCTTTTTGTTTTTCCTTTTATCTCTTAATGGGGTGAATTACACATAAATTTTCTAATGTGGAGCCATTATTGCAGTTCCTACTCGGTTGCGATAGCTTTTCTAAAAATACACTTCTGGAATTTGCCTGGTAGTATCCTAGTTTGGTTACTTTGCCCCCATGTTCATAACCCCGAGTGACTTGTAACTTTGTCGTTTACACTGTCCCTGCTTGGAATTGTTGTGAAGATTGTACTAGGCTGGTCCAGTTAGTTGAGGAGCATTCTCATCCCTTCAGTTCTCTGGGTCCTTCTCAATGACTTAAGGACCGCTGTCCTTGAAGACTTACCAAGTGCTGGTTCCTGGTCTCCTCTCCTGTCAGCATTCATGTGGCCACTTCCTCTTGTCTCCTCGGCCCCCAGAACGTTCTCATTTAGGACAGAAGCATCCCTGCCCACCATGCCTTCCTGCAGACCTGAACTACGTTCGTGGCAGGACACTGGTGAGGACGGGTGTCTCTCCTCTGGCCTTGCAGACAAAGCCGAGTGGTATGGCCTAAACATCTCGCTCCCTGAACTTGCTGGGTCAGTTTTCTACTCTGAGCTCCTTGCCCCACGGCACTTTATCCCTCTGCGCTGCTCACCAAAGGTGCACGTTCTGTCTCCAGCCAGAACACGAGCTCCGGGACCCTGAGCCTTGCTCTTCACTGCAATTTCCACGCCGAGTGTGGCACCAGGCACCGAAACAGGCAGGCACTGTTTGTTGAATAAATGAACTAAATGTTCTGATCTGTTAAACACAGACAGCTCATTACAGGTCTAATGTGCGATTTGTTATCCTACCGGTTTCTAACCAGACACTCTGATGCCACCTGGACGTATACTAATTGATGGTATGAGCAAGGGACCGGCTTAGAGTTGCTATTTATTCCATTGGTGTAATTGTCTCTATCTCTGTCACCATGCTGTTTAAATTACTACAGCCCTCTGTAGGTCTCAGTCCTGCGCTGCGTTTTCTGTCTTGGTCCACAGTCTCCCCTGGCTCCTGGCCTCAGTGGACAGAGACTCAGCCTCCCTCTGCGGGGTCTTCAGTACCTAGCTGTGGTATATGATGTTGGCGGCTCTTGCTGCAAATTCTTACCCATGCATTTACCCTCCTGTGCTCTTTCTCCTGCTGTGTCGGCCAAGACCTCCTCTGTGGTTCAGATAGCCTTGCATGCTTTCTACAATTGTTTTATAGTTCGTCCTCACAGACTCCACTCAGCAGGAGGGGCTCCTTGCTGTGATGACCTCCAGTCGAGGAAGCCTGACTTCCTAGAAGATGGGGTGCCTGGGGCAGCATCCCCCGGGCAGCCGGGTGGACGCCGTCTCTGGGGCACTTGCTGGTCCTCTTCCCTCACGTGTTCCTGGAACATTTCTGAAGAGGCGATCTGGACCATGTCCACTTTAAGTTTTAGTTTTGTGACTAAACCACTTTGTGCACGTACCGAGACATTCTTACTTCAGTTATTTAATATTTTAGGCAAAAGTTGTTTTCGTTCGAACCATCGCTGGTGGTGACATCAATTGTTTTTTGAGCTGGCGGTTTAATAAGTTACTTCTGTAAAGCAGCTGGGTTACCTTTTTAAATGAGACAAGGAAATAATGCAAGTTATAGAAACACCCACTCAAGCGAGGAGGAGGTCCTGTCGGTTTGCAGAGTATTCTCTGGGGTTATGGGTTTTCTGTTTCGTACAGGTCGCTTGAGTCATGCAAACGTTGCCTACAAGTCTGGATGTGCAAGAGAAATTTCACTTCTCTTTCGTGCTTCTCTGAGCGGCGCACAGGTCAGCCGCAGCCTGATGGACAAATGTCGACCTTGGTCAGGTTTCTAAGTCAGATGGGCAGCGAGGCTGGACAGGGGCTCCCCAGAAACAGCTTCTGGAGAGGCTGCAAGTCAGTTCCTCGAAGGTCGACAAGAGAAGGATTGTTGTTCCCCTTGCTGGGGGTCTATCAGATCTGACTGTGTGTTTCCTCATTGTTTCCCGAGTGTTAGAACTGACTGGAAACCAGTACATGAGGCTGTGGAAGCCAGCTCAGTGTGTGTGTGTGTGTGTGTGTGTAGGACTTCACAGATGCGAGGCCACGGCCCTCTCCGTCTCACCAGCCCTCTGACTTTAAGAGCACTGCTGCCTCAGTCATGTTTCACTTTTTCTGAATAAGGATGGTTTCTTCCAGTTTTGATTTTTGATTTTGGAAGCAACTTGAGGTCAGTCCAACTCCTCTCGCTTTGCTTTTGAAGCCTCCCAACCCCAGCCCGGGATAGGTCTGGAGTTTGGTTGAGGAGTTTCCAGAAACGTTCTCTCGGGCGAGGAGACAAGGTAGGATCACGGGAAACGAAGGGACCCTGCAGGTCCTCAGGTCTGTCTGCCCTTTGGAGATGGTGGAGATAAATAAATACTTCTTAAAGGACATTTGAGTTCTTTCCTCGTCAGGAAGGGACCCGGGAGGAGCTGACCTCAAGCATCACCTGTGTTTACCAAGAGCCTCCCAGAGTGGTGGTTACTGTTACCGCTCACTTCGTAACAAGTTACCCCCAGCTTAGCGCTTATGACAATAATAAGCCGGCGTCTGGGGGGTCAGGAGCTCAGGAGCAGCTCACCTGGGTGGTTCCAGCGCCGGGTGCCCTGATGTCAGAGGTCGGCTCAGGCTGCCCCACTGTGCGGGCTGGACCGCGGCTGGCAGAGCCACATCGAAGATGCTCACGCACTCACCTTGCAGGCGGGCGCTGGTTCTCGGCGGGAGGCCTCAGTGCCTCACGTCACGGCCTGTCCAAGAGGCGGTCTGGGTGTCCCCACGTCACTGGTATGTGCCCCCCAGAGAGAATGATCCAGGCCAGCGCTGTGTCTGTCTGTCATGACCTTGTCTCAGAAGTCACGCCGCCCCCGTTTCTGCAGGACCGTGCCGGTGGCACAGGCCGGCGTGTCCCCAGTGAGGGCAGCACATGGGGTGGCGGTGGGACATCGTGGAGGTTGGCTGCCACCATCACACCCTGGGCACACGCGCCACACCTTGTGCCCGGATCGGCACTGGATCTTCATGAGCACGACGGCTCTGCTGGTGGCTAGTGTCCCCCCATTGTACGGATGAAGAAATGTGAAGCGTCTCAGCGAGAGTGAGCCGCTGGCCTGCTGTCTTGTAGACGGAGGGGGTGAAGGTGGGATTCGCAGCGAGGCCCGACCGTCCCTGAAGCCGGAGGAGCTCAGCACTCTGCTGGGCTTTAATTCTTACCGGGCGGCACCGGACACTTCTTGCAGTGGAGCAGCCTACACTGCAGATTGAACTGGGAGATCAATGCAGATTTGATGGCAGAGAGAATCCTCTACCGATACACGGGGACCCCCAGCCGGCTGCGCGAGGGGTGAGGAGATGCCACCGCTTGGGCCTGTCTAGGCTTTCTTCTTCCTCCTGCTGCTTTCCTGCAGCTCCCTCTGTCCTTGCTGGGCCATCCAGACTGCCTCGTATCTGGACCCTTACGCCCTGGGATCATTCCCAACCTTGCCTGCAGTTTCTCACAGTCTCAACAATCAAATACTTTGTCAAATATATTTCCTCGTCTTCAGGGATCACCTTATTTGATTAATCACTGTGTAGATCTGAACAAATTATGGGACTTTCAGAGGTGTGTTCATTTTCCAGTTCTCGAGAACTGTCTGCAGTGTGTGGTTTTTCTCTGAGCTTTGTTGCCTCAGAAGGAAGCTCCCTGAAATGGTCCTTAAATTCCTTTTAAAAAGTGAGAAAAGAGCAAGGAAACCATCCCAGACCCGTGACTGCACCAGGGCTTCAGCAGCCCCTAGTTTGCTCTTCACTTCATTCATTCGTGTTTGGGCCACAGAGACACAGCTTGGAGCTGGAGGGTCTTTATGTGAAGAAACGATTTTTGTTCACATTCTTTAAAAGTACTAGTAACACATATTTTGTTCTGCTTCAACATTATAATTGTGGTCCGTAAAAACCCACCCTATGAAACTCACGTGGTAAAATTTACCCTTTCATTTGCCAAAAGGGGACTTAGAAGGACTTGAATTGTGTTAGTGGCCGTAAAGGAGCTGCAGTGGTGATCTATGTTGATGGCTATTCGTTTGATTTGTTACACCAACTACAGCTCATAAATTGATTGGTTAAAAACTCTGAAAGAGAGAACGAAAGTCCTCACGTCGTGAGGCAGTCCTGCAGAGCACATGAATCCAGGTAGGACCTACCAGGAACCGGGAGGCAGGTCTGAGCCAGGCTGCCTGGCGTCCCTCATCCTGTTTCCTCGATGCCTGAGAGGGCTCACGCCCCGCACCCTCTCAGCTTGCCAACCGGGGCCTACCTCTCTCTAATTAAGTGATCCATTGTTCCTCATTTGCAGCAGGAAAATGCAGAGTTGGAGAAATGCCACGTGTGCCAATCTCCTTATGCATTTACGGTAGTTACCAGAAGTGTGTCTGGGCAACTCTAGGCGTCCGTGAATTCCTCACATATGGTGTGTTCAGGAACCAAGGGAGCTCAAAGCACGGGAAACTCAATTCACTAAAATTCAGCATCATGACAAAAAGCACCTCAGATGCGCGCCATTCATTCTGTCCTGGCTCTCAGCCTTTAGCTGCGAGTCACCTGGGGGCTTGTAAACCGCAGGTGGCCGGCCCTGCCCCCCACCCCCAGCGGCTCTGATGCAGTAGGTCTGGGGCGGCTCCTGGAAGTTGGTGTTTCCCGCAAGTCCCTAGGATGCTGCTGCTTCGGGGACCAGACTTTGGGAACCATGTGCTGTACTGTTTCCCAAGGGGAGGGACCACATTATCGCCTGGCCATCTCTAGCCCTGGCTTGGCGCCTGCACCTGGTTACCTCTCGATACCTGACAATGACAGCAGGATGGAGAACCAGCTCTTATTTGGGACCTACGATGCGCTCGTCCCTGAGGGAAGAACGTTACAGGGATTACGTCGTCGAATTCTCAGCCCGTCAGGGAGACACTAACCCGGTCCCCATGGCACAGAGAGAACCTCGGAGCCCTGGAGAGTTGCGGTAACACGCCCGCAGTCACACGCCAGTGTGGAGGGGGCCAGGAGAGGCGTTCGGGGCTTGAATTGAAAAACTGAGATCCTCAGGCAATGTTCTCTTCTTTGCCATTGTTTGCAAGTTCTTATCAAGTCCTTGCCAAGGATAAACACAGGAATAGTTTACAACTCGAGAATCCTATACAAATTCAACAGAAAAGTTTTCAGATTGATATTGAGGGAGAAAAAATACTGACCAAACCTGCCTTTGCATCTGGTGGGTGGCTTCCTGTGGACCCGGGTGTCGAGGGAATCACCTTCGTGGGGCAGCTCCCAGAGCTGCTTCTCAAGACTCCTTTTGCTCCCGCTGAGGTGGGTATCTGGACACCCTCTGCTGGGTCCGAGCAGCTGCCTCTACAGAGGGCCCTGGAAAGTGCTCACCTGCTCAGAGAACCACAGCTTTCCCCAGTCTGTCTCCTAACTTAGCCGAGGATCCCAACTTGTCCTGTGGGCAGTCGTATCTCCTGTATCCTCTGTAACCAGCCCTCCCAAGGGCTGGACCAGCTCCAGCTGCCCAAAGCCGGGGAGGGAGCCTCTCAAAGCCCAAGACAAGTGGAGACCCTCGAGGGCAGGTCCACCGATGCACTCGGGGTCCGTCCACATGTCCCCAGGAGAGTGCTTTGAGAGAGCATCCCAGAGCGGAATACCCAGGCGTTTTAGACAGAATTTCTTCCTGCCAGCGTTACCCCTGGGGATCAGATGCTGGCATCCCTTCAAACAGCCTGTGGCCTCTTAGTTATGTGCCCCTAACGTGACAATGAGGGGCAACCACCGAATGCCGCTGTCGGTGTGCCTGTGGAAGGTGATGGGCTCCCGCCCTGCTGAGATCTGTGTTTGGCACCGAGATCCCTCCGTCCTGCAAACTCCTGGGAGTGTTTGCTTCTCTGCAAAAGTTGGATTCTATGACTATTGCTTAATTTCTTAGTTAGTGATTATCAAGAAACTGGCGTGTGACTGCAGCGAAACACTGTAGAATGCAGAAGACTTCCTGCCGCTCTGGCACATGGCCTGGGTTACTCACATGGGTCCTGCTGTTGTTTCTGGGAAGATTTATGGCGTGAGTGGTCTTCCCTTGCCTCTGACCCCCATGCCCAGCAGCAGGAGGAGCTGCAAGGAAAGCAAGTTAACTTTATCTACATCGTCTCTGCGTAAACTATGGTCTTCGGGGTCAGATTGCCTGGATTCCAGCTCTGGCCTTGCCGCTCACTCACCGTGTGATCTCAGGCAAATTACTGTGCTGCTCTGTGCCTCCATAGTCTCACCTGTAAAATGGGGATCATAGTGGCCCCCAGCTCCTAGGGATCCTTGAGGACTCAGTGTTAGTGCTTGTGGAGCGCCTAGGCAGATTCTGGTGTAAACACTCCATAGGTGTGGTTGTCATTATTACTAAACGCTTAAAATCGGAATCAAAGTGTCAGCCAAAAAAGCCTCTGTGCAAGATTAGGAGCTGGAGGGGCTGCCTGGTGTTTTGGAATCCTTGCCAACCAGGCAATTACAGTTTAATAGAAGAGAGAGAACCACACGTGTATGGAGAGAGACATTTGCTGCGTTCTCCTCACAAGTGGGAATGTAGGCTTGGCGCTTCCATGAAAGGTGGGCGGAAGCTTCCTGGGACAGAAAAATGCAAGATAACAAATGATAAAGAGGAAGTAGGAGTTGTCTCAGGCTTGCTTTTTTTTTTTTTTTTTTTTTAATTATGAAAGCAACGAAGGCCCATTGGGGAATATACAGGGATGTTTAAAGCAGAAATAAATCACTTAAAACTCCTCCACCCAGAGAAAACCATTGTTAATTCCTTAACAGATTTCCTGTTTTTGGCTTTTGAGAAAAGCTGGGCACACGGGCCCTGGGAAAGGATGGCTCAAATGCCCAGGAGATCCGACCTGTGTACCATGGGGCCGGCCCCAGGCGGACAGGGTCCCCGCTGGCGGGCGTGCACGGAGCCCAGGACTCTCACAACCATAACCAACCTCCTTTCCCTCCTTGCCAGGCCCAGCCTGTTCAGGGCTGAGTCTTGAAGCATCAGAAAGCATGTAAGGTCACCAAGAAAGCAGTTGTCTGAGTTCTTTTAGGGAAAACAGCTGATGAGAAACTGATTTGGGGGTTTTAAAGTTTTTATTTCGCGTGTTTGGGGTGTTTTAACCACACGGTGAAGAATCCCTCTCATTCCCCGCCCGTGAGATGACAGGCACCGTAGCCACGCGGGGCTTGCCTCTCCAGGGGAGCAGGTCTTCCCAAACGAGGGCGGACCCCTCCTAGAGCGCTGTGCTCCCTTACAGACTCTGGTGGAAACGGCCGTTCTGGAGGCGGATTTGCTCGAAGGCCAGCAGACAAGCCTACCTGAATATTAGGCGATATATCAACCTTTTGAAAGCTACAGAACGATTTGACTCCTGTTTGTAAATTCCGGTCAGTTGTCTTAAACAGCACAGATCCTACTGTTGTCCCCTGTGACACACAGCAGGGGCTCCAGTTACTCCAACTTATGTCTTTTTTTTTTTTTTTTTTCGGTACGCGGGCCTCTCACTGTCGTGGCCTCTCCCCTTGCGGAGCACAGGCTCCGGACGCGCAGGCTCAGCGGCCATGGCTCACGGGCCCAGCCGCTCTGCGGCATGTGGGATCTTCCCTGACCAGGGCACGAACCCGTGTCCCCTGCATCGGCAGGCGGACTCTCAACCACTGCGCCACCAGGGAAGCCCTGTCTTTTTTTTTTTACGTGTATTTTTATATAGTCAATGTTTGGCCCATTTTGTTGGTTTCTAACATTCCATGCAGACTTGTCCAGATGTTTGCAGAGGGACCAGATGCTCCTAGGATAGTATCAGCTTCTTTTTCCATGCCAGCCTGCCTGACCAGGTTTATGAGAGCCCCTAGACGGGGTCAGGGGTCTGAAAGGAGCTGAAACTCATTCACAGGGTGAGTGGGGTGGAGGCAGAGGCGAGGCCTGGGGCTGCCGTGCGAGGTGGGGTCTCTGCACCCTGTGTCCAGATGGCTCCATGGCCCATCCTGCGTCCTCTGTCAGGCTCCTGGTGTCTGAAGCGTGCACGCAGAGGGGGCTTGTAAAGGCACTGACCCTGGAGCTGGCCTTTGGTGGCTCTGAGCCCACCTCCTCTGGATTCTTCAGCAGACGAGTCTGGAGGCTCCATTCCTAATGAGGGTCAGGCCCTCTCATTGCACTGGGGAAGGGACATTCGGAGGCTTGGGGTCCAGGGAAGGGGCAGAGGGGAGACAGGGATGAGAGGAAGATGTTTGCCTCTTGACAGAAGCGGGTGAGTGGTCAAGCTGTGGTGAGGTGAGGGGTTCTCCATATTCCTCCTCCAGCACAGGTAGAGAATGCAGCGACCCCTTGACGGGACCCAGGGAGCAATGTAAACTTCCGTAATGGTCACCAGTTAGAGGTCCAGTTGGTTTAAGGAGCCGGGGAGAGTTCAGGAGAGCTGTCAGGCCACCTAGCTGAGTTAGTAACCAGGGAATTTCTTCCTTATACATGGCTAAGATGTTCAAGATTCCAGGGATGAAGATTGTCTTGCCGGGGAGTGGGGAGGAGGGGAGGCGTCATTTTAGAGGTGAAGAGCAAGCCGGAGACGGGGTAGAAGTGCTTTGGTCGACCCAGGAAAAGGGTGCAGGAGGTGGGAGAAGGATGCAGGAAGCCCAGCGCTCTTCTTGAAAATAGTAGACGCCGCATAGACATCTGGCCAGTTCATTGGCCGAGTAAATGAAGGACCAGCAGGAGGGGCACGTGAGCCCGCTCCAGAGTGTGGATTTCAAACATCCCCTTTTCCCAGCGATGACTCTCCCAGCAGCTGAGAGCAAATGTCTTCAGCTCTGCTTCAGGCCGGGCCTGCGGCTCCTGGAGAGACGGGGACGGACCGGGTACAGACAGGGCAGCCTTGGCCTAGGAGTGATGTGGGGAGCATCCTCCCTGCCGCCCCCAGTCCATGGTTTGGTCCCGCTGCAGTTCCGCTCCCTTCTCTACCCCCACGTGCTGCGGGGCTGCCTCTCCCGGGCAGGCAGTGGGGCAGGGCCACTGGGTCTCTGCTGTGGTGCTGGGTGCTTGGTCTGGGCGGGGCCCCCGGGGGTTGGGGGGTGCAGCCTGAGGCCTGTGACACAGCTTGTCACAGCATTAAATTAACCAGAAACGCAGTGAGGGGCTCAGAGTGGTCTCACTGCTGCCACACTCTAACCAGCCAGTCGGCTGACAGACTCCTCCTCAGGAAGGGTTGGACTTGAGTCATTTCCTGAAGCCAGAGACATTTGGTGTTCAGCCTGCAGTTTCCCTGAACAGAATCAGGGAAAGAGACCAGAAAATGGGCATTATTATTTTCATTATTAACTTGCCAGCTCTTCACTAATCTGTACCACGAATCTTCTCTCTCTCTCTCTCTCTCTCTCTCTCTCTCTCTTTCTCTCTTATCAGGAAAACCAGAGGTTGTAAAGCCAAACAGAAATGGGTTTGAATTCCAGCAAGTCCACTGTCTCACCTGTGGTCTTGGGGAGATCCCCTAACCCGCCGGAGACTCCCTTGCAGGGTCTGTAAAGTGAAGTTGATAATACTTACCTCATTGTGCTGTTTGAGGATTTAATTAAGTAACTCCAAAGTCACGGGAGAAATGCCAGCCAGGGCTGGCGGGAGGGGCTGACATGAAGAGTGTGTCATAAAGGAGTAACTCACCAGGTAGGGGAGCCACAGGGCCCGCCCGCCCTGGCTGGTGGCCGTGGAGGCACCAGCCCCAGGAGGGGGCTTTCGCAGACCTGGAGGTGGAAAGGGCTGCCTTGCAGGGACCGTGGCCTCCTTGTCTCCTCCCTCCCTCCCTCCTTCCCTTCTGGCTGGGCTCCCAGTTGTGCAAACCCAGCAGAAGCCCGAGGGCATGGAAGCCCGGGTGTAGTCCACTCCAGGCAGCCTCTAGGGATGCAGCCCGGTGGAGGAGGTGAGCTGTAGGCTGAAACAGAAGCCGTGCGGCTCGGGAAGGGCTCCAGAGATGAGAGCTGTTGTGACCTGTCACTTCAGATCCAGTTGAGAGCCTGTCAAGCCTGGAACTTGAACGTTTCTGGAGAGCAGTCATCTTGTTTAGCCACAAAGCAGTGGTCCATCCCGTCCACATAGTACGTGCCAATCAGTGCTCGCTGAACAGTAGGCAGGTGCTGGAAAGGGCACGAAACACTGACTTGCCAGCAAGTGTAACGTTGGAATGGAATGGAATAGAAAGCACAGTGTATTCAAAGATGGCGATGTTGTACATTTCAGTGGTACGTCCCAGATGGAGATAGAATAGAAAACAACTATGGCTTTATCCGTTTCTTACGTTTCCTCCCCCCAGTGAGTTTGCATCCAGGGGCTTCTTGCTGACCCCTGCACTCCGTCTCTGATGTCTGTGGGTTTTCTCTGAAGTCGCTCTTGCTGGCGGGGGGAGACTCTGGGTGGATGGAACCTCTAACAAATCATTGTTATGCCACGGGGGCCTGGGGTGTTAGGGAGTAACGCGGCCCTGTAGGGCTGTGTCCCAGACCAGGGCCCTTGCCCTTAGAACTGGACTCCTTGGTGGCCGATCAGACATTTCCCTGTGCTCTGTGGGGTGACTGCATACGTGCACTTGTCAGGCCTGGGAGGGGAATGACCTTCTGCTCGGGAACCTGCCTAACCTGCTCCGTAAAGATTTCCAAACTGTTCTGAAGCAGCAGCTTTAATGTATTCTAACCTCATGCCTGGCCAGATTTTTCTGGTTTCTGGTAGCTGTTTGGAGACAAGGGTAAAGCCCAGATAATTCAGTAGTGGGCAGAGCAAACAGCAAAGTCCATTGGGCCTCAGGTCGCTACTGGTTAGCCTGTGCTTTGCTGTCCCCAACTAAGGCTCTGGGAACCAGCTGTTCCTGGGCCCAGGAATCTGCAGTTTTACACCTCGCCATTGATGTGACATCCGGGCTTGTTTTGGCAACAGGATTCCTGGAAGCAGAGCAAAAAAATATATTTAAAGAGGATTTAAGCTTAAAGATGGCCTACCTTCTATTCTAAGAACCTGCTTATTTCCCACTGAAAATATGAATGAAAGGTTAGCCTTTAGTTTATCTTATTTATGAAATAATTTCATGCTTACATTTTCAATACGACATTTCACGACACGTTGCTCTTTAAAAGCTGGTAGGAAAGCAAATGAGCTGACCACTTTGCAAACTTTCTCTGCCAGCCAAAATCAGATTATTTTCTTTATTTAGGACGATAGTGGTTACAGGGAAGTTGCAGTGGAGCGCCCATCTAATCCGCCCCCTGCAAACGTGAGATAAACTCAGCACCAGGAAAACAAGCACCCTCAGCTGTCAGCCTGTGGCCGAGCCATCCACTACTGAGACCCTCGAGGGACCACTGATTTTGAAGGGGTGGCTTCTGCAATGCGGGCCTTGGAGCCAAAGTCCGGCGGTGCCTGCCGTCAGAGGGCCTGTGTGGACTTTGGTGCCAGGCCCACTTTCCCAGCCCTCAGTGACTCGGTGACACGGTGACATGGTGGGGGTCAGGGGAACATCCAGTGATCAAAGAATCAGGGAGAAATCTGTCCTGTGGGAGGTTGGGGGGCGGACGGACGGGAATCCGTGCCTGACTTTAATCCTTAAATTCCCAGGTAGATCCTTTAACCCTTTGCATTTCAGGATTTAAGAAAAAAAAAAAGAAATCTGCTGAAAACACAGATTGGGGCTGGTCTGTAGGCGTGCTGAGGGTGTGGCCGGAAGTTTAAGCCTGGCTTCTGCTGGAGCCCTGAGCCTGAAGTTAGGAAGAGCTGGGTCTGTCCTGCTTCACAGCCCTTCACAGCCCTGAGCCCAGAAGGAGGGCTCTCCAGGTCTGGGGTGAAAGGAAGAGCTGGCGGCTTCTGACCCCAGCAGGGATCTCTGGCCGCGTGTGCTTTGTGTCCTGAGTGTGTGCGCCCAAGGGCTGCATGATGGACATGCGTTTATCACTCAGAACACACAACGTACTGTTCACAGAATTCCTGCCAGGAACTAACCCCAGCGCCCCTCTTCCTGCCTGGTGAGCGGGGCCGGTGCCGGGCTGCCTGTGACCCCTCCTCGGACTGGGGACCACACAGCAGCTCTGGGACCGGAGGGAGGGGCGGGTGAAAATCGCAAGACCCTGGGCCAGAGGTCCGGGCCCTGGAGGACCCTGCAGCCCCAGCCTGGGGCGCCCTGTGCTGCTTCCCGATGACCCGTGGTCTTTTCCTGATGCAAAACTCACCTGGGCTCCATATCTATGCGTTAGCATACGGTGTTTGTTTTTCTCTTTCTGACTTACTTCACTCTGTATGACAGACTCTAGGGCCACCCACCTCACTACAAATAACTCAATTTCATTCCTTTTTTTGGCTGAGTAATATTCCATTGTGTATATGTGCCACATCTTCTTTATCCATTCAGCTGTCGATGGACACTTAGGTTGCTTCCATATATGTATATGTATAGCTGATTCACTTTGTTATACAGCAGAAACTAACACACCATTGTAAAGTAATTATACTCCAATAAAGATAAAAAAAAACAACAACACCTCACCTGGGGCCCCTCCGACACCCCAGCATCATAGGGAAGTGCAAAGAGGGGGTGAGGTGCCCGGAGGCTGCCCACCCCGCCCTTCCCTTCAGGAATTTTGCTTTCTGCCCTGTGCTGGCAGTGCACCCTCAGAGCGCCCTCATACCCTGCTTGGGGCCAGGCGCTGGAGGAGGTGTGTCCGCACTCTGTGTGAGGGAATCGTGCCAGGGAAGCCTGAGTCCACTCGGAGCCCCGGGCTGATGCAGCAGAGGGCGGCTTTGCACAAACACGACGACGGTGCTGGTGACCAGGTGGGGCCCCGAGCTTCCTCAGCCGAAAGGAAAAAGCTGTCCAGTGTCTGGTGTGAGCCGTACGGACACCCGCCCATAAGTGGGTGAAAAGGACACTACACAGCAGACAGGGCTCAGACCACCATCCCGGGATCCAGCTGGGAGGAGGGAAAACACGAACAGAGGAGAGAGAAGGGCGAAAGGTCAGAGATGAGCAAAGTGGAGCTGATGAGAGCTCTGGAAGCACGTGGGGGGGAAAATGACTTTGCTGATTCATGGGCCACATTTCACCTCACGACTGGGTGTCAAGAGGGCAAGCTGCTTATCAGGCAAGGTCAGAAGCTGAGAGGAGGCCTGCTGCCCCGGATGAATCCTTCCACACCCCCGACGCTGAGGACATAAGGGAAGAGTTCTTGGTGCCGAAGGTTTAACAGCTTCTCAGGATAAAACCCGGACCACGTGTGAAGTCATAAACACCTGTCCTCTGACCAGGAAGACAGAAATCCACAGACCCAGTAAACACACCATTGTCCTGGACTTAAATAAAGGCCTCTTCAAATTTCCACTGCCTTTTGAATGTTTTACTTTCTTCCCTGTGGGCTTTGCATATGTGATCTAAGGAGCGGGGCCTCTCTGCAGATAAGCTTCTTACAAGATAGCCGTGGTGAGCTCTTAGCAGGGCTGCTCACCTGCTCTATCCTGATTCACGTATTTGTCTCCCTATGTCCCTCTGTTCCCCTGTGTCCAGAAAATAAAACCCATCCTAAGGGACAAGGATTTTCCAGTGAGAAAAATTCCAAAGATTTTTATATAGTCTTGAAAGTAATTCAGAAAAGGACTTGCATTTGAACAAATTGCATTTGCAAAGGAATGCTTTGAACAAAGGCTGCATTGTTAAAGTCCGCTTGGTGGCTGCTTTGAAGAAACCAAAGTTTACTTGGGTTTTTAAGTTCTTCTGTATTTGCTTACAGCAAAAAAAAAAAAAAAAAAAAAGAGAATTCATACCACATGCTGTGCATACCTTGTCCCATCAACGGTCCTCTTCCTGGACTCCTGCAGACACCCATGTCCCTCCCCACTTCACCTGGCCAGGACCCGGGATGTCTCCCATCCAGACACAGAGCACCTGGAGGGCAGGGTCAGTGGCTCAGAATCCAGACATGTAGGATAAAGGGGCGTTGTGCTACTTCCGGACATCTAGGAGGTACAGTTTGGATGCTGAAATGTTGGGATTTACAAGACGTAAATCCCAACTGTTCATGAGAACCATAGGACCGTGGACTTGAAATGGGAAGTGTAACAGAAAATCCAGGATGAACACAGCTTTCACGTGGTCGTATTAATTACTTTAAGAGATGGTTGCTTTGAACCCTTCTCTGGGAAAATAGAAGTTTTGCTGAGAAACAGGAGCGACAACCGTGGAGCTTGGCTGTCTTGGTGTATCGGGACACTGGTGGTGGGTGGGGAACTGGGGTGAGAGGGGACAAGGAGATGACTGTTACTTGGCAACATGAAATAGCGGAAGGCAGGTTCGGGGCGTTGGCAGCTGTAGGAAACACAGCCCACCGTCCATTCCTTGTAACAGCCCAGGTTTTGTTCAGGGCAGTGATGTGCACTTCAGGCACCCAGCCTCCCAGACTCCCTTGCAGCTACGACTGACCAGGTGGCACGTTTCAGCCAATCAGATGCAGGTGGAGCCCCTGAGCAGGGCGTGCAGGAAAGCTCCTCCGAGAAGTAACTGCCAGGGATCATTTTGACCTTGACCTTTGCCCTTTGCCCTTCTCCCCAGGACACAGAGCTGATAGTTACAGATGGGAGCCGTCTTGCCAAGCGCGACAGAACAGGGATATAGAAGAAACCTGGGACCTGGTTACACGATGCAGCTGCCGTGTCATCCTTGGGTGGCTTTTCTCCAAATTTCCTGTTATGGGAGAGAAATAAACCTCTATTGAGTGAAGCCAGCATGACCAGTCGTCAGGTCTGCGTGGCTGGCCAAACGCAAGCCTGGTTTATGCCGCCCTGTGGGAGAAAGGACGCGAGCAGGCGGCCTGAGTTCTCGCTCTGGCTCGGTCCTTATTTATTTACTGTACGACCTCAGGCAAATCACCCAGTTCTCCTGGGCATCAGGAGACAGCTCTCTCCAAAGGCTCCAGGGGAGTACCCTTCCTTGCCTCTCCCAGTTTCTGCTGGTTGCCAGCAATCCTGGTGTCCTTGGCTTACAGGTGCATCCTTCCAATCCCCACCTCCTTCTTCATGGTGTTCTCCTTATGGGTCTCTGTCGACATTTACAAAGACACCAGTCAGATTAGGGCCCACCCCGATCCAGTATGACCTCATGTTAATTTGACTACATCTGTAAGGACCCTATTTCCAAATAAGGTCACATTCACAGGGGTTAAAGACTTCACCCTATTTTGGGGAGAGACGGAGGACACCTTCCAGCAAGAGGTTCTTTCACTGCCATATGTTACATCAAAGGTACTGCAGAAAGTCATGTTTTTTAAAATTTTAGATTTGGATTTTAAAGACATATAAATTAGTTGTTAAGATGTCAGAATACTGTTTGCTAACCACCGGAACTATAAAACTAAACTCTGGCCATCTGGAAAGGTAGAAAACACCTTCTACAAAGAGTCAGCTGCTCAGGCTTTTCCAGGTTCTGGCACTGCTTAGCTATGTCACGTAGAACAATTTGCTTTATTGACGTAACTATACTTGTTCCCAAGTCTGATAACCTGTGGCTGCAAATGCCATAAGTTAAAGCCATCTGCTTTGGTTTTCACGTGTATATTTGTTAGGGGTAAAAGGTCCTTCAGTTTTGTGTTTGGTAAACACAAGCCTAGTAGTCTAGGTTAGAGTTAGTTTATATTCCAGCCGTTGTTACCCTTGAATACGGTGTTGGATTCGGGAAAGGTCAAGAGCTCTGACGGATGCTAAGATGCTCAGACAATCAATCCACACTTTGTTCTTCCTACAGGAAGAGAGGATATTTTCAAAATATAAAAGGCTCATTGATGTCAGAAAGTGAAACTAGTGATTCAACTATAGGGTTTTCATGTTCAAAGGCCTTAGTGGGACGGGGTAAGAGGTTCCGGAACCCAAAACAAATACGGTCAGATGTCGAAGCAGAACTCCTTGGATCGAGAGCCACCCTCTCTCTGCTGAGGTCAAACGTTCTTGTTCAAAAGTTTGGTTTCATGTGTGTTTCTGTCTGTGTGTAGGTCCTTCTGAAATAGCTCTCTGTAGTTTATGAGGCTTTCAGGACCATAGTCAAGCTAGGGATTGTTTGTGAATCTCTGCAGTTCACTTAAGTGAAAAAGCCAAGAATTAATATGATGGGGGGCGCTCACAAAATCTGGGCTAATTTTCTAACTTCTTTACTGATGAGCGCTCTGCTCCTCTGATGGTTCTCTGCTGCATTTTATTTTATTTATTTATTTTTGTTTTGTTTTGTTTTGTTTTTTTGCGGTAGGCGGGCCTCTCACTGTTGTGGCCTCTCCCGTCGCGGAGCACAGGCTCCAGACGCACAGGCTCAGCGGCCATGGCTCACGGGCCCAGCTGCTCCGTGGCATGTGGGATCTTCCCGGACCGGGGCACGAACCCATGTCCCCTGCATCGGCAGGCGGACTCTCAACCACTGCACCACCAGGGAAGCCCTCTGCTGCATTTTAAACATTACGATCACTAAAGTATCTCTGTTTCGTATGATCTTGAAGAGGAGTGGTGAGAATTAGTATTTTAAAAGTTAACTTATTACGTGTTCTGAGGAATTCTAATGAAGGTCACTCTTTAACGTTGGGCCAATGCTTTTGACTCTTCCACCACTTCCTGCTTCTCTGTACGTTCTAGTCACCCTCGACTCGTGAACGGGTCATGAGATTTCACAAGCCCACACTCCCTTCTATGCCTGACAAACTCCTACTCATTCCTCAAAGCCTTACTTGACCTCTCCACCTGGGCTAATCCTTCTCTCCCCCATGTTCCAAAAATACTTTGCATGTTCCTCTACTATAGAGCTTTTCAGTATAACATGACTGTCTGCTGGAATATAAACACTGCTTGAGGGCGGGTCTGGGTCCTGTTTGTCCTTGCAGCTTCAGTGCCTTCTGTCCAGGAGGTATTTAATGGATATTTGTTATGTAGTAAAAAATAGGACAACCTGTAACCGTTGTTGCCTTTTTAATTTTTTTTTTTTTTTTTCGGTATGCGGGCCTCTCACTGTTGTGGCCTCTCTCGTTGCGGAGCACAGGCTCCGGACGCGCAGGCTCAGCGGCCATGGCTCATGGGCCCAGCTGCTCCGCGGCATGTGGGATCTTCCCGGACCAGGGCACGAACCCGTGTCCCCTGCATCGGCAGGCGGACTCTCAACCACTGCGCCACCAGGGAAGCCCCTAAAATTTTTTTATTAATTTATTTATTATACAGCAGGTCATTGTTGCCTTTTATGTCAGTAACTGTGAAGCCTCAGATGGGTGAGAACAACAGACCCAGATGTACTGTAAAGTGAACGTTGTCAATTTTTTTTCTGAATTCATCACTTCGAGGGCGATAATGTGCTGTTTCGGGGCACACTAACCACCACTTGGGCAAGTCTGCTGTTTTCCTTTTCTTCGAAACTGCTGTTTAACTCGGGCTGGCCAATGGAGTGTTAGGTCTTCATGGAGCTGTTTATCCACGGGCTCAGGCATCTCAGAGGGATCTTGTAGAAACAACACCCTAGAAACAGCGTTTCCAGGATTGAGCTAAACATGACTTAGAAACGCTCTGCGGATGCCCCAGCTTGTGTGATTATAAAAAAGTAGACCAGGTAGTGCTTTCTTCCCCATTTTTTCACTTTTCACTAGAAACAATCCAGCAAGTTTTTTCCAATTATGATTTACAGTCCTGATGCTAGAGCAGCTTTGGACAGTGTTAATCATTTGCAGGGAACATTGTTTTGCTTTTTGTTCTTTTGCTTTTAGCCTTTACATTAAAATAATTTTAACCTTAAAAAATGTTATAAAAGTAGGAGAGAGGTGCCGTGTATCCTTTACCAGCTTCCCCTGATGCTGACATCTGGTGTGACCACAGTGCTGTGATCCAAAGAGGATGTTCACACTGACACAGTTGTACTTACTTTATTTGGAATTCGCCATTTCTCCCACTAATGCTATTTTCTGGTTCAGCGTCCAGCTTGGGATCCCTATTACATTTTGTTGTCAAACTAAACTGTTTTCTCAAACTGTTATGTTTCTTTAGTCCCCTTGCCTTTCATGACCTTGACAGTTTCAAAGAGCCACATCAGTTATTCCCTCCAGGGAATTGTCAGGGATTTGTCTGACGTTTTCTCACTTTATTTTTTTATTTTTATTTTTAAAAATATTTATTTATTTATTTGGTTGCGCCGGGTCTTAGTTGTGGCTCGCAGCCTCCTTAATTGTGGCATGCGAACTCTTAGTTGCCCTGCGGCCTGTGGGATCTAGTTCCCCGACCAGGGATTGAACCTGGGCGCCCTGCATTGGGAGCACAGAGTCTTAACCACTGGACTGCCAGGGAAGTTGTTTCCTCCCTTTAGATGGAGGTTATGCATTTGGGGCAGAAATACCACGGAAGAGATATTGTGCCATTCTCAGTATATGTAAAAAATTTTCACATTGGCTTTTTCTGTGAGTGCTGGAACTTGCTCCTTAAAAGATAACTGCTCTTTTTTTTTTTTTTTTTTTTTTTGTATTTATAATCTCTGGATTCTCAGGAATTTGGTAGATCACTCGGTGACTTAGTGTTTGGAATCATGATTCATGAACCAAGATTCCGTTAGGAGGTTGTTTCTTTCCCTGCCTCTGGGGGATCAGAAACGCCGGAGCTGGCCTTCCTTCTCTTTGTCCTGCCGGCAGAGACTCACCATCAACGAGCCGCCTCTCCTCTTGCCCACGCAGCTCTCAGCTCCACCCCCGCCTTTTACTGACTCCACACTGCTTCTGGGGTTGGGTGCATCGGGAAGCTGCCCCCCTGCCCCAGGGACAATCATGTGGGTCCTGGTCACGTTTGGGAGGGGAGCCTGGGCAGGCGGAGGGAGGAGGGAGGAAGACTGGGTGCTCAGGCTGCAGCCCCCGCCTCCATCGGGCCAGGGCTGCTCCCAGGGGCCTCGCTGTCTGGCTTTCCGGCCCTTCCAAACCAGAGGATGCCCTGGGAGGAGGGTCACCATGTCTGTGGTAGAATCTCTAGGCAGCTGCGAGTTCTGGAGACCTGGGGGCCAGCACGTGTCTGCCTACCTCTCTTTTGTCTCCACCCCGCTTTTCTCCAATATTAAAAAAACATCCTAAGTGGAAGATGGGGCCTGGGGAGGGGAGGGCATCAGAATGAAAGTTTTGTGGAGGTATGAATCCTCCGATACTCTGGCAGTGCTGACATTGGTATACTCTTTTATTTATTTATTTATTTTTGCTTTGCATTAAAAATTATTATTTTATTTTATATTGGAATATAGTTGATTTACAGTGTTGTGTTAGTTTCAGGTGTACAACAAAGTGATTCAGTTATACGTATACATGTATCTATTCTTTTTCAAACTCTTTTCCCCTTTAGGTTATTAAAGAATACTGAGTAGAGTTCCCTGTGCTCTACAGTTGATCCTTGTTGCTATACTGTAATTTTTTTTTTTTTTTTTTTTTTGCGGTACGCAGGCCTCTCACTGTCGTGGCCTCTCCCGTTGCGGAGCACAGGCTCCGGACGCGCAGGCCCAGCGGCCATGGCTCACGGGCCCAGCCGCTCCGCGGCATGTGGGATCTTCCCGGACCGGGGCACGAACCCGCGTCCCCTGCATCGGCAGGCGGACTCCCAACCACTGCGCCACCAGGGAAGCCCTGTAATATTTTGGATCAGTTGATGCGTAGTTCTATTTTTTAAAGATGAATGACCCAAGGTAGAAAAGAAAGATGTGTTTTTTAAACTTAAAAGTCTTTGTTTTCCAAGTTGTGGTTTTTCTTCCCAGGCTTTAGAACCACGAGGTCAGGTGTAAAGAGAGATGTAGCCCCTGAGCTTGCGGATGTCACAGTAGCACCCACACTTAACCCCAAACACCCTGCAAATGAAAACATACAACACCCAACACTGGGGGCTTAACTCTGTTCAGAGACTTTCCGGCAATTTGATTCCACATTGTGCAGAGGGACGGTCCCAGAGGTTCTGTGGCCGCCCCCAAACTGGAGGGAGGGCTTATTTATCCGGCTTCCTCATCTATAGCGTGGGAATGATCACGCCTGCCTCATGTGGTGGCCCTGAAATTAGATAAGGTCGTATCGGTGAGTAGTGCCTGGCCCAGGGTCAGGCCCTTAGCACATGCGGGAAGGGGGCGTGGGGAGGCAGCCGTTCTCTGAACGTCGGACCTTGTGTTTCCTCGAGCCATGCGCGCTCTATCCCAGGCTGTCAGAATGCTGGCCTGCTGAGGTCTCGTTATCATCCCCGCTTGCAGACTAGAAACCTAGCTCGCAGACAGGCTGGGCCTCTGCCTCTGGCCACACAGCTACAAGTGGTCGAGTTAGGGTGTGAGCCCGGCTCCGGGACCCACCGTGCCCCACGCTTCACGCACATCACGAGCATCACGCTCAGGTTAATCTGAGGACACAGAGGTCTTCAAGTGGGATGTTAGCGGATGTCAGGAGAGTATCTCAGCCCTCCGCAGGCAGAGTCAGAGCGGGAGGCTGGCATTTATGTAGCTGTAGGTTTGAGCCGGGAGAGCAGGGCAGGGTGAGTAAATACTTCTTTCAGCTCCCAACTTGCAGATCGGAGAATGAAGGTGTTTATCTGACACGAGATTTGTTAGGCTTTGGGGGGCCGTCTGGAGAAAGTGCCGGCACGTGCCATGGGAAAAGGGGTTCTTCGGGCACGTGAGCTTTTAACGACCAACGGGGTGTGGCTTTGCCTTTCGTGTGACACACACAAGAATCACAAAGGAACAAAGTTAACACGATGAGAGTCCATGTGGCTGACTTAATCCATGTTTCCAGCAGTTCTCTGTCCAATGCAGTGGGCTCCACCGTAATCCAGGTGGGGAGAAATATGCCTGAACAAAAAATGGAGTCCGTGCTGCCGGCTGGGGGCGGGGCGGGGGGGGGCGTGAGGGAGGCGGGGAGGGAAGTATACCTGGTGGACGAGAGAACGCCAGCTGGGTCTTGAGCAGAGAAGGCTGTGTGCTGGCGGAGGGGATGGGGCGGGAGGAAGGAGGTGGACGGGCACCCCCGCCAGCAAATGACAGGCGTGCGATGTGAGGCCTGGTCTGCCTGCAGCTGAGTAGAGGGAGTGGAGACACCTGGGCTGAGCAGGTGGTATGGGGTCCTTCGGGAGAGCCCTGGAAGCTGGAGAGGAGAAAAGGGCTCTGGGCACCTTGGCTGATTGAAGGAGGGTGCACCTGGGGAAATGGTATTTTAGGCAGCATCTGTCCCCATCCTGCACGGGATGGAGGGAGCCTCAGGCAGTGGGCTTCGGGTATCCTGTTCCCACTGACAAAGCTCGTCCCAATTCGGAAATGTTTGCTAGGGATCATAGCCAGTCCAGCGTGAGTAGCCCAGCCCCGGCAGAGCTGTGGAAGGGAGAGCCAGACTCTCTAAACCTGACCCGACAGTCCTGCAGTTCAGCCAGCCCCTCGTCCCCATGCGCACGGAGCAGCCCTGCGATTCCCAGTGGCTTCCTTGTGGGCGGGTCGACAGGAACTTCGTTGGTCTTAATTTAAAGATAGGAATGGATAACTAAAATGGCTACTAAGGAGAAACATACCTAAGTCTGTAGTCTTATCTATGTAGCCTTAATACGATAAGAAATAACATATAAACTGGTGTGATACCTAATGTAGAGGAATGTAGGCTATAAATAACCTCTAAAATGTTCTTTTAGCTGAGCTCATTACAGGAAGTGTACAGAAAAAAAAAATCGCCCATAATTTTCTTACTTGACCTTCAGGATTTTAAAAATGTCATGATTACATTATACATTCAGTTACCATGTCCCCTTGTATCAAAGCATTCTCCATTGAGCTTAGCTATGTGCTGTACAGTCTTATACACCTTCTACAACACCGTAGACTATCCCATCCCACAGATGGGCTGACATTTGTTTACTCCTTTCCCTATTTTTGAACATTTGTGCAAGTTCCTCCTTTAAGAGCCGTTATTGGGACATAAAAGGTTTTCTTCCTAGAAAAACGGTGCAATTCCACGTGGAAATAAAGGGAAGGAAAATTGGGGTGATTCTTGATCTACAGTAATAGATTCTTCTCGAGATAGGCCTCTAGGTGAGTTTACGATTCTTCACCGTCTCAGACACTCTGACTCTGACAGGTGGACTCTGATACCTGGTGCGGAAGGTGAGAGTGGAATGCCTTTTCAGGGACTACGAAAACTGTGTTCCAAAACCACGCATGAGAAAATCACTAGTCTGATTAACGGGCACGGTGAGGGGGATGCCATGGGGGTGTCACGTTTGTAGGAATTTAGGTGAAGGTAGAAGGAGGCGGGATGATGAGGAACGTAGTCATGACTGCCTGGTACCTTCTTTTGGCTGAAGGGGGTGTTTCTGTAAGGCTTTGTAGCCCAAGCGACTGCCAGACCGGGGAAGGACCTCAGGATAAGGAGAAATTTGCGCCGGTTCACAGAGATTCCACGTATTAGCTCTTGGTGCCTCAGATAAGGCAGCAGAGTGAGAGGGCAGCAGAGTGAGAGAACAGCCGCCCGCAGCCTCCCTCGCCCACGTCCCTCTGGCCCCAGCTCTCTCCACCTGTGCCCTCGGCCCCAGTCTTCATACCTCACAACCCTTAAACCCTTTCCGTAAAGGTACCTGTGCCTTATTTTTTTATTTCTTTAAAATACTTATTTATTTATTTTGGCTGCGCCAGGTCTTAGTTGTGGCACGCGGGATGTTTGTTGCAGTGTGTGGGCTTCTTAGTTGCGGCATGCATGTGGGATCTAGTTCCCGGACCAGGGATAGAACCTGGGGCCCCTGGAATTGGGAGCATGGAGTCTTACCCACTGGACCATCAGGGAGGTCCCTTATTTTTAAACATTGTGGTAAAATACACAGAACATAACTTTTCCCATCTTCACCATTTCCCTACGCACAGTTCCCTGGCATTAAGTACATTATGTGATTGCACCTGTCACCACTGTCCCTCCATCCATCTCCAAGACGCTTCATCTTGCAAAACTAGAACTCTCTGCATTAAACACTGACTCCCCGCCGCCTGGAAACCAGCATTCTCCTTTGTGTCTCCCTGATTTTGACAACTGCCTCATGAAGGTGGAATCATACGCTAGTTGTCCTTCTGTGTCTGGCTTATTTGACTTCGAATAATGTCTTTAAGTTTCATCCGTGTTGTAAAAGGTGTCAGAATGTCCGTCCTTCTTAAGGCTGAGCCATATTCCGTTGTGTGGATGGACCGCATGTTGGTTATGCATTTACCTGTCGTCAGTGGACACTTGGGTTGCCTCCCCCTCTTGGCTACTGTGAATGGGCTGCTGTGAACATGGGTGTGCAAATGTCTGTTTGAGTCCCTACTTTTCATTCCCCCCTTTTAAAAGATGAAGCCCTATATTTGCTTTTGCATTTCTTTACTAGGAATCTAAGGTGCCTTTCCCACTGCGTAGACTTTTCATTAGGATTATCGCTGTTTTGCTAGGGCTCTGCTGCAGAGCTGTGAGGGTCTGAGTAGCCTGCTCAGCCCTGCTCCTCGCATGAGCCCTGCTGTCTTGGTGCACAGCTCTACAGAACAAGAGGGGTGTTTGTTTGTTTATTCAGAAATACATGTATGCGTCACCTCACAGCAGAGATGCCTGTAGAGTTGGATGACGGTAGCTGGGGTTCAACAGTGCACTGACCACCTTGCAAACTTAACCGAGCCCAGGGTCTTCCTCAGTAACTGCCCCCCAGGGCCCCTGGGGGAGCACCTGACCCGAGGCACCAAATCCCGACACCTGGGCCACACACCGCAGGAGTTCAAGACATCACCATTTGATGAAGAACCTAGTGGTAAGACAGGAATGAAGACACAGACCTACAGGAGAACGGACTTGAGGATATGGGGAGGGGGAAGGGAGCTGTGACAAAGCGAGAGTGGCATGGACATATATACACTACCAAACGTAAGCTAGATAGCTAGTGGGAAGCAGCCGCATAGCACAGGGAGATCGGCTCGGTGCTTTGTGACCACCTACAGGGGTGGGATAGGGAGGGTGAGAGGGAGGGAGATGCAAGAGGGAAGAGATATGGGAACATATGTATATGTATAACTGATTCACTTTGTTATAAAGCAGAAACTGACACACCATTGTAAAGCAATTATACTCCAATAAAGATGTAAAAAAATAAATAAATAAAATAATTAAAAAAAAAAAAAAAAAAGAGGACTGAGCAGAAGCTGGAAACCCAAGAGGGAGCTTGGTCAGAGTGGAGAAGCCCTGAGAGCCGTTGTCTTGGGCCCGTGACTGTTCACAAGGCTTGAGTGACCAAGCAGATTGGATGAGCAGAAGCCGGAACCACACACCTTGTGGTCCGGCAGGAGCCTGTGTGCAGAGAATCCGAGAGCTGGCGGAGGCCACGGTGGGCAGCTCAAGGGAAGGGAGGAGGCAAGAGTTATGGTCCATTTCGGTTAGAGCCGCCTGTTTCTTAGCCGTGGTTTCCGCGAGTGTTTCTACCAGGAAAGAAAGGCTTTCAGCGCACAGAGGAGGTTTGTGACCGCCCGCCCGGGTGACTGGTGCGCTGGAATGTAGACTCAGGCCACCGGCAAAGACGCAGGAGGACTTGGAGGGTCTCTTCAACCACTCGGTAAAGTTACTTGTGACTGAGAAGGGAAGGGGCTCAGACACCCACCGGGAGTCCAGGATTCAGGTGGAGCCTTGTCCTCCTGAGGGCTGAGGAAAGATGGTATCAGTCTTGTTCTCAGCCTCGTTCAGCCTGAAAAAGCTCCAGCTCTGCGTTCTTGGGCTGTTTGATGGAAATATTAGAACAGAAGAGAAAGAGCCGCTTTTTGGTTTTTCAAATATATGATAAGGTAGAACATATAATGTCAAATAAGATGTCCAGTAGCTTAAAGATACAACTAGAATTTTCCAGACAAAGGGAAATAACGTCTGTTTGTTGGGAGGCGGGCCTAAGAGGATGGCTTGCTGAAACCAGCCATCTTGCTGTAGAGGAGGGAGAGAAGGAGGCATAAAGGGAGCGGAAAGAAGAGACGGGCAGAGGGGAGGGGTCACATCTGCTCCCCCCAATTACTGCACCGTAGTTTTCACTTTCCAGTGCATCCCGTTTCGCTGCAGTGCTTTACCACCTGTGGGATTCATCCCATGAGTGGGTCCTGCAGCACCAAAGAAAACAATCTAAGAAGGGGAGAATCTCAGATGGATCGCAGGAGGGGAGTGTCAGCATCGCTGGTAAATATCCTTTCCCTGTGTCTGTGTTCACCCATGTGTCACTGGGTCACGATGTCAGATGTGCTTCTTACTGTGGCTGCAGCCGCAAGTTTGAGAAACATTCTGACGTTTCGCCTGCCTTCTGATCCTGGATCTTTCTTTTCAGTCAAAGAGAATTTTGTGTCCAAATTGGGCTCCTGTTAGACCCGAAATTGATGGTCTGGTTGATTCCGATGCTTATTAATGACCTTCCACCGTCACCTACTCAGGATCGCCCCAAAGGTGCCCCGACCCCAGCGTGTCTGCCAGCTGAGGTGTAGGGAAGGGTCCTGAATTCAAAGCTGAAAACTTGGAGTTGGATCTCAGGTCAGCCACAGAAATTGTGCTTAAACTTCTCTGCAATCCAATCCAATCTTTTCCAGCCCAATTTAATTCAACAGATGGTCATTGAATGCCTACTAGATCCTGGATATGAACCTAGATGACACTGGGCACCAGGGACCCACGAAGCTCGCAGGCTGGTGATATAGATAAGCGCAAGATCCTAAAGGACCTGTGGGCGGAAAGATGAGAGGGACTCAATCCTGCCTGTGACGTGGGGACTGAGTCTTGAGGAGTTGCCCAGTGGAGAATGCAGGACTGTTTCCAGGCACAAAGGTCTGGAGAAGGCTCCTGGCGTGGGTCCTGAAGCAGCATGTGGCCGGCTAACGCTGAGATTTCAGCAGACCACGTCAGAAACCCCGGAGTCGGTAGAAGCACTGGCTGTGGGGAGGAAGTGCCTCCGGTCTGAAAGGCCTCCATTCTCCTCCTTAGCCTCAGACCATGGCTTCAGTTCAGCCTCTGGACAACCCGTCCCTCCCCACGCCCACCCCAGGCACATCCCAGCCCCAGCCTGGCAGCACTGCAGGGCTTACCTCCTGCCAACCATGGAGGGCAGGTGATCGCCTGAGGTACGTTTCAGCATCCCATCCTGCTAGGCGCCTGATGGGCACATGGATACTCTTGGTGGGGGGACTGTTGAGGCAGGGTCTCCTTCTTGACCACTTTCCAGACTTGCCCTCCATCCCTGGATTCCAGAGAAACAGAACAAGTAAAACAATTAATACTGCCTAAGGCTACATACACATACTATATAACTCCAACTGTATGACCTTCTGGAAAAGGCAAAACTACGGAGATGGAAGAAACCTCTGTGGGTCCCAGGGGTTAGAGGGGAGGGAGGGATGAACTGGTGGAGCACAGAGGATTTTTAGGGCAGGGAAACAATCCTGAGGATGCATGGCATCGCGTCTGGCAAAACCCAGAGAACTGTAAATGAAGAAGAGTGAACCGTAGTGTAAACAGTGAGCTTTAGTTAATAAGGATGCATCAGTACTGGCTCAGCAAGTGTAACAAATGTGCCACACTGATGTAGGTGTTAGTAATAAGGGAAACTGTTGGGGGGTAAAGGGGTTATGTGGGGACTCCCTATACTTTCTTTTGTTAATTGAAGTATAGTTGATTTACAATGTTGTGTTAGTTTCAAGTGTACAGTAAAATGATTCTGTTGTATATATATAATATATGTATAACTGAATATAATATATTCTTTTTAAGATTACTTCCCATTATAGGTTATTACAAGGTATTGAGTATAGTTCTCTATACTGTCTATACTTTCTGATCCATTTTTCTGTAAACCAAAAACTGCTCTAAAAAATAGTCTATTAATTAAAAAGGTATATATTCACTGCCCTTAAAGAGCTCGTAATCTCTTTGGTCAGCGCTAAGACAGCCATGTGTCTGAGAACATATCAGGGTGTCACCGACTATGAAATCATGAACCCTACCCAGGAAGCCAGGGAGGCTTCAGAGGGGAAGTGGGCTGGAGGTAAGCCTGACAGTCGCTGGTGCCACCAGGCAGATGTGGGTTTGCCTGCAGATGTGCTCTGAGCGGTGGTTTATGTCCCACACTCTCTGCAGGCCAGGGGATGCTAGACTCTACGGAGATTCTCTCATTTCATCCCCGCTACAGCAGGGCAGGGCTATTATTTCTGTGTTATAAGTGAAGAAGCTAAGGTTCAGAGGAGCTTGTCCAAGGCCACCCAGCTAGTGAAAGCTGAAAGAAGGGGGAGTCTGATGACCTGCCTGCCCCTGAAGCAGGGGCTCCATCAACCAGGTAGAGATTACCTCAGGGAGAGGGTTAGGGGCATTCTGTGTCACATGCAGGGGTCAGAGGGGAAAAACAAAGATTGATGGGTAAGGGCCTCAGTCAAGGTGATTTAATAAAGAAGATGGATTTCAGGAGTGGCTTGATCAGGCAAAGAGAAAGTCTGTGGAGAACCATTCTAGTCATCTAGTCAATGTGCATTCCCAATCCCAGATTCACAGGGTCTTTAGAGCTGTCAGAACCACCTTGGAATAAGGACATTGTAGAGATAGTGACTCCTCTCCTTATCCGAGTGGCTTTGTGTAAATTCTGGGCAGCTGGTAAGAGCTGGGAACATTGTTTTACTGTTCCTTCTGCTCTTTCTGAGGGCGGCCCTGCCCGTCAGTTTCCCTCCAAATCCAGGTGTGAGAGCATCCCTTTGCTGAGCACACGAGGACGGCACTGCAGACAGACGCTGGGGCGGGCTCCTGGCACATCTCCCGTCTTTTATCGGCCTCTGTGCCCCATTCCTGGGCAAAGAGCAAGGAGAACTCCCCCCTGCTCTTCCCCTAATAGATACTTATGTGCCAAAATAATTTGATGAAGGCCAAACATTATTCTTTCATTCTAGGAAACTTAGATATCTTCTCTAATAAACTGTAGAAGACAGCAAATCCTCCTTATCCATTCTAGTCAATAAAAACAGCCACCGCTTACTGAGATTTAACCACGTGCCAGGCTCTGAGCTGGGACATTATCACACTTAATCTTCACCCCAGGGTTTCACAGATGAGGCGGACTCCTGGGAGGTTAAATCATTTCCCCAGAGCCCCAGGGCTGGAGTGGAAGACCTGGGCTCTCGGGTCTTACCTTCCACCGCAGGGGCCAGCCCATCCCCCTCGACCCCCTCCCCCCTTTACAACCAATTAAGAAACAAGACACTGGAGACGGACAGATGAAGATAAAAATGTCAGTGATATCGCCAGTCGAGTCAGTTGGAGAATGTGACTTTAGGTCTGAGAAGAGTTCTTGCTAATATGCTCTGAGTGCCCCCTGCCCCCCAGCCAGCTGTAGAGCTTCAGCCACTGGTTCCACACCCGCCCTCTACCCCCCAGGTGACAGTCACTGACTGCAGATGGCTCCCTGCAGATGTCTGGGTGGAGAGATTAGAAAGGAGTGACTCCTCTGTGCTTCCGAAGAATTACTGTTAAATTACTAATAAATTAGGTCTGTTCTGTCAAGGTAGGTGGACCAGTGGGTTCCTCCCACCAGTCAGTAACTCCTTCTTTGGTGCAGAGGGTGGGGTCTGAGGCCGGAAGTGTTACTTTGTGGAAGCTCCTCAAAGAGAAAAATCTGAATCGCGGAGAAAGGAGTTTCCTTACTGCATGAGTCAGCTCAGGCTGCCAGGACAAAATACCACAGACTGGAGGGCTTAAACAGCAGGAATTATTTCTCACAGTTCTGGAGTCCAAGATCAAGGCACCAGCAGATTTGGTGAATGGTGAGGACCCACTTCCTGGCTTGCAGACGGCCACCTTCTTGCTGTGTCCTCTCATGGTGTGGAGAGGGAGAGAGAGACAGAGAGAGGGCTCTGGTCTCTCTTCCTCTTCTTATAAAGGCACTAATCCCATCATGGAGGCCCACCCTCATGACCTCATCTAAGCCTTAACAGTCCCACCTCCTAGAACCATCTCATTGGTTGTTAGGCTTCAACATATGGATTTGAGGACATAATCATTCAGGCCATACACTTCCCTCCCTTGTCCTGTGTGACCTTAGGTGAGTCTTTCAACTTCTCTGAACTTTTGTTTTCTTCATCCATAAAACGCGAAAGATAATAGTACTCTAAGGGCTGCTTTGAGGCTTTAAGTAGAGAACGAATGTAAAGGACATAAAATGTTAAGTACTCAGAAAGTGTTAACAGAGGGACACATAATTTCAGAGATGTTATTGTGTGAAAAAAAGTGCACCGTCGACTTGATGAGAGCTGGTAGTTTCTATCAGCACCGGTGTACAATGACTCTTTGGTGAGAGCTTTGCACTGACTTCTAACAGAATTATAGAGTTTAAGCTGCTGGTCAGAGTTGGGTACCAGCAGATCACTAAGAGAAAAAAGTCCAAAGAAACCTTTGGAAGTTCCTGTTGGTGGGGAAGGTAGAATGCAGATGTCAGCTTTGTTTGCAGGCCTGTGAGTGATGGCTGGTTGTGTGGGCAGAGAGAGGTCACTGTAGGAGATTTAGAGCCTTTTTACGCAGAAGCCACAGCGAGATTCCCCATGGAATGATGGAGGCTGAAGGAAGCTTTGAGATGGCTGGTCCGCATCACTCATTTAGCAGATTAGGAAAGTGAGAGCCAGAGAAGTTTGGTGATTTATTCCCTCGATGCCTGTTAACTAGTGCTGGCTCTGGATGTAGAGCACCCAGTCTCTCCATGTCAGATCCTGCTTTGTCCAATAAGTTAATAATCTAAAGCCAGAAATATCTTTTTATCTCAGGAGCTCAAGAGTCCCACTAAAACAAAACAAAAATTGTATTTTTTAAAGGACAGGAACTAATAATTATTAAGCACCTGTATGTATTATACCAGGAGTCTTATATGGGCTAAAGTTTGGTATTAATATTTTCCAACCAATCCAGAGAGGTAGGTTTCCCTTTTCACCGAAGGGGAAGCTGACACTCAGCAAGGTAAAGGGCTAGCCCAGGTCACAGGTATCAGGGAAGCAGGCCGAGTCTTTACAGCTCTAGAGAAATCCATTTACCTGAGAGCCAGTGTTCATGTAAATATTAATAACAGTTTCCAGGCATCTCCTCAGATTTGTGCTAATTTCAAAGAGCTAATTTAAAAGCTATCAATTTAGCCCTCGATATTCTTTTTTTAAAACAGTACTGAAATAGATGTCATTTTTAACATTTGTGAGAGCTTCATGCAGGTTTCGTTAAAGTTATAGAAAGTAGAAATAAAATGAAATATTTGATATTAGCCTTTCATGCTATGTCTCTAAAATTTTCCATTGCTTATTTATTTTAGGTTGGCCAAAAAGTTCGTTTGGGTTTTTCTGTAAGATGTTACAGAAATACCTGAATGAACTTTTTGGCCAGCCCAATATTATGTGTTTCTGCTTTAAAAATATATATTCACTGTCAAAAATTTGGGGGAGTTTCAAATAAAGATCCAAACAATAAAATAAAAAGTTGCCCATATTTCCACCACCCAGAGATAATGATCATTAGTATTTCGGTGTGTGTGCTTTAATTAATGGGCTGTTATTTTAGAGCAGTTTTGGGTTTACAGGAAGACTGGGAGGAAAGGAGAGTTCCCATGGATTCCCTCAACTCCTCCCTGTACCACACCCCCATCCCCCCAGTTTCTCCTGTTTCGGGCATCTTAACATCAGTGTGGCACATTGGTTGCGATTGATGAGCCAATATTGATACGTTATGATAAACGACTTCACATCAGGTTTCACTCTTTGTGTTGTATATTCTGTGGGTTTTGACAAACGCATAAGGACATGTACCCACCGTTTGAGTATCACACAGAATAGTTTTCCACTATTTAAAAAAGCATGTATAGAATTAATTTTGACTTTTCATTGTGTAATTTAATATTTGTATATGTTCTTTAGTTTTTACATAGTGGTTATTGTTCTTCTTTGATTATAAAAGTAACATGTATAATTATAGTGCTGGCAACACAGAACCACTCAGATGAATCATCTAAAAGACAGCAGTTTTTAAAGGAATGTGTTTATTTTATGAATTCCATTAGGTGCACATCAGGAAACAATCATGGAAATTTTAGGGCCCAGATCCTTGCGCAGAAGGGTTACCTTCGTCTCTGCGGTTTTCCTGTGAATTAGTGATTGCGCCATGAGCCACCCGGGAAGGGTGAGAGTTCTGAGTGTGTTCACCCAGACAGTCCACGGAAGACCTGCTCTAGGTCCTGGGGAAGTGGGTAGGTTCAAAAGTCCTCACCTAGGTTTTTTTTTTTTTCTGCTGTTGTTGTTGTTTTTGCGGTACGCGGGCCTCTCACCGTTGTGGCCTCTCCCGCTGCGGAGCACAGGCTCCGGACGCGCAGGCTCAGCGGCCATGGCTCACGGGACCAGCCGCTCCGCGGCACGTGGGACCCTCCCGGACCGGGGCACGAACCCGCCCCCTGCATCGGCAGGCGGACTCTCAACCACTGCACCACCAGGGAAGCCCTTGTTGTTGTTTTTAATACATTTATTTATATTTTTGGCTGCGTTGGGTCTTCATTGCTGCGTGCAGGCTTTAGTTGCGGCCAGCGGGGGCTACTCTTGGTTGCGGTGCGCGGGCTTCTCATTGCGGTGGCTTCCCTTGTTGCGGATCATGGGCTCCAGGCGAGCGGGCTTCAGTAGTTGTGGCACGCAGGCTCAGCAGTCGTGGCTCGAGGGCTTTAGAGCGCAGACTCAGTAGTTGTGGTGCACGGACTTAGTTGCTCTGCGGTATGTGGGATGCTTCCCGGACCAGGGCTCGAACCCGTGTCTCCTGCATTGGCAGGCGGGTTCGTCACCACTGCTCCAGCAGGGAAGCCCTCACTTAGGGTTTTCTTTTTCACGAAAAGTGTAGCCAGGGCGCCTTGGCCTGGAGTGACCTCCTCCCTGTCAGAGGTGGGGCGAGGGGGCAGTGAGGGGCGGTTGCCTGGGCGACGCGACTGCTCCTCCCGCCCAGGGCCGATGCTGGGGGGTTGATGAGGTGGAGGGGAGCCGGGTTTAGGGGGGCCGGGCTGGGGGGTGCTGACATGGGGGGAGTTGCTGGGGGTGGATGGAGGAGACCCCGGCTGGGGGGTGTAGCTGGGTGGATGAGGAGTTAGGGTCGGGGGAAGTGTAGCGGGGCGGGCGTGTGGTGGGGGGATATCCTCGTGGTGTGGAGCAGGGTGGGTTGGGAATGTCTGCGAGGATGGTGGGGACAGCAGGGCCGCTGGAAAGGTGGCCGGGGACGGAGGGGGCTGGCGGGGAGGAGAAGAGCCGAGCCAGGGGCGTGGTCTGGGGGCTGAGCTGGGGGCGTGGCTTGAGGCAAGAAGGGAGAGCCTAGCCAGAGCGGTGGCCTGGAGCCAGGTGTGGCGTGGCCTGGGGGGCGTGGAAGGAGAGCCGGGCAGGGGCGCGGCATGGGGCCGGGCGTGGCCTGGTCCGGGGTGGGGGGGTGGAAAGGTAGCTGAGCCGGGGGCGTGGCCTGGGGCTTGGGCTAGGCCTGGGGTGTGTGTGGAAGAGCAGGGTTTGGGGCGTGGCCTGGGCCGGCGGGGGCGTGGCCTGGGCCGGGCGGCAGCGGCGGGCTGCCTTCAGCGCCGCGCTCCTCCCCCGCAGCCCAGCCCGCCGCCCGCCGGGAGTCCGCGCACCCGAGCGGAGGCTTCTCCGAGAGCCCGGCGTGCTCGGATCTCCGCGGCGCCAGGACCAGCCCTGGGTCGCTGGGACGTCTTGGATCGGCAGACTTTGGAGGCTCCTTCGAGCGGGGCCGCGGTAGGTGAGGCTGCGCCGAGGCGCCGGGCGGGCGCCCGGGTGTTGGCGAGGAGCCCGAGCCCGGGAGCTGAGTTACCCTGACGCCGGCCCCGCAGCCCCAACACCGAGTTCGCTCGATGAGCTCGCTGCGGGGCTGGGCGGCCCGAGGGCGAGGGACCCCCGGCCCCGCGCGCCTGGGGATCCCCAGACTTAACCCGCGCCCGCCGCGGGCTGCGGGCGGGACAAAGGCGCAGAGCGCCCGCGCCGCCCAGGGGATGCGCCGGAGATCTCTCCCAAAGCGAGTTTCTCTCCGGGTGCCCCGGGCCTCATCTCCCGAGAAAGGCGGGACCCTGAGTCCGGCGACCCTGAACTGGAGGGATGAGCTCTAGGGCTGGTTTGCTTCCACTTACGTTAGGCGAGGTGAGGGAGTGGGCACGCCAGCCCAGGGGTACACAGACCAGCGCTGCGCCTACGGCCGGGGAGCTCAGGTGACCTGGGCTGGAGGCCACCAACCGGCTGTGCAGTCTGAGCCCCGACAAACCTCCCCTCCCTCCAGGTGCGGAATAAAGGCCAAACCAACCAACCATACAAACAGAACTCTCTCCGTCATTTGCTTCCCAGCACTGGACAGTCTTGTTGATAAACAAAAGAATAACTTGAGTTTATGTGGCACTTGTTACCAAGGCCATCTAAATTCATACATCATCCGCCCCTCCTACCACGGTTTTCCCTGCGTCTCACCTCATTTTCCGTGTTGCCTGGTGTTTTCTACCCTATTAACCCCTCCAAGTCCCCAAGTACTGTGCTCTTCTCGAACAGGTACAGAAGTTTCACCCATTTTATTTTTCCTAACAAATGCTCCTTTTCTATGCCCCCTTCTTGCAGATTTCCTCACTGCAGTGTCCTCGGGGTCCTGGTGATTACGCTTCCTCCCTGTGCTGAACCTTGGCCTCTGCCCCCTCCCCCCATCCTTTAGAGTTTTATGTGACTGTTTCTTACCCAGAATTCTAATTTTCACACCCCTCCTTTGGTCCCCAGATTTTCCACCTTCCTCCCACCCAGGCTGGCTGGCTGCCTTTTTGCCTGTGCTCCCGTGCTGTGGGCTGTCTTGCCTTTTACCTACTTCTCCCTGTGCTTTTCCCGCCTCCAGAGCACACCTTGTTTCGGTTCCTCTGGTTGTTGATTTTGCTGCTGCATCACCACTCCTCGGTTCCCTTTCTTCCCTTCCAATCGGTCCTCCATTACCTGGCAGACGTCTTTATTTCAGAAGGTCTGAAAGTGTTACAAGTAGGCAACCAGCTTCCCCAGGACCTCTGTGGACGTCAGGACCTTCCCATCTGCTCCTGGTTCTGTGTGTGTTCTTACTGAAGAAGTAGTATCATGTGTAGACAAGTTCTCCGACTATGTTGATATTGATGTTAATGTGAATATCAGGTAGCAGTTGTCAAACACTTAGTAGGAGCCGAGCAGTCTTCCGAGGGACGTGCATGCAGTAATAACTCATGAATCCTCCTCGCTTCCCTGTAATGTCAATGCATTCCTAGCCCCATTTTACAGATGAGAAAGGAGAGGCTCAGAGAACTTTAAGTACCAGGCCCAGTTTCTCGTGACTGTGTAGTGGGAGAGCCCCTCTTCTTGCCAGGCGGCTGTGCTCCCAGGCCATGCTAACTTTGGAACTCATACGTGGGCTGGGATTCGGCCTTGGAAATGAGGTCATTATTTGCGTGTTTTACTTGGTCTGCAGTTCACTGCTGTTGAGGGCATAATATCTATACTGTAGAGCAGTGTGTGGGGAAAACCTAATGCCTCCTGTTCCTCAGAAAGACGGGGGACACTGCCTGGGCTGGCTTCCAGCTCACTTTCCTGAAGAGACCACCTGGCCCCCTTGGCTACAGGAAGGCTGGAAGAAAGCTTCTTGCAAAGACCGTTGCCAGCCGGCTCCTCCCCTGCAGTGAGAGGTCAGTTTCACTTTAGCTGGCCAGATCTTTAGGGTCCTTGAGAGCCCTGTGATGTGGTGAGTCTTGCTTATTTCTGCTTCATTATATAATTTAAAGCCTTGCTCCTGTACCTCCTTCATCTTCCTGAAAGTTGGAGGCAAGTGTTTGTTCTCAGGTAGATGCTGAGGCAGAGTGTCGGGAAAGTTTTATACTTCGATGGCTGGAAGGGGCCTTCCTTTCCACAGACGAGGAAACTGTGGCCCAGAGAAACAAAATGATATGTCCAGGGCAGGCAGCGGGGCAGTAGATCCCTGACCTGCCGACCTCTGGTTCAGGACTCTCCATGCATGGCCCTGCAGCTTGGTGGGGTGACCTCTGGGCTTGCTGTGCAAAGCCGTGAACGAACCGTTTTCTTCCTGAGCTAAGAGGCATTGGGAGAATTCATTTGGAATGGAAATTGTCAGTGGGTTCTTTTTTTTTTTTTTTTTTTTTTGGTCTGAAAACTAAACATTTAAAAAATGTTTGCTTTCGAGATACGTAATGGCATAAACGGGATCATAAAATCGCAGAAGTATAAATTCAGATGTTTTTAGAATTTTCCGGAACATCAGGCAGGAGCGCCAAACATACATTGCTTTCTAGAGGCAAATTGTACAATCCATGGCAATTTGAAAATCAGTAACTGGAACGATGAATTGTATTTTCATTTGCAGAGAGAAAGGCCTTAGTACAAAGCGCTCATGTGATTTCCTTCATCTCTGCATCTCGGATAAAACAGGGGTGAAGGGGGAGCCTGTCCAGTTAGATGCTGTCTCTGTGTTGGCTCTGCCATGCCCCGCCCCTATCTACCCCTGGCCTCGGGCTCCCAGCCAAGCCCCCCCATTCCCAGCTCTGCTCCCTGCTGTCTGGTTCATCTCTTTCTCCAGGAGCCCTCGGGGAACCTGGAGGGCGCTGCTCGCCCAGGATTGCTCAAGCCGTTCCATAACTGCCTTTCTTGACAGAATCTAGCCCTAATGCCCTAAGGTGTTTGTTGCATGTAATTAACTTCTCTCTGATGCTCCAGAATCAGATGGGTGGCTCAGTGCGTCCTTGGGAGAAATGATGAGACATTCACTGTCTGTGTTCTGTGGTTCGGATGGATCATCGGTGTAACTGCGGAGCAGGTTAGGTTCACCGCTCCCCTCACACAGGGGAAGGAATCGAATGTCCTGGCCACAGCCCCGTAGGAAGAGTCAAGGCTGAGATTTGAATGCGATGCTGCCAGGCCCAGGAGAGCCACAGGCACGTCCAGCGTCTGTCTGCTCTGAAGCTCATAACCCTCCACAGCAGCTTCCCAGAGCCTTTCACGAACTAGAGGAGGGAAAACGAGGGGCACGTGGGACCTTGCGGGCGTCCCGGACCAGCCCTCCGCAGTCTCCCTTCGGGGCCAGGGGTGCTTTCTGACTGTGGGCGGCAAAGCCTCAAGTGGCCAGAGATGGTCCTTGTTTCTCATACATGGCTGTGGCCATTTGCTGTGGTCGGGATGTCAACACTTGTGGCCACAGGTAATGCCCCCTCCTGTGCTCGTGATCTTCAAGTGTTACCTAACCAGGACCTTAAAGGACCTGATTTCTTGGCCAGAAATAACCTCCACCTGTTTCCGTGACACAGGACTGCTCTTTGTCACCGTGGAAGCAATGCAAGCTTAGCGTTGTCACTTCAGGGACCGTGTGCCTGACTCAGGACATCTTTTGCTCTGGTCAGAGCTGAGCTGGACCCCCAATTCTCTCTCGGGGTTCAGCCATGGGGCTGGGGATCTCTAAGAGGACCCTGCCTGCTAATCTGGGAGAGGGAGGGGCAGCTTTTTCCCTCTCCCATTAGCACCGTTTCAGAGTTTGTTCCCTAAGCCTGGCAGGCTGTCCTTAGAGAAAAACAGAACTCAGGTCCGAAAGGGCTAGACTGGAAGGTGTGGGCGGGCGAGATGCGGCCTGCAGGAATCTGGGATCCTTGCCCGCCATCTCTGGCAGGTGCGGGGCGCTGGGGCCCCGTGTTTGTTGTCTTAGAGCAGAGGGGGCAGGAGGCCAGGGAGGAGACGTGTTCCTGGTATCGGAACTTTGATCACAGGCTTTCCTGGCAATTACTGTTCTCCATAATAGAAGCAGCGAGCAGTCTTGTGGGTGGAGGAGTGTTAAAATTACAGTCACATTAAACGAGGTCAGGCCCTACTACGTCACCACCACGTGTGCTGTATAAAAAGAGAGGAGGCCCGAGTCCTAAAACTTAAACCATGTGGGCATTGAAACTTGTCCAGTTCGGATGTTGGGACTCTCTGCGGCTGAAAGGAAGAACAGCTTCAGAAAGTTTGCTCCCTTCCCCCTTTCCCTTTTATGTGCTGGATGCTGGGGATGGAACCAGCCCTTGCCCTCGTGGAGGCTCATACTCTTTCCGGTGGGAGTGGTAGGCATGTGAAAGGAAAGACCTGTAGCAGGTGAGGGATCAGTTTATGGGGAGGGCGTTAGGGGAACCCATGGGAGGCCGAGGATCCAGGAAGCCTTCCTGGAGGAGGAGCTAACCACAGCCAGGGCTGAATAGGAGGGTGCAGGTTGGGGAAGGGGCTGACAGAGGGAGGCATTGTAGCCTCTGGGGACAGAATAAGCAGAGGTGGGGACACGGACCCCAGCTCGGAGATGAGGGACCCTCAGACAATTCTGCCCATCATTCATGACTGTTAACCATTTGCCCAGAGCAGTGGTTCTGCATCTGCATCAGCTGAGAATTTGTTAGAAAACCAAATTCTAGGGCTCTCCCCCGGACCCGCCGAATTAGAGTTTCTGGGGTGTGTGTCTGTATTTTAACAGCCTTGCAGGTGATTTTCACACACGCTGAAGTTTGAGAACTAGTGCTTTAGAACGTAAGCTTTTCAGACACCCAAAAAACAGCTGCTCTTCATTGCTACCTGGTTGTCCTTCAAAGTGACTGTGTTCCTGCCTGGTTGGACGTGTCAGACCTCCCTCGAGCCATCAGCTGTCCAACCTTCTCGTTCTCCTCCACCGTGTACACCCTCACAGTTTCTCTTGCCCACCCTGCTTCATTTCATCACATACTAGTAATTTATATTATTTCTATAACATGATTTCTTAGTGTTTGGCGGTCGTGAGGTAAACTGGGTTCAGGTCCCAACCCTGCTGCTTGCCTGCTATGTGACCTGGGGGAGGCATTGACCTTTCTGCCTCAGTTGCCTTATCTGAACAATGTACATAATGGTACCCATCTCTTCACTGAGTGTTTCAAACTTTGCTGGACATTGGAATTACCTGGGGGGTCTTTAAGAAAGGTTGATGCCTGTTCCCATCCCCAAATTGTAATCGGTTGTGGGTGTGACCTTGGCATTGGAATTTCCCAGGGGCAGTAAAGTTGGGAACCACGGTCACAGGCTGTGGTGCTGTGGTGCGGATGAGATGAGTCCCCACTTGCAAAGTGCTCAGAAGCGGGTAAGGCCTGGCTCTTCTGTTTGATGGGGGAGGGGAGGCTCTGTTGGTTCTGTGGTGATGGGGGAGAAGGCAGAGCTGTGTCGCTCGTTCTGTGAACACTTGTTGGATGTCGAGGGCCTGTTGGTTTGGGGATCTCCTGGTGACTCCGTCTTGTTCTGAGACTTAGGAGGTGAAGTAGCCCAGCACAGTGGGTCTCCAGGTCTGATTCTCTGAGCATCCGCTGGGCAGGACTACAGAGGTCCTGTGTGAACAGAGCACATGGGCTGCCACCCCCTGGCCAGCATTCCCAACACGGGACACCCATTTCCCTTCTCTGTGCAGAATAACGTGAATTTTCGGAATATAACCAGCTTCTAAAATCATGAAGGAGCAGTGCTTTTCAGTGAAAATGGGAATAGGGCCCCCCTAGGGTTCTGACCTGCCCTAATCTGTCATTTGAACTTAGACGCCAGTTTTCTAAATTTATTTACTTATTTTTGGCTGCATTGGGTCTTCGTTGCTGCACACGGGCTTTCTCTAGTTGCAGCGAGCGGGGGCTACTCTTTGTCGCGGTGCGCGGGCTTCTCATTGCGGTGGCTTCTCTTGTTGCGGAGCACGGGCTCTAGGCACGCAGGCTTCAGTAGTTGTGGTGCACGGGCTCAGTAGTTGTGGCGCACGGGCTCAGTTGCTCCACGGCACGGGAGATCTTCCCGGACCAGGGCTCGAACCTGTGTCTCCTGCATTGGCAGGAGGGCTCTTAACCACTGCCCCACCAGGGAAGTCCCAGCCGCCAGTTTTCAGACACACAAAACATCTCTGGACTTGATCTCTTTGGCACCTGAACTGTCTTTTAGGACAGTGTTCCCCAACCTTTTTGGCACCAGAGACTGGTTTTGTGGAAGACATTTTTCCACGATGGGGGTGGGAGTTTTTCAACGATGGTTCAGGTGGTATTGTGAGCGAGGGGGAGCGAGGGGGGGGGGATGGGGAGCGATGGGGGGATGGGGGCGAGGGGGGATGGGGAGCGAGGGAGAGCAAGGGGGATGGGGAGCGATGGGGGGGATGGGGGCGAGGGGGAGCGAGGGGGGATGGGGAGCGAGGGAGAGCGAGGGGGGATGGGGAGCGATGGGGGGATGGGGGCGAGGGGGAGCGAGGGGGGATGGGGAGCGGCAGGTGAAGCTCTGCTCGCTTGCCCACCGCTCACCTCCTGCTGTGCAGCCCGGTTCCCGACAGGCCTCGGACCGGGTGGGGACCCCCGTTCTAGGATCTAAATGTCACTATGTTATAAATTATGTATTTCTAACCGTTATTTGAGTAACATACAGTCTTTTTGCATACCCTGTCCTGTCACATACTCATCCTACGTTCATTCATTGTTTTATTCATTCAGCGAATGTTGACGAGGATCTGCTTTGCATCAGACATCAGCCTGGCAGCCTCATCCCTCATTTCCTGTGGAAGGACAGGCGTACCTGTCAGCGTGTAGAAAGTGTCTCTTTAGGTTTTACTTCATAGCTGCAGCCTTCTGTGTACCTGTCTCTTTTGGTGACATAATTACTCCACTTTTAATAATAGAACATCTGAAGGGCATTTTTCATGTTGACTCCATGGGCCTTCTTTGAACCCTGCTGAGATTAATTAAATCAAACCCCATGCAACAATTATCCTAAAATATCCCGACAAGTTATTAAAATCCAGTTTGCCTGGAGCCGGGAGTCAGTGACCCACAGTCAGCACCCTCAGGATGAAATCCGCAATCCAGTTTAAGGTATGGGGGTTTCTGATTTCTTTTAGTCCAGAGTCCGTCCTAGTGGTTTGGCCAAATTAATTAAAGAAATGAGAAATAGGGGAATTCGTATCTCGAGTTTGATTTGTTCTCTTCCTGTGGAAAAGTTAGGTTCTGTTTTTGGTTTTGTTTTGCCATGCAGGGCATACAAGGAACTGATGTTGACTCTTAGCTTGCCCCTAGCACATTTAAATGTGTGTTGCAAATAGAAATAATTGGTTCACTATATTTGTTCTGCTCAGGCCTGATTACTAAGTGAAAATCTACCACCGGGGAAACTTTTGTGTAGCCAGCACACAAGTAGCTCAGTATTATGGTAAAGACTAGCCTCCATTGTGTGGTCTTAACATTATCAATGGCGTTACCCACAGACTGAATAGGCTTTAGAAATACCGGCCTTCCCAGGAATCGCCCTGGCTTAAGTGTTCCATGGAGCCTTCTGAAATAACATCCCCCAAACCTTCATTTGAAACAATAAAGAAGGAGGGGATATATGGATATCTACAGCTTCAGTTGTGTCGCAAAGAATTAGGCGTTAAAATGAGAAAAGGTAAAAATATATTTTAGCTTTAAGAATCTGAGGTTAAGAAATAATCCAAGATACGCGGGGAAAAGTCAACAATATTCTTTAAAATGGTATGTTCTAAGATCTGCCAGACCTGCTCTCTCTGCTTTTTCTACCTTTGACTTTTCTGAAACAAATCTAAACTCCCCAGAGTGGATTGAGTGGCCCATCTTACTGAAGAGGCTGCCTGTTTGATTAAGTCAAGCCCAACTCTGGCGTTGGAGCATCCCTCTGAGTCCTCAGGCTGCTCTGCCAGAACCGTGGTGTCGTGCACTTCCCAGAAAAGGACGGGGGACTTCACTGTTAGGGCCCAGCTCCACTTCTGGTGTGTGTGTGTGTGTGTGTGTGTGTGTAGGTCTAGGGTAGGGCCAGCCTGTGTGCTCTGCTGAGTCAGTGTGTCTTGGAACCAGTGACGTTCCCGCCTAAGCGCCTAAGTTGGGTCTAGACTCCTGGCCTCCCTAAGACATGAAGCAGTGGGAGTCTGAATAAGGAAAGTGGCAGCCTCTTTTGCAGATTCATTTTTGATGACACGTCATGGCAAGGTGTGAGGGAGAAGGCTGATTTGTAAACCTGCAGCTTGTGGAATTGGGCTGAACGTTGGGATTTTCTTTTTCTTTTCTTTCTTTCTCCCTCCCCTTCCCTTCCCTCTTTTCGCCGAACCGTGAGGCATGTGGGATCCTATCTCCGGACCAGGGGTCAAAGCCACGCCCCCTGCAGTGGAAGCACTGAGTCAACCACTGGACCGCCGGGGGGGGTGGGGGGTCCCTCTATTCGTGTTTTCAACGGCTGTCCTCACCCGACAGCATCAGTGTCAACAGCTCCGCTCATGATTGAGCCGACTGAAGGCAGACCCTGTGCCCAGACTCAGCTCTTGAACTGCCACGTACCTGGCAGAGTGTCTTGTGCTCACGGATGACGACAGCGCTCACTGGGACGAGGGAGGGTCCATCCATAAAGACGGTCGTGGTTCTGGCCGGGGGAGGCGCTGGCATTGTCCAGTCTCGGCTAACTCCTTCCCTCCAGCCTCGCCTTCCGCCTTCCCTTGTTAGATTCTGCGTTGGGTTGGAGGGGAGTGATGTACGTTAACCTCCTCTGGACTTTCTCTCAGGCTAGAATCTTCTGCTCCCAGGGACGGGGTACCCAGAGGAATGGAGAGGATGCTCCGTTAGTCCCTGCTCTCCCCCTCCGTCTGCTGGTCTGCGCCTCCCATGGCTCCACTCAAAATTAGGAAAAGTACTCAGGCTGAGGGAACACCATCTGCCTTCCTTCTGATACAGAAGTAACCTCGTTGGAGGAAGCAGGAACTCTCCCTGCTTTTCCTAGTCTTTATTTCTAATCCGGCCCCTCATCCAAGGTGCTCACCCTGAGTGGGTGCTGACCCAGAAGCCTTCAAGTGGGACATGGAAGCAAGAATATTCTGGCACTACAAGATCAGTGCCTGCGGGTGGACAGGTCAAAGCGTACGGTACCACTGCCGCTGCCTAAAGATGTCCGAGTTGGTAGTGTGGCTACTTACATTCTCAGACTAGCACATCTGAAGGAAGTTTATCACACTGATTTCCCGGGGGCTGTTTCCAAGCCTGCTGAGATTAATTAAATCAAACCCCATGCAGCAATTATTCTGAAGCAAAATGGTTTATTAAATTCCAGCGCATATGCTGGATTACTGAATTTGTATTGTCCAACTAGATGATTATGTTTTTGTTTGTTTCCTACTACAGGACTTTAATATCCAATCTCTTTTGGTTTTTCTTCCCTGCTGGGACGAGGAATCTCTAGGGAAGAAGGAAATACCTGCTGTCAGTAGGACAGTACTGTTTTCTAGGCTTTCCTGGAAAGTTGTTTCTGTAGAACTAGGTCTTTCTCTCCACACAGTGCCTCTGTTTTTCTTGGGCTGGGAGTTTTAAGAAGGCTTTGTGTCCGTTGGAACACTTGTCTTCTGAGATGAAGATAGTGGCCATCTGTGCAGATCGGTCCAGGAGGAACAGAAGGTTGGCTCAGCAGGAAGGTTCCTGGTCCCTTGTCACCCGGACCCGGGGCAGCCACTCCTCTGTGTGTGCTTCTGGGTCAACTAAAAAGACTTAGGAAGCACTTTGGTCATTACTGAGAGAGGATTTTTCTTAAAAAACATAATGCTGTTGAAATCGTGTGTGTGTGTGTGTGTGTGTGTGTGTGTGTGTGTGTGTGTGTATTTTACTGTTTCTTCCAAACAGAAGAGTTTCTTTTATGTGATTGTTTTAAAGAGAACTGGTCATGCAGTGACCAGTTATTACACATGACATGCCTGGCTAGTGAACTTTTCTCTTCCTTGTACAAACTCACGGTTGCAGGATTCAGAAAGAATTAACTTGGAACACATTTCTCATGGGCTTTTAGATGGAAAGATATTTCCCCATTGGGAGGATCCCACAGCTTTTACCTTAGAGGAGTGAGAACTTCAGCCCCATGTCGGGATCCACTCACTGAGGGCTCGGGAGGAGATCTGGGTGGTTTCGGGTTCCCAGGGCAGGGTGCCATCTGAGTGCAGAAGCCCTTGGAATGCGCTGCCCATTGGCTGCCTCGTGTGCTCCGTGCTGCCTTGGCGAGAGGCGGAGGGAGATGGGGGAGTGGTGGCCCTCATCTCAGAACCTGCGGGACAGATCTGAGCACCTGCTGCTTCCATGTGGAGGACCAGATGCTGGAAATGTTACCAGGGTGAGGTGGATGGTTTCAAAGAAGTGCTTATAGAGGGCTGGTAACTACAGTGATGGCCCAGCAGGGAGGTGGCCACACCTGCTTGCTGGTGCTTGACGGGGTATCTACGCGGGAATTCAGACTTCTGGCATCTGTCCTGGGCTCTCCGGCTGAACCTGTCTGCGTCAGTCATGAGGTTTGGATGGTCAAGGAAAGGTCTCCGTAAAATACCCAAGTCCTGGTGTTTGGTTGTGTGGAAGACGCAGCAGTGGTGCGTAGGTGGTTTTCTTTAGCTGGACTAACATTGGTAAAAGTCAGCATCTGACACAGAAGAGGCAAGTGTTGGCAGAAGAGAGAGGGAATTCGAGGGTTAAGGCAATGTGTAATTGTATTCGTGGAGAGTTTTAAATTCTTATTTAATTTAAAAAATTAAGCTTTTTTATTTTGAGATAATTATAGATTCACATGCATGGTAAAATACAGTGATATTTATGTGATATTGTACAACATCACAACCGGGATATTAACATTGATACATGAAGATAAATAACATTTCCATCACCAAGAGGGTCACTTGTGTTGTCGTTTTATTTCAAAAATGTTATAAAATTCGAATCATACAGTGTGTTAGGTATTGCTTTTCTTACTCAACACAATTCTCTGAAGATGATACTACCCCTTCTTTGGATATGGGCCTTGCATATATGTTCTCTGACTCTGCAGCTTGTCTCTTTAACCTCTTAACAGGGTCCTTTGCAGAACAAAAGTTTTTTGTTTTGATGAGGTCTAATTTATTGATTTTTTTCCTTTTATGGATTATGCTTCTGGTGTCAAGTCTAAGAACTCTTTGCCTAGCCCTAGACCTTGAAGATTTCCTTCTATTGTTTTTTAAGTTTTATAGTTTTACATTTAAGTCCATGACCCATTTGTGTTAGTTTTTGTATGAGGTGTGAGATTTAGGTTGTGGTTTTTTGTGAGGTTTTTATTTGCTTGTATGTTTTTGCCTGTAGATGTCTAATTGCTCCAGCCCCTTTTTTGTTAAAAAGGCTATCCCTCTTCTGTTCAATGCCTTTTGCACCTTTATCAAAAATCAGTTGGGCGTATTGGTGTAGATCTGTTTCTGAGTTCTCTTTTCTGTTGAATTTAGCTATGTGTCTCAGCCAGTATCACAGTCTTGATTACTAGAGCTATGAGTCTTGAAATTGGGTGGATTGATTCCTCCCACTTTATTCTTTTTCAAAATTGTTTTAGCTAGTCCAGCTCCTTTCCCTTTCTACATAAATTTTAGAATAATCTTCTCATATCTACAAAAAAATCTTGCTGGAATTTGGGGAGAATTGACATCTTTACTATGTTGAATTTTCCAGTCAGTGAACACAATATGTCTCTCCATTTCTTTCATCCGCATTGTCTAGTTTTAAGCATATAATTTCTGTTCATGTTTGCATAGATTTACACCTAAGTATTTCATTTTTTGGAGCACTTGTAAATGGTATTGTATTTTTTATTTCAATGTCCATGTGTTCATTGCTAGTATATAGAAATACAATAATTATTTTTTTTGGATGTTTAACTGTATTATTTAACCTTGTAGAGCTCACTAATTAGTTCTAGGAGTTTTTTGGTAGATTTCTTGGGATTTTCTGTGTAGACAGTCATGTCATCTGCAAATAGGGATGGTTTAATTTCTTCCTTTCTAAGCTGTATGCCTTTCATTTCCTTTTCTTGCCTTATTGCACTGGCTAGAACTTCTCATGCTGTGTTGAATAAGAGTGGTGAGAGCAAAGTCCTTGCCTCTTCTTTCTGATCTTAGAGGGAAAGCATCCTGTCTTTTCACCATTAAGTATAATGTTAGCTGTAGGTTTTTGGTAGATGCTCCTTATCAAGTTGAGGAAATTGTCTTCTATTCCATTTTTTTGAGAGTTTTTTTTTACGATGACTGAATTTTATCAAATTTTTTTCTATCGATTGATATGATCATATGATTTTTTTTCTTTAGCCCGTTAATATAATGAATTATATTGATTAATTTTCAAACACTGAACCAGCCTTGGATTCCTGGAATAAACCCAAATGGAATAAACCCCACTTTGTCATGTGTTATAATTATTTTTATATATTGCTGTATTCTCTTCTGTTTTATTAAGCATTCTTATGTCTATATTCATGAAGGATATTGGTCTGTCTGTAGTTGGGTTTTTGTTTTTGTTTTCATTTGTTTTTGGTGGTGGTGGTGGTAGGGTACTATTTTTATCTGGTTTTGGTATGAGGGTAACACTAGTTTCATAAAATGAATGGAAAATGTCTTCCATTTCCTGGATGACAAAGGGTGGAATTGGTGTTAATTCTTTCTTAAACATTTAGTAGAATTCTTCAGTGAGAGCATTTGGGCCTGGAGATTTCTTCTTAGTTTTGAAATGACATATTCAATTTCCATAAATGGTTAAGGTCTGTTGAAGTTACCTATTTCATATTGTGTGAATTGTGGTAGTTTTTGTTTTTTGAGCAAGGGGTCCATTTTGTCTAAGTTGTCCAATTTGTGTGTATAGAGTTGTTCATAGTATTCCCTTACTATCTTTTTTTTTTTAAAGAATCAATTTTATTTATTTATTTATTTTTGATTGCGTTGGGTCTTTGTTGCTGCGCGTGGGCTTTCTCTAGTTGCAGTGAGTGGGGGCTACTCTTTGTTGTGGTGCGCGGGCTTCTCATTGTGGTGGATTCTCTTGTTGCGTAGCACGGGCTTTAGGTGTGCGGGCTTCAGTAGTTGAGGCACGCGGGCTCAGTAGTTGTGGCTCATGGGCTTAGTTGCTCCGCAGCATGTGGGATCTTCCCGGGCCAGGGCTCAAACCCACGTCCCCTGCATTGGCAGGCAGATTCTTAACCACTGTGTCATCAGGGAATTCCCCCCTTATTATCTTTTTGATGTCTGCAGTGTCGGTAGTGTTACCTTATTTCATTCCTAATAATGGTATATTGTGTCTTCTTTTCTTTGTCAACCTTGTTAGAAAGTTTGTAAATTTATTACTCTTTTAAAAGAACCAACTTTTAGTTTTAGTGATTTTTGCTGTTTCTCTGTTTTCAATTTCTTTTATATCTGTTCTTGCCTTTATTATTTCTTTCCTTTGCTTGCTTTGGGTTTAATTTGCTCTTTCTCTAGGTTCTTGAGGTGGGAGTTTAGACTACTAATTTGAGAAGTTTCTTATTTTCTTATGTATTTATTTAATGCTATAAATTTCCCTCAGAGCACTGCTTTAGCGGTGTTCTACAAATTTTGATATGTTACATTATCATTTTCATTTTTATTCGGTTAAATGTATTTTTTAAATTTCTCTGTAGACTTCCTCTTTGACCTGTGGATTATTTAAAAGTGTGTTGTTTAGTTTCCAGATGTTTGGAGATTTTCCTTTTATCTTTCTGTTATTGATTTCCAGTTTATTCCATTATGGTTGGAGAACACATTCTGTATGATTTCAGTTCTTTAAAAATTTTTGAAGTTTGTTTTATAGCCCAGAATATTGTCTGTCTTGATCTGTGTTCTATGTGCATTTGAGAAGACTATATATATTCTGTTGCTGTAGGGTGGAGTTTGCTATAACTGTCTAATCCTGTTGGTTAATGCTGTTAATCCTGAAATGGAGTGTTTTGTTGTAGTGATGTTAATAGTTATTATTTGTTTCTTGCTTTTGTTTTTTTCTGGTGAGGGAAGGGGAATGAGGATTAGACAGTGAAGAATTTGACATCATATTGTCTGGCAAGAATAAGGAGACTAAAACTCCATATTGCCAATTTAGGGCAACTTTGACAACCATCCAAGGAAAGAGTAGAGTTTATATTCTCTATTGAAAATGTAGGTACCAGAGGGCCAGTTTATTACACCATTGTTTTAGGATTAGAAAGTCTGAAGAAAACCATGCTTGATCTCAAAATTAGAGGTCAGGCAGCTAAAGTTGCTGACCAGGACTGGAGAAAAAGGATATATTTCAAGGTTGTTTACATTACCTCTTGTTGAATAGTATTTATTAGTTAACTGGCTTATTGCTTATTAAGTATTCAACCTTTAATTAGATCTAGGGCAGAGTCATGGGTTATTGACATAAAAGCTATATTATTAATCTATTCTAAAAAGTTTGTTATGTAATTCCTCTATTCCAGATATGGTGTTAGTTCCTGATAATATAAAAATAAACTAGAGAGACATGGACTTAAGTATTTTTTATTCTCCCACAGAACAAAAACCTAGAAATCTCAATGGCTTCCACAAAGACTGATTACTGGAAAACATAAGAGTAAATTAAACATTGAAGATTATTTTAGTTTCAGATGCTGCCACTTAAATATGAAAAACAGTATTAAATATGCAGTGCAGGGAACCTATTTTATTACATGGTTGCATAGTCGCTTTCAATTAAAAGCCTGGCATTTCTTGCAGGTCTCCTGTGTGTCAGGCACTGAAGTGAGTGCAGGAGATCTGGCTTTGCTTAGCCCCTGGTGTACTTTTTCTTTCTTAAGTCTGATTGTTATAAAGATAGAGGCCAAGTGTAAATTTCTTAAACTTTATATACATTTTTATGTATTATTTCTTGAGAAATAGAAGCTTCCATGTATACTGAAAATTTTTATTTGCATCACTTTTTCAGTAACACAACTATATAAAGAATATCAAAAAAAAAAAAAAAGAATATCTACGTAAGTCATGTTGAATTTAAATACAAACAGATCCGGTATCAGTGTCAGTACTGAAGTTACCTCACATCGTTTTGTAAACACACTATTAGTTTAACCTGTTTAACCAGGTATAATTATAGAAGGGCAGCAAAGACCTTGGTCTATTACTTTTCATGTAACACAACAAAAAGTGAGAAAATACAGTTAAATATATCATAGTATTTGCTCTCTTTTTCACAATGACATCATAGTTTCCCTTTAATATCTCTTTTTCAGATCACGAAAACATGTTATTCTCCCAGAAAACCAGTTGCTTTGATTAATGGGGCCAGGCCAGTCCAAGGACAGATTAAGCACACAGGAACCTGGCATGATCCCTGGAAATGGTCCTGTCTTCTTTCTGTCACCGTGGGGCTCTTTAATTTAATCACTGTGTTTTCTGTTAATTCTCTAAAGAAGCTCCATATATCTAAATAAACGGTAGGTGATTGGTTGATAATCTATTTTTGATATTTTACTTTTTATTTAAAAATATTTTTATTGGGAATTCCCTGGTTGTCCAGTGGTTAGGACTCCCCACGTTCACTGCAGGAGGCCCAGGTTCAGGGAACTAAGATCCCACAAGCAGCGTGGGGCGGCCAAAAAAAAAAAAAGATTTTATTGAAATATAGTTGATTTACAATGTTGTATTAGTTTCAGGTGTACAGCAAAGTGATTCAGTTATACATACATATATAAACATATATATTCTTTTTTTACATTCTCTTCCATTATAGGTGGTTGACAGACTATGAATTGTTAAAAAATAACAAGCTCATGCTTTATTGTTTATCATTTTATTAACGAGCCTCCTCCTTTCTTCCTAGTATAAAAAGAAGTGGAAAATGGTCTATTCAACTTGTTTGTTATTCCTCAGTTAATCACAGCATGGCGGACACAGACACCGCTTTACTTCCCTGATTCACCATCATTTTTAACCGTGACATTAAGTTCTTAGAGATATTTGGAAGAAAGTGATCAAACGTCTCTATAACAATTCAGGCATGTATCCGTTGGTCTGGCTGATACGGTTTGCCTTAGATAAATCATGTAGCTTCTTTGAGCCTGTTTCCCTGTCTGTGAAGTGAATCTGGCTGATCATAAGGGACGCTGCCTATTTAGTTATGGCTGTTTTCACTGGCATCTCTGGCTGGTCTCTGAGTTCCAGTGGGTAGAGAGCTGTGGCCGGTGGTCTTTGTATCTGTGACAGCCCCAATGGTGCAAATGCGTTTGCCTTTTGGGGCCGGGCATGTAACAGGAGCTATGCAGTTTGGATGGAAACTCAGTGGGTTCTGCCTGTCGGGTCCCAAGGGAAGGTGGCCCAGTGTTAGCAAACTTTCTTATTTTCCAAGAGAATCCAGAAATCTTAATGCAAGTGAAATATCTCTATTCTTTTTTTTTAATGTTTTATTTATTCTATTTTATTTATTTTTGGCTGCGTTGGGTCTTCGTTGCTTCGTGCAGCCTTTCTCTAGTTGCGGCGAGCCGGCGAGCAGGGGCTACTCTTCGTTGCGGTGCGCGGGCTTCTCATTGCGGTGGCTTCTCTTGTTGCGGAGCACAGGCTCTAGGTGCGTGGGCTTCAGTAGTTGTGGCTCATGGGCTCAGTAGTTGTGGTTCGCGGGCTTAGTTGCTCCGTGGCATGTGGGATCTTCCAGGACCAGGGCTCGAACCCGTGTCCCCTGCATTGTCATGCGGATTCTTAACCACTGAGCCACCAGGGAAGCCCAAAATCTCTCTATTCTTAAATATTGAAAATGAACTCGGTTTTTAAAAAACTCCCCGTGTAGGCCAAAAAGGCACGAGAGCTATGAAATGCAAGCTGAAAGCCCGTGCCTGCCAGTCCTGAGCGTGCTCTTAAAAACGTGTGTTGAATTAGCAGCAGTTCATTGAGCTGCTGTATGATATGGCTGCCACAAATAGAGATCTTTTAGAAACGTCTGAGAAACATGCATCTGTCTTCTTGTAGTAAGAGCTTGTTTTACTCCACAATTGTGACATGACTTGTTTGTTTTTTTTAATTTTTATTTTATATTGAAGTACAGTTGATTAACCGTGTTGTGTTAGTTTCAGGTGTACAGCAAAATGATTCAGTTATACATATACATGTATCTATTCTTTTTCAAATTCTTTTCCCATTTAGGTTATTACAGAACATTGAGCAGAGTTCCCTGTGCTGTACAGTAGGCCCTTGTTGGTTATCTGTTTTAAATACAGCAGTGTGTACATGACATTACTTGTATATAGTCATTAATAGTACTAGTAATAACAAGTGCCATAATAAGCATGCTGACTGTGTGCCATGCAGTGCTGGGAGGGTGTTATTGTCTGCATAAGAAAGATGCACATATTGAAGATCAGAAAGTTTAAATAATGACCTGAGCTGACACATGCTGTCTAATGGCTGAGCTGAGATTGTAACCCTGTGCTTCATTCTTCACCATTCCTGCCTGTTACCACCTTCTTACTCTTAAGAATGAATGGACTGCATGCATGAAACTAACACAACATTGTTAATCAATTATACTCCAATATGAAATAAAAATTAAAAAAAAAGAATGAATTGGCACCACAGCAAAGCCACCAGCCTCATTTGTTTCTTTTTTAAACAGCTTTATTGAAATATAATTGACATACACATACTACTATATATAAAATAACCAACGAGGACCTACTGTATAGTACAGGGAATCATACTCAATATTTTGTAATAACCTATCAGGGAAAAGAATCTGAAAAAATATATATGTATAACTGAATCACTTTGCTGTACACCTGAAACTAATACAACTACAATTAAAAAAAAAAGAAATATAATTGACATACTGTGCCACTCATCCATTTAAAGTGCAGAATTAAATTGTTTTTATTATATTCACAGAGTCATGCGAATCATCCCCACGGTCAATTTTAGAACATGTTCATTGCCCCAAAAAGAAACCCCCATGCCCACCAACAGTCACTCCCCTTTCCCCCCAAACCCCCAATTTTTTGTGCAGTTAGTTACCAATAAATAATGACTGTTACAACTGATGGCTTAAGCTCCTTTTAAAGAATGAAGCTGATATTAGCCATATTTTAGTATTCATATTTAATATTTATCTAGTATCAACCATATTCTAGTATTTGTTTGAAATAATAGATGATTTGGTTCAGTATGTGAAATCTTAACAGCTGATTAGCTGAAATGTTTCCTCATTAAATTCTTTGACAAAGGAGTACTCTTTTTTCCTAATAATTCTTTGGAATGTCTCTGGAAGCTGTTGTAAAAGAATGTAGTTTTCCCTTGAGGAAATGCCTAAGTTCATGGGCTCCAGAGTCAGCCGGCCTGGGCCCAAGTTCCGGCACTCACTGGCGTGTGGTTTTCCCCGCTTCCTGATTTCGCACGGGAGCTGGAGTTCAGTAAGAGCTGAGGGTTAAGTGATTGTGCTCCCATATTTGTCATCAGTACCTGGTATAGCCTGGCAGCCAATACATGTCTGAGTGAAAAGTTGCATTGAAATTATTAACCTACTTGTGGAAAACTCCTCTTCGGTTTCTTTTTTTTTTTTTTTTTTTTTTCCCTGTAGGAGGAATCCCGCCTTGGGATGGAAGCCTGGCTGGGTGACATGCAAGCTATTTCTAGAAAGGCTGAGTCTTCCCACCACCCTTAGTGTAAAGATGAGATTAGCATGACTTCAGTGCTATGATTTTTATGGTCCTGTCTTTATCCTCCCTTAAGCTGTATCCCTTAATTTTTCAAAACCTTCATTTCTAGTAATTTTGGGTGTTACTAATGGGGTTATAGTTTGCCGTGCAGATTTTATCGGCATTAGAAGACTCAACTGTGTTCTGCATCGTTAAGCAGACCCATTAAACGAGGCCTAGTCCATCCAAACGCGCCCGGTGAGACCCCGGGGGGTGGGCTGGGGGTGTGTACCGCAGTGACCCGCGTGTCGTGGCACCGTTCTCTGTGCTGGCGGGGGGCCTCACAGGGGCGAGGGGCACCATGATTGTCATTGCTGCATTTGGGATAGGGTTTTATGGAGCTTCTCAGGAAAGACGTCTACTCACATATATTTCCTGCTCATGGTAACTGGTCGGCAAAGGTAGAGAAAGATTTCTACATGCACACATGACTTCCTAGCAATAAGGTTAAAGCCTCTTTTTTTTTTTTTTTTTGAGTTATTATTTCCAGTACTCTCTTGGGTTCTTTCTCTTACTGAGTCTAAATCTCTTCATTTCGTTTTCTTTCATTTGTATGTTGACGTTGTTTTAGCAGAGGGCTGAGTGTTTCAAAAAATCACACAAACTGAACATACATTTTTCACCTATAAGTCAAATATAATGAATACAGTCTTCCTTCCATGTAGACATAACTCTTCCCTGTGGAAAATGCCATCAAAGCAAACCAAGGTTGGTGGCAGAACTAGAAACATCTGACCAGGCATCCTCACTCCTTAAACTTAGTACCCAAAAAAGCGTCATGTCCAAAAGTTGAAACTCTTCCTACATGGAAAGTTTTCAGAGATCCCAATCAAGGCATTTATCACTTTATAACGCTCTCCATTGGCTGACGGTGGCCTTACCTGTTGGCGCACCTGGCCTGGGGGAGGAAGAGAGGTGACCTGCATTGCTCTCCACACTGGGATTGGAAATTTAGAGCATTCGTTCAAATCCTGATTTTGCCCTGTGCGATTTTTTTTTTTTTTTGCGGTACGCGGGCCCCTCACTGTTGTGGCCTCTCCCACTGCGGAGCACAGGCTCCGGACGCGCAGGCTCAGCGGCCATGGCTCACGGGCCCAGCCGCTCCGCGGCATGTGGGACCTTCCCGGACCGGAGCACGAATCCGCGTCCCCTGCATCGGTAGGCGGACTCTCAACCACTGCGCCACCAGGGAAGCCCGCCCTGTGCGATTTTTAAAATGATCATATAAGCATCCTCTGAAATGGTGCTTCCTGGGTTTTTCATATATTGGTTCACTTCGTACATACAACACAGTGAGCAGACATTAGTACTCGCACCCTGTGAAGGAGACTAAGCTCGGGGAGATTAGGCAACTTGTTAAAAATCACCCAGAAAAGCTAATTTCCTTCACAGGACTGTTGTGAGAAGTTACATAAAGTACTAAGTGAACAGTCACTAGCTGATTCTTTTTTTTTTTAAAACGTATTAAAAATCATTCAGGGCTTCCCCGGTGGCGCAATGGTTGGGGGTCCGCCTGCCGATGCGGGGGGCGGGTCTGGGAGGGTCCCTCGTGCCGCGGAGCGGCTGGGTCCGTGGGCCATGGCCGCTGGGCCTGCGCGTCCGGAGCCTGTGCTCCGCAGCGGTGAGAAGCCCGTGTACCGCAAAAAAAAAACAAGCAAAAAAACAAAAAAAAACCCATTCAGTTTTATTAATTAACATATTACGTTCTCACATAGCCTAAATAAACCTTTAACAATCCACCTGTGATTCTCTATCAAAATAAAGATTACAGGAATTCAGAAGGATTCTTGTTCTTCTGGTAGAATGATCTGAGAAATGTGATTTCCATGGTTTACAAAATGGAGGCTAATTATTTAGTAAACAGGGATGTATTATACATTAATTTTATAACATCTTATGGAAGAGTTACCTATCCTTTTCTTGGATATCGATGAAGATGTATTTATTTCAAACATGCCAACTAATATTCAAGACTTCTATCTATTGATTTAGTGCATGTTTATCAGGATTTTAATGAACTACCATCTTTTTATCCTAAAAAGCAATTTAAAATTTAGAATGATCCTCTGTCTTAGTTGAATACAAAGAATGATTCCCTGAACGCTTAACTATAGGAATGTTTTAAATCAATGGCAGACATCATCTCCATTTAGATTTTCACTGTGCATTTTACATTACAGTGTCTTTAAACATCCATGGGGAAGTAGATATAAAAGATTCCCATCAAAAACCTGAGTTTACATTTCACACTAGAAAGAAAAGCATGTAGTAATTTGATAGTTGAATTATATTCATTATTGTTTTCAAATCACCTCATATAATGACTGGCTCCTTTATTCATGGCAGTGTTGACTGCCATGTTTGAATGACTGATTTTGAATAGGTATCTGGTATCTGTGCTCACTGAGAATGACTCATTTTGAGAAATCAGTGTTAAACTCATTTGAATGTTGAAATTCCCACAGAAAATCCTCTTGGAAGAAGTTTTGGTTCTACCCGAACCCAAATAGTCAGACTGCTTTTGTCCTGAAACCCAAACCATGCAGCTGAACAGAACCGCCCCTGTTGACTGGGTCACAGGTGGGCCCAGCTGTCACCTGTCCACACACCCACTGCCTGGTCCCAAGCAGGCACCCTCCCACGTATGGGAAAGAGGGGGAAACGTACAGATAGGGCGGCCGCATTGCCAAGATGATCACATTCTCGTTGTTGTTGCTAGTTAAGGTTTTTCTGGAGTGTATATTTAACTTGTTGATTTCTTTTCTCTCTGATGTGTAATTGTTGTTATACATTAACTTAATGCCGGGCAGCAGCATGAACCTACAGATCGCACTGGTGGGTTTTTGTGTTCTGCACAGGACAAAGTTCAAAGCTCTGATGATTTCATGGTCTGAGCTCTCCTGCTGAGCGACCAGGACCTAAAATAAACTCATCCCTGCTGTGGTGTGACCACGGTGGTGGCCTTTTGAAGACTTGGAAAGGTAGGATGGGTCCAGTCTGCCGTTTTTAAATGAAACAGTTCTTTCGTTATCTTAATGGAGATCGGAGTTAAAGGAAAACCCATTGTTTTATTTTTGTTCTGAGTTTAAGGTCAAGTGGTAGCGTGTACCGAAAGTGAGCATTGCTTTACTCTTACAGAATTTGAGTGCATATATGAGTTGTTCCCCAGGAAATGGATCACGCCCTTCAGTGCAGGCGCCGGGAATCAGTCTTTCGAAAAGTGCATTCGTTTTACATTATGTTTTGCTTCTCCAGGGGACCTACTCTGTAATTGTATTTATTACCAATTTGGGCATTTCCCCCCTTTACGTAACTTAATATAAGCCTTTCCTAATAATGGAGACCAGAGCACCTCACTGTGACGTGTGTTTGTGGCGCTGAGTAGATGCTAGTTTGTGTGACCAAAGAATGTACAGTAAATGCTTCTGTTTATAACTGTTCCCAGCACACATGACAGGCACTAGGTAAAATTTTATTGCTTGCTCTATGAAAGATTTTTTTCACAAGGGATTTTATTTATTGGCAACGTTCGGCCACGAGTGTGATTTTTTTAGGGGCCTATAATTTAGATTTTTCTGATTCAAGGCTATAATTTACTCGAAAGCTACTTGGAAATCCATTCTGTAAGAAATAAACCAATGCAGAGAATTAAGGGACTGAGATGTGCAAGGGCCAAATTAAGTTAGGACTTTGATTTTACCTCTGGGAATAATTTACTTCCTCAATTTTGAGTCCATTAGTAGCCTGTCACTTTTGACATCATGATTATTGACAGTTCTGCATATCTAGTCTTTGAATATGCTCTCATTTCAGAAACCTTCAGCAGATCATTGGTCTTAACATACAAGGCATGGCATTTTAGAGATCGTATGAGGCATTTTATTGAAAATTTCTGATTACCTGGATTTAACAGTTTCTTCCAGAGAAACAGAACTGAAATGAGAGAGCGAGAGAGACCCAGAAGTTGACTGGCTTTGAGGAATGAGCTCATACAGTTGCGGGGCTGGCAACAGCACAGTGTACGGGCAGCTCGCCAGGCTGGAGAGTCTAGCAGGAGCTGATGTCGCGGTCTTGCCCCGAAGGCAATCTTGAGGCTGAATCCCTTTCTCTTTGGTAGACCTCAGTCTTTTAAGGCCACCTACTGATTGGATGAGGCCCACCCACATTATGGAGGGTCATGTCATCTGCTTGACTCAAAGTCTCCTGATTTAACTGTTCATCATATTTTTAAAAAGTGCCTTCACAGCAACATCTAGACTAGCGTTTGACCAAATAACTGACACCATGGCCCAGCCAAGTGGACACGTGACATTAACCATCACCGCCGCCAAGTGGGGAGATATGGATGTGACAGTTTACCTGTGTGGACGATAAAAGGTTCTCTTTCCTCTACCTGCTCACATGATGTGGAGTTAATTTCAAAGTAAAAGTGGAAAATTAGAGAGCTGGGGAGTAACCACAGGAAAATTCGATGCGTCACCAGTGATGAGAAATGAGAAGTGTGACTAAGGATAGGAGGGGAGGACACGTCAAGGATATGCCAAGGTCATGTCCTGCGGGTGCAGGGGCTGAAAGCAGCCTTCAGACAGGGAAGGACATGCGAGTTGGAAGAGCGGCGGCGACAGCCCAGTAAAGGTGATGCCCCGGTGCCCCAGAGCCCCAGACCTGCACCCAGGAGGAAGCTCAACCACGCGCCCTGACTTAAGGCTCCAGCAGAAATGATTCTCGGTTGGCATCAGGGTCTGAGTCAGGCGGCTGTGCCCAGCCCCCTCGCTAGAGAGAAGTTACCTTTCAGGATCTTGCAGCCTTAAATTTCAGGAAGTGAAAGCAAAGCACAGTAATTGAGTGGGCACATTAATTTTCTGCATGGAAAACACAGGTTTTAGAGAGAAGGGCTCCACGGGGCAATTTGTTTGAAATGGGCAACAGAACTATTGGAAAAAATCCATCAAATGGAGAGAAAAAGAAAGCAATTCCAAGAGATAGGGTAGGAAATCGTAGTGCCTTTGGCTTCTGTGAGTCCTGGGGAAGTTCTAATTGGCTAATTTATCAAGAAAGCGATTCCGTTTCCACAAAGTCACACTTCGTCTGCTGTTCAGTTAAAATGGCCTTGGTGTGGGTCAGGTGGGTGGGAGCGGGTTTGTGCAAACGGGGCAGAATCAACAAAGAGCTTTTTATTAATCCTTTTCCTTCGGGAGGCCCTTCCAGCAGATGCCAAGCTCTACATTGTGACACTTTGGCAGCAAACTCCTTTTTTCAGAGCAGCGTCACCTGTGCTGTCACTGGTCACAGGCTCCCAGGCTTTCAGACCCATGAATTCCTTCACTGTCCCAAGAAAGGGGAGAGTGCCAGGCCAACCCAGACCTCTTTTTCTGAGGCCTCAGGGTGTGCGGGGGCCATGTCCAGAGGCCACTGAGCTCGCTGTGGCCCCCGAGGGTCCGGTGGCTGCCTTTCTGAGTGGCCGCAGCCGCCTCTGGTTCTAGCCAGCCGTGCTGCCAGTGTCCCTGTGGCCTCCTGCTACAGAGGTTTGACAGAGGCATGGAGAACAGCCACCCATCTCCTCCCCCTGCGTTTACTTCTCGTAGATATAATTTGATGTACGTCATCCAGGTAGTGAAAGTACACTCCAAGTTAGATGGTGATCTCCGAATTTTCAAATCGACGGCCTTTTCTCGGTACTCCTGGGTTCTCTGCAGCCATGACCTGTCGATCAGCGTACTCGAAGCTCTGTCTGGTGGCCGTGCACCTGCCCGCCTGGCTCTGCCCTGCCAGTGCTCCGCAGTGCACTGAGGGCACGTCCTTCTGCATGTGGGGCTCTGGAGCTCTCCTCCCTCTCAGCTCCAGCCGTTCACTCACTCCGCACATCCCGGGACACCAGGGTCTCTTCTGAGTCAGGAACCAGTTCTGTGCACGTCTGATGTGGCGGCAGAGCCCAGCCACCAGCTCTCAGCGCCGTGTCTCCTGCCTCGGGCTCCAGGGGACGGAGTTGGTCTGCCCACTGCCGGGGCATGGTGGGGCGGCGGGGAGCGCGGAGGGTGTGGCTGGGGAAGAGAGGCACGGGAGGCGGGTCTCAGCGGATTTTGAGAGGCTCCGTGGCCACAGAGGCCTCCGTGCGGGTGGGACAGTGCAGACCTGCGGAGACGCGGGCGGCGGCGGACCGAGGTCCCGAGCGTCCGCACGGGGTCGGATGAGAGCGTCCTGTTCTTCCTGCTGCTCCCTGAACACCCGGCTCGGAGCCTCGCACGTCCTGGGAGTTCCTTACGGTTTATGAAAGTCGGTGTGAGTCAGGGCGGCTGTGAACGATGAGGGCCTGAGGACCAGGCTGGGGAGGTTGACTTTCGACCCAGGAAGGGTCGGGAGCGTGGAAGGTGCTGGCTGTGACTGGGGACACACTGTAGGACCTTTCCCTGAGGACATGGCATTGAGTGTGGAATGGATGGAGAGCAGGAAAATGATCACAGCTCTCGGTGAGATGTAGCACAGCCCGAGGCAGGGGGTGTGGATGTGGACATGGACCCAGAGACCTGGGTGTGAGGGCGGGAGACAGGTGAGGACACGGCGGGGACGTGGGGTGTTCTCAAGCCATGGGTGTGGCCAGCGGGGAGGACGGGCAGCGCTAGCAGGAGACGCTGGAGGTTTCCTTGTCTCGGGGGCTGCTGAGAAGAGGCCGTGGGTCCTGGTTCTTAGGAGAGTTCATCCCCGAGCAGGGAAGGGGGGGGCACACGGAGCTGGAGAAATCCCCTTGTGGAGCAAAGGGCAGCCGATGAGGAGATGGATAGATGGGGAGCGGCGCCGGGTGGAGCAGCAGCCGGGGCGTCCCAGGAGCCTGGAGAAGAGTGGGGGGTCACAGCGTCCCCGGCTGCAGGGCAGTCGGGTGGGAGGTGAGGAGGGCGCCTTTGATTTGGTGCCGGGCAGTAGCACATCGGCAGTAGTATAGCAAGAGCGGTTTCCAAATGCAGCGAGGCAGCGGCAGCGTTAAACGTGCAGCAGTTCACCTCCGGACAGTCCTCTGTCGAGGGCTTCGCACGCAGACGTGTGCTGGGTGATGGAGCTACAGCGACGGGCAGGGCTTAGGCAGCCTGGTCCCTCGTAGCGTTTCCGGGCAGTGAGGTGAGATGAGTCATCAGGGAACGGGGATCCGTTGAGAGAAGTCCAGACGGGAGGGGTCCTGAGGACCGTAGGAACACAGGAGAAGGGCGGGAATTGGAGAAGAGAGTGTGGGAGCCTCAGCTGTGCGAGCGTCTGGTCCCTCTTCCCACCTACAGGCCCACATTTTAGGCCCTGACGGCGCCTCATGGGTCTTCGCTGCCTCTGGTTACGTGGGCTCTGGCAGCTTCCCCCGAACATGGAGAGGGTCCTCGAAGAACAGATTCTAGAGCGGTGAGACCCCAGTTGTACATGGAGCTGAAATGCATGTTATGTCGGGTGAGTGCCCCTACACGCGGTGGTTTAAATGTGCATGCCTAGGTGTCCTGAACTTTTGTCATTCAGAACAAGATTTTTTTTTTTAAAGAAAAGAAAGGAAAGCTCACGTAGCTAACATCACGCTGAGATTTCTCTTTCCCTTCTGGCCTGCAAGAGCAGGGCAGGACCTGGAGAGGAGAGTCCGGGCCCTTTGCTGGAGGCGGAGCAGCCCTGCGAGAGTTGGGATGTGGCCGGCGGGGGGACGCGGCTCTTGATATTGCGGTAGTTGTTTCCCGTGGACATCTGAGTTGTTCACGGACCGTGGCGTTGGATCGCTGATTTTTCATCCAACCTCCCCCTCACGTGACTTTTGAAAAGACAGTTACTTCACGTCTTCTTAACCTGTGACCGTTTTCGAACTGTGGTCCTTTGATGACTGCATCGGTGATACTCAGACTGAGTTGGCCACTGTGCTAAGTTGGGTTTCTTCTGTGGCCGAATCACTTGTATGCTGTTTAAAAATTCTACCTGCTTAAGGTATGTGGAGTCTTGACTTCACCGGCTGGGTGTGAGTCAATGATTTCGTCTGTACCGTCCAAGGACAGCTGCAAGATGTTTGCCTGTCGGAGCAGGAGGTAAACCAGTGCACCGTGTAAGGGTGAATTATGGCTAAATTTGTGGGAAGAAGGCAGTGTAGCTTTCTGAAAGTTTCCCCATCCCCTCCCTCCAGCGCCAGCCTCTGGCAACCACTGGTCTGCTTTCAGTCTCCATGGACTTGCCTGTTCTCGACATTTCATAGAAATGGGATCTCATAGTATATGGGCTGTTGAGACTGGCCTCTTTCACTTAGGATAATATTTTCAGTGTTCATCCACGTGTAGTATGTATTAGTGCTTCTTCTTGTGGCCAAATAGTATTCAGATCTACGGGTACATTATATTTGGTTTATTCGTGCATCAGTGGGTGGACATGTGGTTGGTTTCCACTTTTTTAACTCTTAGGAATAATGTTGCTATAAACATTCATGCACAAGTCTTTGTGTAGACATGTTTGCGATTCTCTTGGGTAGATACCTAGGAGTGGAGTTGCTGGGTCATATGATAACTTTGTATTTGAGGAACTGCCCAACTGCTTTCTAAAGTGGCTGCGCCATTTTACATCCCCATCTGCAGTGTCAGAGGGCTCTGATTTCTCCACATCTTTGTCAACACTTGTTATTGTCGCGAACAATACAGTATTCTAGCAAACTCCTAATTATTTAGGCACTGATTATCTGTGAGGTGGGTTTTCTAGGATTTTGGTTTCTCTTTCTTTCTTTGTCTTCCAAGCAACTGACCTGTTGGTTTCACTTCAACAATATCTAGTTTCACTTCCCTGGGGATAGGAGGGAACGTGGGAGAAGGTAAACTGGTTAATGTAGGTACATATTAACACCTGTTAACAAGTTGGCCAGAAAGGTTTAAGGAGAAAGGCTGACTGTGTTAGCTTACATGATATTTTGGATTAACGGCAAGTAGCTCTCTGTAGGACCGGGGCTGTGTCCTGAGGTACTGTGATAAATTGTAAATTTTGTGTCTTCTTTAATGCAAATATTGAAAATTAATTATTTTCTATATTATCTGAATGACCACTGTATAGGGGAAACTGCAACTTAATTTTATCACCTCTGTTTGCATTTGAATTTAATTTCTTGGTGCCAAGAAATTCAACTAAAGTGGCGGTACTTAATTTCATGCAGGGTTTTCAAGACACCTTAAGGGGTCTGGGGTAATATTTCCAAGAGCTTCCTGTGTTACTCAAATGTGGTGAGGGGGTGTCATGGTCAGTACCTCTCCGGTGTTTTCTGTGAAGCCCCCGTAACGATGGTGAGCTGGAAGACACACTCGCTCCAACGGGGTGAAGGCTTGGCGTCAAGGGGTCCTTCGCCAGCGAACGTCACTGTGAGCTGTCAACTCCGGTCTTTAACAGTCGCGGAGTTTACATTCTGTCTCGTGATGGTCACAGAATAGATAACTGACATTTATCTTACTATAAAACCAAGTCTTAAAAAACAAAAGATCAAATAAAAATAGCTGCACCTTTCCACAGCACACTAAAAAATGCTCCAGTTTACATAGAGCACATTTTTACTCCACGCCATTCATGTATTTAATAAATGTTTATTGGTCGCTGAACTAGGGATAAAAAAGTACACAGATGTTATCCCTAATTTTTTTCTTGAAGGATTTCTTTTCTTTTTTTAAATCTGGATTTTTAAAAATTGATGTATAGTTGATTTACATTGTTGTGTTAGCTTCAGGTATACAGCAAAGTGACTCAGTTATATATATATGTGTATATGTGTGTGTGTGTGTGTGTGTGTGTGTGTGTATTCTTTTTCAGATTCTTTTCCCTTATAGGTTATTACAAAATACATACTGAATATAGTTCTCTGTACTATACAGTAGGTTTTTGCTAGTTATCTATTTTATATATAGCAGTGTGTATATGTTAGTCCTTAAAGGTCCTACAAGGTACTTGAGGAAACATCATTAAGACCTGATAGAAGAAATCAAGTCAACATGAAATGAAAACGACGCAGGGATGCTGTGGAGGAGATTTGGGGGCCGGGGGCTTAAATATTCATGACTAAGTCATTGAAGATGACAGTTTACAGCCGAAAGGACCTGAGTTTGTGTTCCAAGTTCTCATGCTGGCTCTGTGACTTCTGTCAAGCGACCTGCTCTTTCTAAGCATCGCTTTGCTTCCCCCAAGGGATCAGGCATGGTTAAGTTCTTATTGGAAATTTCTGGAACCGGGACCGTGCTGAGAGGCAGTGTGGTGTGGAGAAGAGAGAAGGTCAGGCTGCTCTCCTGTCAGTGCCCAGCTCGGGACTCCTGCTGGGAGCCCTGGACCCCCTGTGAGTCCCAGGACCCACTGTCCTCTGGGTGAAATGAAGGTAATTAGAGCTGCGCGTGGAGCAGAAACGAGTGACCAGACTGCACGGATCTTGCATCCGTGGGGGCATCCGGTGTGGAATCGGGAGGGTGAGCAGAGCAGAGGGACATTTCCAAAAGCTCTAGAAGCTAAGTAGGTCCATGTACCATACTGCAATATAATATCAATAATAACAGCATAGGAAAATGAGAGATAACAAAGATGGAAAGCACTTAGAGGGTAGAAAATCACGAAAAGGAGATGGGAATTTTGAGAATCACCACTCGGGGTTATGGCTTTTAAAGAGTGAAGTAAAGATGGCAGCTCATTTTTTTTTTTTTTTTTTTTCGGTATGCGGGCCTCTCACTGTTGTGGCCTCTCCCGTTGCGGGGCACAGGCTCCGGACGCGCAGGCTCAGCGGCCATGGCTCACGGGCCCAGCCGCTCCGCGGCATGTGGGATCTTCCCCGACCGGGGCACGGACCCGCGTCCCCTGCATCGGCAGGCGGACTTCCAACCACTGTGTCACCAGGGAAGCCTGGCAGCTCATTTTTACAACAATTCTGGTTTCCTCATTGCCTGTTTGTTCAAACACACGGATCGTCTGATACAATGTCTGGCGGTTAATGTTCAATAAATGTTATTTGCTCTCTAAAGAAATCGGCAGATCACTAGGAAGCAGCGTATTTTAAGAGACAATAATAGGCATGATTTCTAAATTAGACTAGAGTACTGGATTATCTAGAAAAAGAGAACCAATTTGAGGAGAAGGAGTCCAGGTTGAACTAAGCAACCAGTTGCCTGTGTAGGTGGGCAGTGATCAGATACATTGGAAAAGTGGAACTGGGTTATTTAGAAATCTTAACTTTGTGATAAAACTTTTTGTTGTTTTTGTTTTTTTTATAACTGCTACAAAATCGACAATATTTGTATTATAAAACAAGAGTATATGATAACAGTGACAAAAACTGTGACATACATAACACAGACTTAGCAGAAGGTTATAAAGATGAAAAGAGTAATGGGACAGTGGTGACTGAATATAGATTAAATGTATCAAGGTACAATTTTCAAAGTGTTAAAACATGACTAGCCCACAGATCCATTGTGAGCTTGTGTGAAAGACATCTAGCTGGTGAGTGAGGTCAGGGGGCTGGGGGTGGGGTGCTCAGGATCAGAGCATTAGACCGTCTGGCAGGAAGGGCTGAAAGGTTTGCTAAATTGGGGACAAAACCAGTTAATGCCTTATAGGCAGTAAAACCGTGACCTTTGTGGTCATCTTTTCTGCATGGCAGAAATGATCTGCATCTCTACTGGCCACAGATAATCTGCAAATTAATCTGTAACTTACCAGATCATCACAAAATAGCACGTCAAAATAAGGCACATTCTCCTAGAGAATGAAATGGCCTTTGGGTGGTCCTGTTGGAGCCGCTGTGGTGTGAAAGGTGCCACCCTTTGCTGGGTTTCCATTTCCGGATGTTTAAAATGTGTATAAGGATTAGAGAGGGACCATTAATATCACTGAAATTACCAGGATGCCTAGGACTCGGCGTGCACGGGGTGTCCTGGGGGACAAGCCGCCCAGTGACATGTACTCGGTTTCCTGGAAGCAGAGCCCTTGTTCTTCCAGCTCCTCCCCTCGCCCACCCCATCCTCTCCTCTTCACTTGTTTTGTTTCTAAACTGACTATACTCAGTGTCAGGTCCTCACAGCCTCCCTGCCCCCGAACAGGCAGAGACTCAGGAATAAAGCAGCAGGCCTATTTCAGAGACAGATGGCTTTGCTGGTTGTTCCAGAAACAAGAAAAAAATGGCTAGCGGTCTCTCAAACCCTTTGTCATGAAATCCTTTAGACTCAGTAACAACGTTGCAGGCGTCTCCCACCAGGGCCTGGGTACGTGTGGTTCGATGCCCGGTTAATTCTGCTGAAGTGTGGTCTGGGGTCACCGTGGAAGCATCGTGCTGTCTCCTTCTTGGGGCAGCTCAGTTCACGCCGGTTTCCTAAGTTTTGCGGGAACTTAAAGCTGGACGTCTGGTTCAGCAAGTGAGCAGGTGCATTTGTTCCAGTCTCTTCTCCTTGTCCTTGCTCTGCAAAGCCCGGAGTTGTGTGGCCTGTCCCACGTGTGGTCACGAGGATGTGGACACTGGGAGGTGACTGGGGCTCAGCACAGTCAGAAGAGCTTTAACCAAGTGATGACCTGAGGGCGTCCTCAGTGGGCGGTGCCCTCCCCAAAGGGCCCTGACTGCTGTTTATGGAAGGATTGTATTTTTAGGAGATGTAGTACGTATTTTCAGGATCACAAAACTGTAAAGGTGGAGGAAACCTCAGAGGTGATGCATCCAGCCCCCAGGGCCTCTGCGGTCTGTGGTCGCTGGGCCGTCCTGGGGGCTAGACGCATGTTCCCGATTCCTTGATTGTTCGTAAATTCTTTGTTCCAGAAGGAAAGCAACCATATTCTATGCACTGATTCTCCCAAAGGGTGCACGTGTGAGTAAATCTGTACTCCTTCCCTAGGAAAATCCCTAAAATTTGTGTTAAAAGCTGAGTATCCCAGGATCCTTCTACTGTTTGTGAAAGGACGTGGATACCAGGTCATTGTCCAAATGGATCTGCAGTGTGTCTGTTCTTTTAAGATGTGGTGCTTAGAACTGGATGTATTATCCCAGGTTAACTGGCCAGGGTACGGGTTAGGGGAGGGCTGGGAAAGACCGTTGCCTCTTTGATCGAGCTCGGTTCCTATCCTGTGCGTGGAGTTGAATGTACTGGAATTTCTGAGAGTCGCGTGACAATGTCGGATCACAGTGGCCACCCGGCTTTCTACATCTTTGGGTTCTTTGTGTCAAGTAGTCCCATCTTAGCCATGTATAGGTAATTTTTAAACCTAATTTTTTTAAACCGTGAATAGTTATGATGGTAAGCAACTCCATTAATAATAATATAGGAGCTTTATCAGACAGAAAGAGTAGCATGATGGTTACTAGCCTAGCACCGGAGTCAGACTGTCTACGGGTTCAAATCCTATCTCCTTTGTTTATTACTATATGACCTTGAGATAATTCAGTGGGACTGTGCCTGTAAGGTGCTTCCCAGGGCTCCTGGCATGTGGTCAGTGATCTGAATGGGAGCGGTCATTCTCTTTGCCCAACTCCTCTGAGCTCTTCAACAGGCATTTTGCTATTTAACCCAACTCCAACTTGAAGAATACCATTATTTCCCCCTTTTTCTAGATGGGGGAACTGTGTCACTTGTTCAGGGCTGTTTGGCTGCTGAATCTGCGGTAGGAATTTGAGCACAGGTCTGTCTGATGCCAAGTGATTGGTACAGCTACTTAGTGCTATTAGATTATATGTTTGTTTTTGCGGTACGCGGGCCTCTCACTGTTGCGGCCTCTCCCGTCGCGGAGCACAGGCTGCGGACGTGCAGGCTCAGCGGCCATGGCTCACGGGCCCAGCCGCTCCGCGGCATGTGGGATCTTCTCGGACCGGGGCACGAACCCCTGTCCCCTGCATCGGCAGGCGGACTCTCAACCACTGCGCCACCAGGGAAGCCCTATAGGTTATTTTTATTAGTATTTGCTGACTCATCCTTCTAACACTGGTATATCTTCCAGAAGATGACTTCGTTAAATATTTAATTTATACAAAGAATCTTTGTAACATGTGTAAGTTTAACAACTCCTCCTGAGAGGTAACCATCACCCTGAATTTTGGGCTTATCACTCCTTAACTTTTCATTATTGGTTTTCCACACAGATAAATATTCCTCAGTAATACTTTATTCTTTATAATTTCCTAGTTGAATAAGCATAACGTATGAGATGTGACTATAAGGCAGTTGTTTTTCCTGCTCCCCATGGGGCCTGTGAATTAATTCTGTGCTTCTTTCCTTCCCTGACCTCCATGAAAACCCAGGTAGGTCCCTGACTCTCCCTGTCACCTGTGGGTCATAAAAATCTCACAGTCACTTCCAGTTTAAACAAGCTACTCACTTCTGCAATTAAAATGCTCGGTTTCGTGTAATAACCCAGCTTTAACCTTGTGATAAAATCGAGGCTCTTGACCTGGCACCTCCCTGTCCCCCTCCACCCAGAATATGGCAGGTACCCCAACCCTTGCTCTTTCGTGTGAACGTTACCGTCAGCAGGTTGGGGTGACACGCACAGAGTTTGGACGTTGATGGCGGTTCCTGAGTCTTGGTGATGCAGTGGTCCTGGTTCTCCCCTTACAAGACCTTGGGCATGATCGCCGACTCAGGGGGCAGGTCTCTGGGCGCCTGCCTGGATGAGCGGGCCTTCTGCGTCGTACGCAGAGCTCTCAGGTAGGAAGGGTCTGTGTCACTGGCTTGACCATCCCACTTACTAAAAAGCTGTTTGTTTCTTTATGTTTTAAATTTAGACCCTTTTTTAGAGTACTTTTAGGTCTACAGAAAAATTGATCAGCAAGTACAGTGTTCTCAAATACCCCTCTGCCTGACATACGGTTTCTCCCTGCTGGTAACATGTCACATCGGCCTGGCACAGTTGTTCCAATCCGCAAGCTGACACTGACACCGTGTCATCACCCAGGGTCCATGGTTTGTTTACATTAGGGCTCACTCTTGGGGTTGTCCGTTCTGTGTCTGCACAAGTGCAGAGTGACAAGTATCCACCATGACAGCATCACACAGAGTGGCTTCACCGTCTGAAAAATCCTCTGTGCTCTGCCTGTCCCTCCCTCCCTCCCCGTAACCCCTGGGAACCACTGATGTGTTCATTGTCTCCATGGTTGTGCCTTCTCCAGAATGGCATGTAGTTGGGACTATCCAGTATGTGGCTTTTTTGGATTTTATGCTTTGAGGGTTTCTCCATGTTTTTTTTTTCCCAAATGGCTGGAAGCTCAGCTCTTTTTCGCACTGAATACTACTCTGTCATCTGGATGCACCGCAGTGCATTTCTCTAGTCACCCCCTGAAGATCATCTTGATTGTTTGCAAGTTTCGGCGACTGTGAATAAAACTGCTATGAACGTGTCAGCTATTTCGACTTGTTCTCTTGGGTAAAATGAGGCATCGGACAAAGCTCTTTATCGCTTCCAACCCTCGGAAATCCCGTCTGTGAAGACGGCTGAAGAACTAGGAACGGGACCAGGAGGGTGGGAGACACTGTGGTCCCCAAGAGGAGGGGCCGCGGGAGGGGAAGAAGGGGGAAACAGGGGCTGGATGGAGCCCCGAGCATGAAGATGGGGATGAAGTCTTTTAAAATGGAAAACAAACCCCAGAGCAGCAGACAGTGGAGATGGGGGAGCTCTGGGGGCTGCTGGGTTTACGGGACTAGTTTTCAGCCTGTAACCGATGTCATGCGTGGAGCTGCCCAGGAGGGCCTGGGACGTGGGCAGACGTGCTGAATGCTCCTGCTTAGCGGGGCGGGGGTTGAGGGTGGGGTTGCATCAGCTGAAACGTAGCAGCCCCGCCGTCCGGGCCCCGGCGCCCACGCGGGCAGCCCCTCTCGATGCCCAGGGAGATGGTCCCTCCTGCACGCACGCCCGGAGGGCCCGCCGGCCCGGGAGCCTGGCTTTCAGAGGAGAAGCATTGGCTCACACCCGGTTTTGAGAGCTCCTGGTCGCTTTGCTGTGAGGGTCTCTCTCGTGGCTTCTTCGCTGCTGGTCACAGGAAGGTCACAGGAAGGAAGGTCGCTCTCCTGTGTAATTTAGGAAGTCCACACAGGCAGACACTGAGCAATCAAAATCTTCGTTTTAAAGCCCCTGAAAAGAGTGATGCAAGAGCCGTCAGGAGAGAAGGCCTTTCCTGAGGTCGTTGGTGATGAGGACAGAAACCTGTGACTCTTCCGAGCTGGGGACTCGGGAAGTCACTGTGGCTCTTTTGACGGAAATACACGCTCTGGGTACTTAAATACATGCTTTGCCTTGAATTATGTGTCTGAGTCCTCTTCAGAACGTTTACTAGACTATGCCCGAGGCCGTCATGCTGAATGTCATCGACTTTGTGCCTTCGGCGGCTTTACTGATGCGGTCTACGCAGCATAAGATTCACTCACTGCAATGGTGCGATTCGCTTATTTTTAGTAAGTTTTACAGAGCTGTGCAACCGTCGTCCCCAGAAGAACCCTCGTGGCCATGTTTCGTCACTGCTTGTTTCCTCCCCAGCCCCCGGCTACAGCCCTCGACTTGCTGGGTAGAGTCACCCTTCCGGGACACCTCAGTGTCGCCAGAACCCGACAGCATGCCATCTCCGTGCTGTCTGCCTTCACTTTGCCCTTTAAGGCTTCATTTAGCTTTTGAAGGCTGTCCATGTTGCAGTAACGTTTATTTTCGTACGATTACAATAAGTAACTCTATAATACTTGACTCCTGTACTCTTTGCTACATCTGAGTGTATTCTTCCTTTTAAAAGATAATCACTTTGCTGTGTGTTTGCAAGTTTGTTTCTTAATTCTTCCAGGACTCAGTTTCAGAAGGACATGAATAATTGCACTGTGGAGAAGAGTTTGATCTTCCTTTGATGGGGCCCCCAAGCCCTCTTTTGGTTGTAAAGCCGCACGGTCACCCTAAATAGGTGGCCAACAGCCGTAAATATTTTGCCCATGATCATAAAGGGGTGCTGGTCCCACAGGGAACAGCACGTTCTTGAGACCAGCCCGGGGACAAGTGTCTCTTCTGCACCCGAGCGGACGGGGCACCCAGCCAGCAAGCTTGTAGAGCCCAGTCCTGGGCCGGCGGGTATGCAGCCAGCACAGTCCATAGACTTCCCCCCCTCCCACCCCAGCACTGGCCTCCATCAGAGACCTAATAAGTTCCTGTATTTTAGCCTCACCTGTACTTTGAGGTACAATATTAGGATGCTCCTGTGACTTTGTGTGTGCAAATTGGGGAAGAAAGTTAACATTGGGGTTTAATACCTGAAGGGAGAAGGAGGAAGGATCTCGCAAAGTAACAGACAACAGAGCTGCTATGCCTGTCAGAAGACACAGGTGGGGACCCTGACAGCTCTCATTAGACCGGTTTTGTCTTTTGTTCTGCGTCTCCACTTACACCTCTAATGACTGGACAGCAGAAATTTTCACTGCGCAAAGGTAACAAAGCCCCGCACCGGAGCTGAGAACAGTGTAGGGAACTCCACCAGTTTTGTGAGCTAAAGCATCCCCGAGCTTGTCCACTCTGGCCGTGGAGTAGCTGAGAAGGGAGTAGTAAACCCTCACTTATTTAGGAGTTAGTAAACGGCCCCTAGAATGATGCACGGGTTTATTCTGTGAGGGTTTCCGAAGAGCACACGTCTGGAGTTGGCTCTTTGCAGGGGACCCTTCCGGGCAGGATGTAGATGGGTGCCTGGCCATCCTCATCCCTCAGCAGGAAAGGAAGCCATGCCAACACTGCAGCTTTTTCCATCTTTTTCTCAGTTCATCACAGAGACACGAGCTTCGTTTCATTGTCTGTTTTGGTGACGAGTCAGGTGTCAGATTCAGCAAAGGGCAGACCTCCCTGGCCCTTTGCGTGGTTTCCCTGAATTCCGTTGTCAAGGATGGGCCATGGGTCCCTGTGTGGGTCTCCGTGTGTGACCAGTGGGTGACAGTCACGTGTGTTGGAAGAGCCTGATCTCAGTAACGTGGGGCCTTCCCTTCACTCCAGGGCCAGTTCCTAAAGGCGAGAATTGGAATTTGCCGCTTAAATTCAGTGGCCCCCTCCAAGCTTCAGACTTATTTCTCATTTCTCTTGGTAGAGAGGTGGGAAAAGAAGCCAAGAAGATTTTTTTGGATGTTAACAGTGCCCAGTTACTTCAGGAGGAGGACCTGGCAGTCTCTCCCGCAGGGTAAGGTTACTTTGAAGGCATCCGGACTCAGTGTTTACACGGAGGCCCTGGATGTTTCATCAGATATTCATTGAGCTGCTGATACATGCCAAACATGCTGTGTCCACGTGGACGCGAAGGACGATGAGGACGGGCCCGTCCTCAAGGACACATGCACGTTTCTGAGCGAGCCACTCCCAGAGGCAGTCCTGAAGGCCCTTTCGGGGGAGGTGCTGTCCAGGCTGCTGTCTGCCGCGAGCAGGTTCGACCCTGGTCCAGAGGGTCCCAAACTTCCTTATTAGTCCATGTGGCCTGGTTTCTCAGCAAGTCTCTCATGCAGCCCCTCGGCCAAAAGAAACACCTAAATATTCCATTTATTAAGTATTTTTTAACTAGCCATCCAAAGAAGGCGGTTTCTAAGTGTAGAGAGAGAAGAAAATTAGAAATTTCAGAAATTCGTGTGCTTGATTTAGTTTGAAGGCAAGCAGGCGTCTCAACATGAATACATACTTTTCGTTGAAGACTGGATATAGGGGGTTTTTAACCTAAAGTTTTACAAAATTATGTGGAAAACGCAGTATTCCCAGAAAATAGGAATCTCTGATGATGTTTTTCTTGTTTTCTGGACAAGATTACAATCTCCTGCAGAACAGGCCTGTGTGGACCTTGGCATCAGTACCGGTGAGCTCTCAGCACGCACGCAGGGACCCGTAATGACAGCGATAGACTCAGTGAGAAATGTCCCAACCCTAACCGAGGGGATCAGGAGCTATCCTTAGGGCCAAGGTAGACTTAGGAATTCAGCTTGAAAATGCAGTGTGATCGCAAAAACATCAACAGTAATTGTCGTAAAGGCCCCCGTTCCTGTTTCTCTGTTAAAACCCAGTTATGTTCTCAGTTGTCTCCGGAGGACAGGGGCTTTGACTTCATTTAATTTCTAATTTTAGAAGATTGGTTGAAACTCAGTTGTCACACTTAAGGCGTGGGGCGAGGGAATGAAAGACGGAAAGACGGTTCTTGTCGAGGTCAAGTCAGCAAAGTAAAATGCGGACCTTTGTCAGGTGCTCCCACCTTCCATCAGCTTCAGTTCTGGCACTGATGTCACTTCTGAAGGAGCCCGTCCAGGTGTCATAACGATGCAGACTTCATTGCTTGTTTAATCATGTGTCTCCCCAGTGGGATAAAGGTCTGTGGTGGCTGAGACGGTGTCTGCTGTTCCCCTCTCTCCTCCTTTGTCTGTCCCGACACCAGTCAGACAGGAGGGATCAGGGGAACCTCCTGGAATGATTGAAGGAATGGACGATGATGCCTCACATGAGGTTCTTTCTTGTTACGAGATGAAGTTTCAAAACAAGCCGCAGGAAGTCCACTTAAATGGAAGCCACCGGTGCCTCTTTCTAATCCTCTGCGCTCGGGTGATGCCATTACCTGCACGTGGCCCTGAGCTGCTTGTGTCCCCGCCCGGAGGCAGTGAGGAGAGATTTCTGCCAAAGCACAGTTTCTTGCATCAGAGCGTTCGGTCTAGGAGGGATGACGGGGACTGCTGTATCATTACAGTTCTGAAATGATTGTTAGCAAAGAAATGAACCAGCAGACTTGGGCAGGGTGTTTTTTTTGCAGGGGACATGTGAGGCCAGAGGAGTCCAAGGACAACCCACCTGTTCCCAGTACCGCAGAGGGGCTTTCCCATCCTTCTTCTACTTCTGCTACCATACGAGCCCCTAAGCCAAAGAAATCAGGTTCATCTTTTTATTCATTCCTATTATGAATTGAGTATAATACACTAACGATAATTAACGATAATTCATATAGTGACCACATTCCTTACTATTGGTAACATAGTTTATTTACATTAGGAATTAAGGGGGGCTAAGCAGATGACAGAATCTTACAAGAAAATGTGTTTTAAATTCTGAACCATTGACTTCTACATTGACATTTAGAATACCACGTGTCCCAATTGGAGATGTCAGTTACTTACAAGTCATAGTCAGGGTTGAAAGGAGTCCTGAGGCATATATTATCCATCTGTAGGGAGAAAAGATAGAACTAGTTTAAAAATGAAATAATGGCATTTCCCCCACATCCACGTTTAGACATCCCTTCTCCGGTCCTTCATTGCGGTCTGGCAGTGACCTTTGACCCGGCAGGCTGGCTGGAGGGTGGAGGAGGTGCTCCGATCTTGGATCACAAAGCAGTGACCTGTGCAGGTGGGGCCTTTTCTGCACCCCCATGGACCCCGTGGGAGATGCTACTTTTGCGTCAGTCCAGATTCGCCTGTAAGAGGCTTACATCCATTGAATTTCCAGCAGAGAAGTATTGCACTTCTTTTTGATCTATAAATTTGATGTAGAATTCCATTTCCTGTTTACCTTTTTCACATTAACCTATAACGATAAAACTTACGCTTTACAGGGAGGGGTGTCCTGTTACGAGCGGGACTGATATTCCAATGAAAATATTCTGTTTAGGATGCATTTGCTTCTCCTGAAAACCTGTGAGGTGCTCTCAGGGGTGTTGGGATCCTGTTACCCCAGCCCGGGGACCCGCTAACTCTCTGAGGCTGGTCTTACCGAGGAACGCGCCTGGCTTTGTCTGTGGTCACCGGGTCCTTTGCAACGGCTCTTGGGGGCGGGGCGGGGAGCAGACCTGTGTCCTTTCTTGGTCTCCTGGGGCTCACCTTCCCCGAGCCTCCTGGGGAGTCCCCCCACCTTGCTCATATCCCCCCTTCCTCCACTCTCCTTATTTTAGGTTCAAGATAGTTCCGTCTTTGTCATTCTTGAGTTTTTTTTAGCACCTAGACTGGTTTTGAACTTTTCATGAAAGACAGAATATAATGCTCGTTTCATGTCAGGTCCTCCGAGCATCTGACATATTTAGAACCTTATTAAGCTTTGTGTCAAGGGAGCTGTGTCAGTGGGGTGTGATGCCGGGGTTTTCCTGAGTCTGACACATGCTCCTGTCTTCTGTTGGGCTTCCAGAAGCTTCTGACATGAGAGAGCTAGAAGCATCCCGTCGGGTGAACGGGGCTGGGAGTGGGACGGAGCCACCTGGTGGCCAGTGTCCCCACGGGCAGAGCTGGAGGCTGGCTGAGGGTGGGGGTGTGAGAGCCCGCGGGTTAGGGGGACAGGCGGGGGCGGAGGTCAGAGCTGAACCTGGGAGGAGAGGAAGATTGCTCGCGGGCTGCGTCTGGAGGGTAAGATTACGGGACGGAGCACGTCGCACAGCCTGTCTCCTGCACTAGTAGGTGGTGGGCTAGTAGAGAGAGTGGACACAGGAGGGGTGCCACCTATCACTGTCCAGTGAGAGCTTGGTGTGCGCAACCCCAGGAGCGGTGCCCTTCCTGTAGCAGGGGCCCTTGGCAAAGAAGCCGAGTGATGGAGCAGGCCATACGATCCCGTGGAAGCTTCTGGCCCAAGTCTTTGTCGTAGAAAGAATGGTAAAACCCCAAAGAAGCTGCAGAGGAGCTCTCCTGAGTTGCCTGCGAGTCCCTTTTCGAAGGACAAACATGAACTGAGAAGTTGGCACTGAGCGAGGGCCTGAGATGCGTGTGGCGTTTTCCTCCGTCAAGGTTTCCTTGCCCTGGGGGCCGGCTGGCCCTTCTGAGCCGCAGGAGGGTGAGGCCTGGGCCCCCTGAGTACAGGAGGTCTCCTTTGTGCTCGAGCACAGTGTCTGAGGCCCTCAGCATCCCTTCTTCAAGCCTCAGAGGGGCCATTGATGTCCCCTGGGGCGGGCTCGTCACAACAGCCCCTCCTCGAACAGAGTGGCCCCAGCGCAGCTCCTGTGGGGCTGCTTCCCCCCCCCCCCCACTGTGGAGGCATGGGTGCGGGCGCCTGCTGGTTGCCACTGCTCCATTCACGTTGGTACCCAGGGTGCCTCCTGCGGGATGACGTCTGTGAAACAACAGCCAGACGTCAGTTCGGTTCAAAGACGACGTTTAAATTTGACAAACAAGGCATTTCAGCAACTGCTTTGCTGTGAACAGTGTGAGGCTGCGGGATGCCGACTGAACAGAGCAGGGGAGGGTGTTCTCTGGACCCCTGTCCGTAGTGATGGCAGGACGTGCTGCTCCCACACCCCCTAAACTGAGACCTAATTGGATGGAAACGGAGTGAAAGGCTGATCTTGCTTCCTCCAAAAGGCAGTGTTATCAACTGGGGTTCTATGCCCAGAAAGACATTTTATGCAAAAAGACAAAACCAAAAACCTTGAGGGGTAACATAAGTTCAGGGAAAATACACCACCAACATATATACCCTTATAAATGGTTTTTACCAAATGCTGGGTATACAAGCTGTGTTGATCGTTGGAGGGGGTTTCTGTGCAGCCTGCGGGGTGAGCCCAGTGACGCACAGCTCCAGATTTCTGCTAAACGGCCTCTCGCAAGCAGAAACGTTGCTTTTGCTCCAGTGACCTTCAAAGTGCCTTCAAGATTAGGCCACCCATCTGGAAAACTTTCTTTGCTCTGAACCGTCAGTGCAGGGGAGGCCCCGTTGCTGTGGTGACATCCTTTGTGGCATTGGCTGCTGGCATGAGGTAGTCCTCACCGAGAACTTGGGAGGTTACTGCTGCAGACTTACCGTGAGAAGGATGGGGGCTGGGGAACAGGTGCAGGAACCCCGGGGTTTAGAGTGGGGGGCAGGACGCGGGGTTCAGAGGCTGGCACTTCGCTGAGCGTCGGGGTCACGGCCAGGAAGCACAGCTCAGGTGCAGACCTACCCTAGCACGCCTGGCTAGACCTGCCCACCCCTGACTTCAGAGACCAAAGGAAGGTTTTCCTCTCTTTGGCCTAAGGCCTGCCTTTGCAAACCCTCAGAATTGACAAAGCAAACATCCATTCCCTACTGGGAAACCCCATTCTCACATGCAGGAATGCGGTTTACCCTTGTAACCCAGATAAGGCCAGCCAGCCCGTCACACCTTCTATAGAATCGACACCCTTCCCAGAGATACAGTGACCCAGTCTTGTCCGAGCTAACGGTTTTATGTATACTTTCAGTTTTAGACACTTAAATGATTGGGTATTTAAATGAAGGCAGAGCTCTGCTCTTTTGAAGCATCCTCCCCCATCTTCACCTGGAGAGACCCCAAGGATGCCATGTCCATGGGGGAAGGACAATCTTCCTTTGAGATGTGGACACGGGGGTCGAAAGGGAGAGGGAGAGGGTTTTGTATTAAGGACCGGGCAGTGGGGAAAGGAACTTCATCCTTGGAACTAGAACCCACCATTGAATCTTAGATGCATTTTCCTATGGAAATGTTATAAATTATGGTTAAATTCACTATATTATCGGTTAAATGTAGTTTGATGGACAGAGTCTATGGGGAAATAGATTGCCTGTAAGTAACCCTTTAGAATACAACCTGTTCATAAGGTGTGGATGCTAGAATTTGAGCTCCCGGTCAGAGTCTTGATTCCAGCAAGGTTCGGGGAAAGATTTTGGAATGAATAAGAGAATGAAAGGACCTACCAGGAAGGGAAAGGGGAGGATAAAACGGGCAGGCTCAGCGAACGACAGTTTGCTGAACATCCTACAATGCACAGGCCAGCCTCACAGCTAAGGATGATCTGGCCCTGGATGTGCAAGAGGAGGGGGGTTCCCATCCTTCATTAGTCAGTCACTGGCTGGAGCAGAGGATGCAGAGTTCAAGAAGACCTGGTCTCTGCCTTCAAAGAACTTTTCAACCTCACCGGAGTTACGTGGAGAGAGCAGACAGAAAGACCAGAGTTGCAGAGCACCGTGGCCAGTGCTGAAACAGCAGCTCCCACAGGAGCCCACAGAGGACGGGCATCTGAGTTGGGGAGGAAGGAGAGAGAGCCTCCAGGGAAGAGCTGCTGTGAGTTAGAGACAGGCGGGGCGTATGTGTATCCGTCAGGAAAAGAGAAGCATCTCTAGACGTTCCAAAGAGACCCTAACTGAGGGATTATTTTGCTCAGCTGAGAAACGAGAGAAGCCAGAAGAGCTCAGATGGACAGTAGCAGGAAGGTGCTGTCTCCCGAGGCTGGAGAGAAAGGGGGGGCCAGGTGCCCCACCCCCCGCACAGGAGCGAGGACCGGCAGGGACCCCAGCAGGAGTGGCAGCTAAGGAGGGGCACAGCAGCTTCTGGATGAGCCCCAGCAGCGGCCCAGGCAGAGGGGATGCCCCGTCATCTCCCTTCTTCCCGCACACGGCGTCTCCCGCCCGTGCTTCCCACTGGCCAACCTGACCGGAAGCCATTGGTCAGGGGAGCCTGGGGACCGTGGTCCCCTAATACAGAGAGACAAGAATGTCTGCAAAAGACTCTTGAGAGCCAGTGAGGAAACGGCCCAGAGCATCGCAGTGTGAGGGACTGTGGCTGTAAGTCACTCGGCATCCCTAGAGGGAAAGGTATGGCATGCTGGGCTGAGACGTGACACTTCTGAGGTCTGGAGGCAGCCAGCATCCCTAGATGAAGTGGCACGTGTCCGTCTGCACTCTGGGAAGGACACTGCGGCTGAATGGGAGGTGAGTTAGACCGCAGGACAGGGGACTTGTCAGGGAAGCCTTCCAGGTGGACGCACTGGTGGTGGGGGGCAGACCAGGATTGTCGAGATGCACAGTCTAATCTCTTAGGCTAGCCGCTGAGGTCTGGAGGGAAAGGAAGAGGGCTAGGGTGACCCTGGGGCTTGGCCAGTACGTCCCCTGCTGCCCAGTGCTTTCACCTGTTGTAGCTTGACCAAGGGTCCTTATCTTTACGGTTAGGAGTTGGACGTTCCCTGAGGCCATATTCTGCCATGTTGTGATTCCAGGCTCTGTGCTTTCACCCCTTTAGCATCCAGATTTCAGTGTTTGCTTCCAGTGTCACATTTCCTATAATTTACCCGAACATGTAACGAAAACCTCGTTTGTACATCAGCCTGGTATGTATTCCTGAATTTCAAATTCAAGTACAAGTTCTTATTTAAAAATGACTGGTCATTGTTGTTTTCAGAGAATTCTCATGACGAATGAAAAGAAATGTTCCCTTCTAAAGTTCAAACAATCCAGAATCCAGCTGCTAGACAATGGATTTCACAATATTCCCATCTAAAATTCTTCCTTGTAGTTCTGTTCATAAATATCTCTGGCTGAGCTCCCACAATTTACAAGACTTGCTACAAAACCACTGATTGAATTGCGACCCTTGTTAGTGAATAGAGGTCAAAGTATTAGCTCTAAACAATGCAAGTTGGTATGTTACTCGGAAATTCCAGGAAAAGCTTTCTTCCGTGATTTTCCGTTGCGTTCCAAGCGGCAGACAACAGCCACGTTGTTCGTGGAATAGTAAGTCACTGGTCTTTTAAAAAGCATGTTGCCCCAATTAGAAACTCAGATATGTATGTATTTTACTGGATCTGTATCCTAAAACTTACATAAGCTTTAAGTACATACTTAGACTTTTGAGTGTTGTAAAAATGTGAACATCTTCACATTGGAATAATATGGTGGTACGTAATGATGAATTGTTAGCCTTGGTACCGTTATTGACAAGGCAGGATAACAGATACAAAATTCATATCCAGATAAGCTTAAATAATCTTGGTGTGCAAAGCACAGTTCTTACTCTCAAAGAGTTACTGGTCTTGTTCTGAAGGCAGCCACGTAAACTTGTTAAAATGATAAATATAGATCAGTATAATATGCTTTTATAAAACAATTTGGTGATATGCCTGGAACCCACAGAGTAAGGGGTCTAATTCACTTTAGGGGGAGCAGCAAGGGATTCTCAAAGAAGGTGACAGACACCTGCAGACGGTCTCAGAGTTAGACTAAGGGGAGGTAGGTTTTTCTAAAGCTGTTTTCACCGAGTTTCCACTATTACATTACATCGATCCATCCTTCCAACTACATTGTTCTCCTTAATGTAGGGTGAACAGTCATCCCGCTTTGCCAAGAACTTTCCTGGTTTCACCCTGAGAGTCCCATATCCTGGAGGACGCCCCATCCGTGGGCCAACTGGGACAGCCGGTCACCCGAACTTACTGCCCTCCAATCTTCCTGTACCCATGCCATTCTCCCCCTAGAACGGGCAGTCACCTTGTCACTGCCTTGAATTTATCATGGGGCCTACACACATCCAACACAGGCCAACAGAGGCCCATGAATTGATTGGTTGTTTGAGATACACATAAATGTCGGCACCTCTTATAGACGATGCTGAAGCACAGATTACTGAAATGACTTTACTCGAGATTCAGGTGGCAGTTTAGACCTAGACCTGGCCCCTGGTCCTCCACAGACCATTCTCAAACCACCCAGCAGTAAAGCAACGCTTCCCTGCACCCCTTGAGCCCTTAGGGTCAGCTTAACAGTTGGGTCCTTAGTTATAGACGGTCTCACAGCGCCCTCTGGCGGTGGTGTCAGTATGTTGTCTTCGTCCAGCCAGATTACAGGGCAGGGGTCCTGTCTGTCCTGTGTCCAGGGCACGTCATAACAAGACTGTTATTACGTAATGTGCAGTCAGTGGACTTGACTTGCGACTGGACTTGACGGTTGGCACAGACCATCCGCTTCATTTCAAGATTGTGAGAAGCTGCAACAACCCTCATGCCCTGTCCCTCCCAGAGTAGGTGAGGATGGACGGGTGATGCTGGGTGTTGGATTCATTCTACAGCTGGTTGTAGGTTTCACATCCACCCTCGGCGCCGGAATGATTTGAGATTTTACTGGTATGGTTCGTTCAAATGCAACCTACAGCTCTTCAGGCTCCTCATTCCTCTGTTTGAACATTAGACTGCAGAGGGCATGTGGGCACCCCACCCATCTTCTGATGAGTGGAACTGGGTAAGTGGACATCAGAAAGGCTCCAGGGTCTACATCCGTGTAGCCTCCCTGGTCCTGGATGGAATCAACGCTTTAACCATGATTCTCCCTGGAAATCCCTCCTCGGTGGGCACAAGGTAGGGGCAAATGAAAATGAACCCATCAGAGAATTTGGAGAGAAGCAGCAGGCGAGACCCCTTTGCATGAGGTCAGATTTTTATTCTGCATGTGAGAGGAATAAGCCAGATTGGGGCCTCACCTCAAGGTCTTTATACAACTTGCTCCTTCTCTTCTGCCTTTAATGTTGCCTCCGGAATAACGGCCTTCACTGCCGTCGTGAGGGCTTCCGGGATCTGACTTAAGTCCGGGTTATGTCATAAGGCACTGAGCTTGGAGTCATGCCTGCGTTCAAATCCCATCTCTGCCTCTGTCTTTGTTCATTAGTTTGAAGCAGTGAAGAAGCGCGTAGGCTTTGGGGTGGGGGAGCCGCAGGACCCCCAGATGAATTACCTAACCTGCCCAAGCGTCCATTTGATTGTGTATGAAATGGAAATCATTCGGTTGACCTTGTAGGTTTGCATGACTACTCAGTGTCATGATGTTTTGAAAGCCCTTAGTACAGGGGCCTGACATGTAAGCACTTCATAAATGGTGGCCTTTCCGGATTATGATCAGACTCTTTCCTTCCTTCCTTCCTTCCTTCCTTCCTTCCTTCCTTCCTTCCTTCCTTCCTTCCTTCCTTCCTTCCTTCCTCCCTTCCTCCCTTCCTCCCTCCTCCCTCCCTCCTCCCTCCCTCCTCCCTCCCTCCCTCCTCCCTCCCTCCTCCCTCCCTCCCTTCCTTCGCTAGTCGTTCATTGAGTGCAGGGGAGCATGCTAGCCCTTGAGGGCTGATGGGCAAAAGCCGAGGGAGCAGCATTTGCACCTGGGGGAGAGCACAGACACAGGTGTGCAGTGGGCTTCTGGGTCTGAGGGAGCAAGGTAGACGGTGCGGGTATTTGTTTAATTTGAATTTCTGTGTCTGAATTTCTAATGTTTCATTCAGTATTATCCTCACCTCCACTCCCCAGCCAGTTATAGAGTCCTCTGACAGAGGCCCTTCTAATGCGGTTTCCTTCACAGAGCCTGACCTGAGGCCACCTCAGCGTGGTCCCTCCTGCTCTGGTGGCCCTGTGGCGCTCATTAGAGTTTGGGGGTAATCTGTAGACAATATGCAGCTAAAAGTGTCTTGGTCTCCATCGCAACGCATCCTTGCCTGAGGCCTCTTGTATGCTAAGCACTCAGCCTTCTACCAGCTGCATTAAATTTAACCTAGTTCAGCGTTTCCCTGTGACACAGTTTGAAATAGTGTTGGGTTTTGTGTGTGTGCGTGTGAGATAACTGAAGATGTCTTCTATTTCGAATAAAGAGAAGACATAGTCTTGAATGATGCCTTGGCTTTTTCATTCTAGAAGTTTTTCAAAAGTTTCCTGTAACGAGTTCCAGTGGATTTCAGGGTTTACCATCATATTGAATGCACAACCTATAATTATCTTTTTTTTAATGAATGCGTAATTTGCATTCTTCCCTCTCATTTAATGCGAAATGAATTAGGAGAAAAAATTAACATTTTAACTTAATTTAAAATAGGTTTTATGTGATCGGCCCTGTCAGGGGGCAGGTCTGGTTTTCTGTTAGCAATTATTAAACAAAATAGATGAGCCCCCGTTGATAGAGGGAGGCTCTTCTGGGGGCAGACGGCTAACTCCCTGCTTTGTTTTCCGCTGCAGGCAGTGACCACGACCGCGGAGCCCGATGTGCACGGCAGGCGGGAAGGCCAGGCCGGCGGCCTCTGGGAGGAAGGTGTGCGCGAGGAGCCGGGGGACACGGAGGCGCGCGTGGGTCTGAACCGCGCTGCCCTGTGCCCGCGGGCTCCCGGCCCCCAGACCATGACCACGGCCCAGAACGGCCACGGGCGCGGAGCTGCGGTCCCCGGTCCCATCTCTGATCCCAAAGACCCCGGCATGGTGACCTACCCGGCGTGTCGCCGGGAGGCGCGGCTCAGCCCGGCCCGCCTCCTGCGCCTCTTCTCCGCCGGCGCGAACAGGACGCGCGCCGACCCCGAGCGGCCCCGGCCCGCCGGCCTCGTGGGCAGCTCCTCCACGTGGAACGCCCTGGCCTCCTTCCGGAAAATGGGGTCTTTCAAAAAACTGAAGACATCGGTCCTCCAGGGAATTCAGAATCGGGAGGGCTGGGACGCCGCCAAAGAGGGGGCCGAGGAACGCGACCTGGGCAAGGCGGTCCCCAACGGCACGGCGGCCGGAGCCCCCGCGGGCAGGTGCCCCCCGGGGCCGGGCTTCGCGTCCGACGGCTCGGACCCCGAGGACCCCGACGACGACGCCTTCGCACGCGGCGCTCTCCGGTCCCGCAGCATCCGCCGCGCCTACGGCCTGGGGCGCATTCGCCTCCTGGACCCGGAGCCGCCCGCCCCGGAGCCCGCGGCACGCGAGGCCCCGGCGCGGGAGCCCGAGAGGAACGGCGTCTGCAGGCGGAGCAAGAGTACGGACAGCCTGACCTTCCTCAAGAAGAGCTCCTTCCGGAGGAAGTCGGCCTCGCACCTGGCGGAGCTGCGGCGCGCGCCCGAGAGCGGGGCCCCGCGGAGGACGCTGAGCGGCTCGTCCGCGGACTCCGACAGCTCCGGCGGGGCCCCCGCGAGGCCCAGGCGCTGCAGGAGCCCGCTGCGGGCCCCGGACCTGGCCCGGGTGCTGCGGCTCGTGGGTGACGGCGCGGCCGGCCGGCCGGGGGACCCCGGGGGCGCCCCGCCCGGGCCGCGGCCGCACAGCCGGCTGCACGACGACTACTCCCGCCGTGCGGCCGCCGGCCCCGAGCGCGGGCGAAGGGGCGAGGAGCCCCAGGACCCCGGGCTGGCGGGTGCTGGGGGCTCGGCCAGTGACGCGGCTGCCGGAGGTGCCGTTCCTCGCGCCCCCGGCTCTTCCTCCAGGCCCCCGGCCCGGGAGGTGTCGGACAGAGGCTCCAAGGAACCGGGCCCTGGCGACCGGTCTCCCGTGGAGCCCGAGCCTCCTCTCGGTCCTCCGAGGCCCACCACGCCCAAGCCCCCCAGCCCTCGGAGCCCCGACGCAGCATCTGCCAAGTGTCCCAACAGCGTCAGCGCGCTGTCCCTGAGTTCAGTGGACAGCGAGGAAAGGGCAGAGGGGCCCGTCCAGAGGGAGCAAGGCCCCGGGTCCTTCCAGGATGCGGTGCAAACCGCCTGTGGCCTGGGCAGTGAGAACAGCGGCGCCGGCAGCCACCCGCAGCAGAGCCTCGGGGGGACGAACTGTCCAGAAGAAAAGACGGACGAGGTAAGGGCCGAGCGGGACATCCTTGGTGACCCGCCACTGCTTTATTTCCCGGGAGTTGAATTAGAAACGTGCGGCTTGATACCTGTCAACGCCTGAGTGTTGATGGTTCAAAGGAATTTTTATGATGGTTATTGTACTTATTTATTTTTTACTGGTAACTACATACTTTAATTTAAAAATAACCTATTTATCTAAAGTGGCATGTACTTATTTTTGAGTAGAACATAAGCGTCTCATGGATTGAATTCACTAATAACTGTCAAGGCTCCAAGAGCAATGGTCTTTTCATATCCTGTCAAGAATCCGGGCAACCTTACTGTGTAATTTTCACTTTATAAATGCATGCAGTAATGTTCCCTTACAGAGCTGAGAGCCGAGGAGGTAGATGCATGCATGTGTCCATATTGCAAATTGTTCTCTCCGTAAGTTCCTAGACTATCTCACAGGTATAAAGTGGTGCTTGCAACGGTTCCTTCCCACCGATCCCCGGATAGGACCTCAGTTCTGCCTTGCTGCCTGTAGATGAGTAATGACACAGCGAACTCGGAAGCCAAGGCAGCCTCTGGACTGTTTTTAACCTTTGCTTTACAGGGAGTCTTAGAAGGTAGAGCCTACCACACATCACTTAGAGGAGATCTAAAGCTGCCTCATGGGTCCCTGGGTAGCCAGAGAAGGGAGGCTGCCTCACCTTTCCTGGATCTGGGCTTGCACGGAGACCTGGGGCGGCCAAGTCTGTCTTCCAGAGGTCTTGTATGTTGATGACCACTTGCTCATTTGCATATTTCCAAAGAAGTCCATGGAACAGTTGTAAGGACACGGGACTAGGTGTCAGCCGTGAGAAGGACTCCCGACTCTGCTCTGGTTTGTGTTACTGATCAAGGCCTGAGCCCGTCTGAGCTTCACCTCTCCCTGGATGATGAGATGAAGTGTAATTCCTTACACCAAGCACCCCGTCCTGCCATACTGATGGTTCAGGACACCCCCCTCCTCCTTCAAAAGAGGGATTTGCCTAGTTCTAGAGGGTTCTTTATGCTAAAGGTGGAGATTTTATTTTCTGCTTAACAAAATCAGTAAAAAAAAAAAAATCATTAAAGTATTTTATTCCTGAGCACGTATTAACTAAACATATTCAAGAGTTAAGTTTCTAACTTAGTTACTTCCCAGGGTAACTTTTGACCATTATATACTTTTATTTGCATATTTGCTGTTCTTAGTTTATATCATTTAGCTTCTACCCACAAGGGATCACCAAAGAGAGAAAGCAGAAGGACACAAGTTATTAAGAGTGCATGCATGTTGATAATTCCGCGGATTGTCTTGAAGATACTCATTACATTTTGAGGTTGCATTCATTTCCGCAAAATTCTCACGTAGCACAACAAGCTTCCTCTTGTGCTTTTAGAGTAAATGTCAGAAAGAGAAAATATAGTGATGATTTTGCCCAGTTTGCATTGTATATATTGGTAATAGTTAGTGTTACTTGCAGAGAAGTACTTGCAAAATATAATCTGAAACGTCCTCTTTTATTTTGACATTTAGAAACAAAGTGCAAACAAAAGGAAACAAAAAGCACCTTGCGAAATGCAACAGTTCCAACCTTCATGGGTTAGAAGCAGTATTTATCAGTCTCATATAGCCTCCCATAAAACTAAATAACAGTCTTTACTATATTTTAATGTACACTGTTATTTTTTAATTCATTGAGAGCATGGTTCCACCTATATGTTTAAAGCTATTTTGAGCTGTGGTTATGGTTGAATTTTAAAAAGTTGAAACCTGTGTATATTATGATGTTATTTAAGATGCATATGCATCATGAAATTTTCAATAAGGGAGAATAATTTTTTAAATTTAGAATCATTTATTTGTAACATACTACTCTAAAAGGGACAAAACCTTTGAAAAACTGCACAGTTTAACAAGAATGTCCAAAAATAGCCCCCTTGGCGTTGTACTCCTGCCACCTAGTGGTAAACTTTGTTGTAACTACGATGATCTGGGGAACGAGACTGAAATTGTTACTTGGTTGTGAAATGCAGCTGAGCATTTATACCTGTTGCCCTATAAAGGTACAGACACAGGCCCTAGTTCCTGGTGGTGCTGACATGTACCATAGATGAAGCTCTTTTAAGTGATGAGAATCCATTGTAACTCCTTTACAGGGAGCTTAAGTCTTCTTTGGGTAAATGTTTCTAGTTCGGGTGGGGTCCCAGCTCTGCCTTCCAAAAGATGCCAAACGTGAGGCAAAAGCCCTTGAACTTCTCAGAGGTGGAATGTGCGAGAGCTTTCTGTGCCTTGGAGGTTTGTAAGAACCAAGGAAACCGTGGCTGACGGTCCACACTGGTGGACGTTGTCTGCTGGTCACTATCCATTTGATGATCTTTCCATCCTCGATTGACCTGACTTCTTCAGACAGTGGCCAGTTAAGGTCAGTTTTTTCCAAAACTGGTTGTTAACACTCACCATGTTGCAGGCTTCTGGAGGACTGTGAGATTTATATGTTTATTCAGTAACACGTCTCATCAAATTGTGGAGTACCTCCCAGGTGTAAGACACTCAGGTGTAGCTCTAAGGAATAGTGGGTGATGTCGAGGAAGATTATTGATTACCCAAGATGTATCTAAGTCATAGTAGAATATGAAGAATGGATTAAATTCCTCAGAAGAGGTAAAGCCATAATGCTGCGGGATTTCGCAGGAGTTGTGGTTCTTACCCACGTACCAAATCAAGGAAAGCTTAATAGGGGTGATCACATCTGACTTGAAGAAGGTGAGATTTCTGCAGGTAGTTATGGAGAGGAAGGTGGGGCATTTCAGTGGTCAGATGTACAGCGATTTTATGTGATTTGAGAGAACAGGATGTAACAGTTTGATCTGGTGTTGCGGAACCATCCCAGTTAAGATGAAATTGTTAGGTTCAGATCATGGACTCTTGGATTCCAGATAGTCTGTACGTTACTTGATAAGCATTGAGGAATCAAAGATGTTTCTGAATAGAGAAGGGCCAGGCTCAAAACTGTGTGTTGGGGAAGTTAATTCACCATCAGTAAAGAAGAAAACTAGCAAGGTGACCGGAGGGAAAACTGTCAGGAACTTATTGCCACAGAGATCTTGGAGGTAACAAGGCTCTGAAACATGGGGGAGGGAATCCAGTATGTGAGGGAGGACAGAGCGAGTGAAACAACACATAATACACAAAGCGCACCTTGTCACTCATTTATTACCTACCTGGGTGTGCCAGACACGGAAAAGAAAGAGTTAAAAAGCAAATGGGGGCTTCCCTGGTGGCGCAGTGGTTGAGAGTCCGCCTGCCGATGCAGGGGACTCGGGTTCGTGCCCCGGTCCGGGAAGATCCCACATGCCGCGGAGCGGCTGGGCCCGTGAGCCATGGCCGCTGAGCCTGCGCGGCCGGAGCCTGTGCTCCGCAACGGGAGAGGCCACACCAGTGAGAGGCCCGCGTACCGCAAAAAAAAAAAGCAAATGGCTCTTATTCTCCTGGGCTCGAAGTCCAAGTGGTAGATTGGGATATATAAGGGTAATTGTGATAACTAAAGTGTCAGGAGGAATGTACTAGGCGCCTTGGAGCAACACAGACAGGACAGGATTCTTAGCTCCGGGTGAAGAGGGCACGATATAGGGGGAAACGCCGGAGTGGGATCTTGAAGGAGATCAGGATGGGGATGCACCAGGTGGCAATGGAGGGAGAGCGGCAGGGCCTTCCAGTCCAGGTGGAAGCGTGGGGAGGGGGCAGGTGTGGGACACGGGGCAGGACTCAGCCAGGGGAGCGACCTGAGCTTCCTTTCCTCCGCTGTAAACTGGCAAGAGTGGCTGCCGGCTGCCCAGGGTCTTCGGGAAGGTTAAGAGGGTGATGCATGTGGAGTCCTTAGCTCCCAGCTCTGCTGTAGCGTGTCCACAGGAGGTGAGTCTGCTGTGCTCATTGCTGGACAGGGTGGCTGGGTGAGCGGGAGCGATGAGATTGGAGAGGCCCGTCAGCAAGATTAAGAAGGACCTCGCTGGGCCCCGCAGGGTGTGGACTTGACCTTGCAGGCTGTGGAAAGCCAGGGGAGTGTGAGGCAGGGACCACAGAGTGCGGCCGGCTACACAGAGAGGCTGGGGATGGGACGACCCTGGGGACAGACAGAGCCCCTCGATAGTCTAGTCCAGCGGTGATGAGCGCTGAACTAAGGCCATGGAAATGGGGCAGGGGCTGATTCCAAAGTGATTTTGCAGTTTATGTTTTTAATTAGCATTGGAGTGTTTGAGGGGAAAGTCAAAGGTGACTGCCGACGGAGAGGATACTGTTGTGTTGGGACCCAGAATCAAGCCCCAAAGACACTGGACCAGCGCTGAACTTATGTCCTCACCCAGCCCTTGCGCTAACACGATGGCAGCTCAAGGGGACCCTTACAGTTGGCTCCAGCACTCAAATGTTTGAGGGTCTTGTAGCTTTCTTCCTCAGGGACTTGTGCCCTCAAAATCGTCGGAAGCCCCCGCAGTATGCAGCCTTATGCAGTTGAGACGATTTGAGCGCTGGACTGGGAGACTTTAGTTCTGCGGGATGCACAGTGTCATTCCTGCGTGGGGCTTCGACCCGCCAAGGTCACCATCCCCGCCCCGGGCTGTCCGGCCTGGGTGCCTGGGGACTTCATGTGCTCCGCCGGCCCCCGTCCCCGGACCACTGCCCGCTTTTTGCTGCTGCCTCTGGAAAAGGAGGGGATTTCTGTGGTATCACCAGGTACACTGTCACTAAAATAAAGCCTCTCTCTAGCTTCTAGTACGGAATAATCACTCCAGTAGGTCAGGAGGAGCTAAATCAGGCCTATTTTCAGCGTGGATTAGGAACTCTGGAGCTTTACGATGCTCACAAGGGGTACTTCATACATAATGATGGTTCCGAGGTACTGTTTTTTCTGTAATTTAATCAGAGACACGGAAATATTGCATAATTTTGACTCATTGCGGATTAATTAGACATTACTCTCCAGGTTACTTAAATAGGTACTTGGGAGATTTAAGCAGTTCTGCTGGGGGTTAGAATTATCCACAGCTGTTTCACAGAGCCTAGAAATTCCAGAAAGATGAGGTTGCCTACATAGAGGTAAATGTAGTGACCCTAGAAAACCTGCCCAAGATTTTTAGGAGCTTTATTGAGGTATAATTTGCATGACAAAATTCACCAATGGTAGGTATACCTATATACCTGCGCAAGAGCCTAGTTTTTATAGAAATTACTGTAATAACCATTTGTAGTCAAGTATAAATGATATACTGTATCATATTTGCTATGAATTTTAAGCTTTCTAAAGTATATGAAATTCTTAAAAGAAATGATATGAACCAGTATTGCAGTGTATTTGTCACAGTTTTAGTATTTTTGCTTATTTGGTGCCTTGTTTTAATTTGTGGGTAACAAAGGCTTAATGAAGTTATGAAATGTAGAAAAGTAGTGTCCGTATTCTTTGCGGGAAATTTGAGCCTGACAATTAAGAACCTGATGGCAGTACATATGTTTTTCTCGTGTTCTGTTTTTCTCATCGTAAGCTTCCCTATGATAATCAAGAGGAAAGAGTGTCCGAGGTTGGGAATTGCTTTCCCGCTGGCCCGGTGACACACGTTCACTTTGATGTGTCTGCCACGACTGTCAGAAGGAAGGCCGTAGGCATGAGTTGACAGGAGCACATCAGCACAGTTTGTCACACGTCCCCGTATAAACCGAACGCTACCTCTGTTTCTCCCACCAGGGACAGTGTGAGGACACAAGGACCCTGAGAATGCTCCATTCATTCAGGAGGAGCACAGTGAAGCTGAGGGGAGGACTTCAGGGGGTCGCCCCCAGTTCAGGAATGGGGGCGGGGGAGCCTCAGGATTGGTTGCCTGCCAGCGATGCCAGCATTTCCGAGTGGTGGGGAGGCTCTCCGGTGTAGAATAGTCGGGCTTTGTAGGAGCGCTGCCCAAGTTCAAGTCCTGGCTTTGCTGCTAACCAGCTGTACGTCCTTAAGAAAAATACTTGACTTATTTAAGCCTCATTTCTTTAAAAATGGAGGTAATAATAGCTATCAGGAGTAAATGAAATAATGCATATAAGATACATACCACAGTGCCTGGAACATAGTAGAATATTATTAAGCTTAATATCATTATTATTAATCTTATAGTTTATGTTGTCATATTACAAACTATATTATTATATTACATATAGTATTATATATATTATTAAACAATATTATAAAAATTATATTGATATTAAAATTAAAATATTACTACATTACACGTTATATATTATAATTAAAGTTATACTATTGGCTATATTAGTAATCATTAATATTAACAATAAAGCATAAATATTAGCTTTTATCATATTCATTGTTGGTTAAAATTGCCGCCTTTGGTCAGACCCTTCAGTACAAACCAGTTAAATTCTGCAAATTACTTCCCATCTTGTAGCCCGAGTTTCTCACAGTTTGGAATCGGACCACCCAGGTTGCAAGGTAAAGGCACAGGTCCTGAGCCCCACCTGGGGCTACTGAATCAGAAGCAGTAATCTGGACCTTTAACACTATACCCAGGGAAATATCTCAGGCACTGAAGCTTGAGACCTGCTGTCCAGGCCGAGGCTCCTCTAGGTACTGATATCCTGTATGGTAGGTTTGGGCATTTCTCTTCCACATCTACCCCCGCCGACTCTTGGTTTAGGAAAGAGAGGCATTAACCCCTGAAAGAGTTAAACATGACTTGTAGTCCTGGTTTTCTCATTGGACTCTATTAACCGGATACGAATCTCTATAGAGTACAAACAGCAGTTCCCCAGGGATGAAATTAAAACCTTTCAAGCAAGAAGTAAATGGTGGAATAAAGAATTTGGTCTAAAATATGTTGATCAGAAATTGCTACACCCTCTCCTGGGGACTGGAGTTTTACCACCTCCCTTTGGAACTTGAAAAATGTCATTGGCTCTTACAACTAAAAGTATCAACAGCAACCACTCGTGTTTATCGGATGGTTTTTCAGTGAATAAAGATTCTTCTCAGCCACCCTGTCAAGAAGGTCAACATTTTTGGGTTTGGGTTTTTGTTTTTAAACAATGAATAAACTGAGGCCTGGAGAGGTTACAGGCCCCTCCCAAGCCCCACAGGGGCTGGTTTTTTTTTGTTTTTTGTTTTTTTTTGCGGTACGCGGGCCTCTCACTGCTGTGGCCTCCCGACGCGCAGGCTCAGCGGCCATGGCTCACGGGCCCAGCCGCTCTGCAGCATGTGGGATCTTCCCGGACCGGGGCACGAAGCCGTGTCCCCTGCATCGGCAGGCGGACTCTCAACCACTGCACCACCAGGGAAGCCCGGAGCCAGGCCTTTGATGGGGACCAAGGCCCAGGGGAAGTGTCTGCTGTGTGCAGACAGATTCTAACCATTTGCTGGTTTCCTGATCTTTGGTGGAATCTTTTCATCCTCCTTATCTGTAAAACAGAATTTAAAGTGTCCACCGCAAGGCTTTTAAGATTAAATGAGATGGGATCGGCAAAGGCCAATTTTCAAACACTGGTGTCATCGCTCTCCAGTGCATTTCCCCTCTTGACTCTGAGTCCAGCATCCCTTCCCCGGAGCTCGGGCCACCGCCTACCACAGCTGGCCCCTGCCCGGAGCAGAGTCCTTCCTCTTGCTTTTCCAGGTGGGGTTCGGCAGCTTAGGGTGGGCTGGGCAGCTCACTGAGGACCTTCATTCAGTCCCTTTTCTGGCAGTTTTGGTGGGTCACCCGATGGCACAGGACAGGAAGCTGCTGTGGACAGTGGAGGGCTCTGACCCCAGGGCCAGAGCCCTGTCGTGCCTGGAAGGGCAGAGCCTCGGGCGGGGAGCCTTAGACGCAGTGTGTGACTGATCCAGTCCCTAATGCACAGTATAAATGTTTTATATATTTACTTAGAGCAGGCTCCGTTGCAAGTCTGGATTTGTTTCTTCTCTTTCTGAAGTATAAATTATTCATCTGTAATTCTTTTTTTTGTTTTTGGCTGTACGCGGGCCTCTCACTGTTGTGGCTCCGGACGCGCAAGCTCAGGGCCATGGCTCACGGGCCCAGCCACTCCGCGGCATGTGGGATCTTCCCGGACCGGGGCACGAACCCGTGTCCCCTGCATCGGCAGGCGGACTCTCAACCACTGCGCCACCAGGGAAGCCCCATCTGTAATTCTTTTACTGCAGGTTTTGAACTAAACATCCTCGAGATCTTTTGCAGCATCACGCGTTCAATTCTCATGGAACACCTTGGTGCCGCCTCGTGGTCTTCCTTCCCTCCGGGGTGGCCCCTGTTCCCACAGCCCCAGGAGCTCTACCCAGAGCGCTCCTGGGGAACAGCAGATCTAATCAGGCTCGGGGTTTACTTGACTCCTCAGGTTCATGGGCTGGACGCTTTCAAGTGTAAAGGAGGGGGTGACAGAGTGTATCTGATGTCAGTGAGTGTTGCCGAGAGGAACAGCGGGTCCCCACGAAGCCCTCCCTCCTCTGACTTCCCTTTGGAGTGCTTTTCCCACCCTCCCGTCACCACGCCCTTGTCATCCACTGCTTCCTGTCATTGCGTCCCGGGCCCTTTTCTCCTCCCGATGCAGTGATGCTTCCCGCTGAGCCTAAAATATGGCAGAGAGACGTTTGAAAAGGCCTAAATCTTTCCTTTTACGCTCTGTTGCCAGCAGAGGAAACTTGTTGGTTAGAAAAGACGCATTACCTTGCCCCTCACGTGTCTGGTACCAAATAGGAGACTTTATTTTATTTTTATTTTTATCTTATCTAGTTATTTTTGGCTGCATTGGGTCTTCGTTGCTGCACGTGGACTTTCTCTAGTTGCGGCGAGCGGGGGCTACTCTTCGTTGCGGTGCACGGGCTTCTCATTGTGGTGGCTTCTCATTGCGGAGCACAGGCTCTAGGCGTGTGGGCTTCAGTAGTTGTGGCTCGCGGGCTCTAGAGCACAGGCTCGGTAATTGTGGTGCACGGGCTTAGTTGCTCCGCGGCATGTGCGATCTTCCTGGACCAGGGCTCGAATCTGTGTCTGCTACATTGGCAGGCGGATTGTTAACCACTGTGCCACCAGGGAAGTCCCAAATAGGAGACTTTAAAACAGGATTGTTGACAATGGGGGAAAGAAAATTGAAGTCGGCTTGTTTCCAGGGTACATGGAATTCGAATCGGTTATGAAAGAGACAGGAATGGGATGGTTGATTTCCTGATCTAAGATATTGCTATAGGTTTTGAGATATTTAGTTATCCTCAAGTGATAACTTAAGTTCATTTTTATAAAATCACGTATAAATGTAGGGTGAGGACAGCTTCCTTGCCACCCAGAACTGCTCACTTATTTGCTCCTTTGTCCACCAGTCACCCATTCATCCCTTGACCCATTCATGAAACTTTTTAAACGGCCAGTTTCCCAGGCTGCAGGCTCTGGGGGTGTCACAATGGTAGTGGATAATTTGGAAAGAATGTAAGTGGCTGCTGTCACGTGACAGCCGGATAAATAAATCAAGGCTATAAAAATACTGCAGTGGTTTTAACAGAGGCACAGGAAAGAGAGCTCAGAGCCCAGGGGAATTTATGAAGTTTCCCTGCAGGAGGTGATATTTCAACTGAATGCTGAAGGATAAAATTTCCAGATTGACAGGGTCCAAAAGGTATCGTAGCGGGAGCAGCCTTTCCCTCATTTCCAATTGCCTCAAGTGGTGTGGCTGGTGAATAATTGCGTGTGAAGACGGAGCTGGAAAGGCACATTGGATGAGGTTTTGAATGACCCCGGGTTTGTTCTGGGGTGACAGCCAGCCGCGATCTGATGTGTGTTTTAGTGGCAGGATGGAGAATGGGTTGGAGACAAGGAAGCGTTAGGAGACTGTTCCATGGGACGTGATGGACTAGATTCCTCCTGAGATTAACTGTAGCTGTGGTTGGGGAGGGAGAGGGAAACGTTGAGGGGCACCCAGCATGGGACGACTGGGTACCTGGGATCTCCTCAGCTAGAACACAGAGGCAGTCATGCCTGTGAAGATGCTATTCTGCACTCTACTCCAGTGGCCCTTAGTTTCCTTGATTCTAAAGACATTCTGGGCTGTTGATTTGGATATCTGTGCTGCCAACCGTGGCTTGAAATGCGTTGATGCTGGGAACACAGGCATCACCCTTCATTGTCCTCCACAGAGAGTAAGCTGGGCCCTGCTTCCCCTTCTCCTTTCCCCCTCACAGATACCAAAATCCACGAACGCTCAAATCCGTTACATACAATGGTGTATTATTTGCATATAACCTACTCACATTCTCCCATATACTTTAAGTCATCTCTAGATAGCTTTTATTTTTTGGCCATGCCATGCGGCAAGCGGGATCTTAGTTCCCCGACCAGGGATCAAAGCCATGCCCCCTGCAGTGAAAGCTCAGAGTCTTAACCACTGGACCACCAGGGAAGTCCCTTTCCCCCTCCTCCTGATTCCTCTCTCTCTCTGTACAAAGGAAGTCAGACAGCGTTAACAAAGTCTCATGTTCAAAAAGGTTTAGACCCAGCAAGGATCTCATTCAGATTTGACGGAGAAATTAAAACCTTTACAGACAAGCAAAAGCTAAGAGAATTCAGTACCACCAAACCAGCTTTACAACAAATGCTAAAGGAGCTTCTCTAGGCAGGATACACAAGAGAAGGAAAAAACCTGCAATAACAAATGCAAAACAATTAAGAAAATGGTAATAGGAACATACATATCAATAATTACCTTAAATGTAAGTGGATTAAATGCCCTAACCAAAAGACATAGACTGACTGAATGGATACAAAAACAAGACCCGTATATATGCTATCTACAAGTGACCCACTTCAGACCTAGGGACACATACAGACTGAAAGTGAGGGGATGGAAAAAGATATTCCATGCAAATGGCAATCAAAAGAAAGCTGGAATAGCAATTCTCATATCAGACAAAATGACTTTAAAATAAAGACTATTACAAGAGACAAAGAAGGACACTACATAATGATCAAGGGATCAATCCAAGAAGAAGATACAACAATTGTAAATATTTATGAACCCAACATAGGATCACCTCATTACATAAGGCAAATGCTAACAGCCATAAAAGGGGAAATGGACAGTAACACAGTCATAGTAGGGGACTTTAACACCCCTGTTTCACCAATGGACAGATCATCCAAAATGAAAATAAATACGGAAACACAAGCTTTAAATGATACATTAAACAAGATGGACTTAATTGATATTTGTAGGACATTCCATCCAAAAACAGCAGAATACAGTTTCTTCTCAAGTGCTCATGGAACATTCTCCAAGATAGATCATATTTTAGTTCACAAATCAAGCCTTGGTAAATTTAAGAAAATTGAAATCATATCAAGTATCTTTTCTGACCTCAACACTATGAGACTAGATATCAGTTACAGGAAAAAATCTGTAAAAAATGCAAACACATGGAGGCTAAACAATACACTACTAAATAACCAAGAGATCAGTGAAGATATCAGAGAGGAAATCAAAAAATACCGAGAAACAAATGACGATGAAAACACGATGACCCAAAACCTGTGGGATGCAGTAAAAGCAGTTCTAAGAGGGAATTTTATAGCAATACAATCCTACCTCAATAAACAAGAAAAATCTCAAACAACCTAACCTTACACCTAAAGCAATTAGAGAAAGAAGAACAAACAAAACCCAAAGTTAGTATAAGGAAAGAAATCATAAAGATCAGAGCAGAAATAAATGAAATAGAAACAAAACAATAGCAAACATCAATAAAACTAAAAGCTGGCTCTTTGAGAAGAAAAATAAAATTGAGAAACCTTTAGCCAGACTCATCAAGAAAAAGAGAGAGAGGACTCAAATCAATAAAATTAGAAATGAAAAAGGAGAAGTTACAATGGACACCACAGAAATACAAAGCATCCTAAGAGACTACTGCAAGCAACTCTATGCCAATAAAACGGACAACCTGGAAGAAATGGACAAACTCTTAGAAAGGTATAACCTTCCAAGACTCAACCAGGAAGAAATATAAATATATAAACAGACCAATCACAAGTAATGAAATTGAAACTGTGATTAAAAATCTTCCAACAAACAAAAGTCCAGGACCAGATGGCTTCATAGGCGAATTCTGTCAAACATTTAGAGAAGAGCTAACACCTTTCCTTCTGAAAGTCTTCCAAAATATAGCAGAGGGAGGAACACTCCCAAACTCATTCTACGAGGCCACCAACACGCTGATACCAAAACCAGACAAAGATACTACAAAAAAAGAAAATTACAGACCAATATCACTGATGAATACAGATGCAAAAATCCTCAACAAAATACTAGCAAACAGAATCCAACAGCACATTAAAAGGATCATACACCAAGATCAAGTGGGATTTATCCCAGGGATGCAAGGATTCTTCAATATACACAAATCAATCAATGTGGTATACCATATTAACAAATTGAAGAATAAAAACCATATGATCATCTCAATAGATGCAGAAAAAGCTTTTGCAAAATTTGACACCCATTTATGATAAAAACTCTCCAGAAAGTGGGCATAGAGGGAACCTACCTCAACATAATAAAGGCCATATGCGACAAACCCACAGCAAACATCATTCTCAATGGTGAAAAACTGAAAGCATTTCCTCTAAGATCAGGAACAAGACAAGGATGTCCACTCTCACCACTATTATTCAACGTAGTTCTGGAAGTCCTAGCCATGGCAATCAGAGAAGGAAAAGAAACAAAAGGAATACAAATTGGAAAAGAAGTAAAACTGTCACTGTTTGCAGATGACATGATACTATACATAGAGAATCCTAAAGATGCCACCAGAAAACTACTAGAGCTAATCAATGAATCTGGTAAAGTTGCAGGATACAAAATTAATGCACAGAAATCTCTTGCATTCCTATACACTAATGAAAAATCTGAAAGAGAAATTAAGGAAACACTCCCATTTACCATTGCAACAAAAAGAATAAAATACCTAGGAATAAACCTACCTAGGTAGACAAAAGACCTGTATGCAGAAAAGTAAGAGACACTGATGAAAGAAATTAAAGATGATACCGACAAATGGAGAGATATACCATGTTCTTGGATTGGAAGAATCAACATTGTGAAAATGACTATACTACCCAAAGCAATCTACAGATTCAGTGCAATCCCTATCATATTAGCAATGGCATTTTTTACGGAACTAGAACAAAAAAATCTTAAAATTTGTATGGAGACACAAAAGATTCTGAATAGCCAAAGCAGTCTTAAGGGAAAAAAATGGAGCTGGAGGAATGAGACTCCCTGACTTCAGACTATACTACAAAGCTACAGTAATCAAGACAATATGATACTGGCACAAAAACAAATATAGATCAATGGAACAGGATAGAAAGCCCAGAGATAAACCCATGCACATATGGTCACCTTATCTTTGATAAAGGAGGCAAAGATATACAATGGAGAAAAGACAGTCTATTCAATAAGTGGTGCTGGGAAAACTGGACAGCTACATGTAAAAGAATGAAATTAGAACACTCCCTAACACCATACACAAAAATAAACTCAAAATGGATTAGAGACCTAAATGTAAGAGCAGACCCTATAAAACTCTTAGAGGAAAACATAGGAAGAACACTCTTTGGCATAAAGCACAGCAAGTTCTTATTTGATCCACCTCCTAGAAGAATGGAAATAAAAACAAAAATAAACAAATGGGACTTAATTAAACTTAAAAGTTTTTGCAAAGCAAAGGAAACTACAAATAAGACGAAAAGGCAACCCTCAGAATGTGAGAAAATATTTGCAAATGAATCAAGGGACAAAGGATTAATCTCCAAAATATATAAACAGCTCATGCAGCTCAATATTAAAAAAACAAACAACCCAATCCAATAATGGGCAGAAGACCTAAATAGACATTTCTCCAAAGAAGACATACAGATGGTCAAGAAGCATATGAAAAGCTGCTCAACATCTCTAATTATTAGAGAAATGCAAATCAAAACTACAATGAGGTATCACCTCACACCAGTTGCAATGGGCATCATCAGAAAATCTACAAACAACAAATGCTGGAGAGGGTGTGGAGAAAAGGGGAACCCTCTTGCACTGTTGGTGGGAATGTAAATTGATACAGCCACTATGTAGAACAGTATGGAGGTTCCTTAAGTAAGTAAAAATAGAACTACCATATGACCCAGCAATCCCACTACTGGGCACATATGCTGAGAAAACCATAATTCAAAAGACACATGCATCCCAATGTTCATTGCAGCACTATTTACAATAGCCAGGTCATGGAAGCAACCTAAATGCCCATCGACAGATGAATGGATAAAGAAGATGTGATACAAATATACAATGGAATATTACTCAGCCATAAAAAGGAATGGAATTGGGTCATTTGTAGACACGTGGATGGATGTAGAGACTGTCATACAGAGTGAAGTAAGTCAGAAAGAGAAAAACAAATACTGTATATTAACGCGTGTTTGTGGAACCTAGAAAAATGGTACAGATGAACCGGTTTGCAGGGCAGAAATAGAGACACAGATGTAGAGAACAAACGTATGGACCCCAAGGCGGGAAAGTGGCGGGTGGTGGTGTGATGAATTGGGAGATTGGGATTGAGATGTATACACTAATATGTATAAAATGGATAACTAATAAGAACCTGTTGTATAAAAAGAGGAGAAGTTTGAAAAAAAAAAAGATGTGGCACGTATATACGATGGAATATTACTCAGCCATAAAAATAAATGAAATTGAGTTATTTGTAGTGAGGTGGATGGGCCTAGAGACTATCATACAGAATGAAGTAAGTCAGAAAGAGAAAAACAAATACCATATGCTAACACATATACATGGAATCTAAAAAAAAATGTTCTGAAGAACCTAGGGGCAGGACAGAAATAAAGATGAAGACGCAGAGAATGGACTTGGGGACATGGGGAGGGGGAAGGGTAAGCTGGGGCAAAGTGAGAGAGTGGCATGGACATATATACACTACCAAATGTAAAATAGATAGCTAGTGGGAAGCAGCCGCATAGCACAGGGAGATCAGCTCAGTGCTTTGTGACCACCTAGAGGGGTGGGATAGGGAGGGTGGGAGGGAGGCACAAGAGGGAGGAGATATGTATATGTATAGCTGATTCACTTTGTTATACAGCAGCAACTAACACACCATCGTAAAGCAATTATACTCCAATAAAGATGTTTAAAAAAAAAAGGTTTAGAAAAACAGTGGGCTTCTGACATTCAGCTCTAAAACATGGTTCTTGAATTTGGAATATTCAGTTGTCCTCAGCCATTAAACAATTTCTAAAGAGGAAAGCAAGTTCATTTTTATAAAATCATGCTTTTTATTAATTGAAAGCAAAGTTTGAGTAGACCTCTCTATACTTCATCATGTGTTTCAGATAAAATACATTTTGACGTGGAGTCATTATGTGCATTTATTTCATATGATGGTTTTAAACTGTCTCTTCACTTTTCATGAGTCCACACGTAAAACAACAACCTACAATTCTATCATTTCTCTACCTGGATGTCAAACTAGCATTGTGCTGCTGTTGATTTTGAGATGGTAGGATGGTGGGGTTTTAGTTAAGCCCAGAAATGGAATTCCTGTGAATGATTTATTACAAAGGCAGGGGAGGGGGGACTTCCAGAGCCCAGCTTTTTCATAGTTACTATTAAGGGTTTTTTTATGCTCAGAGAACTGGGCAATCAGTAGTAAATTAAGTGTCCGCATGCGCATTAATATTTGCTTTTTTTTTTTTTTTTTTTTTTGCGGTACGCAGGCCTCTCACTGCTGTGGCCTCTCCCGTTGCGGAGCACAGGCTCCGGACGCGCAGGCTCAGCGGCCATGGCTCACGGGCCCAGCCGCTCCGCAGCATGTGGGATCTTCCCGGTCCGGGGAACGAACCCGTGTCCCGCTGCATCGGCAGGCAGACTTTCAACCACTGCGCCACAGGGAAGCCCAATATTTGCATTTTTAATGAATTACTTATTCTGCCTGTCAAACAAGTTACAAAGGCCGTAGGCTCACAAACTCATTTCGGCACATTTTATCATCAATTTTCCACATGTTAGGACAACTGAAGTATCTATTACCACCACTGTGCTCTCCAGGGAGACGAGAAGCATTAATTGCTTATGTATTTTAAACAAGTGGCCTGAATCCAAGGGACAAGGCCACTGCTTTCCAGATTACAATAGTTTCTCTCTTTTGTTTTTTTCGAATTTTTAAAAGCTACGTCAGAATTACTGATGCACGTATAATCCGATTCCATAAAAATCAGAGCAGCTTTCGGCTGGCCATTTGCGTTTTTTTTGCTGTTGGAATTCTAACAGCCACTAAAGATTCTTACAGCTTAAAACCTGGCATCTGAAATGACAGCTGCAGCACAGTGGTACGAATGTAGAACGTAACCCAGCGTTCATAGCTGCTTTGCCTGTAGAAAAGCTGTGCAAGGAATAACCCAGTAAAGTACGTTCTACTCTCCCATCTGTTTCTTGCTCGGGCCCATCCAGAGCCAGGCGAAGTCCACCCCTGGGGCCTGAGAAGGGGAGAGATGGGCTGATAATGATGCCTGTCTCCTCCCAAGGCGGCCCTGAACCGGAGAAGCCAGTGGTGGGTGGAGCTGAGCCATTGAACAGTCATGGTTTTAGGGGGTCGTTCGCTAAGCGGAGGGCGTTTGGCCACTTAACTTATTTCAGAACCAAGTCAGCGGCTGCCCCTCCCCGCTCCTCCTTCCTTGGGCATTTTCGCTCTTACAGAAGTCCCTCTTCAACGCTGATTGTTCCTTAACTCACCCAAATGATGCCAGAAAAGATCCACGACCCCCTGAAAGAGTTCGGGGTTTGGGTTAGGAAGCCTGTGTGGTAGGAGGTGTGTCCAGTGCGACTCACCTTCTGTCAGGATGATCCCCAACTGCTACCGCTAAGGACAGTAAGAGAAAAGGCAGCTGTGGAGAGAGGAAGGCTATTGCACTGCTTGTTCTAAAGACTAAGGACCAGAAACCTAGTAGGATTCCGTACATGAAACAAAACCGATTCTATTTGAGGTCCAGGTATGGTGGGTGAAGGGAAAGTTTTAGGCTCGGAGGAGAAGAGAGCAGGAAGCGAGCAGAGAAGCCAGTGGAGGTGAGAGGCTGCGGGGGCGGCGGGGATGGAGGGGGCGGCGGATGCGCTGTGCTCGCTGCCGGCAGGGGAAGGGGTCACAGGGCAGGGTGGACCGCACGCGGAGGGATGTGGGCGTGATGGAGCAGCGTCACGCCGTCTAGTGTTTAGGGAAGTTGCCGCAAAGGCTTTTCACCATAAACCATAAAACGCACTGGCATTTTTCTTCCCTGCAGCTGCAAAGGGAGGGCTCGTGTCTGCGGGCCTTGCAGAGGTGACATCAAATGAGGTGCCCGAACTCTCTCCCTTCAGCCCATCGCCTGCTCTGTCACTGGCTTCTCAGCTCCAAAATGGGGGGCATAATGTCCTCCTGACTGATCTGAACATACAACTCTAGGTAGATGTGAAAGCAAGTTGATGACAATTTCAGATTTGTAGGTACAAATCTCTAGTTAAAAGATAAATAAGCCCCAGGGGTGGACACAGTGGTGACGCTTGTCAACCCTGCTGTTCAGTAAATTTGAAAGTTGCTAAGAGACTAGACCCTAAAAGGTCAAAGGGGAAGAGAAAGCTCTTTTTCCTTCTTGTTTTGTATCTGTATGAGATGACAGACATTAACCAAACTTGCTGTGGTGATCATTTCACAATATATGTGAGTCAGATCGTTATGTTTCACACCGTGAACTTAAACGGTGCTGTATGTCAAGTCTATCTCAGTAACACAGGGAGAAAAATAATTTTTATGTAAATGTAAGATATTATCCCTTTGGTCTTAAAAGTAACCAAAAAAGGGAAAAAATTGTATTAGGGCTCAAACTTTTCTCTTTCTAAATGTGTAAATGTGTCCTTGTTCTTGGCTTCAGTGTCTCAAAATACGGTAGTTGATCTGGGATCTTACGAGTTCCCTCCTCACTTAAATTCCTGGGACACGTGTTGACCACACACCCCATTCCCGGGACTCTCCCGAGCCGAATGTAACGGGCCTGCACAGGTGCTCTTTTATTATGACGGATTCATGTTCGCTGAAGGGAAATAAGGTAATGATGTGCAGCTCTGAACAGTGAGATGCTACTATTCTGATTTTATAATAAGTAAGGTCTAAAGTGTCATTTTCTGGAGTTGGAGCCCACCACTGGCCCCGCAGTCTACTCTGAAGTGATATTATGTGAACTAGGAGTTTGTTTTTTTTTATTGGAGTATACTTGATTTACAGTGTTGTGTTAATTTCTGTTGTACAGCAAAGTGAATCAGTTATATATATATATATTTACATTTTTAAAATATTCTTTTCCATTATGGCGTATCACACGATATTGAATATAGTTCCCTGTGCTCCACAGTAGGACCTTGTTGTTTATCCATTCTATATGTAATAGTTTGCATCTGCTGACCCCAAACTCCCAGTCCATCCCTCCCCCAAACCCCTCCACCTTGGCAATCACAAGTCTGTTCTCTATGTCCATGATTCTGTTTCATAGATAGGTTCATTTGTGTCATATTTTATATTCCACATATAAGTGATATCATATGGTATTTGTCTTTCTCTTTCTGATTTCACTTAGTATGATAATCTCTGGGTTCATCCATGTTGCTGCAGATGGCATTATTTCATTCTTTTTTATGGCTGAGTAGTATGCCATTGTATATAGGTACCACATCTTTTTTTTTTTTTTTTTTTTTTTTTGCGGTACGCGGGCCTCTCATTGCTGTGGCCTCTCCCATTGCGGAGCACAGGCTCCAGATGCGCAGGCTCAGCGGCCATGGCTCACGGGCCCAGCCGCTCCGCGGCATGTGGGATCCTCCCAGACCGGGGCACGAACCTGTGTCCCCTGCATTGGCAGGCGGACTCTCAACCACTGCGCCACCAGGGAAGCCCCCACATCTTCTTTATCCATTCATTTGTTGATGGACATAGATTGCTTCCATGTCTTGGCTATTGTGAATAGTGCTGCTATGAACATAGGGGTGCAGGTGTCTTTTTGAATTATAGTTGTCTGGATACATACCCAGGAGTGGGATTGCTGGATCATATATGATAAATCTATTTTTAGTTGTCTGAGGAACCTCCATACTGTTCTCCATAGTGGCTTCACCAACTTACATTCCCACCAACAGTGTAGCGGGGTTCCCTTTTCTCCACACCCTCTCCAGCATTTTAAACTAGGAGGTTTTAACTTATGTTCATCCAAGGACTACATCAGTGGAAATCAGGAGGTGGGGATTTTATTATTTTCACACTGAAAGATAGCATTTCCTTCTATTATGAATGTAGGCATCAAACCAGAGCAATTTTAGCAACACCTGTGATATAATCGCCATGGAAATCACAGACCTTTTTCACATCTTATGACAGTTTTTGCTGATATTCTTAAAATTTCTCGTACTCCTCAGTACAGTACTTCAAAGTGTGACAGCTTTTAGACCCATCTCCAGTCCTCTTAATTCATATTACCTATACTACTATATCAAGATTCTTTTAATATTTTGAAAATTGCGTTTCAAAATAATCAGCTTCATTCATAATACTATCTTGTCTTTTTCTGTAAATGTTTAATGTGTATATATTTTTTTCATTGAGGTATAGTTGAGGTACAATAGTACATAAATTTCAGGTATATAGCATAGTGACTCACGATTTTCAAAGGTTATATTCCACTTATACTTATTATATAATATTGGCTGTATTCCCTGTGCTGTACAATATATCCTTGCAGCTTACTTATTTTATATATGGTAGTTTATGTCTCTTAATCCCCGCCCCCTATCTTGCCCCTCCCCCCCACTGGTAACCACTAGTTTGTTCTTTCTGTGGGTCTGTTTCTTTTTTGTTCTATTCACTAGTTTTGTTTTATTTTTGAGATTCCACATAGAAGTGATATCATACAGTATCTGTCTTTCTCTGTCTGACTTACTTCACTTAGTATGATAATCTCTGGGTCCATCCATGTTGCTGCAAATGGCAGAATTTCATTCTTTTTTATGGCTGAATAGTATTCCATTTTGTGTGTGTGTGTGTGTGAGTGTGTGTGTGTGTGTGTGTGTATCACATCTTCTTTATCCCTCCATCTGTCGATGGAATACACGTTTTATCTCATGCATTTAAGATGAGATTTTGAGAAGCGGTCTGTGGGTTCCCCAGGCACAGTTGTCAGAGCCTCTCATAACTGCCGTCTCCTCTCCGCTCCCTCCAAACACTCGACAGCCAAGGGCTGGAAAACCTACAGAGTTCTGTTTTCCTTCTGTAATGGTACACGCCTTGGATGCAGGTGGCCGAGCAGAAAAGGCAGAAATTTTGAAATCGGACAGACTGGGGTATAAAATGGGCCCCTCCCCTTTCTGGCTCTAGGAACGTGAGCAAGTAATTTTATTTATTGTAGCCCTAGTGTCCTGATAAGTAAAATGTGGCCCCTACCTCGTAGGGTGGTGGTGAAGATTAAATACGGTGACGCGCCTGGTGTGGTTCCAGCAGGTCACAGCTGTCGTTACGTAACCTTGTTCCACGGTCTCTGCCACATGCACTGTCAAGATGCTTCTCCTTCCCCCTCCAGCCCGGTGCCTCTGCTGGGTCCCCTGCGGAACCCAGGACCCTGACAACCTGTGAAAACCTGACTTTGCTCATTGTGCTCATCTGTATCTTCACGGTGCCTCTGGCTCATCCGGAGGAAGGTCTCCTTGCTTTAGTTTATTTTATTTTTTAATCTTCACGTGGTCAGAATATGCTTTTTGCCTGTAATATTTTCTTCTGAGTTACCTTGCTGTGCTGCTTCCCTGGAGCTACTGTAACAAATTACCACGGGGGCTAAGACAGCTGACATGTATCCTCGTTGCTGCGGAGGCCAGATGTCTGCAGTCATGGCTGGGCAGGCGGGGCCCCACCCCTGGAAGCCCAAGAGGTGGACCCCCTGCCTCTTCCAGCCTCGGGGTTCCCTGCAGGCTCCTCGGATCACGGGTGCATGGCTCTCATCTCTGTCTCGGGCCGCGCATCTTTCTTCCTCTTGTCTCTGTGTCCACATTTCCCTCCTCTTCCAGGGACGCCAGCCATTGGATTAGGGCTCATCTACTAGTATGACCTCATCTTAACTCCACTGCACCTGCAGACTCCGTACCTGCCACTATGGTCACATTCACAGGTATGGGGGTGAGGACTCCCAGTAGATCTTCAGGGGACACAGTTCAACCCCAGCTCTTGCTGTCGGTCCTGGAGACTCAACGTTAGACGGGGTTCTGAAGGGACGTGTGTGGGATCAGTGTTTTTCCCTCAGGTTAATGATTCACTTTCCCTGTGGTTTCAAAATATGTTTTGAAGTGTCTAAGCAGAGGTAATGAGATCTATTTTGCCTTTTACTTTTGTAACGTAAAGGAGGGAATCTTGCATAGAAGAAAAAAATGCAAACTGCCCCTCAACTAGGGAAAGTATTTTAAAACTATGCTGGGAAGCAAGAATTAACGAGGCCACGGACAGGTCTGTTCACAGACGTTGGTGACTTGGGTGTGAATTGGTCCCGGGTGGGTCTGCGCTGGGCTGCTGGGCTGTGAGGAGAATCTGGGCTAGCAGAGCTCTGGCCCAGCCACTTACACCCAATGAGAGTGTGTTTAAAGAAGGAAAAAACTCTCGGAGGGCGTGGATGTGGTCACCTGCTGTCCCTTCACAGCGTCTGGGGCCACTGCCTATAGCAGAGTCTGGGATAGGTCCTGGCTCGTTGGGTGTGGAGCGTCCTTTGCTGGGTGTTTGTATTTCCGGGAAGAGTCGCACTCAAGCTGTGTTCCCTGGGACGAACCAAGGGTGTATTTCAGAAGCACATAATGTTTGCTAAAAGAAGATTCAGTTTTAGAATTTGCAGGAAAGTTCACATTTGTTTTATTTGAATGTACCTGTCTTCTGGCAAAGCCTCACTGTTTGAATGTGAGCTTAAATCTGAGGGATTTTCCCCCATCCCTCTGTCCCTCCTTCTGTACTTTTGCTTTGAATAAAATGGACGTTTCAGTTTTATATATTATGATTCTATTAACTAATTCCTGCACCTCCTGGGGCATCTGGTACCACTCGGAAGGCATGCTGTCTCCTTTCAGGTCTCGGGTGGGGCTGTACGGTACTGATGTGTCACACGAGAATCATGGTTGGTTCTCCTCGTGCTGCCCTGTGGGCACGAGGCTTTACGCAGTCAGTGTCTGATTTCCTGACCTCTGCACGCCTTCCTTTACCCGCCCCCATCACTTCCTGGAGCCTGTTTGCTCTCAGAAGGATTTGTTACCTGAGCAACTAAGACAACTGCTGGTTTTCCTAAACCCACGTCTCCTTCTCTCTCTCTCTTTTTTTTTTTTTTTGGCATCAATGAGGAAAGCAGGCTGGAGGTTGCATACGTACAAAAAAAAAAAAGAACCCACAAAACCCCACCACCAACAACAAAAGCAACAACTGCACATAGATTTGTGACCAATTTATTGCCTGCAATTTTGTTGTACTGTTTTTCTAGCATGTTGTTTCCCAACCTTTTTATCACTGGGTGATGATATAAATGGGTTTATTCTCACTGTGCTTAAGTTGTCTGTGCCGTTTGATTTAGTAATTGAGTTAAACAATCCATAATAGCCTGTTTTTTATATGTATGTACTGCAAAAAAACAATATTAACTTTTCCATGATTACTCTCATTTTCCCACGGTGTCAGAGGAAAATGTTTTAATACACCCTCTTATACATTCTTTTCTGGAGGTGTGTGAATTAAACTGACAGAAGACAGATTTTTATTCATGTGAGTAAGTGGGAGTTCACAGGAAACTGTGGTTCCAGGATGTGGTTAGCCCTGGGAGCTTACAGAACATCTTAATAGGGGAAAGCGGGTGGAGAAAGGCTCTCACGGGAAAGCAAGTGACTTTTGGGAAAGATTAGGGGCCTGTAGGTGAACAGCTGGGAGACAGGGTAGTTTTGTGCCTGCGTCTGTTTCGGTGAGGGCTTCTCCTCTCAGTGACAAGAGCCAATCTTCCCTGGCTGGAAGAAAGAGAATCCCGTCCCAAGGGAGGGGACTTATGACCACTGAGTTCTGCTTTCACGCAGAAGAAAACCCTGTTCTTAAGCGCCTTCCACTCACAATGGTGTTTATGCTACAGTGGTGTGTTCTGGACTCTGTCCCTGGTGACTTGAATTAAAGACAGTGGTCCAAGCTGTAAGAATCAAATCCGCAGGTAGCAAGGGAGTGGTGTTTGCTAGAGCCCTCTGTCTCTCGAGCAGAGGTGACTTGGTATATGGGAAGTGTCGTGGCTTAGTGGGGACAGAGGTTACAAGGCCCATACCTGGTGTCTCTGTTGCCGCTAGCTGGCTGCGTGGCCCTGGGCAAGTCACCTCACTTCCCCGGGTCTCAGCTTGGAAACACGGGACCTGCATTTCTGGTCTCAGTTGCCACTGACTGGCGAGAGCCCAGAGTCCCTGGGCCACTGCTCAGGGCAGGGTTGCAGGGGGACATCCGCCCCGCTGGGCGCTTGGCCAGGGTGGCCCGCTCTGCCTGCCCTGCAGTCACATGACTTGCCTGGTTAGCACAGCCCTCTCCGGGCTGGGCTCTGTTCTATTTTCACTTGGTTGTTACAGGATGTCTCGGGACGGAAGAGCGGAGGGTACGGGGCTCGCGGGACTGCGCCTGCACGCTCTCTTGCCCCCCTCCCTCCCACAGAGCCCGCAGCGGCCTCCCCTGAGCCCAGACTTGGAGGACACGCTGGGGGAGAGCTCGTCTCCGGGTAGGCTGAGGCCTGGGACGGTTGTTCCCTGGCACAGTGTTTTAAGAGCAGCGATCCACCAGGGCCGATGCGGGTGGCCCTCTGACTCACCGTGGTCGCAGCTCATCCTCCCAGGTCCCAGGAGGGGACAGGGGCTGAAGCAGGCCTGCAGACCTGAAGCACCTTGCCTGGGCCTACAGAGCCAGCTGGGGGCCCAGCCGGATTTACACAGAAGTCTGCCCATTTCCACACCTCGTGGTCTTTTTCCTAGTGCATTGCCTTTGCCTCTGAAAAAGTTACTTGAAAACTTAGGAAGTCTTGCCGACTTCAGGGCTGCAGACTCTCCAGCTGTGGGATCGTCTAGTCTGGAATCTGAGATGTTGAAAGGGTAGTGGTGACCAGTCCCAGCGCACACAGCCAGTTTGTCGGCTGATCTTGTCCTTGGAGCCCCTGGTTCAGTGCTCGCCCCAGCAGACTAAGTCCCCAGGTGTGAGTACCGTGCTGAGCAGCCCAGGCTTGAACCTCTCGAAGCACCTTCTGTCTGTGAATGTAGCTGAGAGAAGGGGCCTCAGGTTGCCAAGTGCAGCCTTAGGGCCCTTTCTCCTACAGGCCTGCGTTACCCTGCCTGTTGTTATGTATATTTGGGGAGACACCCGCTATAGTTAAAAGTCCTTTTTGTTAACTCACCGTGGTGCTGATTTTCTCAGTATCTTGTATCATGGCTCATCATGGGTCACCAAACATCACTAATGAAATTAGGGTTTTAATTCAGCCTCCGATTAAAGACACGTTTGCTTCTTCTCATCCACGTCTCGGTCACATCTTTCTGGTACGCAAACAACTTGGGGGGCTGGGGAGGGGTCGGGGACGTCTGGCTCGTACCTTTTCTTTACCCTCCTGGAAGTCGCCCTCACCTAACTTTTTCGCATTTGAAAAGGTTGTGACCGAGGGGTCCTGGAGGCGGACCTCCGCACCAGAGGAAGAGAGGCTGGAGGCTCAGAGGGTCCCCAGGAGGAGATGCGGACCCGGGAGGAGGTCAAGGCCCCGACCACTCTCTGACTACGGCCAGCCGGTCAGCCTAAGTCTGTCCATCCCTGAAGATGCGATCGCCGTAGACCCCCAGAAAGAGGACCCAGAGGACGGTGACCAGCAGCCCTGCGGGGCCCCCATCGACCCTGCAGACCAGACCCCTGCTGGGGGCTGCCCCCGGGGGGCGCCGAGAAGACGCCCCATCTCCGTGATCGGCGGGGTCGGCTTCTATGGGAGCAGCCAGGCGGAGGAGGGGGAGGCCATTCTGCCCCAAGTAAGCTCGGGCGCGCTGCCACCAAAGCCACTCAGCCCTCCAGCCGCCTGGCCTCTGTCCTCTGGCTGCAAACTTACCGGGAAACTTAACGCTTTCCTTTCTTCTCTCTGCCTCGAGGATGACGTCATCTGCTCACAGCCTTTCTTCCTGACTTTGAAAACATGCATGAATTAGAACTAACCCACTGACATTTGGATGTTTCTTACTAATCCTCTTTCTGGGATCTTGAATAATACGGGAAACCGGTTTGCTGTTTGTTCTGAATCGTCTGGGGAAAGTAGCCTTGCATATTTAGTGAGCTTCCTGAAAGAAGAAATCTGGAAAGAGAAAGTGTCGCTTATCCTTAAAATGTAAAGATACGAAAAAGATAAACCAATTTTTTTCTAGAGATGAGAAAATATTTTTTCCTACCATTTTCTTACTCTTTGCACGTCAGTTGCAGCTTCGTAACTGTTTTGACAATAGGTTAAAATCTTACTATTATTCTCTTAGTATACTTTAGTAATTCAACAAGTGTTTATCAATTACCCAGAGAGCCCTTTGAAGCTACAAAACATTTAAATAAAGGCCCTGTTCCGAAGGAGTTTCTATTATTTGGTGAGACTCATACCCCAGCCATGGTCCAGGGTTCACAGAACCATACATGACTAGTGCCAGTTTCATTTTTTTTTAAACTTGCCAGTTGATATCACAGCCCATAAATTCTCTTAAAAGGGCAGTTCTATATTGGTATTGGATTTTATGTTTACATTCTCCCTATAAGCCCAGCACAATGCTTATTTATAGCAAATACCCAAAAACCTCTTGCTTAATTGAACTAAACTGAACTGAATTTTTAAGGTAAAAAACAAATTATGTTGAAGAATACCTCAAACTTTTTGTTGTGTTAAGATGCTCTGCATGCTAGGAAATAATTCTGGAAGGCGGCTCTGCTCACCAGTGTATCACCAGTGCCACACAAGAAGTAATTCTGAACGAAAGCCAACTGTAATCTATTTTAACTTGAAACACAGCCTAGGGGAGATCTAAAGCATTACAGACATTTTTTTCATTTCAGAGCGTCCAAAAGAAATGGAGTAAGATAATTTTGTGCACTCATTTAGGGAACTGGGTAGAAAAATACTGAGAAAACCTGCGGAAAGCAGGGACCAACTTGGCCTTGAGTGTAGTTGTAGGGACAATTCATACGGAAGGTCACAAGGACATACGGATGATTCTAAATCTGTGGAAAACCAACTGTCCTCGTAGACAAGGCTCCACCGCCCTGTTAGTTTAGGTGAATGAGAACTGTGCTCCACAAATGCTGGTCCCTGCCTGCGGGTGGGTGTAGGGCGGAGGCCGGGGGTGGGGGGGGTGGGGGTGGCTGGCGTTGCCTCTGCTTCCCTGGGGCTTGCTGGGCCGGGGGTGGGGCACCACTTCCTCCCCCAGCTTCCCCTGCTCCACGCTGGCCTTTCCTGAGTGTCCCCCGGGGGTGTGTCCTGGCAGGTGGCCAAAACGTGATGCCCTGAGGGGTCGGCACTGGGGTTTCCGGTTAGAGGAAGGTCGTCCTTGAGCTTGCGCAGCTCGGGCCCCGGGCTGTGATCAGAGCCTTGAGGTGAGGATGCTGAGATCCCGGGGCCCCTACTTCCTGCCCCTTCTCACCGCCTCTCCTTTCCTTTGCAGCCAGCTGCCCGGCCGCCCGTGCCCGCGCACCAGGTGCCGCCCTACCGCGCGGTGTCGGCCCGGCTGCGGCCGTGCGCCTTCTCCCAGAGCACCCCCATCGGGCTGGACCGCGTGGGACGCCGGCGGCTCATGAGAGCATCCAACAGTGAGTGTCGCGGGCCTCCCTGGTCCGCTCCCGGAGATGGGGGTGGAGTCCTCCACCGGGCAGCTTCCATTCAACGGAGGCGCCCGGGCCATTGCGCCCCGTCCGCCTGCCCTGGGCCAGGGGTGGAGAGGACCCACCGGGTGTCAGGAGCTGCCCCTGCAGGGGCCGGCTTATCACCCCCGTCCAGGGAGGGTGACCTGTGGGCTCTGAGCCATCACGGTGGCCCTGACCTTGAGAAGATCTGGGGACCGAGTTCCTACCATGGAGGAATGAACTCCTGACCGTGAATGGGCTCCCGGGGAGGATTTGTCTTAACCTGACTTTCAAAGCTCTTTCTGGGTGTTTGAGGTTCACCAGTACTGTTTGAGCAGCACGGAGGAGTTTTTTATCTGATAGAGTTGTTCATATGCTACCTTAGTCCTTATCCGATAAATACCTGCTGACCCGAATTCATGGAATGATTCAGGTTCCTGAGAGAGCACGTTGACGTCCGAGCCAGCCCGCTGGCTGGACAGTGGCCTGGCCAGGCGCACGGGGCAGGAATAGGACGGGCGCTTACCGTGGGGCAGACGCCGCCCCGCATGCTCTGCTGCTTAGTTCCTTTGATCGCGTGAACCTCGTTTTACAGACCAGAAACCCCAAGTGTAAATAAGGGAGCCACCAAGGATGTGGCAGAGAAGGGACTTGAATCTGCAGTCAGATAGAATTTTCACTGCAGGCCCATGTTTTTAACCACTGAACTGTGCGACTCTAAAGAGACACAGCAGCCTGCCGACGACCAGACCTTCGGTTGCCGGGTTTACCGTCTTACCTTTGAAAAGCAGCGTCGCGCGGTGCGCGTGAGTGATGCATGGGGCACTCGGACACCTGGGTTCTGGGCAGCGCTGCCGCCCACCAGCCAGTGGGCACGACCTCCATGTGACTGTGGTGACCGGAGCCGAGCCGCAAGAAGGGGCGGGATTTACAGAGTGTTCTTTCCAGAGACTTGAAGGAGGCCGAGGGCATCGCTCAGTGTCTTTACATTTCAGGGAGAGGGAGTGGAGGGGGGACCACAGAGGGTGGAGAAGAGAAAGGGAACAGGTGGGGTGAGGCCCCAGTCATCCTCCCCTTGAAGAGGATGGAGGACGGAGAAGGTGACGAGAGGATGGAGATGGTGACGGGAAGGTCGCTGATGGATTGTGACCCAGAAATGGTGGCAGAGGGTGTCCTGGGAGGGCCGTGCCTGGTGCTGGGCGGTCAGGGAGTCATGAACGGTGAGGGTGAGGGAATGTCTGTCCTCCACATGGTGCCGCCTGGCTTCTGCCTCAGGAGGAATCCGGGCTGGACTCTCGTCAGACAGGGTGAAAAGGAAAGAGGAAGCGGGGGGCGGCTGGAGGCCGAGGAAGTTTTCGAGCATCTCTTGCTTTTGTGGTCCTCTCTGCCGAGCAGGTGGGGCCCCTGGGATCACACTCCCGCCCCCCCAACCCCGTCCCGGGGCCCCTGCCCTCTGGCTCCCCCGCCACCTCCTCAGGCCAGGCTTCCGCCCACGCTGGTCAGAGTTCCTGTTCGGTTCTTACTGCTGTTTCCCTGTGAGCTTTCCCCACCGTCACTGGAATGGAGTCCCAGCCCCTTAAGCGAGGTTGCAGGCTCTCTGCCACCTGCCCGCCATGGTCTGCTGCTCTCGCATCTCCTCCGGCGCTCCCTCACCACCCGGCTCTCCGCTCGCTCTGCCCAGATTCCCCTTCCTTCCCTTCACATACGGCAACGTTCATTCCATTCCAAATTCAAAACTCACTGCCCTGGGGACCCTTGGAGACAAATGCACCGTCATCTTTCTGCACAGCAGTTGCTTCTCTCCAGCCCGGTCATCAGCGTCTGGTGATGCATTTCGAGAAAGTTGTCCAAAAGGAGAGAAAAGGCTGCAAGCACACGATGCCTTCAAAATGTTACTAGTGATGGAAAAAAAGTTGAAACAATGGAAATGTCCACTTTCAGTGGGATAGTCTAGTGTCATATGGGCGACCACTTCAAAACCGTTTACAGCATCGTTAGGGAAAGCCCATAACAACGTGGAAAATGACCGATGTAATATTAAAGTGAGAAAAAGGGAAATAATGTTGTATTAGTTTGCTAGGGCTGCCGTCACAAAGTACCACAGACCAGGTGCCTTAAACAGCAGGAATGAATCGTCTCAGTTCTAGAGGCTGGAAGCAGGGTGGGTTCCTCCCGAGGCCTGAGGGGGACCCTCTGGCGGCCTTGGGTCCCCTGTATCTCGGCATCTGGATGCATCTCCCTCACCTCTGCCTCCATCTTCACGTGGCGTCCTGTTGAATCAGGGCCCACCTTGATGATCGCATCTCAGCTTGATCATCTACTGAGACCTGTTTCCAAATAAGACCACAGTCACTGGTACTGGGGGTTAGAATTTTAGCATCCTTTGGCGCGGGGGGGACACAATTCAACCCATAACATACCATGATTGCAGCTGTATACGGCGTGTACACATGTGGTGAAAGGTTTACCAAGAATATGCACAAGTGAAAATAGTGTAGTTAGGCGGGTAGGAATATAGATGGGTTTTCTTCTAACCCTGTACTCATACAAACAGCTTATTTCTGCACCTTCTGTGTTTTGTTTGGAGTTGAGTGTTCTTTTGCTGAGAAGCAACAAAAACTGACTCTACCTAGTTGGAGCAAAAGAGAACGTCTTGGAAGGGTGTCAGGTGTTCCCAGAATTGATGGGGTGTCTGGGAACCTGTCTAGGAAGTGGACGGCAGTCGGGGTTGCTCCTGGGAGTCGGGGAGCCACATGCAAGGAGCCGAGGAAGGCCAGTCTGTCCGTCTTTGCCTCTGAAGTCGCTCAAGAGCCAAAGTCCCAGGATGGGGTTCAACTCCTCAGCTCAGGTGACGTGTCCACCACCTGGGGGCACTGGGACAGAGTGGAAGATGGGGTCCTCCAGGGATGGACCCCTTGTCTTCAGTACAAGGAGGCAGGTGCGTGGATTCCCTGACCACGATGGAGGGGAGGTTGTTCCCCCAAAGGAAATCCAAGTGGTGTTGGAAGTAGAAATAGATTCTGGACAGATGCCCCATTTGTTCATTCATTCATTCAGTGTCTGTTGAGGACCTGCCATGTGCCAGGTGACAGCCATGAGCACAGCAAAGCCCTTTACTTCACACACATTCTAGTGCGGGGATGATAAATTAACAAGGAACTGTAACATGGCAGGTGGCACACCATAAAGAAAGATAAAGCAGGTAGAGGGTATTTGTTTTTGTTTTTGTTTTTTTAATTTTTATTTATTTATTTATTTTTGGCTGTGTTGGGTCTTCATTTCTGTGCGAGGGCTTTCTCTAGCTGCGGCAAGCGGGGGCCACTCTGCATCACGGTACGCGGGCCTCTCACTGTCGCGGCCTCTCTTGTTGCGGAGCACAGGCTCCAGACGCGCAGGCTCAGGAGTTGTGGCTCACGGGCCTAGTTGCTCTGTGGCATGTGGGATCATCCCAGACCAGGGCTCGAACCTGTGTCCCCTGCATTGGCAGGCGGATTCTCAACCACTGTGCCACCAGGGAAGCCCGAGGGTATTCATTTTTAAAAGAACATCGTTTTAACAGTGATGCACCTATTCCACGTCTAATTAAAACCCTCTCACTCCTTCCATGGAGGGAAACAACCCAGAGGCTCACCAGTCACTGCAAACGTCTCCCAAGTCCAGGGCCTCTGAGTACCTCCATCTGTGCTCCAGCCCCACTGCAAAGCCTTGTCAGTGTTTATGCCCAGAAGTAAGTCCAAGCAACACACCCTTCCATAGTGGAAAGAGGTGGAGGAAAGGAAACAGAAACTACATAAATATTGTGTGTACATACACACGTGATGCCAGGAAAGGACGCTTCTCTTCTCTGCCTCTGGTTGTGAGGCACACGTGCTACTTCTGACTCTGCCCAACTTGACCCCATCGTTTGCTCCGGAGCCTCTGCCCCGAGCCCTGCCTGTGCTGCTCTTTGCCAGCTGAGGTGCTCCAAGCCTTCACTCCAGGCTCTCAGCTGGTACTGGTTCTACTTGTTTAGAGTCACCATGGCCTCCTGCATTACCCTCTCTGAGTCAAAAATCAGTCAGTCTACCAAAAAAAAAAAAAAAAAGTGTTGCACATCAGCTCTGAGCCAGGCGCCACTTCCACCACTTGGAGAACAGCAGAGATAAAAGCATCCCAAAGCGTTTACATTCCAGCATTTAAATAGATTCAGGAAGCGGGTAAGTAGGATTAGCTCAGGCACTGATGATCATTCTGGAGAAGGTGAAGCTGGACAAGGTGGAGGGCGACCTCGTGTCCCTAAGGAGGTGCCGTTGGAGCCGAGACCTGGAAGATCTGAGAGAGGAGAGGTCCCAACGGAAGGAGCACCAGATGCCCGACGCAGGCAGGAGCTTGGTGTGCCTGAGGTTCAGCGAGAAGGCCGGGGTGCCTGGAGCTCAGGAATCGGGTGGGAGCGGACGGCGCAGCCTGGAGGTTAGAGAGAAGCTGGATAGAAGGGGCGTCGCGGGTCTCGAGAAGGGGTCGGGGTTATTCCGAGTGAAACGGGAAGCTGTTGGCAGCTGGGCTTCAGAGAGGAAGGCTGTCTGGGGAGAGAGGGCAGAGGAAGGAGGCTAATTGGAAGGTTATTGCGTTGGTCCAGTTGGGAAACGATGGTGGGCGACCACAGAAGACACCCATGTGTTCCCTGGACGCTCATTTTCCAGAGCACGAGGAAGCTTGAAAGCCGGTCCTTCGCTCTGAGTCAGCGGGGCCAGGGCTGGGGGCTCTGGCGGAAGGACTTCTCTCTTGGGGGAGGAAATTCAGTTTTGACAGAGCTGAGTTACCGGATGGAAATAAAATACTTTGTCAATGTATTATTAAGTGACCCCAAACCCCTGTGTTGCCCTCTTCGTTTCTGGGCTATGGTGAACATCACCCTCTCTCCGGGGAGATTCCAGCAGGGGTCTGATAGGTAAGGCAGGCAAATCCAAATCTAGAATAAGTGTCTCTTCCAGTAAGGACAAACCACCTACCCCTCTGTTATGGAAAGGGTCCATTGTAATCAACTCCCCACAAGTAGTCGTCTGGGTCCTTCAAGGAACCATATCATTAACTTTGTTGAGGGGACACCCTGTGGTTTAGCCCAGCCTTGGCATCTGTGGCTGCCACCAGAGCCATTTTATTTTTTTAACCCACTGAGTCAGCATCAAGACAACCAGGAACCAAGATGCACATTTGCCCCGTGGGACATAATGTCACACGGTTGTCAAACAGCCTCGTTTGCTGTGGGATTCCTGTGGGACAGATGATTTCCCGTGCTTTGAGTGTATTCTGACGTATCCAATCACACCCCTTCCCCAGAGCCGTCCATGAACCCATTTTGTTCTCTCCAAGCTCCCCCGGTGGCTCCTCAGACAAGCCATTTGCTCTGACCGTGAATCCACACAGGCTAACCCCTCACTGAGGCCAGAGTATCGCTTAGATTTTACTGCTGGGGGGACTTCCGTTTCCGGGGGCACCAGGGAAGTGACAGGAGGGCTCGAAGGAAGAGTTGCAGTAATGGGACCCCGGACCCCAAGGTCACCTGGCTTCTGCTTCATGAGGAGGCCCTGAGTCTGGAACCGACTTAGATCTGGGAGTTGAGTGAGGTCCCTCGATTCCCTGTGGTGGTGGCTCAGGTGTGCCCTCTGCTCACCAGAGTTGGCCATTTCCTGCTACACGAGTCAAGCAGTACCTTCATGGAGACCCTCATCAGTTTTGTCCCCCAGGGACCCTGTATAAGTGAAGCGCAGCCGGAGATCAGGTGGGTCACACCGTCCCAGTGACCGAGCAGGCCCTGCTGCCTAGGGCAGAAGCCACGCCCACTTACCCAGGTGGACATCCCACCTCCATGGAGTCCTGGACTCCTTGAAATAGAAGCCTCTCCCGCTGGCTCCCTGGGCCCAGGGAGATTAGCAGCAGGTTGATTATAATGTAGCTGCCACGTCCATCATCTGGTTTGGGAGGTAAGCCCAGGGGAGGGTGAGGACCTGACACACCGGCTCCAGCGTTTCTGTCCCCAGACTTGCACCCCTTCTTCTTCATCTTCCGAGAGCTGGCCTCTCAGCTGCCTTATGAGTGGGCAGCCCTGGGTGCCGGTTCCCGTCCCACCAACGTGCTGGAGTGGCTACCCCGCCTCAGGAGCCCATGTGTTGAATGCACAATCCCTGGTGCGTGCCGCCCAGGTGGGCAGATTTGGTCTGATCTGAATTATGTTTAGTAAATGCAGTGTGTGGGAACCTTGTTTGGATTCTGATACCAACCAGCCGGCTGTGAAAAGGTCATTTCGAGACAAGGGGGGACATTTTCACATGGAATCAGTATTCAGAAAAGGAATTATTGTTAATTTTGTTCATAGGGATAATGATAGTGTAGTTAAGTCCTTGTTAAGTCCTTGTTCATTTGGGTACATACTAATATTTGTTGCACGAAATGATACATGGGAGATTTGCTTTAAAATATCCCCAATATTATTGGGAACTAGTTGGGAAAAATTGTAAAATATTGATCCTTCTGGGTTCATCATATAATTTCTCTACTTTCATGTTTGTTTGCAATTTCGTAGAATAAAAGGTTTTAAAAATAATGAAAAGGGTGTTTCCTCCGCCCTGGTCAAGTGTTCTCAAAATGTCCAAATCCCAGAAGTGCCCACAACTAACATTTTCTCAAAATGTAGAAATGTGACCATTAGCAGTTTAACTTTTCTTAAGAAATGAAGACCTAATCCTTTTAGGTGAACGTGAGGTCCTCCTCAGAACTTTGCAGCATGGTGCTGGGCTCTTTTCCAGAACCAGCTACTTCTCTCTGGCTTTGTTTAGAGCTCTTGTCTCACCTCCTCCCTGGCCCATATGTCGCTGAGGAGAGCTTATTACATGGAGCAATCCTTGGTCACGCTTACCCACTGCATGGGTGTGGTGTTGGAATAATAGAATTCCACCATGAATCACAGTGGTACTCAGAAGTGCTTTTCTCAAGTTCACGGCTGGGAGGGTGCCAGCCTATAAAAACCCTGTGGCTTTGTTGGCGATAGAGTTTGTGCCCCTTGCTCTTCCTTGGGTCTGAGCAAGTGTGCCTGTGCAGTGCTGACTTTCTCCTAGGGAACTACCTTTGCTGCCTTTTATGATGTTTTCTCTTACATCCAAGGCAGCTTATTCCATCACAGCCTGATTTTCCCATACTTATTTCCGTTCCTGCCATCTTTCCTCTCGTAACTAGTCTACCTGTTCTGATCAGAAGTCAGATTTGATCGCCCTTCAAAATTCTTATTTTCATGTCTACTCATGCTTCTCTTTCTACCCATCCCATGCATCGAGTTCAGATTAGTTTTCTCCTGTGATGTAAACAAAGTGATTGTCTTAACTGTCTCCCAGAAAGAACGACATCCAGTTTCCTTAGCTGGATGGAATCTTAATGGGTCACAAGCAAAGGAATACAGCATGCCACTGAACCAGTAGATTTGCATATGCCATTTAAAAAATATATTTGTTACATTTTCAATAAGGCTTTTACTCAACCAAAAAGTATTATTTTGTAATAATGCTGAACCACAGAGGAAAGAAAACGACAGGATTAGGGCAAATGAAAACTTGTTGTAAAAAATAGAGAAAATGACTTTCTGGGGAGACACAAACGTGAGTTGACTTGATGGACTTTTTATGGCTTTTTAAAGTATTTCGTCCCACATGCTGTGTGGAGTGGCCAAAAAAATAAAAGTAAAAAATAAATAAAAGGGACTTCCTTGGCGGTCCGGTGGTTAAGACTCCGCGCTTCCAATGCAGGGGGCGTGGGTTCAATCCCTGGTCGGGAAACTAGGATCCCACATGCCGTGTGGCACGGCCAAAAAATAAAATTAAAAAAAAAAAGTCAAAATTACTCAAATGATTGCTTGATTTGATTTTTTTCTCACATCTTAATTTCTTATGAATATAGTCCCTTTGCACGCTAGGAAAGAGGATCATGTTAAACCAGTGTAGCCCTCCAGTGACCTGGGCCAGAATTGCTGGATCTGCAGCAGAATCATGTCATCATTTAAGCCGTCACCCATGGCGTTGTAAAACTCTAACTCATAACCACCTGTGTACATTATATTTTCGTTAGGAAACAACCAAAAAATCCAGTCCTTAAGGGCATGATGCATATGAATAATATCTTGTTCTATAAAAGAATAACCCAAGTTACACAAGTGGCCACCTATGTGTGAAGTACACCCGTCCGGCCAGTGTTGCTGGGGGGAGGAGGTATTTTGAAAACCTACTCCGAGGTTTAAAAATTCCTAGTTCTGCTGTCAGTGAGAAAGCAAGAAAACAATGCCACAGACCGCACTGCTATTGATCAGGGTCTACCATGAGAATATAAATTTAGAGATAAAGGGTGGGGAATTGGATAACTTAGAAATTTCCAAACTAATGAACTTAATGACGAGAAATCCAGCATGCTGCCTTTTTCCTTTCGCCGAGAACACACTGAGGCCCGTTTTAGAGACGCATCCAGGTCTGAAAGGGGATGGCAGGTGTCCCCCCGAGTGGGTTCCTGCTTCCTCCGTCCGTGTCCGCGGAAAGGCCGGGCGGGAGCTCCCGCGGGGGGCCGGGCCGGGCCGGGCCGGGCCGGGCCAGTCCCACTTAGCCCATCATGAGCCCGGCGACCTCTCTGGGGTGGATCCGTAAACTCCCGAGCCCCGCACGGGCGCTGCCTTCCGCCGGGGCCCCGGGGGGAGCGGGCGCACGTCCGCGGCACTGGAGGGCCTGGGGTCCTGCGTGCAGGGCTGCACACAGGGTCCTGCACGCGGGGGGGGGGGGGGGCGGCGGAGCTGCCCGCGCGCCTCCCGCAACTGCCGCCCGCTGCCGCCGCGCAGCCCGCACGCCAGCCTGGCTCCTCTGGCGAAGGTTCCCACACAGCTTTCAGGCTGGTTTGTCTACGGGAAAAAGGCGTGTGTCAAGACGGTCCACTGTCTTTAAAGCCCAGTAGTTTCAAAGGGCAACTGAGGTTATCACTCGGGATATCCTTCCCCGCCCGCAACTTCCAGTCGCTCTGTTTGGTTTTGTGCAGAGATGTATTTTCTCAGCCACGGAGAGATCTCCTTATGTATGTGCTTATTTACTTTCCTGCATTTAGGAACTAGTATTGGTTGTAAAGGCCAGTTTATCCAACCTCATTAGGAAATGATGTAGGACGTGCCATTAGGACATAGTCAAACAGTGGCATTTCAGGACGCGTCCAAGGTGCGCGGAAACCTTTCTGACTTGAGCTTTCAGTATGCTCTTGGGTTAGGAGACACCTCATTTGTATTGATCCACTGAACACATACACCTGTTGTGTAACACATATGTATATATCAGTATGAGCCCTATGATAAGTGAGGCACTTTGTGGAGGCTGGCTGCTCCCAGAAGCCAGAGACTGAGCTCATGGAACCTCCCAGCTGGTGTCCAGACCCGGAAGGACACTACAACAGCAAAGGAGGTGAGTGTAACCGCAGAGCAGGCAGATCCCGTCTGGGGAGTCCCCAGGCTTTCCCCAGAAAATGATGTCAAAGCTGAGACTTGAAGGCTGAGCTGGAGTTAGATGAAGTGTGTTGTTGAGAGAAGGTGTATTCCAGGCTGGGAGTGATACCGACCAGGGTTCTTGGCCTCCTTAATCAATAGACATTGATTAGAGGCCAGATGAGAAATTCAGGCAGGGCTTTACTGGGGCCCCTGCTGCAGCAGGGGGGATTGAGAACAAGTAACAGTTACCCTTGCTCCCTCATTCCCGGAGGGGCGGGGGGAGGTGGGGTGGTCCCTTATACGGGGTGAGGGTAGGGGTGTGTCCAGCACTGGAGGGGTGGCTTAGGCAGTTGGCCCACCGCTTTGGTGGTGCTCAGGGCAGGGGGCATGTGCAGTGCCCTGCCATTGCTCCAGGCTCTTCAAAAGCGGCAGTTGAGTTTTTTTAGTCTTTTGTATCTTTTTGTCCATAATTTGTCCCAACTGCACATGCATGCAGTTATTTTTAGTGCCGTATAGTTTCTTTGTATTTTCTTGCTGGAGGAGAGGTTTGTCCAGGTGCAAGCATTGAAGCCCTCGCAGCAAACGGTCCCAGATGTCAGGGGAACAGCATGTGGGGAGTGTAAGAGCCAGAGGAGAGAAACTTGAGAAACCCAGGTTTGGGTCACCCTCAGAAACTTTCTTAACCCAGCCATGCGCTCATCAGATGGAAGTGTCCTTGGTGCGGACAAGGCCTGCACCTGCCCAGGGCTCGCTTGGGGGGACGGCACCCTCTATGCCACTCTCATGGGTGGAGTTGTGTCCTTCTTGGGAGTCAAGGGCATGGCTCCAAGCTAGCTCTGGCAGCTGTAGTCATTACTGTAGTCACGGAACTAGTTCAGCTCCATAAGCGAATGAAATGTAAATATGAGACTCAAAAGAGATTCATATTTATGAAAACTAAACACTTTGAAGAGGCTTAATCAAGGTGAATTGCTAAAAAATTATTTTCAGTCAGATAAAAATTGAGAGCTGTAAAACATGGAAAAATCAGGGAATCTGTGCTCAGAACGCTTCTGGTCATTACTTTAAAGCATCCAGAACTGGTGATCGTAGTTGACACCTCATGGGTGTGACATGCAGAATTCCTGTCCCATAATCACAGGGGGAGACCTCTGGTCCTCGATGATAACAGAGGTGAATCAGCTGCACCTTTGTACGTTGAAGTTGAGGTGTTCTGGGCATGATGTGTGTGTCACGTTTTTGACTTGGGCCTTTCAGGCAGCCGGACTACCTGGTGGGAGGGCCTTGCAGCAGCCCCTGAGGCTGTAGCGAGATGAGCTGAGGGGCAGGGTTGAGAGGCGGGTCTAGACGAGGGATCAGACTACCAGAGGTCAGATAGAGCCTGCCCATTCAGGGCCTCCTGTGAAGGAGGTCAGACTTTATCCTGGGGGCAACTAGGAGCCGCAGCAGGGTTTTAAGTGGAGTAGGATGGTCAGGTTTGCATTTTGGTGATGTCACTGGCTAGATTGTGGACCTGCCTGGGGACAGAGGAGACAGTCAGTGGGCAGAGCCCTGAACTAGAAACACGACGGTTCTCCTGGAAAAATGAAGACGTGGAGGTGGAACAATTGTCCGGATGTTTGGGGGGCAGACACCCCGGTGCCCCTGTGATGGGGGGAGCATAGGAGAAAAGCACACGAGTGGGGGGCTTGGGTCTGTTCCAGGCATTGAAGTTGGAGGTGCAGGTGGGACAGCTAGGTGGAGATCTTATCCCCTGGCCTTCACCATGAGGGTCTCATGAGGAGGTGGCCCAGGCTAGCGGGGAAACTGGGGAGTCAACAGCAAGTGATTGCCTCTCAAAGCTGATGCAGGGAGGGGTACCATCCAGGGTGTGTGTGGAGTGAGAAAAGAGGGTCAGCATTTGGGAGCCAGTAAAGAAAGGAATCCACAAAGAAGATAGAAAGGGAGTGGGGCTTCCCTGGTGGCAGAGTGGTTAAGAATCCGCCTGCCAATGCAGGAGACATGGGTTCGAGCCCTGGCCCGGGAAGATCCCACATGCTGCGGAGCAACTAAGCCTGTGCGCCACAACTACTGAGCCCGTGTGCCACAACTACCATAGCCCGCGTGCCGTAACTACTGTAGCTCACGCACCTAAAGTCCATGCTCCACAACAAAGAGAAGCCGCCGCAAGGAGAAGCCCATGCCCGTGCACCGCAACAAAGGAGCTACCCGCTCACCGCATCTAGAGAAAGCCGTGCACAGCAACAAAGACCCAATGCAGCCAAAATAAATAAATAAATCTGTGACCCTGTTTTTTAAAAAAAAAAAAAAAAGAAAGAAAAGGAGTAGCTAGACAGGTGAGTGGTGTCCAGATGTCCAAGGATGCTGGGCTCCGGGGAGGTGGTGGTTATGATGTCACCTGTGCCCAGGGCCAAGTCGGATGCTCTGAACCATACGCATGGCTCCAGCAGCAATTAGGAACTTGTGGGTTTTGAGAAAAGCGGTTTCAGTTCAGTGAGCGGGCAGAGCCAGGATGCGGGAGGGTGTCTGCAAGACTGTGCGGGGAGTCCAGACCTTATGTGTGAGTGTGAAGGGATTTTATCGATTTTGTTTATTGGTGTTGGTTTTCTGATTTGATAGCCAAAAATTTCCCATAAGTGCTAGGGCTAATTAAAAACCGTTCTGCTATCATATTAAAAAAACTATTTCGGCTTTACATTACCATATCTGAAAGCTCGTTAACTGACTGTGTGAATGTTCATTTGTACTAAATATTTTTGAAATAGTCTGTTAAATATACACCAGAAAGTTCCATTCCTTGATCTAGAGTTCTGTTCTAACCCCAACATGAAGGAACTGGGGGCAGTTTAATCATAAGGGTTTATGCCATTTCAACTCTGATTTTTTTAATTAAATAAATTGTAAGACATTACTGAAGCATATTTTTTTAAAGTCTTGCAATGAAGTTAATAACTTCATTAAGACTTTAATTTTATTTTTTACTTGGTCAAGACAAAGAATATAGGTTTCTTCCCTTTGCCTTAGTTTTTTGTTGTCGTTGATCCTACTTCTAATTTGTTATTCTGGCGTTGTTCTATTCTAATAATTGTTATGAAAGTTAATTTTCTTATGAACCAGCGTTTGGGTCAAAAAAACAGTGGAGTCCCAGTCATCTATTGACTAGCCATGTGACCTTGGCAAGTTATTTAACCTCGAAGTCTTAATGTCCTCGTCTGTAATAGGAAATATTACTGTTGTCCATCCCACAGATGGGTGAGAGTGACCTGATACACAGTAAGTGTGCAGTAAATTATTACAGAGACCTAAAGAGAAGCACTGATTGTCCTAGGGACAAGGATAGTGATGAATGGTGAGCTGTGTTCGCAACCAGAGTTCTGAGTTCCTAACTCAGCTGCGCTAACAAGCAGTTTAACCTTTGACAAGTCACTTAATCTGATAGGTAAGGCCCTAGGGCACCAGGAGTCCATATGGAACAATATTCTGTTTAATTATTATCCAAAAATAGGTTAAACTGATCTAAAATGCAAACACTCAGGTTATAGGAAAAAAGAAGGTAACTCGAATGAATGTTTTCTGTTGACTCTCTTGATCGTATCACCCAGAGACGCCTCTCAACTTTTTGTTAAAAGGAAAGAAGAAAAGAAAAGGAATGGCAGGTGTTGAAGGGTGTGTGTGATGCCTTGAGATTATTTTAACCAAACCTTGTCTGATCTCTTATTGTTTGAATGAGCTCTTTCTGCGTCTGCTTTTCCAAAGTTTTCTTTCAATGATGAATCAGAGAGAAAATATTTAGTCGGATCATCCTTGCTCAGGACCTGTGGAGGGTGATCGTAGCGGAGCTCTCGGGAGGCTGGTTGAAGGGTCGGTGACATCGAGCCCTGATGGTCAGGTGTGTACGTGCGTCGGGTCTGGAGCTCTCCCATCTCCAGCCCGCTTCACGCTCTCCTGCCAGTGATGGCGGGTGCTGGGTGTATATATCGGTGAAACAAGATGATTCTGTTCTCTTGTCTTTAGGCGGGTGTCTTCCTGCCTCCTGACACCGTCCTGGCTAAAATCTCTCCCTGCTGACCACGCCGTGAGACCACGTGGACTCCATGGTCAGACCGATTTAGAGCCAGGAAAGGGTTCTCTCTGCAGGCACAGGCCCTGCAGATACAGACACCAGGGCCTTAGACCGCAGGCCTGCATGTCTGAGAGGTGTGTGGGCTTCAGCAGCGCTTAGCTGCTGTCTCAGCCTTATCCGTGCCCAGAATCAAGCGTTGGTTGTTTTTTTTTAAAGGAACACAGTGTTCTAGTTCCTGTCTCAGAAAAACATCATAATGTTTCTTTAACGTTTTTCCAGCAAACTCTTGAAATTCTCATCTTCTAACATTTAAAAGCTTCTCGATTCTAAGATGTGTATTTGTTCCAATCATTCTAAACTACAGAGTTTAAAAAGTTTTCAAAATAGCATGTGTCTAATGCCAAGTCTAAGAAATTGGATTTTTTAGAAGGAAAAGAGCAGGGAATCATATTCAGTATCCTATAATAAACCGTAATGGAAAAGAATATGAAAAAGAAAATATTTATATATACATGTACAATTGAATCACTTTGCCGTACACCTGAAACTAACACAACGTTGTAAATCAACCATACGTCAATAAAATAAATTAAAAAAAAAAAGGAAAAGAAAGAACATTAAAAGTCAGGGGAAGGAGAGCAAGAGAACTGAACATGGAGCAAACCACCACCAAGCACCCAGCCTCCGCTCGTGTCACTGGTCTTGGGGACATTCCGAATCTGAGGCTTAAAAACATGCCATGCTTTTTACTCGCTCGCTAATCGAGATCTAAGTCCTAGATAGTGAAGCCAGCGATCAAAGCAGGTCAGACAGACCCCAAAGCCCCCATTGATCCGTTCCACTTGCTGTCTCCCAGGCACTGTGCTTTTGCAGGAACAGAGCACAAAGTTATTTCATTTATGTGCACAGAAGTTTACCCATGTGTCAGTTTTTAAGTCCACACCCTAATAGTTGCCTTTGATTACAACAAAGAAAAAAGTGAAATTCATCCATTATCTTGTTTTGCTCTTGTTATGTTTGAACCATATCCTAAGGATCCAAAGACAAATAAATACAGAAAAGAAGTGAAATGTGTCCCAGGCCTTGAAGGATGGAAACCCCACATGGTTGTTTACAGAAGACAGGAAAGGCTTCCGTCTTAACATAGAGATGGCACCTTATCGTTTAAAGGACAATTTTGTATCTGTTTCTGAATTAGTGTAAAAGTTGTAGTCAGAGCCCAGGACCACTGTCTTGTTTGGGGTGGTTTTGGAGTGGGGGGCATGGGGTGGGGTAGATGGGAGGGTTCACTAAGGCATTGAGAGCACATCTTCCATCAGTTAGGGTGGATAGGCACACGGTACCTCGGGTGAAAGAGCAATAGCTTTGAAGACACACCTCTTCATCCTCTGCCTTTGGTTCTCAACGGCTTGTTCGTGTTTCCCCCGCTCTGTTTCCTGTGTCTAAGTGATGGGGCCTCCCCGCTGCGTTCAGGAGGCTGGCTGCTGAACGCTGTTTCAGGAAGACCTAAATGGAGCCTACCTTAGCCATCCTCGGGCAGGCAGCTTACCGAAACGGGATCTACAGTTCTACGTCTGTATGTGCTAGAAAACGTTATGTGTTGTGTTGACTGCCTCTGGTGGTGTTTTCTTACGTTCCTCTGGGAAATGGCATAACTGTGACCTGTAGATTAGTACTAATGTTTGTCTTTAATCCATTTAGAATAAAGGCGTCCCTCTGGATACTCCATTGTTTATGCTAATAGACAAGGGAATGTGGGTCTGAGTAACTGATGGCAAATGTAGCTGATTACTTCCTGTTCAGAAATGCCCCCACTGCAGCTTTGGGAACTGCAGCCCTGTGTCAGCAACGGGGACAGCGGGGGAGTGTACTCAGAACCCTCGCTGTGTTCCTCTTGATTCTGGGACGTTGTTGCTCAGGTGGGGGTCTGGGCTGGGGCTCAGTCCAGCCGAGGGCAGGGGCTTCCTCGGTTCTGACGTGCACCCAACCTTGAGCTCATTTTCTGAAATTGGCAGTAGTGCTGGGCCGGAGAACAGCATGACTGTCCTCGGGGCCGCCTGCCGCCCTGTGTCTGTCCTGTAGCTCTTGGTAATGGGGCCTTACCCAAGCCTAGAAAAGAGGGGAAGTTCTAGAATCTTCCCAGGTTAAGGACATCTCTGAACCATGCAGGGAGGCTGCAGCTTTGGTGAAGCAGCAACAGCTGGGAAACGTTTGTTGCTGAGTAGATATCCAGTGCTGGTGATCTTTCTGCCCAATATCAGAAGGTGGCCATGTAAGAAAACCTGTACCTGGACTTCCCTGGTGGCGCAGTGGTTAAGAATCCACCTGCCAATGCAGGGGACACGGGTTCGAGCCCTGGTCCGGGAGGATCCCACATGCCGCGGAGCAACTAAGCCCACGCACCACAACTACTGAGCCCGCGAGCCACAACTACTGAAGCCCACGTGCCTAGAGCCTGTGCTCCACAACAAGAAAAGCCACCGCGATGAGAAGCCCGCTCACCGCAACGAAGAGTAGCCTCTGCTCGCCGCAACTAGAGAAAGCCTGGGCACAGCAATGAAGACCCAACACAGCCAAAGGAAAAAAAAGAAAAAGAAAACCTGTACCGTATTGTACTTAAGAAGGTACCAAAAATTCAGAGCTAAATAGAACCTTAACGACCACCTGCTCATCTCAAGAACCAGTCCTGGGCAGGTGGAGGGATGAGTACTGGTTTGAGTTGGAGGTTCCACTGCTAACTTACCTCGCCAGCAGCCTCCTTTTCCATACGTATGGATGTAACTATGTAGGGGTCTTAGGGCCACTGGGCCGAAAATAGCCTTACTGTAGAGTAAAAATGATCATAACATCCCGCGTGATTCTGACTTTTATCATCTCTGATTTCTAAATATTTGATATTAATGTATAATTTGGATTTCTCCACTTGCCCGTGGGACTTAATCCCTTGCTGAATTCTTTTCGTGGTACCAGTAGTCAAGGTTCGTGACAGCTTAGTCTTGACCACATAGCAGCATCTTATCCAAGGAGAATAGATTCATGTGTTGGCGGGGGGTGGAGGGGTTGGGGGGATGGAGGGTTTTGGGGGGGGTGGAGGAGGTTAAGACTTCCTTCCACTATGCTTAAGGTCTTTGTTGCAGTATTCTTATTGATCTGGTAAATATAGCCTCTAATCACTAAAGAACTTTCCAGACCTAAAACTCTAACCTTCTCTGTAGCTTCTTCCAAAAATACCTTGGAAGCATTTTTTGGGTCATCTTCCTTTGAGAAGTTGCCCCACTGAATTCAGTGCAGTTTTTGTTTGTTTATTTACTTTTTTCCTTCTTTTTATCTTTATGTTTGTTTTGAGTGTGCAGTAAAGTAAGTTTACTTAGTGAATGCCTTTGGTTTAAGATCCTGAAATCCCAAGGACCTTAATCTAGCACCCTGACCCCATCTCTGGATTTAGAAAAAGTCCTTGGGAAACAGAAGCTGCCCTTTGTACCAGCTGCCCAGGGAAAGTGAAAGTGAGCCGTAGAACCAAGTTAAGACAATACCAAGGAAACGTGGCCAAGAGAGCTTCTTCTTTTTGAAAACTTGCAACTTTAACCAGAAAAAAAATTGAAGAAAATGAAAACACTCTGGATTTTATTTGCCTCCTGCTGGATTTTAAGCTTTGTTAGAAAAGATGCTCATCAGAATTAATTCCCGCTTCACTGCTTTGTGTCTCAGTATTCAGCGTTTCACTTGTTCATTCTAATGAAAACCAGGTCCACCCTTGCATTCCATGGTCTTCCTTTGTTTCTGAATTAACACTTCTCAAGCCTGAGTGTGCCTCTGATCCCAGATCCCTGGGTCTGGTTAAAGTCAGGCTGTGATTCCACAGGCCGGTGGGGTCTGCAGTCTTCACTCCCCACCAGGGACCCGCTCTCCAGTCACCCGGCGCCGCTGGTCCCTGGACCGCACCCTTTGGGGCAGTAATAACGTGTTATCGTGAACAGAGAGTTTTGTGGCCTTATGGGAAATTCTGTGTTAAACAAGGTGACACAGATGGCACGATCTGGATTTGTAGCCTGTGGGGACTGACGTATCCTCTGGATTTCCAGGAAGTAGGTACAGTGTTCAGTGGTTTTCAGACACTTCATGGACCATATTATACTAGTATTCCACATGGGATATAGGAAACTTTACCTCACAGAGAGTGGTCTGCCCTGAAAAACAATTTCAAGGAATCTTTTGAGTCTGTCATTTAATGAAGCACTGCCTTTAATAAGAATAGATATGCCCTGGGAATCCCCTGGTGGGTCCAGTGGTTGAGACACCATGCTTACACTGCAGGGGGTCAGGGATGAGATCCCACATGTCTTGCAGTGCGGCCAAAAAAAAAAAAATATATATATATATATATATATATATATATATACACACACACATCGGGGGGAGAGGGCGGGAGAGGGAGGGAGGGAGAAAGGAAGGAAGAAAGAAAGAATAGGTGTGCCCCTATTGAATGAACTGTCTATTCATCATTTTTAAAAATTCTCCTCTTTTCAATCGTTTAAAAATACTTGCAAGGGGTAGATTCGAAGCCGATCCGGTTTTCCGGCTTTGTGAGTGGTGTATGTGTGCTCGCAGGTTTCGCCTTTGTTGTGGTTTATTGAAGCCTTCGCTGGATTTAAAGGTCTGATGCACCAAATCAATAGAAACAGCCACAAATAGTTGAAGATGAGAAAAGCCTATGATAAAGCACGTGGTCGGCGTGGGTGACGTCACCGATCGTGCAGCTTTGCCCACTGAGCGTGGTCAACGGACCTGAGGTTTGTCAGAGTAGCTGCCGCGTGATCTGTCCTGTTCATTAATCCCCAAGAAAGTGCCCGCATTGTTCTAAACTTGGTGATACGTTCTCAGGAACCCTGAGAGCACTGTCAGAGCCTGGTTGTCCCCGCTGTACAGACCAGACACGGAGCCCCTGGAGGTTTGAACTGGTGGAGTGATGCCAGGGCGCCCATCACCCCAGAGCCGGCACGCACTCACGGGCTCAGTTTTTAGCCATTTACTGGGGGACGACCATGTGATCCCTACTCTGTGTATACCGTCTCCTTGCTCGTTAACTTAAAAAGTCAGCATCTTCAGTGTTGTGAGGAAATTGAAGGAAGCTGTTTGTTAATAGGTGTTGTTTCACAATATGACTTGCTTGTTGTAGGTAACTGGGAAAAAGTAAACAGGAAATAAATAGCCCGTGTCAGCTAGAGAGAGCCTCTTAAAAAAAGACAATTCTCTTCATTATAGAGAACAGATACTCTATATAGCAAAAGATATGCACATCCTTGTCACAGCATAGAAGGTACACACATATTTACACATGTTTTTAAACAAATCCCACTTTTAAAATGAGTTCACAGATTTGCAGTTAACAGTGTAATATCACAACTGAAATTTTTGTCATGCCTTAGCGTGAAATCCCAACTCCAGGTTTGAACCTAGCGACCTCTGCTTCTTCCCCCAGGAAATAGGTTCCTTCTTTTTTTCTTCTGAGCCCACCCCTTTATTTTTTTTAATTGAAGTACAGTTGATTGACAGTGTTGTCAGTTTCTGCTGTACAGCAAAGTGATTCAGTTATACATATACATACATTCTTTTAAAGTATTCTTTTCTATTATGCTTTATCAAAGGGTAGTGAATATAGTTCACTGTAGGAGCTGGTTGTTTGTCCATCCTGTGTGTAATAGCTTACATCTTGAAAGCTCTCTTCGGGTCTGCCTCAGGCTTTGGGATTGTAATGAAGAGCAGCCTTTCTCCCACCGTCATCGGAGGCTCTCCGGGGCCCCTGGTAGGCAGATGTGGTGCCTGGTTTCCTGGGTGGCCGTCTGGCCTGCGTTTAGGCTTTCCTCCCCGCCGTCCAGTCTGAGGCTGTAACCTCAGCCGCCCATGGGCGGGCGCTGTGAGCAGTGAGGCTCTGGCCGGGCAGGCACAGGCGTCAGTAGTGAATAAGCGATTCTGTCGTCTCCTCAGCCAGAGCCTGTGCGAGTCTCCGTGATGCACAGTCACCCCCCAGCCCCGCTCTGAACGCGGCCGTTTTCCAAACAGAAGGATGGTGGCTAGAGGGGAAATTGCAAGATTCTGGAGTCTGGAAAGCCTTCACCTGGGTACGTGTGCAGAGAATGGACTCCTGTGTCTGGCCATGTTGCCGATTCCCCTCTGTGTCCTTGCAAGTTGCAGGGCTCTCTCTGCTGCTTCTTGTCGGTCGGATGTGTGTGTGTGTGAGAGAGAGAGAGAGAGAGAAAGCTCACTTGTCCCGGCCCGGGTTCCTGAGGGCAGTTCTAGGCATGGGCACAGTGAATCAGAGAAGCTGGTTTGGGTTACAGCACAGCCGTTGGTGTGAAATAGAAAGTAGTAAGAATCAAACGTGGACTATCCGTTATGAGTTACGGATCTGGTTTTTGTTGCGCTAGTTTTTGCTTCTGTTACATGAAATTTCTTTATACAGGAGATTATTGTTGGGGTCCGTAACAGTGTTCCTTGCTAATTTGGGGTGTGTGAGGTCTAAGGGTATGAATTGATTTTTGAAAAATACTGTCGACTGTTTGCGAAAGTGTTATTGCCCAAGACTCAGTTACTGTATGGTGCTTTATACCACCTGCTTGTCAGTGTTTTTGTGAGTGTTGTCAGCTAGACTAATTCCTATTTAAGTGTGAAAGAAACATGGTTCTCTGATACTAGGAAGTTATCAATTGGAACCCGTGTATTCTTTAAAGGGAGTGAGAAAAAATGCTTCACAGAAAGAATTCTGGCTGACTGCTACACATGGATGCAGTAGGATGCTTTAAAAAAAAAGAAGTCTTGTTGCTGTTTTTGCCTTACATCAGTAGCTCAGGCTGAAATGAGTGGGATTTACAGGTGAGTCTGAAGTCAGCCTTGGGCCTTGCAATGCAGTGTGTATTTTGTGCTTCCTCCTTGTTTTGGTTGGCTTTCTGTGCAGGCCGACAGCAGACAGGGATGTGATTAGGGCTCCTGCTTCTGGCCTCTTCACTAACAAACATTTAGAAAAAGAAAAAGAAGTAGCCCAGATATTCCTGCGTTCAGAGCACAGGCCTGCCTGCCAAGTGGCTGTGCTTGTCACTTGAGTGGCCGGTGGTCCTACTGTCCGGCGTGGAGGAGTGCTGGCCGCCCGGCCTCACCCTGGGCGGGGGAGGGGTGTGTGTGCGCCTGCGTTTATTCCAGGGCAGCCGGCCTGATGGAGCCCGCCCTCCGCATTCCTCTGCTCCCGGGGCGGGCACGGGTCCCAATCCTCATTCCCAGTGTGCGGAGGCCAAGGGAGGCTGGACGCAGCCTCCACACTGAGCCGGATGCTCTCCCGTCGCTGGGATGCGCAGCTGGTCAGGCCTGCTGCGTGGGGTCCGCACCCCCTCCCCGTGTGCCCTCCGGCTCCCGCACTCCAGCCCTGCCGGCCTTTGATGAGCCTGGCTGTAAAGAGAAAGAAGGAGGCAGCTCGGCCCGAATCTTCTCTTTCCCACTGGTTCGGTGTATTCCCTGGACCGTCTTTCACGTACTCGCTGTACGAAGCGTGTATGTGTGTGTGATGCAAACGCAATGTTTAATCATCCTTAAGTGACGTGCCAGCGTAAAATAAAGCGGAGAGCTTGCTGAATGGGGGGCTCTGTTTTCTTTGAGATCCCTGATCGGCCAGGGGGCCTACGGGACAGCTCGGCGGCTCACGGGAGGGATGTCCTGCAGGGACTGGGGGCAGGAGCTGTCCAGTCACTGCGGCTCAGAGAGGCCAGGGCCAGGCAGGTGCATGGCAGGATGGCTTGGGAGCCAGACAGATCTGGGGTTGAATTCCAGCCCCACCTCCGGGGAGCAGTTCCTTAATCTCTTTGAGCCACAATTTCCTCCTGTTTAAACAGACAGTAGTAATTCCAGGAGGCGTGCCTGGCTTGGATGAGATGATTTATTTAAGCGCTTAGCACAGCGCCTGGTACATACTGTGAGCTCATTCTGGGGATGCGGTGAGACTGGAAGGGTTCCTCCTCAGGATTTGTTCAGCCAGCCTGCAAGGCAGCTGCCAGGAGCTGGGAGGGGCGTGGTGAGCAGCCTCGAGCTGCCAGGGGGCGGCCGAGTGGAGGAGAGGGGCGAGGCGGCGGTGGACGAGCAGCCACGGTCAGAGCCACACCCAAGGAAGAGAGGAGAAAACAAACTGCAAGGGGCAAGCCCGGGGTAGAATGCCCGGGCTCGTGGCAGGACGCGGAGGAGCCCAGAGCCTAACCCCAGGGCTGGGTTGGAGGCTGAGGACTGTCCAGCTGCTGCGTCCCCAGGAGCACAGAGACCCCGGGGGCAGTGTCTGCCCAGGGCTCCCGGCCCAAACCCCAACCTGCCTGTCTCAGGGCTCAGAGTGCCCCTTACGCAGGTGATAGAGAGCATATAGGATACACCTCTAGGGCAGGATTTGCCTTTACATTGAGAAGAAGGAAAAATTTTTCACTTTTAGTGGTTTAAAACAAACCTTTTTAAACTCCTTGTAGAAACAGTGCATCTTGGAGGTTTGGTGTAAATTAAGTTCCACCGTGACGTGACTCCCATCACTGCGCGGGCATCAGAAGGTGGCCGAGGCCCTAAGTTGAGTCCAGATATAAAGTTCTCTGCTGGGAGGGCTATTTCCAGAAGACCCGTGGACATTATAAAAGGTTATCAGTGAAGGGTAGCGCGTCCATTTCTAGTACCTTTTTGACCTTCTTAATGTCAACATGTTTAAAAGATTCAAAAATACTGTGTATGGAAAGTGGTTTGAAAGTCTAAATTAGGCTAATAGGGACTTTCCTAGAAGCAACATTAAATTCTAGACAGGACGAATTTCGTGCTTTAATTCGGTGACCTGACACTGACTAATAAGCATGGTCTTGCCCCTGAGGAAGTCAGATGGGGCAGGAGTGGGGCAGATGTGAGGAGAGACGCACACACAGCTAAGGAGGATATTGTAGTGAAACAGCTAAAATATGATGACAGTGTAAATATGGTGAACGTTTTAAAACCGGACACCATTACTGCACAGGGGCAGGGAATGTAGGCAGGAGAGTGGAAAATCATAACCCATCACCAGGGCGTGAGAGCTTGGCCGCCCCGAAGGAGAAGGGGGCATTTGATGGGCTCTTTGGGTGGGGACATCGCTCCAGGTGGGCAGGTCAGTGTGGACCACAGGATCGCGTCCTTTTTGTAGAACGCAGGGAACGCTAACAAAGTGGCTACAGCGGAGGTGTTCAAGCAACGAGTCAGAATCCAGTGTTCTCCAGCCTATGTCGCTGTGTAGATGGGCCACACAGCGCACATCCCAGGGCAGACCCCTGCACGTGGGGTTAAGGAACCTTAGCCTGGGTGCCTGTGGTTTCCAAATGTAGCCAGGTGTCAGAATCGCTTGGGGAGCTTTGGAAAGAGGTTCTCAGCAAACCCCTGTGATGGGACGCCATCCATCCTAGAGGAGTGGCCCTGGAGTCGGGGGTGTGTTCCGACATCCAAGGCCCCCTGTGGCCGGGTTCATGCCGCCTGTTGCATCTTGGGGCCCGGGAGCCGCGCCGGGTGCAGGGACCTGGCCGGTGGTCCAGACACGGCTGCAGCAGCTCCCCGTGAAGGCCGCCCTGGGCTCTGAGTGCAGACCGCCCACCCACCCGCCTGGCTTTGCCATTTCTGCTCTTAGGATGGCCCGTGAGAACAGTTTATCTCCAGCCTGAGGAAGCCTGAGTGATCAGCAGGTTTCCTAACGTCCGTATTTTTAACGGATTATTCTAAGTACGGGAACTTCCCTGAAGTGACCCTTGTTTAGTGGGACACCCCTGGAGAATGTTGTGCCGGTCAGGTGTCCACACCCATGTGGCCTGCACGGCAGGTGCCCAGTTATGACACCCGCCATGTTAGCTCTTACCTTCCCCTGATCTGTCCCCTGCCCTCCCCGACCCCGTGTGACAGGTAAGGGGACAGTTTTCCCCAGCTGCAAAGAGGGGCCTGGCTGGGGTCCCAGCAAGGTCTTGTGCTTTTGAAATTCCATCCCTCTGATCAAAAGTCCTTAAACGTGCAAAATTAAGCCAAACAGGAGAGATCTGATGTGTGTCCTGAGAAAAATTCCTGCCGGGACACGGGCTGGGGACCTGTTTGCCGCAAGTGGGACTCAGGATCCTGTAAGAAGGCCTTAACCTCCGGCGTGTGTTATAGGATAAAGCTTTCCGTTGTTGCTGATGTGTGATGTGTCCTGTCCTAAAAACTCACCTTGAGGATCAGTTGTCAGGTTTTGTCCCCTCACAGACGTGAAATCCAGGTTCAGACAGAGGAATGTCACCCTCCCCAAGGAGTGTGGACACTGTTCATCGTTGGCCTTTTTTATAAGACTCCCATTGTCAGACTTCGCTGGTGGCGCAGTGGTTAAGAATCCGCCTGCCAATGCAGAGGACATGGTTTTGAGCCCTAGTCTGGGAAGATCCCACATGCCACGGAGCAACTAAGCCCGCGTGCCACAACTACTGAAGCCCGCGCGCCTAGAGCCCGTGCTCCACAACAAGAGAAGCCACTACAATGAGAAGCCCGCACACTGTAATGAAGAGTAGCCCCTGCTCGCCGCAACTAGAGAAAGCTCGTGCGCAGCAACGAAGACCCAACGCAGCCAAAAATAAAATAAATAAATTTATTTTAAAAAAATATCCTGCAAGCCTCGCAGCGTGGCCAAAAAAAAAAAAAATCGAATTAAAAAAAAAAAAAAGACTCCCATCGTCTCCACTGTCTGCAGCCGTCCTGACTGTACAATGGCACGTCCTCTGTGGCTACAGGGTTCTCTCCTGAATGTTTCTGAAGCTGCGTCAGGCCAGGGCTGGAAATGTGGACGGGGTTTCCTCAGATCGGTTCATTCAGGAAGTGTGTAGAGATTTGGGGGAAACGAGGATTCAGGGGCTGAATCTGAAGGTACGACTGTGTGAAGGGACCGGCGGGTGAAGGGGGCAGTGGTCCAGCCAGTGCATCCCCTCGAGACCCGGGACGACATCCCCTTTACAGGGGATGTTGATCATGAGGATTAGACAAGCACGGGATAAATTCATGTTACAGAAACGTAGAATGTTTATGCACATTTACTCTGTGGTCCCAGAACTGTCCCTGCAGAGGTGGGTGCTGTCATGAGCACGCAGAGCCTTTAGACCAGAAGGATATTCCCACCGGGCGTGGTGGCGGCTTTGACAGGCGTGGTGGACGAGCAACACGTCTGCTCTCAGGATCCTCTGTCTAGGAGTTCAAGGTTTTCATTTCAATTTGCAACAGACTTTGCTCAACGTTTACAAGATGCTTTTCAAACACGGCTTTTCCACACCTACTTATTCAACAGAAGAAACAGTACAGCTGGGAAGGATCTGGAGACGCTGGAACCCCACGTGCCATTGGTGAGAGTGTAGAATAGTGCGGCCACCATGGAGAAAGGTGTGGAGGTTCCTCAGAAAAGCTGAAATCGAATTTCTCCACGACCAGCCATCCCACCTCTGGATACACATTCAGAAGAATTTACAGCAGGATCTCGAGGAGGTATTTGCATGGCCACGTTCAAGAGGCAGAAGCCACCCAAATGCACCTGGACAGACGGATGGTATTAGGTGCAGTGGCGTGTTATCCCACCTTAAAAAGGAAGGAAGTTGGATACAGGTAACTCCATGGATGAACTTCGAGGACACTGTGCTCAATGGGATAAGCCAGCCACAGGAGGGCAAATACCGTGTGATTCCACTCACATGAAGGATGTAAAGCGTTCAGATCACAGGACCAGAAAGCAGAAAGCTAGTTGCCAAGGAACAGGGCTGGGGGAGAGGAGAAAGAATGAGTCTTTAATGGGGACAGAGTTTCAGTTTCGCAAAAGGTGAAAACGTTCTGGCCATGGTTGCACGGCAATGTGAATGTACTTAACGCTGCTGAACCTACATGAATCTACATCATGCAAAACACCCCAAAGGAAAAGTCACCGCTAAAAAAGAAAGAATGAAACTTAATCTCCGAGAAAGGCACCGTGTGAACCTCCGTCTGCAGTGGAAGGTTTTAGGTGACACACACGCTCCTTGGTGAGGAGATGCTGTCGAGCCGGGGGCTGCTGGGTGGGGTGGGGGAGGGCAGCCGCGGAGAGGAGGTCTGCCCAGCGGGGTGGGCTCTGGGTGGGACAGGGGACTGTTTAACTGGTGGGGCCGGGGTAGATGGCATCCTGCAGAAGAATTTGTGATGACGCAGCAGATCCCTGCTGTGTGGTTTCTTGCACACACGGTGGAACCGTGTTTTCCGAAGTTGGCCTTGGGGCAGCATGGGGGTGGCCCGGGGCGGGGTGGAGGCTGGAAAGAGGGAGACCCAGGTGAGTACCTTGCCTCCCCCCAGCCCTCGTGCCCCCAGATGAAGAGGTAAACTTCATCAGCAATTTGCAGTCCACTTAACTGCATGCCTTCTACATGCCAGGCATGACACTGGGTGCTGGGGGTACAAAAATAGACCCCATCTCTTCTCTCAAGGGAGTTCCGGCCTCAGAAGGGAAACACACATGTAAAGGCGGCAAGTGTGGGCGTGACAGGGAACCGTGCTCCGTGCAGATAGAGCCTCAAAATGTACCGCCTAATCCCCCCCGTACAGGCGCTGGAAAAATCCAACTCCATAAAATGCCTGTAAATCATGGGACAGAAACACAGGGAGCCATCAGCTTAGAAGGGACTTTAAGACCATGAAAGCAGTTAACGCCCTGAACGGGAGAGGATGAGGTCAGTCAGATGCGCTGGGAGTGGGGGCAGGAAACGGCGAGCAGAGGACCCTGAGCGACGCGGAAGTGGTAGGATGTGGGCACCGCGTGATTTCTGACACTGATAGCAAAGGCAGCCCTGGGCTTGGGGCCCTGCTGCTGCCCCAGCCGTGTGGCGTTGGGGCCTCAGTTACTCATCTGTAAGGTGGGAAAGCTGATGGCACCCGCCCTCAGCCGCGCCTGGCACACTGCAGACGCCCGCTGAGCTGGCCTTGCGCTTTGCGTTGCCTTTCAGTTGACAGGGTGCTCTTGTGTATGTCATTTCACTTGAGGTTCCCAGCAAACTAAGAGTAACAATTATTGGTTGAGAACTGACAGATGACCCGTTGAGAAGGGTATTATCCACGTTTGCAGGTGAAAAAACAGAAAGGGGTGACCAAGGACCCCCACTTAAACAAAACCCATCGTGCTGCACCGTTGTTTGAAAGCAGTGTGTCTGGCCCCGAAGCCCCTTCCCGGTCTTGCCCGTGTGCTGTGTTTCCATCCGTCTGTCAGGCCTCCAGCAAGTATTAACCAAGCACCTGTGCGCCAGGCAGTGGTCCGGGTACCAGGGGTACAGTGGAGAACAAAGCAGGCTTTAGGGAGCTCACCTTTTAGTGGGGGAGACAGATGACAAGCAAAGTATCTTAGGTGGTGATAAATGCTGTGGGGAAAATAAACTGGGAGAGAAGACTGGGCAGTTTTCGGTGGGATGTCGGGGAAGCCCTTGGGGGAGGGGACAGCAGGCCCTGAGGAGGGGAGCCAGGTTCAGGAAGCGGGCAGCCGTCAGGGTCAGAGCTGAATGTGTGTGTGGGGGGGAGATACGGTGTGTGTTTTGGGGGGGGTCTTCAAGGACCTGGGCTTTGTCCCCCGTGGGTGGCTTGGGGCAGGGGCCTGAGTGGTCCGATGTCTGGGGGGTTTAGCACCATCACTCTGGCCGCTTTGGTGAGACTCGTGGAGGGGGCGGGGTGGGGGCGCAGAGGGGCTTCTGCAGTGACCCAGCTCGAGGTGGCCGAGGCCACCACAGCTCCATGGGAAGCTGTGGGGAGCCCTGGGGAGCGGCAGGTTCTGGACACGTGCTGAGGGGAGGGTCCGGATTTGCAGACGCGTCAGAGGTGGGACGTGAGGCAGAAGAGTGACCTCTGAACAGATGGGACGTATGGACTTGTGCCCATCGTACAGATGGGCACGTGGGGTGGAAGAGGCCCAGAGGCTGGCTCCAGCTCATTTGGCTGGAAAGGTGGTCAAGCTAGGACATTTGCCAGGGGCTTTCTCTCCGATTCCTTTGCTGGTCCCTGGAGACACGGCGTCTCTCCTGCCCAGGTCCCCCGCCCTACCCCACCGAATGGGCTGACAGCACAGGGACCACCTCGTTTCTGTGGCTCAGGACACGCTGACCCGAGGGACCCAAATGCTCTCGTGAGGCCCCTCGGCCAGAGCTCTTTTCCAGGCGTTCGTGATGTGGTCAGACACCCATCCAGCATGTGAGGTTCACGTCTGTTTCCAGATAACTCTACCCTCTGCCTCCCGTAAAGGTTCAGCCTTTTTTTGACAGAATCCTTTTTTCATTAAACTCCTGTGAACTCTGGGTTTGCACGTTATCACCTGGCTTTTTTCCCCTTTACTGATTTTCGTAGCAACTCCAGATGAGGTGGTAAAGAATTCTCCTGGGAAACGCAGTTCGGAGGGTCTTTAGGGACAGCGTGGTTTCTGACTCCACTGTGGGGAGGGGCCCAGGTGTTTGACTTTCCTGAGCGCAGCAGTCCCGCTGAGACGGGAGGAGGGATGCTCGGGGCTCATCGCGGCCTTCGGTGCTCTGGGCCCCGACAGACCAGGCCCGCTGTTACTCACTGTGCTAGTGGGCGCAGTGCTGGGTCAGCTGCCCCGATTAGAGGAGGGTTGCAGCCTTACCGTTACTTCCCTGCTAGCCTGATGAGAAAGGCTCGTGCCTTTACCGCAAGTGCGTTTGCCTCCTCTGGGCTTTCTCCCCACCCCCCAGACGCAACCCAGCAACAGTCAGGTGACCTCGTGTCCTCTGCCTGAGAGCGCTGTGACCACAGCGCAGGGCAGGAGTGGCCGCATGGGGCCTGAGGATGGACACGGACACACACAGACACACCCATGGGAGGTGTGCATCGAGCGAGTGGCAGGGCCGGAGTGAGGGCAGGAGGAGAGCCCTGGGGGCCTGGTGTGCAGAGCTGGGAGCCCGGTCCTGGGACGGACAGGTGTCTGCAGGGCACCCGAACGTGGCTCGTCCAGAGGCTGGGAATGTAAGATGCACATCAGATGTTGAAGACTCAGTACAAAATAAAGACTAGGAAATATCTCACTTTAAAAAACAAAATGAAACACAAATTTAAAATAAAAGAAAATATCTCATTTTTAAAAACAGATTCCTCAGTTTAGAAAGTAGACCCGTCCCCCGAGGGTAAAGTTACTAGAAATCCCGACTCTCAGGTCCTTGAAGGAAGCAGGGCGCACGGAGCTATCCCACTAGCATCCAGCTCGGCCTTCACCCTCCTGCCCCACCGGCTCCTCCCCAGACTCCCTTTCTGGAAAGTTCTCCCAGTAATTTGGGAGTTTCCGAATCATCGTTGATTTCCCCCTCTTTGTTGCTGCCACACCAGCTGGACGTGCGGGTCCTCGCACTGCGCTTCTGGCGGCCGGTTCTGTGTTGCGGCACGGTGAGCCCTCCCGATCCAGCTGGCCCGCCTTCCCCGCGGTCTCCTGGGCTCAGCATCCGGCCCGCCCGCCGCGTGCTGAGGCCAAGGCGCGCTCCTTCAGCCCAGCCGCGACCGCGCTCGCTGCCATCACCCTGGTGGCTCCTTTGAGCGAGTCCCAGCCACGGACCAAGGATGCTGGAACGTGACACACATCATCCCACCTAATTCTCCAAAAAGAAAGAAACTACCGTTTACAGCGGAAGCGTGTAGAGCTGGGAGAGTCTGACTTGCCTGGTTCCGGTCCCTGCCCGGAAGGGGCGGGGCTACGGGTCAGACCGGGCCTCCGTCGCTCGAACGCCTGGTGTCTTCCTGCGGTACCAGGGGGCCTCTGTTCAAACCTGCCACTCCCTTGCTCAGGCCCTGCGAGAGCAGCCCCGGTGCTTGCTCTAACCCTTAGGCTTGCCTTCCGGTCCCATCCTTTGTCATGTTCTCGTGCCCAAGGCCAGCCACACTGCGTCCTCAGGCGAGAGCCAGGTGCCTGCGCCATGGGGCCTTGGCCTCCTCACAGCGGACGTTCAATGACAGACGAGCCTTGGTGAGGGGCCTACTGTCCCAGCAGGAGACCTGAGTGCCAGGTGGTCCGTCCAAAATGCCACACCCATCCTCATAAGGGCTTTCTCCTTTTGGTAAAGGTGCCAGCTAACTGCTCATCCTGACACTGTGAGTCCTGGCCCTTCGCTCTGTGACAACTAGGAAGCATGGTGCGTGGCTTCACGCACGGTACCGTCAGCACCTTCTGGTTTTAGCAGCACCTCACTGTGCCTTGCGGGGAAACGACGGAAGCAGGACACTTTTTAAAAGAAGGATTGTATCAATATTTTCCACTTTCGTTTCCTCCTCAAGCTTATTGACACATGAGTTAGAGACATTATCTGTATCTTTTATATCCACCGTGGAGCACAGATTTCCAACTAAATCACACATCGTTCACTCAGTATCCTGACTCGCAAAATAACCCTGTGCGTCACCGTTGGCGGTAGTCTCTGAAATGTCCCCTTTCTCACCGACAGGGACACTCAACCCCGGCTCTCCTTAGCCTCAACTGCTACCTTTGGATTACTAGATCAGTAGACATTTTCTAATGGTCTCTTATTCTGGGTTAGATACAAATGATTACTTTCCCCTGAGGGCACGTTCTCAGAGGTCATAGGTTTTGTGGTTATATTTTTGACATTAGGTGTGTCCTTTAAACTGCACCGTCTCTCTCTCCCTCTCCCTCTCCCTCTCCCTCTCTCTCTCTCTCTCTCTCTCTCTCTCTCTCTCTCTCTCTCTCTCAGTTTCTTCTGATGGCGGTGCGGAGTCATCTGCCCTAGCGGATGACAATGGCAGCGAGGAGGACTACAGCTATGAAGACCTCTGTCGGGCCAACCCCCGGTACCTGCAGCCGGGTGGGGAGCAGCTGGCCATCAACGAGGTACTGGGCTTAATTCCACACGGCAGTAGCCAGCGCAGGAGGCCCGGTTTTCAGGGCCCGGAACCCACTCGTACTTTGCTCTCTGATTATTTCTTAGTGAACGTATGCTAAAACCTAGAATTCTGGTTAGAAAGCCAGTATGGTTTTCTTGCATTTTCAAGGTTGATTTATGTGATTTAGTGTCGCAGGTAACTAACTAAAGACATCCCTCCCGGTCAGAGCGGCCATCCTTATGCGTGGAGAGGGCTTCTCAGTTCAGGATATGCCTTCCCTACATTTGTTATAAAAAATCTAGGAGGGGAACGTTAGTTACCGTCCACATTTTAGCAAACACTCTGAGACTAAGGCTGAACGACTTGCTAGCAGACGGCAGAGCTGAACTTAACCACGTGTTTCTCACCACGGATCTGGGCTTCTCCCCGCCCTTCTCCATCTTTAGGCCTTTTTACAGAAGTCTTTCCAGAAGGCGCCTCTAGCCTTTGGAGCTCATGAACAGAGCACGTGGAGTGTAACTTCTCTGGCAACATCACCAGTTGTTGCTATAGGATCCACGGTGTCCCCGTGACATCCCGGGAGCTGAGTGGTTGCACGGCCCTCAGCCCCTACAGCCGGCTTACAGACGAGCTTAAGTTACCTGCTGAATATCTAGACGTCACGCTGTGTGCTCTTTAATTGCAGCAAACAACACAGTGAGATGCAGAGTCTGCTAAGATTGTGAGGAAAGAACGGAGAGCAGGTTCTGGGTGACGCGTGAGGGGCTTGCAGGAAAGGGTGTGCTGACCTTTGACGGCTCGGCTCCAGGACGTCTAGTTTGGCTGCTCAGAAGCCCTTTCCAGGGCGAAGCGTCCAGATAGTCACACTTGCTGGATGACTGATGCCCAGATGAGTGGACCTGGGGGTTCCTTTAAGAGCACAGGAGGGATGCCCGCCCGGTACTTCTCCCCATCCCTGTCGTGTGACGTCACACGCTGAGCATCGGCTGAGCGCCATCGGCGTGAACACTCGGGGGCCGGGCGAGCTCAGGGTCCCCGCGCTCCTCGCTGAGCGCCCGCCTCTGCATTCCAGCTGATCAGCGATGGCAGCGTGGTCTGCGCCGAGGCCCTGTGGGACCACGTGACCATGGACGAGCAGGAGCTGGGCTTCAAGGCCGGGGACGTCATCCAGGTCCTGGAAGCCTCCCACAAGGACTGGTGGTGGGGCCGCAGCGCGGACAGGGAGGCCTGGTTCCCCGCCAGCTTCGTCCGAGTGAGTGTCTTCCTGCCTCTGGGGCCTCAGGGGCAAGAGCCACTGTCCCCTCGTCATCCTTTGAACCAGACCTCCTAGACGCTGGGGTGTGGGAAGGGAGAATTCCCACCGGGGTCAGCGGGGCGGCTGGCGCCGCCGCTGCGTTTGCGATGCTCAGCTCGGCCGTGCGTGCCCGGCGCGCCCCTCCCCCCGCTACCCTCCTCACCGTCCCCGGGGAGTGGAAACCGGGGGCGGGCCGGGTGCCGCCCCGCTGACCTGTGCCCTGCGTGTGACCGCAGCTGCGGGTCAACCAGGAGGAGCTGGCGGAGGGCTCCAGCGGCACCCCGGGCGAGGAGCCGGTGGAGGACGCGGGCCGGGGCCGCCACAAGCACCCCGAGAGCAAGCAGCAGATGCGGACCAACGTCATCCAGGAGATCATGGACACCGAGCGGGTATACATCAAGCACCTCCGGGACATCTGCGAGGTGAGCTTGGGGGCCTCGTGGCACCGCGTGCCGTGCCGTGTGGCCGCTCCGCGCCCAGCCAGACCCTCTGCGCACGCGTGTTCCTGGAGCCCCGTCGCCACCCCCGCCTGTGGTCCCTGTACAGGCCACTCGCTCACCAGATGCTGGTCCACCCCGGGCAGCGTGAGCGGCCGGCCGTCTTCAGGGTGAGATGCGGCGACCTCCTTGCGGGACTTAGCTGCCACGGGTACTCAGAGGGAGTGACATTCAGGGGAGGCGGCACCTGTAAGTGAGACCCAGCTGACTGCGAAGAACCAAAGGTTTGTCACCGTCCACCAGCCACTGCCTCTCATCTCTGGCGCACAGTGAGACCCCGAGTCATGCAGATGCGGGCGTCTGGCGACGTCCCGGGCTCTGTCCTGCAGGGTCTGGGGTCCCGCTCAGCAGCCGAGTCTCTCCCCTGTGGTGTTTTCAATTCTGTGGATTCTGTAGAGCGTTTCCCTAGACCGTCGTGCGCCCCGCGGGTCACCCCGGCGTCCTGGCCGTGAGTGCTGGTGCCTGCGCCTTCCGTGCAGCTGCGGAGGGTCCAGCAGGAGGCAGGCCAAGTGCGGGCCGCGCTCCCCCCGCCCCACTGACCCCCAGATGAGGACCCCCTGGCTTGGGCGTATTTGTGGCAGCCGTCTTGTTCCGTGTGAACCTGCAGTTGAGGGAGTTCCTCTGAAGTGGCATTTTAGGGAAACAGTCACTGCTGATACCTGTTGAGCACGACCGTGCCCTTCACCGGCTTAACTCGACCCCATGACACTCACGCGCCCCCATTACGGATGAGGAAGCCCAGACGTAAACCAGACCTGCTGGCCTATAGCCTGTTAAAATTCATCCCCAAGAGTCAGTGGTCTGTGTTTTACCGTATAGTCAGTTCAGTCTGTGTAATTACGCGGTGCCCATCTGGGCATAATTGTTACACGTTTTTATGGCCTTTCCTTCCTACCCCCTTATCCTACCCAAGCCGCGTACAAGCAGGGCATTGGGCGTAGAGAATTAGTGGTGCTCCGATTAGGCCTCAGATTAGATGTCTACGGACCTGTGTTGTTTCCTGTAGAAACTGGGTGACGGTGGAACCCTCAGCTAAGCCGTTCTTGGCTCTGGGCCGTGACAGTGAGCGTTGCTCCCTGAGCGGCTCAGCCAGCGATGGCATCTGTATTGGATAGGCCTTCTCGGCTGTGAAATGCACTTAGGAATGAGAGAATGGTTATCTTAAGAGTTTAGAAGAAGTGTGACAGTACCAATTTTTGAGCTCTAATATTTGAAACCAAGCATCACTTTCCTATTTTGTAGGGCTACATTCGACAGTGTCGCAAGCACACGGCGATGTTCACGGTCGCACAGCTCGCCACCATTTTTGGAAACATTGAAGATATTTACAAATTCCAAAGAAAGTTCCTGAAAGACCTTGAGAAACAATACAATCAAGAGGAACCTCACCTGAGTGAAATAGGGTCCTGCTTTCTTGAACATGTACGTCGCCCTCCACTTCTTACTGATAGCGTCCGGCTAACTCATTTTGAAATGTTTCTCGCTGAAGCGCAGGGGTCCTTTTTGTTTTGCTCCACTTTGTTTCATTTCTTCCTTTGTTCGCTAGATTAATTTCCTGCAGGACGGAGGCTAAGGGGACTGCTGTACGTGGTTGGTCTTTATCTGAGTGCCCCGAGTCCGTTATTTCAAAATCTTTTCCATTTTATGCAGTTTCGACTTAGGGGTTGTATTTGGGGTAGTTTCTAGTAGTACCTACCAGGTGTCTATTATATTAATAGGCAGCGTTGATCGCTGTGTTCGGGGCTGTATGCCAGCTCCCGTACTGCTGTGCCGCAGGCATGATTATCTTCCCCACGTTCCAGATGCAGGAGCCAGGCTTCACCCAGAGAGTAAGTGACGCAGCGTCACACATGAGTGATTGGCAGAAGTGGATTCAGGCCAGAGGCGTGCGGCTCTGGGACCCAAGCCTGTACCTGCCTCAGAACAGTCTCCTGAAGCTGGGCTGAGCTCGCTCACTGGCGACTGACTGTCACTTTTTAATACAACAGATTTCAGAGCAAGAAGATTCCGTCCCCAGCCAGAATGGTCAGGGCGCAGTACCGGTAGTGCTAACACCAGTGACCGGGCTAGTGTAGCACTCGCTCCTCTGGGCCCAGCAGCGTTACAGTGGCTGTGGAATGGGGGCCGGGCCGATCCTCGGGTGGACTGTCTTTAAACGGCTGGAGACGCTGTTGCTGGTGGCCATCTCCAGCTGGAGGGGTGGGCCCGTGACGGCTCTGGGCCTGTTTGGGGCTTCGTAGGAGAACTGTTTGGCCAGAGCAGGAGGTTCACGGGAACAAGTCGTAGGAGAGAAGCTTCCAGGTCAGCCAAGGTGAGGCTGCAGAGTGGCACGCGGATCTTGCTGTGGAGGACAGGAGAGCCTAGCTTGGGGACAGAGGTGTCACTGCTTCTGGGGAAACAGGGAGGTGGGCCTGGGCGAGGGTGACAGCATCAGGGACGCAGAAAGAGGGGTTTGGCTGGAGAGGTGGTGAGCCAGAGGACAGCCAGGTATAAACTGGGGTAGGACCCAGGCCGAAGACACCGCAGCTGCGGGCAGGTGGACCTGTGTGAAGGAGGCGGCCTTGGGGCTGAGGAGCCTCAGGGGGCTGGGAGGGGCCCCCTCGGAATCCCGGGGGGTGGGGCAGCCTGGAGGAGGAGGGGGGAGGGGAGGAGGAGGGGGGAGGGGAGGAGGAGGGGGGAGGGGAGGAGGTGGCCCCTACGTGGATGGCAGGTGGCAGGGTGGGAAGGAGACCTGTGACCAGGAGATGGGGCTTTGCGCCCACCTGCCCGGGAGAGGAGAAAGGACAGGCGGCAGCCAGGCGCAGGGACAGCACCTCCCTCTTCTCCTGGATCAGGCGACACAGGGGGTGACACAGAGGGTGCCGCTCCCCAGGGCGGCCTGTGCGCCCGACACGCCCTTTCAGGGTCTGTGGAAGGGGCCTGGCGTGGGCCGGGACTCTGCGTCCTCGGCAGCCTCTCCCTCCACCCCCAGGGTCTGGACGTGGCCCCTTCCCACGGGGCCCCCTGTCCAGGAACCTCCCTGGGGGTGGGGGGGGGAGGCGCTGGGTGTTGTCCATCCTCGTCAGGGTCCAGAGCCGCCCTGTCCTGACAGAGCTGTGCCCCCGCTTCCCAGCAAGAAGGCTTCGCCATCTACTCCGAGTACTGCAACAACCACCCGGGCGCCTGCGCCGAGCTGGCGGGCCTGATGAAGCAGGGCCGCTACCGACACTTCTTCGAGGCCTGCCGCCTGCTCCAGCAGATGATCGACATCGCCATTGACGGCTTCCTGCTGACGCCCGTGCAGAAGATCTGCAAGTACCCGCTGCAGCTGGCCGAGCTGCTCAAGTACACCGCGCGGGAGCACAGGTGAGGCAGCCGCGTGAAGCTGCTGCAGGGCGCCTGGGGGCGGGTGCAGGGGAGGGGCTTCCCCTGGATGCCGGCACGCGGGGGGCGGGGCGGGGGCCGGAGGCGGGGCGGTGTGCAGCGGGGGGCGGGGTGGGGGGGCAGCGAGCAGTGGGGCGCGGGGCAGCGGTGACGGGGCGGGGGCGGGGGGCGGGGAGGGCTGCGGTGCCCTCCTGGTGCTCTCAGTCAGCTGTCGGGAAGACGTTTCCAGGTCGTTTAGAAAGTTTAAGGTTGTTAACTACTGAAATGGGGTCATTGAAGAGCCTCCCGAATATCCATTTCTAGAGAGATTAGAAAATAAGAATTAATTCTTAAAGCGTGTCATGAGCAGGTGGGGGATTTTTATTGTGTTGTCTGTCATTATAATTGACATGTGTTTTATAAATACTCTTTTGTAGCTACTCAGTAGTGAATAAAAACAATTTAAAAAAATAGACTGGTGTGAATACAGTTTCAGAAATATTTTCTTTCCTCTTATTTATCCTTAAGATATTTCAGGCCAGCTCACCCTCAGAGCGGTACAGTCAGCCCTTGGTATCCGAGGAGATTGGCTTCAGGGCCCCTGGACACTAAAATCTGAGGATGCTCAAGTCCCTTATAGAAAATGGCTCAGTGTTTACATGTAACCCGTGCGCAGCTTTCCACGTAGTTTACCCCCTCTCTGGATTACTCCTGATATCTAGTGCGATGTAAATAGTTATAAATACAATTTAAATGCTGTGTAAGTAGTTACTGGCCTGTGGCAAATTCAAGTTTTGCTCTTTGGAGCTTTCTGGGATCTTTTTCCCAAATATTTTCAATCTGCGGTTGGTTGAATCACGGATGCAGAACCCCTAGGTGTGCAGGGCTGGCTGTGTTATATGCTGGAACAAAAAGTTCCTTCACAGAGGGGTGAGGACACAGAAAAATTTGAACTCTGAAACAGAGCAGGGAGTCTCAAGGCTGTACTGTAGTGTGTGGGCTCCACTGGGGGGACACATCCTCCTGAGATCCTGTTGGGCTCTGAGCCCTTTCTGGTCCGGCTCGGTGCTTGTTCTGTCTCCTGATCCCATCCACCCTGTTCCCTCTGGCTCTGAGCATAGGGCTTCTCGTCATGGTTACCTGAATGCTCCATCTCCCTTTGGGGCTTACTTTGTGAATTCTTCTGAGGGACCCAAAAATATTGACCTCTGCTTACCGAGTAGCAACTCATCGCTTCCCCGCATGCACAGAACCACATCTGATCGTGCTGTGATTGTACGTGAGCTGTCATCCATCATGTGTTGGAGCAGGCCTGCCCCCTCTCTGAGATGTGGGGAAGGGCCTCCACCGCAGGGCCCATTTCGCCGGCAGCCGTGGGGTCCTCGCTGTGTTCTCAGCAGACCACGACTGGCCAGTGGGGACGCAGCCGTCGTCCAGCAAGGCTTTAGAACAAAGCTTTTTGTTTTCGATGAGAACCAGACCTCATCCGTGACATCCGTGTCACGGCACAGAGCTTTCACTCCACCTGCGGCCCTTGGAAGGACAGTCTTGAAGGGGTCTAGTGAGAAAAGGGAGCGGGGAGAAATCGTGCCCAGAGGAAATCCGCTGCAGCACACGGCACGGCTCTGGGTTTCAACATCTAACTGTTGCCCCGAGAGCAGTGGGATTCTCCACGGCAGCGCCTGCTCCGGAGGATGCGGGGGACGGGTCATTCTTCTGTCCTCTGCGCCTGGACTCCTGCGGAGAGACGGGGCTGGGACAGGGGTCTTTTCGCAATTAGATCGGAAGGTCGAAAGAAAGAGCTGGGTCGCTAAACAATATACCCAGATGATGATGTTAGTTTCAAGAATTAAGGTGAAAGGAATAAGAGAAAGGAGTTGATTGAAATAGATAAAAGGAAAGAGCTATGTTTTTCTTTTTCTGATGGAAAAATCAGAAAACTTGGACAGAAAGAAAATAGCAAAGTCAAGCGAGTCACAAATTTGAAGACATTTTTTAAAAAATAAAAAGTCATCGTGATGAGGAACCTGAGAAAATAAATAAGCAAATCAAGAAGCAGAACATCTCGAAAGACAGCGAAGCTACGCCAGGAGTGTCCGCATCACCGTCAGCACTTAGTTTCCCTCTTTTAAGGGCGTTTTTCGCTGTGAGGCATCCGCATAGCCTGATTGTTTCAAAACAAATCATTTTAAAAGAAATGACAAAAAGCCCGTTTCCTCGTCTGAAGTAAAACAAAACGAAATATTTTAAAAAACCATTACACTCTCCCTCTTTCCTGGAATTGTACAGAAAAACTTGTGGGGAAAACGTACAATTCTTTTGCACACTTTCTTCATTGCTGGAGCCCTTTCTGAGGGGGTGTTTGCTCCCATTATTTTGGCAGCCCCTGTGTGTCACTTTGTTCTTCTTTTCTGCTCCGCTTCTGTCTGCAGACAGTGGGGTCTGGTCTGTCCAGGAATGGGGTAGCGGGGATGCCCAGGGACCCCCCAGGAGTGGAGATGAGCGGTGTTTGGTACATAGGCAGCAGAGTCTGCTCCCAAGGCTTTTTTTTCCTGGCTGTGCAGGAGGACTGCAATCCAGTCCACCTGAGACCCAGAGGCTCTGTGTGTCCTGGAAGACACAGGAAAGTGTGGGGAAGAAAAAAAAGACTTAGCTCATTAGCTGGGCAACCGGTTTACGTGTCCCTGAATTGTTAACGTGAAGCGAGACTTGAACGTAAACGTTTCCGGCCCCAGACACACTCTCTGGCAGCCTGTGTGCAGATCGGAGCTTCAGTTTTCCTGGTGCCTCCAGGGTTAGAGGAGCTGCTGGGGGAGACATGTGAGTCTGATTTGACTGTGGCCGGTAGAAAGCACCAGAAGTAAAGCTGCGTGGATGAGGGAAATGTCGTGTCCGCAGTTACGTAACTCACTTGTGTCCTCCCCTCCTTTCCTGACTCAGAGCAAATCACCCCTCTTGAGAATGGGTGGGGATCATTAAAGTACTTTATATGGCAGAACTAGCTCTATGAGGATTAGAGCAATAACAGAGGCCTGTCTTTTCTTTATTAATGAAAATAATCCGTCATCACTGTGACTAAAACTTATTTCTTGTGACCTTTGCTTCATTTCACTGTGGCTTCTGGGAAACGAACGACAACATTCTTATTCCACAGAATTCTGGGTGGCATTCGGTCGGCTCCCTTAACCTCTGCGAACTGTAGCCTATTCACGAAGGAACAAGGGAAGGGGAACAATGGCTGTTGTTTAAAGGCCATCTTGTCTAGACTGTCAGTGCACAGTCACAGATGGAATGTATTATTTCGTAGGTCCTCATTTGCAAGGTGCCCATTACGTGGTTAAAATTAACCCCTCACTTTGCAGCGATTACAGGAACATAAAGGCAGCGTACGAGGCCATGAAGAACGTCGCCTGTTTGATCAATGAGCGAAAACGCAAGCTGGAAAGCATAGACAAGATAGCACGGTGGCAGGTGTCCATCGTGGGCTGGGAGGTACGTGGAAGCCCACCCCCTACCTGTGGTCCATCGTGGGCGCGGGGCACCTGGGAACCCTCCCCGCTCAGCGCCCATCTCGACCCACACACCCCCGACCTGTGGTCGTCTAAGGCGATGGCCCACTTTGTGTCCCGTGATTGGCGCCCTGTGCTCTTGGCTTTAATGGCATGATATTTTGATGCACACTGTTAAAGCTAGCAGTCAAACGCTTTACCCTCCACCTCCTCCAGGGAGTGCTCTGAAGAGCGTCTGTGACCAATTTGTTGCGTACAGCCTGTCTCTCCTGCTTGACTGTGGGCTCCGTGAGAGCAGCTGGAGAACCCTCAGAGTGCAGGTTATGTCATGGTGGGAGTGTGACTCCTGTATGATCTGGGCGAGGTTGATAATCCATCTGTATGATGGGGAGGGAAACATTACCTATCTCGTAGGGCTGTTGTGAGGATCGCGTAAGACGGTGCCACGGAGCACTTGATACACAGCCTGTGGCGATGGCCTAGTGGCGCACACGTACACACACACGCTTTTATTTATTAAAACAGCAGTGACAGTAGCTAGTGCTTGTACTGTGTTCACACATGCCTGGCACTGGTCTGAGTCGTTTAAATATGTGAACTCATTTAACCCTCTCAATAGTCCTATGAAGTAGGAACTATTATTACCCCATTTAACAGATGGGGAAACTGAAGCACAGAAAGGTGAGGGAGCAGAATGGGACCCACAGACCACTGCACCTGAGGCCGTCACCGAGGACAATAGCCCACGTTGTTCAGATGGCTTTCAGACACAGGAAGGGCCATCCTGCATCAGATCAATTGGTCAGAGCTCACTCTCCCCAAGGATTGTGAAAGTTTGGATGGAGAGGTTAGGTTTTTAACTAAAGCAGGTGACCGCAGTGAGCACTGGAGAGAAATACTCTTCTTTCAAGGCCCTCATGGACTCTGGGAGTTCAGCTGGGACCTTGGGGTCCGTGGATCTAAGTCTCCTGTGAGCCAAGAATCCAGGGCACAGAATCGCTGTAGGCAAGTAAATAGAAAAGCTCTTTCAGAGTCGAGATCTTTTGCCTCCAAAAACTATTGTGTATAACCGGGACTAGAGGAGGGTAAAATCTTACAATCAAAGGCCAGTGTCATAGCAGATACCACAAAGTTACACTGGATTAGAGCCGACCTAAATATTGCAGAAGGGTGTTTCTCCTCCTGTTCTTGGATTCTGACATTTAGGGGATAACTTCTTGTCAGAAGTTTACCAATTTCTTGCTGGCAGCTTGCCATCTGGCCTCTTGTTTCCAAGACCCTGAGCTAGTTATGCCGGGGAGCTGCATAGAAGCCCCCCAAGTCTGCAGCACTGAGTCCCTAGCCACAGGGGGTCTCCTTGTTCTCGGGGGTCGGTCCAGGCCAGCTGCCATTTCGGATCCTGATTGGATCCCACCCATCCAGAATTTTTCACCAGATCTTTCTGATAAGGGAGACCCCTCAGGTAACATAGGGGCTCAATCACATTTTCCCATGGAATAGGGAAAAGAGAGAAGAGTTTTCCTGCCCAAGGTCTGACCGGCCTTTGAGGCCTTGCTCTGCGTGTGGGCCTCGTGTAACTGGCCCGCCCGTGGGGATTCGTGCCAGGGCCTTCCCCCCCCAGTTCCACCCGATGCCCGGTACCCTAAGACCTCGTGTCGGGGCACCTCAGGACATGTGTCCACCCTTCCCTCCAGGGCCAGGACATCCTCGAGCGCAGCTCGGAGCTGATCCACTCCGGGGAGCTGACCAGGGTCACCCGGCAGGGCAAGAGCCAGCAGCGGACGTTCTTCCTGTTTGACCACCAGCTGGTGGCCTGCAAGAAAGACCTGCTGCGGAGGGACGTGCTCTACTACCGCGGCAGCACAGACATGGACGCCGTGGAACTCGTGGACCTGGAGGACGGCCGCGACGGTGCCCGCACCCTCGGCGTCAGAAACGCCTTCAAGCTGGTCAGCAGGACGGGTGATGAGGCGCACCTGTTCTGTGCCAAGAAGCCTGAGGACAAGGCACGGTGGCTGCAGGCCTGCAGGGACGAGCGCAGGCGGGTGCAGGAGGACCGGGCGATGGGTGAGCCCTGGGGTCTTGGCCCTTCCCCTGCCTCTCCCGGTTCACCCCCCGCGGGGAAAAAACCAGGGAACTGCAGGTCCTGATATTCCTAAACCTGCTTACAAGACCAACAGGGACAGGTGTGCCGTGGGTCCTATTGTTGGACCCATTTCACAGATGAGGAAACTGAGGCTGAAGGCACCAGCCCACTCTTAGAAGGCGGGTTGTCACTCTTCACGTGTCCCGGTAGGGAGAATGGTGGTGTGGCCATCCTGGTGATAATCCTCCTCCTTCTCCACCCTCTTCAACCCCTTATACTTACTTCCTGAAGGATTAAGGCTCTTTGCTTTGGGTTATGGAGCAGACCTCAGGGTTAATGTGGGTTCGGTGCAGGTTTTATTCTGAAACGTTTTCACTTGTTTTGAATACATATCACATTTGTTTCTAAATACAGGAATGGAAATTTCAGAAAATCAGAAGAAACTTGCCATGTTAAATGCTCAAAAGGCAGGACATGGAAAGTCAAAAGGTAAATTTTGAAGAATGTTTTTCACCTCTTCAGTGTGTGTATGTCAGTACTGGAATTAAAATGGGGAGAAACGCCCAAAGCTGTTAGGTGTGACCGACTCTTAGTGAAGGAGAGAAGTGTGTGTAAAACAAGATGATAGTTCAGAGCAGCGGACGGTTTACAAACCAAATCTGCATTTGGTTCTGCACCTGCTTTAGTGCGTGCTTCCGTTTGAAGAGCAGTCTGTACAAGGTGTTTGACTTGGGGCCGAGGAGCTTCTAGACCCCCCTGCCCTGCCCTCTGAGCTTCCCCCCTGCGGAGGGAGGGATTATCCATCCACAGGCCAACCAGCCCAGGAGTCTCGGGCATGTGAGGAGGAAATCTCCAACCCCAGACTGCTTGTCAGCTGAAGGCATGTCCTAGTTCAGATGAGAAAAAAGATGTGAAAGTTCACTGTGTCAAGCAGGGAGCGAAAGCAAAAGAAGATCCTCTGGCTTCTTTAGAGCCTGGATTCTCTACCCCACAGGCACATTCTGTGGGAATGACCTGGGCAGCTCTTACAAAATACCAAGGCCCGGGACACGGACCCCAGAGTCCACACATGCATAGTACAAATATTCTAGCCCAACAGAAATGAAACAGTAAGGGTTCTTATTCCAAAACGACATGTTGTATTTCTGCAAACTTTATTCACGTGAAATTTATCCCAGTGGGTATTTTCCTACCCGAAAATGCAAAAACAAGGAGCAGTTGAGCCCAGGACTGATGGGCCGAGAAGAATTTATTACCAGAACAGCATGTAGCAAAGCCCTGCTTCCTCTGCTCAAATGCAGAATTCCGTGCCGCCACCCCCCCTCCCCCCCCCCACGCTAAGCTAACGGATATCTTCAAGGCAGAAAATCTCATTTTAAGTATTTCTTGCATCTCCACTTTGGATGGCAGGTGACTGGTAAATACCAGTTTATTGGGATCCACTAGTTCCCGTCCATATCTTCCAAGGATCACTGGCTCAGCGGCCAGGCAGCTAGTTTGAAGGAGCTCTCATGCTTCTGGGGGTCACCTGTCCTGCACTTTCCATGAGTTCTCCCATGTCATCCTCTCTGCCGCCCTGGAAGAGGAGGAGAGCCTTGTGGCAGGTCAGGGGCAGGGAGGGATTGTGGACGGAGGCCTCTCTTCTTCCCAAACTCCCACTCTCTCCTCTCTCCATGCTGACTTTCACAGTCAGCGCGTGGTCTCGTAGCTAATTTAACACAGCTCTCTGACCGCCTGTGCACAGGTTTTATATGCCAGCTGCAAAGAAACAGTGTTGGTTGATTCGATGAGGTGTCAGGGCACTACTCTAGGCACGTTACTTACATTCACTCATTTAATTCTCATAACAACCCAGTGGGCACCGTTACCCCGTCTTAGACATTGGAAAACTGAGGCTCAGAGGAACCAAATCATTGCGTCCCGTAAGTGGCAAGCAGTGTGAGCTCCAGGCTCTCATAGAAGGCACGCCACTGCTTCTCATCCCACACAGACATCCAGATCCAGCCCAGCCGGTGAAATTTACACAGTGGCCCTGGGTTTCTGTTTCCTTCCCGGTCACTTGGCTGTCACGGTACTGTCCTGGGAGGGTTTTAAGTGAGGATTCAGTGCGGTAGTCTGTGTCCCGATCAGCACACAGGGTCTGAGTGTGTCAGGATGGCCGTTCGGGGCCCCTCTGGGGGAGGTGACTGGAGGGTCGGCCTGGGGCGTGGGGACCGGCACTTGCTTTTCCCTTTGGGCTGCGGCCGGCGCTGAGTCCGTGGCCCTCTGCCCTCCCCACCCCTGCATCAGGCTACGGTGGAGGATGCCCCTCGGCCCCCCCGCTCCAGAGCCTGCGGCCGGTCCACCAGCGCCACGTCACCGTGCCCGCCAGCCTGCCGCAACAGCAGGTGTTCGCCCTGGCGGAGCCCAAGAGGAAGCCGTCGCTGTTCTGGCACACCTTCAACAAGCTCACCCCCTTCAGGAAGTGACGCGGGGACCGGGAAGAGGGGCCCCCGTGCCCCTCCTGGGCCCCGTCCAAGGAGTCTACTCCGCACGTGGCACAGGGATCCGGTGCTGAAAACCTCTCCTGGGGACGCAGTGAGGAGGACCTGGCCTCGCCTGTGGTCACAGAGGCCCAGCTGCCTTCTCGGGAGGGAGGGGGGTCATGACGCACAGCTCCAGTGTCCCCTGGACCGCTCCCCGCCGTGAGCCCACCGAGGCGGCCGGAGCCGGGGAATCGGAGTGGGCTCTGGAGATGCTGGGCGAGGAGCCGGGAGCATCGCCGAGGACGAGCTGCAGTCCAGGCCCCGGGAGGGGCTCCCCGAGGAGGATGGGCAGGGCCACTTTGCCTTCGGTCTTGAAGGGGAGGGGGAGTGCCGGGGTCACGGGGCGGCGGGCGGTGACCGCAGCCCCGTCGGGGCCCTGGGGTCCCCTGGCGTCTTCCTCATCCACGCAGTCGCCAAATGGTGGGCCGGCCTCTCCCGCAGGCTCCTGCGCCCGTGGTCCAGGGCCCGCGGTGCACAGAGACCCACGCGCTCCATAGACGCCGTTGCTCTCAGGGGGCAGGGAGCCCGCTGCTGGCTTTGTATACTTGTCCCTGCCCGCGTGCCACTCCCCGAGCAGAAACCTGAGAAACTTCACGCGTGTGCACTTCAGTGGGAAAACCGGTTTCATTTCGTTTGAGGACGAAGTGAACGTGCAGATCTCCCAGTTGAAACGTGTCCTTAGAGCATCCGTGTGCCTGTTCCTCCCTCTGCCTCTGTCCTCGCCGATCAAGGGACAGTGACACGTACCTTCTTCCACTGAAAACCACGAGGCTCAAGGGTCCTGCTTCCTCCATGTTTGAAGCCAACTTTATCCCACGCCCCCGAGCAGTAGTGCCAGCCGTGCCATGATTAGCATGTCGACAGGTTTCTGAAGATAGGTTCCGTATGGAAGAGACCTCACGAAATAGATCCAGACTCAGAGAGAGCAGCCCGCTCTAGCGAAGGCCACGCGGCTGACGCCGGTCGGCAGCAACCTCCTTGCCTTTTCTCGATGGTAAATTTTGATGAAAATGGCTTTTAAACGTGCCGGGAGGAAACAGGCTCTGCCAGAGAGACACCTTTCCATTGACCTTATGCACCGGGCGGGGGTCCTGTTACATGTCTTGTGGTTTTCTACTCGGGAACCTCTTTTTGGTGTTGAAACCTCAAAAGTTCTCTTTTCTACCCAGTCCCTGCTTGAGAATAAACACACCTGTATGGTCCTAACAGAGGGGACACCTGAGACTCCAGGTGTGGGCCCCCTCCTCCTCACACCCAGAGCTGTTCCCGGGGGGCGGGGGGACCCAGGCGGTGCTGCCTCTGCGGACCTCGGGGCCCAGGTCCCGGCACGGAAGCCGCTTCTGTGAGGAAGCTCCTCGGGAGGTGCCGTGGGTCCGCGTGTGTGTGTGTGTGTTTCCTTTCTGAATAGACTTCTCAATTTCCGTTGCATTTATATAACTGACCTTTTTACTAACAAGACATAATGATACATTTTGAATACTATGCTTAATATGCTTTTCGTGGGCCGCCTCAGCAAACATTGTCGGACCTCTGTGCTAAACAGAGTTGTTTGTTTATACGGCAGTTGTGAACAGTTGGGTTGCTTTTTTTTTTTTTTTTTTTTTAATAGAATTACTTTGAGGAAGTAAAGAAAATCAGTTGCTCATGTTATATTTCCAGTGAGGACTCACCTCCAGTGCAGAAGCACCCAGAGGGCCCCCATCTCCCCCGTTGTCCAGAGCACAGGGACAAAGGGCTGGACGTACTGTCGGCAGCCCTGGTCTGTCTCTCGGCCGAGCCCTGACTCCTGGCTCCCCCTTCCTCCCCTCAAGCTTCCCAACAGAGGAGCAGGAAGCATGGACACCAGGGCACGTGGTGACAGTCCCTTGGTCAAATGTCCATCCTAGGTGGCTCCTGCTTGGATTTCCAGGTGATTTGAAAATTGCTAAAATGCGTTTAAAAGGATAGAACGTCCTTTGTCCTCTTTAAGTCTGTGTGTCTAGCTTGGGTTTATTAGCAAATGCCTGCGTTCTCTACAGGGTAGATGGCTCGGTGTTCTGTTTTTACATTTGCAGAACTTCCTTCTTTTTTTTTTTTTTTTGGCGGTACGCGGGCCTCTTACTGTTGTGGTCTCTCCCGTTGCGGAGCACAGGCTCCGGACGCGCAGGCTCAGCGGCCATGGCTCACGGGCCCAGCCGCTCCGCGGCATGTGGGATCCGCCCAGACCGGGGCACGAACCCGTGTCCCCTGCATCGGCAGGCGGACCCCCAACCACTGCGCCACCAGGGAAGCCCTGAACTTCCTTGTTGATTTCTCGCATGTTCCACTTGGAGAGAAAAAGAGAAAAAACGAAGAGACTCCCTGTACAGGTTGTGTATGAATTTCACTGGGAATCTCGCTTTCTCTGTCTGTCTTTTTCTCTTTTTAACACTACGCTGCGTGGTATCGGTGGCCCACGCCCCCCCCCCCAAATAAAGATGGCATAAGATTTTGATGAATTTCACTTACTCTATCATGTTTCAGAGTTTGCCAACTCTGTTGAAAGACCTTTGAAATGGCCTCAGGTCCAAAGCAGCCTTCTCGGTTTTTGATGATGCCTAACATGTATAACAACCTTGCAGTAGATTGTAAGCAGTCGTACAACAGAATATCTGTGGAGTCCTGGAGAAGTGGCATTCTTTGTCTTTGGCCTGCAAACTGGAAGAAGAGTGGCGGGGATTTGCCAGGGCTTTCCTGGGACACCTGTGTCTCTTGCTCTCGGTACATCTGATCTCTTCCCACCCCCTGCCGTAGACCTGATTTTGTAGTTCAAAACATTTCACCCCCATCTCCACATTCCTTCTGAATATCATCGTGCCTTTTTATTCGTAATACGAGGACTGAGCTCCATGCCTGTTAAGAAAATCCCCTCAATCCTACATTGCTGTTGTCTAGACACAGAGCAAAAGTACATTTAATTCAAAACCTGTTTCACAATAGAAATCTTTTGTAAAAGCCACGCACCGGCATTTTATCGGTTGGGAATCTCTACGGGCCCAGACTGCTGATTCTCCTCAGTGCAGATCAACCTAGTCACCAAGCCAGGATAGAAAAACCCGACCACCTGAGTTAGGGAAGAAATCGCGGTGTAATATTTTGTTGAGGAGAGGAAAAACAGACGTGTCCCTCACAGTCCGGTGCCAACAAGCGTGGATAAATGTGGCTCACAGGCCAGGGATGCCAGGCACACATCGAGAAGGCCAGACTGCCCCAAAGCAGTTGTCCCTGTAATAAGCTTAGCCCGCAAGTTCTCCCTGTTAAAGTTTCACCTGGCAGGTGCTGCCCTTCTCGGGATGGATGCAGCGAAGGTGGAGTCCAAAAGATTCGGAAAATAATAAGTGGAAACTGTGATCTTGAAGAAAACAAACAAACCCAGGAGCATAAATATCGGATGCGTATTTAATAACAACAAACTTAACATTACTGCCTTCAGTTGTTTATTAGGTATCTGACACTTGAATTTAGAAAATACTGTGACTGATTCTGTAATTTACCAGTCGGTCTCTTTTCGTAAATATTAGCGTCCACAGTGTTTGACTTACCTGCTTCGCAAGGTGACCTGTTCCCTCAGTGCTAACTCCCTGGCATCAAGGTGACGTTGTCTGTATAGGTCGAGTGACAGCTTCCAGACTGACGGAGCGGCTGTTGACAGCTGGATTGGGTTGTGCAGGATCGCTGTAACGTGATACGTATTTTCTCTGAAGTTTTTGTAAAAAAAAAAAAAAAAAAAAATTTACAATGTTATTTGAATGATTTCTTGTAAATGCTGTGAATCTATATTTGTTGTTTTGTATCTGTATATTAAAGTTAATTTACCAAACTGGCTGTAGTAATGCATTGGAGTGTGTGTGTGTGTGTGTGTGTGTGTAACATACATATATATATATATATATATTTTTTTTTTTTTTTTTTTTTTTTTCAGTACGTGGGCCTCTCACCGCTGTGGCCTCTCCCGTTGCGGAGCACAGGCTCCGGACGCGCAGGCTCAGCGGCCATGGCTCACGGGCCCAGCCACTCCGCGGCATGTGGGATCTTGCCGGACCGGGGCTCGAACCCGTGTCCCCTGCCTCGGCAGGCGGACTCTCAACCACTGCGCCACCAGGGAAGCCCCGTAACATATATTTTAAATGGAGAGTGAGTGCTAGGAGGCTTTCTAGGATTTGCAGCTCCTTCTCTGCCTGGACACTGACAGATTTCTTTTCAGCAAAAAATCATCCATTAATGAACTGATGAAAACTGCTGGGGTGGGTGCAGGAGAAGGAAGGCCCTGAGGGGAACAGAGAGCGGCCACTCGACTCGAAAGAAGCCACCAAATATCGGAATGAGACTGGCAAAGCCAAAACTGGAGTGAGAAGCACAGCTCTGGCTCCCGGGGGCACGAGGCAGATGCGGGCCCTTCCCGGTGGTTCCAGATCCGCAGGTGGCCCCACTCACTTAGCCTTGGTGAGTGGGCTGGATAAGAATTTCCTTCCCTAATTAACAGCTCCGCAAAGTTAAGCAAATAGCCCATTGTTGCTGTGACCGTCATCAGGAAAGCATCCCCACGAAGGTTGCCGCAGCGCCCCTGCTCAGTTGTTTACTGTAACGGCCTTCGGCTCCCCTCCTTGGGCTGGACTGAAGGGGCTTTGCTTAGGGGGTCAGGGGTGTGGAAGCTCTGGAACCTAACCCCCCCTCGGAGGGCAGTTCTCGCAGCTCAGGAGGGCACCCCGTGGAGGGAGGAGAGGGCTGAGGGTAGGGCCGTCCTCAGAGGGGTTCCGGGGAGATGGCCCAGCCCGGGAGCCACTGTCCCACCGGGCACCAGACAGACGGTGAAACGGGCGATCCTCCCATGGGGCGTGTGCTCCAGGGGGGGCGAGCACGTAGAGCATTACTAGAACGCAACGTGCATTGTAAACATTTGAGTTCTAGAAGGATTTTAGGGATGGGGGCCTTTCCGGGGTGGGTTGGGGCAGGAGGGAGGGCCCACGCAGACCCCTGAGGGGGAGCCCCGAGCATCCCTGGGTGAGCTGCTGGGATCCAAGTGCGATGGGAGTTGAGACACCCATGGTGGAAGGTCCATCTCAGGGCTGCGGGCCGGGGCGCTGGCTTGTACCGGGCGGAGTCTAGGCGAGGAGAGCTGCTCCAGGGGCAGAGAAAAGGCGGACTTAAAACCAGAGGCAGGGGGATGACTGGCGAGACAGAATCCAGCAAAGACAATGAGAAAGGAGAGAAGGCCGCTGTCAGGATGCTCGGCGAGGATGCAGGTGCCCGTCATCACCTGGGTGGGTGCTGGGCGCTGCTGCCATAATCGGATACAGGAAGGGATGGCGTGGAGGGTGGGTCTGTGACTGTCTGGACCACCCGGTGGAAGCACGGGGCTGGGATGCAGATGGGGGAGGGCTGAGCAGAGAGCAGGCAGCTGGGGGTGAAGGTGCACCTGGGGCCCCCGCCTCAGCCCTGAGCGAGGCAGAGAAGGGGGAAGCGGCCTGGGGTGGGGAAGGGGACAGGAGGGCAGAAGGAAGAGACTGTCCGCAGGGCCGAATGCTGCCCACACGCCTGCCCCTGAGAAAGGACCCAGGTGTCCGGGCGGAGTTAGGGGTCAAGAGGCCAGGTCCTTAACCTGTGACGTAATTAAACCCCGCCACTGCCCTGTGATGCTGGTACTGTTTTGCCTGCCATACAGAGAAGGAAACTGAGGCACAGTAAGGGTAGGGGATTTACCTCTGTTCAGGGGGGACTCTCCCTGCACCCCACTCTCCCTGGGGCCTCTGCATTCCAGCTTGGCTCTCAGAGTTGGTTCTGTGAGAAACAGCATTGGGTGCATTTGTTCTCTCGATGCTATTTTTAAGTCAGAAATCAATGTTAATAGACACTGATGGGAGAAGATAAGAATCAGTGATCACATGGGATTGAAAAAATAGTTGCACTATGTTTTTCTTAGTGCCGTGTGTGTGTGTGTGTGTGTGTGTGTGTGTGTGTGAGAGAGAGAGAGAGAGAGAGAGAGAGAGAGAGAACAGGCATTAAACTCTTAGGCAGTCGAATGCCTACACTAAAAGGAACTACACAGAGTCAGAGAGATCTAGTTAAGTGATGTCAGTTCTAAGGGTCCGGGATCCGATCGAGGCCTAACAGCATCGTCTTCAGTTTGGTCCTATTAGCTCGTGATTGATCGCAGAGAGGAAGCAAAGGCACAAACGTCAGTCTAAGGGGAAGCACCTGCCGGGGGGACTCCTCCCTCCAGACCCACCTGGAAGCTGCCTCACCTTCTCTCGCTACCGAGAGTCTGTCATACAAAGTGAAGTAAGTCAGAAAGAGAAAAACGAATACCGTATGCTAACACATATATATCTAAAAAAAAAAAAAAAAAGGTTCTGAAGAACCTAGGGGCAGGACAGGAATAAAGACGCAGACGTAGAGAATGGACTTGAGGACATGGGGAGGGAGAGGGGAAGCTGGGACGAAGTGAGAGAGTGGCATGGACATATATACACTACCAGATGTAAAATAGATAGCTAGTGGGAAGCAGCCACATAGCACAGGGAGATCAGCTCGGTGCTTTGTGACCACCTAGAGGGGCGGGATAGGGAGGGTAGGAGGGGACATGGGGATGTATGTATATGTATAGCTGATTCACTTTGTTATAAAGCAGAAGCTAACACACCATTGTAATGCAATTATACTCCAATAAAGTTGTTAAAAATAATAATTAAAATAAATCAAAAAATAAAATTAAAAGGACGGAAAGAAGGAGCTAAATTGGCTGAACTAAGTGGTGTTGCTGGAAGATGCCCCTGGCTCAAGTGTTGCCTCAACTTTTGAAGTTCTTCCAGGACACCTTGTGCTTACTTGTTCCCTCCCCTTCCTGCTGTTTTGCAGATCCATCCACTAGGGAATTGTGTGGCAGGAAGGTGTGATTTTTATTTAGTTTGCTCCTGATTCCTTGTTTGCATAGCACCTGCGTGCCGCCTGCAGCCCTGGGGTTCAGGTAAGAGCCTTAGGAAACCATTTCTTTAAATTCAGTTTAAGGCGTCAGAGTCCTAAAGCAGCTCTTGTATTACTGGTGTGTGATAATCCTGCTGAAGTAGGTATCTGTCTACAGGGCTTTGGGTAGGAAAGGGGTTAAGCCAGTTCTGAAATACATTCTTAAGAGGCTAAACAAGAGACGGAGGCAGATTTTGAAGCTCTTCTGCTAGAACTCTGCAGACTGGCTGCGAGGAGGGATGAAACCGTAGCATAAATCATGAGAATTAGCAGACCTTTCTAGAGAGCTTTCTAGAGAAGCCCATGGATTATTTTGCACAAACGTTAACATGTACATTTGTATATTCGTGGCAATACTAACTTACCCAGTGTAGTTTAAAACAAGGCCTTCAGCATATGTTGAAGAAGAAATACATATGTACAAAGTATAGAGAAAGTGGAAGAAAATGTATTCAATGAAGGCAATTTGGAGATTTAGGTTCTTGGACTGTCACGTCTGGGAGGGATGCTGGGTTCACTCATCCCTTGCATTTTTTGCAACCTTTAGAGGCTAGAGGTTTGGAGACGCAGTAAAGATTGCTCAGCTGGGTTCTGGCAGGTCTTTATTAAATCTCTGTATTTGGGAAAGTAAGAATGATGAAGAGTAGAAACCTTTAATCTTGGCCGTGAATTAGGGACAATTAATCTTGTCCTTGGAGAAAATTAATCAGGAGGGGCCCTGAGTAACCTTTCAGAAAGAAATTCAGTAGTGAAGGAGAATGTAGGTCAAGCATAGGAGAAACAACCCAGAAATAGGAAGTAAGAACCTATTTTATTTGGGTCTAACAAACAGTGACTCCAAAGCCATTTGCAGTCTGTATCCCTCTGCCCCTAACCATTTCCGTATGTCAGGTTTGTGGGGTCACAGGGGCTTCCCAGGGTCCCTCCTTCCCCCCGACTTGACATTCAACAGAAGGACTGTGTCCATTCTCTTTGCGTTCACACGGACTGTATTGCTCTGTCTAAGGCAGGGCCTGCTGTGGGATTTTTAATGTATCACCTGAAGGGTTTTTGACCCAGTGGGTCCTCAGCAACTTTGTTGGGCTGAGTGACTACAGATGTCAAACCCTCCTCACTTTGGATGAGCACGCACACCTTTGACAGCTGAAGCCTTGCATCCATCAAAACTTAGGTTAGCTCCAGGAGGGAACCTAAATAACAGGCTTGGGCAGGTTAGCAGCACGTGTGTTTCTCTCTCACGTCAAAGATGGGCTGGGAGGGCAGGGCTGGTCTGTGTTGTCATCAGAGACCAGGATTTCTCTGTCCCCAAAGTGTTGCCCTCCAGTTCATGAGGGAGGGCGCACCCCTTCCCGTGAAGGTCCTGGCCCATCAGGTGCACATGTCACTTTTACCCACTTCCCACTGGCCAAAATCTAGTTTCACGGTGATACCTGGGCTGCAGGGGTGGCTGGGAAATGAGTCTATTGTGGGCAGCCACGTGCCAACCAACATTTCTGTTACCACTGATGATGGTAACATCCAGCCACCTCCCTGGTGAAGATTTGCATGTGGTTGGAACCAGGATAATATTTATTTATTCATTCATTCATTCATTTATTTATTCACTGTCATTCATTTATTCAACCACTCAACAGATATTTGACTGTGAGTGCTGAAAATAAGAAGGTAGGAAGATGCAGTTGCTCTCTTCAAGCTGTTACCTGTAAGTGACGCTAGTCTAGGTGCTGCGTGGAGAAGGGGCAGGGCAGGGGGGGCAGTGATCCAGAGAAGACAAGAGGGAAGGTGGAAGCCGGGGAGGGAAGGATGGGAGACAGACGGCGTCCTAGCTCCAGTGCACTCTGGAGAAACACCAGAAGTAGGAATTAAACATTGAAACTGAGGAGCCAGCCAGAGGCTTTGTGAGAAACGCAAATGTAACTTTTTATTTTGGAAAATAACACATGAATGTAATTTCTACTCTATTCCTTGTGCAAACCGTCATGTCCTTCTTGAAAAATTTTTTCTTTAGAGATGGTGCCACAGCTTATCTCACTGCTTCTTTGGGAGCAAAGCATGTTCCTTTATTCATGATCCTTTGTTGAAGTTTGTCTACCTGCCGGGCCTGGGGTGATACATCTCCGCCCGTGTCAGGTGTGCAGAACCAGGGTAAGAATCACAGAAGGATGGATGTTTGCTTTTATCTCAGCTCTCCTCTGGCTGGAGAGCAAAATGGAGTTTATCCCAATTTGACACCTATAGGAGCTCCTGATCCTTTTTATTACTGGAATAATTGTAACACATTTTGAAACAATTAAAAGGGAAAAATCTAGACCCCCTGCAGAGGTTGGTCTGTGCAAGTTTGATTTGACTAGGACCAGTCACTTCTGAGTTAAACAGAAGAGGAAGGTGTAGGTTATTTATGGAATTTGGCTCTAAGAAAACGCAAGTCAATTTCCTGAAATGGCGTAACTTTGTGATTTTAAAGGGAAACATCTGTCCTTCCGTCCCCAAATACTTCTATTTGCATCAAGCTGCACCCTGAGGCTCATGGAGGCTTCCATATGACGGCGATGTGACCCTCTGGATGACAGTCTAGCTGGGTTTTAAAAATGTATATGTAGAAATAGTTTTATAGGCACTTTAAAAAAGCATTTTAAAAAGAGATAAGCTCCCATAACCTCACCATTCCGAAACCACCACGTGCGTTTGGATATATTTGCTTCTAGTTTTTGTTACTATGCATATAGGCACACGTTGCTTTATTGCGCTTCACAGACAGCGCGTTTTGTCACAAACTAAACATTTGTGGCAGCCCTACATTGAGCATTTGCTCACTTTGTCTCTCTGTGTTCCATTTGGGTAATTCTCACAGTATTTCAAACTTTTTCATCACCATTACATTTGTTCTGATGACCTGTGATCTTTGATGTTACTACCGCTACTGCTGAAGCCTCAGACAACGGTTAGCGTTTTTCAGCAATAAAGTATTTTTAAAATTAAGGTATGTACATTGTTTTTCAACATAAGGCTATGCACACTTAATGGACTACGGTATGGTATAAACATAACTTTGATATGACCTGGAAACCAAGAAATTTGTGTGACTCAATTTTTTTCTGATCTTTACCTTATTGCAGTGGTTCTGGAACCAACTTTTCTACTCTCTGTCTCTGAATTTGACTATTCTCAGTACCTCATGTAAGTGGAATCACACAGCATTTGCCCACTTGTGACTGGCCTAGCTCACTGAGCACAGTGTCTTTAAGGTTCACCCATGTTGTAGCCTGTGTCAGAATTTCCCTCCTTTTTAAGGCTGAATCATATCCATCATGTGGGTGGACCACATTTTGTTTATCCATTCATGCATCAATGGACACGTGGGTTGTTTCCACCTTTTAGCGATGGTGGACAGCATTGCTGCTGTGAACGTGGGTGTAGAAATATCTGCGGGAGTCCCTGCCCTCGGTTCTTTTGCGTGTATGCCCGGAAGTGGGATTGCTGGAGCAAATGCTAATTCCATGTTTGCTCTACTGTTCAAAATGTGCTTTCATGCACAGTGTGCTCCAATTTGGTTTTTACAGTAGCCCTGTGAGGGGAGCATTAATCTCTCCTCTGGCTGCAAGGAGGGGTTTGCCCAAAATGAAACGGTCAGTTGGAGTTTCTTTGCCCAAAGCGAAACAGTCAGCGGGGGTTTCCTGACTTGGAACGTGGCTCTCTCCCGGATCGCCCACCATTAGAGTCTCCCCAGTCACACGTGCCCTTCCAAGGACAGTGTCCTTCGATTGTGAGCGGCCAGTCTGCTCCCAGCTGCCCCCCGACCCGCCCTGACTATGCTGTCCAAGCTGGACCACTGCAAAGAGCAGAGGCTTTGTCCGTGGCCCCGGCAATGAGAGTTTCTCCCTTCAGTCTGTTTCCGTCTTTCCGTTCAGCTCTGTCATCTGAGCCATGAGGATCTGGTGGCTCCTGTTCGTCTCTGGGGCCTGCGCAGGGATGGTGAGCTCACAGGACACCTGCAGGCAGGGCCACCCTGGCATCCCCGGGAACCCGGGTCACAATGGATTGCCCGGGAGAGATGGACGTGATGGAGCAAAGGGCGACAAGGGGGATGCAGGTACCCACCACCTGTTCCTGCAGCTGCCCCCCGCTCATCCCCCTTCCTTTCACCTCCTTCATTCATTCATTGCCTGTGTGCTCACCCCTCTCCATCCATCCATCCATCTATCCATCCATCCATCCATCCATCCATCCACTGCCCAGAAGACACTGATGGAGAGCCTGCTCCGGCCAGATCCAGACTGGGTGTGGGGTACAGGGCAGCACGAGCCATGAGGACCCCTGTCCTCGTGGGCTTTCCCACTGAGTGGGGCTGCCTGTCTGCTGGCCACCATCTCCGATACTACAGGGCCGTTTTCAGGAGCTTGTGATGTCATAGATCTTTCTGCCTCAGGCGACAGGTATGAGGGATCTTTGGCACCGGGTCCTAGAGAGACATCCGACGGGTAGGTCTCTGGCAGAGAGCACCCAGCATGGTGCAGGCCTTGCCGTGAGGCAGGCGGTGCAGAACGCCAGAGAACAGGAAGGGTCCTGGAGCCCCACAGCCGCTCCTCGGGTATCTGTGCTGTGTCCCGGGACCTCCCCACGGTTTGGGGACTTGGTGACAGGATCCAGCCTCTGGGAGGGACAGTCCCAAAAGCCAGGATGTGTGAGTGGTTTCCATGACAAAAACCTGTAGGCTTGATTTCTGAATGGGGTTCTTGAGCCCTGGTCTGACCATAGGGTCCTACACCTAAGATGTAAGCAGAGGACCCATCTGGGTGCAGGAAGAAAACATCGAAACTTCTAGTGACCTCTTAAAAGATAAATTTAGGTGAAGAAAAAATTGAGGTTTTAAAATGCTTGCTATATGAATCCGTGTGAATGGCCTCACTTGGTCGGTTTGCAGATACACACGTGTCATTTGAGGCCTGGGCCATGTCCCGTGGGAAGAGTGGTGGCCCACAGTGTGAGCAGGCTGGCCGGGACCCTCCCGGGTTCACTGACCTTCAGCATGTTGGGATGTTTTGCACTAAGTGTGCCTGGACCAGGGGGTTCTCAGATTATGCTGTTGAACTATCACAAAGAGATGGGTGCTGAAAATACTCCCGCAAAAAACCTGATGGTTGAAGGTGAACTTGATAATGCAAAGCAGTAAAGAATCCTGAGAAGGGCAGAGCTGCCATTTCTATTAATGTGAATTCTTCAAATGTGCATTAGAAGGAAAAAACAATGATGAACGTCAGTCAGATCTGTCAAGACGTCTGCCCCCGCAACCCGGAAATTATTATAACTGTGAGCAGGTGAATTTACATTTACGTTCATTGACATGCCCTTGTCCTGACTGTGGATGTCCCAAGGGTATCACAGACTCATAGGAAGATGGACACCAATTAAGTAAGGCATTTCAGGACTCGTGAGAAGCGTGAACACAAGCCGCTGTCATTTTTCTCGGTACGTCGTATGAGAGCCTCACCAAACTTAATGATAAACATTTAGAAGCCTCTTTTGATATTTCTTGATTATACCAGGGAATTAGATATTCCTCTGGCAATATTAAAGTGGCATAATACACAGCAGTTTCAGGATGGACTGAAATTAATGCTTTGCCAGTAAGTGCTGTTAGAATATGGATTTTGAAAAAGCCTTTAAGATTTGGAGAAACAAGAATTACTCAGCGTGGGAAGTCTGCTGCACAGATGTGTGACATTCCAAGTGTTTGTAGGTGTTTCCCTGCTCAGGGCGTTTGTGGTCTAGCGTTTACTGAGTAGGCTGGATGGGGCGGAGGGTCACCAGGGGCAGTGTCCCTTCTCACCAAGCCCCGCCCTGCACTCGGCGCTGGGCTCTCCTACCGGATAACAACACCTCCAGTAAGTCCACGCCGCTTTGGGGCATTAGGCCCGTCTCATTTCTGGGGAGTGAAGGGTCCTGTCCAAGTGAACGGCAAACCCTCCATCTTATTGAAATCCATCCCTTGTCCTCCCGCTGGTATCACGTGTGTACATGTATGTGTACATGTGCGTACACGTGCGTGCGTGTGCCCGCACACGCGCACAGGATACCCTGTGTCTTTGAGATCCCTCCCCCCACCCCGCCCCCGTCACTCCCACGCCCCTTCTCACTGCGAGGACCGCCTTGGATCCACCAGCGGGCTGGGCCGGGAGAAGCGCGGGAAGGCATCGCTCAGATGACGCTGTCAGAACCTGACTCCGCGGCCCTCCAAGCGTCACGGCCCGATGCTGGCCTTTCTCCTGGGAGGCTCTTTGTGGGCCTCCTGTATCATCCCTCGGAGTGGACGATGCACTCGCTGCCTGCACCCCCGGGGCTGGGGCACGTGCTCTCCGCGGCCGCAGTTTTCTCACCCGGTTCCTCGGAGGCGCCCGCCGCCCAGGGAACCTCAGCGCTTGTGCAGCGCCGGGCAGCCTCCCTGGCTTCTCCTTTACACTCTTCTCGGTGGAAGTGTCGCATCCGTCTCCGTGACTCAAACTGCGGGCTCACAGCCTCGCTTTCTCTACAAACGTCTGAGTCCCCTTTGCTCCAGAGCCGAGGCAACATTTCTGCAGGCCAAGGGCGCGGGTGGGAGCCAGGTCACAGCCCCCGTCTGGCGCTCATCCTGTCTCTCCGGCTCAAGGGCGCATGTGTGCGCTGGGTGGTCTATCTCCAAATTTGGGAGGTTTAATTTAAAACGCTCGTTATAACATATTCTATACACACAAAAGAAGATAGATGGAGAGAGAAGGAAGACAGATGCTCCTGTATCCAACACCAAATTTCTCTACCTCTCCGCTACTCATTCTCTCTCCTTCTTCCTCCATGGTCCCCGTTCTTTCAAGTTTCACATACTTCCTTAAGACTTGCATGCTATATATATAGTTTATTTAGATTATATACAACACGCATGTTTCTTAGAAGGATATTATGTCACATTTCTCACACTAAAAATTAACTTAATCTTTGTCTTACCGTTTTCAAATGTATTTGTGTGTATGTTTTATTTTATTTTTTTAATTTATTTATTTTTTGGCTGCTTTGGATCTTCGCTGCTGCATGCAGGCTTTCTCTAGTTGCGGCAAGCGGGGGCTGCTCTTCATTGCGGCATGCAGGCTTCTCTTGCGGTGGCTTCTCTTGTTGCAGAGCACGGACTCCAGGCGCGTGGGCTTCAGTAGTTGTGGCTCGTGGGCTCTAGAGCGCAGGCTCAGTAGTTGTGGCGCACAGACTTTGTTGCTCCGCAGCACGTGGGATCTTCCCGGACCAGGGCTCGAACCCGTGTCCCCTGCATTGGCAGGCGGATTCTTAACCACTGTGCCACCAGGGAAGTCCCGTGTGTATGTTTTATAATGAACATGTTTTTAGAACATTACCTGTACATAGCTTACAAACATACGTGTGTGGACATAACATAGGATGCTGGTGCTCGGGGCAGCCTGTTCTGAGCATCAGGACCCCTGCGTGCAGCAGAACCTCATGGCCTGATGTCCCAGTGGGTCTCCACGGCACCTTGACCACCACTGTAAGGCGCTAGAGAGATCCTTCTGGAACCCTCTCTCCCATGCCAAGTAGTGTGGTGTAACCATGGTCATCTGCGCTTTCATAGGAGGCTAGTACTTCCACTCCACCCCCCACAGAGTGATGGAAAAGGAGCACAAATGACAAAGCCACCCCCCCCAAGTCCTTGTCACGTGAGAAACATGCAATCGTGATCATCCGAGCTGGCTGCTTGGGAAGCCCACCAGTCCACTGCACAACCCGCTTCTTGGCGCACTCAGCACCCTTGCTGCTTGCCCCTGCCTGCCCTCACCCCGCAGGTCTGTGAGGGGTGGGGTGTGCGGGTCAGGCTGGGGCTCCCCGGGACCCTCCATCGCTGACTGGGACCCACATCGAGGGAAACTGGAGCTAGAATTTTAACTTCTGCCTATTTTCTCATTTTCCATCAGGCGAACCAGGACATCCTGGTGGCTCAGGGAAGGACGGGACGACCGGAGAGAAAGGAGAGCCAGGTCAGAGATGGCTTTCCGTCCTGCTGTGTCCGCAGCCAGAGCCGTCAATGATAGGATAGGAATTATTAAGTGCTTACCAAGGACAAGTCCCTTACGAGGCTCCAAGGATGCTCCAGCGATAAAGGCCACACGGTCCTTCTCTCCAGAAGCTCAGGGTTCACTGCAGAGATGGGCAAACTTTCCATAAAGGGCCAGATAGTAAATATTTTCAGCTTTGCGGGCCACGGGGTCTCGGTCACAACTACTCAGCTCTGCCGTCATAGGGAAAAGCTGCGTAGAGGATGCCTTAGTAAGTGGGGCTGCGTTCCAGTGAAACCTGAATTTTACATAATTGTCACGAATCTCAGAACACGATTTGTGACCATTTAAAAGTGTCAACTGTTCTTAGCTTGTGGGCTGTCAAAAACAGGTGGAGGCTGGACGTGGCCCGCGCTCCATGGTTTGCTGAAGCCTGATTTAGCGCTGGGCCCTGAGGAGGGACGCTGGATTCTGACTCAGCGCCTGGGGTGGCACTGCAGCAGAAGGTGGCCCTTGAGCCGGGCCCTGGAGGCAGGGAGGATGCTGGCAGCTGTCGCCCGAGGGGGAGGGAGGATGGTTACCACGGCAACACGAACAGTGTTCTCGACCCACTGGGTCGTTCTAAGTGCCTTCCAGGTGTTGACTCACTTAATACAACAGCCTATATTTTATTTGTTATCCCAGCCGTACAGGTGAGGAACCAGGTGTAGCTGGGGAATCAGCTTGTCATTAACGGTGGAGACTGGGCTGGATCCTGGCGTCTCACTCCAGAGCCGGAGCTCGGACCACGGCTGTCCAGTCAGGGTGTGGGAAGCGGGAGGCACCGGGGAGGGGGGAAGGCGGAACCACGACAGCGCCACGCACCTGGCGTGGTGCACAGGCCGGCAGACGCGGCGAGCAGTGAGCGCCCACCCAGGACCACCTGACTCCAGTGAGGGGATTCTCGGGGGCCGTCACGTCATCGGGGCTGCGCGTCAGCTACCAAAGCAGCCCTGGTGAATCTGCTGTCTGCCTTCTTCCCTCTTCCAAAGATGCGTCCCCTCAGGGACGGGCAGAGAGCTGTCATTTCTTTCTTTTGTTTTTGGCCGTGTCGCTCGTCATGCAGGATCTTAGTTCCCCAACCAGGGATTGAACCCGCGCCCCCTGCATTGGAATCACAGACTCTTAACCACTGGGCCTCCAGGGAAGTCCCAAATAACTGTCATTTCTAACGTGAGCCCCGATGCTGATATAGTAGAGTCAAAGGGTGTTTTGTGCACATGTGTGTATCTGCACAGTTTAGGAGTAAATTAACTTTCAAACCCTGAGCACATGCTGAAACTGTGCACTGCCTTATCTCATTCACTTGCTCAATAATAGAAAAACCAAAGTTGTTTTCACAAGCAAAGTTTCACAAATCGTCTCTTCCTCCATTCTTTCTTGTCCTACCCAGGAGCCGATGGAAACGTTGAAGCAAAGGGCGTCAAAGGTGATCAGGGCTCAAGAGGCCCCCCAGGGAAACACGGGCCAAAGGGACTTGTGGGCCCCATGGGAGAGAAAGGCCTCAGAGGAGAGACCGGCGCCCAAGGGCAGAAGGGGGAGAAGGGCGACGTGGGTCCCGTTGGCCCAGAAGGGCCAAAGGGCAGCACTGGACCTTCGGGCCCAACTGGTTTACCGGGCCCCGTGGGCCCCACCGGAAAGCCAGGTCCCAGGGGAGATGCCGGCCCCCTGGGGCCACAGGGTGAGCCCGGAGCCCGGGGAATGAGAGGCTGGAAAGGGGATCGAGGAGAAAAAGGGAAAATTGGGGAGACGCCAGTCTTGCCCAAAAGCGCCTTCACCGTGGGGCTCACGGTGCTGAGCAAGTTCCCTCCGTCAGACGTGCCCATCAAGTTCGACAGGATCCTGTACAACGAGTTTGGCCACTACAGCGTGGCCACGGGGAAATTCACCTGCCACGTCGCCGGCGTCTATTACTTCACCTACCACATCACCGTTTTCTCCAGGAACGTCCAGGTGTCTTTGGTCAAAAACGGGGTAAAAGTCGTGCACACCAAGGACGGTTACATGAGCTCCGAGGACCAGGCGTCCGGTGGCATCGTCCTGCAGCTGAAGCTCGGGGACGAGGTGTGGTTGCAGGTGACGGGAGGGGAGAGGTTCAACGGCCTGTTTGCGGATGAGGACGACGACACCACGTTCACGGGCTTCCTTCTGTTCAGCAGCGCGTGATGGGTCAGGGGGCGGGGAGCGGTTATAACTCTGTCTCTCCATCCGCCCGAATCAGCTTGGTGAAGACATTATTTGATGATTTTACCACGTTAATTATATCACCACTGTCATAACCATAAAAAGGTGAAAGTAGGAAAGTTATTCCTAAAACTGAGTCTATAGAATTCGCTATCCTTCCAAGAGTAAATGTAAAAATACCTGCTCTGTTTATTACAGTGTATTTGATATTTTCCATCATTCCCGTGATCTGAAGAATCCTTTGCTCGGGCGTTCCTTGTGGGGAGTGTTTTGATATCATTTTAGTGCTCGAAGGAGCCGTGTGATGATGTATCTCCCATCTGAATTCCTGAGGACATTACAGGGAAAGAAAAGGAAGTGTTTATTCCATCTGTGACTAATAAGAGTTTGGGCTGGTGACAATGGCACAGCCCAGGAAACTGCAGGACACTCTGCTCACTTTCTATCTTGGGTTTTCATCACCATTCAACTCAACAAACAGTTGTTAGTAAACTGTTTGCCAAACTTGACTCTGTTTTAGTTTCCCTCCGTATCCACAGTTCCGTATCTGCAGATTCAACCAACCATGGTTGGAAAATATTTGGAAAAAAAAAAAAATCAGGAAGTTCCAAAAAGCAAAACTTGAATTTGCCAACCTGGAAACTGCTGACATAGCATTTACACTGTACTAGGTAATTTAAGTAATCTAGAGGGGAACTGCCCTGTGGTCCAGTGAATAATCCCCTCCTAAAATTCTGGAAGCGTTAACTATGCTTACGTTAACTCCATACACTTTTCCATCAGCTGAGAGCAACTAATAAAGAAGCAAGAGGAGACAAGCCCAGTGCATATTCAAGAGACAGCATCTTCCAGACCACAGCCTGGGACTCTGACGGACTTACAGCCGTTCTCTCCACACGTCAACCAAGTCAGCGCAGTTGTGACAGTATCTTCATTCCTTGGGAAAATGGGAATTTTCTGAGTTATCATTATAAGCAGTCAGCACTGCTATAGATGAAAAGGTGAAAAATTACTTGGTTTTGGAAAACTTTGGATATATGTGGAAATCATTTCTGTTTATAGGTATTTTATTGGCTTTCCTTAATGTATGTTTCTTCTACAACAGAGCCAGGACTCGGGTGAAGCACGTGAGACACCCCAAGTCCCCCACTTGCCTTGGCGCCCTAACGTTGGCCCTGCTGTAGGGACTGATCATTTTCTTTATTGAGCTGGAGTGTCCTTATGCTTTGGCTTCTTTCAATTGCAATAAGCCGAGCTGTTTTTCCCCAGTGTTAAGTCTGGTGTTGTTATGGACCAAACAATTCGTGTACTAGCTCCCTTCTGTTTAGGGTCAGAACTTTATAGGTGAGATAGGCATAAAGGAAAAAAGTACAGTTTATGACCAGAATATTGGATACAAGCTTTCATAAAATTCTTTTTTTTTTTTGCAGGGCAAATGTATAAGATGAAATGTAAAACATGTTATAAAGAACTTCAAAAGGATAAAGTTGATTGGGGAGGTGTCTGATCTGCCATTTGGAATTATCTCTCATCTGCTGTCTGTGGATCTGGTCTGCAGTTTTTACAAGTCTAACTACGCCAGGCTCCCTGAGACACAAGACACCTCGTTAACGTAGCACAAGCCAGCATCCTTTGAGGGTGTTTTTACACTTCAATGTTTGCATTAAAAATGGTTAGGAACCATTCTGGGCTAAAGAAAAGCTCTCAGATTTGAAACTCCTTTTAAAAAATATGATAAAGTAAGTAGTTTTGTCACATATATTGATGAATATTTTTACATGGCAGATTTGACATCTGTGTAAGGGCCTGCCGTGCAGGCCTGCGATGTGGGGTGGCTGTCCCCAAGGACCAACCAGCCACAGACGATGCGGTATTAATCGCCACGGAGTTAGGACTTTGGGGATTTTAAATAATTTGGAATCTTTGATGAAAAAGTCCGCAGAAGATGAAATCGCGACTTACCGTATGTACACAAACAAACGCAGAATTTCTAGTTAAGCTGTAGAGACTTGTGTAAGCGCACCCTGGCGCTTGCCTTTACTAAATTTTCATTGTTCTCTTTTTATCACTGGGGCATTTTCTCCCCACCAGGCTACTCTGAAAACAAACTCCATTTAACAGTAAATTGTTGTGAGGACGGAAAAGGGCGGGTTAGAAGCCCGCCCCAGTTGGCCCTCGATTCTGGCTCTCTGGAACTTCAGAGAAGGTTCCGGGGCTGCTCACATCCAACAGGTGTTCCCAGGAGCAGACTCTACCTCAGGCCCACGCATTCAGGTGAGATACAAGGTTCCGTTGGCGCTGGTCCTTGGTACAGGGACACGAAGCATCCTTCGGCACGGCACGCAATGCCCTGCGCGCCGGGCGCTGGGGGACTGGATCAGGGGCGTCCGGTTCCGCCCGAAGCCGAGGCCCAGCAGCAGCCTCCGCGCTGTCCTCCAACAGGGTCATCCTCACGGGCCGTACAGGGGATGCTCCGAGCGCTGCACAGCCTCCGCTCGCGGACACAGGGAGGGCGCCCCCCGGCCCCATCCCTCACCCTCTCCGCCGCTGCCCTCCCGCCCCCGTACTCCCTCCGTCGGTGACTGCAGCTTGGCAGATTCCACCCCCCGACAAGCTGCGTTGTCGATCATGTTATCGATCACTGCGAGTTTACAGTCGATGGATGGAGGTCCACCGACAGCTCTGGCTGCAGGGCGGCTGGGACGTGCGGGCGCAGTGCCTTGCGTCTCGCACCCTCCTGGAGCGGAGGCCTACGGAGGGCCACGGGTCTCAGTTCAGGGTGCCGGGCAGCGGTCGGCCTGCCGCCCACGTGTGTTCCCGGCAGCGGGTGCGAGGCTCGGCGCCGCGCAGACCTGCCACTCCCCCGGCCACGTGGGAGGGCGGGGCGTCCTGCGGTTCCCCCTCCAGGCGCGCGGGGGCGCTAGATGCGGCGGCCTGGGAAAGCAGCGGGCGACGCTCTGGCCCTGGGGACGCCGATGTGCGCTGGCCCCGCGGCCTCCTGCCCTTCCCGGAAGCGCGGGGTCACGTGGGAGGCGGGCGCTGCCGTGGAGACGCGGCGCGCTCTCCGGCGGAGCTGCGGGCTGGGTATCGGAGTCCGGTTTCGTGGGCCCTCGGGGCTCGGAGCGGCTGCAGCGGCTCGATGCTGTGCGCCCGGCGGCTGGGCGGCCTCGGGGCCGGGCTCCGGGGCCGGTGGGTCAGCACCAGCTGGTCCCCGGTGGGCGCCGCCTTCAACGTCCAGCCCCAGGGCCGCCGCCTGGACCTGTTCGGCGAGCGCCGGGTGAGCGGCCCGCGGGACCCGGGCGGGGTCGCCTCGCGCGGGAGGGAGGTGTCGTTTGCCCGGGGTGACCTTGCGGGCGGCCCCCCCTCTCTGAGGGGCAGGTGCCGGGGGCCGGGGCGGCCCCAGGTTCGGGTCCAGCATCTGCCCAGCGAGGGCCCCAGGTGCAGTGGTCCTGAGCGCGTCCCCCGAACTCCCAGCCCTGTAGCTCAGACCCGACCCCAGTGAGGCGCGGGCCGCGCGGTGAGCTCACCTACGGCCTCGGTGTCTTGATACCAGGACCCGCTTCTGTCAATTAGTGTAATTAGTCTTTCCATTGATGCCCGAAGTGACGTTATTAATATTTTCCCAAGCTTTTCGGCTTTGTTTCTTTTCCTTTAAAACACCGAGTTGGAGAAGAGTCTGTTGTCCTCTAAGGCGGTGCAGCCCATCACGTAGATTTTTTCCACAGAAAATCACTGACTTCTTGTGTTGTTCCTAGTTGTTTGTGTATCCACGCGACCCGCTCGGTGTCTGGCATTCAGTAGACACTCATTGTTTTTTTCCTTTTTAAAATTTATTTTATTGAAGTCGAGTTGATTTACAATGTTGTGTTAATTTCTGCTCTACAGCGAAGTGACTCAGTTATACACATATACATCCTTTTTCGTATTCTTTTCCATGGTTTAGCCCAGGATATTGAATATAGTTCCCTGTGCTCTACAGTAGGATCTTGTTGTTTATTCATCCTGTATATAATAGTTTGCATCTGCTGACCCCAAACTCCCACTCCTTCCCTCCTCCACCGCCCACCTCCTGAAACTCATTATTGAATGATTGACTGAATTAAAGGTGAAAGGAAGGAAAGCTTGGAAGGGATTTATCTGTGCCTGCTTTACTTTGCATTTATGGATTTTGCTCACTTTGCACTGTTACTTTTATTTTTGCCTTTTTAATTTTTTCATTATTTCTACTATTGCTTTTCTTGGAAAGGTGAGTGTGGGATATAATTACAGTGAGCCTAATAATGTGAGTTTTTCTTATTTAACGCCCAAATTTCTTCGTTTTAAAATTATTTTTGAATGAAATTTGCTACACCAACTTCCATGGGGGTAAATAACGTTGGTACTGACGTAATTGGTGTGAGAACGAGCACAGCCTGTGGGTACTGAGCAAAAAGACGTGAGGGGTAGGCTTGGTTATGGGTGGATGAAATAGATCTAATTTTAGTTTTATTAATTTTTCTTCTGTACATCATAATTTTAGGTGCTGATATCAGATTTTCAAATACGTGAATTGGTTTTTGATTAAAAAAAGAAACCCAAAGGCTTATGTAGTTTTCTGGTATCACCATAACTTGGTAGGCTGAGATTTAGAATTCCCAGAGGAGTGTGGGGAGGTGTGCTGAGAAGTGAAAATAAAGTCTGTAATTGAATCATATTAAATCATTGTAATAACCAAGTATATTTTTGGTCCCCATTCTGTTTTGCCGCTGCCTGTCTTTATTTTCTCCAACTCGTTAATATAGTTTGAAAATAAGTTAACAACTTCCTGCATTCCTTCTTGCGGAAACAGTGGGCCTTGTCAGGCCTGAAAGCTTCGCCTCTTGGTATTTCCCGCAATTGACATGTTAAGCATCTCTTGATACAAAGCTGTCTACGCAGCGGTCTGGCCCTGTTCACTTGCCTCATCCGTGAGTTCCTGCCTGTGTTGGGCCCTGCGTTGGGCAGCTGGTTAAAATGGCGAAGAGCGGGGTTCCTAGTCCCCGGAGCTGCCCTTCTGCAGAGGCAAGACTTTCCAACACCAGTTGCAGTCCACGAGCGTGGAGAACGTGTGGGCTTTAGGGATGCTTGGAGCAAGTTGAGGCTTTCCCACTGTTTGCTAGTGACCACAGACATGTTCGTTTAACCTCTGAAAGTGTTACCTTATCTGTAAAAAGGTGATTGATAGTTTGTGCTCTAGGATTGTGTGATTTACACGGGAGAACCTGTGTAAAGTACACGGTACACTTTTGGCATGCCGTCGATGTGTAATAGGTGTTTGTGGTTTTTGTCTGCCTTCCTGGGCATCATAACAAGTGTGATCGAACCGGTACAAGAAGATGGTCCTTCCTTCCCATTAGATAGTGATTTTTATCTTTATCAAGGTGCTGAAGTGCTTTTGGAAGGTATAAAATTTGCTGCCAGTTTCCGCCTGTGACTTGGTTTAGCATGTTTATTAAATCTTTCTCAAATATATATGTACTCAGTAATCAACTCACCATCCCTATTTCATAGTTTGTGGAGTGCTTGATGCTGTGCCCTGGACCTCACTCAGTGCCGGGCAGGGTCTTGAGAACTTACTAACCTTGTTCCTGTGTCCGTGCTGTGAGATACAGCACGTATTGTCATCCCTTCATGCCTGATGAAGAAATTAGGCCAAGGAGGAGAGAGAACTCGACCAGGGTCACACAGCTGATAGCGGTTACAGCTGACATCTGTTAAATGCTTTCTGTGTGCCAGGCACTGTTAAAATGTTTTTTAAAAACGTGTATCGTTTAATCCTTGCCACTTCGTGAGTTAGGTTCTGTGGTAGTGACAGAGCTGGATTTTGAACCCATATCATTCTATTTCTGTTTTTTATAAAATAATTAAAAATTGAAGAAAAATTACATTCTAAAACATTTTTAGTGTCATATGTGGAATGTAGCGGGGAATGTGAAAGCGATACCTGTGATGACAGGTGTCACCATGATATGAACTATCAATGAAAACCAAGATTTTGTTTATGAAAAAAGTATTTGTATTGAATACCCCCGGGTCATGTTTTTAGTTATCGGTGGAAACTGTTCTTTGGGTTTCAGGGCCTGTTTGGAGTTCCTGAGCTCAGCGCCCCAGAAGGATTCCGTGTCGCCCAGGAGAAGGCCTTGAGGAAAACGGAGCAGCTGGTGCGCCGCGTGTGCTCCGCGCCTCCTGGGCCCCAGACCGTGCTCATCTTTGACGAGCTCTCGGACTCCTTGTGCAGGGTGGCCGACTTGGTAAGACGCCGGGCATGGGCCACAGACCACTTCTCACTTTTGCAAGTTAAGCTCAGTGTATTAGGTTCAGTACTGGACTGTAAACTTAGGAATGTCTGAACTGTTTGAGAGCTCTTGGGTGTAATGTGTTATAGTGAAGTGTGCTGTTGAATGGGAAGAATGTATAGGAAAGGTCAGATTTAGTACTCGTATTTTAATATGTATATTTAATAAAAGAGATATGTAATATGTAATGGAAGAATGATTATGCACATGGCAAAGATTCTTTATGTTACAGAGGTTCTTCATTTATAAAAATGTCTACCAAAATTCTAGTAGAACATTTATCTGTACCTTTACAATAAAATTAATCTTAGAAGAAAACTAGTTTTTATAAGCCTTTTCAGGAATGTCTTTTCTGATCAAAAATAAGGTTTTGACATCAAACTGATTGTATCAAAGGCATCTTTTCCCCACGTTTTGAAGTTGAGATAGAAGTGCCCTCAGGTCTCTCCGCCAGCTGAGACGCCCACGGCCGAGGTGGAAGCAGGCTTCCCTCTCAGCCCAGGGTGGCCGCGACATCGTAGTGGCGCGCAAGTCCCCAGTCGTGGTCACGCCTGCTCCTGTCTGTACAGCTCTTTCTTCACGTTCATTCTACGCGCAGCCCCACCCTGGTCAGGCACTGGGAGTGTGGTCCGACCTCGTGGGGCTTATGTTCTGGTGCTGGCTGTTCTGTAGCTCTTGTTGGCACTGGACCCAGCTAAGAGCTTCACCTGGATTGACTGATGCAGCCTTCTGGGCATGTCTCCACCTGTCGACGAGGAAAGAAAGGCACTAAGAGGTTAAGTCCCCCGGCCTGTGAGTGGTGGAGCTGGGCTTCGCGTCCAGGCAGTCTGGCCGCAGAGGCCTCGCTCTCCATGCTTCCAGGACTGCTGCCGCCCGGGCCGGATGGAACCTTACCTGGAGTGGCAGGAAGGTCGCCTCCCCATCTTGTGAGAAAGTGTTTATTTTCAAAATTATTACTCAGTAAAATCTGCTTCTTCTAAGGGATGGTGCAAGTCTGTGAACGTGGACTCTGTGTGCATGTAGCCGCCCCGCGGTCAGGCTGCGTAACTCTTCCATCACCCCCAGAACGCTCCCTGTGCGTCGCACCCACCTTGCCTCTCACCTCTGGCAACCTCTGATCTGTTCTCCATCCCCGTAGTTTGTCTTTTCTTAAGTATCAGGTAGGTGGAATCATATTTACCGTTTGAGGCTGACTTTCTTCACCAGGGTGGCAGCTCCCCGTCTGTGGTTTCCTTCTTCGAGAGCCTCCTTGCTCTCAGCATCTGTGCTGAGCCAGTAGCACCTCCGCCGTCCTAGACCCACTGCTGCAAGTTTCCCAGCTGTGAAGAGATGGGCAGAGTATCCACCCTGAAGGGCTTTCCTGAGGGGAAGTGAGCTGTGCCGCGGGCTCCGTAGTCAGCTCTTGCTTTTTCTGGGTTTGGGTTCTGTCCCTCCAGGATGTGCTCAGCGAGGGCTCGTCTTGTTGAGGGACGTGGGAGACGTACTGTCAGAAAAGAGGTTTCGGACCGTCTCTGCTTAACGGTGCCGCTGAAATCTGAAAGGAAAGCGCTGGTCAGCAAATTTCACTTATTTGTAATCGAGTATTGGCTTTTGCGGTCAGAAATCCCAGAACTTACTGGGTGTTTGTTGTCTTAGCCTCTGTCTTAATTAACCAGTGTTCTAGCATTTTTTCCACATTTCTACTTCTGCTCTTCACTAAAAGATTTTAACTTCTCTGCCCCATAGCTTGCCCTATTTTTGAAGTTTTTTATATTTATGAAGTTTGATAATGTCTCATTCAAAAAGACTAGGATGTGATTTATACATGTAAATATTTGGGTCAAAAAGCTCAAAGAATCTTCTTCCTTTTTTGAATTTTTAAGATTTTACCGGCTAGTGAGATCAATACCATGTAAGGCATGAGTTTTATCAACTGGTCATTTTGTTTTCTTTTTCTTTCTTAACACAGCCCCCGTGGAACTGTATTATTTTCCTCACCACTATCACAAACGAGTTTTAAAACGTATGCTGGTGTTTTGAATTTTAATACTGATTGTAAACTGTGCAGCATGCAGACGAGTAATTTATACAGCATCTTTTAAAGTTTACACAGCTCACTTTTCAGGTGCCTTAGTGCAGGTGTTATCCTACTGTTAGGTCAAATGTTGTATCAGACTATGGATCTATATGTTTCTGCATAAAAAACTATTTGATCATAAAATTAGAGCATTTTACTTTGTGGTGATTTTATTTCACGTTTTAGCCGTATATGTTGTCTTCATGAGAATGAAGAAAATACGCAGTTTTTTGTAGTTTCCCTGCATTTCTCTTTTGCAGTGTACTGCAGTTAACATGAAAACTAAAATCTAGTTTTATGGGATTTCATTTAAAAAAATTAAAAAAGGGATTCTGGCTTAGTTAAATTCTAAGGTCAGTATATAGCAGCTCTAGTCCTGAGCCAGGTAGGCTGCACCTGGGGATTCTTATTTACTCAAAGGCAGTCTTTGTTCTCTGCACAACGGCTGGAATGCACTTAACTCAGCCTTGAAAAGACACCAGGTGTGAGTGTTAACTAGAAGCGCCTCCAAGCGATGTTCCCTGGAGCCAGGTAGGAACACTTAGGTAGAAAGCTCCGGATTATTTGAAGCGAGAGCCTGCTCTTTTGAATGATTAGAAGTAGGAAGAATTCACTTGGTTTTTACATTTGCAGGAGGGAGACTTCTCTAAAATAAAGTCAGTAAGAGTATTTTGGAATGTATTAGGAAATAAAACGGACTTGGTTCCCGGGAATAACAGAATTAATGAATGTTCAGGAAGAAGCTCCTCCTCCCGCCGTCTTAGGAAAGTTCCAGTAATGGAAATTCCTGGTCAAGGCAAATGGCACATTTTAAAGCTCACGTTTTCATTTTCGCCCTCACACCCTGGAAGCAAGCTTCCCATCAAACGCCCTTTTGCTTTTGTCTCCCCTCCATTAGGCCGATTTTGTGAAAATCGCTCACCCCGAGGCAGCATTCAGAGAGGCCGCGGAGGAAGCTTGTCGGAGCATTGGCGCCATGGTGGAGACGTACGTCTGCCCCTCCTCCCAGACCGTGCTGGGCCGCGGGCTCCGGGTCTGTGCCCCAGGTCGTCTGTGTGCAGGGCTCACCCGCTGGCGGGGGATGGGGCGTGGGGTTGGTGTGCGAGCCACAGGGCTGACCGGGGTGGGCGGGTGGGGGGAGCCCACGGCCTGACTCTGGGCCGCCTCCCTGTCTGCTGTCCCTCGGTTTCCTCACTGGTCAGGGGGGTGGTGGAGTGATCTGCGTCTCAGGGCTGCTGGGAGGAGGACGAGACGGTAAATGCAAAGTGCTTGTGGTGCTGGGGGGCACGCGGCGGACGCCCAGGGTCCTCGTTCTCCTCGTTGAAGGGGTCGTCAGCGCCTCGGGGGCGGGCAGCGCGAGCTGGCACATGGCCGTGCGGTGGAATCGCTGTCGCCCTGGAGCTGTGGCCGCAGGGCAAGAGGTCAGCGTGGTCACCTCTGCCCGGTGGCCGTGTGGTCCCCTTGGGGCTGGGATTTGGGGCATCTGGGCCCATCGTAAAGGCAGTCTGGGAGCTGCGGCAGGCGCAGGCTGGGGTGAAGTCTGTCACTTGAAAGGGATTCGGAGTAAATGTAAGAATACTGGTCAGAGTAACGGGGAGGGGGCGGGGCGCGCACCAGGACGGGGGTCAGCCAGTGCAGGCGCCCGGCCCCCCGGCTGGAAAGACCTCGGGACCTGTGCCCCTCAGCCCAGCGGAGGCCCCCCATCCCCCGGGGCTGGCGTGGGGTGTGCGGCTGCTGGCTGGTGCCCCCGGCAGCGTTTGCCCTTTGGGGATGGTGCGTGTGAAATTTGCCTCCTTGAACGGGAAAGCTGGTCCCTGCAAACTCCAGACCCCGGCATGCTGAAGGCGCTGGAGCTGAGGGCTGCCGGGTAGGTGAGCGAGAGCGCCGGGGCCTGCGTGCTGCGTCGGCGGACCTGGGCTGCTGGTTCCGTGGGGGGACAGTGGGCGCCTCGGTAGGTAGAGAGGTGGTGTCGGAGGCTCGGCCCGCGGTCCCCCCTTGGCCGTGGAGCGCAGCTCAGTCCTTTGCTGGGACCGGGCCCTGCCCCCCCGGGGGGGCGTGGGTGCTGCCGAGGGACCTGGCCATCGTCACCGGACAGAATCCAGAGCCTTGCCCTCCGCCCTCCTGAGCGCTGGCTCCTTCTCTCCCGTAGCCTGAGCTGCACCCTAACTGCCCAGGGCAGCTTTGAATAGGATGCCTTCCGGTGCCCGAGTAGAATCGACTGACTTTCCAGTGGTGGAAAAGCAAGGATAAAACTGGATGTATTTGTTTAGAATTAATGCCAAATATAGACTAAAATACAGACTTCATCTCAGAGTCCTACAATGTAGGACACGATATGGGAGATCTGCTCAAACCTTGGACGTGGGTCCGGCCGGCCACCTCGGAACGGCTGCCCTTGGATGTGGGTGGCCGGGGGCCGAGCAGCCAGAGGAGGCGGCGGTCCTTGCTGACCTTCTCCCGGTTCCTGGGGCTGAGGCCGAGCCTGCCCCCCTGCTGAGCATTTCTCGGGCCGGCGGGGCTGCCTTGGTCCCTCAGGTTCAGAGTGGCCCGTGAGCACCGTGGTGACAGAGGCCCCTCGGTTCGTATGAACCTGCAGGGGTTTGATTGTGTGTGAGCTGCCCAGGGAACCTGACCGCCCACGAGCCCCTGAGTGGACCTGGCAGGCGGCGCTTAGCCCTTGCCCTTCCCCGAGGCAGGAGCTCTGGCCCGCACTGTGCTCTTGGGAGAGGGGCTCAGGAGCTATCGGTGGTGCCGTGGGAGGGCGGGCAGTGCTGGGTGGGCCGGGCCCGAGTGCAGCCGTAGACAGTAGCCGCCTCCTCTGGGAGTGGGGGCTGTGCCCAGCGTCTCGTTGAACCCTGGGGGCCACCAAGGGTCTAACCCTTTCGGACCAAGGGCACGGTAGCCGGGGCCCGTGTGGCTGCAGGGTGCGGCTCCGAAGCCTGTGCCCTCGAGCTGTCCCCGGTGTGGACCTGCCACTCCCGCAGGTGAGCCAGGGCAGCTCAGGCCCGGCGCCCAGTCAGGACTGCAGGCCGTTCCTCCCCTTCCATCCCCGCTCCTCTCCTGTTAGAGAAACTGTGGTCCTTGGCATGTTGCTGACGCGGCTGGTTCTCGATGGAAGCGAGGTCACGTCCTGTCTGCTCTTCTGTCCCCAGCTGTGGACTGTGGCTTTAAGTTTGTGCTTTTACTTTCCGGGACAGTTAGTACTAACACACTTTCCGTCCCTTACTAACTGCGGTTATGCCATTCCTGGTCCAAAGGAAGAGACCAAACAATACCCCAAACCTTTGGCCTCTGGCCATGTGGATGCTGGAACTTGACACCATTCTCTTCACGTAAAGCAAAAAAAGAAGGTACTAGAAAATCATTTAATTTTTTTTATTTGTAATTTTTCTAGGTTGAACACAAATGTGGAATTGTATCAAAGTCTGCAAAAATTATTAGCTGATAAAAAACTTGTGGATTCCCTTGATCCAGAAACCAGGTACTGCTTCCTTTGCGTTCATCGCGGTTGTGACTGTGGAGCTGAGCTTGAAAGCCATTCCCTCGGTGTCCCTGCGCTCACAGCCCCTCTGTCCGGACAGTTTCTCCCCACGCGACGAGTCCCGCACCCTCCTTGGGCGCCACTCAGAGGGTGTCTCCTCCGAGAGCTCTGTGCCTGTCTCACCCCGGCCTCCTGCCCAGCTCCGCTTCTCTCAGTCCTCAGGCTCCCAGCCTTCTCTCCTCTGCCCGTTTGTCGGCTCAGCTTTCCCACCCGCTGGATGGGAAGCTCCTCGAGGGCAGGGCCTGGTCTGATTTGTTCACTGCTGCATCTTAGCACCCCACAGCCGCGGCCTGCAGCAGGGCCCTCTCCAGGGAATGGATTCCTATGAGCAGTTGACGGTTCCATTTAGCTGCATTCCTAAAGTTCCGTCATTGCTACAGCAGGAGTTGAAAGCAGAGTGCTTTTATTTACTGGTGGATATCAAGATCCTTGAAATGGTTGGCTTTGGTTCATACCATTTATGATTCTGAATTGAAAAGACCTAATTCTAACTCAGTACACAAATATATTTGATACAGGACTGTGGATATTATATTTCTTTGCTCAGATTTATTTATGTATAAAACGTGGTAGAGTTTGTCATTAACCTGCCTGTATGTTATTTGTGTCATGGCACAGAGACGAATGTCTTTTCCTGCCTTTTGCACTTGTTTATCTTCTTTTTCTTTATGGGATGCTTACTTGGCCCCGTCTGCTTCCTCCTCTGTTGTCTGTCTCCGTACGTGGCCTGTGACCCCAAGTGAAGCCCAGCCCTCGGGTCAGTCAGCGGTGGTGTCTCATGTTGATCTGGTGTACGAGTGACCATGCCGTGTGAGAAGCAGGGAGGGGTTGTCTTCGCCTGTCTGCCTGTAAGCGGTTACCTGTGGTCCTGTTTCAGTTCTTTGATCCTGATGCTCAGGATATGGGTAAAGCTGGCTGTACAATCACAGCAATGGGTCTTTATTATAATTTTAGGTTTGAGCATTATTACCTTCATTAGCAAAATGAGTAAAAGTTGAATGCCTGCTAATTGTGCTGGATTTATACTGAGCTGCTGCTGACTTTGAGTAACAACAGGTTGTTCATGATCTGACTTTACTACAGATTTGCTTTCCCATATTTAATGTATAAAAATGGAAGTAGCCTGGCAGACCATTTGAGGTACAAAGGAGTTGTGCTAATTGGACGTGTACCACATTTCTAGATGTTACTAAGATGCCAATAGGATTTTTATTTTTATAAATATTTATTTATTTCTGGCTGTGTTGGGTCTTTGTTGCTGGGTGCGGGCTTTTCTCTAGTTGTGGCGAGCGGGGGCTACTCTTCGTTGTGGTGCACGGGCTTCTCATTGCGGGTGCTTCTCTTGTTGCAGAGCACGGGCTCTAGGCACGTGGGCTTCAGTAGTTGTGGTGCGTGGGCTCTAGAGTGCAGGCTCAGTAGTTGTGGCACACGGGCTCAGTAGTTGTGGCTTGCGGGCTCTAGAGCACAGGCTCAGTAGTTGTGGCGCACGGGCTTAGTTGCTCTGCGGCATGTGGGATCTTCCTGGACCAGGGCTCGAACCCGTGTCCCCTGCGTTGGCAGGCGGATTCATAACCACTGCGCCACCAGGAAAGCCCATGAGTTCAGTATTTTGATTCCCCTGGTCCCTAATGGGAAAGTAAATCATCTTAAGTTAGCTTATAACTAAAAAGGGAAAGATGGGGACTTGACTGGTGGTGCAGTGGTTAAGAATCCGCCTGCCTTTGCAGGGGACACAAGTTCGATCCCTGGTCCGGGAAGATCCCACATGCAATGGAGCAACCAAGCCCGTGTGCCACAACTACTGGGTCTGCGAGCCACAAGTACTGAGCCCGCACACCTAGAGCCCGTGCTCTGCAACAAGAGAAGCCACTGCAATCAGAAGCCCGTGCACTTCAGCGATGAGTAGCCCCCTGTTCGCCGCAACTAGAGAAAGCCTGCACGCAGCAGCAAAGACCCAATGTGGCCAAAAATTAATTGATTAATTTAAAAAAAAATAAAAAGGGAAAGATGAACTTGTAAGTATAAAATATTACAGGAGGAAATTACTGAAAAGTTGCCCCTTGCTTTAGATGTTATCCAGGATACTTTATGTTCTGCTGTTGCTTTTTTATTACTGCTAATACTTGACATTAGGATGAAATTGTTACGTTAAGGAAAGGTTCGGAAAATTAGGGCCTATTGTGAAGTTTGCAGATGCACTTTACGATCATTAAAAACCGGATTTCTACAAAGCACACCGGTACTCATTCTTGAAATAGCCATCTTCCCTCCTGAGTCTAAGCAAACTTAGCCCAAGGGGAAGAGGATGTGGCGTGAAGCTGGTGAAGAGTCTGCTTCTTGATAGCAGGAGAAAAAGGTGATGTTTCGGATATTGCTGACCTGTCGAAGGGTATTACTGATGGTCTTTGAACTCCCTAAGCACTTTATTTGTACCCCTGTTAGGAAACTTATTATTTGTTTTGCCTTGTGTTCATTCATTCAAAAAGTACTCATCCCCGTCTGGGCCACGCCTGATGGGTGAGCAGAGTATCGCTCTGTTCGGTACACACGCTGAGTAGGAAATGTGCTACAGTTACGCATGCACACCTTCACGCGGGGTCCAGGCAGCGTGTGCGTGTCCCACGAGGACTTAATTTGGTGCGTTGTGTATCGTGTGCAGCAGATACTCGTGAAGGAAAGGCAGTTGAGAAGATGCACATTTTTTCCTTTCTAGAAAAAAGCAGAAAATTTGGCCTTGTTGGAGTAATTGTCATTCATTGTCAGTTTAAGACTTGTTGTATAGTTAGCACGGTGTATCTGATACCAGATCATCCATAGGAAAGCTTAAAACCCAGTCAGTCAGCCGGCTGTTTTGCCTGACTTCTAAGATGTTAAGCTCCTGGTTTCAAGCAAACAAATTGTGTGTGTGTGTGTGTGTGTGTGTTGAAACATCCGGCTTTTGGGCAGTAAGGTTGAAAAAGATGGATTTATTTTGCAAAAAACTGATTTTTGTTCATAGTTATCATTACCTGTTCTCACCTGTCACCTATTTTATTTACAGGCGAGTGGCCGAACTGTTTATGTTTGATTTTGAAATCAGTGGAATCCATCTAGACAGAGAAAAGGTAACCTTGTGTTTTGGCTCCTCTTGTTTTACTGATATCTAGTTGGTATATTGTTGATGTGGTTCTTGTATGTTGCTTGAATTTCCATATTATAAAGACACCTAGGTCGGTTTTGTTATAAAATTCTCCTGTAAGTTGTATTTGAACATAGTGCTCTCTGGAAGTTGGCCTGTCACCCAAGATAATTCAGAGTTAAGAAATGACTTGAGGCAGGGCATTTTAGGTGTCATGGAGGTGGGATGAGATGGGCCGTATCAGGAAGGCCAGCTAGTGAGTAGGAAAGCTGGCGCTGTTGAAGATTAGGGTCTGGTTGCAGAAGTACGGGAAGTATTGTTGAGACCCAGTGCAGGTGTGTTTGTTGATGTAATACCTGTCTTGGACAGACCCCCATAGTTTCATTCTGAAAGCAGTAAGCATGGGTTATACCGTGTTGAAACTGGGATGGGAGGGGCCTTCTTTGTCCAGACCCCTCATTTTACATGTGTGGGAACAAGGCAAAGCGATCTGTTCAAGTTCCCATCCTTTGTCCTCAGGATCTCTCACCCTGGCTGCTGCTCTTCTAGAACATGACATCCCAATGAGTGCTTATTCTCTTCAGTATTAAGCTCAGGGCTGGGAGAATGGGATGGTCCAACCAGCACCCAAAGAGCTGCCTGCTCCAGTGTCTCACCCTGCCTGCCTGCAGCCTAGACTGTTACAGTGCCTCTTTCTTTTTTAGATAAGTATGTTTCTCCTGGTAAATATGCGATAAAGCCACTTCCCTATTAACAGAGATTGGTTTATCAAAGTGTCTTGGAAAGCAGAGGGCAGGATATGGAGAATGCGTGTCACGTGTGTAGATGCTGTCATTTTGGCTGGTGCTGAGTGTGAGTAATTCTGAGCTGCTCTCATGTCTGTGTGCTTGTGTGGCCTTAAGGGCTCAACATGTGACTCCTGACCTAACCCAGCAGTCCCCAAGGCTGATAGGCTCTGCTGCAAACTCAGATTGCCTGAAATGGACACATTTGCCCCTTTCCAGACCAGTTTGTTATTAATACTTCTCTGTACCAAGAATGCCACCATTCTCTGAGTCACCCAAATCCAATTTTGGAGTCAGTTTGCATTTTTTTCCATTCTCAGTGCTTTCATATCTCAGTGACCAAGTCCTTGGATTGTTTCTGTAGGGCTTCACTTGCCTCTGTCTGCATCCCCAAAACAACTCACCTTGATCCTTATCACCAAATACCTGGGCCATCCTAAAAGCCATTGTCTTCCTACACCCATTATAAGTAACAGTGATTAAGCATTTGCTCTTTAAATCACATATTTCTCATCAGATCTTCATAACAGCTTTGAGGTTGGTACTACTACTATTCCTGTTTCATGGGTGAAGACGCTTAGGCACCTAGAGGTCATGTGATTTCCCCAAGGTCACAGAGCTTGTAGGTGGAGGAGGCTATTACATAAGCCAGGCGGACTCCAGGGCCTGCCCAGCTGCCCTGCCTGCAGGCCTTCTGGCGGTCAGTCTAACCTGTCTCTGACCATTGGAGTACTTTCCTTAAAGCGCTGATTCAGTTGCTACTCTCCCACCCAGAACCTTCCAGTGCCTTCCCATTGCCTACTGAAGGAGTATAAATGGTAATTAATACATAGAATCCCCAGCTCTCCCTGCCCCTACCCCCGTGTTACTCATGGCACTGCCCTCTCTGCTCTGGTCCTCTGTCCCCTCTGGGTTTGCCTGTCTGAAATCCCCATTAAGCCTCATCTTCAGGCCATGGTGTCTGCAAAGCTGTTCTCAACACCCCAGGTGGAATTTTGTATTCATCCGAACCCACGTTTTACTTCACACATATGGCATTTACCTTTAGGTTGTTACTACTGCGTTGCTTATCTAAATCACAGGCCTCTCAAGGACAGGGAGTGTGGGTTCTCTTTCTTCATGCACAGGAGTTTTAGGCTCAATAAAATAATGTGTGAGAATCATAATGATGCTCACCAACATTAATCAGATTCGATATTTTCAGGAGGAAGTTTGCTATTAGAGAATCTGGGAGAATAGTTTTATTATTTTGTAGAATCTTCATGAAAGATGTTTTTGGAACTTTATTAAAAAGTAGCATGTCAGGTCAAGGTCAGCTTCACCAGCACTGACTTTGCTGCTTTTATCTAACGTGTGTTCTTAATAGGACAGCTGCCCCTCCTAGCAGGTAACTCCCTGCGAGCCCACCCACAATGAAGATGCAGTAACGTAAACCTGCTGAACTCCGTGTTGTCACTTCAGTGACTGTTGTCAGAGGTGCTCCACTAGGACAGGGGGCAAGGGAGACAGCACACTTTAAGAGAGCTTGAAATGAAGCCACTAACATAACCTACAAACCATAAAGGCCTACGTTCTTTCTGTATTCTTTCCAGGTCATTCCTTACTTACATTTTAGGGTCTCATGAATACAATTAAAAATTAAAGGAAGTGTGTTCTTCAGCAGTCATTTAATAAATGCGACAATCTCATAGCATCCTTAGAGCTCCGAGTACCACATGTTTAATTATGTCCAAATGATGAAATGATATGCTTAGCAGACTGTTGGTGAAGTTGGGAAATAAACCGTTTTTATTTTTCCAGGGATTGTAACAGGTGATGAACTCCTTGAAATAACTAATTTTATCACTTTTTTTTTTAAATAGTAAAAGCTTTGAGGAAAGTTTTTGGAACTATAGTATAATTTCCAGATGTCTTTCTTTTTTGTTATTCCACTGGTCACCATTAGGGGGTGACAGATCGCCATATCAGAAAGAAAACGGGCAAAGAGAAGAGTCTGGATGATAAAGGTGTAGGAGTAGCTGAAAGCTTATGTTTCCTGTGAAGTTTGAATTGTCTGTATTGAAATTTTTTGTTATGAAAATGCACTAAGTTTTTTCCGGCAGCTTAGCAGGGGTGCATCTGCATCACACATAGTTACCTTTTAAAACTACTAGTGCTGCCTAATCATTTGTTAGGGTCATCGCGTAGATTAGAACCTGTCAGTAGCTGTCGACCCCCTTGCCGGGAAGCTTGCCTGTGATTTCACCTGAAGCCCGTCCTGAGCCCAGGTCTGGATGCCTGTCTAGTTTTCCTGTAACAAGTGCCTGAAAATTCACACCTTGTCCCCGGGAGGACCTGGCCAGTGACGTGGACCTCAGTTTTAAGGACCTCGTCCCGAACATTTGTGGCGCCCCTTTGATGGCACAGGTTTTCTCAGGAGGTGGTGTCCTAGGGGTGTGACTGACGAGGAAACCCACCCCATTCTGTCACTGTCACTGACGGCCTGAGGCCTGACGGTGCCAGCCGTGGGGCTGGGGGACGTGGTCCTGCCCCAGCAGCCCCGACTCCAGCCCTTCTCACCTCTCTGCTGCTGTCCTGCTGTAGCCCCGCAAGTGGGTGCCCAGCAGAACTTCGGAAGTGCCCCTTCGCTGCACTTCAGCGAAGAACTGCGTTAATTATACCTTCCTTCCCCTGCCCTTGTATCTGATCTTTTAAGACTGAGAATATTTTCTAATCTGCCCTTCAAATACTTCATGTGTTTAGTCTCAAATACTTTTAAGTATCATATCAAACAGATTCAGCTACTCCCTGGCTCACTTAACTAAGAGGTTTTCAGGGCCAGGGGAGGACCTGGACTTCCCAATGTTGTTAATTTCACAGATGCGTTGTATAACCCAGACTTTGAGTAGAACTCTAGAAGTTACATACGTCTTAAAGCCTAGAAGCACTAAAAATCCGTAAGATAACTTTTTGGTCAGGATATTAAATATCTATCGAAAGTAGAGTTAACATTTGTAGTACATCACTGTGTACTAGACATTTATGGGGCTCCCCTGGTGGGGCTCCCCTGGTGGGGCTCCCCTGGTGGCGCAGTGGTTGAGAGTCCGCCTGCCAATGCAGGGGACACGGGTTCGAGCCCCGGTCTGGGAGGACCCCACATGCCGCGGAGCAGCTGGGCCCGTGAGCCACAATTGCTGAGCCTGCGCTCTGCAACAAGAGAGGCCGCGATAGTGAGAGGCCCGCACCCTGCAATGAGGAGTGGCCCCCACTTGCTGCAACTGGAGAAAGCCCTCGCGCAGAAACGAAGACCCAACACAGCCATAAATAAATAAATAAAATTAAACATTTATGATACAAATTATATTCAGTATTCATTTTATCACTTGATATATTTAGTATCTTATTAAATTATAATTCAGCTATATATGTTGCTTTGCTGTCTTCATAGATCACCTATTAAGTTGTGAAATATTACTTAAATAACCTTTATTACTGGCCCTATGTACAGCGTAAAAGAGCGGTGGACCTGAACGTTAAAATCTTGGATCTGAGCAGCACGTTTCTCATGGGAACCCACTTTCCCAGCAAGATTGAGAAGCATCTCCTGCCGGAACACATTCGGCATCACTTCGAGTTGGCCGGGGACCATGTGCTGGTGGATGGTCTGCGTACAGAAGTGCCGGATGACTTGGTACGTGTGCTCCATCCTTCATGCAATTTGGTCCCCATACCGGGGCCACGTCTGTTGTGACCCCCAAATTCAGTGATAAGATAGTCACACCTTTAAAAATACGTTAGTGTCACTAAGCACGAAAAATTGAACTGGGGGTTATTAATTCTGTGAATGCTTTGAATAATGAAAATGGTTTGATTACTCCTGTTTAATAAAGGGCTCCTCATTTTCAAAGTATGATGAACAGCAGCAGTGATGGCCATTCTAGGGACTCAGACTTTAATTGCAGGTAGTTTTCACGTCACCTGGTTAAAGGTGCTTCATGGCACATGTGTTGGCTAAAATTTGTGCCACCCTGCCCCATAGTAGCGAACCCAGTCGAGTATGATTTGTCTCCCATACCAGTGATGAATTCAGAAGCTTTATTCACTTTGTGGAGACCATTATTCTAAAGCGTTGCTCGCCTGCAGAACAAAGTGGGGGAGGTACCCTATATTATTATGGTGTAGGACTTTGTACTGTGTATGGATGTCTTTTACCTTTCACTTTCTAAACATAGGTGCGAGAAGCCGCTTATAAAATTTTTCTTTATCCCAATGCTGGTCAATTGAAATGTTTAGAAGAATTGCTCAGCAACAGAGATCTTTTGGCAAAGTTAGTGGGGTATTCTACATATTCCCACAGAGCTCTCCAAGGAACAATGGCTAAAAATCCAGGTGAGCCTGTTTCTCCAGCTTTGAGGACAAAGTAGGGATTTTATGAGGCTGAACTTACGATTTTAAATAGCTATAAATTGCTGTTCTATTTTTCATATAGTCAGAGACCAGTTACTGAGATTTCTGCTTCTTTATTAGGAAGAAGTTTTAAATAGAGCTAATAGCGTGGAATGTATTTTTATGTACACGTTGAGAGCAAATCATACTTAAAATTTCACTCATGATGATTTGAATTGTTTTCATTTTAACTCAGCTGGTTTCTGTGCTGAGCCTAACCGGATTGGTTAGAATTAGTGTCAGAGAGAATATTTCTGCTGAAGTCAAGGTTTAGTGTGGGCTGGGTCATGTAAAAACCCATCCTTTCAGAGAGAAGAGGGCTGCTTCGCAAAGTTGGTGCTGGGGCGGGCGTGGGGGGAGCATCTCCTGGGTTTGCCCCGTTCAGTTCTCTATGATTTATGATCTTTAAGGGAGAATGGTTTGCAATGAAAACGATACAAATGTATATAGCGTATCTTTCAAAGGTGTGTAGTAAATTACAGTTACATTTTAGACACTGAGTCCAGGGTAGGGTGGCCTCGATGGTGGGGCTGTTCAGACCCAGGTGTGTTGTAGGGGTTGGGTTTGCATGACTTGGTGACGGGCTGAGTGGGGGGAGCAGATGGCCGTGGACACCCGGGGTCTCTGGCCGTGCGTTGGAACAGACGTGCCGATCGCAGAGTCGGGGGACACTGGGAGGGGCTCTGTGCCGTCTCTGTCCCTCCCATGTTCCCCGCAGTGTCCGTAGCTCCTCGGAGGTTTTCTTGAACCCAGCCCGCCTTGTTTCTTTCTCGTGCACGCCGTCCCCTCGGCCTGGCCTCACTCCCGCCAGTCAGCCGTGGGCATGTCTCCCGCACTCGAGGCCTGCTTGCTGCCTGCGTGTCTGTCCGTCAAAATCCTATCCAGGGTGTCAGTGCTGGGCTCCCACCGCCCTCTCCATGAAGCCTGTTAAAACGTTTCCACGTCCCTTGGACTCCTTCGTCCCTGAACTCATAGAACACTTAAATTTGTGTTATATACTTTAGCTCCCAAACAGGTATTCTGTCCCCTCGGGTGCTTTTCCGCAGTCACTGTTGTCACCACGTTGTTATAATGACGTCTTATTATTTTATACGATATGTAATAGTTATATAATGCCTACTCTGGGCCATTGTTTCCTTTCATTCCTCTGTAGCCGTGTGAGATAGACGGTTGTATCCACTTCACGGATGAGGAACTGCAGGTCAGGTCGATGGCTAAGAAGTGGCAGAGCTCAAGGCCAAACCCAGGCTCTCGATTCATGCTCCTCCATAGGCCGCCTGAGACCACATGCCCCTTTTTCTGTGTCACCTGCATCAGCTCTTTCAGTTCATTGGTTTGACAGATACGCACTGAGTGCCCGCTGTATGCCAGATGTTACTCTAGGCGCTGGAGATAAATCCGAGTAGAACAGATGGGAATCCCTGCTTGTGTGCAGGTGACAGAGGAAAACAGAAAAGCAAGGGAAGAGTCCGGTCTGTTCCTGGCACCTGCAGGTTGTGGAGAAAGTGGTACAGGGAAGGGAGGACTGCGCGTGTCAGGACGTGTGCGGCCTCGCACCGTCCGCAAGGGCTGGTGAACGAGGCTGTGAGTGGAGGGTCCGGATGGGGGCGCAGGTGTGAGGCCGGGAGGAGGAACAGGGGGAGCCCGCGGGGCAGGGCGGGGGGAGGTCACAGCTGAACGAGGCTCGTCGTCGGGGGAGGTGGGTTTGAGCCGGGACTTCAGTGGTCATGGCCCCGCCGAGGGGGCTGAGAACCGCCACAGGGAGGGGCACCCGGAGGTGCTTTGCAGTAGCCACAGTGAGGGACGCGGCTGCTCCAGGCCGACGGCGGCTGTGCAGGTGGTGAGATGTCACGTTTGGGGCGTGTGGCACCCGAAGGGAGAGCCAGGCCTTGGACATGAGCCACCGGGAAGACAGTTCCTGCTGACAGGGGCGGGGCAGGAGCGCGGTGGGTCTGAGTTAGGTGTGAGGTGCCAGTTGGTCAGTGCAGGTGGAACACTGATGGACAGCAGGGCACACACACGCCGGGACGAGACTGGTCGGCTTGCCTGGACGCTGGGGGCAGCCGGGGAAGGGGGCGACTGAGCCCCGGCTCGAGTGACTGGAGGTCACTGGAGGTCACCGGCCCCGCGGTAGCGAGCGCCCAGGGTGATGGCCAGCAGATCCACGGCTCACAAGGTGGTTAGCACAGGAATGTCTTGGAGCTGGACTCTGTGCACACAGTTGTGTCGAGTGTGACCTGTCATTTGGTTGGGGAGCTTGGACGTGTACATAGAAAGATAAACCTTAATACAGGTCAGTGTCTTTTTAGTTCCAAATGCACAGCACATGGCAAACAATGCCCTGGGGTTTAGGAGCGCAGGAAGTTTGCAGGTGCTGGGATGGTTGTTGGAAGTTTCATGAGGGAAGTGAAGCTGGAGGTGGACAGTGCGGAACGGTGAGCTGTCGACAGCGGGGGCGGGAGGTGGGAGGGGTACAGGTTAGGGTGGACCCCACGTGACAGGTGTGCCGGGTCCTCTTCCAGCGAGGCGTGCGCTTGCCCGAGGCCGGCAAACTCATTCCTTTTTATTGAATACTACGACGGTATCCAGGTAGATTAATTGAGGTAGATGTTTCATATGTAAGAGAGCTAGGAAAACAAAATAGGTGAAAGTTAGTAAACAATGGTTATTTTGAAATAAAAAGCACACACAGGGATTATATTTGAAAACAGTTCTCTATGCTAGCTGGTTTGATATCTGGAAATAAAGACTTCAGTTTAAACTAAATAACAGTTGTTTTTCTTAACACCGTCTAAAACGAGGCAGCGTTTTTCAGGTTACGAGATACGGGCTGGTTCAGCAGTGATGGTGGGGAGACCCTTGGGTTCCTGGAAAAGAGATAAACTGAACAAGAAACTGAAACATATAAAAGACCATCTGGAAAATAGAAAAATAGTGTGTGTAGCCCACTCTCAAATACATGTGAAAGCCGTGTACATGTTAAACAGTGGCAAAAAGTGCTAAATTCAAAAAGTCACATGAAAAATTTCCTATCATGGGAAACAACAGTAACTCCACTACATTGCCTTTGTGGGTTTGTACAAAATAGTGACTTATGGCTGAAGTATTTTAAGTAGTAAAAAAAAAAAAAAAAAAAAAAAATTCCAATAGAGCCTAAATTTTTAATGTTCTAATTTTGCAATATTTTCTTTGGATACTGATCCTAAATAGATTATTCTGCTGTGTATATAAAAATAAAAATATTGGGCTTCCCTGGTGGCGCAGTGGTTGAGAGTTTGCCTGCCGGTGCAGGGGACGCGGGTTCGTGCCCCGGTCCAGGAAGATCCCATGTGCCGCAGAGCGGCTGGGCGCGTGGGCCATGGCTGCTGAGCCTGTGCGTCCGGGGCCTGTGCTCCACGGCGGGAGAGGCCACAACAGTGAGAGGCCCGCGTACCGCAAAAATAAATAAATAAATTAAAAAAATTTACCCAGAAAAACACTGATTTTTAAAATCTGATGTTTCTAAGTTGTAGTGATTTTTATGAACAAATCAGAGGCTAGCTATCTCTTGAAAACTCAGAAAAAAATTAGACATGTCTGACAGACATTTTTTTCCCTTAAACATATGAATAGATAGAAATAGATTGAACCTTTGGATTCTTTTCTTTCGTTTCCCCTTAACTTTTTATTTTGGGGTATCATTTAAGGCTTTGATTATTACTATGTCAGTTTAATTCGTTTATTTAATAAAGATTATCATCATCCAGAAATGCCTAGCATATGTTAGCAACCCAGCTTCCCTTTGAGGATCCTCACTTTAAAGGCGTTGTAGTGTATGGACTTATGATCACCACATTATAATTTTAACAGGCATGTACATTTTATTTTATGTAGTTAAAGATATGTTCTTTTGGATTTTCATTTTAGAGACTGTCATGCAGTTCCTTGAGAAGCTATCTGACAAACTCTCTGAAAGGTTCGTTTTTGTATTCTCTTTAGAGTACATGTTATTTATTTAGGTTTTTTTTTTTTAAGACTTGATTTATAAAAAAACAATTAGTAAGTGACCTGTTAAGAATATAAGTGTTGGAATATTGCGTCAGATCTGTGGACTATTCAAGAGATTAGATGAACAGTGAGCCCTCCTTTGAAAGTGCAAAGTCGTCCCCCGAAGGTGACAGTCTCGGAAACTTGGGCTGTCCCCTCTGATGAACCAGTCAGCCGTCTTGAGGAACTCATCATTGATAGGGACTTCTTAAAATTTCCCAAACCTTTTGAAACCATATATTTTAGCTTGTACCATCAGTTTTATCATCAGCTGGAAATGTAGTATTTCTCTTCTTTCGGCCTCAGTGTGGGGGGCTGGTGGGGATGGTAGATGGATCTGTTTGCCCTGCTGTGTGCTTCAAGAGCGCTCTCAGTGGTCCCTCTGTCACAACTGCCTGCCTTCTCCCTGCCCAGCCCCCTGGGCTGGCCCTCATCCTCGGGGCCACTCTGGTAGTGCTCTTTCTGGGGGCCAGCCCCCCAGGAGCCTTCAGACACCCTGGCTGTAGGACGAGGCATGGCACGTTTGTGAGAGACCGTGATCTCTGGCACTGCCTAAAACCTCGTCTGCTGCCTGACTGCACCAGCGTGTTAATTTTAGCCCCAGTTTCCATTTCCTGTTATAAACTCATGCCTTAGAACACAGTCCTCTCCAATTTGGATTATATTTATAAATTCTAAAATTATCTTTCAATGCAGTGAGCTATTGTGGCTTTGATATAATGAAGTAGTGTTGATTATGCAGTTATTTGAGACTTTATTCTACTTTGCCTTGCTGGTTAAGCATTATTATTCTTTTTCACTTGTATGTAGCTATAGATTATATTTTGAGCAGACTTATCTTCAGATTTTTATAGTGGTATATAGGAGTTCATTCTAACAGAAATTTCATATTCTGAAAATATTAAGTACATATTTGATTATTGCCCAGCTGGAGGTTTTTGGTAGGGGAAAAATTATGACTAGCAATCTTAAATATAATCTGTGTTAATATTCTTTTATAGGAAGTAATTTGTTAGCCTCTTTTTTAAGGTGTAGCAAAAAGCAGTGGTTTAGGGCTTCCCTGGTGGCGCAGTGGCTGAGAGTCCGCCTGCCGATGCAGGGGACGCGGGTTCATGCCCCGGTCCGGGAAGATCCCACATGCCGTGGAGCGGCTGGGCCCGTGAGCCATGGCCGCTGAGCCTGCGCGTCCGGAGCCTGTGCTCCGCAACGGGAGAGGCCACAACAGTGAGAGGCCCACATACCGCAAAAAAAAAAAAAAAAAAAAAGCAGTGGTTTAAAGTTTACTGATTAACACTTTGCACTTCGCATGTTTCTGTTAACACTGCTAGTTTTTCCAGGCTTTTAGTACTTTCAAGACGTATCTCTGCCAAGGTGCTTTTTAAGGTAGAAATTGTAGTAATTTACTGATGTATATATTATCGTTTCTTCTAGCACATGTAAAATTTGGTTAATACTGGTTGCATTTGCACTACAAATTACTTCTAATTTTATCATGAATATTGGAAAGTAACATAAGCAGACTAGTTCTTTTATAATGTAATTATGAAAATTTTGTCCTAACAATTAATGATAAACCTGTTTTACAGAACTATGAAAGATTTTGAGATGATACGAGGGATGAAAATGAAACTAAATCCTCAAAACTCTGTAAGTGACCATCTTGGGATATTTTTATTATAATATAAACAGTCTGTCAGCTGAGGTCTTTATCTTTTGACTCTAGAACTTTCTTGTGATTTGCTGAAGGTGTATATAGTCTTGTTTCTGGTCCTTGGATTTGGGGAATAAAGTATTGAAATATTTGATACAAATGTCCGAGTCTGACATTCCAGGAAATCCATTGTTTTTGTTGGTTAGTTGCTATCTCTCTCTCTCTCTCTCACACACACACACACACACACACACACACTGTCTGTTAACACAACCTGTGTTAATATCTGCTCACACAAAGGTTGCTTCTGTTCTATGGAGAGTTGGCGTCTCTGTGCAAAGCACCTTTAGGGGGCTCGGGGGGGATGACCTGGCCGGTGGCAGCTTCAGCATCAGTGCTCACCTTGCAGTTGACATGTTTGTTTGCTAACCTGTGGAGCTCAGTTAAGTAGATCAATGTTGACTGACAAAGTGTAACCCGTCTTGAAAACACTGAATCTTAAGATCAAATGATTACGTGATTCTTCCAGTCAGACTGAGTGTCCTTAGGGCCAGAGTGTGCCCTGAAAAGGGATGAGATCCCAGGTGTTAGGGCTCGGGTCCTCATCTGGCTCGGGGTGCCACGGGATTGCTGGGGTGTCTGGACCCCTCTCCTGTAGCTGCTGGTGGGGGTCATTCTTGGTTGCTGGAGGCTGCTGAGCAGGGTTAGAAACTCTTTAACCAGCTTCCCAGATCCAACCACCATGAAATGGAGTAATTCTGTCATAGTCACTGATTTCTGGAGCAGCGTGTGAGATTGTTAAGTGGTAGTCAGAGCTGTATCTAGCAGAGTAACTAGGATTAGCCATCCACCCACTTTGGCTTCGTAGGTAGGTCCACTTAGGAAACTAGATCATGGGTCAGAATTTAGCTTGGTGAGCACAGGAACAGAAAAGGTGAAGTGTCTTGCCAAAAGCTAATTCATTAATATGACTCGAAGTTGTTCTCCCTGGACATGTTTTTTGTTTGTTTGTTTTTGGCTGCATTGGGTCTTCGTTGCTGCATACGGGTTTTATCTAGTTGCGGCAAGCGGGGCTGCTCTTCGTCGCAGTGTGCGGGCTTCTGATTGCGGTGGCTTCTCTTGTTGCGGAGCACGGGCTCTAGGCGCGTGGGCTTCAGTAGTGGTGGCTCGCAGGCTCAGTCGTTGTGGCTTGCGGGCTGTAGAGCACAGGCTCAGCTGTGGCGCACGGGCTTAGTTGCTCCACGGCATGTGGGACCTTCCTGGACCAGGGCTCGAACCCGTGTCCCCTGCATTGGCAGGCGGATTCTTAACCACTGCGCCACCAGGGAAGCCCCGGACATGTTATGTAGCTACTGATGCTGGCTGTTCTGAGGATGTTTGGGAAATGCCCTTTCTTCTCTCCTGAAGCCCCCGTTTTGGTGAAGGTGCCACCGTTCACCCTGCTCCCCTAGCCAGACCCTGGACTAAGTCTAGACCAGGGGTTCTCAGACTGCTCCCTGGAAGGCAGCACCTGGGCACTTGGTAGAAAGGCAAGCTCTCGGGCACCACGAGCTGTGTGTCAGTGAGCCCTGCGGGTGTTCACACCCGCCCCCGCCCGTAGTGTCAGGTACCGAGGCCGGCAGCTTCTGCCTTCCTGGGAACTCTGTCCCCTGTCTGTGCCCATTGCCACAGCCCTGGCTGAGGTCATTATTCCTTCTCCCCAAGACGACAGTGACTGGTTTTCTAGCCTTTTGTTCTGCTCCCCTGGAGGTTGTCCTGCATTCCAACTGCTTTGCTGGGTGCCTGGCCCACGTTGGATGCGGAGAAGGTCCTGGGCACTTAACTCGGAATGGGAATGAGTGAATGCAGGGCTGCCAGAGGGATTTTTCTAAAACACTGATTGGGCCTTGCACTCTTTAACATTTTCAGGTAATTATTAGATTTACCTTCCCGTTTCTTGGCTTTCCCACCAAGCCCTTCGTCATCTTTCCCGGACGTCCTCCTCTTCTGCCTGGGAGCCCGGTCGGGGTTCTCCGCTCGCTGCTGACAGCCGTGTGACGCTCGTGCGCTCTTTTCACTTACTTTTTGCTTTGCTTTCCCTTCTTGTACTTTACTTTTATTTATTTTTTATTGAAGTATAGTTGATTTACCATGCTATGCTTGCTTTTATTTTTAAATTGTAACTGACGTTTATGTGCCAGCGAATGCCGTACATCTGGATTACGTGTTCCCATTCTTCACAACCCAGCTGAGGCTCTGTCTCCTCCAGACGCCTCCTGCCCTCCCCTGTGATTTAACACCCTTCGTGGGCTGTTGGCGTGGTACAGCGTCACACACGTGGCACACTGTTCTCTGACTGGCGGGCTGCTTGTCTTCCTGCTGCCTGGACTGTTGTCAGCTCTTGGTACAGGGATGGTGTCCTGTCTCTGTTGCATTAGAGCCTGCGCTCTGTCTGGCACGTAGCAGTTAGTAAACAGTCATCTGTTGGAGGCCATGAGTGCCAGGAACTGATCACTCAGGGGCCAGAGTCCCAGGGATGCTGTCCCTGCCCTTCAGGAGCTCATGGGCAGAAAGAAAGGAAACCTCCATGTCTTACCTTGGTTCCTTTCCCTGATAAAAGTATGAGCATGGCGCATGAGAAAGAATACCTTGTCCGCAGAGGAGATAATGTCTAAACTGAACCTTTAAAAGACCTTGGTAATAAGGATGGAAGCCTCATTCACGGAGCTCTTCTCAGTGCCAGGTGTTTTGTTTTGCAGTTGAAGTGCATTTAGCAATACTGTCTGGGAGATGCTGTTGATTTATTCAACAGATAACTCTTGAGGGACTACTGTGTAACAGGCAGAATTCAGGGGCCAAGATACAACGGGAAAATTGCAAACAAAATCCCTGCCCTCACGAAGCTTACGTCGTAGGGGAAGAAAAGAGATAGTAAACACATGAAAAAAATCAGCATCGTGCTAGTCCTATGGTGATAGGAACTGTGGGGGAAATAATGCAGAAAAAGTGGATGGAGGCTGTTGTCTTACAGGGGCTGGGCAGTGAAGACACCCCCCCCCCACCCAGGAAGATGACACCGGAGCAGCCCTGAAGAAGTGAGGGGCTGGCAACAGCCAAGGAAGAGCCCTCTGGGCAGAGCCGGAGGGAGGGGTCTGCCTTGCGGTGGAGGAGCAGCAGGAGGCCGGCGGGGGTGGGGGGGGCAGGGAAGCCCTGCGAGCCCCCGTGCTGTGGACTGTGTACCAGGGGTCAAAAATGGTTGTTCTAGTGTTTCTTTATGACATATTTTCTTTGCCAAGATTAGAGTTAATTCTGCCTTAGTTACGTTTTAAATTGTTGCTTTCATTTCTGGAATCCACCCTAAGCTTCTTGCTTAGATTTAGAAAGAACTCTAGTCTCACCTTTAGTTCCCTAATCTTACCTGCAGTATGTTTTATGGATTAATACATGGGTTACATTTTGGGGAAAATTTCAGCGTGGCTAATTTAATCTATCAATTTTGACTTCCATTAGTTTACATTTTAGAATGACATTTGTTTAGCTTTTCCCCAAATTCTGCAATTATGCTTTATTTATACCTCTCAACTCACTGATTGCAGGGAAGTCAGAATAAAAAGGCACGTATTTCCTGCCAAGTCATGAATTTTTAGGCTTTTTATAAACCTTCTTCTGGCATCATAACAGGTATACATTTTATAAGTTGGCTAAATTATTGATTAAAATTGTGAAATAGTCAACAGCTTTCATAACAGTGAATTTTTCCTTTGTAGGAGTTAATGCCTTGGGATCCCCCCTACTACAGTGGTGTGATTCGTGCAGAGAGGTACGTTTTTTGAGAAATACTTGTATGTGAGAAGGAAGAAAGAAATACGTATTGAGCGTTTTGCCTGCTAACTGGGCAACTGTCCCTTCACTTGGTGCCCACGTTACAAACCTGCGTCCCCTCAAGCTCAGGCCCTGTGCCGGAGTGGCCAGCAGCCGCCCTCAGGTCACTTATCTGGGTTGGGAAGCCCCTCCCCCAGGCCTGTAGTGGTCCCTCCCCCATAGCCCGTCCTCTGTGGCTTCTGTCATTCCTGTTTACACCTTGTGAGTATCTCCCGCATGGCTGGAATCCGGCCCCTCCGCCTCTTCCTGTGGGTGCTGTCCAGGCTTCTAGACTCTGAGCTGGGGTGGGGGCTGGGACTTTGCTAGAACCCTCGTCGTGTCCCGTTTCGGGCCCGGGGTGGGTGCTCGGCAAATACTTGTTGAGCCAGTAGAGGAATGCGGTAGTACTTGGCATGGTACAGTGTGGTTTTCTTATGTTTTCTCATTTTGATTGGAACACGTCAGCATGTTATTGGCACATCTGGGAGGATATAAATGAAATAAGCATTTGGGAAACTTATGTTGATAGAGGGACTCCTCTGGCTTCTGTATTCCTCTGTGTCTATTAAACTGTGGCAAACTAGGAGCTATGCTTTTTTCCCTAAATATACCCTATTTCTGTCATTTTTATGTTTGCTTGTAAACCCACAAAATATGGAGGCCTGTTCGGAGTGAACACAAAAATGTTTATGTCCCAAGCAACTTTACATCTGCAAGAGGAATATATTTTTTAACAATCTCAGAATCTTAGCCTTTAACAAATCCTTAACATTTTTCTCTTACGGTTCATTTTTTAGATATGCAGTTAAGATTGACTTAGGTCCTGGAAGAGAATAAAAGTTTTGAGCCGCTTTCTTTACTAAATCATGCTGGCATATATCATGATAATATACTTACTCAGTTGGTGTTAAACTTCAAAGTCTTTTGGTTACCATGCATTATATTCAAGCATCAAGCAAAGGGTAGTAAGCACCTCACTAAAATTAGACGCCGCTTCTTCTAATGCTTTCTTTCAGCATTTGTCATAGAAGCAGAAACCCGTAGCTTTTCCTGTTCTTTCTGCCCCAGCAGCAGGAGGTGGCCTGAGATCGGTCAGTGTGTCCAGGAGCTGACCCACTGAGTTCCCATCTTTTCCCCTCTGTGGCCTCTCCTTACGTATCTGTTCCCCAAACCAGTGTTACTTACAGAGCATAGGCGTCTCCTAACCTGTAGGTAATAATGCTTTGTCAGCCGGTATTTCCTATACACGTGTCCCAGGTTCAGCATCAGTCACCTTCCCTATGCAAGCACGTAAACTGTAGATCAGAATCTATGGTAACTTGATCCTGATGAACAGTGAGTGCTCAGAATACGTTATAGCTTAACACAAGGTACGCTAGTAATACGACGTTACTTCACAGTTGTGTTTTATGTCTGCAAGACTTCATGTCCTGTTCTTACAGTTGCATTAAAAAATAGCATTTCTCTCTTAAAATCCTTTCCAAGACATAGCATACAGGAATGTTAAATTTTTTATTAATATGTTCCATATTTATGTAAATTTTTCGTTGTATTTTTGACATTGGAAAGTAATGTAAATTAGATGTCCTTGTTTCTGATTTTTGCCACTGTGATTTTTATGTGGTGTTCCTCTGCATCATGTCCCCCACCCCTTATTATTACTATTACTATTATTATATTTTGTGGTACGCGGGCCTCCCACTATCGCGGCCCCTCCCTTTGCAGAGCACAGGCTCTGGACGCGCAGGCTCAGCGGCCATGGCTCACGGGCCCAGCCGCTCCGCGGCACGTGGGATCTTCCCGGACCAGGGCACAAACCCGCGTCCCCTGCATCGGCAGGCGAACTCTCAACCACTGCGCCACCAAGGAAGCCCTATTATTATTATTTTTGACCGTGCTGCGTGGCATGCAGGATCTTAGTTCTCCGACCAGGGATCAAACCCACGTCCCCTGCAGTGGAAGCTCCGAGTCCTAACCACTGGACCACCAGGGAAGTCCCTCCCATCCCTTATTTTTTAATACCTTAGCCTTAAATTTAAAAGCGATATTTTTGTCATTTCACTGTGCTCTGTAAGTATAGCATACCCAAGTGGTGGTTCTGTGGAAATTACATGTGGATATTTGAATACTTGGAAAGATAGAATCAATTATGAAGTATACGTATGCATTAATCAGGGTGTGCGATCCCTGAGAAGTTTGACAGTGATCTTAAACAGAAGCTATTGAATAAAGGGGAGTGAGTCCTCCATTTATACCAAATACGCACCACTGGAAAGTCTTTAGGTTGCTGCCTGACTCCGGACTCGGTACTTAGAGATCCTGGAGCCCCCCCGAAGGTTGGGAATTCTGACTCCTCCGCACCCACCACAGAGATGGGGTCTTCTTGTCCAAATGGGAGGATCGGGGACAGCGTGGCCCTGTGGCCAGGAGCTCCTGAGGGCTGAGGCCCCGGACAGGCCTGGCTCCCCTATGACACGTGCTACACGCAGTCTGGGAAAGTGACTTATCCTCAGCCAGCTTGTATTTTTAGTACTAAAATAACATTATTATGTGGAATTGGCCATCTGTAGACCTTCTTCTAGAGAATGGTCCCCTCTAAGAGATGCTTTGTAATTGTCCTCTCAAATCTTTTGAAGGAGGTTCAGTTCTGCCTTAAAGCTTCTCTGAGAAAACACTCATCTGAAATGCAGTGACTATATTAAATGAGTAGCAGAATACATCAGAGAGCTTTTGGTGAGAGAGACAGCACTGGACGGGGTCCACTTTGCCTGTGCATCCTGGTGGCCGTGTCCAGGGCAGGGGAGCTTGCCTGTGGCCGGCAGGACAGCACACAGGGGTCCCTTCCGTCTTCAAGGTCACAGGCCCACTACCGCCTTTAAAATGAAGCTGGAGCGTCGCTCAAGGTCCGCGTGGCTCTAACGAAAGATACACACATGCCCTCTGGTTCTCCCTCACCACCCTCGTCCTCCTCAGGTTACCTCGGCCAAACTGAACCCTGTCCCCTGCCTGGTCCCTTTCTGTGTCAGAGACTGCGGCTTCCTGCCCTGCCCTACCTGTGACATTGTGCCTGGAGTCCCCGAAGCCCCCTGGCCTGTGCTTATAGCCCAAGTGCCGCACGGCCGGGCGCTCACAGTGTCCTCTGGACCTCACTGTCAGCCACGCCCGGAAGCGCAGAGCAACATTTGTCTTGTCTCCTCTGTTTGAAATGCAGTGGGGAACACGCTCTGGGCCCAGGAAACGGCTGTCTACACCAGTGGTTGGAGATCCGTAGTAAAAGCAACCCAGTGATCACTATTTTGGTGAACATATTTTTGTGGATGGCATTTTTCATCTGTCAGGTTTGTTGAAGGCAGCATGACCTCTGGAGGTCTTCATGATGCTCTTTTGTTGAGAGGTTTCCCCCAGGCTGGCTGGTTCTTAGAGTAGAAATCACCACTCTTCCGGGAGCACAATGTAACCCACCTGACAGCCGCAGGGGACTTCAGTTCACTTATTTGGCTGTTAACTCAGTAAAAGAACCAGGAAAAGGGATGCAGAAATGCTTTAGGTGGGATTGTAAGAATTGGGGGGTTTAAAACCTCCATTTTGAGTAGCTTAAAAGGCAGAGGATGGAGTTTTGGTTTGCAGTGTCAGTCATCTTGATTGACTAGAGTAGACTGAGAGGCGCAGGTAGTGGAGGAGAAAAGAAAGGGAAAATGTAATAGTTTGGGTTTGAGGTTAGAAGGGTAGAACAAAGTGAAGATTTCTAAATCCTCGTTAAATGCCTCTACTTGCAAGTAAAGACTAAAATGTGTGGTTTGACATGAAGTGAAAAGCAGAAGGGGCTTTCCTTGATTTGAGCTTTTTTTCAAGTTACCCAGGGACTTTTTTTGGCCTACATGTTAAACACTTAAGATTTATTTCACATTTCTTAATGTTCACATAAGAGAAGAAAGAACCTATTAGAAAGATAGGAAATTGTGTTTTCAAACTGTGAGCGGTGAGTCCTGGGAAACAGTGGCAGAAGCAGCTAATGGGGAATCTTTAAGAGCAAAAATACCTTAATTTTTTTTCTTTTTCAAGTTTTAAGTTCTTCATGGAAGAGTGAAAGTAATTCTTTACGAAAAGCGTATGTGCAATGATTTTATTTAAAATTTTTATTTTTGAAGAGTTAATACATTCACGTGGTTGGGACAAAACTGAAAACAACGTGAAGTGTCCATTGAGGTATTTCGAATGCTGCGCACAGCCTCCTCCCACCCCTGCCCTCAGGAACAATCATCCTTACAGTGTTCACTGCATCCTTCCAGTGTTTGATTTTTGTTTTTAATGCTCGAGGACTCTATTTATTTTCTGCCAAGGATGAGTTTCAGTGAATCACATTTCACTTGTTTTGGCGCTGTTTTATAGAATGATGTCATTGGGATGTGGGATTCAGTAGAGTTTATTCCTTGCCAAGGTATATTCTGAAATGTCGGGAGCGTTCACATAATGATATAGGAATGTTTTGTGTTTTAAACTATTCATGAAACACTGGACTTCCATAGAAGGATGGTGTGGTGTTTCAAGATAATACAACTGCTTGATACGTGAAATTGTGTAGTTTATTTATTAGTATATGTATACTGAGCTCGTTGCTTTCAATTTTTAAGAAAACCTTTATAATGAAAACTTCCAAAATAAACAGAAATAGGGAGAATAATATAAGTAACCCCCATATACTCATCTCCCAGATGAAGTAATTATCAAGGTTTTGTTTGCCATGTTAGCTTCACTGGTCTCTTTTATTTCTCCCTTCCTTCTTGTTACTAAAGTATTTTAAGCTGAATCCTAGCCCTTGTGTCATGTCACTCTTGTGTATTCTTTCCGTCTCTCCGTACGTGGCTGTTTTCTTATGTGACTCCAGAACCACCAGAACCCAGTAAAGTTTGCAGCAGTTCGTGGGCGTCATCTCGTACCCCGACTACACCCCTGTTTCCTTGATGGTCTCCAGTCTGTTTCTTCCCAGTTGGCTTGCTGGGCTTTCTGTCTGAGGCTCTTGCTCCAGAGCTGCTCTCCACACGTCATGCCCCAGCTGACCTTGTTCACGTTGCCACTCGCTAAAGAGACCAGGTCGTTGGTCCTACAGGATTTCCAAGCTCGTGGGCTGATCTGGTTGCCTTCACGGGGGGTCATTTCCCTGGTTCCTGTCTTCCTGTAACGTGGATCTTGTGCCCCTCCCCCCCCAATTGTGTTGGTTACGCTCTCTTGTGTTTCACGTGTGGCTGTTTGATTGTACGTATTGATGGAACTGAAGAAGCTGAGTGAGAGGCTGTCATAATAGAGGTCTCCCTGCTCTCCTGGGATTTGGCTCCAGCCTCTGTGATGGGGTCCTGTCACCTGGTGCCATGTCAGCGTGACTGTGGTCATCCTTTCCCCTAAGGTTCCCTTTTCTATCTCTCTAGGGTGAGGATGAAATTGTATTGTGATCTGTGTTAAGAGCAGTTTCTAGGACTTCCCTGGTGGCGCAGTGGTTAAGAATCCGCCTGCCAATGCAGGGGACACGGGTTCGAGCCCTGGTCCAGGAAGATCCCACATGCCGTGGAGCATCTAAGCCCGTGCGCCACAACTACTGAACCTGTACTCTAGAGCCTGCGAGCCACAAGTACTGAGCCCACGGGCCACAACTATGCGCGCCTGGAGCCTGTGCTCCACAACAAGAGAGGCCACTGCTTCTGAGTAGCCCCCGCTCTCTGCAACTAGAGAAAGCCCGTGCGCAGCAACGAAGACTCAACACAGCCAAAAATAAGTAAAATAAATAAATTTGGAAAAAAAAAGAGCAGTTTCCAGTGAACCATGTATCTGATCTCCACCATTAAGGAAAAGAGCCCCCTCCTTACCAGGCAATTTGGCTGGAGCTGTTTTCTTGCCTCTAGAGTCAGAAGTCAAGATAGGACCAAACGGACGATGGCCAGTTCTTTATGAAACAGAGACGAAAAAGATATTTTCAGTGTGTGGTTACCTGAAAGGGAAACAGGTTCCTACTACCTTTCGGTTCTTTCATTGCTACCTTACCTTTATTTAGCTGGAGAAAACAGTCGTTCTCCCGGTGGCTTCAAGACGACAAGTTTCACGGTGTCATCCAGCTGTCACACTGTGATCCTGCCGAAAACATCATTCCTGATGCCAGAAACATTCTGTGTGTTCCATTTTCCTTTGGTGAGGTTGAAAATAGCTCCTCTGACGGTGCCGTCACACATGTATGTCTGCGCCTCCTAGGTGTCTGTTATCTGTCGTGTTTGTCCTGCAGGGACCCTCTGTAAGCACTTGTCTGCTGTGCAGATTCCCACACCTGCCTTAACTTACTGAATAGAATAGGGTGGGACTGAAACCTGTGGTACCCGCAGTTTCAGCCTGGATTCACTGACGGTACTGAACTGTGTTTTGTATTTTCACTACGTTCAGTGCCAAGGTTTTTGGAAGTAAAGTCCAAGTTCTTTCTTTACCTTCATCCCAGGTGCATCAGAAGTTGACATATAAGTCTGACTCATAGAGTGTGCTTCAGAGAGACACTGATATATTGATTTTTAAATTTTATTTTTAAAAATTCTTTTAAATTTATTTATTTATTTTTGGCTGTGTTGGGTCTTCGTTTCTGTGCGAGGGCCTGCTCTAATTGCGGCGAGCGGGGACCACTCTTCATTGCGGTGCGCGGGCCTCTCACTGTCGCGGCCTCTCTTGTTGCAGAGCACAGGCTCCAGACTCGCAGGCTCAGTAGTTATGGCTCACGGGCCTAGTTGCTCCGCGGCATGTGGGATCTTCCCAGACTAGGGCTTGAACCCGTGTCCCCTGCATTAGCAGGCAGATTCTCGACCACTGCGCCACCAGGGAAGCCCCCATTGATTGTTTTAAAAAACTTAAATTACAACAAAGGAATTCTTCAGTGGAAAGTCTCTTACTGACTAGTATTTCTGTACTTATTTTAATGATAGTGTTCCTGATGAGGATTTTGAGATATTGCTAAATTCTATTGTTTTTAATAAGAAAGACCTAATTTATATACCATTTACCATGTTGATTATAATATGTTCTGTGAAAACTGAAAATTTGTAAACCCACACGTAGCATATTTTTAACCAGAAGAAATAGCAGAGAATTTACTGAGCTTCACTTACCGACCATGGTAGATGAACAGTAATCTTCTTCCAGTTTTTTTCTGAGGATTCTAGAGATCTCTTACTTCTGCATTCAAGTCAGGGGAACACCTTTACAACGAATAGCAGTAAACTTCTTGCAAAACTAGGAGAGTTTGAGGTGATGAAACCAAATCCTCGGAATACACTTAAATTTTACTGTGTTTAGGTTGGGCTGTGGCTGTGACGTGCTGTGAGGTTTTGTGTCACCTGTTGTGCTTTTCTCTTGTTTGGGGGTCGGGTATCTAGATGACGGAGGACATTTTTTTCGCAGTGGTTTCTCTTCTTACGGGGATCATGCTGCGAGCAGGTGGCATGGCAAGTGGGGGTGGGGGGGGAGCGGCGTGGTGGCCCCGGGGGCACGGGTGGGGTGGGGTGGTGCTGCCTCCTGAGCCCGGCATCCTGGAGGGCCTCAGTGACCTGTGACGCTGGACATCCTGTGGGTTGCGGATGTAAGCTGAGTGCACAAAGGCAGTCAGGGCGCCTCGGCAGGGGTGTAGCTGCTGGAAATACCTTGGAGCTTCCTGAATCCCTCACAGCCTCTCTGGGCATCTCCCTTCCGGCTGCTCTTAAGGAGGGAATAGCCTCTTGTTTGAGAGGGTCATGGAGAGCCTGGTGGGGCACCGGCCTCGGGGGTCTCTTCCCTGTGGTGTGAGACCGCTGAGTGAGGCGGGTGGTCTTTGTGTTTGAGCCTGTGGTGCTCTGTGCAGCCGCTCCCTCCCCTGGTTCTCCTTCCCACGATGCCCTTCCCTCCTTCCCTCCCATGCACCCCACTTCTCCCTGACCCTCCCCCCCGTGCTACTTCCTGACCTCATGCCCTCCCCCTCAACAGAACTGACCACAGCCTCGTCTTCATCCCCTCTGCACTAACATCCCTTGTCACTTATATTAGGTGCTCTTTATGGTTTTGGGGCCTTACTCTTTCCACACTGAGTGTCATCAGGCACATAGTAGGTGATTAATTCACAGCATTAAGTCAAGCTTCCTGACAGTGTCGCTGTGATGGACGGAGTGCCTGCTTTTCTCCAGGCACAGTGCCAGCTTCTTTGCATGCATTTGTCTGATCATCAGCGGGTCCTGGGACATACTGTATTGGGTTGGCCAAAATGTTCATGTTGGTTTTTCCGTAACATCTTATGGAAAAACCTGAACAAACTTTTTGGCAAACCCAATAGTTCATTTTCCTGGTGAGGAAGTTGAGGCCCCCAAAAGCCAGAAAAAAAAAAAGCTTGCTCTCAAAGCACAGAAAGAGATAGAGCCAAGGTTTTAACTTCCAACCCAGGGCTTTTTCTTCGAGACTGCCTTGGGCTGTCACCAGCCTCTCCCAGTCTCAGTTTCCTCCAGTAAAGCTGAGTAATAATTCTAGCCTCACCTGCCTCACAGGATTATGTAAGGAATATGGGGGGCTTCTGATGTGAAAGTGCTTGGCAAATGGTGAAGCCCTGTGCAAGTCTAAGAGAATGTTGTCTCACACCGTTAGAGGTGTTGCTTCAGCAGTTATTCTGACTTTATTGTGTATCATCAGTCTCTTCCTTTTGATTAGCTGCTTCCCCTTTGCCTGCAGAGGTGCTGAGATATTCCTTGTCATGAAACAGACAGTCGCCCCTCCCATGACCCTTGCAGAGATCGAAGTCCTCGTTTTTTCTTGCCAAACCTCCCCCAGCAGTCTAGACCGGATGCCTCCTCTCTCTGGTCTCTGTCGTCTGACTTGTGGCCCTGACAGTCGATCAGATGGTCTCTCTGAGTTACCAGCCACCTGCCACGCGCACAGTTTGGTCCCTTGCTTTAGCCCTCAACACCCCGACCTCTGCGGTTCCTGACGGTACTTATTTCCTGCTCCCTGAAGTTCCTTCTTCAGTACACGGGCCCTCAGCCCTGCTCCCCGCCGCTCGTTTCCCCTTCTGGTTTCTTCTCTAAACTGGCAGCACCTTTTTGTTCGCGGGGTGCAGCTTTAGCAGTGAACTCAGGGCTCTGACTCCCGACCATTGGGAAACGTGACTGAGGACGAACAACCAGGTGTAGCGCTTCCTTTAGTACTTCCACTGGTAACACACTGTGGGAGGGACCTCAGTGCCTGGGCCCAAAGAAAGCAGGCCTGCAGGCCTCTTTTTGGTGTCGTTTACTCCCGGACTGCTGTTGTCCAGTTAAGAAGAAGCCTCAGCCCTCGTGCTCAGTCCTGTCGTAACCTGGGGAGATGACTTGTCTTTGTGTAAACCTGTTTCCGTACTGGTGACATGGGGGTAAAAGTGTGACCTTGTGGGGCTGTTTCTGCTCTTAGGTGAGATATATATAAAAGGCTGGGCCCAGGGTCCTCGTGAGCACTTGTCATCCGCAGCATCACCCGGATGACAGTGGGTAAGCTGTCATTTTGTAGATTAAATTTAGGGAATATGGACATACTTGCCATGAGGAGTCCTCTCTTGCCAAAGTAACGAATCTCTGCTGTCTAGACTGTGTCCGTTCCCCGTGCCAGGCCCGTCTTCAGCATTTCTGAGCTCCTCTCCTCGTCTTTCTAGCCACCGATGGGGCTGCTCCTGCACTGAGTGCATTCTTGGGGGATGCCCAGGAAAGGGTGGCAAAACAGAGGCCTTTAGCTCTATTCCCCTCCTGACACCTGGTACACTAACAAGGTCATCAGTATAGCTGCATCTCCATCTCTGTGTAACAGAAAACTTGAGGAGGGTGAAGTAGCATGTGGCGTCATGTTGTACCGGGATCAGCAGATGTTATCTGAAAGTGATACACCAGTAAATAAATAGTTCAGTGTTTCAAAAGTGGTGGAGGAGCAAAACCACATTGCCAGAGAGAAAAAGAACGTGCGGCCACAGAGCCAGAGGGAGAGGCAGGGAGCCTGAGTGGCCCACAGAGCCAGAGGAAGAGGCAGGGAGCCTGAGCGGCCCACAGAGCCAGAGGAAGAGGCAGGGAGCCTGAGCGGCCCACAGAGCCAGAGGGAGAGGCAGGGAGCCTGAGCAGCCCACAGAGCCAGAGGAAGAGAGGCGGGGAGCCTGAGCGGCCCACAGAGCCAGAGGAAGAGGCAGGGAGCCTGAGCGGCCCACAGAGCCAAAGGAAGAGGCAGGGAGCCTGAGCGGCCCACAGAGCCAGAGGAAGAGGCAGGGAGCCTGAGCGGCCCACAGAGCCAAAGGAAGAGGCAGGGAGCCTGAGCGACCCACAGAGCCAGGGGAAGAGGCAGGGAGCCTGAGCGACCCACAGAGCCAAAGGAAGAGGCAGGGAGCCTGAGCGGCCCACAGAGCCAAAGGAAGAGGCAGGGAGCCTGAGCGGCCCACAGAGCCAAAGGAAGAGGCAGGGAGCCTGAGCGGCCCACAGAGCCAAAGGAAGAGGCAGGGAGCCTGAGGTGCCAGGGCCCAGGCCTCCATGCCTGGAGGGCAGGCGTGCACACTATCACAGCTTGCGCGGTTGGCAGGATGACTTGGCAACACCTGTTTAAAAATCTAAAACCTCATCCTCTATGCAGCGTCGTCATTTCTGGATGGATCCCACAGAGAGGTCTGTACCTGCCTGGCAGGGTGTTTGTGGGCTGTTTGTCGCCGAGGTGAACTGACAGCAACTAACAGCAGCTGACTGCACAGCTCTGGGTGCATTTTCTGTAGAGAAGTTAAAATTGACACAGACATGATCAGAAGTCCAGCTCCTCGTATTACCGTGTGTGGGCCGTTTCAGACAGTGTCAGGGACGGGACACTCGCTTACAAGGTGCGGACTCTCACTGGCCACACACACCAGGGAGTGGACGCTTTGGAGAAGTTATGGCAGGTGCTTGTCGTGGACCAGAGCTTTATGTGCTGAAGGGGACAGTATTTAAAATTTTTGTTAAATACAGCAAAACATATTTTTGTTAAAAATGTGTGTTAAAAGGAAATTGCAGGATAAGAATTGTATGATTCTGTATGTCTATGTATATATATCTGTGTGTATTTCTGTACATGTAGATGTGTATATACACACACACACACGTAAGCCTTCTTACACAGATAAAATGATGATACACAAGAAGTGGTTATCTCTAGATGGTGGGACTGGTAAGCCAGGGGATATTATTTGAGAGCTTTTTTAAAAACAGGGAGTTTATATTACTTTTTTTCTTTTTTTGCGGTACGTGGGCCTCTCACTGCTGTGGCCTCTCCTATCGCAGAGCACAGGCTCCGGACGCACAGGCTCAGTGGCCGTGGCTCACGGCCCAGCCGCTCCGCGGCATGTGGAATCTTCCCGGACCGGGGCACGAACCCGTGTCCCCTGCATCGGCAGGCGGACTCTCAACCACTGTGCCACCAGGGAAGCCCTATATTATTTTTTGATGCATTTGTTCTCAGTCATTTCAGATGAATACCATTTGCTTTTCACCATTGATAATAGTTTCATTTAGTTCATACAGAGCGGAAGTTGTAGGTGGAGTATTATACAAGCCTGTATTCTGTACCTAAATTATTTTCTCCAAGCTAAGTTGTCTCCTTGAGCTTTGCCTGATTACCATATGTAGGTGTCGTGGGCAAGTCAGTACATATTTTAGGTTATGCATAGGCTGTGTTGTTGTAGCTTTACTATGTTTCTTTTCTATAAAGTGAGTTTCTTACAGCCAACATTTAGTGGGTCTTGTTTTTTAATCCATTCTCATATTCTCTGCATTTTACTTGTTACATTTAGACTATTGATGTTTAAAGTGATTAGTGATATTATTGGGTTAAAACCTACCATGTTTGTTACTGTTTTCTATCTGTTGCCTGTATCATCTTTTTTCCTTTCTTTATTTTTGTCTTCCACTCTTTTTCTGCCTTTTATGGTTTTAACTGAGTATGTTGTATGATTCCAGCTTTTCTCCTTTTTTCACTGTTTGAAGTAGTTGCCCTGAAGTTTACATACCCATTTACAAGTAGCGTGAGTCTCCTTCCCAGTAGTACTTACTGCTTGTTGGTTAGTGCAGGCACCTAGGTCTCTTTCCAGTCCCTCCTAACATTGCTGTCATTATGTCACTTATCCTTAAGCTATAATCACCTAATACATCATTGCTATTACTATTTTGAACAAATACGAAAGAGAAGAAATAGAAAGTTTTTTAATATCTTCATTTATTTCTTCTAACCCTCTTCCTTTATTTACGTGGCTCCAGGTTTCTGACTTACATTATTTTTCTTCTTCCTGAAGAACTTCTTTTAACATTTCTTATAAGCCTGGTCTACTAGTGAGAAATTTCCTCAATTTTTGTTCGTCCAAGAAAGCCTTTATTTCTCCACTTTTGAAGGATAATTCTGTTGGGCACAGAATTCTAGGTTTGTGGGTTTTTATTTCAGAACTGTAAGCATGTCACTCCATACTCCTCTTGTGTGGTTTCTGGAGAGAAGTCTGATGTAATTCTTACCGTTGCTTTTTAGGTGAGGTTACGTTTTTCTCCTTTGGTTTCTTTGAAGATTTTCTCTTTGTCTTTGACGTTTTGCAGCTTAAATATGATCTGCCGAAGTGTCGTGTTTTGTTTTTTCCTACTTGGTGTTCTGACCTTCCTGGATTTGTGGTTTTGTGTTTGTCTTCATTGTGGAAGGTTCTCAGTCATTATTACTTCAAATATTCCTTCAATTCCTTTCTCTCTTTCTTCTTCTGGTTTTCCCATCACGTGTGCATTGCACCTTTTGTGATTGTCCTACAGTTCTTTTGGTATCCTCTTCTGTTTCTGTTTTTCTTTTTTGTCTTTGCATACCAGTTTTGAAGTTTCTGTTGACGTCTCTTCAAGCTCACTGATCCTTTCCTCGGCTGTACCCAGTCTACTGATGAGTTATCAAGGGCGTTCTTTATTTTCTTTGCAGTGCTATAATTTCTCGCACTTCCTTTTGATTCGTTTTTAGCGTTTCCATCTCTCTGCTTACTTTACCCATGTGTTCTTGCATGTTTTCTACTTGTTTCTTCAGAGTGCTTGGGATGCTAATCACAGTTGTTTTAAATTCTCAACCTGCTAATTCTAACATCCCTGACATATCTGAACCTGGTTCTGGTGCTTGTTCTTTCTCTTCAAACTGTGTTTTGTGTCTTTTAGCATGACTTGAAATTTTTTGTTGAAGGTTGGACATGGTATACTGGGTGAAAGGAACTGAGATAATGAGGGCTTTGGTGTGAGGTTAGATATTTTTCTGGCCAGGAGCCGGGCTCTGCTTGCTTTTTCCATTAACCCTGGGGCAGGAGGTAACTCTCCTTTGGTGTGCTCTCTTTGTCTCCCCTGTTTGGGTTTCTCGGGAGACTTCTGCTTAACTAAGGTCTGGGACCTGCAGGCCTGGGTCGTGTCCCCTGTTGTTTTACGGGAGCCCTGCTGATGTGGTGCTGATGTGTGGACGGAGGAGATGTGATCTGCAGGCCTCTGGTTACGTCTCAGACTGTTAGGGGCCCTGCGTCTCAGCTGCGACTTTCACAAGTGCTTTCCAGTCCCCTCCGCTTTGATGAGATGGGAAGGCTGGGGGGCGTGAGGTGGATGTTCTTTCTGGTGAGAGAGTCTCTCTGGAGGGCAGGCCTTATTAAGAAGAGCAGAACGTGCTGGTGGAGTTCATAATGGCTGCTTTTTCCTTCCTCTGCTGGAAGATGGGGGAATTGTTCTCCATCTTCACTGTGAGAACCTGGTGGGGCTCCTGGAGGGAAAACTCATAAAAGTGTAGGGATCCCCCCTGGAATTTTTAGCTCTCAGACAATTTGTCGATTGTAGTTTGTTTTCCTACCTTGGTGCTCGTCTCCCCTGGAGCCTCCTGTGAATTGTGGCTCCCTGGATCTGCCTGCCTGCCTCTCCAGTTTTGGGGCCCAGCGATTTGCTCTGTGACCTCACTTCTCTGCTGGGTCTAAGTAGAGCTGCTGGTTTGAGCTTGTTCAGCTTTCTGCTTGTCGTTGGGAGTCGTTGGGACAGTGCTGCCCTCCAGGGTCCTTATACGCTGGGCCGGGGGCCAGACGTGGCAGCTACTTCCCATGTTACAGCACATCCCCCTTCCCCATTTCTGTGACACCCCTTTCTTCCAATTCTCTGCCATCTCTGTTTTTAAAATTTAATTTTATTTATTTACTTTTTATACAGCAGGTTCTCATTAGTTACCTGTTTTATACATATTCGTGCATACATGTCAATCCCAATCTCCCAGTTCATCCCACACTCCCCCTTCCCCCCTTGGTGTCCATACGTTTGTTCTCTACGTCTGCGTCTGTTTCTGCCCTGCAAACCAGTTCATCTGTACCATCTTTCTAGATTCCACATATATGCGTTAGTATACAATACTTGTTTTTCTCTTTCCGACTTACTTCACTCTGTATGACAGTCTGCCGTCTTTAACTCTTCTTCCTTGTCTTCCTTTCCACCCCTTCGCCTGGAAGTCCGGGGACCTGCCCTTGACCCTCCTGTCAGCCCCTCCCCTTCTCCTTTTCCAGCTCACACTCTCCTCAGCCATAACAGCCTCCGTGCTGACTTCTCCCAGGACCTCAGAGTCAGTGTCTTCAAAACTGAATCTCGCTTCTTCTCCTACAAACACACCCACCCTCCCCTCTTCAGTTTGTGTGTGTGTGCGCGCATGTGCGTGCGCGTGTGTTCATTGCTCTGATTAAATGGCTCCTACCCACGTGGTTGCTCAAGCCAGAGACCTGCATGTTAGTCTAGGCTTTTCTTTCTCCTTCAGCCTCCAAATCCTCACAGTCCTGAAACTTTTTCATCTAAAAGAAAAAGAAACTTAGATCTCGCTCCTGGTCTTAGAGCCCCTGCTGTTGCCCCTGTTCAGACCCTCGTTGGGTGACTTCCGCCCTCTCTGTGCTGCGTCCACTCTCCTCACCGTCAGCCTGGCAGGTTCCAGGTACCAGGTCACTCCTCTGGTGTCTGCAGAAGCGATGTCCCACGTCTCCCAGGCCGCAAGCAACCCCGTAAGAGATTAGGTTATCCTCTTTAGGATAACCCACTAGTCCTCTTTAGATTTACTTTTCTTAATCTCAATTTATAAAAATGTCTTGTTTTGAAATGTAATAGATCAGTAGCCCATGCCTATAATTTATAAACATACCCATATTAAGGTTGAAATAAGTCCAGTTATTTTATTGACAGGGATGCGCCATTAGAATGTTGGGAGACCCCATGCCTGAGGGCACAGTCCCCCCTCCTCAGGCTCGCGGGCCAGGCTCTCGGTTCCCTGGACCCCCCGCACGATGTCAGCGTCTCTCCCCCGCTTTCCCATCTACCTGCGTCCTGAGCTCTCGTTTAACCCCCTGGTTACTGCAGTGGCCCTGCTGCCTCGTGCCTTCGTACTTTGGTTGCACCGTGGCCTCTCCTGGGCTCCCCTCCCATCTCCACTGCACAAGGAAGCCCTGGCCCTCGCCGCCCCACTGTGCATGCCCTGCCCTCTCTCCCTCAACACCGGCCCCTGAGCCTACTGGGCGCCTGCTGCTCTGCCCCCTTCCATCCCCGGCGTCCAGCGGGCCAGTCGACGGCTGCGTGAGTGAACGAATCAGTGAGCGAGGCCGCTGGACCACTCGAGTCTCTTACTCCACTGAGTCTGCTTTTATGAAAAAGTGATCAGAAATTAAGGTGTAAATTGGTGGATTCTGTACCAAAATCTCACTTGTGGTGCAGTTCATACTCACTAAATCCGGTCCCCCAGTTAGTAAGAAGCGTAAGCTTGTACATATTTGGTTAATCCCAGGAAGTAGAAATAGATTCAGTACCTACTATCATTCTAGATCTCTTCTTTCTGGCTATGGTTATAAGGTTTGGCCTGGCGTAATGATTCAGAAACATTCACCTCACGCATTCTGGGTGTATTTTGGTTTATGTTGGAATAAAAAACATAAAAGAGTTGTTTTGGGGTGAAGAATGATTAATATTACGAGAATATTATCCTTCGTTTAAGATATATAACAAAAAGATAAATTAAGATCTGATTGTTTATATGACAGAGCTTCGGAGCTTTTTCCATTAACAAATATTTTACCGGACGTGACATGTGACATTCTTTTTAGAATATGGCGCATTTCATAGAGTGAGTTTTACCACTATAGTTCCAACTGGTATTACTCTTACTACAGTTCTAATCAGACTGCTGTTCTGAAGAAGACTGAGTCTGAAAGTCCCTCAGAAGCTCGAAACCTACCATAGGTTTTCAGTCCTTTCTTGGCTCGTAAATTGTCAATGAAAAGTTAGCTGAGTTTAACCTCAAGAAACTGAAGCCAACGGAACTGTGATTGAGCTGCTTCTCCTCTGTAGGTACGACAGCGAGCCCAGCTCATACTGCCCGTTCTTCTCCCTGGGAGCGTGCATGGAAGGCCTGAATACCTTGTTTAACAGGCTGTTAGGGATCTCGCTGTGTGTGGAGCAGCCTGCAGAGGGAGAGGTGTGGAGTGAAGATGTTCGGAAACTGGTAAGCGGCCCGGTTGGAGTGAAGAAGCCGCGCTCCTGGACTCCCGGGTTTGGTACTGAATTAACAGCGGTTTCATCTCAAGTTAGCTTTGCCCCGATGGCGCTTGTCTTTGCCCGATGAAAGATCTAAATCGCCACTTCTGATGTAGGATGCTACGAAAGAAACACTTTCCTCTAAACATCAGTTGTTGCCTGAAATTAATGTAAACATTTAACAGCGGAGTTATTTCTCTGGAAAAAAAATTTGTTTTTAAGGAAGTTGATAGAAGGTTGAGTCTTTTATGTCGACAAACCCTGGTTAAACGAACGTTTGTCTTTGCCCTTCACGTCCCCGTTGTGCCAGGTATCGCATCTGTTAATTTCAGCTCCCTTAGGCACCTCCCACCCCTTCCCGCCCGCCCGTGGGGCTCACGTTCGTGCCAGATGCTAGCCTGCGGCCTGTGTTCTTGGTGAGACTCCTTGGACAGTCATTCCGAGCCTGGGATCCACCCTTCTGTCAGGGCCCGCTTCATGTGAGCTGCAACTGTCATTGTTTTTTCCTGATAAGATTTTGAGGCTTTATGGGCCCTAAGGTGGTGGTGTTCTCTTGTTTACTCTTTGCTCACGTGCTTAGCGCACGGTTCACGAGAAACGTGAACTGTCTTGTGGCCTCCTGGCTGCACTTCGTGATCGTAGAGCAGGTGGTGGTGGAGTCGGGAGATCAGCGGGGAGCGTGGTTGTCACTGGGCATCCTTCTGTGTGCTTCACAAAATGGCAGCAGTGGGTAATGTACAGACACACCGTGAAAAGAGTGAAAGGGCACGATGTGGGCGATGAAGAGCTTCCCCAGCTCAGGAGGGAGCCCCTTGCGGCTTTGCTCATGGTCGTTCCCCAGATGCCTTGAGCAGTCCCTGACACCAGGTAGATGCTTGGTAGACGCTTGCTGGAGTAATGAACATATGCTTGCAGGAAGCCCTAAAGCATAAGGTTGCCGTTCTTTATGGCAGAGGCCCCAGGTGGTGCAAAGATGGAGACCATCCCTCCTGCGAGCTGGGCCTCTTGGAAGCCTGACTTGGGAGAAGGATGGCAGTGGTGGTATTAATTACTGCTCTTCAGCTGAAGGCAGACACTGTGTATTGTTCCTGTATCCCAGGGTTAGAGTTGGTGTGCTCGCGTATCCTTACATCCTAAGATTGGAGGAGCTATAATTTTGTCGCTAAAATGGTCCAGCCAGCACCGCTTCCCACCTCTTGCGGGTGGTGTGGGCCCAGTGGCAGAGCCGCGTCGCTGGGGACTGCCAGTCAGGACGCAGGGCTTGTGGAGGAGGGTGTCCTCTTCTGACAGAATTCCCAAATCATAGTTGTCCTGGAGATGCAGGAGAAGAGGTTGAGGGCAAAGTGGAAGCCACCTCGAGGTCACATGGGACGTAGGAAGTAATGAAACGTCTGTATTTGTGGCTCTGGGTGTTTTGTGAACAGGTTCTCGTGCTAGGAATGTGTTTCTTCTTTTAGAGTTTCTAAAAGCCTCATTCCCCACTAAATTCATTTTTTTCCCCCCCAGGCCGTGGTTCATGAATCTGAAGGACTGTTGGGGTACATTTACTGTGATTTTTTTCAGCGAGCAGACAAACCTCACCAGGTGATGCTTTGTTTACAAAATGGTCTCTCTAAAGTAATCAGCAGTTAATTTGTATTGATGTGAACTTTTTTTTTTTCTTTTTTTGCGGTACATGGGCCTCTCACTGTTGTGGCCGCGCAGGCTCAGCGGCCATGGCTCACAGGCCCAGCCGCTCCGCGGCATGTGGGATCTTCTCGGACCGGGGCACGAACCCGCGTCCCCTGCATCGGCAGGCGGACTCTCAACCACTGCGCCACCAGGGAAGCCCTTGATGTGAACTTTATACCTCACTTTTGTAGTTCCTAGTATTTAAAAGGCATCACTGGGGACTTCCCTGGCAGTCCAGTGGTTAAAACTTTGCCTTCCAATGCGGGTTCGATCCCTGTTCGGGGAGCTAAGATCCCACATGCCTTGTGGCCAAAAAAACAAAACATAAAATAGAAGCAGTATTGTTAACAAATTCCGTAAAGACTTTAAAAGTGGTCCACATCAAAAAAATCTTTAAAAAAATAAAGGCATTACTGATGGTGGCTAAATATATAAATTTGAAATTTGGGTAGAATTTAAAGCTAATAAAACTTATGAAGGTAATTACATAGATCTGTATCTGTCACTTTTATCTGGGTCATGGTAACGGTAGTAATAATGATAGTTGGCATTTTACCAGCCCTTCTGTGGGCCCGCCAGTGCTCTGGGTCCTTTTTCATGTCACATCTTTGAAAGTTCACATCAGCCTTTTGAACCGGACACTGACATTATGAGGAAGCTGATGTCGGAGAGGTAAGGTTACTGCTTGCCCAGAGTCACACAGTTAGAAGCACTAGGATTTGAACCCAGACTTCCTGACCAGAGCCCCAGCTCTCAGCCACTTTCCATACTTGACATGGACCTAGTTTCAAATGGCACAAGGTGTGTCCCTGTGGAGACCCTATCAACCACCAGTTCACTCCTTATGCAGAAAAGTGAGGTTCAGTTCCTCGAGCCGCAAACCAGGTTTCCTGGTCGATCAGCTTCAAGCAGTTTTGGGCAGTGTGATTGGAATTGTCAAGAATTCGGGTTATTAAGTTCCAACAGAAATAATGGTACCTTATATTTAAATAGTGGTTTCACAGCTTCCAAAGCAGTTTTAGCAGACATGAGCTTATGAATCTGGGCAGCTGCTCTGGCGTTTGACAGGGTGGAGGTGAGTCTGGTGGAGGTGAACCAGTTTCCAAGGTGATTTGGCTGGTAGATCTGGACGGTGGGACCAGAGTCTGGGTCGTTGACCTCTGCGTCCTCTGTTCCTTCTCTCTGCTTGAAAGGCTGGAGAATCCGGGTTAGTGATCTGAGCCCCAGCTCCTAGTTGCCAGCCTGGGGGGTTCAGGTTTGAGATGCCGCAGCCCTAGCTGTGTGCCCTTGGACACGTGACTTAGTATTTCCAAGGCTCAGTTTGTTTTCTCATCTGAAAAATGAAATACTTGCCTCATAGACTCATTGTGAAGAGTAAGTGATGAAGTGTATGCGAACCGGGAAAGATACTCCAGGTTCCTTGCTTTGTGACAGTTGGGAGCTCGTCACCTCCAAGTGATGGAGACGGTGGTGTGGAAAGTGTCTCCTGGTTCATTGCCTGACACAGAAGGGGCTCCATTAACATCAGTGCCCCCCGCGGTCCATGGCTGTCCCTTCCTACCTGCCGTGAGCACCTTGAGGGCGCAGGGCTAAGCTCAGTGGTGACTCTGTCTCCGGTATCTGGTATAGCATCACTCAACACATACTTTTGGAGTGAAGGAATGAGTTCATCAACACAAGCTCAATGTATTATTGGTGTTTTAAAAAAATTAATATGTTAGCAAAATACAAAGTATTGGGATAAAAGTGTCTGTAACTAAATAAATAGAAGAATGGAATTAAGGTAAAATTTGTACTCACACATCTTGATACAACTTTATATTACCTTTCACTTGTCGTGTTTTCTTAAAGGACTGCCATTTCACCATCCGTGGGGGCCGATTAAAGGAAGACGGGGGCTATCAGCTCCCAGTTGTCGTTCTGATGCTGAACCTTCCCCATTCCTCAAAGACTTTGCCAACATTATTAACTCCTGGGATGATGGAAAATCTTTTCCATGAAATGGGACACGCCATGCATTCAATGCTGGGACGGACTCGTTATCAGCATGTCACTGGTGAGCCAAGAAGAGGGGACTTTAAACGTGTACATTTCATTTTAAATTGGTAAAAGCTTTTCATTTAGAAAATCTGTGGTCATTTATCGCAGATGGCATCATCTTATCCTTCCAACTGTGATGCTACCCAATCTTCGTTACATTTTTTTCCATCCTTGACAACACTTCTCACCAAGGAATATCTCAGTTGCCTGTCTTTTCAGTTTGTACCATTTTACATTTTGTCCTCTATTATGTGGAATTTCAGTCTGGCCGTGTGTATGAATAAGCGTATCTCCTTAGCCAGGAGCACAGACTTAGCAAGTGAATAAGTGAATGAACCGTTGCCTCTTTTTATCCAAAACCAGTTAGAAAACCTCAAGGCATGTTGTAAAGGTATGACCAGGTGCTTTGTATTTCTCCTCTGCTCTCCCCTGCATAAAGCTGTGGTCCCCCTGCTGACGGGTTGCCATGTCGGGTGACGCCCCAGGCTTCCCTCCTGCTTATCCTCTCTGAGTCTTAAGCTTGCGATCAGACAGGGTCAGTCAGCCTTAGACCACCTGGGCAAGTGTTGGTCTTCAGTATTTAGTAACTAACTTTACACACAGTATTTTGGGGGAGGAGGGAGGTATTTGAAAAGACTGCGGTAGATGGGCCGGACAGAATCATAAAGTGTCGCCACGACTTGCTTACAGGATTTGTTCTTTAAATAATTTTGAGTTTGAAATGTTGCCTTTCTATATTGAGGATTGACCTTGTTACCAGAAGCAATCAATAGATAAAGTACTTTTAAAACAAATGAAGGATACGGACGGGCACTTGGTGATAGAATTCATGAATTAAATTCAATTGCTGTGTTAATTAAGTAAGAATGTTGTAATTTGTGTTTCAGATATAGCCCAGCATAGCTGAAGACAGTTTTGTTTGTAGAGGGTGTGAGCCGTTGCTTTACAAGGTGTTCTGTCCACCTGTGCAAACATATTGTTTTACTTCTGATACGTGGGAAAATAAGAGGCTACTACAAACTTTTCTGTAAATATGTACAATAATTTTATAGCAGTAAAATATTGACTTAATGAATTAAAGATTATCATAGTTCATCAGAAGTACAGATAAAAAATTTTAAAAGTGTTTGTAGTAGGATGAACGTGTTGATGTGATTCATGCCAACTCTTTTCTTTCTCCCCCATTTTAGGGACCAGGTGCCCCACTGACTTTGCCGAGGTCCCTTCTATTCTGATGGAGTACTTTGCAAATGATTACCGAGTGGTTCACCAGTTTGCCCGACATTATCAGACGGGGCAGGTAGGGAGCGTTGACTTTCTGTACCGTCCTCTGGGGCGCGGGGGTGGCTTTTGTGACCTGCGGGGTAGCGGGAACTCTTACTGCTTTTTCAGAACCTTCTCCAAACCAGAATCCTTCTGCCGTTTCCTGATTCCCTTTCTTCAGCTGTAGCTACAGTCATGTGTGGGCAACAAGTAGCTGCCCTTTATTATATGCCCAGTAACGTCCCATTTGGTCCTCAGAGCTGCCCCCTGAGGAAGGCGCTGTGTCCTGTTTCCAGAGGGGGAAACAAGCCTCAAAGCCTGTCTCACCTCAAAAAAGCCTTTGCTCTTTCCTCTACCCTTTATGCTTCTGAATATTCTCTCAGTCTGAATGTGTGTGTTGTTTGGTAAACTATGATGCCATATTTCCCCGATGTGTTTAGGTAGCATCTACGTGATGCCAAGTCTGAAAATTCCTTAATTTTGAGGTTTAGGTTTAAATAGTGCCTTGTAACGTTAAAGGTTTCTAAGTTCTGTAAAGTAGGATTAAGTGAGTGATACTTTACGGTAAGTTAGCTCTAATCTAATTGTCAACATTGTATGTTTACTGTCTGCGTGTCCCATGGAAAATGTATTCTTCTCTCAGAATTTTGGTGATATACTGTTATATTAGGTAGTGTTTTTCCGCCTTAAACTGTACCTCCCTGAGTGCCTGTGTACAATTATATTCATCTTTGAATCTTCAACATTTAGAATTGTGGCTAACACAAAAAAAGCACTAAAAGAAATTAAAGGAAGGACTGAATGGAATCAGAAAAAGAGGGGCCAAAGCCCACCTTTATTTGTGACTCTCTTTCCGGTTGTATCTCTGGATGCGTAATGTGAATCCGCGATTTCTATTGTTTGGACTTGACCTTAACCACTACTGTCAACTGTAGAATAATGGATGAGTTCCTGGAGAACTGATCTGAGTTAGTCTCCATCATAACCTGTTTCTGTGGTTAAGGGGACAGAATTAAAATATCTGTGATCCAGTCAGCTACGTGCCCATCAACGTGCAGAGCTGCTCTGGGGATTGTCACCTTAGCCAACGACGTAGAAGCACGTAGCCCATCAGGCAGTGGCCTAGTCCTCCCGGCTCCACGCTTTGGGGTCTGGGAAGGGGGAGGATGGCCTGACGTGCTGCTGCTCCCGTAACCGCCCCCTGCCCGTCCTCGGGGGCACGGACGTGCTCGGGCACAGGGCGCAGGCTTGCGGGGAGCCGGCCCTCTGCTGGGCCCTCAGGACGGGCTTCACCAGGAGCTCCTGGAGGAACCAGGTCGTGAAAAAGTGTGTCGGGTGGCAACTTGCCGGTGCGCTCGCAGCAGCCCTCATCCGTCTCGTTGCAGGACGTTTACTGAGGACACACTGAGGCCATAGGTGAGTCCTTCCGTCAGGAAATGGGCTCCGTTCTCAGCACCTGAGAAGCAGCCGGGAGTAAGTGTGACAGCATCCCTGCACTCGTGGCCTGGTGTCTCGGGGCGCAGAGCAGGGCTGAGGGCAAGGCGACTCCAGCCGAGGGACAGTCCGCAGGGCTCAGAGATCCCGAGACAGGCAGGACAGCACGTGTGGCAGGGTCAGCGAAGGGGGGTAGGGGGACGGACAGGGACGAACGCGGAAATGTCCTCGTGTTAAGAACCTGCACCCCATCTGTCTCTGCACCCGCCTTGCCCACACTGCGGGAGTCCCGGCCCCTCCGCTCGCCCGCCTGGTGACGAGGGGGATTCTCCTGTGTCCCGGGCTTCCCCTCGGGGCCGAGTCCCTCCTGTGACTCTGCCCCAGCCCCCCTTCTCATTAACCTCCAGCCGGCAGCCTCCCTGGAGTCCACCTTTGGACCCGAGGGCTCGTCCGTCCTTTGCTGCGGTCAGCGGTGACGAGGGCCAGAGCCAAGGTGCTGGCAGCGGGGCCGGGAGGGGAGCAGCCGTGGGAGGCTTGGCGGGAAGGGCCTGCGGCTGGTCAGATGGCGGGGAGGGTCCGAGAGCATGGAGTCCGGGAGGAGGGCCACGTCTGAGGAAGGAGGACGGCTCTCACCTTGGATGTCCGCTGCACAGCGTTGCTGCCCACGCGGCCGCTCGCGGCGCCGGCCTGAAACCCAGAGTCAAGTGGACACGCGGGCGTGTGGGGCCGAGTGGTGGGGAGGTTAGAAGCGGCCCGTGAGAGGAGCTGCCTGGGGGCTCCGGTTCCCGAGGACGCGCGGAGCGGGGCGCCTGCAAACGGTGGCGAGACCCTGTCAGCATCGGACCTAAGTGCTGGGCTGAAATGCACCACGATACTGAGGTCAGTTTAAAAATATTGTTGTCTGTTTCCAGAGCAATGAGAAAAGCCAGGAAGGGCTAGAACCACTGCTTGGAGGGTGGTGTAATGTCCTCAAAAAAAAAAGACAATTCCTGTTTTACTACTGAATTCTTCAGTCAGAAGAACCATTTTTGAACAAGATCATTTCAAGAAAAGAATATTAAGTCCAAAACTGCACTTCAGACGAGATGAGATCGGCAGCGAGCAGCAGGCTGCTGTGGATTAGTTCCATTTCTGACTCAGAAGGCACGTCCAGTGGGCCGAAGGGATTGCAGACACAGCCTCCAAAGCAGGAACCAGTGCTGGGACCCGTGGAGTCTGGAGAGGGCGCCAGAGGCACGGGGCACCTCGAGCCTCGCAGAGGACTGACTCGCCTCTTCTTGTCACTGACTAAACACCAACTGGCTGGATGCTTTCACTTTAAGGGCAGTTCTAGCCTAAGGGCAGGAGCTAATTCCCTCAAATCTAACCCTCTGTAAAGAAATAACGTTAAAGAGGAACAGCAGGGTGTGTCTTTCTGCTTCATTTCGTCCTGCTGCACGTCAGGGAAGGAATTTTTCCCCGTCACGTGGTCTATTCCAGAGAGCTGTCCACCTCGGGAGAATGTATTGGTGACTTATTAACACCTAGAAGTATTTTATCTGAACCTGAGCATCCCAGAGCCAGTGGATGCCTTGTGGTCACAGAATTAGAAGTTTGCCTCTCAGATCTGCAGGTGCCATACAGCTGTCAGGAAACAAATACCAGAGGTGCTCCTTCAAGGTTCAAACCGTCCTGACAAGCTACAGCATCAAAGCTGAAGCAGAATTAGTTGTAAATCAATCTTCAAATCAGCAGCACAAGTGTAGCAGAAATACAGACTTGGTAGCAGCTCCCGTGGAAACATCCAGGTTTTTAGACGTGATGAACTTGTGAATCAGCGGTCTCGGGGAGTTCCTCCCAAACCTCGGTCGACCTTAGGCTGCGTCGCAGGACCTGTGGGATCTGGGGAACGGGGGTGTTGTCTGTCTTCTCCATGCTCGTTGGTTCTGGCCTTCAGCCTAACCCTTCCAGTTGCTTCCAGCGGTCCCACACTTCTGGAAGCACAGGCTTTGTCCTCCCTTGAACATTTTCATACTCAGCTCCTTTTCTAGTCGTGGTAAAATACATATTACGTACAGCGTGCCAGCCTAACCGTGTTTCAGTGACAGTTCAGGGGTGTTAAGTGCATTGTCGTTGCTCTGCTTCCGTCACCACCGCCATCCCCAGAACGCCGTTCATCCTGCGCACCTGGCGCCCTGTCCCCCGTAGACACGAGCGCCTCATTTCCCCTCCCCCAGCCCGTTAGCCAGCACTCTGCTGTTGCCCTGAATTGCACTGTTCTAGGGACCTCATATAAGTGCAATTATACAGTATTTATCCTTCTGTGGCTGGTTTGTTTCATTTAGCATAATGTTTTTAAGGTTCATCCAGGTGTAGCCTGTGTCAGGATTTCTTTCTAAGGCTGAGTGATTGTCTTTGTGTGGACGGACCACATTCTGTTCAGCCTTTCATCCGTAGGTGGACACCTGGGTCGCTTCCAGCTTTCAGCTGCCGTTGTTGCCAGACTCAGGTTCGGCCGCTCGCCGCTCAGAAAGCTGATAGTTAAGAGACAGGTGCTGGTAGGAGCAGAAAGCTTGCTTTATTCGAGCGGCCGGCGACCTGGGGAGAAGGTGGACTCGTGGCCCAGAACCAGTTCTGAAGATTCCACTCAACCAGGAAGGCTTTTCAACGGAAAAGGGAAGCGATCTCAGTGGATCGTCGAGGCCAGGGTTGTCGCTGCCCCTGCTGCGCGCAGCCTTGCACACTCCTCGTGGTCTCTCCTCAGGTGCTGTCTTGTTCACAGTCTGCCCGCGAGACTCCTGCGCGGGGGGCTACAGACTGCTATGAGAAACAGTGTTGGTCCCGTTCTCTTGAGGCCAGTCCTTAGAATCGTGCTAGCCCGAGATTCAGTACTGCTCAGGAGGGAGCGGCTTGCGTCACGGCTGCAGTCTGGTCATCACGAGGCATAAACTCCTGTGCGGTTGAAAGGGGCGTGACGAGTGACAAAGACGCTTCTCTCACTCCTCGCCTCAGGAAGTTCTAGGGGTTTAGAAGCCCTGTGCCAGGAACCAGGGATGAAGACCGCATGTATATTTCTTCCTGGATCCCAGGAAGAAGCATACGCCCTGTCTCCCCTCCCAGGGTCTGCCTCGTCCGTCCCCTTTGTCCTCGGTCCTCAGTTTCCAGCCCCCTCTCCTCCTGCCTTGTCCCCAGTCCTCGCCAACACGCCTCTGCCCTCAGCGCACCGCATGCAGCAGGGCTGCCAAGCCCAGGGCGTTGCAGGCTACGGGGACTCTTGTTCCTTGTGGGATGACAGTGACGTCGGTGATCCAGGAAGCACCCTGAGAAGAGACTGTCACATCATGTAAAGTTGGGAACCCCTTCCTCTTAGGAATGTTGTAAGGATATGGATTTAGACCAGAAAAAGAAGCTGCAGTCTGTCCTAATATTTGAAGGATACCATGAAGAGGAAGAAAATATATCTGCCGTGTCATTCCAGAAAACAGTATTACTGGGAACAGTGGATGGGAATCAAATAAAGCTGATTTCAGCTCAGTAGATTCTTCTCAAAAATGATTGCAAAGGAGATGCCTCTGAAAGTAGTATGTTTTTATTTAATGCTTAATGTTGCAAAATCATATTGTAGAATGCACATCTAGGAAACCAGCGCCCAACTTAAAAAGTAAAGTGTTACCAAATGCTCCTCTCTGGAGGTAAGGGCAGTCTTGAATTCCTATTAGTTTTTTGATTAAAAATAGTTTTTACACATAAGTTATTTATTCCTCAGCAACGTAGTGTTTAGTTTTGTATTTGAGTTTAAAAAAAATATGGTATTATACGGTTCCTAACCTTCTGTGATTCTTTTTATAATCCTGGCATGCCTGAGATTCGTCAGTGTTGCACGTGGATGCAGTGTATTTACTTTCACTTCAGCATAGTATTCTGTAATGTATGTACTCATTCTTCCGTCATTGAAATGGGTTCTTCCAGGTTTTTACTAGCTCATCTGTATCTGCTGTGAACATGTTTTTTACTTTTCTCCTCATATTCATGTGCATGATTGGAATTGCTGGGTTTGTAAGGTGTGTGCATCTTCAAGTTTATGAGGTAATGCCACGTTGTTCTTTTTGAATTGAGATATGTTTGACATTGTATTAGTTTCAGGTATATAACTTAATTTGGTATGTGTACATATTGTGAAATGATCACAATAATTTTAGTTAACATCCATCACCTCAAATAGTTACGATTTTTTTCTTGTAAAGAGAACTTTTAAGATCTCTTTTAGCAGCTTGCAGACACACAGTATAGTAGTATTAACTGTGGTCACCATGCTGTACGTGACATCCCCAGATGTTTCCACCTTATAACTGGATGTTGGTACATTTTACCCGCCACCTCTGGCAGCCACCAGTCTGTTCAGTTTTTTTTTTTTTCCTTAAGATTCCACACATAAATGAGATCACGCGGAGTTTGTCTTCCTCCGACCCACTTCCCTCTCCAGGCTGCCGTCCAGACCGTTCATACTTATGACCCTTTTCGGCCGTGGTTCCCCTCGCACCTCATCCTCATGCTGTCAGAAGTTTTAACTTTGCCAGTTTTGTGGTTGTGAAATGGAATGCCGTGAGGACCTTCACTGCCAGCAGGACTCCCCGAGTACGTCTGGGTTGAACTTCTTTTTATCTTCTCATTGTTCATCTTTGTTTTCTCTCGCACGCCTGTTTCTCTTTTCATTTTCCTGTGTGATGTTCGCCTTTCTCTATTGATTTCTCAGGTTTCTTGACATGTTGGAATAATAATCCTTTGTCAGCTGTATGTCTGCTCTCAGTTTACAGCTTGTCTTTTCACTTTCTTTATGGCATCTTTTGATGGACTGAACTTCATCTTAATTTTGTTGAATCTAGCAGTCTTTTCGTCCTAGTTAATGCTTTAAATATCCTATCTTTAAAAACCTTTGTTTCCCTAGAAGTCATAAAGAGATTCTGTTTTTTCCTGAAAGTTTTAGTGTCTTTCCCTTATCTTTAGGTCTTTAATCGGGTTGGCACTCCTCTTTGTGTGTGGTGTGAAGGGGAAATGCAGTTTCCCTTCTTCCTGGTGGATGACCAGTTGTCTGAGCGCCGTGCACTCTTCGTCCAGTGACCTGGGGGACGGGTGCCCCGTGCCCACCTGTGTGCACTCATCTGTTCTGGGGTCCCTCTCATTCCGTTGTTTTGTCTGACCTGATACTAGTGCCGTGCTGTCTGCATCACTACAGCTTTGTACTAAGTCTTGACATCCGATACGGCACATCTTTTTTATTTGTTTTTCAGAAATTTCTTGTCAACTCTTGGGCCTTTGTCTTTTTTCCTACACATTTTAGAGTCAGCTTACCCATTTTCTTGAAAAAAAAAAACTGTGGTAAGAGTTTGGTTGGGGTTCCATTAAGTCTGTAGGTCAGTTTAGGGAGAACTGATATTTGAATATTGAGCCTTCCAGGCGACGATTGTGACACACCTCTCCCTTCCTTAGGTCTTTTAAGAAGCCTTTTAAAGTGTTTTCAAACCTCCTTGCAAAGAGTCTTGCTTAACTTTTATTAGATTTAGTCCTGGATGCCCCACCTTTTTGATAGCTTTATAAATGTATATTTTAAAAAATTATGTTTCTACTTGTTTGTTGCTGGTGTTTAAATGTGCAATTTATCCTTTATTGGATATATCTTATTTTTAGCAACTTTGCTAAACTTTCTTATTCATTCTAATAACTTGTCTATGGAATTTTTAAAGTTTTTTAACCAAACAGTTACTCTTGCTGCAAATAATAAGCTGTATTTTTCCTTTCCCATTCATAGGTCTTTTATGTCTTTATTTTGTCCCCCTCGAGTTACGGGATCCTCCAGTACAGGAGTGACGTGGAATAGAAGTTGTAATATGAGCATCATTTGCCTTTATCCTGATTTTTAAAGGAAATGTTTCTGATGTTTTACCATAAAGCAAGCTGTGTGTTGTCGTAGGTTTAGTGGAGATAACAGGAAAAGGCAATTCCTTCCTATTCCCAGTTAACTAAGGTTTTTTTTTTTTCTTTTTAATCGTTAACAGTTATTGCATTTTATCAGACTTTTTCTGCATCTTTTGAGGTAATTGGGTGGTTCTTTTCTGTTTATCTGGTAGTGTCGTGAATGTTGATATTCATGTTAAGCAACCTTTGCGTGCCAGGGTTGAGTGTCTTTGGTCCTAACTTAATGTTATTTTTTTAATACAGTGCTGGCTTCTTCAGTTTGCTAATATTTTGTGTGTGGAGGACTTCTTGTATCTGTGTTGATGAGAGAGATGCGCCCGTGATTTTCTTGGTCCTCTCACTCTTGCTGGTGTTGGTATTAAGTATATCCCATTTCATAAAATGAGTTGCTGAGAGCTCCTTCTTTTCCTTACAAGCACTTTTATGAAATTGTAATAATCGGTTTCTTGAAACTTTGTCAGAATTCAGCCATGAAACCATTCAGGGTCTATCATTTTCTCTGTGGGAAGATTTTTTAAATGACTGATTTCCTTAATAGTCACAGGAGTCTTTGGCCTTCTTTTCTTCTTAAGTAAGCTTTGCTAACTTGTAATTTTCGAGAAATTTAGACATTTAACCCAAGTTTTCAAGTTTATTGGCATGAAGTTATTTATAGCATTCTTTCATGCTTCAAGTCCTGCCACATCCATGCTTATGTCTTTTTCATCCCTAATATTCTTCTCTCATTTTTTTTTCTCTATTAACCTTGGCAGAAGATAAGTATCAGTAGTATTTACAAAGAACTAACGCAGACTTTGTTAATCCTCCCTGTTTTGTTTGTTTTAGTTCATTAGTTTCTGTCTTTATGATTATTCTCTCCCTTCTTCATTTTTTCCCCCAGTTTCTTAAGGTGGACACTTAGCTAATTGAGTTTCAGTTTTATCTAACATGTGCATTTACATTTTAATGCTATAAATTTTAAACTGTGTGATGCAGTGCTTTAGCTGCATGCCATGATTTTAATACAAAATGTTTCTAAGGTTGCTAATTTCCATTGTAATTTCCTCTTTGACTAATGAGTTGTTTTGAAGTGTAGTTTACAATTTCTAAACCTTTGTAGAGGAGTTGTGTATCTTTTTGTTGTTGATATCTAATTAATTAGTCCGACTGGTATTGATTTTGCATTTTGTTGATATTTGTTTTATGGCCTAGTGCAGTTTTTGGAAATGTTCTGTTTGTGCTTGCGTACATTGTATATTTTCTAATTGTTGGGCTTGGGGTTTCAAACCCTTCTGTTAAGTTAGCCTTTTAATTGTGTTGTTTAAATCTTTGATATATGACTAATTTTTATGACCCAGCAAAAATTGAGAGATGTAAGGCTTCCACTAGGATGCTGGATGTATCATTTTTTCCCCTTAGTTTTGTCTCTTTTTAAAAATTATTAAGACTTTATTTATTTAAAGCAGTTTTAGGTTGGCAGCAAAATCGAGGGGAAAGTGTAGAGATTTCCTGTAAAGCCCCTGCCCCGACTCATGCACAGCCTCCCCTGCCACCAGCACCCTCACCGGAGGCTGCATCTGTAACAGCTGGTGAACCTCCACTGACATGTCCACAGTGCACATGGGGTTCACTTGTGGGACCGTACGTTCTGCGGGTTTGGGCAAATGTAGAATGACATGTATCCATCATTATGGTGTCATACAGAGTAATTTCAGTGCCCTATAAGTGATTTCATTGCTTTTTGCTCTGTTTTGAGAATATTTTGTTAGGTGCATAAAAGTATAGAGTTGAGCTATTCCTTTCTTCCTCGGGTGTTAGCCTTTTACTCTTCATAATGCTTCTTGTCTTCAAGTTTATTCTTTTTTTTCCTGGTAATTTTGTAACCCCCAGCTGCATTACTAATCACCAGAGATATAGTCAATTGACTTTCAGGAGAACCTAAATTTTTTGCATAATTTTGTCCATTAGCCACTACACTGAAATGTTTGTTGTTCTAGTTATCTTTCTCACAAAATACTTATCAAGCAATAAATAATAGAAATTAACATTTATTATTTCATATGTTTTTTTCTTATTTAATCTGTCCAGCAGTATGAAGTAGGTACATAGTTATCCACACTTCGTAGGAACTGAAGCTCAGACAGGTTAAGTAATTTTTCAGGGATCACACAGTAGTACTCAAATCAGTATTATAACATTGTGGGTGTTTTCTTTTTCCAGTTTTTCCTAGTTAAAAATCCCTTAATATCGTAGGAAATGGCCTATACTTCTTATACGTCTCACAAAAAAAACAGGCCCATTTCCATAGTAAGTGTTATTTTTAGCACAGTTCTAGTGCTTTCATTTTAGAACTGTTGTGTGTTGCGTCATTATAAGATTTAGCTTGTTGCCTTCATTTGTGAGAGTTAGCCCAAGGCTAAAATCGCTTAAGATGTATTTCCAAGGAGACGTACAGCCTTGTAATAAATCTTCTCCTGTCATCCTCCCAGGAGATATGAATAAGGATTGAAGGTAAAAATTATAGTGCAACTAGAACTAGATTCCTTTTGGCAAGTTTAAGTTGTTTTGAAACGTTTCTTATTTTCGGCTTTGATGCTTCTCAGTTATGTCTAGACAAGACCATTGAACCGGAGAGCAGAGACAGGTCTGACCCCAGCCCCACTCCCGGTGCAGGTGGCCTAGATCAGTCACGGAACTTTCTGAGACTTCTCTGCTCTTTCATATAAAATATAAATTTAAAAGTTAGAACCTAAAAACTAATAGCTCCATACTCACATCAAAAATTCTAGTCAGGGCTTCCCTGGTGGTGCAGTGGTTGAGAGCCCGCCTGCCGATGCAGGGGATGCGGGTTCGTGCCCCGGTCCGGGAGGATCCCGCGTGCCGCGGAGCGGCTGGGCCCGTGGGCCATGGCCGCTGAGCCTGCGCATCCGGAGCCTGTGCTCCGCAGCGGGAGAGGCCACAACAGTGAGAGGCCCACATACCGTAAAAAAAAAAAAAAAAAATTCTAGTCAGTCAAATTTAATAATATATGCCAACTGTAAACAAGGTAGGACTGCAGTTTTTTTTAGGAAAAGAATAGAAGTTAGACTCTGTTACACATTATAGTGTTTCATGGTGAGCCCTGTACGACTTTCTCTGTGCCGCCCGTCAGGTGAGTCTGTGATACTATGCAAGCATTTCCAAAGGTTCTTTCATGCCATCTTAGTTCGTAAGAAAACACTAAACCACTAAAAGTCAGGTAAGAAGGAAGTGACGCTATTTGCTCTGGGTTTAGAGCTGAGACTTCGCCTCTTAGGGCCTGGCAGCATTTTCATTGCATTGATGATGTGCCATCGGATTATTGACTAACAGCAAAGCAGGCAGCTTGAGACACGCCAAATCCAGTGGTTTCCCCGCCGTAGACGTGGGCCGAGGTCGAGGGCTTGGGGTGCTGGGATCAAGCTGCGAATCGAAGCTGCTGACTCGTGGGCTGGACGGCTTTGGTGCTTGGCCTGCTGCCTCTGAAGCTTCTTCTTGTTTGAGGGGACCGTGTCTCAACAAGTTTGTGTCTTTAGATCCAGCATGTTCCCAGGGGATTTCGGTGGTAGGAAAACAAGGATTTGTACCAGAGGATGTCTTAATTTTGAATATTTGTGCAGCTTCTACCATAATACATTTTCTAAATGCTCATAAATAAGCCAGGTATTTTATTGCAGTGCCTTGGCTCTGTAAGAATTTGATGCCAAAACTTTTCTTTTTTTAGTGAATGGTGTTTTTTCATTTATTTATTTAGTTTTTTAATTTTTATCTACACTGGGTCTTTGTTGCTGCACCTGGGCTTTTCTCTAGTTGCGGCTAGCGGGGGCTACTCTTCGCTGCGGTGTGCAGGCTTCTCATTGCGGAGCAATGGGCTCTAGGCACGCAGGCTCTAGAGCATGGGCTCTAGGCACGCAGGCTCAGTAGTTGTGGCTTGTGGGCTCTAGAGCGCAGCCTCAGTAGTTGTGGTGTGGTGCACGAGCTTAGTTGCTCCGCGGCATGTGGGATCTTCCCGGACCAGGGCTCGAACCCGTGGCCCCTGCATTGGCAGGTGGACTCTTAACCACTGCGCCACCAGGGAAGCCCTATGCCAAAACTTTTAACCTGACACTATTTAATGCAGACTGGTGAGTTGTCAAGTGAGCGAAGATTTCTGACAGATTATGAGGTTTCGTGTGTACAAGTTAAGCACACAGGGAAACATTCAGAGAATTCAAGTAATGCCAAGTTTGCTAACACATTTGCACTTTTGACAGCATTTCAGAAACCTTACCAAAAATGTTGTGCTTTCTGAATATAATAGGAAATCTATTAGTATTTTAATATTTCTGTTCCCATGTGTGGTCAGCACAGTGCAGCTGTGTTTACCCCGAGAATACAGCGAACCGCGCCCTTCCTTGTGAGGTGGGGCACAGTCAGGAAGTTCTGGGGAAAGTTCGCTGCACAGGGGCAGCTGCGTGAGCTGTCCTCCAGGCCTGAACACTGTGAAGAAGGAAGACGGGGCCATTCTCCGTCTCACATGACAGTACCCTGACCTGAGGCCACCAGGCCCACCCGTACGCATGGTTACCCTTTGGCAGTGTTTAGAAAGACACCTGAGCTACCCGCAGGGACTTCAGTTTCTTCCAGTCAGTCAGTACTTTGCACAAGTTGATTGAATAGCTATTACCTCACCAAATTGTCATAGTAATCTTTTGCAGCTTTTTTTTTTTTTTTTTTAAATTCTTGTCTTACAAATGAGAAAGCAGGATGCCCAGAGCCTCGCCTGCTGTCAGAAAGCAAATGAACAGCCTCCGAAAATGCCAGCCTGCAGCTTCGGCAGCCGCCTCTGTGCTGCCTTCCTATGGCCAGTTCCTTCGCTCAGAAGATTAGGATGATTTCATTTTGCTCACCTTTGTTTTTCAAATCATTGTGATGATTATGTTTTTCTGAGTCAGGGCATCTCAAACTTTAATATGCATGAAATCATCTGGAATCTGGTTGAAATGCAGATTCTAACTCGGTGGGCACGGAGCGGCCCGAGACGATGTATTTCCAAGAAGCTTCCAGATCACACCATGACAGCTGACTGCGCCTCAGAGTCTGGTTGGGGCTCCAGAAATTTACATTTGAGACATGGATGCATCAGTGGATTTGGAGGAAGACATTAACTAAATGCTAGAAATAGGAACTCAACACCCGGCAGATCCTTGGGGTCTTTGGTGTTGCCGCTGAGCCTTGGCATTTACTGCTGACAGGCTGCACTGTCATTGTCATTGCCATAGTCACACAAAGCCAGATTGCAATTCAGAACTCAACACAGCATTTCTGTTTTTAAATAAGGAACAAAGATAATTGTGGAAAAATTCATATTGAATTATTAAAATAAATTAGAACAAATTAGGTCACCATAGTTAACTGTTGGCATATTATGTTCTAATTGTAGAAATAATAATTCTGCCGTTTTTCTGTTTCTCACTGGGGGTAAACCTACAATGTCTTTCTACATTTTATAGCTAAAATGCGTCTTTGAAATAGAAATAACCTCCTCTACAGTAATACAATAGGCATAATTAATTGTGAAGGTAATTGCCTTTCAGTCATTTAAGTAATTGCTGTCATCTGACTTCCTGCGTAGCTTCACCTGTACCTCTTCCGTGGCATGTAGGGCATTTCCCCATGTGATTAATTTTGACGTACATCCCTTTTCTGGGTCCTGGCAGAAGGATCAAGGGTCCGTTGTAGTGTACCTGGCTGCAGGGTAGGGTGCTGTGCACACAGTGGGTGCTTCATAAAGGGAGTGCAGTGGGCCTCCCTGCTCCCTGGGCTGCTGGGCTTCCTCTGTCCCTCCCAGAGAGAGGCAGGGCCAGCTTCAGCCCTGGGCTGTTCACACCTTGTGGGCCGCTACAGAGACAAAAACTGCAGGTGTGGTTTTTTTTGTTTTGAATTTTATTTTCTTTTCTTTTTAAACAGCTGGTTCTTATTAGTTATCCATTTTATACATATTAGTATATATATGTCAATGCCAGTCTCCCAATTCATCCCACCACCACCACCCTGCCACTCTCCCCCCTTGGTGTCCATACATTTGTTCTCTACATCTGTCTCAATTTCTGCCCTGCAAACCGGTTCATCTGTACCATTTTTCTAGGTTCCACGTATATGCGTTAATATACGATATTTGTTTTTCTCTTCTGCCTTACTTCACTCTGTAGGACAGTCTCTAGATCCATCCACTCTCTACAAATGACTCAGTTTCGTTCCGTTTTATGGCTGAGTAGTATTCCATTGTATATATGTACCACATCTTCTTTATCTATTCATCTGTTGACGGGCATTTAGGTTGCTTCCATGTCCTGGCTACTGTAAATAGTGCTGCAGTGAACATTGGAGTGCATATGTCTTTTTGAATTATAGTTTTCTCTGGGTATATGCCCAGTAGTTGGATTGCTGGATCATATGGTAATTCTGTTTTTAGTTTTTTAAGGAACCTCCATACTGTTCTCCATGGTGGCTGTATCAATTTACATTCCCACCAACAGTGCAAGAGGGTTCCCTTTTCTCCACACGCTCTCCAGCATTTGTTGTTTGTAGATTTTCTGATGATCCCCATTCCAACTGGTGTGAGGTGATACCTCATTGTAGTTTTGATTTGCATTTCTTTAATATTTAGTGATGTTGAGCAGCTTTTCATGTGCTTCTTGGTCACCTGTATGTCTTCTTTGGAGAAATGTCTGTTTAGGTCTTCTGTCCGTTTTTGGATTGGGTTGTTTGTTTTTTTAATATTGAGCTACATGAGCTGTTTATATATTTTGGAGATGAATCCTTTGTCCGTTGATTCGTTTGCAAATATTTTCTCCCATTCTGAGGGTTGTCATTTCATCTTGTTTGTAGTTTCCTTTGCTTTGCAAAAGCTTTTAAGTTTCATTAGGTCCCATTTGTTTATTTTTGTTTTTATTTCCATTCCTCTAGGAGGTGGATCAAAAAAGATCTTGCTGTGATTTATGTCAAGGAGTGTTCTGCTTATGTTTTCCTCTAAGAGTTTTATAGTGTCCAGTCTTACATTTAGGTCTCTAATCCATTTTGAGTTTATTTTTGTGTATGGTGTTAGGGAGTGTTCTAATTTCATTCTTTTACATGTAGCTGTCCAGTTTTCCCAGCACCACTTATTGAAGAGACTGTCTTTTCTCCATTGTATATCTTGCCTCCTTTGTCATAGATTAGTTGACCATAGGTGCGTGGGTTTATCTCTGGGCTTTCTGTCCTGTTCCATTGATCTATATTTCTGTTTTTGTGCTAGTTGATTACTGTAGCTTTGTAGTGTAGTCTGAAGTCAGGGAGTCTGATTCCTCCAGCTCCATTTTTTTCCCTCAAGACCGTTTTGGCTATTTGGGGTCTTTTGTGTCTCCTTACAAATTTTAAGACTTTTTGTTCTAGTTCTGTAAAAAATGCCATTGGTAATTTGATAGGGATTGCATTGAATCTGTAGATTGCTTTGGGTAGTAGAGTCATTTTCACAGTATTGAGATTCTTCCAGTCCAAGAACATGGTATATCGCTCCATCTGTTTGTGTCATCTTTAATTTCTTTCATCAGTGTCTTATACTTTTCTGCATACAGGTCTTTTGTCTCCCTAGGTAGGTTTATTCCCAGGTGTTTTATTCTTTTTGCTGCCGTGGTAAATGGGAGTGCTTCCTTAATTTCTCTTTCAGATTTTTCATCATTAGTGTATAGGAATGCAAGAGATTTCTGTGCCTTAATTTTGTATCCTGCAACTTTACCAAATTCATTGATTAGCTCTAAGTGGTTTTCTGGTGGCATCTTTAGGATTATCTATGTATAGTATCATGTCATCTGCAAACAGTGACAGTTTTACTTCTTTTCCAAGTTTTACTTCTTCTTTTGTATTCCTTTTATTTCTTTTTCTTCTCTGATTGCTGTGGCTAGGACTTCCAAAACTATGTTGAATAATAGTGGCGAGAGTGGCCGACATCCTTGTCTTGTTCCTGATCTTAGAGGAAATGCTTTCAGTTTTTCACCATTGAGAATGATGTTTGCTGTGGCTTTGTCGTATATGGCCTTTATTATGTTGAGGTAGGTTCCCTCTATGCACATTTTCTGGAGAGTTTTTATCATAAATGGGTGTCGAATTTTGTCAAAAGCTTTTTCTGCATCTATTGAGATGATCATATGGTTTTTATTCAGTTTGTTAATACAGTGTATCACATTGATTGATTTGCGAATATGGAAGAATCCTTGCATCCCTGGGATAAATCCCACTTGATCATGGTGTATGATCCTTTTAATGTGATGTTGGATCCTGTTAGTATTTTGTTGAGGATTTTTGCATCTACATTCACGAGCGATCTTGGTCTGTTATTTTCTTTTTTTGTAGTATCTTTCTCTGGTTTTGGGAGTGTTCCTTCCTCTGCAATTTTTTGGAAGAGTTTGAGAAGGATGGGTGTTAGCTCATCCTAAATGTTTGCTAGAATTCACCTGTGAAGCCATCTGGTCCTGGACTTTTGTTTGTTGGAAGTTTTTAAATCACAGTTTCCATTTCATTACTTGTGATTTGTCTGTTCATATTTTCTATTTCTTCCTGGTTCCGTCTTGGAAGGTTATACCTTTCTAAGAATTTGTCCATTTCTTCCAGGTTGTCCATTTTATTGGCAGTGTTGCTTGTAGTAGTCTCTTAGGATGCCTTGTATTTCTGCAGTGTCTGTTGTAACTTCTCCTTTTTCATTTCTAATTCTATTGATTTGAGTCCTCTCCCTCTTTTTCTTGATGAGTCTGGCTAATGGTTTATCAATTTTATCTTCTCAAAGAACCAACTTTTAGTTTTATTGATCTTTGCTATTGTTTTCTTCGTTTCTATTTCATTTATTTCTGCTCTGATCTTTATGATTTCTTTCCTTCTACTTACTTTGGGTTTTGTTTGTTCTTCTTTCTCTGGTTCCTTTAGGTGTAAGCTTAGGTTGTTTATTTGAGATTTTTCTGTTTCTTGAGGTACCATTGTATTGCTGTAAACTTCCCTCTCAGAACTGCTTTTGCTGCATCCCATAGGTTTTGGATTGTCGTGTTTTCATTGTCATTTTCTCTAGGTATTTTTTTATTTCCTCTTTCATTTCTTCATTGATCTCTTGGTTATTTAGTAACGTATTGTTTAGCCTCCATGTGTTTGTGTTTTTAATGTTTTTTTCCCCTGTAATTGATTTCTAATCTCATAGTGTTGTGGTCAGAAAAGATGCTTGATATAATTTCAATTTTCTTAAATTTACTGAGGCTTGATTTGTGATCCAAGATGTGATCTATCCTGGAGAATGTTCCATGCGCACTTGAGAAGAAAGTATACTCTGCTGTTTTTGGATGGAATGTCCTATAAATACCAATTAAATCTATCTGGTCCGTTGTGTCATTTAAAATTTGTGTTTCCTTATTAATATTCTGTCTGGATGATCTGTCCATTGGTGTAAGTGAGGTGCTAAAGGCCCCCACTATTACTGTGTTACTGTCGATTTCCTCTTTTATAGCTGTTAGCAGTTGCCTTACGTATTGAGGTGCTCCTGTGTTGGGTGCATATGTATTTATAATCGTTACATCTTCTTCTTGGATTGATCTCTTGATCATTATGTAGTGTCCTTCCTTGTCTCTTGTAACATTCTTTATTTTAAAGTCTGTTTTATCTGATATGAGTATTGCTCCTCCAGCTTTCTTTTAATTTCCAATTGCATGAAATATCTTTTTCCATCCCCTCGCTTTCAGTCTGTATGTGTCCCTAGGTCTGAAGTGGGTCTCCTGTAGACAGCATATATATGGGTCTTGTTTTTGTATCCATTCAGCCAGTGTATGTCTTTTGGTTGGAGCATTTAATCCATTCACATATAAGGTAATTATCGAGATGTATGTTCCTATGACCATTTTCTTAATTGTTTTGGGTTTGATTTTGTTGGTCCTTTTCTTCTCTTGTGTTTCCCACTTAGAAGTTCCTTTAGCATTTGTTGTAAAGCTGGTTTGGGGGTGCTGAATTCTCTTAGCTTTTGCTTGTCTGTAAATTTTTCGATTTCTCCATCGAATCTGAATGAAATCCTTGCTGGGTAGAGTAATCTTGGTTGTAGGTTCTTCCCTTTCATCACTTTAAGTGTGTCATGCCACTCCCTTCTGGCTTGTAGAGTTTCTGCTGAGAAATCAGCTGTTAACCTTATGGGAGTTCCCTTGTATGTTATTTGTCATTTTTCCCTTGCTGCTTTCAATAATTTTTCTTTGTCTTTAATTTTTGTCAGTTTGATTACTGTGTGTCTCGGCATGTTTCTCCTTGGGTTTATCCTGTATGGGACTCTCTGTGCTTCCTGGACTTGGGTGGCTATTTCCTTTCCCATGTTAGGGAAGTTTTCGACTGTAATCTCTTCAGATATTTTCTCGGGTCCTTTCTCTCTCTCTTCTCCTTCTGGGACCCCTGTAATGTGAATGTTGTTGTGTTTAGTGTTGTCCCAGAGGTCTCTTAGGCTGTCTTCCTTTCTTTTCATTCTTTTTTCTTTATTCTGTTCCACAGCAGTGAATTCCAGCATTCTGTCTTCCAGGTCACTTATCCGTTCTTCTGCCTCAGTTACTCTCCTATTGATTCCTTCTAGTGTATTTTTCATTTCAGTTATTGGATTGTTCATGTCTGTTTGTTTGTTCTTTAATCCTTCTAGGTCTTTGTTAAACATTTCTTGCATCTTCTCGATCTTTGCCTCCATTCTTTTCCCGAGGTCTTGGGTCGTATTCACTATCATTATTCTGAATTCTTTTTCTGGAAGGTTTCCTATCTCCACTTCATTTAGCTGTTTTTCTGGGGTTTTATCTTGTTCCTTCATCTGGTACACAGCCCTCTGCCTTTTCATCTTGTCTGTCTTTCTGTGAATGTGGTTTTTGTTCCATAGGCTGCAGGACTGTAGTTCTTCTTGCTTCTGCTGTCACCCCTCTGGTGGATGAGCTATCTAAGAGGCTTGTGCAAGTTTCCTGATGGGAGGGACTGGTGTTGGGTAGAGCTGGGTGTTGCCCATGGCCTGAGGCGACCCAGCTCTGGAGGCTACAGGCTCTTTGGTGGGGCTAATGGCGGACTCTGGTAGGGCTCATGCCAAGGAGTACTTCCCAGAACTTCTGCTGCCAGTGTCCTTGTCCTACGGTGAGGCACAGCCACCCCCCCGCCTCTGCAGGAGACCCTCCAACACTAACAGGTAGGTCTGGTTCAGTCTCCTATGGGGTCACTGCTCCTTCCCCTGGGTCCCGATGTGCTCACTGCTTTGTGTGTGCCCTCCAAGAGTGGAGTCTCTGTCTCCCCCAGTCCTGTCGAAGTTCTGCAGTCAAATCCCGCTAGGCTTCAAAGTCTGATCCTCTAGGAATTCCTTCTCCCGTTGCCGGACCCCCAGGTTGGGAAGCCTGACGTGGGGCTCAGAACCTTCACTCCAGCGGGTGGACTTCTGTGGTGTAAGTGTTGTCCAGTCTGTGAGTCACCCACCCAGCGGTCATGGGATTTGATTTTGCTGTGATTGCGCCCGTCCTACCGTCTCATGGTGGCTCCTCCTTTGTCTTCGGGTGTGGGGCGTCTCTGGGGAGTCCCAGTGTCCTCCTGTCGATGCGTGTCCCACAGTGAGTTGTGATTCCCGTGCTCTCGCAAGAGGGAGTGAGCGCACGTCCTTCTCCTCCGCCATCTTGGACCAATCCTCCTGCAGGTGTTTGAATAAAAGAAACTCAGGCAAGGGTGTAAATTATCTGAAGTACGAAGTTCATTCAGTCAGTGTTATTTTGAAGTAAATTTGCAGTAATGCTCTCCAACCCCATTGAAAAAGTGGTTTAGATTGTTTCAGGAAATTGCTTCTGAACAGCTCTGCACTGAGTTTGTAAGGGTTGTGAATTGCTGAGCGTGGTTGAGGGTATAACTCGAAGTACTTTTGTATTGAAATGAAGTGGCTCAGTGAGAACAGCACTGATAGCAGGAGACCCTCCAAACAGAGCACAGTGGAAATCTGCCTGTCTTTACTGTGGGAAAGGAGCCTTGGAAGAGAAGACTGTGGGGCTTGGGGCTGGCCGTGGACATTGTCAACGTGGCCTGGTTGTCAGAGGCTGGCAGTGTATGGGGCTCAGGCCCCAGCCACAGGCTGTTTGGAGCAAAGAGGTCCACGTTTGTGCAAGGCAGGCACGGCCGTCAAATGTGTTTGTGTCAAATTGGTGAAAACTTTCTGTCCTCAGACTTTCTGGAGTGTGGGATTCCAGTGGAAGGATCTAGTCCTGTAGTCAGAGCAGTTTGAATGAGGGACATCACTGAGTTCCGCTCTGTCCATGGCCCAGCTGTGAAAGTTGAATGAAACTTTAAGTTCTATGTGCCTAACCCCAATTCTGACCTCATTGTATTTTCACCTCCACTTCCCCTGTCTCTAACTTGCTCATCTATTCATTGTATTCTAATTACATATTAAATACCTGTATTTAGTATCAATAGTCACTGAAAATTTTATTATCACTGCTAATCCAGTTTCGGGGGGAACTTGTTGGAGTAGTAATGAAACAGATTTTGCAAAGGGTTATTACTTTTATCATCAAGTGGTAGTGTGCAGTGTTGAATTTTGAGGGGTACAGAAATAAGTTGAAAATAAATCTATAAAACTGAAGTCACACAACCACAGCATACATAACAAACTTCACCGTGTAAAGCAGGTATCAGAATTGTAAGGCTTTTGAGGGCAGGAGATGGTGTTTTGTCTTTCTTCTTCCTGTGTTACCTGGAATGGCACCTTATGCTGAGAACTTGTTGAATGAAGGATGGCTATTGTGTTGTCAGCGTATGTTGAGATAACGTGTTTTTGCATTTTACCACTTCATTCCCTCTGGAAGCGTGTGAATGTCAGTGACAGGCATAGCTAACCTTCACACACTGTTGACTCCCTGCTGTCTTCTAAATGGATGGCGCGGAAAACTCGCAGGTGAACTTAAAATGAGTAAAGATCACATGTGTAAACGGCATTGTAATTAGTACAGTTTGATCCTTTTGGGTGGCCTAAAGGAGGTGATGCATTAGATCTCTGTCCTTTTATTCCTGAGCCTGTAGGAACTGAAATAAAGAAAGATGTCCTTTTTTCCATCAATAGTAATTTTTAAGTTAACAAAGTCTCCCAGAACGTAAACCCCTTGAGAACTGGAATTTTCATCTGTTCTGTTCACTGATATATCACCATAATGGGCAATCAATCAGTAAATGTTTGCTGAGTGAATTATCACTCAGCAGCACACAACCCTGGCTCCCACTCAAGGACAAAGAAACCATGAGAGTCAGACTCAGAGACTTGAAAATAACTAGTAACTGAGATAATTTTAAAGTAACTCTTGGATGGGGATTTAAATAACTGTGTTAAAGGATATCATGGGTAAGGTGGACAATATGTATGAACGGATGGAGGAGAGAGATGGAAACTATGAGAAACAGTCAAGTGGAAATGCAGGAAATAAAGCCATGGTATCATATTTGAGGAATTCCTTTGAGGGGATCATCCATACACTTGACACAGCTGAGGAAAGCGTGAACTTAAAGATACGTCAATAGAAATTGTCCTAACAGAAATACAAGGGCAGGGGGAATGTTAGGGGAAGGGGAGGCAACATAGAGCATGCAAGGAACTTTGGGACAATATCAGACAGTGTAACATACATGTAGTTGGAGTTCCACAAATGAGAAGAGAGAAATAAGGCATGAGAAATAGGCGAAGGGATAATGGTTGAGAATTTGCCCAAAATGATGAAAATCAAGCCAGCAATCCAAGACGCTTAGAGAAGCCCATGCAGTATAACTGAAAACAGTATACACCTAGACACATAGTAGTCAAACTGCTGGAGACCAAAGCTAAAGAGAAAACCGTGCAGGAAGCCAGAGAAAAGAAGACACATTACCAACAGAGGAACAAAGACGGAGATTATAGAGGAATGCTCGTCAGAGACAGAGTCTGAACTGCAAGATCCATAGCATGAGATGTATTTGATTAAAATATCATCAGAAGGAACGTTTCCTCATTAGCACCATCTTCTCTAAATGTGAACCGGGCCCTGCAGATGAGGGACTGACTCGCTGTTTGATAGCTAGTTCTGCTTAAAGTGAGGGAAAATGTTTTCAAAACGTGAGTTAAGGACCAAGTTCTGTGGCAGATGTTGCAATAGGGAAGATATACTAGTAACACAGTGAAACGGATTTCATTGTTCTTCTAAAAGCCTTAAGATGATCACAGTGGAGAAAGTGTCCTTTGCTAAAGCTGGGTAATTTGAGGAGACATGTATTTCGTTAAGCATACTTGACTGTTTTATAAATGAAAAGAAATACAAACAGGAAGCGAAGTACATTTTCTTATTAAGAATTTGTTAGGTGCTACAGAGAGAGAACTGTTTAGCTATAATTCCTGTCTCCTAAGAATTTATAAATCTGAAACAGACCATATTTAGAGAATATGTAGAACAGTAAAATGTAAACAAAGTGGTCAAAGTCAATGGTTATTGTGTCATATAGAGCAGCTGTAATCGCGAGAATACTGGCTACCATTTGGTCAGCATCTGTTCTGTTAAACCTGACATAATACACTTTTAAAATACATTATCTTGTTCATTTGGTACCTAGTTCTCTGAAACCGTAACATGGACGTTTTATAAGTGAGGAAAACGTGGCTTAGAGAATTCAGTGATTGGTTCTTCACTGTGATTGGTTAATCTGAAGGTTATTCTTGATCTGTAGCATCCTCTGTATGCTTTTCACTCTTTGATGAACACGGCAGCATCCAGATCTGCAGGGGAGCAGACAGCTTCACATCATGGCTGGGATAGGAGACTTAGTGATCAGTAGAAGGGGTATTTCCTACTTTGGAAATCATGAAGATCGTCGTAGAAGCTGGTAAAACACACAGCTGATTATATGGTGAAAGAGTCATTATCATTTCTACTGCCTTGGACTTCGTTAAATTTTCATTTTAACATAATGAAAAAATACTGTTGGAGGTTCAGGTGTTTTAAAGCGCTTTCTTTTCTATGTGGTTGCTCATTGCCTGCTGGCTTGGATGCGTTCATTCTGTCTTTCTTCAATATATTGATACTAGAAGTGAGCCCGTACTTTGACTTCAGGAGCCAGTACTGTGAAACATCTGTGCTCCTCGGTGGACACATCCACCTTTGGAATAACAGCAAAGATTGAATTATTGGTGTCAGTATTGGTTGCCATGACTCTGGCTGGTAAAGTGATATTCACAGAAGAAAATCTTGACCAGGAAACATTGTTTCTAACTTGAAGTTTAAGGTTTAACTTCTAAATATTGTATATTTAAAAAAAATTGTATATAGGGGATTCCCTGGCGGTCCAGTGGTTAGGATTTGGCGCTTTCACTGCCATGGACCCAGGTTCAATCCCTGGTCAGGGAACTAAGATCCCACAAGCCGCGTGGTGCAGCCAAAAAAAAATTGTATAGAACTTAAGATCAGTGTGGACGTTATTTCAATTTTGTTCTACTTTATCTTTGTTATTGTTTTTTAATTTTGAAGAAGGCAGTACTTTCTAAGGGAGTAAATATATAACTCCCTTCCTTGAGCTGAAGTACATTAATTCCAGTTGACTAACAACCCAACTAGATTAAAAAAAAAAAGAACATCCATTTTCCTGTTTACACCACACATAATATAAATGTATTACTTAATTTGTGATTTGACGGGTTAATAATTCTCTCCTCTGAACTCTTCTATTAGGACAGCATTTACTGTCTACTTACATGTTTCCTTACATTTTTGGTAAGCATTCTTTGTATTCACTACTCTGTCTGCAGTGGGCCTTGAATACATACTTTGGGGAGGTTTTTTTGTACTTTTTACTTTGAAATAATTGTAGACTCATAGCGAGTTGCAAAAAGTAATCCAGGAGTCCCATGTAACCTGCACGTCCCCCAACATTTTATAGAACTGTGTAGCACATGTGGGTTTTCTGAATACGTAATTGTTTTTTTTTCCTTTTTGGCTGTGCCACTCGGCTTTGTGGGACCTTAATTCCCCGACCAGGGATCAAACCCAGGCCCCAGGCAGTGGGAGTGTGGAGTTCCAAACACTGGACCATCAGGGAATTCCCTTGAATATGTAATTTAAAAAAAATAAATAAATGTATTTATTTATTTTTGGCTGCGTTGGGTCTTCGTTGCTGCACTCAGGCTTTCTCTAGTTGTGGTGAGCGGGGGCTACTCTTCGTTGCAGTGTGCGGGCTTCTCATTGCAGTGGCTACTCTTGTTGTGGAGCACGGGCTCTAGGCGCATGGGTTTCAGTAGTTGTGGCACACGGGCTCAGTAGTTGTGGCTCACGGGCTCTAGAGAGCAGGCTCAGTAGTTGTGGTGCATGAGCTTAGTTGCTCCGCGGCATGTGGGATCTTCCCGGACCAGGGCTTGAACCTGTGTCCCCTGCATTGGCAGGTGGATTCTTAACCTCTGCGCCACCGGGGAAGTCCTGAATATGTAATTTTTGATAAACTGTTTTCAGTTGTCTTTCTGTGCTCTTTTTCGTTGCGTCTTTTGTTTTATTGTAAACCTGAGCAGGAAAGAATGAAGCCTCCTTAAATTTGTCCCTTTGTTTGCCCTTGCTAGATGGGTTTGAATCTTGGGAGACACTGGCCTCAAAGTAAACTACTTACAGATGAAAGGAGTCTGTTGGGTTTGGTTCTTAGACCCAGTATTGGCATTTCCTCCTCACTGTCTCCAGGCAGGACTTGTAAACCTCACCGAGAGCCAGGACCACGGCCATGGACGCCCCTCCACTCCCCACTCAGTGCCTGCGCCTCCCCACCTGACCTTGCTCCCCGTCCACCTCGGCCCCCTGACCGGCCTGCCTCTTCCCCCGTAGTCCAGCCCCAGTCGTGCCCCAGCTGCCCACTCTGCTCTGGCTGAGGTCACTGGTGGTGTGTGTGTGTCACTGGTCCCCACTCCTGGCCCCCTCCTACGGCGTGTCTACACTGCAGCCAAAGGAATCTTTTCAGAACACAACTTGGCCCAGGTGACTTCCTTGGTCGAAACTCACCAGTGGCCTCCTGCAGGATCTGAGGGTGGGCACCCCGTCCTTGTCTGGCTGAGCCCCCAGGCCCCCTCTTCCGCGCCTCTGCTCAGGGCCCTTCTCCCTGCGGCCCCCAGCCCCGCTTCACGCCTGTTCACTTTGTAGGTCCCACTTCTACGTTGTTCCCTCAGTCAAGCCCTTCTGTGTCGTGATTTCACACTCCTGTGCAGGGTCCTCCTTCCTCTTGCTCGTTGTAGCTCCGTTTATGGTTCTGCGCACATGGGCAGTGCTGCTGGGACCCCAGCTCCACCTCTTTCTGTCCCTCAGGTCTAATAAAGTGCTTGCCCCCAGGAGTTTCCATTGTTTGTTGATAATCTTTCCACACGTACTACTTTTTTATGGGAAAATAAAACCATTAGCTTTGTGAAGCTTGAAAAACCCAAGTGCAGCAGCAGTCCTGTCAACAGAAGGTATAATGTAAAGTAGGGTTTAAAGAAAGCTGAACATCTTGATACAGCTGCTGGCGTGTATGACTTCACTGAACCGTGACTTTTTAAAATGCTGTTGCAGGAGATTTTCATTTTATGTCGGGAAGACCCAGGCCTTTCCCTGCACCAGAAGTTAACACTGTGCAGCTTCCTTCAGTCTGTGTCTTTTAACTCTTGAAAAATTGCCTTTTTTGGCTGGTTTGCTTTTCTTATAGCCAAACGGAAAGAGAAGAGAAAAGGCCTTATTGTCTGAGCCTTCATCCTGCTACAGAAGTCAGGGTCGTTCTTGCGTTAGTTCACTCCTCCTGCAGATGTGCTGCACTGAGTGTCTGCTGTGTGCCAGGCACTGTTCTAGGCCCTGGGGAGAGATCTGTATAGATATATTAGATACACATGTGCACACACACACGGCAGTGCCTGCTTCCCCTTCCAGCTCACAGCTCACATTACCACTCACCAGTGTTTAGTCTATACAGCTGTAGTGCAGAGTAACCTGCCATAAATCTCTTACATAATTTGTTTCTCTTTAGAAGGGCTTTTAACTTGATTTAGATTGTAAATAGAATTGTATAAAATGGCAGCTGTCTTCAGTAAACACCAGTATTAATGATTTTAAAGTAGAGTGCGGGCTTCCCTGGTGGCGCAGCGGTTGAGAGTCCGCCTGCCGATGCAGGGGACGCGGGTTCGTGCCCTGGTCCGGGAAGATCCCACATGCCGCGGAGCGGCTGGGCCCGTGAGCCATGGCTGCTGGGCCTGCGCGTCCGGAGCCTGTGCTCCGCAGCGGGAGCGGCCACAGCGGTGAGAGGCCTGCGTACCAAAAAAAAAAAAAAAAAAAAAAAAGTAGAGTAAGATTGGCTACAGCACTTCCTCAGCTACATTATTAGTTTGTTTGTAAGAGAATACGTGATGTTACATGATTATGCCTAAGTACTCTCGGAGAGGAAGCCCTGAATTGTATAGGGACGTTAATCAGACTGAGTTCCCAAGCCCTGCAATTCTTTCAGGTTGGAAAATAAAAGAAGGCACAGTTCATTATCATGGCTATTTGTCGGGATATGTTGTTCGGCTCCAGTACTGACTGGCACCATGGACTAGAGTTTATTTCTTGACTTTGTGACCTTTGATTCCTGTCATCAGTCATTACGTGCTCTTAAGGTCAACAGAGCACTTGAATGGACTTTCATTGCTAACAGAGGAACAGAAAAAGTACTAACTTTTCCTAATGTTTTAACTAGAGTTTTAAAGAACAGTGCCAATGTCTGACTTCCCTACAATCCTGTATTTTCACGTACAAACCCCTATTTGATAATTACCACTTTCTGAAATTCAGTGGAATGTATTCATCCTTTTTCTTGTCCTCGAAAATATTTCAAAGTTATTATTAAACCAAAATGAAATTGTATCATTTGATGTTATTTTTAACCTTCCTGCCTCAAAAGTACACAGTGCAGTTTACTCACATACGTATTGTTTTGTTTTTCAAGTCACTGCCCAGAAATATGGTGTCTCGTCTTTGCGAATCTAAAAAGGTTTGTGCAGCAGCGGACATGCAACTTCAGGTGGGTGTGTGCCTCTGCTCTGAGGTTTTCCACAGATGTTATTCAAGATAAATGTATAACTTTAAATTCTTGCCAGTGCTACCCATTTATTACAATAATTATGCTTCCAAAACATCTTTTGTCTGAGTTCAGAGAACTTGACCTTGACTAATCATTTGGTCTTCCAACTGTCCTTAGGAAGTAGTTGTCAAATAAGGTTATTTCCCAATTTCAGTGGAAAAGCAAAGCGTGGAAAAGTTTTACCTGACTTCTTCTAAATGGTGCATTTCAGCAACCAAGTTATATCTTTTTGTTCACTTTGTATCTTCTTTTAAATTTGTGTTTTTAGATGTGAAGTTTAAACAGTAATGACTTAGTTTTTAGTAAAACTCAAAGCCAGTGTTCCAGGTTTCCAGATAAAGACGAGATATATTTTATAAACCATCTGGATGTCAGGTCTGTGTGATACCAGATGTTTAGGTTATTTGTAATTTCTGAGATTGTTTATGGAATTCTTCCTCTTCATCAGATCTTGAGTGTTACGTAAACACAGCCTAAACACCCATCTTTAATCTCAGGCAGTATTCACTTTCTAATGATCCACTCACCTGTTTAAAAGTGTAGCCACTATTGAATGGCTTTATAGGTGTATAAAGTTCAGTCCCTAGAAAGCAATGAATGTGCTCTGTTTTTTTGGACCTTAAAATACACATTTCAGTGAAGAAGATGCCTGCTATAGACAAAACCATGGCTTAACATTATTTAGTGTCTGTTTGTATCACACAGTTGCAAAAAGATTTCTGGATTATTTGAAAGGTTAACATTACTTGGCAGTAGTCTTGATTTACTGGTATCTGTCGTGGGAGTCCTACCTTTTAAAAGCCCCGTGTCCTGGCGTCCTTTGCAACACTTGTTCCAGTGATTTTCTTCTGAAAAGGAAAACCAACCATTCTGTACTTCTGCCCTCCAAAAAGAATAAGGAGAGAGAGGGAGAGAGAGGGAGAGGGGGGTTGAAAAGCTGGAGGAGAAGGGAGGGAAGGGGGTTCCCGCCCGAAGGGCCGCTCGCGCTGCTTTCCTGTCACACAGCTGTCCCCCGAGCCGTGGGGACAACCCAGGGTGGAAGGGAGTTGCTGCAGATTTCTAAGCGGGTATCAGTAGTGGTTTTTAAATTGTGCCTTTTAAATTTTTATTTATTTATTTCTTGCTGTGCATTATTTTAAAAATAGCTCCTGTTTTTCTGCAGCTGTGAGGCTCCTGGTCCCAAGCACGCAGGACCCCCTGGGTGGGCTTATCGCTTAGAATTGTTTGGTTCATCAGCAAATGAGCATGAAATATTGGGGTGGCCAAAAAGTTCGTTCGCGTTTTTCTGCACGATGTTGCAGCTTACAGAAAAACCCAAACGAACTTTTTGACCAACCCAATATTGTTACTCATTACAGAACATAGAATGGAAAGAGCTGTATTTAGTATATGTTTAGATTGCCAGTTAGAGCAAAGCAATATTTAGGAAATGTCTATATTTTTCCAGCGAAGGTTTAAACTTGACTTTATAATTTAGAACCATAATTCTCTATCTAGATGAAGCCAGAAGTTATAGAGGTCATTTAAATTTTTTCTTTTATACAAACTAATCCTCACTTCTTTCAAGTCAACAGCTGCACATTCTCTACAAATTCCTATTTTGAATCTGAAAGATATGTATCGGAAACAATCACTTGACAGTTTTTTCTTTTAAAATAAAATATTTTCTACTTGCTTGCTTCAGGTAAAATTCAAACAATGTTAATAAGTCAAATGTTGCAGTGAAAAAGCACTTTACTTGAGGTTTTCTGCGCAAAATTTAGCTTTCAGAGCTTGGTAACTACGCAGCAGGGTTCATGTTTAAACTCCTTCTAATGCTTTACTCTCCTGTCACGTTTCAGTGGCCTCTGTCCTCTCCTTGGAGGGGAGTGAGCCTTCCCTACCAGTCACCTCCTTAAGCCAGGGTCGCCCCGCCCAACAGCTGCTTCCTCTGAGCCCTGACAGCAGGGCTGGGGTCTGCCTTGGTCCTGGCCTCAGACTCTCCGACAGCTGCCCCTGAATCCTGTGTAACACCCCTGCTTCCTCACCTCACTTCACCCCGCCTTTCACCTCTCATCAACGAACTAGGATTCTCACCCTGTCATTTCTCTCATTTAATTATATCAGGATTCTAGGAAGAAGCCAAACAGTATTTATTAGCTCCAGGGGGTCACAGGTCATAACTTAATTTTTTCATATTTCCAGATATATATATATATATATGTATTTCCATATGTGTGTGTGTGTGTGTGTGTAGTTCTGTGGTCACAAATTTAATTTACTACACTGTACAGAAAGAGTACCTTATAGATAGGGTTCAGAATTCCTTAATATCCTTAATCATGGAGAGGTTGAGAGCTTTCCTTTTCATCATTAACATGGTCTTAAATGTGGTATGAAATGCAAAATACATCTCAAGCCTCATACACTTATACGTGTGACTGCCCAACTGCGACTTGCAGTTATTATTCTGGTAGACTTGTAACATCTTTGGTCGCCTACATCATAGATGTAAGCATGGTGCCCAAACTAAACAGGTGTGTTCTTCCATCCAGGTCTTTTATGCTGCTCTGGATCAGATCTACCATGGGAAGCATCCCCTGAGGAGCTCAACCACAGACATCCTCAGGGACACCCAGGAGAAGTTCTATGGCTTACCGTACGTCCCAAACACTGTGAGTCTGGCGTTCCGACCCTGTTGTGTGCCATTGAATGGGTGTACGTGTCAAGTGGGCGGGGTGTGAAATCCTCTCCTGGATGTTGAGGTTTCCTGAGGGGCAAGTGCTAGAAACGCCTGACTCAGTCACTGCCCGCAGCCGTCCGTTTACATGTACTTACTTTCCTCCTGCTAGCAGGGTTTTTCTAGATTCCTAGGGAAGTGGGCTAAAAAAAGGCCCTTGGAGTTAGTCTGTGTTCTTTTTCATTATTTATTTGTGACAAGAAAAACAGCGATGTAAGATGAACGTGATGATCGGTCCCCAGCCGCTCTCACTGCGACGAGAATCCACACTGATTGAGGACCCGCTTGTGTCGGGACCGTGACGGGCATCCTTGGCGCTCTGTCCGAGGACGGAGAGCGGGCGCATCGCCACCATTCGCTGAGGACCAGGTGCCAGACTCCGTCCGATTGCTTGGCAAAAACCCTGACTCAGAAGGACCCTGTGAATTCGATGCTTGCCCGTCGTAGGGGTGCATGGGGGCCTTGTGCCAGTTACGTGTCTTGTCTAGGGTCACGAGGGTAGTGAGCGGTGGTGTCGGGATTCCCACCCAAGCCTGAAGCCGTGTGTCCCCATCAGCCCAGGTTCCGTGAGGGAGCTGCGTGCTGGGGAAGAGCGCCCTGGGTCCTGGCACGGGACTGGCGCTTTCATATCACGCGGGACCTCAGGTCCAAGCGATGGCAACCCGACTCCTAGTGGCTTAAGCGGAAAGGGTGTTTATTGAGCCCCGTGGCTGGAAGGCGCAGGGGCCGGTCTGTTTGGTTGCCGGTTAGCTGGGTTGAGTTAGTTCTTACACAGTGTTGTTAGAAATGTTTCTCCTTCTTTCGTCTTTCAGCTGTGTCTTTCTCTGGATTTGTCTTATTCTCAGGGTCTTTCGTCTTCCAGCTGTGTCTTTCTCTGGATTTGTCTTATTCTCAGGGAGGTGGCCCTGACTTGGTGGCATGGTGGCCACCGGAAGGTCCAGCTTAGCCCGTCTCATAGAAAGAAAGCTCATTTGAAAATGCTCTGTAAGCCGTAAAATGCCAAATAAAAGTGGTTTCATTTGATAATAGTGTTGGATCCCAGCATGTGTTGTGCTGAGTTTAAGTTCATCAGTGAACTGTAACTGTCCACTAGATCTTCAGGTCCTAATACTCGAACATGTGGGACTGGTCATCTTTACCAGACAAGGAAAGTCACAGGAAATTTCACCTTCATACGGTTCCTTATCAGCAGTGTTTGATTGTCATAGAAGCTTCGTCATCTATTTGTGATGCAAAATGCTAGTCGCACTGCCTTCCTATTTTTGACCATATATATAAGAAATCTATTGTTCCAGTGCTGCGTACTACTGTGTGCTTGAATTATCTATATTAGTGAAAATCTGTAATAATAAGAATAGTCTCACTCTTCATCAGTGGAATCATAATAACACTTGCCTACATTTAGGGGAAAACGACATCCTTTAAGGGTGTTTTCCCGTTTACGGAGCATTGCCTGACCCACGTGCTTTTGTGCTCATTTTATGTTCTTCTTTGCTTAGCTTTAAAATCAGTGTGACTTGAACTCCACGTGGTTATATCACCAGAGGGTAGTAAAGTCGTAGGGACACCAGTATTAGGAGGAACTGGGCTGCTTTCTGAAGCCACTTCAGCTTGGCTGAGTTGCTCGCCCCCAGCTTTCTTTATCTTAAGTCTTATAACAATTGAGCTGTGTCTCTTTTTCGAAGAAAACCCAGGAAATTCCCTGGTGGTCCAGTGGTTAGGATTCGGTGCTTTCATTGCCGTGGCCTGGGTTCAGGCCCTGGTCGGGGAACTGAGATCATCTAAGCCATGCGGCATGGCCAAAATAAAAATAAAAACAATGTTAGAAAAATAAAAAGAGAACTCAGATTTCCTCACCATGCAGGTTTCTTTTGTGTAGTAATTAAATATACAAAGATGAGGTGACATTGGTACCCAATTCTGCATCAACTATCAGTAAATTATTTTTAATTTAAAAGGAAGGATGTTGTTATTAAGTCCACTATCCTTATTCTAACTCCTTTGAGAAAATATAAAGGTTTATCTCTTCACTGAGATCACCTCCCCCATTCATGGTCAGTAAGCTGTAGCTCTTTGTGCCAGTTGTTTTGGAAGGTCTTTAGAAGAAGCATGGCTACATTTAGAGAAAAAAGGCATTCTTTAAAGGCTTGTCTTTTTTTTTTTTAATGTCTGAGCGTTCGTTTAGATTTGCACAAGTGTTCTGTTCTTCCTGCGGAGCAACTTCGGCCTCTCATCCATTTGTCACCTCATCGTGAGACCCGTAACAAACCTTCCCGTAAACATAGAAAGTGAGACCAGGGTGCTCGTTGGAGTTGTTCAGTGTAGTATCCGTCAGGATAGTAAGACAAGAAGAAAAGGTAGAAGCACTGGAGAGGAAGACACAAAACTGCCCGTATTTGCAGATGACTGATTGCCGAGAAAATCCAGAGTGTGTAGAGGCAAATTATTAAAATTAATGAGAAGTTAGCAACTTTTCTAGATAAACAATATATAAAAATTTAATCCATCTCTGTTTACCAGCAACAAACACAAAAATTGTAAATATACCATTAAGGCAAGAAAAAAATATAAGGTGGTGCCTCCCCAAACATCTTTTCAAAAAAGCATATTATCTTTAATTTCCGGATCCTAAATAAACAAAGAACTGAACCGTATTTATAGATAGGAAGATTTGATATAAAAACAATATCACTTTTTCTCCATTTAATCTATACTCTTAACGTAATGTGATTCTCCTCGTTTGTTGGCTTGAAGCTAATGAGCTGAGAGTATGATTTTATGTGGAAGCGCGATGGCCGAGGAGCAGCTTTGAAGAACAGTGGCAGGTGGGTGGGCTTGCCCCGTTGGGATTGGTACTCAGAGGAGGCTGTAGGAATTAGGACAGTATAACGATGCTGCAAGGGCTGCAGGGACAGATGGTGGAGCAGAGCCCAGAGCCTGAAAGCTGGCTCAGCACATTTACGGCCTCTTGACCATAAGCTGAATAACACTGCAGGTCTGTGGGCCGAGAAGAGATTGGTTTATTTTAAATGGTGCTGTCGCTATCCATCGTCCATATGGAAAAGATGAAACTTGGATCCGTCTCATTCTGTGATAAGTAAAGATTTAAATTTGTAGAGATGATGGGAGTGTCTTTCTGACAGCTCCCTTCTGTTCCTGCTCAGACTCGCATGTCATACAGACAACACAAAAGACATTAACTGTAAAACAGAAGACTGATACATTCCACTGTATTAAAATCTGCATCTTCCATTCATCAAAAAACCAGGTGAAAAACAGTGAAAAGCTACAGACTGGAAGTAGAGGTTTTCAACACATGTAACTGGAAAAGGATTTTTTTCCTTTTTAAATTAATTAATTTTGATTGTGGTACAAAAAACACAGGACATGAAAGGTACCATCTTGAACCATAAACAAGACGAAAAGACAACCCTCAGAATGGGAGAAAATATTTGCAAATGAAGCAACTGACAAAGGATTAGTCTCCAAAACATACAAGCAACTCATGCAGCTCAATATCAAAAAAACAAACAACCCAATCCAAAAATGGGCAGAAGACCTAAATAGACATTTCTCCAAAGAAGATAGACAGATTGCCAACAAACACATTAAAGAATGCTCAACATCACTCATCATTAGAGGAATGCAAATCAAAACTACAATGAGGTATCACCTCACACCAGTCAGAATGGCCATCATCAAAAAATCTAGAAACAATAAATGCTGGAGAGGGTGTGGAGAAAAGGGAACCCTCTTGCACTGTTGGTGGGAATGTAAATTGATACAGCCACCATGGAGAATAGTATGGAGGTTTCTTAAAAAACTAAAAATAGAACTACCATACGACCCAGCAATCCCACTACTGGGCATATACCCTGAGGAAACCATAATTCAAAAAGAGTCCTGTACCAAAATGTTCATTGCAGCTCTATTTACAGTAGCCAGGACATGGAAGCAACCTAAGTGTCTATCGACAGATGAATGGATAAAGAAGATGTGGCACATATATACAGTGGAATATTACTCAGCCATAAAAAGGAACGAAATTGAGTTATTTGTAGTGAGGTGGATGGACCTAGACTGCCATACAGAGTGAAGTAAGTCAGAAAGAGAAAAACAAATACTGTATGCTAACACATATATATGGAATCTAAAAAACAAAAAAAACACAAAAGGTTCTGAAGAACCTAGGGGCAAGACAGGAATAAAGATGAAGACATAGAGAATGGACTTGACACAGGGAGGGGGAAGGGTAAGCTGGGACAAAGTGAGAGAGTGGCATGGACACATATACACTACCAAACATAAAATAGATAGCTAGTGGGAAGCAGCTGCATAGCACAGGGAGATCAGCTCGGTGCTTTGTGACCACCTAGAGGGGTGGGATAGGGAGGGAGATGCAAGAGGGAAGAGATATGGGGACATACGTATATGTATAACTGATTCACTTTGTTATACAGCAAAAACTAACATACCATTGTAAAGCAATTATACTCCAGTAAAGATGTTTAAAAAAAAAAGTATAATTTTAGACATATAGCCAAAAAAAAAAAAAAAGTACCATCTTGGAAAAGACGGTGCCTTGAATGCACTGCATAAGATGACCTCGGTGTTCATTGGGGCATGATGTGAAGCCGCGTCAGGATGCCGTCTCACTCTCACCCATCAGGCGACAGAGAAAACCACAGACAGTGACCAGTGCTGGCCAGGCTATGGAGTCACAGTCACACGTGGGCAGAGTTGCGTTTGCCGTGACTACTTGGAAATCAGCTGGGTGTCACCTCTTAACGTCGAGGATAGACCCCGTGACCCAGCAGTTCACCTGCTACGTGGAACCCAGAGAAAGTGTTGTCTTAGGTCCTAAGCGTTGAGGATAGGAATGTGTACAACAGCACTGTTTGTAAATGGGGGGGAAAGGAGGGGGCTTCTGGGAAGAACCCAAGCGATTGTGAGCACAAAAATAGATGAATGATTTCGGGCATATTCATCGGCTGGGATACTGTGCAGCAGGGGAATCGCGATGAGGAGCTTGAGAAGCGAAATGTAAAGTAAAAACAAAATGAGCTTCAGAAGAAACAGATTTTGTACATTTATATAAAGTTCAGAATCATGCAGAACTAAGCAGTGCATTATCATAGATCTCTACACACTTAGTAAAACTGTAAAGAAAACGGAGGAATAGTAAGCCCAGAATTGAGGCCGTGCTAACCGCTGGAGCAAGGAAGGGGAGCACAGAAGTCTTAGAAATATTTTCTTTCTTAAACTGACTAATAGGCTGTGGTTGATAAATTGGCCATTCTGTGGAGTATAGGAGTATATTCTTGGTGTGTGGAACGTGCCCTACGTGCTGAAAGGCTGTTTTGGCTGCCGGGTTTGGGGTACAGAGGGGTTGGGGGACCAGCTGGAAAGTTATTCCCGCGTCGTCGGGACAGCGCTGCTGGCAGCCCTGGTGGGGGGAGGGGGTGTCGGGCAGGTTCGGGGACCGTGTGGAAGGTGGGTGGGGAGCCTGGCGGGGCCGGCGCGGGAAGTTGGGTTCAGGGCATCTGCCGGGTTCTAACGTGAGATGGACAAGAGACTTCTCGAGTCCCCCGAGACCAGAGGAGGGGCAGTTTTCCCCTCTACTCATCTCCAGAGATTGTTTTTCTCCAGTGAATCATTTTATTTCCTCAAATTAAACAATGAGAAAAGGAAAATATAATTTATACGACAACCTACAGCACATTGAGGCTTTCCGATGCATCATACAGCTGGTACAGAGGGTACGCTGGGATATTAGTTTTCATTTCCAGAGGCAGGCTTCTCCCCTGAAGGATGGGTGAGGAAAAGAGGCGCCTTCGTTTTCATCAGGCCCTGCGTTCTTCCTCCCCCTTGCTGGGCTGGGCCAGCATCCCTGGGGGCTGAACACCCCTCAGGTGCAGCTCGGTGACACTGTGAGGTTAGCTACAAGGAGGAAGAGGCGGCTGGGCGGGCAGAGAAGGGTCAGAGGCTCAGGAGCCCGCAGACCCACTTGGTGCCGGCGCTCCATAAGCCGGGAGGGGCGGCCCCCGCGGTGGGCAGGGGTGGCGTCAGTGAAACAGGAAGACCGGAGGGGTGCAGAGGGGAAGGGTTTAGTCTGAGGTGAGGATGCTGTTGGATCCATGGGTCTGAAGGCCAGGAAGCAGATCCTGGCGGGAGCCGTGTAGATTTGGGAGGTGTTCACCTACAGAGAGGATGCTATGAGCTATGGAGGGAGCCAGCGCCCCTGAGCGGGGGACCTGCAAGAGGCGGCACACCCGGGTCAGCCGGTGTTGGTGGAGAAGATCTTCTGATTGAAATAGCTTTTTCCCAAATACCAGCAAAAACTGAAATTTTAAACGTATTTCCTATTTCTACCACTATTACAGTATAGCGCTGTGCCCTTTTCTATTAATTTAGGGTTACATTGTGCTACGTCGCTTGGACCATCAGTTGTAGGACATTTATCGTGGATGTGTGTTGTGAGTTCCCAAAGAACAGACTGATAGATAAACTTTCATCAGGCGACTCACATGTGACCTGAGGGCTTCCCGTCTGGAAAGCGCTCAAGTTTTCGAGCAGATTCCTAAGCTGGTGTTTGCGGCTGTCATGATGATAGGTGCAAAGGACAGTGGCGGCTAGTTGACCAGCTGGGGGTTGGAGTGCAGTCAGGGGTGACCCGGTCGTTCGTCCAGTGTGCTCACCCGGGTCAGCGTCCATTCACGCGCCGCCCCTGACCCCGGAGGGCTGAGCCCGCAGAGGGGAGGGAGCGGGAGAGGCTGGGGCCAGCCCGGCCGTGTGCGCTTGCCTTGTGGTGTTTCCCTTTGGTTGGTTTTTCAAGAGTCTCAAAAAGAAGAAAGGTAACAAAAACACTCGCCACGAGAGGACGTCATTGCTCCCCACGGTTGGGGTGTGCTACCGCTAGAGGTTATTTTCTCTCCTGCTCACTGAAGAACTTCTTTCTTCAAAATATATACGTGGAGTGTGTATAGAGATCCATGCAGATACCCGACGTGTGTGCATTCCAGCACATGAAGAATTCCGGTTTTATAGCTTTAATTTTGAATGTGTATTTCAAAGCTTTTCATAGGAGATGTCACAAGTTCAGTCCATAATAAAATTGTGTCAGCTTATTGACCATGTGGCATCAAGCATTCATGAGTTTATTTTAAAAGCTCTAATTTTAGATTAACTGATAAAACACTAAGATAAGGAAATATTATCTATTAAATGATTTCTCTCTAGATTAAAATGGCAATCAGATGTTTTCTTATTAGTTATTTTTAAAGAAAGCCTGGTGAGAGAAAGCTTTGATCACGTGGGAGCCTTTATGTAGAAATCCGAGGTCTGCTTCTGACCTTTGGCTATTCTTACCTCACACTTGCTCAGATGTGGGTTCAAAGAATGGCATAAATGTCTCTTTTTTTCAATGTGTAAAAAAAAAAAAGAAAAAATACTGTCTATTAAACAGTAGAACTAGACCCCAAGGTGGTTAAAAGTTCATCATTTTCTCTCCAGAGAATTCCACTTCAATTATTTGGTAGAAACTCTCATTTCTCCTATTTTAGCTCTTTTTCCCCCTGGGGAAGAGGTTACATTTCCTCCTGTTCTTATGCCCTGGCTCTGGTACAAATGAAAAAAGTCTCCTGGGAGGTAAAGGCATGCCCAGGTGGCACAGTTTGGAGTATCTGACGTTGCTAAGCAAATGTTAGATTAAACAAAACAATATTTATTTTTTTCTCTATCTTAAATACAAAGACCATATGGCACATACCTAGAAAAACCTAAGTGGTTAATTGCATGTTAAATTCCTTTCCTCTTTGGCTGCATAAACAACTGAGAAAATATTTACCTTCTCTGTCATGCTAGGTTTATTTATGACTTTGTAACTAAAACACAGAAGTGTTATAAATTGAAACTTTAATCTCACAACTGACTCACTTTCTAAAAATTTATATGGTTTCAGTTTGTGGGACAGCTGCAACTCTAGATTTCACTGATTTAAAACATGAGGAAATTATGTGACTACCCGGTTGTTTTTATAATGTAGTCCTTTGAGCCAAGTCACCGACTCTCATTTTCATCTTGGTTTTCATGAACAGTGCTATGCTTTTTTTCTTTTGCCTGCAAATTCACATAGGCTAGATAAAATGAAATTTAAAAATCCAGGATATTCATTTGTTCTTTACCAGGTAGACTTTGCGTTTTAAAAATACACGTGTGTCTTGTAGACTTGATGCTGTTTACATTTCCAGAAGCTTCCGCCCTAGTGATCGTCTGAGTGAGTCACGTTCTTGTCCATGGTGAGCGTGGGCAGGATGCAGGGAGCTCGGGGCCCAGAGGGCTCGTCCTGGTGTCTTTTTATACCTGTGCCCCTGGGACTCTGGGGGCAGCACCAGCCCCTGTAAGAGGCCTCTGGTTGAGTGATGCTGATCTTACATTTTAACTATGTTTGAGTCATGCATGCATGTGACCAAAAATCCGAAGGCGTGAAAGGGTTTGCAGCTGGTCTCCCTCCCACTCTGGCCCCGTCCCCTGGGACACCGTGTCACGTTGTTCTCTCACACGCACCTGAAGATGGAACCAGCTCCCACAGACACAGACATGCGTCTCACCCGCCTCTGCTCCGGGTGGGCCGGCCTTACGCGGGGCAGTTAGTGAGGAGCCCTTGTCTCTGCAGTGAGACCTTTTCTCAGTGCGCCCTGGAAACCCTTCGGGGGTGGGCCTTCCCGCCGCGGTCCTGCGGGTCCTGCATTCTGGCCTCAGGCTGTGGCGCGCCCCCTGCCCGGAGCCCCCTCCTCTTCTCCACGCTCGCCTCCCGGGAAAGGCCGCTTCTCCAGACCCCGTCCTTCCTCTGTCGCACAGTCTCACAGAAAGCAGGTCTGCCCTCCCTGTCCTTCACCCCAGGTTCTCATTTCTTGATGTCATTTGACTAATTCCTGTCGTCCCAAATGGAGTGAAATTCCCTAAGAGCAAGGCCCATTCTCATTTATTCACCGCTTCTCCAGGGCCCCACACGGTATGCAAGGTACACGCCCAGCAAATATTTATTGAAGATTTTTTTGAACCTTTTTATTGGACATGACTTACGTACAGTGCACAAATCCTGATATACAGCTCCATGAATTTTTATATACGTACAGACCTTTGTAACCACCACCCAGGTCAGGAGACCAACATTTCCAGGACCTCAGAAGGCACTGAACCCCTCAGTCAATGCACCTTCCCCACGAGGTAACCCCTAGCTCTGCCTGTTTGAGCCTCATGCAAGGGCTGTCGTGTGGTTTGTACTCTTGGGTCCTTGGTGACCCAGGTGAGAACAGTCCCGGTAGAGCCGTGGGAGTGAAGGCCCAGTGAGTGCGGGTCAGGAGAGGGCGGAGGGAGGGGACTTGGGGATGCTCTGGTGGTTTCCTGCGGGGGGGGAGAAGAATGGGGCTTGGAGGGGGCGTGGGGCAGAGAGGCTGTTTCTCTGTTGGATTTCATTTTGGTTTTTAAGAAGAGAAATGACACGCAGAGGCTGGTGGGAAGGATCTGCAGAGACTGACAAATAACGCTGCCCGAGAGTGATGGGGACGTGGCCGGAGGTGAGTCTTCCACAGGCGCGCAGGGTCAGCCTCGCCGGCGCACGCTTGTGGGAAGAGGCTGGGGCCAGGAGGGGCCGTGGTGGACGTTCCCTTCGGGCTGCTTTGTTCTGTGGTTCAGGACGTGGGCGTTAGGGAGTGAGTGGGGACATGGCGCTGCTAGCTCCCAAGACGGCGTTAGGGGCCCGGGGCCCACAGGAGGCAGGCGAGGCCCGCCGGGCCATGGCACGGCCGTGGGGGCTCAGGCGCCGCGCTCTGGCCAGAGCTGTGGCTCTGCCACGTGGGTCCGGTGGCACGGGAGGAGGTGGTGGCCTTGGAGTGTGCAGAGCTGTCCTGATGACCCACCGTGGGCTTGCCGGGCAGAGAGAACATGAGTCCCGGGGCTGCGGGCTGTGCGCAGGCGGCGGGCTCAGCGGGTCCCGAGTCCCGGCGGGGTCTGGGACCGGCTCCTAGAGTGAGGGAAGGGCCTCGGAGACAGCGATGGTGCAGGCGTAACCGTGGGCGCGAGACACGAGTTGGGGCCGAGGACGGCGTCCCCCAAGGAGAGGAAGAAGGGAAGGAGTCAGGAGGCCAGGGCGCCGTGAGCTTCCTGTCGCTGCTGTCACAGGTGTCTGCCCATTTAGTGGCTTAAAGCAGCACAGGCGTTTCTCTTCTCACGGTTCTGGAGGTCGGGAGGCCGAAACGAGCCATGGGCTAGAGTCACTGTGCCGGCAGCCGGCCCCCTCGGGGGCTCGGGGAGGCTCACTCCTGCGCTGGCCTCTCCTGGAGGCCGCATGGCTCCACCTCGTCGCCCTCTCACGTCGCCTCCACCCTTGACCTGCCTGCTTCCCTCCTGCAGGGACGCGGGCGGTGGCATTCGGGGGCCACTCACGTAACCCGGGGTGCTCCCTGGGGTGCTCCCGCGGCGTCCTGTGAGGGGCAGCTGCAGGTTCTGAGGCGGGGGGAGGGGCATTTAAGGACTCGCTGTGCGGTCGCTGGCGTCCTCAGAACTTCGAAAGGAGCAGCCTTGGCGAGAGCGAAGATGAGGCAGAAGTGAGAGCCTCCGGGAAGGAGTGGCCGCAGCCGCGGGAGCGGGGAGCTGGGCAGCACCGCGGCCTCCCGTCCAGGCCGGGGACCCGGGGGAGGGCCCGAGATCGCGGGGAGAGCCAGGTTTCTGTTGCAGCAGAAGAGTGAAGGGGGCAGGTGAAAATACAGGCAGTTTTGCTCCCGACGAGAGCTCAGTGGAGAGTGGGCGGGAGAAGAGGGGAGGGCGGGAAGTGGGACCCATGGAGGGGGGCGTCATGTGGCCCCCTGAGCCAAGAGGGCGGTGGTGGTGATGGAGCAGGTAAACCCTGTGGACGCAGAGACTGTGTGCGCCCGCCCGGCTGCTCTGTCGTCACAGTAAATTCCTCAGAGTGGGATTGCTGGGCTGCAAGTCACGCACAGTTTATTTCCCGCACACGTGCAAAGTTAAAGTCCAGATAGCGTTCCCTTGACAGTGTGATAGGCCACACACGCTGTAACTTATTTTTACTTGTAATTCTTTTATTACCAGTAAAACCAGCATCTTCCCCTATGACATTTTTCCATCTGTATGGAAGTTAGGGGGTGAATTGCCTATTTTTGTCATTTTCCCATGTTTAGGTTGATCTTTTTGTTACTGATTTTTATAGGAATGTTAACCTTTTATCTTTTTTGTTGTAAATATTTCCCACATCTTGTTATTCAGCTTTCAACTTCGTTTGTAATTTTTTTTTTTTTAACATTCAGAAGGTTTTATTGTCAGTTTGCTAGATGGTGGTGATTGTTGTTTTTAGTTAAATCTATCAGGCTTTTCTCTGAGTTTCCTGTCACGCTTAAAAATAACTTGTTAGCCTGAGAATATTTAAATTTTTGCCAATATTTTCTTCTAGACTCTTGTGGTTTTATTTTTGACTTTCAAATCTTTGATTACTTAAGCCTCTAGTGGTGTAAAGTATGAGAACCAGCTTTACTTTTTCTAATTGGTTTTTGAAAAACCCACTTTCCCCACTGATTTGAAAAGGCCTCCTTTATGAGATGCTGAGTTTCGTATACAAGATTTGTGTCTGAGCTTCCGTTTCAGGGCTCCTGCTGAGGCTGGATAATCATTTGTGAAGTTTTTTGTTATCAGTTGTTCTGTTTTTGTTTTTTTTACACAGATGACTTACTCTGTTATGGATCTGCTTGTTCCTATCACACCATTTTATATTTACTGGTCTTCTTAGAAGTGCCTCATACATCTTGTTAAATGTATTCCTGTTGTATGACTTTTTTTTTTTTTTTTTGCCGTTGTGAATGGGTCTGTTGGTCTCTCTTTCCCACTTCCTCTAGCTGTTTATCGTCGGCACATAGAAAGTTATTTATTTTAGTTTGTTGATTTTGTGGCTGGCATTCTTAATGAACGCCACCTACTGCTTTTGAAACATATTCACTGGATTTTGGAGGTTTTCCAGATACCACTCTCTCTCTCTAAATGTGTATTTACATATATAGATGAAACCTCACAACGTGTATAAATAATGTTTTGCTGCCCCTTTTCGGTATTTCTGTGACCCTGGTGTCCTTCACTGGTCCAGTGGCTTGAACTTTCACAATCGCACCAAGTAATACTAGGGGCATTGAGCATCCTGGCTGTGTTCACGGTCTCAGTGGCATATTTCTGGTTGGATCTGTGATTTGAAAGCGAGCCAGCACGTGTGTTTGAGCCTATTCCTGGATCAAGAGTGTGTATTCAGATTATGAAGGCAGGAGTGAGGCAGTGAGGTGTGGACACAGGCAGGGAGGCTGGAGTTCCTGGGGGCGGGGGGGGATGAGCAACAGAGGCTCCCCCAAGGGTGAGATCACCCCACGTGGTGGGTGATGCAGGCGCAATGCTTATATGGACCTCTAGGCTCAGATGCCCGCTCGGGGGCCTCAGATGTTCCTCTGTGACGGTGAGCTCTGACCTGTGTGGTTATTGTGGAGAGGCAGTGAGACCATGCATGTCAGAAGCACTTAGCCCAGTGCTTGGCACGTACTGAACACACAACAAATGCTAAGTATCATTGCCGTTACTATTCTTGTCAGTGTGATACATGATTATTGCAAGGGGGGATTTCATGATACGGATGGCGTGCGGGAAAGATAACTTCATCAGTTGCACGTAGGATGGCTGAGAGCAGAAGCACGTTACTACATGAAAGCAGACGGACATCCCTGCGTGCTCGGCATTACGTTACTACGTGAAAGCAGACGGACATCCCTGCGTGCTCGGCATTACGTTACTACGTGAAAGCAGACGGACATCCCTGCGTGCTCGGCATTGTCTGGTCAGGATGTTGAGGCTGATCCCTGCCCCGCAGAGACAGCCGTGGGCCAGGCCACTGAGTCCCTGGAGTAGTGCGCCCACGGCCATGTGCTCCAGCACTGTTTCCCCGACCAGGTCATTCATGTATGAGAATGGTTTACCTTGGAGTCGTTTACATTTCGATTTGTAATGTATATAATTAGTAATTGTGAAAGCAAGCACCCAGCTAGTTCATTTATTTAATATACTTTCTCTTCAGGTCTCTAACTAAGTGATGACGTAATCATTCTTTTCATATGTGTATATTTTTTCAAGTCTCAGGGAAGCTTTGAAATACTTGTTGATTTATGGAGAGTAAAAAGTGAACCAGACTTTCTCAGAACATTTAGAAAAATTCAGACACTTAAAAGCTAAAATCAAACAATATTTGAAATGGTTTATACAATTTCAGCAATAACTTTTTTCCACTTAAGCTGGCGTACAGTCTAAACAGCCCTTTCATGCTCAGTCTTTTAAATGAAAGCAGTGGAGGTCTATAAATCAAATGATCGTTTACACTTATCTCATAACACTTTTTCTAACTCATTTTCCCTCTTAAAACTTAGTATATCCTCCAGAAATTTGAACCCGTCCTATATGGAATTTAAATTAAAGTGAATAAGTAAATACATAAGAAGATCTTGGAGAATAATATCCGGCCTCAGCTTAGTTTAGAAAAGCAGCGTGACAGCAAGTGCTGCTGCGCGGGCTCGTTTGAAATGAGGGAACCGCTGTAGGTGGTTGGTCTTGGGGGTGAGAGAGTAACCAGCCCCGTCTGTCGCTGGGGGAACCATGGCCGCTGGTCCCGGGAGGACCCACAACACTTCGTCCTGATGATTTCTGATAACCCCGTATTTGAAACAGTTTACTCGTAAGTTGCAGACATCGCTCCCACGTACCTTCCCCCAACTTCCCTGATGATGAGGTCCAGTGCTAGCATGGTACATCGTCCAGTCTGGGAAGCGACGTTGGTACGGTCCTTACTCGGTAACCTGAGTTACTTTCACATCTGCATTTGCTCATTGTGGTCACTCCTGAAATTGACTGTCGTTCATTTTCCAGGGTGGTGCGCCTCAGAACGCTTATACCTCATGAGCCTAATCTATAACCTACAGCTCCTTCTGTTCAGTTTAGAGGATGACCAGGCTTCATGATCACTCTGGAGACAGGACAGTAGAAGCAGGATCAGGAGAGACTGGCCCATCATCCGAGAGCCTGCTTTCTAATCGCTAGAGTGTCGAGCACTAAATGCAGAGCGCTGCGGAGAGGGGCTCTTGATCTCTTCGTCATCTGCTTCCCTGTTGGGGGAAATCCACTATCTTAAGATCACCCATCTTAAGCTTTTTCATGTGTTGTTATATCCTTGGCATCTCTCTGTACTTACAGTAGCACTGATTTTCTTATCAGTGTCCTTGAACTGTTAACTCATTGACTTTCAAGCATTCTGACCAAACCCACAATACAAAATGCTTACGTTATATGTTTAGGTATGTAAAACTGAAACAAAAGTGCCACAGACTAAAAGTTACTCTAATTGTGTGCACTGTACTCTAGTATTTTCCCTTTTTAAAAATTTTTTAAAATGCTCATTACAACCTGCTGTATTGGTTTCACAAACCACTGTAGAACATGGCCTCACAGTCTGAAGAACACCATGTTAACTGATCTTGTCCTGTTCTTTTGCTTACTCTACGCTTCTTTCCCAAATCAACCAGAAGACCTTTTCAGAGAGAGATGCTTTACAACTACGTCATTTAGAAATAAACTACGACTCCCATTTGATCCCAGCCCCGCCGTTTCTCCTCATGTGGTACTTCATTTGACAGACATTGTCTTTTAGGAAAGATATGTGTGTGTATAAGATAGTGTAAAAAATGATATGATGCAGTCTGGGATGCTCTGCTGTAGAGCGGGGAGTGTTCAGGTTTGCCTCAGGGAGTACGAAATAACCTCTTACCTGGGCTTGGTCACTTCTAATTCAGATTCTGCCCCAACTGAAGCCAGGGTAGGAGGAGGGGAAGAGGGACAAGTGACGTGTGACAGGAGGAGAGGTCTGAACTTTGTGAGCAGAGCAGGGACGTGAGCAGATATAAACAGAAGGGAAGAGTTATAGTTTCAATACAGAGGATGAGGTGGAGGGTACAGAGACTGAAGGCAGGGAGAAAAGAATCTATCCAAGTAACAGAGAAAACATAAAAATGTAGTGAATTTACCATCTACTTAGACACATCCATTTTTATTTGTAAAAATGATCTACTTGATCATCTTGATAATATTTCATTCCCTCCTATCTCAGCAGTGCATTCACAAAATCTTTTTACAAAATATATTTTTATCCAGCATTTCAGTTGTTTCATTCAGGAGGGTTGTTCGAAATACCATGTTCATCGTGCAGGAAAACTGACGTCCCTCTGTCAAGTTTCTCATTCTTTCCTTCAGGTCTTCCTGTTATGCTTTTGTTTAATGTTATATTGGGAGATTGCCTTCATTTTTTTTTTTTTTTTCTTCCTCCTGTTTTTGGCTTGGTTGGTTTTAGTTTTGATTTTCATGATTATATTTTTATTGCCAGTAGCTGATGCTTCTTCTTTCTTTTCCATAGCATCTTGATCTTGTTTAATGAATGCAGCTTTTTTGGTTACAAAAATAAATGCACATAGACCCTGCCCTAAAGCTCTTACAATCCAGGCAAGAGATGATGAGTTTCTAAATCTGGGCATTGACAGTAGGCATGTATATAAGGGAAAAATATAAGAAATGTATTGAGATAAAATTGTCAGGACTTGAGGACTGATCAGTATCTGGGGATAAGGAATCAAGGGTCAGTGCTGATTCTCAATCTGATAAAAGAGCATCTAGGAAAAACCCACAGCTAACATTCTACTCAGTGGTCAAAGACCGAAAGCTTTCCCCTAAGACAGGAGTAAGACAACACTGTCTGCCTTCTATTCAATATTGTATTGTAGGTTTAAACCAGAGCAATTAGGCAAGAAAAAGAAATAAAAGACATTCAGACTGGAAAGGAGGAAGTAAAGTTACCTCTATTGTGAGTAACATGGTCTTGTACATAGAAAATCCAAAGGAATTTACAAAAACCTATTAGAGCTAAAAAACAGGTTCAGTAAGGTTGTAGGATATGAGATCAATAACAAAAATCAGTTGTATTTCTGTACTCCAGCAATAAAACCCCCAAAATTAAGAAAACAGTTCAATTTACAATAGCATCAAAAATAAACTGATTTTTAGGAATAAATTTAACAAAAAAGTTTAACACTTGTATACTGAAAAACCATAAAATATCATTGAAAGAAATTAAAGAAGACCCAAATAAATGAAAAGATGTCTTGCATTCATGGATTAGAAGACTTAACGATTAAGATGGTAACACTCTCCCAATTGACCAGCAGATTCAATACAATCACTATTGAAATCTCAGCTGGCTTTTTTTTTTTTTTTTGCTGTATGCGGGCCTCTCACTGTCGTGGCCTCTCCCGTTGCGGAGCACAGGCTTCGGACGTGCAGGCTCAGCGGCCATGGCTCACGGGCCCAGCCGCTCCGCGGCACGTGGGATCCTCCCGGACCGGGGCACGAACCCGTGTCCCCTAGCATCGGCAGGTGGACTCTCAACCACTGCGCCCCAGGGAAGCCCTCAGCTGCCTTTTTTGCAGAAACTGTCAGGCTGATTATAAAATTCATATGGAAATGCAGGGGACCCAGAGTAGCCAAAACGGTCCTGAAAAAGAAGAGAAAATTGGAGGACTCACATTTCCTAATTTCAAAACTTACTACAAAGCAGTAGTAATCAAGACTGGAATTTCAAGAGTAAAGTCACCAAAATGGTAATGTAGGAGATCCCAGTCTCAGTCCCCCACAGAAATCAACAGTTAGCTATCCCTGAGCAAAAACATCTCTGGGAGAGTCCTAGAGTCCACTTAAGAAATATCAGAAACAGTGAAATAAAAAGCCTTAGAATAACCTCACAAGACGAGAAGGGAGCAGCTGCACGTTACTGCATCCTGCCAGCCCCCTGCCAGCCCCACTCGACGTCCAGAGGGAGCTTCCCTGCCGGACAGTGTGCACCTCATTGGGAAAGGAGGGGAGGGGAGGTGACCAGCCTCCTCAGCCTTTCAGACGCGTGCAAAGGTCCACTTCAGTTTCGCCCACCCCAGATCAGCAAAGGTGAGAGGTACAGAGATGGCGAGGAACCAGGAGGAGAAGCAGGGGCCGCCAACAGCAGCTGTGTCGCAGGAGTGATGGTGGATCACAGACCTGCTCTGCAGACAGACCCAGCACGTTCTGCCGCCAAAGAAACCAGCGTGCGGCACAGCGCAGACCCTGCAGGTTTCACCAGTTCTCCCCCAGGCACACGTGCCCTCCACTTCCTCTCTGACCCCTCCTGGTGGAGCCTGGGAACTGCACCTCAGGCCTCTGCAGCTACCTGAGTGCAAGACGCCAGCCTAGACCCCTGGGGCTGACCTCCACTGCCATGTATGCCTCAGGGCCCAGCAACTGACCCCAAAGAAATGGAGATCCAGGAACTGCCCAACACAGAACTCAAAATATTGTTCTAATGGTACTCAGAGAACTAAAAGAGAGCACAGAATAACAATTTAATGATATAGAGGAAAACAATACAAGAGCAAAATGAAAAGTTCAACAAAGAGATAGAGAACGTAACTGGAGAATTCAATAGAGAGCTTCAACAGCAGACTTGACCAAGTGGGAGAAAGAATCAACAGAAGACAGATCAATCGAAATTATCCAGTCAGAGGACCAAAAAGTAAAAAAAACTGAAGAAATCCTACAGACTTAATGGGACACCATCAAGAGAAGTAATGTAGTTATCATTGGAGTCCCTGAAGGAGAAGAGAGGGGGAGAAGGGGTAGAAAGCTTATTTAAAGAACTAATGGCTGAGAACGTCCCAATCCTGGGGAGTGATCTGGATATCCCAAGTTCGTGAAGCTAACAGGCCACCCTGAAATTTCAATCCAAAACAGTCTTCTCCAAGATGCATAATAATAAAACTGTCTAAAATCAAAGACAAAAGAATTTTTAAAGCTACAAGAGAAAAAATCCTTTCATACACAGAAATCAACCCCATAAGGCTATGAGAAGTCTTCTCAGTAGAGACCTTACAGGCAAGGAGAGAATGGGATGCATATTCCAAGTGCTAAAAGAAACTGCCAACTAAGAATACTTTACCCAGCAAAACTGTCCTTCAGAAATGAAGGTGAGATGAAGACTTTCCCTAATAAACAAGAGCTGAAGGAATTCATCACCACTAACTCTGCCTTGCATCACTAAACCTGAAAGGAATTCTTCAAGCTGAACTGAAATAAGGCTAATTAGTAACATAAAAACATACAACATATTGGTAAAGACAAGCAAATGATCAGGTGCAGAATACTCAATATTGTAACATGGTGTTAACTCGAGTATAAAGGTTAGAAGACAGAAGTATTAAAAAATAGCTGTTGCGGGCTTCCCTGGTGGCGCAGTGGTTGAGAGTCCGCCTGCCGATGCAGGGGACACGGCTTCGTGCCCTGGTCTGGGAAGATCCTACATGCCGTGGAGCAGCTAAGCCCGTGAGCCATGGCCGCTGAGCCTGCGCGTCCAGAGCCTGTGCTCCGCAATGGGAGAGGCCACAGCAGTGAGAGGCCTGCATACTGAGAAAAAAAAAAAACAAAAAACAAAAAAAACTGTTGCTATAGTAATTTGTTAATAGATACACTATATAAAAAGATGTAAATTCTGACATCAAAAACATATAAGAAAAGGAGTAAAAGAAGGGTAAATGTTTTTGTGATCAAAGTTAAATTGTTCTCAGTGTAAAATAGACAGTTATATCTATAACATGTTTTATGTAACCCTTATGGTAACCATAAAGCCTAAACCTACAGTAGATTCAGAAAAGATAAAGAGAAGGAAATCAAAGTGTACCGTATGGAAAATCAAGTTACAAAGGAAGTTAATCAGAAAAGGAACAAGGAAACTACAAGTGAGCCAGAAAAACAATTAATAAGATGGCATGAAAAAGTCCTTACCAATCAATAATTACTCTAAATGTAAATGGACTGAACGCTCCAGTCAAAAGGCATAGTGTCTGAAGGATTAAAAAAATAAAACCCAACAATAAGCTGCCTACAGGAGACTCACTTCAGCTTTAAGGACACAGACTCAAAAGTGAAGGGATGGGAAAAGACGTTCATTCAAATGGAAAACAAAAGAGAGTATGGGTAGCTATACTTACATCACACGGAAGAGACTCTGAGCCAAAAATGGTAACAAGAGACAAAGAAGGTTATTACATAATGATAAAGCAGTCAGTTCATCAAGAAAATATAAGTCATAAATATACATGCACCTAACATCAGAGCACCTAACCGTATTAAACAGATACTAACAGATCTGAAGGAAGAAACAGACAACCTTATCATAGGGAACTTCAGTATCCCAGTCTCAGCAATGGATAGATCATTCAGACAGAAAATCAACGGGAAAACGCTGGACTTGAGCCATGTTTTATACAGACGGACCTGACAAACACAGAACATTCCACTGAACAGCAGCAAGATACGCATTCTTCTCAAGTGCACGTGCAACGTTCTCCAGCATAGATGATGTGATAGGTCACAAAACAAGTCTTAGCAAACATAAGAAGACTGAAATCATACCAGCTATCTTTTCTGACCAAAATGCCATAAAGCTAGAAATCAGTAACAGGAGGAAAGCTGGAAATTACACAGATATGTGGAAATTAAACAACATACTCCTGGAAAACCAGCAGGTCAAAGAAATCAAAAGAAAAAATTTAAAATTATCTTGAAACAAAAATGGAAGCAAAACATATCAGAAATTATGGGATGCTGCAAAAGTGGTTCTAAGTGGGAAGGTTATAGCCATAAACACCTACATTTAAGAAGAAATACCTCAAATAAACAACCTGACTATAAACCTCAAGGGACTAGAAGAAGAAGAACAAAAAAAGAAAACAAAATTAAACTCAGAGTTAGCAGAAGAAAGGAAATAAAGATGAGAGAGAAATAAATAGAGACTAAAAAGACAGTAGAAAAGATCAATGAAACTAAGAGCTGGTTTTTTGAAAAGAAAAACAAAATAGACAACTGTTAGCTACACTTAACCAAGAAAAAGCGAGAACTCAAATAATACTACAAATGAAAGAGGAGACATTACAATTGATAATACAAAGGATTGTAAGAAGACTATGAACAATTAGACACAGATTGGACCACCCAGAAGAAATGGATAAATTCCTAGAAACATACAACCTATCAAAATCGAATCATGGAGAAATAGGAAATCTGAACAGGCCAGTTACTAGTTAGTAAGGTGATTGAATCAGGCATCAAAATTCTCCCAACAAACAAAAGCTTAGGACCGGATGGCTTCATTGTGAATTCTGCCAAACATTTGAAGAAAAAAATACCAGTCCTTCTCAAACTCTTACAAAATCAGAAAGGAAGGGAACACTTTGCAAATTAATTTTACAAGACCAGCATTACTCTGATGCCAAAGCCAGACAAGGACACAAGGAAGGAAAATTAGAGACCAGTGTTCCTGATGAACATCGATGCAAAAATCCTCAACAAAATATTAACAAACCAAATTCAACAGTACGTTAAAAGGACCACACACCACGGTCAAGGGGAATTTATTCCAGGGATGCGAGGGTGGTTTAACATCTGCACATCAGTCGGGTGTCATCACCATATCGACACAGTGAAGGATGAACAATTACATGGTCATCTCAGTGGGTGCGGTGATTTGTGGCCTTGGGTAAGGCAGTGCTTTCTTAGATTTGACAGCTAAAGCACAAATCACCAAAAAATCCACAAAGATAATTTGGAATCATCAAAATTTAAAAATCTGTACTCAAAGGACAGCATCAGGAAAGGGATACAACAACTCAGAATGGAAGACTAGATATCTGATGGGTATTAATCTCCAAGAATACATAAAGAACTCCTATAACTCAACGATAAAAAGACAACCCCAATTAAATACGGGGAAAGGATTTCAATAGACATTTCTCCAAAGAGGATACACAGATGGCCAATGAGCACAGGAAAAGATGCTCAACAACATTAGTCCTTAAGGAAGTGCAAGATCAAAACCACAATGAGGTTTACCACTTTTTGCCCGCTGGGATGGATATAATAACAAGAGACAGTAACAAGTATTGACAAGGATGTAGAGAAACTGGAGCCTTAATACACCTCTGGTGGGGATGCAAAGTGGTGCAGAGGGTTTGGGAAACAGTTTGGCCAGTGCTCAAAGTTAACACAGTTTCTGTATGACCCAGCAGCTCCACTCCTGGGCATATACTCAGCAGAGATGAAAACGTGTCTGCCCCCAAGTTTGTACACTACTGTTAACAGCAGCTTTATGCATAATAGCCAAAAAGTGGAAGCAAACCACATGTACTCTAGCTGACGTTTGATGAATGGACGTGCAGATACTGCGTATCCACGCAGTGGAATATTATTCTGCCATTAAAGGGAATGAAGTACTGGCACGCACTGCAACGTGGATGACTCCTGAAAACAGTACGCTAAGTGGAAGAGGCCAGACACACAGTGCCGGTTACTGTATGGCTCCACTTATATGAAATATTCAGAATAGGCAGATCCACAGAGACAGAAAGTAGAAGGTTGTCAGCGGCTGGGGGAAGGAGTGCAGAGTGAGTGCTGGCGGGTAAGGGGTTTCTTAGGGGGATGATGAAAATTTGATAGCGGTCATGGTTGCACAGCTTTGTGAATATACTAAAAATCACTTTTAAAATGTAAATTTTATGGTGTGTGAATTTTATCTGAATTTTTAAACAGAGCGAATGCCGGCAGCCGCCGGGGAGCAGGGCGGGGCTGTGATGGGGGACACGTGGGCTGTGCTCCTTCCCGCGAGGAGGACGTTGAACTGCGAGGCCAGCCGGAGGTCAGCTAGCGCAGAAGGTGTGCTGGCTGTTGTGACGTGGAGTGAGACTTTAGTACCCTAGAGATTTAGAAGGAAGTAAAAGGCCATCGGTCCATTTCAGCCTTAAACAAGCCACTGCTCACAGCGGACCCTTCGGAAGATCACACCTTGAACTTTCAGACTCAGGAGATACGAGACGAAGAAAGCCTACCCGTAGCACCTGTTATTATAGCACTGTGAAGTAATGCTAGTTGATAGTATTTTTATATGAAAGTTGTAATAATACTTAGGTGTTGATTCTTTTTATCCAGCACTTGTTTTGAGCTGCGGTAGTATGCACTGTTGGGCATTACCCAGGTTTTCCATATGTTTCAACCACAAATATAGCAGGGTTATTTTGGGGTTTTTTTTTTTTTTGGTAAGAAATTGCTAAAAGCTGTTACATCAGGAATTTTGGACATTCTTCAGACGAAATAATCGGGGAGGACTGATGACATGTTGATTGAAAGCAGGCAGCCCTGGTAATTTCAGTGGATCAGTCACGAACTTTATTTCTGTCAGTTACTCTGTACAAAATGCAGGTAGTGACACGACCTGCAGATGACATAGCATCGAGAGCCCCGGGCTGCACTTCTGTGCTGCCGCTCAAGGAACTTCTGGCAGGGGCCCAGGGCCTGCCTTACAGGCGGGGCAGGGACTGCATGCTCCAAGGGGGAGCGTGTTCTTACCTCTCTGTAATTCAGTCTCATCTCACCAGGAGCATCACCCTTAGTGAGACATATTTCTTCACTGCACACGTCTATCTTTTGTATTATAACACATCGTAGGCAACACAAATGAAAGTTAATAGCAGATTTTTTTTTTTTCTTGCGGTACGCGGGCCTCTCACTGTTGTGGCCTCTCCCGTTGTGGAGCACAGGCTCCAGACGCGCAGGCTTAGTGGCCATGGCTCACGGGCCCAGCTGCTCCGCGGCATGTGGGATCTTCCCGGACCGGGGCACGAACCTGTGTCCCCCTGCATCGGCAGGGGGACTCTTAACCACTGCGCCACCAGGGAAGCCCCAGATGTACTTTTAATATGATGCAGAGGGATCTTTCACCTTGCGAGTTAGGAAATGAGTTTGCAAAGTAGCACTTATTCCAACCAAGGTAGCTGGGTACATACCTTTTGTCACTTCAGAAATTGACTGTGCGTGTGTGTGTATAGTCAGTACACTATTTTTTTTTACCTATTTGTTGACATCTTAATAATTTCAGGGATTACTGAAACTAATTACAGAAAGAGAATTGGGACTGACAGATGTCAGTTATGTCCAGATTACAGCAGTTTGGTTCTAATTGTCCTACCTTTCTACCTGCTTTCTGTGACTATCTCTTGAGAACACCGTGCTGGTCACAGTGTTGTCCCCGACTGCAGAGGGTCAGGTCTGTGGCTGAGGAGTGGAGGCCCCCCCAGGCCGGCACAGTGCGGGCCTCTTCCCTACTTGCCGTCGTGTAATCCGCACGGCAGCCCTGCCAGGCGGGCGTGGTCAAGGTGAGGGTCCGGGAGCCTCACAGTGATGAGTGCCAGGCCGGTGGCCCTTGTTAGTGTCCGCCTCCCCGGCCGCAGTGTGGCCGTGAGGGCGGCGTCTGTGAAGGCTCCCCCGGGCATGGAGAGATGGATGACTTCGGAGCCATCGCACCAAAGCTCCCCACCCCCGGTGGGTAAGGTGCCAGCCGCCGCTGCCGGTGTGGAGGTCAGGGAAGGAGGAACGGCCCCTCCAGTTTTCTCTCTGGAGACTCTGAGGGCACGATGAAACTCCTTTGGAACTGGGAGAGTATTTTGAAAATATGAAGCAAGTGTGTTTTCATCCCCCCGTCTGTAGATCACCTTCCCCAGCCCATCCACAAGGATGATCCGGGTGCTGACCAGAGAATAGAGGGGAGAGGGGTACCGTGCTGGGGGCGGCGGCCCTGAGCCCAGGACTCTGGTCTGACACCGGGGACACACTGCGCCAGGGCCCCAACCAGCAAGAGAGGAGGGAGCGGGTGGCACAGCCCTCCCGCCACCGGCGGGCTGGGGGGAGACCCCGCGTGTCCCCCACTGTCATCACTGCTGGAGGAGGCCTCGAGCTGCAGTGTCATTGGAATGGAAACGGAGGGAAGTAGGGAGGGAGCCGCACAGGTTCCTGACTGCTGGCATGCGGAGTGAGGCGGGGAAGCCGGGGCTCCAAGGGAAGCTCCCGGGTCCCGGGCCTGTTTGCTGCAGGAAGGTGCTGAGCCCTAGTTGACATCAGATGGTTGCAGGTGTCCTCCCCTCTTTGTACCTCAGCTTGATCTCACAGGAGAGGGGGCTTCCGGCCTGTAGGTTAGAGACAATAGCTACTCATCTCTGAGGGTCCCTGGGAGGGGGGAAGGCGGAGCTTCAGGAGCCTCTGCTCCCACCGGTTCGATACCGGCCCTGCCCCCAGGGTGCGGTGGCCAGGGCTGCACCCCTGCTCTTGGCTCGTCTCCCTGCCGAGGAGTTCCTGTTCTGTGTTCCCTTTTTTATGCACGAGCAGAAAGTCCCATAGTCTACGAAGGACACACCCGTGGAGGCCCTGCCGCCTTTGTTGAACTGCGCAGTCATGAAGACAGTAGCAGAGTCCCTCTTCTTGGTTTTTTTTGTTTTTTTTATGTATGTATTATTGAGCCATTCTGACAGGTGTCAGGTGACATCTCATTGTGGTTTTGATTTGCATTTCCGTAATGATTAGTGATGTTGAGAATCTTCTCGTGTATTTGTTGGCCATTTGTCTCCCTTGGAAGAGAACGTCTTCAGACCCTCTGGCCCTGTCTTAAGCAGGTCGTTTGCTTTCTGTTGGGTTGTATGAATTCTTTACATACTTTAGACATTATATAATGACATCATACATCAGTTGTTACATGATTTGCAGATACTTTCTCCCATTCCACAGGTTGCCTTTTCATTTTGTTGATGGTTTCCTTTGCTTTACAGAAGCCTTTGAGTTTGACGTTGCTCAGCTTAATTTTGCTTTTGTTGCCTTTGCTTTTGGTGTCAAATTGAAAAAATCACTGCCAAGGCTAATTCAAGGAGGATTTTCCTGTTTTCCTCTTGGAGTTTTATGGATGATCCATTTTTCTAGGTTGTCCTTTTTGTTGGTGTCTAATTGTTCATGGTAGTCACCTATGATCCTTTGTATTTCTGTGGCATCAGTTGTAGTGTCTCCTCTTTCATTTCTAATTTTATTTGACTCCTTTGCATTTTTTTCTTAGTGAATTTAACTAAAAGTTTGTCTATTTTGTTTAACTTTTCAAAAAACCAGCTCTTAGTTTCACTGATCTTTTCTATCGTCTTTTTAGTCTCTATTTCATTTCTTTCTGCTCTGATTATTACTTCCTTCTGCTGACTTTGGGCTTAATTTGTTCTTCTTTTTCTAGTTCCTTGAAAAGACTAAAGCTAAACGCACCATATTGCTGGGTCTTGTTCTTAGTTTATTCAGCCCGTCTGTGTCTTTTGATTGGCGAATTCAATCCGTTTACATTTAGAGTAATTATTGATAGGTACGGACTTACTGTTGCCGTTTTGTGAGTGTGTTTTGGTTGTTTTAGTGCCAACACCAGAGCTTCCGGATTGTGTCTTGTCCTTGTGGAGGCTCACCTTGCTCCCCTGGGCTGCCCTCCTGACCCCAGAGGCTCTCTTTTTCTGTGGAAGTCCTTATTACTTGACCACGGGTTCCTTTAAAATGAAGAATCTGCCATTTTTTCCTTGAGATGTTACAGGCAAGGGGAAAAGCAATATTAAGGAGCTTTGATTAGGAGGAAAAAACCCAGCATGTCTAGTTTCCAGTTCTGTTTATTGCTTTTCACCTAATTATCTCATTTAATTAGATTAACGTTACCTTCCCATGTTCCATCTAGTAAATGCATTTCCATGTGGATTGGTTACATCTTTGTTCTGCTCGTGGATTTGCTTTTGATAGACACATACAGCTATTTCCAGGGGGGGTTAAGTTTTGTTCTGCAGAGCTTTTATTTTTTTCAATATTTATATATAAATAGAATTGACGGTTAATGTTTTGTGTCACTATTAATTGCCTAAAGAGATTTGGTCAGGTAGTTAGAAGTCATTTTTTCTCATAAGACTGGGTCTGGTCTCCTTAAAATGAGCCGTAAGTCTACCACTAGCAGAGAAAATGGTTTCTAGTTGTCATTGAGATCTTATAAAGTTCTCATATTGGCACTTTGGAAATTATTCAGACTGCGATGGTGACATGAAGGAGGGATTTGTGGCTGCTGCCTATTTTTATATGTTGGTGAGCAGTGTTAACATTGTAACTATTGTTATACTTAGGATTGGCATCATTATGCTTCAGCCACATTCTTGCCGATGTCAGCACTGAGCCACCCGCATGTCCCTGAGTCCTCCCCCTGGTCCAGCAGTGTCAGCATTTTAACTTATTCTTAGTATAATGCTCGTATATCAACTTGTATAGGGGCTTTCCTTTTTAGCTGTAAAAATAGCTATGTGGTGTGTTCTGATATGTGTTGAAGCTGACGTGATGGAAATTAATTTACAAGTTGTAGGCGTCAAATATAAACACAGGAATACGGCATGGGGATCTGCTGGAGGGGTCAGGAATTTGAAATCAAGACGGTTGCAACTTTCACATTTGTAGGGAGCAGTAGGTCCCATATTAGATACTTGGGGTGTGCAGTGCAGAGCAGCAGTGAGGCAGGGGCTCTGAATTAGAAAGACAGCCGGGGGGGCTTCCCTGGTGGCGCAGTGGTTGAGAGCCGATGCAGGGGACATGGGTTCGTGCCCCGGTCCGGGAAGATCCCATATGCTGCGGAACGGCTGGGCCCGTGAGCCATGGCCGCTGAGCCTGCACGTCCGGAGTCTGTGCTCCGCAACGTGAGAGGCCCGCGTACCGCTAAAAAAAAAAGAAAGCCAGGTCTGAATCCTGTGTGATCGTCTGTTGGAGTACAGGCTAAGTTGCTGTGACAGAGACCCCCAAATACAGTGATGTAAGTAGGATGAAGCTCCTTTCCTCCTGCCCAGCAAGGCAGAGCTGAGCAGGTAGGGCCGGTGGGCTGGCGGCTCCTCCGCATGTGGCTTCTCTGAGTCCCAGGTGTGGGTCCGGTTCTCACTTCTTTAAGGGGTAGCAGGAAGGAGAAGGAGGTCAAGGGTGTGAGCAGCTTTCTTTTGAAGCACCTGGGAAGTACGTTATCTCCATTCACATCGGGTTGCAGGAAGTAGGGGCACAGCCACCCTGAGCCCAGAGGAGGCCTGGAGAACAGTGGCCACAGGCCTTGCTCCAGCTGAGTGGCAGAGGGGCAGTTCTGTTTCTGAACGGACGAGGGGTACTGGGCAGTCTCTGCCGGCAGCCTTGACCAAATTACACTTTTGAGTCTGTTGTAAAATGTAAGCTGTTAAAATATTTACTGAAAATTATGAAGCATTTGTAGGAATACCTTCCTCAAAAGATATCCATGAAGACACAGGGTTATACATTTAATAAATATAGGTGCCCTTCCATATTTTCCATTTACTTTTCTTGTTAGTATTTTTGGACACAGCTCTCGTGTTGAAATAGATAACGGTGTTAGTTTCTATCGCCATGGGACAAATTGCCGTGCGCCTAGTGGCTACAGCAGCACACAGCTCACGGCCCCCGCGGGTCAGGAGGCCGCGCCCCGTGCTTGGGCCCCCACAAGGCTGCAGTCGGGGTGTTGGCCGGGCCCATGGCTCACCTGGGGGCTTGGCTGCTTCACCTGGGTTCTCGGCAGAATTCTTTTTTTTTTTAATTGTTTATTTGAATTATTTATCTTTGGCTGCGTTGGGTCTTCGTTGCTGCGTGCGGGCTTCCTCTAGTTGCGGCAAGCGGGGCTACTGTTTGCTGCACTGCACAGGCTCTAGGCACGCGGGCTTCAGTAGTTGTGGCACACGGGCTTAGTTGCTCTGCGGCATGTGGGATCCTCCCGGACCAGGGCTCGAACCCGTGTCCCCTGCATCGGCAGGTGGATTCTTAACCACTGCGCCACCAGGGAAGTCGCTCGGCAGAATTCTTATCTGTGCACTTGTAGGATGGAGGTGCCCGGCTTCTTGCTGCCTGTCAGCTGTTGGACACCCCTGGGCCCCAGAGGCCACCCCCAGATCCCACAGGGTCCCTGCTGGTGGGCTTTCCCACCAGGGCCGCTGACCTCGGGCAACAGGAGGGTTTCTGCAGCGGGTCTGCAGCCTGGTAGACATCTCAAGTAAGTAACTCGCTGTGGCTGTGACATCCCGCCTCCTTTGCCGGTTCTGGGGTCAGAAGCAAGGCTCTGGTCCTGCCCACACTCATGGTGAGGAGATTTCAGACCGGCATCCACGGAGGCCGCCTGAGAGTGTGCCTACCGCGACGGCTGTGTTTCATCTAAAATCAATTCTCAGTTTTATTCCAAACTGAGAATTCCTGTTTGTTTGGCATTGTTGTTTATGGGCTTTGGTAAAATGTCAGTGGGGACTTTTTATTAAATTAGAAGTACTAGTCTGTGTTACTTCATGGAAAACATTAAGAAAGAACACGAACCTGAGAAGGCAGGTGTGGGGGGGTGTCTCCCGCTCACTGCTGTGGTTGGGTGCCCAGGGTTGGGTGTCATAGGACATAATCCACAAGCCAGCAGCACTGTCCTCGGGGAATGTGCAAAGCCCGGCGGTCCGCGCACAGAGCCTGGCCTAGCGCAGCAGCCTGCTGTCCTTTAGTCCTGTTGCAGCAGCTGCACCGTGAAGCCTGTGTGGTACTGCTGGCCCGTGGCTTGTTCAGAGTCTGTGAAGCTTGACGGAGATTGAATCACACATGAGGAAACACCACACAGGTGCCGTACATTTGGTGCCAAAACTAGCCTCAGAAGTCTTAACTGTCATATAATGTAGTCAAAGAATTCTTTAAAAAATAATAATAACAGCCTGAGATCCAGAATGCGTTTGTAGCAACTGTGATGTCCTCGTGCTCGTGGTCTGGACGTTACTCCTCATCTCAGTCCAAAGTCCAGTCTGTCGGGAACACGGAGCATCCCTGTGACAGAATCCTGTAGCGTCCATCCATCTGTTCACCTGTCCATCCACCCATCCAGCACAGCTGCTGAGTTCCTGCTGTGCTCCAGGCCCCGTGCTGAATCTGGACACAGGCACAGCCTCGTGGACCTTGCTCTTAAGGAAATTTCAGTTCTGTGTGACCCAAACCAAGAAAGCAGTGATGTCGTTTCTGTTCTCATGTGGTGGTTTAATATTCTAGTAATAAGATTGTTTTAAAATTTTAGTTAAATGCACTTGTACATGTGTAACTGGAAGTGGAGAAATGATGTGCTGTTTGAGAGGATAATAGCAACGATTAGCTCGGTCACTCAACTTCTAACATGTAGTTATTGGGTGCTGGCTCTGCACGAGTCCCTCATCTAGGTCTGAAACTGAAACCAGGTGTAAGTGACTGGCTACTTTGCTCCTTTCCATTCCTGGGCCCGTCTCTGATTTGGACAGACGAATGTCATGGGTAAGAAGGGGGCTGTAGCAGGTAGGGATCCCTGGAGGGCCTCCCGCCCAGGGCTCCAGCCGGCGGCTGTGCTCACGGGGCCACCGCCGCGCTGCCACTCCTGCTCCAAGGTTTTGTCTGAAGTGCGGATCGCTGAGGTTGTCTAACTCAGGACAGACAGATGGAGGGCTCGTGTGAGGATGGGACGGTTCCCACCTTTAGTCAGAACAAAAGAGAAAGTGCAAAGGCTTCTGAGTCCTTTGTTCTTAAGACCAGATCCTCACCTTGCGCTTCAGAGGATGGGTGAAAACTTCTGTTCATCTGGCAAAGGTCCCTTTCGGAAGAAGGAAACTTGGAGATAAAAGGAAGAGGGTAACATAATTCCAGAGCTTAAAATGAGACGCTGTCTTTTATTTTTCCAGGTGAATGAGTGAAGTGGTAACAAGGACTTAACATTAGGCTGAATTATCAGGAGTTCAGCTATTTGTGGTCACACAGCAATGGGATTGTAGGTCTTAGCGTGCCATAAACTTACAGACCGCTGATGAAAGGTGTCAGGTGGTATAATTTATTTAGCATGTCTTGAGGTATGGAAACCTGTTATTTAAGAACAAGACAGCAAGGTGTGCGCCCCGCCTGAGTAGCTCTGTCCAGGTGGGAGGCTGGTGGGAGGCAGACGCCGTGGACTCTCTGTGTCCAGGTATCCAGGTGTGGATCCTGCCGGGCGAGCTGCCGGGCTTCGGCACCTCTGCTCTGCCGGGTGCTGGCACCTGTGCCTGGGGGTCTGGTTACTGTGACAGCCTTGCGAGTGTACCGTCCAGCACCAGTGGTGGCTGTGTGGAGTCGGGGACCACCGCCCTGGGTTGTGGTGCCCCACCCCTGGGGTCTCGCCTTCACAGAGGGCCGGGCGAGGTGTCCCACACAGACGGAGGGACACAGCTCACGAGCCCCCCCTTGCTTCCAGTCGCTTCCCAGTTGGAAGGGGAGGGTGGATCCCGAGGGTTCCCGTTCCCTCCGCCAGACCTCCTCCTGTTCCAGCTCTAGCTTGAGAGCTGGCCGGCCTGCCCTACACCCAGCCCAGGCCGAGCGCCCGTCGTGAGGTGCTGGACGCCACTCAGAGCGCCGGGCCCGTGTGCCACGTGGGGGACTCTGAGGTGTCCTCGGATCCGCCGCCCCGCCGTCAGCAGGGAACTGTCTGTTCGCTTGTAGTTTGTGGCTTGATCAGTTAGGTGGAAATTGTTTATCTAGTTAAACATATGTGGTGATGATTAAACTTTATACTTTATTTTCCAGGGGGTGAAAAGATTTATTAGATAATAATTCACCTTAGTTTAAAAACTTAGGCTTCAATTTTTTTTCCTAACAGTTTTACCGTCAGCTAAAGCACACGTGAAAAGACAGCAGAGTATTGCTGCACGTCAGATTTGTTTCAGTAAAGTAAAAATTTTCAAGTTACAACCGTGTCATTTGAGGATGGCTTCTGTTAATTCTGGCTTTTGTAGCAGTGGTGCCATGACTGTGCTGTGGGCAGCTTATGCCTTTGCACTTGGATAACTCTCTTCCTACTAACCACCCAGAACCTACTTGTTTTCACCTTGTAGGTCCAGAAAAAGAACAGTATTTGCAGGAAAAGAGTTTTCCAGTGGAAGGGTATTCTTCCCTGTGAACTCGCGTGGCCTTTTTTACAGTAACAACGTCACTGTCCTCAAAAAGAACGGCACCCGGTGCCAGGCCAGAGCGCCCTCTCCCGACCCGGTGGCCAGGCTTCCCAGCAGGCCGGAATCATGGGACACGCGTGCTGCCCCGCTGCTGACGCTACGCTGCGTGTCTGGGCATCCTCCCTGTTTCTGCCAGACACGAGTCCAGGGGCAGTGAACCTGTACAGAACAGTCCGGTGTCAGGGTTGGTTCTGCTGAGGCCGCCTTACTGCCCCGTCCTGGCGTGGTCTCCCCCGTCGCACAAGGACCTACATATCCAGCGCTGGTGGCCTGGGGCCGCCCCGGCAGCCTCGTTTACCTCCGTCACCTCTCTAGAGGCCCGTCTCCACAAACGGTCTCACTCCGAGGCCCTGGGGCTTGGGGCTCGGCTTGAGGGTTTTGAGGGGACTCACTGCAGTCCCCACAGTGTGCACCACGTGGAAAGTGACCACCTGTGAGGCCGGCCCCCTAGGGTGCCATGTAACGGGCACGTCTGCAGCTTCCTGTGTGCCTCCCTGCGCTGGGCCCACACGGCGTCTGGATGCGGCCTCACCGCCTCCTGTGTCCTTTCTGTCCGGCAGGCCTGGCAGCTGCGCTTCAGCCACCTCGTGGGCTACGGTGCCAAATACTACTCCTACCTGGTGTCCAGGGCAGTGGCGTCCATGGTCTGGAGGGAGTGCTTTCTCCGGGATCCGTTTAACAGGTAAAAAGACGGGGGGTTCATGGCCTGCTGCATCCCCGCAGGACGCTGGGGCTGCTGCGTGCCGGGGCCCCCTCCCCAGCAGGAGCCCGGGGAAGCCAGCTTCTGGTTCCACGGGTCCTTAGGAGGAGCTTCCTTGGAAAGCAAAGCACTAATTGAGACCTGGTCTCACAGTCATTCAGAGCGGTCTGTCTGCACCACACAGGTCGCACGGTCAGGAGGCCTCACTGCGCAGGTTGAGGCCCGTGGCCCCTTAGATGCTGGGAGCGCCCTCGAGTTTCCCACGCAGGTTATTACGTTAGTCCCAGCAGCCTTGGCGGAGCAGGAGTTTTCATAAGAGGAAACCGAGGCTCAGAGTGGGTGATTCGTTCAGGGCTTCACAGCGAACCAGCTGGACTCAGATGGGAACCAGGTCTGCTGATTCCCAGGCCCTCGTCCCCCACCCGATCCCTCAGCTCTTCATGTCGTTGGCCAAGGCTCGGGTTTTCTCGGCAGTTAATCATCGCATTCAATTCCAGGATCTTTTGAACCCGCGTCTGATGTAATAGGATCTTTAAACGTTTTACAGCTTGGTACCCACAGGCTATTGTGTCTCCCACCCTCTGCACACTGTAGACATTTGGTCTACTTTTTAAAATTTTATTATTTTCAAAGGCTCTGAAGCCAAAATTGAGTACCATAAATCAATTCTGGGCATTATAATTCTTCACTGAAGATTTCTATAAAATCGGCAAAATACTATCGTGTTTAAAGGAATCACACTTTACTAGAAAACCACATGCTTTTAAATACACGTATTCCCCAGTATTTATATCTGTTTATGTATGCATTCTCGCCTAGACATGCAGTTGCTATACTTTGACGGGCATGTAAAAAAGTAAGCTAGTAAAAATACTCAGTGGACTAGAAAATTTCTAACCTCTACCAAAAGATCCTTTTTGATCCCAGTTCTGAGAAGTCTCCCGGTTGGAAGCAGCAAAGCCGAGGCCAGGCGGGGCCTCTCAGCTGCCCTGTCCACGCCCCCTGCCTCGGGCCCGCGGGGCCTCGGGGCCTCAGTGCTCCCTTCAGGGCGGAGCCAAGACGAGCGTACGATGTCATCCTGTTGCTGAGTGAAGTGCTGGCAGCATTTCCGATTAGAGACCATGTTCGCAAAATTGCCCACGGAAAGATCCTCCAGAAATAGTGGAGCGAAAACGTACTTTATTTAACTTCAGTTATTTGCATTAAAGGAATTGCATTTTCTATTTAAAAAGAGAGTAGCCATTAATTTAGAGGATTTCTGTCTGCCCCCCTTCGAGTGTCAGGGACACTGTTCCTTATTGAATCCAGCTGGTGAAGAGCAGCACGGACCGCAAGGGTTCTCTGTTATCCTTAGCCAGGGCTTCCTGGTGTAATGAACCCTCTCCTGACAGCTTTTCTGACTTTACTCTTAGGTCACAGTGTTATTTTTCTCTCTGTTGGGTGCCATTTCAAATTCCTTTTTGAGAGAAGAGCATAAATGATTTCAAATCTCACTTTAGAATAATCCTATAGATGATGGAGAATGGGGTACGATTTTCTACTTGTTCTGTACCACATAAACTAAACAACCCTTTCTAGAAAGAGCAGGCTTGCTCTTACAGTAAATATATCACCACTGGTCTGTCTTCGTAGAGTAGGTTAAAAATCGGAATGAGATTTTTGGAAGCCAGAAGATAATGCACGGCAGCTTTTCTGAATCTGACATCAGTGTGGCTTCACTTGGGGGACTCAGGCGGGTGTGGGTGGGTGCGTGCAGGCTCCAGTGACAGTCCTCTTCTCCCCAGGGCGGCGGGGGAGCGCTACCGCCGGGAGATGCTGGCGCACGGCGGGGGCAAGGAGCCCCTGCTCATGGTGCAAGGTAAGCCCACTGAGACGCGCTTTTTTTTTTTTAAGGTTTATGTGTTAACATTAGCACTTTGGGTTTTGTTTCGTGTCATCTGTAATGAAAGATGTTTCCAATTTTGTCTATTTGTTTTTTCTTTTAAAGACATGATGCTTCAGCTGTGCACTTTGTTCTGAGCATCTGTTTCATGGTGTCCCAAATAAGTTAGTGTGATTTATTTAGATTGAGAAAAAATTTCAGGCTTTAACTCTCAAAATGTTACTAACACTCTAATAGGAAACGGTTAAGTTATTGTGAATCCTCAGAAAATCTGCTTTCAGATTTTAATACTCATTTCTTATTCCCTTATGAAAGCCTAGCAATACATCTGTTAGAAATTACAAGGCATAAGGGTGGATTTTTTACTCAAAAAATTAGAACCTAATTCAGTCTTAGGCATCTCACGATGCTTGTTTTCCTATGTGTTTTCTAAGTATTTCCACTGAAAATTTAATTGTGAATGGAAGTGACCGTCGTGATGTTCCTTAGAATGTTCTCACAAATACTTCAAGGAAACGTGGGTGATCTTGGGTGCTCTCAGGATGCCGGCATTCCCATGCAGCCGGTCCCTCTGACTACCTGATGAAAGTGCATTTAGGAGATGACTCCCAGCCTTAGGGGGATGCTGTCTTCCTAGTGGCAGCAGAGCAGTCCTGCTCGTGATGGGTTGAGGTGACGTCCCTTGCGCACATCTGTTGCACCTGCTGTCCCCTCGGGCAGGGCTGTAGCTGCTCATTCGTCCAGCCCAGTGGCCGAGAGCTGCTCACGTGCCAGGCACTGGAGGTGACAAAATCCCGCTGGGGACCTCGATTCCGTCAGCTTTTCTGGGAGGATGTGTTCGTCCAGGCTCGGTCTGCCCGCTGCCGTGGCCAGTGCGTAGAGCGGGTCTGCCGGCAGTTTCCTGTAGCCCAGCCCTGCTGTGCTTTGGGGGTGATGCCGGTCTCCCATCTGTGATTGCGAGAGGGTCATCCTCTCGACGAGGAGGCTTGTGATGCCCCCCACTTTGCTGGCTGATCCTGCCGGCCCTTGTTGAATTCTGCTACGTCCAGTCACTGTTTTACTGATTAATGACATCTTCCAGCAGCCCTCTCAGGTGGGGTGTTCAGTACCTTCTTACCGATGGTGGAACAGCTCAGGCCCCGGCCCTGTGGTGCAGCAGAGACGGAGGAACCCCACCAGGATTGGAGCCTGGGACTTCCGACCACAGGGCCGGAGCTCTGAGCAGCTCCCTGGGTAGGACTGCCGGCCGCGGGCCCCTTGTGGACTCGGTAACAGTGAAATTACTTGGCTCGCGATGGTCTACATGGCGCCCTTTGGGCTGGTAGTTTGTGGTGCTGCGTGGACAGCCCGCTATGAGTGGGGGCAGAAGAGGCTCCAGGGCTGTTTCTCATGCGGATGTTCTGGTGGGAAAGCTCTCTCAGCAGCGGTGCTTAGTTTATCCTTCCTGACACCAGGGTCTAAACGCCGTCTGCACATAAATATTAGCTTACATATGGCTCCAGCAAAAGAAAAATATTAAATCTTTTTCAGTGTTTGTCTTTTGGTTGGTGTCTCCGCTTCCAAGATGGTTGTATCATCTCTCTGGAAATTCTGTTCTTCATATGAAACATTCTTATGTGAAGAAAAAATATTTTTCCACGAGAGAAAAACAAGCCTGTGGTTCAAACTAGAAATGAGAATGTATTCAGACCACAGCTAACACCAGCAATAGAACTGCTCGGCTTGTAAGTGTTACCCTTTTCCTCAATGTTCCGCCGGACCTCCTTAATTCACGTGATCGGTTACACGGCGGATGAATGGGGCCACGCGTAAGAGGGTGTTATGCCAGTTGTCACTCCGTAGGGTTGGGTTTGTAAGACAAGATCAGCAGTGTGCGAACGGCCAGCCTGCACCCCCAAAGCAAGAGCATCCTGCATGATGGCTCATAGCATCAGGGTGGCCCTAGGAGGAGTGACTGTGAAATTACTCAGCGTCGTGATATGAAAGAATAAATATTCTAGTTGGTATTATTCTTTTATGAAAATGCCACCTTTATTAACCTCCTTACTTAAGACACAACATTTCAGGTGAACGCCGAGCCATTCCTTAGTCAGGATACCGTGTGTTGTGCTGGTGCTCTTTGTATGACCTACTCAAGTCAAACACAGCCGTGCTTTTGATCTTTGAACGATAAACGCCTCACAGGTGAACCTTGAGCTCGCTGGCCTTTTTTAGAGTCGCCTCAGGTCTGAAGGGAGCGCCGCCGCTGCGCCCAGGAGCCTCGGGGAAGATCCACGTGAGGCAACACAGACTTTTCTTCAAGGGCCTGTAGTTTTTTCCTCTCAAAACTCTAAACACCATTGGAAGAAAACAAAAAGTGGTTAAGAAAGTATTTCCTTCCTCGGGGGGCGGGGAGGCAGGGAGCGGTCACATCACACAGTAAAACAGAATTGGATTTGCCATTGCCAGCTCCGGTACTTAGCAAATTCCTCGACCAAGTCGATTTCCCTGAGGGACACAAAACGTGATTTGACACCAAAACACTTTTCTAATCTGCAGGTTGAAATTGTGTCCTTATCTAGTTTTAAACACATCCGTAGCACACATAAAGATGTTATAAGCAGAATATTCAGTTACTTTAATCCTCCACTAAAACACAGGGTGGCAACACACCTGACTGAATTCAACCCTCCTAACTGCCGAGGATTCTGGGGTGAGTTGAACTCTGTACATTCCATACAGTGTTTTCTCGTTTAAGTATCACATTTCTTAGTAATAAGAGAACTTAGTTTTTGCTTAAAATAAACCAGGATGATATGACATTTTCATTCATTTTGCCATATACTAGAAAAGTTTTTAGGTGTGCTGTGGTGAACATGACCCAGAGTTCAGTTTCTGCAGACCATTTCAGAAAATGAATGTCTCTCTAGAAAGATAAACAGTGAGTTTGTAACAAGGAGGTAATACCTGGTAGCCACCTGGAACGAGAATTGTTTCTACCACAGCAGGTAGAAGAGGGGGATTATACAGCTGTTGGGGGTCGAAGCTGTATTATTTCAGCAGTTCAAGAAGGACAGGTGAAGTCCCCACAGGAGGTTACATCTTCCAGTGTAAACTGCTTTATCTTTCTTTTACGTTATCCAAAATTCTTGAGTAAATGGCCCTTGTTGAGTTTTTAGGTTCAGATGTTACTTATCTTTAAATAACTAGGAAAAAACCAACACATTGAAAGACCTGCACTTGCACTTGCCAGGTGCTTCCTGCTTTGCTGCTCATTGAATCCCTCTAAAGTAGGTCTGATTTCCCCCTTTCCATAGATAACGAGGCTCATTCTCCTCCCTGCCACCTTCCTTCCGATGCCTGCGTCTTCCTCGGGCGATCTTTGAAGGCTGACGTGAGACTGAGTTGGTCTTAGAATGTGAAGATGTCAGTGGCCTGAGCCTTGAGGCCTCAGTGATCCCCAAAGTCTGTGTGTTTTCAATGTCACATCCTAACTATTCCCACTGACACTGGTGAGGCCTGCCTGACAGCCACTGATGAGCAGTAAAATCTTCCGTGATCTGTTTTCGTATAAGCTCTTTAGACTTTTGTGGCAAAGCTATCACAGTCGTTCCCATGGGATGATTCTCACCACAGCCGCGTAAGCACGGTGCCCACCGAGTTTCACATTTCTGCTTCTGGTTATGGATCCTGTGTGCTCTCGCCTGCAGCCTTGGCACAAAGGATTTTGTGGGGAAAGGAAAGGTTAAAGCCCAAGATTTTAGCGTTCCAAGTGGTTATTTTTAAATATTAAACAACTTTATTTCTGTTCTCCTTTCCAGAAAAGAAACTCTTAGCTTTATGACTTTTGGCCCAAAGCAGTATGAAAGTAGAGATATAACATTAGAACTTGACAGAGTTTTAAAAAGGGCAAAACATCAGATAAGATGAAAAGGAATAGTAGATAAATTCTCAGCAAAGCTCCCTTCAGTCTGTTCTGTGTCGCCAGACTGACTTATGGAACCAAAGTCTAGAAGCCCCAGGCCTCACCGTAAGCTGATTAAAATCGCAAGAGCTCACACTTCTGTAGAGCTTCGTGGCTTTCAAAACACATTCGTCGTTGCCATAACTATCCTATATCATCTCTTCTTACTACATCGTACTCTTATTCAAGAAACAAGTCAGAAATTTGTGGTGTGTATTCCAAATGGTCACCCTCGTCCCCCAAGGAGATTGATGCAAACGGTGTACAATGGTAACCTCTCTCCTTGGTCCTAGGAGCAGGGAGCGCCCGGAGCTTGGTTTGACACCTTCTGCCCTAGAGGAAGCAGGGCTCCTTGGGGGAAGGGCTGACTCCAGGGCTGGCCTGCAGCGTCCTGCAGCACCAGGAAGGAGGATGGTGCTCAGGAATATACACGAGGATGGGCATGTGTGTCATGAGGGCCAGGCTCCCACTATAAACGAACCCTCAACGGCCAGAACTTTAACAATTTGAGCAAAAAAGTAACTAAGGCAGCATTGGGAAATAATACCAAGTATAAGTGTGTATCCATGAGCCCGCCCTGACAGGAACGATTGAATGAATCAGCGGGGCAGACCTCCCGTGCAGGAGAGTTCAGATGGTTTCTGTAGGTGCCCCCTGCCCCCCGAGTGTGGGCTGCACGGTGACCTCCCCCTTTCATACTGTGCTCTGGAAGAAAGGGAGACAGACTTTACATGAAACTCTGCCTCGGCCAGGTGTTCAGGGTCAGCACCAGCAAGGCGAGTCATGCTGTCACGACCCCTAGTGTGATGAGAAGGGCACCTCACCTCTGGGGTCTTCCTTCCCAGGGCGTCACAGACAAGGGGCACCAGAGTCAAGCCTCGGCTCTCTGCGAGGAGGAGACGGCTAGGCCCGCGCTGTGCCCTGGCGCCTGCAGCAGGCTGTGCCGTGCACACCCTCCGTGGGCACCTGCTGCGTTAATGCATACTTAAGTGTTAGAGTTTACCTGGAAGGGCAGATGTCTCCTGCACCACTAACAACGTGATTATGGGGGATCGAACAAGATGGTGGAATAGAGGAGGGCATGGAGCTCACCTCCCCCGAGGAACACATCAAACACACATCCATGTGTGGCATGAGTCTCACGGAAAACTAACTGGAAACTGGCAGAAGGACTCCTGTACAAGCAAGGCTGTAAGGGGGTAGGAAAGGAAGAAAAGTGATCGGGTTTGGACCTGTGCCCCTGGGAGGGGACTCAGAGGAAAAGAGAGATGACACAGGCAGAGACCTGCTCTGGGCAGTGAGCGGTGAGAGCCGCAGACTGGGCACCTCTGTCCTGGCGTCCAGCACGGGGCAGGTGAGCCCCGAGGCACAGAGGAAAGGGCAGGTTGAAGGCTTCTCTGGTGCTGGCCAGGTTTGCGCCGGCTGCCTCAGCGCACGCTCCAGCCCCGCATACTCCACGTCACCGGGCAGCACGGGGTCTACGGCAGAAGACTCATGTGGGACCCAGAGGCCACTGGGACAGAGCCTGGACAGGGTGGTGGCAACCAGTGTTGGCACCCACTCAAGCAGTCCCCCCGAAGCCCAGAACTCTGACAGCAGCTGCTCCACCACAGCTCACAGCCCAGTGTGCACTGAGGCTCCACCCGGGCCCCATCCGCCCTGCAGTGCGGCCCTACAACGGGCAGGGGCGGCTGTGAGGGACAAAGGGGACTCTCGCCTGAGGCTTTCTCCACAGAGCCAGGGAACACGGCGGGCACCGCACAGGCCGTGCGTCAGAGACAACCCAGACCCCTGGCTGCAGCCAGCATGTGCCGACAGCCTGCACAGGCCCCCTTGCTTCAGCATCTCTGCCTCTGCAGCAAGGGTCGCAGTGTAGGGAGCAGGGAAAGCACACATGTACAGGGAACAGAGCCAGCCCAGGCCTGACCCTTGGGGCTTCTGCTCCAGCACCTTGGGGTCAGATCCCACCCCCAATAGGGCAGTGATGGCCACTGAGCAGAAGGGAAGTCTTGCTTCACACCCAGCTCTAGCTCCTCCAGCCCCAGCCCCACCCCTACCAAGGTGATAGCTTCCAGCACACCCTGAGGAAGACATGGCTTGTGTCCCCATCAGATCAACTTTCCCACCAAAGGCATTAGACACTCACAGTCTGTATAGGGCCAGTCCCTCATACGAACGTGGTCCCTTCAAGACCACAGTAGGAAACTGTTGCACCTAAATTCATAGAGGCAGAGGAATTGCTCTCAATTGAAATAATAAGAGAAAACCCCTGAAAAAAGTAATAAAACAGAAATAATTTATCAGATAAAGAATTGAAAGCATTGGTAATAAAATTGTTAAGTGAATTAGAGAAGAGAATACATGAGCACAGTGAGAGTTCTAACAAGGAACTAGAAAATATGAAAAAGACCCAATCAAAAATGAAGAATTCAATCACTGAAATCAAAAAGCACACTAGACAGAATGAATAGCAGACTAAGCAATGCAGAAGAACACTTAAGGGATCTGGAAGGTATAGTAAACAAATGTAAAAAAATTAAAAAAGGTAAGAGATCTCTGGATAACATTCGGCATACCAACATTCACATTATAGGGGGTCCCAGAAGAGAGAAAAGGGTATTGAAAATGTGTTTGAAGAAATTATGGCTGAAAACTTCCCAAATCTGAAGAAGGAAGGAAACGGATATCCAGATACAGAAGCACAGAGGGTCCCAAACAAGATAAACCCAAACAGACCCACACCAAGACATTATAATTAAAATGGCAAAAGTCAAAGAGAGAAGCCTAGAGGCAGCAGCAAGAAAAAAATAATCATATACAAGGGAATTTGCATAAGGCTACCAGCTGATTTCCCTGCACAAGCTTTGCAGGCCAGAAGAGACTGACATGATATATTCACAGTGCTGAAAGGGAAAAGCCTGCAACCTAGGATACTCTACCCAGCAAGATTTTCATTTAGAATCTAAGGAGAGAGAACTTCTCAGACAAACAAAAACTAAGAGTTCATCAATGCTAAATCTACCCCAAAGGAAATATTAAAGAATCTTCTCTAAGTGGAAAAGAAGTAAGAATCTACAGGAAAGGGAAAACTCCGTAAGGACTGAGGGATCAACCACTTAAATAAGCCAGTACGAAGATAAAAAGACAAGAAAAATGTAAAAGCAGCTATAACGATAATAAGCAGTTAAGTGATAAACATGAATATAAAGTATGACATCAGAGTCACAGAATGGGGGGAGGAGTAAAAAATGTCGATCTTCTAGAATATGAGGTTAAATGACTATCAGTTTCAAACAAGTAGGTAAAATTACAGATCAGCGTATATATAAGCCCCACGGTAATCACAAACCAAACCTCCAGTAGGCACACACAAACTAAAAGGAAAGGAAAACAGCATACTACTAAAGAAAATCGTCAAACCACAAGGGAAGAAACAGAAGAAATGAACAGAGAAGAACTAAAAAAGCAACTGGAAAACAAGGGAAAAAAATGGCAGTAAGTACATACCTATCAGTAATTACTTTAAACGTCAATGGACTAAATGCTCTGATCAAGAGACATAGGGTGGCTGATTGGATTAAAAAAAACAAGACCCTTCTCTATGCTGCCTACAAGAGACTTACTTCAGAGCTAAAGACACACACACTGAAAGTGAGGGGATGAAAAAAGGTATTTCATGCAAACAAATGACAAGACAGTGGGCATAGCAATACTTACCAGATAAAACAGACTTTAAAACAAAGGCTATAACAAAAGACAAAGAAGGGCATTATACAATGATAAAGGAACTCAATATAAGAAGAGGATGTTACACTCATTAACATATAGGCACCCAAGACAGAAGCACCTAAATATATGAAGCAAATACTAACAGACATAAAGGGAGAAACTGACAATAATACAATAATCTTAGGAGACTTTAACACCCCACTTACATCAATGGACAGATAATCCAGACAGAAAACCAGCAGTAAGGCAACAGTGGTCTTAAATGACACAACAGACTAGTTTGACTTAATAGATATCTACAGGACATTCCATCCATAAACAGCAGAATACACATTCTTCTCACGTGCACATGGAATGATCTCTAGTATAGATCACATGCTAAGCCACAAAACAATTCTCAAAAAATTGAAGACAGAAATTATATCAAGCGTTTTCTCCCAACCACAACAGTATGAAACTAGAAATCAGTTACAGAAGGAAAAATGGGAAAAGAACAAACACGTGGACACTATAAAAACCAGTGGGTCAGTGAACAAAGCAAAGAGGAAATCAGAAAATACCTCGAGACAAGTGAAAGTGGAAATACAACTCTCCAAAATCAGTGCAAGCAGAGGGAAGTTCACGGCAATACAGGCCTTCCTTGAAACACAAGAAAAATCTCATATAAACAGTCTAACCTACCACCTAACGGAATTAGAAAAAGAAGAATCAACAAAGCCCAAAATCAGGAGAAGGAAGGAAATAATAAAGATCAGAGAAAATAAATAAAATAGAGATAAAAAATAGGAAAGATCAGTAAAACCAAGAGCTGGGGTTTTTTTTGAAAAGATAAAATTGACAAACCTCTATCTAGCAAGGCTCACCAAGAAGAAAAGAGAGAGGGCCCAAAGAAGCAAAGTAAATGAAAGAGGAAAAATAACAACCAATACCACAGAGATAAAAAATCATAAAAGAATACTATGACAATAAATAGGACAACTTAGAAAAAATGGACAAATTTCTAGAAACATACAGCATGCCAAGACTGAATCAAGAAGAAACAATTTGAACAGACTGATCACTAGTAGTGAAACTGAATTTGTAGTTTTAAAAAACTCCCAGCAAACAAAAGTGAGGACTGGACGGCTTCACAGGGGAATTCTACCAAACATACAAATAAAAGCTAATACCTATCTTCCTCAAACTATTCCCCAGAATTGAAGAGAATGGAACACTCCCAAGGTCATTCTACAAGACTACCATTACCCTGATACCAAAACCAAAGACGATACAAAAAAAGAACATTACAGGCCAATATCTTTGATGAATATAGATGGAAAAATTCTCAACAAAATATTAGCAAGCCAAATCCAAAAGGATCATACACCATAATCAAGGGAGATTTATTCCAGGTATGCAAGGATGGTTCAGTACTCACAAGTCAATCAGTGTGGTACAACACGTTAATAAAAATCAAATGATCGTCTCAAAAGACACAGCAAAAGTATTTGACAAAATTCAGCATCTATTCATGATTAAAACTCTTACCAAAGTTGGTACAGAGGAAATATATCTCAACATAATCAAGAACATTTATGACAGACCACAGCTACCATCCTACTCAGCAGTGAAAAGACGAAAAAGCCTTTCCTCTAAATTCAGGAACAAGGCAGAGATGCCCACTCTTGCCATCAATTTAATATAGTATTAGAGGTCCTAGCCACAGCAGTCAGACAAGAAAAAGAAATAAAAGGCATCCAAATTGGAAGGGAAGAAGTCAAACTGTCACTATTTGCAGATGACGATATTTTATATAGAAAACCCTGAAGTCTCCACCAAAAAACTGTTAGAATAAATAAATTCTGTAAAGCTGCAGGATACAAGATTAATACACAGAAGTCTGTTGCTTTTTCTATACACTAATAATTAACTATCAGAAAGGGAAAGCAAAACAAAAAAGTCCTATTTAAAATCACATCAAAAAGCATAAAATACCTAGGAATAAATTAACCAAGAAGGTGAAAGATCTAGACACTGAAAACTATAAAACACTGATGAAGGAAACTGAAGATGATACAAAGAAATGGAAAGATATCCAGTGCTTTGGATAGGAAGAAATAATATTGTTAAGATGGTCATACCTCTCAAAGCAATCTAGAGGTTTAATGCAATCCCTATCAAGATACTGATGACATTTTTCACATAACTAGAATAATCCTAAAATTTGTGTAGGACCACAGAAGACCCAGAATTGTCAAAGCAATCCTGAGAAAAAAGAACAAAGCTGGAGGCATAACACTCGCAGACTTCAGACTGTACTATAAAGCTACAGTAATAAAAAGTGTGGCAATGGCACAAAAACAGACACACCGATCAGTGGAACAGTGAGCCCAGAAATGAACCCACGCACCTATGGTCAGTTAATCTACAACAAAGGGGGCAAGGATAAACAGTGGAGAAAAGACAGTCTCTTCAAAGCTTAACAGCAAAGGAAACCATCAATGAAACAAAAAGACAACCTACAGAATGGAAGAAAATATTTGCAAATGGTATGACCAACAAGGGGTTAATATAAAAAAAATATACAAACAGCTCATACAACTTAGTATCAAAGAAACAACCCTATCAAAAAATGGGCAGATGACCTGAATACAGGTCATCTGTGACCTGTGGCCAACAGGCACATGAAAAGCTGTCCAACATCACTGATTATTAAGGAAATACAAATAAAAACGACAGTGAAGTGTCATCACACTTGTCAGAATGGCTGTCATCAAAAAGTCTATAAATAAATATTGGAGAGAGTGTGGGGAAAAGGGAACTCTCATGCACTGTTGGTGGGAATGTAAATTGGTACAGTCACTATGGAAAACTGTATGAAGGTTCCTCAGAAAACTAGAAATAGAGCTACCATATGATCTAGCAGTTCCACTCCTGGGTATATATATATATGTAGAACAAAACAAAAACACTAATTTGAAAAGATACATGCACCCCATTGTTCATAGCAGCACTGTTTACAACAGCCAAGACATGGAGGCAACCCAAGTGTTCATCCACAGATGAATGGATAAAAAAGGTGTGATACACACACACACACACAGTGGATTATTATTCATCCATAAAAACAATGAAATTCTGCCCTTTGCGGCAACGTGGATGGACCTAGAGAATATTATACTTAGTGAAATAAGACAGAGAAAGACAAATACTGTATGATATCACTTATATGTGGAATCTAAAAACTAAAACGAACATATACAGCAAAACAGAAACAGACTCACAGATCTAGAAAACAAACTAGTGGTTACCAGTCGGGGGGAGGGAGCGGCCAGATGGGGTAGAGGATTAGGAGATACAGACTACTGTGTGTAAGATGGATAAGCAACAAAGATACACTGTACAGCACAGGGAATTACAGCCATCGTCTTGTAATAACTTTGAGTATAATTCATAAAAATCCCGAATCACTATGCTATACACTTGAAACTAAAATAAAATTGTAAATCAACTCTACTTCCAAAAAATCGTGACTGTTATTAGAAAAGGGACAGCTTTTTATTCACATTATGAAATTTTTTCTAAATATTTTGTCGGCCCAAATTTTTTGTGGTATAACTTTTATAACGCAAAAGAGAAGCAGGTCTAGGAAAGACGTCTGTCACTCAGCGGCTCCCTCTGCCCTGACCTCAGTTCCCATGTCTGCTCAGAAGCCTGGACGCCAGCTTTGCTTTTGTGCCCTGCTCGCCCGCAGCAGGACTCCTGCTTCCCCGGCTTCAGTCCCTGGGGCGGGGGGGGGGAGCCGCCCTCCAGGCCATCCACTTGCTCTGTGAGGTGCTCTGCCCCCTGCAGAGCTTTGCCTCTAGAAGCAGCGTGTGTTTCTTACGCGACACACACCTGGTGTCCCACAGGGCGTACGTAATAAGACAGGCCTGCCCTGGTGTTTTATAATTCACCTAATGCAGGACCAGGTCAGTCTGGTAGGTTACTGCAGTTACTTAAGGAACGGACATTAAAGTGGAGAATACTTTCCTACTGGGGGAGGTCGGAGGTGCATTCTGCCACCTCGTTTCCGGCACCGGGCACTGCACTCTGTACCGAAGGTGAGTCCGCTCTCGGGGCTTTGCTGCAGCGGACTCTGGCCGCAGCCCTCGCACCCCGTCCCGCTCCGCCCGGAACCCGTGGGGACCTCCGGGGCCGAGTTCTCTCAGACACACCACCTCCGGGCCTGAGACTGAAACCTCTGTCCAGGGCGCTGGCTTTCATTCAAAAGTATTACGGCAGTGTCCTTGTGTTAGTGACCAGTAAGTAATCTGATTGAATGAAAAAAGCTTTATGTTAGTTGTTGATGAAGTTAATTCATTTAACTTAGTGAATATTTAGCAAATACTTGCTGCTAACCAGGCATTTCAGGGACACAGAAATAAGAACGATACGGATCCTGCATTTACTTGAGGGGTGTAGCATCCTGTAGGAGTGACGAAGAGGATCCCCTCTGGGCCGTGTAGGCTGAGCCTGGGCACACGGCTTGGGGACTTCAGGACTCTGGGGGTTCAGCCCTCCGACCCGTCAGCTACCTTGCACCCGCGTCCTCTGCACCGGTGGACGAGGCGACCGTGAGCACTGGGGGAAGGGGCCGTGCGGAGGGTGCAGACCCAAGTGGGCAGGACAGGCCGCCTGCCTCGGGGGGCTCTGGACACGCCCCTCACGCTAGCAGCCGCGTCCACTCCCCGACATGTGTCCAGTCTGTTCTGGAGGCAGGCTGCCCCCTTCCTAGAGCTCATCACATTCTTTGCTTATAAATAGCAAAGGTGGAGCTTGGAGAGAACAGATAGTAGAGTTAAGAGATGCGAAGAGCTGAGGCTGAAAGACAAGGCCGGTATTTCAAAGACAACGATAAACCAGGAGAAAACGTGGGAAATGCCCTCCTGGAAAGAGCGCCGTTTTTTCACTTTTCTGAACACATGGACTTTGGGATCCCAGGAATGAGCACCTCCTGTGGGTTACGGTGTCTTGTTGACACATCAGAAAGATAACCGCGTCCCGCGTGCTATAAACCGATGGGCGTTGTGTATAATTTGGGGTGTAGGGCGGTGGGAAGCACATGCGCATTGATCTCTTCACCTGGGTAGGAGGAGTCGGCCTTTACCAGGAAGCGTATACAGGCCTTTCCTTCTCTAAACTTAGCCCAGAAGCCTCTACTACCCTTGGATTCCCCCCCCCCCGCCATTTTACTGTCAAATGCTCCAGTGAATAAATTCAACCAACATAATTTTTGCTAGCAAAGATGGTAAAAAGCCTCTGGGAAAGTAGGTTTTGAACAGAATTTTAACTTGTAACATGTCGACCGCACTTTGCATTGCACACCCCGCGTGGTTCTGGCCCTGGGAGAGCGAGTGTGTCCACTGCAGGCCCACCGGCTGTCATGGTCCAGCCTCTGCTCCTGCCCTCCCGCTTCCAGATAGTCTGCTTTATAACAGGTTTATAACAGATGACAGCACGCCCCAAGGAGAGTCACTCTCCGGAGAGGAATGGGGACAGTGGCCCCTTAATGCACCCGCGCTGCTCTGGGAAACAGAAGTAAGGCCGGGAGAAGCCGATGGGCCCCCTCGGTGGTGCAGAGCCCTTTACCAGCACCCGTCCCCCTGGACAGGCTTTCAGCCGCTGTTCACTTTGGGTGGGCCGTGCTCCTCTTGGCCGTTTTCTCTGAACAGCAGCGGACTTGCTCTCTGTCTGCTGCGTGCATGGGACGGGCCGTCTCCCTTTGTGTAGCATCTGGGACAGTGCCCCTGGAGCCTGACTGCACTGAGGTCTCAGAGCCTTTCCCTTGCGGGTAGATACCCTGTAGGGGACTCACTCCAAGAAACACCAACTATTCTGTTTCCAGATCATGTTGCGTAGACAACGTTCTAACAGGAACGTAGATAGTATTCTTTGGAGTCTTCTGACTGCTTAGGGGAAACATCATAAAGTGCTCTTTAAAGATGGCCGTTAGAGATGATGTTCCTGACGCGTGGGTACAAGTGTGCTGTTAGAAAAGCAGGTGTCACCTCCTCAAAGCTCTCACCCTAGACTCCCAGCTGACAGGATGGGGCTCAGAGCTTCCAAGGCTAAGGAATTAGGGGCCACAAGCGTCGTGGCGGGGCTGATGCTGGGGATCCACTGAGGAATCTACACTCCAGAGTCCACTGATAAAGGGTAAACTCGTTAGTAGAGACTTCGAGCAGATTTCAGTGGAAGAATTGAAACTGACATTTGCTAAGCACCTCCGGGAATGTTGCCAGAGAGCATGGAGATGGGAAAGTTTCTCCTGGTTTAACTGGATCATCTCCTGAAAGATCCTTTGCAGGGTATCTTCTAGTGTTTGAGTCTTTTCAGCTATCTCTAAAAGAAACTTTTCCCCTGTGACTCTTATGTAACATCACTAATAATGAAACTAGATTAAGGCATGATTATACCTAAACCTAATTTTCTTCGTTGCTTAACAGTTCATCTTTACATTAAAGTTTGTAAGATAGAATAATCCCTCCTTAATCTCAGAATTTGCACATCTCAAAACATTTGACTACCATGATCAAGTTCTTTTTTGACCCCATCACGTCAGGGTACGTCAAGTAAGACACGTTTAGTTTCTTAATCCCTCTTCTTATAGCACTGAGTATGTTTAGTTTAAGCTGTAGGGTCAGGACAATAGCTAAACTCCACTTACATTTTCCCTTCAAGCAGTTTAAACAAAACAGAGCTTTAAAAAATTCTTAAAATCTTAAATCACACCCTCAAAGTAATTGGAATTTCAGCCCCACATTCATTTTTGTCTTCTTCCTGCACGTTTTTTTTTTTCACTTCAGGGTGGGAATTTTATTAACATGTTGCAGTAGCCTTGTGTACTGATTTTCCTAAGATACTTTAATGTTGGACATTACCAGTAAGACTAACTTCTACTACTTTGGTATTCTCCAGTTGAACGGACAGGAGAGAGAGCAGTGCTGGCAACGTAGCAATAATGAGAACCACTGTGCCCGCGTGCTGGGTGCTTTGCCAGGTGCCGTGCTAAGCACGCTGCACACTTAGGTAACCTCTTCCTGCCCGAGGTCACACCGTGGTGAGCAGTAGAACCAGGATGCCAACTCAGGCCCTCCGACCCGTCCTGTGTGGACTGCTGGTCTCGTAAACTTCTCTTTCAGGTTAGGCCAGGAAGCTTTTGCTTTGGAAGTAGTTGCGTGCATGTTGCACTGTATCTCCCCTCTGCTCTTTCATAATTTTTGGTGACTGAGTTGCCTGGTACGCTGATGCTCAAAAGAAGATGCTGTTGTGTTCTCCGGGCAGGACATCACAGAGACAGATCTGAAAGGCCGCACATGCTAACTAGACCTGACAAGGTGTCAGCTGCCTTCCACGTAGTAGTGGTTTTATGGCAAAATAAGATTTGCTGAGTGAGAATGCACGAACGCAGGGCCAGCTGTGGTACCTCACCACACACCCACCGGCAGAAACCTTCTTTGCTTGCACACAGTAACAGGAATACGTGAGGAGAGCACGTCAGGGAAGCAGACCTAGAATACCTAGAATTCAGTGGCGCTATGGGACCTACCACACAGTTTCAGTAACAGGGTGGATGGCGACCCTGAATAACAGCCAAGTAAATAGAACCCCTCCGCCTTGGCTTGTCTGGCTGTTTACCCAGCGTGGCCTCTGCAGTAGCTGAGCGCTTTCGGGAAGAAAGCAGTGGCAGCGGGCACCTGGCTTCCCAAGGCTGAGGCCTCCCTTTTGTAAACGCGCTGATTTTTTCAGAGGGTGTGTACATGTTTAACGTGTGGGTGTGTTTGTTTAAGGCAGGCACGGAGCTTCAAAAGGCAAGATGTTTTGTAACCCAGAAATGTAACCGGTAAATGGAATGGTTGGATCTGACGATGAAGTTAGAATAAATGATCAGTAAACGGAGCACCCGTGGCTCCCCTTGCTGGGTTAGCCCCCACCCAGCAGGAAGCCCTGCAGGCAGGGACCCCAGAGGCAGAGCCATGTCTCCAGTGTGACAGGTATTAGCCCAGCCGAGGGGGCAAGAGAGTTCCTGAGTTCGAAGGAGGAAAGGGGTTTTACCTTCGGGCTGGCACCTCGTCCCCCCGAGAACTGACTGCACATAGTGGGGCCACCTTTAGCGAAAGGCGTGGGCAGCTGCAGCCTCGCAGCCCAGGAGACTTCAAAGGAGACACAGGTGAGCCAGCTGCCCCAGGCCCGGGAGAGACAGCTCTGGAATGAGCTCTGAGCTCGTAAAGTTCACTTCAGCCTCTTCAGACTGCCAGGCCAGCCTTTGTACTGGAATTCTTCGTCAGTCTGAGCCAAGTTTGACACATATAATTATTTCAGCATAAAAAGCAGCCGTGAACTATCACCATGGGCTTTAGAACCGAGGGTGGTGGTGGAGACATGCAGACTTCTCACTCGTTGCCCAGGCCGTGCGGATAACCCGATGTTTGGTAACAGGGGATGGAGCCACGGCAGCTGAATATGTAGGCGAATCACAGGCTCAGTAGTTCTGGTCACTTTTTTAAGTTGTGGTTAAGTGTATATAACATAAAATTTACCATTGCTGCCATTTATGGCCCTGTGCGATCATCACCGCTGTCCAGCGACAGGACTTTTCCATCGTCCCAGTGATAAACCTTTTTATCACAGCTGCTAACAGGTAGAAATGGATTGACTCTAGTTCCTTCTTCTGTTTCCATCTTTCCGTAGATAAACAGTTATCTCATAAAAAGCAGATGGCAAAAGCCAGAAAAAAGCAAAGCAAGCAATGGTTCATTAGCTGGGTAATTAGCTCGTGATTGTGTTGGATGATAATGTCCTAAATACTTAATCAAGACCAGACTTCTGAAGTTCAACTTGTGCAGAAAAATAAGCCACCTCATCCTTCAGCTCTTGAACCTTCGATCTGAAAGCTCTGATGGTTACTGTTAGCAGTTACGGAGCATTTTCCATGAGTTAATCCTTAGAACAATCCGGCCAAGTAGATGACATTATGCCATATTTTATGATCTTCAAACATTATATTTCACTCTACCAGTCTGCCTCTGCTCAGACTGCTTCTAGTAGAAGAACGGAGCCCCAGAGGTTACGTGACTGGTCTGAAGTCCCTAACCAGGTGGCTGATGGGGTAGCTCAAGCCCCTGCGCCAGTGCCTAAGGAAGAGTTACCTTTCCACTCTTTTCCTCCTTGGTAACCCTTCAGAGGAAGACATCGGGATAGTCAGGGAGGAGAATGGACTGAAATTTTGAATTATAAGATGCTGTGCAGAAGCAGGGAATGTTCCACTGAGCCTAAAACCCTAACCTGCCCAGCGCTTGCTCCTGCATGGCAGCTCCTCTGCTTTTCAGAGCTGGCTTGTTGTCCCCTAGATAAATGACACCTGTAGACCTTAAACAGAAACCCGACAGACATACCTTCATTTAAACCAAGTACTGGCGCTGCGTCTGAAATACAAGAGTATGGTTGCTTTCATCTCTGATTTTAAAAGAACTGGGCAGGGGTGGGTTACGTGTCCCGACCACCTCAGGCATTGAGGGCCTGGCCTGACGGGTGCCCAACCCATGCACCTCCACTGCACCTTGAGGCCCACAGTCAGAAGGGTGTTCCCTTCCCCGATCCCACCAGGAAGGAACCCATTTCAGGAGGACCCTGGAGCTGCTGGGGCAGTGTTCCCGCCCCCTCACCCTGCCCACCTCCCACTGCAGCGGCCAGGGCTGCGGGCGGAGCCGTCTCTCTCCCCGCTCGGGCCAGGGCCGCTCTCCTTTCCCCACCAGTGGGCTTGGACAGAGGGAATCTGATAGGAAAGCCTGCTTGTGTGTCACCTGTTTACTTTATCTGTGGGAAAGAAGACATGGTCATTTAAATGAAAAAAGAAGAAACAAAAATCACCTGCTTCTGGTCTAAACCGTGAGTCTAGAAAGTTGGTCCTTAATCAGACAGAAAAAGTTGGTCCTTAATCAGACAGAAATGTCAGTGTCCCCCGGGCATCGCTCAGTCCCTCTTCATAACATGTGAACCAATCTTTTCATCAACTGGCAATCTACTTGAAAGGAACAGAACCAACTTAGACTGACCAAGCAGAAAAGAAGTTTGGGGGAACAGTACAGAGGTCGCCACGGAGTCAAAGGGAGAAGCCGAAACACAGCTGAGAGCGCGTGGCTTCCGGGGCCGGTGAAGGGCGGGGACGAGCTCCTCGGGGTTGCCGGGTGCTGCGTTCAGCCGCCCCATGGTCCGCAGCTGCTCGTCCCTCCGCCCCGGGAGCAGGTCCTGGAGGGGTGCAGCGGGCGCGGAGCTGGGCAGCGAGGCCTGCCCCCCAGCTGCCGCAGTGCCGGGGCCTCCGAGCAGAAGCCCCTCCTGCCTCGCGACGCAGTCTGCGACCCTCGAGACCGTAACTCAGGGCCGTCAGGCCTTTTAGGGCAGCTGCCCCGTCCTTTGAGGTCCCGGAACACGTGGTTTGAGCAGAGCAGTCAGGACCAAAAGGTTCGGGTTTGTTCCAGTTTTTATCAGCGTATTTGCCTCTCTGGTAAAACGAGGAGGAAAACAAACTAAGTCATCCTCCGCAACTGCTGTGGCTCCAAGGAGGGCGGGCAGGTGGAAGCCCGCTGTCCCCCCTTCCGCGAGGACTCGGCCGGCAGGCCCGGCGCACCTGCCTTTCTTACATCGCTGTCCACGCTTCTCCTTTCAGGCGTGAAGCTGCCCTCGGTTTTGTTTTACTGTTTCGGCCCCCTGGCCCCCGACTCAGGTGATGTCCACAGAGAAACGTGTGTAAACTCACCCACTCGTGGACTCGGCACCTCCAGCCGGGTTCCCGGGGCTCCTGCGAAATTGCACGTCTCATCACCACCCTTTTAAGACTAAGACTTGAAGACAAAGGGGACGTGTTTGTCAGCTTTTTTAAAAACCTCAGAGTTCTTGGAATCTTTTTTACCATCCACATACATAAAAGCCAATTTCAATTTTTCTTATTCGTGGAACTGCCTGAAAACATTGTGTTTCTCTTAATTCTTTGTGCCAAAGTTAGTTCAGGTTGACACTTGCCAAACACTTCAATCTAATTAAAGCGAGGACACCGCAGCCATATTCCAGGAGAATCCCGGCCCCAGTAACTCCCCCATCCCTCTCGGTCTGGCTTCTCTTTACCAGTCACATCACACACACAATTACTGAACCATTCACCTCTGATGGGATTTTATTTAAAACTGCCCTGAGCGTGTTACATTCTTCCCGCGCTGCTGCCATGACTGCTGTTCTCTGAGACGCAGAAGTGGCTGGAGGTGGGCCTCGCCGGGGGCGTGTGCCCCTGAGGTGCGGCCGCGGAGGACAGAGCGGGGCCCTGTGAACGTGGGCAGCTTGTGGAGGGGACGTGACACTTCACAGGGACGCGAGGGCCAAGCTTGACTGCACGGGTTGGCTCCACCTCTAACGTGCTCCCCAGGGGGAGTGACCGGGTCCGTGGGTCCAGGCCTGGGCCTGCCCTGAGCTCTGCATTCCACCGCGGAGGGCACCCAAACGTCATGAGCGGTTGGTTCCCGGCGCTCTGTTCTCCCTCCAGACCCCAGACGCTCTGTGCGCTGCCCACCGGGTGCCTTGCCTAGGCCGCCCTCTCCACCGCAAAGGCCCTAGCTTGAGCCTGGGCCTTCCCCATCTCTCACGTTTCTGCAGGCCCCCATCTGCCCCACGGAGCCTTCGGAATCTCTGCCACACACGACATCCTTCTCCCTCTGTTCTCCCACTGGCTGCCATCTATGTGCTGTTAACACCCGAAGCTGACTCTTTCCCGAATGCTTTCAGGCATTCAGAAAAGTCACGTGAACTGTAAACACTCATATACTTGCCCTTTAGAGTCTACACTTAACATTTTGCTCTATCTGCTTTGTCACGTATCCATCTGTCCATTCCTCCATCCACCCATCATATATATGTATTTTCAAAACAAGGTGCAGACGTAAGTACGTTTTACCCCAGACGCTTCTGTGTGCGTATAACTAGAGTTCAGTGTTGGTTACGTAACATTTACATGTGGTGAAAGGCACAAATCCTTAACGTTCCATTTACTGAATTTTGACGAGCTATATACCTGGGTGTCACACACGGTCCAGACAGAGAACTTTCCCATCACACCAGGACCTTCTGGGTCGGTCACCATCCCCACTCCCGAAGGCAACCACCGCTCCAGTTTTTTTTGCCACGGCTTAGTCCGGACCTTCTTGGAAGTGAATATAAACGAAACAGGCAGCGTGTGTTTTGTGTGGGCCCTTGTGTGCAATGCACCGTGTCTGAGGCCCACCCGAGGTGTTGTCTGGGTCAGTAGTTCTTTCCTTCTCGTTGCTGGTGCCGTTCCACTGTGTGAAGACACCACGAACGTCCACCTGCAGCCTGGTAATGGGAGCTTGTGTCGTTCCACTTTAGGCTGCTGGGAACGTGCCTGCATTTCTCTCGGCTAATGCCTAGGAGGAAACAGCTGGGTCCCGGGGCAGGTGTGTGCTGAGCTTTATAGAAACCGCTGGACCTTTTTCTGAAGGGCTCTCGCATCTCACCCTCTGCCCCTGCTGGGCGACAAGCCATGGCGCCCAGGGCCTTGACTGCGTTTGCTGTCTTCAGCCCTGGGACTTCAGCCGTATCCCGGTGGAACATCATGGTGTCCCTCTGTGGCTTTTCCTTTTCCTGGATGACAGTGATGTTGTGTGTCTTCTCAGGGCCTGTTAGTTCCGTGTTTATTCAGATATCTTTTTTTGTGAAAGGTCTGCTCAAATCTTTCGTCCATTTTTTATTTTTACAAGTATTTTTATGATGAGTTGGAGTTCTTTATATTTTCTGGATACCAGTCCTGTGTGAGATATGTGTTGTGTCAGTATTTTCTCCCATTCTGTCATTGACCTGTTCATTTTTTTTTTAACAGTTTCTTTGCAAGGCGGGAAGTTTTAAATTTTGATGAACTCTAATGTATCTTTTTTTCTTTTATGGTTATTACCGTCCGTGTCCTAAGAGATCTTTGCCTACCTCAGAGTCACAAAGATATTCTGTGTTTTCTTCTAGACACTTAATAATTTTAGCTTTTACAATTAGGTCTGTGCCCATCTCACATTAATGGTTATGTACGGTATGTGACAGGGGTCAAGGTTAACTTTCCCCACATGGCTGTCCAGGTCCACACGGTGTACTTCTGTGATTGTGTCCTTCCTGCCCTCATACTGTGACTTGGCCTGGTCCTTCACACAGTGAACACTCAAGGCATGTTAACTGAATTGCACTGACGATTTAGAGGAAATAGGGACTCCGGTAATCTTTTAATGTCTTGGTGTTGGAATCCATTTTATAGGATCCATCCCCCAAATTAAATACTGGTGAGAGAGCCCTGTTCAACCTTGAGTTAGCATTACCTGCCAGGAGCACAGGCCGGGGCCACAGGGTTCATTGCACGAATGTTGTCTTTGGCTTCTTGAGTGAAGAGTGGAGATCAGTTCAGCTTTTTACTGAATTGCTACTATATGCCAGAGAGGATGCCTCACTGCTTTCCAATACAGCTTCTTATTCTAGCTTTATTGAAACCTTGTATGTCAGATGAGGAAATTTGAGAACCAGACATTAGGAGTTCTCCAAGACAGGCCGGTCTGGAGGAAAGCCAGTAACTTGTGTCTGATATAAGACTTCTGCAAGACGATTAACAGCTGAATGATTTTAAAGTGCACAGGACTTGATAATAACACTTGGCAGGCAATTAAACATATTAAATTCTGAACCAGCCCAAAGACAGCTGAAAAATTAAGTCTTCTGACATCACTCCAAGTGTATAGTAATATGTGCAAAATAAAAACCCCCGGGAAACATATTTGGCTCTAAATCTCTAAGCTAAGAGTTTGATTAGATAGTAAAAAAAGGCATTAAAACAAGAAATAGCTTCGGGGCCCATGCACTGCCCAGGACTTTTTGAAACGTCCTCACAGTCAAGCTCGCGGTTCACAAAGCCGAATGTCCCCTGACCGTGCAGATTTGATGTATGTCTTGGTCCCTGTGTACTGTCTGTGGAGAATGAGCCGGCTGATCTTTTCTTCGTCCGCAGGCATGCTTCAGAAGTGTCCTTCTATCGATGACTTCGTAAATGCCCTTGTTTCCGACCTGGATATGGACTTGGAAACTTTCCTCGTGGATTCTAAATGATGGGGACACCGTGAATCCTTTAAGTCAGTCACGGAGATATCAATTTTGTTGTAAATGCTACAACTTTGAACGTTTGTTTCTGATTTCAGCATTCAATTCTGTAATAACTTATGAAAAACCTCAAACCAGTGGAACTTGGAATAAATAACTTTTTAAAATTATGCTGGCTTTTAGCCTGTTTGTTTGGCAGATTTTTGAACATAAGGAAATCCATTCAGTGAGCAAGTGCAAACCAGAACACAGAGGTGTTAGCGTCAGGGGCCAGACACCCTCAGCCCAGCCCCGCTCCTGGTGAGCTTTTCCCTGTCCGATGACCTTTACTTGGTTAGAGACATAATAAAAAGCAAAATTATTTCAGTTCGAAGCAGTCTTCAGAAAGATTACACATATAGTTCCTCTGCATGATTTCTTATAGGTGGCTTTGAAAATGGAATAGTCAGTTACAGTGACCGAGAAACCAAGTGTCGTTTCCAAAGTATTTGTAATCGATTGTGTTGGCTTTTCCTGTGTGTTTAGGAATATACTATACAGATGGACTCAGAACAGAGGGCACCTGAACTCACACTTTTCTGACCTGACGATGAATATACAAAAATAAGTGCAGGTACAATTAGTAAATGATGTGTCAGGTCCAGTGACTGACAAATACGGAAACTGGGATTCAAACCCTGTCCTTACCCTAAACACTATTGCATTATTGCATACTGTATCACCATGTGTTAATAACAGAAAAGAAAGACACCGTTTAATAGGCTTTTCACACCTTCAAAGTCAAGAATTTAATTACAGGCTTTCATTTAAAATGACACCTGCTAGTGGCCTCTTCCTGCTTCTCCCTAAAAGACCAGTGATGATGCAAAAAGGCAGGATTAAAAATCCCCAAAACTAGGACACATGTCCAACCTACTCACAGAATCTGCAGGAATTTCTACAAGCTAGAAACAGACGAGACAGGATAAAGAAACGTCAGTGACGCACGCATGCCGGGTCCACCTGGATGCTGGGGTGAGGGGAGGGGCGACCCTCCGTTCTCTCCCCACCTCCTGCCCACACAGGTAACACGCTGTGTGCACCAGCCAGGGAGCCGCGGCCCCGCGAACCTCCCGTGGGGCTTCCGCGTCAGCCACACGAGGCCTGTTCTCCTCTCCCAGCTCCTCCCCGTTTGGCTCTCTCAGTCTGTGAACACGTGGAAACCACAGTGCAGAGAATCCTTGGGCGGGAAGGAGGGGAGGCCTGCAGCAGTCGCTCCCCCGTGGGAGGTGTGGGGTGATGCCGCAGGGACAGCCGGGTGCCAGCGCCCAGGGCAGAAGCGGCTGCTTCCGTCCCCACCCACACGGTCTGTGAGCTGAGGGAGGCGACGCTCTTGCTGACACAGACGCTAACTCTCATCTGGGAAACGGACCCGGAGAAACTGACACCAACCTGCCGTCCGTTACAGGTAAGTCTGAAAAGGTGCTTTAACAGCTCCAGGTGTACCGAGCCACCAGCCCCTGGGCCTTTATCCTCCCTTTTCAGCTGAGGGTGAGTGAGCAGAAAAGGAAATCTGTGCGGAGCTTCAGAAAAAGGAAGGGAAGACGCGGGAAGATCCCAACTTTGAACACTATTCTTAAAAGGAACTAAGGCACACTGTAGAAAACATCTCTGCCATTCTTAGTGAGACTTGAGAAAACACGGTATTTATGAAGCCGAAAGCCATAAAGAAAGAACAAGCGGAAATTTAAAATAGGCGAATCTAAAAAAGAAGACAGGCAGAATAAGAAAAAAAGAAATGCAGAGAAACTGAAACATAGTGCAGTGATTTAAAACATGATCAAAGCAGAAAAGACCAAAACTGCCAAGGAGAAATGAGAAGCATCTCACTCAGAGTGCAGGTTAAATTCAGGGACACGGTGAAAGCCGGCAGCCAGGAAGCAGCGCAGAATCCCGGGGACAAAGCCAGGACAGCTGGAACAGAAACAGCAACAAAACCCAAATTCTCGTGTCCTCCTGTGTTCCCAGTGCTCAGAACAGTGACCAGCACATAGCAGGAGCTCTGGTGAAGACATGCTAGTCAATGAACTTAAGGAAACTTTTGATGTGTAATTTAAAAGGGAATCCTTGATGGCTGCCTAACAATGAGAATGCGCTTAATGCCGCTGAACGACACACAATTAAAAATGGTTAAAACAGTAAAGTTTTTGTTATGTATGATTTACCACAATTTTTTAAAGCAAAGTAAATAAATGCAAGCAAGAGAGAGAAGAGAATCCTGCATTCTAGATCAAAACGAACAAAGAAAACAGTAAAAAGAGACCCCCACACACACCTAGACAGACTCTGCCTTTCATTTTGAGAACTTAAATATAAATACAATTAAAATTATAAGCCAACTGATCCCAAACTGGGCATTTCCCAGGGGTTGTTAGTGTTCCACGAACTCAAAAGGGTCCCAGTGTTAAATACATTTGTAAAATACAAGTGAGCTCTGTGTTTCACCATATGCACATCAGCAGTCCTGCACTCACAACGCCTATCTCCCAAACGTGTTTGATGAGGGGGCCCCCCGCTTTGTTGGAGGACCTACTGATGACATTTGTCAGAACACTGGGGACTAACTGTTGAAAGCATCCAGCTAGAAACAACAGGCTTACACAGAAAGGAACAAAGCGGACAGCGCTCCCAGAATTCAGCTGTTCATCGCTGTGAAAGCCAAAGGACGGTGAAAAAACGTTTTCAGAGGTAAAGGCTGAGATGCAGAATGGCGTTCTCAGATATGCGAGGGCTCAGGAGACATCTCAGCTTTGTACCTTTCTTTAAAAATCACTAGAAGAATAAGTAATTTCGATCGAGTCAAAGCAAAGGAAATCCCTAAGGAACTTGTAAGAATTCTGAGGGGTCATTGCCTCTTTTCTCAACAACAGCTGGATAAATCATAACAGCAAATTATTTTACTATGAATGCTTTCCCTTATGATGGGAATAAGCCCACAACACACAGCAGTTCCTCTGGGAAAAATTCTCTCCAGTACTTTACGGTTTACCAGCAGCTTCCAAAAATCCAGTTTAAACTACTTATGTGCTAAAAATAATAATAATCATCTAGAGAAAGAACTGGAGGATAATGAGTAAAATGTTAATGTGCTTGTCCTTAGTGTTGAGATTTTGGCCTTTTATTTTTCTTCTATTTCCAAATTTTAAAAAAAATAGGCAATGTGTTCATTTTAATATAATTTAAAATTTACAAAAAGTTTCATCATGACAGAGCTAAACTTAAAAGCGTGTTTCCAGTTCTGAAGGAATGCTTGGCTGATGTAAGCAAATTCAGAAAATGCTTCTGAGACATTCAGGGAACAACCCGTACAGTCAGAAACTTCACTAATACCCAAGGGTTAGCGTGATTTGCTCAAAGCGACTGAGATAAAACATGAATAGCAGTAGTGCTTGACATTCATTTAGCATTTTTCAGTTCACAAAGAACTTTATCACGTGGTCATCTCAGGTGCGACCCATCACCCAAGAGATAACAGGGCGCAGGCAGTGTCAGGACTCTGTTGCCACAGTGGGGCAGACAGGCTGGCGATGCGTTGGCTGCTGAGCTGGTCACGCCGATGCAGGACTCCTGGACTGTGCCCCCTCCCCTGCACACGGGTCTTCAGGAGAGGTTGTGGATCTCCTGCAGGGGCTCAGGTGCACATTCAGACAGAGCGCTGGGTGGTTACAGGGCCCACTGGGCCTGAGGTCGCGCGTGGTCTTTCTGCTTGAGGAAGCCTGTGCCCGTGGACAGACAGACGATGAGACATCACAGCACCAGACCAGGAGGGACGAGGGGTGGGAGGAGAGAGAGGAGAGGCCATCTGGAAAAAGTCTTCCACAGAACTTGCCATCCACCGGGTGGTGGCAGGTGGCAGGGTGGCACCTTTGTACTCTTTAAATCGTGACTCGATGTTTTTAGAAAACCATGTGGGAAGCAGCGCTAGGACAAGCCTGTGGTGGCCATTGGGACGGTCCTTTATGATAAACTGCTTAATTCGCATCCTTTGAGTAAGACTGTCCAGCAGTGATGAGCTGTTCTCCAGGCCCGTTTCTCCCTCTCACCGACAGAGAAACCAGCAGGACCGTGTTAGGTGCCCTTCTGCAATCGCAACGCACTGGGCCAAGGGTAACTGCTCTCCACAGGCACCCGATCTATTTATTATTTCCTCCAACCTTATGTTTATTTTCCTATTCATTTTCTTATGTCTTGGGTTAATTAATTTTTAATTTTCAGCCTTTCTTTTCTCAGATGTGCATCTCAGTCTATAAACTTTCTTCGAAGTACTGCTTTAATTACATCCCAGAAGTGTTCACATGGAGTATTTTCATTATTATTCTATTCAAAATATCTAATGTAGTCTAATGGGTAATTTAGAAGTGTATCTTTATTGCATTGTGGTCAGAGTACATATTCTGTACCATTTCAGTCTTTCGCAATTTATTGAGACCCACTTTAGGGCCCTGGTCAATACCGACTGTAAACATATTAGATGTGCTTGGGAAGAACGTGTATTTTTTAGTTGTTATGTGCAAGGTGCGTTTTCTTCATCTTTTGTCTGCTTCATCTGCTTTAAAACATCTGAAAGATGTATCAAAAATCTCTTGCCATAATTGCATATTTATCTATTTACTACTGTAATTTGGTCAGTTTTCGCTTTATAGATTTTGAGGCCATACTGCTAACTACAAACAAATTTAGAATTCTTATATCTTCCTGGTAAATTTTTAAATTATTATGATGTGATTCTCTTTATCTCTCCTTGTACCTTTTAGCTTAAAACCTATTTTGCCTGATTTATTATAACTACACAAGTTCTCCTTTGTTTAATATGCATGACATATTTTCTGTTCCTTCACTACCTCATTATTTGGTGTGTCTTTTATACATGCCATGTTGCTTCTTATTCTGATATTCTTTTTTTTTTGCGGTACACGGGCCTCTCACTGTTGTGGCCCCTCCCGTTGAGGAGCACAGGCTCCGGTCCCACAGGCCCAGTGGCCATGTTTCACGGGCCCTGCCGCTCCGCGGCATGTGGGATCCTCCCGGACCTGGGTACGAACCCGTGTCCCCTGCATCGGCAGGCGGACTCTCAACCACTGCGCCACCAGGGGAAGCCCTGATCTAGTTTTAAAAAACTGTTTTCCGTGGGGTAGTCCAAATGCCTAATCCACCATTACCAGAAACCTATAATTCTGTTCCTCTAAGATCTAAACATAGAATTACCGTACGATTGAGCAATTCCACTCCAAGTTTTATACCCAAAGTTATTGAAAGCAGGAACTCGAATTTATATTTGTGCACCAATGTTCATTGTAGCATTATTCACAATAGCCAAAAGGTGGAAACAACCTAAATGCCCATCAACAGACAAATGGGTAAACAAAATATGGTGTATCCCTATAATGAAACATCACTTGACCATAAAAAGGAATGAAGTTCTGGTACCTGCTACAACATGGATGAAACTCAAAAACTTACGCAAAGAAGCCAGACACAAAAGGACAAATACTGTATGATTCCACTTACATGAAATATCTAATAGGCAAATTCATCACAGACAAAAATTAAACTAGAGGTTACCAGGGGCTGGGGTGGGGTAATGGAGGAATTATCATAGAGTTACAGAGTTTCTGTTTCAAGTGATGCAAAATTCTTGAAAATAGAGAGTGGTGATGTTTGCCCAACAATATGAATGTAATTAACGCCACTGAATTGTACACCTAACAATGGTTAGAATGGGAAATTCTGTGTTGAAAATACTTTATCAAAATGTTACACAGCGACTGGTCCAAGATGGCGGAGGAGAAGGACGTACGCTCACTCCCTCTTGCGAGAGCACGGGAATCACAACTCACTGAGGGACACGCATCGACAGGAGGACACTGGGACTCCCCAGAGACGCCCCACACCCGAAGACAAAGGAGGAGCCACCACGAGACGGTAGGACGGGCGCAATCACAGCAAAATCAAATCCCATGACCGCTGGGTGGGTGACTCACAGACTGGACAACACTTAGACCACAGAAGTTCACCCGCTGGAGTGAAGGTTCTGAGCCCCACGTCAGGCTTCCCAACCTGGGGGTCCAGCAACGGGAGAAGGAATTCCTAGGGAATCAGACTTTGAAGGTTAGCAGGATTTGACTGCAGGACTTCGACAGGACTGGGGGAAACAGAGACTCCACTCTTGGAGGGCACACACAAAGCAGTGCGCACATCGGGACCCAGGGGAAGGAGCAGTGACCCCATAGGAGACTGAACCAGACCTACCTGTTAGTGTTGGAGGGTCTCCTGCAGAGGCGGGGGGGTGGCTGTGCCTCACCGTAGGACAAGGACACTGGCAGCAGAAGTTCTGGGAAGTACTCCTTGGCATGAGCCCTACCAGAGTCCACCATTAGCCCCACCAAAGAGCCCAGGTAGGCTCCAGTGCTGGGTCGCCTGAGGCCAAACAACCAACAGGGAGGGAACCCAGCCCCACCCATCAGCAGACAAGCTAGCTGAAGTTTTACTGAGCTCTGCCCACCAGAGCAACAGCCAGCTCTACCCAACACCAGTCCCTCCCATCAGGAAGCTGGCACAAGCCTCTTAGATAGCCTCATCCACCAGAGGGCAGACAGCAGAAGCAAGAAGAACTACAATCCTGCAGACTGTGGAACAAAAACCACATTCACAGAAAGACAGACAAGATGAAAAGGCAGAGGGCTATGTACCAGATGAAGGAACAAGATAAAACCCCAGAAAAACAACTAAATGAAGTGGAGATAGGCAACCTTCCAGAAAAAGAATTCAGAATAATGATAGTGAAGATGATCCAGGACCTTGGAAAAAGAATGGAGGCAAAGATCAAGAAGATGCAAGAAATGTTTAACAAAGACCTAGAAGGATTAAAGAACAAACAAACAGACATGAACAATCCAATAACTGAAATGAAAAATACACTAGAAGGAATCAATAGGAGAGTAACTGAGGCAGAAGAACAGATAAGTGACCCGGAAGACAGAATGCTGGAATTCACTGCAGTGGAACAGAACAAAGAAAAAAGAAATGAAATGAAGACAGAAATGAGACCTCTGGGACAACATTAAATGCAACAACATTCGCATTATAGGGGTCCCAGAAGGAGAAGAGAGAGAGAAAGGACCTGAGAAAATATTTGAAGAGATTACAGTCGAAAACTTCCCTAACATGGAAAAGGAAATAGCCACCCACGTCCAGGAAGCGCAGAAAGTCCCATACAGGATAAACCCAAGGAGAAACACGCCAAGACACACAGTAATCAAACTGGCAAAAATTAAAGACAAAGAAAAATTATTGAAAGCAGCAAGGGCAAAATGACAAATAATATACGAGGGAACTCCCATAAGGTTAACAGCTGATTTCTCAGCAGAAACTGTACAAGCCAGAAGGGAGTGGCATGACATACTTAAAGTGATGAAAAGGAAGAACCTACAACCAAGATTACTCTACCCAGCAAGGATCTCATTCAGATTCAATGGAGAAATCAAAAGCTTTACAGATAAGCTAAGAGAATTCAGCACCCCCAAACCAGCTCTATAACAAATGCTAAAGGAACTTCTCTAAGTGGGAAACACAAAAGAAAAGGACCTACAAAAACAAACCCAAAACAATTAAGAAATGGTAATAGGAACATACATATCAATAATTACCTTAAACGTGAAAGGATTAAATGCTCCAACCAAAAGACACAGGCTCACTGAATGGATACAAAAACAAGACCCATATATATGCTACCTACAAGAGACCCACTTCAGACCTAGGGACACATACAGACTACAAGTGACAGGATGGAAAAAGGTATTCCATGCAAATGGAAATCAAAACAAAGCTGGAGGAGCAATACTCATATCAGATAAAACAGACTTTAAAATAAAGAATGTTACAAGAGACAAGGAAGGACACAACATAATGATCAAGGGAACCAAGAAGAATCCAAGAAGAAGATATAACAATTATAAATATGTATGCATCCAACATAGGAGCACCTCAATACATAAGGTAATGGCCTAACAACTATAAAAGCGGAAATCGACAGTAACGCAATAATAGTGGGAGACTTTAACACCTCACTTACACCAATGGACAGATCATCCAAACAGAAAATTAATAAGGAAACACAAGCTTTAAATGACACAGTAGACCAAATAGATTGAATTGATATTTATAGGACATTCCATCCAAAAACAGCAGATTACACTTTCTTCTCAAGTGCACACAGAACATTCTCCAGGATAGATCACATCTTGGGTCACAAATCAAACCTTGGTAAATTTAAGAAAATTGAAATTATATCAAACATCTTTTCTGACCACATGCTATGAGATTAGAAATCAATTACAGGGAAAAAAATGTAAAAAACACAAACACATGGAGGATAAACAATACATTACTAAATAACCAAGAGATCACTGAAGAAATGAAAGAGGAAATAAAAAAATACTAGAGACAAATGACAATGAAAACACGATGATCCAAACCCTATGGGATGCAGCAAAAGCTGTTCTAAGAGGGAAGTTTATAGCAATACAATCCTACCTCAAGAAACAAGAAAAATCTCAAATAAACGATCTAACCTTACACCTAAAGTAACTAGAGAAAGAAGAACAAACAAAACCCAATGTTAATAGAAGGAAAGAAATCATAAAGATCAGAGCAGAAATAAATGAAATAGAAACAAAAAAATCAATAGCAAAGATCAATAAAACTAAAAGTTGATTCTTTGAGAAGATAAACAAAATTGATAAACCATTAGCCAGACTCATCGAGAAAAAGAGGGAGAGGACTCAAATCAATAAAATTAGAACTGAAAAAGGAGAAGTTACAACAGACACCGCAGAAATACAAAGCATCCTAAGAGACTACTACAGGCAACTCAATGCCAATAAAATGGACAACCTGGAAGAAATGGACAAATTCTTAGAAAGTTATAACCTTCCAAGACTGAACCAGGAAGAAATAGAAAATATGAAGAGACCAATCACAAGTAATGAAATTGAAACTGTGATTAAAAATCTTCCAACAAAGAAAAGTCCAGGACCAGATGGCTTCACAGGTGAATTCTATCAAACATTTAGAGAAGCGCTAACACCCATCCTTCTCAAACTCGTCAAAAAGTTGCAGAGGAACAAACACGCCCAAAGTCATTTTACAAGGCCACCATCACCCTGATACCAAAACCAGACAAAGATACTACAAAAAAAGAAAATTACAGACCAATATCACTCATGAATACAGATACAAAAATCCTCAACAAAATACTAGTAAACAGAATCCAACAACACATTAAAAGGATCATATACCATGATCAAGTGGGATTTATCCCAAGGATGCAAGGATTCTTCAATATACACAAATCAATCAGTGCGATACACCGTATTAACAAACTGAAGAAGAAAAACCATATGATCATCTCAATAGATGCAGAAAAAGCTTTTAACAAAATTCAGCACCCATTTATGATAAAAACTCTCCAGAAAGTGGGCACAGAGGGAACCTACCTCAACATAATAAAAGCCATATACGACAAAGCCACAGCAAACATCATTCTCAATGGTGAAAAACTGAAAGCATTTCCTCTAAGATCAGGAACAAGACAAGGATGTCCACTCTCGCCACTATTATTCAACACAGATTTGGAAGTCCTAGCCACGGCAATCAGAGAAGGAAAAGAAATAAAAGGAATACAAATTGGAAAAGAAAAAGTAAAACTGTCACTGTTTGCAGATGACATGATACTATACATAGAGAATCCTAAAGATGCCACCAGAAAACTACTAGAGCTAATCAATGAATTTGGTAAAATTGCAGGATACAAAACTAATGCACAGAAATTTCTTGCATCCCTATAAACCAACGATGAAAACTCTGAAAGAGAAATTAAGGAAACACTCCCATTTACCACTGCAACAAAAAGAATAAAATGCCTAGGAATAAACCTACCTACGGAGCCAAAAGATTTGTAGGCAGAAAACTATAAGACAATGATGGCTCAATAACAAAAAAACAAACAACCCAATCCAAAAATGGGCAGAAGACCTAAATAGACATTTCTCCAAAGAAGACATACAGATGGCCAAGAAGCACATGAAAAGCTGCTCAACATCACTAATTATTAGAGAAATGCAAATCAAAACTACAATGAGGTATCACCTCACACCAGTTAGAATGGGCATCATCAGAAAATCTACAAACAACAAATGCTGGAGAGGGTGTGGGGAAAAGGAACCCTCCTGCACTGTTGGTGGGGATGCAAATTGATACAGCCACTATGGAGAACAGTATGGAGGTTCCTTAAAAAACGAAAAATAGAACTACCATATGACCCAGCAATCCCACTACTGGGCATATACCCTGAGAAAACCATAATTCAAAAAGACACATGCACCCCAACGTTCACTGCAGCACTATTTACAATAGCCAGGACATGGAAGCAACCTAAATGCCCATAGACAGACGAATGGATAAAGAAGATGTGGTACATACATACAATGGAATATTACTCAGCCATAAAAAGAAACGAAAATGAGTCATTTGCAGAGATGTGGATGGATCTAGAGACTGTCCTACAGAGTGAAGTAAGTCAGAAAGAGAAAAAGCAAGTATCGTATATTAGCGCATATATGTGGAACCTAGAAAAATGATACAGATGAACCTGTTTGCAGGACAGAAATAGAGACACAGATGTAGAGAACAAACGTATGGACACCAAGGGGGGAAATTTGTCAGGGGTGGTGGTGGTGTGATGAATTGGGAGATTGGGATTGACATGTATACACTGATGTGTATAAAATGGATAACTAATAAGAATCTGCTGTATAAAAAAATAAAATAAAATTCAAAAATTCAAAAAAAAGTTATATAGTTAATTATGCAATATGCCAAAAAAACACTGAATTATATACTTCCTATGGGTAAATCTTATGGTATGTGAATTATATCTTAATAAAGCTGTTTAAAAAATAAATCTATAATTATGCTTTATCAATATTTATCTCCTTACTACACTGTGAAGCCAGATGTGTATCCTTTCATCTTTATTTATTCAGTAAATGATAGAGTGCCTTGTATATGGCAGCCCAGCTGGCTGCATCTTTATCAAAGCCTTACTGATCAGCAAATTCTTGCTAAATGATCTCTTGCCATAATAGCTTTCTTCCTGACAGTGGTAGATATGTGTACTTCCTTCCTCTACTCTGTGGGTAACAGGCTCCACAACACAGTGTTTGACTGGAAGTGTAACTGTTTCTGTATATGATGAAACAATTCCATTTTGTTATGAAATTATAACTTCCTGAAAGTACCTAGTACATATTAATGCTCATAATTCTTATTTCCCTCCCTTTTCAAGGTACGTAACCACTTTTTATTTAGTTTTAACACCTTCAGAAATAGATGAAATATTGTCACATAGAGAAAGTTAGAATGAAGACTGATTTTCCCTTGCTCTGCAAACTAACTCTGTCAATTTATCTTCTTCCTACACGATTTTTAGAAACATAAACACCTTATTTGTTTACTCACTTGACTGCAAATGATAGAATGCAAACTTGAACTACCTTGAATAAAATGGATGATTTCTTATAAAGATACTGCTAGAATGTCTCCAAGCCACCTGTGTACAGTCAGCAATAGTTAGGGTGCTCTGGCTGCAAGTAACATAATTCTAGAATCAAACTGGGTTAAACCACAAGGGAAAAAATTGTCATGCCACATGGTTATGGGTGATCAAGTGAAAACCGCCCTAAAATATTTCATCTTCATATACTGAAAAATTGGCCACTTCAACTCTCACCGTTGAACCGCTACAGGTGGGACATTCAGAGCTGTACCTGCTTACTCTCCTTATGAAAAGGGTCCTGGGCCCCTATCTCTTAAAAGAAGGGGTGTTTTCTAGAAGTTGACATTTCCCTTCCCTAACTGATTGATGTATTTCCAAGTACTGTATATCAAAAGGGTTTGGAATGGGATTTAGAAACTCCAAGCTTAGGACTTGAGTCAGTTCAGCTTCTTTGAGGAGTAGATGTTGAGACAGGAGATGCACTGGAGGAAATGTCTGTAAAGGATAAACAGGAGGTAGCAGAAGGAGGCAGGAAGTGCCTTTAGACACTGATGCAGGTCTGTCTGACCCCTGTGAAAGAAGAGGGGTGGAGAAGGAGTATCAGGCAAGAAGAGTCTCAGCACAGCTCTGAGAAAGTTTCAGGCAGGCCAGTGTGGAGTCCCCCAGGTCAAAACTGCCCGTTAGATGGGTTCTGCGTCCCAGAGAAATTACCCAGCATTCATATGGAAATGGACTCCCAATAACCAAAACCATCTTGAAAAAGACAAAGTAGGAGGACTCACACTTCCCAATTTCAAAACTTACTACAAAGCTACAGTAATCAAGACAGTGTAGTACTGGCATAGGGACAGATATATAGATTGACAGAATAGAATTGAGAGTCTAGAAGTAAAGCTTTGCATTTACGGCCAATCGGTTTTTGACAAGGGTGCTAAAACAATTCAATGGGGGAAAGAATAGTCTTTTCAACAAATCAGAACAGCTGGATATCCACACACAAAAGAATGAAACTGGACCTCTACTTCACACCATATACGAAAATGTACTCAAAATGGATGACAGTCCTAAATGTAAGTGCTCAGACTACAAACATAACTGTACATTTTTATGACTCTGGGTTAGGTAGTGGCTTCTTAGATATGACACCAAAAGCACAAAAGAGAAAGGAGTAAACTGAACTGCATCAGAATTTTAAACTTTTCAATTTTGCTATAAATTAAACCAACAAGAAAGTGAAGAGACAGTCCACAGACTGGGAGAAAATATTTGCAAATCCTATCTCTGATAAGGGGCTTGTATCCAGATATATAAAGACATTTTATGATTCAATAATAAAAGACAACCCAATTAAAAATGAGCAAAGGATTGGAATACGCATTTCTCCAAAGAAGATATACAAATAGCCATCCAAGTAGGTATACAAATCAGCACGTGAGAAATGCTCAAAATAGTTAACCACCAGGGAAATGCAAATCAAAACCGCAGTAACACCATCTCACAACCAACAGGACGGCTACAATAAAAAAGACAGTAACAAGTGGTGGAGACGATGTGGAGAAACTGGAACCCTCATATATTACTAATGGGAAGGTAAATGGTAAAGCTGCTTTGGAAAACAGTTTGGTAGTTACTCAAAAAGTTAAACATGGAGTTATTATATGACTCGGAAATTCCACTCCTAGGTATATACCCAAGAAAATGAAATATGAATATATTGAGTATATCAAATATATTTGGTATTTTTATGAATATAACCCATTCATATATATATATATATATGTGAAATATGTCCACCCCAAAATCTGTACATGAATGTTCACAGAAACTTTATTCATAAGAGCCAAAAAGTGGAACCAACCCACAGTTCATCAACTGGTAAGTGGTATATCCATACAGTGGAATATTATTTAGCAGTAAAAGAAAACAAAGTATTGTCACATGCTACAACATGGATGAACCTTGAAAATGTAATGCCAAGTGAAAGAAAGACCACAAACTGTGTGATTCCAATCACATAAAATGTCCAAAATAGGCAATTCTATAGAGACAGAAAGTAGATTAGTGGTTGCCTGGGGCTAGGTGTGGAGGAAATGGGGAGTGAGTGCTAATAGGTACGGAGTTTCTTTTAGGGAAGATGAGAATGTTCTAGAATTAGTGATGATGGTTGCATAAATCTGTGAATATACTAAAACCCATTGAATTATACACGCGAAATGACTGAATTTTGTGGTACGTGAATTATACCTCTATTAAATTGTTCAAAATTTAAAAAGAAATGGTCCATGCTCAATCATTGATTGGAGGAGCCCAGGGGAAACATGGCCCAATAACACAGTGGTGGACCTCAAAGCTCAGCTGAAACTGAGTCCCCCTACAACGAAGTTACTCTGCCGAGTTTATGATTTAACCTCTCTATCCAAAACTTTATTCCCTTTCTTGTTCCACATCTGTTCCCCTTCAAGACTGAGGACTATCAAAGAAAAGGGGAGACTGTAACTGAGAAGAACCCTATGGGGCCTTCCTGGGACAGACCCCTCTCCCCAATGTCCGCCAAATGCCTTCTTGTCTGTAGAAAAACTTTAGCCTCCTAGGTCTTCCCTGGGTTCCAAAGAGCAATTTTTTTTATTTTTATTTTTATTATTTATTTATTTTTGTCTTCTTTTTTTTTTTGTACGCAGGCCTCTCACTGTTGTGGCCTCTCCCACTGCGGAGCACAGGCTCCGGACGCGCAGGCTCAGCGGCCATGGCTCACGGGCCCAGCCGCTCCGCGGCACGTGGAATCTTCCCGGACCGGGGCACGAACCTGCATCCCCTGCATCAGCAGGCGGACCGGGGCAGGAACCCGCGTCCCCTGCATCGGCAGGCGGACTCCCAACCACTGTGCCACCAGGGAAACCCCAAAGAGCAAATTTAATCAGAGAAGTGAGAAAATGCAGAAACAAAGGAACACAATCAAACAATTCCAAACAATAATAGTTTAGCCATTAAACAAAGTCAGAGACCTTTAGTTCCTTCTTCAGGGCTGCAGATAACATTCTGAGCCATCCTTGAGTTGTTCTGCAGATACTGAAACCCCCATCAGGTGGAAGAAGTTAACTGCTGCTTGACCACCAGCGAGTAGGCCCCAGATAGGCTGGAACCAGGTTGATGCTGTTGACTCCTAATTACCTCACCACCAGCCAATCACAAGAATGTGCACCAGCTGATCACGCACCCCCCTACCCCTCTCCCTCACCCCGTCTTTAAAAACCTTTCCTCGCTTGCCTTGCCAGAAAGGCTGCCCTTTCCTTCACCACAAACAGGTGTCATAGATTGGCTTTACCACGCTGGGCAAAGGGACCCAAGTTTGGTTCAGTAACATAGCGTCAGGGGCTGCCAGTCAGCTGAATCCCCACGACAGAGTCTCTTGAAGAAGACACACTTCCACAGCCCCATGCAAAGCAAGAACCACCACATGACATCCGCATGCAATGATCTTCAGAGAAAACACTGTTCTTTTGCAATTTCACATTCATTCATTTAATAGAGATCAATTCACACCCAGTGTCCTGCTATGAATCAGGCCCTAGCGCGGCTGGGGAAAGAAACGACCTCCTGGGCTCAATTCCTCGCGAGGTTTTCCTTCTCCCAACGTTACAATCACTGCTAATTTTAAATGAAAGCGGCTTTTCACACGTGCACACTGGTTTATCTTATCCTCACACAGCACTTCATGATAATTACCGCTACTAACCAAGGATAAGCTTACAGTTTACATTTGCCCAAGATCAAAGAAGCCAATAAAAGGTCATTACCAACCTCCAAATTCTACCCTTTCCGAAACAACTGTCTCCGTCCTGCGTCCTCGCTCCTGGGCGGCCCCATACCACCGACTCAGCCGCAGCCGCAGGTCTCAACCCAGGTTCAGCCGGAAGGACGGAGCATGCGCGCCAGCTGGACCACGCGAGCCACGCCTGGGTGGATTCAATTGGACCAGCCCCGGTCACATGCTCGCCGCTCAGCCAAGCACTGCCTCGGAGAGGTGCCGAGCTCACCGGTGGCCGCGTGAGGCTCTCGCGAGGTCTGGGCCACTTGTTCCCCCCCCACCCCCCGCAAGGCAGAAGCAGCTGCGTATCCGAAACACGCGGAGCGAGGGGGACCAGAGCGGCCCCGCGGAGACAAAAGGCTGCAGTGGGTGATGTTAGCAGACTGGATGCTGGGCGGGAAGCGGTCTGCGCTCACCGCCCTAGTGGAGGGGCCCCGCGGCTTTGCGGTTTGCGGGGCAGACCGGGTGATGCAAAGTGCCGCACGGGGGAAGCCAGGCTCTGCTGGGATGGACAGTGTCCAGCTTCGGCGGCTCTTCTCAGCCCTGAGACCACGACGCTTAGCCCCTAGAGCCCGGGACTCGTGGGGTCACAGGTTGCTGATTATACCCGTGTGCAAGGGGCGGCACACACCGGCCGAAGCGTGGGGCTGCGCCGCGAGATGAGCAGGAAAGGTCTCCCTTGCCTCACCTTGGAATCGTAGCTGGGGAGGGAATCCCGTGTTCACCGGGCCGCCACCCCCCCCCCCCACGGCTTCAGGCAGAGGCACGCCCAGACTGCCCCGCGTGGGTGACAGGCTTTCTGGTTTTACCGTCTGCAAAAGAGGCCAGCCTTCCCTAGAGCTACTTCCAGCCCCCCTCCCTTTCTTCCGTCCTGTCCTGAAGAAGAGCCACCTGCTCGCCATTTCCGCTGTCGCCACCCTTTAGGTACGGGAACCTTGTCCTTCTGCTCAGATACTTGGGACAAACGTCAGCTGAGCGAGCACCAATTACAAGCCAATGCCTGCTGGTTACAGTGGTCACAGAGATGGAAAAGATAAGGTCCCTGTGCCCAGGGAGCTTGCAACCTAGCGGAAAAGAAGTATCTGCATAAACGCTTCCATAGTGACGTAATAACCAGTCCAAGTGCGGGTGTGCGGGGCCTCAGAGGAAGGCGTGCTGCGGCCGGGGAGCCAGGAAGATCGGACAAGGGCTTCAGAGCGGATTGTTCAAGCGGAGTAAGGTGTTAAATATAGATTTTCTTATTTTTAAAGGCTCGTTTTAAAAAACTTAGAGAATGTAGAATAAGAAAGAAGAAAATAACCACAATCTATGGGTATCTCCCCATTTTTCTCAGCTATTACATATTGTTTTGTAGCTGACTCTTTTGCTGTAAAAATACAACCATTTTAATCATAAGTATTTTTCAGGACCAGTTTTCATGGCGACGTCTTTGAAAGAAGCCAGTGGGTAGCCTCCATCTTCCCTACCCAAAACAATCGAGAGATAAGACAGCTGGTGGAGAACCAGAATATCACCCTGTTCATAATTAAGGCTAAATGGAAGGCAGAGCCCAGAACGAGAAACAAACTGGGCCAGCTGGTCATTGCCTGGAGGAGCCCAGGGGAAGCAAGTCTCTGCTCAGACCTTGCAAGAACCCACCGCAGGGAAAGCGCAGAGCAGACAACTCACCAGGCCCCCGGCGTCCATCGGCCCAAGTGCAGAGGGATGGAGAAAGGGGACAAATTCTCCATGCAGAGGGCCTTTGCTCACCCCCACCTGCTGCCTGTAACTCACCAATGGCTGCAACTCCCAACCCTCTCTGGGTAAGAGGAGGGGGTGGGGAGAGAAGCCAGTAGGATTGAGGAGAAGGCTACAAAACCAGCAGCTGGGATGGAGGCGTCCCCTCTAACATGAAGGTCCCATTACTCATTGAACCAGCCCTCTATTGTTGTATGTTTAGGTTGTTTCCAGACAACATAGACATTAAATACCTTTGTAATTAATCTTTATCCATGTTTATGGTAATTTCCTCAAGATAAAGTCCTGGGAGTGGAATCTTGGACCAAATGATGTTAGCATGCTTAAAGCTTTCGATGCCACATTTCCCTCTAGAAGCTTTGTGTTACTGGACGTTGCCACTAGCAATATGTGAGAACATGTTTCCTTAACACACACCCACCCTGGGTCAGGCCTTTCTTGTTGATCTTTGTGAATTTGATGGCAAAATGTCTGCACCTCAGTGTTACTTCAATTTTGAGCAGTCTAAGGGAGACTTCCATTAGAAAATACAATTTCTTAGTAGTTCTGGGGCAAGATAGGCCTAAACGTCCTTATCATAAAATGGGACTAAATAGCCCCTACCTTTTGGATGAGAGTCGTGTGGACATTGCTTGGCCCTTGGTGGGCAGTGAATAAATTGTAACCATTGTGGAATCACCTTAGAGCCCCTGGGAGGAGGGTGGGGTAGACACATCTGAAAGCCGCGGCCCTTCTCCCTCCCGTCTTTGTGTTTATGTATCTCTGTCTCCCTGGGGCCACGCAGGGAGGAGTGGTAACTTACAGGGTGGTTTGGGCATTCTCGGGATTTCTGCCCAGAACACCATCTAGCAACCCTCGTGGGCCACCAGGATTTCTAGCACCTGGCGGTTGGCTCGTCAGCCCATCGCCAGGCTCTCCGTGCCCCGTGTCGCTCACGCTGGGGGCTTTCTCAGGGCCCTTCAGTGTGTGCCCCGCAGCTGTGTGGGGTCTCGTCGGGTCAGCTCCTCGCTGTGCCGTCCCCTCCTCCCCTCCCCAGGCAAGGGGAGGGCCCACCATCCTCGCTGCCCTCCCTTTGTCTTTGGTTCCCCACCTCTGACTCGCCTTCGTCTTCAGACAGACACCTTAGAAGATGTCTCGGGTTCCACCACCAGCAGCCCATGGGCCCCCGGCAGCAGGCGACAGGCCCCGACCCGGCCGCGTTCACTATTCTGGGCCATCCCCTCTCTGGGAGCTACTTGGCTGAGTCTTAGGCCCCTTTGTTTCTTTCTGGAAGTTAGCGAGGAAAAGCAGATAGGAAACCGACAGACAAAGGTCCCTTCTAAAGCCCAGTAGCGGACAGTCCAAAGGCGGATGGAAGGTCAGAGCAGCTCCGGTGCGGGCTGGCCTCTGAGTGGAGGGGGCAGAGCGGGAGGTGACCAGCCCGGGGCTCGTGACTGGGGCTCACTGAGCGCTTGACGCCATGTGGTGCTGTCTGAGCAGTGCGCTCTGTCTATCCGTCCGTCTGTGTGTGTGTGTGTGTGTGTTGAGTGCTCTCTCCGTGTGTGTGGTGTGTGTGTGTGTCTCTGTGTATGTCTGTGTGTGGGGTGTGTGTGTGTGTTGGAGTGCACTCTGTCCGTGTCTCTGTGTGTGTGTGTCTGTGTGGTGTGTGTGTCTCTGTGTGTGTCTCTGTGTGTGTGTATGTTTGTGTGTGTGTCTGTGTGTGTGTGTGTGTGTGTTGAGGAGTGTACTCTCTCCGTGTGTGTGGTGTGTGTCTCTGTGTGTGTCTGTGTGGGGTGTGTGTATCTCTGTGTGTGTGTGTGTGGGTGGGGTGTGTGTGTGTGTGTGTGTGTCGCAGAGAGAGAGGCTGGCCACAGGCAGGACCATCATGAATGCCGCGGGCCCGGGTCCACCACTCTCTCCCTGGGGAATCTCTGCCACAAACGGCACCAGACGTTTACCTGCTTACACGTTTCATCGTTTACATAGTGAACAAACTTGGGTTAAAAAATTCACCACGTGGCGCGAGTACATGTTCAAAACACTTCAACCCACAACTGTAATGAATCACCCACTAAGCCGCGCATCCTTCGGGGCCCCCCAGGACGGCGCTCTCTGCCTGGCGTTCGTGCGAGTCGACCTCAGGCTGCTCAGACGTGACCCCGACACCGACGCGGCCGAGGGGCCTCGGGAGCGCGGGCCGGTCTCTCCCAACAGGCGCTGACGGCACCAACCATCCACGGGGTCCCGGCAGGCGGCGCTGTGGGGACGCGGGAGCCGAGACGCTGCCCCGCCTCCAGGGGGCGGAGCCGAAGACCCGGGGGCACCTCCCTGCTCACGTGGGCGCGCGGAGCAGGGCCTGGCCTCCCCCAGGGGTCCCGCACGCCGGGAGTGAGCCGCGCCTCCCGCCCGCACTCCCGCCTCCCTGCGGCCCTTTCTGTCCCGCCCGTGCTGGCTGTTCCCTCGGCCTGGACGGCCTGGGCACCCTTGAGGTCTCCGCTCAAATGCCGTCGCCTGGGAGCCCCTTCCCCGCCTGCGTCTGTAGGAGCAGTGACACGTCTCCCGGCACCACCGGTTACACCTTTACGTTCATTTATCAGGGGCTGAGATCACCATGTGATTTATTTGACATCTTGCCTATCGTCTCTCCTCTAAAATGAAAGCTGTCTAATGCAGAGATCTCATCTGTCCGGGTCCCTGTTGAATCCCCAGCATCTAGAAAAGTACCTGACTCATCGTGGTTACTCACAAGCGACTGATTCAGCAAAGGAATGATTTCTTTGTGTCTCACCTACAACCTCACCAGTTTGCAGACATGTGATGCAGGTTAGCTGTGTGGCTGGGCTTCATAGAGTCCGTGGAGCCCCTAGATGCGTACGCGGCACGTTGTGTGCATGTGCATTTCCCTGAGATGACAGCAGCTTCGAATTCCCAAAGGGACCCGCGACACAAAAAGAACGGGGCTGGGGGGTGGGGAAAGGAGCTGGCGGTCGGAGCTGGAGGACGAGGTCCTTTGCCAAAAGCTCTGAACAAGGCAGGTGCTTTCTCTCCCCCGCGGGCGATGTGAGAGTCGCAGAGGATGTCGTAACTTAGCCGCCACCAAGGGACCAACTGGAGGACTGGAGATTTGCTTTAGGGGGGAAAGACCGCGTCGGCTTCCGGAAGCTGAAGGCGTCAGATGAGGTGGAAGGTCTGAGACTTATGCCACCTCCAGACCGGACACGAGCTACCGCTGAGGGGCCGAACTGGCCTGACAACCAGCTTCACTGGGTGTTGGGTGCGCCCGTCAGACTGGAGAGGACTGGCTGAGGGGGAGGGCAGGTCACAGAGCCCAACAGAGACATATTTATTCTTCCACTTTATTGTGGAAGAAAAAGTGAAACCAAGAAGCGAACTAAGGTAAGCTAGAGCTTGTACTTGGAGGCAACAGTGGTAAGAGGGACAAAACAGGCTCGGAATTTGATGGATCTGTGGGCAAATCCCTGGACCAGCCGTTCACTAGCTGTGCCCCTTGGGTGGAGTCAAGTTCCTTGCACAGGAAACGGGGGTTTCACACAGCAGAGGCCACGTCGGGGGTGGGGTGGTGCCCTGGGCCATGCAAAATCCCAGGGGACCAATGGCATTTCCATACATGGAAATCAGACTGGAAAATGTCTAAAACGTGTTGGAAGATTCTTCCAGCTCTGAATGCAGTAAGATGAATTTCGGGCCAGAATATCTTTGTGAAACGTCATTGCAGCCCTGTGCTAAACCCTGTTATTACCACTTTCTAATATCCCGTAGTTTCCAGGGAACGCTTCAAAGAAAAAACCCCCAGCAACCCTGTTGGCCCCTCAAGGACAGGAGAGGTGGCTTCCGCAATGAAAGCTCAAGAGAGAGTGTTCGGGGCCCTTTGCAGCCAAGCTGGTGGCGGTGACAGTGGCCCCTGGATGTTCTGGTGAGAGAAGAAGGAATAAGACGAGAGGAAGCCTAGCCCCACAGCCTGTACCTGCCTGGACTTTGCAAGACAAGCCCCCCACCTGCTGCCATATTTCAGGGTTCCTGGACCTCCTGGACCGTTAGGAGCCTCCCGCCCAGCACCGAGCTGGTGACGTGGGTCTCTAGCTGACGGCATCGACGGTGCCCAGATGCCCCAGGACAAGACCTCAGGATGAGTTTCTAAAATTTCAAGCAGCTGGTACACTTCCCAGTCAGGGCCTGGTTTTAAAATCTGGCCATTGTTACGTTCTGAAAATCTTGAAAAAGATCTGAAATGCACCACAGAGAGTGTGAGCTGACTTTCCCAGAAGTCATGAATGAGTTTAAATGATTCTGAATTAGTCACGGTTGTTACTGAAGGACTTCATGGGAGTTTACATCTAAATCTGATGGTGAAACCAGAGTGCTTTACAGACACTGTAAATGTCTTAAGAATGTGTTAATTGAAAGCGAGCACATACAGAAAGGAGCCGTGCACATCATTCACTTGATAGATTAAAGGGAATCCTGACTTGATTTCTGTTACTGCTCAGGGGCGTGTGTGTGTGTGTGGTGTGCGGGGATATGTATGTGGAGTGTGGTGTGCACGCGTGTGTGTGTGTGTGTGTGAGCCTTCCTGGTATCCCAGAGGCAGGGGCCCTGATTTCCTGAGGACTCTGCTGCAGAAAAGCTCTGTTACCTAAATGGCAAAAGTACAATAATTATCACTTGTTATTAATTTGCTGATTTGGAGAATCTGTAGAAATTTTATGATATGCTATTAAATTCTTTACACATCCATCTACTGTGTAGAACGCTTCTGAGGCTAAGGATCGTGTCTTTGTAACTTTCATAGTTAACACAATGTCTGGCACACAGCTGGCATTCAGTAGAACTTTGTAGAATGAAGGAACAAACAAACGAATGAGTGAATGAATGAACAAATTAACAAAGGATTGAATGACCGAACGAATGAATGAATGAACTTGAGGGACAGTTTCCTTCACCTGTAGATGAAAGGCTGTGAGAACTTGGCTGTTGCTAGGTACACCTGCGTGCTAGGTACGCCTTGCACACACTTACACTTACAATGATAGAGGTAAACTAATTATCAAGAGAAATAGATAAATCAAAAAACACTAGGACCAAAAGACCTTGAGGCCTGTGAATAATGGGAGAAAAGAGGAATGTGACATTTATCTAATTAACTTACTTAGGTGGATACCTAAACATATTTCTGGGAGGAAAACCACATTGGGTTTTGACACTATCAACTTAACTTTATTGTGGAAGAAAAGAAAGTAAAAACCAAGAAGCAAACCAGAGTAAGCTAGAACTCGCACTTGGAGGTAACGTGACAGAGCAGCAAAACACGTTCAGAGCTGGGTGGATCTGGACAAATTCCTGAACCAGCCATTTCCTAGCTGTGCCCCCTTGGACAGAGTCAGGCTCCTTGTCTGGAAAACTAGGGTTTTGAAACTACCTTGATGGGTCAGAGAAAAATCTGCTTCCTCAGTGCCTGAAACACTGGTACAAAGTCATTCGTGTCCAGTTCCAGTTGTGGGGATAAGCACGAAGAAAAGTCCATAAGATAAATGTTCAAAGAAGTAACTAAACACAGATGGAGGGTTATCTGAGTTGAAGCAAAGGGCACATCATATGATAACAATCTTATTGATGAATCTTATCAAACCACCTTGATATTTGAGTTAAAACCCAGACTTACTAAACTTCACAGCTGCAGCTTTAGTGCAATTTAGCACGATTATTATGAAGTTAATCAGTCTGAGAATGTAGCTGAGCCCAAAGAGACAGACGTATTCCTCTATTCATTTCACAAATACTCAGCACCTGCTGTGCACTTGGTACTTTTTAGGCACTAGGAACACAGTGCTGAACAAAAACAGTGAAAACTCTCTGCTGTCATGGCACTTACATCCTAGCAGGGAATGATGGAAAATAAAATAAGTAGGAGGTTAAAAGGTAACAACATCTATGGGAAAGTAGGGAAGGGAATATGGAATCTGGGGGAGGCATGCAATGGAAAATTGGGCGGTCAGAGGCAGCCTCACTGGGAAAGTGACTTAAAACAGGACAGTGAAAAGAGAGAGAGAGAAAAAAAAAACAGGACAGTGAAAGAGCTGTGGGGTGTCTGAGGGAAGAGCCAAGGGAACAGTACATGCAAAGGCCCTGTGGTGGAGATGAGCCTGACTCTTTGAAGGCTGTAGAGGTCTATATTAAGGCACTAAACTCTGTTAACTACTAACAGTGTATTTTAAAAAGCAATAAACTATTTCCTTCCACACTTAACTATTGTCTAACATTCTTTGCAGGTATGTGAGCACCTGTTTGTGAACTGGTCCTTGGACATAGAAACATTCACAACAGGAACTCAGACCTCTTTCTTCCATATTTTATTTGGAAAACATTTAAATATTTACTACATGCTAGGTGTTTATAAATAGAAGCTCACTCAATCCTTATAACAGTTCTCAGGTAGCTACTACTGTTATCCCCATTTTACAAGGGGATAAGCTGAAGCACAGAGAGGCTAGGTTACTTGTCTACGATCACACAGCTAATCAGAAACCGGCCTGATGGGAGTGTTGACAGCGGGGGAGTGGGCTACAGAGCACGGCTGCATCCTGGTTGCCAGGCAACCACCGGCCCACGACTGCAGCCTCTCACCCTTCGCCCTGCACGACGGGCGTCTGTCCTCCTGGCTTCCCGACTTGCTTCCACCCGACGCCGCTCACTGCAGGTCCAGCCAGGCCCCGGCGGGTTATGTCACAGTGGGGTCCGTGTGAGTCAGGGTCGTGTCCGGTGTTCGAGTGGCTCCCGTGGGTGTCAGTGTCACGGAGGCCTGGGTGTGGGCTCCAGCTCGGCTCGGGGGACGGGCAGCCCCTCCTGAATCACGTCCTCTCTGTCCGCGAGCCTCCTTCACCCCTAATTCACGTCCACTGGGAGCCTGCTGTGGGTCCCCGAAGCCAGGGGAGAGTCAGGTCCGAGCCCGTGACCCCGCCTCTGCAGGTCCCACCCTCCACACACCCCCAGGAGCCCTTCCTCTCAGCGTCTCAGCCCGGTTCCCGGGGCTTCAACCATATCCTGTCTTGGGACCCACACTGGCTTCCCTTCTGCCCACGGGTCCCCGCTGACTGCTTCCTCCCAATCGGAGGCCCAGCATCCCTGCGGCCGCCGCACACCCTCTCCTCTGGCCCGTGTCCTGTCCCGCGTCTCCCCCTCAGTACCAAACATCATCTACCTTGATAACAGCCCTTCACTTTCCACTAAGCCCCTTGGTGACAAAGCAGTGTTTTCACCTGTGTGTGTCCCCAGCACGGAGAGCAGCGCTTGGCATGACAGGCCTCCAGAAAGAGCGGGCGACCAGCGGCCAGTTCCCAGCTGGCCAGGACCTGCTGGACGTGTGTGCTGAGAGGAGCCTTCAGTTCCCCGGGTCTCACGGCCAGGGCTCTGGCCACGTGCGCCGCTGGCCCACACCGAGGCCGGAGTGGGGGAAGCGAGAGGCTCCTTCCTCCCAGGAGAGCGGGGCCCTGCGCTTCATCTGGGCCGGGAGGGGGGATTGCTGAGCAGGAGTCTGTAGCCAAATGTTTATCAAAGACTCTGGACGTGCAGACTTGCAGTTCTAGGAGCGCAGAGCAAACCACTCTCTTTCAAGTGGCCTCTGGCAGGACCTTCTGGCCGCCCTCAGATGGTTAGTGGGAAAGCGTGGGCGGGGGAAGGGCTGTCGAAATCCAGGGTAGAATTTCCTGACCTTGGAGCATCTTTTTAACTCTTTACGTTTCGGCCGCTGCCATCAAAGGAGGGATCCTTCTCAGCTGTCACCCCACCTTGAAGGTGTCAGGACACCCAGGATTTCGCCTGGAAATCAGCGACCCGGTGAAGTCACTCAGACCCCTCCCGGCTTCTGGAGTCACTGCTCCAAACCCCAGCGCTTCAAGAGGCCTCAGGAATTTCCAAGCATCCCTGATAAAGTAGCTCGCAGTTTTTATGAAGGCTGCGTGGAAAGTGGCCCACAAGAGGCCGGAGGGAGGTCAGGCCCTGTGGGCATCCGTGGAGCCGGTCCTGCTTCTTGTTTGTTAACCGCTGGGAGACGTGGCCGTCCTGGCCTGTGCCCCTCACCCTCCATCCCCGCCCAGGCCCTGGTGGTGCCCACTGTATTCCAAATGCTCGTCCAGCTCGGTCACAGCCGCTGCTCCCGTGGGGCTCTGGGTTTGGCTCCGAGGTGTGAGGGCCTGGCGGGTGGGCGTCGTCAGAGCACGGCAGGGTCTTCGGGCTGCTGCGGCTATGGCTGAGGCCGACGCTGGCGACAACGTGGGGCAGAGGAGTCCGGTTTTCCAGACCCCCCGTGTCCCTCTCGCCTGCCCATCATTAGCACTTAAGTGATGGAGGAGGGGCCAGCGGTGATCGGGACCCAGGTGCTTCAGTTTGGGTGGTACTGCTGGTATTAGAGGCCATTATGGCCACGGCCACAGGAACACTGCAGCTGGCTTCGTCCCAGCAGCCTCTGGGCAGGAATGCTGGGAAGGAGGCCTCTGCCCAAATACAACGGCCAAGTAGCCAAAGTAGCACAGTACTGCGTTTTGGGCTGCAAAGCCCTCTGGAAACCAGGCGTGTGGCTGGGGCCTGAGGCCTGACGGGGCCGGGGCTGGGGCTGGGGCTGGGGCTAGGGCTAGGTGTAGGGCTAGGGCTAGGCTTAGGGCTAGGGCTAGGTGTAGGGCTAGGGCTAGGTGTAGGGCTAGGGCTAGGTGTAGGGCTAGGGCTAGGGCTAGGCTTAGGGCTAGGGTTAGGTTTAGGTTTAGGTCTAAGGCTAGGGTTAGGGCTAGGTTTAGAGCTAGGGCCAGGTGTAGGGCTAGGACTAGGGTTCGGGTTAGGTTTAGGACTAGGTGTAGGGCTAGGTGTAGGGCTAGGCTTAGGGTTAGGTATAGGGTTAGGGCTAGGGCTAGGGTTATGGTTAGGGTTAGCGCTAGGGCCAGGTGTAGGGCTAGGACTAGGGTTCGGGTTAGGTTTAGGACTAGGTGTAGGGCTAGGCTTAGGGTTAGGTATAGGGTTAGGGCTAGGGCTAGGTGCAGGGCTAGGGTCAATGTTAGTGTTTGAGCTAGCACTAGGGTTAGGTTTAGGCTTAGGGCTAGGGCTAGGCGTAGAGCTAGGGCTAATGTTAGGGCTTGGGCTAGGGTCAGGGTTAGGGTTAGGGTGAGGGTGAGGGCTAGGGCTAACTCACTGGAGGACAAAGGTTATGAGGGCTCATGTGTGTTTGGGAGCCCAGAAGAGAGAGAGGCGGCGAGGCCCACCCAGGTCCGTGCCTGAGGCAGGGCGTTGCACAGGAGAAGGTGAGGGCGAACAGCGACTGCCCAGCTCCTCCAACGTGTGGCCGCACTGAGACCCGGCCCCTCCTTCTTTCCTGCTCTTTGGTTCAGGAGCCGGGAGGAGGGGGGCCGAGCCCTCTACAGAAGCCGGGAGTGCAGAGTAGTTCGACATTCCATCTCTCACCTGGAGAAATGCAGCTTTGGGGGAAGGTCTGTATATATAATATTTTTAAGAAGCAGAGGTGAATGCATTATAAATTAATTTTAAAGTCAGTGTCTTTTTCATTACCTAAGAGATTTATTGAGGTTTCTCCCCGGGTTTTTCTGACCCCAGGTCCTCTCCTGGGCCCTGAGCACCTCTGCCCGGCACCTCCCAGGCCAAGAGCCCGAAAGGGCAGCAGGACCTTCGAGCGTTGCATTTAGGTGAAGGATTTCATAAGTACTAAAATGCCAACGATTTTTGCTTTGATTACTTATCTTACCATCTGGGGTCACCTATTTTTGTAGAACTCATTTTTTCTCCTTCAGCTGCCCCAGCATGATGCATTTTTTTTGAGCCAAATAATAAACTCTGACATTCATTTTTGTTTGTTCTTTTGGCTGCAAGTAAATGCATGTTTAAGCAATAGCTGTGTACAGCTCTTGAATGACGCAATATAAAAAGAGCAGCGTGTTTTAATTTCAGGTTTGTAGGTCATGGAATTGGAAAATGATTTTAAATATAATGAAAAAAGTAATATACTTAGAAATCTATAACATGAGAGGTAGAAGGCTATTTCTCATCTCAGTCTCCAAAAGACCCAAGGCCTGTGCCTGCCCGAGGTGACTTCTCGGGCGTCGCTCTCCTTGTCTGCCCGCTTCCAGCCCTCGAGCTTGTGTCTCTCTGTCCCGTCCAATCACACTGAATTTCCCCAAGTTCTCCCCCAGCACATGACAAAAGACAGCCGCTCCTGTTTAATGAACACTTTCTTTGTGCTGGACACGCATCTAAGGTCTTTAAATACATCAACACGTGTAATCCTCAGGACGACCCTGGGAGGTAGGTACCATTTTCCATCCTTATTTATAGATGAGGAACTGAGGCACAGAAATGTTAAGTTGCTTGCCTGAGGTCACACAGCTTAAAGGTCAGGCCGAGTGAATCCAGCCTCAACCTTATACTCCACACCTGTGCAGAGCTGCCCTCACCCCTCGCCCTGCCTGGCCAGACCCTTCTCGGTCTGCAGGAGCCCACGCATCCCCCCCACAAGGTCTTCACTGTGGGCGGAGCGGCAACTCGCACCCCAGGGTCTCATTTCATGCACCCACCACCCCGAGCGTGACCATCTGCTTCCCCGTCCATCTCCCCCTATTCCATGTCCCTACCGGGGTCCACACGGGTCATTCTGCATTGTGAGTCTGGTGCAGGGGACCAATACACATTTGCACAAGGCACGGGAGACAGGTGTGTATCACACAATGGATGAGGCTCTCAGCTGCTCGTGGCTGAAAGTGGGCCCGGGCCCCGGGGATGGTTTCCTGGCCTCAGCCCGCTGTCTGATGCCCTTGGAGGCTACCACCAACACCGCCTTGGCCCCTGTGCCCACCCTGTGCCCACCCTGTGCGGGGCCTTCTCGCCTTCTGCTTCTCTCTGTCATCTCCAGTCTCCTCTGCTGACAGCCCTTCTCTCAGTTTGAAACATGGGCAGACAACAGACCCCAAGAAATGACAGAAAGACCAGGCCTGGGTCTCGGTGGACAGAGGTGGGAACAGGCCACCCAGTCCCTGCCAAGTTCAGCCTTTGATGGCATCCGGCAGGGCTGCCTGGACAGGCTGAGAAAATGCCCATCCCTTCCCGAGGAGCTCACCCAAGTCTCCTAGGGGGCCACGGCCACGGCTGCTCTGCATACCCCCAAGGGCCCACGGGCGGTGGTGTTGCCTGTCCCCCAACATGCTTAGAAGAGCTGCTCGGCCAGTGGTCCCACGGCTTCCGGGTCTGCACACACTGGGTGATGACCTGTCCGCCCTTCTGGGCCTACCCGTCCCCTGGGGCTGGGCCTGGCTGGCCTGTCCGCACGGGACCAGCTCTGCTGGGAATTCTCTCCATCCAGCCCTGCCCGCTCACCCTCTGCAGGGCCCTCTTTCCATCCCCTCCACCCCAGCTAAATCTCCGCCATATGCGGGCCGGCCTGTGGGCTCCGGGGGCTCCGGGGAGACGGCCCTCTTCCCTGGTCCATGATACAATACCTCAACTATGCAATTCACAACTGCTGTGCTCCGTGCGGTTGTTTCCCTGGATCCCGTTACGAGCTCACATATAATTTGTCGGCCTTTTCTCATTCCCCCGAGTCCTCGCTCAGTGTCTGTCGTTTCCAAACACTTTATCTCCTTGCCATTAATAACTATGTTTGGGATTCTTGTCCTCCTTAGGGTAATCCTTGCATTTTTTTCCACCCTGGGCCGCCTTTTATTTACTGCCCTTAATGACCGCCCCTTGCTTTTTGCATCCTATTCTCAACCTCAACTGGGAGGCTCCTGGAGTTTCGGTTAATGGGCAGCTGCTTCCCTGGGTCTTCTGGGCAGGAAGGCGATGCCAGAGGGATGAACGTTACCATGGACACCCCTCCTCCTCCTGCCTCCAGGCCCTGCCCGCTGGGGCCTCAGGGAAGTCCTGTGAAGACACAGAGACGTGAGCTCTGATGAAGACATAAAATAACCAGGACCGCGTGACTGGGATCTCATGCTCGGGCCCAAGTGTTCCTCCTGGGGTGAGGCATTCTTCTATCGAGGGCAGAATTTAGCTGTGTTTCCCATCTCTTTTACATGATGCAGATGGGTTAGTACTAGAACAAGATTTGAGATAAAGTTTCTCTGTAGTTAATCCTGAGGCATGGGATGGGAGCCAAGGAAAGATTTCCTGGGGTGGGAGTGCGGGCGCTGGTAGGGAGAGTCTCTTCCTGCATGATCTTTAGAAATAAAATGGAGATTTTTCTATCAGGAGGGCTCAAGTCCAAGCCTTGTCAAATGGGATCCTTAATACATTTAGACTCTATCAACATCTTCTGGCTTTGATTTCAGCCCTTTGGACGCTGTTCTCAATGATACCCTCTCCTTCTGTTCTATGTAACTGTTTATCTCAGTATCTCCAGAGTTATTTTGGTTTAGGAGCACGCTGTAAATTACAAAGGAGCAGGTTTACAACAGGCGTGCTTGATCCTGGAAACTTATTTGATCTCCACACATCTGCTCTCAGATGTGAACCATGTAACCACCCTCCTCGGTTCTCAAATCTCACCTTAAACTGACAGTTTCAGGATCAACCGTCTTGGCCGTCAGCAACTCCGGGGAGGGATCTCAGCTGAGGGAACAATTTGAGCCGAATACCTACACTGCTGACACTTAACACTACATCCCAGTTGCCTGCGTCCTGGGACAGCTGTCGCAGGAAATGTGGCAAATGCAGTGTATGAAACAGACTAAGTGGTTGGTGAATGTGTGGATGGTTAATGGTGATGATAACATGATGGCAGAAGTGGTCCTAAGTCAGTGTTTTCCCCTCTGGGTCTTACTTTTCCCATATTGATTTTTTATAGTCAGGACTTTTCCCATATTAATTGTTTATAGTCAGGACCTTTCCTTTACCCTCCCAGACTCCAGACCATACTACAAAGCTACAGTAATCAAAACCACATGGTACTGGCACAAGAACAGACATGTGGATCAATGGAACAGAACAGAGAGCCCAGAAATAAACCCACACACCTACGGTCAATTAGTCTTCAACAAAGGAGGCAAGAACATACAATGGGAAAAAGACAGTCTCTTCAGCAAGTGGTGCTGGGAAAGTCGGACAGCCACATGCAAATCAATGAAGCTAGAACACACCCTCACACCATACACAAAAATAAACTCAAAATGGATTAAAGACTTAAATATAGGACATGACACAATAAAACTCCCAGAAGCGAATGTAGGCAAGCCATTCTCTGATATAAATTTTACCAATGTTTTCTTAGGTCAGTCTCCCAAGGCAATAGAAATAAAAATAAAAATAAACAAATGTGGGCTTCCCTGGTGGCACAGTGGTTGAGAGTCCGCCTGCCGATGCAGGGGACACGGGTTCGTGCCCAGGTCCGGGAAGATCCCACATGCCACAGAACGGCTGGGCCCGTGAGCCATGGCCATTGAGCCTGTGCCTCCGGAGCCTGTGCTCTGCAACGGGAAAGGCCAAAACAGTGAGAGGTCTGCGTACTGCAAAAAACAAAAACAAATGAGACCTAATCAAACTTACAAGCTTTTGCACAACAAAGGAACCATAAACAAAATGAAAAGACAACGTATAGAGTGGGAGAAAATATTTGCAAATGATATGACTGACAAGGGCTTAATTTCTAAAATATACAAACAGCTCATACAACTCAACAACAAAAAAACAAACAACCCAAGCAAAAAAATGGGCAGAAGACCTAAATAGATATTTCTCCAAAGAAGAAATACAGATGGTCAATAGGCACATGGAAAGATTCTCAACATTGTTTTATTAGAGAAATGCAAATCAAAACTATGAGATACCACCTCACACCAGTCAGAATGGCCATTTCTAAAAAGTCTACAAATAACAAGTGCTGGAGAGGGTGTGGAGAAAAGGGAACTCTCCTACACTGTTGGTGGGAACGTAAGTTGGTGCAGCCACTATGGAAAACAATATGGAGGCTCCTCAGAAAACTAAAAATAGAATTACCATATGATCCAGGTATCCCACTTCTTGGCATACATCAGAGAAAACTATAATTCAATAAGATACATGCACCCCTATGTTCATAGCAGCACTATTTACAATAGCCAAGACATGGAAGCAACCTACATGTCCATCAACAGACGAATGGATAAAGATGTGGTACATACACACAATGGAATACTACTCAGCCATAAAAAGGAATGAAATAATGCCATCTGCAGCGGCATGAATGCAACTAGAGATCATCAGACCAAATGCAGTAAGCCAGAAAGAGAAAGACAAATACCATATGGTATCACTTATATGTGGAATCTAAAATATGACACCAATGAACCTATCTATAAAACAGAAACAGACTCATGGACATAGAGAACAGACTTGTGGTTGTCAAGGGGTCGGGGGTCGGGGGAGGGATGGATTGGGAGTTTGGGATTAGCAGATGCAAACTACTCTATAAAGAATGGACAAACAACAAGGTCCTATTGTATACCACAAGGAACTACATTCAGTGTCCTATGATAAACCATAGTGGAAAAGAATATGAAAAAAGGATGGAATTATATATATATATATATAAAAAACTGAATGACTTTGCTGTACAGCAGAAATTAACACAACACTGTAACTCAACTATACTTCAATAAAAAAATAAATAAATATAGTCAGGACTTTTCCCATATTGATTATTTATGGTCAGGACTTGATTACACATAAGTCCTTTCCAACTCTCAGATTTATTCCATACGTCTGAGTTGGCAAGGCACACCTCTCACCCCACCCCACCCAGACCAAGGCTCATAGAATGGCATGGATTTTCATGGAATGGGCTAAGTTTTCCAAAATCCTGTATGTTCCCTAAAGTGCTACTTTTCCAGCTTTTTTATGTTTGCATGAGAATGAGCTGGAGCTGGGGGTGGGGAGGTACTGGGATTGACATGTACATACCACTATATGTAAAACAGGTAACTAATAGGGACCTACCGTACAGCACAGGGGAGTCTACTCATGCTCTGTAATGGCCTGTATGGGAAAAGAATCTAACAAAGAGTGGGTGTGTATATATATAACTGACTCACTTTGCTGTGCACCTGAAAATGACACAACATTGTACATCAACTACACTCCAATAAAAATTAAAAAAAAAAAAAAGAATGAGCCGAGGCATCGTAGGTCAGAGAAAGAGGCAGGATTCTAGGGTTCCCTTGTCCAGTCTTCCAAGGTTCCCCCAATTTCCATTCCTTCCTTCTCCCCGCACTGCGCCCCCCATGCTGGTCATCAGGGCCCCTTGTTTGTAAAGCCCAGGGAAGTAAATACTGAGGCCAATCTTCTCCCAGACTGAGGAGGTCATGAACCCACACCCAGAGAGAGTGGAGTCAACCTGTCGGGCTTTCTTGGGATAACCTGGACTGCCGTCCTCAGAGCATCACAAACGCCACCCATTCTCAGTCTCTGGAGGATCACGCCAGGCATTTAAAGCCATCACTGACTGCTTTTGCTACATTTCAGAAGACATTTGCTTTTCTCTGATTAGCCTATACCAGGAAATCCAAAGGAAGCTTCATCTTTGTTTTCAAGGCACCGTAATTTGAGATGCTTCGGACACAGTAAAACCAGAGGCAGGGGCTCCATTCCTTGTCCCCAGGGCGGGGGTTACTTGGCTCACGGGGACAGGGCTGCCCGGCACCCTTTTAGGCCCTGGTCCCAGCAGGCACAACGGACATTTACAATGAGAGACACAGGAGGGTCGGGGCAGGGGAGGAACGTGGGGAGGACCCCGATCCCACCTCCTTCACCCTCCCCCTCGGTCTCCCCGCGTCTGCTCCCCCCCAAGTAGTCCCATGAACGTGCTCCAGGCCGGGCCCACGTTTCTACCCCACGGGGGCCCGATCCAGAGTGAACACAGGGGTCCCTGTTCAAACAAGTACTGAGAGTCTCAAGATGCTGACGGCAAACGGGGGGGTGAAACCAAGCGTGGGCCTTCCTGCGAGCGAGCAGGGCCGTGTGGGGCTGTCGGGCCGCACAGCCTCGAAGCTGCCCGATCCCAGGACATGGTCACAGAAGCTACGCAGCTGCGCCAGGCCCAGGCGGGCTTGTCAACACCGGGGCCCGGGCCCCTGCGGCTACTGGGCGGGCCTGCTCCCTCTTCTCCGCTCTGGGGGCCCTTCGTTTGGGGGAGAAAACAGCCGCGGCCGAGATGGAATCTCAGCTTGAGCCCCAAAGTCGGGGAAAGGGAGGCCAGGAGAGCCGGGCTGTGCTCAGAGGGGCTTCAGAGGAATGCGAGCCCAAGGCCTTCAAAGGAGCCACAACAAAGGAAAAATCCTTCCTCCCCACCTCGGGCTGGGATCACATCAAGCCCCGCAGCGCACTGGGGAGGGGCAGCAAGAACGCCGAGTTAATAGCTGCCTCGAGGCCCGAACCCAGGCTGCTCCCCGGGGCGGGCGCGCACCCCGCGTGCAGGACACTCGGGAGGCCCAGACGCATCCGGGGGACCTCCGGCGTCCGGAGGCTCGGTCACCATCGCCGAGCTGGCGCCCCCAGTCCGACACGGTGTCCCAGCAGAAGAGGGCGCTGGGTCCCCGCAGGGTGGGCACGGGGCGGGCGATGGGGAAGGGACCCGGACAGCTCAGTGTCCCCAGCGGGCTCTCTCCGCGTGCTCCCCGCCTTCTTCTGCCACAAGAAAAGCAGCCAAACCCCCAAACAACCTTTCTTCCTACCAGCGTTGGAGCGATCTTGCCGAGAAGGCTTGGCCGGCAGCTCCCGGTGCTTGGGGTCCCAGTGCTGGGGTCTGAGCCGGCGGCTGTGGGTCTCTGTGGGGACTCGGGGCCGCTCCCAGGCCGCGTCCCCCGGCCTGAACCTCGGGGAGAAGGCCTGCTGACCCCCGCCCGCTTGGCACTGCTCCTCCGGGGCCGCCGAGGGGCCGGATATCCGGGCTCGCTGATGGATGCTACTGGGTGCAGGTGTGGCTGCAGCCGCCCCTCCTGCCCTCCATCAGCGGCATCAGCTGTGGAGCCGGGGGCTGGGGGCTGGTTACTCCAGACGCAGCTGGCATCGTGCGTGGGCCCCAAGTCCTGAGGCTTCGCAACTCAATTACTAATCATTCCCCTCCTGACTTCCTTATGCTGCACGTGGTTTGATTGATTCTATTGTTTGAATCTTGCAATGCCATACATATACCGATGTTCTTGCACTTAAGTGCACCTTTGGGCCTGCGTGTTCATTTTGAGCATTAAATTATGCCCCATGGGGCTTCCCTGGCGGCGCAGTGGTTGAGAGTCCACCTGCCGAGGCAGGGGACGCGGGTTCGTGCCCCGGTCCGGGAGGATCCCATGTGCCGCGGAGCGGCTGGTCCCGTGAGCCATGGCCGCTGAGCCTGCGCGTCCGGAGCCTGTGCTCCGCAGCGGGAGAGGCCACAACAGTGAGAGGCCCGCGTACCGCAAAAAAATAAAAAAAATTAAAACAAATATGCCCCAGGACAGCCCAGAGGGGCAAGACTGGATGTGCCCATAAGCCAGATAGAGAGCCAGAGAGTGCCTTGAAGCGGGGAGCCAGGCCTCTGGTCCACCCTGGCTTGTTCCGGGTGCTGGGCATCCTGACTACACACTGCCAGCCCTGCTAATCCTCGCCTTTGGAGCGGGTGTAGAAAACCTTGAGGAAGGCGCTTGGCAGCCCTGGGGCTCCCTGAGATGCAGGGCCCAGGGCAGGGTGCCTGCTCTCCTGGATCTAAGGGCATGACTATAGAGATACACACTTGGTCCTGGAAAACGGCCGCTGTGAATTTTCTTTCCCTCATCTTCCATTTTCTTTCTTTCTGAAACTTCTTTTAGATACGTCAGACTTTCTCATCTTATTTTTCATGTGTTCTATCATATGTCCCTTCTATTTCCTCAGATCCAATTTCCAGCCCACTGATTTTCTTTCCAATTGTCTCTTCTGCTTCTTAAACATTTACTGTTTTAAATTTCATCATGTTTTTAATTTTTAGAAGTTCTATTTATTTTCTACATCTGCTTGTTTTCCTCACCCATAATTTTTTTTTTTTTTTTTTGGCCATGCCGTGCAGCATGCGGGATCTTAGTTCCCTGACCAGGGATCGAACCCGTACCCCCTGTAGTGGTAGCACGGAGTCTTAACCACTGGACCGCCAGGGAAGTCCCATAATCTTTTATTTCTTCTTTTATATCTTTAATCGTGTAACAAGATTTATTCCAGACGGTGGCTGGATGGCAGCACGTTCCTGAAGATGTAATCTGGCCCTTGTTGTATCAGCTGGTTCTTGCTCCGGGTGCCTGGTTTCCTCTTCTGAGATACTTTGGTGACAGGGCAGGAGGGCTTTTCTCAGATTGTTCTGTCTGGTCCCTCTTGCCCTAGGTTCTTTCTTCAGAGTCTCTTCTGTCCCTGCAGGTAAACTTCTGTGGCACATTAGCACGGACAGAACCCCCGCGTGGGGTGCAGCCGGTGCTGCCCAAATCCCTGGCTCTCTGGGCTTCCTGGGTAGCTGGTTTTTCTCAGGCCTTCATCCCCTGAGGCGGTATTGGATAGGTTTACCCAACAGGAACTGGTAGAATCCCAGAACAGAACAGAATCCCAGAATCCCAGAACAGAATCCTCACAGAACAGGTGGATCACAGCAAACGCCCTGGGCCACATGCCAACACCAACTTCCTAGCTGCTGTCACCTCTGCAGCCTCTGCCCGTCACCCTTGCTGCTTCCTCCACACTTGCTGGTCTGGCACCTGCAGCCCACCTACAGGGAGTGGCCTTTCATGGCTGAGATCTCCTTCCTGGATGCCAGGTTCTGGGAGATTCCCTGGGAAGCCTGGCCCGCTGCTTCCCAGCTTACTGCCCTCTCACTGTCTGCACATGTGCATGTGTGCACCCAGGCTTGGGGGTGCACATCTCCATGCTGGCCCCGAGCAGTTTGCTTGCAGCGGTGCTGGAAAACCACCCCAGGCTCCAGGATGAAACACCCTGGTCTCCTTGTACCCTCTCCCACCTCTTCCACCCTTCCACACACCTCCTGGAGGGAACGAGGCCACCAAACCACAGTCTGGCCTCAGTCTCCCTCCGCCTCCAAAGAATCCCACGTTACTGTGGGAAGCTCTGAACTGACCCCCTGAACCTCACAAACCCAGATGAACAGGCAGAGGCAACTTGTCGACTGAAAAAGAAAAATGCACAACCTACAAGTTGTGAGTTATGCTTCATTCGGGGAGCTTGCTGAGGACCGTGGCCCAGGAGACAGCCTCTCAGATGCTTTGAGAAGCTTCTCCGAGGGGTCAGGGAGAAACATGTGGTGGAGCATCAAATGATGACCGCTAATCACAAAACACAGACATCGCAAGTTAATGGTTTTCGTGCTTTTCTATGGATGGGAAGATGAGAGAGTCTGGGCTCGTCGAAATTCTTCCTTAGATCTGCATCTTAACTGTCTAGGGCCAGTGTCCTGTTTTTCTCCATCCTGAATCCCCTCAGGATGCACCATCCTGGCTGATGGTTTGATGCAAGCAACATTCCTTTTTTCCTGGAATGGCAGGCAACATTTTTTTGTCCGAGGACTCTTTCCATTTTGCTTGCAGACTCTTTCCACATCTTATTATACTGGTAATACATGTAGAGATAGTAATGTCTTCCACTTATGGAGCACCTATTCTGTGATAGTTTTGCATATTTTCTCTCTGATTCTTACTATATTCTTTCTGGAGAGTTAGAAATCATCACCATTTTGCACAGGAGTAGTTAAAACGAAACTCAAGATGAAATTCTGACACCTGCTACAACGTGGATGACCCTTGAGGACATTATGCCGGGTGAAATAAACCAGCCACAAAGGGATAAATAGTCTATGATTCCATTTATATGAGTCGTCAAATTCATAGGGACGGGAAGAATGCTGGGGGCCAGGGCCTGGAGGGAGGGGCTGGGGAGTGAATGTTTAATGGGGACAGAGCTTCAGTTTGGAGAAAGTTCTGGGGATGGATGGGGGTGACCGCTGCACAAGGCCCCCCGGGGCCTTGATTTAGATACAGACTCTGCTTTAAAAAATATAAAATATACACAAAATAAAACTTACCGTTTTAGCCAACGCAAGCGTGCATCTCAGTGGCACCAAGTACAATGTGCAATGTTGTATGACCATCACCACTGTGTCCACCGAAAACGCTGTCATCTTCTCACATAAACTCTACACCCGGTAAACACTAACTACCCCTTCTTCTCCCCCAGACCCTAGAGACCTCCATTTCACTTTCTGTCTCTGTAAATTTGCCTCTTGTAAGCACACCACAGTAAGTAGCGTCACATGCTGTCCTTTTGTTTGTGACTTATTTCACTCAGCATAATGTGTTCAAGGTTCACCCACGTTGTAGCAGGTGTCAGAATTTCCTTCCTTTTTCCTTTTTAACATCTTTATTGGAGTATAAATGCTTTACAATGGTGTGTCGGTTTCTGCTGTATAACAAAGTGAATCAGCCATACGTATACGTATAGCCCCATTTCTCCTCCCTCTTGCGTCTCCCTCCCACGCTCCCTGTCCCCCTTCCTTTTTAAGGCTGAATAATATTCCATTTTATGGGTAGACCACGTTTTGTTTATCCATTCCACTGCGGATAGATAAACATTTTTGAGAGAGGAATAAAAGGATCAGACGACCTCCCAGGGACCCATGGCTGCTCTGGCGTTCCATTGTCTGCACACTTTTCGTAGGAGCCTGGTGTTTCCACCCCAACAGCATCCAGAAATGGTGGAGGTGTGGGGTACGGATCACAGCCAGGTCCTGCTATTTTCCTGGGGTAACAGTATAAGAAGGATGGGACCCTGGGGCTTGAACTGGAAGCCACCAACGGTATGTGGCAGATATGGAAGGTGAGCTTCGTTGAAGGGGGCAGCGACAGTGCTGTGACATGAGGGGCTGTGCCCTTGTGGTGGCCGCTCTGAGTCTCCATAACCCAGGATTCCAGCTTGAAGAACACAAGGGCCTGAAAGAACCTCTGATTCCTTTATATTACGGAGTAAGAAAAACAATCCAAAGAAGTGATGGGCCCAAGCTCCCTCAGCTGTTGGTGGCTGAACTCAGACTAGAATCTGGTCTCTCTGCTTTTTGTCTTGGTGTTCATTATCATCAAGCCATTGCTGTCCTCCATGGATTCAGAGCCAGGAGACCAAGGATGGAGGGGGGATTCTCTGGGTCCACATCTGTGCATTTGCAGAGTAAGAGGTGAATGGTCCTGTGTTTGGAGCAGGGCTGAGATGGGCCAGGTACCCCCTGCAGGCCTCTCTCACTCCCTGGGGCAGCCTCCTCAGAACTCTGGGCTCTGCAGATCTCCAGGCTGAAGCTGCAGGACCAGACAATCTCTACGGTCCTTCCAGCTCCATCCTGGGGCTGTAGGTGAAGCCAGGAGTCCCACGCCTTCATCCCACACAAATGCGGCCAGAAGCCCGGGTCCCCTCTCCCTGCACCGCAGCGGGGAAAGGGACTCCTCGGCTGCATCGCGTGACCAGGAGATCATGGCTCTGAGAGTTGGAATCCAGGGTTCACATCTCAGCTCTACCACTATTGGCTGAAAACCTTTTTACATGTTTTCTACCACTTTCTACCATTTACTGACTTTAAGGCTGGTTTTTACTGTCTTTGAATCTCCATTTCCTCATCTGTAAGATGAAGATGGTAATCCTGCTCGTAGGACAGATGTGAAGACCAAATGAGATAACAGACGTAAAAGTGCTGAATAAGAGATGAGCTGTTTTCAAATGTCACGTTATTATCAGGAGGTCCCCAAGCACGGAATCTGGCTTTGAGCATATTCATCACCTCCGACAGAAATGTGCAGCGTGTGAGGTCTAGCAGTTAAGTACTGAGATTTTACAAAACAAACAAGCCTTGAATATCCAGATAAATATCATTAACTTCAAAGATGTTCCTTAACTGGGCGATTCATTATTCTGATAATGTTGCTGTTACTTAAGATTTCTTTCAAATGCATCTTTTAGAGCTGTCTCCAAAGCTGGTATTATCTTTGGTAGAGGTAACTCTTTATCCATTGGATTGAATTTTGGTGAAAAAACAATATTTATACCCATGGAGCCATATAGACTTTTGACCATAGGGGCAGATCAAGCGAGATAAGGCACATGTGTTTAAAATGAGGAATACCTTCTACGCCACGAGCTTGTTATCCTGTGTGGCGGACTCTACTGTACAGTTTAATGTAGGATTTTTCTAAAATTCAGGCTCCTGCTCTACACTAACAAATTCTACATTTTGTTTGAAGAGGTGTGGAAATTGACAACTGAATTGGTTTGCTTATGAAAGGGCATGCTGGCATGTTTAGGAGATGCCATTCCCGGGACCCTGAATCCCAGTCAGAGGGCAGCACAGAACTTGTGTTTAGAACGAAGACAGTGTTCCCCCAGAGTGATTTATACGATCATGCAGGTGGGGTTGGCTTTTCGGGACGGGAGAAGTGATGCCTGCAGGGACTCTGCTTTGGGTCTTGGGGAACAAGTTTCTCCTGGACTCCTGAGAATGTCCTCGGGAGCTGTGGAGGACAGCAGAGGTTCTTGCTCCGATTCTGCCTCTGAGTCCCCGGAAGACCTTGGGCTCCTTCTGTGCATCACCCTCTTCACAGGAGGGCCGTGCCCACTGCCTGGGCTGCTGAAGAGGCAGAGTAATTACGAGTTCTCTGTACTGACGCTCTCGGCCAAAGGGAATCACACTCGCCGGCTGTTCTGCACGTTTCACAACAAACGACAACAGTGTTTTCAGGCAAGCGCTCACCTCAAAAAGTGTCATTTTGGCCGTTCCTCCAGAAGAGAACCATAGCTTTCTTTCTCTTATTCTCCCCGAACCAACGTCCAGTCATTGTATCAAAACCAACAGGCCTTTCCCTTCACGGACGAAGCCTCTTTGGCAGGAGGCTATCTGCACGGTACAGAGAGGAGAGAGGAGGGGGGAGACCGGATGGGAATTATGAGAAGGGAGGAAAGGGAGTGGGGGATAAAGGGAGAGGGGCCTGAAGAAAAAGACGAGATGGTCCAGCGGTTTCCAAGCAGCGACCTCTGGGTGGTGTGACTCGGCCTTTAAGAACACCTGGAGACCCTCGAGATTCTACGGTCTGCCCAACAGAGAACCTTTCACTCATATTACGGCTCCACAAGTTCTGGTCACTGGTGTCTATGCAGCTTGGGGATCGACTGATTGATTAATCTTTGGTCCTTGTAGTAGTCAGGTTTTCCCAAAGAAACAGAACTGGTAGGGTGTGTGTGTGTTGGTAGGGGGGGTAGATGAAGAAAGAGGGAGGTTGATCTTAAGGAGGTAAGAGATTGTGGAGCTGACGAGCCTCAAGTCTGCAGGGCAGGCCAGCGGGCTGGAGACGGGCGAAGAGATGATCCGAAGGCGCCTGGAAGCAGAATTCCTTCTTCCTCAGGGAGCTTCAGCCTTTTCTCTTCAGTCCTCGACTGACTGGACGAGGCCCACCCCACTAGATGGAGGGGCATCGGCCTGACTCAAAGTCTGCTGCTTCAAATGTTCATCTCATCTAAAAGCCTCATCTAAAAAAACGCCTTCACAGCAACATCCACACCAGTGTTTGACCAAATACGTGGCCACTGTGGTCCAGCCAAGTTGACACGTAAATTAACCATCACCCTCCCCAACGCAATATCTAACTGGGATCCACTCAGAGAGTGACTGGAATCCACAGCGTTATGGGTGGTAGACTGGTTTATGAGCTGAGAGGAGACATTCTCTCAAGAGGCCTCAGCTGGAACCTGACCTTCCATAACCTCCTCATCAAACTCACCTTCCAGGAAGGGACGTCGGTAAAGGCGCCTTGTCCTAAGTTTGACAGCCAAGCGCAAGAATTACCGTGCAGGTTTATTAGATGTGCGATTCCTCGAGGGAATACAACGTTCACGGTCGGATGGGACTCGGATGCAACCTGAGCTCCCCTCCTGGATGCGTTGTGGGCGCTCTGCGTGGACGGAACCGCGGCCATGGGCGGCCCAGGAGGCGGTCCCCACGTTAGCTGGAACCTGCATGGCTGGGAAACCGGGGACCCAGACCTTAGGCCACGTGGTGAGGGCCACAGAGGGGGACAGCAGCAACGGAAGGAGGAACGCTTCCTCTCTACAAAAGCTCACACGCGAGTCTTCCCTACCCACTTTTGAATGGCGCATGTGAAAAAACACTGAATCCCAGTTTCTCTCCCTAGGCTTTAGGGACATTAGGATTAACACAGTCATTGTGCAGAAAACGGGACCCTCGGGTCACGTGACTGCAGCCGCTCATTTGCTCCGCCCCCCCGTCCCGCAACCCGCATGGGGTTCGCTTCCCTCAGTGAGGGCGCAGGTTCAGGGAGAGTCCTGGGTTCTCTGTGCAGCTCCTCCCTCACCTTCCTGCTTGGGCTGCATCTCTAGCCACCTGACCACTTCTCTCTCTGGGCATTTATTTGGGGTTAAAGTTGCCCAGGCAGATCTCCCTGCAGGGGTGCTGAGTGCCAGGGAGCCGACAGGCTGCACCGCGGGGACCAGGGCGAGCAGTAGCGAGAGCTGGGGGAGCAAGAAAGGCTGCACACAGGCTCCCCGGGCCTCGCCGCCCGCCCCAAACCAGGGGCCAGCCTTCGAGATTTTCTGTGCCAGGCTGCTCGGCCACCCGAGGAGCAAACAGCAAACGTGGCAGCGTTTCTAAGACAAGGGCGAGGGGCTGAGGAAAAATGGCAGCAGATGAAGGCGGCTGGCTCAGATCTAGAAGCGAGTGAACAGACGCCTGTCACCCAGTGGCCGACTCAGGCCAGGCGTCTGAGCAATGCTGCTGTGGGACATATGGCCACCCTGGGGCTGGGAAGTTAGTCCCGTCCCCACCCGAGGCCTCTCGGGGACCGGGGAGCGCGCATCTGACCTTAGCAGGTGCTTCAGCCAAGCCCCAAGCGTGTGCCTCGCGCTCAGCCCCGTCTCCCCTGAGATCGGAACAGGACAAAGGTGAGCCCGATAAGAGAAGAGTCTCAGCCCTGGTATTTCCAAACAGGGGACTGACCGTCCGCCTCTCCGTGCACAGCTGGCCACATGCCCTGCTCCCAGCCAGAGGTCTAACTCACCTAGTTTTGTAACTTCCAAGCTTCTGGAAGACTAGAGATTTCAGGGTTTTCAAGGCACATCACCCATCTGTTTAAAGGCAAGTAAACTCCCTCCAGGGCAGAGTCGACACCCCGGGCACCACACCAGGCCCTTGTCAGGCTGGAGCCTCGGCTTCCCCCAGACCCGGTCCCACCGCTCCCAGAACAAGCTGGGCCTCTCCACGTGCTGCTCGTGGGGACCTCCACCGTGAACAAGGTTCCCCAGCTTCCGCGCTCGTCCCGACTGCCCGCAGATCGTCGCTGCTCCCTCGCGCCTCAGAGGAACCTGCACTCTCCTTACAATCGCACCCCACTTGGTAAATACTTAGAAGGCTTGTCTCCCTCATAGTTAGTGTCTGTTTCAACCTCGGCACTGCATTTATGACCGAGCACATACCCTATACAACTATATACGTATATCAAGATATTGAAGGAAGGAAGGAGGGGCTGACACAGGAAACAGCTTCTTCCCAGAGAAGGCCTCTGAGAGGAGCTAGATTTGTGCTTAGATTTCAGGGGACACAGTTCTTACCTGATTCACCGAGGGGTGATGTGTACGAGGCTGTGGGCACCTGCCTCTCTCACCTGCAATTAAAGGATTGCAGCCTATTCTGCAGACCTTCTATTGACTGTAAACTGTCAAGCCAGGGGAGGAAAATCCCTCTGCAGGGCGCTGCTGGCTACATGCAACCCCAAACAAAACCGAGAGAACACAGCTATTTCTGTCTTAAGGAGGAATAGTTAATGCCATTAGAAACTAAGATAAAAAAAGAAAGAATCCTCTGTCTTCACAGATGAATCATTGAAACCTGCTTCAGAAGACCACCCATGGTTCCGGAGAAAGTATTTTGCTGGTTAACTTTTTATCGTTCAAGTCTCTTGCAAAGGCTAATTTGAAAGCAGCCAGAAATCACTCCACTTCAAATGCCACTGGCGGTTTATGAAAGGACCCGGCCCTGGCCTGCTGAGTCTCTACGGTAGAGACCTTGCAACCTTCCTCTGGCTGAAATGTGACGTAAGCAATATTACTGAGAGCTGACGGCTGATTGGGATAATTACGTCTTTAGAATCATCCACCGGGTCTTTGTGAAATGTCTTCAAAATTCTAGAAGGTTGTGGAAATTCTCAGATTGCCGTTTAGCTTCAATATAACTGAACGATGCATTTAAGCTGTACTTTCCTACCTTCTTGGGTGCCAAACACGTTTTTAAAAAATCAGACAACTTCTCAAGTTAAAATGGGACAAATGGACATATTCAGAATGACAAGTGGACAGCTGCAAACAGACTCATCATAGTTGTAATCATGCAAATGTGTCATCTGTGTGATGACAGAATACTTTGGGCCTCCTGTTAGACCCTCCTAGGATCTGAGCTACTTTCCTCAGAGAGCTGGTGGTCCCCCAAGGCCCCCTCTCCCAAGTCTGCATGGACACTGGGAAAGAGGAGAGAAGCTAATGAATGTCCTTCCCTCATGGAGTCCACAGGGACATTTAACACCAAGCTGAGAGAATACGGTGACACTTCAAATAACCTATTTTGGAAAAAGAACCTGAAAAAGAACAGATACATGTATATGTAGAACTGAATCACTTTGCTGTACGCCTGAGACTAGCATGACATTGTAAATCAACTTACTCTAATATAAAATAAAAATTAAATTAAAAAAAATAAATAGGCCATTTTTTTCCAGGAAGTCTAAATTCCTCTCAAAATCTAGGAACAGCTTACAAAGCTTTACTGAGGGAAGGAAGGGAAGGAAGAGGGGGGCTGAGAAGGGAGAAGGGAAGGAGCTGGGAAGAAACAAGCGCTCTCACGGTGACCAGCGCTGCCCTGTGCGCGTCCCTCACTCCCACAGCCCACCTCTCCCAGGAGAACGCCCCACTAACCTCAAAAGAGAATGAACGGAAAACTTCTCCTTCTTCAGACCTTCCCTCTCGGTGTCACAAAATGAAGGAAAAAAAAAAAAAAAAAGAGGTCATGATAAAACCTTGATACTAAAGCTTCTCAAATAACTCAGTACATTTTTCAGTAGCTTGACCAGCCTGAGAGATGTAACCAGAGGATTCCAAATCTCCCTCCTAGAGTCTGAAATCCAGAGAGGGATACATGGGGAAAGAGGAGATCTTAGTGAGACCCTCCATGGAGAGCAGGAGGGGAACACATACCTGCATCCACACCATCAACCATTTTCTCACCAGACGTGTCGATAAGAATACCAGGTAAAAATTTTATTCACAAATAAAAAAAAGGTCTTACAAAACTAGTTATGTAAGGAAACCAACATTTACAAATGTATCAATTCCAGTATGCAAAACAGTCATGATGGGGTCTAAACTGACGCAAGCTGACTGCCTTAAAGCAATGATGGATAGTTTTTCCTTTTCTATTTTTTTTTACTAGCACAGACAATAGTGCTTAACCTAGGTAACAGCAACATTAACACTTTATCTAAAGTAGAAAAATCTACATTTGAAAAATACATTCCATACACACAAGATTAGAAAACCCCACGCCTTTATGTGCTTGTTCTCCAACCCTGATCTCATCCTTGTCAGTGAGCTTCTGCAGTGCCCGTACTCCCAGCCCTGTTATTAGCTGGGGGCGGTTCCTGGCCTCAGCACCCTAGCAGCTGAGTCTATCTGAGTTCTGCAGGATGTTGACATGAAATGCCAACTGGATTGTCCTCTACAGCATTTACAAAGAGTGCAGACTATAACATCATTGTATGTTTCCGTAGCACATGGTAGTAAACCGTCTTCCTCTGGATAAAAATAACCCAGGATCGGGACTTCCCTGGCGGTCCAGTGGTTTGGACTTCGCCTTACAATTCAGGAGGTGTGGGTTCGATCCCTGGTCAGGGAGCTAAGATCCCACATGCCTTGGGGTCAAAAAAACCCAAAACATAAAACAGAAGCAATATTGTAACAAGTTCAATAAAGACTTTAAAAATGGTCCACAACAAAATAATCCAGGATTTTTCAAATGCAGAATCAAATGAAATCAATTTTTTAACCCTAAGTGTTTCTCTATTGATCAAAAGTGATGTTTCAGGATCTGTGGCCAAAGTCTCATTCCCATCCATCTTAGCTTTCTCCTGCAAGGGTTTTTGCCTTTGAAGTTAAAGAGGGCTCTACACGTGGAAAATATACTCAGGTTACAAAAAGGAGCACAACCCTGGCCTACTTTGATCACCCCTCTGTCACCACAAAAGTGATCAGATTACAAACTACGAACGGCACACATGTGATTAGAGTGAAACTTGCATTTTCGTGGACCTCTTGTGATCAGGTCCTAAATACTTTACATATATTTCCTAAGGGCAAGTCTCAGAAGAGTTGGTGAGTACCAGAGCTTAGGAACCATTGGTTTAGGCTAAAAAAGGAAGAGAAAAAAGAAAGTCAATCAACTATGACTGGACACCAGGTAGACAGGAAAGGCTGTGCCTTACCATGAGACCCTCTAATTTCCCATTTCAGTCAAAGGAACGGAGGTCACATGCACGACATACCGTGAGCTCATGTCCGCACAGGGATCCTGAGGGGCAGATGGAGGGACAGTCCCAGCACGAGGAAAAGGCCTCGTGAGAGCTCACTACTGCAAGAGAGCAATGCACGGGGCAATAAGAGGGAAGATAAAAATGTCCTTGGAAAAGGCAGATTTCTAATGCTCACTTTAAACTCTTTTTTTTTTTTTTTTGGCTGCATCATGCAGCTTGCGGGATCTTAATTCCCTGACCAGGGATTGAACCCAGGACCTCGGCAGTGAAAGTGCTGAATCCTAACCACTGGACTGCCCAGGAATACCCTCTAATGCTCACTTTAAATGTCAGGTAGAAGACTGATTTGGAAACAAAATATCTCAGCATTCTCTAACACAGGGATGTTCAAAGGTCTATTTCTTTTTTAAGTGCACATGGGACAGAGCTAATAGTAATCACTTAAAAGACAACAGCCAGAGCTGATCACGTACGTTCAAGCAGGAAAAAAATAAATTCTGCTCAAATAATTCCTCTCCAGGGCGCAGAGATGAGCCAACGAGCCATGCCCTGGTTCATGACTGAGCTGGGTTATTTCTGTCTCAGCTCTAGAGCTAATTCTAGTAGGTAAATACCAAGGTGGTAGGGGATGGATCGCCTTCATAGAAGCACCAGACTCTTAAATCCAGCGCTGTTGGGCTACGGTGGGAATTACTGTGAAGAAGCAGTTTAGGAGATCGGTGGGAGCCCTATACGGCAGTTATAATCCACTCACCTAAACGCTGCCTACAAGCTGTGCTTTTCCTTCTGATCCTAATATGCAGAGTCTCCTAAGACTACTCACCTGGTGGCATGCTTCAGTAGCAGGGAAACCTGATATGTTGTCATTTCTAAAGCCTTTAGTATAAAATACGATGCAAATAAAAGATCGTTATAAAACCGATTCTCTATAAAAGAGAAATTCTGCATCTTTTAAGCTCAGTCCCAGGGACACAAGTAACAAATGCTTCCACATCAATGGATTTTCACATAAATCTGCTAATCTAGGATGCGCACGCTAAGGGGTTTTTAACTCAGAGGGATGGGCAGTCCTTTCCCAAGCACATGTCCTAACTCAGGCCCCTCTTGTTAACTAATTCAGCCGCTGTTCGCAAGACCGTGGCTGAGGCGAGAAGCCTCAATTCTGCAAGATTTGGTCTCTTCTGATTCCCAGTTAGGGCAGTTAACATCATCTAATGAACCCAAGACTCAGGCAGGCCATGTGAAGTCAATTCTAACCTCCTGTGCTAATTATTTAGAAGATGAAAAAATGATCTTCAGGAAATAAAAACACTCCCTTTTGAACCCATGCTACCTAAAAACTAAGGTAACTCATCTGACGCTGACTTTTAGTAGGATATATGAAATTATTTCTGGAAAGAAAATGTAAATGAAAATGTATACTCTGGGTCTTCAGTCTTGGCAAACCACCTCCACCATGAAAAGAAGCATGAATGCATTTCTGTTTCTCGTTATACCCCTAAGCTCGGTGGCTGCAAACTTGGCCCGTCAGTCTCTGAAGTCAGCCTGTAGCGTAGAAGCTTCTTGTGTAGGAAAGATGCAAAGTCTCAGAAGTGCTTGGAGTGTATTCCTTGAGGTCTCAGCTTACAGCTGGTCTGGCTCAGAAGCAACTGGTTGAAAGGCTTAAAATGCCATCAGTGTGGTTCAGATTTACTTTCTTCCCCCAGAAGCCATGCGAGGTCCAGACGGTGCTGAGTCCATAAGCGGAGGAGTGGCTGCCCTTTGGGCTCCATACGACACTTCATTGCAGAAAGAAGCAAGTCCTTTCGGCCTCCTGAAACGGTGACAGAGGGACAGCTTTGAACACAGCACCTGACAAATTAAAGCCCTAAACTGTGACTGTAAACATTTACAGTGCTTAGCTTTTACTAATTGTGCACATGAATTTTATAATATATGGACAAGAAGTTCCTGTAAGGGTGTCCCAATATCAGGTACCCATGTACTCTGAGAATAAAAACAAAGATTTCCTAACAACCCACAGTCACTCCATATGTGCAGACCTTAAAAGATGAAAATGTGCCCCAAACAAACTGTATCAATGAACAATTCTTTTGCTGATTTTCAACCTCAGTCAAACATTTAACGCTTGTTTCTGTGTTGCACTCCTTTAAAGCAACTGTAGGTAAAGATTTTAGGATGCTTTAGTCTATTCTTTAAAAGAACAAAGATGGTTAATAATTAATGCTATTCTTAGTCTTTGAATTTAAAACTTCTGTGAAGTCTTGGAGAAAGTTTAGAAAGAGTCTGGGAATGAGACTTCTCTTATAATGACTTCCCTGGAATATTCACACATACGTCACAGGGCAAACGTCCTCGGGAGAGAGCAGCCTTTAGATCTGTCCCTTATCACAAAAGCACAGTGATCTCACTTTGGGAGGGGGTGAGGCTTGGGTCACCTGCATGTTATTGTACGTGAGTGAAACCTTCATTCACGCCGTAACCCTTCATTAACTTACCACTAATTTGGCATTAGTGACATTATCAGACACATTTACAGAAAAAGTTTTTTTCAAAGGTCTAAGGAGATTATCTAGAAATAGAAACTTCTGAGGTTCTCTCAATAATAAGATAGCTTTATCATATATGTTGATCAACTGATATGATAATAACAACCATATTAATGCTACCAGGGAGGAAAATTATACTTAACTGGCCAATAAGGAAAAAATAGAGATGCTGATAGACTGAGAAACTAGAACCCAGGCCATCTCATATCTTTTCTACCATTCCTTCCATTATTTCATGTTGACATTTAAAATGTTGGTTAAGAAACACCACCAAAGAAAGCTTTTCCTGTTATTAAACAGGCTGGCTTCATTCTCCCAAATACCTTAGCAAGTGCTGTCTCAGTATCTTAGACCTGGTTCCCTTCTGGGGAGGTGTGTTCAGGGAACATTTGATTAAAATGGAATCACACAGACTAAAGACAGCTCTCACTCCTATTTGCTTTATCCCGAACCATATCACTATCAGGCTCTGGGTGGCATTAAACTACCCACAGGAAGACTACCGTGTAAAAATAAATTTTTGGAAGCAAATGCATCACACATTAGAAATCCGAGCCTCACACCAAATACAGACAAAAGTCCCTTGGTGCACTTGGCAATAAATCGAATCATCACACTGTACACCTTTAACTTCTGCTACGTTATATGTCAATTACCTCTCCACAAAGCTGGGGAAAAAAGAGTGAATAGAGGTTAAAATACAAGTGAATGAAACTTGTATTCACGTGAAATAGAGGTTAAAATACAAGTGAATGAAACTTGTATTCATGTGAAATAGAGGTTAAAATACAAGTGAGTGCCTGGGTAGGAATTTAAAGTTTCATTGAAAATAAAATAGAAATAAATAATGGTTTAAAAAGGGGCGGGGCTGTTTTGGTAACAGCTGCCCTCATCCACCCCCGGAACGGAAAACAGTGCCCTCCTGAGTTAGGAGTGAGCCCACATCAGGGGCCAAGCTCACTGCACTTGAACTTGAGGAGCCAGGAGTCCTGCCCTCTGGTCCATTAATAGAAAGCTTCCTAAATCAAATTCTTTGCAAGAGGTAAGTTCAGTAACTACGACTAAGAGAAGTGTTTTTCAGAGTTTAAAAAAGATTCTCGCTTAAAATGGGCTCAAAATATTATTTGCTATTTTTTTTTTTTTTTTTGTACGCGGGCCTCTCACTGTTGTGGCCTCTCCCGCTGCGGAGCACAGGCTCTGGACGCGCAGGCTCAGCGGCCATGGCTCACGGGCCCAGCCGCTCCGCGGCATGTGGGATCTTCCCGGACCGGGGCACGAACCCGTGTCCCCTGCCTCGGCAGGCGGACTCTCAACCACTGCACCGCCAGGGAAGCCCTGCTATTTTTAACTATATGGAGAAAATGGAAATGATTTACATTTTAACAATCCCTTTCCTGAATTCAGGATGTCTTATTTAGATTTGCCGAAATTATCTAATAGTTATAAGACAACACATCTTGGAAAGCCTATAAAAACCTTTCATTAATAAATTACATGGAGTGGGGCTTCCCTGGTGGCACAGTGGTTGAGAATCCGCCTGCCAATGCAGGAGACACGGGTTCGAGCCCTGGTCCGGGAAGATCCCACATGTTGCGGAGCAACTAAGCCCGTGCGCCACAACTCCTGAGCCTGCGCTCTAGAGCCCACAAGCCACAACTACTGAGCCCGTGTGCCACAACTACTGAAGTCCGCGTGCCTAGAACCCATGCTCCGCAGCAAGAGAAGGCACCGCAATGAGAAGCCCGCGCACTGCAAGGAAGAGTAGCCCCGCTCACCGCAACTAGAGAAAGCCCGCGTGCAACAACCAAGATCTAACGAAGCCAAAACTAAATAAATAAAATAAATAAATTTATTAAAAAAATATCTGGTGATGTCCTTAGCCACTGAGAACTACCTCAGAAATGAATAAATAAATTACATGGAGCAACCTGAATGTAACATTTCCTCATTCATCTTATATGTAATTATAACTTTCCATCAGACTTTGAGTTGAAGGTATCTTTATGTAATCATGATTACCTTGACAACTCTCTCTGAAAAGAATTCATGTCATGATGCACCAATCTTACAAACTAAACTACATTTCTACAATTTTGCATCCATGTAGCTGGGACAAAAGGGCTCATCCACCCTACCTCCACCTCCTCGATAACATAGACAGGAAAAAGGGCAGGCTGAGTTGCTTCTGACATGACTTGGCTTCGAGATGCTTTATTCCTTAGTTTTAGAATTTACACCACAAAACTGGGGACAAGCTACAAAATTAAGACAAGCAGTAATTCTATTTACTGACAATACTCGGAAGAACTGTAGCTAGTGCGATGGTAGCACCGTCAGCGCAGCCACTCAGACTTTCTTCTGACAGTAGATACACGAGAAGGTGTAACAGATAATTCGTGAAGGTAACACAAGCAAGTTTATCATCAGAACGAAGTGACTTGATGGAAAAGAAACTTCAGCATTTTGTAATGAAAACGTGACTCAGATTAAATATTAAGTGTCCTAAGATGTTCATTTTAGAGTGCGCGGCAAGGCTTCCGATTGGGATGTTGGGATTAGCTGCCAAAGGGCCCCGTATCCTGTCTTCTGCGTCCTCCTCTCATCCGTTCTCGGGGCTTGTTAGCTGCTCTGGGCTGCTGGGGGTTCTCTGTCCAAAGGTCTGTGGGCCACGTCCATGCTGAGACCTATATGCACCTAGGCCAACTCTTAAGTCTTTTCTTATTATCCTCATGAACAGTGTGAAAATCAGAGGCTGGCCCCAAAGAACAAGGTCAGTGAGTGAGCTTTCCCAGCTACAGAGGTACGCAGTCTGTGCTTTTTAAACTGCCTCATTTGTTTGATCTTCCTCCTTTCATGGATCTCTTCTTCATTTCCGTTATTATGAGAAAACCAACATCGCTTTTTCTCCAAAGCCAACAAGTGTTTTCAGTACAGAATTCCCTGTACATGCTTTATAGATTTTCTTCACAGTTAAAAAAAAAAAGTACTGCAGGTTTAGATGCACATAAACCCACATATGTGTTCTTAGAAGGAACTATCTCCGTCCACACTGACTTTAGACTCTTTCTGATTTTATTAGACAAAGACAGGACGTCTCAAGGAAACAGAGGCGCTATCCAGGAGCGCGTGCAGCGTGCTTGTGGCTCATCGGCCGCGTCCCTGATCTGGGGCAGGAAGGACCCAAGGATGAGAGCAGCCCTGTCTGTGCAGAACAGGGCTTGCGGGGCCTGGGAGCCCCTGTTGCTGCGATTCTGCCCTTTCATACTCAAGGCCGGCATCGTTCTCCCAGAAGGACTCACACCAACAATGTATGTGCTCACATTCAGGGAATGCTTATACACGTTAAGCCAAATTCAGCAAAGGCCACCTCCTCACCTGGACGAGAAAGCAGGGACAGGGCCCAGGTGCCCCCGGGGTCAGAGCCCATCTCCCTTCAGTCACCACCTGCCCCACCCCAAAACCTGATTTCAGACCCTTCCATCTGGAAGGATCTTCTGCTGTATTTGGTGCCAGATCACAACCAACAATCAATTTCCAACCAAACTGATCAATCAGTCAAAGCAAAGCGATCTAGAAGAACCACAGTGAAAGAGAGAGGAGGGAAAAGGGTAACCGTAGGGGACCTAAATTCTCATTAACTTGACCGTGAATGGACAGCATGTAGGTATTGGGCATAAGAACATCACAGGGGAAGACAAAGGTGAGGAACTGCTTCCAAGATGCTCCCATAACTAATTCATCTCTCAGCCAGGATGGTGCTGGGGTGTGGTGCTGGGTAGCTGGAGTGACAAGAGGAGAAAAGAATGCGGCTGCCCTGGATGGCCTTAGAGATAAGCTGTTAGTTAAAAAAAAAAAGACTCCTGAAATTTAATTTAAATATATTCTCCTATAACATACAAGAAGTTATGAAGGATGGAAAGAGCTTCTCCCCAGGTTCCCCCACATTTAATGGGGGACAGAGTCCTGTTCCCTCTGGGCTTCCTTAAGTCACTGCTGTGCCCACACCGAATCCATCGCTGCCTTACCTGGGGTGACGGCTGAGTGGCCAGGTGACGGACATCTCCTCTCTCCTGAGCCAGCTGATTTCTGGCAGTGAGCGCGTCCTGAGTTAGCGCTGGTTCTGGCACTGAGTTGTTGAGTCTCGATAAATCAGTAGTTTCTGTAAAGTTTTCAGGGTGAGCTTGAATTGGAACTGCTCCACCAACCAGACCCCGACTACTGTTTGAGTCCAAGGATGCTGAACTTGCACTCTCTGGATTGAGAGAGTGAACGTCTTCTCCAGGGAGCTCAGGATAAGAATCGCAAGAAGAGATGTCGTCACCACAGCTGGGATTTTGCATCAGAGGCCAGGCGTCCGAAAACTCGCCACAGATGGACCTCGAAAGGGACCCAAAGAAAGTCGGCACTGCTTCCCCCGCTGGACCTGTGTTTCTGGACACATGTTCCAAAGAGCTGTAAGTACTCTACTGGGAGAAAAACCTACTACAAAGCAACATTCCAGCTATGCTTTTCAGTTTTCTAGATGAAATAAACAACAAGTTATTGAGTCAGAATTCTCATGCTTCCTTTGTTATAAACTTGCTTCAATACAGTAAGTTAAATTACTACGTTTACTTTAAAACCGAATTTTTATACCTACTTCTAACCAATATAAACTTAATCCGATGTCTAAAATAGGCAGTTTCCTGGGTCTTAATTGAGTTCCTTTGATTGCTGTTCTAAAATTCTCTGAGTATGTGACATGCTAAAAATTACTTACAAATGATGGAAGTGTCACAAATCATGAATATAAGAGAAAAACAAAATTAGTGGAACATAAAGAATAAAGAATGTTACACTGGCTATCAGTAACCCTGAGACACTTACCTAATTCTTGCCAAAGTTCCCACCTCCTACAACGTCTAGAATGTTATTAATGATACTAAAAGCGTGATGTCCCATAGTTTCCCATGAAAATTGGTACATGAGTAGCCTGTATATTTGCACGCGGGAACACGAAATTATATAGATTAAAAACACCCATTTACCTGTCCTGAAGAATGTCCTTGGAGTGCACCCTACAAGCAGGAGTCTCCCGGCCGACGCTGCAGGCCCCGTCACAGCACGGGGATGGGATGAGATGCACGGGCCCTAGGAAAGCCGGCAGGGCTGTGAGGCGCTGTGCTTGTTTATACCAGTTCAACACTGCTCTCGAAAATTTAGCTATTCCCCTTTGGGTGACTTTCAGGGGGAAAGGGGTTATGAGGTTTAATTTTTTCTCTTTTTTCTTATCTTAAAAATGATGGACCACTTCTATGAAGGACCCGGAAGAGTCAGATTCCTGGAGACAGAGAGTAGGATGGTGGGTCCCAGGGGCTGGAGGGCAGGAAGAATAGGGGGTGAGTGTTTAAAGGGGCCAGGGTTTCAGTTTCGGGTCGTGGAGAAGCTCTGGGGATGGTGGTGATGGTGGCACAACGATGTGAACGTGCTTAATGACCCCCAACTGTACACTGAGAAACGGCTAAAACGGTAAATTTAAGGTGATGTCTATTTTACTACAATGAAAATAAGGATGAAGAGGAATGAGGAGACGGTACGTGAAATGAGACTTTCACCTATGGCTGACGAGGGCGGAAAGAGCACAGGGTTTCTGCAGAGCGGGCTAGCCATGCAGTGCAGAACATAAACGTCTAAACCCTTTAACTCCACACGCACACAGCTTTTTGTTTTTTTACTGCTAGGAATGTATCGTAAAGAGTAACCACCTATGTGCACACAGCTTTGCAAACTATTATGTTCACTGAAGCGGTATGTACTTTTGGTTACAAAGATAATACACATTCACTGAAGAAAAAAACTTTAAAAATAGAGCGATTAGATCAGAAATTAAAAAATGAATCTTCCTTAATTCCATAAGCTGCAAGACACTGTCCACATTTCTGAGCAGCCTTCTAGACTTCTCTCTCTACATATACAGACATATGTAACTCTGATTTTATAAAACTATAGATATAGTAAAACATACAGACAAAATTAGGAAATTAGCATTAATCACGCTGTTGTGTAAGAGAACATTCTTGTCCTTAGGAAACAAGCGCTGAAGTAAAGGGACACCTTATCTGCAACAGATTTTTCTCTTTTTTTGGCTGCACTGCACAGCTTGTGGGATCTCAGTTCGCCAACTAGGGACTGAACCCAGGCCACAGCAGTGAAAGCCCAGAATCCTAACCACTAGGCCACCAGTGAACTCCCTGCAACTGATTTTTAAATGGAAATTTAAAAACTGTGTACATGTCTATGTAAAGCACACAGTTGGCCCTTGAACAACATGGATTTGCACTGTGTGGGTGCACGTACTGGAAGATTTTCCTCAACAGTAAATACTACAGTGCCACACGATCAGCGGGTATTTGGTTCCGAGGATGTAGGACCACGGATACGGAGAAACCGTGAACACAGAGAAGCCGCAGATACAGAGGGTCAACTGTAAGTTACAAGTTGATTTTTGACTGGGCGGAGAGTGGGTGCCCCTAACCCCCGAGCTGTTCAAGGGTCGACTGTGTACACCCACCATACTTAGAAAGAGATAAAAATGATAAAGCAAATGTGGACATGAGATAAAATGTTAATACTGGGGGAATCTAGGGACAGGGTATGTGGGAATTCTTTGTCCTATTCTTTCAACATTTTTGTAAGTCTGAAATTATGTCAAAATAAAAGTGAAAAGAAAATGGGCACTGTCACTAAGGAAGAAGCAATTTATATGATGAGCGACACTGAGCCTGGGCGGGTGACAGCGGGGGCGGACGCTGTCCAGTCTCCGCGTTCTATTTCAAAAACGTGCAACAAAGCCATCCACGTATTTAATCTTTCTTTTCAGATAGAAGTGACGATGAGGCAGAGTTTGCACAAAGCTGTACTTGATCACATGTAAACCCAACTGTCTCTCTCAAGCAATCCTGTTTGCTAACTCTGATCTAGGGGCAGTGCCTGGCGCAGCATCTAGAAAATGTGGTGCTTGGGCCGCCTTGAGAATCACCAAGGCATCGGTGCTGTCAGGAGCCGAGTCTACGATCTCTGCAGGCAAAGGCAAAACCAGATCCACGCATGCTATGGCAATCCCATGTTTTATTCTTAACCCTAAAGCAGAAGACAGTAGTGGCCAGTAGAGAAATAATTACGTTGAAGATGCCTTATCCCACATATTAAATATTAGACTGAAAAGCTGAACCCTGCAATTTCTTGAAAAGAAAGATCGGACAGTTCTGAGACAATAAGCAATTGAATTGGGAAACGTTTCACTTCAAGGAAGGTTACAGGAGACAAAATGCTGCTGCACTATTGCAACCACAGGTGCCGGGGGACCTGTGAGGGGTGGATGGGGCAGGCGGCGGGCAGGCTTCCGGAAGGGCTGCGGCCGCGTCGATTTTTACTTTGCAGAGGAGATGAGTTTGTGGGGACAGGGGCAGGAAGTGTGCCAGCTGGTGTGACCTTTGCCCGTTTTTGCCCACGTTAGAAACCAAGTCCATCTGAATCACAGGCAGACGCGGCTGTGTCGTGCCTCACAGTTATTGCTTTTTCCCAAAGTGAAGGTTTGTGGCCACCTTGCGTCGAGCAGGTCTGTGGACAGCATTTTTCCTGCAGCATCTCCTCACTTTGTGTCTGTGTCCCATTTTGGTAATTCTCACGATATTTCGAATTTTTCATTATTATTATATTTGTTCTGCTGATCTGTGATCAGGGATCTCTGATGTTACTACTGTACTCGCTGAAGGCTCAGATGACGGTTAGCATTTTTCAGCAATAAAGTATTTTTAAATTAAGATGTATACATTATTTTTTTAGACATAATGCTGTTGCACACTTAACAGACTTCGGTACAGTGCAAACATAACCGCTATATGCACTGGGAAAGCCCAAAATATCACGTGACTCGCTTTATTGCAATATTCACTTTATTGCAGTGGTCTGGAACCGAACCCACAGTATCTCCGGGGTCTGCCTGGACTTCCCTGAACTTTCACTTCTGTCAATAACCCCAGAGGCAATTATGGTTTGTGGAAAACCCTGCAATAGGTCTCCCTCCTCCCTCTTCTTTAAGATATCCCAAAACACACTAAGACACTTACATGCAGGTTCAGGTGGAATCCACCAGACAAGAAAGGAGATGGATCCCCTGCTCTACAAAAGGCTCATATTATTTTAAATCAATTCACCCCCAAATAAAGGCAAACTTGCTTAAAAAGTTACTGAGAAATTCTAGAATTTTAATGAGATGCTTCTTTTCTGTTAAATACTTAAGAGACACAAAACACCCAAAACATCAGGGGATGGGGGGAGAACGACTGAACTAGATTAGCTTTAACTGGAAAACTGAGTGGGAGCAGTTCTTTGCAGCTTCAGGGCCTGCATTCCTAGTGGCCCCCAAGCACTGAACTTACCGCAGGTCTGGGCCGAGTCCCGGTGGCACTGACAACAGGCGTGGGGCGCAGGGCCGCTGAGCCGAGGTCTGTCGAAACAGGACAGTTCAGAACCGTTGTACTGCAGGTCCTGTGCCCTCAGGGACCCTGCGGAGGCCGAGAGCTCGGTCAGCAAGACAGCTTCCCCAGGAGGAGCCCACAAACATCCCAGTGCAACCAGAACTACCCCGGCTTTTGCAGTTATAAAGGAAAGGAGAGCTGTTGTTCACATCTAAAAATACTTCTTACACGGAAGCAAAGATATGAAACAATCAGTCAAGACAGCTCGAGATGTAAGGTACTTGCGTGGCCAGAACTCAGACGAGCTGTGTTTCTGCCGAGGGGCGGGGGTACCCCTGCCTCCTCAGGTCCCCGGGAAGTGATGCTGCCCAGTGGCCGCGCCCTCAGCCCTTTTGGCAGGAGGCCTCTTGGGGAGCAGGCCCCTGGGACGCCTGTTTCCACGTGCTCTCTCTGTCCCTTTGGCTGCAACCTGACTCTCCTCTTAGGTTCTCGTCGAACACCCGGATGGCAGTGATGACCAACACCCTCACCAAGATGCTAAGACACAGAAAGGGCTCAGAACTCACAGCTGGGTTTCTTCTCCATAAACTGCCGCTTACAGTATATGACGCAGAGGATGAGCAGGGCCAGCAGGACGGTGGCCAGGGCGCTGCAGATCACGGCAGCCAGGGCCGTGTCCCGCGGGCTGGAGGCCGTGGACGGGATCCTCACCAGGTTGACCTTGCTGGTACCTGAAAACCACGGGGATGGAATCAGCACATCTCGACCACCCAAGGGACTCAGGTGCTCACACTGAACTCGGGGTCCCCTGCAGCAGTGGCCTTCATGCAACATCAATGAGACCAGGGGGAGGTGTTCTAGAGGGCTCAGACTCTCCCTCCGCCCGGGAGATCGCTTGAATACCGCACCTCTCCCTGCGACTCTCCTCTGTTCCCCTGACACCAACCACGAGCAGCCCCGACACGTGTGCTGTCGGGCCCGTTGGACCAGAACCATCTGCGAGTCGGGAATCTGTCATCTTGTTCTTCCTCCCCAGCACTTGGCAGTGTGGGCCGCAGAGCAAGCACTCGATATGCGCCCTTTAATTGGAATTAGACCTTCTACAGTTTTAAGCAGGCTGAACTAAAGTATGCTTTGGGGGTCCACTTTAGGGGAAAACCAGGACTTGGATCATTCATAACCTCACAGCAGGCCCCCAATTTCTGAGACAGTGAACATTTTTTAACGCCTTAGCTGTTAAATTACTGAACAACACCTAAGTTTTGGAGAAAAAACCCGAACACTGTTGTGATCTCAGATGGACAGCACTTCTCAGTTTGGACGAAGCACATCTTGAGGGCCGATTGCCCCTGTGGCTCACGGTGATGGTAATGGACTTGGCAGCCCTAGAGGTGACAGGCTGGTGTCTGCATCTGTGCTGCACACGGCACAAAAGGCCACCTGGTACTTTCTCCCCACCCATGAGTGCACAGGCCCCACCCCCATCCCAACCCCTGAAGCCTGGTTTCCACTGTACGACCCCTGCGGCTAGAGCCAGAGAGAAACTTCAGGGTTGATATTATTGAATCATAAAAATACGACCGCAGGAGCGATCGTTTTGGAATGTTGAATCTTGGTGTATCTACACTCAGTGATTCTGGGCCACCCTCATACACGTTTCTTATTGCCACTGGGAAAGGCACATAAACCATATACCTTGGACCTGGATGAATAAGAATCTTAATCCAATCATACATTTTGAAGGATATCTGTTTGTAAACATGTTTTAATATTCATAAACAAATAGCGCTTCTAGCTATGTAGACATAGTGTCATAATCAAATCGCACACGTTAGATGTTCATCACACAGCAAGTTAAATAGATTACACCTCTGACCTGATAGAGATGAAATCTAAACCTGAAACAGCCTCTGTCAGTGGACAAATTCACAAGAGGACGTATGAACACAAGCACAGCTGTGCAAACACTGGTAAGTAAATACACGAATAGCAATTTATATCGAATGCAAGTAAAATCGTGGGCTACGCTTGGGAAACATTAAGTATTACCTGTTGCGACCAAATGGTGAAGTTGATTTATGTTTGTGAGAAAGTGGTTTAGTTCAGAGTGAGATCAGGCCCCTTAGCTGAAACTTTCCGCCAAATAACCAAGCTCTAGTCAATACCAGGCTTTAGCAGAACTGTTATCAAAATGAGACTGAATACATTATTTGAGTCGAAGATAAAGTTCCTAACTACGATGTAAGGATTAAGTTAAACTCATTGATCAATGGAGTATTAGATATTCAGAAAAACCCTACGAGGAACCAGGTTAAAGTAGAACAAGATTAGAGTCTTCTGGGTTCTTATTGTTTAAAACCTTTCTAAAATGGATTAGTCAACTTCCTTGCCTTCACAGAAAAGGAACTGTTTCTAACATAAATCAGCTGAAATGCCCTCAAATGGGTATCATATTTTTCATTTGGTGGTTTGTGACTCAGGGCTTATTTTCCCCAAGCCAATCAGAAAAGTCTTGGTAACACGTATCTTTCCAAGGAAGCGCACGAATACTGTGATATCAGTGCTACTGAGTGGTCGTAATAACATCCATTTTAAACATAATTACACCAAATAAGCTACTTCTCTATGCATTTCCCAGGCAGGAGCATCTGAAGACGAACAAGAAAATACAGACATTTCACCTCTCAGTTTTTGACACCTATATACGAAAAGGCATCTTGTTAATGCAAACACCCCTCCCAGGAGTCCCCATGGGAAGCATGCTCCGAAAGCCACATTCTTTATTCTTGTTTATGTGGACAAGTTTATGACAACCCTGACAGCAAACACCATCTTTTTTTTTTTTTTTTTTTAATGGGAAATGGGTTCATCATTCTCAAGTTTGTCACATCAGCAATGCAGACATAACTACAGAAGCTGTGAGAGCTTGGGCCGAATATCACTAGTTTTAGAACCACCCCCAGAAACTCATTCACATCAGTTCCTGATAAAAGCCTATTTTCTTATCATTCTTTTGACTTGAGCAGTAAAAACAGAGGGGAGGGAGCGGTACCAGCTGTATGAAATGGCTTCTACCCTACTAAGTTCTGGCTCAGAAAAGGACTTATTGACTACAAACCAAAACAGATTGCTTCTCTGACCTGTCATTGCTGCCATGATACTAAGATTCAAGATTCTTTCCACCCACGGCTCTAACTCAATTCCCTGGCCAAGCACCTCGATGCCTACAAGGCATCTCACCCTCATCTTGCTAGGATCCTGAGGGTACTTCCAAGGAACCAGGAATAGGACTACCCGTATTCTCTGGAAAGTTCTAACTTTTCTGGAACACAAAGGCACATCTTACCCTCACCAATTATCAGATTCCTCCCTGATCTCAGCACTACCCTTTGGCAAGTTACTTCAGAGTGAGAGCTGTTCCTTCGCTTAAATTTTATGTTACAGGACACACTGTACGTGGGTTCTGTTTCACACTGAACATTTCAGTGGGCTCGGCTCAACTGGACGATGATGTATGAGTGTCTGTAGTGACTAAGACGTCTCAGTCCTACAAGGCTAAGTGCGGATCTGAACAGATGAGAGCACGGGGGGCATTTGCAAGGCCTGGCAAGTGTTTCTATAAGGCCTGCCCCCCCCTTTGGAGTGGGACAAGGTGAGTGAATCCGAGTAGCTGAGACGCCCTCCTTGCACCTCAGCCTCTAGAGAGCTTCGGAACGTGGCTGGGGAGACGTGTGTGTTGGGGGGATTTGTTGCCGGGCTCCGACTGCTTTCGGGAAAGTCCGAGGAAGAGCTCAGGCCGGAGTGGACCTTTCCTCCACCTGACGCTGACATGCACCTCCGGTGACCCCACCCTCCTGACGACGGGGTGAAGTCCGTTGACCACCCTCTATTTATAGAGGAGAAAACCCAGACTTTGAGGGACTTGCTCAAGGTCACACAGCAACATGCAGGCAGCTTGAGAACCGGAACCTGGCCTTCGGATCCTTTCTGGTGGACCACCCTGTCCAGGGATGCAGGTAAAACATCTGTCAGGTAACGACGAGCGGAATGTGGCTCATCTCTGTGGGGAGAAGCTGGCCGGGCCCCAGAGAGACCACGGGCCTCCTGATCACAGACCTGTCCACGTGTCCAGGTGTCCAGGTGTGCATGGAAGCTGGTTCCACTTGAGGGCCTCTGGCCCAGCGTGGATCTCAGTGTTGCATGATGAGCTGGGCAGAGGGGAAACTCTAGGGAGGGGCTTGAGTCTGGAATGGATTCGAGGGTGAGATGGCAGGAGGGGCAGCGCCCAGACGCCCTCCACTAGTAACTGCAGCTCTGCTTCCTCTCGAGCCTCCTGCTTGTTCAACCTCACGCCTGAGTAGGCTGTGTTTAAAAACCTGCTGAACAAAAGCTCCCTCTTCCCAGAGCCCACTCTCCACAGAGGGTGCTAAACAGGGAGGACGGAACTGGTTGGCACCATCCATCTGGCCCCTCCCTGAACCTCAGCCTCCCCAGGGACGATTACACAGGGGCTCATATGTGGCACCGAGATCCACTGCGAGGGGCCATGAGAACTTCTCTCAGGGCGGAACGAGCTTCCATGCACACCTGCACACCCGGACAGGTCTGCGGTCAGGAGCCCGTGACCTCCCTGTGGACTGGCCGGCCTCTCCCCACGGAGATGAGAGTGGTCTTTAGAGTAAAGAACAGGATTACGTCAGACGCTGCATGTCACTTCTCTGAACTTTACATTCCCAGTCCAAGCTGCTTTCCCAACTCCAGAGTCACAAACCCAACGGCCAGCTGGACGTCTCCACGTGGATGGGGAAGCACCTAAGCCCAGCATATCCAAAAACGAGCTCTCCACCACCCCGACCCACCCTCTTCCCAGCACCCGCCCTGCGCCCCATGAATCCCTCCTCCCTGCCATGGCCTCGGCCTGCAGCACCCTCCCCGGGCTGCGAGCATCACCCCTCCACTGCTGTAGCTCTTTCCTCAAGTGTCACCTACTCAGTGAGGCTTCCCTGCCGAACTCCTTAAAACTGTCACCTCTCTCCAATGCCCCCCGGCTTTCCTTTCCTCCCCAGCACTTGCCACCATCTGACGTTTCATATATTTAACTTGGGTGCTTCCTTGTCATTCTCCCCTGTGGTGGGAGCAGTACAGCCCACTCGGCTTCCCCAAACCCACCCCCCTGCCTTGTGTTGAAGCTGGTCCAGCAAGCGGCTACATTTCCCAGCCTCCTTTGTAGCCAAGTGTGATACGTCCAAATCAGAGTCGAGGGGGCCCGGGAGGATGAGCAGAAGGGATGGGGTGGCATCTGTGTCACCTCCACTTTAGGGACAAATTACTCCAGAGTCCCCTTCACTGGGGCTGGAGCTGCATGTAGCAGCAGCCCAGTCTGGATCCTATGGGTGAGGAGGACCGATGAGGAAGCTACCCAAAGGCTGGCAAAGCAGCAGGGGCCAGACGCTGGGCCTCTGAAGGACACCTGCAGCACAGCTGCTCCACCAGCTGCACCACGTGCACGGTTACAGAACAGAGGGGACCCGCTGTCTTACAGAGGCTGCACTACTGGGGGGCTTCCTTGTTGCAGGTGCTAAGCCTTGAGCACAACCAATTAAATCCCTCCCTGAAATACAGGCTCCACAAGGGCAGAGATGTCATAGGTTTTGTTCACCACTGTACTGATGATACTTACAAGAGTTCTGGGCACACAGCTGGTGCCCAATAAATATAAACGATGAAACGAATGCATGTCTGTGAAAGAAACTGGAAAACCCTAAGCATTCCCCAAAGTTTGTTAAGTGGCAAACTGTCCAGTCACTGAGATGAGATTATACCCACAATGCGTTTGTCCCTTATCCCTCCACCTCTGGCTGGTGACAGTACAGGTGCAAACAGCTGGGGGAAAGTAACAGTTTCGTCTGCAGGCACTTACTTTACGTTATGTTAATTTGACTCTGGGAGAAAAAGCAAGGGCTGCTCAGATTTATCAATACAAGCCTTGAAGGTCATTGGCTATAACCTCAGAATGAGAATGAAACAAAAATTTAGCCCTCTCTATTCAATCTGAATCAGCAGCCCATGGGCTCGTCAAAAAGGGATCTTACTTAAGTTATTATCCGCCAAGTGTAATCTTAGTTAAAAATCCACACTTAGCAACAACTGATTTATAGTGAATTACCAAAGAAGCCAGAAAAGGAGAGGACCTTCAGGGGGTCAATCACATCTTCCAACAAAAGCTGCTTTGGTGTCAATTTCAGAAACTGACTGTTAGGCAAATTGGATCCAGGGAACGATTAAATCGCATTCCTATCATTTTACCAAATTAGGCATCTTTATCTTACATTTTTACCCACACCTTCCCCCTAAAACCACTCAGAGGGATGGAGAAAATTACATGAACATTTAGAGATCTGCTAACAACAGAAGCCCATGAATTTTTTTTGTAGAAAGTCATCCAAATTATCATCAACATTATCACAGACACCCCACACCAAACACCTACAGGGGGCCGGCCTCTTACTACCCACTTTTGGAATGTCATAATAATCCTTCACAGCACAGGTTTTACAGATGAAGACGTCTGTTCAAATCTATAAACAGTTTTTCATTTAAATCACCATTGGGTATTCATATTCTGGAAAGCAAACCAAACTACAGGGTTCCTTGGTTCGTACTGCGTTTGGCTGGCTTGTTTGATTTCAACGTGAGTATATTTTTAAAAATTGATTTCTTTCCTCATTTTTTTCAACCAAATTTACTGTAATATAAATTATTCAACAATTTGAATACAAGATAAATTATTTTTAAAAAATGAAGACATCTGTACAAATCTATAAACAGTTTTTCATTTAAACAACCATCGGGTGCTTGAATCTAGATTTAGGCCCGATTTGTCCGTCTGCTCTTTTAAAAAAATTAAGCTATGCTCCTTCCAATATTCCAACAATATTGCTTAGAGCAAAAAATATACTATGGTGTGAAGGACTGCTAGTTCAAATTTTGTACAGACCAGTAAATTCTACTTAATTAGCTAACATATACAATACAGCTTGACCTAACTTAAACACAAACAGAGCTTCACAAATTCAACCTCTCTTGCCCCAAGATTAAACAGGCTCTTGCATGCTATTGCAGTGAAAAAGAACATATGGCTCTTTAAATTTATTTTTTAAATGTTCTTTGTAAGGTCTATATGGTAGAACTAGATGAGTGTCAGATAAGTAGAGTAGGGAAGAACCCGTTGTAAATGAACTAATTATGCTTTCTGTCTGGGCTTCCATGTTTAAGATCTCACTAATGCCTTGTGTTTCCATCAGAGGGTTCACATAAGAAAATAATACAGCAGGTGTCACACTATGTGACAGATCACTTTGGAAACTCCAACAGAATTGGAAATGTGAGCCTTTTCACTTGTCGATGACCATGCTTTGGCACATGCAACTCAATTAACAATTCGTTCAGGAAGATAAACTTACAATTTAGACGTTTGCTAATAATTTTCAGTAATATATTTTATCTTTGACTTTTATATTTCTTTCAAGTAAAGTACAAATCAATCCATCGCTTTCTGTGCTCTTTCACAACCACTACCAATCAAAAAACCCCATGTTGAATAACTGTTCAACAAATTTAAAACCTGATAAATCTATTTCTAGCTATGTTCTTTCATTAAAAAAATATATTAATAAACAGCATTTTGCAATCTTAACTGAGGCAAGGATATAGTCCTGGAGTGTAAGGTTTATCTTGTTAATCTAAACTGGTTAAACAAAAATATCTATGGTAACACTCAATGTATGAATTCCAGATGTACTAAAGAAGTCTGCCAATAAACAAAATAGTTGGATTTTTTTTCCCTCTTCTAATTTATTTGTTTATTGAGGTATAGTTGATGTACAGAATTATATAAATTTCAGGTGTAACAATGTAGTGATTCACAATTTTTTAAGGTTGTATTCCATTTATAGTTATAATAAAATATAGGCTATATTCCCTGTGTGGCACATTATATCCGTGTGTCTTATTTATTTTATACATAGATCCTCTTCTAATTTAGATGAGGGTATTGATATGCAATTATGATTTACATTTGTTTTTTCACCTCCTCCCCTTTCTCTTGCCCTGCCTGCCCCTAGTTACAAGGGACACACACATTAAAAGAAAGCTTCTATTCTTTTTTTTTTTGGCATTTGAAGTATCCTTGGTTTTATTTAAAATAATAATAATGATGACGATAATGATGATGAAGGAGGGGCAAGAAGACATGATTACATTTTATTTGACATGCTAGAATAGCACTGTTCCTTTTTCTTTCCAAGTGGAATTTGTTGATTATGGATAACAAAGGAACATGTAAAGAAATAATATCAGTAATTTATTTCTGAGAAATGAAGACAGAGAGTATCAAAAGTGTCCCTGAGTATTTTCTTCTGATTTTTTTATAGACCTAATAAAACTATTTCTTACTTTGCTAAATGCAAAGTATAAAGAATATAAGTAAATATAAAGTATGGTTCTTAGCCTCAGGCAAGTTATAATCCAGCTGGGAGGAACAAACTGTGTAATTCTTATTCATGGAGATATCCTTACCTAAATGTGCCCGGGTTGTTTTTTTTGGCCAGCCATGGAGATAAAAGTTTGTTACTGAGGACGCTGGAGTACACTGTAGAGGAGGCTTGAATCCTCAGTGATGTCAAATACGAAATGGAGTATCTAAACTGAGGGTGGGCAAACTTTTCCTGGGAAGGTTTGCAACCACTCAACTCTGCTATTGCAAGGAAAAGGAGCCATAGACAATATGTACATGAATGGCTAGGACTGTATTCCCATAGGAAGAGCAGTAGTTTACTGATCCCTGCTCTACATCCTCTGCACTGCCTACCACCAGATTTCATTTATCTGTTGAGATAAACCCTTTGGAGTTCAAGCCACCAGCATATTCCTCTGAAATAAACAATAAATAAAACAGTCGGATCTTTAAAATCCATTTGATATCAAGCACTCTGACACTGGATGCGACGTAATGTAAAAGAGTGAGTCTTCATCATTTTACTTATCTTTCATTTTAAACTTTGGTCTTTGAACTATGTGGTTTGTTTTTCAATAACCGATAAAAAAACATTATTTGAAAATGAGATTTTTTTCTGTTTGCACAGAAAAAAATATATTTTTTAAACTGAATTGATTTTTTTTATTGTGGTGAAATATACGTAACATAAAATTTACATTTAGTGACACTGAGTACGTTCACAACATTGTGACCCATCACCACTAAAGTGACGGTTGTCCTCCTGCTTTTCGCCCGTGTCCTGGTAAACACTAACCTGCTTTCTGTCTCTATGAACTTGCCTACTCTGGATATTTCATATAAATGGAATCATAAAGTATCATGTGACCTTCTGTGTCTGGCTTCTTTCACTTCGTGGAAGGTCTTCGAGTTTCACCTACGTTACAGCGTGCATCACAACTTCATCCCTTTTTTATGACTGAATAACATGCCACTGTGTGGATGGACCACATTTCGTTTACTCATTCATCAGATGGTGGATATCTGAGTTGTCTCCACCCTTTGGCTACTATGAATAATGTTGCTATGAACATTTACGTTCAATCTTTTCCCATGTATGTTTAAACTTTTCACGAAGATACACAGCAATGGTTCCACACGCTATCAAAAGGTACGTTATTGTTATTTCACTAAGGAATTAAGTTAATCAGTCACTCACCTATTTAATGTTACTACACTAAAGCATTAAGTTAATTAGTAAGTCAGGAAATAAAAACAATTCCTGGGCAAACCAAGAGAAGAGTGGAAGGAGACAGCGTCAGAGAACTGGTCAGGATCAGTGCATGTAGGGATCTGTAAACCATAGTGAGGAGTTTGAATTCTGTTCTAAGAGTAATAGGAAGTACTCAACAATCGCAGAACATTTATAGCAGCAAATGTCTACATTTAAAAAGATCTAAAATCAATAACCTAATGTTTAACTTTGTGACATTAGAAAAATAAGACCAAACTAAACCAAAAGCTAGCAGATGGAATGAAATAATAAAGGTCAGAGCAGAGACAAATACACAGAGAAAAACAACAGAAGCGATAAAACCAAAAGTTGGTTCTTTGAAAAGATCAACAAAATTGATGAAACTTAGATTGACAGGAAAAAACGCGAGAAGACTCAAATAACTAAAATCAGAAATGAAAGAGCAGACATTGCTATGGACTTAACAGAAATAAAAAGGGTTATAAGAGAATATTATGAACAACAATACACCAACAAATTGGATAAACTAGGTAAAATAGAAAAATTCTTAGAAATACACAAGCCAACAAAACGGACACAGAAGAGATAGAAAACCAAAATAGAGAGACTATTATCTCATATTCCATCTCATGACAAAGAGATGGAATCAGTAATCAAAAACCTCCTGACAAAGAAGAGCCCAGAACCAGATGCCTTCACTGGTGAATTCTACCAAATATTTAAAGAAAAATCAACACCGTTCCTTCTCAAACTCTTCCAAAAAATGAAGAGGAAAGAAGAGTTCCTAACTCATTCTGTGAGGCCAACACTACCCTGATACCAAAGCCAGATAAAGGCACTATAAGGAAAGAGAACTACAGATGAAGATCCTTGCAGATATAGATGAAAAACCCTCAACAAAAATAGTAGCAACTCAAAGTCAGTGTATATTAAAGGATTATACACCATGACCAAGTGGGATCTATCCCATGAAGGCAATGATGATTAATCATAAAAAAAAATCAATCAACGTAATACACAATAAAAAAATGAAAGAGAAAAAAACCACATGATCATCTCATTTATGCTAAAAAAGTACTTGACAAAACCCTAACCCTTTCACGATAAAAACACTCAATATATCAGCAAGAGTCCTTGCCTGCGTCTGCTCCGAGCCGGCGGTTCTCCGTACACCCAGCACCCAGCACCCAGAGAGACATGCCCTGTGCCCACAGAGCAGATGTGGGCAAAGCGGTGGTGGCCAGGCTCAGACTGGGCTGCTCCGATCCAAGCAGATTTGTTCAAATCCAACAACTCTTGTAATACTTTCAGGTCCTCCTCTCAGAACACCACAGCTGCCCCAAATCCAGCGAGTGCCACCACGAGGCAAGTGGCAGTGCTCTGCAGTCCACAGCCGGTCTCCTGGGGATCTCCTCCTCCCTTCCATATCTCTGCTGTTAAGAGACTCAGGCCTGGAAACATCTCCACTCCCCCATCTTCTAAACCCAAGCCAAATGGCATCCAGACATCCAGTATGGCAAGGATGAAGCAGGTCTTCATCGAATCTGCTAGTTCCACACCTTATTTTATTGACACGGAAATGTCGAGGATCCCAAATTTGACTGCTTTGAAGAGCATGATGAATGCCAATATTAAATTTGCTGGAGTTTTATGTACAAGATGAAGACAGACAACATTTAAAATTACTTAAGATATGATTCCTTTAAATGTGGCTTAAGAAATATGGACACTTAAAACTCTACCTTGAAATAAGAATAGATTCTGTCTTACCTAGAGATAAAGGATGGGATGTGGAACAGAGATTCAGTTTTCATTTGGTTCATTAAATCTGTAAGGCCATAAGACAAGTAATATAAAAAGCTTCCAGGATTCTACTTATATGCACATTGGAAGGAACTTCCAGGTGTTACTGCAAATCTTCAAGGTACTGTTTCAGCAGTGCTAATTTAATGCTGATACACTCTGGACAAAGTTTTACACTGTTAAGCTCTCACTGCTCTCTTGGGGACTGAACTCTTTCCTCTGAGGCTTTGGATTTGACATTGCATTTGATGGTTTATGTGCCAGGGCAATGATGGTTTGGAATCTACCCCCAATACAAGCATAATGAGTAAATTTTGCTCATATACTTCTCACCTATTCCTGGTCCACAAGAGCACTAGATTCATTTGAGTAAACTGATTCCAAAGAGGTTGCACTGACCTAACCCTAACTCTAACTTACACGTGTATGGTCAACTGATTTTTAACAAGGGTGCCAAGACCATGCTCTTTAATAAACGGTGCTGGGAAAACTGGATATCCATGTGCAAAAGGATGAAGTTGGATACTATCTCATACCATATTAAAAAAATTAACTCAAAAAATGGATCAAAGATCTAAGTTTAAGAACTAAAGCTATAAAATTCTTAGAATAAAACATAGGGTAAAATCTTCATGACCTTGGATTTGGTATTTGGTTCCTTAAATACCAAAGCATAGCATAATAAAAAAATAATAATAATGGGAAGGGATTGGAGAGTTTTAAACGTGGAGGGTGACATGCTCTCACACTTTAGAAAGATAACCACCTGCTGGATGCTGAGGTGAAGAGAGAAGGACAACAGGTGAGGGGTGCACAGTGGTCTAGATGATGATGTTGATGGCTTGGGTTAAGACTGTAACCATGGAGATGTTGCCAGATGGTTACGTTTGAGAAATATTTGTTGTAAGAGCAACTGGATGTACTAGTTGTGAGTCATGTGCAAGGAAAGATGGAACCAACAATGATATGAGGTTTTGGAGTGAACCCAGAAAAACTATGGTGCCATTTACTAATCAGGATGGCAGAAGCTTGAAGGACACTGCATTTGGTGGGGGTCGGGAAGGAAGGGAATTCTGTTTTGGAAATGTGAAGTTTCAGATACCTGTTACCTGTCTACCCGGAGCTGCTGAGCTGGCAGCTGGATATCCCAACAAAGCATAAAAGAGATTGTAATTGGAGACACAGATTTGAAACTCTGTGTATAGATAATGTCAAAAGCCAGAGGACTGTAAAATCACCTACATGCGTAGCGTAGATAAAGAAGAGAACCTAGGACAGAACTCAGGTACACTGTGAAATTAGGAAATCTGATAGAAGAGGAGGAGCTAGCCTCTGAGATAAGAAGAAGAGAAGCCTGAAAAAGAATTCATTTCAAGAAAGAAGTGGTAAACAAAGGTTAATGGGATGAATTCTTCCAATTCTCAAATAACTAAGCAACATCAGGATTTATTTGGGGGATTGGTTACAGAAAGCAAATTTCAACAATTCCAGAGGAAAGTTAAAACAGATCTGTGATTTTTTGCCCTCTGACTCCAGACTATACTACAAAAGCTACAGTCATCAAAACAGTATGGTATTGGCACAAAAACAGGTACGTGGATCAGTGGAACAGCATGGCCCAGAAATAACCCCATGCACCTATGTTCAATTAATCTACAACAAAGGAGGCAAGAATATACAGTGGAGAAAGACAGTCTCTCCAATAAGTGGTGCTTGGAAAACCACATGCAAAAGAATGAAATTAGAACATTTTCTCACACTGTATACAAAAATAAACTCAAAATGGATTAAAGACCTAAATGAAAAGACCATAAAACTCCTGGAAGAAAATACAAGCAGTACTCTCTTTGACACTGGCATTAGCAATAGTTTTTGAGATCTGTCTCCTCTGACAAGGGAAACAAAAGCAAAATGAAACAATTGGAACCTAATCAAACTAAAAAGCTTTTGCACATCAAAAGAAACCATCAACGAAACAAACAAACAAAAAACCTACTGAATGGGAGAAGATATTTGCAAATGATATGACTGATAAGGGGTTAATATCCAACATATATAAAGGACTCATACAACTGAATATCAAAAAAACCCAAACAACCTGATTAAAAAATGGGCAGAGGACCTGAACAGGCATTTTTCCAAAGAAGACAACAGATGGCCAACAGACACATGAAATGCTCAACATCACTAACCATCAGGGAAATGCAAACCAAAACCACAGTGAGATATCACTTCCCACCTGTCAGAATGGCTATCATCAAAAAGACAAGAAATAACAAGTGTTGGTGAGAATGTGGAGAAAAGGGGACCCTCCTGCACTGTTTGTGGGAATGTAAATTGGTGCAGCCACTATGGAAAACAATAAAATGGAGGTTCCTAAAAAATTACAAATAGAACTACCATATTTTTAAAAAATTACTGACCTTGCCCATTGCAGCTGCCTACAAATTAATTGTTGAATGAATCTCTGAATTAAAATGAAACTAAAATGTGATTTCAAAATACGATATCACCAAGTAAAAGAAGAGGAGCAAAGCTCAGTGGGAGTTTGTAACAGATAGTAATCACAACTCAAGCAAGATTTCATTACTCATTAAGCAAGATTATTTACATTAAGAAAGTATCATTTTTCAAAGGAATGATAGAATGATTATACTAGGATTTGCATCTTTTTTTAAAAGGAATCATTCTGACCTTACTTTTGAAGCTTCACCCAAATCATTCAACTTGACGTTTCTGTTTACCAGAATCTGAGCCTAGTAAACATTGGCTAGACCATCTTCTAACATCTGTATTTGGGGCAGTCAGTTGTGTGCAAGTGAAACCAAAAGTTCATCGTGTCACACCAGTTTTCAAACATGCTCTGAGTGCTGAGTTCCCAAGTTAGTGCCCTAAACTGTTTTTATTGATTTTCCTTTTTGAACTGAGAGCACATCAAAAACAGTGCAGCTAGGCAAGCATTTTTCCTTTGTTGAGCAATGTTTTAACATTTGTTTATAAATACAGAACTTCTGAGCTCGTTTCCTTCTTTTAAGTTCCCTTGCAGGCACTGCCCTAATTACGAGTCCTTTCATGACTTAAATGCAAGTGAATCAAGGCAGAACCCCAAGGTGGCCTCAAGCTTGCTTTCTTCTAACACTAATACAGATGAGTCACAAATATGGTATTATCATAAGCAGAACCCGCCTCTGGGAAGTAAACTCTTGTATCTTTATTTCCCACTTGGCCAAGTTGGGCTAACCACTGAGGATAAATAAAGCGACATGTAAAAGCTGAAAGGCTACAGAACCAAAGAAACCCAGGGTACCCTGTGATGGCACGGTTGGGCGCCCTGGCTGTGGGATTATGGGATGGCGGCTCCTCAGGTTCCTGAGAGCAGGAGACCCTGAGACCCCCGTGGAGGACCTCTGAGCCCTCTCTCCATCTGCCATTCTGCCTTGATCAATTTCTGTTTCCCTCTGGGCTGCCTGCCCATCGCTGCCTTATTGCTATTCTCAGCTTGTTACCATGTTTGTTGGGAGGAAACTGTAAAGAAAATGTGAAGTGTCCTGCTGGAAGCTGGAGGGAGCGGGAGGGTGGTGGATATAATTCTATGCATTCTTAAATTTAAAGCATTTAGAAGTGTCCTTCACATTTATGTCTATTCTCATAATCTTTATATACAGAGTCTTTCCTTTAGATTATTAATAAACATTACTCTCTATTACAAGACATTTAAAAAGATATGATTATAGTCAATATTCCAAAATGGTTCCAATTATTCCATTATTTTCTTTTGAATTGAAGAAGGAAAGTCCGAATCTTGCAATGAAAACACTAGTGATATGAATCAAAGCTCCGTTTTGTATTCTGGAAAGCTTTCATCAAAACATTTTTCTGAATTTCTTACCCTAGAAGAGGTGTGTGATTAAAAGAAGAGGTGTGTTATTTAAAGAAACTCCTTTAAATAACATGCCTCTCAGTTATCTGCAACTTTATCTCTGCTCTTAGAAAATCCTTTTTTTTGTTGTTCTTACTTTTTAAAATATTTAAATTTTAATGGAGCACTGTTGATTTACAATGTTGTGTTAGTTTCAGGTACACAGCAAAGTGATTCAGTTATACATATGCATATATTCATTCTTTTTTAGATTCTTTTCTCATATAGGTTATCACAGAATATTGGGTAAGTTCCCTGTGCTATACAGTCATCCCTTGTAGAAAATCTTAACTAAAGTCAGTGGAGAAACGAGGTAACTGATGGTTAATAGTTTGGAACTGACAGAACACTATCACTAATCAAAGGGTTACAGATGAGAAGAACGCAGTGTCAGGATTTTGATTATGTAGAGCAACTGCATGTAATTAGGCCTACTGATGTAGAAGCAGAAAATAGGAGCAGTGACCATGCAGATAAGTTAATACACATAATAACAGACAACTAGCAGATTCTAGTGGACATCAGCTCATATAAGTGGAGCTCATGCAAGTTGTGCTCACATGAACCTGATGCTACTGAGTGAGAATTAAAATAGCAAACACACAGCTCTTTCTCCCAGAGCTGCCGTGTAGGTGGATGCTGCTGGAACTAGAAGCACTGCTGGTTGATGAATTCACTTTGCTGCTGAAGGTCCAGAGCTCAACTTTTAAAAAGGATTGGACAGAAGCCTCCCTCCACTGGTCCAAGTGTGGTACATGGACATCTGTGGGCCTTTATCCTTTTTTCCTCCTCTCTTTTCCTGGCTTTAACATTTACTGTAAAATGCTGCACATACTCTTTTATTTTTTTCTTTTTAACATCTTTATTGGAGTATAATTGCTTTACAGTGTTGGGTTAGTTTCTGCTGTATAACAAAGTGAATCAGCTATACACATACATATATCCCCATATCCCCTCCCTCTTGCGTCTCCCTCCCACCCTCCCTATCCCACCCCTCTAGGTGGACACAAAGCACCGAGCTGATCTCCCTGTGCTATGTGGCTGCTTCCCACTAGCTATCTAGCTTACGTTTGGTAGTGTGTATATGTCCATGCCACTCTCTCACTTTGTCCCAGCTTACCCTTCCCCCTCCCCGTGTCCTCAAGTCCATTCTCTACGTCTGTGTCTTTATTCCTTTCCTGCCCCTAGGTTCTTCAGAACCATTTTTTTTTTTTTTTTTTTTTAGATTCCACATATATGTGTTAGCATACGGTGTTTGTTTTTCTCTCTCTGGCTTACTTCACTCCGTACGACAGTCTCTAGGTCCATCCACCTCACTGCAAATAACTCAATTTGGTTTCTTTTTATGGCTGAGAAATATTCCATTGTATATATGGCTGCACATACTCTTGGTTAAGAGCTGGCTCTGCCATTTACTAGCTGTGTTACCACCAGCAAATGACAACCCCAGTTTCCTTATTGGTAAAATCAGGAAATAACAGTATCTACCTCATAGGATTTTTGTGAGACCTGAACGATGTGATGCACATGGAGGGTTAGCATGGTGCCTCCCACAGAGAACCTTCTATGTTAGCCATGCTTCCTCCTGTTATTACTTGGAGCCAGGCATTATATTCTAACTGTTAATATGTCAGAATCTGGAGTGTCTTTTAAACCAATTGAACCACCTACATAGTGGGCAGGTCGCTGAATACACTGATGGGACGGCCTGGGTCCTTGTTACATGGCCCTAGAGGGCAGGAAAATTCAGAAGGGAAATTCACAATGAAGACAAACCAACATGACTCTCCCCAGAAGTTTAGACGCATTTCTTACAAAAGAAACAGCTGTCACTACTTCTATCTAAGTACCTCAAAGGGTCCCACCATATGATCTCCCAATGGTAACAGAAGCAATGTTATATAAAAATAAGCGACCACGAGCAAAATAACTCAACCTCATGGAATACTGTGAATGAAATGGTAAAGCTATTACTAAGAAAAGCCTTTGGGAAAAAGAACTTTAGGCAAATCAGAAAAATATTAATGGTCAGGCACAGAGATAGTTCAGAGAATACAGAGCAGGGGTACACCTGCCAAGACTCTGAAGCAACCCTCTGGTCCCTCTCTAGAGGCATGTGGCACACAAGCTATAGGACCTGCCCTCACTGCTTCTTAAATACACTGGCGGAGCGTTCTGTGTGGATGAGACACAAGGTGAGAGTCTCAACTGAGTATAATGTTTGTCCAAGATCGCCAAGCCTCTCTCAAAGCCTTGTATTAAGCACTGTTGGTACAGGATTTGGAGAGAATAAACTAAAACAATATGCTTCTTTCTATTCCAGCTCCTTGAGCACTAAGACCACAGTTTGGACTTATTACCGACATATAGATAGATAAACAGAAACAGACTTTAAGCATAAACAATGATACATATTTAAATTCAATGCATAAAAAAGGGGCATTGCAGGAAGAGGGATTAATACAAATGACTGCCTGAAATCTGTATTTTGTCATGTATGTATCTGCCTGGTTCTATTGCCAATATTTAGATGGTCTGGCCTCACTGTGAAATTACAGCAGAAAAAAAGGCCAGTTCCATGGATGTGTGACAACTGTTTTTGTGGACAAAGAAGTTTAACTTATTCTTTCCTGAGGGTGGATGGTCATGCTCGGTGAGCATCTGCAACCTTGTGGATAGCCAACGTGGGAAGAGAGACCCTCTTATTTGAGAGGAAGAGGGGTAAAGGGGAGACAGTGGAGAGGAAGCAGGCTGGACCACCACCTGGCCGGCACAGCGTCCACGACCAAAAAGACATGCTGACCGACGGGAAATTCTACCCAACGTCGGGGAGGTTTCACCCTCTTGTCTCTCCTTGACTTTACCCGTGACCTTTTAGCTGAGAGTCACCCTTGCTCCCGCTTGGGGACACCTTAGGGTCAGGAAGTCGGTGATGCATGTATTTGCAATAAGCTGATGGTGTGAACTGAAGGAAGAATGTGGTGGGTTCAGATTCTCACCAACACGGCTACCCAACTACATCTTCTGACTTCAATTACTAACCTGCGTGGTTAGAAAACATGATTTTTAAAAATCGGCGGAAGTCACCAAGTCTCCGCTTGGTGTGTGTAGAGATGGGCTTGGTTCCCTGTCCAACTGAGGCCATATTTTCCACTGCGAACCTCATCCGGCTAAGTAAATGGGCTCCCACAGCATGTCTGAACGGAGTCTTGGGAGCCCAGCACCTTCTTCCTGAGAGACGGCACCACCCAGAGCGTCTCCGTTGCTCCATCCATCACCAGCCGCGTGTTCACCGGTGCAAATGCCCTCGGAGACACCGAGTGAGCTGACAACCCTCAAGCCCCGAAGGACAAAGCACTATATCCTGCCAGCAGGGTTCTGTTTTGTTCTAAGCTGAAAAGCCACAGTACCATCACTCACTCTGACTACAGTAATGAGCACTTTGTCTTTCAATGGCCAGAAGAATAATAGTTTAAGGATGCCCTTTCTCATCCAGCAGGGTATGTACTGCTTTGAAAACTGTCCTTCCAAATACCTGGATCTCTGTCGTCTTCTCCCTCCCACCAGCCTCCACTTGGTTCTCACCCACCATCTCCTCTGCGCCCTGCAGACCCTGCCCTGCTGCCCGAATCTGCCAGCAGTGGCTGCTCTGGACTCTGAGCCATCAGCTTTCACCAACACCGGCCGGGAGCCCCGAGGCTCCAGGGGGGGACAACCCACCCGGGGGCGGATGCACTGAGCCCCGGCGTGGTCCTGGTGGGAGGGCTGAGAAGCAGCTGGGAAGCGAGCCTCGTCCTCACCAGGCCTGTTGTTCCCCAAGGGCTCTGGTCACTGAAGCTGACCAGTCACTGCTGATCGACTGTTACCAACAGGTAGTGGTAAAGGTTTTCCTTTTCTCGTTTCTTTAAGTTTGGCTTTGGATCTTATTTATTAGTACCAAAGGTCAATGCTTCTATCCAGAAAATGAAAATTAACTACATTTATAAGGCATTGAGGACTTCCCTGGTGGCGCAGTGATTAAGAATCCGCCTGCCGATGCAGGGGACACGGGTTCGAGCCCTGGTCCGGGAATATCCCACATGCCGCGGGGCAACTAAGCCTGTGCGCCACAACTACTGAGCCTGCGCTCTAGAGCCCGCGAGCCACAACTACTGAGCCCTGTGCTCTAGAGCCCACGAGCCACAACTACTGAAGCCCGTGCACCTACAGCCTGTGCTCTGCAACATGAGAAGCCCGTGCACGGCAATGAAGATCCAATGCAGCCAAAAATAAATAAATAAAACAAATAAATTTTTTTAAAAATAAGGCGTTGAAGTGAACAGCTGTATTCTCAGCAAGACAAAAGGCAATTATAGATGGACAAGATAAACAGTTTTCTACTCCTCAAGATGTGCCATCAGAAATGCAACAGAAAAACCAAAGGAAAACAGGATTCAAGGGCACTCAGCAGCCCAGTGATAGGCCTGGAACAAGTGTGATAAGAGGTCGGACAGGCAAAGGGGTCAGGAGGGTGTTAAGAGAGGTGCTGGGGTGGGGTTAGGATGAGGGGTTCAGGCTCCCAAAAGGTAGAAAGACAACCCCAGAGGCCTGGGGGTGTGGGGAGTGACCTGAAAGGCTGGCGGTCGGAGGGGATCCTGAAGTCCAACCCAACAGGCAGAAGCATCCCCGGGAGGGGGAAAATCCTGGCTAGGGACCTGTTGCCACGAGGCTGAAGGTCCCAGTAGCTGAGACTTGGTCAATTATTTAACTGAACTTGGTTTCTGCTCTTCTTTTTTTTTTTTTTTGAAGCTGAAACAAGCAGCTTATCTATCTATCTATCTATCTATCTATTTATTTATTTATGGCTGCGTTGGGTCTTAGTTGCAGCATGAGGGCTCTTCGTTGTGGTTCGTGGGCTTCTCTCTAGTTGTGGCTCCCGGGCTTAGTTGCTCCGCAGCATGTGGGATCTTCCCGGACCAGGTATGGAAACTGCGTCCCCTGCACTGGCAGGTGGATTCTTAACCACTGGACCACCAGGGGAGTCCGCTGGTTTCTGTTCTTCTTAATCTTGCTTCCAGATCACTTGGCTTAGAGACCTGTCCCCCACCAGAGCTGTGCCACATATTATCACGCATATCTTTGTGGGGAGAAGAAGGGAAGGACAGACAAGGCAACTGTCACAGCAGAGTGGCTGGTGAGACTGGGATGCGAACCCCAGGCCACCACCGCCCGCAGTTCAACCGCGCGATCGACCAGCGACTTTCACCGCCTGGTGCTGTTCAGAGAAAGTCTGTGATGCCCAGAGAGAGCTCGGTACTTTAGACTTGTCTTTGGCACTGGGTGGATTATAACTGTTTGGTACCGTAATTTTGATAAATACCATATTTAACACTGAAAAAATTATAAAGCCCACAATGGCCGCAGATTGTCTATAGCATTCCTCTGTAAACAGAGTAAAGAAAAAGATTTTTTCCTGCGTTCAAGGATGTTTTTCTTCCTTTTATTGTCCCACAGTCCCATAAGGTCTTGCTGCGTTTATTTGACTGATGAAACAATGAAGCTTTTAAACTTCTACACCAAGAAACAGAAAAGACACCATAAAAGAAACACATTATTATGGCCTCAACCATCTGTGCTGTAGGATACACAGGCTCAAAAATAGTTTTGCTTCAGCTGCGACTAACAGGCCGGGTTGCCATCTGGGAATTGGAACAAAGACATGAAACTTGGGCCCCTGCCCTCCTAGTTCCTGCGCAGGGCTGTGCTTAACCCCTTGAGTGCCAGGCTCCACTGGGGGCCCTGGACTCCGTGTTCCCGTGAAAGCATGACCTTGTTCGTTAGACCTCATCCTCAGGAAAGGCAGTGTCCAGCTCAGCATGCTTCCACCTAAGGACTCTCCTCCTGAACTTCTCAGCTTCCCTGTTATTAGTAAAGTGGATAATTCTTATTTACCTCACTGCATTATTGAAAGAAGTAATTTTTTGTTTTTGGCTGCATTGGGTCTTCGTTGCTGCATGCGGGGTTTCTCTAGTTGCGGCGAACGGGGGCTGCTCTTCCTTACGGTGCGCGGGCTTCTCATTGCGGTGGCTTCTCTTGTTGCGGAGCACGGGCTCTAGGTGCGCGGGCTTCAGTAGTTGTGGCACACAGGCTCAGTAGTTCTGGCTCACGGGCTCTAGAGCACAGGCTCAGTAGTTATGGCTCGCGGGCTCATTAGTTGTGGCGCACAGGCTTAGTTGCTCCGTGGCATGTGGGATCTTCCCGGACCAGGGCTCGAACCCGTGTCCCCTGCATTGGCAGGCGGATTCTCAACCACTGCGCCACCAGGGAAGTCCCTGAAAGAAGTAATCTTCTGTGAAATTATTCTAAAATGATGAAACTCAAATTATTTCCACCCATTAACTTCCAACTAAGAAAAAAAAAAACGTGTGTATGTCTCTGCCCAGTTTCATGTGGCTGGGTCTAGACTGAAGAGAAAATCTGGATTTGGACTGTGTTTCTTGCTGTCTCTGTTACAGCACAATTGACCCTGCTCTTAATTTATTTATAACCTGACAGTTGACAGACCTTATGGTAAAGAACCCAAGTCTGGGTTAGGTTGGAAAGAGCACATATGTCTTGAGGTTTGGAATGTGAAGCAGATTCAGGACTTCAATTGGGGGGGCTTTATTTCCTCTTTTAAACCTATAAGAATCTTCCTTTGGTACATGAAAAAACTGGGACACAGACAAGTTAAATAATTCATCTGAAAGTTAGCTGTTAGGACCAGGACTCAAAAGCAAGCCTCTTCATAATGAAGATTAAATGAGCTAATCCACAAAAACATCAAGTAGATATTGGTTGGCATTAGTCTTGGGATAATCAAACGAGGTAGTTATGTGAGTGTCCTTTCAGTGCTAATGAGCATTAGAAGTAAGAGAGAAACTTCCAGGATCTTATTTTTTAGATCCTTCTTGTGTCCCCAGGGCCTAAAGTAATAGAAAACATTTATCGTGCAGTAAAATCTTACGATGTGATATAAAATCGTAAGTTCACCTCTTCAAAATTTGTGTTTTGCCCAAGTTTAGAAAAAAATCAACTGAACGCTATTCTTCTGTAATTTGCTTTGACATCACAGAGCAGGTAAAATATAACAAATATTATTACATTATTAATACATGCAGCCAAAAAAACATTAACTCTTGAGAAACGGGTGGAAAGCCCGTTCTTCTAAGTGCATCCTTTTATCGAATCAGCTAAAACCGTTGCATTGAACTGGTCCCCTGCTTCTTCCCTTGCTCTCCTGAAGTCCACCTCCCAGACGGTGAAATGTGAAGTCACATCGTGTCACTCCTGTAGTTAACATTCTCCCTCAGAGGACAGGGTCCTCCTTGGTCTGCACGGTTTCCCAAGGCCCTGCACCCACTGGCTGGGCTCCCGCCTCTGCCCATGCTCTGCCCTCCTCCCTGCATCAGGGACCCTGGGACAGGCCTTCTTCTGACCACCTTATCTTACATAATACCCCCCTCCCCCGGCGTATTAGGGCGTCGACTCCTTGAGCACTGGGAATTTAGTCTGTGTTTTTCACTGCAGGATCCCTGGTGCCACGTCAGTGCCCAGAGTAGGATCCAGTACATTTGTCCGTGAACAAGAGGACAGGCTGGTCGACAGTTATCACATCAGAGAGCTGTCTTTATGTCCTCTGCTTTCCAGACTAGCATTAGGCCCCCAAAAAGGACTCCCTGGGAGACTTCCTGCGCTAAGCAACCTAACACCAAAAATTTGAAAAAGTAATTTTCCTCATTTTAAAGAAAAGCCTGCCTCTTATGACCACTGGCAAGCTTTCCAGGGATGACTGATTTTCAGTGCACTTTTAAACTTTGATACTGGCGATTTTGCAGAAAATCATTTAAACACAAAATTCGACATTTCACACCATAACCCTTTGGTCTCCACATAGAAAGGGAAACGTGGACAGAAAACAGTAATATATGCATACATCCATTTTTTTAAAATGCAAGAGAACAAAAAGATGTCTAGACCCTGTCTTCAAGACAATGGTAGGTATGATAAAGAGAACCCTTCTGAGGTGACTCCCCTTCGGGAAGACTTTCACACCTTCCCTGGGACAGATGATACCACAGCTGTGCACATCTGTCAAAACCCACTGAGCTGTGCACGTAAAATGGATGTCTCTTCTTGTATGTCAAGTCCATTTCAATAAAGTGAAAAGATTACTTTGGAACAGTTAAAGACAAAAGAAACACTTCTTCCCTTTCCTTATAATTGTACAGTATTGAGAAAAGGAACATCTTGAATATTTAAGAAAATGGATACATGATTAATATATAGACAAAACCCTCACAAACACTTAATTTCTCTGATATGGTCAAAATAATAAACGAAGCAGTTAAAATACTTGTTTAAACACCTGAAATGGGATATTATTTTTTTTTGAATTCCTATTTGATATTTGAGTTTAAGCTTCCAAGTTTTACTTTCTACTACCTTTTCCACCCTTTGAGTTATTAAAAAAATTTTTAAAAAATTTTTTATCTTCCCTTTGAGTTATTTTACATTACTTTTTCAAGTAGGATGACTCAACTACATTTCAAGTATAGTTTCAATGTTTTTTCCTTAAGTTTGAAATTAAACTCTTACTCCTGGTCCTTCCGAGCTGGCCTGGAGACGCAGGCCCGACTTGGCGCCCGTCCTGCCTCTCTGCCCTGAGACCACCTCCTGGCTCTGTGAGGGCAGCGCGGGCTGCGGGACGTGGATGGAGTGTCGTACCCTCCGGAACTCAAGCCCTGCTTGCTATTTTATTATATTTATTGATTTTAATTAATTTATTTATTTATGTTTGGCTGTGTTGGGTCTTCATTGCTGCACGCGGGCTTTCTCTAGTTGGGGCGAGCGGGGGCTACTCTTTGTCGTGGTGCGCGGGCTTCTCACTGCAGTGGCTTCTCATTGTGGAGCATGGGCTCTAGGCGCGCAGGCTTCAGTAGTTGTGGCACGTGGGCTCAGTAGTTGTGGCACACGGGCTTAGTTGCTCTGCTGCATGTGGGATCTTCCCGGACCGGGGCTCAAACCCGTGTCCCCTGCAGTGGCAGGCGTATTCTTAACCACTGCGCCACCAGCGAAGCCCCCCTGCTTGCTATTTTAAACTCTCCTGATGCTTCTCTTTTTCCTCCTCAAAGCAATGTTCCTCCAATGACATCCCTCGTCAAGCAGTTGGCGTGGGAAGCAGCCGGGCGCTCACCCACGTTTAAAGACAAAAAGACCCCCCTCCATGGGGGCAGCTACGTATTCCAAGCGCCCTTGGAATGTGGCCCCTAAAGGGCCAAGCGCTGGTTTCCAGGCAGCAGGATCCCTGGCACACCACCTCCTGAGAATAAATACTCTGCTCTAAGAGAGGGAGTCATCACTAAGCTGCAACTTTGAGTGTTTCCACTACGGGTCCGGCATAAACTGTGAGACGGCTTTTCTCCACACCTATTCATTTCAAGCGTTTAATGGGTACACACACAAATCACTGTACCCTTTGTAAAAGTCCACAACCTAATGAAACAGGCCTGCTGGATTTTATATTTTTTAAATAAACTGCACTTAATCTAATATTCATTTAATTTAGGGATGGCCTTTAACAAACCACAACCTGTTTCTTCGTGAGCAAATATTTAAACGAGTTCATTGACTTTAAATGTCTGAAAGAAACTGAAGATAAAGGCCGAGAAGCTAGATTTATAGCCGACTGGGTAATAATCAACTGCCCCGCTCGAAGGGCGGGATCAAAGCCTTCAGCGTCTCCAGACCAGGACTCTCCCACCTCCCAGACGGCAGCCAGCTGACCAGAGCTCTCAAAGCATCTCCAGACTCAAGGGACACGGTCCACGGACCCAGTGAAGGCAGCTAAACTGCCCCTTCCTGTTCTTCTTCTTATGCGGGACCAAGTGAATGGCTTACAAATATTTGGCAATTTTGTATCGGGAGAAAAGAATGCACATAGAGCGCACGAGTGTAAGAAACATCTTTCTCTTAAAATTTTTGATTTTTATAACTTTAATGAAGCTAGGGCTAAGGAAAGATAAATACCCGAAACAGCTAAATAATCGTTCAAAGCAGCTGCATTTACCGCGCACTTTTTTCTCTCTAAAGAGGCCAAGATGTTAAAACTGTCCTGCTACTTTTTCAATATCCTTGGAAAACGAGGAGTTTGCTATAATTAATTGTCAACCTATGTTTAGAAAACAGTTGTTTACCTCCAGAAGCAAATCTGCTTAAAAAGCAGGTTAACCATTTGCAATGGAAATCATTTCAAAGAAATTACAGCAGTTTTTCTGTTTTCTGAAAAAGACTTCAACAAGTGTGATGGGGTCTCCCCTCCCTTACCCTTTCTGGGTCCAGAGCAATAATGAAAACTGCAATGCCTGTCGTGAGTGGCATTAGAAAAGCCCAGGCGGGGGTCAGTCGTTGAGGTGGAATTGGTCCCTCTGCTCTACACTAAATGGCACAAAGTCACGGCGTGCTCGGCGCTCTGTGGCTGCCCCGTGGGGTCCTGCGTCCTCCCTGCTGGACACACAGCTGCCCTTGCGCTTCTCCCTGCGTCCATCTCTCTGCCTGTCTCAGCTGCTCCCCCATTTCCTGCCCTCTGCCAGGCTGGCTGGGCCGACAGAGCGTCACCCACAGTAAAGCCTAGGTGGACCCCACGGGGGCTCACGAGGTGTCCTCGAGGCAGGACATTCGTGCCGGGACCCTGCAGGGAGCCCTGGTGGATTTCCGTCTCTTTGGTTCCCCCATAAGCAACCTTCCGTGACCACTGTTTTAGACGGTTTGTCAATAAAGTAAGGGAATCACATAATACTGAGAAAAAGAAAGGGAGGAAAAGCAGACAACTACGGAAAGTGGAAGGAAGAGAGGAGAACGGTTCCCTAAACCAAAGAATAAAGAGTGACCAGCACGGGGAACCTGCTTCAGATGCCTGGGGAGGCTGTCCTGTAGCCCAGGCTGTTTTCTTTGATCTCATTGTTCTCCTATTCTCCACCCTGTTCTGTTTAACAGGAAAGACCCAAATCTTGAAGAAGCTGCCCTTCTCCACCATTTAGGAGGTCCAGGAGCCCCCATCTGTCCTGAAGCAGTCTGGAAGCCGGGCTCCACCAGCACACCCAGGGCACCAGACCCCCCACCCGACACTCAGAGTCACGGCCTGAGGACCAGAGACTCCGTGAGCATCCTCTGTAAACTGAACCCTTAATTAGCACAGGGTGGCTTTGCGGGCCTGTCCTGCAGAGGATCCAGGAAGGACTCCAGGAAGTCAGGCCACTAAGTATTAGCAAGCCCAGGAGAAGAACTCTCTGTTGCAGAAACAGAAAACACACACAGATGCAATAACATCACATGGTGTTTGCAAAGCAAATGGATTCGCTATAACTCTTTTGGATTGCATGCATCTCTCTGCATCTCATTCTATGTCACTCACTCTGATCAGATTCAGTGAGTGCTTTAGTCCCTGGTAGTATGAAGAGTCCTGGGTGCTGGCAGGATGGCAGGAACTGGCTTCTGAACCTCAGGGGTTCAGCTGAAACACAGGTGGCAGCTGAGGTCACCTGTGTTTCACCACAAGTAACTGGAAAACCCACACTGGCATCGATTTCAGAACACTCCCTATTATTTCCTTTTAAATTGGTTTTCTTTAAAAGAGGTGTTTACCAGGCACCCTTACTTCAAAACAATTTAGCATTGCAGATCAAGAGAGAAAAACATCAGTGCCTTTGGACACAAAAACACCTGTGGGCATCCATCCACCTGCCCACCTGTGGAAGGGCTCACGCACACGTGGACAGAGCAATGTGTGTGGCAGAGACAGCCCTGAGATCCAATCCACCTGAAGTCCAAAGCCCACTCCATACTCACTCGAAAATATCATTAATGTTTAGAATAGTACGTGAAAAAATATACATCTCAAGTGGAAAAAGGATACAAAATTCTATGTACAGCATCATTACACCTATTTTAAAAAAAGATCAGTAGTAGAGATAGAAAAAATACTGAAAAGAAAGCCGTCAGAAGGCTGTATTTTGTTTTGTATGTCCTAATGCTGGAAATGTTTTGTTTATGATGTTCTCCCCTTCTTTTTTTCTATTAAACTTTAAAAACTATCTTTAATGAGCAAATAATTCTTTTAAAAGTTTACTTTGAAATTAGTTTTATTCGTTATTTACAAGACAGTTTGAGTTTCTTTTGGAAAACAATCAATCTTTCCTAATGTGATGTATTACTGGTGCAGAGACCTGCGGGTTTTCTGAGAGTATTGAGTCATGTAAATTCCTAAACAGTTGCAGGTTAGCACAGCTCCTGACTTTCCTTCTCCCCCACCAGGCGACTTATCTGATCGCTTATCTCTTGGGAATCACGTGGCTCGTTTTACAAAGCCCCCAAGAACAAAGCAAACATCTAGGTTAAACACCCTTAAATAAAAACCGCTTTGAATTTTTTCAAAACCATTTTGTTCCAACTACAGTTCCAAATTAAGTAAACAGGTCTAAAAGAAATCACACCAAATCTGCATTTCTTATCAGGCCCGTGGCAGGACATAGTTCTAAAATTTCCTGGTGTTTTCCTCTATTTCTCCTAATGCTCCAAACAGCTGCACCTTAGCAGGAGCTGAAGCTACGATGAGGGGCAAAGCCTGAAGCAGGGGTTTCCACGTAAAGGTTGCCACTTACTTATCTGCGTCTACAGCGATGTCAACCAGACTTCCTCACGAATTAACGCTACAGGCAGACTAGCTGACGTTCACACGTCCATCATTACTTTGCGGGGAGGAGAGCTTCGGGCTCAGGTTGGCCGGGCAGCGGGCATGAGGCCTTGCGCCATGGGACACAGAGGAGAGCAGCCGGCCGGAGTAGGGACTCTTCGGCCAGCCGAGTAACCAAACGCAAAAGTCCACTGCAGCCCCTTTCTAGGTAAGCTTCACTGCTCAGCCCCCAGTGCAGGGGGAGGACCAGCAAGGCAACATCACAGCCAGCTGCATCTGAGACCCTCCCCGAGTGGGGCAGTTCCCAGCCCCCGTACCCCGCGAAGGGTACACCTGGGGTGGGCGGGGCCGCAGGCACCATCAGGAAGAAGGCTGGTGTGCTTCTGGACGCGATTCCATTCAGTTCTATCTAAACTCGGCCAACATGGCATGCTTAGCCCCATTTTCCAAGGAGTAAGTGGAGGTTCAAAGTGGTGAGCTGGCTTGCCCGACGCAACGCCATCGGTCCAGGCAGAGCCTGGACGTGAATCCAGACTTCTTGCTGGTCCCAGGCTGTGTCCTACACTCTGCTGCTGGTAGACGCCAAGGTTCCGAGGACTCCTTGAGACTGGGCCAATATAAAGAGTCAGGGGGGATAGAAATTTCCTTCTAGTTTTTTTTTTAATATTTATTTTATTTATTTATTTTTATTTTTGGCTGCGTCGAGTCTTGGTTGCAGCGCGCGGTCCTCTCTAGTTGTATCGCGCGGGCTCTGTACTTTGTGGCGCACGGGCTTAGTTGCCCCGCGGCATGCGGGATCTTAGTTCCCCGACCAGGGATGGAGCCCGCATCCCCTGCATTGGAGGGCGGATTCTTTACCACCAGACCACCAGCGAAGTCCCTCCTAGTTTTTGAAATCAGTTTACAAGGAATACAGGTGTGCCCTACAGGGAGAGAAACGCCTACTGAGACAGTCTTGATCCCAAATCGAAGCTGCAGAGAACAGATCTGTTATCTGATGGCTAACGCGTCCTCCGTCTCCTGTCACCCCCCTGTCCGGTTGAGCGGGGCGGCTTCCCACACTCACTGCTGGTCTTTGAACCACTGCCTCTGCTAAACACCAGACCCCCGGGCAGGCCCGCGGCCCTTCCTCCAGACAGCAATTTCTCCCAAATGCTAGGAGGTGAGGCCGAGGCACCCAGGAAGCACTGCGTGGTAGAAGGGGCTAGGAAGAGGCTGAGGGCTTGGAGCTCCTGCCCGCCCGGACACCACACAGAGGATCACAGACACCAACCATCTCCTACTCACATCAGCCTTAGCGGGGGGGGGGGGGACCCCATTTTACAGACATGAAACCCAGCCCCCGGGGAGTTCAGTCACCCGCCACAGTTACACCAGCCAAGACAGGGATGGGCCTGGGTGGCCCTTCAGAGAGTTGACGGAAATATGGGAAGTCTTCAATCTTGTGCTTTCTGTTAAGTTTTCTCGTAATCTCGCGAAGCAAATCTTCGATTTGCTTCAGGTATCATAAAAAAATGTATTTACAGTCATTTAAAATTATTCTGGTGTTATTAACACAGACAGTCTTCCTCTTTAAGGACTCCTTTGTTGCTTGCTATAAGCTGTGCATTTGGGGTTCAATTTAGGTATGTCTTGTGGCAGCAGAACCCCTACAGATATCACAGCAGAGGCAAACAAGGCCTCACCAGGACCACTAACTCCAGCGGACCCTCGGTGTTCCTGGGAAACCCACCACTCAATCTAATCTAGTCCGTCCACTCTCTGGGATGAGACCCTCAGCCACCTGTGCCGGTCCAGCCTCAGCCGGCAGAGGGGCACCTCGTGCTTGCCGCACACACAGCCAAGAACGAGAGCGCCTTGCCGGACTCTGGACGCACAAGCCCGGCTTCTTGCCCACCTGCGCCCCGCCCGGCCCTGGTTACAGCACGGAGCCCTCGCCGCCACCAGAGGCCAACCCTTCTCTGGATCCTTCAACAAACCTGACGTGACATCATTCTTTTGTTCTCTCATATAGAACAGTCAGCCTCTCTCAACTGGACCTTCCCCTCAACGGGCAAACAGGCAGATGTGTCTCCTGCCTGCGAACAACATAAAACAAAACCCCTGCCCTGCCTGCGCCCTCCCGCGCGTCACCTTGAAACCAGAGCTCTGGACCGAGTGGCCTACCGTCGGCTCTGCTGCTCTCCTTGCACAACCTCCTACATCACCGTCATCTGGCTTGTTTCCATCACTCCCTAAAATGGCCGCCAAAGACCTCCAGGGCCAAGTCCAGGGGCACTTCCCGCCTCGGCCGACCCACCCCGCCCCTGCCCCAGCTTCCTCCTTCTCAGGCTCATCCTCCCCTGGCCGATCCTTAGATCGCAGCTGGAAAGTCACAGTCGGGGCAGCCCCCCTCCGGCTCCCGAGTCATCACCCATCACTTTTTCTTAAAGCCGCGCATCCTCCCAGGCGGGACTGATCCGTCGCCAGGTGCGTCCAGGTGTGCAGCGCCTGAGTGACTCGACAGCTAGCCGCCTGCACCCTAAGCTCCATGAAAGGAAGGACTGGGTCTACGTGTGTCCCATGGTGTGCACGCTCCCAGCAGGAACCCAAGTATTTGTTCAGCAGGTAAGTGGGAAAGGCTGTACCTCCCAGGACGATGGTGTTTACCTGCACCGGTCGGATTCTCTCCTTCAGGAGCCTGACCAGGGAAGTACACACACCAGCAGCCCGCTGAGAGTGTTGGGGGGGACGGGGGACTGAAGCAGAACCTGAAAAAGTAGCTGCGAGGAGCGTCCTGCTGCAGAGGCCACAGCCCCCAGACTCCAGGGCTGCCGCTGGGCCTGGGGAGTCCAGCCTCCCACTGCCACGTGTATCACTGAAACAAGCCCCATCACTCCAGGTAGCTTGAGAGGTGCCACCACCTTCGAGCTTAGAGTCTAAATAACACAGCAACTCCTCCGGGGAAAATCAGTGAAGGAGCAATTTTTCGTGGTTGAGTGGAAAAGCCCGAAGTAGAAGAAATGAAAACATAAGGCGCCTTACATAATGTCCCCCAAAGACCTCAAGATCTCTTTTGAAGAGATTAGCTGCGTTCTGGAATTATTCCCAAGAACTGTGCCAAAGGCAGCAAACTTTCCTTCCAAGTGATAAGGATTAAGGCTCACTAAAGACCACCAGTGGTTTCATAATTCCAAAAGCTATCAGCTGTGTGTACTGCATTTCTGACTCTGAAAAATAATTTATATTTCTTTGCTTTCTAAAAAGTCTCATATAGGGAGAAACATATCTATACACATAAATTAAACTAGCCAATTTTCTTTTCAAATTATAACTTACGGCTCTACAAGACATTAAAGGTTAAATGTGAAATCTACATTGAAAGGCTAAGTTATGATGTCCAAGCTACGCCAGATCCCCCAAGGCAAAAAATTCCAGTGCCTCAGACTTATGACTAGATTACACTAAATTTAAACTCAATAAATTAAAGGGAAAAAAAAACCCTCTAGGACTTTCCAACTCTAAATTGGGCAATACTGATTTCTTCCCTAAATCTTTTTATGGTCGTTTAGCAGGAAGGGCATAATCTTGGCCTTCTGGCCAAAATGATGGCTGAGCTGAGCCACTGGCCAGACTAGGTTGCGGCCACATTTTAACTGGCAAGGGGACATGTCCTTTTATGGGCTGTGTAGCAAAAAGAGACTCTTTCAGTATCTCCCCTATGTTAGATTGTTAGAGTTTTTGTTAAATGACGAACCTCAAAGCAAATAATACAGGAAAAAGTCAACATGGAGTGGATTACACCAGCCAACAGAGGACAGACTGGACAGCTGGGTTTTTCTAGCGAGACAGTAGGGCGTGGGGGGGAAGAACACAGTATTGGAGTTAGACCTGGGATTGAATATTGTCCCTGCCCATCACCAGCCAACAATGGGAAGTTATTAACCCTCTGGACCCAGTGTCCTCAATGACGAATGCGAGCTGATGAGATTGAGAAAATCAAGTAAAACAAATTGTGACCAATACATAACAGGTATTCAGTACTGCATCTGTTAATTGCAATGAGTTATTTGGCGAGCGTTGACCTATTACAAAGATGGGGGTCGGTACGTTTCTATAAAAGTTGGAAAGGGTCAAGTTCTCTGCCTTTCCGTCACTTCAAATGTAGAAAGTAATGCTCTTTGGTAAAGGACCTAATAGTAGGGACTGCAAAACGCCATGACATTCTTGGAAACAAAAGTACCATGTGACCTTATCAAATAATGCAATGAATTTCAATGGATTAAAGGGGGCTTCTGTCACAAAAAGAAGCAAGAGGTCAGATCCCATGCATGGAAAATTATACCAGACTAATCCCTAAATAAACATCTGTATTACTCATGCTCCCCGAAAGTCAAGACCAACCCATGCAGGGATGGCGCCCTCCTCCAGCCTTCCTCCTGGACCTCGCTGCTCCCACAGCTCAGGAAGGCCCTGCTCAGTGGAGACAAGCCTGCCCTGAGCACACCTGGGGGCCGGGGTTGGAGGGCGCCCGCCCTCTGACTCCTCTCCTGGCGCCTCACCTGTGAGTTTTCATTGGCCAGATTTGTATTTAGGATTAAGAAGAGTGAGGAATCACTCTTTCCTATTCAAAATCAATGCAGATTGATAACCTGAAACAAACGCCTTTTCCATCTAAGGAAAAAATACGGTCAAAAAGTTCAAGTAATGTTAATACAAAGAAGAAAAGGCACAATTTTCTCTTTACCAGCATGTAATGGGTTTTCTCCTTTTACTTATTTGTTAAATGAGAAAAGTGAAGGAGGAAATGAAATGAACTAGGATGCGCGCTCATTCGGCAGGTGATTGCCATTCCCCGAGGGGGATGCCTCCAGAAACGCCTGGGAGCCACCCCATGACAGCGTCTGGGGCCTAGGAAGAGCCCGGCACAAAGACATGACGCAGTAGGACGTGGACCCCCTAGTTAACTGGAGTTGCCTGAGTTATGATCTAGAATGAAAGATAAGAGTCTGGGGCTTCCCTGGTGGTGCAGTGGTTGACAGTCCGCCTGCCGATGCGGGGGACACGGGTTCGTGCCCCGGTCCGGGAGGATCCCACATGCCGCGGAGCGGCTGGGCCCGTGAGCCATGGTCGCTGAGCCTGCGCGTCCGGAGCCTGTGCTCCACAACGGAAGAGGCCACAGCAGTGAGAGGCCCACGTACCGTAAAAAAAAAAACAAAAAAAAAAAAGATAAGAGTCTGAATGGAACATGGCAGCAGCAACGCCTCCGTGCTTCACCCAAGATTCTAATCAATGGATGCAGTTTGCTGACTGAGACACACAACAAAAGGGCTTTCTGTCCTGCTGGACTCCTGATAAAAGGCCACGCACTCTAAGCCCCGCAGTAGAGAAAGATTTTGTTCCATGTGCCCACTGAAGAAAGGTTTTTAAAAAGGCCCAGAGCCCCTCTGCTCTTTGTATGGCGTTACTCACAGTGTGGCTCGTAGGGGGGCGGGGGGTCTCCGCAAGGCACACACTCCATGTCTTGAAAACCAACAAGTTTGGTCTTCCTGTAAAATCTAGAAGAGAAAGGGAAATAATCCTTGTTAGCATTTTCATCTAAGCTCACAGTTGCAGCAAACAGACTTACGTGATAAATTACTGGCAGTCTCCATTACCAGTTCTAGTGTTTAAAAAAAGGTTCTCAAAGGTTTAACTATAACAGCAGACAGACACATCCTTAGAAAGGTCTCTGAGCATGCAGTGAACGCTTAAGAAGTAACAATTCACTAAATGTAACTTTGTAGGTTCTACTCAGCCCCACTTTTCGTACACTGAGGTGGGGTGCCCGTGAGGGCGTATGAAATCTGGACATTTCTATTGTCATTTAAATGACAAAATGCCTAGTGAAGTGCTAGTTTTTAACCTTTGAAATTCGAAGACCAAAAATGCTAAGCAAACCATAAAACCATTGGAAAAATGCAGGCAGGTACTGATACAATCGTGATAAAAGGGGGCATGTTTCTAGGCATGACAAGAAACCCAGGAACCAGGATGATAGAGATTAACAGCTTTGAGCACACACACACACACACACACACACACACACACACACAGACGCACAAATACTAGAGGCATCTGAAGAGCAAAAACAAAGCATCATCAACATAGTGGGCAAAAGAAAATTGGAAAATAGTTCTAGTCATGGTATTGTCTATAACTTAAGACTATAAGATAAAACTTAAAAATCATTATGGTGAAAGTGAACAAGACAACTGAAAAACAGGCAAAAAACACTAATTCCCAAAAGAAGAACATTTCATAATTTTAAAACTTCACAATTAAAACTAAAACGATGATGCAATTAAATTTAAAAAATTAACAGTAAAATGTTTAACCTCATTACTAACAAGTAAGTGCAAATTGCAGTGACGATATACCATTTTCACTTAGAAAATTGGGAAAGTGTTGGCGTGAGCCTAGGTAAATAGGCACTTGTGTTTGTTGTCAGTGGGCATATAAATTGACACTTTAGGAGGGCAATTAGCTGGAGGCCATCAGAACTCAATAGAATAGTTTACATTCTACCCAGTAATTTCATTTTTTGAAATTTATCTTCAAAAAATGATCAAGTGGGTGAAGCTGGATGTAAAGAGTGTAACCACTGCATTGCTCATAAAAGAAAAAAAGCCAACGAGGCACAGTCCCATACCCAAAGCAGACATGACCAGCCATGGTAGACCCAAGGCTGTGGAATACAAAGGGGCCTTTAGAAACGATGATGCAGATCTACATATCTATTTTTTTTAATTCATGAAATATCATTAAGTGGAAAAGAAAGAAGTGTGAATAATATAATGCCATTTTGCACAGACACACGCTTTGGTATAGATTCTTTCAGGTCATTTATTTACCAATGCAGCTAAGAAAAATTTTTGTGTATATATTTGCATTGTAAAGAGTTTGGAAGGATATTATATGCCACATATTGACAACTGATTATTTCTAGATGGCGGGGATTCAAGTGATTTTACATATATGTATATCTTCCAACTTTTTCATGACAAAAATAGTGACATGGAGAATAAATTACAGATCACGTTTATGAAGACAGGTAGATGCAATTATTTTGTGGAATTGATAATGTCTAAAATTTATATGGAGCCACAAAAGACCCAGAATTGCCAAAGCAATCCTGAGGAAAACGGACAAAGTTGGAGACATAACCCTCCCAGATTTCAGACTGTACTACAAAGCTACAGTAATCAAAACAGCAGGGTATTGGCACAAAAACAGACATATGGATCAATGGAACAGAACAGAGAGCCCAGAAGTAAACCCATGCACCTATGGTCAGTTAATCTACGACAAAGGAGGCAAGAACATACAATGGAGAAAAGACAGTCTCTTCAGCAAGATCCTGGTTTCAATTCTTTTGGCTAGGACTTCCCTGGTGGAGCAGTGGTTAAGAATCCGCCTGCCAATGCAGGGGACACAGGTTCGAGCCCTGTCTAATATAGTTTTTAAACAGAAAAACTCTTTCTATGTAAATAAGCTAAACAAGTGCTGGGAATCAAGTGTGGACATTATTGAACTTTTTTTTTTTTTTTTTGCGGTACGTGGGCCTCTCACTGTTGCGGCCTCTCCCGTTGCGGAGCACAGGCTCCGGATGCGCAGGTCCAGCGGCCATGGCTCACGGGCCCAGCCGCTCCGCAGCATGTGGGACCCTCCCGGACCGGCACACGAACCCGTGTCCCCTGCATCGGCAGGCGGACTCTCAACCACTGTGCCACCAGGGAGGCCCCAGAACATTTTTAAAATAATGAATTCTACTTGTGACAAAACACTTTGGACGTCTGGGCTCTCCCTGAAATTGAACAAAATATATTTGCCAAAAATATAATTATTAAAATATATGATCAGTTTGGGGGCTGTAACACAAATGAGGCTAGCAGGTGAGAAAATCCCATGTTTTCAATGACCATTAAGTCTAACTAGAAACCCTAACTAGATAGGAGGTTGCAAGGGCCTGCCTTGTTGCCACGGCTCACAGGGGAGGCGATACTTGGGCATGATGCTCATAGCAGCTATCAGCAGCGGTACAGAGATTATCCAAAAGCATTCAGGACCTGCTATGCCAGCTTCTTGATTACAATGGCTGGACGGCAGAATCTAAGACGTTTTTTAACTGCTACGAAATTTTCAAAGCCATCAACCGACTCTCACTTTTTCCACTTAGTACAAATGAGATTAAGGTCTGAATCCTAAAGCACAGAATAATTACTGAATCACCAATAATGTATTAACGATCAAAGACATTGTTTTTTTATTTTTAAAAAGTCTCCTTAAAATTATCATCCAATTTGAAGATGAAGATACAGAAATTAGAGTTTTAAGATGTGACAAAAGATTAAGTGGGTAAAGAAATCTATAAATCTTTAAAAATTATTCTACTCTCTATTTTGTTTAGATTGCCAAGGTTTGGGGGACATAGATATATTTGCAACTCTGCTCCTGACCAAATGAGACAGGACACAAATTTTTAAAAATTAAATAAGACAAAAGAGAACAGAGACATATACACGGTGTCTGGTTAAACTGCTTTTTATCGTTGAACTTTAAATTTTACTCCGTGCTTTCAGCTAATGCAAACAGACAAAAGGAAACCACATTGAATTTTATCTAATTTACTGTCTGATGAGATGCAGCATATAAATACATCTATCCACCCAAAATATTCCCCAACACTGAATGTGAAGAGGCGTTTTTAATTGAGCTGAACCCAAATAATACTACTTAGTCTAATGAACACCAGCTTGATAACTGCTATTTTAAGAAAGCCTGGCTGCAGACACTAACTCTTCCACCAATGAACGCATTTCTGCAGGGGGATGACAGACCCCAGTCCAGCCCTGGTTTCAGAATGATCTCCCTTAATACAGGTTTGAATGCAGCTGCCACGTCCTGTGTGTGACATCAGGTCCCATTTCCTGCAGCGCGTCTGCCGGGGGTGGGTGACAATTCTGCCCTCTCCTACACACCCGTGGACTCCGTGTTTGTGCTGGAGGGTCAGCCCCCTGTTCACAGTTCTCGGCAGCCAAAGCGATGGCCCCAGTGACACTGAGAAGATGCTACTGAAAAGATGACCGTCAGGGGAAGAGCCTGGTGTTGCCTGGGGCGCTCGGGATGGGCAAGGGTTGCCAAGTACCACTCTAAGCAGAAGGACGGAGGACGGACCAGGCGGTTGGGGAGCAGGGCTGACGGGGGTTGCGGGGGGCGTGGGTACAGAACCGGCAGAGGCCATCCTCAGGGGCAGTGAAACAGGACTCGAGCAAGTCATTCATCCACTCCAAGGATGGACTTCCTCCTTTGTAAGGAGGGGGTGATGTTAATCCCCAGTGTTAACCATCCCGGTTACTAAAAGCAGCAAAGAACTGGCAGGGGCTGGGTTACTCTTCCAGGGCGGGGCCCCAGGTCCCCTCGGCAGAGAAGGGAAGGGGGCGTGGGCCAGAACAGGGGCTGGATGCCCTTTGGCCACTTTCAGCAAAGCTTTCACTGGCCCCCAATAACATTAATTGGCAACAATGTCAATGATTTATCTAGTGCTTACTGTGTACTAGGTGCTCTGCTAGGCGCTCTACATGAGCTATGTTCTTAATCCTTCTGACAATTCTGTAGGCTGGTATTATTATTAGATGATATTTTTATAGGTGAGAAGAATCAATGTCAGAGAAATTAAGTAACTGGCCGAAAGCTGTTGACCATATTTGGGAATGAGGGCACTGAATTTCCCTAATTGGTCAAACTGTAGCACAGAGGACAGACTTTCCACACCCGTGTCCGGTGGGGGGCTGGGCCTTTGGCAGCAGAAAATCCTGATCTGAGTGAGGCCTCGGCCGCAGAGGGCAGGCGTCACACCAGGAATAAACTTGCCCACCTTATGCCTGACCTTGGCATTTTTCTGGAGGCAATATGCAATTTATTTATTTTCTTTCTGCCTCCATTTTCCTGTCTGTCAAACGAGTGTCAACTATTTTCCTCTTTCACAAAAATACAGTCAAGCTGGGTGAGCACTTTGAAAACACCCTGGAAGACCTGGAAGAGTAGGAGTCACTCTGTAATTGTTGCCTGCCTCACACCTTCATGCTTGCTTAGAAAGGATGTAATTTTAAACTAATCATATAACTAAACTACGAAACACCATTCAAATGTCTACTCATTTCTAACTTTCCCACATCTAAGCATCTATTTACAGAATGAGCAAACATCGTGACACTAAAGCAGTGGGCTCAGGTGACAACAAATTTGGTGAAGCACGAGGAAGCACGTTTGGCGGGGGCTCCCTCTCATGCTCCAGCAGCCCACGCCTGGGTTCCCCCTTGTAAAAGCCGAGTCCTGGGTCTCTGGGCACTGCCCAGCTCAGCCTGGCATCCCCCGTGGACGCCTCCTCTCCCTGACCCCCATCCTCTTCCCCGGCGGAGAGGGCAGAGGAGTCAAGACCCGGTTCCGTCAGAACAGGAGCAGAGAGGTATCAGGTGCCCAGTTTCTGTCCTTCCATCAGATTTGCACAAGCTCAAGACTCTGGGGAATAATATTCACAGCTCTCAGTGTCTTCTGAGATTACAGGCCACTACTTTCTAAAAACATAACACATCACTGAGATATACTTCACATACCACGCAATCTACCCCTTTAAAGTATTCAAGTAAATGGTCTTTAGTACACTCAGGGAGCTGTGTAGACATCAGCTCAGTCACTTTTAGAACATTTTCATCGGGAAGAAAAGAAACTCTGTACCCTTTGGCAATCACTCCCCCTTCTTCTCAACCCTTCCCAACCACCAGCCCTAGACAACCACTAATTTACTCTGTATTCTTTAGATCTGCCCATTCTGGATATTTCACACCAATGGAATCCTACAATATGTGTTCTTTTGTGATTGGCTTCTTTCACTTGGCATAATGTTTTCTAGGTTTCTCCATGTTGTCATATGTGTCAGTAATTCATTCCTTTTTACCGCTGAATAATATCCCATTGCTAGATACACTCCATTTTGTTTATCCATTCATTGGCTGATGAACATTTGGGTCATTTCTACTTTTTGACTCTCATGTATAAGGCTGCTATGGACATCCGTGTACAAGTTTTTGTGTGGACATGTTTTCAGTTCCCTTGGTTACACGCTCAGGAGTAGAAGTGCTGGGTCGCATGGTAACTCTATGTGCAGCTTTCTGAGGAAACGCCGTACTGTTTTCCGAAGTGGCTGCACAATTTTACATTCCCAGTTTCTCCACATCCTCAGCAACACCTGTTACTGCCTGTCTTTTGGTTATAACCATCCTGGTGGGTGTGAAGTATGTGGGTCTTTTTTTTTCTTTTTTTGCGTTTGCTGATGACTAATTGACGTTGTGTATCTTTTCATGAGCTCACTGGTCATTTGTGTCTCTTCTTTGGAGAAGTGTCTATTCAAATCCTTTGCCCATATTTTAACTGGGTTATTTGTCTTTTTGTTATTGAGTTGTAAGAGCTCTTTATATGTGCTAGATAAGATAGTCCCTTATCACATATATGAGTTACGAATAGTTCCTTTAATTCTGGGGGTTGTTGTTTCAATTTCTTGATGGTATCCTGTGAAGCACAGAAGGCTTTAATTTTGAGGAAGTCAAATATAGCTATTTTTTCTTTGGTCACTTGTCCTGCTGGTGTAAGACCAGTACTTTCTGCATCTGTTTGGGTTCTGAGTCTTCGCATAAGGACTTGCTTGACCCATGAGGCTATTTCCTGCCCTGTTTCTGGCCTTCAGGCCCAGAGCGTTATCTGCCCTCTGGCTTCACTAAAAGCCCCGGAGCGGGCACCCAGCATCTGTCAAATCCCTGCTCCCGTGGGCACGAGCCGGCGGGGTGCAGTCAGCGTCCTCCGTCTGCACTGACTTGGAGCGTGGATTCTGGTGGCAGAGTCCAAGCCACACTGCGCACTGCCTGTGCCATCTCGCCTGAATAACCTTAATGATAAGGCTCACTTTCTTCGTTTTTAAAACACTGTGAACGTCACAGACAATAATTCACGTAAACTGCTTAGCCACTACGTAATACAGTTTGCTGCTCCCGTCATGCTGCCGGCCCTGGTTGCTTTACTTCTGCAATAAAGCCTGGGTTCCAGGAAAGCTCCGGGAATCCTCATCTCTCCTCTGGCTCCACTAGATACTAATTAGGTCCTCCTGATGCTCACTTTGTCCCCTCCCCTCCTTACTTCCTGCAGCAATGCCTCGTCCCTAACAGACCACCACACTGGCCCCACCGAGTCCCGGGCTTCATCAGGACTCTGGCTTCCAACTGCCTGTTTTATCTGGCATGTCCGGCCAACCGTTACCTAGAAGCACTTAAAATGTTAAAGTTCCTCCTCCTGGGCTTTGTCTCCCCACCTGGCCCAGGTGTGGTCCCCTTGCTGTCCACGGCCTGGGTTCCTTTTCAACGTGCCCATTTAAGGTCTCCACTGGTACAGCTGCACCCCCCCCCGGCTCTCACTGCCTCTCCCTCTTCTCCTGTAGCTGCCTTGGCCTCTCGGCACTTTCTGAGATACACCAGGCCATGTCCACCCCAGGGTCTGTGTCCAGAGAGAGCTCACCTTTCCAGCATCGCCCATCCTGATGACCCACCTTGATCCTGCAACCTGCATCCCCTGCACCCCCCAGGGGCACGCCCAACGCCCTGAGCTGCTTGAGATTTTCTTTTTTTCCATAGCAATCATATCTTCCACCTTTTTGTATAACTTATCATTTACTGTGTAGGTATTCGTCAAATCTTATTAGGATATAAGCTGCCTGTGGGTGGGGATCTCTGTCCCTCTCCCCAAAGTGATGCCTTACAAAATACGACTGGATGGCGGTATTTGCATTTCTCCGATCATGTTGAGGATGGACATCTTTGTATGGTCACAGGCCACACACGTGCCTCCTTTGTGAACTGTCTAGTTTTTTCTCTCGTCCCTTTGTCCATGTTTTCTGTTTTATCGATCTGCAGGAACTCTAAGGATTTTCGGGACACGGAGCCTCGGTCACCACGCTTATCCATTGCATTCTAGCCACGCCTGTCGTCGTGCAGGGCACACAGGAGGCCCAGAGAATAGAAGAGCCACGAACCTCAGCAAGTGTGTTCAGGTTAATATCAGCGGGCATCTGCACTTGGAAGGGAACCAGAGGAAAGCCTGTTCAGACTAACTGACTCATTACGCGGGAAGGACTGGCCACATACCCGGGCAGGCAGTCCCCACAGATGGCGTCGCGGGTGGCAGAGCAGTTGGCCTTCTGGAGGCGGCTCAGCAGGGCGCAGTCCAGGCACGGCTTGCACTTCTGAAAGCCCCAGTCCTCCTTGAACCTGTGCGGCCAGCACCTCACACACTGGGCATCCTCCCCGTAGCCAAAGCCACATTCCTGCGGGGATGAACAGGCAAGAGACAGCTATTCAGACCCCGCGAGAGTGAAAAAGGGGGACGAGGAGACGGCGGAGAACTGGGCTGGTGACTACCCAGCGCCCGCCTCTCTGGACACAAAGGCCGCTCTTTCAGCGAGTTCCAATGTGTCTCCCCCTGCTAATAATCTCTCTTACGACCTAAGTATACTTAGGTATACATCCACTTTATTCCAGGAGCACGAGCATTTGAATAAGAAAGGCTCTCCCCCTCCCCCGCCTCCCCCGCTGCTGCGGCATTACCGCCAGCTGAGGGCAGAATGACAGCACTTTCTTCAACTCAGCTGGTCATCTGAGTGCTCTGAAGCTAGAGTCGGGGAAGTATGTAGACACCTACGCACTTATCAAGGCAGAAAGTAAGTGCTGTGATAAGTAACAGGACACAAGGACAGCTGCATACGAAACGTCAGAAGCTTACAATATCCTTAGAGAAACTTGGAATGGTTAGCTGTTTATTACTGTCTGAGAGAGGGAAGATGCTTACTCAACGCTTATAAGAACACTAAATCCTTGTTTGGATCAAACCCTGTGATACTAAAGGTCTCAAGCATATCTAGATTTGGCCATCAGAACCCAGAACTGCTTTCCAAGGATGGGCTTCACAGACGGCTCTTTGACCTGCATACAAGTTCCAGCACTAAATCAATCACAGCATGTCATATGATGCCGTTATAAATGCAGTCACAAAAAGAATGCCATAGACGAGTGTTCATGATGGTTTAAAAAATAAGTTACAAAACAGAATGAGAAATAGGATCCCATTTCTTACAACAACATTAATAGTAAGTGCTAACATTTATCGGGGACTTCCCCTATGCCAGGATCTCATTAATTCCTCCTCCCCCACAATGAGGAAAGCGCTCCCCATGCTCCTATTTCCTGGATGGGAGTATGGGGTTTCCCAGAAGGCATGCACCTTAACCAAAGAGACATTGCTAATGTCAGAACCAGGATCTGAACCTACACGGTTTTTAAATTAATTAATTAATTAATTAATTTATTTATTTATTATATAGCGCTTTACAATTTTCAAAAGTTTCACACACATGATTTCATATAATCCCATAATAATCCTTTTTAAAAAATCCTCTATCCCTATATTGCCCCTCTCCCTCCCTCTCCCCACTGGTAACCACTAGTTTATTCTCTTTTATCTGTGAGTCTGCTTCTTTTTTGTTTTACTCACTAGGTTGTTGTATTTTTTAGATTCCACATACAAGTGATATAATACAGTATTTGTCTTTCTCTGTCTGACTTACTTCACTTAGCACAGTGCCCTCCAAGTCTTTCCATGTTGCCACAAATGGCAGAATTTCTTTCTTGTTTATGGCTGAGTAATATTCCATTGCATATACGTACCACATCTCCTTTATCTGTTCATCTGTGGATGGGCACTTAGGTTGCTTCCATACCTTGGCTATTGTAAATAGTGCTGCTATGAACACTGAGTGCACGTATCTTTTCAAATTAGTGTTTTTGTTTTTTTCAGATGTATACCTAGGAGCAGAATTGCTGAGTCATATGGTACGAACCTACATGGTTTAATTCCAGAGCCAGACTTCATACCACTACACTCTGGGACTTTCAGACACTTTATGTGACATATACACAGGAAGATGTCTGAAAGATTACATATCAAATGTTAACACGGTTATCTGCACTATGTGATGGTTTCTACAGAACGCTGGCCATTAAAAAGAAAATCAGACAGCAGCTCTCGAGCTGCAAACAGAGCCCCACGTGGAGGGCATGCTGGGAGCCCACACACAGCCAGAGGGGCAGCGGGGTGGAGGGGGGCTCCCAACCACAGCCTCAGCTTCCTCATTGGGAACCACGGAAGCCAGAACACAGATCCAGCGAGGTCAGAATTCTGGCTTCTCCATAAAATTTATATATTTAACTTCTTCATCCATATTTTTATACAAAGTCAACTAAGCAGTACTTATTGGCTGAAAATTAAATCAAAACCAACACACACACACACAAAGATACAAATGAACTTATTTACAAAACAGAAATAGACTCACAGACAAATGTATGGTTACCAAAGGGGAAGGGTGGGTGGAGGGAGGGATAAATTAGGAGGTTAGGGTTAACATATACACACTACTATATATAAAATACGTAATCAATAAAGACCTACTGTATAGCACAGGGAACTCTAGTCAATATCTTGTAATAACCTGTAAGGGAAAAGAATCTGAAAGAGTATACATACATACATATATATATACATATATATGTGTGTATGTATGTATAACTGAATCACTTTGCTGTACACCTGAAACTAACACGACATTGTAAATCAACTATACTTCAATTAAAAAACAAAAACCAACACAAAGAATAGTATTCCCTGTACTCAATAAGCCACTCAATAAAGGATATTAGCAATGACACTTCAATCCAGACCTCACTAATGAACTCACTCACCTTTGGGAGGGGCTATCCCTTCCTTTCCCCCTTCAATTCCTCTGCCAGTCTTTCAAATGTGTGTCTTGAACAAGCACAGCAAAGAGCAGGGGAGAAAAACAAAGCAGAAGGTCAGCACCTTCCTAACCCTGAGGGCTCCAGCTAGACAATGTTCTGAACCAAAGGCACAGACAGAAGCAGGGGGGAAAAGTTTTAAATACTAATTCACAAATTAGAATTTCTTTAGAATTGTTAACAGGGATTATCTTTTATGGGGGGGGTAGTGGAATTATGAGGTGTTTTCAGTTTTTATACTTCTGTAATGATTTGATTTTCGTGCACAAAGCATCTCTAGTAATCAGGAAAACAATACAGACACACACTGAGAAAGAATTTCTTAGGATGTGTACTTGGTCTTGGCGGGAAGGAGGCCACTGCTATTTTGGGGGGCTGTGCACAGCAGTGGGATCTGCACCAGGACAGTGTTAGCTGCTGAGAGAGCCCCAGGCATCCAAAGGCTTTCTTTAGGCACAGAAGGGAGCCTCCCACCCCGAGTCCCAGGATCAAAGCGTGTGCACATGACATCCGGGGCAGGACCTCCTCACTCACACGCTGGGCATATCCCTCAAAGTTCCTGCGGCAGTGATTTCAACATCACGCTTTGATCCAGGCAGCTGGGACTGTAAGGGTCTCATATACAGGTTAACACACAACAGAGAAGGAAAGAAAAAGGGAGGGAGAGGAAGATAGGAAAACAAAGGGAAAGAGGTAGGCGTCTATGAACTGGTAGCAAACGTCAGAAATGTTGCTTTTCAAGCCAGGCTGATACAGGGGGAAAGTGTATATTTTCCTGCATTGGAGCCAAAGACACATCGGCCACTTGCCAGCTAAGTTTTTTTGGGAACTCTCTGACCCTCAGACTCTTCATCTGTGAGATGGGATAACAATGCAGGCCCTACAGGGTTACTCTGAGGAATAAAAGGGAAAACATATGAAGCCTCTAAACTCTAAATCAAGCACAGGTGTCCATAAACAAATGATACCCATGGCCATTACTGTTTTGGATTCTCTACAGCCCAACAGACCGATTTTCTTGATTCCAGTATAATAAAGCTTCACTGGGGAATAAAGGGATCTTCAGACCCCAATTTTTTCTAGGCTACTTCAAACATCACTTTCCATCTAAAACATTTTTATTGAATAAAAATTTTTCTAAATCGAATCCCAAGTACCTCCTTTTTTTTTTAATTTTTTTTTTTTTTTGCGGTACGCGGGCCTCTCACTGTCGTGGCCTCTCCCGTTGTGGAGCACAGGCTCCAGACGCGCAGGCTCAGCGGCCATGGCTCACGGGCCCAGCCGCTCCGTGGCACGTGGGATCCTCCCGGACCGGGGCACGAACCCGTGTCCCCTGCATCGGCAGGCGGACGCTCAACCACTGCGCCACCAGGGAAGCCCCCAAGTACCTGCTTTTGAAAATGGGTACATAAGATAGAATTTAACCTTTCCTGGTTGAATCCACTACTGCGTTGTGCCGTCATACAAAGAACTAGGCAGTCCTGGGCCTGTGGGGCCGTTCTGCTGTTCTAACGCCTCTGCCACGTGGTCAGCGGCCCTCCCTCCCTCCTGCCGAGCCTCGCTGTCTGTAGCCACTCACTTCCCCTCCCCAGTCCTGAGAAACTAGAGAAATGATCTGACTAGAAATGAACTTGAAAGAATATACACAGGTGTATTGACAGTTCCATCTCTTTTGAGAAAACATATACTTCAGTGTTGGGAAATCTTTGTGCTTCTTTTTTGATTCCTGGCCGTGTCTAGAGTTTATATTGTACATAAGCACCGCTTTGACCAATGAGTTTTTGCCATGTATCGTTGTGTGTGATTTACATGTCATTAGATTTTATAGAATGAGGATTTCATGGAACTTTTTTTTTTTTTGGTTCACTCTACACTGGACCAAATCATGTACAGAAAGAAAAAGCCAGGCTCCAAGTGCATCACCGCTTTTGCCTTTATTAACTGGATACCGCCTTACTATTTCTGCCTGCAGCTTATATGCCCTGGCGGCAGCTGCAGCAATTCTCTTTGGGGTAGATTTCGGTGAGGGCTTGAGATAAGGCTTTGTATCATCACTATCACAAAAGAGTACCAAAATGTACAGAGCAGGTACCATGAGCCATACTTGTACAGAGATCGATTATTTGGGGGAATTTTATTCAAAATATATTTTCTCTCAGAAACAGACTCACAGACACAGAGAACACACGTGTGGTTGCCAAGCGGGACGGGGGGTGGGGGAGGGATGGAGTGGGAGTCCGGGATTAGCAGATGCCAACTAGTATGTGTAGGATGGATAAACAACAAGGTCCTGCTGTATAGGGAACTACGTTCAATATCTTATGATAAACCATATGGAAAAGAATATGAAAAAGAACGTATGTATGTATAGCTGAGTCACTTTGCTGTACAGCAGAAATTAACACAACACTGTAAATCAACTACACTTCAATAAAATTTTAAAAATATATACTTTCTCTAAAGTATTTGCCATTTAAAAAAAGATTATTAGAAACACAGCCTAATATTATTTTTAAACTTTTAAGAATAATATCATCACTTTCAGTTCATGAGAGTCTAAGAAGTGTATGAAGTGCTCATTCCACATGTTAAATTAACTAGACACCTTGAATTAACTAGGAATTCAGAGCAGTTATTTCCAAAGAATTACTGTATAGCATCCATGGCAGCAACCACATTTAGAGCTGATTTGTCATAGTTCTAAAGCACCATAAACGTAGAAACGTCATAATTATTTGAAATCCAGGCTATAAAGTAAAAAGCATATAAATATTAAATTACCCCCCCATATAAATGTCTACCTTGAGGTTTTTATTTCATTCAGTAAAACAAGGTGGTTAAAATGCCTTGAAATCTTCCATATTAAGTTCAATAAACAACTACCAAGAGAAACGGAAGGAGGTGAAACAACGGAGAGAGAGAGACAAAGACAGAGAGAGTGAAAGAGACAGAGAGAGAGACGGGGGTGGGGGGGAGGTCACCAGCCCCTGTCCCATGGTAACCCGTCTTTCCATCCTCCGTCCCTAACTTCCTACTCCCCCACCGTGCCAGGTCTGGGGAAACCTCCCAGACACATCCTCCTCGTGTGTGGACAACTATCCCGCGTCTCCTTTTCGTTCACCCCGCTCGGCGCGCTGTGGGAGCGCTGGCATCAGCCCCTGAGCGCGGGTTCCCCCGCAGGGATGCAGGTTGGTACCCCACGCGAGCTGCTCTTACTCATCACTGCACCCAGATGCTGGGGCACAGAGGGTACCCTTCGAGCGCAACCAACTGAGCTGGCAAGCATCACGTGATCTAATTGGGCATCTCATGAAAATACCAACAGTATTAGATCTTTTAGTTTTTCCCATGTGACCTTGGGGCACAAGGGGGAGAGCTCCCAGGCACAGTGCTTCCTTTGGGGACAGAAGCAGAGGTGTGGACAGGCCCATGGTGACAGGAGGAAGGGGCAGGCTGCCCACACTGGCTCTGCTCAGTCTTTCCTTTGACAGACTCTCTGCTTGACCAAAGTCTGCAGGCGTCTCTGAGCCACTTTTTCGACTGCACCCTGTTCTTAGGTCTGGTCTTGAAGAACCCGGTTGTCCGAGGATCCTGTCCAGTTGGTTTAGCCAGAATCCCCCATCCTCAGTACCTGCTTATTCTCCATATCTGACCTCCCAAGCCACCCACCCTACCCCCCGCCCCAGGTGAGGCCTGGTCCCCTGTCCGCCTGCAGCAGGAATCCTGGCGTCTATTTAGCCAGGATCCCCCTTCCTCCGCCGTTTCCTCTTGGTGAGCATCCACCCTGCCCCCCGCTCTGCTCCGGGGCTATAACCCCCATGTGTCCACGTTGGATGTGGAGCTGAATGCGGTTCTGGAGCGAGGTCTCTCTTCTCCTGTTGCAAAAGCTCCTGAATAGAATTTGTTTTTACTGCTGTAACCTCTGTCCTGTTCTGGTTTTCTTTGACACTTTCCAGGTTGTACTGAGTTCGCCCTCTCACCAGTTATTAGAAGGACTGTGTGTGTGTGTGTGTGTGTGTGTGTGTGTGTGTGTGTTTGGTGTGGGAGGCTAAGGGAGAGGGAGGAGAAGGGGGAGGGAAGAGTGAGTCAGTCACTGGCCTGGGCTCCAGAATTAGCTACATGTTTTATTCTTATGGAGGACGGTCTGCCATTAATATCAATGCTAGAAATGCGTTGAGGCTTGAAAACAATATGGCAGTTCTTTATTTTTGAAATTACGACCTGGTGCCTAAAAGCTTAAAGGAAATACCTAGGACTGCCCTGAATCACCAGGAAGGCCTTTTTATTAATAAACTTTGAGGTGGGAAAATATACACATGGATAGAAAAGAATGCATTGCCATAGGGTTCCTACTTACTTGCCCAAATCATAAAATAAGTGACTAACCCTTGGCATCTGACATCGCCCCCTACCCTGCCTTCCCCAAAGCCCACATCCCTGAAGCTGTCAAAGGTTCTCTGCGTGACCACGCTTGAGTCGGCCTCCTGAACCTTCTCCCGGCCCATCTGCGCATGGCCTCGTGAAATCTAGTTCCAGCAAGAACCCTGCGGGGTCAGTTTAACCAGGGCCCTCACCCTCAGGGTCCTCAGCCTCCCACCCCCCAGGTGACATCCGGCCGTCCCACCCTGTGTTCAGCGAGAACCCGTCGGGTCGGCTTCGGTCAGAAACTCTCTGCCTCTTGTGTCTCCTGGTAGTAATTCCCACCACTGACTCGACCCCTACTCCTCGGCTACGAGTTCCCACTCATCCAGGCTGTATTCGGAGATCAGCCCCTTCCCTCCCCGCTGTAAAATCCCCATGCCTACTGCAAAGGTTCTGAATAATGCCTGCCCTGCCAACTTCAGCAAGTGCCACTGAGTATCTTTTCTTTCACCGTAGTTACGCCAGTGCGTAATAAAGAGCTAATGCTGGGTAAACAGACGGATGAACAAATATTGCATGAAGCAGTATTTGCTAAAGTTTATTATTAGTAGCAGTGTTAGTATTAGTACTACTACTATTATTTTATCCCAGGGAGCAAAAGCCTGTAAGGGCCACAGCAACATCTCCTAGCTGGTAAGGCCATGTCTTCCCCCTGGGCGGGTGGAGGTGTGAGCAGCTTCCTTATCTTGGCTCCAAAGCAAGAGAGGGCTGGGCCCAGCTGGGCTTCTTCCAGCCGAGCTGGGGGCAGCCGTGGCTCTGTCACTCTGCCCAATATTTTTAAGCCACATTTGGTGGCTTTCCAGTAGCAAAATGACTGAAAGTAAACAGTGCTCACATCCCCTTCTTTCTTCTCTCCCTCTGCAAATCCAGAACTGAACAAAAAACACCAGTGGATCCCACCTACACGCTGGGGCAGCAGGCCCGCGCCCCGACAGGGGAGATCCTCACAGACCATGAATTATCCAGGAAACACATCCAGGGGCCTCCGGTCAAAAGCACTATTTATTTGTACAGCCAATAAGTATTAACTTGGGTTCTTTGAACTTTGAAAGCTCAATCTGGATGGAGAAGAAGTTATTTATAAAGAAAATCTAGGGCACACAAATGGAAATGACAAATTAGATTCAGGTGTGGCTGGTGTTCAGCAATCAGCTTTTTGATTTCCTTTAAGAAAACAACGCCAAAGACATATCCCCCCAACTTTTGGTTTGTGAAAACCCATAGTTGAGTTTTCTAACGAAAAATTACAAGCTAGAGCTTGTTAATATCTGCCAAACACCACTGGGCTTGATTAGGTATAATTAAACACAAATAAAGTGAGCGACACTGTAATTAAATGGCAGAAATGAATCTTTTTTATGCTTGAAAATTACATTAATTTTTGTGTGATTTTCTTCCTAAGGATGTAAACAGTTTTCCAAAGAGGAGATGTCTTTAAAAATAGGAAGCCCCGCATGCACCCGCGGGGAGGGAAGGGTGCTGTTGTTTACAAGAATTAACTTTTTTCACATTAACTAAAGTCATCCCAATAATTGCTTAGCAAAGCCTACTTTGAAAACCGTTCCAGAGACTTGAAGTCTGTTTCCAGAGGCTCATGCAAAAACTAGTTTCCTGATTTACTGCCGGGAGGCGATCATGTTAAAAGTACACTGTTGGCATTAATGCTCGGTGCGGAGGAGGGGCCGTGGGCGGGCAAACTCAAGACGGTGAGAATTCAAGTCTAATGTGGCCACTTCGGGAAAACAAAAATCATCTCCCGCTCACTCTCACGAGCCCCAGGACGCCACCGAACACTCACGCACACGGTCGTGGTCAAAACGCCCACCGTAGCTTGCTTACAGAGCCATGGAAATCATACTCGGTATTTTTTGCCTCGGAAATAGGAAAAAGACATTATTCATTATCTTTATCATAAACTTTCAAAGACTAAAACTTAAACCCTGCGGTGGGGGAGAGAGTAAATAGGGCTCAAGGGGATAAAGTCCTCAACACAGATTCTAGATGGCTCGGTGACCCGTCACATATTTTCCCAAAGATTCAGGAAAACGACTTCCTAAGCTGAGTTACTAAAAAGAGCCGAAATGACAGAGATGGTGCTTGGGGCTCTGTGGGAGGGACCTGGGAACCGAAAGGGCTGCTGAGATGCTACCGCTCTGCTTGGCCCCAGGGCAGCGCTGGTGGGCGGAGCCAGCGGAGTGGGAGGGACGGGTGGGGACCTGGACAAGCGCACTGCCCGGAGGAGGAGGGCGGGGAGAAGGCTGCTGGGAGCAGCTCCTGCATCGCACACGCTGGGATATTTGTCTGTGTTTTCAAAGTTGGTCCTAAGCCACTGCTTCTGGAGGGAAGTCGATCATTCTAGAACAACACTGTCCAATATGACAACCATAACCTCACATGGGGAAACTTAAATTTCATTACTTAAAATGAAATAAAATAAGCAACCCAGTTCCTCGGTGACACCAGCCACAGTTCACGTGTTCGATAACCACAGTGGCTCGTAGCACCCGTGTTGAACAGCACAGGTAGAGACCATGTGCGTCAGCACAGAAAGTCCTCCCAGGTGCGCTGTCCTCGGGCATTATCAAGGCGGGAGGCAGACGGTGACCCCAAGAGCCCCCCTCCCCCCGACACTGTCACTTACTTACAGTGATGGTGGACACAGCGACTAACCTCTGTGTCGCATCTGTAGACAGGGGTAGTTATATATACTCCCCACTTAAGACGTATGCTGTAAGAATTCCTTATGTCATACAAAGATCACATAGAACCTGGCTCACTATAATACATGTTGGCCAATGTTAGCTATTTTCATTGCATGGTATATATCACAGACTCACAATTAAAGACATTTTGAGAGAGAGTCCATATTTTTTAGGTTAAGACACACCCTGTAGATGAACACACACAAAGTATCCAGGGTGAGAGGTGAAAATAAGTACTCGTTTAAAAAGTGGCCAAAGATGAGAAGGGTACTGCTCTCAACAAGCATCAAGGGTCTTATTGAACCTGGAGCTGCTGCCTAGACTCCTTACGCTCTCACAATTGAAAGGAAGTAAAAAGCGGTCGGGAAGCGCTGACCACACACCACAGGTGAGCAGAGCACATGCTGCCCCTGGAAAGCTCTTCCAGCACCTTCCAACAGGCCCAACTGCATGTCCCAATGTAGAGACCTAACCGTGGGAGAGTAAGCCACACCTCGTGAAAAGGCAGGACTGAATGCCTTCCAAAGAAAATAATAATTAGGAGTAATAAAACCACAGATGGAAATTTTAACTACACCTGCTTACCCAAAGTATTTCCAAGCTTGAGTTTTAAGGTATAGATATATGTCTGTAATTCGAAGAACCCCATGACCCGGAATTTATTTTGGATAGACATGGTAGTAGAAAAATGGACAGAAGTTTTCAATTATGCTTAGCACAGCAGAATAAGTTACATAATAATGTTAGAATCAAGATTATTAAAAACTCTATGTTTGGTGAAAATGCTCTTTTAAAAATTCTTAATATAAAGAAAACTTTAGTTGTGGATATCAATAATTTGACCCAGCTTCCCTACTTTTTCATAACTAATTATAAAATATTTGCTATTTATTGTGCTTTCAAAATTTCAAACACCACTGGTAGCCAAAAGGGTACACCTCAGTTACCAAAGTAAAGACTCTTGGACTCACCGCAATGATATAGTCAGTATTCCAAGCAACAAGCAAATAGACTATTTATAAATGTAGTTATCTAACAATTTAACAAAAACTTCGTCTCAGTGAAAAGAATAAATTTTGCCTTGATTTGCAAAGCTTGGAAGTGACAATTAACCAGGTGAACATACTTGTTGATTCAAGTGATTTATCTGATTTTAATATACTCAGAACTTACTCTTCTTTCCTTTGAAAGATGTATGTTCTTGCTAAAAATTTAATAAAGGCAGCCTGGAAGGAAGAAACTGCAAATTCACGAGTGGACAGTTTAGAAACTTCCAGCTCCAAAGTAATTGTTTATAAAAAACTCACATCCTTTGCCTTGATTAACTAACTAGAAAATAAAAATGTATTTTTACTTCCATAGGTGTGTTTGACTCCTTTGCCTTTCTTATGTTTTACATTTTAGACCCTGAGCGAGGCTCACTTGCTAATTTTATTTACTAAGAGCCAAAACCAAGCTAAAAGACTTGGCAAAACATTATTTGCAACACACAATCACACATTCATTAACTTTTATATTACTAGATTTAACTGTCACCTTCTTTTCCAAAACCTATCCGAGGCTGACAGATCCGTCCACTCCTTGAGCAAAGATTCGCTAAGTGTCTGTCACAAGGAGCTGGGCGGTCTGTTTAGACAGTGAGGGTGAAAGCTGAGGGGTTGCCTGCCTGCAGGGTGGACACCTCAGGACAGGCAGGAACACGCTCTACATTTGTAAGTTTGTGCTTCTGAGTGGGTCCTGAGAATCTAATATTTCAGTGGCGTCGTTACCTTTACTTTTACTCTTTCTCACTCAATGTTTTGTCCTGGTCTTTTTTTAATGAGGAAAATGATCATAAATATTAATAACTAAAATAAGTACACACAGGCAGGGTTATTCAGATTGTTTCCTTTTGGTTGCTCCAATAAAGTTGGACAGCTACTGCAATACTCGGGGAAAATGACTACCTAATGAAAAATACTTCTTATGGATATCTGTGGGAAATTATGAAATACAGAAACTGTTATCAGATAATCTCAGAGGATGGATTTAAAAAAAAATACTGCGAGCCGACAGAACCTTCATCTTCATTCTCTAGATAAAGGATGAAGGTTAGGGAGCAATTTCTTAGAAATGATTCACTCATCTCTTCGAATCTGTGATTCATTCGTATTTTCACAGAGATTTGACAAAAGAACTCTGAGGGGTAGAAACATCACTGTTTTCCTCGCGGGCACAATCGCATTCTTAACTACTTTGTTGACAGATCCTAGATATGCAGCCCTCCTGTTATAAAGGACCTTTTTACATCCAACAGAGCAAAACCTACGTCTGAAAACTCATGTTACTACAATCCACAGGGATTTAAAAAACATCGGCCAGGGTGCTTCAGCAACTAGACACCGCGGAGTTCAAACTTCAGCCAGTTCCTTCCAAGCGGACGGCACAAGAAGCTGAAAGCCAAAATATTAAACACAACACCCAGAGAGGCCATCCACCAGGAATCACTTGTGGAATGCATAATTCTTTGTTTCCTGCTGTTTGCAGACCATCGATCAAAAATCTATGAATGACAAGACTCAAATTCAGAGAACAGCAGACTGTAGGGGAAAGGACTTCTCTTTGAAAAGTCACTTAAAATAAAAAGACACATCTTTTGTTCCTTTTCTAACAGGAAGACCTTGGTGCATTCTTTAGAACAAAACGATACATCAATTGTCCACAACTGGTGACGTCTTCAAAAGGTCAGAAAATAAAGCAAATGCATGTGCGGCTCTGAACATGCTCACGACAAAGTGCCCAGGAACACCCAGAACTCTGAATCCACCCAGTTGGAACACAGCTGCTTCACAAGCAGTGGTGAAGATGAATACATTGAAGATGCTCCTGGGAGTAGCATATACTCAAAGTGGGAAAATTAATAATCATACTGGCACTGTCAAAGGAATGTTCAAAACCCTGGCTTGGAAAAGAACTGCGACCTTGGAGCCTGGTTACTTAAGACACTGCTGGGGCTCTGTTTTTCTTGACTAGTAATTGTAACCTTAATTTTAAGAAAAAGAAGGCCCAGTAAATAGTATTATTACCATTTCCTGTTATCAATGCTTTATTTATAAATCTTTAGCAGAATGCTGATTCTTTTAATTAAAGCAAATAAACCTTAATGATTCTACTCTTTTTTAGAATTTATTTTATTGAAGTATAGTTGATTTACAATGTTGTGTTAATTTCTGCTGTACAGCAAAGTGACCCCATTATTCATATACTTTTTCATTACAGTTTATCACAGGTCACTGAATAATTCCCTGTACTATACAGTAGGACCTTGTTGTTTAATGATTCTATTCTTTCAATAAAATACAATAAACACTAAATTATACACAACAATGACATTTATTGAATTACGGTTATTAGAATCTATTTCTTTTATCTCAGTAAGACACATGAATCGAATGTACTGAAAAGGGAATTGTGCAATACTTGGCTAAAGGGACATGACAAACCAAGAAATCTTCACTAGTCATTAACTGAAAGAATTTAGCTGAAAAGAACGCATTTTAAAGACAGAGATCTACAACTTTCCCACACACCCGACAGTTACCTTGGACAACTCCATGCCTGGCCCGCACTGCTTGCAGAGAACGCAGTTTCCTGACTGATTCCTGAATTCCTGTGGTCCACAGTCTCCTGTTTCACAGATCACTCTACATGCCTGAAATAAATGTTTCACAACACGTTATCTTAAGGGAAGTTAATTCTATTTTTCACAAAAAAGGAATAGTATCTTCAGTGTTATTCGCATAATCACTGAATGTAAACATTAATTCAGAGTGAGGCCAACTCAGTTTTCACTTTAGGAAGAATAACCACTTTCTGGAAAAGTCAGTGGGACAATTCAATCAACAAGCCTGATTCTTCTCTGTATTCCTTGAATGAGAGTTCTCTTTTTCTGGATTTAACTGCTATCTTCTTCTGACACTTTTCTGAGTACCCAAGGTAAAAACAGGTAGAAACTGCTCTCTTTTCTAAGTAAGAAGGTGTATAAAAGAACAGTTATGCAGAGACCGAGGTCCTTTTGCAACCTGAAAACGTCTGAATTCAAGAATTATATTTTTGCTCTTTAAGAAAACATATCTCCCATAATGAGTTGAATAAATAAGTAAATGGAATACATATACTAGTCCCAAGAGCTCTGCTATTATCCTTTAGACATATCTGATACCCAGCTTTGATGCAGAAGTTTTTCAGCTGAATTCCACTTACTTAGAGTTCATCATTCAAAAAATTCTGACAATTGTGACATCAGTAAAATTCCTGATAATGATGAAAATAACAATGGCCCAATTCTCTGAATGCTTCAGAGTAAAAGTGTCATGTAAACATGAACTTACTTTCCTACTGATTGCCATCTTGCCACTTAAATTGGACCTAACAATATACTTTTTTTAAAAATTAAAGTATAGTTGATTTACAATGTTATGTTCATTTCTGCTGCCCAGCAAATTGATTCAGTTATACATATATATACATTCTTTTTCATATTCTTTTCCATTATGGTTTATATCCAGATATTGAATATAGTTCCCTGTGCTATATAGTAGGACCTTGTTGTTTATCCATCCTATATGTAATAGTTTGCATCTGCTGACCCCAAACTCCCAACCCATCCCTCCCCCACTCCCTCCCCCTTGGCAACCACAAGTCTGTTCTCTATGTCCTAACAATAAACTTTGGTTCACAGCATAGGACTTAAATGCAAAGATTATCTGCTTTGCAAAAACAAAGGTTGTAAGTCATTTTCAAGATATAGTCTTTATTTTTTATTTTACCTAAAAATGTAAGTTCATCTTATACACACCATCCTACAAAAGTGTGTATATCTGCTTCTTAACAGACGGTATTTCATTAAAAATGTTGATATTAACAGAATCTCAGACTGGTGACAACATTCAGTTCAAACTCTTACATCAAGCAGGGACTCCCTCAGTAACATTCCTGACTATTGACACAATTTTGTTTCCCTAAAGGAAAACTGAGAACCTTAGGAAGCACTGGGGGAACAGAGGCTGGTGTGTGTCATGTCCACGGCACAAGTGCACAGAAATGGTTTTTGATGGTTATAACAATGGGAGGTTATTCAGTACAAACTGTCTCCACCTTGGAGCAAATATCTATAATGAAGTCAGCCAACCTCCTTAAATAAAATCACAGCCTTAACCTCTAGAGCAGGCAGGAGGGAGAATCCAAGGTGGGGTTCAAGACCAAACCATGACTTGGGGCTAAAGGTCTAGTAATCACCTCCCACCTTTCTTAACCCTCATTAACAACCAATCTTAGAGGAGTTTGGTTTTATTTAAAGGAGAGAGGAGATTCCCCTCCACCACAAAGACAGTGCATCGCTTTGAGAAAGAAATGCCACAGCTTCTCTTGTGGACCATTTCTTCCAATGTTTAACAACCTCAACTCAAGGAGGGGATGTTTTCCTTACATCTATCTGCATGTCAGACTCCAATCAGACCCCATTTCCTCTTACTTTGTCTTCCAAGAAGACTTCAGGAACTGTCTTCAGTGTAAATAATTCTTTTTATATTTGTAGATCATGACTGCATCTCCAGATTAAATGTTTCAGTCATTCTTTTGAACACCTTCATAGATGTTTTGTGTTAAAACTTTCAAACATTACAATTCTCCATCTGTCTTTGATGCTTTTTGAAACCAAGAAGGATATAAATAACTATATAAAACAATAGCACTTAAGAAATGATTCCTAATTTTTCACAAACTGTGAAGTCATGGGCTCCAAACTAGAATCTAAGGTCTTGTTAGGCTGCGCTGTGAGAGGCATCTGCCTATAAACTCGATGGAGCATCATTATCATACAGCAACGAGTGATGCTGTGATTTTATGATTTCGTCTAGATTTAAATAAATAATTGCGACCATTGTTACACAAGTCAAGAACCAACAGCAACCTTTGACTTATTAATTAAATGCAACAATGATAAAATGAATTTGAAAGAAAATTTTAAGATATGGGGTTAGAAAGAGAAAATAGATTGGGTACTAGTTCTATGAATTCTTTCCCCACGTTATGAAAGTAAAGAGCTGACTTACCAAACAGGCTAGTAAAACTACAACCGTGAAAAATGCTTTCTGTTGTTCTAGCAGCACTTTGAAAGCCATTGCTCTCGTTAAATGTATTTCTGGTTGAAGAGCTCTAAAAGATAAGAAGATACAGTTAACATTAATAACATGAGTGACTGCTTTCTGTATTTACTATACAATGTTACCATTTACTATATACACTAGTAAAACATAATATTATTTAGTATGTTAGTAAAACATAATATTATTTAGTATGTTAGTAAAACATAACACTATTTATGTTCTAAAAGGAATCACCTTTTAAAAGGATACCATAGACAAGTACGATGTAATTCTTTACAAATTTAGGTTATGAGAATTGAAGCTTTGTCTACCTACACAGTATATACAAAACTCCTGCTGGCTCTGAGTTCCCAGGCTACACATGCCTTTATCTTCTTTCTATCCAAGTCTCTACAGTGTCCAGTCGACTTCACCCAGCAGAGAATCACATTCAAACTGTGACTTATAGAAACCTTCCATTTATACGGGTTTAGTCATACAGGATGATAACAATGATAAAATAACAACACAGGCTAAGCACGCCATACCAGGTACTATTTTTAGCAGAACTCATTTCATCTTCACAACTACTCTAGCAGGTGGATACTGTCATTATCCCCGTTTTAGAGATGGGGAGACTGAGGCTCAGAGAGGCCTGAGTCACTTGCCCAAGGTCACATCGCCAGTGAGAGGCAGAGCTGGATGCAAACCCAGGTGGGTGGCTCCAATGTCCCCGTGTCACACACACCTGAAAACAACCTGCTCCGTTTAATAAAAACTGTGTGCTTGGGTATTGGGCCTTCAGCTCCACTAAGAAGCAGAAATAGCTAACACCTGGCATTTGTGAGCTCTTCCCCAAACCAGTGCAGTGCAAATCATCTACTAGCAGAAAAATGAGCATTTATTTAAAACCATCTAAAAATCATTTACAAGTGATGAATTGGAGGCACTATCCTGACATTTCAGGAAAAGATAAGCTAAGCCTCCTTATCTTTGCCAGGAATGATCGAAAATGTAGAAATGAATGTTTTGTTTTGTTTTACAGATTCACTCAGTGTCAAGAGAAGAGATTTATTTGAAAATGTTTAAAAAGTGAAGACTCACCTGGTTGCTCCATTGATCAGACAGAGAAAAAATGGTTCCGTTTCTCTTTAACAGAAACCCAGAGCAGATAACCTGACTAATTGGAAAGAAACCAGAGCAGAGAACCAGAACCAAAGAGCTCAAGAAAAACAGCAACAATAACAAGAAAGGAAGCGGGCTGAGCAGGCTGCTGTCCTAACCGTGGACCAAACAGCCAGCCAGGGGTGCACCCCACCCCCGCCTGGAGACCAACCCAGGTGGTCATCCCGGCTGCCCCAGCAGCTCCAACCACCGGGGCAATGAAAAATCATTTTTAAGCTTGGCTGAATGAAAGACCCATTTTGAGTGAATTCAAACGGCTTTTTTTTTTTTTTTTTCTTTTCCAGTTTCTTGGTCATAGCTTTTTTTCCCCTTGCATATCTCAAAATCATCCAGCAATTACCCGACCATGCAACCTGCTGCTGTGTAGACAAAGGATTGGGGTCAGAAGATAAAATCACATTCCCTGAAAGGTATGCTTTAGGCTGTCTCTTTCCCAGCGGGGTCTTCAATTTTTTTTAAATGTGTTAATTTTTTTAAAGTAAAAAACATAAAATCTACATGGAAGTAAACTAATGTGGAAAAGAGGGTATAAATACCAAAGCATTTACATAAAACATGAGAAATGAAGAGATCGATAGAGTCTGTCCATAATCGGTCGATAATCGAGCATCCAGTTTACACAGAAAACTCTCCTGGGATACGGTGCGGATTACTGTGTAAGGCACACAAACACTGCAGCCTCTTCCTGGAAAGGCACATCAATCTAGAAGTCATGGCGCTATGCTTCTGACTTTGTAAGATACACCCACATTTTGTGTACAAAAATAAATATGCCAACATATTATCAATGGTTTAGGTTTATACTGTGGTGATCCAGGGATCCAGGTGATCCCTCTTTACCCTAAAAAAATCTTTGTAGTGTAAATATTTCATTAATAATGGAAAAAATATATGAATAGTGCTCTTGGGGCAAAAAAGGTAAGTAACATGATCCTTTTTGAAAGTTTATAAACTAAAACAGATGATGAGATAAAAACCACACATACGCTACGAAAAAAAGGAGAAAATCTGAACAAAGTGTGCTATGACTTTTGCATCACAAAGATTTTGGGTCTTTTTTAGATGATGGGGTAGAAAAACATTAATGGAACTAGGTCCAATGTGCTGATTTGTCTTATCTTCCCAACACACATTCCAAATTGAGTAGTTTGAATGGGAAATACAAGGAGAGCATTGCTACACCTAAATTTCCAGGGGTACAGGTGGGTTTGTCCCTGCAGTTTATCTTCTGAACTCCTCGGCCCGGCACCTATGCCCTGTACAATCTCGCCCGCCGGCCTGCCGGTCCCATCACGGGTCACCGCTCTCAGTACCCGTCCAGCTCAGCCGTACCCCGATACCCACAGTTCTTCTGGACACCCGTGATCCTGCCCTCTTGGTCTGGACAGCCTTTCGCTTTTCGGGTCCCTCTGGGAACCAGCTCAACTATCACTCTGCTGAATGCGGTCCACAGCCAAGCAGAGTGAAGAGAGGTGCTCCCTGGGGTTCCACAGCCCTTTCCACATCCATGGACAAGACCCATCACATTGCAGGTCAGTTTCACTCCCAGACTGAATGCTCCTTTAAAGCATTCAATTTTAGGATCACACCTAGAATTCTCTGTGTTCCCAGTGTCGAGCACAAAGGTGCTCAGTGAACGTTTCCGGAATTAACTAAGTGAATGAAGAAGCACAAAACAATGAAAAATACATTGTGGGAAACACCTGACATTTGTTTGCACGTAACAGATCTAATTCTTCTGTGGTGAACAGGATAAAATAAACATTCTGTTTCAGGTTTATATAAAATCTTATTGCCTTCTCAAGGCATTCAGTGCCTTAGAATAGGACACAGGATTAAATGATATAGTGACATATTTTTAAAAATCCTAATTGGCTTAAAAAACGCAAGCAGCTCTTCACAGAAGATTTCTTACACTGGGAGCTGGGGATTGAACTGTGCCACTGAAATACGCCACTTCTGTTTTCTGTGGCTTCTTGTTTAACCTGGCTTTTTACGCCAAGAGGCTGGGATGTAATTTAGACTTGGGTGGGTGATCCTGAGAGCCGTCAGGGTGATATAAAGGCCAAGTTCAAATAGTCTTCTGCAGGTAAACCCACCATAACTGAAAACAGCCTGGGCGTTATTGAGAATGGTCACAGGAAAATGGCAACCGGAACACCTGGGTTTTCAGTCCCATTTCTTAGCAAAGTCACTCTGAGACCACACATCTACAGAGACAAAAACAGACCCCTTTTCATGGGGTGAGCTGAGGGTCTGCTGAAATAATGCAGGTAAGATGCGTAGCCCAGGGCCTGGGACAGACTAAAAGCTCATGGTTTTACCCACGGTAAAAGCTGATGTTGCCGTGGTTCCTGCTGTTCTTGGGAGCATCACTTACTAGCTGTGGACCTGACCCAAGTCTGTTTCCTTCTCTCTGAATTGGGCGTTGTGACAGTACAGCCTCCTGGACGGCTGTGAGGAATAAGTGAGCTTAACAGCTGGAAGATGTGACTGTTCCTGGCCCAGAATAAGTGCTCAATACTCATTAGCAATGGTGGCCGCCACTGTTAGTGATATTACCCTTGAGGAGCAAATGGTCCAGTGTGTGTGACAGTCCCTGAAGGCTGCAACCTTCTGGACAAATGTGGGACATGATGCAGACAGTCGCAATCGAGGGGCAGGTAGCGTTTCAGACCTCTGGACTGAGGCTGCAGAAAGCGTTCAAAGACTGAGAACAGGGTCAGTGTGAGCTTAGCATTCATGGTATCAAGTACTGTGTCAGTGCTTCAGAAGAAGTACAGCTTCTTTCCCTACTACCTACCCTCTAAAGTAGAGCGTTATCCCCACACAATGGGGAGAACGCTGAGGGCCGAAGGACACATGTACTAGAAACAGTGGAATCCAAAGCAAATTCACGCTTGGTGACCCCGAGGCAGGGCCCTGGCGCTCTGCTAGCTTGACTAAGGGCTGTACCCATCCAAGTACATCCAAGGGCTTAGCATCCAAGTCCCTTCCACTTAGCACAGTAGGACTACATCCAACTGGTCAACACGAACAAAGCTATGTAACCACGTAACACGTTGAACGAACACCAACTCTGATGAAGCAGTTATTAGGTGCCTGAAAGGAGGTGGTGCCATCTGGGGGAGGACGCCGCACAGGTGTGCTTTGCAGGGACTCCCAGCTAAGCAGGGCTGCGGAGACTTTTCATACCACCTGGCCACAGACTGTTTAGAAATAAACAATTTAGCCCTCGCAGTGTTATAAGCGTGACCTTGAATTTCCTGGAAACAAATGAAATACCTTATGAAATGCTTTGGCATTCATAAAAAGAAGGAAAAGTTAATGAAATAACAAGCATTTAAGTAATAATATTTAAAATAAAAACAAGGCCATAAAAAGGTATTTACTGAAATTGCTTTTAACTTCTGGGTCTGGCCAAGGTAAAGAAATGCTTTTATAGATGGAATTCCGGGTTCTGTTTATTTGGGGGAGGGCTTGTCAAGCACAAGATACACACATTATGAGATTATGTACAATGGGCCCACAAGGGCTTTCACAGTTTGCCTAAATACCAGGAGAAGACCAAGGATGCTGGTTTGCAGGAATCTAGGTGTGTGGCATTCCTGCCTCACCATGTGCTCTACAGCAAATGCAAGCAGGTGTCAGGAGAACCAGGCAAGCAAAAAAGAAGAGGTGGGAGCCCAAAGCACAGAGCTGGCAGACACTCTGTTAAGCGGGCAGAGAAAGTGGCTGCTTATCTAGTTAACCTGCTCAGGCTGCTCATCTGAATGAACGGTAACTACCAGGGAGGCGTCCTGATTGGCCATGCTCATCTGAATGAACGGTAACTACCAGGGAGGCGTCCTGATTGGCCATGCTCATCTGAATGAACGGTAATTAACAGGGAGGCGTCCTGATTGGCCATGCTCATCTGAATGAACGGTGATTAACAGGGAGGCGTCCTGATTGGCCAGCCTCTAGACGGGGTAAATCCAATAGATGCTGACACGAAGTGCAGCCCCCTTCCCTTCCTCGTCCAGATCCTGAAGACCTGGGCTGGTGCGTCACCAGGCAAAGCTCAGGGTTTCTGGGAGCAGCTGCGGAGGGGCAGCCCCCTGGATCTGAACCGCGGTGGCTGCTTCAACCTGCAGGTCCCTCCACTGCTGCCCCGTCTTTTGCCTTGGGGCTCTCCTATACACTGTGTCTCATCTACCATGCCTTCCCTGAATCTGTCAAACCGGGATCTCCCTAAATCTGGCACGGGAACCCTCCTTGGTGCTTCCATAGCACCCTGGATATCTCTCTGTCTCACAGGATGATTATCTGGTTCCTTCTCTCTCTTTGGAGCTCTTGTATTGCATCTTGCCAGGATGCATCGTTTCCTTCTGTCAGTACAGCACTTAATTTTAAAAGTAAGTTTTCAATGGGCTTCCCTGGTGGCGCAGTGGTTGAGAGTCCGCCTGCCGATGCAGGGGACGCGGGTTCGTGCCCCGGTCCGGGAAGATCCCACATGCCGCGGAGTGGCTGGGCCCCTGAGCCATGGCCGCTGAGCCTGCGCGTCCGGAGCCTGTGCTCCGCAACGGGAGAGGCCACAGCAGTGAGAGGCCCGCGTACCGCAAAAAGAAAAAAAAAAAAAAAAAAAGCACGTTTTCAATATTAAAAATTGAAAAATTAGAAAGCCTGGCATCCATGAGTCCCACATGAAGGCAACATGAGCTACAGCTGAGCATCTGTTGTCCCATCCATAGAAGAACATAGGCGTCTGGTGCTCCAGTCCCTACTCCTTCCCTACTGTCACAGGGGGCAACCTTCCTTCATTCATCAACCAAGCCATTTGAGTTTACCATCAGTTAGGGTCTGAGGACTTCATAAGAAGAACTGCGATTTCCCTCTAGAACGGTAACTCACCCAAAATATGTGCCCAACGTATGCTGAATAAATGAAGAAATTCATTAGCTAGGGATAATATTTTTACTCTTAGGGCTGTTGTAAGGGATAAAATAATATAGGGGAAAAATCTGTGCAACCACAGCTTGAGCTTGAACTATAAGTGATGGTGGTAGCACACAATTCAGGTGAGGACCCCATTTTTGAATATAGGTCTATAATATCAACAAAGATCACCAAGGAGGAAGATCTGGCAGGTATCTTTCTAATTTTAACAATTCAGTAACCTTTTTGAGAACAGTCTTTATTTGTGATCTTATAAATGACCAAAATATATGAATCTGAAATAACTCAAAAAATCTGGCTAATTTGTTTCACAATAAGTTGCTTAATTTTCTTTCCCCCCCCATCCCTTCAAAGCCATTTATTATCCAGCACACAGGGCATGCAACATGTAAACATTTTCATCTAGCAGAACTGTATGAACATTAGGCCATGAAGCTACAACCAACTCATACATTTTTCCAATATGCAATAAGCTGAAATATTTTTAAAGAAGTCAACATTAAAGTACACCGGCAGGCTTACAATTTATAAAATCAGCACTGAAATGACGCCAATGCCACACATACAGCCTTTTACATTTAATGGTGGAACAGAATCATAAATGGCTGAGAATAATGTCAGTCCCATATGTGAAGAGAATAAAAAATTAATTAATTTTCTTTTTTTTAAACATCTTTATTGGGGTATAATTGCTTTACAATGGTGTGTTAGTTTCTGCTTTATAACAAAATGAATCAGTTATACATATACATATATCCCCATATCTCTTCCCTCTTGCGTCTCCCTCCCACCCTCCCTATCCCACCCCTCCAGGCGGTCACAAAGCACAGAGCTGATCTCCCTGTGCTATGCGGCTGCTTCCCACTAGCTATCTACCTTATGTTAAAAAATTAATTAGAAATTTAGGGTACAGCTATTTCCAAACGGGGCAATAACCCCTAGCCTCTAGCTGTTCTTTATCTTCGTCTTCAATTTCACTATATCCTGAAAATTGTTCTTCCTACACAGTAGGGTTGGCAGCCCTTTTTGTAGCCTAGGAAGCTCACGAAGGTATGCGGTAATAAAAATATACATATTGTTGTTGGCTGGGAAATGAGAATGATTTCCCTTTTCAAGTCAAGAAATATCTTCTACTAAAAACTCTACAAGCTTTAAAACGTTCTGTTGCCAAATACAATATCTTCAATTCCTCCGAAGTTCAAAAACATTAGGGGTCAGTCACTGTCAGGCTCCTATAATTTTTTTCAACAGAACTTAACCTAGGATACGGTTTTTTGAGACTAATTATTTTCATTTCTCTGAGTTGTAGATGCTGTCATTTTTGCTTTAGGAAAATCAGTCATAGTGTTCTCAGAATGTTCAATCAACAAGCGTCTTGTAACTAATGTACTCTTCCCCCAATTCACAAATGTTTCTCAATCCTAAAATACAAATAGGACAATTGTAGCATCAAGGTCTGAGGGGACCCCAAACATTGACACAATCTATTCTAGAGAATTGTGCATAATAACGTCTACAACACAGCTGTTTAAATTTTTATTTTAGAAGCCTGGATAGATTCCAAAGTCCTTCTTTGTAACATGTGTAGTGTTCTCCGTTATAAGAGGCCTCCACTCTTTTAGAATTTCCTCAGATTAGAGCCATCCGAGCAGACGGAGGGGAAGAGTTGGCTGAATAACATCTAATCTTGAGGTAGACAAGCTCCTTTGTCTTATATAATTGCTGAGGTTGGCTGTTCTCTTTTTAAAAACCCAGGTCTTAAAACGTCAATTTAAAAGGTACCTATTCTGTGATGTGTGGACTAGACGATAACCCAATACTGTTTAAACATCTTACTTTTAAATGTAAACATTTGAGACAGATAAAATACGATGAATGAATTCACTGCTCAGCCGGTAAATCATGAAAGGAAACTGCGTTTCTACTGCTTGACTGTTCTTTTTCTTCAGCCAGAAGGTCATTTTAGAAAGGCTATGAACATTTAAGAATCAGCTGCCATGAGACAAACGCCTTGAACTGTTTAACTGTTCCTGGCTCTCTTATCACGTGAGCAGCTGTCTCTTTATTTGGGGTGTACGTTTATTCGAGGTGGGTATTCTTATTCAACCTGTTGTCAACAGACAGAGCATGCTGGCCTTTTCCAGATTTTTAAATGCTTGACTTTAAATATTGATTCATCATATTTAAGAGGACTCGGCTTTCTTCATTAAAGATGTCTTCAGTTTTTCGTGCTGTGCTATATTTTGAATGGTTGAACTGGTTGCAGAGGATCGGGTTAAGCTTGGGTTCAGAGATTTAAATAGGTGAAGAAGGAGAAGAATATTCTCCTCGTGTTAGCAGAATTCCTCACTTAGGTTTCAAATGTCCCCAACATACCCTGGATTCACATATTAGAGCTACAACTAGTAAATTAAATGAACATATTAAGCACGGCATGTGATTATTACATGTATGTACAAACACATTATATATAAATTAAATTTGATGACCATCTAAAGTAAAAAAAAATTTTTTCTTTCTGTTCTTTTAAAAAGCCTCTTAAAGGTTACTTAAATTTAGCAGTGTTCCTTATTCAAGTCTTCTGCATAGGAAAGGCACTTTACATTGCAATTTCAAGTGCATAAAAAGCCTTCCTATGTCCTTACCTTTCAAATTCAAAATCCGGCCTGGACTCAGAGCCTAAAAATACCCCCATCAAAGAAACAAATAACTTCCATGAATGTCCCAGAAAATGCTAACACAACATCCTAGAGCTAGCACTTAGTATGGAAAAACATTCCAAAGTTAATAAAGCCATGTGGCCTCAGTAACAAAGTAGATGTCATGAGACACTTCCATGGGTTAAAAAGGAACAAACATAGAGCTCATGATAATGCACTATGTATTCATGTCAAGGCAGTATTTTCAAAATGAAATTGCATTTCTGTGTCTTGCCTTATCCTCAAAACTTAATAAATATTATGCGAAGAAAAACTCTTTTTAAGTACCGACCTCTCTGTGAATAACTGTCAAAAACTGTCTTCCAGGGAAGGACTCTATTCTCACCCCCTCTAGTTACGTATGTTTAAATTAGATAATAAGCCGTGCTTGAAATAAACATGCTTTTAAACTACACCTAAGGTGAAGCTGTACAACAGAAAACATATGGAGTAAATCCTGAGCGAATGCAATATAATCTTCCCTTTTGCATACAAGTATCTGGTCATGAAATAACAACATATTAAAATAAATCCTTCTGTTTGCGGAAGTCATGTTTAACAATAACTGTTTCCTGTTCATATAAAGAAATCGTCTTCTAGTAAAGGAAAACTGTCATTAGAGTAAAAACCACCCATTCATAAGTAGTTTGTTAAACTGTTTCAATTAAAGAAATATCGAACAATGCCTATGTTTTTTCGTTGTTTGCAAATTGAGTCCTTTTATTAAAATGCAAAAAAAAGATGAGCTGGATTGCTTACAATGGTAACTGCAGGTTTGACGCATAGTTCGCTACCATCAAAACATATCGCTGTATTTGGATGCTTCCAAACGTCATCCTCAAGCGTGTATGAGCTAAATTTCTGTTCCATGAAATGGCATGAGACCCTTGACCAGGGCTGTGAGAGCGGCCCTTCCCATCACTGTGTCTACGGGCTGCTGGCACATCCTCCGAGTGCCCTCCCTTCCCCTCCCCAGCTCCCTCCGGCCCGGCCGGCCTGCAGACCGCTTCCCGCCAGGATGGGCTGGAGCGCCCCCGTCCAGGCCCCGGGAGAGACTCGCGCACACACTTACACACTCACGCACCTTCGCCTACGTGCAGCCTTTCTATGTACAAGATCCCTGCACAGCGGGGCTCAGCGCGGCCACTCCCGTCGCCCACGGGGGCCGGGGGGTGCTCACACCCTCCGCTGCCTCCAGCTGCAGCATCTCGGTGGCCTTGCTGTCAGCCTTCCCGGGAGTCGCCTCCGCCGGTCCTGTCCTCCCGCCCCCTACTCTGCACGCGAGCAGCCCAGGCCGGCGCCCCCTCCCTCCACCCGCAGCTGCCTCCTCTCCGCGCGCGTCCCGTGCGGATCCGCCGCGCGGCGCGGCGCCACGGCCCCGGGGGCGGCGGGGCACCTACCTTCCCGGGTGCCTGGAGGCTGCTCCGCAGGTCTCGGCGGCGATCTGACGCTTCGGTACGCGCTGAACCGTGCTGAGCGCGCGGCACTCGGTGCGGAGCTGGGCCGGGGTCCCCTCCGCGCGCGCACACCCGGCACGTCCAGGCGCCGCGGGTCCGCGCTGCCCCGTAGCCCGGCAACGGCCACCGCCTCCGGCCCCGCCCACCTGAAGCCCCGCCCACATCGGAACCACCGCCCACCACCCACCCTCTGGGCTCCGGGCTGCGTCCCCGCAGTCCCCCGGGTGCCCCAGGCCGCGGTCCAGCCGCTGGTGGCCCCCGGGCTGCGGGAGCTGCTGACTGCATCCCGCTGGCGGACCTGGGTAGGAAGGAGGGGGCTCACCAGGACCACGGAGAGCGGGGCTGTGTCGGGGACCTGCCTGCGGCTAGGGGGACGCCTTCGCGTCCACCTGGACCTGTTTCCAGGCCTTTGTGCCTCTGCGCTGCCGGTGACCTTCTACCCCGCGCCCGCCTCTGCGCCAGGAAAGGCCCGGGAAACGATGTGACACGTGTGCGCGGCGGGTGTGAATCACCAGGACCCAGCCCATCAGCCGCCTCGTCATTCGCAGATGCTCTTCCCGGCGGGTCCTCCCCATTTCGCTCGCTGGACATTGGCCTCCAGAGGTCGGGGTGCGTCCACCGCCTCGGCGCGGGCACAGCCCGGTCCGGCCCAGGCCCCCGGGGATCGTGGGCCGCGCAGGTCCGGGCTTCGTGCCTCCACACGCGGCTAGAGGACGGTGTCGAGACTTCTCCACTTTGCGCGCTTACGAAGCAAGGCTAACGGTGCCCGCTCTACAGATTTAGTGGAAGGAGTAAAAGAACCATGTACAGAACAAATAGGTTTTCCGCACTACAATGCTGTAGAAATGTAAGCAATTGTTCATCCGTCCAGTGAGTAAGTGGACAAACTTCCCCCCAACCCAAGAGACTGCGCACGCACCGCATTGGTGCAGGGGCGCCCACCACTTCCTGTGTTGGTTCTGATTTCCCCGGCACACCTGCACGTCTCTTTGAATGGAACCAAATCCCATGTTTCCTTTCTATACTGCAAGGCCCATTGTAGCGGTCAATAAATGTTTGTTGAGAGAATGAATAAGTTGTCACAGTTGGTCACCAATCCGCGCGTCTCATGACCCTGCACTGAGAACGGGGAATACGCTACTAGGTACTTGTAAAAAATACATTAAAAATATCCTTCCAAGTGTCAGCCTCAAGGCTGTCATGGCCGGAACAGAAACCGCAATCACGACTTACTTTTAATCATTTACAAATGGTACGCACTGTCCTACCTGAACGTCAAGGGGAGTGTGCCTGTCCCCAGCCTACCTGTCGGCTGTGATCTGGGACCACATCACACCCCAAGGTTCCCTAACAAGCTCGCCCTTAGATGGAAGTTACCTATTTGTCTAACTAGACCTCACCTTCCCGAGGGCACAGCTTATTTTCTTCGTAGCCCAGAGCCCAGCACACAGGGCATCCTCCAGCCACCGTAGTTAAGCTGACTTACTGAGGCTTCTCTGTTAAGATCTCACACACTCACCCCTTCCTCCTCGTTTTCTCTTCATCCCACCACCCCGTCCACTGCCAAACAGGCCCTCCGCACCCTTCCCCTGAATGCCCCGCCGTCACACCTCCCTTCGAACCTCCCTCCCGGCTGCTCTGTTCCACCCGTCCTGCCTCCCCCTGCCTTTCATCATGGTCACTGTCCAATGAAAAGATTTACAAAGATTCCTCACCGTGAAGAATGGCTTCCAGTCAGGGATTTCCATGTTTGGGCTCCACCCACATCTCCAGCTCTATCTTTCCTGCCTCTAGACGGGGCACTTGGAGTTCTGGCCAAACTGGTCTGCGTGCCTTGCCTCCTGTGTGCCCTGAACTTGCCCTTCCTTTGCGCCCCAAGCTTCCTCTTTATGCTGCCTCCCCTGAGTTGGTAAGGGACCAGCTCAGAAGCCACAGCTCCCAGGAGTCACGGCGAGGTCTGAGGCCTTTTTACCACAATGACAGCACCCTCCTGTCCGGAGTTCCTGTGACTTAGCTTTCTTCCCCAAGGACTTAAAAGGAGTCCTGCTTTCGAGAAGCAGCATATTTTGCTCAGACTTGCATCTCCGAGAGTATCAAACGTTCACACGAATGTTCACTAAGTGTTTTCTGAGAGGAACTTAATCTGCCAGCGCAGGAGCTACTTTGGTTTTTCTCTGGCCTCCCTTTCTACTTAGAGACAGCGGCACGTTATTTAGTTCACTCATTCTTGCATCATGTCATCTGTATGTGACTGCTCTTCCCCGTGAGCCCACTGCTAGCTCTCTGCGGACAGATCCTATTAACGTCCACAGCCTTTGGCATCGCATATTCTGGCCTTGGAGGCCAATTGGCCGTTGGCTAGTTGCATGCCCTTGGAAAAGTTACTTGACCTTCCCAACTTTCTGTATCTTCTACCGTTGAAATAAGTTGTTTCACTGGTCGTTGTTAAATAAGATGCGGTATTTAAAGAGCTTGGCCCAATGCCTGGCACACAGTAAGTGCTCATTAAATGGCAGCCATCGTTGGCAGGGCTGTACCTTTTGTCAGGCACACGACGCCAAGCATCAAAAATCGATGATAACTGAAATGGTATTCGGCAGTGGAGAGCCATTGAACCTCTGCACTGTAGCTGTCAAGTGCCTCTTACTCTTTAAAGAAGAGGCCGCTTAAGTTAACAAATGCTCCCCACTTACCTCACTTTGAGTGTAAGTGACCTGGGGACAGTGTCTGAAGGAAGGAGGACCCAGTGGTGGTACAAAAAGAATCACATGACTCCCAGGCTCTTTCAGAATGAAACCAATGCTTAGAATTAGGGCTGCAAGCATTCTCTCCCTTTAGAGCACTGACTATCATGAATGAATTGAAATTTTAGTGAAAAGGCTAAATTGTTTTTTTTTTTGGCCGCTGTGGCTTGAGGGATCTCAGTTCCCCAACCAGGGATTGCGCCCAGGCCCATGGCAGTGACAGCCCGAAGTCTTAACCTCTGGACCGCCAGCGAATTCCCTGAAAAAGCCAAATTCTTATGAAGATCTCGGCAGGGGTGTTGTTTTTAAGTCTATGTTACGGGTTGGTTTTCTGAAGCTAGTTTTAGCAATACCTAAGCTGACACGCAGTGTATTTGTTTAGAATATATTCCTAAAAAAGTTGAACCAATGAAGTAACAAACTTCTTGAGAAAATAATTTCAGTGATAAGCTAGCTCACTGGAAGCAAAATTAATGGAAAATTGTTTGACTTTCTAGTAATTTCCATGTAAAGCACTATTTCATGGGAAAAAGGAATAGAAAGCAAGCTACATGAGACTCCTGAATTCTGTCCCTTTGTTCACAGTGCCTAGCACGTGGAAGGTACTCATTAAAAATTGGTTGAATGAATGAATAAATGGGGGGCCACAATCTCAAGGAGTTGTAAAGTTTGCCAAATATAGTTAAGAAAATAAGGGGGAAAATAACCAAGACCCGGCTATTTAAGTAATTCCCAGCACCCACTGCTGCCAATCAGACCATCAGCGTAGGGCTGGGGCCTGATGGGGAGCCACTTGCCCAAGGTCACACATCAAGTTAATAACAAAGCAGGATCCAAAATCCAGGCTTCCTGAACCCTAATATAATCATCACCGTACCACGAACGCTTAAATTAATACACGTGAAAAGTCCAAGGAGGGTATTTATTTAGTTGATATAATGTCAAACTCATGACATTTATAGAGCAAATGTGCTATAAGTTGCAGGACTTGCACTGACCCTGGTGAGTTTATGACACTGCGTTGGCCAGACTCTTCTCATGTGTTTACTGAGAGGAGAAACGAGCCATTGACTTTCCTTCTCTGCTTCCCGATAAATACAGGGGACTCTTCCGCACGTGGCAGAATTAAGGAACAGGCTCGCAGGGCAGCAGCCAATGAGGCTAGGCCATAGGGCTGTCTAAGTACTGGGGACCATTAACAGGATGGGGAAAGCTGTACTTCTCAGAACTCTTCTCACAAAGGGAGTGGGTTGTGTTGGAAGAAATGGTTTCATAAAGTCACTCAACACCCCCATCTCACCTCCCTCCACCTTCTCACCAGAGATCTAAGTCACAATGGATGATGCTAAAGTACTTCTCAATCGAAGGATGTGAGACTTGGTCACTTCAGAGTGGTGATTTCAGCAAGTGGGTGGATCTGCGGGGCAGCTTGGAGCAAAGCTGAATGGCTTGTGACAGTTGAGGAGGAATGAGACATGGCCACCAGGGAGCCTCCTCCTGCCCCCCCTTTCATAGCACTTTCCTCTAAACGGTGCTGACATTTTAAAGAATCACTCTTTAAAGGCACACCAGTTTCTGAATGTTTCCAGGGTGACTTGGACCAGCCCTGCCATCACAGGGAGTCTGACCAGCCAGACCAATGGTGGATGCTTGAGTGTGGTCCAGTCCTGAAGCAGAGGAAGAATGAATTACGTCCTGAGGTCCTTTATAGTTGAAGATTCTAGGCCAACTGATGGAAAACCCTATCAAAAAATTCTAATAGTGCTCATAAAATATACCAAAAGAAGAAAAGAAAGAAAAACAGCACACTTTTGCCAAATTCTGGCTGTAATGTTTGCTAACAGTTAAGTTCAGCTGTATGTAATTCTTATAATAGAAGGAATTAACTGCCCAGCCCTAGAACAAAAGAACCTGAATTGCAATCAGATAGACTCTAGCGGTGCCACTTAATCAGCCCTGTGACCGTGCACTTGTTATTTAATCCCTCCGAGCCTCACTTTTCTCATCTGTATAACTGGAATGACAAACTTAATTGCTGGAAATTTAAATGAGATGGTGTCCTGAAAAATACTGTCAGAGTGCCTTGCACACAAGTACTCAATAAATATTATTGAATTAATAACTAGCACATTAATAAATATTAGTGAATGTTACTAAGTAATAATCTGTAAAGCTTTATATGAAACCTTTATGAAGGTGATAAGACATGAGAGATATTTGGCCTTGAGAGCAGTGTATATGTGTAAAATTTATAGTCAATAAGTAAATTTATTCACAAGAAGTATATTCCTTTTTTTTTCAAGAAAAAACCCAGAAGGAGTTAGTGAAAACATGTTCAAGGATTCTTAACATAATCAAATGTAATAGGGAATATATATCATGTACCAGCCCATATTGAATATGTAAACTGAAATCTCACAAAATCCCACTGGGAATCTCCCTGGAGGAACAGCAGCCTTTAATTAACTATTGAACTTTTCATGCACACCACTGACATCTTCTAAGAAAGTGTCAATTCCTTGGAAACACAAAAAGATGTGCATATAATGTCAAAAGATGTACATAATATATATATGTGCACACACGTATATATACATACAGACACACAAATATATATAATTCCACATTGCATTGATATATTAAATTTTTGTGAAAATTATTTTAAATGTCATGGTAAACTACGCGTAGCAGTAATTGTGTTCAGACTGGTTAGAAATACGGAAGCAAAAGCAACTGTTGGAAGTCAGCGGACTAATCCAGTTGACTGACACATCTATCACAGAAACAAAAACTGCATAGCAGAAGGAAGTGGTTATCTTGATCTTTCAAACTGTTCTCCAGTCAGCAGTGCATTTGTTTTAGCAGGTGTTGGAAAATATCCATGGTGAACTGGGAAGGACACAGGACCAGGACTTGGAAAACAGGCCATGTAACTTAGTTAAGAAAGTCAAGTGACTTTTCTGCAATCTCAGTTTCCTCATCTGTAAGATGGCTATAAAAATTCCACCCTGCTTATTTCAGGAGGATGATCTGATCCACTCCCTCATTTCCCATATGAGAACACTGGGGAGTGAAGCAAATCCCTTAAGGTCACATAGCTAATCAGTGACAGAATCAGGACTAGAAATAAGTCTTCTGAAGTCTTGGACTTTCTGCAGTAACAAAGCTGCCATTGAAGCAACAGATAGGAAAGTGCTTAAAAAATGTAATGTAAGGGTTTCGTTCAGTGGAAATCTTATGGAGTTTCCCCTCTTAAATCACAGTCAAGATCTTCAGGTGGAAATTAATTCAGAGACAGCTTTTGAGACTGTACCTGTACATTCAGCAATAAGCATCTTTCTTTTAAAATCAAATACAATCTGTTTCATTTCTCAACCAAGACACAAGAAGTAAACAATTAACTGAATTAATTCAGACACTGAAGTGAATTTTCAATGACTTGACTCGCCCAAGCTAGTTTTCTACAAAACCTAAATTAATCAGATAATTGCTAATTCTCCCTTTTGTTTTGTGTTGAAGGAAAGTCTGTTTGTTAGAATGAACCTAGTAGCAGAATAAACAGTCATAAAAAATTTTTTTAAAGTCCCAAACATGAACTAAATGACGGAGTTCTTAAGCACACTATTTCTTTGGGCATCTTCTCCAGTCATTATCTTAAAAGTTTAATTTTCTTTATCCTAATGTGAACATTACTACTGCTTTTGTGATTTAAAGAGGACTTTTTCAGCAAACAAATGAAAAAAATCAACCTAAGCTGATAATTCAGGATTTTGTGAACATGCTTTGTCACATTGTCAGTAGAACAAAAATTTAAATGCCTCTCTTGGCATGACTAAAAACAACAGTTAAATCTTTCAAATTCTCACCGACACATCTTAAATATATAGTCAGTTTGGTATGGTTTTAAATAATCTCCACTTAACTGCTATCAGTTTTAAAGTTAAGCAAACAATGCTAATTATCCTCCTTAGAATATCAGGAGGAAAGTTTAGAAAGTAATTTAATTAATTGGCTCTGAAAAATTAATTACACGTGAAATGAGACTCATTAGGCCCTTCCTGTCTCATCAGAATTTCAGACTAAAGAATAACCCATCTCTCTCATCACTTACACTTTCTCTGTGGTTCGGCTAGTATTAAAATAGACTATTGTGATGATAAATATTTTACCCCCCCAAAATTAAAACCAGAATATTAAAATGAACTAATGTGAACATGGTGCTCTTACATTTCCACTGTATTTTCTTGCATCTCGATGTAAAGACTTCACTCTGTGTGCACGCGTGCACGCATGTGATCACTGAATTGACAAAACAAGTTAACTTTCAAATTCAGCACACCAATATATTTTGGTTTTGCCATGTTGAGCGTAAACTAAAGTGAAAATGTCGCTAAAAACTGTATGTAACATCATAACTGTTGATTACTCAGTTTTCATAAAGAGTTGGCAAATTTTCACTCACAACAGCTGTCACTACATTTAAAGTACATTTTAATTTAGGAATATTAACTTTGTGAATGTTTCTGTACATGAGGCTTGTGCTATTGCCAGAGGTTCCAGAAAACCACTAGAGGATTTTTTTTTTTAAAACAAACTTAGCACAACTTAAACCTCCCTGTTTGAAAATTCTTCAGTTTTACCCAGAAAAGGCTTTAACCATACTTGAATGCCTCTCCAGCGATTCCTCTGAGGATACACACTGCATAAGGAAATGTATTTGATAGGTTGTAGTCTTGGAGGTGAGAGAATAAATAAAGAAACAGTATTGCCAGAGATGCACTGGACTCTTTTCTATGAGAAAACAAGGAAAACATTGGCATGCAGTAGAGTTCCTCCGCCCGTTTACTAAGTAAAGCAACCTGTAAATACTTAGAGCAATTACAGCCTACAGACCTCGGGCTCTGCAGCGGCCGGTGATTGCTAAAGTTAGCTCTCTCCTTTTCTGTCCTGTTGGAACAACTCATTTCCAAGTAAAATGTGCGCGACAGATTGCAAACCCTTTGTACAAACTACTAAAACGGCACCGAGTATCGTGTTTCCTCTCATCCATACACATAGTACTCAAGCACAGAAATGCTCGTGCTCTCTGCACTAAAAACCATCTTTTCTGAGGACACGCAGGAAAAGTGAACTGAAAGCCACAACGAAACATGAACGCGGTGCCTTCAGCGTGCTGAACTCTCTGCAGTACTCACCCTTTTCGGCAGCTGAGCTTCTCCTTGGCAGCGCTTCTGGGCCAAAAGCTCTACCTTCCCCAAAATGTATGTCAGTGCAAGCCCAGACGAATCTTCCAATCCAGGAGAAGAAGAACCCTGCAGATCAAAGGCAGACGAGCAGCGAGATGAAATGCCCGTAATCTGATCGGTGATCAGTTGCAGCACATCAAAGGCAGGCCAAGTTTGCGTGTGTGCGCGCAGGGCTCTTGGAACGCTCCTTTCAGCAGGTAGTCGCCCTCCCGCCTCCCCGTCCTCGGATTCTTTTGTTTGACCCGGATCACGTTGCTTTCCTCCTTTTTTCTTGCACCCCGTTGGCCCGGCGGTGCCCCCAGCCCGGGCTGAGTGGCGGGACCGCAGCGCTCGGGTCCCCACGCTGCGCCCTGATTGCGCGCTGGAAGCTGCGCCTGGTGCCAGCGGGCCGCGCTGGATCCCTTTCATCTCGCCGAGCCGCGGATCCCATGACATCACCGCGCCGGGCCTGGCAGGAAGGCTGCACCGCCCGCGGGGAGCGCGCCCCGCCCCGGGAAGCAGGGCGGCCCGGCCTCTAATCGCGCTGCACGCCTGCGACTCACGCAGCGCAGCTCTGTCATCTGCTGCCCAGCTGGAAGGCCTGGCGGTACTGCGGGGTGATTCCAGCGGGAAAGGCTCCCTGATCCACCCTGGCTCCAGAGGACAGCATGTAATAATTGCCTGTCCCTTAGAGAAATCACAGTTCTTCCCAAAGACCGGGGGTCCAGTATCCAGAATGGTTCGGAGAAGCACCAGGACACTGCCAGGGGGAGAGGGTGACTTCTTCAAAGTGTGTTTTTGTTTGCCGTGTGACAAGTCCTTAAGGATTTTAAGTAAACTGTCTTTTCTTTGAAATTTACATTGTTAGACTTTGCCAATTAAACAGCGGTACTTTAATTAAAGTAATTAACGAGCAGATAACCAAGAGTTACCTAGTGTCTGATATCTGTCACCCTCTCACTTAAGGCCCTGGGCGGACACTTAATCTTAGTCTTGGTCTTAGTCTGGGATTCAGAAAATTAGATTTTAAAACAACGTGTACTTCTTAGATAGGTGCAATTTATTAACACTTGTGAAGCATTTAAAATCCACAAAAGAGAAGAATGACGTAGAGGATTGTCTTGCCCCGTGCTTACCCCAAAGCTGTGCTCCTTGCCTTTTAGGGCCGTTTCTGCTAAATCCACAGTTTGAACTCTTTACTCACTAAAAATCATCACATTAGTCGATTTATCCATAATTTAAATTTTGTACTTCCCTGGTGGTGCAGTGGTTAAGAATCCACCTGCCAATGCAAGGAACACAGGTTCCAGCCCTGGTCCGGGAAGATCCCACATGTCGCGGAGCAACTAAGCCCGTGTGCCTCAACTACTGAGGCTGCGCTCTAGGGCCAGTGAGCCACAACTACTGAACCCGTGTGCCACAACTACTGAAGCCCGCATGCCTAGAAGCCTGTGCTCCACAACGAGAAGCCACCGCAATGAGAAGCCCTCGCACCAAGCCCGCGTGCACCAACCAATGCAGCCAAACATGAATTAATTTTTAAAAAAAAGAAAATATGCTTCAAAAAATAAAGAAATTTATTGCACATTATCTAGAATTGTCTTCCTACCCTTCCTTAACAGTAGCAGATTCAATAAAATAAGCTTACTTTATTTTTAGTATTTATCCAAATAAAAAATAAAAAAATTCATCTTCTTTACGATCTAGGTTACAGTGCATTTCTGAATTCCAGACCACTCTTTTACGGCCTGAAGGAAAATTTTCTACTTTCTAATGGCAACTTGCCAACTTTTAGAAGGCCAGTTAAAAATATTTTTGCAAAACTTAGAAGACAACAGAATTTAATTTATATAACTTACATAACTTCCCTTCCTAATTAGTTTCATCTAATTTTTTCCTGATGTGATATTTGAAAATGTAGTTTATGGTGTGTTTATTTCCAGACTTCTATGATTCTCGAACAAATTTTTTTTTTTTTTTTCCTGCGGTACGCAGGCCTCTCACCGCTGCGGCCCCTCCCGCCGCGGAGCACAGGCTCCGGACGCACAGGCCCAGCGGCTATGGCTCACGGGCCCAGCCGCTCCGCGGCACGTGGGATCCTCCCGGACCGGGGCACGAACCCGCGTCCCCTGCATCGGCAGGCGGACTCTCAACCACCGCGCCATCAGGGAAGCCCCTAAAATGACTATTTAAATGTTATACTGAACTCATTAACTGTTGAAACCAAAAATTTTGCTGTCAAAATTTGTTCGAGGGGCTTCCCTGATGGCGCGGTGGTTGAGAGTCCGCCTGCCGATGCAGGGGACGCGGGTTCGTGCCCCGGTCCGGGAGGATCCCACGTGCCGCGGAGCGGCTGGGCCCGTAAGCCATAGCCGCTGAGCCTGTGCGTCCGGAGCCTGTGCTCCGCGGCGGGAGGGGCCGCAGCGGTGAGAGGCCTGCGTACCGCAAACAAAGCAAACAAACAAACAAACAAAAACGGTTAAGGTGGTAAATTTTACATTATGTGTATTTTACCACAATTTTAAAATTGGGGGAAAAAAAGCGTCAAGCAGAATAAATCCTCCAAGAGAAGCTAAGTTCCTTTTCCTTCTCTGTGAGGATTAAAGAACAATATTTAATTGGGATATCGAACTCAAATTTGAGTTGGGGTCAGTAGTCGAAAGGGAAGGGTAGGCTATCACATAGCTCCTGGGTCTGGTTAATCTGAAGCCTGGGTGAGTCAGGTGTCCTTAAGTTCTCCAAAGTCCTGGGACCACTTTGGCATGATCTGGGACCACGCTATACGTGATTATAAAAAGAAAATGATTCAAGCCTGTTACGAGTTGAATTGTATCCCCCAAATTCATACGTTTAAATCCTAATCCCCAGTACCTTAGAATGTGACCTTATTTGAAGACAGGGTCTTTACAGAGGTCATCAAATTAAAATGAGATCATTAGGGTGGGTCTGAATCCAATATCACCGATATTCTTATAAAAGGAGGGAATTTGGACACAGACACACACAGAGGTAAGATTGTGAAGACACAGGTAGGAGACGACGGCCACCCAATAGGGAAAGAGAGAAGCCTGGGGCAGATTCTCCCTCACAGCCTCAGAACAGACCAACCCTGCTAACACCTTGATTTCAATTTCTGTTGTTTAAGCCGCCCAGTCTGTAATGCTTTGTTTGGGCAGCTCAAGAAAATCAATACAGAGCCCCGATCCAACATCTCAGAAGGCTGACAGTCTCCTGATCAATACGCCCTCCAATCTGCTTCCTAAAAATTCCTCTCACCCCCTGCTCTGGCTGGACTTGTCCTCTCTGGTGGCCAGAAGACTCCTTCCTTCTCCCAAAGTGCCAGCCAGGGGTACTGTTGAGTGAAGCAGAGTATTACTGAAAGTCATTGAAGAGAGGGATTAAAGCACAATTTTTGGCTATTATAAATAAAGCTGCTATGAACATTTGTGTACAAGTCTTTGAGTGGGTATATATTTTCATTTCTCTTAGGTAAATACCTAGAAGTACAATTTCTGCATTCTAGGGTATATGTTTAACTTCTTAAGAAGCTGCCAAAGTTTTCAAAGTCATTGTACCATTTTACATCCCTGTCAATAATGTATGAGATTTCCATTTGCTCTACAGCCTTGACAATACTTGCTGTTGTTGGGACTTCCCTGGTGGGCCAGTGGGTAAGACTCAGCGCTCCCAATGCAGGGGGCCCGGGTTCAATCCCTCGTCAGGGAACTAGATCCCTCATGCATGCCGCAACTGAAGAGCCCACACGCTGCAACGAAGATCCTGTGTGCCACAACTAAGGCCCGGCACAGCCTAAATAAATAAATATTTTTAAAAATTAATTTAAAATCTCGACTTGTTATTGCCAGTCTTTATAATTTTAGCCATTCGAATGGAGTCTACTGGTACCTCATGATGGTTTTAATTTGCATTTTGCTGATGCTACTGCTTACATTTTTATACATATAGACTTCATTTTTTAAAATAGTTTCAGATTTACAGAAAAATTGAGCAGTTAGTACAGAGATTTCCCATATACCCCCTGTGCCCTGTACACAGTTTCCCATTTTTAGCATCTTATGTTAGTGTGATATATTTGCAATAATTAATGAACCAATATTGATACATTATTATTAACTGAAGTCCTTAGTTCACACTAAAGGTCACTCTTTCTGTTGTACAGTTCTTACGGATTTTAACAGATGCATAATATCATGTTTCATACAGAATAGTTTCACTGCCATTATGGTATTATACAGAATAGTTGTATCGATTTTGACAAATGCAATGTCATGTATCATATGTGGGATTTTGACTGAGATTCCATTGAACCTATAGATTACATTGGGAAAAACTGACATCTTAACAATAGTGAATCTTTCTATTCAAGGACATAGAATATCTGTCCATTTGTTTAGATCTTCTTTGATTTCTTCAATCAGAGCTTTGTGGTTTTCCTCATATAGATCATATATTTTAAAAAATTTATACCTAAGTATTTTAGGTTTTTTGGGGGTTAATATAAATGATATTGTGTTTATAATTTCAAGTTTCAACTGTTCAGTGATTCTATATAGGAAAACAATTGACTTTTGTGTATTATATCTTACAATCTTGCTGTTATCACTTTTTAGTTCCAGGAGTTTAATTATTTGGGTCAGTTCTTTGGATTGTCTGTAATCATGTCATCTGTGAACAAAGAAAATTTAATTTCTTCCTTCTCAGTCCGTTGATTAGTTGTAAATGTATATTGCAAACTCTAGGGCAACCATTAAAAACTAATCTAAAACCACTTTCATAGAGCACTATGCTGGCTCCATGGGTAGTACAGTTACCTTCTAACCAAGCATTCCTATTCCTCTCTCACATCTCTCATAACACTGCTGTCATTTTTTTCACGTCACTTATCTATATGTTATATCACTCAATACACTGTTGCTGTTGCTACTTTGAACAGTTATTTTTTAGATCCATTAAGAATTTTTTAAAATTTAGCCTATATTTTACCTTCATTTACTCATTCTTGCCTTATGTAGATTTAAAGTTTTGACCTATATTACTTTCCTTTTCTTCGAAGAATTATTTGGTGATTTTTTGCTTTTCTTTCAACATTTTAGATATTTCTCTCCACTCTCTTTTTGCTTTCATAGTTTCCAATGAGAAGTCTGATGTAATTCTTATCCTCGTTTCTTGATAGGTAAAGTCTTTTTGTTGTTTTGATTTTTGTTTTTAGATTTCTGTCAAGATTTTCTCTTTGTCTTTTGTTTTCTGCCGTTTAAATAGGATATGCCTATGTGTAGATTTTTTTGTGTGTTTATCCTGGTTGGTAGTTTCTGAGTTTCCTGGATCTGTGGTTTGGTATTTTTCATTAATTTTGGAAAATTCTCAGCCATTGTTATTTAAAATATTTCTTATTTAGGGCTTCCCTGGTGGTGCAGTGGTTGGGAGTCCACCTGCCGATGCAGGGGACACAGGTTCGCGCCCCAGTCCGGGAGGATCCTGCATGCCGCGGAGCGGCTGGGCCCGTGGGCCGTGGCCGCTGGGCCTGCACGTCCAGAGCCTGTGCTCCGCAACGGGAGAGGCCACAGTGGTGAGAGGCCCGCGTACCGCAAAAAAAAAAAAAATTCTTATTTAAAGTATTTCTTCTTTCTTTCTTTCTCTCTCCCTCCCTCCCTCTCCTTCCTTCCTTCCCTCCTTCCTTCCTTTCCTTCCTTCCTTCCTTCTTTCTTCTCCTACCGACATTCTCATTACTTGTGTCTTATGCCTTTTGTAAGTATCCTGTAGATTTGTTTCATTTTTTTCTCTGCATTTTAGCTTGGAAGTTTCTACTGATATTTCTTCAAGTTCATTGGTTCTTTCCTTCACTGTGTCCTGTGTACTGATGAGCCTATTGAAGGCATTCTTCATTTCGGTTACAATGTTTTTGATTTCTAGCATTTCTTTTTTACTCTCTCTTTTAGAATTTGCATCTGTCTGCTTACATTACATCTGTTCTTGCATGTTGTCTTCTTTTTTCCATTGGAGCCCTTAATATATTAATCACAGTTAGTTATGTGATAATTCTAAAATCTGTATCATGTCTGAGTCTAGCTCTGATGCTTGCTTTGTCTCTTGAGACTGTGTATTATCTTGCCTTTTAACAGGCCTTATGACTTTTTGTTGAAAGCTGGACATGATATATGAGGTAATTAGACTGCTAATGGAATGGTGAGAAAGTACAGAAAGATACAGTAATGAATGTCTTCAGAATAATACTACAGATAGAGAGAGAGAGAGAGAGAGAGAGAGAGAGATTTTGGCTTCATTGCGAAGTACAATGTTAGATAAAGAAAAGCCTGCCCTTAAAATCTACTTTAAGAAATGCTGATCTAAAGTCAAAACATTTAATGATGCAATCATTTATGAAATTGAAAAGCACCTAATACATAGTTGGGGGCATAAAACACACAGAATAATTATAACTGCTGAATAAAATCAGGAAAAGGTAAAATTTATTTTTAAAAAGAAGTGTAATAGAGCAGTCCTGCAAAATAAAACTGAAATGCAAACTAGTGTTAGAGTAGATGGATAATCATTCACTTTCTCACACTTTTTCTTGCCTTACTGCTCTAGCTAGGGCTTCCATTAGGATGCTGAATTGGAGCAGACACATCCTTGCCTTTGTCCTAATATCAAGGATAAAGCATCCGTCTTTCACCACTATGTACAATGGCAGCTGTTGGGATGTTTTTCTGGGATTTTGTTCTTCATCAAATTGAGGAAAGCCTTCTCTATCCTTAATTTTCTAAGGTTTTGTTTTTATCTTAAATGGATGGCGACTTTTGTGACATGCTTTTTTGTGCATCTATTGAGATGATCATATGGTTTTTCTTCAGTTTGCTTATGTGGTGAATTACACTGATTAATTTGTAAATGTTGGGTCAGCTCAGTCTTGCATTCATGGGACTTGGTTGTGCTGTCTGAGCTTTTTAATATATTGCTGGATTCAATTTTTTTGCATTTATGTTCATGAAAGATAGTGATCTGTAGTTTTCTTCTCTTGCAGTGTCTTTGTTTGGTTTTCGTATAGAGTAATGCCAACCTCATAAAATACTGATAGGTTGGGAAATCTTTCTTCCTCTTCTATTTTCTATGAAAGTTTGTGTAGAATTGGTATTATTTCTTCCCTAGATATAAAATTACCTTTCAATAAAGCATACACTATGCAGTTGCTATTTTTAATTTGTAGAAAATGACTGCATTATGGACCTTTCCTAACTTTATTCAAGGTCATAGCCTATAGGTTGTATGAGCCTCAGAGTTTAGCCTCTATTTATTTTCCATCTTTGCAGATCATTAAAAGCAAGTAAGAGATGCATACATTGTTGGAAGTAGATATAAGGAATTTTGCAAAAAGAAACTGTTCTAGTCAACTTTCAACTTTCTAATGTCTTAGCTGGAGCCACACTGCTTACGTGAATGCTTGCCTGTGCCAGGCTGTGTTGGCTTGAATTCCAGTATTTCCACATGAAATTCCGAGTGTGCGTAAGGTCACTTTAAACTTCAGATTCCTTATCTCCAAAATTTGGGACAATAAGTGTACCTACTCCCTAAGGTTTTTGTCAACCTTAGAATAGTACTGGCATATAGTAAGTATGGAACACATCTTAACTCCCAGCTATTTAAAGTATTGCTAAAAGAAAGTCATTTCTGACTGTAGCAGGTGAGAAAAAATTCTCTTTGGAAGAGAAAAGCACCCTGTATTCTGCTTTTTCTAAGCATTTCTCATGGTGAAGTCAAAAGATACTTTGCATTTTGTCAAGCAACATGTTTTACAGCATTTGAAAGTGGACAGCTTTGATTTTTTTTAAACTGCTACTGTGATATTTTATATTTAGTATTATATTTAGTATTACACTATACCATCAAAAAGTGCAAAGAGTATTATGACAATTTTCAGAGGGGATACTTCATTCACGTTCGAGGCTAAGGATTCACCACTCCTTAGATAAATGTATATGATTATAAATAAGATGCTCTCAAAATAAGAAATGAAGTGTATATTGTATGCATAAACTTCAATGATTTAAAAAGACTTTCATATACAGGCACAGCTACACAGTGAGCGAGTCCTCCACTACTGGAGGGGAAGAGTGCCCCCAAACAGAGAAGGATGTCTGGTCCTTCACCAGCTAAGGGTATGGTGGAGGGCAGGAGTCACCATGGAGACAGGGAGGGACGATGGGAAGGCAACAGGAGTGGCCTGTGTGTGCTGGGGTTGGGGGCAGCATTTTGTGAGCCTGCCATCCTGGTGTGGTGCAGGCTGCCTAGAGAGAGGGCACAGACCTTGAGATGCTAGGAAGGCCCAGAACTTCTTGTGCTAAGACTAAGGGTATGGTCTGGAGGGGCTGCACATGACATGATGAATAGCAAAGACCTCAGTCCCTGAAAGATGTAGCAAGTCCAACCGGTAAAAAGTCAGAAGTGAAGGACCCTGGGGCCCAGTGCACCTGAGACGCTGCCAGGAGACAGTCTATGATCAGAAGCAGGAAAGTGTCCAGTTCTCCTCAAATGCCTTGATGATCTGACAGCTCATTTGGGGTCTCCAAGAGGTGGGGAACATAACGGAACACTCAGTTTTCATGTGCATTCTGCAGAGCTATTAACAATAGTTCCTGGTTAACCATTTCCCTTCAACCTGGTCCTCTGCTAGGTTCATAATCAACTCCCCCAGCTCATAGGCCAGGAGACCGAGGGTCTGAAAAGATATATCAACCTTCCAAGGTCACATGGCTAAAATCAATTTCAGGAGTGTACGACTCCAAACCTGTGTTGTTTTACACTATTGCACTATTTTTTCTGTTAATTAACTATCTTTTTAAAACACTGTTTTAGTTTTCACAAGTAGGGAGCCCTGGCAACTTAAGTGTTAATAGCCTCTGTAAATTAACCTTGGTTTCTTGGACTACAGAAATCCCCCATAGGAGGCTTATGGGTACCCCTATTAAAAATGTTAAATTTCAAGGACTGGGTTCTTTTTTTCTGATTACAAAAACAGTATATATTTATTATAGAAAATTGGGTAAGTACAGAAAAACAAAGTAAAAAACATTATCCATATCACCCATAATTCTAATTTATTCTTTTTTATAAAAAAATTGTATGGATTCAAACGATTAAAGCAAGAAGCTTGGGACTTCCCTGGTGGCGCAGTGGTAAAGAATCCGCCTGCCAATGCAGGGGACACAGGTTCAATCCCTGGTCTGGGAGGTTCCCACATGCTGCAGAGCAACTAAACCCGTGCACCACAACTACTGAGCCCGTGCTCTAGAGCCCGCAAGCCACAACTACTGAGCCTGCGTGCTGCAACTACTGACGCCCACACGCCTAGAGCCCGTGCTCCGCAACAAGAGAAGCCACCGCAATGAGAAGCCCGCGCGCCGCAACGAAGAGTAGCCCCCACTCGCCGCAACTAGAGAAAGCCTGCACGCAGCAAAGACCCAACACAGCCAAAATAAATAAATAAAATTTTTAAAAAATTTAAAAAGCAAGAAGCTTTTCATTACTGGCAAATCCTGAATGGAGAAGGCAGCTAGCAAGCTGGTTTCTGACAAGGGTGTTCTTCCACTCATGTTTGTTTAACCTTCTGGTCGGTATCTTAAGTGCTACTTCAGTGTGATATTTAATACAGGAAATGCGTTGCTGCTGCTTTATCTCATAATCACATCTACATGCAAAGCTTTAGGAAACAAATATCTCTGAAAATCACTCCCTTTATTGGAAACCTCTGACACTGGGGGAGAGACTGCAAAATAAGACACTGTCCTCAAATGAGGTTGCTAAGAAAAAGGTCTCTTGTGCTGGAATTTGAATAGAAATTGCACGATTTCCTCTCTAAAGGTCTAGCATGAAAAGAGAAATGTGACTCAGATCAGAACATCGGTACAGGAATCTGTAATAAAAATTCAAAGTACACTGAAATGTGTACAGTGAAAAGGAACTCCCTTCCTTCCTTCCATTCTAATCCCATTACACAGGCCAATTCTGCCAGCCCTGTGATGGGAGCCCTTCCAAATGTGCGTCTTTGCAGGTGCACATGCTGCACACCCACCACACCAGCCATACCATGCACACACACTGTGCACACACCACACCATGCCTACACCACACACACTGCACACGCACCCGCCACACCATACACATATACCACACATGCACCACACCATGCACACATGCACACACATTTACTTATTTTTAAACAAAAATGTGGTTTTGCTATATTCTGCTCTATTGTTTTTAAAACTTACCTTTTGTACACTAAATATATCAGAATGCTAGCATGGTATTTCCTTATTAGTGGATATTAAGTTATTCCCAATTATTTTGTTATTGTAAACAGTACCATAGTTAACATCTTTGCCAGAAAATGCTAATATTTCTTTAGGAAAGGCTCCTAGAACATTGCTAGGTGAAATGACACAACATCCTGTGGTATCTCTGCATTACTCTCCCAAAATGCTTTTAGCATTTAGTATTACTGCCAGCAGCATATAAAAATGAGCTCTTTTACCCCAACCTTCACCTTTGCTTCACACTGAGACTTATCGGTATTTTCCACTTTTTTTTTTTGCCAATTAGACAGGTGAACAGTATTGTCTCAGTTTAATTTGCATTCCGTATTAACTACAAGTGAACTTAGGCAACTTTTCACATATTTATTGGTCATTTGTGTTTCCACTATTGTGATTTCCTGTCTTTTTCTCTTATTCAATGTGTTCTGATTGATTTGAAACAATAATTTTGGTATCATAAATAATAATTTATCCGTTGTATATGTTGCAAATATTGTCTCCAAATCTGCTACTGCCTTTTAAACATTTCCGTGTTTGTACGCGCATTTAACACAGTCAGTCATTACTCTTAGCTCAAGGCACACTATTATCTGCTTACAGACTCTTCTGACTATTTTACTTTCTTCTAGTTTGTTTTGTATTTTACTTTGTTTTATTTTACATGGTTTCCCTTCTATCCTCATTCCTAACTTCATTTCCTATTCCCTTCCTCCAGTATCTACCCTTGCATATCAATGCGCAATGAAACAATTTTACATTTTATTTTGCCCCTGATTTCTAGATTTTGTGTTATGATTAGAAAGCCTGACTTCCCCGAGCTAGTCTCCTTGATTTTACCACCAATGTCAAGCCAGCAAGTCACCTCCAGAGTAGTTGACATACTAAAGGGTTTTCAGCATTTGTATGTATGATGTGATTTACAATAAGAAACACATATTCCGTGGGCAGTACTTATCTCTGTGGGACTCTCTATCTCTACAGCACGTGCTGGCCCTATCATAGCTCCCCACCACACAGTGCTATAAATTGGTCTCTGTTTCCACTTTGCACATCAGACCCTGAGCTCCTGGAAGGCAGGAACCACGAGTCACTCATCTTGGCCAGCCCCAAGACCAGCTCAGCGCCGAGATCCAAACAGTCAGTGGAGGGTGGGATCGGGGGGTGAAAGGTACCGTGCACCACTGTGCGATGCAGTTCGCTCACCACAATCATCTCGCCACTAGTGAATTTCTTAGGTAGAAAGAAATAACCATAGTCCCAACCTTCGACACTTCCTTTGGTAAGACTGTCCCAGACTCTGGGGAGACTGTTACAGGGTTCTTGGCAACTCAGTCCTCCTATGTCAGACTTAGGTGTGCCCAACGGGAAGCTCTATCTCCACAGAGAAGCTGCGTGGAGCAGGGCTGCTCCTCTGCGTTGAGGGAGAAACCATCCCTCTCGGCTCCAGCTGCTCGCCGGGTGGAGGACAGTGATGGGCCGACACTCAGGGAAGTCTTGTCCAAAGTCATCTTCCCACTAGGACAAGAGCTGTACTGTGAATGAACCTAATGTGCAAATTTAAATAGATCTCTTCTTAGCAATAATAAAAGTGGGAGAATTTGGAAATCTGGCAAAGAAACATTTCCTAAAATTTCCTAATTGTAGCTTTAAGAAAAATGAAATTGAGACTGTCATATAGAGTCAGAGAGCGCTGCATTTTTGGAAAGAAAAAGTTTTTGCCGTAGACTGGGAATCAGGCCCCACGGTGGCGAAACCTGCTTTTTTTCTCTCCTCAGTCATCAGGCGGGTGCCTTTTGGAGAAGTCAACCAGCCTCTCTGATGACAGCGGTTCCCTCAAGCTTGCTTCTGGTTCTCAAAACCCTGTGATTCTAACCTTTGCATTCCTTGATTAGCAAAGATGCTACATATGGAACACATACAGCGATGGCCACTTTAGAAGGCTTCTTATTTGTATATGTCTATATAACTTGGCTGCGTAAACCAAATCCGTGGAGCGTCTGATCCAGACATCACTGATGGGATCTCTAAGGATATGAAAGAATTTGAGCAACAGGTAGAAGAAGGTGGATTAGTAAGCATTCAATGTTGGGTAATAAGGTAAGAAAGACAATGATTCTCAAACAAGGGAAGTTATTCATGGTCAGTTTCTACTATGGGCATAGTGGATCTAATGTTTGACATTTTTCAAAAACTTCAGTTGTTATTTGTAGGAAATATTTCCTGATATTCTGGGTACTTTGTTCTTTCTTTACTTTTACCTTTACTGTTTCACATTATGTCACCTCCAAGGAAGCAAAATAAGGACTTGCCTTCACGGGTGTTAACGCCATTCAAATATCTGTAGAACTCTTACCGAGCACCCAGGCAGCATCCCCTCCCTCTCCACCATGGCTCGGCCAGCCTACACTCTGCCAGGCCTTTTGACCTTAATGCACAGCCGCTCCTTTGATCACTTTGGTGCGTTGCTCTGGACCCTCTCAACGATATCAACTTACTCCTGTTAACAAACACTGCTCTGCGCAGCCCAGCGGTCCTCTCTGGAGAAGCAGACTGCAGAGAAAATATTCCTTTGCTGTTCCGTGATGTAAATCCGTGGAGCGTCTGATCCAGCTCAAGGCTTTCCTTTTCACTCTAACTGAGGTTATTTCAAGCACACAGTTAAATTAACTGGCCTTTCAAGTTCCTAACAATAATAAAATGTGAGATAGTTTACCTGGGAGGAGGGCGTAACAGAAAGGACCTTTTATCGTCATCGTCTGCTGATGGGTTGTTTCTACCTTCTTCTGATTTCCTTTACTGGAGCCAGTCAACCATTTTAACTGAAGTAGATAAGCTTTAAAACAGGAATACTACTGGGAGAGGACAGTTGACCTAAATTCCCACTAAGACATAACTATTTATGTATTCAATTAAAATAGATAAACTTTAAAACAGGAATACTATTGGGAGACCTAAATTCTCACTAAGACACAACTACACTAACTATATATGTATATATTTCCTATAATAAATTTTTAGTTCTGGTGTCTAAAGTTCAAAGATGAACCACAGAGACGGGAAAGCGGCTGGGAGAAGCTTGCAAAAAGAAGATTAAGAAAAGCAATGGTACATGTTGTATTGTATATTTCATAATGTGGCTCCAGGCCAGCCCTGCCCTTTGAGCTCCTTTAGCGACTGGATCAATGCCTTTTAGGAGTTACTAGTAATTCTCAGCATCTCACGTGGGGTATAGCACAGTGGATGGCCAATAGATAGTGGTTGAATAAATAAATGACTAATTTGTTAGGAATGACCTGTTTCTCAAATTTGATCCCCTTGATTCTATTACTCTTTTGATGCGTAGATTAGCATGTATTCTCTTTTCTAAGCTATGCCTTATGCTGTACTATGTTATCTCTGTTTTTCCTCTATAAATTCTGTGGTATTATTCTCCAAACGTGAGTGTGTCCGGGCCGCCCCGCCTCTCCACACAGTTTGTCCCAGCATTTATGCCCCGGGGACACTTTTCAGAAACTCGGTGGGGCGGGAGCAGCCTGCCCTGTGCAACAGCACCTGCCACCCGCCTGCCCTTCCTTTGGGGTGCATGGGGCTGCGGGGCTGCACGCTGGGCCTTCACCCCCACTCCCCTCCAGGCCTGCGGGTCCCCAGTCCCCAGGGAGGAAGACCTGCCTCTGCCCCCAAGGAAGGCTCACAGGGGAGAGGGCAGAGGGGAAGGAGGGGAGGGCCGCAGACAGCAGGAAGAGCTTACCCTCCATGCTGACCCTGGAGTTAGAGACAAGTCATAGAATATATAGCAAATGAAGGAAGGAAGAGAAAAAAGGAAGGAATACAGAAGGAAAGAAGGGGAAAAAGGAAGGAAGGAAGAGGAAGGAAAGGAAGGGAAGGAGGGAGGAAGGATCCTTCCAACCATATGTTCTAACTGGGAGGAAAAGGAAAAGGCCCTTCTCTCTTTGTTATTTGTTTTTATTTTTTTTTTTGCGATGCGCAGGCCTCTCACTGTTGTGGCCTCTCCCGTTGTGGAGCACAGGCTCCGGATGCGCAGGCCCAGCGGCCATGGCTCACGGGCCCAGCCGCTCCGCGGCATGTGGGATCTTCCCTGACCGGGGCATGAACCCGTGTCCCCTGCATCGGCAGGCGGACTCTCAACCACTGTGCCACCAGGGAAGCCCTCTCTTTGTTATTTTCAATTAAAATTTTTAAATTACAAAATATTTTAAATATACAAAAACATGCAGGTGGATCTTACCAAGATTCTAAATTTCTGGTTACCAAAAAACATCATTAAGAACGTGGAAAGCAAGCCAGACTAGGGAAGGATATTCATGATATGAGGACCTGAAGAGCCTGTCTCAGAACAAATGAAGAATTCTTACAAATGATAAGAAAGGCAAACAACCTAATTGTTAGATGGGGCACTTCACAAAAGTGGGCTCCCAAGGCCAACAAGTAAATGAAGGTGCTCAATGTCATTACTTAGAATTTGCACAGCAAAGGAAACCATAAACAAAACAAAAAGACAACCTACAGAATGGGAGAAAATATTTGCAAACAGTGAAATTGGCGAGGGATTAATCTCCAAAATTTACAAACAGCTCATGTGGCTCAATATCAAAAAAACAAACAACCCGATCAAAAAATGGGCAGAAGACCTAAATGGACATTTCTCCAAAGGAGACATACAGATGGCCAAGAGGCACATGAAAAGATGCTCAACATCGCTAATTATTAGAGAAATGCAAATCAAAACCACAGTGAGGTATCACCTCACACCAGGCAGAATGGCCATCATCAAAAAGTCTACAAACAATAAATACTGGAAAGGGTGTGGAGAAAAGGGATCCCTCCTACACTGTTGGTGGGAATGTAAATTTGTAAAACCACTATGGAGAACAGTATGGAGGTTCCTTAAGAAACTGAAAATAGAGCTACCATATGACCCAGCAATCCCACTCCTGGGCATATATCCAAAGAAAAACATGGTTTGAAAGGATACACGCACCCCAATGTTCACTGCAGCACTATTTACAATAGCCAGGACGTGGAAGCAACCTAAACGTCCATTGACAGATGAATGGATAAAGAAGATGTGGTACGTATATACAGTGGAATATTACTCAGCCTTTAAAAAGAATGAAATAATGCCATTTGCAGCAACATGGATGGACCTGGAGATTCTCATACTAAGTGAAGTAAGTCAGACAGAGACAGACAAACATCATATGATACTGCTTACAAGCAGAATCTAAAAAATGATACAAATGAACTTATTTACAAAACAGAAACCGATGCACAGACATGGAGGACGAACTTATGGTTGCCAGAGGGGAAGGAGGGGACGGATAGATTGGGAGTTTGGGAATGACATGTACACACTGCTATATTTAAAATAGATAACCACATACATGCATTAATATACGATATTTGTTTTTCTCTTTCTGGCTTACTTCACTCTGTATGACAGACTCTAGGGCCACCCACATCTCTACAAATGACCCAATTTCATTCCTTTTTATGGCTGAGTAATATTCCATCGTATATATGTGCCACATCTTCTTTATCCATTCATCTGTTGATGGGCATTTAGGTTGTTTCCATGACGTGGCTATTGTAAATAGTGCTGCAATGAACACTGGGGTGCATGTGTCCTTTTCAGTTACGGTAAAACAGATAGCTAGTGGGAACATGCTGTAAAGCCCAGGAAGCTCAGCTCAGTGCTCTGTGAGGACCTAGATGGATGGGATGTGGGGAAGGGAGGTCCAAGAGGGAGGGGATATAGGTATACGTACAGCTGATTCACTTCATTGTATGGTGGAAAATAACACAACATTGTAAAGCAATTCTATTCCAACGTAAATAAATAAAATAGATAACCAACAATGACCTACTGTATAGCACAGGGAACTCTGCTCAATACTTCGTAATAACCTAAATGGGAAAAGAATTTGAAAAAGAATAGATACATGTACATGTATAACTGAATCACCGTGCTGTACACCTGAAACTAACACAACATTGTTAATCAACTGTACTCCAGTATAAAATAAAAATGTAAAAAATAATAATAAAAAAAGAAGGAAAATGCACATTAGAACCTTAAACAAGAAGCTGCCACAGCCACCGGAATGGCTAAAACCTAAGAAGACGGACAGTAGCAGCAGGTGCTCGTGAGGACTGGAGAAGCTGAAACTCAGACACCACTGGTGTTGATGGTACAACCACTTCAGAAAACCACTCGGCAGTTTTTACCAGATCCAAGTATATCCCTAACCTAAGACTCAGAAATTCTAGTTCCAGGATCTATGCAAGAGAAATGAAGGCATATGTACACGAACAAATATGTTCCTGAAATGTATAGATGCTTTATGCATAAAGGCCCAAAACTAGGGGAAAAAAAATCAAACTCCCACCATAGAAGGTCAGATAAATAATTGTGATCTATTCACACAAGGGAATACTATACATTTTTTAAAAAAGTGATCTACTGCTACATGCAAGCACATGGATACATCTCAATGACATTAAGTTGACTAACAGAGCATATGCTGTATGAAGCCATTCATATGAATATCAAGCACAGGTAGATTTACTAGTTACTGAAGTCAGGACAGTGGTTGTCTGGGTCAGAAGTGGTATGAACCTGAAGGAGCACAAGCAAACTTCACAGGGTGCCGAACATGTGAATGTTCATTTAGCTGGTGGTCACGTGGGCATATACGTGTATAAAATCTCATCAAGCTGTACATTTGAGATGATTGTGTTTTGTTATACAGATATTATTCATCAATTTAAAGAATATGAAAAATTATATAACAGACAACAAGATGTGTCACTTAGATTTGTTTAATGCCAGCATTTGCCACATTTGCTTCTATTCTTCTGTTGTTGATTAAAACATAGAACAGTACAAAATATATTTGGAGCCATCCCCACATTCCACCCACATTTCTCAGTCCCCAGAGGCAATCACTGTCCTGAAAGAGGTCAGCCTCCTGACCGCTGTGCCTTTATATTTCATTCTGAGCCTACTCTGCACCAGGCAATGTTCCAGTTTCTGGGGATTCAGCAGTAAATAAAACAGACAAACAGTCCTGCTCTCCTGGAGCTGACATTTGACAGAGTGCAGGGACAGACAGTAAATACGAAGTAAAATATATGGAGTGTTAGGTGAGAAGACGTGTGCTTTGAAAGTTACATGTATGAATTTATGCTCCACAAATTCTTTTCCAGTCTTTTCTCTGAGATTCACTGATGTTTTTGCATGTAGGTTGTTTTATGTGCTGTATGACACAAGACGGTGTGAACGTACTAGAATTCACTTACTCGTATATATAACAAGTATTAATTGAGCACCTACTAAGAGCTGGGCATGGTTCTAGGCGCTGAGAATCATCTCGGCCATGTAGATCTTAATGTCTAATATTTATTCATTGCCCTGGTGCTGAGCATTTAGGTTGCTTCCAGCTTTTCTCTGTTACAAAATGCTGCAATGGACATCCACTAAACGTCTTTATCTACAGCTCTAAGTACGCATATACGAGAGCTTCACAAGGGGATCTAAACGTGGAATTTAGGGATTTGTTAGCTGTTGCCAACTTGCTTTCCAAGAGGCTGTTCTGGTTCCCAGCACTCCTCAACCAATGCTTGACTTTAAGCTTTGGCCAGCTGATAAGTATGAAATAATATTTCATTATTTTTAGCTTCATTTCCCTGATTACAAGTGAGGTTGAATATCTTTTCAAATGCTTACTAGCGATTTCTATTTCTTCTGCTTTGAACTACCCATTCATATACTTTGCCAATTTCTGCCATAGTTTGTCTTTTACTTATTGATTTGCTGAATGTTACACGTAAATTTTGATACTAATTTGTGGCCGGTTGTATGTGTATCAATTACCATTTATCTTTGCCTAAGTTATTTTTTTATACTGAAGTTAAAGAAAGTTAATGTAATGAAATTTATAAATCTTTCTGATGAATGGATAAGGTGTTTGCTTTTTCTGTCTTGTTTAAGGGATATTTAACCTATTCCAAAGTTATAAAGATATTCTCTAGTGCTTCCTTCTAGTTTTCAGCCTTTTACTTTTTACACTTAGATTTTTAAATGCATTCGCGCATGGAATGAAACAGATGCGCTTTCCCCCAGGGGACTGCCAATTATCCCAGTATATGCAACATAACTACTTGCACACAATAAGATTGTATCTGAGATATTATTAGTAAGAGATGAGGTATTCAGCTTTTTAGTGTTCTGTTAAAGTAGTTCAGACTTTTTAATCAAAGATTGCTAGGACCTTAAGATTACCACAGAAAAAAACAAAAAGTCAATTCCTTCCAGGTAGTAAAAGGGGCAAAATTGGTTGAATACTTCATACTTTTCTCACTGATTCGTAAAGCTACATCTATAGTATCACATATACATTAAATATTAAAAAAAACTGTTCCTTGGTTTTCATTTTATTCTGTAAGTTTATTTAATCTTAGATTTGGGTATAATACTTTTCAAGTTAAAGAAGGTCTCTTCCATTTCTTGTTTGCTAAACTTTTACAAAATCATGAATTTGTTAGAAATTATATGTCAAAGCTGTGATACATCTTCTAACATGATCATGAGATTTTCCTCCTTTTATCTACTGATGAGATGAATCACCTTACTAGATTTTTCTTAAGTTAACTTTCTTGGGAATAAATCAAGTTGGTCAATCACAAACTGATCTAAGTGAATTTGATTACACATAACTCTTAGCTACTATTTAGCAGAAAGCAGGAACCCCTGAAAATTTGTGGTGGGAGAAGGTTAGCTATTGCCCCAAAACCTCCCTACCAGCTATAATGAAAGCATATCTTAGGCCAACTTCTGCTCACATACTAACATTTACTAAACAGATACTGATTAAAAAGTAGATATGAAACTGGTTCTCTAATCTAGATGAAATTCCAGCTCTCTGTACGTTTGAGTGCTCTGCATAAAATGCATGACAACATTCCATAGTTGCTGTCAGGCAAACACATTTGCCTAGAAATGGCTGGAGACAGGATTGTTTAAAGATTAAGCCTCAGGCTTCCCTGGTGGTGTAGTGGTTAAGAATTCACCTGCCAATGCAGGGGACACGGGTTCGAGCCCTGGTCCGGGAAGATCCCACATGCCGTGCAGCAACTAAGCCCGTGCGCCACAACCACTGAGCCTGCAGTCTAGAGCCCACAAGCCACAACTACTGAAGCCCGGGTGCCTGGAGTCCATGCTCCACAACAAGAGAAGCCACCGCAATGAGAAGCCTGTGCACCGCAACGAAGAGTAACCCCCGCTCAATGCAACAAAAGAAGGCCTGTGCGCAGCAACAAAGACACAATGCAGCCAAAATTAATTAATTAATTAAAAAAAAAGATTAAGCGTCATACTATCACTAAGGGTTCAGACTACAGCCTCACTGAATTCTTATGTCCTATAAGGGTGAGGAATGTCTCTGAAATACGCTAGCCTATCCCCATATTCCGAATACCTTCAATTTCACCAATGAGAGCCCATTTTTCACATACATTTTGCTCATCAGTGATGTTTCACATGCTGACTGATGTAATACCAGCTGAACACCCCTGAATGTGGACTCATGGACACGAACATTGACTGTGCCATGTCAAAACCTGAGTTTACTGGAGCAAATATAGCGTCATTCTTTCTTGGCTAAAGTACTTCAAACTGCATAAAAAATAAATAATTGATTCAATAATGTAACAAATATTTACGGTATATTTTAGGTAATGGAGATGTAGCAGGAAGGAAACAGACTGAATTCCCTGACCTTACAGAACTTACATTCTAGTAGGAGAAACTGAAAACAAGAAAAGGTGGGTAAGGGGAAGAAGGTTATATAATTAGTGTGTTAAAAGCTTATCAACAACTTCCACTTTCAGTCATGCTGTCATCGTTGTCATGGACTTGGCCTTCTGCCATGGAGAACCAGAAAAGGAGACAAAATTTTTGAAACAACTGCTTGAAGATGTTGGACCACAGCGAGTACAGGGGTGTGATTCTGGATGGAGGGGAAACCAGCAGTGTGAGTCCTACTGTCTTCTGGGCTTTAGACCTGGAAGAACTTAATCAGATGTACATATATCGTATTACTTCTAGAGTTGAAAATTACAATACCTGGAAAGAGAAAACTCACTCACTGAGATTAACAGCAGATGAAACACTGCAGAAGGAAGTAAGTGAAACTGTAGACATAGCAATGGAAACTCCACATTGAATCATGGAAAGAGGGAAAAAAATGACTGGACAAAAATGAACAGTGCTTTAGTGACGTGGGAAAATAAGTGATTTAACATATCATTTGAGTGAGAAGAGGGCAGGAAAAATTTTTTTGAAATAAGAGTCAAAATTTTCAAAATTTGATTAAAACTATAAACCAATAAGCTCAATAAATTCCAAGCAGAAGAAACATGAAAAAAAAAAACATACTAAGGCACATCACACTCAAATTACTGAAAACCAATGATGAAGAGAAAATTTTAAATGCAGCCCCAGGGTGGGAGGGAGCATTATGTACACAAGAACAAAATTAAGAATGTCTCATCCTTCTCATCATAACCAGTAAAAGCCAGAAAACAATGGAAAGACATCTTTAAATTCCTGAAAGAAAAGTGGGAACACAAGAGGATATATCCAGTGAAAATATTCCTCAAAAATAAAGACAAAATGGTCATTTTCAGACAAACAAAATCTGGAAAGACTTTTCCCCAGCTTGTGCTGTAAGAAATGTTAAAAGATATTCCTCAGGAAGAAGTAAAATCATATCAGTAACTTGAATTTTAAAAAGGAGAGAAAAACATCAGAAATGGGAAATGTATAGGCAAATGTAAATGACAGTTTAAAGAAGAATGTATTGTGTAGTTTGTAATAAATGTAGAAGTAAAATGTCTGACAACAGCAGCACAAAGAATGCGATGGAGTGAAAGGGAAGTATCCTGTTATAGGCTCCTACATTACACATGAAAAGTTACAATATTATTTGAAGATAAGACAAAAATTAAAGATATTTATTGTAAAATATAGAGTAGCTAATAAATATTAATACTAATAAAAGGTGAATAGCCAATAAGTCAATAATGCAGATAAAAGAGAATATGTAAAAAATACTAAATTAATCCAAAAGGAGGCAGGAATAAAAGAATAAACAAGCAAAGAACAGATAATGAAAAAATAGACGGCAACATGCCAGATTTAAACCCAAATGGGCAGAGTTGTAAAAAAAAATTATCTAAACAACTGAATTAAAAGTTAGAGATTGCTAAACTGAATAAAAATGCAAGGTCTGTAAGTATTTGGAAATCAAACGATACCCAACGTACTGTTGATAATGAAAACACAATATATAAAAATTTGTAAGGTGCAGTTTAAGTAGTATTTAGAGGTATTATATAGGCTAGAAAAAGAAGAACAAATGAAACCCAAAGTAGAAGGAAGGAAAAAAAATAAGGACTAGAGCACATATTCATACATTAGGAATCAACCAAATGGTAGAGAAAATAAGTGTAAGCAAAAGCTATTTTCTGTAATTATCAGTATAATCTACAAATCTCTAGCTAGAGTGGTTAAGAAAAAAAGACAAATTACTAATGTTAGGAATGAGAGTGGGTCATCATATAGATCATGCAGGTATTAAAAGGATAATGAGATATTGTGGACAACTTTATGTCAATAAATTTAAAAACTTTAAATGGACAAATCACTCAAAAGACACAAACTACCAACATGATTCAAGAGGAAACAGAAAATATGAATAGGCTATGCTTATTAAATATTTTAATCTGTGGTTAAATCTCTCGATAAAGAAAATTCCAGACTCAGATAGTTTTGGACTGCTGAATTCTACCCAAAGTCTTTCTATCAACCTTTGAGAAAATACAGAAATGAATACTTCTTAATTTTATGATGTAAGTATTGCCCAGATACCAAATCCAGAAAATGACATTACAAGAAAAAAGCCATTTACAAAGATATATTGTGAACACAAAGGCAAAAAGTCCTTAGCAAATGTTAGCCAATCAAGCACATTAATACATAAAGAGGACAGTGCATCATGGTTAAGTGGGTTTCCTGCTGGGAATCTAAGGATGGCTAAAGGTCATCAAGATACTTCACCATATTAACAGAATACACATAACTTCCAGATAATCTCCGTGCATGCAAGGAAAAGTATTTGACAAAATGCGACACCCGCTAATAGTAAATACTCTAAACAAACTAGGAATAAAAGGGAACTTCCTCCATCCGGTAATCTGTGAAAAACCTAGCATTAACAACATACTTAATGGAGAAAGACTGAACATTTTCTCTCTAAGACTGGGAGGATGGCAAGGATGCCTGTCTCCCCGCTTGAGCTCAACATCTCCAAAAAAGAAAGAAGAGAAGGAAGGAAGGCAGGATGGAAGGAAGAAATACAAATTAAGAGGAAGTAGTAAAACTGTCTTTGAACAACACCATTTACAATGACATCAAAACCATGAAGTGCCTAGCAATAAATTTAACAAAATATTGTAAAATCTGGTCATTGGAAACTGAAAAACATTGCTGTGAGAGGGCTTCCCTGGTGGCGCCGTGGTTGAGAGTCCGCCTGGCGATGCAGGGGACACGGGTTCGTGCCCCGGTCCGGGAAGATCCCACATGCCACGGAGTGGCTGGGCCCATGAGCCATGGCCGCTGAGTCTGCGCGTCCGGAGCCTGTGCTCCTCAGCGGGAGAGGCCACATTAGTGAGAGACCACAACAGTGAGAGGCCTGCGTACCACAAAAAAACCCAAAACCACCACCAACAACAAAACATTGCTGTGAGAAACGAAAGAATATCTGAACAAATAGATACACTGTGTTTATAGACTGGAATACTCAATATATATTTTTCAAGTATTAACTGTGGTAAAATACACTTAACAAAATTTACCATCTCAACCATCTTTAAATGTACAGTAGTGCTAAGTATATTCACATCGTCATGCAACCGATCTCCAGAACATTTTCATCTTGCAAAACTGCAACTCCGTACTCATTAAACAATGTAAGCAAACAACCCCTCCCAATAAACTTCTCTCATATCCTTAACCAGAATGAGTAACATCCCTACCCTTAAACCATCAGTGGCAAAGGTGACTGGGATCACCGTGATGTCATAGGGCAATCAAAGGTAACCACCTGGGCCTAGGAGAGCCCACCTTTCCTGAGCATGCTGGGAGCTTCCTGAACAGACAGTGTTCTTTGCAAGGAAGGTGAGGGAATGGATATCGGGTGGGCCAGCAGCAGCAGCACCTGCAAAGGAAATCTAGACCATTAGAGCACTTGTTTAAAGAGTCTGTGAGACAAGACATGATAGGAAAACATCCTGCAGATAACCACAACCAAAGCTTTATTTGAACTGATGAGCTCTAGCAGGCTTTGTACTTAAGGGAGGACCTTAAAATGCTTGCATGTCTTGAAGCAGAGCCTTTAAAATCCAATGTGCTCCCCCACTGATTTGCTAAATCTTTTATAATAAATTAAACACTACTACTTTTCCTCACCACCATGTTCTGTTTTAGAAGTTTCTTCAGGTAGAATTTTTCCTTAACTTGTACTTTATGACCTCAGCTTTATCTCTTGTATCTTCCAAGAAATTAGGAAAATTCATTTGTTTCTCTGAAAGGTTATATCTCTCCCTTTCTTCTTCTCTCTTCCCTTCTGTCAATTTCTCAAACAATTAAGCACATCCTGTATGCAAGACTGTGGAGAACAAACAGTAAAATCCTGACCTTAAGGAAATCACAGTCATATTGGCTGATGTGTAAGGTTTAAATAGAGGAAATAAGGCTAGAAATGTTGGCTGGAACTGCAACACGAACGTCATGTATGCCCACTGTCACACTCGCCCCTCAAGACTTTTTTTCTTTAATTGAAGTGTAATCAATTTACAATGTTGTGTTAGTTTCAGGTGTACAGCAAAGTGATTCAGTTATACATATATATATATATATATATATTTCTCAAGTTCTTATAGGTTATTACAAAATATTGAGTAGAGGTCCCTGTGCTATGCAGTAGGTCCTTGTTGTTTATCTGTTTTATATATAGTGTGTATATGCTAATCCCAGACTCCTAATTTACGCCCCCCCTTCCCCTCTGGTAACCAAAATTTGTTTTCCATGGCTATGAGTCTATTTCTGTTTTGTAAATAAGTTCATTTGTATCTTTTTTTTAGATTCCACATATAAGCGATACCATATGGTATTTGTCTTTCTCTGTCTGATTTATTTCACTTCGTATAATAATCTCTAGGTCCATCCAGGTTTCTGCAAATGGCATTATTTCATTCTTTTCCATGGCTGAGTAATATTCCATTGTATGTATATACCACATCTTCTTTATCTGTTCATCTGTGGATGGACATTTAGGTTGCTTCCATGTCTTGGCTATTGGAAATAGTGCTGCTATGAACACTGGAGCGCATGTACCTTTTGGAATTATGGTTTTCTCTGGATATATATAAGCCCAGGAGTGGGATTGCAGGATTATATGTTGGCTCTATTTTTAGTTTGTTAAGGAAACTCATACTGCTCTCCATAGTGGCTGAATCCCCTCAAGTCTTACTGTTTTATTTCTTTTTAACAAATGTTAACTCTTAGAAATATTTGAGATTTAAAGAAAAATTATGATGATATTGAAAAGATTTCCCATATACCTCTTACCCAGTTTCCCCTATCATTAACATCTTACATTAGTATGGTACATTTGTCACAATGAACGAATCAATATTGATGCACTGTTATTGAAGTCCATACTTTAGACAGATTTCCTTAGTTTTTCCTAATGTCTTCTTCTGTTGCAGGATCCCATCGAGGACACGTCACGTTTAGTCCTCATGGTGCCTTAGTCGATCCTGGTCTTTGACAGTTTCTCAGATGTTCCTTATTCTTGCTGGCCTGGACATCTGAGGAGCACTAATCAGGTATTTTGTGGTCTGTCCCTCTGATGGGATCATCTAATGTTCTTCTCACGATTAGACCAGGGCTATGGGCTTTGGGGAGGAAGACCACAGAGGTGAAGTGCCCTTTTCACCATATCGTATAAAATCAAGGGCATGTGCTGTCAGCATGGTTTATGACTGTTGATGTTGCCCAGGGTCGCCTGGCCAAGGTCGTGTTTGTCACTCTCTCCCCTCCCCTTTCTGTGCTGCGCTCCTCAGAAGGAAGCTTGCTCTTCTTTTTTCTGTCAGTTAAATTAATCTGTGAAGCTGAGTGAGGACAGGGATGCTGCTGGTATCACACCAGGCTTTCTTCCTCCGAAGTCCTTCTAGGATGACACTGCCTCTTTGCTTTCTGCTTGGTGTCCAAGTCCCAAATGAGCCTTTCCTTTCTGCTGTGCAAGCAAGGCCAGCACTCTGAGACGTGCCAGGGGCCCCACTTCACCAAAAACACTGTTCTCAGGGCTGTGAGGTCATCTTCTCTCCTCCCTATCTGTCCTAAAAATTCCCTTTAGGAAGACACCTGGGCAGGGTTACATGGAATATGGTACGAATGGTGCCCCCTGCAATTGTGCGGTGTGATGAACCACAAAGGTGGAGATCTGTGTCCTAAAGGAAACCATTACAACGTCCCTGTGGTTTCTGGCATCAGGGCATGTGCCCTTTCTCACATCGTCATATGTTCTGGGAAAGCAAAGAGAGCACCTCCCCTGCCTCGAGGTCTGCGCAGGCCTCACGGAGGAAGGATGGGGACCGCAGGGCAGGAAGGGGGTGCTGGGGAGTCCCCAGAGCCAGGAAGGAGGAGGGTGAGGGAGGAGCCGGAGTCTGGGTGAGTCGCTTTGGGCTTGACTGAAAGCCAGGAGGGTACGGAAGCCAGGGCGCGTCAGAGATAGATGTTTCCAAAGAAGTAAGTAGACAGTGGTATAAACTGCTTTAGAAAAGAGAAGCCTTACGGAGACTGCATGATAATAATAGCTAAGGTTTACTGTGTGCTTATTATGACGTGGCTTAACTTGGTGGTTCTCAAAGTTTTGTGTGCATCAGAACCACCTGGATGGCTTATGATTTAGTGGGTCTGGGCAGGGCCAGAAAATGTGCATTTCAAATAGTTCTCAGGTGATGCTGCTACCAGATTGTGGACCACACTTTGAAAACCACTGATTTAACTAATTTACTTCTGACAAATACCTGTGAGGGAGATGCAATTATTACTCCCATGCTACACATAAGGAAACAGAGAGATTGAATCAAGTGGCTACACTCCCACCTTCCAGTGGTAAGGCTGAATATGAACCCAGGCTGTCGGACTCTGGTTCTGGATTTTAAATGCTACACCACCCAGTGTCCTATATAATTAGCTCCACCACGGAAATCTTATCCACCTAAGACAGCATCCTGGCAGACTTACTGTCATCTATTATAGTTTTAAAGATATTATCCCCCAAAGGCAGCAAATATTTGAGAGTTAGTGAAATAAGCTACATATATTGGCAAAATCTAGGTTAAACACAAAAGAAAACAAAACCAGTCATTGTAAGAACTGTCTTTCAAAGCAATTAAGTTAGATACTAAAGAAGGTAGAAGTTAACATAATAGGTAGGTAAACCTTATAAAACCTTCAAATCTTTCTGGAATTTCAAGGTTTAACCCTGAATGTGGATTACTGTTTGCACTGAATCATAAAACTTTTAAAATCTATTTACGGTTTTCTCTTCTGGCTTGCTGCTAGGCAGAGCTGGTCAAAACATGTTATATAAACATGACAGAAGACATTTCCAAGTTAAATCTAGTTATTATGGAGCCTACAATTTAAGGCAGAGTGGGCAGATGGAACACAAGTCACATCTAATGATGATCGTGGTCACTCACCTCAATGACATCTGATACCCTCTAAATGGCTATAGTTGCTTTTAAGACCTTAAAACCAGAGTAAAGACAATATTAATCTATAGTCAAGTCAGTTCAGAAAATGAAGAGAAAAAATATATCCAGACCAGAATGTCTAAAATTACATGGGTCTTTAGAAAACCCTCTGCAAGCCTGCATTCCCCACAATCTTGTCAAAGGGAAGAGCAACAGTGAAGGGACGGATGTACATGCAATCATGGAGTTATTTCTCAGCATCAGCAACAGGTAAGAAGAGAATGGCAATAAGCATCCCCACACCCTTCTGCATTTTCTCTACGTCACAGGATTGGGAAAATTCCCCTAGTCGTGTGGTTCAGAGACAGGTGTGTGGTGGTCAGGAAGGTGTCAATCTCACACAACGACATTCTTTTGCGGAGGGGGGGGTGGGGGCGCTGTCCCCTGCACTGCAGGATGTTCAGCCACACCCCTGACCTCTACCTGCTACAAGAGAGTAGCAGCTGCTCCCAAGCCCCAGTCAAGATAATGAAAAATATCTCCAGACATTGCAAATGTCCCCTGGGAGGCAAAAAGCCCCCTCGACTTGAGAACCGCTGATTTTGACCATTCATCCTCTTCTGTCTTAAAGCATTGCTACTAAGGGTGAGGCCGGCTTTACGGACCTTGGAAATAATTATTAAGTAATCCCTTTGATTTTTTTTTCCCCTCTGGATGAAACAACTTTAAATCAAAAGAGGTACCTTCCCCTACCTGTGGGCCCGTGTCTTCTGAACTGGAAGGATTGTTCGAGATCCCGTACTCTAGACTCACATTTCAGATTAGCCTCGTGAAAGAATATATTTGCTCCAGTTCTGTAAGAGGATGGATAGAAAACATGGTTCAAAACTGTTTGAAAAGGGAAATAATGAATGACAGAAGAAAGATGGCTGTTTCTGGTCCCCTGAGAAAAGCAACACTGTGATTAGGTGACGGCAGAGGTGGACGGGCCCCAGCAGGAGCCCCAGCAGGAGCCCCAGAAGCATTTGGCCAGTTTCCACGAACTCAGGAACTCCATTTGCTAGTTGTTTCCCTGTGAGTAGACACGGGCAGCCTGCCTTTCAAGGAGCAGCTTAGAAAGGATCAAATCAGCAACATTGTGGAGTCGCTGAACTGAGGCAAAGACATTAGAGAAAAAAAAGACAGTGATGAGAGATTTCCGAGGTGCACAGAGCTCACTAGAGAGGATTTCTGTTTGTGATAGGAATGCAAGTCAGGAAAGAGGGAAAATATACTAAGTCGGTGGACATTTTGTTTAGTCACAGGAGAGACATATTTGTGGGCTTGATGATGTGTCTATTATTCAACACTTTAAATGAATCCAATGTTAATCAGTGTTTAGCAAGAAATAAATCGCATGTTTCAACAAGCAGTCAGGAAACATGGACCGCACGCTTGCTCCCGGCAGGAGCGATGCTGGGGGCTGGGGTTCCGTGGTTTGCAGAGGACTCAGCCACTGTAGCCAGAGAAAATGGCAGTGGTTTCATTAACTCTGTCCCCAGACTGGCATTTTCAGGCCTATATGTGGCAGAGTAACACTACAGCAAGTTCTTTTTGTTACTTTAGGTATACTGAATGCTTGTCACGTTTTAAAGGATTCTATTAGATCCAGGTTTCCAGCACTATTGATTTAGCTTTACAGTGACTGTGTAAATGGATGAGGAACTTCACCTGCCCCAGGACTGCATGACAAAAGAATTTTACAAAATTTTGATCAAGGTGTGAAGTGGGAAAGAATGGGCTTTTAGTAGGTCAGACAGATGACAACTCTGACACATGTTAAGTTTAGATGTCTCTAAATCTCAGTATCTGCACCTGAGATGAGCATCACAGTAAGAACACTTGTGTTTGTTACCTCCATTCTAGGCTTGAACAAGTTAAATTGTAGGGAAGTGCTTTTGCAGACTATTAAGAACCATACTAACTCTATTTCGTACTATTTACAGCATAATAATATTATAGAGATCACATTTTTATTTTAAAAGCACCTGGACACCAAGCACTGTTAAGTCATATCATAATTTTCATTATGAAAAACCATGATTATGAGAAACCTGAATGGGGTTCTCTACTTCTAGTGTTGTCTTAATCAGTTTGGCTGCTGTCACAGAATACCATCTACTGGGCAGCTTATAAACAGCAAACACTTATTTCTCACAGTGCTGGAGGCTGGGAAGTCCAAGATCAAGGCGCCAGCAGGCAGACTTGGAGTCCTGGTTCACGGACAGTCGTCTTTTAGCTGTAACATCACATGGTGGAAGGGGTGAGGGAGCTCCCTGTGGTCTCTTTTAAAAGGGCACTAATCCCATTCATGAGGGCCCCACCTTCATGGCCTCATCAACCCCAAAGGCCCACCTCCTAATACCCCCACTTGGGGGTCAGGACTTCAACATAGGGATCTGGGGGACACATTCAGTCTGCAGCAGACCTTTTAAGGTGAAAGTGGTGCAGTGAGAGGTCTGTAAAATTCCCAGGTTGTGGTCCAGGAGGGAACTTCAGCAGCTTCTCCGTAGCCTTCTCACCCACACCCCTCCCTGGAGCCCATCACTGGGAGGGTGGCCCTTGCTCTGAAGGGATGAGCAGGTCCAGGTGAAGGTGAGAAGTGGAATCTGAGGGCAGAGGGCTGTGCTCTGAGAAAACGTTTTCTCTTAAGCCTGTGAGAATCCCTGTTCACAGTGGAACAGTTTGCCATGCCTGTGACCCTCACCCAGCTCCTTGCCAGGGGCAGAGTTACCCAAAAGGAGACAGACGTCTCAGGGCCACCCAAAGCCAGCCCTTCGCCACCAGCAGCACTACCCGGAGGAAAGATGTGCTTTGTATCCACAGACCTTGAAGTGGAATGAACTTGTATCTGTGTTCTACCCAATGCATTTATCCTTGATTCAGTATATATTTAAATCGACTCCACTATGTTCCTAGATATTCCTTGCATGTGTGTGGTATTTTAATCCCATTATTCTCTTTCGGCAGAATGGTCCTAGTGATTGCCCATGACAGGTAGTTTTTAAAATCCCAAGGATGGCAAGAATGGGCATAGCCGTCAAATAATCATAGAGTGTCTTTAAACAAAATGATGACAAAATAAACAAATCCATACATCAAAGCAGTGGAAAGATGAAACATTAAACGAACCAACTGTGCATTAGTAGACAGCTTCAGAAGCCCTAAGTTGTATTTAGCTTTCATGAAAATGAGAATTATCACCACTGGTTAAGGTAAGGTCCTGAGTGAGATCTTTCCTACTGTTTTGGCAACATTATTTAGTTTGAATCCACAGCTACTAAATTACCATTTGCTTCTTTCTGAGGGAAGCAAACCTTCCCTGTACCATCTTGAACAATTCTGAGGTAATTTCCAGAAATGCTCAGCGAAATAACGTATGTTTACTGGAGCTTTCCAATAAGATTTGTCATAACCTTTAAATAGCACTGTCTTTGAAATGAAACAATTACGAGTGCCTCCAACGAAATGAAGAATGTGGTTATAAACAGCCCATTGGATGCGCATCTGTAACGTCTGTCTGTTCTGTGATTTGGAGTTAATGGACTAAAGAGAAAAAAAATCTCAGTTTTTAAATTTTTTAACTAGATGGAAGCTCTCTATTCAACACACACACACACACACACACACACACTCACACACACATTTCTATTAAGTACTCAATTTCATGTTACACTATGATAAATGCAGGAAACTCCTGGATCAGGTTTTAGCCTTATTACCATCATTTCCATTTTGTAGATGGGATAACTTGACCTAGACACTCAGTTTGTGCTGACAGAGCAGAGACCCTCTGAGAGGCTAGACTCATCTCCTGGAGCAGACCCCACTCAGAGCCCTTTCTGTGCTGGGTGATGGCGGGGCCCCAGCTTGCAGTGTATCCTGGGTCCCCTGAGGCCCTGGCTTGGCTCCCCCGCTGGCTGGCCGCAGCCAAAACAAAATCACTTCAGGACTTGAAAGGATCTGCCTCGTCCACACGGAACTTCAAAAGACACCCCAGATAGCAGCGCCTTAATGGATGCTAATGGCTCTGACCTTAACTGATTAAATCCAGTCTGGGCTATCTGGCCCCTGCAGGTATTAGAGGAAAAGCCTTTTAGAGAGACAATAACTTCCATTTTCCCTGCGCTGAGCTTTCCTTTCATAAATGAGTAAATGGAACTCCCTGTGCTGTCTGAGCGAAAGCGAGCGCCTGGTGCCTCTGAGGCAAGCTCGCCCGTAGGTGGCTGTTCTTCCTGGTCAGGAAGTCAAGAGACCACAAGGAGGTATGACTTGCTGCGTGTCCTGCCTCTGTGTCCTCAACGCTCTACTCACTGCTTCGCCTTGTAACGTGACTTCTGCCCTGTCCTGACAACTACTGACCACTGAACACCATTTCGGCGTCTGTCCTCTCCCCCCACTGCCCCATCACTCTGGCCTGGGTGCTAGAAACTGGCTGCCTCCAGGGCAGGTGGGATTTGTCTGCCCCACAGAGCACTGGCCATCACATTTTTATTTTCTGAACTGGAGTTAGTTGCTGAATATTCACACGCGCATCTGCATTCTGGCTTTCCTTCAGAACTCAGAAGACTTGGATCTACTGAGCCCACGTCCCCTGCATGCTGGCCCCCCATAATGAGGCCGCGGTCCTTCCCCCAACCCCTAACCGGTGTATCTCCCAGCCAACTTCAAGTGTCCTGGCACCCACAGCATTTGTGTTTTCCTTCCCTCTCCTGTGCCTCTCTCGGCATGATACCACTGACCTCTCTTTTTTCTAAATCTCTTCTCTTGTCTCATCCGAGGCAGCACTCTCCAGCTACCTCTCCTTCTGTGTCCGATATTCACTGCTTTCCCCACTTTCTCTTGCCTTTAAATGTAGGCGTCCCCTAAAGGGGAGATTTACCCTTGGTCTTCTGTTTCCTCTCTCTTTTTACCCTCCCTGGGAACCTCATACATCTCTGCGATTTAAATTAGCAGCACTCTAAAGACGATGTTTATATCCCTTTGTCAATTCAGCCAAATACGGTAAAAAAAAAAAAAAAAAAAGATGAAAACAAGACATGTTACTTTCCTTAAGGAGCTCAGTAAGTTACACGTATAAACAAATACAGTGCAATTTGATAAATACAATAGCGTCCACAGAGGGGGCAGCTACATTTTGAGGACTGAGTGGAGATTCACCATGCGAATAATAGTAGAGGGTAAATCTTATAGGTTTTGTTTCTCCTGTGTTTTGGGAAGCATTTGAAACTGCTTACTCTGTACCTCTATTTGGGTATTCCACTAGTGACCAAATTAAACACATCCAAATCCGATCCCGTCTTAATCACCCACCACACACATCCTCTTCCTCCAAACAAGGGTTTTTTCTTGTACTAGTCTCTAGCACCCCATTCTCCTGACAATCTAACCTTAGAGACGTCATCCTTGAGGCTTCACTCAGATATCCAACCCTGTCGAATTCTGAGATCCTCCCTTTAAGTATCTCTTAAATCCACCCCCTCCAGTTTTAGGTCACCTTTGTGTCCTCCCAGCCTACGATGACCTTAGCAGCCCTGCCTGGCCTCCCACTTGTGCACCTGCTGTCTAACCCGCCTGGAGCCCAGATCTGAAGGTGTGACTCTAAGCTCAGCCCATGCTGGGCCCCCCTTTGCAATGTTTTACACGTGTTAACTTAGTTAATCCTCACTACAACTGGACTAGGTGGGACTAACGACTATCCACCTGTAACTGGTCCAAGCAGACAGGTCCAGTAGATAAGAGACTGGGGTTCAAGCCAGTTTCTAGGGCCCACCACCACTCACCACCCTGTGTTGTCTGAGCACATCCTTGCTGAAAAGCCACCATGAATCCCCTTTGCCTCTGAATCCTGTCTCGGCTTTGTAGAGCCTTGGAGGCTCTTGACAACCTGGCTCTCAACCTGCTCTTTCATTTCCTTCTCTTCTCGGTTTTCTTGGGGAGTTTGTCCTGAGGACTCAGCATTAACACACGTGACACGCTTGCAACAATGCCTAGTGCTTAGGAAGGGCACTGCTGAGTCCTGGGGGCACACGGGGCACTTGTCGAATTCTGAGGATCCGTGTCTAAATGCCTCTTGCATCCACACCCCCTACCCTTTTCAATTCAGTGCTACTGATGGTCTCTGCTCCGTTCCCTCGCCAACCGCAGTTGCAGTAGGAGTCAACTGCTGTCCCCTCTTCTCAGTTTTGGCCATTCTGCGCCTCCGGCTGATATGAATGCCGTTATCCTCAGATGCACAGACCCCCCCCCAGCCCCCATCCGATCTCCAGCCTGCCCTCTGCCAGAAAGACCTCTCCCTTGTCTGTTTCTAGACCACTTTGTTTATGCCTCTGAGATAGGCTTGCCCCGTTCTGCTTCTTAGCAGAAGTGTGTGTACATTCTTAATCTTTTCCCTTTTCAAGATAATAAACTCTTTGAGGACTGAGAGCATTACTTTTTCATTTTTTTCTTTCCTGGAGCTAAATTCAGTGACTTGTGTTTGGTTTATACTTAATAAATATGTACTGAATAATGTGGCTAATATGATAAGTGATAGGTGGTCTCTACTATCACCTGGATCACTCAGTTGATAAACTTAGTGCAGAAGTTGAGTACAAAAATTAGGCACAAGTAGAATCAGCAATAGAAAGGATAAAACATAGATCAAACATCTACATTCTTAAGTGTGATATCAGGACATATTAGGATCAACACATGTCTTAAGGTCAGACAACTGCCAGTATGATGAGAGTCAATGGGATAATGTGAATCCATAAAAAACATGCCATCTAACACAAGTTCACAGGATTATACAGAAAACCTATAAATAAAAACTGCATTAATGGAGCATATAAAGTTCTGTGTTTGGTTAGAATTAGGGGGATGAATCTGAGCTGCTCTACATCCTTGTGAAAAGTAAGTGCACATAAACACAGCCATAGCTAAATAAAGTGGGGTTCGTCTGGGAACCTGGGAGTCCTGGAGGCTGGGGGCGGGACATTGTTCGGGTCCCCTGTGCAGTTCCCTTAGGGGCAGAGGAAGGTGGCAGAGCAAAGGAAGGGAGGAAGCAGGTTGAGCGAGTTGCCTGGAGCCAGCCCACTGGGAGCGCTGGAATGCAGGTGCAGATAAGGGAAGAGAGCTGCCTGGGAACTGAGCCTCAGCTTTGAAGCTGAAGGGGCAGGTCTTGGGCATGGTCCAGCTGGCGGTGAGATCATGTAAGGCCTGTCTAAGTTACCCAAGGATATCTCTGGCTATCACAGAAGAGTGGGGAATGAGGGGAAATTTGTCTTCTCTCCTACTTGAATCTGGGTGCTTAGTCCTCTGTTGAAAGGAAACAGATTATTCTCAGGCAGCCAGCTGTCTCTGTGACATAGGGCAGAATGTCCAGTCTTTCTAGTAATTTAAAACTGGGGTGCCTTTTAAAGTGAACTGTGTGTGTGTGTTTCTGGGAGGGGGACCTTCTCCAGTCAGCATCCCTGTGACAGCGTGCCCTCAGCAGCTAAGGAGGACCACAGCACTGAGTGTCACATTCAACCTGTGGCCTTGCTCAGACCTGAAAACTAGAGTCTGTAACCTAAGATCACATTAGCATTCATGGATCAGTATATGAAGAGAAACACATTGGGAGACCCAACTGGATTTTGGATTTCAGTCCTGGAACTATCCCTTAGTAGCTGTTTTTCTGAAGTTTGTGAAAGTCCACAGCACAGTGCCTGGTACAGTGAATAAGAATTAAATTTGGGTCTAGTTTATTCTTTTTTCTTGAGTGCTTACAATTCATTCGACTTCCCCTGTGCCCTCTCTTGTCACGTGGCCAAAATAAGTAAATAAATAAATAAATTGAGGCATGGAACAGGTAAGGAATTTGAAGGAGATCATATAGGAAATGATCAAGCAGATTTTAAACTATTCAAAATGTCTACGATCAAATTCTTTACATTTTTAACTGGTTTTGTTTGTTCTCCACAACACATCCCATGGATCACTATTTCTGTCACTAAATAATCATAGCCATTTGCTTCGGACCAGTTTTGATGGTGCAGAATCTCATCTCTGATTGGAAGCAGAGAATGAGGTGGAGAAACGGAAACAAGGAGCTTAGTAGACAGAGTCCATCAGACCTAGGGACCCCAATCTCATCTGGGGCCCTCCAGGTGAGGTGAGAAGAAGGAGTCACGTCACAAATAACCTGCCTCTCTTGGGAATGGCTAAGGGTCTTGGGCTGGGCTGGTTATCAACCTCAAGGAGCTGCAGAGAGCAGAGGGAATCTAAGGGTCTTGGGCTGGGCTGGTTATCAACCTCAAGGAGCTGGAGAGAGCAGAGGGAATCTAAGGGTCTTGGGCTGGGCTGGTTATCAACCTCAAGGAGCTGGAGAGAGCAGAGGAAATGCGATGAGAGCTGATGAGTATGAAATCTGTCATGATGGCCAAAATGGATCAACTCTGTGTCCAACCAAAGGTGTGGAATTAGCAAGGTGGTTGGGTGGGAAGGGGTGATATATTACGGAAGTAGCACCTGCCGAGGCTACAGAAGGAGCTCCACCAGCAGGGTCCATGTGTACTTAAGCTCCCAACTTGAGAGGTCCTTTTGTTTTTCTGGAACCATCTCTACGATATGGTTTTTGCGCCACCTGCTGGCAGAGAACAGTGATCCCACCTCACTGAAGGAAGGTACGCATTTATCTAAACCACCAGTGAGCAAGGGACTGGGGAGATCAAAATCGACTTTGTTTATTGGAAACATGTAGCGACCACTGGTAAACGGCATCCCATTCCTTGTCACCACCTTGTTAACAAGTTTTAAGTTGTGCCAGGTGATACACACAGGTGTTTTCTTTCTGAAAGTGTCATAATAATATAAGGTTATTCTGGATTAAGTTAGTGGGAAAGGAGGCATTAGTTTCAGTGATTACGAAGGACGGTCTATCTAGTACATCTGTCTAACATACAGACTAATCTTTTTTTAGAAAGCATTTTCAGGCTACCCACCACTTAAAAATGCTGAAGCAACATAATTTACATATTTGTTTATTGCCAAGGAACCGTTTAGATTTTTGTGATTGAGCAACACTTTTGGAACAATCCAAGAGTACCATGTTCCACCTAGAGCTTCGAAGTGGCTTTCCTGGGTGAGATTGTGGAGAACATATTGAGACATTTTCATTGTGCTCTTTTTGCCACTTTGGAAGGAATCTGGCTTTTCTTTCTTTCTTTTAATTTTTTTCTCCTTAGTGATGAGACATCCGAGCTAAATTAATAGGGGGTCAAACAGGCTGAAGCCTTCACCCATAACTGTTTCAGATTCAACTCATCACCACCCCTGCTCTTTGATGCAAGAGCATCTCCAGCTGGAAGCCTGGGCTGAGGTAGGCGGCTGGAGTGTAGATAGAGCTGCAGGTGCACCTGGAGTTCGGAGCAGGAGAATCTCTCCCACCTGACTCCACATACAAACCCTTATTTTATACGAGGGAGAAGTGGTTGATGAGTAGATGTGGTAGAACTCATATGCTTTTCTGTAGCAGGATAGCCATTCCATTCCCTGTTAGCTGCACGGAATAATTGGAACAAACTTCTTTGTTCTCTGCATACATTTTTGTGGACTTGTTTTGATTTTGAGTAAATGTCTCAAACTCCTCCCATCTCGTCCTTGGTCTCTCCTTTACCTGTTCCATCCACTCCATCCCATCCTGTTCCTCTTCAACTCAACATTTATTGAATTGTTACCACAGAGAGGGGATGTATTTGGAAGACACCCAGGGATATACAAAGTGAAGTGAAGATGAGGTTCATGTCCTCAAAGAACCTCACACTTAACCGTGCCCAAATCTCTTTAGTACACGATATCATTCCCTGCAGAGGAACAGTTAAATAAAATGTCCCTGGAATGTTGAGAGAGGCCGAGTACTTTGGCTGAGTGAATTAGAGAAGGACTTAGAAAATAAAAACACGCAAAAATACTTAAAAGGAAATCTGTACCTCGAATCCTCATTTTTTTCCCTTTTAACTGGCTTCCTTTTATCTCTCTGTTTTTGTTTTTTTTTTTTCCTAATGAAAGTATCTCTTCCAGACTCTAATTCTTATCTGTTCAGGTCACTGGTTTTCTTCTCCTGAGGCACAGACGCAGGAGGGTGGGCATTTAATAGACTCTGTTAAACTCTCTTTGGGTGGGTACAAAATATTTCAGTGGCCTTTTGAAAAGAATGGATCAATGTTTTTAATCCGCAGAAGCAGGAGATGTGAATGATAAGCACTGTTCCAAATGCTGTCTCCACTGGGAAGTAAGCTCTATAGCTCTGTTTGCTATTTTGAAGTGGCATCTGGAAAAATACTTTTGATCTAATATTGACGCCGTCTTCTCTGGCTTAAATTGTTCCACATGGCACCAAATGCACAGAATGTGTCTGGGAGGCGATTTCAAAGACCGAGGAATTGAATCCATGCATGGTGGCAGCATCAGTGTCTTCCAGGCTCTCACAGCCCTTTTGTTTTCCAAGTAAATCCATGAAACAGATGTGACTAAGGGATATTGAAGAGATTGCCAGTGTAAAGTGAGCTAGCCATGTTACAATAAAAGGACAAGGGGCTTCCTTCGGAAATGATGCCTTGGTTTGTAGTTTTAGATCTTGTTTAGATCAACTGCAATTCCGTCAGAAGTAAATGAAGTCATACTTAGTGACTTTTAAAACAAAGGAACTAATATAAAAGGTGATGGTATTTTGCAATAGCTTATACAAATCTGAAAAATGCAAGGTGGTGGAGAATCCCAATAGTTTTCTGACACAGAAGTTACATAATTGCAAGGAACATATTTTCTCTCAAGATATATGTTATATTCCTAATCAATTAGAAATTCTCAGATCAAATAAAATCTTAACTGACTTTAAATGAATGAAAAAATTGTTTAAGGAAAGAAATATAAGATTTTAATTTTTTCAAAATGTTTACATTCCAAATAACTCATCATTAGAGAATAAATATATAGTCTGCTAATTGATAAATGTAAGTTAGCCTAAGACATGAGACTATGAAATAGGGTGATCTGCTCTAAATGCTTAAAAAAAGCTAATATTGTTGTCTAATTATATTTTGGGGTATAGTTTGGTTTAGTTTTGTGAAATACCTATCCATCTGGCTTATTTTTTCTTCCAAATGTGTTTCTTATCTGACAAAGGATTGGCTGATCTTTTCATTTTAGATGTAGAATTGTCATTCACCTCTTCTCTGGAGAAGGGTTTGGACTAGTTGGCTTCCAGAAACGCATTCTTGCTCTGTCATTCTCAGTTGCAGAAGAAACCTTGCAGAGCTGGCCACATAAGAATATCAGACAGGCTTTGCTCTATTCCACTAACAGAGAGGCATCAATTCTAAATGTTTGCTCTATTCCACTAACAGAGAGGCATCAACTCTAAGTGAGTGCTTTTATAAAAGATGGGTCCTGCCCATGCTGCTCTTTCAAGGTGATCCATCACCTCCAAGCTGGGCACAGTCCTACCACCTCAGAGGATGCCCTGGGGGCCCCGGCAGGCAGGGCTGCGCCCACCCCTGACCACCCTCACTGCCAGTCTCAGCCTTCAGTTCTGCGGGGTCCCTGGCAGATCCTCAATTAAAAAGGTATGTGCTGAGATTGGTTCAAGGTGGCGGAGTAGAAGGACGTGCCCTCACTCCCTCTTGCGAGAGCACTGGAATAACAACTAACTGCTGAACAATCATCGACAGGAAGACACTGGAGCTCACCAAAGAAGATGCCCCACATCCAAAGACAAAGGAGAAGCTACAACGAGACAGTAGGAGGAGTGCAATCACAATAAAATCAAATCCTATGACTGCTGGGTTCTGGAGAACACTTATACCACAGAAGTCTACCCGCTGGAGTGAAGGTTCTGAGCCCCACGTCAGGCTTCCTAACCTGGGGATCCAGCAACGGGAGGAGGAATTCCTAGAGAATCAGACTTTGAAGGTTAGCAGGATTTGACTGCAGGACTTCGACAGGACTGGGGGAAACAGAGACTCCACTCTTGGAGGGTACACACAAAGCAGTGTGCGCATCGGGACCCAGAGTGACCCCATGGGAGGCTGACCCAGACCTACCTGCTAGGGTTGGAGGGTCTCCTGCAGAGGCAGGGGGTGGCTGTGCCTCACTGTAGGACAAGGACACTGGCAGCAGAAGTTCTGGGAATTACTCCTTGGCGTGAGCCCTCCCAGAGTCCACCATTGGCCCTACCAAAGAGCCCGGGTAGGCTCCAGTGTTGGGTTGCCTCAGGCCAAACAACCAACAGGGAGGGAACCCAGCCCCACCCACCAGCAGACAAGCGGATTAAAGTTTTACTGAGCTCTGCCCACCAGAGCAACAGCCAGCTCTACCCACCACCAGTCCCTCCCATCAGGAAACTTGCACAAGCCTCTTGGATAGCCTCATCCACCAGAGGGCAGACAGCAGAAGCAAGAAGAACTACAATCCTGCAGCCTGTGGAATGAAAACCACATTCACAGAAAGACAGACAAGATGAAAAGGCAGAGGGCTATGTACCAGATGAAGGAACAAGGTAAGACCCCAGAAAAACATCTAAATGAAGTGGAGATAGGCAACCTTCCAGAAGAAGAATTCAGAATAATGATAGTGAAGACAACCCAAGACCTCAGAAAAAGAATGGAGGCAAAGATCGAGAAGATGCAAGAAATGTTTAACAAAGACTTAGAAGGATTAAAGAACAAACAAACAGACATGAACAATCCAATAACTGAAATGAAAACTACACTAGAAGGAATCAATAGGAGAGTAACTGAGGCAGAAGAACGGATAAGTGACCTGGAAGACAGAATGCTGGAATTCACTGCAGTGGAACAGAATAAAGAAAAAAGAATGAAAAGAAAGGAAGACAGCCTAAGAGACCTCTGGGACAACACTAAACACAACAACATTCACATTATAGGGGTCCCAGAAGGAGAAGAGAGAGAGAAAGGACCCAAGAAAATATTTGAAGAGATTATAGTCGAAAACTGTCCTAACATGGGAAAGGAAATAGCCACCCAAGTCCAGGAAGCACAGAGAGTCCCATACAGGAAAAACCCAAGGAGAAACATGCCGAGACACACAGTAATCAAATTGACAAAAATTAAAAGCAAAGAAAAATTATTAAAGGCAGCAAGGGAAAAACGAAAAATAACATACAAGGGTACTCCCATAAGGTTAACAGCTGATTTCTACAAGAAACTCTACAAGCCAGAAGGGAGTGGCATGACATATTTAAAGTGATGAAAGGGAAGAACCTACAACCAAGATTACTCTACCCGGCAAGGATCTCATTCAGATTCAATGGAGAAATCAAAAGCTTTACAGACAAGCAAACGTTAAGAGAATTCAGCACCACCAAACCAGCTCTACAACAAATGCTAAAGGAACTTCTCTAAGTGGGAAACACAAGAAAAGAAAAGGACCGACAAAAAACAACCCAAAACAATTAAGAAAATGGTCATAGGAACATACATATTGATAATTACCTTAAATGTGAATGGATTAAATGCTCCAACCAAAAGACACAGGCTCGCTGAATGGATACAAAAACAAGACCCATATATATGCTGTCTACAAGAGACCCATTTCAGACCTGGGGACACATACAGACTGAAAATGAGGGGATGGAAAAAGATATTCCATGCAAATGGAAATCAAAAGAAAGTTGGGGTAACAGTACTTATATCAGATAAAATAGACTTTAAAATAAAGTATGTTACCAGAGACAAGGAAGGACTCTACATAATGATCAAGGGACCAATCCAAGAAGAAGATATAACAATTATAAATATATATGCACCCAACATAGGAGCACCTCAATACATAAGGCAATGGCCTAACAGCTATAAAAGAGGAAACTGACAGTAACATAATAATAGTGGGGGATTTTAACACCTCACTTACACCAATGGACAAATCATCCAAACAGAAAATTAATAAGGAAACACAAGCCTTAAATGACACAACAGACCAGATAGATTTAATTGATACTTATAGGACATTCCATCCAAAAACAGCAGATTACACTTTCTTCTCAAGTGCACACAGAACATTCTCCAGGAAAGATCACATCTTGGGTCACAAATCAAGCCTCAGTAAATTTAAAAAAACTGAAATCATATCAAGCATCTTTTCTGACCACAACACTATAAGATTAGAAGTCAATTACAGGGAATAAAACGTAAAAAACACCAACACATGGAGGCCAAACAATACATTACTAAATAACCAAGAGATCACTGAAGAAATGAAAGAGGAGATCAAAAAACACCTAGAGACAAATGACAATGGAAACACGACGATCCAAAACCTATGGGATGCAGCAAAAGCAGTTCTAAGAGGGAAGTTTATAGCAATACAATCCTACCTCAAGAAACAACAGACATCTCAAATAAACAATCTAACCTTACACCTAAAGGAACCAGAGAAAGAAGAACAAACAAAACCCAAAGTTAGTAGAAGGAAAGAAATCATAAAGATCAGAGCAGAAATAAATGAAATAGAAACAAAGAAAACAATAGCAAAGATCAATAAAACTAAAAGTTGGTTCTTTGAGAAGATAAACAAAATTGATAAACCATTAGCCAGACTCATCAAGAAAAACAGGGAGAGGACTCAAACCAATAATATTAGAAATGAAAAAGGAGAAGTTACAACTGACACCGCAGAAATTCAAAGCATCCTAAGAGACTACTACAAGCAACTCTATGCCAATAAAATGGACAACCTGGAAGAAATGGACAAATCCTTAGAAAGGTATAAACTTCCAAGACTGAACCAGGAAGAAATAGAAAATATGAACAGACCAATCACAAGTAATGAAATGGAAACTGTGATTAAAAAACTTCCAACAAACAAAAGTCCAGGACCAGATGGCTTCACAGGTGAATTCTTTCAAACATTTAGAGAAGAGCTAACACCCATCCTTCTCAAACTCTTCCAAAAAATCGCAAAGGAAGGAACACTCCCAAAACCAGATACCAAAACCAAAGATACTACAAAAAGAGCAAATTACAGACCAATATCACTCATGAATATAGATGCAAAAATCCTCAACAAAACACTAGCAAACAGAATCCAACAACACATTAAAAGGATTATACACCATGATCAAGTGGGATTTATCCCAGGGATGCAAGGATTCTTCAATATATGCAAGACAATCAATGTGATACACCGTATTAATAAACCATATGATCATCTCAATAGATGCAGAAAAAGCTTTTGACAAAATTCAACATCCATTTATGATAAAAACTCTCCATAAAGTGGGCATAGAGGGAACTACCTCAACATAATAAAGGCCATATACAACAAACCCACAGCAAACATCATTCTCAGTGGTGAAAAACTGAAAGCACTTCCTCTAAGATCAGGAACAAGACCAGGGTGTCCACTCTCTCCACTATTATTCAACATAGTTCTGGAAGTGCTAGCCATGGCAATCAGAGAAGAAAAAGAAATAAAAGGAATACAAATCGGAAAAGAAGAAGTAAAACTGTCACTGTTTGCAGATGACATGATACTATACATAGAGAATCCTAAAGGTGCCACCAGAAAACTACTAGAGCTACTCATTGAATTCGGTAAAGTTGCAGGATACAAAATTAATGCACAGAAATCTCTTGCATTCCTATACACTAATGATGAAAAATCTGAAAGAGAAATTGAGGAAACACCCCCATTTACCATTGCAACAAAAATAATAAAATACCTAGGAATAAACTTACCTAAGGAGACAAAAGACCTATATGCAGGAAACTATGAGACACTGATGAAAGAAATTAAAGATGATACAAACAGACGGAGAGATATACCATGTTCTTGGATTGGAAGAATCAATATTGTGAAAATGACTATACTACCCAATCTACAGATTCAGTGCAATCCCTATCAAATTACCAATGGCATATTTTACAGAACTAGAACAAAAAATCTTAAAATTTGTATGGAGACACAAAAACCCCGAATAGCCAAAGTGGTTTTGAGAGAAAAAAACGGAGCTGGAGGAATCAGACTCCCTGACTTCAGACTATACTACAAAGCTACAGTAATCAAGACAATATGGTACTGGCACAAAAACAGAAATTTAGATCAGTGGAACAGGATAGAAAGCCCAGAGATAAGCCCACACACCTATGGTCAATTAATCTATGACAAAGGAAGCAAGCATATACAGGGGAGAAAAAACAGTCTCTTCAATAAGTGGTGCTGGGAAAACTGGACAGCTGCATGTAAAAGAATGAAATTAGAACACTCCCTAACACCATACACAAAAATAAACTCAAAATGGATTAAAGACCTAAATGTAAGACCGAACACTGTAAAATTCTTAGAGGAAAACATAGGAAGAATATTCTTTGACATAAATCGCAGCAAGATCTTTTTTGATCCACCTCCAAGAGTAATGGAAATAAAAACAAAAATAAACAAATGGGACTTAATGAAACTTAAAAGCTTTTGCACAGCAAAGGAAACTACAAACAAGACGAAAGGACAACCCTCAGAATGGGAGAAAATACTTGCAAACTAATCAACGGACAAAGGATTAATCTCCAAAATATATAAACAGCTCATGCAGCTCAATATTAAAAAAACAAACAACCCAATCCAATAATGGGCAGAAGACCTAAATAGACATTTCTCCAAAGAAGACATACAGATGGCCAAGAAGCACATGAAAAGCTGCTCAACATCACTATTAGAGAAACGCAAATCAAAACTACAATGAGGTATCACCTCACACCAGTTAGAATGGGCATCACCAGAAAATCTACGAACAACAAATGCTGCAGAGGGTGTGGAGAAAAGGGAACCCTCTTGCACTGCTGGTGGGAATGTAAGTTGATACAGCCACTATGGAGAACAGTATGGAGGTTCCTTAAAAAACTAAAAATTGAATTACCGTATGATCCAGCAATCCCACTACTGGGCATATACCCAGAGAAAACCATAATTCAAAAAGACACATGCACCCCAATGTTCACTGCAGCACTATTTACAATAGCCAGGTCATGGAAGCAACTTAAACGCCCATCAACAGACGAATGGATAAAGAAGATGTGATACATATATACGATGGAGTATTACCCAGCCATAAAAAGGAACAAAGTTAGGTCATTTGTAGAGACGTGGGTGGATCTAGAGACTGTCATACAGAGTGAAGTAAGTCAGAAAGAGAAAAACAAATATCGTATATTAACGCATATATGTGGAACCTAGAAAAATGGTACAGATGAACCGGTTTGCAGGGCAGAAATAGAGACACAGATGTAGAGAAAAAACATATGGACACCAAGGGGGGAAAGTGGTGGGTGGTGGTGTGATGAATTGGTAGACTGGATTGACATATATACATTAATATGTATAAAATGGATAACTAATAAGAACCTGTTGTATAAAAAAATAAATTAAATTAAATTTAAAAAAAAGGTATGTGCTCTCTGTTTGACAGTCTGGGATTTGTGATACCAGAATTTAAGTTTTTAATTATAAACATTTGACTTCTGGTATTTGTAATTTAAACTATAAAAAATTGTTTCAGAAAAATTTGTAGCATGCGGCGTGGCCCTTATAACAGAGTTACTGTATTTATAACTTTTTTATTAGGAAAAAAACAGTCATCTGCCATTATTTAAACTGGAGACTACTTGCTTTAAAACTTTAAACAGTATAATTTTTGTTCTGTACAGTCTTGTAGCAACTTTAGGAAAGCTGGTTAATCTCACTGCTGGACTAGGATACCTCAAATGGACATTTTGCTTGCCTTCTCCAGGCATATATAATACCAACCAGAAACAGTAACACTCCAAGTACAAGTTAACATAGAAAATAAAGACAATTGGAAAGACGATGATTAGGAAAGACATTGTTATAAAGGCCTCCATAATTTGTAAAAATAACTTTCAGGAAGGTACCAAGGCTTCATTTTTCATATAGACTTTATCATATATTTTCATGAATCAAAACACTCAAGAAAAAGTACGAATCTGTCAAGTACTTATCCAGACCAAACAAGCTCGTGGTAACTTCAGAGCCCATATCATGGGGCTAAGATTAAATTACTTGGATTGACTGTGTTGATATAATTACTACGCATTAATTATGAAAATGATTCATCTCTATTTCTCTTTGTAGTATATAAACCTTATGTGTTGCTTTTCAAAGTTCCTGTTGTGAAAATTTATGAGATCTTGCCAAAATACAGCCCTGATGTGAAAAGTGATAACTACACAGGAGGCTGTGGTTCTCCACCCCGTGGTGTAATCTGATTTCCCATCAGGACGGCTGGTTACCCAGGTGCCTGGGCATGGGACTAATGAACTCAGGTCATGGGTTTGATCGGAATGTGAACCCTGGCAAAGGATCAGAGCCCGGGCCCCAGTTGGACGTAAGGAAGGCAGGAGGGGATGGGAAGCATGGCTCCACAGCTGAAGGGTGTTCGAAAAACACCCAGTGGTGGTTCAGACTATCACCTTGGTGATTCTGCTTCTACTTAGGATGTAGAAAACTGCAAAAGAACATCACTCCCACCTTAGCAATGAAAACAAGCTGAATAATCTACCAAATCATGACTTTTCTGGAGCCCATCAGAGAGCAGAGGTTATAAGGTCACCAAGTAAACGGAATTTCAAAGAGGGACCAGCTCTTCCAGGAGAGGCCAGATCACCCGCAGCGCGAGGAGGAGGTGGCCCCATACAGAAAAGTGAGAAGGCAGATTCCCAAGGGTCACGTGGGCGAGCATGTCCCTCAGCCGGGAGCCCAGACAGAAAAGGAGCTCCCACCCCCTGACGCAGGAGACTGGAGCCCCTCAGTGCTGGGACAGAGGAGGGCAGCTGCCCCTGGGGACCAGCCCAAAGCCCACCCATGTACCCTCTACCCCTGGAGGTGTAAAAGCAGAACCAGCTGCCTTGGGGGAGCGACAGAAAACTCTCCTCCCCCCAGGACACAGACAACACCCCTTGGTTTCCCAGGGAGGGGAAGAAACGTAGTCTCCTGCCCCTGGGGGAGGAACAGGACACCTTGAAATCATGGATCAGTTAACATAACCCACGTTGCCACTTTTTTACTTATTTATTTAACGATCACTGTCTTTCTAAATTTGAGGCAGCTTAGAATAAAATACAAATAAACAATAAGTTTAATAAACCAAAATCAGAAAAGAAAACACTCTGACTGCAAGGCCTTGTCTCGTTACTGCTATTGAATTCAGTATTTGGTTCTGATTTGGCTGCCAGGGCAAAAAGCTAAGATTAGCGAGTTAAATAATTCTGATTCTAATGTAAGATGCTTATAAATTCCTTAAAATAGACATCTTCCTGGTGGCAGATTCTGAGAGGATCACGTTAGATTTTACACAAGAGACTCTGGGTGATAGACCAGTGTAGCTTATTCCTTCATCAGGTTAGGCCTGGGCTGGATTTGGGGATAAAAAGACATAGAGTCCTGCTTCTTAGGAAGTTTCAATCAAGTCATTAAGAGAATAGGATACGTTCTGGTTACCAAATGAGTGAGTGACCTCTGGTTATAAATGTTGGGACATCAGGCCAGGGCTCTGGCTGGAATGGAAGTCCACACAATCCCAGCACATGGTGGGCTGTTAGGGGCAGTGGCAGCAGAGCGGGATTCCCCTCAAAGTTAAGCTTGCTTTGAATCCATCCAAATATCTCGGCAAGGATTTGTTTGTGGCTGTGGAATTCCTGCCGTGGTGCATGGCAAAGACTGCACCTAGAAACTTTTCCTGGTCCACGTCACCAGTCATTTCTGTAGTTAAAAAACTACTTAGCCGTCCCCATGGGGATATCTGGTTCTGTTCTCCATCCAGGGGATGGAGGGATGTCTGCAGGGATGAATCAGCTGTGAATGTTTCCATGTAAGTTGTGCTCTTGGTGTGAGATAAGGAGATAGCCCTTCAGAGTATCTTACTTGTGGTCCCAGGATTCAGCAGTTCATACTGGAGAATGATATTTAAAAGAGAACAAAGTCAATATTTTGGTTAGGATAAATTTAAAAAACTATATTTTCGTAAGAATGAAATAAAACTTAGCTGCCACAGGATGCTCTATCACAGTTATGGAAACATTTTGTCTTCTCCGTGGTGAATTAGTACTTTGGGAACATTAAGTCTGGTTCTCTCTGTCTGTCTTTGTCTGTCTGTCTGTCTGCCTCTGTCCTTCAACATCTCTGAAGGCCTTGGATGGAGAAACTGCTGCTGTGATTGGAGCTTATCGGTCACTCTTGGAATCTGGTGCCCAGGGAAGTACAGGTGTCCTCTCTCCCTACAAACCATTTTCCAACCCATGAGAAACATTCAGGAAACATCTTGCTCAGTAAATGTCCTTTAAGTTGGCCCTGCAGAGAATCCTTGGGATTCAGTACTCTAGGAATAAAATACCTTATAATAGAATATTTATCCCTAGGTAAACCATCTCTAGCCAGAGCTGTTCTGAACCAGTTCATTATCCCCAGAGGGAGGTGTCTAAAGAAACGTACCACTCGCTGTCACCACTGTGAATCAAGGGCTTTGAGGGTTCATCCAGAAAAAAGGCACCATAACCACGTTTCAGCCTATAGTTACCAATTACCAGCACAGGGACTTATTATCCCATTTCAATACCTAATTTTTTCATAGTACCTCTAGTCATCCAAATAGTTGCTTCCTATTTGAACTCTGAAAGATAATTTTTTGCATTAATCAAAACGTTTTATCACTTCAGAGAGTGAAATTTCTTATGGGCCAACTGTATGAAATGTACTGTGGGAGGAGATGATTCTCTGCAGAGCTTCTGGAACGTCTCCCGGGGTGACCTTATCAGCAAGCTAGTCATCAACAACTCGTTTTGCTTATTTTTAGTTCAAGGAAAATTTCAGAACTTTTACATGAGGTTTTATTCATGCAACTTTTGGCCAGTGAACTCATATGGCTGTTACTTTTTGCTTCCTGGAGGACGAGCTGGTTTTAATTCAGTCAAGTGAATGCAAACATCCAGATGATCCTTGTGCATAAAACGAAGCAGAAGGGTTTATGTTGTTTTTTGCAGTATTCGTTTTTCAAAAGTGGTTTGTAATTCAATTAAGATAGTACTCAAGCCAGTGTCTTAAAAACTGCTTTAGATATTATAGGAAGTATCAATAGTTCTAATAGATATTTGATTTTTTATTTAAAATTAAAGTTATCTGTATACTTTAAAAATTCCTCACTGGGCATATACCCAGAGAAAGCCATAATTCAAAAAGACACACGCACCCCAGTGTTCATTGCCACACTATTTACAATAGCCAGGTCATGGAAGCAAGCTAAATGCCCATCAACAGATGAATGGATAAAGAAGATGTGGTACATATAGACAATGGAAATTACTCAGCCATAAAAAGTAACGAAACTGGGTCATTTGTAGAGATGTGGATGGACGTAGAGACTGTCATACAGAGTGAAGTTAAGTCAGAAAGAGAAAAACAAATATCGTATATTAACATATATATGTGAAATCTAGAAAAATGGTACAGATGAACCGGTTTGCAGGGCAGAAATAGAGACACAGATGTAGAAAGCAAACGTATGGACACCAAGGGAGGCAAGTGGAGTGGGTGGTGGTGATGGTGTGATGAATTGGGAGATTGGGATTGACATATATATACTAATATGTATAAAATGGATAACTAATAAGAACCAGCTGTATAAAAAAATAAAATTCAAAAAAATTAAAATTCCTCAAATTTAACATTGCTCCCTCCATTACTAGCTAAAATCCAGACTTTATTAAAACATGAATTCAAACACATTTTCCCATAATCTCTTCTCCCTGTTCCGTGGTCCCATCCTGAACCCCACGTTGCTTTCACTGTTATGTCCCCTGGGATCCTCAGCTCTGTGACAGTTCCTTAGCCTTTCCTTATTTTCATAACCTTGACAGTTTTGAGGAGTACTGGGCAGGCATTTTTTAGAATGTCCCTGAATTTGGGTTCATCTGATGTCCTCCAAATTGGAGCAGAATGATGGGTTTCTGGCAAGATTATCCCCGAGGAGACGTGTCCCTCCCACATATGGTACTGAGGGCACAGATCTCCACGTGACATTGCTGGCGATGCTCACTTCCACCTGGTTCAGGTGGTGTCAGTCAGGTTTCTCCACTGTAAAGCCTCTGTTTTTCTCTCCCCATTTCTTTATTCTTTGGGAGCAAGTCACTAAGCCCAGCCCACCCTCCGAGGAGGAAATTCAACTCCACTCCCAGCGAGGTGAGTATCTGTGTGTATTGCTTGGAATTCCTATGTATGCAAACCACATCTCTTCCCCTCATTTAATTATTTAGTATTTGTTTATAGAGTTGTGGACTCGTGCACATCGTCTTCACTTTGGGCTGCAGTCCGGTACGCGTTATTCTGTCACTCTGGCTGTCGGGAGCCCTTTCAGGTTGGATCCTGTGTCCCTTGCAGATGCTCCTGCTCGTTTGTTTTCTGAGTACTTTCTCACTTCCTGACGCTACAAGATGCTCCAGGTACATCTTGCATATTTCCTGCCGCAGCCTTAGAACCAGCTCTTATCTCCAAGGATCCCTGGTTTCTTTCATTGCAGGATGGTATTCACAAACCAAGCTCTGGGCCGTGGGTGCGCTCGTAGCTACCGGGTGTCGCGGTCTTTAGAACTTCTCAGCAGGTGGTCATAGTGCTCTCAGTGCTTAGAATTTTTAAAGGTTTTAAATGGACCCTACATAAAACTTCTACTATGATGTCAGCCACACGTGCACATTTCTGATTCCTCTTTCTTATTACTTCGTGCCCCTCTTCTCCCTGCTTTTTCCCTGTTTCCTTCAGAAGCTGTCTTTGCTCCTCTCTCTGCCTTCTGTCCTTCCCACCTTTACTGCTCCTTCAGGAGGTTAGAGAAGGTCCAACCCCGTCATCAGAAGGAAAATAATCTGCTAAAAATGTTTCCTTAGAGGTGCGTGACTGATATTGAAGTGGCTGGTTCTCAGAACTTTATGTGCAATGAGTCACTCACTGAGCTGCTGAAGATACAACACCCAGGCCTCTCACTCCAGGCTGAACGGGAATCTCGTGGGGCAGCGGGTTGCTATGACATCCATATTTGTATAACATAAAGTGTTTTGTGTCTTCATGACTCTATGTGAAGTGAGATCACTCTGGAGGTACAATGATGGGATTAGTCCGTGTGTGTGTGATCTCTACTTTACATACGCATGTACGCACACGTTAGTATACGTACTTTTCAAGCTTCTGAAAAATCAATTCCAGGTGTTGTCTAAGCCAACCATTTGGCTCACGTGCCGGTAGTGCTGCTTCCTCCTCCTTTCTTCCTTCCTCCCCACCTTCCCCATCCATTCTTCTCTTCGCTCTGAATCCTGGGAGACTGATCCCTGTGAACTCCCTTTCTCAGCTTCTTGTCAGCCAGCTTTGGGCCTGGCCAGAGGATGGAGAGCAGGAGGGAAGAGAGCTCAGGATCGTCCTCCCCTGCTCTCTCCCTGTCGGCCCACCATTCAGGTAATAACTGTCCCTCCAAAAATGTAGCCACTGGGCTCTGGTCACCTTCCCTTCTCCTGTCTTCCCATCAAACCGGGGGAACCTGGCTTTTTCCCTAATGATGCTCACCTCGGGGTCTCTTCGCCTCTTTGGTGGAGCCCTTGGGGTGGCCCACAGCTCTGTGAAAGGTCTCTGCATTGATGTGTGTGAAGTGGGGACCCTGGTGAACTGCTGCTTCCCGCAGGGGCTCTGATGCGCACACAAGGGGTCAGGGCTGCCTCTTCTCCCCCCGAGGGCCCGCATGGCTTGTGGGGTCAAAGGAAGAAGACAGAGCCTCACTATTTTACTTAAGGAGTCCAAGCGTCATGATTTGCGAGACACGAAGCAGCCCAGGTTTTACTGAAGGACCCCCTCCCCACATTTTTGTTGTTGTTGTTCAAGGGACATGATTCGGATTTATCGTCCAACTTTATAGTTGCAGTTGACTTCATATCAACTTATAATTCAATCAACTGAGAATCCAGTCTAGCGTTTCTAATGACATTATTTTAGGATAATCTGCTGTAGAGTTTTGGGATTAGGAAACTGGCACAGGACATTATTTCCAAAGGCTTTTGGGGTTGGGAAGCTTCTGGGAAAAGGAGAAAGAGACATGCTGTCTTGGGAAACTCAGCAAAAGTTTACTGAAGAAGTCAACCCTGGCTCAGAGATGTTGGCTTTAAGTTTTTACAGGGTACACCCCAGCATTTCCATGAATTGGTTTATTATATTCCCTTTCTGATTATACTGCCTGCCTGAGATGGGATGGAATTATTTTTATGCATTTCCCCAACTCTGCTGGCAAAGGACAGCTCAGTAAACCCAAACAGATGGGCGCAGAACGCACTGCCAGTCACGGCGGGGCCAGTCTTTTTGTCTTTTGTTTCTCACTTCCACTGCCTATATAAGGCAGTGCACATCTGATCTGTTATTTTGAATTCCAGTGTCTTGGTGGTACGAACACCTTCTTCCTAGCCACCAGGCGACTGCATTTCCCAAGTGGTTCCTACTTGAGCCTTCTCCTTTTCCATGACTCCCTCCAGACTGTCTCTACACTGAATCTTTTTCTTGAAAACTGAGGACAAGAACGGCTGGAGATCCCCAGAGCTTAGACAATCTCCATCACTGAGTAGAAGTAAACTGGAGAATGATCACATGTAGCCAACCTCCCAATATCACCCCTTCTTATGTGACCCACAGCATGGTTTGCCCTGTGTGAAAGCACAGGCTCAGACACTGAAGCTATAAACCTAAACTGGTGACGCACATCTTCGCAAAATAATCTGAGCTCTTTAAAGCCAGCCCTCTGCTTCATAATGTAAACCATTTCCCACTTCTAATATCTTTCTTATTTCTTATTAGCTCTAGAAGGTTGTAATTCCAGAAAATTCCACTAATTTCTGACTACAACGACTCCAAGTATATATGTCTTTTTTCCCCTAATTGAAGCCAGTTTGGATAATTATTTTGTCAATGGAAGCTTCAGGTTTCCACAGTTTTATGGTATCAGAAGCAACCCATCTTGGTGCCAACCCCTTTGTTAATTGGATTGTTTTTGTATGCATCTGTCTTAGCTTTAATATTTATCAAAGTTATACATGCCCTTAGTTTAAGCTAACAAGCTGGTTGTGAGGAACAACAGGCTCCACCCCTTTCTCACCTCATTTTCTACTCTGAGACAGCTGTGTTTACCTGTTTTAGGGTATAATTCTCTAATGGCATGCTTCTATTTCTAGTTTTCAATTGTTCAGCTGTAGGTTATCTTCCTCCTATGAAAGAGGCTTACTTAACTATGTCTCTCCTCCCAGTTCCAAAAATAGCTATGCTGTAAAATAATTAGCAGTATTCAGTATTTACATCATTATGACCATGTAAATGTTATCTGTAGCTGAGCCACGTAGGAAATCATGATTACTCTTCCCTCTCTGTGCAAAGTTTTGTTTTTCTTGGAGTTAATAATCTTTTTCTCCCCCCTTGATTTTTATGTCTTTTTTGCTAATTCAACCACAAACTCTTCACAAATTGTCCAAATCTTCCCCCAGATCACATCAGGCATTCGATCAATTTCATTTTTTTTTTCAGGACAAACCTCTTCTACAACCTCCCAGTTTCCTCTAGTTCAGACTTCTTGTCCTCCAGGCCTGGTCCACAGCTGTCCTCATGGGATCTCTCTTCACCATTTCTTTGCCTGTTCCTGTGCTGATTTCTTATTTCTTTTATTCCTTGTCTTCCTTTATATTGGTGAAACTCATCTTCTGGTAGCTTTCAGTTAAAAAAAAGCTCAGCTTTTTTTTAGCTTTTTGATATAAGCGACAAAAATTTTTTTGAGAACTTGTACATTAAAAAATACCATTATTATGTCCTCACACTTGATTTATAGTTGGGCTTGGTATATAATTCTAGGATGAAAACATTTTCTTTAGAATTTCAAAGGCATTGCTCCATTGCTTTCTGGCTTCCACTTAACTGCATTTTCTTTTCTTCATCTTTAGGAGGTTTTAGGAGCTTCTCTTTGTCCTGGAATTCTGAAAAATTTTGACAACGTGCTCTGATATGATTGTGCTTATTTGCTTGGTTACTTGGTTGGCTTTTCAATACAGAAACTAGTGACTCATAGTTCTGAGCAATCCTCTTGCATTATTTCTTTGATGAGTCCCTGTCCCCGACTTTGACTTTTTATGGAACTCCGACTTTTAAGTTTTAAAGGAAAGGGAAAAGAAGAAAACAGCCTTCTTTCCTCTGGCTGTTTAGATATTCCAAGAAAAAGAAATGGTAAGCAAAAGACATACCTCCAATCAAAGTGAACATAAGAAAATAGGGTCCGCGGAAAAAGTATGTTAATTATTCCAATTCTTTTCCTTTTTTTTGAAGAATAAAATGATTGGGCTGGAATAAAGGTGAAGAGAGATTTTGAGTATCTTTCTCTAACTTTCTATTGAGGGTGCAGAGGAGGGAAGGTCCAAAGGAAGAGGACCACCACCTCCACCTGCATTTGGGGCTTTATAGCTGGATTATGTGTGTCCCAATAGTGGACTTAGGTAGTGCTGGATTAGGTGCATATTGTCAGGGAGGCATTGTCTGTGGTGAACTTGTTAGATCTTTGAGCTCAGTAATCACCTTGACCTGGGGTAAAACATGAAGAGATGCAGCTTACTTAACATGTGAACAGATAGAGTTGGAAAAGGGGGGATAGATGAGTGAGGGGAGAGTGATCACAATTTAGTCTCATTCATATTTTCCTTTCAATGTTTAAGATGTTGAGTATGGTCTGCATCCTCCCGGACACACACACACCTTCATACACACTGATGGTTTCACATACCCAACATCAAAGGACCTGAACAAAACTTGACACACACACACCATACAACACTCTATATGCTGGTCTCTATTGCTAGTTACCGTTTTATTAATTTGTCCCGTGTAACTCAGGAAGGTCGCTGTTTTATACCCCCCTGAAGTTCTGCATCCTGCCTAGCACGTGAACATTTGTAGCTGGTGGGGATCTCACATGCGCCTCCTTATATCTGAGAGAAAGCAGGCCCCAGGGCTCATGAACAGACCCAGGAGAACATCAGTCTCCAACTTCTCAGGCTCACAACTGGCTTTCTCTTAGAATTCAGTTTCAAACTGGATGAATAACACTTTTAAGTAAAAAGAGGATTCTAAAAAAAATGAGCAAACCAAGACTGTTATTAGGAAGACTGTGCAACAGAACTGAATACGATGGAGTTGGCCCAAAGGCAACACATTCCCTTTTCTTGTCTGCTTGGCGGCATGCGCCCTCAATGGGTTTATTATTATTACCAACGTAGCACTTTACTTGAAAGGGAGTCCATGTCTAAAGTTTCTGGTTACCCAACAAAATGACACTGAAATATTCCCAGGCACTTGGTAGCAACCTCGGTGCTGAGTGTGTTGGTGACTAAACCAACTGCAAGGCCCTCAGCTTGCAGCTTTAAGGCCCCGGATCCACCCTAACACTTCCCATCTCGACAACTTCCTGCTATTTGTTTTTCACAGTTGACAGTCTCTCGTCGGCCACCCTATCAGTCTGGGGCCAGGTTAAGAAGGCTGCTTCACGAGGCTCAGAACCCAAGCATACAGATGAGTACTTTGGCATCGTTCTTACACAAACAGATGAAGACAGCTGAGAACATTATCAACTTCACTTGTCATCTCGTTTTCTAGGGCACTTGCTTCCCTGAAAATTATTTATGTTTGATCTGTTAATCCATGGCAACCACTTAGCATAGCTGTACCAAATGTTGTTCCCGGGATGGTCAGTTGCTTATTCTCCTTTACACCGTTCTATTCTGGGAGCGCTGCACACTTCTGACTATGCTCAGCTGAGCTCTTGCCTCCATCAACTTACCAATGGCGGCTTGTAAAAGAGTGTGCAACTTGGCCTTGGTCTTTAGGAGAAAAAAAAAATCTGCTCATTTACCCAATGGCATCATTACTCATATTTAAATTTTAAAAGATTAAAAATAGGAATTTATATTCTGCATCAATGAATCTAAATGTTTAAAAATATTTTAATTTTTATGTGTTGATTAAAAAAATCAAATAGCATAGAAAAGCATAAATGATAAACAACAGACTCCATTTCACTTTCTCACCATGCCCCACTGTTCCTAGATGATTCTTGAAAACATCTATTTTTACTCCTGTTGGTTACATAACATTAACCTAACATTTTCTAAATAATGTGCTTTTGCATCTGTTCTTTGACCCATCAATTTTTTTTTAAACATCTTTATTGGAGTATAATTGCTTCACAATGTGTGTTAGTTTCTGCTGTATAACAAAGTGAATCAGATATACATATACATATATCCCCATATCTCCTCCCTCTTGCATCTCCCTCCCACCTTCCCTATCCCACCCCTCTAGGTGGTCACAAAGCACCGAGCTGATCTCCCTGTGCTATGCAGCTGCTTCCCACTAGCTATCTATTTTACATTTGGTAGTGTATATATGTCCATGCCACTCTCTCACTTCGTCCCAGCTTACCCTTCCCTCTCCCCGTGTCCTCAAGTCCATTCTGTATGTCTTCGTCTTTATTCCTGTCCTGCCCCTAGGTTCATCAGAACCTTTTTTTTTTTTTTTAGATTCCATATCTATGTGTTAGCATATGGTATTTGTTTTTCTCTTTCTGACTTACTTCACTCTGTATGACAGACTCTAGGTCCATCCACCTCACTACAAATAACTCAATTTCGTTTCTTTTTATGGCTGAGTAATATTCCATTGTATATATATGCCACATTTTCTTTATCCATTCACCTGTTGATGGTCACTTAGGTTGCTTCCATGTCCTGGCTATTGTAAATAGAGCTGCAATGAACATTGTGGTACATGACTCTTTTTAAATTATGGTTTTCTCAGGGTATATGCCCAGTAGTGGGATTGCTGGGTTGTATGGTAGTGCTATTTTTAGTTTTTTAAGGAACCTCCATACTCTTCTCCATAGTGGCTGTATCAATTTACAATCCCACCAACAGTGCAAGAGGCTTCCCTTTTCTCCACACCCTCTCCAGCATTTATTGTTTGTAGACTTTCTGATGATGGCCATTCTCACTGGTGTTAGGTGATACCCTCATTGTAGTTTTTGATTTGCATTTCTTTAATGAGTAGTGATGTTGAGCATCCTTTCATGTGTTTGTTGGCAATCTGTGTATCTTCTTTGGAGAAATGTCTGTTTAGGTCTTCTGCCCATTTTTGGATTGGGTTGTTTGTTTTTCTGATTTTGAGCTGCATGAGCTGCTTGCAAATTTTGGAGATTAATCCTTTGTCAGTTGCTTCATTTGCAAATATTTTCTCCCATTCTGAGGGTTGTCTTTTCATCTTGTTTATGTTTTCCTTTGCTGTGCAAAAGCTTTTAAGTTTCATTAGGTCCCATTTGTTTATTTTTGTTTTTATTTCCATTTCTCTAAGAGGTGGATCAAAAAGGATCTTGCTGTGATTTATGTCACAGAGTATTCTGCCTATGTTTTCCTCTAAGTGTTTGATAGTGTCTGGCCTTACATTTAGGTCTTTAATCCATTTTGAGTTTATTTTTGTGTATGGTGTTAAGGAGTGTTCTAATTTCATTCTTTTACATGAGGATGTCCAGTTTTCCCAGCACCACTTATTGAAGAGGCTGTCTTTTCTCCATTGTATATTCTTGCCTCCTTTATCAAAAATATGCACTTGGGTTTATATCTGGGCTTTCTATCCTATTCCACTGATCTATATTTCTGTTTTTGTGCCAGTACCATGCTCTCTTGATTACTGTAGCTTTGTAGTATAGTCTGAAGTCCAGAAGCCTGATTCCTCCAGCTCCGTTTTTCTTTCTCAAGGTGGTTTTGGCTATTCAGGGTCTTTTGTGTTTCCATACAAATTGTGAATTTTTTTGTTCTAGTTCTGTAAAAATGCCATTGGTAGTTTGATAGGGATTGCATTGCATCTGTAGATTGCTTTGGGTAGTATAGTCATTTTCACAATGTTGATTCTTCCAATCCAAGAACATGGTATATCTCTCCATCTGTTTGTATCATCTTTAATTTCTTTCGTCAGTGTCTTATAGTTTTCTGCATACAGGTCTTTTGTCTCCTTAGGTAGGTTTATTCCTAGGTATTTTATTCATTTTGTTGCAGTGGTAAATGGCAGTGTTTCCTTAATTTCCCTTTCAGATTTTTCATCATTAGTGTATAGGAATGCAAGAGGTTTCTGTGCATTAATTTTGTATTAATGAGTTTTTACCAAATTCATTGATTAGCTCCGTTAGTTTTCTGGTAGCATCTTCAGGATTCTCTATGTATAGTATCATGTCATCTGCAAACAGTGACAGCTTTACTTCTTTTCCAATTTGTATTCCTTTTATTTCCTTTTCTTCTCTGATTGCTGTGGCTAAAATTTCCAATAATCTGTCAATTTTTAACAGTTCTTTTTTAAACACAGCTTTACTGATGTATAATGTATGTGTAAAATTCACTTATTTAAGTGTACAATGAAATGAATTATAGTAAATTTACAGAGTTGTGTAAGCATCACTACAATCCAATTTTAGAACACTTCTATCACTCCAAAATGGTCCTCCTGGCCATTTGCAGTTACCCCACATTATCAGTCCCAGCCCTGGGCAATCCTCATTCTATCTTCTGTCTCTACAGATTATTCACCTCTTGTGGACATTTCACAGAAATGCAAGAGACCAATACATTTAAAACAATATTTATTTACTTCCTGATACAAAAGATAAAGACTTATCTCACTTATAGAACTGCCTTTCCCCATTTCCATTTCTCTAAATTTTTAACAATTTTTTGACAATTCAAAAAATTTTTATGTTGGTTATTATTGTCATATTAAGCAACATAGTCTATTTCTTTGTTTCATCAACATTTGTTAATGTTTTTGACTCCCTTGTGCCATATAAAATGCCTTACAATCTTCCCTCTTTTTCCTTAGCCTTGTTCACTGGTAACTTCTGACAGTTATGACTTTATTAAGGCTGATAATATTTTACCTTTCATTCTGCAACTATAATTAAGTCTTCAATGTCTGCAGGTTGATTCTAAAAGTAGAAAGCCAAGGGCAGCCTTTATTAATTTGTAAACACTGCTCCTGCAGCGCTGGGTGGATTTCCTGGTTAACATCCTCCTCTCTAAGTGTCCAGTGCAGAACTGCGGTGGTGTCCAAGAGGAATGGGCCTCACGACAGTCAAATGAACCCCTTTTCTGTACTTTCAGTAGATGCTCAAAGCTCACACAGTACAAGTGTCACATCTGAGTCAGTCTTCACATCTTTCCATTTTCCCCTCCTTAGGTTTTAAATTATTTTTATACTTCTTGTTGGAAAAGGAATAATATAACTTCACTGTAACCTAAAATTTATCTGCCTGTCACACTAACTGCATGAAGTCCTCCTTTTCCCAGAGTCCTTAATTGTTCTAATTTTAATTGAGGTTTTTCTGGGACAAAATCATGTGCCATCATCTGGAGTCTTCCACCCCATCTGGACCTTCAGTAGCCTCTACAGTGAGTCTGCTTGGCTTTCTCCTTCAGTTGACTATATTCTCCAGTAAATTCTGGAGAAAAAAGATGTGACAGGTGAACTTCCAGTATCACTTAAAATGCATTTACTTCCCTTGCATAGTTTATTGTTTGTCTGGGCCAATTATTAAAGTTTCAAAATAATTTTTCCTCTGCATTTGAAGGCATTGCTTCAGTATTTTCTAACGTATGTGTGGCTGATGAGAAAAACCTGATGCCAGCTGAAATCTTCTCCTTGGTTGATGGTCTGTTTTCTCCTCTTTGGAATATTGCTAGGTCTCCTATTATTATTACTGTTCTGAAATTTCACAAGGATGAGTCTCAAGCCTTTTAATTTCTTTTGTCCTGCTTGGAATTCTATGGTCCCATTTACTCTGAACATTTTTGGTTCTGAGTAAAGTTTTGTCCTCTTCACACTTTAAAAGAATGATCTCCTACCCTTCATTTTATGGTATCTCTTCTTAGAACTCCTGCTAGTCAAATATTAGATGTCCTGGACTGCCTACTTCTCTTAATTCTTTTTAAATACTTTCCCATCTCATTCATCATTTAATCCCTCCCACCACCACCACCACCCCGCCCCTTGGTGTAAGTTATTTTAACTTTGAAATTTTCTTTTGAAAAAAAATTTTTTGACAATCATATTTTTCATTTCCAAATGCTTATCTTTTTCAAGATATTATGTTCTTGTTTTTATGTTTCAAAAGGAAACTTACTTGAATCCAAGAAATTCTTTAATACCTCTTGTTGAATCTTTAATGATTCAGTTTACCTTTCTTCTAAAGTTCTCTTCTGTTCTTTGAATCTTTTTTTTTTTTTTTACTCCAGAGTCACTTGCTCTGTTTACTTTCTTTGGGTGTTTTTATTTATTTTTTTAATCTTTATTGAATTTGTTACAATACTGCTTCTATTTTATGTTTTGGGTTTTTGGCCAGGAGGCATGTGGGACCTTAGCTCCCCGACCACAGATCGAACCTTACACCTCCTGCATTGGAAGAAGTCCTAACCACTGGATTGCCCGGGAAATCTCTCTTTGGGTGTTTTAAATTTTCCTCCTGTGGTAATTCTCATTCATTGAATGCACGTATGAATCAATAAATGAGTGAATGAAGCAGGTGACTGTTCTGGGTAGGTGGTGAGGGATTCCCTGGCTGTGGCTTGATGGGTCCATTTTCCTCCCAGGACCCTCTGTGGAAGAGGAAGTTGGAGTTTCACACGTGTGAGGGCTTTGCTCAGGGAAGAGCTCCTAGGTGGGCTCCTTCACTGGTGCTGGTCTGCAAACCATTGGCTACTGGTCCACAATGAGACAAGTAGGGAAATTCAGAATGCTCAAATACATAATTTTGTAGCATTTTAACACAATGCTGAGAAACCCAAGCTGGCATGTTTAATATGGTTTTGCATTTAAGGTTTGTATAGGAGTATATTTTGATGACTCAGCTATAGGACAGGAAAATATTTTACTCACAATAAAGAAATTATGACAGAATGTAGATCAGTGCACTACTAATTTCTTTTTTTTTAAGAAATGTACTTTGTTTTGTAAACTTTCTCCTCCTTATCTTCCCCCCCTAGTTTTACTGAGATATAATTGACATATAGCACTGCATAGGTTTAAGGTATACAGCAAAATATATGTATATTTCACTTGACTTATGTATATTGTGAAATGGTTACCACAATAAATTCAGTTAACATCCATCACCTCATATTGATACAAAAAATTTTTTTTTCCGTGTGATGAGACCTCTTAGGATCTACTCTCTTAAGAACTTTTAAATATATTATAAAGCAGTGCTAACCATAGTCATCATGTTGTACATCACATCCTCATGACTTATTTGTCTTATAACTGGGAGTATGTACCTTTTGACCACCTTCGTCCAGTTCCCCTACCCTCCACCCCCCGCCTCTAGTGACCACAAATCTGATCTCTTCCATACTGTTCTCCACAGTGGCTATACCAATTTACATTCCCACCAACAGTGCACAAGGGTTCCCTTTTCTCCACATCTTCACCAGCATTTGTTATGCTTTGTCTTTTTGATGATGGCCATTCTAACAGGGTGAAGTAGTATCTCATTGTGGGGTTTGATTTGCATTTCCATAGTGATTAGTGATATTGAGCACCTTTTCATAGATGTGTTGGCCATTCGTATAACTTTGGGAAAATGTCTATTCAGGTCCTTCATCCATATTTTTTATGGATGCTTTAATTCAGTGTACTTTCTCATCAGCATGTTTCATCAGCCTTTTTATTTTAAATTCAATTTCCATGTCAGACATGACATTGTAGTACCTGATGAGGTGTGGGCTGTCCCATGTGTCCTCCTCTATGAAGGGGGTATGAGCAGCTGTGGCATACTGTTGCCATGGTGGCACCCCCAGAAAGCCTCATCATAGGCCATCCCAAAGGAGTTGTCCACACTCGGCATTGCCTGGTCTTTGGCTCCTGGAAGTTCCCTTTTGGAAATCATGTCTGGATCCAGGGCCTTGCTGACTTCCACAGTGGAGAAGGACTGCCACTGCACTGAGAGGTCAGCAGTGAAACCTGTGGCTGAGTCCTACAGGACAAGGTCCTCCAGCACTGCCAGTCTGTGGTCAGCTGCTTCACCAGTTTGTAGGCACTTACAGGTATGCCAGGTAGTCCTCAGGACAGCAGCCAACCTGCTGCTCAGGGCTTCCATTTTGTTGGCCCAGCTCTTAATCTTGGAGAGCTTGGTAATTTGTAAATTATAAATGTAAGAAATTTATATAATTATTAAAATGTACATATTCATATAAATTAATGTATTATATGTATTATAAATGAATTATAAAAATCTATAAATTATAACATAAATAATTATAAATAAACTGAATATACATGACATTAATACATGTTTATCAAATATGTGTGGCATGTATTATTCACACAAAGTTTATATAATTTGCTTCTTTGTGTAAAGAGGTGTATTGCGGGCTTCCCTGGTGGCGCAGTGGTTGAGAGTCCACCTGCTGATGCAGGGGACACGGGTTCGTGCCCCGGTCCAGGAAGATCCCACACACCACGGAGCAGCTGGGCCCGTGAGCCATGGCCGCTGAGCCTGCGCGTCCGGAGCCTGTGCTCTGCAACGGGAGAGGCCACAACAGTGAGAGGCCTGCATACCGCAAAAAAAAAAAAAAGAGGTGTATTGCTGTCTTTTTCTCCTTGTAGGTCTCTTAGTATTTGCTTTATGTATTTAGGTGCTCCTATACTGGGTGCATAAATATTTACAAATAAATATATATACTTGTATAATATACTTATATTACGTGTAGATGACACATTCAAATTATTGTGTAATTTATTATTATAAAAGCTCTCCCCTCTAGTTGACCTTGAGGTTCTGTGCCAGCAGGAAGTGAAGGCTAAGGCAGAGCTCTAAGCTGCCTGTCTGAGGGTTAAAGGTATTATCCCACATGCACATGCAGCACCCCAGCCCCCCACAAAGATTCAGAGGTTTATCGCCTTCAGATGTTTAAGGAACTCTCTCTCCAAGGTGGTTCAACATAAAAAATCCATCAGTGTGATACACCACATTAATAGAATAAAGGGAAAGAGCCCATGTGATCAACTCAATTAATTCAGAAAAAGCATTTGACATTTATGATTAAAACCCTTCAACAAACTAGGTACTGAAGGGAACTTCCTCAACGTGATAAAGTGCATCTACAAAAAATCCACAACTGACATATTACTTAATAGTGAAAGACTGAAAGCTTTCCCCCTTAAGTTCAGGAACAAGACATTGTACTGCAAATTCTAGCCAGGACAACTGGGTAAGAAAATAAAATAAAAGGCTTCCAGACTGGAAAGGAAAAAGTGAAACTGTCTCTATTTGCAGATGACAGACATTATATACAGAAAACCCTGAAGATTCCACATTATTAGAGTTAATAAATGAGTTCAGGAAGTATGTAGTATACAAGACCATAGATAAAAATCAATTGTGTCATACAATAACAATGAACAGCCCAAAATTGAAATTAAGAAAACAATTCCATTTAAAATAGAATAAAATACTTAGGAATAAATTTAATAAAAGAAGTGCAAGACTTATACATGAAAACTAAAAAACATTGCTGAAAGAAACTGAAGAAGACCTAAATAAATATAAAGGCATCTCACGTTTGTGTAGTGAAAGGCTTAATGTTGTTAGGATGGGAACGCTACCCAAATTGATCTACAGTTCAGTGCAATCACTATCAAAATTTCTGCTACTGTGTTTGCAGAAATCGACAAGTTGATCCTAAAATTCAGACAGAAATGCCAGGGACATAGAACAGCCAAAACAATTTCGAAAAAGAACAAACTTGGTGGATTCACACTTCCTAATTTCAAAATGTACTACAAAGCTACAGTAATCCACACAGGTGACACTGAAATAAGAACAGACATATAGAACAGTGAGTAGAACTGAGAGTCCAGAAATAAACCCATGCATTTATGGTCAATTGATTTTTTTGAGAAAGGGTGCCAAGACTATTCAATGGAGAAAAGAATAGTTTCTTTTTAACAAATGATGCCAGGACAACTGATTAACCACATGCAAAAAGAATGAATTTGGACCCCTGCCTCACAACATATTTAAACATTATGTCAAAATGGATAAAATATCTACATTCAAGAGCTAAAACTATAACAATTTTAGAAGAAAACATGTACGTAAGTCTTTATGACCTTGGGTTAGGCAATAGTTTCTTGGAGATGACCCCCAAAGCACAAGTAAGCAAAGAAAAAATTAGACAAATTGAATTTCATCAACACCGGAAACTTTTGTGCATCAAAGGAAACTATAAAGAGAGTGAAAAGACAACCCATAGAATGGGAAAAGAGGTTCTAAATCATGTACCTGATAAGGGTCTAGTATCCAGAATATATAAAAAATTTCTTACAACTCAATAAGAAGATGACAAATAATTCAGGTTTAAAATGGGCAAATGATTTGAATACACATTCCTCCAAAGGAGACATACAAATGGACAATAAACATATGAAAAGATGCTCAATATCATTAGGGAAATGCAAATCAAATCAAATCTACAATGATTTATCATTTCACACACACTAAAAACAACAGCTACATCCCATTATAATAATTATTACTTAAAAGGGGAAACAACAGGTGTTGGCGAGGATATGGAGAAACTGAAACCCTCATATACTGCTGGTGGGAATGTAAAACAGGCAACCATTGTGGAAAACAGTAGTTCCTGAAAAAGTCAGAAAGTTACTACATAACCTGGCAATTCCATTCCTAGGGATATACCCAAGAGAACTGGAAACATATTTTGACACAAAAGCTTGTATGTTAATGTTAAGAGCAACATTGTTCATAAGAGCCAAAAAGTGGAAACAACTCAATTGCCCATTAACAGATGAACAGATAAACAAATTGTGATCCCTCCATACAACAGAATGTTATGCAGCCATAAATGGAATGAAGCACTGATACACGTTACAACATGGATGAACCTTAAAAACATGATGCTAAGTGACAGAAGCCAGACAAAAAAGGCCACTTATTATATTACCCCACTCATATGAAATGTCCATAATAGGCAAATCCATAAAGACAGAAAGGTGACTAGCAGTTGCCAGAGGCTGGGCTAGGGGAGTTTGGGAAATGACCACTAACAAGTATAAAGTTTCCATTTGGGGGGATGAAAATGTTCTGGAATTGGATAGTGGTGGTAGTTGCACAACTCTGTGAATATACTAAAAACCACTGAATTGTACACTTTAAAATGGAAAGTTTTTGGGTGTGTACATTTTATTTCAAAAAATAAAGAAAAAGTACATGGAAACAGTTTAGGTATGTATTATCCTTTGTGAATAGCACTGTTGATAATCCAACATGGATTAAATACATTTAAAAGCAAGAATCAGGCTCACTTTTTACAATAAAAACTTTCAATATTTTTATATGTGATGTCCAGCCAATGCTTATAGGCTTAAAGTGTGGACAATCACTATTTCTTTTACAACCTCTAGTTACAACCACAGAATGACAAAAACTACATGCTCACTATCAATAAATATGTACCATTTTTGTAATTCTTTTCCCCCTATTTTGTTTGTTCTGATTACATTGATTGAAATGCAATCTTGTGTGTCTCTTGGATCTAATGATAAAACGTTTGGGCTTGTACTTGGCATGTCTTTGTCTTTACATTTTTATCTTTTCTAGTAATTCATTTCCACTGTATTCTAAAAAGTAACAGTCTGCAATGGATTAAAAAATTGTAAAAAGGAACTGGTCCTTCACCACAGGTGGCTCAACTGGGTTAGTCAATCCCCACTCCGTGATGCCAGAAGGAGCCTCTGTAACGAAGCATCTAGGACAGAAGATTTACATCTTCCTAGGTAAATTGGTACAGTCTCTTTTACAAAAACCTCCTTTAGGGACTTCCCCGGTGGCACAGTAGTTAAGAATCCGCCTGCCAATGCAGGGGACACGGGTTCAACCGCGGGTCCGGGAAGATACCACATGTCACAGGGCAACTAAGCCCATGTGCCACAACTATTGAGCCTGCGATCTAGAGCCCACGAGCCACCACTACTGAAGTCCACGCACCTAAGAGCCCATGCTCTGCAACAAGAGAAGCCACCGCAATGAGAATCCCACGCACAGCAACAAAGAGTAGACCCCACTCGCCGCAACTAGAGAAAGCCCGCGCACAGCAACAGAGACCCAATGCAGCCAAAAATAAATAAATACGAAAATAAGTTTATTAAAAAAAACAAAAAAACCCACCTCCTTTACCACTATTTTTAATAGTGGCAATGTTGGCCTTCCACATGCTCAGGAGGGGGTGGGGAGGGGGTGGAAGAGAGGTGACAACACAGCAGCCACAAAGACACACAGCCCATCATCCCCTTTGCTCTTCTACCTTCTCCTTCACTTACGCCCACTATACCTCGCATTTCTGAGGCCTGAGATTCTCCAGGCCTCCACAGGGGAGACTCCACAGGGTCCCCAGTATTATATTCTGGGCTCCAGCTTCCTTTGCTGCCCTGTCCATCTGCTTTCTGTCCTCTGGGCATGTGTTCAAATGTCTTGTCTACTGAAATCCCTCTCATTTACTTTCTCTGTTGTATGGGTCTATTCCCCTTTGTGCTGTTACACTGTCACTTCCCAGGGCTCTCAGGAGGGATGGGAGGTGAACACACCTGTTCAGTATGATCCTGAACTTGATCAACTTGAGGTTTGGATCCTCAAATCACACACAAATTCTAACAGCCAAGATAGAAAATGGTATGATATAACATCTCTCAAGTTTTTGAACTAAGATTTTTTTTTCTTTTATTTATGTTACTTATTTTATTTTTGGCTGTGTTGGGTCTTCGTTGCTGCATGCAGGCTTTCTCTAGTTGCGTTGAGCGGGGACTACTCTTCGTTGCGGTGCACGGGCTTCTCACTGTGGTGGTTTCTCTCGTTGCAGAGCACGGGCTCTAGGCTTCAGTAGTTGTGGTGCGTGGGCTCAGTAGTTGTGGCTCGTGGGCTCTAGAGCGCAGGCTCAGTACTTGTGGCACTCAGGCTTAGTTGCTCTGTGGCATGTGGGATCTTCCCGGACCAGGGCTCGAATCCATGTCCCCTGCATTGGCAGGTGGATTCTTAACCACTGCACCACCAAGGGAGCCCTGAACTATTATCCAAATAATTTAAGAAGAAATTTACCAGTTTTACCTCAAATATATAAATATGTTAGATTAAAAATCTACCTTGATGTAAATATTTGGATTAACTCATTTGAGGCTCACTTGGCTAATAATGACATCATCATTGTTCTCTTTCTCACCTGAAAGAGCCACAACTGATATTATAAAGTTGTCTCTCTCTATATTTCATTCACTCAACAAATATGTGTGAGTGCCTAACCACAAATAATACTGAGCAGCTTTCATGTGCTTATTTTTTATCCATAGTATATTTTTTGGTTCAAGTTTTTTGTCCAATTTTTATTGGATTGTTTGTCTTCTTTCTATGGAGTTGTAAAGTTCTCTACCGAGTCATGGAGTTCTTTGAGCTGCAAGTCTTTATCAGATATATGATTTGCAAATATTTTTCTCAGCCTGAGACTTATCTTTGTATTTGCTTAATGATGTGTTTTGAAAAGCAAGTGTTTTAGATTTTAACAAAATCCAATTTACCGATTTCTCTCTTTTGAATTTTGTCTTGGTGTCATATCTAAGATATGTTTGTGTAATTCAAGGCCACAATGATTTTCTCCTATATTTCTATGTTTTCTTTTTGAAATTTTATAGACTTAGTGCTTAGCATTTAGATCTATGGCCAATTTTGAGTTAATATTTGTGTATGGTATGGGGTAAGGGAGTAAGTTCATATATATATTTTGCAGGTGAATATCCAATTGTTCCAGCATCATTTGTTGAAAAGACTATCCTTTCCCCATTGAAAGTAAACACTGATTCATCTGTAACCTGCTTGGGACCAGCTAACTGACAGAGTCCAACAGGCACACCAGTGACAATGGTACCGGAAGCCAGTTGCTCTGCCTTCATCTTACTTCACTCTTACATCAAACTTAGTAAGGCAAAGCAGATAATATAACCACTACTTTAAACACAGATGAAACTGAGACTTCGGAAGGTTGAGTGGCATAGCCTCTTAACTCCAGTCATTTTGTTATTTCAATTGGTAACAGAGTCTAAAGAGCAACAAATAAAACAATGGTTAACATGAAAGAAAAGAAATACGAGCTCATTAACTAATCAGGAGTTCTTATTTCCAAAGAGTAAATCTGATTACTTTGCTGCCTGTTTAAAAAACCTTCAATGGCTTCCTTATGCCTAAAGAAGAAAAAAAAAAATCCAAATTCCTTTGGGTAGCATAAGAGGTCCTTTGTGCGCCATGAGATCTGGACTCTCATTACCTCTCCAGCCGTACTTTTCAAAGCCCCTCTCGTGCTCCTTCTACCCAGTCTGAAATTCTGAAATTCTGCAAATGCTCTGGCTTTTTTGTGCCCATGCCTTGGCCCAAGTTAATTGCTTTCTCTGAAAGGTCCATCTTCCAAAACTCTCTTTCCCTCCGTCCAACTCTATTGACCAACTTATTCTGAAAGACCGATTTAGTTCAAAGGCCACCCCTCTGGGACCTTCCTTCCTTCTTGCTTTCAGAGATCCCCTATAAAACAGTGACCACCCAAAGGGCAGGACCATTTGTTAACATCCTCACCACACTGCCCAGAACCAGGCCACCGTCAGTGTGAAATAAAGGCCTGCTGAGCGAATGAGGGCCAGTTATTGTCAGTCCTGAGCTCTCATATTTGAAATATGTGAAATGTACAAAGTTGAAACGCGTTATAATTCCCGAGAGGGCTGATAGGACTGCAGCAGATCTGTCAGTTGAACCCAAGGTACTACCTAGTAAATTTCACCTCCGCTGCTGCCCAGTCTCTGTCCCCTGGCTCATCAAGGGGTCTCAGTGGGATGGGGGAGCTGATGAAGCTGGCACCCTGCTGCCATCAACATGTTGTTTCAGTAATTCCAAAACTTACTCCTTTCCTCAACAGTAGTCATAAAATTTTGAAAAAATACATTAAGAAGGAAGTAGGGATTTCTTCTTTCGTTGGTTGTTACATTTTTGATGAGGCAAAAGTTCAAACAGGACCATAATTATAAAGAATGTACCTGTCAGCCTCATGTCTAATCAGGTTGTACCCATGAATCGGCCAGCGTCCCAGCTGTGAGAGAAGGCTGGGCTGGAATCCCTCTGACAGATTCACATCCTGGTGCTCATCTACATACCTGGCTGGGAGCAGGATTGATGCTGATGAGAAACGTGCCTGGTTCTCTGCACAAAAGTTGATGCTGGAGTGGAAGGTCGCCAAGGGAGGATTGAGAGCGGGAACGCAAGCCTGTACTCAGGAATCCCAGTGTGAGCTGATGAGCTCAGAGCCGACCGGGTTTTGTGCAGTTCCCAGTGTATGATTCATGGGCAGGATTTTCCTGTTCTTACAAGGAGCCACAGTGAAACTTGGGGAGAGATTTGGATCTGGATAAATATTTGTCAGATTGGAGAAGGGCCGAGAGCAGCAGGGCTCTCAGATATTTCTCATTCTCTCAGGCATGAGGAATGATTGCACAGGTAAAGACCCTGAATCCTTCCCGGACCACCCCTTCCCACCATGGTCCCTCCTTCGTTGAACTTGCACTTGGGGATCTGACACATATTCGTACTTACTAGTCCTCTAACTGTATCACATGTCTCAGTTTCTCCTCTCCAACAAGACTGTGATATTTGTGAGAATAGAAGAAATTATCTTTTTTTTTGTAGCTCAGGGCGATATTAGACACATTAGAAACTGATACACGGGTGTTAATTGATTAATTTATTACAAATGCTTAAAAGATTAATGACTATCATTTAAAAATAAAACCAAACTGAAAACTTCTCTCAGTTAGTGAACACTTTCCACAGATTTTTTTTTTGAAGGAGTGGGGAGTCAGTGGGCGTGCTGAGTTTTCAATTAGATATTTTGCTGCCAAGAAGAGAAACTTAGAGTATAGGAAAAAACAAAACCTGAAGCCGAACAAAGCTGGTATTTTTCAAGGGCTCACGTAATTTCAAAACCACAGCATTTTGCATTGCTTTTTACCTTAAAAAAAGAGAGCAATGCACATCTGCTCAAAATTCAATCCAGAGCTGAAATGATGAAATAAAGCAGTGTCACACATGTACCGCTGAGATGTCCCCTGTTGGTTCCCGGAGCTGCCAGTGGACGCACTTAGACAGCCTGGTGGGGGTGCCTCAGTGCCTGCCAAGGGGCCAGACACAGGGCCCAGGAGAAGCATTTATAATTTCAAATTAGAGAGGTTGAATTCTTGCAAGACCCTGTTTTGACCAATCCCATCTGAGTTTATATAGGAACAAGCTGTCTTCAGCATTCATACCTGGCTCCAGGCACAAGGATGTAGAAGAAACAGCCACCTTAATTCCACGCCTCCATGTGCTGGAATTCTGAGTTTTTCTTCACAAGTTCACTTAGGCTGGCCCAGCCATTCTCAGGATTAACTTTACTGGTTGTGCTGGAATATCAATTCTTACCACCTTCAATTTGTGCAAAAACTCTTATGGAGGATATTGTCCATCATTCCTTCACTTAAAGCCATTGTATGAATCCTTACATACACCAATTAGTTTTAGATTTGGTTTCAAGGAAGAATAATTTTTTTAAAAATCATGTTTTCTGTCTGCTGCGGTTATTACATATTTCTCGTTTCCACTTTTGCCTTGGCCTCTAGGAAGCTCAGAGTCATGTTTCATACTCAGTTATAGAAACTATGTTACATGTTAGCATTACTGTATTTACTGTATGTTTTCCTCTTGATCCTTAGCTCCCATCTCATTCTTCTTTTATTAGGTTTATCATACTTTTTTTTAACATTTTTATTGGAATATAATTGCTTCACAATGTTAGTTTCTGCTTTATAACAAAGTGAATCAGTTATACATGTACATATATCCCCATATCTCCTCCCTCTTTAGTCTCCCTCCCACCTTCCCTATCCCACCCTTCTATCTGGTCACAAAGCACCGAGCTGATCTCCCTGTGCTATGCAACTGCTTCCCACTAGCGATCTATTTAACATTAGGTAGTGTATATATGTCCATATATACACTACCACTCTCTCACTTTGTCCCAGCTAACCCTACCCTCTCCCAGTGTCAAGTCCATTCTCTAGTAGGTCTGCATTTTTATTCCTGTCTTGCCCCTGGGTTCTTCCTGACCTTTTTTTTTTTTAAAATTTAGATTCCATATGTATGTGTTAGCATATGGTATTTGTTTTTCTCTTTCTGACTTACTTCACTCTGTATGACAGACTCTAGGTCCATCCACCTCACTACAAATAACTCAATTTCGTTTCTTTTTATGGCTGAGTAATATTCCATTGTATATATGTGCCACACCTTCTTAATCCATTCATCTGTCGATGGACACTTAGGTTGCTTCCATGTCCTGGCTATTGTAAATAGTGCTGCAATGAACATTGTGGTGCATGTCTCTTTTTGAATTATGGTTTCCTCCAGGCATATTCCCAGTAGTGGGATTGCTGGGTTGTACTGTAGTTTTATTTTCAGTTTTTTGAGGAACCTCCATACTGTTCTCCATAGTGGCTGCATCAATTTACATTCCCACCAACAGTGCAAGAAGGTGCCCTTTCCTCCACACCCTCTCCAACATTTATTTTTTGTAGATTTTTTGATGATGGCCATTCTGAGCAGTGTGAGATGATATCTCATTGTAGTTTTGATTTGCATTTCTTTAATGAGTAGTGATGTTGAGCATTCTTTCATGTGTTTGTTGGCAGTCTGTATATCTTCTTTGGAAAAATGTTTATTTAGGTCTTCTGCCCATTTTGGGGTTGGGTTGTTTGTTTTTAGATATTGAGCTGCATGAGCTGCTTGCAAATTTTAGAGATTAATCCTTTGTCAGTTGCTTCATTTGCAAATATTTTCTCCCATTCTGAGGGCTGTCTTTTCATCTTGTTTATGTTTTCCTTTGCTGTGCAAAAGCTTTTAAGTTTCATTAGGTCCCATTTGTTTATTTTTGTTTTTATTTCCATTTCTCTAGGAGGTGGGTCAAAAAGGATCTTGCTGTGATTTATGTCATAGAGCGTTCTGCCTATGTTTTCCTCTAAGAGTTTGATAGTGTCTGGCCTTACATTTATGTCTTTAATCCATTTTGAGTTTATTTTTCTGTATGGTGTTAGGGAGTATTCTAACTTCATTCTTTTACATGTGGCTGTCCAGTTTTCCCAGCACCACTTATTGAAGAGACTGTCTTTTTTCCATTGTATACTCTTGCCTCCTTTCAAAGATAAGGTGACCATATGTGCGTGGGTTTATCTCTGGGCTTCCTATCCTGTTCCATTGATCTATATTTCTGTTTTTGTGCCAGTACCGTACTGTCTTGATTACTGTAGCTTTGTAGTATAGTCTGAAGTCAGGGAGCCTGATTCCTCCAGCTCCGTTTTTCTTTCTCAAGATTGCTTTGGCTATTTGAGGTCTTTTGTATTTCCGTGCAAATTGTGTAATTTTTTGTTCTAGTTCTGTGAAAAATGCCAGTGGTAGTTTGATAGGGATTGCATTGAATCTGTAGATTGCTTTGGGTAGTATAGTCATTTTCACAGTGTTGATTCTTCCAATCCAAGAAAATGGTATATCTCTCCATCTATTTGTATCATCTTCAATTTCTTTCATCAATGACTTATAGTTTTCTGCATACAGGTCTTTTGTCTCCTTAGGTAGGTTTATTCCTATGTATTTTATTATTTTCATTGCAATGGTAAATGGGAGTGTTTTCTTAATTTCACTTTCAGCTTTTTCATCATTAGTGTATAGGAATGTCAGAGATTTCTGTGCATTAATTTTGTATCCTGCTACTTTACCAAATTCGTTGATTAGCTCTAGTAGTTTTCTGGTAGCATCTTTAGGATTCTCTATGTATAGTATCATGTCATCTGCAAACAGTGACAGCTTTACTTCTTCTTTTCCGATTTGGATTCCTTTTATTTCTTTTTCTTCTCTGATATCTGTGGCTAGAACTTCCCAAACTATGTTGAATAATAGTGGTGAGCATAGGCAACCTTGCCTTGTTCCTGATCTTAGTGGAAATGGTTTCAGTTTTTCACCATTGAGGATGATGTTGGCTGTGGGTTTGTCATATATGGCCTTTATTATGTTGAGGTAAGTTCCTTCTATGCCTACTTTCTGGAGGGTTTTTATCATAAATGGGTGTTGAATTTTGTCGAAAGCTTTCTCTGCATCTATTGAGATGATCATATGGTTTTTCTCCTTCAATTTGTTAATATGGTGTATCACATTGATTGATTTGCACATATCGAAGAATCCTTGCATTCCTGGGATAAATCCCACTTGATCATGGTGCATGACCCTTTTAATGTGCTGCTGGATTCTGTGTGCTAGTATTTTGTTGAGGATGTTTGCATCTATATTCATCAGTGATATTGGTCTGTAGTTTTCTTTCTTTGTGACATCTTTGTCTGGTTTTGCTATCAAGGTGATGGTGGCCTCGTAGAATGAATTTGGGAGTGTTCCTCCCTCTGCTATATTTTGGAAGAGTTTGAGAAGGATAGGTGTTAGCTCTTCTCTAAATGTTTGATAGAATTCACCTGTGAATCCATCTGGTCCTGGGCTTTTGTTTGTTGGAAGATTTTTAATCACAGTTTCAATTTCAGTGCTCATGATTGGTCTGTTCATATTTTCTATTTCTTCCTGGTTCAGTCTCAGAAGGTTGTGCTTTTCTAAGAATTTGTCCATTTCTTCCAGGCTGTCCACTTTATTGGCATAGAGTTCCTTGTAGTAATCTCTCATGATCCTTTGTATTTCTACAGTGTCACTTGTTACTTCTCCTGTTTTGTTTCTAATTCTATTGATTTGAGTCTTCTCCCTTTTTTTCTTGATGAGTCTGGCTAATGGTTTATCTATTTTGTTTATCTTCTCAAAGAACCAGCTTTTAGTTTCATTGATCTTTGCTATCGTTTCCTTCATTTCTTTTTCATTTATTTCTGATTTGATCTTTATAATTTCTTTCCTTCTGCTAACTTTGGGGTTTTTTTGTCCTTCTTTCTCTAATTTCTTTAGGTGTAAGGTTAGGTTGATTATTTGAGATGTTTCTTGTTTCTTAAGGTAGGATTGTATTGCTATAAACTTCCCTCTTAGAACTGCTTTTGCTGCATCTCATAGGTTTTGGGTGGTCGTGTTTTCATTGTCATTTGTTTCTAGGTATTTTTTGATTTCCTCTTTGATTTCTTCAGTGATCTCTTGGTTATTAAGTAGTGTATTGTTTAGCCTCCATGTGTTTGTATTTTTTACAGATTTTTTTCCTGTAACTGATATCTAGTCTCATAGCGTTGTGGTCAGAAAAGATACTTGATACGATTTTGATTTTCTTAAATTTACCAAGGCTTGATTTGTTACCCAAGATATTATCTATTCTGGTGAATGTTCCATGAGCACTTGAGAAGAAAGTGTATTCTGCTGTTTTTGGATGGAATGTTCTATAAATATGATATCATATGCTTTTTTGGGTAAATTTTATCAAGACAATTTTTGGAGAAGGGCAGAATTTATAGAAATGATAAAGCATAACTATCTTTTATTGTCCTGCTTAATTTTTTTTAGGTTATTTGCCTCTAGAAGAAATGGACTGCACATCTTTAAAGAAATGAGGGGTGAACAGCTTGCCTCCTCATGAGGTTAACCAAGGATACAGCATCCACGCTAGTACAGGATTAGGTCTGATAACCAGGAAATGACTCATTCTGAGTGCTTCAGTCTCTCAAGTTCTTTTCCTCTTTATTTACTGCATTACCCTGGAAAGGTACACAAGGTATATGTAAGAAAAGATAGTTAATAAAATTACACAGACCACAGCAATTAATTTAGAATGATCATGACTAAATGCAGCAAAAGTGTAAATAAAATAAAAATTTTAAATGGGGATTTGTCTGAATGCTAGAGATGCACCAGCCCAGATAATTAGTCCTTAGGCTCCATTCATTGTTGGGCTCCCTTCAACAGCCTCCTGCGTTAGCTGCCCACGGCGTGCAGGGTCTTCAGTGGGCAGCGCTGCCCTGCTTTGGCCTGTCCTAATAATCATTTAAATTGGATTCTTCATCAGACACTCAAGAACAGACAGAGCTCATCAACTCTGCGTGGAGGGAAGGAGCTCTCTGTGCAAACATGGCAGCCAGGGGGTCGAGGGTGATTGCTGGCCCTACAGGTGCAGCTGCAGCCAGTGAAGCCCTTCTGGGCTCCACGTGCTTCCATCATCCGCTCTTCCTGTGCTGTGCACTCCTTGATTTTCCCATTACATTATGACTTCCTCCAATCTGGAAATGATGCTGAGGCTTCCTGGGCAGTTCTCCATGGCACACAGTGGGGCTGCTGTCATCGAGCCTCCCTGTGTCCTTCGAGCTGTGCATGGCCCTCGCCCAGCCCCAGCCCCTGGCTGGGTCATGCTGCATCCTCTGGAGAAGCCTGCAGGGTAGGTGGCCACCAACTTCCTGTGCACCTTGGGAGGCTGAGGCCCTGGAGCTTTCTGGCCTTCGTTTTCTCATTTGCAAAATGAGGGGATTGGAACAGGTTCAGTTTTGAACAACTGCATTTGAGTTTGTATTAGAACAATTTATCATAAAAACAAACAAAAAACAAAACACCACAACCATGAGTCTTTTCCCCAAACCTTGTGTCCTAGCAGCTTTGTCGTGGGAATCTTTTTAGTGATGCCGCTGCGCCCCCCCGTGGTTGGAAGTAGAGTCGCCAAGGTTGGTGGTGCCCCGGCCTCTGGGGAAATGCGGGCCTGGGACGGTGGATATCAGTACAGATGCCTCCAACATCACTACAGACACACGGACTAATCCAGGCAGCACCAAGTCGCCAGACAGACTGGTGGCCAGGCTCGCCAGCATGGGAAGACCAGCCCCAAACTGAGTCCCTTTTGCTTGGACAACAGGATGTAGAGTGTTTTCAGTTCTTGCCAAGCATCTGCCAGTGTGAAGCCCCCTGAGAATCAGCTTGCCTGTCAGTGGAGCCAGCACCAGAGGAGCCCCCAGGCCACACCCAGAGCATCTGGATGCTCTTTCCGTCTAGTCCCCGTCTCCCAGGTTGGCCTGTCACGGCAAAGGCCGCAAACGACTCCAGGAGATAAAGATAAGAGTGTGCGTAATGAAATCAAGCCTAACCTCTCCTTTTCCTTTGTGCTGAGTCTAGTGTCACTGGCTCACAAGGGGCCGTGTGCAGAGGCCTCGTACTACACTCACATCAGATACGTGTTTCCCAGCACTCCAGGGGCCAGGTGCAGAAGCCCCGCCCATGACAGTCAATCCAATAGGGCGGTGGTGGGCCCGGTGCAGAAAGGCTGCGTTTCCCGCCCTGGATCTGGAGCAGGAGCAGCCCAGCTGCACCTGTGCCCGCCCCGGGAGAAGCTCACCCCCTCCCAGCTGCTGAGACCCTATAATGCAGCCCCTCCTCTGCCTGTTGGGGGAGCATGTGCTCTAGAGCAGGAGCTCTAGCCTCTCCATTTTTTTGGTTTTATTTATTTTTATTGATTGACTGATTGATTGAAGTGGGAATTTGGGATTAGCAGAGGCAAACTATTATATAGAGAGTGGATAAACAACAAGTTCCTACTGTAGAGCACAGGGACCTGTATTCAGTATCCTGTGATAAAGCATAATGGAAAAGAATATGAAAAAGAATGCATGTGTATGTATTGATACAAGCGGGTCCCTTTGCTGTGCTGCAGAAACTAAAGCAACATTGTGCATCACCTCCCCGTTCTTTGATCAAAGAATAAAACTTTCCTTTGCTTCTGAACCAAACTCGGTCTCATTCTGTTGGCTCTAACGACACCGGGAGGAGGACCCTCGCTGTGGATGGACTCAAAAGGGTCGGTAACAATCCCCAGCACCTGGGGTGACATCCAGAGCCTCCTCAATGTACTCCTAAAGGGGAAGAAAAGGCCGTGGTCTTTTCGAAAGCCTGAGAGGAAGCAGCCACAGGGAAGAGAAACAACGCAGGTCATGCTATTTTCAGACGGGGAATCAAGTGGTCCCGGATAAGGAACCCGACTGGGACCACAGAGACAATGGAAAAGGGGGAGAAGATTGAGGCTGACCTATTATAAAGATATGGTCCTAAAGGGAATCCAGGCAGCAGGCAAGAACCTGTCAACTGGAATAAGATAAAGGAAATCAGTCAGGAGCCAATGGAAAACCCCTTGGCATTCCTAGAGCACCCCGGGAATGCCTTCAAATCTGTACCACCACTGACCCTGAGTCACTGGAAGGAATGCAATCCTGAGGTCGTATTTCATTTCCCAAAGTGCCCCTGACTTTAGGCATAAACGTCAGAGGCTGGAAATAGAACCAGATACCCCAACCTCTTGTCTGATCCAGGTTGCCTACTGGGTGTTTAATAACCGAGATATAAAGGAAGAAAAGTCAGAGAGTAAAGAGGCCCGGAGGCAAGCCCACCTACTGGCTGCTGGCCTCCAGTGTCGGCCAGTCAGCCCAGGAATCCGGACTACCTGCCCATGGAGATGCTCGACTCCAGCAAGTGACCCCGGCCCCCACGGAGGGGCATCAAGCCAAGGAAACTAGGACCCAGTCAGTCCACCGTATGTAAACGAGGGACACTGGAAGGGAGAATGACCCTGCCGCCCCCGAAGGCGGACAGAAACGGCAGATCCCGGCCACAGCCCTCGAAGGCAGATGGTCCAGAGAGACGAAGAATGACGGGGCTGGGGACTCCTAAGCTGGCACACCACCTGAACCCCCCGGAACCCTGGCCAACACTGGCCGTGGGGGGAAAGCCTGTCGAATTCTTAGTTGACACTGATGCTACTTACTTGGTTCTGATCACCAGATCAGGCAAACTGGGTCCCAAGATTGTAATATTATGAGGGTATCAGGGAAGGCCCAAAAACGGGCATTCTTAGAGCCACTAGAATGTAAACTGGACCAACACATGCTCACCCATTCCTTCCAGTATGTTCCCGAATGTCCTGCACCGCTGCTGGGAAGAGATATCTCAGATATCTCACATAAATTGGGGGCTGCTGTCCACCTAATGGGAGGCAAGCTGGAGGGTGGTGTCCCCATAGACAAAGGGCACAAGAGGTTGATGTTAATGGCTGGGGACAAACCTCCCCGGACACAGCAAGTCGACCTCCCTGGAGCAAATCCAATCACTATATGGACCCCACACCAGGTTCCGGCTTTGTTAAGTCCTAAGGGAACACAGTGGCTATCCCCTGAAGGGTGGATGCAAGTACAGGCTGTGCTTTTAGACAACCCAGTGGCCACCACAAAAACCTGTCACACGCTAAACCCTGCTACCCAGCTACACACAGAAACGGGGCCCCTGGAGCACGACTGTATAGAAACCACAGACACGATCGATTCCAGTTGCCCCGAGGTTAGGAATTGAGTGTCGCCCAAACCCCAAAGAGGAATGGTCCACAGAAAGAAGCAGTTTTATGAGGGGGGGGAAAGTCTGGGGGGACACGCGGTGACCTCCCAGACCCAAGTGATAGACACACGAAGCCTTCCCAGGGACTTCTGCACAAAAGGCGGAGCTGATAGCCCTCACCTGAGCCTTAGAGCTCGGGACACGGAAGATCTTGAAAGTTTACACAGATTCTAGTATGCGTATGCCATCCGAGACACACACACACACACACACACACACACACACACGGTGGTCTATTTGGAAGGAAAGAGGGACGCTTACTGCAGAATATAAACAGGTGAAACATGGCTTAAGGATACTGAAGCACTTAGAAGCAGTGCAGTTTCCCATAAAGGCAGCAGTGATTCACTGCAGGGGTCACCAAAGGGGGTGCAGCGGTGATAAAGGGAAACAACAAGGTGGACGCAACTGCCAACAGGTTGGCCCTGGAACCAGTAACTTGGCAACAACCCCTCACACCTCCAAGGCCAGGTCCATCCAATCGTCCCCCGGTCTACACAGAAGGGCAGCTCGACAAAGCCTCACAGCGGGGCATCGCTAGAGACCTAGGAGGCCGCGGGGGCAGTGAATGAACGCGGGCCACACTGTGTTCCCCGAACTGTGCCCCTAAGTGGACGCACCCCACTTGGTGACCCTGACCACCCATCGGCCCCCAAGTGGCAGGGGTCACTCCGTGGGTGCATCACACTCGAGGGAAGGGGCCCCGAGCCCCCCGAGCCCCAGCCTCCACAGACACGACCTGGGGCCACGGCCCCCTGACCGCCCGTGGGACCCTCTCTCTGACCTGGAGCTTCTCCTCCGGAAAACCACGACCGTGCGACCAGGGACGCTCAGCCCGGCGGCGAGCCTCGGGGTCGGGGCCGAAGACCCGCAGCCCTGCCTTGTCCGGAGGATTCACCGGTGCCCGTATTCTCTTGCCGATGCTTGGGCACGTATCTTAACCTGCCTGGGGTCCTCTGTCTCCGAGAGGTCAGACAAATGGGGGTCGCTCAGGGATGTGGACGGTCGGGGCCGAGGCCCCGGGGCGCCCGCGCAAGGCTCGCGGTGGCTGAGGAGCAGCTCGGCTCCTCCACCCGGGTCAGGACGCCGCCCGCGTCCTGACCTCGACGGTGAGGTACAGGGCAGACGGTAGAGCAAGGGTTTGTCAACGGCAAAGGCCAGTCACAATTCCGGAGAAACAAAGGCGGAATCTGGTAAGAAAGTCAAGTCTAACCTTTTTTCCTTTGTGCTGAGTCTAGTGTCACTGGCTCACAGGGGGTCGCGTGCAGCCCGGCATCTCAGACCAGGGTTCCTGGGGCAAAGTGGCTGCGCTGACATCTCCGCTCAGGGCCGCTCACAGAAGCATCCACCTAACACGTCGGGTAGAGCTCCCAGCGCTCGGCTGTCCGCGTGCAGACACTACGCTGGCACTCAGTCCAAGATGGCGGCAGCGGTGGGCCGTGCGCAGAGAGGCTGCCCCAGGCACGGGACCCGGAGTGTGAGCAGCCCAGCTGCGCCTGCGCCGTCCCGCCCCGCGAGAACCCCGCCCCGCGAGAACCCCGCCCCTGCCCCGTGGCTGAGACCCCATAAAGGAGCCCCAGCAGAGCCGGCCCCGGGGGAGCCTGCCCTCCAGAGCAGGCTACCACCTCCCCCGTCTTTGGTCAAAGAATGAAACTTTCCTTTGCTTCTGAACCGAACCGGGCTTCGTTCTATTGGGATGAGCAAACTAGGCGGGAGGACCCTTGCTGGGACCCGACTCAAAGGGTTGGTAACAACCCCACTGACCTCCGGACCTGGGTCGCGGTGGGACAGGTGTGGACTCCACCTCTGCGCTCCGCTAGGTGGGCGTGGATGGGGGCGGTACCTGACCTCTGCGAGCTCCCGTTTCCTCCGTTGTGAGCCTGGTTTAATCGTGAGGTTTGCTGTGAGGTAGGAAGTAAATGACAAAGGCGGAGTCCCTGGCCCTCCATGAATGAGGTCCCCTCCACGTCCCAAGATGGGGTGTGCAGACATACTTCTGGTTTCCCTTCGTGAAGCGAAGCCAACCCGACCCCTTCCAGAGGAGCACCCCTGCCAGCCGGGGCTGACTGTGGACCGATGGTCATTTGAGAACATGGGTCGTGTGTCCTCAGATCTCCCACTGGTCGAGAGAAGCCAGAAACCTGGATTGAAAGTGACATATTCCAACTTAAATGTTGACAATTTAAAAAAAGTATTTAAGTTATTTACCAAACACTGTGCTGGCCAAAATGTAAAGGCCAAATGAGACACATCTGAGGCCGTAATTAAACTAGGCGAGTAGCAGGGAGAGGGACTAAACCCTCAGTAAGGCCCCTGGGAAAGTGACCTTTTTTCCCCCATTAAGACCACTTTTAGTGCAGACACGTCACAAACTTCTCTTAATCTTCTCATTAACTTAGTGAGGGAGGTGTTACTGATACAGAATACATTGAACCTGGGTGAAGGAGGCAATACATCAGTAAAACCACGTTATAAACGAAGAAAGCAAACCACAGAGTGGTGAGGGACTAGCCCGGGGTCAAGAAGATCAGGCTGGAACCCACATCTGTCATAGTTCAGTCTGTTCACCAGAACTTTTGGTTTACTCAACCCTCCAGCAAAAGAGGGTTTCATCTGTAAAATACAGCATTTTATCTGTAAAATAAGCTTCATCTCTTACACACTTTATCTCACATTTTCTCAGAACTAACCTTTGACCTAAGGGGGCCACAGTCATTCCTAAATAACGCTAAATAAGAGCTGGAACATTGTCCCTTACCTCGTAGGTGGTTTAGCTCCATCATTGGAAAAAGATAAGGCAAAGCACTCAAAGAAGTTCAGAGATGCTCCTGCTGCTTGAATTACCCTGTGGCTTTTCTCTCTCATGTGTATTTGATAATACTGGGTGGGTGGAATTTTGTGGGAGGATTGGCGTGAATTTAGGGGTTTTGGAGAAGCTCAGCTGGAAAAACTAACTGTCCTGTTAAACTGGGAAAGAGGAGCTACAGGAGAACTTTCAGGTTACCATGCAGGTGAAATTTGCGTGAGGGAAAGGTGATAGATTATTTTCCCAATCTCCAAACCCACAAATGCAGCACTTGATATTCTATTTAGAAACGGGATGGAGCCCACATTCCTCACACTTTGCCCGAGGTAGCTGATGCCATTTCTGCTTTCCCTATAAAGAACAACCATGGCATTTTATGTTCTTTCCATCTAGTAGATCTATTAGAAAGAAAAGGCAGATTTAGGGTTTAGGCGTAAGCGTTGTTTCTGTGCGTCTAATCTGCTCACCTGGACTTCATGGGGGCCTTTTTCCTGGATTTCCTTGTCCCACGGCTAAGATCAGGCAGAGCTATGACATGAGTTACAAAGGCAGGGGGTAGCTGGAAAATAGCCCCTGTGCCCTCATAAAAATATTTGTAATGGGTTCAGTTAGGAAAACAGCACTCAAGGAAGTTTTTGAAGGCATGCTAGATTTCTCCACAGTCAGTTCTGGTGTGTGTGTGTTGCCACGTCTGGTGGGTAAAAGGATTCTTGAATACTGGAGCTCTTCCTGGATCATCTGGGCAACCATAGGTCTTAGATTTCTCAATACCCTGGGATTCATTTTGATAGCATTAACAGGAATCAACTTTGTTGTATTTAGATTTCTTATACAATGTGTCCATACTACGAAATATTATTTAGCCATTAAAAACTATGTATTTAAAGCATAGATAAAGCTTGGGGAAATATTTTATAATAGTCAATGAAAAGTGTCAATTCAGACTTAAATTGTTTGAGTCAGTAACTCTTCTGGTTGTCAGTAACATTGACCTGGCTCAGATGAAAGGGGCTTTAAGTAGGTTTCAGGAGCCTCATGAGAATCAGAGACAGAGGGATCTCCTGGAAACTGAATCTGGAAAATTGCCAAGCGTAAGGCTCCTTCCTCTGGCTCCTGGTTTCCCTGTTGAGGGAAATCTACCTCTTCCTGCAACTGCTTCCTGTTTTCCTCCCTCCACCCCACACTTCCTGTCCGGAAGCACAGCTTTTGCTGTCTCACAATCCAGCCTGCACATGGTCCACACTGTCCTCCTTAGCTTCTCTCATACCTCACACATGTTCATCTCAATTTCATCACTCACTGGCTTCCTCTGTCTCCCAGTTCCAAATTCCTATGCTGATGGGCTCAGCCCATCTTTTGAGTAGGACCACAGCTCGCAGGTCCTTAGTCGGTCTAAGAATGGGCCACCCTATGGACATAGAGCCTGTCATACAGAGTGAAGTAAGTCAGAAAGAGAAAAACAAATACCATATGCTAACACATAGATATGGAATCCAAAAAAAAAAAAAGGTTCTGATGAACCTAGGGGCAGGACAGGAATAAAGACGCAGACGTAGAGAATGGACTTGAGGACATGGGGAGGGGGAAGGATAAGCTGGGATGAAGTGAGAGAGTAGCATTGACATATATACACTACCAAATGTAAAATAGATAGCAGTGGGAAGCAGCTGCATAGCACAGGGAGATCAGCTCGGTGCTTTGTAACCACCTAACGGGGTGGGATAGGGAGGGTGGGAGGGAGACACAAGAGTGAGGGGTTATGGAGATGTATGTATACATATATCTGATTCACTTTGTTATACAGCAGACACTAACACAGCATTGTAAAGCAATGATACTCCAATAAAGATGTTAAAAAAAAAAAGGGCCACCCTTGAGCTGATGGCCAGAGAAGTCAGGTCACTTTGGTGTAGGATATGTTCACTAAGCTGGGGGAGTCCCAGGTGAGACACATCATGTGTGTCTATTTTTTAAACACTATGTAGAAATAAGTAGAGATAGAAAACAGAATTAGGGAAATACACCAAAATATTAATAGCGGTTGTCTCTGAGCAGTGATATTACAAAGATTTCCATTTCTTCATTTTGAAAGTGGCCTTTTTTAAGGCAACAGATTGTTTTCAAGATTAGGATCAACAACAATAAAACCAAAAAGACGCTAGAGAAAAAGCTCTGTCGAAAGACAGTTATGAGGAGAATGAGAGAAGGTTCTCAGAGGGTGACACGTGTTAAAAAAACCATGTTCCCACCAGCCTATGGAAGAGGCCTCCTCTCTCAGCTTGCCTGTAAACAACTGTCAGTAATTCTTAATGTGACTTGATTTATCTAATATTAGTCTTTTCCACCAGAGTAGTACAGAGCTCTATAGCACTCCAACTTGGCATGGACCAAATTTGTTTGGGAAGAGAGAATAATCAACGGATTGACATAGAATACAGCGTGTGACAAGCCTGCCAGGGGCACCACCAACTGTGAGTATTTAACCACCAGTTTCCCGAAAGCCCTTGTTTGTAGCATCACCTATTTTCATGGTATAAACACTCCCACCATGACTGATCTCAAGCTCCCAGTGTGATGTCACCGAAGGCAGGGTTGGGAAGAATGGCACATCTGCCCCCAGCATACGAGGGGGCCACCCAAGGGGGGCCCTGCCCAGCGGGCAGAAAGCAAGAGGGCATGAGACACCAGGAAATAGATGAGCCTCCTTCTCCATGAAGCCTCATGCTCGTTCTATCAGACAAGGGAAGGTGTAAACTTAGCCAATGAGCATGTCAGACGCAACATCTAACAGGTGAGGGAGCATCCCGATTGGCCTTTGTAGACTTCATGAGTGATGAGAAGAATTAGGTGAGGGGAGAAAGTGGGCTCCCCGAGCATCCTCCCTAAGAGGTGCAGGACCACATTCGTATGGCTCAGCCTGGCTTCGAGGTCACAGAAAAATAAGTCTGGATCTGGGAAGTGTCCGAGCTTAGGTCCCAGCTCTTATCTCTTGTTGTTATTCACCCTCAGAAAGCCAAAAAGCCACATCCAAAATTGTTGGGGTTACATAATTGCCTTCTTAGCGGGTAAGCATCTTTTATTTTTTAAATTAAAAAATTTTTCTTTTTTTAAATTAAATTAAATTTATTTTTTATACAGCAGGTTCTTATTATCTATTTTTTAACATCTTTATTGGAGTATAATTGCTTTACAATGGTGTGTTAGTTTCTGCTTTATAACAAGGTAAGCATCTTTTAACCCCGAGAAGCTTGTGAGTTAAATATAGAAATCTTTAGGGGGATGAAATCCATCAACTGTGATATGTATAGTTTAGTGCTGAGGATTAAAGTGTGCATGTTTGGCATTTTAAGTGTGTGTAATGTTTAAAAGAAATTGGTGTGTAGGAGCAATGATTAGCTCTGTGATTCTATTAAAAATGTTATTGAGTAGCTCATTTTGGTTTGCTGTTGTATATTGAAGTCTTACTAAAATGTATACATTTATGATAACTTAAGAATCATTACATTTATAAGTTTATAAGTTGTAGGAGTTATTTAGATACTCAAGATGATTTTGTTTATTAAATTGTAACATTTAAAAAGTAAGTTGAACTAAAAACAGAACTACCCTATGACCCAGCAATCCCACTACTGGGCATATACCCTGAGAAAACATAATTCAAAAAAGAGTCATGTACCACAATGTTCACTGCAGCCCTATTTACAATAGCCAGGACATGGAAGCAACGTAAGTGTCCATTGACAGATGAATGGATAAAGAAGATGTGGCACATATATAGAATGGAATATTACTCAGCCATAAAAAGAAATGAAATTGAGTTATTTGTAGTGAGGTGGATGAACCTAGAGTCTGTCATACAGAGTGAAGTAAGTCAGAAAGAGAAAAACAAATACCGTACGGTAACATATATATGGAATCTAAAAAAAAAAAAAGGCTCTGAAGAACCTAGGGGCAGGACATGAATAAAGACACAGACGTACAGAATGGACTTGAGGACACGGGGAGGGTGAAGGGTAAGCTGGGACGAAGTGAGAGAGTGGCATGGACATATATACACTATCAAATGTAAAATAGATAGCTAGTGGGAAGCAGCCGCATAGCACAGGGCGATCAGCTCGGTGTTTTGTGACCACCTAGAGGGGTGGGATAGGGAGGGTGGGAGGGAGACACAAGAGGGAGGAGATATGGGGATATATGTAAATGTATAGCTGATTCACTTTATACAGCAGAAGCTAACACACATTGTGAAGCAATTATAGTCCAATAAAGATGTTAAGTAAATAAATACATAAAAGTAAGTTGAAGATTTTACATTTATTAATAAGTTTGAATGATTTATGGCCTTCTAATTAAGTTGTCAAAGTTTCCTTAGAGATTGCTAAAATTCACTAGAATCATGCTATGTTTTTATAAGATAATAAGATTTGTGAATTGGATTAAGAGCTAAAGGAAAACTTTAAATGTATAACTTTAATAAAATAAATATTAATTTTTAATATGAAAATCACATTTGAGTTCTATTTTGTGCACAAGCTTCTCTTGAGAATACCAGTTAATTGACACAGAGCCCCCCAGGCAGTCATTTTCACCCTCTCTGTCCTCTTCCCCAGCCCTGGGTGGACACACCCAGTTACAAACATGCACTGTCACTGCGTGTCTGTGTGCTTCCCTCTACTGGGGGACCTGCACTCCCCTGGGGAGGGGCCGTCTCCATCCCTCCATCCCCGGGGCCCAGTGCAAGTCTTGGCACTAGAAGGGCATGTCTTAGCCAGCTCTGCTGCTATACCAGGGACCACAGACTGAGCAGCTTAATCAAGACACTGATTCCTCATGGTTCTGGAGGCTGGAGTCTGAGATCAAGGCACCAGCGTGGTGGGTTCCTGGTGAGGGCCCTCCTCCAGGTTTGTGGACAGCCGCCTGCATGCTGTGTCCTCACGTGATTCAGAGATCATCTCTCCTGTCTCTTCCAACAAGGGCACTAACCCCGCCGTGAGGCTCTCCGCTGGTGCCCTACTCCCCTCCCAAAGGCCCCACCTCCTGGCACCATCACACTGGGGACAGGGCTCCAGCGTCTGAACTCAGGGGGGACACGGACATTCAGTCCACAGTGGGGACGGAAACAAGGTTTGCTAAAAGGATGAAAGGTGTGGAGGAGGCTGAGGCGGGGAGGACGCCCGGCCCGGGTATGGAGGGGGACTGCCTCGCACCAGGCTTCTCTTGGGCTCCTCGGATGCTGTAGCTGTTCGTGTGTCACCGAGTGGGACCGAGTGTCCCCAGGCCACCCCCTCCACCTTCCACACAGGTGTCCACGGTGAGGTTATACGAACATTTGCCCGGCGTTGTGGCAGAGGATTCACTGAGTCACGTCACCCATGACCCGAGGCAGCTGCTCCTGGGCTGACACATGTCACCACCTCCCCTCTCCCCGCAAGGGCCTCTGTGGAGCAGTAGCTGCTCTAGGCGAATAGTTGGCAATGATGTAATGATGCCTGGCTAATACTTATGGGAGAGCTGGGCCAGGTGCTGTGCAAAAGCTTTATGCACACGGGCTCTGTCATTATCCCATTCTACATTCGAGGACGCTGATGCCTGAAGACAAGTGGTGTTACCAGGACCCCCAGTGGTAGGTGGGGAGCCGGGGCTTGAACACAGCTGGCGTGTTCTTACCCATTCTGTCGCGTTGCCTCACATCATTGTGTGAGGTCCTTCCATGGTGGGGGGATTTGGTACCTTCACAAAGTCCTTCATGACTTCCTCATACGTAGTACGTCCGGCAGAACAGCTGAATTCCGGCTCATCTAAAAATGAACGTGGTTATCCCCACCTCCTGCTGGTGGGAATGTCAGCTGGTGAAGTCTTTCTGGAGACCAATTTGGCAACTGGTATAAGATGCTTTAAACATCTTACGTCCATCCTCTTTGGTCCACTATTAACTTCAAAGAAGATAGCATGAGGAAATCATTCTAAATGCATACAAAGATTTATAGCTGCAATTGGATATATCTGAAATATCCAACAGTAGAGAAATTGATAAAAGCCATTGTAATACATCAAATGAAATGGAATAATAAGCCTCCATTAAAAATTGTCTTTTAAAAGCACACTTAAAGACATAGAAAAATGTTCATAGAATTTTGTTATATGGGAGAAAATGCAGTCTTAAACAATGAATATATTGTGGTTCTAATTTTGCAAAGGATGTACTTCCAGTGAAATTTTAAACCAATGCAAGCACTTAAATGGACTGAGCCATTGTTCACCGTATATTAAGATTTAAATCCTATGTTTCAACCATTCCACTCCTTATTACCTGCCCTAGGAAAATAGTCACATGGACATGAAGAGGCAAGTACTGTCTTATTTTTAAATACTACAAATTGGACATCATCTTAACATCTATCAAGAAAGGAGGAGTTAAATACGCTGATTCGTCCTAACTATGGAGTACTATGCGACAGTTAGAAAGATTGGGGTAGAAAGATTGGGGTGCTGGCATGAAATTTAAGACTATTTACTGACAGATTACTAGGTGGAAAAAGCAATTTGCAGGACGGGGAGTCTAATTTGTGCTCTTCAGAAGACTCGATACAACGCGTTGTCATGTTTGTAGTGATACACATTATTGAAAGGATCTAGGTTTACTCTGGAAGGAGACACTCGGCACGATTACGGTTATTTATTCTGAGATGAGAATCTGGTGGGAAGTTCAGGTTATAAAGGAAGGTTTCTTTTAGCTGTAATGTTTGAGTCATTTTCAAGAAGAATGCAATGATGTTACTTGTGTAATTAAAAATTAACACTTTGAGTGTTTAAGAAAAACAAAAAGAAAGAAATATATGAAAATGTCGACTATTTGATTTTTTTCTTTGATTATTGTTGTCTTTAACCTTACTAGGTTAAGAATTGTAACTCTGATTCTAAGCCTGGAAATTCTGTATTTTATACAGCTGGTATATGGTAAGTGTCCAGTAAATAGGTTTTGGTTCCACTGCTTCTCTGTCTGTAATAGCACCTCCTCAATGTCATCATTATCTCCTTATACTGCTTGATTTTATGCTTACATATAGGTTTATTTGTGTATACTTGGTCTCTCCCCGCTAGAATGTAAGCTCCACCTGGCAGGGCCCCCCGCCTGTTTGTTTACTGCTGTTTGTTTGCTGCAGCGCATGGAACAGGGCCTTACACATACAGGGTGATCAATAAATAAATAGTTGCGATTGCACACGTATGCCTAGGAAATAACCTGGAATGATTCCCACCCACTAAAAAATGCCAGCAGTGCTTTTCTGAGTGGTAGGATTATGGTTGGTTTTTATATATTCAAAATGATATATTTTTCAAGTTAAAAAGAAAAAAAAAAAACCCGAAGAAGGTGGGAGGCTGACCTGAGACAACCCCTAGTTGTATAGACTGTGTTTCGTTTTGTGGCCTCAAGAGCTTTGGGCTATTGACAACAGTGTTCCTTTTCTAAGGAGCTGATGATTTTGTAAACTGGTGTGCTTTTGTTTTTTCTTTTCTGTGTTTTGGGTGACTAGGTTGGCTTCATGCATCACTGTTAAACATCGATTGTAATTTTGCCTACACAGCATCAAGTGGCAGAATTGGGTCCCTTGTAATTAAGATGTGCAAAGTTTGTATTTCTTCACTGTGACACCGTTATATTTTGAAGCAGGGACAAAACGAGCCCAATTTTAGCTTTGTACAGAAAGCTACTTACAAGGAAGCTGTGTGGCGCTGGCCTTTGTCTCTTTGTCTATGTGAATGTGCCTCAGAAGGCCTGGTTATTCTGGAACATTACAGGACTAGGAAGCTGCAGGCGTGTTAACTCAGAGCTGAGCTCCAGGGACTGACTGCTGAGAAAACAGTTCAGGGAACCAGTTACGAGTCTGTACGCGCCGGAGAGCAGAAAACCTTCCTCTGCCCTCTTGGGTTCTGCTGGGACTCTGACATTAAACTGACAAAGGCCAGATTCACAAGAGTAAAGCCCAGAAAATTTGATAAGCCATGCCCCGCGCCCATACACACTGGAGAAACTCAAGGATGAGTCGCCAAGGGGTGGTTAGAATTTGGGGCTTACACAGGCTCGTCACAAAGGACAATGGGTGTGTAGGGGTATGACGACCCAAAGGAAAATGACAAACTATGGGAAGGTACACACCAGGGGAAGCTGAAGGGAGGCGGGCTTTCTCAAGGTGGGCTGCTAGGAGCCCAGAGTCCTCTCCGATGATTAAGAGGAGGACTTAAAGCTTTTCTGTGTCTGCTGCTTCTCAATTGTCATCAGTTCGAAATAATCCTTAGGCCAAAGTGGCATATTTCAGGGTGCCATAGTCTGGTCCCCCACATAGCGTGCTCTGCCCCAAACCCCTCTGTTCAGCTAACATTGGCCACACACCGAGATGTCCACCGGGTCCAGGGGCTGTGCGGACTTACAGGAAACCCACAACGTGGCTGGTGCCTCTTCCCTGCCGGCCTAGTTGTACTGAGGGCCACGTGCTTATGGGAACGTAGGTCTGTTAGTTTTTTCCGATGGCCCTCATGTTCTCACAATTCAGGGGCTCCATGTCCTTCTTAGGTCTTGTCATGGGATCATTTTTCTGCTGTTGTTAGAAATGTAATGGGATTTTCTGAAAATTGACCTGAAGTAACATAGGTAGTTTTTAAGGGCAAGTGTCTTGCCCCCAGGTCTAAAGTTATACTTCTCAACTTGGGAAAGTGTCTTAAAGCAGGAAATATACAAAACTAATAACTTCTACGATTTGAACACCTAGAAATTACTGATTATATGCCGAGCACCGTGTACTCCCACATTGGAAGGTAATATTCCCATTTCACAGATGAAAAAATTGAAAGTCATAGGTGACTTGCCTAGACCCTGACTGGTTTACAGGGGTTGAAGCCATGTTTGCTTGCTAAGCTGCTGAAAGCAGCTATTGGAATGGAGAGAGCCCTGTACACAGGTGAGCTAACAGAGACTGGGGAAAAGGCATGAAAGCTAAGACTCCAGAATTATGAGTGGGTGCTGAGATGGAGCTGACGTCTCTCAGGTTGAATGGCCATCTCTGAGTTGATAAAAATCTGACACTCATACAACTTTGTACGAGTTGGACGATGCAGGTCACGTGGGCAGAGGGGTTAGGCCCCAAGACATGGCTGGAAAGGAAGAGTGGGCCGTGGTGAAAGCCATGGCTGGGAGTCTTCCAGGAGAAGAAGCCAGAGGCCTGGTGGTGCCAGCTCCTTAAAAGCCCCAGACAAGTGGCAAAGGCTTCTCCTCTGGCTAAGCCTTTGTCGTTCTGGGCAAGGGTGGCTCTAGATGATAGTTTATTATGCTATTTCCTAGGGTCAGCTTGAGGTGAGCTGGAGATATGTTGACCTCTAACCCGTGTGCATCAACAGCCAATCATGGACCGGAACACAGAAGATCCGTGATTCACTAATTATCCAGAAGACTTTGACTTCCTAACATTGTTAGGACAAAGTCGAAATCTTTTGACAACAACATTCAAATACCATGAACGGTACCAGGAATTTAACTGAACGTGTGCAGTTTCCTGCGGTGCTGGTGCACCTGGACAGTGCAGGCGGGGGTCACGGGGGTACAGGAACCTGCAGAACGAGTGTAAAGCCACGGGGAATCACGTGCGAGTGTCATGACAGTGGAAAGGCCTGTCTTGTGCAAGCTTGTGAAGGCGCTGAAACTTCGCTGGGTGACTTCTGCATAACCAGTATTTCACTGGGTGCTTCCTTGCAGCGTGAGTAGGTGGGGAAAATGGATTAACCTTTCTGAAAACCATGTATGTCAACCTGAAGTCCAACAACAGGGAATTGGTTGAATAAATCATGGCATAGCTGTAAGAAGGGTTATTATGCAGGCATTAAAGAGTATGTTCTCAAAGAATAAAAGAGGAAAATATTCTCAGTATAATTTAAGTGGGAAAACCAGAAACAAAATTGATACATATATAAATATATAAATAGGATATGTATCAAAAGATGAAGAGCAGTTACATCAGATGGTAGGATTATGGGCTATGCTTGTCATATTTTCTCAAAGAAACCTGCATTGTCTTTCTAATTATTGTAAGGCAATAATTGCTATTTAAGAAACAAAATTCTAGGTTTTGTCATTTAATTGCAAAAATGTCACCGAATGAGTGACAGCATAAGACCATGGGATTCTGTGTAACTGGCTGCATTTGTGTGGACACAGGTGGCAGGCAAGCCCACGACCCTTCTTCCTGTCTACACGGCCCTGAAGACCACTTTTTAAAAATATATATATACTATTATATATATAGTATTATACTATATATAATATTATATATAAAGTATTATACTATATATAATATTATATATAGTATACTATATATAATATTATATATAGTATAATATATATAATATTATGTATAGTATTATATAATATATATTATATTATATATTATAATATATATATTTATATATATGCGGAGATTGGGGGCTATTCTTTGCAGCGGCTTCTCTTGTTGCGTAGCATGGGCTCTAGGCACGTGGGCTTCAGCAGTTGTGGCGCACGGGCTTAGTTGCTCCGCAGCATGTGGGATCCTCCCGGAACAGGGCTCGAACCTGTGTCCCCTGTATTGGCAGGCGGATTCTTAACCACTGCGCCAACAGGGAAGTCCCTGAAGAGCCAGTTTTGATGAATGTATCCGAGAGATACCAAAGAAGCAATTGGAGCACGTAGGCCTGTGCTGGTAGACCTGGGTGATGGCATCACTGACCCAGAAGGAGGGACAGAAGTCAGAGGGCACGGAGGCTCTCGCTTAGGGGCAGGGGCCCCGAGGAAGAGGCCACGCCACGCGGCAGTCCTCACCCAGGGGGTCTCCACCCCGAGGCAGACTCCGCATCCCTCCCCAAATGTCTTCCTGCTCCCGGGCTGACGTGACTCAGCACTGTGGCAGGTTCAGAGGGATCCCAAACCCAGCAGCAGAGTATCAGGGAGAAGTGGGAACAATCTTACTAAAGTTTGCTCCAGTTGAGGGGACACAGGACAGAATGACACCGCACAAGCTGCAGCACGGCTTCCTGGAAATTCACTCTCTAAGTCTCTCCCCCAAATTTCACTCATCATAGAAACCTTTCCTCTCCCCTCCCCTCCCCCGCCCCTCCTCCAGCTCTCTCGGGTCCTCTCAACCCCGCAGCTTTCCCTCTCCTAGGATTCCTGACACCTGGAGGACTTTCCAGCTAGGTCAGCGCGACCAGGCTCTTCTCTGGGCTTCTGCTACTTGCATCCCCACACCCCCTACCCGGGATATTCTTAGGGACCCACTTTCCTTGACAGGTTGGGGAGTGGGGAGTTATAAACTTAGAACTTACCTAATAGTTCAGAGTTACGAGCAGATAACTGCGCTAGGTGAACAAGAAATTGAAGATTTCCCCAGGGTCTATGGAGCCCGCGTCTCGGTCGACATGGGCTTCATTCACCTAGGGACCATCGAAATGGTGCTGTTAGAACTGAGGGGACAGGTTGGCCTCCACCTGCCACCAAGGGCCCACGCGGCACCATGTGAGAATAGGGAAAAGGGCTCTCCAGCACGATTTCTCCCTGATGGAAACCTGTCGTTACATAGTGATTTTGCTAGAACAAAACACTTCCTTACCATCTCCTAGGGCATTATATTTATACATCTAACTCTGTGAGGCTAAGATGCCAGGGTAACACCAGGCAGTTTAGTGTCCTGAGTGCAGCCCGCACAGGGCCATTCTGCAGAGGCGGGTGGCTTTGAATCTGGAGTGATTCTGACACTGGGGGCCTGGTTGGTCTCCCCAGGGGAGAGTTCTGGAGTTTGCTGAGCTGAGTTAGAAATTCTCCTCAAAGGTAAAGCAAGCCGGAGCTTCAAAGCTCCAGCCGTTCCCAGATAAGCCTGCAGTCCAGATCCACACTGGTGAAGCAGACTCGTCCACTGGGAGCCTGGATGAGGAGGACAGTGCACCGAAGGGGGAGGGGAGGTAGGGCTGTCTGTGAAAACAGACTCTCCCGGTATTTCATATCCTCCTCTTGTAGGAAGCAAGGAGATAGATAGTATCTGATCTATCTTTCCTATCGTTTTATTATTAAATAGACAGTAAAAATGAAAACTTAGAGCGTTTGACAGCTGTATAGCATTTCACAGTTTACAAAGCCTTTCGAGTGAATGCTCTTTTAAACCTTCGGAAACTCCTACCCAAATCCAAATAAAACACAAAAAATTCCTTGTGAGCTAGAACCTGCAAGGCAAACATAGCGTATTATCGTGTTTTAGCAGCATGTGTGTGGCTGCTCTTTAATTCTAGTAGATTATAGGATTTCCAGACTGGATGTGGCCGGTCACAGTCTCTGTTTTCCACGGGGAAAATGCAACCCACAACCGACTTGTCTAAGGTCACACAGCCTTAGGCATACCAGTGTCCAAGAGAGATGATCTCCTGGTAGCCATGCCTTCCTCCTAAGTGCAACTTCGTAATGTGAACAGAAGAGATAATGCACTTACTGTCTCCTGTACCACCAGTTGGAGCGACCAAGCCGCATTTTGCAGCATTATTGAAACCGAAGGTTGGTGATGGTCCTGTCTCTTTAAAAAGAAAAAAAAAGGCGCGCGGGGTGTGGGCGGGTAGCTGCTGACTGCGGCACGGCGTCCGGTGGCCTGGACCAGTGCGGCTGCGGTGGCAGTCACACTGGAACCTGCTGATGGGACACAAGGACCACAAAGGCCGGGGACGCGATGCTGGCAGCCACCGGTGAGTATGCGAGGGACCGGCGGGATGTCACGGGAGCGGGCCGGGGCCCACGGGAATGCGGGCTCCGCGGGGGATGGGTCACCAGGTCCTCTGAGAGCGGGGTTGGGACCGGGGCGCCCGGGCCCTGCGGTCGCCTTGGGAAACGCCCTTGTGAGAGGACAGAGACGCTTCTTTAAAGCTCTGTGCTGCTGTAAGTTAGGGGTTCTTTGGGCGATTCCCACTTTGGGCCGCAGCCTGCGGTTTGCGGGAGAGGCTCCGGCTGCAGCCTTGCTAGAGAGATCCCCGCAGCCGAGATGCTCGGAGCTCCCGGCTTTGTCATTTTAATTCCCACCCCGTCCTGTGGGTTTGCTCACAAAGGGTCTGCTGCTGTAATGAAGAGTGCTATTGAATAATAAAGCGGGATTCCCCAAGTGCCTTCTAGGCTAATTTATAGTAATTGTTCTCCTTTAAACAGCATGCTCGTAAATGATGCCACTTATTGCAGTTATCGTAAGTAGTAATATCTGAAAATCCTGCTTTTAGTTGAAAACATTTTACTTAGTTATTAAATTTTATCTTAATAAGTGATTGTTAAATTCTTAGAGTATCCCAGTTTTAACAGTAGCAACGAAAATCTCTCACTCTTTTTCTTAAAACAAGGTTGATACCTCGGTGAAGAGTGTCGGGTTTGCTTCTAACATGTCGATAGCTTGGACTTTAATTTTTATGTAGGTTTTGTTCTCACTGTGTGAAGAAAGCCTGTTCATTTGAGTAAAAGGCAGAATGCAGGTCAAGCCCATACGCCCCCGCAGCTGAGGAGAGCTGCCCTGAAGTTATACTGAGGGGAGCTCTTACCTTTCCTCCACTGCAGATAAACGACTGACACTTAATCCCATTTTATTTGTCACTTGAAAAGCAAATCTCTCACATTGTTTTCGGAAGTTATTCCTTGATAACCAGACACATATTAGGTTAATGCATGGTTGTCATAACCCAGTGGTTTTACTTATGACTAACCAGCCGTCTTTCCCTAATCTTGCTGCAGTCTTCTTCACATCATGGACAAATGATACCCAGTTCCTTTTCCTCCTTCCTCCGTGGCCGTCCCTTCATCCTTTCTTTACCTTCCTGGCTTTTCAGCTGGCCAATTGCCTCCTTTTCTGTGGAGGTCAAGGCTCCTTCGGTCTCCCTTTCAAACAAACCATATTCCCATATTTTCCTTGTTCCTGGCTTGGTTTGTAAGATCTTTTCCATGCTGGATATGGTGTTTTCTATTCTTCACATAATAGGAAGGAAAACCTGACTGACAGCCTTATTTTAAGACTTTTGGCTTACATCAGCAGCATCTTGTGTATTGCTGCTTTACACTGGATTTGCTCTCAGAAGCCTTGGGTTCAGATCTCAGCTCTGCAGCCCCTGAAAACCCACTCAACTTCTGCGAGCCTCAGTTCCTTCCTGTGTCAGAGATGATGGCAGTTGTTCACACAATTTTCTAGGGTTGAAATGAGCCAGTGCATCTGAAGGCACCCAGCACGGTACTTGGCACAAATGTAGCTACTTCGCGGGTGTTCTGTCATTTTCTCATTCAATCCACCCCTCCGTGAGGAAGCAGGCTAAAGAGGTTTCTCAAACATTCTTGTAAATCTAGTGATCTGAATTGTCTTTGGGCACAGTGAAATGTGGATTATTTTTCCTCTTTTAAGGGCCCCCGTCTTCTTTCCTTCTATTGATTCACTGCGACTGCTGACATCCCAGAGCCAGGTGGATGGAAGAAATAGGAAGCATTTCGATAGGAGAAAGAAAAGGCATTTTGCTTATGCCATTAGGTGAATGATTCCTTAATGAATAGGTACGTAGGAGCCAAAAAAAGTGTTGTCAAAATTTTAAATTATCTTTTTCTAAGACTAGACATTAATAAACCACCTTGATAAAAATGGCAATAAAGAGTGCTTGTTGGCTAAATAGTCATCCTCAGGTGGAGCTCAGGTTTTCACAATTCTTTCCAAGAGAACAATGCAAGCTGCTGACAGCACAACTGACTTTCAATTATAATACAATTTCAATTACGATTAGCATACTTTCAAGATTTTCTTTCCCAAATGGAGAGCCTAGGTAAAATAACAAAAGATTTATTCATTAAGCAAAGAAGAACATCCTTCGTTTTTTTGACAAGCAAAAATAAGTAAAGCATAAATTGCTGTTCACACTGGATAAGACCATGTTTAACAGTAAGAATGTACATAGTGTTACACAGGGACTGGGTTCTCGGTAATTCTATGTTCGCTGTTTTACTATTTATGCTTATTATTATGTTTTGTCATTAATTCTTTAATAAATTTTTTTAAAAAAAAATCAAAAAAAAATAGAGGTTTCTCATACTATTTCCCTAAAGGTATGAATTTTGAAATGATCTTTTGACCAAGTGCTTCTTCATCAGCTCTAAGTACAAAAAATATATTCAGTACTTGCTAAGGATCTCTTATAAAAGTGATGCTGGTGTTTCCATGTTGCCGCAGGCATGTTCTACTGGAAGAGGAAAGGCCACTTTCCTTTTTCTGCTCCCATCAAATCCTGTATGATGGCAGAATTGAGGATGATATTGAGTCCAAGTGGGCGGTGCAAAAGGCGGGATTTGAAATTGGAACAATTCCCGTGGCGGTTCTGATCTTGGACAACCTGGGTGGCAACTGGCTTTTCATACTGCCAATCCCGTTACTGTTTTAGTTTCTATTTTGCGTGCCTTTCTCCTGGCCACCTTTGCTTTCCTTAAACTCTGCGCTTAGCACATAGTGTCAGATTTAAGTCGAGGATGGCGCCATTGTGCCAGGAGACATAAGGAAGTTGGAAGAAACACAGGCCTGGGAATCAGAGGCGTGGCTCTGCCTTGGCTGTGGCTTCTCTTTGTGCTAATGGGAAAGTCTGTTAACCTCAGCTCTGAGATAAGAGGTATGGTGTAGACAGTCTTTAAATTTCCTTCAAGGCCTGGTATACTCCAGTTTATCACAATTATTGATCAAATAGCACGCTTTCACGTATGTTGTCTCTCTTCATTTTCACAACAGCCTTGTGAAACAGGCAACCCATTTTGCAGATTATAGAATGTAAAATTGAAAGAGAGTGGAGCCCCGACCATTTCTTATTTGTAGAAAGAGGGGGTTGACGGGGCGGTATCTAAATTCGCTTTTCTTGCTGGATATCAGTGAGCGCTCAGATTGCCAACCCTGAGCGGTGACCCCTGCACCCTGTGTGCCCTCTCAGGGCACTAAGAGGTCATTGGCGGTGTGAAGCCCAGGATGCTATGGGGCTTCTCGGTTTTGTAAGGGGAAATCTATGGTCCACTTAACAGCAACATGCCATCCAGACAAGCATTCGTCTTCAATATTCTGCTCTGGATGAGACCATGAGTCTATCCTCTAGTCAAGAAAATACGGGCTCTGCAGTTCACATATCCTTTTCACATGTTCTGAAACGACAACATTTTAAAATAAGTCAAAGCCGCCTGAATATTTTTATGGGTGGTCATTTAAACTTCATAGATCTCCTTATTTCATTAAAGTACTAAGTGCTAGAGAGGAGTTTGTATTTGAATTTTGGGGGCATCTGGAATTTGTGCACTATTTCACCATATTAATAGAGGTTTAGTCTTTTTTTTTTAAATAAACATTTAGGAGATGTGGGGATGTATGTATGTGTTAGTTTCTGCCGTACAGCAAAGTGAGTCATATACATATATCCCCTCTTTTTCAGTTTTCCTTCCCATTTAGGTCACCACAGAGCACTGAGTAGAGTTCCCTGTGCTCTGCAGTAGGTCCTCATTAGTTATCTATTTTACACATAGTAGTGTATATAAGTCAATCCCAATCTCCCAATTCATCCCACCCCTCTCCTTGTTTTTAATGCAATGATACATTTAACCATTAAAAAAAGTCCTAATAGGGTTACCAGATAAATTACAGAAACTATTACATAAGATAAATATAACCTACAAAAAATATTTGTTATTTGTTTGAAATTCAAACTTAACTGGGCATATTTTTATTTGCTAAGTCTGGCAACCTTATATAAACAGAATCTTAACTGATAAATTAAATAATAGTTACTTTGAGCGTAAAGATATTAATTTGTTAGGTTTTTAAACTTAAAATATAAGTTATATCTAATCTTTATCAATTTTCCATAACATGCCAAACATTTCCCTGGGTTTATTTATTGATACTTTTGTTTATTAAATGTTTAAGCTCAATGATTATCCTAAGAAAATTCTGATCCTGAAGAACGTATTATGTACCTTCATTTTCCCAAGAGGCCCAGCTAGTGACTGAAAAAAAATACCCAAGACTTTAAATACATTTATTAGGAGTCAGGTAAACGCTGTTTTGAAAACGGGCTCTACATCAGACTAGCTCTGATGCTTCATCTCTTGGAGCCTCAGTTTCTCCTTAACTGGGCCTGAGAATAGCTCAGTGACCCTCTCCCCTCCCCACCTCTGGGATCAGATGGCTGGTGAACAAAGTCCCTGGCAGGCTCCCAGAGAAGCATTGGTTTTCAAGTGAATGAGTGAATGTTATTTTTCCCTTCAAAAAGCTAGATAATAATAATATTAGTCAGATAATATCAAAAGAGATGTATTTCAATCATATAATCTATTTTTAATATATTATTTTTAAAAGCTTTATTGAGTTATCATTCACATACTATACAGTTCACCCATATGGCATATTACTTTTATGTAAAATTTATCTTTGAAGATAATTGAGCTTTTAAAGGTAAACCTAAGACTCCAAGGAGTTTATTCCAGTGGTAGCCCTTCCAAACCCATGCCTCCAACAAATTAGCTCTGCCTGTCGACGGACCAAAAGTTGAGGCTAGATCAACTCAATTCAAGATATGCTATGACAGTATATGTGTCTTTTATTACCTGGAAATGGGCCAAAGTGACTAAACTATTCATTCTTTATTGAATACCTTCTGTATCCATGGCCCTGCATCTGACCGAGTAGGGGGGCAAAGATGAGTAAGACGTTCTTGAGGAACTTTTTGCAAAGTGGACGAGGAAGATTTGTACAACGTAGAACGGATTTGGGACAGTAAGGGAATAATTTATACATTTTTCTTGTTAAATTTGAGACAGTATTTTTTCTGTTGTACATTCTACTGGAAATCTTCAATTACACACACACACACACACACACACACACACACACACACACACACCCCACTGATAAGTATCCCTTACCTTTTTTTTTTGCGGTCCGCAGGCCTCTCACCGCTGCGGAGCACAGGCTCCGGACGCGCAGGCTCAGCGGCCATGGTTCACGGGCCCAGCCGCTCCGCGGCAACCCGTGTCCCCTGCATCGGCAGGCGGACTCTCAACCACTGCGCCACCAGGGAAGCCTTCCCTTACCTTTAACTTCACTTCTCGGCTCTGTAAAGTGCATTTTTGTAAATCTTCCATTTCAGGGATGTTTACTTGAGGTCAAATAAGGCTATAGTGACCATGACCTTTTCTACAGTAGATTGTGCCCATACAGTTCTGTTAATTAATGACAGCGCCATTCTTGCTTTGCCTTACATTTTGGTCTATTGATTTATAGGGTGAATTAATCTGACTTCTCTGTTTTGCAAAGATGCCATTTTCAAGTCTGTGCTGACTCATGTTTTGTTCTGACAGCAAGCAGAGCATGACCATTATTCTGAGGGTAATTCCAGTGGAGGCTTTCTGTGGGCCCGCCGTCTGTCTATATTGGTTCCTTGTTTCTGTAACATCAGGGACTTTCAAGGGTGAATTTTCAGCACGTCACAGAGGATTTAGCTGCCTGTGAATACGTCTGATCAAACATGATGAAGAGTAATGTTGATTTTTAATTCCCAGCTTTAGAGGAATGTGTATCCTGTTGGCAGGAGATCGCTGAAGGCAACTCTGGCTCTAGTCTTTGCTATAAATAGGTGAAAAGACTGCTTCTAGGGAAACTGAAGCTTTCGTGACAGGTAGAGCTCAGGGGTCCATGTGAACTGTGAAGGGGGCGGGGCACCCTGGACGTCCCTGCTTCCTTAAGACAGGGCCCTTGGGCACAGTGGCTGTGAGTTAAGCCCTGGGTGTCCGGCCAGTTTCCATTTCAAGTAGAGCAGCTCAAAGAAATATTCACCCCAGTGAGTAAGTGGAGCAAGTGTGTTTCTTTCCTGCTCCTTAAATGAGATCATATATGGTGTCAAATCCGACTGCTCTGAGGGAAGCCCAGGTTGCCACAATAGGGTGTTTTTGCTGGGAAGGTGAAGAAATCACTGGAGGGACACACTGTGCTTGTATTAGCCGTGGGCAGTGGCTTCAGGAGTCAAAGCCGAACGCGGGGATTTCACAGCTGGTCAGGGTGGACGGCCAGGCCTGTTCCCTCATAGCCATCATAGGGCACTGACTGTTTAGCCCCTGATGCGTGAGAGAACAGGGATCAGTGGGCGAGAAGAGCATGAACATTTCCTGTCCCTTTGTGGGTTAGAGGACAGTCCATGAGCAAAAAGACTGGTATCCCGTATGTGCAGGACCGGCCTGTCGTTCATTAAGTGCTTTTAGACACCGTTCAGGCTGTGTGTAGATGGGGCAAGCTGTCCTGTGTCACAGTGAGGAAGGCTGGGCACGGAGAGGTTATGTGACTCCCGGGTTGTGACCTCGATTGAATTACTCTACCCCAAAGTGATATGACGGGAGCAGCTTCCTTCCCCCTTGGGGACCCTATGGGCAGAGAAGGAAATAATATTTGAGTGTCTGTTTTGTGTTAGGTACTCAATAGTGGGATTAAGGTAAGAGATGGAGTAAAGACCTTAGTTTAAGTCCCAGCATGAGATGGTGCTTGACTTTTCTGGACACCAGTTTCCTTATCTGTCAAATGGAATTAATAATTTCCTACCAAATCATGAGGCTGTTATGAAACTGAAATAAGATAATATCTATGAAATCACTTTAACAAATTAAAGATACCATACCTCTACAAGATAACCTTACCATACTGCATTACAGTTTTACTGTCAATAGCAGTGCAACTGGGTACAAAATTTAGGATATACTAATTTTCTTGGCTGTGTTAATGAAATAGGTAAACACAAAATTATCATGAAAGCAGTAAAAAAAATCCCAGTTTTATCAGATCCTGATTAATTTGATTGTCTTGTTGAGGAATTGTCAATTTATCAGTATCGTAGTTTGAATGTTCACATTTCTTATTTTTTAAAATTGCATCAGACTGCTGTTCAATCATATTAGATGCCATAAAAAGGCTACTAGCTTTTATCTTCCATGCATTGTTATTGTAAAGGATTTATAAAAGTAAATGTGTGATACACTGAAGCAGTCAAAAATGGATGCATTTCATTATCAGATGAAGGTTTATACACAAGAGAAGCACTGAACACAGAAGTATAAAAATCTATATAGTGGTAGTCATATAATCAGTAAGGAACAAAACACTTCTGTAGTTTAATACAATAAAAACGAAATCGAACTAAATATATGCTTAATTATAGGCAGACATGTGTTCATATATCTGCACAGGTGGAATGGCCACAGCACACCAAGAAATGGATGTTTGTTGAACTGAATGAACGTGTGTGTGAAAGCATGTACTGAGAATCAAGAAAGACATTTTAATATTTCTTTGTCTACATATTTTGATCTTAAATTAGTACAAAGTAATCATGAGAATAAGTAAAACAATATATAATAAAGGCTTGTTCATTATAAATATAATAAACAAAACAATATACATAACAATATATAATCGTGAGAATAAGTAAAACAATATATAATAAAGGTTATTATATATATAATAAACAATACATAATTATTTGTGAATGTTGATGCGCTCCACACATTTCACTATTATTATATGAAAGCAGCCTGGTTTATTGTTGAAATCCCTTACCCGGGGGTCAAGAGGTCTGCTGGGGCTCTGTCACTTCCTAGTGCCCTAGGAGGCTCTGTGATGGTGCGCACAACCTCGCTCCTTCACACTCCACCGGCAGAGCTAACGTCTCTGTAAACTAACACCGACAGGTCCTGAGGACTTCTGTCATCTTGTCCCCTTCTCTGTGCCTGTAGGGTGTGGGCACATCCTCTAACCTCTTATAGCTTTGGACTCTTATTTAACCTGTAAAATGAGGAAGCTATCTGGTCTACCTCTTTTATAAAGTTGTCTTGAGGATCCCATGAAACAATGCATGTAATTGTAAAGGACTACACATAGGTAAGGTACTGCTGGGGAAGAAGAAGTTTTCCTCTTCCCTTCTAAGTTCTGCTGGCTGGTCTAAGGATGAAATTGACATGAGACAGATTAAGATGAGAAAATCAGACAAAATTTTATTAACGTGTATACATGGAGAGACCCAGGAACTGAGTCACTCGCCGAAGTGGCCGAAGCCCTCACCTTAAATACCATCCTCAGCTAGAGCCATGAGAGGAGGTTGGGAATAGGGCTTTGGGACTTGAAAGTGGAGGAAGGCAATTGACATGAAGATGGAAAAGCAAGAGTTTGGTGAACAACCGTTTGCTGGGCCAGGCACCCGTGTCCCCTGCATCGGCAGGCGGACTCTCAACCATTGCGCCACCAGGGAAGCCCCAGCCTAAGTTTTTAAAAAATTTATTTTATTGAAGTATCGTCTATTTACGATGTTGTGTTAATTTCCGCTTCACAGCAAGTGATTCAGTTATACACACACATATATATTCTTTTCCATGATGGTTTATCACAGGATATTAAATATAGTTCCCTGTGCTCTATAGTAGGACCTTGTTTATCCATCCTATATATACTAGTTTGCATCTGCTAATCTCAAACTCCAGATCCATCCCTCTGGCACCACCCCTCCCCCTTGTCAACCACAAGTCTGTCCTCTATGTCTGTGAGTCTGTTACATAAATAAGTTCATTTGTGTCATATTTTAGATTCCACGTGTAAGTGATATCATGTGGTATTTGTCTTTCTCTTTCTGACTTACTTCACTTAGTATGACAAATGGCAAATTTTGCTCCCCTACAGTACTATTATTTAAATACCACGTGCAGAATTTCATACTAATGAAGAAGGATTTATTGGCACCAAGTGGATCTTGGGAACCCCAAAGAATACTTTGAATGCTTGGGGAATAAGTTCTCAGGGAGGTTTCACAAGGGGCTGGACTCATGCCCTGATAACAGAGAGGTATTTAGGGAAGGAGTGGGTGCTACTCAAGTAGGCACCAAAAAATGAAGCCATGCTGTGAGGGGCGACCCTGTCTGCAAATCCCTTTTCTCTCCTTGCCTCCCCTCCCTTCCTTTCCTCTTCTTTTAAAATCTTATTACGTAGACTCTGTTATTCCATCTGTGCCTCATTTTTAATGAACAGCTATTATGATAATAAATGAAAGATATTAAAAATACTACTTCAGACAGAGCTGTCATTATATACTCTTCATCATGTTATAAACACTTTCAACATTATCGCATGTAGAAGACACAATATAGTACAAATTTAAATTTTATCATTTTAAAACGGAAATGCGATGCATAGGAAAGAGTATATATAAATTGGAGTCTTTGGCCCACTTTTCTTTGAGGTTGTATCTTTTTTTACTTTCAAGTTTTTTTTTTTTTTTGATTGTCTGTGTTACAAATATGTTCTCCTGATTTATGTAGCTTGCTTTAGGTGAACAGAAGTTCTAAATTTTAATGTGGTTTGAATGTAGCCATCTTTTCTTCTACGGTTAGGGCTTTCTATTTGTTGTTTAAGGAGTTCTTCTGTACCCTGAGGTCATAGAGATATTGGGTTATATTTCTTTCCAGAAACTTTAAGGTTTGATTTTCTCACTTATGCCCTTAATCATCTGGAACTGATACTTGTATGCAGCGTGAGGTACAGATACATTTATGTTTCCAGGTGGATAAGCGCTTGTCCGGGTAACATTTTTTGAAGGGTCCAGCTTTCCCCACTGAACTGACAGACACCTCTGTCATGTATCAAGTTTCCATTAATGCATGGATCTGTTTCTAAGCTTTCTGCTGTTTGACTGTTCCCGTGTGAATGCCATACCAACTTAGTTATTGTTTTATATTACAGTTTGCTATTTATAAAGCAAGTCTTTCCCCTCCTGCTTCTGAAGGAGTGTCTTTCTTTATTCTTATCCCCTTGTTCTTCCATAAAACTTTTAGAATTTCAAGTTTCATTTTAAAAGGTTGTTGGGATTTTTTTTTTAAACATCTTTATTGGAGTGTAATTGCTTTACATTGTTGTGTTAGTTTCTGCTGTACAACAAAGCGAATCAGCTATACATATACATACATCCCCATTTCCCCTCCGTCTTGAGCCTTCCTCCCACCCTCCCTATCCCACCCCTCTAGGTGGTCACAAAGCACCGAGCTGATCTCCCTGTGCTATGCGGCTGCTTCCCACTAGCTAGCTGTTTTACATCTGGTAGTGTATATATGTCCATGCCAGTCTCTCACTTTGTCCCAGCTTACCTTCCCCCCTCTCCGTGTCCTCAAGTCCATTCTCTACGTCTGCGTGGATGGACCTAGAGTCTGTCATACAGAGTGCAGTAAGTCAGAAAGAGAAAAACAAATACCATATGCTAACACATATATATGGAATCTTAAAAAAAAAATGGTTGTTGTGATTTTGATTGGAATTCCTTTGAATTAAAAGATCAATCTGAGGAGAGTGGACATTTCAGTGATATTGAGCCTTCCTGCCCATCATATACACCTCTCCATTTTTAAAAGGGTGTCTTTTGTTCAAGTTTATAGATTTTCTATCTAAAATTTTTATACAAGTTCTTTCGTTATAATTATTCCAAGGTAACTTATTTTTTCTTGCTATTATAAATGGTTGTCTTAAAGACTTCCTTTTTTAAAAGAACTTTTGCTGGTGTGTAGAAGTGCGATTGAACTTTATCAGGAATCTTGATAAATTCTATCATTAATTCTGTTAATTTGTCTGAAATTCTTTTCGACTGTCCCATCTGTGAATGGTGATTGTTTTGTCCCCTCTTCCTCCCCCCTCCTCCTGCCCCTCTCATTTTTTTTTTGTCTTGTCCTGGCAGTGCCTGCAGTGAAATGTTTACTAGAAGTGGAGATAGCCCAGTGTGAGGTTTGCCCATTAAGGAAGTTCCCATCTACTTCCTATTTACTAAAAGTTTTTTGTTTTCTTTCCTTTTTTTGAGAGGGGGGTTCATTAATGGATATTGAGTTTTATCCTCTGACAAGTCCAATAAATTGGTCATAAAGTATTATCTTTATTATACTACACATGCTCCATTCAACGTCCTAATACGTATTTGGAATTTTTGCACCTATGTTCATGAGTAAAATTGGCCAGTAATTTTCCTTTTTCAGGCTGTCCCAGTCTAGTTTAGATAATTGGATTTGGGAATATTCTCAGTCTCATGACATTATTGGGGCATATTGTCTGTTTTTATGTTCTCTGGTAGAATCTGTAGCTTTTAGAGTTGCTTGTTTATTGAATATTTGGTACATCTTACCAGTAAAGCCATCTAACCTGATGTTTTCCCCAAGGGGAGATTTTAAATATCAGTGATTGAAACTATTTAATATGCTTGACTTACTTCTTGAATTAGTTTGGTACTTTATATTTTTCTAGGAATATGTCCATTTTCAAAATTTGAAAATGCATTACCTTAAAGTTTTTTTTAAGGGAATTCCCTGGTGGTCCTGTGGTTAGGACTTGGCTCTTTCACTGCCAGGGCCGGGGTTCAGTCCCTCGTCGGGGAAGTAAGATCCCACAAGCCACACAGCACGGCCAAAAAAAAAAGTTTTTTTAAAAAAAATAATGTTCTCTTATCTTTTTCATTTCTGATGCATTCCAACATTTTTTTTTCTTCTTTGCTTTTATCTTGATCAGTCTTGCCACAAGTTGGCCAATATTATTAGTCTTTTTAAAGAACTAACTTTTCCATTGTATCTCTGTTTTCTATTTCATTGATTCTACTCTTATCTACTCTCAACCTTATTTTCTTTGAGCTTATCCCCATTACCTTTTTTTCGAAATTCTTGAAATGGATACTTAATTTTTAGCCTTTCTTCTTTCTGAATAAAATCATTGAAGGCAATGAATGCCCCATAAATTTACTAATCCCCATTTATAATGAGGAAAGAGCAAGTCAAAGATGCAGTGTTTTTCATGGACACTTGTGTTTTCAACCAGAATTTAATAAGATTCCTTTTGTATTCCTTTTGTTTATTTTTAGAGTTACCTTCTATTTGTGGAACATGGTACTGGGTTTCCTTTTATAATACATTTATTTAAGTAGAGAGTCATTTAAAGAAAAAAAAATTAAGTAAATAGTCAAACAGGTGGTACACAATAGGCCAAAGATCTTCAAAGTGGTATGTTGCATCTCAAATATGAGAAATATTATGAAATGACTATAATTTGGGACTATTGTTTGGGAAACTGATGTTCCAGTCAACACACTGCCTTCTCTCATCCACATGTGTGGTCATTGGCATATAGTTAGAGGATAAGACAGGTCCTGGGGAGATGCACACACACAAACGATCCAGTGTCTAAAAAAGGAAGATGTTCATAATAGAAGGGATATTAAAATTGAAGATTGGATTACTAGCGAGAGGTCATGAGCTGTTAGGACACGGTGATCCTGGGGACCCAGCACGGGTTCATGAAAGGCACATCTATATAATGCATTTCTCCCTTTGACAAGATTATTATACCAAAGTGAATTATAGCTGATTCACTTTGCTGTACAGTAGAAACTAACACAACATTGTAAAGCAACTATACTCCAATAAAGATTAATAAAAAAAGCATATTTGGATTAATTCCTATTCTCACAATTGTTGATGAGTTAAAAGTACATATACTTGTCTAGATTTATAGAATTTTAGAGGAGTTGATAACTTAGAACACATGCTAATCCTCTTATTCTACAGATAAAGAAATCAATCCTGTTCTTCCACTTTATTATACATAATGTCTCTGAATCTAAGCATTTCAAATTGAAGAGTCCAATTTTTTTTTTTTTTTTTTTTTTTGCGGTACGCGGGCCTCTCACTGTTGTGGCCCCTCCCGTTGTGGAGCACAGGCTCTAGACGCGCAGGCTCAGCGGCCATGGCTCACGGGCCCAGCTGCTCCGCGGCATGTGGGATCTTCCCGGACCGGGGCACGAACCCGCGTCCCCTGCATCGGCAGGTGGACTCTCAACCACTGCGCCACCAGGGAAGCCCCAGAGTCCAATTTTTAAAATCCATTATCATACCAAAGGTTTCCATTCTCTTGCTACTACAATTCCTTAGTTTAATTTTAATTCTTAAATTTTAATTTAAAATCTAGAATTATTCTAATTCTTGACAGGAGGCAGTCAAATGTTTTGATATATGATTTCCTATAAAAGAATAATAAGATTTCGGATTGGTTTGTTTCTGTTAGTCTCACTTATGGTGCCTAGGAATATTTTTATTTTAGCAAGTCACTAGGGAAGTGTTTGGGGAAGGATTTGCAGTGAGTTTTGAGTTTCTTCCCTGGGTTTTAATGAATCCAAGAATCTGTAGTGTTCTAAATATAGCTTAGATTATTATCTCTACATTACTTTTGTCCAAAGGGAAACATTGCTGGGTAGCAAAAACAGAATAAGAAGTCAGGAACTGGTTTTCCCATTTTCAGTCCCTCACTTTCTAGTCGAGGATGCTGAAGCACAGCGACCCACCTTCCAGACTCGCACTTCTGTCTCTATCAAAGAACTGCGATAATGTCATGTCTAGGAGGGCGCCTCGAAAATTATAAAGAATTTGTAACCATGATACTTGTAGGAGTGGGTAGAAAATTCAGTTTCATTCATCCCTCTGGCTTACCATTGTTTCAGCTTGTCATCTTTTTCTTCTAGTTTATTTCTTAAAATGTTAGACTGTTGCAGGCAACAGTGGTTATTAAGCATATTACTAGTAAAATTTCTTCTTTTTAAAACGTAGATGTTTCATTTTCAAACATGAGCTATAATGTGTAAAGTCATAGGCTTGGATCTAGGGGTATTGTTCCTGAAAAAAGGCACATTGTGGGAAGCACATATTCCACTTGGAAGAAGCCGGGGACCTAGAGGGATGAGTAGAAATGCACAGGTAGTGAGAACATGAAACTAGATTAAATGGACATGTCTCTGTTTATAGAGACGGCCTTGTGTGGTTACGATGTGTGTCTGCCAGTGGTGAGGGGGAGGCTAAGTGCCATGCTACTTGGCAGGGCTATGGTGCAACCAGCAGTTTATAATTAGAAAGTCCCTGGAGCTCAGAACCATGGCAGTCTTCCACGAGGAACTGCATTGTCAGTGCCTTTACTTTGAGTACTTTCCCCTACCCCTTCCTTTACCCTTCCTTGATTTTTCTTTCAGGAGCCCAAAAGTGATGCCAAGATGCAGGTATCACAGGAGCAAGAAGAAAGGTGCTCGCCAAGGAGTACTGCACGTCTGCTGAGATAAGGGTGAGGAACACGGAGCCCGAGAACGTCTACATATCTTCCCCAACTCCTTCAAAAAGAAATACGGAAGATTCTCAGATGAAAATAGCTTATCTTTGCTTTGGGGAAAAGCCAAAACCCATTAGCTAATCAATACCGTTTTACCTTAAGAACATCTGTGGGTTGTTGGATCAGAAGGCGTAACGCGAGGAGGCAACACTTTGAGACTGGAGAGTCGTACTTTAAGGAACGCAAACACAAAACGCAGCAACGCTTTTGGACATCAGAAGATGAGTGGATGCTGAGGGGAAAACAGCCTTTTCACTGGCCAGGCAGAGCTGAACTGGAGTACACGCTTACAGGAAACAAAGGAAAGACTTGGAAGAAAGGAAAATATTTTCATGGTTTTCCCAGACAGATATTCCAGGCCAAGTGATAATGGAGACCAAGGATAATAGGTAAATGAGTTCATGTTTTAACTTACAACACTTTTCCCTGTGATTTTAAGGCTTATTGGGTTTTGCCATATGAAACCTATGTTGGCAAAAACAAAGGAAAGCTCTTTAGAGGTAAAAGTGAATCAACCATAGATACACTGGTTCTAATGGGAATTGTGCAGATAACACCTCAAGCTGTGGTTGACAATCACTCCTTTCATTTCTCTATACGGTTTTGGATTTTGTTTCCTGGTGTGGCTCTTACGATGGACAGTTGACTAGATGTATCCTATTTTCTCTTTCGTAAAATGTATACATTGGTGCCTTTCACTGGCCATATGATTATTTAGAAAATATTAAATAACAACTGTGAAGTACTTGGAGTTGTATCAAATAAGCTGAGAGAAGAGAGGGAGATAGCTCTCTGCTTTTCCTTTATAAACTGTGACGATAAAAGATAATATTTGCTCCTTTCCTCAAATTTAGTTGCTCTTTTATGAGAACATATTTTATAAGCTTCAGGTTTTATGCAAAAATATAGTATCGGTGTATATTTATAATTACCCCTTAAATTTCTCTGTGCTCTTCTTTTTTCTTAAGCATATAACAAAATACTCTTTCATTGATTTTTGACGGCTGTATTCAAATAGTGTGTTCAGTAATTCAAAATTTAGGGCCACAGAGACCAGGTAGGGCTTCACATCTTGTAACCCAATGATGTCAATGAATAAAAAGATTTTTAAAATTTGCCTTTCCAAATTTGAAATATTGAAAAAACCCAACATTTGGGTTTTTTCTTTACCTTTTGAAAATTTTTATTCATTAGACAGAGGAAATAAGTGTAACTTTTTCAAAAGAACTTAAATCGGGATTCATTTTGTGACTGATTGTCATTCAAATGTGTGGTTCACACAGCTATAGAGACTACTTAATGGGTCTGACTTTTATTGACAAATTGCAATATTTGATTATTTCTAATATTATAAGAAGTCACCTGAGATTAATTTTCTCACTATTTCTGATGCTAAATTGTTTCAGCTTGAAAGAAGAACCCTCATGTAGCATCATATGTGTTATATCACAGTATTTCTTTGGAGTTTTTCTTTTTTTACCTTCTAAACTGCTTCCATGTAGTGCTTTTCTCCACGTAGTTTTGAAAGTAGATGTTTTTTTCAAGTTAAAGGTGACCTCATTTTCCTTCAACTTATCAGTTGGCTGATTTGTTAGAAATAATTTCATTTATAAATTTATTTTAAACAGCAGTGATAATAACATAGACTCATTGATGCTGACACTAAGTATACATTTTCAACAATCAGGATTGATTTGAAGCGTCTAACATATAGTGAAAAAAACCAACAGATTAGATGATCTTTGCAGTCACTAGGTGATAAAGTCTATTTACAGCTAGAACAAAGTGTAAACTAACTTTGAGAATATCTTTGCAGAGATTTACATCCTATAGGCTTTGGGTACTTTAGAATTTCCGCAGAACTTATAATTTACTTAAAGTGAAAATGTCAGTGACTGGTTACAGCAACATTTATGAATACATAGAGCAGAGTATATTGGTTGATAATCAAAGCATCAACCTATAAACACAATTTTATTAAGACACTTAAAACCTGTCTTATTAAGACCATAACTATGTAAAACTTGATTGTCTGGTCTTTTTGTCCCTGGGGCAAGATACTAAGTTTTAAAGCTAAAAAGGATGCAGGGTGGGCTTGATCTCTGGAGCACTGTATCCCGAGTTCTCAGGGGCATGTGTGGGCCGTGGGCCTTGCTCTGAGCCACTGCATTAACACACACAGCTTTCCCAGGGAACTGGCTTTAGGCAAGTTTTTGGGGAAAAGAAGTTAGATTATCTATGTGATAAGCAATATAAAATGTTACGCTAAGGTAAAAGCAGATATATTATTGACTATACCATCTGAACATTAAACTAAAAATTGAGTTAATCTCACTTGTTGAAGGCTGCTTTGGGATTGGTTCCCTTCCATTGCCTTCAGGGGAACTCTGAAGTGTCAGTCTGTGACAGTGCAAAGAGCAGATTCCAGGATATGGAGGGGTGGATGAGATTTGGGGAAACTGCCCCCCAGGATGCTAAGGAAACAGTTCTAGGTACAGGGTGCTAAAGAGCTTGGTCCATTTGGGGTTGATTCAGCCTGGTGACAATGTCTAAGAGATCCTGTCTTAGTGTCTCATTTGATGGATGAGAAGACTGAAGTTATGTGACTTGTTCAAACTCATAAGGTTGGTTAAAGAAAAAATTATCCTGATACTTGTTAAAATAGTAAGGAAGATTTTATTTAGGACTTGACACCGATTGCAATTGTGGAGGAGATCTGGCTTAACTCATAATACAGCAAAGACATCTAGGTAGTTATAGCCAGTGAGCTGAGAGAGGGGGCCAGTGGATGGCAAATTAATAAGAGGAGGCATCCAGGGTGGGGAATTCCAGCTAAACTGGCTTGACAGGATACTTGCTGAAGGCAGGCCAGGGTGATAAGGTATCAAGGCTCAGGAGGAGGACTTTGGTTAGCTGTGGGGGTTAATCAGATCTCAAGGGTGAGGAGATTCTTGCTAAACTGACAGCAGGATTCTTGCTAAAACTGGGCTATGCAGTTCAAAGACAGAGCCTGAGGACAAGGCCTAGCTGAAAAGAGGGCTCAGAGGAGCCTTCTAAAGTTTGGCCAAGTGGAGAGCCCTTGTCAGGTTCAAGCCTGGCCACAACTGGACCAGTGCTATCATCCTGCAGGGTCCATCCAAGGTGTTGAGTGTCCATCTAACCAGGGGATGGCAGTGCAGCCCTTTCAATTAGGATCCTCCAGACAAACTGTTACCGATCCAAACTTGGGTCCGCTCGCCCACACGTCGTAAAGCCAGCGTACTGACCCCGCAGTTGTGGTGAAGGAAAAGCGCAGCGTCTGTTGCAGGCGCCAAACAAGGAGTCCAGGCAGCTAGTGCTCAAAAGGCCTGAACTCCCCAAAGGCTTTCAGGGAAAGGTTTATAAAGACGGGGGAGGGAGGGGGCTTGTGGAGAGCGTGATCAGCTCGTGGACGTTCTTCTCATTGGTTGGTGGTGAAGTGATTGGGAGTCAACATCATCAACCTTCTGGTTCCAACTGGTCTGTGGTCTCCGTGCTTGTGGGCAGCATGCAGTTAACTTCTCCCACCCGGAGGGGGTTTTAGTATCTGCAAAAGAGCTCAAAGAACATGGCTCAGAATATGATCTACAGCCCTGGAGGAGGAACTAAAGGTCCTTGACTTTGTTTAATGGCTAAACTATTATTATTTTGTCTTGCTTGACTGTTTTCCTTTCTTTCTGCGTTTTCTCACTTCTCTGATTAAATTTACTCTTTGGAACTCAGGGAAGGCATAGGAGGCTATAGTTTTTCTACAGACAAGAGGCAGGCAGAGGACTTGGTGGGGGTGGTCTGTTCCGGGAAGACCCCACAGAGTTCTGCTCACTACAGAAGCTCTGTCCTTAAAGTCATTCATTCAACTAACACGTGTTGGGCATTTATTATGCCTGGTCTTTAGAATATGTAAGGGAACGAAATGGATGTAGATACCGACTTTTGTGACTTTTCCTTTCTAACAGAGGAAGACAGTACACAGTAAACGTAATACATAACTAAATTATATGGTACCTCATACAATGGAACAAGAGGAACAGTGGGCAGGAAAGGGAGGTGGGAGTCCATGGGGTGTCGTAGGAACGTGTGTCACAGTTTTAAATAGGATGCTCCGGAAAGACCTCTTGGAGATGAAATTTGAGCAAACACTTGAAGGAGGTGAGTGAATTAGTCATAAGCTATTTAGGGGAAGAATGTTCCAGACAGGGGAGCACGTGCAGATCCCGTAGGTGGGCGCTGCTTGGCATGTTCCAAGAACAGGGAGGAGACTGGTGTGCTGATGGGGAGGGACTGAGGGCCAGGGAGTCGAAGTCATGGTTGAAGAGGAAGCCATGAAGGAGATGGGAACCCACTGCAGGGGGTGACACGGTCTGACTTACTTTGTAAAAGGGTCCCTCTAGCTGCTGTGTGGAGGGCAGGGGTAGAGGTGGGGAAACCCATTATGGTTTGCTGTCGCAACCCAGGTGAGAGATGATGGCAGTTCTGGCCAGGAGGGCTGTGTGTAGGAGGCCCTTACCTGACGGCTCTATGCTGGTTCACGTGTCAGCCTGTCCAGGGAGGCTGGGAGAATGTCCTGACCACCTGGCAGTGTCGGAATGTCATTTAAGATGAATGTCGACAACGTGATGAGGATCTTTCCAACAGCCATCGGTTCCCTAATTCTCCAGTACCTCCTGGGTGTCCAGCAATTCAAGCTGATTCCAACACTAACGACCCAGAGTTAGCACAGACCCCACAGTTACAGGTTCAGTCCTGCGGGACTGCCTTCACTTGAGGTGCCAGCAGGGATGGGATCCCCGGGCTACCCCCACTACAAATTCAGGGATTCCCAGGACCCCTGCCCTCAGGTTCAATAATTCACTAGACTGACTCAGAACCCAGAAAGCTCTTTACTTATGACTACAGTTTATTATAAAGAATACAACTCAGGAACAGCTCCTGGCAGAGATGCTTAGGTCAAGATTTGGGGGCAGCAGGTGTGCAGAGCTCCCGGGCCCTCTCCAGGTGCACGTCCCATCCCAGCACCTCCATGTGCTTACCAGCCTGGAAACTCCTGCAGCTTGGTGGTCGTTCCAGAGTTCCCAGCTAAGTGTCATCACGTTGGCACGATTGATTAAATCATTGGCCGTTGGTGGTTGAAGTCGATCTCTAGTCTATCTCCCCTCCCTGGAATCAGAATGGGTCAGAAAGTTCCTACCCTCTAATCATGTGGTTGGTTCCTGGGGTGACCAACTCCCCTCTCCACCCCCATCTGAGGCTATTAGGGGGCCCTGCCATCAGCATACAGAAAACACTCTTATCACTCAGGAAATTCCCAGAGTTTTAGGAGCTCTGTGCCAGGACCCAGAGGCAAAGACCAAATATTTATTTCCTACTATCCCATAATCGAAGTAACAAAGATTCCGATGAGAGAGCAGAGGCCACTCTTCAGGAGAGCAGGCAGATAAGCTGAGTCCAATTGTATGAAAACTGAGCCCAGACAGGGAAGAGCAGGTGCGCAGTAGAGGGCGAAGCAACCCTGCCAGCCCTGACTTCTGATGGAGTCATGGATTTGGTGGCAGTAACCCCGGAATAGAGCCAGGGAGGTAGAGTCCAAAGAAAGAACAGTGGATTAGCAATTATTCCGCACCTCCTAGGTTCCAATAGCTTGTGAGTATAAATAAGGTCAATTAATATTTACACCCATGTCTCCATGGCTCCAGATCTTCACCTGTTGGTAAGACCTTAACCTCCATGCTCTTCTTGTTGGCTTAAATTCCTCCCCAGCTACTTCTGGGTGTCCTCCGGGCGGTGACATCTCCTATGGGCCCAGGAACGAATTTGCTCACATTCTTTCCACTTGAGCCTCCTCTTGGTCAAGGGCACTTGTCATGACCCCTGCAGCTGGTGCCTCAGTAAGACTTTATCCCAATGGAACCCTTGGGACCAAAGTGACTGCCACCTGTGGATGGTAGGTCGGGAAGAGGAATGGCTTCTCCTCAAGCCCGTGCTGATTTTGTTTCCTAGGAAAGAGGCAGTGCTGCATGGACTTATTCCCATTCAGTATTTCAGGGCACTGGTCCTTCACCTTCTGTCCTCATAGGCTCCAAACCGGTCATTTGTGTGTGGCCAGAGAGGGGAGGATGGTTCCCATCCTGTCCCTTCTGTGTCTTCTCTTTCCTCTCTTCCTTAGACACCTACCTCTGCATCCAAACACAACAAGACCAACTCAACAAGCACCCTCGCAGCTCCTTTAGGAGAAAACAAATTGTGTAATGGGAAGAGTATAAACTTTTGAGCCAGACATAACTTGGTTTGAATCCCATTTACTAGTCATGGAGCCTTGAGTAAGTCACTTCTTTTCATAATATGGGGAAGATAATGCCTATAATAATGTTAGATCAGAGACTGTGAATGTAAGACACTTGTGTAGTACCTGATGTGGAAAAGGGCACCATTGCTCTCATCCCTCCATCCTCCAGAAACCAGCCCTGATGGCTCACCCACAGTCCAGAGCATCTGTCATCATGCAGGCGCCCCAGGAACGGTGCTGCCACCACCATCCCAGCCTAATGAGCAGTTGCAAGCCCGTCTTTCTTGTCCTTCTTGGTTGGTGGTGGGGATTTCTGGCCAGGGGCCCAGAGCAGGGTGGAGAGTGGGCCCATGGGGCAAAGGGAAAGTATTGGTGTATGTGGAGGGGTGCTTGGGCTTTCACCCTCCTTACCTGGAATTGACAGAAATCCTGTGCTTGCCCTTGGTACCCCTCTACCTTGTGATAAAAATTTTACCATGAGAAATTTCAGGCATCCACAGAAGTAGGGGGAACTATTACAATGAACATCCATATAGCCAATGGGCAGATTCAGTGATGATTGAAATCCACCACATTTGTTCATGACCCTCTTTTTCTTTGCGTCAGTGTGTTAAAGCAAACCCTTAGATGTCTTATTTTTCCCTGGTCTTCGTGGCAGGGCCCTGGGTGTACAGCTGTGTCGGGGGGCACTTCTTAAACTGCAGGGTGGTCCTCCGAGGAGCCCCAAGGGCTGCTCCACTCCAGGCAGGTTCCGCTGGGGGAAGGAGGGACTCGTGTGCGGAGCCGCGGCAAGTTCGGTGCAGTCACCGGAAGGCACAGATGGGAGAAGATGAACGGTCACAGCCATAGAAACACATGTGTTATTTACCATTCATGGCAGTTGGAATCCTTGCCCTTTACACACTGCTTAGGGAGGTCCCCTTCGCTGAAAAATCAACTATAGCTTTTTCTTCAGAATAATAGAAAGTTAACTTATTACCCAGCATGAAACAGGATTTTAAATTATCTCCTTTACTGAATCTCCTGGGGAGGGGTGCTGGGGGAAGGAATCTCATAGAGAAGTGATAGCATAGAGTCAAATTGACTCAAGATGATTTTTTTAAATTAAGCAGTAGGCAAAACCATTTATACGTGAAACTGTAATATAAATGGTTCTCATTTCTAGTCTGTTATGATTGAAAGCAGTAGCCATCGAAAAACAGTACAGAAACAAAACGCTAATTCTTTGCAGAGGCAAACTCAATCTGAAAGCTACAGCACCTCCTAGATCAAGTAAGTAGGTTCTGTAGAAAGAGCCCTCAAAGAGTGAATAGGAAAATACAAAATCCCTAGAACAATCGTAGAAAATATAAAAGACAGAAAAGCTGTATAAGTGATCACATATGATTGTGACATCTCGCCTCTGAAGGCGCAGCTAAACCATTTGACATTTTGACGTAAAGTTAAATTGCTACCTGCTCCCCACTGCCCACGGAAGGGAAGAAAAACAGAAAGGAGTTGACCGTTCTGACGTTGCAAGGAAGTGGTGGCGGAGTGCAGAGTCCCGAATGAACGGATTTCAGGCAGTATTTAATTTGTTCCTTTCACCTGCATGGAGAAAGGTGAAGGCAAATGTGTTTTTTAAAAGACAGTGATGTGCTACAGACCCGTCACACACGTTTACCGTACCTTTATTTTTAACTAGGGAGGGCTTAGCTTAAAGCTTCAGTCGAGCCCCAGAAGGAGAGGAGAGAAGGTCTGCAAGGAGGACGCGTGTCTTGCAGATACCGTGTTAAGTACAGAGGAGGTAACTGATGGCTTCTCTGTCCACTGCTCACAGCCACTGAAAAAAGGCAAACACTGGGACGGCCTTCTCTGCGTCTGCACTTTACTAATAGTAGCTCATCATCATATTCTTTGGATCCATAGGTCATGTTACAATAAGAGATGATTAAGAACCCTTGTTCCCTATTCTGGAACAGGAAATTCTGACCATACATTTTTAGAGTAAATACCATGAATGTTACCCAACTTACTTACAATTATTTAGTGAAGGCTGCTCAAAGGGTTAGGTTAGGATTAGCCTATTCTTTCAATTCATAGCATGGATTCTCCCTGGGTTGAGTTGTCTCGACTTTCTGCGTCCGCTCAGTTGACTGGTTAAGCCGTGCCTAGCTGTTGGTGCTTTTTTTTCCCCCCACTTTAACATCTTTAAAACAGAATGTCCAGGGAAATGTGCAAAAGAGGTACCCCGATGTGAGCATGGCTGCAGGGCTCTGGGAGGATGCTCAGGAAGGAGGGCGGGACAAGGCAGGAAAGGTGAGCCTGTCTCTGAAGCCTTTGAACTTGAAGCACTGAGTGTTGTTATGCTGGGGAAAGGCTCAGTCATACTTCATTATAGATCAACTTGGTGGCAACAGGAAGCATTAGTCGGAGGGGAAACGATTTGGGGCAGTGAGAAGAGCTGGGACCCTGACCTAGTGGTCTGAGTAAAAGAGGGTAAGGGCCTGAACCAACAGGAACAGATGGAGGGAATGGATTCAAAAGGTGTTGATCAGTCGTGTCAGGATGGCCCAGTGGTCTAAGGCGCCAGACTCAAAAGGTGTTGATCAGGACTGAGCACTTCGACACAGTGGCCGACTGGATGTGTAAGGAGAGGGTTTGCAGAGAATGACCAGCATTTCTTTCTTGGAATATTTGTTTTGCATCTATAATATCTTTAGATTATTTAACCAAAAAGGGAAGATATTTAGAAAACAAGAAAGTGACCAAAGGCTTACAAGACAAATACACATATAACTTTCTTTGCTAAGGACATTATGTGTTTTCTGAGCTACCTTCAGTTGCTCTTAATAGTTTTCCATTGATGAGTTTTTAATGTAAATTACTTAGCCATTATAGTTGTAAAGATTATGGAAATAGTGAACAATCATACGGTTTGTTTAGATTTAGATTTGGGTGAATTCTGAAAGAAAAACTGTACATTTGAATATTATTCTACCCTTTCTCTATTTAAAAATTTTGTCCCTGGTGCTTCAGAAATATTCATTTTTAGAAGCAGTAAGTAAATAGACATCTTCTTTTTCCATTTTATAACTATCTAGTTTATCCAATAAAATCCTATCAAGAGAAAATTTGAAATGGTTCGGGAAATGAGCAAAAATGTAGGATTTTAACGGTGAAGCGTCTGTTCAATTGCAGTAATCATGTAAAATTCAGTCATTTTGTTTTTTTATGGACTCATTCCCAATTTTCCTTAAAAAGCTCTCTTGACCTATTTTTAACTAGCATTTCCTTTGTGTCCCCTCCAGTAGTGGTTGCCTGCCAACTACTATCATTGTTCTTCAAACAGCAAATGCATGAAGCTGCTCATAAACCCTTCCGTGTGAGGAAGGCTGTAGCATGCTCCTCGTTTTATATAAAGCAAAGGGAAAAAACAGAACACTGTTTTTCACAAATTCACAGATCTGTAATTTTGTGGACACAGTTTCTATGATTCATATTTTCAAGTTACTGTGGCGCTGACTCTGCACAGAGATAAAACAATGGTCAGCTTTTGAAGTGATCATTCATTGACATTATTATTCCAAGTCCAAATATTTAGACATTAGATAAATAAGAACATGTTTTTTTATTTTTAAAAATCTTTAATGAATGTAAGCAAGAAATATTAAAAATAAAATACGACAAAATAAAAAAGATTCCATTTTTCATAAATTCATTTCTCAAATACTTCTGATCCAAAGGATGTTAGTTTAATCAAATTATGGTCTAGGGATTCTATCTGAGACACTGCTTAACAACTAAACATAGGGGAGTGTATTTTTACACAAGTAACTCAATTGGCTATAATTAACTGAACAGAACTAGTGAATTGTAAAATCTCACCCTGTTTGCTGTCTATATCTATATAGACATATAGATATGTCTATATCTCTATTCTGTAATTCATGCTTATATATTTATCACATTTATTTACTTATTTATCTTTAATTTTTATTGAACTGTAGTTGATTTACAATGTTGTGTTAGTTTCAGATGTACAGCAAAGTGAATCAGTTATGTATATACATATATCCACCCTTTTTTAGATTCTTTTCCCATATAGGCCATTACAGAATACTGAGTAGAGTTCCCTGTGCTATACAGTATGTCCTTATTAGTTATCTATTTTATATATAGCAGTGTGTATATGTCAATCCCAATCTCCCAGTTTATTTCTCCCCCCACTTTCCCCCCGGTAACCATAGGTTTGTTTTCCACATCTGTGACTCTGTGTCTGTCTTGTAAATAAGTTCATTTGTACCATTTTTTTAGATTCCACATATAAGTGGTATCGTATATTTGTCTTTGTCTGACTTACCATATTCATTCAAAAGTGTTTTCCAGCACGTGTGTGAGGGCTTTTGTGCCGCCTACATCCAGCCGGACTATAAAATTGCCATGTGCTTGAAAATACAAGATTGTAATTAGCTCTTAGGAGAGATTTTAGGGCACTTTTATCCCTAAAGCATGCTGACTGTGTGAGAGTTTTAGAATCTCAAGCAAAGTGTTTCCCCTTTACTTCAATTCTGGGGAGCAGCATAGAATAAGGAAGTTGAATGGAAACCTGGGTTCCAGTCTTGACACTTGGCATTTGCAAAGAAATCTTAGACAAATTACTTACCATCTCTGGGTCCTGAATCCTGGTTTATAAATGTGGTTGATAATGTCTTCTTTGTAGATTTACCTGGGAATGAAATATGACAGTGGGTGTGAAAGATTCAGCATGTGGTTGGTGATAAATGAATACAAATGAGTATCGTTCTAATCGGTGGAGTATTTTTCCTTAGCGTGAACCCCAAATCTGTCTCTGGAGCCACAGCAATTTTTATACATGAAAACCATTCTCTTATTTGAACAGTATAACATGTACCCTGGAGTCACGTTTTCCCCAGGATATAAACATCTCTATTAGCACCAATAACAACCCCGTATGGGGGTATGGACAGGGTATGGGTTTGCACGGAGTGGGGTTAGATCTGGACCTTGTGTGTGGTCTGGGGAAGTTATTACCTTTCTGAATCTCTTTTTTAAAAAAATCTGTAAAATAGAAATAAAAATGCCTCATAGGATTTTAGGGAAGATTAAATTAGAAGTGTTTGGTGCCCAGTAAGTGTTTCATTATGGCAGGTATTATTATTATGGGTGGTTTTGAATTTCTCACCATCCCAATGACTGCTTTAAGTGAGCAGTGGTCTCTGTGATGCGATCTCAGAGGCAGTTAGGTGACTCACCTTCCCAAACTCTGAACCTAGTGCCCACACAGCAACAGAAATATTCTTGAGAGACAGGAATAGGCTGCACTGCCTTCCTGCTGGAAGAAGCAAGTGGGGATCAGAGGAGTCTGTGCCGTGGCATCGAGAGGGATACGTCTTGTTGAGAGTTAGCCCGTGTGTGTGGTCTTCTCCGAAGAAGGTTTAAAGAGACGAAAGAAAAATAAATTCTATTTCTAAACACACACAGACACAGGGAAACGCACCTGAAGGGAATCCCAGGGCACTTTGGAGTGGGACTCCTCGTGAGCAGGAGGGATGTGCCTGGCAGGGAAGCAGATCCACGACGGCGTGGGGAATGGAGCTGATGGGAGCTGACCTTGGGCACGCTTGGGAGTAAAGACAATGAAAGAGGAAAAGGAAGAACCAGAACTCAGTCCAGACACAGAATCGACCAGGAGGGCAGTCTCTTTCCTGACGGGGACTTGAGGCTGCAGTGCTCATCCAAGAAAACCTTTAATGGAAGACAACACCGTGACGCTCAGGGGCTTTCCTTTATGTTAGAACTTGCCCTCTCTTTCTTTTTTTTTTTTTTTTAGCGGTACGCAGTCCTCTCACTGCTGTGGCCTCTCCCGTTGCGCAGCACAGGCTCCGGACGCGCAGGCTCAGCGGCCGCGGCTCACGGGCCCAGCCGCTCCGTGGCACGTGGGATCTTCCCGCACCGGGCCACGAACCTGCGTTCCCTGCATCAGCAGGCGGACTCTCAACCACTATGCCACCAGGGAAGCCCTGTCACGCATTTTTATTGTATGAATAAATGCGACCCTCCCAGGTCAGCGACAGCCCTTTTCACCTCACCGTAACCCTGAGGAAGGGTCGTACAGGTGAGGAAGTGAGCTCGGAGCGGTGACATCCCTCCCATGGAAGGGCGTGAGAGTGGGGCTGCAGGGGGGGGTTGGGTCTGACCATCAGTTCACCTCCACACAAGGGATGGAGGATGGAGACAGGTGGAAAGTGAAGAAAAGCAACTTGTGTAAATAAAGGACAAAACAGAAGGAAAATTATTAACTTCCTAAAAGAAAAGCACAATATCGATAGCTGGAAGAAACAGAAAAAACGAAGAAGTGTATTAGAGTGTATTATGGTATTCGTTGCTCATACCATTTCTGTTTTTTATGTTCAATTTAATCAATTTTATGATGGAGTGTTTTATAGGTTTATGTCGTAAGTTTCCTACCATTGTGTCTAGGGCCGAGACTCCATTAAAACACTCTAATTATTAGCATACAGTACATTTATTTTAATGAACATACTGCTATAGTTACCTCACTCTATCTCCACATTTTCTATAAAGCATTCCAAGAGGATATTTAATCGAGGTTGTCATAAATGGAAGAGGAATTCAGAAACCATATGTGGTTTTATTATTCCCTGAAATGGCTAATATGGCTCAAGATGTGTCACCTTTACAAAATCTGAGGGCCTGAGTCACTGTTTTCCTTTCTAATGCAAAGTTCTTTCGGATTACCCCATTGCTGTATATAACCATGACTACACTTAAGGCCCTTCCTGGTTAATTTCGCTTTGGCAAAGCTATCTTTGAATAATCTAGGATTTTTGGCAACCAAACAACTACCTCGCATTCACATTAACAATAGATTCAAAAGCGTCATGTAAAGTCTATACAATCCTATTTTCTCAAAACTTTTACAGCAGTTTAGGGAATTCGTAGTCCCTCTTTGGAAGGAGCAAAGGGAGGAATGTTCATTCAGAAACATGACGTCATTTCCCAAAGCATGTTTAATGGAACTAAAAATAAAAGTTAAGGCACCGTCTCCTCTATCTCCATTTTCCTTCCCTGTGTAGAAGGGAAGAATAAGTGAGAATCTGAGATGATCACTCAGGCTTCCTGGGCCACCCTTACTCCCATCCTGAATGGGGTTTAAAGAGCCTTGCTGGATTTCTTTCACCTGTTGGCTAGAAACCAGATGCTCCAGTGGATTCTCATTCATTATGTGAAAATGTTGAGTCTAGAACCTCACCTTCAAGTTAAATGGATAATACATTTAAAAAAAAAAAAGAAGAAGATGGGAAAAGCTAGCATCTAGGAGCTATGTTAAAAATGAGCATCTTTATAAAATAAATAAGCCATGGGGATTTAAGGTACAGCATGGTGACTACAGTTAATAATACTGTATTGTATATTTGAAAGTTGCTAAGAGTAGATCTTAAAAGTTCTCATCACAAGAAAAAAATTGTAACTATGTGTAGTGATAGATGTTAACTAGACTTATTGCGGTGATCATTTTGCAATATATACAAATAGCCGATCATTATGTTGTACACCTGAAACTAATATTACATGTCACTTATACCTCAGAGAAACGAACAGAGGCATGGACTAAAATCTAATGCCTCCATTAAACAAAATTAATTTTGCTTAAATGCCAAAAAAACAAAAACGAATATTAACATATTCTGTGCTAACTCCAGTTATTTTTCTTACCTGCATCAGATTGATTTATTTTCTGTCTCCTTTCATCAAATATTTTGTAGTTACTACCATCAGATAAACATGGAGATAGAAAGATGAGTAAGGCAATATTTCATAACTCAAGTCACCAAAGATGATCTTATGAGGAAGGAGGACTTGCGATGATTTAGAATAATTTCACTGAGGAATATGCAGGATGCTATGGGATCACGTAGCAAAGAATCCCTATCCTGTTTGAGATCATACATGTTGGTGACATGACTGCATAGATTCAGTTTTCCAAAGACAGTTTTTTTCCCTTTAGTTGATTGATTCTTATTTGATCACATGAGTTTGGATGGCCAAGATGATCAGGCTTAGTAATCATTTCAAGGGTGAATAAATAACTAAAATAGATTTTAGCTCTTTAGCACTTTTCACACATAGATATTGGAGAGGGAGGCATACATTTCCTCCACTTGGAATGTTAAGTAGATCACTGGTTGGGGCTAACAATGGCATCTTAGTGAAGTACACAGGTTTTCTTTTAGAGCAACATAGAGGGATCCAGAGGAGAGAGAGACAGAGAGAGAAGCAGAATAGAGAGAAAGAAGTTTGTACCATACCAAGTCTAATTTGAGATAAACTCACGAATGTTCCATTTTCCTTGTACACTGAGCTGAACCTCAGTTACTTTCAATCACAAGAGTTCTAGCTGATACAGCATTAGGACATTATCATTAACTAAATTCCAGACTTTATTTGTAATCACTAGTTATCCACTAGTATCATTTTCCATTCCAGGACCAATCCAGGATACCATACTATATTTACTGAGCTTTTAAAGAACACTATAAAATATGTCAAAAGCATTCAGGGATAAGATATCAGAGTCAAATTATTATTATTAACCCTGCCCTTATCCAAGCTCTCAGGTTCCTTTTAATCACAGCAATATGAGATTTCAGTGCCAAATTCTTTGATGTTCTTTGTCAAAGTTATAAGCAAATATATACAATTACACATAAAATCAAAGTTATTTCAAAAAAAAAAAAAAGTTAAGGCACCGTGTCTCCATTGGCACAAAGAGAAGGGAAGTTCTGTCACTTGTCTCACTTGTTGTATTGAACGTGGCTTGCCGGATAAGCTCTGCCTCACTGGTTGAAGCCCAGATCCTCCGTGCAAAGGATCACTGTGCGTAAGACCTTGATGGTGGAGTTGTGGGGTCCACGGGGGAAGTCATCTAGAAGGTGAGCACCAGGCTTCCCAGCGAAGGATACTTGGGGTGCATCTGAAGGAGGAGTGGACATCAGGGAAGGAAGGGGAATACAGGCAGAGACCACGTGAGAGAGCTGGGGAGTTAATTTCCTGAGGCTGTAGCAGAGCCCAGAAGGGTAGGTGGGAGGGGCGGGGGAGAGTAAATTGGGGCGAGGGCGGGGAGTGAGAGATGAGCGTGACAAAGTAGAACTTGAATGTCCTTCTAAGGAGTTTGTATTTCATTCTGTTCCTGTATGTATCTGAGGGCAAAGATGTCAGTTCCGAACATTCTGGAAAAAGACTCAGAGCATCTTAAGAAGACGGTTAAATAGACAAACCACTGGACTCACCAGAAAAGTCAAAGTAGCCACATTCACAAACGTTTGTGCCCAGAGGGACTCTACACACTGTGGTACAGGGAATGCCTTTGCCTTTGCATCAACCACAATGTTATTATTTTTAGATATAATTTGCATACCATAAAATTTACCTTTCAAAGGGTCCAACTCAGTGTTTTTAGGATATTCACTGGCAGTGGAGGCTGTGGCAGGCAGAGGGCAGGTGCTGGATGCCCCAGGAAAGCATGGAGACAAAAACGAGTGGACACCAGCAAGTCTGACTCAGGACGGTGGACTTCCCACGCTCCTTCAAGGTCAGGCGATCTGATGGAAAGCAGAAACGGGGGGAGGTTTATCAAACACAGAGGCTCAGTAACACAGGGGTAAGGAAGAGAAAGGGTGACCGCAATCACCTGCCAGGCCCACGGGGCTCAGGTCCACCCAGCCAAGTAGGAACAGACCACCCTCTTTCCTTTCCTGTCTCAGGGCTTTGGCCTGTGTAGGCTCAATCGCAGCTGACTATTTGGGGGAGCGAGGAGAGAGGGGAACCGCCCCCACCCCCACCCCTTCCCTCTAGGAAGGCCCTGACCACCCGCCTTAGTGTGGGTGGCGATGGCTTCAGTGAGGAGAAAACTGACCTTCGAATGAGGATTGAAGGTTGAATTTTTATGTAATGATTTTGGCTGAACTTATTCCAATCATAGAATTGAAATAACTTACAGTGACCTCAGGACTGCCATTATATTAGAGTGAGCAAAAAACCCATAGGATCTGCCCAAATTCCCATCCCAAGGCCAAGAAAGATTACTTGCACGCAATATCACCCCTCCCCCATCCTTCAGAAAAATGTACCTTGATATGTTACTACACGACATCTTTTAAAATCTTATCAGTTGCACTGTTTTCTAATATTTCTGCAGATTATTTAAACATAGTTTTGCCATGTAGATTAGAGCAATGCTGTGGGCTGATCCAGTGATCACTCACAAATCCCTACGATCTTGCTGGAACCTACTATGGAGGCTTGAAAAGCTAAATAAACCTGTGGAAACTCCATATCCAGAAAGTTCCAAAAAGCAAAACGTGAATTTGCCATGAGCCGGCAACTACTTACAGAGCATTTACATTGTAGTAGGTATTATACGTAACCTGTAGGTGGTTCAAAGTACGCAGATGTGTGTAGGTTATATGCAGATATTATGGCGTTTTATATAAGGGACTTGAGCATCTAAGGATTTTGGAAACCACGGGGGTCGTGGAACCAATCCCCCCTCCCTCCTGCTCCTTATACCGAGAGACAACTGTGTTCACTTTCCTTCCTTCCTGGCAGCTATGGGGTGGCCATGTGATAAAGTTCTGGCTAATGGGAGAGAAATAGAAGTCTGCTGGGAAAATTCTTCTTTTCCCATAAAACAGGACGGGTGTCTTCCCTTTTCCTTCTTCCTACACTGAATATGGACATATTGGAGCTGTATTAGCCATTTTATGAGAAGGAGAGAAGGTCCCCACGTCACTGGGGTGCTGGTCCTGACACTGCAGAAGAGCAGTCTTCCTCTGCATATGAGAGAAAAACAAGCCCTTATCAGTTTAGCTACTGCTAGTCAGGTAGTCAGTTACTTGCAGCCAAAAGCATTTTGAACAGAAGTAAAAACCAAAATAAAACCTTATTGACTGATCTTAGGAGTGGAGTGAATATCCACCTATATGCAGTCATTCATTTAACCCTAAACGCCTGAGTAACATTTGTTGAATAATTCTGTGCGCTGGCCCTTAAGATTCAAGGAAAAATGCATTGCAATGAATAGAAATGAAATATGATTAATAAAAATGTGATCAGCGCTATAGCACCAATGTGAATGTACAATGTTCAGATTATACAGAAGGAAGCAGCCTGGAAGGGTTGAGGAAAGCTTTGAGAAGTGGTGATTCTAGGACTATGACTTAGGGACTTCTCAGATGGAGAGGGGTGGGTAGAGGATGCAGGCAGGTGGGACAACGCAGGTGGAGCCCACGAGGAGAGCCAGGCAGAGTGAAGTGACTGCATTTTATAAATCTTGTAGTTTAACACTGAACAGTGCTGGGGCTTTGGAGTTGCGTGACCTGGGTTCAAATTCTGGCTCTCCCATTTATAGCTGTAGATCTGTAAGTAAGATATTTAGTTTAATTTTCCTTACCTGCCAGTTGAGGTTTTTCTGTACTTCGCGGCATAGTTGGGAAGATCAGATGAGCTGAATCACAAAAGGATTTTAGTAGGTGCCTGGCACGCAGTGAGTATTCCATGAATGTTACATATTAGCATCAGCTGGTCTCGGACACAGGCTATATTATGGTTGGCAGGGTGGCCTGAGAAGACTCTGAGAAGGTTGATTGGTGCTCAGCTGTGATGAGCCTTGTATGCCACGCTGAATAACTTGACCCTGGATCCTACAAATTCTTGTAGGTCTTGGAGCAAAGAACTAAGTCAACAATGGCCTTCCTGGTGTCAGGTCCTATGGGCACTTCAGCTACTTGGCATTGCTGACGCCCTTTTTGAAGCTTTTTACTTAATCTAATGGATACAGTTTTTCCCTTGGTTTTGTTCCTAGTTTAAGTCTTGTCTCCTTAAGTCACCCTCAGTTCTGCTGCCTGAGGAATCTTTGTAAAATGTAGCTATGATCGCCTAACCGGATTAAAATCTGAAAGGGGTTCCCCATCCCCTCCAGTCACTCCATATGTGGCATAGAGACTTCATGACCGCGTGGTCATATTTTTTATGCCCCAGCACGAATTTTGCCCTCTGACCTTTTCGTAGGGAACTGTTAGGAGTTCCTCAGCTTTATTGCTATTTTTGACTCCATGATTTGCAGGTGCTGTTTTCTCTCCCTTAGAGATCTTTTTCCTCTCCCTGTTTCGTTTATGGTTTGACTTATTCTTAAGGACTTCACTGAATGGCACGCCCGCAATGTCCTCATCTTTTTATTTCCAAGCTAAACAGCCTTGTGCTGACTCATGAAACAAAGGAATAATGATTTGTTATACTTTTGTCTTTGTGTAAGTGGAGAACATTTTCCAGAAGGGGCTAATTAATTGTTTCCCTCTGATCAAAGATATGCTATCAGGCGCATACCAGTTTGTAAAATCACAAAGCATTGTTTCAGGGGAAGTTAACCTGAGCCTGGAGCTATGCTTCTAAACTGCAGTGTGAGATTGCAAATGGACCAGAGTAAAAATTTAAGAGTTTTTACACTGGATTGGACTGGCATTTTGATGATTACCCTGGATAGGATTTTCAGTTACTAAAATGTGTCCATATTAGGAACTGGAAGATTTTCATCATCTAAGAGTGATGGGGAAGCTGGGGCCCATGCAATGCCAGATTACGTCATCCAGGGAAAGAGAGAGAAAGCACCAGGGCAAGTTAAAACAGGGATCATGAGAAGGAATAACATTGTTCTCTGCGTCCTGCTGACTCCAGCTTGTCCAATAAAACAGCTTCATTTGCCCGTCTCTGTAACTGAAACAGGCTCAGAGGGTGGTCCCATGACCCCCTCCTATCTTACTGATTTGGACTCGTTCTAAAAGAAAGGACTAAAGCTTCGGCTTCTTGCTGTTCTGCATTTGATAATAGGTTCCTACAGAATGAATATAAGGCTCAGCTTAACACTTCTTAGAATACATTTTGCAGATTTCCTTCTTATCATACGTAATGGTGACGTTTCATGAACAGATATTCAACAGTTACGAAGTCTGTGCACTTTTGAAAAATTAAAATACCCATACTTATTAAAAATGAAACGGCCATACTTATTCATCGGGTTAAGTAGCCTAAGACATTTCTTCTCAATGGAAGGTTAGGCAGTTAATAGAAATGAGATTTACACAGTGATAAAAACATTGAAAACTACTATGTGTTCATGGTATAATTACCATCATATTAAAAACCCTTAAATTTATGGCCATGTATAAAATTGTTGTTTGTATTAAGGTTGGTGTTAGAATTATGAATAATGTTTGAGTTTACACTTTTCTGTATTTTCCAGATATTTATTCATTCCTTCTTTTCCCTCTCTCCCTCTTTTCCTCCCTCCCCCTCAGTCCTTCCTTCCTTTCTTTGTATGTATTTACTGAGCACCTATCCTGTGTTAGGACCTTTTCCAGGCCCCGGGAAGCCACCAGTAACAGGAGACACTAATTCCAAATCTGAGTTTGTGTGGGGTTGGGCATGGATCAGAGAGAGAACTGGAAGAGGGGGAAGAATTAGGCAGCGACACCAAGTGCAGGTGAAAGAGGAGGGGAGTGTGAGCTGCACCAGTTCTCTGCCCCCTTTGTAAGTTCTCTTTGGATAAGCTCATCTTCTTGTGTTTCACCCAGGCCTCTGCTGTCACTTCTTAGGAAGAAGTTCTGCGACCATCCGAGTGCCTTTCCTGTCCCATCTTGCACGGCCCCAACGCCCTCCCCTCACTTAAACAGAACTGGCTGACCTCATAGCGTGAATTTATGTATCATTTGTCCACTTGTTTATTATTGTGTTCTTCCTGAAAATGTGAGCATGACATAGGGACTCTGTTTTGTTCATTGCTGTATTCCTGCAATTTAGAAGTGTGTGCCTCTAGAACACAGGAGAGGTTTAACAAATATCAACAGAGTGATTAAAAGAATGATTCCCTAATCTATATGCTTAGCTTTGACACCTTGCCTGAGTTCCAGATTTGCATTCCCCATGCTGACCAACCCTTTAAAGGATATCCTGAGTGTACTTTGAACTACAGGTGTTCAAAGCTTTTTGTGATCAGCCTCCTTCCCTAGCCAAATCTGCTTCACTTCTTGTGAAATCCTCTCCCTTCAGGTCATTTCTTTGTCTCTCGAGTCTTCACTCTGCACCTTTGTTCCTTTGCCACTACACCCTGTTTGCCTGGCTCCTTAAGGAAATCAGAGATCTGAGGGTTATCAAAGGATTGAGGTGTGAAAGATTTGTCCTGGCACTTTAGCAGAGGGCTGAGCGCTCACAGTCTTTCCACTTGTTGATATTCTAATGCACTTGCTTGTATGGCCTCGTCTGATTGAAGAAGTGAACGTGAACGTTCATCCGTTAGGGTTTTCTGGCCTGATCTTTATATTGAATTTGCATGTTCTCCTGTAATTGATTGAACATGCTTACTTGTTCCAAGTAGGGAAAAACCTGCATGACTTGTAGCAACTTCACTTTTAAATACGGTTGGAAGGAAGGGATGGAACAGCTGTAAGGGTGTTTTGTATCTTTATGACTGATAGTGATTTCTGAGTAATATTTTCTGTGGAGGAGGGGGTAAAATTGAAAAACAGTATTTAATACCATTTTGGGGGTCAACACTAAAATTTAATTCTATTAAGGGTATTTAAACAAGAAGCACACAAGTTTACCTGTTCACGACAGAGCCTTTGAGTTGCCTGAGTAGACGTTGCCTTTTTTTTTTTTTGCAATGTGTCTCTTCCACACCTACGAGAGACTTAGCCGGAAGAAAGGACTGACATGTTCTGAAGCGTCAGCAAGCCACATACACTTTCAAATTACAAGGCAACGTTAGTCACTCTGGGGCGATTCCATCAACTCTGAGACTCGTGCTTCTGATTTCAAGGAGCTTGCAGGTGTGATGGGAAACGGGCCACAACAACAGAAGACAATATTGCCAAAATAAGTTGCATATGTTTTAGCGCGTCATAGGATACGCTCGCGTGCATTCTCATCTATCACTTTCCTGCTGGCAGTCCTTACTCCATCAGGAAACCGAATCATCGATCCTCCTTTTGTACCTTAAAAACAAAGAGGAAACGAATCCGCGGGGACACTGTTCTGCGGCCGCCTCGTTCCCCGCTGGTGCCCGAGAGGCCACCGTCAACCTCATTTGGAGATGCTTCCAGAGACTCATATCACTACGGTTGAAGGAGACGTAGGCCCTGCAGGTCTAGTTCTGCATGTCCTGGCACTTTTGAACTCGGTCAAGGAAAACACAAGTCTTCTGTAAACCTGCGTCCCGCGTTTCCAGCGGAGTGTTGCAGGCGGTCCCTGCCTTGCATTGTCGCAGACGGATGGAGGGCGGGCGGGGGCGGGGCGTGAGGGAGGGGCGGGGCCAGGCCGCTTCTCAACTACAGATCCGGGTGGGGTGGAGCCTGTAGGCGGGTCGAGCCCTGATGGGCGGGGCGGGGCCTGAGGGAGGGGCGGGGCCTGGTGGGTCTAGGGTCTCCTCAAGGAAAGGTGAGGGAGACGCGGGGCTTGACGGGAGAGGCATCTCCTCCGGAACGGTCCATGAGGGGAGGGGCCTTCGGATGGGCGGGGCCTGGGGCCTGGGGCAGGGCCTGCGGGTGGGCCTTACGCGCAGGCCAGGCGTCTCCTCAGCTAACGGTCCTGGCGGGCGCGTGCCCGCGGGCGGCGCCTCCGGGGCCCTTGCGGCCGGGAGCGCGCCGCCGCCTCTGCCGGCCCCTGCTCGGCCGAGGCTCCCTCCAGCGGCTCCCTGTCGGCGGGCCGGGCCGGGAGGCGCGGGCTGCGGCGGGAGCATGGTGCGGGCGCGGCAGCGCCGGCGGTGAGGACAAGTCATGGGCGACAGGTGAGCGCGGGTCGGCCCAGGGCACGGCCCCACGTGGCGCCCGCTGAGGCCTTTGCCTTCACACAGGTGGCTCCGGGTGACCGTGCTTCCCGGCTGCGTGGGCTGCAGGACGATGGCGGTGCCCGCGACCTGGACGGTGCGCGACGTGAAGCGGCGCCTCGCGGCCGAGACGGGCTTCCCCGCGTCGGAGCAGCGTCTGTGGCTCGGAGGCCGGCAGGTAGGGCGGGGACGGGGTCCCGGGGACGGGGGTGGGGCCTGGGGATGGGGCGGCTGGGGCGCGGGGCTTGGGGACGGGGCCTGGGGACGGCAGGACCGGGGACTGGGCCCGGGGATGGGGCCTGGGGACCGGGGACGGGGACCCGGGGACGGGGGCGGAGGACGGGGTGTACCGGGGACGGGGTCTGGGGGGAGAGGCCGGGGATGGGGCGGCCGGGACGGGCGACCGGGCTCCCGCTCGCCTGGGAATGATCATGCCTGGTGGATACCGATCGAATGACGGGGCTGTGTGCCTGTCACTGCTGTGATTTCTGTCGATTTAACGTTTCAGCATTGTTTCCCCCTCCCCCCTTTTGTCTGAATCTTCACTTCCTGAAATTAAGATACTTTTTTGATGGGCGCTTTAGCAAGAGGGGTTTTTTTTTGGTTGTTTTTTTGGTTTGCTTCTTCGGAGCCATAACCACTGAAGTGACTTCATCCTTACTCATATATTTCTGACTTTGTTATGCATTTAACTGGAATCCTGGTCAGTACTTTTTCACCTTTTATGTCTTAGATGTTTCTACCCATCTCTGAATCACAGAAATTTAGGACTGAGAGGCTCTTCAGGCATACTTTAACATGGAAGCTGTGATTTTGAGGAGGAAATTTATAGTAAAACTTGTAAGGTGCAAATGAATGATTTAACAGATCAAAACTTTGGAAAATTGGAGTATTTCATGTTATATATAACCTTTAAGACTGGGGGAAATACTACAGTTTTCTTAAAGGAGGTGTTAAATGGAGACGTTTTACTAGAAATTAACTTGTTATTTTATCCTAGTAAATATCTTCACTTTTTAAGCGATAAGGAGGTAAAAAAGGGTTGAACCAGAGACACAGGACTGCTTGAACACCCAGGATGGCATTTCAAGTATTGGATTTCCTTACTACACACTACAAATATTGGGGACATGCTTGGTACCCGTGATTTGTAACCTCTCAGTGTAATCTTGGCCTTCTGTGTGCCTGGGTGCACCCTCTGGTCTCTTGCCCTCTTAGACAGATTCTTGTGTTCCTCCAGGGATCAGTTCTCCTTACTCCTTGGTTCCCCAGGGTCTTTGGTGTGAGACAGTGGCTTGATTGAGGGCTTTGGGCAGGACTGAAGAGGAAAGCTTCTCATTCTTACCTCTTTATCTGTGTCTGCCCCAGACTCTTGACCTTCCTGTGTACCCACCCGGGTCCTCTACCTACTTCTTTGGTTGTTCCTCTGGTCCTCCTTTGTCATCTTATCCCCTAGATGTGGTCAGAGCCAAAGAGTCAGTTGGGGCTCTGTCTTGCTATTGGAAAGGTTTCTGGAAGTGTCTCTGCAAAGCACTGCTGTGGGATGGTGGACGCGGGCGTGGTGTGCAGCGTGTTTCAGATTGAGTGGGTGCGCGGCGGGGAGTCTAGTTAGGAAGCTTGTGCTAGAGCGAGGGGTGAGCTTCCAGCCTTCGATCGTGGAGCTGAAACTGAGAGGAAAGGAGGCACAGCGGGCTTTGTAAAAGACAAAATTATGGTGGTTTGGTACCAGACGGGGGTGTGTATTTGTGCAGACCGAGGGAGGGGTGGTGGCAGTGTTGGATGTAGAATAAGGGAGAAGGCCCGGCCAAGGATGTTCACAGGCCTTGAGTCAGACCAGGAAAAGAATGCTCAGTTAGCAGAGATGAACAAGTTCCGGGGGATCCAAGTTTCAGTTCGCTTTTGCATATGTTTGAGCTGGTGGCAGAGTATAAAGCATCTAGGAAAATGCATGAAGAGGTAAATGACCTAGATCCTGTTCCTGTATTACCAGCGGGTAACAGAGGCCAAGTTAAGTAACATGTTAGAGTCTGTTTTCCTGTTTCTGGTAGGAATGGGATAAAATGAATTCTAACCAGTTCTGAGGTCTCTGGTGTGTAAGAGTCTAGGGCATGATCGTCAACAGGCAGCTATGGCTCTGGCACTGAAGCTCAAGGGATAGCGGTCAGGGCTGGGGACATGATTTTGGGAAGCGACTTGCTTAGTGCGTTTCTCCTCCTGCACCTTGGTAAACTCACTGGGAATATGATTAACATTTGCTGAGCACTTAACCATGTTCCACACACTGTTCTGCTGGGGACTTTCCATGTATCATCTCATTTACTACTCAGAACAGCCAGCCTCATGAGATGGTTGTGACTAGTCCATTTTGTAGAAGAGCAAAGCTAAGATTCAGAGAGATAAAGTATCAAGTCAGGATTTGAACCCACGTCTGTCTGATTCCAAAGTCTATGGACTTCTGACTGTTCCACATCAGAGAGCACCTGTCAGGCTGTCTATTGCGAATAAATAAAAGTTAAATGTAAAGTTCTTTAAAACAGAGAAGAGCTTAAACCATTAAAAGTGAACTTTGAACTCAAGGATGGAGCTCTCCTAGAAAACAGTCAGAGGGCACAGTTCTCTCCTGATGCAGAGGACGGGCTGTGACTTCTACTGAACTGGTGAACTTAGTGATGCTAACGCGTGTCATCAAGAAGGGTCTCCTTTTTATAAGCGAATCTTTCACAGAGGTGGTTTCTTTCCGTTTTTATTCAGTGCCGCTCAGAACCTCTTAGATTTGAATCATTGGTGAGACTTCTGCATATTTCAGGGTAAAAAGAAACAAAAGCTGCTGACACCTCGGTGTCACTCGCTGGCTCTGGTTGGTTTTGGACTTAGCATTGGGCACTTACTTGGTCCTCAGTCTTTCCAGGTCACCTACCATCCTTTTTCTCCTTGTCTCTCTTGCTTTTCCTGGTCTGGAAGAGGAATCTGTAAGTTCTTCTTCCTGTCCTGTGAAGAGAGTGAAGCTGTTCGTTAGAGCTGCGTATCTTCCTGACACTTTCTCCTCGAGCCAAATGTGTTTGAGCCTCAAACCCGGAGGTTTGAAGTATTGCTTACCTTTCCTGTCTTTTAGTTGATCAGCAATGTCCTGCCTATCAGCTCTTGAATCTTGAGAACCTCCTTGTGTTCTTGACAGCTGAACAGAGGAAGAAGTGTTGGGAGATCCAGACTGCAGTTAATATTATACTATCTGCTTCACAATTTGGAGAGAGTTATTGTTTCCTAGTAAATGAAAGTGAGCGTCTCTGAGGTCCTTAAGGGAGGCTTAGGCTGGCCTGAACAGAGACCCGGCGTTCAAAGTATTTTGTCATCATTCTGTTTGAAACAAAATATGAAGACTGAAATGGGCAACGTTTAAGGTTTCGTTGCCTCTGGAGATGAACACGACCAGTGTCACTTTGCTTGGTTGAATGATTTAGGGTCCAAGGAGAGAGGCCCAAGCAGAACTCCCAAGTCTTGGCAGGCTCAGGGGGAGAAAGCAGGTAGCACTGTTGAGGTTATCTCTGCTGCTTGATTTCTCTTTGGGAGAATCACCGCCTTGCTGTGGGCCACTGATTACAATCTACCAAAAGCATTCAGTGTCAGGCTCACACAGCAGTTGGGTGTGTTGTCACCAACAGGGTTCTACTCCGTGTATTCTTCATTTTCAAGTCCTCTTTAACACCTGGAGACATCTTCCTGTGTTACAGATTTCCTTCCTTCCTCCCTTCTTGCTGTTCTTCTTTAAAAGTACCTTTGCTAACTGAATTGGACTACTAGTCCTTGGCTTATGCATAGCTCTCTTTTAGTAATCAGTTAATTAGTTAATTAATAATAGAATGAACAACCTTGATGACATCATCCAACTGGAGAACTAGAATGCTGTTGCCGGTTTCCTTTACCTCTGTTCTTTTCTTCCCCAGCCTGTATGCCTGTCTCTTTTGCCTTACCTCTTCGTGTGTTTTATTCTGTTGCCTTTTTATAGTTGTTTCGATAGTTTTATCGTAAGTGTGTGTGTGTGTGTGTGTGTGTGTGGATACCTGTGTTTGTATGGATGTGTGTGTATAAGCTAAACAATATACTGTTTACTTTTAGTTGTTTATGAACTTAACAAGAAGCTTATTATGCTATATGTAGCAACTTGGATTTAGCTTTTTTCACTCAATATTATGTTATGAATATTCACCCCAATTTATGTACAGTTTAGTTAAGTCATTTTCATTGCTGGATAATATTCCACTGTATGAATATGTCATAGGATTTGGGATGTTTCTGAATTTTTGTTGTTAACAACAGTACTGTTGTGATTATCTTTGTCCGTATTTCCTGTGCACAGAGGTTTTTTTTACAGGCTTGCCTTAAGATTCAGTGGGAACACGTATATGAAAGTGCTTTATAAACTGGGAGCTGTAACAACCGTTAACAACCATGTTCAGATTTATATTTTAGAAATGGGGACTAGAATGAAGATGATGTACAGAAAGTAAGGAGACCAGATGGGAGATGGTTATAAAAATCCAACAGAAGTTGAGAGTCTGAACAACTGGAAGTGGAGAAGACCGAGTTAGATGTGAGGGGAACTGGGAATGGACACGCTGGTGCCACTGTCGGTGGAGGAGGGCCGCTGAAGCCGCCTTTTGGCAGGCCGAGCTCTGGGAGCCTGGAGGGCAGCCGTGTGAGGTGGGGGGTGGACGATGGAGATGGTGGAGTCGTGATATGGAGAGCAGTGTCCTTCAGAACCCTGTCCTCCCTGTCAAGGAAGGGTCAGTTGCAGAGGCAGTCTCACCTCTTCTACCAGAGGCGAGAGCTGGGGTAGCGATTGCAGACTGTTGCCTGAAAGTCACTCCTCAGTAGCATGAGTGCGCTGCTGGGGAGAAGTGGATCTGGCTTTTTTTTCAGAAAAGCAGTCCATTACCTGCTCCTGTGGGTCATGATCACACACTGTACCCTGCCTTTGTGGGAAACAGAGCAGTCACTGAAAGGAAAACGTATATTGAGGCATTTTTCAGGAAAGCCAGTTGGGGAAATCATAGACCCAAGCAGCTTCAGAGGTTGGAGTCCTCACTTATCTCTTCCTTTCACAACATAGCTTTTTTATAACAACGTCTATAAGCAGTTTACCAAAGTGTATTTCTAGGAACAGTATCTTACAAGATGCTCTTCAAAATAAATGAAAAAAAAATTACTGCTAAAATTTGTGAAATACCACATAGTATAATCCTTTTAAAGAAGGTTACCATAATATTAATATGTTGAATGCCCTAAAAACCAAATTATTCCAACAAATTAAAGCTTTTTTTTGGTCCTCTAATATCTGTCGAATCCCATGGAGCTCTGTTCTGAGTAATACTCTCTGGAAATGCCGATCAAAAGAATGATTTTGTTTATGTTGATAATCCTGATTCACCGTAAAATTTTAAAAATTATTCTAAAGCAGAATCTATATATCTTTATCTATTTGTAATTATTTAAGGAAAAAGCATTTACATTTTAAAATAAAATTTATGACTAAATTTTTGTTCTCTGGAATATTCACTTCTCCAGAACAACTTATTTCCTTATATGAACACTTAACAAACAATATTTCTTTTTTGTTTTTATGCATATACATAAATACACTCTTTTTTAGATTCTTTTCCCCTATAGGCCATTACAGAGTATTGAGTAGAGTTCCCTGTGCCATACAGTAGGTCTTTATTAATTATCTATTTCATATATAGTAGTGTGTACATGTCAATCCCAATCTCCCAATTTATCCCTCCCCCATTTCCCCCCTGGTAATCATAGGTTTGTTTTCTACATCTGTGACTCTATTACTGTTTTGTAAAACAAACATTTCTTAGGTGAAAAAAAATGAGGTAAAGTTTTGAACTTACAGAATTAGGAACTATATTGCTTTTCATAATTTTATTTTCTTTTTTCAGTTATCTGACTGGATCAGGATTGGAGATCTGACTTCCCAAAATTGTCATCTTTTTGTAAACCTTCAATCAAGAGGCTTAAAAGGGGGAGGTATAACATTGACTTTACCAGGAGTAAATTCCATTTTTAGTCGCATAAAGATTATGTTTTAAAAATAAAATGGATGTACATAACATTTGGATGTGATGAGGGGATGTCAGGGCCAGAGGAACACAGGTGTGGGTGGAGCCAGTGAGCTGTAAGGATGCATTGGGTGGAGTAGTCTGCGGGCAGGGTCCTGTGGATGCTTGGTCGTGGCGGGTAGTTGTACCAAAATGATGCAGATAAATTCATAGTGATGATTTTGTCTTAAGCACAGATTTCTTTTTTACTTATAAACAGATGTATTTTTATTCTGTGCATCTGAGAAATTATTTCCCTTCCCCCATGCTCCCTACGCTTTGCTGTCACCTGTCTGAAAGTGACCTGGTTGGTCAGTTCTGAGAATCTCCAGTTTAGGAGAGACTTTAGGGTATTTGAACTGGGCAGCCGTTGAGACATTGTGCCATGTTTCAAAACACTCAGAACATTGGTTGAGTTTGCGACCATTAAGGATGTCATAACAGGCACCAGAATCTCTGGCTTATTACTTAGTGGCAAAGCAGCCACAAAATAGCGCCATTTATTTCATTTGCTTCGGAAAATAGCAACACCCCGCCATGCTCTTTATTTTTGAATTAATAATCTTATGTGACATTTGGTATATGTTTGAACATTTTTTAAAAACCTAATTTGTAGTTTAATTAAAAATCTTGAGATTTGATAAAATTGAGTCTGCTTTACTTTGTACTGAATCTGTTTAGTCAGGTAGCCCTCGTACCAGAGGGCTGCAGTGAAGTGTGTGAAGTCAGAACTTGCACACCTTCATTGTGTCTCAGAACCAAATAACATGTTGATAATAGGCCAGAGGACTGGACTTTCTTCTAAATTGTTTTACCCGTGTTCTCAGGTCGATTTGGTCAAACAACTCCCCCACTTGTTGATTTCCTCAAGGACATTTTAAGAAGATATCCAGAAGGAGGACAGATTCTTAAGGTGAGGTGTGGGTGTGTGCATGTGTGCATTTACATTGATAAAAATGAGACAGAGTAGTATTACTTACAAGGCCTGTTAGTATTTACATGTTAGAATTTTGTCTAGATTTGAATGGCTGTGTCTGTTTCCCTCTGCACCTGCAGTGCATACGCTGGATGTGATGGCTTGAGATGCAGTCCATGTAAATATGTGAGGTTTCAGAGGCAAAGGAGCCCCCTAAGCCGCAGTGTGCTGTAGTCATGCAGTGTTGCTCTAGGAACATTTATTTGGTAATTTTATGTAATTCTATAATGTAATTTTATGTAAAACATTGTGCAGGGGCATTACAAACCAACCAGCCGACCAAATAAAATAAGACAAAACCCACATTCAGGGGCCATGAACCCATGCCTGTTTGACTCCCCTAGATTTAGAAGTTTGCTTTTTGGGAGAGTTTATTTAAAAGGATAATTGTTTTAGTTAAGTATTTCTATTTACAGTATATTCTTTTAGTTTGAATAGACTCATTAAAAAAACAAACTGAACAATCATAAAAGAATGCAAATGGAAGACACTGCAAAAGTTAGATTTTGTATTTAAGCTTAATAAGAAACTTCCTTAATTAAGTGTAAAAGTAGATGAATTATTATGCATTTTCCTCAATTAGTTTTTATTATGTTCAATATCTTAGCTCTTATTATATTTTCTAGTTTAGATGGTAACATTTTAGAGAATAAGCACTAGGTCAGTTTAGCTTACCTTAGTATTAGTCATACTCAGGCAGGCGCTGACTGAGGAGTGCTGTACCCTAGGGAGTTTAATAATGATGAGGCACTGGGGCAGTTTAAGTCTGTCTCTGAGAACAGGCATCGGTGGCTCACAGAAGGCTAATTTGAAAGCCATTTTTATATTGAGATATTTTAGGAAAGTGAAGGTGGGAAGAGTGTCATTGTTGGGTTATGGGGGTAGAGAGAGGTGAACAGAATAAATTTAAGATAGGATTTAGTAGGGCCTCATCAATTCGAAAATGAGTGATAGAGATTCTGTTGGCAAACAAGGCAGTGGTCGTGAGCAAGGTCTTTGTACATTCTTAGGGTCAGCAAGCGCTGTGTGTAGTCCTTCCACTTTGCTTATTGTGTAGACATGTGTGCCAGCCAACTCAGTATGATTTTTGTCCCTTGGATATTTTAGTAGAATTCTACCACTTTAGATGTAATAGGAATCTTAGAATTACCTAGACGTAGGCCACCACCTTGTGTGATGTTTGCTGAAATAGATCCAGAGAAATTTTAGTGACTAGCTCAAGATCTTATGCAAATTGGCACATGTATTGCCTCTTCTTCTCAGAGTCAGTTTGAAAGAGATCCCCTGAGAAGAAGGGCCCCATCGTATTTTTTGTTCAACTTGAGACTGATAGTTGGAATCTGGGACTTGGGATGTTATCTTGTTTTCTTCATCTCTGTTGCCTAAAATACACACAAGTCTCAAGTAGCTATCCAGGTGAAAGCAAGATCCAGCCTCTAAAGTGCTGTCATCCTGTAAGTTAAACTTGCATTTTGCTACCTATTTAATTTTTATTTCTACCTTTAATATTATTTTATATTATACCCTAATGTAAATAAGATTGCTAATTTTTAGGGATTCTCCTAGACTAAGCAGGGTGGGAGTGAGTCTTAAAAGTCCCACGAGAAATGGGAAGCTGCGCGAACAGGAAGACTTCGCCACTGATGAGGAGGTAGATAAAGCGTGGCCACGTGTCCGTGTTTGGGGTTGAACGGCATGTGGGGTAACTGTCCCCAGCCTTCTGGTGTGCACGGGGTGAACGAACCACCCACCTGATGTCACAACCAGCCCTCATTTGCACACTGCTCCCGCACTCAGTCTGATGCTTATCTTGTTGCATGCAGGCAGTGTGCTGTGTCACCCGCTCTGATGAAGGCTTTGCTGTCGGCATGGCTGTAGTATCAGTGTACGCCCTCTGCAGTTCCTGCCCATCCCTGCCACCCCCCACCCCCGTTAGTGATTCCAGGGTGCTGGAAAGTAAAAAATAGTGCCCCCCAAAGTTAGAGGTTCACGAGTGTGCTAATACAGGGTGGATTATTCTGTGTCTAAAGACCCATCCATTTAAAATATAACCCCTTGATTTGGTTTGGTCTAATTCAGAGCTCATCCAGGAAATTGTCACCTGTTCTGTTTTTTTTTTTTTTTTTTTTTTTTTTTTGCTGTACGCGGGCCTCTCACTGTTGTGGCCTCTCCCGCTGCGGAGCACAGGCTCCGGACGCGCAGGCTCAGCGGCCATGGCTCACGGGCCCAGCTGCTCCGCGGCATGTGAGATCTTCCCAGACCGGGACACGAACCCACATCCCCTGAATCGGCAGGCGGACTCTCAACCACTGCGCCACCAGGAAAGCCCTGTCACCTGTTCTTTACGTTAGACTAAACTAGGTCGAATTCTACTAAAATATCCAAGGGAGAAAAATTATCCTGAGTTGGCTGGCGCACAGATCTACACAATAAGCAATGTGGAAGGGCTACACATCAGCGCTTGCTGACTGTAAGAATGTACAGAGACCTCGCTCACGACGCAAATAGTGGGTTTCCTTTACTTATGTGTAATTACTTTTTAAATATTATAGGTAAATACAAAGATGGGCAGTAGATTACTGTTCTATTAAATATTATTTTTTGGTGTATTTCTTGACTAGGAATTAATTCAGAATGCAGAAGATGCTGGGGCCACAGAAGTTAAATTTTTATATGATGAAACTCAGTATGGAACAGAGACTCTTTGGTCAAAAGATATGGCGCAATATCAGGGTAAGAATCAATAATTAGTTATGGACAAGTTTTACTTTATGTACTAACAGGTGAGTTTTAGTGATTTACAATTGAGTGTTTAGTGAACAGTCAAGTTACCACCTGTCCTTCACTTCTTGGCGTATTTAACCCCAAGAGATGTTTTTCTCTGCTTTTTGTGGGCAGATGTCTCTGCTAGTTGGTATTTTTACAGAGCGAAGAATAAAAATCTTGAAACTCAGAGTAATGAGCAATGTAAATACATAAATCTCTTATTCTGTTCAGTCAACTTGTGAGCACTTATATCATTAGCGAGACAAATAGAACACTTCTGTGCATTTGGAAAGAAGTTAGAGGCTGTGGCTTTGTGTATTACTTCGTGCTTTGAGAGTGCCCTTGAATTATTTTGAAGTAGGGTGAGAAGAAAGATTGAAGGAGAGAAGTGAGTAAGGAAAATGAAAGTAAAGACAGTAAGAAGCGAGAAGTGAGTAAGGAAAATGAAAGTAAAGACAGTAAGAAGCGATAACGAACGTAAAGACTGCTGAAGTCCTGCGCTTTGAAGTGCTGTGTTGAAAAGAATATTTGTAACTTTTAGTGCAGCTTTAAAGTCAGTAGGGTGATTGTGAATGACTGTGTGTGGTAGAAAGTTATCGAGAAAAGGGAGGGTCAGTTCAGACTTTCCTGGACATATTTTTAAGGAGATTAAGTCATATATTTTTTAAGAGGTTTCATGATTTAGGAGGGTAATCAACATTACTGTTAAACATCTAAATACTAAATATTTAGCATTTATGATATATTTATTATATAAATAAATACATATATTTATTCTTAGGTCATATTTGTGATATGGAAGTTGCATTTTTAAAATTCTATAAGGAGATGGGATGAGACGTAGTATGGCAGGAGGTTTTCATTCTAGCCCTGACTCCTGCCCCCTTCATGATCTTGGGCAAGTCAGCTCACCCCCATTGTTCATTTGTTCGGTGAGAGGGTGAAACCAGTCAGGTTTCCTGGCTCTGAGAGTCTGTGATTTAATGTAGTCATTGTTGAAAGATACCCCCCGTAGATATGAGGGACTTTTGTCTGAACCCTGATCCTGCACGGGGCTCCCCGTGGCCCACGTCCGTGGGGTGCTGGTGTGTGGAGTGTCAGTCGGGCCCGCCCCTCGTGTTTCCTCCCTGTGCCTGGGCGGGGCCCTGAGGCTGGCTGCCTGTCAGCCTTCTCCCCTGTGGAGCGGCGAGAACATAGTCCCCCACCCCAGTCACTTTGAGGGTTCCAGGAGATTGTGTGTGTCACAATGCTTTCTGTCTGGTGTCATCCTGATTTGGGGAGTGTCCTGTAGAACTGTATACGGGAAGAGATCGGGAAGAGATCCTGGAAGTATTCTGCTTCACAATTCTCTCGTGTCTAGGAGTTTTTCCTTCCAGCCCTGACTTCACCTCATTAAAAGAAAAAATTATGAAACAAGATTATTTAGCTGAGTTTATGCGTAAGCATACTTAGAGAGAGGCTCTTTAAAGTGACGTCAGATTAGACAATTTTTTAAAACTTGCACATACAGAAGGAAGTGGACATGATCTTGATCTCTTTAATTAACAAATGTTTGTTGAGGGCCCTCCATGCTTGTGGTGTTTGAGGGTCTTTCTCTCTCATACAGACATGAGCGGTATCTTGGCTGGTGTCATCTTCTTGGGTCACAGTTTTTTCCCTTTACTGACATTTAGTGTTGTACACGAGAACTCTTGAGTTCAACTTGTTTGTTATGTAATGAGATTACAAAAGACTCAGAATGTCAGATCCGATGCAGAAAACTCAGAGATCTTCCCCAGTTTCTCACTTTACTAAGGATTTCAAGGATGTGGTTAATTAAGAGGTACAAGTGAAGGAGTGTGGCGAAATCTGGGGCTCCCCCAGGCCCTTTCCTGCTGTGTCTGAGGACACCCTGTGGCCTGGGTTTAGCAGAGGCAGCCTCCACGTGCTTGTCCTTCCTACAAAAGCCTCGCGGTCTTGGCCTTTTCATATCCCCACTTTGACTATTTTCCAAGTAGCAGCCACGCCATTTTTGTAAAGCAAACTGTGGCCAGCATCCCCATATCTGTGCTTGAATTCATAGGCACGTGAGAAGGGTTATTTTTCACCCTATGAAATAATATATTAACAGGGTTTCTTTAGTCTTCTTATACATTTACAGGTAATTCCATTCACAAAAATAAATAAATATTCTATTTAGGAACAAATTTAAAAGTAGTACACTGTGGTTAATTTTCTTCTTTGCCCTGTGTTTTGAGTATCTAAGTCCATAATTTTTCCTTTTTGGATTTTTGGTCAACAATACTATATTTCTTCTGCTGGTAATTTTTACCATTAATTTGTAATTTCTGTTTTTTTTTTTTTTTTTTTTTTTTTGCGGTACGCGGGCCTCTCACTGTTGTGGCCTCTCCCGTTGCGGAGCACAGGCTCCGATGCGCAGGCTCAGCGGCCATGGCTCACGGGCCCAGCCGCTCCGTGGCATGTGGGATCTTCTCGGACCGGGGCACGAACCCGTGTCCCCTGCATCGGCAGGTGGACTCTCAACCACTGCGCCACCAGGGAAGCCCCATAATTTCTGTTTTTAATGTGAAAACAACCAAACTGTAATGCTCAATCAGTCACTCCATTCATTTCTTTCCATCTTCCCAACAAATAAGCAATGTTATGTAGAGGAAGTTATCGTAAGAGTAGTGAACACCCAGGCTCCCTTCTTTCTCAACACCTGCATGTGCCTCTCGATGTGCAGGGCCAGCTCTCTACGTGTACAACAATGCGGTTTTCACCCCGGAGGACTGGCATGGCATTCAGGAGATAGCACGGAGCCGGAAAAAGGACGACCCTCTGAAGGTCGGGAGATTTGGAATTGGGTTCAATTCTGTGTATCATATAACAGGTATGGTGTTTGGCTTTTCAGTCTTGAGACTGAAAATTATTTTAGCCTATATTTTGTACTTTATTGGGTTAACTTCAGAGATGATACTGTTTTAAAAGGCATTTTTCCCAAATTCTCTGTCAGTGGCAAGAAGTATATCAATGAAATATCAGTGCGTCTTGTGTTTTCTCAAGTTACCATGGTAACTATGCCGAATCGTCATCATGTGATGCAAAAGTTAATGCCGTCATTTCCGGTGGAATCCGTGTAGTACATTAAGTCATTTGATGTGAGGCTTGAGATTTTACGTGAGCTGTTGAAAGCCTACACAAAATTGTTACTCTAAAAACTTTTACACTGCAGATCTTTAAGAGTCAGGCAAACTGATTTTCACAGATTTTCCTGTACATAGGTTTAAATAACAGGAAGAAGAAAGTATAATATCCAGTGGTATTGAATAACTGACAAGGGGAGGACCTTTGAAATGACTCTGGTTTCTCATTTTCCTCATAAAAATTTTACTCTCTTTAAACTTACGAGTATTTTAACCATTACTTTGAAATCATGCTTGTAATCTAGAAAGAATATGAGGTTTCTGATTCATAGTTATAGTAGGAAATACTTGAAACTCTTAGGGTAGACACCTCTAAGGGTATATGGCTGTTCTTCCAGAATCAGAGCTCTTAGTATTTACTATAGTTTTGTGATAAAACTTTTTTATGAAATTAGCACTTGTTATCGTTTAGTTTGAAACCGTTTGTGCATTTTGAACTTGCAGGAGAAGGAGGGTTGAGCTGGCAGAGCTGTAGCTGTAGCTAGAGTGGCACATAATTTATTGCCCAAACTGGGACACTGCTGAGAGCAAAAGAGGTGGTATTATTCTCAGACACTGGCCTGAATTGGGACTGCCCTGGGCAAGTGGGATATAGGGTCACCATCACTATGGCCCACTTTTAGTAAGCCTATTTTTTAAATTGCATTTACATTATTATGATATATTGTATGATATTGTGTTAAGTAATATTAGTTATATGTTATGTAATAACAGTGATGAAATCATTATATAACAATTGTATGAATATTAATATTCATGTGTTCAAGTATTTGTGAGTTACTCCTCACATCTGTGTCATGTAGTAGTTTTTAAATTTTATGGGGGCACACACGTGAGTTGCATAAGCATGGAGCCAGTTGTACAGGAGTGAATTGTTTAGAGATTCCCCTGATGGCCAGCATCTGCTCTCACTGTGGATTTGTTCGCTATCGGAGAACGAGCACATTTATGTGGGACAGTGTTACCCGGGGTGCTGTTCTCTAATCCGAGGATTCGCGAAGTTCTTGAGTCCTGCTTTACAACCATCAGGAGCCTCCCTGACGTAGTTTCAATAGTGGGAGTGGAACAGGGAGTGTGGATGAGGGGGCCGTGGACCGGCGTTGCTGGTGGACATGGTGGCTCGGCCGGTGGATGTAACATTTCCTACTTAAAATACCCGAGAGCTTAGGAGTCGGCGGTTGTGACACCTGAGGCTGTGGTCAGTGACCATGCGTATTACAGGTGGACCTCACGGAGTTGTGTCTTGTGTGAAGGTTAGGCCCTCAAGTCACTGCCCATTTCTCACTCGCTCCAGGGCACGGTGCTTGCTGATCATCTGTGTTGTTCTTTCCCTTCCCTCTTTTCTCAGAGAATCTGTGGTTGAAGTTTTATTTTGAGCATAGGCTGCAACTCTGTTCTGTTTAATTGGGTTCACTCGGCTATGGGGAGAGTGTAAATATCCAAATTCTCTTTACGTATTTTAATTGTTTAATAAGTGTTTGAAGATGTATCTTAGGTTTTCACAACAATCATGTAAAGTCTCTCAATGCCTGGTACTTTTTGAATCAAAAGAGAAAGCATTTTTTGTGCTCAAAGAATTATATTTCCAAAGCTAGATTTAGTTTGTTTTTAGATAAATCTGTGTAGAGTCATCTTGTGGCTCATGCTTTTTCGTGTGTAATGTATGATAGTAACTATGTATTGTAGTTGTACTTACAATTGTCCTTTAAATTTCAGAGTTGATCATGACTTGAATTTTCCTTTACAGATGTTCCTTGTATCTTTAGTGGTGATCAGATTGGGGTGTTAGATCCTCATCAGACACTTTTTGGTCCACATGAATCAGGCCAATGTTGGAATCTCAAAGAGGACAGCAGAGAAATTAGCGAACTTTCAGACCAGTTTGCACCATTTATTGGCATCTTTGGAAGCACCAAGGAGACGTTTATAAATGGCAGTTTTCCAGGAACATTTTTCCGTTTCCCCCTTCGGCTACAGCCCTCCCAGCTTAGTAGTAACCTCTACAATAAGCAGAAGGTTCTCGAGTTGTTTGAGTCTTTCAGGGCAGATGCAGACACGGTGCTGCTCTTTCTGAAAAGTGTGCAGGACATCTCCTTACACGTCCGCGAGGCCGATGGGACGGAGAAGCTGGTCTTCAGAGTGACTGCTAGTGAGAGCGCGGCCCTGACACAGGAGCGGCCGGATTCTATAAAGATCCTGGGGGCCGCCATCAGTAACTATTGTGAGAAGATTCCCAGCAACAGCATAACCTGTGTCACGTACCCTATAAATATAGTTTTAGAAGATGAGAGTGCCAGGGGTGCACAGAAAACGTCTTGGCTGGTGTGTAACAGTGTGGGTGGGCGAGGGATTAGTAGTAGGCTTGATGCGTTGGCTGATGAGTTGAAGTTCGTCCCCGTCATTGGAATAGCCATGCTGCTGTCAAGTGGAGATGAGCAGGAGGGAGGAGCAGCGTCCGAGTTCTCCGGGAAAGCCTTCTGCTTCCTTCCTTTACCGCCTGGCGAGGAAAGCAAAACTGGCCTCCCAGCTCACATCAGTGGCTTCTTTGGCCTGACGGACAATCGCAGGAGCATCAAATGGAGAGAGCTGGACCAGTGGAGGGACCCGGCCGCCTTGTGGAATGAGTTTCTCGTCCTGAACGTCGTCCCTAGAGCCTACGCCACTCTGATCTTAGACTCCATAGAACGTCTGCAAGCGGGAAGGAGCCCCGACCTGCCCCTGTCGGTGGACGTCATCTACAAGCTGTGGCCCGACGTCAAGCGGGCCACGGCGCACTGGCAGCCCGTGTTGGAGCCTCTGTTTCACGAGCTGTTCCAGCACGCAGTCCTGTATTCCCTCAGCGGCCACTGGGTCCCCTTGGAGCAGGCGTGCTTCTCGGAACTGGACGAGAGTCTGGAATGCACCAGGTCCGTGCTCAGCTACCTCCAGAGCTCAGGGAAGCAGGTCGTCAGGGTCCCGGCCCACGTGGCCGCCGCCATTCAGCTCGCGGTGTCCAGCGTGAGGCCCGTGAGGAAGGTGACGCCCGCGTGGACCCGGCGGGTGCTGCGGAAGGCAGCGCACCTGGGCGGTACCAGCGCCGCTGAGAAGCTGCATCTGCTAGAGTTCGTGCTCTCCGACCAGGCCTACGGCGAGCTGCTGGGGCTGGAGCTGCTGCCCCTACAGAACGGAAGTTTCATCCCTTTCTCCTCATCTGTGTCCGATCAAGATGTGATCTATATAAGCTCAGAAAACTATCCCAGGTATGCGCGGAGCCCACCTTCTGCCCCTGCCCGCACTTCCAATCGGCTGCTGTGAAATTCGTCAGCTGTCAGTGTGGATGTTACCTTAGGGTGACTTTTGCAGAGCTGCTTTGTTAAAATAGGAAAGGATACATTTTTACATTCTAAGGTGAAAGGCATCCAGATGTTTACCAGTTAAAGAGCGGGTCCAAGCAGTTGTTTTTCTTGGAAATTCCAATAACAGAACACAGAAAAGAATGGTTATAAAGAGCTAATAGTAACTACAGTTAGTCAAAAGTGAATTATTTTGATGAAGTTAATTTAAATTAATTAAAATACCACACTAAGTAATTCTTTATAACTCAGGGTGTGTATTGACATTTCAGAAAATAAAATGAATTTTGTTCTAAGAAGTTTAGACAATTTCTGGATTTAGATATGGTCCATGATGTCCTCATGTTTTAAAGTGAAGCCTGGGTAATACTTGATCAAAAAGTGTTGCAGTGTGATTAGATGTGTGCCTTATAATTGATGTAATATAGTAATTACATTTAACTGGCTTGAAATTATATGATTGAATTTCTGTATCTTAGAATTGTTAGAAGATTAAAATTGCTGTGTTTCTTTCACTCTTTAGGTCCCTTTTCCCAGGTCTCGAAGGAAAATTTATTTTGGATAACTTGAAGCCTCACCTTCTGGCTGCTTTAAAGGAAGCTGCCCAAACCCGAGGTATTATAGCTGTTTAGTTGTTGTTGTTTTTTTAATATATGTATTGATAAAAACGACAGTTTATGTAAGTTTCCTATTAAGTCGAACCGTTAGGAAATTATTAGTTATCCATTTTAGACGTTATCACTCAGCAGTTCCATGTGGTTCAACTTCACGTACTTGTTGTAGTTTAAGATGTGTCAGTGCTGGATTCTGACATCCAAAAGAATCCGAACGTGATACTGTATTTAAAAGTCTCTTGTCATGGTCTGGCGGTGTGCCTTTATGCATGTGGTCCCTGGCACGTGCGCAGTGCTTTGCAGGTTTCAGTGCTCCCCGTTTCTTTTCCATTTGTGCCCCCAGCCTCATCCCTTGTAGCCTATCCGGTGGTGAGGGCGCTCTCGTGGGTTAGAGGGCGCATACGCGGAGAGAAGTTCGTCAGCCTTGCTCTGTCCTCACACCACCTGCCTCCTCAGTTCTGTGTGGCTGTCCTGAGGCAGCGTCGAGGAGATGCAGGCTGACAAAATGACCTCTGCCGCAGGGCCAGGAAAGGGCACTCCTGGGGTCGTAGCGAAGGCTGGGTGTCCTTTATTGGGAATCCTTTTTGGGAAAAAAAATCACCATGGTTCTGTTTAGTATTATCTTTCAACTTTTGTGAGCATCCTTTCTCTTGTAAGACTGTTGCCTGATCTTTTTCTAAGTTAGATATTGGCCTGAAAAATTCTAGATTTGTCCTACTAGTTGAGGTTGTAAAGCATATTCTTTGTTATGTGTCTTTTATACTATATGCTGTTTTCTTTTCAAAGGTAATGACTGTGCATCATTCATGTAAACAGAAGGGAAAGGAGCTGGAATGGGGGAGGCGAGTTCAGGATGGAGCAGAGTGACGCTGAAGGGAGTGCGGGTGTGAACTGGGAGGGTGTCCCTGGGACACTGCTGTTCCCAATATCGAGATCCCTTCCTTAACTGGGAATTGTCATCTTCAGAGTAGCCTTTTTGGGAGTCTAAACGTGGATTCCTATTACTTTGCCATTCTTTGCTCCAAAGTTTTAGAAATCCTTACTTTTCAAATTCTCTATTACATTCTTACATAAAAACGTTACGTTGAAATATAATGTACGTACAGAAAAGTATACATATCTTAAATGTAGGCCTAATGAAGTCTTATAAACTGAACATGCCCAGATCAAAACCAGAAGACTGCCAACACCCAGGGACTCCTGGCTGCCTTTTCTGTGACCGTCCTGTCCACTCAAGGGTAACCGTGACCCTGACTCTTAATAGCACCGATTGATTCAGCGAGTTATTGTACTCCCTGTGGGGGGATCACAGTGTGCACTCTGTCCGCTGCTTTCACTTACTCCGAGTTTGTGAGATCCGTCCAGGTTGGTGCACGCAGTTGTAGATCATCCTTTCTCATGGCTGCGCTATTTCATTGTGTGGTTTTACTTTCTTTTGAAGACAGATTTTTTGTTAATGGCCAGTAGTTTCTGAGGTAGATAGGGGTTTGGAAATCAGTCAGAAGTTATTCAGAATCAAATCAGGTGAAAGGGGTAGAGAACCAGCAGAATCATACTGCTTTTACTCAAAATGTTCAAGTACCCTGTAGCACAGAACATAGCCACAACTTGCTTCTCGGGCCTTAGATGGGTGGGGTACCTACTGTAATATTTTTAGGGACAAATTAAATTCATATACTCTTAACTTTGGTAATTTGACATTGTTATAACGCTAAGTCTTCCCACTCTGTATGTCTTTTCATTTTCTCACCTACTGTGGATTCTGATTTGTTATTGTAGGATCATACCAATACCATGTTTTATCTCTGGCTCCTGGTTAATTTTTTTTGACTGTTAAACTAGAAGAGACGTCTTCACTGTGTTTGTTGCCCGTAACCTGTGGCTCAGTTACCCCAGAAGTTGTCTTCGTGGTCACTTTTCCTATCTTGATTAAAGTATTGGCCTGCCACCCTTGTGATTATTTAATAATCCTGATCTCTAGCCTTTCCGGTATTTTTATCTGGCCATATGGGTGATGGGTAACTGCTTCCTGGGTATCTTCTCTATTGCTTTTATACCATTGGTTCCAGACAAAAATTTGTTTTTGATACTACTTTATTGCCATGTTTTGGGAACATTAAACATGAAACATGTGTAGGGGCTGATGGGGACCCAATAAATGACACCTCTGCTTTCCTGAGAGCCGCGTCAGTGAAGAGATGCACAGAGAGGGATCCAGCAGGTAGACGTCACCAGTCTCCCCCGTGTTACTGATAATCCTGGTAGTGGGGCTCCTGGCTTGCGGCGCATGGTGGACTTGTGCTGTGACCCCTCCAGAGGCGGGTGAGCTCGCCAGGCCAGTTGCAGGGGCACTGGGAGACCTCGGGCTTCCTTTCCGGGTACACCCTGCCCCACGAGTCTCCCTGGGCAGGGGCAGAGCCTCTTCACCCTGACTGGTTGATAAGTCATTCCTCTTTCTGGTGTGTGGGGCAGGTGGGGAATTACGAGTGGGGAGGGGAGAGGCCGAGAGTATTACGTCTGTGTAGCTCCCTTCCTATGGTAGGGAACGTCCCAGATGTCTAACAGCACTGGATCTTTTTTGCTCTAAATAATGACTGTGTGATTGTTTTGCTGACACAAAGCACTGTGGACTTCTGTTTACCAATTATCAGTAAAATTTGATTGGCCAGTTTTGAAAGTACTGCTGCATACAATTGAAGTATGCAGTTTTTTTCCTCTGCAATGGGTATTTCTCTAATTCTGTAGCCCAAGCAAAATCTGTCTCATTGTGTGGTAGTTTTACCTTTCACTTGCTTCACATTTAAAATCCTGAGCTAAGTATTAAGTTACTACTTGTACTTTCACCGTTTACCTCTGTTGCCTCTTTCCCATTGGCAATTACATGCTTCTGTCTTTTCCGTTTGGGGGAAAACAAAACAGACCTTGACTTTGGTTCGCTTTCTTGCATGCCGACATAGTCCAGCTTCTGGAAGGAGTGGCGTGTGTCTGTTGTCTGTACTTTCTCATCATCTGTTGCCACAGCACACGGGCTTTTGCTTCTACATCATTCCAGTAAAATTGCCTGACTGAGGCCACCAGCTAATGACTGTTTAAAAATGATAAAATCTAGTGGAATGTTCTGTTCTTTTTACCTGATCTCCCTGGTCACTCCCTCTTTGAACTCCCTGGCTTTGATGATACCACTCTCTCGGTGTCCTTATACTTCTTTGCCTGCTTCTGAGGATTATTTGTGAATTCCCGTTCCTCAGCTTACCCCCTAAATGGGATTAGTTCAGGAACTCCTTGCTCAGCTCTCATTTTGTTCCTTACTTTCTTCGAGTATACTCATTCACCCCCAGGCATCCACTGTCACACATATGTAATGGTCTCCATACCTTCAGTTGTCACCCCAGTCTCAAGAGGGGCAGTGTAGTGCAGTGTAGTGGTTACAAGCCTGGGCTCTGTGGCTGCACAGATCTGGGCTCAGACTCGACTCCTCCATCGTGTGACTTTGAACAAATTACCCGACCTGTCTGAGCCTCTCTTTCCTCATCAGTATCATGGCAGTACAGGAACATCCTTCCATTAAGAGTATATCAGGGAGATCAGCTCAGTGCTTTGTGACCACCTAGAGGGGTGGGATAGGGAGGGTGGGAGGGAGGGAGACGCAAGAGGGAGGAGATATAGGGATATATGTATATGTATAACTGATTCACTTTGTTACGAAGCAGAAACGAACACACCATTGTAAAGCAATTACACTCCAATAAAGATGTAAAAAAAGAGTATATCTGGGGCCCTCAAGATTCAATTACATGAAATGCAAGATTGCTTTCTTACAAGTGGAATGAAATGAGAAAAAGGGTTGAGTGGAGGATGGCAGGCAGTCACAACTTACCAACTGAATTTTATCCAGTTTGCATTATCGCAGCGGGGCAGCTTATTGATAACCTCAATTGTAATATTTTAGTCGTGGTAGGCGTTTCTCTGAAGATCGGATGATGTGTACAGAACGCGTACAGTTTTAACACGCTACCTGCTCATAAGAAATGGTGATGAAATGGCAGCTGCTATCATTCTGCCCTTGGAGTTCCTTAGGAGTCTTAAGGTCGGCATTCTCCCAGCTGGGGTCCTCATCCTCTCTCTGCGTCTGTCTCTCCTTTTGCCCGGTCCTTCCTCCTGAGAAAGGCGCCCGTTACCATGCCCAGGAATGAAACCCTTGCTCGCCATCCTTGTTCTCCAGTCTCCGGGGTCTGGGGATTGCATTGTCTCTGGCTGTGCTGCAGGCCCTCTGTCTCGGGGACACGCCGTCACTGTGCCCACATCCCTCCTCTCATCACCGCCTGCCCCACTCGCGGGTTTCGAGCAGATCCTGACGCGGGACAGGCGCGGTCTTGTTCGTGTGGCCTGCGGGGCGTCCCGTGGTTGGCCCCTCGGTGTCCCTCTTCTGTTCTCGTCACCACAGGCGCTTGCAGGTGCACAAACTTGAGTTCCCTGCACCCTGTGAGACCAGAACCCTGTGAGATTTGTCACCGCCGTGCAGCACAGCGCCCACTTCAAGGTGGGTGCTTGGTAAATTTTTTTTTACCCGAATTAAGGTTTTCTCATACCTGTGTTTTGCACACGGTGTTCCTTTTGCTTAGACTACTGGCTCCCTCCTCCACTTGGCCCTGTGACTTCCCTTCACCTTCTAACCCTCAGCCCATGCACCTCGTCCAAGCGGCTCCCTTTCCCACTCTTGTGTCTCTGACCCTGCCCGGCACCGCAGACCTGAGGGGCCGTCTCTGGTTCAAGCCCGGACCCTGTCGCAGTCCATGTGCTCCCCTTTGCCTGGTCACAGGCATGTTTTCACTGTGCCAGACTACGAATCCTTGAGAGCAGGGGCCGTCTGTTACTTCTTTTGTACTCCCAGTGCCTGGGTGACAAGCTAATGCTAAGCCCCCGCGGCTGGGCCAGGTGGGATGGTGTTGCACGGACAAGGACGAAAAGGCAGACCCTCCACTGTGCCTGTGAGTCAGGATTTCTTGTGTCTTCAGTATCTCCTTTGCTCTCCACAATCCTGAGATAAGCGTCACCCTCCTTTGAGGGCTGGGGACATTGAAGCCGAAAGAATTTGAAGGATTTACGTGACCTGCTAGAGCTGCAGAGTTGGAACGATGATTCTGTTTTGTTTCGTTTTTCCTATTACAGGTCGAGATTATTTCTGTGTTAGGTTACCTGAGCAAACGGGTGACAGTCAGAAGTTAGAGGAGCCGGTCAATGGGTTTTGGAGGAAATAAATAGAAAAAAAGTTGAGTCAGACAAATGGTAGGAATGGCTAATAGTTTGGTTTTAGTTCATATTGAAATACATCTTTAAATCTTAAATGTACATTCTGCTACGTTTGGAGTTTTGTTTATGGCTTTTCTTTTACATAATGATGTGTAAGATTCTGCAAGCTGTGTTATCTTAAGATACAGAATAATTCCTGTAGCCATCATGTGAAAATTGTGACAATTCTGGCTTTTTCTAAGAATGGATTTAATTATATTCTAGCACAACAACTTCTCTGGGGATATTCAGGTATGATGACTAAATGTGTTCATTTGTAGCCTGATGTTTTTGTTCATTTGATTCTTTGAATCCTGGTTTTTCATTTACCTAAGTAGCTAGAAGTTATATCAGTATTTTTTTTCTGGTGGTAATTATTAAAGGAGAGAGGAAACTATACTAGTGGAGTATATAGGCGGTTGTTACACATACCACAATAAAACCATATTCAAATGACTTGGAAACATTCACTTCATAGGACATTTAGTCTCAAATGAAAGAATTATGTTGAAATTGGTATTTTAAGCTGTGGTATTTAGTGGGTAGGTGTGAGAGTGCACACACCTATTATATGATGCACGTAAATATTGAGATTAAAAAGGTCAGAGGGGGATCCGTTCTGGGATCTGTGCCGATGAAGTGAGAGGCCCTGCGTGGACTGGCCACCGAGGAGCGTGGTCCAGTGTGCCTAGTGCCCCCGGGGAACGAGCAAAGGTAGAGTGGCCGCCAGCTCCCATTAGGGACGGCAGCTGACTGTTCGCACAATGCTGAGTGTCAGTTATTGACTGTCTTTTTTTTTTAATAACAAGTTTTGACTCAACTTGTATTATTTCCCCCCAGTTCATGTTTCACTTGGAAGATCAGAGGATGTAAGATTTGCTTTACAGAAATTGTTTTTATAGTAAACATTATTTTTTGAGTCAGTCTCTTCCTTGACGCTGAAATAAATTTAGAAACCAAGTCATTGTTATAGTGATAATTCATATAAATATTAACTTTGGTTTCTAGCTTGTGTTAAAAGCAGCTGATCATCCACACCTGCTATGACTATATATTCTTATATTTTTAAGGTGTGAGCAAAGAGGAAGACAGGATCTTGATGTCAGCAGGCTGCACAGTTAGCGCCTGCCCTGGGGACTCTGGGTTGTGTCAGCCATCTCCCCGCTTGTTGTCCGTCTCCTATTAGGGATGGAAACTAGGAAGCCGAAGCAGTGTCAGTGATGACTTCTGGAGAGAAGTTGATCACGAGTGCTATTCTGAATGACGCTGGTGCCTTCGGAGGTAGAACGAGGTTTCCGCCAGCCCCCTTGGGGTGTTAGGTGCTGCCGCCAGGCTTGCAGAGAGCCCAAGGGAGTGCTGAGCCTGCCGGCGGGCTGTCCTCGCCTTCCCTCTGTGCTCATTTTCTTTCCCTTTTTTCCTTTTCCTTTGAAGGTTGGCCTGACTGATGGCATACCATTTAATTGGCCCCTCACCTTATTTTGAAGTAGACTGTAATATCCTATTTCCATTCATGATGAAAATCTTTCTCAAAGTTAGGACTGAACATAAACACATAAATAAACAAAAAACGTAGTGCAGTCCTTGAATAGTGATTCAGCATGTTGATGTGATTATCTTGAACCGATCTATAGGAAAGCACAAACTACCCTGAGAAGAGCTATTTCTAAACAGACACATCTGTTGAGAGTTTAGATAAGCACTTTCTGTCTCCAGGGACACCTAACAGTACTACTTAACGTCTTTTGACAGTGCTGATGACTTTAAAGGCTAGGCCACAGAAACACAAGTCATTTATTAAAACACTGTGAAATTATTTTACTGATACTGTTGGAGATGCTTTACAGTTTCAGTGACTTTCTAATCCAGGGCAGGGAGACTTCTTTCTGTGTTAACATTTATATTTTAGGGTAAAAGCTAAAGGCTTAAATATGAAATAAACAGAAATCGGGACTTCAGATTGAATTGACTTTTGTACTTAGAATTGTGTCCTACTACATTTTCTCTCTCCTTTGTTTTCCCTGCTGTTTTTTCATTTGAGCATGACTGGTGTTAATCGCATGTTACGTGTGGTGTGCAGGTTTTATTGGCATTTTATTTATACATTGATATTAGATAACTTTCCTGAAGGTAGGCATGTTTTATAAGTTCCAAAGTTCATGCAAGGATACTGGATAGGATTATCTACAAAATGCATGTCATGTGCCAATTATTAACGCAGGACACAGTGTGGTGCGTATTTGATTTTTTTGTTGAGTGTTCTGATTTTTAACTTCTAACCCTTTTTTGTATCTTTGGTATTGTATCCTTGCCTTACTTGTGATTTGGAAATTCTATTATAGTTAATTCAATTCAGTAAGCATTTTTTAGAACATTAAACAAATTAATTAAAACAATTATATCTTAATAGGACACATAGACGGAGGAGGCTATGCTAGTCAGACTATTGACAAGATTTTATGACTTCTTAAATATTACTACTTGACTTACCCTAAGTCACACAATGTAGAAACTGATAATAATCAGAATGTGGGTATTGATGTCTTCAAAAGTTGCAAAAGTATGCCCTTGCTTAAACTTCTATGGCAGTAATTTTAAATGTCTTACTGTAACATGAAAGATAATTTTCTTGGTAGAAAGTAAGGTCAACTTCCTGATGTGTGAGTCTGTGGAACAAGGGTGTCCTTCCTTGGTTAACAAATGCTGATACAGAAAAATTTCAAGGGGCTTGAGGTGTGCCCCCTTTTATAAGTTTTTCCAAAATTAGTCTTTTAAGAGTCTAGAAATTACGTGTACCTAGGGAGAAAATGGAATATTCGTTTTCCATAAGATTGAATTTGAGGTGCTTTTTATTCTTCTATATGGGCAAATAACATACCTATAGGTACCTAGTGTTATTTTAAAATTTTGTTACTCCTGGTATTGCAGATAAAATACTCTGAAACACAACATGCACTTAGAAATAAAATGTTATTTTCTAGACCACTGATTAAAAGTCAGCAAAAATCTTTTCTTCCCCAGAGAAAACCTTATTAGTCTCCTCGTTTATAAAACATCTGGGAGTGGAGCTGCCTTGTTGGGGGTAACCCTGCCTTCACAGCAGGGCCCGCTTCCCCTGTTGCTTGTCCCTGAAGCACTTCTGCAAAGCCCAGATCCCAGAAGAACACACTTTACTTTGTGCTAAGTACCAAGTAAGCACTGCCTCGGAGGGTTGTGACTGTGCTCCGTACCCGGACATGTGCACAGAGCAGTCTTAGAGCTAGAACCTCAGCCTCATCCTTTCTCCAGATGAGAGACTTCCAGTCCCAGAGAGGCTGCGTGACCCCTAACTCCTCACACATCTAGTTACTGGTGGAGAGGAAACTCCAGTGTCCTGGCGGCCTCAGCTCCTGGCAGCCTTGGTCAGCTGGGACAGGGTGCTGGGCCTTGCTTTATCCTGTGGCCACCCGGCTCCTGGAAACTGGGCCTCCTTATAAATTACTTACCCTTAAATAAAAGGGTATTTATTTAAACTTTATCCACATTTTCTTTGGTGCTTTTATTTGTGAACAAATCACCACTAAAAATTATTTTCCATGTTGATTCTATTTGTAGGGCATTATAGGATAATTTTTAAGACACATCTAAATGCATTTTAGATATTTATTTAAAATAAGCACTTTCTCCAGAGAGAATTATCACTCCCACAGGCTATTATAAATATGGATTTATGTGTGATCAGCCCAGTTATGCCCTATTTTTGCGTTTTCACAGCGTACTTAAAACTCTCAAAATGACTTTCTAGTACTCTTTAATCTGTCTAATCTATGAGAATAGAAAGTTAAATAAGTTACAGTAGAATTGTATGTATTCATAACATTTCTTTATGTGATTTACAGGAAGACCGTGTACCCAGCTACAGCTTCTAAACCCAGAACGTTTTGCACGTCTTATCAAAGAAGTAGTGAACACATTCTGGCCTGGCAGGGAGTTGATTGTTCAGTGGTATCCATGTGATGAAGACAAAAAGCACCCACCTATTTCATGGCTTAAAATGGTGTGGAAGAATCTCTATATACATTTTTCAGAGGATTTGACTTTATTTGATGAGATGCCACTAATCCCTAGAACCGCACTAGAAGAAGGTCAGACGTGCGTGGAACTCATCAGACTCAGGATCCCCTCATTAGTCATTTTAGATGATGAATCTGAAGCACAGCTCCCAGAATTTTTAGCTGACGTTGTACGAAAACTTGGAGGGATTGTCCTTAAGCAATTAGATGCCTCCATACAACATCCACTTATTAAAAAATACATCCGTTCGCCATCCCCAAGCGCTGTTCTGCAGATGATGGAGAAGATGCCTCTGCAGAAGCTGTGCCACCAGGTTGCGTCGCTCCTTCCAACGCACAAAGACGCCCTAAGGAAGTTCTTAGCTAACTTAACTGATAGCAGTGAAAAGGAGAAAAGAGTAATTCAGGAACTGACAATATTCAAGCGCATTAACTATTCATCCAGTCAGGGGATCTCCTCCTACACCAAGCTGAAGGGCTGCAGGGTCCTGCACCACACATCCAGGCTCCCGGCGGGCCTGCGGCTCTCCATCTCAGTCGTGGACAGCAGTGACGAGGCCACCATCCGCCTGGCAAACCTGCTCAAGGTGGAGAAGGTAAAGACCACCAGCTGCCTAAAGCTTATCCTAAAAGACATCGAAAATGCATTTTATTCACATGAGGAGATGACACACCTTATGCTGTGGGTCCTCGAGAATCTATCCTCTCTTAAAAATGAGAATCCAAATGTGCTTGATTGGCTAACGCCATTAAAATTCATTCAGATCTCACAGGAGCGGCTGGTGTCGGCCAGTGAACTCTTTGACCCTGATGTGGAAGTATTAAAGGACCTCTTCTATGATGAAGAAGAAACTTGTTTCCCACCCTCAGCTTTTACCTCACCAGATATTCTTCACTCTTTAAGACAGATTGGTTTAAAAAACGAAGCCAGTCTCAAAGAGAAAGATGTTGTGCAAGTGGCTAAAAAAATTGAAGCTTTACAGGCCAGCTCTTGTCCAAATCAGGAAATTCTCCTGAAGAAAGCCAGAACACTCTTACTGGTCTTAAATAAGAACCACACCCTGCTGCAGTCACTTGAAGGGAAGATGGCCCTGAAGAAAATAAAATGGGCTCCAGCTTGCAAGCAAAGGCCTCCAAACTACCCAGGATCCTTAGTCTGGAAAGGGGATCTCTGGGATCTCTGTGCACCCGCGGACATGTGCGACGCGGCCCATGCCATTCTGGTCGGCTCATCACTTCCTCTTGTTGAGAGTGTCCATGTGAACGTGGAAGAAGCTTTAGGTATCTTCACAAAACCTGATATCAATGCTGTCTTAAAGCACTTTAAAATTGTTGTCGATTGGTACACTTCGAACACCTTTAGTGATGAAGACTACTATCAGTTCCAGCACATTTTGCTCGAAATTTATGGATTCATGCATGATCATTTAAATGAAGGGAAGGATGCTTTTAGAGCCTTAAAATTTCCATGGGTTTGGACTGGCAAAAAGTTCTGTCCTCTCGCCCAAGCTGTGATAAAACCGTTTTATGATCTTGACCTTCAGCCTTATTTGCACAGTGTGCCTAAGACCATGGCAAAGTTCCACCAGCTGTTCAAGGCCTGCGGTTCAGTAGAGGAGCTGACGCCAGATCACATTTCCATGGTCATTCAGAAGGTGTACCTCAAAAGCGGCCAAGACCTCAGTGACCAAGAAAGCAAACAGAATCTTCATCTTATGTTGAATATTATCCGATGGCTTTATAGCAATCAGATTCCAGCAAGCCTCAACACACCAGTTCCTATACATCATAGCAGAGATCCTTCCAAGCTTATCATGAAGCCAATTCATGAATGCTGTTACTGTGACATCAAAGTTGATGACCTGAATGACTTACTGGAAGATTCCGTGGAACCAGTCATTTTGGTGCATGAGGACATACCCATGAAAACTGCAGAGTGGCTGAAAGTCCCGTGCCTCAGTACAAGACTGATCAACCCTGAAAACATGGGCTTTGAGCAGTCAGGACAAAGAGAACCACTGACTGTAAGAATTAAAAATATTCTGGAAGAATACCCTTCAGTGTCAGATATCTTTAAAGAACTTCTTCAAAATGCTGACGACGCAAATGCAACAGAATGCAGCTTCATGATTGACATGAGAAGAAACATGGACATTCGAGAGAATCTCCTGGACCCGGGGATGGCAGCGTGTCATGGGCCGGCTCTGTGGTCGTTCAACAACTCTCAATTCTCAGATTCGGACTTTGTGAACATAACAAGGCTAGGGGAATCTTTAAAGAGGGCAGAAGTTGACAAAGTTGGGAAATTTGGTCTTGGGTTTAATTCCGTGTACCACATCACCGACATTCCCATCATCATGAGTCGAGAATTCATGATAATGTTTGATCCCAACATAAACCACATCAGTAAACACATTAAAGACAGATCTAATCCCGGGATCAAAATTAATTGGAGTAAACAGCAGAAAAGACTTAGGAAATTTCCTAATCAGTTCAAACCATTCATAGACGTATTTGGCTGTCAGTTACCTCTGACCGTGGAAGCACCTTACAGCTACAGTGGGACTCTGTTCCGACTGTCCTTTAGAACTCAGCAGGAAGCCAGAGTGAGTGAAGTTAGCAGCACCTGCTACAACACAGCAGACATTTACTCTCTCGTGGATGAATTCAGTCTCTGTGGACACAGGCTTATCATTTTCACTCAGAGTGTAACCTCAATGTATCTGAAGTACTTGAAAATTGAGGAAACCAACCCCAGCTTAGCTCAAGATACAATCATAATTAAAAAAAAATTGTGCTCTTCCAAAGCACTGATTGCACCTGTCATCAGTGTTTTAAAAGAAGCTGCTAAGCTCATGAAGACTTGCGACAGCAGTAACAAGAAGCTCCCCGCTGACGCACCCAAGTCAGCTTGCATCCTTCAGATCACAGTGGAGGAATTTCACCACGTGTTCAGAAGGATTGCTGATTTACAGTCGCCACTTTTTAGAGGTCCAGATGACGACCCAGCTGCTCTCTTTGAAATGGCTAAGTCCGGCCAATCCAAAAAGCCATCGGATGAGTTACCACAAAAAACAATGGAGTGTACCATGTGGCTTATATGTACCTGCATGGATACAGGAGAGGCTCTCAAGTTTTCCCTGAGTGAGAGTGGGAGAAGGCTGGGAGTGGTTCCTTGTGGGGCTGTGGGAGTTTTTCTGGCTGAGATCCAGGACCGGAAGTGGGCTGTGAGACCACAGGCTGGAGAGGTGTTCTGCTATTTGCCCCTACGAATCAAAACAGGATTGCCGGTTCACATCAACGGGTGCTTTGCTGTTACTTCAAACAGGAAAGAGATCTGGAAGACAGACACGAAAGGACGCTGGAACACCACCTTCATGAGACACGTGGTTGTGAAAGCTTACCTAGAGGCACTCAGCATCCTGCGTGACCTGGCCATGAGTGGGGAGCTGATGGACTATACTTACCATGCAGTGTGGCCTGACCCTGATCTGGTTCATGATGACTTCTCTGTAATTTGTCAAGGGTTTTATGAAGATATAGCTCACGGGAAAGGGAAGGAATTGACAAGAGTCTTCTCTGATGGATCCACATGGGTTTCCATGAAGAATGTGAGATTTCTAGATGACTGTATACTTAAGAGAAGAGATGTTGGCCCAGCAGCCTTCAAGATATTTTTGAAATACCTCAAGAAGACTGGGTCGAAAAACCTCTGTGCTGTTGAACTTCCTTCTTCAGTAAAATTAGGATTTGAAGAAGCTGGCTGCAAACAGATACTGCTTGAAAATACATTTTCAGAGAAACAGTTTTTTTCAGAAGTGTTTTTTCCAAATATTCAAGAAATTGAAGCAGAACTCAGAGATCCTTTAATGAATTTTGTTCTGAATGAGAAAGTCGATGAGTTCTCAGGAATTCTTCGTGTTACTCCATGTATCCCTTGCTCTCTGGAGGGGCATCCTCTGGTTTTACCATCAAGATTAATCCACCCTGAAGGACGGGTTGCAAAGTTATTTGATACTAAAGATGGACGATTTCCTTACGGGTCTACTCAGGACTACCTAAATCCTATTATTCTGATTAAACTCGTCCAGTTAGGTATGGCAAAAGATGATATTTTATGGGATGACATGCTAGAACGTGCCGAGTCAGTAGCTGAAATTAATAAAAGTGATCACGGTGCTGCTTGTCTAAGAAGTAGCATCCTGTTAAGTCTTATTGATGAAAAACTAAAAATAAGGGATCCTAGAGCAAAGGATTTTGCTGCAAAATATCAAACAATCCCCTTCCTCCCATTTCTCACAAAACCAGCAGGTTTTTCTTTGGACTGGAAAGGTAACAGTTTTAAGCCTGAGACCATGTTTGCAGCAACCGACCTTTATACAGCTGAGCATCAGGATATAGTTTGTCTTTTGCAGCCAGTTCTAAACGAAAATTCACATTCCTTCAGAGGCTGCGGTTCAGTGCCACTGGCTGTTAAAGAGTTTTTGGGGTTACTGCGGAAGCCCACAGTTGACCTGGTCATAAACCAATTGAAAGAAGTTGCAAAATCAGTTGATGATGGAATCACATTGTACCAGGAGAACATCACCAATGCTTGCTACAAATACCTTCATGAAGCAATGATGCAAAGTGACATCACTAAGATATCAATTATTGAAAAGTTAAAAACGTTTAGCTTCATTCTAGTTGAGAGTGCATATGTTGACTCAGAAAAAATTGCTTTTCATTTGAATTTTGAAGCAGCCCCATACCTTTATCAGTTGCCTAATAAATATAAAAATAGTTTCCGTGAACTTTTTGAAAGTGTGGGTGTGAGGCAGTCTTTTACTGTTGAAGATTTTGCCCTTGTTTTGGAATCTATTGCTCAAGAAAAAGAAACAAAACAAATAACAGAAGAGAATTTTCAGCTTTGCCGGCGAATAATCAGTGAAGGAATATGGAGTCTCATTAGAGAAAAGAAACAAGAATTTTGTGAGAAAAATTATGGCCAAATATTATTGCCAGATACTAATCTTAAGCTTCTCCCTGCAAAATCTTTATGCTACAATGATTGTCCCTGGATAAAAGTAAAGGATAGCACTGTAAAATACTGTCATGCAGATATACCCAGGGAAGTGGCTGTGAAACTAGGAGCAGTACCAAAGCGGCATAAAGCCTTAGAAAGGTATGCGTCCAACATCTGCTTTACAACACTGGGCACTGAATTTGGACAGAAGGAAAAACTGACCAGCAGAATTAAGAGTATCCTTAATGCCTATCCTTCAGAAAAGGAAATGCTGAAAGAACTTCTTCAGAATGCTGACGATGCAAAGGCTACAGAAATCTGTTTTGTGTTTGACCCTCGACAGCATCCAGTTGATAGGATATTTGACGACAAGTGGGCCCCCTTGCAGGGGCCAGCACTGTGTGTGTACAACAACCAGCCTTTCACAGAAGACGATGTCAGAGGGATTCAGAACCTCGGGAAAGGCACCAAGGAAGGAAATCCGTGTAAAACCGGACAGTACGGAATAGGATTCAATTCTGTGTATCACATTACAGACTGCCCTTCTTTTATTTCCGGCAATGACATCCTGTGTATTTTTGATCCTCATGCCAGATACGCACCAGGAGCCACATCTGTTAGTCCTGGACGCATGTTTAGAGATTTGGATGCAGATTTTAGGACACAGTTCTCAGATGTTCTGGATCTTTACCTGGGAACCCACTTTAAACTGGATAATTGCACAATGTTTCGATTTCCTCTTCGTAATGCAGAAATGGCAAAAGTTTCAGAAATTTCTTCAGTTCCATCATCAGACAGAATGGTCCAGAATCTTTTGGACAAACTGCGGTCAGATGGGGCTGAACTTTTAATGTTTCTTAATCACATGGAAAAAATTTCTATTTGTGAAATAGATAAAGCTACGGGAGCCCTAAACGTGCTGTATTCTGTGAAGGGCAACATCACCGATGGAGACAGGCTGAAAAGGAAGCAGTTTCACGCATTTGTAATTGACAGTGTCACTAAAAAGAGGCCGCTCAAGGACATACCGGTTCAGCAGATCACCTACACTATGGATACGGAGGACTCTGAGGGAAACCTTACCACCTGGCTAATTTGTAATAGATCAGGTTTTTCAAGTATGGAGAAAGTATCTAAGAGCGTTATATCAGCTCACAAGAACCAAGATATCACTCTCTTCCCACGTGGTGGAGTAGCTGCCTGCATCACCCACAACTACAAAAAGCCCCACAGGGCCTTCTGCTTTCTGCCCCTCTCTTTAGAGACGGGGTTACCGTTTCACGTGAACGGCCACTTTGCTCTCGATTCAGCCAGGAGGAACCTGTGGCGGGATGACAACGGGGTGGGCGTTCGGAGTGACTGGAACAACAGCTTAATGACGGCCCTGATCGCTCCCGCGTACGTCGAGTTATTAATCCAGTTAAAAAAGCGCTATTTCCCTGGTTCTGACCCGACGTTATCGGTCTTACAGAACACGCCTATTCATGTTGTAAAGGACACCTTAAAGAAGTTTTTGTCATTCTTCCCAGTCAACAGGCTTGATCTACAGCCAGATTTATACTGTCTGGTGAAAGCACTTTACAGCTGCATCCACGAGGACATGAAGCGCCTTTTACCCGTTGTGCGGGCTCCGAACATTGATGGCTCCGACCTGCACTCTGCAGTTATAATCACCTGGATTAATATGTCGACTTCAAATAAAACGAGACCATTTTTTGACAATTTGCTGCAGGATGAATTACACCACCTTAAAAATGCAGACTATAACATCACCACACGCAAAACAGTGGCAGAGAATGTCTATAGGCTGAAACACCTGCTTTTGGAAATTGGCTTCAACTTGGTTTATAACTGTGATGAAACTGCTAATCTGTACCACTGTCTGATAGACGCCGATATTCCTGTTAGTTATGTCACCCCTGCTGATGTGCGATCTTTTTTAATGACGTTTTCCTCTCCCGATACTAATTGCCATATTGGGAAGCTGCCTTGTCGTCTCCAGCAGACTAACCTGAAACTTTTTCACAGTTTAAAACTCTTAGTTGATTACTGTTTTAAGGATGCAGAAGAAAACGGGATTGAAGTGGAGGGACTGCCCCTTCTCATTACATTAGACAGTGTTTTGCAAACTTTTGATGCAAAACGACCCAAGTTTCTAACAACATACCATGAATTGATTCCATCCCGCAAAGACTTGTTCATGAATACATTGTACCTGAAGTACAGTAATATTTTACTGAACTGTAAAGTTGCAAAAGTGTTTGACATTTCCAGCTTTGCTGACTTGTTATCCTCTGTGTTGCCCCGTGAATATAAGACCAAAAGTTGCACAAAGTGGAAAGACAGTTTTACGAGTGAGTCTTGGCTTAAGAGTGCATGGCATTTTATCAGCGAATCCGTAAATGTGAAAGAGGATCAAGAAGAGACAAAAGCAACCTTTGACACTGTTGTTGACACCCTAAAAGACTGGGCATTGCTCCCTGGAACAAAGTTTACTGTGTCAGCCAATCAGCTTGTAGTTCCCGAAGGTGATGTTCTGCTTCCTCTAAGTCTCATGCACATTGCAGTCTTTCCAAATGGCCAGAGTGATAAGGTTTTTCATGCTCTCATGAAAGCTGGCTGTATTCAGCTTGCTTTGAACAAAATCTGCTCCAAAGATAGTGCATTTGTTCCTCTGTTGTCATGTTACACAGCAAACATAGAGAGCCCCACAAGCATTTTGAAGGCTGTGCATTATATGGTCCAAACCTCAACTTTTAGAACTGAAAAATTAGTGGAAAGTGACTTTGAAGCACTTCTGATGTATTTCAACTGCAATTTGAATCACTTGATGTCCCAAGATGACATAAAAATTTTAAAGTCACTTCCATGCTACAAATCCATCAGTGGTCGCTATATGAGCATTGCGAAATTTGGAACATGCTATGTGCTTACAAAAAGTATTCCTTCTGCTGAAGTGGAAAAATGGACACAATCATCGTCCTCTGCATTTCTTGAAGAAAAAGTACACTTAAAAGAACTATATGAGGTGCTTGGTTGTGTACCTGTAGATGATCTTGAGGTCTATTTGAAACACCTCTTACCAAAAATTGAAAATCTCTCTTATGATGCAAAATTAGAGCATTTGATCTATCTTAAGAATAGACTCTCAAGTATTGAAGAATTGTCAGAGATCAAGGAACAACTTTTCGAAAAACTGGAAAGTTTATTGATAATCCATGATGCTAACAGTCGACTAAAGCAAGCCAAACATTTCTATGATAGAACTGTGAGAGTTTTTGAAGTTATGCTTCCCGAAAAATTGTTTATTCCTAAGGACTTCTTTAAAAAATTGGAACAACTTATAAAACCCAAAAATCAAGTTGCATTTATGACATCCTGGGTAGAATTCTTAAGAAATATCGGACTAAAACACATCCTTTCTCAGCAGCAGTTGTTACAGTTTGCTAAGGAGATCAGTGTGAGGGCTAATACAGAAAACTGGTCTAAAGAAACACTGCAGAATACAGTCGATATCCTTCTCCACCATATATTCCAAGAACGAATGGATTTGTTATCTGGAAATTTTTTGAAAGAACTGTCTTTAATACCATTCTTATGTCCCGAGCGGGCCCCTGCCGAATTCATTCGATTTCATCCTCAGTATCAAGAGGTAAACGGAACGCTTCCTCTTATAAAGTTCAACGGAGCACAGGTGAATCCAAAATTCAAGCAGTGCGACGTGCTCCAGCTGTTATGGACGTCATGCCCTATTCTTCCAGAGAAAGCCACCCCCTTGAGCATCAAAGAACAAGAAGGGAGTGACCTTGGTCCCCAAGAACAGCTGGAGCAGGTTTTAAGTATGCTGAATGTGAACCTGGACCCCCCTCTGGATAAGGTCATCAATAACTGCAGGAACATATGCAACATCACAACTCTGGATGAAGACATGGTCAAGACTAGAGCAAAGGTCTTAAGGAGCATATACGAGTTTCTCAGCGCAGAGAAAAGGGAGTTCCGTTTTCAACTGCGGGGCGTTGCTTTTGTGATGGTGGAAGATGGCTGGAAGCTTCTGAAGCCGGAGGAGGTGGTGATCAATCTTGAGTACGAGTCTGATTTTAAACCGTATCTGTACAAGCTGCCTTTAGAACTGGGCACCTTTCACCAGCTGTTCAAACACTTAGGCACTGAAGATATCATTTCAACCAAGCAGTACGTTGAAGTGCTGAGCCGCATATTCAAAAATTCTGAAGGAAAACAGTTAGATCCTAATGAAATGCGCACCGTTAAGAGAGTCGTTTCTGGCTTGTTCAAGAGTCTACAAAATGACTCGGTGAAGGTGCGGGGCGATCTCGAGAACATCCGGGACCTTGCACTCTACCTGCCAAGCCAGGATGGGAGGCTGGTGAAGTCCAACATCCTGGTGTTTGATGACGCCCCGCATTACAAGAGCAGGATCCAGGGCAATATCGGTGTGCAGATGTTGGTGGATCTCAGCCAGTGCTACTTAGGGAAAGACCACGGGTTCCATACTAAGCTGACTATGCTCTTTCCTCAGAAACTCAGACCTCGTCTGCTGAGCAGCATCCTCGAGGAGCAGTTAGATGAGGAGACTCCCAGAGTCTGCCAGTTTGGAGCGCTGTGCTCTCTTCAGGGCAGGCTGCAGTTACTCTTGTCCTCTGAACAGTTCATCACAGGCCTGATCAGAATCATGAAGCATGAAAACGATAACGCTTTTCTGGCCAACGAGGAGAAAGCCGTGCGACTCTGCAAAGCTCTAAGAGAAGGCTTGAAAGTGTCCTGTTTTGAGAAGCTTCAGACAACATTAAGAGTTAAAGGTTTCAATCCTATTCCTCAGAGCAGAAGTGAAACTTTTGCTTTCCTGAAGAGGTTTGGGAATGCAGTCATCCTGCTCTACATACAGCATTCAGACAGTAAAGACATTAACTTCCTGTTAGCCTTGGCAATGACGCTTAAATCAGCGACCGACAATTTGATTTCCGACACTTCATATCTAATTGCTATGCTAGGATGCAATGATATTTACAGGATCAGTGAGAAACTCGACAGTTTAGGAGTGAAATACGACTCTTCAGAACCATCGAAACTTGAACTTCCAATGCCCGGCACTCCGATACCTGCTGAGATTCACTACACTCTGCTTATGGACCCAATGAATGTCTTTTACCCCGGGGAATACGTCGGGTACCTTGTTGATGCTGAAGGTGGGGAGATCTATGGGTCGTACCAGCCGACATATACATACGCCATTATCGTACAGGAAGTTGAAAGAGAAGATGCTGACAACTCTAGTTTTCTAGGAAAGATATATCAGATTGATATTGGTTACAGTGAATATAAAATAGTTAGCTCTCTTGATCTGTATAAGTTTTCAAGGCCAGAGGAAAGCTCTCAGAGCAGAGACAGTGCCCCTTCCACACCCACCAGCCCTACAGAGTTCCTGGCCCCTGGTCTACGAAGCATCCCTCCTCTTTTCTTTGGTAGGGAGAGCCACAAGACCTCATCTTCGAAGCATCATTCCCCCAAGAAGCTTAAGGTGAATTCTTTACCAGAAATTTTAAAAGAAGTGACGTCAGTGGTGGAGCAAGCTTGGAAGCTTCCGGAATCTGAAAGAAAAAAGATCATTAGGCGGTTGTATTTGAAATGGCACCCTGACAAAAACCCAGAGAACCATGACGTTGCTAATGAAGTTTTTAAACATCTGCAGAATGAAATTAACAGATTAGAGAAGCAGGCTTTTCTAGATCAAAATGCAGACAGAGCCTCGAGGCGAACGTTTTCAACCTCAGCATCCCGATTTCAGTCAGAGAAGTACTCATTTCAGAGATTTTACACTTCGTGGAATCAAGAAGCAACGAGCCACAAATCTGAAAGGCAACAACAAAATAAGGAAAAATGCCCACCTTCAGCCGGACAGACTTACTCTCCGAGGTTCTTTGTTCCCCCCACCTTCAAGTCAGTTGGTAACCCAGTCGAAGCACGCAGATGGCTGCGACAAGCCAGAGCCAATTTCTCAGCCGCCAGGAATGACCTCCACAAAAACGCCAACGAATGGGTGTGCTTCAAATGTTTCCTCTCTACCAAGCTGGCTCTGATCGCCGCCGACTATGCTGTGCGGGGCAAGTCCGACAAAGACGTGAAGCCGACTGCACTCGCGCAGAAAATAGAGGAATACAGTGAGCATCTGGAAGGCCTGACGAATGACGTCCATACCTTGGAAGCTTACGGTGTAGACAGTTTAAAAACAAGGTACCCCGATCTGCTGCCTTTCCCACAGATCCCGAATGACAGGTTCACTTCTGAGGTTGCCATGAGAGTGATGGAATGTACTGCCTGTATCATCATAAAACTTGAAAATTTTATACAACAAAAAGTGTGAGCGCACTTAAAGAAAAAGCAGAGCTGGGTCTTGAATGTGTTGTAGCACAAGTATGAATTGCTGTCCTTAAGCTTCCTTGCCAGTTATTTAGGAATTGCGAAGCACACTGCAGACTGTTTGGGGAGAATTTTGGAGTTGTTGTTAACATGAATTTCAACAGAAGACGTTAACTGGATCTAAGAACTATTTTGAGGCTGGTGGTGAACTGTGGAATTGCTGGAGGCAGCTGGCCGGCTGGGGTGGCGGCTCGTTGGACTGCACTTTATACAACCAAAGCTCAGCAGTTTGTTAGACAAGAGTCTGTCTCTGTCTCTGGTTAGGGTGAAGTTAGTTTTACGTCTTCCATGTAGTATTTTTTGAAGCAGCTAATGAAACACTGGACATATCATTGGTTTAAACAAATGAGGGGAACTAAGTCTTTGGAGCTTATTATCTCTTTAAGTGGATCCTCTTGGGTGTGTTATTTTCTTATCAGCTGGATCCGATTATGAATTTTTTGCAATTTTACCTATTAGACCCTCAGTACATGTATAACATGGTACAGTACTTTACTCCTGAATATTACCTGATTGAGACTCTGCAGACGGTACTGCTGGGACGCACTGAGTACACTTTACATCCTTGTTCTGGATGTCCTCCCGCCCTGGGTTTACAGGCTTCCTGGTTCGTGAAGGTAGCACGTGGGAGACCCCAGTGGTGGCCGTTCTGGCCTCTGGATGTGAATACTGCTTCCAAGAACCGCCTGCCAAAGCGACATCTGTCACCTGTTAGAACATTTGCTTTATGTTTGTTTGTACATATTTTCCACAAACGTCATAATTTATATAGTGTGGTTGAACAGGATGTGACCTTTTGTTGTCTAAAGGTGCTGCAGTAAACATTTTTTGTCCTTCAGCGTGGCACTTAGTGGAGTTTTTTGGATTTCACTTTGAAGGCATTAAAAAATTGTAAAATCATGTGACAATAAGTTATAAAATAGGAATTATCAGCTTGTGTTTTCCCCACGAACAATTCAGAACTGACATTTAATTTTTTATCATGTTTGAATGTCCTACGAACATACTTCTTTTGCAGAATGTAAAAGAAAGGTGATGATAATTAGTTTCTATAAGTGTGCTGGCTGTAAATGATGCTAAATATAATATTTTATGCAATTAAGGGCTTATGGAACATATTAAAACTTTTTTTTATTGGTAATAAGGAATGTTTGCGCCTCCACTATTGTATTGCTTCTGGATGTGAAGCCATGTGATAATTTCTGCTATTATATTAAGTGCCACAATTTTAATAAAGCAAATGTACATATGAAATCATTGTAGCTGGTATTTCCTGAGAAACAGTTCCTTGAAAATCAAACTTAATATCTTCCTATATGAAGTTCTGACCTGTGTGTATTTATTTGTGCGTTTATTGGAAATATTAGGATAGAACTTTCCTATATATTTTATAGTGGAATTTTAATAGGTTCCTTTTCTTATGATTGAATATAAAGTACTTGACATATACTAGGTTTATTAGGTGCTCACTGATTTTGTTGATTTTATTTCGCCTTTCTAGGGAATAAAATTAGTTGACATATGTGGTATACGTATGTATTTGGAAATACGTTAAATATGGTTCTTCTCTAGGTAGAGGCTGGATTGATACCGACCTTGCCTCAGGGGAGGGCTGTGTGCCTGGGGCCAATTCACACCTGAGCCCTAACAGGTAGGACATGTTCATCTTTACACCTCAGGCACAAGTCTTCTAAATCCGGCAGACCAGGCTTGGAATTCTCTGTTCCGGGGCGACCCAAACGCTGGGTCCCCAGCTGTCTGGGACTTTCTTAAGTTCTTGCTACTTTAAAACTCAGATTCGACACTTGGAATATGTTTCATTGCTTTTGGATATTAAAATGTACACAGAACACCCTGTCTGGCTTTCGTGGTAGTTGATCTAGGTGGAGTTTTGTGTTTTTTTCTAGACTTCCTTTAAAAGAAAAAATACAGGTCCACAGTCCCTGATATGAAACGCTTGCATCCAAATGTTTTTCAGAATTTGGATATTAGAACATTAATACCAGTGCATATAAACTGGGTTTAATGAGGCTTTTCCATCAGAGTTGGGCAGCTCCCTTTAATCAAACACATTAGTATTTCTGCAGTGAGACCATGAATACCCACCCACAGTAAACTACACAGACATGAGAAGTAGCCTCATCTAAATTTAGGTCAGGTTTTGCCACCCATAGTTTGCAGTAGATGTATTTGGAAAGTTTTCATTTTTTGGAACTTTTTAGATTTTGAAATTCGGGGTAAGGAATTTTGGACCTGAACTATTTTTTGTATTAGGCTCCCCTATTTTGCTTTTTTTATTAAAAAGAAGGTGTAAACTACCAGCTGGTGTGGGCGTAGCTGCTCCTGAGAAAGGGGTTGGAACAGGCCTTCTGCACTCGGGAGCGGGTTCTGTGCCTCCCCGTGAGCGGAAGGGCGGAATGCTCCACAGCCTCCGGCGGGGGGAGACCAGGGACGAGCCTGAGAATGATGGTGGGGAAATGTTCAAATAGCGTTCAGTCAAATAAAGAGAACAGGTCTGCTTTGGGGACTGGTGGGGTTGTCTTTCATTAGCGCCAGCTGACATCTTCTGTCCTTCCAATATTTTGCAGACCTCGAGGATAAAAGCTAGTAGAAAACAGCAGTTAGATGAGATTTTAATGAGTCATGTATGACTCCGGCTTCTACCAGAGACAGAACCAGCAGGAGACACACGGACACAGACCTGGGAAGAGCTCTCCTTCCAGGAGCTGACTCGCCATCGCGGGGGCCGGCAGGTCCGCATCCTGCAGGGCGCGCACCCCACAGGCAGGAGCTGCAGTCGGCAGGTGGAATTTCCTAAAACTCTGGCTTCTGACGCTTCTTCTCCATTTATCTTGTTTTGACAAGTTTGGCCTAAAGTGTCATCACTCCTTCATCGGTCTGGAAGCCGGTCCCGGGCCCCCCGTGCTGTCAGGTGTGGGCGAGACTGGGGAAGACTTGGATACCAAAGCCAACGCGAGGTACATTTTACTGAAAAATAAGAGCTATGTGTTTAAAATTTGGGCTTGTTTCTCCTGTAGCTGCTAAGTGGCCCGGGAAGTGCCCTCATTTATTCTGGATACAAAGCCCAGGACAAAAGGTGAAGCTGCACTGACTGTTCAGCTCAGAATCCACCCTTTGTCCTCGGTGCCCTTAGACCCGCTCGTTCCACCGGCTTGTTTACACGTGACCCAAAGTTTGTTCGGTTATTAAACCACAGCCAATTTGCGGTGGCATTTACAATACGGAGAAGCCAGCTAAAGCCAAGGGAGAAGAGGCGTGTTGGATCAGGGAAGGGAGGGGACGAGAACCCATACAAATCGACCCAGCCTCGCGGGAGCTCCCACCCTGCTTCCCTGTCCGCGCACGAGTGGAGATTGACCTGGGGGTGCCCGGGAGGGCGGGGGGACCTGAACTCGTGTAGGGGCTGCGGAGTCGGAGCCTGCAGGGGTGGGAGAGGTTCTGGGTTGTTCTGCTGAAAGGTCTTAGCAAGTCCATTTTGCTGCAAATCCAACTTTACCATTAAAGCTGATATTTTGATCTTCATCTTTTTCACTTGTGTCTGCTTCTCAGTCGGTTCGGAAATCGGAAAAGAAACAAGGGCTGTTTTGCGAGGTCACTAAAATTATGAGCACTGGACGGTCGGTAAGCGCTTAGTGTGTAGGGCTGTCCGTGTGTATGCCTCATTGGGTACATTCATAAGCATGGCCTTGCACCTTTAATGGAAATTTAAGTTACACTGTATAATGTACTTAAGAAGACAGGTTTATGTAATACATCTTAGAATACAGCCCATCTAAAAGTTCTTATTCTAAGCAAGGAGAAATTCCTGATCACTCTGTAGAATGAAGCTAGAAACAACGTTAGTGATGATTCCATTATAGCAGAGGAGCAAAAAGATCTGATTTACACCTTTTGTTAAAAAGGTTCTATTCCCCATACTTCCTCTTTGATTGTTCTTCTCGACCTCACTTTATCATCGGCGTCATTTTTTTTGACATGTACACACGTTCTATGAGAACCAAACTAGTTTAGAAATGTTCCATGGTGATCCTGTGTTCCATCTACATCAACTGGGCTGGAAGACATTTTTCTTTTGCACAGACATGGTACAGGAAAGTACATATGACACAAAAACGGCAACATTATTTACTATGACAATAGGAATGTTAGAGCAAGAGAGCAGACATTAATTTTAAAAATCGGGACTCAACTAAGTGGAAAAGGCAAATACCAATTTATAATCTAAAGCCCTCCCCCGCCCCCAGAAACTAGGAGCATTATATTCGGAGTTGAGTCTGCCCTTAACTGCTTAGGAAACACTGTACTTTTGTTTTGTAATCTCAAGTGTTTATGACACTAGTAATTTAAAAGTCGCGGAGTTGTGAGAAGTGGGCTGCACTGTTAACACCTTGTCAAAACAGCACTGGAAATAAAGACTCACTTTTCTCTCAGTTCTGAGACTGCGGAAAGTGAAACTGAAGTTGTGTTTATAGTTATAAATCATTTAATTAGAAAGTTGCAGTGCTGGGCTTCCCTGGTGGCGCAGTGGTTAAGAATCCCCCTGCCAATGCAGGGGACACAGGTTCGAGCCCTGGTCCGGGAAGATCCCACATGCCGCAGAGCAACTAAGCCTGTGCGCTACAACTACTGAGCCTGTGCTCTGGGGCCCGTGAGTCACAACTACTGAGCCTGTGAGCCACAACTACTGAAGCCCACACGCCTAGAGCCCGTGCTCCGCAACAAGAGAAGCCACTGCAATGAGAAGCCGGCGCACCGCAAGGAAGAGTAGCCCCCGCTCGCTGCAACTAGAGAAAGCCCACGCACTGCAACAAAGACCCAACGCAGCCAAAAATAAATAATAAATAAATAAATTACAAAAACCCCCAAAGTTGCAGTGCTGTTGGTCCCACCATGTCTTGTGCCATGTGGGGATTCTAATGCTAACAACTGGTAAACCACAAACCAAAGCCGACACCCATGGCTCTGTGTGCCAAAGGGCATTTTACAGAGTGAGTGAGTGGCCTCTAAAAAACCAACGTGCTCATGGGTTCAGTGTGCCCACCGGATGCAAATACACATCACACAGCCGACGGTGAGTGTAAGAGGCTGACTCCGTGAGGTCCCACCTGGTCCCTCACCTGTCCCGTCAGGTGAGCATGCCTGCTGGGCACCTGGGACCCCTGCCTACTCGCGGTGCGATTCTGGTGGGTGACAAACCCCTTTGGACTTTAGTTTCTCCACTTGTCAAGCGAGCACCAGCCCATCTGCGCAGGTATCAGGTAGACTGGTGCCGTGGATGGAATGAGACACAGGTCAAAGTTGTCTGAAGTGAAAACCGATGTGGAAATGCAGGGTCACAGTTTAGTTTAATTTTAACAGATACTGTGTGACCTTGTGACTTGTCTCATCGGAACCTTTTTTATCACCAGTAACTGGGGGAAAAGTAGTACCTACCTCAAAGAGTTATGAGGATTAAAGAAAGTAAGACAAACTGTGAAGTCTGTGAAAAAATGTAGATTGATTTTCATCGCTCATTGACTATATAAAGAAAGCACGGTTTTGTATAATTTATTCCTCTGACTACATATTGAAAATCAAATCAGCCTTAACGTCCCTTCAAAACTTGAAGATTTTCCTGTGAAACCTGACACACGTTGCATTAAGATGAAGAGAGCACTTACAGGTTTTACAGAGGAAAACCTCATGGAACTCTCGTGGCACCTCAGCAGGACCACGGCTACTCTCATGGGGAGTCAGATACCCACAGCTGATATTCCACACAGCAGTTAAATATTTCACTGTAGATCGACGCATACAAGAAAGGGAAAGTCACAATGGTTCCGATGGAAATGAATCAGTCTAGTGGAATCAACACATTCTCCTGATAGTCCTTTGACTTTTGTGTCTAAGGTCCAGCCGCCACTTTGAGATCATGGAGTTTCACGGGAACACTTGCACTGGTACATTTTTCTTTCTGAGCTCCTTTCGAAAGCAGGTCCTACTTCCTTCCCATGTGCCGACTCAGCTTTACTTTGTCGAGTTGCTCCAGGTGTGAAGGCTTGAGGTCAGCACTCCAAAGCTCACCGAAACGAGGCAGGTAGCTCCGTGGAAGACGCCCCTGGTTTAGAGGCAGATGTGACTGTTCTCGTGGCACGTGGTACCCACGCCGGCCACAGACAGGTAAAGCTTCCCATCTGGACACGCACAGATTTCGTAGAGTCCCCGCAAGCTGCTTGCGGGACCCTGAGTCCCCTGAGCCAACTTGGGTAAGCACATGGTTTCAGCATCGAGCACAAGCTGCTTGGGAGAGAATGAGAGATGAAGTGGTCAAGGAGGAATGGACGCAACAAGCACGAAATTAAATGCTCAAATCGTTCCAAACAAATTCGCTGTTTCTCTGCAGAGAAAATGAAGGAGGCACCTGGCTTGACCGAAATCCTATTACAATTAATCTGATTCTTTACAAGCCTATTTCTAGTTTACATCCAGGCAAGGGATAAACAGTCCTTAGGAACTGGAGGGAAGTCATTTTTTTCTTTTACTCATTGTGCTAGGTGAGCTAGAAAAATGTATGATGCGACACTTTTATGCAGACCTTTCAGAATTATTTGACCAAAATAATACAATTCTTTGCCTGATTCACGTTTACCTTGTGTCCCACTTTGACCTTCAGCTTCTCCTCCCTATTAGGATAAAGTATTGATACAAGCCACAGAAGTAGATTCATCTTAGTCATTTTAACCTGTGATTGTTGGAATTTCTCCTGATTTTATTTTCCTGTGAGAGGCAATTAAATTCATCCTAATAGCTGTCAACCATTTCCCCAGCTTTTAAAATATGATTTGAAACTCTACTGCCTTCTATGAAATGCAGGAAAGCAGTAGACACACAGACGACTAAAATAAGATGAAAGCCACTGGAGTTTTTTGTTCCTATCGAGGTTTAGTTGAACTGAAATACAAACAAATGGCCATTTATTGAGATCTGGTGATCTGACAGCTTAAGGAAATAAGTGTGGTCACACAGAGCAGCCAAGCCTGACCAGGACGATCACTTATCGGAAGGAATTAAACCATGTTTGGGAAGGTTCCATGTTATCCCTCGCCAACAAGGTCGGACCCCTCCTTTGTTTCATGTGGCTCTCATCCTGTATACTCCAAGCTCTTAATAAACTGGCGTTTGCGTCTGTGTCCCCTCTCGGGATGCTGACCTCTTCATGGAAGCGGTGGGTGACAGTACACATGCGTGATAGGCAGGCTTTGCCCTGGGGTCTGGGTCACTGTCAGAGGAGGAAGTCAAGTGGGTCTTATTTTTTTAGAGCAGAACCTATTTAGATTATTGTCTAATGCTTTGGGTTCTGCCCAGTTCTTTGCTTTTCCCTAACTTGCTGGCTTCTCCTCTCTCCTTTTTCCTGGTTAATTGGTTAATTTTTTTCTAGCTATTTTTTTTTCCTGTCCTTCCAGCAAACTCTGGTCACTGATGGTCCATATACTGCTTTGTTGTTCATCTTCATTTGCCTTTTTGGGAGGATATTTTCTGGGAGGCCAGACATCTCTTCACTTTGAAGTAGCTCCCAGTAATAAGGGGTATCAACTTCAAGTACGGGTCGGGCTGAGTGCTACTTGTAAAACGACACCCAATTCATGAAAATAAGTAATATTATTTCAAAACTAAGATCACTATAGATTTTTTTCAAGGTAACACGTTTTCAGTACGTAGGGACGTTATGATTTAGTAATAAGATTCCAAAATTCCTGGCTTCCACTTTTGCATTTATCTGCTCCATGCATCAAAACTTTGTAAGTTACAACCTGCAGGGGTTTCGCCTGATGACTTTGGTTTCCCACCAGCGGGCTGCCCTTGAGGGTCCTGTGTACTCGGGAGCTGCCTTAACAGCAGCTCCCTCTTACTATTAAATTAGTATCATTTCAAAGCTATCTTACCGCACTGGGGTCTCATAACCCTGTGACACTGTGATGTAAATACTAGTTCCCGTACTTGACCATTGAGGGGGTAGGCCCAGAGGGGCCTGTTAACGTCCCTGAATTCACACAGTAATTGGCAAACTGATCTCGCACTAGAAAGGTCAATGGTGGGGAGCCTGTACCCTGCTGCCCGTTATAGCCACAGTGCGTATCAGCGATGTTTTGTTTCTGGACCTGAGGTTCCGGGTTTTTTCTTCCTGTAGCTCTTACTTTTCATATTTAATTTTCGCTTACCCAGAACTTGGTGCGAGCGAGCACCCCTGGCAGTAACGGCTGACGGTTGTCACAGGTAACTCCTAGTGACAGCCCTACTGAGGGAAGTTGGATCACCAGGAAGTGACAGTACTGATGTTCTCTGTAAGCTCTGAGAGTCTAGTACTTTTTCAAAGCTGAAAATAACAAGAGACTTGACAGCACAAATACCAGACAAAGCAGTCTGGATCCAACACAATTATTTTAACCTTTCTTGGCCCTTCTTTCAGTGCTAAATTGTCTTCTCCTTCCTTTCACATTTTCTGTGCTATGCCTTTCATGACGTTTCTTTACAAACTACCATAAATTTACTATGCCGATGCCTTAATGGACAAGCGTGTCATCAGTGCTCAGGGGACGTGAGGCTTGTACAACGGGAGGCCCACCCCGCCCCCATCTATTGGACTCACTGTCCCATCACTGCTGTGAAGAACGATGTCCATCTGGGAAAGGGCCTCGATTTTCCCTGCAGCAGCTTGAATATGAATGCCTTTCGGGGCGTCCATGCTGAGACTCCGTGTCGGGGATTCTAGTCTGAAATGAGGGAGAGAAACCAGGAAAAAGAGCATAAAAAGCAGCCACCCCAGGAATCCCCTAACCAAGGGCTTAGCATAGAAAATATAATCAGTAAGGTATATGGTATTTTCACTCATTCTTGAATGCTAACATAGGGCACGTTACTCATGGATAAATCCAGAAATAAAGTGCAGTAAAGAATTTTAACTTCCCATCAATGGAGTCCATGAAATTAGCATCCTCTGAAAATAGATGCAAACATTAGACAGTCCTAGCCCTGTGCAGTAGCTTTGACGGCGTGGTTAGCACTCTGGCACACCACAGCAGAAGAAAATGCTATTGGTGAATATCTCTGGAAAACTATATTTTAGCCAAAATACAAACTTCTTCAGGAAAAAGAGAAATTTAAGGGCAACGCGTACATTTGCTAACACGTTCACAAAATAGGATGTAAATCTGGACTCTAGGTGTTGTTTGCTTTTTTTTTTTTTCATTTAGGAAGATTACAGGGCAGATGCAAAGATTTCTTTTGGAAAAATACTGAATTAATGGAGTTGACAGGGTGGAGACTGGCCTCCGCTGGCGTTGTTTTTGTAAAACGTATCAGCATCTCCTTGTGATGTAGTCAAACACAGATACAGAACCAGGAACACAGGAGCAGAAAAATTCTCTTATTTGCCTCCGCCTGGAAAAGACTGAGTTTCCACCAGATGGCACAACGTGATCACTGGGCAGGTCTTTCAGCTGCGCCAACCTGACTCAAGCAAAAGCTGAAAGGGTGACTTCCTTGAAATGTGCAAAGATCCACAAGAAGGAGAACACAAGGTGGAGGGGGGCGGGAGAGAGAAAGGGTGATGTTTAAGAGGAGAGAAGGGCCTGGTAATGAATTTGCTGCTGAACTGACTGAGTGATCGACTTTTACAATTCTTTAAAATTGAAGTCGCGTTAATTTCTGCTGTACAGCAAAGTGACTCAGTTATACATACATATATTATTTTTAATATTCCTTTCCATTATGGTTTATCATAGGATATTGAATATAGTTCCCTGTGCTATACAGTAGGGCCTTGTTTTTATCCATTCTATATATAATAGTTTGTACCTGCTAATCTCAAACTCCCAATCCCCCCCTCCCCCACCCCCACCCCCCTTGGCAACTGCCAGTCTCTTCTCTATGTCTGTGAGGCTGTTTCTGTTCTTCTGTAGATAAGTTCATTTGTGTCATATTTTAGATTCCACATACAAGTGATATCATATGGTTTTTGTCTTTCTTTGTCTGACTTACTTCACTTAGTATGATAATCTCTAGTTGCATCCATGTTGCTGCAAATGGCATCATTTCATTCTTTTTTATGGCTGAGTAGTATTGATCGACTTCTAAATCAGGTGGATTGTTCCCTTTGATCAGCAAGTTTCTTGTCTACCACTATTTGTTATGGAAAACAAAGCTTCCTTATGTACATCTCAGTATGTAAGACCTGATCTGTTACACATTTTAAAATATTACTTTGAGTGCGAGGATACAGAGATATTCCTAGAATTTATCGGTCAAATTCTGTTGGGTTTAGGTGTTGGGGAAACACGCTGTATCTTCATGAGCCTGGTCTGCTGATCGCGGGCCCCTTCTGACTTTGCTAACTGCCTGCATTTCTCCAGCCAGAGAGAAAGAAAGGGGAGGGGAGGGAAGGCAGGGGAGGGAGGTGGATGGGTGAGCAACTGCACAGGTCGGGCCTGTTCCAGGGACCGTGGTGAGGGTGAGTCTGCTTCAAAGACCAGTTCTCAAACCGCAAACGACCTCAACAGGCCCTGTGACTAGCTGTTAACGGCATTATACTGCGATACTCCTGGGAGAGCAACCTTCGTCCCCTTTGCGTCATTTCTATCCTTGAAGATGAAACGTTTCAGTGCAGCACAGGTGTAGACACATTTTACCTAAACGGCTGAGATCAGAATGCTCTGAAGTGCACCTCTCTGTGAACGCATTCAACAGTGGCCGGATATCAAAGACCTCACGTTCATGTGGGAAAATAAGCAACAGCAGACAGAAAGGGTGAAAGGGAAAAGCTGCAAGAGTGTGTGTATGTGTGTGTTGTGTGTGTGTGTATATGTGTGTGTTGTGTGTTTGTATGTGTATGTATATGTGTACATGTGTGTATGTATGTGTGCGTGTACATGTGTGTATGTGTGTGTGTGTATGTGTACGTGTATGTGTACGTGTATGTGCGTATGTGTGTCTTTGTGTGGCTAGCCCTACCAGACACTGAAATATCTTTTAAAGTTTATTTAAGTAACAAAGTTGGTACTTGGACCTGAATAGACAGCTGAGCAGGATAGAGTAGAAACTGTAGAAACAGACCCAGATGCACAGGGAAATCTTATATATGATAAAGGTTACATTTCAAATTGTGGTGGCAGTTACATAATAATGCAATTGCTGGCACCTGGTTGGCCAGCTGGAAGAGAGAAAATTAGACCCAGATTCTTGTATCTGTACCTCATACAAGAATAAACTCCAAGTGGATCAGCGATCCAAATGTAAGAGAGAAAGCCATACAAGAAATGTGGCTGGCGAGTTTCTCTTCCTGTAGGGAAAGTCTTTTAATTATGGCTTAAAATCCAGAAGTAATAAAAGAAATGATTAATAAATTTCAGTATATAACCATTAAAAATTAATAGAAATATAATAGGAAAAAGGCTAATATTCTGAATATGTATATATTTTAATCCCTACTAATCCATTTTGAAAAGTAATTAAAGAAGCAAAGAGATGAAGAGTCAATTCACAGAAGAAGCAACCTTAATAACAAAATAAAAATATGAAAGATGCTTAACCACACTAGTCATCAGGGAAACAAACAGTAAAATAACACAATATAACACACATCAGATGAAAACTATCATAAACTCTGACAGTGCCGAATGTTGGTAAAAACGTGAGGAAAGACCAACTCTTACTGCTCATGAATTAGACATCATTGCAAGCACTCTGAGGTGTACGTTGGCCAAGTTGGTAAAACTGAGTATGTTCATCCCCGAAACCCACACATTCCAAAACTTGGTAGAACAGAAAGCCAAGCAGTGCGCGTCATGGCTGTCCTAAAAGAATTTTGCAAAACGAGGCACCCATTACATATTTTAAGTTAACATCTAAATGCTTTATCATACATTTAAGTATCTGCAAAAGATGTAATTTCTTCCATATTATAAACATTGTTATTTTTTTAAATGAATCTAAAAATCATGGAGATTTGATACCTGCCAACCTTCAGTTGACTCCTGTGTTCCTTCTGACATACCCTCATTGTTTGGGTTTTTGAGCACTTCTTACTTATTGGCTATAAGATGCTCTAAATGCATCTACATTCCCAGGCCTAGAATGAGCCAAGGATTTCTCCAAAGAATCCTGATTCCTTTTGTTGGAGAATGGTATGAGAAACCAAGTTCTGGCTGCCACTGATTTTAATTACTCAATCTCTCATTCCTAGAACTTCTTTTTGTTATTTTCCAAATATTCTGTTTTCATCTTGTCTTTGCCTTACCTTTGTATTCAAGTTTTTTTTTTTTTTTCTTTCTCTTTGAGCCTTTTATTCATACGTGTTTTAAAATCTCTTTGTTTTGCTCTACTACTTGGAGTTTCAGGGGTAACCTGAAGTGGCTGCTAATTCTTCCCCACGGTAGTTCAATTCCTTATTCATTTGCCTTTTTCTTCTTCTTTTAGTAAGTTCATCTTCAGCAAGATTTTTTTTTTCCATGAGTGTTTTTATGCCATTAATATCTTCAATGTAGTTTCTCTCTCTCTCTCTCTCTTTTTTTTTTATCACTATTGGTTTATAGACTTGGTGCAATTTTTTTTTTTTTTTTTTTTCTCGGTACGCGGGCCTCTCACTGCTGTGGCCTCTCCCGTTGCGGAGCACAGGCTCAGCGGCCATGGCTCACGGGCCCAGCCGCTCCGCGGCATGTGGGATCTTCCCGGACCGGGGCACGAACCCGTGTCCCCTGCATCGGCAGGCACACTCTCAACCACTGCACCACCAGGGAAGCCCTTGGTGCAGTTTTTAATGTTAATTTTCCAGCTTAGAGCTCCTGCACAATGAGGTAGTGTGGATTTAGTCCTCCTAATGCTTGCAACCCATGATTTCTCCTGGGTAACTTTTTCAACCCATAGCCCAAGATAGCAACTTTCTTGCAGCATCCTTGGGCTAGTAGGTAAATTGAAATACCTGTTTCACAGAGGCCAAGATTTATGAGATATCTCAGTTTGAGCATTTCATATACACTAGGCTATACCTTAGAATCTCAGTCCCCATAAAATATTAAAGTCCCAGCCCCTAATCTCTATGGGATCCTGATTTCTCCCTGAGTACCCTTGACTTAGCTTCTACTGTGCTCTGACCATGAATTTCCTCTTTATTACTGGGACCTGGGAACTAGCTTTCCTTGGTTTCTAGTTGAGCAATATTTATAAACTCTTATTAAGCAAACCAATATTTACAAGTGTTTGAAACAGGAACAGGTATTTCCATGTCTGCTCATTTTACTTAACTAATGAGGACACATATATATTACTGACTATGTGCTAGGCATTGTTTCCACAAATTTACAAATAATAACATATTTAATCACATCACATCCCTATTGGGTTGCAGAGGCTTTGCAATTTACCCTACCGTATCCACATCTACTGATTGCTTAAGTTTCAGTTCACGTGCCTCCTTATCTGTGATTTCATCTCAGATCACCCTGAAGAATTCATGCTCTTTTTCTTATGCTCTCGCTATAATTTGTACCTTCATCATAGCAAAGAATTATGTTGTTTTAACTTGTTTGCATGTTTCTTTTCTCAATAGACTTTAAATTCACTAAGGTCAGGGACCATGCCTTTTATCACTGTAGAACCAACATCTATCATAGCCTCTGGCATATAAATACACTTAATACATTTTCACTAAATTAAAAAAAAAGATGGAATTATATCATGTGTGAATGAGAAGTAGCTTTAAAACAGTATGTCAGAGTTCACACTTTTTTTGAGGATGATTTTGCCGTAAGAAATGTAAATCTAGCTTAAATACAAGTTAATTATATTTTTGTCTTAACTAAAATAATAATTGTTACCCTTTCATGACTACAATTTGAGCAAATACCAAAATCTGAATTGTGATATTTAAACGTGTATATTTCAGAGATCTTTTTATAAATGCATCATGATCTTAACCCAACAAAATCCACATTCAAAGTTTTCATGGGTCAGTTATGATATTCCAGGAATATCTTTTTACTTTACTCAGGCCAGCAATAGTAATGCTACTGGACAGAAATAAAAAGGGAAAGACAGTTTACGGCAAGAACTTACAGAAGAAAATACGACTCTCGTGTACTCAATCAGTGGAGCCTGGTAGTAAATCAAAGAATAAATCAGTGAAGGGTTCACTTGCATGGTAGAAAGAGGGAACAGAGTGTATATGGATGGGCTTTGGGGTCAGAGCTGAAGTTAAGTCATGAGTTGGTTACATTTTTTTCCTTTGTGCCTTAGAACACACTACTATCTAGAGCTCAGTGTTCTCTTTTATAAGATGGGGATCGAGTTGATACTTTTCAGGTCGAATTGATGAGTAAACGAGATAAATTATGTGACCACACCTTTCCTGACCGTGGAAGGCATTCGGTACATATTAGTTCACGTCTTCCATCCAAACCTCATTCCTTATTGTAAGCAATTCCTTACAATTTCGTTACATTCTCAATCACTTTTGTTGTAACATTTGGGTTATGTAATCCTCGCTTAGTATCATCCTTTAGAAAGCCAGAGAATAATACCCTTCTGCCATTTCTTTTTTAGTAAGGGACTGCTGTAGAAGCCAGCAGATTTATTTCCTAATGGGAAAACGTATGATGAATTGTTTAATTTTGAGACCTATAATTTTAAAATAGTGACATTTATTTCAAAGAGTGGCTTGGCATCTCTACAATTTACACTATTTTATAATTCCAAAATGGTTTTAATGGGATTATTTTTTAAAGATATTGAATCATTTTCCTCTCCTAGGAAAATAAAATGTTCTTTTCCCCTAACTATAATAGTTCTGTAATATTAATCTTATGGTCTTTTATCAAAATCAATGAAATTGTTATAATTTAATTGTCACAATGTATTTTTATGCTGCCAATGTTCTCTAAGTGGGTAAGATGAATTGAACTCTCATTTGCTTTTGATGAATATTTAATTAGACATTAAAATTAAGAGAAATGCTGAATTTCCTAACCCCAATTCCATTTTGTGTGAATATCTACTTGATAATAAAAATGATTATTTGTATTCCACTTTCAGTTTAGAAAAAATATTTTTAACTTAATAGCTTATTAATCTTTCCTAGAACACTCTGAGATGTGCATTACTAACAACTTTTTTTAAAGATTTTTTTTTGAGGTGGACCATTTTTAAAGTCTTTTATTGAATTTGTTGCAATATTGCTTCTGTTTTATGTTTTGGTTTTTTGGCTATGAGAGATCCGTGGGGATCTTAGCTCCCCGACCAGGGATCAAACCCACACTCCCAGCATTGGAAGGTGAAGTCTTAACCACTGGACTGCCAGTGAAGTCCCTATCAACGTTTTATATATGAGAAAAAATAGCCTCAAAAGGTTAGTTTGGCCAAGGTCACCAGGCTTGTCTGTAAAGCTGGGATTCCTACTGTACATTATTCCCTATTATACATAATATGTTAACATGTTAATTGTCTCCTGAATATTTTTCAAGTTCAAATTCTAAACGTGATTTTAAGTGACATTGTAGACTTTAAGACATTTGTTTTTAAAAATATTGTTTTTGTTATAAAATACAAATATACTATTGGAATAAACAGTTACAGCAGCAAAGAACATTCAGTAGCCTAGTAATAAAGTGAAATACACACAGTCACACAGAGACTCTGTATAAAGAATAAACTTATATATGGAACTGGGTGATTTTATATATTCTGCTATGACGTAAAGATATACCAAAGGTTGAGGATATTGTGCTAAGTGAAATAATCCAGTCACAGAAGGACAAATACTGTTTGATTCCACTTAAATGAGGTACCCAGAGTCCTCAAATTCATAGAGACAGAGACTCAGATGGTGGTTTGCAGGGGTTGCGGGGAAATGGGGAGTTAGCGTTTAATGGGCACAGAGTTTCAGTTTTGCAAAATGTAAAGAATGCTGGAGATGGAGGCGGGGGACGGCTGCAGAACAATAAGCGTACCTTAGACTTTTGAACGGTACACTTGAAAGTGGTTAAGATGGTAAATTTTATATTACGTGCATTTTGCCACAATTGAGAAAAAGATATATCAACTTTTTTGCGTATATGAATCCGTCAAGGTTTTATAGCATTCTTGTCTCTACTAACAGTGCACATATTTAAAAAATGTAATGTAAACTGAGATTTTTAAGAATGCCTTTTGCAAATTTCAAGCCCATATAAGACACCGTCCTCTTTCACTAAAACGTGCAGTGTTTGCCTCAGCTGATGCTCCTCAGGGAAAAACGAAGGGTCTGTGGACCACATGAACCACAGCCCCATGCGTGGCGTGGGACCTGAAGCGTGAGGACAAGCAGATGTTCGTGGGGTCTCCAAGGGAAGGGGGGCACCCCAGTCAGGTGGGACAGCGTGTGTGGAAGTGTGGAGTCCGGGCCCGGCAGTGGCTCAGTCTCAGGACGGGTGAGGCAGGAGGCCCCAGGGTGCCAACCTAGAGAGCCCCAAGGAGCCTAGGTCACAAGCCAAGTGCCCCAGTAGCATTCTGGACTTTACTCTGGCTGATGTGGAATCAACGAAACATTTAAATTAGCTGCATTTACACCCCCATGTTCATAGCAGCATTATGCACAATAGCCAAGACATGGAAGCAACCTAAATGTCCATCCACAGAGGAACAGATAAAGACGATGTGGTACCTGTAGACAATGGAATATTACTCAGCCATAAGAAAGAATGAAACAATGCCATTTGCTGCTACTTGGATGGACACAGAGATTATCATACTAAGTGAAGTAAGTCAGAAAGAGAAAGACAAGTATCATGTGGTATCACTTATATGTGGAATCTAAAATATACACAAATGAACTTATCTACGAAACTGAAACAGACTCACAGACATAGAGAACAGACTTGTGGTTGCCAAGGGGCAGGTAGGGTGGGGGAGGGATGGATTAGGAGGTTGGGATCAGCAGATGCAAACTATTATATGTAGAATGGATGAACAATAAGGTCCTACTGTAGAGCACAGGGAACCATATTCAGTATCCTGTGGTAAACCATCATGGAAGAGAAAAAAAATTCTTTTAAAGTGTGTAAAGTATAAATATGTTCTCAACTGTACACTTAAAAATGGTTAAGATGATAAATTTTATACGTGTATTTTACCACAATTTAAAAAACTCGAAAAAAATAAATAAAATAGCTGCATTTAGCCAAGTCCCTCAGATTTTCTGGAGGCAGGAATAGCTATTGGAACAGTACAGGCTGCACTGGGGCAGGGGCAGGGCTAGTAAAGAGCTCAGAGACAAAAGGACGGGACATAGAGTAGGACTTCTAACCTCCTTTGGATTTTTGTAAGAAATGACTTGTTATGGGCGGAAGTTCATCAGAATAAAGACAACTAACGGAATAAGAAACAACCTGGTAATATCTGCTAACATGTTATTCTAGCACATAACCAGGTATCTTCTGTAAGAGAGTTTGTTTATATTTGAACAAAATTCTTACCTAAGGTCCTGGATTGGGTCCGGTTTTATGAGGGGCGTCTCCACTGAATGTTCAAAAAGAGCCCCTTCAGGCCCTAAACACAAACCAAAGATGAAGCTTTTACAAAAGTAAAATAAACAGCAGCCCACAAATCGAGCATTTATACTGCATATTACAGGACACGTAGGTTCTGATCGTTGCTGAATTCGTACAGATGTTTGAGTTGCAGGAAAAAAATAGGTATAACTGCTTTCCTGCTTTTCCAAGGATACCACGATTTCATTAGATGTCTATAAACAAAATATGATTTTTAAAGCAGTTACAAATACCCAGGCTTATTTTAAAACCAGAAAGCAATATTAGCCCTCAAATTGAAAGAAATTTCAGTTGAAAATTGCATTAAGTCCATATATTTTCGGTAATAGTAATTTGATTCATTCTCTAGATTTTACGTGTAAAAATGGTATCTTGTGTCATCTGTTTCTTAAGGCACATCAGGAAATTTATAGAAAAATCCAAATTTTGAATATTTAAAATTGACTTTCTAATTTGTACGAATCAGTATGTTCCCAGTTGTCTGGTTAGTCCGAGAACCTAATTATGTGCAAGACATGGTGTGGGTATTGGGTTAGGGTGCAGAGATTCGAAGGTGATATATCCTAACTTGGTTAGTAGTCAGAACCCTACAAGGCAGGTATGATTATTTTCCCATTTTACTGAAGAGGAAACTGAGGAACAGAAAGGTTAATTAACTTGCCTAGAGTTACACAGCTAAGTGGCCGGACTGTGATTTGACTTCAAAGCCCACACTTTTAACCTCTGCACAGCAGGGTTATTCACAGATAAGTGCTCATCATGATTTACCTAGGTCCTTCTGCCTGGCCTAGACCACACCCCTGTCTTGGGCTCCACCCGTCAGTACAAAATGAACTTTCAAAATTACAAACCAGGGCTTCTCTGGTGGCGCAGTGGCTGAGAGTCCGCCTGCCGATGCAGGGGACGCGGGTTCGTGCCCCGGTCCGGGAAGATCCCACATGCCGCGGAGCGGCTGGGCCCGTGAGCCATGGCCGCTGAGCCTGCGCGTCCGGAGCCTGTGCTCCGCAACGGGAGAGGCCACAGCAGTGAGAGGCCCGCGTACCGCAAAAAAAAAAAAAAAAAAAAGAGAAACGCAAGCAATTTAATATGAGGAGAATTTAGGCTGGAACGACAACTTAAGGGGCACAGACCCCCTGAGGCCATCAAGGTCCTCGTATGGAAGTTTGGAGAAGTCACTGCACAAGGAAGTGACCCTTGGAATTGATGGGACCATTCACCACCACTGAAAGGGGAAAGTCAGGAGAGTAGCAGAACTGGAGGAAAATACCGAATGAATCAGCCTGGAGACCTCCTGTGGGATCATGTATGTCCTTAGAGTTGAAGCCAGTTTTAATTGGGCCTTTTGTTCCTTTCAGCTGAAGGGCTGTTAACTGATGGAGCAGGTCATCAACTGTCCACAGAGCTGCATGACTGGGTCCAGAGCCGGATGTGTTGAGCGTGTGCTTGAAGGGTGTGGTCCTCTCTAAGAAGCTGCTAGAGATCCGTCTTCACATCTGTAAGGGACATGGACTCACCACCTTCGCTTCTTCCTCAGTGGCGGAAACCTTACTTTCCAGGTCCTCTTTTGTGGGTGGCTTTGTGGGTGACTCCAGAATTTCTACGTCGTCACTTGTGACATATGTAATCCCGTTTAGCTAATCAGAGAAGGATGAAGGGACTGAACTGCCTTATTGCTAGATTGTGTCTTTCCCCTTAGTGATGAGACTGGATACTCTTACAGGGCCCTGTTTTCCTTCCTAAATGTTGGGGAATGGACCCCGCCCAGCGAATCACTGCCAAGGAACCGAAGTACCCAACCGTGCATCATCTTCCAGAAGCCGGTTCTGGCAACGGGATAAAATAATTTTTTTGAAGATGACATTTTGATGCTGCTCCAATAACATGTTCTGTGACTGGGGTTAGTAAAAGAGACATGCTGATTTCGGTCACTTGGTGACGATTCTACTTTTAGGGGGAAAAATGAGACTGCTGAAGGCCGAGGTCAATTTCAAACTGGGGTGGTGAAATTGTTTAATCTCCTCCATGAATTTGATTTAAAAATGATTTTTCAGTTTCCCCGTTGACTAGAGTATACATGGCAGCTGTTTAAGAATGGACGAGGGATTTCACGTTACTCTTTGAGTTCTTGAGACAAAGGCAACGGCAAGAAAGCACTTCTTGATGTGTGTTCAGATCAGGATGTACTGCAACTCAGGAATCTGGAGGGGCCACCTTAAAGAAAGACCACTGAGTCCCTCCCCTTACGCCCCATGCTCAGGCCAAGTGGCCAGAGGGAAGAGTGTATAGCCAAGCATTGAATTCTCTTTCTCTGCCCCCAGAGTGACCTGGTTCTCTGTCGCTTCTCACTCCTCTTTCCTTGGTTGTCAACTGCTGCTGCTTTTGCTGATCCAAGAAACTCCAAAGGCTACTTGAAATCAATCCATTTAACACAGAGATCAAACTTTTATAGTACGTAGTGGAGAAAAGCTTGAATGGGAATTTACTTGGAAAAATTAACGTTTATAAAAATATTCTTCTCGTATTTTATGTATTTAACAAAACTTAACCATCATTGTAGCAACTATGGAGTCGTATGACATAAAGAATAAATCAAGTTTTGTTTTTTGGTGCAATTTTCCCAACACAGTTGGAATTATATGATGGCTGTGGTAGTTTTCTGTTTCTGTGTAAAGCCTTTGGGTTACACCAATTGGAAAGAGATAAAAGGAAACAATATGGTGGGGAAAAAAAAGTGGGTAAAGATTTGTGAGGAAGATTTCATTCTTCTAGAGAGTGTCAAAGAATTTCAAAAGAAATGCCATGAAGAAAAGTCAACAAATTCAAACTACAGTACTTTTTCTTATCGGCCTGAAATATTCCACAGTAAACTTCCCAAAACTGCAATTTGCTTTTGCAGAAGTGCCCTCCACGTGATACTGTTTCTCTTAAGAGTTACTACAGATGAATGGATACAGAAGATGTGGTATATACACAATGGAATATTATTCAACCAGAAAAAGAAGGAAATCCTGCCCTTTGCAACAACATGGATGGACCTCGAGGGGATTATGCTCAGTGAAAAAAGTCAGAGAAAGATAAGTACTGTATGATCTCACTGATACGTAGAATCTAAAAAACAAACAACAACAAAACAAAAACTGAACTCACAGACATAGAGAACAGACTGATGGTTGCAAGAAGTGAGTGTTGGGAGGTGGACAAAATGGGTGGAGGTGGTCAAAGGTACAAACTTCCAGTTATAAGACAAATAAGTCGCGGGGATGTGATATACACCATGGCGACTACAGGTACCACGTATTGTGTATTTGCAAGTTGCTAAGAAAGTAGATCTTAAAAGTTCTCGTCACAAGAAAGAAGTTTTAAGTATGTGTGGTGATGGACGTTAATTAGACTTATTGTGGGGATCGTTTCACAATATATACAAATATTGAATCCTTATGTTGTACACCTGAAATTAATGTTGTTTGTCAATTATTCCTTAATTAAAAATAAAGAGCTACTACATACCAGTTACTCGAAGTTTATCTGTACCAACCACAACTGCCTTTTCATCAACAGTAAACAGGGGCTTGCTGTCCTTGGAGTTGATCTGAAACTGCTGACTCTGGACCTCTACCATTTCAGGACCTAAAGAATGAATTAAAACATTTTATTATAAAGTGTGTAGTCTCTGCAGTGTTAAAAGCTCTACTTTTACACATGCCATGGCACCCAGTAGTACCAAATCACCAAACAGTTAAGATTTGTTACCAGTAATTTTTTTGATTCTGTGATTAAATTTTAAGTCCTAAATCTATTATATTATTAAAATTAATGTAGGTCACATGTATGTTGATCTAAATCAAATATATGTATGAATGAATTATATAAAAATTTTTTCAGGTTTTTAAAACTTGCCAAAAATAATATGATTCTTCTACGCAGATTACTGAAATGGGTATTCTTTTGAGTACTAACCAACTGAGGATTTTATATTCTGAAATGTGAGATTTGTGAAAGACCATCTTATGAATGGCTTCCTTCAGTGGCCAAAGTTCACGCAGACAATGAATGAGTCGCACTCAGATTCTTGCCTCTGCCCTAATCCTCACCTCCTACTCCATGGAGCAAACAGACATCACCATGGAAACACACCCTCAAGTTTCTGCCCTTCACCTTCATCTCAGCCATTTCTGTCTTCTCCAGCCCTTCTTTCTATTTCAGGGACAGGGCATCCCTTTCTCCTCCAAGCTTACTCCTTTCACATGAACTTTTTCTGTTTGTTTGTTCGTTTTTGCTGTACAGCAGGTTCTTACCAGTTATCTACTTTATACATATTAGTGTATATACGCCAATCCCAATCTCCGACCCACTGGCTTTTAAATTAAGACTGTGCCCAGCAGACGTTTAATGTGTGCTTCTGCGTGCCAGGCACTGGGGACGCTGTACCTTCAGCGTGTGAGATCTTGTTCAATGTCTCTCATTGGTACAGTTGGGTATCCATCATTTTATGTTTTCTGATTTCTCTGTCCTTCTAACCTTAGCAGCAGAATGGATTCATCTCTCTAGAACATAGCGTTCAGCATTTGCTTAAGGAACTACGAGTGTTCCTTCATTCTTTTGTTAGTTCTATTTTCTTATCTAGAAAAGTAAGTTTATTGTGAAGTGGATACTCGTAGATTTCGTGTATGTGTCCCTGTGTCCCCCACAGTACTCATTCAAGTTGACTGGTACCTGCTAGAAATTAAACAGAAGCTTTTCAGCTAATACAGTAATCAGTCTTGGATATTGTCAGCAACACATTCTTACGTTTTTTCACTAATTTGTACCTCAGAACCCTCCAAAGATTCTTCATTTAAATGTGCGTGTGTTCACATGTTACAAAGCGGAACACAGTTTTTTCTCTCTGTTTTATCTCCTTTCTCTTAAGGAAGCCTGGCTTTTTGTGAGAGTTGCCTGTATTTTTGCTCTCCTGAGCTTTCACCAAACTCAGTTATCCTGTGATTCGGTGTCACTATTTACCTCTTCTGGGTCACTGATATGTCTTACATATTTCTCATACAAACACTGATTTGCATTAAGTCATGAATTTGAAGTTATTTGAGTTTAGAATCAAGAGGAAAAAGCTGGAGTAATTTATCCAATAGGAGTTCACTGTTTAGCTTATTGGAGGTTCATATAACAATTCGAGGAGAATTTATCAAGTGAAAGTGGTTAAACTAAATGACATTTTTTCTGTAACCATTGTTTCATATACATTGATGAAATATTCAACAAATGAGTTTAGTTGCATAATTTTCATGAGTAACAAAGCTACATAAATCCTCAAATCAAAGAAAATTCAGGAAAGTGAGTCTCCTCCATTCAGCACAAATTTATTGTATGCTTTTATGTTCAAGGTTTCGTGCTAAGAATTGAGGCTACATAAAAGAGGAGATGCAGTTCACACCTTATAGGATTTCATAGTCTACTGAAGAAAAAAGCATATAAATCTAGTCCCAGGGCAATTTGATAAGTGCCGTGATACAACCATGGACAGTGTCCAGTGAGAACCCTGACAAGGAATTCCTGTCCCTCCTGGGGGATCAGGGATGACACCTCAGGGAAGGGGATGTCTGGGCTGACCTGGAAGAGTTCATGTTTCCCTGATGAAGGGAGAATGCGAGATTCCAGGTAGAGGGGGCTACTCAAACAAACGCACAGAGGTGGATAAAATTCCATCTTCACTTTATAAAAAATACAGACATAGAATGTTCAGTTTAAATATGTTTTCCACTTCAAAAGAAACTGTGCTCCAAGTGATAACAAGCCCACCACAGGAATAATCATCTCTTAAAGTAAGTGAGTTTATAATTAAATCTTTTAACTTTCATTAATATTCTACTAGTCTTTATAACCTTGCTGGACATGCATTAGAGCTGAGTGCAGCAGAGTTCTTTAAGAAATAAAACTCAGGGCTTCTCTGGTGGCACAGTGGTTGGGAACTCGCCTGCCAGTGCAGGGGACACAGGTTCGAGCCCTGGTCTGGGAGGATCCCACATGCCGCAGAGCAACTAAGCCCGCAAGCCACAACTACCGAAGCCTGCGCGCCTAGAGCCTGTGCTCCGCAGCAAGAGAGGCCATTGCCACGAGAAGCCCGTGCACCGCAACAAAGACCCAATGCAGACAAAAATAAATAATAAATAAATTAATTTTAAAAAAGAAGAAATGAAACTCAAATACTTTCTTTGTGATTAAAAAAGGAGCTATCTGGTAAAATCACAATTTTAATGAAAGGCTTTGGTACAAATAATGAGGGAAATAAATAAAGGAATTAGGGCTTCCCTGGTGGCGCAGTGGTTGAGAGTCCGCCTGCCAATGTGGGGGACACGGGTTCATGCCCCGGTCTGGGAAGATCCCACATGCCGCGGAGCGGCTGGGCCCGTGGGCCACGGCCGCTGGGCTTGCGTGTCCGGAGCCTGTGCTCTGCGATGGGAGGGGCTGCAGCGGTGAGAGGCCCGCGTACGGCAAAAACAAACAAACAAACAACATCAACAAAAAAAGCAAATGTCACAGAGTCCTTTGAGAAAAGGAAAGATTTATTCTGCTGCTGCAAATATCTTATCACAGAAAATACTGGACTGGAAGTATAAAGCTGTGGTTAAGTTCATTCTACTAATGTTTTGGTATCATCTTGTATTACTAGGTTCACCTTTATAAGCCTGGTGTCAGTGACTCTTATCTGTAGAGCTTGACTCTATTCTTTAGGCTAGTCTGTTACATCCAAGCACATGAGTTCATGGACCTATAATAACCAGGAAAGGGCTCCAGCGCTGTTCACAGCAATTGCCCTTGGATGAACCCACTGTTTTTTGAAAATTTATTTTACTGAAGTATAGTTGATTTACGATGTTGTGTTAATTTCTGCTGTACAGCAAAGTGACTCAGTTATAAATACGTTCTTTTTCATCTTCTTTTCCATGATGGTTTATCACAGGATATTGAATATAGTTCCCTGCGTTATATAGTAGGACTTGTCTATCCATCCTGTATATACTAGTTTGCATCTGCTAATCCCAAATTCCCAATCCGCCCCTCCCCCACCCCCTCGGCAACTGCAGTCTGTTCTCCATGCCTGTGAGTCTGTTTCTGTTTCATAGGTAAGTTCATTTGTGTCATATTTTAGATTCCACATATGAGTGACATCATATATTTGTCTTTCTCTGTCTGACTTACTTCACTTAGCATGATAATCTCTAGCTCCATCCATGTTGCTGCAAATGGCATGATTTCCTTCTTTTTCATGACTGAGTAGTATTCCACGGTATATATACACAATGTGTATCTATATATATTGTGTGTCTGTGTGTGTGTGTGTACATGACATCTTCTTTATTCATTCATCTGTCTATAGACACAGGTTGTTTCTATGTTTTCACTATTGTGAACAGTGATGCTAACCCCTTGTTTTTTACTCCTGACTTTCTTTGTTGAATTTCTCTTTTCTGTTTTACCTGAGAAATTTTGAGTTTGTTTCCCGCTCATGACCCCAAGTTCCTCACAGCTGTGGCTCAGACTTATACTTGAACCCTTGTCCACTCTGGAGCACCCTGGACAGGCCATCTTCCCCCACCCCATCTCCTAGAACTCTCTCCCACACTTAAGCTGGCTTTCCAGTCCATCCCTTCCTACACAGTCTTTTATTCATTCCTCCATTCATTCATTCACCAAGTATTTATTGAATACCTCCTAAATATATGAGTGGCCTGAATTAAGAACTGTGTCATTGACTGAATGGAATAACCTAACTCCAATTTTTGAGTATTACATAATCAAATTATTGTGTGTGTGTGTATATATATATATATATATATATATATATATAATATGCAACAATATTATTGTATATTGTATTTACAATAAATATATTTATAATATAATTTTATAATTATATTTACAATTATATATATATTCCTTGGACTATTATGTAGCCATTAAAATAATGCCATTGAAATGGAAGAAATTAAAAAAACAAAAAGAGAGTACTATGTAGACTTCTATGCAAATAAATTTGAAAACCTAGATGAAACAGAAAATTTCAGGGAAATAGGAATTGCCAAAATTGACCCCATTCAGCTAAAAAGTCTTATTTTGAAGCTAACCAGAACTGGTTTCTATTATTCGAAGTCAAAAGAACATTAACTGTAGTAACCAGAGCTGCATTTATAACTAGTAAGATTCCACTGTCGTTCACAATTTGTTGTCTGTTAGTTCCAAGATTTGAAATGCTAGCTGTTGATGCTTGCTTTCCTATGTTTGATTCCTTTTGGAATTTAAGACTTTTGGCTTTGATTGTATTGGTTGCCAATTTTTTCAGTGGTCTTAGTAATAAACAATTATTCATTTAATTAAATGGGATTACTTTGTCTAGTTCACATAGATCACACTTTAATATCCAGATTGGCTAAATTTAACTTCTCCCAGGAAATGTGAGGCTGGAATGAGTGTGATTGTGGGAAGTCATTTACTGAAAATCGTCTTGGATTTGGTGAGCTGAATATTTCCGAGTTCAGGATTCTCAGTATAGCAGAGGCTTTCCAACCAAAGGTTTAATAGAAATCACTTATTTTAACTCTACCTCAGGTATGAAACACTAAGGTTAAGACTCAAAATTTGAGGTTAACAGTTTAAAGTAATTCTGATGGGAAACTTTTTTTTTAAAGTGAATTCCTTGGTGACAAAAACAACACCATATTTGCAGCAACTAGGACAGTTCCCGGTGTGCCATGATTTAATGAAATCTGAGTAGAGAGGGAGGGTGGTGGAAACACCCCTGTTGGAGAAGCAAGTCCTAAGGTGACTCCTGGTTTGGCTTCTCTACTAACTAGCTGTGTGTTTTTGAGAAAGTTAGCTTTTCAGTGCTTCCATCATTCCATCCACGAAAGTGGAGACAGATTTATGTTATCTTTAACTCCTCTATATATGAAAATCCACACTTAGCAAAAAATTAAATGTGAAAATGAGTATTTGTGTTAAATCATTTTCAGAAGAATATAAAATGAATCTTTTACTTTTGGAACTCCTAAAAAATAATTACACACTCTAAATGTTATTAATTACTTGACAGCATATAGAAAGTAGCACATAGGCATTCAATAAATGTTTGTTGAATGAATGACAAAAGATGGGTAAAAATCCCTCAAACATTTTTTTTTTGTGGTACGCAGGCCTCTCATGGCTGTGGCCTCTCCTGTTGCGGAGCACAGGCTCCGGACATGCAGGTTTAGCGGCCATGGCTCACGGGCCCAGCTGCTCCGCGGTATGTGCGATCCTCCCGGACCGGGGCACGAACCCGTGTCCCCTGCATAGGCAGGCAGACTCTCAACCACTGCGCCACCAGGGAAGCCCTCCCTCAAACATTTAAAAGCTATCGTCAGTTAAAAATTTTTAAGAAATTTAAGAAATGGTAGACACAATTCATAATACAACATAATTTATAAAGAAATATGATTTGGTTTAGACAAGTATCATGAACATGTATGCTGTGTAAGCTCAGGTTCATCTCTAGATTTATTGAGAATTTCACTGGACTTGGTGATAAAACAAGCTTCTAAGCAAAACAGAAATACAATTTATCATTTAGAAAAAGTTATAAAGATTGAATCAGAACACAGACTATGGAACTCATGTATTACTGTAATAAAGAGGAATCATGAAGTTAAGATACGGCTGTACCTTCCAATGGAACATTATTGTTCTGTAACAACAGCCATTTAAAAAGGGGGACACGGAAGGTTACCTGCCTGTGTTGGTAGTACACTTGTCATCTATTTCCCCATAATCTGGAGAGCCATCCAATTTCTTAGATTTAGCAAATCTATAAAGTGTTGATGGTGTAGAGAAGGTATATTCCTTTCACCAGCTGTTTGCTCTTTTGTTATTTCTTCCATCGATATTCTTTCTTTCTAATCCTTTTGCTCTCTGCGCACAATTCCAAAGGACCTCTCTCCCACGTGACCATATTCTTTGGTCTTAGCTGATCGGATGGGTGTACATGGCTCAGCCAAGGGCAGTTGGTTGAACAGAGTAATTGGGCCAATTAGAGTACTTTGCTGTGAATTGAGAATTCGTGACATTGAAGACCAAGTTGGCTGGTGTTGAGAACTATAGCCAATCGGATGAAGAACCAGAGAGTCCTGTAGAGTTAGAACTGGTGCAACCATGATACCAAGTGAAAATCATGGACAGAGATTCATGGAAAGGAGGGGAACATGGTAGAGAGAAGGAGAAAGGGAGGGGGAGAGAGGGAGAGAGAGGATGAATACTTTGATTCTCCGGCCCTGGTCTTTCTTTTCTTGAGGGCAGCTACTTTGTTTCCTTTCCTCAGTCTCTGTGAGATTATTTTGTATCCTGCCAACAATCATTGTTTCTTGTACTACCTTAAATGGTCCTCTTATTTCTTGGAACCAAAATAACTTCACTTAAAATACTTCAGACTGTCCTCCCACCACCTGAACTAGTCTCCGTGGTCCACACAGCATGATATTTAGAAAACTCGTACTTTGATTGCTCATAAATAACTTTGAATTCTCTAGAAGAAAAAAAAACAAATGGATCCATTCAGCACAACTGTTCATGGACCACACACATGCAAAGCACTGTTATGAAGCTGGACTCACCCACTTTTAACCTGCCTGTAACTTCTCCTTCTGGGTTGCGTGCATTTACAGTCACATTCTGTGTGGACTGCAGAAGCAGAGATGAGTCCTAAAAACAGATTTACAATGTTAGCCAAATATAGACTATTTAAAATGACTATACCTTTGAATTTGTATATAAATTGAGGATTTATACAAAATAATTTCCCCAATGTCATAGATCCTGTGAACCTCTAAATTTGTGGCTAAAACTATTTTTTAAACTTGGATTATATTGTGTGAAGGGGGTAAATGCATTATTTCTTTTCCCCCCCACAAAATACAATAACCTCCTGGGTTTACAGAGCCTGTGTGCACTGGTTACAATGGACCAAGTCCGTTCTCAAGGTGAAGATCTGAAACAATGAAGTTTTAATCAGTGTTTTGTCTTTTCCAAGGAATTAAAATTTCATTTCTCATAATTTATGTCCAGGACATGATATATTTTTAAAAGGTAAATCAGAGTGGTTAACTCTTCTATAAATAAATACATTACTTATTTTCAAGACGCAAAAGGCTTCTCACAATTTCAAAAGAGCTTTTAAAATCTGTTGGATGCCTACGTTTTTAGAGCTTTTTGTTGGAAGATACAGTGGCTTTATGAGCACGTAAGTGGGGTCATAGTCTGAGCGGAGGCTTTGTCTCACAGAATATTGCTGGCTCTTCTATAACAGTCTTCTTCAAAAGGAATGCAGTAATTTGGCTACTGGATTCAGGTGGGTTTATGCCACTCAGCGGGAACCAAATATCTTCCAAAGTTGTGGGGTATAATATGATTTTTCAGAAGGAAAGAAGTTTTAGGAGTGCTTTGAAACTCTAGCAGGTCAGAAACTCTCCAACTTGCTTTGTGGAAGCAGATGGATTTACCACTGTCTCACCTTTTTCCAATGGCGTGACCTTACTACTTGTTTTTGCTGTGTTTTGAAATAACCAGCATGATAATAAGAGCTAATAATTCACCAACGATTTTTACCATCCAGCCTCTCCTTTTATCTCCACATTTTGAAGGAGGTAGCATTACTCCTCACATAACAGATGAGGAAATTGAGCTCAAAGAGATTAAATGGCAGCTCTCCCAAAGTAACAGCTAGCAAGTGACAGTTCCATGACGGAACCGTCTTCAGGAGCCAACTTCCAGGCTCTTTATTTATTTATTTATTTTTTTATCATTTTCCCTGAAAGGGAGGACATGGCCCAGGTCAGAGCTGTGAGGCCCACTCCCGGGCCTAGACAAAGTAAGTTGTCCCAGGAACCACTCTGGTCGTCTGATCCAATGGATGCTCTCCAACACTATTCTTTTTCTGGCTTCCACCGCAGGGGCTGCAAAGGCTAAATGCTTTCTCAGCCTGTCCTGCAGGGAGGGAGACCCAAGCGATACAATTCTGGTCAATGAGATGTAAGCAGAAATCCGCTGGGGCGGGGCTGGGGGTTTCCAGGCAAGGTTTTGGGTGTGACCATGGCGGTCACTCGCTAGGGCCCACCCAAGGCACGTGGCCAGGGAAACATGCAGTGTCGACGCATGCACACCTTTCATCAGAAAAGCAAACTTTCTGTGTTTCACCATTATTTATTTCTCATGAAACACAAATTATTTAAATGCGTCCTCATTTGCTTACCACTCTGGAGTGTATTTCTTTGGCATAAAGTGGGAATAAAAACTCCGATTCCCCCTCCAGGCGAAGTCCATCTTCTGTAACATGCAGGTGGCCCATCCCTGTCTGTTAAAAAGAGATTTGTTATTGCTTTCTTCTTCACTTCTTTTAGTAGCAACTTAAATCATGTATGCATTTTCATAGATTTCCTATCCGCACTTTACTGTATTTCTCTTAAACACTTTATTTAAAACTTTAGTTGTTTTTATTCAATATTCAGTATTTTATTACGTCTTGTGCAAATACAAAGGGCTGTTTAGGAAGTGCATATAAGATTTAAATAATCACTTTATAACAAACATGCAAGAGCCCACCAACATGTCAGAAAAAAAAATCTTACCATTACTATTTAAAATTTTTTAAAAATTAAGATGCAATAAAATGGACTCTTAAGGCTTATAGCTCTATGAGTTTTAACATACATACAGATTCGGGTAGCCACCAACACAACCAGGATACAGCACTGCAATGAAAACCAACACGCTACAGTTCGCAGTGAAATTATTTAAAAAAGGTAAAAAAGAAAAGTGAATGTTATATTATTTTTTGCTACTGAAAATTCTGATCCAGACAGGAAACCAACATTAACTGCATGAAAGGAAGCTTCTGTTGATACAATGTGGATGGAGTGACCGCACAAACGAAACAAGAACATGTTTATCAGGAAAAAAAAAATACTTACTGGGGAAAACCACATCACTTTAAGAATCCAAATTGTAAGAGCAAGATTCACAAGGAGGAGGATGAGCAAAAGAAGAACAAATAAGTAGAGGCAACGCTTTCTCCAGCCATAAATGCCGATTTTGTAGACAGACTGGTTCTCTGGCCGCTCTATGCGGGTGCCTTCTGTGGTCATGGTGTATTGTTCACGTACCATCTGCCACCGGGTGGGGGGCAAGGGGGGGTGAAGGGAGGGGGGAGGGGGGAAGAGGAGGGTGGAGGGAGAGAGGGAGAGACACATGGCCAGAAAGAGAATTTGTTTGTCAGTATTGATTGACCATTAGTCCCACAAAATACTTTTTACCCCAGTAACAAATTTCCCAAATTAGTGATGTTTAAAATGAGCATTGGCTATTACTTTGAAACATGTCACTGTATTTCAACCACAGTGATAATCTGTCATGCAATGTATTTAGATATGACAAATTCATTTGAAATCCAGTGATTATATTTTCAGATTTTGATCAACAAAATCAATACATATACAGCTTTCAAAATTCTGCAAGATGAAACTTGGAATTGAAGCATCAACCTACAACAATCAAGTTATCACATTCTTAAAAGATTCAGTGGGAGGAAAATCAAGCTGGTACCTAAGAGCCTTCTGGAGAAAAAATCCAATTACTCAACTTTATGCCAAATGATTAAATTACATCTTCCTTCAGCTACTAAATTATTCAGAATTAAAAAGGCTCTTTTCAAGATACCTACCACACCAACTCTGGCCTATAATAAAGCTCCCAAGTACTGACCTACTTCAAGAAAGATCAAAATGTGTACGTGTACAAATGTTTACAAACATTCACTGTTTTATGTAAATTAGGTTAAGAGTTTTAGTAACAATTTCAACGCTATGAAGAGATTTTTAAAAGTTGCTCAATTTCCCCCTTTACACAAAGAAAAAAAGAACATGGTTTTAACTGTTTAAATTAAGATCAGAAATTATGATGACTTTTCTGATCGTAAATGTAGCAAAATGATGAATCATATAAAATATTCTCCTCTGAGATTTTTTATGCATTTATTTTTGGGAATGATTTGGAGCTGTCCTTATTTAAAATGTTATGGTCAAAATAACTCTATAAATTTCTTTCCAACCAAACAACAGGCATTGCCCCGTGTTCTAGCTGGTTGTATAAAATGGTGCTAGTCATCACTCAGTATTTTCAAACACTCAGGACTGACAATCTGCATTATTCAAAGCCTAAGGGGTTAACAATTTCATGAGGGCATTCTTCACTCACTCACCTTTGACCCCTCCAGTCTTTTTTTGGATTAGAAAGTCCATCACCACCCACACAGCCCCACATCAGCTCTGCCTTCAACCTGCATCCCAAATCTGTCTACTTCTCTCCATTGCCACGGCTACGGCGCTGGTGCCAGCCACTGCGAACTGTCAACTGCACCACTGCAAACCTGCTTCCCTTCCTTCCCCTCTGGAAACCCCTCTCTACCCACAAGCAGACATGTGAAACGTAAGTCAGCGCCTGTCACTCTACAGTTTCACACCTTCCCGTGATTTTTCCCCACTGAGAACATCCAACCTCCTCCATCACCTCCCAGACCCTACGTGAGAGCCTTTGCTCACCTCTTCACCTGCAGCTGTTGGTCTTTTGCTCACAGCGCCCCGTTCACTCTTTATCAGCCCAGGTGAACCCTCAGGTCAGGACTCACTCCTGGGCATCCCTTCCACCTGAAACCCTCTGCCAGCTTCCTCCTCAGCTTCAGACCTGCTCACATGACACCTTCTCAAAGAAGTCTTCCCCAGACACCCACTCACTCCCAACACAGCACTCTGTTATATTTATTTCAAAGCACTTGTCATCTAAATAATGGTGGCAAAACCACACCTTCTGTAAAAGATAGGCTAAGAGTCTGCGATTGGATTGGGAAGGGTGGCCAGAGAATCTGAATTTAAAGCAAGTGCATTATTTTACAGTATTGCTACAGATCGATAAAAACAGCAGTTTTCTAAGTGTGTGTGTATACACATGCACACGCGCGCACGCACACGTATGGTTTCCACTCGCTACGTATTTCTATTCCTATCTAGAGCTTCCTGTTGCTGGTGTAAAGCTATCACAAGCCTAGTTTAACCCAACATAATTTTATTATTTTATAGTTTTGGAGGTCAGAAGTATGAAAATGGGTCTTCCGGGGCTAAAAATCAAAGTGTGAACAGGACTGCTTGAGCGGCAGGCACCTGGGCCTGAGTTTCGGTAACAAAGCCACATTTTGTGATTGCCCCCCTTAACTCTTTTGGTTAACCTGCCATTAACCAGTGTTAGATGTGTTGCATTGAACAAGGATAGGCATGATTTAAAATGAGGAGGCAGAACACTCAACTCCAGTTTTTTTTTTCTAAAAAGTTGACGTTGTTATTTTAATAAATTATTAGCTTATATTCTAACGGTGACTCATGGTGGCTTCCATTTTTATCTGACACTGTCTATTCAATTTTTTCTGTTAGAGACTTTCAGAGGCTATCAGGTTCAGCTAGCTTCCTTCAGATATGTGTTAAAATTAGCATTGGAAAGGACACCAGTTCTTTATCACTTCGAGGTCAGATAACTGTAAAGTATTAGTACTCATGCTGGCAAGAAACTGCTCTGGAACAACGCATTATGCTTTATGATCTACTTATAGACCCTTTACAAAAAATTAATAAGGTAACATTTTATGTTAGAACTTAAAAATCTATACTCCAAGGTAAATAATTTTGAGTTTTACTACATCTTGAGCAAAAATTATTTTCATAGGCTCCTTTATTTCAAAAACAATTTATGGGGACTTCCCTGGTGGCTCAGTGGTTAAGAATACACCTGCCAATGCAGGGCACACGGGTTCGAGCCCTGGTCTGGGAAGATCCCACATGCTGCGGAGCAACTAAGCCCGTGCGCCACAACTACTGAGCCTGCACTCTAGAGCCCACGAGCCACAACTACTGAAGCCCACGTGCTACAACTACCGAAGCCCGCACGCCTAGAGCCCATGCTCCGCAACAAGAGAAGCCACCGCAATGAGAAGCCCGCGCACCGCAATGAAGAGTAGCCCCCGCTCGCCGCAACTAGAGAAAGCCCGCATGCAGCAACGAAGACCCAACACAGGCAAAAATAAATTAATTAATTAACTAAAAATTTTCCCACCCCTTTCCCTGTTAACCATCTTTAAAGTATGTTGATGGTATCCTTAATTTTGATTAGCTTTAAATGCTTCTCTCTAAATATAGTTATCAATATTTTAGTGCATAAGGCTCCAGACATGAAACATTATAGTATGTTTCGCAAAAATATAAGTTTTCATATGCTCTTGAATTCATGGTTACCTATTTATTATTTAAAATAAAACCATCTTAAGGATAGAAATTCTGCCTTCTACATTCTTTGATTCTTGTCATAGTACATAGTATAGTAACTGAATACAGCGTCCACTACATAAATGTTATTAAATGACATTGTTCATTTTAACTAACATTTACTGAATGCCTGGTCTGGATAGGCTGTTGCCAGGAGTCTGAGACACGGAAATGATAAATACATGGTTGATGCTCAAAAGGAACTAATATAAAAGGATTTTTTAAAAAGGTGGGTTTGAAAAAGAACTAAACAGACTCCTCAGAAATGAGTTCAGTTATATTTTATTTTTTATTTTTATTTTTTTTTGTGGTACGCGGGCCTCTCACTGTTGTGGCCTCTCCTGTTGCGGAGCACAGGCTCCGGACAGGCAGGCTCAGCGGCCATGGCTCGCAGGCCTAGCTGCTCTGCGGCATGTGGGATCTTCCCGGACCGGGGCAACGAACCTGTATCCCCTGCATCGGCAGGCGGACTCTCAACCACTGCGCCACCAGGGAAGCCCAAAACTGTGGTTTTAAAAGTCATGTTTGCTTAGTTCAGATAGAGGCTTATTTTAAAGCAGTGTTAAGTTTATAGAGATGGGCAATTCAAATATATTTTCTTAGTGTTTTATTCTTGGTTTTATTAAAGAAACTCAGAAATCTGAAGCTTTTACCATGTCCTTATATAGTATTTGACTAAAGGGTAATATCAAGGTCCAGAAGTTGAAGGTGGTGGAAATAAGGCCAAAATAAGGATGTTTTGTTCACTGTTTTGTTCACCACAATATAACCAGCACCTACAGTCGTGCCTGGAACTGAGTAGGGACTCAATTATACGTATTTGTTAAAGGCAGGCAGGCAGAATGAAGTATATTCTCATTTATGATGTATTTGCGGAATAGGTCCCCATGTCTAGGTCCAATGTTATGATTGAAAACCGAAATCATTCCATCTTTACCACACTTCATATATGTCTCATACCAACTTTAACAGAAACTCCATAAACTGCTAGGAAAATAACCAGAACCCACAGAGCAAAAGAGGAAAATAATAGGTTTACACGTTGCTATTTTCCCGGCGCTTTTATCGCCATAATGAGGTGACTGGTGCACAGATCATAGTCTATAGGCTGACAGTTCCTGCATTTCACATCCCAGTGACCATCATACTACTTCATTTTCTACTAGGAATGTTCATCCATAAGCACTCTGTATTTCAACAGTGTATTTTAAGGTTCAAGATCACGTAAAGTTCTACCTTGAGAGATGAGTTGGATTTGGGAGGAAATTAGCATCAGAAAAGCACTGTTCCTACCTTTGCTTTTCAACCATACCATCTTAGGTATTTCCCTTTCGCTACCATATAAACCAGACTGAGTTCCAAAGTCCTGCCTTCTTAGCTCTGTGATATGATCAATTCTGTCCACCCATCAACAATCAGCTGGTCAACTGACCAGCTCAAGTGGTCTATCAGGCTTCTGGACAGTGCGCTTTTTCAGAGATGTTTCACATGTAAAACTCACTGCGAATGTTTACAATAGAGTTAAAATAGTCACACAGGTGAGGCTGGGTTTTAGGTACGGTCTCCATGGCAACGACTTCTTCCTGCTGGTTCTCCCTCGGGGTCTGTTTTCCAGACCTCAGCTGAGGCCATCTGTCAATGTTTTACAGCTCTTCTCTCCTCCCTCCACGCCCCTTATCCAGTCTCCATGGCAACCAGAGTGACCTTCCCCAAGACTAATTCCATCCCAGTGGCTTCAGGACAAAGCACAGATGCCTTGGGCACATGCAGCCCTTGGGAAGCCCATCTCCTTCACCAGCGTGCACAGCACATCAGCCGGACCAAACTCAAGTGGACTCGGGCACTGTGAGGGGCTTGGGGAGAAGTCTCAAGACCGACCCTTGCAAATCCACAGATGGCTAAACACTCCTGCATCTATTTTCCCACAAAATTCCCCAAGGCACAATAACATGTGAAATAGGAGATGAGCCTGGAGTCTGGAATGGCAAGGACAGTGGGTGAGGAATTCCACAAAGCTCATGAGAGCACCAGAGAAAGATCTGGTCCCGAAGCGGGTCCAGAGAAGAGCAACACCGGATGCTTTTGAGGCTGGGAGGAGAAGGAGGTGGGAAGGACAGAAGGAAGCGGGAGGCAGGTCCTGAGGGTTCCCCACCGGGAAACCACATTCATGGTGGGTGAGCAGGGCTGGGCTGGCTTGAGAAGAAGCCACGGAGAAGACCCTACCCGGGTCCAACAAAATGTGCAAAATTCAACCAAATGGGCACCCATTCATAATTTACAATTATTCTTTGAGTTTCATCTCCAATATAATAGCAATCTAGTTTAGTGACTAGAGTGTGTATTTTTTTAAAGGACATTATAGAACAATTTCATTTGCAGCATTTTAGCTGCAAGCTTAGCCAGCATGTTTGGGAAACTTGGATTTGTTAGTCTTTGGAATTTGATATTGAAATATATTGAAATACTACTTTTCCTTTGGCTTTGAAAGAAACCTCAGATAAATTCGAGAACCTCTAAGACTAACACCAACTTGAACCATGAGGCGGTAAGTGGCTCTGTGGATCCAAAATGTTTCCAAGAAAATAAGCAAAAAATAAACACAGTATGTTTTGTAGTTCGTCCGTACCTAGTGAGTTACTCCATCCTGCTGACACATCTTCCAGCCAGTTGAGCTATTTTTTCCCCATTATCTTTCTTGACCACTTTCTTTACAAACTTGTCTTCTAAGGCCCCTAATTAACTTAGGATCCACCAGAAACAACAGACACTTTAAACAAGCCGAAGCACACCACAGTTTACCTTGATTCTACTTCTTTTTACTTTTTCATACATATTTTGAGCAACACGTTATTTAGTCCAGATTTAGGGAGAGATACATTCTTCCCTTTTCATCCAAGGAGGGCTGGGCAGCCACACTTGGTATTTTACTCTTGCTTTGCTTATTCTCAATGTATCAAACTACCTGGACTTCTGTTCTCATGAACTTTACCCTGTTTTTAAATGTCTGTAACGAAACTATGGACAACGTGTAAATCAAATGTAATTCTGCCACAAAAGTTTAAGAGTAGAATTAGCAGCAGGTGATCTTAAAGATTATCCTTTGTCTAGATTAATTACAGTATAACGATTGAATACTCGATAATACAGAAATGCTATCATGGTATTCTATTGATACAAATTAAAGCTATTAGAAAGGGCATAATCATGCTAAAAACAGGTAGCATATTAGTAGTTGTAATAACTTGAAAGAAACTTGAAATGAGACGTTAAGTACAGTTTGTTGATACTTAATCATTTTGAGCTAAATTTATTCAACATTTAAAATTCATTTTCTATTATGATACCTATGAAGGTAAAAAATAATCAAGAAGCCTCATACCTATTTGGTTTTTAAATTGAACATTATAATTATATAAGATCCAAGTAAAAACCGATTACTTACCTTAGATGTTGTAAAAAGCACACTGTGAATTAACTGCACCGCTCCAGATCCTTCTGAGACAAGAGTGTTTCAGGCTGTCCCACGACTCGCTGAGTGAGAGGGGACAGTTCAAGTTCACCAACCAGCCTGGAAGAAAAGGCTCCCTGGCCTGGCCTTGTCTCAAGTTTCATCCCCGGTTGTTAGCAACAGGCGCATCTAATTTTACTTAGTGACACAAACAGCTCATATACCACACTTAAAATTGTTTGGGCACCAATTCCAGAACACAGCACTAAGTGTGCCAAGAGGGAAAAAATTCCTACGAAACCACCAGTTAAACCCTGAATCAGGACAGTCTTACGTAATTGTAACTTTCTAAAATGAACTTTACCTTAAATGAACAGCAAAAACTTCTGGGACAAGTTTCCAGTAGAATCTAATGTTGACAAAAATCTCATAAAAAATCACTTCAAGTTCACAGGCAACACTGAGAACTTGTAACTTTATTGGTATTAAATGTATACTGTTCTCCTCCAGGTAAACTGCATATTCTCATGTAACAGTCACTCTTTAAAAACCACTTTCCTTAGGCTTCTTTTTAAGTGAAAAAACTTTAACATTTGAGAAAACCTTAAATAATGATCATCATAATAAACAGAAGGTAAACTCTACATGTTAAAATTATCACAGTTATTTTCTAAGTAAACTAAATTTATATGTTTAACAAATTATGTGAACGTAACAAGGTGATGTTATGTTGTCTTACCTTTATTTAAAAAGAACAACAAGTAGATCATTCAATTTTTCTAAGGTGTAAAGAACACAGAACAAATATCAAAATCTCAAATAACCTTAATCTTTTATTTTGCATTACTTTTAGAGTCTGAATTAAAACTGACTAAATTATACATTTAAATTCACATTTTAGCACTAAACCTTGATCATGAGAAGCAATGTAATGATAATCCATATAGTTAATTTTTATTTTCTTCTCAGGAGACCTTTTCTCTTATTCTATTCATTTATGCTGTAACTTCTTTTGAAATTTGATGCTTCTTAATACCAACAGCTGCAGGTCTTAAAGGAAAAGCTGATACAGCTTCAACTAATCGTACATTTATTTATAAGACATTTAAAAATCTTCCATGAATTCTTCACACATTACTATTCTTCTTATCATGGCAATTCGTTTAGACATAAAACCATGGCACAACTACCGATTCTCAACAAAAATATCTACTATGTTTAACAGTGATGTTATGAGATGTACTTCTGTATTACTGTGTGTCTGAAAAGTCAAAATTTGAAACTTCTAACTCAATATTCTGGTTGAAATGTCACACTGAAAGGTTACTTACTGAGGAACCTTTCAACCATCAGTTAACTGGTTTATAGCAATGAACTTTTCAGCATTGGGGGCTGCTTTGTAAGGCCATTAGTCAAGTTGTGTGTTGGATCTCCATTCACATTCACAGATTCATTTAACACTATTGACTTCTACTTTTGGTCCTGCTGGAGGATGACTTCGAGAAAAGAAAAATCTTTTGATTTTTTAGCATAGTTGAGATTATTGAAACGAGATCTTCAAAGTTTCCACTATAGGTCTAATTCGGGTTTGTAACTCACATACACGTCTCATCTGTTTTCAACAGAAACATAACATCTTAAAGCTATAAGGGTCCTTAAAGAAAACTAGTCTAACCCTCCACTAGATGTAAAGTAGTTTGTTCAAGGTTAGAGCTGCTAAGGGCGTGGAGAGAAGTGACTTTCAGATAAGATAATTCAAGGTTTGGAAAGAATCGAGAAGTCTGGTGTAGTTGCCTTGAAGAGTTGGCAGGAAAGTTACTAGTGGGACCTATTAGGCCACGTTCCCGGCCCAGCTGAAGTTGACGAATACACAGGAGTCCCATTTGAAACAGCGCCTGTGGCTTTATACGCTAACTACAGCTGTGAGCACCTACATGGCAGAATCTCCCCAGACCAGGCCACAATTTTATCATCCGCCCAGACCCTCTCTTTCGTCCATCCTCCACAAAAACCAGGGGCGACAGATCTGGGAATCTCCCTCTCTAACCAGCCTGCCAGGTCCTAAGCTCCCCAGTTCCTGCTGCCTTGCCTCCCTCTCCACCCATCAGTGCCCCCCTGACTGCGGGACCTTGTCTGTGTGTAGCCGACCGGCTTCCCTGCTTCTAGGCACCGCTGTGCTCACCTCATACCCTGGGGCTGCCAGAGAAACGCTGAGGACAGGTAATTCTGTCCTTATCACCGTCCTGCTTCAAGCCCTTCAGCAAGCTGTCAGGATATGGTACCAGGTTCTGGACAGGCACACGCACCTTTGCCGTGGAGCCCTGCCCATCTCACCTGTCCCCTTCCTCTGGGCGCCATAAGAAACCACAGGAGTCACAGTGCTGCCGGCTGCCAGGCTGTACCTCGGATTAGAGTCACCTCTCATCTTTTTCTCATCTTTTACGTTTTCAGAGCCAGCCTTGTATATGGATTTTTAAATGTATTATAATTGTCTGTATTTACATTGCCATCATTGGTTTATCGACCTGTCCTCTCTACTGGACCATGAACTCCCCGCTCAGCACCCGCCTAGAGTCAACCCTCAATTAGTTGAACTTTGTAGTTACACCAGACCCTGTTTTTTATGATATCAATTCTATAGTGCACAGTAACATTAAAAAAAAAAAAAATAGAGCTAACATATACAATCAGGATGACATTACAAGAATTATCCAGAAGAGGTCAGTATAACAGCAATAAGGGATGGCTTTCGGGGCAAATGAAATGTGAAATCAAATTAAATTCTTTTGTAAGTGATAAACTTTAAGCCTTTAAAAAACACCATACGAATTATTTGCACTTTAATTGAAGCTATACGTCTTCAAAATAGGTGGCCACAGACTTTTCAAGTAAGCAAAATGAAGTGATCAAATGATTCCATACACAACTGAAAACTCAGTTTTCATCTGGAATGTAATTAATGTAATTACCTGGACAATTCTCACCCAGCTTCTCTGATTATTTTTAAATAGGGATGATCCAAGTGTATGCATTGTAACAAGGATAATTCATATTCCCTTCAGCGTTGCCATGTCAATAAAAAATGAAACTGAATGTAGGGATTCTATGTTTTTCATGGTACTCTGGGGGAATTTAGAAGTCAATATTTAGTATAAAGGGCTAATTCAGTGTTTTCAGGGAAGACAGAGGGGATAAAACCATCGGGATGCTGGGGAAATAAGAGATAAGAAAAGGAAAGACTAAAAGGAATAGAAAACTTTTAGATTTCAGAAGAGAAAATGGAGCATGACCTGAAATTTCAAAAGTTTCTGATGGTAATGTCTGAAGTGAGTCATAATCATTAAAAAGTATTATTCCATGAACATATAACTTTGCATAATTATAGGGAACAGATCTTGCAGGTCCAGTAAGTACAGAGTTTTTGGGCAGAGAGTGGAAGTGTGGTGTGTGCCATCAGAATGACAGGAAACCCACTGAGTAATTACCAAGGCAGAACCGGCTCACGCTGGAGAGGAAATCCATCAGAAGGGCTTGTGATAAACCCCGACGTCTCCCGCCTCTCCCTGCCATCTCCACGTCCACTGCTCTGAGGTCACTACTTACATCTTCCTCCCCATACTTACCTCTGACCTTCAAATAACTTTATATTGCTATAGCTCGATTTACTAACTCCAGACTCACCCTGTGGGTTGAGTTCATATATGTTATCACCCAGTAGCCTTCCTCTCCTTTTCTCTATTGTTGTTTTACCCGTGGTCACGTCTGAAATTCCAGTCTATGTAAGCATTTGTTTCTTGGTCCCTAATGACAGAGCATCTCTCCACCCTTCTGCTCTCCAACCGAGGACATCAGCATTTCCCCTGCCTACTTTGACATGATCAAACGGATCACATTCACATTCCATTCTGAAACGATCATCTCCTGTATCTCCTACAATTTGACCAGATGGATTCAAAATATAAAAATGCAAAAAAAACAGTGTTCGCATTTTTTACTCCTCTGGAAGAGTCTGAGAAGAAATTGCATTAATTCTTTAAACGTTTGGTAGAATTTACCTGTGAAGCCAGATCTGGTCTCTGGCTTTTCTTTGTTGGGAGATTTTTAAATTTTGATTCAATCTCCCTACTTGTTATTGGGCTCTTCAGATTTTCTGTTTCTTACTGATTTGGTTCTGGTAGGCTATATTTTTCCTGGGAATATATCCATTTCTTGCAGGTTATCCAATTTGTTGGAATGTAATTGTTCATAGTAGTCTCTTATGATCTTTTGTATTTCTGTTCTATTGTTTGTAATGACTTTTTTCTTTTTTGCGGTACACGGGCCTCTCATTTTTGTGGCCTCTCCCGTTGTGGAGCACAGGCTCCGGATGCGCAGACTCAGCAGCCATGGCTCACGGGCCCAGCCACTCCGTGGCATGTGGGATCTTCCTGGACCGGGGCACGAACCCATGTCCCCTGCATCGGCAGGCGGACTCTCAACCACTGTGCCACCAGGGAAGCCCTGTAATGACTTCTTTTTAACTTCTGATTTTGTTTATGTGAGTCCTCTCTTTTTCTCTTAGTCTAACTAACGGTTTGTACATTTTAATTACTTTTCAAAAAACCAGCTCCAAATTTCATTGATCTTTTCTATGGTCGTTTTAGTTTCTATTTCATTTATTTCTGCTCTGACATTTCTTATTTCCTTCCTTCTGCTAACTTCGATCTCCTTTTCTAGTTCTTTGGGCTATAAAATGAAGTTATTTATTTGAGACCTTTCTTTTTTCTTAATGTAGGCACTTTTGCTCTCCACTTTCCTCTTAGCATGGCTTTTGCAGCACCCCAAAGGTTTTATGTTGTGTTGTCATTTTCATGTGCCTCAAGGTATTTTTTCATTTCCCTTTTGATTTCTTCTTTGACCGATTGGTTGTTCAGGAGCGTTTTGTTTAACTTCTACGTATTTGTGAATTGTCCAGCTTTCCTCCTGTATTGATTCATAGAGAATATTTTTTACCTGCCCCATTATCCTCTGTGCTGTCTGTTCATCTCTTTCACACCGCTTCCCTGCATCTGGCAACCTCTGCTCTTTTTTCATTGTCTCCATAGTTTTGTTTTTTTTTTTACATCTTTATTGGAGTATAATTGCTTTGCAATAGCGTGTTCGTTTCTGCTTTATAACAAAGTGAATCAGCTATACGTATACATATATCCCCATATCTCCTCCCTCTTGTGTCTCCCTCCCACCCTCCCTATCCCACCCCTCCAGGTGGTCACAAAGCACCGAGCTGATCTCCCTGTGCTATGTGGCTGCTTCCCACTAGCTATCTATTTTACGTTTGGTAGTGTATATATGTCCATGCCTCTCTCTCGCTTTTGTCTCCATAGTTTTGACTCTTCCAGAAAGTCATATTATTTTAATCATACTGTATGTAGCTCTTTCAGATTTCTTCTTTCACTTAGTAATATGCATTTAAGTTCTTCCATGTCTGTTTGTGGCTGGATACCGCACTTCTTTTTATCACTGAATAACATTCCATCGTCTGGATGTACCAGTTTGCTTATCCATTCATTTATGGAAAGACATCTTGGTTGACAACAAATTCTGAAAATTATGAATAAGGCTGCTATAAGCTCCTGGGTGCAGATTTTTGTGTAGACATAGGTTTTCAACTCCTTTGGGTAAATACCAAGGAACACGATTGCTGGATCATATGCTAAGAGCGTGTTTAATTTTGCTAGAGTGTCGTCCAAAGTGGCCGCACCATTCTGCACTCCCACCAGCAGTGAATGGGAGCTCCTCTTGCATCACATCCCCACCAGCACACTGCTCAGGTTTTACGGGACACTCTTGCTACTCTAACTTACACACAGAAATAACCCTCAGAGGCACGTGAGCACCACCACACTGAAGTCATCTGCCTTTGGAACAAATAGGCTATACCTGTGGGATTCTCTGGGTTCTGCTGTCTTCTCCTGTCCTACTCCTAGTGAAGCACACCTGCAGGCCTTGCATTTACCTTCTAAATCTAATAAGAGTAGCGTAGGGCTTCCCTGGTGGCTCAGTGGTTGAGAGTCTGCCTGCCGATGGAGGGGACATGGGTTCGTGCCCCGGTCCGGGAAGATCCCACATGCCACGGAGCGGCTGGGCCCGTGAGCCATGGACGCTGAGCCTATGCGTCCGGAGCCTGTGCTCCGCAACGGGAGAGGCCACAACAGTGAGAGGCCCGCGTACCGCAAAAAAAAAAAAAAAAAAAAAAGTAGTTTATTTGCAGGAAAATATTCTTAACCAAAGTATATACAGATACTTTCCCTTTCATCACCCTGGGCATCTATTTTATTTGAAAAAAAATCTACAAATAACCGAAATCTGTACGTTGGAAAATATCTCCCAACTGTTTAAGGTGTAGCAAATAAAGGATAACATCACATTTCAATATGTAGCTAATATTTTTTAAATTAAGCAACATAGAAAAATCTGGAATCCTTTCCAGTATGAAACTAAGAACATTTAGTCTAATGAAATTATAAAATCTTACAAATGCCAAAAAGGCAAACTTTATAAAATATTTTTTAGGGTTTTTTTTTTTTTCTTATTTCCAATTCTTATTTCTTGCTTATTTTCTTAAAGAACAATTACTCACCTGGCTCACCTCATTTGATTATTGTATGAAGTAATAAAAATATAAAATCAAAACTATGCACATGATCATGGTTTACTGAGAGGTACAATGCAATCTCCCCTTTAAAGTATGGGTCACTCATATAGTTTTCTATGCTGTGCATTGTTGCAACAGTTTTGCAGAGTGACGGAACTCAGGGATGATTCTTAATGTAACGCAACATGTAGAGTATGTTCTCAGTGATGCAGCTACTACAATATTATTTTTCAAAAAAAAGAGAAATGCTTATTTGTACTAATTTTTCACAACCTGGGCATAGTTTACAAACATTAATTTACTCAGTTTGAATTCTTGGCTCCAGAGAGGAAAGCAACGTGGTTTTTTTGTTTTTTTTTTTTGCAGGGGGGCACAGGGGTTGTGTATTAGCTCATTCTCTGAAGCGAGAGGTGAGAAGAGAAAGCAAAGTCAGGATAAAAGGGACTAATTCCTTCTTTGCCAAATCTTTCGAGGATGGCTAAGCAGTATTTTGTATGAGGTGATTTCTCAGAAAAAGAATGTTTACATATATTCCAGTCTATGTTGAAAAATATTTCACATTTAAACATATAGAAATATGACTATAATTGACTGCTTTCATTAGTATGGGTCAGGGTTTGGTAAACAATGGCCTGTGTGTCACATAAGACCTGCCACCTGTCCTTGTAGGTAGAGTGAGACCAGGTCACAGCCGTGCTTATTCTCTTAGGGATCCCCATGGCGGCCAACGCTGCACAGCTGAGGACAGGGACCTTATGCCCACAAAGCCTAAAGTATGTATTACATGCCTCCTTACAGAAAAAGTTTTCTACCTCCTGATACAACCCACTGGAAATAAACTGTATTGTGGGTCACGTTTTACTTTGGTTTTACTATTTTAAAAATAAATTTACTGTGTCTAATTAGCATTGTCAATTCAAGAAGTGAATCTGACAGTTATACTACATTCTTACATCCCCTCCACCTTCAGAAAACTAAAGTCAACTGGACTGTCATAAAAAAGAATGAAATAATGCCATTTGCAGCAAAAGGGATGGACCTAGAGACAATCATAGTAAGTGAAGCAAGTCAGAAAGAGAACGACAGATGTCGTATGATATCACTTATGTGCGGACTCTAAAAATATGACACAAATAAACTTATTTACAAAACAGAAACAGACCCACAGATATAGAAAACAAACTTACGGTTACCAAAGGGGAAAGGCTGGGGGGAGGGATAAATTAGGAGTTTGGGATTAACACACACACACTACTATACATAGAATAGGTAACCAACAAGGACCTACGGTACAGCACAGGGAACTCTACTCAATGTCTTATAATAAATGATAATGAAAAGGACTCTGAAAAAGAATATATATATATAAAATGTATAAATGAATCATTTTGCTGTATATCTGAAACTAACACAACATTGTAAATTAACTATACTTCAATTTTTAAAAAATGATTTAATTAATTAATTTAAAAGTATATACAGTCGAACTTATAGGAAAGCGTGGAAAATTCTCAAGGGCTAGAAATACGGACGGAAGTCACAGCCAGAGACAGTGGGAGGTGAAGCTTCCCAGGCGCGGAGGCAGCAGGTGAGGAGACCCACTCTCGGGCCCAGAGGCCCAACAGGGATAGCTGGCCTCTGGGAAGAGCAAGGCCAGAGCTCCTGCCATGGAAGGAAATACAAGGAGAGGCCCCTCCCTCCTCAAGGCTGTGGACGGAAAGACAGCAAAGTCAGAGCCTGTACCAACCACGAGCCTGCACCGTGTGTGCGTGTGAGTTTGACCAAATTTACAACAAATATGTGCTCTAAATCCCCCCATGAAATGTACAGAAAAACTGGTCTAGGACCCATCAAGAAAGGACAGGAAAGGAAAAAAGGAAGACAGGCAAAAATGGGGTAGTGAAACATGATCCTGTGTAAAGGACGACAGAACTGTCCTAGGCGGATGGGGATAAATGTTAATAAAACTCAAATCTTTCATAAAAAGGAAGTACAGTGGGCTAAACCACCCTTCTACTATACTCAACTCACCTCGATACTTGCTAATAGAATACTGTGTTAATAAGATATTATTCTATCAATCTCCTATATTTAACTGACTTACTAAAAAGTCAAAGAAATACACTTAACGAGAGGAGGAAGACCTAAAGGAGGTGTCTACAGAGTTTCCAAAGACAGATTCTGTGAGGTTTTAAGGGCGTGAAGGTTAGTGGTGCTTAATTTTTAGATGACGTCACTTTAACCTTAAACGTTGGTCTTCTTTTCCCTTGATTCAAGGAATCACTAGCCCTAGTTACATGGACTGGCTGTTTGAGCTGTTTTGCATCCATAAGAAAAGTGAAATGCAGGGCTCGTGGGAAGGTTGTCCTGGGCACTGTGCTGCAGTGGGAACCACAGGTTTGGGGGCAGGTCTTTGTTATTACCCGGCTCTGCCCAGCAGCCACCTGGGCCAATGACAGCCTCTGTGGCCCAGTTTCCATCTGTGTAAAGGGGGGCCCTAATCACAGGGTGCCTGTGAAGATGGGATGAAATGGAATTCCTCAAGTGCCTGGGTTAAAGCAGGAGCTCAATCGATGGCATGGACACAGCCCTTTTGTTGTTAAGGCAAATCCCAGAGGACACAGGTAAAGGAGCAAGCTATTAGGGGTACATCTGAGAAGGAGATTCTCTGGAGAATAACTTATTGGATATTTCCCTCAATTCATTCTGAATTAAGAGATTTTAAACAAACAGACTGAGTCATGAATCTTAAAGGAGAAGGATACAGAGGAGGAAACCGTGTCTACCAAGAGGGGCCATTGGTCAGGAACCTGAGTTCCAACACAACCCACAGAATTGCACCTAAATAGCTCCACGATTCATATAGGCATTCTTTGTAAGAATATAACTTGTAAACAGCCCTAGCTTTTTCATATCTGTTTTTTCCTTAGGTCTTTGTCTTCAGTGCAATATGATTTCAGTTGAGTTTTTCAAATTTAAAAATTCTTCCTTTTCTCATTCAGAGACCTTATTTTTGAAAAATAGGGTTTAGCAACCAACATTAGACAAAGATAATAAGCACATTTTTATAAATTAATACCTGGTTCATGTTACTTTTCCAATTAAGTTTTCATTGTTTTATTATTAAGGTAATTATTAATGCAGTTATGTTTTGATATAATGGAATGACTTAGGGTTTTGTATGTGCAGCAACGAAGCCTACTGACATGCTAAAAATCTAATTTAAGTGATCTTGGTCGGAGTCCAAGACTGGGCTTAGAGAGCTGTTAACCTCTTGAAATTGAATCCAAAGTAGGTATGCATGTCCAGGCATTTTCTAGCACATCTATAACTATCACCAGACTTTCAAAGGGGTCCATGACCTTAAAATACTTAGGAAGCATCTCTTTACTATCTCCTTTTCCTGCGGTCTCCTATTCCAGTACAGATATCTCTCTCACATCTAACAAAATGATATGCTAAAAAGACACGGTGTTATATGTAGTTATTTTGTTTCCTAATTTGGAAGGTGTCATGTTCAGAAATTTATATGCAAATATACTTCGAAGGAGGGCTGTCTATACAGAGAACACTGTATTCATATCACTGAGAGCACATAACCAGTTGTGTTTACTTCGTAGAAGTTTAACTAAGAAGACAATGAAATGGGCATTTTTAAAAAAATCACAAAGCACCATTTCCTAAGTCTAGAAAATTAAATGTTTGGGTTGTTACACTACAATGATCATTCCCACATAAATCACTTTCTAACAATACAATTCTGGAGAAAGAAATACAATTACCTTTTTTTGCTTAACTGTAACTATGTCTGTAGATACTTGCAGATGTTATCCACAGTAAGACAGGAGCTCTTGCAGGGCACAGTCTTAAGTAGTAAAGGCTAAACACGGGTCTGATAAATTAAAAAAAAAAAATCAGGACTTCCCTCGTGGCACAGTGGTTAAGAATCTGCCTGCCGATGCAGGGGACATGGGTTCGATCCCTGGTCCAGGAAGATCCCGCATGCCGTGGAGCAACTAAGCCCGTGCACCACAACTACTGAATCTGCTCTCTAGAGCCCCCGAGCCACAACTACAGAGTCTGCATGCTGCAACTACTGAAGCCCACGCACCTAAAGCCGATGCTCTGCAACAAGAGAAGCCACCGCAACAAAGACCCAATGCAGCCAAAAATAAATAAATAAAATTAAAAGCAAAACTCTAAGTAATCTACAGGTTTATTAAAAAAAAATCAGAACCAAGAAAATGAAATGGTGCCGATTAAAATGTAATAGTACATATATATTTTTAATATAATATATTTAAAACATGATCTAGCCACAGGAATAAAATGCCTCTTTAAAAATGAAATGAGCATTATCCTCATTATCTCTGAGAGAGGTATTTTCATAGTTTAAAAAAGCAAACAAATTATTGGTTAAATGTGAGTTTTATTCCTTTTATAGTCTGCTATGTAGTTCTAACGAATTTAATTTGTTCAATGGATTATTCATCACTACATTTTTTTCTGAGATTAAAGAAACATTATTCATAGATTACAATTGTTATGCAGGGCACCTTCTTATGCTTCTAAGCCTTTAGTGTAAGTGTATTATCCGTGTTAATGATTTATGTGCAGTATCTACTAAATATTGTGTTTAATGTCTGATTCAGCTCTAACAAACACTGAAAATGGAAAGAACATAAGATTCAGAGAAAGTAGAATAATTGAAAACATGATTGTTCTACAACCTCAAAAGTTCACTGCGGGATGTTTTACACACGTGGACTGGGGGCCACTTTGCAATCATTTTGTTTGGAAGCACATTCTCTCCAGAGGAAGTTTTAATACCAGACACACGGAACCTTCCAGTAAAATAGCCCATCACCGAGAACCAAGAGATCAGCTTAAGTAAATATCTGACAAATACTGTAAAATCTATTTTTCATAGTTTTTAAATAACCTGCTCATGTTCAAGGAAGAAAAGCACAAGAGAGCCATAGAAAAAGGCTTACTTGAAAAAATACAATTCCCTTGTTTTACACAGATTTACTCGCTTTAAGGGACACCCAACGGCACTAGTACAACAATACCACGCATCTACACAGAGTGCCATCTCTATAACATCTGCTCCTACGACAGCAGGTATCACGGGACGAGCAGCTGTTTCCCAGAAAAACCGTACGTGACTGTCCCAGTCAACTATCCAGCGACGGCTGCTATAAACTTTCTAATTAATCCCGATTTAACCAAGTGATAACACGCAAATATGTACCTACCAACCATGGGTACTCGGTGGGTAGTGGCTGAGGCTGGAGGGACCACCCCAGGGAAGCGGGTGTGAGACACGTGACTTCAGGGCTCTCTGCCTCCACCCCCCGCCCCGCCCCGCCCCGCCCCGCCCCGGGAAGCCCAGGTCAGCCCCCAAGTGTGCTCGCGCCTAACTCCGGGGGCGGGCCGGTCAGTAACCCAGGGCGACGCGATGAGCAAAACCAATTAACGGAACACGAGTCACTCCCCCGAAGTTAAGTCCAGTCCGAGGGCGGCTCGGCCGGCAAAACTCTTTGGGGCAAAGGCAGGCGGACGGTCCCAACTACACTGCGTGGCTTCCCCCCAGACCCGCGGGCCGCAGCGGCGGAAGGATCAGGTGCGGGGTCGGGCTGGGGCCGCCTGACCACGCGCGGGCCAGCTCAGGGGCTGGAAACCGGGCAGCTGACGGCGAAGCGCCCGCGGCTGCGCTCCTTACCTGCGCTGCTCTCCGCGGTCCGGCGGCGCGGACCGGCGCCGCAAGTCCCGTCGTCCCAGGCGGAAGGGCCGCCGTCTTCTCCCCGGACAGCGCGGGCCGCGGCTCCGTCTTGCGTCCTCGGCGGCCACCGCGGCGACTGCGCTCCCGGGCGGGAGGGCCCACATCCCCGCGCGGGCTCGGGGCGCCCGGGACCCGGCGCCGGGCGGGCAGGGGTCGCAGACCTCGGCGGGGCGCGCGGGGCCCCCGAGGCGTCTCGCCGGCCCGCCCGCCCACCCGGCGCGCGCGTCCACGTGCCAACCCCGCGTCACGTCCCCGTGGGTCGCTGGGCCCCGGCCCGTCTCCTCTGCCGCCGCGGGGGCGCCTTCCAGCCGTTCCCGGTGCAGCGGCGTCGCGTCACGCAGTGCGGGTCGGAGCTCCGGTGTTCCCGCCTCGGCCCTCGTCCCACGAGGTACCAGAACCGGCGCCGCCCTTCCCGCGCGCGCCAGGGCGGCCCTGCTGGGGACCCGGCCCTTCGCGGGCTCCGGTGTGTCCCCCGGCCTGTCCCCGGCGAGCCTCTGCGGCTCCTGACACCGAGCAGGGCCGGGGCCTGGCAGCTGGGCGGCCCCCGCGGGGTTTGCAGAGACTCTGTCCGCAGCACCAAGGGGACTGCGCGCCCACCCGCTGCTTTGAATAGCAGCTGTACTACGATTTGTTTTCTTTTTTAAAGCCTGGAGCGGTTCGCTCAAATGATGATAAGGCATAGGGTTTTCCTGGTAGTGCTTCTGTGTCTGTCATCTGTTTACTGGTTGACACCTCCGCACGGGAGAGTGACTGGGTTCCAGCAGTTTTGTGTCTGGGGAATGGCCGGGGTGTCTGCAGATGTGGTGAACGAACTGAGGAGGTAAATTATCAAACATTCCTGAAAGGGTCCTGCTGGTGTATCCTGTGAATTTTTAAATGGAGATGACGCTGTTTTATCTGGAAGCAAATGGAAACACCAAGACGCTGGGGTATTTAAAAAGGTTTTTCACGTAACCAAGTGGATAATTGCAAGGCAGAAATGTTTACAACTCTTAGATTACATTTTTTTTTAAAGCAGACTTTTCACAGGTGGAAATCAAAAGCCATTTTCCCAGAAAAGTCCAATGCAAATTTTCATTAATTATTCTCCACCTCATAGGTGATAGTGACAACCATTCTTTAAAAAAATTTACTCTCACAGGGATATGTAAGATTGCTGTAGATTCAGATGTGCTATTAAAGATGGATAAATAATTTTCTACATATTTCACAGGCAGCATAGTGAAAAGAATTGGGAATTGTTGCTCTAAAAATGTCCATACTATCCAGTAAAGGTTGCTGTTTTTATATTTGTGTCAAATAGTGTAAAAGTTGTTAATGTATTCTACTTGCCCAAACTGACACGACCCCAGAGCCAACATCATCTCTCTCATTGGCTTAGGAAAAAAGAGCTGGCAATAGTCTCCTGCTGGGGATGGTGACAGCGTCAAGGACCCAGAGCACGTGCCATGATTTCCCTGATGGAAAAGGTAAATATATCCAAAGTGGAATATGGAAAAAGCCAGGGGTGTGTACAGGGTCTGAACTCTCCAAATGGTTTTGATTGAGCACCTTATGTGAGATACTTTGATCAACACAGGACATGTACAGTTATTTGCATCTTAAACATATCTATGAATATATTACATGAAGAAAGTTAATGTATTACTTAGATTGTAAAACACAAAGGGAAAATTTTAAATGAATGATAGAAGGGAACATAAATAGAAGAAGTATTGGAATGGTGATGTGAGGCTCTTTGTAGACCCTCTCTCCAGGAAACAATCAGAAGTGAGCGGTGAAAATTATTTTAAAAACTTTTATTTAAAGTCTCTGGAAATTGTCCTGAGGGTATACAGTAAATGGAGAAACATTCATTCATGAGAATCTACTAAATCTTGGTAAGAACAGCAAGAATCTGGGTATTCGGTCTAGGACTGAATCTGCGCCACCCCAGCTCAGTGTGATGCGCTGTGTGGGTGCAGCCAAGAAGATGGCCTTCCACTCCTCCAGTTCCCAGTCTGCGTTGCTGGCTTCTCCTTGGAAGGGGCAGGCCTCCAGCATCCTCAGCCCCCTCCCGCAAGCTGCAGGCACAAGCTTCATTCCAGGCAGGTGTGGCCAACAGGTCTGGGACTTCCCACGTACCTAGCCACCACTCTAGGGTGGAACCTGTCTCCCAGGTGTGGCAGGCCAAGGATATGGGGCCACTACTGTCCCCATCTTGGCTCCCTCGTAGGGGGCAGTTCCATACTCGGAGAGGAGAGGAGACTAGGGGTTGCAGTCCCTAATCAGTGCCCTAGTTGTAGGGTGGGAGGTCATGGTGAGAGAGGAGGCCACTGTGCCCGCCTCTAGCTCTGGAGCAGTGGGGCGAGGTTCTGCCCGGGGCAGAGGCAGGCTAAGCAGGGAGTTCCACAGCCCTCCCTGAGGAGATGGATTTTATTTGGAGGAGATGGTGGGGAAGGGCACTCTCAGAAATGATGGAGAGCTTGGTAATACGCAATTGAGAAGAAGCTTGTAGCTCCATGATAGCAAAGAGCTCAGTGGTAGACTAGCTAGAAATTTAACAGAGAAAACCAAGGATAAAGAGAGAAGAATGCTGTGGTAAATAGACTCCATGCTTAAAGAGTGCATACAACATCTCACACGCTGCAGGACCCAGGGCAGAACAGTAACTTGGAGGGAGCCTGGGTCAGACCCACTTGCTGATCTTGGAGAGCCTCGCAGAGAGGTAGGAGGTAGCAGCGCTCAGCCTGGGGTGAGGACTCTGCAGCAGCCATTGTGCAGAGCTCATCCCACCACGAGGATGCTGGTGTTGGTAAGCGCCATTTTGAAATCCTCCCTCTAGTGCCAGAGCCTAGCCCCACCTACCAGCCGGTCAGCACCGGTCCTGGGCTGCCTTAGGCCAAGCAGCTAGGTGGGCCCAGAACCCAGCCCTACCCACCAAGGGGTGAGAACCAACCGTGGAATGCCCTGGGCCCTTGTCCCGCCCATCTGAGAGCTAACACCGACTCCAGGACCCTCAGGGTCCTGCAGCTAGAGACCTCAGGACGTGGCCCCATCACCAGCTCCAGGACACCATGGACCCTGCGGCCAACCACGACAGGACTGGCCCAGCCCACCAGAAGGTCACCCCCTCGTGACTCAGCCCCACCCGCCAGCAGGTTGGCACCGGGACCAAGACTCCCCTGGCCCTATATCCAGCCGTGCCAGGACTTGGACCTGCCAACCCACGGCTGGCTGGCAGCCTCTGCACAAGGCAGGGCCTGGCAACCGACTGGAACAAAGGTCAGACAAGCCTCCTAGCATGCCCACAGTAGTCAGCCTGCTACAAGAGAAGGGCCCGGGCAGCCCACATAGGAGGAAGCCCTACAGCATATAGCTCTGGTGACCATTACTGCAATGGAATCAATAATTTTAAAAAGCCCAACAAACAGAAGTCCAAGACCAGATGGCTTCACAGGTGAATTCCACCAAACATTTAGAGAAGAGTTAAGACCTGTCGTTCTCAAATTATTCCAAAAAATTGCAGAGGACAGAACGTTTTGGAACACATTCTATGAGGCCAGGATCACCTTGGTACCAGACAAAGATATCATAAAAAGAAAAATTACAGGCCACTATCACTAATGAACATAGATGCAAAAATCCTCAGCCTAATATTAGCAAACCGAATTCAACAATACTTTCAAAAGCTCATACACCATGATCAAGTGGGATTTATCCCAGGGATGCAAGGATGGTTCAGTAGCCACACATCAGTCAATGTGATACACCACATTAACAAATTAAAGAATAAAAACTATGTGATCATTTCAAGAGATGCACAAAAAGCTTTTGACAAAATTCAACATCCATTTATGATAAAAACTCTCAACAAAGTGGCTCTAGAGGGAAATTCCTCAACATAATAAAGGCATGTATGATAAGCCCAAAGCTAATATTATACTCAATGGTTGCATTTCTATACACTAACAAAGAACTACCAGAAAGAGAAATTAAGAAAACTGTCCCACTTACAATCATATAAAAATTAATAAAATAACAAGGAATAAATCTAACTAAGGAGGTAAAAGACTTGTACTCAGAAAACTATGAGATGCTGATGAAAGAACTGGAAGATGACACAAACAGATGGGAAGATATACTGTGCCCGTGGATTGGAAGAATTACTGCTGTTAAAATGACCATACTACCCAAGGCAGTGTACAGATTTAGTGCAATACCTACCATGTGTGATGGATTTTGATCTGAGACTAGCTTTTAAGTGAAGCCTGCAACACACATCTGTCCTGTTGTCAGCTACCAATATTTACCAAAAGGAATCTTGCTGCTACCACTGCCAAGAATGCCTTTTACTAGCTTCTTGACCTGGAGCTAGTATTTATTTTAGTATTGTAATCCTTACGTACATGTGTTAGAACCAATCATTTACTTCTAATCTATAAATTTAGTCCAGGTTTAGAATTAAATTGAATTCTTATTGCATTTTCCATCTTAGTCTTTCATGGTTTAATTAAGCAGATTTAAACATATATTTTAGTCTATCATTTCTAAAAATTACCTTTCACGATGTGTTAAGAATTAAATAATTACTGTCAAGTTGCTGCAAAATTAATTGTTACCATTTTAATATAACCACACGAAACAGGGAAAAGTTACGGAGTCTTAAAGTGCTTCTTAAAAATTTTAGTTAAGAGATTCATCAATGCTGACATCTTAATTTTATTCTACTCTTCAACTGGTGCATTTATTTTTATGTAATTATGAGCTGTCAAAGGTCCTTTTCATAACAACAGGTTTTATTTGCTTCACTGAACTTAATGAAATCCATGTGCATAAGTGAATTTTACAGATGTATTTAAATTCAGTACCTGAAATTCTTGTTTCTAATGGTGTCTAATATTTTTAAATATGTGGGCTTTTGAAGAAAGGAAATCGTAGAATCACAAGAAACAAGTTAAAAGATACTAAAGAAGACATTTAGCAGATTTTGATAACTTCAACTGGTTTTATACTTGCATCATTTTAATCTCTTGTATAACTAATTTAGCCTTAACATTTCCAGAGAAGATTCTGCAGTCTTCTTTGGAAATACGTTCTATTGTCAGAAAGAGTTTTCTAAGAATTAACAGGTTTGTTTTGGTTCCTACATCACCTTAGAGGAAGTGTTTGGGTCATTCAGTGTCTTCCATAATGCGACCACTCACGTTAAACGTTCTGTGAGTTTTAGACCAATCTCAAGATTTGGGGGTTCTGAGGAAGAGATACTGTTACCGAACGCAAGTTCATGTGCCCAACGCACAGTGAGACCAAACAAACTGAAACGTTGGAGTTTGGAGCAGAGAAAGGTTTATTGCAAGGCCGTGCAAGGAGATGGGTGGCTCATGCCCCCAAATCCTCTAACTCTCTGAAGGGTTTCAGCAAAGCATTTTTAAAGGCAAGGTGAGGGAGGGAGGTGGTTAGTTGTTGCAGACTTCTTGGTGTAGGATCCTTTGTTCTTGCAGCTGTCAGGTAGGTCAGGCCGTGATGTTCCTGTGAACCTCCAACCAGACATTCCGCAACTGTGCCTCTACATGAATAGACTCTTAAAGGCCAGAGCTTTGAGAATAGGCTGTCCTTTGTATTTCAGGCTCTAGGCAACGTTCTTTTACAAAAGGTGCAGAGCCAGCCTGACTAAGCGCAGGCAACAGAGCCCAAGGGTTAAAGCGAAAGGAACAGATCTCACATGGAGCCAGAGTCGTTCTTCCCTGTTGCAGTACCTGTGCAGAGTGTGGTCCTCCTGCCGCCCCGCACCCTGCCCTGCTCCTCTTCTCCCACCTCTGTCCTGCCCTCTCCCAGTCCTCCCTCGACTCAGGGTTCCAAATACTTGTCCCTCCTTGTGCAGATTGGCGTCCGCTTGCTTCTGAAACCTTGGCTCTTCTACCGCGGCACCTCTCCTTCTCTGCACGAAGCATCATCTGAGCACGGTCCATCTTACTCCAAGTAAGATCTCGGTTAAAAAACCGAGATAATGTTTGTTCCTTTTATAGTTGCCTTATGGCAGACTTTTATTTTTTATATTTATTTATTTAGCCGCACCTCGCAGCATGCGGGATCTTAGTTCCCCGACCAGGGATCGAACCTGTGGCCCCTGCAGTGGAAGCTTGGAGTCTTAACCACCCGACTGTCAGGGGTGGTTTCTCACCCTTTCTCTTCTCTTTTTTTCTTTTTTTAAAAAATATTTATTTATTTTCTTATATGGCTGTGTTTGGTAAATAAATACCAAATATTTATTTATTTGGTTTAGTTGTGGCACTTGGGATCTTTCGTTGCAGTGCGCAGGCTCTTACTTGTGGTGCACGGGCTCAGTAGTTGCAGCACGCGGGCTTAGTTGCCGTGTGGCATGTGGGGTCTTAGTTCCCTGACCAGGGATCGAGCCTGCACCCCCTACGTTGGAAACGTGCAGTCTTAACCACTGGACCGCCAGGGAAGTCCTGTGGCAGACTTTTCTATCATCTTCACATTTTCACTTAATTGGGTAGATTAAGCCGTGTTAACCTTAGCAGCAGCGTGACTTTTTAGACCAATATTTATTTCTGTGCCAGTAAACCCGTTTCTCCCCCTCCCCTCCCTTACCTCCCTCTCTTCTCTGCGCCTCCCCCACTTCCAGCAATCACGTGATATTGATGATCTTCCTCACTTTATACATTTACTTTGGCCACTCGTATGCCTAGGCTATCACTTTTTTTTAATTTTAAATATTCATTTATTAAACAACCCATACATTGTTAGTATAGACATCGTGCAAGGTTAAAACATATTCAAACATCAAGATCCACATTCAGGGCTTCCCTGGTGGCGCAGTGGTTGAGAGTCCACCTGCCGACGCAGGGGACACGGGTTCGTGCCCCGGTCCGGGAAGATCCCACATGCCGCGGAGCGGCTGGTCCCGTGAGCCATGGCCGCTGAGCCTGCGCGTCCGGAGCCTGTGCTCCGCAACGGGAGAGGCCACAGCAGTGAGAGGCCTGCGCAAGTTCTGGTTTGTTTTGGTTGTTTTCTACTAAATGTATTATGCTAGAGTTATTACACCTATCATTTCTGTCTGCTTTAGCCTTTATTCCATATCTAATGAGAACTTTGAATTGTAATTCTGCGTTTTCTTTCTTGTCACCTCTTCTGAGTTTGAGTGCAGTGCAGGAAAAAAGCATTGAACTCAGACAGCACAGGCTTGGGTGTCAGGCTGGCTTGGCCACTAAAGTGTTGAGTCCTGGCCCATTCTGGGCTTTGGTTCCCAGTAAGGGGACTGAAGTAGGTAAGGATTCTTAACCTGGGATCTAAGAAATGGACTTCAATATTCTTTGAAATTCCTAAAATTGTAAGCAAAATTTTGTGTAAGTGTGCATTTATTTTGATAGTGTCTGTAACCTTTATGAGTCTCAAAAAAAGATTCCTTGAGTAAGAAAACTTCATGGTCATGGTGTCAGATTCTCCTTCAGATACCTTTGTGCTCTAATAAACAGTTTCAAAAAAATGTATTAAAGTTTTGCAGTCTCTGGACTGTGCTAGAAATTTAGAAAGTCGTATGGCTTAGCGCACTGGAACAAACATGAGAGGCCCTAAAATATTTTAAGGAGGTATAAGAACATGATTACATGTGCTCGCTCACATATCTATAAACTTAAGACATAACTTAACTTGAATTGGAAGTCACAGGGTTTCTTGGCTATGGGATTTCAAGCTGTCACGCTCTGTAATATGCAACATGTAAATTCGGTGAACCTAAAACTGCTTCACCATGAATAGTCATGAACAGATTTCAAGAATAACATCATCATTTCATATTAAAACCATAGTCTCAAAGGTTCATTAACTTTAATGATGAGAAAACTCTGAATTTGCTCAAACTCCTGTAGCGTGTTTTAAAATTTTACCCTTTTGCTTTTTGTTGGTTTTGAAAAAAAAAAATCATTTCAAATGCTTTGGAATAATCTGTAATAGAATAATAAGGACTTTTTGGATGGAAGAAAATAGGTATTTTATAGTTTTCCTGTCATTTCGTTGGCTTCAACTTCAGTGATTTAAAAAAAGTTTTCCTTCTTAAATTTTATGAACATTTAAACTTTGATTTTATATCTTCAATTAAATAAAATTAAACAAATACAGTAGTACCTACTACATATCAAAAATTGCGCCAGCCAAGAGAGGAAAAACAAAGAGAAAGACATGGGAAATTTCTTAAGCGTGAGTTAAACAACCGACTTTGGAGTGTAAGGAAATGAGGTGGTGTCAGATTTCCCATAAGGAGTTTTTAAAAGAATCTTGTTAAGATTTTATGCACTGAGAAAAAGTAAAGTAAGAAGCATACGGAGTATGATTAGATTTAGTTGTTGAGTATGTTGGTTTTGGAGTGTACAGTGTTTTAGAGAAAATTTTGTGCTGTTCATGGGAACATGGCTGTGAAACAATTTGTTATTACTCAGCTCTGTCTTGTTAGATAAGTTAAAGGAACGGTACAGATATTCGGAGACCTAACTTGGATCCCATAACTTTCTCCTTAATAATTAAAGACGGGGTACTAGCAGCAATGAACACATAATCTCTGAGGGAATGGTTGCTGTCACATCCAGTGTTGGCAGCCTCCATCCTGATGCAGGTCCCTCAAACTCAGGCCAGTCTACTGGGTCCTTGGGGGCATAAAGAATCCAGTCCCTTCTTTTCCAGTTTTGCCCTTTACACTTAATAAATTGGGTTTGCTTTACATTTTAAAGTGCCTGGTATGGAATTCTCAATTTAATTGGATCATGAGGTTGGGGTAGGTGCACAGGGGTTCCAATTTCTCCACATCCTTGCCAACACTTTTTTGTTTTGTTTTGTTTTTGACAGTGGCCATCCTAATAGGTAAGAGGTGACATCTCGTTGTAGTTTTAATGTGTATTCCTCTAATGATTAGTGATGCTGAGCATCTTTTCATATGCTTGTTGGCCGTTTGTCTATCTTCTTTGAAGAAATGTCTATTAAAATCTTTAGCCCATTTTTTAACCAGGTTGTTTTGGTGGTGGTTGTTGAGTTCTTTATATTTTCTAGATATTAATCTAGGTACATGAGTTGCAAGTATTTACCGTCAGATATGTGAGTTGCAAATATTTATCAGATACGTGCGTTGCAAACATTTTCTCCAGTTCTGTAGGTAGCTTTTCACTCTGTTTGATTCTTTCCTTTGCTGCACAGAAGTTCTAAAGTCTGCAGCTGTCCCATCTGCTTATCTTTGCTTTTGCTCTCTGTGCTATGAACATTCTTCTCTATGTCTTTGTACACAGATGAATGCATTTCAGTTAACTATGTATCTGGAAGTGGATTTGCTATGTCATAGGGTATGGGCATGCTTTCCAAAATGGTTTTGCCAGTTTACCACTTTGCCAGCAGTGTATAGAGGTCTAAATTATTCCACATCTTTACCAGTACTTAGTTTTGGTTGTTATGTATTTATTTAGCCACTTTGGTGGTTGGGTGTCTCATTTTGCTTTTAATTTGTTTTTGCTTAATGACTGAATATTTTGAAAACGATTTCATGTAGAGTGACTACTTAAGGCGTTTCCCCATTTATAAATTAGGTGGTATCTTTTTTTCCATCAATTTTTTAGGAATTCCGTATATACTATACTCTGAATATGATTCCCTTGAACAGATACATGTTTTGCAAATGAATTTTTTTTTTTTTTTGCCTTTCACTCTCTTAGTAGTGAATTTTGTTGAACAAAAGTTCTTCATTTTAAGAACTAGATTTTCTTTATGGTTAATGCATTCATGTTCTGTTGAAGAAATCTTTGCCTGTCCAGCACCACGAAGAACTCCCCCTTATGATAACTCCTAGAGGTTTATTGTTTAATATCTTTAAATCTGTGTTCCATCTGTCCTTTTATGTATGGTATGAAGTACATAGTGGGGCACTTTTTTTTCCGGAATAGATATCTAGTTAATCCACTTTCACTGTTGCAGAGAGCGCCCTTTCCCCACTATGGGGCACTGTCCCCTGTGTCATAATCAAGGGACTGTAAAGGTAGCGTCTGTTCCTCGGCTTCCTGTTTGATTGCACTGGTCTGCCTTAATGACCACTGCTTGCTCACGAGTCTTTGTATCTGGAACTCTAACCTTCCAATTTTGCTCTTTTTCAAAATTGACTTGTCCCGCCCTTAATTTTTACATTTCTATTTCTACGCATGCACGTGTACACACACGCCTGATGAGATTTCGATTGGGGTTGAATTACATTTATACTTCATTTTGGGAAGAATCAACTTAAATATTAAGTCTTCCAATTCATGAATGTGGAATATCTCTCCATTACTTAAATCTTTTCTTTCTCTCGGTGTGTTTTATACTCTTCTGTGTATGGGTCTTGCTTATTTTTTGTTAGACTTATTCCTAGGTATCAGTTATAAATTATAGTGTTTTAAAAATCAAATAATTAACTAATTGTTGCTGGTATATAGATACATACAATTGTTTTTTCGTATTTATCTTATACCAGAAGCCTTGCTAAATTCTCTTACAGCACCTAATTGTTGTCTTTAGTTTAGTGGATTATCTAAATGTACAATCTTATGATCTTCAAATAAGGATGGCTTTACTTCTTTCTTTCTTTTTTTTTTTTTTTTTTTGTGGTATGCGGGCCTCTCACTGTTGTGGCCTCTCCTGTTGCGGAGCACAAGCTCCGGACGCGCAGGCTCAGCGGCCATGGCTCACGGGCGCAGCCGCTCCGCGGTATGTGGGATCTTCCCCGACCGGGGCACGAACCCGTGTCTGCTGCATTGGCAGGCGGACTCTCAACCACTGCGCCCCCAGGGAAGCCCCGACTTCTTCCTTTCCAGTGTATAAGCTCTTATTTCTTTTCCTTGCGCATTTTCTTGGTAGGGACCCATGTAAATCCTCTGACTTTGTTCTTTGAGGTTGGTTGGACACTGGACTAGGTTCTAGAAGAGAGATCTTATACACCAGTGCTTTGCATGCTTAGTCTCCCTTCATCTTCTCATCAACCTTAGTGATAGATACTAAGTGTTATTAGCATCACTAGTACCATCCTGTAGAGGAAGAAACCAGACTTACAAAAGTTAAAGTGTGAACATGATGAGGAATGGCTTTCCTTAATATTCTTTCCCTGCAAATACGAAGAAATGCTGCATGAAATATAAAGATTTTCCAAATACACAGCCAAGACCAAAAAAAAAAATAGGAAATTCTCAGTTGCCAGAAAGAAGGAGGACCCCAGAGCTAGGTTCTGAGTGCGGGCTGCACCGCCGTGGCTCCTGGGTTATCACTCCTGGAAACAGACCCTGGGGCTGGGGCAGGGGCTTCAGTTCCTACATAGAGTGAAGTCAATGTATAGGTTCTACACCAAATTTTGAGCTGGGCTTGAGCCCCTACCTAAAACCAGACTCTGGTTAGGAAAATGGGACTGAAATACATAAGTTTGTTCTAATTCCCACATGAAATGCTCAGACTTTATTTATAATAATACTATTGTCCTGAGTTCTGAAGGAGGCAGTCTCAGCAAGAGTAGTGACTTCTAATACTTAGGTCACCCGGTTAGGACACGGCGGAGTCCAGGTTCGCTTCAGAGCTGTGCTCCACCTAGTCTGTGTTGACCCCTGTCGCATTCCACAGATCCCTGTGCCCCCACTTCCTGCTGGGGGGCAATTTCCCCAACAAGAGAAACTCCTATCTCAGGAAGATGATTTTTCCAGGGAGTGTAGAGGCTGACGTTCTCAGTATACATCGATTGCTTTGGGTAACGGAAGACAGGTCTTATGTATACCATCATCCCAGGAGCTTTTTTTTTTTTTTTTAATCTTTTTAAATTTTGTTTTTGTATTGGAGCATAACTGCTTTACAGTGTTGTGTTAGTTTCAGGTGTATAGCAAAGTGATTCAGCTGTACATAGAGATGTATCTATTTTTTTTCAAATTCTTTTCCCATTTAGGTCATTACAGAACATTCCATGGGTTCTGACAGCGTGTACGCTTGGGTAATTCAGAACTCTGTTCAGATGTGGGGCACGACCACCACCTAAGAAAGTGCCCTCGTGTCCTTAATCCTTATAGGCAAGCACAGTTCTGAGTTTTTCTATTCTAGATTAGATCTGCCTATTCTAGAGCTTCCTATAAATGTCATCACACGGTGTCTATTGTTTTGAGTAAGGCATCTTTCACTCGGCATAATGTATGTGAGATTCCTGCATGTTGTTACGTGTTTTAGTAGTTTGTTCCTTTTTATTTTTGAATAATATTTTTCATTGAAACAATTTGTTTTTCCATTCCCCTATTGATGGACGCTGGCTTCTTTCCAAATTTTGTCTCTTATGAATAAAGCAGTTATGAACGTTTCTGTACAAATCATTCTGTGGACACATACTTTATTTCTCTCGGGTGAATACCCAGAAGTAGAATTGCTTGTCGTGGGGTAGGTGTGTGTTTAGTTTTTTAAGACACCATCTTACATTTTTCCAGAGAGGTTTATCATTTTACGTTCCTATGCACAATGCACGGGAGTTCGGATTCCGCTCATCCTCACCATCGTCTAGTGCTGTCAGTCTTTTTAATTCTAGTGGGTGTGTAGCTGTATCTCATTATAGTTGTATGAGCATTTCTCTGATGACTAATCGTGCTCAGAAATTTTGCACGCGCTTGTTGGCCATTCACCTGTGGTACTTTGGGAAGTACCTATTCAAATCTTTTGCACGTGTTTTGTTAGACTGGCTTTTATTATCGAGTTGAAGGCATTCTTCTATATAGCGAGTCTTTGTCAGATAAACAGATATTTCCTTTCAGTATGTACTTTCTTACTCATTTTCAATAGTACCTATTTATAAATTCGTGAGTAGAGTTTTTCACTTTGATAGATTAATTGTTTCTTTTATGGCTTAAATTTGTGTCCTATTAAATAAACCTTTCCCTGCCTCTTAAGTCATGAAGATATTCTGTTATGTTTTCTTCTAGAGGCTTTGTAGTTCTGGCATTTAAATGTAGGCCTGTAATCCATGATGAGTCATGTTTGTGTTTGTTTTGAGGTGGGCGTTACAGTCTGTTTTTCCGGTCGGTGTTCAGTTGTTCCTGCCATCCCTATTGAAAAGGTTCTCCTCTCTGTCGTTGCTTTGCTGACTTTGCTGGTAATCAGATGTCAGTACAGATGTGGGTTTGTTTCTGGGATCTTTTCTGTTCCGTTGATTTATTTGTCAATCTTTAGGCCAGTGTCACCGAATCCTGATTACTATAGCTTTATAATAAGCCTTGAAATCAAATAGTATAAGTCCTTCAACTTAATTCTTTTCAAAGACTGCTTTGGCTATACCAGATTTCTACACACTAGATGGTTTCATATTAATTTTAGAATCAGCTTGTCAATTTCTAAGAAAAAAAATGAAAAATGCCTGGTGAGATTTTTATTGGGATTGCATATAATGTAACTAAGTTTTAAAATTTGATGTAATAGCAATCAAGATACTAATAAGTGGAACTTGACAAACTGACTGCAATTTGAATGAGTAAGCAAAGAACCATTAATAGTCAAGAAAAGTTGAAGAAGAAAAATGAAGGTATATCAAACCAAATATTCAGGCTTAACTTATTTATTAAGTTGTTAAAATAGTGTTTGTATTATAGCTGGAGAGGCCATAAATAGACCCATAAATGTAAGGAAACTTATTATATGGCAGAAGGACATTACAAATAAATAAAGAAATCTAGACTCTTTAACAAACTGTGCTGGGGGAATTGGCTTGTGACATGAAAAAAAGTTAAAATAGATTTTATTCTTACCCCAAACTATGTACTAAAATAAGTACCAAATGGTTTATGACCCAAATGTAGATACTAAAATTTAAAGCATTTGGAGGAACAGCAGAATATGACTTTTGGAGAGCACAGATTTTCTTAAAAGAGACACAAAAATCACAGTTCATGAGACAAAGGCAATAAATTTGACTATATTAAAACCAAAAACTTCTATGGTTCAAAAGACTCTGTAAAGTGTGAAAAGACCAGCCACATACTGGGAAGTGGCATTTGTGATGCATAAATTACAAAGAATTATTATTATTATTTTTTTTATTTTACATTGGAGTACCGTCGATTAACAATGTTGTGTTAGTTTAGGTGTACAGCAGAGTGATTCAGTTATACATATGCATGTTATCTATTCTTTTCAAATTCTGTTTTCATTTGGGACCTACTGTAGAGCACAGGGAACTCTGCTCAATACTCTGTAATAACCTAAATGGTTAAAGAGTTATTCTTTGGGAGCAATATATAATTCTTTATATATTTAATATATATATAATTTAATATATATATAATTCAATATATAATTCCTATAAAATTAACTAAAACAATTACAAAAAGGCAAGCAGCACGACTGATAAATGGGCAGCCTTTGAAGATGGCCGTGGTCAGTTCCTTCCTCCCTTCTCTGTGTGCGTGATGCTCTGTCTGTTTAGAGGTGGACTCTATTTTTCCTCCCCTCAAATCAAGGTTGGTTTTATGAATTACCTTGACCAGTAAAATGTAGCAGACATGATGGTGAATAAGCAATTGGCAGAAAAAGAAATCTGAAAGGCCAACACGATGAAAAGATATCCAGCCTCACTAACCATCAGGGAAATGAAAACGGAATATCTGATGACATCATCTCACACACATCAGATGGTCACGTTCATCAAGCCTGACAATCAAATGATGGGGAGGGTGTCACTCGCTGCTCGGGGTGCAGTAAAAGTTGGTACAAACACGTTAGAGAACAATTTTGCGATATCTAGACAGATTGGAGATGAGCATTTCCCCAATTCTGTTCTCTGTATATATCCTGGACTGATTTTCACATAAACCTGTGGAAATGTGTATGAGGGTGTTTGGCTTGGCATTGTTTATTAAAGTAAAAGATTGGAAATTAACTAAATGCTTATCATCAGGGGAAGCATATGTGACGTGTTTGTGCGAATGAGAAAAAGCAAGTTGCAGATCAATAACTTACATTATTGAAGCTGTTACAGGTTGTGGGCATAACACCTCTATGAATACTGTCATTGTCATTGCCGCCATCCTTCCCATTTTACAGAAAAGTGAAGTATCTTCCCAAGATGTACAGCTAGTAAATGGGAGAGCTGGGCTTTGCACTCAGGAATCCAGACTCTTCTTAATGACTGCATTACGCTGTATTTGGAGAATTGTTGAAGACAGTGCCTTTCTCCCCTCCTGACTCCTTGTACCGCATCTCTGAGATGGAAGCTGTGTCAGGACAGGAGAATGTTAGCTCATTGGAGAAGATAAGCTTCTTGTTATATAAAATCCTTAAGAGTCGTAAATTAACTCTGAACATTCAGGAGAAAAAAAACCCTGTAGATTTTCTTATATTCAACGAACAGGATCAGCTCCCGTGTGTGAGAGGAAACAATCAAATCAGTAGACTTAATACAGTATCAATCATCTCAATAACAGTAGTAACAGAGAGGCTTGTTGTAAGGACTCAACGAAATCCTGCACTTCTAAAGTGCCTGGCACATGGCAGGTGCTCAATAAACGTTCTCTTCTTTCATCTAAAATTTCTAACTTTTTGTAGTACTATTGTTTATGTTAACACCTCAGTAAACCAAGGGGTTTCATAGAAAAGCCCTTGAGGTCTGAATTGATGAATTTGTATGTGCTGATTTCAGCATGTTCTAAGTATACAAGCAAAGAAACAAGAAATGATCATGGATTTGGAGTAGCTGTGCAAAGTCAGCAGCCAGAAAGAGATCCAAAAACCAGTACAAGTTTATTACCAAGTGGGAGAAAGTGGAGGTCATTTAGTGGCCAAGACCAAACAAGTTCTAGAAATAGTGGATAATTCCTATCTGCAGTGTACCCTTGAAAACAGTCATGAATTTCTGTCACCTTGATAGGAGAATATTTGTTCCTCTTCAAGATGATGAAGTATAGCATTGAATAAAACAAAGACCTCAGCCACCATGAAGCTTGGTGCCAGACAGATACCCATAAATATGTAAAATATGTGTCATGTCAACATAGGGAGAGATGGTGATGGGTGTCCTGATGGAAAATAAAGCAGGAGAGTGCGTCGTGGTGTTCAAGGTGAGGCTGTAAATTAGGCAGGAAGGTCTCCTAGAGAAGTGGCACTTCCGTAAAAGCCTGAGAACAGTGTGAGAGGGAAGGAGAGACTCTTCTGAGTAGAGAACTGCAAGTCCCAAGAGTGTGCCTGTTCGTTCCAGGAACGGCAAAGAGGCCAGTTTGCTTGAGTGCGGGAGCTCGGGAGAGAATGGAGACAGGGTGGCCACACCCGGTACTATTTCCCCGGCCACTGAAAAGATACTGGCTTGTTTTCTGAGTGAGACGGGAAACTGTTGAATGATATACCATTATGGACTGACTTGTGTCCTCCTCAAATTCATATACTGAAACCCTAACCCCCAATGTAGCTATATTTAAGGATTTGGCCTTTAAAGAGACAATTAGTGTTAAATGAGTTCATTAGGGTGGGGCCCTAATTCAGTCTAATTGGTGTCCTTGTAAGAAGAAGGGATCAGGACACAAGAAAGACACTAGGGGTGGGAGGAAAAGGGGGAAAGACTGTGTGAGGACATAGCAAGGAGGCAGTCCATCTTCAAGACAAGGAGAGAGGCCGCAGGAGAAACCAAGCCTTGATCTTGGACGTCCAGCCTCCAGACTGGGAGATGTAATCTGTTGTGTAAGCCACTGACTGAGTAGATTGCGGTGATTGGGCAACGTGACAGACATTTACCGTGACAGTCCCGGTGGGAGGTGACGACAGCCCGGGCAAGAGTGCGGGTCCGTGTGGAGGACGTGTTGCCCAGAGTCAGTGCGTTTGGTGATGGGTTGGATGTGAGGTCAGAGGAAAAGAGCCAACTTGGAGCGAACTTCACATTTTTGCCCCAAACAGTGATGTGTGATGGTCTCGTGGTCCATCGTGGTCCATCACACACAGCCATGTGAGATGGCTGGAAAAGCAGCTTTAGGGGAGTGATGAGGAGTTTGGCTTTGGATTAGCTAAGTTTGAGTCCCCTGTAAGACACCAGAGCTGATGTGTCTTGTAAGCACACGTATGCATCGGGAGGTGATGCGGGAGGCTCCTGGCTGGAGCTATAAGGATGGAAGCTGGGACTTAAGCCCTGACACTGGATAAGATACCTAAGGGCTGGAGTGTAGTTGCAGAGAGAAGAGTCTGGAAGACTCAGTCCTGGGTCCCTCCAGCATTTAGAGTTTGGGGAGAGGAGGAGATGTGTAGTGAGGAGTCCCCAGTGAGATGGGAGGAAGATGAGGAATACATACAGGGCACTTGGCGTTCAGAGCCACGTACATGTGGCTTCTCACGGGTAAGCGGGCATCACTGCGGTAAGTGAGGCTGAAAGGCTGGAGGACACGGTGGTCAAACACGAAGAGAAATCCCCAGACAGATTTCTCCCAGAGGAGAAGTTGCATCCCGACGCTTCCTTGGCTGTGGGTGGGATGATGTTAGCTGTTGGGAGTGAAACGTATGGCTCTGAAGGATGGATGCCACTTTCTTTGAGGGTCTTTTTGGGAAAAGCAAACTCTGATGGTCAGGAATTTCAGTCTTAGATCATAGATAGGATTTGGGTCCCTCTGATATGATATGAAGTGATACCTAAACGTATATACTGCATGATATCTCTCCCTGAGATGTGACATATATCCGTCTGATGTTACACACGCATATATCCTTCTGGTACGTACCAAGTAGATTCCTGTGGTATGTATTTATATGCTGTCTCTAGAATTCCAGTTTTGCGTGGAATACACCTTTAACTTCTCCTTGATTAGAGGGAGCTAGAAGGGGCCATAGAGTTTTGTAGGAAATTTCCGTCTACCTGTATTGACTTCTGAGATTCCCCTGGCTACCAGGCTTCTCCGTTTCTGTGCTTGCAGTCAAAATCCTTCCCCTTCTTCAGGCTCTTCCTGGGTCCGACCCCTCTGTGCAATCATCTTGGATTCCTCTACCCCTTCCTGAGGGTCTGTTCTCTGAGCCATTTATTAATTATTGCATCATGTGACTTGGTTGGTATATGCCATCTTATATATTTCACATTTATTTCATCACTTTTAGTAGATTGTTTCTTTTGATGTGTTTACCTTGCTAGGTTGTAAATTTACTGGTAGCGGCAATCATGTCAATTTTATTTTATATTCTTAAAAATATGGAGCTCACAAATGTTTAAAGCTGTGGTTAGGTAATTATTCTATGTGAGATAGAAAAACATCTCTAAAATAAATTGTACAGATGATTCTTTGCTTAAAGGAATAAATTGTTTTAATGCTTTAAAAATAATCTTTTAAAGAGAAATCATTTTCCCATTAATATTAAATTAGAGATGTGTTTTATTGGAGTATTTTGTTCCTGCTTTATGAAATAAAATCACATGAAGGAGGGGAAAATGTTCTTCTGAACAGGTGTCAACAAGACATTCCTAGTAATTACTGGAGCATTCTGTTCTGAATAAAGAATCCAGATTCACAGCACGATGGAAGGGAATAGGGTGCTGTCTGGTAGTACAATATCTGGGTCAGCGTTTCCTGTCCTGTTTACAGAGGTTATAATTTCAGTAATTTAAATTATTTAATTACATTTTTTCATGATTCTCAAATTGCCTTAACATTTTAAGGTCATTTCCAAGGCAAAGTTTAGACATTTTAAAAATAGCTTCCCTATTTTCACACGTTTCCCCAGACATATGAGAATTTTGTGGACTCTCTTGAAGAGAGACAATGAGAAGTAACATCAAGGCCTCTAATCCCTTGCTTAACTGTTCATTCATTCATTCGGCATTATTTATCGGGTGCTTCTGTGGGCCAGTGAGAGCGATGAACAGGATGCAGAGGGCTGAGGCCTCAACCAGAGACTCATTTGCCATACCCGCACTGAGCAGCAGCCCTCTGCTTAGGTGCTAGTGGAATGGCGAGGTCACGATTGATTGGGTTAATCCTGGGGGCTGCATGATGGATTGTTAGTTGTGGGTGCCAGATCTCTCTCTGCTTCGGGGCTTCTCTGAAACATTAGGACCCTTCCCCTGTAGACCACACACCAGGCTTTAGCGTGCTGTCAGCTCCCCATTGACCTGGAGCTCTGTGATGATTGTGTTCACTCACCTGGTCGCCAGTATCTCATCAGAAGCTGGCACACAAGAGCGTGTAAAAAGTTTTGGTTCACAAGTGGATGCGTGCATGAATAAGGGTGTGATTCTATACAACCTGTAATTTAAAAGCTGTCTGCTCTTTAGAATGTAGTTATAAGTTTATTTTTCTCTCTTTCATTTTAAAACTGTCATTTTTCTGAAGCAAGCATGTCTTTAATTGTGCTCAATTTCCAGAGTTATCCATGGTCCAACACATCCCTAATTTAACGTGCTGATCGACGAATGTGTGTTTTTCTGGAGGTGTTCCTGTGTCTCCTTGCATGTGTTCTGCTGTTTGGAAAGTTTTTGTATTGTAATTCCCATGGACATGAGGAGATGCCCAGTTTTACCTGGATTTGCGTTGTTTGTTTAATAAGATAAGACCAGATGTGCTCAGATAGTTTAAACAATATGTATTTCAGTACCAGATGTGCCTCTGTTAAATTACCAACTCAGGGTAATAAATACGCTGCTGTTGTATGTTCACTTTCATTGAAATCTATCTCTAGGCAATTTATCTTTATTAATTTGTGATATTTTTTCCTTGAAAATGGCCAGAATATTTTGGCCAAGCAATTCAGACTCCTTTCTGACAACAGAATTATATACATCTGGTAGCTCTTTTGAAAGCAGTCTTCATTCATCTTGCAATGGGATAGCATCTCTTTTTCTTGTATTTTCATTGTTATTTAATATATATGATATTTATGATCTTGATACTATTCACATACATTGTAGAAATTTTGAAATATAAAGAAAAATTAATGTCAGTTGTAACCCCCCATCAACATTTTAATATACTTTTGCACCATCTTTTTTCCTATGCCTTTAAAATGATCTCTGTTAAAATTTTCCCTCAGCACTCCCTCTAGTGAAATGACCAATGTCATTCTGGGGAAAGTTAAAAAGCATCTGTTAGAGTTAAATCCAGGTACAATAAAATCCTTTCATCCCCCATGTGTATTGAGACATTGCCTTTTTACTTTGCACTCTGTGGCTGTCTCTCTTCTATGACTTTAAATTTTCTTCCATTGTCTATCTGCACCTTAGAAAAGATGCAAAGTAAGTGTCTTAATAACATTTTGGCTTTATTTTTATCTTAATAGAATCTTAGTCTTTACCAGAGGTGGCTAACACAACCCCAGTTCCATTGTGTCTTGAGACAAATAATTCTTTATTCAACTGTCAACATTACATGGTATCACATAATTGAAATTTGCTAAGAGAGTAGAACTCAGATATTCTCACCTAAAAACAACAGTAAATATGGGAGGTGATGGCTGGGTTAATTAACTAGATGGGGAGTCCTTTCACAATGTATACATATATCACATCACTCGGATGTATACTTTAAATATCTTATAATTTTATAGGTCAATTATACCTCAATAAAGCCAAAATTTGAAAAACCCCACTAAATGGGCATCTTTCAGATACTTACTGAAAGAATGTTCTCTAGTTCTGTCTCCAATATTCATCAAAAATCTTGATTTCAAAGATGACCCAGCCCATCTTATGCACTAGATGTGAATCATTCAACTGGGATGTTTCCTTTTCTCTGTCGGCTGCTAAAAGCTTAACACAAAATACAGGATCCCTACTGTCTACTTGTGCATTCAAAAAGATACAAAGCAAATGTCTTAATAAAATTTTACCTCACCTATTGGCCTCATTGTGTGTCCTTTCACATTCTGGCCTTATTTTTCTTTAGTTCGTGTCATATTGTGGTATTTTAAGCCTTGTATTATATGCTCCTTACCAGCCTCTTTGAAGTGAGATTTTTAGAATAAATAAAAATACGCTTATTTAAACCCTGATGTCATGATTAGATTTTCTTCCTTTGAAAATGACTTTTATGTCATCTGAAATCTAACGACTCAGTGGAATTTGTTTGGAAGTCTGCTTTATTTATTTTCTACACTTTTCATAAGTAGCATACTTGTAGAAGGCTGGGAGTTCAAGAAGCATACTTACAGAGTGGACTTCAGTTTTGCAATTCCAGTGAGCATAACGTGAAATTTGTAGTCTCGGCAGATGTTTTACGCACACCACCCGGGAACACAGTCCTACCGTTGCAGGGCTCCTCCCCACATTACTGAAGTGAAGTTTGAAATGCAGAGCCCGGGCGGCTGGACTTAGGTACCGTGGTTTTGGCTGGGCTGGATGGGAACACTGTCATCGGACTTCACTTCCCTCCCCTTTATTCAGCTCCCTTTCCCACAAGAATCAATTCCATTCCAGAAATATTTTGTGGACACTTACACGCCATATGTTAAGCAAGCCAGAGCTCCTGATGCGGAGAGCTTTCAATCTGATAGGAGACAAAACAAACATCCAATTAGCTAAAACACAAGAAAATAGAATACTCTTTGTATAAGAATGGTTCTGAGTGCTTTGGGGTCTGCAGAGGGTAGATCACATCTGTTTGAGGGGTGGGAAAGGCCCCAGCCACGGGCTGCTTATTCTAAAGTCTGGGCTGTTTCCTGACCATCAGAGGTCGAGTGACGGTGAGAATGAAGCCCAGCAGGTAAACCCAGGTGGTGCGGTAACAGAGGGAGAAGGTGTCCAGTGCACCTGGAGAGCGGGGGAGGGGTGAAGCCACCTAATAAGGTGCTGTGGGGATGCTCACTTCTGGGAAGGGGAGGGGCTGCGTTGGGGAAGCCATTCAAGGGATGAGTGTGGGGAGATGGTGGAGTGCGAGAGCGCTTTGTGTGTTTCTCCAGCTTTACTGTGCATGCAGGTCACCTGGGGATCTTTTTTTTTTTTTTTAAATGTTCAGCCTTCTTTTAATTTATTTATTTTATTTTTGGCTGTGTTGGGTCTTCGTTTCTATGCGAGGGCTTTCTCTAGTTGTGGCAAGCGGGGGCCACTCTTCATCGCGGTGCGTGGGCCTCTCACTGTCGTGGCCTCTCTTGTTGCGGAGCACAGGCTCCAGACGCGCAGGCTCAGTAGTTGTGGCTCAAGGGCCTAGTTGCTCCGCGGCATGTGGGATCCTCCCAGACCAGGGCACGAACCCGTGTCCCCTGCATTGGCAGGTTCTCAACCGCTACGCCACCAGGGAAGCCCCACCTGGGGATCTTTAAAGTGCTGTTTCTGATTCAGGGCCAGGGTGGGTCTGAGGTGCAGCATTTCTCCCCTGCTCCCGAGTGAGGTCTGTGCTTCTGGCCCATAAGTAGCAAGGCTGCTGGAAGCAAGGCTCTAGGCTGTGATGCTTAGTGAAGGTGCCTCTCAATGCCCCTCTTGATTGTTTCAGTGTTTTTTAAACTTGTTTCCCAGATCCTGAGGCCTGCGGGGTTGGGAGTAATTTTTGTGCAAATAAGTACATTTCAGTCTGATTTAGTTATTGGGGTTCTGGGTTTAAGATTTTCCTTGAAAAAGTGGGGTGGGCTGCACATGTAGCTTGAAAACCACTCATTTTGATCACAGGAAGCCATCAAAAAGTTTTTGAGAATGAGTACATGGTCCAAAAAGAGAGCTGCAGCAGCTAGGAGTAGGGTGGATTAGAGGGCTTAAGACTTGCAGACAAGGAGTCCAGGTAATTTTCCATCCTCGCGGTGTTTATTAGGGTAGTGCTGGCTTTGGATGGGATGGTGAACATGGGAACTGAAAGACAGGGCGTGACGACGTGAAGTAGCATATTGGATCTGGGCCGTCAAAGGCAAATCGGGGCTCTGAGACATCTCCAGGATTTGCGGTCTTGAAAAAGGAGTTTGGATTATACGCGGTGTTTGACCCGTGGTGGGCCCTAATGTCTGCCCACTTTCCCCAATCTGGTGGCATTCGCGTTGCCAGGCGCCTCCCACACCCTAGCACCACACCCATCACGGTGGGAGCAGATTCCTTCTCTGAACAGCGCCTAACACATCATGGTGTTTTCCCCCTTGTTTTTGTAATTCATGAGATTTCCTCCCTAATTGGGTTAAGCATTCTTCTGGCCAAGAACAGTGTTTAGTTTTTTGTTGCAAACGTAAGACTTGGCACTTGGTGCTTGGAAAAGATATTTTGAATGCATCAACATAGAAAAACGCATTTCAGTTCCTCGTGCCTGAGTCCAGGTGCTCAGGAAATCCATATGGAAACATCGTAGATTAATACTAATATGAACGGAGCCCTGAATGTCCGCAGAGACTGCAACTTGGAGTCAGGCCGACCCACCATGTATATAAGTTATGTGACCTTGGCTGAGTTATTTAACGTCTCTGGGCTTCTGAGCTGGTGAAAAGCTTTCCAGCTTTCCTTTAAATGAAGATCAAAATGTTCATATATCTTTAAAGACAGCCTTCATTTTGCTGTGTAGCGTTTTACATTTTTCCAAGCTGCCATACCAGGGATAAAAATGTGAGTAGATTTGGGTACTTAAGTGGACCTCAAAAACAACGCTAGAACAACAGCAATTTCAGAAGGGATATAATCATCCAAAGTGGTTGGCACTGGAGGGGAAAAATAGGGACAGTTAATTTTTCAACATGACGCTAAGTGTCCATCAAAACACGTACAAATCTCCTAGAGGGACAGACCATTCGGTGCTATGACCATCTGAATCATCAAATTCGAATGTGATAGTATCTAGAATGAACTCAGAGTGGTTGTCATGAAAATCTACAATAATAAAGATCCATTGAAACAGCTCCTTGTATACGTCTAGAGACAGCTCTATACCAAATGTAGGAAATGGAGTTGCATTATTCCAGGGATACTGCCTCCCATAATAAAATGTAATAATGGACGTGGAAAGTGTAAAATGCTTGCCTTTGAAACATATATAACTTTCGGACTTAGAGGCTTTCATTTCTTATCACACAGGATAGAAACCTTTTAAAGCCCATCGTATTTGAAATCCCATTTATATTCATAGTAGTCAGTACTTAAAAAAATTTTTTTTAAATGAATTTTTTTTTTTTTTTTTTTTTGCAGTACGCGGGCCTCTCACTGTTGTGGCCTCTCCCGTTGCAGAGCACAGGCTCTGGACGTGCAGGCTCAGCGGCCATGGCTCACGGGCCCAGCCACTCCGCAGCATGTGGGATATTCCCGGACCGGGGCACGAACCCGTGTCCCCTGCATCGGCAAGCGGACTCTCAACCACTGCGCCACCAGGGAAGCCCCTAATTTTTTTTTTTTTATTTATTTTTGCTTCATTGGGTCTTCGTTGCTTCGTGCAGTCTTTCTTTAGTTGAGGCGAGCGGGGGCTACTCTTCATTGCCGTGCTCAGACTTCTCATTGCTGTGGCTTCTTGTGTTGCAGAGCACGGACTCTAGGTGCGCGGACTTCAGCAGTTGTGGCACGTGGGCTCAGTAGTTGTGGCTCGCGGGCTCTAGAGCTCAGGCTCAGTAGTTGTGGCGCATGGGCTTAGTTGCTCCGAGGCATGTGGGATCTTCCTGGACCAGGGCTCAAACCCTTGTCCCCTGCATTGGCAGGCGGATTCTTAACCACTGGGCCACCAGGGAAGCCCGGTACTTTAAACTTCTTAATAGGTACTTTCATTTCTAAAGAGAAGGGTTTGTATATGAAGACCATCATGTACTTTGTCAATATAGTTTCCATAGAGATTTAAAGAGACAAATCAGGAGGATCTTTCCTATTTCTGGTTAATTGCCTTGGAGTTTGCTCAGTTTTTCTCTTGCCTCTGTATGTGCGATTATGAGATGAAACATTGATATATAAGAAAAGCAGGATTAATCTTAGCTTTGTATATAATATATGCAAAAATTGCATTGTTTAATGACCTTGGTCAGGGACAGTGAGACAGATTCCTTCCAATAGCTTAATGAATGCCTGATACTAAATTAAGTTCCTCTTTAAATTCACTGAAGTGCAACTGATAGCATTGCAGCTCCTCCAGGCTTCTCCCAGGGATGCCCCAGGCAGGGCTAGAGTCTATCTTCTGAGACATTTCAGAACTCTAAGTTCTATATTTTTTCAGTGGCTCAGCTCTCAGAAGATTTCCAAAGTGTTTGATGAAATGCTATTTTAAAATATCTTACGTTTTAGGCGATGGGATAATCAAAATTTTGGTGGCTCAACATTGCCTAGAGGAAGAATGCTAAACCCACAGGGCCCTTCAATCTGAGGTCACCCATCGTCCCAGTCTTGCCAAAGCATTGCCCCACATTGTCTGTCCCTGATTAAAGTGAATCCACAGCATGGTCTCGCTTCCAGGTTCCTGAGAATCTGTTTTCTCTGCTTGGAAAACCGTTCTTCCTTTGCCCTTTGGGAATCCTCTGTGACCCAACTCCAGGGTCCTCTTCTCCACAGCCTAGCTACTCATCTTGCTCTGTCCCCCAGAGCTTTGGACATACCTCCATCATAGCACCTGGATGTTGCATTTTAATTATTTATAATTACCTCACCTTCACACATCGGAGGCAGAAACTGCGTCTCAGTCATGCCTCAGTCCCTATCGAGCAACTTATACAGAGTTGGCGTGTAGTAGGTGATTGATAAACGTTTCTTTAATTCATTACAATTTCATATGGGTTTTTCTCAAGGTTTTACAAATTTAACTGCTAACAGTCCATCCTCTCTCCTCATCTTGCAAAGTACACAAAGCACCTACTAGGTCTCTGTCGCTAGTCAAAGGCTTTACAGGTGTTATACCATTTAATTCTCAAAGCGCCATATCACGTGAAGTACTATGATTTTTCTAATACAATTTTATAATTATAAGTTCATTTCCATATGTCTTTTAAATAGCATCTCAAAATATTTTACTCCACTACCAACTGAGTCTAGGTTTCACCAAATTATTCTCTGGTATGTGTATATACTGTAGTATGTAGAGTAATTATCAACCAGAGAATTTCCTGCAGCCGAGACTATTATGCCTTGGGTCACTTCTGCCTCACTGACACATGCTTTAACTTGCGTGAAAATACTTTCGATTAGCAAATTAAAAATAGTGATCAAGTTAATTCCTTTGCAAACTTTTGTTGAAGACCTACTGTGCATCAGACGCTAGGATACAAAACTGAATCACAGTGGTTCTCATCTTCCTGAACTTTGCACTTTAGGACTGGGAATAGCTTCTAGTTCAGAACAGATTTAGGAGAAGGTAACAGGTCTTTGCTCAGAAGTTTGCCCCAGTGTGAGAGGTGTGCTTTCTGTTGCCGGCATGGTCAGATACAAACGTAAATTTGAAGGAAGAGCTCTGTACTCTTTCATAGATTCTTCAGTGTTCACTCCGTCTTTATTAGCTTATTTAAAATCATTTCATAGATGCTTAGCCACGCTCATTTTCAAGACCACAATAGAAATGTTAGCATAAAAAGTAAGAGCTCTGGAAATGGTTTGTTAGCTTATACATTTGCTCTTACTACGGGTTTAGCCCTAGAATTTGTATCTAATTAACCCTAGAAATGACATATGATCAGCTCAACCCAGGGAAGCTTTTGGGGAAGCTGGCTCAGTATAGCGGTGCTATAAACTACTGAGGCTAGTTTTCAAAGTAGAATGATAATTTTATAATATGTATAATATTATATAATCACAGTAGTAAGTATATGCACACTGGAAGGAAAAGTTCTATATTTCTGAAAACTAGGGGCAAAACTTAAAATGTCTACAGCGTATGACAACTTTAAAAAGGTTATACTGTGAATAAGTGATTCAAAACAAAACACGTGATTGTGTTTCTCATGTCCTTCTTGAGTCTAAACTCTTAACGCCCTAAGGAAGGATTTCAGACCCAACAAGGCATCTACAGTGATAATATGCTCTGTGAGTTTTACGGTTGACACTTTCCCTCCCATTTGCCAAATTGCTGTGTTCAGAAGGATGCCAGTTTATTCTAAGTTGATTGACTCTTAGATCTTCTTCTGTCCTCCTGGCTTCTCACAGTTGGTGCTTCAAGATAAAGGGAAATTTTGAAAATAGATAAATAGAGTTATTTCGTCAACTCAGGCCTCTTCACATAGAGTCACGTGTGTACCTGCTTGGGGTCGCGGGGGTGATGTAAACACTGACCCGCCCTTAGGGTTTCGCTGTTCGCACCTGCTCAGGACGAGGATATTTCAAACTTTTCTCTTAACATTATAGAACCTTAGTAGATGGGACTGGGGAAGGATTTGGTTTAGTCATGTTCTGTGGGGTGATAAATTCACTTCCGTGGTAACACATTTCCTCCTCTTAAGAGGGAAGTAAATTATTTGAAACGTGGTCTTCCATGTCGGTCTCCTCCTAGCTTGTGAATTCCTTGAGGGTACGGACAGCATGTATTTCTCTCTGCATCTCTGACATCTAACATAGAGCAGCCCGTGACATCGACACGCAATACATTTTATTGATTGAATTAATGAAATGGAATAACATGGCACCAGTGCATTGGGCCATCTGTTTTTCCTTCTGAATACTTCCTCATTTCAACTAGCGGTAACTCCATCCTTGTAGCCGTGCAAACAAAACAAACAAGCAAACAAACAAAAAACCAGGACCAGTGCCATCAGCAAAGCCCTGGAGTCATCCTTGGACCTCACTGCTTCTCTTACCCACATCCCATCTCTCAGCAAATCTAACTGGTTCCACTTCCATCCCGGCATTCCACCCCACCGTCTCTCCTGCTACCAAAGTTCCTTGTCCTCCTTTGCTGGGGTTATTAAAATCCCTTCCTAACTGGTCTCTCCTGTCCTTGTGTCCTTTGTTGTGGACAGGTCTGTCCACAACATGGCAGCCTGTGTGATCATTTAAAATCTTGAGTCAGATCATGCCATTCTCGTACGCAAATCATGCCTGTGGCTCCACCATGTTCAGAATGAAAGCCAGCATTTCAACAGGACTCCGTGAACCTGGGCCATCTCACCTCTAGAACCTCACGCCTACCTTGTTTCCCTCATTCCCTCTGCAGTAGCCACACTGCCTAGTTGTTAAATTCAATGGACAGTTTCAGTCTTTATCTGACGCCAACGGGAATAACCATTGAACATTACCACCTTAAAATTAACAAAAAGTATGAGATCAAGGAGGAAGTATTTCCAAATAAGATCCATTGTTTTCCTCTGAGGAACAGCCCCTGAAAAGAAAGTGTGCGAGTGTGGTAATCTCCCGCCCTTCATCACTGGGTTATGGTCACTAGTCAGATGTTTGTCAGACATCTGAGTAGAGTCTGCTATTCTTTCGGGGTCTTTTTCTCCTTCTCGGAAATGAACAGCTGGAGGTTGTGATTTATGAAGCCCATTTCTCTCTCCTGCTCATGGAAAGTCATGCGTGTGACTCTCATCAGACTTCCGATGCAGGCAGGATCAAGTTTGGGCAAGTTGCCTGTAGTTTTTACAAGAAAGACAGGTTCCGTGGGCCCTTGTAGTTGGAGAAGGCTCTCAGAATTCCCCTTTTCACCTGAATCCCCAGATGACCTCCAGGGCCGGGCAGTAGCACAGCGTTTAAAACCAGACTCCAGGCTCTGGGTAGATGCCTGGGTAGATGGCCCACTTCTACCACTGGCCTGTGTTACTCAACAATCTGTGCCTCAGTTTCCTAATCTGTAGAATTGAGATTATAGTCGTAGATTCTTATTTGTGTTAAAAAAGATAATCCACGTAAAGCATTTAGAAAAGAGCTTGGTGTCTAATAAGCACTCAGTGAACTTTAGCTGGTATTAGTATTAGAATTAAAATCAGAATTAGAGGTAAGATGAAAGTAGCATCAGTAATAGTATTAACATTATTTCTGGGCTGGCTTTAAGTCTAACAGTGAAACCCCATGTCTAATTATTAGGAGGGAGGTGAGGAAAGGAGATCCTATTAATGACAGTAAAGATGGGTAAGGCCAGAGCAGGTGACAGCTGTTTATGTAAAGAGTACACCTAGACGTACGTAACTCAGGATATACCTGCTTTTAAGTTACAGATAGATGTTCCACAGACATCACCTGTCTTCATGATCAAGAAGTTCCAATTACTTTGAAATACAGAATCTCAACTATAAACTTTCCAATGTCTCTTGAGTGCTATTCATGATCTACTCTGGTGAGTTACTTACCAACTGACGTTTAGAATAGAAAATATAGTTAGTTTTAAAGGCTGATGAAAAACCATTTCTACCTCGTTTCTAAAGGAGCTGAGGTTATGGGTAACCCTTTTAAAAATTATGTTTTCATAAATTATAACAAGTTGTTAGTCTTCTGTTATGTAAGGCATTGCTCTTCATGCAAATATGAATGCAAATTTTCCACTAAAGGTGTGGAAAAGTCTACAAAACAAGGGACTGTACTTACTAATTGGATGATCTGCCTGGTCCCTTGCAGAGCTGTTACCGTCTCTGTGACTCTAGGTGTAGAGCAATTACACAGCCACATCTTCAAGCTACTCCTGAATTGCTGTTGCTGGAGGGTGCCATGATCATGCTATGCAGAAAAAAATCATGGCTTGGCACCATGGAGGCTGGCTGTTGGTTTTCAACACATTCTAAGTAGACAGCAACTTACTTTTCCTTCAAAAGGAATTTAACATGACCCTGACACTGTCATAGTCACAGAGCACTGATTTCCCACTGAGATGATGAGGGAAATATGAAAATAAAGAAAAACACTTAATGGAATCGGTATGGAAGAACTAATTTCACGTAAGAAAGAAAAACTCACCTGTTAATCAAGGAGCCACAGAAGAATCCTACAAATCTCCTTTCTGTACACTGTTGACTATTTAAGCAAAAATACAATCACTTGAAAATTAAAATAACATTCTCCAAAATAACTGTTTGGTAGCAAGGAGATTACTACAATCATTGGTAATTTAGATGATTAAATGAGAATACTGCACATAAAAACTTATGGGGTATTTCATGTTCATGGATTTAGAGACTTAATGTTGTTAAGATGTCCACACTACCCAAAGCCATCTACACATTCAGTGCAATTGCTATCAAAATTCCAGTGACATTTTTCACAGATATAGAACAAACAATCCTAAAATTTGTATGGAACCATAAAAGACCTCGAATAGCCAAAGCAATCTTGAGAAAGAAGAACAAATCTGGTGGCATCATGCCCCCTGATTTCTAACTATATTACAAAGATATAGTAATCAGAACAGTATAGTATTGGCATAAAAACACACATGTCAATGGAACATGACAGCCCAGAAATAAACCCATGCATATATGGTCAATTAATTTACAACAAAGCAGTCAAGAATATATAATGGGTAAATGAGAGCTTCTTCCATAAATGGTGTTGGGAAAACTGGACATTAAAACATAATACCAAGAGAACTAAAAGATATAAAAAGAGCCAAATGGGAATTCAAGAGCTGAAAAAAACAGCAACTGAAATGAAAATTTAACTGGATGTGATAAACACCAGATTAGATGAAAAACTCATAAAGTAGAAGACACAGAAATAGAAATTATCCAAACAGAGACAAAGAAAAGAGACAGAAAAAAAACAAAACCCACCCAAACCTAGAGGCTCAGTAACCTGTGGGACAATGTAAAGCAATGTAACATGTCTGTAATTGGAGAGCCAAAACAGCAGGGGCAGAAAAAAGTTTGAGGAAATAATGGCCAAGATGTATTCCAAATCTGATAACTACTATAAATCTGCAGATTCAAGAAGCTTAAGAAACACTTAAGCTATATAAACTAAAAGCTTAACCAAGAATGATTTGTTGACTCTCCTGAAATAAAATTCTAGAAATAAAATTGCCATCTGGTTATCTCCTTTACTAAAGTGGCAATTTGGATATTATTTTTAAAATCATGAGAACAGGAGAATAGAATAAATGTGCTTATGTGAAGTACTGATTTCTTTTTTTGCTTGAGAATTTTAAAATGCTCTAAATCTGAAATAAAATTGAATTCTTTTTTTTTCGGTACGCGGGCCTCTCACTGTTGTGGCCTCTCCCGTTGCGGAGCACAGGCTCCGGACGCGCAGGCTCAGCGGCCATGGCTCACGGGCCTAGCCGCTCTGTGGCATGTGGGATCTTCCCGGACCAGGGCACGAACCCGCATCCCCTGCATCGGCAGGCGGACTCCCAACCACTGCGCCACCAGGGAAGCCCTGAATTCTTTCTTGATGGAAATGTTTAAGTTATTCACTACATACGTAGACCCATGAAGCTGTAGGATGTTAGCCATGCTTTTAAGGATGCATGTGCAGCACGTTGTGGAGGTCCCTGTGGTTCTTCAGTAAGATGTGCAGCTCCTCCAGGTGGATAATGCAGTGTTCACCCGTTACCTGTTGACATTCTTCCCAGATGGACTCAGCTGGAGCATTGCTCCTGATTTCACCTGAGCGAGATGCCAAAAATCTTAATTTAGGGCCCATTAGCGAGGACAGCAGCAGGTGTTTCTGTTGCTATCAGCCTAACAAGTTCCCACACGGGCCCCATTGACTCTTGATGTGTTTATGCAGGATGGCCCGGGGTGATGCATCACCACGTGATGGAGAAGGGGAAGGAATTTGTGCTGAGAAGCCGTAAATCAGACTAAGAGAAGGGAGATACTGTCTTGCTAATAATGAAGAGGAGAACTGGTATCAGCTTTCACATCACACAGTTGTTTTTTTACAGTGCCTGCACCATTTTATATTTCCACTAACTGTGTATAAGTGTTCCAGTTTCTCTACTTCCTCACCAACACTTACCTCTTGTCTTTTTTGATAATAACCATCTTAAAAGGTGTGAGGTGATACCTGATTATTGTTTTGATTTGCATGTCCCTGATTATTAGTGATGTTGAGCATCTCATATAGCTTTGGATTTGTATGTCTTCTTTGAATTATTTTAAAATCAGGTTTTTTTCTGTTTTTTGCTATTAAGTTGTAGGAGGGTTTTTTTTGTTTGTTTTTTTTGGCTGTGTTGGGTCTCCTTTGCTGCATGCAGGCTTTCTCTAGTTGTGGCGAGTGGGGGCTACTCTCTGTTGCCGTGCACGGACTTCTCATTGCGGTGGCTCCTCTTGTTGTGGAGCATGGGTTCTAGGCACGCAGGCTTCGGTAGTTGTGACATGGGCTTAGTTGCTCCGTGGCATGTGGGATCTTCCTGGACCAGGGATCGAACCTGTGAACCCCACATTGGCAGGCAGATTCTTATCCACTGTGCCACCAGGGAAGCCCCAAGTTGTAGGAGTTTTAAAAATACATTTTGGAGATTAACCCCTTATCAGATATATGGTTTGCAAATATGTTCCCCCATTCCATAGGTTACCTTTTCACTCTGGTGGTTGTTTCTTTGTTTTTTCTCTGCAGAAGCTTTTTAGTTTGACGTAGTCCCACTTGTCTGTTTTTCTTTTGTTGCCTGTGCTTTTGGTGTCATAGCAAGAAGTCATTGCTAGATCAATGTTATGAAGCTTTCTCCCTGTGTTTTCTTCTAGGAGTTTTATACTTTCAAGTCTTAAATCCATTTTGAGTTCGTTTGTGTATGGTGTAAGGAAAGTGTCCAGTTCCTTTTTTTTTGCTCTTGGGTATCCTGTTTTTCCAACACTATTTGTCGGAGAAACCATCCTTTCCCCATTGTGTAGTCTTGACACACTTGTTGAAGATCATTTAACCATATACACTGGATTTATTTTTGTGTTCCCTATTCTGTTCCATTGGTCTATATGTCTGTTTTAATGCCAGTACTGTACTGTTTTGAATACTGTAGCTCTGTAATATATTTTGAAAACAGGAAGTGTGAGACCTCCAGGTTTGTTCTTTCTAGATGTTGTTTTTGCCTATTCAGAGTCCTCTGTGGTTCCATATGAATTGTAGAATTGTTTTTTCTATTTCTGTAAAAAAATTCCATTGTGATTTTGATAAGAAAATCTGTGGATCACCTTAAGTAGTAATTTTAACAATATAAAGTATTTCAGTTCATGAACACAGGATGTCTTTCATTTATATGTCTCTTCCTTAATTTCTTTCAGTAATGTTTTATAGGTTTCAGTGTGCAAGTCATTCACCTCCTTCGTTAAGTTTATTCCTAAGTATTTTATTCTTTTTCATGTTATTGTAAATGGGACTGCTTTCTTAATTTTCTTGTCAGATTATTTGTTGTTTGTCTATAGGGTTGCAATTGATTTCCGCATGTTGATTTTGTATTCTGCAACTTTACTGAATTGTTTATTAATTCTAACCATTTTTTGCTGGAGTCTTTAGGGTTTTCTACATATAAGATTATGCCATCTGTAAACAGACATTATTTTACTTTTTGTTCAATTCGAATGTCTTTTATTTCTTTTTCTTGCATAATTCCTCCAGCTAGGACTTCCAGTACTATGTTAAATAAAAGTAGAGAGAGTGGGCACACTTTTCTTCTTACTAATCTTAGAGGAAAAGCTTTGTTTTTCCACCATTGAGTATGATGTTAGCTGTGCACTTGTCATATATGGTCTTTATTATGTTAAGGTAGTTTCCTTCTATTCCTAGTTTGTTGAGTGTTTTTATCATGAAAGGGTGTTGATTTTTGTCAGATACATTTCTGCATCTATTGGGATGGTCATGAGAGTTTTATCCTTTGTTCTGTTAATGTGGTATATCAGATTGATTGATTTTTGTGTGTTGAACATCCTTGCATCCTAGGAATAATTCCCATTTGTATGATTCTTTCAATGTGTTGTTTAATTTGGTTTGCTAATACCAATACTTTGTTGAGAATTTTTTGCATCTATACTTATCTATTATACCTATAGTTTTTTTCCTTTTCATGTCCTTTTCTCTCTGTGGTATCAGGGTGATTTTGGCTTCATAAAATTTGGAAGTGTTCCCTGCTCTTCAGTTTTTTGGAGGAATTTGATGTTAATTCTTCCTCAGATGATTTGGTAGAATTCATCAGTGAAGCCATCTGGCTCTGGGCTTTTCTTTGTTCAGAGACTTTTGATTATTGATTCAATCTCCTTACTAGTTATAGGTCTGTATACATTTTCTGTTTCTTTATGATTCAGTCTCGGTAGGTTGTAGCTCTAGAAATTTGTCCATTTCTTCTAGGTTATCCAATTTGTTGGATAATTTTTGTATAATTTTCCAAAGGGGTCTCATAATCTTTTAATTTCTGTGGCATTGGTTGTAATGTCTCCTCTTTCATTTCTGATTTTTTAGAGTCTTCTTTTTTCTGATTTAATCTAGTTAAAGGTTTGTCAATTTTGTTGATCTCTGCAGAAAGAATTTGATTTTTTCTGTTGTTTTCTATTCTCTATTTCATTGATTTCTGCTCTAATCTTACTTCCCTCTTTCTCTTAACGTTGGCCTTAGTTTGTGCTTCTTAGTTCCTTGAGGTTTAGTTCGTTTGTTTATTTTAGATCTTCTTTTTTACTGTATGACTTATTTTTATAAATTTCCCTGTTAGTACTGCTTTTGCTGCATTCCATAGTTTTAGTACGTTATAGTTTTGTTTTCATTTGTCTCAAGATATTTTCTAATTTATCTTTTTATTAATTTTTTGACCCATTTGTTGTTCAAAAGATTGTTATTTAGTTTCCACTTATTTGCGAATTTTACATTTTTCTTTCAGCCATTAATTTCTATTTTCATTCCATTGGGGTCAGAAAAGATACTCGATATGATTTCAATGTTCTTAAATTTGTTAGACTTGATTTGTGGCCTAATATTTGGTTGAGATTGAAGAATGTTCCATCCATGTGCGCTTGAGAAGAATGTGTACTTTGCTGCTGTTGGGTGGAATGTTCTGCATATGTCCATTAGGTTCATTTGGTTTATAATGTTGTTTAAGTCCTCTGTTTCCATATTGATATTCTGTCTGGATAGTCTCTCCATTATTGAAAGTGGGTTATTTAAATTTTCTACTATTATTGTCTTACTCTCTTTCACCCTTCATTTTTATTTATGTGTGTCCTGATTTTGGATGCATGTATTCATAATTGTTTTATCTTTCAGGTGTATTGACCCATGTATCACCACATATTGTCCTTCTTTGTCTCTAGTGACAGTTTTTTTTGTTTGTTTGTTATTTTTAATTTTTCGGCTGCATCAGGTTTTAGTTGCAGCACACGGGATCTTCGTTGCGGCACAGGGGCTTCTCTGTAGTTGTGGCGTGTGGGTTTTCTCTCTCTAGTTGCGGTGTGTGGGCTCCAGGGCACATTGACTCTCTAGTTGAGGCACGTGGGCTCAGTGGTTGTGGCACGTGGGCTTAGTTGCCCTACGGCATGTGCGATCTTAGTTCCCAGGCCAGAAATTGAACCCACCTCCCCTGCATTGGAAGGTGGATTCTTTACCACTGGACCACCTTTCCTTTTGATTACCATTTGTATGAAATGTCTTTTTCTATCCTTTCACTTTTAACCTATGTATGTCCTTAAATCTAAACTGAGTCTCTTGTAAACAGCTTATAGTTGGATCTTGTTTTTTTAATCCATTTAGCCACTCTTTTGATTTGGAAGTTTAATCCATTTACATTTGAAGTAATTATTGATAGGGAGGGACTTACTATTACCATTCTGTTAATTGGTTCCTGTCTGTCTTACAGCTTTTTTGTCCATCTTTTCCTCTTTTCTTGCCTTCCTTCTTGATTCTTTGATTTTTTTTTGTAGTGACATGCTTTGATTTCTTTTTTATTTTCTTTTTTGTATCTTCTATAGATATATTTTTGTGATCACAATGGGACTTATTGTAAAACATCTTATAATAATCTATTTTAAGCTGATGACAACTTAACATCAATCATGTACATATACTCTCCACTTTTACTTCTCCCTCTCTCCACACTTTGTTATTGATGTCACAGATTACATCTTTTTGTATTGTGAATTCATTAGAATATTTTTATAGTTATAGTTTTTTTATACTTTTATCTTCTGCATCAGAATTAAAAAAGATTTATGCACCACAGTTAACAGTGTTCCAGTATTTCATATTTGTCTATATAGTTACCTTTACCAGTGAGTTTTATACTCTCATGTGCTTTTATGTTGCTGTTTAGCATCCTTACATTTCAACTTGAAGGACCTGCCCCTTAGCATTTCTTATAAGGCAGGTCTGTTGGTGAAGAACTCCTCAGCACTTTTTTTTTTTTTTTTTTTGCGGTACGCGGGCCTCTCACTGTTGTGGCCTCTCCCGTTGCAGAGCACAGGCTCCGGACACACAGGCTCAGCGGCCATGGCTCATGGGCCCAGCCACTCCGTGGCATGTGGGATCTTCCCGGACCGAGGCACGAACCTGTGTCCGCTGCATCGGCAGGCGGACTCTCAACCACTGCACCACCATGGAAGCCCTCCTCAGCACTTTTTATCTGGGGAAGTCTTTAATTCTCCTTCATTTTGAAGGATATTATTGTATTTCTCAGCTCCAGAATTTCTGTTTGGTTCTTTTTTTAAAAAAAATATTTTCTGTCTCTGTTGATATTCTTGATTTATTCATGCATCATTTTCCTGAGCTAATAGAGTATCGTTATGATAATTATTTTGATTTCTTTGTTAGGTAATTTATATACCTCTGTTTCTTTAGAATCGGTTTCTGGAATTTTATTTTGTCCTTTTTTGGGGCTGTGTTTTCCTGTTTTTTTCATGTGTCTTATAAATTCGTGTTGGAATCTGCACATTTGAAAAACCAGCCAATCTCTCCCAGTCCTGTAAATTGGCTTCATGCAGGTGAAGACACTCACCAAACAGCCCAACTACAGATTTTAGGTGTATCTCAAACATTTTTGGGGAGGATGTAACTTCTCTTGGCCTGTGCATGCATTTTCTCAAGTAGAGGGGCGTGGCCAGTTTCTTTTTCAGGAGTCTGTCGTCTCTTGCTGCATCTGGTGTCTGTGTGTGATGCTCTAAGTTCTCTGGTTCTACAGCGGTAATCAGCTAACTCTCTCCTGTTCTCAGTGGCCACCAGGCATCTAAAGTATACCGCTTCCCATCAGTGTCCCAAGGCAGGAAAGACAGAATCCAGTCCCCAGGCTGCCATTAGAAAAGCTGGAACACTGGACACGTGTTCCAGTTCCTCCCTCCCCTCTGAGGGAGAAGCTTTGAGCTGTACATCCTCTCCCACTCACGCGAGCTGCGCCAGCAAGACGCTCTCATTTCTCTGTGCTTTCAGTGGCTCACAGACCTCCAAACTGTGCTGGCTCCATCAACGCTCCAAAGAGGTGAGACAGAAGCTCTGCCCTGGGAAGCCCTCTGAGGAACCAGAACGCTGAATTGCTTGCACGTGCTGAGGGAGAAGCACGGAGCACGGTGTTTTCTCCCAGGGCTGCGCTATGCCAGTGGGGGTGGGGCCGAAGCAGGTAAAGTAAAATTGATCTTCTAACCCATTTCAGTGCAGCCCTCTTAGCTTTCTGCTCCCCCAGGATACTGCAACTTCTTACGTGGATTTTGGGGTCATCTGAATGCCAATTTTTTTGTCCGCCTATCACTGTTAAATCCATTTTTCTGTGGGGAAGTAGGGCTGGGACTTCCTATCCACCATGCTGCTGACCCCACTCCCTAAGTTATTTTATTGCAAGGGAATTCTTCTGTTAGTTTCCTAAGCAACGTTGTATCTTTTCACATGTATGTGTAGAGTAGATATCCACTGTTTGAGCTGCCCCGAATCAGGCTTCTGTGAAAATCACCATCCCCCTCTCCACCCATCTTTTTCTCACAGAAGTTTCCTTTTTTTTTTTTTTTTTTTTACACGATCACTATTAATGAAGCCATGTGAAGTTCTTCACCCAAACTGCATCCATGAGCGTATTTCCTGGTAATTTTCAGACTTGGGACCAGAGAGACTGTGAGGGAAATGTCTACCAGGTGATTGAGGTCATAAGACGTACGACTTTGGGGTTCTCAGAGCTCCTGTTTTCACCATGTAGAGAAAACCATCCTGCAGTAAGAACAGCATGAGGTCGGCACGCTGGGGGAAGCAGACAGGAGAGACAGCCCGTTCTGGTGGTGCTCTGTGCCCTTGGCCTCTTTTTCTGTGTCCTGCATGCATCCCTGCTCTTGGTGTCCATGAAAACTTTCTTAGTTAAATAAAAAAAGGTTCTGAAGAACCTAGGGGCAGGACAGGAATAAAGACGCAGATGTAGAGAATGGACTTGAGGATATGGAGAGGGGGAAGCTGGGACGAAGTGAGAGAGTGGCATGGACATATATACACTACCAAATGTAAAATAGATAGCTAGTGGGAAGCAGCCGCATAGCACAGGGAGATCAGCTCGGTGCTTTGTGACCACCTAGAGGGGTGGGATAGGGAGGGTGGGAGGCAGATGCAAGAGGGAGGGGATATGGGGTTATATGTATATGTATAACTGATTCACTTTGTTATAAAGCAGAAACTAACACACCATTGTAAAGCAATTATATTCCAATAAAGATGTTTAAAAAAAAATTAGTGAAAGCAGGGCTTTTATTTGCAACCCAAACAGCCTTAATTAATGCAGGATTCAAGGCTCCTAGAAAAAATATCCCATATACCAAGATTAATTTGAGCCTCATGATTTTAAGTGTTATATCACATTGCTATGGGATCTTAATCTACATTGTTTATTTTCTTCTCTTTTTTTACTCAGTAGGTACAGTCAAATAAACTATTTAACTTTTTGTTTGTTTTTTGCATCTGCCTTAATAGAGTAAACACTGAACCGTTCTATAGCAGGCTATCAAAAAGTTGTCTGGGGTTGTAGTGTTAAAATAGGTATTTGACAGAGATGGGTGTGCATATACCCACCAAAGAAGCATAGTGTGGCATGTGTCTGTAAAGCCACACCCTTCATGTCCTTCTGTCTTCCTCCCAACCTGTGCTTTTGCCAAATAAATATCCGTCCTTATAAAGATTGTGCCTATAATCCTTTCTTTTCCTCCTTAATAATTTTCTGTTTCTCTAAGAGATCACGCTAAGGCCGTTTTTGATGTGTGAGCTGTCCTTCCCGAAGATGCATTAGTCTATCTATGGCTCTGAAAGTAACTATAATGACTTTTAATCTTTATCATCTTGTCTCCTGGATGGTTTCCAAACGGTTCTAGGATATGCTGCAGACAACACATCTATTTCATGGAACGATGCTGTTCATAATGGCGCTGAGGCAAGGGCTCTTCGGCTGTCTAACCTGCTTACCAGAACGTTAGGCGAGACTGTTTGGCTCAGGAAGAATGAGGCTGCACGTTTCAGCCTGAGGAGGGACATGCTGTTGTGAGACAGGCAGTTCACTATTCTTTTCTGAGCAGAGTACCGAAAGGATGCTTTCCTTTTGTATTGCCAGATGTTTAATCGTATCATCGCGATAACATTTTTAGAACACAGTTACACAGGCAGCATCCTCAAGAATAAATAAAATTATAATCTTCACTGAATTTTCAAGAAGTTTATGGAAATTAAAAAAAAATACAGAGCAATCTATGTCCCAACTTCTTATAATAAGAAACTGCTCTAAACTTGGTGAAATCATAGTCATTTTTAGAGCTTGAAGGGACTTTGAGATCACCTGATCATAAGACTACATGGAGATAGTTTAGAAGGAAAATTACAAGCACACAGCAGGGAGACGCAGTGTAGCTCAGAATGTCGGGAGGACATTTGGAGAAAGAAACTTTAAGTCCCGCAGGATCAGAGAGGGGACAGCGGGAGTGGATGACTGAGGGCAAAGTGAGCGTTCTGGCTGTTGTGAGAAGATGTGTGTGTTCAAGAAACTGAACGATGTCAAGGTTGGTTATCCCCAAGAACTGTGTAACCCTGCGTCAAATTATTTAATTTCTGTAAGCCTCAGGTCCTTCCTTTTATTTATTATTATTTTTAATTTTTATTAATTTTTATTTTTTTTACATCTTTATTGGAGTATAATTGCTTTACAATGGTGTGTTAGTTTCTGCTTCATAACAAAGTGAATCAGTTAAACATATACATATGTTCCCATATCTCTTCCCTCTTGCGTCTCCCTCCCCCCCACCCTCCCTATCCCACCCCTCCAGGCGGTCACAAAGCACCGAGCTGATCTCCCTGTGCTATGCGGCTGCTTCCCACTAGCTATCTATCTTACGTTTGGTAGTGTATATATGTCCATGTCTCTCTTTCACTTTGTCACAGCTTCCCCTTCCCCCTCCCCATATCCTCAAGTCCATTCTCTAGTAGGTCTGTGTTCCTTTTAAAAATTGAGATAATAATAGTACCTATGTCCTGGAATTGTCAGGATTAATTAGAGTGCTATAAATAAAGCCTTTGTCACAGTGCCTTGCACATAATGTTTCACTAAAGAGTAGCTTTGATGAGAAAAAATGGAAAGATTTTAAGTAGAGAATGACATGATTAGATTTTTAATATTTTCATTTTTTTAATTGGAGTGTCGTTGATTTACAATGTTGTGTTAGTTTCAGGTTTACAGCAAAGTGATTCAGTATATATACTGAATAATTACACACACACACACACACGTAATTCTTTTTTAGATTTTTCTCCATTATAGGTTATTGCAAGACACTGAATATGGTTCCCTGTGCTCTACAGTAGGATCTTGCTGTTTGTCTGTTTTACATATAGTAGTGTGTATATCTTATTCTATATCAAAACTCCTGGAAGGAGTTGTCTGCATTTTCTATCACAGTTTCCTCTTCTTCCAATCTCTTCTGAATCTGTACTAATCAGGTTTCAGTCCCCGTCACTCCATGAAAACTGTGTGCGATAGCGTCACGAACAGCCTCTACATTGTTAGATCTAATGATCAGATGTGAATCAGAGGTTATTCCATGTTTTTCCCTATGCATACCCAGAATTTCGCAGCCCTTTTTCTCCAGGAGACCATACGCTGTGCTTCCCATACTGTCCTAGTCATAAATCCAGTGCCCACGTGTGAGCTCTCACTTCTGTCCTATTGGTCTGTCTGTCTCTGCACCCAATACCATACTGCTTCACCACCGTCGTTTAGAAATAAATCTTGATGTCCATTAGAGCAAGTCATTCCACCCTGTTCTTCTCTTTTGGCTACTCTTGGTCCTTCACGTTACCATGTAGATTTTAGAACCAGCTGCCAGTTTCACAAAGGAACCTATTGGAGTTTGAGTGATAATTCATTGAATCTGTAAATCAATTTGGGGAGAATGAACATCTTGACAATGTTGCTTCTTCCAATCTATGAACATGGCATGTCCTTTATTCTTTTTTTTTTAAAATAAATTTATTTATTTATGGCTGCATTGAGTCTTCGTTGCTGCACGTGCTCTTTCTCTAGTTGCGGTGAACAGGGGCTACTCTTCGTTGCGGTGCGCAGGCTTCTCATTGCGGTGGCTTCTCTTGTTGCGGAGCACGGGCTCTAGGGTTAGCGGGCTTCAGTAGTTGCGGCACGCGGGCTCAGTAGTTGCGGCTAACGGGCTTTAGAGTGCAGGCTCAGTAGTTGTGGTACACAGGCTTAGCTGCTCCGCGGCATGTGGGATATTCCTGGAACAGGGCTCGAACCTGTGTCCCCTACATTGGCGGGTGGATTCTTAACCACTGAGCCACCAGGGAAGTCCTCGCGTGTCCTTTATTCTTTTCCTTCATTCTTTATTTCTTTCAGTGTTTTACAGTTTTCTATGTAGAAATTTTGCACATTTCATTAGGTTTGTTTAAAATTATTTTTTTAAATAAAAAATTCCCTTTGTTTTGATATGGAGAAAGAGGTTTAGTCTCATGTATTAGCCTTATATAAAATAACATTACTAAACTCAAATATTAATTTTAATGTTTATTTGTAGATTATTTTTTATTTTTATGTGCATAATCATGTTACCTACACAAAATGTTGATCACATTCCTGCATTTCTAATCAATGCTCCTGATTTCTTTTTCTTGTTTTACTGCTCTGGCTACGATCTCCAATACTGTGGTGAATGGAAGGGGAGACTGAGCATCCAAGATGGTTTCCCAGTCTTAAATAGAAGTGTTCAGCATTTCACCATGGTGTGTAATGTTTTTACAGCTATTGTCTTTTAGACTAAAGGAACTTCCTTCTATTTCTAGTTGCTAAGATTTAAAATTATCAGATGATGTTGAATTTTTTTCAAATATTTTTCTGCATAGATTGAGATAATTCTATGCGTTTTTCCTTTATTCTAATTTATTCTATTTAATTTTCTCCTTTATGAATTACATTGGTTGATTTTTTTCTGATGGTAAGCCAACTTTGTGTGTCTAGAATATGTTCAGCTGGGTCACTCATGTTATCCCTTTATATGTAACTGGATTTGGTTGGCAGGTATTTTGTTTAAGAGTGTTGCATCTATGTTCGTACAAGAGATGGGCTAATTTTTTTCTTGGAATGTCCTGTTCAAGTTTTTTAATCAAGGTTATGCAGCTCTCATAAAATGAGCTGGAAGGTGGCTGTTCATTGCCCGTTCTCTGAAAGGGTTTGTGTAGAATTAGCACTAACGTCTCCCTAAATGTTGGGTAGATTCCATTACTGATCTATGTGCACTGCTCCGACCTCAGTGTGCTCTCTACCGCAGCATACTTGGAGGAACTGAGATTCCGGTAAAGGGCTCTTACTACAGAAAACGCAACCTGCTCTTGCCTCCACCTCTGCCCCTAGAAAATGAGTCCTTGACTAATTGAATTACCTTGTTGCCTTCCTCTTAAAATAAACTTATATTGGTATTTATTTGGTGCTGACCATGTGTCAGGTGCTCTCCTAAGAATTTTATCCACATTATCTCACTTAATCCTCTAACAAAACGATGAGAGCCCTAGTTCGCTGATGGGAAGCCTGAGGCACGGAGAGGTGAAATACCTCCTGAGGACCAAGTTGGAGAGAGGAGGATTCTACCCCAGAGCCTGGCTCTGGAACTCATTCCACATCCCCTGGCTTGATGCTCCTTGCTGTGCGTTTGGACCACTGCTCTTTCTACTGTATTGAATTGACTCCTTTGCTCATATATTTCCCATTTTTCTCCATTTCTAGTAATGCCCTCACAGTCAAATTTTCCTTGATTAATGCTTTGTCCAAATTCTGTGTTTTGATATATGGTGTTTTATTCTCACTCATTTCTGAATAGCCTTTAATTTTAAGTTTTTCTTTATCCTGAGCCATTTAGAAGAGCGATTTAACATTTCTGAGTGGAAAGTTCTTTGGGGCTAGCCTTTGGTTGTTCACTGTCTGGTTTTGTGACATTGTAATCAGAACTTGGGCTGTGTAATTTCTGCTTTGGGACTTTCTAAAAGAATTTTTTGGTAACCTAACATCTGGCTAATTACTGCAACTGTGCCATGGTGTTTGAAAAGAATGCATAGTTTCAGTTTGTTTGCTACACAATTATATATATATAAGTATATATATATATCTCATACCAAGCTGGATGTGTGTGATATTCAGATTCTTTATACCATTATTTTTTTCAGCGTGACTTGCCAGTAGTTCTGGTTTTGACAGTTTCTCTTTGTATTTTTTGAAAATATTTTCTTTATATATTTCAAAGCGATGCTGTTCAGTCCTTAAGTTTTTTGACCTTTCGATGAAGGTACCTTTATCAATATAAAGCATTTGCCCTCATCACACTCAATACTTTGACCCTGTCCTCAGTTTTGTCAAATATACATTTCTCGAAGTCAGTTTTCATTTTTATAGCAATTACCTGGCCGGTGTTTTCTCATCTCTTTATTTTCAAATTTCCATGTCTTAAACACATCTGCATTGGCTCTGTCATGGTCCCCATCTTACTTGGGCTTTGTCCTCTCTGGTTATGGTGGAGTCCTGTATGGATCCACAGTGACTAGAGATCAGTGAAGTCTTGGGAAGGTGCATTTCCTCTTTTCAAGCTGTAGGTTATAATTTAGGAAAACCTGTCTGTTGTGTGTTCATCTCAGCCTGTACTTTCAGTGGGACTTGCTCTTATTGCACAGAGGTCTTCCAGAATGTTTTAGAACATAAATCATTTTCTAAAGCCTTTCCCTGACTCCTGCAGGAAAGTAAGTCCATAGTTTGGCAGCACCTCAAGGTCTCCTAAGTTGTGTTTTCTTTCACTTATGTCTCCGTATTTTTTCCATCATTTCCATGCTATGTTTTACTAGGTATTAACTTTCAAGCATGGACAGATCTATTCCGCTGAAGTCTTCACGGCTGCATTCCATGTGCGCTTGGGGACTTGCTGGAATCTTCTCTTCCCTCTGCTCCTTGTCGACAGATCATGTGGTGCACAGCCCTGGTTTTCTCCTTCTTTACCTCCCAGGAGTCATCAGAAATTATTAGAAGAGAAATGAATAATCATAGAATTCATTATCGTTCCTCTGATAATACTTGGTACAACCCTCTGTTATAGCACCTACACTCTGCGTGTTACGGGGTTTTTGCTTCGGTGCCGTCCACTAAATTGGAGGTCCTAGAGAGCAGGACCTGTGCCGCATCACCTTTGTGCCCTGGTGTGTGGCATAGTGCCTGGCACAGAAGCATTCAGTAAACTGGATGCATGAGGTACATGAAAGTAGACCAATGCATTCGTAGACACTTAAGGTAGAAGGCCACCAGAGAGTAAATATGAAGATCCGGGTGTCTTTGCTTCTACCCTCGGCCCCTGATAATCTATTCTTCACGTAACAGCCAGAATGATTCTTTTAAAACTTAAGCCCGACCCTGTCACTTCTTTGCTCAAAATATGGTTCCTAGGTGGTTCCTATCTCACTCCAGGTAAAATGTAAGTTCTTAACTTGGCCAACTGTGCCCAGCACGAATATAAATGTATAGTAAAGAACTCATGTAACTCAATAGCAAAAAACCCAAACAATCCAGTCAAAAATGGGCAGGGTATCCGAATAGACATTTTTCCAAAGAGGACATACAGGTGGCCAACGGGTACATGAAAAGGTGTTCAGCATCACTAATCATAAGGAAATGCAAATCAAAACCACTATGAGATATCACCCCACACCTGTTAGAATGGCTGTTATCAAAAAGACAAGAGATAACAAGTGTTGGTGAGGGTGTGGAGAAGAGGGAGCCTTTGTGCACTGCTGGTGGGAATGCAAATTGGTGCAGCCACTGTGGAAGGTAGTGTGGAGGTTCCTCAGAAATTTAAAAATAGAGCTATCAGCAATCACACTTCTGGGTATTTTTCTGAAGAAAAAGAAAATATTAACTCAGAAAGGTATATGCACCCTCAAGTTCAAATTCAGTATTATTTACAATAGCCAAGTTATGGTAACAACCTACACGTCCATTGACGGATAAATGGATAAAGAGAAGATGGCATATTTATACAATGGAATATTACTGAGCCATAAAAAAAGAAATCACAAAAAGTCTTGTCATTTTTGACAACACGGATGGACATTGAGGGCATTATGCTAAATGAAATATGTCACACAGAGAAAGATAAATACCGTACGATTTCACATATTTGGAACAGGAAAAAAAAAGACAGCTCACAGATACAGAGAACAGAAGAGAGCAGGTTGGTTTGTGGTGGCCAGAGAAGGGGCTAGGGGTGGATGAAGTGGGTGAAGGGGTCAGACGGTGCAGACTTCCAGTTATTAAATAGTCATGGAGATGTAAAGTACAGCATCGTGGCCATAGTTAACAGTACTGTGTTGCAGGTTTGAAAATTGCTAAGAGAGCAGACCTTAAAAGCTTTTAATCACAAGAAAACAAATAACTGTGCATGATGAGAGATGTTAACTAGACTTACAGCACGTACAAATATCAAGCCATTATATTGTTCACCTGAAACTAATATGTTGTTGTGTGTCAGTCATACCTCAGTAAAAAGATGATTGCATTCTGCTTCAGCACGCTCTGTTCCGTTATTTAAAAAAATATTCTAGTTAAATCTTTAGTTTCCAAACACTTTCTTAATATTTCTAGACGTTTAAAACCTTGTTTATGTTTTAAATATCGAATCATCTAGAATTTAATTTTGAATATGATACGTAATAAGTGGTCATCATTCTTCCCCAGATAGACAGTCATTTCTGGCAACATAATGGGATTTACAAAATGTGTTTTCTGCACGTATCTATTTTCTCATTTATTCTTTATGCTGAAACAGACCCTACAAATTTATTTTGTAACAATTTCGTGCGGTCATCAGGTAGTCTGTTATTACGTATTCACTGCTTTTTAAAATGACTAAAAATGATATGTGTTACTTATTTCTAACACATCCATGAATGTTTTATTCAAAAATACATTCTAGTGTTAACATAATCGGGTTTGAATTTCGACTCTACCCCTCCCTACCTGTGCAACCTCTGCAAGTTACTTAACCTCTCTTTACTCAGTATATTCACTTGTAAGAAGTGTTTTACATGAATAATATTTGTTTTGAAGGGTTGCAGCGAGGTTTAAATGCGAGAAGCAGATAAAGCACTTAGCACAGAGCTCAAATCTTATTTATCGGTAGTCGTGGCATTATAATTTTTTGCAATAGTAATCGAAATGTTAATTTAATTAAAATATCCCAGTGCCTGGGCTGTTCGCCACAGTTCCCATTCAGCATCAACAGGAGGCAGATGACACGGTGTAGTTCTCAGCTGGACCTTGTGAAAGATCTACAGGCAACAGCCTTGTAATAAGTGTTGGCGCAGTGCTATCAATAGGGTCTGAAGCTTGAAATACTCGGTAGTACATGCAGCCGTTATTGCTAACACAGTCGTAGCAGATGCACTTTATTGGTATGTATATATGCAGATACCAGCCATCCTTTGGTCCATTTCTTTGAAATTCATTTTGTACTTTGGTGAGAGATTTGAGCTTTGAATGTTCAGACATGAAGTGAAGTTTAAGAGTTCATAGACAGGATGACATTATCGCTGAGGAGGTTACTTTGCAAAAGCCACCAGTTTCCCATGTTAAAAGAAAGATACTAACTTTAATGGGTTAAGTTATACATGTATATCTAGATATCTGTCTATGTATTCATATACAAATATTCATATGCATGGGTAATTTTGAGGACTTAGTGATATTTTGAGAACATGAAGGTTTTCATGGTGGTAAAACCCAATCAAATAATTTCTGAAAGAGTAGTATTTCGGACATTTAAGTCTCTCCCCACGTGTTTCCTAATATTTTACAAGCCCTATTGACTTTTTCATGACTTACCCTCGATCAACGTATAATTTATTTTTCTCTTGCCGTTTCATAGAGTTAGCGTTATCTACAATGAAAGCCCTGGTTTAATTAGTCCGTGTTTAGTATGATTTTTCACTGGAAGCCAATGACCTAAAAGACTCTAGCAAGTTTTTAATTATTTTTTTGTGTTGTTTTGTTTTATTTTGTTTTTGAAGATACTCTGGTGATGATAATCCCTTACACTTTCAGTATTTTAATTACTTTTTTGGCTTCTCTCTTCCAGGAAGTTAAAAGAATAGCATGATAGAAAAAAGTTTCTCTTAACCCAAATTTTTAAAACAATAACCTTTAGATAATTAAAATTCTAAAGTCTTTTAAGAGACATTGTAATTGATGTCTAAAGGTTTTTTAAGCAGATGACTTATTTGCATTATGATAATTCTTTGGGGGCAATATTTCTTATTATTTAAGGCCATTCATTCATTGTTTACTGTCCTGAACCAGTAAACTGTGTACCTAGGTTACACAGATTTCGTCCTGCATTTAAGTTTCTTTTCCACAGCTGTAGTTTATTGTAATGTCCATGACTTTCACAGAGCATGTGTCCTTTGGACCGTGCTAAGTTTTAAGTCCCTCTGAAACATGCAGGTGGAGACGCCAAATGGAAATCAGGACATAGGTCTGGAACTCAGCAGCCTAGTCTCACTCATTCTCAAACGGGAATTGTCTGCTGGTAGGGGAATGTGTTATTTTCTTATTGCTCCTGTTATAAATTACCACAAATGTATTTGGCTTAAAGCAGTGCATATTTATCATCTTACAGTTCTGGAAGTCAGCAGTCTGAAATGTTTCCCCAAGCTGACGTCGACGTGTCAGCAGGCCTGTGTTCCTTCTGGAGCCTCCAGAAGTATCCATCTCCGAGTCTGTTCCAGCTTCTAGAGGCTGCCTGCCCTCCTCAGCTCAGCGACCCCTCCATCTTCACACCGTCCAGGTAGGAGCTGCAACTCTCTCTCTCTGATCAACACCCGTGCTTCCGTCATTGCGTCACGTTCTCTGATTCTGACCCAGATAATTTCAGATAATCGCCCCATCTTGAGATCCTTAACCATATCTGCAAAGTCCCTTTTGCCATGTAAAGTAATGTATAGCCTTACACGGTTGTGAACATCTTTGGGGGTCTTTATTGGGTCCAGCACAGGGAATTTGAAGCCATGAGAGAGATGAGATCTCTTAGGGATAATGTAGACAGGATGGAGAGAAGAGGACTTGGAAGTAGGAATGCAGAATTGAAGAGATTCGAGATCTGTCTTGGCATCATAATGAACATGACATAGACACACAAAATGCATGGCATGTATACACTCAGAATACAGTAGAATTTATGAGCTTAGATCACGGGGGGGGCGCTATTCTGGTGCGTACTGTACTTTTCTGTTTCTCACTGGGGAATCCCTAGCCCACCAGTTTTACACACAGCTAAGTAGAATTATTATTTCTACAAAGGACTCTTGTAAAGAGACTGAAGAAGATCTAGACAATTTCACTGGAAAACACCTTTTTTTCCAAATTTTCTTTTTCTTTCAGTCATAACCTGATTTTAGTATGAATTTGTATTTTTTAAAAAATCATGGATGCAGTGGCATTCTGCTACAGTCACTTGCAAATATACCTAAATGATTGTTTAGTTTGACTTCATGCCAGAAGGTGGATATGTGTGAAACAGAATTCTTTTATAATTGATATTAACATCCACAGTCCCTTATCCAGAATCCTTGAGAATAGAAGTTCTTTTTTTAACTGATGGAAATATTATGTTTTTTTGAATCAAATGAATCAATATATCTGCAGAGAGTTTGAATGTATGATGCAAAATATATGATTATCCTCACTGAGTAGAGGGTATATGAAGACTATTTTATTCTTTAACATCTTTATTGGAGTATAATTGCTTTACAGTGGTGTGTTAGTTTCTGCTTTATAACAAAGTGAATCAGTTATACATATGTCCCCGTATCTCTTCCCTCTTGTGTCTCCCTCCCTCCCACCCTCCCTATCCCACCCCTCTAGGTGGTCACAAAGCACCGAGTTGATCTCCCTGTGCTATGCGGCTGCTTCCCAGTAGCTATCTATTTTGCATTTGGTAGTGTATATATATCCATGCCACTCTCTCACTTTGTCACAGCTCACCCTTCCCCCTCCCTGTGTCCTCAAGTCCATTCTCTAGTAGGTCTGTGTCTTTATTCCCGTCTTGCCCCTAGGTTCATGATCCTTTTTTTTTTTTTTTTAGATTCCATATATATGTGTTAGCATACGGTATTTATTTTTCTCTTTCTGACTTACTTCACTCTGTATGACAGACTCTAGGTCCATCTACCTCACTACAAATAACTCAATTTCGTTTCTTTTTATGGCTGAGTAATATTCCATTGTATATATGTGCCACATCTTTTTAACATCTTTATTGGAGTATAATTGCTTTACAATGGTGTGTTAGTTTCTGCTTTATAACAAAGTGAATCAGTTATAGCACAGGGAGATCAGCTAGGTGGTTTGTGACCACCTAGAGGGGTGGGATAGGGAGGGTGGGAGGGAGACGCAAGAGGGAAGAGATATGGGACCATGTGTATATGTATAACTGATTCACTTTGTTATAAAGCAGAAAATGAAGACTATTTTAAAAAACACACGGACAGGAAGGAGAAAAGAGGACCCAGGAAGTGAGGAGTACAGAACTGAGTTGATCTGAGATATATTTAGGCATTAATGATGAACAGGGCACATACACACAACACACACACAGCACACAAACACATTCAGAATACAGAGAATTATTATTTTTAAAAATTTATTTATTTAATTTATTTAATTTTGGCTGCGTTGGGTCTTTGTTGCTGCAAGCGGGCTTTCTCTAGTTGCGGCGAGCGGGGACTACTCTTTGTTGTGGTGTGCAGGCTTCTCATTGTGGTGGCTTCTCTTGTTGCGGAGCATGAGCTCTAGGCACACGGGCTTCAGTAGTTGTGCCTTGCGGACTCTAGAGTGCAGGCACAGTAGTTGTGGCACACGGGCTTAATTGCTCCGCGGCATGTGGAATCTTCCCGGACCAGGGCTCGAACCCATGTCCCCTGCATTGGCAGGCGGATTCTTAACCACTGCGCCACCAAGGAAGTCCCAGAATACAGAGAATTATTGAATTTGATCACATGGTAGAATTTTTTTGCTGTATACCTGACTTTCATATTTCTCATTGGGAAGTCCCTAGCCCACAGATTTTTATGAGCATATAATCTTATATCAGATTTTGCTTCCAAATAACTTTATAAAATCCTATTATTTTAGTTTCAGAGCATTTTGGATTATGGAAAAGATTATGAATGTGTATAGCACTTATATGGGTAACAGTCTCTTGTCATACTCTGACTGAAGACTTTCTGGTCTTGCAGAATATTTGTAAAGTTTCTATAGGAAAAAATATGAGCACATGGATGAGTGAAAACCTGTTATTTGTTTAGATAAAGACATTCTTGCTAAGATTAAAATGACAAGCCTTTCTATGTAGTATATACAATAGAATATATAGTATATTACATGTCGTAAGTCACATAGTGTATATCATAGTAGCACAAATAAATGTGAAAATATTAAAACAAAAGATAGTCACAAGAAAAGGAACATAAATGGATGATAAATATTAAAAAGCCAATCCCTTATTATTGAATGGGATGTCAAATAAATTTACTTTATCAAATGAGCTGTTACTGGTGAGGATTTGTGAAATTTGGTTGGAGCATTTTATCCATTTATATTTAAGGTAATTATCGATATGTATGTTCCTGTTACCATTTTCTTAATAGTTTTGGGTTTGTTTTTATAGGTCTTTTCCTTCTCTTGTGTTTCCTGCCTAGAGAAGTTCCCTTAGCATTTGTTGTAAAGCTGCTTTGGTGGTGCTGAATTCTCTTAACTTTCGCTTGTCTGTAAAGGTTTTAATTTCTCCATTGAATCTGAGTGAGATCCTTGCTGAGTAGAGTAACCTTGGTTGTAGATTTTTCCCTTTCATCATGTTAAATATGTCCTGCCACTGCCCTCTGGCTTGCAGAGTTTCTGCTGAAAGATCAGCTGTTAATCTTATGGGGATTCCCTTATATGTTATTTGTTGTTTTTCCCTTGCTGCTTTTAATATTTTTTCTTTGTATTTAATTTTTGATAGTTTGATTAATATGTGTCTTGGCGTGTTTCTCCTTGGATTTATCCTGTATGGGACTCTCTGCACTTCCTGGACTTGATTGACTATTTCCTTTCCCATATTAGGGAAGTTTTCAACTATAATCTCTTCAAATATTTTCTCAGACCCTTTCTTTTCTCTCCTTCTGGGATCCCTATAATTCGAATTTTGGTGTGTTTAATGTTGTCCCAGAGGTGTCTGAGACTGTCCTCAATCCTTCTCATTCTTTTTTCTTTATTCTGCTCTGTGGTAGTTATTTCTACTATTTTATCTTCCAGGTCACTTATCCATTATTCTGCCTCAGTTATTCTATTGATTCATTCTAGAGAATTTTAAATTTCATTTATTGTGTTGTTCATTATTGTTTGTTTGCTCTTCAGTTCTTCTTGGTCCTTGTTAAACGTTTCTTGCATTTTCTCTATCTATTTCCAAGATTTTGGATCATCTTTACTATCATTACTCTGAATTCTTTTTCAGGTAGACTGCCTATTTCCTCTTCATTTGTTTGGTCTGGTGGGTTTTTGTCTTGCTCCTTCATCTGCTGTGTGTTTCTCTGTCTTCTCATTTTGCTTAACTTACTGTGTTTGGGATCTCCTTTTCGCAGGCTGCAGGTTCATAGTCCCTGTTGTTTTTGGTGTCTGCCCCCAGTAGGTAAGATTGGTTCACTTTGTGTAGGCTTCCTGGTGGAGAGGACTGGTGCCTGTGTTCTGGTGGATGAGGCTGGATCTTGTCTTCCTGGTGGGCAGGACCACGTCTGGTGGTGTGTTTTGGGCTGCCTGTGAACTTATTATGATTTTAGGCTGCCTCTCTGCTAATGGGTGGGGTTGTGTTCCCGTCTTGCTAGTTGATTGGCATGGGGTGCCCAGCACTGGAGCTTGCTGGCCGTTGGGTGGAGCTGGGTGTTAGTGTTGAGACGGAGATCTCTGGGAGAGCTCTCGCCAATTGATATTATGTGGGGCCGGGAGGCCTCTGGTGGTCCAGTGTCCTGAACTCGGCTCTCCCATCTCAGAGGCTCAGGCCTGACACCAGGCTGGAGCACCAGGACCCCGTCAGCCATATGGCCAGGTATATGGGGATTTTCTTGCCTTTTGGGAAGCCTGAGGTCTTCTGCCAGCGTTCAGTAGGTGTTCTTTCAGTTACTTTCTGTGTGATACTAAGGTTACCAGTATCCTCTCTTCCTTGGGTCCAGGGCCCTCACCATGGGCTCTGGGTACAAGAGATGTGAGAATGATGTAATGTCTACACACCCAGCACGCTGCCCCAATGCTCAGAGCCTTCTCCTCACGTCCTGGCCCAGCTCCCTGACCTCCAGCGCAAGCTGCTCCCGCAGGAATAAAGCACTTCTTCCCACTGGCTGTTTCCTACTCTGGGGCCTTATCCCCTGCCTCAGCCCCAGCACGAGTCAGAGGGCCCCCCACATTAAACAATTCAAGGGCTATTCACCGAGCACCTATGGGCCAGGGACTCTCCTAGGAACGGAGTTGCTACAGTGAGGGGGCCGCTGCCAGCACGCACGCAGCTCGTGCCAGGTTGGACTCTAACCCGTCCCAGGAAGAGGATACCACTCCGCACCTCCTACCAGAGGCCAAGCAAGGGAGAGCCACTGGGGAGGCACACACTGGACAAGCTAGAGCTGGTCCAGAGGAGCGCAGAGTTCAGTGGTGCAGACTCTCAGAAGTACGCACGTTTAGGGCCAGGCATGTGCATTTTAGCAATAAACTTTCCATCGGAAGACAGTACTATATTCCAGGTACACAACTGATTTTAGCATGTCTTTTGATCTGTATTTTTTTTTTAATTTCTTGCTCTGTGATCAAACAATCTTAATGGCAAGTAAGAAATTCAGAGGAAAGAGAATTTTCTCGACCTTCGTTGTTAAGATGCTAGCACTGGCATGTTTGGGCACAGATCTCCATCTCAGAGAGAAAGGGTGGCAGGTGGAAGTTCAGGTGACCTTCACCTGAGAGTCCGGCAAGGCTGCATTTCTTAAAGTCATTTGTCCTTTTATTTTCTAAATATTGATCAGGCATCACAAGGAAGTGTATAAATCAGGCACAAATACATTAATTTCTAAAGGACGTTATTCTTCTGACTGGAATGATTTTTCATCTGCATTCAATATAATGATCCTATTTTTATAAAAGGAATTGTTTCTGAAGACCTTGAGCAATTCAAAACTTGAATAATTCAGGAGTAATTTTCATAAAGAAATCAATGTAAGGTAGGTAGTATGCTTTTTCAGAGCTTAGAAATTTCCCGAAATTGAAGTGTAAAGGCACATTGCTATGGCATTTATTTTGCAGCTATGTCCACCAATATTTTTTCATCATCCCTGCCTGATATACAGTGATTTTTGCCAACACGAAGCTGTGCTCCCATAATGCAGCTTTAAAATTTTCAGAACGTTCTCTCTAGCATTAACTGGAAAACATTTGGTCCTTCCTTGATTTGGGGGTCTGTTTTTCCACTCTCATATTGACGCCACAATTTAATGAACATTTGAATAACATTATTTGTAGTATATAAAATTATTTAAAATTTTATGCGTAGTGAATGTTAAAATAAAAGCACCATAATCCCTAAATCACTCTCAGAAATTTCTGATGCATATAAAAGGCATCACAAAACTGATAATATTGACAAGGAAAAGGAAGCATTTCTGTTTCCATCTAAGGTGGTTTATCTGCAGCATGGCTTAAAATTCACCTTTTTTCTTTAAGAATGACATTTTTGTATGATTTAATATATTTTACACAAACGTTTGAATTTTTCTTTTTTTAAATTGCACTATTTCTAGTTGCATAATTTGTTTGCATAAAATAGAATGGTGTATACTCTGGAATGTTCCTTGGTAATTCAGTAAAGTTCTTACTGATCATATAATTAGAGGGAAATAGCGTGAATACATCGGAGACCTATTTCAGCAGCATGTGTGGTGTTGCCAGGTGAGTCATTCTTATTCCATAACGGAGGACACCTCTTCGTGTGCTAGAAATTTATGACCCCATGCGTTAATGTGTATCTTCTTTGAATAGTTATGAGTAAACACTGGCATTTCTCATTTTTTGGATGTTCTTTTCTATGCTGCAGGGTGATAATCCTCTTTTAGTCATCTAATCTTCCCCTATGGGTAAAATAGGGAAGGATGGACTTTTATTGCCTACCTTATAGCCTTGTGCCAGGGCTTCCCCCCGATGTAGGCTTTGTAGATCACCCCAGCAGTTCGGAAACCCATTTTTGGCCAACACAGCCTTGATGTGAGAACAAAGACGTTGATGTTTAACAGCCTAGGTTTCAGTCCTAGCTAGGACTTAGCCAAGTTGATCTTTCTGTCTTATTTTCCTCTGTGAAATTTAGTTAATCCAGTTTAAATCATGAGATTGTTATGAGGATTGGATGAGGTAAGAAAACGTGTAAAATGTCCAGTTCTCTAACCAGCTCGTAGTAGGCAGTTCACAAGTAGTGTAACTATAACCATGCTAGCGTACTCATAGGGTGGCTTTTCTCATTTGCTCTGGGTGGGTTTTACTAGTTGAACGCTCAAAGAACAGCTTCATTTTCCTTACTTGTAGCTCATAGTAGATACCTCCCTGTTTCTCACCCTGACCTGAACTCTCAAACATTCTCTTGTTATTCAGAGGAGAGAAGGTCTCTTTTTTTTTTTTTTTTTTTTTTTTTTTGGCGGTACGCGGGCCTCTCACTGTTGTGGCCTCTCCCGTTGCGGAGCACAGGCTCCGGACGCGCAGGCTCAGCGGCTCACGGGCCCAGCCGCTCCGCGGCATGTGGGATCTTGCCCGACCGGGGCACGAACCCACGTCCCCTGCATCGGCAGGTGGACTCTCAACCGCTGCACCACCAGGGAAGCCCCGAAGGTCTCATTTTTTGTAGATCTAAAAAAAATGCATTTCGTTCTATCCTTCCCGGTTTACAGCAGGACATGCCAGCTAGAAACACTTGCGGTTGAACTGTCCAGAGTGTGGCATTCCGCATCACGCTCGAGGGCAGGGACAGCCCGTCTGCATTCCCCGCCCCGGGACCTCAGCCATCCTCACTGTTGTGAGTTCCTCCGGCTCCCCCAGAACTGGCTCTGTCCATTCTCTCCAACTCAGGATAATGGCAGATTGATAAAATGGAGGGAAAGAAGTAGGGAAGCGCAGCAACAATTTTTCTTCTTTAACACATTTTCCCAAGGGAGAGTGAAGACCGTCGCTGTCTCTTGAAGGATGTGATGTGGCATAAGCCGTTGGTCTGGAACAGCACCTAGTTTGGAATCCCAAGTCCATCCCACAGTGGCTGGAGCTTCAGTGGTACACTTAGCCTCGCTACATCTGTCGTCATGTTTATAAAGGAAGAGAGAGTGTCATCATTTGTATTTCCCTGACTTTTTATGAGAAATAAGTGAAATATCTGTGCCATAGTTATTTCTCCATTGTTTCCCTTTTCCTGACTACATGTTTTACAAGTTAAAAAAAAAACACTAGAATGTATGTTCACTCACATGGTGCTTTCTGCTGCTTTGAGGGGCACGGAAGTTGTTTCCCCATCTTGTAACTAGTGTTGATTGAGCTGTATGCTGGCTTTCCTCCACGTTTGGCTGAGCCCCAAGGCACAAGCTCAGAGCAGCAGTATTTACCCAATGCTGTCCTTCCCAGACTTGACGTTTTATGACCTGTCATCTCACAGCCTTCAGGGTGCCATGGGCATCCTAACACTCATGGCAGAATTCAAGTATATGACTTATGACAGGAATTTCATATAATAGGGGAAAAGATGTAAGTCAAAAGGTTTCATCCTGACTGTGTTAGTGTGAATTCTTGATGCGTTTTCTTGCAAGCCTACAAAGACATATATAACCATGGGGTGAAAATAAAGGGGTTTCTTGGATTGAAAATTGAAACAAAATGACGATTTTGTTTTAAAAGTGCTATTTCCAGTCGTTTTATCAAATACAGGAAGAAGTAAATTCTTTCCTATCTCCAGCAGCTGTATAGCGGTTCAGAGTACTCTATGAAAATATGTAATGTTAGGGCATTTAAAATCCATTCTATCGTGCAGAAGGTTTTGTGCAATAGATTTCTTGCCCTTTTTAAAATGAGAAAGCTGTGATCTTTTGCATTCAGCCACCTCCTCTGCGTAAGGATTTTTAAAACCTTGTACCTCGTCGTGAATTGCTAATAGTAAAATTTGCTTCCTGCTGTTTCTAACCAGTAGCCTCCACCTACTATCGCTATTAATTTGAATAATTCACAACTTCCTGACCTATGCAAATTTGAGAGAAACCGTCAAAATAGGAAAGATATAATTTTGTATGCATTTTCCCTATTTCGATGTGCATTCTTTTATGCAGCCTTTTAATATAATTTCGAAAGTGGAAAAATTTCAAGAATAGTGACCTATTTATCATTCTTTCTCTAGAGACAGGTATAGTACATAGAGAGATAATACAATATAGAGATAACATTTACTTTTCTTGAACCCCTTCAGAGTAAGTTGAACATATTGTGCCCCTTTGGGTTCTTTAGTGTATATTTCCTAGTGTATATTTCCTAAGAACAAGGACAAATACTATGTAACCAAATTACAGTGATAAAAATCAGGATGTTTAATTGGCAGTCCAAGTCCAAATTTCATCAATTGTCCAATGCCCTTTATGACTATTTTATTCCTGTTCTAGGATCCTATCCAGGGTTTAGACACTGCATTGAGGTACCATATCATTTTAATCTCCTTTACCTGGGATTAATTAGTTCCTGAGTTAATTTTTCTTCTTTCTTGACCTTGACTCTTTTGAAGAATGAGTCTTTTTTGATTCTTTTAGTAGGAACGCCACAGAAATGATGCTGTGTTCTCCTTATTATATCATATGGAGAACCACGTAATGTCAGTTTGTACCAGCGTAGCTGATGTTAACTTTGATAACTGGATTAAGGTATTGTCAGCCAGGTGTCTCTACTGTAAAGTTACTGTTTTTCCTTTTTAAATAATATGTAATTTATGGGGAGATACTTTGAGACTACGTGCATACGCTGTTCCCCATCAAACTTATCCACTATAGTTAACATTCATTAATGATTTTTATACCTCCATCATTATGTCTGTGTTTATTTGTTGGCATCCTATTTTAAGAAATATTCCTTTTCTCTCCTATTTGTTTATTTAGTAATTTATTCGTATAGGTTTGGGCCAATAATTTTTTATTTTATTCTGAAAATTTTAATCCATTACAATTATTATTTATCTTGATGATCGAATTCATCCACATTTGACCAGTGGGAGCCCCTCAAGCTGGCTCCCGTGTCTTTTTTTTTTTTTTTTTTGCGGTACGCGGGCCTCTCACTGCTGTGGCCTCTCCCGTTGCGGAGCACAGGCTCCGGACGCGCAGGCTCAGCGACCATGGCTCACGGGCCGAGCCGCTCCGCGGCATGTGGGATCCTCCCGGACCGGGGCACGAACCCGCGTCCCCTGCATCAGCAGGCGGACTCCCAACGACTGTGCCACCAGGGAAGCCCTGTATTATTTTTTTTAAGATTCCACATGTAAGTGATATCTTATGATATGTGTCTTTCTCTGTCTGACTTACTTCACTTAGTATGATAAGAACCACAAGTTACATTTTTGTCTTTCTCCTTTTTCATGTTTGTAACCACTTCTCCAACAGTGACAAACCTGACTCACATTTTCTTCAGTATATGTGCTTATTTACTCAAGCATGGAATACACAGGGAGAAGTTTCAGAATTGCTAACCCATACCAAAAAGGAGACCTTCTATGTAGAGGTCAATGTTGTTTACAGTTCTTTTATTTCAAAGTAAAATTTACATATAGTGAGAAGCACACATCTTAAGTGTGAAGTTCACAGTTGTGACAGGTACATACACGTGTGTAACTGACATTCCTGTCTTAATTAAGATATAGAATATTTCTATCATCCCAGAAAGTTTCCCTATACCTTTCCCCAACTAATTCCTTATCCCCCAAAGGTAACCATTTTCTCCATTTTTTCCACCATGGATTAGTTTCTCCTGTTACAGAACCTTACACAAGTAGAATCTAACATTTATGTGTGACTTCTCTTGTTGTTGCTTGTAGCAGTAGTTTAATTTTTTTTTCTTCCTGAGTATGATTCTGTTGTAGGAATGCACCACAACTTGTTTATCCCGTCTCCTTTTAATGGACATTTCAGTTGTTTCAGGTTGTAATGAATAAATATTCTAAGGCTACTCTTGGACCAGTTTTACAAATATACTTTGTTTTGCTCAATATTTAGGGGTGGAGTTACTGGGTTGGACGGTAGATATTAGTTTGTTTTATAAGAAACTACCACCCATGTTTTCAGAGTGGTTTTGCTATTTTTATATAGCCAGCGATATATTAACTAGCAATGTCCGCGATTTCAATTAGCCAACGTTTGGTGTTATTCACCTTTTTAATTGTACCCATTCGGGTGTTCTAGTGGTATTTTATGATTTTATTTGCATTTTCCTGATAACTAATAATTTTTTATTTTTGAAGATGCTGGGGGTAGGAGTTTATTGATTTATTTATTTTTGCTGTGTTGGGTCTTTGTTTCTGTGCGAGGGCTTTCTCTAGTTGTGGCAAGCGGGGGCCACTCTTCATCGCGGTGCGCGGGCCTCTCACCGTCGCGGCCTCTCTTGTTGCGGAGCACAGACTCCAGATGCGCAGGTTCAGTAGTTGTGGCTCACGGGCCTAGTTGCTCCGCGGCATGTGGAATCCTCCCAGACCAGGGCTCGAACCGGTGTCCCCTGCATTAGCAGGCAGATTCTCAAACACTGCGCCACCAGGGAAGCCCCTGATAACGAATAATTTTGAATATCTTTTCATATGCTTTTTGGCTATTTGTACATCTTCTGTTTTGAAGTGTTTATTAAGCCTTTTGCTCATTTTTAATTGGATTGCTTATCTTCTTTTTTACTGAGTTGTAGTTATCTTTTATATATTTGGCATAAAAGTCTATTGTTAGATATATGTTTTGCATATATTTTCTCTGTGATTTGCCTATTCATTTTCTTCAAAGTGTCCTTCGACTGGCAGAAGTTTTACACTTTAATATATTCCAATTTATCAGTCTTACTTCTTTGTTGTTAGTGATTTCTGTGTTGTGTTTAAGAACTATCGATTGGCCACAAAGAAATCCTCCCATGTTTGTTTTCTGTGAAGATGTTACAGTTATAGTTTTTATGTTCTGGTCTGTGATCCATCTCAAATTGATTTTTGTATACACGGTGAGGTGGAGGTTGAATTTTATTTTATTTTTCCCTTGTTGATACCCATTTTTTCAATGCCATTTATTAAAAAGATTTTCTTTTCCTCGTTAAGTTGCATAAGTGCCTTTGTTGAAAATCAGTTGACCTCATAAATGTGACTCTATTTCTGCACTATATATTCTGCACCATTGAACTAGGTGTTGATCCTAAATGCAATGTCAAACTGGTGAGAGTAGCTTTATAGTGGGTCTTGAAATCAGGTAAGGTAAGTTCTCTGTTCTTTATCGAGATTGCTTTGGCTATTCTGCATTGTTTGCATTTCCATATAAATTTTGAAATCATCTTATCACATTCTAAAGAAAGCAGGCAGGGCTTCTGACTGGAATTGTGTTAATACATAGGTTAAACAGGAGATCCCTAGCATCCTAATAACTTTTGAGTCTTCCAGGCTATGAACGTGACTTATCGCTTTATTTACTTCGCTCTTTAGTTTTTTTTTCACCGCAGTGCTTTGCAGTTTTCAGTGTAGAAGTCTTGCATATCTTTGCTAAATTTATTCCTAATAACTTTACACTTTTTATATTATTGTAAAATAATTTATTTTTATTTCATTTTCTATTTTTTGTTGCTAATACCTAGAAATACAATTGATATGTTGCAGATTGCAGAATGAATTCACTAATCAGGTCTAATAGTTTCTTTACAGATTCCTTAGTATTTTTTACCAAGGACATAATCATGTTGTCCATTAATATAGGCAGTTTTACTTCCTATTTTCCCAACATCATTTCCTTCATTTCTTTTTCTTGCCTTGTGCACTGGCTAGAACGCCCTTTGCAATGTTGAACAGAAGTGATGACAGCAGATATTCGTGCCTTGTTCTCCACTTTGGGGGGAACCATTCAATATTACACCATGAAGTATAATCTTAGCCTTGGGTTTTTCCTAGATGTGTTCTATCAGATTGAAGAAAATTCATTCTGTGCCTAGTTTATTGAAGGGTTTGTATCATGAACGAGTATTGAATTTTAAACTGACTTTTCTACCTCTACTGAAATGATCATATCACTTTTCTTTCTACTTTTTACATATGCATATGTAAAATTTTTATTAATATGGTAAATCACATTGGTTGATGTTAAATTATTAAACCAACCTTACATTTCTTGGATTACTCCATCTAGCCATGCTGTATCGTACTTTTTATATTGCTGGATTAAATTATATCAGCTATAATGCAAATATTTTCTCCCAGTTTGTGGCTTGTCTCCTGATTCTCTTTATGGTGTCTTTTACTGAGCAGACTTTTTAATTTTAATGAAGTCCAGCTTATCAATGATTTCTTTCGTGGATCATGCCATTGGTGTTGTATCTGAAAAAGACATAATTGTACCCAAAGTCGTCTAGATTTTTTTTTGTTGTTGTTATCTTCTAGGAGTTTTACAGTTTTGTGTTTTACATTTGGTCTGTAATCCCTTTGGAGTTAATTTTTGTGAAAGGTAGAAGGTCTGTCTCTAGGTTTATTTTTTGGAATGTGGATGTCGTTTCATCACCATTTGTTGAAAAGACAGTCCTTTCTCCATTGAACTGCCTTTGATCCTTTGTCAAAGATCAGCGGGCAGTACTGTGAGGGTCTGTTCAGGGCTCTCTATTTCGCTCTATTGATCTATTTTTCTATGTTTTCACCAACACCACTCTGTCTTGATTACTGTAGCTCTATAGTAAGTCTTGAAGTTGGATTGTGTCCGTTCTTCGACTTTGTTCTGCTCCATCAATACTGTGTTGATTTTTCTGGGTCTCTTGCTCGTCATACAAACTTCAGAATCAGTTTGTCAATATTCACAGAGTAACTTGCTGAGATTTGACTAGGATTGAATTGAATCCACAGAATTTGATATATAGACCTACTGACAGAGAGATGCTGGGAATAACTCTTTGTTAGAACTCGTCACCGTGCGCTAAGACTTTCTGATTGGTGACCTGTAGGTTCCTGATCGGCCTTTGGGGCACCCCCGTTCAACTCCTCGGTGCCTGCAGTTTTAGCCAAAGTGCCACAGATAACAAGGTTATCCTCGTTACCATAAGATACGACGTGATACTCAGACTAAATATATTATTGGAAAAATCAAATACAATGATCAGGGTGATGAAAATACATGACAACCTAGTGCATCCTTTACATTTGAATGTTTTCCTAGCATTCTCTAAACACCCTCAGGTGAACAGGCTTGGGTACCGTCTCATCCTCCCAGTGAGGAAGGTGACGGGCAAAGAAGCTCAGATATTGTCTAAGATTATACACTTAGCAAACAATTCAGTTGAGGCTAGTCCTCAAGACTTCTGAACCTTAAGTCAGTTCTTCTCCAAGTACGTTTGATCTGGATGGAGGTGAGGGTGAAAGAGGGTATTGACAGGCTGACCTCAAGTCTTCAGTGGTTCTGCTGGTCACTACAGACACTGCCTGGTCTGGGCGGGAGCATTCCCAGCTCGTGAAAGCAAGTTCCTTTGGTGCTTTCAGGATGTTTCCCAATTAAGTTTGCAGAAACAATAAACTAGAACAGCATGTTAAAATAGATTTCCCCTAATAAAATTTATCAGGATTCTCAATCTTAATACTGTCAATTTTATATCACTTAGAATTTATTGATCGGGAGATAGGAAAAATGTGCCTAAATCCAAATGGGTCCTCACGCTCAGCCGGGGACCTATATCTCTGAACAGTGATGGAGCTGCCACCTGTGAGGGGCAATATAGCTATCCTGACCTCTGAGCAGATTTCATTGTGGAGAAAGTCATTGCGAAGCTCTGTCCTTGAGTATGCCTCATGGAAGAATGATGTGGTATCCATCAAGGAAACATCTCTCCTGATGCACTTAATGGAATCTGACCTGAAGTTTATTTTGTGATGAATGAAGTCTCGTTGAGGTAGAGTCCTGAGTTTTGACTCCATGCTATTAGTTCAGGTACAATGGCGTGAAAACCAAAATAAAACGAAACCTATCTTTCTGAGGCTGACTCTCAAGACGTTTATGTAAGAGTCCGGATAGTCCGGAGACTTAGGGCATGGAGAGATGGGCAGGATGTTCTGATGCTGAATCTCTATAGAAAAGGACATTTCTATTCCCACATGTTAATTAACGTAGTGTAGCCACTCATTAACGATCTGAGTTTACCTTAGTTGATAATATTTCAGACAAGATATGTAAATACATATATCATATATAATATCTTGTTAATGGTTTTGTATAGACTATATATGATCGTTATTTATATATAATATCCTATTAATCTTATACGTGTGTGTGTGTGTGTGTGTGTGTGTGTGTGTGTGTATTCTTGTGAATTGCTCTCAGTCTCTTCCTGCTGGAATATAAGCTTCCCAAGGGCATGGATTTTCATTCTGTTTGGTGTCTGTGCAGTGGGAGGGTGTTTATGGCCTTTGAATAGCTAGTGTTTTTGCTTGGTCAAGATAGTTTAAGGTGTTGTAGTGAAGATAGAATCGCCGTTGATATCAGAGATCAGCTGCTGAGTTCAAGCTGTTAGGTCTTGAGATAATTACTTAATCTCTCCAAGACCAACTTCCTCCTTGATAAAATGAGAACAACAATATATGTTTCTCTGGAAACAAGACCATTCTCTGGTTGTGACCATTACAAGAGAAAATGTACCTAATATTTTCTGCTATGTAACTGGTTTTAAGTAAATGTTAGTTTTTTTTTCATTAAACCTTGCTATTTCTTGCTGCAATTTTGTAACCAGCACATAGGGTTAAACAAGCCCCAGATAGGATTAAACGCGACTAAAGAGACAGCTGCTGTGCACAGAACAAAGACAATAAACCGTGACCTCTCCCTTTCATTTTATTTTTATTCAGTTTATAAAATGACGAAAGAAGCAGAGACAGGTGTGAGACCCTTGTGTCACTGAGGTTAAGACTCTGTAGCCTGATCAAGCAGGACAATTTAAATCTTATAGGAAGGAAATAAGATAAAAATTTCCTACTTGGAAATATGTGTTCGGTGCAGTCTCTAAATGATAACAATATGAACTCATGTGTGTATACTTCTAAAAATAGTGTTTTGAAAGGTGCAGAGAAATTACAAAGTTATATATGACAATAGGCCCAGCAGGTGTTGGGGGAGGAGGCTTCTAACAAAACATGACCAAGCTAAGTGAAGAAAGCGTCAGCTTACTTTGTAGCTACAGAGCTATCAAGAGGATACATTGAGGGGCTTCTCTGGTGGCGCAGTCGTTAAGAATCCACCTGCTGATGCAGGGGACACAGGTTCGAGCCCTGGTCTGGGAAGATCCCACGTGCCGCGGAGCGGCTAGGCCTGCGCGCCACAACTACTGAACCTGCACTCTAGAGCCCGCGAGCCACAACTACTGAGCCCGCGTGTCACAACTACTGAAGCCTGTGTGCCTAGAGCCTGTGCTCCACAGCAAAAGAAACCACCGCAATGAGAAGCCACCACAGTGAGAAGCCTGCACACCGCAACGAAGAGTAGCCCCCGCTCGCCGCAACTAGAGAAAGCCCGCGCGCAGCAATGAAGACCCAATGCAGCCAAAAATAAATAAATTAATTAATTTAAAAAATATATATTAAAAAAAGTATATATTGATAGTTCATGTGTGGGTCTTCAAGTCCTTTGACTGTGTGCCGCGCTGAATCAGACTCAAGTTCACACCAGAAGGTGTGTTATGATGCATTGACGAGGGATTCCGATGTCCAAGCATTTAAATATATTATGAGTCCCTCTGTTGCTTCAGTTATGGCTACGTAGAGGATTAGCTTGCTTTAGAAAACATTAATCAAATAGTTGTGTATTACAAGCACTTGAAATTCGTGTCAGAATCATTATTTGGATCTAGTTTTCCTTGATAGCACCTATCAAAGTGGGATTTTAAAGCTTTTAAAATTATTTCTTAATTTCTGTTGCTTCTTCTATAGTTTAAGATCCATGATGGTAAATATCATTCTCATTTATTCGTTTTCTGGATCTATTACTTGGCGTTAGTAGATGTTTAATAATTGTTTATTGAATAAATGAATGCATTTTCTTCAGAGTGGGGCATATGCTTTATTTGTCTCAATATTTGGCTTAGTGCTTCCACGTAATTGATTGTTCAGTCTATCTAATCATCTCTTACCTATTTAAGTCTATCTATCATCTATATCTATTGTCTATCTATCATCTATCTATTATCTATTTATTATCTATCTATCTGTCTATCATCTCTGTCATCTATCATCTCTATCAATCATCTGTCATCTCTCTACTGTTTTTACCTGGTATTAGAACAACATCAACACTCCCTTTACGAGCTTTGCTGAGCCTGCCCTGTATCATTCTACAGGGGACAGATCCTTTAAGCATCAGATACTCAAAGAATAACCCAAACTATGATGATCTGAGGTCACTTGCTTTCCTTTAGAAGTTGACTCACAAAAGCAGTAAAGACTAGAAAAGTTTAGATGATGTAGATTTTCTTCTTCTCAGACTTTATGTTAAATGTATAATTTGGTTGGAAAATATTTTATAAGTGTGATTTTCTCAGGGTCCAGAAATGTGTGAACTGCATTATCGATCTCACCAATAGCCTGAACATAGACCATTGTTTCCAAAAGATATTCTCCAGTTAGGTACCAGTGTGGTTTTATAAAAGGATTCTGCATAAACCGGAAAGATCAGGGGCCTCAAAAACTCAAATACATTGTGATTGCCTGTTATAAGGTAACAGTACTGAAAGGATGGGTAAAATACAATGACGGCTATATAAAAACAGTGAAAAATTAAGCTTCTCTATTGATAGGGTATTCTTCTTCCATGGACTGAATTGTTTCTCCCCCCAAATATGCTGAAGCCCTAACCCCCAGTGTGACTGTATTTGGGGACAGGACCATGTGGAGGTAGCCAAGGTTAAGTGCCGTCCTGGGAGTGGGGCCCTGACTTTGATGAGTCGTGTTCTCGTAAGAAGGGGCACCAGTGGGCTCACACCGCAGCCCCTCCCCGCCCCGGTCCCTCACACTTGCACAAAGAAGAGGTCGTGTGAGGACACAGTGGGAGGGCAGCTGTCTGAAGCCAAAGAGGGAGTTCTCACCACACACCAAGCTGGCTGTCACCTTGGCCTCGGACTTCAGCCTGCAGAATTTCCACTGTTTAAGCGCCCGGTCTTGGTGTTTGTTACGGCAGCCTGAGAAGACTCAGGCATCTTCCATATACCAAGGCTTGAAATATGGGATTCATCCTTCTTTTTCCCCCATCCTCACCTATTCTGATTAGAATCATTTAAACATTTTATTCGCTTACAGTTTGTCCGTCTAAAAACGGAGTCCACCATCCCCTGGCCAGGATCCTAATTTAGAATCTCTAACACAGAAGATTATAATAGTTTCTCTGTCTCTGTGCCTCCAGTACTGCCCTTCTCTCCATTTATTCATTCTCCACATTATTATATTGCCAGAGGGCTCCTTCTGAAGTATAACATTGGTCATATTGTTCTCTTGCTTAAAATCCCTAAATAGTATCTATACCTTTAACAGGAGAACAAAACCCTGTTTCCTCGTGTGGCAGTAAAGGCCCATCCTGTACGAATTGTTGCCTGTTTCTAGTCCCATCTTTTCCCCTGTTCCTGATGTCTCAGACTCAGTATTTCAATCCTAATGAAATTCTCAAAGTTTCTCAAACACCTCTTTCTGTTTCAGAACTTTATGGCTTTTATTGGTTCTAGGTGCTTTTGCTGTGAGCGTCTTTGCGTAAGCATTTTTGCTGTGAACGTTTTTGTCCCATAACTGATTGGCTGTAAGGCAATTTTGCCGTAGAAGATAAAATTACAAAAGATAAAGAGGAACATTAAAAAGGACATAAATGTGAAGCATGGAAAAATGAATAACAAAATTAAAATGTTTTTTGTGAAATAGAAATATTTGAATGCATTTAAAATGTGTGTAGATTCATAGCAGTACTGTGCCAATAACTGATTTTATTTTGTGGGTTGTATGTAAGCACTTGTCCTCCAGGTCTTTCATTCATAGCATTTTGTTCGTTTTTGTCTTGCTTGTTGATTCGTCTTCTCGTTCAGCACCAGACTTTTTCTATTTTTGCTAAAATTTCTTCCCTCATTAGGAGAGGTGTCTGTTACCAAGCACCGGGCTGCACATTTGCACCTGAGCTCTCTGTTGTGCTGTGAAAGCCTCCTGACGGTTCTTGGCACGTGGTCCCAGGCCCATCCATAGACGTTCCGAGGTTCTGTGGGAAAAGTGGGCTCAACTCCGGGTCCTTGAGGCCCTCGGCCTCTTTCTTCTCCAATGTGGTGTGTCTCAAAATAGGAAACCAGCTCTTGGGGCAAATCATTGTGATCTGTCAGCTGGATAAAACCATCAATAAGGTCGATCGCTAGAAGAGATGCTAACGCATTTCAACCAGTCGAAACCAAACCATCAAACCAAAAACTGTCAACCAGTTATTTTACTCTTCATGGCAAACTCGCCTTTTGGCCGATTAGATATGCAGCGAAAACACTTGACAAAAAGATGCTTATAGTCACAGTACCAGGCACAGTTTGTACCATGCTGTCTGACTGTCGCTTACCTGGAATTTCCTTGTCCTCTTTCTCTTCATTGAAATTATTTGCTTATCTCTAAAAATTCAGCTTAATTGTGTTATCCTTTATGAAACACCTTTCCTTGACAACTCTGTCCCCATGCTGGTAAAATTGTCCACACCTTGCCTGTGTGTCCCCTGCAGCAACGGGAATATAATGTCATCGTGGCACCTTTCTCCTTTCTTATGTGTTTATCTCCTTTTTTATTTGTGTGATGAAATAGAAATGATTAATGAGCTAGTTCTGAGACTCTTCTTTCCTCCCAGGACACAACAGAGAATTTTGACTCCAACATGCCAATTCTTCTTGAAAATTCTTGAGGCTAAAAAAGAGGGAAGCGATGTAGGTTCCATAACAAGATTCAGAGAGACCGTGGAGGGAGAAGCCGGATGAAAGAGGGCAGTTACCAAGAAGCAGGCTGAGGGCGGGGCTGGTGCTCTGCCCTTTGATTTTGCCCTTGCTCTGCAGTCTGTCCTTGGAGTCTTCCATTAACCAAAATCAACCATGAATGAGAGAGCTGGGAGCCTACAGGAGACCGTCCACAGAAGGCAGCTTTCCCAGGCAAAGAGCAGGGAGGAGCAGGGTCGAAAAGGGTTGTAATGAGGCAAACAGAGTATCCAGCACCGGAGAGCATCTCTTGTGAGCACTTTCTAGGAAGGGCCCGCAGCAGCTTCCTCCTGGGTCCCCTTGATCTTATTTGAGTCTTTACTTTTTCCTAACTCAATGTTTATGGCCAAATCCTGAGCTTGGGGTGGGATCAGCTGCCCTGGAAATGCATAGACTGTACTTGTGGACAGGTTCCTGCCTGGATAAGAAATCAGGGTACTTTTAGAAAGAGGAGCTGGATGGGTGTCGGGCCGTCAGGAGCACCAAGTGTCCCCATGGAACCCAGTGCATGAAAATAAATGATTTTAATGGATAGGAACGTTGACTCTTCAAAAAATATTTTTAAAATTTCTTATTGAAGTATAGTTAACTTACAGTGTTGTGTTAGTTTCACGTGTACAGCAAAGTGATTCAGTTATACATATACATATGTATTTTTTTCAGATTCTTTTCCATTATAGGTTATTACAAGATATTGGGTATAGGTCCCTGTGCTGTACAGTAGGTCCTTGTTGGTTATCTGTTTTGTATGTATGTGTGTGTGTGTTAATCCCAAACTCCTAACTTATCCCTCCCCTCCCCCACTGCTATCCTCTTTGGTAACCATGTTTGTAGAAACACTGATTCTTAACCTAGTTTTAATAACTAGAACACGATGCTATATAGATCTGTAGGATTTAAGAGCATGTCCATGAGGCATGAAAACAGACCTAAGATTGTTTGGTGTCTCCTATATATCTTTAGCATTATGTGCATTACATAAATTAACATTCATATAGGCCCAGAGAATTAAAATAACTTATCCGAGATCACTTAGCTGATAATTAGCAGATATGGACTTCCATGTCACAGCTGTTTCTAATCTAAATGTAAAATTTCCAGACCTTGCTTTCAATTTCTCCTAACTTCCAGTTGAGAAGTCCTTTAAAATCTTTAGGAATTCCTCATTACTTTACAAAGGACAAGCTATAATTTATTACTGTACAAAAATTCCAAATGTCAGTTCATTGTGATTATACAAATGCAACTGAGGTTTAATTGAGACTCAGTTTTACCTTCAGTAGTTGTATAAATCCACTGTCATTTCTGCATCTCCACTAGGATGTTTATTGGCGGTGTTGGGGTGAAAATTATTCCATTATGCTCTTGTTTACAGTAGCATTTCTCACCTGTGTGCTGTGGAATACTTCTTCCTTAATATGCTCAGGGTGTGGTTATATAGGTTTGAGAAATTATATCAAAAAGTTCTAGCAGGTTCTTTACTCCAGAATTTCTCAGCGTCCTTAAATAATAATATTCATTGTGAATCTCCAGGAAGGAGATAAGTTATGTAGGCTTTTGCAAAGTTATTTCATCATAGAACCTTTCTTTTTTTAAATTAATTTATTTTATTTTTGGCTGCATTGGGTCTTCGTTGCTGCGTGCAGGCTTTCTCTAGTTGGGGCGAGAGGGATCTACTCTTCGTTGCGGTGCGCAGGCTTCTCATTGTGGTGGCTTCTCTTGTTGCAGAGCACGGGCTCTAGGCGCGCGGGCTTCAGTAGTTGTGGCACACGGGCTTCAGTAGTTGTGGCTTGCGGGCTCTAGAGTGCAGGCTCAGTAGTTGTGGCGCATGGGCCTAGTTGCTCCACAGCATGTGGGATCTTTCTGGACCAGGGCTCAAACCCTTGTCCCTGCATTGGTAGGTGGATTCTTAACCACTCCACCACCAGGGAAGCCCTAGAACCTTTTTTCTATAGAAAACCTCCTATCATTTACCTGGAATAGTCCTCTGGAGAACAGTTAGTGAGACAATAGCTTGAATGTATTAGGAGAGAGCTGTCTTCTCCCATTTTAATTTAATCACTAAGGAAACAGAGGCTTATATGTGTTCATATGATTTTAACCCAAATTAAAGCTTCCTAAAGCATAAATATCCCATGCAATTGAAAATCATAGACATATAATTTAGGGCTACTTCACTGTTATATCATGTCTTCTTTTATTTTAAATTAAGCCACGTGCAATTCTGTCACATAAAATACCTGCATTTTTTGGTATCCCTTTACAATTTTGCTTCCCCAGAAAAATGAAAGTCAGTTTTCCTTCCCCAGCAGAAAAGTCTTGTATTATTAAAGGAATTTCTGTAAGGAAAAATAACCAGTCGATTATTTGGATGATCTTTTCAGGGCCTGCTCTAGAAGACATGTAATAAGGGATATTTTCAAAGCATTTTTATTTCAAGTCATAATTTTCAAAACTAGTGCTGGATTAATTTTTATATCCCAAGGATGTCTTATATTCATCATCCCTTTCAAAGATCAAATTAACATGACCTTGAACTCTCATGTTTAACATTGAAGGAATCTGTTTTTCTCCAAGTTCTCCTTCTAGCAGTAGGAAAGGCTAGCTCTGGATACTAAACACAGGACAGTCTGTCCATAGAGTCACCCTGTCCGCTGACCCACCCACCCTGGTTTTATGTCCTGACGGGGCATCTCATTACAGAAGTTCCCTGGACCCCGACTCTTGGAAGTTTTGGGTCAGTTCTTCCAGTTCTTCTAAGCAACTCTCACCCAGGCACAGCTCACGATCAGAGTGGGGACTTGCTTATATCTGTGTGGCCAACGTGGTATCTGGTGATGTCCGAAAAGCAGGGTGAGTTCCAGGCAGAGGCCATTGAAATCATCACCCAAGAAACCAAAACTGCAACCTTCCCAAATGTCCGTTCCTGAACCCAGCCAGGGAAAAAGGAAGTTCCTCTTTATGGGAACCTGACCACACATACTTTATTCTAAAAACACCTTCAGAATTAGGAAAGAGCACACAATCATATGGTCAGATTTGACTCAAAGCAGGGGTTGTTCATGTACTTGTCTCTGAAGCAATATTCTCTGACTGGTGCATTCTGAATACGGTCTCATACACTCATGAAACGTTAGAGCAGAGAGTGGCCTTAGATACTATCTACTGAGTTTCGAGATGATAGCAGTGAGGAGGACAAGCATAAATGTTTATTCTATAAAAGAGTGGGGGCTTCCCTGGTGGCGCAGTGGTTGAGAGTCCGCCTGCCGATGCAGGGGACGCGGGTTCGTGCCCCGGTCCGGGAAGATCCCACATGCTGCGGAGCGGCTGGGCCCGTGAGCCGTGGCCGCTGAGCCTGCACGTCCGGAGACTGTGCTCCGCAACGGGAGAGGCCACAACAGTGAGAGGCCCGCGTACCGCAAAAAAAAAAAAAAAAAGAGTGGGATGATTCTAAAACGGCATTCAAGCCCATCAGCAATTCTCAAGATTCATAAATAAAGTTGTATTCTTCCACAAATAAGACCTAAAGATCATTAACACAAACATTTCATGAGAATCAGGAAATGGATGGCATATGCACAAGCTTAAGAGGTCAAATGTAAACAATATTGAATGAGGCAGCATCAGTTTTAAGCAAAAGTATTTTAAAACTCTTTAAAATTATATCATGGTGTTTGAAAACACACTTTAAACGTGTTTTCACATCTCACATTAAAAAACAAAATTGAAATACCTTTGGATATTTTAATAGACAAAGGTCAAAAATAAAGCAAAAGAATTTTCCAAATTCAGCTTAAATTATGACTGGTATTGTTTAAGAAACCCCTGAAATTAAGGATCAGTGTAACTGGTATGTATATATAGATTAAGGAAGAACCATGGTGCTCTCTGGTGGTAATAACCTTGTATCTGCTTGAAAAAAATAAAATCAACTAACTTCCAGAAGTAAATAATGATTTTTTCTAGTAACTTCCATTCAACACGATTTTCATGTAATTAGGCTGTATTTTTTGAGCATAAATTTCTTTTAAGAGCTCACCATACCTGTATAACCTGAGAATTATGGGAAATTCAGTTCTGTTTCGTGCCCAGAGCTAGAATTCTGTCTGTGCTCCTGCACCTTTGATGTGTGAACGTTGAGGGTGAGGGGACCCGTGGGTAGAGATCCAGGGATGGGTAACCAGTGTTAACTGAAATGAGGGAGCTGGGTTTACGGCCGTTCGTGAGCTCAGGCACCATTTGGAGGGCAGATGACCTCTGTGTGGTTGCCAAGTTGGGGCACATCTGTGACGTGTGTGAGGAAACCGGACCAGGTGATGACAAAGCACCCCCCATCCCCGTAGGGTCCTGCCCAGTCATACACGTTCTTAAGCTTCTTGTATGAAACATAAGTGATGGATGAATGCCCTGCTTAGGGGGTGAGATACAGAAGATGAGCAGGCAGAGTGAAGTGTGGTGTCACACGTGGATGGGGGGGCCTGGGTTTCCAAGGCAAATCCACTGAAATCCATGACACTCTGTGAGCCGGGCACACGGAGGTGGATGTGGATTTCTGAAGGAAAGGAATCTACACTGCTGAAGGGAGTTGACCTCAACCCCGTCAGACCCAAAGCCTCTTTCCTTATAACAGAACAACTTCTGAAATAACTGAGCTGATACTTTGTCATTTCTTTTACAAACATAAACTGTTTAAGTTCCAGGAAATGCCCGGCTTGCATTCCCCTTACGTGGCTGGCTTTGTAATTTTTTTCAAAAACAAAATTGCCCTCATTAGACCCATAATTAGTAGACTGAATATAAGGTCTCCCTTATCCTCAGCAGGTCCGTGGCTCACACAGGATGCAGTTTGCATTCGCAGTCACGCTCTGCTCATGGAACGGAGTCCCGGGATGTGACCCACGTGCCATTTTCCAACTTATCCACCAAAGGGGATAGCTCCTCCCCTGTGACCTGTGTCTCCGCCAGTTTGGCAGAGTTCACCCTAACAGTTGAGAGAGGGAGGAGGCCAGCTGGTCTCCATGGACTTGGCTGCCAGCAGGAGACGGATGGACCACCCGTCAGTGGGTCTGTCCCCGTGGCGGCTGAGCTTGGACACGGGGGAGCAGAGGAAACGCGGTTCCTTCCTCTCCGTGGCTCCCGCCCGCTTCTTTGATCTCGTCTGAGTCTGTTCGCATTTCCTCGTGTCCTCCCTCTTGTCCTCCATCCTCCAGACTTACTCTCTTCCCTCCATCTCATTCCGTCTTGGGGCTGGTGCCCTTGACCAGGGCCTCGGCCACTCTCCTGACAACCTCCTGCCTGGCGTTGCATCACGCAGGCCTCAAGTCACACCCTCAGAGACGCCTTTCCCAATCATTCTACAGATCTTGTCCTCCTTCCTCAGTCACTGTTTACCAGTCACTCGTTTTCCTCACAGCACTTACCTGAACTTATATTTTTATTTGTTGATTGTGTGTTTTCCTCCAATAGAAGATGAGCTCTGCAAGCAGAGATCTTTCTACGTGGACGTGGGAAGTCCCGCTTGTGCTGAGTGGATTAACAAGGGGCCTGGTCACTCGCGGACCATGACCTCTTTGTGGCCAGGACCCCCTGGGTTTGCAAGGTCATGAGTGCTTTTCTCTGAGTAAATTCTAAGCACTAACAGTTAAAATTACTGAACTCCTTAAACAATCATGACCATAATTTATCATTTCTAATACGGTATTTTTTTTTCAAATTTGAACATCCCAGAAATCAGAATGTATCTTATAGTTGAACTCATACCAGTTTAATTGGCTGCATGTATTTTCTTTCTTAATGGAACATAAGATAATGTGTATTTCACAACCTGTGGCATCCTAGATTCAACAGAATACGGTATTTCGTCAGAACCTGAAAAAAGGGCTATGAAATAGCATCTCCTACTGGTGAGGTATCACGAGGTCCTCTCACTCTCTTTTTTGGTTGGGGCTTGGCTTCACATCCTGGCTCCCTAGATCACTGGTTGTGTGAATCTGGCAGAAAAGGATCTGAGATTGCTAGCACCTCTGTAAGTTAATGGAAACCCCCTCAAATGACAGAGCAATTAGGGCTGGGCAGACCATAGACCTGAAGGTGCTGTAGCCTATGTCCACTGAGTATAGTGCTTCTGTTTACGGAGCTTGGAGACTAATCTTGTCAAATTTAAGTATTAATGCCTGTAGTAATCTGTTTTGAAGACTTCTAGCTGAAGATGGGCAGCCCTGTTTCTTTATATGGTAAAATTTAAAACATCTGTAAAAATAATTGAAGCTAGTAAATATAATATTGTGGGAATGGCTGGCATCTACTGAGCACTTATGTGCCAGGCAGTGCATTCGTTGCTTTACTTATGGCAAGAGCTTTACTTATGGCAAGAGCTCCTATTAACCATCCAGTCCTTAGACAACCTTTAGGGTTGAATATAATCTCCAGTTTACTGATGGATCTGAGGCACTGAGAGAGTAAATGACTTCCTGGAATATGCCTAGATGACAAATCATGGGGCCAAGTTTTGAAACCAGGAAGTCTGGCTTAAGAGTTTGCAATGTTGATCATCACGCTATCCTGTCTTGTAAAATATAGACAAATACATATATCCCTGTATCATTTAAGGTAAATGACAAAGACTCCGCCATTAGGGTAGATCCCTTGTGACAGGAATCATTTGTAGCCGCTGCTGTGTTGTATGACCTTTCTAGGCATTGTTGTTCCAGTTTGTTATAGACTGATCAAAGATGGAAAGCTGTCACTATCCTTCTGTTTGTATCTCTCTGTCTGTCTGTCTATCATCTGTATATCTGTCCATCAGTCTGTCTTCATCCGTCTGTCTGTCTGTGAGCTCCCACAGTTCCTAGGAGAATACTTTATGCTAGTCATGGACTCGACAGATTCTTGTTGAATACATTAGAAAATGTACCTGGAGAAAACCAGTCACTAACTCTATTCCAGCTGGTTATTTTTTGCCTGTAGATAACTCACAAATACTTGGACTCCACTTTACTCATACCTCTTAGCAATCAAAGGCACCCTTGCAAGTGAAGCCTCATTTAAAAAGTACACCCACAAGTAACTCCATGCCTGGTCCAGTCGAAAGCAGCATCCAACATCTCATCTTTTACTTAATATCCCACCCAGAAGACCAAAGTCACACAAACTTCTGCTGGATGGCAGTGTTTTTACGGAGAGACAGGGAATAGTGGTACAAGAGGTGATGCTGAAGCCACAGATTGAAGTCCAGGGAGCCTGATGTAAAAAATAAAACAATGAGGGGCTTCCCTGGTGGCGCAGTGGTTAAGAATCCGCCTGCCAATGCAGGGGACATGGTCTCAGTCCCTGGTCTGGGAAGGTCCCACATGCCGTGGAGCAACTAAGCCCGTGCGCCACAACTCCTGAGCCTGCGCTCTAGAGCCCACGAGCCACAGCTGCTGAAGCCCCACGTGCTGCAACTACTGAAGCCCGTGTGCCTAGAGCCTCTGCTCCGTAATAAGAGAAGCCACTGCAATGAGAAGCCTGCGCACCACAGCAAAGAGTAGGCCCCCGCTCGCTGCAACTAGAGAAAAGTCCTCGCACAGCAACAAAGACCCAATGCAGCCAAAAATAAAATAAATAAATTAAAAAAAAATTTTTTTTAATGAGTCTCTGTATATTACCACATGGTGGCACCATAAATCCACTTATGTACCTACCATGCCTTGGCAGCCAGGAAAAGAAAAAAGGTATGCATTATAGCCCATTGATTTACACAAAGTCGACAAAAAGTCTACAGCTTCCTAAACATGGGTAACAATGTGTGTACATGAGAAAGAGAGACAGAGACAGACTTTTCTTAGGATGGATTTCCCTGCAACTCAGAATTGAAAAGGAATCCAGCCTGCAATAGGGTAGAATCTCAGAAATAGTAAAGTAAAACCGTATTCATTGGGAATCTACTAAATTTGAATTCAGATTATTTGGAAAGGAAGCTGTTCTTTGCATTAACATAGGCAGCTCGCTTACGGCTTCTTCTGTGATCAGGAGAAGTAGGAGGATGTGTTAACCTGGATACAGATGGTCCCAACTCTGCCCCTTACAAGCTGCAGGAAATGACACTCGGTTCCTTTTTCTAGAAAATGGGTAAAGCAACCTGGCTCACAGAGAGTTGTTTTGAGATAAATTTCTCGTTACGTTTCCACTGATAAAAGACTCTCAGCTGATGGCCCGGCACCCCCCATTCTGCCATTTCCTTTGAGAATCCTGTCCCCCTCAATACGAGGCTATTTGCCCACCGTTTGTTAAAGGGCCACTTCCTAGTCACTGTGAAACTCCTGTAAAATACATACTTAGATGTAAAAATGCTCAGTGAAAAACAGGGTTCTACACTATACTGGGCTTTTGGAGAATCAGTTAACAATATTTTATTTTCTTTAAGAACCTGCATTGTGCTTGGTGGATGAAAGAACAAGGATTTTATTTATTTTGGTTTTAAAATAAAATATGTAAAATTCTTACAAAGCTAAGGCTGAAAGAACATACCTTTTTTCTCTTCTACTACAAGTAGGTCTAAAATGACAATATGGTTTGACTTCACGAAACACTACTACTGTTTTTATGAATTACGCATTTCACGGTTATGACAGTAAAGGGCAAAACAAACAAAAAACAGTGTGAAATGTTACTGCCAGATACAGTCCTTGGGCCAACGTTGTGATGGCTGTCTTATCTCAAAAATATACACAACATTTTTTCTCAGGTTGGCATGTGATAAAGTTTCAACAACATTTAGATAACGGTCTTTAAGATATAACAGTATTTAAGATATGCAGTGACACCATTGGTTTGGTGAAGGCTATGATTTACCAGGGAGAGCGCAGATTCTAAAGCCAGGACGGCACTGAAGAGTTTCCTTTGTTTCGTTAGGTGGTTCTTTAGTTTTATGGAAGAAATTGAATTTGAAATGGTAAGTTAGAGCAATATAGTTAGAGAAGGGGAGGAAACAGATAGAAATGATGGGCAACCTAACCTTGATGGCAGAGAAAGCAGATTAGAAGGTGAGGCAGAAATCAGACGGGCTTCGTAGGTGGTGAAATGACAAAAACAATTTAGGACCACGGTCTAGAGGGATGAATCTGAGAATGATTTGAATTGTGGTCTGATACCTGCGATTTTGTAAGTCATCAAGTTTAACGTCAAATCATAGTAAAGTTTGAAGCTTTAAGAGGACAGGTTTAAGATAAAGGAAAAAATACCGTTAATGCAGTTTTGAGACTTTCATATTTAAGAAGCCTATAAGAAAGGCTTAAAAATATGGCAAGTGAGGGCTTCCCTGGTGGCGCAGTGGTTGAGAGTCCGCCTGCCGATGCAGGGGACGCGGGTTCGTGCCCCGGTCCGGGAAGATCCCCCATGCCGTGGAGCGGCTGGGCCCGTGAGCCATGGCTGCTGAGCCTGCGAGTCCAGAGCCTGTGCTCCACAACGGGAGAGGCCACAACAGTGAGAGGCCCGCGTACTGCAAAAAAAAAAGAAAATATGGCAAGCGAATTGTGAGGATTTATCTGTTAAGGTCCCAAGGAAGGTCTCTACCTTTGCTCAGATAAAAGCTGGGGGTGTTTAGTGGTGAGAAGAGATGGGGGCGGGAGGGGATTGACACTCTCATCCTCCCTTTTCTGCAAGTTATTTTCCATCCAATTATTTTTAGAAGCTTGGAGCTGGAAATGGTCTTGCAATCATACCACCTTATTTTAAAATGAGGAAGTTGAGGTACAACGATATTTCCTGGCTTATCTCAATCTGGGGGAAAGACTAGGTTAACAGAAGTGGTCAAGCCATGCAGGATCATTTGATTCTCAGGCTCTGGTGAGTGAGGGGGGATGATCTACCCACCCAGAAACCTCTGAGAATCAGCAGAAAGATCCAGGAAGGATGCCAGGAGTGCGGGGGGGTTAGAACAGAACAGCTTTACTGTCTTTTTGCGGCAGCGGTGTTCTGTCCAGTCACTGAGGCCGCCATAAAAGTACCACAAACTGAGTGGCTTAGAAACAAGTGTCTAGTCCCACGGTTCTGCGGGCTGGAAGTTCAAGATCAAGGCGTCTGCAGGGCCGAGCTCCCTCTGAAGGCAGCAGGTAAGGATCTGTCCTGGCCTCTCTCCTGGCTTCTGGCCGTTTCTTGGCTTGTGTCAGCATAACTACAGTCTTCGCGTGGCATCCTCCCTGTGTGCGAGTCTGTTTCTTCACGTGACATTCTTTTTTTTTTTTTTTTGCGGTACACGGGCCTCTCACCGCTGTGGCCTCTCCCGTTGTGGAGCACAGGCTCCGGACGCACAGGCTCAGCGGCCATGGCTCACGGGCCCAGCCGCTCCGCGGCATGTGGGATCTTCCCAGACCGGGGCACGAACCCGCGTCCCCTGCATCGGCAGGCGGACTCTCAACCACTTTGCCACCAGGGAAGCCCCACGTGACATTCTTTTTACAAGGACATCAGTCAAACTGGATTAGGGGCCCACTACTCCAGGAGGACCTCAACTTAACCCATTACGTCCAAATAAAGGCACATTCTGAAGAACTGGCGTTAGGACTTCAACGTATGTATTTTGCAGGGGACACGATTGAACTCATAACAGGAGGCGGTTGACTCTTTATCAATAATGACAGATTTTCTGAGTAACACCAGCTTTCTAGGGATGGTGAAGGCCTCTGTCTACACCTTAGTTTTGTTGTTCCCTAGGGCCCCAGTTATAATCCTTTTCTCATCCTCTGCCCTCTTCCTGGAAACCTCATCCACTCCCAAGGCTTAAACGGCTACCTTTATATTGGAGACTTCACAGTCTGCGTGGCCCAGCCATACCCCTGCCCTGAAATCCAGGCCTCTGTGATCCGCTGCCTGCCCACGTATCACTGGATGATAATCCTGGCGCGGAATCCTCCATAAGCACCAAACTTCACTTCTCCTCTAACCCCAGCCAAGCAAGTTCCTGCCCAGGTGAGAGGCGCCTCCATGAGGCCACGGCCTGATCCTGCCACCTGGACACATCTTTGGTGTTTGCCTTCCTCTTACCTTCCGCGTCCAGGGGGTCAGTCAGCCTCACAGATGACCCTCCCTGCTGTCTCGTAAATACTACCTCTCTGTTTTAATTCCCGTGTGCGGTTCAGGCCCTCCTTTTCTCTATGTGGATAGACTGGTACTTCTACTTTTATCTTGTCCTTCTCCGGTCTGTCCTCAACCCTGAGATCAGAGAAATGTTTCTGACACTCGATCCAACCACTTGACTCTCCTTTCAGTCTGAAGACTTGTAGAATCTGTCCGTGTCTCCAGCCTCAGCTGTTCTCTTCATTTTTGTGTCCTTAATTTTTAAACCATTCACTGAGAAACTGCTGTGTGCCTAGCACTGGTCCAGGCACAAATAGGATGCAAGGGAGGCATGAGTGACACATTCTCAAGTTGTATGTGGCTTTTCCAATTGAGAATGCTTATTATGTTTTACATCCTGAACTCCTATATATAAAAAAAATATGCTTCACTAAAATTGAAAGCAGTGGGACTGGCTGATCTGATAGGAATGGCTTAGCCTTTGGGTGAAAAGGACAAATAAAATTGTTCTCCTACATCCCCCTACTGTACTTATTTCTCCAGCAACACAGATCTGTTTATCTCTATACACAGTTAATCCTCCCTCGTCTTTCTGAGCGTGGAACAACCTGACCCCAAGGTAAAAGAAGAAAGCATAGTCACTAAAGTGACCGTCTTTGAAAACCGTGTGACCTGGCTCACGTTAACATACATGTGAAGATGGGGGGTCACAGCTGAGGGTAAAAACAGGCAAAGAGATGAAATACCAGGTAGAAAACTCAGATGCCTCTAAAGGCTGCTCACCGGGTGACCTGCAAGGGCACGAGGAGTAAGGGGCCAACTCTCTGAAGATGAGAATTTTGATTCTAGTTAATGTATCAAAGACAAAGTACTCTACCAGCAAAATAATAGTGATGATAATAATTATAATAATGATAATTTCTCATTTACACTGTTCATCTCTAATAAGTCATCCTACTTAATTGAGGCTGATGGGGACTCTTTCAGGAGCTTGCTAGAAATTCTACTTTAATGTGCTTCCTAGATGATACCTAAAATCAAGACAAAACAAACAAGAGGAAGAAAACCTTGCTCTCAGGAGGCTGACACCTTAACCCGGCCAGTGGTACCACAGTGTCCCCCCCAAGGCTTCCCCTAGACAGATTCTCTCACATGAGAGGTTAGAGAAGTTATGTAGAATTTAGAAATGTCAACTTTTATATTTGAAATATGTTTGTGAAAATAGTGTATACAATGAATTCTGTCTATTGTGCCCAGTGATGCTATAAACATTCATGTGCACATGTCTTCATTTCTCTTGTGAATCTACCTAGGAGTGGAATTAGGGGTCCATACGATGGCTCAATAGTTAAAATTTTGAGGAACTGTTGAACTGTTTTCCTACCAGCAAAGTATAAGGCTTCCAACTTTTCTGTATCTTCCCAACACTTGCTATTGTCTGTTTTTTTAATATAGCCATCTGGTGAATATGACGTGTTACCTCCTTGTGGTTTTGATTTGAATTTCCCTAATGACTAACATTTCCATCAGCAGATGAACGGATAAACAAAACATGATATATCCACACAATGCAATATTATTTGGTAACGAAAGGAATGAAGTGGTGACACAGGCTGAGACGCGAATGGAACTCAAAGATACTGTGCTCAGTGAGAGGAGCCAGTCAAAAAAGGCCACGTATTGTATGAACTCATTTACATGAAATGCCCAGAACAGGCAGAAAGTAGGTTAATTGTTAACCCCTAGGGCTGGGGTGAGGGAGGACAGAGTGAATGCTAATGGGTACACCATTATTTTTTGAGATAATGAAAATATTTTAAGGTTAGATTGTGGTGATGGTTGCACAGATTTTTAAGTATACTAAACCCCATGAACTTGTACAGTAAAGTGAGTGAACTTTATTATAGGTACAATTTACATCTAATAAAGCTGCCAAAAAACAACTATACTTTGGATGATCAAAGCTGTGCTAAAGTTAGTAAATCTTTTGTAATGTGAATATCTAAGAATTTGCTTTTTAAAGAAGTATGTGTTTAGAAATATTCAGTTTTTGTAAATTAGATTTTTTTTGTATTTATCAAGCTCTAGAAAAAAACCACTTATTTTGCAATAGATAATAATCCATAAATCTTTGTCAATTTGAAATTGAGGCCTGAATTTTAAACTTAAATTATTTAATTGCCTCTTATCTTGGCCAAATATGGGCTTTTGGTCTCAGTTAGAAATTGCTTCAGGTTGAGAGCTAACACAGCAAATGACCGGAAGGCAGGGCAGAAAGTGCTGACGAATCCACTTTTCTCTTCTGTTATTCAGTCAGTGGTCCAGTGATTTCTTTGTCTGTTAAAGAGATGAAAATTGGAAATGGAATGGAGAACAAAATTTTAGATTAAATTTACATTCCCTATCAGTGAGATTCACTCTAAATTCAACCCAAGGATGAGTTCATCACAATATTTCAGATTTTTTTCCCCGAACCAATTCCACATGCATTTATCTTATTTGGTCCTGAAAAAAAAAAAAAAAGCTGTGTGTGGTAGGTCCACAAGATATTGACTGTCAACTTTTGACATTAGAGAGCTTTACCAACAAGACTTAGTATGTAATTTGGTATCAGGCATTGGAACTGAGGCTGGAAATTAAATTCTCTGATATCCTGCCATTTTCATCTTATCCCCCCACCTGCCCTCAGTTGAGACTGAAATTTACAAATATAAAGAAAGCAAACCTCTGAGGCTAAAACTAAGACTTCACTCAGGGTGGCTGTGAAAAGAATTCCTTCTTGGAATCAAAATGTATTTTAGGAACAAAAAAGCTTTAACCTCAACCGCGAGTTTGGTCAATTAATCATTTTAGGTATTTGAGTTCAACTTTGTTAACATTTAAGATGCCTGTCCTCCAAATGCTGTCTTCATACCTGACTTTTAGGGCCTTTCAGTTTTCTTTCAAAAGAGGATTGTTTCACTCTACCTGCTGAAGCCTTATCTCAAAATTCCATTGGACGCTTAGCTCCCAAGCTTGGGAAGACTATCTCAGAGATATGCTTTTTATTCACTTCCCAACTTTTTTGCCATAATGAGTGGCTGATGTTAAAGCTTGCAATTGAGTGAGGCTAAACTAATAAAATCACTAGAAATACAAGACGAACGTCTCTACCCGGTATATTGTTCACTTTTAATCCTCTCTCCTAGTGGGGCCCAGAATGTATAGTCGTCTTTGTGAGGCTTCAGAAATTGCTGAAGATCCCTTCAAAGCAAAACCAATTTGACAAAAATCTCCTCCTCCCCCATCTCCCCCAGTCACGTGACCAGGTAATGTACTCGATTCATACAAACAGGTAATCCGCAGGCTGCACTCCAGACAGCTAAGTGGATTTAACGTAAACTCTTCCTGCAAGGGGGAGAAGCCAGATAAAAGCATCATTTGTCTTCTGAGCACTTGCTGAAAATCTACCCATTATACGGTGCAGACCTGGATGAAGGCTGCTGGTGCCTTTTGGACGTGGAAGAATTTCCTTCGTCCCGTGAAGAGTCAGTGACTCAGCTTTGCTTTTCCTTTGGCAGAATGCGGGTATTTTCTTGCTGCACATTCCAGGGCCTTGATAGATGGCTTGGCTGAACTTGGCCTCTGCCGACCCAGGGGATCAAGTCTTGGACAGATTCTTTGTTCTGTCTTGTGGTGTCAGCAACTTGGAGCAGTCGGTCTGTCGACTCCAGGGCCTTTCAGTGGGAGGACCGATCCTTTAACTCACAGATAGAGCAACAAAGGTCTGCTTATGGAGTGGTGGCCGCCTCTAAAAAATAGCTTTTTTGTGTCAGGACGTTTATCATGTGCTCATGTCATCACCACAGGGTGGCTTGTGGCCGTCCTACCCCGGACGGTGCACCAAGCCTTTTATCTGTGAATGTGAATATGGCTTTGAAGGCTGGGCAGGGAATACATTACAAGTTTAGTGATAGAGGAGCTCAAATAGTTGGGTAAGGACCGAGAGAGGATGAGAAAGATATACAGCCACTAATGGGAAAACGGGGAAACTAATCTCATCATCCTTTAGTTAGAGAAATAAATCCTTTGTTCCCCGCCTTACTGAAAAATCTCAAGTATTCAGGGGCATGTCAGTGTTGTTTCATCTTATTCCTCATCTGGTTTTATGATTTGCAATAAAGCAAGGACTTCAAGGCAATCAAATTAATTAGATTATTTTTCTACTCACAGAATGGTAAGATCAGAGTACCTGGGGCAAACAGAGATTACCTCCTCACTGGAACCACAGCTCCTGTTTACATTTGACTTTAATATTCTCCATCCAGAAAAGCCAAGAGGCGGGTTGTTTTGGAATCCTATTTTATCAGATCTAAATTTCCTCGAGTTGATTCATTCATTTAAATTTAAAAATAAACTCAAAGTGAAATACATTTCTTTCTGATTAACTGTAGTCTTTTATAAAAACAAAATCCCAGAGCAACCATAGAGCTTCCTTAAAAAAGTATTGGTGTGTGAAAATGCCCAAGACAGAATTCTAAGTGAAGATACCTAAAACTTTATGAATTGATGAAGTTTAGGAAAATAAAAAACAGGTTACGTGCCATTCACTGCACTGTACAATGTTTAAGTTAAAATTCAAATAAAATCTCTTGGACAGAAGCTTAACCTGCTGATATAGGTGGCTGGTTTTCACCACTAAGTATAATCACATATTTACTGATTGCTATTCGTGGAAAATTATGACCAAACTTGCACTTTTCATTTATATTGAGGAAAACAAGTTTATTCACGGGCACTATATATGTTTACTTAAAAATAACATGAAGTAAAACGTGATCTTAGCTATGCTAGAATATAATTCTAGTGGAGAAGCATAGTTAGCAATTTTCTTCTATGTAGCTTTAGATTGTAAATAGCTAATGAGAAACAGGACACGATTTTACTTGAATTAACGACGACGTTTCTTTTGTTTTCATTATCCCACTACCTATGAAAATAGATTATGGTTTATCATACGTGAGGGACTGTCTCTAAGCTGCAACCCACACCAAATAAACTGTTTACATACATATATATTTGTTTTACTTCCCTAAACTGATGGTTTTTCTCCATGCAGATTTCGTTGTCTCTCTGCTTCCTTTTCCAAATCTTGCATTATTGTATATATGTAAAATGCTTAATTACTCTTTTGAATGAGCTAGATGTAGAGAGAAATCAATTAACCGTGTAAGGAACACTATGGTTTTAGAAGGAAATGTGCTCTATTAATCTTAAGGATTCATAGAATAGTCAGCTCTTAAAACTATGAAAAAAGTATTTTATGATAGCCATGTGGTAAATACGAAATCAATATTCTGTTCACAATGGCATAAAAATGTTCAACTGAAAACAGTAAAGAACCAGGACTAATTGGCTCACACCACAGTGTTTTGTTATTTATTTAGCATGTGTTCTGGAAGTGGGCAGTCTCAAGGTTATTCCGCTGTTTTGTTCCATCGCTCAGAGTATCTTGATGTTTCGTCTTTATACTTCTCACTTCTTTTCTTTTTATAACAAAAAATAAAGAAAAGTAAAGAAAGAGCCAACATAATCTCATCACCCAGATTCTATAATTAACACAATCTTGTTCATATGTTCTTTTTCTTTCTCTTTTGCTGAATGATTTCAAAAAGCAAATACAATACTTTGGCTTGCACCGCCAAAAATTATAGGCATTTTCTTACATTAAAAAAGTTAGCAATCATACCTTTGTATTATCTCACGTCCAGTCCACATTCAGATTTTCTAAAAGGGTCTGAAAGCACAAAGCGCCCGCCTTTCTTGCTCACCGAGGTTTGGAGGAGTCACATCTTTCGGGTTAAGAGATGTCCTTCTTCAGATTCTTTTGGACTAAGCTTGCATGTGGGAATTAGGACAAAATCTAGAAAGGAGCCAACAAGGGGTATTTAGTGATAACCCTGGATTTATTCATTCATTCATCAAATAGTCATTGAATCTATTTCTGTTTTGAAGCAAAGAGCGTTTGATTGTACAGTAGATTCTTCCCAAGTCTATTTCAGTTTTCTGCTCTCATGCGACTAAATCCAACGTGAAAAAACTTACTGAGCTTAGTTTAAATTCAACGGCGGCATCACTGTCTTGCTTATTCTGGTGCAGAAACCTTGGGGTCACCTCTAACTCCTCCCCTTCCTTTGTCCATCTCTCCAAAATATAATCACGTCCTCCAGTGGACCTTCAAAATACTTCTTTGTTTTTCATTTTCTTTCTTTTGGTAATAATAGTAGGACTGAATTTTATTAATGAAATATTATGTGGCAGGCAGGGTGCTCTGATAACCTTTTGTGTGTTTCAGCTCATGTGATGTTCACAATAACCTAACAAGGAAGTCCCTTTATTATTCACATTTTACTCAAAAGAAAATTGCACTTCAGAGACTTTAATTCGTACCTAAGATTGTCCAGTGAGTAATGAGTTATCATGCCAACCAAGGTCTCCCTGGCAGGTCCACACAGTTGGTCAAGACACTACAATGAAAATTAAAATGATGCCTTCTGGAAAGGACAATCTTTCCAAAATTTTGGAATGTGCTTCTGAGCCTCCCCAGGGTTTCTTGAAGGATCGGGGTCACTGACCTGCATGATTGGCTTCTTAAACACTTGCAAATAAAAGTTGAATGACCACGTCCCCTCCAAATCCAGTAAGCCACATTGTATATACTGGATCAAAATGAATTTCAACCTGACCGAACAGTCACGTGGTTCGTTCAAGAAACTGTGAATAAAGTAAGTGGACAAATTGGACAGACTAAGACCCTCCTCTGCCACCATCGGCCCTTGTTCTGGGAAGAGATAGCAAGGGGGTGGGTGAGAACACACAGCAGGAGGAAGGGTTTGTAGGAGGTGGTGTCTGTTGTCTAGCTTCCTCCCTAACTAGCATAACTAATTGGAACCACGTGTCCTTGTCTGTAGAAAATGAGATGATTAATCCTAAAACTTACTGGGAGGCTCAAATGGGAAAACATAAATAAGAGTTCAAAGTCTAATATATAATGCATGGTATGGATGCAAGGAATTTCTTTTTTTAGTCTATAATTCATTGGGTTTCAGTATATTCAGAGTGGTGCAATTACCGTCATAGTCTACGTTTAGAATATTTCACCACCTTGAAAAGAAGCTCCGTATCCTTGTACCCATTAGCCCATCCATATCTTTTCATGGCTTGATAGCTCCTTTCTTTGAAACACTAAGTAATATTTCATTAGGTGGATGGACCACGGTTTATCTGTTGATTCACCAACTGAAGTACCTCTTGGTTGCTCCCCAGTTTTGGCAATTACGAATAAAGCTGCTGTAAACATTCATGTGCAGATTTTCTTGTGGGCATATGTTTTCAGCTCATGTGTGTTAATACCAAGGGGCATAAGTGCTGGGTTGTGTGGTAGGAATATGTTTAGTTTTGTGAGAAACTGGTAAGCTGTCTTCTAAAGCGTCTGTAGCATTTTGCTACGTTAGCGATGAATAGGAGTTCCCGTTGCTCCATGTCCTCCCCAGCATTTGGTGATGTCAGTGTGCTGGATGTTAGCCATTCTCGCAGGTGAGTAGTGGGTGTATCAGTGTTGTTTAAATTTACAATTTCCTGAGGCCATACGGTGTTGAATGTATTTTCATGTGCTTGTTTGCTGTCTGTGTATCTTTTTAGGTGAAGGTGTATGTTCGGATCTTCTGCCCATTTTTTTAAACCAGGTTATTTTCTTATTGTTGAGTTTTAAGAGTTCTTTGTATATTTTGGATACCAGTCCTTTCTCTGATATGTTTTGCAAACATTTTTTGCTTGTCTTTTCATTCACTTAACAGTATCTTTTGCAGAAAACAAGTTTTCAATTTGACTGACATTAATTTATTATTTTTCCCTGCAAGTATTGTGCTTTTGGTGCTGTATCTAAAAATTCATCACCAGGCCAGAAAAAAATATATATTAAAAAGGGGATTCCTTGGCGGGACTGGGTGCTGGCGGGACTCTGAAGGCCTGGGTTCAATCCCTGGTCGGAGAACTAAGATCCCACAATGTGTGGCAACAAATAAATAAATAAATATCTAAAATATTTTAAAAAACAAAACATTTAAACATTTTTTTAAAAATTAAAAAGTCATCAGCAAAACCAAGATCGCCTAGATTTTCTCCTATGTTATCATTCAGGAGTTTTATAATTTTGTATTTTACATTTAGGCTTATGATCCATTTTGAGTTAATTTTTGTGAAAGGTATAAAGTTTGTGTCTAGATTCAATTTTTTGGTCGAGTTCCAGCACCATTTCTTGAAAAGATGCTTTTTTTCTCCACTGAGTTGCCTTTGCTCCTTTGACAAAGATTAGGCGATTATATTTATGTGGGTCTCTTTCTGGGCTCTCTTTGCCTATTTTTTTTCATCAGTACTACACTGTGTTGATTACTGTGGCTTCATAATAAGTCTACAGGTAAGTCTTTCATTGCTGTGTTGGGTATTTTCAGTCTTTTATCTGTCCATATAAACGTTAATCCATTTGTCAGTTTTCACAAAATAGCTTGCTATGATTTTGATGGCCGCTGTGTTGAATCTATAGATCAAGTTGGTAAGAACTGATATCTAGACAATATTGAGTCTTCTTATCCATGAACAGGAAGTCTCCATTTATTTAGATCTTTGATTCTTTTCATCAGTTTTGTACTTCTCCTTATGTTAATCTTACACATATTTTATGAGATTTATACTTAAGTATTTAATGCATTGGTGCTCATGTAAATGGTATTGGGTTATTAATTTCAAATTCCACTTGTTCATTGCTGGTATATATGAAAGAAATTGGCTTTTGTATATCTTGCCACTTTACTACAATTGCTTATTAGTTCCAGGAGGTTTTTTGGACTGTTTCTTTGAGATTTTCTACATAGACATAGAAAATCATGTCATCTGTGAACAAAGAAGGTTTTATTTCTACCTTTGCTTGTTTAAAGAATTGGTTTATGTATCTTTTTATTAATGAGTTGTAAAAGTTTTTTTAATACATATTCTGGAAACAAGTCCCTTATCAGATGTATAACTTTCAGACATTTTCTCTCATTCTGTGGACTGTCTTTTACACATAAAGTTTTCCCAGTTTTTATAGCACAAAAGTATTTTTAATTTGATGAAGAGTAATTTACCTATTTTTCTTTTGGTTACATGGGCCTTTACTGTTATAACCATGAAACCATTTCCTAATCCAAGATCACAAAGACTTCTTATGTTTTCTTCTAAGAGTTTTATAATTGACCTTTTTCATTTAGGTCTATGATTCATTTTGAGTCAACTCATGTTTACGTTATGAAGAAGTCTAACTTCATTATTTTGCATGTAGAGATCTAGTTGTCCCAGAACCACTTATTGAGAAGACTAATCTTTCTCTATTTAATTGTCTTGGCATCCTGTTGAAAATCAATTAATCATAAGGGGAAAGGATTATTGCTGGACTTTGAATTATATTCATTGCACTATTTGTCTGTCATTATGTCAATACCACAGTGTCTTAAATACTATAGTTTCATAACAAGTTTTGGAACCAAGAATGGTGTGTCCTCCAACTTTATTCTTCTTTTTCAAGACTGTTTTGGCTATCCTGGCTTTATACCATTTCCTTATGAAATTTAGTAACAGCTGGTCAACATTTCTAGAAAAATTTGGTACCGGGGATTTTCAAATGAAATGTGTTGAATTAGTAGATAAATTTGGGGCAATATCTCTATTTTCATAATATTAAATATCCTATGAATATTCCATTTATGTGTCTCATTTAATTTTCTTTCAACAATATCTTATAATTTTTGGTGTACAATTTTTGCACTTTTGTTAAGTGTGTTCCCAAGTACTTTATTCTTAGGTTAAGGTAGTTATCACCTGGCAAAGGGGACGGTATGACAGAGAGAAGTTTCCTTCCTGAATAAGGTGGGAGCGGGAGATTTAGCCCTTCCTCTGCCATTGAATGTGAGGGGGAGAAGCCAGGTGGAGGGAAGGCAAGGGTTTAAGATTCCCTTCTCCCTGACTCCTCTCCTTGGGTTCCTACGTTGAAGTCTCCTTCCATCTCCACTGGCACTTGTAGAGACTCATGAAAAAGTTAAGTTTAAGGCTAGCAGATAGAAGCTTTTATAGAATGGGTAGACAATCAGGTCCTACAGTACAGCGCAGGGAACTATATTCAATATCCTACGATTAACCATAATGGAAAAGAATATGAAAAAGAATGTGTATGTATGTATATCACTTTGCCGTACAGCAGTAATTAACACACATTGTCAATCAACTATACTCCAATGAAAAATATATATGTTTTAAAAAGTTTAGCTATAGAAAATGGAAAAGTCAGAATTGCTTTGCCTGTTGGCGCAGTGCGGTGCATCAGCTTGCAGCTGTGCTCAACTGTCCTTGTTTCGCTCCATCTGCCAAAAGCCTGTCCAGCCCGCCTGCAGTTGGTGGAATGGTCCACATCTTAACCCTCTGAAGCTGTGAATGTGACCTTACTTGGAAAAAGAGTCTCTGCAGATGCAATTAAGGGTCTCAGGATGAGATCATCCTGGATTATTTAGGTGGGCTCTCAATCCAGTGGCAAGATCCCTCGTAAGAAGAAGCAGAGATGCCCAGGGAGACGGCCATGTAGATGGAGGCAAAGATTGGAGGGATGTGGCCACGAGTCTAGAGACACCATTGACATAACGCAATTTCTGGACAAGAATTGTGACCTTTAGCTCTGCAGCAAATACCCTAATATATATGTGTAGCCTACATGCATGGACTTGCTCAACAAAGGGGTCCACATGCATGGACTTGCTCAACAAAGGGATCCACACTGTCAAAACTCCTTGATATGCCCTGATGACTGAAGAATCTTTTCTCACTATAAAGCTAGGGTTTTATTGGTTTAAAGTAAAATAAAAGATACCCTAACCCTCCTCTTTCCAATTCAACTCTGAGCACATTGACACACACGCGCGCGTGCACACACACACACGCACACACACACCCCAGGCTAGAGATCCTGAGATATTTAGTCAAAATTAAGCTCTTATTTCTTCACTTAAAGGAGTCATCCTGAAAGTGGCAATAAACATTACCAGATTAGATGGTTTTCAGTCATTTAGGTTCGATTTCAGGTGATTCTAAACAGGGGTCTCTGCATCGAGGCTCATCTGGAGAGATTTCTTTAAGGGATGCACACAAGCTTTCCTGGCCTTCCAGTGTCACACTCCCAGAGTATGTTCCCATCATCCCACACTGGCCTCTGAAGGAGGGGCCTGAGCCCCTTAGAGTTAGTTTTGACTCAGTGGCTTATATGGTTGAGCTCAAGAAAGAAGCAGCTGGGGGGCGGAGAAGTGGGTGATGTTAAGACAAACACAAAGGCCATAAGCTTTTCTTTCCCACATGAAATGCCTCCGCCATGTTGGTTGGTTCCTGTGTTAAGGATGCCTGACATTAAAAGAGCATTAAATTAGCCGTGGTCCTTCTGTTTCCAACCGTCCGTTGTTTGTCTAACACTTGACGGGAACGGGAAAACCTGTGGTCAGGTAACCGGCCTGGGCTCCTTCAGGAAAACCCTGATCTGGTTGGAGAACCAGATTCTTCAGGCACAAGGACAGCATCGGCACCTGTATCGGTTTCTGTCGAATCTGAGCTCCCGTGACCGTTGATCTCAATTCCGTGCGTGAGGGAGACGTGGGTTTCTGTCTGCTCCGCTGTGCGTGTTTTATTGGCTCTGCCCCTGGGTGGGATAGAAAGTGAGGTTGTGCAGAAGATGGTAGGGGTTTCAGTTCAGCAGAGTCAGCAGAAAACCCTGCCAGAGCTTCTTTCGGATTAAAATGAAATTACGTAATGGTAGTTTCTGTACATTTAAAGGAATGTCTGTGAGTTTGCATGTATTTTAAAGCCCTTCTTCAGTTTTCCTCTGGGGCGGTGCAGCAGCCCCCGTTGCTAGGACTTGTGACCCGGATAGCGGGGGAAGCAGAAAGCACCTCCATGCGCCAGGACTCGTGCAGCAGCTTTGCCGGGGCTTGCTTTGCTCTCCTTCTGTCCTCTGTTTTATGTTGCAGATCTGAATGCACACGGTGAATGTAGTCAAAACGAGGAAAACTAACGACGGGCTTCTCAATACTTTGATATGCACAGCTAAGCTGTGTGTCTTTGCTCTGGGCCTCCTGGCGTGCCTCACACGGATGGGGGCCCGCCGTTGCTTCCTTCCCCAGGGGGACATCACACGGACGCTGTTTTTCCAGGGCCCGGCGTCTCACTCAGAGTCTGTGATGAGGATGGAAGCGGGTGTGGGTGACACAGCCTTGTTCTCTGGAAGCCTTTCCTGCTTGAAGGATGCTGAGAGGCTACTGGAGAAAAGCAGATGGCCTTGGTGAAGTGCCCCCAGACTGTACCTTAACAGCAAAGAACGTTGTCACTTCACGGTTTCCAGGGTCACTCCTGACGCCTGAGAGTGGCCTGCAGACATGGAATTTCATTGCTGCCGGCGCCCTGGAGCTCCGCGGGAGACGGCGTCCTGCCACTGGGTCAGCCTAACTCCGTTCTGTCTGCTTGCTGCTTCTCGTGATCCACTGACATGTGTCCTTTTCACAAATACAGGGAATAGAAATATTCATAGACTTTTGCTTTAATGTAATGGTTTATGTTACCCAATCCAGTGGCCCCTTCTGTCTTTATTTCACACGTTTCGCTCCATTGGTAGCTTCTGGTAGAGAACTCCTTGCTGTCCCTTTGGTGCTTCGCCCGGCTGTCCTCTGGGACTCCTCTTCCTCGCTGGGGGCTCTCGGCAGGCTGCCTGGCATCTCAGGGCCCAGCGCTGCAGCGCGTCCTGGGCCCAAGCCTCTCTCTCCTCTGCTTGGTCTACACTCATTCCCTGGGTTACTGCGTTGCATCGCGAGGCCGGCACTCTTTCCTAGAAGCCCGTGATTCCCGAGCGTGTGCCTTCAGTTCAGAGTCCTCCCTTGAACCCGTCTTGTGTCTGATGCCTTCTCAGCGTCTCTTCTGCATATCTGTCCCTCGCACGGTCTCTCCTCTTACTTCTAAGTGGCAACTGTGACCTCTAGATGCCTCTTTTCCTCTCACGCCCACTCCAACCCTCCAGCAAATCCCTCGGGTTCTTGTTTCAAAATATACCAAACCCCCCCAAAACCCTGACCATGTCTCATCACCTCTGCGACTTCCACATGGGTCCCCAGCTCTTACCTGGGTGCACGCCAGGACCTTCCGACGGCCAGAGCGGTCCTACTGAGATGGAGAACATTATGCCACTGCTCTGCTGAACACCCTCCCACAGCTCTGCGTGTCCCTCAGGGAAGGGGCCCAGGTGTCTGTGGCCTGGGGCTGGCTCCCCTCACCCCCGCCCAGAGTCGCCATGTCTACCCGCCTGTTCACCCGCCCCACCGCAGGCTTGGCCAGGCCACGGCAAGTGGGAGGAAGCTGCAGGTATCAGGCGACCCCACCCTCACTTCCTTCAGACCCTCACTCCACGCCCTCTTTTCCGAGAGGCCTCTTTGACCTTCCTACACAGGGCGTCAACTCTCCTACCCCACACGCCCTCCCCTACTCTGAATCATTGCCATTGCATCCACCTGACATCCTTCTAGGTATGTGTTGACTCCCTATCGACTGCCTCTCCCTCCACTAGAAGCTCGTGGGCAGGGATTTTTCCACGTGCAGTTCCCACGCGCGGTCTCCCAGGCACCTAGAAGGACACCGCGTTTCCCCCGTGCTCATTCGATACTTGTTGAATGAATTAGAAGTACCAGCTCTGGGGAAGTGATAGGAAATTATATGACTTTGAAAACACACACATTCACACATGAAACGGTCAGCAGAGCTTCAGGGTGCTCGGCTCTGCTGGTTTGCTTTGTTTGGTTTCTATTTGTGGGGAGGGGAGAGAGCTTTGGGGTCCCTGCAGTTTTGACATGGCTGGGTGGCCACGCACTCAGGGAAGTGGGAGCAGGGGTGGGGGGCTGCTGGAAGACTCGAATCCCCTACCGCCCATGATGGAGATGCTGACAAGGTCTCCTCCTACAGCCGTCCAGGGTGGGGGGTACATTTTCCATGTCCAGGTGACCGACCTGAACCTGGTTAAAAATTTATTTTTGGCCAACCACGGACAAAGCTACTGCCATATCATTAAATCCTTAAATCAAGTCATAACATCTTTGGGATATAATGTAAACAATTACAGAGCTGGTGGAAAGTATTTCCTTTGCATTTCCAGGAGATTTACTTTTCTTTTGGAGATTTTTCGGGGCTCATATTATATTCAAATTAGTCATGATGTAGAGTTTGGAAAAACTAATTGTTCTCCTCCCTGCTTCAAAGAAGAAATGAATTGTGTGTACGATAGTGAAATTATTTTTAGGCACATGAAGGTCATACATAGAAAATATTCTCGTTGGCTTTAAAAAGGTCCTTTTAACTTGGATGTGAATAAATATAGACACTCATACTGCTGTGTGTGTGCTTCTATATTTATCCCTGTACAAAGATTTTTCTCACCTTTAGAATAGAACAGATGCTCTTTTGTGCAACTTTCAGAGCAGGTAGTTATGTGTCCTCATTCAGTCCCAAAAGGGAAATCTATGTAGGTCAAGAAAGCAATAGGAAAATGCGGCCTCTTCCCACGCCCCCTTTTCTGTACCCTCCCCCACCCCACCCCTCCTCTGGCCCCTTCCTCACCCATACACCTGTGAAGACACCCCTTCTTCCAGCCACCAAGCACAGGTCTTTGTCACAGCTAAGAACTGACGCAGAGGGACGCTAACTACAGCCACACTGGGAAAACGAGAGGGTTTTCTGGTGCTTTCCCTCACCATCTTCACCAACAACGATCAAACGGCCCCTCTCCCGGCTGCTTGCAGCTAATGGAAGAAGATTATCCAGAGATTCCAGCCAAGTCAAAACTCCCTAAGAAGAGCGTGGGGAAAGGCAGTGTCAGAGAGTCAAAGCCCAAGGATGATAAAAACAGTGTGTTGAATTTAATTAACTGTTGACCATGACTAGGCTTCATCATTTGGACTTGTCTCCTGTATGAACTGCCGTTTCATTCAGCTGTTCTTGGTCTTATAACATTTGTGTTATGGGAAATCAGAGCAGTGTCTACAATGCTTTTGATTTTCCCCTCGTACACAAAGTACAGTCTTCTGCGGGCACAATGCTCTCTTGTTGGTGTCCGCTGTTAACTGCCTTCTTTCTAGCCCCTCAGCCGGGATCAGGAACCTCCAAGCTGCCATCACAATAGCCATTTGTTTCTGTATCCCCACTTGTTCCTTTGTGTATTGTCCAGATCATATACGTTCCTTTCAGAGTTTGCGGGTGGGGTTTGGAGGAGGGGACGCCGGCTCGCTGTGCTAAAGACCTTTGGAAAGTTAACTTAGCTTAGATGAATACATTAAACTAGACCCGAGTTAGGCAGTCTTGAATGGGAAATTGTTTCCCTTTGTAATCAACACTTGAGTTGTAATTGATAAGAGGCATCTTTAAGGAATGTTGACTTTTTTTTATTCCCATAGAAGTATGTGTTTCCTTCATGCATAGGGCTCTCTTGGAATCCGAAATAGCTCTGCCACTGGAGAAGCTAACTTGGAGGTGCAATGCACAGAGTCAGACCTGTGAAGCAGGGAAACTCAAAATGTTAAGAACAAGTTTCGGTTTTAAAAAATAATCTGCGTTCCAATTATTGTTCTTCTATTTCTTCTTTTATTCTGTCTTTGATTAGGGCTGATTCTGACAGTCCAAGGGCATCCGAGGGAAGCCCTGGCTTTGCTACAAGCATAGAGAGAGATTTCTAGGTATTAAACTCTCCAGTTCAAGTCTCCAGTTAAAGATTTTGTTGCATCTAGAACCAGAGCTTTTTCAGAATTAGGGGAAGTATTCGTGTGTCTGTTTCTGTGTATGGGCACAGATTCCCTTTAAAGTTTTAGCATGGATTTTGCAGTGTATCTGCTGTGTTACCTCACTTGGTTTATCTTCTAGTTCCTTTCCATAAATTAATTCATCAAGATATATAAACCCATGCACGTTTTTCACTGAAGCCACTATACCACTTATCACTGGTCTGAAAAGGGAAACTGACATTTACTAAATGTGTACTAAGAGGAGCCACAAACCATGTAATTTCCATTCATCTTCGTAGCAACCCTATGAGTGAACTGTTACAATCACCATTTAAGCATGAGAAAATTCAAATGTTAGAAGTTTAGGAATCTTCCAAAAAGGCGTAGGATGGATTTTAAACAAGATCTGGCTTCAGAGTAAACTTTCTTGCCTGGATACCCATTCACTGTCTTTTTAATATTGCTTTAGTGTCACACCCGTTCGCTTTTTGGAAAAAGAAGGCTCATTTTATATTGATTGGATTTACATATTTAATTCAGAGCATTTATTGAACGCCTTTGGGATGCTAGGCAGCAGTGATACTCCACAGATACGAACCTGAGAGCAGCATTGTTCTGGTCCTTTGGGAAGACACCAGACGGAGATGTAGGTGAAGTCAAACGCAGGTGGCAAAGCCTCATTGTGATGCATTGTTGATGCATTTTTCCTGTTTAATTGCTTTAAAAGTTTTCTTTAAATCAAAGTAATACCTGTATGTATGAAAATTAAACTTAAAAGAGTAACACAGGATCCAGCCACCCTTGTGCCCAAGCCTCACTCTTTGGGTGCAATCAGTTTCAGATTTTCAGCTGCTTTATTTTCATGTTTGAAATAATAGGCTCAAATGAATACTTCTGAGTTACTCATTCATGGTTTTTAAGTTCCTCTATACTCAACACCCTCTCAGCTACCCCCCCCCCCAAACACACATGTGATTCACGTACATGTTCACGTACAAACACTCATACACATGCCACCTCCAATCTCCCTACTTAATTCATGGTGATTTTGGCTAAATTAGCAGTTGTAATGTATGATTAGGTAAGCTTCCTTTTGTTCATAGATGACACATAGTATATTTTGAATATATGTCACCTTGGTTTGTTTTTTATTTTCTTAGAATGATTAATGCTTTAAAAAAAATTTGATTGCCTTTCTAAGTCCCTGTAAATTAGTTTCCCCCTTTGAAAGGACTGTGGTGCTCCTGTCAGTTCAGTGTGGCCTTCAGGTGACCTACTAGTCCATGATCGATGTCCCTCCTGCAGCCCGTGTCCTCCTGCTGCACCGGTCCTGGTCTCGCTGCGAGCGCTCAGCAAAGCGTGCATCCTACACCGTCCCTCATCGTCATCTTGGTTCCCCTTCGCTCCTCTGTCTTTACTCTGGATCCCTTCCATCTCCCATACAGATCCTGTAAGCACTGTCACCACAGTGTGAGAACCACCCAGGGAAAGGGCAGAAGGGAAGTGAGTGGGGCCATTCAGTGCCAAGGCCGCCCCTTTGCCCACTGTCCCCGCCCTTGCCTGGCACGTCCCTTCCTCTGTGCCTGGTAGTCCCTTCTGCAGGTCCTGGCTCAACTTCCACAGAGAGGAGACCCGGGCCCTGCTGCCCCTGGTGAGGACACGTGGGCGGGCTGCTGCCCCCACTGAGGGCACCTGTTCTCCCACCTTCAAGCCCACCTTGCCCTCCACCTTGAGGGGTGCCTGATGCCTCTATTCCTAGGCCTTTCTGCTGCCAGTCTCTGTACAAACCAGTTTGCTTCATAGGTTTCTTTCATTTTGTTTTCAAATTAGCTGTATTTTTAGAGGAGTTTTAGGTTCACAGGAAAGTTGAATGGAAGGTACAGAGATTTCCCATATAACTCCGGGCCACACACATGCATAACCTCCCCCATTATCAACATCCCCCTCCAGGTGTTACATTGGTGATGATCTATGACCCTACATGGACACATCATTATCACCCAGAGTCCATAGGCAACGTTAGGGTCACTCCTGGTATTGTACATTCTGTGGGTTTGGACCAATGTACAATGACATGGACCCACCATTATAGCGTCACACAGAATACTTTCACTGCCCTAAAAGTCCTCTGTGTTTTGTTGCTTCATCCCTGCTGTTTCCTTCTCCTCTGTAGGCAGTTAGGGTTAAATTTTCTCCACCATGTCAAGGTCATTGTGCCCTGTCCACTAGCTTTCAGTACTCCATGGCTTTGCCGAGAGCTCATCTGGTGATCCCAAGACCATGTCTCTCTCCCTCTCTCCCTTTCTCTCTCTCTCTCTCTCACACACAAACACACACACACACACACACGAATATTACTCAGCCATAAAAAGAAGGAAATCTTGCCATTTTTGACAACATGGAGGTATTATGTTAAGTGAAATAAGTCAGACAGAGAAAGACAAATACCTTATAATCTCTCTTATATGTGGAATCCAAAAAAAAAAAAAAAAAACACAACCCCAAATCAATCTCATAGATACAAAGAATAGATTGGTGGCTGCCAGAGGTGGGGTGGGAGAAGTGGGTGAAGGGAGTCAAACAGTTAAAAGAAAAAAAGAAAAGGAAAGGAAAGGACCCCTAGACTAGAACACTAGGCCACTGGAGTGTGAGCAAAAAAATAGAATTCAACTAAACAAATCAAATCTGAACTTTGGTTTTGACCTAGGCTGCTGGAATGATGTTTTCTTTTCTTTATTTCTCTTTAAATATTGCAAAACATCTAAAACTAGGTGTAACTTTAAAATGAATTATTTGTTATTTTTGTACCTTCTTTAAATTCACACTTTATTTAGCTATGTTAGAGTTTAAATTGAAAGACATATTTCAGTATTTCAATACAAAAAAAAATACACAATGAGTCTTGTTTCCTGTTCAACTGTATTCCAACCAAAAAACTCTAATAAATTTCATACTAACCATGAGATTTATGAGATAATTTGAAATCTGAACTCTGGATATTTTTATTACATAATATCAAAGTGGGTTTTTTTTTTTTGCATTTGCATGTCCTTACATAGTTACGATTAAGAACTTTATCTTCTAAAGTTACATAGTGAGATATCTATGGATGAAAAGAAAAAGATAAAATAAATACGGAAAATATAGAATACACATTTATTAACCAGTCTTAATAAAGGTGATATACATGTATAGAAAGGGGTAATTCAGGAAAGGTAACCTGAATATAAAAATAACAGTTTTTATGTATTAAGGTTATGAATTTAAAAAAGAAGATAAAAAATTTAAATGTGTCACATATATTTTTGTCTTGCATGGGGGAATTAAAGCAGATTTTAATTTTGAATTTAATCAACAAAGAAAATTTATTTCACACACATTTTATTTTTAATTATTTTTTTGGAATATTTATTTATTTGGCTGCGCTGGGTCTTAGTCGTGGCACACGGATCTTCGTTGCAGCATGCAGGATCTTTTTTTTTTTTAGTTGCGGCATGGGGATCTTTTAGTTGCGGCACACGGGATCTTTAGTCGCGGCATGAGAACTCTTAGTTGTGGCATGTGGGATATAGTTCCCTGACCAGGGATTGAACCAGTGTCCCCTGCATTGGGAGTGTGGAGTCTTAGCCACTGGACCACCAGGGAAGTCCCCCAAATACATTTTAAAAAATAAAATTAAAAAGAAGATGTAAACCATCAAAGTCAGTGGTAAAATGAAAGTCAAGAAGATATTTCATATGGTATTTCTTATAGTATAAAATAAGAACAAATAAAATGGATATTAAAAAAATAAATTTAATAATTCAAACAGAGTGGCAAAATGAGAATCCTTTTATGTTGAATAAAAGCATAAGTCAAATTAAAATGTGCTTGAAGTTTCATAGCAAAATATAAAAATCAATCAATAAATGATAAATAAATGATTAAAATCAATAAAAATACTGTTTTGGTTACTACAGCTTTGTAGTATAGCTTGAAATCAGGAAGTGTGATGCCAACAGCTATGTTCTTTCTCAGGATTGCTTTGGCTATTCAGGGTCTTCATTCCTCCATATAAATTTTAGGATTGGTTTTCCTATTTTTGTTAAAAACACCCTTGGAATTTTGATAGGGATTGCATTGACTTTGGGTAGTATGGACATTTTAACAATGTTAATTCATCTAATCCATGAACATGAGATATCTTTCCACTTGTTTATATCTTCTTTAATTTCTTTCACAAAAGTCTTAGTTTTCAGTGTAAAAGTGTTTACCTCTTTGGTTAAATTTATTCCAAAGTATTTTATTGTTTCTGATACTATTGTGAATGGGATTGTATTCTTTATTTCTTTTTCAGATAATTGGTTGTTAATGTATAGAAATTTCTGTATGTTGATTGTATATTCTGTTATTTCACTAAATTCATTTATTATTTATGAGTTTTTTTGGTGGAGTCTTTAGGATTTTCTATATATAAGATCATATCATTTGCAAACAAAGACAATTTTACTTCTTCCTTGCCAGTCTGGGCACTTTTGATTTCTTTTTCTTGCCTGATTGCCTTGGCTAGGACTTCCAGGACTGTGTTGAATAGAAGTGGTGACAGTGGGCCACTTGTCTTGTTCCTGATCTTAGAGGAAAAGGTCGGGTATGACCATCATATCATTGAGTATGATGTTGGCTGTGGGTTTGTCAGGTATGACCTTTATTGTGTTGAGGTATGTTTTTTCTATACCAGATTGGTTGAGTGTTGTTTTTTTTTTCATGAGAGGATCTTTCTTTGTGCCATCTATTGAGATAATCTTATGATTTTTATCTTATTTAATTCATATAGTGTATCACACTGATTGATTTGTATATATGGATCATCTTTGCATTCCAGAGAGAAATCCCACTTGATCTTGGTGTATGATCCTTTTAATGTGCTGTTGAATTCAGTTTCCTAATATTTTTTTGAATATTTCTGCATCTGCATTCATCAGGGGTATAGATTTATGATTTTCTTTTCTTGTGGTGTCCTTATGTAATACCATCCTCATAAAATGAGTTTCTGCCTCTTCAATTTTTTGGAAGAGTTTGAGAAGGGTTTACATTAATTTGTCTTTAATGTTCAGTGGAACTTACCAGTGAAACCATCTGGTGCTGGGCTTTTCTTTGTTGGGAGGTGTTTGATTACTGCTTCAGTCTTCTTACTCATTATTGGTCTATTCAGACTTTCTGTTTCTTCATGATTCATTCTTGTTAGGTTGTAGGTTTCTAGGAAGTTAACAATTTCTTCTAGGTTATCCAGTTTTTTTGTTTTATTGTTCATAGTAGTCTCTCATGATCCTTTGTATTCCTGTGGTATAAAACAGCAAAACAAACATAACAAAGAGATATAGTCAGGATTTCTATTGACGTATATATTTATAAACATATCACAACTAATCTAGATTATTCTGGACATTTTGGTCAATGCAACAAAAATGCATGAAAGGAGATAGAACTATTGCGAAGTTGACAACCTCACCACTACTTGAAATCACATAATTCCATGCTTAATGAATGCAAAAGAATCAATTGGATAAAAACCTAAAATTAAACATGAGTATTCAGTAAAGCAAGTGAATGCTAGCATACAACTAAAAGTGTTCTTGTATAGCTTCTGTAAGTTTGATGGTATAGAGATGAGAGAGGATTATGATAGCAAAGAAAACTAGAACAATCAGAAAAATAAAATCCAAAACTTCTACTAAGAATCTCCCTAAAGAGAATTACGTTAAACATACAGGAAAAAACCCAGAAAACTTACTAAGAAACTTAAAAGTGAATTTCAAGGATTAGAGAAATGTGCCATGATCTTGAATAAGTAAATGAACTATGTTAAAGATATTAACTTTTCCCAAATTAACTTAAATTCTTAAAGTGTTAGTACAATTATTAGCCATGGGATAAAGGAAATAGGTTTCATGAGGATGCTGAGGGGGAGGGCTTAATAAAAGTTAGAAAAAGTTAGAATGGGGAGAATAAAAAAGAATAAGAATGTGGGAAATTAAGCCCTATCAGATGTAAAATGATACTTATATTTAAGCATCCTGGTTCTGTTGCTAGCTTCAACGGGTGGAAGGAAAGCCCCTCTCTCCCTTTCTGTGTGTGTGTGTGGTGTGTGCATGTGTGTGATCAAGAAAACACACCACACCAAAGAAGAATGGATAGTTTGATTAGTGGTACCGGGAAGAACATCTAATTACTTGGAAAAACTCAATTTTTGTTCTCATCTCATATCATATACCAAAACATAAACACTAAATTATCAATATATTGGAAAGAATTGAAGTCACAGAGGAAAACATCAATTAATTACATTTAACACACTGAAGTCAAAAGATTAAAATTATTAGAGCTAAGAAAACAATATGTTATATAAATGCCAGATAAAGTATTAATTACTATAATATATAATAAGCTTTTTTAAACAAATTTCATACAAATGGCAAATCAATATAAAATCAAATACAATGTGCAATAGATTTGTAATAAATGGAACACAAGTTACATTCATTAACTATTAACTATAAACTAGGAAACAATTAAAATATGATTAATTTATGGTCAGGAGGTATGGAGTTACAGTGATTGATAAATTTGATAGAACCTTTCTAGAAACACAGTGGCCTTTGTGTTCCAAAAGCATTTAAATGTTTTAAATTTTGAACCCACAATTTCATATCTCAGAATCCAAGGTCATGATCAGAGATCTGGTCTGGATCCAAGTACAAAAATGGAAATATAATAGTACTGCAGTTTGGAATCATAGAAGTGTTTTCAAAAGAATGGACAAGAATTCATAGCACATCCAAAAGATATTATGCAACCGTTAAGAATAGCGTTTTCGGGACTTCCCCAGTGGCGCAGTTGTTAAGAATCCGCCTGCCAGTGCAGGGGACACGGGTTCGAGCCCTGGTCTGAGAAGATCCCACATGCCGTGGAGCAACGCCTGTGGGCCACAACTACTGAGCCTGCGCTCTAGAGCCCGCGAGCCACAACTACTGAGCCTGTGTGCCACAACTACTGAAGCCTGCGCTCTAGAGCCCTCGAGCCATGACTACTGAGCCCACGTGCCACAACTACTGAAGCCCGCGTGCCTAGAACCCGTGCTCTGCAACAAGAGAAGCCATTGCAATGGGAAGCCCGCGCACCTCAATGAAGAGCAGCCCCCGCTTGCCGCAACTAGAGAAAGCCTGCGCGCAGCAACGAAGACCCAACACAGCCAAAACTAAATAACTTAATTACTTAAAAAAAATATATATATAAAAAGAATAGTGTTTTCTGTCATTTTGTTTTTAATTTTTTATCATGCACAATCATCCATTTCATTGGTTGTAAAAATTATTAACTTACTAATTAACAAATACATCATTAAGTACCCATATGGTTTACTTGGGTATAAATAAATATAGAGAGAAAAATCATGAAATTATTATTCCCAAATTTAATCTTTGTTGTCTCTGGATAGTAATGTATTGATTTTATTTAACTCTTTAATCGTTTTATTCATTTCCATTTTTTTCCAAATTAATTCAAATTTATAATAATTAAGGGAGGGTATTAGACATACTTAGCGTTGATGAAATTCATAAAATGTGAAAATCAGACTTCATCTAGAGTGTACATTTGGTTTCACTGCAACGTTACATACAGAACAAAGAAAGTGGAGGGGGAAATAAATCTGCGTGCTCTGAGGAAGATAATATGTCCAGGTAATACCAACTCTTCATTTCTGGTTGTGACACTGTTTATGCGATTTTTCTGAATCACTTCATGAGGCCTTAGTGGATTAAACAGAGTTTGTAGGTGTGTTGAATGGGTTATTATGGGTCCGGAGTGTGTATCGATGTGCCTGGTAAGGAAAATAAAAGTGGGTGGAAGGATACGTTTGGTTTTTAAAAGGGGGCAGGGAGAGGCAGATAAAGAGATGCTGCAGATTCAGCCGCTTTGCAGGGTGAGAATGTCCCAGCCTGGCTTTGACGAGGCCAGTTAGGAGCACCCAGAAGAGTGGTGCTTTCACTGCACAGAACAGAGACTTTCACTGCAGACCAACAAACATTTTGCGAATTTTGCCTGAACGCCTGTGAATTGTGATGTAGGCCACGCGCTGAAGTTCTAAGAAAGACCTGTGTTTCTTGTAAGCAGAACAATAAAATGATGCTGGTGGGTGATTTGTTCCCGGAATGTTGCGCCTCCGTCAGTTCTTGGAAAACACCTTTCTGAGCCTCTGCCTTGCTGTCCCGAGAGCATTCATGGCCTGGAGCCTGGAGCCTGGGGAGGGGACGGCATGGGGGTGATTAAAAAAAAGAGCATTAGACTGGAGGTCTCCCTCTCCATCTCCACAGGCTTAGGTGAATTCCACTAAAAGTTGTATTATTGTCATGAAAATGGCACCAATTCCCCCTGCTGTCTGTTATCTCTAAGGCGCTAATATTTTAGCAACTAAATATTAAAATTTGAAATGCAGTGTAACCTGCTTTCTGCAACTCAACAAAAGCTTTCCTTAAGTAACATTATAGTAACTATTTACAAACATAGGGAGAAAATTTCCAACAAACCTTACTTTTTATGGTATCTACAATTTTTAGCATATTATTGTAGTCTCCTACTTGTAATCTATAGCTTTTAATGAATTTTATTCTCCTCTGTTCTTCTTTCCCTATTCCCCGTGTGTGTGTGTGTGTGTGTTTGTGTGTGTGTACACATACGTATCCTTCATTGTTTTCTGTTCTTAACATTTTTATGTCCCTTTATTGGAACACATTGTCTCAAAATCCTATAGATAATATAATTATCTGTAGGATTCATAAGGAAAAGATGTTCTAATCCTCCTTAAATAGAAAAAAAAAACTCACGAGAAAATACTTCAGAACACCTCCTAGGGAAATGGTGAGTTAGTGCCTGAATGCTGTCATGTATTAAGTATTAGCTAACAAAGTTTGTTTAAGAAAGATCATCTCAGCCTAATTTAAGTGTAATTCTAAGATAAGATAACATCCCTCGTAGAATGAAGGCTGTGGAGAGTTGAGGACCTGTCTGGAGGATCATTGAGTTGAACATTCGTATAACAGGTTGGGGACCTTGAAAGGAATGCACATTTATGTCACTGGAGGACTTCAAAACTAGTGTCAAATGAATCTTTCCAGGCAAGGGAAGTGCTAATGTCTGAAAGGAGTACGCAGCCTACTGCACAGTGCGCTGTGTCTATACAGCCCCTGCTGCTGTGGGATGGTTATTACTGTCCAAAAAGAGGAATAAAAACTAGCACAGAGTTCCCATTTCTGGAATACACAAACTAGGGTTGGAGAGAACAGACACTTTCAGAGTCATTTCAAGGACTGATGTTTTAATATGTTTCAAAAAGAAATCAAATAACTTCTTAGATGAAAGTGTAAGGTAAAGCAAGAGTTAAATTTTAGGCTGGAAAAAATTAAAGTCCTTCTACAATGTAGTGCTTCTCCGAAAGTAAAAAACTTAGATGAACTGTAAAGATCAAAAAGTGGGTGTTCAAATGATGACATCAGAGAAGATGAAAAATCGTATGAATGTAGTAATGTCTGGAAATTGTTGAGCTGATTCGGGCAGGAGGAAAGATACCGAAAGCAGATAACGGGGTGGTAATTAAGTGCCTGGATCTCCCGCAAGACAGTGTGCGGGTCAATAGTTAACTTTGGTTCTAGCTAGAAATACTGGTGCGTTGGCGCGGAGGATCCAGAAGTCTTTTCAAAGAAGCATACTCAAAGATTTCTAAAAAACAAACTACTGAAAAGCTTTTAAACCTATAACACACACACACACACACACACACACACACTCAAGAGTTCTCAACCAACCCCCTGATTATGCTGTTCATAATTGAAATGAATTCTGGGAATATTATCTCTGTTCGTGGATTGGTGCACAGAATGTTGATGGAGGGACATCTCTGATGGAAAAGTCAGAGGAAATTGTTATGTGATTCTGCAGAGACTGTTGATTGCTTATAAAATTCTTCAGCTGGAAAGCCACTCCTTTGCAGAGCACGTGGCATCTCTGCGTTGTGGTCTGAGCGATGTAAAGGGTGCCCACCAAATACAGTTTAGATGGGTCAGCCATGTGGCCACGATACCTGATACCCACTGATAACAGCCCTCCCCAAGACGATGCATTTCGTTGGAATTTGAAGTGACCTTTGGCTCACTGTGTATCTGGGGAGGTGAGATTAAACACAAGGAGGTAAACGAATGTTCAAGAGGTGTCACGTGTTGTAACGGAAAAAGTATAAGCCTCAAAACTGAAACAAAATGAAACAAGCTCTCCTCCTCCCAGTTGGATGTGAAAGGCAGCTTCAGCTGGACCTAATTTAGGACCTGGGACTTGCCACCCCCCGACTTCATCTGTGAAGGGGGAATGATAATACCAATCTGACAGTATTGGGAAGATTACATAAGACAATGTAGGAAAACCAACTGACTTACGGTAGGTGTTCAATATAGGATTGCTATAACAAGTGGATGGTGCAAACAATAACTGGAAATGGTCTCTGTGCAGTTCTGGATGAGGTCTGTAGCTACTGCTGTCAGCTAGTTAGGGGACTAGGATTCTTCCTAGGTCCAGAGTGTGACACAGAGCAAGGCAAGAATCTGCTCCTTCTGTATGAATTATATTGCAGTTGAATCTGTACACTATCTATACTTTTTCATAAGTTTGAGAAAAGGATAATTTATCTCTCGGTATAGACCTTAAACATGCATTTATAGGGAAATTTATCTTTGGGCGGGCTTCAAAGCAGATTGACCTGATTTAAATCATCCCTAGATGTGTGATCTTGTGACTACATTCCTTTGTTTCTCGATGTATAAGAGGATGATAATAATAATAATAATAATACTTACATCACAAGGTTGTTGTACATGCACTAAAATGTTAGTACGTGTAAAGCAGATGTGGGCCTGACATGGAGTAAGTGCCTCATAAATGGCAGGGGGAATTATTTTGTTATTGAAAAGTTGCCCTCAGGATATAAAAGATATTTAAGAAGCGCACATGTGCTAATGCATTAGCTGTATATCCCGCATAAACAGGTGGGTCCCTGCCTGCAGACATGACCTTAGTGTCATAGTCATAGAGCCACCATCACCTGCCAACTCACTGTTGGCAACAGGTAGTGTCTTTCAGGGGTGCAGCTGTGAAAATTCATCCAGTCCAGAGGGTTGTCATAATTCCTGTAACCTCCTTTAACACCTAATGGGACAGGACCAAATGCTTTATTGGTCAAAAAAGCTTCATTTAGCTGGTACTCCTACAATCTGCCCAAAGAAAGAAGACCAAATTCACATCGAGAGAGAGAAGTTTGTAATTCTCCCATTATGTACAGTTTGTGGTCTAAAATCCATAAATATAATTTGGACCTCACCCTCTTGGGCTGGAAATATTTAATTACCTAGATTTGGCTGGTTTAGTAATTCATCTGGGTAAAGTGGAATTGGAAGCGATCTCCTCCTTTAAATAGTCCCACTGCCTTTAGAACCATCTTGGTGCCGGTGTTGGTTATAGGGACGGCACCCAGGTATTGCCGACACTCGGTGGTTGCCCAGGAATGGCCTTCTTCAGTGACTCTGAGCAAAGGTGACTGAGTCTTTCCTGGGATAGTTGACGAGCTCAGGGCAGGCACCTGAGTCAGGCAAGTCCAATTGCAGTGTTTGTAGATCAGACCTAAGACCCCCAGAGGACACTAGAACTCAGAGGTGAGTGCCCTGCGGTGCCCACCCCTCCTCTCCTCCCTACCTCTGTTATCCGACTCCTTCTCCCCATGATGGGCACTTGAAATCCCTCCCAAATCCTGTCCTTCTTTTCCTTAGGCTGGTCAGCTTTGGATTCTCACAGCAATAGTTTTGCAGAATTTATTTTTTTTTAAATTATATTTGTAGGCTGCAACATAAGGATACAGACCAAAGCGTGGTAGGAGATCAGAATGTTAAATCAAAGAAATAATTTGTTTAATTTTAAAGCCTTCTTAAATTTATAAAGGGATGACCTTATGGTTTTGTATCTTCCTATATTTTTTGAAATGATGTGATTTGCACAGAGATATAAGACTATTGTGTAAAATAGATATTGGATAGAATAAAACAAACCATGAACTTTCAACCCAACGTTGTAAACTGTAAAATAATATTGCAGAACATTCTGCAAAAGTTTATGTTTAAAATTCAAAGTTAGTTTACCTTAGCATCTGTTTTCCTGCGGGGTGAAAATACTGTATTCTTATAACCTCTTAGAACAAGATAAAAGGACGTACATTAGTTGTTCATAAAAGTTGTTTCTTACTACTTTCAATACTTTTTTTTTGGTCATGAGACATTCAATTCACCATGAATAGGTATTTTTAAATATTTGGGAAGATTATTTTCCCCTTGAATATAAACTGTAAATTCTCATGATGCCATGTGGTGGAGCTGGTGGACAAAGTTTAAGGGATTGTTTTCATTGTTTTGCTGGTTGCAATGTTTGAGGTTTTATTTTTTACCACATTTATTACCATGTTAAGTCTGATAAATTTCCTGTGAAACCTACTGTTTACTTTTGTATTTCTCTTCGAAATTCTTATGCATAGTCTTAGTGGCTTAGTTCTTGCAGAGTTGCAAAAATAAATAATAGCCATAATGATTTTTCAATCAGAGGTGATATCTCTTCCGAGAAGGCAAGTTGTGGGACATGGTGTTTATCCCGCAGCCTCAATTACTATACAGGTATTTGGAAGGTAGGATGGGGTTTTGTAGGGCATAACATCATAGCGCATCCTTTAAGTGAATGCATATACTTAGGGTTCAGATACTCAGAGAAGATTCATTACATGTATATTTCATTCACTGAGTTTTCCTCAAAGAAAATAATATTATTCTAAAACTAGCATGTTAATAATTTGAAATCAAGAAACATTTGTTCAGTTAGTCTGTGGAACAGGGCTCGTGGAGACCTGCTCAGCTTTGTTCGATATAACTTTTATTACATTTATACAACGATGAGAAAAGAAGAGATGCCTGTGTAACAGGCAGAATTATACCAGGTTGTGTGAGAATATAAACATTAATAAAATAATTTTATTTCATACATAGAGCTTATAATCTATTTTGTAAAATAACACAAGTTTATAAAAAAGTTAAACTGAATATTAACAGAATTAAAGACCTGTCACAGGAAAATAGATATTTGGGAACCAAATGAATTTTAGGAACACGGCTTGGAGTATGAATAGGAATTTGTTTTGTGCAGAAAGAATAAGAGGTGTAGACACAAAATTAACAGCCATCTGTATACTTCTGATTATAAATGAAAAGAAAAAAGTTCTTAAAAAACGCTTGATTGAATAATATCATTCATTGAGTTACTGAAAGCCAATGGCTACACAAAATGTTTAGATGCATTTAAGATACAGTAGGCCTGAGTATATGGGGGTTTCCCCAAAACATCTAAAAATATAAAGATAAATATTTTCCCTCTGTAGACAGAGCACATGGTTTTTAAAAAGTCGCATCCAATTAAATACTATCAGTTAATTATAAACTAATTCTTGGCTATAAAATTTAACGTAGCATACATTACTTGAGTATTACAGAGAGACTAAATGTCTCCAGAAGGAATTAGCTCTTACCAAATGTTCCAGGATCAAGGGCATCAGGTAGTGTAATCGCAAACCAAGAAAAGTTAAAGGGAAAACGAGTTTTCCTCCAAAATTTGTTGAAGATCATACTACCAGAAATGTTAGAACGAGCCCAATAAGAAATAACAGGAACCATTTGTAGAGTGTCAGCTACGCATTCAAAATGCAAGGTTTATTGACTGCCCACGGTAACCCAGGGCTGCACCTAGTCCTTTTACAAATAAGGAAACTTTGCCTTGAGACAGTTGTAATGTACCCAGGATCCTAACTGAGATTCAGCTTCACATCTGTCTGACACAAATTCTATTCTTTTTTTTTTTTTTTTTTTTTTTTTTCGGTACGTGGGCCTCTCACTGTTGTGGCCTCACCCGTTGCGGAGCACAGGCTCCGGACGCGCAGGCTCAGCGGCCATGGCTCACGGGCCCAGCCGCTCCGCGGCAGGTGGGATCTTCCCGGACCGGGGCACGAACCCACGTCCCCTGCATCGGCAGGCGGACTTGCAACCACTGCGCCACCAGGGAAACCCACAGATTCTATTCTTTTAATCACAATGCAGATAGATTTAATTTTGAGCCCTGGGTAACTAAGACTGAGGATGTCATTAACAAGAGGAGAAACAGAATTGGGAAGAAATAGGATGAGTTTGGTTTAAAACATGTATAATTATATTTTTAGCAGGAAGACAACGTAAGGAACATGCCGGCCATTACATCGCACAAATGCACAAATGTTTAACAAGCAATGATTCAGCATAAATTACATAGCAGGGACTTCAATAGATCCTGAAGCTTCAAAGCATAAGCTTAAAATCAAGGGGTGAAGAGAGACATGTAAAACAACTACAAAAGGGCACTGGGAGTGTTTTAATGGACTCTAAATGTATTCTATATGGGAATAAAAGGAGGTGTAGCTAATTCTGACTAGGTAAAGTATAGTATAAGTACCAAGATTTTTTTTGGCCACACTGCGCGGCATGCAGAACTTCCCTGACCAGGGATTGAACCCGTGCCCCCTGCAGTGGAAGTGCGGAGTCATTTTTTATTTTTTAATAAATTTATTTATTTATTTTTATTTTTGGCTGCATTGGGTCTTTGTTGCTGCGTGGGCTTTCTCTAGTTGCGGCAAGCGGGGGCTACTCTTCGTTGCAGTGCGCAGACTTCTCATTGCGGTGGCTTCTCTTGCTGCGGAGCACGGACTCTAGGCACGTGGGCTTCAGTAGTTGTGGCACACAGGCTCAGTAGTTGTGGCGCACGGGCTTAGCTGCCCTGTGACATGTGGGATCTTCCTGGACCAGGGCTCGAACCCGTGTCCCCTACATTGGCAGGTGGATTCTTAACCACTGCGCCACCAGGGAAGTCCTGGAAATGTGGAGTCTTAACCACTGGACCACCAGGGAAGTCCAGTACCAAGATTATTAATACACAATCTTGTAAGCATGAGTGAAGGAAGGCTTCATCCAAGAGGCGACATTTGAGCTGGGTCTCAAAAATGAATAGGAGTTTAGTAGGCCCATAAGGTAGTGGGCGAGAGGAGGAAAATTCTAGTCAAAAGAAATAATTTCTAATGCAGTAGTTTTGTGATATGGAGGTCATCATATGATTCTCTTAAGGTCAAACAACTACTTAGTGCAAAATTCAAGACATAGCTCTCTGGCATTGGCAAACCGCAGCCCAGGGTGAAATAAGACTTTCTGCCTGTTTCGTAAATAAAGTTTGACTGGAATGCTGCCAGCCTCATTTGTTAGGTATTGTCTATGGCTGCGCCTACACTGCAGTAGCAGAAGTGAGTATTTGCAACAGAGACTGTGTAGCCAGCGAAGCCTAAAACATTTACTCTTTGGCCCTTTAAGAAGAAGTTTGCCAACACCTACGCTAAGATCTCAGTTCAGCTTTTTCTTCAGTACACCACTCCGAGGACGATATTGGTGGAAATGCAGGGCAACATGTAAAATAGGTTATGATCAGATATATATTTTGAAAGTGACAATCATAATGGTGACATTTAATATCCTAAAATTAAACGAGGCCTCTTAAAATTCAAATATCACACAAGTAGGAGAGCACCGGCACAGAATCCAAGGGCATATCCATGTTTAGGAACCAGGGTCAAGGAGAGAAGGTGCAGCAAAACCGGCAGGAGGAGAGGAGAAGTCAGAAACCACAGGAAATGAAACGGAGCGAATTCAGAGGCCGGAGTGATGAATCCCAGCTGGAGAAAGTCCAAGGGGCGAGCAGTAAGAGAAGACTTGCATTTGGGATTTGAAGCTCCCTAGAAGTCCCCTTAGCTGATGGAGTCACAAATTCTGGTAACACTTTTCCTCAACTGAAAAAAAAAAAAATCTCATCATGGAGCAAAATTTCACGAGGCACTATTTACATGCAATTTTCATTATATTACACATTTTACAAATGGGAATCAGAGGTTCTTTGTTCGCATATGACACATGATTAGTGAAAAGGTGGAGGCACTCTCAGGAATGAGCTCAGAGTTAGACGGTCTAAAACGTCTAAGAGTTTCCAAGGGTGAAAAACAGATCACGTAAAAAGAATGAACTACCAGATTGGCCCTGGATTTCTCAAACAGCAGTGCCTCAAGCTAGAAGACAATGGAACAAAACCTTAAAATGCTGAGGGAATTTAGAATTTCATAACTAGCCAACTATCAATCAAGAATGAGTATAATAAAGACATTCTCAGACATGCAAGTTCTCGAAAAAATGACCTGCCAAGTACCATTTCTCAGGGAACTCTGGAAAATGTCTTCCCCTAGACTGAAAAGTAATCCTAGAGAGAGAAAGTCACAGGACCAAGGGGACAGAATCCAAATCAGAGCAGAAGTCAAGGGAATTCTTTTGGCAAAGGTAGAAAGAAGTCCAAGACTGACTGCGGCAGCACTAGAGCGCCTGGGCTTTTGGAAAAGAAACATCAGTAACAACAAGCTTGTGCATTTGCCCTTCAGCAGTTACTAAGGGCCTAACACCGGGCACTTGCTGGGGAGAAAATATTAACATATAATAATACACGTGTTTAATTGTTTAAAGAATTTCTAGAGGGATGTTACTACCCTGGTTTCATATACATTTCTTTCTGTGCTCTCACAAAATTTTAACATTATAGAAATTAAGATAAAGGACTGTGGTTGTATTTCTGTATTCCATTTGTATTGAAGAATTTCTTAACTCTAATTAATCGACTGAAAGTGAAGTCATATCGCTAAGTAGAAATCTGGGGATACGGCCATATGCTTTTTAATGTGTAGTTTCAGTAAATACCACCCAGGCGCTTCCTTGTGTTCACCTGTAGTTTTCAAATAAGCCTATGAGAGGAAGTATTTGGGGGGAGATTTTCAGTTAAGCGATGGCGGGAGGGGTGTCATGAGTCTGGGGTCCGAGCCCTAGAGGGCTGACCCGTGATGCTGGAGGTCAGGGGAATGTGGGCAGTCGTGTCAGAGTCCCAGCAGCCTCCCATACCATGAACAGTAAGCCCTGCTCTTCCTCGTTCTCTCTGGATAAACGGTTTAAAATCCCTACCTCAAGTCTGTCCTAAATGAATCCAGGCAGCATTAACTTTTTTTTTTTTTTTTTGCGGTACGGGGGCCTCTCATTGCTGTGGCCCCTCCCGCCGCGGAGCACAGGCTCTGGACGCGCAGGCCCAGTGGCCATGGCTCACGGGCCCAGCCGCTCCGCAGCATGTGGGATCTTCCCAGACCGGGGCACGAACCTGTGTCCCCTGCATCGGCAGGCAAGACTCTCAACCACTGCGCCACCAGGGAAGCCCAGCGTTAACTTTTTATTAAGTGCCAAAGAACAACACCAGCTCTCCTCTGTGGTTTTAGATTGGGGTCATGCAGGATGGTGGCTGGCCCCACTGAAAAAACTGCAAAATACTGCTGCATTATTTCTCGGTGATCATACATTCTTGCTGGACACAGAGGTGACAGCTGCTACGTCATTTTGACGGCTTCACTGCCAATCTTAAAGCAGCTAAACAAATGCATATATACTTGTTCATAAAACAAAATGTAAGTCACAGGCTCCGAATCAGTCTTCCAAAGTGAAAACTTAAGAGCGATCCAGAACATAACTGCTAAAACCTGAGGATTTATACGGTTTTCGTTCTTTAAAGAGCCATGTATAAAGAACGTTAATAGAAGCAGCAAATATCAAAAGAAACAGAAAGCATTACACTGTTATTAACTATTCAGAAGGAAAATGAATAAATGAGAAAGAAAGCTTAATTGTTCTTAATACTATTGAAGTTTGATTAGAGGTCATATAAGCCCAGCACATTTTGGTCCCAAATTGGGGTGATGCTCTTAGGACATTCACTGAATTGTAACTGGGGAGGGGGTAAAAGTTAACATTTAAAAAGTACATTAGGGCTTCCCTGGTGGTGCAGTGGTGAAGAGTCCGCCTGCCAATGCAGGGGGACACGGGTTCGAGCCCTGGTCCAGGAGGATCCCACATGCCGCAGAGCAGCTAAGCCCATGCGCCACAACTGCTGAGCCTGTGCTCTAGAGCCCGCGAGCCACAACTAATGAGCCCGCGTGCCACAACTACTGAAGCCAGCGCGCCTACAGCCCGAGCTCCTCAGCAGGAGAGGCCACTGCAATGAGAAGCCCGCGCACTGCAACGAAGACCCAATGCAGACAAAAAAAGAAATAATAAATAAAATTTTTAAAAAGTACATTAAAAAATTCTTTCTCTAGTCTCAACTGATGGGTGATCTTGCCTTTCAGGGGACATTTGGAAATTTCTGGAGACAGTTTTGGTTGTCTTCCCACGGAGTGGGATTGCCATGAGTATTACCACTATCTAGTAGGCAACTGCCAGAGATGCTGCTAAACAAAAAATTATCCAGCAAAATATTCATGATGCCGAAGTTGAGAAACCCTGTTTAGTCCAGAGGTCACAGATTCATGGGCTCTTCAATTAGGGAGGGACTTGGAGCATAAATGTCCTAATCTACCATACAGATTCCTATAATGCTGCAATCCCATAAGGCAGTATTTTTTGAGGTTAGAATTACTGATGTTTTGTTTTCCTGTGTCATTTGTTCCCATCGACCACTTCTATGAAAACACCAGATTTAAGATTTTTTAAAATGCAGCTCATACTACATAAATGGTCAATCATTGATTGGCCTTAAATTAATAATCACCTGACCCAGATTTACCCAAGCATTTCCACTTGACGTTTGAAGCTCAGAGTCATGCCCTCTTCAGCATCTTAGACGCTGGAAAGCACTTCATCAAGCGCTAAAGTTAATTAACATGCCTACGTGAAACGTGGGTATTTTTAAGTATAGAGTCGCAGGCTCTTTACATGAAGAAATGTTTTCAAGGTGAGAACACCTCAGAGCGCATGGCACTGGATGTGAGATACCTCCCCAAGCAAAATCCATAAGAAAGTAGCTTGCTAAAGCGCGTGAATGAAAATTTAAGTGCAAGAGTAACCAGAATTCTCTGCTAGGTTGCCAAGGATGCAACAGTGATACTCTTCTATCCTTGGGCTTAAATTTCCTGCAAACTAATTCAATCCTGCCCTTCCTCAGAAATAATTTTTTCCTTTAAAAATTTTTTTAAGCTACAATACATCAAAGAGTTGTATTCCTAGGTGACAGTGGACATTCCATCCCACTCTAAAAAGTTGGTTGACGTCCCCTGGTAACGGGGGTCTACACCTCTGTTGTGATCAGGGTGTGACAGTCCTACATTTTCAAAATAACTCCAGAGGGGCTTCCCTGGTGGCGCAGTGGTTGAGGGTCCGCCTGCCGAGGCAGGGGACACGGGTTCGTGCCCCGGTCCGGGAGGATCCCACATTGCCGCGGAGTGGCTGGGCCCGTGAACCATGGCCGCTGAGCCTGTGCGTCTGGAGCCTGTGCTCCGCGACGGGAGAGGCCACAGCAGTGAGAGGCCCGCGTACCGCAAAAAAAAAAAACCCAAAAAATACTCCAGAGAGTTCCTTGGCCTTGGGAGGAGGCTATTTGCCAGTGAAAAACACTCCAGGGCCTCCATCTCTGCTTCTGCAGTTGAAGGTTGGACTGGCTGAATTCTCGAAGTCTCTTTCCACCCTGCAACTCAGTTAAGCTACACATGAGAGCTTGGGAATGGAAATAACGCTGTCCTCATGCCACAAGAAAATTCAAAGTTGAATTTTAAAAACAGCACTTGACAGGAGGCAATAGAATCAAATCAACTATTTTTCTTTTCATTTTCTTATTTTTCCCCCCTTTTCGAGAAGTCTTGATACCAAGGGAACTATCAGCCGTCCTTATAAAAACAAAACACAAAAAATAGATGAATTCACTTTAGCTTCCTATTGTTTGAGTCATACTTTGAAAATCACTCATAGGGCACACCCGCTCTGGGCGTCCAGGCAGACATTTTAAAAGGAGGAGATTTTTGGTACATGAAGTAAGACTACAGATATTCATCTCTGTTCACTAACTGTCTAGACATGGGAAACATCTGGGAAAAAGACCAGTATTTTCATATAAATTTCCTTCCATGCTGCTTCTAGGCTGTGCTCAGGAAACTGCTTACTGCTGGTATCCCTGATAAAAATCGTCAGACTCACAGCCTCTTTCCTTTATGTGGTTATCAGCTCCTTCTTTCTGCCACCTTCCTAATCAATGTAAAAGGGAAAGAATTCTTTTTTTTTTTTCCAAACTGATCATCCAAACATGCTCCTCTGTTCAATGGACTTTTGCATATACTTTGAGTTGCAAAGGCTGTCACTTTCTAAATCCTCCTGAATATGCTAGCTCAGTCAAGAAAATGTGTTTTCTGTCCTGACATTATTGTAACACAGGTGCCTGGCCTCAGCCTGAGTCGTAAGAATCCTTGGTGATTTGACTCTCCCTCGTCCACAGAGTTTCCTGATCACCCAACCTCTCAGAGAGCCCTCACTTCCTAACCCATAGCAACCACTGTTTTAATTAATTGGTCCTGACAGCGTGTTTCCCTTGTATTATTAGATTTTTTTTAATGTGGATATGCCTTGTTGACTCAGATGGTTGCAAGAGGACAGATCCCGCAGTGCATACGAGTGTGTATGCTCCTAAAGACGTTCCATACACGTGGTTGATTCCTGATAAAACCATATTTCATGCCCAGTAGAACGGATGGATTGCAGGCCCCTCCCTTTGACACTCACCACAGTGAACCCATGGAAAGGAGGAAATGCTTGAAATCTGTACATGATCCTTGCTACAACTGATGGCATAGCCTAAATCTGTTTCATTGTTCAAGTCCACGTGGCAGGATTGTACTTTGAAGACATCATGATTTTTATCAAGTTGGTTGTGAATGATGGAACACTGGTGTTGGAAAGAGTCTGAGAGATCACCTGATGAAGTAGTTCCCAGAGCAAAGTTGTAAGACAGTTTCTAAACGCAGTGGTGTAATGCAGTTCAGACTAAAAACATCAGGACTCTCTGCTTTTGACTAAAGTTACATCCATTAAGGATGGTAACAATGATTATTTCATCCTCATAGGAAACCCTGAATAGTTAGTTAGGTAGACAGACATATATCTATTATTGATTAATAAAAGGTAGATAGGTTTTATTAGTATTGTATTATTATTAATAACTACAAGCCAATAAGCACAAAAACATACTTAAAAGTATAGCTGTTACAGAGGAAGAAAAGAGAATGTAAAGAATTGTGGTACTGAAGAAGTGATCGACCATACATCTAGCCAAGCCTTATTTAGATGGGGCATAAAAAATCTGAAATCCAAAGAAATTAATATTTTAGGGCACAGAGGTGAAGTTGACAGGACTCACATCCCATAACTATAAATTAGTTGCTTTTACAGTTTATCTTTTTATAGCCTTTTAGGAATGAACCAATAACCAAGTTAAAAAAAAAGTAAGATGACAAATCCTTTGAGGTGCTAAAATTGTCTGAGAATGGGGTAAGAGTTGTGCTGAAAGAAAGTCATCAAGAGTAAGCTTTCATCCCTGAGTTTAAAGTATAATTCATTAGACACCTAGTGGGAAGCAGCCGCATTGCACAGGGAGATGGGCTCGGTGCTTTGTGTCCACCTAGAGGGGTGGGATAGGGAGGGTGGGAGGGAGACGCAAGAGGGCGGGGATATGGGGATATAAGTATACGTATAGCTGATTCACTTTGTTATATGGCAGAAACGAACACAATGTAAAGCAATTATACTCCAATAAAGATGTTAAAAAAATAAATTAAAAAAAATACGTTTTTAAAATGTGAAAGTAGTTTGCAAAACTCTGTGTACAGTATGGATCTACTTGGGTTGTATAAAGATTTTCTATGCTTACACATGAAGAGAAAATTTCTGGAAGGATACGTAAATTATTGATGATGATTTTTTTTTTAATGCTGGTTTTTTTTTTTTTTTTATTTTGCGGTACGCGGGCCTCTCACTGTTGTGGCCTCTCCCGTTGCGGAGCACAGGCTCCGGACGCGCAGGCTCAGCGGCCATGGCTCACGGGTCCAGCTGCTCCGCGGCATGTGGGATCTTCCCAGACCGGGGCATGAACCCGCGTCCCCTGCATCGGCAGGCGGACTCTCAACCACTGCACCACCAGGGAAGCCCTCTTTTAACATTTTTGGTGATGATTATTTGTGAGGAGTGAAATGATAGGGTACTTTATCTTTCACTATATACTTTCCTGTGTTGTTGAAATTGTCATAAGCATGCATGACTTTTATAATTTGTTTAATAAAACATTTTAAAAGACTAAAAAAATAATAAAATAATGTATAATTCATGTTAAATAGTTTATCGACATGATGAATTATAACGTTTGCATTCATAATTTTTCTTTATTCTGTAGGAAAGTTAATAATTAAAAAATCTTATGGAAATGGTTAGTGGGGAAAATATCACTGATGTATTGAGACAGTGGTGTTTGGACAGGTACAGGGCTGGTGTTAAGGGTAGATTTCTTTATGAAAGGCTAAAGTGATGAATTGCAGGCAGTAGTCAATTAAGAAGAAAAATTTACTCTTTCCATCTCATTTAACTTCTTCTAAATTATTACCATGAACCAGCATGCAATTCTGTTTGGTGAAGCTTAATTTCTATCGCCTTACAGATAATCCACACTGCAGCTGATAGGGTAGAAATTCATACTCAGGGCTGGACTTAGCTCTCAAGAGTTAGTTAGATTTATTGTATGAATAACTACAAATAAAGGAAAATCACTTTCTCTACTAGCAGATAATGGATTTTAATGATTTTTGGGAGGTTTAAGAGTGTAATTCTCTACCACCATATTGGGAAGGAGAAAAATTATTTTTTCTCTCTAGCAACTGGTAGCCCTACGTATGGGTACAGAAGACGAACATAAAAAAAAAAAAAAAAACCCCAGCAAATTAATCTTTATGCTCTATATAACTTAGGGAAAAATATATATTAACATGTGACCATGTTAAAGTAAGACAAAAATAAATAATTTTTTTAAAAAGCTAAGTTAAAATACCACTGTTTCATTTTCAGACCATGACCTGTACTTTTTTCCCTGATGATTCTAAGCTGAAAATGATCACTCAAGTGAGGTCTCTATACACCAACATTTGTAAGTACATAGAGAAGGAGCCGCAAGGCCATTTAATACTGAGAGTTATTTTTAAAAGATTGCATTAACTGTTTACTTCTACAAGAAACAAATATTAAAAAAATAAACTTAAAAGCTGTATAATTGGCATGTGATTTTAGAGTACTTTTGCTGGCTAGATGAGAATATTTTAGTATTTCCCCTGAAAGAGCTTAGTTTTAATTTTATTTTTAGCATCTTTCAACCAAGACATCAAATTAAGGTTTTTAAAAGCTCTTTTATTTAGAGGTCATTCTTTGTGATTCAGATTCTCCAGTCAACACCTAATTTCCATGTTCATCATGGAAGCAGTAATATAATTAAATGAGATCTGCAGACAGGCTCTAGATTTTATTTCAGCCCCAACTGCAGTGTTCTGCCACACTCAACTCTTACCAGAAATGCTGAAGTCTAATAAAATGGGAGGATTTAATTAAATCTCCTTTAGAATCCTCCCCAAACTCTGGTTAGGTTTGCTAAACAGTGGAAATAGTCCATATCTGGGTTAACAATAATTTGGGACTTCACTAGTGTACCCGGTAGATCATGCTTTAAAGATAGAATTAGATCCAACATACTGGGACTAAGGATCACGAGGAATGATAAACAGGTTTAACTGGTAGGTTGATAAATGGCAGTGAAGATGGACTGATAAGTAGACACTTGGTCACTCATGGGACTGTTTATAGAATGAGGCCTTCCATTAATTGAAACTTGAGGTCGGAAATGAATAATTAAGATAGTGCTTTTTAAAATTTTGTTTTGCTTTATTTTGCTTTGAAGAAAATCTCCCTGTTATATACACCAGTGCATGTTTATCCCATAGTGAATCGGGTTTAGTAAATAATATTTGTATTTTCTTAGAGGTTCTTGATGCTGTAGTAGCGTGGATTGGAATGTCAGTGGTTGTGGTACAGGGCTAAGGATGTAAAGGATTGAGAAAACTGAGGGGATGCTCCTGATGGAATGGGTTCAAGTGCAAGCCCAGCTGTGGAGGTGGAGACATTGCCAAGGCTGGGCACTGAGAGGAGAAATGCTGCTCTGAGCTGTTGTGGGAGCAGCTTCAACAGACCGGAGCTACTCGTTAATTCTAAGATATTTTGCTTTCAAGAGCAGACCGCTAACCTCAACTCTGCAAAACCCCCTAATTCCACAGTCATAAATACAGTTATAGCTACTGAATATTACTGCATTCCAGGCACATACTAAGCGTGCTTGGTACATTTCAACATCTCATCATCCAAACAGCGCTACGTGATGGATTTCATTGCTAGTTGCCTCTTACTAAGAGGAAAAGGAGGGACAGAAAGGTTCTGTGATTGGTGAACGGTGATGCAGCTATTAAATCACAGTGCTGGGGCTTGGTTCAAATCTGAGTGTCCAGCGTGGGACTCTAGACTCAACCAGTACAATCTATTAGTAAAGAAACTAGCTTCCTTGTGCCTGGAAAGAGCTATTCTGTCCTCTGGTAGGTGCCCACCCTACACAGAAATAAAACCTCCCTCACCTTTTTCATCCTAATATTTATCCTAATATCATGAACCTAGTATTTTGTCTTCCTTCATGAAGTGAATAATAGTAGAATTTTTACTTGTCTCGTGTATTGGAAATGATATTATTAAACTGTTTATCAGGGCTGATTTTTATCCAACTCAGATGATCTTAAGTAAATATGGGAACTTATTACAAGGATGCTGAGGTGCCTCATAAAACACGAGACTGGAAAGCAGTCTAAGCTGAGGGACACTTGAACGAGGATGGTGTTTTCACATCTTATTCGTGTGTCTCCCTGTGTCTGTCTGTCACTCATTCTCCACATTGGTTTTCTCTGCTTTCCATGCAGAAGGATACGATTGGGCGAATATAATCTATTCCTTGAATCCAAAATTAAGTTACAAGTTCAGCAGGTATTCCCAGCTTTATAATGACATACGAGTCATTAATTTTACACTGCAATTGCCTTTCCTTCTCATTCCTCAAGAGAAAATGAATTAATGGCTCCCTCTGGACAGTTCTACATAAATGGAATTCTGTTCATCTATTCCATGTTGCCTAAATGATAAGATTTGACTTTGGTGTTAAAGTTATAGTGATAGTAGGGTTGACACTCCAATTTTAAAGGCTCAAAACTGCCAAGTATTTCTCCTTACATTATATTTCAGAGCCAAGCATGAAATAAAATACTTATTGGGCATCTACTGTGTTCCTGAAGCTATGCTAGCAGAATATAGTTCATAATTCCTGGTCTCCTTCAAATATGTCTAATTTGGTGGAAGTAGCAAAACCAAACTATCAGGAAAACAAGTATGTGAAATAAATAATAAATAGTATAAAAATTGAAACATACAATTGAAAAATATTTGCAATTGACAGACATGCCCTGTCTCATCTGAGCCTCACAACAAGCTCTAAGGACAGTGTCGCAGTTCACTGATGCTGAGCTGTCCCCGTGGGGAGTGATTTGCAGCGAGTCCCCAGTTAGAAGTGGTAGAATTGGTCCTTGAGCCCGTGCCTTCCAAATCTAAATCCATACCATTTTCCATTTTCCAATGGTTCTGTGGCCTTTAAAGTAATATCAGAGTCCAGTAGTCAGGAAATAAGGGGGGGGGGGAGGTGGTTAGAAAAACATGAATAGATTTAATGGAACGAGAAATTGAGGAGTATATTAGTTTAGGCTAATAAAAAAAGTGACAGAAAATAAACTCACAAGGAGTTAGGCAAAAGAGGACTACTTTAGAGAAAGTCTGCTTGTCTTTGGGCACATTTGTCTCTGGAGCTTGGAGAGCAGTAAGAGAGAAGCTGGGAAACAGTTTTGGGGACGTATGTGCAGGTTCCTTAGAAACCAGGCTGGACAGGATTCATGGAGGTGACGAGGGTGACAGGGATCCGGTAGCCTGATAAGGACAGCCTTGTTCAGGAATCAGCTTACGAGGCCAAACAAGTCACTGACCAGAGAGGTGCAGAGAGGCGTGAGGATTTAGGGACCGGGAAGGAGAACGGGGCAGAGTAAAAACGGAAGTTCTCCGGGAAGGAGAACATTGGGAGGCAGGGTCGGTGTCCTGAGTGAAGGTCGCCGAGGACCGTACTGCCCTCTCCCCAAGAAGTTGTATCCAAGGAAGAATGAAGGTCGGAGCCAGGTCAGCCTCAGGACCAGAGCAGGGGTATCACCGACTAGCCATTACTCTCTTCTATAATTTTCCTTGTAACTGAACACGTCTTTTTTTTATAGAAAACCCATTGAATGTGTGTGATGTGCTTGGTCTCCTTCCCTTTCAGTCATAGAGGTGGCTAATCAGAGTCTGTACCAACCGGCCACAGTGATTGGTTCAGGGAAGGGGCCATAAGCCAACTGGACCAGGCACCACCTTTCTAAGGGTTTTGCTAGAATTTCCTGAAAAAGATGATTTATTCTCGCTGGATTTGTTGGCTGTAGGGACGTTGTAAGCCCAGAACTGCCACTGGGCCATCTTGCCAGCCTAGAGAGAGAGACTGCCTGCCTGAAAAGGAGGCCAAGAAAATGGAAAACAGAGCCTGGAGGTGAAGAAGAGAAGGCTTCCTGGGGAGATGTTTGCATTCCTGAATCCCTCTATGCCCAAGGCCGTTTGCCCCTTTCTTAGGCAAGGGGGCCAGTATGTCCCCCACCAGATCAAGCTGGTTTGAGTTGAGTTCTGTCACGTGTAACTTCAGTGTCTGCTGATACGGTTAGTAAATGCACACGGCTTCACCCACCAGGTAGAGTTTGGATTCTGTGTGGGAGGTAATTGTAAGCTAGTGCAACTTTGTGATTTTTTTCAGGGGTGAATTACATTAGGATTCAAAACTAGGACATATTAAACTAGATTTCATGAGATTTAATGTAATATTGTTATATAAAAATGAATGAAGAATGGAAAAAGAAAGCAAACCTAAAACTGAAATAAACAGGAAAGAAAGTTCTTAGAGAAATTGCCTGTTTTATTCTACCTTTTATTATAGTTATTTTGTTATTATGGTTCCTTAATGATGATTTCTATCCGCTGCAGCACAAATATCTGTTGATTTGAAATCAATAGGATTGAAAGTTAATAGCTGTTAAAATGCAAGAGAAAGGAGAATGGCACGGCTGCTGGCTTGGTACCAGACAGTATAAAACCATTTTCTAATTTTGTCTTATTATTTGCACAACGATCCAGTGGGAAAGGCGTTTGAGGAAATTTAAAATGCGGTAGGATAAGTGGCTACCGAAGCCACACAGAGCTGGGATCTCAACCCACTTCTTTTGATCTCTCTTTTCTGTGATGGTGCCTCTGTGACCCTCCACGTATTAGGAATGGATGCTGACATGAAGTGCAGCACAGAGCCTATGGGACTTCTGCTTCAGTATTGGTCCTAAATCATGAGAACGTATTCTGATGGGTTAACTCTATTGGCGGCCCTTGTTTGAGAAGTAAAACCTAATGGAAGAAATCACAAGTGTTAACCTTTCCTCTCTTGTTTAGAAAACCCTGATTTTTTTTTCTCTTTCTCTTCCTGTAGAACTTTAGCACCAGAACCAGAAGCCAAGTTTCCTCAGGTATGTGTTACTTTATAACCACTTCAAACAAGAGGCCGTTCTTACTGACAGTAGCTTCAAAAAACGTCTTTCTGGTAAATTAAAGGAGGGCCACTGATCACTGAAGGTAAACAGGTGATGAAATGCGTCATTAGTACCTCATCCGTAATTCATCTCTCCTGGAGCAGTTGACAGAGCATCAGGTCGTGAGTCGTGGGTGCTCAGAAGTGCAGGCTCTGGGGTCAGCCAAGCAGATTCATTACAACCCAGTGTAAAGCGCAGCCTGTCTCTGTGTCAATTACCATCGTTTGATAACGGATTTTATGTCAAGGTCTGTTCTTCTTCAAGATGCAGCCACACATTTTAAAATCATTACGCGTGTAAGCGTGAGCCCCATGGCCTCGGGGTTCAGTCCATTTGTTACATCCCATTAGGACGTGAAGACACAGGCCGGGGTCTGGGGAGAGCACGGGGTCCCTGCCTCCTCTGCTCCCTTTACAGGGACATGAACTGTGGTTTACTTTCCCCAGGGGCCCTTTATGATCCCCACGATATCGGTGGTGGGGGGCAAGTCACCCCTGTGATCACTCCCACTGCAGGGCCACCAGGGGCATCACTAGGAATAAACCTGATCCAGGTTTCAGTGGAGCCTGAGAAGTTTTATTGAAAATGAAGCACTTTCTGCCGGACTCTCTGTCTGCTGGGGATGGAAATGTGCCGTTTCTTTCTCCCCTTTCTTTCAAAAACCACATGTGTGCTTTCCAGTAGTCTCTTCACATCTTGGCCCTTCCAAGAGCGCTTTGTCACACGTTGGCGTGGATTTGACACACGTGACCCGTCATCCAAGGGCAGCCTCTGTGCTGCAGAAATAGACCCTATCCCGGTCTTTAGACTGATGTGCAAACGCTATAAATAGCAGGGGGGATGCCGTAATTCACCATGAAGACAAGAAAATGAAGAAAAATTATTCAAAACGTCTTTAAAAAATCGAGGGTGCTCAAACGGGCACTGCCTCCGGGATGGGCTTCATTTTCCTGTCTGGAGCCCTGATTCAGGCTGTTTGTGAAGGGCTGGAATCTGGGCCACACACACCCTGCAGGAGTTTGAGTGAACAACTCACATTCCTTTCGTGTTCAAATCCTCCCTTTACACCAGTGGGAGCCCCACGTGGACCGGATTCAGGATATTCAGTTCCTCTTCCCCTTCTGTAAAGAAGCTCAACAAGGAAAACTTCACCCTGACGCACTTTCCCCCAAGCATCCCGACCAGTCTGTGCTCTGGGAATCACAGTGTGGGGTGAGCTGATCTCGGGATTTTCTCCATTTGCCAACAGGCCGTCAGGTGAAGTAGGCCGCGTGGGCTCACACTTCTCCTGGCTGGATTTCCACAGACCCCTGTTCGTTAGAAACCTTTTCAAGGGACCAGCCACACTGGAGGATGCTGAGAAGAACCCACTGTTAGCACAGATTTATCACAAAGGAAAAAAGTCCATTTCAAAATTTGTAACATATGTTAATGTGCTGCATTAAATACAATGTTTGCTTTCTCAAGGAACGTTTAGGGCTACTTTACACACATCTAAGCATGAGGAAGAATGCACACAATTCTCTTCCCTACAGGAGGGGGTAAGAAATCTAAACAACCCATAAATGATAACCTAGCTCTGCAGGGTAAGGGCAGGAACACGTACAGTCTCTGATTTATTCACTTGGTTGATAGCTTTCTCAGTGTATCTGCGAGTCTGCATCACTTGTGACCTGCTTCTACACACACACACACGCACACAAGGATACAGGCACACGTAATTCCATTAGATTATATGGAAAGCTTATTTCTGGAATAAAAGAAAACTGCAGAGCCCCTCACTTCTACAAATTTTATGAGAGTAAAATATTAAAAGTTCCAAGCGCGTATACACACGTTCATCACCCACATCTATGGAAGTTATTTATTAGTAAGTGAGAGAAAGACTTCAGAAATGAGTCGTCTTGCGGAATCATTTGATAAAAGGCTCAGAAAGGCTCTGGTCGTTTTTGATTCCTGTAATTGTTCAGTTTCTAGGGCATTGTGTCCCAAAAAGCAGTTCCTGGCCCAGTTATGACCTGGTTAAGCCACGTATTTTTCACCGTCATGGACCACCCCACACCCTGTGCTTAGTTTTAATATGGGGACTTCCTACCATTGTCACCTATTGAATACGATGGAATATTAATAAAAATGAGCCATTTCCACAGTGCCTTGGTCCCCCGGAAGAGACTATTCTGTGTAATTCCTAAATTTGATTCATAATTATTTTACATGTAGCAACTCAAAATGTTCTACAACTTTGGTGAATTCTGCCAGCTCATTTCACCTGCATGCTTTATTAATCACATGAAGATAAGCATAGAAAAATACACTGTTTTATAAAATCAAAGGAAGACGGTGTTTTGTCACAGTTCAGCTCTATCTCTTAGTTGATGAGATTTTTGTAAAAATCTTTAGACTAATTTCGACTGTAGCATAATAGTCTAAATATATTTCATCAGGGTCAAAATAATTCAGTCAGTAAGAGAAAGCATTTTAAAATAATTTTTGTTTTAGAATAGACAGATCTACAGAAAAGTTGAGACGGTAGTATAGAGTTCCCATACACCCCAGGCTCACTTTCCCATTATTAACATCTTCTGTCACTAGGGCACGTTTGTCACAGTGAATGAACCAATATTGATGCATTGTCATTAACTAAAGTCCATAGTTTGTTCCTATTTCCTTAGTTCTTACCAATCCCATCCTGGATTCCCTGTTACAAGGCGTCATCGTATCCACTGAGGGTCCTCTGGACTAGGACAGTTTCTCAGACTTGAGACTCATTCCTAAATGCAGAATCTTAGCTTTTCCTCTCTGTTCTCATTACCTACATATATTTAGGTAGTTTTATTTGTAGAGGGAGAGTTGATTGGAGACAAAGATGGGGAGAGGTAATTAATCCACTTCTCATTATGAAATCAGTCGGATAAATTAGCTAATGCTTTTTGGGAAAATCTTCAAAAACCAGGAAACAATGGTAGATTTAAGAGTACACTGGATGAATAATTTCCAGCGCCAGAGGGGAGATCAACTGGCACGTCCATTACCGTGGGGAAGATAAGGGTGTTTATTCACTTATGCAGGGGCTATTTTCCTGGCCGGCACTCACATGCCATTTTTCTGCCTTACAAGATAAAAAGAAACAGTTTGTGACCATTTTCTATTTAAACAGAAGTTTTAGGTATTAGATAAACACATGTACTAAGAACACATATACCCCCCGTGAATTTATTTAAGTGCCAAGGCAATTCTGAGTCATCCCAACCAATATCATTCCTTTTACTTAATGGAGGGGTTAGCATTCCCCAGCGATGCTGAACAAGGTTATTTTCCCAAGTGGGAGCTGTTACAGAAATGGCACTGGTTAAGAGCTCTGCTTCGTTCTCTTTCTCTTCACACTCGTGTCATTCGTTTGTAATATTTTAGTTGTTCAAAATGATAAAAAAAAACTCTGCCTTCATATATGAATCTTACTTTTCAATTAAGAAGGAGTATTGGCATGTCGAGTATTCAGGACGTATAATTTTCTAGTAAGGAGGTACAGTGAGTATCAAAAATCAAACGGGTTCTCCTTTTAACTTGTAATTTTGCTTTTAATCTTAAAATGGAGCCGGGTAAATTCGTCTGTTTGCTGAGTTAGAGCCCATTTCTGTAGATAGTTCGGATTGATAAGCAGTACTGCACAGTTATAATAATCTGAAAAACATTTGGACAGGCCCTTAATTTCGCTCTAGGGGAAATTTATTCTTGACAATTACCTTATTTTAAGCATGTGGAATCACGGCTTTTAGGGTGTGCTATTTGAAGTGGGAAAGCAGCTATGGGTTGTCATGGAAATTTTGTGATGAGTGAATACATCCGATGGGCGGGGAAATGGGTGTGAGCCGTTCTCTGTATCCGTTCATCCCTTCTGTGAGTCACTGACCGTTGAACAAACAGTAACCCTGTGTTGGGTACCACACTTGGCTCTGGGCATCCACTGAGGAGAGACTCAGTTTGTGCTTTGGGTGACACATTCTGAGAGGGAGCCGTGTCCATGCAAACAGAAGGGAATAAGACTTAGATTAACTAGTGATGTTAAAACTGAAGCGGTGTGGACAGGGGAGGGCATGGGGCAACACTGTGCTCTCGGTGGGCGCTTCCCACACTGGCTGATTTGGGATCTCGGGGCAGGGTCTGCATGAGGGGTTGGGGCACAGCTCAGCTGAGCACACGCACGGGGCATACAAGACTCAGATTCCGGGGCTTTCCTGGTGGCACAGTGGTTGAGAGTCCGCCTGCTGATGCAGGGGACACGGGTTCGTGCCCCGGTCCGGGAAGATCCCACATGCCGCGGAGCGGCTAGGCCCGTGAGCCATGGCCGCTGAGCCTGCGCGTCCAGAGCCTGTGCTCCGCAACGGGAGAGGCCACGGCAGTGAGAGGCCCGCGTACCGCAAAAAAAAAAAAAAAAAAAAAAATTGAAAAAAAATTGAAAAAAAAAAAAGACTCAGATTCCATCCTGGAAAGAGGATCACCTCAGTCGTCTTTGGAGTCGTGTTTACACATATGCTGTAGGTCTACATTTTACATCAGTTGATAGAAGTGTGTGGGAAAGTATCTGAATCCATCAAAGGGAGAAACCCAGAGAGTCTCTGGATGATCTTCTTCTCCGACTTACCCCTTTCTTCTCCCTGAAACATTCCAGTTCATACAAAATCTAATTTAGAATGAACTGGGTTTTTTTTTAAAAAGCAAATCCAGTATTTTTTTCTAATGAAATCAACAAAGAAAAGGGAACAAAGAGTATGTTTAATATGATAATGGCGTAACTATTTTTTGATTTTCACAGCAATTTAAATACAATTTATATACACTTCAAAGGCATTCCTATTTTGATGATAGTTTCTTTCTTTCTTTAAGTTGTGACTCCTGTAAGAGTTCAAATCAGTGTCATAGCCTTAACCATAGATCACTTGACCTCTTACTCAGATTTCTGATCACAAATACTGTCCATAAGTGATGGACATCTAATTTCTGAGGTGGGACAGTTTTTAAAATGACTAGATCCTGAAAGATTTACCTGTTGACTCTGACAGTTGCCATGTAAGGCCTAGGTGCTTGTTGGAACTCCGTACACGATTCAGTGGTGCAGTGATGCAGTGTCACCAGCAGATTTGCTCTTCTAGCTGTTAGTTTTCAACAACTGGATCAAACCTGGGCAAAAAACTTGGCAGGTACTGAAGTAATTCAAGGAAGGTGGCTCTGAGCAGTGGTAGGTATAAAGTTAAAACACATGCACACAAGAGGTCTTGGAGACTGCATTTAGTAGCAAGTTGTTTGGATTATAAAAACAGGTGTGGTAGGGTATCCAAGCTGGCAAAACTAGGAAATGGGCAACAACTATTGTTGGTGTGATTCTAGCTCCTCTGAGAGCTGATTTCCTTCTTTCAGTGATATTTTCTAATTATTGCTGACATTCTCTCTTGATATTTCCCTCATATATATTCCATTCTTATCAATTCTTGTTAAAGTATTAACCAAATCTATGTATCAGACCAGACTTTCTGTGTTACAATCTCTCAGAGAATTGCAGATCATTTATATATCTCAGTCTGGACTCCCAGGAAACATGCATAATTGTTCCATAAAAATTTCTCCTTATACTCTATTCTTAAAATATTATCATTGGATTGATTAAAAGACAATTTTTGGTGGTATGGTGATGTTCCGATTGTCTGATGATGTTCTGGTGGTACGGCAATGCTGTGATGGTTAGTGGGCGTGAGTTGGTTGGAGTTGCTGCATTAGCTGATTGGTGATGCTGTGATGGTTGGTGATGCTGAGATGATGCTGTGATGGTTGGTGTTGCTGTGATGCTGCTGTGATGGCTGGTGATGCTGAGATGGTGTAATGATGAATGCATGAGCGGTGATGCTGTGAGTTACCAGGTTACAAATGACTGGGTAGTGACTACATGTAACATTCAGGGTTGTGAGGGTAATAATGAATGGGTCAAAAATGACTTCTTGTTAAAAACATCTAATCAATTTCATGGAACACAGATCTTTGCCGTAAAGAAGATGGCTCTCCAGGTGAAAATAGAAGTTAGGAAGATAGAGGCATAACATAGTATACTGCTGTCTTGGGTGAATCTTTTCCAAAGGGCTCGTTTTTCTCTTCCTTAGGTTTCTGCGGATTTTAATCATGATGATACGATTTTGTCACAGCCCACCTGTATATCAAAAAGTATTTGCTTTGAATAAATACGACTTAAAAATTATAGCATTACTTTTTTACAGAAATGAGTATCTAATGCAAATGTTTATTTTCAGTGCAATAATTGGCAATTAAAATATATTTGGGTATGCACTTAGATTTATTGCATTATGTTCTCCTATTAGATAAACCCATATGTTTTCAAATGACTGAAAAAGAGAGATCCTTAATACATATCCATGATTTTATGATATATTTGTATTGAATAAAAGGTCTTCTAACAATGCAATTAAAAACTGTTCATTTCTTTTTTTGTTTTCATTGCAAAACTAGTTTTAGTATCAAAAAACAAAACATGGTAACAAATTCAACAAATTAAATGACCATCAGTAAGGAAAGAGTTAAATAAATTTTGATATATCCAAGCTGTGACATACTCTGCATCCAATAAAAACAATGGAATTAATCTATATGTCCTGACTAGAAAAGATGTTCTTAGCATGTGCATATGTTAAGCAATTACAAGTTGAGATCAAATATAGTCATATAATAATGGTTGTAAAACTGTTCATTTCTTAGGAAATTTAAATTACATGGTTTATACCATACCTTACCAGGTAATTTTGTTTTAATTTTTGTAAGCTTTGAGGCTTAATGTATCCCAACTCTGGAAGTGTCTTAAATTCAGAAAGGATCAGGCCCTAAGTATTGGGGGTGAGATATTTTTTCCTACTGTACTTGTATTCCATCAGGAACTGTGTACGTGTCGGGTAAGAGCCAGGTAAAGAGTGACATGCAGTTTCTGAATTTCAGTCTCTCCTTGGTATAAACCTTGTGCCCCGGAACTTGCACTGCAGGCAACTCTGATCATTGTCATTAAAACAGAAAAGCGAACAAACCCCTCAAATAGCAAATAGAGTGGTGTGTACCTTATCCTTGGTGTCTCCCTTCCAGCTCCCGGGAGGCCAGATTTGGGGGAGAGCGTGGCCAGATTTCCCTGGACCCCAGCCCTGGCAGTGGCTCCTGGCAGCAGCCCAAGTTCTCCCACGCAGCCCCTCCTTCCCATGGTCCCCAGCTCCTCTCCTTCCACCTCACTACCTCCTTGTCCTTGGCGTTCCCTTCGGAGTTCCAAACTCAAGCTGTCAAGTCTAATCATGACACCTGCCCACTGTGTCTACGCAGGGAAAGACAGTGCCACCGGGGAACACCGTCTCCACTGGCCACCGCGACACCTCCTCGGGTTTGCGTGTGATACGGTGGAAAATGCGAGCCACAGCACTCCCTTTCTGTTAAGGTACGTTCCCTTTGTACACGTGCAGCTTTCTCTCTGCGCTTCTACAAAGAGATAACAAAGTTAATATAGCCATTAGCTAAAATATGATAGAGTTTTGCTCATTATAGATACTTAGGGAGCTTGATGCATTCAGTTCTTAAATATAAAGGAAACTCACTGAGCAAAAGGATTAATGTATCTGGGATGAGCCACTTTGGTCAAAATTAGGAACTGAGAGGACAAGACAGATCTGCTAATGACCAACAAATAAATGTGAGAGGACACAGTGGTATCGCAATCAGTATAAAACACGATATGCTCCCACATTCAATTTTAGCTACAGAAATGTAGTGAACTTGGCTCCGAAGGGACACGAGTTCAAAATGAAATAGGACAAAGCATCTCCAGGAGGTTTATTGCATGTAATTTTGAGTATGGCTCAGGGTCCTGTGGGCTTAGGGATGCTGTGTTCACTCAGCTCCCACAGGGAGACTCGAGGTCCACACTTTGCAGATGGAAGGGGCGACTGGAGCTTCATGCTGGTAATTCCTCTTCCCACGTGAATACCCTTTTGGTGCCACTTCAGACAATCTGCATGAGCCTAAAAGACAGATGGACTTCATGGTCAATGGTTTTTTTGTTTTTTGTTTTTTTGGTATTTCTGTAATTTAATATCACTAATTAAAAATTGAGAGGGGGAAAAACTTGGCTATTTCTTTCACTTAAACCTTTTGAAATTATTGTCACACTGTTGCAAAACTTACCTAAGGTAGAATTTGATGATCCCCTGGGGCAGTTCAACGGACTAGTAAACTAGCCTTGATGACCTGTAGGTAAAATCGTGCTGGGTTGCCTCGTAATCTTTCCGACATACAAGCACCAAGCAGGCTGCAGACCAGACACTCCTGCCATACAGCAGTTTGCTCTTTAAACAAATTGCACATAGAAAACAAACTTATGGTTACCGAAGGGGAAGGAGGGGAGGGATAAATTGGGAGTATGGGATTAACAGATGCACAGGACCATGTATAAAATAAACCACAAGGGTTTACTGTATAGCATAGAGAACTATACTGAGTATCTTGTAATAGCCTATAATGGGAAAGAATCAAAAAAAGAATATAGATATATACATACACATGTATAACTGAATCACTTTGCTGTACACCTGAAACTAATACAATATTGTAAGTCAACTATACTTCAATTTAAAAAAATAAATTGCAAAGCACAGTGACTCTGCAGGGGCATTTATTCACACGCCCCTGTGAAAACTGGCACTCAATCCTTGGAGTGCAGGTTTTATTTAATCTCAAAATAATGTACTGAATGTCAGTTTTAGGGCTGCTCTAGAATTCCCGACACTCTATTAGCCGCAGCTTAAAGAGAATCGAAGGCTAAGGCTGGCTCCTCCACCAGCTCAGGTCTGCGCACCTGTAGGTTCTTGGTGGTCTTGTTCACAGATGAAGGTGGCCTCCAGGGTCCTTTTCGGTTCCAACACCACGGGTCCAGGCTCTGTGAGCTCAGCCTGAAGTCGAGTGTGAGTGTGTCTCATCATGTCAGCCCACAAACGGGCATCGCCGGCCTGTGCAAACCTGCCCCTCAGAGCTTGGAAGACACCCTCACTTAAGAAGACTGCTTGCAGGAGGCACAACTAGTGCTCTACAGCAGGAGTTGGCAGCTTTTTTCTGCAAATGGCCAGAACAGTAAATATTTTAGTTTTAAGGGTCATAAGGTCTCTGTCAACATGACTCAATTCTGCCACCATAGTAGTTTGAAAGCAGCCCTGGATGGTATGCAGATGAATGAGCTAGATTCTGTCCCAAAAGAACTTCAAAGCCTTACAAAGATGCAAACTTTCGGTTTGTTAACCTTAGAGGCAAAGGTGGTATGACCTGGATATTGTGGTTACCTGTAACGGTCAAAAGCACAGTCTGTGGGACCAGCGCGCCACTTACGTGCTCCATGACTTTTGGAAGGTGACATAATGTTTTTGTGCTTTAGTTTGGTCAGCTGTAAAGTAAGCCTGTTAATAGCATCTACACCACAGGAGTATTGTGATCATTAGGTGAATAAATACGTAAAGCCTTGTAGAACGTGACTGGCCCAAACTAAGTGTTATAAAAGGATAGCCTCCTTGAAAAAGTTAACTCATTATATTGTGAAATAAGAGTGAGCTTTAACAGCATTTTAAAAAATGGGATTTAACTCTTACATAAATATTAGATCAGGATGAATAATGAGGGGACTATTACCATAGTAAAGATTATGAGGTCATTAGATGGGATATAAAGAAGCAAGATTCTAAAAATATAAAGGAGATAATGTCGGGTCTTGCTGACCCATTGATTTTGAGAATTGAGGCTCAGAAAGCATTCAGAATTATTCCTCGCCATCCACGTCTGGGGGACTTGTGTGGGGGAATAACCAACTTTAATAAAGAATATAAGTGAAATTTCAGTGCTGAGAGAATATTTTGAGCCAATAAGCACTCCTCAAATTTACCCCCAAGTTGGGTTTGATGTCTAATCTACAGTGTATAACTCTAACATTGCGTTTCCACTTTTCTGTTTACGCAGTCGTCCACTTATTGCCTTTCTCTTATAGTAAAATGTGTCTTCCTTGGAAAAAAAAATAATAAAAGGAGTCATGCTGAGTTCTTGGTAGAGGGCCAGTAGAAATGTGGTGGCCAGGGCTGTACGGCCAGGGTTGGAGGGTCCTTCTGGCACAGTGCTCCTCAGAACAGCTGTGCTTCACTTGGGTTAACTGCATGAATGAATGCAAGTTATATCCCCAATATCACTTCAGAGTAGGGGCTCTGGACCTGCAGAGGCTGGGATTCAGGAGTGGGCTTCTGGGGAAGACGTGCACAACTGCGGTTCCTAGAAAAGTCAGTAAAGAGTGTGTGTGTGTGTGTCTGTGTGTGTGTGTGTGTGTGTGTGTGTGTGTGTGTGAAAGGGAGAGAGAGAGAGAGAGAAAGAAACAGAGGCATGGAGATCCTTCTTGACAAGTTCTGCCTACAAACCCAACTTCCAAAACATTCTAGTTCCAAAGACAATTAGAGAATTGAATCTCAGTACTGTGGCATTTACTCAGAATGTGTCCCCAAAAGACAAAGAGATTTTTTGAAAATACAAAAGAGGAGTTAGGTAAAGTGGTAGACAGACTTTGAAGGTCCAGGATAAGTCAAAATCTAGTTAAGAACAGAAGGACACCAAGACCAGAGGAAGTGGACCAAAAACAATGTTTATAGAGACAGTGGCTAAAAGCTGAGAATTTTTCAGAGTGAAGAAAGGTATGGAGTCTCTAGAATGATTATCCATTTTATTTATTTTTTTAATTTTTATTTTTTTTTTGCGGTACGCGGGCCTCTCACTGTTGTGGCCTCTCCCGTCGCGGAGCACAGGCTCTGGACGCACAGGCTCAGCGGCCATGGCTCACGGGCCCAGCCGCTCTGCGGCATGTGGGATCTTTCCAGACAGGGGCACGAACCTGTGTCCCCTGCATCAGCAGGCGGACTCTCAACCACTGCGCCACCAGGGAAGCCCGATTATCCATTTTAAATCCCATGAAAGATTTTAAAAAATCCACACCTAGATAGAGGGGGAAGATATTAAACTAATAATGAGGAAAACTAATTACCCGAACAAGAATGGCAGTTATTTGAATAGACTTCTCAACACCAACAATACAGAGCAGAGGGCCGCAGAATAACAGCTTTCAAATCACCAAGAGACAAATAATATCAACTTCAGTTCTATACCCAGCTGAATTATCATTCAACAGGGAGCACAGAATAGAGAAATACAAAGACAGGTGAGACTTTACAAACCACATATGCTTACTAAAAGTACTATAAAAGGTATATTTGCAGGAAGCAAATAAACATAGACAAAAAGAATTGAATGTGTGTGCCATGACAGAGACAATAGTGAACAGAGAAAAAGAATTAAAAACATATTACCAAAGTTAATTCATTGTCAATCACAAACATACTAAATCTGCCTATAACAATAAGAAATATGAACAGGAAAGGTTAAATATGCTAAAGTCTTTGTAGTTTAGGGAGAAAGTTAGAGGTACCGAATACTGTCACATGTTGTTAGAAAAACACATAGTTAATATATATATTTAAACTTTGAGAGGATTAAAAATAGATCATAATCTGAACAGAGTGAGCAGGAGAAATTCAGGATCGGTCAGGAAATGAACAAATAAACAACACTAAGAATTACAAAGTAGGCATAACTTAATGAACAGATAGATATTTTATTTTAATTAATTAATTTATTTTTGGCTGCGTTGGGTCTTCGTTGCTGCGCATGGGCTTTCTCTAGTTACGGCAAGTGGGAGCTACTCTTCATTGTGGTGCATGGGCTTCTCATTGCGGTGGCTTCTCGTTGTGGAGCACGGGCTCTAGGCATGCGGGCCTCTGTAATTGTGGCTCGTGGGCTCAGTAGTTGTGGCTCGCGGGCTACAGAGCGCAGCCTCAGTACTTGTGGTGCACGGAATTAGTTGCTCCGCGGCGTGCGGGATCCTCCTGGACCAGGGATTAAACCCGTGTCCCCTGCATTGGCAGGCGGATTCTTAACCACTGCACCACCAGGGAAGCCCCTGAGAGATATTTTAAAACAAGAAAATGCCACATACAACATCGTACCAAACTTTTGAAAATATAGATGAAGTAGACTATTATCTAGAAAAATATACCTTACCAAAATTGTCTCAAATAAATTTGTTTTTTAAGAAACTTAAACCAATAACTTTTAAAAGAAATACATTTGTATGCTGGTCCCTCCTGATCCCTCCTTCAAATGACAAGATGAGACATTTCTTAATAGATGACTTCTAACAAAACTTCAAGACAACTATTCCAAGAACATAGCAAAATAAAATTATGCACCTTATTTTAAGGTGCATTAAATTATGCACCTATTATTTTAAGCCAATAATCTACATCTAGCTAGACAAGGAAAATAAAATAAAAATCCAGAGCAATGTTACTCACGATCACATTTTCAAAAATCTCACCAAAAAAAAAAAAAAAATAGCGAATGTAGCAGTATTTAAAGAAAATAGAGCATGCAGAGGTGGAATTTGTCACAGGATGCAGTATTATTCTTCATCATTGCACTTACTCATATTAGTAAGGTAAAGGAAAGAGACAACATTGTGTTTGGCACAATAAATGCAGAAGAAGCTGTCAGAAATTCAGTGCACATTCATGACAATAGCTCTTAGCAAACTAGATAGGAGGTTTTTTTTTAACTTTAAAAACATATCTGTTAAAAGTAGCATTTCATGGTAAAACTTTAGATGTATTCTTTTTTTTTTAAACATCTTTATTGGAGTATAATTGCTTTACAATGGTGTGTTAGTTTCTGCTTTATAACAAAGTAAATCAGTTATACATATACATATATCCCCATATTTAGATGTATTCTTATTCAAGTTAGGGATTATCCCTACTATTTAATATTTCTCTAGAGGTTTTAACCAAAGCTAAAATATTTGAATTGGAAAGGGAGATTCAAAATATTTGGTATTTGAAAGTAGTAGAGAGTTTTTATAAGAACAATAAAAGTAATACAGTAGAATAAGAGATATACTTCTCATTGTCAACAAAAACTATATGGTATCTGGGAATACATTTAACAAAAATTGTTTAAGACCTCTGTAGAAAAAACTATGAAAAGTTATGGGACATAGGAACCCAGAATAAATGGAGATATATTTCATTTTGCTAAATGGGAAAAGTAAATATTTTAAAGATGCCGATTGTACTTAATTTAATATACAGATTCAGTGAAATTCCAGTCAGATTACTAAAGGGCAGTTTTAAATGAGACTTGACCACTGAGCCTTAGTTCATATGAAAACCTGAGGAATATCCAAGATAATTATAAATAAGACAAAAGGAAGGAAGAGGAGGAGGGGCGAGTCACTTTTACAAAAGGCAAAAGACAGATTTTCATCAGATGGAGCTGGAGCCACCGGACATCCATAGGACAAAAAAAAAAAAAAAAAAAATAGTGACCTAAACTTCACAGCTTAAAGAAAACGTAAGTCAAAATCTGTCATTCTATTTAAGGCTTTTAGAGAAAAACAGGAGAAAATCTGGGAACGTATGGTTGGGCAAAGAGTTCTTAGACTCGCCGTGAAAAGCACAACCCATAAAAAGAGAAATTGATAAATTGGACTTCATCACAATTAAGAAGTTTTGCTTTGCAAAACACTCATTAAGAGGATAAAAAGACAAGCTATACACTGAAAGAAAAATTTTGCAAGCTAAATATTTGATAAATGACAAGTGTCTATAACATATAAAGAAATCTCAGAACAGAACAGTATAAAAACAAACAAGCCAATTAGAAAATAGTTAAAAGATATTAACAGGCATTTCAATGAAAAGGATTTACAGATAAATACAAATAAATACACGAGACGATGTCCAACAATATTAGCTATTAGGGAAATGCAAATTAAAGCCGTGAAGAGCTATTTGTACTCACCTGTCGATACGGCTAGAATAAAATAGTGACATCACCAAACACTGATGAGGGCGCAGAGAAACTGGGTCCCTCGGGCACTGCTGGTGGGAATCTGGACAACAGTTGGTAGTTTCTTAAAAAGCTGAGTGTGTAACTACCGTATCTACTAGCATTTGCTCTCCAGGGCGTTTATCCCAGAGCAGTGACGACTTACGTTCACACGAAGACCTATACACGAATATTTATCGCAGTTTTATTCATAATAGCCCAAACCTGGAAACAACACAGATGTCCTTCCGTGGATGTGGGGCATCCATACCACAGAATATTTCTCAGCGTCAAATAGGAGGAAACCACTGATGCCTGCAATGACCTGGTTAAATCTCCAGAGAATTATATTGAGGGGGAAAAAAGCAATCACAGAAATTTTCATATAATATATATGTACTATATAGCATATAGCATATCGTATATATGTACTTTAATGTACTAAATTGCACATATGCTATATAGTACATATATATTACATATATAACATATACGTATTATATATGCAATATGTAACATTCTGTATATGTTATATATTATATATAATGTTTCCATATGATTTCATTTATATAATGCTCTTGAAATGACAAAATTATAGAGAAAGTACAGCATATTAGTGGCTGCCAGAGGATAAAATGGGGTGGTCCTTGGCGTGATAGAATGTTCTGTATGTGGACTGCATCACATCCTGGTTGTAACATTGTACTGTAGTTTTGCCAGATGCTACCATTGGGGGAAACCGGGTACAAGGTATTCAATACCTGGGATCGCTTTCAACTGCATGTGAATCTACATTTATCTCAAAACAAAAATTTTAATTAAAAAAAAAAGTCTAGTCCTTAAGGGACTTGGAGCATAAAGCTTCTGGAACAGTCTGCCCGGAGGGGTTAAATATTTTCCTTAGAATTATTAGAACACCCGCTAGCTGTTGAGGTGTTGCTGAAGAGGAGAGGGTGAACGTTGTACAGCTCGCTGGTGGGTTGGCACAAACATCTAGTTTCTAGGAAATCTGAAAATTCAGAGGGTGAGGGACATCAGCCAGCATCAGCGCAGGGCACCGGGTCCAGGAACCAGAGCACCGGGTGACGATTGCTGCTCCAGAGGCTGGGGCTGCCTTGGAGAGCTCCTGGAAGCTTCAGAGGGTGTATCGAAACCCGTCAATGCTTCTGTGGCTCCTTGCACCAGCATGGGGTCAGAGGTGCCTGAGAAATAGCCCAGAGACCTGCAGGGTCCTTGAAGGAGGAGGCCCAGCTGGGACCTGGGAGGTTTTGCTGCTGAGGACCAGCTGTCCCTGCAGAGATGAACATGACTGGATGGCCTAGCCGCCCATGCCAGCACTGCCTGGCCCTCAGGTGATGGGCTTCCCTGGAAGTGATGGGAAGGAACTTCCTGCCCCTGGTGGGATTGGGGCATGCCGGGACATAGAAATTAAGTTCCATTATTAAAAAATTATTTGTCCGTATGGGTGTTTAATGCACATTTAGTGCCTTCTATAGATGAACAGGAAAAATACCATCTTCACCATGGCCCGAGCCTGAATGTGGCTGAATTTGGAGGCACGTAGAATGCTTTCCATTTCCTGGGTCAAAGCGAGGCAGTGTGTTTTGTCCTGGCTGTCGCTGTTTTTCTACGGCTCTTACTTTGGTTCTGGATTTCTCACAGACACACAGGTCCTCACAAGCCCAAAGAGGCTGCTCTGCACCACAGCTCAAAACACAGGGCAGAGGGGCCTCTTTTCACCACCCGGTAATCTACCATAAATTCTCTGACCTGGGACACTCTTGAGAAGAAACTGCTTTGGAGGAAAAGCCTAGAAAGATAGGAAGTCTCCCAGCATGAGGGGCACCACTGCTAAATTGGCCCAGGTGCTAAGGGGACATGGAAACCTTATCTTTGCTCTGCCTGAACCTCAGCATATCCAGGAGACTGAGAAGCTAACAGGCCCGAGGGGGCTCAGCAGACCCTGAGGGGCACTGTTTCCTGATCTCATTCAGCCCCTGTGGCCTGGTTCGCAGCTGTGAACCCACATCTTAACTTGTGTTTGTTTTCATCGTACTATAAGGCGAGGTTGGTGAGGATTCTCCACCACTGGAGGCCTGGGCCTCCCCAAACAAGCAATTAAGGACAGGACTGTTTTCTGTCTGGCTTCCATTATTTCTCACACGTTCTTGATGGTTCTTTAAGGGTAAGACATATCTGACAGCTTTGTGGGAAAAAGCATGGCTGTCTGAGACCAAGACTTCTCAAAATCTAACGCACCTGCGACCTCTCCCAAGGGGAGACACCCACCCTCCCTCCAGCACGAGTCCCCCTTCACCAGTGTGGAGCCTCTGGCGATGGATTTCTGAAGACTTTTCCTGATTTTCTCACAAGACCTTGCTGTTCAGCTTAATATCCTGCTTGAATTCTTGTGTCAACTGCTAACAGAGAAATACATTTTAGTGTCATGGACCAGTGAACTCATTGTTAAATTCTGATTGAGGGAAAAGAAGATTTTGTGTTTTAGTTTTAGTTTTCTGCAGCGCTTTCTCTTATTTGCAAATAGAGTGACTTTTTGAAAAATAAACTCCTAAACTAGAGATAAAGCTTAATGTAAGGTTAACTAAGACAAACAAACAGCAGAATGGATCCATTTAAAGTGACTTTAAGAGAAATCAGAGAGATTTTCTTTTTAATACAGTTAGCTTTAAGATATAATTTATAATTGGTATTGCAAGGGTTTTCTACTTCTGAAATGCAACCTGCTCCATTAATCCTGCATACGTCTATATTTTATTGACTGTACCTCATCACTTCCAAGATGTGCAGTCATGGGATTGCGCTACCGTCAGCTTCTTTGGTCTTCCTTGGAGGAGGAGTAATTATGAAACATGGAAACCGCCTCTGCTGGATGGGATTCTTCTGAAGAAAGAGGTGAAGAAGCAGCAGCTGTAGCGAATGAAGTAGTAACTTAATGAGACGGTGTCTAACAGCTGGTTTAGAAGTGAACATTCTTGAGAGGAGAAGTAGCTCCAATCCAGATAGGAATCCCCCAATTAGTAACTTAAACCGAGAGGCGCAGTTAATTACCGTATATTAGTAGAACAATGAGGTAATTCATCTTTAAATTCTGAACTCGCTTCCCTGCAATATTAGGGAAGAATGTGCCTTATCCCTTCCTTGTGTGTTTTTATAGGAACAAGTTATGACTGATCTTGAACAGAAAATCCACCTCCATCAGAAAACCAAGATTCCTTCTCTTGCTGAACATATCGGATTTCTGACAACTAATCCCTTCTTCAAGAGAGAAAATATTTTCATAATGCAACCTGCAAGAAGTATTCAAGATGTATAAACTTGTTCATATAAACCAGAACAAAGTTATCTTTCATCAATGGTTGTGGTAGCACTATTACACATTTAAAATATATGTATCGTGCTTAGACCATATTTACCTGTCTAATTATATAGGTTGTAAACGACTTTTTTTATCCCAAATAATTTTTTTCTTTCTTTCTTTTTAAAAATTTTTATTGGAGTATAGTTGATTTACAATGTTGAGTTAGTTTCAGGTGTACAGCAAAGTGAATCAGTTATACATATACATATATCCACTGTTTGTTTTTTTTTAGATTCTTTTCCCATATGGCCATATAGGCCATTACAGAGTATTGAGTAGAGTTCCCTGTGCTATAGAGGGAACTTATTAGTTATCTATTTTATATATAGTAGTAGTAGTGTGTATATGTCAATCCCAATCTCCCAATCTATCCCTTCCCCCCTTATCCCCCGTAAACAATTTTTAAAATAGTAGTTTCCATGATTCAAGTTGTACACTTCATTTTATTCAAAGAGGGCAGAAGAATAAATTAATCTGAGGAATGAAAGACCCCTGGATTATCCAGTAATCCAGAGAAGCTGAGAAATTTGGACATGTCATTTCGGACTGAAAATGAATCTTTAATCCAAATGAAGAGTGTTTCATTTCTAGGGAAATAAAAACGAAAATAGGGCACAGGTAAATCGGCTTATTTATTTTGTCCAGATCTCATGATTGCCCTGGGACAGCTCAGTTTAATTATCACGTCATTTGTTTATTTGTTGCTCGGGTCCCGTAAACCTTCATTCACGAGGCACTCCCTGAACCCTTTGGGGCTCGGTGATGTGTGGCGCACAGGACAGTAGCAGACTGAGAGCGGGCAGGTCGGACAGAACAGACTGTTCAGTGTGTCTCTAGGGGCAGCACAGGGAGGACTTTGGAAACAGGAAAGACCGGGGCTCGCCAATTTAGAAGGCTGGGGAGGGAGGGCTCAGAGGAAATGGTGCTTGAGGACAAATGGGTGGGATTGCTTAACATTTGAAGCTGAAGCATTCATCGAGTTTCATGTGAAAGATGTGTCTTGGTGTAAATCTGAAGATCTTTATGTGAACAGAGTAGCTTGACGACTGACCAGCCCAAACCCCTTGGTGGGGGGCTGGGCCACGTGCTGTTAGGGCTGTGCCCTCAACACCCAGTATCTGCTCAGACCTGGCCGCACACACGGCGCCTGCTGCCGAAATGATTCAGACATGAACCAAAGCAATGCCCATCTCGGTGCTTCTGCAAAACACACCTGTTTAGGTAACACATACTTTCAGTTACCAAAAACATTTCTAACAATTGAATGTGAGATGTTGATAAATAACCGTGATGGTGGCTATTCATGAGTGAAAAAACAAATGCTTTGAAAAATCGTAGTTTCGAATTTTGCTTTGCATTTTGTTTGTGATTTACTAGATTTGTTTCAACTAAACATGTCTGCAGGCTGTTTTATATCTCTTCAAATGCAAGTTAGATTTTGACATATCCAGTTTTATCACTAATTTTAGGCAAATATGTATGTACTTACTTTCTAGAATTGCCTGAACGCCATTTTTAAGCCTAAAGTTCTTTTACGCCTTTATATAATCCTTTTCATGAATGTGTTATTTATTTTTATAGTAATTGTTATCTTAACTCTTACCTTGCTAAGTAGAAAACAATTCAAAATTTCTCCTATCCTGTGCAAAACAGTTCAGTAGTTCCTCTTTTTATGTTTTCTTTTTATATTTCCCCTTTCCCTCCAGTATTACCATCTGCTTGTTTTCTCCCTGTTCCCAGTGGTACCCGCAGGGAAGTTTCCATCCACATTCTCTGCTGATGTATGCACGGCTGTGTTTATTTCTGGTGCTGTTGTCTTTCCCCATGTGTTAGGGACTTGGTTGGTTACACCGACTCCGGGTTCAGGTTTCCTGCTCACAGCGTTTACTCACAGCTACTTCAAACTTTTCTTAAGATGAGAGCTTAAATTACCAAATACAGATTCTTTCCCACTACAGATTGAAGAGTGGAAGAGAAGAGAGTGTGAAGGGAGAGAGAGCTACTGTGTTAAAAAATGTCCTACTACTTTTTTTTAAATTAATTTTTATTGGAATGTAGTTGATTTACAGTGTTGTGTTAGTTTCTGCTGTGCAGCAAAGTGAATCAGTTACACGTATACATAATATCCACTCTTTTTAAAATTCTGTTGCCATATAGGTCATTACAGAGTCTTGAGTAGAGTTCCCTGTGCTGTACAGCAGGTTCTTATTAGTTATCTGTTCTATGTATAGTAGTGTGTATATGTCAGTCCCAGTCTCCCAGTTCATCCCTCCCCCCGCTCTCCCCCTCAGTGGATGGACCTAGAGATGGTCATACTGAGTGAAATAAGTTAGACAGAGAAAGACAAATATCATATGATACGGCTTATATGTGGAATCTACAAAAATGGTGCAAGTGAACCTATTTACAAAACAGAGATAGAGTCACAGACATAGAAAACCAACTACTTTTAAAACCCGGTAGCACGACAGCCTCGTGCAGACTTGGCGTCCCCCTGGCAGTGGTTCCTCAAGGCATTTTCCTAGCCTTGTGGCCTGGTTTACAATTGCACTGGCTTCTCTTGGAGCCCCTCGTGGATACTGAGGCTTACGTGGATCTGTACATTGCGAGTCTGGACCTTTCCTTGTAAGTCACAGAGTTTGCCTAAGTGACCGGGAGGACCTGGTCCTCTAGAGTCGATGTTTGATTGCAGCGAAGGTCTGGCCCGGGAGCTTCAGCAGGTGGATGACTCATCCTGCCCCTGACCATTGATGAAATTTGATCATGGGTGTAGACCTTTCTTCTCAAACCCAGATGTTGTTCGGCCTCCATCCTGAAGGGTAAGGATGGATCACCCCGGTAACTGCATCCTCCCTGGTGTAACTGCAGACGTTATTCTAATTCATAGGCACCTAATCCTCTTCAGATTTAACAGACATAACTGTTTCCATAGGTGTCACCGAGACTTGGAGATACGGTCAATGAGGCTTGGTTGGCCACTTCTGGAACTTCCAGCCAGGCCTTTGTTGCAGACATTGGCTGTGGATGAACAGGGTTTCCTTATCACTCAGGTGACCCCGTGTTTTATAAGGAAAATAATTTCCTGAAGCACAAAAGCCAATGAAAATTATTTTTACTTTAGGAATTTTATCACATCTTTATGAGAAGGAAACACTGCAGGTATGATCCCCACTTCACTGATCAAGGAAACCGAGGCCTGTGCTTTAAGGAGATGACTCAGCTTGGTACAAAGAACAACAACACAATTTGGGGCAATGGAGAGAGAGCTACGGGTCTGATATTTTATTTTGATTGAACTAGAGATGTCAGACCACACAGTAAATCTCAGTTCCAGGTGCCAAATTAATAGAAGTGGATGCATGGCACTGAATTTGCAAAATGAGAACAGGAAATTGACACAGAAAGTGAAAGATCACATAACTTATAAACCCAATAAGGAGATGCGAGATGCAAGAGGTAAATCACCAGGATGGTCCAAGGGGCGGTGATGAATATGCATGGCCACCCTCTGACACGGACACTTTGCATTAGGTGTTGCTGGCCTTGCGGCAGGTTAGAAATATGGCTGGGAGTGGGGAGTGGAGGGGAGGCTACAGCAATGTTTTTAAAAACGAAGGAAAATGACCCCAAATGTGAAATATTGGAATTAGTAGTTTTCGTCTTAGAGGATTTCTTTTCAGCCACAGCTCTCAAAAAGTCAAAGGACAGAGGAGAGAGGCAGAGAGAGAGATTTTTCTCTTTTTTTGTCTCCGTGCTGTATATTTTTTATATACATTTTGAGGGCAAAATGTCACACCCCAGATACAGCAAGGGCCAGGTATTATGGATACAGTAGCGTTTACACATACCCCACCTATTATGCAATTGAAGCTTCTCCTGACACAAGTTACTTACAAAATGGGATAAAATCTTAGGGTATTCAAGCAGATTTTCAAGTCTTGCTTTGCTCAACAAACACCAGTTTCAAAGTGTGCCGTCTTCCTGGGGCAGATTCAGGATCCAGAGCAATGACCAGGACGCGGCCCCTGCCCTCACGGGTCCACCGCCTAGTGTGAGTGGGTGGCACCTGGCTAAATGCACAGCCCTGCACGGAATCCCAGCCTGACTCTGTGCCAGGAACTGATGGAGTCAGGAAGACCTCCAGAGATGGCCGCAGCTGACCCAGTCCCCGTGGTGCTGGCTCCTGCCCTCGGGATGCCGGGGGACCCTGGTGCCCAGTCTCTGGCCATCTTCCCTTTTTGGCCATCCACCCCTCTGCCCCTGAAGCTTGAGTGCTCCCAGGAACCATCATTTTCAATTCTATTGACAAGTGGAACTCGCGTCTCAGCCCTGCCGTCACCCGTGGTCTGCAGACTCAGAGTCCCGCCAGCTCACATTCCCTTCCAGGTGCGCGCAGGTAACAAACTGAGCACGTGCCAAACTGACTCTCTTGTGTTTTACTCCCAAACTTGTTTCTCACTCTGTCTTCCCAAGTTCACACCGTTCACACTGTGAAAACGCACTTGACTCTTGGAGCTTCGAGTGTCTTAAACAGGCTGCTTCTGACCACGCCCATCTCACCGTCAGGACCATCCTAGTTCCACTGCCTCTCTGCCTTTTGTGTACCAACACCTCAGCAGCCTCTTAAAGGCCTCCCCGCCCCTTAGATTCAGTTCTCTACCTGCTGATCTGAAGGACATTCTTGTCAAATGCAAATCAAGTTCCTCCACCTTGTGGCACACAGCCTCCGAAGGCTGCGCACACCGCAGGCCTGCGTCCCCATGCTTTCCTGTGGCCCACAAGGCAGAGGTGCACACCCCCCGGCCTTGTGTCCTATACTTGAGAGTTTGCAAAGCTCCGAAGATCTGTGCTCTCATGTGCTCCTTCTAGCAACTCTGAATTGTGGGTGTTATTGTTATTTCACTATAGAAAACTGAAAGAAATACTCAGAATGTTGAGTGATTTTCCCCCGATCCCAAAGCTGGTGAAATTTGGATATGATCTTTACAAAAAAACCTGGTTGGTTAATCGTCTAGCCAGAGCTCTTTCTGTTGGGTGTGACGCACACAGGGTACGGTGACGACAAAGGCTGTACGAACTCCTGACCTCAGAAAAGCGTGACAGGAAAAATGCTGATTTAAACCTTGATAGGAAGATGGCTTCCCACACCTGGAGACCAGGGTTTGTTTCATACCCGCAGGGCACTGAGAGCTGGCCTTGCCCGCGTTCACCCCCGATGTTGTGACCTCGTGGAAAGGGCTTACGTACGCTCTGTCTTGCCCAGGAATCAGCTGCAACACCCGCACTGGCATGGGCTTTGGGAAGAGACAGGGCGGAGACTGCTGGCTGCGGCATTTTTCTTTGTTTACAAACATCCTGCTGTCTCTGTGCGTACCTGTCAATAACTTCTCTTCCACCCTGGTGTCATCGTCCGTACCAGGATCCGATCCACCTCACTGGAGGAATTTACCTAAGCACCTGCCAGCCTGGTCCTGCAGCGGGTTGGCCCAGAGTCTCCCACGTCCGTAAATTTCTAGAAAACAAGCAAGGAGAGGGCAAACGAATGCTATGCTTTAGTCCACAGCGGGTTTGCTTTTCGGCTCTGACGTGAGCTCAGCTCCTCGCATGGGAGCCTCCATCCCTGAGCATCCTCTTCCCACCCGTGCACCGGCCAGCCCCCCAGGAGTATGCGGGGCATGGTGCAGCCCCTCCTGTTACCCCTGCCTGTGCCCAGGGCTCCAGACTCTATTCTCCCACACCCTCAGCTCTAATGAGGGAAACTTCCGAGGCTGAGAGTCCATCTGCATTGTCTATACATTTTGGGAGGTGCTTCCCCAGGGACCAGCTGGGGACGGCCAGCGGAGGCTGCGTGCCTGCATGGAGGTGAGCGCCCTGAGGGGCCTCGCAGCTCCACGGGCCCCGACTGCTCAGCTCACATGTCTTATTCGCTGGAAATCCTTACCCCAGAGTGAAACAAGTAGCAACTGGATGAAAACCACTATTTCATGGAACCCACCTCCCCTTTGGGATGTGACCTTATAAACGAAATGAGAAAAGTTTATTTTGATTATGCTAAGAAAGAAGCCAGTTTCTTTTGGTTTGCCCAAATTTCCAGGGATATGACGCATTATATGCTAATACGAGTACTTAATCCTTGTCTACAAAATGCCGAACACCTGGACGAGAGGAGAAATTCAGTCAAAAACAGGTATTTCCAAATAGCTGGATGTTTGAGCTAAAGTAAGTCAAATAGCCAACTTTTTTTTTACTATCAACATGTTTTTCAGACTTAAATTACATGCTTTGTACTTACTTGTGAGCTCTGACCATCAAAGCCTTTTTGAAAAATCTGAAAAATGAAGATGTGGCTCTGAAACCCAGCAGGAGCAGCTCTGCATGAGGTGAGGTTGGTTTTAGAGGATCCCGGTCAGCTCCCGGGCTGGGAGGACAGAGTAGCCAGGGAGGTGTGAACGGCTTGGTCACCAGCTTCACAAGCTTCCAACGGGTGCTGGATTACCCCTCCCGGTTCACTGGAACTCAGAAAGTGGCCTGAATTTATCTCATTTAATCAGCGAGGAAAAAGCATCTACAAAGACAGCCAAGTGGATGCGCAGAGGCTCAGGGGAGCGAAAGCCTTTGTTGTCCCAGAGATGGCGTTATCCTCTGTCACATGTACTAATTAATATGCAGGGAAAAGGCAGCGCTACAGTTGTCAAGAGGGGTTGTTATAAACAAGCCAGCCGCTGTGCCGGGTGATTTATAGTGGACAGAAATGCATGGTGCATGGTCTATGACTAACATTCATGGCATGGTGTCTCATTACATCATAAAATTTTATTGTATGGTTATTAATAGTTATATAAACTAAAACAGACATTTGACCTGACTTGTACACAGATTTGAAAAAGTAAAGAAACAAATCAGTTATTCTGATAGCGTTTGATCAAGAAGCACAGATTTTATTGCCATCAAATTGAAAGTTGATTTTTTGTTTTTGCTCAACTGCGAATTTTATTCTTTGTCTGTTTTAGGAAATGGATCAAAGCATCCATGAGAGCCAATTGCTGGTGCACTTTTTAAATCTGATATGTTAAATGTTCCCGTTCGTTTAATTGGCTGGTGGGACAAGAAAAATTAGGTGATAAAACTTTTTCTAATTTTGTTCCTTTATTGTTTTACTCCTATCTGTACACTGTGAGCAACTTTATAGTGATAGGTAACATACTTTTGTAAAATATATATATATTTTTTAAAATTGTAGCTAAGCATCTCTAAGAAATATTATTTATATATGCTATGTACTGAAATGAGCGACCTGAATATTTTGTCTTTGGGATTTTACGGGCATCCTTGACGTCCTGGCGCTTTCTCCTGTGGCAGGCTGGCTTTGGGGGCCAAGGCTGGTCATTCCCCGGCACGAGGGGGGTGGAGCGTGGGGCTGGCCAGCTGGGAGCTGCAGCCGTGGACTTTGGGCCAAAGAGGGAGACAGCTGAGCCCCTAGTGGCCTTCGGGTGCCCGCTTCCGTCCGGAAAGGAAGATTTATCCTGGCACCCATTCCGGCTTGACCTCGGGCAGCCGCCTCAGCCTCCGAAGCGCTGCCAGGCCCCGGGAACCCTCGGGGGAGCCCACACTGAGCCTGCGCCCCTCTTCACACGCACCGTCGGCTCTTATTTTCAAAGCGCATCCCGCTGCTGAGATGCACGGGCCCCAGCCTCCAGCCCGGCAGGTGCGCCGCTGGACCGGTCAGGGTCAGGGTCAGGGTCAGGGTGGAGGGCTCCTGGGGCTAGCTGGCCCTGCCCCGGCGGAGAAGGTCACTGATGCGAGTTCCTGGGGGCGCGGGAAGCCTCTCTCCTCCGGCGTGGGAAGACGTGCGGAGGCCCCCCAGACGGAAGCGGATCCCCGCGCCGCGTGCTGAGCCTTGCTTCCCAGTGTTAAGGGACATCGTCCGTTGCTGACGGTCTTCTTTCCCTTCACCAAGTCTTACGTTTCGGGAGAATGCTAGGAACCCACACCTGAGGTGGGACTCGCCCGTTACATGCTACAGATTAGGAATTTTATCAGTTTCGCAAAAAGTGCCCTCAGGAAAATGAGGCATTAAAAAAAAATCTAAAGGTGAAGTCAAGTTCACAGAAACATGCGTGTGAAAAATGTACGGCTGGGCCTATTATGTAAGACAATGCATTTCAACATGAAATTCCCGGAGGAGGCGTGGTGTCAGAAACTTGGTGCATCGTGTGCACCTCCGGGGACCAATCAGAGTAGAGGTGAATTGTTAGGGAGAAAAAGACAAGTTAACTGTAATGGTAGAAAACGTCAGCTCAAGGAAGAAGGTGCTCCTGGCAAACTGAAGGACCTTCCGTTTCGAAAGATTCCCTTTGTCCCCTGGAAGGCCAACAGTGTGGCTCCTTGGGAAAAGGAAACCCCCCAGAGAACCAAATATTCTATTAGCTGAACCTCCAGCAAGGCAAACAGCAATGTGTTAAATAAAACGCTCTCCTTCTCTGAGTGCGTATGGTGGGGAGAAGGCAAACCATCTTTCCTTGGAAGGGCCTTCTGGAATTGCCTTTGCTTTTGTGAATCTGGGCTCGGGCTGGGGCGGAGGTAACTAAAGCAGTTGTTGTCCTCAGCTTTTCTGCATGGAGCTTTCCTGGAATAAAGCTGTGTGCACGCCGATGAAAGCAACTGCAAAGGCATTCAATGCAGGCAGTTTAAAACACAGGCTGCGTGGCTTTGCAACAGCCCGACCCATCCCAGCCTCATGTGCCAACCTTTCGGTCACCCCGTTGCTGGCGGAACAGGAGTGCGGACGAGAACATCACTGCGTGTGGGGCGTCCGAAGACCACCTTCTCTGCTGGCTGGGGCCAAAGCGGCAATAACTGTAGTCACTCTTTTACTGCCTAAAGGTTCTATGTAAGCAAACGCAAGCCATGGGCCTTGAAAGGGGAATTGTTTTCTCAGCCTCTTCCCCAGAACCGCCCTGAACCACTTATTATTATGCTTTTCCGCCCAGATTTCACAGGTTTGGGTAGTTGGGTCCTTGCTGTTCACCAGTTGGCACGAGGGAAGTGCCCTTTTTGCCTTGTAGTGTGGTCTCTCCGATGACAGTTTTGGTAGCAAGGTAGAAAATGAACATGTAGTAACAAATAATAAAAGCACATCTCTCGAGTTCATTTGCAGCCTAAGGATGAGCTTATGAAAGGTTAAACTGCCAAGTTCATGGCAATGCATGTGATGCCTGGACCCCGTCCAATGTACCTGGAGCAGCTGTCAGCCTAATTAAGCCAGATGTGCCTTCAATGTAAACGGACCTCCCAAGAGGAATAAGAACAGATTTCAGGTTCTAGCAAAGGACAAAACGGGGGGAGGGGGGGGAGGTAAGGATGTAGGAGAGGCGGGGCTACAGCCAAAGAACATTCCTCGTGTGATGTCATTCTTACCTGGCAGGGTCCCAGCTTGTAAGTGTCACCTTGATTGAACTCAATTGAAACAGTCCTACAGGAGGCTCAGAAAAGCGACTTAAGTGAAGTCTGAGTTCATTTTCATATTCAATCAAATGAAGATATTTGCTAAACTCTTTCATTTTTTGACACGTGCTCGCATACGTGCACATGCGTGCACACACACACAACCTCAGCCTGCCTTTAGAGCCTCAGTTATTTTTAAAAAATGACATTTAAGCTGTGCCAACTTTGACAGCCCTTCAAGTAAGTGTGCAAAGCAGAAGCCAAGAAAGGACATCAACAGACCGCCAACTTTCTCAGGTTCTGTGATTCCCAGATCAGGAGGCACATCAGGCAGGCTTTCTGCAACCCTATTACTATTTAAAGCAAACATTCTGTAAACCATGAAGTGTAAGGTACAAATAGTGGGTGTTACGTAAAAAAGAAAAAAAACACTCTAGCTTCCAGGCAGTTTTTTCCATTCATGCTGTAAAGCGTCGTATCTCCAAAACAGAAGTGTTTGAGCAGCAGACCTTTAAGCTCAGCCAGGAAAACGCTGCTCAGAAAATTTTCCTTCGTGTTGCTGCCTTTAGTAACTACATCGATGAAACCAGCTCTCAGTTGCTACGTCTCGAAGAAAACGATGAGAAACACCCAGAGCCTTTTGGGCACTTGATGGCTGCGTCATAATTCATTTACAGAAAAACTTCATTGACTTGTATTCAGCGACGTGAAGTACAATTTATTTAGCAAACACATATGCAGCATTTACTCCGTACCAGGCACAGCTTTAAACACTTTATAAATGATAACTTATTTAATGCTTATAGCAATCCTATGTTTTAGGTACCCTTATTTGTACCATTTTACAGGTAAAGAAACAGAGGCACAGAAAGGTTAAGTGACTTACCAAGGCCACACAGCTACACTCTGAATATATAGAAATATGGGTGGTCGAGGAGGGTCTTCTCTTGTGAGAAGAACTAGAAGAAAGGATGTGATGAGAATCCTACTGGAATAGAATAAACTCAACCACAAATGGCAAACTTGCATCTCCGTGGGTGGACTGGACGGTGTCCTCAAGCTGATTTGGAGACAATCAATGAGATTAATGGGAAACAGTTATGTGGTGAAACAGGAGGATCAAAATTCAAGGCTCAATCTTAAATCATGCTCCGATGAAGTGGGCATTATTTAATGTATTCATCTCAACTTTGAGGTTTAAACTGGTCCCAATTGACAGAGTTAGTGATTGAGAACATCCTCTCCCTCCCTCCCTCCCTTTCTTTCCCCTTTCCTTCCTTCCTTTCTTCCTTCCTTCCTTCCTTCAAGTGCCGGACACTGCTAATTCTGGAACTATAAGGATGATCAGACACACTACAGCCCACAAAGAACACAGAACCCGTGTAGTGGGTTGAATAGTGTCTCCACCAAATGTGACCTTATGTGAGAAATAGGATTTTTGCAGATATAATTAGTTAAGATGAGGTCATACTGGATTAAGTGGTCCTCAGTTCAGTAACTGGTGTCCTTCTGGAAGAGATGCACTGAGACAGAGACATGCGGGGAAGAGGGCCACGTGACAGTGGAGGGATGCAGCTACAAGCCGAGGATCTGCAACCCAAGAGCATGGAACAGATCCTCCCTAGGACCCCCTTGGGGAAGGGGACCCTGCCAACACCCTGCTTTCAGACTCTGGCCTCCAGCACCGTGAGAGAATACATTTCTGTGGTTTTAAGCCACCTAATTTGTGGTACTTACTTACGGCAGCCCCGAGACACTAACATAGATTCTGGTACCAGGAAGTAGGATGCTGCTGTAGCAAACAGCTAAAAATGTGGAATTGGTCTTGGGATTGGGTAATGGGTAGAGGCTGGAAGGGTTTTGAGGTGCAGGGTAGAGAGAAACGTAGATTGCCCTAAAGAGACCACTGGGTAGAAATATGGACGTTACAGGTAGTTCTGGTGAGGGCTCAGACAGATGTGGGGAGCACAGGACAGAAATCTTCTGATGTTTTAGGTAACTCCTGGATCCTCCTGAACAGATGTTGGTACAAATATGAGTGTTAAACATGCTTCTGGTGACGTCTCAGAAGGAGAAGCTGAGGGAAACAGGAGGAAAGGCTGTCCTGGTTTTCAGGTGGCAGAAACCTCGCTTGATTTAAGATCTTAGCCGTGAGTCCTGTGTCCTTACTACTGATGATTATAGAAAGGACCAGACAGCAGCAATTTGAGCTAAATACTACATCATGATAAAATTTTGTGCAGAGAGCTTATTCTTCAAATTTCCAATCCTTCCCCCAAATTACGAAAGAAAGAAAAACCAATTTTGATGTTCCATGTAAATAAATGTTAAGTTATTAAATGAGAAAGGAAAGCAAAGATCTGACTTTATATGACATTGCTGGGTCTTATAGTTTTAGAGTTGGAAGAAATTTTAGAAATCACCTAGACTCTCCCCTTGATGCCATCCCCAAGAAATCACTGAACATCTTCAGTGCTTTATGCTTTTCTACTTCCTGCATTAATTCACCCACCACAGTATTGCTCCAATTATTAAAAAGTTCTTCTTCATATAAATCTCAAGTCAATCCTGCTCACTCTTTGACCCTGAGCCTCTCTTCTTTCTAAAGACCAAGAATGCCTCTTATGCTTCCGTGTCAGAGATGTCCCAATATTGGAAAATTTGTCCCTTGACATGTACTAGCTTCTTTTTGGTCCTGTGAACTACTCCACGCAAACATGGTTTAAGAGTCATTCACTGTCCTAGGGACACTATATACTATCTTGTCATTGATGTTGCCCTTGAGTGAGGTTTAAACAGGACACCAAAATCAAGGTGAGTCCTGACCACAACAGAATAAAGCAGGCTCAGCACTTCTCTCGTCCCAGCATTCGACTTCTACTTTTTCATACTAAAACCACATTTTACTAAGGCAGCTATATCACATGGTTGCCTTAAAATAGAGCTTCAAGCACCTGAATTCATTCAATGACATTTGCATAAATTCTCAAAGTGATAAGACCAGTTATACCAAAGAGAAACGTTTAATACTATGTGAACACACGTTAGGTAAAATATAACATGGAAAATATTTTCCTATTTATATATTTTATGTGTTCATCACTGATGGAATAGAACTATCTTTACACTCAAAAATCTTTTGGAATGTGAAATAAAGGGCACGAAGTTTCTTCCATATGTCTGTAAAGAATATAAAGTTTTAAATGTAGATAAGTAGAGCAGTATGGGATTAGTATATTTTGATTAAAAGCTGCATATTTCACATTGATAAAAATGGCATGAAATGTATTTGAAACATGCAAGGATTACACATCTGACTTTGTAGATGGTCCAAAATTTACCATGTGAAAAGTGAACAAACAAACAAACAGGCTGAACTTCATTTTTCATAGCAGTTCTGGTGACCTAATGAGGTGATCACAGGAAGCTATTGCATTTGAGGTAAGCCATGTGTCTTACTAAAAGTTAGTGTCTAACCCCAAATATAACGACGTCTGTAAAAGACAAGGATGTTTTGCTGCTGGTTGACTCTGACCAACACTTTTGGGTGATTTAGAGAGTAGCTGATTGCTGGATTGCACTTACTCTTGTCTAATGAAATGGTGTAGAAGCTTTAGTTCCTTGGAATTAAAGACGGTAACCTATTAACAACAGTAATGGATGCAAGAAGTACACATTTTTATTTATCAAATGTGCCTTGACACTTCTGCTTCCATTTATTATGAAGGAGCTTGCAGCAGACCAATACTCCAGCTTGAGGACAAACAGGAAAACTGGATGAAACCATTTGAGTACACTGGAGAGCTGTCAGGGCGATGAGAAATGGAAGGATCAAGGTCCTGGAGAGAAGGAGACCTCTGAGATACATAAGACCTTCCCCAGAGTCACTGTTGTCTGGGCATTTTTCAGTTTGTCCAGAGGCAAGAACCAAAGCTGCAGGCAGAGAAATGCTTCTATAAGGCACCAACAGAGCATTTGGCAGTTCCAGAGGACTGGAGACAAAGAAACTGGAGTTTGGGACTTCAAAACAGCTGGGATGTGAGAAGCTAAATTCCCAGTGACAGAAGAGACCTAGAGATGTATTATAGTTTATGTTTTTTTGCCTAGAGGCATTTACTGAATTCTTAAGAAGATAAGAGGCTCAGCGTAAAGCCACTGAAAAACATAATAGAATTTCCTGAAAATGTCTGGAGATAAAAACCATGGTATTCAAGCACCATGAAGCAGAAAGTTTCTGTTAGACACTCCAGGCCTTGAGGTGGGCCAGCTGGGGAGAAAGGTTCTAGGAATAAGTGAAGGATGGAGATGGAGCCTGCAGTAACACCCAACCCAGCTCACAGTCGTCTTGGTCCTAAATTAGATGAAAATGATGCACCCTGACTGAATCTCACCACCAGAAGGTATATTGTAACCTTTCTGGAGGAGGATAACAATCTTCCTTAGATTAGGTAGAATCTAGTTCTCAATAAGAAATTAACAGTCACACCAAAAAAGCTGAAAAGAGTAAAAAATAGTGTTAGCTTACAAATAACCCAATTAATGAAAGTATGATAAAAAGATCTTAAACAACCATGATTAACATGTTCAAGAATGGAGATGACACGATGTAGAATTCACAAAATAATAGTAAAAATCCTATAATTGAAATATGTAAAATTGGAATTCAGAAGTCAAAAGACAGGCTTCCCAGCCGCATAGCACAGGGAGATCAGCTCGGTGCTTTGTGACCACCTAGAGGGGTGGGATAGGGAGGGTGGGAGGGAGGGAGACGCAAGAGGGAAGAGATATGGGAACATACGTATATGTATAACTGATTCACTTTGTTATAAAGCAGAAACTAACACACCATTGTAAAGCAATTATACTTCAATAAAGATGTTAAAAAAAAAAAAATGAAAGACAGGCTTCCCAACAGCGAGAGCAGAGCAGAAGAGACTGACTGAACTAGAAAATAAGCTAGCAAACATTTTCAAGACTAAAAGACAGGTGTAAAATAGAAAGAAAAAAGTAAAAAGGATATGGGTTATGGTGAACAAAAATCAAAATAATTCTTTTCATCTAGAGCTGCTTTAAACTAAACTTAAATGGGAGCCATTCAGAAAGATAAAAAGTCCCTCTAGATGGAAACGTGAAAGTGCAAAAAAGAATGAAGAGTAACAAAAAGTGGAAATATATGAGAAAATACAAACACTATAAAACAATAAAAATGTCACCTATCATCTAGTATGATGATTTAAAGTATATAAAACACTAAGATGTATGATAACATTAGGGTGAGAAGAAGCCATATGTAATTTTTAAAAGTTCCGAGGAATAAAGAGTTGTGTGGGAAGCAAAGTACCTATTACACATTAGTATATTATAACCAATGTATATGCAGTATTTGTTATAATAAAATAAGTTATAACTAAATATACATCAGTAAAATTACTGATTGTTCTAAAATAAATTTAAAAATCAGGTTTTAATCTTTGTGGTAATCAATACAAATGGTAAAAATAATGCAAGTCAGTATTTGAAAAAATTATCAATTAATCCAAAAGAAGATAAGAAGAAAGAATAGAAACAAAGAACACATGGGGAAAATATGAATCAAACAGTAAAACGTGAGCTATAGACCCAAATATATCAGTAAATGTAAATGGCCTAAATTCTCCAATTAAAAAACAAAGACTACCAGTCTGGACAGAAAAACAACTACACGTTACTTACATAGCCTTAAGTCCTTCAGTTGAAGGGTACACACCCTATATGTAACGTTAAAGGAAAAATAAGAGAATGGATAGAAAACATAGTAGACAAACATTATTTAAAAAAAACTGGTATAGCTAAATAAAATCAGTAAATGTAGGTGATACAGTGAGATGATAATAAGCAAATAAAAAGATTTCTTCATTAACCGTGACCTAATGCACACCAGACTTCAATGAGATAACCCTACCTACCAGAATTAGCAAACAGACCAAACAAAACAAAACCTGAAGTAGTATGCAAGGAAGTGAAGGAACTGAAGTTCTCATTCACAGCTGGGGAGAGCATAAACTGATAAAACCGCTTTAGAAAACCGGGTGGCATTGTCCAGTAAAGCTAAACACTCTTCACCTGGAATTGCACACCTAGGCATATATCCAAAGAAAGGTGTACCTGTGTGTGAACTTCCCCTGAGGAAAGTTCATCAAAATGTTACTTGCCCAAAATGGGAAACAATCCCAAATTTTCATCAACAATGGAACAAAGGAAAGAATATTTTTATATTCAGACAAGTTAATACTATATGGCGACGGGAACAACTACATTACAACTAACAGCAATAGCACGGAAGAATCTCAAAAGCATAATATTAACTGAGAGAAGCAGACACGTAGGAGGACGTTCTATACGATTTCCATTCATACAAAGTTTAAAAATAAGTAAAATTAATCTGTGGTGTTAGAAGTTTCAACAGTGTTTACCCTCGTGGGTGGTGTGAGAAGTTACCGTGATGGTTGTCCCTGGGAGAGGCTTTCCCCATGTTTCCATGATTCCCACTACAAGGAAAGGACAGTTTGCCGTAACAGAGAATTCAGCTGCTACGAAAACAGACCTGGCAAAATGTGGAAAGGCTCTTGGAAACATGTAAGTCCTTGGTTCCTGGGCTTTTGCAGCACAGACGCACCCCTGTCTTTCTTGAGGCTTTGGTGTTCAGCATGTCCTTAGATCTGTTATCCAGTCAGTTCTCTTATTTGCGTTACTTGCTTTAAGATAGTTTTCGGTCCCATGCGAGTGAGTGAATCTCAGGTAGCAACCACAGTTGCCGGGAGACAGCATCTGGGGGGGATGCTGTCCATTGCGGGGCAGCCGTGCCGTGTCCAGGGAACGGTGTGCCACACGGACTGGCCATCAGAACCCTCACTGGAAATTCTCTTCCAGCTGTTGGGATGGGTGTTGTGTTTTCAAGCACCACGAGGTGAAAGGAGGGTATGAAGCTGGCTGAAGTGTGGTCAGAGAATAGCAGCTGGGGCAGTCAGGGAGGAGAGGTGGGCAAGGCTCTGGAACCCTCGTCTGAGCACCCGAACTCAACCAACCGAGTCAGCCCCAGACTCTACATGCAGTGGAGGAACGTCAGCTTGTGTGATCCTGCCGATGACACCTTTGCTCTAACTGCCTCAATTTTAAGCTGAAAGTTGTTAAACTTGCTAGAGATGTTAATAATGAGCATTTTAAAAGATCACTTACGCATTTTCTTAACCAAATATGAGTACCTCCTAAGTGATAGGCCACTTGCCCGGTGGAGATACTTATGGATGTTACCTTGAGAAAACGATATGGGACCAAAAGGGGCAGAGGGAAGAGACTGCAAGACGAAAAACCGATAAGTGCTCGATTTCACTGCTTCACTAATTTTCTAATCATGGCGCAGGTCATATTTTTGTATCATATGTGGTGGAAGGTTCCCATCCCCCCAACCAAGTATCAAATGAAAAGCTAGGGTTACAATTGCAGTCCAGTTGTTACTTTACTAAGTGCAGCTGTTTTCTGTTATTTGATAGCAATGACCAACCACTGAAGCATTTTCAGCTATGTGGAGTGTGTGTGTGTGTATGTGCGTGTGTGTGTAAAATCTGCCCCCGCCCCACGCAACCCGGCCATAAGAATTCGGGTTTTAATGCTGGTAATTATTTCTTTGTTGAATATTCTTGTTGATTTTACCTAATGGCCTCTGAAGTTATTTTTGGAAACAATTTAAGAAAACAAAGTAAAGAATTTCAATGAATCCTAAATTATGGTGCCAGAAAATGTCTTAAGCGTGCCCAGTTCAATTCCACTCAAGGTAAAACAACTTTAGCTAAAATAAGAATGGCAGATTCAGAAAGAATCAAGACAAAATTCAATCCTTGAGTCTCATGGAAAGATTTGATTCACCGATTTCCCTATTCTCCACTTAGAACTTGTACTTTGTACATTAGAACTGGTATTCATAGTTAAAACCAATAGGTTAAAATCAGTATCTACAACAAAAATTATTACCTGGTTTCATGGACTAAAAAGGCTCCACTGCCATTTCTTGATGGGAGATTTCTCTCTCTGCCTCTATCTATAGAGATGGAGCTGGAGATACAGAGAGGACCAACCCTCAGTTACCCGAGTAACCATTTAGTTACCTAAATACATCAGGTTTATCTTGAAACATCTTAAAATACTTATGCATCTAATAGGGAAAGAATCATAGGCACATAGAATGCAATAACCAGTTGATACTGTGATAGTGGAGAAATGCTTAAATAAATAGCTTAAGCTTAGGAGTTCTTTGGAATCAAAACCCCATGCCATAGGAAAACAGAGACATAAATGTTCCTTTATGTTGGCTTTAGCTCCCTAGGTATGTAATCTAATATTCTTTCTCAAAGCCCAACAATAACTATATATTTATTTAAGCTCTTACCAATGTAGATGAGTTCGTGATGCCGATCTCTTGAGTTGGCAACAAGATGTTTAACAAAATTATGTGATTAGAAGGAATTCTAAGAGAAGATCTTATCCCTCTCCCAGTCTTGAAATAATACTATTTCAAAAAAAAAAATCCAGAAAAAATGCAAACAGTGAGTTATTTGACAGCAGATTTTGTTTGTTCGTCTCTGAAAACCAAGTACCCAGAACAGTATCTGTCCTCAGTAAATGTTTGTAGAATGAACGAGTGCCGAAAAAAGTATGTGCTGGAAGGAGGATTTAATTAAACTCGATGTAATTAAAAATTAAAATCCATATTCACTCTGTTTTTCACTGGAATCTGTGATTGCCTGCATGTACATATTTTAACAACCCTTTCCATTTAATTTAGTCTTTCAGAGTCTGGCTCTTGCTTTAATAATAATAGTCCTAGAAAATTTTTTTTTTTTGAAGAAGAAGATTTTAAAATATCTGAGCTTTAAACTCCCAGTTTTGAGCTATTATTTTTATAGTTCTAGATTTAATATAAAGATTCTGGAAAAACATTTGTTTAAGAATCTTGATTCCTTTCCCACCCAAGGACAAATATACAAAGTAAAGGTCCCATTACTTGTTCTTTTTTCCTTTATGGTAAGTGCCTTTGTGTCTTCTCTAAGATACTGTTTCTATCCAGAGCTCCAGGAGAGGTTAAATAGTTCTTCTGAGAGTTCTGATTTCTTATGCAGAATATTTTCTTTTTGTATTCCAACAAAGAGTGGCTTTTACAATTTCTCTGTTACGGCGTGATGGATAATTTTCCAAATTTATTCTCAGAGAAGTTTTTTTCCCCTCTACTCTTTTAATGATCTTCTCTGTTCTCTTATTAATATTCTAGAGATTTTCTCAAATTACATAGACAAAATAAAATGCAGCCACCAGCTCACTAGACAATCATGTGAGAACTGTGCTGATTCTTCTGTGTTATACACTCTAATTTTACATGTTCTTTTACACATGCTTTTAAAATTACAGCTCTTTAGTACCTGTGTGTGTGTCCTTGAAAAGTCTTAAAATTTAAGGGATTATTTCTTACTAGGGCTTAAGTTCCAAGGGCTTAGCAAACTTCCAGAGATCACTATAAAAAGATGTAAGACAGACTAAAATTGCTGGTCTGTGGTCTAGAGGTAAGCCTGCTGCAAGAGCGTCAGCCATCTCCTTAAATTTTCCCCTCAGTTGGATTGCCGTGGCAGTTGGATACTCTGTAAACTCTATTTTTAGTTCCCTTATGAGATCAGCACTCTTACTGTACGCTCATGCAGTTTATTTTCCTTTGTAAATCTTTAGTCCTCTGTCTTACTTTTCTAATTTCTCGAGTTTAATTAGTGATCTTTCTTTAGTAAGTAATGTTCTTTCACTCACTCCCTTCTATTATTGCAGGTCTTTTAGGGAAATTTACGATTCAGGCAATCTTGGGGGAGGGATGGAGTGGGAGGCTGGGGTGAGCAGATGTAAACTTTTATATATAGAATGAATAAACAACAAGGTCCTACTGTGTGGCACAGAGAACTATCTTCAATATCCTACGATAAACCATAATGGCAAAGAATATAAAAAAAGAATGAATATATATATATATATATATATATATAACTGAATCGCTTTGCTATACAGCAGAAATTAACACAACATTGTAAATCGACTGTACTTCAATTAAAAAAATATTGATTAAAAAAGATCCAGGAAATCTTCTGCATCAACAGTTGTACTGAAGCTGCTTTTACCAAGACCATTAATTACTTATTTGACAATAAATGCAAAAGACTCTTTTTAAGTGTAATATTTCAGTTAACGTATTGTTCACATAAGTGAAATCAACACCTTAAGTTTACAGTTAACTGTACTTTTACAAATGAATGCATCCCAATCAGGACATGGAACTTTTCATCACCTCCGAGAATTGTCTGGTGCCCCTTTTATGATCAGGCCCCCTCCCTGGAGGCAATCATCCTTCTGATTTCAATGGCCATAGATTATTTTTGTCTATTCTTGAGTTTCATATAAATGAATCCTACAGGAGGTACACTTCTCTGGCTGGCTTGTTTCATGTATCATAATACTTTTTGAAATTCAACCACATTGTTCTTTCTATCAGTAGTGTGGTTTTTTCCTTTTTTATTGCTGAATATTCCATTATATAAAAATACTGGAATTTACCTTATCCTCAAGGAGAGGAAGCATAACTCCTCACTCCTTAGTGTGCGCTGTGCAGAGTGACTGCCTTTTAAAGGGTCAAGTGTGAAAAAGGGGAATAAAAGAATAACTCTGCAGTGGAGAAACCTGACAACCTGACCTCAGCCAGGTGATCAAGGTCAGTGTCAACAGTGACAAATCATGTTGGCAGTGTGTACGTTGATCGGGTGCAATGAGATAGCACTTTACTTATGCAATCTTCCTCCCCCAAACCTATAACTGCTACCTCATTTTGAGAAAAGCATCAGATGAATTCCAACAGAAGGACAGCCTACAAAAGACCTCATCTTAAAGCGGTCAAGGTCATCAAAAACAAGGAAAGACTGAAAAACTATCACAACTCAGAGAAACCAAAGGAGCTGTAATGACTCCATGTACTATAGTGTCCCAGGTGGGTCCTGAACAGAAGAACGTTAGGTAAAAATTTAGAAGATCTTAACAAACTATGAAGTTTCTAAAATATATAATGCTATATTTGTTCCTTCGTTGTAACATATGGACTATACCAACATAAGATGCAATAGGGGAAAGTGGGTGCTGGGTATATGAGAATTCACTTTACCATCTTCTCAAATTTTCTATAAATCTAAATCTGTTCTAAGAATAAAATCAATTTTTTAAAAGTAAATTTTAACCCCCCCCCCACAATTTGATTACTGAAATTGTTGCTGAAATTTGGGGTTGTTTCCAGATTTTTAGCTAAGAGAAATAAAGCTCCTACAAACATTATTATACGTGATTTTTTGGGTGAACACTTGCTGGCCTGATAAAATGAGTTTGGGAGTGTTCTCCTACTCTTTGAAAGAGTTTAAGAAGAGTAGCTGTTGGTTCTTATTTGATGTTTGGGAGAATTCACCTGTGAAGCCATCTGGTCCTGGGTTTTCCTTTGTTGGAAGGTGTTTGTCTGTTGTCTTTGTTTCCGTTTTGCTGGAAGGTGTTTTGATGATTGATTCAGTCTCCTTGTTTGTTATTGGTCTATCTAGGCTATTTCTTCTTGATTCAGTCTTGATAGGTTGTATGTTTCTAGAAATTGATCCATTTCTTCTGGGTTATCTAATTTGTTGGCTCGTAATTGTTAATAATAGTCCTTTATGATTCTTTTTATTTGTCATATGTTGTAATGTCTGCTCTTTCATTTCTGATTTTGTGTTCTTTTTTTCTTAGTCTAGCTGTTTATCAACTTTATCTTTAAAAAATCTCAGTTTTGTTGATTTTTCTGTTGTTTTTCTATTCTCTCTATTTCTTTTTATTTACGCTCTGATACTTATTATAGCCCTCCTTCTGTTAACTTTGGGATTAGTTTGTTCTTTTTCTTATATAAATTTATTTATCTTACTTATTCATTCTTGGCTGCATTGGGTCTTCGTTGCTGTGTGCAGGCCTTTCTCTAGTTGTGTTGAGCAGGGGCTACTCTTCGTCACGGTGCGCGGGCTTCTCGTTGCAGTGGCCTCTCTTGCCACGGAGCATGGGCTCTAGGTGCGCGGGCTTCAGTAGTGGTGGCACGTGGGCTCGGTAGTTGTGGCTCACGGGCTCTAGAGCACAGGCTCAGCAGCTGTGGCTCACGGGCTTAGTTGCCTCACGGCATGTGGGATCTTCCTGGACCAGGGCTCGAACCCGTATCCCCTTCATTGGCAGGCGGATTCTTAACCACTGCGCCACCAGGGAGGCCCTAAAAAAAGAAATCTTAAAGGGCATCATTATCATCTTTGTGCTAATGTTGCGTTGCCACTTTGAGAAGCAACAAGCACATAAATTATCCCCAAGGTCAAGCCTCCTGCAGCCTCATTGGGAAGGAAAGTGACTTATAGCAAGTGAGGAGTACACGCCACCAAAAAACCCAAAAACGTGCTAGAGGAAGGTCAAGGAAGAAGACACCGACGTGAGCAGAGCAGCCGAGAAGACAGGAAGATGTGAAGAGTGTCTCTAAGACAGTGTAGGCATTTTTAAATGTATTTTTGTGATTAGAAAAGTAACTCATTTTTATCATTTAAAAAACACTGGGAGAATATAAAGACAAGTAAAAATAAAGGGAAGGCAGTCACTAGTCCTATCAGAAAGACTGGAATTTTTTAAAGTAAAAATGAAACTATTTCCAGGTCCGTTTAACGAGTAAGTTGCAAATACAATTGTTCTTTAATATGATCACGTGCAGTGAATGCTATATTTTGGTTGAATTAGTCAACTAGTGAGATATATACACAGCAGTGGAACCACACTCACTTTTAAACTCTTCTCCATTGTTTTCTGCGGTGTTGACCTGAGCTTTTTTATGCCAGCTTATAGCCTGGTCAGGTCTCCCAGCCCCACGTTCCTCCGTGGAACGTCACAGACATGATATATGTAAGCACCATAATTTTGCGTCTGGATTTCTGATTTAGCTTAAAGATTTGTAAAAATGTGTGGAACCACATCTGAAGAAGCAAAGGAACCCTTTTTATTTCCCAACGATCAGTGTGATTTATGATCTCTAAACTGTTTCCCGATCCCTTATTTGAAAATTGGCCACAGAAAAAAATGGAAGAGATGCAGATCTAAGGATCTGGAGAACTTGGAAAATGGGTATTCGTGGATCAAATGCTTGGCATAGGCTTTGCTGTCAGCACCTGAGGTGCATAATGCATTTCAAATTTTAAAGAGACTATTCTGATTTTGAAATAATTCACATTCAACTGTTTCTTTAGATAGGTCTGGGTAATAGCTATACAAAAGAAAGATATTACCTGGAATGAGTTACAACATGCTTTTCTAACTTTTCCAACTAAAGCTAATAGGAATGTCATTTTTCCATGGCTCTGATAAATAAAAGCTTTAAAAAATGTTTTTAATGATCTTAACCATTGTAGGTGCCAGAATGACAAGAGAGGCCATAAATCACAATAGCACATAATGATGTTTTAAAACAGGCAGGGAAAATGTGAATGTTTCTTGTCAACTTTTCTTGAAATGCAACATTTTAAACCCTGCTTGTGAGACATATAGTCTCTGATCAGTCTACCTCTCATAGATCTAAAACAAATGAAAATGCTCCCCAAAATTCAGGTTTGAAAATCTTTCTTCTTTTAGCCCTAGAAATCGTAAGATAACTGTCACTAAGGCTGACTGTTATTCCTCCACACTGGTGACTTCCTCTTGGCCACGAGATAAAACAAGCAGAAGAGCCACACCGCTCAGCCTCTAAGCTAAGCTGAAGGAGGCTAGAAGTTCCTGGGGTTCATTTCCAAAAGCTTCGAAGAAGTCTTATATTTGGAACTTGGAATCATTTCTCCATGAAAACACTGGTAAAAGATTGCAGGCTCTCACAAAAGCCTAAACCAATGGTGGTTGCATCTCCTACCTGAAAATTGGGACTGCATGGTGGTGAGAAAATTGGAGTGAGCTCTGAAGGAATGGTGAGCACCAAAGCTGGCACAGGGACTTGGGAAGGAAGTCTCCTTGTCTTCTGAGATCCCGTACACGTGCCCACCTCACAACTGCTGACCAAAGCTTCTCTCCTCTCCAGATCCACAGCTTTTTTTCTATCTTCCTGTCTTTCAGAGAAGTGAGTCTGTGGGTCTCTTAAGATATACCCTTGTTGTACTTCGGGAAAAGATGAAGCCCACCAGAGATTTTAAAAGAAAATATAAAACAAGCAAACCAGAGATTAGTTACCACGTTCAGATGTCCCACAGCTCTGACACAAACTCACATGCATGATATTTGTCACCAGGATAATAAAGCCAGTCCTATTTTTTTCTTCCTCTATATCAACTTCTGGGCCTTTGTTCGTAAGATGGTAATGTAGCCATTCTGTGTCTTAAAATTCCAGCCTGGTCATCCTGGGTCTACCTTTCTTTACTATATATGCCGAGAACTCCCTTATATCCTTCCTGAGTCTCATCCTTTTCTTAAATCTTGCAGGTAAAGGCAAGCACATATGCGTGGGAAGTAAGTCACTGAGTACCCATAACTACTGAAGTGGGATTCCTATGCAAATCTTGTCTATTGACAAGAAGAAAAAGAAGTGCTCACCACTTTTCATTTTCCTATAAAATATCACTGCTTTGTCCTTCACACATCACTGTCAAACCCATCCGTCCTCCTTCCTTTACATGAAGTAAAAGACTCCACGATTGTGTAGTTTTCTCCGGGAACGACCCAGATTTGGGAACTCTACACAAACTGCCCAGAGATTCCTTTGGATGACGGCGATTTAATTGTCTGTTAACAAATCACACATAACAAGTAAAACAAAAAATTGCCAAACAAGATACTTTTGAATTTGAATTTACCCCTAAAATAAAAACTTGTCACAGAAATTAAATCAGATGGTTAATTCCCTGACAAAAGATAAAATATGTACATTTATGTTGATAGTGGGTAGGATTTGGGGTATGTCCATCATTTCAACCTGATTTAGAAACCAAGAGATCTCCTGACCTATCCAAGCACTCCTATAAGATAAATGGCAAATTTAAAACCTTGAAATGCTTTATGATCACCTAAAAAGACAGCGATGATAAAATAGAATGAAATTAAGACATTTCACAATATTATCCACAGGAGCAGAGATCGGCCTGATGCTGGTGAGCTAGTTGTAGGAGGTCTTGCTGGTGCTGTCTGCACGCCCACCCGCTCATGGAAACGTTTCAGCATGTCTGTAAAAGCAACAGAAAAGCTGCCCGTGAGTGTTGAGGGAAGATGCTCTCTGAATAATGGACTTACCAGTCAAAGTGAAGGTGTGTATCCTGTTAACCAACACGCAGCGCTTCTCCTTGACACTAGACGTCCCATCCTTTGAAAGACCCTAAACTAAGGATTCTTTGGAATTCTCCAGAAGCCACTGACTACAGAAGCAGGCGCCTTCCACCCAAGACAATGGAATCAGACTATTTCTGATTGGCCCACACACTCTTCTGTGCTTTTGCTCCACTACTAACCTTACCCATCAGTACATTATGGCCCCCTTTAGGACCCTAATATGATTTCCCTTATCGCCATCCTATATTTTTATCCCCTGGGGTCTCTCTCCTTTTCCTACTGAAGGACACACAAAGCTCTCCTGCACATTTTCCCAGCACACAGGGGCTTCTCTGAGTACCTGTCTGCTGCATCTGACAACCCCACCGGATAGCTGCTCTTATACACACTTCGGAGACTAGACAGTCTTTTTACGGGTGCCTTTTAGTTCTTAAGTTTCCCTCACATGAATATCAACCTTCAGTCTTCTACAAAGTGAACTTTAACCTCCACATTATCAAAACATTTCCGCTGAGGTCATTACAACCCTATCAGCACGAGTTAGCCAGTCCCAAAAAACGCTAATATTGGAGCTACGCTGACCACAATGGTTAACTTGTTCACTTCAGGGACACTTTGTCTGTTTTAAATTGACTCAAAAAATGTGTCCTCATAAAGGGACACAAAATCTGCCTCTTCCTGTTGAGATAAATGAGCCGGACATTCCCCAAACAGTCTGGGCACCGTCAGATCATTCTTTCCTACACAGACGTCAGGTTTGCACCTATACCTCATACACACTTAGCCTGTGTATTCAGGATATGTGTTAGAGATTTGCAAACACTTACAGTTATCTACACTCCAACTGATCATGTTTGCATGGAAAAAATTACACAAAAACCTCCAAAATGAGGCTTATTTATAAAACTCCCGGAAGGGACAGCTGAGATAAGCCTTCGTGCACACCAAGTCCAGCGCAATTCTCAGTTAGGGACACTGCAACTGCAACGTTTGTCCAAACCTTGCCTTTGACGCTAAGAAGAGTCTAAAACCCAAGCATTAGCCAGAGTTGTTGCAGAGAATCACCGTCGGTCTTTGGCCCTCGTTGAGCCCTGGGGAAGCGCACGCTCTAGCGAACACTGTTCTGTTGGTGCCAACTGCAAGATCGTCGGCCCTTGACGGAGCTGAGAGAAGGTCACCTGGCTTCCCAAGACCACCCGACTGGACTCCTTGTCTGGTTTTCTAATCTAGGCCCCTGGTTTCAAGACTCATTCTGAGGACTAACTTTTCTTCCTTTCTGATAACTGCCTCTGTTCCCGTTGGCTGGCGTGTCCTGTGCAGAATCTTACAGGCTACTGGGCAGCTACTGTCATATCAAAGAACCCAGCAAATCTGGAATGGATGAGGTTCGTGTCCTCTAAGTAATCTCAGCCCCGGCGAGCAAAGGTGAGATGTCCCCACGCTGAGCATCTGAGGAGCAGGAAGTGTGTCCAGTGGCCTCCCTTGTCTGCATCGGCCAAATCTGGGGGCTGAGGGGGAGAAAGGCAGCCCTGGTGTCCAGGAGCTGGCCTGGAGCTGTCAGCTAGTCCTTTGTGCTGCTATGAGCTGGGCTGGCGCTCAGTGCAAGGCCTCGGTGTTCTGCTGTTGACCATAAACCCATTTCAATGTCAGGGAGGCTGTTACGTGGCGAAGAAGCGTCAGGACAACTCGAAGGATATCTGAGCACAGTCACAGACCCTGTCCAGCTGCGTAAGTGACCAAACGTCTCCCCCCCCACGCAGGGCGGGTGACGGCTGCTGTTTAATCATTACTGTCCAGGCCCCCCAGCTTCTAGGTGGGATTTAGGAGGTCCCATCATGCGGTCACCTGTACCTCCTGACACCTCAAGCAAAGACTCGCTACCTTAAACTCTCCTGCAATCACCCGACACAAGTGCAAATCCTCTGAGAAATCCTAGCATCTCTCTGGGCGTGCGTTACCCTCAGAGCAACTGACGCTAAGCCAGCTTGTTAACTACTGCTGTGAGCCTGGCCAGAGGCCCTGAGAAAACTCACTCTCTTCCTCAAGCAACTTCTTCAGGATGGAAGGTCCTTTTGAAATGTCCATCGGAGAAGATCTGGGCCGGATTCTGAGATCACGGGGGGAGGGGGCCTCTGTGCGGACAGGAGTCCTGGGACGGGAGTTGTACAAAGGCCACGCAGGACCTTGGGCGGCCTCTGGAGGAGAAAGAGACATGCCCCTGGGGGTGTTTTATTTCTCACGCTGTCTACTTTCTACTGATTCCTACTTGTCTAGAGAGAAGCCACATTTTTCCTGGATTAGCTCTGAGCCAGTGCTAAGGCCAGGCGGGAAGGAAGTCAGGCACTTCATTCAGAGAATTGGCTCTAGTGTCTTGAGCATCCACAGGATGATGAAGGTGAGAGGTCAGAGAGCACGGGATGCGTGTTCCAGCAAAGATTCTTGAAGCTGCTCTGCTGAGGCTTTGCTCCTCCATGAGAAGGGAAGGTCTGGAACTTCCCCCACGCTGTCTCAAAGAACACTTCGGGCTGGTCAACCTTGCTTTGGTGCAGTTTTGTTTTGTTTTAATTATTTATTTATTTAATTTTGGCTGCTTTGGGTCTTCGTTGCTGCGCGCGGGCTTTCTCTAGTTGCGGCGAGCACGGGCTACTCTTCATTGTGGTGCGCGGGCTTCTCATTGCAGTGGCTTCTCTTGTTGCAGAGCATGGGCTCTAGGTGCGCAGGCTTCAGTAGTTGTGGCACGGGGGCTTAGTTGCTCCGTGGCATGTGGGATCTTCCCGGACCAGGGCTCGAACCCATGTCCCCTGCAATGGCAGGCGGATTCTTAACCAGTGCACCACCAGGGAAGCCCCTGGTGCAGTTTTTACACTTTTTAGGCAAACTCTCAGGAAATGGACAAGAGATAACTTTTACGTTAGCTCTCTAGGATATTAGATACTTAGAAAAAGGCACATCTCAGTAAAATTAGATGTCAGATACTTAATTTTGAAAGACATACAGGTGGAGCACAAAAATCAGAACCAATCTGGTGGTCTTGCTGCCACTGTCAATGACATCTTGGACATATCAGCCAGAGAGAGAGAACTTAGCCGTACCTTGGAAAAACAAAAATAATGACAGCGTCACTTAAGTTTGAAATGCTTTGTATTTGTGTAAATGATTTTTAAGGAGGTCTAATTTTCTTGATTGCCTGTGATAATGGGTAGCACTCGATTCACTGTTATGAGTACTACATTGTGTCAGTAAAGTAGGGGATAAATAGCTGTTTGACCCGTGCCTTGGACGGTGCAATGCCGTTCCCCCTCAGAGACCAAGGTTCTGAAAGAGGAAAGAAAACCATACTGTTGACACTCGTCTAGCCTAGTTGGTTTAAAGACTCTAACATCTGGAACTTTAAAATTGCCATTACTATTTTCCTAGAATTTTTTGTATAATTAGATTTCTGCTTTTAAAAGGTCTCTAAGGAAACACGTGCAGTTTTGGTAACCCTGGATATCTAAATTCTAACAACATCTGTTTTGTGAAACACAAAGCATATGTCGGTACCTACGATGGATCTCCAATGCATAGATGTATTTATTCAAGCTTTTATAATTTCGTATTACGTTTTCACCTTTAAAATTTTTTTATTTAAAAAAACAGGTACAATTGGCATCTGATGAGATCGCTTTCCTTTTTTAAGTGAAAGTTTTCATCTGAAAGATCATGGACGTGATAATAGTTTAAATATCTAATCCTTCTCCTGCAAAGTCAATTTACGAAAACATAATTGTTATTTAATATCCTTTCCAAATGCGGCGGGCTCACTGCAATAAACAGGTACCGTTGGGCTTGATTTTCTATCATTGCAATTGTTTTGGAGCAGAAACTCCAGAAAGGAAGCTCATGCAGAGTCCCGAGTGGGTGTGTTCTGTCCCCCCCAGAGGCTACGGAGAGCGGGATTCAGGGAAAGGGGGAACGTCACCCCACGGCGTCTTCCTTCCCGTCAGGAAGCAGTGAGGGGCCGGCCTTTGGAGGGAGACCAGAGCGAATCATAATGTGTTATTTCTGTGACTGGGAACAAGGGAAAATGAATCCTGCTACTCCTCCCAGAGAGACATCAGTGAATCTGTCATCAAAGCTCCAGGTGAGGAAGTCCTTGCCCTGGTACCACGCTGCCTTGTATATAAAAGTGTTGGTTGAAAGGTTTATTCCTTGTTAGTTTAGGGGGTTCCTAGAAAGAGAATTACGGACTTGAAGTCTCTCTTAAAGATTGACTGAGGGCTTTCCTGGTGGCGCAGTGGTTGAGAGTCCGCCTGCCGATGCAGGGGACACGGGTTCGTGCCCCGGTCCGGGAAGATCCCACATGCCGTGGAGATCCAGCTAGGCCCGTGAGCCACAATTACTGAGCCTGCGCGTCTGGAGCCTGTGCTCCGCAACGGGAGAGGCCGCAACAGTGAGAGGCCCGTGCACCGCGATGAAGAGTGGCCCCCGCTCGCCGCAACTGGAGAAAGCCCTCGCACAGAAACAAAGACCCAACACAGCCAAAAATGAATATAAAATAAATAAATAATTAATTAAAAAAAGAAAAGATTGACTGAAAGAAACAGATAGAAAAAGAAAGAAGGAAGGAAGGAAAGGAAGAAAAGAGAGAAAGGAAGAAAGGGAAGGAAAGAAAAAGAAGGAAAGCGGGGGAGGAAGGAAGGAAGGACCTAAAGGCCAGAGAAAAGGCAATTCCAGGAGTCTGAGATAAGCTGGTTATTGGCCCTAAAAAGGAGAATTCTGTATTCAAATACCTTCTTCCTCTTTCTCTGCATTCCAACTCTGCTCAGGGAAAGGCTTGGGGACCAAGAACGTCCACTTTGTTCCGCCTTAGAGCATTTCCCTCTGCAGAGGGGAGAAGAAGATTACCATCAGTCGCAATGAAATCAATGGCTGTAGGTGGTGTGGGACACAGGAGACATGTTCCAGATCCCCACATCTCCAAGAGGCAGGGCAAGTTACGCGAGCTCAAGGACAGCCCAGAGCACAAAGGCCTCCTCGGGATGGGCGTCCCATGAAGGCCTCTGCACCGGGAGGCCCCGAGACCAGAGAGGACAGGCAGGCCAGGGCAGGCCCGGTTACTTCACTTGCCTGCCTCATCTCTGCCCGTCGCCACATGGGCTACGATGAGGCACTTTCTCCAGGTTCCTTCTGCCATGCACGTCACTGCAGCTAAGTCCCTAGTCAGGGTTTCGTTGTGTTTCCTCTCCTGACTTGTGGAAAAGATGGAACACTTGCATTGCCCCGGTCTTCAAAGGACTGAGGTCATCCAGTATTTAAATGAATGAATGGCTGAATCAAATGTGTCACCTCAAAAATTCGGTAGTAAATTCTGGAAAATTTCAGGAACCTCTGGTAACTTTAACATGAATATCATTACCCCCATGTGCAAACCTCCAAGCCCTAGTGCTTCCTTCTGTGAGATAACATCCAGGCTATAAACTCAAAGTACCTACACACACAAAAATATAAATTTCTATGGAATTTCTATGAGTAAGGGAGAAATCTGTCCCTTAGACAATAAATTAGCTGCATTTGCAACATAATGGCTGTGACATTTTTATGATACTTTTCTACTAAAAATATTTCTGTTTGCTAAACCAATTCCAGTAGAAAGATGCACAGTTGGCTTACTTGTACTGGTACTTAGGACTACTGCTGGAAAACAGTGGTGGGCTCCTGAGTTCTCTGAATGCACGTGTTAAAAGCAAACTAAGAACGCATGCTGCTGTCTGTAGACGAATATTTATATCTGTCTTCCTGTGCCCTCAGGTAGCGATAAGGTCATCTCATACACATAAAGATGATTTAGTAACTTACTTCTTACATTCAAGGAAAGCCCTGGGAGTAACGACAGCTTTTGAAATATCCATGTGGAGGACGTTTTTAAATGAGCTGAATTCAGACTTCAGTTCTTTGGTGGAGCCCATCCAGCGGACCCCACTTAGCCTCAGAATCTGGCAGTGTTTGTCATTATGATGTACTAGGACAAATCCATCCTACTTCCTTGATGCAGTCTTCATCTTTTACCTATAATGAAAGACAAATCAAAAGGCGTATTTCGAAGAGTGTGGAGGATGCTGGTGAGGGAGGGTCACCGTGAAATTAGGCGTATTGTTTCTCAAAGTCCTGTTAATCTTGGCCTCGTCCCCATGGAGCTCCCAGCAATACACTGCCAACCCCACCGCTGACCCACCTCCGTGGCAAAGCTACTGGTGGAGACACGGTTATACAAGAGGAGAATTTTCCAAAATACACTTTACTCTATGGCTCATTTTTTTCCCTTCTGTTTTCCTGTTGCCATTACCATGACGTTTAAAGGACACTTAAGGCAGTAAATTAGAACGTTAGGCTAAAACCTCTGTAGAAATGCAGGCAACTTTTGTTTTTAGTTTGGAAAGCTTTCCTCCTGGAAGCTGAAACGAACACTTGGAATGAGGTGGAGACAAGGGTTGGAATGCATTTCTGTGCAAATATCCTGCTCCCCAAACATGCGGACCGGTTTTCTCCCCATCCTACATTTGTTGCCTTGGGAAGGGAGTCTCCTCCTCCGGATCTGTACTATTCCATGGAGGCGCCAAAAATGAGATGCCGAGGCCCGGTTGCCTTCGTTTCTCCCATAGGGTGTGAAAGGGCACCTGCTGTGGCTTTCATTGCTCTCTCCCCGATGGCCAGACACGTTCAGCACTTTTGCATTGGCTCACTGGGCACCTGCATGTCTTCTTTTGCCCATTTTCTAAGATTCATCCCTACCTGTTAGGTCTTGATATTGTAATGCTTTTGAAGTGATATTTTCTTTTACAATTTTATATTCACATGTTTTGTTACTATTATATGGAAATGTATTTGAAGTTTGTATATTGACCCTTTAAACCTGTGACCTTAGGGTTACCAAAGGGCAAAGGTTGGGGGGAGGGATAAATTAGGAGATTGGGATGAACACATACACACTACTATATATAAAATAGATAGCTAACAAGGACCTACTGTATAGCACAGGGAACTCTACTCAATATTCTCTAATAACCCTATAAGGGAAAAGAATCTGAAAAAGAATAGATGTATGTATATGTAAAACTGAATCACTTTGCTGTACACCTGAAACTAACACAACATTGTAAATCAACTATACCCCAATATAAAATACAAAGTTTTAGAAATCCTATGACCTTACTAAGTTTACTCTTTGGTTCTAGGACTCGGTGTTTTCTTCATTTTGTATTTTCCATGAGGTTTTCCTACATACACAGTCATCATCTTTAAGGATGTACAGTTTTCCTTCTTCGTTTCCAATTGGGATGCTCTCTTGCATCCTGCTTTATTGCACCGACTGGGACAGAAAGTCCCAGAACAGACATGGTGAGAGCAAACACTCTCCTTCCGACCATAAGGTAAAGCAGTAAAGGAGGCACTATTAACCGCGATGTTAACTTTAGACGTGCCTTATTATTAAATGAGGAAATTTCATTTTGTTCTAGTTTGCTGATTTTCTTTTTTAAAAATCATGTTTGGCTGTTGAATTTTATCTGCATCAAGTGACATCACCTTTTTTAAATTTTTACTTCAACTTGTTAGTGAGGTGAACTACGATGACTGATTTTTAAATGGTGAATTGATGTGTATACCTGGAATAAACTCTGTTGTAACAATGTATTATCTTTTGCTGAATCAGGTATGTTTATATTTCGTTAGTAATGCTTGGTCCTGTGTTCCTGGGAGATATTTGTCTATATTTTCTTTCCTGGTAATGTCTTTGCCGTATTTTGGCATCACGGTTATGCTTGCTGAATAAAACCAGTTGAAAATTTTTCCAATATCATTTTTTTCGGTAAACGTGTGTGTAAGATTGGTGCTACTTTCTTCTTAAGTTTTACAGAATTCACTAGTATAGTCATTTGGACCTGAAACCTTTTTTATCGAAAGATTTTTAATTTCCTAGTCAGTATATCTAATAGATAAAGGACTTGTAGACATTTCATTTCTCCTTATGTCACTTCGATCAATTTTTTTCAGTACATTTTTCCATTTAATCTATATAGTCAAATTTATTGGCATAGAATTTTTCTTCATATCACCTTAATATCTTTTTAACATTTGAAGTATCTGATATTGTTAATTTGTGCTTTTTCTTTCATCGATGAGTCTCATTAATGTTATTACTTCGATTAGTTTTTGAAAGAAGCTGATGTTGGCTTTGCACGTTTTCTATTTTGTCTATTTCCAGTCTTACCTGCATTAATTACTTTCTTCTACACACTTGGGGATTAATATGCTCTTTCTCTTTTGTAACATCCTAAAGTCAAAGCTTAATATCAACCTTAATGGAGGGTGATTAAAGACCTTTCCCCCAAGTCAAAATCAAATTCGTACTCAGGGCAATAGGACAAGAAAAAGAGCAAAATAAAAGCCATATGGATTGCGGGAAAAAAAGGCTAACGCTCTTCCGTTTCCTCTTAGGAGTTGTATGAATCTCCTAGGGCTGCCACAACGGATTACTGCAGAGTGGATGACTTAGCAGAAATTTATTCTTGCTACCTCTGGAGGCCAAGAAGTCTGAAATCAAGATGTCAGCAGGCCATTCTCGGAAGCAGGGTTTTCTTCTGAAGGTTCTAGGGGAGGATCTTTGAGTCTTGTGGCTTCTCGGGGTGGCCGCAGTCCTCGGTGTTCCTCGGCCTTCACGGGGCCTTCTTCCCGCCGTCTTTCTGGGTCTCGGTGTCTGCCTCTCCTTTTCTGATAAGACACCAGCTGTTGGATTTGGGCCACACCCTAGTCTAGTATAGCTTCTTCTTAATTTGATTATATCTACAAGAGTATTTCCAAGTAAGGTCACATGTACAGGTGCTGGGGGTTGTGACTTAATACCTTTGGGGGGAACAGTTCAGTCCACCACGGCAACTGTAAATGCTTGTTCATGTGTTCTGATCATTTCAACTGTTGTTTCCTTGACAGTAGGGTGACATGTCTTAGCTAACGATATTTCCCGTGAAGTTTATAACACACAGACATTTCCAATAGTTCTGAGGTGGGTGGCAGGAAGGTGCAGGGGAGCACAAGGCTTGAAAACTACAGCGATGTTACCTGTCTCTCCTCACCCAGCCCCATTGAGCTCACACCTGCCCTGTGACAATCACACAGTCCTTGGGGACAGACAGAAAGGGGAACTTTGTTCACCAGCCACGCGCCTTTAGGGAAGGGGAGGCACGGAAGGTTTGAGGGATTAATTTGGACGGTCACCGTGGTTTCACTGTAGTGTGGACTTAGACCTGTGCAGCAGATATCTGGGGACTTCTGTTTCAGGCATATATCGACTTTCCAGAAGCCTCGGCCCCATGGTGAAGATTGAGAGGAGATAATGTCTAAGAAGAACCAATCCTAGAATAAGATCAGTGGCAGAGGTAAAGTAATTTATGGAAAAGATGTAAACATTGTAGGTAGAACAACTTCCTTAGAATTAACTAAAAGAGTTCAAAGAATTGTTTTCACAAAATGGGTGATGGCTGTGCTAGTTAAACTGTTCCACAGCAGAGAAAAATGGAAAAGAAATTAAAATTAATCCAGTAAAGTAAGTCGGATAATCCAGATACTGAAACCTGAGGACAAAAACAACAACAAAAATGCACACGTTCACACTAATAATTGCATCCAGTGAACATCTGCTCTGTGCCAGGCACCGTCTGAAGCACTTTACTCGTATTGATTTATCTCATCCTCACACCAGCTGTTTGAAAGCGTTCAGTGATTTTCCCAGTTTCACAGATGACATAACTGAGGCACAGTGACGGTGAATATCTTCAGGTTTGGAGCCATCAAGAAACAGAAAACAGGACTGAAACCCAGGAAGTCTGGCCTGAAAGCCCACGTTCTTATTTCATCCAGCTTCTCTCAAATACAGACCAGTCTCTTAACAGAAGTGCACATAAAAACTCTAAGTAGTAGTCAACCAAATCTAACATCACACGAAAGGGTTATTATACCAGCCTCCGTGAGTTAGTGGTATTGCAGGTCAAAAGAGATAAAAACGTATGACTACATTAATCGACGTGTGTATTAGTTATGGTATAGACGAAGCTTCTATAAGAAAGAGATGCTAAAACACAATCACTTAAATATATACATGAATATATATTTATACATTTACATATCCTATGCAAATATTAATATAAATTTATGTATACATTACACATACTATGTCCTTTCCTTAGCAGTCTAGGGGAAGACAGTGGTCTCGACTGGTCAACTGCTCTGACCCTTGAGATAACCCAGGCTTTCAACCAGGAGGGTGGACACTATGGAATCCCAGTAACTTCCACCTCTTGTTCCGAGTGCTGGTCTGCTTATTACTAACCCAGTCCAACGCTGGAGAAAGAAAAAACGTCTCCACAGAGACGCTGCCCTTAAGGCAGGAAGACAGATGTTGTCACTTCACTTCTGCTCTCATCCCACTGCCCTGAAATGAACCACATGGGCTAATTTCAAGGAAAGCTGGGAAATGCCCATCGTGTGGTAGTTGTGTGCCCAGCTACACTCAGGGACTCTATTTCTAAACTTCTATTTCTAAAAGTTTAAAATGGAGAGTAGATATTGTCGTAAAGTTTTCAGAATCAATCAGAACCCCTAAAGACAGGTAATAACATTGAGTGTGCAACCTAGTTAAACACTTAAGCAACGCAGAGGACGGTACACTTGCTTCATCTGATGGCGAATCCCTAAAATGTCAGACTGGTGTTAACTGGTGAAACATTAGAGTTTGGAATTTAAAGAGTTTCCTACTGTCATAGTTAATCAAACAAAAAAGAAAAGGTGGATGCAAGTTGGTAATTATTTTCTGAGGATTCAATTATCTATTTGGACTAAGAAAACAATTAAAATCAATCAAAACTTAAAAAAAAAACTCAGAATGGTCTTGGTTACAAATTAAGTAGCGTGATATATAATATCCTTATTGGGGATAAACAGTCATAAACTATGGGGACCAGATCAGATTTGCTCTGGCAATAAGCAGTACATTTCCAAAAAAGCTAATCGGTTAGATTTAAAAAGTCATCTTATCATAAACATAAACATAAAACAAACATCCCACTAAAAGATATAATATTTGCATACAGAAACATATGGTAAATCCTCCCCCAAATAATCTATACACTTAACACAATTCTACTCAAAATTTCAAAGATATTTAAAATTACTGGTTGATTTCAAAGTTCATCTGAAAGAATAAATGTGCTAAAAAGCTGTATATAGGGATTTAGTATACCGCAAGAATGAGCAAACCAGCGGGGAAAACAGACAATATTTAACAAATAACATTGAGGCAACTGATAAGCTATTCAAAACTTTCTAAAGGTAAGGCTTCTGTCTCTTATTGAATAAACTTCCTCGGATTTTATGTGTAGGAAAGTACAAGAAATTATTTCTACATTCTTGGAGTTGGGGAGACCTTTGTAAATAAGCATGTTATCAAAGGTAAAACTCCCAAGAAAATATTTATATATGTTATTCTACGCATATTTAAAATTTCTGCGTATGTAAGTTTTCCATAACAAAATTCGAAATCAAATAATGAAGTAATAATATACGTGACAAAGGCTTAATTACTTAGAATATAAAGAGAGCTTGGCAATAAATTGGAAAACGTTGGATACCCGGTAGAAAACAGACCAAAGGAAATGAATAAGCAATTTGGAGAATAAGACTAAATTGTTTCAAAATTTTAAAAAAATATCAGCTTTTCCTATCTAATTTGTGGTGCCGAAATGAAATAATTTAAAGGGTGAACAAAGTGCAAGGGAAGGTGGGCAATTATTCATATCATTTCTCATTAATTATCATTCACTATGGACTTTGGGAAAAGCTGCTTTGCAACATGTAGCTGATTCCTTCAGAGCATTCAAAACTTGCACACTTTTGGGTGTAGGAATTTTCTGTAATACCTTTATGACTTAAATATACTGTTTATAGCTTTGTTTAATCTACAGAAACAATTTGTTATTAACCCAAAGCCCCCATATTAGGAATTTAAAAAAGAAATCATGTTATACTCATAAATTGACTTATTAATAAACAATTAAAATGGTAAAGAAGATTATTATAAAATAAAAATATGGGACTTCCCTCATGGCGCAGTGGTTGAGAGTCCGCCTGCCAATGCAGGGGACACGGGTTCGAGCCCTGGTCCGGGAAGATCCCACAGGCCGTGGAGCAACTAAGCCCGTGCGCCACAACTACTGAGCCTGCACTCTAGAGCCCACGAGCCACAACTACTGAGCCCACAAGCCACAACTACTGAAGCCCGCACGCCAGAGCCTGTGCTCAGCAACAAGCGAAGCGGTCGCAATGAGAAGCCCGCGCACCACAACGAAGAGTAGCCCCCACTCGCTGCAACTAGAGAAAGCCCATGCGCAGCAACGAAGACCCAATGCAGCAACCCTGCAAAAAAAAAAAAAATGCTTTCTATATTTTTAAAATTAAAATATGGATATAAATTATAAATGTCTATAAACTAATAATTTATCGGTATTTGCTGTTCAGTGTACTTAGTTTTCTGCATCAAACATGTTCCGTTTTGGAATACGGAAAACAATTTTTTAAAAACCTCTCTCTGTAACATAAAAATAAAATAATACATACTTTGTTCTCTTCTTACAGGAAAGTTTTCCATATGTTGTTTGGAACGTAGTGAACCCATTAATAACTGGTCTGTCAGCTGGACTTTTCCATGGGCCTAGTTTAAAACAGCAGAAGAGAATTCTGAACACTCAGCCACAACCTGTGCTGTGTCTACTGAACTTGACTCCTTACCTTTTCAGAACTTTCCATCCCCTACTCTGCTCTTTCCACAAAATCTTGAATTGAAGCCAGCTGTTCCTAGACATTACCTAAAAGGCTCCCGGCCACGTTCACAGGCCTGTGTGCTGAATCCACACGTGCCTGTGGACTGGTCACCACTCCAGGTCCTGCGGCCCTGCCCTGGGGTCCCTCGGAGGTGAGGCCATTGACATCACCGGAATTTAAGTGCTTATAATTAAACTGCATATTAGCACCTCCTTAAAATAAAAAACACAGGGAATTCACGCCTCCTTTGGTGCTATCCTGAAAGGATCAGCCTCAGTCAAGAGGCAAGTATAGGTTTAGGGGCAGAAATTTTGCTTTTTTTAATCAAAGTGTAAATTCAATTCAGTAGACCTGGTTGGGTCAGATGATGTGCCCTGAGAACTCTGTCTGTGTAGGGAAATGGCTGTGCTCTGTGGGTCCTCTCTGCCTCACTGCTGTCTTTTCCTCCTGCCCCAAGGCCTCTTCTTTTTTTTTTAAGTTTTTTTTTTTTTTAATGACTGGGTGTGTGCATTTTATTTATCTTTTATTTATTCATTTTTGGGCGGCACCGTGCGGCATGTGGGATCTTAGTTCCCCCACCAGGGATCGAACCTGCACTGGGAGTGAGGGGTCTTAACCACTGGACCACCAGGCAAGTCCCGAGGTCTCTTCCTTTTCCCCTTCACTGGCCATCTTTTCCCCTTTATAATCATCTTCTTTACCATTTTAATTGTTTATTAATAAGTCAATTTATGAGTATAACATGACTTATTTTTTAAATTCCTAATATGAGGCCTTTGGGTTAATAACAAAGTGTTTCTGTAGATTAAACAAAGCCATAAACAGTATATTTAAGTCATAAAGGTATTACAGAAAATTCCTACACCCAAAAGTGTGCTCCAGATCTCTCTCTACCCAGCTTTCTTTCTTTCAAGGGCGAAGCTGACAGAATCACATGCTCTGAAGAATTATAGACTAAATATGCTCCCGCTTTTAGGCCCATGGACATTTCTGATAAATATTAGAGGAAAAGGTCAATGCTTACCTTCAAGGAATTAGTTGTTACTATTGGGATTTCTGGCATCAGTGGGTTTGTATCAAAGTACTTTTCCAGGCACTTCGGGGAACCCACAGATAATTGTCTCCTACAGAAAAAAAATGATCTCAAGGCTATGAACGGGTGGTTCCTGACGTTAACATTACTTTTGTCATTACGTGATGCTCTGCAAGACGGACGTTGCGGGGCAGCGTATGGTCCAGAAGCAGGACCTGTGCTGGGACAGCACTGGGGTGACAGTCCGCCCATCTGTGGTCTTCCTTTTGCCTCAGTTCTTGGGAAAAGAGAGATAATAAATTCTACTCACAAAGCTGGCGTGAGGATAAAACGATCCTGTACTTGAAGACTTGTAGGAAGGCTGAAAGCACCACCGTAAAGGAAAACGTACAAGTACGGGTGTTGCATTTTCGCTTTATCGGAAGGTAGAGCTACCTTCCCCATCAATATCTACAGCCACGTGTGGTAAGCGTGTTCCCTTCTCTGTTTGGAGGCCCAGAGAGGTTAAGTCAGGTAACTGCCCAAACCTCTCGTATTTTGTAAGTGATCAGGCCAGGATTTCCGCACGCTCGGCTCTGTTCAACGTGGCATTTGAAATAGTGCCTGGGTCAGGCCAACAAGTCGAGAAGGATGTCCGAATGACTAGAATGAATGAATGAGTGAGTGAGTGACTACAGGAGAGGTGATGCACAGAGGCCGGCTCCTCCATGCTCACTCTGGGCACAAAGAATTCAGAGAAAGAGAGGAGTGGGGCCTGGAGACGTGGCTGAACACGGAAGGAAGTTCTGGGCAGACAGTTTACAGCCGCAGTTAAGAGGAGTAGGCAAGGTCTTTAACTTCGCTGTTGTTATAGATGCTCCACAAGGCGCATCCCTGATTGTCTGACCTCAGGCCATATGAAATTTCCATCTCTCTTTAGGCTCTGCAGAGTGAAAGGCACTTGCAGCCAGCAGCGTGAACTGGGTCTCCGCTGGGATAAAGGATTCTCTTAACAGCCTTTTCTCTGCATTAAGGGTATAATACAGAAAAGCTTTCCATACTTGGAACACATCAAAGGGGACAATCTTTAAATTGCTGGGCTAAACACCATGGTTCCTCCTCTTCAGCAACTATATTTACATTAAAAGAAGAAAAAGGGTAGCTAGCATTTTATAAAAACGGTTCACAATTACTGATAAAATTCGAATCGTATGAAGTTGGGTTGATGAACCTTCTTACTGGTGATACGTGTCTCTCATATAAATTTGCAGGCATTTACTTGAAAAAAAGGTACATGTTCTATATGAGATGTAACTAGAAACAGTCTCATTTGAACTCATTAAAAGAATGGTTTACAAAGAGCACATGTAACTCCCGGGCCCGGGGTGGGTACTGGGCCCACTGACTCTGTACAGTGTACCCGCCTGACAAGAGGAGACGTGGTCATGAAAGGGAGTGCCCGAATTGTCAGATAGAATTTATTATATGAAAGTATCTAGCTCAAAACTTTCCTACCAAAGATTCCTGGTGGAGTGCCAAGAGCTGGCTTGAAGTCTTAGGGAATCACAAATATGTAGGTCACTGGGGTCCTCGTGGGCACCCTCCCTTCAAAGGAAGGCATTTCTCGAAAATGTAAAGGCTCATTTAGAAGGGATCATGTCGACATCTGCAATAATTCCTTGACATGGCAGCACGATTAAGTCTCCCGAATTCCAGAACAGACTCAGGCTGACTCAAAAACTGATGAAAAATTCCAAGGACTGCAAGGGAACACAGAGTACAAGTCCCTTTCCTGTTTAGAACCCCGTGACCATGACCGAACGAGATGCCCTTTGCGACAGTCCACTCCTGGCTCTCGTGACCCGGCAGGGACAGTCCCACAGGCAGGGTGAGCCCTTCTCTAAGGCAGCAGGGACCCAGGGAGAGGATAGAGCCCCCCCAACCGGCACGGCCCAGGAGGAGGGGTTGTTTACGGTGCGGGGGTCACCTTGGGTGATATCCCTTATTGCACCGCCTCCCATCTAACCAGGGCTGGCTAAAAATAACTAAATCACCCCGTCTGGATGCAGGAGATGCCCCATGCAACGTGCTCAGGTCTGAGCGGCGCCGGAATGGGTGGTGCTATTATCAGAAGCTCACACACCACCCTTAAATTCTCTCAGCCATTTTCATACCGCGAGATGCAGTTTTTGTAACGGAAGAAAATGTCACACATTGCAAGATGGATTTCTCATGTAAATAGCATCGTGTCTTGGAGAGGGCTCACTCTTAACCTGGATGATCGTTACTGTGACAGGACACTGAACAGAGCCAGCCTTGCTGGGATTCAAGAGGAATTAGAAATGCACCCACGTGTGTATCGGGGGGGATGCTCTCTTTCCTTGGCTTTCTGTAATTTGGCAGAGGGAGGGGCTGGGCAAGCTCAGAGTACGAAATCATTGATTCTCTCCCCGCGTCCACTTTGCAGTGTTTGAGGTCCACACCAAGTCTCAGGCTCCGTTTCCCCGCTTGCGGAATTCACTCATCCTTTCTTCTAAGGACCTCAGGAGCAGCACGGTTGAGTCATCAATGAAAGAGCGTCTGAAGTGACGCTGACTGTGACATTTAGGTTTATCCGGGCTATAATCCCAAACGTCACGATTATACACATACGTGTGCACGTGTACACGCTTGCACACACACACACACACACATGCGCACATACACGATTAAGGGCTGGGGAGGGTTGGGGGTTTGGGGAGACGGAGCTGGCCCAGCGCCTTCCGTCCTGTCACACAGCTGTGCTCTGCACAGAATGTTCCTCCGGGGCGTCCGTGAGAGGACACAGCGGTTGAAACTATTAGGAAAATAAGAAGTGGGCCTTGCTTCTGGACATTTGCGTGTATTAAACTAAACAGAAACAGAGAAAACTTACCACTCTGCTTTCAGGCCTGACCCTTGCGGGGCCGTCTCCGTCCGCCCCGCTCCTTGAAGCCGTCCCTGCCTGAGACGCCAGTGGGCGGGGGGGCCTGGGAGCCCTTCGTGCCCTTGGCCACCTCCACCAGGGCACACGGAGTCTGGTCCTTTGACCAGGGCATCTGTCACATAAATGCCAGGTCTTAACTGGGCAAAGGAACGGTGCCCAGGGAGGGTTTGCAATTCTTTTCAGAGTCTGTTTATTGTGGGCAGTTCCCTGCGGTCACTACAGATTGGAGAGTTCTGTGTCTGAGAAGCACGTGCCATGTGTCATTTTGGACAGGCTGTGTTGGAAATCACTCTCTCCTTCTCTCTGTCTGCTCTGTACTTCCCTGATTTTGGTGAGGCCATCAAGTATGCTCTAAATGCCTGCACACTAAATCAAAAAGAGAGAGAGAGAGAAAGAGAGAGAATGCTCTAAAGTGTGCCTCCCCCAGTTTCCCTTTACTTAAGATAGAGCGGAGGGGTCCCTCTTGCAGGACGTCCGTCTGCCCACCGCGGGCTGGCCTCTGCTTCTGTGCACTATCCACCCGTCTCTGCTGTGCTCTCTCTTTCTGCGCTCGACCTAACCTCCCATGCTGGGCTGCCAGCTCCTGGGTCAGCCGGGCAATGCCTCATCCAGCTTTGTGTCTCCAGCAAAAGTCTTGTTTTCCTTTGCAGTGGGAAACACAATAGGTATCTGCTAAATTACCTGAAGAACTACAAGTAAGAATGTGAACAATTTAAGAGTTAGGTGTTCATTGCTCAGCAAGGGTGGGATGCATGCGATAGCTTTCTTAGTGGGAACTGTGAGTAAGAGACTTTTCACTCAGATTTTGGGAGGCAGACGGACAGCTGGGAAAGCAGAGGGGAGCAGAGAAGCCCCAGCAGAGGGACCCGGGTTACAGGCCTTCCTCCTGAGTTTGCCTCCTTGATCATCTTCCCTAGAGATTTTTGCTCTGTTTCCTGTCACATCCCTATCTTCAACCCAGACAGCCTGCGTGCGTCTCTTCTCCACCCCGTCCCCTCATTCTCAGCCTTAATGCAAAGCTGATGGCCAGAAGACGGTGCAGGAAGACAGTGATGTGATGCCCCTCTGGTGCGGCCACTCTGTTGCCCCTCCCCCCCACTCTGCTGCCCAGGTGGGCAAACCCTCCTCACACAGCTGCCCCCTCCCCCCCGCCAAAAACTGAGCAATTCCGCTCCTAACAAACAAACCTATGAACATAGCCTGGAAGGGGACATCATTGCTGGTCTTCTGCTCGTGGAAAGGTTCCTTCCCTGCAAGAACATGTGGACTCTGGAAACCTACCACCTACTGGGCGTTTGGTAAATGCTAGACACTGTGTGGTGCTGTAAAGGCATCACCTCTTAATCCACCCAGTCACCCTTTCAAAGATGAGAACATGGAAGGCTAAGAAGGTGGAGAAAACCTTCCAGGGACACATCTACAGTGAGAAATCTGAAGCTGGCTGGGCCAGGCCCAAAGCCTGTGATTTTTGCAATAGGCAATGCCTTGGGTGTCTGACAGGCATTTTACAGTCTCTCTACCTGTTGCATATAAAATACTTCTCTGATTATTGAAAACGCCATTTGGGGGTGTATATTTCTCTGATTCACATATAATCAGTACAATTTAATACTGCCACTAACACTGAACAACTTCTATTGCCAAATTTGGTTTGAAGAGATGAAAAAAATCTGAGTACACCTACTTATAATAGTAGTTTACTGCCGAAGTAGCTTTAGTAAATAACGCCCTTTGTTCTTCTTCCTCCAAATCTTCATAGCTTAAAAAACTTTAAGCTTTTATTGCCCGCTCATACATGTGTGGGCAGGGGAGATAAGAGGAAACTTCAGAAATCATGTACCACATTCATTTATCTAGTTGAAGCAGGTTGAATACTCTGTTTCTTCACATAAATATTGAGCAAAGTTGCTGGAAGGTAGCAGGAATAATTCATTTCCCTGCAATTTTAGTACCGTTACTGGTAGCAAACATGCTTTGAGCAGTTACCATTTTCAAGAAACCTTGCAATGGATATTATATCTGTGATCTCACTTTGGGGTGTAGCATTTGACTTCTGTCCGAACCCAAGGTCAGCTCCGGGGGTTCTTCAGTGTCCTGCCCCCCTCGTAGGGCTGGTGTGTGGTCTAGGTAAAGCACTTAGAACAGTGTCTGGTGGATAATACCAAGTAATATAGATTCATGCCTATTCTTGTTTCAATCACAAAAGCTAAATGTTATTTGGGAATTAGTGACACATGTGTTCAGCCCCGACACATAAAATTTTAAGTAATCTGGTGGAATCCAAAATCAGTTCTACTTACTGATGATCAGTCATAAAGGCATAATGTGCTCCTTCCTCAAGTAGCCTATTTGCTTCAGACATACAGAGTGATTTGCTCACCATCTTCTTGCCCGCGTGTCTGTGGGTGCGATGCTCTCACACTGTTTGGGTTGGTTTGTTACCAAATCCAAGCTCGCTCTGCTCGCCGCAGGACAGGCCAGTATGTCGGGAGATAAGGTGTTGAGGCAGCGACTATGACTTTATTCGGGAAGCCAGCAGACCGAGGAGACGGCAGACTAATGTCTCTAAATAACCATCTTCTTGGAGTTTGGATGCCAGTTTCTTGTACAGCACAGAGAGTGGGAGGAGATGAGGAAGTAAAGTAAAAAGGCCATACAATTTGCAAATATCCCCTGGAATGGCCAGCCTCGGGGAGGGGATGTGTTCATTTCTTCTTTCTTGCAGCCATCCCCAGGTGGACAGGGTCCGGATGTTCCCCTGAACAAAGGCACTTTGGTTTAACAGAGGGGCAGGGTTCCCCCGGGAAGGCCCTTACGTATAGACTGTATCCTTTTAGTGAACAAAAGCAACAGGAAGCAGCCATTAAAGGAAAGAAACAGATCCAACACGGAGTCAGGATTGGCTGTTCCCTGTTACAGTTTCTCAGGTGAAACATGAGTCCGCTGCAGAAACCGAGCTCCAACCTAAGAAAGTGTGTAAACGCCTGAAATTCCACGCTCTCTTGCCTGTCCTGGGTCGGGGGAGCCCCACCTCTCGGACGGCGGTGGAGAGCAGGGCAGAGCATCTCTGCCAAGCGTGGACCACTGGTGACCAACCCAGGCCACCCACGGCCAGAAAAGCACACCGGGAGAGGATGTAACTTAAGAACCCGGAATAAGCCAGAGAGCGTTAAAAACACTTCGTCTCAAGGACTAACTGAATGATTCCCTCCTTCGGTTCATTCCCAGAACTTGCTTGAATCAGAAACCATAAAGCCAAAGCTGGGATCTGGGCGAGATGTGGGCAGGGCAGTGCTGCCGGGACCCTGGCCAGAGATGCGCCGTCCTGCACCGCGCCTGCCCTTGTCTATCGCCTGGCGCTGGGGGCCTGTGCAGCTCGTGTGCACTGTGGATCGTGGCTGCCGCGTGTCCACAACGCCAGTGTCCGGCATGGGGAGGAGGCTGGTTGTGAAAAGGTGCGCTCGGACGGTTCAGCCACTCTGGGTGTCAGGGAGAAACAACCGCATCTTGGCATGTGCTCGCAGTGGCTGCTTTTAAAAACAAATCAGTAGGAAAACCACTCTAAAGAGGGATGAATGTGTTCTCTTTAACCAAAATTGAACTCGAAACGTAGGTGCGTGTTGCCTATGGCCATATCCTTTTCAGTGTCCCTGTAATGAGTTGAAATAAGGAATTTCAGGAAATCACTTTGGTTAACATTTCCCAGACCTGCAGTTTCTCTGATTTGCTCTATCTACTATTTGGTCCCTTTTCGAGGTAGTTGGCGCTATCTTTTTGGAGAAAACATTTTTGTGATCATCAAGAAGGGATTTGGGACCGGAAATCAGCATTGACATCAGCAGATAGAAGCTGTTGGGAGCGAACTGAATGGACCTGAGCCCACACGCATGGGCATGCTTTACTTGAGGCTAAATCCAGAAAAGAGGTTTATTCGTGTATTTCAGTGAACGTGCACAAGATTGTAGGAAACGGTTAATCTTTTGTTAAAATTCATGGCCTTCTGGGATTACTGGGCCATTCATTACAGGTATCAAAGCAAAAATTAAATTCTGCTGTATTGTGAAGTTTGGCCCATTCAGTTGGAAAAATCTTAACGATCAAGAAACCATGTGTTTTTACTCAGATATGTTTTATGACATAGCTGTAAAATCTTGTCTCAAATAGACCTACCGCAGGCCTGCATTGTTTCAGATGGTAATAGGACTCACTTCTGAAATGCCTTTGTATTAAGTCTAAACGATGGATGAAAACTGGAGGGCTTCACACAGTTGTTATTTATGACTCTTCTTGTCTCACACGAGGCTCTCGGCAGCACTCTGCAAGCCTGTGTGAGGGGCAGGTTCGTAGAAATTACAGCCCCGGGTGTGTGACAGCAGTTCAAAGCCAGCCGGCCCAGGCCACTGCTAACAAATGTGTTTAAAGGTTTCTAACTTGGCACAAAGCTGGATCCAGAAGGATTAAAGAGTGAAGTGTTGGCTATCAATCTAGAAAGAGTATTTTTCATAACATTTGAAGGGGAAAAAACGTAATACATTGTTGTTTCCACTCCGTCTTCCACAGAGAAAGTTTTTTTAAAGTTGCAGAATTCTTGTCTTCAGGGGAAAAAGATCTGTAAACTGTGACCAAGCAAATGCATTCATCTAATAAAGAGTTAACTGGTAGCCAAAGGATGGATGGCTTTTTGTTTTTAACGGGATACAATCTTAGATTCCCTATCAATTCCCCATGATTGATTTTCACAGAAATTCTCCCAAATTTTCCCCCAGGTAAGGCTCTACCATGACTATTCACCAGTAGTCATTTACTTTAGAGCCACTTCAAGCCTTGTCTTTTCTCCTAAAGCCTCAGTTGTCACTGGAAAAATGTCACAAGGAAATGTTCTGAACAATAGAACCAGCTTCCCTTTTAACCTCTCCAGGTACCAAAGGCAAAACGCTGTAAAAATAATTATATTTATGCATAAAATATTTATTCAAAACCTATAGGGAATGTCTACAACTGTCACTAGTCACTGTTTTAAGGGCTAGTGTGTATTCTGACATTTACCATATACTAACCACATAACCTCATTAGTTCTCAAGGAAGATTTGGAATTGTGTTGAGAATGGGGATCATCTCAGATGTCTTTGAATCCTTTTCTATCTGTGGTGCAGTTAACAGCATTTTGTACATAATGGGTGTTAAATTAAGATTTAGTTGAGTGATGGAAAACAGAAACAAATGAGAGTCTTTTCTCCAGAGTGAGATACCATACGAAGTCGAATCAGTCGTGTTTCTGAAACTCACCCTTGAACTATGCACACGATGCTCAGCACGGACTCGTAGGCTCACATCGGGGGTCCTGTCTCACAAAGTACAGTTGCCCATTGTTAAGGGCTGAACAATGTGCGTGTCCCTCCAAGATTCGTATGTCACAGTCTTGCCCCCCAGGATCTCAAAATGTGATTTTATTTGGAAAAAGGGCCTTTAAAGAGATAATTAAGGTGAAATAAGGTCATTGGGATGGGGCCCTGATCCAATATGACTGCTGTCCTTATAAAGAGAAGAAATTAGGACACAGACACACACAGAGGAAAGACCATATGAAGATGCAGAGAGAAGAGGGCTGTCTACAGCCCAAGAAGGGAGGAAACCAACCCCGCCAGCACTGTGATCCTGGGCGTCCAGCCTCCAGAACTGTGAAAAAACTGATTTCTGTTGTTTAAGCCGCCCCGTCTGCGGTACCTTGTTATGACAGACCTAACAAACTAGTGTACTCTTATGAAACTCTATTTCATCTTTTGAAATCTGCATAAAAAGAGTTTGAAACCACCACGTTTTTTTCCTTTATTTGATCCTCAGCTAGCTAATCTGTATCTGTATATGCATCCGTGTGCATGGCTGATGAGTTAAACTTTGCGAGGAGCAGTGTCTACATTTGTCTATCTTATCAGAGCTATTTAAAGTTAATGTTGAAGACGATGTGGTACATATATACAATGGAATGGTACTCGGCCATAAAAAGGAACAAAACTGGGTCATTTGTAGAGACGTGGATGGACCTAGAGACTGTCATACAGAGTGAAGTAAGTCAGAAAGAGAAAAACAAATATGGTGTATTAATGCATATATGTGGAATGTAGAGAAATGGTACAGATGAACTGGTTTGCAAAGCAGAAATAGAGACACAGATGGAGAGAACAAACGTAGGGACACCAAGGGGGGAAAGCGGGGTGGGGGTGGTGGGATGAACTGAGAGATTGGGATTGACATGTATACACTAATACGTATAAAATAGATAACTAACAAGAAGCTGCTGTATAAAAAATAAATTTTAAAATAAATTTAAAAATAATCATAAAGTTAGGGTTTCCCTGGTGGCGCAGTGGTTGAGAGTCCGCCTGCCGATGCAGGGGACGCGGGTTCGTGCCCCGGTCCGGGAAGATCCCACATGCCGCGGAGCGACTAGGCCCATGAGCCATGGCCGCTGAGCCTGCGCGTCCGGAGCCTGTGCTCCGCAACGGGAGAGGCCACAGCAGTGAGAGGCCCGTGTACCGCAAAAAAAAAAAAAAAAAAAAAAAAAATCATAAAGTGAATGTTTTGAGCTCCCTTTCCTGCGCAGATCTGTTGGTGAGCAGTGCAGCGATGTTCTCCCCTTGGGCAGGAAGTGGAAGGCAAAGCCAAGCTGGGTGGCTGAAGAAGGGCCTTGTCCTAGTGCAGAAGGTGACCCACATGCTTGGTGGAAGGCAGAGTTCTATGCTAACGGCAACTACTCTTCCAAGAGCAGGTGGGACTTCTTGAGGGTGAGCTCACTTTGGTGGAGCCGTTGAAACGGGTAAATTTGACTTGGCAAAGTTGAACTCCGTGAATGGACTAGCAATCATCCAGAATGCTTTGTTAGAGACATTCTATACCAGAAAATGCACAAACTTGACTGAAAGAAAGAAGCATGAAATAAATTCTATGCAAGAAAGATGCTGGTTTCAGCTACAGTTAGGATGTTTTATATTGTCTCCAAGGCCACCCCTCCCAGCCTGGATGGACGGGCCCGGGGAACAGATGGAGGCTGCGTGCCCACAGCTGTTCTGACCGGGCAGCTTCGTCCAGGTGCCAGTGTAGCCTGACGCATCTGTCTGTTACAAAATACAACGAAACACGTAGCCTAGCAAAAAGCCAGGTGTACCCCACTGTCTGAGCGCCCATGGAAATCATGTGGGAAGTCTCAAATCATGCATGAGTCTGCATCTCCACTCGCTTCTCTAGGGAGTCTGGGTTCGATACATGACGATGCTGCTACAGAAATATCCTGATGTATTTAGCAATATGGAGAAATCACGGTAAGACTCAAAGGGAAAAAAGTGCTTAGGTGAGGCCAGTACAGTCAAGTTGGTGTACAGTTAAATCCGAATAATAAATTCAGTGGGGCTTGGTGATTTTCGTGTTTTGAAAAGGATTATTATTCAGACCGTCCGAAGGCCTCATCCGTCCTTCCCTGGTCTGACTGGCTCTCTGCCTTGACTCCAAACACACTCGTCACCCAGACCTGCTGGTTCTTTCACTGTGGTGTCTCCAGTGCTTTGTCTCGGACACCCTCTTTGCTTCACAGCTAGACTTCTCAGGTGCTTCTGCCTCTCGTGACATCTGGCTTCAGGGCCGTGAGCCTGGCTGACTGTGATTCCTGAGCCTCCGGCAGGGGCCTCCTGTGGCCTCTCAGGCCCTGTCCTTGTTTTCTACACGCATGCGGCAGAAGGCCCCTTGGACCCTGTCTGTCCACCCCTCCTGCCCATCTCCCATTTGCTTGGGGCCAGGCATTCCCAGCCCCTGCCCAATCCCACCCCTTCCTCTTTGGAACCCCGAGCACTTAGGATGCCTTGTCCTTCATCTTTGTTTCCCTAGGTCCTAAAGTTACCGAGTCCAAGCTCGCTCTGCTTGCCGCACGACAGGTCAGGGAATTGGAGGCGAGGTGCTGAGGCAAGGAAGATGACTTTATTCCGAAAGCCGGCTGACCGAGGAGATGGCAGACGAGTGTCTCTGAGAAACCATCTCTTTGGGGTCTGGATGCCAGTCTCCTTTACAGCACAGAGACGGGGAGGAGATGAGGAAGTAAAGTAAAAAGGCCATAGTTTTGCAGAGGTCCCATGGGATGGCCAGCCTAGGGGAGGGGATGTGTTAATTTCTTCTTTCCTGCAGCCATCCCCAGGTGGATGGACCGGGTCAGATGTCTCCCTGTGAGCTGAACAGAGAGGCACGTTAGTTTAACACTCTGGCAGAGGGGCAGAGTTCCCCGAGGCAGGCCATTATGTAGGATTATAATAACAAAAGCAATAAAAAGCAAATGTTAAAGTCACAGAAACAGAACTCGAGTCCGATTTAGCTCTTTCCTGTTAAACTAACGAGGTCCTCCCGTGGGCTGACGGTTCCCCGTGGGTGTACAGGTGGTTGTGCTTTAGCACGTTAGGTTCGGTCCCTGCTGGTCCACACCTGTCCTCACCACCTCGTTGTGTGCCTGAGTGCTGAAGAGCTGGCTTTGGAACCTGCAGACCGGGCTTTGAATCCCTGCTCCGCAATTACTCTCTGTGCCTTGGACGGTTACCTAAACACCCTGATCTTCTTTACCTCCAGTGTCTTGACATTTAATAATTTCATCTCTGAATCTGTTTTTTTTTTTTTTGCGGTACGCGGGCCTCTCACTGTTGTGGCCTCTCCTGTTGCGGAGCACAGGCTCCGGACGCGCAGGCTCAGCGGCCATGGCTCACGGGCCCAGCCACTCCGCGGCATGTGGGATCTTCCCGGACCGGGGCACGAACCCGTGTTCCCTGCATCGGCAGGCGGACTCTCAACCACTGCGCCACCAGGGAAGCCCCTGAATCTGTTTCTTAAGTGAAGTTCAGTGAGGCAAGGGGGCATGGGAGGGGGGGCTCGGGGCCTTAGCTCACAAGGGGTTCCCCCACTGCTGCTTCTCCCCTCTCCCCAGGACACGCTTTCAGCTGCCTGCGCCCCTATCACGGCCCCCCCAGGTCCCCTCTGGCCTCCCCCTCCGTGCCACCTAGGGACCACTGCTGCAGCCAAACCCAAAGCTGGGGTGAGGGTGACGCCGCTGCTGCGCATCCAGCCGGCAATGGGCGGGGCGATGGAGGAGTCCCGGGGCGCGCTGGCCGGGCATCGCCGTGGTCCACGGGCTGCCCTTCTAGCCCGGCCCTGACCCCAGGCCCCTAGGAAGTGGGATGCCGGGCTCGAGGTCACGAGGTCCGTCCGCATGAAGCCAGAGCACAGGGGTCCCCACCCGCCGGGAGGGAAAGGGGCTCATCTAGGCCTCGTGTGCACGCGGGGGCCCTGCTTGCCCATTGGGCACCCCTGTGCAGGAGGGGCAGCGTGACGTCACAAGCAAAAGAACCCCAGGAACCCCAGGTGAGAGACCCAGGAAGAAAGTAAAGAGCCCTGTGTTTCAGTGTCGTTATAAGCACTGTTTTCCTACGTTTTTAAAACCAGGGGTGCTGCATTTTCATTTTGCACCTGCCTCAGTTATGCATAGAATTATTTTGAGAATTAGACGAAATAACACATGCTAAGCACGTGGAAAATACACAATAAAAGAGAACTCTTGTTTGCATAAGTAAAAGTGGACTCTCCCCAGCTCTCCAGTCCACGGCGGCGGGGGGTGGATTTCACAAGATCTAGGCGGCACCGGAAATAGTAAGCAAGATGGGGGGTGATTTGTGTATAGACTTTTTTCTCCCACAATCAACACATTTCATCATATTCCGAGAGGGGCTTACGATCCAGAAAGTTTAAGGTTCACTGCATTTAAGCTTTAGGAAGAGCACGTGCCAGATACTTGGAAGAGCTGAGAGGAAACCCTCAGAACCTGTCTCTCGGTACATGGGGGGCATTGAGGAGGGGGGCCTCCCCAGCCAAGTCCTTTAATCACTGGGAAACAGGAGCCCGACATGACATTTAATTTATAATTTCCTGGATCTTCAAACAATTCTCGTTTTAGAAAGAAATATTATTTTGTGCTTAGATCTCATTCTTTAAAAATAAGAAAATTATCTTAAATGTCTTTATAAGACGTTCTGTGTAGGACCCCCATCCTAGCATTAATTTTCCCGTGGTTACGAGTCGACAGCAGAGGCAGAAGTCGCCTGCCAGGCACTACGACACCTCCTCTGAGATGCAGACCCTGCTCCAGAGGGTCAGAACCAGAGCACCGTGGCCCAACTGTCACCAGGGAAATGAGCACCTCAGTGGCAGGGCACACCTGCCTTACTTTGACTGGAAATCCCATGCATTGGATATAATAAAAAGCAAAAACTGTATCATTTAAGAAACCCATGGGCTTCCCTGGTGGTGCAGTGGTTGAGAATCTGCCTGCTAATGCAGGGGACACGGGTCCGAGCCCTGGTCTGGGAGGATCCCACATGCCGCGGAGCAACTAGGCCCGTGAGCCACAACTACTGAGCCTGCGCGTCTGGAGCTTGTGCTCCGCAACAAGAGAGGCCGCGATAGTGAGAGGCCCGCGCACCGCGATGAAGAGTGGCCCCCGCTTGCCGCAACTAGAGAAAGCCCTCACACAGAAACGAAGACCCAACACAGCAAAAATAAATTAATTAATAAACTCCTACCCCCCCAAAAAAAAAAAAAAAAAAAGAAACCCTGTTAGTCTAATTAAATGACAATGAACCATAAAAGAACCATTTTTGATGTGCCTAGCAGAGTCTCAAATTTTCTTTTTAAAAAGTTTTCCTGGTATGGAAACCCAGAAGTTCTGTGACGGTTGGGACAAAATGGTGGAGTTGTTTAAATAAAAAAATGTTTTTTAAGTGTTTCATTTTGATTAAAGATATGTGTTCTTTGCATCATTTTGCAATGAGTGTGCCTGTAGTGTATCAATGCCTGGGCTTGGCCCTGTTGCATTTCTGATGGTCACTAGTGCTGTGCTCAGCTCGGGGACCCGAATGTTTGCTCCGACCTGTACAAGGGTGCTTCTCACACAAGGCTCATTCTGAAGGGAAATCACATGCTTTTTCATTCCTCGAACAGATGAGGAAAGCTGCGGCGAGAGTCTGAAGAACAGAAAGGTAAATAGAGTCTGGGGTTCATTCCATCCTGAACCTCTTTTCCCTCTTGATGGCCTTTCACAGAGATTTCCAGACAATTCCTGGGTACCATCTCAGAGTTCATTCTAGTTCATGATTTCATATGGGTTTGCTTCTCTTCAAATCATTCTGTGACCCAGAGGTCAACCTACCCCCCGCCCCCAAATTAAAATATTGTTGATGAAGGGCAACAGGATTTAGCTCTGAAAGAGGGCATGTACTCAGGGATAGATTCAGAGAATTTCCCCCAAAACTTTGTAAAATTATTGGTAATAAATTAGAAATATGCAATTTCAGCGATATGGCTAGACATATTCCCAAAGAAGAATGACAACTTTGTCCTAACAGCTATTTCAACTTTTTATTTAAAAAAATTAAACTTAGGCTTACAAAGAAGTTGCCTACACCCTTCACCTGGTCCCTCACAGCGTTAATATCTTACATAGTCATAGTACGATTACCAAAACCCAGCAGTTAACGCTGGTACTTTTCCACTAACGTCCGTATTTCTGTTCCAGGGTCCAACGCAGGAGCTCACACTGAATTTAGTTTTTCGTCTCCTTCGTTTCCTTAATCTCTCCTTGTCTTTCAGAACCTTGGCGCTCGAGGTGTACTGGTCAGTTATTTTATAGAATGTCCCCTCATTGGGGTTTGTACTATTTTTATTATTATTATATTGAAGTTGTCCATTTTTTAAAGGAGATCACAGAAGTGATGGGCCTTTCTCAGTGCGACATCCTGAGGGTGTATGATGCCGAGATGTTTTATCATCAGGGATATTTACCTTGATTACTTAGTTAAGATGGTGTCTGTAGCTTTTTCCATTATAAAGATACTGATTTCCCTTTGTAATTAATAAATATCTTGGGAGAGATACTTTGAGAGTAATGCAACGATTCTGTTTCTCCTTAAATCTTCACTCATACCATTTGGTGAATCTTGCCAACAACTATTACTGTGGTGTTCTAGTGCTGACTTTGTATTTTCCTCATTGCCTCTACCTTCATCAACTGGAACTCTGTAAAGAAGAGCTATCCCTCTTCTCTATTCGTTCGTTATTTATTCAATTATGTACTTACAGCAGGATGTTGGACTCATGGCTATTTATTTTATCCTGTGGGCAGTAATCCAGTACTCCATTTATTTCTGTTGTTCAAATTATTCCCGGCTTGGCCGTCGGGAGCTCTCTCATGTTGGCCTCTGTGCCCTTGTAATACATCCTGTCCTCTCCTGAGCACTTCACTCTCTAGTAACACAGAATGCTCCAGGTCTACGTTGTATTTTCTCTGCCTGCGTCCTGGAGTCAACCACTTCCTCAGAGTTCTGACAAATATGAAAATCATCATTCAAACTTAGTTTGGAAACCATAGGTATCATACAGCTTGACGATATTACGTACCGAGGACTGATGTGACTATTTGCGATGCGACATAAAAACCTTATTCCTTTTAGACCTCGAAACATCAGTAGAAACCCCTGCAGTAAGTGTGATTATGGCCATTTTGCCAATGAGAAAACTAAGAAGGCTAAGAAGAAAAGCAAGTAGTTGCCCAAGATCTTATACTAGAGAAAGAAGGAGCTGGAAAGAAATCCTGTAAGCTGTAAAGCCAGACTCCTCCCACCTTGAAAGAACCAAAACAAAATATTGGCAACTCCTGCTGTCAGCCTGATGGTCAGCCCATGCCGAACTTCAGTGAAAGGTACTTAGAGCAAAACAGTTCTGCTGAAGCCAGGGCGTCTGTCCTTTCTTTTATGAAAAAGGTGCATTTTTGACCCAAGCATTACCTATCCTCACCTGGGATAAAAAGCCATGAAAACTGAGTCTGACTTTGAAATTATAAAACAATCACAAGGAAATATACTTGAGTCCCAAGAGGAATATTTCTGGTGATGGAGTGCACCCAAACACAGATTGCAAACCAGATATTTTTACACTGACGCTGGGGAGAAGCAAAGCAGGAGGTGGGACGTGTCCTTTCCCACTCAGTCCTGCCGTTTCTGAAAACTCCAAGTTTTGTCAGTCAGCCTACATTCCTATTAAAGTTGGGAAATTCATGCAAAAAGGAATGTTCCTTGGACTACAATAAGCTTTTCTTATCCATTTTCCTTTGACTAGGTAACAGATGACAGCTTTTAATAGAAGAGCAGGGCTTGGGAACATGGAAAAAAGCATAAAATTTAACATTTATATATTTCCAACTCCTGGTCACAGTCAGAGATTTAAAAATGATTAAGCGAGGAATTTATAGCTTCATACAATCACATTCATAGCAATAATATTAAGGCTTTCAAAAGGATGAAAAATGGAAAAATTATAATGCTAGGTTTCTTTTAGTATATAATCTGCTACAGCGAAGACTCACCTTGAATCCATGTGGCCTTGCTGGTAGTTATTTCTGAGAAAAGCGACACCGAAATGACATTAGAGGACAGGTCTGCTTTATCACGACTCAAGAAAGAAAAGACGACGTTCAGTAACGTGACAAGTCAGTAACGGGGGTTCCCTGTGTACGAGTTCACACCCAAGTTTCATTTCTGAGTTAAATACTCTGTTTCATGATGGCCTTTGCTGAATCATGAGAGAAGGTATATGTGAATAGACCATTAATACATATAGGTTCATATATGTTTGTACATGTGTATAGATACCTTAATACATACATAGTTTTATATAATTGTATTTTGTATATATTATTATCAATTAGCTTTGGTAGATAATCATATCTAATATTTATGTATATCATTGCATGTATTGCATATATAATAATATAGTAATTATATCTATATAAATATATAGATTTATTGTATATATATAATATATGTTTATATCTTCCCATTTATCAAAGCTAATTGACAGCCAACATCTAGATACACAGTTCAGTAAAAAATCAATAATTAAAAAAATTTTTTTTAATCCAGTACTGAAAAACAAATACTCAATCTCTATGCTTCCACCAAAATGGAAAAGAAACAATTTGCTTTACACCAGCTTAAAAAAAACTGAAACTAGGGCAAAGCCAAATAACTCGTTTGACCTGATGTACCAAGTTTAGGGGTTTGGTTTTGTAATAAGGCAGTCACTGTGACTAGAGGTTTGTTTGCTTTTGCATAATTAGACAACATAGTACATGTATAGCATTTAGTGTAACGCCACACACACAGGCTCTCAGCAGTTTTTACAGGATGGTGAAAATAAGAATGATATTGGTGATGATGGCAATGATGCCTGGGTGAGGAGGGACCTAAGTCAGGCTTAGATGATAACCAGGGACGGCTTCCCTAAAAAAGTGACTTGCAAAAGGAGATTTTTTGAAATATTTCTAGTAAGTGTGCTTTCAATGAGAAGGTATCAAATCACATTTAAGGAGGAGGAATATGGGCATTTAGAAAACATTATAAAAATGTAAAAAACAAAAACCCAAGAGGACAAATGTGTTCCATGTTGTACTGTTCTCCTCTTAAAAGATGAGGCATCAACTGTACAAAGTATTTGGCCACTAGGAAGATGGATTAAGAAAAACAACGCTGTAAAGTGGAATTAAGCTTGAGGAAGCCTCGTAACTGCCTGATGGATGGTCTTGGTGTAATTTTTCACTTAAACATTCAGACATACGTTGAATCACCGATTTGAGTCGGTGATTACAGGAGTATGGTAGTATAAGACTAGATCTGAGAACTGAGACAGAGATCTTCACACTTTGGTGTGTTTATTAAACATATATAATCCCAGACAAGAACAATCCCTATTCCTAGAGCATTCTTCAGCATACTGCCAGTAAGTGGAAGTGCTGAAATTGGAGGTATTCTGATAGTAAGGGAGACAGTGAAGAAAGAAACAGTTCAGAGACCTACGGAAAGTCACACCACAGTTACTAGTCGGTCACTCCTTGAACCAATCGTATCCTGACCACCTACTATGTATCAAACACTGTGTTCAGAGCTGAGGTTATAATAATGATTGAGAGAGAAATCCTCCCTGCCCTAAAGAGTTTAAAGTCTGTTATCAGACACAAATAGATACCGAAGAAATAGTTACACACAGAAATAATTATTTTGCATGGGAGTGTCGTTAAGGAAATAAGCAGGATTCTACAGAGGATAACACGGAAGAGGGAGAATCACTGTGCGTAGGGGCCACTAGTGAAGGCATTTCTAAAGAATGGGTAGGAGTTAGCAGAACACAGGATGGGCATGATGAGGGCACGGCAGTGTCGGAAGCTGGAAAGTGGCTCATGAATTGAGTTTATGTGGAGAGATGCAAAAATATACCCACGCTTTGATTTCAGCCATGGACAAGAGAAAAATCAACATTTACCTAACCTGAACATGTGCTGGGCACAAGGTATGTGTTTTACACTTATCATTTTATTCAACCTTTAAATAATGTAGTGATGTATGTGCCCACTAAGTAGGTTAACTTACTTGTTCAAATCACAAAATAAGAGATATGACCAGGATTCATACCAAGATAGCATGTCTCAAAGTTTCATTCTTGATCAATAGGCTGAAGTTCTTTACAAGTCTGGACAGGAAAATGACGATAGTTTTATTTACTAGGAAAGCAGAATTGCAGGCTATATTCTTTAGTTTTGATTGTTCTCAACGTTGTTTTAATATTTTGGCAAGAAATAATAGGTTGGCTAATTATCATTTCTACTTTTCTATATTAACTGAAGAGAAATATTGCTGTAGTCTACACACAAAAAAATTTTTAATAGGATTTAATTTCTTTAAAATATTTGTTAAAGTGTTTAAAATTATCAAAGTAATAATGTGCATGTATTCAAGTGGCACTCTGACAGTGATCATTAAATCACAATTGTCGGGCTTCCCTGGTGGCACAGCGGTTGAGAGCCCGCCTGCCGATGCAGGGGACGCCGGTTCGTGCCCCGGTCCGGGAAGATCCCACATGCCGCGGAGCGGCTGGGCCCGTGAGCCATGGCCACTGAGCCTGCGCGTCCAGAGCCTGTGCCCCGCAATGGGAGAGGCCACGGCAGTGAGAGGCCCGCGTACCGCAAAAAAACAAAACAAAAAAACAAAACACAATTGTCTAAGAAAAATGATGGTCCTTAGCCCATCCTCCTAATTTTTGTTCTACTCTTGCCTATCTTTCAGCTGTTTCTAATGTAATTTACCACAGCATTCCCAAATAAATGCTTGGACAGACAGCTATTTCTTGATTTCTAGCTTTTAGACGATATCTCTTACTCTCCTTATATAGGCAAACCTCAGAGATACTGTGGGTTTGGCTCTGGACCACCGCAATAAAGTGAGTATTGAGATAAAGTGTGTCACCGTAACTTTGTTTCCAGCACAAATAAAGTTATGTTTACACTATACGGTAGTCTATTAAGTGTGCAATATAGCATGTTGTCTAAAAGAACAATGTACATACCTTAATGAAAAATGTGTTATTGCTAAGAATTGCTAAGCATCACCTGAGCCTTCAGCGAGGGGTAGCAGTAAAGTCACTGATCACAGAGCCACCATAACAAACGTAACAGTAATGAAAAAGTTTGAAATATTGTGAAAATTACCAGAATGTAACACAGAGACACAAAGCGAGCAAGTATTGTTGGAAAAAGACTTGCTCCATGTGGGGTTGCCACAAACCTTCAACTTGTGAAAACCCCATTACCTGTGAAGCACAATAAATTTTAAAACGGGGTCTGCCTGTATTCAGGTTGAGAATTAATCTATTTTATATAATCCTCTATATCCATAGACTACCCCCCCCATTCTTCCAACATACGTATACCTCCCTTTTGATAAATCAGTAATCAGCGTGTACATTAATATGACTAATAGTATTTACAGTTAAGCCGTGTAATACGATTACACCTCCTGGCTTATACAACTTCTAATGACATAGCAATAACAAAAATAAAACCCTTGTTTGTCATATCTTGTAAAGAATATTAAAACGCCATGCTTTGAAATACGTTCCACAAGTAATACAATAGCCTTATTACAAGTAACTTTTCAGGTTATCTACTATTAACGTTTTAAAAAATTAGTCTTAGACTTTCCTTCACTTGAGAAAACATCTAATCGTTACAGCCTTCATTTTTTATTTCTGTTAAAGATAAGACTAAGTAATATTCCTGCTTTCCCAGTCCAATTCTATTTTGAATTAAACTTTGTCCTGAATTTGTGTATATTTGATATTCCTTGTATTTCTATAGGAATATAGAATATTCCTATAGAAATACAATTACTTGTATTTCTATAATTAAAGTTTAATCTATGTTTAATAAAGTTATCTAACGTATTCATTATTGCCTTATACTATCATCTAAAGCCCTCGGACGTTTCTTTTACAAAATAAGCACCAGTAAGTTGAGGTAAGAAAATGTAAGTTTAGAAGCCAGATCACTGTGGCCTAGCGGCTGCTCAGTGTTTCTCCCAGTCGGTGGCTCAGTGTGGATGGCTGGCAGGTGGGGTGACAAGGACCCCGAAGCATTTTTTCGAACCAACGTCTGCAACCAATCACACAAAAGACAAAATGACAGCGACATTTAGTGATGGGATTGTTTCCTTGCCAGCGTTTTAGTTAGAAAGAGCTTTCGAGATCCACTTAGAGTTGGAAACAGTGTGCTGGAGCACCCGGCGCTCTCAGGTATGTGAAGAATGTACTCGTATCTGCTTGAAATCTGGGGCCGTTAACAAAGCATGCAGAGCCACAGACACTGCTGCCTGACCCCTTCTGTCAGCCTTCCCCACCCACGGACATTCTTTGCATGACTTGTGCACCGAATTCGCCAGTATTGAATGTACATCAAGATGGTAATTTATGAAGTGAGAAAGCCTCCGCTCTGGACTCAAGTCCTCCTTGCATTAACCCCCTGTATTTTGGGCCTTGGGCCCCACCTCTCTCTGCTTCCCTCCTGGTCTCCACGCTTCGTCTTTAGGTCATTTTGGAGCTTGTGGACACAGTCCTGAAAGTAGCACGCTTAATAAAGGCTTTGACAAACAAACAGGCAAACAATGATGGAATTTACTATTGGACGGTAATGTCTCTGTTCCCTGCCTTTATACATGGTGGTGATGATTTTTATTTACATATTCTGTGGTTTTTAAATAACATGACACTTGTGCAGGACTAAAGTCCTTCTTGGTTTTCATAACAGCAAAATCGGACTCGAAAGACACATTTCTAGGAAATACAAAACCAGCATACACGCTGTCTACAGGACATGAACAAAACATGATAGAAAGAGACAAAAGAAGGCTTGATATAGAGAGTGAGTGAAATCAATAGGTTTGATTACGGAAAGCAGCCTGCATTTTTCAGGTTTCAGATGCTGACTTAACCATCTGATGTGAAAACCCACAATTGAAATCCATATGTATTTAGGTTGATTTTATTATCTATGACTGAATGTGTGAGTTTAGAAGTCCTCTATGGACTCTGTCTACCTATAAAATTCAGATACCATGGTCCCTACTTATGGCGATTAAAGCTCTAAAAAATACTGAAAATATTAAGTCCAAGTTGTCCTGAAGACCGTCTGGACGCACTTAGGAGAGACTGTTCTTTGTACTTGTCTCATTTCTCAACACCTGTGCTTCACGAGGCTGTGGGGTGAGTTCAGTATGTAGTCAGATGTGCACAGTGTGTTTCTGGCTACAGGAGAAGAGCTGCTCAGTTCTCGCTGCCACAGCCCGTTAAGTAGCTACTCTCATGCTCCAGGGTATTTTATCATCTGTAGTGGGATCAAAAGGAAAACAGGAAGATCTCAGTGATCATACAGATACCCTCCCTCTGGTAGAAAAAATATATATATGATATTACATATATATATACTTTATTTATTTATTTAACATCTTTATTGGAGTATAATTGCTTCACAATGGTGTCTTAGTTTCTGCCTTATAACAAAGTGAATCAGCTATACATATACATACATCCCCATATCTCCTCCCTTTGTGTCTCCCTCCCACCCTCCCTATCCCACCCCTCTAGGTGGTCACAAAGCTGATCTCCCTGTGCTATGTGGCTGCTTCCCACTAGCTATCTATTTTACATTTGGTAGTGTACATATGTCCATGCCACTCCCTCACTTAGTCCCAGCTTACCCTTCCCCCTCCCCATATCCTCAAGTCCATTCTCTACGTCTGCATCTTTATTCCTGTCCTGCCCCTAGGTTTTTCAGAACCATTTTTTTTGGTTTGTTTTAGATTCCATATATATGTGTTAGCATACGGTATTTATTTTCCTCTTTCTGACTTACTTCACTCTGTATGACAGACTCTAGGTCCATCCACCTCACTACAAATAACTCAAATTCGTTTCTTTTTATGGCTGAGTAATATTCCATTGTATATATGTGCCACATCTTCTTTATTCATTATCTGTCAGTGGAAACTTAGGTTGCTTCCATGTCTGGCTATTGTAAATAGAGCTGCAATGAACATTGTGTTACATTGTGGTACATGACTCTTTTTGAATTATGGTTTTCTCAGCATGTATACCCAGTACTGGGATTGTTGGGTCATATGGTAGTTCTATTTTTAGTTTTCTAAAGAACCTCCATAGTGTTCTCCAGAGCGGCTGTGTCAATTTACATTCCCACCAACAGTGCAAGAGGGTTCCCTTTTCTCCACACCCTCTCCAGCATTTAATGTTTGTAGAATTTTTGATGATGCCTATTCTGACCGGTGTGAGGTGATACCAAACTGCAGTTTTGATTTGCATTTCTCTAATGATTAGTGATGTTGAGCATCTTTTCATGTGTTTGTTGGCAATCTGTATATCTTCTTTGGAGAAATGTCTGTTTAGGTCTTCTGCCCATTTCTGGATTGGGTTTTTGTTTTTAAGATATTGAGCTGCAGGAGCTGCTTGTAAATTTTGGAGATTAATCCTTTGTCAGTTGCTTCGTTTGCAAATATTTTCTCCCATTTTGAGGGTTGTCTTTTCGTCTTTTTTATGGTTTCCTTTGCTGTGCAAAAGCTTTTAAGTTTCATTAGGTCCCATTTGTTTGTTTTTATTTCCATTTCTCTAGGAGATGGGTCAAAAAGGATCTTGCTGTGTTTTATGTCATAGAGTGTTCTGCCTATGAGTTTTATAGTGTCTGGCCTTACATTGAGGTCTTTAATCCATTTGGAGGTTATTTTTGTGTGTGGTGTTAGGAAGTGCTCTAATTTCATTCTTCTACATGTAGCTGGCCAGTTTTCCCAACGCCACTTACTGAAGAGGCTGTCTTTTCTCCACTGTATACTCTTGCCTCCTTTATCAAAGATAAGGTGACCATATGTGCATGGGTTTTTCTCTGGGCTTTCTATCCTGTTCCATTGATCTGTCTTTCTGTTTTTGTGCCAGTACCATACTGTCTTGATTACTGTAGCTTTGTAGTATAGTCTGAAGTCAGGGAGCCCGATTCCTCCAGCTGCATTTTTCTTTCACAAGATTGCTTTGGTTATTCGGGGTCTTTTGTGTTTCCATACAAATTGTGAAATGTTTTGTTCTAGTTCTGTGAAAATTGCCATTGGTAGTTTTATAGGGATTGCATTGAATCTGTAGATTGCTTTGGGTAGTAGAGTCATTTTCACAATGTTGATTCTTCCAATGCAAGAACATGCTACATCTCTCCATCTGTTTGTATCATCTTTAATTTCTTTCATCAGTGTCTTATAGTTTTCTGCATAGAGGTCTTTGTGTCCTTAGTTAGGTTTATTCCTAGGTATTTTATTCTTTTTGTTGCAATGGTAGGTGGGAGTGTTTCCTTAATTTCTCTTTTAGATTTTTCATCCTTAGTGTATAGGAATGCAAGAGATTTCAGTGCATTACTTTTGTATCCCACGACCCTACCAAATTCATTGATTAGCTCTAGTAGTTTTCTGGTAGCATCTTTAGGATTCTCTATGTTTAGTATCATGTCATCTGCAAACAGTAACAGTTTTACTTCTTCTTTTCCGATTTGGATTCCTTTTATTTCTTTTTCTTCTCTGATTGCTGTTGCTAAAACTTCCAAAACTATGTTGAATAATATTGCTGAAAGTGGGCAACCTTGTCTTGTTCCCGATCTTATTGGAAATGGTTTCAGTTTTTCACCATTGAGAACGATGTTGGCTATGGGTTTGTCATATATGGCCTTTATTATGTTGAGGTAAGTTCCCTATATGCTTACTTTATGGAGAGTTTTTCATCATAAATGGGTGTTGAATTTTGTCAAAAACTTTTTCTGCATCTATTGAGATGATCATACGGTTTTTCTCCTTCACTTTTTTAATATGGTTTATCACATTGCTTGATTTGCATATATTGAAGAACCCTTGTATTCCTGGGATAAACCCCACTTGATCATGGTGTATGATCCTTTTAATGTGCTGCTGGATTCTGTCTGCTAGTATTTTGTTGAGGATTTTTGCATCTATGTTCACCAGTGATATTGGCCTGTAGTTTTCTTTTTACGTGACATCTTTTCTGGTTTTGGTATCAGGGTGATGGTGGCCTCGTAGAATGAGTTTGGGAGTGTTCCTCCCTCTGCTATATTTTGGAAGAGTTTGAGAAGGAGAGGTATTAGCTCTTCTCTAAATGTTTGATAGAATTCACCTGTGAATCCATCTGGTCCTGGGTTATTGTTTGTTGGAAGATTTTTAATCACAGTTTCAATTTCAGTGCTTGTGATTGGTCTGTTTATATTTTCTGTTTCTTCCTGGTTCAGTCTTGGAAGGTTGTGCTTTTCTAAGAATGTGTCCATTTCTTCCAGGTTGTCCATTTTATTGGCATATATTTGCTTGTAGTAATCTCTCATGATCCTTTGTATTTCTGCACTGTCATTGTTACTTCTCCTTTTTCATTTCTAATTCTATTGATATGAGTCTTCTCCTTTTTTTCTTGATGAGTCTGGCTAGTGGTTTATCAATTTTGTTTATCTTCTCAAAGAACCAGCTTTTAGTTTTATTGATCTTTGCTATTGTTTCCTTCATTTCTTTTTCATTGATTTCTGATCTGATCTTTATGATTTCTTTCCTTCTGCTAACTTTGGGGTTTTTTTGTTCTTCTTTCTCTAACTGCTTTAGGTGTAAGGTTAGATTGTTTATTTGAGATGTTTCTTGTTTCTTGAGGTAGGATTGTATTGCTATAAACTTCCCTCTTAGAACTGCTTTTGCTACATCCAATAGGGCTTGGGTCGTCATGTTTTCATTGTCATTTGTTGCTAGGTATTTTCTGATTTCCTCTTTGACTTCGTTAGTGATCTCTTGGTTATTTAGTAGTGTATTGTTTAGCCTCCATGTGTTTGTATTTCTTACAGTTTTTTCCCTGTATTTGATATCTAGTCTCATAGCGTTATGGTCGGAAAAGATACTTGATATTATTTCAATTTTCTTATATTTACCAGGGCTTGATTTGTGACCCAAGATATGGTCTATCCTGGAGAATGTTCCATGAGCTCTTGAGAAGAAAGTGTATTCTAATGTTTTTGGATGGAATGTCCTGTAAGTATCAGTTAAGTCCATCTTGTTTAATGTGTCATTTAAAGCTTGTGTTTCCTTATTTATTTTCATTGTGGATGATCTGTCCATTGGTGAAAGTGGGGTGTTAAAGTCCCCTACTATGATTTTGTTAATGTTTATTTCCCCTTTTATGGCTGTTAGCATTTGCCTTATGTATTGAAGTGCTCCTATGTTGAGTGCATAAATATTTACAGTTGTTATACCTTCTTCTTGGTGTGATCCCTTGATCATTATGTAGTGTCCCTGTCTCTTGTAATAGTCTTTATTTTAAAGTCTTTTGTCTGACATGAGAATTGCTGCTCCAGCTTTCTTTCGATTTGCATTTACATGGAATATCTTTTTCCATCCCCTCACTTTCAGTCTGTATGTGTCCCTAGTTCAAAAGTGGGTCTCTTGTAGACAACATATGTATGGGTCTTGTTTTTGTATCCATTCAGCCAGTCTATGTCTTTTTGTTGGAGCATTTCATCCATTTACATTTAAGGTAATTATCGATATGTATGTTCCTATTACCATTTTCTTAATAGTTTTGGACTTGTTTTTGTAGGTCTTTTCCTTCTCTTGTGTTTCTTGCCTAGAGAAGTTCCTTTAGCATTTGCTGTAAAGCTGATTTGGTGGTGCTGAATTCTCTTAACTTTTGCTTACCTGTAAAGGTTTAAATTTCTCCATCAAATCTGAATGATATCCTTGCTGCATAGAATAATCTTGGTTGTAGGTGTTTCCCTTTCATCACTTTAAATATGTCCTGCCACTCCCTTCCTGCTTGCAGAGTTTCTGCTGTAAGATCAGCTGTTAACCTTAAGGGGATTCCCTTGTATGTTATTTGTTGCTTTTCCCTTGCTGCTTTTAATATTCTTTCTTTGTATTTAATTTTTGATAGTTTGATTAATATGTGCCTCAGTATGTTTCTCTTTGGGTTTATCCTGTATGGTACTCTCTGTGCTTCCTGGACTTGATTGACTCTTTCCTTTCCCAGGTTAGGGAAGTTTTCAATTATAATCTCTTCAAATATTTTCTCAGACCCTTTCTTTTTTCTTTTCTCCTTCGGGGACCCCTATAATTCAAATGTTGGTGTGTTTAATGTTGTCCCCGAGGTCTTTGAGACTGTCCTCAATTCTTTTCATTCTTTTTCTTTATTCTGCTCCCTGACAATTACTTCCAACAGTTTATCTTCCAGGTCACTTATCCATTCTTCTGCCTCAGTTCTTCTGCTATTGATTCCTTCTAGAGTATTTTTAATTTCATTTATTGTGTTGTTCATCACCATTTGTTTGCTCTTTAGTTCTTGTAGATCCTTGTTAAATGTTTCCTGTATTTTCTCCATTCTGTTTTTGAGATTTTGGATCATGTTTACTATCAGTACTCTGAATTCTTTTTCAGGTAGATTGCCTATTTCGTCTTCATTTATTTGGTCTTGTAGGTTTTTACCTTGCTCCTTCATCTATAACAATTTTTTTGTCGTTTCATTTTTTTTGATGGGTGGTGCTGTATTCCTGTCTTACTGGTTGTTTGGCCTGAGACGTCCAGCAGTGGAGTTTGCAGGCAGTTGGACAGAACTGGGTCTTGGTGCTGAGATGAGGAACTCCAGGAGGCCTCACTCTGATTAATATTCTCTGGGGTCTGAGGTTGTCTGTTAGTCCAGCTGTTTGGACTCTGAGCTCCCACCACAGGATCTCGGGCCCGACCTCTGGCCTGGGAGCGAAGATCCCGCAAGCTTCGTGGCATGGTAAAAAAAAAGAAAAAAGAAAGAAAGAAAGAAAAGAAGGAGCAGTACAATATCAGAGAATAAAAAACACCCCCCAATTGCTAAAGGGATCTTTGTCCACAGAACACTTGTTCAGGTGTGCAAAGTTTTACGGATTGATCTCTCAGCCTTATACTTGAAAAAATATTTTCCTAACCACACAGTTTTTATCTAGTAACCAGATGTTAAGCACAGTGCCAGTGCTTTTGAAAAATACTACATTAAAAAAACGTGCAGAGCACTTCCAGTTTCAGTGCCAACATGTAAAGAGCTTGGAAATCATTGCTGTCATCCTCACAACAAGAGAAAATCTGAGCTAACTAAAAATCAAAGGCTTTCTTGAACCCATCAGAGAATTGAGGTTCCAGGGCTAATCGCCAGCCTGAAATCTGGAGATTCAGTTGAATTCAGGGGACCACAGCCAAGATCAGTTTGCCCAGAGCAGCAGGCACTGCAGGCATAGACCAGAAGGCATACTCGAGTGGTAATGTGATGACTTGCTGGAGGCTGAGTTTGGACTAGACTGGTGGTGAGGAACTCCTGGGGCTGCGGTCCAGGGGGACCTCCATCCTTTCGTGGACTTTAAGTGAAGGAACCCAGCAGGTTCTCATGGTAGGTGCCGAGAAAAATCACGTCTGTCTGCAGCATGAGGGGGAGAACACCAACTACTTGGAAATGTGCCCGGTGTTTTCTCTATGATGAGTGTTTACTGCCCAGGGACAGTGACTTCACCAGAGCCTTGTCTCACTTGGGGAGAAAGGCAATTACCCAACTCCAGTCAACTCTAACCTTCCCGTTTCATCTAAGGAGGGGAGAGGGAAAAAGCTAAGAAATGGTTGCAAAAATCACAGCTGAGGGACACAGAAAGACTGAAATTAATCATTAAATTAATGACTGCTTTCCTTCCCCCACTGCCTGCCAGCAATTAACAGGGCTCCTGAGTAATAAGAGTGCCTTAAACTGAAAGAGCTACAAAGTTCAGACTCTATTTGAGAAGGAGTCTCCAGGGAAACCCAAAGACAATATGGGAGAGAAAAACGTGGGCACCAGAGGAAACTCTAGCCTCCGACACCCACCTCTACACCAAACAGTAAACACAGCCTAAGTCCTACCCAGATAAACATGAAAACTCTTCCCAAAGGCCTAGTTACCTCAGTTCCTTCTATTCGGTGCACCACGTTCAGCTTTCAACAAAAAATTGCAATGCAAGCTCAAAGGCAAAAACACAGTCAGCAGAGACAAAGCAAACATAAGAAGCACACTCACAAATGGAAGAGGTTTTGAAAATTTTATATCAGGATTTTTAAGTAACTAATTGATATGCTAATGTCTCTAATGGAAAAGTGGACAACATACAAGAATAGATGGGTAATGTAAGCAGAGAGATGAAAACTCTAAGAATCAAAAGGAAATGCTAGAAATCAAAAACATTGTTAACAGAAATGAAGAATGCCTTTGATGAGCTCATCAGTAAGCTATATATAGCTGAGGAAAGAATCAGTGAACTCGAAGCATGTCATCGTAGACTTTCCAAACTGAAATACAAATAGATAAAAAGGAAAACATAGAACATAATATCCAAGAACAGTGGGGTATTTTCAAAAGATGTGACATACACATAAATAGAATATTAAAAGGAGAAGAAAGAAAGGAGCAGAAGAAATATTTGAAGTAATAATGGCTAAGAACTTTCCCAAATTAATGACATTCCAAAGAATAGATCCAGGAATCTCAAAGAATATCAAGTAGGATAAATACCAAAAAACCTACACTTAGGCATATCATATTCAAACTGCAGAAAACCAAAGACAAGGAGAAAATCTTGAAATAAAGCAAAGAACAAAATTATCTATAGAGGAAAAAGATAAGTATAACAGCATGCTTTTCATCAGAGACTGTGCAAGCAAGAAGAGAATGGAAGGAAATATTTGAAGTGTTCAAAGGAAAAAACCCACCAACCTTGAATTCTACATCCAGAACTCTTCAAAAATGAAAGAAAAGTAAAGACTTTCTCAAACAAACAAAAAGAGAGTATTCATTACCAGCACACCTGCCCTGCACAAAATGTTAAAATATGTTCTTTAGAGAGAAGGGAGATGCCATAGGTCAGAAACTTAGATCTACATTAAGAAAAGAAATTGGAGAAGGAAAGAAGGTAAAATAAAATCATTTATTTTATTCTTAATCCATCTAATAGATAAATGTTTGCTCAAAGTAATAATAACAACAATGTATTGTGTGATTGATTATAACATATGACAAACTGGAGATAAAGACAGCAATTTTATATGGGAATACTCTGCTGTAAGGCACCCGCAGTGCTCACGAAGTGGTACAGTGTAATTTGAAAATAAAATTAGATTAGTTATAAAGGTATATTGCAAACTTTATGGAAACCACTAATTTTTTTTGAAAGAAGTATAACTGACAAGCCAAGAGAATATACAGTCATATAGGGTGCTAAATTAAAGCCAGAGAAGGCAGAAAATAGAAGAGAAAGAAGAACAGTGAATAGAAAACAGTTACAAACATGGTAACTATGAATCCAACTATGTCAATAACCACTTCACATGTGAGTGGTCTCAATAAACTAATAAAGACAGGTTGTTAGAGCAGATTTTTAAAAAAGATCCTACTACGGGTTGTTTACAAGAAACCCTTTTTAAACCTAAAGACACAAGTGAAAAGTAAAGAGGTGGGGAAATATGTATCACACTAACAGTGACAAGAAGAAAGTTGGCCAGTCGAATTAATTTCAGACAATGTGGACTTCAGAACAAGGAAAAAGAGACATTGAATAATGATATAAAGGTCAATTGTCTAAGAAGACAACACTCCTTAATTTGTATGCACCTAGCAAGAGAGAATCGAGATGCCAGAGAGGATTTTGCCTCTATTTAGGCAAAACCTGACAGACCTTCAAGGAAAAACAGACAAGTCCTTGATTATAGCTGGAGAAGACAACATTCCTCTTCATTAATTGACATATCAAGCAGACAGAAAATCAGCAAGGATACAGCTGAGGTGAAATGCACCATAACAACTTGACCTAATTGACATTTATAGAATTCTGCATCCAGCAATATCACAGCACACACTCTTCTCAAGCTCACATGGAGCACGCATCAAGATAGACCCCTTTCTAGGCCAGAAACACAACTAATTTAAAAGAATAGAAATAGTACAAAGTATGTTCTTTGATCACGTGGGCATTAAATTTGAAATCGATACAAATAGTTGGAAAATCCCAAAACATGTGGGTATTGAACAACACATTTCCAAATAACACAATGGAAAAAGAAGTCTCAAGAGAAAGGTTTAAAATTTTGAACTAAATGAAATTTAAAATACAACTTATCAGAATGTGTGAGACACAGCGAGAGCATTGCTTACAGGGAAATTTATAGCATTAAATACATATATTAAAAAAGACAAAAATTCTAAAATCAATCATCTAAACTTCCATTTTAGAGAATTACAGAAAGCAGAATAATTTATGCCTAGAGCATGTATAAAAAAGAACTAATAAAAATTAGAGCAGAAAGCTGTCATGTAAAAGATCAATGTAGAAAATCCCAAAGAATTGGGAAAACACCTTCCTGGAATTAATATGCAATTATAGCAAAGTTGCAGGATACAAGATTGATAGGCAAACATAAATTGCTTTCCTATACACCAGCACTGTACAATTGGAACTTGAAATTTAAAACAACAGCATTTATAGTAGCATTCCCCCCAAAATACTTAGGTATAAATCTAACAAAATATGTACAAGATCTATATGAAGAATATTACAAAATTCTCCTAAAAGAAGTCAAAGGAGATCTAAATAAATAGAAATTCCATGTTCATAGATATGAAGATTCAACACTGTTAAGATTCTTCTCAACTTGCTCTACAGATTCACATCATCCTAAATCAAACTACTGGCTAGTTACTTTGCGGACATCGACAAACTGAGTGTAAAGTTTATAATGAAAGGGGAAGTACCCAGAATAGCCAACACCACCTTGAAGAAGAGCAAAGTTAGATGACTGGCACTATTAACTTCAAAAGTTGCTATAGGGCTTCCCTGGTGGCGCAGTGGTTGAGAGTCCGCCTGCCGATGCGGGGGGCACGGGTTTGTGCCCCGGTCCGGGAGGATCCCACGTGCCGCAGGGCGGCTGGGCCCGTGGGCCATGGCCACTGAGCCTGCGTGTCCGGAGCCTGTGCTCCGTGGCGGGAGAGGCCACGGCAGTGAGAGGCCCGCGTACCGCAAAAAAAAAAAAAAAAGTTGCTATAAAATTATGGTAATCAAGACAGTGCAATATTGGTGAAAGAATAGATAAATAGATCAGTGGACCAGAATAGGGAGCCCAGAAACAGACCCACATAAATATAGCTGATCTCTGACCAAGGAGCAAAGCAATTCAATAGTGAAAGGACAGTCTTTCCAACAAATGGTGCTGGGACTATTGGATTCATTTGAAAAAAATTAATCTAAACACAATGCATACAACTTTCACAAAATTTAACTGAAGTGTCACGTCTGCCTAAGGAGACATGACATTTCACTGTACAGAGGGTTTCTGGATGAGATCCTGGAACAGAAAAAGACATTAAGTTAAAACTAAGGAAATCTGAATAAAGGAATTTACTTAATCATAATGTATCAATATTGGTTTCTTGGTTGTAACAAATGTACCGCATTAATGTGAGATAATGACAGGGAAGCAGTGTGCAGGGCGTATGGGAACTGTGTACTATGTTCTCGATTTTTGTCTCCATCTAAAACTATTCAAAACATAAAGTCTATTTAAAGACAATGGAAGGATGGTTTTGTAAAAAAAAAAAAAAAAGCATAAATAAAAATGAAAAACAAAGGAAAAGAAAACTGAGAAGAAAAAAGAACAATGCCTTACTGAGTCTGGCTGAGGATAATAAACAAGAGGACTACATAACACCTTTCTTCGAAAAGGAAGCAGAAAACTTCAGAAGCTAATTAAAAATGTCAGGTTTTGGTAACAATTTTTGATTTCAGAGAAAAAAGATGACTCTGAAATGCAGTCTAATCCAATGCAATCCAGTGGCTGTAAAGCACTTAAAATATTTAATAAAAATTGCAAGCTGTTTCGATCAAGCCAGTATATATCGCCTCTTCCTAAAAAGATTAATTTGTTTATGGTATTTTTCAGTTCAAAACTGTAATTTCAATGCACTAAAAGCCCAGAGTGTAGGTAAAATCTAGAGGCAGCTCAATCAGTTCTTGCAAATAGTGGATAAATAGGTAAAACTAAATTATAATGGACCCAACCTGCAAGTTGTCACAGCTGGTATGGTGTTCCTTGGGCTGCCTCAGCGTTCAAACCTGGAATCAGCATTTATGTAGCTATAAATTAAGCTCACAGAATGAGTTTTGAAACTTTGTACTTTATCTGACATCATTAAACCAACTTTTTCTGAACGTAATTTTTCCAAGTTAGAAGATACTAAGAACAACGCAAAAAAATTACTTTTTCTTGGGGCTTTATTTAACGTGGGGAAGCAAAGATTTTCTTACATTTTAGTAAACACAGGCACTTACTGTCTTAAAAATACTCCCAATTAAAACTATTTGACTTGTGAACAGTTGGCCACAATAAAACTTAAGTGACAAGAGAAGACTTGCCTTGCATGCTCAAAGGATGTTATATGTCTAAGGACATCCTACTTACTGGGAGCCAGAAACCAATGGGGAAAGAAAATGACAAATTAGTTAAAGGCCTTCAGAAAAAGGTATTCTGCAATTCATAGAAACCTACAAATAACACATTTAGTACATTTGAAAAACTTAACACTTTAAACTCTTAAACACATATTTGGGCTATATGGGCAGAGAGATGGTCTTGAAGCACAACCTGGTTGTGTAGTTCATCACTTAGGGCTCTTTGTGCTGCACTGTGTGTCCAGCCATGGATGTAGGAGCTGGAGAAATGGTGGTTGTCTGTGCTCCTAACGCACTTAAATCAGTAGGGATCGGGGTTAAAAGTGGACCCTGAGATGGACCAGTAAGACACACACGTCCTAACTTAAAGGCACTTGTTTTACTGAAAAGTCAAGTTATATTTAAGAGTTTATCTTAGGCAGAAATTGAAATCAAGGTTCAGAGTTGTTTTCCAGATTCTTCCTTTCCTTCCCAGCTCCCAAACACCAGTATACTTTTTTACTTATCTGGCAAAGTATTTATTGAGCCCCTCTAGCAGTAGTCCACATAGCAAGAAATGGTACCCGTTTCAAAGCTCAGTGTCTGATGCGCTGTGGCAGAGATCCAAAATACTAGTGCTTAAAATCAAATTTAGAAAAAGTGGTTAAGATGGCAAGTTTTATGTTGTGGGTATTCTACTACAACTAAAAAAACCAAATTTAGATGTTTAAAAGTGCAATGTGGGTTAGTACAAAGAAGTAGAGAAGATTTTTATGTTTAACACATATCCATTATGGGCCTTATAAAGTGCATTATTTTGTGTCAGTCTCTCTACCTCTCTGGGCCTCTGTTTCTTTCTCGTAAGATAATTGCTAAAATGTCTAATAGCTATTGTTCTTTGCTTCCTAGAAAACATATTTTCCCAAGACAACGTAGGCCATGTGTTTTTGAGAGAACAGGCAATTTTTATGTATATTCAGTTTTTAACAACTTGAAATTTTGTTATTAGATATTGATATTCTTAAAGGACTTTCCTTATACAAAGTTAGAACTTTTGTAAATTTTGAAGACTATCGCCCACAAAAAACCACAGCCGGATGGTGCTGCCTAGCAGCCAGCAGTTCAGTTTAAATACAGTTACCATATTTGTATATCAAATTGAAGTTGCTCAATTAGTCAAAATTTAGTTGCATTTTTCTTTAATATCATTATCAACAAAAATAAGTAAAGCAGACATTAAGAGTGCCAGTGCTAGTGGGAAACCCAGATTGCCTCAGCAGTATAACTGAAGCAAGTGTAGACATCTTTAGGAGCACCAAAAAGAAAACATATTCATTCATCATTGGATACTTACTGGAATTAAGGCAGTTGCTCAGTATTCCACTGAAGGAAAATAATTAATGTCTGTACAAGAAAATGTACAAATCTGTCACTGAATATCGTATCTAAAAAGCAAGATGCTAAAGTAGGGATTTTTCTACTATCTTTCAGTTCTCTGGGAATAGAAACTGTTTTTAACTTTCAAGCCTATAGTTCAAATTTCTCACATCTGATTCCAGATAAATTTTAGAAATGTATTATTCAACAAAACACAGCACTGACTGAGTTGACAAACACAATAATATTTCTCAGAATAGAAGACATATACAATATGATGGAGTTTTATACTTTGACCTCTCACCGTTATAATTATCCACTTACCAGTTAAAGATGCATTTATCCCACAGAGTACATGTGCGCATAGTAGCTTGTTCATGCATTAGTTACTAAAAATCGTCCTAGTCTAATAAAAACTTTCAAACTAATAGAATAGGGGAAAAAAGATAAATATATGCAGTCAGTGCCAATAAATGCCTGCCAATACAACTGTGAGCATAAAGGAGAATGAGAAGAATGATGCTACTGAATTGAAGGCGGGGGAGTTATCTGGGGAAATGTATCTGCAAGTCTTAGTGGAGCAGAAGGGTGCAGGGCAGTGGCGGATTAGGGCGAGACCTGGAGATTTAGAGGGGATGGCCAACCTCAAACTTAATCAGAGTGGGATGCTCAGTTGGGGCAGAGCAAGACCTCCATGGATTGGTGCTGCAATGTTGAAGACCACTGATGAACAAAATCACACAGGACGAGGAAGAGGACAGATAAAGAGAGGTAGGAAGCTGGAGGTGACGTCACATTTCGTTCTAATCTCTGTCACAGACACCTTGAATTCTGTACCTCCATACCTCTGCTCTGTGCACACTTCTCCCACCTTCTGCACGGGCTCTGTCCCAGTAGCCTTCGAAATGGTCTCCCCTCCAGAAACTTTCTCTTCCTTCAATCCGTTTTGCAGGGCTACACATTTAATCTTCCAAAAGCATAATGCCCATAGTGCCAGTTTTCTCTGAACTGACCGTCAGTGGCTTCCTAAAACAGACTCTACGTCCCGTGAACCTGAAAGCTTTACTCAACTGCTTGAGTGCTTCTCCATTCGTGTCCCGGTGTTTTAGGTTCAGCTTTATATTCCTAGAAGCCTCTGTGGAAATCCACTGCTTTACCCTGCTATTCTTCCCACTTGGAATAATAATGCTTAATATTGAGCGTTGACACTGAGAATATATTTATTCATTCATTTCTGGTGTAGTTGCTTATCAAAGTACAACTGATTTTTCCTTGCAATCCATCAGAAGTATACTTCTGCTCTGACGCCCTCTCACTCTATCTGTAAATAATCCTTTTGATAACACTGAGTTTGCTCTGCTTATCCTCCCCTGGTCACACACCAGGTGATACTGGAGGTTCCATAAGGACAGAGACGACGCCTTGCTCAAACCTGCATCACCCCACAACGCCTAGCATGATACTTGGCTAAAATATCTGTTCACTGAAGTCATGAAATAAATGAATCTCTTTCCAGGAGTAAGATTTTCATAGAGGGAATGGCACTGACAGACTGAGAGATTGAAAGAACAAGTGATAAAGAAACACCCTGTCGAAATGGAGAAGGATAACATCAAAAACAAAATTTCATGTGCAGCCAGCTCTACTTTGAAAATGTATTTTGTCTTTCAACAACTGAGATCAAAATGTTAAACATTAGGTTGATTGTTAACCGTTTTAGTCTATTTTATCTTGCTCTCTTAATTTAGTTTTCAAATGTGTGAATAATATGTTGGTCAAATCACTAACAATACTTTGATTTTTACTTTTGTCTTTAAGAATGTTTTCTATCAGGAAATAGAAAAGATTTTTAGGACATTATAAAGTAGCAACGTGGATTCCAACTACGAAAACTTTCTTGCTCTGTTGGTCTTGTTGGTGAACTTGATTTAAGAGCAAAGAGTTTTAAAAAATCAGGGAACTCACCCCAAGAGCAGGACCATATCCAGATGAATATATCCATCTTGGTTCCTTCACACACTTTTAAAAGAGTCACATGCAAAATGTGGTTTGGAAAGAAAAAGGGTGTCAGTGTACATCCCAGGGAAAAAATCTCTGCAGTCTTACTTGTCCTCGCTCAACTATTTTCTTGTTTATTTATTGTCCAAATTTATAAAAATTGACTTTGTATATTTATATATACATATATATGTATATATTTATATACAAAATATATACATATATTTTTAAATGACTTTGTATATTTATAAATTTATACAAATTTATAAAATTCTGAGAAACCACATGTTTTAAAGTCTGATTATAGAGTAACATATCATTATGGAAAATACGTAAACCAAAGTGGAATGTTTTGCAGATTCTAAGATTATACTTCACTTTATCCGTGTACTTAACTGTGTCTTGTATCACGATGATTCTGCACGTTTTAACTCATCTGTTTGTCCATCATTCATTCAACAAACATAGAAAGGATCTTTTAAGAAACGTTTGTTCCTCCCATACATTTGGGGTGTGCTTTGCATAAAGTCGCACGTCAACCCAGGCTGCTCAGGGGCAGCGCAAACGCGTCAGCCTCTCTAAGAGCTACGTACAAGACAGCTGCCATTGATGAGACTGGACAAGGAGAACATTGTACAATTTCTGTGTGCTCTTCTGCTCCGCCAGCATTTTGTAGAATTCACACCACACGGATTCCCCTCAAGAGAGGCTGGTGAGGTGATGAAGGGGATGGAGTGGGAGAGATGGGGTCCGTGTAGGAGGCTCCCTACGAGTGGACCCTGGCGAGCCAGATGTGGAAAAAAGGGGAATTCATTGATGGGAAATGGAAGGCCACGAGCCAGGGGACAAAGGGAAGGAAGACGGAGCAGACGGGGGAGGGAGGGAGAAGGTCTCAGCAGCTGCTTGGGACTCTGCGTGCGGGCCCTGCTCTAGTCTCTACAGGTCCTGGCCATGGCACATCCTTGCAGGTCAACTTGGTTGGATCCTCAGGGTGAGGGCGGACGTTCCTTACTGAGCACTAGAAGTGTCTTCTCATGTGTCATTATCCACATGTATTACCAGCATTTTGGAGGTGAGTTGCTTCTCTGAGTTGGCAGACAGACGCAAGCGAATACAGTTTTAGACAATGCTGCGTTTCCGGAAGAGTGAGGATAACCTGGAGGCTCGATTTGTAAACGAGCTCATCGGAGCTGGACCAAGTTTTGTTAAGTTCTCATATACCATTAGGTCGGAAACTATTTCAGTGTTTTCCATGTGTACTATATATTTTCCTATAAGGTTTATGGAACTCTCTTAAGGGTGATGCTGAATAAATATTTCTTTATAAGTGTCTGTGTATTTTTTTTAACTCCTTTCCCTCTTAAATGTGTTAAAAACACAAGCTGTTATCCCATTTAGTCCTTAAAAATACCCCTAAATCCCTGTGCCTTACTTTCTTAGTATAAAAAGGGGGTAACAGTACCTGATCCACGGAATTCTTATGGAGATTGTTAAATAAGTTAGTATCTGCAAAAACACTTAGAAAAATGCCTTAATATATAAAAGCACTCAATAAATTTTGTTTTATTATAAACAAAATTATTATTATTATTATTATTATTTTTTTTTGCGGTACGCGGGCCTCTCACTGTTGTGGCCTTTCCCGTTGTGGAGCACAGGCTCCGGACGCGCAGGCTCAGCGGCCATGGCTCACGGGCCCAGCCGCTCCGCGGCATGTGGGATCTTCCCGGACCGGGGCACGAACCCGTGTCCCCTGCATCGGCAGGCAAACTCTCAACCACTGCGCCACCAGGGAAGCCCCCAAAATTAAATTTTTAATTTTATTTTTCATTTCTCTTTATTTTGAATTTTATTACATTTTCTAAGTACACTGGAGTATGAAATACACTGGCATGTGTATTATAAGGGGGACCGTTTTTCAGGCGTTAAGTAAGAAAATCTGCAAAGAACTATAGTAAATATGAGTGGCACTTGAGTAAGAGGCTGTGGACCCAGGCAGACCTGAGGCCGAACCGTGGGGATGCTGGGAGAACTCAGATGCATTTATTCTCGCTCTCCCGCCAGACCCTCCCAGGCTGCTTCAGAGAAAATGCTTGGACAAGTGTATCTCTTTTATTTGTTTATTCTAAAAAGTACAGTTTTCTTCTACAAGGGGTTTCTTAAACTGAAAACTATAATATAAAAATTTGTCCATTGCTGATCCAATCTACTGCCCTTGGTTTCACTGTTAGGAGAGTGAGGTTAAGCAGTGGATTTCATCCACTGAGCTCCTGAGCTGGAATCTACCTGCTGCTCCGCGACATCCTTGATCCAGGATGGAGAGACCACTCTTCCTTCAGCCCGTCTCACACTGACTGCACGACTGCACTGCACCATTAATTCAACTATTCCGCAAAATCTCCTGGGAAACACAGAGCTCCCGTTCCTTGGCAGTGGGAAAACCCTTTTCTCCATGCTTCAGGGGAGGTTTCTCTTACGTATTTAAACCCCTGTTGGCAGACTGGATCTATGCATTGGTGGATTAAAACCGAAGGATGTTAGTCAAGGTCCAACAATGTGAAATCAATGTGCAGGGATCAGGAAAAGGTGAATTCTTTCTCTCGGGAGGTTCACACTGGCTGTTTAGACAGCTTTGAACTCACTGCAGCTGTGGCTGTGACCGTGGTCATCCAGCCTTTCTTTCCACGGTATCTCCTGAGATGTTGTCATCCTGAGTTGTCAAGAATTTTGGCTTCTCTCTCCTGTTATCTTCAAAGGCATTTTCGCTAAGAATTTCCACCCCAAATTTTGTAATCCTTGTAAACATCTCATTTATTTCTTCCCTTCGATTTGGTAACTTGGAATATACTTATGTCAGTAACAATCTCACAAAATATCAAGGGGGAAATGGGAGATTGTTTACCATCCCGACTCTGTGTGCTGGGGCACGGTTCCTTCCCTAGGACGTAACCACGACTAATTCAACGCTCTGATGAGAGCTGTCATCGTAGATGTACTTCCGAAGGATCATGGCCTTTCAAACTATAAAACTGGCTTGGCTGAGAGATGTACAGATGCACTGTTACTCGTGTCTGCTTGGGACCTGAACTGGACCAGCCACTCACTCCCTGTGACTGAAGGTCACCAGGCAGGGTCTAACACCTGATACTTCTTACTTAGAAGTTTCAGTTCTCTTTTTGGTCCAAAAATATCAGAGGTTCAAGGCAGAAGTTTGATAGAGGTTTGAAAAGCAAACCAGAAGATAAACATTGCCAGCAACAGAGGAAAGTATGGAAGGATTTGCCTGTAGCGCTATTTGGTTTGACTTCAAAGGTGGAAGAGTCTTATTTTTCTCTCACATTAAGGGGTCATCATCTCCCTCCCCTATTCAGCCTCTGTCCCTCACTTATAATAACAACGTCTTAGTGAGACTTTGTCTGTTAGGCTTGTTATATGTTGCTTTTTAATCTACGTTTGTTTCTGATAATGTTATAATAAATAAATGAGAGAGACAAATATAATTCAAAAGGTTTTTAAAAGTCTCTTCCCCCACCACGTTACTCTCCAGTGTGCAAAAAAACACCCAGTTAAAGGTCATTTTTAATACATGTGCTAACAATCTATTTTATAAAACAAGAACATACCATATCTATTTTTCTGCAAAAACTTTTTAAATGCAACAACCTATCTTTGACGTCTTTCCAGGTGGGCTTAAATGAAATAAATTGGAGACCAGGTATGCAAATTCCCCATGGAGACAAAACGGGTTAAGCCACATAACAGATACTTCAGCTAGTTTATTTTATAAACTAACTTGGTTTGTGCGAGCAAAACTTAGGTTGTTTCTTGTAAATGCCTCTGATAAGCATAAATGAAACTTATCTTTCTTACAGTCATCCTGTTAAAGTAGTTTTTTTAGCCAAAATAACAAAGTAAAACTACACCAAGAATCATGTATGCCCTCTTTTAAAATATTAGCTGGATTTCAAAGATAGAAATAGAAATAGCTGGACCTCCAGAAAGAAATGTCTGCATTGCTACCTGCCCAGGTACGTATTTTCTCTTTAACTCAGGTCTTGTTTTGCTTTTTCTTCTCTCTTGCCTTGACTCTGGCTAATATAATAATTACTTGTCTAATATAATCTCCAGGGAGAAGGTAAAGAGGAAAAGTACTGATTGTCAACATCCCCAAAGCAGGCTGCTCTATCAAAATGGAGGTCCTCAATGTCTGGGACATCAGAAATCTTCTGCACAGATAATAAAGACGGAAAGGTGCAGCCCTGCTCTCCTTCTGGCCGAGAGACCTGGCACGAATCCCTCGGCATCTCTGGGAAACTCTGCGGCTTGAGGAAGGATCCCTTACCCGGTCCTTCTTGCGCACGCAGACCCCATGCCGGCAGACAAGTCCCTTGAACAGATTGTGCCGGTCTGGTGCCCGGTAATTGCCTTTCGATTGCTGTTCCTCCTGATGCCCTGCTTTCTGCGGGAAGGCGGGGTGCACGCGCTCCAGCTCTGGGCCCGACAGCACAGCCCCAGGGCGTGGGTCTCCAGCAAGCTCAAGGGAAAGGGTCCCTTAAATTAAGTCTTTTTTTAATCACAGTAATTAAGCATTTTTATTATTTATTGATTGATTTTTACAAGGCTCATACATGGTTAAACCTTTACTTAGAATTTTACCACAGTGGTCTTTCTAGTACATGAAATTGGGTTCAAGACAATTAAATGAAGTCTTATGCAGAGTGACGCTGATTATTTCGCAACGAAAACGGATGTTCTCAGTTTAACCGCATGCCAATTCTGGGTCACCTGCAATATTTATTAGTTGTTGACGTCCTCTTTGGTGGCGATTTCACGCTCAACTGGGCTTTTAGATATTTTTTAAGCTTCGTGTTGTTTTTTTGTTGAGCTCACCGCTATGCACACTGACCCGGGATAACCGAGGGGCGCTCGGGGGACCCCCTCCTGGCCTCAGCCCTGAGACCCTGTCCTCTGCAGGGTGAACAGACCGCTGGCCGCCGGGAGCGGTGGGACGCAGCTGGGAGGCCAGCTTCCACTGGCGATGCGCAGTTCACTCTCTGCGCCGCCTTTAATGCTCCCTCCGCCTCCAAGTGCGAGCAAAGAGTACTGGATACTGAGGACCCAGAGTCTCTAATTTGCTACCAAATGCGGAAAACATGAAAAAAGACCGTTTTTAAAAAGAATGTGATTTTCCCCCTTCCTAATACTCAAGGGAGTTATGAACGGTAGGAATTAATGTTTCAGGGACATGTCTTACATGATGGACTACTGAATCTCGGGGCATCCAGAGAGAGAAGCACAGACGCGGGCTCCCGGGGAGGACGCGCAGGTGACAAGGAGCTGCCGCGGGTCCATTTGTCTCTGTCACTTCCCCTGAGCTTCTGTTTAACCCTGGGGAACGTCGAGTTAATTAAAACACTGTACCAACATCTTTGGCCTTTAAATATGCATGGATTGGAAGCCGAACAGGTGCATGTATCATTACTCTGAGTAATTTTAAAACATACATGCATACATATTTTCTATGTATTAAATTTTCTATTTTTGTGAACTATATGGGTAAAAACCAAGAAAGATGAGTTTAAGATCTTGACTATATTATGAAGATCGCTGCTTCATAGCCCACTCTGGTAAATTTGTCTGACTCTACTGATAATTACGACATGGACCAGACATTCTTCTTAACGTTTATTCACTTAATGTTACCAAAGCCATTCTTTTAAACTACGGGGATACTACCTTTATTTTATTTTTTAATTTACTCATTTAGATGTTTGTTTTGTATTCCTGAATAACTATGATTTTTCCATACTTTTAATTTACTTTATGTAGGATAAATCAAGGCCTATGTAATGATGGCTGTTGATTTAAAATAAAAGTTTGTGTGAGTATTTAATCATTTATTTTCATAGAAGTTCAATTGATACAGTTTTAAGAAAATGCAATGCGTGTGTTACCACCACTCTGAAGGGAAAATGGCAACCATTACATTTTACAGACTGTAGGTAGCAATGAAAAGGCATCAGGTGAAGCAGCTTTTCCTCCAGACCTTGGGAATAAGGCGTATACTTCATGGAGAGCAGAGGCAGAGAGCTGACTCTCCTTATCTTACTGTGCCTCGTTTCAGTCTGTGATGATTGGCACCTAATTCAGCAAAATGCATGCACTTCGTGCTAGAATAGGGATTGAGGCTGGATGCAGAATGGGATGCAATCATCCCAATTCTATTTCCTGTGCTGGATTATGCCATGGTCAACCACACAACAAAGCAAGGATGCTGATTCTAGGTGCCCCTGTCTGTCCCTCCCAATCACGTCTGCGCATTGCAGACACACGCTGGCCTTGCACAGGACTCCCTGCTTCCATCTTTTCCTTTCTATGATAGTCAGACTGATTCCTATAAAGGAAAACGACCATGAGCTCGCTTCCTTGGAGAACATCTCCATGGCTTGTCTTCTCTGCTGGACGCAGTCTGCACGTCCTGGGATGGGGTGGGGAGCCATCCCTGAGCTGCCCCGCCTCATCTCTGTTCCCCCCGCCCAAGTCCTCTCTGCCTCCTTAATAAAGTTAGGCAATGACACTTGGATGAAGACATAGAAACGATGGGAGGCATCTAAGCGCCCACGATGAAGGCTGGATGGACACTGAGACTTTCCCATGTTGGCTGTAAGAATACTGCAAACCACCCTCGTTTCTTGCCTGTCACCTTCCCCAGAGACACCACATATGGGAAGAGGCAGGCACATTTTTACACAGCACTATACACGTGTCTATGCATAAATAAAATAGATGATACACAATTTTACACTATGATGCATGATGTCCTTTTAAGATTGTTTTTCTTTTTTGGTTTTTAGATGCAAAGATTTAGATAAATGATCTTCCACAATGAATGGTGTACTGTTGTCGTCAGTCCACAGAAAGCCCTTCTCACTTTAATATTTTGTTCATCTGTTCATCCTTTATCCCCACATGAGCTCTTACTTAAATGCATGTAACATTAGATAGGGTTTTAAATAAGGTAATCAGGGGAGGTCGCTTTGAAAAAGAAAGGTTTGGGTGAAGACCTAACAGAGGTGAGGGCTTTGCTGTGGGATGTCTGGACAAGAGCGTCCTTGTAGAGAACAGACAGTGCAAAGGCCCAGGTGCCTGGAGTCCCAGGAGGAGCTTCTGCACTCATGTCCCATTAGTGTAATGTCACCGGGGAAACGGACCACCTTGATGTTCAAGAGAACTCCAAGAAGACCAAGGGCCTCTCAGGTTATCTCACTTGATGGGGAAGTTGAGATGCTCGCACACGATCTATCCAATCCGACATGCTTACTCTCTGAGCCTTCAGAGACCTTCCTCTGGAGGATGTCAGGGAGCTCCCAGCACTGCCCCACCCCGACCCCGCCATTGATCGTGAGCCACCACCAGGTCCAGGCAACGACCAGCCAACTCAGCCATTCCAAGTCCTGAAATCAGCACTCTAAGTCCCAAATCCTGTGTGAGACTATTTACATCAATAAATAGCAGATCGAAACTTACAATTCCATCCTCCTCGGTCTAACACCTAAGCTCTATTCCCATATGCTCTCCAAATTCCCATGGGATGATTTCTTATGTGCTCAGAATTATTTATTTCTTGGGAGTTTCATAGAAATCAACTAGAAAATCTCCAGAGCCTTGTTCTACTCTGTGGGTCATAGCTAGATTGCTACTTCAATCTCTTCTTTATTTATGGTTCTCTTCTAGTTTTCTACCTTTTCTCAAGCCAATTATAATTTATATTTTCCCAGCAAAGTTTACCATTTCCCCACAGTGTAAAATAAGGGGCTGTGGAAGACTTACGTCAGCAAAAATGACCTGGCGGGCAACTCCGGGTGCCCGAGCCTCCAAAGAACCATCAAAATATCAAGCAGAAACAGAACCAACTTGGTCAGAACTCTGGAAAGTGGTCAAAGGTTTACAGCAGCCAGTTGAATCCTGAATTACAAAGAGTCCACCGAAAGTGGAAGGAAAGATCTGTGGTGTGTTAACTGCTTTGTCCCACCCCCTCCTGACTCACAGCCATCCCGAAGCTGGCAGCCCACATTCCCAGTGCAGGACCCTGACACCCTGCTCTGGAGAAAACACGGCAGATCAGATGCACAAATAACTGTGTGTGTCTGTGTTATCTTGTTTGGGGACTACCAGATCTCCCTCAGGGTAGAAAAGCATATGGGACATTCCTCAAAACACTGGAGGTTAACTGGACAGCCCACAACAAACCTGGGCAAGGTTTTTAAATATTTAGATATTAAACAACATAATCTTAACCAAAGGATTCAAGACAAAACCGCAAGAGAAGTTAGAAAGAAACTTAGAGACAAACGAAAATAAGAACTCAATGTACCCAAACTTATGGGGTGCAGCCTAAATGCCACTGAATTGTGCGCTTTAAAATGATTAATTTTAGGCTTTGTCAATTTCATCGCAATTAAAATATGTTTAAATATATGGGTATAAAATTGTACATGTTATAATGTTTACAGATTTAAATTCTGACAGATACATACATATATCTAATACATTTGGCTCAATAGTAAATAGTAAAAATCTCTAGTATTTGTAGGCTTCTTCCTCAAGGATTTATTTTCTTCTTTCTGATGTTCATCCTCTAATACCTATTTTGGAAAAGGTAGATAGTTGATAGAGTTTTTGCTCTATGCGTGCAAAAATATTGTCATTTTTACTCCTACCCTTTAAATAGGGCTTGAATGTCTCAGTTTAAAATTCTATGTTGAAGGTTGTTTTCCCGTAGAATACGGAAGATACTACCCCATTGTCTCCTAGTACTTAGTGTGGCCGAGAAGTTTAATGGCCACCAGTTTCTCCTTGCTTTTTAAATAACCTATTCCTTCCTTCTGGGAAACTTTAAGATTTTCACTTTGCCACTGATTCCCTGTGTTTGTGTGAGAGGTGAGGCTGGCTTGCTGGCGTTATAAATTCAACTCAGCACTTAACTGGCCTTTTCAGTTTGAAAATTCATCTCTTCCATGATTTCAAATATTCTTTTATTGCTTCTTGAAATATATATTTTTCACATTCTCTCCCACTGACACTGCCTTTAATTAGATGTTGGATATTCTGGTTTTATTCTATGTCTCTCTTTTATGATTTCTCTCACTTTATCCACTTGTATGACATTCTGAGAAAATCCTCTGGCTTAATTCTTTCCACTCCACAGCATGTGGGATCTTCCCGGACCGGGACACGAACCCGTGTACCCTGCATCGGCAGGCGGACTCTCAACCACTGTGCCACCAGGGAAGCCCTCTTGCTTAATTCTTTAGCTTACTGAATCTCTTTTCTTCAGTGTCCATTTTCCTTTGATACATTTTTATTGATACCATCCTTTGGCTTTTAGGAAAGTATTATTTTAAAGCTCTATTTTACTGCACTATGAACTTTGTTTCTTCAGGTGTAAGTTCTCCAGTTTGTTGAACCTGTCTCACGTTCGTGGTAGGTGTTGAATTAGGATGTACCTGCTGCGTCTGTTTACTGTAGCCCACTGGCAGGGAGGCAGTGTGTGCTGCTGTGACTTGTCCAGCCTTTTCTCAGTAAGAAGATGGACGCTCTCGATGAGCCATCTGTCAGGTACCACGGTGGCTGGTCACCTGTGTGCCCTCCAAGCTCCTTCCAGCCGTAACCAGCCCTGAGGGGCACTGCGTGTGTCTTTGTGACCCACCGAGTCCCAGGTAGAGGCAGACCTCTGTCACTGCAGGCTGGCTGGAGCCGTGAGAAGGGGGTTGAGAGAGCATGTACGGTCGTTGAGAGAGCGTGTACGGTCTGACCACTTTTGACGCAGTATCGCTAGGAAGGCCTCTGCAGGTTCCTGCTGGGTTCCCTTCCACTTCTGCTCTCTCTGCCCTGTCTTACCCACAATTTCAGTTTTAGACTGTTTCTGTTTAGTTTACAACATACAGAGATTCCTCACAGCCTCTGGTTTCCCTTATGTGTTACAGTGGGATTGCAAATTTTAACATTATTTTCTGTGTTACCTAGCAATTCGCACCGAGATTAACGCACCGTCTTGAAAAAGCAGCTTGGCCTTTCTTTCTGAAACACTGCCTAACTACATAATGAGCCCACTTCCACCACCCTCAGAACAGCACAGCATACTCTCTGTGACCTCCAAGGTACCCTTGTCAATCTTACGTGGCTCTTACCCAACTTTCTGCCTCTGTTTCCTTCATGGTCCCCTCCTGCAGTCTCCCCATCACACAGAGGCAGCCTTGCACTGCGCAGCCTCTGTCTCTTCCTTGATCACTGGGTTTCAGCCAGGCTGGCCTTTGCCGTTTCTCCAGCATGGCAAGCAAGCCTCTGCCTCAAGGGGCCCCCATGTATAGCTCCCCTGCCTGAAAGGCTCTTTCCGCAATTCTTGATTCACATGCAGCCTTCTCAGTGAGGGCTGTCCAATTACCCTGGTTACAGCTGCGATCCTGTCCAGCCGTCCTGATTCTCCTTCCCTGAATTATCAGCGGCAATCTCATTTTCATCCATTCCTTGGTTAATTTATTCTTCTCACAACCTGTGTTGGAATCAGGGGCTAAAGAGAAACCAAATCTACTTATCCTCAATACAGCTATTAAAAAGTGGTCAGTAGGGCTTCCCTGGTGGCGCAGTGGTTGAGAGTCCGCCTGCTGATGCAGGGGACGCGGGTTCGTGCCCCGGTCCGGGAAGATCCCACATGCCGCGGAGCGGCTGCGCCCGTGAGCCATGGCCGCTGGGCCTGTGCGTCCGGAGCCTGTGCTCCGCAACGGGAGAGGCCACAACAGCGAGAGGCCCGTGTACCGCAAAAAAAAAAAAAAGGGGTCAGTAAAAGAAAGATTAGAAGCTGTAGGTTAAATTTGGGTTTCAGAATTATCAATGGAATGATAAAAGTCATCAAATCGTCAAGAAGCTATGTCCCTCCACTGTAGAGTGAGTCAAATGTTGCTTTTCAGTTTATAATCCCAGGTGTACCAAAAATTGTCTCATAGGACTGATACTTTCAGAATTCATTCATTCCAAAAAAAAAAGCCAAACTCCCTGTCTTCTCCTTCCCAATCATCCCCTCCTTGTTACCAGTTCCAGACACAGGCAAACTAGCACAGGCCACCAGGAAAACCCAGTTCTAAGGACCTGAAGAGGAAGCAGGCTGGCTCTCTCAGGAGCTGGTCAGTTCCCCATGAGGAGCAGTTCAAAGGCTGGATGAATAATTATTCCAACCAACCACTCCAGATGATTCAATTGCAAAATAACTTAAAATTGTGAAAAGAAAGTGGTTAGTGAGAAGATGTTTAAATAACAATTTACCCAAAAAGGAGTACTGTCCCTTGTTGGGTTTTAATTCTTGTTGATCTGGTGCATCATAATCGTTTATTTCTGTGACAATCATTTGAGACTTGAGGCATAAATACTGCCCGTGGGATGATGCATTTTTATTCATTTCTCTAAACATCTTATTCCTACCTTTTAATATCATTAAAATTTTTCAAATATAGGTGTCTTATTTTGGAAGTTTATAAAACAAATGTTGGAACAAAATAATTGCCCCAAAAAAGTAAATAGTGGAAAATATCTAAATGTCATTAAATGTGAAATTAGTTGGGACAAATAACAATTCAGTGCTAGAAGATTAGTAGGAGAAAAAACCTTTAATAATGTGATATTTATTAGAACAACTTACATACAAATTGGAGCAACTAAGTGTCTAGCAATAGGATTGCAGCTGGAAAAGATGGATTGATGTCATATCCCACTCAGAACCCCCGGACAGAGTGCAGCTGTACTTAGGACGAATCCAAAAGGTTTCTAATTGCCTATAAGAGAGTGCAGATCTGTTCCCTGCCTAACTCTCCATCCGTGTGTCCAAACGGCACGCCTCCCGACCCCTGGCTGGCTGGTCCTTTCACACCCTGGGAGCCACTGATAACTCACAGCAGCTCTTGACTACTTGCACATGACGTGTCTTCTGTCTGAAACACTCCCCCTCATTATTTGCCTGCACTTACCCATTACGGCTCTGTTTCCTTCGTGCATGTGATTATCTTATGGAAATCTGCATCTCCCACCAGACTGTGCACTGCAGGAGGGCAGCACTCTTCAGGTTTCACTCACCATCATCCCCTAACAACCAGCATCACTTCCAACACATCGCAGGTGTTCAGCAAACATTTACTGAACGTGCGAACCAGTGAGTAACTGAGTAAGCAAACTAAATCTCCAATTTCCCAACTGAAGGCTTATTTTAAAGTATGCAAAACCTGTCCCATATTAAAGGAAACTATATGTAGAATGGGAATGTGTGCCCCAAGGTCTTAATAATGATTATCACCGAGTGAGATAAGGGATATTTTTTTTCCATTATAACTTTTATATATCCATTTTGGGGAAAACGAACATGTACTGTCTTTGAAGTTAAAAAGAATTATTTTTAACTGAATATAAATCCTACTGTTGGACATCTTTTATTACTAACCCAAACCGTTGGACATTTGAACTATTACTATTGTTTTCCATTAGTAGTAATACATAACAAGAATCAATGACTAAATATTTGAAAATAAATCATTCAGTGGAAAAGTAGAAAAATTCCTGAAGAAGGCAAAAGAGAATAAAGATGCAAGAATGTGTCCAGCCAAGCCAGTGCTGCAAAGTGTGTAGAGCAGTCACATGTTTCAAATATGACCATGGTCCCTGGTCAGTACTGACTTAATCACTTAGCTTTGTGTACTTCCCGTGGCTCAGTTTTCTTACCCAAAAAATTGGAAATTACTAATACCTACCTCATGGTTATTGTGATGAATAAATGATATGTTATATGAAAATATTCTTAGACTATTGCTTAACACAGAAATAATTAGGTTTTGAATCGTGTCCCTCAAAAATTGATGTCCACCCAGAAGCTCAGAATGTGACATTATTTGGAATCGTACAATATTTGTCCTTTGTGACTGGCTTATTTCACTTAGTGCAATGTCATAAGGTTCATCCATGGTGTAGAATATGTCAAAATTTCCTCCTTTTTAAAGCTGAATAATATTCCATTGTATTCATAGACCACACTTTGTTCATCCATTCATCTGTTGATGGACATTTGGGTTGTTTCCACCTCTTGGCCATTGTGAATAATACTGCTTGAACATTTGTGCAGAAGTTTTGTGTGCACATCTGTTTTCATCTGTCTTGGATAGCTATATAAGTGGAAGTGCTGGGTCATATGATAACTCCATTATTAAATTTCCAGAATGTGGCCACACAATTTTACATTCTCACAAGCAGTGTGTGAGGTTTCCAATTTTTCCACATCCTCATTAACTCTTGTCTTGTGTGTCTTTTTTATTTTAGCCATTCGAGTGGGTGAAAATTGGTATCTTATTGTGGTTTTTTTTTTGTTTTGTTTTTGTTTTTTGCGGTACGCGGGCCTCTCCCGTTGCGGAGCACAGGCTCCGGACACGCAGGCTCACGGCCATGGCTCACGGGCCCAGCCGCTCCACGGCATGTGGGATCTTCCCGGGCTGGGGCACGAACCCATGTCCCCTGCATCGGCAGGCGGACTCTCAACCACTGCGCCACCAGGGAAGCCCCCTTATTGTGGTTTTGATTGCATTTCCTTGATGACTGATGACTTTGAGCATCTTTTTTATGTGCTTATGGCCATCCTCTTTGGAGAAATATCTATTCGAATCCTTTGCACATTTTTAAAATGGGGTTTTTAAGCTGTTTACTGTTGAGTTGTAAGACTTCTTTTTAATCTGATTTTTTCATACCTTGATGTTATTTTCTCCAAGGTCAATTCTACTCATGTTTTGTTGAATGTTTTGAAATTTTATCTTTCCTTGTAATTTTTTTCCCTTAGATATATAATTTCTCATTTATATCTTTCTGTGGTCCTATGTTCTATGTCAGGGAGTTGATGTTTTCTTTAATTTTCATGAATGAAAATTGTATAATCTAAAAACTGTTCAGGGAATACAAGTAAAATCTGTCAAAATTCTTACAGTTACTTTACTCATTGTGTTATTTGAAAGGTTCCTAATGTTCTCCCTCAGCTTGGTTCAATTTGTACTTATAAGCAGTGTTTTCTTGAGTTTGTTGTATGAACTTGGCTCTTATCCTAACTTTAGCGTGGAGGAGATATCTTCTCTATATTCTTGTTTCTTTTCTTTTTTTCCAGTGGATTTGGAGGTATGTAGTGAGCAGGTCTGGAAATGCATATTCTGAGTTTCCTCTCTGAACCCTATAGTGCTTTTGGATTGAACAGCAGCTTCAATAGTATGCTACTAACTGAGAGCATTACAGATTTGGCCAAAAGTAAAATAAAGCTGATACTGTCTTTAATACCTGGGTTTTCTACAATCAGGCAAGTCTTCCAGACTGTGTTGTGCCTTCACAGGCATGCAATAGTAAACCCGGGCCAACCAGAGGGTGTGCTTTTTGCTCATGCAGGTCATGATCTCTTAATAAGTGCCCTCAAAATCTACCACTGATTGTAAAACCTCAGAATAAATTACAGTCATCCAAGACAATTGCATAGTGGTTCTATTCTGGAAAATACTAGCTTCATCACCTCTGAAGAAGTGTTAGTTTTCCTTTTGAAAGCTCTGCATTTACTGGAATTAAAGGGTTAACCCATGCCAGAGCGTCAGCTCAGTGAGTGGGAGTAGAGGTTCTTTAATTCTCAGACCAAGTCTTTAACCACTAAACCACACTATCATCCCCTCTAATTACTCTTTTTAGGTAATAGGTGTAAAAATATGCTTTTGAGATGACGAGATAAAATTAGAAGGTAGGTTATTGGGTTGGCCTTCACGTCCATCTTAGCCACTAAGACAAAAATCCACAGCGAACAAATAAGGTCAAAGGGTTTCTTAACAAAATAAAGTTAATGGAGCCTCTAAGTAAATTCATACCACAAAACCGATGAGGCACTCAGGAATTTCCCTGAGACACCCCCCGAAAGTCAGAAGTTTTCTAGTACTTACTGGAAAAAGATACAGTTAAGAAGATGCATTTTTTTCATACAAAGGAAACTTTCTTTCCAAAAATTCTTAGCAATTTTATCTTCAGGGAATATATCTATGCTATTTGATTTTGTTATTTTGAACTTTAAAACTCATATAATAAATTAAGAAGATGTTTTTATTTCTCTGCAATGACCTTAGTCATCAGGATCAAGATTACATGCTAAAAAGGTCTGGAAAAGTTCCAAATGGGAAACATAGACATTCTGCAACGTGATTGTCATTACAAATCTAGGCACAGTCTCAGCAGCCTTCTGCTGTAGAAATGTGTACCTCTTTCCATGATAAAATGAACATTACTCCTAACACCAGACTTGTAAGTTCTAATCACATTATTTAGTTATTAATATAGCTGACCAATCAGGTCAGGCTATATTCAAACCTTGGCTTCAATATTTGTAAAATAGGGCTATGAATTTCTGTGCCATCTGCTTCATGATGATTATGTGAGAATAAAATATTAAGTTCTTTTGTAAAACTTTGAAAATTCTAAGTTCTACTAATCTCTTAAATTTGAAGTAAAATCTCTTAAGTAAAGGAAGAAGAGGGAGAAAAATACTGCTGAATGTTTTGTTGGTTCTCTCTGCAATTTGCTAACTGACATGCTTCTCTGCCCCACTAGAGGGCAGTCTGCTCACCTCCAAATTAGAAATGAAAACATAGAAGATGTGGAAAACTGTGATCACAAAGCACATGTTTATACTTCACCTCATATGATTCTGTTACTTGTAATCCTATCACTTTTCTTATATCTCTTTCCCTTTCATCCTTTATTTCCTTGGGCTTTCATTTTGTAATGATAGCTCTCTATTACATTTGTAGGCACAATGCACACACAGTTGTGAATGTAGGTCTATGGGAAATTAATAATGCATAATTTTAACTTTAACCTAATTCTTGGCTCCAGATTAATATGGTGCCAAATCAAGATAATTAATGTGGGGGTAGGGTGTTATCATTAACAAAGTATCACAAGAGGGAAGGGATATGGGAACATACGTATATGTATAACTGATTCACTTTGTTATAAAGCAGAAACTAACACACCATTGCAAAGCAATTATACTCCAATAAAGATGTAAAAAAAAAAAACCAAAGTATCATGTTACTTTTCAAAAACACAGATGACAAGTTATAAACTTGGGGGTGGGTTGGGAATTGTTCTGAATTATTAAACAGGCAAATTATAGAATTTTTGTGGTTTCAGAATTGTAGTTTTATTACTTTAGAAATCAATCAAGTAAGTTCCAGTAAAGATGAAGGAAGAGAGCCTGGACTTAGCAAGCCCCTCACTCTCCCCTGCCCATCCCTCCCTATGTTCACAACTTTAACAACCATAAAATTGGTCAAAAAGGGAAACAAATGGGACAACCCATGGTTGCATTGTTTAAAGGCCTGGAGATAGTGGAAGGAGAGCCCACACAGAGCCTGCCATTCTCTCTGAGTTCAGGGAGGCCAAGGTGCCTGTGACTTGGAAAACCATAAAGGAGGGAGCTGTGCAGAGAGCTGCAGAGGGGTGACCTCGAGGCTTTGGTTGAGTGCTGACCCGCGTGTGCATGAGAAGAAATGTCCAAAGTCAGAGAAGGAACAACTAGAGAAGACAAGGTAGAAAAACTCCCCTGTTCACACAAAGCTGGGAGCAGTTTCTGTTTCCACTGGAGAGTTCGCCACTGTGATATACAGGACTGTGGGTGGACATGCTTTAGCACTGTGACCAAATCAGCTGTAGATAAAAGTTCTCTGGTCCTGACAAACATAAGCAAGTCTTAACATAATCTAAATGATTTCAAGTAATATAATTACATGCTAGAAAAATATCCAATAGTATTTAAAGGAATATAACAAAATCCTGCAGGCAACAACATAACACTCACAACATCTGCCATCCAATTCAAAAACTAAGGATGCAAAAAAAGCAGGAAAACGTGACTGATAACCAGGAGAAAATTTAATCATTAGAAATAGGCCCAGAAATGACAAATAAGGGGAACCAGCATATGGGAATATTAAAACAGCTTCTGTAACTGTGCTTTGAGTCTCTGAGTCAGGAAGATTGAGATGGAAGGGATAAAGCTGAAGGAAGGCAAGAGCACTGATGGCAAGAGAAATGGAACATACAAAGAAAAGACAAATAGATAAACATACACAGTTATTTAATCTGTGATTAAAGAAAATTTTATTTCCTATTTTCTATTCTAAAGTCCTTTCTTTATTTAAAAATATTTTTACTTACCTATTGTGTTGGTTAGATTATCTGGTCAATGTTGAATATAGATGGTAAAAATAGATATGCTTGTGTTTGCTCCTGATTTCAGGGGGAAACCATTAAGTATAATGTCAGCTTTCAACAGGTTGAGGAAGTTTTTTTGTATTCCTAGTTTGTTGACAATTTATATCATGAATGGATGTTTTCTCTTTTACTCTATGAATACATTACATGGGTACATTTTTTATTTTATTTTTTTGTGGTATGCGGGCCTCTCACTGTTGTGGCCTCTCCCGTTGCGGAGCACAGGCTCCAGACGCGCAGGCCCAGCGGGCATGGCTCACGGGCCTAGCTGCTCCGCGGCATGTGGGATCTTTCCGGACTGGGGCACGAACCCGTGTTCCCTGCATCGGCAGGCGGACCCTCAACCACTGCGCCACCAGGGAAGCCCCAATCCTGCTTTGTTTTAATTAGTACTTTCGTGGTATATCTTTTCCCAGCCCTTTATTTCCAGGCTTTTTATATCTTTATAACTTAAAATGTGTTCCTTGTAGTGATCATGTAATTGGTGCCTCTTCTTTTTTTTCATCCAGTCTGAGATGGTTGTGCTTAGAGATGCCATTTCTTAATCATTTTCCATGTTTCTGTCTGCTTTTGTTTCTCTTAACAAAATTAGCATTAATATAAAATTATTTTAGTTAAAAGATGGAACCTGGCAACAGTATATTTTCATTACCCACTACCCCTCTCTTTAGTGATATTGTTGTAATATTTGTAATGTTTATAAATATATTCTTATACATATTGTGTTTATACATTTGTTTTATTCAAGTCTTTCAAAAAACTAAGAAAATCCATTTTTAATTGTATTTCTTATTTTACATTAACACACATTACAATTTTCAGTGCTCTCCAGTTCTTCCTGTAAATTTGAGTTGCCAACTGATATGATTTTGCTTCAGCCTGAAGAACTTCCTTCAGCATTTCTAATAGTACAAATCTGCTGGTAAGAGTCTCTTGGCTCTCATTTATCTGAAAATATTTTTATTAAAACTTCATTCATGAAGCATCCTCTCACTGGATATAGAATTCTTGGGTAAGTGTGTGTGTGTTTTTCTTTTAACACTTTAATTATGTCACTTCAATGTCTTCGGGCCTCCATAGTTACTGTTACAAAGTCAGTATTATTTCTCTGTATGCAATATGGCATTTTTTCCTGCCTCTTTAAGATTTTTGTCATTATTTTTTGGCTTTCTGCAGTTTGACTATGAAGATCCTAGATGTGATTTTTTGTTGTTGTTTGTATTATGATTGGCATCTGTTGCACTTTTTATATCTATAAATTAATTTTCCTAACATGTTTAGCAAAAATTTTTTGCCATTATTTCTTCTAATACTTTTTCTGCCTTTATTTCTTTCTCCTCTTCTTCTAAAACCCCAATGAACATATTTCATACAGTTTATATTAACAGTCTCTGAGGCTCGGTTCATATTTCTAAATTTTTAAAAAATTCTTCATATTGAGTGATTTCTATTTTCAAGAATACTGAGTCTATCTTTTGCTACCCCAATCTGCCATTGATCTCATTTAGTGCATTTCAATTTTCAGTTGTTACTTTTTCAGCTCTAGAATTTTTGTTTCTTAATAGATTTTATTTCTTTGTGGAGACTTGCTATCCTTTCACTCATTTATCATATATATTCCCCTTGTATTTCTCTTTACCTTTTTTTAACACATACACGATAGCTGCTTTACATTCTTTATCTAGGCTCACTTGGAGTCAGTCTATATTGACTGTCTTTATTCCCTAAGTATAGGTAATGCATCTAGTTTTTTAGTTTTGCTTTTTTTGGGGGGGGCATGCTCTATAATTTGATGTTGAAATCTAGACACTGGAGACAATACATTGTAGCAACTCTGTAATCTGTTGTGTTCTGATGATTGTGGTAGTTACTGCAGGTCTGACTCAAATTTCAAACTTTGTCTCCCTCTTCCCACTCCCAGGGTGCAGCTGTTGATCTCTCTGTTCTGTTTATACCACTCTCAACCACTGATTTTTATAGCCCAGTCCGCTGGGGATCTTTCCTGGGCCTGTGTTAATTTCATGGTCAGCAATGGATTTCAGTAAAAATTATACTCATATTTGGGGGCTGAACCCTCTCTGTGGTTTCCTTGCTAATTTCCAGCTGTTCTGCGAGCCTTATGTTCTGCCCTTTGATACATCAAGCCTGTGCAGTTTCAGATGTCTGCTATCTGGGCTGTGTACAGTATTGGAATGCACTCAGTTAAAAAGCAGCAAACTCACACTACCTGATGAAGCTCTGTCCACTTTTGCACTGAGCCCTCTCATATCTTCCCTGTGCACCGCTGAGTTTTTCAACAGTTAGGGATTTAGGCAGATTTTATACTCAGATTTTGAGTCTTATTCCTACTGCTTACTTGCTGTTAGAATTTCCCTTATCACATATCCAGCTGCTTTTTCAGTCCTAAGCTCTGATCTCTCACACCTTGACCAATGGAGGCTGTAATTCTTCACTGATATTTCCTGTCTCAGTCACTGGGGAGGGTGCTGAGCATCCTTACACAACTAAGCTACAAATGCACCCCTCTTACTATTTCCAGTTGTGGTTTTTGAGAATAAGCTCTCTTCCTGTTTCTGACTGCTTATGGGAATTCTCCAGTTCCTTTAAGTAGTTGGGATCTTTGTGTATATTATCCATCATTATTATTATTATCTGCACGGCCACTTCACTACACTGCTAGTACTGGAAGTCTCTGTTTTACCCATGACTCTGTTAGCAATCACTTTCTATTTGGCTTCTCCTTCTCTTAGCCTACACTGCTTAGGAATTGATGGATTTTAACAATTAATGAAAAGAGATAAGTGCCTCAGACTGTCAGGTTCTTCTCTGTCCTTCTCTTCTCTGTCTGGATAAGCCTGAACCAACGTTTTCCATCTCTCATGTCCCTCACAGCTGTTAAAGTATCTTCTCAGCTCTTCTTCGTTCTAGCATCTGCTTCAGCCTCAGGTTCTTAGTCTCTTTGACCCTAAAACCAGTGAATTTGCAAATGCTTCAGGGAAAGGCAGCAGACCATGTCAGGCTTATACACCAAATCTCCCTTCTCCCTCAGATACGGCCCCTTGAGTGTTTATACTCTTTCTCTGGAAAGTGGAATTGCTCAGCATGTTATTGCAAAATATCTTACTGGATCCAGTATTTCTTTCATTTTCCACTTGTATATCCTAAATCAACAAAGGATGACAATTTGGTCTCTTTCTTCTGGCATTTCTTTGTTATAGCACTTTAGGTGTACAGGTGTATGAAACTGACAAATGTATATACCCATGTCAGTACTACCACACTCAACATATAGAAAACTTCCATCACCCCCAGAGCTCCTGCATGTCTGTCTGCAGTCACTCTCACCCAACCTTGCCCTGGAAACTAATGCTATGTTCTATGTCAATATGGAGGATCTTCACAGGAAATCCCTACAAATGAATTAATACAGCATGTACTCATTTGTGCCTGTCTTCCTTCACTTAGCATAGTGGTTTTAAGGGTCATCCATGTTGGGTTGTATAGCATTAGTGTCTTCATTTTCTTTGAGAAACACTTTATGGTTTTCAGTGATAGGGCCCACATGTGTTTTGTTAAATTCATCCTTAACTGTTTTATGATTTTATTGCTAATTTAACTATCTTTATGTCAACACTTTATTTTTTAAAGATACTAGTATATTGACATACAGTTGATTTATTTTCCTTTTACCCTCCTCCTTGCTAAATCCACTTATTTAGTTCTAGTAGTTTTTTTGTAAATTCTTTAGGATGGTCTACTTATACCATCATGATTTCTATGAATAAAGACAATGTTACATCTTCCTTTTCCACTGTATGCCTTTGTTTCTCTTTCTTGCCTCATTACACAAATAAGAACTCTATTAAAATGTTAGTAGCAAATCTGAAAGAGGACATCCTTGAATTATTCCATATATTAAGGGGGGAGTGTTCAATGTCTGACCATTAAATATAATTTAGCTCTAGCTTTCTTGTAGATGCCCTTTATCAGGTTGAGATAGATCTTTTCTCTATCCTCAGTTTGGTGAGATTTTTTTTTTTTGTAATCATAAAGCTATGTTGAAATTTGTCAAATCCTTGGTTTTTGCATGTATTTAGGTGTCATATTTCAAATATGTATGTATCTCCTGCTAGTGTAGTTAGTTATGTGGAGTGAGTTTGTTGTTGTTAGTCCTATCAATTCAGATTTAAGCATTGGAAAAAATATGAGTATTTTCCATATTTTTCTATGCTAACATACATAACATATATGATAGATTTTTGAAATGAAATCATAAGTACTATTGTGGAATCTACTTTTATATTTTACTTTTTCTTCTTTTTCAGTTTTTTTCACCTACAATGGAATGTAATCTGCAAACAAAACAAAACAAAACAAAACAAATACCCTGAATCGCTATGCTATACACCTGAAAATAACACATATTATAAATCAACTATACTTCAATAAAAAAACCTGATTTTATTAAGAAAAACCCAATGCAATCATATGATATATAACCCATCTTATAGTGATGTACCATCTTTTTTAGTAGGTGCTGCCGATTTAACTTACTTGTCCAAAGCTGTCTGAAAGCACATGTATAAAAGTATTTACTTTGTTGTTTATTTAAAAATATTACCTTAAATATGTGCACTAAATTCTAAGTAACTAGTTAAAATTCGTTATAATTACAAGCACACCTAATCTTTACTGTGCAGAAAGGAGCTGTGTAGAGATGTGTCACATACTGAGTTAGTTACCTCATATTAGACATTTGCTCCAAGAGACACTGTTTTCTCTGCTTTGTGTGGCTTTGACAACAACAGCCTTTAACATTAAGGAATCCACTACTAAACTTGCAGAATCGGCTAGAGAGACCTTCAAGATGGTGGAGGAGTGAGACGTGGAGATCACCTTCCTGCCCACAAATACATCAGAATCACATCTACATGGGGAACAACTCCTGCAGAACACCTACTGAACGCTGGCAGAAGACCTCAGACTTCCCAAAAGGCAAGAAACTCTCCACGTACCCGGTAGGGTAGGGCAAAAGAAAAAGCAAGAGACAAAAGAATAGGGACGGGACCTGCACCTCTGGGAGGGAGCTGTGAAGAAGGAACGGTTTACACACACTAGGGAGCCCCTTCACTGGTGGAGACAGGGGGTGGCACCAGGAAGCTTCGGAGCCACGGAGGAGAGCGCAGCAACAGGGGTGCGGAGGGCAAAGCAGAGAGATTCCTGCATAGAGGATCGGTGCTGACCAGCACTCACCAGCCCGAGAGGCTTGTCTGCTCACCCGCCGGGGCGGGCGGGGCTGGGAGCTGAGGCTCGGGCTTCAGTCGGATCACAGGGAGAGGACTGGGGTTGGCGGCGTGAACACAGCCTGAAGGGGCTAGTGTGCCACAGCTAGCTGGGAGGGAGTCTGGGAAAAGGTCTGGACCTGCCTAAGAGGCAAGAGACCATTGTTTCAGGGCGCGCAAGGAGAGGGGATTAAGAGCGCTGCTTAAAGGAGCTCCAGAAATAGGCGTGAGCCGCGGCTATCAGCATGGACCCCAGAGATGGGCATGAGACGCTAAGGCTGCTGCTGCCGCCACCAAGAAGCCTGTGTGCGAGCACAGGTCACTCTCCACACCTCCCTTCCAGGGAGCCTGTGCAGCCCGCCACTGCCAGGGTCCTATGGTCCAGGGACAACTTCCCCGGGAGAACGCACGGCACACCTCAGGCTGGTGCAGCTTCACATTGGCCTCTGCCGCCGCAGGCTCACCCCGAAGTCCATACCCCTCCCTCCCCCCGGCCTGAGTGAGCCAGAGCCCTCAGGCGACCTACACGCAGAGGCGGGGCCACATCCAAAGCTGAACCCCAGGAGCTGTGTGAACAAAGAAGAGAAAGGGAAATCTCTCCCAGCAGCCTCAGGAGCAGCGGATTAAATCTCCACAATCAACCTGATGTACCTGCATCTGTGGAAGACCTGAATAGACAACGGATCATCCCAAAATTGAGGAGATGGACATTGGGAGCAACTGTAGACTTGGGGTTTGCCTTCTGCATCTAAATTGTTTCTGGTTTTATGTTTATCTTAGTTTAGTATTTAGAGCTTATTATCATTGGTAGATTTGTTTATTGATTTGGTTGCTCTCTTCCTTTTTAAATTTTTCTTATATAAATATATTTTTTTCCTTTTTCTGAGTGTGTATGTGTATGCTTCTTTGTGCGATATTGTCTGTATAGCTTTGCTTTTGCCATTTATCCTAAGGTTCTGACTGTCCTTTTTTTTTTTTAGTATAGTTTTTAGCACTTGTTATCATTGGTGAATTCGTTTTTTGGTTTGGTTGCTCTCTTCTTCCTTTCTTTCTTTTTTTTTTTTTTTTACTTTTTTTATTTTTAAATTTAAAAAATTTTTTTATTTAAGTAACTTTATTTTCTTTCTTTCTTTCTCTCTTTCTTTCTTTCTTTCTTTCTTTCTTTTCTTTCTCTTTCTTTTGTTCTTTTCTTTCACCCTTTTGTTCTGAGCCATGTGGCTGACAGAATCTTGGTGCTCCAGCCGGGGGTCAGGCCTGTGCCTCTGAGATGGGGGAGCATAGTTCAGTACATTGGTTCACCAGAGACCTCCTGGCTCCACATAATACCAAACGGTGAAAGGTCTCCCAGAGATCTCCATCTCAACACTAAGACCCAGCTCCACTCAACGACCAGCAAGCTACCGTGCTGGACACCCTATGCCAAACAACTAACAAGACAGGAACACAACCCCGCACATTAGCAGAGAGGCTGCCTAAAATCATAAAAAGGTCACAGACACCCCAAAACACACCACAGGACACAGTCCTGCCCACCAGACAGACAAGATCCAGCGTCATCCACCAGAACACAGGCACTAGTCCCCTCCACCAGGAAGCCTACACAACCCACTGAACCAACCTTAGCCACTGGGGGCAGACACCAAAAACAATGGGAACTACAACCCTGCAGCCTGCAAAAAGGAGACCCCAAACACAGTAAGTTAAGCAAAATGAGAAGACAGACAAACACACAGCAGATGAAGGAGCAAGACAAAAACCCACCAGACCAAACAAATGAGGAGAAATAAGCAGTCTACCTGAAAAAGAATTCAGAGTAATGATATAAAGATGATCCAAAATCTTGGAAATAGAATGGAGAAAATGCAAGAAACGTTTAACAAGGACGTAGAAGAAATAAAGAGCAAACAAACAGTGATGAACAACACAATAAATGAAATTTAAAATTCTCTAGAAGGAATCAATAGCAAATAACTGAGGCAGAAGAGCAGATAAGTGACCAGGAAGATAAAATAGTAGAAATAACTACCACAGATCAGAATAAAGAAAAAGGAATGAAAAGAATTGAGGGCAGTCTCAGAGACCTCTGGGACAACATTAAACACACCAACATATGAATTATAGGGGTCCCAGAAGAAGAAGAGAAAAAGAAAGGGACTGTGAAAATATTTGAAGAGATTAGAGTTGATAACTTCACTAATATGGGAGAGGAAATAGTCAATCAAGTCCAGGAAGTGCAGAGAGTCCCATACAGGATAAACCCAAGGAGAAACACACCAAGACACATATTAATCAAACTATAAAAAATTAAATACAAAGAAAAAATATTAAAAGCAACAAGGGAAAAACAACAAATAACATACAAGGGAATCTCCATAAGGTTAACAGCTGATCTTTTGACAGAAACTCTGTAAGCAAAAAGGGAGTGGCAGGACACCTTTAAAGTGATGAAAGGGAAAAACCCATAGTTTTGGAAGTTTTAGCAACAGCAATCAGAGAAGAAAAAGAAATAAAAGGAATCCAAATCAAAAAAGAAGATGTAAAGATATTTGCAGATGACATGATATTATACATAGAGAATCCTAAAGATGCTACCAGAAAACTACTAAGCTAATCAATGAATTTGATAAAGTAGCAGGATACAAAATTAATGCACTGAAATCTCTTGTATTCCTATACACTAATGATGAAAGAGAAATTAAGGGAACACTCCCATTTACCATTGCAACAAAAAGAATAAAATACCTAGGAATAAACCTACCTAAGGACACAAAGACATGTATGCAGAAAACTATAAGACATTGACGAAAGTAATTAAAGATGACACAAACAGATGGAGAGATATACCATGTTCTTGGTTTGGAAAAATCAACATTGTGAAAATGACTCTACTACCCAACTACAGTTTCAATGCAATCCCTATCAAACTACCAATGGCATTTTTCACAGAACTAGAACAGAAAATTTCACAATTTATATGGAAACACAAAAGACTCTGAATAGGCAAAGCAATCTTGAGAAAGAAAAACGGAGCTGGAGGAATCAGGCTCCCTGACTTCAGACTATACTACAAAGCTACAGTAATCAAGAGAGTATGGTACTGGCACAAAAGTAGAAATAATGACCAATGGAACAGGATAGAGAGCCCAGAGATAAACCCACACACATATGGTCACCTTATTTTTGATAAAGGAGGCAAGAATATACAATGGAGAAAAGACAGCCCCTTCAACAAGTGGTGCTGGGAAAACTGGACAACTACATGTAAAAGAATGAAATTAGAACACTCCCTAACACCATACACAAAAATAAACTCCAAATGGATTAAAGACCTCAATGTAAGGCCAGACACTATAAAACTCTTAGAGGAGAACATAGGTAGAATACTCTATGACATAAATAACAGCAAGATCATTTTTGACCCACCTCCTAAAGAAATGGAAATAAAAACAAAAATAAACAAATGGGACCTAATGAAACTTAAAAGCTTTTACACTGCAAAGGAAAGCATAAACAAAATGAAAGACAACCCTCAGAATGGGAGAAAATATTTGCAAATGAAGTAAATGACAAAGGATTAATCTCCAAAATTTACAAGCAGCTCATGCAGCTCAGTATCATAAAAACAAACAACCCACTCCAAAAATGGGCAGAAGACATAAACAGACATTTCTCCAAAGAAGATATACAGATTGCTGACAAACACGTGAAAGGATGCTCAACATCACTAATCATTAGAGAAATGCAAATCAAAACTATAATGATGTATCACCTCACACCAGTCACAATGGCCATCATCAAAAACTCTACAAACAATGCTGGAGAGGGTGTGGAGAAAAAGGAACCTTCTTGCGCTGTTGGTGGGAATGTGAATTGATACAGCCGCTCTGGAGAACACTATGGAGGTTCCTCAGAAAACTAAAAACAGAACTACCATATGACCCAACAATCCCAGTACTGGGCATATATGCTGAAAAAAACATAACTCAGAAAGCGTCATGGGGCTTCCCTGGTGGTGAAGTGGTTGAGAGTCTGCCTGCCGATGCAGGGGACACGGGTTCATGCCCCGGTCCAGGAAGATCCCACATGCCGTGGAGCGGCTGGGCCCGTGAGCCATGGCTGCTGAGCCTGTGCTCCGCAACGGGAGAGGCCACAACAGTGAGAGGTCCGCATACCGCAAAAAAAAAAAAAAAAAGCGTCATGTACCCCAATGTAACACAATGTTCATCGCAGCCCTATTTACAACAGCTAGGACATGGAAGCAACCTAAGTGTCCATCGACAGATGAATGGATAAAGAAGATGTGGCACACATATATAATGGAAAATTACTCAGCCATAAAAAGGAACGAAACTGGGTCATTTGTAAAGACGTGGATGGATCTAGGGACTGTCATACAGAGTGAAGTCAAAAAGAGAAAAACAACTATCGTATAGTAACGCATATATGTGGAACCTAGAAAAATGGTACAGATGTACTGTTCTGCGGGGCAGAAATAGAGACACCATGTAGAGAACAAACGTATAGAAACCAAGCGGTGAAAGTGGCGGGGGAGTGGGGGTGGTGTGATGAATTGGGAGATTGGGATTGACATATATACACTAATATGTATAAAATAGATGACTAATAAGAACCTGCTGTATATTAAAAAAAAAACCACGAACTACCATACCACACAGCAATCCCACTGCTGAGCATATACCCTGAGAAAACCATAATTCAAAAAGAGTCCTGTACCACAATGTTCATTGCAGCTCTATTTACAATAACCAGGACATGGAAGCAACCTAAGTGGTCATTAACAAATGAATGGATAAAGAAGATGTAGCACATATATGCAATGGAATATTACTCAGCCATAAAAAGAAACAAAATTGAGTTATTTGTAGTGAGGTGGATGGACCTAGAGTCTGTAATACAGAGTGAAGTAAGTCAGAAACAGAAAAACAAATACCGTATGCTAACACATATATATGGAATCTAAAAAAAAAAAAATTAATGGTTCTGAAGAACCTAGGGGCAGGACAGGAATAAAGACGCAGACGTAGAGAAAGGACTTGAGGACACGGGCAGGGGGAAGGATAAGCTGGGACGAAGTGAGAGAGTGGCATGGACATACATACACTACCAAATGTAAAATAGATAGCTAGTGGGAAGCAGCTGCATAGCACAGGGAGGTCAGCTCCGTGCTTTGTGACCACCTAGAGGGGTGGGATAGGGAGGGAGGTGCAAGAGGGAGGAGATATAGGAATGTATGTATATGTATAGCTGATTCAGTTTTTCATAAAGCAGAAACTAACACACCATTGTAAAGCAATTATACTCCAATAAAGATGTTAAAAAATAAGTAAATAAATAAAATGTAATAATAAACTTGCAGAATCAGAAGACTGTCCACTGAGAAATTACTGCAGTAGTTCATGATAAAACTTGGGAATTCCACCCTGATTTTAGTAGGACTGCAACCGATACCAGTTTTTGTAATTCATTTGAACACTATAAATATTTTAAAAGGTAATTTTTGTTTGCTTCTCAGAAAGTTTGTCACCTTTCACCATTGACCAAAATAATAAGTCCCGGTCACGTATGTGTATATGTTCCTAAAGGTAGACTTTTTTTTCTTCTTTCTGCCAGCTGAGGTGAGGACAGATTGTGAGAACTGGTAACTGGTCAGCAATATGCTTAACTGTTAGGAGAAGCTGGTAGAGCTGTCCTTCATAATTTGTTCAGACATCTGGCTACCACTGTTAAGTAGGATACAGAAGAACATATGGTTCTCATTTAAAACATTGCAAATATCGTCATGATGGAGATGGTGAAATTTTAAGAAAGACCAATACTGTTTTGATTATAATCTCAGACAGAAAAAAAAAAAAAACCCTGCATGCTAAACTAAGAATTCCAGCGTCTTATTTATAGAATTTTCTATTCTGTATTGTGTTCTTTACATTTTTTAGAGAACAAACAATACAGAAAGGTAACTGTTGCCTTTTTTGTCCTGTTTTTTCTTCAGATAAAATTAAACAAAACATTAAAAAGAAGAGAGAAATATATACTGAAAACAATTGTAAATTTATGAGCTCTTACTTTTAATGACACCTTTCCTTTGGAATTTCAAAGTTACATTTTTGTGCCATAATCCCATTGATTAGGAATAAATGTGTATGTGTTTTCCAATTAGGCTGTAATTAAATAGCAGCCTTCTATTTCAGATGAAAGGGTTCTACTAAGAGCTGTTAGATTAATCCAGCTGCTTATAATGTGTGCTGTATTTGACCATTTGCCAAAAAAGTGTGAGGATATATGAGCCGGCTGGCATAAAGCTGGAGGGTGGGAATCTCTCAGTTGATTAGAACTAGGGCTATGACATTTTTATAAACTCTACTTTCAAAATGCCAAACAATAAAAAAATAAAACCTACCTTGACTGCCCTACAATTTTGCCAAGCAATGATAGCTTCAGAAAATTTCAGCTTAAAATATCTCTTCTGATTCATATTACTTGAATGACTTGAAGTCATTTACTTATACTTAAAAAAACCCGAAAACCTGCTTGAGAGAAAAATATAGATAGTAAAGCTACATTTTTACCAGTTAAGGAGCCTTGGATTATAATTTTGTTATACTTCCTGTCTATAAAAAAGAGGAAAATTAACCTTAAAGTAAGAAACACAATAAAGATATTGATGTCAAAAAGTTAAAAACACATGTTAATTTCATAATATTATTTTTTAAAATCAGAGACCAAAGCTAGTCAGAATTACTAATTTTTTTCATTTTCCCTATCACTTGAGTAATTATGTTACGTTTACTGTAACTCGGGTTACTTTGACGCATCAGCTCATCTGCATACGTACTTCTGTGGGAGTGTGTGAGCTCACCAGGTGTGGATGTGCCACTCCAAAAAGTCCCATGTCACTCTCTCCCTTTGATTTTTTCCCCACCTGGTGCTTGCTGCAGAGACATGTCTGACTGGCCTTTTGCGTTATCTGAGAAGCTGTCAAAAGGCTGGGAAGATTTGGGAAGATTTCAAAAACCTGGCTGAGCTTGCCATCTCAAGAATAATACTTTATGACACTTTTATCCTCTATCCCAAACCTCAGATGTTTGACTTTTTTTTTTTTTTTTCCACCGCTGAAATGGGCCAACTAGAAGCCTAGGGAGAGTTAGGAAACTTTGAAAATATAAAAATCACAGAATGCTTCAACTTTCACTGAATTGTGGACATTTATATTTTCAAATTATAAGGTGACAGATGTGGCCTGGTTTCACTAGAAACAATATAAAAGAGAAATCTCATTTAATGACACACGGTTTTTAGTAGTTCACTTATATGAATATTTAGCTTTCTCTATTTATTTATTTATTTATATTATTTTAATAGGTAATGCGGTTACATGGCTTAAAAATCAAAGTATAAAATGTATAAAGCAAACTGTCTCATGTTTGCCCATGAGTACTCCAGACTCCCCAGCCTGTAGCTAAACACTGTTACAAGTCACTTTTGTATCCTCCCTGGCATTGCCAGATTTAGCAAATAAAAACACAGGACTCCTAATTAAATTTCAGATAAAAAATGAATACTTATTTAGTATAAGTATGTCCAAACCATTGCATGGGATACACATAAACTGAAAAAAAATTGTTTATCTCACATTCCGATTTAACTGAGTGGCCAGTATTTATCTGGCAACTCTAATCCTTCTTGAAATTTTTACACAAATGGAAGAAATACGCTTACATGTTTATTGTCTTCTGCCCCTGTACCTTATGTACTGTCCTGCACCTGATTTTTTTTAACTCAACACTATGACGATCATTCTATAGGATAATCAAAAGAGATTTCTCTTTGTTTACCATAATTTTTTTAACCAGAACCTTCTTGGTGTACTTGTGGTGAGTTCCTATATTTTGCTCTTATAAACAATGATGCAATGAATAATCTTTTAAAAAAATTTGTCTCCAATTATTTTCCAGTTTTATCATGGCATAATTGACATATAACATTGTATTAGTTTAAGAGTACAACATAATGAGTTTGATATATGTACATATTGCAAAGGAATTATTACAATAAATTTAGTTAACATCACTTTATATAGTTACAAAATTTTTTTCCTTGTGATGAGAACTTTTAAGATCTACTCTCTTAGCACCTATCAAATATACATACAGTATTATTAACTATAGTCCTCATGCTGTACATCACATCCCCAGGACTTATTTGTCTTATAACTGGAAGTTTGTACCTTTAGACCACCTTCTCACATTTCCCCTACCCTCCGCCCCCCACCTCCAGTAATGACCAATCTATTCTGTGTTTCTAGGAGTTTGGTAGTTTAAAATTCCACATATAAGTGAGAACATACAGTATTTGTCGTTCTCTGCCTGACTTATTTCACTAAGCTAATGTCCTCAAGGTCCATCCACGTTGTCGCTAATGGCAGGATTTTCTTCCTTCTCACAGCTGAACGATATTCCATTGTAGAGCTACCACATTTCCTTTATCCATTTATCCAGTGATGAATGTGCACGAGGGTACCCTTTTGTCCTCACCAACACATATCTTTTGATTTTGAGATAACAGCTATCCTAACTGATGTGAAGTGATTTCTCATTGTTATTTTGATTTGCATTTCCCTGATCATTAGCGATGTTGAGCATCTTTTCATATACCTATTGGCCATTTGTATATTTTCTTTGGAAAAATGTCTCCTCTGGTCCTTTGCCCATTTCTCAGTTGGGTGGGTTGGTTATTTATTTATTTGCGATTGATGTCTTTATATATTTTGGATATTAACCCCTTATCAGATGTATGCTTTGCAAATATTTTCTCCCATTCAGTAAGTTGCCTTTTCATTTAGCTCACTATTTTCTTTGCTGGGCAGAATTTTTTTTTTTTTTTTAGTTTAATGTAGTCCCACTTATTTATTTTTGCTTTTATTGCCTGTGCTTTTGGTGTTCAATTAAAAAAACATATTGCCAAGAATGTCAAGAAGTTTTTCTTCCTATGTTTTCTTCTAGGAATTTTATAGTTTCAGTTCTTATATGCAAGTCTCTAATCGATTTTGAGTTGATTTTTGTATATGGTATAAGTTAAAAGTTCAATTCCATTATTTTGTATATGGATATCCAGTTTCTCTAACACCGCTTATTGAAGAGATCATCTTTTTCTCATTGTACATTCTTGGTGCCCTTTTCAAAAATTGGTTGACTATATATGCATCAGTGTATTTATGGGCTCTTATTTCTGTTCCATTGTTCTGTGTGTCTGTTTTTATGCCAGTACCATACTGTTCTGATGACTATATCTTTGTATATTTGGCCCTCTGAATCCATGCTTCCACATCCAGGGATTCAACTAACCAGGGATCAAAAATATTTTTTTAAAAAGTTCAGAAAGTTTAAAAAGCAAAACTTGAATTTACCACACGCCGGCAACTACTTACATAGCATTTACATTGTATTTACAACTATTTACATTATATTAGGTATTATAAATAATCTAGAGGTGATTTAAAGTATACAGGAGGATGTAGGCAAATACTATGCCATTTTATATATGGGACTTGAGCATCTGTGGATGTTGGTATCCATGGAGAGGAACCAACCCCCCAAGGATACTGAGGGATGACTGTAGTTGGAAATCTGGAATCGCGATCCCTCAGCTTTGTTCTTCTTGTTCAAGATTGCTTTAGTTTTTGCATTCTTTTGTATTTCTATATACATTTAAGAATTTTTGTTCTATTTCTGTGAAAAATGCCATTGGGATTTTGATCTCTACCCCTATTGCACTGAATCAGTGTATCACCTTGTGTACAATGGACATTTTAACAATATTAACTCTTCCAATCTATAAACAAGAAATGTCATTCCATTTATCTGTGAATTCTTTGATTTCTTTTATAAATGTTTTATAGTTCTCAGTGTATATACCATGAGGCTTACATAAAACATAATCTTTTAACAGTGTATTTTAAGGGGAAAGCAACTTTGTTTGCATATAAAAGCTCAATACTTTTATCTCCCCCCAATTTATGGTTTTGATGTCACAATTTACATCTTTTTATATTGTGTATCCAGTGACAAATTATTGTAGCTATCATATTTTATTTTGTCTTTTAATCTTTATGCTAGAGTTATTAGTGATTTACACACTACCGTTACAATTTTAGAGTATTCTGAATTTGACTAGATATTTGTCTTTACCAGTGAGTTTTATACTTTCATATCATTTCATTTTACTATTTGGCATCCTTTCTTTTCACTGAAGAACTGCTTAGCATTTCTTGTAAGGCAGTGGTAGTGGTGATGAACTCCAGCTTTTGTTTGGGAATGTCTATACATGTTCTTCAATGCTGAAGGCTAACTTTGCAGGGCAAAGTATTCTTGGTTGCCAGGTTTGGGTTTTTTTTTTTTTTTCTTCAGTACTTTGAATATATCATCTCACTCTTTCGGAGCCTGCAAAGTTTCTGCTGAGAAATCTGCTTATAGCCTTATGGGCATTCTGTTGTATGTGACAAACTTATTTCGGTTGCTTCTTTCAAGATTTTCTCTTTGATTTTTGACAGTTGTATTATAATGTGTCTTGGATAAGTCTTCTTTTTTATTTATTTATTTTAACATCTTTTTCAGAATATAATTGCTTTACTGTGGTGTGTTAGTTGGATAAGTCTTCTTATTTATTTATTTATTTTAACATCTTTTTCGGAATATAATTGCTTTACTATGGTGTGTTAGTTGGATAAGTCTTCCCTGAGTTGAACCTGATTGGGAATTTTGAGCTTCATGATGCTGGATATCTATATCTCTCCTCATATTTCAACAATTTTCATCCCTTGTTTGTTTAAATAAGCTTTCTGTGCTGTTCTACCTCTCTTTTCCCTCTGGGAGTCCCATAATGTGAATATTGTTTCTTTTGATGGTTTCCTTAAGTCTCATAGGCTTTCTTCATTCATGTTCATTTCTTTTTCCTCCTCTAACCAGATAAATTCAAATGACCCCTTCAAGTTTGAGGATTCTTTCTTCTATCTGTGTTCTCTCGTGGCTCGCTGAGTTTCTTTAGAACACATGTTTAATTCTCTGTTAGGCAGTTTATGGATCTGCACTTCTTTGGGGTCAGTTACTGGAGGTTTACTGTTCCTTCAGTGGTGTCACATTTCCCTGATTCTTCATGATCCCTTTAGCTTTGAGTTGGTCAGTGTCTGTGCATTTGAAGAAGCAGTCACGTCTTCCAGGCATTAAGAACTGACTTCATAAAGGAAATGCCTTCGCGGGCAGCTGTGGGCACCCTGGGTCTGGTGGTGTGGGCACATGTAGCAGCTGTGGCCCGGGGGTTCTGGGGTTCCTGACATTGGCAGCTGCGTGGTCCTTGGTGGTAAGCGCTTTGGGGGGTCCTTGGTGGTGGTCGGGGCAACAGCAGTGAGGGACTGATCAGGTGGAGGTGGTGGGAGGAGCTGGTGGTGTGCACACACTTGACTGGGGGGTCGGCTGCAAATACCTAAGTGGTGGCAGAGGCTGGCTACCTGCACTCATGCAGTGGTGAGGGCTGGGCAAGCGGCGGGGGCCAGGGCCAACTGTGGGCACATGAGCTGGCAACGTGCACCTGCACTGCAGGGCTGCTGGTGTGCATTCATGTGGCCACACGGGCCAGCTCTGGGCATGTACACATGCTGGGGTCGACTGTGTACACCCAAGCAGCTGCAGGCCCTGAGCTGGCAGCACGAGGGTGCAGTGGCCACACTGGATCCTGGGGCCTGGAGCTTCTGTGCTGAGGTGAGGAGAGACTCAAGACAGTGGGAGTCGGAACACAGAAACCTCTGGGGCCATCAGCAGTGAGCACGGCAGCAGGTTTGCAGCTGCTGCTCTGACTGTTGGGTGTCCTCAGTGGTGGAAGCAGCGGGGTCCTCTGTGGGACCATCCACTGGAGTCCACAATGGGGTCGTCAGTGAAGAAAGCTGCAGGGAGTTTGCAGCATCTGAAAGGACTATGGGGGTCTGGGGTCCTCTGCAGAGCAAGCCACTGGGAACCACGGTCTCTCCCAGTACATGGCTGAGGTAGGTAGCACCTGCCCTTCCTTACTGCTAGGCATCTCCAGATGTCTCAGCTATGCCCGCCTCCGGGGTGGGGGGGGGACGTGGGTAAAACCAAAACAGTTCTTCATGTAGTGCTCCCCAAATCTGGGAAGCTGGTTGCTCACCCTGCTCTCCTTTTCTCCATGAGGGGAACTTTCCAGGGCCAGGGAGTTCCCTTCGGGGCAGAGCGGACCAGCCTGGGGGATGAGATGAGAAGGCAAAATGAAACTGTTCTTTCTGAGGTTTGAGAAGGCAAAACGAAACCCTTTCTGAGGTTCTTCTGTTTTTGCTCCACTGTGTTGCTGAGGGTTGATTAATATCTACCATATTCATTACTGTTTTCTATTCATTGATGTTGTTCACTCCCCTCTTTTGTTGCCATTTGTGGTTTTAACTGAGCATTTTATTACATGATTCTATTTTCTCTCTTCTCCTAGCATATCAATAAACCTCTCTCTTTACTTGTTTTAGTGGTTGTTCTAGAGCTTGCAGTGCATTTACAGCTAACCCACATCTGCTTTTAAATAACCCTAACCCACCTCACGTGTAGTGCAAGAAAGTACGTTGTAATAAAAACATCCTAATTCCTGCTTCCCACCCCTTGTGTCATTGCTGTCATTTCCCTGATACATAAGTATATGTATACATATAATAAGCATACATAATGGAATACATTTTGCTTTATTATCTTGAACAAACTATTATCTGTTAGATTAAGAATAAGCTATAAATAAATAAATAAATAAATGTATAAATGTTTTTATCTTATCTTCACTTATGCATTCTTCAATACTCTTCGTTTCTTTATGTAGATCTACGTTTCTGGCCTATGTCATTTTCCTTTTCCTCTGAAGAAATTCTTATAACATTTCTTGCAAGTCAGCTCTACTGGGCGAAAGATTCTTTCATAGTTTGTCTGAGAAAGTGTTTGTTTCTCCTTCACTTTTGAAGGATAATTTTTCAGGGTACAGGTTTCTAGGTTGGTTGGTTTCAAAGCGTTGGTTCCTCTCAACGCTTTGAAAATTTCATTCCACTCTTTCCTTCCTTCCTCTTTTCTGAGGAAAAGTCAGATCTAATTCTTACCCTTGCTCCTCCACAGGTAATATGTATTTTTCCTCTGACTCCTGTTAAAGTTTTTCCTCTATCTTTGATTTTCTGAAGTTTGAATATGATATGCCTAGGGTAGGTTTTTCAAAATTTATCCTGCTTGGTGTCTGAGCTTCCTGCATCTGTCTTTGATGTCTGACATTAACTGAGGAAATTTTCAGTCATTACTGCTTCAAATATTGCTTCTTGTTTTTTCTTTCTTCTCCTTCTAGTATTCCCATAAGGCATACGTTACACCTTTTGTAGTTGTCTCACTGTCCTTGGATAATCTTGTTTCTGTTTTCTTTTGTGTTTTTTGGTCATTTTTTTTTTCTCTTTGCTTTTCAGTTTTGGATGTTTCTATTGTCATATCCTCAAACTCAGAGATTTTTTTTTCCTTCAGCGGTGTCCAGTCTACTAATGAGCCATCAAAAGAACTCTTCACTTCTGTTAGTGTTTTTGACCTCTATTATTTGATTTTTCTTAGACTTTCCATCTCTCTGCTTACACTATTCATTTTTTTTGCATGTTGCCTACTTTTCCCATTAAAGCTGTTAGCAAATTAATCATAGTTTTAAAAATTCCTGCTACATCTGACTGGTTCTGAGCCTTGTTCAGTCTCTTCAAGTTACATTTTTCCCTTTTAGTATGCTTTTAATTTTTTGTTGGAAGTTGGACACGGAAGTTCTGGGTGGAAGGAACTGCAGTACACTGGTCTTTAGTGATGCAGTGGTGAGGTGTGCAGGAAGGGGATGCACTCTACAGTCTTACGATGAGGCCCCTGTCTTCTGGGGAGCCTGCGCCCCAGAATGTGACCCTCACCGCTGCTTCTCAGTCCCCCCCACCACTTATGTGGGGCAGGATAGCTACAGAAGGCTGCAGGGGAATACGTACCTTCCCCAAATGGGTATTCCCCTCTTCCCAGGTCAGCTAGGCTCCGATTTAAAAAAAAGGTTAGATGCTGGGTGACTAGTTTCTCTTGAGGGCAGGCCTTGATAGGAACAAGTACTCTGACGCACTACTAAGTATAAAATAAAGAGCCAACAAGGACCTACCGTATAGCACAGGGAACTCCGCTCAATAGGTTTTTTTGTTTGTTTTGTGTTTTTTTTTTTTTTTTTTTTTCGGTACACGGGCCTCTCACTGTTGTGGCCCCTCCCGTTGCGGAGCACAGGCTCCGGACGCACAGGCCCAGCGGCCATGGCTCACGGGCCCAGCCGCTCCGCGGCATGTGGGATCTTCCCGGACCGGGGCACGAACCCGTGTCCCCTGCATCGGCAGGCAGACTCTCAACCACTGCGCCACCAGGGAAGCCCCTACTCAATAGTTTTTAATAACCTATAAGGGATAAGAATCCTAAAAAGAACATATATATATGTTCTATATACACACATGTATAACTGAATCACTGTGCTGTACTTTTTCTCTGATATTTACTGCGAGAACATGGTTGGCCTCCTAGAGGTAAAGCGCACAAAGGTGCCGCCACCCCAAGACTGACTCCCTCTGGGTATTTCAAGTCTTAGATTTGTCTGCACTGGACCTCCAGTAATCCTCAGTACAGCTCAGGGTTTCCTACCTCAACACTGGTTCCCTGGGAGGCTTCCGCTCGTGAGTTTCTACTCCTGTAAGTTATGATTCTCAACATCTACCAGTCTGTCCCATTTCTGGAGCAGTCATTTGCCCTGTGACCTCACTTCTCTGACAGATCTAAGAAGAATCATTGATTTTCCAATCTGTTCAGCTTTTTACTTGTTGTTAGGACAGAGTGACAACTCCTAAGCTCCTTCCATGTTGGACCAGAAGCTGAAAGCCTCTACTTTCTTTTTATTGGCACTCATCTTGTGTACCTCTGCCTATTCTGATCACTTTGATTTAGGTGTGTTTCTTGGGCATGAAACGTTCCAATTAGAAATTATTTTTTTCTTTGACATGTGAATGCAGCTCATTTAGCCAGTTTATATTATTGCCGTGACCGGTATGTTTTGGTCTCAGATTTATAACTTTTATGTACAATGTGATCTCCTTTCTCTGTCTGATTTTATGAAGTCCTGAAATCCAGGATGGGCTGTATTTTTGTTCTGGGGGGCAGGGGGTAACCATTATTATTAGAACTATAGGCAATAACTTTAGCTTATGGCTTTGTTTTCTTTTATTTTCTGAACTACGATAGCTTGTAAAAGTATCTGATTTCTTATTTTCCCCCTCTGCTTCCTCTTCTCTAGCACCCAATTTCAGACAAAGTATTAGCTCTCTTAGCATCTTTCCTTGTACTTCTCTGACTTGAATTTTCAGCATTATGTGCTAGGGCATCTTTGTCTCTCAGCCATTGGAGGTGAAGCAGTCAGCACGTTCTACCTCTCAGTATCTGCCCCACCTAATCTTTGTTGTACACCTTCTGCATTCTCAGTATAACATTTATATTCTTTTCCTAAATCTCTCTTTGTCTGTCAGCTCTACAGACCATGTATGTATTGCTCCTTCAGCCCTGTTGTGCAGGGCACTTTCTTAGTTGTTTTCTTGGGGGCCTGAAGCCTCCAGCAGCTCACCCTCAGCTTCACTAACAAGGACTCATAGGAACAATATTAACTGAATTCCCCTGTGTCCCTCGGCTTGTTTCTTGCCTTTATGCTTTAAAAGTAACCTGTGTTATTTTGTTTTCCCTGGAGGTTTCCCAGAGCCACCTCCGTGGTGCCTCTGTACAAATATGCAGCCCCATGTACAGGATGCTTGGCAGGAAGGAGGAGAAAATGTCACGCGTGCTGGACAGAGTCTGCCTTTTGCGCCGCCTCCAGCTCTGTCTTCATTACTGGGATGATTATTTCCTACTTTCAACGTTCTTCAACGTTGTTCAACGTTGTCATGACACACTGTCATTTTCATATAGCACTGGATTATATGTATGTTTCATTTAGTATTTTCTAAAAATGTTTGTTTGTTATTTCTGGGTGGCTTAATTCCACTGTATCAGAGACACACTCTAAATGATCTCAATTGTTTGAAATTTGGTGAGACTTGCCTCAAGGCCCAGACAATGGCCAATTTCACTAAACACCCCAAATGCATTTAAAAAGTTGAGTGCAGTGTTCTAGATTTATCAATTAGGTCAAATTTGCTATGAATGCAATTTAAATATTCTGTGTATGACTTTTTGGTCTGCTCCACCAGCAATTAAGGGCAGAGCGTTAAAGACTCTCACTGTGACTGTGGACTTGCCTAGTCCTCTTTTCAGTACTTTCAGTTTTTACTTCATATATTTTTATTTTATTTGCTGAAAACAAATTTAGAATTTATCTATGTAGCAGACTGGCTGTTTTATCATTATGAAATATGTTTCTAGCAATGCTTCTCGCCTTGAAGTCTGCTTTGTCTATTAGTAAAGGGATTACAGCTTGTTTTGGTTACACTTTACATATTATATCATTTACATTCTTTTATTTTAACATTTCTGTGCCCTTATATCTAAATCATATCTCTTGGAAACAGCATATATTTGGGATTTTTAAAAATCTTGAAGCGTTGCCTTTTAATTGGAGCATTTACTGATATAGTTGGCATTATATGTATAAACTATTTACTGTATATCCTCTCTGATTATCTTATCCCTTTATTAAGTTAATCAAATATTTATGATTCTGTTTTTTATTCCATTTTTCCTCTCTATAGGCTTATCTATCCCTATAGATTTCAAAATAAATCCTACACCAATTAGGACTACTCTAAATAATAAGTACTTTTTATTACTTCTTCATTACTACAAGGTTGAATTCCCGATTAATGTCATGTACTTTAATTCTACATGTATTTTCAAGCATATGACATAACTATTAATGTTAGAAACAGAAATTCTCATTTAACTTTACCTACATATTCACTTTTTTCACTGTTCCTCCTACCTTTCTGTACTTCCATGTTTCCATCATTTTTCTATTGCTTGAAGAACTCCCTGATTATTTCTTTCATTGTAGGTTTGCTGCTAATAATTTCTCACAGCTTCTGTGTGTCTAAAGGTCTTTATTTCCAAAGGATTGTTTTTGCTAATGAAGTGTTCTGGGTCGGCAGTTATTTTTTTCCAGCATATTGAAGTTGTCACTCCATTTTCTTCACGCTCAGATAATTTCTATGGAGAATCAGCTCTCAGTACTGGTATTGCTCCTTTTAAGGAAATGTGTCTATTTTCCTTTAGATGCTTTGAACATTTTCCTTTTTGCCTTTTAGCCATTTTACTATGCTGCTAATGTGCAGATGGATGTTTTTTTCTTTTTAATTTAATTTGCTTGTGGTCATAGTTTTTTTTTTTTTTAATCTTTGACTTGAGTCTTTTGTCAGTTTTGAAAATTCTCAGCTATTGTGTCCTCAAATACTGCTTCTATTTCATACTTTCTCGCCTCTGTCCGGAACTACAATTATACACATTTTAGATCTTTCACAGAGCCTTTTTTCTATCTTCTATACTGCTTTTCTTTCATTTTGAAAAGTTTCTTTCAGTATTTCAGAATAAGGTCTTTTCTGCAGATCTCTCCTCCAGCTTATGGACCCACTCTCCCATGTGAAACTGTTTGTTGAGCGGCTGGTTTCAGTTATTTTATATTATGGCTTCAAAATTTCCATTTGATTCTATTTAATAGATTTCCATTATTTGGTAAAAACTTCCATCCTGTCGTTTCTTTCCTTGAACATATTAGTCTGATAATTCTTTTGTTTTTTCTAACATCTTTATTGGAGTATAATTGCTTTACAATGGTGTGTTCGTTTCTGCTTTATAACAAAGTGAATCAGCTATACGTATACATATGTCCCCATATCTCCTCCCTCTTGCGTCTCCCTCCCTCCCACCCTCCCTATCCCACCCCTCTAGGTGGTCACAAAGCACCCAGCTGATCTCCCTGTGCCATGCGGCTGCTTCCCACTAGCTATCTATTTTACGTTTGGTAGTGTATATATGTCCATGCCACTCTCTCGCTTTGTCACAGCTTACCCTTCCCCCTCCCCGTAATTCTTAATCACCTGTGGAGCTGCTGCTGGTTTCTATTTTTTTCTCTTGCGTTTTGACCAACTGGCTCTATCTCCTAAAAGCTTGAGAATAAACTGCTGAATGGAGGATATTGTGTATAAATGTTACAGAGACAGGAAATACAGTGTCTTCATCTAGGATTATTTCCTTTTATCTGGAGGATAGCTAGAATAGGAATAGATACACTTGATTCATTCAGGATGGTGATGTTTCAAACTGGGTTTCTGTCTTAATGAAGGATAATCTGTTTCTGATTTTCCCTTTCTCCTAGAAGATAGTATTTTGGGGATCTTATGTGAAAGCTCACTGTGTTTGCACGGTACCCCGTTTGTCTTGTCCTGAAGCTCGGTGTCTGTATTCCCAGCCACATGCTTAATCACCTGCTTGCATTTGTCTAGAACTGTCAGTGCAGTTTTGCTTGAATTCTTGGCCTCTCAAGCTCCCCACTCCCCTCACCCCCGTGTAGCTTAAGAATCAGCCAGTTCCAATGCCTCCATGACAACCTTTCCTCCGGGCTCTCCTCTTCTCAAATCCGGGCTGCCCTGGTACCTCTAAATTTCAACATCTGTCTCCCCACATCTGTGAAACTCCTGTCATTCTCTGCCACTGCTTTCAGCTAATCCTCTCAGTTTCGTGGCCTTAGAAATTGGCAGATACCCAGATGAGAGAAGTGGCTCACCTCAATGCCATGTCCCTTCTCTGAGCATCTCGGCCACTCAAGTTGTAGACACCTTGGCTGTTCTAGAAAATAGAAGTGCCTTCAGAAGGTTGTTGTTGCTGTTGTTTTAATTTTATCCCCTTTATATACTGTTCTAGGCAGGCTAGTTAGTTTGTATAAAATCTACTCCATCATAGCCAAAGGCAAAGACACCAACTACTTCCTACCAGTTCCACTGCTACCACCTGGATGTGAGTCCCCATCACATCTCACCCAGAATATGGAGTTGGTCACCCTGTTTTACCCTTGCCCTCTTATAATCTACTCTCAACAGAGCAGTCACAGTGATAACTCAAAAATACAGAGCTCTGGGGGGTTTGAGAAAAAAACCCAAGTCTACAAGACCCTACATAACACCCCCATAGTCTTACTGTCCCCTACCTCTCCCTGCTTCACCTCACTGACCTCCTGACTGTTCCTGAAACACCAGGTCCCTTCCACTTTAGCCTTTGACAAGCTAATTCCTCTTCCTGGAATGCCCTTCCCTCACATAATTCATGGCTAATTTCTCCATCTCCTTCAAATTGCTTAAATTTCATCTTTTAAAAAACTTTCTATGTTAACACTTTATTAAAATGAAACCTTCCTCACTCCTCCAAAGCATGGTACTCTTCAGCCAACTATGCTTCCTTCTTTTTCTTCATTCATAACATTGATCATTTTCTAGGATAACATGACTTTGCTATTTATTATATTTATTGTTTTCATCTCCATCTAAACTCATCTTCTCCCTGGCTAGAAGTGATCCCTAGGAGGACTAGAATCTGTGCCTGCTTCTTTTGTTGATATATTCTGAGCACTGGGAATAATAGCAGAAGTATTCAAAGGGTAAGATGAATGGTAAAAACACAGAAATATTTTGGTAGAGAAAAGTTATCAAAATAATCTAATAATTAGGGAATTTAATTCATTCATCAATTGTTTATTGAGTATCAACTATGTACCAGGGTACTAAACAGTAATAAACAAGACAGGCCCTTTGAGCTTAAAAAACTTTCTCTGAAAGCAATGTATACGTATTGCGTGTACACACAATGTATACATATATCAAATCATCACATTGTCGACTTTAAATATCTTATAATTTTGTACCATTTTCTTTCTCAACTATACTTCAATAAAGCTGAGAAAAGAGTTATTAGCTACTTTCCCGGCATTCTCGAAATGATTGCAGATGCTCTCTCATGGTTGTAGGGATTCCTACTTTTCCATTGAAAATAAGATGGTGAGAATCTTATTACTCTGGGGCAGTAAGAACATTTCCCTCCAGAACTCTACTTGGATTAGCTGTGTACCATGGCACCAAGGAAGCTGTGGCAAAAACCAATTTTCAAGAAGCATTTAAAAATTAAATAAAAAGCGGGTTAAATTATGAAAGACTGTTTGCAATATCCATTTGATCATAAATTGATAGTTTTTAAAATTACTTTCCAATTTTAAAAAGTTGTATCTACTTTCATTTCTGCTGACTGGGGGGATGCTACATCACAGGTTAAATACATATTCTGTTAGGCCATGTCTAAGGCTTGCAATCCCCCAAAACAAATGTGTTCCTCCTCACATAACTCCGATTTTGTAACTCTACTATCTACAACCCTGATAGATCTACCATAAGACAAGGGGGAACTGAGGTTGTGACAACACTTTATTTTTCCCTCTAAGAGCCTTCTACAGGGAGGGCACAGCTGAATGACACAGCAGGAAATCTTAAGCAATTATATAATAATTGGCTGTGACACCAACTCTGCTGAACACGTTCCATAAATTCAAACTTAAATCTGTGCAACTCCCCTGGTAAACAGCTTCTGAAATGTTTTCAAAATAACTGTTCATCAGATTTGTCTCATTAGAAACATTCCTCAGTTATTTTCTCTGGAAAACAGCTGTACTAGCATCAAGAGAAGCCCAGAGTGTTCAGTAGAAGCAATAACAGCAGGAAGAGTCTGAGATCTACAAATATTCAGGGAAGGGGGGTTTCCTCACACAGCTGCGGCATTAGGTATAACGGTTTGTTAATCTTACCGACAGTTGTAATCTTCCGAAGTAAGCAGAGACACAACAGGCGTGCTTGATACTAATGACCAAAATGATGGACAGTTTCTCTCACTGTGATCCATGGGCAACACCGTCTCATCATCATCATTGTTTAATGGTTACGTTAAAAGTGCAATTACCTAAGATTTATTCCAGGCATTGAATCAGATTCTCTGCGGGTCCTAGGAAGCCTACCAGGTGACTCTGATGCACACTAAGGTTTAAAAAAAAACTGACGGAGATTAAAAACAACCACAGTGACCTCTAACAACATCTGTTGGTGGTGAGCGATGCTGACTCACTCTTCCTCTGTTCAATCTTAAGTTGGACTTTTGTAAATAGAGTTGCTTTGTTTATACTACAGTTTTTAGTTTTCGCTTCATGTCCTGGGAAGTTGTCTGTAGGAAAACCCTTGGATGTGCTGTAGATGTATTTTGGAAGAAAATACTTGGCTGTGTTTATCCCAGTGAAATTAGAGAGAGCTGAAGACTGAGATGCCAGGGAGTATAAGAGGATTAACATTAACATTTATATTTAGGGCCAAAACATAGGCTAGACAGCTAGAAACATGTATATGGAGCTGAAAGTAAAAGAAGTGGTTCCAGAATATTTGTACAATTGGAATCCCATGACTGCTAGGTAGTTATCATCACCAACGTCGTCAACATTGTCATCATCAATATTTGTATTCTGCCCTACGTTTATTAGGCCCCCTGGCATGCATTATCACATTAAATCTTCAAAACCATCTGAATAGCTTCTGGAAATATCTCTCCCCTCCCAATATGATGTTCCTTGTCTTCTTCAGTGTTCCAGTTCCAGTAAATGCCACATTCACCCACTCAACTGATTATGCCAACAGCTTTGCAGTTATCCATGACTTCCCTCTCTCTCATGCTCCTGTCCCTTCCTACCTTCCAACCTACACATGTCTGATGGGTCAGATTTACTGATTTGGAAGACCATTTAGATATTCATAAAAATACCTGGTAGATAATATAAAAAGCCTAATGCAATACTTCATGTGTTTACAGACCTGTTAGAAGGTCCAACTATATGCTGTCTGCAGAAAACACAATTTTTTTTTTTTTTTTTTTGTGGTACACGGGCCTCTCACTGTTGTGGCCTCTCCTGTTGCGGAGCACAGGCTCGGACGTGCAGGCTCAGTGGCCACGGCTCATGGGCCCAGCCGCTCCGCGGCATGTGGGATCCTCCCAGACCGGGGCACAAATCCGTGTCCCCTGCATCGGCAGGCGGACTCTCAACCACTGCGCCACCAAGGAAGCCCCAGAAGACACATTTTTGATACAAAGATACAAATATATTGAAAGTAAATGGGTAGAGGAGACATCATTCTAACAGCAATCATATGGAAGTTGGAATAGGTCTACTCAGACAAATCATAAGGGAAGTTGGAAAATACTGTGGGATGAATGACAACAAAGACACAACATACCAAACCTATGGAATGAAGCCAAAACAGAGCTTTGAAAAAATTTCAGAGCTGTAAATGCCTATATGTATATATATAAAAGAAGTCAAATCAATAACCTAAATTTCCACCTTAAGACACTGGAAAAAGAGGACAATAAACCGAAAGAAAACAGAAGGAAGGAAATTATAAAGATCAGAGCAGAAATAAATGAAATACAAAACAGAAGTTAATAGATAAAATCAATAACCATATGTTGGTCCTTCAAAACGATTAATGAAATTGACAAACTTTTAGCTAGACTGAACGAGAAAATAAGGGAGAGGACTCAACATACTAAAATCAGGAATGAAATAGAAAACATCAGTGTAGCCCTTGCAGAAACAAACAAAAAAAGACTATAAGGAATACTATAAACAACTGTAGACCAAAAATTAGATAAATTAGTTGAAACAGACAGATTCCCACAAGAAGCATATTATTAAAACAGACTCAAGAAGAAACAGAAACTCTGAATAACAAGTAAAGTATAACAACTAAACAAGCATAACAAGTAAAGAGGTTGAATTAGTAATCAAAATACTTTCCACAAAGGAAAGCCCCGTATCAAGTGGCTTCACTGATGAATTCTACCAAACATTTAAAGAAGAATTAATACCAATTCTTTACAAATTTAACCAAAAAATATAAGAATGGGAACATTTTATAATTCATTTTATGAGCCCAATATTATCCTGATATATAAATCACACAACGATATCACACACATAAGACCTGCGCAGAAGGGGAGAGGTAGCACGTCGAAAGGAGGGCCTCTGGAGTGTGGAGTTCCCCAGTTTGGAGTCGTGTGGCTGACAGGGTCTTGGTGCTCCGGCTGGGTGTCAGGCCTGAGCCTCTGAGGTGGGTGAGCCAAGTTCAGGACATTGGTCCACCAGAGACCCTCCGGCTCCATGTAATATCAAAGAGCAAAAGCTCTCTCAGAGATCTCCTCAATGCTAAGACCCAGCTCCACTCAATGACCAGCAAGCTACAGTGCTGGACAGCCCATGCCAAACAACTAGCAAGACAGGAACAAAACCCCACCCAAGCAGAGAGGCTACCTAAAATCATAATAAGTCTACAGACATCCCAAAACACACCACCGGACTCGGTCCTGCCCACCAGAAAGACCAGATCCAGCGTCATCCACCAGAACTCAGGCACCAGTCCCCTCCACCAGGAAGCCTATACAACCCGCTAAACCAACCTTACCCACTGGGAGCAAACACCAAAAGCAACAGGAACTACAAACCTGCAGCCTGCAAAAAGGAGACCCCAAACAAAATAAGTTAAGCAAAATGAGAAGACAGACAAACACACAGCAGATGAAGGAACAAGGTAAAAACCCACCAGACCTAACAAATGAGGAGGAAATAGGCAGTCTACCTGAAAAAGAATTCACAGTAATGATACTAAAGATGATCCAAAATCTTGGAAATAGAATGGAGAAAATACAAGAAACGTTTAACAAGGACATAGAATATATAAAGAGCAAACAAACAATGATGAACAACACAATAAATGAAATTTAAAACTCTCTAGAAGGAATCAATAGCAGAATAATTGAGGCACAAGAATGGATAAGTGACCTGGAAGATATAATAGTGGAAATAACTACCACAGAGCAGAATAAAGAAAAAAGAATGAAAAGAATTGAGGACAGTCTCGGAGACCTCTGGGACAACATTAAATGAACAAACATTCGAATTATAGGGGTCCCAGAAAAAGAAGAGAAAAAAAAACGGACTGAAAAAATAGTTGAAGAGATTATAGTTGAAAATTTCCCTAATATGGGAAAGGAAATACTCAATCAAATCCAGGAAGCACAGAGAGTCCCATACAGGATAAATCCAAAGAGAAATACACCAGGACACGTATTAATCAAACTATCAAAAATTAAATACAAAAAAAAAATATTAAAAGCAGCAAGGGAAAAGAAACAAATAACATACTAGGGAATCCCCATAAGGTTAACAGCTGATCTTTCAGCAGAAACTCTGTAAACCAGAAGGGAATGGCAGGACATATTTAAAGTGATGAAAAGAAAAAACCTACAACCAAGATTACACTACCTAGCAAGGATCTCATTCAGATTCGATGGAGAAATTAAAACCTTTACAAAAAAGCAAAAGCTAAGAGAATTCAGCACCACCAAGCCAGCTTTACAACAAATGCTAAAGGAACTTTTCTAGGCAGGAAATACAAGAGAAGGAAGAGACCTACAATAGAAACCCCAAAACAATTAAGAAAATGGTAATAGGAAAATACATATTGATAATTACCTTAAATGTAAATGGATTAAATGCTCTAACCAAAAGACATACACTGGCTGAATGGATACAAAAACAAGACCCATACATATGCTGTCTACAGGAGACCCACTTCGGACCTAGGGACACATACAGACTGAAAGTGAGGGGATGGAAAATGATATTCCATGAAAATGGAAATCAAAAGAAAGCTGGAGTAGCAACTCTCATATCAGACAAAATAGACTTTAAAATAAAGACTATTACAAGAGACAAAGAAGGACACTACATAATGATCAAGGGATCAATCCAAGAAGAAGATATAACAATTGTAAATATTTATGAACCCAACATAGGAGCACCTCAATACATAAGGCAAATGCTAACAGCCATAAAAAGGGGAAATTGACAGTAACACAATCATAGTAGAGGGCTTTAACACCCCACTTTCACCAATGGACAGATCATCCAAAGTGAAAATAAATAAGGAAACACAAGCTTTAAATGATACATTAAACAAGATGGACTTAATTGATATTTATAGGACGTTCCATCCAAAAACAACAGAATACACTTTCTTCTCAAGTGCTCATGGAACATTCTCCAGGATAGATCATATCTTGGGTCACAAAGCAAGCCTTGGTAACTTTAAGAAAATTGAAATCGTATCAAGTATCTTTTCCGGCCACAACGCTATGAGACTAGATGTCAATTACAGGAAAAGATCTGTAAAAAATACAAACACATGGAGGCTAAACAATACACTAATAAATAATCAAGAGATCACTGAAGAAATCAAAAAGGAAATAAAAAAATACATAGAAACAAATGACAATGAAAACACGATGACCCAAAACCTATGGGATGCAGCAAAAACAGTTCTAAGAGGCAAGTTTATAGCAATACAATCCTACCTCAAGAAACAAGAGACATCTCAAATAAACAACCTAACCTTACACCTAAAGCAATTAGAGAAAGAACAAAAAACCCCCAAAGTTAGCAGAAGGAAAGAAATCATAAAGATCAGATCAGAAATCAATGAAAAAGAAATGAAGGAAACAGTAGCAAAGATCAATAAAACTAAAACCTGGTTCTTTGAGAAGATAAACAAAATTGATAAGCGATTAGCCAGACTCATCAAGAAAAAAACGGAGAAGTCTCAAACCAATAGAATTAGAAATGAAAAAGGAGAAGTAACAAGTGACACAGCAGAAATACAAAGGATCATGAGAGATTACTACAAGCAATGGAATATTTTAAAAATATTTCATTTATTAAATTTATTTTAAAATAGATCAAAAAAGTGAACATTTTTTCCTCCGAAAACTACGAAATATTGTTGAAAAATTAAAGAAAACCTAAATAAATGGAAAGATACCTCACATTGATGAATTGGAAGACTTAATATTGTTGAGATGGCACACTCCCCCAGGTGATCTACAAATGAATAAAATTCCCGCCAAAACACCAACTAACATATTTGCAGAATCTGACAACGTGAACTTTGAACTACTCACGTGGAAAAGGAAGGAACCCTGAACAGCCTAAACAAACTTGAAAAAGAACAATGATTGAGGACTCACACTTCCTTATTTCATAACTTATTACAAAGCAATGGTAATCAAAAGAGTATGTTATTGGTATAAGGCTAGAAATAGAAAATATTCAATGGAAAAGAATTAAATCAACAAATAAATCCTCACATTTATGTTTAACTGATTTGTGACAATGGTTCCAAGACAATTCGGGGGGGAAAGAACAGTCTTTCCAACAAATTAACCTGGGACAACTGGATAATCACATGCAAAAGAATGAACTTGAACCCTACTTCACACCATGTACAAAAATTAACTCAAAATGGGTGACAGATCTAAATGTAAGAGCTAAAACTATGAAACTCCTATAAGAAAATATAGAATAAATCTTTGTGATCTTGGGTTAGGCAGTTTTCTTTGATATAACACCAGAAATACAAGTGACAAAAGAAAAACAGGTAAATTGGGTTTCATCAAAATGTAAAACTTTTGTGTTTCAAAAGTCACCATCAATATAGCAAAAAGAATACACACAGAATGAAAGGAAATATCATCAAATCACATATGATAAGAGACTTGTACCTAGACTATATAAAGAACTCATACAATTCAATAAAAAATGAACCAATTGAAAAAGGGGCAAAAGATCTGAATAGACATCTCTCCAAAGAAGATATGCAAATGAGCAAGAAGCACATGAAAAGAAGCTCAACATCATTAGTCATTAGGGAAAATGTATATCAAAACCACAATGAGATACCTCTTCACACCCATCCAGGCTACAGTCAAGATATGGAGAAACTGGAACCATCAGACATCACTGATGGGAATGAAAAATGGTGTAGCTACTACAGAAAGTAGTCTGACAGTTCCTCAACATGTTAACCAAATCATCACACGACCCAGAAATTCTACTCATAGGTAGCATTGAAAACATATATCCCAAGAGAAATGATAACCCAAGAGAAATGAAAAGATATGTCTACACAAAAACTTGTACTTGAATGTTTATAGTAGTATTCATGATAGCAAGACAGTAGAAACAACCCACATGTCCAGCAACAGATGCATGGATAAATAAATGAGGTATATCCACACAGTGGAATATTGTTTGGCAATAAAGAGAACTGAAGTATTGATGTGTGCTGCAGCATGGACGAACCTTGAAAGCACGATGCTAAATGAAACAGGTCCGTCACCAAGGACTAACTGTTGAGGCCATTCATACGAAGAGGTGCCTAGGTCTGTGGTTGCTGGGGGTAATCAGGGAATGCCTGCTAGATGAACATGGTATGTCTCTCATTTATTTACATATTACCTGTGAATTCTTTCATTGGTGTTTTTAGTTTTCAAGGGTACAGGTCTCGATCACATTTCATGACGTTTATACCTAAATATTTCTTGTTTTTAGTTCTGATGATTGGTCCTTTCAAAAACTGAAGTTTCCCACTAACTTCACCAACTTGCATGTTTAATGACCCTGCCCTGTGGCAGCAACATTATCTTTTTTTTTTTCACAACAGGGAGGATCAATGTTCTATTTCACAGCTTTAGCACTTCACAAGAAGCTCAAATGAAATGAACCAGATTTTAAAGAATAGTTCAAAGAAGGCCTGATTGCTACTCTGAATGACAAACAGACTTGTGCCTCTGAACTCTCAGACTCCCTAATTTGTAGACCTCGCAGTGAGGGGAAATGTATGGCTACTGACAAAACCAAATGTTCCAGAGACTACCCTACACCAGAACTATCTAGTAAAATGTGTGACAAATGTAAAAGATTTCTCTGGCAGCTTTGTGGAAAATAGTCCAGGAGGGAAGGAGCAGGAGGGAAGTATGAGAACCCAGTTAGGATGCCCCTGTATTCCAAAGAGACAGAACGGCGGTGAATCTAAGGCACTGCAAAGGAGCCAGTGAAAATCAATGGTGGTGACGAGACTTACTGTATACTACTGTTACCGACTGACACTTGTGTCCCAAGATTCATATGTTGAAGATCTAATCCCCAGTGTGATGGTATTTGGAGATGGGGCCGTTGGGAGGTGATTAAGTTTAGATAAGGTCATGAGGATGCAGCCCTCACGGTGAGGTTAAGGCCCTTACAACAAGAGACATCAGAAAACTTGCGCTCTCTCATATACGCATATAAGAGGTCATGTGAGCACACAGTCTGATGGCAGCTCCCTGCAACCCAAGAGAAGGGGCCTCAGAATGAAATCTACTTTGCCAGCACCTTGATCTCGGACTGTTGTTTAAGTCACCAAGTCTATGATGTTTTGTTATGGCAGCCTGAGGTGACTTGGACAACTGAAATTGACAAGACCTTCTAATCAATTAGGTGTGCACTGGAGAGATGAAAGATGATTGAAAAAGTGAAGTAAAAATGATTCTGAGGTGCTTGGCCTGAAATGGGAAATGCAGGTTTGGGCAGGAAAATAAGAAATTGGTACTGCACGTATTAAATTTGAAACATCTAAGCGAAGATGTTATGTAGAAAGTTGGATATTTGAGAGTGGATCTCAGGTTCAAGGCTAGACATTTAAAACTGAGATTCATCAGTGAACAGATGATATGTAAATCATGGGACTGTGTGAACCCGCACAAATATGGTGAGAAAAAACAAAAGGTCTGCACTTGATCGCAGAGTACTTCAGTGTCTAGAGGTCAAGGTGACAAGGAGCAAACAGGACTGCAAAGAGGCCGCCAGAAAAGTAAGGAAAAATCAAGAGAATGGTATCCTGTAAACTGAGTCATCATGTTTTTAAAGTGTGATCAGCTTTGTCAAATATTGCTAAGAAGGTAAGTAATGAAGATTCATATTGATTATTGGATTGGCCATGGTAAGATTCTGGGGACCTTTGGTAGTTTCAGAGGATGGTGGGTGAGTATGAAGCCTTAATTGGTCCATGCTTCCCACCAGAGTGTCAACTGTAATGCAGCAAGGCCCCCTTCTCCTCTCCCCTAACCCCCAGCCCCTCAGACCTTTACACCTGTTCATTCCACCCACCAGACCCACTCGGCCATTCACTACAGTGTCTGCACAGCTGAACCACGCAGAAGAGATTGTAGGCAAAAGGAAAAACAAAGAAAACAGATTATTTGCTTCAAAGACAAAACTATGACAGTGAAAATGTTACTTAACCTTCATAGCATTTTTTGAAATATTGACTTATGTTGATATTTTTAAGACTTTAATGTTAAAAATAAAAGTACGTTAAAAATGGAGGGCAGAAAAATACCTGTCTAAAAAACAATTTCAGATCTATTAGTAGTAGGTTCTTAACGATATTTACCCAGCCATTAATGGTTGGCAGGACCATGAGGGTTAAAAAAAAAAGTCAAATATTTACTGATATCCAGAATTTAAGGAAAAAACTCATCACCATCACTCTCTCAACTCAGAAAAATATGAATCACTGGTATAGGGTTATCAAATAATGGTGGAAGAGGTGTACTTCCATCTACACATGTATTCACAGCCGATTTCTAAAAAGCAATGCAATCAAAACAGAAATTTGTTAGAGGAAGGGCAAACAGAGGTTTACTGGCGACAGAAAAAAAAGCCATTGGTAAAAAGGATACTTTTAGTATAAGTCAATTTCAAGGTACTCACAGACACAGGGGCACTGTGGTCAGGAGGCAGGAGGTTTTCACCTGTATCTCAATATTGGAGTAAAACTCCTAAATCCACAATTAACGAAAGAAGTTCCAAGTGCCCTGAGCGTCACAGGGTACTTCCCGGATAACAAGATGAGCTGCTCAGGTGACTAACGGCAGGGCCCGTGACTCGTGGCAATCACAGTGTCTTGTGATGTAGTCAGCGCTAAGTGGAATCTTGGCATCAAGCACCTATATTGCCTTAAGACTGGGTCCATGTGGATCGGCTCTGCTTATGTGTCCTGGAAAAACAGGACCAGGAACTGCAGATAAAACGTTATTCCAAAGAAACATTCCGACTTCAGGATGTAACTTCAAGCAGTTGGGCCAAAGGCCGCCCTGGTGAGGCAACAGAGCAGTGGAAGAGCATAGACTTTGGGACCAGACTCCTGGATTCAAGCACTGCTTCACCACTTCTCACTGTGCAACGCTGGGTGACTTACTAGCCCCTCTGTGCACGGTTACCACACCTGTAAAATGAGAAAGACAGTAATACATACTTCCAGGGGTGCTGGGAGGATGACATAGACCAGAACAAGTAGCATTCTCAGATCAGCGGGGGGCATATCATATGTGCTATACAAGTGTTCGATTTCTGTAATCACACTGGAATAAATTATTTGGGTTAGAGAATATATTATGTCCCTGTAGTTCAGTAGTGTTTGAAGTATCCAAAGCCCAAAGTGAAGCTGTATGAAGTTGTGATTAGAAAAAGTGAATGAAAAGATAATGAGGAAAGTCAAAAAATAACCCAGGGAGGAGACTTCATGCAATGATGCTCATGGAGGGAAACTAATGAATTTCCCTTGGCAGCCCGTGGATCTAAATGTCACTGCAATTGTATTTAGAAGGACTTCTGTGGTTCAGTTTTTACAGCCTGAAATAAGCCCATAGCTTAGGGCTTGGAAATAAAACTGGAAAGATCCAAGCTACTTATTATTAGGACATTTTTGTATATTTAAAAGAAATAACTACAAAGTTTGTTTATTCAAAGGCAAATATTTTATGCTCAAAATAATATTTTTTAAAAAAGAATAATGGTGAGTACTAGACAGATTATGTGCTTTTATTTTCATCTGTGGCTAATACTATAAAACTGAAAATAATTAAATAGTGTCTTGCTATTTTCTGGGAGGGAGGAAAAGTCCGAAATACTTGTTTTTTTCCTTTTAAAATATACACTTTAAATGGGTCTTCGCCACCTTCACTTTCACTGCTTCAACTACTTGGGTAGTGCTCCACATGGACTCAGGAAGACCATGGACCTGGGCTCTGGTGTCCGACGTGGCAGCTACTAGCTACGAGTGGCTACTAAATACTCGAATTGCAACTAGCGGGACTGAGGGACTATAAGTTTAATTTATTAGTTTTCATTTAAGTTTAAAAACTGATGCTCTGGGCTTCCCTGGTGGCACAGTGGTTAAGAATCCGCCTGCCAATGCAGGAGACATGGGTTCGAACCCTGGTCCAGGAAGATCCCACATGCCGTGGAGCAACTAAGCCCATGCACCACAACTACTGAGCCTGCGCTCTAGAGCCTGCGAGCCACAACTACTGAGCCCACATGCCACAACTACTGAAACCTGAGCTCCTAGAGCCTGTGCTCTGCAACAAGAGAAGCCAACACAGTGAGAAGCCCACGCACCGCAACGAAGAGTAGCCCCCACTCACCGCAACTAGAGAAAGCCTGTGTGCAGCAACAAAGACCTAACACAGCCAGAAGTAAATTAAATAAATTTAAAAAAACCCCAAAACCTGATGCTCTATGAAGTTATTGGAAACTTTAAGTGCATTGTAGAACAACTTGAGTATTTGAATCTCCTTTTTCAACTATAAATGTTATGGAATCTAAACATGGATCCAGTATGTCCCATGAAAACTTAGCATTTAAATTAAGATGTTTTGTGAGTATAAAATACACAGATTTTGAAAACTCAGTACGAAAAACAAAAAGTAAATTATTTTATTAATATCTTTAAAATATTGATATTGTACTAAAACTATATTTTGGATATGAATTAAATAAAATATATTATTAAAATTAATTCCACTTATTTCTTTTTCTTTTTAACATGGATACTAGAAAATTAAAAACTATATTTGTAGCTTGCGTTATATTTTTATTGGACATTAACCTTATATTCCAGAAGGTACAAATTCATCAGAGGATAGGGTTTTCACTTAATATTAATCCTTTGAGTGAAAAATAATTTGATATGCATATTTAAGAAAACAAATTTACACTTACGATTTGTACTGGAAATTTAATTGAGTCCCCCACTTTTTTTTTTGAGAATATACATCTATTACCTAATTAACATGAGTCTCATATGAGAATCTGGTAGTAAACTTGTTTTGCTTTACTATTGTATTAATAAATAGTTCATTTATGACTATCTAGGATATCATTTAGTCTTAAAGAGGTTTAATAAATACTAGTTTTCTTAGATCTTTTGGAAAATAATTATTATGTAGTTGATGTTCCTGAATGAGAGTTCTATTTTATATATAATCTTTTATTCTTTTGTAAGAATGCCTAAACTCACTTCAAGGAAAATTACATCATGTTAGGCATTTAGTTTTCCTAGTCTCCATTTTTAGTGTAAATATACCATATTGAATGATGGATGGCCAACACGAATTCCAGGTATAAATAGGCATTTTGTGTTCCTTTGAGAACTAACTACAGACCACTGATTAGGGATTCAGTGATTCATTAGTAAGTACATATCTGAAATTTTATTTGTATTGAATATATAAGGAAAAAGATTCATACATTATTTTTCTTGTATTATTTTTGTCTTAGTTTTTATTAGAAATTTTCAAACATACAACCAAGTAGAGTTTAGTATAGTGAATTCTCGTTATTTCTATTACCATGATTCATCAACAGTCGGTATCTTTCTAATCTTATTTCATCTTTGTCCCTAAACAGTTTTTTTCCAAAGTACTATTAAGCATCATTTTATTCACTCATAAATGCCTTGATAAGTGTATTTAAATTTTGTCTAATAGACTTACCACACCATCATAACCTAATATGGACCCCATGTGCAAGTATCATTTTATATATATATTTTTTATTTTGCGGTACGCGGGCCTCTCACCGCCGCGGCCCTTCCCGCTGCGGAGCACAGGCTCCGGACGTGCAGGCCCAGCGGCCATGGCTCACGGGCCCAGCCGCTCCGCGGCATGTGGGATCTTCCCGGACCGGGGCACGAACCCGTGTCCCCTGCACCGGCAGGCGGACTCTCAACCACTGCGCCACCAGGGAAGCCCAGGTCACATCTTTTAATGCCAGCCATGGCTGGTTTCATCGGTTCAAGGCTAGAGCCAACCATCACAATGTAAAGGTAGGTGGAGAGGCAGCAAGTGCAGATAGGGTAGCTGTCCGGGAACTTCCGGAAACACTTTGAGAAATTATTGACGATGATGTGTATTTACCCAACCAGGTTTTTAATGTGGATGAGACACAACTCTACTAGAAGAGGATGCCGCACTGAAGTTACACCAGTAAGGAGGAAAAGTTGATGCCGGGCTTAAAGCAGCAAAGGATAGGCTAACTGTTGTTTGGCGGCAATGCTTCCGGTGAATTGAAGCTGAAGCCTCTCTTAGTTTATCATTCAGAGAACCCAAGAACCCTTAAACACATAGCCAAGGGCTCTCTTCCTGTTGTGTGGAAGCGTAACCCCAAATCCTGGATTACACAGGCCACGTTCCAGGACTGGTTTTGCCACCACTTTATCCCAGATGTAGAGAAATATTGCTTGGAAAGGGCTGTCCCAGCAAAACATTCTTTTTTTTTTTTTTGCGGTACGCGGGCCTCTCACTGTTGTGACCTCTCCCATCGCGGAGCACAGGCTCCAGACGTGCAGGCTCAGCGGCCATGGCTCACGAGCCCAGCCGCTCCGCAGCACGTGGGATCTTCCCGGACCGGGGCACGAACCCGTGTCCCCTGCATCGGCAGGCGGACTCTCAACCACTGCACCACCAGGGAAGCCCCTCAGCAAAACATTCTTTTGCTGCTCGACAATGCTCTGGGCCACCCCCCATTCATGGATGACTTTCATCCCAACGTCAAAGTAGTGCATCTGCCACCAAATACTACATTGCTCATCCAACCTATGCACCAGGGAGTTACAGTGACTTCCAAGAAATACTATTTACTATTCACACTTTTCATCAGGCAGTAAAGGCGAGTGATGAATCAGGAAAATCCTTGCAACAATTTTGGAAGGACTACAACATCTACAAGGCCATATAAAAACACTGACTTTGCTTGGCGTGAGGTTACAGCCATCACCATGAATGGCGTTTGGAAGAAACTTTGCCTGAAGTTTGCTCCCGATTTTCATGGATTTCAGAAGGTGGAAAAAGAGTCCAAAGAGGTCTTAGCAACTATAGTGACCCTCAGCGAGAAGCTGGAGCTAGATCTGCAAGAGGACGACCTCATTGAACTCCTTGCTGTGCAACAAAAGGAGCTTGCTAATGAAGACCTGATGGAACTGGAGGCCCAGAGAAAGGACAGAGAGAGACAAGAGGAAGAAGAAGTAACTGAAGAACTGAAGAGATTCACGAAGAGGAAATGGCAGGGGATTTTCTTTATCTGAGGAGGCACTGTTAGTTTTTGAGGCACAGGACCTGAACGCAGAACGGTACACAAAGGTTGCAGCAGCCATTCATCATGCAAGCCAGTGCTACTGTGTCACCTATGATGAGAAAAAAAGAGCTGCTACCAGATATCACTGGATCGCTTTTTCTCAAGAGGGTAGATAGAATTGAATCCAGCAAGGAACCAGAACCTGTGCCATCAGCGTCAGGCGTGAGTGAAACTTCAGCTTGCCCTCCGTCTCCTGTTGCTGAGGATCCTTCAGTTCTACCATCTCCCACCTCCTCTCTTCTAGTCAGTAACTCTTCCTGCCTGTTCACTTGGTGCCAGCCCCTGGATGCCAGCTTTTGTACTGGACTACTGTACTTTTCAAAGTCCTGTACTGTAAGAGTAAAAATATTTTCTTTATTTTTTGTGCATTTTAAAAAAATGTATTATTTGTGTGAAAAGTATTATAAACCTATTACAGCAGTACTATATAGCCGACTGTGTTAGTTGCGCACCTAGGCTAACTTTGTTGGACTCATGAACAAATTGGACTTACAAACATGCTCTCAGAACGGAACTGGTTCCTCGGCAGGGTAATTATTTAGCTTTGAAACTGGTTAAAATAAAATTTTTATTTTTTACTGGCAAATAAAGGAGAGAGAAAGGGAGATAAGAAATGGAAGGTGAAAAAGTAAAGATCGGGAGTTTGAAGTGTTAAGCATTTTTTCTTCCCATTCATGTTTTTGTATGTGTATATATGTGTGTGTAAGTTTGTGTATGTATGCATGCATGTGCACTCATGTGTGCATGTATATGTGAATGTATGTGTGTGTTCAGATGTATATGTGGATGTACCTATCTGTGGATGTATGCACGTACTCAGTTTGCTCTAAAAGGGAGAGACCCCATAAAGTTTCAACTGGAAGACAAATGAGGTTTAAGCGAATTTTAAAAACTGTACATTAAAGCGAACGAGCTAGCAGAGAGCCAAGAACTGGCGGTCAGGAGGGGCCGCGCATCAATCCGAGTCTAACCCCTCCTGACCCCGCGCCCTTCCTTCCTGCAGACACGACCCCACCACGGACAGGACGCGGATGCTCGGCTGCTGTGCTGACGTGGAGTCAGTTCTGGAGGGAATTTGTCACCAAACCCTTTCCCGGAGCCTAAGCGCATCTTTTGTCAAAAACGCCTCCACTGAGACGACATTAAGATACCTCGTTGCCAGCCTCCTGTGCGGCCCTTCGGCCCTGGGAGGAGCCGCTTTTCCTCAGAGGCTGACTGACCGTCGGCCACCTCCGTGTACGTCGCAGCCGGGTGCCCTGGAGCCAGCAGCGCCGGAGTACAGACGCCGTAGCCTCGATGCCCTCCCGGGAGCCCCGCCCTCTTCAGCGGAGCCAAGTCGTGCGTGTGCGCATGCGTCTGCGTGTGGGCGCAGTGCCCCTGCGCGCGTGCCCAGTGCCCCTGCGCGCGCTTACCCCGCACACGCGGGTACCAAGCTGCCGAAACGGGAGTGTTGCTGGCGTGTGGTGAGACGAGGTAACGCCAATATGTTGGAAGTTCTAAAATGACTTTCTTTTTTTTTGCGGTACGCGGGCCTCTCACTGTTGTGGCCTCTCCCGTTGCGGAGCACAGGCTCCGGACGCGCAGGCTCAGCGGCCATGGCTCACGGGCCCAGCCGCTCCGCGGCGGACCAGGGCACGAACCGGCATCCCCTGCATCGGCAGGCGGACTCTCAACCACTGCGCCACCAGGGAAGCCCTGAAATAACTTTCTTTTTCCCCCCCCCAAAGTGATATAAAATGTGGGCATTTGTTTGTTTGTCTGTTTCCCGCAAAAGCCAGAGCTGTGAAAGATTCCTTTATTAATGGTTTAAAGAAATGATTAAACTTCAAAGGGAACCCACACACTTCTTTCCTGGGAATTTGTGGAAAATCCCAGAGAATTTACTTGGTGTTAAACGCACTTTCAGAATTCGTTCCGGAGAATCCTAGGGGCTAGGAAAGGTCGGTGAAGCAAGGTGATCCCGTGATTTCATCATGAAAAACCCTGTTTATGGGGAGCTCCTCAATATCTCTCTTCACACCTCACTCAGTATTTCTGTTTCCTTCCAGATTTTGGAGTTTAGTTTTACTTTGTAGGTCTTAAAATGTGTTTTCACAGTTTTCCTGCCCACCCCCATTTTCTCTGTTCTCTTAGGTTTTAAAGAAATCAAAAATTGAAGAACTACCATATTTCATATATTACATCTCCCTATAATCCACAGAAAAACGATCACTACAGAAAATGGAATCCCGGACGTCCCTGTCTCTGAAAGATCACTAATCCTGGTTAATCCTACATCTGATGAAAGATGTGTCTGCACATGGAGAGGAAATTTGCTAAAGCCTCATCTAGGGATCAAAGGTCTTTAAGAATCAGAGCTGCAATGAAAGACAATGACAGAATTATTAAACATGACTACATTTCATCATAAAAGATTAATTATTTACTGTAGAATTAAAGGGCTAAAATGACATTAAAATCCATCAACCATTTTCATTTACCCAAGGCAAAAATTAAGCCGAAGAGCATCATAGTGACAAAGAACAATTTGGTCCTTTCTTTAGGCTTTTCTTTTTGTCTTTGGATTATAATTATTGATGATAATTGCATTCTTGCTGCAGAGATTAGGAAAAATAATAAAAATTTTGTCACAGAAAGTTGTATAATTTGCTGCAGTTCAAATATTATGAAAATATAGATTAAGAAGTATCTTATATACTAAGACAATATTAATATATGAACAACTGTAAGGAACTGGAATTGTGTGTAATTTTACACATGTATACATATTATTTAACTTGTAAATTGCTCACCCAAACATATTTCTCAAATATCCACAGCTAATGCTTTATGTGATGGACTACAAAGAGATTAAAATGTATGTCATTAGAAATTTAACAGATTCCTCAAAATGTTGCATTATAATTAATCATCTAAAAACACTTTAAATAAGATAAATTTTACCCCAGAAGAATGTTATAGTATTTCTGTCTTACATAATAGAGAGCCTCCTGAAAACTCCTTTGTACATTATCTTTTAAAATCACTTATATTTAGGTATACTTTACGTACAATATAATACAGACACTTGAAATGTACAATTTAATCAGTTTTGACAAATGTGTATACACATGTAACCACCATCTCAATCAAGATATAGAATTTTTCCATCACTGCCAAAAGATCCTTCATCTCTTCCACAGTCAAAGTCTCCCCCATCCCTGGCCTCAGGCAATGACTTTTCATTGCTAGAAATTAAATGCTTTCCCTAGAATTTTCTATAAATGGAATCATGTAGGATGTGTGATACTCTTTTCTGTTTGGCCTGGTTTGCTCAGCATAATTTTTTGGACATCCATGATGTTGAGTATATCAGTAGTTTATTCCTTTAATTACTGAGTAGAATTCATTGCACAAACATGACACAACTTGTTTCTCTTGTTCTCCAGGTGATGGGCATTTGTCTTGTCTCCACATTGGGGCTGTAATTCATGGAGCCTGTATGATCATATAGAAGTCTTTTCATGCACATATGCTATCATTTCTCTTTGGTGAATGCCTGAGTGTGGAATTGTTGATTCATATGGGAAGTGTACATTTAACTCTATAGAAACTTCGAGAAAGCAGTTAAAAGTCATTGTGACATTTACATTCCCACCAGAAGTGCGTGAAGAGTGTTCTCATTATTCCCTGTCCTCACATATTTACACAAATACCATTATGCCATGATCCTTATAGCTATATAGCACATCTTGAAATCAGGTAATGTAAGTCCTCCAATTTTTTTTCAAGAATATTTTGGCTATCCTATACTCTTTTAATTTTCTAAACCCTCTAGAATTAGTTTATCAACTAGTTTTTTTAAAAGTTTGCTGAGATTTGTATTAGGATAGCATTAAATCTATAATTCAGTGGTTCTCAAAGACTGGTCCCTAGCAAGAAGCATTAGCATCGCCTGAGAACTTCTTAAAAATATAAATTCTCAATCCCCATCCCACGTCTACTGAATGAGAAAAGCTGGAGGTGACGCCTTTCCTTTGCACTTCTGTCATATATTTCATTGCCACAACTGATCTGAATCACAGAGAGCATTGCTATCTCTCCTTTAAATAGTTATTATTTTTGAAAAGATTTTGAAAAGATTAAAAACACAGAAAAGTCTTGCATACTTTCTCTCATATATAACATTTCTGGTTTTCTTCATTCCCTTGTGTACATTTGAGGCCTAATTGGAATCATTTTCTTAAGCCAGAGAAATTCTTTAAACGTCTCTTATGGTGTAGATCTGCTGGTGACAGATACACTCAGATTTTGTTTATCTGAAAATACTTTGTTCTTCTCAAATAACATTAGGTATGAAAGAGGAGACATTAGAACTGATAACCACAGAAATACAAAGGATCGTTAATAAACTACTGTAGACAATTATATGCCAACAAATGGACAAACTAGAAACAATGGAAAAATTTCTAGAAACAGACAACCTACCGAGACTCAATCATGAAGAAATAGAAAATCTGATTAGACTGAATAAGTCTGGAGACTTAAGGAGCAATAAATCAGTAATCTAAAACCTTCCAAAAGGAAAAGTCCAGGACCAGGTGGCTTCACTAGTGAATTCTACCAAACATTTAAAGAATTAATAACGATACTTCTCAAACTCTTCCAAAAAGTAGAAAAGGAGAAAACACTTCCAAACTCATTTTATGGAGCCAGCGTTACCGTGTCACTGAAACCAGAAAAGAACAGGATAAGAAAAAATTTATAGGCCAGTATCCCTGAGGAACATAGTTGCAAAAATCCTCAACAAAATATTAGCAAAATTCGATAGTACCTTAAAAGGATCATTCAGCATGACCAAGTGGGATTTCTTCCTAGGATACAAGGATGGTCCAACATATGCATATCAATGCCATTAATAGGGAATAAATTCCCCTACTTGGTTTGGTCACAAGTGAAAGAAAACCCAATAGGGGTTTAAGGAAATTAGGAATTTATTTTCTTCCATGTACAATTCCAGGAGAATGCAGTCCAGAGATGATATTGTGGAACTGAAGTGTCAGGGACCTTGGCTTCTTGGGTTTTTGTTCCCAAGGTCACCAGCCATTATGTCCTCACTCTAGCGAGTGGGAAAGAAGAAGAAGATAAAGGGAGAGACTTCTTTCTCCCTTAAGGACACCATGCAGAAGTTACCACTCAGGTTTACAGGCTGTTGTCCAGAACTTAGTACCGTGGCCACACTCAGCTACCAGGGTGGAAGGTAAATGTAATCCTTCTTGGTGGCTGGGCACATAGCCAGCTAAAAATTGGAGGTTCTATTACAGAAGAACAGAAACACATTGGAGGACACCTAGCGGTCTGAATTGATGTATTCACTCTTTTATAAACTTTTTACCAGTTTGGCTGGAAAAAAAAATAAGTATATTATGTATGCCTCTGACTAACTAAGCAGAGGATGCTAACATGATTTCATTTCTTCTCAGTCGTGGCTGCCTGTTGACCCACGAGCTGGACCCAAGCAGTCGGAGGCTCCACACCCCTCCCTGTCCTTGGAATGTATGTTCCAGCCACCATTCCCACTCTAGGAGCCCTTTCAGGGGTGCAGCCGCGAGAGAGTAATGTGGTGTTGGGACCGCCTGGACGGAACACGTGACTGAACCTAGGTAAGGCTATATGCCAGACAGACTGTTAAGATTTGGTGGGTGGATGCGGAGACCTAGCCATTTTCCAGTAACCGAGAATAAGCCTCCTACATAAGTTCCCTTGCTTGTCCCACCTGCCACCTACCAATCTGGAGTGGCTGCCTCTTTCTGTGGTCTCTCCTTGCCTCTGTACGGAGGCTGGTTTCAGATTTCACCCGGGAGGCTCTGGAAGTTGTGAACCTACACTCAGTTCTCAGTGTTATTGCACTTGCATCAGTGAGCATCAGATACTTAGGTGGTAGCGTCAGCTACACAGCTGTGTTTCTCTGTCTGTCTCAGATCGTGGAATTCTCTGATACGATGCCCTTATTTCAAGACCACTTCCACTGGAGGCAGGGTAGCAATGCCAGGGCTCTTCTGCCCATGAGCACATCTTGTTACCACCTAGATAGACAGATAAACCACTGCTCTGCTGGAGTAAGAATAGCGCTTTGTTTCTGGATCACACATTTGTTGGAATGGAGGTCACTCTTCGGTGCAGGTGTTGTCATCAGATGGTGCTGGGCAGGTCTTGGATCCGGTGTGTCCTGGTCATGCAGCCGGCATGGTTAGCTCATTATTCTAGTACATTTTCTCCCACCTCTGCTCCCTGTTACCCAGCATCCTGGTGCTTCCTGCTATCTGAACGTTTCAGCCACGCCCCTGCTCTTGTAGGTCAGCTACAACTCTGATTTGCAAGAAACGTAAGTTCAGCTAAAAGTAGCTTAAGCGCAAGGAGATTTTATCCATTCATACCATTGATTTATTCAACAGACACTGACTATGTGTCCAGCACTGTGCTCGGCTCTAAAGATAGTGCCGTGGACCAAATTCCTAACCTTTTATGGGGGATTCAGACAATAAGCAAACACATGTATACGTGGTATAGCATCAGGAAAAGGTAGATAACGTTTTATGAAGAAAAATAAAGCCAGGTCAGCAGATTTTAAAATTGCTTTGGGGGCGCAGAGAAGGACTGTCATCCGCTGAGAGGAGCTGGGATGCTCCAGAGAGCACCCAGGGACGCAGCCACGCCTGAGGACTGAGCTGGACCCTGGATCTCAGCACAGTTAAGACGCGTTGTCCTGGCTGGCTTCCTTCTGTACGTCTGCTCCATGCTTGTCTGTCTCTTCTGCAGACTTTCTCTGATTCTCTGGGCCACAGGGCCACAAACAGGGCATAGAATGTAAGTTTCCACGTTTTACCTCTTATGATTTCAGCCACCAGGAAAGATTACGCTGCTGTTATTGTGTGACCTCCTGATTACAGGGTCCGATATGGACCCTTCTAGATTTAAACCTGAGATCACCGTGTTCTCCAGATTTGATGCCTAAATTGTCTGCTCATCTGTGATCAGGAATATCAGTTTCCTGACCTCCCCCGACTCCCCTAGGAAGCAATTCTATGGTCAGATTTCCACTTCATTAATGTTAATTTCAGCTCGCACTTGTTAAGTGCCCAGCATACACCGTTCTATTCTAAGTGCTTTTTGTAAATGATCTCACAACACATATATGCCTTGTGTGAAATGTCTCGGCTCTCTAGAACCTTGTCTACTTGTGACTGAGTTGTGCTGTAGATGGCTGCAGCTACTCTTAAGTCTGACGGAAAATAACGACTTACTGTATTTTTTCAGTTGAAACTTTAAAAAAATGTGATACGGCACTTACCTGCCTTGGCTGCAAGGTGGTCTAGTGTATTGTCACAAACTCAGAGGCTGGAGCTGGGTTGGATTCCCTGTTTCACCAGTTACTGGCCACACAAACTGAGTCAGGTTGTTTTACCTTGCGCCTCTCATTACTCAAAGGTGGGAGCACAGTACCTGGCCGACAGGACAGCAAGGGCTCCTGGTGGACGAAGTACCATCGGAAAATTCCTCCCTGTCCGTGATGCTGATTTGAGTCAAGCTCAAGCCAGTAACTGCCCTGCCACCACCTATTGGCAGCTCCCCGACACTACATTTAAAATTATGATTTAGGGCGAAGGAATGTATCTGCTACCTGCTGAAGAGATGCTAGCCCTTTAAAGTTCAGACAAAGAAGGCCGATACCATCGCCCACCCTCTTTGCGGGGCAGAGATGCAAGGCTTCTTGCACAAATCCCAAATTCCTCCAGGCTTTTCAAAATGTGTCTGTGGTTGCAATAAGTGAACATTGGCTAACGAAACATCTTTCTCCTCAAGTTTGCCATCTCTTCCCACTGACATCAAAGTTAAGAAAAGCCAGATTTAAAGAGGGTTTTATGGATACAAAAGAAAACACAGTGGTGCAAGACTCCCGAGCCAAGCAGAGAATTGGAGCTGGAGGCTCGTAAAAAATTGTTCTAAGAACTGGGCAGAGGACTTTGCCCTGTCAGGAAGATCAGGGGAGGGAAGGCCAGGAGAGAGGCCTACAGAGTTCTGTTGTGTTTCGTACCACTAACTCGCAGGATATAACGGGGAGCGGTAGGGCTTGGGCTGCGGGCCCCTGACCCCGTCCCTGAGGGGCCCCATAAGGGGGAGTCAGAGCCGGCCCCTGGGCACTGCTGGGTCTCGCAGCTCTGGGCGGACGCGTTCTGTCCAGGGTGGAGTTTCCTGTGTGCCCTCTCCGATTTCGCTGTTTGAAATGAATCACATCTCAAGGGCAAGCCAGCTACATTTCTCCTGCCTTGTGCCTTTCTCCTGCCTTGTGCCTTTCTCCAACTGGGGAGACCAAAGCACATGTCAGATGGTCTCAGATCAGAAACCAACAAAACAAAACAAGCAAAGCAGGACGTGCTCAGACACCCAAAGAAACTGAAAGGGGGCTACCGAATTATTTTAAATGTGCAAATGTTTCCCGAGAGGAAGGTATTGTTTTTGTAAAGGGATCTGTGCTTATGGAAGAAGAAGTATTAGGACATCTGCCTTGTTGAGGAAGAGGAGAAATAATCTTTCTGTCACATATGTTTCATAAGCTGAGCCCCGTAGAGAGTGGCTGCAAATCTGACCACTTTGCACTTTATGAGGGTTCTTTTGTCTCTTTAAACTGTTAGGAAATGAAATATTTACAAACAGTCCAGGACTCATAAGCTAGATAAAGCTGAAAGGAAAATTCTTTTTTCTTCAAATAAAAAAAATCAATTCTGGAAAAAAAAATCTGTACTTTAGTTACAATACTTGTAATCCCATACTCATGATCAATTATGAGCAGAGCTGAGGCAGCGTCTGAAAATGCCTTCTTGGGGATTTTAACACTTTGGCGTGGGTGGACAATGAATAAAAAATATGTCTCTGATCTGCTTTGCACACACACACAATTCACTGTATTAAAATACTTTATATTCAATAAAATGCACCCATTTTGAGGGTATGGTAAAGTAAGTTCTGGAAATCTCTGCAACCTTGTAATTACAATTCCAAACAGGCTATAAAAGAGCTACATTGTCCCCAAACTCCCGTGTCAAGTTTCTAGTATTCAGCCCCTCTGGTTTAGGCAACCACGGATCCTGAATTAGTCCTGCAGATCAGGAAGCTCCTCATTAAGAGGAATCAGACAGAACGCGACTTCCGTGCCTTGCCTCTTTCACTCAGCATAGAGTTCTTGGGATCCACCTGCACTGCTACACATATATCAGCAGTATATTATTACTGTTTTGTACTGGATCATATTCCTCTATGAATAGAGCATAGTTCATCAATTCATGTTTATCCATTCATCTTTCAATGAACATTTCCACTCTTTCCAACTTACTCTGAAGGAAGCTGCTATAAACGTTCACGCACAATTCTTTTTGTGGGACTGATTTTCTTTTCACCTGGATAAATGTAAGGAGTGAAGTTGCAGTTATAGGAAAAACTGCCGAACAGGTCAAAAAGTGGTTGTGCTACTTCATTTTATACCTTCACACAATGTAAGAGCATTCCAGTGGCTCCACACTGTCACGACATGTGGTATTATCAAGCAGTTGTTTTTATTTCAGCCGTTCTAAGGGTTCCTTACTTCATTGTGGCTCAATTTACTCTTCCCTGAGGACCGGTAATGTGGCGCATCTTTTTTATGTGCCATTAACATATTTTCTTTTGTGAGAGTTTATTCAACTCTTTTTTTTTCCCAATTTTTATTTGGTTGTTTCTCTTTTTATTGTTGACTTTAAGACTTTAAAAATTCCTTATATGTGCTGAATACAAGTCCTCTGTCAGATATCTGCACCAATAATATTTTCTTCCAGTCTGTACCTTGCCTTTTCCTTTTCTTAACATCATCTTTTGAAGAATAGAGGGCCTTAATTTTTATGAAGTCAAGTTTAGCAGTTTTCCTTTTGCCATTAGTCTTTTTGTGTAGTTTTTACTACGCAAAGGTGGCACTTTTAGGAAATTTCCTATGGTTTCTTGAGAATTTTTATCATGAATGGGTGTTGAAATTTGCAATGCTTTTTCTGCATCTATTGGTTTCAACTGGCTGCAGGTGGGGCTACGGAGGAACTACACCACTTCTGAGAAGTACAGAACAGGACCAGGTGCTTGTGCTCAGGACTCCCCCTTCGTCCCCGCCTTCAGTTTCACACTAGTGCTTCCATTTCACAAACCAGGGGGTCACCAGTTGGCAAAGGAGCAGAATTAAGACCCTTGAATTCAGAGCAGAGCAAAGAAAAAGATGAGGGCGGGGTGGATCTGAGAGCAGACACAGCCCTGAAATCAGCATCCCTGTCATCTGTGAACATAAACCGTCCCAAGTCTGGGCCACATTCCTCACGGGGGCACAGAGCCTGGGAGTGTGTGTGGGCGTTGAAGAAGCCATTAAGATCATGTGTCCTGTTTCAGGTGGCAGATAAAATTTAGATTCATAAGCTATTGTGACACCAAAGGGCACATGAGAAACGCCCAGAGGCTGAGTCAGTTACATATGCTGTGACTACACTTTAATTCAGCCTGGTTTCCCACATCGAAGGACTTCAGACTACAATGTAGGAATCATTAAGCATTTAAAAATATCATTTATTTTAATATTAAAATAGTCATATTTGTAAAATGTACATGACTTTTAAACACTGTGAAAGTGAAAAGAAATTTTCTTCCTCTCAGGATGTAATTCTCACCAACCAGACCTCACTCTCCATGTCAAGGCTCAGACAAGAAATAGTAAACATAGGTTTGGCCTCAGTGAATTTACCAATTTAGTGTGGGAGGTAGGGGGGAGTAACAAAATCATTTTAAAAACACATATATGAAAAAAAATCTGAAACAGATACTTAACTATTTAGGGAACTTGCCTTTATTAGGTGCTTGCTAAAGACCCCAACAAATATTTCTTGCCTACCCACCATTTGCCAGGCCTGGTAATAAATGTTATAAGTCAACTGCGTTAAGGATGACAGTCTGCTTCTTTGTGGGCCTGTCTCCTACGTTAGAGTCTATCTAAGGATAGGAGTTCTGCCTTATTTATCTTTTCAATTTCCAGCATTTAGTTCAGTGTCTGACCAGGGCAGAGTACTCAGTAAATATTGCGGACCCAATGAATGGCTGTCTACTGGAAACTTGCTTACCTCGATGTACTTTGTCGCTTTACTTTGTGTCCATGTGGCTCTCCTGGCCACCATCACACCCCCTCTCCCCACTCGGTATCTATAAATAATTGTGTTCTTCACCCCATCCTAAACCAGTCCTTTACAATGAGGTCCCCTGATTAAGCTCCGTAGCAAACGAAAAAAAAAATCAATCAACCAACCACTGCCACCAGCGCAAACACACGTGCGTACGAGCAAAATTAGATTTTTAAAAATCCTAGCAGAATAGTCTGAAAAACTGTGAAATGTGAAATCCCCCAGCTACCCCACTGCTACTGATGTCACTACCAAGCTTCCCTGAACTCACCCTGCCCTCGGGCTGTGCAGGCCCAGCACCTGGCCCATGGGTCCCGGTGGATCAGACTTAAGGCAGGTGCCCCTTTGCCACACTCGTCTCCGTCCAGAGGGGGTCTGTCTTCACCACCCTACACAGAGCACAGAGCCAGGGAGTGCAGGCTCACTTTATTTCTTAGGAGTTGCCCTTTAGGGATTGAATATTCATGGAGCCCACTCTCTTGACAGATTGTTCTGAAAAGAAAACAGAGCATCCTCCAGAAACAGGGCAAGTGGGATTAGGAGGCGGAGGTCAGAGAATGAAGGCTGGAGCCCTCTGGAGGGCCAGTCCCAGCCAGGTCTGGCTTTGTTCTTGAAACAATCGGCCGCTTAGGCAGCTTTTAAGCCTCTAAAGGGCGAGATGAAGTGGCAATACTTGAGGGCTCCGCGGGAACTGCGTCTGGATCTCGCCCTCTTTCTTTGCTGCGCTAGAGCAGAAGGTCACTAGACACTGCGTGAGCTCTGCCCTGGGTGGTCCCTACCTTTGCCTCCCAGACGACGATTCGTGTTTCTTTCTGTTTCCATAGAAGGGGCAAGGAAGGAAAATTCAAAAGAACTGGCAATCTGTCCTTTGGATACAGCGACCTTTCTAAATAAGCATTCAGCCTTTGGCACTGCAGCCTACAAGCATTTTTCCCTTTGTTGTGGATCTTTTTAAAAAGCCACACACAGACGTAAAACGAGAGGCAAATTTGAAAATACATTCATTTTGGTTATTTCAAGTGAGGTCCAGTAGTTAGGCAACCCAACCAAGACATGCTCATATTAATTTATGGTAGAAATAAAAATGGGTTTTTTAAACCCATTGAAATTAAGCAAAGAAATGATGCTTTCACTTACTTAATAAAAAATGTGTCCATAATAAAACTCTTAATAGGATCGAAGGGAAAGTGATTAATACCCATAAGTATGTGTGTGTGTTTGTACAGATCTGTACCTTCGAGGATGGACATGTGCACAGGTATTTGTGTTTTAGTGTCTTTTTTTTTTTTAATCGAAGTGACCAATTAATTACTTGGTGGTGTTTATACTGCTCAGGGAAGGTCAGCGGGGCACAGCTTGCTGTTGGACAGTCTTCTTGCAATTTAAGAGAAAAAAAGCAAACCTTCTGTTTGAACTCCAGAATGTTCCACGCAGGCTCGGCAGTTGTAAACTTACTAGGATAAATCACTCCTACATTGCTGCATTGTTATTGTGGTATTGGGCAAAAATACTTGGCAGGCATTTCAAAGTAAATGCTTCCATCAAATGACGACAGCTAAGAGGAAAATGCCAAGACGAAAGCAAGTGCATACTTTGCTAAGAAAGAAAGTGTTTTTCTAACGGAATATTTAATAAAATGAATTGTAGTCATACCTTCATCTAAGTAGAATGGTGGTAACTTTCTTTAGGAATAAGAGGAAAGGTCAATTCTGATAGGAGATATTTTTCATTAAGACATTAACTTTAAAAATAACGCATGTAAACATGGACCAAATCTGCAGCATAGGTTGAGAAGAGGCTGTCAGTTCAGCTCAGTCGTGATAAATACCCAATTCTACTTTGGAACTCCTCCCTGGAAATATAAATTGATTTTCCTCACAGCAAGAATGTGGTATGAGTTTGAACATAGAAAACCCAGATTTATTATTATTGTTATTATTATTGAAGCATGTTGCCCTACCAGAGCTTAGGTGGGTCCAGATTTCCATTATAAGTTGCTGTTTTCATAAGGACTTTATAACTTGGATGTGACAATTGGCTTTAGCCTTTAACTTGGTAAATAGCATCTCAGCCTGGGGCAGGCTTTCCCCTCCTCTTAATAACACCAAAGGCAAAAATCAGGCAAGACAGCTGCATTTTTTCCCTTCAGCTTTGAAGTAAAAGTTAGGAAGATATATATGAATGTCAAATAAAGATCAACTGGACTTATTTTTTGAGGTTTTCAATTAAAAGTATCTACTAATTGAACAGTTCCTTTTTTTAATTTCAGGGAAAATAAAAAATTAAGTTCCCCAAATGAGTAGTTTTTATGTGACATAATTTATCTTCATCACAATTTGTATTTTTATTCTGCTCTGTATGATTATTATTCCACATCAAACACCTTGCCTGTTTGTACCACATCTTTTAGGAATGCAGAATTAAGTAGATTAAAAGATATAAAAAACACCTCAAATTTCAACTAATTTCCTAATTTGAGCACTCCAATGGGATCATTCAATACTGCATTAGCTTTTCAAAATGGAGACTGTGTTTCAGTTTTGAGGTTAAAGTAGGTTTTCCTCTTCCATATTTGTTTATTTCAAATAAGTTCATGTTTCTTAACCTTGAGGAAACCGAATTGTTTTGAATGTTTTCCGTTTGAATGTGATTTTACCCTAGCTGAACATCCTCTAAGGCAAGCTGACGTCTGGAGGGGGAGGGATGGAGGTGGAGGGGCTTGTGTGTATCTGGAGAACAGCAGAGCTATGCTCGTGCCCGTCTCACCTTCTGGATCTTCTCCTGGACCCCCTGCTCCAGTTGACTCATCTAGATGCCCACGCAGGGACCGTCTCCCTCTGACACCTCACTCTGAATACGATTCTATGGACCCCAGCATTTGGTCCTCAGCCGTAATTCATTTTCTTGCTCCCAATAAGGAAACTATTATCCCAGACAAGAGGATAGGCAGCCTTCTGGTCCAGGCCAGGCGTGGAGCAGAAACCCTGACATGATGCCCTGGCTCCCCTTTTCCATCAGTAGGTTTATTATGTCGTGTTTTGGTTTTTAATCTTGCGTGGGCCATGAACCCACTTGACAATCTAAAGAGGGCTAGGAACTCATTTCTAGAAAAAAATGCATATTTGGAGAAAATCATCCCTCTAGCTTTAGGGGATTTGTGGATAGTCTAAACTTCACTCATAAACTATTAAATCCATACGTCCCCCCCAAGAAACTGTTCTATATGCTACCCAACAATCATAACACCATAATCAAATGATTATTCACATCTTCTCTTCCTCAACTTTAGAAGTTCATTATCACTCTGCTGAAGCCCTATTTCACCGAGAAAATAGAAACAACCAGCAGAGGTCTTCCATGAACTCCCACCTTCGAGCATCTGCATCTACCTGTGCTGGCTGCTCTCCTGTCTCTGTGGCTGAGTTCTCCCGGCTCTGAGCTACCCTGAGCTCCTCCACTTATGCAAGGCTCAGACCATTTCTCACCTATTCCCCGATCACCTCCAGCAATTTGCTAATCTCTCCACTATCTCCTCCATTTCACCCTCTATTGAATCAGCATGTTAACAAGTTGTTCTTTCTCCCCCTTAAAAAAGAAATGAAAACAGGCAAATAAAACCTTCAGCTCCATCCTTTGATTCTAACCCACCCTCCACCCCTGGCTTCAGGAAACTCCTTTTTTTTTTTTTTTTACATCTTTATTGGAGTATAATTGCTTTACAATGGTGTGTTAGTTTCTGCTGTATAACAAAGTGAATCCGTTATACATATACATATGTTCCCATATCTCTTCCCTCTTGCATCTCCCTCCCTCCCACCCTCCCTATCCCACCCCTCCAGGCGGTCACAAAGCACCGAGCTGATCTCCCTGTGCTATGCCCCTGTGCTATGCGGCTGCTTCCCACTAGCTATCTAGCTTACGTTTGGTAGTGTATATATGTCCATGCCACTCTCTTGCTTTGTCACAGCTTACCCTTCCCCCTCCCCATATCCTCAAGTCCATTCTCTAGTAGGTCTGTGTCTTTATTCCTGTCTTACCCCTAAGTTCTTCATGACATTTTTTTTCTTAAATTCCATATATATGTGTTAGCATACGGTATTTGTCTTTCTCTTTCTGACTTACTTCACTCTGTGTGACAGACTCTAGGTCCATCCACCTCATTACAAATAGCTCAATTTCGTTTCTTTTTATGGCTGAGTAATATTCCATCGTATATACGTGCCACATCTTCTTTATCCATTCCTCCGATGATGGACACTTAGGTTGTTTCCATCTCCGGGCTATTGTAAATAGAGCTGCAATGAACATTTTGGTACATGACTCTTTTTGAATTGACAGTGATGCCTCTGCTCCTTTCCAATTTCCTGTTTCTTCCCATTTTCTCTTGCTTTTTAAATTAATTTCTATTGGAGTACAGTTGCTTTACACTGTTGTGTTAGTTTCTGCTGTATGGCAAAGTGAATCAGCTGTACACATACATATATCCCCTCTTTTTTGGATTTCCTTCCCATTTAGGCCACCACAGAGCATTAAGTAAAGTTCCCTGTGCTATACACTATGTTCTCATTAGTTGTCTATTTTATACATAGTGTCAAGAGTGTATATATGTCAACCCCAATCTTCCAATTCATCCCCCCCCCAACCTTCTCCCTTGGTATCCATACATATGTTCTCTGCGTCTGTGTCTCTTCTTCTGCTTTGCAAATAAGATCATCTTTAGCATTTTTCTAGATTCCACATATATGCATTAATATATGATATTGAACAAACCATTCTACCCCCCCAAACCCAATCATTCTGCCAAAGTTCCTCTTGTCGAGGCCGCCTGTGACTTCCGTGTTACTGCATCCACCAGCCACTGCTCAGGCGTCAACTTCCTGGACGACGTAGGAGTTCCCATGTGTGAGCCCTCTCCATCCAGAACCTCCCCTTTTCACGCCCAGCTCTCAGAAGAGCACACTGTCTTGGTTTCCCTTGTACTCCTCAGTCTCCTTGAGTATTTCTTCTTTATCTCCCTGACCGCTAATAATAGAGTAGCTCAGTGTCTAAGCCTTGGACCTCTTTCCGTTTATGATCTCCATTTGTGCTCTTGATGACTTCACAAATTTTATGGCTTGAAGTTCCATCTGTGTGTTGATGACTCGAAAATTTGAAACCACAGCCTAAATCTTCCCCATATACTCCTTTTTCCCCCTAGTATTGATCACTCTCTGACATGCTAGAAATTCTATTTTTCTCTCCAAGTGTTTTTCGCCTTCCCTAGACTGTAAACACTGGAAGGGCAGGAACTGTGCATCTTCCTAGCTGCTGTGTCCCCACCCTTAGAACAACAGCTGACCGGAAAAGAGACAATAAATATCCATTGAATAAGTTGAGAATGACAACAATTATTTCTGATTTTTAAATTAAAAACAAAAATCATTGAGTTCCTCCTCTGTGGCCGGCACTGGTGAATTTGCTTACTAATTTCACACTATCCACACTTAACGCCTGGAGGCGATTCTCATGCTTTGACATTTACAGATGAGCCAGCCACAGATAGTTGAACTCAGGGCCATGAGAAGTACTGTCCCGGGGCCAGATCCAGACCACTTCCTGTTATTTTCTGACCCAGGACTAAAAGTTAACATTTTCAGGGACTTCCATGGTGGCACGGTAGTTAAGAATCCGCCTGCCAATGCAGGGGACATGGGTTCGAGCCCTGGTCCAGGAAGATCCCACATGCCGCAGAGCAACTAAGCCCGTGCGCCACAACTACTGAGCCTGCGCTCTAGAGCCCGCGAGCCACAACTACTGAAGCCCATGCACCTAGAGCCAGCCCGTGATCCCCAACAGGAGAAGCCACCGCAATGAGAAGCCCGTGCACCACAACAAAGAGTGGCTCCCGCTCGCCGCAACTAGAGAAGGCCTGTGCACGGCAATGAAGACCCAAAGCAGCCAAAAATAAATAAATTAATTAATTAACTAATTTTTTAAAAAAAGTTAACATTTTCAAATGGATGAAGAAAATCAAAAGAACAGTAACATTTTATGACCCATTACCTAAAATTCAAATTTCAGTGTCTCTAAATAAAGTTTATTGGCACACGGCACACTGACCTCATCATGCACTTTCCCACAACAGCAGCAGAGCTGAGTAGGTCTGCAGAGACTGTGCATCCTCAAAGTCCCAGTTATTTCTGTGTGGGCCCTTGGCAGGAAAATGTGGCAACCCCTGAGTTAGAGGACTCATCTAAAGTCAGGCATCCAGTAAAGGAGAGGTGGATTCTCACGTGGATACTTGGCTCTAAGTCTGTGTCTTCTCATGCTCCATGATTCTCTGTGTCTTTTCTAAAGTTGCAAACATTTAAAACAGTTTCTTGAAATAAAGCTTATGCCTGTCTTTCAAAATCATGTATAGGCCACAGAGCATGTTCAGGAAGAGATGGTCGTGATGTGAAACAGAGGATGGGGAGTAGCTTGTTGCACAGATGCTCATCACCAGCTTTATGGTCCCACAAAGTGCCCTGGGAGCAGAGGGGGGGTGCGTGTTCTAGGCAGTAGTCCAGTCTACCCAGGGCTGGGGTCTCCACACTCCAGGATGCCCTTCCAACCCCAGGAGGGAGGGGTGCTTCAGTGGGCATGTGCCCAGGGATGAGGGAGCAAAGAGGGAAATTGACCCTGATGGAAAATAAGGAAAGGTTACTTCCTGAGGGCAAGACCAACCCACCCATTTACTGGTAGGCCAGTTCTTCTTCACTTTAATGTTGAACGAAGACAGAGAAAGCTGGCTCTGTTTAATACCCTCCCTGCTGAAGTCGTGAAAGCATGGACTGTTAGACCTGGGCTAGAATCCCTGCTCCACACACAATCAGATGCAGGACCTTGGGAAATACTTAACATCTCTTTATTATATTTATAAAATCCATTTGACAGTCCTTAGGCTTACTTGATTTCTCTATAAAATGGCTATAAATATCATCCCTAATCCATAAGTTTGCTGTGATTAAATGGCTCTAAATTTCCTGACATGTTACCTAGAACATGCTGATTCAAAATGATCACTTTTGCTTATTATTATTTTTTTATCACTAGTGAGAAGAAACTTTTGGGAATTTTTCTTGACTGTTTTTGTGACACTACTGTGAAATTGATAAAGGGAAAAATATAGTTCAACAAATGGTGATGGAAAAATTGGTTCTTCACGTGGAAAAAAATGAAAATGGATTTCCTACTTCTTACCATTTGCAGAAATCAACTCCAGATGGATTAAGAACTTAAATGTCAAAAGTAAAACTTTAAAACTTCTAGAATAAAATATAAAGGAACAGCTTTATTACCTCAGGGTAGAGAAGTACTTTTCAAACATGACATAAAAAAATGCCAGATATAATGAAAAAGAATTATACATTCGATTATATTTTTAAAAAATTTTCAACTCTGTTTATCAAACATCTTAAGGCAAAAGGCAAGCTACAAACTGGAGAGAAATAGTTGTGACACTTAAAACCAACAAAGGACTAGTATCAAGAATGTGCAAAAAAAATAACCACAAAAACACTTTTTTCAAAGGAATAGGAAAAAAAAGTACATGACAGAAAACTGAACAAAGCACAAGAAAAACAAGTGTGAAAAAAAAGTGTTTCACAGTTGAAGAAACATTTATGGGGAGCAAACGTGAAAACACATATGAAGTCACTAAAGAAATGCAGATCAAAATAAAATAAAATGTCTTCTTAAACACCCCTCTAGTTTAGAAAGATTAAGCAGTCTGACAATACGAAATGTTGGAAAGGATGTGGATCAATGGGAGTTTTTATGCATCTCTAGTGGGAGTGTAAAGGACACAATCACACGGAAAGCATTTTGACCGTATTCTGTGAAACTGAACATCTGCATAACCCATGAGCCTGTAATCCCATGCCCAAGAGTGGACCCAGGTATGTGTCTATCAAGGGTCATACCATGAATGCTCACAACAGCCCTTTTCTTAATTAGCAAAAACTGTAAATAACCCAAATACCTAGTCAAAAAAATGATAAATAAATTAAAATATACACACCCAGTGAAACATTACAGAGCATTAACGAGAGAATGAGACCTCACACGGCAAAGTAGATTAATCTTTGTAAAGTCACCGTCTGAGTCAGCTTCAGCTGCTACAACAAAAATACCACAGTCTTGGGGGCTGAGACAACACACATTTATTCCTCACAGTTCTGAAGGCTGAGAAGTCCGAGATCAAGGTGCCAGGCAATTCAGTGTCTCCTGCAAGCTGTCCTCCTGGCTTGCAGACAGCTGCCTTCTGGGTGTGTGCTCACCTGGCCTTTCTTTGGGTGTGTTCGTGGATGGGGGGAAGCTCTGGAGTCTCCCCCTCATCTTAGAAGGGCACTGATCCCCTCATGGGAGCCCCACCCTCATGACTTCATCTCAACTTAATTACCTCCCAAAGGCCCCGCCTCCTAATACCATCACTTCAGGGGTGTGGGCTTCAAAATACGAATTGTGAGGGGACACAAACATTCAGCCCATAACAGTCACATTGAGTGAAAAAGCAAATACCAGGAGGAACATTCAGGGAATACCCAGAAGCACATAAATTTAAAGGATGTATTGTTTAGGCCATAAAATGGGATGGGAAGAGCACATAAGTTAATGGGGAAGTGCAAGGTCTTTGATTAGGTAGAGGTTCACCGGGATTTAATGTGTCATTAAATGAGTGCATGAATGAAAATAAATAGGTAAGTGGAAGGGAGCTATGCATGGGCTCAGGATTCTAGTGTGATAGGATGCCATGAACCCCCGATTATGGTTAATTCAATACTTGAGATCCAAAGAAACAGAGGGAGAGAATGGACAGAAATTGGTGAACTTCAGACCATTAATTCCAGACAAAAGCACAATTTCCCCAGAGAGTTTCAGCTGGAGCTGGTTGAGCATTTAGCAGACATGCAAGGACTTTTTGCAGGCACTGCTGTCACCACCGGAGCCACTCAGCAGACTTACCTGCTTTCATTACTCTTTCCTTCCAGAGGAGGAAGAGCCTGAGTGAACAAGGAAGTAATAAGATCACTATAAGAATGAATTTGTGAATCAAACTAGGGCCAAGTCCACCTTCACTTAGACGAAGATGGGGAAGGTGATGGCCATAGGTCAGCGTGTCTCCCTACCCTCCTTCCCAATTTCTTTTTTATGAGCGTTCAGAAGATCTCAAAATCACAAACTTTCTGTCATCTTCCTGTCCTAGCCCTTCACCAGAAGTCTCTAAGGAAATATTCGCCCCGAAGTGTGGACCTCCGAACTCAATTTTCAAGTCATTTCAAGTCAGAACAACTTTTTTTGCACGTGGGTTGCAGACTCCTAGGAACAGGAATTCATAACAAAAACACAAGAACCCTAGGATTTTCTGGTTCATTACCTTTGGGTGGATCCATAAAAAATTTAAAGTGGAGACAAAAGTAAGCGATGAGCCAGTAGACGGAGCCCACTGAGCAGCGATGATAAATGACCTCCGAGTGCAAGTAACACGACCGTCCACGGCTTGGTGCAGACTCTGCAACTCCCCTCCCCCCTCCCTCCCCCCCTCCAAGAAGGCTGTTCTGGATTAAGGAAGGGTAGGTTTTCTCCCCCACCCGTCCCTACCACCCACAACTGTACACAGTTGACTAAATGGGTCTTTTACTCGCGGGATCAGCAATTATAAGTGACTATCTGGCCAAGAGACCACCAACAAAACCTTGTCCAGGGGAAAAAGATTTTTTCCTGGATAAGCAAATTCAATACCCAGGTGAACAGTTAATTTCCCACACAAAGTGTGTGGACGCACTAAAAGCAGGCTTCCTTTTGTTACTTAGGGTGGCCACATAATTTATCATCTCGACTGGAACATCTTTGAGCCTGAGACGGGGCACTTAATAAAGCGAGTGACATCTCCCCGAGCTGTGAGGCTACTTACGCCGTTGTAACCAAACCAGTCAGTTTCTTTCAGCCCTGGCTTCCACTTTGGAGGCTGCCCACTGCAGAAGGCAAAGAGACAATACTGAAAATGTGACTTCATTTTTGACAGAAATGTGTTGGTTTATTTAGGTTCAGTACTTGACCATCGTTCTGATAAAACTTTATCTTGAAGACAACTTTTTTGGAAATGGTATTTCTGTGTAACCAAAAATGTGTAAATATGCACATATTTTTAATACCAAAAAAAAATCCATGCGTGTCAACAGTGTTTAGCTCTTGGATATGGGTGATGGGTCATTTAAAAGTTCTTTTTATGCATTTCTTTCAATTTATCTAAAAAAGTATTATATTTATATGTTGTATTTAAAATGTCTCCTCCTATTTTCACATTCTGTCTACAAATCTTTTCATAAATCAAATTGCTTGCAATTAGTAGCTAGCGAAGACCTATCAAGGGTATCCACATTCTTACAGCATCTTCAAGACAATGAGGCTTTGGGATTCATCTCTGATAGGACCCTTTCCTCGCAATTTGTGAAAACTGTGAATTTTTCTCTTTTGTGGAAACCCTGGTTCAGAACCATGTGAGATCAGGGCTAGAGAACTAGATCCTTCTGCAGGCATATACCACATGACATCTGTGCTGGTGTTCATTTCCTCTGGCAAAAGTGAACAGCAAAATATTCACATGCAGACGACTGGGCCCTTTGAGTTGCATTTCCCCTGACGGTACAGTACCTGGACGTCCCATCCAGTGTCAATGAGAAACCCCCAACAGAGTGGGTTTCTTAGCAGGGCTCTTAAACAGCAGAGTATTAACAAAGAACCCCTTCCTACAAAGAAAGTGTCCAAAGTCATCTGGTGCCCTGGGCAAAGTCAGAGGTCTGTCAGATAAGATGGAACATTCTAAAGCTTCAAGAAGATATTTTATCTGGCCTTGAAATGGATGCTTTTCATTGAAATGATTTGAAAATACTACTTTCCTTTGAGTGAAAGCTAAAATGGGACAATGGAATATGTGGTTTTCCTGTGTGTATTTTTAAAGCGCGCGTCTGGAGAGATGCATCATTACAAGCGTGTCGCTGACGAGCGTGCTGGGCAGATGCGGTGGAAGGGTCCGGCCGCCCGGCCACAGCTCCCGGGCTGTACCACGTCTCCCCAGGGTGGCCACCCTATTTTTGTGCCACAGAACAACGGGAAAAGACTGTGACTGTAAACTCTCCCCCCAGATTAAATTGACTGAAAAACCCAAAGCTACATGGCTGTGGAAATCAGCCCTCCTAGGGTTAACACAACTTGGAGTTTTGAACGAATGTCAAAGCGTAAGACGCTGAACAGTCAATCAAGTTTTCTCTGAATATTCTCAAAAGACTCTTTGTTTGCTTGTGCTGCCTATATTCAGAAATAGGGCCTCCTCTTGGTTTCTAAAGTATTCAAAGTGCTACCACAGAATTTGCTTGAAAATTCAAATATAAGTTATAAAAATAAATCTCTTTCCACCATCACGATCTAGCTGAAGCACAATAACGAGATCACGATTAGAACAAAAAAGCAGCTGGAGAACGTATTCTTAGGTCACAGAGGTGAGATAGAAGGCAGGTGTTCCCAGCATGACTATCTCTTCGTAGGTAACAATTCCCCTCTCCAAATCCTCCCACGGGAATATGGATCCGAACAGTGAAATACTCGTGACGTAATCCCCATCTTTATTTCTGTCTCCCTTCTTGTGCTTTTCGGTGGATCCGCCTTCGCTTTAACTGATCTGAGCAAAAATTCCAACATGCAAAAAATACAAACTCAGAACTGGTTGTTTCTTTTGTTTTTAAAATGTCAATTTCAGGCCATGTAATATGTAAGGATGAAAAATGTAACATAACTTTCTGTGTTGATCTTCTTTTTCCCTTCATTATAATTACTGGTCACCAGGATGTTCGTTCTTTTACGCCCTTTAGACTGGTGTTTCTCAAACTTTATTGTTCAAGAAGAATGACTTGGAGATCATGTCAAGTGATCAATGTCAATCAAATCTGGATCAAGTCCAGATTCTGATTCAGCGGAACTGTCATGAGACCTGGGATTCTGCGTTGCTCACCAGCTCTGAAGATCCAGGCTGTGCAGACCCTGATGGGGCTGGTGATGCTTTAGATTGTCTTCTGGAAATAGCCAACGTGGAAGAGTTTACTCCACATCTCTCGCAATCACATTGGGGCATTCTACACCCACCTCTTGCTTTTAGAGGATAAAGATGAGATAAAGGGTGCCCTGGTTCTCTTTCTTCACTGATGGCAGTTGTGGGTATTGAGCACAGGTGAGGACAAGTATGAGAGCCCGTGCCTCTGCCCTCCTCGCCACAGCAGGACCGAGACACCACTGATGGGTGGCCATGACCTCACAGGGATTGCAGGAGCTTGAACTGCTAGAGTTCCGTCTGTGGCTCTACTGATGCCCTCTTAGAGACGGAGGCCGTGGGCACGTCAGAGTCGGAGGCGGTCTGTCTGAGGAACTATAGCAGACGCCTTTCATTTCCTCCCTAATTGAACCAGGCCTTCCTGGTGTGACATTTAACACTTTGGGAGGGGACAGTGTCATATTCCTTTCTTCTTTTTCTTGCCTTAAATCCCAAGGGTCTTAGATGCAAAGTCTGGTTTGCAAATGGGAAATTCCTAGATGTGCTTCTCCCCTTCCCCCTGGAGCCTAGTTCAAAGCTTTCTTGCTTTTGCACCAGGTCTGTTCCCTTCCTGCTGTCCTTGCTTGTGACACAAGACAGAAGTGGGCTTAGGCCTTTGCACCTTTTCGTCACAAGGGGAAGTTTGTAAAAACCAACCGTGAGAGCAGGCAAGTAAGCAATACTTAATGTTATCTTTCGGGCAATGATTAAGAAGACCTAAAATATGTTTCTTTTTGTTTTCTGTTTAGTCAAGTTTGATTTATTATAAGCAGATATCTTCCTAATGTGAGCAGGGCCCCCAGAGGGCATGTAGTATGGCTGTGTTGATCCCTGATCAGGCTTGCATCACACTAGTAGAAGACCTGGAACCATTAGAACTTTAGAATATTTATATATATTTCCAAAGAAATGACTAAAAAACAAAACAGTAAACCAACAGCAATGTGGTGTTATCTTCTGCTTTCAAAATAGTTAAAGACAAAATAAAATGAAGCAAAACCACAAACAAGAGGTAATGTTTTTTTGCCATTTCAATCTGAAATTTTGGGCTTAGTTTTCAAAGCTCTTTTCATCTCTTGCTGCTTTCAAAATTTCTACCGCAAGTGATCTTCATGCTGATACACAAACCTTCTCTTGTTTTATCCAGACAAATATGTGATTGAAAATAAAAAACTAAATGATTGGTCACCATTCAGATATAATCACATGATCATATTCCTTACTTGTCTCCTGACTGTGTGTTCTGCTTCTTTGCCTAGAATAGATCATCTTCAAGGGCAGGTAGATTATACCTTCTTCAGGGCAGGGTTTCTTTTTCCCCCTTATTCTTGCACTTATTCTTGCAAATACAAATAGTACACACCAGTACTAAGCCCTCTCAAAAATATTTTCAGTTTCTCTTCTCCTCAAAAACTTTTATTATACTACATTTCAACAAATGTATTGTGTTGCTTTTTGGTGAAATACAATTCCTGATCATTGTGGAATACTTGAAAGCATGTGGAAAAAAATCAAACAAACAAACAAACAAATCACCCATAAACTACAATTTACAGTTTGTATTATATGCTTCTAATCCTTATTTGAAGGTTATACACACACATACAGACTATTTATTGGTAGCTATCTATCTATCTATCCATCTGTCATCGGAAACCAAGATGTTTTATTTAGGTTTCCCTCTAAAAGTTTGGGTTTATTTTGTACCTGATATTTTGTTACTTGTTTTTTAAATTTAGTATCTTGTGTACAGTATATGATGTCATTCTTCTAATTTTACTGTTACTGTGATTCTTATTACAACATGATTTTTAAAATGCATAGTATTCCATCATAGAGAACTATCACGATCTAGTAAAACAATCCTCATTATTGAGCATTTAGGTCATCTGTGTGATGCACTGTTACCTTAATGGGCTTCAGTGAATCATGTGTCCTTGTGCCCCCTCCAAGGCTGATCCTGGGTTTGGATAAGTGACTTGTGTATTATTTTCCCCCTGCTGCTGTAACAGAGTACCACAAATTTAGTGACTTAAAAGAACCAAATAGATTATTTTACAGTTCTCAAGGTCAGAAGTCCAAAATTGGTCTTGCAGGGCTAAAATCAAAATTTGGCAGAGCTGTGGTCCTCCTGGAGGTCCTAAGGAGAATCCATTCTCTACATCCTCCAGCCCCTGGAGGCCTCTCACGTTTCTTGGCCTGTGGCTGCATCACTCCAACCTCTGCTTTGGTCATCATGTCTACTCTGACTCTGACACCCCTTCTCCTCCCTCTTATGAGGACACTTGTGATTACATTAGGACCACCCAGAGAGTCCAGGAATAATCTTGTCATTTCAACAACCTTAACTTAATCACATAGGTAAAGTCCCTTCTGCACGGAAGGTAACAAATTCACAGGTTTCGGGGGATTAGGATGTAGACATCTTTGGGGGCCATTATTCTGGGGACCATGAATTGCTTTGGTCAATGGAACATCAGCAAATGCAAGGCAAACTAAGACCAGATAAGCACTTGAGCGCTGGGGCTTATCCTCTTGGAATTGTGGTGTCACCACGTATAAAATCTGTGTTGTCCTGATGGAGACACCACTGGTATACAAACCAGAGTGCCCATGGCCTTAGCAAACAGCTGGACCTCTGAGCAAGTCTATCCTGGATCCGACAGCCCTAAGCACGTTGTCATGTAGCCACGTAAATAACCCCCCGGGGAGACCAGCTGGGGGACTGCCCAGCCCAGTTAAGTCCAACTCATGCTGAAGAATTTTGAATAAATAAATCATTTTAGTTTTGAGATACCATTTCTGGGGTTATGTGTTCTGCAGCCATATATAACCTGTTATTTTAACCACAGTTGTGATGAACAACAGTGCATGTGCATCTTCAGGGAACACATGAATTCAATGAGAGCACTCTTACAGATTGGAGAGACCAGAAGGACAAGACTTCAGTGATAAAATTTCTGGTGCTGGTAAGTAGAATTGTTTCCTTCTGTTGAGAAGGCCCTCTGAGTAACTTCCAAGCCCAACTAAATTGGTAGCAATCACCCTAGTGGGAAACTTGACCAGGGCGCCATGGAACAAGTTCCTTCACATCTCAAGCCTTCATCTTCTCAGTAAATGGGATTTTATCAGTAAAATGGGGACAGAAAATAAATAGAAATGCTGTTGTTCCTTTCCTTTGGGACTCGTCATAATTTCATAAAAGTGTCTATATTCCGCGAGCTTTACACACTACAGAGTACCGAAATTGTGGAACCTCTTCCTTGGGTTGTCACTGGGCATCATGATGCACCAGCCTGAGGGTGGATTCTGTCCCGGCGTGTTGAGTACTGTGTGAGCCAGGCCAGTGGCTGCATCTCTCTGAACCTTGATTTTTCTCTTCTTGGCTTTCTTCTCCACAAAGCCTTTGGGTTTTCTACTTGTCAGAATTGTACTGAGCACTGATTGAGAGGACGGACATTGAGCCCCTGGCAAAGTGGCCCTGGAACGGCTTTCCCCATCTCCCCCATTGCTCCCTCAGCTTCCCCCACCCAGCCACTACGGACCCCTAATGCCAGCTGTGTCCATCGGGGTCAATGCCTTTATGGTAAGAGGTGAGAACAGTGGCATTCTCATTACTTAGTATTTGACAAGAACGTGTTAAATAGTTTCTATTTCTTGTATTATTCAACCTTGGAAGAAAAGAGATTGGTTAAGAGCCAAAAGACTTAAGGGACAGGGAATGGGCCCCAAAGCATCTAGAGATGGAAGGTAAGCCTAAAGATGATGAGAAAGAACGCAAAGGTTAGTCCGCCAGGAAGTCCTGGTCATTAGTAAAAAGCAAGTGACTCAGTATTCCAAACACCGATAATATCAAAAATATCTATGATGATAGGTGAGATAAATAACAATAGCAAAATTCTTGTCGCCCAGGACAGGGATGGTCAGGAACCCATTCACAGACTCAAGTTGGTTGAATTATTTGAGTTTGACATTTACGTGCAATGAATGCATTCAATCGCTAAAATAGAACAGAGGGCATATTCAGCCCTACCTCCTTCAGGAAGTTTTCCTGAATGATCCAGGTTTTAGTCATCTTTCTTGCATTGTGGACTCCACATATGATGTAGTCTCTGTTCCAAGCAATTTAATAATAACTCCTATTTTAGTACCTGACTATACTTACAATTGTAAATTATTCACAATTGTTTTGCATGTGTGACGCTTATCTCACTTAGAGTAGAAAATCCCTGAGAAAAAAGTCCATGTCTTGTATTGTCTTATAATGCTGATCGACCCCCTCCAAGCCTTTCCACCCACAGTTCAGGAAAATAACAAAATATTCCAGAAGCTAACGAACTGTCATCCTAGTAATGGCAGGGCCGTGTCTCACAGTCATTCTGAAGGGCTGCTCTGTTGTTTTTCAGTGGTCAGATTGGGTGGGTCAGGTGTTCTGAACAGCCTATAACCCTGCCAAAGAGTTTGCTGGGATATAAAAGTTGAAGAACTAGCAATTACCATTTTAACTTAGACATACATATTCTTGAAAGTCCTCTTTAAGTTCTTATCTAAGCAATATGAATTTACCCACTGGGAACCTAGTTTAAAAATTCATGGGAGAATCAGAATATAAACACACAATCTAGTAGAATACGGTTTCTGCAGGCCATGTCACAATAATAGTCTATTTGTGGGCAACATTTTAGTGGCTTGCAAGGCATTCCTCGGATGCAGTATAAAATGAACTCAAATGAGGAAGAAACATTTCTTGCAGAATATATTCTGAATATAGACCCTTTCCTTCTCTGATAGTTTGAAAACCAGGAAAGTGCTTACATCAGGTTTTTAAAAAATATAGCGTTAGCCTTGGGCCATTGGCATGAGAATCAGCTGGGGCCCAACTTAAAAATCCGATTCCTGACTCTAGGCCAGATGTGTTGATTCGGAATCTGCACAAGTGTGGCGGAGACTCTGTATTCAAACGAGCTTCCCAGGGGATTTTGTGGATCCTCATGTCTGAGAACCATCATTTTATTTTTAATCATAGCTTGATTTCCTAAGAACCTCCGTGCATTCCATCCCCTCTTCCTCCACCTTGGTCCACAATTACCATCAATCCATTTACTAAAGCTTGTTTTCTTTCTTAACTTTTTAAAATTTGTGATGTGCTGCTAAAACTGTATGCCTCGGGGTAGTAGCTCTGAATCCTGGATTGCATCAGAATGGTCACTGAAACTTAATAAGTAACGCCCAGTCTCCATCCTAGACCCATTGAGACACCCTCAAAAGGACTATGGTTGGGGTAAACATTTCTTCGAAAGCTGAAGAGGTGACTCAGCATCAGAGTAGAGAAACTGGGAGACCGTCACTGTCTTCCAGTCCCTAGTGTCCTGGGGACAGCGGCTCTCGGGCCCTGCTGCTTAGCAAAGTCACCTGGTCCTGGGTGTCCAGGTGTGCCAGCTACAGAGCACGTGGACAGCACGCACGTCTGCCCTCTACGTGCCCCTCCCCACATGGAGCCGTGATTCTCTCCGTTCCTCTGAAGTCTTTCTCCTGCAATCCTCAGCTGATGGCCAGTCTTCCGAGCCTCCAGTGGCTGGTCCAGGAGAAGCGCTTCCGCTAAACCTCCCAGAGGCAGTTATAAGAGTTTCCAGCTCATTCAGAAGACACTGATTTCTGGGAATTTCCACAGAACACCCTAGATTTACCACACAGCATCATATTCCCAATCCTGCCCCTCTGCTGAGCGGTAGGACAGCGCAGAGGCCCACATGCTTCCCTTGGCCTGAAGGAATCTCTTCTGTTCCAGGCTGACCCTCCCGGGTGGAGCAGAGCAAATCCCATCACTCCTGGACATTGTCCCAGTGCAGAGGTCAAAGGCGCCTGACATTGATTCTCTCAGTCTCCAGCAGATATTCCTATGCCGGGAGGACAACTTTCAGTCCAGCTGCAGGCACACAGACAAATCCCATAGCATTCTTTGGTACATATGCAAATTCGGTGTCAGACATAAACCTGGGTTTCACTAGTGAGGTTCTAGTGGAGGCATTTCTACATCCAGACAGCCCAGGCCCTGTGAAGGTGGCCCTAGTCTACATATGAATCCTAACCGCTTCGATACATTTAACACCACTGCTGTCTATTTTGACTCTGGGGGCTGGCGAATAATTTAGCTAAAAAGTTTAGAAAGAACAAAAGGCAGGGCCGCTTGTCAGGAGCCTCCTGTATTTTGAATTTTTGCTGGCTTAGGTCAGTCCGCGAACTGCAGTGCTGTTCTAAAATGTAATCATAACCACAAAGGTAGGCTCTGGAATTCTTGCATTGTTGGGCACTTTGTGATTAAAGCTGACATTCGTTGGGCAGAAGTGGAGTTTCAGAATTGATAGACCTCGACTAATCCCAGCAATAAAAACAGTCACAAATGAATGCTGTGACAGGTTTTGAACCAAGAAAAATCACCACTGAGCTCACTAGAAAAGATTAAGAGACAGACAAGTTAAAAAATTATTGGCTCCATTTACACTCGCTTTGGGTAGCGAATGCTGTTTTATCCATTTGTACTTTTCTGTCGCCTCTTTCATGTGTCTCGTTATAATAATTTCCAAAGCCATAAACAAAGAAAATAAGACATCATCTCAGATAAAAATGGCACACGATTTAATACAAAACATTAACTACGGCACAACCTGGCCTCAGAGAACAAAGGAGTGTAAAATTCATCTTACTTGACAGTGTTAGAATGCTTTACATTAAATCTAGATTTTAATCCTGATTGTATTGTTACACATTCCACTGTTCCCATGCCATCAGCCTCGAGGACTTTATTATTTATGTAATTCCAAGAGTTGATACGGACTCAATGCATCTGATCTCAATGAATGGCATGGGATAAAAAAAAATTATCAGTAGATTTCAGGGGAGAGAAAAAGACCATTTTAATTCTCTTGCAAGGCTATTGATGGGTAACAGATGTCGCTTTTCTGATTGAATTATTTTTGATTCATTTTTCAAAAAAAAATATAGATCTGTCAAAGTATTTTAAATCATCTAGAGATAGAGGTTATTTAAACAAGATTCTTTTATTTCTCTTTCTAGGGAGAGCGTCCACCTTCAAGTGCTGCAGGTTACATGGGGATATAATTCAGAGTGACATGTGCTTGAATATATAGCAGTGCCAGTTTCACAGGGGTGGGAGGAGCGGGGTTCCTAGTCTAAAGAGGAACCGGTTGGGTCCATTCTGGTGTCAAGGGCCTTTGAGCAGCAAGATGAGCTGTGGAGAGAAACTTGTCTTAGACGGGCATGACATGTCCTTCCTAGGCTTAGTCAAGAATTCAGAAGTTCAAGACTTATGGTTGCCAACGGGTGGAGGAGGGATGGACTGGGAGTTTGGGGTTAGTAGATGCAAACTATTATACATAGAATGGACAAACCACAGGGTCCTACTGTAGAGCACAGGGAACTGTATCCAATCTCCTGAGAAAAAACATAATGGAAAAGAATAGGAAAAACAATGTATATATATGTATAACTGAGTCACTTTGCTGTACAGCAGAAAATAACACAACATTGTAAATCAACTATACTTCAATTAAAAAAAAAAGAATTCAGGAGTTCAACCAACAGGGAGCATATATTCTTCCTTCCATAGCAAAAAAAAAAAAAAAAAACTCCTTTACTTAGTTTATCCCCAGCATAATTTATGCTCTTCTCTATCTGAGTGGGATACATAAACTCAAGAGAGGAAGGAGAAGAGTCCAACTTTGAAATAAGAGGTGAGATTCCCAAGACTGGGCTCCACCCATTTCCAAGTGGATATGGATCTTCGGTGCAAAAGAATGAACACGAAGCGTTCCTCTTAGGCTCAGAATTCAGGTCATCCATTCTTCATGTGCTAAAACCTTCCAGCACAGCGCGGAGGTAAGTGGAGGAAGAAAGTCTGGAAAAGGTGCATCAAGTTCCAAATGAGAAATTTGAAAATAATAAAACAAAGCAAGGAGAAGGTCATTTTCTGCATCTCCATGAGAAAGATTGGAAAGTGGTCTCTTATAAACATGAGGACACACCAGAAAAAACCTGGATCCTTGGCTTCTCTTAAGAAATAAAAGATAACATGTCAACTCTGGGCTGGCTTTCCCACCGAGCACCATGGGTGAGGCCCTGTAGATCCCAACCTGAGAAGCAGGCTGTCGACTGTGCTGGTCCCTCTCCCAGGCCTCCTTGTTGTAAATCACACCCCAAGGCCCTTCCAGACACCGGGTTTGCAGCCACTGCTCTGTCCTTCCAAGAAGGCAGGTTAAACCCACCTGTCGGGAGGCACGGGTCTCTCCTCCTCTTTGAGGCAGAAGCCCCACTGAGTTTACCCAAAACTAAGCTGCTTTGGCTTCAAACCTGGAGTTTCTAATTCAGAATCCAGATATGTTATTTTGCTTTTCTTTGTTTTTTCTAAAATCTGGGTTTCCTTAATAGCTGTCTTGCTGTTGACAATATGATAGACTCACCCGCAATATTTCAATATTTTAGCTATGCCATTCAGCAAAAGATCAACATAATCCATGCAAATATAAAAAATTTATGAAAAAAGGGACACTTACATTATATTCTGGTAGGAATTCCTATTATGTATCCGTGTAGGCAATAGTAGAAACGTTGATTTGGGAGAAAGAAGATGAATGGATGAGCAGGTGGAGACTTCCTGGCTCCTGGTCTGCACTTTCCATTAATAAGATAAGTTGGCTCCAAAGTAGCACACACAAACCTTTTCACTGAAATTGATAAAATGCACCAGATGAAGACCCAGCATTGGAACTGGGAAGGGGAGGAAACTGTACCCCTCGCCCAGGGATGCCCTGGATGAGCCCACATCTTGCCAGGCTTCTGTGGTGTCTCTCAGGCCGACTGTTGTGTCCACTAGTTCTCTCTAGGATGATCTAAACCTTTCTTATTTAAAAGCAACAATTTAGCCTAAATGCACTAACGACTCGTGTCTTAAAGGCTACATTAGGTGGGAAAACAGAAAAGAAAATACCATATGTAAAATGCAGCAGTCACACAAGTTGCCGGAGCTGGCTCGTGAGTTAGGAATTTGCAAATTGACTCATACAAGCCCCAAAGCCATCACGGTGATCAGAACATGCCACGGAGGGCAATTGCCCTGGACGTCAAGAAGAAAAGTATGGACACATGTAGCACACGAGGTCTAACAGAGATAAGGAATGGTTGATTGCATTTCTCATCTCTGGGTCAGAGAGCCCAGGGTTTATCCTGTGCAGAAAAGTGTAGGGTGAATTGCCAACTGGGACAGGTTTTGTGGATCTGTGGAGGCTTGGCATCGAGTCCTGCTGACCATCATCAGAGGCCTGGTGCATTCCAGGCCTTTGTGTTTCTCCCCAGTCACACTGATCCAACTCTGGCTGAAGATAATTGGGCACCGGCCTTCAATACAGGGCACCTAGTGCAGACTGACAGGCTGGAAATGGTCCTTATGGCCACCCTTTTGTGGTTAACGGTGCAGACAGAGGTAATTTTTCTCCCCTTCTAAAGCACAATCATAGAATATAAACTCAAGGTATTAATTCCTTTATTTGGATTCTGTCCTGAAACAAGAATACTGTCGGTTTGGATGTCTAGGATTTTAAGAATGTTAAAATGATCACCACTGTAGGTGGACCAGTAACACGCAGGGGATGCTTCCTCAGAGAGATGAGACAAAGCCAACCAATGCCAGTGGCCTTGGAATCTAACGCAAGGGAAGAAAAGTCTTCCCGAGCGTGAGCCACGAGGCAAATGGCATAATGTGGGGACTGCAGGCAATTATTATTAAACATTGAGAGCGTTCACAAGGAAAAGGACAGTGGCTTGGATGGGAGAGGGCGTGGGTTATGCATGTCAGCAAGGACTAAGGGGAATTCAATCAGAGCTCCGTCAACACAACCTCAAGTTTGCAGAAACCAGAGTAAGATGAAAGCTCTAGGTCTATCTCAGAGACATCTGAGATAACAGGGAAATTTTGAACCACATTTGCCTCAAAAAGAGGGTTCCTTAAAAAATACCCCTTGAGTGGCATGATTCAGAGCTCTGACAGCTGGTTGTGCGATCAGCGGACGGAGATGAGTTGTGGATTCCGTTGCCATGTTTTGGAAGAAAGAAATTACAGACGAGAAGGGGGCGTGGTATATTTAAACCCTCCCATTAGAGTTATTGCTGAGAAAGACTTAGGAAACACTCCTACCTTCCCAGAGTGACAGAGCCCCCACAAAGAGCAGAGGGGACAGAAAATTCCTACTGTCTACTCCTGGGTGGAGCATAGCCTCTACGGTTATGCCAAGTTCAAGACTGACTAACAGTAACAAAGTGATTCCAGAATATAAAATGACGTAGAACACAACGGGCTAAGTGGAGAGCACCTGACTTGGAGGAGCTGGTGGGACTGGCCACACCTTCACTGTGTGTCTGTGGCTTCGCACAGGCTCCTCCTTGACCCGCCAGGTGTCAGTTTCCTCTGAACTGACACACCCATTGCCAAAGACTGTGGAGACGATCAGATGATCTCATGCGTGAAAATAAATAAACTCAAAAGTGCTAAGGATGGATTGGGAGATTGGGACTTACATATATACACTAATATGTAGAAAATAGATAACTAATAAGAACCTGCTGTATTAAAAAAATAAAATAAAATTCAAAAAAAAAACAAAACAGAAACAAAAATAAAAGTGCTAAACCAATGGAAAGTATTCTTGGCTTGATTTGTAATCCTTAAATCATGAGTCAGAGCACGAAATCCTCACTTTCATTGATCTCGCATCAGCTCAAGTGAGGAGCCGGGGCAGACACACTTTGGTCTAAGCACACGGGGCAGAACAAGTGAGTCCCCTCGTTGATACAAATCCTCCTTTTCCTTTTGTCGCTGATCACCCAGTTGGTTCCTCTGGGCCATCCTCTTTAGCCAAAAGGGACAGAACCACAAAAGGAAGAGCGTGGGGTAACCAGAACTGAGTTAACACATAATATTTAAAATAAGAAGAAAATTCCAGACAGAAGTTAGTAGGACCTAGTAGGGAAAAGCTGACGGTGATGGGGTGGTCTCTAAGACAGCGCACATAGGTTTTATTTACTCTAAGCTCCATTATCTATAATTTCTGGAGAAGTCCTAGAGTAAAAAATAACTTGTTAGCTATCACTAACCATTATACATTGTATCAGCTTATTTCTCAAAATTCAAGATTATATTCCAGTTTACTTTTCAAAGAACGATTATACATATTAATTTGATTGCTCTACTTAATTGTCAAGGGTATTCATTCATTTTGTTAATTAAAGACCATCCACCTCCACTTAATCATGCATTTTCATCAATTAAAGACAGTGTATTAAAATCTCCACAAGTATATACAGAAGTGTTGGACTTCATAACAAGGTTCTGTTCGTATTTTTATCTATTTGTTTTTCAGTCTTTGCCACTAAACCAGGAGCACTTTGAAGAAGAAAAAATCACTATATTTTTACATTCCAAGACCTAAGGTGGTAACTAGGATAAAGTAGACGCAATGAATATTTGATAAATGAATCGCACTGAATGAAAAACACCATCTATACTCAATCTTATCATCTCACTATGCTCCTCCATCTGGAAGAAAAGACGCTCGTTCCCTAAGTGTGAAACTCTGTAGTGTTTTGTGTCTTTGAAAGTCCTGTTAATATTGGCTTTGGGTTTTTAAAAACTTTGAATAATCTTTTATTTGTAATTTGGATTTCTCACCTGGGAAGTTCTTTGGGGGGATGGTGGATTTTTTCAAGTGCATTCCCCACGCTTTAGAATCACTGTGAGAGCAAGTACAATTATTAATGGCAGTCTGTAGCATCACTTGGGTGTTTTCAAGTGGGAGAAGGATTGACGAGAGCTGTAATAGGAATCAGGCTTGAACCGAAATGTTGCAGAGTGTGTAGTTAGTTTTAATGTCTTAATACAATAACTGCACACAAATTTCTACCCTTATGTACCTGATGGGCAGATAGCGGCTCTTTCTTGGAAAAAAAAGAAAGAAATGTATAGATATTTTTTGTTAATCTGTTTTTCTTTAACTTTCTGTTTTGAAATAATTGTAAATTGATAAGAAGTTGAAAAAATAGTGTGGTATCACAAAATTGGCACTGCTACAATCCAGCCATCTTCTTCAGATGTTGTTATTTAATACATACAACTCATTTGTGTTGCGTGCGTGTGTGCGTGCGCATGGGCACATGTATGTAGTTCTATGCAGTTTTATCACGTGTAGATTTGTGTAAACACTACGACAATCAACATGAAGAACTGTTCCATCGCCACGAAAATCCCTAATGCTAGCCCCCCTCTGCAACCCATCCCAAACCCCTAGGACCACTAATCCATTCTCCATGTCCGTCATTTTGTCTTTTCAGGAATGTTATAGAAATAGAACCATACAGTGCGTAACGTTTTGAAAGTGGCATTTTTCACGAAGCATAATTGCTTTGAGCTCCGTCCACGTTTTTTGCACGTATCAATGGTTTGTTCATTTTTATTGCTGAGCAGGGTTCCGCGCTGTGGGTGGACCACAGGTGTCTAAACAGTCACCTGATGAAGCAATTTGTTGTTGCATTTGCTAGGTTTTGACTATTAGGATTAAAGTTGCTATTCCCAGCTTTTTGGAATGGCTTTTTTTGTGTGAACACAAATGTCCAGGAATGCAATTCTTGGATCTTACAGTAAGTACGTGTTTAGTGTTATAAAAAGTGCTAAACTGTTTCCAGTGTGCCTGTACCACTTTATTTCCCCACCAGCAATGTATGAAAGGTCAAGTTTTCCACACCCTTGCCGGCATTTGGTGCTTTTGCTATTTTTCATTTTCGCCATTTTGATGGGTAACTCATAGTAATAATGATATATAATTGTGGTTTTGATTTTCATGTGCTTATCTGCCATCTACATATTGTCTTCGGTGAAATGTCTTTTCATACCATTTGCCTGTTTTCTCCTTGGATTGTTTCTTTTTTAATGTTGAGTTTCCAGAGCTCTTTCTATATTCTATATGCAAATTCTTGGTTGGCTATGTGGCTTACAACTATTTTCTCCTATTCTGTAGTTTACCTTCTCATCCTCTTGACAAGGTCTTCCACAGAGCAAACGTTTTTTATCTTGCTCAAGTCCAGGTTATCATTCTTTTTCTTTTATGGTCATGCTTTGGCGTCATTAGATATTTCTTACTTGGAGACAATCACAGTTTTTCTCACTGGCCAAGGAAGATAGTACAGACTTTGGTTTTTGCGCTCCTCTTCTTCCAATGAAAAGGAAACAAATAGGCACTACAGTTGTGTGCATCAGTATGGCGTTTGCTATTTGGTGAAACGGACGGTGGTCTGGTTTGGTTTTAGAGAGGGGAGCAATTGCTATAGGGATGTTGCATGTGTGACTTGTGGAGCAAAATGTCCTGAGCCTCTACACTCACTCTGGGAAGATGCTGATGTTAGATTCCAAGGTTTAAAGTGCTTCAATTTTATTCAAAGCAAAATATAACAGCTGGAGTTCTTCTAAGTCGTCATTAATAATTCTTAAGATGCTGAAATTATCTCATTGCGCCTGTATGGGCATTTGTCTTTAATTCTTCCTCATATTTATCACAAATTTAAATATATACATAAAATTTCTTAATATTTGCTTTACTGTTTTCTTTAAGCATGTAGATTTAATATTGCTTAAAATATGATCCAGAGGAAAATAATTGTGCCTTCTTGGTTCACGCTGTATGGCTGTTTAGGCTGTGTAGGTAAGGCATCCTCACCCATCTGACCACACTGAGTCCTGATCACAGGGAGACAAACCCCTGTGAGCAGACAGCTTCTCAAACTCACCTGAAACACAAAGTAAACATCACTCTAACTGAGGACTTTTCTAACTATTTTTCTCTACGTAAACATTAATCTCCATCAGCTATAACATGTTCACCAAAAAAAAAAAAAAAAAGAAAGAAATCAACTTTTACCTTTAGTATCCATCTGTTTCTAACACGAAGACAGCTTCATTTAGCAGAAAGTTTAGCTCTGGCATAATTAATGTTCTACTGTTACTAGAACTCGCCAGTTAGTCTAAAATCATTTGGGGACCTTGACTGAAAACTGTATCACAGAAAGTTATATAAAATAACATGAAAGGGACCTCCTATGATGAAATTGTAATCTGCTTCCTTTATAAGTTCTCTATAAAATGCTGAGTTTATTTTTCAATTCTGAATTTCCTAGTCACATACAGATATAAAGAAGCATAATTTTGCCCATCTGTGTGATTTGATAGGACAGTTGATCTATGTTCTCATAAATTCATACCACTTGACAGTAGATTCCTAAGCACTATATCGTAGTACAGAAATATGATTTTAAAATGAAACGCTTTCAGTCGTGGTTCTTTGTTTTTGTTTATTTTCTGTTATCTGGGCTGATAACGCTTTATGATGAACGTAATTCTCTTCTAACAAAGGAAGATTATTGAACACGCCGTCAGAGTTGTTCTGATCACAGTTTGAACAGGGAGGATAAACTTTCTTGAAGAGCTCACTCACTTATGTGGTGTCTACTACACTTGTTTCTAAAAATACAGTCACACTTCCTTGCAGCTTCTTTGTTGAGACAAATGTGTTTAGTTGACTCATTTACTGGCCATATTTTATCGACACCATTTTCAAACCTGAAAGTTGACAAGTCACAGAAGAAACAAAGGCCACAGTTGAGGCAAATGAGACACGTGAACGTTTCAGAGAGATTTCACACTGCATATAGAAGCAGTCCTGATTCCTAGGTCAGAAAGACACTGAAACGCCTGTTGCTCTCAGGGAGCTTTTCTGAGGCTGCAAACTGCGATTGTTCTATCACTAAGAGGGGGTGTGGATGGGTTTTGGGGGGGCTAAACCAATATTCCTTTCTACCTCTTCCTTTTGGATGAATTTATCAATCAATTTTTTAAAAAGACAAAAGTCCACAAAAACCCAGGCTTCAGAGATAAAGTAGGAAATAGTCTCTCCACATTGTTTTATTCACTAAACATATTGATTGAGTATCTATGTGTAGCTGGGGTGCCCTGCTCCTGCTGTCCCATGCGTTACACACACGTACACCTTTGAAGTCCAGCTTCTTAACGTAGCACGCTGTGGTTTCATTTAATTTTTTCTCTCTTTAGTATTTAGAGTAAGAATAGTCATCTCTATCCTAACAGCTTTTGAGCACTTATGACACGCCAGGCACAGTGCTAAGGCTAATAAACCTGTATCGACTCCTCCAACAAAATGAGGTACATTCAAGCGTTATCCAGAGTTTGTAAAGCAGAAACAGACTGCCACTCGCCTGTGGTCACCTGCTCTTGGGAACATGTGGGACCTGATCTCAGGTGTGTCTATGTCCCTTTAAAGCCAGGTCTCTTCACCACTGTGTCATTCAGATTTATCATTAGCTGTATAAGAGCTTTCATTCATGATGAAATGAAATCCTTTTAAGACTTATTCAGATGCTGGTGGTTCAACAGTCAGCTTTGCTTGTCTGTACAGACACCTGTTCTCACACCTGTCTGCTCCGTGCGGGAGCCGCTCTGAATGAATGTGCATGTTTCCTAGTCCCTACGTCTCCCTCCTCATGAAGACCAGCCATTCGGAGACCAGATGGATGGTCAGCCCTGAGCTGAAGTGCTTATATTGGCTCAGAATTTTTATTCACTCAGTATTTAATGATAACTTACAGGCCCCCTTAGAGACTCTATCAAAACTAAGGTAAATGACAAATTTTGATTGAATATAAAGTGTTCTTAGCTTTTTGTTGATTGCACGCTATAAACATATTGTTTCGATCATTTTTCTCAGTAGAAAGCGTGGATAGTGACAACTCATCCTGGGAGGCACAGACTGCGCTGCTCACAGAACAGGCGTCCTGCAGAGACACAAGACGCTAAACCACTCTAGACTCCACTGTGACGACATCATTACACACGAAATCCAAGTACAGGAGAGATTAAAACAAACAAATTGCTTCTCATCTTACCATCAAATTGAAAAAAACAAATTTAAACTGGCCTCAAAATAAAAGTAAAACGTAGAAGTATTCTTAATCCAAAAGGATGACTTCTTAATGGGACTCGGTTGTATCTGAAGACAAGCCCATGAGCAAAGCAAGAATCTAGAGTCACAGTGGATAGGGTCTCTGTAGAGGCCATGACCAGTGAAACTTCTACGTTGATGGAGGGGTTCCGTACCCAACGCAATCACTAGCGCACGTGGGGTGGGTGTTGAGCCCTTGAAGTGTGGCTGGTGTGACAGAGAAACTGAATGTTTTATTTCCTTTTTTTTTTTTTTTTTTTCACGGTACGTGGGCCGCTGCGGAGCACAGGCACCAGACGCGCAGGCTCAGCGGCCATGGCTCCCACGGCCAGCCGCTCCACGGCATGTGGGATCTTCCCGGACCGGGGCACGAACCTGTGTCCCCTGAATCGGCAGGCGGACTCTCAACCACTGCGCCACCAGGGAAGGCCTACTTCCTTTCATTTTAATTTGAATGGTCCCACACAATGGCCCTTGCCTACCCCTCTGGGCCGCAGGGCTCTAGAATGTAAACACGTGGCTAATGAAAGTGGCGGGAATCTCACTGGTCCCTCCTGCACCCTCAGCTGTGTGCATCCCCACCCCCACCCCGGCCCGGGAGCTTCCCTTGCAGCCTACTCTCTGCTCTCAGCACCAGCAGGGGCTGAGGACCCACCTCCCAGCTTCCAGCCCAGGGGGACCAGTTGAACACACGGAGGCAGAGGCCTGGCCAGTAAGGACAGTCACCTCCGGAACGTAATCAAGGCTGTGCCCTGACCTCGGGACTTCCAGAACCCCCCTCCCCCAGGACACTGAAACAAGGCTGTGTGTCTAAAGGGTCCCCTCGCATCTGGGAACACGCTGAAAGATACAGATCTCTCAAGTAGAGAGAAAAGACGGCCAGGATCTCAGAGGAACAAATGGCACGAGTCCCCTCCCGGAACATCAGGGAGGGCCCAGGGGAGCAGGAAACGTGGGGGTGACGTTGCTCTCTGCTCCATCCTCCTTGGCCCGTTCCCGGCGCACCTGTGCAGCAGAGGCTGGGCCTGTGAGCGGCGCGGGCTGGCGAGCAGCGCTGCGGAGCCTGTGTCTCCTGGGTTTCTTGACCCCTGAGACGAGCCCAAATCAAGCCCCGCGGGGAACACCGGAGGTTCTGAGCGCTCTGCTCGGCCTTCGGCATCACTGTCTGTCCTCACAGCCGCAGCTTCCCAATCCGCCCCCCATTTTCCACACACGCGCGACGTTGGGGTAACAGCTGGGCTCCAGCCTCAGGGCCGGTACCCTCCATCAGCCCCGCTCTGGGTGCCCTCCAGTGGTGACAGCAGGACTATCAAAGTAAGCTTGTTTCCTCTCCTTCCAAATTCTGGTACCTTAGCCAAGCCCCGTGGGCTCTGGAACGCAGGGGCGTGGAAGCGTCTCTCACCGTCCTGACTGCCCGGAGGTGCCCAGGACGTTGGAATGTCTTCGGCGTCCACCTATTACTTCCTCTGCCTTTTCCGATTCTAACTCTGCTCACTTCCCGTGCGCTTCCGCCCTACCTTTCTTTATTAAAGGACAAGAAATGTGTCCTCCCAATTGCGCGGAGTAGAAGGCGTGTGACCCGCTGTCTCAGTTTCAAACTAGAAGAAGGTGGAGGGAGAGACACCTGGTGAAGGGCTGGGGAGCCTGGGGCAGAGTTCGGGGCCTGCTGGTGTGGGTGGAAGAGAAAGGAGAGAACTCTTAGTGGGTTTAGATGGGAGTCCTCCAAGAGGACGTCCCCGAGCAGCCCTGGGCTCACTGCCCTCCTGGCGCCACAGATGCCCTGACCCCATCACATCACAGCACATCCCCAGGTGTGTCTCCACGTGGACCGCAGGCCTCGGGCGTAGCACTGGGACCCCCGTGTCCTCCTCTGGTCCTTGTGGAGCCAGCGCCCCAGCCCGGATGTCACGGAGAAGAGCCTGAGGACGTGGCCACACAGCCATAAATGGCATCATCTTCTTTTATCCCCTTTCATTCCTCTTCATTAACCTCAGTTTCTCAGGACAAACCAGATAAGCGTTAGCAGGAAAGCCTGGCCGATGGTCGGGGGACTAAAGGTCGTCCCTAAATTAGCGGGTTGTTCTGAGAATTGTCCTGAGCTATCAGGAGAGCCAGGTCCGTCTGCGTCCAAACAAGAAAGGGGAAAAGGAAGAACAAAGTGACTTCTTGGAATAAAATCAGGGTGATATCAAATTGTTCTGGATTCTGTCTTCCGTGTTCTACTAACACTTCATAGGTCTTTTCGAGGAATTTCTTTGAAATCATCTAGATAAGCAAACATAAAGCTAACTTAATTTTACTTCTTTGAGGTAAGCTGAGTCCTCTGAAAAGCAGTGAATTAATATCATCGCCAGAGACACAGAATTCAGGTGAGCCAACTGGCCTTTAGATTTTGAAACGAGAACAGCCGTCTCCCTGGTGTCAGAGGGTCTCCCTTTGCTGTAGGGACCCGGAGCTCTGACCTCTGAAGGACCCTGGTCCCCACGGGGCCCTGAGCTAGTGTCAACCAGCAAAGGACAGCCACCACAAATACAAAAATCTTTAAAACACAGAGAACAGAAGAAGAAGGAGGAAAATCATTAAACACAGAAAACATCTGTGCCTCTGCTCCACGCGGGCTTATTTTTCCAATACCTCACATACTTCAAATACTTCGGTACAACTCCTGCGTGGGAGGAGAAGAAAAGAAAAATAACGAAACTTGATATTTTATTAAGCAGATTATCTATATTGACATGAAAAATTGGATACTCTTTTTTTGAAAAAAAATAAATATAGCTTTTGTTTGTTTTTGGAAGCTTTTTGTGTTCGCTTCTTTGGCCAGACGGGTATCTTTGCCACGTTCCTCTCCTGGGTTGACGGTGGGCCCACATCCACGCTCAGGTAGCTCGGCGGGGCAGCTGCTATGCGTCCGTGTCGAGGGCTGAGGCTGCAAAAGAGTTCGAAGGAGCAAAATTGCTGGTAGACCTTTTTGAAAATTATTTCACAGCACGTATAAGCTACAGGGCTGACAAGAGGTTTTAATTATGTGCCAGGTATCTTTTTTTTTCCTCTTTAAAAATAATTTCTTCCTCTGTAAATGTCTCATTTGTCTATTTTTTATTAATTAAAAAATCTGCAGGCCTAATTTTTTTCCATTATTGCAGGGCTTGGAGATAAGAAATCGAGTGGGTCCATAGAGGTCGAACATATCAGATAGACGATCACATCCTCCTATAAACTCTTGTCACCAACACTTCAGTCAGAATGAGATTGTAGAGGTATTGAATAGGTTTTTAAATTACGAGTTTGTTTCAGGGGGCATGAGATTTTGTGAAATTTAAGCAAAACTTTTTCACACCCTTACCCCTAATTAAAGTTAACTTGCCGAGGAAATATTCTTTGAAAACACGTGGTTCTAAGGAGACGCTTGTGCTGTGCAAACAACTGTGACCTTCATTTGAAAGCCATCCTTGACCTTCTTCTATAATTACCAGACAAATAAAATAATATGAACATTGCTAACGCACTAGAAACTGTTTATCTGGAAGCAAATGGAACCAAAAGCAATTGAAACTATGTTTCAAGTTTAGTTCTATGGTTTTAGAAGCCCTCATCTTTGAAGTCATCCTGTATGGCTTCACTGAGGAACCTTAGTGGCTGCAGGGACTGCATTAGTGCTCTGTCTACACAGGAACCTTCCCAAAGAGCAGTGGTGGAAAAACAGCCCTGGATCCCCGCAGATGGGTTTCTTGCTCCTTCCCCAGTGGAATGGACAATGTGATCCCACTTGGTCTTATAGAATCTTTTACCTGGGAAGATGGTGTAGGTGATTAGGGATGCCCAGGGTGTGCTGTCAGAACTGTCTCTCTTGGGTTTAGAGATACTACGTGGCCATCGCTATGGCTTACCTGCCACTGCTGGCTTTTCTGTTCTTCTCTCTCACGAGCTTTTTGAAATCTTAGATCCAAATGAGCCATTTCATCTCTGGCTACTAGGGCATCTTTAATACCCCGCATCTTCAAATTCCAGACTCTTACCCTATGGTTCTAAATGATGGCTTCCGTGTGTCTTAATGACTTTTTTCTTTCCAGATATACCTTTCATGATTCAACTTATTCAAACAAACAAAAAGCAAACAGACAAAATCTTCCCACTCTTCAGCTGGGGAGAACGATTCTTCTTAGCAGCTCGGACCTCCAAAGTCTGTAGCTACTTCAGATGAACCCGGCTTCTGTTAACAGAACATACGCCATCGACATCATTCAGCAGAGCCATTTTCTCTGCATACATATGTTGCTTTTCAGTTCTTGTTCAATTCTGAGGAACTCTGCAGGTATCATATTCGAACGTTTACTGTCCCTTCAATTACAAAATATTTCACTGCCTTCCTTCAACTGCTGTATGATACCAGCCCAGGGGTAACAAACTATTGATACATTCTGACCTGAAACAATAAGAAACAAAGGAAAAGAGGAGTAGGTACCTCTGCTTCTCAGAATGTTCGCCTTGTATCTGATTAGCTTCCCCCAAACAGGCTGATGACCTGAGTTTGTGTTCCACTGGCGGACATCGCCTTCCCCAGCAGCCTTAGCTGTCTTGCACGCAAAGGTCATCGTCACATGTAAAAGAAACGATCTGACGTCAGCAGGCATGGGAGGAGTAGCAAGTGGCAGAGATTTTTCAAGTTCCCGAGTCATTGGTTATGACAGAATACTGGACCTTTTGCTAAGTTTAGAATCCCCTTAAGCGTATTGAGGTTCAAGTACCATTAACTCTTGGCAAAATTCTCCTTCCTAATTCAAAGAACAAAGGATTACTAACGCTCGTAAAAAGGCTTCTCAAATTTCAAATAGCTTTTAAAAAACATTTAATGAGTTAAGAGTAATTGAATCAGAAACATATGGATTAAATTTTCCTTGAAATTCACCAGGGTTTAATATTAAGGGAGAACTCATTCAGCAGAACCCCCGAAGACTAGCCGATCCCAATTTTCTAAAGATCAACTAGTAGTACTCTGTGACCCTTCACCTTCACCCATTTTTCTTTGCCTAAAGAGTTTTGTGGTTTGGGTGGTATTGGGTTGATTATAATTGTACCAGCAGACAACACATCTGTCAATGGAAGAATTCAATACATCTGCTGCTTATGTCTTCATGGACTTCATCGACTTACTTGCCTATAAGTAATTTAACTGTGTGATAACCTCATCCATCTAGAACGTGGTTTATTTTTGTTATTTCTAGTGGTACGCGGGCCTCTCACTGTTGTGGCCTCTCCCGTTGCGGAGCACAGGCTCTGGACGCGCAGGCTCAGCGACCATGGCTCACGGGCCCAGCCGCTCCGTGGCATGTGGGATCTTCCCAGATCGGGGCACGAACCCGTGTCCCCTGCATCGGCAGGCGGATTCTCAACCACTGCGCCACCAGGGAAGCCCTAGAACGTGGTTTTTAAACTGCTTGACCAACATGAACGTTTTGTAAACCCAACTGCGTGCAGATTCACAATCTGGAACAGGAGCTCTAGTTCCCATCTGTGGCGGCTCTTCAGCACCCCTGTGGAATCCTGGAACATAATTTACAAACCTTTGATCTAGCATCTAACCAAGAATGGGGAAAGACACAAAATAAAAGGGAGGGGGAATTTCTAAGAAGCCCAAATGGACACTACAGAGTCCATGAGACGATTAGAAAATTCCTTCATCAGAACCTTTATATCCTCACTCTACAAAAATTTCTAGCAAGCGTTGATCCTTTCTGTATCCACTGAAGATCGACAGCAACCAACTGGGAGACCTAAAACTGTAAAAAGGTAGATGGGAAGGAAAGAGGGAAGACACAAAATCTAGACAATTTTCAAAAGGCTTAGCGAATCTCTCCCTTTGTGTTTGGGAGAAATAGCCTACGACCTTCACGAACTTTCAGAGTATCATTGCATCCGAGGCAGGGTAACAGCTGGTGTGGGTCACTGACCTCAAGTCGTAAAGAAGACTTTATCTTCAGAAATGCTCTAGAGCAAAAGAAAAGTGATGTCCATGCTGCCTCATTGTCTTTTATCCAACGTGTATAGAATGCACCAAAAATTGATTGTGCGCTCCTAGGAAATGGTAAACACACAATCATACAATCTGTGTACCTGAGGTAGGTTCCCCCACCCCTCGACTTCTGCACGAATTCCTTCTAGAACTTAGTTAAGATAAAATAGCTGGGGGAGTAAATCAGTAGGGGCAGAGGTCCTCGGGTCTCTGCTGTTTGAAGAGGCTGTAAGCGTCAGTACTGCCGGGGAGAGCATCGTTCCAACAACTGAATCGCCCACAGATGGCACAGAGGGCTGAGACATCTATGTTTTCAGACACAGTGAATTCTTTTTGGAAATGTGGCAGCAATGTGTTAGGCGTAGCCCAAGCTGGAGACAGATGTAAGAGTCAGAGTAACGTAGGAAATGTGGATCCAGAAAGAAATAATAAATTCCCTTAGGGAAAAAAAATGGGTTGTATTATCTTGGTGCAGAATCAAGTCTAGGTGGAGCCTTCAAAGACCTGTGGAAATGACTAACAGTAACATTTCAGACGTCTACAGATCAAACCCCGGAATATAATAATATAGCCTCTGTCTTCCTTCATAGCTCCAGAAGGAAGGATTCCTGTTTGCAAAAAGCACACTCAAACGATATTTAGTGTTTCTTTATTTAGATGTGGGAAAATGCGATTCCCAGAGCCTAGGTGAATACAACCTCCCTCTTTTGAAATATTAGGAGTATTCTTGAGGAAGGTTACCAAGAAAAGCTCTCCCTATCAGAAGTTCCAAGGTGCTGAACAGTCTGAAAATTATTCACCCAGGGTCCAACCTTTTCCAACCACCTAAAATTAAACCCAAAACAGAAACTAGAAACCCAGCTAGGGAAAAGCGGGGAAAAAAAGACAAATACGAGGGCGCTAATGTAAAGGGTAAAGCAAAGGTACTACATTACTTGTCCTAAACTCACTGCGTAGCAAAATAGGATTGTTTCTATGAATTTGAACATTTTGCAAAATTAATGTCACTATCTCATCCCTTCAAACCCTAACACCTATTGGAGAACCCTGCCAGTTTCCATCGGAGCACAGGAAAGACCTCACTCTCCTTGAGGCATACGCCAGGAGCTGGTCTTCTGACATGAACGTATGCACGGGAGATGCTGCCCAACCTCTCAGCTCTGGAACCTCCCAGAGGAGTCCTCGTTTCTCCCGGATGCCGCTGGTAAGTCCATGTCTACGGAACAAAGAGTATTCTTCTAGAGCTTGAGGCACAATGACCCTCTGCCCTTCAGAGAGCTGGGGGTGAAAAACACACTCTTTTGCTACACTGTACCTTCAGTTTGGCAATAACGGGAGAAAAACAGTGGTTCTGAGGTTGAAAAGAAAAAAGTTGATGTGTGTCTCCCACAATACAAAATAAAGAATGCTGTAGGGAATGGTTTTGAAGATGGATGTACCGGTAAAGGGAGCAACAGGTCTTTTGGGTTAAAAGAGAAATCTATGTCTTTTTCTGCGTCTTTCAATGTCAACAGGATCTGGAGAAACACACCAGATACTTATAGTAGGAGGTTTTCCCATGAGCTGCTGGCGGTTCAATCTCCCATGGTTTTTCAAACGTCCAACATGCTACTTCTTTGGGAAGTACCGCCATAGTGCACGAGAATTTTCAAATAAAAAGTACACATCCTTTTGAGAAATTGCATTCACATTTCAGAAGCCCTGTCGCCTGGTCCTTCTTACATGACCCTAGGAGTTTGTTTGGACGTTGGTAATATTGACAATTGATTTTGTAAAAGTTAATAGCATATTAAAACAATGTTTGTGGTAAAAAAAAAAAATGAAATCGTGTTCAGCTAAATCTTTATATAACCGAGAATTCATGTTCTAATATTCTGAAAGCTCCAATAATTTTTTATGAGGAAACTGGAGATCAGTAAGCTCAGGGAAAGCAGGGGTTAAAAGTTAGAGTCAGAGCAGGGTGAGGGAGGAGTGCTTCCCCCTGGTGACGCGCAGAGAGGGAACAGACCAAAGGCAGCATCATTTTCTGCTATGAACGCTCTAGCCTCTGGGTAGAAATAGGTCCATTATACATTGGTGTCCCATCTGCAGGCGGCTTTGCAGGCTCTACCCACGTTGGAAAATCATTTAGCACCGCTCAGAGCAACAGCCAGAGCCCTGTGCATGCGCGCGCGCGCGCGCGTGTGTGTGTGTGTGTGCGCGCGCGTGTGTGTGCATTTTTACTAAAGGAATGTGTGCTCATCTTTAAAAATAAAATAACATTGAGTGCTTAAAATCGAAAGCAAGAGCGCCCTGCCTCTGCACACCCCACTCAGCTCCACCCCTAAGGAGGCGACTCCTCTTTTGTCAGCAGTTTCTCCTGGCAGTGCCCTTCGCTCATCTAAAAAGATGGATAATTTTTACCCCTCATTCTTGATTAATTCTCACTATAATGGCGGATGAAGATTTAATTTACCTAGGCTCCCCACACAGTCCTAGTTCTACTGTAATTCCTCCATCAGCTACCTCGCCACTGTAGATGACACACGGCTGCCTTTTTTCTAGTTCTTCCCAAGTCTCCCTGGGCCGCAGTTTCAGCAACCCCTGGATCTGGTATCCAGTGGACGGCAAATGGTGCTGTGCACAGAAGCCATAAGCAATCCAAGTGTAGCCTGGGCGGCCCATCTGGGCTCTACTCTCTGAATCCCTGCGACACAAGACTACTGGATTTTCATATGGCCACCAACCTTTAGCCAGTTCGCAAAAAGAACGAGTTATTTTGTAAACGGAGACGTCACAGGCCCCATCGTGCTGCCAAGGGCGGGAGAGGGTCACATCCCTCTGGGCAGCCAGGCACCTGGCCAAAGCCCGGGGCCTTCCAGCCATGAGGAAGGACAGAGGTGACCCCGGAGACAGGGCCAAGTCTCTGCCCCTTCCCGTCCTCCTGAGTCGCCGTGGGTGATCTTTAGACAGCTCTTCACATCAGAACAGTCTTAAAGGGCAAAAAAGAAAGGTCTCCACCAACCCTCCGTGTACTTGGACTCATTTCAACTCATCACACAAGTGGCCTTGCCCTTCCCGAGGAGGCTTGATTGGATGACAATCCCCTGTACTCTAACCCTCACGAGGCTTCCTGGTTCTTTAACATGAGTCACGCGGAGCTCATTGATTCTGCCTTAGCCACCATGTTCGTGTTCAGTCACTCTGAACACCTCGGTCTGCCTAGAGCCTCCTTAATATGTGGGATGTGAAGTGCCTTCTGGACAAAATTCCACCGTTAATGAATTGTGTGGCTTTGGGCATGTCCCTTAAGCTCTCTGAGGCTTGGTTGCTTTGTATATAGTATGACTGTTTTTTAATGTCCAAGGGCAATGCATAAGATCGGAGAACTATAGAACCTTGAACGAGGAAAAACAATCTCAGAAGTCTTAAAATTCCATCTCTTTCTGAATGCATAAATCCTTCCCCAGTATCCCTGGAATATGTCAGTTAGTGCCTGAATCCTTGTAGGCACAGGGAATTAAAAAACAATACTTCAAGGGTGGTCTGACCTGAGCCGGGAACAGTGGTATTTTTAACACCCTTGATCTTGACACTGTTCTCGTATTTTAAAAAAAACCTAAGTTTGCATTATATTCGTATGTATTTTTTGGCTGCTACATGATACTTTTGGCTTATTTGGTACTTGTGGTCACAGAAAATCATGAGAGTTACACACACACACACACACACACACACACACACACACAGATTCTTTCCACTTCATGCTGAATTTAATCTTTTTCCCCCAAACACATATGCTTGATCTTTGTTTTATAAATTGTTTGTTGCCTTTGTTATTGTTTTCCTCTCATCAAGTAATTCAGGTTCAGGTATCTAAAAGGTACAAATATGAAGTGAAAATCAATTGTAATTCCAACCCAGAGTGCGCCACTGTTATATTCTGGTGAATATCACTTCAAGTGTTTTCCCTCTGTGTGTGTGTGTATCTATCTGCCAATGCGCACACACACACACACACACACACACACACACACCCAAACTATGGTGCATTTGATGGCAGGTAGGAGAAAAGCCCATTGAAGTATATTGATTTAAACAATGAAGGGGGTCCCTTGTCTTGGTGGTGTGGCTTCAAGGGCTACTGACGCAGGGACTTGGTGATGTCACCAAGGACATGCCTGTGTTCTGTTTCTCCTCTCTTTTCCATGGTATCAGCTTCACCAAGGGAAAGTCCCTTCTCTTATGATGTCAGGAAAGTCCCAAGTACTAATGGGAACAGACGTGTGCATGACCATATCCAAGGAGAGGGACTGAGGGCCTTTTCTGGAATTTCTCTCAGGGGAGCAAAGAACTGTCATTACTACAATTTTCCAGAAACCTTATTCTCCCATCTTACGCTGCTGAGAGGAATTACTTGTCCACCTCTGAGTGACTGTAGCCAGCTGACATGATTACAGCAATCACTTTAGACCTTAATCAGCTACTCCACCCCTTAGCGTCTCCCAAACTCACAGGCCTGAGGCAAGAAGGTATAAATACCTGTATGAAATTTACCAAGGGACGTAAAATAGGTTGTGGTGAAGCAACAGCAATGTCATATATGCATATATATACACGCACACACACAGATACATAACCATAGGTCTCCCTTGTATAGGTTGTATACATATAAAGCACTATATATAGGTTATATAGATAGATATAGATATGGGTATTTAACCCTTTAGGGTATATGGGTAGGTACGTAGGTGAGTGGATGGATGGATGGATGCACAGATAGAAAGATGGAGAGACAAGATAGATGGCAGATACACACAGAAAATCAAATTAAACATGCTGCTTTGTAACCTGTTGTTCAGTAACCTCATTCCATGAACATTTTGCCGGTCAATCCTCAGATTCTTGTACCATTTTAAGTGGATAAATAATATCCTGGTATAATCTGTGATCATGACTAATGGTTTTAATCGGCCTCTATTACTGAACAATTAGGACATGTTGAGTTCTTTCCAGCAGACGTATAATGCTGAAATAATGTGTTTGCACGTGCATTATGGCACAACCAGCTTCTTGTTTCCTTTGATACATTTCTGTGAATATTCTCTGAAACATTCTGTAAATATTTATTCAGAAAAAAATAAATTTCTGAGTAAAAGGATAAGAAAATATAAAATTTCAAGACATTTGGCCAGATTGTTTTCTAAGAAGGCTGTTCATTTATCCTACTGCCAATATTATATGAAACTGCCCATTTTGACACATATTTAACACAAAATATTTTAAATACATTTTATACGATTTTTACCCTCCAAGTCTAATAGCAGAGTGGGAAACGCTAGCTGCTCTGAGTTCAGTGTGCGGTTCTTTTGTTACTGGTAGGGTCAAACATTTGAACACAGACGGTCGTCTAGTCTATTTTTTCTTTTGCCTAATTTTCTGTTGAAGTGCTCATCTTTTATATAAATTTGTAAATGCTTTGTAAATGTTTAACTTCTGCCATATTTGTTGCATGTTAATTATTCCTTATTTGTCCGTCAACTTTATTTATGGTGTTTTTGCCATATGAAGTTTGTTGCTGTTTTCACATTCAGGGGGATTTTTTAGCCTCAAATAAGTAGGAATTTAAGTATTTTTTTTAACATCTCCGAAGTGTTCCTAACGTGTTTATCTAGTGATTTAAAATGCCATCTACACATTTGAAAACACTGATGAAGTAGTTTTTCCCCAAAAAATCTTGCTGGGTACCTGGAAAAAAATAGATTAAAAAACTCAAAATTTAAATCATAATAAATTTTGGAAAATTCAAACATTTAAACATAAAAAATAAACAAATGAAAGAAATATGGAAGACGCCTTTATAATCTTAAATCAGGAAAAAAATTAAAATATGATATAAAACCCTGAAGCCAAAAAAGAAGAGTTTGATAAATTCAAAAATAAATTCAATAATTTTAAAATATGCGTATTTTAAAAAGCACTATGTCAAACAAAGATCAGTGATAAGTTGAGGAAAATATTTGTAACTCATAAAAAAAAAGGACTAAGTCCCTCAATATATAAAGATTCATGCAAATCCATGAGGAACGTGTACATGTAAAAGAACTACAAGTGTTTTTAGAAATCACAAAATGCACAGCACCTCATCCATATTAACAGAAATGAATGTTAAAACTATAGTAAGACACTTTTTTTCCTAGTGGACTCTGGTGTCAGGCTGCCTTGGTTTGTATCCCGGTTCTACCACTTTTGAGCTTGGTGTCATTTGGGAAGTCGCTTAACCTCTCTAAGCCTAATTTTATCAGATTGAAAATGTTCAGAAAATTTGCTACAATGCAGTTTTGGCAGAATGTGGGGAAGTGGAATTCTCATAAGTCATTGTTAGAAATATGAATCGCTAGAAGAGAATAATGTGGCACGTGTAGTAAGATTATGCAGATCTACAGAGATGTAGATAGGTGTGTCTTTTGACCCAGCGATGCCGAGGGCTTGCCCTACAGCTGTGTCACACGCGGGAGAAGGCACGTGTGTAACAGGACATCCGATGCAGGATGTAGTAGCATTCATAGACGGGACGCTACACAGCATTAGAAACGATGAGATAATACCAAACTACTGACGTGCACTACTCTCTAATATACTATTGCTAAGTAGCTACTAAGTATTGCTAAGCCTCTAAGACACTTTACTAAGGTAAGTAAAACCAATAAACGGGAGGGGGCGGTGCAGAGGCATCACCTGTACTTTGCTATCATTGGTGCAAACTCCAGTAGTCATCAGCAGGGGTTCTTACATATGTGCGGAAACATAAGCCATAGCCAGGTAATACTGGTTGCCTCTGGGCAAAGAAATTGAACACTTGGAGGACCAGGTGGGAGGGTGACTTCCTTTTCATTACATGACTTCTGTATGGTATTCACTTATTACCTGTTCAAAACCATGATTATGTTTAAAAGATAAAATGATAACATTTCTTGTGTTAAATTCCTTTAGGTAATACTTCAGTCCATTTCTGCACTCTCTATTCTGTTACATTAATATAGCTTTGTAATGCTGTATCACTTCCACTTTACCACAGACTACTAACCCATTGTAAAGCTTGTTTCCCATATATTTATCTTTTTGCCAGAATTCTTCTGATATTCAAAAATGTTTAGTTTTCACAGGTACATTTTACAAACCTTTGTCATTGTTCAAAATTATCTTGCTGAGGATTTCATTGGAAGTAGGTGAAATGGATGTTAATTTGTAGAGAACCAACACGTTAAAAATCCTGTTTTCCCATCCAAAAATGTGGTACCTCTCTCTAGTTACAAATTTTTTTTTTATATATGTCATGATTTTCTCCACCTAGGCCCTACAACTCATTAAGTTTATTCCTGAGCATCCTAATTTTCGCACGAGTCTTTTTACATCACATTTTTGGATGTTTACTGTTAGTTTATGATAGCACAATTGATTTGCACACTAAAAAACACTTTTTTAAAAAATTGTGGACTCTGCTGAATTCTACTGTATCTATAGCATTTCGTTTCAATTCCTTGGATTTTTAGTAGGTAATTATATTATCAGCATCGTCAGCAAAAACGGATGTGTATCTCCTCTTTGATGACATTTATACATATTAATGTGTTTATTCTCAATTTACTTTGCTTGGTAATTTAAATGATAGTAATAATAATGGACATTAGTATTTATTCCTGCCATCGATGGGGATGTATCCACCCTCATTTCCTTGAGCAATATATATCTACTCATACGGCAATGGCTGGCATTGTTTTATCACAAACATCTATTAACAAGTCTACCACGCGAGCTCTATGCAAGGCGTAGATACAGAACACAGACCAAATAAATATAGGCCTTGCCTCCACAGAGTACAAAGATCAGGAGACGCAGAGAGATAATAAACAGGTAAACTAATAAGTATGTAATTATAGGTTTAGAAATGTGCGGTGAAGGCGATGCCTAGGGAAAAAATGGCGGAGGCTCATGCGTAGACCCTATTTAGGCGACATGTCAGGGGAAGAAGCACGGAAAGAAAAAGCGCAAAGCATCGTAGGCAGAAAGATCAGCATATGCACACTCTCTAAGGCAGGAAGAGATAGTCAAGGCCGTGAGAAGGTCAGTGTAGCTAGAACAGAGGATACGGTGAGTGAGTGAGTGGGAGCGCCAGGTGAGGCCAGAAGCCAACACAGCTCCACAGGCTGCTGAGGCCTGACTTTTCTGTGTGTCACGGCCTGGGATCACCATGAAGGAAGGTATGAAGCGTCCGGTGACAGGGGCTGTGGCTGAGGCGTGCACACGCTCTTTGGTGTATGAAGGCAACGGTTCCTTGCTCTGCGGGGATGGTCGAGAACCGGCTTTCACGAGAAACAGCCCAGGATTCCAGCTGGAGCAGAGCAATCAACCAGCCAAATGGAAGATATTGGGAGTGAGGGTGGAGACAAGGAGAGAGGAAGGGGCCCCAGCCTTCCCGGCGGAGGGAGCCGCGTCTACGGAGGTGGGGGTAGTGCTGAGAGATAAACCCACGTATGACCGATCGTAAACACCTCCTGGTCAACATGCTCAGAGGCCAGCACGTCACACCGAGCGTGATGGAGAGGACCGAGGAATCGGGCAGCGGGATGGCCTGGCCAGCTTTGGGTTTGTAGTGACCCCTCTGGTGGCTGTGATCGTGAGGAAGGTTGGTGTGAAGACGGGGGGGCCTGGATATAGGGACACAGTGAGGAATTGATCGAAGCCATTCACGCCTGGAAGATCAACGACAAAGGGAACGGAGAAGGGGCACGTTTAAAAGCATACTTCAGAAGGGGCATCAATGAAAGAATAAACGTTTATGGCACTTGTTTGATTAGACATTTTAAAAGCAGTGACAGGCTCAGTGATGGCATGAGATTTATGTCAGGTAAGTTGTCCTATTTCTTGATAGTCTGCATATTATCTTCTTTGCAAGTGTCTTATCTCCTTACTACTTCAGCATGCCCAATTTACACACTACAATTACACACACACACACACACACACACTTACCACTTTACTGGCAGATTTTCAGAGAACAGGAATGGTAAGAGGACGTGATCAACAGTTCCCAATCTGGTGAATCATCACAAAATAGAGACTTCCCCAGCCTCAGGCCACCCATGGCAGCTCTCTACCCTCTGCACAGCCGGGAGAGATGCTCAAAATATTTAACAACTGGCACTGGCATCCCACGTGCCAAGGCTGGGGCACTGAGGCAGGGCCCTGTATGCACAGCTCCCCCCACTGTGTCAGGCACCTTTAGTTGTGAGTCACACGGGGGCCAGGTGTCGCAAGGCCCAGGGGAGGCGGGGGACCATCTCACCATGCAGAGGTTTGGGATCGTGATGAATTACCTAGCCGCATGGAAGGACCAGTAATCGCCCGAGCTCAGCCTCTGAGGGGCAGGACGCTCTCACCGTGACAGTGATGCCCCGTGGGAGGTGGGCACCTCTGGCCAGGAGCGAGCGTAGCTTTGTTTCCAGGAGTGGGTGTAGCGAGTATGAGAATGCGCTCTGGTCGATTCTAATCTCCCTCCACTAAACCCCAACTACCCCCAACTCTCAGAGCTCAGGAAGCATCACTGGCTTCCCAGACAACCGTCCCTGAGGACAACACTCACCTTCTCGGCCCCCGGGATCTGTGCAGCATCTGAAAAGTGCCGCGTCCACTCGGAAGAAAGGGACCACGTGTATCAGGCACCATAGTGCTCAGTAACAGAGGATGCAGCAATCACGTCTGATGGGTTAATTTGCCAGGACCCAAATCACACTTTCCGTCAAAGGGAAACTCAGGCGGGAGCTGGGAGAGGGGAGAGGGGTGCAGGCGGAGGCCGCTGGACACTGGGAAGCAGGTCCGAGGGGTAAACCTGCGAGGGGTGCTGGCCCTCCCTCAGCGAGGATGCTGGGGCCTGTCCTGGTGAGGAGGGAGCGTGATTCATGCCCTGCAGCTGCTCCCTGACCTGGGCTGACCTCCGGCTGGTCCTGTGGGCACAGACCCTGACTCAGAGAGATTCCATTTTAGGGCTCAGCCTCAGCGGCCGCAGCTCATATTCGTGGTGGAGACGGTGCTTTGACAGCGACAACCTAACATTTTCTAAATGTTCACTGTTTGTCTAAGTGCGGACAAAAGATGATACGTCTCTCCTACTTTTGCTATATTTTTATGACCATGAACACGTCATCACTGGGTACTCATAAAGAGCAAGGGATGCTTTTAAAAGAAATCTCACTCAAAAAAAGAAAATCATCCTTTCTTTGGTGAGAGTATATGTATTGAATTCTAGGTGGAAAGTAGTTCCAGTGTGATCGTTACAGTGGCTCAGCGTCCCAGCTCTGGACAACTTCCTGTTTCCCCTCTGTGCCCCTCCCGAATGTCCGTCCTCCTCCAGGATTCAAGGCCTATCAGACAGACAGAGGCACCTCTGGCCACAGCTGTCCCTCTCACCTCTTGGGACAGGATAAAGTCAGATCGGCCCTGGGAGAGAGCAGAGGAGGGGGTCTCTCAGCACCCTCACTCTCACCACCTACAGTGTTGTGATGGAGGAGGGCAGAGAGACAGCTGGAAGGGATGTAGACGCGTATCTCTTTTTAAAATAATATTTTGAGAGTAGTTGTAGATTTACCAAAAAAAGTTGCAAAGATGCAAACCAGGTCCCATATATCCCAACCCAGTTTCCCTTACTGTTAGCATCTTACATGACAGTGCTGTATTTGTCAAAACCAAGGGAACAATACTGATAACGTTATTCTTAAACAAAGCCATGCCTTATTCAGACTTTCTTAATTTTTGCCTAACGTCCTTTTTCTGTTCCAGAATTTTACCCAGGAAACCACATGATGTTTAGTCATCACATTCCCGTAGGCTTCTCTGGGATGGGACAGTTTCTCAGAGTGGCTTTGTTTTTGATGACCTTGACAGTTTTGAGGAGTACTGGTCAGGTATTTCGCAAAATTCCCCTCAATTTGTGTTTCTCTGATGGTTTTCTCATGATGGGACAGTGTGGGTTTGGGAGGAAGAGGCCAGAGATGGAGAACCCCTGTCTTCACACCAGCTCAAGGACACATGGTGTCACTATGACTCCTCAGCATCGATGCTGATGTGAACCCCTGGCTGAGGTTGTGCTTGTCGTTTTTCTACCTTCCCGAGCCTTTTCTCACTGCACTTCTTTTACTGATGGCACGACACACAGCCCACACTTACTGGGTAAGGGGTGTGTCCCACCTCACGGAAGGTGGAGTATGGGCATAAATTACATGAAATGATTCTGCACAGATTTACCTATGCTCTTCCATTTATTTGTTTATTCAATCAATCATTAATCTGTATCAGTAAGGACACATGGATCTTTATTCTAATATTTGAATTATGATCTAATACTGGGTTTTAAGCTGCTCACATCACCCCAGACTTGGTTATTGGAGCCCTTTCAGTTGGTTCTTGGTCCCTTGGACATAACCCCATCACTCTCAGGTGGGCTGTTTTGTTTGTTTTTTGTAAGCACTCTGTACTGGTACTGCAAGATGCCCCAGGCTCATCTTGGATAGCCCCCTCTTCAGCCCTAGAGTCAGCTATTTCTGCAAAGGGTTCAGGTTCCTTTTATTGGAGATGGTATTAGAAGCCAGGATCAGGGCACTTGGGGAGCTCATTGCCCCTGGGGTGTCATTGCTTCTAGGCCTCTCGGCTGACAGAGCAAGCAAATATATATTAGGTACATACAGTTTCAGGGCTGCTTTTTATCACCTTCTCCATTTTATGTCCTTAGTAGCTATCAAATTTCCTACACCCTAAAGGGAATGGACGGAGTGGGAAGTATATGGGCCAATGAACCGGTAACTGAAATATTTCTACTAATCAGAACCCACATCTGGCTTTGCAAGGTGATGTACAGAGGCTTCACGCACTTAAACATTTAAAATTAGACTTTGCTCAGCTGACATGTCCTCCAGAAGGATTTATATTATGAACCTTTGTCTCAACTTCAACTGGGTTGACTGGTGACTTCCTTAGCTCCTGGTGCAGATGGTAGGTTTGTTCCAATGATCTCTTTTTATGTTTGCTTCATCATACATGGAAGCCATACCTCAGGCCTGTGTCCTGTTTTGTGTAAAGCTGGACCTCATGCCTGGCACACTATAAATAATCAGTAACATACAAAAAACAAATAAGAGTGAGGGAGTAAATAAACCACTGAATTGTTACATCTAAGTGACGATACACCATCAACTGAGTACTCTGGAAAATGGTGCTTAGAAGTGTATCTATAACTTATAAATACCCTCAGAAATGGATTCACCACAGTTTAGGAGGCTGGGGGAGGGGCCCAAATAGGGTTTCCCAGCCCAGGGTTCACTCAGGGGCACAGGAAAAACAGGGACAGGCCTCTTACAGACACTGAACTGGGTGGGATCAGTGTCCTGCTTCTGGGAGATCCGAGGAAGGGGGCAAGGTGAGCTTTTTATCCCCCCCCACTCTGCATCTTCCTCAAAACTGCTCCCGTGCAGGTGACTGATGGCATGAACGGTCACGTCACTTTAATCTTTTGCTATCAAAAGCCCTTGGTTCCAATTGCAAATATCAATACCCACCTGACATTCTTCTAAGAACCAAAGTGGTTTTGCAAGATGATTTCACTTTAAAGTGAGATGAATCAGTTGTTTTCCCAATTGTTCAAATTATCTGAGTGAAGCAATGGATCGACTCAGGCAGAGCCTCTGTCCCACCCAAGGGACAGTGTACGGCCCCTTCTTCTCCAGGGTCTGGAGACCGGGCTTTACACGGGGCAGAAGCAGCTGCACTGCCAGAGCTACCTGTCTCCTGCGGACTCCATCACCATCCCTGCCGGGCCACGCGGCCTCTCCGCTTCCATCCGCAGACCCTGCAGATTCCCCCAGCAGGGAGGGCAGGCCCTTCCAGATGTGCTCTGAGACCCTTGCACGGGTCTTTCCTTCTTCCCTGGGCCCACTAGCTACCATTCCTTTATTCCCTATTTCCAGCCATCAAAACACGGGGCTTTGGAGAACAGCCCATTGTGCACTGTCTCACGACACTAACCCAAACACATGTCTATTCGAGGGAGCAGTTGTGCCAGCTTTGTGCCCCAAGGCTCCTGGACAACTGTGGGTTCTAAAAAAGGCCCCTCACCCTCCTTTCCCCCTGAAGGGTTAGGCTGTAGGGCTTGCTTTGCTCACACCATTCTCCTCGAGGCTGGGCTGCAGCCGCACACAGTTTGTGTCTGCGGTGCCCTCTCTGAAAATACTTGTCTTTGTTTTGACTGAGGTATTTAGATCTTTTTTTTTTTTTTCCCCAGTAGTGCCCTTATTTGATTGACTGATGGGCCTGTGAGTTATTCTGGAACTGGGTTATTTCTATTCCTGATGTAAGATGCTAGAAGCTGCATAATTGCTAACCCACTCTTTTCATTTGATAATCTATACTAAGAAAGTAAGCTGTTCTGTTGTAAAGTCTGTATTTTTTTTTTTTCCTCAGACATATTGATGGTCAGAACCCAGCCCTGGGGGTTTTCCCTGGTGGTAAACTGTCACCGCTTGCAGGCGTGACATATCAATATCATTGTGTCTAGTGCCCTCAGGGTAATCTTTTTTAGGATGCTTTTTCTAGAGGACAAAAAAACACGCCACCTCCTTTAGTAAATCATTCTGTGAGTGGCCCCCGAGAGAGGAAGGGAAGCCGCGTGTCAATAAAGATATTATCTGCAGGAGCTTAGATTAACCACGATGTGGAAGGTGGTGAGTTGATTTTCTCAATGACTAGATTTTGATAAATTGGCTTCTTCACACTGCACAGAAATTTAATTCGATGACATCTTAAGCTTAAACTATAAGAAGGTAGAATGACACGAGCGTCTAGAGAGAAGGAAATTCCTGGATTATTTCGACTTCACGCGTGCAGTTTTCACTTAAGGTGGAAATTATAAATATTGTCCTTGTTTTTTAATGTGAAGTGTTTACTTTAAGTTTAAATAGTTGTATAATCTTTCCTGACATGACATTTTAAAATTATAAAAATGAATAAAAATTAACTGGACAAGAAAATAATTTAAAGATTATTAAAATAAGTGATTAGAATAGAAAACAATGGTGCTGAAATGTCCATAGTTACAAAACTTGCCACCCCGGAAAGAACTATAAATGAGTGCTTAATTAAATAACTATAAATGAGTGCTTAATTAAAAGCAATGTTGTCCTAATGAACAAATGCAAAACCACTTTAATACTTGGATTTTACTATTGGAGTATCATGTAAAGACAAAGTCGGGGAGTTTACCAAAAATATACTGCATACGTTCTACATGTCAAAGGTTACACTATGAAGGGATTCTATGGTGAGAGAAGGAATTTAGGCAACGGGAGAGGCCACAGCAGTGAGAGGCCCGCGTACTGCAAAAAAAAAAAAAAGGGGGAAAGAGCAAAGAACAATTACCGGGAATAAGAATGAAGACATCACTACAGATTCTATAAAGATTAAAAAATAATAAGAACATTTTAGAGGAAATGAACAAATTTCTTCAAAGGTACAATCAAAAGGACTCCGGAAGACATCAGAAATCTGAACACTTCTAGAGTGACTGAATCAGTTATTAACTGCCCCGTGCCCACACACACGAAGTCTGACCAGTGATTCCGCCGAATATTAAGAGAGTAACAATGCCAACCTGACACACACTCTTGCAGAAAATAGAAAAGGAGAGGATATTTATTAATTTATTTCATGAGGCTAGTTTAGCCTTGAGATGAAATCCAAAAGGATCATAAGAAAAGAGAATTATAAACTGACCTCTCTCCTGAAAACAGAAGTGAAATTCTTAAGTTAAATACCAGCAGAACAAATGCAGCAATAATAAAAACAATTAACCCATCGCAACCATCATGGAGTTTATACCAGGAGAGCAAAACTGTTTATTCACTGGCTTGTAATCAATGTGATTTACCACATTATCAGAAAACAAGGAGAGAAATCACAAGGTAATCTCAGCGTTTGCAGAATAGCATAGCACATTTGATCAAATTCGATAAACACACTTCATTAAAGCCTTTAGCCACCTAGGATTAGAACGAAATTTCCATGATTTAATAAAGAGTATCTTTAAAAAAAAAACAAACCTAGATCACGTGGTAATTTGAAATGGTGAAGAATTTCAAATGGCGAAGAAAATTTTTTCTTGAAAATGAGAACAAGATAAGGATTTTACTGTCACCTCTTCTATTCGTCATGTTATAGGAGAGACAGTATAATAAGGAAAATTGTGTAAAGATTTAAAAGGAAGAAGAAAAACATTATTCAGAGTTAAGGTGGTTGTATAGATAGAAAATCCCCCAAATTTTAAGATAAAATACTAAAATTAATAAGTGAATTTGGCAAAATTACTGGAGAATAGGTCAATATGCAAAAATCCACGCTATGTATCAGAAACAAATAAAAACTGAAAATTTTAAATATTGTTTACTATAGTATAAAAATAAGTACTTAGGAATAAATCTAACAAAAGATGTGCAGGAACTCTGCACTGAAATGAGAAAACATTATTCAGAGCACTTTTAAAAGACCTAAATATACCTGGAAGGATATATGATGTTTATGTATTAGAAGGCTCAGTATTGTAAAGGTGTTAATTCTCCCTAAATTGATATATAGATTTAATGCAATTCCAATCTATGTCTCAGCAGATTTTGTGAAAATTGCAAACTAATTATAAAAGGCCAACTACAGTCAACGTAGTTTTGAGAAAAGCAAAGCTGAAGGACTTATGTGGTTAAAATGAAGGAAATAAAATGAAGGAAAGAAGGAAGGAAGGAGGGAAGGAAGGAAGAGAGGAAAGGAGGAAGCCAAGTGTGGGCAAGGATTTAAGTAACAGGGACTCATCACACTCCATACTCTGCTGGCAGGGGTGTAAATTGTTACAATATCTCCTTAGAAAACTGATGGCATCTACTAAGTCTGAACATGTACACACCTTATGACACAGGGATTCCAGCTCTGCAATATGTTCTAGACTATGAATAATGGAAAGACATACAGATATTCAATAAAATGTATTTAAAAATTCATAGTGGCACTATGCATAATAGCCCAGATCTGGGATCCTAATACTCATTCATGCACAGTAGGTCTGGCAAATAAATTGTGGTACATTCTTGGAATGAAATATTTTACAGCAGTAAGCATGAGCAAACTCTTGCTACATGCAGCAACATGTTTCGAAGTCAAAAACACAGCGTCAAATCAAAAGAGTCTACATATATAATTCCATTTCTACAAAGTTATACAGCAGGTAAATCACAACAGTGGTTACTTTCAGGGGGGTAGCAAGAAGGATGAAGAATTAGGAGGACTTCTGGCATGTTGAATAATGTCTGATCTATTTCTTGATCTGGGCGTTGGTACATAAAACCAATCCTTTTCTAAAGCTTAATCAAGATCTACACCTCCTCAGTAAAAATTTTACTTAAAAAGTTTAAATGGGAAGAGGATAGGGAAATCTGTCCTGACAAAATAGACTATTTTGAATTGAAATATGGTGAAAAACATAGGCATTGAATGTGAATGCAGTGAGAAGCATCCTTCCCCTTGACCAAGTCTGTCTCCATCCAGCTGTAATAAATGTTTCAGTAGCAGAGTTTGACCATAATAAGTACTTTTGCAGGCTCAGCGCCAAACCCAGATAAGCCTCAGCAGGACTTTGTCCAATTTCTTAATTTAAAAATGCAGTTTTCATTGTAAAGGCTAATTTTAGCCATACTGTTAAATCTTTGCGGCACCAGCCTGTTCTATTCACCTTTCCCAATGTTTACTAATCCTTGAAAATAATTGAAAGCAATTTTACAGAAGCATGAAATGAGTTTTCATGGATTTTAATCTATATGAAGTGGGCTTCAGAATTATATTTGATCCTGAGTAGATTAGCTACCTAGATTTTTTCATCTTCTCCGATTCCCTTATTTTAACTTTGCTAAATCTCATATGTTGTTCCCCAAAAGACTTTCAAGGAGTAATTGTTAAGCTAATAACATAAGTGAGATTATACAATTTTCTATCAAATGTCAACCAAAAAATATATCTTTATACTTATCCTAAAAAATTCCATCCAGCTGATTGACTATCTACAGCATGCCTTTAGTTTTTATAACATTTATTTTTATTATATAAGAAATATATAAATATACTCTGAGTTGAGTCCCTTAATACAGAGACATATACACATGTACATACATATATACACACACATGTGTAGGAGTCCCCCCTCCCCCCTCCCTAGATCCCCCCCCCCAGGGTCTTGCTATTAGGTGACTGACTATATTATTTCTGAAATGACTTATCTTTGAAAACTTCCAGTATCTTGAAATCCCACAGTGTCATTTGACCATACCATTTTCTATTTCTTACATGAGAAGAAATCTCTTAAAAAATGATTTTCTAACTTCAACTTGCTTTGTAGTGGTTGTGATAAGAAGTAACATTTATTGCATCTCCATCGGGACAATTAACACTCTACAAAAGCCATCTCCTTTTATCCTCCTGACACCCGATGTGTCAGGTATATGCTACCTCCAATACAGAGGTTCTTCCAGGGAGAGGAAAGTAAATACCTAGGGTCACATTAATTAAGTGGCTGATGTGAATTTTGAATTTATGAAATCTGACCCCAAACTCCCAACTAACCCATTGCTCCACTGGTCGGATTCGGTGATTCCAAATTTGACTGCAATTTCGGGAGAGTGAGGGAGGAATTTAGGTGGTCATATGCTACTGAGAGCTCCTGGGTACCATCAGCCATCTCAAAGTCACCAGAGAGTCGACATCCCTCCCTTACCAAGCAGCCGACTGCAATTTGGAAAACGTTATCTAAAGAAGTCATGAGTTGTATTTTATTATAATTAAGTAACAAAATAAGCTGTGAGAACCTGAGTGCGTCCGGCTACAGAGAGCCTCTGTATGGATATGGGAGACATGCCTGCACATCACAGACATTTCCTCCCACTCCCATCACCCCGTCTGGCAAAGGTGTTTCCCACCCCCCTTGAAGCTGGGGCAACCACGTGACTGACACTGGCTCAGGAAATGTGAGCAGAGCAGTACTCTTGAGAGGCTGAGCCCTCCTGGGCGCTCTGGTGAACCCCAAAGCCTCAGGCTGCGGGGCCAGGAGGGCACAGCCTACTCACTAGGAAGAAGTGGAGCACGGTGCCTTCCGGCAGGGCCAAGATGCTCTCTTTCTCTCTGTCTCTCCCTGTGTGTGCGTTTGTTAGGAATTAGTCTTCAAGCCTGTGGTTTTAATTTTCCTTCTCTTTAATTGATTGCTAATGAATACTAGGCCTGTAAAGAATGACATGATGAAGCAGAAGGTGACCTTCAGTAGAGTTACACAACCCTCTCTAATTTGTTGCCTCTGCTTCTAGAAATACCTAGAGAGCTGCAAAATGCTGGGTTAGTAATATTTCCTTCATATACAGCATAAATTGGAAGAGTTAAATTCTTAGTTTTTTGTTAAACTTTCTTGCCATATTGTTGAATTTTGTAGCTGAAAGGGATATTAGTCTTTCTAAGTAGGAAGTCTAACCCCTAAATCAGTCTAGATTGTTTTCCAGTCTTTAAAAACATATACAACCAACATAAAAATCAACTCAACAATTCACTTGTTTTCTCTCTCTACTGCTACTCACACCAATCCTTCCCCGTGGAGGCCTTTTGGACTTCCACTTCCTGCATTTGCTCACAAGGTATTCTTGCCTACATCACCTGTCCTTGTGTCATTTCCTTTCTGTCTGAACAAATTCTCCTGTTCCTAATGTCCAGTGAAAGTCCTAGTTCTTTTTTTTTTTTTGGAAGTACGCAGGCCTCTCACTGCTGGGGCCTCTCCCGTTGCAGAGCACAGGCTCCAGACGCACAAGCTCAACGGCCATGGCTCACAGGCCCAGCCGCTCCGCAGCATGTGGGATCTTCCCAAACCAGGGCACGAACCCGTGTCCCCTACATCGGCAGGCGGACTCTCAACCGCTGCGCCACCAGGGAAGGCCCCTAGTTCTTCTTAAACAATGTTGTCTCTGTTGGTTTAGCTCATGTGACCAATTCTGCCCCACTATTCTCAAAAAGAGCCGGGACTAGTTTGTTTATTAAACAGCTTGTAGGATTGCGTTCCTTACTCCGTTATCTTTTGATGTCTTAAGGTGATGGCTTGTGTTGTAATATATATTAAAGAATGTAGTGCAGGACTGTGAATGTAATAAGCGTTAATAAATGCTTTGGATTCACTGCTGGAGAGTCACCAATTCTACACGGTGTATCTTATAATCAAAAGTGGCTTCCAAGTGGTTTTGGTTTACCACCTTCTCCTATACCCCATACAATGCTGTGAGACGCGGTGTTACACAATTGATTCAAGCCAGCACCTGACCCTTTGTCATACATGGAAGATACCACCCATGTCTCTCCTATGTCTTACCTTTTGGAATAAAAACCCTGAGGTCCAGGCCGTGCCTTCTCCTCTTTTTCCTCCCAGGATATCAGAAGTCCTGGTGTGATTCCTTCCAAACGCAAATCCCTCCCTACCCTCTGAATGGGCCCCCAAGTCCTACCTTTTGATAACGAGCTTTCTTTTCTTTAGTGTTTTGTAACCTACATCTGCATTATGAAACATGCTATATGATTTCAATCTTCTGAAATTTGTTGAAATTTGAATCATGCCGAATATATAGTCAGTTTTTTTAAAAAAATGGTCCCTGTGGGGTTTCCCTGGTGGCTCAGTGGTTGAAAGTCCGCCTGCCGATGCAGGGGACACAGGTTCGTGCCCCGGTCCGGGAGGATCCCACATGCCACGGAGCGGCTGGGCCCGTGAGCCATGGCCGCTGAGCCTGCGCGTCCGGAGCCGGTGCTCCGCAATGGGAGAGGCCACAGCAGTGACGGGCCCGCATACTGCAAAAAAAAAAAAAAAAAAAATGGTCCCAGCGCATTTAAAAGAATTTTTTTCCTGCGATCGTTGGACACAGCATCATTTCTATGTCTTCTTGGCCAAGTTTGTTAAGCATGATTTCTTGTCTTCAGGTTCTATCAATCACTCAGAAAGATGACTTCAAAATCTACATTCTGACGGTGATCGTGGACTTGGCTTTGTTTCTTCCTTCAATTCCCTCTCACTCTTGTCCCCCCACTCTCTCCCACTCGCAGAGAAAACCTCAGAACATACAGAGCATGCATGTACCACCCAGAGCAGGGGCTGAGTATCAAAGAGCATCAATATTCTACAGCAAAGCCCCTGCAGTGGACAAATGAAGACTGTACATGGTGTCCTGTCGAGTCAGCTCAGGTTTGGGCAGCCAACTTGCATGTCTTTCAGTTTTCAGAGCTTTGCGGAATTCATCATTGTGGACGGGAGATCTTACATCTGCATTTGGAGGGTGTGTTGCAATGGGCAGTACGAACGATGTTTTCTTCCAGCGAGTGGAACCATTTATCATTGTCAAGCCACATTCTTCGTCTCGGGGAATGCCCTCCACTTCACGTGCTATTTGTCTGATATTAATATAGTTCACGTCAATGTATACTGTTATGGTCGCAGCTAATTAACATATCATAGATGGCATTCTATTATATTTATAAAACTCCGGTTGGTATGTATGTGGTATATCTTTCTCCATCTTTTCCTATGCCCTTAAAATTTAAGCATTTTTAAAGATATGTCTCCTATAAGTATATAGTTGAATTTTAAAAAATATACTCTGAAAAAAGTGTGTCCGGAGTCCCTTTATATTTAATGTAATTGCCATATTACATTTAGTGACGTAATTATGTGTAAATATACTATCATATTTTGTGGTTTATGTTTTTCTCTCCTTTTTGGACCCCTTTTATTGATTGATGTTTGTACTTCTGTGGTTTTCTCTCTACTAATGCAGAAGTTATTTTCTTTTCTACTTGTTGCTAGCATAGAAATTAAAATATGCAGACTTGACAAAATCTAAAATTGAATTATTTTAATCTTCAGTCAGATGACAATACAAGGACCTTAAAGCAACGTCCATGCTTGCTTGTATGCTGTTTTGGCCACCGCTGTTTCTGTCTTTTCTAAAACGCCTCAAGACATGATTATTGTTGAGGTTTTACAGTCAGCGGTCATTTAGATCCACCTGCACTCTTACCAATTTTATTCTTGTTACAACTTTAATCTTTTTGTTCTTCTCCAAAAATTTAATTTGGATCGTTTTCAAGCCTGTTAGGTCATTTAATACAGCTCTTTGTTTTCCTAAAGGTACTTTCACTCTTAAGGCCTCACATTTACTTATAGAAGCACAATGGATCTACAACTTGTCTAATAGTTTGAACGTTTGAAGTCTTTGTCCTTCTATTTTGGTTGTCCTTTTAAAAAAAAATGTATCTTTGTGTTGCCTTGTATTCTTGTGTGATTGGTCATTGCTGACTCTGTTCTGTACATTGTCCCTCATACCCTCAGAAGGAAGCAACATCGTGACACCTTGATCTCAGACTTCTGGTCTCCAGAACTGTAAAAAAAAAATACACTTATGCTGTTTAAGCCTCCCTGTCTGTGGTACTTTGTTATGGCAGCCCTAGGAAACTAATACACAGAAAATTTTGGTTTTCTTTCTGTACCCCCGTGATGGAAAAAAGAGCAACAAACAGAAGAAGCAAGTAAAGAGAAAGTAATAAAGGTGGGGCAGAAAGCAATGAAATATATGGAAAAATATATTACTGAACGCCAATGTGTTTATTATACCAGGTAAAACAGTGTGGCAAGATTGATGAAGACTAAAAGAGAGGAAGACACCCAGAGCGCCCTGCAGGAATGGCTGACAACGGGGTGCTGTGGACGTAGAACACCTTGACTAAGGTCCCCCAAGCAGCTCCCCATACAACTGGCTGCAGAGTCTCCCTCACTGACTACTATGCTGATTCTCGAAATAAGAACGTTTTCACGTATGCACAATGATGGAGGGAAATCATTCACAAGACTATATGAACACAGACCCCAAAATGTAAGCATTCATGCAGAAGCGTAAATGTAGGTGCACCTCCAGAAACCTATCCTTTTGCATAGCAAGTTTATGCGTAATGTCCCCGAGCTTCTTAAAATGGGCATGAGTTTGTTTTAGAATAAGGAAAATGTATGAAATTTGTTTTTTAAATAACCACATAAAATGCATAGAAAGAGTTTCTGCAAAATCAGAGCAGAAGTGGATTAGAAATGTGCTTACTGCCACATGCTAGTGTGAGATCAAGTGGTAGATACACGACTTCTTTCAACGGAAATAGTCACAGGTTGACAAAGCACTATCATTAAAGCAGATGCAAGACTTAGGAAGTCCACCGTGTTGAACACATGGGCTGAAGGGCACTAAACATTGTGACTTATTGGAAATTATTTAAACTCAGGGGCTCAGTATTGAGGAAAAGCTGATACATTTGCCATTTGAGAACATTTACCGTTTCCAAAGGACATTTTTGTGTTTCAACCAACTCCATGGAAATAGTCAATGGTAGAGAAAGAACTATAGTTTTTCGTACAGAACTACAGTTTTTCCAAATATCTGAAAAATGCCTGCAGTCTTCACCATCATTCAAATACAAACTGCTTTGTTTCTCTCGACTGTGAATAAATCTCTCTCCAGGAAGAAACATTTATGGTGGGCAGCTCTTCAAGGTGAGTGAGTCTATTAAGATTGAAGGACACAAGAATACATGAAACTTAGTGAGGAAGGAACAGTTTGGTCCACATTAAATACCTTGTACATGTGAGTAGCCTGTTCCTCCAAACACTAGGAAATGCTTTCTGAACAAGATTTTGTCACCACTCATTTTCCTGAGGAAACTAAACTTATGAGATCCCATGAGACCAAACAAAATGAAAAGGGTAACAGATCACCTCATGAGTTAAATCTGTGAAGAAAGCCAACATGAAAAATAAATTGCCTTTAATTTTTACATTCACAGGTGTTGAAGACCCTGAATAATTCAGATGATAACCTGGGGTTTTTATGAATTTATTCCCTTTTTATTATGTATCAATCTTGAGATGCCCTCCTTACACACACTCAATCCTCCTTACCCTGTCCTCAACACTGACATATTATGCATTTATTTGAGTCTTTGTAACTGTCTTTCCCCACTTGAATACGAGTTCTTTGAGAACAAAGGCTACGATAGAATATATATAATCACTGGAAAAAGCTCCCCAATTAGAGATGTACTTTGGGGCATCATATGCTTGGAGATTATTCCTAAATCCAATTGAATCGAGAAAGTTTAGAACTGATGAGAACCACTTTGGAATCCCCAGATTTGACAAGTAGCATCTAAAAAGGCCAAGATTTCAATTTTAAAGAGGATCCTCGGGCTTCCCTGGTGGCGCAGTGGTTGAGAGTCCGCCTGCCGATGCAGGGGACGCGGGTTCGTGCCCCGGTCCGGGAAGATCCCACATGATGCAGAGCGGCTGGGCCCGTGAGCTATGGCCGCTGAGCCTGCGCGTCCGGAGCCTGTGCTCCGCGACGGGAGAGGCCACAACAGTGAGAGGCCCGCGTACCGCAAAAAAAAAAAAAGAGGATCCTTAAATTTTATTGAAAGTATTTTATATTTCAATATTTTAAATTTATTGCTGTCATAATACAGTTTTTTAAAACTCCAGATGATATTACTAAACATGTTACTTATTTAATCCAACCGAAAATAAGTTTGAAAAATGGGAATATAGATACAAATTTTCAAGTTTCTCCAGTAAGACCTTTCTGAGGGGCCTCCTCCTATATCTATGATCAGGAACCCACAGATTCCCAGGGCAGGAGCCCGTGGAGAGCCTCTAATGAATTTTTGAAAGCTTTTCACAATACTCCTTGGAAAACGTTACACCCACACCTCTGGCTTTGTGGCGCAAAAGGCTCTTTTCTTCCCCTGGAAGCAGCCTTGGGCAGCTCCCTTTTATTTGCATGACTCTTTTGAGAGACTTTCTTTCTTTAATTGACTAATGAAGTTAAAGACCACAGTACTGCCCTGGAAGTACTTTCCTTCTAAAAACAGCATTTTGGCCTTTATGATTTCCAAAGAGTGGCCTCCTCCATGCCGTTGGGCCTGGCCCCTGACCTGCTCCAGCCACGTGCATGATGTTTCTTTGGGTCTGAAACGGGCGAGGGTGATGGCAAGTCCAAACCTGCCAGTCTGCCCCCTCTCCCCACTCACTCATTTCCAGCGAGTGCCGTACGGTCTGGTTGTTAAGTTGTGAACCCAGCAACGCACATTTGGCTACGAGCGGGCACAGCTGGAAAGTTCTGGTCGTTCACGCAACCAGTGGATCCTCCTGCCGTAGAAGAAAGGTGGCCCAACAGCTTCTTATACAAAATCGTAGGTGGACTTGACCTCAGTCAGGCTCAGAGGGAACGGCAGCCTTCTAAGGTTTGCAGAACTCAGAGCTTCACATCCCGCTAGAAATAACACACGAACAGCTGTACAAAGGTCCTCTCCCAGCTGAAAACCCTTAAACCCAGTAAATTAGGTAAATGTGCTGTGTGTGTACTTATGATGTTTACCGAGCTGTCAGGAGTGTGGGACAGGACAGCAATCTCAGCACCGCGCCACACAGCTGGAGGGCAACTGCAGTGTCCTCACGGTGAGAGCACCACGGCCCCCTGTTCTGATCAAGGGTCGCCCACGGCGTGGGACCCCCAGCCCCTCACAGCTGATGCAGGGCAGTTCTCCACCTTTCTTCCCTGATAGATGGCCACTGCCTGTCAGATGGAGTAGGACACCTTGGCTTTGTATCCAAGGCTTCTGTACCAATCCCCCCAGCCCTAACTTCTTAAATATCCATTGTCCTTTACCTTATATTTCAGTCTTAGCTCCAGTGTTTTGGTCCAACTTAGACTCAATCATTGTGCTCTAGAAAACTACCAAGAGATTTTAAGCAAGAAAATGATGTGTTTATATAGTGTTCTAGGTAGGTCTCTGCTTACAGCTTGGAGGACACAGAGCGGTTTGAAAGCCGCTGCACCTGTCAAGTTTGAAGTCTTGTACTTGACAGTAGAAGGAGGAATGGAGAGGAAAGAGATGAACCCAGAGCAAAGCACCAGGAGAAAGGATTTCTAGAAATAACAATATTTGATAGAGAGGAATGAATTAAAAATGAGAGAAACAGACAACTTCCAGAATGCCACATTCTATTGGGCTATCTTTTTTTTTTTTTTTTTTTTTCCGTACGCGGGCCTCTCACTGCTGTGGCCTCTCCCGTTGCAGAGCACAGGCTCCGGACGCGCAGGCTGAGCGGCCATGGCTCACGGGCCCAGCCGCTCCGCGGCATGTGGGATCTTCCCGGACCGGGGCACGAACCCGTGTCCCCTGCATCGGCAGGCAGACTCTCAACCACTGTGCCACCAGGGAAGCCCTTGGGCTATCTTTTAAGGATGCTTCTATGACAGGTCTTTCAAATAAAGCACGATGTGGAAAGTCCTATGTTTTTCAGTTTTAAGGGCGTGTGTGTCATTTCTCTTTAAATACCACTCGAATTAACATGAGTTCATGTTCCTGCTAATCTCCTATCCCCAATATTTATCATCTTTTAACCACAGGCCTATCAGATAATTTGATATACTTCCGCAAAGTATTTTTAGTATCTGAGTCAGTATAAGTCAAGTAATCCGATGGTGGGTTCATTGTTAACTCTTATTCTAATCACTGTGTGTTCTCTGATCGTGGAGCACAGAGAAAAATACATTTTCTCTTAAGTGGTTTAAAGCCATATTGCGAACATACATTTTATTTTCTTTGTATCTGTTTTGATTTATAAGAAGACTAAACAAGGTACGGCTATGCTATGTTATAGGACAGATACAGTCGGTGCTCAAAAAAAAAAAATTTACTGAACAATTAAGATAGTCTTCAAAGTTTTAAAGTTGAAAATACCAAAAGTATCATCACAGAAAAAACACGTGCAATTGTTAACACTTCCACCTCAGAAAGGGCAATGGATAAAGTGATTTCTAGCTTCTTTAGACCATTGCTTTATTTATAAAGAATAGTATTGCGTGGGTGGTTTGTTGTTAAATGCCTTGAAACCCTTATTTAGAAAAAAAAATTGATATATGAGAGTTTCCTTATTGGGCAATACAAGGGTTAGGAAAATGTTCGCCTGCAACTTGCTCCACTATTGAGTGGATATGGTTCTGATTACCTCTCAGGAATCAGAAAATAAAGAACACTCGAGGCCAGGAATTCTACAGTGAAAATTCTAAATATCTGATGAAATGTGTCTTGCAAATTAAATCCCAGACCCTTTTCAGAGCACTTAATACACTCTCAGGGGTGAAATGTGTTTGTTTTTAGCAAAGTAGATTAGCTTACATCTCGTGATGGGAAAGTCTCTGTAACACAGCCTGCCCTCAGCTCTCATTTCGATGCAGTTCGTGTGGGTTGTATCTTTTGGCCATCACTGAGGATCTCAATTTTCTTCCCTGTCTGAGTGTTAAATCGTTTTCTGTCTGCTGTGGAGCTGTCTCTGTTGGTTCCCAGGCCCCCTCCTCTTTTTGTAAGCCACTTGCTTATTTCCAAGGTCAGGTTGAATGCATCTTTCGTCTTCTTTCTTTATCCCACACTTCAAATCTAGCATTGCTTAACGTGTCTGACTGCCAAGCGTGTCCAGTTTTAACTTAGAAGATAAATTATTGGACTATAACAATTGGAGTCAAATTTTGTACAAAAGTGCATGTCCAGTGGGCAAGCCTAGGTCTTTCAGAGCTCACAAAAGGTGGAGTAGGCATTAAGTCAAGAGACAGATTTTGAATGATAACTATTCCCAGTAGTTGGATGGTCTGGAGGACGAGTCAGCATGAACCATTGTCCAAACCATCTTTTATGTCCCTTCTATGCCTTCAAAAATTGGAGAAAGCTACCCTTCCCAAGCCAGAGGGTGCCTCAGTCAGCACTTCCAGATGGAGCTCCCCTGCTAACCCAGGGCCCCCATGCCTACTTTCATTCTTTTTTATGGCAAGTGGTCCAACAGATGTTTCCTACAGGCTTGTGGTGCCTGGAAGACTGATTCCCTGGCCTACTGGGCCTCTAACATAGTCTCTTCAAAATTATGTCATGTGGATTAGAACCCTTACGCTTTGCTCAAAGAAACTTTACACTTGTTTGGAAGAGGATCCATGTCTATATGGAGTTACTTTGGCAATGGCTTTCATTTCTGCTTCCAAATCAAGGAGGGCAACTTCAAATCCTAGAAGACAGGCTTCAACACGATTCAGTCCCCACAGTGCAAGATCTACGTCACAAAGCAGTATCACGCAGCTCATCACTGATATTTACTATAAGGAATTCCAGCCAGCAAACTATCATTGTCTCCTGATGAAAAGTATGATGGTTTATCAAGACGGTTCTGCATTCAAAGGCTGATCTTCCACCGGCTTGTATAGCGTGCACACGTGGATAATAATGGCTAACACTGATATAGCAATTTACTCCTTAGCAGGTGCCCTTAAAAACACTTTACATAGGGCTTCCCTGGTGGTGCAGCGGTTGAGAATCTGCTTGCCAATGCAGGGGACACGGGTTCGAGCCCTGGTCTGGGAGGATCCCACATGCCGCGGAGCAACTAGGCCCGTGAGCCACAACTACTGAGCCTGCGCGTCCGGAGCCTGTGCTCCGCAACAAGAGAGGCCGCGATAGTGAGAGGCCTGCGCGCCGCGGTGAAGAGTGGCCCCCGCTTGCCACAACTAGAGAAAGCCCTCGCACAGAAACGAAGACCCAACACAGCCAAAAATACATTAATTAATTAATAAACTCCTACCCCCAACATCTTCTTAAAAAAAGAAAAACAAAACACTTTACATACGTTAAATAATTTAATTTAGTCCTAACAACCACCCGTATCATAGGGTGGTTGTTAGGAATAAATATGTAATTGTATATGGGGTACATAAATACATAACTGTATGTGGGGTACAATTATGATCCCCATGTTAAAATTGGGGAACTAATGCACAGAGAGGTGAAGTAACTTGCCCCAAGTCCAACAGCTAGTAAGTGCTAAAGTTAGGATTTGAAAGTACCAACCTAAGGTTAACTACTTCACTACATTCCCTCTATAAGCTTTCTTCAGCCCAATTTAAACATTTATAAATCATCAATGTAAATTAAGACAGAAAGGTGTTACCGGATTGCTCCAAACAAAACAATCATCATTTCTACTCCAAGCACTCATAGTTGTAAACAGTGGAGTTACATTAGTATCTATGATTGACCGATTTGTCTATCACTACAAAGACACCAAGGGTGTAAGACAAGAGCCAGCAAGGCTATTCTGGGGACTTTTGCTACTGATACAAGAGTTGTCAAGGGCCTGAAATAAGACGATATTACTATCGTAGGAAAATCCGTGATATATTCAGGAGATACACCCAGCGTCTGATACTCTGTCTCTGATTCACCACTTACCAGCAGTGGGCACTTGGGGTGGCCACCTCACTTCTCTGTGCCTCGGTATCTTCACCTGCAAAATGATGACAAGCGTAGTATCAAGTTCTTAGAACTGCTGTGAAGATGAAGTGAAAACTCACGTGCAGAGCACTTAGTGCCAGCAGACAGCCATCACTCTATAACTGAATGGTAACGCTACTATTATTATGAGGTAGATATGGCCATAAAAGGTAAAAACACGCAGAAGAGCTCCCAATTTCGAACTTGAGTGACTCTGAAAAGTGACATCATTCATTGAAAATAGGAACAGAGAAAGAAGAGTCACCGTAAAAAGGAAAGACTAACCATACAAGGGAAAAGATGCCTCATTGATGGACAAGACCCTAGAAGAAGCAGAAGCGAATGGAGCCTTGAATACAGGAGGAGGGCCTGGTGTTGAGCTGAGAAGGGGTAAATGAGATAAGAGCAGGTGTAGCTTTCACCACCTCTGCGGGGCAGCAGGGGGAGATGAGCACAGCTCACGTCAGAAGGCCTCCGTTTCCCCAATGAGTGTTCTTAGGGGGACACAAGGAAATAGCCCGAATGCAAGAGAGGTCCGTGAGAAAGCCCTCAGCTGTCCGCTGAACTGAGTCGAGAAGGAAGGAAACGAATGAGCTCAGGTACATACGACAGATGGATCGAGAAGGAAAACTGAAGAATAAAGAACCTGGAGGCCTCAGAAGGGTGATGAGCGAGTCCAGTGAACAGCAGAGCATTAGGCAGAAGGACAGGAAGCAGTCACGGGAGAGTTTAGATTTTCTGACACGGAATCAAAGAACGAAGGGGGTTGAAAGCAGGCCAAGGTGAAGCTCAATAACCCTGATGGTTTCCAAGAAGCTGGGCTCTGAGGTGTTGGCTGCTTTGGCCATGTGAATATTGAACCTGGCCAATCTCATGGCTCAACGTGGGCAACGAAGGTTGATTGTGACCTAGGTACCCACATCTTCAGTAATTGTAGCAGGATGACCAAAACGTAGGTGACCGCATTACAACAGACAGGAGGGTTAAAGACGGAAAAGCAGGGTCATGTTAACTTGGAAAGAAAGCAGTTTTTCATGAAGACGCAAGAACAATTCTGTGGAAATAACATTGAGGAGTTCAAGGAATACCAATCCCTCTCCTAGGCTTTGAGTAGCCTGGGAACTTTCGCTTCAGAGACAGCATAAAAGGAACAAATGCAGAGTAGAGCCAGGGTTTCTTTAAGAGATGGAGGGAAAGTTCTGTGAAAGGACGGTGGCATAGGATAGGAATTCATGATGGAAGTGGGCTTTCAGAGGGCACAGGTGGAAGATGAAAACAGGAAGAGTGAGGAGACAGAAGGAATCAAAGGGCAGAGTGAGAACGAAAAGCAGTAGAACACTGGGGGCAGAGGGAGCCCCTAGAGAAAGATCAGAGCGTGCATGACAAGGTCACCCCAGCCTCATCGTAGAGAACACGGTCCGAGTCGCAGGACACGGTGACTCCGGAGATCATGAATGCATCTGAGTATGTAGGTCCCTTACAGATGAATAGATGAAGAGAAGAAATCGGCCAGGTTAAGATTAATCTCACCTATGTGTCAGGTACAGTAGCTCTTCATCAAATACAGAGGGAGGGCTGAGGTCCATTGATCAATGTGTTCACATACCCCATGACTACGATTAAGGATCAGTTAAGCTAATTTTTCAGTTCATTGCTAACATCTGGTGTCCACATTCTAGGGCAGCATCAAGAAGTCTTGGAATTCTGCAGCAGGACTAACAGTCAATAAACTTAGATCACTGGCCTTGGAGTCTGAATCTGAACAAGTCAACTAGAGATAACAGACATTGATAATAAAATCTTGGTGGAAAAGGAACAAAACAAAATGCGTTATTTTGCCTTTTCAAATGGTTTGCATGGATACTGTTTATTCCCCCCCCCATTTGCCATTTGACAGGGTCTAATGCATAAATAATAAATTAAGCTGTTATTAATTACTGTTTTAATTGGAAAGAATTAAAGCTTTGGCTTTGCAACTTTTTAGACTGAGAAACATTTAAATACTCATGATTTTTGATGCAGTCTTCAATGTTAAACTTCCAGTCTTGTCTCTTTATTATATCAACAAAAATTAGCCAAACCTGCACTTTCTTCCAGGAATGTTTTTTTCACAGCTCAAAAACACTTGCTCTATGTGTGTCAAAAGCTATCTGACTTAGGTAAAAATTAACTTCACTCTAGTCCTATTTAAATATACTTATAATCATGTCCTGTACAATCAAAGAGTAGAGCTACTCTCCTTTATGGAGATCTTTTCAACAGGGTGGTGTTTATCTTATCACGAGATTTGAGAATGAGGAAGCACTGTGCCTAGAACTGGGGGCTTCAATGGAACAAGTTTTTACATGATTAAGATGCATTACGTTGGGGGAAATGAACAAGCCAAAAAGAGGTCAGAGAATTTATAGTTGGCTGCCATGGTCAGAAAAGGGATCTGGTAACATTTTCTCTTTGCTTTTACCACTAAACCCCTGACAGCAGTATTTGGTTCTTTGGATTTGTAGACATGATCTCAATTTTAAACTATTCTAGAACCCATTCTGCTGATCATAAGCCTAAAGGGGTAAACATTCTTCAAGGTTACCTAGTAATAGGAGAATTTATCTTCAGATTATTGTGGGATAGGGAAATGGAGATTTCTTCCACTCCATGACCATGTGTGGTATGTATTATGGGCCACAAGGGAGGAATCAAAGTGAATTGTATTTTTTTTCTGATGTCTTAAGACTATTATATTTATTCTTTGAAAGGAGAAAGTACAGACAGAAATTACCAGCTACACGCAACACACACGATGACTAAATAAACTTCTCTTTTTGATTTTATAATTTAAATAGCATAAACTTAACTGGAAAGCATGATGTGTTTCCCAAACAGCACCCTATTACCTTTATTCTTCTGCCTGACAGGAAATGAGATCGATGTCTATAATAAAAATTTTCCGCTGGAATTTTGGGGGCAGGGATGGGGAGGTGGAAGATTTTTTTTGTTTGTTTAACTTGAAAGTAGGAACAATTGGAAATCTTCATGTCACGGATTGATCTAAACAATCCCGTTACACGTGAGGGATGGATGGAGATGACTACAGGAGTTGTTCATTAAGATTCCACGTCAATTTTTTTTAAATTTAATTTATTTTTTATACAGCAGGTTCTTTTTTTAAAATTTTATTTTACTTTATTTTATTTATTTTTTAGACAGCAGGTTCTTATTATTTATCTATTTTATACATATTAGTGTATATATGTCAATCCCAATCTCCCAAGTCATCTCACCACCGCCCCCCCGCCAAGTCACATTTTGAAATACAGATGTAGTGAGGAAAGTATATCCGTTCACCAAAAGAGGATTAGAATACACAAACGAAAGAGAGCTTGTTCGCTATATCATCTGCCTTCTTCACAGAACTTGAGTCAAATTCTCTCTGTACTGAACCCCCCACCCCCTGATCTTCCCTCAGCTCTCCCAGCCCTGCCTTCCTGAATTCCTCTCTCCCAGGCCTTCTCTCCTTGCTCATCACCAGCCATTTATCTTGAGGACTGCATTCTCTCTTCTGCAGCACCCCATTTTCCCACACGGGTCTTTACAAAAGTGAATTTACACTAGTCTCACCAGCCTCATGTTTCTCAAGAGTATGAGAACCGTAGCAATAGGAAAAAGAATTGTTAAAAAATTCTGTGCATTAGCTATGAATACTTGAGATTTAAATACACTTTAAACATGTGTAGGGCTGCAGTCAGTCCAGTTGTCATACCTTCTCACCACTTGAGTGCTTCCGCACCCACAGGCTCAGCACCACCCAGGCTCTGCTGTCTTATTCCACGTCCCTAGGACCCGTGAACTCAGACTGCAGGTACCAGAACGTCCATCATCCCCAAGGCAAATAAGCCAAGTCGTCTGGACACTACTCTGCATCCAGACCACAACCTCAAACAGACCATCAGGACCAAATCCATTAGGGCTCTAACTTCTCCTCATCAGTCAATTCCCATCATGTCTTTACTTCCTGGCACCTCACCCAGACCTCTAGTCCTCACCCACGTCCCACACGTTTCTAACGCACCTTTGGGAACTGCCTTTCAAGACCCAGCAATCGACACCTTCTTCCTAGAGCTTTCCTTCTTCTCCTTGGCTTCACTGAAATCAGTCTTCCTCTAATGAAATCATTTTCCCTAACCCCTCCCAGCGGTTTACTCTCTCGCACCTTAGTATTTGAAGAAGAGGTCAGGGGAGCATTGTCTTTGCTTTCTAGGATGTTTTCATCACTCTGTTTGGGGTTCCGTACCACTTGACTCTAACATCCCCTTTCCCCTTCTTGTGAATGTCATTCACCAACCTCTGGGCCATTCCTTTCCTTCACTGAAGACTTCTGGAAATGTTCATAGCCTTCACTCTACATGAAGCTGTCACCCTGAGTGGATTGAGTGTGCCCCCTCCATAGCTCATCATGCATTTCTATCATGGATCACAAACTCTTCTTTGCTACATGACTTAGCTCCTTCCACTAAGAGCTTTCCTTGAATGTGGTACAGATTCATCTGGAATTGGGTGAAGTAGTGTAACAGTTTGGTTGAAAGTGTAGATTCATAATAAGAGAAACTTTGTTTTGAATCGTGACACTACCATGAGTAGTTGTTTTAACTTAGACAAGCCACTTAAACTTTCTGAACCTCATTTTCCCCAACTCTAAATTGCAGCAAATATTACCTGCCTAAAATGATGAATGATTAAATGAGACAATAGTTAAAACTTCTTGACAGGTCATTTTCTCGTTCATTTCTTCAATAAACAAAAATGTGACAGCACTAGACAGGGAGTAAACAACAGGCAGCAAATACAAGGCAAGCCTTTCTTTTAAAAAGCCGATAGTCTATTGAATCATGTATGCATCCTTAATCAAATAATTTCATCCATAAATGTACAAGTAAAAAGTATCATAAGAACTCTAAAGAAAAGGAAAGGTGTCATAAATAGGCAGATGGCAAAGGGCTCTGACCTAGACTGGTTATCCACAAGGGCTTTCCTGAAGAGGAGATATTTGAGCCAAGATCTGAAGACATAATAGGCATTAACTAGATAACGAGCTTTTTTGTTTTGTTTTGTGGCAGGAGAAAGAGAGGACGTTTCAGGTAGAGGAACTAGTAAGGTGCAAAGATCTTATGTTGGAAAGGATTATCAGTAATTACATTAAATATAAATGGATTAAACTCTCCAATTAAAAAGCAGAGATGGTCAGAATAAATTTTTTTAAATGATCAAACTATATGCTGTCTACAAGTAACTCACTTTAGATCCAAAGACACAAGTAAACTGAGAACAGTGGAACAGTATTGGCTGCATGGGTGGGGCTGAATTTTCTTCTCTTTGACGTATTGAGTTTATGATGTCCTCAAGATGTTCAAGAAGAAATCTTGAGTACACAGTGGGGATGTGGGACTGGAGCTCATGACTGGTCGGGACTGGATATTAAAACCTGGGAAACAAGTCTGGGTTTATGAGGCCCCAAAATGTGTATATAAAGAAGTAAAGAATGCCCAGGACTGAGTCATAAGGAATTCTAAAGTTTAATGACCAGAAGAAGGGGACGAGAAAATAAAGGAAAATGATGAGTGAGTGGAGATGTGGAAGGTCAGCAGGTGATACCGTCACAGAAGGGACAAACACTTCAGAAGACTTGGAGACTGATCAAGGATCACATTGCTGAGAGGTCAAATAAGAGGAAGATTGGAAAACAACCCACTAAATTAGGTAAGATGAAGACCATTAATGCTTAGGACTGTGTGGATGGGGTGATAAGGAAAAGAAGCCAGCCCCCAGCAGGTTGTGGAATGATTAGGGTGGGGTGGGGGGAGAAATAGAGGATGCCAAAGACGGCTTTCTTAATAAGACTGGTTGTAATAAACACAATGCTTGGTACGCAATTCATGCTCAAATTAGAAAATATATGAAAGAAACCAGTGGATTTCTTTTCCTTTTCTGATGAAATAAAAGCCCAATTCTTGATCCCCTGCAGAAACATAGATCAGCATGCTCTAGAAATTAAAGCGAAGAAGAAACAATCTTCTGGAGGGCTGCTGCTCTACACACAGATCAGGCATGGTGGATTTGAGTTCCAAAACCCAAGAGCTCCAGCCCAGGCATGAGGCTGTGGAAACACCAAAGTCTGTGGGACTGGAGAGCACGTGCTCCATTGAAAAGCCCTCAAACTCAAAGTGCTCCAAAATCCTTCGCCAGTTTTCAATCCCTAGAACAGAGCTTCCCATTGTCTGGAGACCTAGGGTCAGGACGTGTGCACATCACCCCCTCTGCACTCCTCTCCTCACCTCCACCCTTTCCCCTGGTCCCCCTCCTTCCTCCCCCACCAGAAGGGTGATTGTACCCTGTGCTCCTGAACAACTGCCCTTCCCCCCTCCCTCCTTAACTCGTAACTCCTCAGTGCAATGATGTAAACTCAACAGTAAACCTAGGTGTGGTCTAAAGAAGGGAAAGCCCCTGAAATTGGGAGTGACCCACCACCCGTGATTTTCCCAGGAGGCTTTTCATTAAAACACCTCCAAAATGCAACTTCTCTGACTCTCTTGGGAAAAATTCCTTGAGGAAATAGTTCTGATGATGGTACACAAGCAGTCTGCTCTCTGGCTTTGATAAGGTCATCCCTGCGTGTTTTTACAAAACCAGATGTCTTTATAGTTCTTATTTACAAACACACTTATACATAAATCTCCCCCTACAACCAGAGAAACCATCATACTTGGTTGACCTAAGCAGAAAGGCCTCAGAACAACTTGTGAATGCTGCTCTGTTGAATATTTCATCACAAAAGAAAGTGCTTGGGCCTTCATCTACAGTAAGAGCGAAATCAAGAACTGAAGCACAGTTAGTTGTCCTAAAGACACGACAATTCTCCCCCAGCCTGCCGAGACATCCCTCATGAACCTGGGGTTATACAATGAGGTCAGCTGAGTCCAAACACGTCATCTTTACGTGGCAAGTTGCTCATGGAAAAGTGAGCAAGAATGGAATGATGTGGGATGCTCAGATCTCTGGTGCCACTGAAATAAATACCGTCAGTCATTGGCAACGGCTTCTGAAAACAATCTGCGTTTTACATCTCTCTGTGTAACAAAGATCACATCAGAGCCAACATAGTATCAAAGCCCCAAAACAAATAAGCATGCGGCAGCCTTGCCAGGGCCTTCTCGGGGTCATCCCTGCTGGCAGCAGAGCGGGGTGGTGAGACCCGCGTCAGGCGGCCAACGCACACGTGTCCTGCTTTGTTCTCGCCTGAACCTACTTCGGCACGACTTTTGGGCTAATGCTATTTATCTCTGTTGTTATTGTTAAACACGATTTGGCAGAAATGCAGAAATTCTGCAATCATTTAGTCAGTCTCTGAAATTCTTGTGAAATTCTTCCAGGATGGCAAGAAAAAAATAACTTTTCTGTGCAAAGATTGAAACACCTAAATGACACATAACTGACCTTGACAGTTTCTATTGTGGAGAAAATTGTGGGAGATAATCAGGAGACCTGAGGCCTTGCCTAGACACAGGTACACGAGCCAACAAAGGATGTGAGGTGCTGGAGGTCAGGAGACATTTAGGGCCGATCATCTACCTTAGCAAATGCTGTTTCAGCGATCGTTACCCTGCACTGGGTTCTGCGGGGACACACAAAGATGTGCACAGACAGGGCCTTCGCTGAGTGGGTTACATCAGGGATGGAGGACTCAGATATAGAGGCATGGGAACGGGGAAGGAAAAGCGGAGACATACCCAGGGCACCCAGGGTGTAGACCAATCTCTGACACTAACTTGTGAGCTTAGCTAAGTCTCCTTTCTTGGGGCCTCTATTCTTCACCTTTAGGGTCTTTACAACCATATTTGGCAGGAATCTCTAAATTACACTAAACACCATGTTAAGTTTTCCCAGGGAGAGATCTGGCTCAGCAAGGCCCAGGCGTCCACATTATCCAGTCTCCTTACTCTGCCAGGGATGCTCAATCCAGACTTGGCGTTTCCAGGGTCTAATGGTGAGACAGGTCATGGCAGCCTTATTCAAGCACATCCCGTTTAGAGGATAAAATTGCTTTTCAAATACATCCAGTGGTTGTAACTTCTCCATAATATTGAGGTAAATGACATCTCTGTGACAAAATCTTAATAAATACCTCAGAGTCAATTCTTCCTCCAAAATGTATTGTTATTATTCCATTTGTATCTGTGGAACTATGGCGCTACCGTGAAAACCATAGCGCCAACTCTACAGGTCATGTCCCACCAGCGCTTGATGGCGGTGAGGGTATGAGTCCAAAGCCTTCACTCCGTTCCCAGGTCTGGGTCACTTAGTTCAGAAAAGCACGACGTGATCAGGAAAGAGGACCCAGGCTGATACTTTAAATGTGACTCGCATGGTGTAGCTGGAAAGACACATAGTAAGTACACATTTCTAACACCACTGGCTGAGAATAAGGGACAACAATCAAATTTATTCCAGAGTCAAAGAGAAATTCCTAATAACCAAAAAATGGTTGGGGCAAAGAGCCTGCTTTCAGAAACCAGGAGGATCTGGTTGCCAGGATGGAAGCAGTCACCCCCCCGGTTCAGAAATAGAAGAGGGACACCAGGGCTGCCCCCTGCCACGGTTGGGGGCGGGGTGAGGCCCCAGAGAACCCCCCCGTCAGCGCTTTCCTCCTCTACCCGTCCACGATTCAGCCTGCAGGAAGCAGCTGAAGCCACCGCCTCTGGGGACGTGTCGTCTCTACAGTAAAATGCTCCAGTCAGACACAGAGGCGGGAAGGGCCTGCACAGCCGTGCTCTAGCTCAGCCTTTACAGAAAACGTTTGCCAACCTCTGCTTTCAGTATAGCTGGCAGAGATACGAGTGGACATCTTTACAGAATGGGACTTGGGGGAGGGCTGACCTCCAGTTATACAAGGAGCAGGATGGGTAAGATAAGAGGGTCAGGACCCCAGTGACAGCAAAGACACATGTCTTCTGCTCTGTGACTTTACCATGAATCAATGAACCCGATTTGCAAATACAGATCACCTAATCTTCTATCCATAAGGCTTCTAATGCTTTGATCTCTGACTCACCTTCATGTAAAACATAAAATGAACACTCAGTATCTTGTAATAACCTATGATTGAAAAGAAGTTGAAAATGTATATATATATATATATGCATACATGCATATGTATAACTGCATCACTTTGCTGTACACTCGAAACTAACACAACGCTGTAAATTAACTATACTTCAATTTTTAAAAAGACATAAAATGAATACACTACTCTTCTAGTCTCCAAATACTGACAGCATTTTCTTCTCCTCAAGCTGGTGGCCTAGGCCAGCATCTCCATGCCGATGCCATATGGGATGGATACTCAGAGAGCTCATTTTCATGCTTCTCTTTCAATTTCAGGTTACGCTTAACCCAGAGAAAGTGTGTATGACTAACCACAGCAAAGCATCCAGGGGAAAAACGATTTGTATGTTTGTTTTCCTCTTCAGTTGAAAGAAAGGTCACTAACAATTCTTTTCCAACATGAGCGCACTTGTTTCAAATAATCAGGCCATGTTACAAAAATGATTTTGAGACAAATAAAATATTTAAGCCATAAGGTTGGAATGTAAAACAATATTAGCAAGATAAAAGAAAATGCCTGTTTATATAGAAAACAGACTTGATATTTTCAATGAGGAAAAGACAACAGCATTCAAGAGGATTTTAATATGCCTCCAAAGGCGTGGACCCAAAAAAGTGTGTGTTTTCATGCTTTCATGTACTCGTCAACATCCCAGCACCAGACTCCCAGAGGTCACATGATCTGATTAAGTGGAAGCAGAGAAAGGAAAAAGGTCGCCTACGGAGTTTATGCAAAGTTACTGATGCTGAACAGAGAGGGCTGGTTATAAGGGCTGCCCAGTCTGGGTTCTTTCTAGGTGCTTAATTTGGGGCCTCAAAATCTACCAGCCTCATGAAGATCACCGCATGCTTGAGAACTCTGCAGCAGGAATCACGGGTGCAAGCTAGCATAGGAGTCCAGAAAGTGTCACCAGCAGTGGAGTAATAACCAGGATGCTGCTTTGGGCGTCGGTACCACAACTCGACGTTCAGAAATCACAGTGGTGAGTCAGCTGAGTTCACATCAGCCTAAGCGTTTCTAGCCATCATGTAGAGCAGTAACGTTAAAACTTTATTTTTTTCAAATAAAATATTATCAAGAACAAAATGCAATGATTGATTCTAACAAACATTTACTGAGCATCTCCTCCCCCAGGGAAGTAGGACGGCGCATCCCAAGAGCTCCTGCCCTTTGGGAATTTATACCCAAACAGAAGAGTGAGCTATTGTGAACTCAAGTGAGCTAGGAAATCTCCACGACAGACCCGAAGTGTATAAATATATTTGTACAAAACTTGGGCTCCGTGTCACACTCTAAATGCTGGACCACTGCTTAAAAAAGAAAAAAAAAAGAAAAGAAAACCCTCACATCTAACACAGGAGAACGTGTTCTTAATATTTACTGAATAAATAAATACACATGCATTTCTTCCAAAAATACAGACTTTAAGATTCACAGCTGACCTAGCAACAGTGAGCTGAGCAGAGCCAGGGGTTAGCAATGGTGCGGGGCACTTTGGAAGTTTCCCCACATGGATGGTATTTCCTTTACAATTCACTCTGGCTTAAGCTTAAAAGCCTACTGTGTTTTTAAAATGTTCACGACAGTCGGTGGAGGCGTTGGAGTGAATTCAAACCCTAACATTCCACTGCTTTGCGAGCGTCTAACATTCCACAACTTTCGTGGGCTACACTCCTGGCTTCCGCCATCCAAGTAGGCAAGACAGATTTTTGTTTGCCTTCATCTGGGCAATGCGTGTGCTTTCAAATTTCCATGCCTCTCCCGCCGCTCGTGAACCGTGGAGTGACTGGAAGCTCAAGCAGGACCCCGATTCACAGAAGAGCTGTGCTGCTAGCTGGAAATGAGCGAAAGCTCCCAATAGAGATCAGAGGGCAAACTGGGTAGTTTTGAAACTCAACAGGCCTTCTTACTAAAAACTCCTTGGGAAAGGGAAGGGGCTAGGCCAGTGGAGAACCGGCCAAAGGGCAGAAACTAGGCAGGAGGAGAAGGTGGGTATCAAGTCTATTAAATTTCACTAGATCAGTATACAGAAAGCGAACCTAGCCGTCACTGGCATTGCTCAAATTCCATTTTGAGACTTCGTCATTAATAGTTAGCATTTTTTGTGATTATTTTATAGACATGATGTCATTGTGTCAGTGTTTTACTGATCACGTATGACACACTTGCCAGAGACCCAAGTTATAACGTAGTGATGTTATAAGTGAAAAACGTTGCAATTGTGGGGAGAGGCGAGGAGTTCAGGTTAAGTTCAAGGCGTTTGGCTTGGATTTTCTGGGTAAACCAAATCTAGACTTCTCAGGGGCTTCTATGTCTTAGAACCACATCTACAAACTCAACATTTTATTGTTTAAAAAATACCCATAAAATGTAAAGCTTCTGAAATGGGGATCTTGGGGAAAATGAATAAAATCCCAGACATTCCAGCAAAAACAGCCTTCTTCTTTTTGACAACTCCAGGTTCAGACATTCCTTAGGTTTATAACCACAGAGCAGACCAAGCTGACAGAGGAACCCGCAGGCCCCTGTCCTTCTGTGCAGTGTCCCAGCCACAGCTGCTCCAACAGACGTGCCCCACCCCCGGGGTGATGGATGTGCCCTCTGCCAGGGAGACCCGGGTGGACGCAGATATTCCTCCATGCGGGTGTGACGTGTGCTGTGATCCGCGGCTGCCAGGGAGGACATGATGAATGGGGATAGACTCGTGAACGTCCTCGGCCGGGCCAGAAGAGGGGACCTGGGGTGTGTAAACCTCAGGGCCGCGGTATGGATTTTTGCTTAATTGTTCTTTCCTTCATCCAAAACCTCAGTTCTGCTGTCAGTGTAGCATCTCTTCACCTTATTTCATCTCTGCCTCTGCGGACCCGATCAGGAGCTTGATCAAAGGCAGATGTCTCCTCCTCTCTGCTGGGAAAGCAGCTCAGAAGCGCTCTTTTGCACATTCCCAATGGGACTTCTCTAAATTAAATGTGGAACGGCAGGGAACCTAGCCGAAAGTCATGGGCTCTGAAGAAAAGCAGACACCTTGCACGGTTGCAGGAAAAGGACCCACAAACTCATCTAGCAAGACTCTTCGTTTCCTCCACTTTTCCCCAGGTGTGGCATTGGGGACCACAAGGGTAATTATACTGGAAGAGCTCTGAATTCTTCAGCAGAAAAGGGCAGCATAGATGTGAGAGTATCACAGTATCAATGACAGTATTGATGGGGCGAGGGGCTGAGAGGGAGGGTGCTCCGATTATCTCCTTTACTAGGGACACGCCTGTGTAGCAATTACTCACAGAAATTCTCTGAGGTAAGAAAACTCCGAGTACAGAGACTTAGGCCTCAAGCAATCCCTCCTTTCAGATGTAATTGTGATAGCAGGTGCGTGGTGCGATGTTGGGTGAGATGAGCGCTGGGAAATAGAATTATTCAAAACCCCTAAGCCTGGTGATCATACTACCAGCTGAATCCACTGTGAAGAGTTATAAAAATACACAGTGAAAAGCCTCTGAGAACTAACTAAGCAGAGTGGATAGGAACAAGCCTATTTATTCCTCCAACTTCACACAGCTAGGAAGAAAAACACGTTTGATAAATCGCAGTCGTTTCTAAAACAAAGAAGCCAAGATATGATTCCGAAAAGTAATGAGGCAATTGGAAAATACTAGTTAAAGGGACGATGTATGTCCTTCTTGATTAACAACAACGTAAATCCCACTTTTCAGAAGAATCTCTTAAATGGATAAGGAATTTGAATGAGTGATGGATGTGCTACTCCAGAATGTATTATTTTCCCGTTGAAAAGCACAGAAGTGGGATGGGCATAGGGCTTGTTAAAAAGTCCCAGAGGAGCATAAATGCGATGGTTTTGCAGAAGTACTGAATCTTCATCTTGCTGTTCCTTCTTCATGACCCAACGTGGGTTTTGCAGAATTGGAGTTTATCTCTCCTTGTCTCTGGTAGCTTCTTACCAATGAGTTTACTTTCTGAGCAGAGGTTTTCTTCATTTTCTCTCTCCGGCATGTGTTTCTGGAGAGTCCCAGAGTGAGGCGAGCAGGGCATTGACCTGCTGCCCAGATTTAAGTCGTGCCAATAAACTCGGCAATCAGATACATCATATTTTAATGTGGTATTTTTAAAACTCAAAATTGCCATAAAAATTCATGATGGACAAAAGATCCAAATGTTGAACAAAGACGCCTGCTTTCTCTACCTGTGTCCGGACAGAAGCGGGCTCACTCCCTCATCTCACTCAGGCCCTGCTTGTGAAGAACGTCCTTGCAGGTCGGTTGGTCGGGACAAACCAGTCTTATTCACCTCGAAACACGGTTCCTGCTTCTCGTCCTACACGAACACCTATGCACTGAGGAGACAGAAGGAGGGAGGGAAGAGATGGAAGAATATTTACAATATCTGTTCTAAGGAACAGTTCGCTATACTGGCGTTATCTCCCAGTCTCCCCTCCATACTCATCGTAAGATGTTACATGACGACAATCCAATAAAGACATTGGTCCCCGTCAGGCGAGAGCCCAGCTGGTGCCGGAGGGTGTGTTAATGACAGTGACCGCTGAGCAAGGAGGGCTCTTCTCCTGCCTAGTGTCCTTCTCTGTGGGTCACTCACAGGACAGTCTTGGTGCTGACAGGCCCTTGGCGTGATGCACACTTGCTCTGGGAGAAATGAACTTGCACTTGGGGCACTTCAAACTCAGGACGTGGAGAAGGTGTTAATGTAGAGAGGTCAGCATACTTCATAAATGGCTTTGGGAAACCTCCTGTCTGACGATGTTAGGAACACCGATGGGCTTTCCTTTGAACCGCTTTAATTTCTCGGGTGTCCACAGCTCAGCACCACGAAGTTACAGGCAGGACGATTGTCAGTGAAAGGAGGGCGCCCAGGGTGACAGTCCCACGGGGGCAGGGGGGGGGGGGAAAGCAGGAGCAAAGCCGTGGCAGCATCTGGAAACACCCCTCGGCTCCCAGGTCCACAGTACATCTCCAGCTTTGTGCACGGCCTGTGTCGTGAGCTCTCAAAAGTTTGTTCAGACAGAGGATCGGTTTTCAAACACCGTGTACGTTTGAGCCATGTGGAGCAAATGGCAGCTCGGAAAGCAGAGACCTGCAGGAGAGGCATCCTGCCCTCAGAGGTGGATGAAGGGATCGAGGGGAACAGTCTTACACCCGAGCTGCTCTTCCAAGAAGCATGCTAGTTCCGGACAATCATCGGAAGGTGTCTTTGCCAGTGGGTCCAATGGCCTCACGGTGAAAGGTAATGACACCCATGGCTGCATTTTCTTCTCTGGTGCACAGCTCTGGATGAGTCGAGGAAAAGGCACATATTGGAAGGTGTTGGCAGAACACGTCAGTGATGGTGGGAAAGCTCACTGTCCCACCCAGGCTGCCCCTCCTCCCTAGCGATCCACACTCCATCGATGAGCACCTCACATACAAAGCCTTAGAATTCTAATTATACTAACCATCAGATGGACACATCATTTCAACTCTGAATATTTCTCCTCTTTTTTAAAAATAAAGACTCTTGTAAGACTTTGCCTAAGCACAACTGACCTAACAATGTGAGATTGCACTGCTCACGTCTTTCTTTGCCACTAGTTACTCCCAGATATGTGAGTGAGTCACAGCTCCTGAAAGAGGCTGGACTTATAACTTGTTCCAGCCCAGCTGTAGAAAAAGAAGCTGGCTATAGAAGCCACCACATGGGTATGGAATGTTCAAGAAAGTGAGTAACCAAGAACAAAGGAGGAAAGGGTCAAAATGCATTTTGAAAATGTTTTATCTCACTATGTAAACAAAGATATTCCAGTTGGGGAAGAAACTTATTTTTTCACTTGTAAAAGTAGAAGTTGTATTTTAAAGGTGTTGTTAAGTGCTGATGGGTGTGTGATGAAATAAGGATCTTATTTACAGGTCGCTGAGACGATGTTTTTCACAAACTTTTGAAAACAGTTTAAAAATTGATATCAATAAACTTCAAATTTCCTTACCTGTTTAAAATCGGGGGGAATATAAGAGTATAATCTGAAATCAAAATCTGAATTTACAACATATATAATATTCAGATCACAAATAGTCTAAAATCTAAAAGAGCTTTATGTAAATAAGGGGGAAGTGGAAATCTATGTTCAATATTGACCAAGTAGTTAAGTAAATTATATCACCTCCTACGTGGAATAATATTTTGCATTAATTTTAAAAACTGTGAAAATTTATGTACAAATTTATTTGCCATCAGTACAGAAAACTCAATAAGCAATGTAATCATAATGATTGTTAATTATGCAAAAGAAACCTGTTAAGAAATAACATGAAAATATTTAGTTGTTCTCCTTGGGTGGTGAAAATATAGCAAGTGTTTCTGCTTGGGTGGTGAAAATATAGCAAGTGTTTCTGCTTCTCACGGCTGTAATAATTGGGGAAAATTAAGTTTTTTAAAAATGGCAAGAAAACACAGAAATTTCCAGTCCTCACAACTACTAGGATAGAAGCGAAATACCGTTGTATTAGATTAGTGCAAATATTTAAATAAAAATATTACCCCTATTTTATATCTTTTCTTGAAATGTTGATTAATAAAGTATATGGTGAGACTTACAACCAATTTCACACTAGTCTTTAGATTCCTGTTAAGATTTCAAAAACACAACTTTAGCACCACCGACTCCCTCTAAGGAAACAAAGCAAACACCTAATGGAGCGTTAGGCGCTCTTTAGGGCTCCCCCAGGACAAGCTCCAGCTGCCTCTGGGGAGCCCTAGGCCTTTGAACGCCTGAGATAAACTCTGTTCGGAATTGGAATCATGCCATATCCGATGGACTGGAATCCTATAGCCTCTCATCAACTCAGCACATGTGTGTTTGTCATCGATGCGGGTGATAAGGTGGGAACCAGGTGGGCGACCCGTCACACACGTAGTGGCCCCTACTCTCGAGGAGACGTGCGTTCCACTCCCTGAGCTCTCTGGCCTCTGCTCTCTTGGTTCTCTCTCTCTCTGTCTCCTTATCACAGACTCCTTTAAGGCTTCTCCCAGGCATCTCACTAAATCATCTTTTCCTAGCTCAAGAAGACTCCAAAGAGTGGCCACAGCAGTCTTCCAAACTTACTTTGTAGTTAAGTCTTTGTTATGTGGTATTTTTTAAGACAGCATGTTATAAGTTTATGTCTATGTATAAAATTAGTTTAAAGATCTGGAATGGATTTGCTAACATCCCAATTTACATATCAGTGCTTATTTTTAGTTGCTGCTAAATCGAGCCTCACCGTCTTAATCTAATTCTAGTCCCACATGCCCTTTTCTGCATAAAGACACACCAGGTGCTGGGTTCCACGTTCTGAGGGCCAAGACCAGGCCGTGTTGTCCTCCTGGAATTTAGCTCTGTCTCAGCAAGTTAGAGGCAGTCATCTATTCATTCATCAAACCCTTGCTGGAGACCTCAGAGGGGGTGTTCTAGGAGCTGGGGACACAGAGGGAATGGACAGTGTTTGTGTCCTTGCGGGGATTGTATTCTCATGAATGGAGACTGGTACACAGAAGACGAGGCAGCAAGTGTGGTAGATGCTTCTCAGGGCTGTGCCAAGGGGTAAAGTCGGGAGATGGGAGAGCGGCTGGCCAGCTCCCCTGCAGTGGACAAAAGTCTGGGACGTGGTGACATTGACCGTGGGATGACAGGAGGAGACCCACCCATGCGGCTTGTTGTGAAGACAGAGCGGGGAGTTGGCACCAAGTCCTCAAGATGAGAAGGAGCTTGGAGCATCAGAGAAGCAGAAATGAAGCCCTCATGCCTGGAACTTAGCGGGGAAAGAGGAAAGTGGTGTGAGGTACGCCAGGGGGAGGCAAGCGGTCGCTCACGTGCAGCTCTGCGGTGATGCGGCCAGGGCACCCGAAACGTCTCTTCCAACATTACCTGGTTATCGGAGTTTGAGAAATTGGGCTACCCTTTATGAGATTCGCTTTTCCCATCTTGAAAGTAATATCTATCTCACAGAATTTTACAGGTTCAACGGTACAAGATATATGAAAGGCTCACACAGTCCTTTAAATTTACTAGAAGTTCAGCCACGTTGAGTTAAATGTGAAATTTTTTCGCATGACAATAAAAGAATTCCTAGCATCTATAAGGTAAGCTGAATAGGACGATGAAAGTGTAAGAAAAGAATAGTAAAATATGCCTTCAACAAAGATGAACAACATAACTTTGAAAACTGTAAGAAGTGATAAAAATAGGGCAAGAGGTAGACTGTCGGACTTGGAACACTAGGAAATGGGGTGAGAGAATTTCTTTCCTCCTTTTAAAATGAGAGCAAAAGGCAATAAACCAGAAAAGCACTTGCGTGCACAATGTAGAAAAGAAAACATTCATTTTTTTTTCACTGCCCGTCTGCAGAATGACCCGTGACCAAAAGTTCAAGTCCTTTGTGACTATAAACCATATTTGTATGTTAATATATTCATCTCTGAAAACTCTATTGTGTGAACAAATGAGTTCTTACATGAACTGTGAATATAAACATGAATTACATAAATCAGGCAGCATCCACATTTCCACTCCCTCTTTTGCACAGGGGAGGAAATATTCCTCAAGCGAGTCGCAGTGAATAGCTGGGCTTCGGCCTATGTTTGTCTCACTTACCAGGACTTCATGTGTCAGTGAAGAAAGGCACTTCCCCAGGAAAGCCAGATGGCCAGGCCAGCCCAGGAGCTCCTCAGGGCTGTGAGCCCTAAGATTCTCTTTACAGGAGCCTTTTCACAGGAACATAAAGGCTTTCTCCTGCATTGGCAGGAGAAGGGCTGTAGTATCTTAGAGCCTGGAGGCCCGTGGCCACGTGGCCACTGAGGAGGGGACTTGGCGGGGGGGGGGAGGGCGGGCAGCCCCTGCAGCCAGTCTGCAGGGTGGAGGCCCTCACTGTGCACATAGCACTTTGGGGGCCGGTTAGCTCCCCCAGACTGTGCTGTCCCCCTGAGAGTGGTCCCCATGTGTATCTCAGTGTTGAGAGCAGGAACCCCCTGCCCACAATCCCCCTGGTTTTTCTGCTCATTACTCCTGTGTCCTTGAGCAAATTATGATGTTATATTATGGAGGTAATACTAGTGCCCGCCTGCGGAAATGCAGATTCCCGGCTCAGAACAGTCACTGCAGCCCACCTCCCTCTGTGAGTCAGGGTGCTTACACAAGCCTTGAGTTTGGGTTTGGCTCCCTGACTTTTTTCCCAAAGAGACGTTATACCCGGGACGAGTGGCCAAAGGCTGGAAACTTCCTCTGCAGCTGGGCTCCCTGTCCTGCACGTCTGCCATCACCCAGGGAATAACGTGGCAGTGCTGACCTATTCGACCAGGAAGAGGAGGAGAGACAGGGAAGCAGAGGCAGGAGACCTCAGCTGAGCTCAAGCCAGAGCAGCATGCTCTCAGACACACCAGCAAGCCAGCCAGGAACAGCCCGCCTGAAACACAGGGAGTGAGGAAAAGCTTGCTGTCCTGTGCACATGAGGTTCAGTGGTGCTTGTTACACAGCATGATTTTGGCCGTAGTTAACTGTCCCATAACGATAACTAACTTATGCTGTGATATCTAAAGCACAGAGAGCAATGCCTGGCATACCTCACACACTTCGCAAGAATTTGCTACTGTAGTGCCTCCAAGGATGCTAGTTCTATTAAGACAACCTGACACTCATCTTCTGCTGGTGTTCAGGTCCATTGCTGCTTCCCTGGTGTCTGTACAGCCCATCACCTCCGGACTTCCCAGCACAGCTTCCTTCCTCATCTCATATCACATACTCGTGTCCCTAGTCACCGCACACCCCTTAAGCAACACAGCGTGCCACGCATTTCAAGCTCCTTCATTCCTGTCCTTCTATTCTTATTTCTCTACCCACTCGCACAAGAACAGGGAGGCCAACGACTTCCCGGGACTCAGGCTGCAGGCAAGGTCTAATCCAGCGGAGTCCAACGCGCCCTGTCACCCTTGGTGATTATCTCTCGTCTCTCGACCTTGGCTTTCTCATTTGCAAAATGAGGAGTTCGGTTAGGTCTTCACTGAGAACTCTTCCTCCATTTACACGAAGTAAGAGAGAGGCACAGAAACAGGTTTTTCTGAACTTGTAAACGGTGAGGCTTTGTTTCTGTGCTTACTTAAAACGTAACAGGGACAACACATCAACATGCTTTTAAAACTTCTTAACAAGATTTTACTAAAAACATGGCTGTTATTGGCAAAATGAGAAAACCTTTTTCAATTTGATTCTTCCGATTCCAGAATATTTTCTTTAAAATGTCTCAGAATACACCATCTGGGTTATTTTGTGACACACAAATGTAAATTATGCCTATTATTATGGCAGTAGAAATTCCCCATTAATTTTGGTGGTTGTCGACTTAATATTTAATGCATTCACAACCATTAGCATCACATGTCACGCTGATGGCCTTTTCAAGCCACCCTGACATTAGAAATATCATTATTTAGATTTTTCTTCTACGCTACTATAATTATAAATCACATTGTTAAAAATGCATAGTTTGATAACTCATAAATAACTGTATTTTACACAACTGAGGTGAATTTGTTGAAAATACGAGAAACACAAGAAAACTGTCAAAATATCTCATATTTTACACGTATTCAGACAGGGAGAGAGAGACGCTATTACATCCAGTTCATCCAGTCGAGGTTACCATGATCAAAGTTAGCAGGATAACATTTCAGGCTTTTTCTGTTGAATATGCACATATACAGAAAGGTATACACAATTTATTTTATCAACACAGCATCATTTTGCTATGTAACTTGCTTTTTGCACTAAAAATATCATGAAACATTTGCATGGTCCTTTTCAATGGCTACATAATAATATGTTGTACGGATACACTGTAACAGTTTATAAATCATTCTATTCTTATCTAGATTGTTTCCATTTGTCCTTACAAACGGTATGAATTGGACACCCTTGTGTACGGATCATTATACACACGAGTAAGCATTTTGCAGGTCACTGTCAAGAACTGCAATTGCTGAATAATAGCATTTGTTCATTGTTTGTTTTGTCAAACATGTCCTGATAACCTTCCAAAAAAAAGCTGGGCCAAAATTCAGCCCCACCAGCACTGTCATATTCGCTGTTTCTCCACACCCTTGACAAGCTGGGCTGTTACATCTTGTTTATTTTTTGTTTGTTTGGGAAATGTGGGATATAAAAATGATACTGTTTTAATTTGCTTCTAATTATAGTTACTGTTTTTATGCCTTATTTTGTATTTTTTTCTTTTATGAATTAGTTACTTGTTCATATCTTGTCACCTTTTTTCTACTGAGTCGTTGATCTTTCGCTTGTTGATTTTTAGTAGCTTTGTGTGTATTTGGGATATGAATCATATGTCTAGTCTGGTTCCAAATATTTTCTTCTAGAATGCCTCCTAAGTTTTAATGTCATTTTTGATGTTTTCCCCAACTGTAAGTTTATATGTATGATGTTGATAAATCTGTCTTTTCCTTGAAGTCTTCTGAATTTTAACTCTTTCTCCAGAAGGCTTTCTCTAGCCCCCAATCACAAATGTTTTCCTTTATTTTCTTCCGTCATATTTGGAAAATCAAATGAATTCAATTGCCACTCGTACTTTTCCCAACTCAAAGACCCAGGAGACCTAGAAACGTCATTTCTGGATTCTGTTTTAACAACAGTACCTCGGCATACAACCTCCTATTCCCAAACAGACAAAGTACTGGGAGATTTAGAGGTACTCCTCTGTCGGGTCCTTCATTTGGTGGAGCCCACACATGTCTTTTGGAATCTACTCAGGGCTGCAGGCCTCCTCTCTGTGGGGCACTTGACCAGCCTCCATGTTGCTGAGGACGGACCAAACGACTTGGCTAGAGGACCTGGCCCTGTGGGTTGATAGATCCTGGCATGCAGTACCCAGGTCAAGGATGGAATCTCTCTCCCACATTAGACCTCAGAGATTGTTATCACCCTGTCAACAGTAACAGCCTCCCACACTTACACTGCCTGACAACGCAAAGCAGAGGTGACGTCGGGGCCAAATTACACAGCGAAGGTGGAATAACTGACCTCATGTAGATGGGGCCCAAGTGTCTTAATTCAGAGAGCAATGGTCGTTCCATTCTAAAAATATATCTGCATTTGCACCTCCTTTCAGTAATAGGAGAATCACTACTGTTTTTTGTTTTTTATTTTTTTAACAAGTGGGAGTTGACATGTGCAATGTTGTATGTTTTCTGGTGAATTTTCTCCCGAACGACTCATAGGTACCTTCAAATAATATGAATAATATGCTGTATTATTATTTTTTCTCTTTTGTGTGTCTTTCCCCCCTTAGCAATTACTCAGCACCACACACTATTGTTAGCAAGCTGGTCAAGTTTCAGAGCCTCAGCTCAGGTCTGAGACAGATTTCAAGCCCCCTCCGACTGGCTGCAGCTGCCCAAGGTGGGCCTTGTTGCTATTCTGGGGCAGTCTTTGGTGTTTCCTCTTCAACCCTCATTATCTGGAAAATTTCGAAATAAGTTCTATAAATGGAAGTTTCAGCTGCTTTTACCAAGAGTGAGTCGGATTATAAGGTTTTAAGGTCATACATTTTTATTTGGAACTAACTCATACTATAGGAGTTGGATTCGACCATCATATATTCGCCGATTTAAAAAGACAAGAAGAAATTGTCAACATTCTGCCTTATGGACATTATTACATATTGGCATATACACATAGGAATAAGTGTAGGAAGATGTGAAAAGCACAGAGCTAGGGAAATAGGACAAACAATTATAGCAGGAGTATAGGACAACCAATTGTAGAAAGAGTAGAGGCTGGAGCTGGTCGATGACAAACTCTGGGTGAAACCAGCTGAGGCAGCAACAGGTAACGGCTGAGAAACAGAATTTGGGACTGGCATTGCTTTTTGGTGCTTCCCCATTTAGGAAGTGAATTTCAGGGATACAGGTCCAATCCATGTTTGGAGACAAGGAAAGTATTTTGGAAGGCCAGCTAAATAATCAGGGTAGGGACTTGGCAGGTAAGGGATGGGAGGGGACTGATTTAAGGAAGACAAGCTAGGACATAGTTTACTTAGCACCAGAGTTTATAAAATTTTTCACAGTAATATTATCTTTGATCTTATATTACTCTCTACATATGAGGAAATCGAACCTCAAAGAGATTAAACCAACTTTCCCCCAAAGCATACAGCTAGTGAACGGTAGAGTTGAGACTCAAAACCCCGGTGTCTGAATTGTCTCTCTGTTTGTGCTCACTCTTTCATCCTACCTATTAGAAAATATCTCAAGGCCAGATTATGTCATGGTCATCTATACTCTAGTACCTGTTGCAGTGTGAGGGGCAGGTAACAAAAATCATCCTTCCCTCGCTCCACACACGCATTTGAGAACGAAGTGAGTCAAAATAATGGAGACTAAGATATTATCTTCGCTTCTATAAAATGTAGGTTAACGAGCATGACTTTCGTCTGTTGGCCAAGTGAGCTGGTTGATATCATTCCTCCGGATTGAATTTGCCCAGAGTCACAGCCATGGATAATCAGAGTCGTTCTCAAAAGGTGAAAAGAGCAAAGAGAGAAAAGAGGAAAAGAATCCAGTCAGGCAAGCTGGTTAAGTCACTTCACAGGAGCAGGAGAGACAGAGGTCAGTAATTATTCAAATGTGGGTCCCTCCCAGTGGAAACACACAGAGTATGTGGTCCTCTTCCCACAAGTGTTTGGTTCTTAATCAGCACTTGGTCACAGTCTGTTGGATAAACAACAAATAGATGGGTGATGCCCACTTACTACTTATGACCAGTTGACCATACACTATGCTGACCTCAAATTTCTTGATTTTATCCTGGTATTCCTGAGGCTTCTAACCTTTTAATTGCCCATTCTTTAATTTCGAAATTTCATTATTTTGCAGCTTTGTTCACATAATCAGGAATGAGAAAATAATGAGAGATCATGGATAACACATTACATCGGCCTTTAGAAGGAAAAAGTGAAGTGGCCAATGATTTGAGGCCAGGCTGTTATGAAAAAATAACCACCGCTTCTGTTGTCTTGTTCACGCAGCGTGTTTTACTCTTGACACCCCATTCAACTCACACAGTCATTTGGGGAATTTGTTATGATGAAATAGTCTTTACAAATAAACGAGGGGACCTGGACAACCATCAGTTAATGGAGAATTCTGGAACCCTGCACCATGTTGTATGGTCCATAACCTGGGATGATCCAATCAGGAGACAGTTACCAAGGTTTCCGTAAAAGCAACTGCTCAGCCCGCACACTGCTTCTCTGGCAAGATGAACACGACTCAGTGCCTTCCCCGCACCCTGTGCCTTTAGGACCTGCCAGCTGGCTTTACACGCTCAACTCAACTGGTAGGAAAGGGTGGGAGGGTTCTGCCTGGACAGAATCTTGATAAAGATAAAGGCAAGCGGGGCAGAAGGGGAAGTACAGACCCAGAGGTCTAGGGAAGGAGGTGACAGTGTAGAAGTGTTACGCCTACTGCTGTGGAGTAGAACTCAGCGTGTGGAGGGAGAGGAGGTGGAGGGATGGATGAGGGGGAGGGACCACCCTGATAAGAATGTTTCCCCCCTCCCCTCCACCTTGGGAGAGTGAATTTGGGAGCTAAAGAATAGGAGGACCAAGGGAAAGCGAATGAGCTTTCAAGGACTGTTGAACCCTAAGGAATCTCAAGACAGCACAAGGGAAGGCTGGAATTTCCATCCAGCCTATCATGCGGCTCCAGGACCGCCTGACGTTGTCGCTGCTCTACCAGCCCTGCACAGCCCCTCCCTCCAACTGTCAGGCCCATTTATTGAGTTCCCAGGTAAAAGGTCACACTCCCCACTATTTCATCTTCCAAAACACCCTTAGTTTTGTCCTCCGGGCTCTAGCCTGGAACCAGGAGCATCTCTTCCTCTGAGAAACCCGCAGGAAGTTCTCCAACTCTGACCAGAAACCACATCATGCCTCCTGCCTCACGACCATATCAAAATATTTCTTCTCATATACTTCATATTAATGACAGTCCTTCCAAACATTGCATTTCTCTCCTTTTTCTAGAAAATGTCTTTAGATATCTGATTATAGGGCAAAAAGAGGGAATAATTCCATCACAGTTACCTTGCCTCCTACTTATGTGTGCAAATAATGTTGTGGTGACAGCTTTCCTAAGCTCATGGATAAAATTTTTCTACTTTTTGTTTAATACAAGAAATGTCAACATGTTTATTCAGAATGGTGGATTTTAATAAAATATTGCTTCACATCAGATTATTTTGTTAAGTTCTTAGGTAATCACCTTAAAAGTAAAATATTAGGAAACTTGAACAAAGGATCATAACCTATCCCAATACACGCGGGAATATATTTTATGATAATTAACCAGACTGATTTGAGCCATGTGAAGGAGAGTAATTAGTTTTAACTTGTAACTGCAGTAATGATTTACCAATTAATTTACCATAAAGTTCTATTTATTGTGCTACTTGGAGACAATTTCAAAGCCCTCACTCGCAGTAAAAAGAAAACTCCATGGTTCCATCCTCTATTCTGGAAAAGGAGGAACTCAGGGGTGTTTGCTTGAAAGCGCTAGAAGCTGGAAATGTCCATTTCACACTAAGCCAGTTTACCATATTCTGTCACTTTCGACAGTTGTTCACAGCTCTGCCTTCCAAGAGCAAAGCTGAGCGGTCTATTATATACTCAACACGACGGAACTTCAGATACTTAAAAGGCAGCAACAATCCCACTGTGAGACTCCTCTTATCCTGCCTGAATAGCCCCCATTTTATGAAGTGTTCCCCCACATGGTGCTTTTAATTTCCAGATCCTTCACACCGCTTCAGAAACAGCCCTTTGAAATGGTGCTTCCCGGAAACGAACACTATGTCTGACCGGGGCTGAAAACAGGGCTGTGAGGCCTTCCTTGAGTTCCAGCCCTCGGTGGCACAGTCAGAGACTCACTAGACTTAAAAGAGGGATCAGCGCCCGGCTGATCGTTTTTAAGTTCATGGGCAACTAAAAACCCAAGATGCTGTTTTGCACACCCCTCAACATGCACACGGAGTACACATACAGGAACAACCAGACAACCTGACTCTCCCATCCCATGCAGAAATACACAGGTGGAGTCCAGATTCAAGACTTTATCTCTGCTTATTATTTCAACCCAGCATCCTACTTTTTGGTATGCTTCATTCTATTTCCTATGCTAATAGCGAGTTCTCTCGGCTTATATAAGCTAAATAACAATAAATAACTATTCACCGAGGTCACAGCTTCACATGGGCATAACCAGCAACAGGACCACACCACTAAGGGCCCCCCCGATTGAGATGTCCTTTGGGTGTCACTTAAACAGTGCAGCTCTACAAGGAGAAAATGTCAAGTACTTGTCCCTAAAACTTAAAACATACAAAAGCTCTAGCAATGCCTCTAACACTGTAGACCAGTAAAAAGGTACATTTAAAAAAATCATAGCCGTTAATAAGTGAAAATCAAACTTTATTAAAGCAATAATTATTCTATCGTACATTAGATGAGTTAAACTGCAATATATCCTCAAAATGTCCTCAAAACTTGACGGTAGGTCACTTGAACTATAGCTCAAGTCCTCCAACCTATAGGCTTAATTTCCTATATTTCATTTCTAATAAATTGAACATGATTTTACTAAATTCAACATTTTCTGGCTGTAAGTAAGGTTTCCTTTCTGTCTGGTTTCTTTCAAGATTTTCTCTTTGGATTTCTGTAATTTGAATATGCATGTCTAGGTTTTTTGTTATTGTTATTTTGTATTTGTCCTGCTTGGAGATTCTCTGAGTTTTCTGGTCTAACATCAGTGTTGGAAAGTTCTCAGCCATATTTCTTCAAATATTTCTTCTGCCTTTTTCTCTCTTCTTCCAAATATACTTATGTTATATTAGATATTGCCCCCCCCCCCGGTTCTTGTACGCTCTATTTTTTTAGTTTTCATTTTTCTTTTTATGTTGGAGTTCCGGAAGTGTCTGTGGATCTCTCTTCAAATCTGTTGAATCTTTCTGCGGTGAGTCTACAGGAGGCACTTTTCATTTCTATTCCTGTGGTTTTGATTTCTAGCATTTCCTTTGGATTCTTTCTTGTATTTTTCACCTGTCTGCTGGTGCTACCCATCTGGTCTTGCATGTTGTTTATTTTCCCACTAAATTATTAATAGTTATTTTAATTCCCTTTGTGATAATTCCAACATCTGTGTCATATCTGGGTCTGGTTCTGATGGTTGCTGTGTCTCTTCAGACTGCTCTCCTCGCCTTTGGCATGTCTTGTAATTTTTTTTTTAAAGAGGACATGTTACAAAAGGTAACTGGTATGAGCATGGCATCAATTGACCTTTAGTGTGAGGATTTAGATTAATCTGACGAGGAGTCGGGCCATGTTTAATGTTTGCTGTGGTTACAGACACCAAGGCTTCAGACTCCTCTACTGGCAGAAGTGAGCCAGAAAGAGAGAGAATGAATGCCCAATAATTGTTTTACAAGTACTGAATTTAATTTCTCGGAAAGATGATGTGCACTTGCACAAAGTATTCATTAACATTTACTATTTACTGTGGGAGCAGTGGGAACATCAGTGACCACCCTGAGAGCAGAAAATGCAAACTTCCTGGCCAAGCCAACAGCAACTGCTTCAAACTTAGTAGTTACTTTTGCAAAGGCTTTGACCGAAGACGACGATCCATCACATGGTTCCATGTGTGCCTATTATTTTATAAAACAAGATTTGTCACTAAGACCAAATCACCGGCCTCTTTAATTAATCTCCAAACGTAATTTTCAGTGAATGTGCAGAAAGTGAACTGGTGGTTAGTTCATGAGTTCCTCCACGAGCAGAATAACTTTATAAATAGTTGCATGACGCAAGTCTTAAATCATTGTCATCTGGTAATTCAAACAGAAAATCAGTTAACAGTTTCAATAATAATGCTGTTTTTCTGAGTCATAGAGTTAAAGTAAAACTTTTGGATATAATCCTGCCAACAACGAAAATTCCGACATTTTCAGCAAATGTTATTGTAAGTTCAATTAAAAAGTTAAACTTTAAAGATAAATTGAGTACGGGGGGGAGAGTGATAGTGGAGATACCAAGGCTGGTGGAGTGCTATATCACAGTTAAGCCAACGTTCTCGTTAAACTGAGAAAACGATGCAAAGTTAAGGATACTCAGTATTGATTGTGACCCATCAAAGACTACCTCGCAGACCCCCAGGAACCGCCACTGAGTTACAAAGAAAAGCTCTTTGAAAACCATGTACCTAGAGAGTATGATTTAAACACCTATTTATTCCTTTCTCGTTTGCCCCAAAGTTCTCACTCGGGGCTCTTGCTCTCGGTCCCGTCCTTTGCCGTGTCTGTTCGCTTCTCACCTGGACTTCACTGCCCCCCACCGACTTACCTCCCATTCCCATAAGCTTTAATGGCACACTCCATTCTCATCAGAAAGTCTATCCTGAACAGACGGCCCAGCATTTCCAACATGCCTGTACTCTAGAAACAGCACCAATAATGATAGCGAGCATTTACGTAGTGCCAATAGTTTACACCTCCCTCCTGCCTTGTCACAGAACACACATTCTCACCAGGGACTTTACCTGCCTTCCCTTTCGCATTATTTCCCAGAAACAAACGTTGGTATTATTGAATGTATGTATTTATTCCTTTGACTCCTCTTTGCCAAACGCAATTCTAATCTACGCCCTTAACCTGTGTGATCACACCTTACAATAAACTCCACGCCCACCTCCTGGGGACTTAGAAGAGTCTGCCAGTGTCCGTGGTGACTACAGCCCCAGGGTAACAGGGATCCTTTGGGATGCCCAGAGGGCTTCATCTCTGCAGACGTTCAGATGAAGCCCTGGATGGCCACGGCAAAGAGCGCTTTGAATGACACCCTCTCTTGCTTTCTTCCATCAGCAGAACATGACGGCAGCTTCAAAATGACAGAAACAGTCTTCCAGAGGGCCTCCCTGCTCTGCTTAGATGTCGGCTTAAGAAGAAACTTGAAAGAAATTATATGTTGCATTGTGCTTGAAACTTTCATTCTTTTGTCAACTGTAGTAGGGAAAAAACTCCACCCCCTCACCAGCGTTTCAACTCGGCATCTTTTGTTGAGAGAGTAAAAAAGGTAGATATAGGAATTCTAACCCATAATTTGGTGCTAACATAATGGAAAGAGACATGTAGCCCCATAATAACCACATGCTTCAGCAGATTACTTAGTAATACATTTTTCTGAATTACCAAGTTACTTTAAACGTAATTACCATGTTACCTGACATTCTCAGATCTCCTTGCAGTTCTCCAGAATATAAAATAATGTCATCTTTCTGTCGTTACGATCCATTTGTAATTGGGCAGGAATCTGGCAGAGAGCTCCAGTGTGGAATATGCCAACTGTGCTATCTACAGGGCTATCAGGAAATAGCATGCGCTCACGCTGTAATTAACGGGCAAATTCCTGTGTGGTAACTAGAGTTTTCAGAATGAAAAACATGTTCATTATTAGAAAATCCCATGAAAAATTCACAGTATCAGACTTTACCCCTGCAGGGTAGAGTTTCACTGGAAATACCATTTCCCCACACACCGTGCTGTGCTTTGTTAAAACTCTACAACATTCAGAAGAGCTTGACAGGAACATTACACAAGGAAGAAGGCTTCCAAATTAAGAACTGGTTTGTCAAAATCACCTTGTTTTTCTACAATGTGATTATAAGGCGCAATTCAGCACAGAAGATTTAAATTTGGAAGTTCTCAAATTACTAGAATCAGACAAGACTTTGTTGTAATCCAACTTCACCTATCTTGTGGTCCCATAAGGCACCTCCTAAAATAGCATTACTTTAAGACTCAAAGGACATTTTTCTTCTGTGAAAGCTTATATGAATTTGACAGCTCAAATTTTATTTTATTTTTATTTGTATTAAAGGGTATCTGTTGTTTCTCCTTCAGGAAACTGCATTATCACAGTGAAGAATTTCTAGACATTTGACTCACGCAGGTTATTTCTTGTTGGCTGGCTCGGTTGAGAGGAGGGTAGAATTACGAGACCAGAGCCTTGGGTGCAAACCACATCTGCATATGTGTGTGGCCACATGGCCACAGATGACACCTGGCTGTAGACAGCAATCTCATATTTATGGGCAGGGCCATGAGGAACTGAGAATAGGGGACAAATCAATACAAACCACACCTGTACTAGAGGAAACATTCCACCCCGCTTATTTACGTCAGGACATGGACACCATCTGTCTACACAAACAGCAGCATTGAGGATGCTGAATAAAGTAAAGATGATGCATGTTTCCAGAGTGAAGTCAATATTTCACCACTCCGACCTCACATCATCAGGAACGCTGCCGGATTTCACTCTTCACAGCTGTGCATCTAAAGAAAGAAATTAGGATTACAATACATAGCGGGTGCTGAGGTGTGCCTATAAATGGAAAACTTCTCTTAGGAAATCACGGTCAGAGTTTTGACTGGTATCAGTAGTTATGACCCCTCAGACTATAGCAACTGGTAATAATTCTGCTTTAAATCTTTGGTAGAATTCAGCAGTAAAGCCATGGGGGCCTGGGCTTTCCTCTGGGGGTAGTCTCTGATTGCTACTTTGACCTCTTCGTATGCTGTAGGTCTACTTAGATTGTTTCTTCTTGAGTCGGATTCAATAGCTTGTGCCTCTCTAGGAATTAGGTGATCTAACTCGTTGGCCTACAGTTGTTCATTGTGCTCCTTTTCACCCTTTTTATTTCTGAGGATTAGTAGTAATGTCTCTTCTTTCATTTCAAATTCTAGTAACTTGAGACCTTTTTTTGTAGCTAAATGTTTGTTAGTTTTCTCAGTCTCTTCGAAGAATCAGCTTTTGGCTTCATTTATTATCTCTATGTTTTACTATTCTCCTTTGAAATAATATCTGCTCTAATGTTTATTATTTTATTCCTTCTGCTTACCTGAGTTTAGTGTGCTTTTATTTTTCCAGTGTCTTATGATGGGTTATTAGGATAGTGAATTGAGATCTTTCCCTTTCTTAAGAAAGGTATTTACAGCTACACATTTCCCTCTATTTTACCTACTTCCTAGAACTCTTATGTATATTGTACCTTCATTTTCATTTATCTCAAAGTGTTTTCTGATTTCCATTTTGATTTCTTCTTTGACCCACTGGAAGTGTATTTTACGAGTTTCCCCAAATTTTCTCTTGCTGTTGATTTCTAATTTCATTCCATTGTGATCAGGGAACATAGCTTGTATTCATTTTGTTCTTTTAAATTTATTGAGGTTTGTTTTATGGCTCAGAGTATTCTCTATTCCAGAGAAAGTTCCATGTGCACTTGAGAAGAATGTGTATTCTGCTGTTGCTGGGTGGAGGGTTCTTAGATGTCATTTAGATCTAGTTGGCTTATGGTGTTTTTCAAGTCTTCCAATTTCTTACTGAATTTCTATCTAATTGTCCCATCCATTACTGAAAGTGGGTTATTGAAGTTTCCAACTGTTCATGTTTGATTACCTATTTCTCACTTCATTTCTGTGATTTTTACTACATGTATTGTGGTGTTTTGCTATTAGGTGCACATGTTTATAATTTTTATGCCTTCCCGATGTATTAACTGTTTTATCATTGCTAAATGTCCCTCTTTATCGTAACTTTTTTTGTTTTAAGGTCTATTTTATATCATAAAAGTAAAGGCTCTTCAGATTTCTTGTGGTTGTTGTTTGCATGATATGTCTTTTTCTATCATTTTGCTTTCAATCTGTTTGAATCTTTGAATTTGAACTGCCTCCTGAAGACAGCATGTAGCTGTACACGGTTTGTTTTATCTGTAGTCAATCAGACAATCTCTGTCTTTTGATATGATCATTTAATCCATTCACATTTAGCATTATTATTAACATAGTGGATTTCTGCCTGTCATTTTACTTTTTCTTTTCTATATGTCCCATGTCTTTTTAATTCTTCTTTTCCTCCTTCTTTTGTACTGTTTTTCTAATGGAGCATTTTAATTTCTTTAATGACTTTTAAACTATTTTAAAAGTTATTTTTAATAGTAATTTTAGGGTTTATCATATACATCTTAATTTATCTGAATCAGCTTCTGACTTACACTAACTTAATTCTGGTGTTATATAGAAATGTTGCTCCTATATAGCTTTATTCCCTTTTTCTCTCCTTTTTCGTGATAATACTGCTGTACATATTGTATCTATTAATGTTATGAAACCAACAATATTGTTATAATTATTAATTTATAGTCATTTCTTTAGCCCAAAACAACTGTATTCCTCCTTTGTAATGTTATTGGAAAATGTAACACATATATTATGTTTCTGTATGTTATAGGCTCAATAACACATTATATACATATTATACTATACAATTGCTTTTTAAAATAAAGAGAAGAAAGAAGAAAAAATGCGCACTTCCATCGTTTTTTAATAATTACATAATTAAGTTACTGGTGTTTTTCATTTCTTTCATGTGGATTCAAATTAACAACCCTGGTCACTTGCTTTAACCCTGAAGAACTTCCTTTAGTATTACTTGTAAGTTAGGTATGCCAGCAATAAATTTTCTCAGTATTTGTTTATCTGAGACATGCTTTATTTTCCCTTCGTTTTAGGAAGATAGTTTTGCTGGATATAGGAGTCACAGTTGACAGCTGTTTTCCTTTGAGCACTTTGAATATGTTATCCAATGGTATTCTGGCTTCCATTGTTTCTGCTGAGAAATTGGCTGTTAATCTTATCGGGATTCCCTTGTAAGTAGTGATTTATTTTTCTCTTGTACTTTTCAAGATTTCCTCCTCATCTTTGACTTTCAGCATTTTTTCTTTTGTATGTCTGTTTGCGGCTCTCTATGTGTTTATCCTACTTGGAATTCTGTAAGCTTCTTGGATGTGTAGGTTATTGTTTTTAATAAATTTTGGAAAGTTTAAACTATCATTCTTTTCAACATTTTTTTCTGCCTCTTCTCTATGAACCTCTCTGCTCGTCTCTCCTGGCATATATCCACTACCTCATGAACCTGGAAAAGGGTGACCAGGGTCCCAGCAATCTCAGCACACTGCACCCAAAGTAGAGCCTCCATTCCATAAGGGGGGGCTGTGGGAGGGGCTCCTCACCCCTCAACCACACTCACCCGGGACTTAGGCTCAGCAACAGGTAATTGAGGGCAGGATGAAAACAATGGCATCCTTCTCCTCCTGGGAAGAAAGCCCTCTGAGAGCAGAGAGGCTCCCCTGTGTCCTGGGCTGCAGCTTCGAGTGAGCGCCCACCTCAAAAGGTGGAGGGAGGCAGCAGCAGTCTGGGTTTAAATATCACCAATTCATACCCTTCGCACTGAATTTTTATAGATGTTCTTAAACAGATGTTCCTGCATTTGTCCTACTTACCCTTAGAATAATTTCCACAGGCTTTAAATGTTTGGGTTTTGTAAAAATTAGTTTTCACAAGTTTTACTGGGGAGAAGACCACTGGAGAGCCCCAATCTGTCAGTCTCTCCTGACATAGGGGTTATTTAGTGGTATATTTCTCAATGCACCACAATATAAGTGTTTTCTAATTATCTTTTTGTTATTAATTTCTAGCATCCTTAAATCATAATCAAAGAATATAGTCTATATGGTTTCAATTTGGTGAAATTTGGAGAGTTCAGGTCACAAAATATGATCAATTTTTAAAAATATTATGTGTGCTTCAAAAAATTGTGTATTACACTTTTTGGTGCAGGGGATTATATATGGTCTATAAGTTCATTTTAATCATAATGTTAAAATCTGCTCACTTCTTATCTTTTGTTTTATCAGTTTGAGAGAAATCTACTAAAATCTCTCATTACTACTGTAGATTTATCTATTGGTCCTCTGGCTCTATTAATTTTGTTTTATACATTACAAAGCCATGCTCTGAAAAGCATATAAATACACGACCTTTTATCAATATGTAGCAACACTTTTTGCTTCCAATAGCGCCTTTTCCATTAAAGAATATTTTGTCTGAAGAATCACTATACAAGTTCTCTTGGTGATATCTGCATGGCATATGTTTTCCAACGATTTACTTCCAACCTTTCTAGCATGATGTTTTCCATAACATTGTCATACGTTTATAGTATAGTTCGACATTTAAAAAATACTCATTGTGATAATCTTTGTCTTTTATAATGAGTATATAATCCATCTATATCTGTTGTAATTATGTATAATTTGAGTTTAAATTTGCCATACTACTACATACTCTTTATTTGCATCACCAGTTGTTGAGTCATTTTTCTCTCCCTTATCCCAATTTCAAATTGAAAAATAAACACTCCATTTTATTTTATTTATCCATTCCATTTTATTTATCCATTATTTTCTCACTATTAATTTGATTGATTTATCCTTTGCTCTGTTCTTTTAATGATCACCTTAGATATTAGAGCATGTGTTCATGGCTTATTAAAATCAAATGTTAATAATTATTTTGCCAGTTAATGTAAGGACTTCAGAATATTTAAAATATCTTCACAAGTAAATTTAAATGCTATTTTTGTGTATATCTGATTTAAATATTTAAATAGTAAATGTTTGTACTCACACACATATTTATCATTTTCACTGATCTTCATTCTTTTCTGCATCTGACATTTTGGCTTTTTATTGAGGTATAACAGACATACAACATTATATTAGTTTCAGGTGTACAAACTAATGAGTCAATATTTGTATATATTGTGAAATGATCATCATAATAAGTCTAGTCACTTTCTCCTTCTTAAATCATCCTGTGTCCTGTTCTGGAAGAAGTTCTAGTACCTTAAAATATGCCTTTATACACAAAAGCAGGCACGTTCTAAAGCAATGATGCTAAAGTTCATGTTGAAGTCTCACTGGGATGCTTCAAAATAAGTAAAAGATTATTTCCTCCATTTCATTAAGATCTTTAAGAGTGCTCTTTAGCACATCCTCAGACTCATATTTGTTCCTTAAACATTAATGGATGGTGTGTCTATTATCTCTATATGCCCAACCTGGGAACTGTCATCCTACAGAGAGGAGTGGCGAGCGCATACACGGTGTGGTCACGATTCACTCCATGAAGAGTGTTTCTGAGGTGCTGAGTCAAGGGAGGGTCCTTGAGCTACTTGAAACATCAAGTAGACTGCAATCATTCTGTTGGTAGTGCAAACTCTCTTCCACTTCCTCATTAATAATTTCGAAAATCCCAACTTCCTCTTGTGAGAGAATCGGAATCACAACTAACTGCTGAACAATCATCAACTGGAAGACACTGGAACTCACCAAAAAAGACACCCCACATCCAAAGACAAAGGAGAAGCCACAACGAGACGGTAGGAGGGGCGCAATCACAATAAAATCAAATCCCATAACTGCTGGGTGGGTGACTCACAGACTGGAGAACACTTATACCACAGAAGTCCACCCACTGGAGTGAAGGTTCTGAGCCCCACGTCAGGCTTCCTAACCTGGGGATCCAGTAACAGGAGGAGAAATTCCTAGAGAGGAGAAATTCCTAGAGAATCAGAGTTTGAAGGTTAGCAGGATTTGATTGCAGGACTTCGACAGGACTGGAGGAAACAGAGACTCCACTCTTGGAGGGTACACACAAAGCAGTGTGCGCATCGGAACCCAGAGGAAGCAGCAGTGACCCCATGGGAGACTGAACCAGACCTACCGGCTACGGTTGGAGGGTCTCCTGCAGAGGCGGGGGGTAGCTGTGTCTCACTGTGAGGACAAGGACACTGGCAGCAGAAGTTCTCGGAAGTACTCCTTGGCGTGAGCCCTCCCAGAGTCCACCATTAGCCCCACCAAAGAGCCCGGGTAGGCTCCAGTGTTGGGTCACCTCAGGCCAAACAACCAACAGGGAGGGAACCCAGCCACACCCACCAGCAGACAAGTGGATTAAAGTTTTACTGAGCTCTGCTCACCAGAGCAACAGCCAGCTCTACCCACCACCAGTCCCTCCCATCAGGAAACTTGCACAAGCCTCTTAGATAGCCTCATCCACCAGAGGGAAGACAGCAGAAGCAAGAAGAATTACAATCCTGCAGCCTGTGGAACAAAAACCACATTCACAGAAAGATAGACAAGATGAAAAGGCAGAGGGCTATGTACCAGATGAAGGAACAAGATAGAACCCCAGAAAAACAACTAAATGAAGTGGAGATAGACAACCTTCCAGAAAAAGAATTCAGAATAATGATAGTGAAGATGATCCAGGACCTCGGAAAAAGAATGGAGGCAAAGATTGAGAAGATACAAGAAATGTTTAACAAAGACCTAGAAGAATTAAAGAACAAACACCTAGAAGAATTAAAAAACAAACAAACAGAGATGAACAATACAATAACTGAAATGAAAAATACACTAGAAAGGGCTTCCCTGGTGGCGCAGTGGTTGAGAGTCCACCTGCCAACGCAGGGGACGTGGGTTCGTGCTTCAGTCTGGGAGGATCCCACATGCCGTGGAGTGGCTGGGCCCGTGAGCCATGGCCGCTGAGCCTGTGCATCCGGAGCCTGTGCTCCACGATGGGAGAGGCCACAGCAGTGGGAGGCCCGTGTACAGCAAAAAACAAACAAACAAACAAAAAACAAATACACTAGAAGGAATCAAGAGCAGAATAACTGAGGCAGAAGAACAGATAAGTGACCTGGAAGATAGAATAATGGAATTCACTGCCACAGAACAAAATAAAGAAAAAAGAATGAAAAGAAATGAAGACAGCCTAAGAGACTTCTTGGACAACATTAAATGCAACAACATTTGCATTATAGGGGTCCCAGAAGGAGAAGAGAGAGAGACAGGACCTGAGGAATATTTGAAGAGATTATAGTCGAAAACTTCCCTAACATGGGAAAGGAAATAGCCACCCAAGTCCAGGAAGCACAGAGTCCCATACAGGATAAACCGAAGGAGAAACACGCCAAGACACATAGTAATCAAACTGACAAAAATTAAAGACAAAGAAAAATTATTGAAAGGAACAAGGGAAAAACGACAAATAACATACAAGGGAACACCCATAAGGTTAACAACTGACTTCTCAGCAGAAACTCTACAAGCCAGAAGGGAGTGGCATGATATATTTAAAGTGATGAAAGGGAAGAACCTACAACCAAGATTACTCTACCCAGCAAGAATCTCATTCAGATTCGATGGAGAAATCAAAAGCTTTACAGGCAAGCAAAAGCTAAGAGAATTCAGCACCACCAAACCAGCTCTACAACAAATGCTAAAGGAACTTCTCTAAGTGGGAAACACAAGAGAAGAAAAGGACCTACAAAAACAAACCCATAACAATTAAGAAAATGGTAATAGGAACATACATATCGATAATTACCTTAAACGTGAATGGATTAAATGCTCCAACCAAAAGACACAGGCTCGCTGAATGGATACAGAAAGAAAACCCATATATATGCTGTCTACAAGAGACTCACTTCAGACCTAGGGACACATACAGACTGAAAGTGAGGGGATGGAAAAAGATATTCCATGCAAATGGAAATCAAAAGAAAGCTGGAGTAGCAATACTCATATCAGACAAAATAGACTTTAAAATAAAAAATGTTACAAGAGACAAGGAAGGACAATACATAATGATCAAGGGATCAATCCAAGAAGAAGATATAACAATTCTAAATATTTATGCACCCAACATAGGAGCACCTCAATATATAACGCAACTGCTAACAGCTATAAAAGAGGAAATCGACAGTAACACAATAATAGTGGGGGACTTTGACACCTCACTTATACCAATGGACAGATCATCCAAACAGAAAATTAATATGGAAACACAAGCTTTAAATGACACAACAGACCAGATAGATTTAATTGATATTTATAGGACATTCCATCCAAAAACACCAGATTTTCTGGGAACACTTCCTTCTCAAGTGCACACAGAACATTCTACAGGATAGATCACATCTTGGATCACTAATAAAGCCTCAGTAAATTTAAGAAAATTGAAATCATATCAAGCATCTTTTCTGACCACAATGCTATGAGATTAGAAATCAATTACAGGGGAAAAAAATGTAAAAAACACAAACATATGGAGGCTAAAGAATACATTACTAAATAACCAAGAGATCACTGAAGAAATCAAAGAGGAAATCAAAAAATACCTAGAGACAAATTACAAAGAAAACATGATGATCCAAAACCTATGGGATGCAGCAAAAGCAGTTCTAAGAGGGAAGTTTATAGCAATACAATCCTACCTTAAGAAACAGGAAACATCTCGAATAAACCTAACCTTGCACCTAAAGCAATTAGAGAAAGAAGAACAAAAAAACCCCAAAATTAGCAGAAGGAAAGAAATCATAAAGATCAGAGCAGAAATAAATGAAATAGAAACAAAGAAAACAATATCAAAGATCGATAAAACTAAAAGCTGGTTCTTTGAGAAGATAAACAAAATTGATAAACCATTAGCCAGACTCATCAAGAAAAAGGGGGAGAGGACTCCAATCAATAAAATTAGAAATGAAAAAGGAGAAGTTACAACAGACACCGCAGAAATACAAAGCATCCTAAGAGACTACTATAAGCAACTCTAATGGACAATAAAATGGACAACCTGGAAGAAATGGACAAATTCTTAGAAAGGTATAACCTTCCAAGACTGAACCAGGAAGAAAGAGAAAATATGAACAGATGGGAGAGGCCACAACAGTGAGAGGCCCATGAACCGCAAAAAAAAAAAAAAGAAAAAAAAAAAGAAAAGGAAAACCATTATAAAATGTAAGGTAAAGTCTTACTCAGACTGAAAATGTTTAAGCATTAACAGACACACTTCTTAGTAATACAGTCCCGACCTGAGAGGGAAGTCTATAGTGTACATAGGATATATCCCACATTAGAAATAGGTTTCCAAATCACACACATGTCCTTCTCAATGTCATTCTCTCACTCCTAGATAGGGTCCTTAGATTCTACCAACTTTTTCATCAACTGACTAAAATCAAGCAAGTATTTTCTTTCAAATATAAATTCTCTATAAGGCATAAAAGAACAAATTATAAAAATCAAGCTTAGAGAATACTTAATTTGTTATCAAGCTACCAAACACCGAGCCCCATTCTTTTTAAGCTCTCACCAAACCTATTTAGTCTCCTTTTTAAAGTGTGTATTAAATTCACACAATAGATGACATTTCAAAAGACTATGTCATGATATTATTTAACGTCAGTTTTTAATTTTGCTTCAAATTCTTGATTTCTTCTAAATTGGAAACTTCTTAATTATTTCTGCTATCTTAGTTCCAATATCAAAATCTACACTAATTAATCACCAGTTTTTTACAAGGCCCCGAAGCATAAATTAAAAAAAATACACACAATAGTCCCTAATCTAAATAAGGAATACATAATTATCGTGAAATAGGAGGTATCTTGTTAAATTTCCAGAGGGGAAAACTGCATGCATATTATATACACAAACATATTTTAAAGGGAGTAGTTTAGTGATTTAAACAAGAGACAGAAGGAAAGGAAGCCACAGCTCTTAACTTCCAACTGGACCATAACAACTTTTGCTTGAAGACTGCTGCAGAGGTCCCACAAGCAGGCAGTAACCTGATACCTCTTCACCGAAAGCTAAAGGTGACCAGACTGGCAGGTTTAACACCCCTGCCGTTCAGCGAGCAGCCCCCAGCATCGACACTAAAAGACCACAGCAGCTGCATTCATTCTCACCTCGGAGCTACTCATTTCAACCAGAAATTTCCCCTCAGTCAAGGCAGCCCTGATGGATTCAGGGAGCGTGTGTCACAGAAACACTTCCCCCAGGAGCCCTGGTTTTGCTATTAAGAAACCCAAGCCTGTGATTAAACCACCTTGTCCTATACTTCCTGAGATGAACCGTACGCCCCAATAGATACAGTCCCAGCCTTGTGAGCTAATCACCTGTATCCAATACAAGAAGGTTTCCCTAGACATTTGCCACGTCTAAATATTTTTGGAATTAAGTGGTTAAAATGAAAAGTACATCAAATCTCACTTGAGGTGAGACGTGACCCAATTCGGGCCGCTTGTTATCTCCTGTGCTCTGCCACTACTGTTACAAGTATGGCAGATGCTGGGACGTTGGAGAATTTATTAGAATGTTTTCTCTAATTAATTCAGGCGATCACCATGACTCTGTCTGGATAGTCTAGGACTGAGGCAGACACAGAATCAGAGGGAAAGGAAGCAATCCCTTTCTGTCATTTGGCACCAGCGCACAGACTACTTCTTTGAAAACAACTGACTGTATAATCCAACTGGGGCTCCTAGGTTTGCAGCCTATGCTGCTCAGTTTTAGCACCGTGTAGACGTAGCTACGATCAACTTAAGTGCAGAGCCAAGTCATTTTCTAAGCTAAGCCTTTTCAAAGTTGATGAGTAAAAGAATGATCTAAAAGACTAGAAGCCCCGTATTAAATAAAAATGCACATACGTGTACATATCTTCTCCCCATTTCATTCGTTCCATTTGGGATACACACCTCTAGCTTCTTCCTAAAGCAGACGCAGTCTCGTAAATATTTCAGGGAACCCAAAAGAAAGTGCTAGTCTTGTACTAAGCCCCGTAACAAACCAACCAGTATCACAAGGGCTTAACATGGTAATTGTTTATTTTTTTAAAGATTGTTTTGATGTGGACCATTTTTAAAGTCTTTATTGAATTTGTTACAGTATTGCTTCTGTTTTATGCTGGTTTTTTCTTTTTTTTGTCTTGGGCCACAAAGACATGTGGGATCTTAGCTCCCCGACTGGGGATCGAACCCACAACTCCTGCACTGGAAGGCTAAGTCTTAACCACTGGACCCCCGGGGAAGTCCCAGATAATAGTTTATTTTCCATTCACCAACGTCCCACTTTGGGTGGTGTCCTTGCACAGCTTCGGCCATGAAATGACTCAGGCATTCAGGCTGCTTGCACCTCAGTGTCTGCCATCCGCTGACCTGGGAACCCACGAGGCCCTGGAGACCTCCACGAGGTCTTTAGTCCCTGGCCGTCCCCTTAGCAAACAGAGTGCTGGGAAGACCCCTGAAAGGCCAGCACTGGGAGTGGCACCCGTGGATGGCCCACATTTGTTGGCCAGAACTCAGTCACATGGTCCCGTGAACTACGAGGCCAGAACTGTACTTGGTTGTGTGCCCGGGAAGAAAAGATGACCTTTGATCATATCGCATGGATGTTAGCACCAGTAACTTAATATTGCTCAATTACAAATGAAAATATTATTTTCACTGCTCCTTCTCTAAATAGGTGCTCTTTTCATCGGCTTCCTATTTGTTCACCTACCTGGTTTTCTTTCTCAGACTTAATTAAGCTTAAGAGGAGAAAATGCTGACTTGATTGGTATTATACCCATGAGCTCTGAAAGCAAAGGGAGGTATCTTGGAATGTAAAGGTGATTCATAGAATATCATCAATTAACCCCCCCAAAATGTTTGTTTGATTCAAAAAATCATTTGTGTGAAGACCAGCTCCATGGCCAGATATCCACATGTTCCTTATACTGGAACTCTCTCCTGTGGGGTTAAACCTGTAATTCCTTTCTGGCCGCTTTGCGTTGATTCCAATTTCTCATATTTTAAAGTATGTTCCCTTGCATTTATCCAATAAAAAGTGATATAACTCAATAATTTCAAAATCCCTGGAAAATTAAATATTTCCATAATAAACTGACAACTATGATTAGATATTATTTTAGTTTGCTATACTCATCTGAATCTGCACTTACGAAAATCCTACTTCTGATGACTGCCTTGGAGATGAAAATGTCTGTGTGTGTAAACGCTTCACCAAAGAAATTCTCTAGAGAGATTCCCTTTTTTATTACCTCTTTTCTCTTCTTTTCTCTCTTTTTTTTTTTCTTTTTGAGAACTCCTGAATGCTGGAACTTATGCAAGTAGAAATGAAAATGTGACATTGTAAATCATTCATTTTTATCAAATCATTTATATCGGAGAACTACCAAATTCATGTTAATAAACCAGCAACTACAGCAAAACGCTATTTTGTTTGTTGTATTATAAAAATTATCAGAAATAGATCATTTGCAAATATTTTATTAAGAGAATTATGAAATGATAATGTCAAAAATAACTATTTACATCCAACGTACAACAACCGTGTGAATGCTCAGGTACACTAAGGTCCTTGCGTTGTTATGATGTGTCTGTGTAAGATCATCCTGGTACCTGGTGAAACATGCACCCTTCTGGGCATGATGTTGATCATGGCTGAGGCTGTACACCTATGGGAACAGGGAGTATGTGGGAAACCTCTGTACTTTCCCCTTGATTTTGCTGTAAACCTAAAACTGCTCCCAAAACTAAAAAATTTAAAAAAATTAAAAATAACTATATATAAATGGGATGAGTGCCAAGAATATTTACCATAAATTTACAAAATAATACAATTATATTTCATTTAAGAAATTTGATACTTTTCTCTTTGTGAATGAAAAGATACTATTTGGAAACGGAATAAATCACCACTGCTTGGAAGTACTTTTAGTGGCACCTGAAAGGTATTAGATTTCTCTATACATTTTCAATAGAGTATGCATGTTAACTTAATAAGAAGTAAAAGTCAAGTTGCTTTTGATAACTTTTTACAGGTGCCATAAGGAATTAAAGTGCATCTGTAAGTTGGTTATTAAGATTGGAAACGAAATCTTGGCAAAGGCCCAGAAAGAGCATAGCAGACAGTAGTCACTTGTTAAAAAGAAAAAGCAAAGCAAAGAAAAGGAAAGGAGAGAAAACCCCTAACGAGAGATGGGTTGAGTCAACTGAGAAGGAGTTTTAAGACCTGGTTTTCTGGGTGTATCTCACACACTTAATGGGCTTCTACACTGCACTGAAAGTAATGCCAGCTTTGAAAGACTCCCACATGCGATGACTCACAAGTCACGTCTGCTGAGCACTTTCTTTTGCGTGATCATCCTCTATTAAGAAACTTCATAAACTGTGTGTGATTCCAGGTCCCACGTGTAAGCCACTTCTCACATTCTGGACACACCCCTGTCATGTCCTCAAAGGCTAGTCAAGTGACTCATTTAAGATGCCTCTACGAGATGCTCGTCAGATCACTAATTTTTATCCAAAGCAATGAATTTTTTAAACTGCTTAATAAAATCCTTCCATGGGCAAAGCACTACTGGGGGTATTTAGTATTTAGGGTATTATTAAGACAGTCCCTCCCCTCGAGAAGGACTTCATTTCTGTTTAAATGAAGAGTGCTAAAGGCATGGGGGAAGAAAGGCCAGCCCTCAAATAGACACTAAACTCACAGAACAAAATAAGACTGACTGCAAAATGAACTCTCTACGCAGTAAGAAATGTGAGTTCACGGAAAGACACAGTGTGGTGGCTGGGGGCAGGACGCCTCCACGAGAGATGTGGTAGAGCCACATCTTAGAAAATGATCAAGCTGCGGTGATGCGAAGGACTGTGGGAAATGAAGACCTTCAGTATCCTGTTCCTGTAATGAGACAAGCCTGCAGAACCAGGTGCGGTGTTCGGCATAATTATCTTTTCCCTTTGAGACCCCAAAAGTTGCTTTTTTATTCTTCAGTGATCACGCCTACCATTACCAAGAGGTGTTAGAATCTTTCACTTACAAAGTGCTCCAGCAGCCTCTACTTTGGGAGTCATCTAAAATAACGACAGCTACATACGGTCACACCCCCAAACCTGCTTCCAAGTCACATACGTGAGGGAAAATACAAAAGAATTGTTTGCTGGTGGTAAAGCTCTCTGGTTCCCAGCAAATCCTGGGCCCCCCCAAAAGGCAAAGATCACAAACAGACCAGTCACATAAAAGGACGACTGAGAGCATCCTGTATGCCTCTGCACTTAAGACAACAGCTATCTTAGCTCCTGTGTTGTCAGCCACTGACTATTAAATAGTTACAGAAAAAATGTTCTCATTTACAGTACAGGTGTTTGTGGAAAAAAGCATCTGGATTTAAAACCAAAGTGTTAAAAGCTTTGTCAAGTGAGGGAGTATCCAGGGGGTTAAACTTGGCAGTGCAGGCCATGATGATGAAATGTCTCAGGAAGCCCTGTGCAGGGTGTGGAAAAAGTAAACAATCTCTCTGATCTTCCGAACGTCACTATTTGGACTTGAAAGGCACTGCCCCTCACGGTGGAAAATGCACATAGGGTACACAGACCAATGCGGACTGCCACCCAGACGGAGCTCACACCACCCGCTCCCAAAACGCTTTCCCAGACACGGCAGCAAGCAAGTCTTTTCTGATCTGCAACTTGTTTTCTTGTCCTTCCCAGGACTACTAATCGGGGGGAAGTCGGGGTAAAGGGTACATTTCACTGAACACCCCTATTTTATCTGGCTCCTCTTATTTGCGTGTGGAGAGTACGGTTCACAGTATTAGTATGATTTCCACCCAGAGTTCTTGCAAACCTCTCTCTCCAGCCCTCCACGCTGCCTTCACCAATTCAAAATAAACGAAACAAAAGAAACAGAGCAAAATATAAACATCGTACACCAAGCAGCTTCCTTAAGGACACGACAAGTCCAAGAGGCCTACAGAACAGCAGATCTTTGGAAACCAGTCCGGGGACTTGCTCAGATTAATACAAATACGGGCATTAGGAACTTTTATTGATCTCTTTGAGTGACTGTTGCATTAGCGATATCTACATTATCAGCCGAAGAGAGTTAGCAATCACGTATTCTTAGACATATCTTCAACCTTCCACCACTCATCATAGTTTCTACTGCACATTCTGATCTACTTCTCTTTTCTCCTCGTTCCTTGTTCTTTTTTTTTTTTAACTCTTTAGATCGTTATGTCTTATAAAGAGATCTATGCTTCACCTGATAGTGAACAATTTCTGCTGTCAAGGCTTGGAATTAATACAACTTTGACAGGAAAAGCTGTATCTGGAATAAAACAGGGTTTGTTGAGAGATCTCTACATTCAGCAGAGAGCTCGTACTTTCACTTTGGGCACTGACATTGCCTTTAGTCTCGGGGGGAATGCAGCGTGTGTTTTCACATCATAGAAGTTTTTGAGGTTTTTGTGCATTAATGTGGGAATGAGCATGGAATCTGATATGGTGGGGTCCACGAGTTCCATCCCTCCCCCCCCCACCAGAAGGCGTGCAAACAGCAGCCAGAAAGTAGTGGAGGAAAGAAGAAAAAAAGAGACAGAACCACCAGACACTGCTCTGAAGGCAGGTTCCTCCCAGGGCTCCAGGGAGGAGAAATCTTGCATTAAATGGAGTTGTAAACTTTAATTACCAAATATAAGGAAATGTATAGCTTTAGATCTTAAATACGATAAATATGATATATAGATCTTATATAATGATATATGACATCTATATCTATACTGATATATCTATATGATATGTAGATCTTATACATTTTATGTATAATAATCATTTATACATATAAATGTATAGATAGATCTTAAATATGATATATAATTACATACAAATAACTTAGTGAAACTCTTCGTGACATTATTATTATCATTACCTATGAAAGAATAGAAAAGGCATGCACTCACAATTGAAGAAAAAGTTCTCTCACCAAGTATATAGTCAAAGGATAGTTGGAGACATATGTTGTTCCTGCTCATTCAATTTACTATCGAATAGTAGAGAAACAGAGAGGTAGAGAGGAGAGAGAGAGAGATTATTTAGGTTATGCAGTGTCCCCCCGTGTCCGCAGGGGATACTTCCAGGACCCCCAGTGGATGCCTGAAGCCTCACACAGTCCTGCATATATTTCCCGCTACACACAGAGCTGCGGTCAAGTTCTGACTTGTAACTTAGGCACAGGAACACATGAACAACAATGACGAATAATAAATAGAACAACTATGACAACCTACTGTCAAAAGTTCCGTGAAGTTGTCTCTGTCTCAAAAATCTTATTGTACAAAGTTAATGCCTTTCCATCGTAACTAAGCACTGACCACGCGCTGCGGCTGTCGCTTTTGCAGTTTGAGATGTGACAGCAAACCGAGCAGGCGTTTCTTTTTCCTGCTTCACGACATCACAGAAGACTGGTTCTTACCGTGGATCTCAGCAACCTTGGCACACACCTTTTTTTCTTTCCTGTTTAAGTCCAGAACTTTCGCCGTTTCCCTCAAAGGAGGCACTGTGCGTCCTCTCTCTGGCGTGTCGGAATTGCCAGCTTCACTCCTCTTGCTTTGCGGTTGTTATTAAGTAGAATAAGGGTCACTTGAGCACGAGCCCTGCGACACCCCAGTCGGCCTGATAACCCAGACAGCCACCAACTGACTCACGGGCGGGCGGGCGGGACATGGGGAACAAGCGTGATTCACGTCCCTCCCGGCGGGACGACATGGTATCGCGAGATTCCATCAGCTGCTCGGAGCGGCGCGCAGTTTAGAACTTATAAACTCTTCATCTCTGGAATTTTCCATGTAAGAGTTTCGGACCTTGGTGGACCACAGGTATCTGAAACTTCGAAAAGCAAAATGGAGGCGGGGGGCGCGGGGTGGGGGGGAACTAGCATAACTAGTAAAAATAATTTAGGATAGCATTTCATTTAATTCACTGAAAGACGAGCATAGAATTATTTCACTGTTATTCCACAGATATTTATTAAGTATTTATTATGGGCTGGGTATTGGGCTGGATACAAGTGAGACACAAGAGTCCCACTTGTGAATATACAGAGCTCACAGTGGCTCTATAAAAAGAAAATTTATGACAATTTATTATTTGAAAAATATGGCAAATGTTACAGATTGAATCTTAATAGAAAATGTTCCTCTTAGACCCATAAAACAGCAACCTCCCTTCCCTCTGACATATATGTAGTCCAGCTTGAAAGGTTGCATTGCCAAAATGAATCAAAAAATAAGACTTGGTGTTTACCATTATTTTGTGTTTATTTACAATTCGTTATTTTTTTACTAAAGGACTTGGGCTACTGATAAGATCCAGTGTTCTCCCAGTCCAGATGGAAATGGTTAAATCTAGAAGATCCCAGGTATGTTCAGGAAATGCTCTAGCACCAGAGCCCCGTATGACTTTAGTAACATGTTTAGCCATCAGTCAAATATTGGACAATGTATCCAAATTTATCAAAAGTTTACCTTAAGGCTACAGCTCTAATACTCTTCTCAGCCCCACTGAAGAAAAAGTTTAAAAAACTTTCATATCACTTTTTATCATTTCCCACTTTCCAAATATTGATAGATGATCATATATTTCTATTAAACACTTATTTAGAATATTTAAAGCAGTGATTCTCAACCTAGGCTGCATCAGAAGTCACCGGTGGTCCCACCTCCCAGAGATGCTGCTGACTGGGTGGGATAAGGCCTGGGCAGTGGGTGTGCTTTTTATGCAGCCAAAGTCGAGAACCATTTAGAAAGCATGGAATTTATCATTTCACCTCCTCCTCAGGAAAATTGAACACCTCAGATTAAAACCAAACTCCCTTTTTTATTTTTTCCCCTAGAATTTCGTAAGTTCTCTAATTTGTGCACTAAGGGTTACACAGCATACATTTTATTTCAGCCAAAATTGGTCCTGTGATCATGCTTAATCAGATTTTAAGCATTATTATATGCACTTTATCTTCATTCATTTTAGCTATCTGATTTGTAGGGTTCCCAGAATCGGATCAAAAGACCTGATACTTTAGGCAAATCCTATTTTCCTCTAACCTACTCCAGAAATTTTTAAAATTCTTAATTGAATTCTTTGTTAAAACCTATCTGGATATAAATTATCGCTTTAATTTAATTTTTCTAATGACTTCCAACTTTGGATTCAGCTATTTCTACCCAAATATTTCCTGCCAGCAGGAGAGACCTAGTGTACATCATTGGGCCATTCCTAGGGTTTAAACCTAAAAAATTGACTTCACTTATATAATTTTTGAATATTACTATACCAAAAAGTTCTTACAGAGTAGTATTTTCCCATAGAGCTTTAAAAAATCAAAAAGAGAATAAAATCTCCCTCCCCACATCTTGCGGCTCGGAGATACTTCTTAGTTAATTGGCTTGCATCATCTCCACACTGGTTCTGTGGTTCTGAGTTTCTGGAACATTCCACTGTAGGCACACTTCATCAGGAGACAGCATCGTCACACACTCTTCCTGCCTGTACTTGAAACAAGCCGCGACCCCAGGGAATGCTTTCTTCTCCTGCAGGCTCTTAACAATTAAGGATGCCCAATTGTTCCAGCTTTAGCTGATGCTCCACATTACCCCTTCCTGACTGTACTTCTAGCCCAGATATTTTGAAAAAAAATTATGAATTTGACCACTAGGTACGAAGTGATGCAAAAAAACAGCTGATAACTCCCTAGAGAGAAATATGTATCTTCCTTTGTCTAAAAGGAGTTTCCCTTTTTAGTCAGTTAAGGAAATAATTTTCCAATTTTTGACCAAACACTCAAGATGAAATGTATTTTATATCCCAACTGCAGGGATGGCTCAGTTCCTCAAACATATAAACATATGTGTCCTAAGTGAAAAAACAGTTTCATGATACAATCGTAAACTTTGGGTATTAATTTGTTTTGCAGTATTAATGCTACATAACAAACAACCCCAAACCTTAACGGCTTACAGTAACAAGCATTTCTTCCTCAAACCGGGTTGTGTGTGTCAGCTGTGACTCTGCTGGGAATAGTCAGGACCTGCTGGGTCAGGCTCCAGGTTGAGAGCTGGAATTGGGCTTACTTCACTGGTCTCCCCATCTTGCACCAGAGTCTCCTGTGAAATTGTACAGGTGCCCAAGAGCATGTGTGGTGACATGTGATCCCCTTAAAGCCTCTGCTGAGAACTGCGTGTTGCCACTTCTGTCCGTGTTCTACTGGTCACAGTAAATTGTACAGACAAGCCCAAAGCCAAAGGCCAAATTATTGCAAGAGTGGGAAGGAAAAGAGAAATTCTGAGAGAATAATAATCTCTACCACAATTTACTGCCTGGGCTTCATATTGTTTTCTATTGTAATATTCTCTTTCATTAAAAGAAAAATTTATATTCACAGCCCTCGAGCTGATTTATACTCACAGCCTGTAAATGGGTCGTGGCCCACACTTTACAAATCAATGGACTCCAGCATCTCTGAAATATGGTAATCCTTCAAAGCCAAATAATGAATATATGTGGTCACAAAATACCTGTCTGGCAAGTTCTAGACCTGGATCCACCAAAAAATTACTTATGAAGCTGTGAATGAATTATTTTACATTTAAAGACTTCAGATTGCTTTTTTTTTAACATCTTTATTGGAATATAATTGCTTTACAATGGTGTGTTAGTTTCTGCTTTATAACAAAGTGATTTAAAACAAATGACATCTATATTGTTCAGATGAATGTGATCTCAATTTTTCAAGTGTTGAAATAGTGTTTATTATTCATATTATGACTTAGCAAATATACAATGCTTTTGTCTAAGGAAGTGCGGCAATATTTATTTCAAGAATTAAGACTTCTTTAAATGATGGAAGAAATTAAGACTCACAAGATCGCTGTGTTGGGGTTTACAGAATGAGACTCAGTAAAGAGAAACTTTATTGGTGTTATTGGTTTTCAATTAGTTACATCATCTGAAGCTCATGTTTAATGTACAACTTCTTGACAACCCATCTCTTTGTTAAATACCAATCAGAACTACAGATTTCCTCCCTTCCGATTTCCTAAATTTAATATATAACATTTATTACTGTTACGATTAGCAGGCACACTTAGAATTGTAATACATTTCCAGTTTCATTAAATTTTTGAAGTGACAGGATAAAGTTTTTAACAACTATATTTAAGTAGAAAAAAATTCACCCTTTGGAAGTGCAAAGTTTAATGATTTTTTTTTCAAATATTGTGAGACATTTATTTTTTTTCTTTTATTTGCTTCAGGCAACTTAGAATTTCACTAGACTTTTTTTGGTGGGGTGGGATTACTTTTATTTTTAATCTATTTTTTTACTTTTATGAAATTGTAAAATATTTCCTATTGAAGTATAATTGATTTACAGTGTTTCAAGTGTACAGCAAAGGGTTCAGTTATTAGTGACTTTTATTAAACGCCCACAGTTGGACCATCACTACCCTAATTCAAAATTTAGAATTTGTCCATCACTACAGGAAGTTCCTTCATGCCGGTTTTCAGTCATTTCCTGTTTCTGCCCCCAGTCCCAAACAACCTTGGATCTGCCCTCTGTCTCTATAGATTTGCCTTTTCTAAAACCTCTTATGAATGGAACCATACAATATGTTGTCTTTTTGTGGCTTTTTTCACTTAGCATAATATTTTGGATAATTATCTGTATTGTCGCATGTACCGATAGTTTGTCTTTATGGCTGAGTAGTATTCCATTATGCAGAAATACCACAGTTTGCTTTCATGCACAAGTGGATGGACAAGTGGATTTTTCTCAGTCTTTGTCGCTTATGAAAAATGCTGGTATGAACTTTTGCATACTAGCCTTTGTGTGGACAGAAATGAAATTTCTGGATTATATGGAAAATAATAAAAACTGCCAAACTGTTTTCCAAGGTTCCTATATCATTATTGTTTCCCATCAGCAGTGTAGGCGGGCTCCAAGTTCTCCACATCAGGGTCAACACTTGTTATTGTCCTATATTGGATTGTAGATATACTAGTGGGTATTTAATGGTATGGAATTTTGGGTTTAATCTGCATTTCACTAATGACAACGATGGTGACCATCTTTTCATTTTCTTATTAGCTGTTCATCCATAATTCTTATTAGTTTTTCATATCTTCTTTGGTGAGATGTCTATTCAAATTTATTGCTGATTTTTTAATTGGGTTGTTTGTCTTTTTAGTTTTTTAATTGGGTTGTTTGTCTTCTTATTAATGAGTTGCAAGAACTTTTTATATGTCTGGATACAAGTTCTTTACAGGAAATATTTGCAACTATTTTCTTGTCAGTGGCTTGTCTTTATGTTTTGTTAATGGTGTCTTTGAAGAAAAAAGCTTTAAATATTCATGAAATTCAATGTATTATTTGTAATGTGTTGTGCGTTTAGTGTCATGTATAAATATATATATCTAACCCAAGATTACAAAGATTTTCTCTAAAGTTTTTCTCTAGAAGTTTTATAGCTTTGGCACTTAAATATAGAATAATGATATATTTTAATAAATTTTTAATTTATGCTTTGAGGGGACTAAGTTAATATTTCTGCATATGGAATATCCAATTTTTCAGTAGCATTTATTGAAGAGTATTTTTCTTCCATTGAATTAAATCTGACACCTTTTAAAAGTCAATTGACCATAAAATTAAGTTTATTTCTGAACTCTCTAATCTATTACATTTATATGTATTATATGTATATATCATATATGTAAATATATATCTAAATTTGTAAACATATATGTATATATATGTAAATATATATATATTTACAACCAATACCACTCTGTCTTGATTACTATAGCAATATAGTATGTTTAGAAATTAGGTAGTGTTAGTCTTCCAACTTTGTTCTTCTTTTCAAAATTATTTTGACTCTTCTAGGTCCTTTGCATCTCCTTATAAATTTTAGGATCAGCTTGTGAATTTATACATAATTCTGCATGAGATTTTGTGTCAAGTCTACACATAAATTTCGGGAGAAGTGTCATCTAAATATGGAGTTTTCCAATACCTGAGCTTGTTATGTCTTTCCAGTTATACAGATTTTTAATTTGTCTCGGTAATATTTTGTAATTTTCAGTGTACAGCTCTTGCACTATTTAAGTTAAAATGTATTCCTATTTAATGTATTCATAAGTTATTGTGAATGAAATTGTATTTCCAATTTTGTTTTCTGATGTTTTGATGCTAACTTGCAGGTTTCACCACTGAAACCATGAGAGCCCTGGCTTTTCTTAGTGGGAAGACTTTAATTATCAATTCAATTTTTTCTTTATTAGGTATAGGTTGAATGAGATTTTCTATTACTTTTTGCATCACTTTGGGTAACTTATGTATTCCTATGTATTTTTTCATTTCATCTATGTTGTCTAATGTATTGGCATATGTCACTCATAATGTTTCCTTATAATCCTTTCTCACAGAAATAGGTCTTCAGGGGTGGCTTCTAATTCCCTCAGCTATTCTACATTTAGGAAAAGTCACTAGAGATCATGTTTTATACTGGAATGTCATTACTTTTCTCAAACTTGATGGCCTTTGTTCTGGCCAACATTTAAAAATGTCGTTTTGGCAAATAAATGAGTTTTTTCTTTGAATGGGGAACAATTGGCTTAAAGGCAACATAGTTAAAACTTGGAGTGAACCAGTAGAGTTGAAAAAACTATGGAGGAAAAATAGATAGTCCAACATTTACTTTTCCAGAAGGTACATCTGCTAACATTGTTGTGACACAGACATTCACTCTATTTGTATATTCAGATATAAAGATCAAGTGTAAGTTGTTTCCATAAATTCAAAGGCATGGAAGGAAATAAAACTGTCCAAGGAGAGGACAAAAATAACAATGTCCCAGCAAAGAATGTCAGGGACAGCTTAACTTAACAGGTGATCAGAAGAAGCATAGTTAGAGAAGGACGCCAAAAAGGAGCTAGAGGGCTAGAAAACGAATTGAGTTGAGGGCTCAGTTTCAGAAACCATGTCACAATTTTCAGGAGGGGCTCCTCAATATGGTAAAAAGTTCCATATGCGTCTGGCAGAATCAGAACTGATAGAAGCCCAATGGAGACCTTGGATAAAGCAGTGAAAGGAACCAGGGGTTGTGGTTAAGAAATAAAGCAATGTGAACAGTGGCACAGTGAATATATGATTTCAAGAAACATCGAAACAAGTTGGAAAAAGAAATGGAAGTATGGCTTAAAGGAGAAACACTAACAAGAGGAAGGCTCCACTTAAAAACTTACTTGTTGTTTCAAAATGGGAAATTTGTTTGCTCACCGAGGAAGAAGCCAATGACGAGAGGGAAGGAACGTGTCCAAGAAATAAGAGATAGTCAAGAGAAAAAAGGCCCTGGAAGATTTTGGAAGGAGAATCGTGCTTTGAGTGTCAACTGTTGGCTCACCACACTGCATCCCCTTCTCTGTCCCAGATGGAGAAACAAAGGTTCAAAGAGATGAAGCAAGTGGTCCAACAGAAGGCAACTAGTCATTAAGTCTGGAGTTCAGACAGAAGTCTGGATGACTCCATGCCCAAGCTCTTGCGTGACCAAGTCACAGAGGGATTTCCAGTAAAAAGGAAGAGGGCCATGGCTTGATTTTGAGAAGTGGAAGGTAAATAGTGAAGTGAGAACAGAGACAGGTATAAAATGTAAAGTGAAAGGATGAGGATGGAGAAACCATTCACCTCTGATGACCTCTGTTTTCTTGCTCACGTTGAAGGCAAAATAATACAGAAAGTGTGTTGGGATGTGTGGAAGTGTGATGAGATTGGGAACTTTAGCAAATTATGTGAGCTTGGAACAGCCTTGGGGACCATTCAATTTACCAGCCGTTCTGGAGGAAAAGCCTATAACAACATAGCTTACTATTTCATTGGTTTTAATTGTACCTCAAGTGAAAAAATGTCCCCCAAATAAGGACGGCTTCTAGGAATTATGTTCAGCCATGAATTTTAAAAGGTTTTCACACCTGTTAATGAAAAAACATTATATGATATATATGGCAGACCTCTCTCACAAGCCTTATACTGAGGGATCTTAATAACCTACAGTATAGAATTTTCAAGTACAGGGAAGAAACATTCACTTCTGAAAGTTTTATGAACATTATGCGGGACATAGTTTAAGTCATAGACATTGCACTTGACTCTAACGTTCACCTTTCCAGAAAAAAATATTGCTGGAAGTCTATTTCAAGTATTATTCATTGAATATGTGTTAAAACAGTCAAGGTAGCAAGTCTGTCTCCAGCTGGTTTCCAGTTTTGGTTCAAAGAAGCCTCCGTGAATATTTTGAATCCCAGGGGACCATTTACTAAACACCAGATCAGATGGAGGGAAAGTAAGCTGACTTGATATTTAATGAAGGTATCAAAACATAGCATCTTTGCTCTGCGTGGAGGAGTGGATGTGAGCAGACGTTACTGATCCAGAATCCGGGTGTAGCGCCCACTCCCCGCGTTCCCACAGTGGGGGGAAGCAGGCCCATCTCAGGTTTCTACGGGGGACCCTCGCCTGGGGGACAAGGAAGCAGTGGCTCTGCTCTGCACAGCCCGGTTCAAGTGCATCTGGAACCTTTTTGGCAGTTCTGATCTCCACTGGGTAAAAAGGATATGGGAAAAGCTGTGAAATATTCCAGCAGAATTTTTAATATGACATAGAAATGAGAATGTTAGAGCCATAAGATGATAGTATGGAAATCAGTACCATGTCAGTAGGGAAACAAATTCTAAAAATATTCTCAGGCCCCAGTGCCCTCAAATGGAAAGCAAATGGTGCAGGAAAAAGTGAAGCCCCCCAAAACAGCTGGCCTTGGACGTGCACCCCTTTTAGCCCGGAGCAGTAGCAGATGGAGGGCTCTGCCTGTCGTTGCTGGTATTGTTTTTACTGTCCTCATGCGTTAATAATTAAATGCTGGCAGCACGCTTGGAGCTGCTCTGAATTTAGAAAACAGAGCTGCTTGGATCCCTTGGGCTTATCACCTAAATAAGACAAAGACCTTTAAAAACATCAAGGGAGAGGAGATACATGTTATAAATCAAAGGTTATTGCTCTCAGGAAACAATGGGGAAGACGGAGGAAGGGTACTTCGGTGGATTCAGAGGCATATTGGACACGGAGGTGGACCCATCACGACCGAGCACACTGGGGGCGGCCGAGGAGGAGGTGGTGGTTAGCCCCCCCACCCGCCCCCGGGCCGGGGAGACCCCTCTGAGTGTGAAGTCCACATACGAGCAGAAGAATGATTTTATCTACGTGACTAAGTTGCCATTGGATGTTACGCCAGGAGATGGGTGGGCCGTGATAGGGTAATTCCTTAATCTGACCATCAAACGATGTCTCACAGGGCCGTGAATCGCCCTTGTTTCCTAATTCTACATGGACCAGTAGAACAAGTAAGGGGTTAGTTCATTCGAACCTGACCCTGGACAGCTCAGAACCAGACTTCATCTCAGACTGAGCAGCTCGTCTCAGTTAAGCCACTTTTCTTTTCAGGACTTTACTTTTTTCATCTGCAAATAAGGTGCTGTTACTTCAAAAGAGTAAACCTTTACTGAGCACATGTGTTAGACAACTGTTCTCACCGAGTGTTATCTTTTCTTTCCAAATACCCTATGAGGGAGGAATATTATGCTCCCCGTGTTCAGGTAAGATAGACGGGGGCCAAGGAAATGACAAGTTTTGTAGGCCAGTAGAGTCTAGACTTTTTTTAAGAGGCAATAAAGAGTCATTGAAAGCTGTTGATCAGAGAATTTTTTTAGGTAAGAGAACGCAGCATTAGTGTGCTGGATGTATTCAAAAAGAAATACGACAGCAGGAAGATCAGGTAGGAGATTATTATAATAGTCCAGGCACCAGATAATAGTAAGAGAGATACATACCACTTGATAGCTGTGAGGATGTAATAATTAATAATAGTGATGATAATAATAATAGTGAAGATGTGGGGAAGTTGGAACTCTTGTACATTTCTTGTGAGAATGCAAAATGTTGCAGCTGCTATAAAAACACTTTGTCTGTTCTTCAAAGAGCTAAACTTAGAATGTCACATGACCCAGCAAGTCCACCCTTATTACGCCCAAAGGAAGTGAATGCAGGGCCTTCAACAGATACCTGTACACGTTGCAGCACTATTCACAACAGCCAAAAGATGAAACGACCCAAATGTCCATCAACAGATAAATGGATGAACAAAATGTGGAATACACATACAGTGGAATACTCCAGCCATAAAAAAGAGTGAAACTCTGAAACATGCTACAATGGATAAAGCGCGAAAACATTATGCTGAGAAAAATAAGTCAGACAACCAAAGACAAATGTTATATTATTTCATTTATATGAGGTACCTGGAATAGGAAAATTCTTAAGAACAGAAGGTAGATTATAGATTACCAGGGGCTGAGAAGAGAGGGGAGTGGGGGAGTTATTATTGCTTAATGGTTAGAGAGTTTCTGTTCGAGATGGTGAAAAAGTGTGGAACTAAATCGTTGTACAACTAAAGCGTTGCACAACATCACGAATGTGATTAATGCCACTTAATTGAAACTGGAAAGTGGTTAAAGTGGGAAATTTTATGTACTAGATATTTGACCACAATTTTGAAAGCTAGCGGTGTAATATACCAGAAAACATTGAGCGGTACACTTTCAATGGGTGACTTGTACGGCATGTGAATTATATCTCAGGAAAGTTGCTGACCACAGAGACGGGGAGATGCAGGTACAAAATGCTTTTCCGCACTGAGAATTGATGACTAAGAGAACTTAGAGAATAAGAGGAATTTACAGATGTTTCCACTGCACGATTCCAGGAATAGAACAGTTAAGAGGAGACACTGGTACGTCTGGGGAAATGAGGGGGACCGTTTTGGACCCACTGCCTTAAGCAGGAGGCAAAGATGGGGGGCGGGGGGATGACGGTGAAAACGAGAGCGAGGGGGAGATGGGGGCGGGCTGAGGGCACACGCAGAGAGGTCCCAGCTGCAGCGACGGGAGGAGATTGTGGACAGAAGGGCACAGGTAGGAGGCTCCAATGAACCATATTGACTGGAAAATGGGAGGAGAAAGAGGACTCAGAGAAACAAGTGATGTTCAGAGACACACAGAGAGAGAACGAGGAATACATCAAAGAGAAAATGGTTAACTATGCCAACTGTGGTGATGAGTGAAGGGTCTGAGAACCCGAAAGGCCCGTTCAGCGTAACAAAGGGGAGACGTTTGATGACATTCGTAGAAATGATTTCAGTTGTGTTGTAGAGCAGAAGCCGAGTTAAAAAAACAAACAAACAAACAAGAACACAGTGAACTAAGTTAGGTAAATAAGGGTCAATTTCTTTGAAAATTTTGGACGTGCATGAATAAGTGGGATGTGACTGTACTGGGGGGAAAAGTTATGCAAAAAGTAACTTTCTTTTTTATGTCCTTCTTTTGTTTGATTTTAAGAGGGAAGTTTTGTCCGTTTGATTTAGAATTTGGAAAACCTTGACCCACTTAGAGTGATAATGATTTGAAAGGAAGAAATGATGAATTGATTTTGTGGCAGGGCAGGAGGGTTACTGAAAGGACCATTTTCTGAAAGAAATAGGAAAAACTGGGATCAGTTCGCAAAGGGGAATCAGGCCTGGCAGAGAGAATCGGTGCTTCCTGTCCAGGCGGGGCCAGAGGATGCAGAAGTGCTGGTCCCGGGGGATGGGGACGTGGGCTGGACGTGCAGTAGTATGTGTGCGGCCCTGGACATGCCCGTGGGGGGTCACAGACACCCCTGAGCAGGCCCACTGCAGCCACATCAGGTCGGGTCAGGGTCCCCAGCGCAAGGTGCTGTGTTCTCACGGCCCAGCCTGCGGTCAAAGAAGGAGACCATTAGCCCACCTAGAATAGAGCCAGGGACAACTGTGACAACGCTTCACCCTTTAACACTCCACGTATCCAGGCTTATAGTGCCCACCGTCATCCGGCAGGAAGGCTGCGCCACGGCCGAGTCGGTTCCTGAGATTATAACCCTTCTGTTGATGCTGCTGCTGCGGGTGGGGCCCTGTCACCCGCCCACAGGACTAACCATGCTCCACGTTGGTGTCGGGAAACCCTTCTGATGCAGAGAGACCATTACTCAAGCCGTTCCCTCCTCTCCTCTATTTTTATACACATATTTTGTTCTGTTTTGTTGGGTTTGCTCTGAAAAATCCCCTTGTCTCCCCAGTAGTACCAAACGTGTTTTGAAAAGCAGAACTCTTGTCTTTTCCTTAGTACGTGCCAAGCATCATGAGAAAGACTTGTGCAAGCTTGGATTTGTAAGATGACACAGGTGTTCCGACCTCTACAGTGCCTGGCAGGGAGCCGGTCACACCATGCGTCTCGGTAAGCGTCCTCGTGCTGGGAACGAACTGCCCCGTCCCCACTGTCTTCAGGAGGGTCAGAGTCTCCTTTAATACTTTTAAAAAGGGCTTTGGTCTATGATGCTCTGAGAACCTCTCAACTCTATGGCTCCCCAGTTGCCCTGCCAGAGCCCACTGAAGACCCATTGCTAACGGACACGGGAGAAGAAGGAGAATCCAGACAGGAAGGGAAAGAAACAAAAAATGAGAAAGGAAGGGAGGATGGGGGGGGAAGGGAGGATGGGGAAGGGAGGATGGGGAAGGGAGGAAGGGAGGATGGGGAAGGAAGGGAGGATGGGGAAGGAAGGAAGGAAGGCAGGAAGGATGGGGAAGGAAGGAAGGGAGGAAGGAAGGATGGGGAGGAAGGAAGGGAGGAAGGAAGGGAGGAAGGAAGGAGGGAGAGAGAACGAAAGAAGGAAATGAGGGAGGGAGGGAGGGAGGAAAGAAAGAAAGTGAGAGAAAGGGACAGAGAAAGAAAACAGAGGGGAAGAGAGAGAAAGAAAGAGGGAAAGAAAATGAAAAGCAAAAGCATTGGGTGAAATACCAGCGATCTGCTGGGTGACCTCAAGCCCCCTCAAGAAACATCAATTCCTCGGGGAACCGAGACCAAAGCGCAAGGGTGGGTCCATCACACCCACCAACCTGTAGCCCACATGCAAGCCTCACACACAGATGGAAAAATGATCTGCTGTCCACAAAGCAGTGAGCTGCACTCGCCAGTACAGGCTCGTTCCCAAGCTGATGTTTTTCTCTGGTCTTCCTGCCAAGAAAGCGAGGAAGCTCAGACAAGCCTCTCTGGCCGAGCCAGCTGAGCTCAGCTAGCGGGCAGCGGCCAAGGACACACGGGGCTCGCCCTGCTGCTCAGCTGGGAGGGGTGGACAGGTCGAGAGCCGAGTCCCTGGCTTCCAACTGCACCGGCAGAGGGGTCGACTGTGTGTACCAGCCTGCAGTCTCCCTGCCTGGGCCCCAGCTGCTCTCGGGTCTCGGGATCCGGGGTCACACTGGCCGAGCCCAGCCCTGACCTCATGCTCAGTGTTGGGTCTGACCATGGCTCCACATCTGACCTCCCAAGGGCCCCATATTTATCTCCATCCACCCAGGACAGGACTCTCAAGTGTAGGATTCGTCTGGTAGCCTGAATTGGGTGTCTGTTTAAGTCCCGCAAATGGTAAAGGAAGAACACAGAGAAATCTGGACATTTTCCCGAAAAACTTTTAAATGGAAAAGAAGAACATTCTTTTCCTCACCATCTTCCAGGAAACCATCCACCTTTGCTGCTGTTGGAAAGGCATCGTTCCCTGTGTATTTATAAAGGCTCCAGGCACCTGTGCATGACCCGTGATGGGGCAGAGCCTGGCAGGTCTGCATCTCGGCTACTTCGGCTTCCTGGAACCTGTCTAGAAGTAAATCAAGCGGCACTCGAGTCTGGAAGGGCAGAGAGTGCCTTATATTTCCCTCTGTATCGGTTTCTCAGGGCTGCCACAACAAATCACCACAAACTTGGTGGCTTAAAACAACAGAAATGTGTTTTCTCACAGCTCTGGAGGCCAAGTACTAAATCAAGATGTCGGCAGGGCCGGCTCCCTCTGGAGGCTCCAGGGAGGATCCTTCCTTCTCCAGCTCCTGGTGGCTCCGGGCGTTCTTGGCTTGTAGACACGTCACCCCGGTCTCTGCCCCGTCATCACACGGCCTCCTCCCCTGTATCTCTGTTTCTTTTCCTTCTCTGTCTTCTAGGACATTTGTCATTGGTTTTAGGGCCCACCCTAATCCAGGACGATCTCATCTTGAGACCTTGACCTTAGTTACATCTGCAAAGAACTTATTCCAAATAGAGCCACATTCTGATGTTCTGGGCAGACATATTTTTTGTAGGAAGAGCTCCAATCAAACTCCTATCCATGTGACTGTGGATAAGTGATGAGGTCACAAAGACATAGAGGATTTTTAATTTAAAATTTTAATTATTTGAAATAAATGTTTCAAACGTCAAAAAAAACATTATAGCAGGCACTTATATACTCACAATCCAGATTAAAGGAATGTTAGCTTTTTCCCTGTTTGTTTATTATATTTTATGGTTTTTTTGCGTGACATGTTATAGATACAACTGTCCACCTCATCCTCTGTATATCCCCCCAAGTGTAAATCATTATTCCTGAAGCATGTTTGCGTGCATTGCAATTAACTCTTATTAATCATTACTTATTATTTTAGTTTTTATATATATATATATATATATATATATGTATATGATGATACAAGTAAATCTAGCTTACTTATTTTAATTGCTGTCTCAGAGACTTAGAATTGGAATTGAGTTTCCGAACCTTAGAATCTTAGGTACTAATCTTGCCCTAGTCAACGCACAGCATGGTGAAAACTGAACAAGATGACTGTGTGAATGGTACACACACACTACATAGTCTACAGGGATTATAAGGTAGGCTATTTCTTACCTTCTAAAATCTCCACCCCCTCGATTGCTGGGCTACAGTTTAGTGCACCTGTTGTTGTCGTTTCAGAATCATTTAGGTTGTGTTTCAATAAGTCATCATCATACCTTCTTTGCTAACAGATGATACTGATACACAAACGGGCCTTTATTGAAAACTTTTACATAGATGTGACAGGTCATATGTTAGCTTAGATGCTTCAGAAACTTAGGTAATCTGTGCCACCATCATATCCAACTGCCAAAAAATAAAAATAAAAGCTCCTAATTTCTGAGTTGTTTTTGCTGGATGAGAGATGGTGGCCCAGAATGATGGCTTTTGTCATGCTGCAGCCAACTCTAAATGCCATGTCAGCAATGCTGCTTCATCCGATCTCACAATACAACAGAACTGAGGAAAAGCAGTTAAGCCCTTAAAAATAGCTTCATTGTTCAGGACTTGGAGTTTGTAGAGCCCAGGTATTCCAGTTTCCACCTGACACTAAGTTCCTTTAAGCCAGAAATACTTGGTGTATTTCATCATGATCTTTAAGACACTTAATGCTGCCCTGAACCGCTGGTTGACAAAGAATAAAAATGCAATGCTGCTGCACCACTATTTATTATAAAGAAACTTGTCTTTTTTAGGTCACAAAATATAAATGTTTAAACCCTAATAAGACTGAATAGGGGTGCGATAACAAGAACCAAGAAGAGAACGGAATCAGGAGGGTGGGAAGAGAGTGGAGGAGACAGAATTGCACTAGGAATGTGAGGTTACAAGGAAATCACTGCAGTTGAGCCCCCAAATTACTTTTGAACTTTCTGGCAGCAAAAGTAAAGAAGGAGGTTCAAGGCACATCATAGTTTGAGTTATGTAACTAATGATAGTCTACGAGTTCTTGAAAAGATAAACTTTTCTTGGAACAATAAGTGCTCCATAAATATCACTAGGCTAAATAAGAAGCAATCTATCGCGTAGGTTAGGGTAAGGTCTGGTTTCAGCAACAAATTCTTCATGTTCATTTCTTTCCCTGACCTTGAATCGAGGCATCTATTCTTGAACTATAAAACTTTCCGTGGACATCCAAGGGAATAAACTCCAGGTCTTGACTTTCTGATACTCTGATGTGATACAGAGATAGAGATTTGGGCTCTAAAAGAAGGAATAGTTAACACTGCTCATACTTTCCCCTTTGAAGTTCCACTTTCTTAGCTGGATTTTTGGCAAATCATAAAAAGCTGAAAAGCGACTGGAGTGTGAGTGTTTTTGTGTTATTCATCAAAAGAACAGCCAAAGCTTGAGATGCCAACAGTGTAGATGACAAACTGATGTAAATCAAGGAAAATTCGCTTGTATTCTAACCACGTTTTACAGATTTGTGCAGGAAAAGCTGGACAGGCAGAATCCGTTCTTCCTCAAAACAACAATTCCAGATCTGCACAACTGCATCAAGAGGCCACCTCCCAGAAACCCCCAAATGTGTGCAGAGGTGTGTCAGGAGCACAAGGTCAGCCGGCCGTCAGGGAGTTGCAGGCTGTTCTTTCTACTGACATCAACTTTGGCTTTTGGAAAGAGCTGCTCGAAGACAGTTCCACTGGGATGATGAAGCTACACATTCCATGGTCCCCACATAATGAGATGAGTGAGTTTGTTGCATGTGTTGTTTAGTGTTACCCACTCAGTAATCCTGAGGAGTCTCTCCCAATATCACGATTTTGGTTTGAGCAGTAATTTGTTTCTAACTGTCCCTGATGACAGGAACTGGTAAATATGTTCAATTATTCTTCACCATTGGGCCTGAAATGTGATGCTACAGTCAAGCCATCAGCAAGAGGGGAGTATTATGTTTTTGTTTTTATTAATTTTGAACTGTCTTTATTCATTTGTTCAGCAAAGATTTATGACATGTCTAGGATGTGGCAAAGACTGTGCTCAGCCCTGAGGATAAGAGATGGAAAAGATAGAGTGCCTGCTTTTAGGAAGGTTTCAGATGATTGAAATACAGTGTCAAAACTGCTAAGAGGGAATTCCCTGATGGTCCGTGGTTAACACTCCGTGCTTCCACGGCAGGGGGCATGGGTTCCATTCCTGGTTGGGGAACTAAGATCCCACAAGCTGTGAGGCATGGCCCAAAAAAATAAATTTATTTATTTAAGTAAAAAAAAAACTGCTAAGAACTAGGTGATGCGCCAGCCTGAGGAAACCTTAATCAGAGTAGGGCTGGTTGGTTAGGAAATGCTTCCCTAGCCTTGAAAAAGAGAGAGCAGACTCTAAGCAAAAGCAAGGTGACAGATAAGAGAGGACATGGCTAATTAGGAGAACTGCAAGCCGTCTCCATTCGAATTCACAACAGAGAGGCGACCTTATCTGTGTTTGGGGGCTAGAGGACACACTATTTCCATGACCTCCAAAAATCCAGGGACAGTATCTAGTTTTAGCTTGTCCCAGGTGAACGACAGAAAAAACTCTCTGAAACCTAGACCTCAAATAATTTTCACAAAGTTTCAAGAATCATACACTGACAATTAAAAAGAAAATCACAAAACAAATTAGGAAAAAAATCCAGTGTGAGTGAGACTCAGCAAAAGCAACCTAAAATTGAATACAACTAACCTAGACTGCCAAAGTTAAATTATGAGATATAAATGCCAAGTTTGCCTAAGGATCTACAAGAGGGACAAGAAAAACTGATCAAGGTGTTAGATAATTAGTCTTTGTCATTTAAAGTCTAGGACTTTAGACTTTCAGTGGAATTATTTTTTAATGTACAGATTATCTTCTTTAAGAATTATTAATGGCTTGTTTTGTACCAACATATATCATATAATTTGATGTTGGTCATTATTTTCTCTCAGGATATTAAGGTTAGCATCTCATCCTCTGATTCACATTGTTGCTTTTGGGACACCTGCTGTTAGTCTAATGGTCATCCATCTGTAGGTCATTTGTTTTTATTTCTGATGCATTTGCGATGTTCCTTTCTGTCTATGGCTCTATGGCACTTCATTATGGTATCGTGCTTCTTGATTGTGAAGTCCCTCCCTTCCTTCCTTCTGATAATTAAAATGATCAGATTTGAAACAAATACGTATCACAGAAAAAAACGATATCACTATAGAGAGTAAAAAGTCAAATGTATCATATCTGATCAACGCATTAGATAGGGCTGAAGAGACAGGGAATGACAAATAGCTTTGAAAACACTCCCCAGAAAGTAGTACCAAACAATAGAAAGAATAAAAGAGAAACCTAAAGATATGGAAGACAAAGTGAAAAGATGTAATATACACCTCATCAGAGTCCCAGAAGAAATAATAGAGAATAGGAGAAGAAACATTAAAGAGTTATTAGCTGAAACTTTTCCAGGACAGAAACAATAATAACAAACAACATAAAGAAAGGAAAAAGGAAGGAAGGAAGGGAGGGACTTCAAAGTCACATGATCATCTAATTTGACAGAAATGCAAAAGGGCATTTCCCCAAATCAAACACCCTTTCATAATATACATTCAGAAACAGGAATAGAATATCATGTATCCTCAACATAATGAAAAGTACTTATGACAAACCCACAGCTAACATCATACTCGATGGTGAAAGACTAGCAGCTTTCCCCCAGCATCAGGAATAAGACACAGATCCCTGATTTCATTGTGCTAGAAGTTACAGCCAGATAGATTAGGCAAGAAAAATAATGAAAGTTATCCAAACTGAAAAGGAAGATGCAAAACTATCTCTTTTCATGATGTTATGACCCTATGTATAGAAAATCCCAAAGCATCTACACAAAAACTGGAGCTAACAAATGATCCAGCAAATTGCAGAGTACAAGATCTACATGCCAGTATCGGAGTAAAATCAACTAAGTAGGTGAAAGACTTGTGTAGTGAAAACTGTAAAACTGTTTTAATTTCTGAAAGAAAATTTAAAAGACCTAAATAAATGGAAAACATCCCATATTCATGGACTAGAATGCTTAATACTGTTAAGATGGCAGTACTGCCCGAAGGGATCTGCAGATCCAGCGCGATCCCTATCAAAACTCAAGGGGTCTTTTTTGTTACAGAAATGGTTTATCAGTTCATCAGATTCATATGGAACTATAAGGGGTTCCAAACTCCCAACACAATTTTGAAAAAGAGAACAAAGTTGGAGGACTCATCCTTCCCAATTTCAAAACTTGCTACAAGGACACAGTGATCAGAACAATGTAGTGCTGGCATAGGAATAGATATTTAGACCAATGGAGTAGAACTGAAAGTCCAGAAATCAACCATACATCATGGCCTGTGGATTTTTGACAAGGGCGCCAAGATCACTCACTGTGGAAGGAATAGTGGTGCTGAGACAACTGAATATCCACACGCCAAAGAGTGAACTTGACCCCTTGTCTCACATATGTACAAAAGTTAACTCAGAGTCAATCAACAACGTAAATGTAAGCACTGAAACCATAAAAGTCTTAGAAGAAAACAGAGGCAAACGTTCATGACCTGAATTGGCAGTGGATTCTTAGGCATGACACCAAAAGTATGAGGGATAAAAAAGCGATAATTTGGACTTTATTAAAATAGCATTTATTTTTATATTACTGAAATGACTGTGATAAAAATGTCATTGAGAGCCTTAAAATTATAGCCAGAGACATTAGTACAATAAACAACTACTTTCACTTAGAAACAACTAACTGGAGCAGATCCTATCAGTGCCCTTGGACGACCTGGGGCTGTCTGTCAGTGTGTCTGGTGGATTTCCAGCTGCTTCTATCCGCATCTTTGTGTCCGAGGGCATTTAGTTCCTGAGCCATGGAAGGTCGCTCTGGTCCCAGCAAGGCAAGCTGGAAGTGGCAGGGAATGAACACTCCAGGAAACAGCCCTTAAGCTACTTTCAGTAGTTGCTGGTTAATTGCACTGGCTCCATTGCTTCTTGGGTGGGAAAATTCGGAAGCACGTGTTTTACAATGTGTCCCAGAATTTCTCGGTGGGATTAAGCTCCCGTGGGCCCTGTGGTAGTAGATTGGATAAGGTACATTTTATCGGCTGCCTTCCCTTCCCTGTATCACTTCCCCCCTCCTTTTATCCTGACCCCGGACCTCCCCGCCAAACTACACGCGTTCAGATCCTTGTCCCGGGGTCTAATTCTGGAGGAATTTCACCTAAACGGAACCTCAGCAGACACCACATTTTACTATCTAGCCCAAGCTTTCATTCTAAATATTAGCGGCCAGGGAAGAATGAGACTCTCCCACCTGCTCTTGAGCCCACGGCAGGTTTCAGTGTTATACTTGTCGTTCTTGTTAAAACACTGAGGTTTTAGAGATGATGGCAAGTAAAAGACGCCTGTAAGAGGGCTGTGTGCAGAGCTGCAGCAGCCGGACTCTCGGGTGTGAGAGAAGCATTAAGGCCTAGAATTCGGAGGATGAGGAAAGCATGAGTAACAACTGCTTCCCTGTTCCAGCTGCACGGCAGGAAACGCCAGCCCAAGACAGACAAACACGGAAACGTACCAGTTAGAAACAGAGCCGTGGGGAATTGAAGAGGGAGGGCTGAGCTGTATGCCTTTGCCCAAAGGAGTATGGGCTTCGTGCTTTTATGTCATGTCCCATCAAAGCATGTCACATGCCCCCCCAAGCAAAGTAGCAGAAACGTCTCTACTGACGAGCAGAGTCATAGGTGTGTACAGCCCGGCAGCCGTTGACAGAATTCGGTCCCTACCCGGGGCGTGACCTCCCAGACGGGCACTCGGACTGCACCTTCCAGAGACCAAGGCCAACCATAGGTGCCCGGGACAGCAGCCGAGCTGGGACCACACCTGCTCAGGAACCATTCTCAAAGCCTCCCCCAGCTTCCCTCCTGCCAGCCATCCAAAGATGCAGGAGACGGGGCCAAGGGGCATCACAGGACGCTCTGGAAAATTCCAGGAGCTCCGCTCCTGCCCGCTGTGAGGGGCCAGGTTCCTTCCTGGGGCCCGAGCCCTCCCCCTTGGACGGCACCCCTCCCCCTAGGAAGGCCTGGGGAATGAAGAGACTTGTTCTCCTTTGCACAGGAGCCTGGGCAACAAAGAAAGCTCAGTGAAGCAGAGATAGCTGCAGTCTACCCAACGGTAAGGAAGCACGCAAGGCCGGGAGGCAGTCGCACGCTCTCTTCGCCACGCTTACTCCATTCGCTCGCAGTTTCGCAAGAAGCACACTCTTCCTTTGCTGCTCCCTTCCCCGAACAAAATCTGCACGTTTCTTTCCCTTAGAAAACACTGATTGCTTACACACACGTAATCACCAGAGAGAGATAATAAGACGTTTAAACATTGCTTTGGTTTCAGGCTCTGAAAAAAGAAGCCAGAAAGTGTATATAATATTCTTCGTATGAATTCTCAGAGTATAAGAAAGTCCTGAGCCAAAGTACGACTTGGCGACCCCAAACCGCTTGGCTAGTCGGAGGGGGAGAAAGGCTGGGCAGAAGGCAGTTTTCATGGGGTTCACTGGCTTCGGTAGAATAGCTGTCTTCCTGTCGGCAAGGACGTCGTAAAGGAAGCAGAATGCAGAGAGCCTTCACTGCTTTCCTGCGATTCGTTTATTATGTAAGAACTCTCCAGATGGGGCAAGACACAGAGTCTAGACATCGTTTATTGGCCCCCGACTAGTGGAAACAAGTCTGCAGCCTCTAGTCTTTTCTCCTCTTGGACTTTTCTCCCCAGCTGAGCACTTGTTTTACATTGCACGTTCGGAAAATTTAAATGGCTCTGACACTGAGAATTACTCAAAAACTAAAAAGATATTCCCAACTGTGTCAGAGACGGCTGCTGCCTTTTCCTGAGAGTGGAATCCGGGCCCGATGCTCCGTCAGGAAGGCCTGCCATTCCTCTCATTCCTGTGATTTGTTTTCCTGGTCCCCACAGGAGGCTGCTTGCTAGCAGGCAGTACGGGGACCAGTCACAGGTCACGGCACACCCTTTAATGGGTATTTCCCCCATGGCCAGGGCTGCTGGTCTCCAACTTGTTTTACTCCATCCGTCTCACAAAACTTTACCAAATGGTCGCCAAGTGCCAAGTGACATGGTAAACCCATGGTATAATATTGTGTATCATAATTTGTGAATATTATACAGGCTGTATTCCTGAGATAAACCCACCGACCATGGTATATTATTCTTCTAATGTGATTCTGGGTCCTATTTGTTAACATTTTATTTAGGTTTTACATTGACATCCATACAGAACCTGAGTCTCTCATTATTATTATTTTTCTCATTATTTTTAATTAGTGTTGGCTTTGAGGTTGATGTAAAAGGCACTTCCTGGACAGGTGGGCTTGTTGTAGAAGGGCTCCTGCCAGGTGTCTCCAGGTGGTCAGTGATGTTTCCAGCAGGACTCCCCTTGGACCAGGGCCTACCTTCTGCCCAGCTGCGTGTCAGGCAACACCAGGCCTGACGGCCTCGTCACTGGATGGACGTCCCCGTGGGTTCCCTCCTCTCAGGGGTCGCCGGTCAGTCTGTCTTCTTCACTCCTCCTGTCACTTTCTCCTTTGGTTGTGTATTGCTTTATTTCCAGGATGTATAGTTGTATTTATCAGGGAGAAGCAGGAAGAGATGGGGCTACACCGTCCAGTCCAGACTGGAGGTCCCCAGGGACACGCTTGTCCAAACCCATGGGTTTTTCAGTCCTGCTGTTTAGTTAAGTGAATGAATATTAGATGAAATGGCAATAGTCATAATAGTGACGTCATTAGTATCAACCTCACTGACAATGGCTTTAAGTAGGAAAACATACTTTCTCCAACTGTCCATTCCATACATTCACTTATTTATTTATTTTACATCTTTATTGGAGTATAACTGCTTTACAATGGTGTGTTAGTTTCTGCTTTATAACAAAGTGAATCAGCTATACATATACATATGTCCCCATATCCCCTCCCTCTTGCGTCTCCCTCCCACCCTCCCTATCCCACCCCTCTAGGTGGTCACAAAGCACCGAGCTGATCTCCCTGTGCTATGCGGCTGCTTCCCACTAGCTGTCTATTTTACACATGGTAGTGTGTATATGTCCCATACATTTATTTTAAAAGCGGGCCTTGAGTCTGTAAAGCAGCATCAACAACAATAACAACAACAAAACCCAGAGAACAGCCCAGATGCCTCTTGTTTCTAAATGGCAGTGAATCTGGCCTCTTGGTTCTCGCTCAGACCCCTGTATCATTACGGAGAACAAGTCTGGCTATTATCTAAACTAAAATCCTCCATCGCCGATTTCTTCTGCATGCATGGCATATATCCTCTCTGTTTACGTCATATCCCATAATAATTTTGTTAACTGCACATCAGTGGTAAGGGCCACGTTACGTCTTTAAGGGCCTACAAAAATCCATTTAGTTCATGGGTTAACACAGACCAGGTCCTTCGTAACAAGTTCTGCGGTGCAGGCGGCAGTATCAATGCGACACTTTTGTACGGGATAATACTTAAAATAGTTGGGCCACCGGCGGAAATCCGTGCATTTTTTGGTACAGTTTTTCAGCCATGTAGAGGGGCCACAAATGTGTACACTAAAGTAGGCTGCGCACGAGAGCTTCTTCACTTCTTGGGGCTGATCTACTTTCTCAGTCTGGTGAATTTAGTCTGACCCAATCATTTACTATTTTTTGGGTGAATCCTCAGTGGTCCTTATCCCTCCTAGATAGCATCTGGGCACTTGGAGTGGACCTACTGTAGTCTTGCTGTGGCCCGAGTGGCTGGAGAGCAGGGTTGTCCGGATCCATAACATCCTCAAGTGTCTGCTGCAGGTGGGTGATCTTGTCTACCCGCCGGCCCACAGCCGCTGCAGTGTGTCTGATACCAGGACCATCCGGGCATTGTGATGGCTCTCCTGGCTGAAATCCATGGTCCCAGCCACCTGCCCTGAATCCTGAAGGTTTAGCAAACTGTACCCTTGGTCTTAAGCCCGGGATCACTCACTCCTTCACCATTTCCCACCGGGATTGTTTCTTGATCTCTTGCACATCGCACACAGGCAGCGGGAACCACAGGCCTGCCTGTTTCACCCCTATGCTTCTGCCGCTGGTGCCTCAGGCAGGATGCAAACGTGAGCACAGCTCCTCTTGGAGACAAGCAGCCCCCCAGCTATAGCCATTGCTCCTGGAAAGTTCCTAGATCTTTACCCTGTCTGCAGACTTCCCCCTGCCCCACTGGGGTTCTAGTTCAAGGAAGGAAACGGGACCCACGCTGACCCTTTCACTCAAATCCATTCTCTCTTCTTTTTCCCATCAGCTGCTCGACCAGAAGGAGAGGACAGTTCTTTCTCCTGTACCAGGAAGGTCATCTTCAATCTTCTACTCCCTTCTGTCTTCCAGGGAAATTCGTTCTTTGGGATCCTAACGGCACTCTCACTATTGTGCAGAGAGATAGCATGCTCCCTTATCAATGAAAGCACAGATCAGAGCAGATTTCCAAAGTGTCATACCTGCACTGCCGAGATGCACCTACGGACTGGGGCCCTCCGTCCTCTCCACACCCATGCACCAGAGCCCACGATCACCCAGATCCTTTAGCTTATATAACATCAACTGGGACGTGTGAGGTGTGTCTATGCGTTTCAACTTGGAGATTAGTGAGAATTAATAGTGAGATAAAATTAGCAACAGCAGCTTTAATAAGAATACATATCACATGGTCATTTTCCTACCCAAGAATAGCAGAGGCATGTTCAAACATTTATCACTCTTCAGTCCCTGGTTTTCATAAAGTATTTTACTGTCTTCCCTAATTAATTCTACCTTTCAACAAGAAATTTAGGATGGGCTGCTATTGTTACCCCACTCTTACATGTCAGAGACCTGAAGCCGAGGTTAATTAAATGACTTACCCAGATGCCCGTAGGCTATGTTGGCAAGGCTGTTGTCTTAACAGGGCTGCTGGCACAGACACCCCAAGAGGTGGAAATTTAAGAAACCCTATTCCAGCAGGGGGCACCAGCTACATTACAAATTTGGGTCCACCGTAGCTTCCTGCTGGTGGAAACCTTGCAAGATGGTAAACCCAAGAAGAAAATTGACCCCAAGTGTCATGCACATGGCAGCCTCCCCTACATCTCTGACACAGACACAGTTCTTGGGTTTTAAGCAGACTTTGCAAACCAACAGACACGTCCCTAGTGTGTTTTAAAGCATTCAGCATACACACACTACTATACATAAAATAGATAATCAATGGGACCTCCTGTAGAGCACAGGGAACTCTACTCAACATTCTGTAATGACCTATGTGGGAAAAGAATCTGAAAAAGAATAGATACACGTACATGTATAACCGAATCACGTTGCTGTGCACCTGAAACCAACACAACACTGTAAATCAACTGTACTCCAATCTAAAATAAAAAATTGAATTTAAAACAAATGAAAACAAAAGAGTTCAAGATAGGGGATCTTACTTCCAAAGCTCAATCCATTATGATGTCTAGAATCTCACAGTTATACTTCCCCTCCTTTGGGTATTAAGACTTTGGGGGCCTCAGTTTTTAAAAGGCTGTAATAAAGATCTCTAGGAAAGGCAACTCTATTCATAGATATGCTACTGTCACCGCTTAAGGAATTCTCAGGTGAGGAAGAAACAGAAGGAGGAAGAGGGTGTGCATAAGGCTGGGATGGAGGGCGTGCAGGACAGTGACATGGGGACAGCATGAACCAACGCCCTGCCTCACACTCTCACTCAGGGTTGGGTCTCTGGGTGTTTGAGGTCTAAACTCTTGCTTTTGTATATCCCATAGATAATATGGCTTGATGAAAAGCTTTTAGACCCGAGTTCGAATGTTGGGTCCATTGGGAGGCTATAGGAAGTGCTCTATCATATTGGATTTTCCCTCCTTCTATAGAAAGGAAGGCTCATTCTAACAGCCTGGGAAATTCTCCCTTAGTTGATCACAAGTAGGCACACAGATACAAAAGTTTACGCTTTGACAAAAGCGAACAACAGATTAGCACGTCTCCAATTTTAAAGTGAGTGCAGATCACTTGAGAATGTTGTTGAACTGCAGATTCTGGTTTTGTACCTCTGAGGATGGGCATGAGAGTCTGCATTTCTGAACAGCCCCCAGAGTGGCCAATGTTGATGGTCCCTGTGGAGCACGTACTGAGTAGCAAGATGCTACAGAACCTTCCCCCAAAACAAGATCCATTATCCTCGGCTCTCAGAGACATGTGTCAAAAGCATCCCAGAAGTCACCCAGATCTCCCCTCCCTTTTCCCATCAAAAGGCGTTTTCAAAAAGAAGTCTCATAGAAGCAAAATGCTCAAATGATCTAATTCAATCCAAGTGAAATTATGTCCAATGCAAGAGTTACTCCCAGTTCTACGAAATGAGGGAAACACAAAAGTCTCTAGAGACATAAAGTGATTCTGCCTCTTAAACTCTTTTACATTCTTTCCAGTAAGATCAAGATGCAGAAAGTTGAGACCCTACTCCTTTAGAATGATTGTTTTTAATCTAGAAAAGCAATAAAGCAGATGTTCTGCATTTATTTCCTTTTAAAGGTATACTGATAGAAATACGCCCTAAATATTGTATTATACCAAGTTAACTCAATAGCCTATTGGAAAGTTTATGCTGGACTAACTCTTCATATAAAAAGAATTGATATATTGGGCTAGGGCAGGGGAGTGGGGAAAGATGAAAATAAATACTCTAGCTGGGGAAAAATGAAGAAAACATACTTACGGAAAAACACATGCCACATGTTAGACAATGTGTTAAGCTTGGTCCTCCTAATATTCCTGTGAGGTAGATAATATTAGCCCCATTTTACAGAGAAGGAAACCAAGGCTCGAGGAAGTTAAGCAATTGTACGGGTTTGCACAGCTCCTGTGAGCCGTGGAGCTGGCTTGAGCCGAGATCTTCAGATTTTAATTCCTGTGATTTCTCACTTTACCAAAAGTACTTCCTTGGAAACCAACAGTCACAAACCTTCGAGGTGCTTCTGCACGTCACGACCAGACAAGTCATAGGACGTTTGTCATCATTTAGATTATATTTCAAGAATTCTCCTAGTGTTTTCTATGTATCTCCACACATTTCAAACAGAATCTGTCCTTTTTGGTATAGTTTTTGTATCGTTAGATTGAGCGTAAGAATCTGTAGACACATACCTCTACGATGGTTGAATCTGTTACATACACTGATGTGTTTGTGTTGAGCTGGACGCTATGCTGGGTGCTCGTGGCATGAAGGAGTGTTAAACCTGATCGTCATCCTATACGGAGCCAAATGGATTCCCGACAGCTTACAATGTCAGAAGGAAGGGCTAACTTCCTCATAACCCACCCAGAGACACGGGTCCTCTTTCATCATCCAGGTGAGGGTTTATGCTCTGCAGGAGCACTGATTGCTTACCTAGAAGCTGCTGCCTTCCTAGCTCCAAGTCTCCCTGGGACAACAGTCCTCAAAACTTCAGGATCCATGAGTATCACCCTGTTAAGTCTAGATTTCCAGGGCCACCCCCAGAGTTTCTCATTGAGCGGGTCTGGGGAGCGGCCCAAGAATCTGCCTTGCTAACAAACTCCCACGTGATGCCGATGTTCCTGGTCTGGGGACCAGCCTGAGAACCAGCTGTGTGGCCCTGTGGGAGAGACCCGGGGTGGCAGTCCCACGGGCCAAGGTTTCAAGTATGTTTATATACTTTTTCTAGGAAGAGAGTCCACATCTTTAATAAGATTTTCAAAGAGGCCTTCACCCTCAACAGTTAAAAACTAATGCAGTTAGAACAACGTCAAAGCCTTAATCCTAAAGTAAGTAACCCAGGAAGAAACCATCTTAATCCACTACACATGCTATCGTATGTGAAGATTTTTAACACATTTCAATGGAAAACAAGGGAAAAAACAAGAGAAAATTCCCTTTGGCATCATTCTCTATTATTGCTAGAGAAAGAAAGCCGAAAATACCTCACACACACACACACACACACATACTCTATCTTTACGTAAGAACCATACATATGTTTGATAGGAACTGGTTGTTTAATTTTCTATGTGGAAAATAAGGTATATTCTTCTTCTCCAGTTTGATCTTTAACCATCAACCAGTTTCCAACTGTCCTTGCATTCTGTAAAAATAACCTGGAGAATTTTTATAAAAGGCGTATTTTAGAGCAGAATGATGAAGTGTCCTGTCATGATGAAGACTCCATTTCGATATTCTTGAGGCATATTTCAGAATTTGGAATCATTTGTCTATTTGACAAGCTGATGGTCAGATCTGTACAAGGGCTGCAGTGTGTGTGTGTGTGTGTGTGTGTGTGCATGTGCACTGCAGTAATGGCCAAGGCCATTACACGTGACAGTTGGACCCCTTTGTTATGAGGCGTGGAGGAACCAAACCGTAGCACCATCCAACCCTGCGATTTACTCTTTGAAAACTCTCCAGGCGGATCAACCACATGGCGATTCAGTGAGTCATGCAGGAATTGCCTCTGTGAGAAAAATAAGGAAAACGACAAACAACATCACATGTGTGGACTAGCAATGACCACGCTCTGCAAAGAAAGTGTGTCCCATTCTTATAAGGACCATTTCCACCTCAACTAGACCCTAGCTGTCAGTATCTTTTGAACATGTGATGATTTCTCCTTAGCAACAAGCAATACATTTCCTCACCAAGAGCTCCTTGATAAGACCATTTATTATACACATTGGTCTCCTCCTACTTTCCAAATTAGCTCCAATGCCCGTAGGTCGCAGAGTCTGTGTAGACGTGAAACATCTTCTACCAGCCCCTGTGCCCTCTCTGGGCCAACACCTTCCCTGTCCTTTTGTCCCTCCCTGTGATCTCCTTGCTGGGACTGGTTGTAAGCATGGACCTGGAACCCTGGATGTGGACTATGCGTTTGAGCCTTGACTCTGCGTTTGTGCCTGGCCTTGTCTTCAGTTCTTTGCCAAACGCCGTGTCTGGGTCTCCAGCGGGGATCCTGCGGGGCTCCTGGAAGCTGGGCCCCGGTCTCCTCACAGGCCGCCTGCTGGAGAAGCACACGGGGGTGGGAGGGGGACCCTCGCACAGCACCTACTGATTGCGTGGTGGGGATGTCATAGGGAGGAAGGAAGAAAGAGATGCAGGAAAGACGGGCCATGGGTGCAAGGGTGCCACGAAGAAGGGGCGTCTGTGCTCTGGCCCACCTGGGAGTGTTACCAGCAAATGTTTATAGAAAGTCAAGAACTAGGTGGGCCCCAAGGCACCAGATCTGATGTCCGCGTGTTTCCTTTAATCTAGTTCCACTTGTGCTATTGAATTATGGTTCCTGTGCAAATATTTACTTTAATAAACTTTAAAAAATATGTTAATAAAATGTACTTTCACGTTCTAATACACCTCTCGTTTAATTCTATCTCAAGGCAGTCATTACATTTTAACCAATTTTGCTCAGACACATCTTAATGGTAATAAGAACTTTTCTTAATGGAAAAGCTTTTTCTTCTACATCCATGCACAGTCACTTTGAGACCAAAAAGAAAAAGAAAATTTGAGGATTCTCCCCATTTTCCTACTTGTTCCCTAAAGTAAAGGGTCCCAGCTTTTCTCACGTGTGAGTCACAGGGCATCTCTGAAAGGCTAGGCCACCACTGCCCCCCCCTGTGAATTAGAGAGAAGTTCTTTGGTGAAAATAAAAAAAGGATAATTTTGATCCATCATCTAGACACAGGAAACAGCACAAGAAAAGTGTGTGTGTGCCTGCTCACTACGGTGTGGAACCCATAACTCCATTCTCAGCAGTCCAGATCTGCTGATCCTGTCGAGTATATGGAAGAAGATAGGATCACTGGAAATGCTACAAAGAGTTTTGGAAATAAAATTTTAACTCAGCCTTTGACACTTACCACACACGTACTTTTTAAAAGCTGCATTACATGATGTTACAATTAAAAAGCAAACATCAAAACATGTTGTCACATGCAAATATAAAACAATGGGCCATGTCTTATAGCATCTGCTTTAAGTTAACTGCAGATGTGAAATGTTGATAGAAATTATTATCATTGCTGGGTGTTTTGTACTTTACATTATATCACAATGTACTTAATTGGTTCGGACATATTTTAATAAATTTGATCTTAATCAAATCAGGCAGAAATTTTCTGAAAAATTTACTTAGTTGTTACTATAATACCTGAATACTTTTAAGTAAAATGCATTCAATGGTGTCTTTTTATATATGGGAATTTGGGATTTAGTTTTCAGAGAATCTATGAAAATGCCATAGACATTACAATACGAGGTTCTTTTAAAAAATTTATTGAGATATAGTTGATTTACAATATTATGTTAGTTTCAGGTATACAGCAAATTGATTCAGTTATACAAATGTATATTCTTTTTTAGATTCTTCTCCATTATAGGTTATGACAAGATATTGAGTAGTTTCCTGTGCTCTACAGTAGGTCCTTGTGGCTTATCTATTTTATACATAGTAGTTTGCATCTTTTAATCCCAAACTCCTAATTAATCAGCTCCCCGCTGTTCTCCTTTGGTTACCATAAGTTTGTTTTCTATGTCTGTGAGTCTATTTCTGTTTTGTATAAATAAGTTCATGATAAGTTGCATCATTTTTTTAGATACAAGGTTCTTATTCCGTTAGAAGGAAATCTCACTGCTTTAATGTAAAATCTCAAAGAGAATTTGGGAAAAGGCAAAAAAGAGAGACAGAAAAGTTCTTTTATTTAACATATTTCCCATTGAATCACATGCACAGTTCCACTGACCGTGCATGGTAGAGACCGCCCCCAGCTGACTGTGAAATCCCAGCAGGATGCCCAGCGCCAAGGGCACGTTGCTGAGAGAACCACGACGTTCCATGTGAAAGCTCCAAGCACTCTCAAGTCACTCTAAGGTCAAAGGTAGTTTCCTACGAGGCTCAGTAGCCAATTAGAAATAAATAAAAATAATGGGCATTAGAAATGCAATGTTCATCTGTGTTGATGAACGTTGCACAGTGCCTGACACATAACAAGCACTCAATAAAACCAAATAAAATGCTAAGGGAACACAGTGAGTTGTATGCTGAGAGGAACAATACATTTAAACGAAGCATGTAAATCCCTTGATCATCTGAACTGCGCCATCCAGTACTGTAGCCACATGGTGACTATTTAAATGGTAACTCATTAAAATGCAATGAAATTAAGAATTTAGCCCCTCGGTTGCACTAGTCACATTTCGAGGGAGGAAGAGCCACACATGAGTGGTGGTCACCGTCTCAGGCAGCTCAGATGTGGAACATTTTCATCATCAAGAAATTTCTATTTGACATCCCTCTCCTGAACAATTGAGGGAATAAAAACATAAGACTGAAAATGTTGGATGGAGTGAAGAGACACAAAAGGTCCACAGAAAAAGGCACCATATAGAAAAGCTAGTTCATGTTGGGTGCCAAAATGAGGCGGAAAAAATACAGCTTTATGGGGACGTACGGGGTGTCTGGGGATCCTTTGTGAGGAGGAAAACTTAGGAGAAACCCACTAAATCATTTAAATCCACCTGCTTTTATTTTGTGCTGTAATGTAAAGTACAAAGAGGGAGAAAGCATCTTCTTAAATTGTAGGTTAGTAGGACATCACCTGCTGTCATTTTTTAGTGTTAACTATAGACTTACAGTCAACACATCTGAGAATGAAGGGAGTGCTCCTTTGTGACAGGCAAGAGTACATAGAAATAAAAATTTATGGTACAAGACATTATTTTGAATTCGGGTTTTCACAGTTTTCTTCAGTGAGGAGATAGCCAGTCTCATCACTTACGGCTTTTTCGTCTGACTTACAAGGACCAGTCACCTTCGTGGCTCTACGCACCATTAAATTTTATCTTCGGCATATTCCCCGCGTGAAACCTAAATCTCTATTAAGCCCCGGCAATATAATGCTGTAAATTTCTCTGGAGTACGGATAACCATTCCATCTCTGTAGAAAACATCATTTTTTCCACATATGAAAACGATTAAATGAAAAATTTAATGACCGAATCTAGAAAAGCTCCTTTAGGCCACAGAAAATGAGTTTAATCTGTGAATGTGATTTATGCCTGTTGGGGAACCAAACTTCATCGTGCAGCCATAGCTCACTATAAAATGTGCCATGGTACTTGCCCTCCTTGACGACACCTGTCTTTATCCTCTGGGGGGGTATTTAGTACCTCGGTAAGTCCCCGAGCCACGAGACCATCGGTCTCCACCCTGCTGGCCAATGGAACGCCAGCTATCAAAATTGTTGACCTGTGACTGAAAAGTGGCTCACAAGGAATGTTTTTCTACCCTAGAATGAGAGCGTTCTGTTTCATCGCGGAGGTAATTTCAAACAGAGATAGGGAGGTGGGAGTATTAAGGTAATGACCGAAACAAGACAGCCACTTAAAAAGTCACGTACACACGCAATTAGCCAGGACCCTGGGAGCTGCAGCCACTTGCTATGTTGTAGGGTATGTAAAATGATAACTTAAATTTGCGTTGGAACACCCAAATGCTGTGCATGTTTTCAAGGAATTGGGGGCACTTTTGTTACACAAGGAAATGTTAATACAAGGTAAGGCCAAGGGACGTTGCTTTGATTCTTTATAGCTATCTGTCAATAATTGAGGTTGAATTTAACCATGTATTCTAAATACTTTATGATTAATTAACATTTACATAATTTCTTGACCCTTGAGATACACATTTATAATTCACATGTAGTACCTATACCAAGAATGAATAAATACGTTTAAGAAAAATACTTCTGGGCTTCCCTGGTGGCGCAGTGGTTGAGAGTCCGCCTGCACGGGTTCGTGCCCCAGTCCGGGAAGATCCCAAATGCTGCGGAGCGGCTGGGCCCGTGAGCCATGGCCGCTGAGCTTGCGCGTCCGGAGCCTGTGCTCCGCAACGGGAGAGGCCACAAGAGTGAGAGGCCCGCGTACCACAAAAAAAAAAAAAAAAAAAAAGAAAAATACTTCTGTCACATCATATACGCCAAGAGAAGCTAAAACATGATATTTCGACACACAAGTATTAAGAGGTATCTGAGTATTACCACTAAGAATTCCCCTCGTTAATAATCACAGATTTCAAAAGTTACAATTCAGAAATGTTAACATAATGATGTTTGTTTTCTTATTCCCTGTATTAGTGATCTGTTACTGTGTAACCAAAGCACCATGCCTGTCTCCTCAGTTTCCTTGGTCAGGAGCTGGGCAGGGCTGAGCTGGGTTTTCTGTTCAAGATTTCTCACCAGGTTGGGATCAAGGTGTCGGTCAAGGCCATGGTCATCCCAGGGCTCAAATGAAGCCGAATCTCGGCTTCTGAGCTGTGTCCATGGTTGTAGGCAGCATTCGGCCTGACAGGCTGGTGGGCCCATCCCAGGCACCCTCTGCTCTAGGGGGAGAGGGCCAGCGGGCAGAAGGCAGAGTCTGTGACCTATAACCTCAGTAGTGACACCCATCAATATCCCCCCCGCATTAGGAGCAGGTCACCAGGTCCAGCCAAGCCCAAGGGGAGGGGATCACCCAGGCTGTGAAGGCCAGGAGGCTAGTAGTGGGGGCCGCATGTCTCCCGCACCCCCACCCCCTACACACACGCCAACGCTGGTCACCATCGTCTCTCCATCACGCCTCCAACACATGGCTCAGACCTGCTCCCCTCTCCCGGCCGCGCTCTCATCTCCAATTTCAGATTCTACTTTGGACTATTGTGATGATCTTCTACCTACAATTCCCACCATCTTTTTCTCTTCCTGCACGATGGCAGTATAGTCAGCAGCTGAGAGGAAATCTCTAGAACCTGACGGAGTTCTAATCCTGTCTTAATCACAGAAGTGTGATTTGGGTAAGGTCATTAAGCCTCCCTGTGTCTCAGTCTCCCTCTAAATGCTGCCGTTTGATGGACCATGCGTTGCCCGTCAGCACGTTCCCCTTGCCTCCTGCCATGCCTGGCTTGGGAAGACATCACCAACCACGTGACAGTGAGGTAGCCCCAGCTGGCTCTGCTTTCTCTCTATGCATACGCTCCCTAGTAAACGCTTCTGGTCTTGGAATTGGGGAGAAGCTTAGATTCACAAATGTATGAGACCCATAATGGAAAAGAAGTTCTATGGATGAGAGTATTGCTCTTTGAATCTTCCTTGATTTGAGATTCTGTTACTTGACAAACACGTGCAGCAGCTGTGCGTGTGCCGTGAATACAAGGCCTTTGCTCAGAGTCTAGCGAGAGAGACGAAACGCAAGCAGATTAAAAACTGCTAATGGTACAGTGTGACACAGCGATAATAGGAGCACATCACGCACAGAAACAAAAGTAACAGAGGAGAACGTTGTGTCTAGGAGGCCCCGCCAGTGCAACTGACGAGTGAGTTCTGTTAAATAACTACAAGACTACAGAAAATAACAGTAACAACAATAATACACTTAGCATAATAACAACAATACAAGTTTACAGAGTACGACAACGACAACAACAAAAATATTCATAATAATAGAAGAACAGACTTTCATCCAAAGGAAAAAAGTACATGCCGAGGCGCAACACTATGAAACCCCATCTGAACAGGGAAACTGAGTAGCTGCATATTCCTGGGCTGTGGGCCTGAATCTACAAACCTAGGCAGGACCTCGCAGGGCACTGGGCTTTCTCCTGTGTCCTGTACGCAGACGGGCGCAAACAGACTTTATTACGATGGGCACTGGCACCTTCACGCCGTGCTTTAGGAGGCTCGCTAAGGGGCTGATACGGAGAATGGGGTTGTGGACAACGGGAGAACCGAAAGCAAGGGAACCCTAAAGGACAGTTACGCTGCAGGTGACGACGAGCTAAACCTGGGTCACAAAATGTGGATGAAGAATATTGGCGACTCCACAGAACGGGATGTGGACATTTAAGAAGACTGAATGGCTTCAACAGCCCAGGAAATGAGTGAATCATAGAGCAACCAACCCACACGAGGAATGGAGGAGCAAGCAGGTTTGCAGGAGGAAAAAGCCGTGAAATCGGTTCTGCTTCGTGTGAGGTCTTGGGTGGATGCCGTGGTGGGGACTATTCCGTAGCAGCCGGACACAGCACCCGTGAGAGGTGAGCACACAGACACAGAAGCTGCCCGCACCCAGGAGGCACGTTCTGGAGCACGCACGGAGGGAGAAAACGTGAGTGTGAAGCACAAGGGCAGGACAGCAAGCACCCCCAACATGCAAGGACCGGGCCAGCGAGAAGACCCAGGAAGGAACAGAAGGCGTGGTGACAAATACTGACTCATCACAATGATGCGATGACGAAATGACAAACCCAGAAGCCAAGAAAGCAGAGCGCGACAAGGAAGAAAAAGCCCCTGTTCACTGTCTTAGAAACGCTGTAAAGAGTTGACGTCGGACAAGGAACTCACTGTGTCCTTTTGACCTCATCACTGGGAAGCCATTACAGACTATCGAGAAGGGTTTCCACTTGCTCAGTGCGGTGGCAGCTAGATTAGGACGAGGTTAGAAGTGCCGGCAAGAGGCAAAGAGGAGATGGTTCAGCCGAACGGTCTGTCACTCCGTGACCTGGGCCTCCAGCCTCCCGGCCTGCAGGGTCGGCTTTCCTACTGTATCTCGCCTGGTCTCTGAAACAATGCCGCATACTTTAAGACTTCCATTCCAGCAGCATCCACTCTACAGTACTAATGTCTGCATTAAAGTACCACTAATTAATGTAACAGACAAACCCCATATCTCAATGGCTTAATCCCATAACATTTTATTTCTCACTATGTAAAATTTAGCTAGCAGTAGGGGTAGATAGGATGGCACTTAACTCTGGGAGTCAGTAGTGTCCCTAACTGACAGAGTGTCTGTCAGTCTTCAACACGTGGCTTCCAGAGTGACCTCGGCCATTGATTTCCAGTCAATAGATAAGGGAAGTCATGGCTTGGAGAAGAAATGCCTGGTGCTTAACCGCTTTGGCCCCGAAGTAACACATACCACTATTAATGGTCCTACCTTAAGGAAAGTGGGTTAGGAAACTTAATCTTAGCAGGGTAGCCACGTCCCAGACCAACTTTACAAAATGAAATAAGACCATGAGCGTCTGGTCATCCGCTAGCCCCTCAGGTCACAGGGAACACTGCGCAACTATCACAAATTGTGCCTCAAAGACAATCCAGGAGTATGACGAACATCTCATAATATCAACCTTAAAAAGAGAGGGAACAGTGGCTACATTGTAAGTCACATTTTGTATTTTTCTATATCTACATCTAAAGTACATCATTATCAATATGTACTTCTACATAAATGGTTGGCTATACATTAAGTATTAGTAACGTTTAGTGTATAAGTATTTGTGATTTTTATTCTCTATTCATTTCTATATTTATGTGCTTAACCTAAAATTGATGTGCTTTTTTTCATCTGAAAAAGAATAAGTGTTATTTTTATTATAGAATAAAAATAGCTTAGCACGTTGCCTGGCAATGAATAGATGCTCAGTGAACCTCTGTCGAAGGAATGGATGACATTGGATGAGAAAGAAAGAAGGGACCATGATTAGACAATGGGGCAGGGCCCAGGAGCTTCTCCGAGGATGGGTCAATTGACCGTGTGTATAGATTGAGGAAAAGAAACGAGTGCAGAAGGAACACACTGCAGATACACAGTGATGGGACGAAAGAATGTAGGATCAATGGCCCTGGGGAGGGGCTGGTTTGGGGCAGGAACCAGAGACAAAAGGGAAGTTGCGCTGAGCAGGCAGAGCTGTAATAAGAAGACGGGGTGTTGAACGGTTTCACAGCTCTTGTGTATAACTTTGTCTCAGTAAAACAGGTAAGGTTACCTGCAGAGGGTGAAGGGATGGGAGCCGGGTGGGAGGCTCTAGTGGCGTTTGGGGGGTAGAATTATAGTAATGAGTGGTCCTTGGGTTTAAATTAGAAAGAAGAGGAAGATTCAATACAATGACTAAGTATTGTGTAATAACATTTTCTATACTTTGCCTCAAGTTTTATGCTACTTTTTTGTAATTATAATGATCTGATGTTATTTTCTCTAATTTTGATCTGGATGTGATGCAGGCAATAGGTCAAGATCTTGGCTCTATAAAAAATAAAAGTGGGGCTTCCCTGGTGGCGCCGTGGTTGAGAGTCCGCCTGCCGATGCAGGGGACATGGGTTCGTGTCCCGGTCCGGGAAGATCCCACATGCCGCGGAGCGGCTGGGCCCGTGAGCCATGGCCGCTGAGCCTGCGCGTCCGGAGCCTGTGCTCCGCAACGGGAGAGGCCACAGCAGTGAGAGGCCCGCGTACCGCAAAAAAAAAAAAAAAAAGTTGTTCAGGTTTCATGAGTAGTTATTCTCCCCCTGGAAACCATTCTCTTGGCATCACTTAGACCCACACTCCCAAGGACAGGTTGATCCTCACACTGCTTTTTCTTTGTCTCTGATGGAATAAAGAGGCCAGTAGGGGATTGGCACATGGAGTGAAAAAAAAATAGTAAAGAGTTTGCAGCACAGACATTCAGAAGAAGAAAGTATTTGCTCTGGTAGAAAAATAAAACTCCTTCTTAATAATTTCAAGTAAATTCCATACCTTTTTCTGTGCCCTTGAATGAGTCTCGGTCTTAGGTGTGCAGACGTGATTACTCTGGTTTGGATGTTTCTGCCTCACCCCAAACTCACATGCTGAAATCCTAACCCCCAAGGATGATGATGTTAGGAGGTGGGGCCTTTGGGAGGCTTAATGCTCCAGGGGGATCCCTCGACCCTTCCGCCAGGTGAGGACACAGCAAGAAAGCACTGGGGGTAAACCAGGAAGAGGGATTTCCCAGAAGGTGACTATGCTGGTGCATGTTGGACTTCCCAGCTTCCAGAGCTGTGAGCAATACACTTCTCTTGTTTATAAGTAACCTACGCAGTGGTATTTTGCTATAACGCCTCGAATGGACCAAGTTAGTGACTGATCTGCTTCTCTCCTGCTATTTGTCAGGAAACCCTGTGTCACATGTACTCAGATTCACTGGTTTCCATAGAAGAGCTCCACCCATTTTCTCTGGGGGGAAAGGACTACTCCTAGTACTTTCTACTTTGAATAGAGAGTGCTTGCCAATGCACCTAGCACCTCCAGTAAGCCCTCCATCTGTGTTAGATCCCAGTAAAGGGAATGTAGCAGGCTTTGGGCATGGCCAAGAGTCACCAGAATTCAACAATCCCCTTCCCAACCCTCTAATGTCTACAGCTTTCTTTCGGGTGCCACTTAAGGTTAAGAAAGGCTTCGAACAATTACTGGAGAAGTTTCTTCTGTTAAAAGCCTTAGAGAGGCAGCTAATTCACCCTTCAACAGTCAGTGTTCGCTGGCTCTCAGAGCAGGACCTGGGCATGGGATGGCTGAGTCCCCCGGGGCATCTGTCAATTTATCAGTTCATGCTTGCAGAGTTATAAAGACCCTAAGAAGGAAGAAATCCGAGTGCGCCAAGGCGACTTTGAAGAGAATTATGATGGAAGTGTTTATGAAGATTCCTGATAAATAAAATACCACGCAGGGCATGGCTTATTGGTGAATTTGAGCTGTTTCAGGCCAATTTTCTTGATAATCCCACATGTGCTCACCAGCTGACCCAGGTCTTGATCTCATCTGCTGGACATTACTGAGATAGTCAGGACATTCTCCTGGGCTGGGAGTGGAGGTACAAATCGGTTTTCACAAAGTAATGTCAGTGTGTGTGAAATTTACCATAACCAAGGGGTTTTCAGATATATATCATTAGATAACCATTAGTGGATTTTATATTTACAGTAAGCATGGGAAAAAAAGATTAGTATGTGCATAACTGACGCAGAAAACAACAGTAAAGATATCTGTAAATACATTAATGATACTTAAACTTAAAGACAACAGAGCTATAAACTCTACAATTGCAGAACTTTAGAGAGACTACAGAAATCAGAGTTCAAATTTTATTGGTAGCGTAACACCAATTGTGTCTAATTGGTGACAGTTGAAATTAAGATGTAAGATTATTAAAGCCTATCAGTGTCTTTCAACCAATCTTGCTGCAGTTTGTCCTGTCAATATGTAACCTGCATTCAATAGCAATGTCTTCTTTTTTCGTTTTGTTAAAAGTCATGTCCTGCAGGTTATATGAAAAATAAAACCATAAAGTGAAAATTAGATCAATTCTGCAGAGAGTTTAGGTCCTATTCACATCCAGCAAGATTTGTCTCCTGTAATATTCAGATAAAGGAAAGTTAGGGCCTTGAATTATACAGATAAAACTTCAATGCTTTACTTCATTTTGTTTGCATGAACATAGACACTATATTTTTTTAAAAAGATAGACATAACTTCCTGCTATTCATCTAAAGACAATTCAGACTTAAGTCATGGAAGCGACATTTTTTAAACAATCATTTAACGAGCTAAGCGCTCCTTGAAAACAGTTATGGGCTTCTTGTAACTGCCGTGGGCTGTGGCCTCATCCTGGCCGGAGCTGTTCTCACCAGTTTCAGTGCGCACCCACCTGCCTGTTTACAAGCAAACACAGAATTAGGTGATACCTGGTAACCCCTTCACGTGTCATGGCTCTGGGCGTTCTGTCCATCGGAGGTGGCTGGCTTTGAAACCCAACAGGACCCAGCTTGCAGAGATAAGGAAGCTAATACACACTGCAGCCATGAACGTTGATCCTCCTGCCATAGTTTGATGTTTCAAGGAATAAACTCCTGCCTTATTATTTGTTCGTGTGAGGATCCAGAAAATGGTTCGATTTCACTGATAAAGCCCCGAGCTACGATAGCAGTAAGGCTAGCTTTATGTGGTATAGAATCCGTTTGAATTGTTTGTGAAACCCCTCTTCTCAGACCACTTCAATTGGCCAGAGCAAAGGGGAGGAATCAGTGTATTTTATAATGATCAAGGAAAGCACCACGGTGAGTAACATCTCGTAAGAGAAGCCTCTGACACAGGCACCCTGCACCGTCACCAGCGAAGTAATATATCATGGCCTTCACTTGCCAGCCGTGGACCGTCTCAGCGGCACACCCCTGGGCTGGGCAAGCTGACAGCTTCTGCTGGATTCTTAAATGTGAAACACGTATGAAGTTCATGCTTACTGAAGACACTGGCAAATTACTCCTGACACTGTGCTGTTTGGCTTGATAAATCCAGAGAAGGCGTCAGTAAGTTGGGTAGAGTTGTGAAAAACACTCTCTATTTTCAAGTAGAAAATAAAACTTAAGTTACACTTCTCTTTGCAACTAGACATCTTTAAAACGTATGCACTTGCCCAGGAATACACGACTCTGGGTATTAATAACTGCAGAATAGATATCCCACTGCAAAACTGAATCTTGTTTGATTCTAGAATCACTAGAATGGCGTTTGGGGAGAAATTCCTTTCAATGCATTCTGGCTCAACTTCCTATACTCTGGGGGCTCTCTGTTATGACAGACAAGGTATCTTGTCTAGTTTTCAACATCGTATAGCCCCTGTCCCATTCGCTCCATGAAATAGCTGCTTTCTTCACAGCCCATAGGCAGAGCCGTAAGCAAGTCTACCCACGAAAGAAATGTTACCCTTTAAGCGGCTGCCGAGAAGCAAGCTGCCTCGGCTGTTACCACAAGCTTCCATTCAGAGCTGACTTGTTTATTCTTGGGCATTTAAACTGCGGCCCAGAAAGCCACGAAGGGAGGCCAGTTATAAATGTTAGATTTGATTGGAGATGACATTCCAAAATAAACATGCCAAAGCGCAGTGGAGCATTCTTCCATGCATCTCCCCTGCCTCGTACACGGTCGCACAAACCCGCAGACACACAAACACACCAGCACAAACAGAGCCACACTCAGGCTTGCAAACACACAGAGACGTGCACAATTTCTACCCAGTTCAGCAGAGGAAGGAAAGAGAAGTGAGCTTCATCCGTCAAAACAAATATCGTTTCACTCAGCCGTGAAATGTGTAAGGAAGGCACTAAACCCCATCTTCCAACATCATCAAAGAATATTTTTAAAGACACAGAAGGAAACATTCACCCCGAAGGATCAGCTAGGAAGTCCCTTTTGCACATCACTCAATTCTCTGATGAGAAAATAAATGAATGAAAATAATAATGAGAAAGGAAGGAATTGTTTTGAAAAGAGCACACACACAAAAAGACATGTGAACCAGGCTGAACCTCCTGCCCAGAAACCAGACAAGCAAAGACAAAAACCAGAGAAAAAAATAGAGAAAATTAAAGAAAAGAGGATATTTAAAAGGCATATTTAGCAAACTATGAAAAAAAAAAAAAAAAACCCAGCATGGGCAAGTGTGTTTAGAAAACGGGATGGCCAGGAGCAAGAAAGAAGTGGGGAGCAAGGAGACACTGAAATTCATCTTTCTCCAGAGTGTTCTGCCCTGAGGAAATCGCCTACCATGTCAGACCTCTCTCAGTAAGGAGGAAACTGAGGGGGAGACTTTTAAACTTGAACCTCCCGGCCTGTTCTCATCTCTACTTTGTCTGGGTTGCTGGAAGGACACAGCTTAGTCTGAAGTCGTTGGAAGATAGTTTCTCTTCTGCTTTTTTTAAAATTTATGTTATGGAAGTACAGTTGATTTACAATGTTGTATTAATTTCTTCTGTACAGCAAAGTGACTCAGTTTTACATATCTATTCTTCTTCATATTCTCTTCCATTATGGTTTATCCCAGGATATGGAATACAGTTCCCTGTGCTCTACAGGAGGACCTGGTTGTCCATCCATCCTGTACACACTAGTTTGCACCTGCTAATCCCAACCTCCCACTCCTTCCCTCCCCCCTCCCCCTCCCCCTTGACAAACATAAGTCTGTTCTCTGATGACAGTTTCTCCCTTGAATCTTTTAGTTTGTGTGAGAATCGTGTGTGGGGGGGTGGGGGGTGTTGCTATGATACTGGAAGAAAAAACAACAGAAAAGGAATATTTGATGCTAATTTGCTGACATTTCCTAGCAGTTCCTAACCTCACTCCAGACTGTCATGAGATTATTTCTGTTCATGCTTCTTTCAGTTGCCTCTTTTCAGACAATAAACTCTCTACCACCTTCACGGCTACTACTACTACTACTACACATCATTCACAAAGTACCGGCTAAGTGTTTGCATGGACCCTGCATAATGGTTCTGGGACAGGCTACGCCCTCCTATCTTGTGATCATCATCATGTCTGGTGTTTAATGTTAAAGATGATGGATGGATTTTTGACCTCAGATGAACCCAGTGAGGGCTGTGTCACAGGCAGGTGACAAACCCAGCACCTTAGAAGAGTATCTAGAAAGTTAAGACTTTGGAGGCAAAATATAAGTTTAAATCAAACAAAAGCAAACATTGCCTTCATTACGTGTAAAGTAATAACTTCCAAGTGAGTATGTTCCACTTTTATTTCATCTCATTTTTTTTTTTTTAATCCTGGAACTTCTCTCAAGCATAAAGTCTTTATTTTCATCACATTTCTCCAAAATGCCTTTATTTTTTGACTTGACAAAAAAAGCAGGTATTAGCCTGTATCTTCTAGAATTTTCCCCTGGGTAGTTAGATGGATAAGATAACAAATTACCAACAGATCAATTTAGTCTGTTTGGCTGTGGGCATGGAATGATGAATGTGAAACTGCTCTAATCAAGGAAAATTTCTAATAATGTTGCACAGGAAGAATCAGAACGTTCATGCTTCTGGAATTATTTTCTGCCTGAACTCAATTTTTGACTTACTCTTCCCACATCTCAGTGTGAGCTGAGCCCCAGAGCACTTCCGATTAGGAAGCAAGAGGGGACCAGCATCACTGTCAAATCTGAAGGGTCTGGAACTCTCCCCTACCCGCAAGCTAACAAGTTAGCCTGCCACGCTTTCACTGATGCTCCAAAAGACCCAGGACACCTGGGGCAGAGATGAAAAATGATATTACTCACAGCAAAACAGTAGCCGGGGTGTCAGCATAGTTGCCTCGATTCCCCAAAGAGCATGGGGAGACTGAGGACACCTCCTCCTACCCTGGGTTGCACTGCAGGTGAGAAACCCTAAGTCTGGGGGGATCACTGCTTGCATAGTTAGTGGACGTAAGCCTGCTCCTTTTTCGAGAGGAGATGGTATCTGCTCCCTCAAGGTTGCTCTCAGTGCAAACAAAACCCTGAGAAATGGCCCAGGTAAAGGGCAGTCAGGGACTTGCATGCTCAGGAGACATAGCAAGACATGTGTGAGCCTGAGAAACCCATGTTAGAAGGAGGGTCTCGCACCAGAGAACATCCGCCAGAGAAGCCCTTCGCAGGATAATTAATCACCAGTGGCAGACATTTCAAAGAAATCAAAGCCACTTGAGAGATAAGTGAGGGGTCAAGACTGTGCTTCAAGTTTGGACTTGAAGTAATGGCCGGTTGAAAGAATTAGTAAGAGTTCCCTGCAGTTTTCGCTCAACTCTCTGAAACAGAAAAGTGACCACTACTGTCTTAGTTCAAACCCCAGCTGTGCCACTTACTAACTGAGGGAACTTGGCAAGTCACTGAGTCACCCCCTTCATTAATTCTCATCTGTGTTAAGAGAATAAGAAGGGTAACTAATTATTGAGTCATTGTATTAAATCATTTAATTTATGTAGAAGGAACTATATAGGTGTCAGTTACTACCACTCTACTATTACTATCGTCATAATGATTATTTATTACTAGCATAAAATAGGCAGGAATAATATGTATCACACACTTAATAGAGCCAGGGCAATGAAAGAAGATAAATTCGTATTGGAATTAGAATAGAGGCAGTTTTCTTAAGGATTTCACCAGCTCCTTGTGAGGCTGAATTAGCAGTTAATATTAGAATCTACTGCAGTAAAGAAACTGAAAAAGTGAACAGAGCCTCAGGGACCTATGGGATTGTAACAGAAGATCTAACATTCCTGTCACTGGAATCTTGGAAGGAAAGGTGGAAGAGGATGAAGCTGAAAAAGTATTTGATGAGGGCTTCCCTGGTGGCGCAAGTGTTTGAGAGTCCGCCTGCCGATGCAGGGGACACAGGTTCGTGCCCCGGTCCGGGAAGATCCCACATGCCGTGGAGCGGCTGGGCCCGTGAGCCATGGCCGCTGAGCCTGCGCGTCCGGAGCCTGTGCTCCGCGACGGGAGAGGCCACAGCAGTGAGAGGCCCGCATACCGCAAAAAAAAAAAAAAAAAAAAGAATTCGATGAAATAATGCCTGCAATGTCCCAAATTTGGCAAAAGACTATAAACCTAAAGATTCAGGAATATAAGAAAACTCTGAACAGCACAAATCCAAAGAAATCCACCTCAAGACACAGTATAGTTAAATTTCTGAAGACTGAAGACAAATTTTAAAATCTTGAAAAAAGCAAGAGAGAAATAATATATTACTTATAGGGAAAAAGAATTTGGATGACAGATTTCTCATCAGAAATCATGGAGGCCAGAATAAAGTAACACAACATTTTTCAGGTGCTGAAGGAGGAATTGTCCACTGATTCCCTTCCCTAAAGTTTACCAGAAATTCCTAGTGCTTATTTACAATAGCCAGGACATGGAAGCAGCCTAAGTGTCCATCGACAGATGAATGGATAAAGAAGATGTGGCACATATACACAATGGAATATTACTCAGCCATAAAAAGGAACGAAACTGAGTTATTTGTAGTGAGGTTGATGGACCTAGAGTCTGTCATACAGAGTGAAGTAAGTCAGAAAGAGAAAAACAAATACCGTATGCTAACACATATATATGGAATCTAAAAAAAAAAAAAAAAAAGGTTCTGAACAAGCTAGGGGCAGGACAGGAATAAAGACACAGACGTAGAGAACGGACATGAGGACACAGGGAGGGGGAAGGGAAGAATCTGGGACGAAGTGAGAGAGTGGCATGGACATATATACACTACCAAACATAAAACAGATAGCTAGTGGGAAGCAGCCGCATAGCACAGGGAGATCAGCTCGGTGCTTTGTGACCACCTAGAGGGGAGGGATAGGGAGGGTGGGAGGGAGACGCAAGATGGAGGGGATATGGGGATATAAGTATACGTACAGCTGATTCACTTTGTTATACAGCAGAAACTAACACACCATTGTAAAGCAATTATACTCCAATAAAGATGTTAAAAAAGAAATTCTTAGTGCTTTAACGCCTTGGTTTGGTACTTTCTAATGGTTTGCACGTTAGAAAGAAAGAAGAACTTCAAGAAAAATGAGGCGTATGTGGCAGTAAAGAAATTTTGTAAGTTTTGCAGCACAGAGCCCACGGCTGCCATTGCCAGCCTTGCCATTCTACCCTGGCCGCCAAGTCCTCTCCTTTTAACACACTCCTTCTCACAACAACAGCAAAGAGAACAGCAGAGAGTCTTTTCTTGCTTTGTTTTTGCTGTGTTAGCATTACTTAAATATTAGTTTCACTATTCAGCTGTAAAACGCATTCCCCAAATTGTTCCAAAACTAATAAAACTAAAGATAGTATCACGTGGGCAGTGGTCAGGAAAGGGAACTCTGTATGTCTGAGTGGGTCAGTGTTTACACATCTCCATCATAACTCAGACTTTTCTAAATCTAATCTGATATCAGCTCATGGGATGATTTAGACACGCCAACTTTTAATACTACATAAAATCATGTCATTTAATTAAAGCTAAACTTATTAGACACACGAGAACTGCACACAAAGTTGTAATCTAAAATGAGGAAGTAAAATCAACTTTTATTTCTAGATGTCATGGTGGTTGAAGTTAGAAGATTTTAAGATTTATATGATATATAACTATATCATCAATATATATAAAGACTTGTTAAAATATGTCCAATATTAGTGTAAAAAGAACTCAGGCTTCGGAGTCTGCAGATCTGGGTGAACCTCAGCTCTGCTGCTAACTTGTCTGTGGAATTTGGAAAGTTATATAAACTCTCTAAACCAGAGTTTTTCCCATAGGTTAAAAAAATAATAGCACACTGTGCCAGGTGAATTAACTCAATATTCTCATAAGTATTCTCTGAAGGAGTCCTCTCCATTCTCCCCAAGAAAGAAAACCGAGACTTGGAGCTGTTCGGTAACTTGCGTGTAGTCACGTATGTAACTAGGATGGACCCAGGGCTGCAGCTCAGGGTGTCTGATCCCACGTCCTTTTCATGAACCACCCGCTCTACTGTTTCCCTGACACCTGGTTTTATCTCTAGGATCAAATGCGATACATTCATAAAATCCTTTACAAGTACTTGGCACGTTGGAGCTACCCACTATTCATTTTATCCTTATTGCCGTTACTATCAACATTCTTAGTATATATAATAGCTCCAATGCGTTCTGAAATGAGCCAATGCCTACCTTTATTATCAAATGATGACAGTTTCTGTGGCCCTTATCCGATAGAGTATGTCATGACACACATGTAAATCGCAACGTACCTTGACATAATTTGTGCTTTATCTTGTCAGTTACACACCCTAACTTGAATTTTCGCCTACACTTTTCTTCTACATCTTTTGAGTCTGTCTCACACTCCAGTTACTTACAAAGATGTCTTTCTCTCCATCAGACACTAAGATCCTTAAAGGCAAGAATGATTGTTTATTCATCCTTATTTCCTCAAAGCTATACATGGCACTGCCCCAGAGTTAACACAGAATGAATGTGGGAAGAACGAATGCGTGGCTGTCTCCTAACAATTTCCTCTTATTCATTTCCAGGGGAAATTTCTAAAATTTGGAAAGTTATATTTCATTTCTAAAACACTAGTGCTTGGGAAAATCAAGAATTTCCACTACAATTGATTTGCTCTAAAGGTGAAGATAAGTTTTGAGGAATATTAGAAGGAGAGAAGGCTGCCTTGTACATAGGACTCTACCGACCTCTTCACACCCTTGGAACAGCATAGAAGGGTCAACACTGACCATAAGGAAAAAATATCAATAGAAAGTGGTCTAAGAACACGTGGCTTCTTCTACATGGGGAGTGATAAAATGACTATAAAATCTTCCAGTGTATCATATCACGTTTAGAGGAAAGTGATGAGAAGTCAGCCATCTACACACCTTTGTGATCAGGGCAGTTCAAGACTGGATCCCCAGCTTGAATGAGGGTGAAAGATACCAAGGCCGACAGGCTTGCTGGAAGGTGATGCCTTGAGCAGCACACAGCACCTTCCACAGCTGATGGTGTCCCCAAGTGTTTGCAAGAGATTGAAGCCCCTATTACTTCAGTATATATTTATGCATGCATTTTATTTAACAAGCCTAAGGCTATAATTCAAAGGATAGAAACAAATATAAGACGTAAAGTCCAAGGGTTATTCACAAGAATGTTTGCTTTATGTGAGAGGAACTTCAACAACTTCACAGTAGGTACTTAATTCAGAAGTTCGTGCTTTAAAAGATATTCTGTGATTATAGATGCTAGTATGACATAATGAAAGGAATGAAATTCTCAGACCATAAAGCCTTTGGTTACATTTCTTGGCATATACTATAGAGAGCGTTGTAAAGATCAAGGACTGAGATTGAGATTAAGAATATTGCACTTTGACATAAACCACCAAGAATAAAGTGCGTCCTCCGTTTCTAGTGCCTAAGGTATAAGAAATTACCCAAATAATGTAAACAGCTGTGTGAACAGAAACCGATGTATTCTAGACCCCAAATCTCAAATAGCTTCAGCTCCAACTCAGGCTGTTAATGAGTCCGAAACAATGTACATGATGTAACAAAATTAGTTGTGCGTGAATGATTTCTGAATTCTAATTATCCTACGGATCCACTGTGCTTTATAAGCTGAACTCACCACACAGCCAAGTCCCTCAGTCTGTAGCCACTGCCCTCTTTTTTATCCCTCAGTTCTAGGCTGTTAGGATGGATTCCCAGCCCAACAGTGGTTCTCAAATGCTGTCCCCTCTTCCACCACGAAGGTCTGTGTTTGAGCGACTTCTCTGAAATGCAACCTCATCCTAAAACATTCTAGTGGCTCCTCCACCTTTTAAAGATGGTATCCATATGCCTTACCTAAAAATCCTACATAATCTGGCTTCTTCCTACTTTCCCTGTTCATCGTTTCCTCACCCTTAACCCTCACTTCCCTACATCGCCCATGTTCCAGCCACACTGAGCTACCTAGCGTTTGCATTCTTGCATTTTCACAAGCCGTCTCTCTGCCCGCAATACCCTTCCCACACTTGACGGCCTGGCAAACATCCACTCATCTTGGAAGGCTCACTTCAAACCTTTAGCTCTTCTAAGAGACCTTTCGGGACCCCACCTGCCTCCAGGTAAAGGTGAACACTCTCTTCCCTGAACCTCCGCTCTGTCTCACGTCTACTTCTCTAGTTTCTATAAAGCACCTCTTTTTGTATTTCTTAGTACATACGCTGGGCTGTAAACCACTAATGTCAAGAACCAGCTTGCTCATTCATATCTGTCGGGTCTGCGTGAGAGGTGCATGGTACCTGTTTGTGGAATGAAGAGATTATTCAACATCAAGTCAAACATATAAATCTAATTCTATGGGATCCTTTTTCAATATATCTTAGAGTGAGAAGCAGCCGCATAGCACAAGGAGATCAGCTCGGTGCTCTGTGACCACCTAGAGGGGTGGGATAGGGAGGGTGGGAGGGAGACGCAAGAGGGAGGGGATGTGGGGATATATGTATGTGTATAGCTGATTCACTTTGTTATACAGCAGAAACTAACACACCACTGTAAAGCAATTATACTCCAAAAAAGATGTTAAAAGGAAAAGTCAGATATAATTTAAAAGTTCATACTAAATAAATGCCACATTCAGTCAAATCCAGTTTCGTTCGAATAAGTTTTGAGTGTCTGTGACTCTGTGCCACGTTCCAGAGATCTGGAGGGAGGACAGATAGGAAGAGTCGTAGGTCCTTTGTGATTACATGGATGATACAAGAAACATGGACTCTATTTTTTGCTGCCTGGGGAAAGTTGCCAGATGCCACCAGAGTTTGTCCAGTCCAACAGAAAACCACCTGACCAGCATTTCAGGGAGTTCTGGAGAGCTCCCTGCTGGTGTGAAAACCTCAGGGGAACCAAAGCCATGCCCTTCTCTGTTAAATCTATATGAATAGCAATCTACAACCTCTTAAAACATTGGTTCTCAGAATGTGGTCCTGACGTGGGATCTGAAAGTTCAAAACTATTTTTATAATAATACTAGGACACTATGGCTTTTTTTTTTTTTAACTGTATTGGCATTTGCATCAGTGGTACAAAACCTTGGTGAATAAAACTTCTGGCACATTGGCACAAATCAGGGCAGTGGGCTTGACAGGCTGTACTGTCTCTGGTCCATGAAAAGGTGACACAAAAAAATTCCATGACTCCCCAGCAAAGGACATTGGGAACTTTCTCTCTGACTGAAGATTAGGTTGGAAAAGGGGAGAAACACAAACTCCAAACATGGGCCGTGTGTGTGTTGGGCAACAATATTTATACTATGCCTCTACGTGACAGAAGCTACAATATGAGAAAATAATGACAGTTAAGAAACTCTAGGACCCAGATAAAAATAAATGGCAAAACTGCTCTGTAGAGACACTGTCGACATGAATTATACATACAGAAATCTTAGAAAAACAACCCCCATTTGGATGGGCTTCCCAAAAAAGTTATTGTCAGAAAAAGAAATAAAACACTAGGAAAGACAAAAGAACAAATAGAAGAACGAACACCCCCAGAACTTGCGATAATAGGATAATCCTAAAAAAGGTGATAGATTAACAATATTTAAAAGGTTAAAGGGTACATTTTAGTTACAAAATTGACCTCAGAAGAAAGTATTAAGATTCAAGAAGCAAAAACTAAGAAAAATACATCAAATCATACATCAAAATGTTACTACTTTAATAATAATGATAACAACAACAAAAATAGTAGCTAGTAAGTAGGGTTTAAAGAAGTTCAATAAAATGCATGCATCTGTCACACCTGAGTAGGGAACTAGTCAACACAAAACACAAAGGAGTAGGTAGTTGGAGATCAAATATTACCCTCATAACTAAAAAAAAAAAAGCTGATATTTGAGAAAGTAAGATGATGTCTGTAATGGGCCTCTTTATCCTGATTCCCAGAACTGTGCTTATCACTGTGGCGAGTGCCGTTTCCCAGGTAACGGACACAGACTGGAGGACCCGCAGGATCCTAGCTGTGGGGACCAGATCCCAAGGTGAAGGAATCATGGGAGAATCTTCTCTACAAGCTCAGTTCCTCCCCCAAATTCATCAACAGGTAAGGTCTGCCTCCTCACCTGAGGGGACTGGCGAAGGTCACAAATGTTGGTTCCTTCCACAGAAGAACATAGAAGGAATGTAAATTGTAGACTTCAGCCTATAAATGGCTAAAGTGAAAGCATTTTTAACAGGAACAATAATACTAGACCACAATCTTAAGACTTGGAGACTTTGAGTCACATGTATATTAAAATGTTGAAGGTAACTACTAAAAAGAGGGGGAGTCCTGTAACTTATTAACCAATACAGAGGAAATGAGGAATAATGCAAATCCAATTAGTCCAATAAAGAGAAAGTTTGGTATATCAAGAGACAGGCAGAGACAGAGAAAGAAGAAATAAGTTCCGACCTGTTAATAATCATAATGGCATTGCAGCTGGGTATAATCATGAGGAAACATCAGATAGCTCCAATTTAGAGAGACCTGAGAAAATAACTGGCCAATGTGCTTTAAAATACGTCATTATAAAAGGTAACGAACAGCCGAGGAATATTCTAGATACAGGGGGTAGACGTGGCAATTAAATTCAGTGCATGATCTTGGGCTAAGCTGTGTGCTGGAAAAAGTTATTATAAAAGACATTATTGGGATAAATGACGAAATTAATACATGGGCTGCTGATTAGATAAATATGTTGTCAATCTTATATTTCCTAAATTTGATAATATCCTTATTCTTGTTCTTGAGAAGAAACATTGACATGTTAAAGGGTCAACAGACATGACATGTATAAACTACTCTCCAGTGCTTTAGGAGAGCACCTATAAAACCGCCCGTCCAAATGTGCGCGTGCGTGTGCGTGTGTGCGCGGCTGTGCGTGTGCGCGGCTGTGCGTGTGTGCGTGTGCGGCTGTGCGTGTGTGTGTGCGTGCGGCTGTGCGTGTGTGCGCGGCTGTGCGTGTGTGCGCGGCTGTGCGTGTGTGTGTGCGGCTGTGTGTGTGTGCGGCTGTGCGTGTGTGTGTGCGTGCGGCTGTGCGTGTGTGCGCGGCTGTGCGTGTGTGTGTGCGTGCGGCTGTGTGTGTGTGCATGTGCGGCTGTGCGTGTGTGCGCGGCTGTGCGTGTGTGTGCGGCTGTGCGTGTGTGTGCGGCTGTGTGTGTGTGCGTGCGGCTGTGCGTGTGTGTGCGGCTGTGCGTGTGTGTGCACGTGCGGCTGTGTGTGTGTGCGCGGCTGTGCGTGTGTGTGTGCGGCTGTGCGTGTGCGGCTGTGCGTGTGTGCGCGGCTGTGCGTGTGTGCGCGGCTGTGTGTGTGTGCGGCTGTGCATGTGTGTGCGGCTGTGCGTGTGTGTGTGCGGCTGTGCGTGTGTGTGTGCGTGCGGCTGTGCGTGTGTGCGCGGCTGTGCGTGTGTGTGCGGCTGTGCGTGTGTGTGCGGCTGTGTGTGTGTGCGGCTGTGCGTGTGTGTGTGCGTGCGGCTGTGCGTGTGTGCGCGGCTGTGCGTGTGTGTGCGGCTGTGCGTGTGTGTGCGGCTGTGTGTGTGCGTGCGGCTGTGCGTGTGTGTGCGGCTGTGCGTGTGTGTGCGGCTGTGTGTGTGTGCGTGTGCGGCTGTGCGTGTGTGCGCGGCTGTGCGTGTGTGTGCGGCTGTGCGTGTGTGTGCGGCTGTGTGTGTGTGCGTGTGCGGCTGTGCGTGTGTGTGCGGCTGTGCGTGTGTGCGTGCGGCTGTGCGTGTGTGTGCGCGTGCGGCTGTGCGTGTGTGTGCGGCTGTGTGTGTGCGTGTGCGGCTGTGCGTGTGTGTGCGGCTGTGCGTGTGTGTGCGCATGCGGCTGTGCGTGTGTGTGCAGCTGTGCGTGTGTGTGCGGCTGTGCGTGTGTGCGCGGCTGTGCGTGTGTGCGTGCGGCTGTGCATGTGTGTGCGTGCGGCTGTGTGTGTGCGCGTGAGGCTGTGTGGTGAGTTCAGTTAACATGGCAAAATATTGAAAACTGGTGAATCTGGGTTAAGTGCAACTTTTCTTTAAAGTTTTAAATTATTACCACATAAAAAAATTTTTAATGTTAAAAGAGAGTTTACAACAGAATTTGTGACGTTTTTAAATACAAAAAGGAACATTATACTACTGTTTATGGGTACATTCATAGGTGGTATAAGTATAAAATCATGGATGAGAAAGATCCACCGACTGCAGAATAATGATGATTTCTGGAGAGGGAAGAAGAAAGCAGGGGAGAGAAGGGACGATGGGGGCAGTGAGGAGAGGTACAAAGAGGGTGTCAGCTCTCTTCTCCCTAGTTACAAAAAAAAAATCTGAACAAAATGGGAAAAAGTTATACGTAAATTGGGTAAAGATTTTGTTATATTATTCTCAGCATTTTATGTATGCCAAAATTCTTCATTATGAAAGAGAGATTTTCATATATATACATATATGATGTTTCCGTATTTTAAAAAGACACCAATAAACTAACAGACTAAAAATTCCCTGCTGATACAGACGGCTCTCCAAGACACATCGTTAACTAAAAACAGTGCAGATAAGGGTATACAGTGCAATTCCATCTGAACCAATAGTTTTAGAAGACCCACACGAAGGACTAGATGTGCCCCCATCACAACGTGCAATGTCGTCTGCGCCGAATTTGCTTCCTTCCAAATGCTACTTGATGCAGCCAAAACACACCGAGTGGCCTTGACATGCAGGGGGCTTGTCTAAGTACCACGGGAAACACAAAGGTGGCATGCACGACCTCTACGCTCTGGGGCTCACACTCCAGTAAGAGGCTCGGATCAACTTCCCAAACAGTGCCCGGCGGTGATCTTAGGAGACCTTGGTGATGAGATGGCTGAAGCTCAGTCATGCAGGAGGGAAGGTTCAAGAAGTAAGTTGCCTGAGCTGTTTGTATATTTTGGAGATTAATTCGTTGTCGGTAACAACCTATATGGGAAAGGAATCTGAAAAAGAATGGCCATATATATGTATATAGATAGATAGAGATATAACTGATTCATTTTGCTGTATACCTGAAACTAACATAACATTGTGGATCAACTACAGTCAAATAAAAATTTTTTTAAAAAAAGAATCAAGTCGTGGTAGAAGGAGAACTACTGTGGCTACAGGGGTGTCTCTGGGGGCGGGGGACAGCAGCCAGGTGCCCATGGGAAATGATGACATGGTGGCACCAACGTCAAGGACATAAGTGGGCTAGAGGAAGTGAAATAAAACTGCAGATTTGTGACCACACGGCTCTCTCTGAGGGGTGACCGAGCGGAGTTTGGGGAGAGTTATTATATTTGTGCCAGAGGGTGAAGGCGTGGTGGAGGACACAGGGACAAGGACCAGGGAAGGCACTGCCCCAGGTCTGCGAGGGTCGAGGGAGACGCGGGAGATCCTGGAATCTCAGGGGGCAGCAGCCCCAGGGATGGAGCTGTGAGGACAGCCGAGAGGGCACCTGCCACCAAAACCACAGCCTGGCAAGAGAGACCAGCCCATGTGAACGCCCACACTCTCAACTCCTGCTCCCTGGCCACCTGCAAGAGCTTCCCTTTGGCCAAATCCAACCAGAAGCCCAAAGGCCACGGAGCATGGACCACACAGTCTGAAAGGTCAGGCTCCTGGGCGTGACAGACAAGGGCTGAGCCAAGATCTGGAGGAGAAAATGGAAAATGACCAGGACACAGGTGACCCCGAGAGTGAGTCTCAAAGCAGAGGTTGATTGGCCATCCCTGGCTGTTAGTCTGAATCAAACTGTGGGTGCTGTCATGGCCTAAGCACAGTCAGACCACACAGCCCCTTTGTTGGAAAAGACATGGTCTACATCCATGGCCCCTACTCCAAACGCATGGCAGGTGCCAAAAAAACAGTGCCACCATTGATGGCTGTGCAGACTGTACAGTGAACACCTCCACGGAGGCACCGTTTCCATCGGTGTCTATGCGTGGTGCTCCCTGGATTGGAGCAGTGCACAACCTGTGCAACCGTACATGGCAGCCTTGCTAACTCCTTGGCTAAACCACGAGCACCTAGAAGGTACAAGAAAGAGACATAGAATGTTATCTCTAGAGATTTTTGACTTGTAATCCTTGCATATAATCTTAATGAAAAAATGAGTAATCTTAAAGATTGACATGTTGCCTTTTCCATTATTAATAATCCTAGAAGGTAGCATAACAGAATATTCTTATAACTTTAACATCATGAATCCTCATTAAACCAGAATCCTGCTGTAACATATCACATTAGAGATTATCATTCCATAAGCAGAGAGTTTCAGGAATTCCTCTCTGAAATCTCTTTAATTCACTTTCTTCACCTTGAAAGCCAAAGAGAAGTTGACCAAGGCTCAGACGATCCCCCAACCCATGGCTTCATGGTGTGCAAGGAGCATGTCCCTGCCTTTCTATCCCACGTGTCGAATATTATCTAAAAATTAATAGATCCTTACTGTTAAAAATCAAAATTCAATAGAGCAAATGCTAGAGATCTTATTGGCTCTACTCAGGCAGTATCCTGTCTAGCAGACAGGAGCTCCAAGTTGCTGTACAAAATGAAAGATTTCGTAGGTGGGAGGGGGAGGGACAAGGAAGTTATACGAAGCAGAAAAGCAGGTTGGTTATTGCTGGGTTACTTCCCTTTAGAAGATGGCAGGGGTCTATCAGGCACATCCCCTCACTAGTGATGGTTTAAGATCCCATTTCTGAGAGCATAATTACGTCGTCTCATTTTGGTGACGTGAGGCTTAGCCTAAGTGACTCCATTTTGGGCCTGTTGTCTTGTTTTTAACGTAGCAAACATGGTTGATCTGAACCAGAAAGGGTTTTAAAAATAGAAATAGCTGTTCCCTCGAACATTTATATGCGTATAAGTATCACATGCATGTGTATGCACACATGCCCCTCGGTAGTCGCCGTGCTCTTTCTTCCGTAAGAGGGTACAATGGGGCCTCCCTGGTGGCGCAGTGGTTGACAGTCCGCCTGCCGATGCAGGGGACACGGGTTTGTGCCCCGGTCTGGGAAGATCCCACATGCCGCGGAGCGGCTGGGCTCGTGAGCCATGGCCGCTGATCCTGCACGTCCAGAGCCTGTGCTCCGCAACGGGAGAGGCCACGACAGTGAGAGGCCCGCGTACTGCAAAAAAAAAAAAAAAAAAGAGGGTACAATGGCTTCATCAATCCTAGGAGTTGAAGGATGGACTCAGAAAGGACCTGGGGTCTTCTGCTCACCCCCTGGACAGGAGTGAGAAGCCGGCCTCAACACCCCGAGCCCCTACAGAATGAGCCGTCTATGCCCCAGGACACGGCCTCTAGATCACATTCGCCCGATATGGCTCTCACCAGGGGATCCTCCGCCTCATTCTGGCTCAAGGGCTCCACTGAGGGACACCTCAGAGCTCCTCTCCGTAACTGACAACCCTGCAACTGACAGAACCTGTGAGGCCAGTGGTCACTCTATGGAATTTTAGATACAACAGGGATCCCTGGGCACTGAAGTCTTTAAGTAGACACGGGGCCCCGGGACCCTCTAACTCCCTTCAGTAAATTGATTCTCCGACAGATTCTCATGAGCACATCTGAACTGCTGGGCCCCAGGCCAGCCGGACACCACGCTCAGAGGGCTGACCGTCCAGTGGGACAGCCAAGCTGGCTCCCACATGGCCTGCACTGTGTCACGGTGGGCAGAGGACGAAGAGCCCATGCCCGCTTGGGCGTTGGGGGGGAAGATAGAGGAAGACAGGCCCCCCCCGGCGCCTCCTCCCAGCCCGGGCCCCTCTGTCCCCAGCCAGAGGCCCTTGGAGCGGAGGGCAGGGGGCCCAACCACTGGGAACTTTTCAAAGTTGGAAACTCCTGCAGAAGTTTTAGATCCTCTCTTTACGACGGCTCCCAGTTCCACACAGAAACCTGGCCTCGGGGGACACAAGGCTGCCTCTGAAGGTCTGAGAGGAAGATGCAGCTGCCTAACTCAGCAGATGGCTGTCTGCCCCTCCCTGGCTCCAGGCCTGGGCTCACCCGGGGCCACAGCCAGCCTTTCTCCCCAGGAAGGGAGCAAGGCCGGGGCTTCAAGTCAGCCGCTCTGGTCTCCTGCTCAGTTAGCAGGTCGATTAGGAAGCCCCTGGACCTGAGGGTCCCTGGCTCACCTGTGACAGCAGTGACCTGAGCCGCAGGCCTCGGCCAGGCTGGCAGCGTCTGTGTTCACAGGGGACACGTCAAGGGCTGAGATTTATTAAATGAGGGCATTGTGTGCTCAGAAGGAGATCGGTATGTTTGATCTCAGCCATTATTGATTTACCTTTCCGCGTGATAACTTTCGTTAAGTGAGATAAGCAAATGTTGATGTGTCCCTTCCCTTTTAACTGTCAGCAGGTAAAGCCCAGGGCTGTCAGCAGCGGCTGAGACAGAGCCATTTTCTTACCTCACCATTAACTGAGGAGACTCAGGACCCCCCAGGCAGGAAAGCACTTTGGGTTTCATTGGCTTTTCTTGGTGGACATGCCTGAGAGTTCATAGGACTAAAGGCAGTGGAGAGGAAGCCCCTCGGTGACGGGTCTCCAGGTGCTTAATGCTGGGCTCTAACATCTAATTAAAACTGACACCAACCCACGGCGAGGTTTCTTTAAAGCCCTGGACCTGCAGACTCTCCATCATTTGTAAAATCAGAAACTTTATGGCAACCTCAGGCTTGAAGTAATTTAATTGTGACTGAATGGTCCTGCTGACTCAGTCCGTTGAATTTCCACCCAGTAAATTTTCTTCATCCAGCTGAGATGTTCGAATGGGTCATGGCCAGGGTCCATTTGGGACACAGGAAAGGGGCTGCTTAGCTGCATGAGGTGGCCTTCTCTCGATGCGGCCCTAGGATGTGCCACTAGGGTATCGCCGGGCATCTGACCTTAGGGCTGTGTGGTCTGCAGTGTGGGCACAGTGTCTGCAAGAAGAAGAATTCCAAGGGGCTTTCCTTTTGCTTTTGTAGAACCTTCTGAAGGTGGGTGGAGACCTTTATTTTCACAAGCACCACTCCTTTTGGAGATGAGAAAACCCTTAAGCAGGTAGCTTCGAGATTACCCAAATTAGTCTCTTTGAAAACACCTCTGCCGCTATGTGCGTGGGGCCCCTGCCCTGGACACCCCAGCTGGGAACTTGGCCGTCACACTGCCCACCATGTGTGGTTGCCGTCCTCTCCCAGCACCCCCAGATGCCCGGGCCTTCTGCAGACCAGGGACCTGTGCCCCCCTCTCTTGTATCTCCTGCAGCTGACGTAGGACCTGACCCCAGGCTCTGCCGACGTGAACAGGGGCGGAAGACACAGCAGGCCTTCTGATGGCAGTGGGCGCAAGGGGATGTCCCTGGGCCAGAATCAGTGCAAATTCGGCCTCCACTGGGATCTCAGACCGTAAACTAATCCGATCACATAGAGCAACTCGGGGGCCCGCCTTCCCTGAAGAGACGAGAGTCAGGAGACGGAACACCGTGGTGCGGGGAGAGCACGCGGGTCAGGGGAACAGGGCAGGCAGCTCTCAACTCTCTCCATTCCCGGAACCTCTGCAACCTGGGAACACACATGGGCTTGTTCTGAGGCCTTTGTGGGCCGAAGAATGATTCAGGGGAGAGGCCTGGGTCTCAGGAGGTGCGTTCTACATTCAGCTCTGCCACAAATCCCTGGTTGCGAAATGACAGGGAAATCCCTTCATTTCTTAGGACCTCGATTTCCCTAAGTTTACGGGGAAGAGCCTGGACCACGTCATTTAACACATGCCTTCCGGGCGCCCCCGTGAGCCAGGCCCCGTTGTAGCTTCTGGGGACCCGCCCTGTCCACCACAAACAGAGGCCCTGTCCCCAGTGAGCTCAGCTCCTGGGGAAAACACAGGATAACAAGTGGATACATAGGATCTTGAGAGGTCATGCATGCTGTGGGGACAAACACAGAAGGGCGTGGGCACCGCGACAAAGAGAGCAGAGGTGAAGCCGTGAAGTGTTCCTATGAGATAACATCTCGCGATGAAACCACAGAATATTAGAACCGGAAAGGGCCGTGTTGGTAATCTGGTTCCACACTTAAGGTTACCACCTTGACAAGGAGGTAAGTAGGTAGGCGGGTGGGTGAGTAGACAGAGTTCAGTTTTACCACGTACACAGGCGTGTACCAGCGTTCCCCTTGCCCCGTGGCACACCCGTGTTCCCCCGTCGCTCCGAATGCCCCGTCGCTGCGTGCTGCCTGCTTTCTGGGCAGCGGGCTTGGCCATTCATTCTTCTGCCCAGTTTCCCAATCAGTGACTCCCTTTCAGTAGCTTAAAATCAGCCCACGTGGAGTGTCTATACCACGGACATTGGCAAATGCCCCAAATCAGGGCTTTTGCGTCTCTTTTCGCTTTTTCGGAAAGCCTGTTCTTTACCCTTGACCGGCACTCTGCAGACGGCACTTGGCATCGCTTGACCTTATTACGAGAGTCCACATCCTCCCTGAGAACCGTCGTAACGGCAGCAACTAGAGTCGCAACCAGGAAAACAGGAACAACAAAACAAACCCCCAAACCCCTCTCAGCCCACGAGGTGCGCCGACGAGGGCCGCCCCTGCTGGTCCTGGGCCAAGGAGGGTTCGTCCACTTCAGCCAAAGCCTCCTCTGCTCTCTGGGGTCTTCTTGTAGTTTGAAGATCCCTTTTGCAGTTTTATTTCATCGCTTCCAGCTGCAGGAATCCCTTTTGCCGCCAACCTACTGAAACCAGCCTTTAGGTTCACCTCCCTGTTTATTTAAACTCCAAACCCACAGGCTGTTTTTCCTCCTCTTGCTTTATCTGCTGTTTCAGAGGCTGGGATGCTGGTGTGGGGAGACGGCCCGAGGCTGCGGGGACCACGTGGGGACTCAGGAGACCCAGCCCAGCGAGTTCCCAGGACTCATTCTCGGGGGGCCGGGGGTTCAGAGCTACCACCCTTGGGAGACCGCTGACAGAGAGGTTCCAGGGAAGCAGAAAAGCCAGAAACTGAAGGCCCCGTTCACGTCGGCACCTGGATGCCGCGTGACCTTGAATGCGTCACCTGCCTCTCTTTTAACCCTGGGTTTCTCCTCCGGGGCTCAGGGGCACGGAAGTAGATGCCTGCGAGTCGTCCTGGACTCTGAAATCCTGTGATTCTCCAGAGGGAGATGCGACTTTCCCGTTGCGAGACACTGCGTATTCAGTCAGGGATGTTGACCAGCCCCACCAGAGTCCTTTCGGGACCATCAAGCACTGAATCTGCACAGTAATGCTCCAGTGACATGAAAGCCCTCGTTCTAGATCCGCCGGAACCTAGAAGGGCGCCCGTCTGAGAGCCGTGTTTTGTGGTGAGAGGAGGAGACACAGCAGGCCTGAGTCACCAAGTGGAAGAGCCACGTCCCAGGACCCCTCCTCCAGCTCTGCTGTGATCGTGTTCAATGCAAATGGGGTTTCAGTCTTCTCACCTCGAGGCGGATGGAAAACAGAATATTAGAGGGTCCCCACGCTGCCACGGTCGGGCGTCCGAAGCGATACCAAAAAGGGCGAGCTTAGCTTGACCACGTGAACAAAGAAAGGAAAAGGTAAAAGTAGGATAATTAGCTCAAAAAGACAAAACCCCGGGGCCATTTAGTTTAGGGGCCAACCATCCTCCAACCTGACTGGTGTCATTGTGCAATAGATGATGTGAATAATGAGTAGTTAAGAAACAGCGTGAAATGATCCACATGACATTTATTTAGATGTGGAAACTCGTTTTTTAAATGTTTATTTTTCAATATGATACAAGCTTTGGTAGGTATTTAAATGGGTAAGCTTTCCATGACTGTAAAGAAAAATCCTCCTATATGGAAAAAATTCTCTCAAACGGGCTATTTTCCACTCCAGGGCCTTTTGTGCTCACCCTTCCCTCCGCCTGTCACGAGCCCACCGGCTTCTCCCCTAGGACCCTTTTCACTCACACGCATGTGGCCCTGCTTGTGGGCTGGCACTGCTCTGAACGAGAGCTTTGCGTATTAACTCATTTAATTCTTAAAGCAACTCTGTGAATCTGTGAGTATCCTTATCCCCATTTTATGGATGAGGAAACTGAGGCCCACCCAAAGACACTAAGGAACTTGCCCAAGCTCACATCGCAGGACAGTGGCAGAGCTCAGGGTGATGCAGACAGGATTACTGCGCATGCATGTAGACACACACACACACACACACACACACACAGAGGGGGCCTCATTCCCGGCACCACACTCTCCTGTATTTGTTTCTCGTTCAGTTATTTCTTATCACCCGTCTCTCCTCCTACAGAGCAGGTAAGCACCGCGAGGGCAGGGACCAGCCTGGGCTCGTTCACTAGCACATCCTGTGGGTTTTATCTGACAAATTCCCGAGGAGGGCAGGGGGGTCCATAGATTTATTTTGCAACCAGAGGAGAAAGTGAGACGCAGCAAGCTTTGCTGAGGTTCCCGAATCGCAGATACAGCGTTTGTGCCGCTAGGAGAGAACCACCGAGAGGATGCTCTTCTCAGCTATGGCTCTGTAATTCCCTACAGCTCTCAACTCACCTGAGTTCTCAGATTGTAGCTTGAGAAAAAGGGGAGTGAAAAGGAGGTTCTTCCTTCTTTTGCATCCACTGAATAGAAAGGGCAACGCCTTTTTCAAGCGTGGCCAGCATTTAGATTGGAAACGTGTGCGTGATGTTTTGGGCACCAAGTCTCAGCCGGGAGCCTGGCATGTGGGGAGATCACCAGCCTGGGAGTGGGCATACAAGTGCTGGCGTCCCGGCACTCACGCTGCCTGGCTCTGGGATTCATTTTTCCCACCTGCATAATACAACTGAGGATGCTGGCCTGACAGCGCCTCTGGGATGATTAAATGAATAGACAGTATTTGTGACACAGTTGGGGCCGTTGGTAACTGTGGTTCTAACCTTCCAGCTGCAATAAATTTCGTAGCTAATAATAAATCTTTAAAAAAAAAAACAAAACACTTGTTGTTATGGGTAAATTTTAGCTCCGTAAATAAGTTTTAGAGCTGCAGATATCCTAAAAGTCACTTTTCAGTGTCAAAGTCAGTGGATGTCACTGCTGGAGGCTGCCAGGCAGCCCTGGAGGCCTGGCTAAGGGTTCTGCTGGAGATCCCTGCGGGGGTGCAGGCCGCGGGCCGCATGCTGCTGGGGAACCCTGGTAACCTCAGCATCTCTGCAGAGAACCTGTCAGCTCCAGGACACTCACCGTGGCTCAGAGCACCTGAGGGCATCAGGGGAGCCCCGTTCCTGTCGAGTGGTAGACGTGTACCTCAGATGCCAGCCGCCTCGTGGGAATCCTTCCTGGGCTCCGGCACTCATAGCCAGGATTAGTCCTTGACAAAAACTAGCAAGAAAGCAACTACTCCCTCCCAATCCCCCATCCCACTCTAACACCATTTATTACAGTTTGTATCCCTTACTTTTCCCCAGAGCCCTCATTCTGGGCTCCCATCCCTATGGCACCTGTATGTTTCAAAAACTATGCTCCCTTTTCTCCATTAAGCTGACGCTTTTTAGCTTGATGTTATAAAGAAAGCTTTTCATTAGACTAACTGATTTCTAAGCTATATAAAGGCCTATAGACATTTAAGAGGGGCGCCTGCTTGTTAAAAGAGAATCTTGTTATCTGTAAAATTGAATCATTAATGACAGAAATTCTGTCAGGAAAAGTGAAATTAAGGTTTTCTAGACAGTCTGGCATGGCTTATTTTGCAGGGGAGACTTCCTTCTTAGGGCTTACCACGTGGGGGACCCCTTACTGCCCCGCTTGCCTTGGTCCTAGGTCTGCAGGCTCCTCTGTTCTCCCCACTTTGAGATCCACACATACGTGCACACACATGTACAGGCACGTGCACATACTCATGTGCTTACACACACACACACACACACACACAGGATCAGCGCTATAAACGGACAGGAGGTACGACTGACGAGCGCGTTTACTTGCTAGATGTGACAGGTGACGGTGGGCAATGCCACTTTACTAGTCTTTGGATTTTCACTCCTTAAGCAAAATATTCCCTCCTCTGACCCCACCTGATCTGTAAAGAACACACGAGTCCTGTCCCTGGTTATGCTGGAATTCTTGCCTGCCCTCCTAGCACATTTCTTTGTATTCTCTCAAGATCAAAATAAGCGGGATCTCTCCTGAAATCACTGGCGTTTGAGTCACTTTGGGCACATCCTCCCTCCCCTGCACTGTCTCGGCCAAGCCTTCATTTTGTGAGGGGAGGGGTCTCTGTTGGCGTCTGAAGAGCTGGGCCGATGGCATCAGTGCTGAGGGCAGCCAGCGTCCTTTGCACAAACTGGCCTGGTGTCAGCCGCTCTGCAGAGCCACCGAGGCAGCGGCCACCCGCTGCGGGGGCCGCTCGGCGGAGGCCCTCAGATCGCCTGCCCAGGCAGGGCTCCCTGGGAAAGAGTGGGCTTAGGAAGTGATCACCCAGCTCAGGGAGGGAAAATAAAAGCATCTGTTGTTGTTGGTTTTCTGTCTTTTTTTATGTTCAGGGAAGAAGAAAAAGCCTCAGTAACAGGATCCTTCCTGGGCCGCACCCGCTGAGTGCAATCAGGTAAAACCCATCACACAAAGAATTCCACAGGCTCCTTTTGAGGCCCGGCCACAATGCTACCCATTGTTTACACTTTAATTAAGTTCTGTTTTACTGATTTATTTGTTAAAAAAAAAAAAGAAAAAAGATGAATGCGCCTTATGCTGGGAGTTGAATTATTGCAATTTGAAACTCCTCATACCTTTCTTGAGAACTTCAAAGAGGGGCCAAGGTTGTTTATGTACAGGAAATCAAATTAGCAAAACTATTACAGTGGCTTAATGGCTCGGGTGGCCAGTTTGATGAGAAGCAGTAATTGAAAAGCACCCCCTCGGCCCCCCGCCCAAGCCCACTCTTTAAAGCAGTTCTCAACCGTGAGTAGGGTTGCTGGCTCCAACTCAGGGCTTAGAAGGACGCAGCTGCTCTGGGTTTGAAAATCCCACCTATTTCACAGGAGATGCTTCCAATGAGAGAGAAGGAAGGAGAAAATTGAGGTCGAATTGGGGAGGGAGATGGAAAAAAAATGGGAGTGAACTGGAGGAGAGGGGGCATATCTGAAGGTGTCATGAAAATGAGTCACCTCCACCAACAAAAACACAGGCAGCCCATTCAGAAATAAAATACCGCAGCCCGAGGCACGTGCACTGGAAATCTAAAGAAGGCGGGCTGGCCACATTTTAGGCAACGCAGGAGAGGAATAATTACAGTCCAGTGTCAGCACATCCTCTTTCCACAATGACCGGACACACAGAACAGAAAAGCAATAGCAATTTTGGATGTTCTACTGTCCCGAGGAAACATAAGTGTTGAAGACATAGAAACATCCTCATGGAAATCACAGGCCTCATCCCCAAATTAGTGTGAGTGAGCATTTAATAAAAGCATGTGTTCTTATGAGCCCTAAGGATGCCTGGTGAGGATCCTGAAGTCTTGTAATAAAAATAACCAAGTATTCAAAAGCCTTTAGCTACTGATGACCAGAAAATAACTGCATTCCGTTTGCTGTGCCTCACCCGATGTCTATACAGTAAGGGCCAGCCCTCAACGACCAAACACCCACGCAGCTCTCCCAAACACTCAGGTGGCTGGCTGTGACGGGGAGTAAACCAGGACAGAAAATAAACTTTCTAAGCACCAAAGCATAAATTACCACACTCTAATCCTTAGTTGTTAAATCGAACAGATCCTCCGGAACTAACCTTTTCCTGTAACACTAAAATACGTAATTCAGTGTCTTCAGCTTCTATAAAGAGTGACCAAAACTGAGCCTTAATAGAAGCAGTCAGACAGAATTATTCCCGAATCGGATACAGACCTTACAGAGATTAAGCTATAATAGGTTGGTCTCTGTATGATTTAGAATAAGTTAACATATGCTCAGAAATCAGGCTGGATTTGAAGAATTCTAGGGGATGGGCTATAGAGAAATTGCATAAGCTTGTTTCTCTTTTGGGCTTTAATAAAGCGAATGTTAGAACTGAGGTTAGATCTCTGGGCTCTAGTCCTGATTCCCCATGCCCCACACTTAGCTATGTAACCTTGAATGAGTTTCTACTAACCTCAGTATCCTCATCTATAAAATGGGCATAAAAATAAACCTAGCTTCCTCTCAGTGTTGTCTTAAAGATCAGAGGAAGCGGACATTGTAAACTGAAAGCACCGTGTACATGCCAAGGGTTTGTATTTATAGGGAATCTGGGTTTGTAAAGATGTTTTTGAATTGTTCTGCCATTGAGAGCTGCATTTTTGAAGCTTAATTATATAGAACATGAAGAGAAACATAATTTTTGAATCAAGAAATCTTTTCTCAGACCCAGATTTGGAGGGAGGGCCTATCTTACAGTTACATTAAAGACTAAATTTTTCAATTGATATTTAAATAAAAATTATTGTAGGCACCAAACATGTGGTATGGGAAGTGACAGCTTGATCAAGGATGTCTGTTTGTTCACTGTTGCTCTTTTCATATGTTTGAACCCAAATACAGTCATGCTGTCTCAGATAATTTCAGAAAGAGGAGATTTAGAAACTAGGATAGTGTGTTACAACTGACCATTTTGTTCTAAATAAACTAGTTTAAACTCATTTTATAAATGCCAAGTATATGCTTTTAAATGAAGCATTCGCCCAAATAACACACACTTAGTAACACAGACAACCACTTTCAAAATTTAGCATGCAGGTTATGAGCAATCCCAGAGAAAATGTAATTTCATGCTTTAACAAATAATAATATTAAAATTGGGCTCACCTTTTAAAATAGTACAAAAGTGTTTTTCGCCCAACAGTGCCTCATTCAAAAGTAGAAAGTGATGTCATGTCCATTGACCACGTGGGAAACAGAGGTCTGACAAGCTTGAGGGATTTGCCCTGAGTCTCACAGTTAGTGGAGCTTTTGAGTCCAGAGTTGTTTTTTGACCTGTGTTGCCTTTTCAGCTATCAATTTTCAACTTGAAGGAAATGAGAAATTTGATACCTTCGGACATGAATATGTGTTCTGGATTTGCCCACGTAGGTCAGTAAGGGAGCATTTTGAGAAGCATCTCAAGTCAAAGTGAAACGATCATACACCAAACACCTGGGGAAACTGCGGTCCAGTCCCCATTGCAGGTACTTAAACACACACCTCTCCATCACAGGTTAATGAGAGAGTCACCCCTATCTCTTTTAGTTTTTTAAGAGCAGAAATATAAACAATAGATTGATTGATTGATCATGATCCAGCAGAGTTTTAAAAAATTTTTTAACTTAATTTTCATTTTACACTGGAGTAGAGTTGATTTGCAATGTTGTATTAGTTTCAGGTTGACAGTAAAGTGGTTCAGTTATACATATATTAATACATATATCTATTCTTTTTCAGATTCTTTTCCCATATGGGTTATTACAGAACATTGAGTAGAGTTCCCTGTGCTCTACAGCAGGCCCCTGTTGATTATCTATTTTATATACAGTAGTGTGCATGTGTTAACCCCAAACTCCTGATTTATCCCTCCCCCCACCACACCTTTCCCCTTTGGTGAATTTCCCATTTGGAATACTATTCAGCCATTAAAAAAGAAGGAAATAATGCCATTTGCAGCAACATGGATGGACCGAGAGATGATCATACTAAGTGAACTGAGTCAGACAGAGAAAGACAGATATCACGTGATATTACGTATATGTGGAATCTAAAAAGATGATGCAAATGAACTTATTTACAAAACAGAAACAGACTCACAGACTTCGAAAACAAACTTATGGTGACCCCTGTCCCTTTTAATTCCCAGAGGATTTGGGTCCACAGGGAGAATCTCCAGGCAGGAGAAAGACAAGAGAAAAGGGTTTGTAGACGGGGTCCAAACGGTGTACCAGTAACTGTCCACGGACGGCCATGGGCACAGCCCGGCCCGAGAGTAGAAACCAAGCAAAGGTGCACACAGCACGCTTCCCAAAGCACAGCACTGGACTGAGGACAGCATAGGTAGGACTTGGGAAGCTGGACATTCAGCAGAGACAAGAGATCTGCCAGCCGGCTCTGGGACAGAGTGAGTTACTCTCAGGCTGAATGACATCTGAACCCCACAGCCCAGGGAGGGAGGTCAGAACTAATGACTCTGAGCTCTCGTTGTAACCGAGGCCATTACACGGGGTGCCTGCCCACCAGCGTGTGCACCCAGGAGAGGATTAGACCCCATTCAGGAGGTAATTCTTCAGATCAAAAAGTGGATGAGAAAAGGAGACATCTATTCCCTCTGCTTCTCAGAATAGCAAAGACTCAGAAAGCAAAATGCAGTAGGGTCATGGCTACTTACACCCAACACAGAGCTGCAGTGGGAGCTAAGACCCCGTGGCAAGTAGTAAGTCACCAGCATCGGGTATTTACATCACGTGTTAGAGGGAAGACCCATTTCCAAACGTATCATGTAGATAAAGATCTGGAATCCAAGTGAACCTGGAGAAATTAAATATGACCCACCAAGAGTGATAAGGGCTTTGAACAAGAAAGTAACACCCAGTAGGAAAAGAAACATCTGAGCAGAAATTTGACAACCCACGAAGCATAGCCTTGACCAAATTAAAAGGAAGTCTAGGACTTCCCTGGTGGTGCAGTGGTTGAGAGTCCGCCTGCCGATGCAGGGGACACAGGTTCGTGCCCCGGTCCGGGAAGATCCCACATGCCGCGGAGCAGCTAGGCCCGTGAGCCATGGCCGCTGAGCCTGCGCGTCCGGAGCCTGTGCTCCGCAACGGGAGAGGCCACAGCAGTGAGAGGCCCGCATACCAAAAAAAAAAAAAAAAAAAAAAAGGAAGTCTAATTCCTTAACCAAATCTGGGTCAGGGTTTTCAGTTTGTTTGCTAAGCTGAACAAAACAATATTAATATCAACCCCCTAATTATACCCAAGTTAACAGTATAGTTATGCTACTTCATTTTCTTGACTAATCTTTCAGTTAGCTAACACGGGTTTGTCATACAGTCCCTAGTAAGGAACCAGTCCAGTTATAGTTACACATAGATATGGAGACTATTTCAGTCATGATCTGGCAAAACCGTATCAACAACACCTGAGGCCAGAGGCTTATTACATATTACAAAACCCAACTCTTTTCTATTCTCTGGACCTCTTTATACAGATGCATGGATGGATGGATGGATGGTTGGGTGGATGGATGATGGGTCAATGGATGGATGGATGGATGGAGAGCTGTATGGATGAATGGATTGATGGACGGATAGACAGATGGACGGATAACTGTACAGATGGATGAATGGATGGATGGATGATGGGTCAATGGATGGACGAATGGATGGATGGATGGATAACTGTATAGATGGATGGATGGATGGGTGGATGGGTGGAGAAGGGCAGGTAGATGAGTACTAGAAAGAGATTAGAGAAAACAGGGGAGAGGCAAAGGAGACAAGTACCATTTTTGCCTGCACTTCAAGCCTTGATTTATTCTTTGTTTTTTATTTAGAGATGGTATTTTGATTCTGTTTCCTCCCCATTGCTCTCAAACTATAAGCTCCCATGTTGTAGGGTCAAGTCTTTATGAATTTTCTCATAAAGGAAGTAGTACAAAACCACATGCATAACAGATTTTTTTAAATGTGGGGATTGATTGGATGGTAAACCTAAAACTAATTCAGCCACCAAGAGACAATTTAGCACTAGTTTTTATCCCAAAGGGCAAGGATGTAAATTCGAAGATAAAATTTCAATGTAAAATTACTACTACTTGAAGGTGATTTTACAGAAACAAAAATATCAGATGGGAAGAACTACAGAAATAAATCCTAAAAAATTCAACCAGAACACCGTGATAAAACTTATCTCCGTACTCCCTCGAACAGTCCCTCTTGAAATGAAACCGTATAAAATAAGAAATTCAGCAGTGGAAAGTGGAGGTCACGTTCATTCAATCCGAACAGCTCTGACACGTGGTCTTGGCTTCGGTGGTGAGCAAAGTGGGCCTTTGAAGACGTTCACACCAGGCCAGCGAGGCTCTGCTGGACAGGGCTTTTCTGACCTTTTATTTTTATCTCACTTGTTCCAATTTTGTCAAAATCATGGAGATTTTCAAGTGATGGTTCATTGTTCTGACACTTGAGAGCAAAGTGGGCCTGTGTGTGAGCCTGCACTTTGCAGAGGCCACGCTGTAGTTTGATTCAGCCTCTGCTGCTCACCGGAGTGGGCTGGAGTGGAGGGGATGTAACACAGGAGGCTCGCAGAAGGTTTTCCTCAGGCCAACCCCACATACAGATAAGAGGTTTAAGGAAAAGGGAGGGATGAGGGAAGATTGAAAGAAGCCCTCTGGGGTGTCCGATGAGACAGGTTTTCAGGCTTCAGGATAGGCGCCCAGGTCAAAACGAGTTTGACGCACCTGAACGTGACTTATTAAGTCACTCACTCACCAACAGTCACCCAGCACCCACTCCATGCCGGGCTGTGATTCGGGAGCTCTTGTTATGGCCCCATCTTTGATACGAGAGTCGGCATCACTGCAGGGAATCAGGGTTCTCAGAGCCACCTGCTGACACATGGCATTTCCTTCCAGGTCAGAATCCCTTCGGGACACAGTGGACCAAATACAGTTGGCTGTTCCCATGACAAGGTCAAGGGGTCATTTGGGGCGACTAGCTTATAGGGGATCCCGACTCACCGATGGGGGAAATCCCTGGGCGTCCACAGCTGGCTGTTTAGAAGGTGCATCTCAAGGGGTTAACCTCACCCTGAATGCCTCTCCCAGCTCCTGCGCAGAAGGCTCTTGAAAGCACGTCTCCAATCAATTGATGTTTGTCTGCCTGCATCCCACCCCAGCCCCACCAAGCCCCTGCACGGTCAGCTGGTACAAGACAGTGTGACAAAGGGCCATTCAAAGCCATCCTCCGTGCCATCACCCCTCGGCTCTCCAGACTCCTTTAAAACAGGCACCTGTCCGAGCCTCCGGTCAGCTCGCCAGCTTCTCTCCTGTTCATTATTTCTTAATTCAGGGAATTAACTTATTTTACGTGGCAAGAAAAATCCCTGACACTCTCTCTCATTATCAGAATGAATTCTTTTTAGTTCTTAATCCCAGTCCCAAAGGCCCGGTTGCAAAGTGCAGAGATAAAGTTGGCGGGTGGTACCCGAGATAAGGGCCAGGCTTCTCAGCCTTTTCCCTTGGACGTCATTTCAGATGCCCTTCCCCCTTCAGTGCTTCAATGGCATTTCTTTTCAGGTTAATAAGGGTGGTTCTCCAGCCACGCAGTGCTGGCAGAAGGTACATCCACAGTCCCATGGGGGTAGGGGGGGACCCACGGGCTGCCTTGGGGAGCCCAGATTTCCTCTGTGTGTCTCACAGCTCCGAATGGACCACAGAGACCATGACAGACTTCAGCATGGGATCTCCCCCAATCCTGAGTCGTATATTTGTAATTCTTTTCCAAAGTACCCTGTGGAAATTTTATGGTTTTCAGATAATCCATGTTTGGGTTGGTTGCACCTACTTGAATATCCTGAAATCATTCCTATAAGAATATCTAAAATGGAAAGTTCTTATTTGGACTATGAGACCTAGTAATTCCTTTTGATTCTATGAAGACTTTCCAAACCAAATATATTTTTTCCTTCCCTCTATAAGTGATGGTTTTCATGCAAACAATTTGTATAACAAGAGCCAACCTTTAAACACTGGGCCTGTGCAGTTGTCTGCAGGCCGAGTTGAAGAATGCTTGACAAAGGCCTTGAAGATGTTTCCAGCCTCTTTCTGTGATGTGAGCAGACGGCGTCGGGGTGAAGACCACACATGACGTTTTCCAGAAGGTGCTGCTTATAGACGTGGACGGGAGTATATGTCTTCATATGACCTGTGGGTTTCAGAGCTGTGTCTGCATGTGCGAATCAGTTTATTTTAAAACACGACACTAGATAGACATTTCTCCAAAGAAGACATACAGATGGCCAAGGGGCACATGGAAAGATGCTTAGCATCACTAATTATTAGAGAAATGCAAATCAAAGCTATAATGAGGTATCACCTCACGTGGGTCAGAATGGCCATCACCAACAAGTCTACAAACAGTAAATGCTGGAGGGGGTGTGGAGAAAAGGGAACGCTCCTACACTGTGGGTGGGAATGTAAGTTGGTGCAGCCTCTATGGAGAACAGTCTGGAGGTTCCTCAAAAAACTGAAAACCTAAACAAGGACCTACTGTATAGCACAGGGAACTCTACTCTGTATTCTGTAACAAAGTAAATGGGAAAAGAATTTGAAAAAGAATAGATACATGTATATGCATAACTGAATCACTTTGCTGTATACCTGGGACTAACACAACACTGTAAATCAACTGTACACCAATAAATAAAACTAAATAAAATAATGTGACACTATATCAAGTAAGGCGGCTGGAGGGGGAATGAGTCCCAAGATTAACGGAAAGGAACCCGCTATTTAAGAAAGTAAAATAAAGGTGTCTAACTTGTCTAAGCGTTCATTTGGAAGCTGACCGGAGGGTGAAGCAGGAGAGAAGAGGACGTTGGGCCTCGGCCTCCGAGCCGTGCGAGGGGTGGGCACCCCTGAAGAGGAGGGACGATCTCCTGGGGCAACTGGGAGGCCAGCGAGGAGGGAAGAAGGAAATGAAAACTTTGAAAAGCAAAGGCTCAGCTCTTGAAGAACGTTCCTACCTTCTCGAAGAGAGTCATCCCAACGGGCGTACTCACCGTAGAAGGAAACCCAGAGCAAAGCTGCGTCGTGTCGCTCAGGGAAGGATGGACGCCCGCACAGACGCGTGGCCCTGAGCTCCTGTCCCTTCCCTGCCACGAAGCTCCTGGGCGCAGGGAACCATCTCGTGCTGCCCCGTCCACCCCGTGGCCATGAGATGCCCCCCGCCCACCCCGCAATTAAGTGTTGTGCACTGTCTACGGGCCACCAGCCCTTCGAGAATTTTCTTAGGATGTGCCCCGCCAGGAAGGCCCCAAGAGAGAAGGTTTTCCCAAGCCTGGGGTCACTCCGCCCCCCAACACCATCCCATCCACCTGTGAGGAGAGAAGGCCCCCAGCTCCGGGGTCTGGCACGGGAGTGGAGGCACAGTCAGCCGTGACAGCTGTGACGGTGCGGGCCTGAAAACACCTCACCAGATGGTCCTGCTGCGACCGACCCTGTAAAGAGCCGGTGCTGTGGACAAAAGCTGCTTCTCGGCGCTGTCTCCCTGTCCCCCGTGGCCCAGTGTCCCCCTACCGAGGGGACCCTATCTGGTCTAAATTCCTGCTTTTTCTCCCACCTGGACTCAGCAGGGGTCCAGAGAGAAGCCTCCAGAATGACACCTTTCTCTAGTGACCCCTGAGGGGAGGGGACCATCAGACTTTGCAGAATCCCACATAATATACTGAGGGTTGGAGTGACCATGGGGGTCACAGAGAACCCCAGACCTGTTCCCGCCCCTGGACCCTCGCACAGCCTGCTTCTCAACACATGAGCTCTTGCAGCAAAGCCTGGCCCTCACCCCTAGAGGCGTGTGTTCATGTTGATGCCGCTGCGGTTTTAAGGCTTTGGCCGAGGCCACCCAGCTCACAAGTGGCAGCGTCCAGCACAGGCCACCTGACGACATAATCCCTGTGCTTGCTGCGTACCGGAATGGGCCTTCCTCTGACAGGGCAGAAATGCTCCCTCCCTGCGGACGGGGGCTGCATGCCCATTCATGAATAAAGTCACACACCCAGACGCTATGCTTAAAAATAAACAAAGGCAACCGTATGCTAACACATATGGAACTTAAGAAAAAAAAATGTCATGAAGAACCTAGGGGTAAGACAGGAATAAAGACACAGACCTACTAGAGAATGGACTTGAGGATATGGGGAGGGGGAAGGGGAAGCTGCGACAAAGCGAGAGAGAGGCATGGACATATACACACTACCAAACGTAAGGTAGATAGCTAGTGGGAAGCAGCCACATAGCACAGGGAGATCAGCTCGGTGCTTTGTGACCCCCTAGAGGGGTGGGATAGGGAGGGTGGGAGGGAGGGAGACGCAAGAGGGAAGAGATATGGGAACATATGTATAACTGATTCACTTTGTTATAAAGCAGAAACTAACACACAATTGTAAAGCAATTATACTCCAATAAAGATGTAAAAATAAATAAATAAATAAATAAAAATAAAAAGCAATGCTTTTCTAAAATAATGACACAAGTAAATAAAAAAGAAATTAATTCCATTCATAATAGTATTAAAAATAATAAAACATACAGGAATAAATTTAGCAAGAGAAGTATAAATTTTGAACTCTGAAAACTATAAAACATTGTTGATACACATTTCCTAAACAAGTGGAGAAACATTCTATATCTATGGATTTGAAGACTCAGTATTATTAAAAACCAGAAAATACAACCCATAGAGACAGAAAAAGATTAGTGGCTGGAAAGGACTGGGGTTGTGAACAAAGAGTGACTGAAGATGGGAACAAGGGGATTTTATGGGGCGATGGACATGTCCTAATACTGGATTGTGGTTTTATACAACTTTGTGAATTTACTAAAAATCATTGAATTGTACATTTACAATTAATGGAGTCTATGGCATTCAAATTATAACTCAATAAATGTATTTTAAAAGTTGAACTGAAATAAATAAATAAATAAATAAATAAAGGCAGGGACTTTATGGCAAACCCCATCTCTTGTCCTTCTTGGCGGCTGCTGGGACCCTGGCCAAGTGCCTTAACCCCTCTGAGCCTCGGCTCCCCCATCTGCAAAAGGAAGAGGGTATCCGCCCTGCAAGCAGGTCCTGAAAACTGCACAGAGATGTTTACAAGGTGCCAGGGGCGGGGGGGGGGGGCTGTGAGGACTAAAGAGAAAACTCCAGCAGAGCTGCCGGCAGCTGCTCCCTAAATGTCAGCCCTGTTTTCCTCTCCTGACCCACGTATCCTGCAGTCTGTCCCCAGGGCGGCTGCTCTGAAATACTTTCCCATTGCGTTTTAGGATCTAAGTTTCGTCTTTATTCTTGTTGCCATGAAATCTGGCTCTGTTAGAATCATCTTCCCCACGTACCACACTTCTCCCAGATCCCTGCTCTTTCACCCAGCATAAAACTCCTCCTTCAACTCCGTGCCCCACCCATTTGATAAATATGCTGTTCCTAACTTTATTGATTTAAAAAATTATCCTAAAACCTTGAAAAAGACATTGCCGTTGCCACATCAAACAGTGTACCACGTACTCTGCCTCTGCAATGAATACACAGCTGTCTGTTCTAAATATTTGGTTATGTTTTCTCGTTGAAGTGTCTAGCTCCCCAGTTAGATCAGAAGTTCCTGGAAGCCGCAGATAAGTCTGTGCACATTCCCTGGTTTCACAGAGTAGATGCTGAGCAGATTTTGATCGAGCCAAGTGTACATTTTGCCGACTGATTTGCCGTTGAGGTACCGCTGATTTGCCAACGACACCGGGCCTCAGTTTTCTGCAGTATCTTTCCTTCTCCCGCCTGCTTTTCTGTGAGAACGCCGTTGACAACCGGCCCTGGGCGCCCAGCCCCACAAACCACAGAAAAAGGAACCGGTTCCAGCCAGCATCATCACAGCCTGTCTTGCCAGGGTCCTCAACTCACAGCCACGTCGGCTAACAGGCAATCCATCGGCTTACCTGCTCTTTCAGGAAACAATCCAACACAGGACATCTTTGCCAAAGCAAACTCCCACTTTCACAAAATGCTAACCAGATCTGAATGTTACAACGCTCTCTCTCCAGGAGAGTTTCAAAATCTCATTCTTCGTGGTCAAAAGCCACCAGAAGATTGATCATTCATTCACGAGCAAATGATAATTACTCAGTAATTCCCACCTCTGCCAAGGCTGGAGGTGGCAAAGCTATTTTGGGGTTAGTTTGCCCAGCTAACGATTCTCTCAGCTCCTTGCACGAAAACAACTTGGCTCCGGCGTCTTGTGACGAGGCTTTGGGAATAAATTGATGGCGCGAGATACGCTTTGGCCCCTGAAATGCTGACCGGAATGAAGGAAGCGTCTATCGGTGCCACCCTGCCCACAGACACAGCGTTCTTTCCTCTGCCCTGCATTTAAGGAGCCTTTGTGTTCCCTGTCCTGATAAGGCCCGATTTCAACACGAAGTAGTTGTTTTCAATGCGTTGTTACCTAATGAAAATAGAGCTTTAAAAATGGACACCTCGACACAATTTCAACGCTACCAACCCAGACAACGTGGCTCTCATTTTCGACATAAGGCTTCTTGTGGATGCTGGTGATGACAAGAGTGTGTTTTCCACATGCCGAGTGCCAGCAATAGCTGCTGATATCAGACGTGTCGGAGCGGGACCTGCTGCCTACCTTACGTCCATCTTCCTGTAGGCGGTGGCCGCCTGGTCCCTCGGCCCACGTTCTCTGACTAGTTCTCCTTCTAATTAATAGACTCACGAGTGACCACAGCGGCTTAGTGGGACACACCAAACACTAAACAGATGACCGACTGGCGGGGAGAAATCTGCCAACACAGGCGCCTTAATGCAAGCCACACGGGCTGCCAGCGAAGGCGTGGAGGCCCGGCCGCGGGGCGGAGAGCAGGGGTCTGTTTCGAGTTATCCAAGACCCCGGTGCGCAGAAAGTAACATTCCTAAAAGTGAAAGCCGTGGCTCTGATTTACTACCACCTGTTAGCGTGAGTCTGACCTGCTCAGTCGGGCTGCAGGGCCGTCCAGAGGGGAGGGCTGCCCCGCGTGGGGCAGGGGTGGGGAGGCGCCCAAGGAAGGCCGACCAGCAGGTACCCATGCTGCCCATCGCGGGATGGGGATGGTGTGCTCTGGACCCACTGCAGTGTCATCTGGCCCCATTTATGGGCGAAACCCATCTCCAGGGGGCGGCGGGAGGGGCCCGGGTCGTTCATTAGCACCTGGCCAGAGGGCAGCTCAGACCTGTGAAGGACAGCCGTCTAACTGGATTTGCTTGTGTGCCCTGTCTCAGCGTTTACAATGGGCCTGGGCTCCTGGCCTCTCTAATTAGATTGGTAGCCTCATAGCTGGACGGTGCAGCAGTAAAGACTGCCCTCCCCTGTGTAAGCGCAAATGAGGGCTCAGAAGAGATCCAGGACTCTTCCAGCCCGTCACCCCATCACTGTACCTGGCGGTGATGAGACGGCGTTTATTCCTTCTTAACCCTCCCACAGGAGTCCAGGCCAGGCTGAAGTTCAAGTGAGATGTCAAAAAACACACGTGCAATACGGTAGCGGCTTCTGGCTCCCTCTGGCCTCTTGTTTCCCCTAAATGGTGCCTTGTGGGCAGCCGCGGCCCAGAGGCCAAGAACAGGATGGGGCTGGAAGCGGAATTTCCCTGTCGCCCCTCAAGGTGGTCTCCAGACCGGGATTGAGGAAAAGCAACAGATCAGGGTGGGGGAAGAGTCACTGGCTGGGGTTCTGCGTCCAGCCTCCTGAGCCCCCTGGGAACCAGCAGGACGCGGAGGGCACCTGGGCACCAAAGGGGAGGGAATGGTTGCTGTGGAGGCCGGAGCCCCATCTCCACCCTCAAGCCCCACGGCCCTGTGGCCCGTCTGTCCTGTGGACAGGTCTGTCCACATCCAAAGTGGCACCTTCATGTGACGATCTGTGGCCTCCAAGGTTCTGCTCTGCTGCTGGTACCGTGGCTGGTGGGCATCTCACCACCGCACTGGTCACCTGGGGCCGAGCGTCATTCAGTTTTGATAAAGGACTCGCACTCAAGTTTTTATTCCTTTACTGTAAAAAAAAAAAACACATAATTTTCCCTGTGTCGTCCACGCTCCTTAGAGAGTGAAGTGCCCCACGTTGCCACCTTCCCAGCTGTCCCCTCAGACCACGTGACGTTGGGGCCTCAGATGCTCACTGTGTGTCCCCCTCCACAAGCAGCTCGCCATCTCCTCTCTCCTGAGGTGGCCACAGCAACGTTGCGCCCCCAGGGTCCCACGGTCCCAGAGATGCAAAGTCTCCACAGCAAGAAAGAGCATTTTTCTTCTTAAATGTTCAGGAGAGCAAGGGGTGACCACACACACCAAAGCACAGATTATAGCCACAGATCATTCGTGCCATTTTTACTCTATTTTGACATCCGCCCAGAGAGAAGCCTACCTGATATTCAGGAACGTCAATAATAAAAGCAAGCAGCATGTTACTCTTTTAAAAGCACCTCCTTTAAAAAAAAAAAAAAAAAAAGGAACGAGTGATGGCCCACCTTCCCGCAGCATTTGAACTGTCGCTCCGTCCCCCGCCCTTTGCTGGCTGGATGCTCCCACGCTCTGACTGGAATCTTAACGAGATTTCTGCCAAGACCCAGCAGTGACTCTGGAACTCAGCTCCATTTTTGGCCTTTGTTCGGGCCCTGAGTTCCGATGTTCTGTCTGTGCATGTGGTTCCCTCGCCGACACGTTCCCTGCTCCCCACAGGCTGCAGACTTGCGGTCCACGAGCATGTCTGCCAGGGCTATGCATCCCTGTTTTAATCCCAAATGCTCTCTGGGGGGTTGTGAGATGCCCTGAGCCTTTTCACTGTATCTGGCCACTTCACACTCCTGGTTTACCTACTGCAGCCCGAGGACACTGAAGCCTGGGCCCTGCTTCTGCTCACATACTCTGTACCTCTGTCCGCCCGTGTCTTCAACAATGTCGCCTTCAGACGTTGTACGGTGACACCCTCATGACTCCCCCTTGTAGTGATTCCCAGAAATGCTCATTCTGTGGGTCCATGAAGTTGTCTTAAAACTCCCCCAAAACGCACCTCGTTGGAGGGTTGCTTGGACTTGGTTTCTGGCTCACTCTCTCTAGAGAAGGACTTCTGAGGCGGAAGCATGAAAGAAAGGATTAGAATGCAGACAGACTCGGCTCCCCCATGGCAGCGAGAGCCACCCGTGTCTCCCTGTGTTTCCACATGTCTTGTTTAGATGGGGGTTGCTGGGGTGCGGTGGCTTGGACCCACACACCCGGTTCTACGCTGTGCCCACCTAGAACAATTGATCACCAGGAAGTACATTCTTCCAAGGTGACGAGACGAAGACACACGTGTGCAAACTGTTTCAAGGAGTGAGAATGATCTCTTCCTTATAGCTTACAAATTTTGGAAAATTGAACCATAAAAGCAGTACAGACCCTGGCCCCTACTCTTAACCTTTGAATAAAAGAACCATGTGCCTGAAACTAAGACATGTGTGCAGAAGTGCAGTTGTGCAGGCAAAGCAAACCCAAATACTGGCTTTGTTTTGAAACGAGAGCCCCTTCTTGGTTCTGATGCCCTGTGGTGTTTCTCATTCCAGACTTTGCACCGCACACATGGGTGAATTAAGTCAGCGTTCATGGAAACGGTTTTAAAAGGTCTTGAAACTGAGAAGTGGATTATGTCAAGGACTAAAATTACTTGAGAACTTTTTGATCATAGAGATTCTGGAGTATGATCAATTTGACACATGTGTCCATAATGATATGAATATGTGTGCATTCTGTATTTCTGTGATAACACAAAAGATGTGGGCAGAAAGAAGTTGCTCCAAATGCTTCCTATAATGTTTTATTTAGTTTAGAACAGGTGTTGCAAATAGGGTCTCATATATTACTAGAAATGCTCTATCACATTCGCATTCTTGGCAATCCTTTAGTTTCCTTCTAAAAGCTTATTGACAGCTGATTTTCCTCCTTGAATTTCTAAGAGAATAACTTTCCATCTATATGTGAATGTATTATTCTTGACTTTCAAGTATAAGTATCAGATAATGTGGCTCTGTGTGACAAATGGGAGTTGCAGTACAGGACTTACCAAAGAAGAAAACATGCACATAAATCTTTCCTTAGCCTTACCCCCTTTCTTTGTCTATTTCTGGAATGAGTTCCAGAAAAATCCTCCTGAAATTCAAACGTCCTGGGATGAAGCTGATTTCTGACGATTCAAAGGCATATTTCTCATTTCATTTCATTTCAAAAGTAAGTTTGAAAAAAGAATCAGGGGACACGATATTGGTGGAGAACTGACACGACCCAACCTCAAGACTGACTCTAAAGCTACAGTAATCAGGATGGTATGGTGTTGGTGAAGGAATAGACAAATAGATCAATGGGACAGAACTGGGAGCCCAGAAATAGACCCACACAAATATAGTCGACTGACCTTTGACAAAGGAGCAAAGGCAATTCAACAGAGCAAAGATTGTCTTTCCAACAAATGTGCTCAAACAACGGGACATCCTCGTGCAAAAAAGTGAATCTAGACACAGGCCTTACACCTTCACAAAAATTAACTCCAAATGGATCAGAGACCTAAATTTAAAATGCAAAACTGTAAGCTTCCTGGAAGATAACATAGGAGAAAACCTAGATGATCTATAAAAGATATAATTGATAAGCTGGTCTTCATTAAAATTAAGAACTTCTGCTCTATGAAAGACAGTGTCAAGAAAATGAGAAGACAAGCCACAGACTGGGAGAAAACATCTGCCAAAGACACATCTGGTAAAGGACTGGTATCCAAAGTATACAAAGAACTCTTAAAACTCAACAAGAAAACAAACAACCTAACCCAAGAATGGGCCAGATAACTTAACAGACATCTCATCAAAGAAGATATACAGATGTAAAATGAGCACACGAAAAGATGCTACACATCATACGTCATCAGAGAGATGCAGATCCAAACAACGAGATACCACTACACGCCTATGAGAATGACCAAAACCTGGAACGCTGGTGACACAAATGCTGGTGAGGATGTGAAGCAAAAGGAACCCTCAGGGCTTCCCTGGTGGCGCAGTGGTTGAGAGTCCGCCTGCCGATGCAGGGGACACGGGTTCGTGCCCCGGTCCGGGAGGATCCCACATGCCGCGGAGCGGCTGGGCCCGTGAGCCATGGCCGCTGAGCCTGCGCGTCCGGAGCCTGTGCTCCGCAACAGGAGAGGCCACGACAGTGAGAGGCCCATATACCGCAAAAAAAAAAAAAAAAAAAAAAAAGGAACCCTCATCCGTTGCTGGTGAAAATGGGAAAACAGTTTGCCAGTTTCTAACAAAAACATATTCGTCGTAGGGTCCAGCAATCAAGCTCGTTGGTATTTACCTAAAGGAGTTGAAAACTTCTGTCCACACAAAAACCTGCCTGGGTGTTCATAGGACCTTTATTCATAATTGCCAAAACTTGGAAGCAACCAAGACGTCCTTCAGTGGGTGATGGATAGATAAGCTGTGGTCCATCCAGACGATGGAATATTATTCAGAGCTAGTAAGAAACGCGCTACCGAGTCATGAGAATACATGGAGGAAACCTCAATGCATGTGACTGAGTGAAAGAAGCCAATGTGGAAAGGCTACCTACTTTATGATTCCAACTATACGACATGAGGGAAAAGGCCAAACTACAGAGACAGTAAAAAACTCAGGGTTGCCAGCAGTTAGTGGGGAGGGAGGGGTGAACAGAGCACAGAGGATTCTTGGGGCAGTGGGACTATGCTGTATGATACTATGCTGTTGGATACATGTCATTACACATTTGTGTAAACCCACAGGAGACACAGCACTAGGAGAGAGCCCTAATGTAAATGGTGCACTTTGGGTGGTGATGACGTGCCAAGGCAGGTTCGTCAGTTGTAACCAACGTACCATGTGATGGTGGAGGCAGTGTATGTGGTGGAGCATAGGGGGGATCTCCGGGCCCCTCTCCAGCTTCGCTGGGCACCTAAAACTGCTCTAAAAACTAAAATATATTTGTTTAATTAGGAGCTAAAAATCCCAAGATTCAGTCTTTTAGAAAATACAAGCAGCTATAACATCTAGACATTAGCTAGACCAATGGAAAATTTTAAGAATATGTGAATTGCTTGATTCAGTCATTTACAGTTAGAAAAATGCTAATTATGGGAAGAAAAAAGCACCTCATTTTCCCCTTAAGGCAAAAACTCTTATCTAAGCAGAAGGCTTCAGAGACTCAGAGAAGACCCACCTGCGTGCAAGTGAACGCGGAGGCCACGCAAGTCCAGGGGCCTGAAGAGAATCCTGTCTGCACTGGCGGGCAGTCCCGCCCATCCCACGCCCCGCCTCCCCCTCAGCGGTGCGGATGCCATGGGATACTTTCTCCCAGTCCAAAGCCATCTCCTCCCAGCAGCCAAACCAACAGGAAGGACGGTCCCTTTGTTTTCTCACACAGAAGAACAGGGCGCCAGCAGAGACACATCCTCCACAGAGAGCTCCCTGGGACCTCACAGCCGTGGCTCCAGCCTGGAAAGTATCCTTGGGACCCAGATGTGGGCAAAACAGACAAATGCAGAACATGGGTGCTGGGAGCAGGCTTGAGCGCCACCAGAAGCTTATTAGAAGCCAAGTGAAAGGACTTATTAGAAGCCAAGTGAAAGGAAGTCCACCGTGAATAAGGATGCTGCCCCTTCCCCAAAAATGGCTTCTTCCGGTTGTGTCCTGCTGTCTGTACCCTGATCTCCTGCAGGCTTCACGCTCGTTCCCATATTACAAAAAGGACATATTTTCCATGCGTTACTGGGGTGAGCAAACGACAGCCCACAAGCTAAGAATAGTTTTTACACTTTTAAAGGGTTGGAAAGAAATCAAAAGAAGGCTAATATCTTGTGACATGGAAGAGTACAAGAAATTCAAATTTCAGGTTTATTGGAACACGGCATGCCCTCTCGCTTATGTATCGTCCATGTCTGCTTTTGTGCTACGAGGGCGGAGTCGAGCAGTTGTGACAGAGACCCACGAAGCTCACAGAGCCTGAAGTATTTATTACCTGGCCCTTGACAGAAAAAGTTTGACAACCCCAGATGTGTGCGATTGTCAGTCTAACGGCTCAGATTCCAACACGGCCTCCATCATGGACAGAAGCTGACGGGGCAGAGTTCAGGGCAGGCTCTCAGCATCACTAGTGACCGAGGGGCTCAGGTGGAGACAGAATACATGGGCCCCTTGTCACCCGAGGTTGCACTTCTGACAGGAAAGTGCAGATAAATACCTCCAGTGTATGCAAATCAGTGTGATAAATTATGAAGGCAAGTTTAAACTTCAGACGTTGGTGTCTTAGCATCTATGCAACCAGAGCAAAAAGTTTCGAGTGCCTGGGTCAGCTACAGAGCATTGGGCTAAATTGCTCAGATCCAGGATGTGAATCTTCACGCGAATAGATTTTTGCCGCAATTAAGAAAACTGGCAGATTTTCTTCTGAATTTCCCAAGGGGAGGCCTCAGTATTTCCACTTGTGCCATTAGCTCAGTCCTCTAAGGCAAACGTAAGTTAACATTCAGTCATTCATGAGAGGGTTAGTTTTCTCATTCATTCATTCACCCAGCAAGTATTTACTAAGCACAGGTGGTAAACAGATGGAATCGTAAGGGCCCTACCAGCAAACAGCTTAGAGTCCAGTGAAGGGAACAGACACATGAACCAAATAAATTTAAATGTAAACATTCCGAAGTAGAAAAGATGAGCACGTTTAAAACACCAGAATCAACATCTTGGTTTTTAACGAGACAGTCACGTCAGGCTGAGAACGGAGGACTCCTGGGGAGAGGGGGGAGGGGAGCTGGAGGGGCCGGGATGTCCCCCCCGCAGCCCACCCCCAAGTCCCCCTCCATGGAGCACAGGAAGTAAATGTTTTTTCACCTTAGTTGCTGTTAGCGTTCAGAACACACAGTCTAAAGCAGGCCTCGGGAGAAAAGTCATGCTGGATCTTTATTCATGGTATGTGGTTAAACATGTTTTCATGTTGTCAAAGATTAAATAATTAGGAGAACATGGTCAACATCAAAAGGCAGCCCCTTGTCACAAGCAATTAGGAGGCTGCCACAGCACCGCCAAGCAGGCGTTCCTGCTGGTACGGTACCTGGCTAGCCAGCCAAGTGGGCTTGCTGTGACGCCTGGTCTGGGCACTTTGGACTTTTCGTTTCAACCTCATCAAGACGGTTGTAATCTAATAAATGCAAAAATAACAGAGGCAAAATCGATACTAAGTCGAGGGCAAAATAAGAGGCAAGTTAAGAAAAAGAGTGAGTCACTAGCTTATGAATTAGAACTCGCCTCGTGAAGAAGCCTAGGTGGACATGTCTCATGTGCCTGAAAACAGATCTCAAACTGATATATATGTCAAATCGTTCTTTTTTTCCAACTTGTCTGTACATCCTTATTAAGAAAGAGATATGTGGATTCAAATGGGTTTCCAAAGGGTCACAGCATAATTATGTAGATGCCTTTTTAGGGATCCTACCTGGTAGGATTCCAATTTTATGGATTGGATTGTCAAAGAACGAACTAGAAAAATCTCACCTGAGAATTCCTCCTAACTGGTATGCTTATGAAAGTTAAGCGATACGGGAGGCCTCCAATTAAACTTGTAAAAATGGCCTGACTCTCAAACGGTTAAGATTTAAGTCAAGAAAAGCCCCTCAGATCCTCCCTTGTAGACCGTCCCTCTGGGGTCTGACCTGGCCTCTCACAGTTCTAAGCCCCAAGTCTGGGAAAGACTGCTTCTTGTGGGAACCTGGGGGCCGGGCCGGGGCTGAGCCCAGGGCAGTGAGAGGGCCCAGGCACGGGGCGGTCCTGGACGCCCTCAGCTCGGGAAGTCAACATTTCATGGCTATTTCACCGTCGTTTCTCGCACAAATCTTCCCTTAAAACCAACGCCCGATTGGTTAGCTTAGAACCTTTCTGTGTAAGGAAGCACGTGCGGGCCCAGGCCTGATGTCTATGCGTCACACCTGCAGGCGCAGCGTCTCCCGTCTCTCCTCTGCTGTTTGCAGGACCCGGTCTTTGCCTGTCTGAAGTCCTGTCATCTTTCCAGCAGCCTCCTGGAAGGCACAGGCCTCTCTCTCACCTGCTTCAACGCCAGGCTGCGGCTCCCTGCACCCTCCACCACCACTGTGCCCCAGGCACTAACTCCGCTGCTCCCAAGACCAGCACAGGGGCCGCGCCAGGCCCCCAGGCCCTCGTGGGCCCTGCCCCCAGGCGGTCCCCCGCTCTCAGCATCTCCGTGCCCCGCGACAGCTGCCCTCCGCGGCAGACAGCTGAAGAGGGTCTCTGCCGCCCGCACCTGCCTCCGGGCCGCCCCCCTGCAGCCCTGGCGCCCGCGGGATCCACCACCTGCCCTGCAGGACAGGCCTGCAGCCACTGGTCCCCGTTCTCTGCACGCTCGTCCTGCCACGGGCCGCGCCGTGGTCCAGCTCCTAGCTGAACCCAACTCAGCCTCCCCGGAGTGTGCGTCTGTGCAGACGGGGGTCTGGATCCAAAAGGGGTCTCGTAACATCCCCCAGACGTGGACCCACCTTCCTCGGCCTGACCGCCGGGGGCCCTCCCGGCTGCTACTCCCTCCCAGGGCCGAGGCCTCGGGTTAGCTGTGCCAGTTTCACCTGACTCACCTGCACGTCTGCGTCTCCACCCAGACGGTGCGAGTTTATTTCTCAGTCCTGAGCCCTCACCGGGTGGGTTGAGATATCCGAGAGGACCACTAACTTGAGATGAGTTAACAGCGCGATGTCACCACCGAAGATGCTAATAACACCGCTTAGGTGGAAAGCTGGGCGCGTGGGGTCCAGGTGCCCCGCCTGCACCCACTTAGGGCACTGCCTGGGTTCAGGGAAGGTGCTTTTACAGGAAAATCAACAGAAAAGTCTGACTGACTGCAGTTGATCTAGGAGGAAGTCATTCAAATGGTGAGGGGCTAAAAGCGGTGTCTCCTGATGCATACTTGAGGCACTTAGGATGTCAGGTGAGGAAAACAAAGAGAAAAGGTCCCACGTCCACGGAGGAGATGCTGGCTGCGGGGGAACCAGGTCGAGTACCTGGAAATCACAGGAAGCTGAATCCCATTGACTGTCAGTGTTTCTTACCCCTCCCCACACCCTGCTTCTTTCTTCTTTTCCTTTCTGACAAGAGAGCTGCTCCACCAGAAGTCTGTGGCCTGGGAAGGCAGGGGTGTCCCCTGAGCGGGGGGCCCGCAGGCAGAGGTGAGCAGCCCTCGAAAACGGTCACCAGGAATATGTACGCTCGAGTCAGGCGGGGTCCTGGCTGGAAAGCCTCTAGCCCAAGGTCCTAGAATCAGAGCTGCCCCAGCAGAAAGGACGCCGCCAGCTACGATCTTCATGTGCTATCTTTCAAATGGTCTAAATATGCTTTGCTCGCAGAAAAATCATAGAAACGAAAAGAGGAAAACGGATCACTACCAAGTGCCTCAGGAGTAAGTACTGAGGGTGCCTCTCCTCAGGTCCCACTCACCATGAGTCTTATTCGTGGTGTGTTCTGAGACTCCGAAGTCTTCTTCTGAACTGGCGCGTGTTGAAATGCACGCGCTTTCCTCCAACACAGGTACTCCTGGAGGAGAGACCGGGCACCCGCCGCAGCAAGGCAGCAGGAGGAGGGCCTCCGCGGAAACCAGATCAGAGCTTCTACCGACGTGTTGCTCTGCGTAGACGGCTGTGCCGGCCACACAGGGAAGGAGCCCCGGGCCCCAGCCTCTGCCCCCCAGCACCTGGCATGCCCACCGTCTTTAGCAGCTGACAGTAAGTAGACGGGGAGCTGTCTTCCCACAAATCCAAAATCCGAAACTTGGGTTGGGTCTGGGAGGCGGTGTCTACACCGCCTGGGGAGAAGGGGCATGACTTCTAAGGAGGCCCTGCAGAGGGCACGGGAAGGGTGGGTTCCACCGGGCTGGGCAGTGCTGTGAGGCGCGTTCCTAGGTGTGTCTGGAGAAGCCCCTGTCCTGTGAGGCTGTCCTGTTGACAGCCCTGCCAGCATCTCCTCCTATCTCGGGTCAGAGGAGTGATGTGGAGAGAGAAGAGAGGAAAGCTCTAACCCGGGGCACAGCGAGCGAGGGAGGGGGCCACCCTCTTCCTCCTGCCCTCCCTCCCCCTCCAGGCCTTTCCACGGACGGGATGCAGAAAGTCAGCATCACCATGAGGCCACATTCAGGTACCCAGGGCCTCTCAACACCTAGAGACTCCTCCGAGGGAGAACAGTGCACAGAACTCGCTCCGAGGTCTCCGTAAATGCTTAGACTCACAGCTTCCTTGTGGCACAAAGAAAGGTAAGTGAGAGACAAAAGTCCAGAGAGCGTCAGAGAGGCCCAGCTCTGGACGTTCTCTTTCAGGTTTGGATGGCCCGCCCGACCCCCTGGCATTTTCTGGGGGCCACTCAGGCGCCTGCTTTCAACTGGGCTTCTGACATTTGTCCGAACAATGAAAACAATTCCTTTCCATGATTAAAATCTTCCACCCTCTAAAATTAGTCCCAGGAAATTAAAACACCAGTAATTGTAGGAGGCTACACAATCCCCGTAATTTACAGTGGAGTCATTGATGGACATCACCAAGGCGAAGTCTGCAGGAGGTGTTTCCTCGCTGGTTCTTGTCCTGTGGCCTGAGACCACCGAAGGGTCATCAAATCTCAATGGCCCTCAGTCTCCCAGTTATTAAACCCACCCCAGTTAGGAGGTAACAACAGGATTGTCAGCAATGAGGAGCTGTGACGTGAGGCCTTTCCTCATCAGAGGGAGGCGGATAAATGTGTGTGTGTGTGTGTGTGTGTGTTTCTTGATTTAGGAATTCAAGACTGCCATTTGTTTTCTTCGTCGTTACCTTTTTAAAATCACAAATAGAAAAACCAGGCTCCTATCTTCTCCTTTTCGCACTGTCCACACTTAAGTCCTAGCAACCTAAGAGCTTTACGTGGCAATACACGTGCATACGATGGATTCTATTAAAAGAATCTGACACCTCAGCCTTGCAAGTGAGCATCATGGAAGACGCCTCTCCATTTTGCTTATATGTGTTTTTCTTGACTGTGCTGCACTTTTCTTGGGAAATGCTACATCTTTCTTTTGTGTATCTTCTCTGGTTAAAAAGGAAAAGAAAAATGAGGGCTCGTGAAAAATTGCTGTGAGTAGAAAAGGGGGCAGATGACAACACTGAAAGTAGGTCGCCCCTTGTTGGACCAAGAGAGCCTGTGGGCCATTTGTCTCAGTCCTGGCAGCGGAGTTGAGGCTGGAAAAGAGGGATGAGACACGTCCTCAGGGGTTCGACCACAGCCCCCCGTAATCCGAGCTGTCGAGACCCGCTCCGGAGTCCCTCCCTGGTCCTGAGATGCTGCACCTTCACCAGCCTCAGCCTTATCTTCCATCTATAAAATCCTTGGTTCTGGAGCAGTGGCTGCAGGACCAGAAACCCTGGATTCCCTGCCCAGGTCCAGGGGTCTCCAGGCACGTCCCACGTGGACCATAAGTTTCAGCCACTCAACAATCCTCTCATTTCCTACGTTCACTCACGTCTTCTTCTACCCAACGTATACTGATTGAGCCTTTACTAGAAGAAGCATTTTTCGGGGGACAGAGACACCATCGTGAACAGAGATGGACAGAGCCTTCCTCTCATTGGGCCAATGGTCTAGTGAAGAGAGTCGGAGGGTCACCAACTTCATCGACACAAACTTCAAGTTTGTGTTATAAAATCACAAACTGTTCTTGGGACAGAAATGAGGCTCATGTAATCAGGTGGTCTCACCTGGTTCGAGAGGGCGCTGAGGTACTGGGGACACGAGGAAGGACAGGTGAGGATGCCAAGGGCGCTGCCCCGACCCGCTGGGACCGCCTGCCACTTGTGGCCCCAAGAACACACCTGCTTCTCCTTGAAGACCATTCAAAGGGCCCCTTAGGGGCCGTCCTGGATTCTCCCAAACTGGGTTAGTCACTCCCTCCACGTGATTCCATCCAGCCGCTTACCAAGCACATCCCAAGCACCTACTACGCATCAGGCACTGTGTGAATGGGACAAAGTCCTCTCCTGGTTTAAAATGCAGGTTTATTATCATCCAGGGATGGTGAGCCCAACAGATCCAGAGGCAACAGCCACTGAAAATATAGCTGCTCCCCACTGTTCCCAGGAGGAGGGGACACGGCACACGGGGCCACATGGGGAGGCACCAGGGCTGTGGGCAGGTGCAGAGGGTGTGGGGGAAATGTGGCCAAGAGCCTTCATTGTAGGGGGTGGACACAGAGACAGGGTGAGCAGGCCCAGGGCAGGCCGGTCTGAGTGATCTCAGTGGGTTTTGGGGCCCAGGGGCTGTCCTGACCCAGACTGGGTGATTAGGGCAGGGCAGTGGTGGCCCAGAGTGTAAGCCGTGGGGTCCTGGGGGTGTGGGGTTTGGTGAGTTAGTGTATGAAAGGGCCGTCCTCTACCATCTCTAGGAACTGACCAGCCCTGGGAGGGGCCAGCCCTGCAGGGTCAGCAAAGCCCAGATGTCCAAGCATCAGAATAAAAACGACATGCTTGATACACACTCTCCAGGCTTAGCTGTTGAGTGAACAGGAAACAAAAACTGCAGCACAGAGCTGAGCACTAAGCCAGGCACCCAGCCCAGATCTGGAAATCCTCGGCGGAGGGAAGGTCAGGTCGGGACTGAGCCCTAAGAGATGAACAGGAGTCGCTCAGGGAAGCAGGGGCACGTGGGCTGAGGACACAGCCAGGACAGAGACGGGGTGGTGAAGGAGGACAGTCAGGTAAAGGAACGTCACTAAACTAGGAGCGCGAGACAAACACTAACGGGCAGTGAACTCAAATCTGGGCACCCGGGAGCGCAAGACAAACGCTAATGGCAGTGAACTCAAATCTGCGAAGGCTGGGTTTGCCCCAAAGCTGGCTGGATCCTGAAGGCAACAGGAACCTCAGGAGGGTTAAAGGAGGCGTGTGCTGTGCCCGGACTTGCATTTCAGGGCGTTTGGAAAGGAGTTGAGAATCGCATGAAAGCCTGAGAAACTTGAAGCTGCTGTGCAGTCCAGGGCGAGGGGGTGTTCCCGGGGTGGAGGGAGGGAGTGCAGATTCAGCAACGTGGATGGAGGATAGTCAGGGGATATGGGGGTGGCGGACGTGGGAGGGGTGCAGAGGGGCGGAGGAAGGATGCCCCAGGTCCCCTCGAGGCTGCGGGCGGAGGGCTCGGGGACCGTCGGGGAGAGCCAGGCAGCCTGGTCAGGCAGGGAGCACAGCTTGTTAAGCCGCGTCCTGGAATATGAGCCTTGCCTCTTAGGGATTATATTATGTTAGACAATTTACAAAACAATTTGAGTATCCAGGTCACTGGGATAACGTTCATACCTCAGGACATCATTATAAGGACCACGTGAGATAACTGCCATGAGACATCCTCGCAAAATTGCAAAACGACGCTCGTGTCTTTCCTGAATTTATTGCTACCATCGTTGCTCGTGTGCAGCTGAGGACTCCGTCTGCCCAGAGCAAGGGCGTCCACAGCTCCCAGCTTAGTGCCCCTCGGAGCAGAGTGACACGTGTGTGCTATTCAACGGGGGAGCCAGTCCTTGTAACCTCTGCATCTGCTCTCCCCATCTTCCTTAGCAACAGAGCTCTGGCTTGATTCTGAGCACCATGGTACCCAAGGAATCATACTCTCCAGGCTCCCAGGAAGCTAGATGCAAACTCTGGCCGGTGAAAAAGAAGTAGAAGTGGGTTGAAACTTCCAGAGACACTCCCTAAAGGGAAAAGATATGACATTCATCATTATTTCATTCCCACTTCTGATCAGAACTCAGATGAGATGGCTGGGGTTCTTGCAGCAACCTTAGACTATGAGGAGATTTTTATCAAGGCAGAGACTTAGAAAAAGCCTGAGTTCCCCACCTCACAGTCCTGGACTCCCCTCCTCTGGGCTGATTTACGTGAGGAAATGAAAATTCTCCTATCCTGTTTTCCCCACCGTTTTTCAGGTCTTTGTAACTTACAGCCAACCCTAATCTGAAGTGATACAGATATCCTAATAAGCTGTCTTTGGATTTGTCTCTAATAGAAAGAGCTATGAAAGAGTAAGTGGGTATGTGTTCATAAAGAATGTCAAAATGATATCAATAAGCATAAAGTTGGAAGAAATGGGGGAATGACCAAATCGAACCTTTAAAAAATTCACTCCACTTACTTTGTCAGAATCTTCCTAGACGAAGTAGATATTTTGAAAATTTCCTCAGAAGAAAACAATGATGAAATTGTCTCACTGTTACTGTAAAAAATATCAATGTTCACTTTTCTTTTTTTTTAACCTACCTTTACTGTAAGACTGGTTATTGTAAAGATTTTTAATTCAGTTCCTTTAAAAAATATTTTAGAGCAAACCTGCTCAAGATAATTCTTAGGGAAGCAGGAAAAACGATGCCATTTCCCTGGATCTACTTGAAAAAAAAATTGGATGAATTTAACTTGCCTTCTTTTCCCACAAAATTCTTTTTGGACTAAGACAAAGTATGGGACATTTCTATGAAGTGTTTGATCTTACAGCAGGTGAGAAAGAAAGAAAGTTGTAAATAAAGTGCAAAGTGCACATCAGACTTTAGGGATGAAAGCTGTAAAAAACATTTTTTTCTTAAGCCAGCACTCACCAGGAACCTTTAAAGAAAACTTTCAAGGTAGCAAGTAAGGTGTAGTCATTTTCTAAAAAAACAAAACCAAAATCATCTTTATCTACCTGCTATAGATTGAATTGTGTCCCCCATAATTCATACGTGGGAGTGCTAACCCCCACTGGGACTGTATTTGGAGATCTGGCCTTTAAAGAGGTAATTAGGGTTAAGTGAGGTCATAAAGGTGGGGTCCTAATCCAATAGGACTGGTGCCCTTACAAGAAGAGGAAGAGACACGGGGAGGGGCTTGCACAGAAAAAGAGGCCACACAGGACACAGCAAGAAGGCGGCCATTGGCAAGCCAAAGAAAGAGGCCTCAGGAGAAACCAGCCCTGACCACACCTGGATCTTGGACCTCCGGCCTCAGAACTGTGAGACCTGAATTTCCCATATATGAGCCACCCAGTCTGTGGCATTCTGTTACGGCAGCTCTCGCTGACTTATCCAGCACCTTATATACCCTTTCATGTCACAGCTACAGTTGCAAAGGGGCCCTTTTTATTATTTTATTTTTATTTATTTATTTTTTGCGTTACGCGGGCCTCTCACTGTTGTGGCCTCTCCCGTTGCGGAGCACAGGCTCTGGACGCGCAGGCTCAGCGGCCATGGCTCACGGGCCCAGCCGCTCCGCGGCATGTGGGATCTTCCCGGACCGGGGCACGAACCTGCGTCCCCCGCATCGGCAGGCGGACTCTCAACCACTGCGCCACCAGGGAAGCCCAAAGGGGCCCTTTTAAAATCAATGTGGACAAGCTTCTGCAGCTGAGAAATGAACCATTTGCCACCTTGGGCAGATTTCCTACGTGATGTTGGTCTATTCCGTAGCCCAAGACCTCTGCACGAGGGTCCCTGTCCATCCCCTCCACCTCAGACTTCTGCATCCACGCTTGTTGGCAGCCAGTCACCCACTTCACAGGGGGCGCTGGAGCCGTCACCTGGGTCCCCAGGCTGACCATTCCACCTCTGTCAGCCTTTCCTCCTGTCACCCGAGAGAAGCTGCTTCTCTTCCAGGCTCAGACACTCGTGCACCTGTGCTTGGAGTCTGTCTACACCCGCATCCTGCCCTGAACCTCCTTCCACTGATCTGTCCTCATGGCTTGAACGTCGCCCTCAAAGGGCTCCTCCTTCTTCCTCTGCTGCCTCTCTCTCGCCTGCGAAGACAAGCTTCTGGAGAGATCTCTATCTATCCTCACTTTCCAGCTGCCTCTTACTTCTCAAACTCATCCAGTTTGGCCCCTGCCCTCGTCGCTACAAGGAAACAATTCTCGCTGGGGCCACCAGGAAGCTCCGTGGGACTGAACCCCTTGACGGGGCAGCCACTCCTCTGACCTGCAATTCTCCTTCCTCGGCGACACACGTATGAGGTCTGCACCCCCATCTCCGGGGCTGCTCCAAGTCCGTCACCTCCCGTCTGCCCGTGTTACATCTGGAGCTCCTAAGGCATCAGGTCCTGGGCCGTCTCCGCTTTGTCCTCTCTCTATGCCCACAGGTGGACCCATAGCGGACTCAGTGTTGGTTGTGTCCCTACAGCTCAGTCCTCTCCCCTGTCCTGTCACCAGGTGATTGCACAGGAACTTCAAATTCCAAGTGAGCCACCCTGAACCCGTGACCCCGCTTCCCCCGCCCCGGGAGCAACCTGCCCCTCCCCCCCATTAGGGGCCCCCAGGGGGTCCCACTCGCTCCAATGCCTTAGTCGCCGGACAGGGACCCAGGAGCCAGCCTCGGCACCTCCCCTTGTCCGCATATCCAAACCATCACCGAGTCCAAACGCTGTCCTCCTAAAAATTTATTAATTCCACTGACTCTCTTTCAATGCCACCAGCCCCAGGCTTCTGCAGCTGCCAGTGTCTTTGTCCTGGGCCCTCCTGTTGTCACCATCACAGGCAGTGACCCGGCCTCTTCCTGCTCTGCAGCCAGAAGGGGATTTTGGAAATGCAGCTGTAAGCACGCCACAGTCCCGCCAGCCTCTCCCCGAGCTCCCCCAGGATGCCTCACGGTGTCCCCGCGGCACTTAGAGCCACGTCCAAAGCCCCGGACTCACCCCAGGAGATGCCGCACAAACAGGACCTGCTCTGTCCTTCCCGTCCCACCAGTCTTGGCAATTTGGGCCCAAGACACAGGCAACTTTATTTCCCTCTCAGCTTTATTTACACGGCATTGGTTTTATGAGCTAGCAGCATTCAGTCTCTCATGTTGCAAATCGTTTGCTAGATTTTTGGCTTTGAAAACTGAAATAGCGCTGTTAGCAGCACCCTCACAGGAGCCCACAAGTAAGCCGCCTGAATTACTCCTGACGCCGCGGCCTCCTGAGTGAGGCGCTGTACTTGGTGAGCCCACCTGGCTGGACCGTGCCTTGGGTGAAGGGTGAGGGCAGTAGATCCAGCCCCAAAGCCGGCGACGTGTGAAACTGGGTTTTAGAAATAACCGCCTCCTCGAGACAGGAGAAAGCACACACCCCTTCGGGTGAGAGCACTGACATTTCAGGAAAGCGGCACAACAGGGCTTCCTTCTGAACTTCTGTGAGCTTTACTCAAAGCAGGCAACGGCAGGACGGGAGGGCTGATCGCCTCCGGTCCTAATTTTAGCCTCGGTGCCTTCAGTGCAGCTGAATAGGCACCTCTCTCATTAGTGAAACGCTTCTGTTCGCACAGTGATGCATTTATGTCGCTTTCATGTAGAACGTGGGCTGAGCAGAGCCAGCCGTCGTCCTGCTGTATCACGTGGTCCCCCCACTATTCCCCTCTCCACCTCCAGGCTGAACTTTGGCCCCACTGAGCGGGCAGCTGAAGGGCCCCAGAAGGGCAGAACCAGTGAAGGAGAGAGGACGGGTGGGCAAGCGGCTGCCTGTATCCCTGACTCGGAGCACGACCAGGTACGGGCAGGGCGCGATGGTGGGGATTTTCAATACCCTGTTTTCTCAGCCTCTTTCACTGAAATGTTCATGGGTGAGACCAGCTTCTCCCATCCTTCCCCCTGCCTATCCTCAACCAAGTGGTGCAGCAGGCATGCGAAAGGGGAGGGGAGCCGCAGGGGAGCCTGGCTGTGCTGAGGTCCCGGCACCAAGTAAGCACTGTCGTTCAAAGACGGCATCCTCGTGCCGGAGAGCAGACAAGGCAGCTGCTTCACATCGCTGCATCTTCCCTGCTCAGCCAACAGACTCATCCTCTAGGGGGCTGAATTTACCGCCCTGAGTCCCAAACGCATACCTGTCTGCTCTCACATCTCCCAGCAGGGAATAAGGGACCGTGTGCAGGGCTGGAAGTTCACTGGCCTTGCTCGTTAAGTAACACGGGACCTGAGGGAGGGCGCTGGATGGCACGGCCTCCTTCACCTCACGATGAGCCTTTGCTGTCTTGTGGCCAAGCAGCAGCTTTGAAGTCAACCAGCCTTGGGTTTGAATGTGAGCTCTGTCCCTTCACAGCGTTGTGACCTTCCCTCGGCGACGCTGAACCTTCCTGTCCTCTCTGTGATAACGAGAAAAATTCCCGCTCTGCCAATGACTGTTTGGAGACTCAAAGAGGCAAAGGATGAAAAGCAGCTTAAATGTTGCCTACCAAACCAGAAGTTACATGATACAGTTGAGGAAATTCGAGATAAAATTCTAAACTTCGATAACTTAGGATGTTTTTTATTTTAGTAGAGAGAAATTTTCCTTAAATTTCCTATACATTGTCAGCAAGACTCATTCATTCATTGCCTCAACAAGTATTTATTGGGCACCAGCTGTATGCCAAACAGTGCTCTCGGTACTTGATGTATGTGGAGTGAGCATTTAATGACCTGGCACTCTGGCAGGGGTGAAGGAGCCTGGATTTGTAGTGTTTGCCAACTACCATGGTGTAAATATCCCACCATGGCCAACTTCAATCCACCAACGACAGGAAGAGTTAGGAAGTGATGCCCACAAAGGGCTATGACTCCAGCAGAGAAAAAGGTGAATTGATAAAAGAAACTCCCCCATTCCATCCCACCCTCGGGAGCCTTCTTCCCAGCTTTGCCCCTTTGCCCCTTGGAGACAAATGGGAGCCAACATCCCTCCCCACCAAATCTCTCTAAAGGAAGCTTTCAGGGACAAAGCAATTTTTTTAAACGAGATTTTAAATTATTTCTATTATCACTGCATTGCTTGGTTTTGTTTTTCTTCATGAAGTATCAGATAACACTGGGTCCTGCCCCAACTGTCCTTACACAAGGAGGGCCAACGCTCATTTAAAAACAAAAACCCGGCAAAAAAAAAAAAAAAAAAAAGCAAGTCACAGTCCTTCCACACTGTGGATGACCTACTCTCTCCTCTCTGGTCTTTCTTAAGCAAAGGGACCCCCGGGCTGGAGGAGGAAGACCCTGCCTGGTTTCCTGCTCTGGGCACAGCTGGCCTGTGGACGAGCCGTCCTGGTTCTGGGTGGGTGGAAGGGAGCCTCCCGGTCCTTTTTCTTTCCCGGGAGCCTTTGCAGCTAACCTGCAAGTGTGTGACCCAACGCACCACCTCCCCCAGAAGAATCTCCCGGGTTCCAGGGTAGGTAAAGATGACACAGAAGGAGGCCGAGGATGGTAAAGTTTTACAGCTCCCAGGGCACAGCTCTCCGACTGTGCTAAATATTTCCTTTCCTGGACTTTCTTTTTTAATATGAAGCAGTGGAAACTGGGGGAGAAAATGAATAGGAAGACTTTTTGCCAGTCTGGGAATTTGCAGCTCTCCACGTTGGCCACGGTCCACTTTACGAAAATAGGCCTGGTCCCCGGAGGATGCAGGGTCAGGAGTAGGGGTGGTCCAGCACCTCGGGTGCAGGAGACCTCGTGAGGGGCCTTTCTAACTGGAGACACCTGAGCAAACATATTCTACCAGTGCGTGGCCCGAGGTCGCTGGCTGCCTGGATTTGTGACGGACGGGTGTCCCACTGGGATGAGCAGGTGCCACGCGACGTGCCATGGAGCTGTTCAGCCTCAACCGTTGGTGGCGCATCAGAGCCGGTGGACGTGCAAATCAAGGTGAGGAAACAATGCTTCACCAGTTGCAGACGTAACTTGCAGACTAAGGGACAGCAAGCAGCGCAATGTGTCCATTTCTGCCTCCAAAGTCCCCGGGGAATCCAGGACACTTCAAAGGCCCGACTTTCCCTGGAGGCACTTCCTGAGGACTCAGAGACCAAAGGTAACAGAGGCCTCTCTGCTGGGCCCGTTGATCCCCTGACGACCTCCATCCTCAGGCAGAGCCTGGGGCGGTGGAGGTGCCCGGCTGGGCCCCCTTCCTTGCTCTGTAACCTCCGGCCAGGGGCTTCATCTCTCTCTGCTCCCTCAGCTGTGAAGTAGAGTCACCCAAAGTGCTGACCTCGGAGACGAGTGAGGTTGCCGGATAGACCTCAGCGGACTCCTGACACCACAGGCTTGTTTGACTCTGTAGGACGTGCATCTTCGTTTTTCCTCAACTAGGATATTTTACAAGTCGGTAGAGACACAAGTTAATTTGTAGAAAAGTGTTAACTGTGCAAATAATCCTCCCCACAGAGATATGTACGGTGTCCCTCGGAAGGCAACTGATCATTGCCCTGCGATCGCGGACGCATTTGGCCAGTTTACACCCATTTGTAAACTCAAGTCAGCGTTCCTTCTCTGAAATCTATGTGTGGTCCCTGGAGTTCTCTTTTGAACCAGGTGTCTTGCTACCTTACTGTTTTCTTCGTTAATTAATACACTCAATAAAATTTTTGACACGTGTTGATCACGTTTGTATGAGAGCCAGGATCGGATTCTCGCTGAAAGTTTATCCTTTAACAACATCCTCATCACTTTTCACCTGAGCGTTCCTTCAGCAAACGCCGCTGCGTGATCAGTGTCCGCAGCACTTCGGCCGCGTGGAGGGCGGGATGCAGTGTGCAGATTGCACCGTTCGTCTCCCAGGGCCGTAGGCACAACTCTTCTCCCAAACACTTGGTACTGACCACGCTGTTCAGATCCAGGCGCGGTCGCTGGGCATATCCTCACAATCAGAAACGGCTCTTCTGGTTTTCGTTTCCAGAAGGTACAAAGCATTCCCGGATACACAGTACGTTTCATCATCGTTTCACTTTTCCTACCTTAGCCTATGTTTTTTCTAAGCAGAGTGCCCGTTTTTACAGGCTGCACTGAAGACGCTTCTCTACTAGAGAAAGGTTTTCTAAAAGGACCAGCTCCAGAGAACTTATCAAGAGCGTTACGTTGCTTTTCAATCAAAGAGTCATCCCAAGGGCTCACGCGTCCCTTACGATTTCAAATATGTAAGGTCAAAGAAAACACACGTTCCGGGACGCCCCGTGCCACTGGACTGTTACATCGCTCACTCCACTCAGATTCCACGGGTGAGATGAAGTTAGTCCCGAGTTGCCTCTGCCACCCAAGTTCGGGGGAAGCAGGGGTGCTGGGAGGGACACTGGCCTGAGGGTGAGGCTTTCCACCCTTTGCACTATAGTTCTCCTCTAAGTGTGTCTACCTGGTCAGTCATCATCTGGAAGCAATCCGCCGACCCGTCAGCTGCCAGACTTGAAGACCATGTAACGGAGGGGTGACCGGAGGGCCCTGGATGCCGGCTCTGCAGCCTGAGAAGGTTCGGGTGGGACCCTAAACACATCCTGACCTTTGGGGGACTGTAAATGCTCATCCTGGTGGGGTTATTTTAAATCAAAGGCTGGCATGCCACAGCTGCACAAGTAAGGTACGCCTAAGAAAATAAATACTAGTCAGGGGGCGATTTAAGGCAGTTAACTGCAGTGGGTGGGGACTGGAGGGCAGTAGCTTTTAACAAGTTTTATTTGAAAGACGAACTCGGCGTGGTTGTCACGACAGCTGTGTTTGTGGCAGAGGTTGTGTTGCTAACAGATGGGCACCTGGCAGCCTTTCCAAAGTCACGCAGACACTCCACAGAAGGAGCGAGCTAGCTGAGCCATCCCTGTGTTAGCCTCCCACAAGCCCGTCTCCCCCGTGTTAATAACCAGAAAATTTTAGGGCTGGTCTGGTCCAAACACTAGCAGGAATATTCAGCCGTTCCTCCCTCTACATCTCTGTGTGCCCTCTGAGAATTCAGGAGAAAAAGAAATAAAAGACCTTCTGCAGAGAGTCACTGCCTGAAAAAAAAAAAAAAGAAGACGAAAAAGAAAAGGTCATGTTTTGCCAAGAGCCCCATCTGCAAATACCCATTCCAGTCATCAAGCCACCGACCACGTTAGGATCCCGGTGGAAGGAAAACAAGGAGAGAACACCGCTGGTGGCAATTTGGGGTCCAGGAAAGCCAGCCACAGAAGACAACTTACATCCCACCCTTGGCTTGGGAGATCAGTTTTGGAGAACTGCTTTGTACTTCAAAACAAAACAAAAACCCCCGTGGAAAGGAGCTCAATGTTTCACATGCAGGCACCAAGCTGGCTTTTTAGGAAGCAAAACTTCTTGAACTTCAACTTGGACTTTAAAAGAGAGCATTATGACACTTGGAGACAAACAGCCAAAGAGTCAGACGGCGGCGGGGGAAACAGAGGGGACCAGCCAGGAGGGGGCTCTGGGGGCTCCCAGACGGACGCCGCCCTCAGACCCTCTCCCTGTAGCCCAGACATGCGCTCCATCTCTTAACACCAGTAACTGACCCCTGGCCTCCTTGCAGAACCGCCCCCCCGGGGCAGACCTTCCCTTACCCTCTATTATTGCAGAAGGAAACCTGCCACGGAACACTGGGTATACGTTCTCAATGAATCTCTGCGGGTTGATAATAATCGTTCTTTCTTCTTTTTCCTTTTTAAATAGTTTTGTGTAATTTGTAGAATGACAATACAAGACATTGGAACAAATGACTTTTCAAATAGTTCCCAAGTACTCTGCCTACACGGTCAAAGACTAAATCGATGCTCCCAAAGAATTTGGTAAATTTAACTGTTTCTCAAGATGAAACTTGTAAAGATTTTCTCCTTTAGCACAGTGAGGTGACGTCCTGGGCCAGCCAACCTGCAAGTAACGAGATTTCCTGGGAAAACTATCAACGAGTGTTGTTCTTAAATCAATCATAAAAGAAAAATTAGTCTAGCATAAAGGAGGGGAAATCAATTACTCTAACTCCACATATGGTTTAAAGTATTCTTAAATATTTGCCGACAGAAATGAAGACTGAGTGATGGTGAGTGAACTTTGTAGCCATGCGGTCTGTGCGGGTAGTTTACCTGCCGCATGGCTACCTCTTGACCATGCTCAGGGTTAAGAAAACACGAGACACAGGACCGGGGCCAGGGGGGAGTTGAGGGACTTGGAGGCCTCTGATGCCGACAGGAGAACGGCTGCGCCCTAAATTGATTTACATTTTGTTAAAAGTCTGCTCCACGTACAGCATCTCTGGGAGCCCGGGCTGGGGGACCGGAGGGCTCCCGCGTGGCCACCTGTTCCCAGGACCGAGTCACCTTCTCTAGGTACGTGTCCTGCCCCCGCTTGTCCTCCCTTTGGTCTCTGCTGTCGATAAAGCTCTGTACTTTCTGGAACCATGTGCTTCAGGGCTCTGCACTGTGCCCTACACCCTGCCTGTGCTTTGCAGCGTCTTTTTATCAAGCAATCCTCAGCTTGTGTCAGCTCGGGCATGCCACCTCTTCCCTGCAGGGCCCCGGACTTACGTACAGCCCTACTAAACACTGGTTTTTACCCGGGGCCCCGTGTTCCCCCAGGGATCCATCGGCAGATGTCACTTCAGTATGACAGGCAGCCTTTGTCATCCTCTGTGACTTATTAATTCTTATATGTATTTAAAACATCGTCCTGTGAAGGGTCCTGAGGCTTCACAGGATCGGGGGAGAAGTCCAGGCATTAAGTGGGGGCAGAGAGGCAGGGCAGCAAAGTGAGCGGACGGGATGCCTTGCCCTCAGCGGCCCCGAAGGGAGGTGGTGAGGAAGGAGCACGGTGTCTGCAAGGAAGTCGAAGCTTCCTGTCCCCGTCCCATCACAGGCCACTTTTCTCAACACGCCTCTAAGGACAAGCCCCTCCGTTGGCCCCAGATGATACTCTCGGCCACGTGGAGTTCGGGCGGGAGGACCCTGGCCCAGGGGGCAGGGAAGCAGGTGCTGCTCCTCGGGAGAAGGGCCAGGGTCTCTCTTCACTTTGTTCTCTCCCCGCCATCTCCCCGTGTGTGCGTGTGTGTGTCCAGGCTGAGCCGACCCCACAAGGAAGCAGGAAGCCTGGCTGGCCTTCACTTTCACTTTGACTTGGTTCTGTCCCTCCCGGAGCTGAGATCCCTGGCAGGTGGAGCCCCTCCTGGAGGCCCAGAGGAAGGGGCCTGGGGAGTGCTGCCCTTTTCCCACTGCACCCTCCACCCCAGCCCAGAGGGACGCTCACAGGTCTTCTATGCCACTTTCATGTCCGCTTTGGGCCAAATCCGTCCTGCCCTCTGCTCCCCTGCAGTTCTTCTCGGGGCACATCTCCTCCAGCCTGTCTCTATGGTGACTGGAAAGACAGCACACAAGGTCCCCAGGTGCTGTGGACAGAGTAGCCCGGGCACGGCTCTCCTTCAGCGTGACTGTCCGAGACAGTTCTCCACGGAGTTCTGCCCGGCCTGCTGGAACTTGTAGTGACGTTTCACAGCAGAGCTGTTATTCATGTGAAAACTTAAATTTCTTTGCCTTCTTCAGGGACCTGGTTGGATGGGGTGTCTGATCAGAGAGAATCAGCATCCAATGTCTCAGGGTAAATTTGGCACCATGGTTTCTCACCTTTATGTGCATCTGGTTCAGGATGATCTCCTTCCCTATTGTTGAGAATTGATCATTAAACTGATCTAGTAACTAATACCAAATAAGAAGATGAACTAAAAATAACATATACCACATAAAGTCAATGTGATTGTAAATCAAAACAAGAGTTTTCACAGATGAGACGATGCTGATATGGGAAAAAAGAAGTGATATCCCAAGCACCAGAACAGGATTACGCAGAGCTACGGCTGAGCTTGGGCACTGCCTTTCAACTGGAAATCAAAGAACAAGTGGAGGTGAAACACAAGGTGAGGACCCGTCCATTATAAACCAGTCTCTGATTGAGAACTGAATTTATAGCTAGCGTGGGGTTTAAAGAAAAATACCCAGACAGTAGAAAAGACTCGGGTGAGTTGTATAAAACCTACCCCTACCCCAAAGTCTACGGAAAGACTAAACACGCAGGACAAGATAAGGAAACATTGACAGCTGAAGACCCACGAGAAGGAGGCAGAGAAGGTATCTAACGGTGTCAAGACATGAGCCAGACCAGAGAGCACAGAACAGATCCTACAAGCCTGTGTGTTCAGGCTCGTTCTGCCCAAAGCAAGCGAGCACTTTTATTTTTTTAACCAACCAAAAATTACTCTTCCTCCTTATCTTTTGCTTACACAGTGCTAAAGTATTTGTTAAAGGCTGAGGAGTTTCTAAGGACTCACCTACCGCCAGTTATAAGAACTTCTGTGGAAAATGCCCCTTCATAGGTGGGCAGGGAGGGAAAAACCATCACTGAACCAACACTTTAATACACTTGTTAATAAAAGAAACAGGTTTCTAGGCTGGTAAACGATGCTCACATCTTTGTGCCTTAAGGATGCCTTTTGAGAATCTGAGTCTGTGCTGGGAGAGGAGAGGAGAGGGGCCCCATGGGGGAGAATGTGGACCCCCAGAGCTGCATTTGTTCTGCATTCCCGTCACCCACTCGTCCCCAGATGCCAACCAGGACACATCACACAAGAGCTCTTCTAGCTCAGTAAGTAACTTCACCTCTCTAAGCCTCAACATAGTGCAAATCTGTAAAAGCAAAACAAAAAAGACTGCCTAGGACAAAGCTTATAATCCTAGGTGAGTTTTGGGTTGCCTGTTCCAATTTCCTTCGCCTTGGAAATGTCCTCATCTCAACTCGCTTGGGTTCGAAGCTAAAACGACATCATCCCACTTGTTGCCTGAGGTGCCCCTGGGCGGTCTTCAGGTCTGGGGGCTCTCGGTCCCTTTAAGCCTGGGGACGGGGTCCCTTTCCCTCCTTTGAGCTCCACCCCGCTGCCCACACATGCCTCCCAGTTCCTCTCATGTCCCCCTGGCCCCTGGCTCTCTGGGCGCTGATGGCCCAACCGGAATCTTCTGGACCTCACGCCCCTGGGGGCTGACTTTAGTGCCCCGCCCTTTACTCCTGCTGAGATCACACTGGCTGGGATCTTTGCCAAGGCTTCTCTTCTTCACGTTTTGTGAAGGCGGGTGCTGCTTCTCAGTGGCTCAGCTTAATTTCTGAGCTATTCTCAGTGCGGTCGTGTAGTTTTGAAGTCAGTGCAGTCATCTTAGAAGACGTGGCACATAAACTCATTCATCCAACCAACACCGTGACTGCCCACTATGGACCAGACTCTACACCAGGACAGGGATACCATCCCTGCCTCCCAAAGGCCCGCTGATGAATTGGAAAGACAGGTTTTAAAAATGAAAGAAAGAAAACCTACAGAGGCAGCAGAGCCTGTGCTCTCAGCCCACGGCTGCGGATTCGAGTCTCCTGGGAGCTTTCCAGAGAACCAGAGAGCGCGCCCTACCTCAGTCTGGGAGGTCAGAGTCCCTGGTCCCGAGAGCCTCCCACGCCTCTGACCGGCAGCCACATACAGAACCTCAGCAAAGGCACAAAATCGGGGCAGAAGTGGGGAACCAGGGCCACAAAACCTCTAAACGCCTGCTGGATGCCACTCGAAATAGAGATGCAAATTTAGGGAAAGTGTCTGAATCATTCACCAACAAGTCTTTGTAAATTCACTTATTTAATAGTTCGAGCATTGTCTTTTGTCTGTATTTATTTGAATGATCATCAAAGTGATCGATTCAATTCAGTAGCTGATTTCGAACTATTTTTTTTAAACTTACCAAGTAACATAGATTAGGAACCTCCTCACTCTGGTGTTTATCTAACATCTAATTCACTAGAAAGCCTTCTATATAGAGCCATGATCTGATATCTACAATGCCAGCTTCCCATTCTACATAAACGTAACTGCACAAACCAGCAAATCCAGCATAACTTATTGAGAGCTACCGCTGCTTAAATGTTATCCATTACATTTACGCAGAATTCTTCATAGGCCCACTGTGTGTTGCAAATTTAAAAGATTTTTTTCTCTATTTGTATGCGGATTTGACATCTTTTCCCCAAACAAGGATTCCTTTTATGCCAATTTTATAACCATTTAATACACTATTTCTATCATATTTAATGAAAACAATTACACCTACCAGCCCAAAACAATAGAGTGAAATGTGTAGTAAAAAGCCTGAACTGATGTCTAAAATCAGTCTGAAATAAAAAAACATGAATGTCCTGTATCTAAAACTTGTTAGATTAGCAGAAGATTTTCAAATCTAATTTAACGCAGATGCGTAACCATGTTATGAATCTCCCAGAGAAAGGTGAGCATGAGTGCATCTGTGAACTTAAGGACTCCCAGTAAATTCATTTTCGCGGAAGGTCATCTTTTTCTCCTGCACGTGGAAACCTGCCCATGTACATTAAAGCGAGGAAATGTACTCGGGACCCACAGAGTGATGCTTATCTCTCAGTTTGGGTAAGGAGTGTATTTTCTCTGCATCTTGGGTGATGGGTCTTGGTGAGATGGATCTGGGCCCCTTTTACCTGGTTTCCATTGTGTGAAAAGCCAAAGTTACTGAAGGGTGAACACACAGAAGCTTTACATCAGTGCAATGCAAACTCTTTATTATCTGCGTTGTAGACCGACTTGTGCCTAGAAGCATTCTTATTCCTTTAATTCTTGCTCCACCAGGCTCTCACATCCCCACTCTGTAGACTGTGCCAGAGCCTGACTTGCCTCCCAAAATGACCAATCAAGGTATTTTTCTTAAAAAAAGAAAAATGAGTCTTTCTGACTCATGCATATATAAATATGAATGCATAAATGCTTTTAGTATTATACATGTAACTTTAGTGAGGTATATGTAAAATTTTAGATTCATATAATTTTTAACTATGTATATAATGTTAAAAAATTTTTAATGAGCCATTATCAGCCTAATTCTCCCCCCCATTTATGGGTAGAGAAATGTGTATATGCTCAGGAACGTATGCAGAATGTAATCCAGACCTGGGAATTATTGCTTTTACCATCTTCAAAGATGTGAATTTTCATGGGAGTTCTCAGCAAAGAAAAATTAGAAATACAGACTCAGCCAAACTTTCCATATGGTGACTCCTGTCATGTACACGATCTAACTTAAACCAACAAAGATTTTACTCTGATGATGAAGTGCCCACAGAACCTTGACTCATGGGTTCACTAATGCTGTCCTGTGGGCCTCAGTGTTGATTAGGTATTCAGCAAAAACAGGCTGGAGAGAAAGTCTGCAGGTATGGAAGATTTTAGCAAACCAAAAACACTTTTTAAAAAGAAAACTGACATGGAAACACCTTTATAGAACTTTCTTTTGATCTCAGGGGAGGAACAAAATATTTATCTTTTATAAAAAGACATGAACAGCCAACCAATTTGCTAGAGGATAGGTGAGTTCCCAGTAAAATCTAGCCCTTTTGGTACCACTTAGAGATCAAAGGTGATCCAAAATGGGCTCTGTTTTATGTGTATTTTTATTTAAAGTAAGTGTTTAAACTATGCCTATCAGACTAACAGGCAGTAACCCAGTATCTCCTGCTCTTGGGACAACAGAGATTTTGATGCTTCCAGCAGCTTTTACCCGTATTTTAAGAGACTCCGGTGTGTCCAATAATTGTGCGCTGTGTGTAATGCATTCCCTGACACACGCTACACAACATGAGGGTTAACAACGCAGCCTGTCAAGCAATATAACATAATTTCACATGATTTTATCCAGAGAGAAATACAAATGTATCAAATTGCTTTTTAGGAAAATGAAAACATAAAGTAAAATAAACATGACGATATGGTCTCAATATTCTCAAAGGCCTGAAAAGAACCCTCTTGGGAAACAAATCTGAAGCTCGGAGGTTTCTGGACATCTCAACTCCACCCAGAGAACTAACCAGGCTATTTGGAAAAACAGAGCAGCAGAAAGGAGGCTCCCCTCCACCCAGCCCAGCGCCGGCTGGGAACTGTTGAAATTTCCCCACCTCGGCAGGCCTGTTTCTGTAAAGGTCAGCGATCAGACTGCTGGCTGTGAACACACAGGGGGAAGTGCTGAGCCCTGAGAACCAGCTAGAACTCGCAGACACACACTCACACCCAGGTCCCTGGGCCCGCTCTGCTGGCAGCGTCTCCCCCCAGCCCTACTCTGTCTGCTTCTTGAACCCTGGGTTTGGCTTTTCCAAACAGAAAGCAAACTGCCACACGTGTTCTTGGATGTTCTGACACTGTTTTTGAGTGAATAACTGTTAAGAAATGAGTAAGCATTTTCTTTTTCTCCGCAAGATTTTCATTAGTTCCCCCATGGCCTCCACGCACACACGCACACACATTCAGTCTCACACACGTGCACACACTCGCGCACACATTCAGTCTCTCACACATACACACGCACACACAGATACACGCACACATGCGCACACATACACGCACACATACACTCATGCACATACACACGCGCACACACACACACATACAGGCACACACACGCTCACACACACACATACACGCACACGCAGGAGACGTGCTTTCCTCTGCTGCATGGAAGCAGCTACAATCCACACGCACCTCTTCTGTCTCCGTGTTCAGGCCCTCCCGGGCCACCCCTTCTGGCTACTTTTTGTCTCTTCCACTCCTTCTAACAGCTGGTAGGCCCCGAGATCTCTGCCATTTCAGTGGCTCAAGCTGTCTACTAGGTAGCGTTCAGACTGGAGGGAAGGCCTCACCAGGAATTTATTTCCCCTTTGGGGTCTAAATTTTGTGAGTTGGACCCAGGACTGATGTATTTTCTAAGTCAGGCCAATGGCACTGGAGCGTTGACACAGGGCTTTCTGTAGCTCCAGAGAAGCTGTTAAGAAAAAAAAAAAAGTTGCCTGTTGAATTGGTCTTGATCTGGAACAAGATTTGGATTCTACTCTGACACCTGCGGGGAACACGCTGACACAAAAGTGAACCTTAAACACACTGAGGTAGTAAACCCACCGTGATTGTTTTCACAGCCACCGTGACTCTGTGTGCCCGTGTTCCCGTTTGGGCAGTGGCCTTGGCTTTACAGAGTAATGCAAGTTCGTGGCCAAGTTCACCACTCAGCTCCCTCACTCTCCCTGACCTCAAATTGGTCACTCACTGTTTACACCTGTTAAGTCACTCTCAGCCGAAGGGGCTCCACAGGGTGTATTTCCTGGATCGGGGAGGACCAGCTTACAAGGCGACCTCTCCCAGGGCATCCACACCCCCACGAGAAGCTCAGAATTTCCCCAACGAGCCCACATGGCTTCAAACCGCCGCCTGTGGCTTGACTTTTCTTTCTCAGTAAACGTGGAAAAACTGAAGTACACACAGCACATTAGGGTATTTGAAGTCGGGAAGCTGACTTGTTTATAGATGTTTGAAGTTTTATGGACTTTCCCGGTATCATCGAAGGCACCGAATTGAGTTTCACCAGAAACATCAATTATCAGTAGCAGGAAAGTTCACCATCTGTAGCCCGATACTTTAACTGCTTCGTAAATATTACAGTCTTTTTTTTATCCGTCGAAAGTTGGTAACTGATATAACACTTTCAATGAGCTCTGAAGTTTCTTTATAAAAGAACACAATCTCAGACCTGCATATTGAGTTCCACCCCACTGAAGTAAAGAGATAACACTATTTTGAGTGAAAATAGCTTTTTTTTTTCCCCCACGAAGTAGCTACAATGTTATAAACTTTGGAATGCTTCCTCCTAAGCCCTGGCTCTGTCCCAGGCCCATTTTACAGGTGGGGCAGGTAAGACAGCCACAGTGCTCATGCCAAGGTACTAAGGTACGTGAGCGAACCCGTCTGTGGATGGGGCGTGAAAGGCACCCCTCCAACAAACCGAGTAGAAAAAAGTGTCCCCTGGATATTCTAGTGTAAGCTATTCCTCCCCAATGAGACTGCCTCTTGCCGCGGCCCAAAGCTGACGAGTGCGCCCAGTAAAACCTGGTGACCCCAAAGTCAGGCGCTTTGGCAAGGGCGTCACCTGAACAGCCAAAGGCAGTGACGACAGTCACAGGGAAACAGCTCTGGCCAGGAGACGTGGGTGTTATAACACGGCTCAGAGCGTGGATCAATCAGGTCTGCGTCTAAGCCAGTCTGCAGCTCACTCCTGTATCACCCGGAGGACACTGCCTTACCTCTAGGCCTGCACCTGCTCACACATGAAATCAACATGTTACCTCTCACAATTAATGAGTCCCTAAATGCGAAGGCCGCGGCACCGTGGCTGCACACCTGTGTCACTCCTCTGTGGTCTCCCAGGCTGTCCTGGTTCAGGTGGCATGAAGCAGAGATTCTGCCTTTAACTATAGCCCCAACACATGTATGACCTTAAAAATCATCCCGTTACACTTCAATTTCTTTACCTTTACCTCCTGGGAATATCGAAATAATCATTAGTGAAAACATTAGCAAAAAAAAAAAAAAATCCTATGTCACTGCGTTATGCTTGAAAATAATTCTGTATCTCTGAAGTTTTAATGTGAGTAAAAAGCATTAGAAAATGGGTTGACTCCCCCTTTTCAACCAGGGTGAAAAGGTAATAGGAATTTTTCAGGAAGGAACAGCCAGGCTGAGGGAGGCCAGGGGGGTGGTTTCTTAAGACAAAAACAACCCTGCTCAGGCAACTCACTGCTACACCGCAGAAAAGCTCCCACCAAAACAGCTGAGAGGTACTGGTGATGGTCTGGGTGTGTTTTGTGCCGACTTTGTAAGGGTTTTTATAGGATTCCTTCATGGCTGCTGGAAATGGTCCCTGGTAACAACAGCAAGATCTGAAAGGGCCACACATGCTGTAAAGGATGCTCCAGACGCATGGCCGGAAGGCCCGGCTGGCTTAGCATTTTACACCAGGCATCTTCATTTCGGAGTAGGAGTGGTCAGAGGTCTCCAAAATTGCTGACTCACAATCAAGGAGAATGAAAGAGACTTAAATTGTCCCTTCTTTCTTATTATGATTTCATAGGAACTTAAAAAGAAAGATTCCTTTTGTTTGCTATTCCTACCCTGATCGTTCCACAGACTTGAGATGGGGCTGCTTATCCGAGGCTTCTCCCATCAGAGAGCAATTAAGCACCTTCCCCTGTCTCTCTCCTCCCCCCCCCCCACCCCCGGAGATCGGAGAGGACAGGCTGGAATCGAGATAAGAGAGGCTGGCCTCCGAGCCAAGACAGGGTCCCCGAGGCAACTGGAGAGCCTTGCGCGGTGTCAGCGCGTTTACAGAATGACACCCACGTTGAATCCGCGTCTCTGGTGGCCCAGATAAAGTCCCAGGACCACCTTCTGGGCCCTCCCCAGCTCTGAGGAGTCCAAAAGTTGGAAATCTGTAACTGCCTCACTGATAAAATCCACCAGCTTATTAATTTAAACTGTCACTAGAAATAAATGATGCTCCTTTCTAGAGGTCACTGTCAGCATTAGGTTATATTGTTGAGATATTCCAGCATCATACTGACAGGCTTTGGAAGACGCTCTGTCTGGAACTTAATTAATTTTTTTGCTTTCAACAAACTTTTTTGAATACTCACATGTGTTAAGCAGAGCACTAACATGGAAGCAACCTAAGTGTCCATCGACAGATGAACAGATAAAGATGTAGCACACATATACAATGGAATATTATTCAGCCATAAAAAGAAACGAAATTGAGTTATTTGTAGTGAGGTGGGTGGACCTAGAATCTGTCATACAGAGTGAAGTAAGTCAGAAAGAGAGACACAAATACAGTATGCTAACACATATATATGGAATCTAAAAAAAAAAGGTTCTGAAGAACCTAGGGGCAGGACAGGAATAAAGACGCAGACGTAGAGAATGGACTTGAGGACACGGGGAGGGGGAAGGGTAAGCTGGGACGAAGTGAGAGAGTGGCATGGACATATACACACTACCAAATGTAAAAGAGATAGCTAGTGGGAAGCAGCCGCATAGCACAGGGAGATCAGCTCGGTGCTTTGTGACCACCTAGAGGGGTGGGATGGGGGGGTGGGAGGGAGATGCAAGAGGGAGGTGATATGGGGATATATGTATACGTAGAGCTGATTCACTTTACTATACAGCAGAAACTAACACACCTTTATAAAGCAATTATACTCCAATAAAGATGTTAAAAAAAAAACCCATTAGAGATGGAGAGAAAAAATGAGGATAACCATGATTAAATAGTGACACTTTGGGGGCCATGACAGAGAAAGAATCTTTTAAAAACCTTTCTCAGAGGCCCACAGTATTGGTTATAGAACTTAAAATACACAAAACAACATGTCATGAAGCAAAGGGGTGCATGAATCCCAAAGCAGGAAGCACTTGACTCCCTGTGGGTTCAGGCAGGACTTGACATCAGAAGTGACCTGTGACTGTATCCATTTTCAGACAGAGAAAGAATTACTGTGATATTGTGATCTATAAGAAAGACATACACTTGGCCACAGTCATGCCTCGGGCGCTGGAATGCCTTCTCGACGATGTCTACAGGGCTAACCCGTTCCCATCCCAAATGAGTTCCACTCCACTGTACTCACAGCCCACCTCCAGCCCCTTCACCTGTTCTGTGTTTTCCTTTTTTTCTATACCACTTTTTGCCAACTACAAACTACACAGTGTATTTTTCTGTTTTGTTTCTTGTCAATCTTCCATCATTAAAATACGAACATAAGCGCCTTTACTAGTTTGTTTGTCAGTGCATCCCTCATGATTGAAACAAGGGCTTGGCACATACAGATTACTCGATTAGCGTTTGCCAAATGAATAAACGAAGTATTAGTGCCCCATGCGTACACGAATCCATTAAAGGCTGGTCTGTTGAGTCCAAATGTTGAGCTCAAGTCCTCCTCTGTCAAGATATTTGTCAACGTATTTAAAGAGTTCTGTGTCTCAGTTTCCTTTTCTGTAGAAGAGGGATGATTATTGTATCTGCCTTATAGAATTATTGTGAGGATTAAAAGAGTTAATAAATTTAAAGCAATTAAAATTCTGACCAGAACACAGTAAATGGTCAGTAACTACTAGCCATTTCCTCCCCTTATTCCTCTGAAAAGCTATTTACAGGGCTATGTCTACCCTCAAGTCCACCTCCTCCGTATTTTCAGTGGGTGAACTTGCCCCGAACAACAGAAACAAATACAGAGTAACAGGCAAGAACTCTTTACCCCCTCCATTAAAATGAATCTATGAAGGGGGGAAGGGGGGTGGGATGACTTGGGAGACTGGGATTGACACATATACACTGTTCATACTATGTATACAATAGATGACTAACGAGAGCCTACTGCAGAGCACAGGGAACTCTACTCAGTGCTCTGTGGTGACCTAAATGGGAAGGACATCCAAAAAAGAAGGGACATATGAATACGTATAACTGATTCACTTTGAAACTAACACAACATTGTAAAGAAGCAACTATACTCCAATAAAAAAGTCAAAATTTAATAAAAATTTTAAAATAAAATTTTAAAAATTAATAAAATGAATCTATGCATTTGCACTGGCCTTTGCTCCTTCTCTTTTGTCTCGGCCCCTCCTTGCAGGGCCCCTGCCATCACTGGTCCTCTGCTACGGCCCCTGTCCCCTCCTCAAGGGCAATGCTCCATTACCTACTCCTCCTTTATCTTCTACTTTTCCACGTCCACTGAGTTTCCTTCTAGAACATACACACACACACACACACACACACACACACACACACTCACAGCATTCTCACACATTGGCTCCAAAAGCAAATTTAAAAGCTACTTTCTTCAAATTCAAATCCTTTCTAAATTCCTTTCTCTCCTCCTCTCCCTTTTTCACAGTGAGGCTTCTTGACGCGATAGACTATATCCGAGATCCACCCCATCCCATGTTATTTACAACTACACCTGTGTTCCTTCCTCAACTCCAAGGCCATAGCTCTCTTCAGGGCCCCTAATGGCCTCTGTGTTTCCCAGCCCAGTGGTCAGTTTCCTCTTCTCTGACTTATGTTTCTGTCTGTGACAACATCAATCACTCCCTCATCCACCTTCTGTGACACCAACTTTTCCTGATTCTCTTCTGAGCCCCACGACTCATCCAGCTAGACCACGTCACCAATCTGTCATCTTCCTCCCTTAAATATCCATTATTCTCCAGGTCTTTGCCTTTGGTTCTTCTCACCTGACACCTGACTCTTCCTCTGAACCGACTGCACCACTCGGCATCTCCTGGATTTTGGCTCCTTATGTCTGGAAGAAAAGCCCAACTTCCATTAAATTAATCGAATAGAAAATTCATTAGGTTTCAAAGTGGACCCATCACTAAAATGTTTTCCTCTTTCAATCTTCTTTATTTTATTGCAAGATGCTACCCTCCATCCACTCGCCCACAGCAGAAACTTGGCAGGCCTCCCGGACCCTCCTTCTCATTTAACCTCATGTCAAGTTACCAAGTCCTACAGATTCTCCGTCCTTAATATCCACTCACATCCGAGCCATCCTCTCCGTCCCCAAAGCCATTACCTTAATCCAGCCCTCATCACCGCTTGCCCAGCTTTCCTGCGACGGCCCCTAACTGGTCTTGCTGCCTGCAGCCTGGCACGAGTCCAAGCACGACCTCACAGTTGCCAATGTGTTCTTTCTAAAATGCGGATCTGATCATGTCATTTTCCTGCTTAAATTCCTTCAGCGCTCCCATAGCTTCCAGGATAAAGCGGAGCTTCTTTAGCTTAACACACGAGATGATGCCTGCATGCATTCGACCCCGCCTCCTCTCATTACCCCCCATGCACCCTTGCTGTCAGCGCTACACCCCTCTCTGTCTTCCGTGACCGATATTCACTGATCTCAACCCTACACCAGCTTCATTCAGGTGTCTCTCACACGCTCTCACATTAAATTCTTGCCGCGGCACTTCAAGACTATCAGGTTATGCCCCACATTTTGTCGTGAATAAATTGACGTTTTGAGAAGTTGTGTAGTTTGCCTAAGTTCAAACAGCTCAAAAGTGACAACACCCCGCCTTTCCTTCTCCAAAGCCCCTGCTTCCAGAAAGGATGCTGCAGCTGCTCGTGTGTTAACGGCTGGCTTACCTTTTCTCTCCAGCACAGGGTCTGGCACACAGCAGCTTATTGATAAGAGATTAATGAGTAGCTTTGGTTTTGGGAAATTCTGGCTCTGAGGTAGGGTGACATGTTGCATATAAAGCCTCAGAGCTCCAGCAGACACTCTAAGTCAAGGGGGAATGAGACTCTTGACTGGGAGCTGAGGCCGCGGCAGGGCCAGCGTCATGGCAGTGCCGGATGGAGGGAGAGGCCACGGAGGCAGGGCTGGGCCATGGGGGAGAACAACGCGGGGGGTACTCGGCAGAGGTGGGACAGGGACGGAGAGTTAGAGGCTGAGCCCAGAAGCACGTCTGTGTGAACAGTGGGCACTGTCGGGGGCTCAGCCCCGCTCTGTCCTGGGCCAGGGTTACGTCCTGTGGCTGAGCAGCTGAGTCAGCACACCCAGCGTCCTCTGCAAGGGGACCCCTCCCCTCACTCGTCCCTGGGAGGGGCTGCCACCTACACCCCATGGCAGAGGGAGGACAGAACTATGATCTCACCTTCCCAATTACTGTAGAGCCCATCAAGGGAGACAGGGAGGGCATAATGTTATTTACGTAAACATTGAGAACATGAAATACAAAAGATGGAGGTCACAGGAAGGATCAGGATTCCAGTTTCTTGCCCATTTTCTTTGCTTTAATTTCATTTTTATTTTATACTGGGCTACAGTTGATTTACAGTGTATTAGTTTCAGGTATACAGCAAAGTGATTCAATTATACATATATATTCTTTTTCAGATTATTTTCCGTTATAGGTTACTACAGAGTATTGAGTAGAGTTCCCGGTGCTATACAGTAGGTCCTTATTGGTGATCTATTTTTTTTTTTTTTTTTTTTTTTTTTGCGGTATGCGGGCCTCTCACTATTGTGGCCTCTCCCGTTGCAGAGCACAGGCTCCGGACATGCAGGCTCAGCGGCCATGGCTCACAGGCCCAGCCGCTCCGCGGCACGTGGGATCTTCCCGAACCGGGACACGAACCCGTGTCCCCAGCATCGGCAGGCGGACTCTCAACCACTGCGCCACCAGGGAAGCCCTATCTATTTTATATATAGTAGTGGGCACATGTTAATCCCAAACTCCTAATTTATCCCTCCCCCCCTTCCCCCTTTGGTAACCATAAATTTGTTTGCTACATCTGTGAGTCTGTTTCTGTTTTGTAAATAAGTTCATTTGTATCACTGTTTCAGATTCCAGATACAAGCAATATCATAAGGTATTTGTCTTTCTCTGTCTGACTTACTTCACCTAGCATGATAATCTCTAGGTCCGTCCATGTTCCTGCAAATGGCATTATTTCATTCCTTTTTATGGCTGGGTAGTATTCCATTGTATATATACCACATCTTTATCCATTCATCTGTCGATGGACATTTAAGATGCTTCTATGTCTTGGCTATTGTAAATAGTCCTGCTTTGAACATTGCACACTTTCTTTTTGAACTCTCTTTCTTGGAAGGCAAAGGGCATACCGGGCTTAAAATCCTAAACATTTGCTTTAACAGGTTTGCTTCTGGCGAGACAACCGCACAGAACTTCTGGAACATGCCGGAAAACACACAGGCCTCCCCGGCCTTCACCTCAGTGGTCTTCTCTCCTCTTTCTCACTCTCAAACTTGTGAGTTGTTTTCGCTGTGTGTTCAGGCCCCGCGTGTGCTCTCTGTCAGAAAGCTGCACTTTTGTGGGAAATTCTCCCCCTTCTTTGACACCAAACGTTACTCCCTCTGAAGGGATGGGGAGGGGTCATGGGGGTGAGTGGGTGTGAGTCACCCTCCAGGGGAATATCTTATGAGGTTTGGGAGCCCAACCTGCCCAAGAGGAGAGAGGCTTTCCTCTTAGAGGTGACAGTTTTCTCACACACTGTTCTTGTTTGAATCAGGTAATGGAAAGCCATGAGCAAGACAATCATTCCAGCCTTTAACAAAAGTAAAAAGTGCATGAGTTTTAGAAAATGAGAAAAAGAGCTGAAAGCCTTTCCAGCACCGCCTGGCTCTCTGCCAGTGTCCTTGAAGGCCCAGAAGGGTCCCTGTGGATGGACCCTGCCCAGCAGTGGACTCAGCCAGCAACAGGATCATGGGGTTTCTGGCTACATTCAGTGCCAGGATTCCATGCAGCTGCAGTTTTTCCTGAGTCACCTCCCTCTGTCTTTGCCAGAATGAGCAACACAGCAGAACCTCGGACATCCCAGGATTTGCAGAGGATGCAGCCCTGTTCCAACTTTGAATTCAGGTGACTTTTGCTTTTTCTGCACAGAGAGCGAGAGAAAGAGAGAGCGCCAGTCATGTGGCCTGTTTCCTTTCTCAGTCTGCACCTTGCTTATTGGTTGGATGTGAGTGATTTGTTTGTCTTTTCCTTTTCAAATCTAGGAGTCATCAATGTGACAGGCTGACAGCCCTGGAGACAACGATTCTGTGTTCACTTGGGCTGTGGGCTCCTGCAGGAATACACACACGCACACACGCACATGCACACGCACACACAGGCAGCCATTCACAAAGAGTCACCTCGGGATTAGGGGGTCCTCTCAGCACCCCCAGCTGGGGGCACATCAGAGACGGAAGTGCCAGCAGAGACATTGGTTCCAGGAGGACAGCTGCTCCTCCAGAAGCCAGATTTCTTTCTTATTCTTTCACGGATAATTATTTTGACAATCTTCTCACTGGTCAGTTTTCGTTTATTCCTCTTCTCTGACTTGACTGCACTGTTCCCCAAGCTGTAGGATCCAAGAGGCTGTTTGCCAAGCCCCTAACCCGCCATAGGCCATCGGTGCCGCGTGGTGCTCACACCCGTCACGGTTCTCGAGTCCCCACCACCGACCCGCTCCCTTCACCGCTGTTTTGGGAAGCTCCCCCTCCCATATGCTGCTTTACAAGAAGACAAGAATGTATTGCTCCCTATAAGACTCAGACACACACACACACATCTGCAGGCTCTACTGACCTGAGTATCTTGCTAATGGGACTAAGGTCACGCATTTAATCCGTGTGTCCCCAAACAAGGCCCTGAGGCCCACGGGCCCAGGCTGTTTGTACCTTTAAGCCCCCGACGATCCTCAGTGTAGATTCTTACTCATCACAGTGTCCCTCTCAATTTCTCAGGAAATGCTTGCTGACTTGATTATGACCAGCGTGGAGCAAGGAGGACTCACCACAGACACAACCTCAGGCCTGGAAAAAAGCATCTCCAGCCCCACCCCCAAGTGAGACCAGACCTGGCGTGTCCCCGGACCACACCCCCAGTAGTGGCTCCAGGCCCATCCCTTCTCTCATTTTCACTACGAAAGCCATGTTTTGGGCTGACAGTCCTAGGACAATGGCAATAGCTACAAAAGGGGTTGTAACTGTTATTACCACCTCTTCCCTGGATAAAGTAACTTACTGCTCTGTCAGCAGGCAGCCCTGAGAATGTTCTGCGTGAGCCTGGGCCATGCGTTCCATCTGTGTGGCTGCCCGCCACGGGGCCTACACTTTCCTCAGGACAAACGGTATGGATTGGACAGGAGGAAGAATTTGGTTTTGTGGAGTCACACGGCTCAGAAAACCAGGATCTCTCTTTTCAGTCTGGCCCCCAAACTCCCAAGAAGCTCAGAGAAACCACCTGAAATTCTTGCCTTTTCTCACTATGAGCACTTCTTTCCCTTCCAGGCTCACCCTGCCCCCAAATCGGGCAATTCTGACCATGCTTTTTGTTGCTGTTGGGTGGAGAGTTGAGGTGACTTGTGGGCCCAGCTGCCCCAAGAACTCCAAAGGCATCTCCCAGGGAATGAAATCCTGCAAGTAACAATATGGTAAGGATACAAAACTCTTAACAACCTTCAAAAGCTTTCCAATTCCTAAATGTCCACAGCCCTCTCAGAGATGCACCCTGGTACCACACACAATGCCCGAGTTCTTGACATTTTAAAAGTAAACTTGCTATCGGTATACATGAGAATCTCAAAATGCACGAGGATAACCTTCATCTAGCAGATATTTCTAATGAGAAACTTTGTGCTTGGAGGTGTGCTAAGATGCCGCCGATACGGCCTTGAGTCTGGCCTGCTTCGGCCCTCACAAGGTTCAAGTCCGACAGGAAAGACAAACGTGAACAAAGGACTCCAGCTGGAGCGAGGAATCGCGAAAGGGCAGAGCACGGTGCTATGCGGGCTCTTCAAAGGGTGGCAGGGATACCTGCTGACCAGAAACGGTTTCCCCAGAAGGAGAGACATTGGCATTGAGATTACAGAGTTGATACAGGGAAGCAGAACGGAGAAATTCCAGGCAGTAGGACCAGCCTGGACCATCACATGTGTGATATTCTTGGCCAAAAAGAGAAACCTAAACCCACCAGGAAGGCCTTTGGCTGTAGACTGGGGAGGAGAGCTCACTGGATACGGTCTCAAGGGGCCTCTATGCCCTGTTTACATTTGGATATTGGGACAGCTGTGGATTTGCTATTGACACTGATTGTGGGCAACAAAACCAGCTCTTTGTGTAAAGTGGAATTTGCATATCCAAGAATCATAGAATGTTGAGTTGAAAGGTACCTTAAGAGGGACTTCCCCAGTGGTCCAGTGGTAAAGTATCCACCTTACAACGCAAGGGACACGGATTTGATCCCTGGTCAGGGAACTAAGATGCCACATGCCGTGGGGCAACTAAGCCCGTGCGCCACAGCTACTGAGCTCACGTGCCTTAACTAGAGAAGAGAAAGCCTGCACGCCACAACTAGAGAGAAGCTCGCGCACCACAACAATAGCCTGTGCGCAGCAACGAGAGATCCCGCGTGCCTCAACTAAGATCCAACGCAGCCAAAAATAAATAAAATAAATAAATAATAAATAACTCTTTAAAAATAAAAGAAAGGTACCTTAAGAAATATCTCATCCAAGTGTCCATGGATTAATTGGTGCAGAGAAATTCCTTCCTTGAAACCACCCTGCAGTGTTTTAGAACGCATCACTTGTTTATGTGTAACTCAAATTGTTAGACATTTCTTTCAACCCAAATCTGCTTCCTTGAAACTTCCACCATATTTATGCCCTCTGGAGTTTCACAGAATCAGTCTAATCCTTTTCCCACCTGACAGCTTCTCAAATGTTTAAAGACAACTATCTTGCCCCCATTGTGTCTTCTCTTCCCCAGGCTAAAAATGCCTAATTCTCCCGACTCTCTTCATATGACATGATGCTAGACCCTCATCGTCTGGCTTCTGCTTCTCAGGACAGGCCCTAGTTTGTCAAGAGAAAATAAATCTTATGTGCTTTTGAAAATACATCTAAATACATAAACTGGGTTATTAACCTACTTTGCTTATATACAGTGTCTTTGCCTTGGAATACTAAATCTGGCATGCCTGGCTTTCAGGAACCACAAATCGTCTTTGTAATTGCAGGGAATCTTGCAGGGCTTGGAAAGGTACTCTGCAAAAGAAGCATTTGCTAAATTTGATTAGTTAACTGAATGGTCTTTATTTATGCCTGAGTAAATAATATGATTTAGCAGAGTTCACAAAATCTGAAAGTTTGTGCAATGACACACACATTAAAAAAAAAAAAAAAACTAGTGTGAATATACCATGACCTCTGAGGCCAGCGGAAGTCGTCCGCTGAGTCCTCCACAGCTGGCCTGCCGTAGGGCAAACAGCGACCTCAGGCAAAGCATAACATTGCACAAAGGGTCAGTGTGGTCCATTCCCCTCCAGCACAGCATTTATTCTCACTACTAAATCCTGCCAGTCCCTCCAGCCAGCATCACCCCCAAGTGCCAAGGTTTTTGGTCATTTGTGTAATTCTGTGATCAGAGGGCTTTTCCACGAGGCTGGTGGAGCTGGGGAGAGAAGCTTTTGAGATCGTTTTGTTTCGTTGATCTATTGTCCATTTCACTTTAAAATTTGCCAGAAAATCATGATAAAAAAATAATGTGCTATTATGTTTTCACGATCTCATGGAAAAGCCATGTAATGTAAGTGTAATAACCATGATACACCATCATGAGATGCCCACACGGCAAGGTAATGCAGTCTCGAAAATAAGCCCAAAATACCTTCCTGTCCCTGTGACAAATAACACTGACAACAAGCCAAATAACCAGGCTACTCGCTCCAAGAAAACAAGACAGGAGCCAAGTAAAATCGCTTAGTCATCAAGACTGATAGCTGCTCATGAAGATTGGCTCTGGGAGCCTCACTTCCCTGTACCCCATTCACTCCAAAGCTCACAGGGCATCTGCACTGCCCATCCCAGCCAGCTTTCCACCTTGTGCGACCCGCTGTGAAGTCACCCAGCTCGGCCCTGGCGGCTCTCAGAGCACAGGGGATGGGATGGCGTCAATGCCCCAAACACCTGCTCTTCCTCAGCTCCTGACCCTGACTCTGGACATGACTTCCTTTGTGAAACTACTTCATAAGCACTGTTGTCATCTGGCTCATGAAAGCCACCGGACTCTCTGATGAAGTACAAAGCCTTGCTCTTCTTGGAGCACAATTCTGGCAGCTTCTTTTCAGTCACATTCAACATGTATCAGAATCTTTTGCTGATTTCTAAAACTAATAAATATATAAATGAAGCACAAATGCTTTGAGGAAGGGGTCTGTGGGCCCATAGACGGGCTACACTCTGACCTGTGAGAGGAGAAAGGAGGGAAAAGAGAAAGAAAGAAAGAAAGAGAGAGAGAGAGAGAGAAAGAGAGAAGGAAGGAAGGAAGGAAGGATAAAGTCAAGAAAACCCAGCCTCGGGAGCGAGGGGGACAGCAGGAGAGCAAGAGGCTGCTTTGCCGTCCATCACCCGTCCTGAGCCCTGCTGCACAGTTGACTCTCTACTGAAACTTACTTTTCACTTTATAAAGGTTCTAAGAAGAGACCTCGAGCTCATTGTTTTATTGAAGTATAGTTGATTTACAATGTTGTGTTAGTTTCGGGTGTACAGCAAAATGATTCAGTTCATATATATGTGTGTGTGTGTGTGTGTGTGTATACATATATATATATATGCTCTTTCAGATTCTTTTCCCTTATAGGTTATTACAAAATACTGAGTATAGTTCCCTGTGCTATACAGTAGGTCCTTGTTGATTATTTTATATAGAGTAGTGTATATATGTTAATCTCAAACTCCTAATTTATCCCTCCCCCTTTTCCCCTTTGGTAACTGTAAGTTTATTTTCTATGTCTGTGGATCTAGTCCTGTTTTGTATATAAGTTCGTTTGTATCACACAGGATTTTTTTTTAGATTCCACACATAAGTGGTGTCATGTGGCATTTGTCTTTGTCTCACTCACTCACTTAGCGTGATCATCTCTTGGTTCATCCATGTTGCAGCAAATGGCAGAATTTTGTTCTTTTTATTTTGGGGGGAGGGGGTGATCTCCAATTCTCCTCAAGCAAAAGTGCTCCGTTACGGAGCCCAGGAAACTCTGAAGCAAACACATCACAAACTCCCTCAGTGATCTTTTGGCACCTCATGGTGCAAGTGAATTGAAAATACACCCCTAGCCACATTGGAGAAAGAGGAAAAGTCACACCATGGTACGTTCAGAAGTAAATTATCCGAAGATAAGGCAGAGCCGTGCCCTGGTTTCCACTGGATGAGATCATGTGGTCTCACCTGTTTTCCCTCCCCGTGAGTTTTCCCTAAAGCAGTATTAGTTTCCCACTGGAATGTTTCCTGTGTTCATTGGATTCCACGGCAGAGCAACTGCAAAGTCCCTGCCCGCCCGGTCGCAGCTGCGCACATTCCTGGGCAGAGTCTGGCTGAGGCTTGAGGCTGCGGGGCCTCCGTCTTGGATGCCACACGCGGGAAAGGGGGAAAGAAGAGACTTGCTGAGAAACGGCAAATCAAAGAGCAAAACAGGCCTCAAAAGGGTGGTGACCCAAGCAAAATGCCGACAGCTCCTAGAAGAGCTCTAGGAACCACATTCATCTCTCAGTGGAGAAAACAAAGGTGGAGGTTCTCAGAGAATGAACTGTCACAGCTCCACACATCTATTCATGCTGAGTCTCTCTTGCCAGGTGTGTTTAAAGTGAGAATGAAATATAGTTGCAGTAGCTAGAAAATTAGTATCTAAGCTGAGAATCATAGTCTCCCAGTTAAATAATTCACCCTCTCTGTTAACACCATCAGGATGGATTTGGCCTGTAGCTGATGCTCATGTCATGTGATGGTCTCACCCAATCAACCTCACTGCCTAGCAAGACCTTTAAAGAGATGTCCAGAGCCATGGGATAATTATGATTTTCTTTAAGGTAACATTTCTTTTCTATTCTCTGAAAAGAAAATTTAAAAGATACACATACACATATATATGTATGCATCTATATAATTCTCTTCATAAAATTCTGTAAACTTTCCAAATGGCACAGAGCAGACTAGAAAACTATACACACCTAAAGTGAATTTTCATATTATACTATTTTTAATTATCTGTGGTTAATGTAATTTTTATCAAGTTGCATAAAATATTTCAAACGCAGAATTAATCCAGACACACATGTGAGACACATAATGGGCTCAGAAACATTTCTCCTTAACTGAAACATTTGCTTCTTAAAAGAGTTAATGAATACAGGAGCTAAATTTTATACAACATGGCTTTTACCATGAATTCAGATTTATAAGCATTTAATGCAAAACACTTAGGATTTTGATATATTAACATGTACGATATAATTATAATTAATTCAGAATTAATTCTTACTTAACAAAACATGAAATTGGATTCTTATTCAATTACCACTTTTAGGTATCATATAAACTGAGAGTTTGGTTCAAGATTACCTCTAAGTTCTCCCTCTTTTGTGAGACTTCTAAAATTAGTTATCTATCAGACCTACATCAGGAATTGATCTCTCTAAACCCTGTTAATAATCAGAAAATAAAAATAGCAAAAATAACTCTCTTGTGGAGAGTTATTATTACATACTAAAAATATATATTTTGTTAAGATATCTTTCACTAAAAACTTAGGGAGTCCTCTGGAAACAGGAATTGTCCATTTCAAGCATTGCTTTTCATAGCTGGGGGGCCAGCACAGAGACTGGTCATTCTATCAATGCCCACTGACTGAAGTGGCTTCTCCACCTACATTGGTCCATGGAAATTTAAAGAGACAGGTACAGTTGTTTCTTTTCTTATTGGGCCCACATATTTAAGGAAATCTCTGGGAGGTCATTGACTGGCTGCAGAGATAACAAAACAGATACTCCAGTGACCACATGTGACAAAGAATATAGTCTTTTCAAAAATGGTTTGGAAAAGTCACTAAACAAAGCAACGGCACAGCTTTCCTCAAGTAACAACAGGAACCCCTGGAGAGAAAGTAGAATCTGATTTTTAGTCACCACATCACAGCATTCAAAACATCCAGTACTCAACAAAAATTACAAAGCATACAGAGAAGCAGGAAAGTATGACCCATTCACAGGGAAAATAAAAGAGAAATTAACAAAAACATCCCAAACATTGGACTTACTAGAAAAAGTCTCTAAACTGTCTTAAATATGCTCAAAGAACTGAAAGCAACCACAAAGAACAGAAGGAAATCAGGCAGACAATGAGAGTAAGTCAGTAAAAAAATATAACATAAATTTTAAAAAGAGTTAGAAATTATAAAAAAGAATGAAATAAAACTTCTGGAGCTGAAAATAAAACAGATGAAATTTAAAATTTTACTAGAGGTATTCAACAGCAGATTCAGACAGGCAGAAGAGATAATCAGTGAACTTAAAGATAGTTCAATTGAAATTACACAGCCTGAGAAGCAGTAAGAAAAAGAAAAAGGAAACAAATGAACAAAGCCTTAGGGTTCTATGGATCCCTATCAAAAATACCAAGGTATGAATTATGGGAGGCCCAGAAGGAGAAAAGAGACAGAAAGGGGAAGAAAAAATATTTGAAGAAACAGTGGCCCAAACTTCCCAAATTTATCCCAGGAATGCAAGGGTGTTTCAACATAAGAAAATCCATGTAATACACCTCATTAATAGAATAATCATCTCAGTAGATACAGAAAAAGCATTTGACATTAGTCATTACCCTCTCACGACAAAAACACTCAGCAAACTAGGAACAGACGAGAACTGTTCAACTTGATAAAGAACATTTAGGAAAAAACATCAGCTAAGATCATATTCAGTGGCGAAAGACTAAAATCAGTCCCTAAATTAGGAACAAGACAAGCTTGCCTACTTTCACCATGGCTATTTGTAATCGTACTGAAAGCCCTAGCCAGAGAATTTAGGCAAGGAAAAAAAAGACATCAAATTGGAAAGGATGTTTAAAACTAACTCTATTTATGATGACAAAATTTTGCATCTAGAAAATTACAAAGAATCCATAAAAAAATGACCAAAGATAATAAATGAATTCAGCAAAGTCGCAGAATACAAGATAAACACACACAAAAATTTATGTTTCTGTACACCAGGAATAAACAATCTGAAAATGAAATTAATAAAATAATTCCATTTAAAATAGCATCCAAAGAATAAAATGCTGAGGAATAAATTTAACCAAGGAGATGAAAGACTTGTCAAAACGACATTGAATCTTCAGTTGCCATTGGTCTCCACATGGCCTTCCTCAATTCAGCGTACATGAATCTTAGTTCCTTCACGTGTATAAGGAAAAGCATACCCGCCATGCTCTTCAGGGTTCTTAAGGAGATCGTATGGGACAGAGAATGTCAAAATGCTTACGTGGGTGAACTACTTTATTACTATGTGTGTCTCTTTAAAATTTTTTTGCGTTGTTCTTTGTTTTCTTTTTCTTTCAGATGGCGACTTCAGATGTCTATGAAAGAGGCGTAAAGGCACAGAAAAAAGTTGAATCAAGACTTTTTAGCTCTTTCCCTAAATGCTATTTTCCATTTATACAAAGTTATTCTTATTTTTGTCCATTTTCAAGCTCAAGTTTCATTTTAGGTGAATTAGCATCACATATAGAATAAGTATCAAATATTGAAAAAGCATTATATGTAGTAACAGAAACCATTGCTTCTTTGACCTGTGACATAATATTGGTTTCTCTAGTTCCAGGTTATGTTGTTACTATTGTTCAAAATCAGAGAAATTCCATGTATTTAATCCCTTAGCATATCACTAAACACTTGACAGTTCTCTGCTTTCTAGATCTGTCTTGACTGTTATTAGTCTTCTCTGCCAACTTAGCAATATTTTCAAATGTAAACATACATTGAAAGCAAATTATTAAACTGTGGATTGTGGTGACATTAATAACCTTGGGTTATAGATTGCCCAGGCTATAGTCCTTGAACGTGTAGCTCACCAATAACTATTATACTGAATGTCACCACTATAAACAAATTGACTCCCTCATCTTTCAAGTTTAAAGATACTTTAAAGTTTAGTTTTAGTCAATGAATCATCATATGATAAGCTAGAAAGGTCCTTAAGAGACCTGCTCATCAGTAGCAAAATTCTTCTCTCTCCTATTTTAAATATCCTCCTTGGTCAGCATCTCCTGCCTGGTAGGAATTACACTCCATTTTAGTTCTCTCTTTATAATTTGTTTTTTCAAGCTGAGTCCATGTCTGTCAAAGTGTGTTCATTTTTTTAGTTTTATATTTTCTTTTTCATGAATCAGAACACTTGCAAAGTTCTATTTTGCTGATCTTTAAGAAAACCAGGTTTTTGGTTTAAATTATCCTTTCTGAATTTCTTTGTTGTGCATTTTTTATTTCATTAAATTCAGCTTTGATTGTTAGTCATTCTCCCTTCCTGGTTTCTTGGGTTTATTTTGTTTTTCCTTTTCTAATACCTTCAGGTGATTTTTTGATATTATCTTTCCTTAGTTCCTTTATCTTGAGTATTTCTTCCCTAATAACAAAGTGATTTGAGCTATAAGCTGTTCTGAGTTCAGCTGTGCCCACCACATTTGGTATGAGGTTTCCTCCTGGTTGCTTTCTAGGTAGTTTGTGATCTCACTTTTTATTCTGTCTTTGATCCAAAGATTTTATGGGAGTTTTTCTTAGTTTTCAAGCAGTAAGATGTTTTTAACAACCTCTTAACAGACTCTGTGGCCTGAAAATCTCTACTAAGTTTTTCTCCATGGTTAACGAATGAACACCTTTTGTGTGAAAGTCATACGAGAAACATATAGCCTCTACTTGGGAGATGCGAGCTTTACATTTACAGCTATAATTTTGTTTGTTGATCGTGTTATGCAATTTCTCCAGGCTTCACTTTTTGTTTGTCTACTAGATCTGTCCATTCTTGAAAAAGATATATTCGAGTTTCCCGTTATAAACATGCTCTCATCATATATAACATTTGCATAGTTTTGGTCTTGCATAATTAGCTGCTGTGTTTTTTTTAACATCTTTATTGGAGTATAGTTGCTTTACAGTGGTGTGTTAGTTTCTGCTGTATAACAAAGTGAATCAGCTATATGTATACATATATCCCCATATCTCCCCCCTCTTGCATCTCCCTCCCTATCCCACCCCTCTAGGTGGTCACAAAGCACCGAGCTGATCTCCCTGTGCCATGCAGCTGCTTCCCACTAGCTATCTACCTTACGTTTGGTAGTGTATATATATGTCCATGCCACTCTCTCACTTTGACCCAGCTTACCCTTCCCCCTCCCCGTGTCCTCAAGTCCATTCTCCACATCTGAGTCTTTATTCCTATCCTGCCCCTAGGTTCTTCAGAACCATTTTTTTTTTTAGGTTCCACATATATGTGTTAGCATACGGTGTTTGTTCTTCTCTTTCTGACTTACTTCACTCTGTATGACAGACTCTAGGTCCAGCCACCTCACTACAAATAACTCAATTTCATTCCTTTTTATGGCTGAGTAATATTCCATTGTATATATGTGACACATCTTCTTTATTCATTCATCCGATGATGGACACCCAGGTTGTTTCCATGTCCTGGCTATTGTAAATAGAGCTGCACTGAACATTGTGGTACATGTCTCTTTTTGAATTATGGTTTTCTCTGGGTATATGCCCAGTAGTGGGATTGCTGGGTCGTATGGTAGTTCTATTTTTAGTTTTTTAAGGAGCCTCCATACTGTTCTCCATAGTGGCTGCATCTGTTTACATTCCCACCAGCAGTTAGCTGCTGTTTTTGATGCTCTGAGGTCTGAGACTGGTTTCTTTTCATGATTACTCTGTCTCCCTATTTGGTCTCATGAATGCTTAACATTAAATGCAAATTATTATTTTACTGTATTATGACATTAATTATATTATACATTAACATATTGCTTTTCCTGTTTTATACTTTTCAGGGGTTTTTTGGTCAGTGTTTTACGAGTTTCATTTTGTTTAATATTTGCCTCATGCCTTGTTTTTTGGTTATTCTCTTCTGACCCTTATGTTCAAGTGTTCTGTGTTCGTTTGTTTTAAGTGTGATTATTACAAATTGTACATAAATGGGTTTGTGTTACAGTACAAAATCTAGCCCATTTGCCATCATAATGGCTAATATCCTTGATTATATACTCCATCTTCCTTCAGAATTACTAAATATTTCAAACTGTCATTTCTTCCTTTTTAAAAAAATCTACTTGGTTTTGTTAGTCTGTCTCTAATTATTCTTTTTCCTCTAATTAATATGTAAATTCTACCACCCTTTTCTAGTCCATTAACAGTTATCTCTCATAATTTCCACTATTTTCTGAAAACAAATTACCAAATATTTCCTCACCGAGATGGAGTGTTTTACTCTTAAAGCTGGCTGGATTTCCACCAAATGCATTTTCCCCCATTTTTCTATCTCTCTATAATTGTGCTCTGTTTTGAGATATTTCATCCACCTGACCTTCTGGTTCTTAAAGTTGTGTCTCAACAGTGACCACCTCATCTTTAATTTGTCAATCAACTCTTTAGTTAGGAAATCGTGTTTTCAGGTTTAGACAGTGAAGTACTCTTTTTAATTGAATATTTCAACTTAAATATCTCTTCCACCAGGTTTTAGCTTTTCCTCTAGGCTTGGGACTAGCCGGTCTTCCTCCCTCTGTATATTGAGTGGACTTCAACTTGGGCAGGACTGTGTTCTGGCCGAGTCCAGAAGCCAAGGCCGTGTCCTTGCAGGGATGGATCCAGGGTGGTCCCTCCCTCTAGGTCACATGCACATGCAGAGAATCTGCCCGTCTTGCTGCCGCCACCTGCCTGTCCAGCTCTTCCTCGGTCTCGTGGAGGCCCAGGGCCTCTACACAGCCTCAGGGGGCTGTGGTGACACAAAGGTCCCAATATCTCTCTGAGCCACGATCTGCTGCTTCTAGCCCTCAGCCTGGGCTCCTTGTCAGTTTTCCAGACACTTTACCAGGTCAGGGGTGAAACACCAGCGATGATCATTCTCTCCACGGAGACCCCCAGAAACCAAGGCCTCCACTGCTCACAGGCTCCAGAGCCATTAGCAGAGGTTCCGAATGGGGCGGGGGGTACAGGGGAAGGGTCTTTGCCCCCAAACTGCCATCGTTTTCTCGCTCTTCTCATTGCCTACACGCTAACCAGAATTCTGAGCATTCATTTAAAAAATCTGGTGCTTCCGGATTCTAATCACCTCCCTGCAACCCAGCACTTTGCATAGTGGAATCCTCTGGAACTTTCTTAAACATTGCTTCCTGAGGCCCACGCCGGGCCAGTAGATCACAACCTCCTGGAGCTGTGGGACCACCTGCTCATTGCTGCTCCACACGGGGTGGTCTCAGCTCCTGAATTCAATGGTAAAGCTTCCCGGGTTCTAGAACGAGGTTGTATAGCACTGTAGAGGGTCTGTTAGACTCAGAGAGCCTCGTACAAAGACACGAACAAAACATCAGCTTTGGTAGGTGGTGGGGTAGAAATAGGAGTAAATACTTAGGAAGCTCCTGGGTAACATGAGAGATAGAGAGAGAAGTGAAGGATGGCAACACAGTACAGAAGGCGACCCAGGAAAGGGCTTCCCTGGTGGCACAGTGGTTAAGAGTCTGCCTGCCAATGCAGGGGACATGGATTCAAGTCCTGGCCCGGGAAGATCCCACATGCCACGGAGCAACTAAGCCCGTGCACCACAGCTACTGAGCCCGTTCTCTAGAGCCCGTGAGCCACAACTACTGAGCCCACGCCCCACAACTACTGAAGCCCTTGCGCCTAGAGCCCGTGAGCCACAACTACTGAGCCCACGCACCACAACTACTGAAGCCCGTGCGCCTAGAGCCTGTGCTCCGCAACAAGAGAAGCCACGAGGATGAGAAGCTCGCGCACCACAACAAAGAGTAGCCCCCGCTCACCGCAACTAGAGAAAGCCCGCGCACAGCAACAAAGACCTAACTCAGCCAAAAATAAATAAATTTTTTTAAAAAAAGAAAAAGAAAGTGACCCAGGAGAGGTGGCTGCAGGTGAGGGGTGACTTCGGTGGCGGGTATAGCTCTACCTGGTGCAGGGACATCAGGGCAAGGAGGCGGAGGTAGCACTTCTCAATGGGCAGGACTTCTGTCTCTGCATCAATACGAAGTGTCACTGTGAGTGTCTTCATATTGAAAGGGGGCTTTTTGTGCCCAAAGACCCTGATCTATAGTCACCAGATTTTTTTTAAGCTAATATTCAAATTATTAAAATTAGCCTGCAAAAAAAAAAAATTAGCCTGCAAAAACCCAATTTTCCTTAAGCTTTCAAATTACACATCTTATCAAGTATTTATAACCAGTACTTTAGAGCTTAGTCAGATTCTCTTACACATTTCAGTGTCTCAAGTCTAAAATCAGTAGCTTAATCACACAGTTGACATCTTTAACGTAATATAATAGGTCAGATTCTCTTAAGTATGGCATATATTTTGAACACCAAAAACATGTAGGTTATCTCAATGACAACAAACTGTCCCTACGTTCAAGATAAAAATATGAATTTCCGACGGCAGATTTACTTATTCAATTTTTTTAATTAAAAATTTCCAGGAATCAGAAATCCTCTCACCTATCAGGGAGAGTTTTTCTATGAAGCACATGTGGACATCTTCCACAGAAAAGGTCTGAGGCACGCACAGAACCAGGAACCACATATTTTCCCCAAATGATTTTACCAGGACTGAAGTCCCACAGGCTGAGCCCTCTTTATAATGCAAATAGTAGATTATCTCTAGACCCTTATAAACAAACCCTTTGATTTCATTCTCCAACCCCATCTTGTCACAGCTAACTTCCGCCAACTAATCTCTTTTACCGCCAGAAGGAAGCTGTATTCTTTTTACATGTTTACCATCTGGCAAGGCCACACCTGACTGATGTCACGATACTAAGTCATGTTAGTGACAAAAATGACAAACACAGCTTCTATTTCAGGGAGCTCAGCCCCCAGAGCGTGTGGCCCCCAGAACCCTAGCATCCTTGGGACAAAGGATGCTTAGAAGCAGGTGACGTAGAATGACAAGTCACGTGACAGGGTGACGGGTCTTATTCTTCCATTCAAAGTGGTAAAGTTAGTGCCACCCAATAAACCAAATTACATGAGAAAATATGTTATTGTAATAAAGAAAATTTGGAGCTCATATAAGATAATATTTCCAAATTCCAAGGGAGGTCTGAGATAGGAAAGTTAAAAAAAAAAAAAAAGCCCTATAAAATTAGCTTTCCGACCTGCACATGACATCAAATGAATACAATACCCTCATTGAAACAATATGAATTTTAGCAGGTTTTTACAACATTGATGAGATATTAGCATTGCCCACGTAAGGTCTCTTTTTCTAGGAGACCTAAATGAATTGAACATTCATGTCGCAAAAAGCAATTGAGGCAGCTGCAGGGGCTGCAGATATTTTCTTTTAAAGCAATCGAATTTCTCTTTTTTAAAAAAGATTTCATGGAAAACACTAGCTAGAAATGTTTTCAGACCCTGCATTAATTATTAGATGATACTGTATACAGTTTCAAATTATTATTCTCATGCCGCAAACAAACAGGCACTAGAGAAATGATGATGTGTGTGTGTATTTACAAAATATTTAAATAATGACCCAAGGACTGAGCATTAGAGTAACGAGATATCACCAGGAGTCAAACTTCTCCTCCTCCAACCTCACAGACAGGTAGGGCGTTAACCAGTCCTGAAGGTGAAACTGGATTTTAGCAACTACGTGAGAATCTACTTTACGCTACATTGAAACCCCAGCACAGGACACTGGAGTTTTCTTCTGTGGTTATGGGTCTGTGGAGTATTTTTTTTCTTTTTGCTCTGTTTTATTGCTCCGATAGTCACTAAAGACTCCAGTTGACCTATCGTTTCATTTGGGATAAGTCACGGGTCTAAAAATGATGAGGGTCTGTAATATTCAAAGCATCTGAACAGGAGTGTCCTGAACGTGGTAAATAACAGTTACTATGATAATGATCACGTGAAAAACAGTCCCATTTGCCAGACAGGGAATTCTCTGTGTACTGACCACCGCCTTGGGGGCGGGGGAGGCTCTTGCTTGGAGACGAGAAATAAGTATCAAGTGGGAAGAGGCAGAAAATAAACAGAGCCTCCAATGATCTGAGCACAGTGATGAGAATGTACCTGTCCGATCCTGAAAAAGTGATTTCAGTCCCGCCCTGTTTCCTGCTATCACACGCGAGATAAAGGTGGTGCCAGCAGAGTCTGGGCTGTCCAGCTGTGTGCACTGTGCACCTGCTATCCTTTTAGCCTCCCCTGATTTCCTCACCTCACATAACCTGAAGCCGCTGAATGTCTTTTCTTATCTATTGGAAAAGAAACCACATTTGCTTAAAAAGAAAGAAGAGTTTTATGACCCAGTGAAATCGCTCTTCGGGGCCACTCTATGTTGAGAAAAGGGAAACGTTATATCGGCATCTACCTGGCTGCATGAAATTCTATCATAATGTATATATTCTAATTCTTTCCTTTTTCTGAGTAGTTAATTACAAATGTGGTAAACTTACTGCGGCTGATTCTAGGTTGATCGCCACAGAACAGAGACGGGAAAGTCATAATCTTCTAGGAGCATGTATTGAGGGACTCTTACCTCCCTCACATTATAATAAATCTGAGATGTTGTCTCCGTGTAGAGTCCCAGTAACCCAGGGTGAGGCCAGACGGATGAAGACACATTAGCACTAACAGAGGCAGCCCATGTGCACAAGCCCATCTCCATTTCTGGCCAACTCCTCATTTTATGCATATACACACAGAAACACACGTCAGTAGGAGAAAAACATTTGCCACATGAGAAATAAGAACGATGAGCCCAAATCTGCTTAGTGCTAGCAGGGAATGTTTCCGGGACATAAAGCGAGCCCTGCATGCTGCTCCACGGGACAAAAATGGTTGCCAGGAGGGAGGATGGTCACGGCACCAGAGACAGTCTCCATGCATCCAGCCACTGTTATCTAGCAGATACTTGCTGTTTCAAGTTCAAATTCTCTTTTCGTCATTAGCCCCCAAAAGCTCACGTACGCGGCAAGCGCCGTCGACAATGACGTGAGGGCGGACAGATGCACATTTGGAAACTAATGGAATGGAATGACTGATTGCAACCCTGTGGGAGTGTCAGCATCTTTTAGGACCCAGTTAATTATCAAATACGTACAAACATGAAAAATACCAGTTAGGGGCTTCCCTGGTAGCGCAGTGGCTGGGGGTCCGCCTGCCGATGCAGGGGACACGGGTTCGTGCCCCGGTCCGGGAAGATCCCACATGCCGCGGAGCGGCTGGGCCCGTGAGCCATGGCCGCTGAGCCTGCGCGTCCGGAGCCTGTGCTCCGCAACGGGAGAGGCCGCAGCAGTGAGAGGCCCGCGTACCGCCAAAAAAAAAAGAAAAAAAATACCAGTTAGAACTGACGGCCAGTGGTCCACAAGAAAGCCTCCTGAAGACTCAATCATGCAAATAAAGAAACCAGGATCGGGGCATCGACAGCTGGGTTAGAACACACCCAGGAGACATTTAAACAAGCATTCCTAGAACAACATAATATCCATAAGATTTATCCGATGCTTTATTAGGCTAGTATTCTTTGAAGAGATAAGTAAGTTTGAGGGCAAGGAGAACCAGTGTACCTAATTTACCTAAGCTTTCAGGAAACTTTTGATAAGCTTCTCATCCAGAAGTTTTTGGGGGTTTATTTTTTTTAATATTATCACGTACAGGTGTAACTGACATGGCTGATTGATTGAACAAATGTCTTAACTATCTATTGCTATCTATGGGACATGTTAGCCTAAAACTCGGCCACTTAAGACAGCAAACTTTTACTATGTGACAGTTTCTGCACAAGGGGAGTCTGATGGGGCTCCGTGGGTGTGTCTGGCCCACGTTCTCTCATGAGGCTGCAGCCAAGCTGGTGGCCAGCACCGCAGTCACCAAAAGGCTCAAGTGGGGCTGGAGGGGGCGCCCCAGGCCCCTCGCGCGGTGGCTGGCAGACCCCAGCAGACCCACGTCCAAGAGGAAGCCTCTTCACAGGCTTGCCTTCAAAGTGGCAACCACTGGTCCACGTCACGCCATTCTAAAGGGGAGCCCCTGAGGCTGGAGGCTCAGGCTACCCTGAACCTAATGAGAGGTGGCCTGCATTCCTGTGTCCATGGCCCATCCATAGTAGCCGCTCACTAGGTCCGCTGCACACTGGGCAGAAAGGGGCCACGTCGCCCTGGGCACCGGGAGGTGGCGTCGCTGCGGCCGTCTCCGGGCGGTGGCCTGTACGCCCCACCTCCATTCATAACGCTTCCTCCTCTGAAACCTCGTTCCAGCTGGGAGGGGCCCTGCGATGACGGTCTGCTGGGTAAGACAGAAGCCTGGTCTCCCCTGCGTCCCGGGAGAGCTTGTGCTTTGCGGGAGGGTCCTAGCCCTCTCCCTAACTCCATCCCTTCCTTCCGCCGGGATGTGGACACGGTGGCCGAATGTGCGGCAGCCATCTGGCAACCAGGAGCAGAAAGGCCGGAGAAATTAACTCATCATTGGCCCTGATGTCACTAAGCCACTGACCTCTGGGCTGCTTGTTTCATGAGAAAAGCCCCTGTGCATTTAAGTCACTCTAATTCGGTTTTCTGTTACTTGAAGTAGAGAAGTGCCCCTCTGTGGGCACGTATGTTAGGAGTCTGTCTGATAGTAGGAAATGAGCCGTGGATACACAAAGTGACTTTGGAAAGAAGGGAACAAACTGGGATGTAAATTACATACAACCAGAAATTTTAAGCGCAGATTATTTAATGTAATAGTCATCCTTATCTGAGAAATTTCTCCCTTTTATTTTCTTTCTTGGTAGGTTTGTAGGGTTATAAATATTCCTTCACTTCTAAATTAACATTCAGTCTCTCCCTCTGTCCGACAAATGGATCTGACCAAACCTCCAAATATTAATGAACAGAAAAGAAAAGTGGCTTAGCTGTTGTGATGGACCGAAGCAGGTTACAATCTCTGTAGCTTCCCAGCAAGAGGTGGGATCCCCTGCCCAGCCCTCTGACGCTGGGCTGGGCTTTCGACTTCTCACAACCAAAGGGAAGGGTGGAGGTGACACTGCACCTGTTCTGACCTGTGCTTTAGGAAGATCCGGCAGCTTCTGCTTTGCAACGTTAGAATTTAGCCACCAGGTAAGAAACTCGGCTGGATTTTGAAACACTGGCTCCCAGTGTTGGAGAGAAGCCTCAGAGGATGGGAGGCCGACTGAGCCCTCAGCAGGACGGGGGGTGGTGCAGAACAGAGGGACCAGCAGAGCCCCAGAGAACCCCAGAATCATGAGAAATCGTGAAATGGTATTGCTTTAAGCAATTAAGTTTTGTGTTTTGTTTTGTTTTGTTTTACTTAGCAGTATACAACTGTGACTGTTCAGGGGTGGGGACCTGGCAGGCAGGGGCCAGGTAGGAAGGCACAAGAGAGAGAGAAGGTCAAAAGAAAAGAAGCAAACCACACACAAGTCAAAATATAAGATTATAGAGTCCAAAGAGCCCACAAAGGAGAAAAAAGTGACATATTCCAAACGTAATTCTACAAGTACAAGGCAGAACAAAAATTAAGAATTAAAAATTTAAACGTGAACATTCCTAAATAAAAGCAATTATCAGGGCTTCCCTGGTGGCGCAGTGGTTAAGAATCCGCCTGCCAATGCAGGGGGCACAGGTTCGAGCCCTGGTCTGGGAAGATCCCACATGCCACAGAGTAACTAAGCCCGTGCTCCACAACTACTGAGCCTGCACTCTAGAGCCCGCAAGCCACAACTACTGAGCCCACGTGCCACAACTACTGAAGCCCGCTCGCCTACAGCCCGTGCTCCGCAACAAGAGAAGCCACCACAGTGAGAAGCTCATGCACCACAACGAAGAGTAGCCCCCGCTCGCAGCAACTAGAGGAAGCCCACGCACAGCAACAAAGACCCAGCGCAGCCAAAAATAAATAAATTTATTTTTAAAAAAAGTTTTAAAAAAAAGCAATTATCAGTAATTCTGTGAACATGCTAAGGTATGTCTATCTAAACTCTACGGTAAACCTAGTAAGGTTTTCAGGTTTAAAGCCAGTTTATGGAAACAGCCAAGAAGAAGCAAGGGGTGCAATCCCACCTTGTACGTGGTAGATGATGACTCGGGTTACATCTTCCTAAATCCTACAAGGATTCAAGTGATTACCTTTTTCAGTGATTCTCAGTGAGCCCAGTGCCAGCTTTCACACACGCATTCTGAATGCATATAATAAATAAATGCAACCTTGGTTCATTCAGCAATAACCTTATGAATTTAATATAAATAAACTACCTCTAATGTAGGACATATTTCACCTTACATCATACCAAGAAACTAAAACCTGAGAAAGTTTCATTGCAGTGTCCAATATCTTAGACATCAGCTATGTGTGATTATTTAAATTTAAATTAATTAAAGTCTTCTACATCTGTGACTATTTCTGTTTTGTAAATAAGTTCATTTCTATCATTTTTTAGATTCCAAATATAAGCGATATATGATATCTGTCTTTCTCTGTCTGACTTACTTCACTTAATATGACAATCTCTAGGGCCATCCATGTTGCTGCAAATGGCATTATTTCATTCTTTTTTATGGCTGAGAGTCACAGATGTAGAAAACAAACTTATGGCTACCAGAGGGGGGAGGGGTGGAGGGATGAATTGGGAGATTGGGATTGACATATACACACTACTATATATAAAATAGATAACTAATAAGGGCCTACTGTACAGCACAGGGAACTCTGCTCAATACTCTGTAATGGCCTAGAGGGGAAAGGAACCTAAAGAAAGAGTGGCTATATGTATACGCGTAACTGATTCACTTTGCCGTACAGCAGAAACTAACACACCACTGTAAATCAACTACACTCTAATAAAAATAAACAAAACCAATAACATAAAGAGATTTTTTAAAAAGAAATAAAAATCAATTAATTAATTATTTAATTAAAGTCAATAAAACAAAAATTCTCTTCTTCAGTCACAATGTGCACATTTCAAGTTCTGGGTGGCTCTAATGACCAGGCCCGTGGTCCTGGAGGGCACACATACAGAACAATGCATCCTCACAGAAAGTTCTGTGGAACAGCCCTGCCAGGAGACACTTGGCTTCCCCAACAATGCTCCGGACACGCTGTCCTCAGTGGAACGTATCCTTCGGTATTATTATTGCTTCAGAAGTTGTTACATTGAATCATACATTAAAGAAATGTTCAGTTAACGTAAGTAGAATAAATGTATGCACGTGGTTCCCAAACGTTGTTCCCCAAGACGCCAGTATCATCAGGGACATAGTGGGAGATTTAAATTTTTGAGGAAGAAACACAGGATAGTACAGACCTGTTTGGACGCTGCACACACCGCGAGTCCAAGGGGGAGTTCACAGTTTCGGCGTGAAATCACATCACATTTCCTTCAACGTGTTGTATCTTTGTATCACTGTGGTGATAAAAAAGCAAGTACAATAGGAAAATCCGCACAGATCGGAAATAAGAGTGGCAGAGGCCAGTGTGACTCCAAGTCTGAGAGGCTGCGCGGTGCCATTAGCAGCTAACTGAGGCTGTTTAAGAATGAAATAAAGATATTTTTCTTTCTTTCGATTTATGTGCAGTATTTTTGCAAATGGCTACTTTTAGGACATAAATACTTAGGTTATTTGGACCTAACTACTTAGCAAACAAAACCGTTAGGCATTTCTTTGGGCCCAGGAGTGTGCCGTGAAAAAATGAGTCAAACTCTAAGGGTGCCGTAAGCCAAGAAAGTTTGGAAACCCCTGAGTCAGTGAATGAGAGTATCACGATTGCAGCTTTGCTTTTAAAAATGAGATAGAGTTATAGATGGGGAAAAGGACTCTCAAAGAAACTTTTTAAAAGTCATCTAATCAACTTCCTCATACATCAGTATCTAGACAGACACTTCTACATGGCAGGAGCTTGATAACTATTTCTTAAATAAACGCGTCACTAGAAATCTACACTTAGCAAAGACAGCCAAGTGTTCATTTTTTCTAGACAATACAATGTTTGAGTATTAAAGCACATAGGGCTTGAGCATTTGTCTCTATGGCTTCTCCATAAAACCCGTGTCAAACGCGATTTGTTTGGATTCGATCTTTGGCGTCATGTCTCAGCCAATGATGTTGAAAGCTGCGGGTCATAGGTGTAAAGCTCTTAGGAAAACACCTTTACACATTATTTCTGACACGCCCAAGATTGGCCAGTAATACGACAAAGCATCCTGATATGGAAGTCCTTTCTTCTAGTTCTATTGGCGTTCCAAAGTGCCCAGCCAAGCTTTTCAAATGATTCTGTTCCATAAGTACAAAGGAAATGCAAACATATTAGAGTTAGGTGAAACGAATCCTACCTTTACTGCTAAAAATTTCCCGAGTTGATTACCCAGGGTTCATTCTGATCCACGCGTCTCTCTTTACAATCGCTAATATTACACAGATTTCCCAAATGTTGTCCATTTTCTACTGCAGCTGAGAGAAAATCAAAGAGCAAAACAGGCAGGGCAGCTGACGCGGGACAGATCCGGGTGAGTCAACAGAGCACACGATTCCTGAATCTGATGCTGCATCCTCTTCGCTTGTCCGTCTGAGGCTGTCCCAAGGAATCAAAAACACCTCCAAGGCAACAGGCCACGTCCACTGCTATTTATTTCCAAAGTTGAGCTTGTTTGCAGGACTCACTATGCCTAGAGGTTCGGCGATACTTCCACGCATCCCCACTCCCAGGCACCCCCGTCTGGAGCTCTGGGTGGAGGCTCCCTGGGGCGCCGACTGGTGTCTTGGGTGGCTGTGGCAGAGTCCATCACGCGGTCGCCCAGCAAACCCCAGCTCCTGTCCCCCGCCTCCATCCAGCCGTTCACGAGGCGCTGAGGGCCGTGTCCTCACTTCCCCCAGGCCCGTCCTCGAGGGTCACCTTCGCAGTGCGGTTCTCTCCAGCCACCACTTACAATGGCCGTCCCGCCCACGACCCCGGGCTGCCCAGGCCTCTCTCCTGCTTCATTCCTCCTTAGTAGTCATCACCACCTTGTGTATCATGGTCTCAGCTGTGGACCATCTCACCTGACCTGCTCCTGACACATGGAGGCCTTCAATAGACATTTGTTTGCTGAATTCACTCCTTTATCTGTTGAGTGGACATAGTTGAGCACCTCCTACGTGCCAGATACGATGCTGGTTGCAGGCAGTGCACCTGCCTTCACAGACCTCACCATCCACTCCTGAGTCCCTGAATTATAAGCGCAGATGTGCGTGTCCATGTTCTGCACATGTGTCTTCTGAAGAAACAGTCATTGTTTCTGTTAGTTTCTCTAAGAGAGCTGTGACCCCAAACATAGGGGGTCACCCACCCACCTGCGTAGCCTCCGTGTTTCTCTCAAGTGGACCTGGCGAGGTTCCCTCGCAAGAGGAGAAGCTCACATCCTAGACACCCAAGTTCCCCTCAGGGCACCGGCCCTCATTCTACCACATAACCTCCTGAAAGCACGTTTCCTCTGGCTTTCTCCCAGGCTGTTCGGAACATGACAATTATTTTAACCCCACCCTGGCTAAACACCAAGACCCTGCAATTGAACCCACTGTAGAGGTATTCTGACCTTACCCTTGGCCTGGGCATACTTTAAATATTTAACCCACGTGCTTGTAATAATCTGGTGTTTATTATACAACCATGTGTGTATCTTCTACCACTTAACCTATCACGTTTGGTTTCCAAACCTCAGCAGAGAAGGATGGTGTCAGGCCGTTTCTTATTGGCTTAATAGAGGCATTTCAATATTGTTCCTGATGATGGTGAGGCCGTATGAACCCTGGCTGAGCTCTTCAGATAGACCTGTCCTGGAAAAGGGGGCAGAAAATTGAGGAGACGACCCAGATAATCGAGGCTGACAATTCCAGACGATTACCGGTACCGATTTGTAGTCCAAACACATTTCAGCACATTCAACCCGCCATCTGACTCTTCACAGGTGGACTTGGATCCGGAAACTACCCGTAGGAGCAGGTTACTATTTTGTCGTTGCCCTGTCCTTTGGCCCGTGGCTTTTCTTCCTGTTTGGGAGGAGTGAGTCTTCATGGCCCCTCCCCTCTGTGGTCCCCACTCCGTCTCTGCCCCCCCTCCCCTTCCCATAAGAACCGCTCAGCTGGACACCTGCAGGTCCTGGACCCCCTCGGCTGTGTGGCTCGGATTCTGATCGGATTTCTCTGAAGCCGAAAAAACCAAATCTTTTGTTTCTGACAATGGAGACTCAACGTTGGGTCAAACCATGTTTGGCCTCGACTGGTTTTTCTAAGTTATTTTGTACATTTTTCAGCAGTGAAACCAAACTGGGTCCTCAGCTTTATTCCCATTTCTGGCAAGGGAAGAGCCTTTACACAATTGGACATGTTTTGGTTTGTCCTGAGAATTTTAACACGCTTTTGTATAATTTCTACAATACTGTGTAAACATATTTATTTTTGGCTGCTTTTTTTACATTTCAGGTCAAATTTTTTTACAGTGCACTTATTTGTTGAAATAAAGATTGTCACATAATGCTGGTTAAAAAAAAAAAAAAGACATGCCTTTTGGGTGCAGAACTGCATGAAAGTTCTATGGCTCAGAAATCCTTGTTCCAAAAAGTGTTTTTAAAATGCTTTCTTTGCATATGTTAAAGCCCCTTACGTGGTTTATATGTACTGTTCATGTATCTTTAATTTGTGTCCACACACAGGACACTGTTCATCTCCTTGCTTTTAAAACCCAGCAGCCCTCGACAAAACCCCTTCTACACAGGTTCTAAGATTTCTTGAAAAACATCATCTACCCAAACTTTCCCGGCATTCCCGCGTGAAGCCTTTGCCATTTATCACTCAAACATCTCAATCCGGAGTGGGTAGGACCTCTTGGGACACTCCAGCCCAGCTCCTGAGCTGCTTGCGGCCGAGGCCGGGAGCCAGGGCGGAGGGGCCTCGGCCCCAGACAGGCCTGTGCATCGGTCCGTTTATTTACATGCCCAACTGAAGCAATGACCCGAACGCTGGGCGTGTGGCGTGTCTGAGACCTCAGGACACCAAATTATCTGCCGGCCCTCACCCCGCTGGGTAAACTTCAAAGGGACACAACTCCCCTTCTTCGTGTTGACCCAGGAAGAACACTTGTCCGTAGGTACTCCTTTAGCTAGTAACCTGGGGCTCCAAGCCTGGAGCTGAGACCAGGCACAGATTCCTTTCTGCTCTGAGGACAAAGTTCAGACTCCTTCCTGTGGCCTCCAGGGCCCTGAGGGATCAGGCTCCCGGCCTCTCCGCATCCCTCCTGTGCGTCCTCTGGGTCTTCGGATGGGCGGTACTCCCTCCACCCCCAGGCCCTGCACTGCTCTTCCCCAGCCTCGCCCAGTGAACCCTCAGCAACCCTTCACATCTCAGCCTGGAGGTCCCTTCTTTGGGGTGACCTTTTGGACGCATGCTCCTAGGCTCAGCCCCGGTTCAACACGGACCCAAAATCATCAGACACGGTTAGCAGGAAATACACAAATTATTGACACCATTGTGTTATTTTAAAGATTCTGACTCTATTTGTTATTAGCCTTAAAATTCAAGTTCCTGAAAACTGTCAGCTGCAAGTACGGATGTCACGGGGTCCTGGGATCTGCCAGCTGTGTCCTTATGACTTAGCACCATGGGCACGGGTTCAGGAGTGACCACACGTGACAGCTCGAGAGGCCCCTGGAGCACGAAAGGAAAGTGGAAGAAGGAGGCTGAGAGTCAGGGGGAGATGCTGACCGAGATGTGGGAAGGAAGCCAATGCCCCCAGGGCTAATATCGGGGTGAGGTTCAGGGCTCGTGGAGCAGTGGGTGTGTGATCACAGAAATATTATGCTGCCTGAGTTGTCCCTCTTGGTAAATTATCAAGCTGAACTTTTCTAAAACTTTAGAACATTCTGAAAACTAGTCATACTTGTTTAGACTTTCAGGAAGTTCCCCATTCAGTCCAGGAAAACAAGATTTCACCTGGTGGGTCTTTACCAAGATCTGAGCCTTGAGCTGTAAACCTGGGAGACAGAAAGAAAAGTCAGCGCCTTCTCTGCAGTTTTCCAAGGTTATTTAGTGAGAGGAGAGGCGGTTCCTCTCCGACCTTTTATCACTAAAGAGGAGAGTGTCTGATAACTGATTTCCAGTTCAGCGGTTTCTCTCGGCAAGTGTTGAGTTTTGCTGCCCTTGAACTGAGGGTAAAGCCCCTCCCGTCACCTGGAGCTGGGAGGGAGCCCTCGGGGGAGACAAGGGGCTCATTGTGGGCAGTGGCCTCCGTCCACACTGCAGGGAGAAGATATCCCGAGGATGAAAGAGAAACACAAGGAGAGAGACCGGCACCGACTGGAGGGCAGCCTCCCTCGTGTGGCCCGATGCCTCTCGGGAGGTTGTCTTCAAAGCCCTGTCAAGCGCATCACCCTCTGCTGGGGAACCTTCCAGCTGCCGCCTGACGGCACGGAGAAGCTACCAGCCTTTCTTATTTTTTTCTTTCACAAATTGCACAGCAATGTGTCACAAAAGACAACTTTCTCTCCAGAAAAGGTGAAGCATGCCCTCAGGGCTGCACAGCATCGCAGCTTCAAGACAGCGGTCCAGAGTTTGGTGTCCTCCCTCTGTGCCTCGTGAGTAAATAAAACCCTTGCCCGAAAATCAAAATGCACGCTCCTGGAAGCTTCGGTGAAAGGTGAGGGACAGCCATCCTTGGGCAGAGAGGTCTGGGCACTTGCAGGTCACCGCCTGTCCCCTTCTTCCTTCCTGCATTGTCACATCCACAAACCAGGAGGCAGAGACCAAAAGCTTCCCCACCAGCATCTGCCAAGTTCTGACCTTTGACCTCAGCAACCCACAGCCAATAACAAGCTGTAGCGCAAAACCCTTTCAAAGCCAGAGTAAGTTACTACCTTTTCTTCTTAAATTGTAAACTATTTGTGATCGTTAATGAAACACGCGCTCCAGTGTCAAGGAAACAGAATGTTTTTTGTAGGAGATAAACCCTCATGAAAATGTTTAATTCGAGTGTTTAGTATTTTAATCATGCTAAAAATTAAGCGCCCTTTCATGACAAACACATTTTGTGGGGCAAAGAGATGGGACACAAGGGTCCACTTGAATAATTAAATCATTGGTCTTTATGATATTGAAATGATTGTCAGAAAGGGGGAAACACAAAGTAGCTCTCTGTGATCATGTCCGTACAAATCAGTGCTTGATGGAATCCTTTTCGTTCTTTGGGGTTCCTTTTCCTTTATTTTTACTGAATTCAGTCAAATGGTTTGTGGATGTCACCACAACCTGAGAATGTGTATTCGCAAGACCAAAATAAATTATGAATCACTAATTTAGGGGGAAAAAAGAGAAGACCAGCTAGTCATGAGCATGACACAGCAGTTCCACGGGATGGCTTGTATGCTGAGGCAAGACTTTACAGCATGGAAAAGCCCCAAAGTTGTCCAGCACAGAAATCCTCAGGTCACTCTAAGTCCTCCCCCCAAAAAGATTTCCTATCATAGTTTTTGGAAGATCTCAGTGATGGGACTCAGAGAGTTACAGTATCTGAATCCTAGGTTGATCTCCAGCCCTGAAACACCTGGATTCTGTGACAGAATAAAAAACAAGAGGCTTGGAATTCAAGAGGTCAAAACAATAAATGGCCTGGTGAGCTCTTTGGTCTAGATTTCTAAAATCATGTGGAATTGGGGAACTTGAACGTCTCCCCAAATAAAGTATAACTTAACACTGAGGGAAGCCGCAGATCCTGCTGGAACCGACCACTGGGTTAGAAACCCAGATCCTGACACTGCCACCAACACAGCACCAGGGGAAGCCACCAGCTTCTGGGCAAGTTTCCCCAACTGTGAAATAGTTGTGATATTGGTTCTGCTGACCCCACAGTGAAGAGAGAAAAATGACATTGTTTTGAGTTTGTTGGAAGGAAGATATTTGAAGATTTAAAACTAAAAAATGTTTGTTCACTGTGTACAAGATACTACAAATTATAGTCGTTCATGTTTTAAAGTAAGCCCATGACCTGAGATCCCTCCTTGCTTGGGAGAAGCCTTGGGATTTTCATTACATCAGGCTCTGTGTGTGTGTCTGCATGCATATGTGTGTGCGTGTGTGCATGTGTGAGTGTGTGCATGTGTGTGTTGAGTGTGTGCATGTGTGTGTTGAGTGTGTGTGTGTGTTGAGTGTGTGTGTGTGCATGTGTGTGCGTGTGTGAGTGTGCGCATGTGTGCGTTGCAGGGGAAGGGGGGTGCTTGTGAGAGTTTCCATTTTCCTGCCTTGCAGAAACAGCAGCAGCTGAAAACGGTCAGAACCGTTTAGGAGTGTGGACCATCACCAGAATTCCAAGGAAACGTAGCTTTTTTTTCTGATGGGAGAAGGTGACAAGAGCCTGAGAAATGGGAAAAGTTCCTTGATTTGGTCTGTAGGGTTAGAAGAAAATGTTCAACCCCTTGAACGCACTGCAGAAAGCACCCCTCACCCGGCGTGCCCGTCCTCCAGAATTGAAGGGATTCATGCACACCTGTTGCTTTTCAGAAGTTCCTCAAGGGCTTTCCAGAGTTTGGAGAGAAATGCACATCCTTTCCCGAGACCAAGCTAAGGAGTTATTGACCTGAACAATGAAGGTCCTCCATTCCTCTCATCTGGGAAGGCCCAGACTTTTCCAGCCATTGAATACAGTTTGTTTTCCAAAATGTTAGGGTTCTGAACCTGGAACAGCTGTGATAAAATTAAAATGGTGAAAAATTCTTCAGAGGAATAAAGGCAGGGGAGCTGGCGGCTTCTTCTCAGAATCAGAGACAAAGGGAAATTGAGGGCAGCGGGAAAGGGGCCCCTTGGGCAGCTGTACCACAGAAGCGGTGTGAAATTCCCCCTCTCCTTCCTGTGGATTAAAGACAATGCTACCCCCTCATCGGGATGCTGAACCTGCCTCGAAGACGAAAAGCTTTATGAACTGTTCCTACGGTAACTGCCACCAGCACCCGTTTTATCAGCGAGGGTGGTTTGCCGTAGGCCTGAAGCCAACCAACAGTGGGTGACCTTTCAACTCACCAAACGTCCAGAGTTACCTGCTTGTCACCGAGTAAAGTGTTAGACGCCACTTAGGAGGAAAGAATTCTGAGAGCGTATGTAACGCTGAGATGGATCCAAAGCCTTTCAGAGATGTTTTAAATCCTGGAGTTCCAGCAGCAAGCTGTCTCTGGCCACCAGATTCTAACAGAACCCCTCCCGCCCACCCAATGCAGAGCCCCATGGTTTCCCTTTACTGTCGTTTGTTTAAACTTGAGGTACCTTCTTTGTGTTTGTTTACCAATAACCGTCTGTCTTCTCTGACAAACATCCAGCTCTTAGGAGGCTGGTTAAAGGCCTGTCTTCTTCCTCATTTCCTAGTGCCTGACACAGGCATGGCACCCAGTAGGTGCTTAGCAAATACCTGCGGAAGAAATAAATGAAACAATTCCTGGGTAAGTGTTCGAATAGTGAAACTGATCACTGGGGTCCAAGGCACATCATGGGGGTTTTGTCCTTTCCTCCGTCACACTGTGAAGAACCACCCTGACTTGGGCAGCCACTGGAACCAGTGTTGGCTTCAGTGAGTGGGCAGGACTGCCAGTGTCATCATTTTTCCCAGACATGACTGTTGGAAACCACTGCACCGAGAACAGCAGCCAAAGGACATGTAGACGACGTGAAGCCCTTCTGTCTCAAAAACAAAATACCTCCCCCGTTAAGTCAAGGGTGTCCAGATCTACAGAGGACAGTGAAACAGCAGACTTCTGGATACAGGAGCTTGTGTGCTGCACTGTGGAACATGACTGACTGGTTATTCTTTTCACCAGAAACTATAAAGTGGAAGCTTCAATTAGATTTGAGATATGATACAGAATATTTAAAAACCTGGAGCTAAAATCACTATTTGATGTAAGTCAGCCTTCTTTCAATTTTCGTTTTTTATTCTAGATTTTTCCCTCGACCTGTCTGGGGGATCATTTGTAGGATCCTAATGATGACGTCCAGATTCTCCTTCAACAGGTCCCATTTTCTTCTGTTTCCCACATCATTGCCTCCTATGTTCAAATGCTCTATTGTTCGTTGGCCATAAAACTTTCAACCACCCTTGCATTGCCAGGTACAGTGGCTACCTGGGTAAGCCCATGTAAGAAACCAGATTATTCTTCTTTCAGAGACCTAACAATGTATTATTTCTACCAATGTGTTAAATCTTAGGTGCGCAGCACTGATTTTTGTACCCAACACGACAAGAACAGCACCTCATTGGGCAAATCTCATTGTTACAAATATGTTCCAACAAAAACTCTTAGTAGACATTTCTTGGACATTTTGGATATTGCAACAAGCATTTCCTTGGCCACCAGGTGTTACCTGGAGGTACATAAGAGACATAAAAAGTTACAAACAATTACACATCCACATAGATCCCATCACCAAAGTCCTCCATTTTTCAAAGAGCATCATGTGAGGCAGACTCATTTTCTGCGTCTCACACAGTCCCTTAGCCTCAGGTTCTGAGACGTCTTTCCCCAGGTACCTGCAGCAAGGCTTCTGGAATCAGAGCAGCCTGAGTTTTAACCCTGACTCTGCCGCCTGACCTGCTTTCCTCGGCGAACCCATGGGGTTTGGGTATGTCATCCAGACCTCATGGAAGCCGGTCATTTATGGACTCCACGACTCCTGCCTGGTTGCAGACTGTTTAGTTACGAATAAAATCAAATTACTTGGAGGAAACAGCACAGAGAGTCCTGGAGCCCAGCAGGCTATAACGTGCCCTGCTCTGGCTTTGCAGGTTCATCATCATGCTCACCCCTCCAGGGCTGTATCCGAGCTCTGGATTCGGGAACATTCTACGTGTTGAGTGGTGTTCCCGCCTAAGATACGTCAGTCACTCCCAAACTAACCGCTGCTCCATCTAACCTGGCTGGAGTTGCCAAATTTAGCAAATAAAAATCCAGGTAAAACTGAATTCCAGAAAAACAATGGATAATTCCTCAGTATGAATACATCCCATGCAATCTTTGGGACATACTTATACTAAACAATGTTCTGTTCTTCATCCAAAAATCAGAGTTAACTGGGTATCCTGTATTTGACCTGGCAACCCTCAACCTGATGCTTGCAATTGTTTGTTATCCTTTCAGTGTTGGAAAGAAGACAGGTGCATCTCAAACATGCAACATAAAAATATAAACACTAACTGAAAAATGAAAAATTTAGTTAATGCATTCTGATCTGAAGAATGTGGAATAAGCATCATAGCAGCTGCTCTTTATGAAGCACTTAGTTTTCAGACTTTATTTCCACAATAAATGTGTGAGGCAAACGCTGCCATCCCTATTTCATTGATGGTGAGGCCTTGATCCGTGTTGGCCCAAAAGGTACCATCTGAAAACACAACGAGACTTTTAACCCAGTCCCGAGGCAGCTGCAGGACTTTGGGGGAGCGTTGGAGCCAAAGACGGTGACCGATGTCACCACGTCACCATCCTTGGTGTGCACAGCCAGCATCACCTCTCAGGAAGCCAGACGCCACCTTGTTGGTGATGCCATCGGGATGATTTTCAGGATGTCTGGTGTAGCCCCTTTGGGAGGATCTGTACATGTGACACCCTGCAGAACCCACCCCGTGGGTGACTGCATGGCTTTTCGCCATTCTCATCTGACTCGTCTGTGGGCACTTCCGGCCCCAGGGAGTCAAGCAAACCGCACTCACCACCTGCACTCTTCGGGGTCCATGTGCTTTTTTTGTTCTCAGCAGGATAACTTGGACTCTTGGGGAAATGAGAGAGAGAACTCTGTCCCCGAGCCTCCCCACTGCTGACCACTGGACGAAGAAACCGCACGGTCGCAGCCAACCCCTCCTTAACGAGTGGGAAGTCAACCCAGAGAGAAAGTGTTAGAAGAACAGCTGCCCTCTTTCCAGGGACAGTCTGGTGCTGGGCGCTGACGGCCGGGCAGGGAGACACAACACAACACGGCACGACATCGTCGTGAAAGGCGGGAAGTCGCCTCTCCACCTCATCTGACATCTAAAGGCAAATCACCAAGGCAGGGAGCGGCCTCCTTCACGAGAGAAGAGATTGCCCTGGGGCTGCTGGGGTCACTCACACGGGGTAAGTTTAGAGCCTGGCTGTCTCGTCTCACTTGCAGTTCTGTGACGTCTGAGAACGAGCGCATGGTGGCGCCTCCCAGCTCCAGTCGACGCTCCCCACATGCTAGTCCCAGCTTGGCCCATCTTGTGTGTCACATGGCCTGGCCCTTCACAGAAGGCGACATGTGTGGGATGAGATGACATCTTTGCAAAACACCAGAAGGCTTCAGATGGCCAGGGTCCGGGTCGGCTGGCTGGGCGAGCATGGCTTCCTGTGGCTGCAGCACTGGCTAAATGGAGAAGGGAAATTACAGGGGAGAGACAGGGCTGCTAAAAAAGAACAAGAACGAGGCCAAGTCCTTTCTCCCTGTTTATAGTATCGCCACCTTCATGCAACCCCGGGTTCAAGGAAGCCGGGCTGAAGCCTTGCCCTTGGCAAAGGAACAGGAGGGTGAAGCAAGTGTGTCCGTGACCCCCGTACGGAGACCGCTGACAGCCAAGTACTCGGGAAACTCCCATGACCCGGGGAAGCTTGTCAGTTTCGCTCCCTATAGGAACATGCCCCATGGGGTTCTGTGTTCAGCCATGTGAACTGTGAAGCACTCAAGTTCAAGCTCCGTCTGCAGACCCCCATCTGTTCTCACTCCGTCTCAGGACGCCCCCTGCCCTCCTGTCCAACGGGATGCCCAGTTAGCCACGAAGACTTTCCCAGATGCTGGAGTCATGGAAATCGTATGACATACGGAAGAAGAATAAAAACGTCGGTCCACAAGTGACCTGTGTGTAAATTAATTCCACTGGACAGCAGTGTGTCTCGGGCAATATCTCCCAGAATGAGCTACCACAGCCGTGCGTGGCCATAGGTTATTGCTGTCTGCCCGCTGCAGGGTCAGGACTGTAGGCAACAGGATGGAGAGCGAAGGGCTGTGGCCAGGCCTTTCCGTCCTGCTCACCAGCTCCGATGGCTTCCAAGTCCAAACCTGCAGGCCTCAGCCCGACTCTGCGCTGAGCGAGAGGAGATGCGCTTCTCTATCATCTCAGCTGCGCAGCTCAGCCTGACCCCAGAGCTCAGAGGAGCAGAACAGGGTGAGGGTCGGCACAGCCCTTGCGGGCCCCGGCCCGGAGCTCCATGGAAGGTGCCTGGAGCCACTTAATATGGTGTTTGAGGCTCATTCATGTCGGTGTCTTCTTCTCATTTGAGAGCCTGCAGAAAGCAATGCCCCTGGGAAAGCAGGAACAGTCCTGGGATGATTACTGGGGAAAGGAATCCCTAGGAATCCAAAGGGATTTTGGAAATCAAAGGAAAACAAAGGAAGGTGCTAAATCAGGCCGTTGTAAAAGGCCTTGAGGATCCACAGAGGAACATTTCGGGCACCAAAAGGGATTTACCGACTCCTCAGAAAGGTCTCCAAGTCAGACCTCCGGTTCGTCCAACATATTTTGGAGATGCTGATTTATGTAGCATCAGATGTTTGCACGTCAGTGGACGCTTTGAACAGATCCCAGGAACACAGACCACTTATGAGCAGACACAAAGAAGTGTCCTGTGGTGGGATTTGGACAGACCTCAAAGGGTGTCCGTGTCCCCTCTGCTCATGTGCCACCCAGAGACCCACCTGGGGTCAACAGGTGTGATGGGGTTGAAACACCTCACCCGCTGTGCATTTAACTCAGACGTGCCTGAAAATGCAAAGCACTGCTATTAGACTGGCCTTTGAATCAGACCATTGAAACAGTCTTTTAAGCAGTGCCCAGCCTCTCTCAGATTAAAGGGCCCGTCTCCTAGAGCTGCTCCCCTGCTTATGTCCCTAAGAAGGCATCCGGGTGGAGGGGGGAACTGGCATATCTTCATGTTGGGAGGCGGAGTCCCCTTGACCTATGGTTGGTCCTCAGGGGTGTGTTGGTGGTGTCACTGGTCTTCAAGGCACTGGCTCTGGTCCCACTGGACCCCACATGCCTGGGGAACTCGTGAGGAGTCCCAGGTTCCACTCCTGCTGCTGGGAGCTTGGGCCCCGTTCTCCTTGCTCACTGGCCTCCTTCAGCCCTTGGTCCTGGGGGCCCAGACCACGCCCACGTCGCCTCTCACATTCAGGCCCCTGCGGGGATGTGCCCTCCTCCCATCTCCTCTCCATACACCTTGGACACCCTCCCTCCTGGTCTCTCCGCCATCAGCAGGGGGACACCTTCCCTTCGTGGGGAAGAGTCTCTAGGACCAGACGTCTAAGCTGCCTCTTGATGTCCTAGAGGAGGGGAAGAAAGAATTCAGGCAATTCCTTTCCATGGAGCAACAGGATTTAGAGTTTGGGGAAACTACTTAAACTGTCAGCATAGGTAACAAAAGAAAAGCCAATTTTTATGACTAAGAACAGAAAGCATCTCACTTAGTTTTAGTCCCTAGTCACTTATTAAAAATTAATTTTCTCCTACGTGAGTGTCTGTCTCAAACTTCAGCCATGTCGGATTATGTCTTTTTTTCTCTTTTTCTGATAATAGATATATGGAGAATATGTCTTTCTGTGGAACAAGAAATTAGGTGAAATCATGGCAAAATATGCACTGTTTCCAGAAGTCCATATTCATTTTTGGACTGTGGGTTCTTTTCTGCCCAAGTAGCTCAAATGTTTCAGTGAAGTCAGCTCCTGAAGGTTTGTCTCTCTTAACCTCAATGCTTAGAGGGAAAATAACAGTGTCAACAGCAACTATAAGAAAATCCAAACAGAATATTCTATGAGATTGCAGCTACATGAACAGATGCTTTCCAAAGTTGGAAACACGCTCTCACCAAGGAGGGCACCGCCCCACAGTGGACGTACGCATGAATTTGGAGCGTTGCATCTGTTTGTCCCTTTGATGGTCGGAATAGAGTAAAGAGAACGTTCTGGAGCCAGTCTTCAGTAGCCCACAGGATGGGGAACAGGGTTGGAAATGGACCAGAAAGCCGGTGAAGACACAGGCGTGACCTCCCACGGTAAAGGGCAGACAGTCTGCAGAGAAACATTCTAGGTACAGAAGACAGGCTTCTGTGCTACGTGTGGAAAGGAAACGCTGAAGTATTTGTAAAAGTATGAAACCTGGAGAATGATTAGAAAGAAACGTGAATGTCTTCATCCCTCACTACTTTGTTTCTTCATCACTCCAAGAAATAATATGTCCTTCAAGATAGTTCTAAGAAGCTAAAGCACAGATCTGGTAAAAGATGAAGAAGTACCGCTCTGGATTTGGAATCGGATGTTTTGGGATTTATACTGACATTTCCACGGCCACCTCTGCCACCACCGCATATTGGCTTTGTGACCCGAGGTTTCCCAGCCTCAACCAGCACCTGCCCACAGTGTTAACTGTAGGATTAAATGAGATGATAGATGTAAAGTACACATCATATGCGCTAAGTGCCTGGCAGACAGAAAGTACTCCAAAAAAGAGCATCTCTTCGTTTATTATTTTGTAAATCTGTATTTTACACCTTAACCTAGTCCGTCTTCATCTACCTAGTTTATGCAAAAGGCAGCAGGGGGTTGGTGGCTTTAGTGCTAAATGAGATGGTGTTGGCAGAGGTGCAGGCCCGGTGCCCGATCCCATCCACGTGCACCCGAGACAGCAGGACTGAGCAAACTGCCTTGAGTCCCAGAGGTACTTCACTAAGTGCCTCCCAAAATGGAGACTCAGCTTGAGGGCTTCTGACTTTAGGCCTGGGGACTCCTTCCAATTCGCTATTCTGACATTCAAAGGGAGGGATCAGAGAATGTAAACTTTTTCTTGTTCCTTTACAGAGAAAATGAAACCTTTAGGAAGGTCCTAGTCAGCTATCACAAGGCGTCTGTTCACGACGTAGCAGGGTCCTCTGTGCTTTCCCGTCAATCAACCCACTTAGGTCAGCCTGAGCTGCGGGAACCGTCTGGAAGGTTGCATGGGAGCTGATTCAACCCCTAAATGCACATGGTGTTCGTTTTGAGGCTGTCGGTTAGGATGGAATCGGTTACTTCCCAATTCAGGGGAAACTGCAGGGAAAAGCTCATCTGGTCATCAAGGGCCCGACTCACGGACACACACCACCCATCTTAAATCCGCCGCAGAGAAGCATCCAGGCTGGCAATGTTGAGGCCCCATAGTCCAGCAGGGGTGAAGCTTCCAGGGCAGCGGCCGAAGCTTTACCCACACCCAGGCATTGGCCACAGACCTTCAGACGTGGGACCGTTCACCCTTGACAAGCCACTGAGAGAACCAGTTGGTCTGACTTGCTGTACTTTAATAAGTGCTTCTTGAAGCTCTGTCTGATCTGAACGACCACTTCTAGATGCTGCTTTGTGGCTTATTCTGCACAGATAAGGGACATACCAATCCCGCGGTGAAAGCAAAATGAATAAATAAAGCCTCCGATCTTTCTAAAAAATGTACATATATATAAGTTTATTAAAACTTTGGAAATATTAAACAATTTATCGAAATCAGAGCAATAGGTAAACTCTTAATATCTTAACTCTGGAAACCTAGAAGTCCCAGGAATGAGATTTTGGAGGATTTAGAAAGAATTTCTTATGAAAGGTTCTCCTACTGCATTCTTTGTTAACCTGGAACCTGGACCACTTTGGGTATCATTTCTCCCTGAATGATTGTCGTGACAAATGTCTGCTCTAAAACCTGTCCCGGCCCAGGGGAAGGGTAGTGAACGGGGAAGGGGAGGCTTAGTTTCCGAGGCACCATCCACCCCCGACCCAGCGTTTAATCTCTAAACGGTTTACGTGTACTGTCTATGGTCGGCGGCGGCTCTTTCTAACCCACACTGGAGTCTGCTCAGAAGCTGCCCATCCTTTACCAAGGAACTGTCACTGGCCCACCCCGCTTTCCTGGCACCCTCCCAGCCTCCGCTCCCCGATAGGATGAATTCCCACTCAAATCCTCGCCCACTTCCCAGGATGAGATACAGGCCAAGCGCCTTCTCTTCTGAACACACGCCTCCCAGACAAGAGACCCAGTGATTCCACTGCTCAGCCCAGCCCGCATCCCCGGATCTAAGCCACTGTCACTGTCCTATCGTCCGAGTGAGAACAAGGGGACTGGTTTTCTGGTTTTTAATGATGAATGCGTACGGGGCTGGATATTAAGACCTAGTGGGGAAAGCTTATTCTGTGAGGTATAGAAGTTACATGTCAGGGCACAAAGGCTGCCGGTGAAGCCACCAAAAATAAAATGCCAAACCCTGAAGAGATGAGGATGTTGGAAGATCGTCACTGTTCACATTCCCTGGCCACGCCAGCGGTCACCCCCGCACCGAGAGAGGCAGCCTGACTGTTGGCAGGAGCAAGGCTGTAATTCCTTGGAAACTCTAATAACTGTAGTTGCAAATGACTCGCCTCTGTCACAGGGGATTTAAATAGGCTATTACAGCTCTGCCTCGTAGTCAGCAACAAGTCACTGACTTTCCATGACCCGGATCCTAAGGAATCTTTATTCTAAGTATTCCATTTACAAACCACGGGACTCTCAAGGTACACTTCAAACAGCAGGGAGAGTTCAGAGTCTTCCTTTTGTTCCTGAATAAAAACAGTGCAGGGAGTTACCGTTACTGGGACAAAGCAAAGCTATTCACAGCACCAGCTGCGTTAGGATCGTGGTAGCGGAGTCGCTGAGGCCGTGCTGTGACCACCGTGGGCCCCCAGCGTCCTAATGGCCCTGCGCACCCACCGCCGGCAGTACTGCCCGGCGGCCTTCCCAACCGTCTCCGAACACGGTTGATCCTGCCCCGTAGACTTTATTCCTCCTACTTGGTCAATGAAGGAAACTAAGGAGCTGAGCAGCAAGCCAACCCGCCCAGTTAACACCAAGAACACCAGGTCTGATCCACAGTCCCTGCCTATGACGCTAACACTTTCCAAGCAAGTGAACACCGGATACAAAAACCCCAGGGGAAACGTTTAACGCAGATGGAGACGTCATAGCTCTCCACGGTGTAGAGCCAGAAGTGATGGGTCGTCGTGACCCTTTCTGATACGTGCCTCAAACGAAACCTGTTTTTCACTGACAGATCAGTTTCATGAAGTAGGTGCAAAATATCACAAACAATGGATGTAAGTGAAAACAGGTACTTTTCTTTATCTGTTTTGGTGCTGATGGCTCATGTGTCACGTGGACAACCCTGGAAACAATATTCAGATAAAGAAGTGTCAGGTTAGGTCATCTCCAGCACCCCAAAGAGTTAGCCTGAAATACCAATTCATTTGTTTGAGGAAAATAAGTTACCTTTCAAAGCTCTTCAAAATACCCTCTCCCACCTGCAAGAAAAGCACAGCCGGAGCTGTTGAATTAAATCTTTCACTCTCACCTTCGCTGCGTTACTGTCTCGTGAAAATCAGATGACTCCGGGCCTAAAACAAGCAAATCCGCGCCGGTAGCTTTCTTCTAAAGCCGAGGCTGTCCCTCGTTTGATGGTCTGGGAGGAAACAGAGAGGAGAAAGCGCGGGTGGAGAGTGAAGGCCTGCTGGAGCGGCTGGCGGCGCTCCATGGGACGGGGAGGCCTGGGGGCCCAGGGGCCGCGGGCCGCGTCTCCACTACCCCACCCTCCGCTTAACCAAGAGAAGAAAGAGAAAAGAAGAGAGATACTGGTACTGGGGACCTCTTCCCTTATTTTCTAGAACTTATCTCCTGGCTTCTCTGTCATTTTCCTTTTCGTAAACATGTGTGTCTTTGTCAAACCTGGTTCGCTCAGTCCTTCCTCAAATTTAAGAGAAGTGACATCACCTGCATCTCCTACCCTTGAGTTCACAGCTTTCTTCCCTCCCAGGACCTTCCCACCTGCCCACAAAACAAAGAAAACAGCAGCTGTCTCCATAAGACACTGACATCCATCAAAATAGCTTATCATTTCTGTAAGGAATCTAACCCTATGGAAACACATCGAGAGAGTGTGTTGAAAATACTGTTTCCTTTCATTTGAGCTCTGGAGTCTTAGCTCCAAAAGGACAGAATTGTGAGAACCCCCGTTTACTTATGATCTCGTGTGGAGTCCGTCTCTCACGTGGTCAGAACCTGACAGAGCCGTGGGGAGTTGAAACGAGTGAAGATGAGACCCCAGTCAGTCGTAGCGGAGAAAGATGCGAAGGGGAAAGGTATTTCTAAGGCCCAGAAAAATGTGAAAACATAAAAATTACTGAAAAAAAGGAGAAATCCAAGCAATCCACAAAATACTTTCATCTGCCTTGTATATGATTTCAGTTTTGTCAGTACTCTGTGGACATGACTGATTTGGAGCAACAGGAATTATTCTGAGCGTAGACGAGGAAGAATGGATTTTTCAGTTGGACGACTCGCTTCTCCACGTGAGTCCCTGTGCCTGGCCGTCCCTCGGGCCACCGGAGGGCAGGGCCCTACCCGGTGCGTCCTCTGGGCCAAGTCTTGAGCTGAGCATCCCGCAGCGGTTCACTGTGCTGATCCTCAAGCCGGCGAGGGGGTCGAATGATTCCAAAAACAGATGCGAGAAGGGAAGAGCCCGGGGCGGGGGGGAGAGAAGGGGCCCAGCGCTTGGAGGGCGCGAGGGTCAGGTGGGTCCCGCAGAATGTGAAGGGGTGCAGTGTCCGGAGGTGTCCTGGAGGCTGGGCTCCGGGGCTCCCGTGTGCTTGTCCAGGTGGGGCGGTGTCCTGTGTCAGCAGGGAACCAAAGAGCAGAGCTTTGACAAAATCCACCAGATGAGTCGGAGCCCTTCGTTCTTGGTGTCAGAACCGAAAACTTAACTGTCGCCATCACAGTCGGGCCTATCGTTATGAACACAGCACTCTCCCTCACCCCGGCCCATCACCTTTCCGGGAGGAGGACACACAGGCAGAAGAGAAAAGTTCATTTTTTGTTTACGCAGTCTACCCATCACCCAGCTCCCTCCGTCCCCGCCTCGGGGGCTCGTGGGAGAAGCCGGGCCGGGTGCAGGGACAGAGGGTCCAACTAGCCCAGTCAGGAAGGGTTTCCTCGTGGCCACAGATATGCCCTCACCCCCACCGGCCCCGCCAGCTGCTTCCCAGCCAATCCAAGGGGAAAGATGACACAGGCCCACAGGTCAGAGTGGGTGGTCGGTGCCGACTGCAGGGTGAGGGGAGGGACGGCCTGGAACTCACACAGACAAGGCAGCCAGCGTCCCCACCTAGGAAACAAGCCCATTTACCTTTTTGTAAAGTGAATGATTCCTGGAGAATAAAATACCTAACATCTTGCTGGGTTTTGCTGTGTGCTTTGTTTGGGGGTTTCGAGGTTTGGGTTCATTAGTAATTAGTAAGTGTAAGTATTCTGAATATTAAAAATAGTAAATAAGTGCTTACTGTTTTGGCGCTGAGCGTGGAAATAATACTTTCTGGAAGGGACGGTCACGGTGGGTTGGTTGGATAGAAGCTATGGTGGCTTTTTCCCAACTAGACTAAGTTCAGTGTATTATAAACGGCTCAGAGAAAGAGGGTGTTAAGAGATGCTTGTCTGGGTCACTAAGTGCTAATATCTACAGGATATAGAAGAATGTCTTGCCTCTATTTTGAGTAATTACCCTGCTTTTACCTCAGGGGTCTACTCTCTCATTAAGGGCGCATGAAATCCGTAATTGCAACGCAGGAGTGTCTCACAGCCCCCGTGGGCTCCCTGAGGCAGGACCAGGCCCAGCCCTCTCTCCCACCCACTCCCAGGGCAGGCAGGCACCACGCCAACCACTGCATCCGTCACAGAGGGACGTCCTGATGGGATCAACTCCAGTCACCCTGCAGGGGAGAAGAGGCAACCCCCAGTGCTTGACTCAGACCCCAGCATCCCTCCTGGGGTCTCCTGTCACACGCCCGGGTTGATCCCCCAAATTCCAGTCCCAACCTTCGCCGCCCTAACAACCGTCATCTTCAGAATCAAATCCAGATGCCTTCACACACGCGGGGAAGCTTGTCTCTCTCCAGGGAGAGGGAACACATACAGCAGTGGAGCTGCAGGTGAGCTCGCACGCAGGTGAGGGGCAGGGGGGCGTCAGAGGCTCCCCCCTCCGGCACACAGGCCGCCCCAGCCAAGGGGGTGTGGACACCAAGGACCCAGGCAGCACCAGCAACCTTCAGGGAGGACTGACCCTGGTCCCTGCGGTGGAAGGCCAGGGGCAGCGCAAGGGCCGTGCTGCTGACCTGGGCCTCTGATCCCCAGCGGACCCCGTGGGTGCCAGCATGGTCACTGCGGACACAGACGTCCCGAATCTCCATGCGCCTTGGCTCCCTGGCCCTGTGATGGAGGGAGGGAAGCCAGCCCAGGGGCCGAGGCTTGCGGTCCGGCCACCAGCCCAGAGCAGCCCCATGGCCTCCGCCTCCCCCGCCGTGGGCTCAGCTCCTCCCACGTCCCCCGCTCAGTGGCCACACGTTCCCTTCCGAACGTGGGGCCGGGGCGAGCACAAGGCCTCTGGGTGCCCATCTGCTCGAAGGCAAGGACCAGCTGGGGTTTTCGACACTGGTTTGAACGGTACAAAGCGTCAGGACCCGGAGGACGATGAGATGCTGCGGGCCACAGAAAGAGGGTCATTTTAACACGACCCGCGCCGACGGACAGCCCCGCCGAGGCCCAGCGTGCCTCCGAGGGTCCATTCAGGGACCGTGCTTCTGGAGCCCAGGTTCAGGCAGTCTCCCGTGGTGACCCCCCAGGCGTTCCCTCGTGTCCCCCTAAAAGCACCGCTGTCTATGGGCAAAATGACTTAAAATTAGTAAAGCCAATATCTGATTCGGACCTAGCTGGGAAAGTGGGATCTTCCACGGAGAATCAGAGCTGTCACCAGAACACGGTGAATGGAAACAGCGGCCCTGACCCTGCACTTGGAGGAAACAGAATGCCGGGCTCAGGGAGTGACTTGGGGCAGGAGGGACCTTGCATCTACCAGCAAATGCTGTGAGCCCGAGCGCAGTTGGGCAAGCATCCCACCACCACCTGCTCCTCTGACCTGCCTAAGCCCACCCGCACCTCCTCCCTCAGTCCAGCCCCAGGCTGCCCTTTCCCACTGTAGGGTTTCCCTCAAGGACTCTGGTTCCCTTTCCCAGAAGAAATATCGGGGTGTGCAAAACACCCTGTTTTATCTAACCTGTATCACAAGCCTCCCAGGGATGGCCTCCGACCCTCCACACCACCACCCGCCCCCCTCCCCCCCTCATCTAGGACAGCCCTGCAAAGGCTCGCAGCCCAGACGGGGCAGAGACCAGCCTGGCACCATCAACCCCCTAAACGGAAGAACAAACCCCCCAGACACTCCCGAGCAGCCCCCTCTTTCAGTCAATCCAGGTCTGTCAACTTTGTTGGTCTTTCCAAAGAACCAACTTTTGTTTTTGACCATTTTCCCTGTTGTTTTTCTAGCTTCTACTTTATTTCTCTTCGCTCTACTCTTCCCTCCTTCCTTCTGCTGGCTCTGGGTTTGATTTTTTCTTCTTTCTCTAGCTCCTTGAGGTGTAGACGTGGGTTACTAACGTGGGAGCTTTCCTCTTTTCTGATGCGTGTGTTTACAGCTATACTTTTCCTGTGGGCGCTGCTTGCCTGCCTGCCGTGGGCTTTAGCGGGTCGTATGCCGTGCTGGCTCCCCTTCTCTTTTCACCGTGAAAATCCTCAACTTCCCTGGGAAGAAGAAGGCCTGAGGGAGTACAGTGGTCATCAGCTTTGCTTTTCCCGAAACTAAAATCTATCCAGAGAAGAGGAATCTACTCGTAAATTGAGTCCTTCTTTTGCCTAAAAGAGAAGCGATTTTTGCTAATGAAACTGTGGTCCAAAAAAGAGACACTTTTCTGTCTCTGTCTCCAAGATACTCTGGCCCATGTGAGCAGATAAATATAGGAACAGTGTAGACTCCAAGCTGATGAATTTGTGTCAGTGTCTCTGAGGTCAGAGAACATATTTTACAGTGACCAGGAAGCACTGGACAGTGTTCTCTGTCCCATCACCCTGGGCCGTGCCCAGCTGTAAGTGTCACTGCAGGGTCAGGTCACCACTCCTCACGCAAGGCCACCTCTTCCTGCTGCCAACCTCCGTCAGCCAGTGTGGAGAACCTGCCACGCTGCTGAGGGCTGCCCATCAGTTGGTGGTCTAGGATCGGATGATTTAGTAGGTGACCAGGAGGCAGCCCTGGACAGAAGAGGTTGGCTTTCCTAGGGAGACACAAAACTAAAGCCCCTCACAGCCCAGCACCAGCAGGCCCAGCCCAGAAAGCTTCCCCTGTGATTTCAGTCGGAGGCAAGTTGCCCCTCACTTGCAGGCCCCCCGTTTTGGAATGTTGCTGTGCGTTGGTTTTTCTATTAAAGTTGCCGTGCATTTTTAAACAGCTGCCCCATCTCATCGAAGCGGTGGCCACATTTCAACGGCGGGTGAAGTAATTCCTGTTTCTGTGTGCGGTTGCAAAAAGTTTCGGAAACTTCTGGCACAAAAAGCATGTCCTAATACATCCTTACTTATTTCTAACAATAGCCAGGCAGGGATGAGGGCTCAGGCTCGCTCCTCCACACACATACTTTGAAAGGTGATAGTCAACCAGGATGGGTTCGCCACTTTTATCCAGTTGATTGGAGCACAGCTGAGAATGTAGCTTTCATGGTGAAACAAATCTTAAGGTAATTTCTTGGAATGCGTATCTGATGGGACAGGACCAAAAAAAAGAGTAGGGCTGAACAATCATCTAGGGATCTAGTTGCCTAGAACAATGGAACCAGCACAAGGGAAGAATTTGTTTTCTCGGGCGCGTAGCTATTGTGTTCATCACGCGCTCATGAGCCCAAGCGATTGTGAAAATCAAATTATTTCTTTCAGAAACCTCCCCCACAAAATGGCTAAGCTTAGCATGTGAATAGAAATCAGAAGCTACGGATTACCTAATCATATACCATAATCTGATAGTTCATTTCTTCCAAGGGGATGGAATTTTGTCACACACAGCGGGCCCAGGAATTACTAAAGTTGTTTTCCACGTGGGAAAACTACAGCAGAGAGAAGCTGAGTCATTCACGCAGACTTTGGCTGCGTCAAAGCAAACCCGGGAGCAGAAGCCCTCTCTCCTCACTCTCCAGCTTCTTGTCCCAGGGTCAAGGGTCAAGGTCAAGGGTCACACTTCCAGCTTCAGTTCTCAGGTTTAGATCAATTCAAAAATTCATTATGAAGGAAAAAGGAAAAATAAAAAAGGATACAAACGGACAAAAAATAGGCAAACGAAGCCTTTTTGTGGATAAAATGCAACTCAAACTATTTGCTGGAAATAAAGAGAAAAAGGCACGACCAAGTGTCACTTCTCTCTGGCCAGGGGTCAGCCGCCCACGCTCCCAATCGGTCCTAACTGGGGCTGTCGCGAACTCCGTCATCTTCAGAGCACAGACGCGCAAAGTGGGCTTGGCGGAAGTGGAGCCGCAAACTTCGGCCTGCTGTCAAAGACGCCCCTGCCCTTCACAAAGGCTGTGAGAGGCGGGAACCAAAGCCATCTCCCGCTGCGATCAAAGCACGGGCAGGTCTGCACGTCCGATGGGCCCTTTCCTCCACGCCTCTCAGCCTTGGCCACAACTCGGGAAACCGCAAGGGGAGGGTTTGCAAACAGGACACCGGCTTCCCGCTGATGTGCAAACTTTCAATTTGCTCAGCAAACGTGGTGACGGGTCACTAAGGTGGTGGGTCCCCGGCCCCCGCCCTCCCACCCGCTGCAGGCCCTCCCCCCCACCCCCCAGCGGCTCCTTCCTCTTTCCTCCAGGAGGGAACAGCCCGGGGGGCCGGCAGGGTGGGTGTCCTTATGACTATTGTTCCTTGTCCTAAACAAGGCAGGGCGGGGGCTGAGGAAGAAGGTGGGGCTTGGAATGCAGAAAGCCAGGGTCAAGTGCGCCCGGCTCCTGACCCCTTGCACGGTGTGGGTTTGGCTCCTGCCCCGGCCCAAGTGGCCTCTGGCAGGACAGACGCGAGGTCCCCGGCTCAGAGGCAGCAAACCAAGGCCCCTGTGCTCCCCGCCGGCCCCTGGGTTGCTGGACCACATTCACCCTCTGCGCACCCAGTAACCCCACTTCCTGCCAGGTTCACTCTAACCCACGTCCTCCCGCCCCTGAGTTGTCTTTCCCATGCTCCCTTCTGGACGCAGCTCAGCCATCACCCGTGAGCAGTGTCCTGGCCTCCACGGCCCCTGGCGCCTGGTACCCCCAACCCCTGTCAAGGTCACTCTGGCCCGAGTCCTCCTCCTGGCCAGCACGGCCATGGGTCCCTCTGAGCCGAAGCAGAGCAAGGATGCTTTAACTTACAAGCACCCGGGGAGGTCAGTGCCGCTGTGAGCACCCCGACAAGGAGACTAAAGCAGAGGGAAGTCAACATGCCCAGGATCCACGTGACCAGCGAGCGACAGCTGGACTCCGGGCTCAGGAGAGCCCCCCGAAGGTGGCTCCTACCGTCTACTGCGTCCCTGACAGCCCCTCAGTGCTCAAGCCTTCGATGCCCTGAGCACCCCCGATGGCAGTCAGGTGGCCGCCCCCTCCTCCGCGGGCCGAGGACCCAGCCCACGCTGCCTGTCCAGACACCGCCCATCCCCGCTCCACCCCGCAGATGACAGACAGCCTCGTCCCCACCAGCGTCCCGCACGGAACAGACAGGAATAGGCGAGGTGTTAGCGTCCATTTAATTATGGATGCGCTCTCTGGGGAAAAAAGAGACACATCCTGATTATTGAGTAAGAGTGCCCGAGAGCTTATATATATGCGTCATACATATGTGATTTTCTGAAAATATTAACATTACTCAAACTAACTTGAGAAATAATTCCACAACAAGGGAATCAGAAATAGAATATTCAAACTGAATCCCTGATGGGCTCTTGCACGAAAGGAGACCCACAGGTTTAGGGAAACATCTCGCCCTGGAGCTGATGGCAGGAGGTGGTCACCTGCCTCCAAGAAACAAAAACGTTCAGTGTTTACAGATGTTGGCCCAAGAGACTTACATTCATTTTCCCCAGAGAATTTGTTTTGACCCGCCATCGTCCAGCCAGCTGCTGTGGTTTACACACAAACACGTGCATTTGTGACCACTTACGGCTTTGTCACTCTGCCCTTTTTTAGTCTGTGCTAACCTGTACGTTTTCTCCTTTCTTTTTCAGCTAACATTTTATTTTTCCAGAGTCAGCTGTATTCCTCCGTCTTCTTTTTCCGGTTCTTACTCAACCCATTGACATTGTTTGGAAGCTCTTCTTACAGTTAATTAAGATCCCGACTTACCCATATTTGTTCTGTGTTTCTCCGATACACGCGTCTCTCTCCCCATCTGCAACAACCTTGCGTAAAGGCAGAGACTGCTTTGTGGATCCTCCCTGCGACGGATTCACTCCACCAAACCATTGCTGAACAGCGTCAGCTTTTGAAAACATCAGTGTTAGAAGTATCTATCTGGGGAGTACGTAAAACGAGATCGGCCACTAGTTCATTCTTGACCAAAAAAGCTGGGTGATGGGTACACAGGGGTCCATAGGCTACTCTCTCTAGTTGGGTAATGCTTGGAAATTCTCCATAATGAGACGTTTAAAATGATGTTATTAAGCTGCGAGATATCAAACCGCAGCCAGGATAATAGGAATGAGGCACAGTCTATGAACTTCCGAAGCCTCGGGCCCTGGGCTTTATTCCCCACAACTGTCCCAGCCCCACCGGTCTCCTCCCCAACCTCAGGAGTGCCCCTTGCTGTGTCGTGTGTTTGGGGGTCTGCGGCTTCACAGGAGTGGTCTTCAGAGCCCTGGGGTGTGGATAGAGATGCAGTGAGGCCACCAGGGTGAAACTCATCTTTAAGAGAGTTATTTTAAAACTGGTGATTTAAAAACAAGAAAGTTCCCGTGTGTGTGCTCGAGCACAGCAGTCAAGCTATAAACCAAGCCTCTCCCACAGAGCACGCCGAATGGTGCCCCTTCTGATTCCAAACACACACTTCAGCGCACGCTTAGCCTTTTGTTACTACCTTTCACTTTTAAAGTTTCCTTTGATGTTTATCTTCAATGCATTCTTATTCGATGAAAAGCTTGTGGATGAGGGAGCTGGTGTGATTTGTCCCCGTCCTTGAATCCCTGTCTGGCACCCAGCGACGGGCGAGGGCTCAACCCAGCCAGCACTTACGGGTCACGTCTTACAAGTCCTGCATCGAGGAGCCTGACAACCTGGGCACGTGTTTTAAGGAACATGTCCATCACTCTAACACCGGCCAGAGACAGGCAGAGCTGGCAAGAAAACTCAAAGCGTCAGAGACCAAAAACCATCACAGCCTTGCTGGAGATGCCGAAAACTCGGCCTCTGTGCACCGGTGCCGAATCAAATCCCAGAGACAGAGTTTTGGATGAAGCAGAAAAGAATAGCTTTATTGCTTTGCCAGGCAAAGGGGGACACAGCAGGCTCGTGTCCTGAAAAACCCTGTGTCCCAACCTGGGGCATCTGGTGAGGAGTTTTATAGCAATGGTTCACGGGGGGGGGGGGTGTTGCTGATAAGGGTCAGGGTGTGTGCAGGACCTCAAATGTTCTCTTGATGAACTTCTCAAGGTTATCAAACTGTGACCTTCTCTGGAATGAAGATTGCTAACATCTTCCATTTTGGGGGGGAGGTTAGTTCTGTAAAGAGCTCAAAGATATTGTTGTGTGTAACCCTTGAGGTGGAACCAGGACCCCGCCCCAAGGCTGCGCTATTTCTGGACTGCTTCTCCCTGGTCTCTGCATCCCCTCCGTTCCCTGATCAGCAACTGTTTGAACCTGCCCTTTGGAACTCAGGGAAGATCATGGAGGCTGGAGTCTATTCCCTACAAACAAGGAACGGGGGACACAGAAAGACTTCCGTGCCCAGGAGCCCCACGGGGTCCTGGCCGGCTTCACTGGGATCAGGGAGGCCATGCTGAGGAAGAAGGTGGCTCTCTGTCTTGAAGCAGAGGAATCCAGTAAACAGAAGAAACTCCCACCGGCAGGAGGCCTTTCTTCCAGGGCATCCTGCCCTGCGGCACCTTCCTGCCCTCAGCGTAAGTCTGATGCCGCACACCTGTGCCATCCCCGCCTCCACCACCAAGATGCTCACCTCCATCCCTCACTCACCTGTCCCAGTAAAGAGGCAGGTAACAACCTCACTCCATCCCATGGCCTAGGTACTATTCCCACCACAATCATTTCTTCTGACGTATCTCCAGCACCTCGATGGTCCTCAGACATGAGGTCCCCAGTCACCCTGGGTGACAGTTAAGGGACCTCTCAGGAGGAGGGTCCTGGAGAGGCTCAGGGCAGGTGGGTCCACTTGCTACGCATTTTTCTAGGGCTGTTGAGGAACCTGCCCAACAAACCAGAATCGAGAAAGCGCAGAAGATGCGCGGCTCAAGTAACAGGCGTCCAAACGCCAGTTTCAGCACAGTTCACCTTCAGGAGCTCTCTCAACCCTGGGGAGTCTTAGAAGAGTCTGGATTGAGTGTGCCCAGTTTGGAAAGTCTGCTACTTCTAGGGGCCGACAGGGCCGAATGGTTATGAGTTCTGCAGCAGGAAAGGTCTGTTACAGGCTGAGCGGAGCAAGCCGGAGGGGCCCATGTCGCGGGGATGCAGAGTAGGGCCGTCAGGACACCTGCGTCCCACTCAGCTCCCTCGGGCCGCACATCACAGGCCAGCTGACCTGGGATGGCCTCGCGGAATCAAAATGCGCAGGCCCCCAGAGCACCTGTGCACGAGTCTAGTCCCCGTCGGCCCCACAAAGTGATACTGTTGCCTTCCAGCGTCTGAGCGTCACCGCGCCGAGGGTGTCAGGGATGAGAATGGTCTTCTACAGCGTGGGGCTCCCAGGCCTGGCGCTGTGCTCACAGAGGAGCTCGCTCTGAACTGACTCAACAGACACAGACGACTGTCCGCCTCACCCCTAGTCCCCGTTACACACGGAGGGCCTGGTGCCGGCAAAGAGCCCAGGCTCGGGGTGCGGGTCCCAGGCCAGGCCGATCAGATCGCTGCCGAAGTGACGAAAGAAAAACCAGTCTCGGGAAAACTTGTTTGAAAAGGGCAAAACCGTCGTGTGGTGTATTACGAGCAAGGCAACTAGTTAATTAAAACCTATTTTGTTATAAGAGATTGCATACGGACTGATACCTCAGCGTGGGCCTGATGCTTCCTGGGGTAACTTAAGTCAGACAACAACAATAATAACACTGGAACCTGAGAAGGGCTCCTCCAGTTCGGCCTGAGAAACTCAGGAGCAGACTTCACGCTCATTAGTCAGTCAGAGGCACCTGAAGGCGCTCCAGGAACTCAGGAGCAGATTCCCCTGAAGGAAAATCCAGCATCTTTTCCTCCAACCCTGCTCTAATTCTCCGAGTTTCTCCCCTTGACAATGGCTCTGCCCTGAGGACATCTCTGGGGCGTGACTTTCCAAGGCCTTTATTGAAAGCACCACCTGGGAGCAGTGATTACCTAACAATTTGCCAAAAGGGAGGGCTGCAGAACCTTTGGCATCTTTGAATTGCAACTGTTTTCTGTCACCGTAAAGAAAAAGCTAATCATTTTTTCCAGCAAAGCACCCCTCTGTCTCCTGCACAGACTATTATGAAATTGCCCAAGACCACACACTTGGCTTTCTCTGTTTTCAGTTTTTAAAGCCATCATCTAGAGGCGAAGGAGCTTGAGAGGAGGATTTCTCTCCAGCCCAGCATCTGAAGTGGAATTCCATCGGTAGAATGCTATTCTCTTCTGGCTAAGTTCCATAAGCTCCATCTTCTTATTAAGTGTTTATCATCTCGCTTAAAGAAAAAGGAGACAAAAAAAAAAAAAAAATCTCCAACTGTGTCCAATTGGGAAAGTGCCATGCAGCCCTTACAGTCGTGCTATCGAACATTCTGGAAATGAACTCTAAAGACCCAAAAATTTAGCCCATCGTATGAAAGTTCAATTTATGATAACATTTATCTCCACGTTAATAAGGAATTTGCAAACAAAGATGATTATCCAGGTCTTTGAAGATGTACACCATGAATCAATCCAGCTATGTATTAGTGATACAAGGCAGTTGGTTTTTAACAGAGTTGGCCCAATGTAAGATGTTTCTTTTTTATGTGAAATTATGTTGAGAGAATTTTGAAATGCACACCATCTGAGTCATAGGCCCTGGCTTAGAAGCAGGAATTCAGCACAAACATTTTTTAGCAGCAGATCAATGATGTAAAGTTTGTTTTCAAGAGAGAATAAAATAAATGTTTCACTTCCCAAAGCAGCCTGACTCCGAGGGGCAGGGAGGGACGTGGCCCCAGGCCCCCTGAGCTTAGGAGAGTTTAGGAAGGTCGTCGATTCACTGCGAACAGCCCTCCTGGGTCTGTGGCCTCCGTGCCCCAGCAGAGACCTTCCCGCTACCTGCCCTTCCCGCTACCTGCCCATCCCCCACTCTCTCCCCAGATGTGTGTCCCAGCAGCCGACCCCCCACCCCCACCCCGAGCCAGCATCCTCCAGCAATGCTCCCCACCCACCCTGGCCTCACCTTGCTCCAGCCTCTCTCTCTCACTCTCTCTCTCTCTCTCTCTCTCTCTCTCTCTCTCTCTCTCTCACACACACACACACACACACACACACTTTCAGATTGTTGATATTCCAGTTTACATCCTCAGCGACTCAGGAAATAAGTACCAATTACTTCATGGCCCTCGGTTGCTTTAGGACGCGAGTGCCTTTGCTCATCTCTTCCCACTACATAGATTTTCCATCCTACACCTGCCTTTCCGAACCTGACTGCTTCCAGACTTAATTCAAGCATAACCTCTATTAGGAAACCTTCCCTACTTCTCCCGTTTCCTGTAACTCGCTTCCCTCTGGTTCAAGTCCACCAAGTGTCAGTTGCTATAACCTGGAATTTATCATTTTTTGTTACCCTTGAATTGTCTCACACATGTCATTTGGTCTCCCTCATGGACAGCTCAGGCAATCTGGGGATGGGGTCACAAAGCATCACTCAGGAAGTAGTAACGGGTGGATGGGAAGACACCCTTCAAACTGGATGGCGGTTATAGCTAAAGGGATAATGCAATCATATAACTAATCTTCAAAACATTGCCTCAACAGGTGTTGAGTTTCACTTTAAGACACACTGCCCTCACTCTGAATCGTTCATTTGTCTGGGGACGAGGGAGGAAGTGGGCAAAGGGGAAAAGACTGTAAAAATTTCGAGACCAGTGTGGCCTGTGTGGCACCAAACAGTAGTTCCCAAATTCGCCGTGCATTGGAATTGCCTGGGTAGTTGATTACAAATAAAATTCAAAGCCTTAAGACTCATCCCAAAACTACTGGAAAGATAGCCCCGATGTGGGATCGGGAGCTTACCTCAATTTTAACAAGCTCCCAGAAGGTTCGGACAGCCACGTTTGGTGCAAGTCTGGGTCGGCATCAGGAAACCCTTCATGGGTTCAAATTCTGGTGCTGAAACCTGAAAGGCAATGAGATTTGGGGTAAGTTGTTTAAACATACTTGTTCCTCATTTACTCATCTGTGAAATGGGAAAAATTAAACCCGAGAGCAGTGAGGAGGTGGCCCTGTTCCCATTACTGCGCCCTGGTGCGGCTCTGTCCTCTGGACCTGGGAAAACAGCGTCACTTCCCTTAACGGTGGTGGGGGGGGGGCGGTCAGCCCCTTAAGTGCCCATCCTCCTGGAAAAAGAAGACATTGAGAGCACAGATAGACTCTTCAGGGGCAGCTTTAGACAGGAGGACAATCTCAAAGCCTCCCTGGGTCCCCCCAGCCTCGATGTGACCTGAGGTGCTCCTTGGGGCGGGAAGGGATGTGTTGGACTCTATAAACAAACCTATAAACAGGCTTGGAGCTCTGCCTGCGGGGGACCTGGGAGAGGGGTGGATGCCTGAGGGCGGGAGCAGAACCACATCTGGAGGCGAGTTGTACACTATTCACTGTAGAAATTATTCTTTCCATTATTCGGGAAGTTCAGCAAAGTCTGTCAAATGTTACAAGGAGGAAATGAAGCACATATAGATGCTTGGACCAAAACCCCAGGAGAGACCAGAGTCATGTTACCCACCTTCCGGAGGGAAGACAAATCGTGGGAGAAAAGGGCTGAAATTATGAGTTTTACACTACATACAGAGAGGCTTTTTCCTTCTGCCACCAAAGGCAGTTGACCACCTTTCATGCAGAAACATACATGGGTTGCAAATGCCTAGTGATCACACTCACGAGTATCTGAGCCCACTCATGCGTGAGGTACAGGCTGGGCTGCTGTGACAGTGACAGTGATGCCCAGAAGAGAACGGGTCACACAGGACGGCGGGAGCCCAGGCCGACAGCGCCAAAGCTGGCAGTAAAACACAGGGAGGACCTGGGATCTCAGCGTCACTCCTGCCTCAGCTCACGTCTGTATCCGCATCTCTTCACTGGGTTGTTACACAAGGAGCCCAGGGACCCAGACTGTCTCTATTGTGTCCCCCTGTACATTCTCAGTGTGTCCTGGTCCACGAGGGTGGCTCCCCACCAGCATCCCACCCCGGGAAGAGCAAAGAAACGAGGAGAAGCCACGCTCCTTCGACTTGGGATCTGCCCACATCCCTCCTGCTCGGGCTCCATCTGCTGGAACCCAGAGCCCATGGCCAGACCGAGACGGAAGGGCGACGGAAAGTGTAGCTTCTACCTGGGAGGCCATGTGTCCAGCTCAAAGCTCTGAAACTACAGTCACAGAGGGGTCAAGCAGCCGTGTCTGCTGCTCTACCCAGAGAAGCCGATCCGCGAGGCATCTTCCCTCCTGTTCCGAAGAGTCCCTGGGATGGAGAGCTCACGGTCCAAGAGTGAGCTCAAGGTGATCAATAATAATAATACTGATTATCAGCTACATGTATCTTCGATAAAAACAGAAAAATCGGGAAGTGAATGAATTATTACCTAATACATTCCGTTCAGGAGGCAAAAATCGTTCTAACCTGGAATCAATAGGGCAAAAACTAATTAATGAGGATTTTATCGGTGAAAACGTTGGAAACTAGTGTGACTCCTAGGAGGTCAAATACATACACAGTCATGAAGCATCCATTCGGCTATATCAGTTGCTTAAATTCTTGTACGTTACTTCATATTTTATTAATAATAAAAATAGGATTTGAGTTTGTTCTGTTAAAAATACGTGCACGTAAATACACATTTTTCTAAAGAGGCTATGTTAGTGAGATGTATTTTAATGTATAAATAATAAAATACGCCCTTAAACGTTAAGAAAGAAATGTTTATTAATAGTTCTTGATGACCATCCAAAATTGCTTCGACATAGTCTCCAACCTTTCCAAGAGAGATTGTGTGAAATCTCTCCGGTCAGCCTGGGGAGAAGACATCAGGGAGGTTCCTGAGAACTTGTCCATCCCTCATTCAGAGGAGGACCCAGGTAGGACCTTCTGGCTGGGGATCCTCTGTGGGGGGAGCTCACCCAAGGACAAAGCATCCAAGCAAATCACAGGGAGGAAGGGATTTAACGTGCATGAGGTTCTACTAGGGGTCTCCGTCAGGAGACAGCCCTCGTCTGGACTCATGACGGATTCAAGACAGAGCGCACCATTGCAGCTCAGTTTTTCGAAGTGCTTTTACATTATTCTCGTCTCAGTTACAGAGGAAGATGGCAGATCTCTACCAGCAAGTCGCTGAGTGAAACCATATGGGACAGAAAGTGCAGAGAGCATCCTGTTGGACCAAAATTACAGGAGTAATTTAAGAAGTCAGAAATCCATTACCCTAGTTGGAATCTGACCAGCGAACCAGGATTAACACCCCAAAGCCTTTAGGTAAAGTGCCAAGAACTCGTTAGTGACCTAACCACTTAGGGTGTTAGGGTACTGATTGCCAGGGGAGGCTGAACGCCCCTAGACCTGCCACTGGGGTAAAAGCTCCGTGTAAATTACTGTCACTACTTGTGAATAACGTTGGTATTTAATTCCTTAACTGTTTGTGTGAGTCCACTTGGAGGAAAATATGAACATTTGATCATCGTATATTTAATAATGAAGTAAAATTTAAACTCAAGAGAAAAACCCTTAAATATAGGAGAAAACTTTTTTTTTTTTTTCAGTCCAGCTTAGGTCTTAGTTGAACTCCCACTCAGCGTTGAAAACCAAAGTCTGAATGACAAATGACACACTGGAAAATACTGATTACCACTCAGTGTGCAGACTAGAAATAGCTATAGATAAATAGCCAAGAACTCTGGGAGTATTTGGCTTTATATGCACCAATGCTTCTGAATCGCTAAAGCTCAATTTACTTGGGATTTCTATGAAATTGAGCAAAAGAAGCCACATGAGAACAGACATGCTGGGATGACTGTGTTATTGTTCCCATCTGTTCATTCCCTTCCCTAGAAGACGGCCTTCCTGCTGCTGTTCTACGGCTGGTGGTGCCTCCGTGTAGACAGAATATACCTCCCCACGCCACTGTATGGCTTGGCCGTGTGGCTTTGTGGGACACATGATGAGGGAGCAGATATGCTTGTGTGCAGAAGTACTGCAGGCTTCCCACCAACTTTTGTGCACTTTTCTTCTCTACAAGCATGACTTGTCCCAAATGGATACTGTTCCTTCAGCCTAAGACCAAGAATCAGACATCCGATGCAGGGCCAAGCAGACCCAAGGAGAGCTATGGCAGCCACAGCCAACTGTAGTCACCAGCATGAGATGCTGAGAAGAAATAAACATTATTGGAGACCATGGAGGCCTAGGGACTATTTGTTACCACAGAAAGGCTGCCTAGTACATATTCTTCCTTGGGGAAGGATCCATAAAAATCATGTCACAGAAAATCATTGTTCAAATAAAAATTGACCATAGGACCAGATGAGAAGATGTGTCTGTACAGCAAGTAATACCCATTCCTCACTTGGAAGTGGAAAATCCTCTTCTCTCTACTTCCAGATCCATCTGATTTACACGTCACCGTATGATAAAACCAGTAGCTTGTGGTCACAGAGCACAGAGCCATGACGTAAAGCAAGTTTCTCTGGTGATTCTTTACTTCTCTTATAACTGTTTTCAGATCTTCTCCTACAATCTCTCAATTGTCCTGGATCCTCATTACAAGATTGTAGACACTCCAAAAACATCCTCCCTTCCTTCCTATGCCCTGCATCCTTAGGACACATGTGCCAACACATAGGAAACGTCAGGACTCCCAGAACTCTAAGAAGGGTTCCCAAAGTATCATGGAAATACTAGAAAATCGGGGCAGAGTTAAGAGGGAGTTATTTGGGTTGGGGGGTGGTAATGATCTCTCCAGCACCTCTACAATCATACCCAGACCGCAGATTACTGGCTACTAGTTTTAAACATAAAATCATCCTGTCTGAAAGATTCAAAATGCTGGAGCAATTCCACAGGAAATAACAGAACCATGGAATGAGTCCAAAAGTCATAGAAACCCAATAGCCAGGTGGAAAGCTCCCCCAAGCCTTTGAAGAAGTTGCTAGGGGTAGACAGGGAATGAAGACATTCCTCCCCTCCTCTATTCGTATAAACATTTGCGATGGTTTTCTGAACAAGGCAGAGCAGCTGCTTTCCAGCCAGCGGATCAACGTGTGAGCAGGTGACGATGGCTGCTCTCCAAGAGGAGCCCGTCAGGCACCAAAGTGCAAAGGGGAAAACTAGAATGTATGGGGTGAGTAGGTGCTGAAACAGCTACACAACATTTCCAAAAGTTCAGCGAAGATTACTGCAGGTTGTGTGCTGGAGCTGGGAAAATGTTTGAATTGGGAGGGTTTCCATTTCTGCCTGCAGTGCTTCTCCAACTTTAAGTTCATACCTTCATCACTAAGACATTTTGGGGGAAACAATAGCTCTCATTGTTCTTCCTTTCCTCTGTGAACTCTTATTAAATCCACAGAGTACACTGGGGTCCTTTCATTTTTCTTTGGTTCCCAGCACAAAACTCTGTGGCATCTTCTTTATTAACAGCCAAATGTTTATGAGCCTACCTTTCCGGGACAGGTACTTTTGATTTGAAATGCCATCGATAGATTGAATTATGTTCCACTTTCTCCAAAAAACAATCCCATCGGCACAGTAAAATATATTGAGTTTGATGTGTTTGGCTGCAAAAACTTTCGTTTGGCCAAGGCTACGTAGTCTGAGGTCTCCAAGTGTAAATTATAATGTTATTTGAGATGAAGTATAGAGTCATTTGTGGGGCTCAGGACGACACATGATGTAATCTTATATTCTATCTGCAGGTGTGATATTGGATTCTATGAGGACGGGCACCTGGTATCAATGTTCAGTCTGGCATTGTTTCAACACAGCCAACCATGGCTGAAGAGGACGAAAATAAAATAGCACCGAGCTACAGCAGGTTTTTTTTTTTTAATAAGAGAAACGATGAGCAACCATTACAATGAGCTCAATGGTGTCTGATTAGTTGCTTTCCCTGAACAGCACAAAAATCTTCCTCTTTACAGTAATACTCTCAGGGCTATGAGAAGATAGAAACAAAGCCATCTCATGAATAATAACAAATGTAAAAATAATAATATGTGGATGTTTACATGTGAAAATGATACTGATATTGAAGACTTTATTCTTTAAGTACAGTTGATGGTTATTTCCTGGGCCGTATGTTTTCCCTTTACAGCTAGTATTTTCTTGAGGAATGTCTGTCACTACCTCTAGTCTCTAAGCCAAAGGAGGGAAAGGACCCCGCACAGCACGTAATAGTGGTCAATGCCTATTTGCTGAAGGATTGGCTGAATTCACTCACGGAGAAGAGAAAATCACCATCACGTATGAAAACGGAACCTACGACGTTTTTCCTGCTGAGATGTCTGCCCTGATGGGTAAGCACCCTCAAGGTTCATAGTGACGACCAGATGTGTCAGCAGATGGAAGATGATCTTTTAAGTATCTAGAGGGAAAGACGGAAACATGACCTGCCAACGTGATTTCCAATCACCTAAGCACTCTGACATGTTTAGATGTTAGGAAAACTTATAAAATTGATCCTGTTAACGTTAATGGGAATTCAAATTGTATGGCTTGATTAAGGAGCAATCCAGATTGATTGGCATGATCAAGCCGACCGGCAATTACCTACTCGATCAATCAGGGTGTGATTCTCCACGACAGAAGAGGGTGGTTGAGCCTCAAGCCTCTATTTCCAATGGTTCTAGGAAGATGGAAACCTTCCACTCAACTTATTTAATTCCCTCCCTAAAGGAAAGAAGCGACTTCACTTGTTGAAAATTCAAAGATCTCTAAGCTGTTATCTCATTTGATCCTTGTAACATCCCCAGAAGGCAAGTAGGGATTCTGGGCACTTCATGTGGAATAGGAAGCAGGTTCAGCCCGGGGGGATCCTGGGTCCCGTGTTTCTTGCCCAACACGGGCTGCCTCTCTAGAAGGTTCAGGGTCACTCAAGTCCCCACCTCATCACATGTACTCGGGACATGTATCTTCAGAAGTGAGGTGACCTAGAACTGACCTGTCTCACCCCACTCCCTGCTGGTGCCATCTCGTGAAACACATTAACTCAAGGTAAGTTAATTTCTCCCGTAAGTTCCACCCTTTTGAAGATCAAAGCTGGCATCTCGTCGGCTCTAACTTACATGCCAGTGGCAAACAGAAGACATTGCAAGGTCTTCCTTCAAACAGAGTATTGGGTACACAGGAGGCTCCTCACGGTCACATCCAACCAGATGTTCCAGCAAGCACAGAGAGGGCTGAAGTCACTGCATCGAAGCAGGCTTCCTCCGTGACAGTTTTCTGAAGTGCTGGTGAGTATCGGATAACATCTCAAAGCATTTTTTAAAAATCAGGGAAGTGTTGTTCCTGCCTACATTTTAAAAAATATATTTATTATTATTTTTTATAAGCAGGTATTCATTTTTAATTAATTAATTAATTAATTTTGGCTGTGTTGGGTCTTCGTTTCTGTGCCAGGGCTTTCTCCAGTTGCGGCAAGCAGGGGCCACTCTTCATCGCGGTGGGTGGGCCTCTCACTATCGTGGCCTCTCTTGTTGCGGAGCACAGGCTCCAGACGCGCAGGCTCAGTGGTTGTGGCTCATGGGCCTAGTTGCTCCGCGGCATGTGGGATCTTCCCAGACCAGGGCTCGAACCTGTGTCCCCTGCATCGGCAGGTGGATTCTCAACCACTGCTCCACCAGGGAAGCCCCCCTGCCTACATTTGAATTCACACTCTGTTGCTTAGCAAAGCCAACTCTAGGGAAGCTTTTGACAACTTTTGAGAAATCATCTCAAAGCCATTTTATACATGTTTATTGAGGGTTTTTTTTTATCCTTTGTAACTTCCTGCAGGAATAAAAATGGTACAAATCATTGAGGAAAAGATACATATTTATTCATTCACTCACTAGTCAAAACTTTGGAATTTCATATAATGAAAAACAATATTGAAAGCTAGAGGGGAGAAAGAAACAAGAGGGAAACAGAGAGGTTTCCATTTCTCCCTACCAAGGTCCTGAACAGAAACATGGGGACGCCCGAGATGAAGATGTGTCGGGTTGCATGAACTTGCTGGTGTCCACGGGGTGAAGCTAGGTCTGCTGCATTTAAAACCATTAGAAGAGAGAGAAAGGTTAAGGAACATGTGAGGAACTAGTAAGAGGCCACTTAGGTTTAGTCAACTCTTCAGACTTGGACAGCCATTTCCCTAAAGATTCAAGGGCTACGGTTGAAATGAGGCAGCTGAGAAACACAAATAGACACCAGAAAGGTTTCAGAAAACAGATATCCAAAGCAAAAATGGGAATGATAAGTATGTCATCAATCCTCTTGATCACTGAAAAAACTAAGGAGTGAATGACTTGACAAATAATTGGTGAAAACCTAGAAAAACCAGCGTTTACTGGGAGCATATAATAGCCGACCCAGGAAAAGTTATTATAAATGGTATTAACTCGTGGGTATTTAATGATGGGACCAATGGGTGAACTGGTGTTTTTTTTAGTTTAAATAAACTGAATAATTTATAATGAAATAATAAAAACTTATAAAATTATAAAATGGGATTTACTTTTATGAATGTTCACCTAAGATTAAAGGAATATTATGCACATGTTTATCTAAGTTTGAAAAAGACATCTGACAAGTTTCATATGATATCTTTGTATACAAGAGGGATAAGAACAGGATTGATTATGGTCCTACTCAGGGTAGCCCATGTGCTATAACAAACAACCCTTGATTTGCAACGGCTGGATATAACACAGGTTTATTTCTCCCATATATGACAGTCCAGTGTGGATCAGTAGAGGGACTCTGAGGGATGCCAGCAATCCTGGCTCAAACCTCTCTCCCTCTTGTAGCTGTGCCTCCCCTGGGTCTCCAGAGATAAGGAGAACTAGAAAGGATTGAGCAGGAGAGGCTTTTAAGCAGCGTGCCTGGAAGTGGCTCCCATCACCGCCACTCTCATTCTATAGTCTCAGGGCCACACCTATCTGCAAAGGAGGCTGGGAAACGAGCTCCAGCAGTGGATAGAAGAAGTCAAGGAAAGCATAGAAGACATGAATAATAGCATCAGCAGTTCTCGCCACAACCCAAGTACAGTGATGGTTGCATCTACAATGCTTTGATTAATAAATCTTATGTTGGATATCACTTGGCCCTGTTACACCTAATATTTTTATAAACGACATAATCAGAAGGCTAGAAGTGTTCGTCTAACTTTCAGATAACACACAATTTGGGGGAAAAGAACTAATAAGCTGGATCAGTGACTAGCGAACTTGTTCTATAAGAGACCACAGAGTAAATATTTTAGCCTTTGGGGGTCACACAGTCTCTGTCCTGACTAGTCAACTCTGCCATGGTAGGGCAGAAGCAGCCATAGACGTGTAAAAATAGGGGTGTGGCTCTGTTCCCCCCCAAAAAATGTTTGCAAAAAGAGGCCACTGCCTAGATTTGGTCCACAGGTGGTAATCTGGTAACCCCTGGGCTAGGAGACAGGAATGAGAATCCATAATAAACAGTGTGATGGATTCGAAACAAAGAGGATTACATCTAACCCAATTACGTTTACAATTCTTCATGCAGAAGATGTAGTTCTTGTGTGGCATGACTTTACACAAACTCTGTTCTACCAAAACACGAAAGGAGTTAACAGTGCAGTGGGGCCACGTGAAGGTCATGAAAAGGGTGTGGTAACCGGGGAAGTTCCAGTTACACAAAGAGACTCTCATCCCATCCTGTGACATGGCCCATTGTTGTGTGCCCCTAGGGAACACCAGCCACTGTCTCCCAAGAGGCCATTAACTTGGTGAGTGTGCCAACGTCTCAGGATGGACCTTTGGCCCAGAAACCTGATTTATCCCTCAGAAATAGGGATGTTCATGTATTTTCACCCATATATGTTGAAGAAGTTGCAGAAAGTTAGAACTGCCCATCAACATCGTGGCCAGCCTTGCTAAGTGAGAAGTAAGCTTCCTGGCCCTGGAAGGGATCAAACAGCCTCTGTGACCCCCTTTCACAATGGTGTTAGCAAATTCTGTGATTGGGGGAAAGGTCAGATATGACGACCTTCCTGAACCTTATCGATTCTACAGAATGTGAATCTAAACTGCAAAATAAATGAGCCTCAGCTACTACTTTCCCTCTTCCATATTCACCACAACTGGGTGTTTGGGAAGAGAAAACATGTTCTCTTGAGAAATTTTTCCTGACACTGGTTTCAAAGTTCTTCCTGCCCTTCCATGCCAAACTACCACCCATGGATCCTGCCATAGAATCCTGGAATCTTAGAGTCAGAAAAGCCATGTGAAGAGTATCCATCCACATTCCCACCCAGGGGGAAGTCTCCTTGGCATCAGCACTGACCAGTGGCCATTAGCCTCTGCTTGGACACGTCCAGGCCAGGGGCACAGGGTCCCACGAGGCAGCCCCACTCCTCCCACAATGCATCTGCTCATTGGAAAACCCATCTATGAGTCCAGCTCAAGCATATCCTCCTGCAAGTTTCATCTATTGGTCCCAGATTTTGCTGTAGCAAAATCGTCTCATTTCAGTAGCTCTCCAACTCCAGTGAGCCTTTAATTTGAAGTCCAGTCTGCGCTTCAGGGCAATACTTCGCTACCGCGCTCCTACGAATCCACTCTCTGAAGGGGACAGCTCTGATGATGAAAATACTTGGGTGCGCATGACGCCTATTGTTATTATTAAGTATAACCATAACCACCATTTATTAACTGCTTCGTGCTAAACAGACAGGAATCAGGTAAGTCATTTATGTGTATTATCGCTAATCCTCACAACCGTTAGAGCAGCTATGATACCCATTTTATAGCTAAATAACTGAGACTCAGACAGTTCAGTGACCGTCAACAGCACAGTCAGGATCTGGAGTCAAGTGGGTCTGATCCTAAGAGCGCCCTCCTCCCATTTGCCTCCAGGTGACTTGTTACATGTGTCCAGGTAAACTGCACCTTCGCCCCATTGAGTGGTTTGTCATCACACCTTTCCCCATTTGTGATATAACCACACTGTGTTGGAGCCCGGCGAATCGGTGACTTCTAACCGGTCTGTACAAAGCGAAGGTAAGCCGGATAAACGCACTGCCACATCCCGGCTGAGGTATGAAGGGTACTTTGGTTTGCATCAAGGAAAATTTCCATGAAAACGCGAAGTTTAAAAGAGAATGTGAGGAACTATACTCGACATTTTGTAATGACCTATAAGGGAAAAGAATCTGAAAAAGAATATTCATATATATTCATAACTGAATCACTGTGCTGTATACCTAAAACTAACACGATATTGTAAATCAACTATACTCAATAATAAACAAGTAAATAAATAAATAAGAATGTGAGCATCTGTCTACTCCAGAGTGTTCCAGTTTGGGGGAACAGAGCATTACATGTCGTAAGCATTTAAACATTGCAGATCTCGCTAGTGTGTGTGGATTCGAAAAATCAAGAGAGACACCTGTGGACTATTTCATGCCAAATATACTTAGCAAGGCTTCAAACAGTGTTACTGAAACTGAGAAAACAAGCCCATGGACCAAAGGCTGATGACGTGCAAGAGCCCTGGATCCAATGACTGATGATATGCAAGTGTGGAAGGCAACATTTTTCTAAACTGTTATACGGTGCCACCACACAGGAAATCCAACAGACATTTTTTTTTTTTTTTTTTTTTTTTTGCGGTACGCGGGCCTCTCACTGCTGTGGCCTCTCCCGTTGCGGAGCACAGGCTCCGGACGCGCAGGCTCAGCGGCCATGGCTCACGGACCCAGCCGCTCCGCGGCATTTGGGATCTTCCCGGACCGGGGCACGAACCCATGTCCCCTGCATCGGCAGGCGGCCTCTCAACCACTGCGCCACCAGGGAAGCCCGCAACAGACATATTAATTATACCTGGCATGTTATCCCAAAGAGCCAGAGAATGTGCTTTTTTTTTTTTTGTCTTTTCGGGATGGGAGGACAGTAAAACAAGATGATACGCGCAGATCATGCTGAGATCTGGGTGTGCTGTTTTCATCTGAAAGATCTTGTCACACTAATTCTTCCCCAAATTGCTATCTTCTCTGTACCTAAACCCAAACCTTCATTTCAAACAACTGTCCCAATACAAATAGCTACTGAACTCAGCTCTGCTATGGGCCCTATTGCTCAACTGTGCAAAACCTTTCCAAAACGACCCTACCCCTCTGAGTTGCGTTTTAATTTTTTTCACAAGCTCCCTCTTACACACCGATGTCCACTTTGGCTTATCATTTTTCTACCTCCTGAAAGGAGATGTTCATCTTTCCTGGACTCCTTCCAATCCTGACCATAAAAGCCTAAGCCATCTTAAGACGCCTGGTCTGCTGAAAGAACCAAAGGGGACAAAATATGACTGAAATGTAGACCACCTTAAAAAGTCTGAAAACACCGGGACCCTGAGTCAGAAGTTGGGGTCTGGTGTCGGCTGAGCACTGATGTGACTTGGGAACTTGGGTGCAGAGCTAATGTAAAGGCACTGAGGTCTGACACCAAGTCCCCGGCAGCCACGGGTTTGGAGGGAGACGTACTGAGCCTTCCATTTGGGTCTGAGGGTGTGTCTGCCCCGGAGGTGCTCGCCGGGGCAGCTGATGGTGAGGCTGCTTTGCAGACCAAGTGCCCTGGGGAGCCTTCAGGCTGCAGGGGGTTCCGGGGGGTGGTGCTCTCCACTGGCCCCAGGGTCCTCCAGCTCTCCATCCCTTCACTTGGCCGGGCAGACCAGGCTTCTAGTGTTTCCTGGGTTCACAACCCCTCACCGCCTTGCACAAGCTCTCCCCTCCGACTGTGACTCTCACTTCCGAAATCAGCCCGAACAATTCTTCTTTGATGAGCTCTCCTCTGAGCCCTGGACAAGGCAGGGCTCCCTGCAACCGAGCCTGTGGGCCGCGTCCTTGCCCTGCCCGATGCCCAGCAGCCCTGGAGGTGGGTTCAGTGACGACTCCTCTGCTCTGAGAACTCTGGAGCAGAGCCCAGCCTGGCCCAGTAGGTAGAGACGGGTTGACCACCCAAGCTCAGCTTCCTTCTAACCCTGAGTGGAGACCGTGTCCTGTCATGTCAGCATTTCCCAGACTATGTGTCTCCAACACATAGTATTTCAAAAATATTTATTGAATAAATGAATGAGTAACTGGGGCATATATTTCTAATTTATAACATGACATGGAGACAATCAAGTTCCTGGAGCTATGTTTTGTCCTTTAAAAACTTCTTGTGTTTTTAAACAAAATGCCCACGATATAAAATGATTCCTCAAAGAGCAAATACACTGTAGCCCTACTTTCCTTTTTTCTTTAAGACCACCTACCAAAACCAAATCAGTTGTGACATGAAAAGTTCGATCAGCCATTGGTATGGGTTTGGTATATCTTCGATGATCACAATGGAAGGGTTTCTTTTTTTCTTAAAGTAAATCCAAACTTTAAAAAAAATCTAATTTGAATTTGGGAAGGCTCCAAAAAATAAGTGCATCGTTGTATATTTTTATCCCTAAAATGAAATGGATTTGAGGATCTTGCTCTGATCATCAATCCAGAGGAATGTGAACTAGTAGAAACCATTAAAGAAAAGACATATGGATAGAAAGGTGAAAGAATAATCTATGGAGAGTCGTATCTTTCAAAATCTGAAAGCAGGCATTATGTCTTAGATTTCTTTCTCTGGAGTGAAAACACACCAATCAGGAGTGAGGCTGGGTGAGTGGGGAGGAGTGAAGAGGGGAAGCTTCCCCCAGATATTTGTGTTTTTAAACGAATGAAATGCTGACAACTTGATGATAACCAGGTTGCTTTCTCACTGTTACCACAATGAGTAGAATTTACTTAGTCAGTACTTATGAGTGAGAGTTTTTTAAAAATGTACTTAATCTAAACTGTTTGTTAAAGCAGACGATCTGTATTAAAATGTACAGATGTTAAAGGTAATAAAAATCAAGATATTCTGGAAAGTATAGAGGACATTTCCCCAAGCTGTTTGCAATTGGTTCTATCCTTTTTTTTTTCTTTTTGCATTTAATCACCCGGTAAATCAGCAAATTAATGGCAACCTGAGTTCACCTTGGATAAATGCTCATACTTTGCCTAGATAGAAACTCCACCAGCTTTTAACTTGTTAAGTATACGTGGTGGCCCATCTACAAGGAAGACAAGTAAGCCAACAGTTTCTGCGCACAGGTAGAAATGTCACAACGCCTGGAGACAACGGTGACACAGCTAAGAATCTGAATGTTACTCTCCCTATAACCAATGACAGCTCTGGAGACAACGGTGACACAGCTAAGAATCTGAATGTTACTCTCCCTATAACCAATGACAGCTCTGGCAGCAATGACGTAAAACCCTTCCACGTGCTTGAACTACATCCCTGCCTGGAGCTTACCAAGCTGAAGGGAAAAAGGTCATTCAAACATTTTAAAATTCATTATGTGCTGTCACTGCCACCTCTGCAGCCAAACAAATCCCGACTTCCTGGCGTTTGTGGGAACAGCAATACATCCTGCTACGAGGGATCTCGGGTCTGAGGGGCATGGCGGCAGAGAGACAGAATCTGCCGGGTGGAAGTTCCCATCAGGCTGAGCTGCCTTTTCTGCAAGAACAAAGCAAGAAAGTAGAGAAAAGGAAAAGAAGAGAAGAAAAGAGAGGACACTGGTGCACGACAAATCACACTGACCGTGGACTCGTCTGGTCCTGCAGCTGTGCACAGGGGAAGGAACAGGTTCCTTCCTGTTGGATTGAAAACATTGAATTGGACAGATGAATTGGATAAGAAGATCCAGTCCTGTGAGGTCCATCTCCATAACTCACAGTGCTTCATCAAGACTTCATAATCCTAAACTTTGCAGACGTGGCTCTGCTGCCGGAAGCTGGAATCCTAAGCCAACAACCTTGGATTGAATTTTTCTTAAGTTGGACCCATCGGCGGAATCAGCTGCCATGTTTTACTAGAGATTCTCTTCCACTGCTTTTACAGCACTGCCTTCCTGGACATCCCTGAACCCCACGCTGGTACAGCTTCGATGGTCACGTTGGAACGACAGCAGGGTTAGGGGTGAGCAAAAGTGAACCTGAACATTGGCCTCCTGGCAGTATGACCAACGGCCTGTCCTCAATGGTAACATCGTCTTTCTCATCCCAGGATACCAGCCCACGTGTATCTGCTTAGTGAAGTCAACTCAGTATTTCAAATAAAATGTCAAAATAAGCTGAAGAAAGAAAGTGAATGTCTACCCCCTCCCCCCTCAACTTCCTTTCCATGGGCCTTGATGTCAGAGGGACAGAGAGTTTCACAGTCAATTCTAGAGAACATCCTGCCCACCACAGGATGGCCAGGACAGGTCTATGAACCTTGCTACAAAAGTATGGTAGAAATTCCTGAAACTTCATGTATTCACACACACAAAAATAGTATTGAAGGCTCACCATGCGTCAAGCAGCTTATATCCCTTAAAAATATCAAAAGAGCAACGCACACGTACTTGCTGAGTTGTGTGCCCTCCCATAAACCAGGTTGGAGACACAGAAATGTGACCTTGTACCGGCTGCTCCCTAGTTCTGTGACTTATTCAAAGGCTGACGCTAAATCTTCTTAGTAATAAGTAAACATAAAATACCTATTTCAAAGGATTTCTGGGAGACCAAAGTGAGGTAAAAATTCATAGTATAGTGCCAGACACATAGAAAGCACTCCATCAATAATATCAAGGATAGCACCACCACCGTAATCGATACTGACATTCAGAATGGTTGGCTTTATTATGAAAGGTCAACAGTACCTTGCAAAGAATAAAGCTGTGACCACACATAAGTCAAAGCTCTGTCACCTGAAACTCTCCCAGGTGTTCTGGGCTTCTCTGAAGAAGTCAGCCACAGGTTCCTTGCTCCCCTGCACTCAGTATTTCCCAGAGAAAAGGATATTAGGAAAAAACCCTGAACACCTGCACCCCGGGAGTTAGATGAGCAACTACACACCTTTCCTGTCCAGCCAGCACCCCCAGGAACAGGCTCACCACATCTCTGGGCACCGGGAAGAGCCACACAGACAAAGCCAGCGGGAATTCTCTCTTAACTAAAGACATGCTGCCCCTGCCCCTGCCCCTGCCCCTGCCACCCCCGCTGAGTCCACGTGACCACTAAGCATAATAAATGCATCCCAAATTTTCTTTTAACCCTGTCTCCAGTTTTCTAGTCTATGTCTTTCACTGAATTTTTTAAAATTTATTTTATTGAAGAAACAACCTAAATGTCCACCGACAGATGAATGGATAAAGAAGATGCCGGAGGTGTATATACACACACACACACACACACACACACACACACACACAATGGAACATTACTCAGCCATAAAAAAGAATGAAATAATGCCATTTGCAGCAACATGGATGGATCGAGAGATTCGCTGAATGTTTTCATTTGCTAATTGCTGCCAATTATTCTACTTTGTTGGCCATTAGACACTTTATTAACAAGCTCACACGTAGAGCTCCCCGGCTCCGAGAAATGCTGATGTGGAAATAAAAAGAAGCAATCAGTTAAAAGTTTGCTTTTATCGCCAAGGAGGCAGCTCTTCATCTTCAATTAGGAATGACCTAGCAGATAAATCGTGCTTTTACAATGATTAGAAATACTCTGCAGATTATTGTGCCAAAAGTTTATAGTCCACTGGAAACTCATATGAAATTAGAAGGAATTTGGTTTTTTTTCCAGTCTTAGCTGAAGATAAACAAAGCAGAGCTGTGAAGGTAAGGACGTCCGTGATTCTTGAAGCTTGCAGGAATTTGGGAGGTGTGGTGAAAAATCACAAAAATCCGATCCCTGATTCGTTTCTTTTGCTCCGAGGCAAAATTGTTTGTAAAAACTTTCCTTTTGATTTTTGTTATCCAAATAATTCCAGCTTAAATTGGAACTCAAATATTAATCTGATAATGACACCGTTGAGACACATTCTCTGACAATTGATCTCAAATGACTTACAAGGCTTTACTTTACCCCATTTTCTGCATTCCTTTCCAGCCAGGGTTTGCCTGTCGTTTCCACCAGCCACCCCCCTACCCACCACCTCCACCATCATCTGGGAGCAAAAGAGACCCTGAAATGTGTGTCTTAAGATGATTACTATGTGCTCCGGAATATCCTTTAATTTAAATTTTGTCTTATTTTATTTTTAGCTTCAAAGCTTCTGTAGGAATGAACACCTGTCTTTCAGGGCATTATAAGAAATTGTCAGGTACCTGACGCACTTTGTTTTGTCAAGTCCTCCAACAGTGACACTGCGGATAGAAGTCACATTTTAATTAGTGATCAAAGCAAAGGACACCTGTGAGGCTGGGTGAGACTTCTAAATTCTTTGATATTAGGTTTACAAATCTGAAAGAGCCCTTTGATTCTCCCGTGTGTTTGTCCTTTCCTGGAGATGAACTCGAGTCTTTTTTTTTTTTTTTTTTAACAAAGGCAACATATTCAGCTAATCTGAGCACTGAAGTTACAGGCGAAAATGTCCGTTCACACAGCAATGCTTAACACCTTATAAAAGTCGTACCGTATCACGTAGGATGCTAGGGCACCATCCAAAAGGCCCCCCTGCGCTGGACATCTGCTTGGCACAAGCTGCTTAAAATATAGGCACACTGAGGTGTCCCAGAAACCCTGGGCTTGGACACCCGTGTAAGGAAACTGTGCTCGTGACCTGTTACTGTTAGGGGAGAAGGTGGGACCCACAGAGACAACTCAGATTCAGGGTCAGCCAGAATCAGTCCATGATGTAGGCAGAAATCAGTTACTTTACACAAACTAAAATACATACCTAGATGTATTAGTTTACATGACAGGCGATATCAACCTACTGATATATAATTACTAATATAATATGCAAATCAACAAGTATTAATATTGTAACATTAATATACTAAGTTCACATGTTACAGCACACATATACTATTATATCATATATATGTGATATATACTACTAATATAGAGAGTAATTTTATACACATACACGCACACTAATAATGTCTGTGGTGAAAATGGGACAATTGAAACTCAGCTATAAAGTTCTGCACTATAGTTGCGATCTCTGACTGGCTACTAGAAATAGTACTTTAAATACTTTACAAGAGTGGAAATACCAAAAAGTACACAAAATAAGATGCAGAAACCCACCCACCCCCATATTTTGGTGTACCTTTATGTAATTTTTTAACGTGGACAGAATTCTGCAATTTGGTCCTACTGAATGTATCATTTTGTGTTCTTCTTTCTTACAATTAGCATGAGCATCCTCCTTTAATTTTAAAATTGTCCATGACTATTACCTAATGACTGTATCACTACATATCCTAATACCCATAATAATTTACTTCATTTTTTCTAATTTTCTGCAAACATGAAAACACCACAATGAAATAAAACTGTTTAGAAAGTTCCTGTTGCACAGTGCTAACTTTTTCAAAAAGACCCTATCGGTTTATAGCTGTACCAGTGATACATACAAATGCCTATTTACCAGTAATCGGTGTTTCTTTTCATTCTTTGATACCAGCTTAGATGTAAAATTTTTGCTCTGTTTTGGTCACTAACATGGTTGAATATTATTGTTTATTAGACATTTTAATTTCCTCTTTTCTTATTTACATAGTCTTATTGACTGTAGGTTTCAGTTACTGATTTGCATGAGTTCTCTATATATCAAGAAGAGTGACCCTTCAACATGAGATTTATTGCAGATACTTTTTTAAAAAAATGTATCAATGGAGCTTCAACGCATAAAGGTATATAAAGGTTTTTAAAGTCTTATGCAAGCAAATTTACCCTTTGTGATTCCTCCCATTGCTTATTACTTTAGAAAGTCTTTTCCCAAAGAGAGATCAGATAAATATTTGCCTATGTTTTCTTATTATTTTACCTTACATTAGCTCTACCTAAACTCACATTTCTTTAACTTGATCATCTGTAACAAAGCCAAGCTTTTGTTTTTCATCACAGCATATTTTGCAAATATTCCCATTATTTTGCAGAAACCAACCAAGAAAACAGCTAGGTCGTTCCCCAGCTAAGAAATCTATGGAAGCAACAAGCTACTCTCCATGGGGTTTCAAGACGTTTCCATTTCTTTTCTGCCCTGAGTTCATAAAAAACCAATGTTATGGTTTAAGTCACAGTCTGTCACACGAAGAATTATACTTTCTCAAAGAGTAATAACCTGGGCATAACTTTTGACTTTACCAAGGAGACAGTCATTGTGATGGGCTCTGTTTTTCTCATGGGTGATCTTCTGGTTCAGTGTGACGATGTGAATAAAGGAAAGTTTTGAAGAGTTACAGATGCTCCCTGAAGAGGAAATTTGATGAGAAGTAGCAGCTTACTATTTGCTATGAGGTCACTCACCTTAAAGCAGCTTTCAACATCTTTTGAAGAAATCACCCTTTAAAGTTTAACTGATCAAAGTGACATAAAGTACAGAAGTCAGAGTCCCTCACTGGCCTATCCGTTACAGACGGACGAGAGGCAAAGACTTCAGGGCCGCAGGTTGGTGGAGAACCCAGAAGTGGAGTTGTTGCCTGGCACTCGCCCATCAAAGAGAAGGATGCCAACAAAGGCTTCAAACCAAACACAGGAACCCATGGAACTGGGTCCAGGCTACCTGGTCCTAAACCAAATGATCAGAAAACTGTTTTACCGCCAACACCAATCAGACCAGAAATGGTTGGAGAAAAGCATTCCTCCTCTTCGTCCACGACTTCTGATTCCAAGGAGAAAAAGACCCATGGAAATACCATTCATTCAAAATCTCCCTTACTTTGAGACCAAGCATTAAGGTCCAATCTGGTTTTTAGAAAAATGGGGGAAAAATTGCTTTAAACCTACTGAGAGAAAGGGAATCTGGCTGTAACGGTCAAAGACAATCGAGAGAGTTTTACAGTCTAAAAGTGAGGCTCTGGTTAAAAGAAATATCGTGAGAATAACTGAGTTTCACTTGGGAAAAATTGTAGGACAGGAGAGGCAGATGACAGGCAAGAGGGGGAGGCAGAGGAGAACTTCTGGAGTGTCTTGTGCCCCCGATCAACGCAATAATCTCAATCTAATCTACGGAGAGAAATAAGACTTGGATGGATTACGGTCAGTCACTCTGTTGCAAAATGTTTGCCTAAGGTGGTGCCGGTGCAAATTATAATATATCAGACCCTGTCCGAGGCATATATTATAGTAAAGAAGAGCCCAACTGTCGTACATTATCCAAAATACTCTCAACTGGGATCATGAAATCTGGGTCTATCACAGCGTAACTACGTCCCATTCTCGTCTGCGTAGACTGGGGTCATGTGCTGTTACTTTTTATTACCTAGAAAATAATACATTTCTTTAATTAAAACTCCAGAGCCCTGCATACAACTGTCTCACATTTTAAAAACAATGTTACCATGAGTCAGGCCACTGAGAACTGGTAAGGATCTTTATTCTTAGAGGAACTGCGGAGGAGAACCATAAATTACTAGAAGAATGCTTTTCCTGGGTCTACAGCGCGTTAGACGGGCCATTCTCTTCCCACCCCCAGCCTCCGCTCCGAACCTGTAACCCCTTAGGCTCACAAGTAATTTCACTGTAATTTAAGCAGAGCTGGTTGTTTTTTATGGAAAGTTAAGTGAAAGCACACATGTAGGCACGTTCATCTTGCTCTGCGTTGCAGCCAAAAACCCAGCAGAAATATTTCACCTCCACAGAAGGGGATCGTGGACACAGACGGGGCGGCCCACACCATGGGAAGAAGTCGGCCACCGGGGAGAGCGCACACCTCAGCTTCTGACTCTATTCTTCCCGCGTCTTCAGAGCAGGAAGATACAATCTGGCTCTGGCCAGAGATCCCTGCTATTCTCCTCTTGATCTTCCCCCCTCGAAACCGCCCTTTGAACAAGATTTGCACATGCAGAATGAATGGAGATTAAGGGCAATTATGGGTTTTGTTTTGCTTTTAACGGCCCTGTGCGACCCTGAAATTTGCTCGTGAAATCTACGGCTAGGACAGAGTGTTGCCCGTCTCATCTGTCGAGGGCCATATTTCATTGCTCCCAAATGCCCTTGCTGGTATTCTCTTTCAACTTCGATCTAAAAGCTTTCTTTTGCGTGCGCTTTCAGTGCTGGGCACCACGGATAAGCTGGAAAGTATCCCAGGGCTTTGTGGGAGGGACTGCTAAGAGATCCCCCAGCGAGGTCCCTTGCCCACCCAGGATCCCGCTCGTTTCAAAAAACAAAGGCCAGCAGTGGAGAGAGAAGGAGAGGGAGAGCACATTCCTGGGACTTAATGGTGACGCCTCCACAGTGGATGGAATCCCAGCAGGTCGTTATCACCGTCTGCTCTTGAGACCCAGGGGCGTGCAGGGGAGGCCCCCGAATTCCATCTCACTGACACAGAGAGGGCAGCTGGTACGATTTCCCTTCCATTTCCCTTCGGTAACATTTGGTGCCGATGCCGTCCCTGGAATCTGCCCTCTAGAACAAAAGGCAGGAAAATTAGGTGCTCCCACAACTGCTGAGGTGGGAAGGTGCGAGGCGCCTCCTGGCCCAGCCCCCCCGACGCACCCCACCCGGCTCTCACCGGGCTTTGCCCCCGGGGCCCGTGGTCGGTCCATCACCCGCCTGGTTTCCCAATGAACAAATGAGGGTTGTTCCCCGTGCGCACGTGAGATCCGGTTCTGAGCCTTCGCTGACACGCAGGTTTTGTGGCACAGCAACCAGTAAGTGGTGGGAGAGGGAGGCATAAATAACGTGTCGAGGTGCGTTGGTGTCACCGTGCACACGGCCTGCAGTGTCCGGGACCCGCGGGAGTGGCCCGACCCCGAGCCGGGAGCCCTGGATCTCTCTCGATTCACCCAAGGATCTGACTCCACATCTCCATCAACAAAACCATAAAACCCTAGCGACGCTACTCCTCAAGTCACTGACTGGCAGGGATGAGGGGCTGATGAAATCGCAGGTGGAACCTGAGTTCTACACATTAGATATTTCACATGTGAATTCCATGTGTGAGAGCAATGTATCCAATAATATACAATAAACGCTCTTGGTTTTAGTGCTAGTATGGATAAGACACAGATTTATATCTATACACACACACACATATATGTGTTAGCATTCTTAGGAACAGCTATCAAGGGTCTCTAATATGTATGAATGTAACACAATGTAAGATAAATGGCTTCTGTTCTCAAGAAGCACGAGCACTGGGGATGCCACCTGGGTGCCTGGTGTCTCCTTGGAAGCTCTAGCATCGTAATACGTGAAATGTTTAAATATACCCTTTAGTAACGGGGGATGTCTCCTCTGTCAGCGTGTGCTACTGACCCACACGCCTTACATCTACGCTACGTGCCAGCTCTCCCAGGAATATTTTACTTCCACTCTCTGGGAAATGCAGGTGACAAAAGCAGGTGAGTTCCATGACATCAATTAATCCCTGGAGGTCACACAGCTGACCCAGTGCGTCTGGATGCGGTGCCTGGGTTCCCTTTGAGCGGGTTGCTCCTGGGCCACAAGGATGACACAAGTCAGGCAGGATGAGGGTGCAAGGGCATCGCCAGCAGAAGCCACGGAGCTCACGACCAAGGCGAGACCCAGCCACCTCCAGGTGATTGCTCCTTTCAGGCCTGTCCGCGTCTGTGACCGGCGGGGCCATCGGTGGAACCCCAGGGCCCTTTCCTACGTGGCGTCCCCCAAGCGTTCGCTGCACAGACGCAAGAAGTCAGCTAATCATCTGAGTGTTTCCAAATAAAACGTCTCCGGGGTGGGCCACCTGGGCACCTGGTGAGTCCTTGAAAGTTCTGGCATCTTAAAGACTTAATCAAAGACAAGGCAGCAGTGTGGGTTTTCAGAATCTCCGGGTCACAATTAAAATGCTGGTCACATCACCAGTTGTGTGACTTTGGACAAATGAGTTCACCTCCTTAAAATGTTGGTTTTCTTAAATATAAAATGGTGATAATCATGAAACGTGCTCAAAGATGTGTTATGAGGAGTAAATGAGATGCTGCGTGTGAACCGCGTTACATAAAATCCTGGCACTCGTGAGCCTTGAGGAAATGGTATCAATATCATGACGTTAGTGAGGTCCCCTACCCCGTCCCCGGGAGCACTCTCCTTCTGTCCTTTATTTAACAACATCTTAGATGGTGCAAAATAAGAATATTCCAAGGAAAAATAAAGCTCTGTGATGAAAACATTTGCCTCTATGTAAGCTTAAATTTAAGTCACCTCAAGACTTGAAATCTTTCATCAATCTTCCTAGGCCGACATCTCCTCCCTGACCCCTGCCATGGCCAGGCACCCCCCCCCCATGCTACCCACAGGGACAAGGAGGTCCCGATGGCAACGCTGACAGGCAGACTGCCGAGGCCCCGAGAAAGCACACATTGCTCCCCTGGGGCCCGAGACCCATTTGCACAAAGATGCTGAACTGGAACTGGAGGGATCTACAGACCCTTCGAGGTCAAAATACCCACCTTCGTGTGACTTGACTACGGTGGCAGAAAGCTGCTAGCCCTCTCCCAACGCGGAACGAGTCCGTGAGTGCGTGAAACGTCAGCAGGTAGACTCTCGTGCCCATTTTAGAGAGGATAAGAGGGAGGCCAAGGCTCGGGGAGATCACGTCAACCGTCCGTGCTCACGAGTGGATCGCCCTACAATCGAGGGATTAAATTGCCACTTTTCAGCGCCCTGGTCCTTCTCTCCCCACTTCCCTCAAGCGAGAAAGGTCTTATTTCAAAGCACCGTTTGGTTCCCTGCTGGCCAACTCTTCACACTGAGGAGTTTACTCAACCTCACCCTTGAGCCACTATTGATGAGCGCTGCTTACATGCCCCAGAGAATGCCCAGCAGTGATTCATGCAAACCCGACCAGGAGCCGTGGCGACTTGTTAATCGAGACAAAACACACGGGCAACCCCAAACCCACGTGCGATGGTCTGTCTCCGGGCTCGTTCAAGTGCGGTGCACCTTGAACGTCAACTCTCGTCCCCAGCCTCCCGGTAACTACAGTAAACAGGAAAGCTGAGTTCGGCCAAAGAGGAAGCACAACGGGAAATTTGTTTTGAAAACAAAACCAAAACAGAAACACACACACAAAAAACCTGTCAATTTTAAGAAAGATTTAGGCAAAAATAAGACTTGTCCCAACATAATGAAACACCCAGACCACGAGGCCGTGGGTCGGGCACACTTGCCCGCCCCCCTGCCCTAGCCAAGGACGGTGGGTCCCATCCTGGCAGGACCCAGCGCGCACTGGAGGCCCCTTCTCCTCCCCTTAGAGCCCGCGATCCGGCCATCAGCCTATTTTTGGCCACACAGTTAATGATCTGTTGGTGCCTACACTTCTCACTTCGTCACAACTGGGGCCTTGCAGCTGAAGCACAGCTGGCCTCCCGTTGGCCCAGCCCTATAATTTAGTTTAACAGCTTTACGGACAAGAGGAAATGGCCGAGTGCCCTGGGGCTCCCAACACTTGCTCCAGAAATTCGTTCTGTCCCAGGCTGGATATACACTCGCAAGTATTTTAGGCAAACGGTGTAGGCAGGTCAGGCCCGGATGCGCTCAGGGTTCCGTTCACTCTGCTTCTGGCCAGGCCATCTGGCTGGGGAAGGAGGTGTGTATTTGTGTGTGTGTGTGTGTGTGCGCCCTGTGGGCGGGTGGGCTGGTGTCAGCGTGTATACGTGTGGTGCCTCAAAAAACACATGAGGCATATTTTACAAACATGCACAAGCCCTGCCCTCAAACCTGAGGTTGGAGACCACTCCCCACGCTTACACAGGGGCCCTGAAATCAAGTGCTTGCTGGTAGGGGAGACTCAGGCTTGCAGGGGAGCTAGTTCAGCCCCCCAACTTCACCCTGGAGCTTTGGAAACACCCCCCGGGGTTGGCAGAATGAAAGGGGCTGCATTTCCTAGAGTCAGATTCAGTCTGGGAAGTAGCGTCCTCAAAGCGAGAGCACCTCAGCTGAAGCCCCATCCGAGCATCCTGCATCCAGAAAGCCCATCCCCTCTTCCCTGGGCCGGGACACGGTGAGGGCCTGCGGGGAGCCTGCCGCTGGGAGGACGTACGTAGGCTTGGTCACGGGAGGAAGGGGCCGCCCCGGGAGAGGAGACTTTTAGAGGCTTTGGGGAAGTTTTACTGTCCTGTTGCTTCTCCCTCTCTGTCCCCTTCAGTAACGGGTCTGCCGGCAGAGAACTTCTTGGGGGCCATCCTGCTCCGCCTGGGAAGCCGCGGGCCTGGGGACGCAGGGACTCCACCTATGACCTGTGAGGGCAGCACCCACTCCCCCCAGGGCCCTGCGGTGGGCACACGGGGACGGCGGGGCCCAGACGGGTGAGAGGCCCTCACCCAGCGGTCGATGCTTCAGCAGAGAAGGCAGAAACTGAGCAACCGCACAGACAGTCGTTCAGCCGCAGACGCAGAGTTAACTCGCCCCGCTATGACATCACTCACTTTTCCCCCTTTCTACCCTTCTGTTCCCGCCAGCCTACAAACGGACCCCGCTTTCTCTCACTGGAAAACGCTCCCCGGCACGGCCCCGTCCCTGAAGCCGTCACAGCCTTTCCTGGGTCCCCTCCAGCCCAGCTGCTCAGGCACACGTTCTGTCACCCGCGTCCACCCACACGCCCCGGTCCTCACCGGCCACCCCGTCCTTCCGCCTCCCCCTCGACTCACTTGCAGCCCCCCTGCAAACTCCCCAGGAACTGCCAGCCACACCATCAACCCACATCCTCGGTCAGTGGGCACGGCGGGGCATTAAGGGTCGTGAGCTCTGAGACCACAAGGTCTGGGTACAACCCCGGCTCCAGCACCTGTGAGCCATCGAGCAGGTCAGGTTATCTACCCCGGACCATCTGCAAAACAGGCCTCCTAGAGGAGCGTGTCTGACAGAGGGTTATGATGACGTTACCAGCCAACGGGTGTAAAGACTCAGGACCGAGACGGCTCGCTGCACAGCCCGTGTTGGCCATGGTTCTGTCCGTGGGATTAACAGACGGTCACGCCCTGGCCCTTCACTTGGCTTCCGGGACTCCACGCCTGCTTGTCCCCCTGCTGGCTTTTCCCTGGCACCCTTGCCCGTTCCCTGTCACCTCCCCAACCCGGAGAACTCCTGTGCCCCAGAACTCATTCCCTGAGCATCTCTCCTGGGATTTCACCTGGTCTCACATCTTCAACTCCATCCAAACACTGACATCCCCAGTTTGTATCCCCAGAGTAAAGTCCGAACCCTAAACTCAAGGCCACACATGAATTGTCTCCTTGATATCTAGACACACAGACATTGCAACCCAGCTTCTGGCCACTCGGGGACTCAGCAGGTAGGGTCTCACCTGGAGCGGTCTTCCAGGTATCTGCATGGTGGGCCCTTTCTCTCCTTCCCGTCTTTGCCTGTATGTCCCCTCCTCATGAGGCCTCCCCTGCTCACCACAGTTGAATCTAGAACTCTCCCAGCCCCATCCATGCCCTGCTCACCGCTGCTTTGCGCTCTCCCCCAGGTGCGTGCGAGCCCCTAACAGACGGCGAGTCACACGTGCGCGTTCACGGCCAGTCCTCCCCACACCTGTCCTCTGCTCCATCTCTGGCACCTGAACACCAGCGTAGCATGTAATTAACTGCTGAACAAATATTTTTGGAGTGAATGAAAAGAAAAAAAGAATGAACACATTAATGCCCTGAAAGCACGGGTGCCGTGGGAACAACACTGAGGCTCACCTCAACCGCGCTGCACGCAAGACTTCCCAAGGCCGCGACGTGTAAGCAAAGCATGGGTGAAGAGAAGCTGTTCAGACGGCGCTCTCCGACCCGCCAAGGCCGTCAAAGGCAAGGGAGCTGACGACCCGTCGCAGCCAGAGGAGTCCCAGAGCCTGGTGACCTAACGTCACGTGGGACCTGAATGGGATCCTAGGACAGAAAAGTGGTATTAGGGAAAAACTGATGAAGCCCAAAGAAAGCCTGGACTTTGGTTGATAGTAACACCTCGTGACAAGTGTACCCTAGGAAAATGTAAAATGTTCACAACTGGGGAGCCCCCCCAGGGGCCTATGGGGACTCTCTGTACCATCTCTGCAACTTTTCTGTAAATCTAAAACTTTTCTGAAATTAAGAGTTTATTCAGAAAAGGCCAAGGAGCCCAGCTCACGTCTCATCTCCCCCAGAAGCTCCCCTTGTCTGGGGGGTCCCATCCCGTTCGGCTCCCCGCTCACAGCACCAGCCCGCAGGGCCTGTTTTCACTTGCACTCGTCGCTCCAAAGTCCCTGCCCCGTTCCCGGGTCCGCGGGGTCTGTCCTTCCTCCGGAGGGGCCGCGTCCAGGAGCCACGGGACACCCTCTGCTCGGGTCAGCCCCTGGGGTGCAGGCGCAGGGGCTCGGCCGCATCGGGCCTCAGTCGCCAGCCCTGCGCGAAGCACCGCGTCCCCCCGCTGCCGGCTCTCCGGAGGCCCGACGGAGGTGACGGCGTCTACTTAGGTCAGGAGGGAGCTTCCTGAGAACTCAACCAGAGGATGTTTGCAAGAATTAAACAGATTATCGCACATGAACTACTGAGCACAATATCTACCCAGGATGTGACAGGCACTGAATACCCTCTGATACCAGCACCCCACACCTGGCTTTTTACCTCCTTCGCTCCTGAAGTACACGTGCTTCCATGGCCAACCAGCCCTCATCCCCGCATCCGGTCCGTCACCGAGGCCCATCAGTTCTCTTCAGCAGCCCCTCGCGTGCACCCCTCTCCCGACCACCACTGTCACCAGGCCCCCTGAAACACGGTCATTTCACGGTGTGGTTTGTTGTCTTGCCAACGCTCTCGTCCTGTCCACACTGACACCTAAATGGTCTTTCCAGCATGACTGGCGTATCGTGGCAGCCCCCTGCTGCAAGCCCTTCCATGTCAGACCCGGGTTCAAAATCCTCGAGGCCTCAGGACTCTGTCTGGCCAGCCCCGTCCATCGCCCGCTGGAGCCACCTTACTGCACTTGCTACACACACCTTACGGAGGTGCGTTTTCAGTCTCCAGACATTCGTAGAGGCTGTCCCTCCTGCCTGGATATCCTTCCTCCCTTTTTCCTTCCTCCCTGAGTATTTCAACTCCTTCTCCAGGCGCTACAATACAGGTGGTTTCCTCAAGGAGCTATTTCTTGAGGAAGTAAAATGTATTCAGCCCAACTGGCTCGTGTTCAGTAGCATCCTGTGGGCCCACTTTGGTCCAGCAAGGTAAGCTTCAAGTGACTCAGCGGAGGACAGAGAGACTGCCACGTCCGTCTCGCCTACGGCTACGTCCCTAGAACTCGGGACAGCGCCCGGCATAAAACAGGGGCTCTGTGAACACGAGAAGACCATTGACTCACTGATCCATCACTGACTGAGCCCTCCGTCTCACTGCCGAGGACCAGGCCACATTGCTGAAATTCCTCCTGGCCCACCTCTTTCATGATGCTTCAGTTTCCCTCTCCGAAATGAACACGTAAAGACAAAAATATAAAGGCTCCTTCCAGAACGCATGGGGATTCCCTGACGATGCTTCATTTGTCTCCTTGTCTTTATTGAATTTTCTCCAGGTGGGAGTATTATCCTTTTTTTTTTTTTTTTGCGGTACGCGGGCCTCTCACCGCCGTGGCCTCTCCCGTTGCGGAGCACAGGCTCCGGACGCGCAGGCTCAGCGCCCATGGCTCACGGGCCCAGCCGCTCCGCGGCATGTGGGATCTTCCCGGACCGGGGCACGAACCCGTGTCCCCTGCATCGGCAGGCGGACTCCCAACCACTGCGCCACCAGGGAAGCCCTCATTTTTATCATCCCAATGTGTTCGTTGTCATACAGATTATAAGGAAAGGCAACCGCATTAAACGTGACCCAATGAGGGGAAATAAAATGTGCTTTGCCCAGCTCGCTTGTTAAGACTGAAGTCAAACAATCTTCATTTTGCATAAATGACACATAAAGCTCTAAGCCAGCCCCTTTCAAGATGACGATATAATTTCTGGGGTAACAAAGATATCAGGAAAGAAGACCATATGACACTTTAATTTAAAAAGTCCTTTTGTTTTTCCCTGAGTCTGTCCAAGCTCCCCAGGTTCACCAAGGAAACTGCCTTATTAAGGGAATAATAGGTTCTGTGCTCCCCTCAGCCAAGAAAGAGTTCCTGCAGTTAATTAATCTTTCTGGGACTCTGACCTATTTGAATTTGGCCAAAATGCCTTGAGAGGGGATTTTCTTGACACATATGACTCAGCTTCAATGGGGAAGAACTGGCGTCTTCTCACATAAGATGTCCTCGTAACAATATCTACCATCCTTGCCTTGCGGTTTGTCACCTTGAATAAAACGAGAAGAAGGTGTCAGGCTGAGTATCTCTAGATCCCAAGGGGAGAGGGAACCATCTCTACACTCACTCTGAAAATCAGCCAGTCCAAGAATCGGGGCTTTGGGGGTGTTTGCCATGCAGGGGTGTGTGTGTGAGAGAGAGAGAGAGAGAGAGAGAATTACACTGCTCACACACTTGGTTTCAAAGGACAAGGAAGCTTCACTCTCATGGGATCTCACCTTTTCTTACAAAAATCTATGGGTGGTTTTTAAGTTAATTCCACGCTTCAGCTCTTAGTCAGGACGCAGTTTTTCTCTATCAGGCTAAGTCTGTGTTACCGTTACTTGGGACCTTTACCCTTTCTTCCATGAGTGGTTTTTAAAAGGTCAGTGAATCCCTTGACATTTTCTGCAAACTGTGCCCATTTGTGTGTCCACACATTGCTCAGGAGAGAGGGTCTGAAGCTAATGTCAGATTCTCAAAAAGGTCTAGGTCTGCTCCAAAATTAAAAACCACTGATTCAAATAAAAGGAAGAAAAAGTGGTGGTTAGAAGCCCAACTTCTGGAGGTGAACTGGCCAAGACATCTGTCCTCCGTAAACCTCTTTAAGGGGAACTATGATCCCTCTCTCACAGGACATTTTTAGGAGTAAAGGATTTGATGCATGTACAACACTGTGAAAATACAGAAGCACTCACAGTGTTGGGCGAATAATAAACACTAGTTAATACTGTGTTTATACACTTTACCCTAGAGAGGAGCCAGCTTGGAGGCGAGGCCAGGGGGACAATGCTCCTGACTTTGGCTCCAGTTCAGGGCACTTGGCTCCACTCCTGCTTCCTGTTGCCTGTGGAGGTGTCACCTGCCCGTAGACGAGAGGCTGGGATGTGACTTCCTAGCATCTTTCATTTCAGAGGCGTGGCTGTGAGGATACCGTTCTCTGGTGACCAGAGTGCTGAAAGAACCTCCAGTAAGAGCATGTCTTCCACAAGCCCGGGGATCCTCTGACCCCTCCTAGGGGTCTTGTCATAGGCCACGGGGAGCACAGGGAAACCACATGGATACTCATGATGCTCAACTGACCACAGGCCTTTAGAGTGACACTTGGTAACAATCTACTTCCAACAGCCAGGTGGAGAGATGAAGACCTCAATTCTGGCCTAATTACAGCCCTTCTCAGCCCAGGAGCTCCTTGGGGCAGGGCTGTTCTCCCTTAGCCCACCTCCAGGTAGACCAGGTGGCATCTTGCAAGGGCACAGTGAATTTGCTGTGATTCCAATTTCAATTTGGGGGTTTGTGTGAAAACCACCCACGCCTGTCACGTGCAGAGTAAACACTGTGACTCTTCCCTTCAAGACACCTAGAAGCTAATCAAACACCAAACAGCTGATGTTCATGTTCGAAAGCAATCCGTGGGGACTGTACTACTTGCTCACAACTGTTGCTTCTTTCCTGCCCTCGCCCGGGCTTGTCATGCGCAGAGCAGGCTTCCGCATTCCACGGTGAGCTTGACCATGTGGCCTTCGATGGCCGGTGGAGAACATGGGGAAAGGGTCCAGCTCCAAGCCACGGCCTTAAGCATCACCCCCTGTTGCTGCTGGTCCTTTAGCTCCCCGTTTGAGGGCCGCTTCCTCAGCCTGGGTCCTAAGATGAGATGCGTGCAGAGTGGCCCAGAACCTGGAGTGGTGACCAGCTGAGCAGTAATCGGTGCACAGGCCGAACCACGTGTAATGTCTGATTTCAACCCATGAGGTGTTGGGTTGCCTGTTATCTACCATCACGTGGCAGAAACCTGTCCGTCGGACTCATCCTGCCCCTGAGGGGAGCCTTGCCTGATTGGAAGTGGTTTCCAGGCCGTCTGATTTCCCAGACCACACACAAGGCACCCGGTCACACACTGTTTTCACTTGTTAGTTACCATTTCATGCAGCACGCCTTCCATCCAGAATGTGGACCCCTGATGCCAGGAGACATGCCCTGTACTTGTCTGCATCTCCCACTCTTCCCAGAGTATGTCGTTGCTCATAATACACGGTTATTTAAATTTTCATCATAACATCACCCGAATGTTCCGTAATGATTAGCCAATGCAGCGTGCCATCCCAACACAGCCACAAGCCAACAGAGTCGGAAGGGGCCCTAGTAATAAGAGCTCACATTCACTGATGACATGAAGCCCCAGAAACCGTTCTAGGCACTTGACATTAACCCACTTAATCCTCACAGCAGCCAGGTGAGGGAGAGACTGTCGTTTTCCCCAAGTTCACAGGACCAGCAAGTGGTACAGCCAAAACTAGAGCTTAGGTCATCTGGCTGCAGATCACAGACCAGCAGCTAAGAGAGCATTAGACATCAGCACCGTCCCCTCCCTGGTCACGCTGGGCTTTTCAGCCCAGCCTTCTTCTTCGGAGGGGCTCCCAGCATCGTCGGGCAGCCCATTCTTGTTGGGCAGAAACAGCACCAAAGAAAGGGGCTCCTGGATGTACCGTCTGGCGCTTCTACTCTTTTGAAGCAATGCAGACCATGGCCTCTTTCTCCAGTTGCCCATCAAGCCCCTGAAGCCTGTGGGATGTCCCCGAACCTGGAGATGGAGAGGCAGCCAGGCCTCCCTGTAGACCAGGGGCCACGCTTTCCTGGGCCCAGCACACAGCCTGACACCCCCAAACGTGGCCTTGCCTATGCCGTTTGTGGAAGTGCTTTAAAATCAGTAAAGCTTGAACAAAAACGTAGGCACCACAGGTGGACGCCTATGACGGCCACCTGCTTCCAGAGAATGCGGAAGAGGCTCCGGCCAGAAACACATCAGGAGCAGCGGAGCTCGGAGGGTGCCACTCGGGTACACGTCCTCGCTCCCGGAGCCCTGACTGACGTCACAGTGGGTCCACCAGGCTCACGCTCAGTTTCTACGCTATCAAAAAAAAAAAAAAAAAAAAAAAGAAGGAAGGAAAACAGTGAGTATTGATGAAAGTTCCCTTCCATTATTTAATCCCTAGTTCTCTAAACACACAAAGGAGATATTTTTGGCAATTTCTTTCCTGGCTCTAGGAAAATCCAAGTGATCCCGTCTTAACTACTTTCTCCTTACAAAATAAAAGAAGGGGGTGTAACAAGGTGGTTACAATCATGCTCTTTGGGGCCAGAACAATTCGGATCCCAGTCTGGATCCTCCCTTCGTGGGGTGAGAGTCTGGGCGTGGGCTGGGTCTCAACTCCTCACAGCTAAACTGAGGATAATAACAGCCGTTCCACCGTAGGACTGTTTGAGGATTAAATGAAGTAGAGCAACTAACACAGTACCCATCCCACAAATAACAGGTGTCACCATGGCCGATGCTTCTGAGTTGGCCGGAGAGGTGAGGAGGGTGGAGCCTGTCCTCTGAAAGCCTCTGCCGCTGCCAAGCTCAGCTGATCAAGCCACGAGCTGTCCACACGGAGACAGTTGGAGCTTCCCCTCTCCATGCTGTGAGCAGACGCGGGGGCTTCGGGACCCTTGGGGCCTCGGCTTTTATTCAGCAAGCTAAGTTGTCGCCGGCAAACCCTCAAGCTGCATTTCTTCATGCTCTACAGGCTGCAAACCAGCTTTGTGAGCTGGAGGAAAGCTATAATTAACAACAAAGACAAAATACGCTCTCTATTTAACATGCCGTGCCCGTACATTACTGGAAGAAAGAACATGACTTATTGATTGAGTGCTGGGGTTTGATGGGCACGCAGGCTGGAAGAAAATGGAGTAAAACTCAGCCAGCATGAATGCTCAGGCTCCGGCTGATTTATTCTCTTTCTCTGCCCATCCGTCCTTCCCTCCTCCCTCACACCTTCTCCCCTGTCCTGCCTTTTCCTTCTCATGTTCTTCCAGTACTCTTCGAGCACGTACCGAATACCTGAGTATGGCCATTCAAAGGTGGACTGGGCCTTGGCCACGCCCTCCAGAAGGTCACACTCTGTGGGGAGGGGAGAGACACATGAAGAGGAATCCCACAGCCATGGAGAGGGCAGCAGTGAAGACACAGGGACGGTCCAGGAGCAGCGCTCCTCAGACCTGGGGCAGCTCACGGCCCAGGTGACACGAGGAAAAGCTGAATGTTGAAAGGCATTCTTTGTTACCAGCTCTATTGTAGTAAACATTCTTAACACCTGCTGGCTTGCTTTCCTGAGTTTGTTGTGTCCCTAACGCACAACAAACCTGTTGCAAATGTGTCTTCCTGAAATGAACAACACTCAGTGCAAACAGGATCTTCTTCTGCGGCCACAGAAAGGCAGGTGTTTCAGACGACTGTCTTCCCCAAATGTTAATTTAAAAAACTTACTTTATCCAATAAGTTTTTGTGCTATTTGTCTGTTTGTCTTAACCATAAGGGGAACGGGGCAATTCCAGTAGGTTGAGAGGTTCGGTGAGCTGGGTTTTAAGGGGGACCCCCGCCCCATTACACGCAGCTCACGTGCTCCAGGCTCGTGCGGGGACGGGGTGTGGATGGACACGTGTGGGCTCCTCCTACCCAGGGGTCTCCCTACTCATCTACTTCAATGCTTCAGAGCACCCACCACTCGGTGGAGGGAAAGAGAACTCTGGCTTTGGTCTCAGAAAGCTCTCACCTCAGAGTGTGACTCTGACACGTGCTGTCTCTGTGGCCTGGGGGAAGTTCCTAACCTCTCAGCTCTTGACCTTCCAATGGATGAAGTGCTGCCAACAGCGTAGCCCCAGGTGCCCCAATGAAGTTCGGCGGCCGAGCTTCCAGCCCCTGAGGGAGGACATGCCGCACGTCAGGTTCTTGTACCCAGGAGTTTGTATGTCTTCCTCCCACTTCAATACTATGAGGTGCACGGGTACTGCCATCGTTCCCATTTTATCCCATCTTATCTGTGACAAAACGGAATCTTGACGAGAACGAATCACTTGTCTAAGATCCCACAGATGATGAGGGCAGAACTGAGATGCAATCCCAGGTTCGTCTGACTCCAAAGATGGGAGTTAGGAGAACTCAGCAGTAGCTCTGGGGAGTGCAGTTGGTGACACCATTTAGAACAAACCTGTACCAAGATGTGATGGCCAATTTTATGTATCAACTTGGCTAGGTGACAGTGCCCAGTTAATTGGCCAAACGCTAGTCCAGATACTGGTGTGAAGATATTTTAAAAAGTAATTGACATTTACAACCAGTTGACTTTGAGTAAAGCAGGTTACCCTCCATAAAGGAGGTGGGCCTCACCCAATCAGTTGAAGGCCTTGAAGAACATGGACTGAGGTTTCCTGGAGAAGAAGGAACACTGCTTAAAGATGGCAACACTGACTGAGTGTCCAGCCTGCTGACCTGCCCTGTGGATTTCAGGCTTGTGAGCCCCCAGGATCACGTAAGCCAATTCTTTAAAATCTGCCTCTCTGTCTCTCTGTCTCTCTCTAAATGATAGATAGATAGATAGACAAATAGGTATAGATTCCATTGGTTCTGTTTTTCTGGAGAACTCTGAACCCTGACTGATACACAGGAGTTAACTGGGGGAGAAAAAACACAAACATATGACAAATATGAACCTGAAACGGCTAAAGTCACAATATTGGAGTAACTTCTAAATATATTAAGATGATACTGGAACTTCACTGAGAGGTCAAGAATAGATAGAGCCCCAGATTTGAGATTCACCCACATGGACATGACATTCAAAGCCAAAGGGGTAAACAAAACCCAAAGAAGAGAGTTTAGGGCTGGCGTGGTGGTCTGAGGCGGACCTCTGGCTGAACTTTCATTTTGGGAGGAGGAAGGAGCAACAGGGAAGTGGCTCAGAGAAGGTTCCCACAGAGAGGGGACACCAAGTGTCCTGGCCTCCCTGGTACAACTCTGCCTCTGAGCGGCTGTGGGCATTAGTTATTCTTCTGTCTGCACCCTCACTCATCTTAGGGAGTCCCCAGCTGAGGCTGAACCTGCCTCCTGGAGCAGAAGCCGAAAAGCCTCCTTGTGATTAATACTCACAGCCCCGGGTTACCTTGCACTTAGGGTGCAGCCACATGGCCAAGGCAGGCAAACGAGGATGCTGCCCTTGAGCTGGATGAGGAGGCAGAGGTTCAAAGAAGTGGGGATGACACAGCGGCTTCCCCAGGACTCCGGGCCACAGTCCAGGCAGCTCTCCCCTGTTGGAGGTGTCACAGGGACAGCAATGACAACTCCAAACTCTCAAGGAAACCCAGACGCTTCATCGCATTGTCTACACCAAGGTCACACTGCCATTGAAAAGGTCAAGAAATTTGTACTGAATGTCAGAAAGAGAGACTTTGGGGAAATCCCCAGAGGAGTCCATCGGATAAGGAAAAAACTCACTACACAAGCTCCTATCTCCTCCTCCCCGCCACAAAATAAAACTTCCACAGCAAATTTTTAATATACTTTTCTAAGTGTTGAAACAGATGACATGATATCAAGGGCATCACAGGTGATGGGGTGGGAAAGCCTACTTCCTAAGACGTGTATTATCTCTACAATAGGCAAACTCCCTCTGAATGAATGGTTCTTCTTTCCTCTAGCAGAGAATGTGTTCTGACTGTACTGAAATATATGGTTTCAAACTAGAAAATATTTAAAGGTTTGAAATGAAATTCAAAATTATTCCTATGCATTATACCCTAATAGCCAAAGCATGTTTTCCTAAGCAATCATTAAATGTCAATAACATGAGCGGAGGGATCCAGCAGCAGCTACAGGTCAGGCTGTTATTCTTAGTAACGAGGGAGGTTAAGCTTAAGATTAATTCCCACATGGGAACAGAAGAGTTACCAAAAGACACTTCTAAAAATTAAATATATAATCATTAAAATTAAAAATGGAGAAAACACAACGATACAGTGGATTAGACACAGTTGAAAAGAGACTTAGTTAACTGGAAAATGGATGTAAGGAAAATTTCCAAAAGGTGAATCAGAGAAATACAGGAAAAACATGAGAGATTTCCATTTTTGATAGTACTCTCCCACTGAAGATAAACAAAAATGTTACATAAAATGTTTTTAAAGTACAAAACTTTAATCAATGAGATGGCAAGAATATAAGGCTGCTTCAGAAAGGCAATAATAAATAAATAAATAAATAATTGAGATTCAGAGAGATAATATGAGTGCTGGAGGTTGGATTTCCCAAATGAACCTATAAAACAGTGGACTATTGTGGGTGCAAGGACCAGAAGAAAAATTATAGGGGCACCTCAGAGGTGGAATCTGATCAAAGACCATCTACATAAAGTCAGAACCCTAGAGAGTTACATTGCAAGAATATTGATTAACCATAAATAGTGCATACCCACACCCACCAGGAACCCTAAAAAAAAAAAAAAAAACTGTCTCTAGCAAAATGACACTAAATAGAAAAATATTTCCTCTGACAATTTGTAACCACAGGCTGTCTGTACTGCAAATTTGTAGCCCTAGCTGATGGGCTGAAAACCTTCAATTTTTAAAATGTAGATGGTAATCCTAGGTTGATAGTACCCAGGTGCCCATCAGAAGTAAAGGTAAATTCTCTCTGGAAGAATATATGTTTATCTCAGTTTCACATAATTTTCACAAATTCCAAGTAATGTGAACTCACAGAATCACAAAATACATAAGGAAATAAGACAAAATAAGAAAGAAAAGAACCAGCAGAGATAACAGAGAACAAAATCAGGCCCACAATGGCTTTAAATATTGGAATTACCACATACAGACATAAAATGTCATACATACTGTGCTTAAGTAAATAAAGAATTGAAAATATGAGCAAAGAGCAAAACTCATTTAATTACTCAAAAAAGAACACTTAGAAATAAAAATATTCTAATTAAAATTAGAAACTCAGTGCATGGATTTCATAGATACTTAGAGTCTATTGAAAACAGAAGGTGACGAAGTTTCCCAGAATGGAGCACTGTCTTCATCTTTTTTTATGGTATTTGACATGTTGCTGACTGAGGGCAGATTGCCTCTCCAAGGGCTAATTCCTAGAGATAATCAATGACTCACCTGCAAACATGAATTTCATCCATAAATCAACCAATCCTGAGTCCACGCCCCCAACTGCCTCCTTTTGCTAATAACTCTCACAAGCCCAAACCAATATTTCATCTGCTCTAAATCTGCTCTAAACCCAGGGCAAACATCAGACAACTAAGGACAGCCCTCATGCCCCAGAGCCCGCTGAAATTATTCAACCAGCCAGTCCTAAACTGTTACCCCACCCTGCCTTGCCTTCCCCATGGAAACTCCAGCAAAGGCTATGGTCTAGGCTCTCCCCTCACCCCCTGTTCTGCCTCCAGACCAGTTCTGCTGCTTCCACGTGTGGCCCAGCATGCTGTGCCTATTTTCCTGGGAAAATTGCAAGTAACAGCAAATGTTTCTTTCAGTGGCACTGACCTCTTCATGTTTTCACTCAGTCACCCTCATGAATTAAAAGCCCCTGTGTACATTTTAACACAAGCACAGAAATACAAAGAGAGAAATAGAGTAAGAAGAGTTTAATCGACAGAAAGGATATGGTGAGAAGTTCTAACATATATCTACTTGGAATTCAAAGAAGGGGGAGAATGAATAAGGGAAATCAGATATGAAGAAACAATAGTTGAGAATTTTCCAAAACTGGTTAAAGAACCCCAGTTCTCATGTTCAAGAAGCACAAGAGTTCTGGAAAAGACATGCCTAGATGCACAGGGAACTGCCAAGTATCAGTGATGAAATGAACATTTTTAAAGCAGACAGAAAGGAAAGAGAGCTAATTTACAATGGAAGAACAACTAATCCAACCTGACTTTTCAACAATAACCACAGAAGGTGGGGTGGGGCAGGGGGAGTAGGTCATCAAAACCCTGAGAGAATCTAATTGTCTCCTCAGAACTGTACACTCAGAAAAAACATCTTTCAAGAATGGGACAAAGTATTTTCAGAAAAACAAAATCTGAGGGAGTTTGCTAACCATGGGTCCTCACTCAAGAAAATTTCAATGACAGAAGAAAATGATCCCAACATGACAACAGCAGAAGAAGACAGAGAACAAGAGAAGAGTGTCTTTGAGGTTCTGAGGGACATGACTGTAACATAGAACTCTGTACCCAGCTAAGCAATTACTCAAGAATAAGGACTAAATAAGACAATTTTAGGTTAAAAAAAGCCCAAAACCATTTCACTTGTAACAGACCTCCATTGAGAGACCTATTTAAGAATAGATTCCTGAAAAAGAAAACTGAAACATAAAGGAATGACTAATATTCAAGAAGATATGATGAGATGATCAAATTTATGGTTAAATCTAATTTATCACTATTTAGTATGGATTTAAAAACAGGTTGGGATCTAAAATACTGGGGAAGAAAAATAATGTGAGAGGGACTTCCCTGGTGGCACAGTGGTTAAGAACCTGCCTGCCAATGCAGGGGACATGGGTTTGATCCCTGGTCCGGGAAGATCCCACATGCCACGGAGCAACTAAGCCCGTGCGCCACAACTACTGAACCTGCACTCTAGAGCCCATGAGCCGCAACTACTGAGCCCTCGTGCCACAACTACTAAAGCCTGCATGTTCTAGAGCCTGTGCTCCGCAACAAGAGAAGCCACCACAATGAGAAGCCCATGCACCGCAAGGAAGAGTAGCCCCTGCTTGCTGCAACTAGAGAAAGCCCACGTGCAGCAATGAAGACCCAACACAGCCAAAAATAAATGAATAAATAAATAAATTTTTTAAAAATTGAAAAAAAAATAATGCGAGACAGATGTGGCTCATTAGAGTGAGCATGTTACAGGCTCCTCGATGCAGCTGTATCTCCCTGAACAGTATAGCTATTGACTAACTTTAGACTATCTCAAGCACACATGTTAAATTTTAAGGGTAGCTACCAGAGAATAAAAATAAGGTAAATATATAACCTCTAAATAGCAGAAAGAAGGTAGGAGTTAGGATAAAATGACAGACGCTGGGAAAGAGAGGGGGCCTGAGGAAAGCACAGAAAATCAGGATTAGATGGCAGAGATGAAACCAAATATATGAGGAATTGTAATAATAAAAACGGGCTTAATTTGCTAGTTAAAAGACAAAAGGTGGGCTTCCCTGGTGACGCAGTGGTTGAGAGTCCGCCTGCCGACGCAGGGGACATGGGTTCGTGCCCCGGTCCGGGAAGATCCCACATGCCGCGAAGCGGCTGGGCCCGTGAGCCGTGGCCGCTGAGCCTGCACGTCCGGAGCCTGTGCTCTGCAACGGGAGAGGCCACAACAGTGAGAGGCCCACGTACCGCCAAAAAAAAAAAAAAAAAAAGACAAAAGGTATCAGATATGATTTTTACAAAACAGCACTTTTGCAATACCTAGGAGAATTGAAGATGCACATATCCTTTTGACCCAGCCCTCCCATACATGCGAATAGGGGCTTGTACAGGAATGTTAATTGCCACATTGTTTGCAATGGCAAATATATTGGAGACGACCTAAATGCCCATCAGCAGAGGCATTGATTAATGCTGTGTGGGTTTGTTCACACAATGGAATGCTCTCCTGCAATTAGAGGGAATGAGCTCGCTTCAGCGCCATCAGTCAGCATGGACTGTTTCAACATTGTTAACACCGAGAAAACCAAGTTGCGAAAGTATACGGAGCATATCACATCATTTTTATATATTTACAAACATGCCAAACAATACTAGCTATTGTTTAAAAATACACTCACAGCAAACAGAAGCCTAAAACCCTACACCAGACAACAAAGTCAGATTGTCCTTCCTCTGGGGAGTGAGGAAGAAAGATGGGGTTAGGAGGGAGTACACGGGCCTTCAACTATATCTACAATATTTTCTATAAATAATATTGCAGGAATTATAACACGTAGTAAAAATTTAGAGGAAAAGTAGTAAAACACTTGAGAGTTAACAAAGTTTGGTAAAAGAGGCCACCAGGATACTGTGTTTGATTATTACTTACTATTATTTAGTATTATTTACTATGTTTTTCTGCATGATTTAAAATTTTTATACTGAAATAAGTAAATGAATAATATCAGGAGAACTTAAGCTTAAAAAAGGTTTAGCATTATTACTCAAGTCCAAGGAAGAGAAAACTTTTATGGAGTACCTAGAATGTTCCGTGAACTGGCGAGATACCATGACAGCGGTAAACCCGGCACTGTTCTTACCATCAGGAACCTACTATACTGGGAAAGACATAAAATAATAGGATAGATGTAGTTGAACAGGTAAGCACAGGACACTACAACAAAAAAGCAAGGACAAATATCTGACATGGTAAGTGTTCGATAAATAATTGACGAATGAATGAAATATATGGGAGAAGTCGGGTATAGATGGAAGCTTGCATATTCCAGATCCTGAGCAATGATAAAAAAAGCCTCCAACAATACTGGGAAGTCTCAGAGTGAAGAAAACTGCCAAGCGAGGCTAGAGGATCATGATCAGTTTCTGACCTGGTAACACAGCAGGCCGACAGAGTGCCCTTCGTGGCTGAGACACAGGGTGAGAGCAGAGTCATCAGGGATAAGGACCTGCTATTAAAGACCCATCACAGGGACCTAAGTCATAAGCGAGTCACACGCACACACACAAATGGATTGCGGGGAGAAAATAGGGCAGAGAAAAGATGCAACGCTGCTCATAAATTATAAAGCAGCTCTCCCCAAGTACGGGCTTAGCATTTTAACTCATCCAAACCAATCACATTCAATCACTTATCTGCAAGTGACTTGCCATGTCGGCTCATATCTGCCTGGGATGTGGGGTACCAGCTGCCACATCCTGGTCCCCCCCTCACCACGTCACCCCCAAAGCCCTGCCTCGAGGGTCCCCAGCTTGTTGGGGTTGATACATGTGGATTACGTGAGGTCCAGACCTGGGCCGTTCAACACCAGGGTGAAGACAGAGAGTCGTGTCATTTAAAAATCCAGCAACACTCTAAATACATTTTAAATATACATGTAATTAGGAAGTAGATGTTGCAGGTAATTGTTTTGATGACTACCGATTACCTCACATCCTTACCACATCCTTACCACGGACTTAAAAATGTGGATTTCATAAGGCAGTGATTTCTCCTGTCATTTACTTCTGCTGACACATACGCACCCTGGTCAATTTCAAGTCTTCAAAGTGCCCTGAAGATGCACGGGGCTCCACTGCCTGGCTGTGATGCCACCGTGTCACCCTGAGCTCACCTGGCTCCCACTCCTGCTGAAGCTGGTGTCTCAGCAATTTCTCTTCCTCCCTGAAAACTCCAAGGACAGGTCAGCACTGCTGTTCTTTAATATTCTATTAACTTTTCCTTCTGTGTCTGGTAAAGGGTGTGCCTTGTGAGTTGTCATTACCCCAATTACAACAACGTCGTGAATCAGGAAAACTCCTTTAACATAAGCACACAACCTTCACAGGGTATACACGTACCTGCGTGCATAAAACTTTCCTTCCATGGTCATCATTTTCACAGTGTCCATGCACTACACCTGAGCTCACCATCCATGTAACAATGAGAGATCAACGATGACATATTATTGAATTGATCTTTTCCTACATTTTAATCTATTCTTTTTACGTGAATATTATTCACAAATTTCTATTTCTTCTGGACATCTTTATTTAATAAAACAGGTTTGAAATCGCTTTAGATAAAACTAGATATTTAAAACATAGCACTCCACACTGTAAAAAATTTTATTAATTTTAGGTTCAACTTAAATGTCCCACAACAGTGAGAACCCTTATTAGAAGTTGAAACCATTCCCATATTCATTCACGTTATTCTGGCGTGCTACAGTAAACATTTTTCTAAACAAGGAATTCAATGTCTTTTCAGTGACCTAGAGTTGATTAAGAGGCTGGTTAGCTAAAACTCTGTGTCTCCAAGAGATCTACTGTAACCAGAGACTGATGGTATTTCAGAACTGAAGTCCACGGTACAGGTATCTGGTCAAACATCTTAATTTAACAGACTAAGACCCTGAGGCTCGGAGGAGTCCCACTGAGGCTCGAGCTTTGTCAAGAGCCCACAGCTGGTTGGTGGCAGAGGAAGGAGAAGGGACCCCAGGCATGGGGTTGTGTTCTGCCACTGACGTTCCCCTAACCTTGTTATTAAGGTGGGAGTGGATCTGTTGTCATTTAACGCAGAAGAAGGAATTCTGTAAATCTGGCCTTAAAATGTAAATCAACTAATGACTGGAATTCTTCAGCTGATTATTTCTCATCTTCGTTTATTCATGCCAAAATGAATCCTATATTAGCGAGAAAAATAAAAGCCACTCTCTACCAATCTCTTCTGGCATGGAAAACATTTTTCTTTAGAAAAGAACCTAAAAGAGATACAAAGAATAGTTGAAAGAAATACTATCTTAAAGATAACTCCCTTGAAAGAAACTTAATTTAGCAGGAGATAATTAAGATCAATTGGATAATGATACAGCAAAAACTTCAGCAGCAAAAAAAAAAAAGAAAAGAAAGAAAAGAAACAATGTAGCATTTGTCTAGTACACACACACACAGTCACACACGCATTCACGCACACTCTCACACCCATACACACACACACACACACACACACACACACACACCTTTAATAATAACTTTCAAAGAAAGAAAATGACCAGAAGTTGAAAGAAACACAAAGAGTGATGGAAATACAGAATTGTTCATAAAAGCAAGTTGTGCCTGTATGTTTTGCTGGCTGTACGACTGTGATAAAATGAAAAATTGATTTGAAAGCCTTTCCCAAGAGTGCTTTTTGGTCGAATATCTAGCAAAGCCTCACCCTTTGGATGCACAGTTGAGAAAGCCCATGACTGTTAGGGAGAAGTCACTGTCTGTAAACATCACGTGACATAACGCAGAATAAGCAGAGAGAATTATTTCAGGTTAGTTGGAAGAAAGACACCTTTGCTTAAGCAATGAAACATCTTTAAATCTCACTTCAAAGGCTATATTCTCTTAATGCTGATACTTAAAAATGATCATTAATTCTCCAAGTATGTATATACTTTTTAAATAAAAATTATTACAAAAAATCAAAAATATATTTTAAATACACAACTTTGTGAGCACAGAGGAAGTCTGAAGATTTTGTAGACAGCTGAATGGATATAGTTTCCTCAAAACGACCTCACAAATTCCTGAGTTAATCAAGATCCAGAAATAAGACAATTTACGGACCCTCTTTTGTAGCCTGCCCCTCTTTTTAAAAAGGTAAAGTCATGTTAAGACGTTTCTAAAAATATTGCTCCGGTCTTGTCAGAACTGAAAGCAAAATGTACAGAATTCTGGCAAAAAATATTTCCCCATGCTCTAAGCTCACCTCCCATAACAAACCAGTATGAAATATCAGACTATCTACTTTGGGGATGATAACAAACACCAACGACTTTACGTGTGGCAGACAACACAATACACAGCATGGAGTGAGGCATGGAGAGACCATCGTGTTGGGGTTCTCCAGAAAGTCAAACACAGAATTACCATAAGATGCCTCCATTTCACTCCTGGGTGTACACCCGAAAGAATGAAAGCAAGGACTGGAACAGATATTTGTACACAAATGTTCATAGCAGCATTATTCACAATAGCCAAAAGGTGGAAATAACCCAAATGCCCATCAACAGACGAATGGATAAATAAAATGTGATATATACACGGAATATTTTTCAGCCCCCCAAAAAAAGGAATGAAATTCTGACACAGGCTACAACAGGAATGAACCTTGAACACGATGCTCAGTGAAATCAGCCAGACACAAAAGGATGAGTATTGCATGATTCCCCTTATATGAGGTCCCTAGAACAGGCAAATTCATAGAGACCGGGTGTAGAAGGGTGGTTGCCAAGGGCTGGGGGAGAGAGAGAGAGAGAGAGAAAGGGAAGAAAGATGCAGAAGAGGAGCAGAATCGCCGCAGGACGTGATGACAACATGAAGATCCTCCGGAACCTCCCCGAATATCTCCCTTCGCTCTCTCCTCAAGTCCCTGGGTCCTGGATCCTGCCAGGGTCACTGCCACGGCCCCCAGACGAGCCTCTCTGAGCACCTTGGTCCACAGTGGATACTTCCAAGAAGTGTTTCCAAACTCGATGTTCCCAGTCAACGCTGAAACCCTCCTCACACCGAGTTCGCTTCCCAGTTGAGGCTAAAGGCCATTACGCAGCACTTTTCTTGACCTTCAGACGGGCTACTCCAAGCTGACTCTCAGCAGCCGTATGACTGAGCCAGGCGTTAACATGCCCACACTCCACTGTCATTTAAATCAGAGAATACACGCATTTCACAACTTATTCCAACAGTCATTGCCAGGATAAAGAAATGTTCTCGAATTTGCATGCCACACTCAGACATCTTTGTTCCGCAACATAGATGTAGCAACTTACTAGAAATCCACACCGTAAGATGGTAAAATCGCTGTTAAAATTTTTAAAAATCAGTACTAGGGGAAATTCCACTAGAACAGAGTAGCAGGTGGGAAAATGAGCCACTTACACGCAGGCTGTAAACCCCTGCAGGGACAGCGAACGGGCTACGAGTGTACCGAACACGACTGTAAAACAGCTTCTCAGCAGAGAAAACCAACCAGTTCCTGGCAGAGAGCAAAGCTTCACCCAGCGCGTACTTTGAAGTCGCTCCCTCGCTGGGGGCTGCACACAGGGATGCTGAGAAACAGTAAACCGTGTCTTTTATGTGTTGCAACAGCACTGCAATGGTTGTCTCTCGGAGAATCTCCACATCGAAGTCACGTGCATTACACCAAAGCCTAATTCATGAATTTCATCGTGAGAAGGGCACGGCACTGTGGTCCCCAAAAGCCGCTACCTGAACATCCTTACGGTAGCCTAATTAATGAATTTCATTGTGAGAAGGGCACGGCACTGTGGTCCCCAAAAGCCGCTACCTGAACATCCTTACGGTAGCTTAATTCATGAATTTCATTGTGAGAAGGGCACGGCACTGTGGTCCCCAAAAGCCGCTACCTGAGCATCCTTACGGTAGCTCATATACACCCTACCTTTTGCCAGCTCGTTTAGAAAATATTTTTCTAAATAAGCCATCGTGATAGCAAAAGAAAACCCCACTCTCGATGCTTTCCACAGTAATTCTTCTCTCCCTGTGAGGCAGCCCTCACCCCTGGATGAACAACCAACCAGAGTCAAAAATGCAGACAGGCTGACTCAGTAGCAGAGATAAATCTCAAACCAGATGCAAGATTTTTATGCACGTTTCACTAGATTTTACAACAGGCTGTGGTGCTACAAGTCAGTGTTTCCACTGGAAAGAGCGCCTCTCGTCCAGGGCTCGGTGTGATATTTTTTCCAGTAGGAACTAGAACCAGATATGTCTCTTTTCCAAGAATCTTTTTCTTCTGCAAGAAGAATGAAAATGTCAGGTACGTAAGACGTGGTCAGGCTCAGCCCTTGAGGCCTCTCTAACCCTGCCCTTTCTTCACACTTGATCACACCTGCTCCAGGGAGCCAGTCTGGGAACTCAAACCCCAACCAAAGTCATCTCACTCTTTTGAGATTTCTGAAGAGTTATATGCCTTGGCCACATCTTTGTAATTATGGCCCAACAGTTCTAGAATAAACCAAAAGAAGTTGAGTTTTGCAGAGACCCTCTCAATACAATGCAAAGCTGCTGACTGAGCAAAAACGTAGGAAGTGCTTCATGCAGGTAAGCAGGACTCTGTGGACTCCAACCTCGTGATCTGGTCCTACCCGGAAGCTGTGGACAGAGGTACGGACGGTGCGACACACAGCGCCGGGGGTTTATCAGACCCTGGGTATTAGGATCTTACACCTGGGGTGTAGTCTTATCAGAACGGAGGGAAAGTCAGTTTCACCATCTTCAGGAACAGAGTGGAGAGGTCACATCCGAGTTTTTCACGAGCAGCATTCCATGAAGTTCAGCCACTGAGGCATGTCTCGATTTCAGCACACCCATACACCAGTGCCCCGCATGAGTATTTAAGAGTTTTCTCTAAGAGGACTGATTTTTAGTCGAATTCAATGTACTTCAAAAGGAAATACCCTACCATTAGGAAAAAAGGAAACAGGATCACCTGTCGTAAACGGAGGCTAATTACAGAACTAAACACAATGGACGCAAAGCTAAACAATAAGTCATTTGAAAATTAAAATTAAAATAGAAGAGTGCTCACAACAGCACATCTGATCGAGTTGCAAAAATACGTATCAGAAAAGAAGCCGTCCTTCTCTCATTCTCTCCAGAGGAGACAAAAAGCACAATGTCTTCTAAAAGGCAAACGTCCAAGTGTCCAGCTGCCTTGTGGGGTGTCACCATCGCTATGGAAGTGACTAAGGAGGATCTGGGTGGGGGGTGCCGCTGTCCCTTCCATCGTCCTAAACTACATCCCTACAGAGGACGTCCCACCAGGCCACGAGACCCAGCAGCAATACCGTGCTTGGCGGGCACTTGCTGGCGGGGAAGCCAGCTGCCTCGCAGGCCGGAGGCCGGCCCGGTCCCCGTTTGCGTCTGGCAATAGAGCTCTCCTGGCATGCAGATGGGGCAGCAGGGGACTCGAGGCAGGCGGCAGGGATTCCCGGGCTGATGGACGCCTCCCTGGCCTCCTGGGTCTGGATGCTGTGTCTTTTGGTTAAGTTTGAACCAAGGAGGCTAATGAAATGAACCAGGAAATCTAAGCCTCACATTTTTTTTATTGGAGTATAACTGTTTTACAGTGTTGTGTTAGTTTCTGCTGTATAACAACATGAATCAGCTACATGTATACATGTATCCCCTCCCTCTTGAGCCTCCCTCCCGCCCTCCCTATTCCACCCCACATTAAAAGCTACATTTCCCTGATTTACTCTTTTATTAAAAGAAATCACCATCCTCTCACTTTAGTCTTGTGCTTTCTCTATGCTCAGAGGAATAATATTCTTCTCCTCCTGGAAACCCAGTGGATACCCGACACAAACTCGTGGCACATAGGAAGTCCACACAGATGGGAACTCTGGCAAGAAACTCCACATCTCCACAGGCTGACCTCCTGGACCTCTGTGCTTGTTAAGATCTTCTTCTGTGAAATCCTCCCATTAGGTCGGGGTTGCCTTTTCACAAGGCTCAGCCACCCTCTCCCACTGCCCATGACACACAGTCTTCACATAACGCAACCCACATGGCAACCAATCAAATAAGAAAACGCTAGTCACCTGACTCTCGTGGGCAAAAATTCCCAGAGCAACCCAACCAGGAGAGATGGGTACCACATGGTCTCAGGGATGCCCTTCCTGGAGGGAGGAATATCCCGCTTCAGCAAAGACCAGGCTAAGGGTAGAAGAATTGTATGAGGCATCTTTGAACTTATTCTCAATCAAGCCAAGGAGGGCCTCGGGGTTTTCAGGACGTGCATGAAGGGCTGCGTGTCAGCTGCAGGGTCTCTGGCCTGCTCTTCGGTCAACTTTCCTGTTTGGAGCAACAGGGGACAAGACCCTGGGGAGAGGCCATAGGGGCTGATTCGTGTAGATCAGCCATAAACATTTGTAATTCGGGTATTTATTTCATGATACGTGTTTTCATTTCAAGTAAGATTCTATGAAATTTGCTCAGAAGTACAAGTTCGTAGGAATGTAACACAACATCCTCAAAGTGCTCTGGGCCATGCAGTGGGTTGTCCTTACCCCCCACGCATCCTGGGTGACCCTCACGTCCACGCTGCGATCGTGGCATCAGCCCGTCAGCTCCCTTTCTGTCTTAAGCTCTTCATTTACGACTGCAAACGTGTCTTCCTCACCTTCTTTCTTTGAAGGATCTTAAGAAGGACAGCGTGATGCACGTACCACCTGTGCTCTCAACTCCTTAAAGAGAGATGCAGGAGACCAGCCGCATGGTATCATCGGTGTTGATTGTGGAGAGAAACAATCAAACGTGACGTGAGGTAAGTACATTCACTCACTTCTAACACCCGGCTCCCACAGAAGGCAGGGACGCGTCTCCCCTGTGATCCACGTGTGATCCACGTGTGGTTCACGTGTTCCACCAGTACCTGGGCAGCACATGTGCCACAGAGGAGACAGATGAAAAACGGACAGGCCTATTTCTTTACAAACTAAGGAAACTGTTGTTTTGTAGAGAACGTCCAAGACTTCACAGCTACAAGAAAGGGCGACGACGACAAACATGGTCAGGAAGCGGTGGTGCGTTTGTCCCAATCAATCATCCGGCCACCTGGGGACCAAGCCAACGTCCATAATTGACCCAGCTTTGTTGAAAAAGTTCTCCCCCATGTGTGGAGTTCTGCCTTATGGAGGATACTGCAGTCAATATCGAATTCACCTTGTAAGAAAATTCTTGAAGGAAATATTACCTCTTATAATAACTTACGGTTTTCCTAATATAAATATATCAAAGTATCCAAAATTATCAACAATTACTTGAAGCTTTACCTTCCCTAAAACATGTATTAAACTATATCCTTGACATGAATTCAAGGATATTTCTCACCAAGGGAAAAAACTGGAGTATGATGAATTCAGGAAATAATGTAATATCACATGACATGTCATAACAATACAAATGCTTAGAGATGACAGTTGCATCTGTTAGGTACCGAGGGCTGTCATGCCCACATATGTGATGGATTGCAATTGGAGAGGGGCTAGGACACAGTATATTAAACAGCTTCGATAACATTACACAGCCTCAGAGGAGCTCGGCTCATACCGGGAAGCATGTGTAAGATTTCTGAATTCAATTCAATCTCCTGACTAAGTACTACATTTGTACAAAAATGAGTAAGGCACTAGGACAGAAAGGCGTCCTATCCCTGAGCTGCAGACGCACAGACCTAAAGGGAAAGCACGGGTGAAACGGACAATCTTGACACAACGTGATTTGTCTCCTAAAAAGTGCGCAAACTCTGAGTGCGATGAAGAAGCTGAGTCCGGCTTTATCTGGAAATATGGAGAAGGCAGGGTAGGAGAAAGGGCATCTGAGCTACGGTTCCGTGAGTGAAGGTTCACCAGGAAGTTAAGGCAGAATGAGGACGAGAATCTTCCAGGAAGCCGCAACACCGGCACAAAAGCAAAACCGTGGCCCTGGCACCCCCTCCAGCGCAGCCACCAGCTGGCGTCCTAAAATGAGTCCTTTGAGCTTGTGGGAAACTGGAATTCTTTCATATTTTATCAATTCTAAAATGTGTATATTAGCATCTTTACATTTAGGATGTACCTTATGACCATGGAGTGTCAGAATTTAATGGGCAGGAATTTTCTTAATCACACCCCAATGCCCTTATGTCACAGCGTTGATGGCCCTTAATGTCAGTAAAAGACAGTATTAAATTAGAACACCTGTCCCTTGAGGTAAAACTCTTTCTTCCAATCCAGTCCTTATCCAACAGGGACTAAAATGTATTTACATACATTTATACATTGATTTTACTTATATAAAATACATAAACATATATCAATATCTAGATATAGATATGTCTTATCTTATAATTTATGGATTTCTACTTCTCCAGAACCATTTCAATAATATTTTCTGATAATAAACTGATTCATGTTTATTATACAATTTTTTTAAAAAAACACAGAAAATAGGGCTTCCCTGGTGGCACAGTGGTTGAGAGTCTGCCTGCCGATGCAGGGGACACGGGTTCGTGCCCCGGTCCGGGAGGATCCCACATGTCGCGGGGTGGCTGGGCCTGTGAGCCATGGCCACTGAGCCTGCGCGTCTGGAGCCTGTGCTCCGCAACGGGAGAGCCCACAACAGTGAGAGGCCCGCGTACCGCAAAAAAAAAAAAAAAAACCACAGAAAATAAAAATTACCATAATCCCACCATCCAATACACTATTCTTAATATTTTGGTCAATTTTCTTCCAGTCTTTTTGGCATATATATGATTTGGATGGAAAGAGAGTCATAGAGAAGAAAGTCATAGAGAAATGGAGAGGAAGGCCAGTGCGTGAGCGCAGGAATTAGAACTACAGGCCCAACGCCAGGAGTCAGGGCAGTGGAACGAGGAGAAAGCTGTCTGGGGAATCTGCTTCACACTCACAGCAATTGTTCCAGAGATGCGGGCATCAAGTTGAACAATGGAGAAGGGGTTCACAGGCCCTCAGGTCAAAGCAGGTAAAGTAACTACACATCTCGGTCAAGTGCGTGGTGGCGAAGGCGGCTGGAAACGCAGACCGTCTTCGTTTGAGGGGCCACCTCTGGCGGAGAAGAGCAGGGACGTCCCTGCTCCAGCACCGAAGGACCCTTTGTGTCTGCCGACGCTGGTCTCCCCTCGCTCGTCTGGGCCTCAGTCTCCGGCGTGCGAACAGGCCTTTCCAAAGGCAGGGTTCGCCACGTCGGATTCTTAGCCCGCCAAGCTCTTGCCGCTGGCCGAGTGGCAGCTGTTCCAATTTGCACTCCGGCTGGGCCCCCCCGTGTCCTGTGGGTGCTGAGGAGAAACGTGCTTGTGTGCTGACCACCTAACCTACAATGACAAACAGGCGGCAGTGACCTCAATGTCCCACGGCTGTGCATTTTCACATTTGTGCGGTCATTCAACACAGCAAGCCATGCACTTAAAAGGCAGACCTTTTTAAACTAGTTTTGAAACATCCCACAGTTTTTGACATTGTAAGAGAATGTGTCAGTTCAGATACTGGCTGGTGTAAAGGTATCTGTTTTTTGAATCCCAAGGAATGTTCTTTTCACTTACTTTTCAGTTCACGAGTTAGCGCATACTAAAAGGAGCTGGGTTCTATTTTTAGTTTTGCTGATCCTGCAATCCCACTCCTGGGCATACATCTATCTGGAGAAAACCATAATTCAAAAAGATACGTGCACTCCAATGTTCACTGCAGTACTATGCACAGTAGCCAAGACGTGGAAGCAACTAAGTGGCCATCGACAGATGAACAGATAAAGAAGATGTGGCACGTATATACGATGGACTATTGCTCAGCCATAAAAGAGAATGAAATAATGCCATCTGCAGCTACATGGAGGGACCTAGAGATGATCATACTAAGTGAAGCAAGTCAGACAGAGAAAGACAAACAACATATGCTATCACTCATATGTGAAATCTAATTTAAAAATTATACAAATGAACTTATTTATAAAGCAGAAACAGACTCACAGGTTTCAAAAACAAACTTACAGTTACCAAAGGGGAAACGTGGTGGGGAGGGATAAATTAGGAGTTTGGGATTAACAAACACACACTACTACATATAAACTAGATAACCAACAACGACCCGCTGTAGAGCACAGGGAGTTCTACTCAGTACTCTGTAATAACCTATATGGGAAAAGAATCTGAAAAAGGATATATAGATATATAACTGATTCACTTTGCTGTACACCTGAAAGTAAACTACATTGTACATCAACTACACTTCAATAAAATAAAAAATAATAAGAGTAAAAGGAGCTGGGTGAGTTTAGTGTGAATTCTGCTAGGATTCTGAGGGCTGAAAAATAACTTAATCAGTTAAGTGCAGGAGATGGGTCTGAACATCCAGTCTAGCTGACCTGCGTGTGACAAGGGGCAACCTGAAGCGGGTCTTGTCTTCCCTGGCACATCAGTAACATCCCACAACTACACAGCCACAGACGAGCAGAGACGCACACAGGAAGCGAGGCCTAGGGGACCCCACCCTTCCCCACTTGCCCCGGTGAGGACAGAAGGTGCTAAGGGTGGGCAGGGAGACTCGGGGATGGAATGGTGAGGGCTACAGAAACCCCGTCTGTTTCTGGCCTCAACTATGGCTCCTAATTAGCTTTGGAAATAGTTTACAGAGATGGACAGCACTGCCTGTTACGGGCAGCTGGGCTCAGGGAACGATTAATTAGCACAAATAACGTCTTTGCTTCGGTCCATGCACCGTGAGGACACCTGGACGACTTTCCTTTATAAGAGAAGGTGATAGGAATAAGAAAAAAAGTGAATTCAAATACATCCCTTCAAATAATACTATTGTCTGTCCTGTGGCCCTGGCTGTGTGCAAGGAAGCGGGGATGCAGAAATAAGGAAGGAATGTCCTGGGTCCTTGACAGGCAGCTCAGTATAGGGGAGCTATCAGCCCGTGATTATTTCAATTTCTGGGCGTTTTTTTCAATTTTTCTAGGAATGTGCAAATCCATGGCATAAAACATTAATGAGGTAACTTGAAGAGTGGATGATTTTTAACTTGACTGTTTTTCAGGACTCTCTCTGTGGTTCTAGCTAATTAAATGACTCTCAGTACGAGGAACTCTAATAAATTAATAACATCCTGTCATTTCCTCCTAGTCACTCTGGCATTAACAGCAGATTATCACAGGTTTTCACCTGATTTAATGAGCTTTTGTGAGAAAATAAAACTCAGAATGAAGAGAGAACAATGATCATAAATGCTTTCCCCACAAAAAACAAAAACTATGAAGCGGGCTTCCCAGGTGGCGCAGTGGTTGAGAGTCCGCCTGCCGATGCAGGGGACACGGGTTCGTGCCCCGGTCCGGGAAGATCCCACATGCCGCGGAGCGGCTGGGCCGGTGAGCCATGGCCACTGAGCCTGCGCGTCCGGAGCCTGTGCTCCGCAACGGGAGAGGCCGCAACAGTGAGAGGCCTGCATACCGCAAAAACAAAAACAAACAAAAACTATGAAGCATCACCAATTTCTGTGCAAATTGTACTTGCACAGAAGTGCTTGATTCATTATTTCCAAGTGAAACCCCCCCCCATACTCTCGACTTTTTTAAAGGCAGAAGTTTTTTCCAGAATTTGTCTGTTTATATTGTCACCAACTGAAAGCTTTCCCGTGCCCATTGCTCATGTCAGCCTGCAGTTACCAACACCAAAGGGCATTTCTCGTCCTTGTCCCCAAACTGCAGGACACATAGGCATTTCAGCATTTGGCACAGAAAAGGGGGGATTTCACTCACTCAATCAAGCACTTTTGGGCACCTCTGGAGGGGGTTCTGCATGCCTCCAACTCAACCATGATTGTGAAGACTCATAATCACCCCAGGTCATATAACACAGCATCACAAGTTACTTTCCAAATAGCAAAAGCCAAAAATGAAACCTATATCAGAGCACAGCATCTTTCAAAGAGTTAAATGCTGTTAAAAAATTTAAATATCATTAGCAAAAAATTTTCAATCCTAGTGATTCTAACATTGTATTAACATATATCACAAACTACTGTGATCAGAGAGACATGATATGCCCTTTTTTAATCCTGAACATCCATCCAGTACAAAAGGCTTGGAATTCTTAATCAAGCCCTTCCAGAAATGGACAAAATTGAACATAACCTAGAGGTTATTCCACCCCCTGCCCTGCACTTTAAACAAAGATTAAAAGATGCTGTAAAAATGTTTCTGACATTTCCCATCTTTAAATATAAACACATTGATGTATTTTAATACTATAAAACAGATAAAAGAGAGAGTAATATTTTTAAAGGGTGGAATACTTTATGCTAAAGTAAACAAAACAAAGAGCTGTCCAGGAAGTCAGAAGTTATTACCCATGAGAAGCAGCATGTTTTTTTCATTACAGAAATGAGCAGGTTCAAGTGCACTAGACACATGATGGCCAAGGCTGGGTCCTGGGGTGGCCACACCCATCTTCCCATAGCATTCGGCCCTACGGCGGGGAGAGCTGACCGCCCAAAGCCCCGGAAGGACGTTCCCCACAGATCTCAGATGAGGAGAAAGAACATCCTTCTTCCAGCCCTGCTTCCTGAGCTACCACCGAGCACATGTGCACACACGCACGCGCACACACGCACACAGGCATCTTCTCTGGCTCATCGGCACGTGTACGGACAAATGACAGGTGCTCCCCCACCTGGTGCCTCCATGCTCACCTGGACAGCGGGGGCTCCCCCACCTGGTGCCTCCATGCTCACCTGGACAGCGGGGGTGGGTAACACTGCCTGCCCCGTGGCTCTGTGACTGGAGACGGAGCTCAAAGTTGGAGCATCGTCTGGCACAGAATGGAGAACAAAGGCTCTTCCACCCGGTGAGCCATCATCACCCAGCATCCACGCAGCACACGAGGCATGTCACTGCTGGTGGCTGCAAAGCTCATGAAACAGCTCACCCCTCGCTCAGAAACGAAGGCCACATCCAGAGAGAAAAGGGTGTCGCAGGGGCAGGAATCAGGCTTCATGGAGGCGGTTTCTCAACGTCTCGGGCTTCACCCAAGGTGAGAGCGCTACTCATTCAGGTAAAACGTCTGTGTCACCATCCTGACCAAATGCAATTCTCTCCTACACAGCCAGTACACGACACCTCCCCACCTGCCCGCCACAGGACACAGCATTCTGGGGAAGAAATGTACATGTGGAACTCTACCTGGCCTTCCGAGATGTAAATCCGTCACATTATACTCATTTCTCCATTTCTATAGAGACCAAGATCTGTGTTGACAACACCTGTCTAAGACTTAACGTTTATTTTACGACCTGTATGTTAGCAAATAACCTGCCTGAGAAGTCTCCAAATGATTACATAGGACAGAGGGCACACACACACACACACACACACACACACACACACTTGCTGATGGTACACACACCACCAGCATGTAGAGGTTTGCAGTTGACCAAAAGCATCCTCTCTCATTCTTCAGACAGTCCACAAACTCCTCCCACCAATAACTCAAGGTCAGGAAGTCCCATCACGAGCTTTCACTCTTACGCTGTTCGCGCTAAATACTGTACTGAGTTCTGAGCATAAGAAGCTGAACTACACAGACGACTGACTGGCTGCCTGGGTTTGGGTGGCTGGTCCCCATGCCCATCCCCCAGGAGAGCTCGCTTGGAAAGTTCAAGGTTGTAATTAGGTGCTGACTAAAATGCAGGCCAGAATCATTTATCTCAGAGATGTTTGCCCACAACTATTCAAAATGGACTCGTTTTGGGAAGCTGAGGACTTCTCAAGCATGATATCGCTGAAAAAACTGTAGTCGAAACTTTACTTGATTAAACTTATTTTCAGAGAGTTATAAAGTGGGCTTACCCAACTGCAGCTAAAACGGATTGACCACACACATCATTTGACAAAACTCATAAGGCACACCTGAACGTATACAAAAATGCAGGGGTGTGAGCTAAGTGGGGACACTGGGGTGAGAAGGGAGGGGCGCTGGGTAGACGCCCGCCCCCCATGTGAGCCAGGAGCACACTGGAATGGGAATGGTTGCGTCTGGGTGGCATGGGGCTTTGCACAGCAGCACTGGGGCCCCCCACAGATGACGGGGGGCAGGAGTCGGCCAGGGAGGCTGCAGGGGGGTCTCTGTCAGCCTGGCTGGTGCGCCACACACAGTGCTTCACCCGACCCTGGACTGGGGTCATGGGGAGACCCTGCCCCTGAGAAATGGTGACTACAAACCCTGCAGGGACATGTTGGGAGGCCTGAACTATACCCCCAGCAGCCTCTTCCACCGACGGAAGCCCTTAAGTTCCTTGAACTACCAAGTGCTGAGACGCCGGGGGTCCTGGGATGTGACCTTCACAGCGTCTGTCCACTGCTCTGTGTCTGAGAGACGTGGACTTTGCCAGCACCAGTGACAGGCCATGTCCCCTTCCCACCAGTCTCTGCTTATATAGCTACAGAATGTATTTCTCTTCTAGAGAGTAGAAATTTAGATTTGAAAACTTAGATTTAAATTTAGATTTAAAAATTATGAAACACCTTCGAGGCCTTTATTTTCAAAACGTATTTTCTTAGCAAAGAAAAGTTACATTTATCTAAAAGAAACTAAAGCTACTCCCTGTTCAAGAGTCATAGCCTACAATACACAATTTAGGAGTGTGGGCACAAGCTCTGAGGTGCAGGTCCTGAAAAGGACAAAGTGCAGGATTTCTAAGTTTTTAATTATACAAAATTTATTATCTCATATTATATATATAGTGTACATTTATATATATGTGATATGAGAAAATGGAATTTGTATATCTCTAGCACAATTTGTGATAGGTCTTTGGCGTCCATAAAATAAGATTTTGTTAACCAAGGTCCACCCTAGAGTAAAGAGGGGAAATGAGTCTGTTAGGATAAGGCTGGAGAAAAAGGAATCAAGGGTTCTGCTGAGTTCTAGCCTGTGCTGTGTTGGATGTTTGTGTGTCTGTGTGTGTCACAGTGTGTGCATATGAGACAGACAGACAGACACAGAGGGAGAGAGAGGATGTTCTTTGTTGCAGAGAATAAACTCTCCTGCCACGTTCCACAGGATTTTGATAGATGGTTAAGACTACCCCTTGTTTGCCCAAATGTCTAGACTATGACTATATAAACTTAATAGTAAAACTTTTCTGAATGCATGCAGGAGGTCTTTGGGGGGATTCAGAAAGCATTTTGCAATCATGCAGCATTTCAAAGATTTCACCACAGGGGCTTCCCAGGTGGCGCAGTGGTTGAGAATCTGCCTGCCAATGTGGGGGACACAGGTTCGAGCCCCGGTCTGGGAGGATCCCACATGCCGCGGAGCAACTGGGCCCGTGAGCCACAACTACTGAGCCTGCGCGTCTGGAGCCTGTGCTCCGCAACAAGAGAGGCCGCGATAGTGAGAGGCCCGCGCACTGCGATGAAGAGTGGCCCCACTTGTCACAACTAGAGAAAGCCCTCGCACAGAAACAAAGACCCAACACGGCCATGAATAAATAAATAAATAAAAACAAAACAAAAAAAGATTTCACCACAAACAACCATCGTATCAGCAAAGAGCAAAGGTTCAGGCGATTGGTGATTTAGGGTCAGTAGAATGGCAGTAAGAGGGTTTCCTACAGATTTTTAAATCTCACTCATCCTAAGAGCTCCCACTTCTCTCAAGGACACAGTCTGATCTCTGCACCACATCCACGATGCCATCTCATTTCATCCATGGAGAAGGACAGCCTAGGTATGTCCTGAACGTTCCACCATGTACGGCAGATGCCCTATCGCAGAACCAGGACTAAACCTCAAGTCTGCTGGTGCCTAGAGCTGCCTTTTAGCCAGAAAATTGTTATCTTCCAGATAAAGTGCTAGTAAAAACGGGGATGAATTTAGGTTCAAATCTAGTTGGAACAGAAATAAACAAACGGAGTTAAAGACATGACATGTGGGAACATCTAAAGGGCAAGGCAGTTTAACTTTTGGATTAAAAAGGTTTCACTTTTCAAATTTTCCAAATTTGTTAAAAAAAAATAAGCCTTCTGGGAAAAATCAGAACAAATGAGAGTCTCCAGGTTACGCATAGTATAGGGAGCCCAAAGACAGCTTTGGTGTGGAGTTTCCCTCAGACTTCATGGAAGTTTGCAGGTAGAAAGGGGGTCTTTGCAGGTAGAAAGGCGGTCTTTCACTGCTCACTCTGGATTTCCACAAAGGAACAGTTTAGTGACCAGGAAGCTGGTGGCAATCTGGGGTGGTGAGAGCAGGAAAGGAATCGTCCTGAATCTTCATTTGCTTGGCAAGGGCGCTGCTTTCACTTAGGATGGGTGTTTATTTGGGGTGGTTTGGGGTCTAAATAGATGGAGATTTGGGGGAGGGGCACTAAGGCATTCAGCCACCCACCGACCCCATGCCACCTCTGTTTGATAGGAGTCTCTGCCTTAATCATTTGACTGAAGAAAAGAAATCTACCCATCCGGTTAAGAATTGGGCAAAGGTGGCTTTTATGCTAAATGTCAGAGACTCTGGGAACAGAAAGCAGTAAAACCAACCGATAAGGAGACAGGGTCTCTCGTGAACTTACGGGCCTACGAAATGAAAACCTTGGCGACGGATAAATATGGAAGCCTCTCCACGGCCTGTGGCTCCATCGTGCTTGGGGTGGCCGGGTGGGGGAGGGGAGGGCTTCCTGTTTAACCCCTGACTGCCAGACCCAGTGCCTGAGAGGCCTCTGCACCAGACACACGAGCAAAGGCTCCTCCAACCCGTCTTGGGAGTGTCCTGCTGGAGCCCAAGTGCACACGGGAGGTGGCTAATCACAATCCATGAAAATCGTAGACAACCAGAGACCATGATCCTTGGGGAGACCACTTACTGCTCTAACTTGTCCAAGCTCATCTAGTCCACTTCACTGCAAATTGCTGGTGCTTTGGTCCCTTGTCTGCTATAGGCTAGGCTGACCCTTTTCAAAAGTTTTCTGGAAAAGAGATTTTTATTGAAATCCGCGTGCTGTGATGCGCGTGGCCTACTGCCGCCCAGCTCCACCCGAGCAGGCGGGGTCGTCCCCAGCAAGGGTACACTGTGGCCTGGCACAGAATTACATACAGGGACAAGAATGTGACCCTCTCTGCTCCACTGCTCCCTGAATATAATTATGCAAATTCTTTGTGTGCAGGCTTAGGAATGCGCTGTGTGCATTTTCAGGGCGCCTGGAGAAGCAGCCTTCCCCGAGACAGAAACACGGTCATTAAATCATTTCAAGGGCTTTGAATGCAACGTGGTGTCACTGTGTCCTCTTTGTAGTCCGCAGCTCCTGTCTTGATGAGAGTTCTAGACCTGTATCCTTCTCAAGATCTCTGCCTAGAGCGTCTTGTTTAAGAACAAAGGGGAGGTTGAACCTCTCATTAGGAACAAAGTTATAATTCCGTTTCCCTGTATTTCCTCCAGTGCGTTTGGCACTAGCGACGTCTCAGGAGCAGACTGTCATCTGCGGCATTCGATAAAACCATCATTTGGGCAAAACAAAACAAAACAAAAATTTGGCCTTAGGAAATCGTGAGTCATCCGTGTGATCCTTCCAGCTGTGCTTTGCGCTGGGGGTAATAAATCACGTGTAAATAATAATCACCAAAATTAAATGTGTGGATGTAGGAGAATTCTTTGTCATGGTTCCTCACTAATAACAGTAATTTGGGTAAGTGAACTGTATGGATATCAAAAGTTCCTCGTGTGCAGCTTTCAATTAGCAGGTCCAGGACTCCTTCTTCACAGGACACCAGGCTTCCCTTGATAGTGCCTCCCTGACCACATGGAAAGTTTCACTGCCTTTAGTTTCCCGATGCCTTTCTTCTCCTCTTTGATTTCCCGGTCTGGTTTCCCTTTGATGGTCCACACCACCCCAGGCTGCGCTGCTGCGAACAAGCCCTGGGCGAGGTCAAGCAGGTTGGAGTCCGTGGCCAGGCAGGTCGGCTGCAGCTGCCCGGAAGGGTGATGCTGGGCCTTCTTGGTTCCCGTGCAGGGGCCCAGCCGGCCGAGAAGGCCCACCACTCCCCTCTCCCGGCCCTCACAGAGGGACCTGAAGCCTTGGCGAGCGCAGGTCAGGGAACAGGGCAGCAGGAGAAGGGCGCAACCAAGGAAGCACCGAGCCGGATGACGCCAGGGAAAAGTGGACGAGATGGAGAATCCAGCATGTTTGACCCCTTCCGGAAACGCCATCCATGGACAAGGTTTGCCATGGGCGTCAGTATCACGAGTGGATGGGCCAGAATCACGTGAGAGAAAGGACCGTGGGGGGGGGGGGGGGGTCAGTGGCTCAGGAGAGGGGGAAGCCCCTCCTTGGGGACTGGGATTCTTTGAGAGCCTCCTGGGGCACGGGGCTGCAGCGGGGCCCCCTGCCTGCAGCGACCAGCTCATTCCTGGACCATCCCTCTTCTCCTTAAATAGCTGGTGGAGGCTGAGGCCAGGATTAGATTGCTGGCATATTTTGTGCTATTTGCTTCAAGTTCATGAGGTCCTGATGTCACCATAGCAGCTGTGGGCTTGGCCTTAAGGAACAAAGGGGCTGGAGGCCAGGCGGCCGGGCAGCGGGCAGCGGCCGGGCAGCGGCCGGGCAGCGGTGGAGGGCGGGCCCCCGACAGGCCAGGCCTTCAGGCACCCAGGCTCTGGGGCCCCAAAAGCCAAAGCCGTGGGGTCCAGGCCCGCTGGGTCTTTAAAGGCACATGCGTACTGTCCTGGCAGTGATGACCCCCGGGAGTGGACTGAAGCTGGGTGGTCCGGGCAGCCCCGGCCCTGCCAGCCCTCGGTTCCCCACACGTTCCCCTCCCTGAGGTTCGCAGATCCCGAGCTCTGAGGGCGGACGGCCTAGCACCGCCCGGTCAGACGTATGCTCTCCAGCACGTTACACGAGCTCCGACGTGGAGCATTCCTGAGTCCCCAGAGCCCTGGGGGTGGGCTATCCCTGCTCCATCCTCAGTACTGTGACCATTGCCACGGTCACTGCTGGCGGCAGGGATGCTTCCAGGAGCAGGGGGTCCAGCGGGAAGCGTCTAGAACTCAACCGAGGAGACGGACCTGGGGGCCCAGAGTGACCCCTCAGCATGGGATGGGCCACAGGGCTGGGACAGGCCATGGACACACAGAATCCCCCCGGGCTCTCGGGAGAGGCCCAGCCGAGCTGCAGGTGGGCGGCCCAGGGAGGCGCCTCCCTGCTCCACCCCGGGAGCCCCTACTCCCGGGGTCCCGCCTTTCTGCCCCTCCATGAGCCACTTCAGGACGAGGTGTGCCTCCCACCTCCCACCTGCTGGCCCTGGCTGAGGGGCCCGGGCACGCCCAGGCTTTTAGACAGGTTTTTTAAACTAGGAACAACAGGAAAAGGCAGGAGTATTTTAAATAGAAAATTCGAGGAATATGCAACGTAACCGAGGGAGCGCAGGCCGGAGTCCCGCTCAGGCTGTGCGCCTGATGCCCTGCACGCCAGCCTCGAATTGTGCTGGCAGCAGAGGGGGCCCTGAACGGTTGTCCGAGTTGTGCATTTCCAAAGAGTGACAGGTCCTGTTGTGCAGAACCCTGCGTTGTCCCGGGACATCAAGCTCTCGCTGGGGTCCAGGCCGACCTCAGCAGCAGGCTCCCCAGGCCCACTGACCCCTGCGAGCTCAGGACTGTGCTCCAGGCCTGGTCGGGGCGCCAGCCAGGGCTGCCGGCCTGAGACCGAGCTCCAGTTATTCTGGGGGAAAACGAGAGGAATGTTAACCCCTGATGTCTCCCTCACTCTCGGGAGAATGTGAGGACCCTGCGCCCTCCATTCTAAGTATGTTTTCCTTTGTGCATTTCCCCTCCTTTCAAAGGCGTTCATTTCAGGAACGATGGCTTAATTTTCAGAGCAGAGAATATAAAATCCAAGACAACGTGGCCCTTCCAAGGCCACACCCCTTTCGAGCCTCATCACCCATGGGGCCATCTCACTCCAACTTACGTGACAAAGACTTATGTTACCTCTGCTGAGTGGAAGCAGCTCGCTGGTCTTCCTGGCGCGGTGCCTCCTGGCCATGACACCACGGGTGGTTCTTAGTGACAATTAGCAATTTTGCGGGACTGAGAAATCAGTTATAGAGCTTGGGAAACAGTTTGACGCACTCTGTGTTTGCTCGGGTCTGCTTTGGACTTGCCTGAGGGACTTCATTGACCTCGCCTTAAAATCTCTCCTTTTCCTGAAAAGTGAAATTTGGATCAAACTAATGATCAAATTTTGCTCAGAACCCGTACACTTAAGCACACTTCCTGTCTCAAAATTCCTACCACGTGAAGAACAGTTCCTTCATCTACCTTCCCCTTAAGACGCCTCGGCAAAGGAGACAGCAACCTGGATGAATCAACCCTCCAGTAACAGGGTGGAAATTATCCTTGGAGAAAACAAGCTCCTGCAGGTTAAAAATAGCCCATTCTAGAGACTGGGTCACGTGGACACGTGTGTATTTCTGGACTGTCTCCGTTCCAAGGCTTCTGTGGGTTCCTGAAAGGGAGCCAAGGTCCTAATCTGTCTAAATTACCTTCTGCTGGTGTGAGGGTCATCGGGTCAAACAGAGATGCTGAAAAACAACAATAATAGCTGTTTTCCCAGAAAACTAGGAGCACTTTCACAGATCCCACCAGAGAGGCCACAGGGCCTTTCTGAGAAGGGAGCAGGCGGGGGAAGACAAGTAAGGTGTGAAGTCAGCCTTGGTCCGTCCCAGGCCGCTCTCTACTGCCCACAGGTCCTTCGTTTAATCCTTCTATTCTCCCTAAAATTATCTGAAGCACTTATCTTGCTGGGGGTAGTTGGTAATGAAGATAATAGCTCACTGATGGATGAGTGACCTGACCACCGACGCCGTGCCAGCTCCCGGACCCGGGGCCCTGCAGCCCAAGTCCACCAAGGCCACCGACAAAAGACAAATCAAAGCATCGTGGTGGCCAACACACACACCTAAGAGCAAACTCCTACCGCTGATCAGGAGAGGGGCCCAGCTTACACGTGCTGGGAGGACAGACCTGTCTGAGTTGCGAACGGGAGGTGACGTAGGTCCTGCCAGGTCCCGACCGAGCGGAGTGGGCGTGGAGAGGAAGAAGCGGGAACCAGCAGGTGAGGGCACAGCCTCAAGGGCGAGCGGCCGGCAGGCCACACCGAGGCTTTCTATCTAAGCGCGGCGGGAAGCACCGTGCGTTTTAGAGGTCGCCGCGGCTCCCACGCAGATGCAGGGCTGGAAGAGGATTCTGCTCGTTGCTCAGCGACTGTCTCGCGGCTTCTCGCCCGCCCCGCAGACGCTGCCTTGTGAGGCTGGTCTGAGAGGCTGCGAGGGCCGGCCTCCCCTGCAGCTGCCTCCACACAGGCCCTGCCTCCACTGGGAAACCAGGAGGCTACACGCAGGGCAGCTGGACCCGCCGGGTTTTATTCTCGGCCGAGTGTCAGCAGAGCCCACAATCAACCCAGCAGCCGGAGTCAATTCTCATTTTCTGTGCATCCCTAGAACCAGACCTGTGAGCCCTTCGGAGTTGCCTGCACCGACCGGCAGTGCCCCCTCCTCAGAGAGGGGCCCAGAGCTGGGCCTCCAGCAGCAGAAGCCCACCATCCGGAGTCCAGGGGCCAAACCGTGCTTGGACGGCCAGAGGCTCAGTGACCTCCGGACTGTAGCCCTAAGGATCTAATACGTGGGCAGCTGGACTCACGGGAGGAAAGAGAGAGGAGTGGAGACAGGAAGTAGTTAAAGAAAGAAGAACCAAAAAGTGGGAAGGAGGGAATACTTCCTGGCTTGTGCTGTGACGTTAACCTAAATCAAAAAAGAGATGATCCTTCCTCCCAAAAAAGACACCAGTACACTTAATGAACATCAAAAGCCCTAACAAAACATTAAGAAGTTAAAGCAAGCCAAGAAATATAAAAATGATAGCGTATCATGACTTGATAGCAATATATCAAGTGAATTTAGGCCTGGAATATAGGGTTGGTTTACCATTCCACAGATTATAAAAGAAAAGCTGTACGATTATCCCAATTGATGCAGAAAACACGCATTTGACAAGATTCAACACCCATTCATGACTTAAAAACAGCAACTCTCAGTAAACTAGGAAGAGAAAAGATTTCCTTCCATCTGATAAAAAGCGCTACAAAATACCCACAGTTAACATCATACTTAACAGGAACACTCTGGACTGTGTTCCTGTAAGACTGGGAACAAGGCAAGAACGTCCTCTGTCATCTCTTCTCTTCATTATCATACTGAGGGCTTAGTGCATAAAGTAAGAAAGGAAATAAAATATGTAAAGTTTAGGTAACAACAAAACTGTCTTTATCCACAAACCACATGACTGTCTATGTAGAAAATCCTAAAAAGTCTATAAGACAAAAAACTACTAGAATGAAGAAGTGTAATGTCACAGGATACAAGGTCAATATAGAAACTGTCAATGGTATTTCTGTATATTTGCGATGAATGATTTGAAAATACAGTTGAAACAATAGTAATTAAAATCACACTAAAAACATAAAATATCAGGGATACAGTTAATAAAATATGTGTCAGACCTACACACTGAAAACTGTAGAACATAATCTTAGAGAAATATAATAAGTCTGTGAATTGAAGACTCACTCAAAATTGCTAAGATACCAGTTCTCTTCAAATTCATCTACAGATTGATACAATCTCCATCAAAACCCCAACCATCTTTTTTTTTCCCCAGAAGGTGACGAGTTCTTTTTTTAAATGCATGTGACATGCCAAAAAACAATTAGAGTAACCAGAACATACTTGGGAAAAAAACCGAGATTGAAGAATTACATTCTCTGATTTCAAGACTTACTGTAGAGCAACAGTAACCAGTCAATATGGCATTGAGATAAACAAACACATCTACGGAACAGAAGACAGAGGCCAGAAATAGACTCACACTTATGCAGTAAGTTAACTTTTAACAAAGGTGCCGAAGCAATTCAATCGAGAAAGGAGAGTCATTCCAATGACTGGAGCTGGAACAACAGGGTATCTCTGTGAGAAACACATGGTACCACCCGTGCCTTGCGTCTTACTCAAGAATTAATTTGAGATGGAGCATGTACTTAACTGCAGAAGCAAGGATGGAAAAACTTACGGAAGAAGATATAGGAAAATACGTTTTCAACCTCCAGTCGGCAAAGCTGTCCTAGAACACAGAAAGCACAAGCCAAACGGTTCAGGAAAAAACTGAGGCTTCACCTGCTACCAAAACATCAGGACACAGATGGCCAAGCAGAGCATAGCCTCAGGGGAAACTTTCACAGATAAATCTCCCAGAGGACCTTTACCTAAAATACACGGGACAATGACACCTCAATGAAAAGACAAATACCCCAATTAAAAATGGACTGCAAACCTGATCAGACACTTCACAAAGGAAGATATGTGAATGACCAATGTTCCCATGAAAAAGTACTCAACATAATTAGTTATCAGAAAAATGCACACGGAAACCACAGAATATCCCCCAGAATGGCTCAAATTAAAAAGACTTCCAACACAATGTCCTCATCACCTGGACCACAGCTCTCTCATCCACTGCTGTGGGGCACACAGAGTATAGGGAACCATCGCTTTGGAGGACCACTGGGAACCTTCCTATGAAGTTAAACACAGGCCTACCCAGGACCGACAATCCTACTTCCAGGCACTCGCCCATGAACACATACGTTTGAGAAACTAAAACAAAACAAACAAACAAAAGCCTGTATAGCGACATTTATAACATCTTTATTTATTATAGCCAAAAATTAGAAACCACCCAAGTAGCAGGCAACAGGAGAACAGATAAGCAAATTGTGTCATATTCATATTATAGAATATTACTCAGCAATTAGAAAAGAATAAACTATAGACACCTGTGGAAACATGGATGCATCTCAAAAACATGATGTTGAAAGAAGAAACCAAGATGTCAAGGGTGCACGGTTCAATTTCTAAGAGGCTCTGGAACAGGCCAAAGTGTGCGTGTTGATAGAACTCAGACATGTAGGTGCAGTGGGAAGAAATGGGGGCTGACTTAGGCAAGGCGTGTGGGCGCTTTTGCTGTGACGTGGAAATCCTCTGTGACCTGACTGGGGTGAATGCATGCGTCAATCCCACCACACTGCACAGCGAAGATATGTGCCTTTCACTACATGTGAATTACACAGCCATCAAATAAGCCATTACAATTATGTCTAAGGAAGGAGAATTGGGTATTGTAAATTCTAAGTTTTAAAAAAAAAGATGAGTTCCCTTTTCCCCAAGTCAACTTCCAATCAAAATATCCATCTATAAACCATACTTATGAAAACAACCAAAGAGCTCAACAATGAGGGATTTTTTAAATCGAGTATAGCATCCAACAAAATACTATATACAGCTAGTACAGAGGATATTACAGGAAATATTTGATCACATAAAAAAGTCACAATCTTAAGTGAAGATCTCAGCTTCTTAAACAGGAAGTGCAGCTCTGATTCCCAATTTGGAAAATGTTTCCCTGTGTGTGTTTACATACGGAAAAAAAGGCTAGAAGAATTTATACCACAACAGTACCTATTTTTAGGTAGTGGAAGTACACGTGATTTTAACTTTATTTCTTGATGCAGTTGGCATTTTCAAAACTGTCAGCAAAGAATGTGTGTTACTATCATACTGAGGGGGGAGAATTACCTTCAGGAAGTAAAATTAAAAACCATAGTACTGATGAGAAGCTTGGGCTCTGATAGCTCCTGGGCTATCATTTTTGTGAAGTTCGCCTACCCTAGAGAGGGTACTCATTCTGTCCCAGTTTCTTCACACTTGAAATCAAAATGGCTGTTATCCTCACCTACTTCACATTATTGTCAAAGAGATGACAAAAATACATATTATCTGTAAAGCCTAAAGCATTACAGAACTGTGAATTCAGGTTGATGGATTTCTCTCCACCCAACTGTAGGACACACGGCTTTAGCTACTTGCACTAAAGTTATCTCGTGTGCCTCGTGCAGCCTAGTTTTTTCATATTTTCCTCCCCTATAGTCCCTTATAAACACCTTTCCCCTCAGCTCCAAGGTGCTCTGTCATTTTCCAAATCTCCAACCTTCCTCATCTCCCTTGGTGCCTAGCGGGCAGCAGACTTCATTCCCTGTGCTTAAGTCTTGGGACACGTAGCTCTGGGGTTCGTGGTGAGGCTTAAAGTCTACCAAAAAAAAAATTTTTTTAAGCCATTATAACCCCTCAAATCCTCCCTAACAACTCAGTCCAGTTCTCCAGGGAATGACCATCGCATAGAACAGCATCTCATCGGTAAGTATGCATTGCTCAATGCAGATTTGCAAGGACAAATGAAAGTTTCATAACTTCGCTGCCTTTTCTTACTTGGATTTCAAGCCAGCACGTGGTAAAATCTGGAACAGGAAAGCAAAGTGACTTTAATTTCAAGGTCACAGTATTTATAAAACTTTCTCTTTTCCTCTCCTTCTGGGAAATCTGCAATCTCAAAAATGTCAAAGTTACTCACATCAGTGGCCAAGCATATGACAGAGATTAGCCTGAATTTAAAGGCCATTCTGGAGGATCTGGGCTTGACTGCAGGAACCTTGATAGGAAAATATATATAAAAACAGAAACCTTAGGTGTGCCTGACAATCACAGATAAACTTTCACGGTGACCACAGACATCCTGACACGGTATCAATCAAGAGAGGCCAGCAGATGCCCTTCTTAGAGGAAGGACTGGTCCTTCCCTGGAGCTGCTGGGGTCGGCTCAGTCACAGGACAGCAGTGAAGACCTTACAGCAGCACTGGTCTCCAGAAACAACGCCTGCAGAAGAAACATTTCAGCAAGACATCAAAGAGCAAATGTGAGTTCCGGAAACTTTGCTTCCTAGACACCTAACTACACCTCCCAGGGTTACGGTGGAGGCCATGCAGATGTGCACAGAAGTAGCTACCTCGTGGGGCATGAAAACTCCTACAGTAGTTCTTCAGTGCAACGTCTGTTCCCACCTGCTCCCCAGAATCTTTCAGCAGCATCCCTGAGTGTGCGTGTGTGTGTGTGTGGGCAGGTGCAAGTGTAAGATGATGCAGAATCTGTACATTTCTGTCTTTGCTCTGATGTACCGTCCTTGTGCACGTGGAGCAGGTAAGCACCTGTCATTGCTCACCGGGCGGATGACTGGAGTTTGAGTTTGGCACGGCCCCGATGATGTGGGTATTTGTGATTGGAACTGGCGTGACTGGATCTCTCTGGGCTTTTCTTACACCTCCTGGAAAATGCAGGTGTCTCACTTACCTGCAGAGAGGTAGCACTGCCAGATGGATGAAGATCCAACTCAGGGCTCATCTTGATGAGATTTTTCTGACTATACATCTAATTTTTAATTGAAAATAGTAACAAAGTGTTATTCGTGAATGTGATAAAGGAGTTACGAAAGTGATGGAGTGTAAAAGAATATGTAGGTGGACCGGAAGGGCCTTAGTGGTTCTCCTTCCTCCCCGTAGCCCCGGATGACTGGGAGGTCAAGGTTATTGGTGAGTTTCCCAACTGAACCAGACACTGAGCTATCCCAGACACTCGGCGATGTCCCCTCCCCTTAGGAGGTGCTCAGTTATGCACAGAATGTTCAACTTGGCTTCTCTGCGGAGCAATTGCAGGGCCTTCAGAAGGGCCTGAGAAATGCACGGCATCCCCGGAGGCCAGTCACCCCCGGGTCCAGGGCCAGACGCCAGCATCGATGCACTGGAGCTGGTCCACGTGCAGAACGCGGGCTCCTCTCTGACGGCGCACAGCTGCGTCCCTCCAGCCGCCCGGGCAGCTCCCCTGGGTGTTCTCGAGGCCTCAGCAAACAGCTCGGCTGGGGTTGAAGCCAGTTTGGAGACTCGTTCGCACTCTGAGAAAACGCTCCCTGCCTTCTCACCTCGACCATCTGCACACAACCCGGATGTGTGTGCGCCGACCTTGGGGACCAGCGTTGTCTCCCTTGGGCTCTGGGGAGACCTGCAGCTCTCAGGCCCAGGGGATGTCAGCTCTGCCTCGTGGAGCTTCCCCCGCACTCAGGAAAGCGGGACACGAACGAGGTGACCCCAGCACCTCGAATCTTACTTTCCATCTTGCAGCACTTCCCTGTGTATGAGAGCACGGCCACCACGGAGAGAGAGGATGCTTTCTCAGGACCCGTCACCGCAGGACCCTGGTCACCCAGCACAGACCTCGAAACACTGTGGCGGCCCCGGACGTGCTCCGGGACTCAGGGTCCTCCCTCACTCCTCACCAGGCATGGCCGAGGGGGATCCCCGTGCAGAAGCAGGTTCTGCTCATCCGGGAAGGAAAAGCATGTTCCTGGGCCCAGAGTGGGGCGCGTGCGGCAGGACGGCGGGTGGGAGCAGCTGGGTGCTGTGCTCATCACAGGGGAGGAAAACGGTGAAGTAGACGGAACTGCGGTCAGAGTAGGAGCTTGAACACTGACTGGTGCTGGCAGGAGCGCACACCTGCCTTCGTAACACGCAGCTGCTCTGGAGTACCCACAACTCCCTCCTTACAGCCCCTCCACCTCCAGCCCCAGGAGTCTGCATCCGCCACTCAAAGAGAAGGACTCAACACTCAGCAAGGTTAGTGCTGTAGACTGAATGGGTCCCCCGCCCAATAATTCAGACGTTGAAACCTAACCTCCATGTAATGGTGCTAGGAGGTGGGTCTTTGGGAGGCGATGAGGTCATGTAGGTGGGGCTCTCGCGATGCGATGAGTGTCCTTATGGAGGTCCCAGAGACCCCCTCACCGTGTAAGGACACAGGAACCAGGAATCGAGCCCTCGCCAGACAATGAATCTCAGGGCACCTGATCTTCTCCGCCTCTGGAAGTGTGAGAAATAAACATCTTTTTTACAAGCCACCGGTCTATGGCATTTTGTTATTGCGGCCCGAGCAGACTAAGACAGCCAGGTAACTCAACCTCATCACAGGTTTTATAAGTGGAAGAACAGGGGTTTGATCCCAGACAATGAAATTCCAGAGGCCCTGTTTTTATTAGGAAACGTGGCCCAGAGGCAAAGACCGACACTGCAGGGTGGCACAAGGATACTCGGCCTTTCTTTGCCACCATCTTTGAACAAGCCGTTTGAACTCCATTGGTGTTCAAACCACGTCTCACTTAATAGGAATTCACTGATGTAAATACATTTTCTTTTCACTCTCAGGACACGGCTTATTATTTTTGTTTTTCTTAAATGCAGATTATGAAGAGAGCTGGCTTTTAAGGCTAAGCCAGAGGCCTTGGAAAAGCAAAAGTAGGGAATTAATTTTGTTTTTAATACACTTGAACTCTGGAAATATCTTTTTCCTCTACTTACGTGAATGGTTCAAGTAGACTTAAAATAATGTATTATACTTTCAGGTTAAATAATAACATTATGTTTTAGAAAAAGGAGAGGCCCATTAGCCTTAAAATGGAAAGAATAATTTCAAATACTCCAGAGACAGAAAAAAACCCAGCATTTTCTAGAATCATCACCTGTTGTGAGGTGTGTGCAGGTATTTTTTTAAAACCAGGACGAAAGTGCATGCTGACAGCCTGGGTTGTGTGATCAGTGCCAGAGTCACCGGCCCCTCCACGCTGCCCCTCCCCTGACTGATGGACATTAGAGCAGCAAAACTTAATTCATGAAGGTCTTCCTTATAGATGCCAGGGTTGTTTGATATTGAAAATTAAGGGTAAAATCCTGTGAGGAAATAAATTTGCAGAATTTCATAACGTACAGAGTATGTAGATCATGAATTTATTTAAATTTTACTCAGGATCCCAAAATACATTTGGGGTCAGACTTTCTGTCACACAGACGTGGCACCTGAAGCAGAGAAAGGTCCCACCCAGAGCAGCCCCTGCCATCCGGGCCGCGCCGTCACAGGCGCCAGAAGCCTGCTGCCCAGCAGGGCCGGCAGTCTCTGCAACACACTTGGGCGAGGGCTGCACACATCTGTTTGATTCAAGACACAAGTTCCAGGGCAGCGTCTCCTAGACAAGCAAACTGTGCGTAATCGTCCAGGGCTGTAGCCTGAGAAGCCGGTGAAAAAGCAATTCTTTCTGCCATTGGGCCATAACCAGAGTGACCAGAGCTTTCCGGAGTCACAGCTGTAAGTCCTCTGGATAGCGCCGAACATGCAACCCATCAGGCTCACGTCCATAACAAGCCTGCTGCCTATTTTCACATCTGAATTCTTCCAGCTTCTTGCCAAGACTCTGGCACTCAGTGTAAGAATGGTGAGCGGCGTAGGTGCTTCTGGGAGAATCCCGAGTGCTCGCTTCTGATGGGACACAAAGCTGCAGAGGAAAAAGTGTCGGCTTCCGTGTCTGCGATACAGGAGGACCTCATGAGTAAGTGGGGACTGGCCCGCAGGAGCGCACTGCGCTCGGAGCCCCTTCCTGGGCAAGCCTCCACCAGCCCGGCAATGCCCACCTGACGCCCCGGCTTCAGAGCCTTGTTCCACAGCTACTGTTGAAACCAAACCCCAGCCATCCTCGAACGTGTGGTTTGGGGCGAGTTTCAGTTTACTCATGAATAGAAATGGACAAAAACTTCTTATGCCAAAGACAAAGTGCCCCAGACCGTTCAGGGGCGACTTTACTAGGCCGCTGCCACGGAAAGGACGTGCATTCGTGAGAAACGTGGGGGGCCTCATCGAGGGGAATAAACAAGAGCGTGATCGCGAGTCCCAGAAGCCACACGTGGAGGGGTGAGCTGGGTCTCACCGGACCGTGCACGAGGGCAGGTGGTCTTTGTGGGTGGCCACTGCTGGGAACACCACAGGGGAGGCTTTCGTAACCCGGGCTGTCTCCCCCAGAGCACAGCGCTCAGGTGAGCTCCGCCTTGTCACCTGCCTCCCAGGTCTTTCCAGGGGCCGGGCTCCGGCCCCAAAGCAGCCAACCAGTCAGCTGGGACAGCCCCCGCGGGGTCCTGCACGAGCCTCTGTTCACGGCGGCAGGATCCACCACAGGCCGAACCAGCATCTTCCCTTTTCAGGAAGTCCCCCTGGAGACAGACAAGAGGATGCAGACCAGCCAGCAGAGGACAGAGAAGCTGAAAAGCCACACAGACAAAAAGCACGAGACAGCAGGACCGTGGGGTGTCAAGAGGAAGCTCTCGGGAACCTGGGAGGAGGGGCTGGAACTGGGTGGGGAGGAGAAGCAGGAGAGGCAAAGACAGTGACCCCGCCCCCCCGAGTCACCACAAGGCAGGGGACCCACTACTGCCGGCTGCTAAGGGTACACGCTCGGGAGGAGCCTGGTGTCTGACCCTTGTATTAACACTCCAGACTTGACGGCCGCCCCTGCCTCAGAAAATCTGGTTTGAGGATCTAACATAGTTTATGTAATTCTATTATTAGTAATAACATTAAGTGTTTTGTTTTGTTTTGTTTTTTACAAATATTAGAATACACACACATAAACAAAAAGAAAAATTAAAAATCACCTCTTTGGCTTTACCAGCCAGAGACAGCAATGTTCAGTAGGTGGGTTTTTTTCTATATTTACCCAGGCAGAGGTAATCAATCATGTATTTTGGTTCCACCTTTGTTAGAGGTTTAAAAAAGTAGATGAGGCCACAATAAAATAAGAAAAATGTAGTAAACTTTTCCTAATGCAAATTGTAGGATATCTAAAAGACTCATTTATTTAAAAATTAGGGACCTAAGCGTTTCAAGTATTTTGGTGTTGAAATTTTATTTCTTTTATGAAACATTCAGTGGTTATAGGTCAAAGAGGGACTAGTTGATGTGATTTTAGCTTGGGTTTTTAAAATGCTTCTAATGTTCTTAGTTTTTAGCAAAATTAAAAATTGACAAACATGTCAGGATTCTGTTGGTTTTGGAAATCTTACTGCTGCATGAAATTCTAAAGTGTGAGAAGTACTAACCTAGTCTATGGGGAGATTGAGGACCCCCTGGGAGCTTCCCATACCAGAGTGACAGTTACAGAGAAAGCTCTAAATTCCCAATCCTTAATGGATGTTCACCCACATTCACATCGGCTTTCTTCCAAGAAGCAGCTTATGTCACAGCCGCAAGGATCTGGGGAAGCAGAAACACTGCACAACACGTAAAATACTATTGTTTACTTATTAGGTGTTGGTGACGTCACCACCCATGTGTCACCGTGACATTTCTTCGTTTAAAGGGTCTCTTTACCACTTCAGGAAAGAAGGTATAGGTATATTTCCCACGATGTGGAATAAATCACAGCCGCAGTTCCACCCACGGAAAAAAAGCCAGCTCAAGATATCCCAGGCCTTCTTATCATCTCCCAAGTTTACAACTGAAAAGAGAAGGGAAATTACCGAGCCCGCATTCCAACAGTCAATGACATCCAGCCATTTAACAGACAGAGAGGGAGAGCGAGGGGCAGTGGGGACAGGAAGCGGTGACCAGCCTACTTCACACCCTCAGGACAGACAGGGTCCCACATGGAGCGGGCAAGGTAAGCCTCACATCCGTGGGCCCCATCAATCTTTGTGAAAGCCTTTCTGAGCTTGAAAAGCCCATGATTTTTCAATTAGCCGTTAAAATCACTGCTGCCATGCACCATAAGCTCTCCTCCTGGAGACATCTGTAACAGATGAGGAAGGAGAGTCAGCAGCTGTGGCCACCGAAGGGTTAACAGCAAACTACTCACCCGGACAGGACAGTATGGGGGCTTCGGGCTGGGGGGTGGAAAGCTCGCGCCCCCTTGCATGGGTTCAACGAATGACAACCACCAACCAAGCCACTCAACAGGGTGCCCCGTTCCTGCAGGCCAGAACTTTCTGAATAAAGCTGCAGACGCAATTGCAAAAACTATTTCATGACGGACAACGACTCGACGTGGCAGTGGTGTGTATGCATCTCTGCAGTGCATACAGATGTCCAATTATGATGCTGCACACCTGAAACTTACAGAACAAAACAACAGAATGGAAAAGAATAGGGAAAAAAGTGTATACCTACGTGGAGCTGCATCACTTCGCTGTACAGCAGAACCTAACACAACGCTGTAAATCAACTCTACGTCAGTACAATAAATTTTAAAGAACTAAAAAACAACAAAATTATTTTAGAACAATTCTCCTTTTTCCATACAAACACACACAGACTTGAATTCAAATCCTCGCGTAACTTTTTCGTTAAGCCTCCGTTTTCACAGGCACAAGATCTCTGTCACCCAGCTGGACGGCACGGCCGAAACAAAGGGATCGGCTCTCACCCGGCACAGGAGTCCGCGGACACGCGGAGTGGGCGGCACAGAGGCAAAGGCGAGCGCCGGCGGCTCCACTGGGAAACCAGAGCCGGGGTGGCACCGGCCTGCGCTCTGCACACTGGACTTTACCGGACTGTTCCCTTCCTCTTCGCCACATCCCACGTCTGGATCTAATTATTTTCCCCAACGCACAGAACAGGTAGGTGAGGCTTAGCCCCGCGGCAGCCTCGGGACACACCCCAGGCATGACCGGCTCTGGAACCCACACAGGCGACTGCTGTCCCCTCCGGGCCCCTCCAGCACTGGCAGGAGCTTGGGCTCCTTCCCCAATGCTGGGTTGTATTCTTTCAGCTCCTACTTTTTCAGTTGGATCTCATTTAATTGTTGTCATTTCATGCGCTCACCTCGGGGGCCTGGGGTGCCCTGTGCACCTTTAAACACATCAGGCACAGAGCACACAAAAATAAATTCAATTTCAATCTTTCCACATGGTGAAAGGCAGCCACTTATAATAGAACCCTGATGTGTCTACCTAAAACCCTTTGAGGAGCACCTCTTGGGGGAGAAAAAACTAGCAGTGCAGTAGTTTCACAGTCTCAGAAGTTAGGTCAGAAGGAAGGGAAAAAGAGAAAGGGGAAAGGAGAGAGAGAGAAATGGATTGTGTTCTTTTTCTTCCTAATTCATTATCCTGCTGTGTGAACTTCAAATAATTTTGAGGCCATTTCACCATAATTTTTGAGCTGAATTCTACACACCTTGGCTAAAGAACATTTGTTTCAGGACACCCGGAAAGCCACAGACCGCTGGTGATGGGACTCTCAATGCAGTTTGCTTTTGTTTGTCTTTCTTTCCCCATTTTCTAAAAGTCTAAATTCAATTAAATTCAAGGGAACCATGGTCAGAGAACAGAAAATTGAAGGAGGTTTGCAGAGAAACAAACTCAGCTTCTATTTTCCTTCAAGGGGAGCGAGAATGCACACGCATCAAGGTGGCCCTGCTCCCAGCATCACCCCCGGGGGCCCCATACTGCCTGTTCTCCAGGGAAACTGAAAAAGGCGGCTGCTCTGACCCCGAATGGCTGACCCATAGCGATCTCCTGAGAGGGCGCCGTCCACAGATCTGGCCCGCAGTGGGAACTCCAGGATAAAACACACCAGAGCCGATGCCTGCCCAGAGGATGAGGGGCAGGAAGGTGGGGAGCAAAAGAGACCAGGGCCGCCTGCCCTGCGGTCAGCCAGCCCGAGAGGGAGGCACCCACCACCACGTATGCACCAGTCCTGGGGGCAGCCGGGCCTTCCAGCCCCGAGGGCAGGGATGCTGGGCGGTCCTGGGGCTGCATCTTCCAATCCTCCACGAGAAGCTGGGTTTTCACAGGATACTTCCCAGCATTCAAACGTCGACATGTGCTCACATTCAAGCCTCTGCACCGGCCACCACTGCGTGGGCAAAGGAAATGTCCGTGGACCTGGAGCCCCAGGGGCTGTCCTCTGCAGCCCGTCTCCACTGCCAGGCCGTCAGCCGCCTCGTGTGCTCTTAAATTCAGCCATTTTCTTCACTCCCAGTACTGACCTGATTCTGGCAGCTTTGCGCCTGTCCTCCCAGGCCGAGGCCCTCCCCGGACCCCCCTTCAAAACAGGAGGCTTTCGCTCAAGGAGAAGTAGGGGACAGTGGGCCCCTCACGTCCACCCGATTGCCTGGTGCCTGTGCTGTGCTGGTGCTTAAACATCTTGACTCTCAGCCCTGGGGAAAGTCCCTCAGGACACGGCGTCTTAAGGTCTCTGCATTGCTCCCTCTCGCTATGTAACAGGATCCTGAAATTTCGGGATTTAGAAAAGCAAACATTTACCATCTCCCGCTCCTGTGGATGAGCGCAGTGGGGTCCTCGTGATGTAGGCATTGGCTGGGTGGTGTCACCTCATGTGGGCTGGCTTCCAAGTTGGCAGAGACAGGGTTCCCTGCCCCGTGGGCCTCTCCGTAGGGCAGCTCTCAATGCAGGAGCCCGCTTCCCGGGGAAGGGACCCAGGAGGAAGCCAGGGGTGGGGAGGGGGTCCAAAGGCACGCGCTCTGTGACCTCATCGCAGAGTGACGGCCCATCACTTCCGGATCCTACTTGTGAGAAGCACATCTTCGGGTCCAGCGACATTCAAGAGCAGGGCGTTTCGCCAGGAAGAGGGGTGGCAGTGGTGACACAGTTACGAATAATAGTTGTGGAAACAGTGGCCCCACAGACGTGACAGGAGCGCCCAGGCACAGCTCCAGTGCACACCCGCTGTCCCAGCATCATTACCCATAAGGCCCTCTTTTACTCCCACAAATGTCCCAATCCAGATGACAAAATACATGATGCCCGCCCTCCTGATGAGACACCACCACTGAAATGTTTTCACAAGACGGGATCCGAACTTCCCTCTAATCAAGATTCCTGCACTTGTTCTCCCAGGCAGTCGGTGGTCCCGTCTGTCCTGCCCCACGAGGCCTCCACAGAGCACCCACCACCTGCCTTTCTTAGTCCATATTCTTTCACCATATTTTTTTACCACTTAAGTGTCTTCTTACTTTGAAAAACGATCAAATGATTATACATGCCAATATAATTTTATGGGATTGTATGGAGTGCAGATTTTAGATTTATAGTTGTTTATAAAACGTGTGGATATATTTTGTATATTATGAGGCAATGGCCTTATTTATCACGTGTCACGCTTATTTATCAAAACAATACATGGACGATACCATGAAAAACTTTCTGAAAACTTTCAACTTTTTGAAATTTTTGCAGGTGAAATGAATATGCCATGAGGGCAACTTTTTGCATTTGCTGTCTGAATGGTTTCTCAAACGCGCTCGTGGAGAATCAGTAAGTAAAAGGCGATGTGAGCTTAATAGGGAAATGCTTCTGTTATCTGAACTGTGTTACTATTAGTTGAGTCTCTTTTTGAGGAAGTGCCTATCCATTTTTTTTTTTCATAAACATTTCCTAAGGACAAAAGTATTTCTGAACATATGGGCCATGTCTCTGTTTTGGATGTAAAAACTTCTGGCATTTCGCTGACTTCATTTCATTCTGAGTCATTCTCTCATTTGCTATAAACATCAGGGTATTTTGATCAATTAGGAATAACTGAGATAGTTTGAGAATAACACGGCTATCACTGTCTTTCCCAAATGGGTGACTGATGGGCCAGTGGGCTGTCTTCCTAATTATTTTTAAATCTGTATTTTCTATTTATTTATTGTTTCTGAAGCAGATGGTCTGAGTAGAGTTTTTGTTAAACTCCAGATGAAATGCTGGCTCGTCCGGTGCTCACAGTAAATTAAACAAAGACTGACCCAGCCAGGCGCTCAGAGGGCTCGTTCCGTGCTGCCTTCGTAACTTGGTCGCTACTCTCAACCCTTAGAGGGAATATAATCGAGAACTTGTAATCCTTATATGGATAATCCCTACAAGGGTTCCGTGAGTTCAAGTGATGAAAGATCTTTCAAAACTGTGCTCCCGGTGGCCTGCTCTGCTGTGCCCTGGAACTGTGCAGCTCCCTGGTCTACAGGTGTACACACACGTGCGCGCACACACACACACACACACAGGCATTCATTCCTTCCTTTGGAAAAAAAAGTATCGAATACTGATCAAGGTACTGCAATACTGCCTAAAGCACTGGCCAAGACAAGCAAAGTGTTTGCTCCCACGAAACTTAAATTCTAACGAGAGACGAAGACAAACAGGTCAACAAGTAAACAACCATTTCAAGTCTCAGAAGGAGCTGTGAAGATATAAATCATGCAGTTTGAAGGAACAGAAGGTATGAAGGGGGTGAAGCCTATTTTAAGGTCAGGAAGGATTTTCTGAGAGGGTGACTTTTAAGCAGAAAGGTGTAAGTTGTGAGGGAAGAAGCAGTGCCAGCACCCGGGGAGCACAGCATCCCGGCCGAGCACCAAGAAATGCCAAAGCCTGGGGGGCGGGTTCAGTCCATAATGGGGACGGAAAAGCATTGCTTGAGCTGGTAGGTGGTTTCAGCTCACTGGGGAAACAAGAAATGGTTGGAAGGGGGCTCTTGGCTCCAAGGTCTCCAGGCTGGTCCTCCAAAATAGTGGGTGGCCAGCTGGAACCTTAGGCCCCCACCAGTCACCCCGCCATCTCCCCGGGCCTCCATTTCCGCAGCCCGATTCTGACTGTTTCCTACACCGAAGCCAAGTGGCCTCCCATCCGTCCAGCCGGGTCCCCATCCCACTGCGCTGGGAGGGGGGCTGGGAGTGAGGTGGGGAAGGGGCATCTGCTCACAAGGTAGAGAAGCCCTCATTTCCTACAGACCCAAACTACCAGGAAGAGCCCCGCTTTCCCCGATTCTTTGAACCTTCCACCAACTGAATTCTGTAAATTAACCTATGGAATTCCATACACGAAACGAGGTTTTTCAACCTTGGCATTTAGACCCGAGAACTTGTGGTGTGAGGGCTGCCCTCACCACTGCAGGGTGTCCACCGGGACTCCTGGCCTCTATGCCCTGGATGACATTAAGGTCCCCCAACGTGTGACAAGTCAGTATCCGGCCTGTATCCAGACCCCAAGCCATTCTCCCAGGGTGGCCCATCAAGTCTTCCTGTGAAACCACAGGACCCCCGGTTTTCTTTTCCTTTACGTATTACTGACGTTAGCTTTGAAAAACTCACATACTCACTCTGAATTTCAGTCTCTTTATCTTCAAAATAAGTATGAAACTACCCCCTCATGGGTATCTTGTGAGGATTAACTAAGAAAGTACATGTAAAGTACATGACACAGAGTAATTTTTCAATACAGTCAAGTTCCTTTTTTTTTCCCCAAAGCTGCACAGCTACCTACCGGCAGCTCTGAACTAAAAGCCTGATCTCCTAGTTCTACCGCTTCTCTGTGTCCTCTGGGACTAAAGTTTTCTACAATATTCTCAGATGCCATAACTGGTAGGTCCTCCCCTCTCTTGAAATGTTTTGAAAGGAATGACCTGAATGAAGGGAGGGGGCCCAGGGCGCGGAGGCATGAGGCGGACAGAGAGAAATCCAAGTGGTTCCTTCTACTGCTCTATCCCCTCCCGACACAGGCTGTGGGAAGCAGGCCACACAAGGCGATCTGGGGGCTGATTTTACACAGGGAACAAATCACTTCTGAAGAAAACTGTTAATTTTCTACACTAATTTCACCAGCAAAGAAGGGGTTTTTGCTGGTTTTTTGTTCTTTTAATGATAATCTTCCTGACTTTGTCGACAGCCAAATCTAGACAGTTTAGAGTTTCACAAAGACAAACGAAGAGAGATGCTGAGTGAGGCCAAAGCTGGTCCTTCCCTTCCGGAAGCCCACCTTCCACTTGACCCTTTGCCTGGGCTCTGACAGCAGCAAAGCGCTTCAGGCTCAGCTGTGAAGCTGAGGACGACAGAGCAGCATCCTTACAAGTCAGTTGATCCTGACGCAGTTGAAGTGTTTGGAGAAGTCTCCTGGGAACGAAAGTGTAGTCCAGCTTCTCTACAATATTAAAAGTCACGCCTCACTTTCCCGAGAAAGCAGGCCCTGCGTGAGGCTCCTCAGGCCTTTCCCAGGCCACCTGACCGCAGCTGGGAGTACCATCCTTTCTTAATGCGGCCTCACTTCACTCTCTTTGAATCAGGGGACCTCCCACAACTACTGGAATAGCCATCAGAGGTCATAAAGACCAACCGAGGACTTCAGGAGCGCTCGGAGTTCAGTGTCAGACCTTGCTATCCGGGCGCGTACCTGGGGCGCCAGCTCCCCATCTGGTTCCCTCTGTCCAGGGGAGGAACCTCTGCCCACAAGCTGCATGAAGACACATGCTCTGGTTTTATTTTCCCCTCGAGCCAAACGGATGCTTCGCGAATGTGCGGCCACACTCGTGCAAGCCCTTCCCTATGCCGTTACTAGGAGATTCCTTTGCGAGGGTAGGACCGAAATGTAGGCACTTTAAGCAGGCCCCAGCCCACCACATCTCTGCCTTGTCCCGCCGAGGATGGAGCGTTATCCAGTGCATTCCTGATCTGTGGACTCCCCACACCCACGCACACAGGAGAGTGGAAAATGGATGGGAAAGCTCAATCCAATCTCATCTCGGAGTTTTGTTACTATTTTGCTAGTATGACACACACACAAAGTATGTATTTTACAAACACTTCTGAGCACTTCCCGTGTCCTGGGTGCTGCCCAAGACACCACGGACTAAGCAGCCCTGGCAGCGATCCCCGCCCCAGCAGAGCACGCGGCTGACAACCATACCCATTCCCGCTCTCTCCTCCTCCCCTCCCGACATGCCAAAAGGGTGAGGCCTCATCATGCCCATTTTACCGAAAAGGAAACCAAAGTGTAGAGGGGTTAAAATCTCCCCAAAGGTCACCAACTAGAAGGCGTCAAAATGTGAATCTGAGTCTTGATGCGTCAGGAGGCAAAGTCCGTCCCAGGGCACCGCTTCCTGAGGCTCCTCCACTTCGACTCACCCCCACGTGCTCGGAATCGCATGCTGGACTTTTGAAAAACATTAAACCAGAGAAAAACTCAATGGGAAATGGATCCGCTTTCTTATCTGCCAAATCTGGACACGATATTCGGACATGATACTTTCTGGGCTTTTAACTTTCCATAATATTTCTATCCTAATGTCTCAAACAGGAATCTAAGACAACACCTACACACACACACACACACACACACTCATGCACGCACACCCGTGCACACAGAGGCACGTGGACACATGCACACACACCTGCGTGCATGCACACGCACACGTGCACACACACCTGCCCTAGGGCAGTAAAGCAGCGTGCCCAGTGAGAGGTGACCGCAGGCTCACTCTGCTCCGTGTATTTTCCAGGTCCACACTCTGTAAGAGGAAGAAGTCGTTGCTTCCTGCATAAGATGACGAGTACGACTTGATTTACTAGTAAAAGCCTGTTCCGCTCCCGGGTTAGACAGCTAGGGATCAGGGCAGGCTGAAGCCTCTGATTCCAGAGTTTCAGGACCAGACAGTGAGAGTCTGGGGCAGCAGGGGTTTTAGCCAATGGCATCCTAATCTCTGTGGCCTCTGAGGACAAGAATTGGGGCCACAAGGGACAGAGGACACATACATACATGAGCTGGTCTGTTCGCCAGTTTAATCAAGATCAGGGGTTTTCGGCCTTTCCTTTTGTTTCGTTTGCGCCAGGAGCCCTATCTCCAACTCAGATCACCCAGAGACGCCCCCAACCACAAAGAGATCAAGGCAGAGCTGCTCTAGGTCGAGAGGGGCCCAGCCTTCGCCCCTTGGAGGAGCCTTGGTTGTGGGGACCCCTGGGAGACCTCCAGCCGCCTTTCGTGGTGTGGATGGATGCAAAGGCCTGCATGGTGACGGCCGTTGAGCTAAAGCCTCCTGGGAAGAAGCAGCAAACATGGAGGAAAAGTTAGAGAGAAATGAGGGAGGGAGGGGAACACATGAGCTGACCTAGATTGTCTTTTTTTTATACCTTGAAAACGTTGATCTTATAATTTAAAATTTGCTTTTAACGGATAATGACTTCAGCACAAATTATAGGAAAGCCAAAAACATGAAGGATTACAGGGATACAATATGTTAAACGTAATTTTCAAAGGTCCTTTCTTGTGAGGAATTACAGTAAATTTCTCTGAATACCGAGTGACTTTGAACTAACTTATGCTGTGTGGCCGTCTGCTCTGTACGGGACAGAGCTATTATTACGCTGTCAGCGAGGGGACCTCTTTTCTATACGTGTCTGCTCCCTATTCACAGAAAATCCTGCCTCCAGAATACTCTAACAAGTTGCTGAAACTAGTGAAGGGGCTCATTATGCACTTTGAAAAGTCACGCTGCCATGTCGCTCTGGAGTCTTTGACTATACAAACGAAACATAATCTAGACCTTTCTTTTCTTTTTTTTTTGAACTCTTTTTTCCTACTCTTTCCACAAGAGCTCAGAATGAAATCTTCATTCCTGAAAGGTTATAAAGAGAAATGTTCACTCCTCTGACTCTTTAAAACAGACCACACAACACAGGTTTTCGGGGCAACCCAACACGTCAAATATTTTTTATAGTTATCAGATCATCTATTCCTCTTTGGGGTTCAGAAAGGATGTTTCCGTGCCCTTGGAGATGTGGCAGAAGAGAAAGCTGGGACTGTGTCAAGTCCAGTTACAGAAAGCACGGGCCCCGCCCGTCCCTGCTCATCTGGCCCCCATCCCTCTCTCTGCGCACCGGCCTGTACATCCAGCAGAAGGGCGACCGGTGGGCCCCCATCCCTCGCGCCCTGCACCAGCTCCTAATTAGTCCTGCTGCCTCTGCTCTGCCCTCTCCCCAACCAAGACACTCCTCTCCACGTAAAGGCAGCCCCTTCTCTCCTTAGCCGGGCCCTCCCGTCTCCCCTCCTTCTCCTTGAAGACGCCCACCGCACACCCTAGCATCAGGTGCCCCTTCCTTGGCCTAAAGTGCCCCCTCTAATCCACTCTCGCCCTTCAGGACTCTGCCCAGGGGTCCGCCCCCTTATCCAGCTCCTCCCCCATGATGGTGTTCCCCTCCCCCAGGGCTCGGCCAGGAGGCTGTTTTGTTATTTTCCAATGTACTCGGTCAGGGCCTACCTCTACCAAATGACTTAATCTCGTCTTATTATAATTGTCTGGGATTATGTTTTGTTATTTTTCTAATTAATAAATTTTACTTTTTCCAACAGTTTCAGGTTTACAGAAGAATGGAGCAGAAAGCACGAAAGGTCCTCACGTACCCCATCACCCCTCCCACCACTGCGCTTCCCCGTTATTAGCATCTTGCGTTAAATTTTCTCCATGTCGCTCAATTCCTCTTTATCACCGAATAAAATGCTGTTGTTTACAAGTATCACAGTTTATCTGCTCACCTGTTGAAGGACATCTTGGTTGCTTCCAGTTTGGGGCAATTAGGGATAAGACTGCTATAAACATGTGTGTGCAGGTTTTAGTGTGGACATGTTTTCAGCTCATCTGGGTAGACACGAAGAAGTGTTATTCTGGATTGTACGGTAAGGATACGTTTAGCTCTGTAAGAAACTGTCACGCCGTCCTTGGAAGTGGCTGCACCAGCCTGCGTTCCCACCAGCAGTGAGGGAGCTCCTGCTGCTCCACACCCTCGGCAGCGTTTGGTGTTGTCAGTGCTCCGGGTTTTGGCCCTTCTCGTAGGGGTGGAGTGGTATCTTGTTGTTTTACTTTGCATTTCCCTAAAGTTCAGATGCTCGTTTGTTATTTGTATACCTTCTTTGGTGTCCGTTCAGATCTTTTGACCATTCTTTAATTGGGTCGTTTTCTTACGGTTGAGTTTGAAGAGTTCTTTGTGTATTTTGGACACCAGTCCTCTATCGGGTATGAATTTTGCAAATATTTGCTCCCACTCTGCGGTTTGTCTTTTCATTCTCTTAATTTTGTTATGTTTTAATCTGCCTCAAGCACCGGGATGAAAGCTCTCAGGCTTTGTCTCACTGGTCTTGGTAAGTCCCCCCACCTCGGATTCTGGCACATCAGCGCCACTTCCGACACCAGTACGCACCTGGGGACAGGAGAGCCTTGCTCGTTGCCCACCACTGCTGGGGAGGACGCCCTCCCCCCCCAGCAGGGCTGGTAATGTCTCAGGAGAAGAGCAAAGCTGGATTTCATGGGCATGGTGGAGTTCGGTGTAAAGTGGTTCTTCCAGTGCAGGAGGCTTGGCTAGGAGTGGATGGAGATCACGACATGGGAGTTGAAGGTTGATGGGGCAAGACAAAGGTTTGTGGGGGAGGGTGAACTGTCAGTTGACGCTCTTTACGGAAGAGCTGATGGGCCTTTCTGGAAGCCCCTGCAAAGAGCAATAAAGGGATCTGCAGGAATACGAGTTTGCAGGAGCAGAGACATTTCCGCAGTGAGGATGGTTAACGCAGCTGTGCCCTGCATGTGGACGGCTGGCTCTAGCTGGTATCCGCTATCCCCGCTCAGGGGTGCAGGCAGACGGACAGACAGCCGACCATGTCTCACGGCACTGGTAGCCTCCTCGTCTTCCCAAGTCCTGCTTTCTCAGACAGGAAATGCTGTCCAGCAAGAACATTCTGGAAAGACTCATGGGACATTGGCTCGTCTGCCCCTGGCCCTTTTTAACCCCAGACGACCACGCTTGCTTTCTCCTCTTTCAAACAGCAACTCTAAAGGCATCTGTAAAGTATCACCCGTGACCGCATCAAGAGCACAGAATTCAGCATCTCACATCTTGCTGCACACTCGGTACACTCCCAGGGTTGCTCTCCCTGTGTAAATCCCTGAGGACTGCCCCGTGATAAACTCACCCGGAAGGCTCCCCGTGTTTACTGCGACCACAGGATTCTCCTCTAATGCGGCTCTTCCAATGGAGGGGGGAGACCCTCCCCGGTAGTCCCCTCTGTGTTTTTATTCAGAGAGGTTGAAGTCTCCGACGGCTACAGAAGCATGAGTGATGGCTGAGGCTTCCCACTGTCCTCAGATACAGTGTTTTGTTTATGTAACAGTGGTTCTTCTGATACTGGCATCGCTTGGCTATTCCTCCATAACCGCTGTGTGGGGTCTCCCCTCTGGGAGAGCTGGCCTGGCTTCTGACGCTGACCTCTGTGCCCCAGCCCCACTGCCCCCCATTCCCCACCTGGATCCCTCAGCTCCAGCAAGCACTGTCGTCCTTTCCGTCATGCAGACATTCAGGGCCCGTCCCTGCCCCAGGATCTTTGCATGTGCTGCTTTGCTCTCATCACATACCTCTCCCTCTGAGAGGCTTCTCTGACCCCCTACTGACAGCAGCCACGTTCAGCTCCTCCTTCGCCGCTCTCCAGCTCTGTTATGCTCATCAATATCTAAAACCACACTGCGTTATTCATCTACGTGTGTGTCTGCTGTCTGTCCCCTCCCAGCAGAAACTGAAAGTCCGCTCAAGGGCAGGAACACCATCTTGCTCTCGCCCGTATCCCTGGTCTCGGAACAGAGCCTGGCAGAGGCAGGAAACTCGCTCTCCGTTTATTAATGATTGAACACAGAAGTCTGGGCTAATGGAGACCCTGCATTCTTCACACTTCTCACTGTAGCCCTTTAATGTTCAATCAGGAATGTGCTGCAGCATAAAGCTTTCTGCACCTGTTTTGTGTGGTGTGTCTTTCCATTATGGACGCTGGGATGTAAAGCGAGGGGTCGCTGGTGCCTGAAGGCGCTCTCACTGCGGGAGCGCTTCCCGCACGTGCCGCAGCAGCAGCGCCCCCTTCCGGTGCTGGGCCAGGCTCAGCTCCACCCCTTCCCCACCGCAGCCCCGCCTTGAGTCTCTCCGGGAATCTCTACGACACTTTTGTTTTTTCTCTCTTGGATCCTTTATCACATTTAATGTAATTGTTTGTCTTCCCAAATGTCTGCAGACTTCCTGAGGGCAGAGGCTCCCTGCCTTTTTTATTCTTTCTTTTTTATTTTTTAACTTTATTGACGTATTGTTGATTTTCTATCTTTAGCACTTACCCCAGTGCTTTCGACATGATGGGAGCTCAACAAATGTTTGTAAACTTAATAAAGTCTTTCCCCACTATTTCTTTTCTGATGACTTTAAAGACAAGACCTTTAAGCGAAGGTTTCCCCAGATATACGTACATTTATACATGCTCTTTTTACTACAGAGCCTAAGATGTTCAGTGCAGGGTGCGTGGGGTTAAAGATAGTCTCCGAGAAAATTCACGCGGGAGCATTTCGGAGCTGGACCCTTTTGCCTATAGCCTCTGTGGTCATTCTTCAATCAGCAAGTGGGATACAAAATAATCACCGACTAAGCAATTTCAGTTCTGTGAAAAGCTAAGCCAGAGTGTGTTATATCCTAACCCTCCCCATCACCTGCACCTCTACTCCAACCCCACTCAGCAGGAGAAGCACAACGTCTAAACCCATCAGCCCCTTGAACGCATGCGTTGTCAGGATGACCATTGTGATAGCAGCCTCCACTTATTCCACCTGAAACGTCATGAGCTGTGGTGTGTCCCCTCCCAGCCCCATGCACACTGCCCAAGAGAGGGCCAGACGTAGCGAGGAGGGGATGGTCATCAAGAAGGTCCCTTTTCTTCGACATTTCTTAGAGATTGTTAAAGCTAGGATGGTACCTCTGACACTTAGCGTTTTGCGCTGGAGATCCGGGACTGAAATTTAAAATGACTGATGATGTATGACTAAGAGCATCGTCTCCCCGCTTACACGGTGGTGACGTGAGGCCTGAGGGGCGAACAAAGCGGGGGTTAGCACAGAGCTTGAGCCTGTTCAGCAGGCACCACAAAGCGGCCTTTTTCTAGCAGAATACACCTGAACTGAGGGCCAGAAAGGATGACGTGGGAAGCCAGCCGATGGTCTAAGGAAATCTGTCACATGCGCACTGCAAGTCATCCACGCATTCGTCTTTAAACATGGAGTCCATAAATGCACCAGGGGCCACTGCACCGCAATCGTTTTATTTCTCAAGTCCCCGTGAGGTGCACAGGAGTCTTACATTTTGCAAGTGACAACATTGAGGCTCACTCAACACAAGAAAAAACAAAATTTATAACTGTGATGTAACAGATCTTAAGTAAATGTAGGTTGGTGATCATCTTGCAACACAGACGTACATTGAAGCATTATGCTGTACACCTTAAACTCATACAATGTTACATGTCAAATATATTTCAATAAAACTGGGGAAAAAATTGAGGTCAAAGCAGTTAGGTAATATTTGCAAAAGGACACAGCTAGTAAGTAACAGAGAATTTATAAGTTCTCTTCATCATGCAAGCTACATCCATGAAAATACAAAGTAGGAGGTAAACGTCTCCAAAGGGCAAAGGGAACGAGTAGGGAAGCTTTAAATACTGTTAAGGTGAAGTATGTCAGAGAACAGGGGCTAGGAAAACAGGAGCTGAACGGTGAGCATTCAGGGAAGTGATCTGCAAAGAACAAGAAGAAATCAAACTGTCTCTGACGGGTGATGTATGCCTCCAACTCTGAGAGATGCTCTTCTTGGGTAAAAATGGACAGTTGTAAGGAAAACGTTACAGGGGACACATGTGGATACGTCGAAAACAGAGGGACCCCTGCCCCAGCCTGAAGAGAGCGAGGGAAGGAGGAAAAAGAAGGGAGAGAAGCAGCAGACCCTGTAAGTGCAACGATCGGGGTCTCTTCTATGACGCTGAGCATCTAAAATGTAGGTGCTGAGAGGAACTCTAACCCCATCTCACCTGCAAGCAGACCCGTGTCCGCGCTCTACTCGGCCCGCGACAACCGCGAGATAGTTTCAACAGCCTTTCTCAGGGAAGTCGTTGCCTAAATTTCAAATGTCCAGAGTTAAAATGAATCATCAGGCCGTCTCCCCATGATCTACTAAAAAAAATATTTCTAAATGAATGTTGTGTACAATCTCCACTATTTCATGACTAAATAACAAGACCTGTTAAAATATTTTTATAGCTAAAATCCTTCCAACATCAGGAGACCTCTGAGACCCAGCAGAACAAATGTTTAAATTCAGAATGTCCTCTTAAATAGAGGCCAGAGCTAAAAGCTTCCTTGTTTCACAAACAGACATTCTAAACCCTGTTTTTTCCACTTTCAGATAAAAACTCTGGCAAGAAAATGGGTATTTTCTGTGCTTTCCAAAACAATCACTTCCAAATTCTCTTTTCTGCTTTGTTCAATAGGTAATCAGACTTTACAAGAAACACAGATCTCCTGGGTCTTGCAAAGCTAACTAAGTGTACTCACAGGATTATATAAAACCTCCAGTCTTCATGACAAAACACACAGATTTTTCACAGGAGCCCAGACTGCAATGCTCCAGGACGAATGGCATCATGCACTTTCTCTGAACCCACTGTTTTGAAATGATGAGGCCTGTTTTTCTGGGACAGACCAAGCAGCTCGGACTTGAAGAAATTAAAAATAAAATCATTTTCTTCAGTTATGTCTTCTTGACCCTTCTTCAATAAAAGTGGCTATCTCTTGTTACACCTTTCTCTCTTCACTATTTAGAGAAATTCATAAATGTGAGATGGTAACCCCCGAGGAAAGTGACCCACTTTCATGCCACTTGGGTCACTTTTAGGGGATACATTTTATGGCCAACTTTGGACCCAAAGGTGGACACAAGACAAAAGCCCATCAACCTTCCATGAGCTGGATGGATGCTCATTCTTTAAATTGACTATGACGCCTCTAGTTCTCTGGGGCTTCTAGCTTACAGTGTATTATTATATTAATTTTGTTGACTTTAACAATATCTTAGAAGGTAAGTTGCATCTACACAAGTTTTCTAGTTTCACAGTTGAAGGAACTAAGACTCAGACGTCAACTATGGTGTCCCTCACAGAGACTCAGGTTCAACCCAGACTCTCCTCCACACCTCAGATGACCCCTGTGCACCACCGCCCCAGCTGCACAAACCAGCCAAGGCGTCCCCGTGGCCAGGGCCAAAGCTCTGGTTCTCCTACTCCGTTCCCGCCCTCCCCTCACTTCACCTTCAGAATGCACCCCATCCGACTAGGCCCTAAGGAACTATCCAGAGTAGAATTAGAGTGAAATGGTTAAAAACTCCAAAGAAAGACCGAACCCCACATATCAGTATTTCATTTAAACTTCATTTCAACCCTCAGCTCTTCAGTGCTAAATTATGAGTATTAAATTGCAGTGGCTTTGTTCTTCTGAACCATAGGTGACCGATGGAACATAGAACCTTGTAACCCAGAGAACTGTAAACTCACAAGACACCTCAACCAGGGTCTGAATGGTATTCGAATGTACCTGAGAGACGTTCAGGAGACAGTCTGCCGTTTATATACGGATCTTCACCATCTACCCCGTATCTCCCAGATAGAAAGAAGAAATGCATATCTGGCTTTGGCTATTATTTTTTGTTTTTTTGAACCAACGTTGAGTTTTATATTGATTTTCTGGGTTTTTTTAGCCAAATGAAATAAAGATGAATCTTTCCCACTTTAAAAAATATTAGAAAAGCCAGGTGGTGGGTCCCACGGTGCAAATGTTGCCGCTCTCTGCTTTAGAGCATCACAGGCATGTTTAAATTAACATGGTATTTTTCAACGATCTGTTTTTATTCAGCAGCCTTAAGGAGCCAATAATAAGTAAAGAAGAATGAGATCTTCCCCTGTCCCCTGGGTATGGAAGAAGCTGCCGCAGCCTCGCAGGGCAGAGCAGTGAGGACCCCGGGCCCCACTCGTCCCAGGGAGCCTGGTTTGCATTCTCACCATCGTCACCATGTTTCATCACAAGCCACCCCCCTGCCCCCCGCCCCCGTCAGAAGTAATCAGCCAACCACTCTCCTTCAAGATGACGGGACACACTCGGGCACTCTCTGTGGCAACAATCTGCCCGGCTGGAAGGGAGTCCCACGCAAACGCTCAGACACCAAGTGGCTCTTTCAAGCCAGTGCCAGTGACACAATTCACGAGGGAGCGCCATTTTGAAACACTCACTCTGCCTTCCTTTACACCTTGACGGCAATTCCTTTACAGCCTAGAACTGTGACTCAAAGCTGCATTTGGACATTGTGACACCATTTAATTGGCACCATCTGGACCTGATTTTGCAGGGATACTCTGGAGTTTCTGGCGCAAATTTTGCAAAGTGCAGTTCAACACTCCAAGTCATCAAACCAGAGGAGTTCCAGAAAAGGGGGGATAATGCCAGAAACATTTTGCTCTCGAGGGCAATGTGAGAAGAAAGAAAATGATGCCAAGGATGCCACACTGAGGTCTTAAGGAGAGTCCACTAATCTTAAGTATCTGAACAAGGAAAGTGTGGATGCCAGTGGGTTTTTCTAGGTTCTTATCTAAAAGCAAAAGCTTAATTGTCTCAATCAACTCCTCAAATCCCTGCCAGGCTCCAGCCCTGGTATCATTCTTGATTTGCTCATACAAAAAGCAAAATTTGCCAACATTAAACATGCTCTGAGGACTTCTTTCGTAGGAGACAGAGCTAATGAATGACTTTACAGTTTGTGACCATAGATGGCAGGAAACCAGTATCCCACCAGGCACGACATCGACAGCAAGTCAGGTCATACGAACAATCGCGGTTCAACCAGACACGTTTATCTTTACTAATATATCATAACCTCATTTACATTTTCCTTGGTGACTGAAAATTAATATTTGCACATTTAACTCCACAGATAATCAGATTTTCCCCAACAGTGGCAAACAAGTAAGGACGGCAGCTTTGTTGCCTGGGAGCTTCCTGGTATCATTTCTCTGCCTTACTTTCAACAGAGAGGATCAAGTTACTCCTTTAGAAAATAAGCAAAACAAATCATTAGTGATATTAATCATTGTCAGTTTATTTTTCCTCCTCTTTTTTATTTAGTTAGGTGCTGACATGTATAAGCTCTAAGTAAATTGAACGTCCACTTGTATTTTATTGCTCGTTACAAACCCTCAAACAACAGCAAGAGGCCCCGTTTATGTTAGAAACAGCAAAATCAGTGTGGATTCTGGAGTTGCCCATGACGGATGGAAGCCCCACAGAGATGTTCCCTGCTCAGCGGAACCCTCAGGAATGCTGCTGCCGTTTGGAGCACTGGGGACCTGAAAGACGGTCCCCAGCCAGCTTCCACTGGTCCCACCGCCCTATTGCCCAGTTTGGCTCACTTGCGATGCGTACCCAGATCATTGACTTTCTTTTTTACTTTTAACATCTTTATTGGAGTATAATTGCTTTACAATGGTGTGTTCGTTTCTGCTTTATAACAAAGTGAATCAGTTATACATATACATACATCCCCATATCTCTTCCCTCTTGCGTCTCCCTCCCTCCCACCCTCCCTATCCCACCCCTCTAGGTGGTCACGAAGCACCGAGCTGATCTCCCTGTGCCATGTGGCTGCTTCCCACTAGCTATCTATCTTACGTTTGGTAGTGTATGTATGTCCATGCCACTCTCCTGCTTTGTCACAGCTTACCCTTCCTCCTCCCCGTGTCCTCAAGTCCATTCTCTAGTAGGTCTGTGTCTTTATTCCCATCTTACCCCTAGGTTCTTCATGACTTTTTTTTTTTTTTTTTTTTTTTAGATTCCATATATATGTGTTAGCATACGGTATTTGTCTTTCTCTTTCTGACTTACTTCACTCTGTATGACAGACTCTAGGAAGTAAACCCTGAAGCAGAGAAGTCCTGGGCCATGCGTGAATACATTCTGGTGTTTGAAGTCTGTCCTCTACCAGGGCAGCCCTGCCATGGACCTTGGACCTGCGCTCAGGGCTGGGAGCCAGAGAAGGAGCCACCCGCCCTCCCGGGCAGCTGGTGACACCTGGAAAGTCACTTCTCCCTTTGGTCCTGGCCTCCTCATCCACAAATAGTTAAGCGTGCCTAAAATGCACACTTTCAGGGTTTTGTGTCCAACGCGTGCTATTTTCTGAGTCGCCCGTGACTGTGCGATGCCCTTGTCTTCTCAAGGCGGGAGTTATTCTAGGAACTGCCATCCACTTGTCATCCTTTGAGGATTCAAGACTCTTCACGTGTTTGGGTCTCATGGGATAATAAGGAAGGCCGCCCGCCCCCGTTCCTGCTGGGCCGCACGAATCCCACCATCCCTCGGCAGGGACACCAGGGTGCTCGCTCCCCATCAGACGCCTCGCTGGGCCCCTGGAGCCCCCGGATCCGACAGCCAACGTCTGCTTGCTTCGGTTCGCCAGCGTGTACGGCAGGTGGACGTTCCCGGAATAAACTGTCCTGTGATGGGAAGACCCTTGTAACAGAGGGGTGGGGGACATGCCGGAGGTGGAGACGGCTGGTGTTTGGGTGGACAGACATGGGGCCCTGAGCGCATGCCCTGCGAGCTGGTCCCTGGAGGATGCACCTGACACGGGCAGAGGGAGGAGTGACCAAGGTGAATCTTGCACCCGGGCTTGGGGGAGGGGGCAGAGAGGACAGACAGGGCAACAGGGGATGGAGGAAAGTCAGGAGGAGAGGTTTGTGGAATCAAGTGCGTATCTTAAACACCTATCTTGACACAGGGATGATATTTTCACAGTAATCCATTCGCTGAATAAAACTAGAGAAATTATAAGTTACTATTTCTGCCTAGAGCTGACCTTTTCACCTTAAAGATAACCTATTTTTTAAAATCCTGTTTCAAAAACCAAAAACCTGTATATTCTTCCTGTGAAAATGTATCGTGTGGTCCCGGGAAGTGTTGGGGTTTGTTAAGAACGGGCCTGACTTTTCGGCCCCCGGCCTCCCTTCCCTACCGTTTGCCCGCTGACTCTGCGCTGCTGGTGTGGTCATATCCGCCGGGCAGTGGGAGGGTCCTGCCCACCGTCCATCGCTGCCCGCGAAGCTGTGTGTCGTGGGATCCAGCGCACGCCCCGGGCTGGCGGGCAGTTCCTTCAATGGGCCGTCTGGGTTTGCTGGTCTGAGGCCTTGGCTGTCCCATCAAGGGTCACCTTCACGTGTAAGGGAGCAAGCTGCTGCCGGCCGGGGGTTCGGCAGCACGACGGGGGTGGTGAGGCCTCCACGCCCGTGTTCTCCCGCTGCCGTGGGACAGGGCCGGGGGGGAGGTCCTGCCATCACAGGGGCTCCAAGTGTGTGCTCAGGTCACTTACGGGGCAGGACTTTGAGGAAGGAGATCACAACGCACGGCAGTCCCTCTCTCCTGCTCCTGTTCTCCACGCGTCTCGGGAGCCCGTGCGGCAGCCACCAACCCCCCCGCAGGGCCCACTCCCACCAAGGGCGGGACCTCAAGCCCAAACGGGTGGGGAAGGCAGTGCACGGGGCCCAGGTGAAGGGGTCCATCCCAGGGCGGAGGGAGCTCTCTCCTGCCAACATCCAAAAAACGGCAATTCTCAGACGATCACAGCCATCACGGGGCTCCCCGTCTCACTGTACAGTTCGGACACCTGGAGGATGCCTCCACAGACCCTGGGGGGCGGCTCGGGCCTGGGGGGTCCTCCCAGGGCCCTGCCGTGACGGGCACAGTCTCGGCGGTTTACGTGGGCGCTCACATTTTACAATTCTAGAGGTCAGAATGCTCCAAACCCAGCTGACCAGAAGCAGGAGAGGAGCCTGAAGGTCAGTGCACGGGCCGGGCCCCTGCTCGACCCACAGAACACCAGCAGCATTCACTCCTGTGCTCGGCAAGAAATAAATAAATACCCAGCAAAACCAGGCAGTGTCTGCAAGGCCCACGGTGCATAAGTGCAGACAGCCTCTCCCCGCAGGGGCGAAGCGAGCCTTCCTCACGCTGCCCTCTCTGCCCCTGCCGAGCAGAATCTCCAAAACTCAGGCCGGGAAATCTCTTTCCTCAAAATCCCTGTGCCGGTTCTGACGTACAGCAGAGGGTTGGGCTGGAACCATCCCTGCCCTGGGTCACCTCAGCCCTGAGCAGACACCTGGCCGACCCAGCAGGGCTCCTCCAAGCCCCCCGCAGCTGCGGACGAGCCAGGAACCACAGCAGATTCCAGCAGGGCCGCCCGGAGTTGGACCGGTTCTTTCACTACTAGGACCAGTTCTGCTCCAAAGCTGTAAACCAGTGAAGCGGGCAAACCCACCCTCCAGTGCAGGCTGAGCCCCGGGAGACCTTGGCTCTGGAAGAGGCCTGCTAAGCCCGCAGGACTCTGGGTCCACTTTCCACTCCTAAGTGAAGCTGGCGCTTCACGTTCTGTGGGCGGACCCCGCGGGAGCTGACCCAGCCACCCTTTCTCACAGCCTGCCGGATACATTTTCAAAGCAATCCGTCAATGGTAAGCTCGGATGGGGTGCTCTGGAGCAAAATGCAGTGCATCACCCTCAGGAACCCTGAGACCCTTGGACCGGTGTCACCAGGCGCCACCAGACTCGGCCACGAAAGTAATGGAGCCACTGTCTCTGGTCTTCCAGAAAAACCATGATACAGCAGCATGAATTTTTCCCAAGCACATCACAGGATACAAACGTCTTACATGCAGCCTCCCTGCGCTCCTGGAAGCGTGCTCTGCACACTGTCTGGAGAGATTAGGTACCTGCCTGGGGTCATGTGGTTCGCAAGGACCAGAGCCAGCCCAAGGAGCAATGGGATGGCCCAGTGACAAGACACCTAGGCTCTGCATCCTTGGAAGAGATCAACTGAAAAGGGATCAGTCACTTAGGTCAGTTTACTACTAACTTACTTAGAACATTTTTTAAGTGAGTAGGTCCGTGCATTTCCCATCACCTCCGGAAACACGCATCTTGGTGGTTTTCCCCAGGCTCTTCCACAGCTCCTGCAACACCTGGTCCCTTCTGCCCATCATTTGCTGGGGGTCTACAGCACAACACCCACCGGGCTAGCCGACTTAATTTCATTAACAACTAAATACTTTTACTAACTACTCAAAATACCGCATGTGAAGGGCCTATCGAACCCTCTCGAGCCCAGGCATCAGCCTCGGAGACTCAGAAGGCTTCCTTGAAATGGAGGCCCCGCCCTCAAAGGCAGGTAAGGGCACCTCGTCTGGGGAGGCTGCACCCGGTCCTCTCTCAGCAGAAGTGCATCCATGTCCCTAATGACTCATGTTCCTTCCATAAAGTTTATTCCAGTAACGCATATAAAGAGGCCAGCTCACATCACATTGCAGCTCATTATTTTTTTATTGAAGAATAATTGACACACAGCCTCATACTAGTTTCAGGCGTGCATCATAGTGATGTCGGATTTATATACATTTCAAAATGGTCACAGCGATAAGTCTAGCTACCATCTGTATTGAACTCATACAGATGAGCTCATATCTCATTGAGGATTTCTGCATCTATGTTCATCAGTGATACTGGCCTGTAATTTTCTTTTTTGTGGTATCTTTGTCTGGTTTTGGTATCAGGGTAATGCTGGCCTTGTAAAATGAGTTTGGAAGGATTCCTTCCTCTTCAATTTTTGGAATAATTTAAGAAGGATAGGTATTAACTTTTCTTTAAATGTTTGCTAGAATTCACAAGTAAAGCCATCTGGTCCTAAAGTTGTTTGGGGGAGCTTTTAATTACTTATTCATTTTTATTACCAGTAATTGGTAAATTCAGATTTCCCATTTCTTTATTATTCAGTCTTGGAAGACTGTATGTTTCTAGGAATTTATCAATTTCTCCTAGGTTGTCTAATTTGTTGGCATTTCATCGTTCAGACTAGTATCTTATGATCCTTTTATTTCTTGGTATCAGTTGAGATTGTTACCTCTCCTCTTTCATTTCTTATTTTAGGGCTTCCCTGGTGGCGCAGTGGTTGAGAGTCCACCTGCCGATGCAGGGGACACGGGTTCGTGCCCCGGTCCGGGAAGATCCCACATGCCGTGGAGCGGCTGGCCCGTGAGCCATGGCCGCTGAGCCTGCGCGTCCAGAGCCTGTGCTCTGCAATGGGAGAGGCCACAACAGTGAGAGGCCTGCGTACCGCAAAAGAAAAAATTGCAGATTTCATTTCTTATTTTATTTGGGCCCTTTCTTTTTTTCATGGTGAGTTTGACTAAAGATTTGTCAATTTTGTTTCTCTCTCCAAAGAACTAGCTCTTTGTTTCATTGATCTTTTCTATTTTTTTTGTCTCTATTTGATTTATTTCTGCTGTGATCCTTATTATTTCCTTTCTTCTACCTACTTTGGGTTTTGTTTGTTCTTCCTTTTCTAGTTCCTTAAGGTATGAAGTTAGATTGTTTATCTGAAATTTTTCTTGTTTCTTGAGGTAGGCCTTTATGGCTATAAACTTCCCTTTTAGAACTGCTTTTGCTGTGTCCCATTGATTTTGGAAAGCTGTATTTCCATTTCATTTGTCTCAAGGTATTTTTTATTTCCTCTTTGATTTCTTTATTGACCCATTGGTTGTTTAATAGCATGTTGTTTAGTCTCCACGTGTTTGTGTTTTTTCCTGTTTTCTTCTTGTAACTGATGTAAGTGGGATATTAAAGTCCCAACTATTATTGTGTTACTGTCAATTTCTCCCTTTATGTCTGTTAATATTTGCTTTATATATTTAGGTGTTCCTATGTTGGGTGCATAAATATTTACAAATATTATATCCTCTTGTTGGATCGATTCCTTTATCATTATGCCATGCCCTTCTTTGTCTTTTGTTACCATCTTTGTTCTAAAGTCTATTTTGTCTGATATAAGTATTGCTACTCCAGCCTTCTTTTTTTTTATTGGAGTATAGTTGCTTTACCATGTTGTGTTAGTTTCTGCTGTATAATGAAGTGAATTCCATTTGCATGGAAAACCTTTTTCCACCCCTTTGCTTACAGGCTGTATGTGTCTTTTAGATCTGAAGTGAGTTTCTTATAGGCAGCATATAGATGAATCTTATTTTTTTATCTATTCAGTTATCCTGTGTCTTTTGATTGGAGAATTTAGTCCATTTACATTATTGATAGGTATGTACTTATTGCCATTTTGTTTATTTTTTTCTGGTTGTTTTTGTAGTTCTTTTCTGTTCCTTTATTCTTCTCTAGTTCTCTTCCCTTGTGTTTTGATGTTTTCTTTAGTGTTATGTGCGGATTTCTTTCTCTTTATTTTTTGTGTATCAAGTATAGATTTATAGTTTGTGGTTGCCGTGAGGCTCTTATGTAACCATCTGTATATAAAGCAGTCTGTTTTAAAGTTGATGATCACTTAAGTTCAAATGCACTCTAAAAGCACTACGTTTTTACTCCACCCTCCACATACTTTACATCTTTTTATTTTGTATATTCATTCATTATTTATTTTATTTATAGTTGCTTTTACTACTTTTGTCTTTTAACCTTCATACCAGCTTTATATGTGCTTGATACATCAACTTTACCAGATATTTGCCTTTACCAGTGAGGTTTTTTTTCTTTCAGATATTTTCTTATTTCTAGTTATGGCCTTTTCTCTTCCTCTTAAAGAAGTCCCTTTAACATTTCTTCTAAGGCCAGTTTAGTGGTGATGAACTTCTTTCGTTTCTGCTTGTCTGGGAAACTATCTCTCCTTCAATTCTGATAATAACCTTGCTAGCCAGAGCATTCTTGGTTGCAAAGTTCTTTTGGGGTTTTTTTTTCTAGCACTTTCAATATATCTTGTCACTCCCTTCTGGCCTGCAAAGTTTCTACTGAAAACTACACTGATAGCCTTGGGGGGGGGGTTCCCTAACAGGTCACTAGCTGTTTTTCTCTGGCTGCTTTTTAAGTCTTCTCTTTCACTTCTGACACTTTCATTATAACGTGTCTGTTTGGGACTCTCTGTGCTTCCTGGATCTGGATGTTGGTTTCCTTCCCCAGGTTAGGAAAGTCTTCAGCCATTATTTCTTCCAATAAGTTCTCTACCCCTTTCTCTTTCTTCTCCTTCTAGGACCCTATAATGGGAGCGTTAGTATGCTTGATGCTATCCCGGAGGTCCCTTAAACTATCCTCATTTGTTTTTACTCCTTTTTCTCTTTGCTGTTCAGCTTGGGTGATTTTCCACTACTCTGTCTGCCAGATCACTGATATGTTCTTCTGTGTCATCTAATGTGTTGTTGATTCCTTCTAACATATTTTTCATTTCAATTATTATAGTCCTCAATTCTGATTGTTTCTTTCTTACACTGTCTAACTCTTCATTGAAGCTCTCACTCTGTTCATCCGTTCTTCTCCCAAATTTGTTGAGCATCTTTATGACCATTACCTTGAATTCCTTATCAGGTAAATGACTTACCTCCATATCCTTAAGGGCTTTTTCTGAGGTCTTAATCCTTTTGTTCTTGCATTTGGAACATGTTTCTCTGTTTCCTCATTTTGCTTGGCTCTCTGTGTTTGCTTCTGTGTATTAGGGGAAGCAGCTACTCTCTCAGTCTTGGAGGAGCGGCCTTGTGTAGGCAATCCTTCTCACTCAGCCCTGCGCTAGCTCTCAGTTGTCTCTCAAACCTTTGCTGTTGTCTATACTGCCCGATTTAGTCTTAATAAGCCCTGTTGTTGAGGGTGTGTTGAGACCTGTCGGTGTTCCAAGGGTAGGAATCTCACTTAGCTCCTACTCTCAGGGTGACTGGATGCCAGGCCCTCAGGCAGGAGCTTTTAAAGGATATAGATACAGGTATAGATACAGATATAGATACAGATATAGATATAGATATAGATATAGATATACAGTCCTGTGGGGCAACAATCATAATTCCTGTTGGCCTCCAGACCACGAGATCCAGAGGTGTCCCCTGGGAAAGAGTTGGAAAACTCAAGGCTCCTGACGAGTGTACAGGTTCCTTTCTGGGGAGCTCACTGAGCTGTAGGGAAGCCAAGGGGGTGCACAGGGATAGTGACCCCTCTTACTTTCCTTGGGGTCACCTCCTTAGCATCTGGATGTGAGGGAAACATGAGGCCTGTCCTTCAGGGTGAAGCTCCAGGCTAAGTAAATAGGCCTTTTTCACAGGAAGACTCGGGTTGTGTTTCAGTCGGCTTTCTGGGCCCCAGGGGTGGTGGCCTGACAAGAGCTGTCTTCATGGTTGTTACAGTCCCAGGGAGCTCAGGGACACCAGCCCTGCGGCCACCAGGGACAGGTGATCAAGGGGTGTCCCTGTGTGGACTGTCCACACCCACTGACTTTACGCAGCTGGAGAGTGTAGGGGCGGGGCTGGCTGAGCAGTGAGAGCCCCTTGTCTGCACATACACGTGGCTTCAGGTCAGGGCCCAGGGATGCCAGGACTGCTCGTGCCCCACCCCCAGCCCCAGAGGGGGGTATTGGCTGGCGCTCTCCCCTTCAGCAACGTGGCAGGACAACACTCGCTCCCTCACCCCTGCATCCAGCTCGCCCGCCTATGCTGGCAGCTTACACAGGGCACAATAATGGTGTCTGCCAGTGCCTGGGTCTCCAGGGGACATTTCCACTGTCTCCACCCCTCCGCCGATGCTCTCAGGTTCACAAATGATGTTCCTTCACGTACAGTCTGGGAGCTTCTCCAACTACTGTTATTTCACTGGTCTTAGGCGAGTGAGACCACACGTGAGCGCTTAAGAGGACTCTCGGTATCCTGGGAACTTTGGGACACTTGGACATCAGCCACATTGGTTTTCTGAGCCGGACACGTTGGGGGCTTAGCTCTGGTGCAGATCCCAGAGGCCAGGTGTCTGATGGGGGCCCTGCCCCTCAATCCTGCGGGAGAAGCCTGGTCCAGCGAGACACCCCACCACCACCGCTGTGCGCCACCAGGTCCCTCTGCCTCCCCTGCCCATCTCCCCATGGGCTTTCATCCTCTGTCCTGGAGCAGGTGCTCAGCTGGTTCTCCGGTTCCTTTCAGACGGAACTGATCCACAGGCAGCTGTGTCTTTGCTGTGTCCGTGGGAGGGGAGGTGGGTTCAGGCTCTTCCTACAGCACCATGATGAACCGCCCCCACAGGTCATTACTTTATTACAACCACTTTCTTCTGATTCTGTCTCCACCCGGTACTAGACCCATCTACTCATAGCCGTGGGTAGTACTTGTTAGAAACCGCACAGTCCTGGGCCTGTAAATGGCTCCATTAACAATAATTCACCAACTTACTCAGCATTTATTTAAATTTAGCAGATAAAGAACCAGGCTGGACAGAAAGTCATTAATGGCACAAATTATAATAATAACATTAATCCAGCACACTCACTATTGCAGGAACTGTGCTGAGCCCTGTGATGTTCTGTGAATTCAGTCTGACTTCAGGGAATCCTCTTATCAACCTATGAGCCAAATGCTGGTACCCGCCCCCCTGTTAGAAGGTAGTGGTGTGACGGGCTAAGGAAACCAGCCATGATCACATGGGGTCTAAGAGCAGCTCCAAATCCAGAGTCCACAGAAGCCATGCTCTAAACAATCCCTCTGTCTGCCTAGGAAGGAAAGCTCCAGATTGTCGAACTATCCCTTAGAAACCACTTCCTTAGATATTCCCTGGAATACTGCTTCCCAATCCACAAATCCATAAATTCTGGGCTGACAATTGTACCAGCACACTTGGTTTTAGGTCTCGATTGCACACCACTTCCAGTCTGCATGCTGGAGAAACATCCCCTGCAATGTTTCAGCACATCTTGGTTCCAACAAATAGGATAATTATAGGAGGTGGTAAGGAAGAAGCCATGTGGGCAAACGGTAACTAAAGCCTTTTAAATAACCCTCACAAAATTTCATGCCCAACTTCTGGTTCAGACTGCAAAACAAAGCTTTGAAGAAATACCAGGAAAAACTCATCTTCTCTTTTTTCCCAAGAAAATACAATTTTCATCAGACATTAAAGTCCTTTTGGGTAAAGAATCCATTCCAGTTGGCTAAGCCATTTATGCGGCCTATTTAACCCAAAATATAAATGCAATAAAAGTATGATACAGAATTAAGGACGAGATACTTAAGGATGACTTCTCAGGAAAACTTTCAAAAAACGTGAAATTATAGGTGACTCATCCTTCCAACTCTTATGACTAAAAAGAGGCATGTGACCCGCAGTGGGCCAACAGGACACTGTGTGAAATTCCTGCAGTGCTCATGAGCTTCTCTGAACTTGAAGAAATTCTCCCTCCTTCAGTCAACGTAAGTTTGAAAGCTTGAGAGCTTTGTGGTTGTCCGAAGCTACACAGCAAACCTAAAACACAGAATCAAATTGTGTTCCAGAGGTTTGTTGGTCTTTTTACGAAAGTCAAACCAAACCACAAAATCTCTTCAGATTCTTGAGGCCACAGGGTCTCATTAGAAACCAAAGCAAGAATTTTCTTACAAAACCGTACCCCAAAATTGTTATGGTGAATGATAAATCCCAACCAGTCTCTATCCAGTGCCAGAACAGCAAGGAGAAAATTATACGATTTCTTCGGTCTTCTGACTGAAAAAGACCTCCACCTGTTCTGGTGCCTCTACCCCGAGTGACCTAGCCCTCCCGACGGAGCCCAGGGCATCCTTGAGACCCGGCCCCGTGTCACCCTGAAATTAGGAATAGGGACTCAGCCGGGACTCGGCCGCCTCACCAGACACACCTATCGCTTCCACGTCCCTCCAGGCCAGTCGACATTTCAGCGACATGCAACATCTCACATTGCAGTGTCTTCCAGCACCTTGATCACAAACGCTGCCCCAGTCGTGAGGGCTGGGATCCTGGCAGTAGGGACCCTTCCCCTGCCTATGCCTCAGCTCTAGGGCCTCACCCACTACAGCCGGGGGCGTCAACTCTGGAGCACCTGCACCCTACCCTGCCCTCCGCTGAGCAGGCCTAGCCTCTAAAAGACTTTCCCGGACAGTTGTTACTCAAGTGCGGCAAAGGCAGAGGGTTGACTGCAGGAGACAGAAGGTTCCAGAACAGAAGCCACTGGGCATCTCGTCGCAGTCGTGCTGGGGGAGTGCCTAGCCCTGACCCTTCCCTGCGCCACAGACGCTGAGAGGCGAAGGACAACATCCCACACACACCCTTTCAGCCACAGGTCCTGTGACACCAAAAGTCCCTGGGACTTTAAGCGGCAGCTGTCATCGGGGTTCGCGGAGGCTGTGCTCAGGCCGCCCCTCAGGACAGCCTCCCTCCCCGCCTCCCCCGCCGATGGTTCCTCCCCGGGGCGCTTCCTCACGTTGCCCTGCTGCAGGGGGAGGAAACAGTCACCCCTGTAACTGGCGCCCAGCCTGCGAGATCCTGAGAGCAGGACCCCGTCCCCTCCCCGCTCCAGGCCCGTGAGCACCTGCCTCCCAGCGGGGTCTCATTGCATGTCTGCTGGACCAGAGGACGGAGGAACAAAGAAGGGCTCCACTGGGGATGGACAGGCGGGCTGGGGACCGCGGATGAAGCTGGGCCAACGCCTGGCCCGGTGGACCCTGCAGCGGCTCCAGCCAACCCGAGTTGTGACCATAACCAAAGCTCTAACAGCCTCTGAAGTCAGAAATAAATCTCATTACACCCTTGGAAGCAGGAAATATGGAAGAGATCAGAGAAGTGGTTTTCATGAGATTTTAGGCTCAGAGCACCTGAAGCGTGTCTCATAAAATACGCATCAAAACTCAAGTTCTCCGCTGGATGCAGATTTAAGGCTGGGCTGACCCGAGAGCCACCACACTCCTAGTGACGGAAGGGTTATCATAATAAACAAGGGACCCGTGACACTCAAAGGACCTCCCACCCCCAGCTGTCCTCCCAGCATGGTGTGGATGGTTTCCATATGGAGGTTTGCAAAACTATTTTACATTTTGGATAAAAGCCACACCCACTGTCATCACGTCCCCCTTGTCCACAATAAAACAAGGATGACAGATGCCCTCAATGCCCAGCATAAAAATACGAACGCTGTTTGCACATCAGCCCTGGAAGGACTCCCCAAAAGAGATGAGCTTTAAGGGGAATTTAGAAGAAAAGGCGTATGCATTAGACAGACCCCAAAGTCAAACGCCTAGAGAAACATGAAAGGGGAAACTAAAATACAGGCACATGTGTTTAAAGAGCTGTTTGAAGGCTTAATGAGGAGCATTAAATCGGAGCCATATTGTAGGATTATGGAATTACTTCTGGCTTGAACCTTGCAAGATATTAAATGAACTCACGTTAATTTCTCTTTTAAAAAAATAAAATGGTAAGATCAAGAACAGAATATTTAGTTTAGAATTGGCTGTCCATGGCTGTGCCCATCACTCATTTTACTCTAAATCTCTCTCCTCTGAAAACAACTGACAGCCTGACAGATAAAAACATGCCAATATTCCATAAATAAAGAGCCATCAGAACAGACGCTAAGAGTAACTGATACACGCTAAGATGCTTCTCTCCTCACACAAACAAGCTATTATTTTAACAGAACTGTGAGGTGGATGCTTTCACCTGTCCAAATAGCAAAAGCAAGTCTCTGCAAAGTGGGAATCAGAATGAAACATGAACAGAAGCTCACAAGATTAACTGTACGGAAATGGAGCAATTTGGTGGCGGACAAGCACACCTTCCCCTGTGCAGCCATCAAAGTGACAGTCCTTTTGTTTGTAAATGCGCATTGCCTTGTGTTTAAATACTTTAACAGCACCCAAGGACAGAGCCAGACTTTCATGTTTCTAAACCATCTCTGGAATGTGTGTGTGGTGTGTCTATTGTTCATTGTGTGTGTGTGCATGCATGTGTGTCTGTGTGTATGCATGTGTGTCTTGTGTGTCTGTGTGTGCATGTATGTCTGTGTGTGTGCGCCTGTGTAGATATGTGTGCCTGTGTGTTTCTGTGTCTGTGTTCATTGTGTGTGTCTCTGTGCATGCATGTGTGTACATGTGTCTGTGTCTGTGTATGTGTGTACCTGTGTGTGTGCATGTCTGTGTGTACTTGTGTGTTCATTGTGTGTGTGCATGCATGCATGTCTGTGTGTTTATGCATGCGTGTCTGTGCATGTGTGTGTCTGTGTGTGTACTGTGTCTGTGTTCATTGTGTGTATGTCTGTGTGTGTGCATGCATCTGTGTATTTATGCATGTGTACCTGTGTGTGTGTGTGTGTCCATGCATGTGTGTCTGTGCGTGTCTGTATGTGTGCACACCCACACACTTAGCTGTACTTGAACATCAAGAGCCACAGCTACATGGACCAACTCCACGTCTCAAAGGTGAGGCGAGGTCTCACGTCCACATCCGTCTGTGTGTCTCAGCAGGTGTGGGGTGCCCTCTGCAAACAGGTTGCTGCCCCCGTAAAGCCACAGGGAAGGTGGATGCAGCTGGCGACCGGCCAGGTCTCGGAGTTGTGTGATATCACGAAAAGGACACAGGCCTCACGTCTTCTGAAAACACGGCTCCTGTTTAGGGCCCGCACTTTTCTCTCCCTCTGCAGCTGTCTAACCATGAAAAGCCTGGAAGAGACATCAAAATGCGGCTATTTTCTACACGGGGCACATTCCATAAAACCTGAGCTTCTCCCGCAGAGCTGACACTTCTTCTCTGCTAATCCCCTGCCTCTCATCTTTCTCCCTCTCTCATCTCCCTAATCCATCTGATTCAACCGCCGTCTCCGCTCACCTTCTGTGGCTCCAGGCCTGTGGCTCCACCCCCAGACCTCCACCTGCGCCCAGACCTAAAAACGGCACCACTCACCTTGCTCTGGGACCCAGCGTGGCAAGGCCGCGTGCCCCAGAGCTCAGGCTCTGGGCTGTGCTGACCCCAACTCCGTGTATGAAAATGTGCCCACGTACACTGTGTACAAACCAGACGCTGGGCGGTTAAAGCGTGGATTAGCTGTCAGCGACAGGGTGGTCAGAAAGCTCACTTGAGGCTCTGCAGCTCTGCTCAAAAACATTCCTAACTTGCGTGATATTTCCACGAAGGGAGATCAGAAGCAGGATTTACCAGTCTCTTCTGCGACTTCATTACCGTTTTAAACAGCAGTTAATGGAACAGAACCAGGAGGAAGAAACAGCGCCACACGCAACTGCAGTACGAAACCCGAAATGTAAAACGACCACAGGAGAGAGACCGCCGCGGTCGGTCTGCTCAGACGGAGCCCCAGTCCCGCCCGGAGCCTCGACACGTACACGTGTGTGTGCTGGGTGGGGACGAGGGTCACCACAGTCACCACGGCCTCGCCAGCCCCACGGGACACTTGCGGACACCGCGTGTCCTACCTGTTTCACGGACAGATTGGGAAGATTCGTCGGAAGCATTTCTAAAGGGCTTTGGAGACGCTAGAAAAACGCAGGCGTGAACTTCCAACAAGTCTCCAGAGGCAGCCTGGTCACGGCAACCCTGGCACAAAGTGAGGGGAGAGGGTTTCCGTGTCTTTGGGGAGGAGGCACTGAATTAGGAAACAAAGGATTGAACGGATGCTAAATACTGAAAATCTTTCAGCTCCAGCTGCCTCTTTCCATCCTAAATTCCGAATAACCCACCTAAAGGGCCAACGAATCACACCAGCATCACCCTCCACGCCCTTTGCTTCCTTCCTTCCCCAACATTTCCATCTGTGGGTCTGATGTAAGCGGGTCCACAACCTTCTTGCCTAATTATATCTTCCAAGGTAGCACAAGCTTCCCGACACCTGTACACGCACACATAAATACATACACACAAAGACACACCCTTGTGCACACACATCCCGCTCATAACACACACACCACACACAACATGCACACACCGCCCCCTCTTTCCTTCTTTCCCCCTTCCGGTCTGATCACCTCCCCCAGCCCTGAAAGACCAGCCCTTCCTGTTCACCAGCATGGAAGCCTTCTGGGGAGAAAGAAGTCCGTCCTCTCCCGCACACGTGGTGTAGGATGCTTTTTCTCCCTGAAGCTCATGAAGAAAGAGACAACGTGTAGATTGATCATGACACTGAAGTCCTGCCTCAGCCGTGACCCTGGCTGCCCTGGGACCTCGCATGAGCTCCTGACCTGGCCTCGGGGTCCTCGTCAGCTGACAGATGTGACACCCACCTTCCAGGGCACGTGGGAGGGTTGAGCCCAGTAACAAACACCAAAGAACTTTGAAAAGCACGTAAACAGTTTAAACACGTTGTGCGTGGCTCGTTGATTAAATTAGAGTCAGCTCCAGATGCATTCCCACCTCTTTGAGGCAGATGTCATTGAGGGTGAGTACCACACTTCCTCCTAAATCATTCCTTGTCTCATCTCACCCCGTGAAGAATTCTGCGTCTGGAGGAGACCCCCAGTTCCCACTCCTGTGAGGCCCAGCCGCCCTGCAGCTCGGGGAGGGATGGAGCTCCTGTGCTCTCCTGGGGCAGATCCCACTTTTGCAGGCCTAAAATTCTACATTTTTAAGAGCTCTTTTTAAGGAAAAGAATACAAAATTACAAGTTGAAAATTAAGTACAGGACCTTAGAAGGGGCCTGGGCAAGTGAGGTGCCTCGTGGTAAATCTGCCTCTAAGCTGCTCCCCGACAGATGGAAAGTCCACTGAAGACACGGCGGGGTCTTGTCATCTTAGAGGGGTCCTCGGGTCGGAGGGCAGTGTGTGCTCAGAACTGCTGTGTCCCTCCTCTCCCACCTCTGGCAACACAAGTTAAATCACGTCCATCGGCAGCCATTTCGAGGCACTGCTTTCGGGCCAGGGCTGCTGCAAAGACACACGAGGCAGGTCCCGGAGGTGAGGACCCACAAGGGCAGTGGAGGAAGAGGATGTGCGAACTAGTGACCGTGACACGCGAGGCAAGTTCTACGCTCACAGGATGGGCTGCGAACGCCTGTGGGCACTGAGGAAACAGCAAATCCTCTGCCTGCTCGGGAGGGGCACTGAGCAGACCTTCAGAGGACTGCCCGGTATGTGGGCGGGAGCACGGGGCACATGCGTGTGCCAGACCAGTGGCTGCAGCTGGTCCAGAGGCCCTGGAGCCTGGAGCATGGCAGCAGCGGGCGGCGAGGGGGCTGCCGCCATCACGAGGTGGCCAGCAAGGCCGGTCGACATTACCAGGCAGATCTGGGTAGCCAGCAGCCACAGAACACAGCATATCCACCAGGTCCCACTTAGTAAAACATCATCTCACTGGGTTTAAAGTGGCGACGGTAGCTAAGACGTCCGTGTTTATCAAGCAATTAATCCATCAATGTATTTGCTGCACGTGCCAGCCCTGCTTTAGCCTGAACCCAGGAGCGAATGACGAGATCCCTTCCCGTGGACACTTTGGGTTGGCCAGGGGTGGGGAGAAGACCAGGACCCCCGGACAACACGAGAACCTTTCCGCGTTAATTCGTTCGACGTGGACTGTAAGTGCAAAGGAATTCATAAATGGAAGGATTCCAGCGGGTTAGAGCCACGGAGGAGAGGGGCTTGAGTGTGTCCTGGGCGGAGGACCTGAGGCTGTGGGCTCGGAGCACACGGGTGGGCCAGAGCCAGGCCCGGAGCCGGAGGTGGGTCTGGGCCGAATCACACTGGGACCCCCTGTGCTGCAACATCATGGGTCTGGGGTCCTCGCACGAGTCACTCAACCTCCCTCATTTCCTCATCACTCGTCTGCTCAAGTGCAAGATGAAATAGATTCACCTCTCGTTATTTCAAAATCATGTAACTAGACGCTCATAGAGCAAAGAGCATCAATTATGGGTTGTGTACATATTAAAAGGCGCTAAAGAAGAAAACTTGGACAGGGAGCTATTTTTAAAAAGATGGTGGGTTTACTCTGGAGAAATGAAAACTAGGTTCACACAAAAACCCGTGCATGAACATCGATAGGAGCTCTATTGAAAAAATCACCTGAAGATGGAAACAACTAAAATGCCCTTCAATGAACTAATGGAGTTTTTTAAATTGTGGTACATCCAGACAAAGGAATACTACTCATCTATAAAAAAGAACGAACTACTGATGTATAGGACAAACTGTATGAAACTCAATGGCCATGCTAAGTGAAAAAGCCAGTCTCGGAAGTCTGTAAGTTGTATCGTTTCATTTGGACATCTGTATAACGTCCTCAAAACTACAGGGTCGTGAGGAAGATCATGGTCGTGAGAAGTTCACTGCAGGGCTAAAGTATGAATACAGAGCGGTAACACAGAGAGGAGAAGCCATGGGACTGACCTGCATTCTGGTTTTCACGGTAGCTATATGTGTGTTAAATTTTCTAGAACTACGTGCCAAAAGAAGCGTCATTTACCATATGTTAATTTAAAAAATAAAACTCTAAAAATTAAATAAATTAAAAGGTGGTGGGGAGAAAGGGGTACCGCTATGTGGATGACATTTTCTCTGTTGAGGTTGGGCGTGGGGAGAGGCAGGAGAGGGAGTTGATGGGCCTCCAGAGCCCCCCGCCTCCTGGGAGCCAGATTAGCAGACAGACCCCGGGCTGGGGCGGAGGAACAACCCCCAGGTTTCGAGGCGAGTGAGCCCTGCCCCAGCGGAGTTTCCAGTCCTGAGGAAGTCAGTCCAGGGACTGTTCACTGGCTCGGGTTCAAGGCAGCCGGCCTCCAGCCATCTGGGTCCCACCAAGCACCTGAAACTGGCCCTTAATGGAATAAACTGTGCAGTGTAAACAAACCAGAAGAGACGCATCTGTGGCCACGGGGAGCCCCTGACGTCTACGAGGATGGCGGAGGCTGGTTCTGTGTGTGTCCTGGTCTGGACTGCATTTTCTTTCAAAGAATTCAATTTCTTTCCAGAGCAGGTGAAGAGAAGGAATGTGAGGCCGAACGATCAAATTTCATCCAAAAAGTACAGAAGTAATGGAATCAGCCATTACATTAATCGTCATCTTCAGACAAGTTTTTCTCAAAGTCAGCAGGTGCCAAGAAGTGGGCCAAAGGTGACAACCGACACAGCCGGCTCCTTCCTCCTGCAAAGGCCACAGCAAAACCCACTATCCTCACCCAACATTGCGAGGAAACTGCCCTTTGGTTGGACAAATAACAGATCCCAGTCATTATTTCTTCCTTAAACCCTCTGTCCGTGGTCCGGGATCAAAGCCGCCCTCACTTGCAGGAGGGGCTCCCAGCCGCCCCGAGGGGTCAGCGGGCCCCGGGCTGGGCTGGGGCCGCATTTCCAGGCAGTGAGACAGGAAGAGCTCCAGGGGGACAGCTGCACTCTCTCCCGGGCTTGTCACTCACCAGTCGTGTGGCCTGAACAAAATGTCACGCTTTCTGAGCCCCGATTTCTTTCTCTGTAACTTAGATATGCGCCCACCCCTCCTCCCTCAAAGGGTCGTTGGAAGGGCCATGCCGCCAGCAAGGCTGCCAGCAGTGCGTCCGTCACCCCGGGGGCAAAGCCGCATCTGCACGGTGGGGCGCTGAGGTCCGGGAGACGGCCCGCTGGACCGAAAGGTCCGGACCCCCGAGCGAGCCCCGCACAGCCCGCTGCTCTGGGCCTCATGGCCTTCGTTCCCAAAACAAAGGATCCAGGGACCTCCGTGTCCTCAACACCCTTAATACAGAGGCGCCTCAACATTCCCCCCGGGTCTAAAATGCTGACTCTAACGCATAGCAAAGCACTTCGTAAAGTGTTAATTTTTACATAAACGTGAGGTTCTATTAGTAAACTGCTCAACAGGCCTGGTGCCCCAAAATGGAATCAGGGGCACCCCACCTTCTCTGGCTCCACTCCGAGGGGCCCAGAGCCCTGGCGTTAGAATATCGGAGAAGAAAACACACCCCTCCAGCAAAGATGCTGGTTTCCTCGGGTTGGATGAAAAGAGCTTCCCAGGAAAGCTCCCCCGCCCCGCAGTGACTCCTCACCTACGTAGTCCAGACTTCAAACCTTCCATCCCCAAAGTTACGTGCAGAAAACCAGCTTCTGCAAACAGCCCTCCTCTGACTTAAATCCATTCACATACAAATAATATCTTTATTCCAAGGAAAAATGACCTTTTCCTCAGGCCTTGAAACGCGTTTGATCAATTGCAATGATCATTTTATAACATCAGTGAGAGCTCCTTTATTCTTCACTGTTCAATAGGTATCTGAAGAGCTCTCCCAAGTAAATCTACAGAATTTTTAAAATATCAAGTTTCTCTTCTTAAAGCTCTATACAGCATGGAGACAAATACTGCTCAGATAAAAATCGGAGTGAGGACATTTGAGACCGTCCTAACACTCGGAGCTTCTCAAATACGTCCATCAAGGTCCCCTGAGAACAAAGAACCTTGAGTGAACAGTCCCGGAAGTCTGGGGACAGAACTGTACGTGGGCTGATGTCAAGCAAAAAACCATCCCTGAAGTGAGTGTTTTAATTTCAGCGTTCATGCAAAACGATTGTGTTTTATTTTTTTAACTTACTTTTTATTTTATATTGGGGTACAGTTGATTTACAGTGTTGTGTTATTTCAGGTGTGCAGCAGAGTGGGTCAGGTACACATACACATATAGCCAATCTTTTTCAGATTCTTTTCCCATATAAGTTATTACAGGATATTGAGCAGAGTTCCCTGTGCTGTACAGTAGGTCCCTGTTGATTATCTATTTTATACATATTGATAGTAGTGTGTATATGTTAATCTCAAACTCCAAAATGTTTGTGTTTTAATGCACGATATTCCCTATGTGTGTTTTGATACAATGTGAATGTTTTAAATTATCTACCAATTGAATTCCTTGACTCTGTACTGCCACATCCTTGATACCTTTAATTCCAAGAGTTGAAGTTCTTGGAAGCAGCTCCGGGAAGCTGCGCCGCGCCTGCCTGTAACTCATGGTCACTGTACACGGTCACAGGAGCTCTTGGAACTCAGCAGAAGTAGGGGCTGCTGGGGTGTCTACACCGTCAAGTCCAAACAGGGAAGAGTTCTGATGACATTTTGAGTGAGGAACTCCTTTTAACCTCCTCCTTGGACTACTGGTGGCTCCACAAGTGTCAGGTAGGAATGGGTAGAAAAGAGACACCCCACCTCACGTCTTGTCCTGTCCATCTTGTCCCCCAGCTCGGAGTTGGAGCTGTCAAAGCCAACATTCTCTCTGACACATCCTACAAGTGTGCCACACACCTCCCAACTTCCTGTGGATTCTCAAGTACAAGCAGTGTGAAGGTGAAGTCTGGGCACGGGTACCATTTTTATTTACGTGTGAAATATCTCGGCGGTAATGAGGTGACCCTGCTACAAGCCCAATGCGGTGACTACAGCCTGTTTAAACTTGATCCAGAATCGTACTTTCAGATGCTGCAGCATCTTCCTATCATTTTATAAACATATTCATTCACAAATGGCTGATTTCTCCAACTGTGACATTCACCTCACAATGGAGAAGAAATATTGCCCTCCCTGTGAAAACACACACGAATTTACATCTACCTTCTCTGAGCAGGAATTCATCATCCAAAACTTCACAGAACTTGCTGTAAAGGTGTCCTTGGGTTTTTGTTTGCTGTGTAGCGGAAGGCGCTCATGAGTCTGCGAAACTAACATTAACTTCCAACAAGGCAAATCCCCAGATCCCTGTCCCAGCACAGGAAAGGCTGATTTCTCACGAGGCAAAGCCAGCCTCCTGCCCCTGGAAGCTCCTCTCTCTGCAACATGCAGCCTCCAGACAGAAGTGGGCCTGGAGGCAGGGGGGCACCTCTCCTCTTCACTGCCTCCGCCTAACGTGGCCGCAGCCCCTGCCCATATGAGCGCTGGGTGAGCCCATCCTGGCCCCCGCCCTCTGCAAAGGAGGCCCTATTGGCGGGTCTGTATGGTCTTGGCCAAAGGGGTGAAAGCAAAGCTCTTCTGTGGTGTGGCCCCTGAGTGTGTGGAGTCCCCGGGATAAGGGGCCCCATTCGGGTTGAGCCTGGAGTGTGCAGTTGCAGGCACTGTCCCAGGGTCCAGTTCTAACCAACTGCTCCCATTAGAGCAAACTAGTCTTTCGAACAAGGGGCACTAAGACCTAAAATACACGAAAAAGGACATTGGACTGAGGGGTTGGAAGAAAAGAAATATGGGAACAGGGACCGCTGGGCACCCCAGACCAATGAGAGTACTTTGCTTCCTTTGATAAAGAAGCATGGTCCTCAGCATGCACAAAAGATAAAAATTCTCCCCTCTCTTGGAGAACAAAAAACATATTCAATTAAGGAGTTCCTGTGCTAGAGGAAAAGGCAAGCGGGGCCCTTGACTCCATGAGGGGGCTTGCCCAGGGGAGCTGTTTGGAAAGTGAGATTTGTCTGCCACTGAAGTGTAGACTTTTAAAGAGTCCCACGCCCACCGAAGTCAAGATGCGCCAAAGTTTCGGGATCCACATCCGCCCTCAGCGACAGAGGTGACGGTGCAGAATGGCTCCCACACGGGCACACGATGGGCCCTGATGTCGCCCAGCTGCTGCAGAAACCCCGGCCGTGGCAGCAAGGGCACTGGGAGCTGGACGCCTGGTGTGGGCGCCTTGGAGAGCCTGGGTGAGGTTGTGCCCTGTCCACTCAAGGGGTCGGTCAGCTTCTGGAGCCGCAGGGAGAGGACATTTTTAAACAGGATGGAATTTATTCCTACAACACAGCCATCCCCCAAAGCCCTCTGAGCTGTCCTGGCCCCATAATGGCCCAGAGAGGCCACGGGGACAGTGCCTGGGATATTCTTGTCACCATCCTGTCACTTCCCGGCCTTCATCTGGGCCTCAGCATCAAGCTGTAATTGTTCACTCTTCCCCATAAATGCAGGACCACAAGCTGCAAAAATATAAGTGGAGCAACAAGCAGAAGTCCAGACCCCGGGACCGGAATCTGTTGCAAAGTGGACTGAACAACTTAGCTATCGTGGGAGGGAGTAGGGTGCTCAGAAAACCCAAACCGAGTCCAGAAGCCAGAAAAGATGAGGGTGTTCATAGGGCTACTAGGTCTGAACTGCAAAACGCAAGGCCACCCAGGAGAGGTGACTGTGTATTTTTATCCCTGGGTAGCAGAGGTGATGCCACAGTCACCAGACACCCGGGAAGGCGTTCGCAGATGCCTATAGGAATTACCATCACTTTGCAGGCAGAGCCCTGAGGATGACTAAGGACGAAGCCAATCCAGGGACAGCAAAGTACATCATTCTATTTCCTTTGCTATTTTTTCTAATAATGACAATTGTAATGAACATTTATGGAGCACTGGATTATACGCTGAGCGTTGGGCCAAGCACTTTATACGATTATCTCCTTTCATTTCTAGAATGAACAGGCGTGAGAGGGAAATTCTTGAGTGACTACGAATCAGACCTACTAAACTGTCAGTTCCTTAAAGGCAGGCACTACGTTCACTCATCCCAGCTCAGTGCTGGGAGAGGAGTAGGCGTTCAATAAATGTTTGTTCAATCATTTTTGTGAAACCAGAGGCAGGATTTGATAGTTAGAAGCTGGTTAGCAATATCAACCTGCTTGTCAGCCTTTAACCAGTGTTCATTAAACCCCTTTAATGTATGTTTAAAGAAGTGCATTGTATTCATCCTCCTTTACATGATACTAAAGATGCCACAAGAGAACAGGACATTTCATGGCAAGTCATTAAGAAAAGCATCATTTTCTCTCACTAGCATTTCAATGTTTCCAAGTTGAGTATTTGCATATAAATAGGAGACAGCATCTCAAATACTGAGAATAAACAGTTCCATCCTCCTGCATTGTCAGGGATTTTCAGTACTTCGAAAGAGGAAGATTTCTCAAGTCTATTATTTATATCTGCAAACTCCTCTGAAATCATGTACTCAGTCTGACCAACAAGTACAGCAATGAGCAGTAAGTATGGAAAGACGGGGCCACATCGGTAGAAAGGTTGAGCTCTACAGTGTGTCAGCAAAAAGTATATTCCCTTTGAATGTTGGTAGGAAATGTACAAAGAGCGGTCCTCAACTTAAACAAGCTGCGATCCAAAAACTGCACTTGTAAACAGTCCCTGGGAGCTGAGAACGTATTTTCCCATGAACGCAAAGCGGTAGCTGACGGTTAGTGTTGGTGGTAAGGAGCCGGGAAGGCATTTGGCCAGAATCCCAGTCCTTGACCCATCGGCCCCCTGAGCGGTCTCGGTCGGCCTGCTGGGGCAGAGCCAGGAGGTGGCAGGACAAGCCCATCTGCTACTACAGGTCACCCCGGCCTGGTGACTTACACTGGACCACACGTGGGTCACAGGGACTGAACCGTAACGAATGAGGCCAGAGCCTGGGCCGGAGGCTGCTGACTTCTGTCCAACCCTGGGCTTTGGGGGGTCGGTGAGGACGCTTTGCTCGTAACAAAGCACCACATGCTGGGGGCTCAAACAGCAGAAACATTGTCTCCCAGTCCTGGAAGCTGGAACCCCCAGATGGAGGAAGTGGGCGGGGCGCGTCCTCCAGGCCTGGCCCCGTGGCCTGGGGATGTGGGCCCCTCCCCCTGTGTCCTCACACAGTCGTCCCCTGTGTGTGTCTGCATCCTAATCGTCTCTCCTTATAAGGACACCAGCTATCAGGTTAGGGCTCACCTAACAACCTCTTTACCTGGATCACCTCTGAAAGGGCCTCTCTCCAGATACAGTCACATCCAGAGCTGCTGGGGGTTAGTTCTCCAACACGTGGGTTTCTGCTCCAAGGTGTCCCTCCTTTTCAGAAGACAGCAGCAAAGGAAAGACACATACCTGTCCCCAAGACCTAGAGCAGAACCGGCCCAGGCTGCCCAGACCAAGGACTTCTTAGGTGGTGAGGGAGCCCCCCAAGTGGCAGAAAGCCCCAGGCCCTCACACAAGCCACGAGGGAGAAGAAATCCCTCTACAAACCCTGTTCCCCTCGCCCAGCAAGAGGAGGACGTCAGCCATCTGGGAGCTTCTACCCACTCACCAGCACCCCAGCCACGAGGCCCCTTTGTCTGGACACAGGACGTTAGGCAGGGAGCAGGGAGCGGGCTGGGGGTGGTGCCTGGAACTGCCTCAGTAGGCTGCAGTGAATGACTGAGCTGTCTGGGGGGAGACACAGCGAAAGCTTACTGAGCCCACAAAGTGGGAGAATTCTTCTATTAAAGGTTCTGGGTCTCAAGAACAGAGACTCACTGGGAACCAGAAGGGGACACTGGGGGAGCGGGAAGAGTGTCCCCTCCTTCCATGAACTGCTGGGGGCAGAGGAGGTCCTGGGCCAACTCTGGAGAACAGGTGAACTTTGACCTCTCGGTCCTCTGTATGATTTTCCGAGTCCCTCTATCCTAGGGTCATGAGTTTCTGTTCAGAGCTCTTCCAACATTAGTGCTATGCTCTCTGCCTCGCCAAAATTCCCCGTGCCATCACACCACTGCGTTAACAAGGAAAGGAATCGGATTGAGCTAACACATGCAATGATATGCCGATAAATTATTCAGAAGTATTTCCATTTTAAAGGGGATCTAAGTGCATGTGAATCTACACCGGAGGAAACGAGGCAAGTATAACCATCAGTGGGGATTCAACCGTGAGCTGTTCCAGGGCAGGAGCCGTAAGCCCTCACCTCTGCCCCCTGGACCACGCGGGTCTGCAGGGGTCAGCCTGCACCCCCGACGTGCGCCCCACCGTCCCGCCCACACAGGCTCCCCTCCTCCATTTCTGAAGGCAAAGGTGATCCGAGAGCTCCAAGCAGGCTCCGTGGGAGGAGCCGGCGGACGGCTGTGAAAGGTCACTTAACAGGAGCCCGTCCGACCTCTTCTCACGCACCAAGCGGTGCTCTGGGAGCTGCGCAGACCTGAGCGCACAGCCCTCAAGAGACTCCGCCAGGCGGGAGGCTGCAGCAAGGCATGTGGTTCAGGCCCGAGGCACCCAGCCCCGCCTCTCAGCCCTACCCCTCTGTGCTGCCATGGGGCACAGGTGAGTCAGGAGAAGCTTTGCCACCACCCAAATACACTGGTACAAATACTATGTGTCTGTACCAGTCTGTTAAGACCAAAGTAGACAACAGTGGTTAATCAATCTGTAATTGTTGAAGAGTTTCCAGTGAAAGACGCCGTGCCCTGCACTGCAGGGCAAACAGACCTGCGTAAGCTGAACGCCTTCCCTTAAAGAGGTTTAACACCTGGGTGAGCCGTGAGCCTGCTCAGGGCTCCCCAGCCTCCAGGCACAAACAAGGTCACCATCGCAGGGCCTCTGCGGCCACTGCTGGGTGTGCAGCCCCTGCGCCACCAGAATGAGGGTCCCCAGGTAATGCCAGCTCTGCAGGTCGGGGTGGAGGGTTCCACCCAGTTGAGCGGGACCCTTGGAGCTCGTGACCTTGGTGGTCACGTGCCTCAGCTCCCACCTCTGGGCCCTCACAGCCTGTGTTCTTCCCTGACATTCCTGCTCTGCACCTGGCGGCCCCCTCCTTCCCCTCAGACTTCCCTTGGGGCGAACATGCCCAGGGGCTGCCTGAAGGCCTTTGAGATCTGGACCCAGGACTCAGCAGGACAGCTCAGAAGTCTGCGACAGGCACGGTCCTCTGAGGCTTTCAACACTGCATATCCTGGAGGTGATGCTCAGGCCTCCAGAGCATCAAATGTTCCTTCCTTTCTTCCTTCCTTTCTTCCTTCCTTCCTTCCTTCAATCCTTCCTTCCTTCCTTCCTTTCTTCCTTCCTTCCTTCCCCCCTTCCTTTCTTCCTTCCTTCCTTCCCCCCTTCCTTCCATCCTTCCCTCCTTCCTTCCTTCCTTCCTTCAGCAAATCACCCTGAGTCCTACTCCGTGCACTGCATGCCCTAAAGCCACGCAGTGTTCCATGCAGAAGTGACAGGGGCCCTTTTCCTGACTCTGGGTCACACTTGGTCACCCTGGGGCTTCTTGTGCCTTAAGACTCCCAGACTCGTGCTCCTTTACCTCTGCCTGCAGCTCTGGTGCAGCGTGAGGCTGGTGCAGGCTGGGGGCCAGTCTCCAGGGAGATGTCATCAGCTCATCGGACCTCTTCCGGTTCCCCGGTCATCGTTTCACAAACAAAGACCCTGCCAACCACACGGATGCTGGGCTTGCCTCACGCAGTTCATCAGAGGCCCGGACAAGTCTGTAACCCCAGCTTCAGCTCCATCTGGGGCCTTCATGGCACGTGGAATGGTAAAGAGTGAGATAGAAATAAATACCAGGTCTGCACACCAGTAGAGACACCAGTCAAGATGGTGTCCCAGGCAGGACAGATGGGGACAAGTTTGGGTTCCATGGTCAATTTCGGTATAGGAGCGGACAGGAGGAGAAAGGTCGCCTGTGACCCTGGAGGCTTTGGACAAGAAAACAGACACCTGTGCAGCTGCGTTTCCAGCAGAGGCTAGTCGGGGAAGGAAACATCTACGAGGGTGAGTCTGTCAAAGACAAAACGAAGTGCAAAACTTCCAGATACTTTATCCTGCTAGACAGTGGAAAGCCAAAGTCACAGTTTAAAGGCAAAGGGGGGCTCCAGTCGATGGCAAACGCGTCGGAGCCAAAGAGGGATGCAGTCAGTAGCAAGAACAGGCCTCAGAGCCCTCCACCACCTCAGGCCTCCCGAACCCCTGCTCTCATGGCAGTACTGCAGGCAGCACTCTGGGGGTCAAGGGAGCAGAGGCGACATTTGTGACAACATGGACGGACCTGGAGCATGATACGCTCGATGAAATAAGTCAGACAGAGGAAGACAAATACTGTATGTTTTCACTTTTATGTGGAACCTAAAACACAAAATAAATATAACAAAATAAACAAAACAGAAACAGACTCACAGATACAGAGAACAAACTCACGGTCACCAGAGAGCAGAGGTTGGAGAGATGGACAAAAGAGGTGAAGGGGATTGAGAGGCACAAACCTCTGGTTACAAAATAAATAAGTCACAGGGATGTAATGTACGGCAAGGGAAATGGAGTCGACAATATTGGGATGACTTTGTATGGTGCGTAATCTACAAAAATATCAAATCACTATGTTGGGGGGGACTTCCCTGGCAGTCCAGTGGTTAAGACTCTGTGCTCCCAATGCAGGGGGTGTGGGTTCGATTTCTGCTTAGGGAACTAAGATCCCACATGTGCCCGGCACAGCCCCAAAATTAATTAATTAATTAATTTAACAAATCTTCCTTAAAAATTTTTTTTAAATCACTATGTTGTACCTCTGAAACTAATATAATATCGTTAAGTCAACTATACTTCAATCAATCAATCCATGAAATTGCTTTTTTACAGTAAAATAATCAAAGAGAGAGAGACAGAGAGAGAGATGATGGCATCCACAGGACCCAAGAGCCACAGTCGGGAAAGAGACCAGAGGACAGAGGCCCCTCAGGGACACTGAGGGGACATGGGGGGCTTTGTGGTCCCCAGACAAAGCCTCTCTCCTCGGAGCACAGGGAAAGTGGAGGTGAGGTGCCCAGAGCTCAGAGGAGGCCTAACGGCGGCACGTTGTGTGTGCCGAGCCTGGGGGGGGCCTCAGTGGGCCCAGCCACAAAATGGGCTACTCTTCATTGTCGTGAAGACAGCAGGGCCCTTTAAGGAAAGCTCTTGGGACGGAGTCCGGTCAGTGCCAGCAACTGTTACCAGAAGTGATTATTAACTCTCATGTTCTCACTAGTTAGAAGGTGATGTTTATTTTTTTCCCCATTTGGTTCAATGGTTCAACAATTCATCACCACTAATGACCTCGTTTAAAAATGATTGTTATGGTCACCAAAAGAGCACAAAAGGCATCCCCCCACGTGGTCCAAGCTCTGCCCCAGGCTGTAGAGCCTTACCTGTAGGTGTTGTCAGGGCAGAGGGTGCAGCACGAAGGAGCCCTCCCAGCCCCACCAGGAATGACGGCCCCCCACACGGCCCCCCGACAGCAGGGCCCCCCCACCGCCCAGCTCACACACCCGGCTCTGCTGCCCCAGCCCCGCTGAGCTGGGCCCGGATATGAGCAGCCGCTGGGGCAGTGTCGCCCCACGAGAGCCCTGGGGAAGCACCCTCTCCGATTAAGCAGGAGATGCACACAGGGAGCGCACTCTCGGCCAGTCTTCCGTCCTGCAGATGCGGACCCAGTGCCCGGGTGCTGGAAATGCTCAGCACACCCCAGAGACGCTCACTCCGGGCCTCTCCTTGAGGAAGAACAAGGCTTCAGCTGGGTGCGCCCTGACGTGCAGCCCCCATGTCCTCGGACCGTTTACAAGTCAGACACATGGATGCTTGAGGCTCTGGCCTGGCTTTGCCACTGCCCGGCGGTGTGGCCCTAGAGCTCCTGTCACCTGAGCCTCTGTTTAGCGAGGGTCACAGAGGCCCCACCTGGAAGGGTCTCAGGGACAAAAGGACAAGCGTGTCACCGTGCCTCCAAAACCGCAGCTGGCCCACCAGCCGCAGTTAACTGCAAAGTGCTGCTGAACGCGTGCCTGGAAACATGTCTGAAGCTCGTTTCTGCTGGCGTTTGGCTTAACAATCCTGTCGTGGGCTCTGCAAACGGGTACCATGCACCCGTCGGAGCATAGCACGACCACACCGGCCCTGCAGGGAAGGCCCTGAGCGGGGAGGGGAAGCCCAGTGTGCTCTGAGTGCGATTACCGTATGTACGATTTCTCAGAACCATGTGTCCCAGGGACAGAGCTGAAGACGAGGCTGACCTTCCCCGCCGCCCGGGGGTCTGTGTCCTTACAGCCCAGGACAGAGAGCAGGCTGGGGGCGGGGGGCTTCCTTGGACAGCCCAGGTAGAGCCCTTCACCATCCACTTCCAGACCTCCTCCCCCAGATAAACACAGGAGGTCCTGTAGGTGAGCCGATCACCCACCAAGCCCGCTGTAAACTGAGTGCCTTTGATCCTCACGCCTCAGTACTCACTGAACTCCAACGAGTTGCCTTGGGTTACACAATCTTATTTTCTTCTAAAGCACAACAGAAAGCATCCTTTTAAAAGCACCCAAATACTTTGGAATCATCTTTAAACAAATCCATAAAATTTCACTAGGAAGTAAATAGCACTTAAGACAAGGATGCACTAAAGGAATAGCCCATTTTGACCAAAACAAACAGCAGCATATTGGAGTAAAGACCTGGGCCTGGGAGTTTCCACTAAAACACTAGAAGCCCAGTTTCCCCCTCACATATGGGAAGATGGAGAGAAAGAAATTCTGCTTTTCTCCCCTCCTTCACCCACACAGCCTGAGGCTTCCCCTGCAGGCGTGCAGGTAACCAGCCGACACACAAGCAACAACAACTGGTCTGAGTCATCCTGGTCGGAGACCCACACACGGCCAGGCCAAGATCATCACCACGTCCTGTCTGAACCGTCTGCGGGGCTCACTCCGTCACAGCCCCGACGCCTGCTGCGTCCTGGCCCCTACAGGATGGGCCCCATGGGTAGCCATTGCTCCTCTTCTGGCGTAAGTGAACTCGCAAAGACCACTGAGCACTTCCTGTGCACTGGGCTCTGAGTCTCTACACACATCACCTCGTTCGGTCCTTACACAAAGCCTGAGTGGATGCAGAGCAAGGGGTTGTGCAGGACCAAGGACCCACCAAAGTCACGCAGGTCAGCCCAGAGCTGCTCCCATGATGGTTCTGCCATAGGAGCCCAAGCTTGGGAGGCGACACCCTCCCCTCCCTTCCGAAGAATCCTCCTCAACCTCAACCCCTTTCCAGAGATCCCCACCGGTTCGGAAAGCGCTCAGGCACGGGCTGCCTCCAAGCGGGGCTGAGGTCGCTCTCACCTGCAGCGATGCGACAGCTGCATGCAGAGCAGGAAAGGATCAGGAGGGCGCCTTGCAGACAAGATTCCCATGGCCACGGGTGCTTGGGGGCCACCCCTGGATTCTGGCTTCATTCCTAAGCAAAGACCAAAACCTCGTCAAATACTGTTTTCTTCCCCCGTCTCCCAGGCATGCTCTGCAGCTACCCACTTGGAAATTACTTGTGAGCTCTTCCAGGCCAGCCCTGGTGGGTTACAGTTAAAAGATGCCAAGTAGAGAATTCTGCTTACGTCCTAAAGGGAAGCCAGGGTCGCCCACTGTCTTCCCTGAGTGAATCACCATGTGCGTCACCAGGAGCATGGCTCGTCTGGAAAGCTGGCAAAACGGCTATTAGTATCACACTTTGAAATATTCAGAATGCCTTACTAGGCAATAATACATCACTACTTAGAAAACAAGTGCCTTTGTGCCATTACTCAGAAGTAAATAAACAGGCATCTTAACAGAAATAACAGGGTTTTCACGTGGTAGGAGCAGACCTCAGACATTGCCTTTTCTACTTCCCTTTCATCCTGGACACTAGGGTTAGAGATCGAATTTTAGTTCATTCTCCGTAAAATAAGCCTTCTGAGAGGAAGTGTTCATTAAGAAGTTAAGTGGCTTCATGGAGTTCACCTGCTTGATCCGAGGTAAAGCATTTATATTTCAGCAAGAGTGAGTAGAAAACCACTGCCTCTACGAGATTTAAGACCATTTCAACTTTGTCAGCCCCAGAAGAGACTCAGTGACGGGGCAGCGAGGGGGACGGCTGCTGAAGGGTGTCACGCAGGAGAAGAGGGCCTGACCCCACTGCTGCCCTGGGTCGTCTGGGTGCATTGGTTTAATAAGTATTCGTAGCTTTGGGACTCAGGGCAAGTCAGTCCCTCCCTCTTCATTCACTCAACAAGTATTCACAGGGTCGCGACTGAGCCACACAAACGTCTGACCACATGACCTTCCAGGTCCCCCCAGACCTGGAGCCCGTGATCCGCCCCCCTCGAGTGGGCACCCGCAATGGTCCACAGCGTGTAAGCATGTGAGTCGTTTCCGTCCACTGCTGTTCAAGTCTTCCGTGGGTGTCAAGTTGTAAGCTTTCCTCACTGTGCAGAGCAGAGAAGGGGATGCTCCTGAATAGAAAGCCCAAGGTCAGGGCCTCCATGTCTCTTACAATCTGCTAGGAAAACAGTATATATTCTCCAAATACACATCTATTTCCTACTTGGCAGGAGTTCAGAGGTGGGGAGGGGTAACGCGGGAGGGACAGAAAGGTGCGATTCTAAGAAGAGGCAGGACAGAAGCCCACCTGGACAGGTATGGGGAGGAAGGACGCCGCCCCCAAGCCCGTGGCCAAAGCAGGAGACGTTAGGATGGGAGGCCTGGGCTCAGTTCCATGTATCGCCTCCACGGGGCTACATTTCTGGGGGTGTCTGTGAGGGTGTCCCGGGAAGGGAGGGGCATTTGAGGCAGCGGACGCGGTAAAGACGACCCCCTCCCCAACACAGGGCCTCGTCCGATCCACTGAGGGCCTGGAAAGAACAGAAGGGCCGAGGTCTCCGTCTCCTCCTGCCTTTGACTTCAGGGCTCCTGCCTCTCAGGCTGGGGAATCCGGGACCCACAGCAGCTGTTCCCCCTCCAGCTCTCAGACCCCCAGCCTCAGACGGAACCGCAGCCCCGGCTTTCAGGGTCCTCGGGCGAGCAGACGGCAGCTGGTGGGCCTCTCGGCCTCCAAAACCCCTCTCATATTCAGATCTCCACGTGTCGCTCTCGGGTGAGCCCTGACCGTGCGAAGGCTACTGAGCGCCGTGTAGTCCTGATGCCGGCCACCCGGGATCCACAGCGGCAAAGACTGGGGCTCGGACACGACCCCAGACTGCCCTCCCCTCACTCCCGAGGCGGGGGGTTCCCAGGCCACCTGCTCTTCTGACCAACAGGCTCCCCCTACCCCGTCCGGTCTGGCCATCCACTGCAGTGACGTACAGAACTCAGGAAAATGCTGTGCTCATGCTGACGGGTATTATGAAGGATGCAAATCTGGACCAGCTAAGTGAAGAGACGTACAGGGCGCAGTCTCAGAGGGTCCCAAACACACACTCAGGGTGTGTCCTCCTGTGCACCACCAACCAGGAAGCTCACTCAGTGTCCAGAGTTTTTGGAGAGTCTCGTGACATAGGATGATTGACTGAACCCAACCTGCCCCACCGCCATCCCTCCCCAGAGGTCAGGAGGTCAGGCTGCATCAAAGCCCCAAGCCCCTAATCACAAGGTGAGTCTTTATGGCCCACCAGACTCCATCCTAAAACTATTTAGGAACCTGCCCGGAGTCACCTCATTAGCATAAACTCAGGTGTGGTCTGAGGGACCCACACGAATAACAAAGGCGCCCTGACCACTGGGAAATTCCTAGGGCATAGGGTTCGGCTTCATGGCTCTCTCCCTGGACCCTGGGACAAGGACCAGGCAAACTCTTCAGGATACAGTAGTTAATGGGACCTTATTAATAGTTAGGGGACTAAGAATCCTGAGGACACAGTAGAAACATCAAGAAACTGTTTAATCCAAAACCAGGTTTATTTAGATGCACTGAGCCCTTCAGCCAAACCTAAGGGAAGAAAACATTCCTAGGAATGTTATATTGCAATCTATAAAAAATAAGCACAGTGAAAATCATGAGATTTCAAGGATTACCTAAAGAAAACAAGAAGGGAAGCCCTTAGAAAGTAGAGGCTGCTGACAGAAGAAAAGTAGGACTTATACCGAGATGGGAACCAGAAATAAAATATACACTAAATAAGTATAAATATTCATTTTCCTGGGAAAAAACTCAAAATACGGAATTGCAATTAGATAATCTATTATACGTCATGGTTTTCACAGCTTCCAAGGGGCAGCTGAAGCCCCTTTCAGGCCAGGGCAGCATGAAGGAGAGGTGCCCAGATGTCCCTTTTCCACAGGAAAACTTAGCACTGTTTCCAGAGCTCCCCTCCAAGCCTTTAATTGACAGATTACCCTAAGATTTGTATGGAAAGTTATCTTAAGAAATGGAGAATCCACTTTCCCTTCTAAGTGACGAATTTCTTACCTTTCACTTGAACAGATACAGCTATGGAAGGGGAGGGGGCAGAGAAGGGGCAGAACCAAGTGCGTTTAGGAAGCAGGACACCAACCAAGAGGACGTGATATGAGAAAGAAGAAAACTGAGTATGATGTCTTTGCTTTCTGACTTAGGCGACTCTGTAGACAAATCATCACCCATTAACCAAGATGAAAAATATTAAGAGGAGCAAATAAAAAGGTAATGCTTTTATAAGTGGATTTTGAGCCGTCACGTGGAGACGCACAGGAAGAGATTAGAAAGACAAACCTGGAGGTCACGGGTCCACAGTTTTCTCATGTTTTTAATTACTTGACAAGAAACTTTTAAAATTTAAAACAGTCCCTGTCGATTAGGAGAAAAATTGCTATCCCAAGTTTAGTTATCTGTATTTATATTTGTGTGTGTGTGTAAACAGATCAATCGATCAATAGACTAACAGACATATAGATGATAGATAGATAGATAGATAGATAGATAGACTAGTATAGTAGCTACCACCTTTGTAACCTGCATTTTTTGTCAGCCAACTTAACGTAAGTTCTTTCTGGAATTCTGTCTATAGTATAACATTTACTTCCTCCTGACAACTGGTGGGAAGTTCACATTTATGAAATCCTACCTCTGCCTCATTCTATGTTAGCCACTTATGCATGAGCTGGGCCATTTACTCTACAGGCCTGAAAAATTGGCCGGGAAACCCTATCTTCACAAGCAAAGAGCCCCAGGCTGCCCTAAGTGCAGACCCACTTTTCTAAAGCACTAGACAGCAATCTAAACATGCTACACTGTTTTCATAGCTGACTTCTTGTAATTTAATTACAAAGACAGCAAACACTGTATCTCCTTTACTTTGCATTGCGAAATGAGTTACAACATGAGTTAAAGTGTTTTCTAGCCTTGTCCAGTGTCTGACCTTCATTAAAACCATCATAAAATAATTATGAAAAGGTATAAGATAAGTGAGTTCTGAGTTCCAATTAAGTGACTTACAAATGCACTCCCAGTGGTTGAATTGGGAGGTGCTTGTCACTCGGCTTCATAACCGGCCTGGGAGAAGCAGGCTCTCCATTTCCTGTGACCTCACCCGCCTCTCAGTATAGTGGGAGGACTTGGGGGAATGATATGGCCACTAGAGTGTCTGCTTTAAACACCCAACTGCCCACAATAAAGCGTCTGGCTCCTGCCCCGCGATGTGAACGACCAGCGCCCGGCACTGTCTCTCCAGCCTTGATAAGTGCGCACTGCCCTCTTTTCCTTGGTTGCTCTGGTGACACCACAACCAGCAGAAGGACCACAGGTCCTGCGGTGACTGCCTCCTGGCTCCTGAAGGTCACTGGGGGCAGGGGACGTGGCCCACACCAGGGACAGGGCAAAGGCTCCAAGGTGGCCAGAGCCAGAGGCCCCGGAAGGCACCCCACCCCTGGGCCCAGGTGGTGGCACGCCTCAGACCCTTCCTCCAGCTACGGAAGGGCCCCCGGGATCAGGTGAGGAGACGCCGGCATCCCGAGGCTGCAGAGGAGCCTGGGGTGGAGGCCGTGGGCCCAGGAAGACGTCAGGGAGGGAAGCAGCCGTGCGAGTTGGAAGAGCTTATTGCCGAGCTCCTGACACCAGATCTTGGCTACAGGGAAGAAGGCACCAACCTTCACAGACTCTCCCCACCCTCACGTGTGAAATGGCTCCAGTCCAAAGGCATGAGGTTCCGGTTCAACGAGAGTGGGATCTGTGACAGCACTTCCAGGGCTGGCTGGTCGCTTTCCCTGATAAAAATTCTCACCACACTTGCTCACTGGGAAAAACAAAGAAGCCCTCGAATTACCTCCCCTCTGTGCCTTTGTTTCCAGGCGTGGGGCTCAGTATGACTTTGCCTGTTGTGATGCAGCAACTCCAAAGGAGGCTTCACCATCCCCTTTTCTCTGACGAGGAAATGGAAACTCGAAGACCTAAGTAACGTTCCCCAAACCACCCAACTTAGTGGGCAGAAAGGCCTCTCTCCACCCGGGTCTCCTTAGCCAGGTGAGTGTTTCCCAGTGTGGATCTGGGGGCGCCGGGTGTTATGTGGAAACAATGATCCACCTGGGAGTCGCGTGTTTGTGCTGTAAGGTGCTACCTTTTCCCTTACAAGATGATATAAAGCTTCCTTTAAGAACGAACCTTGAGACCTTCAAGATGGCGGAGGAGTAAGACGTGGAAATCACCTTCCTCCCCACAAATACATCAGAAATACATGTACATGTGGAACAACTCCTACGGAACACCTACTGCACGCTGGCAGAAGACCTCAGACTTCCCAGCAGCCTCAGGAGCAGCGGATTAAATCTCCACAATCAACTTGATGTACCCTGCATCTCTGGAATTCCTGAATAGACAATGAATCATCCCAAAATTGACGCAGTGGACTTTGGGAGCAACTATAGACTTGGGGTTTGCTTTCTGCATCTAATTTGTTTCAGGTCTTATGCTTATCTTAGCTTAGTATTTAGAATTTATTATCATTGGTAGATTTGTTTATTGATTTGGTTGCTCTCTTCCTTTTTTTTATATATAGGTATATATACTTTTTTCTCTTTTTGTGAGTGTGTATGTATATGCTCCTTTGTGTGATTTTGTCTGTATAGTTTTGCTTTTAACATTTGTCCTAGGATTCTGTCTATCCAATTTTTTTCTTTTTTTTTAGTATAGTTCTTAGCACTTGTTATCATTGGTAGATTTGTTTTTTGGTTTGGTTGTTCTTTCTTTTTATTCTCTTTTTTAATTACTTTTTATTTTTAATATTTTTTTATTTTAATAACTTTATTATGTTTTTCTTTCTTTCTTTCTTTTTTTCTTTTCTTCTGAACCGTGTGGCTGACAGGCTCTCTGTGCTCCAGCTGGGTGTCAGGCCTATGCCTCTGAGGTGGGAGAGCCAAGTTCAGGACATTGGTCGACCAGAGACCTCCTGGCTCCATGTAATAGCAAACGGTGAAAGCTCTCCCAGAGATCTCCATCTCAATGCTAAGACCCAGCTCCACTCAACAACAAGCAAGCTACGGTACAGGACACCCTATGCCAAACAACTAGCAAGACAGGAACACAACCCCACCCATTAGCAGAGAGGCTGCCTAAAATTATAATAAGGTCACAGACACCCCAAAACACACCACCGGACGTGGTCCTGCCCACCAGAAAGACCAGATCCAGCCTCATCCACCAGAACACAGTCACCAGCCTGCTCCACCAGGAAGCCTATACAACCCACTGAACCAACCTTAGCCACTAGGGGCAGACACCAAAAACAACGGGAACTACAAACCTGCAGCCTGTGAAAAGGAGACCCCAAACACAGTAAGTTAAGCAAAATGAGAAGACAGAGAAACACACAGCAAATGAAGGAGCAAGACAAAAACCCACCAGACCAAACAAATGAAGAGGAAACAGGCAGTCTACCTGAAAAAGAATTCAGAGTAATAATAGTAAAGATGGTCCAAAATCTTGGAAATAGAATGGAGAAAATACAAGAAACGTTTAACAAGGACCTAGAAGAACTAAAGAGCAAACAAACAATGATAAACAATACAATAAATGAAATTTAAAATTCTCTAGAAGGAATTAATAGCAGAATAATTGAGGCAGAAGAACGGATAAGTGACCTGGAAAATAAAGGAGTGGAAATAACTACCACAGAGCAGAAAAAAGAAAAAAGAATGAAAAGAATTGAGGACAGTCTCAGAGATCTCTGGGACAATATTAAACGCATCAACATTTGAATTATAGGGGTCCCAGAAGAAGAAGAGAAAAAGAAAGGGACTGAGAAAATATTTGAAGAGATTATAATTGAAAACCTCCCTAATATGGGAAAGGAAATAGTCAATCAAGTCCAGGAAGCACAGAGAGTCCCATACAGGATAAACCCAAGGAGAAACACACCAAGACACATATTAATCAAACTATCAAAAATTAAATACAAAGAAAAAATATTAAAAGCAGCAAGGGAAAAACAACAAATAATATACAAGTGAATCCCCATAAGGTTAACAGCTGATCTTTCAGCAGGAACTCTGCAAGCCAGAAAGCCAGAAGGGAGTGGCAGGACATATTTAAAGTGATGAAAGGGAAAAACCTACAACCAAGATTACTCTACCCAGCAAGGATCTCATTCAGATTCATCAGAGAAATTAAAACCTTTACAGACAAGCAAAAGCTAAGAGAATTCAGCACTACCAAACCAGCTTTACAACAAATGCTAAAGGAACTTCTCTAGGCAGGAAACACACGAGAAGGAAAAGACCTACAATAACAAACCCAAAACAATTAAGAAAATGGTAATAGGCACATACACATCGATAACTTCCTTAAATGTAAATGGATTAAATGCTCCAACCAAAAGACACAGACTGGCTGAATGGATACAAAAACAAGACCCATATATATTCTGTCTACAAGAGACCCACTTCAGACCTAGGGACACATATAGACTGAAAGTGAGGGACAGAAAAAGATATTCCATGCAAATGGAAATCAAAAGAAAGCTGGAGTAACAATTCTCATATCAGACAAAATAGACTTTCAGATAAAGACTGTTACAAGAGACAAAGAAGCACACTACATAATGACCAAGGGATCAATCCAAGAAGAAGATATAAGAATTGTAAATATTTATGAACCCAACAAAGGAGCATCTCAGTCCATAAGGCAAATGCTAACAGCCATAAAAGGGGAAATCAACAGTAACAAAATCATAGTAAGGGACTTTAACACCCCACTTTCACCAATGGACAGATCATCCAAAATGAAAATAAATAAGGAAACACAAACTTTAAAGGACATATTAAACAAGATGGGCTTAACTGATATTTATAGGACATTCCATCCAAAAACAACAGAATACACTTTCTTCTCAAGTGCCCATAAACATTTTCCAGGATAGATCATATCTTGGGTCACAAATCAAGCCTTGGTAAATTTAAGAAAATTGAAGTCATATCAAGTATCGTTTCCGACCACAACGCTATGAGATGAAATGTCAATTACAGGAAGAAATCTGTAAAAACTACAAATACATGGAGGCAAAACAATACACTACTAAATAACCAAGAAATCACTGAAGAAATCAAAAGGAAATCAAAAAATACCTAGAAACAAATGACAATGAAAACACGACTGCCCAAAACCTATGGGATGCAGCAAAAGCAGTTCTAAGAGGGAGGTTTATAGCAATACAATCCTACCACAAGAAACAAGAAACATCTCAAATAAACAACCTAACCAGACTTCCCTGGTAACGCAGTGGTTAAGAATCCACCTGCCAATGCAGGGGACATGGGTTCGATCCCTCGTCCGGGAAGATCCCACATGCAGCGGAGAAACTAAGCCCATGCGCCACAACTACTGAGCCTGCGCTCTAGAGCCCGCAAGCCCAACTACTGAAGCCCGTGTGCCTAGAGCCCGTGCTCTGCAACAAGAGAAGCCACCACAATGAGAAGCCCACACACACCACAATGAAGAGTAGCCCCTGCTCACTGCAACTAGAGAAAGCCCACACACAGCAATGAAGACCCAATGCAGCCAAAAATAAATAAATAAATATTTTAAAATAAATAAACAACCTAACTTTATACCTAAAGCAATTAGAGAAAGAAGAACAACAAAAAAAAAAACCCAAAGTTAGCAGAAGGAAAGAAATCATAAAGATCAGATCAGAAATAAATGAAAAAGAAATGAAGGAAACAATAGCAAAGATCAATAAAACTAAAAGCTGGTTCTTTGAGAGATAAACAAAATTGATAAACCATTAGCCAGACTCATCAAGAAAAAAAAAAAGACTCAAATCAATAGAATTAGAAATGAAAAAGAAGTAACAAATGACACTGCAGAAATACAAAGGATAATGAGATTACTACAAGCAACTATATGCCAATAAAATGGACAACATGGAAGAAATGGACAAATTCTCAGAAAAGCACAATCTTCTGAGACTGAACCAGGAAGAAATAGAAAATATAAACAGACCAATCACAAGGACTGAAATTGAGGCTGTGATTAAAAACCTTCCAACAAACAAAAGCTCAGGACCAGATGGCTTCACAGGCGAATTCTATCAAACATTTAGAGAAGAGCTAACACCTATGCTTCTCAAACTCTTCCAAAATAGAGCAGAGGGAGGAACACTCCCCAACTCATTCTACGAGGTCACCATCACCCTGATACCAAAACCAGACAAAGATGTCTCAAAGAAAGAAAACTTCAGGCCAATATCACTGATGAACATAGATGCAAAAATCCTCAACAAAATACTAGCAAACAGAATCCAACAGCACATTAAAAGGATCATACACCATGATCAAGTGGGGTTTATCCCAAGAATACAAGGATTCTTCAAAATATGCAAATCAATCAATGTGATAAAACATATTAACAAACTGAAGAAGAAAAACCATATGATCATCTCAATAGATGCAGAAAAAGCTTTTGACAAAATTCAACACCCATTTATGATAAAAACTCTCCAGAAAGTGGGCAGAGAGGGAAACTACCTCAACATAATAAAGGCCATATATGACAAAATCACAGCAAACATCATTCTCAGTGGTGAAAGCTGAAAGCATTTCCTCTAAGATCAGGAATAAGACAAGGATGTCCACTCTCACCACTATTACTCAACATAGTTTTGGAAGTCCTAGCCACGGCAATCAGAGAAGAAAAAGAAATAAAAGCAATACAAATTGGAGAAGAGGAAGTAAAACTGTCACTGTTTGCAGATGACATGATACTATACATAGAGAATCCTAAAGATGCTACCAGAAAACTACTAGAGCTACTCAATGAATTTGGTAAAGTAGCAGGATACAAAATTAATGCACAGAAATCTCTTGCATTCCTATACACTAACAACAAAAAATCTGAAAGAGAAATTAAGGAAACACTCCCATTTACCACTGCAACAAAAAGAATAAAATACCTATGAAAAAACCTACCTAAAGAGACAAAAGACCTGTATGCAGAAAACTATGACACTGATGAAAGAAATTAAAGATGATACAAACAGATGGAGAGATATACCATGTTCTTGGATTGGAAGAACCAACATTGTGAAAGTGACTCTACTACCCAAAGCAATCTACAGATTCAATGCAATCCCTATCAAACTACCAATAGCACTTTTCACAGAACTAGAACAAAAAATTTCACAATTTGTATGGAAACAAAAAAGACCCCGAATCGCCAAAGCAATCTTGAGAAAGAAAAACGGAGCTGGAGGAATCAGGCTCCCGGACTTCAGACTACACTACAAAGCTACAATAATCAAGACAGTATGGTACTGGCACAAAAACAGAAATATAAATCAATGGAACAGGATAGAAAACCCAGAGATAAACCCACGCACATATGGTCACCTTATTTTTGATTAAGGAGGCAGGAATATACAATGGAGAAAAGATAGCCTTTTCAATAAGTGGTGCTGGGAAAACTGGACAGCTACATGTAAAAGAATGAAATTAGAACACTCCCTAACACCATACACAAGAATAAACTCAAAATGGATTAAAGACCTAAACGTAAGGCCAGACACTATAAAACTCTTAGAGGAAAACATAGGCAGAACACTCTATGACGTAAATCATAGCAAGATCCTTTTTGACCCACCTCCTAGAGAAATGGAAATAAAAACAAACATAAACAAATGGGACCTAATGAAACTTAAAAGCTTTTGCACAGCAAAGGAAACCATAAACAAGACGAAAAGACAACCCTCAGAATGGGAGAAAATATTTGCAAATGAAGCAACTGACAAAGGATTAATCTCCAAAATTTACAAGCAGCTCATGCAGCTCAATATCAAAAAAGCAAACAACCCAATCCAAAAATGGGCGGAAGACCTAAACAGACATCTCTCCAAAGAAGACATACAGATTGCCAACAAAGGCATGAAAGGATGCTCAACATCATTAATCATTAGAGAAATGCAAATCAAAACTACAGTGAGGTAGACTACCTCACAGCAGTCAGAATGGCCATCATCAAAAAATCTACAAACAATAAATGCTGGAGAGGGTGTGGAGAAAAGGGAACCCTCTTGCACTGTTGGTGGGAATGTAAACTGATACAGCCTCTATGTAGAACAGTATGGAAGTTCCTTAGAAAACTAAAAATAGAACTACCATACGACCCAGCAATCCCACTGCTGGGTGTATACTCTGAGAAAACCATAATTCAAAAAGAGTCCTGTACCACAATGTTCACTGCAGCTGTATTTACAATAGCCAGGACATGGAAGCAACCTAAGTGTCCATCAACAGATGAATGGATAAAAAAGATGTGGCACATATATACAATGGAATATTACTCAGCCATAAAAAGAAACAAAATTGAGTTATTTGTAGTGAGGAGGGTGGACCTAAAGTCTGTCATACAGAGTGAAGTAAGTCAGAAAGAGAAAAACAAATACCGTATGCTAACACATTTATACGGAATCTAAAAAAAAAAAAATGGTTCTGAAGAACCTAGGGGCAGGACAGGAATAAAGACGCAGATGTAGAGAATGGACTTGAGGACACGGGGAGGGGGGAGGGTAAGCTGGGACGAAATGAGAGAGTGGCATGGATATATATACACTACGAAATGTAAAATAGATAGCTAGTGGGAAGCAGCCGCATAGCACAGGGAGATCAGCTGGGTGCTTTGTGACCACCTAGAGGGGTAGCATAGGGAGGGTGGGAGGGAGACGCAAGAGGGAGGAGATATGGGGATGTATGTATACGTATAGCTGATTCACTTTGTTATACAGCAGCAACTAACATACCACTGTAAAACAATTATGCTCCAATAAAGATATTTTTTAAAAAAGAAGAAAGCTTTATTTAAGAAAAAAAAAGAAGTAAAGAAAAATATTGATGATGGGAAAATCATCAAGATGTCACTGAAACGACTGCTCTGACAACCTGCACTGCATCCTTCCGCCCTGTTCTTAGCATCAAAGCCAGGCTTTGCAGCTTCACCAGGAAGTAGTTTGCTACCCTGGCTCTGAGCACTGACACCCTCACGATTCGCGTGTGTTTGCTAGTGACGCTCATCACACTGAGTTATAGCCCTCACGCCCCGGGTAGCAGGTACGTCACCTATCACAGAGCAAGCTCCACCTTCCCCAAGAATCATGCTTATTCTGGCTATCGAGGCCGGGAAACCGCAGGACCATCCAGAACGGCTGCCCTGGAGATGTAGACGGGCACCACATGAGACTTAGGGGCAGTCGAGCCAGCACCCAAACCACCGTCAACATCAAGCAGGGACGGGACGGGATGGGGGGACCAGCGCGTCATAGGAGCCCACCCAGCGCATTGGGCAAAACGTGTCCTCCAGCCCCCGACCCTCCCAGTAAGTCACTGCTGAGTTAATAAGTGAATGGAGATTCACTGGTGAGTCAGCCAGCAATTTTTATGTATCAGTGACCACAAGGCAAGTCATTAAGCTTGGGAAATATGTAAAGAGTAAACACAGTTCCTGATCAGAACCAGAAGATTAACTGTGACAAAAATCAGTGAGTGAAACGTGCCAGAAAAATGAGGAAAAGAGGATGAGGACATGAGAAGAAACAGACTGTGGGAGAATGTCCTGGGGAGGCGGGGTGGGGATCATCTCCAGCTAGAGGTTTCGGGGAGCTTTCGGGGGAGACGCATCACCTGAGCCAAGTCTTAGGCGGTGGTTCGGTTGACACAGGTGGAGGTGGATGGAGGGAAACTCGGACACTGGTCTTGCTAAGGGGGGGAGCGTCACTGGGTCACGTCAGAAGCCCCAATACCTGGGACATAAAGAGCCCAAGACAGCAGAATCCACATTAGGTCAGGTATTTTAATGTCTTAGCCATAAAGCTTTCCTTGTACCCTTGGGGAAAACAAACCCCAAATACTATTCATATATTCGTAGTTTCAAAGAGTGAAAATAATCACCTCCAGCTAATCGTAACCCTGAGATTCAAGAACCAAGAAGCATCTCTCCGTTTGCTTTATCTTTCTTGTTAGCTGCAACCACAGCCCACCTAGAACAGTACACGAGAACCTCAGGATTGAAGGAGCCCTGGGAAGACATGTCACTAAAATGTGACACACACCCACCAAGTCTACGGAGAAAGAGGATGGGCCACAACCACGGAGGACACGGCTCTGGAAGCTCCCCCAGCCCGGGGGCCGGGACCGACCACACACGTGCTCTGCATGGCGTCATCATATCTGAATCAAAATGAGACGTGCCATCAGATCTCTCCCTGGTGAGCAAACAAACTAGAGCTAATGCATAACTTGGGATTTCCTCAGAATCAAAACCATCCCTGCTGTCAGGTCTTTTGTTACTGTGAATCTTAACAACGGGTTTTGTCAAATGGTGTCCACAATGCCAGAACCACGACTGACCAGGGCCCAGGAGGCGGAGGGGCAGGAAGACACACTTCATCCTCCTGGACCACGTGGACTAGATGACGTGGGACGTGCCCGAGGGGCCGGCGCTGGGAGGAGGGAATGGTGGTCTGTGAGAGGCCGAGGGGAAGCTGGGGCAGCTTCACCCTGTCACCCCCAAACCCGGAAGTGCTGCAAGCCCCCCGTGTCCTCACCCACCTGGGCTCTCTGAGCACCAGTCACCCGAAACTGGATGACTGGAAACCCTGGGGCCTCTGGACCCTCCAGGCGGGCACCCTGCACACCTTCCTCTGCCATTCTCCTCAACCCTCCACCCCTCCTCACCTCCCAAGGCTCTGCTTCGGCCCCCCACCCCGGGACCCCTAGGAGCTGCCCGCGGGCTTCCCGGCCCTGGTCCCTAACCCCTCCACCCTGCAACCCCGGGCGGTGTGACACCAGCCACCCTGCCCGGCCGTGCTCCTCACCAAGGCGTCATGTGGGGGCTGATCTTGTGGCCGGTGTAACCCAGCTGACGTCTGGGTCGGGGCTCTGCAGACGGTGACTCACCCAGCGAGCCCACCAGTGAGGACAGCAGCGGAGCCACAGGAGGTCCGGGTGACACTGTTCACCCACAAGCTGGCAGACAGACAGAGCTCGTCCAGCGTTCACGCCGTGTGAATCTGCCTTATGCTTCAGTAACTTGTCCCTTTTTACCCTGGAAACATAAACTATTAATCCCCAAAGTGTAATCCTGGGTCCACCGTCATCAGAATCACTGGAGGGCTTGTAAACATGCAGATTCCTGGGTTCCTGTGAGTCTTACTAGCCCAGCATCACTGACACAGGGCCTGGGAATGCCCAGATTTAACCAGTTCTTCTGTGTTTTAATCCACAGTGAAGCTTGGCACCACTGACCTGTACCAGGTAAAGTCTGAGCTCACCCGCGTGTGCTGCTCTCCCCACGTGTAGAGGTGGAAGGGGCTCAAATGCCTGGAGCGCCACCAGCGGCCACGGTTCAGGGGTGCTCCCAAGCCTGGCCCTCCTCCAGAACCACATGTGGGTCCCGCCTTTGAGGAAAACGGGAGCCGGTTCCCTGCCGGGGCCGTTACCAGGGTCTGGGAGCCGCGTTTGTGAAAGGGCGTATGGAATGACAGCCTCAGGGGCCTGCTTCTGTGATCAGTCCTCTGAGTGTTTTGTTTTTTTTTAATATTCTCACCCAAGCTAGAGAAATGGTACAGATGAACCGGTTTGCAAGGCAGAAATAGAGACACATATGTAGAGAACAAACGTGTGGACACCAAGGGGGGAAAGTGGGGGGACGGGGCGATGGGTGGTAGGATGACTTGGGAAATTGGGATTGACATGCATACACTAATTTGTATAAAATAGATGACTAATAAGAACCTGCTGTATAAGAAGAACAAATAAAATAAAATTTAAATTAAAAAAACATATTCTCCCCCTCCCAAACTGGAGTCTCTCCGGCCCTCTTGCGGGGAGGGGCGCGTAGGAAAGGTGTCCGCGAGCATGGTGACAGCAGAAGGCGGACACGGCACAGGCTGCTCTCACACCCGCCGCCCCCTGAGTTTCCCCTCGACCCACACAGTGATGCAGGATGAGCGGCATCTAACCCAGAGGAAGCTCTTTACTCCCCGTGGAGGCAGAGGCCCCAGAGGAACCCAGGTCACAGGGTGGAGGAGCCGCACCTTCGCGCTTGGTTTCACGACACCATCTGTCGCGGCAGCCGGAGGGTCTCAGCCCCAGGCTCACACACGCGTGGGCTGCTTGTTCATCGCTACAGTTTAGGGGAGTCTCGGGCCTCCCTGCAGCTTGTTTCTCCCATGTCTCCCCAGACGTTCTCCCTCTGCCTGAGAAACCAGAGCAGAAGGGTCTAGGGATGGGGTGGAGGTCTCTTCCATTAAGCCCCGCCCTAAGCAGAGGGGTATCACCTCTAAGCCCGAGTCTGCACTCGTCCGTCTAAACTAAGCAAAGAGGATGCAATATGCGCTCAGCGCTGATCTTCTCAGCAGATCCTCCAAGGATAAAGGAAGGATCATCTGTTATTCTTCTGTGTAAGCCTTAGAGTGGAAAGTGACCTGTAAACGGTAGGGCACTCTTCAGAGAGAAGAGCCCTTATCAGCGTGGTCCCGTCCGAAACGGTGAGACTTCACACCGGCTTTGGCCTCGCCCTGTGTTTGTACCCCTGTGACGGAGGCTCAGGACTGATTCGCCCTCTTCGTAAGGGGCTCCAGGAAACACGACGACCCGCCCCTCTGCAGCACGAGCCCATCATGGCCCCCGGCCCACACGCACGGCACCCCCAGTGATCCTTAAAGGAGCGGGGAGGGGGGTGGTGGCCGCCTGTGCTGCAGTCGGCTGAGCCGGGGCAGAAGCCCGTCAGGGTAACAGACACGCCAGGCTGATTTCTTCCAGGCACGAGATCCATGTAGGTTTTGCATACCTCCTGAACAAAAAGTTTAAGTTGCTCTTAAATTGAATTTTAAGGACAATTTTTAGGTAGCCACAGGTCATCTGTTTGTTCGTTCACGCTAAAATTAGAGCCGGCCAGCTGCATAGGTGGTCCCCAGAGCTGTGAGGACTTGTGCTCTGCACCCTGCCTGCAACGCCCACGGGGCCCCAGACACAAGGCAAACCTGCAATTTGGTGTGACTCCCATGTGCCCGCTCCCTTGTCCGGGGACTCTGGGGTAATTAAAGGTGCCCTGACCTTCGGGCAGACCTTCCTCGTGAAGTGACTGGTGTCAAGGTGGAGTTTCATCTCACTGGCTGAGGTGTTATGTGTATACACACACGCACACACGCGCGTACACATAATGAGTGTAGTTACCTGTACAGGTGTATTTAAGACCCACCTACATACATACAGTACAGAGGCCACCTTTCTTTCTCGTCTTTCTTTTCCTTGCAGGAGCATTCAGTCAGTATTGATCAGCATATTTGGTTCTAGCCCTAACCTGATTTCTGGGTTTATTCGCTCAGACCTGTCCTGAAGCCCCTCCTCTGCCCCAGACGCCCTGGGGGTCAGGACACCAAGAGGGTTCCCTCCAGCAGCACCTTGGCTGCACTGAACATTTTGATCTTACAAACGAATTCATAAGGGTCTTCTTGTACATTTACAGAAGGAGGCTAAGGATTCATAGAAAAGGGCGATATCTCTACTATGTACACAACCCCCAGGTTTATACTGCTTGCTTAGAAATAATAATAATAATTATTATATAATATAATAACTAGCCTCGAAATCATTCCCTTCCACCTGCTTGTTTTCTAACCTTTCACTGGAGTGAGGTTTCCTGAGGGCAGGTGTTAGGCTCACCGCTTCTGCATCCCTAACTCCTGGCTGACTTACTAAGTAAATCGGTATTAAAATGTTCGGCATCCGGGCTTCCCTGGTGGCGCAGTGGTTAAGAATCCACCTGCCAATGCAGGGGATGCGGGTTCGAGCTCTGGTCCAGGAACATCCCACGTGCCACGGAGCAACTAAGCCCACGAGCCACAACTACTGAGCCCACGTGCATAGAGCCCATGCTCCGCAACAAGAGAAGCAATGAGAAGCCCGTGCACCGCAACGAAGAGCAGCCCCCGCGCGCCGCAACTAGAGAAAGCCTGCGTGCAGCAACCAAGACTCAATGCAGCCAAAACTAAATTAATTAATTAATAACAGAATATCTAACAAAAGCAGACAGGATGCTCCAGAAGTAAGTCAGCCTGCCCCATCCTCCCCACAACACCGGGCTCGCCGGTGCAGAAACATGGGGGCTCCGGGACCCCTCACCCCACAGTAGCGCTGAGGTTTTTTATAAATAACAGAGATGGTGACACAGAAGCCACACATGCTGACTCTGGCAGACGAGCCCAGGGCTGCAGGTCAGCAGAAGCAGGGATGCTCCTCTCCTCCTGTACTTCAGGCTGATGATTCTCACCACCAAGAGATCTGCCGTCACCAGTCCACTTCGGTGTGGCTTAAAGGAAAGGAAACGAATTGACAGGATGTTGAAGTATTTTTCTGCCTTTCAACACATACAACCACGACTTTCATCTGGGCTGAGTGGCTCCTGAGAGCAGTACCTGAGCTGGCTGGGGGTGAGAAAGGCCCACGGGAAACAGCAGCTCTGCGGCCCCGGATGAGCCATCCTTCCCACTGGCGCCCAAGAGAACGTGATGCGAGGCATCCTGGTAATTCTCTCCCCGCTCTGGAGGCAGACAGGACCAGCCTGTCAAGCCTCTGTTTTAGGTTAAGACCAAGAGGCTGAACAGAGCCAGTGAGTTGGGACAAAAGGGACTGAACATCTGATTTCCTGTGTAAAGTGCTCAATCTTCTTCTGGAACCACTGTTTGAACTGGTGGCTGTACCGCCATCCTGGGTCCCTGAGTGGCTGCAATAAGCCGTGTCCCACCTGCATGAGACACATACGAAGTGTGGATAAGAAACAGATTTTTTGTTTAAAGCCACTGAGCTGCAGAGGTCTCTTTGGTTGTTGTCATTGTTCCATTGCAGCCTGACCTGCCATGTCCTGCCTGACATACTAGGTCACCAGCAGGGCTGACAAGCTAGGTCAGGGCCAAAGCCAGGCCAAACAATGGTGCTACCATGCCTCTGCTCTTCTCTGTTTGGCCAGGCGAGAAGTTTCATCATCCACAAAACATCATATGAAAAGCAGAAAGCGGGATCGCTACTTTGCAGGGCTGCTGTGCTGATATACAACGTACGTAAAGGCTCTGAACGGTTCCCGCACGTAGTACGTGCTCAGAAAATGTCAGCAATTATCATTACAACTTTTAGCTATAAGAACCCTCTCCTTTGAGATGTTTTCGGTATGACGCGAGTCTAGGGAAGGGTCAATAGAGCCTAAACCCACGCTCAGGCACGCAACAAATATTCATTTAAAAGCCTATCGTGCTCCAATCACTGTCCAGAAGTCCTCTCTGAGCCAAGTTTAACAAGCGGGAAGGGAGTCAGGGATGTGCCGCAGGGTGCAGCCAGAGGCGGTCTCTACTCCGGAGAGGTACAGGTTGCTATGGGAACTGGGCAGGGCCACCTTCCCTAGGCCCGGGCATCAGGGAAGGCTCCCTGGAGGAGGTGACGTGGAAGCTGAGATCTGGGAGGTAAGTTGGGGCTGGTCTGGCACAAAGAAAAGAAGACGTGTGCTCACGCAAGTGGAGGTCCCAAGGGGAAAGAGGCAGGGTGCACGGTGAGAACCTCAGGGGCCAGAAGGGACAACGTGAAGGGAAGGAGGGGAGACGTGGGGCTGCGGACAGAGGAGAAGTCCAACCACACTGAAACTCGCCCAGGCCGCCTTCCCAGCACAGGGACTCCTGGAGCTCTATTTGTCCTCCTCGTCCACCAGGGACAACGTGACATGAGTCCTGGGGGCCCGGGGCAGAGAAGACTCTGTGAGCTCCTGGCTGGCATCCATGCACGGTCGGCCAATAACCCGACACTCAGCCAGCCCAGGGGAGCAGGGCCGACCTCGTGCAGCGCGTGGGCGCCCTGTGGCTCCAGAAGGACGTCCCCCCTCCCCCCTCCCGCCTCCCCCGTCCCGTCTTCCCTGTGAGCCCGTGTTCCCAGGATGCCCTGTTGGGCAATCGAGGACCCACCCATTTTTAGGAAGCACGCTTGGCCGTCTGCACAGGTAACGTGAGAAGGAGGGAGCCCACCCCTTCCTTGCCCCCCCCCATCCCTGCAGAAAGACGTCCTATCCCTGCCTCTAGCCCAGCCCACCCGCTCCCGGCCCCGGAGGGGAACTCAGTTCGACGGGTCCCAGGGATTCCTGGATGCCCCTCCACACCAGACAGACCAGGGACCAGGAGACAGGGCGAGGCCTCATCACAGACATGGGTCCACAGACTCGCACGTGCCCGGGCAGGAGTTTGCATAGGAACTTGACACCCAGAGCCAGTAAAGTCTTCGCCATGGAAAGCGAGTCAAACACAACAGCAGCCGGCAAGGCAGCAGGCCGACTGTCAGCCTGTCAAGAGTTTTGCAGAAGCGCCGGCGGAGAAGCCGGTGAGCGAGCTCAGTCCACACAGGTCCCCACGCTGCCACCGCTGCTGGGAAAACACAGCCCAGTGTGTGGCATCCAAGCCCCGCCGCTGCGAAGTGTCACATGTGCGGCCACAAGGGCCGCTGAGACACAGGCGTGGAGCCGGCCAGGAGTCAGCATCCTTCAGGGGCCGAGCTCCCTGTACCTGGATGGCTCCGAGCAAGAAACGCCAACCTGTGTTTTGAGGAAGATCAACTCTCCAGGATGCAGAGCAGGGCTTTCCAGTCGAGCCGAGATACGTTCGGGAGCAGCAGGGGCTGGGGAGCAAACCTCCCACAAGAATGACCTCAGAGGGGGAAGGAGAGAGGATGACAGCAATGGGACCTGAGAAAACCCACCGCTTCCACCCAAAGTCTGACCAACCGAGGCTGCACTCAGGAGACTGGCTTCCCTGTTCCATCTCCTTGACAACCGGGCATCTTCACAGTCACGAGAACTGCTTCCCGAGAGAGGCAACGTGTGCGCCTCCTTCTGAGGCCTGGTCACGCATCTCACCTGGAGAAGCGCCGTCCTCTCCCCTGTGAGGGGCCCCCCATGCGCACAGATGAAGGAGACAGTCAGAAGGGGCAGATGAACGCCAAACGCCAAGACTGTAACTTCCGGGGAATGACTCTCCAAAAAATTGTTTGTGTACTGGAGGAGAGGAAATCACTGGTGCATGAATTAGCAGCGCTATATTTCAGGGGTTTGTTATAAATCTGTTTCTTAGCCGCTCTCACTTAAGCTCAAATGAAGCCAAAACACTGTCAACGTTAAAACGTTATCAAAGAATTGTCCTCGAGTGCAAGCAAATGTAGAAATGTCCTACCCTTTAAGGCATTTCTTTAAAGAAAAAAATCACTGGGTTATCACTTTAAATTCAAGCATCCCCAGAAGAAACGAAAGCCACAACCTCTGTGTGATATGGTCCAAAGTGCTCTAAGACCTGAATTAGCAGCACGGCTTCGATCTCAAAGTTCTGCTGCATTAGACAGACAGCAAAGAGGGGTAACCGACCTCCAGCCCCTGAATGTGCAATTCTAATAAGAGGTGGACTGACCGCAGGGCCACACAAGAAGGGTCTGGGCATGGGAGACGAGGTGGGCACCAGGCAAGGACCCTCAAAGGTCCTTTGAGTGGACACACAGCCAAGTGAGAAATACTTCTTCCCACCTGGCATTTGCCACCGTCTTGGGGTTCACCTTGACTGTGGCACACTAAGAAGCAAACTGAAATGCAGCCAGTCGTGAGTGATTACCTGCGCCTGGAGAGGCTGGTGGCCCCGCAGGGAGGGGCCCGTTTCCGTTCTGCAGCCCCACCTTTGACGGGTGAAGCCACTTCCGCCCCCTCTCGGCGTCCTCGGGGAGGTGGGGAGGGACCGATCTGATGTCCCTTTAAGAGTTCTCGGGGGTAAAGTTTTCCTGCCTTTTCATTCTGTTCAAATTCAGGGCTAGTGGCCCAGAGCAGTTCAGAAGAACAGAAGCAGGCCCTGGAGGAGGGTCCCAAGTGGGCAACACGGCGGAAAGCCCCCAGCTCGGCCGGAGCCCCATTGGGTCCCAGGCTGGGCCCTGTGCTCCCAACCGAGCCAGGCGAGAGGCAGGCAGCCTCGAGGCAGCAGCCGCGCAGATGGGCACGGAGCCTTCGTCGTCCCGGGCCTGTCCTCGGCTGTCCCCGCTCCTGCTGCCTCAGGGGGCCGCCCTTGCCAGCCGCACTGCAGAGGGTGTTTAAGCCAGAGGATCAGTCCTGTTCTCTCTGCAAAGACCCACGTGCCCATCCTGGCCAAAGAGATGCACCAGCACTTTTCACTTTGTGAAAGTCAGAAGGATTCAGGACAAAAGAAGGAAAAATCCAGGCTAGTGCAAGATAAAGATTTAGAACCCACGCAGGGATGTCATGATCCACAAAGTAACCGTGATTTAACCACATTACATGCCTGAATCTAGCTGTAAATTTGATAGCGTGTATTTACAAAGTAATGAAAGTCCACATATCACATTTTCAAAACCAATTCCGCAAATCTGAAAGCAAATTGAGTTGACTGCCGGACATTCCTTTGCGCATTTTTCTGCTTGTGAAATTGAATTCTGTTCCTCACTGGAGCACCGATGTCAAAGCTTTGTAGACGCATTACAGAAAATACGGCAACAAGTGAGGAGCTCTCAGAGGGGCTGGGGCCCTGAGCTGAGGCCGGCCGCGTGGCACTGAGGCTGCACGGCGGGGAGGGCGTAAGATTCAACACCCAACTGGGATGCTCTCAGGGCAGAACATTTAGGGTTAACCTTAACAGGCCTGCTTCTGGTTTGCTCAGCTTCTCAAAGAGGCCAATGCCACCTTCACTTTTTTTCGTAGGGGGAGGGAACAAAATCTATTCCCTAATTTCCCCCTCTGGGTATTATTTACTGGTCCTCTTGTGGAATCAAACATTTTGCTGTCCTAAAAAAACAGAAGGATGAAACTTTGATACCTTCCTTTTACATTTTTTATAAGGTCTTACAGGGCTACACGTACAGGAAAGAACACTGATTGGACAAAGCTTACAGAAGCTTGCAAGCCCATTTTATTGAGCTGTTGCAGACTGCAGCTGCAGGAAAGCAGGGGGCCGTCCCAAGAGGACCCACAGAGGTGCCAGGAGCACCTCTGGACAGCACCTCGGCGAGGCCGGAGCTGAGCGGGGGAGGGTTCCAGCTGCTCCCTGAGTGACCCAGACCATCGGGGGCCCGGGATTTGGCTAAAGTCACAGCTGATGTTTGCAAACCACTGGGCATCCTGCGAGCATCTGTAAACCTGCCAGTTTAGCAGACTCGCCCACACCCTTTCTTTCCTGAGATTCACAAAAGGTCGAGGACCAACAGCCTAGATCTCCTCAACCAGAAAGAACACCTGGGTTGTAAGCCTTCCAAGGGCAGGCAGGACTGGCATCTCCTGCGAACGACGAGCCTGTGAAAGGGCGCGGCAGGTGGGGGAGACGTCTGCAGAGGAAAAGATCAACATGTCTAAAACAGAGGAAGCGAGGTGTGGGCCTGGAGGGCAGGGGCAGAGAGGCCACCAGCCGGAAGGCGGGAGAGTGGTCCTCACTGCCCTCCTTGCCAACAAGCCTGCCCCCACCCAGCCGCCACTGCCGTCAAAAGAGGCGCTGGAGGAAGAGACGGGGCTTAGCAAAAATGACTAGTGCTGAGTGCGCAGAGCCATCTGGCAATGGAAGTTGATTAAAAGGGTGAATTTAAGCCAAAGGGGAAGATGAGCCGACTGTTGACAGCAGCGAAAGCGCCTCAGAGAGACTCAGATGCTGAGAGCTGCCACCTCCTTCCTGGGGCCCCTGGGGCCATCCGTACGGGCACAGGCCTCTTTCCTGCTCCAATACATTCTTGTAGCTAAAAAGGATTCAGTAGAATGGTGCTCGTGGCTGCCCGCGCATCGGTCCCTTGGGAAACCTTGGGGAGGTCCCCGTTCGTTCTCTCCTCTCTGTAGCGTTTCTTAAGTGCCTACTACATGTCAAAGGGAAATCAAACAACCAAAGCTATATCCTCAGGCTTTTACATTCAGGAACTCACAGTGTCATCAGGTTTACTGGAGAAGATAATTTATTTTAGGTCTGGCTCACTGTCAAGACAGGAGAGTGACATTCTAATTCGAATGCCTCTTTCTCCATTTACATAGAAGATGTGTATTTCTAGGGACCATAACATTTCACAACCCGGCTGCTCTGAGGGTGGTCCAGGGATCAGTAACATTGGCAGCACCTGCAAACGCATCAGAACAGCAGACACTCGAGCCCCACCCCAGACCTGCAGAACACGACCTGCATTCTAAGATCCCCAGGGGTCCTTAAGCGCATAGGATTCTGAGAACCAATGGTCTAGAACAGAGGTTCTCAAACGTCAGTGTGCCCAGAACCGCCTGAAGGATGTCTGAACTGATTACTGGGTTCCAGCCCCAGACTTTTTGATTTGGTGGGTCTGGGTTTCCAGGAGCCACACCCTGAGAACTTCTGGTCTAGGGCACCCCCAGTACACCCCCAAGCCAGAATTTATCCTGTGGCTGAACGTGGAAAATTAATCTAAGGCGCTGCTTCTCACTGGCTTCACGTCAGAATCGCCAGGAGGACTTTTAAAACACAGACTGCTGGGGCTTCCCTGGGGGCACAGCGGTTGAGCGTCCCCTTGTCGATGCAGGGGACACGGGTTCGTGCCCTGGTCCGGGAGGACCGCACATGCCACGGATGGCTGGGCCCGTGAGCCATGGCCGCTGAGCCTGCGCGTCCGGAGCCTGTGCTCCGCAACGGGAGAGGCCACAGCAGTGAGGGGCCCGCGTACCGCAAAAAAAAAAAACCAAACAGCACAGACTGCTGGCCCTACCCCAGATTCCATGAGGATGCCACAGGATAATCACATCAGAATGAAATTTAAGAATATCAAAGACAAAAAGAAAATTTTTTTAAAAAAAAATAAAGAGCTGATTGAATTTCTGAAGATATTCTTAAGGTTTCTGAAGAACTACAAACAAGAAGACAGTTTAGTAAACTGTATTTAAATGTGCAGGTGCTCATTTCCTTAACCCTATAGGGTGCTGACTTTTTTTGCTGCAAAAGTAAATACAGTTTTTTCTTTCCACTTTTACTCACCATTCTTGATATGATTAAAGCCTATTACCTCCTCATTCTACCGTTTCTGCATATTTGATTGCAATTTTAATTACGGGTCATAAATACAGGAAAATTCTTGATTTTTCCTCTTGTCTTTGACCTGTGGCCTTGCCGGCCACCTCCATAAATTTCCTTTCCTCACCTGGACCACCCCCCATCGAAGTGCAGACAGATTCTGATTCACTGTGCCGTCAGCTCTCTGCTCTGGATAAAGGCTTGGGGAGAAGCATGGCATGGTGGGGTTTTTTTTTTAATAACATTTTAAAAATTTTTTAAATAACGTTAAAAGGGGGTGGAGACTTCTAAAGTCAAAAAAACAGCAGTGAAGGTTGAAGAAGGGCTGACCCTGTCTTTGAAACCACGTTCTGCAGAGAGTGGCTTATTGAACAGCAGGTGAAGGGGAGTTAATAACCACGAAGCAGACGCAAGCCGGGCGTCCGCTCCCGCCCGCAGCGGAGGGGGGGGCTGTGGGCCTGGCTTCGGGATTTGCGCCCCAGATGCACCTGCTCCCTCACCTCTGTCGCGTGGCCGAGCTCTCCTAGAGAGAGCTGAGCGCACCGCCTCGCTGAACCGAACGCTCTGGGAACGCCTGCGATCGGTGTTTCCAACAGCGCCTCGGCATCATCACCGTAGTGGGGACCACTCAGGCCTCCTGCGGGCACAGCTGGGAGCCGCCCGGGACGAAGCCGCACGGATGCCAGAGGAGCTGGGTCAGCCTGGGCACACACCTGACCTTCACCAGCTTCCCGCCCATCGCTTCTTGGAACTTATTTCTTCCCCTGAGCTGTGACGCAGGCTTCTCGAAAACCTTGCACAATCCCAGGACTCGCACTGGCGTTCCTTCCCTCTCCTGCCCGTCAGAGACCGTGATAAGGAAGTGCTCGCTTCTCTCGCGCTCCTGCACTTCACAGTCTCCTGGGGCAGGCTCTAGATACCTGTGCATCTGTGGCTACATCTCTCCCCTCCTCCACCTGGGAAGAATTTGTTAGCAGGGAAAAAACACACTCCACTCAGAAGGACTCCAAGGAATTCCTGACATCTCTCCCCGCTCTGCCCAGCAAGCCTTGGGAACTAGATGTTTTCCTGGGTCCTCAGGGATGGTCAAAAGTAAGAGAAGCAGCGGCGAAGCTCTGCCTGTTCTCCCTAAAGCAGCTGCGTGCTCTGTTTCTCCGGCCTCTTTGAGAGGGCACTGCCAATCCTCCAATATCTAGACTGCAACCTGAGCAAATGAGCCACCACACCTCGGTGAATTCCGCACGCTCTTCAGATTTGGATTCTAGAGACTTTGAGGAATGGGCACCTCACCATTCGCTAAATCTCAGCCCTCACTAATCTGGTGCCCCAGAATCACCCACACAAAGTCAGGTGAAAACCCAATTTGGGCTTTTGACCTCTCAAAGTTTTGATATTTCAGGAAGTCTACTGCCACCCTGGCCAGCACTTCCATGAGCTAGGTGGTCACGCCCAACCCCAGGCTCCCTCGTTGCCACCCAACCAGAGTGTGGTCAGTGCCGGACACACATGTGCAGTGGCCTCGGCACCTGTCCCAGCCACCCTGCACTCAGCCTGCTCTGTTTGCGATGACCACGCACAGCTGGCCTCTGTGACTGCAATCCCAAGCGGCCTCGGACAGCACAGCACAAAGTGTAGAATTCCGAGGGCTCTGCGGTCCGTTCGGGTGCTGCGTGCCGCTCCACACCCTTCCTGGGGGGTCCCAGCAACCTCCATGCTGTGTGTACTCCTGAAACCTTCTCAGAATCCCAGGCGCTGGCGCAAAGCCTCAGCAGTGAGTCAGAGCGCGTCCCAGGGTCGCTGGTCACCCAGCGCCCTCCCGTCTTTGTTCAGAGAACCCCAGGCAGGCAGGAGACTCGGCAGCTCACAGCAGAACCCCCACCCCGAGCTGTAGGAGCACGTGGGCAGCCTTCTTCCACGTCTGGGTCCACAAAACTTCCCCGGATCCCAGTATCCAGAATCGGCGGCCACCCTGAGGGAAAGACAGAGCCTCAGGACTCGGGGCCTCGGCTGCCACCCGCCAGAGGGAGGACCTTCCTTGTTCTGATTCGGTAGGGCGTGTGTGCCAGGGTGGCCCTGGCGGGTTTGACGACTGAAAAGACAAAAGGAGATAAGAAACAAGAGGCAGGAGAAGCATACTCTGGAGTACTGGGAGCAGCCGGAGAGGGAGGGCGGTAGGGAGGGCCGGAAGCGCGGTAGAGCAGCGGTCACGTGACAGCGGACCAGGCGCTGTGGCGTCGGGGCTGGTCCAAGCTCCCCCGGGCATCACCGGCCTGGATCCTGCACGCCCACGCAGTCCTGCCGAGTTCCCGGCGAGGCCCTTAGGAAGAACTGCACCGTCACTGGTTTCTCCTCTCGTCCCTCCCCCGTGGGAGCTGAGATGCCACCTGCACGCGGGTGGGGAGTCCGGCACCGGGTCCCTGTCCGGCCACCAGCACATTCTTGAAAAAGCCTCAGCTTCGCTCCTGTCCCGTTTTCCCCTCGGGGCGCCACTTCCGACACCCACAGGCAGAGGCTGCTCTGCATCCCAAGGGGGGCAGTAGCCTGGAGCTGCCCCTCCCAGGCCATCAAATGGCCTCCCATTTGAGAGGGGGATGGCTCAGCCCTGGGGCCCCCGTGCTCCTCTGTGTCCCCTCAGGGCAGAACCTCGGACTCCCTGGCCTTTCCCACTTTAAAGTCACTCCTGCCCCGTCCCACCTCACGTCACATGTGCGTATTTGAAGACAGCCCGCAGGCACCTGCAAGGGACCCGGGCCCCGCCAAGCCACCGGCCCAGCCGTGGGGCTCAGACATATATCTGTGGTAGAGTCACTCGTTCCAGACAGCCTGTGTCTCGAATGGAAATGCCAAAAGTACCTTGAGGTGGGCAGCCTGGGGCGTATCCTCGTCAGGAAATCTCATCAGGTTGCTTCAAGATTCCCTCAGCCTCCTCTCCGAAATGCCAGCTGCATCGCAGCCACAGGAAAATCGAATCCACCAAGTATACGGGTCTGTTTTGAATTTTTATGTAATTGGAAAAATGAAATAAATTCTTTAAACTTTGATTCTAATTTGCCTTAGCCTTTTATCGATTTTGTAGCTAATCAACCAAGATAGCACTTATTTCGTTCTTCCTTAAAACCTGCCTCCTATACACAGCCTTTATTTGCAAATAAAGATGACTGACAGATATGATTATTTGGGCTGGTTGCTGTGGTTTAAATTTTGGTTACTTATTTACTTTCTCATCACAGAGGAATGAAAAGAAATAGAAACTACTTAGCTGGCCTTCTAAAACATACTGGAAAATGCTCTGGAGATTTATGTAGTGATGTAAAAAATAATGACAATTTTTTGCTTTGTCTAGAACATTAGCGAATTTGGGGGTCCATTTTGAGAGTTGTAAAAGCCAAAAATTTAAAAGAAGAAAAATGCTTTTCTTAAGATAAACCCGCTTAACATGCCAACTACCAACTAGGGATTCGCGTCTGGGAGCAAATGAATGAGTCTTAAACATAAGAAGGAAGAGAATGAAGTTAACTCTCACCTTGTTGAAACAAAAAAGGAATTAATGTGACTTTAGGACAGGACTGTCTAGATCCTCTGGCCATTCTGAGCCACACGTTGGGTTAAACACTCACACACACAGTATCTGAGTGCAAAGGCTGAGTCAAACCATAAGCAACGCAGGTTCCAAACTGACTGGGGCAGAACTAAATCGCACTCATTGTTTCTTCGTTTTGAGCGTAAGGCAAGATGCTTGGTTTGAAGCCGGAGGCTGTGGTCGACCTGCCCAGCACCTGGAGCCCTCTCCCCAGCGCCCACGATGTCACACGAGTGTGGCCCACGATGCCACACTCACCCAGCTCTTTCTACTGCGCATTCCTCAATCACGGGACTTTTTTCAGCCTTTGGGACAATGCTAGAAATTTCAGTAAGAAAACCTTAGTCTCTGGAACTCTGGGAGCACGATACACAGCACCAAATTCCTCTTACCTCTTTCAGACAACTCATTCTCAATTTGCAACAAATAATTTATAGTTAGAACTTAATGCCTGCTAGACCATGGTCATTGGAAACATGTCGACCCTGTTGTGGCTTCAGAAACAACCAGAAGTCATTTTATGTCCCATTTCAAAGACCAAAACAGTAGCTTACATTTTTAATACATAACCAATTGTTTAAAAACATCTGGAGAGCTATACCTTTCTACGTTTATAGACAGATTCTTTCTTTAAAGGCAAACAGGAAAATCTTACGAGGTCTCTCTCCTACAAACCCAGTACTCTCCAGTCCACTGGTGGGATTCTTTTGCCTGTGCTCTCACTGTTTCCATATTATTTGGACTCAGAGGTACATCAGGAGTGTGATGCCCTTGCAAATAAACATTATTCTGCCTTGGACTGCCTAACAAATCTCACACTTTCCTTCACCGTAAAGCTTCACCAAGACACACACATAAAGGCACATGCACAAGATGTGGATGGCAAAGGGCATAAATGAGGCGGACGGCAGCCCCACAGCACCCCTGCCGCCACCCCATCCTCGGCGAGAACTAGTGATGCCCAGGAACGCTGGCTCTTGTTTCAGAGAAGGGTTCCAGGAGAGCCACAAGTCTGCAAGAACCTACATTTTAAATCTTTGAGTTTTATAAATTATAAGATGTAATGGGGTGTGTGTGAATTTTCCAGGAAATCTATCCACACATTTGGAATTGTTCTGTCAAGTCTCAGAAGACAGAAGACCTGTGCTGATTCAAAACCAACGTCCAGTGACCTTCTTCTTCCGTATTCCAGTAAGCCTTTCCCCACTGATGTGTAAAAAGCAATCTATCATCAGAGCCCGATGGTAACATTATGAGTCGTGGATTTACAGCTGGGGCTTTAATGATCTGGGAAATTCTCTGGATCCCTATTTTTGAGAAGTTGCGGCCCACATACAGCTTCGATTCGGGGAGACTGTTGGCAGGCGGTTCAGTTCTGTTTGTGTCTCTTAACATTTTGAGTCTTACTCTCCAAGTGAGGACTATTCCTCCACCACCCCAGGCAGAGCTCAGTGTTCCTGGACTCTCCCCTTATGCAGACACACCATCCCCACCGCCACCACCGAAGGACAAGATCCCCAGCCACTGCACGCAAGTACGCTGGTTTTCACAGACTTCCATCGAGCCAGGACGCGGTTACGTTTCAGATCTCAGCATCCCTCTCCACGGGGGGTGCTGCAGACTGACATCTTCTGTCCATCTTCATGCACGTGAAGAGTCCAGTGAGCCCGGAAGAGTCTCCTCCCGGGTCACACCAGCTAATGCAGTCCCTGGGTTAAGACGGAAAATGCCATCCTGCAAAACTGTGTACAGATCGCAACCTGCCCCCCTGCATCATGCTCTGCCCACCTCTGCGCTTAACCCTTCTGTGGGCAGCGCCCCTGCCTTGGTGAATCTGTCTTCAGCCCGTCACCACTTTGCTCATTATTTTTCTTACATTTATATGACCAGCTGAAAACCAACTAGGAGAAATTTAGAAACGCCCCAGCTCCAGGATAACATACCAGCCTTGTAACAGGCACGATGAGAAGGCTTATTCTAACTCCCACTTTCGGACCCTCACAGTCAGCCCTAAAATCGCCTGCTCATTCCGTGTCTCCTTTCTAATGCTTGGAGCTGCCGAGGCTGACAGAGGACACTGCTCTTTCTCTGTGGTCACTCAACCTCTGGGCACCCCTCCCCCGGCTCCCCCTGCTATCTCTACACCCACACACACCCCTGAGCAGTTACTAGGGGTCCAGGCTCTTTTTCCACCTGCTCTTTCCCCTCTCCCTCCTCTCAGTGGTCAGAATGGTGGGTGCCCAGGCAGGAAACCTCTAGAATCGGAGAGGAGATTGGATGATAAACAGCAGGAAGTTTAGGGAATTTGGCAAAATCAGTGCAGCTCCTTACCCCCACTCTAAGCCCAAATTCACTCCTCAAATACTGAAGAAGATTAACTTTGTTCGCTGACGCCTCTGGGATACTCAGATGGCCAGCTGGCCCCCTTCCCTGGCCTCTCCAATCGCCCCTCAACCCTACCTCGTCCAGAACCAAGCACACGAGCCCACGTTCCCGCCCCAGAACCGGCAGCACAACCACCCAGGTGCTCAGGCCAGACACCACACAGCCATTCACACCACACTCCTCTCACACTCACATCCACCCACCAGCAGTTCTGCACTCAGATTGTATCCTAAACATGCCCTAAAGTTGATCACTTTCCACCGTCTTCACTTCCATCACCCTGATCCCAGCCCCCACCACCTCTCAGCTGGAAGAGTCACAACCACGTCCTAACAAACCTCTCGGCTTGATCTGCTCAAAACCCTCCAACAGCTTCCGTCCTGCCCAGACACAGCCGGAGCCCCCAGGCCGCCACTCCGTGATTGGCCCTCTCCCCCACCCCCTGCCCCACCAGCTCTCTCTGCTCCCACCCACCTCATTCTTGAGGCTTTGCAGAAGCCTCAGGGCCCCGTCCTCGCCGATCCCTCTGCCGGGAATGCTCTTCCCGCAGACACCTGCGTGGCTGACTTCCCGCCTCTGCTCCAATGTTTCCTGGCCAGGCGGCCTCCCCCCACCTGCCCCATGTGACATGGCCCCTCACACCCCTTCTCCAGGACTCCCACCCTCTCCCGTCTGGGCTGTCCTCTGCCGTGATCACTGCTCTCTGACAGGTCACGTGTACACACTATGATGTAAACTCCCTCATGTCAAGGGCTTTGCTTCGCTCATGGAATCCCGCCTGATCACAGGTGCACAATCGACATTTATTCAGGGACCTCACTCGTGAATGGCATCATCACAAAGAGCTGGGCTGAAGGCGTACAAATACCTGCTGCTGACCAATCGATAGTAGTCACCTCTGTGTTCATGTCCTTACTGCCTGTCTACGCGGTATATCACCCAAGGTGGGACCAGCAACAGACACGGTAGCAAGAAGCTCCCTGAGTGCCACAGAGCCAGAACTCTGAGAATGAGCTCTCCTATCAAGCCTGGAACCCAAGCCTCATTGCCCAGTTATCAGGTAAATTGAAACTAGCAGCTGGGAAGACACCAGAGGCGCTGACTTCCTCTTTAAAGCACACCTACCTGTAGGGGCAATTAATCCATGACAAAGGCGGCAAGACTATACGATGGGGAAAAGACAGCCTCTTCAATAAATGGTGCTGGGAAAACTGGACAGCTACGTGTGAAAGAATCAAGTTGGACTACTCTCTCACACCATGCACAAAAATTAATTCAAAATGGATTAAAGACTTAAATGTAAGACCTGAAACCATAAAAGCTCCTAGAAGAAAACTAGGCAGTTTTTTGACATCAGTCTTAGTAATATTCTTTGGACCTGTCTCCTAAGGCAAGGGAAACAGAAGTAAAAATAAACAAATGGGACTACATCAAACTAAAAAGCTTTTGCAGAGTGAAGGAAACTATCAATGAAATGAAAAGGCAACCTGAACAGGAGAAGATATTTGCAAATGACATCTGATAGGGGTTAATATCCAAAATAGACACAGAACTCATATAACTCAGTAGCAAAAAACCAAATGACCCAATTGCAAAACGGGCAGAAGACCTGAATAGACATTCTTCCAGGGAAGACATACAGATGGCCAACAAGTACATGAAAAGATGCTCAACATCGCTAATCATCGGAAATGCAAACCAAAACCACAAGGAGGCGTCACCTCACACCGGCCAGAATGGCTAATATCAAAAAGACAACAAATAACAAGTGCTGGAGAGGGTGTGGAGAAAAGGGAGCCCTGTGCACTAGTGGTGGAGATGTAAATGGATGCAGCCGTTATGGAGAACAGTGTAGAGAGTCCTCAAAAACATTAAAAAGAGAACTACCATATGATCCAGCAATTCCACCCCTGGGTATATATCCAAAGGAAACAGAAACGCTAATTAGAAAAGATATATGCACCCCAAAGCTCACTGCAGCACTATTCACAATAGCCAAGATAAGGAAACAACCCAAATGCCCATCAACAGATGAATGGATACAGAGGCTGTGGTATATACACCTGTCAGCCATAAAAGAAGAATAGAACCTTGCCATTTACAACAACATGGATGGACCCAGAGGGCATTGTGCTAAGTGAAGCAAGTCAGACAGAGAAAGACAAGTACTGTATGAATTCACTTATATGTGGAATCTAAACAAATGATCAAACGTAACAAAACAGAAAGAGTCATAGATACAGGGAACAAACAGGTGGTTGCCAAAGGGGAAAGGGGTGGGGAGAGGAAAGAAACAGGTGAGGGGGGCGAAGAGGGACAAACTTCCAGTTGCAGAATATATGAGCCATGGGGATGAAACGTACAGCATGGGGAATACAGTCAATAATCAGGTAACATCTTGGGCTTCCCTGGTGGTGCAGTGGTCGGGAGTCCGCCTGCCGATGCACGGGACACGGGTTCGTGCCCGGTCTGGGAAGATCCCACATGCCGCGGAGCGGCTGGGCCCGTGAGCCATGGCCGCTGAGCCTGCGCGTCCGGAGCCTGTGCCCCGCAACGGGAGAGGCCACAACAGTGAGAGGCCCGCGTACCGCAAAAAATAAAGCAAAAAAATTATGTAACATCTTTGTATGGTGACAGATGGTAATTGAATTAATTGTGGTTATCATTTTTGAATGTAGAGAAGTATCAAATCACTACACTGTGTGCCAGGATAGGTCAATTATACTTCGAAAACCAACAAACTCATAGAATAAGACATCAGATTCGCGGCCACAGAGGCAGGGGGTGAGGGGAGATGGAATTGGATGAAGGTGGTCAAAAGGTGCAACCTTCCAGTTATAAGATAAACAAGTACTAGGGATGTGACGTGCAGCATGATGAATATAATTAACACTGCTATCCATTATGCAGGAAAGCTGTTCAGAAATTAAATCCTAAGGGTTCTCATCACAAGGAAAAAAATGTCTCTCTATTTCTTTAATGTTGCATCTATATGAGATGACGGATGTTCACTAAACTTACCGTGGTCATCATTTCATTGTGTATGCAAGTCAGATCATTATGCTGTACATCTAAAACCTACACAGTGCTGTGTGTCAGTTATATCTCAAGAAGACTTGAAGAAAATTAATTAACTTAAAAACCAGACCGGGGACTTCCCAGGTGGTCCAGTGGTAAAGAATCCGCCTTCAGGGCTTCCCTGGTGGCACAGTGGTTGAGAGTCTGCCTGCCAATGCAGGGGACACGGGTTCGTGCCCCGGTCCGGGAAGATCCCACATGCTGTGGAGCGGCTGGGCCCGTGAGCCACAACTACTGAGCCTGCGCGTCTGGAGCTTGTGCTCCGCAACAAGAGAGGCCGCGACAGTGAGAGGCCCGCGCACCGCGATGAAGAGTGGCCCCCACTCGCCGCAACTAGAGAAAGCCCACGCACAGAAAAGAAGACCCAGCACAGCCAAAAATAAATAAATAAATGAAATTTAAAAAAAGAAAAAAAAAAAAAAAGAATCCGCCTTCCAATGCAGGGGACGCGGGTTGGATCCCTGGTCGGGGAACTAAGATCCCACACGCCGCAGAGCAACTAAGCCAGTGCGCCGCAGCTAAGACCCAAAGCAGCCAAAAATAATAAATGAATCAATAAATAGATATTTTAGAAAAACAGACTGGCAGGGTCCCTGCTACTCTGACTCCTATTTTGCGGGTGGGGAAGCAAAGCTGCCAGAGGTCAGTCCGTTTGGCCCGGGTCCAGCACCAGGACGGAGCCCAGGTCTTGCCCAGCACCCTCCTGTCGCCCCGCCCTGTTCCCAGCTGCAGCTTCCAGAACCTTCTTCCTCACGCGCTCGGACTGGCTTTAACCATGGCCGGCACCAGTCACCACACGGCGAGACTTCAGGGCAGCCCCCGAGGGCCTGGCAGGCTTGGGGCCGTCTCTCCTGTCCCTGGCTGGATTTGCTGGAAAGGCCCCGCACTAAGACAGCCACCTCTGGGTCAGTGTGTCCACATGCATTTAGGACTGTCCCCTCCACTTTGAAACCAAAAGACAGTATTTACTAAATGTCCTAAAACTTTCCCTTCCCGTTTGCCCTGTGGAGGCCCCATTTACAAACCAATGTGCCGTTTGAAGGTGACTCAGCCCCTGAAGGGCCAATAACATCCCCCTGACGGGAAAATGAAAACAGTGAACAATCATTTAGAATTCCACGCTGGAGTACAGTCCCCAACAATCTGGACCTCGTACCACCTGGACCTGGATGTAAACTGCAGTCGGTGGTTATAAACAATGATGAACACCGAACACCGATGACCAACAATGCAGCCCGGACTCCCCGGGAAGCTTCTGCAGTGACATCAGGACAGGACGACGAGAGCTGAGGTCGGAGGGGCTGGCATGAAGGCCGCCCTGACTTGTCAGTGGGTGGTAAGGGAACCGCTTACAGACAATAGGGAATCACGGAGTCCAACAAAAAGTAGGTGAATTACAGGTTGTTTTGTTCTGCTTCCATCAATTACACCAGGCCTTCGTTCACTCTCTGTTTTCTCAGAAAGACTTCCAGTGCCCCCACCCCCACCCCAGAGTGGGCTGCATCAACCCTCCCGATGCTCAGCCACTAGAAATAGCTCCCCACGTGCTGGTGCTTCCTCACTTCCTATCCTAGTCCCAGATCGTCCTACAAAGCCATTTTCCCAGACGGCTGTGCCCCTCTGACTCTAGGCCTCACCATCTAAATAAGTGCACACACACACACACCAGTAGCTGTTCACTGCATACTCAGAGATGTGGACCACACGACCCGTGGATCCGTGGTCTCCAGCGGGAGCTCCGAGTCAGGTGGAGGAGACGAGGAACAGGGAACCAGCCACTGACCACGACGAGTCTTCTTAGTAAGCTTTAAATGGATGATCGGACTGGGCCGGCTTGATTGGTTTTCCGTGATGGCAGAAAGAGCAGGTTTTATTTTTCAGTAGCAAATACCATGTGACGTCATAGCGTCTAATGGTGCCGAGCATTTAGTAAATCTTACTCCACACGAAGGCAATGGTTATTTTCTGAAATACAGAAATCTGAAAACTACTACAATTATACAGGATCTTTCAGAGTATATTTCATTGGCTCTACCGATTGTTTTCAGCTCACAAGTCTCTGCTGAACCTCTTCACTTTTTCCTTTGCCCAGAAACACGTCTGTTCTTTTTATTATGGGTTTATAAGGCACATTTGGCACGCAGTTCGGCTACATATGCTGACTCGGGCTTATTGAAGGCAGGTGCACACTTTAATATATGTGGGCAAAGGGACCCCCTTCCATCCCATAAAAGAACCCTGGGCCTGTTCTCATGCGGAATATCTGTGCTCTTTATTCATAAGCCTGAAAAGCTGACGCATCTGTATTGCTTTTACATGTTACCAGGAACAAATTAGAATAAGCAGAAATCATGTTCCAAACCTACAACGGGACCATATTAAAGCGTCTGCGTCACAACCTGGCCTCTATTCGCTGGCTGAAAAGGACCCAACAACCTGGCCTCTATTCGCTGGCTGAAAGGGACCCAAGAGCTGCGTGCTCCTCTGCCCTTGGCGCCTCTGTACTGACGCTGCATAAACACAGCGACACGGCGCCCCGGGGACCGGTAAACTCCAGCCCGCGTTTCCATCAAAGCAAGATGTGTGCCCCCGCTTCTGTCGTCCGGGAAAGAGAAGGAGCTCTAACAGACGGACTGCTGTCTGTATTAGACGGAGCCACGGACGAGCAGCCACGGGAGACGACCTCGCTCAGTGGCCTCCAAAGTGCGTGCGTCCTGTGGGGACCAACCCTGGATGCCGCTGGCTGGGGCTCCCAGATGTGAGCCAAGCACAGCTGCAGTGATGGTGTCTGATAGCAGGTCCAGGTGGGAAACACCTCCTAGGCAGGTCTGCCCCGCCCCTGGTGCAGCCAAACGAAGAAAAGGAAAGAGAAGAGCGAGGCTGAGAGCCCTCTGCCACGCTCCCCTGGCAGCTGCCGGTCCCTCTGCCGTACGGCACAGGCTGGGGAGGCGGGCGCTCACCTGCTCAGACCCGGCCAGGCAGGCCCAGCCTCCTCTTGCCCCGTACACAGCGTCCAGCCCATGCGGCCACAGAGCAGGCCTCTTGAGGGTGTCCTGAACAACCCGGTGATGGAGTGAGGGACCCGCGGCTGAGAGGATCCAAGCCGACCACGGATGAAATGGTGGGTCATGAGAGGGCTTTGGGGAAGTGTCTAGTCAAAGCCCTCCTGCCACAGAGGGTCAGACCAAGGCCACCAGAGGTCAGGGGAGGCGCGGAGTCTGCGTCCTGTGCGCCACACGCACGCCTGAGGTCACCAATGTTACCGCACGGTGGAGTTCATTAGTCCATGCGTGTCAATACCACCACGCACATCACAACTAGGCGGAGTCGTGCACAGCAAGGGTAGGACCGGGCCTTGGAATCGCACGCACGCACGCAGTACGGAGGGGACCAGGCCACCTGGAGGGGGCCGGGTGGGAGATGGCTCTCGGGCGACACCACATCGACATGAAGGGCCGCCCGTGGGCACAGTACCTGCAGGTCCCGATTCCAAGACTGCTCCCTGTCTTAAATTCTGGTTCAAGCAAGATTCTCCCTGACGTCCCGAACTCACCATGTGCACACCTGAACCCACTGCCGCCTCTGAAATCTGGAGCCCCACGTGGTTCCCACCCCTCAGGTGACCTCCAACTCACCTTGTCTCCCTGTCATACTCCCTACGCAGAATCACCGACCTTACTGGTAATGAATACAATAACTACTATTTGAGGGAGGATGTCCACGTGCCGAGCTGGGCATTACGCCCACGTTACTTCATTTAACCCCAAAACAGCCCCACGAGGCAGGGACGGAGAGCATCTTCATTTTATGGATGAGGAATCTGACTTGGAAACCGGCCCAGGCTGAAACCTCCACTAGCCAGGACACAGACACAAGTCTGTCCCTGTAGGAAGTTTGGCACCGCGTTCAAGGCCTTGGATACGGGAGAGCAGTGCCACCCTGACTGGACCTTAGACCAGGTGGTGTTCCCCCAAAGCCCTTGTTAAAAACGCCCTGGTTGGCACTCAGCAAATCCAGACGACGCCCATGTGCAAAAGCGCACTTACTCCTTCCCCAGTCTTCTCCTGGGCCAAGACCTTAGCAACCTGGAGCCACTCACCACCGCTCTGTCCTGTCTCCTCCTTTCCCAACCCCCTCGCTTTCCATTTTCCCCAACATGGAAAGAAGTCCTACTAGATTTACACAAGGTGCTTCAGTCATTCTGCCAGGCAGCTTCAGAAAGCTTCCTGTCCTGTAACTACGAAAGCACTGTGGGTTCAGCAGAAGTGGCCTTGCCAACTGCATCGCAAGGAAAGTGAGCACATAGAACAGGTGGAGAGCACCCGACCTGGGCGGGCCCCTCGTGTGCAGGCTGGCGCAGAAGCCCCCACCTGCAGCGACCCCCCCCTGCACAGGCAGACAATGGCGATCCTGCCCGCTCCCGGCCTGTGCACTGACGGGGCTCCAGCTCGGCCGGGCATGTCCCCTCTGGGGCCACCAGCCAGCCCTTCATGCGTAATCGCTGGTCTGCAGAATGCACGCCCCGGCTTTGTTCATCCCCAGGTGGTGAGTGTGGTGTCATCACGTCCCTGTGCTGAGACCTATCATTTCACATCACTTCATTTCCAGGAGAGGGAGACTGCACATTCAATTCCCTTGCCCAGGACTGAGCATCGCAGAGCTGCCACTGAGAGCTGCCTTTGTTTCCTCAACACGACGACTTTGACGGAGGGTCTACCAGGCACCGGGACAGCCAGGAGCACCTCCGGCAAGCCCCCCACATGCCCAGGCTCTCGCGACCACACGGGTATGACATCCCCATGGTACCTGGTCACGGAGCCTAGCGTGGGACAAAGTGTAGCTTTGGTTAAGAGACACCACCACGTGCATGGAAGCAGAGAGAGTGATCTCGGGGCGGGGAGCGAGTAAGGTTTCCACAATGAGGACGTGTCTCCAAGGTGACCTCTGCGTCCACGATAAGGTATTTTCAAGCTGCCTTTAGGTCGATCTGACTCAGGAGCTGGTATCTATCATTCATTGCCAATCATGGCACCAAGGCTGGTGGCCAGGGCCCAGCGTGGCCTGATTAGGTGAGGTGTGAGCGGGGACCTTGGGCAGGGACAGTCGCTCAGGGGAACCAGAACGCGCTCACGAATCACCCCTCAGCAGGCACAGGTGAGAAACAGGCTTCCTTCTCAGACCACAGGAAGACACAGGCCTTCACCTGGTGGGTGGAATGCACTTTAGACGCCCTGAGCAGCACGAAGATGAAGCCAACAGGAGGGTCGCAGACGGGTCAGGGGGACAGACGCTTGGATTCCTAGTCCTGGCGGGGCGTCCCCTCCCCCTGCCTTGTGCTGTGTCGGGACTCAGCGTGCACAGAGAAGGAGCAGTGGGCGCCCAGCGGGGATTCATGTATAGCTAAGAGCCTTACAAACAAGAGGTGGGAATTATCTGAGTGATCATGTCCGTGAAAAATCAGAGGCTACCAGGGCCAACGCAGAGGCTCGCAGCCCCGAGCACGCCTGCCGGCCCTGCTGGAGGTCAGCACTCAGATTCTGACCTTGGGGTACGTTGCTGAGCTCTAAGGAGTGTGTGGCCGGCAGCGTGGGGAAGAGGTGGGAACCGCGTCATCTCCTGGGCGCCCGGTGTTCGCCGGTCCGTCTGCTGAGCCCCTGAGAGTCACCACCTCACTGAACTCCCACACCAGCCCACGAGGGAGGGGAGGTTGTTATCCGCACGTTTGTGGATGATAAAGTGGAGGCACAGAGAGTTTAAGTCACTTGGCCAAACCCACACGGCAGGCAAGCAACAGAGGTGGGGATTCAAACCCAAGCCTGGGTGAATTCTAAACGTGACCCGGGCTTCGGGACGGGGCCCCCATCTTCCGTTCCGCCTCTGAGCCCTGCATGCTCAGGAGTGGATCCTCTGCCTGCACCTCACTGCTGCTTTGTCACGCCTGCTGTCGCTCTCAGATCAGGGGCCCCGCTGGTCCAGCTGAAGCCACAAAAACTGGCTGACGTGAAGTGTTGAACCAACACACAAGGCTCCGAGAACTGCTCCCAGCACAGACAGCCGACCCTGTAACCCACACACCAGCCGATCGGTTTAGTTATTAAGAACCCCAACTTCACAGAGGACACTGACCCGCCAATGTGCTAAGAAGTGCACCCACTCCGCTCGACCTGTAAATGGGGGACTTGGCATGAACGTCCAGGCCTGCGGGACCCCAAAGTTGCTCAGACACTGTGCTGTCCTGATGCCCAGGACTTTGAAAACGACTTACAGGAAGGGTTACTACGGGTCTTTCATGTAGATATCCTACCACCATCTCAACATAGATGTTCCAAGCTGAAATTACCACCTTGCTCCCATGATTGCTTTGTCTTCCTAAGTCCCCGTGTCTGGGGCTGACGGGGCCACCTCTCCTCCCCCAGAGCCACAGATGGAGCTCACGGCACACCAGTCGCCCTAGGGCTCAGTACAGCCCACCACACCGTAGGAGCTCCACAGATCACGACTGACCGCACGAAATAAGCAAAGGAGTACAAGCGAGAGTCCGTAATCTAAGGGACTGGAAGGGTGAGGAGATTTTCCTATGGGTTTCAGAAAAGCCCAGCAAGGGTCATGCGACACTACTACAGAAGAATCACTGTCGGACCACCTGCTGTGACAGTCCAGCGGCCCTTGTCAAAGGCTCAGAGGGGCCCTTCCTTCCAGGTCCCTGGGCGATGATCCCCTCTCCTCACCCAGCAGGGAGGGCCTCCCACCGCCCTCTTCACAGGCAGCTTCCACCGGCTCCACCTGCAGCACCCCCTCGGCTGCCCTTAAAGGGAATCCCAGTCAAAGGGGCCCTTGTCCACTTCCCCCTGGGCCCCAGGGCACCAAACCTAGATACACAGAAAATGACCAGGGATAAGGTGCAACTTACAGAAGAGAATCGTATGGAACACTGGCTCCACAATCAAGGGCGAGTTTGAGGCAGGCATGTTGCTACAACAGAGCTGGGATAGTCCTGAGGAATCTGAGCTGAGACTGATGGAAGGTGTCCTGTATTAATAGCAGTAAAACTCCATCTAACAAAACAACAAAGGGAGTGTAAATATAGGGAAGCAAACAAGCCTGGACTTCGGAAGTGCAAAGAATTACCCATTTCAGATCAAAGCGCTTAAAGATAAACACACTATAGGGAAAGAGTCAGGCGGGGGAGGGGAGGGTTGAAATGCAGCCTCTCTTTCTTCCTTGCAGCCCTCCTTCCTGGGGAGAATTCTCTGCTTCATCCCACAGTGATCAGGAAACCTCCTCCTTGGGAGGGGGTGGCAGGAGCCCCCAGCCTGCACTGACCTGGGTCTCTGTTCCGTTTCTTTTCTTCCACTGTAACCACCATGGGCTGGATACCTGTCGCGTGCTGGGTATCCTCACAGTAACCCTACGAGCCCCAGTTTCACTCAGGAAACGAAGGCTCTGAGTGCTTAAGGGACTTGCCCAAGATCTCACAGGCAGAAACTCAGAGAACAGGGCATCACACAGAAGGTGGCTGATCCCAACAGCCGTGATCAGAAACTATGGTTTGAAATAATTCACCACCTATTACTAATTAAGTTCCTACAAGGTGTGGATAAATGTTAAATAGTAACGTCAAATCATTTAAACCAGCGGTTCTCAAAGTGTGATCTGGGGACCCTCTCAGGGGGTCTACGAGGTCAAAACGATGCTCGTGACGACGGTCGGCTCCATGTGCCTCCCCTCTCGTTCTTCTCGGACGTACAATGGGTTTTTCCAGAGGCTACACAGCAGGTGCTGGCCCCTACCCTCTGTAGGCTCCTGGGATGCATTCTTGTATATATTCTTGTGATCTAAGGTTTTCTCAATTTCAATTTGTAAGACGGTCAGTGTTGACTGCTATAACTCACATCGACGAAGGCTGTCTGGGATCTTCAATCACTTTTCAGAGCGTAAAGGAATCGTGAGGCCAGCAAGTTCAAGACCTTCTCACTTAAATAACCCGGACAGATCCTGACACACTGACCCGCTCGTGGGTTTTCTGCGTCCATCTCTTACCGTACGCTGGCTGCTCTAAAATGTGGAAATCTATTTAATCTGAGGTAGGTGTGGTACTATTTCTAAAACTGCAGTTTTCATAAGGTGGTTTATATTGCATATTTGAAATCTGGAGGCTTTTCAGGAATGTATCATAAAACCACCTCCATAAACTGTCTCTAAGGAACAGGGATGATAACACCGCCGGGAGACTCTCAGTCGTAAGCAGGTTATTGCAAACTTACAAAATTTCTGGAATCATCATTTTTATTATTATTCTTAAGGGAGGCCGAGAAATCTTCCCATAGTTTTGAAGTCTTATCAGCTCCATTTTCAGAAGTTTTCACTTTCTCGATTTTCCCCTGACAATCTGCTACAGTCCTCACCTAGTATGATTCTGTTGCGAATCCCACGACGCAGGCCCAGCAGACAGTAGTGCTTGGTCCGAACAGAGCTTTAGCAACGGGGTTTTAGCTTCTTGTCTTGGCTAATTTACTGACACATAAAGCTACTCAGTGGTGTTTCAAATTTTTACTTCAGGAAGTTATCTAATTAGCAGAAGAAATAGAAAAGTAAAAATCTACCCTCTGATTCACAATTGGGAGAAACATAGATCCAGATGAATACGAAACTTGAGCAAAATTAAGAGTTCTATTGAATCCAATGGTGTTAAAACGATAAACATGACTTGGTGTGTATTAGACAACGCAGGAAAATGGACCTCAACGGGACTGCCAGGAATTACCGTTGGAATAAATTAATATGCTCCGAAGAACGCGTGTAAATCTCTGCTGTAGGCAACGTGTGTCGGAGGCCAGGGAAGGCTGGAAACCCTTGGGAAAGAGGAAAATGAGAAATTTTTGAAAATTCTCCTAAAATGCAAGTTTCTGCAAACAGAGAATTTCAAGAGTGGAGGCTGTGATTTTGGTAAATCTAAACCAGAGCCTGGAGCTCTTAGGAACAAAATACACCAAGAGTCACTGTATCGACCAGGAACTATTTTAGCATCTATGACATCACTGGAACTTTACATTATTCTGTGTTGTATTTTCTCCGAGAGATTTCAATCCAACCCGTGTCCTGGTTTCAGTTCTATGACAGAATCCAAAACTGTCCAACACATCGTGTCGTCAGTCTTAAAAATGAGGAGCAGCCACTGATGCTCCCCAAGTTTGAAATAATAAAACTATTATTAATTATATTATCTCCACACGGCCGAGAGCAAATATTTTGTTGGAACTGTAATTAGGATGAAGCTGGCTCACTTTGAAAGCTCAGGTGAAGCTGCCCAGGGCCCGAGCTCCTGGTCCAGGGACACACTTCCCTTAGACGTGCCTCCGCTTTGGGGTCAGGTGCGCGGGTTGGAACCTGACCCTGCAGTTCGCGGGCTATGAAATGGGAGGATGCTTCTCCTCCGGAGCCTCTGCTTCTTCACCTGCTCCTGGGAGACGCAGCCCTGGAAGGCCTGGTGGGAGGAACACAAGCCCTGCCACCAATAGCTGGACGTCAACATCTCAAAATAAAGGTCACAATTGCAACACTATTTAAATGGACTAAGCTAAAAAATATATACCAAAACCTTTCATTATTGCTGGAAACACCATTACAAGATGAACTAGGGGGTAAAGTTCTTTTTTAGTACATTTAGGTTACCGAGTGTTTGTCTTGAGTTAAATAGGAAGTCGGTGCCATCATGAGCCTTGTCCCGGTTTACATTTTCCAGGGCTTTAATCGCCTCTTCTATGGGAGAGCTGAGAAATGTGTGAATTGACGTGTAACATCTTTACGAAATTCCTTTCCAACTTCCTTCAACAACTAGAGGTAGGAAAATGCCCTGAGAGGACGGCAGGTGAAGTGTCCATCTGTCCTAACAGCAGCGCTGTGTGATCCACCACCAGGCCCAGGGGTTGCATCTTCTCCTTGGTTTCACGGGGAAGACAGGCCTTCCTTCAGTCAACATCCGTGTCCCCCTAACATGCGCGGGACACGGAGGAAAATGAGAATTACACAGGATCCAGTCCAAACGATGGAAGAGACAGACAGCCAGACAGATGCTGACCCTCAGATTCCAAGAACTACACCAGGAGGGTTGTTGCTAGCGGAACGTTTCCCCCGACACAAGCGCGATCCTCAAGTTTCTGGGGTAGGAACTGCATGAGGGTGACACTCGTGCTTCTCTCCCCCTTCTCTCCCTCCTCCGGAGCGGCAGGGGTCGGAACCCACGGCCCACCCCCTGGCCTGGCCTGAGGGCCCCCGCGCCTGCCCCCCGCGGCCAGGGGCGCCCCCTCCCCCAGCCGCACTGGCAGGGGCTCACGGAGACCATAGCAGCCCGCCGTCCGCCCGCCCGGGCGCCACCCTGGCTGCCCCTCCCTCTCTCCCAGCCACTCACACTCATCGGGGGAGGAGAGCCGGGGCTCTGACTCCCTAGGCTCCCAACACCTGGCTGCACGGACTGCGGACCTTACCAGGTGAGCCAAGACCAGCATTTGGAAAACAAAATTCTACACCGAGGAGACAGCAGCCACCAACGCAGGCGGCCACAGTCAGCGCCGGTCGTGTGGGATGCCAGCCTCTGCCCATGTCTGTAGCTCCTGTCTCCTAAGAGGCTGGAATTCAGCAGATACCCGCCACTTGGGACCTGCACCAGGGGGAAAGGCGGGAGCCTTGGAAAGCAGACTGCGGCATGGGCTCCGCACAGGCCAGGATTTCCTTACGGAAAGAGGAGGCCCCTCCTGTCCAGAGGCCTTTAAGCGTTAAAGGAGGGAACAACCTGGCCGTCCCCGTGGGCGGGAGGCTGGGACACAGGACGTCGAGCTGCAGAGCCCACGGATGTTGGGCTGCAGGCTGATTCTGACGGCAGGGCTCCCGAACCCACTGCCTGAATTCAGGGCCTGAGCCCTGCTGTCCAGCAGCTGGGGAAAGTTACCCACACCCATGAGCTCTCAGATCGGCGCAGCCAGTTTTATGAATTATGTTAGGATCTGACTTTAGATTTCAGAGACATGAACTGTGGCTTCATCCTCAAGAGGATCATAAAGTTTTATTAATAATGACAGAAAAGGAGAATTGTTTTGTTTGCAGGTGTCTCCCAAGGGTCTAGAGAAATACCTTGTGTACAGCAGGTGCCCACTGAACAGTTCTGAATGACAGAAGCATTTATTAAAAAGAGAATATGCCACAATCTTGACTTGAGATAAAGAAATAACTTGATAAGATGACTGCAAACCCAAATATGAAGCCTGCATCTTAAAAGGCTGTTGCCCAGAATACTCTGCACCTAGGAATTCAGTCCGCCTGAATAATCAAAGAGAAACTAGATGGGCCTGAAAAGCAGGTTTAGTCTTATTATCAGATGGGGAGTGTTTTTTAATAATGAAATCAAAATAAAGGAAGACAGGAGAGGTATCTTTAAAAGAAATGTTGAGATTTTAGAAGCTGATTTGAGACTCAAGAAATATGAAAGGGAAATGACATCTTAATGGCAGATCACAACGGGAAAACAGACAGACGCGGGTTCACCGCTTGAAGAGAGGGTATTAGAGTAGAGAGGGCTGGATTTTCTTCGTTACAGTTCATCAAGGGTAAATGGGACCCAGAGACGTTTGATGAGCAAGATGAGACAAGCCCTCAGGAAGCAGACAGGGCAGTTTCCCCAGAAGAGCCAGGATCCAGAAACCCCGGAGAGTCCCGTCCTAAGGCTGGAAGGGGTCGGAGTCCACAGGGGTCTGTGGGGTCTCCACTCCCTGCACACGGTGTGAAAGCTTCAAGCTCCTGTTTCAGACAACAGTCACTCAGATGACCTGAACATTATTGCACCACGAGTACCCAGAACTCGTAGACTAAGTAGTAAAAACACACCCATTAGAGCTGAGCTTGAAGAAAGAGGGAGAAACTTCAAGGCACCAAATATAAAGAGACGGATGAAACCACAGAGCTGACCCTGCACCCAAGGTGCCGGTGGGGGTGAGGTGTTGGTAACCTTGGGGCCGGGTTTTCACGACCACACTGATAGGCAACGGGCATTGGTCCCAGTCACGGTGGGAGCTCAAACCAAACTTGATGCAGAGGCCCAGACCCCCCAGGACTGTGTTCTCAGTGAACAGATGGACAAGGACCCTCCCACGAGGACCGGGATTCTCGTCTATCTCAGCCTGGGCTCTGGGGGGAAAACAAAAACAATAACCCTGAAATTATAAATCCCAGAGGACAAAACACTAGTGTGTGGGGTTTAAAATGACCCACCAACATGGTCTAGGAACCCCACAAGCTGATAAATAACAGAGATTAGTCCCGGGCCATCTTCAGTACTTCTCACAAAAATAGTCATAAAACTGTATTCTGGGAATGGCCCCCAACCTCAAACCCAACAGGATTCCAACAGCTAAATTTCCGCTAAAGATCAGCTCACAGCCCAAAACTACAAAACACATGAAGAAAGATTCCAGCAGCAGCAAGAGTCGGCACAAAGAGCAAACAGACCAATGGAACCCCTAGAACAGCAGATAACAAAACAATTTGACAGAGACCGTCACACGGGCATCGTTAAATAGATTCAAGGCTTCCCTGGTGGCGCAGTGGTTGAGCGTCCGCCTGCCGATGCAGGGGACACGGGTTCGTGCCCCGGTCCGCGAGGATCCCACATGCCACAGAGCAGCTGGGCCCGTGAGCCATGGCCGCTGAGCCTGCGCGTCCGGAGTCTGTGCTCCGCAACGGGAGAGGCCACAGCAGTGAGAGGCCCGCGTACCGCAAAAAAATAGACTTAAGATGTCAAAGAACGTCTTATAACCTTAATAAAAGAATAGGCAATACTTAGAGGAGCCAGCGAAAACTTCCACAAGTAAATGCAGTTATCAGAATATAAAATTCAATAGGTCCAACTTAAAGATTATGTACAGGTTAATGAAAAATTATTAAATTAGAAGATTTAAATTAGAAGATCTGAGGAAATTATCAATAATGCATCACACAGAGATATAAAATGTGGAAATTATGAAAAAGAATTAAATGAACAAATCCAATTTATATTAGAAAGCTTAAACTTAAAGCACTTTACTATCAATCATTCCCTCCTGTGTTATTCTCCATTTCAAAGTACTTCTTTTATCTGTTCTTTCAGCAAGGATCTAATATAAGTTCCAGAAAGAACTTGAAAATGGGTTAAAGTACTAAATGTGAGAAACAAAAAACCATACAAACGCTTACGAGATTATCTTCATGATTTGCAGCACGGAAGAATTTATTTAACAAAACAAAAAAAATCATAAAGGAAAAGATTAATGCATTTGATGGCATTAAAATTAAAACTTGTCTGTATGACAAAAGATACTACAATCAAAGTGAAGAGCTAATCCACAAGAGAAAGATTTACAATCCAAACCGGGTAACTGACAAAAGATTTTTTATCCAGGGTATATAAGAATACGACCCATCAATATGAAATTAACTCAGCAATAAGCAAATTATATAAAAAAGGGATTCAGGGAGGAGGATGTCCCCAAATGTCCCCAAAATAAATGTTTCAAGCCCTCTCTAGTAATCAGGGAAATGCATGTTACAATAAAGAGATAACATCTACCTCCGTCTGACTGACAAAACTTAGTAGGTCTGATCCCACACAGTGTTGAGAGGAACATGGGAAGACCACTTGCCAGAGTGTAAACTGGTTCAACTTCTTAGCCACTTGGCCAGGTCACCGTTAAAGATGACCACATACTGCCCGACGCAATTTCCATCTCATTACCGACCCTCAGTGCCCTCACACAAGCGTCCTATCAGGAACACAGGAATGCTTGTGCAGTGTTGACAGCAACAGCAAAACCATCAGTCCACCGGAGGGAAGTGGATAAAAGACAGCTTATTAATATTACGGAATATTTTATAGCAGTTTAAATAAATGGACTACTTTTATATAGTTATATCTCAAAAACATTATATGGAGTGAAAATGAGCTGTCAAATAATACAGTATCACTTATGCACATTTTAAAGCATATTGATAGCATATATTTATGTGGATATATACTTAGGGGAAAGTCATAAAAAACTGCATGGAAAATAATTAATGCCAGGATGTCAGTGGTGATTTCAGTGTGGTCATTTCCTCTGTGAAAGGCGGGAGGAAGAAGGAGGAGAAGAAAGAAGGTGGCTTTAAATATATCTTTACATTTTATTTATTTTTAGTGAGAAATCTGAAATGTGTGTGTCTATATGTTAACAACGCTTTTATCTTGGTGGTGGTTACACAGGCATCTATTAAAATATTTACACTTCATGATGGAAATGCTTTATCATTCAAAATGATTGTTTTAAAAACCTAAATGATTATAGTTAAGAGGAAGGAGGAACTCAGTTCCGTGTAGAAATTCATGCTAAGGAGAGGAGACGGTCCTTCAAAGACAAAAAAGGGGGAGGACGCCAGTCGGATGAAATAAGCACTGAATTTATGTATTTATATTTCTCTTAATCATTTATGTCACATCTGATTTTAAAGCAACTCTGAAGCACTTGACAGCAAATGACCCTCTTATAATTGACCTATTAAAGAAGAATAAGAACCAGACTATGAACGAAGATATTGGGACGGAAGACCCAGGCTGGAGCAGGTACCATGCAGTGTTCTAAGCACAGCATTCGGGATCGGCTGCCTGGATGTGAACACAGGCTCCAGCGCTAACTAGCTATCACCCACACAAGCCAGCGCCTCAGTAAACCTCAGCTCTCTCAGCTGTTAAATAAGGATTACGCTGCTCCCTGCTTGGTAGGGCAGTAACAAGGATTAAACGAAAGGATTATGTAAAGTGTTTCCTTAGCATCTTGAAAGAGGCCTAGGGAGTACTCAAAACATCTTAGCTATTGTAAGTATTATTTTTGTTATGGAAGGTGAGCATATTACTTACCTCTAAGATTTCTATCAGCTAGACTAAGCAAAAAAGTAACTCAAGCAGTAACATGGATCCCATTACCTCAGACAGATGGATGGATGGATGGATGGATGGACGGATGGATGGATGGATGGATGGACGGATAGAAGGATGGATGGATGGATGGATGGATGGATGGGAGGAAGGGTGAGAGAGGAAAGGAAACATCTTACTAGTTTGAAGGTTTCAACATATTTTCCAAAGTCTGAATTCTAAAAGGATTTTTGCATGGCTCTCCACATAAGGGACCTAAATGAATAAAAAACGTATCTGACCCAATATAAACTTAGAAACTCCAATTTCCTATCCCACCGAACTTCACTCCCAAGAAAACTATGGCCCTGATAAATGCTCTACACCCGTGATGCACCGAAAGGAATCACTGAGGCACACACAGATCAGTCATGACAGATGTTTTATTAGAGGTTCTGTAAGCCTGGATAGTTGGGTAAGGATATCAGCAAGGAGACTAAAACATCACTCCTTTTTCCTAGTGTGCTTCTCATTACTAGAAAATGGTTTTCAGTGAGTAGCAAAATTGCAAGAGAATAAAATTAGAAAGATCACTGCCTTTCCAACCTCCTCCCCAGAAAGTATCAAATCTTGGAATTTTATTCTTCCTAGCTTTTTCCATTGGCTTAATCACTCTAGCATTACATACAAGAAAAAATTCCTTTGAACAGGTGCCCTATTTATGAAGACATTTATAGCTGCCATAAAAAATATAGGAAAATTATTATTCCTCCTCCTCTAATTTTTCTGCTAAAAAGTTAGAACAGTAAATTGGGTCTGAATCGCATGACCTGCTGTATTTACTGTGCCTAAATCTTCACACGTACAGAAAACAAAGTTCATATTTCTTTTCCTTCCTTCGTTTCCCCTGCAATTCTAACATACTTCTCCAGGGCTAACTCTGACTTTGAATTTGTAAAGTCCTTCAAAAGGCCAATAATTATAATGAAATACTGCACTCAGGAAGCCTCCGTGCTCAGTTTCATACCCCTAAGTTACTACTGCTGATTGAAAAGGACTAAGTGACCAGGTGTTATCTTTACACTATAAAGCAGTGTATTCGAGACCTTAAAGGCCACTATCATGGGGAAGGCCTCATGAACTTAACAGTTATTTTCTTCATAATTACCTCTATCTCATAAAATCATAAGGACTTAATGACATTATTATATTTAAGGCTCTATTCGCATTACGGTAGGGAGCTTTAAAAACTCCCAAACGTTCTACGTGCCACAGAAAAGGATAGGGAATCAGAAACATACTTGAATCATCTTGATATTAAAGCAAACTTCTATCTCCCCTCTTGGCACACCCATACAAAGATCCTGCAGGAAGTGGAAACTTGTAGGAGCCTTGACTAATTTTGGCAAAGCAAGTCCTGAGCTGCCTCTTTGCATTGCATCTGTAATGTGTAGTCTGGCCACCCTACGTGATCTGAGTCTTAGCCATTTCTCTTGTGTCTGGACTCAGCGACGGGCCCCAACCTAGAGAACAAGGAAATCTTCATTCTTCTCGGAAGAAGGTTTGGAAGCAGCTAGAGTCAAGACAGTCTTCAAAGAGGTTAATTAATTATTTGTGGGAGGAAGAGGGGAGGAGTGTGGGGTTGGGGTCTCTTAGATGAGAATTCCACAGAACATTCAGGCAACTCCTTTCCCCCTCCGTCCTCCTCCCAGGAAGTCCAGGGTGTCAAAACGGAGCCTGTATCTTGTCTAGGAAAACTCAAAGGCAGCCGTCCCACACACAAATAATATGAAATGAATATTATAAACGAGATGGTGAGACATGACACCTTGGCTTAGCCTGGGCTGGGGAGAGAAGCCGAGGAGTCTGGGTGAGTGAAGCAAGCACCAGCTGGGAAGCGAGGTTCAGGCCGAGGGCCTGACCCCAAGTTCAGAGTCAGACGGGCAGGGCAAGGATGTGCTCTGTTTCGTAACCTTATTTTTATGGCTATCTGCTGGTGGGCTGCTTCGCCTGGTTCTGGTCTATTTCAACATCCATTTATGCTCCATGGCCAGTTCCTGACAAACACATTCTTTCGTCTACCTTGCCAAGCAGGAGTCCTCAAACCTGGACCCACCCCAGTAATCGTAGGAGGTCTCTTCTCTCTGTTTGGGGGAGTGAAAGCCCCTCCTGGTAGCCTTCCCCGTACCCCTCTCCGCTGCACCCCTGACTCCCAGAGAGCTTCCTTCCCTTCCAGGGCAGACCCAGATCTCCAGCAACTTGGAGAACCTTGGCCCAATGGAACACATGGGATATGATCTCGTAGTGAAAGAATCCACCTTGACTTTCAAGCCGAAAATGAAATCAACTAATGTTACTTGCAATTCCTATTTGATATTTTTTCCTGACCTAAATCACAAAATGACACGTAACAAAAGAACATTGCTCAGAGAGGAAAGTTCAAAAAGAACAGCTTATTCGACAAGCGATGCCACGTGAGCATCACAATAACTCTGATAGAGCTTGGAAGGCCGCCTGGTGTGAGAAAGTGGCTCCAGTGGTGTGGGACCAAGGAGGGTGGGGACGGGGCCCTGTCACTTACCAGCAGCACGAGGAAGGAAAATCGACCCAGCCTTTCCCAGCCCTCGTTTTCTCACTGCCCCCCACCCCACCCCCGCCCCCTGCATGTCCTCCAGAGTCCGCGATAAGGCGCGGGGACCGCGGTATCGGCACACAGCTGGTGCTCCGCCCGCTGGCTGTCCTTTCCCTGTGGTGTTGAATCCGTTATAACTCAGTGTGACCCGCTTCCTCCTCTCCCCAGACAGCCTTCCCACACCACGAGCCTGAACGTAACACGAGAACACGCCAAAGTTTGCTGTAAACCAAATCTTCATGTACATCTTCTATGTATGACATCTGACCCCTCTTCTAATTGTTATCTTATTTTCTAACATGGCTGTGTGTATTTAGGGTGTACAACATGCTGATGTGATGCACATACACACAGTGCAACAGTGACCACCGTCAAGCTGCTTAACGTCCCATCACATGGTTACTGTGTGCGTGTGTGTGTGTGTGTGTGCGTGTGTGTGTGTGTGTGTGTGCGTGTGTGCGTGTGTGTGTGTGTGCGTGTGTGCGTGCGTGCGTGTGTGTGTGATGGGAACACCTGGAATCTACCCTCTTAGCAAATTTCCAGGATTCAATTGTCTTATTAAGTACAGTCACCATGCGGTGCTTTAGGTCTCTAGATTCGTTCCTCCTACACAACCGTCACTTTGTACCCTTTGGCCAAGAACCCCCATTCTCCCCCGCCCCACACTGGTAACAGTCTTTCTACTCTCTGCACCCATATTTGACTTTTTTAGATTCCACATATAAATGGGATCATGCAGCTTTTTCCTGTCTTGGTCTGGCTTATTTCACTTCTCATAATGTCCTCCGGGTTCATCCGTGCTGACAAAAATGGCAGGATGTCTGTTTGTAAGGCTGAGTCACATTCCATGGTATATGTATATACACCACATCTTCTTTATCCATTCATCCATCAATGGACAGTTAGGTTATTTCCATATCTTGTCTACTGCAAATAATGCTGCAATAAACATGGAGACTCAGATATCTCTTCAAGACACTGATTTCATTTCCTTTGGGTACATTCCCAGAAGATTGCTGGATAATACAGCAGTTGTATTTCTAGTTTTTTGAGGAACTTCCATACTGTTTTCCATAGTGACTGCACCAATTTACACTCCCACCAAAAGGTTCCCTTTTCTCCACATCTTAGGCCACACTTATCTCATTTTTTTGATAACAGCCATCCTGACAGGTTTGAGGTGATATCTCATTATGGCTTTGATTTCATTTCCCTGATAAGTGATGTTGAGCACTTTTTCATGTACCTGTTGGCCATCTGTATGTCTTCTTTGGAAAAATGTCTTTTCATGTCCTTTGCCCATTTTTCAGTTGGCTTGGTTTTTTTGTAATTGAGTTGTATGAGTTCCTTATATATTTTGGAGATTAACCACTTATCAGATATGTGGTTTGCAATATTTTCTCCCAGTCCATAGGCTGCCTCTTCATTTTGTTGATGGTTTCTTTTCCTGCACAGAAGCTTTTTAGTTTCATGTAGTCACACTTGTTTTGCTTTTGTTGCCCTTGCTTTTGGTGTCACATCCAAAACGTCATTGCCAAGGCCAATGTCAAGGAGCTTTTCCCCTATGTTTTCTTCTAGGAATGATATGGTTTCCGGTCTTATGTTTAAGTCTTTAATCCATTTTGAGTTGATTTTTGTGCATGGTGAAAGATAAGGATCCAATTTCATTCTCCTGCATGTGGCTGTCCAATTTTCGCAACACCATTTATTGAAGAGACCATCCTTTCCCAATTGTGTATACTTAGAGACCTTATCAAAAATTAGTTGACCATATATGCTTGGGCTTATTTCTGGACACTCTATTATGTTCTACTGGTCCATATGCCTGTTTTTATGCCAGTATCATAATGTTTTGATTACTATAGCTTTGTAATATAATTTGAAATCAGGAGTGTGATGTCTCCAACTCTGTTCTTTCTCAAGATTACTTTAGATACTCAGGGTCTTTTGTGGTTCCACATGAATTTTAGAATTTTTTTTCTACTTCTGTGAAAAATTCCATTGGAATTATCATAGAAATTGCATTGAATCTGTATATAGTTTTGGGTAGTATGAACATTTTTAACAATGTTAATTTTTCCAATCCATGAACATGGGGTATCATTTCAGTTATTTGTGACTTCTTCAATTTCTTTCATCAATATGTCCTCATTTTCAGTGTGCAGATCTTTTACCTCTTGGTTAAATTTACTCCTAAGTATTTTTTTTGATGCTATCATAAATGAGATTATTTTCTTGCTTTCCTTTTTTTGATAGATTGTGTTGGTGTAAAGAAATGCAACTGATTTTTATGTGTTGACTTCCTATCCTGCAACTTTACTGAATTCATTTATTAGTTCTAGCAGTTTTCCTGTGGAGTTTTTAGGGTTTTCTACATACATGATCAAGTCATCTACAAACGCATAATTTTACTTTTTCCTTTCCAATTTGGATGCCTTTTTTTCTTGTCTGATTGCTCTGGCTAGTACTTCCAATACTACATTAAACAGAAACGATGAGAGTGGGCATCTTTGTCTTACATCTAATCTTAGAAGAAAAGCTTTCAGTTTTTCCCTGTTGATTTTGATGTTAGCTGTGGGCTTTTCACAAAAGGCCTTTATTATGTTGAGGAAATTTTCCTTTACACATATTTTGTTGAGAGTTTTATCACGAATGGATGTTAAACTTTGTCAAATGCTTTTTCTGTATCTATGGAGATGATCATGTGGTTTTTACCTTTCATTCTGTTAATGTGGTATATCACATTGATTAATTCTCATAAGTTAAACCAACCTTGCATCCCAGGGGTAAATTCCACTTGGACATTATTTGACCCCTCTTGATATCATCTATAGAAATGGAGGATTCTTGAAGACTAGTTTTCAAAATTAGAAATGATATATACTGTTATTCACCAATCAAATGAAACATGTATGCTTACTGTCTCAACAGATTAGTTTGTTGGAGGGAGACTCTATATAATCCTAAACCAATTTTTATCACACATTAATCCAAATTTACATACAGGCTTGTTAAGTAAAAGATGGAATCCAGTGCCAAATTTTATTATGGGCTATAATTCACAAATTCTCCTAACTCTGCCTTTAGGAGAACGCACTTTGAGCAAACATTCAGCCTGGTGAGTGCTTACTGAACACTACAATGACCTAGTAATGGAAAAGGTCTCCCCTTAGGTAGAATCAAAATCAAGATGTTCACTCAAGCACACACATTGGTGAAAAGTAGAAGCAAAGTCAGAGCATTAGAAATGAGATATAGGATCTCACACTCTTAGGACTTTTCTCCCACAAGTTTGTTGAGCTTTAAAGTTAGGACAATGACACCTGTACAGGTGATAGATAAACCCTACACAATTAGGGTGGCCTGGGCTTCACAGTCTAGGAAATTGTGGACTTGCCTCAGCCAGGAATGGAAGTTCTGGCTTACACATCTAGGATGAACAGGTGGTTTAACAAGTGATAATACTCCAGTAATTTCCCTCTATGAACAGAATCTTTGTGAAAATCTGTGTTCTAGAAAAGAGGTACCTATGAGGTTGTTAGGTTTAATGGGCACAGAGAAGGCCAACTGGACACACCAAGAATTTGCCAGGAGACAAATACACAGAAAGGAGGACAAAGATATAGTGGCAGAGACGCAGAAACTGACGTCATAAACAGCCATAAAACAAGGGAGTTATAGGAACACGATTCAAAAAATGAAGGTCACCTCCCCACGTCATTGGCCCTGGCATCCCTGGATAGTGCTTATTTGCAAGGCTGCACTATTACCACACTGGAGCACGAGGAAGGGGTTTGAAGAAGTAGGTGCACACGGTAATGAGTGGGTATAGGCATCATTCCCCTCTACTGGCTGAGCTAATGAACTACACCACTCATTTTCACTTAATCACGTGAAAAAACAGGTTTGAGACGAAAATAAAAATTGAAAAAGAAGGAGCAAGAATAAAAAAATACAGTTCATTTCTGGGAACTTGAGGTTACTTTCCATTACCAACTTCTTTTCATCTTTCTCTTGGTTTGAAAATGAAAACAAAATAAAAATAAAGCCCAAGTAGGCACAGTTAACGCCCCCACCGACCACGTGGCATGCTCCCCAAACTCCTTTCTATTTACCATTTTAGTTACGCTTACAGAAAAAATGGTCCCCTTGTAACTTAACCCGGAAAACAGATGGCTTCCAAGTAAAATGTTTTCAAGGACCTGTATTTAAAATATAGTGTCTTCAGCAATCAGAGAAGAAAAAGAAATAAAAGGAATGCAAATCGGAAAAGAAGTAAAGTTGTCACTGTTTGCAGATGACATGATACTATACATAGAGAATCCTAAAGATGCTACCAGAAAACTACTAGAGCTAATCAATGAATTTGGTAAAAGTAGCAGGATACAAAATTAATGCACAGAAATCTCTTGCATTCCTATACACTAACAACAAAAAATCTGAAAGAGAAATTAAGGAAACACTCTCATTTACCACTGCAACAAAAAGAATAAAATACCTAGGAATGAACATACCTAAGGAAACAAAAGACCTGTATGCAGAAAACTATAAGACACTGATGAAAGAAATTAAAGATGATACAAATAGATGGAGAGATATACCATGTTCTTGGATTGTGAAAATGACTCTACTACCCAAAGCAATCTACAGATTCAATGCAATCCCTATCAAACTACCAATGGCATTTTTCACAGAACTAGAACAAAAAACTTCACAATTTGTATGGAAACACAAAAAACCCCGAATAGCCAAAGCAATCTTGAGAAAGAAAAACGGAGCTGGAGGAATCAGGCTCCCAGACTTCAGACTATACTACAAAGCTACAATAATCAAGACAGTATGGTACTGGCACAAAAACAGAACTATAGATCAATGGAACAGGATAGAAAGCCCAGAGATAACCCACGCAAATATGGTTTGTTTTTTGTTTTTGTTTTTTTTTGTGGTACGTGGGCCTCTCACTGCTGTGGCCTCTCCCGCCACGGAGCACAGGCTCCGGACGCACAGGCCCAGCGGCCATGGCTCACGGGCCCAGCCGCTCCGCAGCATGCGGGATCCTCCCGGACCAGGGCACAAACCCGTGTCCCCTGAATTGGCAGGCGGACTCTCAACCACTGCACCACCAGGGAAGCCCCATATGGTTATTTTTGATAAAGGAGGCAAGAATATACAATGGAGAAAAGACAGCCTCTTCAATAAGTGGTGCTGGGAAACTGGACAGCTACATGTAAAAGAATGAAATTAGAACACTCCCTAACATCATACACAAAAATAAACTCCAAATGGATTAAAGACCTAAACTTAAGGCCAGACACTATAAAACTCTTAGAGGAAAACATAGACAGAACACTCTGTGACGTAAATCACAGCAAGATCCTTTTTGACCCACCTCCTAGAGAAATGGAAATAAAAACAAACATAAACCAATGGGACCTAATGAAACTTAAAAGCTTTTGCACAGCAAAGGAAACCATAAACAAGACGAAAAGACAACCCTCAGAATGGGAGAAAATATTTGCAAATGAAGCAACTGACAAAGGATTAATCTCCAAAATTTACAAGCAGCTCATGCAGCTCAATATCAGAAAAAAAATAAACCCAATTCAAAAATGGGCAGAAGACCTAGATAGACATTTCTCCAAAGAAGATATACAGATTGCCAACAAACACATGAAAGGATGCTCAACATCACTAATCATTAGAGAAATGCAAATCAAAACAGTGAGGTAGACTACCTCACAGCAGTCAGAATGGCCATCATCAAAAAATCTACAAACAATAAATGCTGGAGAGGGTGTGGAGAAAAGGGAACCCTCTTGCACTGTTGGTGGGAATGTAAATTGATACAGCCACTATGGAGAACAGTATGGAGTTTCCTTAAAAAACTAAAAATAGAACTACCATACGACCCAGCAATCCCACTGCTGGGCGTATACTCTGAGAAAACCATAATTCAAAAAGAGTCCTGTACCACAATGTTCATTGCAGCTCTATTTACAATAGCCAGGACATGGAAGCAACCTAAGTGTCCATCGACAGATGAATGGATAAAGAAGATGTGGCACATATATACAATGGAATATTACTCAACCATAAAAAGAAACGAAATTGAGTTATTTGTAGTGAGGTGGATGGACCTAGAGTCTGTCATACAGAGTGAAGTAAGTCAGAAAGAGAAAAACAAATACCGTATGCTAACACTTATATATGGAATCTAAAAAAAATAAAAGATTCTGAAGAACCCAGAGGCAGGACAGGAATAAAGATGCATACATAGAGAATGGACTTGAGGACACGGGAGGGGGAAGCGTAAGCTAGGACGAAGTGAGAGAGTGGCATTGACATATATGCACTACCAAATGTAAAATAGATAGCTAGTGGGAAGCAGCTTCATAGCACAGGGAGATCAGCTCGGTGCTTTGTGACCACCTAGAGGGGTGGGATAGGGACGGTGGGAGGGAGATGCAAGAGGGAGGAGATACGGGGATATATGTATATGTATAGCTGATTCACTTTGTTATAAAGCAGAAACTAACACACCATTGTAAAGCAATTATATTCCAATAAAGATGTTAAAAAAAAAAGAAATATACACATGAAAAAATGTGTTGAGATAAACAGAATAAAAATCCATGAATACACCCAAAAAAAAAAATACAGTGTCCTCTCCTGAAAGGTGGGAGCACCAGCTAGAGAGTTTGTGGAACTGTTATTGCAGCCAAGTCACCACCGAATTGAAACCATGGCATCCAAGATGGCGACCCAGGATGGCTCATAATTGGCCTCTCCACCGAGGTCTCGGCAAAGGCAGTGCTCAACAGGGCAAAATGCTAATCCTTCCCTCCCTAATAGCAGTTACAATGAATTCAGTTTCTTTCAGTGTGCAGAAATACCTTCTCTGCAGCTTTTGAGGCATGTTATTTATACTCTCAATCATTTTAAAAAGTCCTTGATCTTTATTTTACACGGCGATTTACTAGAACTTAATATGAACTCAGGAAAATGATGAGAAGACAGAGCAGATTATCATAATTGTAGAGAAAGTGGTTGTAAAAGGGAAGCATGCAGACCTGTCTTGTTTTGTGCGTCTCCAAGATGACTTGGAGCTGTATGCAGTACATACCTGGGATGGTATCAGAGCAGTTCATCCCATTAAAAAAAAACGAGATACTGTTGACATCTGAGTAAGGATTACATTTACTTTAATCTGAGCTCCCCTTTTGGGAGGGTGAGGGAGCACCATACAAAACTAAATACAATTAACATTTAAGTAAATAAGATAAAAATATTAGTCTTGGAAGTAAATCTGTGATTGATTTAGTCACAGATGTAAAGATGTAGTCAACTGACACATCTAAATGTGTAATGTGTTCCAAGGACCACAAACAATCAAATGAGTGCAATGTTTTTCAAGGTTCCCTGGGCCTAGGTGGGGCACCCAAGTTGATCATGTCTACACAGCTCTCCTTTGAGATCAAAGCCCAGCAAAGGATGGCTCTTTGAACCTCTGGTGGACTCAAGGTAGAAGGCAACGTGTGGACAACCCACCAGTTGCCTAGGAATTTCAAAGACCAGAATAAAATTTTAAAGCACTTGAATACGGAATGACTTATTTCGTTTATTAAAATTAAAAAAAAATGGACCTCCTTGATCACTCACTGGTGGGGAAATCATATACTTTCTTAAATCTATTTCACAAAGACTTGGGGCCCTTGATGGCTCTATTGCAGTGCAGTTAGGAACTCCATCTGGGACAAACTCATTGGTTATTTTAAGATTTGGCCAGATTCTAGCTTTGAGGCAATATAAAGTTTCTATCTGCAGCCATCCAAGGTTGTTCCAACCTATACTCACAATGTTCAGATCTGTGACATGACACACTTCCATGTTCATAGCACACATCCAGGTCAGCCAGCATCAGACATCATATCTTAACATTCCTACCAGGGACAAGGAAAATATTTAAACCGTACTTACATGGGATCACTCACTATACAGTCATTCAACAAATAGTCACAGAGTATTTTCTCTACTAGAAGCTGTAGAAGGAACAAAGATGAATCTAACACAGACCTTGTCTTTGAAGAGCTGGCACTAAGTACAAAATGAACTACAAGGTAGAAAGGCGTAAGAGCCCCCAAAGAGGAACCATTTAGGGCGACGGGATCTCGGGAGGAGGGACTCCTTCTGCCAGGCGTTGTGTCTGTATTAAGCAAAGGCCATCTCTTCTAAGCCTCACATCGGGGACAGTTTCTCTCGTTTGACAGCTAAGGACACTGACTGAGTTATGTGACGTGGCTGAGGTCACCAGGCAGTGAGAAGAAAGGGCTGACCCTGAACCTCGGCCACCACCGTGGCTGCAGCCGGCAGCCCTGTCCACCCACGACTGCCTCTCCCCTGGGTCTTGCTCCGCTCCAGACCTGTACACCCAACCAGCTATTCGGATAAAATCTGTAGCCTCTAGGCAGCCTGTCAGTTTAATTTGCTTTTCTTTTTTCAATTTAAAAAATCAGCAAAGATTGGGTTTGTAGTTCCTCCCCTCAGAGTTAGCAACAAACAGGCTAAATAAACATTACCTTTGATCAAAGTCAGTGTGCTCAAAAAATTAAATCTCCTTCTCTCACACGCGCTTCACCATTCATTACTCAAGATGGACAAGGGGAAGAATACGTACACACCCAGGAACAGTCTGGTCAAGGTTATTTATTACAGTATATACTGTGATCTACGTGGGGAAAATCACTTCAGGAGATAACTATGCTAGAATAGGATTTAATCCATATAGCTAAGCCAGTGACGGCAGAAGCTGGGGTATTGTTTTTTAGTTAGTGAAACACCAAATGAAAGGGATGGATCTAGAACACGGAAATGAAGGTCTGAAGGTCTCTCTAATGGGACAGAAAGAAAAGGAACTCTGTAAGCAGTTTCATAGATAAACTAGATAATATTCTTCAAAAACAATGCAAGACATTGGAGTGTTTAAAACAACAAGCATTTAGAGAATGGCACAATTTGTACAGCCGTAATGCACAGTGGTAAAGAACTAAGACAATAGATATGTGGTTATCAGATCATAGAGATAAGAGAATTTTCACACAAATATACAACGTAAGAATCCATTTTTGTTGAAGAGTTTAAAGCTTCTTTCCAAAATCCTGAACTAAAGTCTTCTGGTGCCATGCACCAATTCAGGCGAAGTCAAAGTATTCGGGAAACATTCTGAGGAGTATTTTTGTTTTGCTTTTTCCATCCAAAGGCAGGGTTGGACTGGGGGAGTTTGGGTATTATGCTGTTAGGGGCTTTTTCTAATCTTTATACCTACAAAATAAAGGAATAAGTAACCAGTGAAGCTCCCCAATCGGTTCAGAAGCCAGCAAAGGAGCTTTGAAACACTAAAATTATTACCTGCTGTCAAAGCTTAGGATAACTCGATAATTGTATCGAGACTGGGCTCACACACACACCAACTTCCCACATCCAAACACCTTTAAGAAGAGGATCTGCTGACAATGGGGCCTAAGGTTCTTCGAGCAACTGCACCACGACTTGACCAGGAAGCAACCTCCTTATTTTGATTCAACCTTGTGGTGTAAATACTTTAATAAGAACTTTCTTTTAGAGATAAGCGGCCATGCAGTAACCCTCTAAAGGTTCCCAAGAAGCACCAGCTTTACAGAACGGACACGTAGTCCCACAGACAAAATGCCCTAAGCTGGTATAACTGGTTTCCTATCATGTTTCCTACCAGATGTTATACTTTTTGCCTCATTTTCTTTTCCTTAATAGTTTGACAAAGCTGTTCACTTGCGCAGCTGCTTCCCAACTCAAGCGCGCATTACTCCTTCCACCAGGCAGAGCTGGGCCCTCGCCCTCCCGCGCCGTAACAACCCGACCTCCGCCTTCCCCACTGGCCCTGCGGCGCACCGCGGGCACCCCGGGTACCTGCCACCACCAAGCCGAGCTCCCGGGGCGTGGGGACCACGACTCACACAGCACCTGACCCCTCCCGGGCCTGCATAAACGCCTAAGGGTGAGGAACCGCCCTGACGCAAGCAAGTCCCTGATGGTCCGAGCGACAGGGCGAGTGGAGCGGGCGGGACTCAGAGAAGAGTGTGGAGGGACGGGGGCGCCGGAGACACGAGCCCCGGGCCCACTGCCGCCGTCGGCGCACTGCAGACACGTGTCTCCAAACATCGTCACCATGGCGTCCCGGCTTGAAGAATGCGCTTCAGAATCATCCCGGTACACCCCCGAACCAGGAGGACACCGCCGCAAGCTGCTGGCGAAGCCCAAGGGTCCAAAGGAGGCCAGAGGAAGTCGCAACACCCCTCAAGACAGGCATCCTCGGAAAGGCCACGGTCCTGATTGAGCAGACGGCAGGCTGCATTCGCAGCCATCTCACGGCTCCTCAGAAATCCCGAGACATCAACCAGCAAGCAGGTGCAGGAGATGCCTTAACTCCGCAAGCTGTGTGGTTACTCGGCTGGACTGCAGGGACTGCCTTTCCCATAAAAGGCTCAGGAAAAAAAAATCTAAATATAGCGTCTAAATAAATACAATACAGATAAAAAGAGACAAAAATCGTCAGCATCCAAAACAAAACGGCCTCAGTGTCTCCAAATTCAAGACAATCACAGTAAAGAGCTATTTTAGAGAACACAACCTCACAGAGATTCAAAATCTCAGCGGGGGAAAGACAAATCCCTAATGCAGTTTCCCTCACCAAACGACCTCGCAACTTGGAGCATACATTTATCCACATAAATGGTTCGTGTGCCTTTTTTTTCCCTGATGAATGCCACAATTTTGGCAAAAACGGAACTCCTAGCACCAGCTATTTTTGTTATGCAAACACGCTGAAAAGAATTCTGGCCATTTTTCATATTGAATCAAAGTATGTTTTCCATCTTGGCATAACTTTATAACTGAATTCACTTTTTCTCCTCAAACCTTACTAAGCTACTGAAACCTATTTTTTAATAACATGTGAAAAACTAATCCCAGGCAAGCTTAAATACGAACTCTCTAAGACGCTGACCTCACGAGGTGGCGCGTCATTCCATAAGTACCCTAAAACGCTCTATTCTGATTTAACGCGCTTAAATACATCCTAATATGTTTCGTGCTATCTTGCAGGATACCTTCCCATTAGCCTCAAATTCTCTTAAATTTAGAGATTTGGAAACACTGACCTTGCCATGTATAGTGGAAGTCTTACCAACTTTCATGTTATGAAATAAGATTTTTGCTGACTCAACAAGCAAGGCATTCACTTAAGGTCATTCCTTGTAATAATTTTATGAGAGGCTTTTACTGTAGCTAGTCTCAGAAAACATGATTTGACCCATAGTAGATTCATATTTGTGTCATATAGCTGTGCTACATAATGTTAAACAATTTTTTAAGTGGAAATTGAATACAAGGTTTTTTCCAGATTCTCCACCACTTTAGTCATTTACGGCGAGATGTTTCTACGTGTTTCAAGCTGTCGTTTTATTTCCACAATTAGAATGTTATATATAACTTTATAATTTTATGCAAAAAAAATAAGAAAACCTACGCTGAAGGAGTGAAAGGTATGAAAATTTTAACTGACAAAACTTTGAAAAACTCTGCTTGCACAAAGAGAAAAGCAGAACAAGCCATCTGCTATTACGTGGTGAAAAGAGACACTGTGCTTCGAAATGTGTGTAACCCTCGTGTGAAGATTTATCAACATCCACGGGCATTTCTGTATATTGATATTATCACATGTGCACTTCGTAAACACTGGCATCATTCCTTGACTTATCAACATTCTTAGGTAGAAAAATGCTATATAAATGAGAACCTAAGTATGTGCCAGGAACTCAAGTAGGCTCTGCATCTTCCTGATGGTTTACAAGACCTGCACGAATGCAGAAACATCTAACGGGTGGTCTAACCCAGTAACCCTGACCCATGAGAACATCTGTCCTTGCGACGGCTGGACCACACTGCCCCCATCATGGCCCGTGGACCCTAGCTCTGAACATATCTCAAGGCAAGGCATTGGCACCTACACATCAAAACAATAATTTCTGAAATGACTTGATAATTGAATATTTTTCAAAGCACAGGAGAAATGAGGAAGAGAAATCAGAACTTTGTCATGTTCAAATTCAGAAGTGTTTCCATTTTGATTGACACGCTGCTGCCCAAAGGGGATCATCAAGAATTCTCTCTTCGCCACTGAGGGCCTCTGGTGCCAGCCCTGCGTCTCCCTGTCACAGAACCATCCTGGACCCTCAACACCAGGAGCCCATCAGCCTTTCATGAGGAGCTGCAACGTTTATTGAATTCCCCCAGAGACTATTCAACAGGTATGGATGGAAATTCCATTTATCTTAGGTAACAATCATACCTTTACATTTTACTTATTGGACAAAAATAGGACTAAAGTTACAGTCTTCGTTAATTTTGAAAATATCACCACCCTGAGCCTTTTTTAATATTTCCTATTAAACTTAGAGTCTTTGCTGTATTTAAACAGCAAAGACTGTAAGAGACATTTCAAGCCCTCAGGTGCATGGAATGTGTCACTTCCTACCAGGTGGAAGATACACACACACACACACACACACACACACACACACAGCAAAGAGACAGCAAACATGGTCAAAACATGTTGCCACGACCTCTCCTAAAGCCTCACGAATTAAAATATGGGTAATACGCAAAAATTCAAAGTTTGGGGACCAGTATGACGCCTTCGTTTTCCTGCAGCTATTTTTTAAGCCAGTGTTGAAGTAACAGATATTGAACAAATGATCAAAACAAAGAAGCATTAGCACTGAAGCTCATCAAACACGTTCCGTTCTACAGACAAGGAAGTGCAGCCCACAGAACTGAAGTAACTTGCTAGAATTTGTACATAAATAAGAGACAAGAATTTGGGGGGACTGTTAAATTTCCACTGTAATTATAGTTTTTGAATTTTTTAAAAACTCTCTCAAGCAGAGAGTACAGTCCTTCCTTTACTAAAATGTTTTTATAAGTTTAAAGAGCTGAAATAACTGTGAACTCCTCAAATTCCATTCCTTGTGATAGAATTGGAATGGACCTTTTATAATGTGTTACAAATTCCACAGGCAGAAAGGAGGGATGAGCGGACATCTCAGATGGAAGACGGAAAACTGGTCTCCTGAGAGCAAGCTACAGTCAACATGTCATTTAGATAAATTAATATCTTCACTCCCCAAAACTCAGCCAGATATTTTTATTTTGTTGGGGGGTAATTTTTGATTTATGGAGAGTCTCAAGAATTTGTTGCTTAATTCTACTTTGGTAATAAAATCTTTGGATATCCCGATTTTGAAATCTTTCAGACAGTCCATCATCAAAAGCCCTCACCTCCTAAAAGGCACTCAGTCATTTCCTATTTCATGCACTTTGCCCTAATCATCCCTCCAGAAGACTTCTGAACTGTAAACAGCCGGGGTTTAAGACCTTTACCGTCAGGAGAAACATCAGTATGCACCACACCCAAGCAGGTCCTGAGGCTCCGTGTCACTCTCCCGGCTGCCGCCTGGCGTGGTTATCTCAGATAACTGTGCTGTGTAAACCAGGTGTGCAGTGTTGGGTCAAGGGCAGGCGGTGGGTTACTGCTTGTTCAGCACTTTGGACTAGACGAACTCAACACCGCACCTTCTGTACTCAATATGAAAGGTGCTTTATTGGACACAGGAGACCAAACAACGGTGCAGCAAGACGTGAAGTGGAGCAGTGGAGGCAGAGGAGGAAAGGGGCTCTAAGAGCGAGGCCCGACCCTGACCAAGGCCCTGACTGCTGCTCCCTGCCCCACGGGGATGGCGGGGCTGCAGCTCTGCTCCCTGAACAAAGCATCTCGTCTGCAGCTGCGGTACCTGGTGCAGCGACTCTGAGTCTCTGCGGCCGAGTCGAAATCCCAGAACCCGCCCCACCGAGAGGGTGTTCTACGAAATGAAGCCAGGCTATAAAATGAATCACTTGGTGGCACGACCTCTCAGATCCCTGCCACCTGTACAAGTGGATGACTTTCCTGGGATAATAGTATACAGTTAACCCCATCTCTAAACTTTCCTGCAAGTGGTTTATTCACAGGTGCAGCAAAGACCTATTAGGGACCCATGTGGGGAAGGCGCGGGGCAAGGGCCTAGAGGGCAGATGAGATCAATATACAAGCGGCACCCACCCTGGAGCACAGGGTCTTGCGGAGAGGATGGCCCTACCTGCGGTCACCTAGGGTTGGTCACACAGGAGAGGGGCTATACCCACAGCGTGACAGAAGTTCGAGGCAGACCCAGGAACACAGACATCTCAGCGGAACTTTTAAAGAGGTTACAGATTTCAGTGAAGAATAAGGACTCCACTCGGGCTGCCATTAAAACCTTATGGGAGACTTAGTTTAGATAAAACTCAACCTCTTCTAAAGTGTGGAGAGAATATCAAGAGGGTATCAGTGCACTGGGAGTAAAGAAGGCTCTCCCCACGAAGGAGAAACAGGTGGGCCCTGAGAGGTCCGCAGCCTCTAAAACTCACCCTTTGTTACTTTCAGATTAACATCCGCTTTGCAACTACATCTTCAGCCAGCAAAGGTCCATCTTTAAAAGAAGACTAAGCAAGAGCACCTTCCGGCCAGAGCGAGCAGCCCGCCCACTGACACAGGGGGCTCCTCCAGCGGCGCTGCTTCTGCCCTGCAGCTGTGAGCCAGCCCTCACTCACGCCACAGGCGTCCCCGGGGGGCCTGCGCTTGGATGACGGACACCGGGTTGCAGGCACGGTCCCGCCCTCCACTAGCTACAGGCGAGACGCGCAGACGGACACCCTTCCCCCCAACAGCTGCGCTGACCTGGAGGAGCGTGAGTGTGTGTGCAACACGGCCTCACAAACGCTGATTAAGCCAAGAAATCGTACAATCGTGACCTTCGGAGGCGCAGGGCACCTTACGGAGCTCGTCCAGAAGCGGAAAAGGAGGCCCAGAAAGATTGAGTGAGTTGGTTCAAAGTCTCAAATCCATGCCCTGACTGTGGTCCAGCGGTCTTCCCCTCACCCCACGGAGCCTTCCCCACTACAGCGCACGGGCTGCCCTCCCCTCCAATAAAGACTTGATCAATTACTTTTGATATGCACATTGGTTGAATAGTGGGGCTTAAATGTCTCCGAGCGCATTTCAAACCATTGAGACCAAAAGGAACGTCTCTCCAAGGTCCTCTGACAGAGGAGGTGCAGGTGGGACATCGTGAGTAGAGTCTGAATCCGCGGGGTCTGCCTGCGGCTGCCCCAGGGCCCCCCGTCGCTGTGGACCGGTGCTCTAGGAAGCGCGACAGCACACGGTCCTGCTCACTTTAATAGGGAGCTGCTGTGTCGGTTCTGTTGCCCGTCATCTCAAATATAGTTAAGTATATAGTTAACTAACGATTTCTGCAACCGTGCTTCACACACAAAAGGTGCTGTTGTGATTAACCTAAGTGAATCGGGCTCCCTGCATAGCATGGATGCTACCAAAGAGACTGCCTCTGACGTTCGTTTCTAATTAAACAAGTCATTAGAGCTGAACAGAGAAACAGCAAACGATTATTTTTAGAAGTGAAGACATACACAGGAGAGAAAATCCTCCAGGAGCTTCCTTTGCTGTTAAATGTGACCAGAAACGCTCACAATGGAAAGCCCTGTCTTCCTATCCCAAATGCCTTCAGGAAAATTACCTGAGATTGCCTGCAAGAAGACCCAACTTTATGATACTGTTCTTACAATGTGTAACGTTGGGGGGCTTGTCAAATTCTGATGTTTCCACGAAACATCAGACTTTTCAACAATCTGTGAAAAACCTCCCTTTGCCACCTCCTGATTGCACACCTGCCACAACTTCTGCTTCGCTCTACCTGCTCCAATTCAACTGCTGCTTCCCAGAGGTCTTGTGCTGCTCCTGGAAACTGCACCACGAGGGCTGGAGCGGGAAATGTAGCTGGAAGCAGGACGGCCCGCTCCTGCTGGCTGGACACGAAGGCTGGGGGCAACGGACGAGGCAGCCAGACTTTCAGCACCCTGGGCCGATGGTGGTCTGACTTGCACCAAAATGGTAAGGAGAGGAACGCTAGGCTACAATAGGACCCCATAAAAATTACAAAACAAAACTTAAATTTTAAATTAATATTACAACACAAGAATGGAACAAAATCATACCTTTTTTTTCTTTTGCAGCACGTGGGCCTCTCACTGCTGTGGCCTCTCCCGTTGCAGAGCACAGGCTCCGGATGCGCAGGCTCAGCGGCCATGGCTCACAGGCCCAGCCGCTCCACGGCATGTGGGATCTTCCTGGACCGGGGCACGAACCCGCGTCCCCTGCATTGGCAGGCGGACTCTCAACCACTGCGCCATCAGGGAAGCCCAATCATACCTTTTTAATTGCGCTGACATGTTAAGGAAAGAAACACACACCTGAACAGATGCTTCCAAAAGGGCCAAGTCTCCCAGGTTCAGAGGCCAATGTAAACGTAGAAGGGCTGACTCGGAAACAGAGGTACCACGGCCTGGAAACGACCTTAAACACCTCACTTCCAAGCCAGCACCATCTCCAGCCGAGCCTCAGGCAGTTCCCCTGCCCTGTGCCCTCTTAGAAGGATGGGGTTCTGAAGTAAAAGGAATGTAAGAATTTGTACCGCAGGCTTTGGGAACCACGTGCCCAAGAGGAGAGAAGCTCCTGCCATTCGGAGGTCAGCTTATCTCCAGGTCCTGTCCAGTTTGGGCTACAGGACATTGTCCTGTGCAACAACCCCTCAGCTTCGGGGTGGACTCTTTTGCTCAGCTGAACTCCATATCAACCAAGAAAGGGGGCGAACAGGTGGCGACCGCGCCGGCCGGCCTTCCCTAAGCATTCAGGCCTCTCCCTGCCTCCCCGGGGGATGGAGCTTCAGTGGAGGCTGATTTCCAGGAATCGCTGAGGGAGAAGAACATGCAGCCACCACCTTTTCCAAAGCCCAGGCCCTCGAGCCGCCTCTGCTGAGTACGGGCAGCTCCATCTCCTTTGCCCTCGTCCTTCGTCCTGACTTTCTCTCCACCTCGCCGTCTTATTTTGACATGATATTCAGAGTATTCCCAGTTTATACCCATTTCTTTCTCTTCATCTCCATGGTGCTGTGAGTCACTCACCTGGCCTCTACTCACTTCTCCACCCACGGGCCAAGGCTGTGGAGCCAATACTTGAAAGCACAGGGATTTGTTTTTAAGGAAATGAGGTAAGAGGAAATCCTAAAGGTATTCCCCATTGGCATGTTGTAGGACTCATACGGGTAAGTCCCCATCCTACCCTACCCCATGCCAGGCATCCTCGGCAGGTGAAACATCAATATTACCACTAACATTTATAACCATCTTTTATTTTATCTGACTATTCCAGACAGTGGCTTTTTTCAGGTGCAAATCTCTAAGTTTAAGTATAGGTTCTCCTGAGTTTCAACCTGTAATGATTGTGTCTTCCATCTTGCCAATGGTTTAAGGACGCGGGTACTAATAAAGAAGGTATCGCTGTAAATCACTTTGAATCAAAGTGATATTCTTCATCTATATAAAAACCAGTAAGTATTGCCATTCATATAAGCAAAGAATGAGGCTACATAAGACCGAGCAGAGCATCTGATTTTAGGATGATACTATTTCTTGTTGACTGCCAGCAACTTAAAGGCACATGACTAGAAGCATATTACAATCATTTGGGGTGAATTTTTTTAATGTCACAGATCCAGATTTTGTCAGGGAAAATATTATTTAAACCTTAAGAACATATTTAATGAGAATATTCTAACTGGAAATGAACATTTAACATTATTATTAATGAAAATAAGCCTCTTTTAGAAGTAAAGTTTGCATTTTAAGGTATTATCAGGATTTTGGGGGGAACCAACTTATTTTTTAAAGTGAGAAAACAAAAATATAGAAAAAATAAAGTAATACATGATTGAGGCAAAGAGAATATCCCACAATATTACAAGGGATCCACGCCTGTAGCAGTCTTCACAGGGTCACCAATCTAGTAAGCAGAGTCCCTGTGTAATTCAACTTTCATTCCATCATCTAACATGTGTTTATTCAGAGCCTATTGTGGGTCAGGCACTGTAGAAACAGTGATGAATAAAGCAGATGTGTTTCTGAGCCCTCATGGAGGAAGGTCTTAACATTGAAAGGCTAACATAAAAAAACTTCAAGGAATTAAAAGCCAAAATAAATAACAACAGTAAGACACATAACCTGCTGTTTTAAATGAATTCAAGTCTCTACGTCCAAATGGATTACACTCAAAATACTAAAAGAATGTGCAAATATGATGACAGAATCACTGTATTTCAACTTCAGAGAGAACAGGAGAGGTGCCAAAGGCTTAGAGACAAGCAGATGTCCTGACTTCCAAACACAGGAAGAGGCTCAAGGAAAATGGCTAAAAATTATCATTTAAGAGCTTATATCAATCTCCAGAAAAATTTTTAAATAAATTATTAAACACAGGCTTGTAAACACTTTCAAAAGGAGGCGGCAATCACTGGGAAAAACACCGATTCACCAAAAGCAAGACTCCACAAATTAACCGCATTGTGACTCACTGGCTAAGGTACCAGGGTGGGAGAGAAGGGAAAGCTATGGACACTTGGAATCTTAATTTCAATCAGGTATTTAGCAAAGTCTCTTGTGATATATTTTGTGGGTGGGGATAAAAGTTAAAACAGAAAAATAAAGCTCTGTAGATTCCTAGCTGATTGAACTGCCAAAGACTGTTCATTAACAAAGTGAGGTCAATTTGAATTGCCAACAATACGCTAAAGTTTTAGTTCATGGGCCTGACTTGAACATTTCAGGTTTAACAAATACAGAAAACACAACATTCAAGCCATTGGGTGACCCTACACAATACGTTGTATAACAGGATCAAGATTTAGAAGATCTCAATAGACTGGAGCAAATGACCAAAACCAACATCAAATACACTAGGGGATGATCATAAAGTGCTTCAATCAGGTGCAAAAACTAAACAGTCCCAGTTCCCACAGGTGCGCCAGATATACAGCTAACACATGGAACAGTCCACTGAGAGAAGTCCAGAATGACTCCCACACATGGTGAGTGAGAAGATAACCCACATGGAAAAGGACGGGAAAGGCTGAGACATACTCTCACCGTGAACCCCACCCCCGTATGGCACCAAAAGATTGGGAGAGACCTCCAACTCCCAGCATCTCCCTGAGGGGATGCTCCACCCAACATCTACTGCCCAGCTTTTAAGGCTCCCACCCAAGGGATGGGCCACCAAGACGTCTAGCCCTGAAAGCCAATGGGGCTTCATCCATGAATGAGTTAGCATGCATCTAGGGCATGGCTGCAATCCTTCCCAGAGCCCAGGGAAGCCAGCGGGCCCTGCCACCACCTTCTTCCTCCAGCTCACTCTAACAATAAAACCAGGTCACCAGCACCCCTCTAGAAACAGACTGTACGTGTGTCTGGAGCCCCAGTTTTTACAGCTGCCACCCAAAGGACAGGTCCCCAAATCACGTAGCTCTGATAGCCAAGCCTTGCAGTCACAAATTCCACACGACTGTAGCCAACAAAGAGGTAGTTTTGGGCTTCCCTGGTGGCGCAGTGGTCGAGGGTCCGCCTGCCAGTGTAGGGGACGCGGGTTCGTGCCCCGGTCCGGGATGATCCCACATGCCGCAGAGCGGCTGGGCCCGTGAGCCATGGCCGCTGAGCCTGCGCATCCAGAGCCTGTGCTCTGCAACGGGAGAGGCCACAACAGTGGCTCACGTACCGCAAAAAAAAAAAAGTTAAAGACAAAGAGAGAATCATAAAAGCAGCAAGAGAAAAGCAACATACAAGGGAATCTCCATAAGACCATTAGCAGATTTTTAGACAGAAAATTTGCAGGCCACAGGGAGTGGCATGATATATTCAAAGTGCTGAAAGAAAAAACTGCTAGCCAGGAATACTCTACCTGGCAAAATTTTCCATCAGTATCGAAGGAGAGATAAAGAGTTTTCTGGACAAACAAAAGATTGAGTTCATCACCACTACTGGCCTAACAAGAAATGTTAAAGGAACATCTTCAACCTGAAACAAAAGGACACTAATTAGTAACATGGAAACATATGAAAGTATAAAACTCACTGGAAAAGGTAAATATATAGTTACATTCAGAATACTCTAATGTTGTAATAGTGGCGACTAAATCACTTATACCTTGTGTATAAAGGTTAAATTTCAGGGCTTCCCTGGTGGCACAGTGGTTAAGAATCTACCTGCCAATGCAGGGGACACAGGTTCGAGCCCTGGTCCGGGAAGATCCCACACGCTGCGGAGCAACTAAGCCTGTGCGCCACAACTACTGAGCCTGCGCTCTAGAGCCTTCAAGCCCCAACTACTGAGGCCACACGCCACAACTGCTGAAGCCCAAGCACCTAGAGCCTGTGCTCTGCAACAAGAGAAGTCACCACAATGAGAAGCCCGCACACCGCAATGAAGAGTAGCCCCCACTCGCCGCAACTAGAAAAAGCCCGCACACAGCAACAAAGACCCAATGCAGCCATAAATTAATTAATTTTTTTTAAAAGGGTAAATTACAAAAGTATTAAAAATAGCTAAAACTATGATAATTTGTTAATGGCTATATAATATAAAGAGATACAAACTGTAGCATCGAAAACATAAAAAGGGAAAAAATAAATTAAAAAAAAATTTTTTAATTAAAAAAATTTAAGAAAACATAAAAAGGGGTGGTGTAAAAATGTAGAGCTTTTGTATGCATTTGAAATTAAGTTGTTTTCAGCTTAAAATAGACCTTTATAAGATATTTTATATAAGCCTCATGGTAACCACAAAGCAAAACCTATACTAGGTATGCAAAAGAGAAAGGAAACATTTCTAGACATTTATTCACCCAACATCAGAGCACCTAAATTTATAAATATTAACAGAATTGAAGAGAGAAATAGACAGCAATACAATAACACTAGGGCACTTTAATACCACACTTTCAACAATGAACTGTCATCCAGACAGAAAATTAGTAAGGAAACATTGGACTTAAACTACACATTAGACCAAAAGGACTTAACAGATATATACAGAATATTCCATCCAAGAGCAGTAGAACACACATTCTTCTCAAGCGCACATGAGACATTCTCCAGGATAGAATGTATGTTAGGCCACCAAAAAAAAACTCAATAAATTTGAGAAGATTGAAATCATATCAAGCACCTTCTTTGATCACAGTGGTATAAAACTAGAAATCAGTTACCAGAAGCAAGCTAGAAAATTCACAAATACGTGGAGACTAAACAACATGCTACTGAACAACTAATGGGCCAAAAAGGAAATCAAAAGAGAAATCAAAAAATACCTTGAGACAAATGAAAATGGAAACACAACATACCATAACTTATGGGGCGCAGCAAAGCAGTTTTAAGAGGGCATTGATAGCGATAAAATAAACCACCTACCTTTATACCTCAAAGAACTAGAAAAAGAAGAACAAAGCCCAAAGTTAATAGAAAGAAAGAAATAACAAAGATCAGATCAGATAAATGAAATAGAGACTAAAAAGGCAATAGAAAAGATCAGTGAAACTAAGAGGTTTTTTTTTTTAAGATAAAATTGGCCAACATTTAGCTGGACTTAACTTAGAAAAAAAAAAGAATGTAGGTTCAAATAAATAAAATCAGAAATGAAAGAAGAGACATTATAACTGATACCGAGAAATACAAAGAATCGTAAGACGCTATTATGAACAATGAAATGCCAACAAATTGGACAACCTAGAAGAAATGGAAACATTCATAGAAAGATACAACCTACCTAGACTGAATCACGAAGAAACAGAAAAATCTGAATAAACCAATTACTAATAAGGACATAAAAGCAGTAATTAAAAACCTCCCAACAAAGAAAGTCCAGGACTAGATGGCTTCACTAGTGAATTCTACCAGACATTTAGAGAATTAATAATACTTCTCGAACTCTTCTAAAAGATAGGAGGGGAAGAAGCACGACCAAACTCATTTTATGAGCCCAGCATTACCCTGATATGAAATCTAAATTTTTATGACAATGATCTGTTACTGAATCTCTAATTCACATTTTAGAAAAAAACATATGAACTTGCACAGGAAATTTTATTAATTGAAATGAATTGTTTCAAAAATAAAATTTTCAAAAACCTCACTTGTAATTCTGTACATTAATGTGAACGGAGCAACCTTTCAAAAAAAGGATTGGAGATATTTAAAATGACATTTTCACAAGACTATGTGATAAATATAGTTCTTGATGTATTTTTTAGCAATATTATTATAAGCCAAAATTATTTTTATATACAAAAAAAATGTTAAAAGGACTGACTTTCTAGTGCTCAATCAATCATGAATGTTTAGTAATGTTCTTATTACGTACAATTAGCACAAAGTGATACATAAGGAGAATGTAAGATACTATTTCTGACTCCAAAAGCTTGAGATCTTACTTAGAAGAGGAGCTGACATTCCTGGAAAAAATTTGCTAAATTCCTAAGACGTGGACAAGACTAACAAGAGAAAATTTTATTCATACCCAATATTTATTAAGTGACACTGTATTAAACGATGGAGACAAAATGGGGATAATTACACGAGTAGCATGCTCTGTGCCCTCCAGGAACGCAATCCAGCAAGCGAGACAGACGTGTAAAGTAGTCATTGTGGCACAGCGTGGTAAGAGCAGAGGGCAGAGCTCTCCACCTGCACAGCTGATAGCAGAGGGACCACTGGGTTGACTGGAGGGGTCCTAATGGAGGGAGCCATTTGGGTTGGGTCTTGAGAATGAGTATGACGTTTCCAGATAAAAGACAGGGGACAAAGGTATCCCCGCCTAGAGGAACGACGTGTGCAAAGCGAGGGAAGAGTGAGACACCTGGGAGGGCTCAGGGAGCTGAAGGGAGTCTGCCAAGGGCGCGACGGGTCGGGGTCAGGAGCTCTGGGCGAAGGAAGGCAGATCCCCACACCACCGAGGATGCTGTGCCCTTTGTGGAGAGCAGCACGGCCACATGTGCATTTTTGAGGCTTACTCGGGCTGTAACAGCAGCCGTTTACATAAAAAAGGGCAAAATGTGGACAACAAAATCATCTTGGAGGCTTTAGGAATTGTCCACGACAAAACGGTGATGAGCACTGAATAAAGGGGACCTCATGGAGTTACAGAAAGGGAACAGGCGTGACAACCATTAAGAGGTAAACCACACTCAAATAGCACCCGCCAGGAATCCACCTGGCTGCTTCACCGAACACCGATGAGCTTCTACTTTGTGCCAGGTACTAGGTACTGGATCCTAGGACCAGAGGGCTCAACAACTGCCTTCATGGAGCTCCCAGGCTACTAGGAGTTTCACAGGTCCTTAAACAATCACACAAATAAAAGTAAAGCTGTGGGCAGTGGGCAAAATAGGTAAAGGGTCAAAAGGTACCAACTTGAAAAGGTACCAGTTATAAAATAAATGAGTCCTGGGGATGTGACGTACAGCATGGCGACTATATCAACAGCTAACAACACTGTCTGCATATCTGAGAGTTGCTAAGCGAGTAGATCTTACACGTTCTCACTGAAAGAGGACAAATTCTGTAACTATGCGTGGTGACGGGTGTCAACTAGACTCACCGTGATCATTTCACAGTGTATACAAACACCAAATCACTGTGTTGAGCACCCAAAGCTAATATGATATAACATTGTGTGCCAATTATACCTCAAAAAAAAATAGAAAGAAAAATAAAATGAAGTTGGGACCGCCACTACAAAGGGCAATACGAGGGATTATGCATGCTTACGGGGGCTGATTTTTAACCTCTCCAGAGACATCAGGGAACGTACTCCCGAAGAAGCAACGTTTGAACTGAGGTCTGTGGGTGAGGAGGGATCCCCCAGCAGGCAGGTGTTCTAGGCAAGTCCCTGAGGCAGGCAGGTTCAATCCATGGGAGCCTCGAGGAAGACCTGATTCCCCAGGTCTGCACCAACCAGCCCTCTCTTCACTCCCAACTAAAGGAAACTAAACTCCGTGAAGATAAACCCTTTACATCGTCCAGCATCTGGGGTGCTTTCGCACACAGAAATGAAATAAATAATGATTATTTAAAACAGAGGTCCATCACCAGCTGAATTCTCACATCATCACTTGGTCTTCCTCCAAATTCTACCCATTTTTCATGCACCTATTCAGGTTGCACCCCTGCCTCCCAGCCAGTGCAGGGAGAGCAGAGAGCATTCACCCGGCTGGCCGGGCTCAGAGAGCAGCTGTCTTACACTGGCATTCTATGCGCCATCTTCCTTGACAGGAAAGCGGGTGGGGGTTGGAATGATGCCACATCTGTTCCTAATCCCACACACAGTAGGTACATGTTTAATAAAAACACTGCCAACTGATTTATTTCTTATTTCTTTATTTATTTCATATAATTTAAGCTTATAAAGTTATAGAGTTATAATCAAATTATAGAAAAGCAGACACGTGACAGATTTGGGAGGCAAATAATATACTCACTAGGTTTAAAAAAAGTTCCTCATTCCAACATTATCTCTGTGTACTTTCTACAGAAGTATAGCATAGTTGTCCTTGAAACGCAGGGGCTCTATCTTGTAAATGAAAAATGAATCTTCAGGCTAAGGATATAAAAACCTCAGGTAGGCCTTTCCAAATTGGTGTGGGAGTTGAAGGGTTTGGAGGCATTCCAATCTAAGCACACAGAGACATTTTTCATGCACTGCCCAAGTTCATCTTCACTGCTATGTTAATATGAAATGTTCAGCAGTTATTTTGGTTGAGTTAGATTTATTACTACTTTTAATTTAAAAGAAAACAATCAAACAGAAGAGGGTCCTTTCTTCTCTCTCATCAAAACATTTGTATTCCAGAGACAGAGCAGTTCATGATGGAGAAATCAGAGCTACGTTCCACTAGCGAGAAGGAAGGCAGTCCTCATTACACGCAGAGTTACAGAAAGATAGTTCTTTTCATACGTGGACAAAACGTTGTGAAACATTCAGAACCGAGGGCGGGTGGCTTGCTAAAAGCATGTGTAATTCCTTACCTTCAGCCTGTGGGCCTTGACTTTGCTGGGTCCCCGTGACCCAGAGGCTGCAGTTATAGCCAGAAGCCACTTGGAGATGTCTCCTGATGAAAGCTTCACGTGGGTTCCACTCTGCTGACCACTCGTCAGGTACTCACAGGGCAGTAAAAGACTTGTTTACATCACCACAAGAGAGAGAGGCTTTTGAAAGCACAGCGAAATTGTTGTGCATGTTTCCAAATACAACCAGACAGAATTAGATACTACCGGAAAGCACGTCTGTGCAAACTTTCACCAACGTATGGGTAGCATAACGGTAATGTAGCTGAAGGTAGCTGGCCCAGCGAATGTGTCATGTAAAAATCTGTATTATTCAGTACTTGGTGTTCTTAATGACCTTTTCTGCTTTGAAAGTCCCTGACCCTGACAAGCTAGAAACCCATCGGTCATTCCTTACATGTTACAAACAGCACCCTACTTTCTGGCAAGATGTCAAAGGGCCCGGCCAAATGGCTACTTTCTCCAAGTACAATTGATAGCAGATGACAATGTCCAGCTCTTCTCTAGATTCTGACAACTATGTAACAACAAATAAAAAACATTCAAATGATTTACTGTTTCAATTCTACATTGTTGTGCTCTGTGTTTCTTTAAGGAAGGTGCAAGTGTGTGTGTGAGAGTCGTGAAACACTGTGGTTACCATGGCAATTATCTGTGTTTAGAGAACGCACGGAGTGAAGGTCCGTGTCGTGGTTGAAGAAGAGTGCATGTTAGCGATGACTTTTCGTGAGCCTAAATCATGTTAAGTCCCCAGTTTCAAAGAAATGTTGAAAAAAAAGGAATGTAAGCTTTTATCTGGAAAAGCCCTAAGTGCCAAAGTGTGTTTTGTTCCAGGGGCGACGCTCCCCCCAGTAGTTAGACGAGATCTGAAGACTGAAGTGGGGAGCAGAGGGCTGGTGCGCCAGTGCAAGAGGGGATGTCCTGATCAGAGAGCTTTCCTCGCTGATCTACGGGGGGCCCACTGGATCCCTTGCTTCCCACGATCTGGTGTGCAGCCCCTGCAACACCACTTGGTAAAGCCCAGTTACCTGGTGAAGCCAGCCTGTCAGAAAATACCCAGTCCTGTTACCTGACGGCTGCCATCTGAACGGAACTCAGCACCAGCTGAGGACAGCGCTGCACTCACACAGGTTACGAGATGCTGGGAGGCAAACTGACGGAGTTGTTCTCTCTCTCGAGTCCAAAAGGGCAACTAACAACAGCAACAACAGCCTGATTCAAAAACGGGCAAAGGACCCGCTCAGAAGAAGATATACAAACGGCCAACAAGCTCATGAAAAGATGCTCAGCGTCGCTGGTCTTCAGGTAAATGCAAATCAAAACCACAATGAGATACGACTTCACTCTCACTAGGAGGGCTACTATTAAAGAAAAAAATACAGGAAACAACAAGTGTTGGGAAGGATGTGAAGAGACTGGAACCCTTGTGCACCGTTGGTAGGAATGTAAAATGGCGCGGCCACTTTGGAAAACAGCATGGAGTTTCCTCAAAGACATAACAGCATTACCACATAATCCAAAAACCCACTTCTGGGTACATATTCAAAAGAAGCGAAAGCAGGAATTTGAACAGATAACTGTACACCCATGTTCACAGCAGCATTATTCGCAAGAGCCAAGCAGTGGAAGCAACCGAAGTGCCCATCAGCCAATGAATGGATAAACAGAATGTGGTATAAACATGCGGTGGAATGTCGTCCGGCCCTAACGAATAAGGGAGTCCTGACACAGGCCACACCGTGGATGAACCTTGAGGACATTATGCTGAGCGAAATGGGCCAGACACGGAAGGACGGACACCATGTGACTCCACCTGTGTGAAGTACCTAAGAGAGTCAAATTCATAGAGACAGAGAGTAGGAGGGTGGTCGCCACAGCAGGGGAGCAGTGAACGGAGAGGTAGGGTTAGTGGGGACCGCGGTTCTGTGGGGAGACGAGAACGTTCTGGGGATGACGGTGGCGATGGCTGCCCAACTGCGAACGTGCTGAACGCCACTGGACTACATACTTTACAATGGTTAAAATGGTAAATTTTATGTCATGTACATTTTACCACAATTTTTAAAAAGCAAGGGGCCCACGGCCCCAGAGGACCTCGGGGCGAACCATGTTTACACAGCACAGCATTATTAATAACCAGGCAACGGAACGTCAGCAGAGCTGGAGTCGTCCTGTTTGTAACCAGCTAGTCTAAAAATAAAATAGTGACTTTCCCCAGCTCATGGCTTTCATTATAAACGCCCAAAACAAAAATGTTTGCGGCTGAGTGATATTTACGAAAAATTCCTGCTCCCAGGTCCTCAGACCAAGTGGCCAAACAACGACGGGGGCCTCCCAGCAGGGCGGCCTTGAAGGCAGGCCGGAGCCCTCCCCATGCTGCACTGACTCAGCTCCGGGAAAAGTCAGTGCTGCAGCTTCCTCGTTTCCTGAGGGCTGCGGAAGTTATTCCTAAATACTTCCAAGCTCGTGACAATGAAGATCACAAACGGATTTTGAAAATACAGTCACTCAAAGGACAAAGGGGTGAAGGATCGACAGGTGCCTCCTTAGGAAATGAACGCCGGTCCGTGGTCTGCACATCAGGAGACAGCGTGCAGCCCTGAGAGTCGTCAAGCTGGGGGTTCAAGGAAAGCAGACGGTGCTGTCTTCTCTTTGGAGGGAGGGGAGAGTCATAGGATGGGAAGGAGTTGGAATGTTGCTATAAGAAGATGAGCTTGAAGTATTAGCCTGGAAGTACAGAAAACTAAGAAGGTGCAAAATAGTCAGGACACGGTGCTATGTGAATGTAGGGGTTATTCATACAGGTAAACTTATTTTTATAGATCACAGGGTTGATGCTTTTCACTGGAGCTAAATATGCCCCCCCCCAGAGAGTGCTGTCCCGCGTGGGAGAGTACTTAACTCCTGAGTACTTGACCCATCCTGGCTCAGTCCCAGGCTAAGAATCCTATGTCTGATTGTCAGGAGATCCATCTTTAAGAATCATGTTATCACGTCTTAACCCTCCGTCACCATGGTCTTCATGCCACCGAGCTTGCTTTACAAGTATTTATTTTAGGGACTGGAAAAGTCCACGCTGCCTCTGGTGCTGGTTTCATCTCATCGACTACAGAAAGCACGGTCAAGTGCATACCCCATGGTGACTCCCCTGGGAATGTAACAGAACTGAACCGGCCAGAACTTCTTAAAGATGAAGGTACTTTCTAAATACAATCTCTCTGGAATCAAAGCACATTTCAGCCTCAGCCTGTACTGAAGACAAAGACCTTTTTAAAAAGAGTAAGGGGAAGTTGGGCCGTTCTTTTCTCATTTGGTTAAAGAATAAGACAGCATATGGTACACAGCGGGTGGCTGTTCAAGTGTAACATGGATGTGTCCAACCCAACACGGTTTATCCTTTCTCTACGTGGAACCAGCTGTTAGAATGGATTGGTGACTTCTTTTGCAGCTGAAGTTAGGAGGAAAAGAGCTCACCATCCCGGCAATTCCCCAAAGTAATACTTATCAATTAACCTTTGCTCTCAACACCGTTTCATCAGGAAGCATTTTGTGATCATTAACAACACTGGCTGGCTGAGCACTTACGCTGTGCCAGGCACTGTGCTCCTGCTTCACACACACGATTTTATTTACACCTCAGACCATCCCTATGAAATAAGAAAGTACGGTCTCTATTACGCTGAGGAGGAAACCGAAGACGGGACCACTTGTGACGTACTGAAGCCACGCAGTAGCTGAGCTTGAATCTCAACGGCAGAGCCCGGCTCCCGGCCCCCGACTGCCTCACAGGCTCAGCACGGCTTGCTCTGCATCCGCGGAAAGGCAGCATCCCAAGCTGGCCGGCTACTAAGCTCTTCTCCACCAACAGCTCCTGCCACGTGGATCTTACTTTTCACGAATGGACCGGCTTTTCCAGGCATTCGTTGGGTAAAAGAGCTTTAGAAAGTGACTCTCCCACTGCACCCCGGGGCATGTGGTTAAAATGTAGGTTCTGATCCAGCCCGGCTGGGCAGGCCTGAAGCTCCGTATTTCCAAGAAGCCCCCAGGAGGCGCCCAGGGAATGAGCTGTGACTGCGGGGTGGGACCCTGAGCACCAGAACGAGACAGGGCGTCGAGCAAGACACAGAAGACGTATTGCAGCACTTCAGGAGAGCTCTCAGACGGCACCCAGTCTGCAGCCCACCCCCAGTGGCACCCCCTCCCTTCCCATCCCCCACCCGCCTGGGCCCCCAGCAGACACAGCAGCAGTCCCAGGAGGTACACGGACATGCCACGGCCCTCTGCTCTCAGAGGGCTTTGGGGCTAAATCTGAACGAGCATCTTGGACAGTGGATTTGCAACTTTCACAACTTGTACAGAAGTAGTACATTAATTAAATAAATTCCAACTCCACCATTCGAGGACTAGATGGCCAATGACATAGTAAGGGAATATTTCACGACATTAAGAGATATTCACAGTAAGTGGAAGGAGATGGCCATGATATAATTATATTGTGAAGAAATACTAGAAGTTTCCACACTAAAATTTCAATGGCAGTTATCTAGGGCTAGGATGTTAAGATGGTTTTATTTCTTTTGCTTATCTATATGTTGTAAATCTTGGGCTTTCCCTGGTGGCACAGTGGTTAAGAACCCACCTGCCAATGCAGGGGACACGGGTTCATTCCCCCGCCTGGGAAGATCCCACATGCCACGGAGCAACTAAGCCCGTGAGCCACAACTACTGAGCCTGAGCTCTAGAGCCCATGAGCCACAACTACTGAGCCCACGTGCCACAACTACTGAAGCCCGCACGCCTAGAGCCTGTGCTCCACACAAGAAAAGCCACCGCAATGAGAAGCCCGTGCACCACAATGAAGAGTAGCCCCCGCTCGCCACAACTAGAGAAAGCCCACGTGCAGCAACGAAGACCCAATGCAGCCAAAAAGAAAATAAATAAATATATGTTGTAAATCTTTTACAATTAATACGTCTTAATTTGGAATAAGAAGAAAAATAATTTTTTACTACTTATTTTTAAAGATTACTCTGGATCCATAATGATTCTCAGCAGCACTGAGATGGGATGACCAGAGGTTGGGGGCCTCCCAACACAGGCAACAGGAAGCAAACAGAAGCACCTGTGAAATATTCTTGCCAAAAATGATGAGCCTAAACGGAATCGATCCTCTAGAGCCGACCTCCACCTGCAGGAAACATGGCAGGTAGAGGGCAAGTTCAAAGACTGAACAAGGAGGCTAGTGGACAAAGCCAGAATAGGGGACATTCTGCAGGGCAGCTGGCCCAGTTTCTGCAAGAATTCATGAAGGGGCGTGAAAAGACTCAAGAAAGGCATTATAGGGCTTCCCTGGTGGTGCAGTGGTTGAGAGTCCACCTGCCGATGCAGGGGACATGGGTTCATGCCCCGGCCTGGGAAGATCCCACATGCCGCAGAGCGGTTGGGCCCATGAGCCATGGCCGCTGAGCCTGCGCGTCCGGAGCCTGTGCTCCGCAACAGGAGAGGCCACAACAGTGAGAGAGGCCCACATACCGCAAAAAAAAAAAAAAAAAAGAAAAGAAAAGAAAGAAAGAAAGACATAATAAATGAGTGCAACGTGTGACAGGGGTGCTATGGACTGAAGGCCTGCACCCCCCCACACCCTGTCCATATGTTGAAGCCCTAATCCCCAGTGTGATGGTACCTGGAGGAGGGGTCTTTGGGAGGCAGTTGGGTTTAGATGAGACGGTGAAGGTGGAGCCCCATGACGGGATTAGCGCCCTTACAAGAAGAGACAGAGACCAGAGCCCTCTCTCTGCCATGGGAGGACACAGCAAGAAGGAGTCTGTCTGCAAGCCTGGGGGAGGGTCTCACCAGACCATTCCCCCCGCCAACCCCCGAATCAGTCAGCACCTTGATCTTGGACTTCCCAGCCTCCAGAACTGTGAGAAGTGACTGTTTGTTGTTTAAGCCAGCCCATCTCTGGTGTTTTGTTATAGCAGGCCGAGCTAAGACATCAGCCCCAGTGGAACAACCAAGTGTAAGGAGACGTTTTTGAGCCAATGAGGGTAATTTAGTTACGCAGGTAATGCTAATTTTCAGGTGTGCAAATGGCCTTGTGTTATAGAAGAAATGTCCATACTTCTTAGAGATGCAGTCTGGAGTATGCGGGAGTAAAATGAAATGAGGTTCCAGATATTTTTTTAATTTTATAAGTGAGGAGTGTAAGCAAAGCAGCAAAGTATCGTAACTGTCAAGTCTGGGTGATGGATATGCCAGTGCTCACTATACACTTTATTCCCCCTGCTTTTGTGTGTTTGAAATTTTTCACAATGAAATATTTTCATGTGGTCAGGGATTCTAGTCTTTCTACACTCAAGCAAAGTCCTAAGGTAATCTAGGACACAGATCCACCTGAGACACACGGGTACCTTTAAGCTGGAAAAAGAGGCATTGTACAAAGGGAACTTCAAATATTTCACATAAACTCACATGAGTAATGGAGACAGCTGTAGGAAATCTGGATTTCGGGAGCTTTGAAGAGGGAACTTTGCTGTAATGAAGCAGCAGAGATACTGGTCAAGGCTAGATTCTGAACTCAAAAGCAATTCGCCCAGAAACACAGAGAAAACGAGGAGAGTAAGAGCTGATATACATACAGCGCTTTACGGCTCATGTGTATTTCCAGGTACATCGTATCATTTCATCTTCCCTTTTCATTTAATCCCCTTTACTTCAACTCCTAGGTGTAAGGTTACTTTCCACCTTTTACAGGCGTTTCTGCAAATAGAGCCCCTTGGAGCAGGGAGTGTGAGAGAGAGGTGGCCTCGGCTTTGTCTGCCTGCCATTGGCAGCCAGGTGTGCCCTCTGTGCCCCTGAAATGTAAACCTGACACATCACTTCCCAAATTAAAGTCCCTCAGCTCACAAGGTGGAAGCAACCCAAGTGTTCACGGACAGATGAACGGATAAACTAAGTGTGTTCCATGTGTTCAGTGGAATATTCTTCAGCCTTAAAAAGGAAGGAAACTCTGGCGTGCACTAGGACACGCATGAACCTCGAGACATCATGTTACGTGAAATAAGCCCGACACAAAACGACACGTACTGTATGATTCCACTCACGTGAGGTCCCTAGGGCAGCCAAGCTCACAGCATGGGGGTGCCAGGGCCTGGCGGGAGGGGCAAACGGGAAATTATTGTTCCGTGGGGTCAGCTCCAGTTTGGGAAGAGGATGAAGTCCCGGAGATGAACGGTGGCGACGGGAGCACAGTGTAGGTGCACTTCATGCCACTGGATGCTGCGCTCAGAACGGTTAACACGGTTAAACGCTGTGTTCTGTACATTTCACCTCGATGTTTAAAATCCTTCCATAACTGTCACCTGGAGAGGAACAGCAAGCTCCTTAGAGCCTGAGGTCAGCATCCCAGCCCTGCCCCCTCCCGTAAGCGCCATTCAGAGGTCCCGCTGCAGGCGCGCGGGCCGCGCGGGGGCCCTCGCCCCCGGGGCTGTGTGTCCCCTCCTCCTGAGCCTGGGCCCCCGGGCTCAGGGGCCACGCCGCTGCCCGGATCCACGCCCCGCTCCGCGCCAGCAGCACAAGTCGCCGGCTCGCAGACCTCAGCTTCAGCCCCTAGAAAGCGCGGCGATAAACTCGCCGCTAGTGTGGCGATGATGTGAACGAGCACGTGTGCCCTTAGAACTGGGCCTGGCGCACCGTAAACGCTTAACAAACTGTCACTTGTCGCCCTGAGAAGATCCTCTGACGGGCTCGCGCCCCCTGGTCTCAGGAACAGCGGGACGCCTCCTCCTCTGCTCCCCACGCCGTGCCTTTCACACACTTCGGGTTTTCTTAAGAAAGAGTGTTCGTATTTGCCTAGACATGTGTCTGCCGCAGAACCGTGCACGCTGGAAGTGAGACACCGCCTCCCGCCTCCTCACCCAGGGGCGGCCCCGGCCCACCGCACGCCCCCGGCTGCAGGGAAGCTCCGTGGAGGCCAGGAGGCCCTGGGCCTCGGCACGGGCGCCTCGGGAGAGGACAGAAGGGCTCGCCTGGCCAGGCGCGGCCCCCACCGCCCGCGCTGCCCCATCGCACGCAAACACTCACAGCCCGAAGGACGTGGACGCCAGCCGCCACTGCTGCCACGAGGCAGTGAGGAATCACCGCGCTGCGCGGGCGGCGGCAGAGCAGGGCCTGCCCCCCGGCCCCCGGCCCGGGTGTCCCTCCCGAACGGCACTGTGCCACCAGAGCCACGGGGCAGGGGGGGCCTGGGGTCCGCGTCCCCCAGCGAGGGGGCTGTCACTGACCCACCGCACTTGTCACATGGCCTCCGCCTGCCGACACTGTCCTCCAGCTCTGCCTTCACCTCGCACTGCAGGTAGGGCCCCGGCTTCCACCCACCCCTCTCCGCCCCGCACCCTCTTTGCAGGATATGTTAAGCCCCGGGAAGAATGCCTCAGTAAACATCGCTTTCTGTTTAAACATGTTAATAATTGTCGAATTTGGTTTGAGGGAATGTTTTATTATAATGGCTGTTAACAGGAAGGTCTCCAGCTGTCAAATCACCTCACACGCTTCACAGAGAAAAATCTAGGTGTCCCAAGGGTGGTCCAGGACCTCTGCGTGGATGAACAGTCAGGTAGACGGGGCGGGGCGGGGGAGAGAGGGAGAGAGAGTTTGTGACAGAACAAAGAGGGGATCTCAGGCTCACGCCAGAGCGGTACCGACTTGTTCCCAGGCTCTGTGCTTACAGACCCCCGGGGGATCCGGCCAAAGCCAGAATCAGCCACCCGGGCTGGGGACGGGGAGGGCCGGTGGCCCGGAAACCCTCCCAGGCCGCGGGCTGCACGACCCCGCACTGGAACTGCGAGCTTCTGCAAAGGGCAGACCTTCCCAGACGCACGAATAAGCAGTGATTCTTCCATCCTTTTAGAAAAATAATGATCACCTTCAACCAATGTTTCTTTGGTTTTGAAGAACTTTGGGGGGGAATATCTTAGACATCTACTTCCTCAGCGATAGCCCTACCGAGGCCTCTGAAGTAGGGCCTGAGACTTGAATCTTGAGGGAGCCACTTAATGAGAGAAAAATACTGACTTGGGAACAAGTGCAAGAGGGCTGCCAAAGGAGAGAAGTGAGGTTTTGTGTTAAAAACCCAATTAACCAACACGTTCCCTCTACCCACTTGGAGAGCTTCTCCCAACGACCCCGATCCAGATGAAAGAAGGCTCTCGTCTTCTAAACTAGATGAACACCTTAAAAGCTATAAGTTAAACACCTTCTTAGGTTTCACAGCCTTTGGGAAAGACTTCTTATTCAAAGATTCCTGTCGTAAACACTTTCGTTAAATAAATAGCATTCTTAATTCAACTTCATGTAAATCTGAGTTGTCCTGAGTTGAGTTGGATGATTTTGAATGAAAAATCACTCTTATTTTTCCTGTCAAATATTCAAGACCTTTTGACTCTCTCAAACCTAAGATTCCACAAAATCCAGACACACGTTCCCCCAAGAAGTTGGCTGGTGTCCCAGGAACCCTGAAGCCTTCCACAGCCTGGCCCTCATTTCAGCCCACCCCCACTAAAACACTAAACACGTGAAAGCAAATGGTGCAGACAGAGCACTTCTTCCGTGAGAAATGAAGTCATGGCAGTGCCTCAGCCCGAACACGGCTGGCGCGGGCCAGGAGGGTCTCTGCACACAGCTATCCGTGGGCACGCAGCCGGGGGCCAGGGCAGCACGACGGCTGCGCCCAGGGCCCTGTCGTGGACTGGGTCACCGCTGGCCACCCTCTGACCCAAGTCACAGGTCGATTCCTCCCCTCTGGCTCCAATTCCTGCTGCACCATTTGGCCTGCAGGACCCCCAGGCCAGCGAGTGTTCAAGCAGCCTCCCCACAGGCAGAGGAGCGAGCCTGGGCGCCCCGCCCCTGCCCAGGGCTTTCACCAGCTACTTAGCCCTGGGGCCACTTGCCTTTTGTTCCCCTGCCGTCCCAGCAGGAACCTGATGCCAGGCTGCTAGTCCACCAGGCAGAGCACACATTCCAGAACCTGGGCTGCCTGCCAACCGCCCACCAGAGGTCCCCACCCCCGAAACCCAAGCCCGGAGCCTGAGCCCAGGAGCCCAGGCGGATCCCGCGCTGGCACGGTGGGCCCGGGAGGCCTCCCCCGTCACGACCTGCCGCAGAGCCGGGGCCCAGAGGCCAGAGACTGGGCACAGCCGGGCTCCACTGCCCTCACCTTCGGGCTGACTTCGGTGGCTTCCCACGTCTTAGCCCTGAAAACAAAACGAAGCACTGCTGGGACGCTGCTGTCAGCGGTTTGGTTACGTGGCCAGACAGTCAAAGGTTGCCCTGGGGTTTGCTGAGTTTGGGGCTTTCTTCTCTCATTGATGACTGTTCCCATTACCCGACCCCCGACCCCGGGGAGCGCTGAGCCCGCATCCTGTCTGTCTTGGGGAGCAAGTTGAGGCTACTTCTAAACCTCATCTAGTGTGCTCTCAGTAAAGGATACCCAAGCAGAGGCCTTCATCACCACTGGGGACACCAGGACCCCCGAGACGTCAGAAGAACTGTGAAATGAGGACGAGAAGTTCTCCTGAGGGTTCCAGCGCCCATCTCTGCCCACGTCTCACAGCACTGGTTTCCCCTCTCTCTCCATGTCTCTCTCCCTCCCTTTCTCTCTCTCTCGGCTTTCCTTGAATTTCAGTGACCCCAGATCTAACAGGAAGAAAACCATCTGGGGCCCCATCACCCTTTGGGGGTCTTTTCTGTCTCCTCTGAACCCCCCGCCAGGCCCCATCTCCTTGGAGGCAGCACCTGGCGCAGGTGAGGGTCCCCCTCTCCCCCCACCCGTCTCTGCTTCTCCCGTTCCAGCTTCATCCGGGGCCCCAATACACCCTGCGCACAGGCGCTGCAGGTCTCCCCTCCAGCCTGACCGTCCTCCCGAAGCACCTTGTGACAGCCTGGGAGACGCATCCACCTGGACCCAAAGCAGCATGTCTGAGGCTGGGCTCACCCTCCCACAAAACCAGCTCTTTCTCCAACGCCCCTGCACCAGCATCTCCCCAGGCAGCCGGGCTTGGAACCCGCCCCGGTCACCCCGTCTCCCTCCGCTGCGGCATCCGCCGTCCCTGAGCCCCTCTGTCCCATCTGCCCTCCCTTCCATCCCCTGCCCAGTCCAAGCAGACTCTTCGACTACGTGCAGAAACCACTGGACAGACCCCCTAGCTGACTCCTGTCCTTTGGAATCCAAAAGCTCTAGAGCAGAATCGGGCCTTAGGAAGCACCTCCTGTCTCCCCGTGTTCACGGGGGCGGGAGGGAATGGAGGCCTGCGGTGGCCGCAGCAGGGCGGGTACCGCAGGATCTGGCTCGTGAACTGACTACAACAAGACTGCAGCCGAGACACTCGCGAGCAGCGCCAGCATGACCCCAGCCCATGCCCTGAACACAGCCATCTCTTCCTGCCCCTGCCGGCCTCCCTTCCCCTTCCCTGGACTCAGTCGTCCCGGCAGCCGGTGAGGCCCCCGGAGCCGCTCCTGCAGGAAGCCCACTCCCACCCGCTGCTCCTGAACAAGCACTTTCTCGGCCTCTCCCGGGACGCAGCGCATCTACCCTCAGTACGGGCCACAGTCCTGCTTGAAACCATAGACCGCCCGCTCACTTTTTATCCTTTCCAGAACCTTTCCTCCTGAATAAGAAACAGTTAAGCCGAATGGCATCATACGGCCCCACAGAAGCTGGTGGTGGTCCCCAGCCACGGTCTCCTCCAACTGCCACCCCCGCCAGGAAGTGATCGGGGTGCAGAGGAGGAAAGAGGTGAAACCACCGTACAGTGAACGCCAGTAGCTGTCTGCACAGCAGGAGCGACGCGAAGCTAAGCCCGCCAAAGAGCCTGCGTCGGCTGAGCCCTGGCCCTGCTCCCGGGACGTGGCTGGCGTGGACCAGGCTCCGCTGCCCCCCTGCTCCTATGGAACAGAAGCCAGTCCTGTCCCTGTTCAGGCTGCAAAACCGCAGGCCCACCCTGAGCCCCCTCCTCCCCCGTCAACAGAAACGCTCACTACATTTTCATCAGAAAGGAGTCCCTTCACTCTGAGTTGATAGTTTGTATTTTGTTGCCCAAAGCACCATCACGGAACAAACAGGGGGAAACGGTTTCATGAGAAAACAGAGAGGCGACCTTCGAACTCCCGCCAGGCTCTCAAGGCCAAAGGCAGGCGGTGCTGGAGTGGAGGGGGACAGGCCCCATGTGGTGGCAGAACACAGCACAGCGACACGGAAGGTGTCCCCTCTCAAGGCCCTGTCACCACGTGTGTGCGCCTCTGGCTCCTGTTGGCTGTCACAGGCCTGAGCCTGGTCCCGTTGGTCATTTCTCCAAGAAGCCAGAATGGGGGGTGGGCAGGATGTGGCTGCTCCGGGGGATGCCGGGGGGAGGGGGAGCGCCCCTCACCCCCCCCCCCTCCGCTGATGCACAGAAAGGCGGTCAACAGCCGCAAGAAGAGCTGCGTTTCCACGAAAACAGGCTTCCAGCCTCCCGAGCTATTTGTGGAAATAAAATGTACCACTGGGTATAAACAGGACTCACGGCTGCCAGGAATTTTCTTTTCTTTTCTTTGTCCCTCTATAGAAGCTAAAGATATTCACACCATACGAAGAAAAACTAGTGGAGAATAATTTAAGACACCTTTGAAATGCCTGCTTGGGCTATTTTTACTTTTTCTCATTCCATTGAGACAAAAGGTTCTAAAAATGGACTTGGAAAAGCCAAGTTCTGATACAGCCATTGGGCGAGTTCCTTGAGAGCAGGCGCCCCACGCTGCATTCCTCTGTGTCCCCGCAGGTGACCGAACAGGGCAGGGGGTAGGGACGCATGTGGGTGGAGGAGTCTTACAGAAAGAAGATGAGGCGGCCCTTCCAGAGTTTCAGGACGGCAAACAAGTTCCACGAAGGAACATTCTTTTCTGTAAACCCAGCAGGATGAACAGGACCTCACAGCTGAACGAGCCGAGATGCAAGGGCCGTCCAGGGAGGGGGCAACATGCACAGAAGCGAAGACCTTCGGGGCCTGGGACAGGGTGGGACCTGGGGCTGAGGCTGGAAGTGACGCGGGCCCAAGCCTGGACTCGGGGCCCTGAGGACTCGGGGACTCAGTCACGGGGCAGCAGGGGCCAAGGAAAACCTTGTGAAGAGAGCAAGCCCATGGTCGAAGCTAAGCCACGTAGTGGACAGACAGGCCACAGGGAAGGCGTTGCGGGCCCAGGGGGAGCAGAGGAGAAGGCAGGGCGATGGCAGCGTGGGGAAGAGCTTATTCCTGCGACTTGGTGGTGCATGAGACGTGAGCAGGGCAGCGGGGGAAGGAGCGAGGCTCCAGACTGCAGGAGGGGCCGACCCCCGGCAGCTGTGGATCCCACCTCAGCTGCTCTGTCCCGGGGCCTCTGGAGGCTTGACACGGGGCGCAGTGGAGCTAGAGCCGAGGTGGCTGGGAGCCCAGCACGGAGGGGTCAGAGGGGCCAAGGAGCCACGGAGGACACAGGCAGGGGCAGGGCAGAGAGGAGGGAACCGGGGTGGAGGGTTGCCGTGGGCCCTGCCCGCCTTGGACAGGACCGGCTGCCCCGAACCTACATCCTGAAATCGGAGCCCCCCGGAGCCCAGGCCCGGCCAGCTCGTGTAAGGACACTTGGAAGGGCTTCTCCCTAGTCCGTGGCCCCCTCCAGCGGAAGAAGCCTGCTACCCACTCACAACGCCAGAGGGAAGAGAGCTCGCTGTGCCCACTAGTTCCCTGGTCTCAGCCAGCCTGTCTCTGTCCGGAGCATCAACATAAAACAAGGGAAAGGTCACTCCGTTACACGAAGCCAGTGATCTCTGTGAAGCCCCAAGGCCCTCCCCGCGTTCAGTTAACCTTGTTATAAGCCTCGGACTTGCCCTGTAAAGCTAGAGCTCCTGGTATTTCTAGACAACACCAAATATTCCCTCAGCAATTATCACATTGACAAGGAAACATTTCCTGCACGGGGGCCTTCTGAAACGTGCACACTGGACCATGACTTCTTAAATGCATCTCAACCCACGTCCACAGGCTGACTGCCGTCTCTACCGGCCCTCCCCGCCGGGAGCCGGGGGGCCCTCTGGTGAAGACAGCTCTCGGCCACGTGCAGGCGGAGGTGGCCATCACTGAGGAGCTGTGACTCGGGACCCCGACAGCCGGGGTGGACGTCACACGGGTCCTCCGAGAGCCCAGGGGCCCAGGAGGCTCGACAGAGGCCACCCCTGGGCCGCCGCCCTCCTTTCTGCTAGTCCTGATTCTGTCTCCCAGCCACAGTGCTGACTTGGCCTCAGGGCGAATCCCCATCTCTGGCTCCTTGTCGGGCGGCTCGGTTCAGCATCCGGACAGTTCCTCCAGTTGCTGCTCTGTTTCGGCATTTCTCCCCGGGGCGTCCCTGAGCCGGTAACCCAGTCCCGGGCCCCTCTCCCGATGCCTGTGCAGCGTTTCCTCAATATGACCAGCAGAGTGTTCTCTCGTGGGAGAAAACCCAAAGGAAAGAGAATCTACAAATGGGGAAGGAAAAGTACCTTTCCCTCCTTTCTGGGGAAAACAGTTCTCTCAGGCAGCGATGGAGGTGCGTCTTGCGGTCACAGACACCCGCGCCAGGGCTGCCCGGGCGCCCGGCTTCCCGAGGACGAGGCAGAGGGGTCAGGGGATTCAGCAGGAATGAGGGAAGCCCTGTCCGCCCCTGCACTCAGCACCTCGTAAGGAGAAGCAGGACGTGTCAGCAGGCAGATGACCCCGGGCTCCACTGCAGGCACACGGAGCACTGAGCATGTCCAGCAAGCCCTGGTCCTGGAGGAGCCCAACAGCCTCACAGACGAGCCGCACGAACCAGAGCGGATGGCGGTGACAGGTGGCTTCTGTTCCAGGTCAAGCACCAGAGCAGCCGTGAGGAGACAAAATAAACTCACACTCATTTTCCTAAAATGAAGCTCACTGTCACAGCCATGGTATGAGATGGATATGCTTATTAAAGAGAGTGTGTGTCTCTAGCTCCTTTTTTGGGCCAATGGGAGGAAAAAGAATAAGTGATCTCGTTAATCATTATGACCATTGTCACGCCCTTTACAAAATATAAACGCACCAACAAATTAAAGCAGCTCTCACTCTGAACCATAATAAAAATTCATTAACTCAGGCTCTACAGGCACCTTCCAAGAAACATTTTAAGAAAACCAACGTTATCCCTTCACTAGGAGAGTAAACGAGACTGGGGAAAATGCTACGACACCTAAGAGGGGACATGCAGACCGTTCTTCAGAACTGCCCTGACAGGTAAGTGCTGAGTTGTTTATTAACACTGATGAGCTGATCACCCGTCTCTCAGCCATTCGACAAACCACTCACCCCGAGCCTTCCACGTGCAGCCCAATTCAAGGCACTGGGAGTCCCACGGCAGACCAGACAGACACACTGCCTGGCCCGGCACCTGAAACGTGATGACATATTTGACGACAAAAACAAGATCCTGCAAGTCAAGTTTATGAGAAATAAATCATGTATGCGGAAGTACTCTTGAAAACTGAAGTGCTATCCAAATGTTAGCCAACTTTTTTTTTTTTTTTGGCTGCGTTGGGTCTTCGTTGCTGCACGGGGGCTTTTCTCTAGTTGCGGCGAGCGGGGGCTACTCTTCGCTGCAGTGCACGGGCTTCTCATTGTGGTGGCTTCTCTTGTGGAGCAAAGGCTCTAGGCACGCAGGCTTCAGTAGTTGTGGCGTGAGGGCTCTAGAGCACATGCTCAGTAGTTGTGGCACATGGGCTTAGTTGCTCCTCGGCATGTGGGATCTTCCCGGGCCAGGGCTTGAACCCGTGTCCCCTGCATTGGCAGGCGGATTCTTAACCACTGCACCACCAGGGAAGTCCCTGTTAGCCAACTTCATCCACATAATCCCAGTTATCTATGTTCTTAAACCAGCAAAAATTTAATCTGCTTTCAAATATTCCAGCATGCAGACTTTCCCCTTAATTTGGAAAGAGCTTTCCCTCCATTTAATTTTGTTTAACTCTGATATGACTGTGTATCTAGCAGAGATTTGAGGTTCTGGGATCAAATTATACCACTTTAGAGGTAAGGAAGCCAAGGTCCAGGAAAATTACATGACCCGCCCAAGGCCAAATAGCAAGTTGGTAGCCAAACCAGAACAAACGCCAAGTCTCCTGATGAGGCAAAAAATTTTTTTTCCACAAACTGCTTGGTTTGTCCTCTATTGGAAAATCACACTAAGTGAAGATACTTAACAATACAGATTGCCAAGAAAGGCTTAGTATGCATAATATATAAATATCCCCCCACAAGCAAATAAGAAAAAGTCAAGAGAGAAAAGAAAAATAGGCAAAGGTATCAACAGACAATGCCCAGAAGAGGGAATCTAAATTGTCGGGAAAATATATATATCACATCACTAGTAATCAGAAAAATGAAGCAAAACATAATTCCACATAAGCAAGCTTCTGAAGTCTGGAAACACCCCGTGAGGGCTGGAGCATGGAGCAGGGAGAACCCCGCCCCTGTGTGTCAGAGGACAGGAGCATCCACCGGTGTGGCCACACTGAACAGCGGCCTGGCAACACCTCGTGAAGTCAGACCCCCACCAACTCTGTGCTGGGGACGCACCCCAGAGAAGTTCCAGGCACGCTGCACAAGGAGGCGTGGACAGGGATGGTTTGGGGGGGGGGGTTTGCAGCATTTTAATAGGGAAAGTAGTGGAAACAACTTAAATATCCCTTGATACAGTGGAAAATCAATTGGGAATGGATAAATAAATTCTAACTTATTCATACAATAGCAAGATGGAGCACATTGAAAATGACTTAACTCGCTATATTTCAAATGGATAACTAACAAGGACCTACTGTAGAGCACAGGGAACTGTGCTCAATATTCTGTAACAATCTAATTGGGAAAAGAACCTGAAGAAGAATAGATATCGGTATAACTGAATCAATTTGTTGTACACCAGAAACTAACACAATACTGTGAATCAACTATACTCCAACATAAAATAAAAAGTTAGAGAAAAAGGTTACCCAAAATAACAAAAGATAAACAAATAAATAAACGTAAAATGAATTAACTAGTTCTACACATACCTACAGGACTAGGTCTCAGATGTATAATTATGAGAGGCAAAACAGTGCAAAGTATAAGCTGTAGGGTAGGGTACTGTTTGTATGATTTTTAAATACCCCCAAAATACCATATATTATTTTAATTTTATACATACTTACATAGCAGAGATGAAAAGAGGATTTGCTTTAGCAGGGAAGGTACTGAAACGCAGATGTAAATAGTACATGCCTGCTTCAGGATAATGATTTCCTCTGGAGGAAGCGTGAGAAATTACAGCCAGAGGCTGGGCCAGTACTGTGGTGGGCATTCAACTGTACCTCTATTTTTATTTCCTTTTTAAAAGGTAGGGCAAAATGTTATGTTTTTGCCTGTACTTCTCTGTTTGCTTTATTTAAATATGTTATAACCAAATTCAATTGAGAAAAGAAATTCTTACTAATAAGAAATTCTTACTGGTTAATACAACTTGTCCTATATATATATATATATATATATATATATATATATATTAAAACCCAATGTGCCCAGCAGAGTGTGGATCTAAGCATGTGGGTGACTGTGGGGAAATCTGTCCTTATATGAGTCTCTGCCTATTTCCTGCTGGGGTCCACAAAAGGATTAAACTGAAAGAGAAATCTTTAAGCACCCTTCCTGATTCACGTGAAGGACTCTTGGATTGCTCGGCCTCAGTGATTTTCTTTTCAGAAGATGATGTTCCTAGACTCTTAATAGCTGTCCCAAACTGCTCTGTTATTCTTGTTTCATAGGTAGATAATAGATGATAGACCAATAAATGATAGATAGAGATCAATAATAAATGATAGATAACAGATAGACAAATGACAGGTAATAGATAGATGATAGACAATAGATATAGACAGACAGATAGATAGATAGAATGACTCGTCCAGCCCATGAGGGAGTAGCTCTCTCTCCTAACGATTTGTAAGATATTGGAGTTGGGGGGAAGGCTTGGGATATGAAAGGCCCTGGAGAGAAAAGACTGGACCTTAACTCCCTTCTTCTTGAATGTGGGCTGGACTTAGTGACCTAATTCCAAAGAACCGAGTGCAGAAAGGGGAAAACAGTCACGTTTCCAGTGAAGAGGCCTGCCAGACACACCTTACTCACGTGCACGTTTGACCACACCAGAGATGTGCCCTCTGACAGGATGTGCTTAGAAAGAACTCCATGCCTGTGGCATTCTGTCCCAAACCCCTAACCCCAGAGTCAGGAATTTCCCATGACTTTCTATCTGACCCTGAGTTTGCCCTCATTTACCACGTCCCACGAGTGCCACCTCCCCGGAGGTGCTAAATGATAATATTAACATCGGGCAGAGAGAGGGCCAAATGACTTTTGAGATTCTCTTTTCAAACCCTGAGACATTGAGTCTATACACTCAACTGTCCTCAAAACCAGGAATTGGCTGATTCAAAATGCTGCCACCGTCAGGATGATAATCATTACACAGACTTCAGATCACATTTTCTGGTGCCTGGATTGGAAGCTAATTGTTCCATAAGCTAGCCTCCTGACTGAAGCTCACTTGTCCCCAAGTATGGAGTGGGCACTGCTGCTATTGGGGGCTGACCCTCAGCAGGAGGGTACCCGTGAGCGCACTGCCCGCGGGACGCACCCGGCGCCTCCCAGCCACATCCTGCCTCTCCAGCCCCAGAGCCTCCACTCCGCCCCTCACCTGGCAGCTGCTTTAGCCTCAGTCACTCACCTCTTCCTCAGCAAGCCCTCCCCCAGCCAGTCCTGGCCACGTCCCGGAGCCCCCAGCCCTCCGTGTCCGAACAGTCATCAAGGTTTCCATCACACGTTCAAGGTCTGCACCCCCGTAGGCCACCCCTCTGCTTTGTGCAGCCCTCTAGCCCCAGGGCCACCTGTGCCACGCACCTGCCCAGCACACCCCAGATGTTCACCTAACCACTGCTGAAGGACGTGATTTACACGCTCCGGGCAGGAGGTCACCCCAACTCCTCTGTGCAAACGAGCAGCCGGAATTGACCACGGAAGTAGGCAGAGCGGTCAATTCAGACAAGAGGCGTGGAAAGGTCTCCTGAACTCTGAGATCTGAGAGGGTTAAGATCTTGCTTCAGGGGGAGGGGGGAGGGAATACAAAGCCCCATCTTCAGGAGAATAAATTAAATGTACAAGAGCTATGACATTTATGCATTATGACTAGACTCCTTAAATACTGATATGTACCTTGGAAAAACAGATGGCAAAGTAAGGGAAAGTCCTCCCCACAACTGTGCTCCCCTTCAGGGCCCTCAATCCTTAAAATACTAGGTCAAAAACCTGGTCCCAGAGAGCAGCGCACTGCCGAAGGAACCAAGACGTGACCACCTTCCAGAAACCACCATGCTCTTCCTCCTCCTGCCAATGCTTATTGAAACCAGTACAGAAGCCAAGGTTGAATTTTGGCTTCGAAAAATAATTTGAGTAGTGAAAAGAGTTCCTTCTAAGCATCTTGTTTTCTCATACAATTCAACAGCATTGTTTACTCTGAAGAAAAAATGACAAATTTAGCCTTAAGAACCTAACCTGTGCCCCTAAAAAAAATACTGAAACTCAGGTATTTCCAGGTGAAGAAGAGATGATCATCCTGAGGCATCCTTTTCAGCATATGGTACAGCGTGTGTGGCCACAGGGCCCGAAGGCAGCTGTCGATGGCCAGAACTTCCACCTCTCCTTTCTCTGTGGCCACGATCATGAGAGGGCCAGTCCTCCGTGATTTTCAACATGCACAGGGACTGTGATTTCCACGAGTTTCCAGACCCCACCCACCACTTCCCACTTCGGTTAGAGAAGGTCGTTAATATTAACCAGCTAATGCTCCAGCTTCCATCACGTGAGGGAAAGACGCTACTTGTTGCCCAAACAGCCACATACCAAATGCATGAATTCACGGTGACTCTTAGAAACAGCTCTTGGAGAAATTTCCATCGCTGAGCACAGACTGCACCGTCACTGCTGCCAGACTCCAAGGACACAGTACCACACTCACCACCAGGACACCAGAAGGACAACTGGACCAGCCTCCTTGGAGGACTGGACGGGGAAAAGCTTTGCCGACTCAGGATACCATCTGTGCCCTCACAGTGACTGACTACATAGTAATAGATCATCCTCGCAAATGCCTCTCCCTAAGTGTCAGAATGTACATAAAGTTTATTTACCTTTATCATTTTATTCATTTCATTGTTACTTATTCTATAATTATTTGTTATGAGGTTACTTATTTCATCATTACTTATTCTGTTATTATTTGTCACGACTTCACTTATTTTGTTACAAGCAGACTGAGGACTTGACTTGTGCAGGCTGCCCCCAGTGCTATGTGGATCAGAAGCCAGGCTTCCTGAGACTCCGAGTGTTTTTACCAACACCAGGGCTCACGTGATGAAGGAATTTCTTTTAAGTCTGTGGGTTTCTCTCAATTTTTTTTAATTAGGAACGAGGATTGGTCTTTGGCCTTCTAATTTATGCATCTTCAATTCCCGTCCCAGCTGTCAGCCTTGGACAAGAGAGACAGGGAATCTTGCAAATGTGATAAGCTACAAACAGATCCATGGAGCAACCATCATCACTGCTGACTGTGGTCAAATGACCTTAATGTCTCCAGCCTCAGTTTCCTCACCCACTTAGATAATAAAGATAATCAGCCTTCTTAAAGGACTTCTGTGAGCGTTTAAAAGAGGACACATTTAAAAGCACAATGCATGACACACAGAAGATGCTTCATACCCATCCCTCCCTTCCCCTCCTGCTTCTCAGAAGATCCCTCACCCAGGAGTCAAGAAGATTCCAAGAAATTCCCAACAAACCTCACAACCTAAATGCAAGTCAAATGAATGTTTTATACTCACTTTATACATTTATAAATTCATTTGGATTCTATTAATTCACACGCTGTGATCAAGGACCTTCCTTAGAAAAACCTTGCTTCACAAATAAGACAAATTACAATGGCAAGGGTATCAAATACAGGGTATTCCTAAACGCTGGCCATGTTCTCCAGTATCTTGACGCAGCTCCGAAGCTCTGCTCACGTGTGCTGGTCGTCGGTGCCTCTTATCCACCCACCGATGCAGGTGATGATGGGGAGCACCGGGTTAATGGGCAGGTTAAGTGCAGAGCAGCAGAAGTCCACTGCCGCCATGAAGCTATGATTGGAATACTTAATAACTTGGTCTTATTTTCTCTGTAAGTATTCCAAATAAAGGCTCACACCAGATAGCTCAGCCTCCAACAGAAGGACAGAGGAGCCGAGGGCCACCCTCTCACCCATCACAACGTTGCTGGCGTCCTGTCTCCCAGCAGCTGTGAGCTGACGCTGATATGCCCTCCACGCTCCACCTGGGTGCAAATTTGCATGTCACCTTCCCCAATCCTTGACCTACTTGTGCAAGCAGATTACCACCTTAAACTGTTTACCCGAGACGTGTTTTGACATGCATTTTTCTGTTAGGCAAAACCCTCTGTGATTTGTGGGTAACTGAACTCATGTGTTTCTGGTTAGTCTATACTTTAAAGCACCAAAATGTTATTTTGTAGAGCTATTTCAACGTCCAAAGAGTTTTTCAAAGACTTTTTTCTTAGAAATAGAGGTCAACATTTTGCCCAGGGAAACAATCCCCAGACCCTAAGGACCAGGTTTGGCTCAAGATGTCCTTGGATTTGCAGAAGGCATTCAGTTCAGCAAAGAGATGCCACCACCAGAAGAATCCGAGTCTGATCAGTGTACCACGAGGGGAAGCCTGCCGTTCCCTCCGGGGTGCACCACAAAGAGCTTACATTCATCTCTCTGGGGGATCCTGGGTTTGGGAAGTCATTTTGCTCACAAAACCAATAATCTAGAGTTCATTTTTCCATTCAAACACAGCATCTTCTGAGCACTGCCAGAAAATGTTTGAAAAGATGTGCTTGAAGAGTTGTCCATTCTGTTTTGAAATTTTAAACCTGATTACAAAATGTCTGTATTTAAGAGTGCTCTGAGGTTCCTATCTAATTCAAATTTGGGGTAGTATTCTGAAAGCAGAGAAGATCTGAAAACAAGTGAGTATGCTCCTCAGAGCTGTCCAACAGGGCTCAGCCTGCACGTCCCTTGCCCTCCCTGTCTCCTTACTGCTGGCTGTCACTCACTGTCCTGCCCTGGATGGTCTCCATCAACACAACCAACTCTTCCTGAGTCTGAAGGAGGCCATCCACACCCCTGGGAGACCGTCCTGCACCAGGGAATCTAATAGTTGATCAACTTGGGTGCCTCCACTTTAATACACACTGGGGGTATTTTTATGCCATTTGGATAAACTAATGGCCTGTCACACATTTGGGAATCATTTATTTCTAAATACAGATTCATTTTAGATACATAATGTGTGGTAGGTTATGAGATGCATCTTAGCATGTTATAGAAGAACACTCATCTCTTTTCAAAAACAATAATCTAAAACGAAATTACTACTATTAACTGTATATGAGAGTTGTTATAAAATCATGTGATTTATTTCTTTTACAAACACAACGGAACTCATGGAGTATCCTTCAAGGAAGCCACAGGAAGCACCGGAGGCAGACATAAAAAGCAAAGACACAGAAAGGCTGCCTCGAATGAGGCAGGAGACTAAAGAGGAAACAAGGAACAGCCCCATCTAAGAACGTCTGCCAGCTCAGAGGCAGAAGGGCATAGCCAAACGTCGGCTCTGTGAGGATCCACAGGGTGTCACCTTACCATTCATGACATTTTTAGAACTGCGCCGTGACACCAAATCGGGCAGGCATTGTCATCACGAGAGTTCACTTATTTATACTCTGTCTTTTCATAGCGGCAGCCATGCCTAATTTTATATGTAAGAATTTCAGACGAGAATGTTGATAAAGGTCGCCATGGTGACCACACATTTTTGTCTCCATGGTGACACTCACAAATGGTAAAGACCCTTAACTTTAATTTTATTTAAAGTTCCAAAAGATTTTCTCCTCAGACTCAATAATATAACAACACTAAAGCAGTTCTGGCTTTCTATCTGCACTTATTCTTATGAAATCAAAGGGAGAAGAAAGGTAAAAGGAAGAAGAGGTAAAAATTCTTTACAACGGATACAATGTGGATGTGGTTTTCTTGCCTGGAAAACAAATCAACGGCCTTCGATAAAGAATAATAACAGTCTCCAATAATTAACCATCTCCTGTTTTATACCTGTCTTCCTACTGAATCTTCACAACAGACGTTTGTCCTGTTTTACAGATAAGAAAACTGAGAAGCTGAGAATTGGTTTGTCTAAGGTTCCACCACTGGGAAAGGATGGGGCTGGGGGAAAGACAAGGCTTTCTGACCCCCAAACTCCTACCACTCATTCAAGGGTATGAGGCAAGCCGACACTCATTCAGCTCGACAGAGATGGGAAGAGCTTCCGTGAGAAGTGAAGTAAGTCATGAACCTCAGTCCCCGTTCTCCAGACAGGAATTCAGAGAGACTCAGTCATTCACACGATTGCTGGGGAGATGTAAGCCAACGAACGAAAGTTGCGAGAAAAGAACGGTTTTGTGCTCAGAAGTATGCCAAGAAGGCCAAGAAGGTAACCAAAAGGTGACGTGACAGTGACGTATAAGCCAGAAAAGCCTAGAATTCTTGGGCGGGGCGGAAAGCCTCTCTCACTCTGTAGACCAGGCGTGCGCCGGAGAAGCTGAAAACAAAGTTTCTTGAAATAAAATCTGATTTTTCATTAACTTTATGTTTAAAACATAGCTATTTACCCCAAATCTCCTTTGCTGGTCAGTGGAAGCCTTGATGAGCCTGTGTCCCATCTGGACGGAGCGCTGAGCTGGGTCTAAGAGCCCCAGGCTCTGTCCCCACCAGCTCCAGTAGGGTGGCCAGGCTGGTCCAGGAACCCCTTCTGACGTGAGTGTCTCCATCTGACCACCGCGTCCATCACCTCTGAGCCCCAACGTCCCACTCACAGTTCTAGTCTTCTGGTGCCCTTCTGACCCTTCCATGTGGCTGTGCAGAAGCCCCTCCTCCAGTCAGCCTTCATCAGGAGGGAGGGCCACCTCTCCTGACATGTCCCCTCAAGACTTCCCGTCTGGGGAGCTACAATCTATGTTCTCCCTGATCAATTCTGCAAGGTTCACATTTTCTTAGGACATATTATTTAAAAGGAAGGACACCTGGAGAACATGTTCCCTGTTATTCAAACTTTCACTCTGCAAATCCATTCATTGCAATAAACAACCCTCAGGCAAAAAGTAGAAGCAGCAAGGAAATGGCCAATCCCCCTTCCTCACCCTGCTAATTGTAAGGTCACCTGTTTTCTGGTCTCTGTAACGGGGCCAAGGAAACGTGAACAGTAAACAGGAAAAGAGTGTTATGCACGCGGGCGGCCCCCAGAACGACGACTGAGGAGAAAGTGACAGAGCATGGCCAGGAATGCAGGGGACCACCTGGGGCAGAAGTTCTGGGACCAGCTGGGGCAGTGAATACGCTGCTGACTCAGAGCTTTAAAAATTATTCTTCAGTAATAACTATAACCCACACTGATGAAGAACACCTTCCTGCTACGTTATCAAAGTTAGCGAGCCTGTGTGTCTAGACATCTGAAATACGGTGTATCAGGGGACCCCAGAGAAACAGAGCAAATAGGGATACAGATACAGACACAGATATAGATACAGATGACGTAAATATTCGGGGTGGGGGGAGAGTTAGTTTAAAGAACTGGCTCATGCAATCGTGTGTTTATGGGACAAGCCTGGAATCCGCAGGGCAGCCCAGCAGCTGGACACTCAGGCAGGAGGTGATGCTCCGGTCCGGAGGCTGCAGCCTTTCTTCTCCAGGAAACCTCAGTTTTTGCTCTTCAGGCCTTGGACTGATTGATGAGGCCGGACCACACTGTCCAGGATAATCTCCTTCACTTAAAGTCAACTGACGTAAGATGTCAGTCACATCACAAAATCCCTGGACTAGGATTTTTTTTGAACTTTTTATTTTGTATTGGAGTATAGTTGATTAACAGTGTTGTGTTAGTTTCAGTCATACAGCAAAGTGATTCAGTTATACATGTACATGTATCTATTCTTTTTCAAATGTTTTGCCCCGACCAACCAACTGGGCACCACAGACTAGCCAAGTTGACACAGAACCAACCGTCACACAAGGGAAAAAATCATTTTCTTTAAAAGAAAAGTGCCCTGAAGATGGCAGGCATGTCCCTGGGGCGGGGGGTGTGCGTGGGCGCAGGGAAGCAGCAGAAGCAGGCACAGGCGGGTTGGCAGGGTGGGGCTGGGAAAAGACCCGTCCCAGCCAGTCCACGTGCCTCTCTCATAAAGGACACAAACGGGAAGCCGCCGGTGTCCAGGGGGCTGGCAGGCGTGTTTTGTGCATTTAATGGACATTTATTTCAAACAGCCAAGCAAAGCATCACCAAAGTAAAGCACAGCTCACCCTTCTGGTTCCCACTGCCTTTTACACTCTCAGTCAAAAAGAAGACGACCTTCAAGCCAAACAGTTTTTTATTCTCCTTGACAATGTTTTGACCTCTAATTCCTCCGTCTCTTTCATTTCTACCACAGTGAACAAGCCTCAGAGCACCCAAGGAGCTGTCTGGTGTGACACACGTCAAGGCTGAGTTGTAGGGTCACTGGGAGCATGGGTGGGTGGCGGCCGGACTGGGCAGAGGCATGCAAACATATGATCGCTTTAAAGCCCTTCTGCAGGGAATTTCGTTCAGCTCAGGCAAATTTATACAGAAGTGACGGAAATATATATACATATTCCTAAAAAGAAGAGCTGCATTACACTAAGATTGCCTTTATTATCCCCAATTAGCCGCGCAAATCCCTTCAGAGACTTCACAGGAGGTAAAAGAGAGATTTCTCACATCATCACAGGAAAGGAAAACCCCAGGAGAAGAATATTCATACAATACAATACAATTTTGTTTCATAACACAGTCCCACAGTCTTTTAATGCCCAGCAATTACAGCTAAGGAGAAGAATGAAACTTGCTGGCGGAAGTGAGGATGAAACACTGGAGAGAATTCACGCAAACATAAAAAGAGGGGAAAAAAAAGAACTCTAGTTAAAGCCTTAGGAATGCCAGAGTCAGGAGGGCAGCTCCACGCCACACAGGCACGTCTTCACCCCTGGCTCTCCACCCAACAGCCTTCAATGGTCCAAACTGTACCGCAAAGCAGTGTGTAGCTGCTGAGCGGGGCTGGGAGAGCAACAAATGGTACCTGCCTTCAAATATCTTAGAACCTAGTAAACATTCTTTTTTTTTTCTGAGCAATCTTGTAGTTTTTAATGGAGTCTTCTATCTTCCCCAGAAAACTCAGTGATTAAAAAAAAAAAAAACAAAAAAAAACAGGCAGGAACGATGTCTCTACAGCTAGACATTAACTGATCCTACAATGTCAGAAACCAACCACACACTTGGGTGGCCAGTCCTGTGTCATTATGGGCCCACTGGATTCTCCTCAAGATCCCAGGGTCCGACAGGCAGCAGACACCATGTCAGCCCATGGGGATCGAGAGAAAGGACGTCAACACAGCTGATGATCTTAGACGGCGTGCATGCCGGCGGGGGACACGGATGTGCACGCAGACAGCGGTGCCCGCAAGGGAACAGGAACCCAAGGGAGGAAGGTAACACCAAGCTGGGAGCTGAGAAGTTCTCCCGGAGAGAGAAAGGTAGAAACCAGCCATGACTGAGGCTCTGCAACGTGGGCAGATGTCATGCAGCTGGCGTTGATGCTGGGACTTAAAGGGGGAACTGAACTTCAGTAAGTAAAAGAGGGTGCTCCAGGCAAAAGGGCAAGTCAAACAAAGGTCGCAGACAGAGACAGTGGGGCAGGCAAGATGTCCTGCAGAGACGGGCCTCCAGAGACCCACAGGCTCAACTCCACCTCGGGAGGACCCCGGGGAATCATCCCGTAGCCTCTCTGAGCCTCGGTTTCCTCCTCTGTAGATGGCAGGTCAGGACACATCATATCAAACGATGACGATTCAAGGAGACGTTTGCATACTGCCCGACATCTAGCTAGTGCTACGTGCTTGCTTAAAAAATTAATAAAAATAAACAAACCATGCTACAACCCCCAACAGATCTTTTAATTAGCCGAATTAAACTCCTCTAGATTAATTCCATTTTCTCCCACTCAGTATTCAATAGGCCTGTTGTTCTCCACATGCAGTATTCAGACCAAGGGCCCATGGACATTACTGTGGTTCGCACATTTCCAAATTCACAGCCACCTCCCTCAGGGTCCCACCATGAGGCTGGTGAACCAGTGTCCCAATATGTGCACCAAACGCTCAGAGGCATTTGCCCAGTATCACCACTGTCTGCCGGGCACGCAGGAGAGAGGTGGAGAGAAGCCAGGAAGAGCTGCTGGCCACTTTGCTTTCCTTGGATGTAAAGATCTCTCCCCGAAAAGTACTGAAACGCTACAGACAGAAGCCTCTATGAGGTGTGAACAAGGTCTCTGAAAGCTGAGAGACGCCTCCCAGGCTGGTGTCCAGACTTACGCTTAGGAGGATCTCCCCCGAGAAGCAGCTGTGGTTAAGCGGGCGTAAATCACCAGTGTAACTGCTGCAGTAACAACATAACAAGCGCTACAAGCACGCGCTGGCAGCTTAACCAATGCCTTCATTTGACACACTATGTTTGCAGTATTCGCCCCAAACCCTGGAGAGAAAAAATATGAACTTTACTAAACAATCTATTTACATGATTGAATAAAGGTGGATCTCAATCAGTTCATAAGTATGTTTTAAAATAACATAAAGATATGAGGCCTGATGACCTGGAGAATATGGAGCAGCCTAAAGCCACTTTTTTAATTTAAAATTTTTAAACTTTCTGCTGATTAAGAAGAAGAACAACAAAAGCTCCTCCAATCCATCCCCAAGGCGACCACATGCCCATCCTCTCTGAGCTCTGTTAACAGGCTCTGCGCATTTGAACCGTGTCCCTGCAGGAGGGGCTACCTACATAACCATAGACAGACACACAGATACACAGACACGCACATGGGTATTTAGAAAACTACGGTTTTCCTATGTAAAATTTACACTGATTTTTCTCCGACTCTACAAGTGACAGGTGTGATGAGAATGGATGGTGTTTGCGTGAACACAGCTGATACACACTGGGCACCGCCATCCTTGGCACACACAGAAGCCACGGGTTTAAGAAAAGATTAAGGCAAATCTTCCTCAAAACATATAAACAGCATCCTCCTCCTTCAAGACCTCACTTAAATGACAGTAAAGAAATGAAGTGGTGATAAACCAACAATGATGCAGAGAAGGAGGGGGGAAGAGAGGTCGGCGAATTTACAGGAGTGACAAGCTACAGAGAACTGATGGAGCAGGACAGTTCCAGGGAGCTCAGCAGGGCTGTCCTCCAGGTGGAACCCCAGAGACTCGGTACCTAGAAGTATCAGAGCCATGATGTACAGCACCTAGGAAGCAGTGCAACCAAGCCAGGAAAGCAGAGGGGGAGGGAGGGCTCTGGGGAAGAAAATGAGGAAGTAATTGAAAGTTATTGTAAGAAGGCATCAATTCCACACACTTCGATTTCCACCCAGGAAAATACCTCCAGGCAAAAAAAAAAAAATCTAGAACTTCACCCTAAAACATCTAACTGCTACAGAAGAAAGACCTATACATTCTAGTATACAGAATTCCCAGTAAAAAATACTGTCACCACCTATCACCTTAAATCAAACCTCACCAATTCACAAACCCTATTTAAGTATATAGCGCTCACCATCAGGTTTTTAGTGCCTCACCTCAAAATTCAAAGGTCAGTCAGGAATCACCAACATATAAGCCTCCACCATGGGGAAAAAAAGAAAAATAGCAGGATAAATAGGAAAAAATACTATGGAGTATTCAGGAATAATTTGAATACTCCAATTTGTATCATCATTGGTATTATATTCATAAAGCAAAAAAAATGCAGTGAGTAGAAAAATTAGAGAAAAACAAAACTTTTAGGGACGAAAAACATGATAAATTAATAAAAAGAGTGGAGGATAAATTGGGAAAACCTCCCCAAAACGAGAACTGTGTCTCTTAAGGAAAGACAAAGTTGAGATGATATTCAAGAAGTGTATAGAATTAGTCCAAGAGGTCCAAGATCCAATTAATAGAACTTTCAAAAAGAGAAGAACAAAGGGGAAGAAATTATCAAATAATTTATTCAAGAGAATTTTCCAAAGTTTAAAAGATAGCAATCTCCAGGTTTAAAATGCTCCTACATGCCTAGCATAATAATGGGTGAGAAAGGACCCACACCTGTGCCACACCTGGGGGCAACGTTGTGAAATTGAGAATACCAAGAATACAAGGAAATTGTCTTCAGGGAGAAAAATCAACCACACTGCAAAACAAAAAACTACCGCAGTGTAAGACAAGACGCATCAGGTGGCCTTGTCATCAATGACAGTGGATGCCAGTGACAATCAGAGATCCTCTCAAAAATCTGAGAGAAGTTACTTTCTACCTAGAGCTCTATTCATAACTGCAAATTGAGAGGATAAATTATCAACATCTTCAGAACTGGAAGGACTCAGAAATTTCTTCCTGTACTCACATCAAAAAGCTATTTGAGGGCTTCCCTAGTGGCGCAGTGGTTGAGAATCTGCCTGCCAATGCAGGGGACACGGGTTCGAGCCCTGCTCTGGGAAGATCCCAGATGCCGCGGAGCAGCTGGGCCCTTGAGCCACAATTACTGAGCCTGCACGTCTGGAGCCGGTGCTCCGCAACAGGAGAGGCCGCGATAGTGAGAGGCCCGCGCACCGTGATGAAGAGTGGCCCCCGCTTGCCACAACTAGAGAAAGCCCTCGCACAGAAACGAAGACCCAACACAGCCATAAATTAATTGATTAATTAATTTAAAAAAAATTTTTAAAGCTATTTGAGGAGGGCCTAGAGCAAAGGATCAACCAAGGATAAAATCTCAGAATCTAGGAAGCAGTGAAACTAAACCAGGGAAGAAATAAAGAAAAGTCCCAGTACACCAGCCAGGCAACAGGCCTGGAGAGAGTTAAGTCCAGATAGAGGAGGGAGGCCCTTTGTTCAGGACTGCAGGAGGCCTCTGGGGAAAAACAGATTGAACAGCTGATTAGATAGACCGGTTACAACAGAGAATGTGATACAGCAAAAGGACAAGACAAAAGTAAAAGCAATTATAAACTCCAGGAGAAACAAAAGGAGGTACAAGAAAGAAAATACTTGGTTTACTTGGTTCTGCAATGAATAATATTTGCATAGTCACAACAATAAACTATATATTATTTTTCTACTTGGATACTTAACCTATAGAGAATGAATGGATGAGATATATATGGTTACAGGACAAAATTAAAATGTTATTACTCTTGGTAATTTAAAAGTAAGAAAGAAACGGCAGAAGTTAAGAGAAGAGAGCTGAAGGGAAAGAGAAGCAACATCAGGATGTGCCACCCCTGCAGCCCCACAGAGACCCCACCAGAAGGGCCCCAAGCTTGGTCTAACGCTCTCTGTCATCACCATGATATTCATAATACTTTTTTAAACCAGGGGTGCTGCATTTTCATTTTCCACTGTCCCTAAAAAGTATGTAACTTGTCCCGGGGCTGAGCGCACAGTTAGAAGCTGACATACTCCCAGCACTTAATGCAACAAGAAATCAAGCTATACTTATACTCCCTAAAGTGACAAAGTAATCCAGCAATGAAGGGACTCAAAATGTGGGTTGACTGTATCGAGATATTGGGAGAAATGCTGATGAGGATATGTAACTCCTCATCTATTCCATCAGACTAGAGAAACAACAGTGTAAACCAATATTTAGGGACTGGCAATAGCTAACAGAAGAAACAGCTAAAAGAGATAAAAGAAGTCGGGCCTGAGTAAAGGGACAAAGGATGAGGAAGGATGGGCCTGGGGACCACTGCTTCTTTTTATAGGTCCCAGTGTGCACTGTTTTTTAAACCTTGCACATGTATTACTTTTTAAAGGATAATTTTAAAATCAAAATTAACAAGGATACACTCTATAAACATATTCTAAAAACTAGTTATACAAAGCAACTAATCATACACCTAAACATTCTAATTTACTACAAATGTTATATGATTTATATCTCAGAACAGAAAGTGGCAAGCTCAGAACATGTATGACATAGTTTCTGCCCTCTAGACGTTCACTCATGTTGTAAATCACGCTGTCTCAGCCAAAGTCAAGGCTATACGGAAAAAGAAGAAATTATCAAAGCCAAGTGGTTTACAATGGTCGTGTTTGCTTTAAAAGGCTGTTTGTCTCACTTTTTCTTTTTTTTTTTTTTTACCTTAACATTGAGTTCGAAAGCTGGGCATCTGCAAATACCAGTACAACTTTCAGCAACTGGTCCCTATTTTGGTTAAGGACAAAAGAAGCAGAACTCTTCTCCTTGGAAAAATAACTACTTAGTTATTAGTATTCTAAAGAAAATGGGGCAGCAGGAGGTCTGAGGAAGCCAATGAGAGCTCCAACCCATCAGCAGCTTTCCCCGGACGCTGTTCCCCTGCCTGATGCAGACAAAAGCACTCCATTTTCAACACCGCTGGAATGAAGGATCTTCTGCAAGTAGGCTACAACAGCTGACATCGATACAGAGTATGAAAGCTAAGTGTTTGGTAACGTACTAACACCCCACATCATGAACAGAAGCTGCAGTGGGTCCTGCACCGTCATCCAGTCCTGGACACTCGGCCTTAATGGAAAGAGTAACTGAGGTAATAGCTACACCCCTGCTACCTGATAAAATAATTACGCTTAAATTTAACCAAGACTTAAAGGCTCAAATCCCCCCTCCCAGCACAAGTTTAAAAAAAAAAAAAAAGGACAAGGAAATCCCAGCATGAGAACCACAGACCATCAGGTGCATAAACCAAAACTTGGCATTTCCCGGGTTTTGCTTAGTTACAGGATTTTCATAAATTGTCTTAATGCCAAGATGATCAAATTCCCTTAATGTGAAAGAGTTATTACCAATCACATGATAATCTTTCAAGGTTGCTTTAACCTAGTTGATCTCACAGCCCACAGACGAAGGACTGGCAGGCACGTGATGGTCTACGAGGGGCCACACCTGAAGGGGAGTGAGGAGCAAAGGCTCTGCCAGCTCTGGTGGCCTCGGGAGCTTCAAAGTCCTGCCACGCACCTCAGCGTTGGGACACTTTGAGGAAGCCCATGGTAGGATTTGTCTGGTGATTCCTGAAGAAACCAATCCCGTCCCACCGAAATGACGGTGTTTCCTGGGGGGGAAATGAAAGGCCTGTCCCCTCAAGCAGCGGTCTGGAAGAGGTGGACCAAGACCTAAGAGCTGGACTGTCTAAGCCCAACTCCAGGGGTCCCCAGCCTGGGGAGGGAAACAACATGGCGAACAGCAAGTGGTGGGGAAGAGGGAGCAGGTGGGGGTCTTCTCACCTGCGGGCTGGCAGGAGGGAGGGCTACCGAGGCAGCCAAGCTAAAGGAAGACAGAACGAAGGGACAAGACGGGCAGGGGCTGTCACTGCTGTCTGGGGCCTGGGAGCCCGGCCACAGGGCGCGGAGGCAGACTGGCTCTAGAGGAAACCACGGAACACGGAGAACAGAAGAGACGGACGGAGATGTGGATTTGACTTTCTGGCCCACCTCTACCCCAACTGTGGCAAAATTAGTAACTTCTTTCCTTCTAACTTTTCATCTTGAAATAATTTTATAAGAGTTGTAAAAATAGTACAAAGAACTTCCATATGCCCTTTATTCAGATTCACAAGTTTAACACTTTGCTTTATCATCCCCTTTCTGTATATAACAAGTTTTACATATTTTACATCTCCTATACAATATCATATATAATTACATTCTTTCTGAACCTTTTGAGGGTCAGCTGATGACCTCCTGCCTTGCCACCCCAAAGTCCTTCATCATGCATTTTCCAAAGATGAGAACATTCTCCTGTATTACAATAAACAACTATTCAGAAAAGTGAGCTTTGATTTGATAGGGTTATCTACTCCACAGTCCATATCAGATTTCACCAACTGTCCCAACGATGTCTTTTCCATCCGTTTTACCCGATCCAGAACTCATGCGTTGCACTTAGCGGTCCTGTCTCCTGAATCTCCTTTATTCTGGAACATTTCCTCCACTTTCCTGGTCTTTTATGACACTGGCACTTTTGAAGATTTCAGGTCAGTTGTCCCTCGATTTGAATTAGATGTGGGTTATGCATTCGGGCAGAAACGTTAGGTAGGAGAAGCATTACAACAGGACCTGTGTGTTAAACAGTTTGCCCTGTGATTTGGTGACAGAAACTTTGCTTTGAATCCTTGATTGTTAATAAGTGTCTCCCAAGTTTCTTCACTATAAAGTTGCCATTCTTACCTTTGCAATTAGAAAGAGGTCTGTGAGGAAGACTTTGAGACAATGTAAATATCTGGCTCCTCCCGAGAAACTGTCAACCAATAGTTTCAGCATCCATTAGTGATTCCAGCCTGAATAGACCTTTACTCTGACGGTTACAAAGTGGTCATTTTCTAACTCTATTCTTTCCACATGACATTCTGCTTTAAGAAAGAGCTTTCCTTTATTCTCCATTTACCTACTTATTAGCACCATAAACCTGGGGATTCTCATACAATTCAGTGAATTACAGCCTATTCCTGTCATCTTTCATTTTGCCGCTCAGATTGTCCCTCGTTTGCGGTGAGAGCCCCCCGGCCTGTCTGTGCTCCTGTGTGGTGTCCTATCACCGTGTGAGTGCTTCCTCACCTTCTGACTTAATGAGATAAGCCAGACGCATCTTGTTCTTTCTCCTCCTGGCCCTGAAACCAGCCATTTCTCCAAGGAATGTTGGTTTATTTATGGGGCATAATATTTAGAAACCAAGCTCTAAACACACCGTGTGCTCATATATTAGCTGCTTACAGGGAAGCATTCAAGGTCAATCTAGAGGGGTTTTTTTGGGGGGGCGGGGGGGTGAGCTTTGCAGAAGGAGTTTCTAACTGGCTGTATATTTAAGTTATATTTTAGCAAGCCCATGGGAAATGTGAAACATACCGTCCCTGTTTTTATCTCCTGATAAATGCTGTTGTGGAGGCGCTGGTGTGTTGTTCTAAAATCCCAGGTGCTATCTGATGCACAAGTACCTCCAGCCCAGCTGCACTGGCCCCTTCCCTGACCATTCACGTGGCCCCTGTATTTGTCAGCAAGAGTAAACCAACCCAACTTGGCTCTTCCTGTACATCGACTTTTTGGCAAGGATGCAGTAACCCAACTAGGGCAGTTGCATTTATCCTGTAACAAGTATTTGTGTAATCATGGAATCTACCAGAAGCCGTGAGATTCAGGTGGCTGAAAGCACTGTCCCCTCACACTGACCGAGCCTGCTGTCTGAATAAATGGTCCATGTCCTCTAAAGACTTCTTCCAACCACTCACTGATGCTTTTTAGTCCCTTCTATGTCAACCTTCAAGTACAGCTGCATTCCACCTCCTGCTTTCATTGGCTGAAGCTCACCACATAAACCCAAATGTTCAGTGACAAGTTATTCTAGCCTACCACAGTAAAATTAATTTGGGGGAAATACACGAAATAAGCAAAACCTCACGGAGGAGTTTACTACTGTTGCGTGCCAGTTTCAAAGCTGAAACTGGAAGGATTAGTCCAAATTTCAGCAGCTAGGTGGCATGTGAAAAAGAAAATATTTATTCTACACAGTGAATTTTTTAAGCATTGTAAAAATTTTGCTTCAACAAACTGTATCTCGTGCCACTTCATTTACAAAACTCTTCACCCAACTGAAGGCAGGAAAAGAAACTGCAGAGAGGTTTCAATGGGAAATGGTCCCAACAAAACCCATTCTCAGATACCCCCTGCCTGTTAATTAAATAGAAACTAGAACAAGTATTCTCGGCTTGTTATAAAACAAAACATTATCTGCGTTATATGCATAAAAAGTTTTTCTACCAGCATGTTAAGAGGTTTTTTCCTGAATGATGAAATTATTTTCATACTCTCATATCTTTTGCCAAGTTTTCTACAATGTATATGTATTACCTTTGTCAGAGACTCAAAAGATAATAATAAATATGAGTTTACAGACAACAGGAAAAGAAAAGTACCAGTACCAGCAGCAGTTAGGAGCCTAACAGGAGACACTTCTGGGGTAGGCCTGGATGGTGGTGGGGAAAATGGCATTTAATTTCACAGTCAGTAAGAAGTTCCACAGCTGAATTTAAACAATTACAAAGAGAGAAAATTTCTTTAGACAGCAACTACAGAAAACTCGTCAGTTTTCCACTTACCAGGGTTTTCTGCCAATTCTCAGCAGAAAAATGTTTAGTTTTGAAAGACTATTTTACGTTGCTGAACCCCAAGAGGACGTCAGCTTCCTTTCGAGTCAGGAGACCTGAGTCTCCCTTTGTGTGCAGAGAGAAGGGGCTCCAGAGCGCAGGCAGAAACTACCGCACGAGGGGCAGTTTCCAGACAGTCCCCTGCCCTGCCCCACTTCAGTACGTCAAAAAGATGCATTCATTCAACAAACGTTTTCTCAAGACCCACCATATATGCCAGGAACTCTGCTGAGCATCAGTACCACAAAGATCAACAAAATATGGTCCCTGAGCTCAGAAGCGCAGGACAGAAAAGACAGGGTGAGGAAAATAGTATATTGAAAGAAAGAGAAGGCTTTCTGCGTGCAAGTTCTTAGAAAGAGAAAGAGTGAATGAAAATAAAGAGCAGGAGGGAGGAGGAGGGAGGAGGAGGGAGGGAGGGAGGGAGGGAGGGAGGGAGGGAGGGGGATGTCTATCCTGTGATACCACAGCTCCTAAGCACTGATAAGCCAACTACTTTAGTCTAAAGCTCTTCAAAGCAGAGAAAGGGCACACTTCTTTGCCTTAATCACATCTAATATTAACCCACTACTGCCACCCTAATCTCTCCGGTTAGCACACCACGGGAAGCACTGCCTGCAACCTCAGAGCTGAGGGCCCCAGACTGAGAGCTGGAGCCTCTGTAGGAACCTGTGGGTGGTACTCAGACTTCTGACACTGTGCAAAGGAGGTGGACAGCAGAGAAGCTGGGGTCTGCTGACCCCCAAGCACCGTCCAGTGGCCTGGCCAGCAGAGTAGAAGGTGTCTATAGCAGAAACGTGCGTGTCCTGCCCCTATGTCCTCAGCATTTACCATTTTCCTACAGGCTGGCCCAACTCCCCAACTGCCAACCCCTGTAACCCTCCCGAGGACTTCACCCCTCTCTCGGGGCAGGCCAGCTGTGCTGGGGTGTCCACCCCTCTCCCAGGAGTGGCTCTCAACCGACAGACAGAGCAGGAGTCAGTGAGGAAACATGTGCTTCCCCGCCCCGGGCGGGGTTCCGCAGAGGCACAGGACCGGCACTGGCCCCAGAGTTCCCGGCAGGAATAAGGCCCAGACGCCCTCAGTGGCACCTGCCTGAGAACGTGCTTTCCTCCACGGGCTCACTCCCTTCCTGGGTCTCCTGGGATCACCTCCCAGGGAAACTACTTGCTCTGGGATCCTTATCTCAGAATCCACCTCTGGAAGAACCCACACTGAGACAGTGTCCAACCACAGACAGCCTCCCATCCCAGCTGGCTGCCAGCTCACTCCCCTCGTTCTGCCACCTTCCCTAATAGGGTGGTGCCTGCACCAAGCGCAGGAATCCTCACGGGACCTCAAAGCCTGCTCCGAACATTTGTCAAGTCACTGGAGTCCAGTAACTAGAGTCTGGGAGATCCTTTGTTGATTTTATATTTCTGGCACATGCATGGAATACAGCTAAGGATTTTGGTGTGCCTTGATCATTCAATTTAGATAATATTATCACTTATTTCCAAATCTTTCCTTAAGCACTTGAACTTTTCTCACATTCCAAGCCACAGTGACATATTCTAGACCCACTATCTATTACAAATTATAACATTCAAAAAGTTACGACATTACCTGAAGCTAATCTAATACTGTACATCAACTATACTTCAACAAAAATTTAAAAATTAAAAAGTTACCTGTAAATAATTTTCTTGTAAATACTTATAAGAAAAGAATGTGTTGATTTTACGTAAGAAATCAATGAATAAGTTCAGCTTTATCCCTCTGTGGAATATACCTCTTTCAACAATAAAATTCCTACATATTCCCTTAAGAATCTCATGAAAGCACTAAGCAGAAAAATAAACAGTTACATATACATACAAATTTTTGCATTTAATATCCGGGTCTAAAGATTAGGTGCATCTGAGATCTCCAGGTTAAAAATCCTGACCTTATAATTAAGATATACAAGCATTTTAGAAGTGAGGCAAATAACACATGAATTGTTTTTCATCGTAATTGTACTAATGAAATACACTGTACCAGACTCAGCCATAAACACAATTCCTCTATTCAGCTGTATGGCTGCATGCTGCACCTGAGATTAAAAGCCAACTCAGTAAATATTGATGGAGTGCCTGCTTTATGGCCCCGGGGAGGGCCATAGGCTCGTTGCCATGCTTACATCGAACAGCTTACACGCCCCACTGCGGGCAGCCAGGTCACATGCCGCCTACTCCAGTCACCACAGCGAGAAATGGCCTCAGTCTCAGCACACACGCCACTCCTCCCAGACCCACGCCGGCGGCCCCAGCTTCTGCTCTGTGCGGGGGAGGGGGGCCCGCCTCCTCTCTCGCGGCTAGATTAAGACCGTCTGATACTCAGAGTACAGAACAGCATCTTGCATCCTATTTAATAAACATCTGGTGAAGGAATGAACTAACTCATTGATTTTTGAGGTGACCATTTGGAAAAACAGGCCATGAAATTCGAAAGAGCAAATGCTACTCTCTCCACGACTCAACCCAGCAACTCGACGTCACACTCCCCGGCTTCCCCTGCCCTGCAAAGCACACGCACCCAATAGGCTCCTTCCCACTGACGCAAATGAAACGCTATCATACACATCAGAGCAAAGTGACTCGACAGGGTGGCCGCTGCACGAAGCCACAGTGGGTGTCAGGGACCCTCCTGCACGTGGCCAACGCCACACAGACCAGCCCAGGCGGCGCCGGGAGCAGGAAGCCAGGCGAGCCACCCCGCCGCCCCCTCCCCTCCACACCTTCTGGGCGACCTTGGCCTCCACGCTTCACCTGGGAGGCCTCAGGTTCCTTGTCCGCGTCGAGGGTAACCCTGAGGTGCCCCAGATAAAGCAGCGGACGCATCGCTGTACGCCGGCCGCATCGCTGTACGCCGGCCGCTGCTACGGTTTATGGCCCCGCCTGCGCCCTACCCACCACGCCCCACCTTCACAGCTCAGAAGCAGCACCGCCGCCTCGAAGTCTGTCACCTCAGCGCCAACCACAGTGCCCTTCAGACTTGAAAAGAGAACCCCGCCATCCACTTACTGAGCCTTGGCCGTGCAGCAGGAAGCGTGCTGGGGGCCGCGCAGATGACGTCAGCACGCCCACCCCCGGCGGCCGTGGTGCGGTGCCCGGGCTGGGAGGGACAGCGTACGGGTTCCAGCTGCCCAGGAAGGGACGCAGCAGGTTCCATCAGGCGGGTACAAAGCGGACAGGCCGCTCCCAGTGGCTGCGACCGCGTGCGCACAGGCCCGAAGGGAAGCAGGTTTCCGTGTTGTGGGCATTTACAGACGTTTCCTATGGCAGGGGCCAGAACTGGAGGTGGGAGGTGGGCGGGTATGGGCTGGAGTAGAAAGCCCGGCTGGATCCCGCAGGCTTGGAGACCCCGTGAGTGAGCTTAAGCCCGGGGACTGCACGCAGGCTGGCAAGGCAGACGGGTGGCAGGTCAGGGTAGGAGGGTCTCCCGGGCTGCAGGGCGCACGGTGGGTGTCCGAGACCAAAGGATCAGAGGCAGGAGGCTTAGCGAGAAGGCTGCTGCAGGAAAACCAGGCGGGAGCGAACGGCGAGGGGTGGGCAGTGCAGCGGGGGTAAAGTCACAGCCGACGGAAGGGAGAGACAGGGGAAACTCACGGAGCTCCTGGATACGGGGTGACCAAGAGGAGGGCGTTAAGATTTCTTCTTTGAGCAACTGAATGAATTCTGTGCAATGGGGAAAACGGGAAGAGGAGCCAATCTGGAGGAGAAGATCATGAGTTCTGTTTCAGACCTGGTGACGTGGAGATGCCTGCGGACACGTGAGCGGACGTAATTGCTGGGCAACCACGGAGGGGAGTCTGGCGCTCAGAGATGGAACGCGTTTGGGTGGGCTGGCTCCGGGTAGTAACTGGATCCTGGGAGCGAAGAAGGAGCCAGGCCGCCGGGTAGGCAGGGTAAGCACACGCTCAGGGTACTAGCAAACAGGAACCAAGAAAGACAAGATTTGAAAGATTGCACATTTCCTATTTCCAAAAGTGCAAAAAAGCTAGTTCCCACAGTGAAACTCAGTGCTGAGTTCATTGGTCGCTATGTCTGCTTTGCAGTTTAGAACGCATTTGAATTTCTCATGGCCGTGGAGGGGAAGATCTTGTATTGTTCCTGGCTAAAGATCCTAAATCAATCCTGAATGTAAGCACTGCTGCAGAAACCTCAGAGCCACCACAAGAAACACGAGCTCCAGGCAACAGAAGCAGTGGCTCTCTGCACGGGCGCTCATGGGTACCTGCAGGTGGCGAGGGCCTGAAGAGGCAGGGAGGGCCCAGGCCCTGGTCACAAGCCAGCTGGGCGGTGGTAGCACTTCGTGGGGCCCCACCTTTAGGACCTTGCAGGTGACCCTTAGTACATGGTCTGCGTGCTGCTGGGTTAATACCTTCCCCTCTTAAGTGGAATTTTTGCACTTCACAGGAGATGTTTTGAAGACCATGCCCAAACCAAAATGCGGAGATCTCCTGGTCTAAACTTCAGACTCTGAGGTAGGTCTCTGAGGAGAGACGCCTACTTCTCAGTCAGGGGGCTGCTTTCCTGTCAACTTCCAAGTCACACTACATAGGTGGCCCAGTTCCTCCGCCCGCTCGTGTGGAGGGAGCCACAGCATGGCCATCACTCCTCCGCTCTCTGCATCCGAGGCCTGGATGGCATTCAGACTCACCCTCTACCAAGTCCCAAAACCACTTCTGGCTCTCGAGGTGCCGGCCGTTTATAGAACCCCTGAAAAGCCAGCGTGAGGGCCAACTTCAGCAAGAGCGTTTTCACTCAAGTGACGGCCCCCCTGTTGTGAAAGTCCTCGCTGGCAGGAGAGTGCCCCCAGGGCTCGTAAAGCTGCTTTTCCATAAAACCTTCTCAGGCCTTGTAAACACTCTGTCCTTTGCGGATGTAAATGTTCTCAAGGTGTATTAATGAAACTGAATCACTTCCAGTTAGGCGAGTTATTAGTAGCTGCTGACTATTCCCCCCACTTCTTAGACTCGTATGGAGAAGAGGGGGTAGGGCGGGGAATTCTGTTTACCTGCATAGCCGGAGTTACTGCTTAACCAAGCCGTGCTCAGCATGTGTGATAAGAGACCAGAAAGCAAGAAACAGTGTTTTTTCCTTGGAAGTTAGCAATTAACTTATGAAAAGCAGAGAGATGTGCTGGGCTGATTTGACAAAGGTTCTAGAAGGTGGCATTCACCTTCCGCTAACCCCACGTCAGCAACTTGCAACCTTGCAAATAGAAAGACCAAGGAAACCCAACTGAAATAATTTGGAGATGGGGTGTAGATCAATCGGAATGAAAACAGTTTAAAATCTTCATGTGCTCCTCTATAAGAGAAGCCAGAGGACCCAATACAAGGCTATTCTTTTTAAAATTTACTTCTCAGGAAGTAAAAGGGAAAACTCTTTTCTGGCACAGTTTTCTCCCGCTCTGCGTTGGAGACTGCGCTCTAGGTGCTAGGATGTTGGGGGACAGGCAGTGAGATGGAAGGGAGTAACCGCCCCGCTTAAGGATCGACACCTCCGCTCTCTCACGGGCGTCCTTTGGGAGACTCACATTCTGAGATGCGAGCTGCGGGCCGCCGGTGCAGGTCTCCCCTGGCCGGCCCTGCTCCGTTGGCTCTGGACGACCAGTTGTTCTTGGCTGGTGGTACTGCTGGCTTGACTCTGTTTCAAATATTCATGCATATTTCTCTTTCCTCCTATGTTTACAATTGCTTTTTAAATTCGGCTATGTTACCAGAGGGGGTTGTGAGCTCTTAGAGCGTCACCATTAGCGGTCAATCTGTGCTCTTCACTTAAGTCCTGGGTTTTAATACCTAATGTATTCATTGAGAAAACGGCTTCGTCAACCTGCCACTCTGCTGCAGCATCTGTACTTCATTGTTTATCTAGATGTGTATTTTTGTTTCCACATTTTTTTAAAAAAAAAAAGGGACATTTTGAAAGGTTGTTTTACGACCGTGGGGTTGAGTCCGGGAAAGTCCCACATCTTAACCAAGAATATTATCAATGTGCCGTGGATAAAAGTCAAGAGCAAACAAAAGCCCAGGTGAAGGGGTAACTGAAACTGAAATTTATAACCCGACGCTGCTTATCCGATGGACAAGGTTGCCAAGAATCCGTTTCCTGGGTCCTTCCCCTCCACACACCTCGCGTCTCGCTCTCTTCCCCTTTCTTCCCTCCAGCAGGCTCGGAGGAGAAACCAGGGCGTTTGGGGAAATGAGAAAGACATGTTGTGGTATATGTCTTGAAAAGGCAATGAAGCAACCCTGTCTGAGAAGGAGACCCATCTTCTTAGGGCTGGTGGCTTCATGCCCTGAACCTTGGGGTCGAGTGTGGCCGCTCGCTTCGCCCGCTAACACCCCGGGTAGAAGCGCATCTCGGAGGGCGGCGTGGGTCTCACACCTCAGACCAGTCAGACACTCGGAAGAGCAGGACAAAGGAACACTCGACGCTCAGCTTCGGCTTCAACGGTAACGAAGCTGACAGACTGGCTCTTTGAGGTCGCGCACACGCACCTGGGGTCCCCTCTCTCCGTGGAAGTCAAGGCGTCCCGTGCACAGAGCTCGCCGCACCCCCGTGCCGCCCGCGAGGCCCTGTCCCACCTCATGGGAGGGAGAGGCCGTCGTCCCGGAGTCAGTCCTGTGCGCGTACACGGCAGGGGCGCCGTCCCCGGGCTCCCGGCGGCCACCTGGAAGCCCCCTCACGCCGAGAACCTTAGTGTGCACCCGTCCGCCATCAGCCTCCCAGACTCCGCGCCCTGCTTCACAAGTACCGGTCTCCTCCTCCAGTTCCCAGTACTGGACCCGCCACCGTGGACGCGCCCAGAGTGCACGTGCGCGTGCACGCATACGCACGGACGTGCACGCGCGCATGCGCACATAGCTCGTCCTCCGCTCCGCCCTTCCCGAAGTGTCGGAGTCTGCGAGGGAGGCACCAGCGGCGCCTAAGCCCCCGCACCTGCCTCTCCCCGCCCGCAGACGAGGGCCCTCCCTCAGGCCACAGGTCGAGGCTGACGCCCGCTCTGCGGCCTGGCCTGCGTTCTTCTACTAAACGCATGGTTCCTGCCTTCGTGTTGGGGTTGTTTCCGGTGTTGCGAGCTCCGGGGCCGTGCGCACACGGGTCTGAGGGGCCCGCCCGCGGCGGGGCTGGGGCCTGGGGAGGAGCCCGACGCTTATGAGGCACCGAGAAGCACCAGGCCACGCACACAGGGACTAGTTCATGCTCATTAATTCCGTGTGTTTCTTTTCTGACTGCACTTTACAGATGAAGGTATCAGTGGCCAGAAAGGACAGTTTGCCCCAAGCACACAGCTAATGTTGATGGTGACAAGATTTGGATTCAGGCCTGCCTGACTCCAAACTGCATGCGCTTTCATTTAAGTGAAGTTTCCTGAAGATCAAGGTGTAGGCCAGGAGAAGGAAGCCGTCCAGGGAAACCTAGACCAGGAAGAATATTAGGTAAACGATGACTGCCACGCTCCGGCATAAAAGCTTTCCCCAGAGAAGAGGGCCTGCCTCTGGCCGGATCTGTAAGGAGTGTACAGCCTGGTTGGTCTCGTGGTTAAAACCTCCTACCGAGACAGCCCGTGGCTTTTCTATTCCAAGTCCTTGGCACCGGATCCCGTGGCTCAACTCTGGATCACCCAGGATCCAGTGACGTGTGGAAGAGTCCCAAAGCCTCTACAGATTAACACAGTGTGAGGTGTGAGCCTCTGCAACTCACCTCAGCCCCGTCTCCCTGATGCCAATCAGAAAGAAGACTCCAGTTAATTTAAAACCTACCTCTTTGACGAGATCTAGATGAAAGTCTCACTGCTCCTGCCCTCTCGCTTCTGCAAGGACGCTTGGGCCAGATGCTTGGGCCACGTTCTACCCTGGTGGTTAGAATCTGGTCCCACATCCGAAAGTCTGAACTAAAACACATTTAGATTTTTCACAAAGAGTTGATTGGGTCCACCGTAAAGCTGTCTGCTAGTTCTGTAGTTCCAGCGCCTTAACCAGACAGAATAATGAGCAGAGCTGCCTATGTGACAACAGTAAAGAAGAGGATCTGGAGTTAGAAATGTGAGTAGTTTTTCTTTTTTCAAGGATATAATCTTCATAATTAAACAACCTGTTAACAATTAGTTCTTTCAGAAAACGCCCCCTTCTATTTAGCGTTTTATCACGTTTACTTTCTCTGCAACTAAATAGTCAGACACATGCAAGAAAAATTATGTATATTGTCAGGGTCCATTTTACTAAAAAAAAAAAAATCACGGTTGTTTCACTTACGTTTTGATAACTGTAATTCTGGTTCTTGGGTGCTGGAGGACAACAGAAGTTTACAGATCTCCACAAATAGTTCTAAATTTAAAATGAACTCTACCCTCCACATAAAAACACAACTTGGCATTTCTTTTTCATCCTCCTTTTCCTACCCTAAACCCTATCTCTGTTAGTTATGCAATCCTGTAACCCCATTCAGAGCAGGATGCTGCCAGCATCAGATATGACACTTCACAGACTCCTATTTTTCTCATATTAGTCCAACTTCTAATCCCCACTCAACCAGAGGGAGATAGACAGATAGAAGGCACTGAAGAAAGACTCTATTAATTTTACAGCCTTTCAGTTAAACTATTACTTCTGCAACTTCCAAGTCCTCATCTGACCATCTGGGAGAGTACGCCAAGACATAACCCTAAGACAAACAAGTACAAAGCTTGTTTGCATTTTGCAAAGAGCTGGAAATCAAATACATGTTTACTGTGAGCTAAATTCCATGAGTGCCACAACTAAACATTGTATAATCCTATACCTATATTCCAGCTCTCTTTTGAGAGAGGGAAGAACATTTTCTTCCTCCCCCTTCCCCCACACTGTTAAAATTCTGTTCAATTTAAATCATCAACAGCAAAAAATTTTGAGGCGCAACACAGCATATCGGTTAAGAGCACAGATTCTAGAGCCAGACCTCCTGGGTTACAATCCCAGCCGTATCACTTATGGCTTGTGCGGATTACTTAATATCTTTGTGCTTCAGTTTCCTCATCTGTAAAATGGGGATATTACAGGATACCTACCTCATAGGAAGCTATGAAGATTAAATAAATTAACATTTGTAAAGCTTTTTTAAAAGGTCCGGAAAAGTGTTTGCTAAATAGACAAAAAAGAAAAAGCTAAGTGCCACGACCAGTCACACATCAACTCCAGCCTTTAAGGAAATCAACAACTAGTTAGGAACATGAGACAAAGGTAAACACAGGTACAAAGAAACGTAACAATTATGACATAAGTATTGGCTTTTGATAGTGACTGTGAGTGAAAATGACTGGAATATTTGCCTAAAAAGAGACAATAGTCCACGAAGTCCTTTGAATTGATAAGGTGATGTAATATTTCTACTATCAGTCATAAAAACTAAAGTCATTTTATTCATGACAATGGTTAGGTTTAAAACTATCATAAAAGGGGAAATCATCATCTTGGAACTTCCAATTCTGGATTCCAAATCTGGGCCAGTATTTTTACTGCTGCATTTTTTTCACCAGATAAAGTTAAGAATGTGAGATTCCCTCTGTGTTTCTGGCCTGCGAGAAACAAATTACAACTTATGCTATAGTGTCATTAAATGCTAAACGGTGATGAGGGTGATATATAACAGTTTTCTCACCTTGAACCTTTAAATAAGTGTCAGGTTTGGATATTCATCAAGCTAAAAGTTATTAACATCTTTATTTTCTTAGGTTTTTGGTAAAAGTGAAAGTCTATTTTAAGGTATCCATTTTTCCCCAGAGCCCACTATGTCCCTGAAATAGGGCTATATTCCACAAAAAGAAAGGACTCAATGAAAAAAAATCTGTTCTAGAGGACTTTGCAATCACCCTAGAAAAACAAAACACGCTGATATTCTTGAGACAACCAGAGAATAATATCAGGATTGTATGTAAGGAAGTACCTGGTGGGGAGGGTCTTCACTATGGAGAAGAGCCTTACACCAGGTCTCCAGAAAGTCGAGTTTCAGGTAGAGACACACAAAACGTGTACATACAAAATGCCTTTGAAATTAACTTAATGGTTAAGTAAGGAACTGTAATAAATGCCATAGTGCTGTAAACCAGGAGCAGACTTCACTGAGATGAGACCATCCATCAGAGGCAGGTTAGGGCATTCCCATTATCTCACACTACAAGGATGACGTTTCAGTAAAGGTAAGTCTAACCGTCACTTTTTGTGTGATATACCTGACGAAAATACTGGTTAATATTCAGATTTTGGAGAGTTGATACATGTTTTTTGATAATGAAAATGGGGAAGTCATTTGTATTTGCTTTTGAGCAATAGCCTTGGACAATGAAATAAAATAAACAGGATGGAAAGCTAGGACCAGGAAATTCAGAGATGAGCCAAAAGCTGGCGGAAGCAGGCTCCCAGACTTTAGACTATACTACAAAACTACAGCCATCAGAACAGCATTGTACTGGCACAAAAACACACATAGATCAATGGACTAGAAGAGAGAACCCAGAAAAAGTCCCACACACCTATGGTCAATTAATCTACAACAAAGGAGGCAAGAATATACAATGGATAAAAGACAGTCTCTTAAACAAGTGGTGCTGGGAAAACTGGACAGCTACATGTAAAAGAATGAGATTAGAACATTTCCTCACACCATGTACAAAAATAAACTCAACATGGTTTAAAGACCTAAATGTAATCTGTAATACCATAAAACTGCTGGAAGAGAACATACACAGAACACTCTTTGACATAAATCATAGCAATGTGTTTTTGGATCTGTTGCCTAAGGCAAAAGAAATAAAAGCAAAAATAAATAAATGGGACCTAATTAAACTTAAAAGCTTTTGCACAGCAAAGGAAACCATCAACAAAATGAAGCCAATCTAATGAATGGGAGAAAATATTTGCAAATGATATGACCAACAAGGGGTTAATATCCAAAATATATAAACAGTTCATACAACTCAACAGCTAAAAAACAAACAAACCAATTAAAAAATAGGCAAAAGACCTGAATAGACATTTTTCCAGAGAAGACATACAGATGAACAACAGACACATTGAAAAGATATTCAATATTGCTAATTATTAGAGAAATGCAAATCAAAACTACAATGAGATGTCACCTCACATCTGTCAGAATGGCTATCATCAAAAAGAACACAAATGACAAATGTTGGAGAGGATGCAGAGAAAAGGGAACCCTCATACAATGTTGGTGGGAATGTAAATTGATACAGTCACTGTGAAAAAGAGTATGGAGATTCCTCAAAACATGAAAAATAGAAATACCATGTAATCCAGAAATTCCACTCCTGGGTACATATCCAGAATAAATGAAAAGACTAATTCGAAAACATACATGCACCACAGTGTTCATAGCAGCATAATTTATAATAGCCAAGATGTGGAAGTAACCCAAGTGTCCATCAACAGACAGTTGGATAAAGAATATGTGGTATATATAGACAATGGAATATTAGCCATAAAAAAACAATGAAATTCTGCCATTTAAAGCAATGTGGGTGAACTAGAAAACACTATGCTTAGTGAAATAAGTCAGACAAAGACAAATACTGTATGATATCACTTATATGTGTAATGTAAAAAAATAAAGGTATATATATATATATATATATATATATACACACACAAACACACACACACATATACACACACAAAACAGGAACAGGCTCACAGATATAGAAAATGAACTAGTGGTTACCAATGTGGAGAGGGAAGAGGGGCGGGGCAAGATGGGATAAGGTATCAAGAGGTATAAACTACTATGCGTAAAATAACCAAAAAGGATATATTGTAGAGCTCAGGGAATTATAGCCATTATTTTGCAATAATTTTAAATGGAGTATAATCTATAAAAATACTGAATCACTACACTGTGCACCTGAAACTAATATTGTAAATCAACTCTACTTCAATTTAAAATAATTAATTAATTAGTTTTTAAAAATGACCGGGCAGCAGGTCCAGAACCTGGAAAACCCCAGAAGCAAGGGCACAGCAGAGAAAACAGAGCAGCATAAGGACAGGACCAAGAGCCAGTCCTGGTCAGAAGCCACTGCAGTGTGAGGCCCACATGTGGAAGTGGGCAAGGGGCCCAGCAGACTGTGCTGGGGGCAAGACAGTTCCCCTGGGGCTTCACACCAAGATTTCCATCAGATATTCTGATTTCAGATAAGGCTCAGAGTCACTTAATTTTTTTTTAATTTACTTTTTAAAAATGAAATACTTTCTATTATGAAATTGCATACTGATTTTTATTTTGTTTGATTTTTATCAAAATTAGACATGTGCTTTAGTTCAATGTCATATTGTTCTACAAGTCTTGGGAAGAAAAAAACTATAAAAGCTCCTGCCCCATTTTTCGCTCCCCAAAGGCAACCACTTTCAAATCTTTTAGCTAATTATTTTCACATTTGCATCCATGTCTCTAAATAACTTGCATATATTGCTACTTCAATTTTAGGGATTATCTGTTGACTCTCACCCCAGCCCTACATACACATACATACATTATCTTTCCAAAAGTTTCCAATTTAGTTTGACCAATATTCAGGGATTACATTATTATATCTCTGTAAATCCTATTCACAGATTATTCATGTAATACAATCGTTTCTTTTCCTAGCTGACACAATAATTTGCTTATCTGTTTTTCATTTTCTTTCATTTCTATGTTCTTATTAACTCAGTTCCAAATTCTCCTCTAGTTCTGTAAACCTCCTCACAATACATTCAAATGCAAACGTGTTCTACCTGCTCTCCTTTTCCTTTTGACCTGGTGGGTTTATGCCTTTTTAACATCGCCGTGTTATTGTCCGTTTAGCAGCGCCACCAGAGAGAGGAGGGGCCACGGCGGGTGTTCACTCTGCCCTGCTCGCCTGGTGCCCAGAATCACTTAATGCTGCTTGAACCTAATACCTTCACCAGCTGATGGATTAATTGGGGTTAGGGCCCTTGGGAAACTGAAACACAAGGAGCAGAAGAAGTCGCTGAAAATGGAGCTGAGGGATTCACTTTCAGCACCCGGTGTTGGATTTCTTGAGCTGTGCTGCAGATTGACCTGCAGGGCTGATGGGGGCGAGCCTCAGCCTGAGGGAGGAGATGTGGGCACCACCACCCACACAGCACAGCCTGGCCTCTCTGCCTCGGCCACCACCTGTCTCCTCAGGTGACCCTCAGGCAGACTTCCCTGTGCTTTCCTGCTCAGATTATCCCAGCACCTTCTTCTCAAGAGACAAGGGAATCAGCAAACACAAAGCTAAGGAAGAACCATTTCTCTCTGCCTCTACCTCCCGATCATATTGTGTTTATCACTTGAGGACACATTTTTGGTACCCCAACCCTACAGCCCTGAAATGATTAGGGCTTCAGAACTGGTGCTAGGAAACGTGGGAAGCAGGGACAGTGTGCGCTGGCAAGATCCCAGCCTTCTTTGCAGCCAGTTTCCTCCCACCCAAGGCTGGCTCCCCACCCCAGGCTCCCAGCCCGTATGTATTGGGAAGAGCACTGGCTGGAGAAAGACAGGTCTGGACTCCTTTGTTTACCAGCCATGTGATGCTGGGCAAGTCATTAAACCTCTCTTAAGCACTTTATTATTTGCAAACTGGAGATAACCATGCTTGCCTTGAAGAAGTATTATTATGTTTATAGTTAATATATGGAGAACTTCCATTTCCAACAATATTAAAGATTTAATAACCTGGAAACTTTCCCACTATAACACAATTTAAGATACTACATAAACCATGAGATTCCTTTTAAATGCCTAGCTGGGTTCTCAAAAAAAGAAAACAAACAAACAAAAAAAATTGTAACTCCCCAAAGACCAGAAATGAAACTGAAAACCAGAGTGAGAACTGTGTGAGCCCACGCTGACAACTCCAGAGAGAAGGGGGTAACAACCTTAGTTCCCCAGAGGGACCAGGATGTGGAATGGAATCTCCCACATAAAGACACAACTCTTGAAGAATCAAGGAAACAGTGAACTAGGGAAAATTCACCCACAGCACAGGCAGAGAAAGAGAAAGCCTTTCTATCTCTGATAGTTTTCCCCCTCTGAGAATTCAAAACCTCAGGCCAGATCTCAAAAGTTGGAGAGATTGTGCTACCCAACATGAGATCCTGGATCACCTAGAAAACCATGCAGAACTTCTCTGGAGGGACATAATTCTCAAACTCGGGTTCATGTACAGCACAAGAAGCAAGAAACCACAAGCACTGAGAGTTGGCAGATGAAATAAACAGCAGGATTCAATTCTTAGGAACTTCTGATAATAGAACTATTGTTTAGCAACTAAAAAAAAAAATTAATGATTTAAGAAAAGTAATAAAAATGTAATAAATAAGACACTCTTAAAAAAAGGGAGACAGACTTAAAAAGCAAATAGAGCTATGGTAATAAAAAGTATAGTCAATGAAATTAAAATATCTCAGTGGATGTGTTTAACACACTATTAGACAAAGTTGAAGAAAGAATTAGTAAACTGGAGATAAACCTGAGGATATTATACAGAATGCAAAAGAGAAAGAGAAAAGAGATTTAAATAAATGGAGGTAAAATGAAAATGTCCAATATCTAGCTGGAATTCCAGAAGAAATGGAGACTGGTATTAAAAGAGACATTGTCTAAAAATGAGGTACATAAGGTGCCTAACAATAAATATTAATGATTTTGTCTTTAGTCCTTATGTAACTCTGAAGCTCAAATACTATTAACCACAAGTGCACAGAGATTGCTGTAGATCTTCTACATCTGTATTCATAGAATATTATAAATGGAAAGAACCTTAGCGGTGACCTAATCATACAACTTAATGGATAAGGCTGAGTTTTGACCCAGCTCTGTCACTTACCAGCATATAACTTAATTCTCTGAGCTTCAACTTCTTCAGCCATAAAATAGGAATAAAAACAACTAGTCTTCAAAAAGAGTTTCTGTGAAGATCAAAAGGAAAAATGCAGGGAAAACATGTAACATAGAGTCTGGTACAGTGAGCATTCAACAAATGAAAGCTCTCAAGACTTCTCATCATTCATTTTCACTTAAAATGAGAAAATAGAAGCCAAAAAAAGCTAAAAAACTTTTGAGGGTCACACAGTGTATTCCCAGTAGCCCAAGAATTAGAATCCAGTTCTCTCAGCCATATTCCTGTGCTCTTCCTGTCATGTTTCACCACCTCAGAAACACAGAGATGAGGGAGGTGTAGGCTGCCCTTAAAAGAGCCACATGAAACTTGGGAGACATGGCCCAAATGTTTTCCATCCTGACTTGAGGTGACTTAACATACTGTGTGAAGACACAATATGCTTTCAAGACACAAACAAATGAATACTCAGTGATGGAAGTGTAGGCCTGTGGGGAAGACATTTCAAGCAGAGGAGTGAGGAGGCAGATCCAGCACTTCAAGGCACATCAAGGCAAAATCAATGGCAGCTCTGCTTCTCAGAGTGAGGAGATGTATGCAGGCACCAGTCCCATGCTCCGACTGTCCCAGGGAACAGGAGCACACAGGCATGTCAAGGAGATAGATGCCTCATCATGATATATTGCAAATAACTCCTGGAGCTCAACTGGAAAAATTAGTCAATATCAATGTGTGTACTTTAGTAGCATCAAAGCTAATTTGAAATTGTCCATTGTCAGAGGTATGGTTCCCTGCTGGCCCCAAGAGAGTCTGAATTGGGCTGTCAATTGTGCAGTCAGGAGACTCAACTATAGGCTGCCTACAAGAGACTCACTTCAGCTTTAGGGACACACACAGACTGAAAATGAAGGGGTGTAAAAACATATTCCATGCAAATGGAAAGCAAAAGAAAGCAGGGTTGGCTATATTTATATCAGATAAAATAGACTTTAAGACAAAGACTATAATAAGAGACAAGGAAGGGCACTATATAATGATAAAGGGATATAACATTTATAAATATTTATGCACCCAACATAGGAGCACTCAAATATATAAAGCAAATAGTAACAGACCTAAAGGAGGAAGTAGACAAAAATACAATAATAGTAGGAGACTTTAATATCCCACTTTATCAGTAGATAAATCATCAAGACAGAAAATCAATATGGAAATATTGGGCTTAAACAACCATGAGATTAGATGGACTTAACAGACATTTATAGAACATTCCTTTAAAAAACAGCAGAATACACATTCTTCTCAAGTGCCTGTTGAGTATACCCCAAGATAGATCATATGTTAGGCCACAATACAAGTCATAATAAATTTAAGAAGATTGAAATCGTATCAAGCATCATTTCCAACCATAATGATATGAAATTAGAAATCAATTATAAGAAAAAAACAAAAATTTTAAAATATGTGGAGATTAAAGAACATGCTATTGAACAACCAATGGTTAAGAAAGAAATCAAAATACAAATTTTATTATTTTTAATAGAAAAATATTTTAAAATTTAAATTTCAAAATATTTTGAGACAAATGAAAACTTCTGTTTTCATACATACAACATACCAAAACTTATGGATGCAATAAGAAGTTCTAAGAGGGAAGGTTATAGGGATAAACACATGCATTAGGAAATAAGAAAGATCTCAAATAAACCACCTAACTTCATACCTGTAGGAACTAGAAAAAGAAGAAAAAAATGAAGCCCAGAATTAGTAGAAGGAATGAAATAACAAAGATCAGAGTGGAAATAAATGAAATAGAGACTAAAAAGACAGTAGAAAACATCAGTGAAACTAAGAGCTGGTTTTATGAAAAGATAAATAAAATTGACAAACCTTTAGCTAGACTCACTAAGAAAAAAACAGATAAAGCTCAAACAAATAAAATCAGAAATGTAAGAGGAAATATTACAGCTGATAACACAGAAACACTAGGGATAATAAGAAACTACTATGAACATTATATGGAAATAAATCAGATAAACTAGAAAAAATGAATAAATTCCTAGAAACATACAATCTACCAAGGCTGAATCATGAAGAAATAGAAAATCTGAATAGACCAATTATTAGAAAGGAGCTTGAATCAGTAATCAAAAACCTCCCAAAATACAAAAGTCCAGGACCAGATGGCTTCACTGGTGAGTTCTACCAAACATTTAAAGAATAATTAACACCAATCTTTGTCAAACTCTTCCAAAAGGTAGAATAGGAGGGACCACTTCCAAAATCATTTTATGAGGCCAGCATTACGCTGATACTGAAGCCAGAGAACACCACAAGAAAAGAAAATTACAGGCTAACATCCCTGACGAACTTAGATGCAAAACTACTCAACCAAATATTAGCAAACCAAACTCTAAAGTGTATTAAAAGAATCATACACCATGATCAAGTGGGATTTATTTCAGGGATGCAAGGATAGTTCAACATATGCAAATCAATGTGATACAACACATTAACAAAATAGAAGGGTAAAAATCATATCGTCATCTCAATAGATGCAGAAAAAGCATTTGACAAAATTCAACATCCATTTATGATTAAAAAAAAAATTCTCAGCATACTGGGTGCAGAAGGAATGTACCTCAACATCATAAAGGCTATATATGACAAACCCATAGCTAACATAATATTCAACAGTGAAAAACTGAAAATTTTCCCTCTATGATCAGGAACAAGGGTGCCCGCCACAATCACTTTTATTCAACATAGTATTGGAAGTCCTAGCCAGAGAAATTAGGCAAGAAAAAGAAATAGAAGAAAAAGAAATCGAAAGGAAGAAGTGAAACTGTCTTTATTTGCAGATGATCTGATATTATTTACAGAAAACCCTAATGAATCCACCAAAAAACTGTTAGAACTAATAAACAAATTCAGTAAAATTGCAGGATACAAAGTCAACAACTGGTACAATGGCTATGGAAAACAATATAGAAGTCCTTCAAAAAATAAGACTACCATATGATCCAGCAATCCCACTTCTGGGTATATATCCAAAAGCATTAAAGCACAGTCACAAAGAAATATTTGGGCACCCATGCTCATAGCAACACTATTCACAGTAGCCAAGAGATGGAAGCAACCCTTCCCTTTGGATGTGGAAAGGAGGAGAAGGACAGCGAGGAGTTAGGACATCTGACACAGGTCCCCTCGGGTGGCCAGGCCTCTCTCGGGTGCATGATGAGAATGGAACAGGATAGAAGGTTGGCATTGCTGAGTGGGGAACAGCCTCAATGCCCACAATTTTTGAGTCAGAGCAGTGTGAGAAGCACCGGGGTTGGAGTGTGGGTCTAGTGCTGTCTTGTCATCACAACCGTGTGACTTTCTCAGCACTGCTCACAAACCCTAGTGCAGGAGAAGAGGAAAAGAAGACACAGGCCTCTGCAGCCGACCATGGTCCAGGAGTGAAGGCTGAGTGGTAGTGCTGAGAACGTTTGTTTCACAGCCATCAACTCAAAAAACATCCACTGAGCACCTCTTGTGTGTCAGGCAATGTGTCAGGTACTGGGGTAAACACTTTCCCTGTCGTTAGAGAAACCATAGTGTCTTATCAGCTCAGCTGCTACAGATACCACAGATGGGGCAGCTTAAGCAACAGACACTTCCCACAGTCCTGGAGTATGAGAAGCCCAGGTCCAGGGTGCCAGCCGGTCCAGTTCTGGTAAGAGGTCTCTTGTGGGCTTGCAGAGAGTGAAGAGAAGCAGCTCTGGTCTGTCTCACTTCTTTAAGGGCACTGATCCCCTCATGGGGGCCCCATCCTCATGACCTCATCTCAACCTCATCACCTCCCTCAGGCCCCACCTCCTAGTACCATCACATCCAGGGCTAGGCCTTGTCCCAGTCCATCCGTCTGCTCTAACAAAATACCACAGACTGGGTGGCTTATAAACAACAGGAATTTATTGCTCTAGAGGCTGGAAGTCTGAGATCAGGGTGCCGGCATTGTCAGGTAAGGGCCCTCTTCCAGGTCACAGACTTCTGGCCGTGTCCTCACATGGTGGAAAAGCGAGGGACGTCTATGGGGTCTCTTTCATAAGGACACTAATCCGATTCACAAGGGCTCCACTCTCCCACGACCTCATCACCTCCCAAAGGCCCACCTCCTAACAGCATCCTGGTGGGTGCTAGGATCTCAACATATGAACTTGGAGAGGAAGTGACAGGAGTAAGCCTACAGTGTCCATCCAGCATGACATGTGCTACAGGGACTCTATAGAAGCACATCACAGGGGCCCTAACCCAGAGAGCAAGGCAGCGTCAGCCTGGGGCTCAGGGAGCTCCCTCTGGCTCTGGTGGATTCGGGGCTCAGAAGGGCAGAAGGCAAGCTTCAAGTCATATAAAAATATGTCCAACGCCACTGGGTTCAAAACAGCGTCCACCCACTGCCCACCCCCGCCCTGCCCCATATTGGGTCAACATTCAAATGTTAAAGATAAAGAAAGTAATAAAGATAAGACAGGTGTGAACCCAAACGCTGGCCTCAGAGCCCAGACAGGTGTGCAGATAGCAAGGCCTTATCCAGAACACGTCTCGAGACACTTTCCTTTTACACCCTCTCTTACAAAACCAGCGGCAGGCTTTTTTTTTTTTCTTTTTCTTTATTTATCATTTACAGTGACAAACAAGCATCTTTTTGTTCCATGAAATAAACTTACAAAACACCGTAGTTCTGACGGTGAAGGTGATGGATGTAAGTCAGTCCAGTGCACCCTCTGGGCCGGGGTTACTCCCCGTGACCCACCACATCAGCATCACCTGGCTCTTTGTTAAAACCCCCGTAAATGCCCTCAGAAGCTGGGGGCGGGCGGGGAAGGAATATGTATGGTAACCAAGGTCCCCGTGTTACTGTAGTTTGCTCCGGCCACCATGACAAAGTGCCACGAACTGAGCGCCTTAGCACAGCAAGGGTACTTACCTCGTGGTTCCGGGGTCTGGAAGCCGGAACACAATGTGTGGGCAGGGCCTGCTCCCCTGAAGGTGCTAGAGAAGGCCCCTCACTGCCTCTCTCCTGGCTTCTGGTGAGAGGTTGTTCCTCAGCTTTTAGACACAGCACTCCAGTCTCCGCCTCTGTCTCTGTGGGGCTGTGTCCAAATTTCCCTCTTGTTAAAGGACACCAGTCATTGGATTAGGGCCCGCCTGATCCAGTATAACCTCGTTTTAGCTAGATTGCCTCTGCAGAGACACCATTTCCAAATAAGGTCACATCCATAAGTGCCAGGGATTAGGATTTCAACACATTTTGGGGGGACACCATTCAACCCATAATCGTTCCTCTGAGTTTCATGGCTCATGAATATCAGAGCATCCAGGACCTTGGACAACAGATTCATTAATGGCCCATTAAGGCACTAGGCCACCGTGGACATGTGGCACCCTGACAGGCTGGGTTTCTGCACACCTGGTTTGATATGAGGGTGCAGGAGGGGGAAGAAGTGGGTGTGGGCAGGCGGTAAGATGCACAGAACTCTCCCTGTGGGACGCACACAGGGCCACAGGCTCCACCCTGCAGGCCAGCCTGCCCAGTTTCCAGCAGCACAGTGCCCTTTCCAGGATGGACACAAGGTCACAAAGAACCCATGGAACAAATAAAGGCGTCTCATTTTACCTGAAGATCGAACCCAGAACAGAGGCCTTTCCCATCGAGGTACAGTTTGTCTAGACTGTGGACCTGAGTCTGTAGCTCTGCCTGCATCTGCGATGAGTGTTTTCTCAGGCTCTGGAGTGAAATGACTTGGTTCAAATCCTGGCTCTGTCACTCACCAAGTGATCTTACACAACGTACATAAGCCGCAGTTTCCTCATCTGTAAAACGGACGTGTTAACCGGAAGGACCTGGTAGGATTAAATGAGATAATACATGGAAGCTCTTGTCACATAATCCGAGTTTAAGACATACGAGTTATTCCTCTAGAGCATCACCACCACGGTCACTGGTGACCAGCTGATATCTAATGGAACTGACTTCTGTCGTTCCACTACTTAGCATCACTCCTCCATATGATCATGTAACTCGAAACCTAATACGTTTATGAGCCAGTGATTTCCTCTGATATCAATGAATGAAGGCAAAAAGTCTTGAGACTATGAAGTGCGTTTCAGTCAAGACTTCTTGATAAACCAAAGCGCTAATACGTCTCCTTGGGGATTACAGAGGAAGGGCTAGGTCTTGGGATATATATTCATTGTATTCTCAGTAGCCTACTTCAAATTGCTAATTATTGAAAAGTTTTATTAAATGCCCCATGATTTACTCACACATATAAAAATAAAAATAAAAAAAAATAAAAATAAAATAGCAATGTTCTCCCCAAACTCAGTAGAATCCAGGGAGCACGTTGCCAGGTGAAAAAGAAGCTGGCCCCAAACAGGAAGTCGCCAGCTGTGACCAAGAAACACCGAGTTGCAGAGGCCCTCGGTCTGTTTGTTTGCTCATCTAAATGCACAGGGGTCGGCGTTTGTGAAATTGGTGGAGAACGAGAGCAGACAGCCCGTCCGCCCGGCTTCCACGGAGGCTGCCGTGGGCATTATTGTTGTGGACTCATCGCATCTTCAATCATAGAAATCACTGACACGTCAGGCAAAGGGCCAAGCTCTCCCAGAAGGCTGCCGCCTGTCTTTTTCACATTGCCACCCACGTCAGGGTGCTGTGGCCTCTGGTGTCAGAGTGCCACGGCAGGACTTAAATCATGTCCTTTCCAGGCACAGGCATCACGCAGGCTGTGCTCTGCCCACATGTCAATGACCCACCTTCTGTTGGGGGCAAGATGAAAGCCAGTTACACAACAGCACAGATGTTGGTTTCCCTGGTTGATGCTGTGCGGAGCCCTGCCTCTCACGGGACGAGGCCCTCAGGAGCCGTGCTCTACAACCAGACACGCGTACTCGATGCCAGGATGCACCAGACACACGTGGGCTCCGGGAGGTGTCGGGGGCTGGTCACGATCTTGCCTGTCCATGGCCCAGCCCAGGCTGCTGGCAAAGCCGACTGAGTACCTGTGTTGTCTGCCTTCCATTTAGAGCTGATAGCAGAATGCCGTACGTGCTCATGCATGCAGCCAATTATCAGTGCTCTGGTCCTGGCGGATAGGAAGGTGGGGCAGAGGTGCCGTGAGCATGCTCCGTGACCCCGTCACACCCACTCCATGATCCTTAAGGAGAGCTGTTGAGACTGGGTTCTGATTTGCTGTGATTAAAGCAAACATGCAAAAGGTGAATAATCCATTTGAGTCAATTCCCTTAAAACACGTATTTTTGTGTCTGTTGCACGTTGGGCATTCTGTGGAGTCGTGGGCGCCAGAGTGGACAAGACACATTCGCCACAGAGCTGCTGCCCTGGGTGCTCAGAGGCAAGCATGAGGGGCTTCAGAGCCCAGGGGAGCTGGGAAGGGGGGCAAGGGGAACGTCCAGGAGCAGAGCTGAGGCGGGGCTGGTGGGAGCCAGGCTGCCTCCAGGGAAGCGAAGCACGGTTGTAGGCAGGGCTGGAGCTTGGGGGTGGGTGGGGCGGTGGCGGGGTAGGGTGGTGCACGGGGATGGAGACCAACCTAGAGACGACTCCAGGTTCAGGTCAGGGAACTCAGATGCCTCACAGAGTCCAGACTCCAACCTGAAGACAGGGGAGATGTAATTCAAGGCGATGATCAGATTTTTCATCAGAGAAAACATCGTACAGGGTGAAGGGCAGATGGGAGGAGCTGAAATCAGGGGCAGGAAGATCCCATGGAGAGCTAATCCCCACCGAGCCCAGGACCGAGAGCCTCCGGCTGGAGGGATGGAGCTGAATTCTGGAGGTCCCCAGGCTCCTAGGGACCAGCCAGCGATAGCGAGGGTGGGGGGAGCACCACGCTGAGCACGGGAGGTTTAAACATCACTAGATCACAGTTAAACAAGAGACGCCACCTCTGCGTGACCAGTGTCCTGTTCAAGGAAGCTTGTGGGCACGGTGTGCAAGAGAGAGAAGAGGCTAAAGATTCCAGGGCGCGGCTCTCGGTCCTTCCGCGCAGTGAACAAACACTGTCCCTGCCGAGAGGCCGCAGCTGCTCCGTCCTGCACCTGGCTCTGCTCGTCACCCACCCCAGACCCACTCGGGCAGAGCCTGGGCTCCAGGAGGCCCCCCCGTCTCCGCTCGCTCTGCTGGCCTCGGCTCCACCGCGCCCCCATCTTCACCCCAGGACCCCCAGAACTGGCTTCAGAGGTGACTCCCAGTGCCCTCAGGCTCACGGCGCCTGCGCTCTGCCCAAGTGTGTAGCTTTAGCTGTTGGCCCAGATGGAGCGGGGCCTGACTCTCAGGTCCATCCCCTCGGGCAGTAGCTACTGAAGACCTCCTGTGTGCAAGTCGTCACCTGGCACCATGTCTGCAAGACACACAGAGGTGCATCAGACCGTCAGCAGGAGTGGGACCAAGGCCACCACAAAAGGGTGCGAGAGACAACGCGGGGTGAGACCCCCCGGGCAGGGGGCCAGCGAGGCATGGACACTGGCCCACAAACACCAGGCACGCTCTTAAGGGCTGGTATGCAATTTTCAGTGGTCAAACGTCCAGGAACTTTCAAAGGCAGTTGTTAAGCGAAGGTAGTTTGAGATCAGCCATGATGACAGTAGGCGCACCAGGGAAATGAGCAAACCCTATAAATCAGGCCTCCCCCGTCCCATCACCCTGCCTGGCTCCTTGACAACCGCAGTGGTAGCTCTGTGGTGCTGCCCCCTTCTCCCCTCCGGCTCTGGGGTCTATCAGGGACTGTAGGACACCAACCCACATCACGATGGAGTCTGGCAAACCTTGTGCTGAGCCTCGGCTTGGAATTGGACCTTGATGCTGTGAACAACAGAGGATGGGATGCGGGGATCCCAGCCACAGAAGTGGGGCGGGGGGTGGAGAAGGGGGCTCAGCTCTGTGCCTACAGATGGTAAATAAGAGATCAGCCGAAGAGGAAACCGAGGTGGGGGAAGGAGGGGCCAGCCGGGGTCCCTCCCTCCTTCCAGGACACGGCTGTGTCAGGCCTGACAGCTCCACTCCTGGTTCCCCATTTATAAAGTAGAGGTGCTAACGTCTGCCCAAGGACTGTTAGGACCAAGGGGCGTGGTGCCCGGAGCATCCCAACAACCAGGCACAGAGCAAGCCCTGCTCAGCCACTGCCGTCTTGTCCTTGGACGTTCTCGATATCTTCACAGGAGAAGCAGGAGAGAGGTAACGTGGATTCATCAGAGTCCTGCTTCCTCTCCTCTGAAAATCCCAGGCATGGGTTCCCACGACTGGACTGGATTTCCAGAAGTTCCTAACCAAGAGCTCCCTGACTATCTCAGTCACGGGAATCTTCTGGGAAACCCCTTCCGGCACAGAGTCAGACTCACTGAAGAAGAGTGCCCTGGCAAGCCCAGGTCGAGCCTGTATCAGACGCTCCGGAAGCCCTCTGCCACCCAGGCTGGGGAGCCCCGCCCACATGTGGGCCCCCAGGTGCGTGCCCCCCCCCACTCAGGTGTTTGGAATCTGGAGATCCCGGATGGGGCTGATCCCATCATTGAGAGGGTTTTTTAATCTTAGAATCGGGAGAGCTTTATTGCAATAAACAACGTGTGCCTCCTTACAAAGTAATGTAAACCAACAACAGGCTCCAATAATGCCATTTTTTAAAAGGCTTTAAATAACTTTCTCAATGCAAAACGACCCACTCAAGCAGCCTGAAGTCATTTTATGGGCCAGCTGAACCATCGGCGCTCCAAGAGCCGCGCTGAGCCCCAAATCGGAGCAGTTTCATCCGCCACCAGTCGGTGCCCAGCGCTGCAGGTTAGAGGCACGGGCTCCACGTGGCACCCACCGAGGGATGCTGTCTGTTGGGTCCCTTACTGCCTCCCTTCGGCTGGCACTGTCCTCCTAGACGTCCCTTCACTCTTAACCGCGTCTCTATTATGAACCCCAAAAAAGGTCTCCTTCTCAGCCTCCCCTTCCTGCTGAACCAGGAGATGCATTCAGCCGCCGTGTTTTCCCTGATAAATTAACCTTCCTAAGGTCCTCACCACGGTGGCCTCCAATCCACACTGCAATCAACAGCGGTTCAGCCAACGCGGCCAGCCTGATTGCCCACTCGATGCTTTTTAATTAAAATTCCAAGTTGGTGTTTTTGTTTTCAGAGGAAGGATGGCACGCATGAAGGTCACTCGGTGCCGGCTGCTGGGAAGAACGCCTGGCCGCACGCTTACCCTCGGCGGCTCCGGGGAGGGCCGGCTCGCTGCAGCAGGAAGGGTTTCTGACAACTTTCAGCATGTTCTCCGGATATAAATAGCCTCTACGACATGATCTATTCAAGCGAGGAAGAGACTGGAACAAAAGTAGGTTATGGACTGGTAGATGCCTGCCTTCCACTGGGCACCGGAGCATCAGAGGTTGGGCGCTTTCCAGCTAAATTTAGCATTGCGTTAATGTGCTGGCGAACAATGCCCTTTAGAAAAGCCGTATAAATCAGAGGAGGAAAGATGACTAAAATTTATGAAGCAATCCCTGTGAGAAACCCCTGGGCACAATCGCTGTGATAAATACCTTGTTAAGTCCCCTGCCCGTCCCCACCTTATGTTTCTTGTTAACACGAGGGGTCCATTACTGAGGTTGCCACTTCCCCAAGGAGAAGCCATCTGCATTTAGGATTGTACAGCAATCTGGGCCCAGTCCAGCCTGACAAAACCCTTCCTAGAATTACAGAGACGGAAGAGCTCTCTGAGCAGGCAGGCTCCCCAGATTTTCCAGGACGATCTCAATTTTTTTTTTCATTTTGTTCTTTTTAATCGCCAAGTCATTAAACATGGAAGCAAGTAGATTTTCATTTTCACTCTTGGCAAAATTTTCCATATAAGTAATGGCACAGGTCAGAGAACAATCATTTGTCAGACCAGGCAGCCTTGTTCTGGGGTCAGAAATTAGGATCCATCGTTGGTTTGAAGTCCCCCATTTTGCAAATGGAGGTGAAGGGACATCTTCCCGCGGAGAACGAGCCAGCGCAGGTGAGAAGCGGATCTCTCCAGGGTGCCATCCTGCCTTGGAGGGAAGACTGGTTGATAATCATACTAGTCGATCCTGCCCCATGGTCCCTCCTGGGCCAGCTGATCCTGTGTGGGCACACAGTGACACAGGGAAGAGTCCATCTAATTCCAGCTCAGCAGCTGACGGTGTAGCCTTGGGCAGAATCCTCCAGGCCTCTCAGCCTCTCTGTTTCTTCATCGGTAAAGTGTAAATAATAAGCATGCCTACCGGGAGGAGTTGTTGTGAAAATAAAACAAGGAAGTGTCGGTCAAGGCACTTACTGTGGTATCTGGCGTGTAGTAAGTGCTCAAGAAATAGTAGGTCTTATTATGCTAGATGTTGATGACTCCCCAAAGGGAAAAAAGGTAAGGGAAATGGGAGGATTTTGAGAATGTTGACTCTGAACTCTGTCTTCATCTCCCCAAAGCCAGAAGATGCAGGGTAGATGGACAAGTGCAGAGCTGTGATTTTCCACGAGAGCACCTTCATTCATTCAGATGTGTTTGGAGGGCCTCATGTCTTATGAGGAGGTATTGTGACTCTGTCCCCCTCTCATGAAATGGGTTTTGGTCAGTGCTCTGACCTGTACTGGAAGATGATAACGAACGAAGTCCAGAGCGCTGATCGGCTGATCGCGGAACACAGACCATTTTCGTTTTTCATGGTGATGATGTGGATGTTACTCGTGACACACAATTTTCAGAAATAAACTGAGCCCTAGGAGAGGTTAGTGTAATTGGGACAAAGCAGAGGCCTTTCATGTACTGAGCAATGTGACAAGATTCAAAACAAGTTATTTTCTCTTTGAAACTTAATGTTGCGCTTCCCTGGTGGCGCAGTGGTTGAGAATCTGCCTGCTAATGCAGGGGATACGGGTTCGTGCCCCGGTCTGGGAAGATCCCACATGCCGCGGAGCAACTAGGCCCGTGAGCCACAACTACTGAGCCTGCGCGTCTGGAGCCTGTGCTCCGCAATAAGAGAGGCTGGGATAGTGAGAGGCCCGCGCACCGCAATGAAGAGTGGACCCCACTTGCCACAACTAGAGAAAGCCCTCGCACAGAAACGAAGACCCAACACAGCCAAAATAAATTAATTAATTAATAAACGCCTACCCTCAACATCTAAAAAAAACTTAATGTCCTTTAGCCATTTCAGAGCAAGACGTGCCTGCAGGCCAGAGCAGTGCTGAGAAGCAGTGAGAAAGGTCTCCCACCCACTGGAGGGGTGACCCAGGCAGGGATTAAGTGCCCGAGAACCACCCCAGGTGGGGTAAGTGGCTGGTGTGTGAGAAGAACGGGGATGAGAGAGCACGTTCAAATCCTCACTCGAAGTAAGCTCTGTCACTCTTTCAGTCACTTGAGCACGTCTCAAACCTCTGTAAGCTCTAGTTTCTTCTTCGCCAAGGTTGTCGTGAGGATTAAATGGGCACCCGGCCCTGAGTAGGTGTGGAACTCAAGACACCCCCTCCTCCCTGGAGGACAGCCTGCTCGCCTCCTGCCTAGCCCTGACCTGGGCTCTCACCAGGCGAGGGAGAAATTTAGAGCAAGGCCAGTCCCAGGTGTGCCCGCCGTCCTCCGCACCACAGTGTCTTTGTGCAGATGAACTCAAATTATTACAAACATCAAGCAGCACTTGCACGTGACTTGGGCCCTCCCGCGGCACTGAAACTGCAGACCTTCGAATCCCTAGGCTCCGTCATGGGCCCCTTGTCCTCCTGATTCACACACGTGGGCTCCCCCCACCCCCCGCTGCTTCACCCTCGACTCTCTCCCCCTCATAAGTCTCACTCATGTCCACGCCTCGACTCATCTCTCTCAAATCACAGCTCCCAAATCTGCATCTGTGGCCCTGACATCTTCTCCAAACCCCAGAATAGGGGCTGAACACCCCAGTACCTACAGGGGCCAGGTTGGTGGTATAAATAACTCTTACAGGCTGGACAGGGGGGGCGGTAGGGAGCCGTGGGGACTGCAGCAAAGTGGGAGCACACACTCACTCCCAACGGCAGCTGACTGTTGTCTTGGGAGGATGAGCGCTTGGTGCTCCAAATCTTAAGATTTTTCAAAAGAAGTCAGAAGTGCAGATTTTTATAAGCAATTAATGAACAACTAATTCATTTTTTAATGGTGCGGGTGAAACCCATACAGGGCAAACAAGCCACACCTGGAAGCAGACGTGACCTGTGAGCAACTATTTATGCAAAATTCCAGACCCACAAGTCCACGTGCTCATTTTAAGCCTCATTCGAAAGCCTCTCTGGACCCTCAAAAGTAACATATTCGGACCCACCATAACCTCCCCCAAACCAGCTCCTCTCAGTGGTCTGTAATTCAGACATCACCAACCCCACTCTCCCGAGCACCCAGGTGTGAAGCCTCCACATGCGCGTCAACGTTTTCGTCCCTTTTCTCTCAGCTGGCCAGCTCTGCTCTGTTACCTTTGCAGCGGGTCTTGAATCTAAACCCTCCTTTTATCCCCTTGTCACCATGAATTCTCTGCTGTGACACTGCTGTAGACTCACTGGCCTCCCAGCTTCACTTCATCTCCATCTTAATCCATCTAGGCGCTACGGGCTGGTTAATCTTCCTAAAAATGCTCCTTTTCAGGTGACTCCCCTCCTCCAAGCTTCACAGCCTCCGATAGTCTCTGAAGTTCCATATGCGCTTCTCAGCCCGGCATTTGAGGTCCCCAGTGACCTGGGGCGGGTACAACCAGTTGTCCTTTAACAGCTGTTCTCTCCTCCTCCTGTGGCAGCAGGACCCCCGGTAGTTTGCCAGGAACGTGGGCCCCTAAACCAGAGTATATTTCCCAGCATCCCTTGCAGCTAGGTATGGGCACATGGCAAGTTCTCAACAACGGAATGAGCGTGAAGTCCTGGTAGTCGTCTCTGGGAACCTCCTCTAAGAGATGAACACATGCCCCTCACCCCTTCCTCTTTGTCCCTTTCTGCATCCCGACTCTAGGACATGACGCTGCAATCTGGGACCATCAGCTAAGGGTCCACGCTGTGGACTAACATGACGAGTATGGGTCTGGGACACAATGTGGCACTGTGCCAGCCCTGGGGACCACGTGTGTTTATCTTGTCTAAGCCATCACTCCCCTTGGTTTTCTGTCTCTCTCAGCCAAACCTCATCCTTGCTAACACCAATCCCACCTAACATACCTTTTCCCACTCCCCAAACCATATCCCAGCCATCACCCAAACTAAGCCACGTGCTGTTCCCCGAAATGCATCTGCTTTCCTACCTCTGCCCTTCCTCATGCTTCATCTGGATGGCTTTTCTCTTGATGAAATTCCATCCCTCTCCCAAGACCCTCTCAAATCTCATATTTCACTTCCATCAAATCATTCTTCATCCCCCAAATAGCACATGATTTCTCCCTCTAAATCCCATCAGCTTCTCACTTATTCCTCTCTCACTTCCTCTTGCATCACACTTATCCTAATACAGTACACACACACACGCGTGCACACACAGCCAGCTGTGCGCCCAAACGTCGCTGCCCGACACCTGTGGAACAGTGGGTCTGTGACACAATGCGTTTCATCGACTTGAGGAGGAAAGTCACCAGTAAGAGAACAACAATCGGGCTAAAGGTGTGGGCGGAGGGAGTCCCCTCACAGGCCTCGGGATGCTGGGGACAACGGCGGGGTCTTGGGGAGGCTCTGTCTGCGCGTGAGCTCGACATGCTGCTTGAGGCGCCAGCACGCCATCTCCACGTCACCCCTCAGAGCCACGTCACCCCCAAGTCTAGGGACCGAGGACTTGCATCGAGTCACCACACTTTGCCGCTGGCTCTCCCTCTGCCTGGCTCCTTCCCGAGGATGGTCCTGACGTCACCACTGATCAACGGGCCGTTGTCTTTCTATTGGACAAGGAGCGCGTTTTGCGCCTTCTGACTTGGGCGTAGCCACCGCTGCACCTAAGGTCCACAAGCCGTGGATTTGTCTTCTGGAACCCATCTCTGAATGACAGCAGGGATCGCTTGGCTTGGCAGAGGTCCAGGTTAGGGTTAGGTGACATACGGCCCTGTTGGATGCAAGCCACACACCAGCTTATCCGGGGGCCGGGCTGTGTGCCTGTGAGCTGCTCACCTGAGACCCCCCTTTCCCCCTTGTCACCACCAGAGACCTTTGATAAAGGAGGACGTTTGACCACAAACAGGAAAGAAGGGAGCTGGGAAAGGAGACAGAAATGCCCTCTCTCCCCGACCCCCGGCTTCTGAGACTGCGCCCACCAGGGACCAGAGGCTCCCTTCCAACGAGCCCATGTTCACCTCTCTCCTGGGTGACACACGTTCCGTGAGGAAGTGCGTGGCCCTTCGGCTGATCTGCACCGCCTCTGAAAAGAGAGGCTTCTTGGCCCGGCCTCTGTCCTCCCCACTGTACATCCTGGGTTTCCTAAGCACACAGGTTAGCACCCAGGGGACCACAGACAGAAAGGCAGGAGAGTGTCCGTGTCACAGGCCGAGTGCCAGAGATTCCTGCCCGCTGGGACAGGGCTGAGCGGGGAGGAAGGGCAAGGGACGGGGGGATGGAGAGGGCTCGGTCTCCCTAAGTTACGAAACAAGTTCCCCGCTGGGCCCGAAGGCCAGCCTGCCCGTGGCACTCTCACCCCTCAAGGCCTCTGGTCCCGGTGACTGCGCTCTCACTACAGACACGGAGCATTTTCCAGGCACTTTCAGAGGGACTCATTCAGACAAAGACCTTGGCTTGGACCTTGGGTCTGTTGTTTTTTAACCAGTCCTTTGTTTTTACTGCTTTTTTTTTTCTTTCTTTTTATGTGTTACTTTTAACTTCGTCTTTATTTTTATTAACATTTGTTTCATCTTTTACTTCCTTTTTTTTTTAGTGGGAACAAGAAGTGACTGCTTAAAGAGCCTGCACCACAGGACTGTGCCTCTGAGATGTCTCAGGCCTGGGGTCAGCAGACTTTCTCTGCCAAGGGCCAGAGAGTAAATGTGCTCGGTCTTTGCAGGCCACGTGGTCTCTGTCACAGCGACTTGCTGCCGTTGTTGGAGTGTGGAAGCGGCAGTGGACAACACACAAACAAATGAGCATGTCTGTCCCCCAATAAAACTTTATTTACAAAAACAGTCAGCAAGCAGATTTGACCTGTGGCCTCAGATCCAGAGCTGATCCAGAGAGAGAACCCAAGAAAAGAGCCCAGGGAGGGAACCAATCTTATCAGCCCTTCAGCCAGGCACACGTTCCGTGTCCCGGCCTCCCAACACCCGTGGGACCTCCTGGCTCTCACCTGAATCTCTCAGGAACCATAGCTCTTGGTCTTCAATAATCTCCCAGAGCCCTACTGGGAGACCACAGATGGGACATTTCCTTCTCGCCTGTTACCAGCACTGACCCTCACATGCCCTAGTTTTATCTCCTCCCAACGCCAGACCACACTCTTATTCCTGGACAAAGTGCTAACAGGAGTCTACGAGGACACAGCAACAAAAATTATTGGTGCTGTCACGAGGTCACAAAGATGACATATGAGCTAGGTCTTTGCCAGGCAAAGAAGGAAAAAAAGCACGTTCCAGGTAGAGGAGAGAAACTGCTAAACAGAAAACTGGCATGAGATTTTCATCTTAGAAAGACAAACAGCTTCAACAGGGAAGGACGGAAGAGGGTGGGACAAGAGGCAGAGACACAAGGCTGGCCTAAGAGGCCAGGCAGACTGGGATGAGGTCCCTGGGAAGCCAGGGAAGCAGCTGGCATCATGGACTGTGTTTTTGTGTCCTCCCCAAACTCATGTGCTGAAATCTCAACCCCCAGTGTGATGGGGTCAGGAGGTGGGTCCAAGGAGGTGATGAGGTCATGAGAGTGGGGCCCTCGTGAGGGGATTGGTGCCCTGAGAAGAAGAGATGGCAGACAGCTTGCTTCCCCTCTGCTCTCTCTGCCACGTGAGGACAGTGAGAATCAGAGGTCAGCCATCTGCTCCCCAGACGCCAATCTGCCGGCACCTTGATCTTGGACTCTCAGCCTTCAAAACTGTGAGAAATAAATGCTTGTTGTTTAGACCATCCAGTCTGTGGTATTTTGTTAATGGCAGCCCAAAATAAGGCAACTAGGAAGTCATCTCAAACATGAATCGTTTCTACTATGATATTAAGAGACTTGAGTAATCAGCTGAGTGGACAAGAGGAAGAGGATAAGCTTGGGTTAAGATTAGCTTAGCTGTGGGGTTAGGTAGCATTCAGGTTAGGATTAAGGTTAGGGTGTGGCCTAGAGTTAAGGCTCCCACTGGTTTGCTTCCCATTTGAACACATGACTCAAGAGGTTCTCGTGACCCATCGTAACTCACCGAGTCTCAGACGCATTCTTTTCACATTTTACACATCTATTTTTTACGCATTAATTTTTCACCTCTCTAAATCTAGGAAGTATCTTACGAAGGTTCTTGCATTTTTTTGTAATATGCTGAATGTGTTCAAAATACAATGGAAAATCAAATGGTTCATGTTACTTCAGAGGAAACACAAGCAACGTGGTGTGTCGTCTGTTAGTCTCGTTTCTAAATCTCATCTACTAAGGAAGCTTTTAGACTCAGAAGGATTTTCTTGAATAAAAGCTAATCAAGCTCTCTTATGTATTGGGTGCAGCGTGTTTCCTGGAGGGACCACAGGGGAGCAGGTCGAGAGCTGGGTGTGTTCTGGCAGCAGCTCATAAGAAGGCATAAAAATGAAGGAATAAAAATCGAGGTGGCCTCTAGAAACTGAGAGGGGAGTTCTTAAAAAGTCTGAAAACAGAAAATATAGGAGAGAAAATATGAGAGCAAGAGGTATGGAGGTTTGGCTCAGGAATCTAGCAAGCAGGTGGATTCAGTAAACAAAGTAGCTATTTTTAAAACAACTTGTGACTCATTACCAACCTACTCTATGATTTGCGTTCATTTAGGTCTTTTGCTGTTGTTCAAACCGGACTGTGTGAGTTATCTTATAAACAGAGTGTCATGTGAACATGTTAATTGCCTGAGTCTGCAAAAGGGCTAGAAATCCCAAAAGGTGCCTAAGCATAAGAAAATAGAATCTCCCTGGAGAGGAGTCTCGGTTTTCCTGTCTCTGGCCACACTTCCGGAAGAGGGTAAGCACCTCCTGACGGGAATCCCCAACTCTGGTCCTTCTTCAGCACCGTTTCCCACACCCCAGATGGCGCCCTAGGGCCTCCAAACTTGTCCAAATGTTTCTGCTCCGCTCACAAGGCCCCTGAGCGGGCGGCCGTGGCTGGTCCTCTCCTGTGTCCTCTGCTTCCGGAAGTTCACTTCGGTCCGCCCTCCGTGCCTCTCCTAAAGGTCTGGGCCACGGGTCCCACCCCTCCATGGAGGCTTCCTCGGCTGCAGTCAACAGGCCAGGGAAGGGGATGGCCATGCCAGAGCTCCTGCGACAGGCACCTGTGTGACCCAGTCCTGGTGACACAGCCCTGCTGGGGGGCTCCTGCTGCCCCCTAGGTGACCAGCTTCTGTATGACTAAGACTCTCTGGCCAAAGCTGATCGGATGAGAATGGGCTCCTGACCTAGGCTGACGGTCGTGGGCTGGCCGGCGGCGGCTGAGTGTGGCGGGGCAGGCGCAGAAGCTCTGCTCAGAGAAGGATGAAGAGCGTGCAGAGCTACGAGAGCCCCGCGCTTCGAAATCCGGGCGGGAGAGAGCGCGCGCCTATAGGAGCAGGGCTGCACACATCTGCAAGTGGGCAAGTTTCCTTAACAGCAGAGCCTTACAGAAGGAGCCCGAAGTCCTGCAGCTGCCAGGCCACGAGGCAGCCCTGTCAGCAGAGCAGACCTGGGTCCAGGGCAGCTTCCCGAGCCCACTTGCTACGGGGCCAGGTCTAACTCAATCTCTGCTTTCCCTAAGAACCCAGTGTGCTGAGCGCTTCCTGGATTCTTATGAAGTCTGATCACAGACATTCCTGTTTCCCTGTATCCCTACAGTACTTAAGGGAATCTGAATAGGTGTTAATCCCATAAAACAAAAGAACCATCCACACACAGTGAGCCTCGCCAGCCGCTGTTCCCTGAGCACCTGCAGCGTTTCCAGCCTGAACCATGCAATGCGGCACTTACCGCACAATGTCTCTGAAGGTCACTACTTTTGCATATGCTTTAATTTTGCTTCCCACTCATCCTACACTTCCTCAGGGCAGGGCTCGTGCCTCATGTGTCTCTTTTATCTCTCATGTCCTGTACGACCTTGAATAAGTTATTTAACCTCTCAAAGCATCAGTATTCTTGTTTTTAAATCTGGAGTAACCACAGTACCTACTTTAAGGGTAGTTCTGAAGAATAAACGAGAGCACGTCTGCAAAGTGCTTATCATAGTGCGTGGCACACTGCGAGCGCTCAGTAAGCACTGCTGGAGGCGGTGATGGCGGTGCTGGTGACGCTGGCGGTGATGGTGGTGGTGGTGGTGATTCTGGTGGTGACGGTGGTAATAGTAATGGTGCTGATGGTGGTGGTGTTGATGGTGCTGTGATGATGGTGGTGATGGTGGCAGTAATGGTGGCAGTGATGGTGACAGTGGCATGGTGATAGCGGGTTGATGGTGATGATGGTGGGGGGGGAGGATAGTATACATCATGCCGTTCTGAACATATAGTAGATAGCTTAGAAGTATTCACTGTCATGTGGGTCACCTGGCAAACCACATGCTCAGGGGCTCTCAAGGGGAATAAGAGGTAGAGACGAGAAGAAGTGAAAGCCAACACCTGTGGAGCAGCTGCGGGACACCAAGCCCACAAAGCACGACTATTATCTCGTTCATACCTTGCAACAACTCACTGGTAGAAATCCTAACTTAAAGATGAGACAAATTAGGCTCAAATAAATTAAATGACTTGCCTGATTTTATAAAACTAAGTAATGACAGTGCCTGGGGCCCAGATCTGCATAAGACCAACTGCCAGGCCTTTTCCACAACACCAGGCTGCTCTGCAAATGAGCCTTCGAGGACTAACGGGTAGAGGGAGGGGCAGCCCAGTGACACTCTTCCAACGCAGCCGTGGTTTCAGAGCATGGACTCTTGTCTTTTCTCAAAAAATGCCATACTGGGCTTCCCTGGTGGCGCAGTGGTTGAGAGTCCGCCTGCCGATGCAGGGGACACGGGTTCGTGCCCCGGTCCGGGAAGATCCCACATGCCGCGGAACGGCTGGGCCCGTGAGCCATGGCCGCTGAGCCTGTGCGTCCAGAGCCTTTGCTCCGCAATGGGAGAGGCCACAACAGTGAGAGGCCTGCGTACCGCAAAAAAAAAAAAAAACCACACCATACTCCTGCACACTAAATATGCCGTTTGCACCCGCATTTCCCCGTCAAACTGCATGTTTCATTGACCCCTGATCAAGGTTTACATAAGCATCAGGAGAAATAAAGTCGAATTACTCCATTTGAACTTTGACCTAGAAAGGAGGAGGAAACAAAAGTGTGGTGTCAAGAAGCAGTACCGCTGCTGAGGTCGGCGATGGGCCTTTAAGACGTTGCAGGTCAAGTTCCTTTTAGAAACGTCCTCAGCAGTTGGCTGCTTCTGAAAGGTCTGCTCTGCGGGGTCCACCTGGCTGCGCTTTGTGTCCTGACTCTGGTCCAGAAGCTGCTTTCCAGGTGATGGAGTGGAGGTGGGGGGAGGTGATGCTTTCTGAGTGTCCACTACGGCCAGGAACTTAACCTCCACTCACTTGCTAGAAAATCTGTGGTCCTCTCTCCTCCACGCTTGAGGACGATGTGGAAGGGGCCCGGGCAGGGACTCCTCGGTGAGTAACGCAGAGACGGGACTTGGGTCCAGCACCCGGCCCTGGTGCCTCGGGCTCCGGGCGGCACCGTCACCCCACCTGCCCCGCGTCCCCTCGTGAGGGGCGCCGATTCCCCAGAGCAAAGGCTTTACGGTGCAGCTGCCCCGACTCAAACCCAGCTGTGCTGGGTGACTCCCCGCTACTTACCCAGCGTTTCTGGGCCTGTTCCTCAGCCTCCTTGCCAGAATGACGTGAGCGAGAATGTGTGGCGTGAGCAGAAGGTGTCTCGAATGCGAGACACACAAGTCCTGCAGCCCCAGCGCGCACCCTACCCCCTCCCCGTGGCCAGTACTATCACTGTCACTCATCACACTACAACACCTGCTCCCTGGGGCTCTGCTCCCCCCTCTCCTCCTCCGATTTTCGGTGCTGATGCCTGACTAAAAGCTAGAAGTTAGTAAGAGCATCATAAGAACACCAAAGCCCATTCTGTCCAGTCAGCAGCGGCCGCAGCAGGGTGATGGTGAAAAGAAAATGAGATATGACTTAGTAAAGCTGATACGGCAGCTAAACGGCTAATGCAGTTTTGGGCTTTGTTCCCAATGGCTTCATCAGTGGAGAACAGAGGTGAGAGTCCCTCTTTAATGGCCTTTCCCAAACCCCACCTGGAAAATCACATTAAATTCCGGGCACTTCAATACCATAAAGATGCAGAAAAGCTGAAGGGAGTTCAGAGCCGAGTAATAAAAATGATGGGGAGGTAGGGAGAATTGATTTACTGGGAAAGATTAAAATAACTAACTATGTACAGCACGTCTGGGTGGTGACTGGTGAGCCCAGGGAAAACATAGCAGCCTATAAATAATGGAGGCATGCAAACAGCCGCAGAAACCCTCTTTAGCTGGTACCAGGAGGCACAGCCAGAAAGGAGGGTAGCACGGAGGAAAGGACAGTTTATGAAGAACGTACAGAAAGCTGTGTGGGCATTTTTTTTAAAAGGCAGAGAGATGGAGACAGAAATTAAAGATACTACGAAGTAATGTTCCAATCCGGCAGGAGGAAGTCCTACTTCTCTAAGTCCTACTGGTTTCCAGTTCACCCTGCGTGACTCCTACCCCAACAGCTATAGCCCTAAGCTGTCACCCTCTGTCCCAACAGACGGCAAGCTTAGCAGAGTGGAAACGCACCAGGTTGGCTCACTGGTGGCTGCCAGCACCTGAGGCAGTGCCCATCTCATAGCCAACGTCCCATAAGTATCAGCGGAATGAAAGCGGGGTGAACGACCAGTGTGCAAAGAAATAAATGAAAGAAAGCATTTATTACCAAAAATGACATGTAGTAACAATAATGTTAAGGCACCAAAGGCCTAGCAGGATCACTGCTATGGATTGTAAGATAATAGAATTTTAAGATTAAAAGGGCCATCAGAAATCTTATATTTCCTATAGGATGGATAAACAGCAAGGTCCTACTGTATAGCACAGGGAACGATATTCATATCCTGTGATAAACCATAATAGAAAAGAATATGAAAAAGAATGTATATATGAATAACTGAGTCACTTTGCTGTACAGCAGAAATTAACACAACACTGTAAACCAATTATACGTCAATAAAATTTCCTTTAAAAAATCTTACATTTCAGGGCTCCCCTGGCGGCGCAGTGGTTGAGAGTCCGCCTGCCGATGCAGGGGACACGGGTTCGTGCCCCGGTCCGGGAAGATCCCACATGCCGCAGAGCAGCTGGGCCCGTGAGCCGTGGCCGCTGAGCCTACGCGTCCGGAGCCTGTGCTCCGCAACGGGAGAGGCCACAGCAGTGAGAGGCCCGCGTACCGCAAAAAAAAAAAAAAAAATCTTACATTTCAATGATTCTCAATTTTTTTCCCCAAACCAGCTCCCGTGTGCGCCTGTGTTTTTGCACAATTTCCGGCACACTACTGTATGTCCATCCCTGTCTCTCCACCGTGAAAACGCCTATCAGAAAGCAGCTGCGTGAGAAGGACATTCTCACACGGAAAACCTCGAAGCCACTCTGATCCACTATAACAAAAAAGTGAATAACCCTCGACCATCCTGAGAGGCCCTTCCCGAGACCCACGCGGGGCCCGGCACAGTCCCACATGCACACGAACACTTTCTGGGTTTTTAAATTTTGAATCCAAAAGTACCTGCTCCACTGCTCACACCTGGCTGTAACCTGTGTGTAACTCAGCACCTCGTTTGCTGAGTACGTAGAGTGACCTGCCCTGGGTCACCCAGTTCATGGTTCAGCCAAAACTGCTCAGGGCTTTACTGAGCTTCCCAGGGGCCGTTTTGTTATTTACAAAGGCAGAGACTGAGGCTTTAACTTAAATATCTCAAGACAGAAACCACACAGGCCACCTGCCAAGCATCCCACCCCTCTGGGCCGCCTCCTGGGGGTACCCAGCCACGCCCCAGATTTCTCTGCAGCAGCTCATCCGACAAAGCTACAGGCACCGGTCTGCCAAGATTTGTGGTGAGGGCAGGATTTTCTCTGGCAATTTAGCCAAGGTTGATGAGCTGTAGTTATGAAATTTGGAGGCAAAGTCCAGACAGCCCTCGATGCATAAATTTGTTTCTGGAAAAGTCAACTTCAAAGCCCAAAGTCCATCTGTGGAATCCCAATTCCCCCATTAACACCCAAAATAAAACAGTAAATGCACTTCAGGGAGAAAGCAAGCAGAGGGAACCCATTTCTCGATTGACTCCACAGGGCTGTTGCTGCCCCCGGGCTCCAGGCACATGGGGGGCGCAAGGAGGGGCACTGTGGATAGAGCCCAGCACCACTCAGGAGCCCGGGGCTCACGCAACCGACCAGTGCCTGGGGGGATACCCTGAAGGAGGAGGTCCGAAGTGGGTCTGAGCACGTGCACAGCTTGGGGGGACCCCAGGCAGGAGGAACGGGAAACAGCTGGGTGCATGCGGGCGTTGGTGGGGGGAGGAGGGTAGGTGCTCCCTACGGAGCTGGGAAATTCTACTCGAATCTGTCCCAAGGGCCACGGGGGCCCTAACAGTTCCCAAAGTGGAGAGAGCAAGACAGAGGAACATAGCGGAGAGCTCACACCTGGAACCCAAGACGTTCGGCGCACAAGTTTAACAGTTTGGGTGACAAAGTCTAAACTTAAGGCCACAAAGCCTGACCTCCATGGGTCTGAAGCTCTGTACAGACTTTAACCACTTAATGTGATCAATTTTTCTGAGCAGAAATACTAACGTTTTGGAACTTGAGGTGCTACGTCAGACCCTGCTGGGGTGTCACCTAATACAGGGTACGTGTACCGTATCCCCTTCCCAAGCTCCAGAACATTCCAGAACACAGCAGGCCCAGGGCCATGGAGCTGCAGGGCTTACCATTCCAGCAGCTCCGGGAGGATGGATGGGAGGGGCCGTGACGGAGGCGAGGAACCAGATCAGCTATCCAGGCGGTGAGGGAGGGTCTGCACTGTGGCGTGCTGGAAGGAATAGAGGGAAGGAAACGGTTTGGGGATAAATCGGTAGGATTTGCTGATGGTGAGAGGTAGGGTTGGGGCAGGGCGGGAACAAGGACTCCCAAGTCTCCTGGACGCCAGCGTGGGCGGTGGTGTCACCTCTGAGGCGGTGCTGACAGGGAGCAGAGCAGGATTCGGGCTAAAATAATAGGTTCCCCGTGAACCTATGTGCTGAGTTTGAAGTCGCAATGAGCCATCAGAGAGAGGCATCCAGCAGGGAGTTGGGAACATGAGCTACCAGCCCTGGGGAGACGTTTGGTATTGCATGGTGGTAAATTAAAATCTCAGAGAGTGAGCCGGAGCAGAGGCCATTCAGATTATCTTCCGCCCAGCAAGGAGGGAAGGGCAGGGAACGTCTGGCCATGCTCTCCAGAAAACCCCTAAATAAGGTCGGTCGCACAGTTGAGGCAGGTGCAGGAAAGCACAGAAAACGCTCCCGAGTTGCCCTGGTGTCCGTTCCTCCTGCTTCCCTGAGCTGACTTGGCCCCCGAAGCTGCGGCTCCCCTTGGGCCCGGTCTCCTTACACAGCCTCCCCTACGGCCCAGTGGTTGTCTCCATCCACGTCCTCTTTCGCTAACTCCAGACAGACCAGTTATTAGGGGAACCTTGCGGTCGCAGTTCAAGCACCACCATACAGCAATAAAACAGAGGCCCGCTGTTGAGTTATAGAGGTGGGAGGGCGTGGTTTGTGCATCTCCTGAAATTGGTGTCATAAGGAGCTACAGAGCCCCCGGAGCTGAGTTGTTATTATGTTTGGCAGATGTAATACTAGGACAATCCCATATACCTCCACCACCACACTTTCCCTAGTGCTAGATTCCTTATACGTATTTTTCGTCTTCTCTGGGTAATCTCTGAAATGGTTTCAAAAGTCATTTCTAAAATGCAGGTGTGGCCTCTGGCGATAAACCACCAAATTCCCAAGCAGGGAGAAAGCCTAGCAATGTAGCCAACAGCCACTAACAAGGTGGCTTTGCTCAAACGGGTAGTTAGGGAGTGGAAAATACACGGGGGAATTACGAAAGATTGCAAAGCCATTTTCCACGAGACAAATTCGTCTCACTCCATGAACGTAGATGGTAGCGCAACTTATGGGCTGTTTTCTGGTTTTGTCTTTAGGATTTGTTACTCACTTAAAATACCCAGCACAAAGCTGCTGAAGGTGGTCAGCTAAGGCCCTGCCCTGATAGGGGATGTAGAGGTGAGGCAAAGAGGCCAAACGACAGAGGGTCAGTGATGCGCTTGCTTCCTCTGAACAGCCCAGAGGAGGATGTTTAAGGAGCTGTCCCACCAGCCCCTCAGACATTGGGCTTGTCTACATGGTCAGAGTTGAGTCTCAAGGTCATGTGGGAAGGAGAGAGATGGGGGGGGGGGTGAGGTGTGACGTTTGAGGCCAGGTCTAAAAATGCCGTAAATCTCTTCTGCACTTGTTCCATGGCTAGAAATCAATTGGGTGGTCCAGCCCAGCTACAAGGGATGTTGAGGTAGCTGGCAGGAGGGAAACCTGCTACTGAATGTGTTGACCAGGAATCACAGCCCATGGTCTTCCCCCATCGAGCCCAGTGACAGGGGCAGCCCAGGCAGGTACGTCTCGGGGCTCCTGGACCACTATCTGCCGGGTCTCCTCTACATGAAGACAAAATAAACCGAAAGAGAAGCCGTGTTTTGGGGTAAATAAAGTGAAAATTAGATCACTGGGCTTCTAAGGCAGGCTGGCCCTCACTCCCAGCGGAAACTGAACCAAATCACGTCACTTCATGTCTCTAGCTCCCATTTGTTTCCAATTCCAAAGAAGAAGGAGGAGAAGATGTAGAAGCAGAAGTAGCAGCAGCAGCTAGCTCTGGGCCATGGCTTCTCCTCCCTGGAATGTGGCAAAAGTAGGTGAGATCACACTCGCCCTCTGCTTTGCTGTCCGGGATGCCCTGAGGCTTGAAAGGACCATAGATTTCGTGTTCGGGCTGCCCAAGCAGAGTCAGGAGGTGCACACGGAAATCCACCGCGATTGAAGGAAAATGCTAGGTGGGCGTTTCCAAAAAGTAGAACTCCTGGTGGGCAGCACCGCTCCCGTGCTGTGATACAGTATGAGGAGGAAAGCTGGGGCCAAGGTCAGAGAGCCTAGGTTCACTCACAGGACTAGCGTGAACTATCTAGTTTGTTTTCTGTGAAACAGAGATAATTAGTTCCTCCTCGTGTTATTTTAAGGATTCAAATGTAAGGTGTGGAAGGACAGCCAAATCCGGCTGCACGCCTACTGTGTGCCCGGCACTATTCAAAATTCTTTACAAACTTATTTCATCCTGACAACAGCCCTTACAGAGGCAGAGCTAGAGGACCAAGCAAAAGCACAACGAGGAACATGGTCGTGTCCCCGGATTCAAATTCAGGCCACCAGACTGCAAAGCATATGCTTGTAAACCTCTGCTAAACGGCTTGGTGGAGAATGGGTATTTAACAAATGCAGACAAATGACACTCACGTAACTTCCACTCTTTTGAAAATGTCCATCAGCCTCATTGATCTTCCATCCCATGTGAAGACGCAAATAAATATTTATAAGCTGGCATCTCCCAAATGTGAATTAACAGCAGTATAAACAATTACTATTTCCATGGGTTCAATCCCTCTTTAAACAGTTAAGCAGCACGGTGGGAATGTGTAATTTTTAAGTCCAGTAGATTCCCCTTCGATGTAGGCACAAACCGGCCTAATTTCTGTTGAGACAAACCATAGCTGGCTTCTTTGCTGCCCTCCAAAAGCAAAGTTCTCACTGTAGTTGTAGAAACAAAGCTTTGATTGGCCCTCCTCTCCTTTATATAGAACTGGTCTTCAGACCATTAATCTGAAATCCTGCGGTCTTGACCTTTGTATCTATCTTCAATATAAAGCCCTACGGTCCCAAGCATGGGTGATTCAGTCACTGGATTACACGTTGTACTAATTCTTCCCTCTAATCTCTCGTGAACTTCACAGCATAGTAGGCATTCTGACATTTGCTTCAAATGCTCAGCCCTCTCCAGAGAGCAGTAGCTAATCGAAGGGGTTTGTACATACGTTTGTCACACGGCCCTTAAAAGAGTTCCCTGAGTGTGCTCAGAACCATCAGGTGTGGTTCCCAATTTAGCCTCACGACAAGTTGTCACCAGATAAAAAGAGCTAAACAGGAATTTTGAAACTTAACTCCTTTAGTTCTGAGCTAATCATTACAAAGCAAGCCCAAAAAGGTATTCTATCTGACACTACATACATGTCTCGATTGTCTTGCTGTTGTTTTTTCGTTCTGCTTGCACGCCTCCTTCATTATATGTTGTAAGTCAAGCCACTCTCTCCTGCCGACGGTGTGCTGTCCGCACACGGAGGTTTAGTTTGGAATTGGGGGGGAGGGCTCTCTGGGCCATCACCCATCGAGAGCTGCTCTCCCCTGCCCCAGATTCATCTGCCTCTCTCTGGAAGATCACCCCAGTCCAGAAACTGAGTTTTAGAAAATGGTGATCAGGGACAAATACCCTCACCCTGTTTCCCTTCCTCTGGGTGCTCCTTTCCCTGCTGTGTAGCAGACGTGAGGAGCTCTTCCCTGACGGAAAGGCATCAGGCTGTGGCTGTAAGTGAGGGGAGCAGACTGATGTGCCAGGATCACACCACCCCCATCATCTCATTTCAGCTACAGGATGGCTCTTTATATAAATAGATTTTATATATAATATATATTATATTATATATATATTATATTATAATATATATTATATTTTATATAATGCTTCTAAATTTTTTCACTGTGGTATAATTGCTATGCCATAAACTGCACAGAAACGTAGAATGTGATAAGTTTGACATATCTGCACGCTCAGTAAATCAAGATCATTAACAAATCCATCACCCAAAGGTCTCCTCGTGGCCCCTGGTAGTCCCTCCTCCCACCCCTGCCTGTCCTGCACATCTCCGGGAAACCTCTGATCTACTTTCTATAGCTGTGTGTTAGATCTAATTTTCTAGCATCTTATTCAGATGGAAACATCCAGTACGCACTCCTTTGTCTAGCTTCTTTCGTTCAGCACAATTATTCTGAGATTCATGCATGCTGCAGAGTGTTTCAGTAATTCACTCACCTTGACAGTAGAGCAGTATTCCATTGTCGGGGTATATCAGAGCTCGTTCATTCACCCGGAGGGCACATTGGGGTTTCTCTCTTATTTTTAAATCCATGTTCATGATGGATATTGATTGCTCATTTTCTCTTCTTGTGAAGTCTTTCTCTGGCTTAATTTATAAGATAAATTTTAAAATATTTCCTTCTCTTCAATTTTCTGAGTTTATCTTAAAATGATATTTCTTTCTCCTTAAACACTTGGTAGAATTTACCAGTGATGCTTCTGAGTCTAGAGTTTTTATTTGTGGGAAGGTTTTTTGTTTTTGTTTATGTTTTGCGGTACGCGGGCCACTGTTGTGGCCTCTCCCGTTGCGGAGCACAGGCTCCGGACGTGCAGGCTCAGCGGGCATGGCTCACGGGCCCAGCCGCTCTGCGGCATGTGGGATCTTCCCAGACCGGGGCACGAACCCGTGTCCCCTGCATCGGCAGGTGGACTTTCAACCACTGCACCACCAGGGAAGCCCTGTGGGAAGGTTTTTAACTGCAAATTCATTTATTAATTTTGTAATTAATATCTATATCTCATTATATTAATGTTGATATTTAACATTTAAATATTAATAGCAATAATATTAACCCTATGAGCAGAAATAAGGCTATTCATGTTATTATCTACTTCTTTTTGAGTAAGCTTTGGTGTTTGGCAGTTCATGTTTTTCAAGTAATTTGTCCATTTAGTATAAACGTTTTATTCAATATTAAACCGTAGCATCAATTGTCCCTAGTATCCCCTTATTTTAACATCTGTAGAATGTGTAGTACTGTAACCTCTCCATTTTTATATCTGTAACTTGTGTCTTCTTACTTTTTTCCTGATCAGTTTGCCTAAAGGTTTATCAATTTCATTGATCTTGTCAAAAAAACAGGTTTTTTTGTTGTTGTTTCATTAATTTTTTCCTATTGTTTTTATATTTTCTATTTCATTAATTTCTACTATGATCTTTATATGTCTTTTGTTCTCACTTTAGGCTAAATTTTCTCTTCTTTTTCTAGTTTCTTAAAATAGAAGTTCAGATCATTGATTTGAGAACTTTCTTCTTTTCTAATAAAGGAATTTAGTAAATATCAATTTGTCCCTAAGTATTAACTTAGCAGTGTTCCACAGTTTTTGATCTGTTGTATTTTAATTTTTACTTAGTTCAAACTACTTTATATTTTCACTTGACTTCTTCTTTGAACCATGGGTTCAAAGTTAGAACATTTAGAAGTATGTTGTTTAGTTTTCAGTATTTGTGGATTATCCAGAGAACTTTCTGCTAGTTGGTTTCTATTTTGGTTAGAAAACATACTTTGTATGACTTGAATCCTTTTAACTCTATTGAGATTAATTGTATGACTCAGAATATCTTGGTAAATGTTCCTTGTGCACTTGAAAAGAATATATATTCTGCTATCGCTAGGTGGAGTGTTCTAAAAATGTCAGTTAGGGGGACTTCCCAGGGGGCCCAGCAGTGGGACATCACATTCCAATGTGGGGCGTGTGGGTTCGATCCCTGGTCGGAGAGCTAGGATCCCACATGCCTCACAGCCGAGAAACCAAGGCGTGAAATGGAAGCAATATTGTAACAAATTCAATGGAGATTTTGAAAATGGTCCACATCAAAAAAAAAAATCTTAAAAAAACTTAAATTAAATTAAAAAATAATAATAAAATTAAAATGTCGATTAAGTCAAACTGGTTGAAGTATTGTTTAAGCATTCTATATTCTTAATGATTTTCTGTCTACTTGTTTTATCAATTATTGAAGGAAGGTTCTTGAAATCTGAAATTATGATTGGGAATTTGACTGTTTCTCCTTTTGCAGTTTTATCACATTTCACTTCGTGTATATTGAAGCTCTGTTCATTAGGCACACAGTTTAGATTTTTCTGTTCTTTTAATGAATTGACCCCTTTATCATTAAGAAATGACCTTCTTTATCCCTGGTAACATTTTTTGCTATGAAATTAAGTTTGCCTGATGTTAATATAGCCACTCCAGCTTTTTTTTTTGTAGAATATTATCAAAGTATGTATTTTCTCATCCTTTTACTTTTAACCTATTTGTGTTTTTATGTTTAAAGTGTGTTTCTTGTAGAGAGTATACAGTTGAATCGTGCTGTTATAATCCAATCTATCTCTGTCTTGTGGTGTTTAGACCATTTGCTTTTTTTTTTTTTTTGGCCGCACTGCGCAGCATGTGGGATCTTAGTTCCCCGACCAGGGATTGAACCTGGGCCCCAACAATGAAAGCACTGAGTCCTAACCACTGGACCACCAGGGAATTCCCTAGACCATTTACTTTTAATGTGACATTTAGTATAGACAGGCTTAAATCTATCATCTTGTCATAACTCTTCATTTTATTATCTTAGTGATTGGTTTAGAGTTTATACCACACATCTTCAACTTATTATGGTGTTATACCACTCCACCTATAGTATAAGAACCTTACAATAATGTACTTCCATTTCTCCACTTCCAAGTCTGTGTTATTATTGTCATATGTTTTACTATTACAAATGTGATAAATCTCACAGTGCATTGTTATTGTTTTTGTTTAACATCCATCATCTTTTAAAGAGATTTAAGTAAGAAAAAATCTTACATTTACTCATGTAGTTATCATTTCTGGTACTCTTCATTCTTTTGTATGCATTCCTATTTGCATGTGGTATCTTCCTCCTTCTGCCTGAAGGAGTTTAAGGTTTTAACATTAGCAATTAATACTTATGATCTTAACATTTCCTATAGTGTGAGCCAGCTGATGACGAATTCTTACAGCCTGTGTGTGCCAGAAAAAAGTCTTCACTTCACCCTTGTTTTTAAAATATATTATCGGGGCTTCCCTGGTGGCACAGCGGTTAAGAATCCGCTTAAGAATGCAAGGGACACAGGTTCAAGCCCTGGCCCGGGAAGATCCCACGTGCCACAGAGCAACTAAGCCCATGCGCCACAGCTACTGAGCCTGTGCTCTAGAGCCCGCAAGCCACAACTACTGAGCCCACGTGCCACAACTGCTGAAGCCCGCGTGCCTAGAACTCGTGCTCCGCAACAAGAGAAGCCACCACGATGAGAAGCCCGTGCACCACAACAAAGAGTAGCCTCCACTCTCAGCAACTAGAGAAAACGCACGAGCAGCAGTGAAGACCCAATGCAGCCAAAAATTAAATAAATGAATAAATAAATAAATTTTAAAAATAAATAAATAAAATATATCATTGGTGGGTATATAATTCCAGTTTGACAGATTTGTTTTTTCAGTACTTTAAAGGTATTATTTCATTGTCTTCTTGTTCACATCATTTCTGACAAGAAATCTTCTGTCATTCTTAACTTTGTTCCTCTGTATGTAATATATGTTTGTTTTGTTTTTTAACTGGCTGCTTTTAAGATTTTCTCTTACCACTGTTTGTCAGCAATTTGATTACGATGTGCCTTGGTATAGGTTATTTTCTTCATGTTTCTTATGTTTTAGGTGCAGTGAGCATCTTGGGTCTTTGTATTTATAGTTTTTATCAAGTTTAGAAACTTTCTGGTCATTATTTATTTAAATTTTTTCGTCTCCTCTCTCTTCTCTTTTGGGGACTCCAGTTACATGTATATTAAGCTTCTTGAAGTTTTCCCACAACTCACTAACACTCTGTTCAATTTTTCTTAATTCCATTTTCTCTCTGTCTTCCATTTTAGATAGTTTCTATTACTGTAATTTTGAGTGTATGCATCTTTTCTTCTGCAATGTCTAAACTGCCATTAAATCTATCCAAAGTATTTTTCATCTCACACATTGTACTTTTCATCTCTAGAAGTCAAATTTGAATTTTTTCTTGTATCTTTTCTTGTCTCACACTATTTTAAATTACAGAATGTAGTTATAATAACTGTTTCAATGTATTTTTCTGCTCATTCTAACACGGGCCCAGCCGCTCCGCGGCATGTGGGATCTTCCCAGACCGGGGCACGAACCCGTGTCCCCTGCATCGGCAGGCGGACTCTCAATCACTGCGCCACCAGGGAAGCCCATGTCTGGTGATTTTTGATTGGATGCCAAACATTGTGTCTTTTATCTTGCTGGTTGCTTGGTATTCTTTATTCCCATAAATATTATGGAGTTTTGTTCTGGGATAAAGCTAAGTTCACTTGAAAATAGTTTGATCCTTTCTTTTAAAATACGTTAGGTAGAATTGGAACAGTGTTTAGTCTAAGGCGAATTATTCTCCACAATTGAGGTAAGACCCTTCTGTGTTCTCTACCTAATGCTCTATGAATCTTGAGGTTTTCTAGTCTGTCTGGTAGGAAGAGGCACTGTTCCTCACCCTTTGGGAGCGCCCAGTACTGTTGCCTCTCGTCCTTTAGGGTGGTTCTTTCCTGTCCTCACCTAATCTCCTTATATTCATGTACTAATCGCTACACAGCCCCTTTCTAGAGCAATTACTAATCAAATGTCTTTACAAATTGTTCATACACTTGTCACATGCTCCTTAATATAGTTCCTTGAGTGTGCTCGGAACCATCGGGTGCGGTCCCCAAATAAGATAGCCTCATGACAAGCCATCACATGTTTCTGAGATAAAAACAGTCACACAGGAATTTGGAAACTTAATTACTGTTCTGAGCTACAAATAGAGACTAATCATTATAGAACATGACCAAAAAGTATGCTAAATTACATCATATTGACTTTATGCACGTTTTATTTTTCAGAGACATTTTTCAGTTCAAAGTCAAACCAAGAGGGAATTCCTTTGAGAACAATTGTAAGCATCCAGTTGAATGGGAACCAAAAGAAGATCTCCAAATGGCACAAGTCCATTACAGTATAAAGTACCTGCTTTAAGGAGATGACACTCTGCTTTAAACCACATCCCAGTCGTCTTCTCCAGGGAGAAGTGATATTTTATATAAAGGAGACAAGAAGAAAATTATGACGATAAAATCATGACACTTTCACAAGAGGTAGGCACAAGCTAAGTGAGTCAATACATATTCACATTGCATATGAAAACAAATTTTAACAATTCTGTTTTACTTTATAATCCCCAGAATATGGTATATATCCCCATTTGCTTGCTTAATAAATTAATGAGCTTCAGGGAAAAGTTCCCTTCACTTAAATTTTGATCAGGTTCTAAATAATCCACTGGGTATTATATAGACATGTTGAAAAATCATGGGTTTCTCTAAGAATAAAACTCAATAGTTGACCAATTTTAAACGGTTTTAAAAATTTAAAGAATCAAATGTGACCCATGACTACAAAAAAATAACTTTTATTTATCCCAACTACAATAATAATATTTATTCTTTCTATTTTATTTTTAGTTTTCCTATAATCTGAGCTCCTACTATTTGAAAAAAAACATGACCCAAGTGTCTATAGCAACCAGCTAATTAGGAAACAGAACAGCTCGTCTGAGAGAAGTCTGGCCATCTCAAGGAACTGATGCATTTGGGAACACGTTTAGGACCATGTGGAATGCAGAATGGGGCAATGGCTCATGGAAAAGGACTTGACGTGACTAGACTGTATTTTCAGGCAAGTTAATTCATGTACTTCAGCAGGAAGCATTGTTAATAATCTACATTTTAAAAGAACTAGCACTTTGCATCTGGAACCAAATGAAAGCTCTGAAATGAGACTAGTAGAATCCAGCCTTCTTGAATAGGAAATATGCCAGAGGAAGAAGCAGAAAGCATGGGTATAGGCACATTAGAGTCACCACAAAATTTTCATCAGAAGAAATAGTTTGATTTCAAACTTTGCAGCCATCTACCAAAGTAGCATTCATAACTCAAACCGATCTCTCGATGGCACGACATTGGGTGAATGGCAGCGTCAGGGAAATGTTCTGCCCTTAGGTTTCTCCATCCAGGGACAGTCACAGCATATCTCCTGAAGGACAGAGAGTTTCTTTTCTTGCCAATATGTCCTGCTTTGAATGCTGCTCTAATTCAATTAGCCCTCGTTCCCTAAACCAAACTCAACATCATAAAACTCTTCTGGAGTAATTCTAAAGACCACCCATCACATCCCACCTGTTCTACTTATTCTGTAACAGGCACCGAAGCATCTCTACTCTTCAAATGTAGGACAGAGAGGGGAAGACCCAAGAGAGTGGGAAGCCAGGACACCCCTACAACTAGAAGAGGAAACCAAAGCCACAGGGGAAGCCGGAAGCTGATTAACTACAGATTTTTAATTCTGGTGAAGACAAAATGAAAAGTTTTATCCCTCTAACCGAGATGTATAATTTCATCTCTATGGTATAAAAGCTACTGTTACACGCCCATTTATATTTCAGTGAGGTGGGTTGTAAGGGAGATGAGGTATTTTCCAAAGCTTCATTGGTTCTTGTAGCTTCAGAGTCCTGGTATCCTTAAAAGACAGCCAAATGTGTAATTGATAAACTTTTGGAATTCCGGTTCCTTTTCCTTTGGATCTTCCCAAGGAAGGAAAAATGGGACGGCCTCTATTTCAAAAGGAACTCATTTACTGCCAAGGAGGAGATCATCTACTGAAAGAATCTGTATCATCAAATTTGAGGACACATTTTTAAAACGCTGTCCCGGGGGTGGGGGAGGGATGGAGTGGGAGGTTGGGATTAGCAGATGCAAACTATTATATACAGGATGGATAAACAACAAGGTCCTACTGTAGAGCACAGGGAACTATATCCAGTATCCTGTGATAAACCGTAATGGAAAAGAATATTTTAGAAAGTAAACAAACTAGAAAACGCTGTCCTACTTAAAACAATAGGACTTGAATGGGTCTGCATCTAACTGGGTTCTTATATATTCATGTAAATTGAATACATAGCTGAAGACAGGTGAAGTCCATGGAAAATTGTCAACATTATCCTAATTGCCTTATAACGTGGGCATCCCAGTCCTACAGTATCTTAACCTGCATGTTGATATAACAATTGACGTAGAACCCAGCCTGGTATTAAGTAGCAAGATCAAAATATTGTCTTTTTTTCCTCTACAATATCCTTAGCACTGTTCCATGTCATATAGCAGATGCTCAGTACATATTCATTGAAGGAATGAAGTGGGTATTTTAAAGATTATATTTTCACCTCTTTTGTTACCCTATATTTTCACTGCTAGTCTGTTGTGAATTTTGCCTGTGACATGAGGTAAATGTGGAAGGGGAAAATTAAAGTGAGTAATATTAACAAAAACCAATAGAGTCACCTTCCTCTGAATAGCAATCGAAAGTAGCCAAAGAGCATTCTGAGCGTGGCCCCGGTAGGCACAGGGCAGCAGAGATGGTCTGACTAAAGACTGGTCCCCTTCGTCTCCAGGAACCAAAGCCACGACCGATGCTGGCCAATCAGCCAGCACTTTTCATATCCTCAGGGTCCGTCACAGGCACCCAGGAAACGTCAGTAAAGGATCCAATGAGCCCAGATTCTCCAAGAACAAAGCACTTAATCTTGACACGGTTAGAAAGCCAGTGACTATAAGCTCTCTCTCGTACCTCCTGCTCTTTCGCATCTCAGCTCAGACATGACGACCTCAGGCCCTCAAAAGTCCATATGGGATGCACGGATGTCCCACGGCCCCCGGTACCCTCCCATCCCAGGGTCCCTCACACGACCTCAGGATGCCTGTGGTTTAAGTTCCGTGTACCATCAGAGACCATGCCTGTCCTTTTATTGCTGGTGCCAGCTCCACAATACGACAAAGGAAGGAGGGAAGGAGTGAGGAAAAGAAAAACAGGGAGGGAGGGAGGGGGCAGGATTTGGTCAGCCATGGAGTGAAGAGATGTTCGGAGTACCGCTTCCTTCTGAAAGAGCAGCTATAACGCTAACATCTTCATGGACTAGGAAAAGCCCTCTTTTTATGAATCAGAAACAGAAATCTCCCAAAGCTGTCATGGACCAACCCTGTACGCCCGCAGACACTAGAAGCGAGAGGCAACAGCCAGGTGGAGTTTACAGAATGCTTTGCCACATCCCACGAAATGCTTAGGAAAAAGCCTGCGTGAGTGTGTTTCCGATAAGTTTCTCCAAGCCGGGCCGTGAACGTTGTCAGTAACGCTTGCGCTTCCACTGTGTGCGGAGGGCAGACTCAGATGCTCAGCTCTGAATGTCCCCTTTACACGTTGTCTTTTAACTCTTTCGTTCCCAGGATCAAATGTTCCCAGCTAAGTCCACTAATGACAACAGGAATCATCACCAAAAACGCAAACAGAAGGATCTTCAGAAGGGGATGGGAAAAAACAAGAGCCAGTTACCAGCACACCTGGCCAAGAGGTACTGAGATATCAGGGATGCCTACAACTTGTTTTCATTAAAGTTGTTTTTAAAATGTTTTCCAAGATATATGCCGGAATAGAGTTGGAGAGAAATGAGAAACCTAAGTATGAATTTTCTCTTTGACGACCAACCAAAGTAGCAAAGAGGCCTCTCCTTGGTGTTTTCTTTGCCTCACTGGTGGCCCTCACAACACCGTCCGACCTTACAGCCAGCGTCCACGAACCTGCCGAGTACGAGCTGGTGCAGCGCCGAGACGTAGAACACACACACACGTGAAGAACACTCGTCATCATTTCTTTCCAGAGAAAATTATAGAAGAGGCCGTTTCTCATTTCTGCATGCTCCCCCCGGTGAAGAAGACGTCACAAGAAAAATTCTTCTGAAGACCTAAGGGAGGCGGCTGCCAAGGAGCGGGGCAGGTAGAGCGGGGAGCCACGTGGGGCGCGGCTCTCGCCCGCAGTCAGGCCCGCCCTCCACACCCAAAGCCCGGAACTCAGGGCTACTTACTGACCGACACGTAATTCCTCCCACCCCACCTGCAACAATAAAATATCAATTTTCAAATGTGAAACGTCTATGGATGCCCGTGGGTATTACGTCGCGTGTATCACACACACACACACACACACACACACACACACACGCAGACACAGGGGCTTGGCGAACGCATCTTTTGAATCCATCTGGCATATTCCCCGACCCCCGCCGCTTCATTGCTCTTTCATGCAAGTGACCACAAACGGTGGATCTAAATCCGGCACATTTCGAGGTCAAACGATGCAGCAAACAGAATTTGACCTCGGACAATATGCCTCTGTCCACTCACCATCCACGTCAACGTGCGTACACACTGCGTTTTGCTTGATGCAAGTTCATCAATCTTTATCCCAGAAGCTTCCGCGCTCCCTCATCTAACGCTTACAGAAAAGAAAGGACATCCGGATGCGTCTCTTCCCCCCCATCATCGCCACACACCCCCTCGTCCCTCAACACACACGCAACAGCTGTAAGAGCAAGGAGATCGTGTTTTTAAAATTCCATCGGTTCATGTAGGCACAGAATCGGAAGCAGCTCCAACATGGACATCAAGTAAAAAATACCAGTTTTCCAAAGTCTGTAATTATGTATTTACACAAATTACATAATCCTTTATGTATTTACATACAATTACAGATTATCAAGTAAATAACACAATGTTGTGTTAATGAGATGAAATCGAATGAAAACCATAAACGGAAGCCGTCCACTTATCCACAGAACAGGACCTGGCAGGGACAGGTGCCCCAAGGTGACCTGGCACGTCGGCACCGCCTGGGGACATTCTCATGACAGATGGGGGGGGTGGGTCAGTCCGTGCCTGTTAAGTCTGTGACCAAGGTGCAGTGTTGGCACAAACGACATAGCGGTTTGGCTGGCCGGGCTTGTGTTTGTGAAAACTGGACCCATCATTCCACAGAGGTTTGAGCAGCCAGCCACAGCCTTGGGTCCCTTATGACAAGAACCAGTGGCAAAGCCAGGAGCTGGGGCGACTCGCTCTGCAGCCCAGCAGGACAGCGCCCGCACCAAAACCCTGAGCCATCTACTCTCCCAGAACACTTATGTACAGAAATTGCATAAGTCAGTATTTATTTATTTACAGACCATTACAGTTTATCATATCAATTGCCAAAAGCATATAACATTTTGTTTTTCTTTTTTTAAAAAAAAAAAGTAACCAAAACAAAATAACTCCAAAAGTCGACATTTAAAGTAGCATTTTCTAGGAATGCTTGGAGAGTTTAGTCTTTTTCACAAATCGTTTTCTTTCTTTTAGGCTGATTAATCGAGCATCTCACGCTACTTTAAGATTACTTTTGGCTATTTCCTAAAATCAATTTCTTCGGTGCTAAATATTGTACCTATGACATCCTAGAAACTTGATTCTTCCCTGTGATCAGATGTTTAATGTTTTTCAGCCAACAAGATTAAATGCCTTTTGGAAAAACTAAAGCCCGAATATGTGCACATTTTAGCAGCAGCAAAGGGTTAAATAATAAATAAGAATACTACCTCTTGGAATTAAATGCAGTTTCTGTTAAGAAAGTTTTTAAAAAAAGAAACAAGAAAATAAATGAAGAGGACATTCTGACTTTTACCACAAATCAGCTATTTTACATTGCTTCTGTCCCCTCCCCCCCGCCCAGCATATTTCTTAATTCCAAATGTTGGACTTAGTTTTTCTTTAATGCACATCAACAGGAGGCCCTGTCCATTCTGCCCTTTGGACCAGAGATGGGCCCCCGCGCTCATGACAATCAGCCACGTGCTTCTACTTCAAAACAGCTTTGACCCACCAGTGGCACACTTTTATTTTTCATAGAGAATGTGCATCAGAGCAAAACAAAGTTGGAATATTAAATTTTAAAATTAGTTACATAAACCCCAACGCATTTTTTAACTGTCAATTTCCCACACAAATGGCTAGAAAGTGTTATATGTGGTATGAGAATTTGTTATAAATTTCTTTTTCTTAAATATTGCTTTAAGAATTTGGCTCTTTTCTCCTTAGTATATAGTAAGAAATAGTCTCCCTTGCCCAAGGGCAAGTTTCAAAATTATTGCTACTAAACAAATATGTATTCTTATGCTTTTCAGCATAAAATGTTATAAAAGCCGTGTAAAAGATAACCTATAGAGTAACCTCCCCTCTAAAAAAATTGAGTGCTTGTGAAGACCATTTTAAAAAAACAAAACACAGTCAACAAATATATACTTTCCCCCTCATTGTCATGATTGATGGAGATTTATTAGTTTCATTTTGCAAGTTTTACTTGAAGGGTGCTTTTACCAGGTATTATGACAGGTCACACCGAAAGCAATTTTCTATAAAAGATGTTACAGTAACCCCTATGGTACTTGTGTAATTTCATATTTGAGAGCCAAGTGCACAAATAAAAAGTTTATAAGAATGACCCTGTTGTTCTGACTCTGATTCTTGTCCCCTAAAAAAAAAGAAAACTCTGTGCCAAGTAAGCTTTTTTTTTTTTTTTTTTTTTTTCCTTTTTGAGAATTCTAAACCAGTACAATGTTTGATATGAGTCCTGTTGTTCTGGAGATCGACTAAAATAAAAGCACAGTTATTGTTTAGCTTTGGTATATTCTGCGATACATTTAGACAAGTAGAATATATACCAACCCTTATATTTTCCAACCGTGAAGTTACAATGAGGGAGGAAGTAACTTATGAGAGAGAAAATATTACAGACACAGAATAAAAGTTTGAGACCCAGTTTATCTTTAATCCTCTGGGATAAGCTATGGAACAAGCGGTCTGAAGAGTGGACACTCAGTGTCATGAACGGTATGTATCAGTTTACAATAACACGGGCACAAAAGCGATTGTCGCCTTTAGGACACTAGGGCCATCTGAGTGTCTCACATCCATGCACGCCACGTTCGCTGCATGAATATACCACAGGTTTGTAGCGGACGTTGCCATTTAATGCCTACAGAGCCTAAAGCTTCCAAAGTGCCTATCTGGCCTGTACATATTTCATTAAAAATAAACTCTATAGAATAAATAAATATATAAAATAAATAAAATGTTGCCTTTGGAATTTCTATAAATAAATTTAACTTTTTTTCTTTTTTTTCTTTTTTTTTTTTAACTAAGAGGTCTTTGCTTTAAATTCACTGGGATGACACCCGTGACAATGAACCGAGAAAGTCTCGTCGGTCAGACCGCACCCTCCTGCCTGTGAAAATGCAGCGGGGCCCCCCTCGGGCCACCAGCCAGATCCCGATGCGTCCAGGTGTGGCAGCTCTGCTGACGAGGATGAAGGACAAGAGATCGGACGGGAAAGCGCATCTATCCCCACATGCATCGGCTGGTCCTCTCTGCTCCCTCCTCTCTGCAGCCCCACTCACCCCCTCACCCTGCGGCCTCCTGCCCTCTGCTCACCACCCACCCGGCAGCAGTGGGCAGGGGGTCCCGAGAGAGGACGAGCCTGGAGAACAAAATCAGTATGTCCCCTCCACGCCTCCGTCAGACTATGCATGCGACAAAGTTTGGCAACAGTGGAGCTGATGTGATGACACAGCAAATCAATAAGAACCCAGCGCGTGAAACCTTTATAGTGGTTACTTTTTTAAGGGCTCAAGTGAAGAAACGGTCTTTGTCAACTTTGGCTTAGGATACCCTTATAGAGTTCGGGTACTTTGTCGGGGTCCACTGGTCTGGGTAAAAAATGTGTGAATTTCTGGTGCCGTTTAGTCCTCGTTCCTTCTCTGGGGGTCCCGTCCTTATTTAACGCGACATAGAACCGCCTTCCAGTGTCCACGTGTTTATACAGATTCGAGGAGTACGTGTTATACCAGTTTTCTTCAAACTGTTCTCTGAATACACACTCTTGGGTTAGTTTTTCCTGTTAAAAAACAAAAGCAAATATTTTGCAAACATTAGCTACTTTCCGTACTGAAAGCAATTGCTACATAACATAACTGGTGACAGAATACCAATTTTAACCCACTTTAAGTGCACTTTGCAAAAACTGCTTACCTCTATAAATTTAACTACCTCCTAATTCCTTTTCATAATGATTAAAGCACAAAAGAGTCTAATTTTTTCTAGTTAAACTTTTCCACATGCCAATTATCTGAATGAGTCAGTAGGCAAAGGCAGCTAACGCCATGAGCTGTTCCCATTTTCACCACAGCAATCAGGATGGTGACCATCCTGGGGGGAGGGCCTTCTCGAAGAAAGAGTCTCAGGCTGCCGTTTCATCTTCAGCGTACTTTTCATAAAGTCCTCACCACACAGGCCAACACCGCCAGTGACGTCAGAGATTTGCTGCCCTCTGAAGCAGTGGAGGTTATTCTTACACTAGAAGAGTGGTTTTCAAACTTCAGTGTGCAGAAGAATCACTTTGGGATGCTTTTTTTAAGTGTAAATTTCCAATCCCCAACCTTTTAAAATTCTGATCCAGAAAGTCTGGAAATACGCATTTCGAACAGGCCTTGTGTAATCCCGATGCAGCCGGAGTCCACATTTTGAGATACGATGCTTTCTATCAGGTCTGGGTCTTCCTGAGTACAAAGAAGTAAAGACAAACATCCCAGCCCTCCTGTTTCCTTGAACTTAGAAGAACCACCACACACTCCCCCCAGTTTAAAAGCAGAAAGGTTCCACATTTCATAAATGTATTACACTTCACCCTCCACCAGAGCTTTATGAGAGCCTGGGTTCCCTGGAACCCCATAACCTAGGGCCCCTGCAGCCGCGTGTCTCGAGGGCAGTAAGGACCAGAAGCGACGCACACATCACACCCCAAACCGTGAACGCATTCCAGGCACAAACACGTGCTTCTAGCTGCGCCTGGAGAAGTGAGGCAGTGGGGTGGATCAGCTCCTTGTTCTTCTTCTCACCACGTTGAAACTTTAAGATCAGCACCTTCCCAGATGGCAGTGTTAAAAAATAAACACTAAAACGGCTTCTGAAAACATTCCCCTTGCTCTTGCCCACCTGGCCCCTTATGTAAATAAGAAAACCTACAGATACGTGTCCACGCAGTTACGCACTTGAGGCCACAACCTAGTGCACTGATTCACAACCAGCCCGGCAGAAGGCATCATCTCCGGCTGCCGTGGTCGCGTCGGGAGAGCGAGGGTGGGGACGGGGGGCGTGTCAAGCTGAGGGTGCTGAAACCCGGCGGCCAGCGTGAGCTGGTTTCCCCACGTCACTCCTCCGTTCACGGAAGGCTTGAACCACCCAGAAACACAGGGGACCTGCACCTCCTGGGAGCTGCTCTTCTAGGTCAGGGGTCCCCGACCCCCGGCCACCGACCGATACCGGTACTGGTCTGCGGCCTGTCAGGAACCAGGCTGCACAGCAGGAGGCGAGCACTGGGCGGCGAGCGAAGCTTCATCTGCCGCTGCCCATCCCGCCCCCCGCCCCCCCCCCGACACCCCGTCGCTCGCATCACCTCCCGAACCATCGCCCCGCCCAATCCGTGGAAAAACTGTCTTCCACGAAACTGGTCCCTGGTGCCAAAAGGGTTGGGGACCGCTGCTCTAGGTGATCAAAATGTACTGAGCAGGTTGGTAACAAAATCTTATCTCCTTGGACCAGTCTCTGCTAAGTGAGATGGAACAAGGGAAAGCAACGAAAGCAACCAAAAGCATCGAGCAGGACAGGGTGATGGGGAAACTCCGGGCAGCTTATGCTGGGTTTATAGGGACAAGGTGCGTTGCAGGGGGCGAGTGGCACCTGCAGCTCCCCTCACCTGGGCGCTAGCAGAGAAGCCCCTCACCTCCCTCCACGAGCAAACCTAGAGGAAACCCCCTATGCTGGGGAGACCAGGCTGAACGTGACTTCTGTTTCATCTCCATTAAAGCGGACAAAATAAAAATAGTGTGGTAAAGACTTTAACAGCTGTTTCAGACTTTACTTCCATCTGTACAATAAATATTCTCCCCACAGACGAGATTATTCCTGGCTTAAAATGTCGGGTTTGAGTTTGCAGTGATTAAGTAAATTTCCTAAACAAGCGATGTTCATTTATTTTCTACTTAATAAAGGTGGACCGAAGTAGGGAATTGTAGAGCCTTCAGTTCTACCAAGGAGATGAAAAAAGAATTCAAATTAAGCTTTCTTTTTCTCAGCAGGAAATCACTTTACCTGACAGATACTTGGTTTAAAAAAATAAGGCTCGAGCTTCCCTGGTGGTGCAGTGGTTGAGAGTCCGCCTGCCGATGCAGGGGACACGGGTTCGTGCCCCGGTCCGGGAAGATCCCACATGCCGCGGAGCGGCTGGGCCCGTGAGCCATGGCCGCTGAGCCTGCGCGTCCGGAGCCTGTGCTCCGCAACGGGAGAGGCCACAACAGTGAGAGGCCCGCGTACCGCAAAAAAAAAATAATAATAAGGCTCTCCCTCCTCCTTCTGGATCCCAAGGTCTGCCCCAGCTTCTATCTGCTTTGTATACAAGTCGCACCTGCAGGGTCTGCACACCATGAGGGGCCTGGCTTTGGAGCCACAGCCCCTGCTCCGGCAGCCTCACCTGGAGCAGGTCAGTGTCACACCTGAGGCGAGGCCATCACAGGTGCATGGCCGGGGATCGGCACCCGGAGCCCAGGACACTCCCCCAGTCACCGTGGGGGCATGTCAGAACCATGAGTTCAGAACCTCTCAGAACTGGAGCCAACCTCAGCCAAAAGGTATTGCAACTTTCCCCGGAAAATGCCCGAGACAGGGGGGCCTGGAAGGGAGGTCACCTGCCCCAGACCCCGCACCTTCCACTTCTCACTAATGGAGGGTTCCTCCGGACACCCCGTCCGTCCAGGGACTTCCGAGGCCCCTTCCAAAGGGCCGGGAGGGGGGCTCCACGGACCACGTTCCGCAACTCGGTGCAGCCCCTCTGATTCTGACAATCACACGTGCTGCCTTTCTTCTTTACCTCAAAATGCAATTTTTTAAAAACACTATTCATTTTGCAGGAGGAACGGGTGGAGGTGGAGAGAAAACAGAGCGTAGGCACAGAATTCTGCCGGGGAAGGGCGCTGCACGCTAAGGCTGAAACACTAATGAGTCCAGTATCGAAGATGAGCCTCAGTTCACATGTTTTGGGGGTATTGTCAGTCTGCGGGGGAAAAAAAACAAACCTTTTTAAAAAAGTTGAACGACGTAAGAAACTGAACTAACCTTTTCACTGCTCAGCAAACACGGCTCTGTTCCCCTTATGAGGCTGCTGTAACATCGTTTACACACACAATGTAATGCTCTAGGCAATGCGGAAAATGAGGTGAACTGTTCCACGTAGGACACTGTCATCTACAGACAGCAGCTTTTGTGATGGTTAAGAGTTCAGTCCTCTCCTTCACGGGAGGGTTGGATAACCTCAGTTAACTAGTTAAATGAGGCCGTGCAGACATTACCTTGCAAAACCCCTGATCCAGTTCAGTCCTGTAATTATTACACAAGGGGTATAACGCCACTCAGAAAAACCTGCAGACCTTAAAAAAAAAATTTTAATTTAAATGATCATAAAAATTAAAGACCCTGATACCTTTCTATACCATGTATATGCTTTCAAATAATTTCTTCTTGCTACTTGTGATTTTTGTTTCGGACAAAGGTAGACAAAGCAGCAAGATTTACAGAATTAATCTCTTTATGATTAGACTTTAGTACTTAGCGATAAAATATTTAGTTGAGGTGAATATATTTATGTTACATATTTGTACTCCAAAGTGATTTCTCTAAATTAAAAATAAGAAAGTGAATGCAAACTGGGACAGCAAAAAATATACATTAAGCTGTATTCTTATATATACACAGAGGAGAAAAAACAGTTTCTGCCTTCAAATAAACTATACACTTTAGAATTATAAAACTCAGATGTTTTAAAACTCACCACATGTTTCCAATGCAGACAGTTTATAGAGTATTCCACTATAAAGTGATCAATTCTTCTTTTATTGTATTTCCATGTTTTAATATTTTGGGGGGGATTATTTAACTATAGCTGTTTATGGCATACCTATCTTTGAACTGCTGGATTATGTCACTCAGCTTGGGTGGAGAATGTGGATTTAATTCAAAAGTCTCCTAAAGCCCATGCTTTGGAACAAAATCTGGTGAATGTGAGCAGCTATGGAAACCCCTTTTCATTTTATATCATCAAATTCTGAGCAGTGGGAAAAACTGAAATTAAAACTTCAAAACTTTTACCAAAATCCTATTAAAACCAAAGTATGAGATAATAATGTGAAAATTATAGTATACCCCAGAGAATGTTTAGGGATGTTATACGACATCAACTCATATGGACACTAATCTTAACTATCTAATTGGAAAATGTGTAATCCACATGGGCGTTACCGTGCCTGATTCCTATCTGTACCCATTTAAAAACTGAAATCAGAAGTTTTCAAAATTTGAGATTCAAGAGTCCTCATTGAAAATGTATAGACTTATGCTGCTATACATATAAACATATGGTGTAGCTTTAACCATACCATCCAAATGGTTGCTTGTGTTCAATTCAACGGGTTGTTTGACCTCCCTGCATAAACTCACAACACATAAATCCCAAGGTCAGAAACTGCCTTGATAGAGTTCCCGAACCTTTTGTAAGTTACTGATTGGATGGAATCGCTTGTTCTCTGCCTACCGTTTACCCCAGTCATGGTATTTAAACCTCCCTTAACTACAATTACTCGTAGAGATGTACCTTCCTCATTAATAATCTAGCAGTAAAGTCTTCATGGGAATTGTTGCAAGCATCGCGGTGATTAAATATAATGACGAAAGGATCATTAATAAGAAGCTAGGTATTTTAACGCTTCTCTCCTGGGAGAAGTCCCCAAACGGAAAGCCACAAACACACAGAACAGGCAGGAAGGCACTATTTCTCATTTTATTAGACGCTCCATTCGGATCCAGCCCCCTTAAGCCCTCAACACGCCTCACTCAAGGCCCATTTTTCAAAACCTCTTTAAAATCCCTACCATTCCCACGGGCCTGCTTTTATACCCATGATCCTGGCCATCAAAACTGCCACTGGAATTGTGGGAACGGTTGAATCAGTTGTGTCTGGTCAACGTACACAAACGAAGCAAGTGGGCGGGCAACGTCTGTCTCATCTAATACACAAAAAGGTAAGAATTCCTACGTTCTCTCCACTCCTCCCCCACCAAACCAGACAAAACAAGACAGAATTCAGCTTCGCTCCAGAAGCTGCGTACTTAGGTGTACCTGTGGACTCGAAGGTAGGGCCCAGTCTGAATCTGATCCGGCCTTGGACATCTCCTATGGTGTGGGCTCACCAGCCACATGGTACCCACCACACAGCCAAGGACAGAGCCCGCCGCGTGTACCACAGAGCAGACCAGACAACTTCGATGCTGTCCTTAGCAGCCACCCTAGAAACGGACATTTGTTTAGCAAATCAAGTGAGCTCATAAACTTGCAATATATGTTCAGAGGTGGAGCCCCACAGGGGAAAGAAAATCCTGCCCAAGGTTGAACAGAATTCAAGCAGAGAAGTTTAATATTCACTTTATGAAATATTTTTGCTTCTGCCAATGGGTAGACTATGCCCATTTGCTGCTTCTGCCGAGAGCCCTACAGGAAAAGTTTGTGAAGTTTCTCTTAGGGTCCTAGAGCACAGGTAACATTTCTTATCATAAATGATCATCTGATAAGAGAAGCAAGTCATTCAGTGACCACTTAAAATGCACATCAGAGATTTGCAAAAGCTGAAAACACTTCAAGCTAAATATTACTCTTTGTAAAAACTGAAAGTCGAAGGACAGACCATGGAGGAGAAGTGGACAGCTTCAAGGCTGGGAGGTGGAATGAAGGAAATAATTCCTATTATTAAGGACACCAGGCAGAGACATGGGAACCCAACCACCGCGTCTGAGGATACTCAGCAGGCACGCCACAGGAGGGAGAATCGAAACAGAAACACGTACCAGAGATCTTCTACGGTAGACAAAGCAGGCTGAATTCAGGCCTTGAGTGCAGAAATAAAATTAGACCAACTGAAAGATTAACAAAGATGACGGCAAAGTAAGCGCAAAGGCAATTTCTGAAGAACTAAGAGATTCACGGAATTTCTATGGTAAAGGAATGTCAGCCTCCTACAGACACACACAATGGGGTTGATTAGCCACCCTGGGCCTCGAGCTCCTTCTCTGTGAAGAGAGGAGACTGGACTCAGGGATGTCCATGGTCTCTCTGAGTCTAAGGCCGAGTGATCCGGCCTTGGAGCATCCAGTGTGGAGCCCTAGGCACCCACAATGACTTGGAAAGGACGCACTGACCAGAAAATGGAAAAGAAGCTGCAGTGTTGCTGGAAGATAGGGGAAGAAACACACCCAAATGTTCAGCCTCCGTTACCTCTGCAGAGACGGACAGCTAAGTAATGCTTCCAGAAGCAGCCAAGCGGGGAGGCTACTGTTTCGGGGAAGAAAGGACAGGGAAGAAGACACAGCTTCGGCACAAGGGGCCCCTCCTTCCCTCCCTGGGAGACCGATAGGATGTCCCCCGGTGTTGGCCTCACAAAACACGGCTCACAAATGAACGTCTGCCTGACCAACAAACCCTACGTCATCAGCTGCCCGAAGAGGACTTACTGGGAAGAAAAACCAAATCCTGGAGGAAAACAAGAAGTTATCAAAGTCACAGAGTGCCCAGAGCTGGAGGCAAAGTTGGACGTGTGCACGAGACAGATAAAAGGCACTGTTGGAGAGAAGCGACACCAGGCCTCCAGAATTTCTCAGACACCCAGTCACACCCCCTCCGAGGTGCACAGAGGAACCCCGAGTGGGCTCACGAGCACATGCGTGTCTCTGGCACCTCTCGACTCCCCGGGGCACCCCCTACTGCCCGCCACCAGCTCCAGCTGGACTCGCGTCAGCCCAGATTTCTCTGGAACCAGACTCTTCCTCCCAGCCCCCGCCTAGCGCTAGAGAAATGGCCCCGCGCTTGTGGAAAGTGACCGGTGCTGCTGTCCCTTCCTCACACGTGGGTGGCTGTCCCATTCTCTCGGGGCCCCTCTGCTAACGGCCCCCTTCCAGGACGAATCCGAGCTCACACCATCGGCCAGTCGGCCTGCTTCCCCGAGGCACCGGAGCCATACACCAACGTGGGCCGCTTCCAAAACAGCACCTTCACCCCAAAACGCCGAGTCCGGGGGAGGCCAGTGCAGTGCTGCCACAGCCTAGTGACTGCACCGACATGCGGGCATGAGAAATCATGCTCACCACCACCACGATGGGAACTAAGCCCCTAATACGCAGTCCAACTTTTCCATTTAATTAAGTGGGTAAAATAGTAATGTGCTGCATTTGAGAAGAAGGTGGATAAAATTAACCTTAACAGATGAAGCTTTATGGTTAACATTTTCAAGTATAATGCAAGGGGCGCCGCAGTTCGATCTGAAGGGAAATGTTTATTTACTTTCACAGACTGTGTCCTAAACCTTAACTTCTGAATTCAGACTTGCAAGAAGCACAATTTCCGTGCGCCTCCGTGCAGGCATCTCCTTCTGGGGTCACGCTTATCCCTGAGGAGGCGAAGCAGCAGCTGCACAGCCCGGGGCCAGGCCAGCGCCGGCCGCATCCTGGGCCCCGTCTCCACTGTCCTCATTACCCTGGTTCCTAGTCCCAGCCCAGCCAGCCTGAGGAGGTCGCCCAAGGCTGCACAGCCCACGAGCCACGGAGCTAGCGGCCCAGGCCCTGCGCTGCCCTTACTCGTCACTGCATCTCCACGTTCAAACCCTTCAGGATGCAAGTACAGGCTTGAACCTTCCATCGAAACACAGCAAACTGAAAATCTACTCAAAAGACAGGGAGAGAAAGAAAAGGAATACAAGCCACCCCAGAGGGTCCAGAGAAAACGACCTGCCACACAGCGATTCACAAGGAAAATGGAAGAGAGGGAGGGAGGGCAGAGAGGAGCCTCGGGCTGGGAGTGGACAGCAAGCGTGCACACGTGCAGGGCAGTGTGGCAGCCACACGGACAGAGCCACTCCCGGCCACAGCAGAGCCAGCCCAGCACGCACCGGGGGAGGGTGCCCTTGGCATGACCTTGGCAAGTCCGAGCTCAGAACACTGCACTGAGCCGTGGGCCGTGGGCGGTTCCCCACAAAGGGAAAGCAGACTGCAGCAGAGAGCTCTCTGAAAAGTCACAACAAAAGACTGAGGAAGGAGGGGATGCATTTATGTCAGGATTGAAAGCATTCATGGAGCCCTTTGTGGGGCTCCACTCCAAGCCAGAACCTCTCCGTCCTTGGGGAGCCTCGGCGGCAGGGTGCTGGGAAGGCAGACACTCTTCTCAGCCGCCTGCAAGGATGCTGCGGGACGCCCAGGTCGATGGACACGCAGCGGACAAGCCAGTCCGTGCAGGGGGCAGGAGGGGGGCGGCCCTGGGGCGAGCGGGTGGGGCTTCCTCTGGGAGGGGGTGTCTCCCGGGCCAGGACAGGGAGCAGCCAGGCTGCAGCAGCCCCGGATGGCAATGATGATGACAGTGGAGGACCCTCCAAATGTCAGTGTCGTGGCCTCTGGCAGCAGCTGAGAGAAACAGAAGCGGAGCCAGGACCACTGGGGCTGGAGGGGGAGTAAAGATGGCAGAATCAGGCTCCTCCCGGCAGCCACGGCTCCAAAGCCTGCAGCCCTGAAGCTGCTTTCACGCCAGCCTTTCCCTCCCCGAGACCACCTGCCTACTTTTCTCCATCTCCTCTGTGAGTAATCCTGACGTCTCCTCCCAGGCCAGGGATGAAGCTCCCTCCCCCATGCTCCCCAAGGCCTTTCTGTATACAGTTCTGTCACAACACCAATCGCACCAAATTATAAGCCTTGGTGTGCACGTCTGACTGCCCCCCAAAGCTGCAAGGTCACCCCAGGAGAAAACAGCACTTACCTGTGCGGGGTCTTGTGTGTGGATCGGGGCCCTGAACCGCGGCTCCCGGGGAAACACAGGGTTTGGGTCCTGTGAGCCTCTGCTCATGACATTTTTGTCAACAAATCAATGCATAACCTTGTTTTACGCCTGTTTCTGTTTCAAGTTAATAGTGCTGGCTCATTAGCCGTGGACGCAGGCAGTGACTCAGGCCGACGGAGGCTCCTCTGAGGTCCGTGTATCCTCCGTGAGGCTCGCCCAGCCTCCGGCACTTGGGACACCAAACAGCATCTCAGCACTCGGCCCCGGGGGCATTCTAACCAGCAAAACCACCACCAAAAGCACAAAAAACGTGAGACCCGTGGCAGAAGGTGCGCTTGCCCAGTGGGAGCTGCCCCCTCGAGACGCGGCTTCTGCCCCTCTGTGCAGGCCGGCAAGCGACACGGCTGCAGGGTCACGCGGCAACCGCAGCCAGCAGACAAACGTGCGCGCACGCAGCCTGCGGTCACGAGGGCCACCTGTACTCCTGGCACCTACGGAAGCGCGGCCCGTCTGAGCAGCGACACGGTCACGTCCCCTGGCTTTGCGAAAGCAAACGAGCGTGCGAGCGAGGGTAGCCGAGTGTGGCGGGGAGCGTGCTGGGGGGTGGCAAGCAGAAGCGGAAGCCCCGCGTCCCCAGCATCCAAGCAGCGGCCTGGCTCTGCGTGCCCGACAGACGACCCTCTGCAAAGAGGCGCGATGTGCGCGGGGTGCAGGGAGGGGCGGACTGGAGACCCCCGGACCCTAAAGAAAGACCCTCCCTGCGCACTAAGCACAGCCCCGGGGCCTGGAACCATCCCCCGCCCGCCTCTCCTGCCACACGGGTCTACTGGGCCCCGCCCGTGAGCTTCAACCATTAAACCGGGTCCTTCCCGAAGCCCACGAAGACCTGTGCTGGGTGACTCCAGCCACCACTAACTTGCGAGGTTTTCCACGCACCTCAGACCGTCAGGGGAGGCAGCTCCCATGCTTAACAACGTAAACGTAAGTAAACTCAAATAAGTAGGTATGATTTTAAAAGATGATTTTCCACTAATTAACGGCCAGGAGTATAGATGCTAAGGAAACAAATGAACCACTAAATAGAAACTAGTACTAGAAAGAAACAATTGTTTCAAAGTCCTATCGGTGAAGGGGAGACTACAATCCTGCTCTAATACGGGGTTATTTCTGGCAAAAAAAAAAAAAAAATATATATATATATATATATATATACACATATATCTTTTATTCACAAAAACGGCTGGCCACTCAGGCATATGTATCAGGCAAGATTTACTAATTCACCTATGTTCAAATAGTAAGTCCTTACATACTCTGTGTTACCTTGACTCAGTCGCTAAGCCACTAAACTCTCATTCCCGTCACCTCTAGAACAAGGACACTATGAACGAAATCAGCTCACACAGCAGATGCTCTTCTGAGGCGCTGCCCTCCTGTCTTCAAAGTCACCACCTGATCCTCTGAACGCTGGCAACGTACACTAGCAATTGAAGGCCTTGCTCTATCACCCGAAGTATCTATTTAAAACCGCCCACTTCCAGAGCACGCCCGCCATCAAGGAGATTACTGCACAAATGACCCTTTACAGGAATGACATTCCTTGGAGACTCGACCTACAGGACACGCCTCACCGTCCACCATCAAAGTCATCTGAACTGACACAGCAAAACGACAAACTGCTAGGTCCAATGTGGACAGGCCATCGGGTACGGTGTCCTGTTCCGTGACACACACGTTCACTCTGCTTGTTCCAAAGCCCCTCACAAGGGCACCGCAGCACCTAATGCAAACAACAGGGACCCTCCCTACCAGGGCCTCCCAGCCCCAGGCGTTTTCACAACTGGCACCTACGGATCCCAGGAGGATAAAGGACCAAATCTGGGGGCAACAAGCTTCCTGGAAGAGCGTTTTCTCTGACCCTTCATTTCATGAAAAAGTAAAGGGGTCATTTTAAGGCCACTCTAGACCTTCCAGATGACCGCGCATAACCACATACTGCCGCCCAAGAACGCGTGTGTGTCTAAAGTTACCTTCAGCGCTAAGCAGTACAACTCTTACCATCAGGGCTACCGGGAAGAGAAACGACATCCTTGGAACGTCGGTGAAGGTCAGGTGACACCTGGCTTCCCAGTAATTCGCACCGGAAGACACGGGGGGAGGACCTCCTCCCCCAGAAGCCCTGGAGGACAGGTGTGCCAAGCTCAAAGCCCGGACACTGAGGCAGCATCTCAGCCATCACATCAGACCCACCCTACTGCTTCAGAGTCTATTGGTCTTATAGTCCAGTGGGAATTTTAATATAAATATGTTTTGAATTGCAGTTGCCAAAGTGGCATAAGGGGTTCGTGTTTGTACATATTCAAATAAGATAATAAAAATAATCTAAGGATCTGAGATACTTCACCGTTTTCCTCTTACAGAGGTAGACATACTCCTTCATCCTGGGCCCCCTGCTGCTGCGCCCCCTGTGGAAATACCGCACACGTGGAAACACCGCACACGTGGAAACACCGCACAAGGGACTGCTGTGGCTCACACACGTCCACCCAGTCAACAACTGCCCCAATGCTTTGGGCTTTTTTAAGTTCCTGTGCACTGGAAACACAGTCCAAATCCATCACACCTTGGTTACTGATTCCACGGACTCACAGAAACCGAATCGGGCCCAGCTGTGTCTCTGGAAACGGAACAACAAACAAACAGCAGCACCTCTGTCAGCGCGGTGGCCAGGCCCCCTAGAGCTGGTCTGAGTCCTCGCTCTGGCCCACCGGCCCCCGAGCTCCAGCCCCGGAGCAAGTCACCCCACCCCCTACCCTTCAGCCGTGACAGTTAAGCAGGGTCCCGCCTGTGGAAGTCCAGGATGGTCAGGTGGGCAGCGACATCCTGGGCAGCGCTGTCCACGAGGGCATGACCGGCTGGATAGCTGGGGTGACAAACCCTATGTGCCAACTGCTCATGCAGCGCCTTCAGGAAACATACAGACTGTAAAGACAGAGTCTGTCTCCTAAGAACTTAATCCAGCGGGAAAGACCAATGGGGAATTAAAACTCTGGACAGAATACAGTAAGTGCTAACAGGGATACAAACCAGAAATCCATGTCATCCTTTTCACCATGTTTACAGATCCCATGCTTGCTCTCCTGTATCATTGCAATTTTAGTGATTGTGCTACCTTTTTTTAATGAAAAGGTCAATATCTCTCATTAAATGCAGGCTCCTTGAAACAGATTAAATTTTTTTCAAGGCATTCTTTTTTAAAGAGATATTTATTACAGTCAATTATTCTTGACACACTGAAGTATCTTGATGGTACTCGGATAATTAAGATTAAGACCCTAAAAGTAACTGAGCCTTACTTCTAGTCTCTTTGATAAGAACGAAAGTGACAAATGTAAACTAATACTTTAATCCTCTGCCCAAGTGTGCACCCAAATGAGTGTGTATGTGAGAGATCTAATACCCTCCCTAAATTTCACCCAGGCAGGATATTCTAATCTTTACATTTGAAACATTATGTGCCCTTCCTTGTCTGCCCTCCCTTTTCTGAGACTCCTATTCATCCCTCAAGACCCAATTAAGTGCTACCATCCAATTTCCCCAAGGAGTTATTTAAACACTCTTCTGGACTCCCAAGATACTTGTGATTCCTCTAATACAGTGCATTTCACATTGCACTGAATTATTTGTATCTCTCCTACCAGATTTTGAGATATTTGTTGCACTGTCATGCACTTAGCACAATGCTGGGCACATATAGGTATAAATGTTTGTGAACAAATGAGCAAATGAATGGAGGCATGGATGAATGAACACATGAATACAATAATCAAACTCCATCCCAGAAGTAGAACAACTCAGGTTTTCCTTAAATTATATAATGATACACATCAGCAATAGAGTTTTTCCTATTTCCACAATCTAATAGGATGTCACAATCCCGCATATTTTTCTGAAGAAGTATTACCCCATTCACCTCTGGCCTTTTAGATCTAATCCTAATGTAAACTTGGAAACAAAAGATCTACATAGATGAAAAGAGAAAAATAATCCCAAAATACATTTTAGATTAACTTTTGCTACATTTACACATTCACTTACTTTATAAAAGTGATGGCTGTTTTCCCAAATCTATTTACCTTCTTTCCCAATGAGATCAGTCTTTTCAAGTTTTCCCCAACGTTTAGAAACACACCTTTTCCACTTTACAGAGCTTCACACAGCTTCATACAAGCAAACTCCTCGGGCTAGTTTCCAGCGTATTTAATAACAGTATCGTTGCCTGTTTCTCTCTATCCTTCTCTCCATCTCATCAGGATGAAAAGGGGACAGATGGGTGTCCCCCCCATTGTCACTGCCACGCCAGGATGACAAGCACAAACGCAGTGGAAAGTGACTCCTGGCCCCTGAGGAGATGGTCTCCCCCATGCCTCCGCACACCTGCATGAGGTACGGACCACGGGCAAACCAGGCCGGCTGCTGGGAACAGATGGTCCCGCTGCATAACATCACGCGCGTAGAGCACCCTGTCGGCCAGGCAGGCGAGACTCGGGAGCAAAGCCTGCAAAGTCCTGAGATCCAGAGCAGGAGCCATTCGGGCCACCTAAGTCCAGCCCTCGGTTTCGCGGATGGGAGGAACAGGCAGGGCACCCACTGATGTCCTGACGCCCGTCCCCGTTCTCCCCCAGACACCACCTTCTCCAGACTCGGCCACGCCCCCTGGGGCTGGACATTCGGACGACGCGTTACAGCCCAGCTCAGCACGAGGGTGGCAGGGAGGGACTCCTCCCTCCAGCAGGGCCCTAGGGACACAATGACCTCGAGGGCTGCACCTCCAGGGCCAGTGAAGCCACGAATGAACCACGACTTCAATCGTCTTCAACCCAACATGTGCGGGGCTCGGGCTGTGGCGGGGCGGGGGGGCGATATTCAAAAGAAAGCTGCAGCCCAGGCCCTCAACACGCTGGGGACACGGCCACACCGCAAGTGTACATTCCTCGCGTGAGGACGGAAACACAAACAAAGCATCCCCGGGGCCCAGAGGACAACACAAGAAATGCTGACCAGAAACTAGGGTCCGAGTTAGGGGTGTAGGGAAGGTTTTTCAGAAAAGGCAGCATCTTCACGCAATCTGAAAGAAAGAAGGCTGCCTCCGCGGGCACAGGGGTGGGGAGGGGACGGCAGGGCGGGGGGGAGGGGGGACCTGACCGCGCGGCCCAGCAGCCCGCAAGTGTCCGCAGAAGCGCAACGAGGCGGACGCGGCCTACACAGGGACGGGGACAGAGGCGACACAGCAAAGCGGACCAGCAGCGTGGTTCGGGGAGAGGACACAGCAAGACGGGGGGCTCGGCCTGCAGAGGCTTGAGGGATCCGAGCGGGAGTGGCCCGTGTCTGGGTCTGAAGGGACCCTCCCATCGGGGTGGGGAAGAGGACGGACGTGGAGGCGGGAGAGGCTGGAGCAGCGGAGCCGCCTGAGACGCTTTCCCACGGCGCGGAAGCGGTCCGGTCACGCCGGCCTCCCAGCAGGGCCCTCGGGTGAGAAGGGACGGAGAGGGAGAGGGCCCTGTCCCAGCTCTGCTGGGTGCAGGCGGGGCTTGAAAGGCCCTAAATCAGGCAGCAGGGCCTCCAGTCCGGCTTCCCTGCCTCCCAGGAGACGGCCTCCCGGCCTGGCTGCCACCCCGTTGTCAGCGGGTCTCGTCCCAGCGGGGCTCAGATGGGGCCACAGGGAGGAGGGCGGCAGCAGGGAGGGGGCAGGCGGCCCCCGGAAGCGCCCCTGCGCCAGGCCGAGGCCTCACGGACGCAAGGCCATCGGCTGTCCACGTGGCCCGAGGGCTGAGGACAAGCAGCATGGCCTCTGTCTGCTCACTCATTGCCACCTTCCAGATACTTTGCCTTAAGGCGTGTTTTATAAAATAACGTAACATATACGAACTACGCGTTCCATATGCAATTTTCAAATAATTTAAGATGCAGTGTTGAAATCCACACTCAGAACATCCGGAGACCACGGTGATAAACTACAGTCCCTTCCACCCCCACCCACAGGTGGTCAGACTGCGACCCAACACAGAAAGCCTTCTACTGAGCCCACCTATGACTGACTGAATTAAATCCACATTATGGACCTAAAAGTGAAGGAAAAAGTGAGGGGTGACAAAAGGAGAACATCACTGCATGTTTTAAAAATCTAAAAGCTTCCTTACATCTTGAATCTTTGCACTTAAAAGCGTTGACGAAGATAATTTAGGAAGTAAATAACTTCATCTAGACCAAGAACTGTGTTTAAAAAACTAAGTTCAATCCTATGCTTAAAAACCTATTTTAAAATAACCCATTCTCTCGAGGAAGCACTTTTTTAAAAAGACAAATGTCTAACAAAATCAATCAATCTTACATCCAAATTTTACCAAAGCAGAAAAACCATCCTTGTGTCATGAAAAATGGTGGGTGTTATATTCAAACTATACCATTTATTGTCTCCTGGAGTTTCTGAGTAAAAGTTGGATACTACTCCCAACCCTTGTGTGTGTGTGTGTGTGTGTGTGTGTGTGTGTGTGTGTGTATTTACTAGTATATGGATAAAAAAAAGGATAGCTAGAAAAAATTTCTCCTGATTCTACATAAAAATGCCCTTCATTTCTGCCAACAGAGGACTCCAGAACTTCTCCCATTCTGAGTGTCTTTTAATTTTCAACTTTTTGTAGATTCTAGCCAAAGTTCTCATATTGCAGGTAATATGGATTAAATCCCCATTTGACCACCAATAATGGCAACAAGAAACTAAAGGCTGACTTCACTACAAATCTTTTGTTGAAAACTCCAGTTATATACAGTAACTGATAACCTAGTATTCACACTCATACCTTTAGCAGAAATGTATCAAGTTCCTACTGTGCAGTAAAGAGATACAAAGTCTGCCCCTCCTCTCAAAGCAGAAGCGGGGGACTCTCGTTCATTTCTGCCCTCCCAACCCTGGCACCTAGAACCGTGCCTGGCGGGCTACAGTGAGCGCTCTTCTTTGCCTCACCCAAGGAGCTTACGACCCAGTGGAGATGGGAAGTAAGACAGGGGAAGGAAGAAACTCATAACACTTGCAAATAATTATTATATTTTTATATTCTTATTCACATACAAGAATATCTGACAATAATTTCCATCTCCCTTCTCTCTCTACATAATGAAAATTTTATGCAGCTCAGAGAAAGGGTTTATACTCACTGCATGGTCTATTTCTAGTTTTAATTACAATGCTTGGCAAAGCTTGGAAGATCATTTCAATTCGTTTCAAAAATAACTCCCATTCAATACAAGAAGATGGGATTTTTCACAGTTGTGAATTTTTTATTTCCTTGACAATGAAAATGGCTTGGCATATAAATAAAGCATTTGCTTAGAAACTTTGGTCTCGTGAAGATCCAGGGCTGATATCTATTAATAAAAATGAAGTGGTTTTCTTCAAAAAGTGAAAACCTACACTCCCCTTCCCACCACTGTTTCATTTCTATTTATAAGCTAGAGAAAGAGCAGTTTCCGGCAAACATGAGTCAGGAAGGCTGGCAAGGTCTCTCACGGTACTTACTGATCCGTACAGCTCCCCTTTCTCATTCATGCCGAGGTAGAGTCCGCTGTCCACGCCTCGAATGCTGACCAGGCCCACCGCTATACTGATAAACTCCAGGATGCCTGTGAGACCAACAGCAGAGGGAGACAGGTCAGAGCACAGAGCATCTCCCCTGGAGCGTCCACATCCCTGGGAGCATCTAAGAGGAAGGCGGCACCTTCACTCGAGAAGCGTCTTCTCTTAAAACCACTGCCCCAAAGAATTGATTTTTCAACTAAATTTTATCTTACAGTAACGAGACAAAAATACTTATCAACATGACACGTAACAAAATATTTTTTAAGTAAAAAAGCTAGCATTTACATAGATATGGTGAGAAGTGACATGTCAGTAAACCAATGCACGTGTTCTAATTAACTTAAAAGAGTATAATGTATGAGAAAACTTACTTCCACTTTAAAAATGTGAAATTAAGTATCTGTGTATGGCCATGGATTGGAAAAACAAAATTCTGTTCAGAGAAGGGTCTATGCCCCTCATAATAAGAATAGGAGATGACAACCAAAGACTTGTCTGGTTTACACCGAAAGTTATCCAGCTCTCTATTGTATAACTTTATTGAGCTCCATCTGGAAAACTAAAAAGCCCACACACATCCCAAATATTTCTGCTTAAACAAAGTATTGATTTTCACTGTGCTTATCTAAGCCCCAAAGAGATAGTTAAGCAATTAAGATAACACAATATTCTGGGGGAAAAAAATGCTGATTCCAAAAATGCTCTTGATTTAAAATAGGCATGGAATACTATATCCCAAAATCAAATCAACATAACGATCTTCTTTTATTTCCTTCTTTCACCTTGCTTACCTCACTAAGAATAACAATACCTAAGCTGGGCATAAACCCAGAATTTTGTGGTCATACAACAGCAGTTCCAGGTTCTATAACCATATTGTTTTAACATGATTACCCAATGGTATATTGGGACGATGCTAATATCACTCATGCTCAGCCATTTTTTCCATTTTGTCTTAAAGTGCTACACTTTGTTTAAACCTTGTATTAACACATACCAAATACTGAGTTGTTTAAAATATCTCCAAATATTAAAAAATTTACTTACATTTAAGAGTTTAGAAAGAAACTAAGGGTAACCCTGGGCTAGAGTCAGTCTCATGTGACTCATAGAAAAGCACTTACGTGTAGTTTTAAACAATTAATTTTGCAACTCTCACAAAATAGACTGTGTTGCAATCACAAGAAGATGTGAACTACATAAACCTAATAAAGCAAAGGTTCCAAGGTGACGGACAAAGGGAAAGAGATTTCTTATAAAGAGGTATTCCTAATTCTGTTATAAGCACAAAATGCAACAAATATTTTGAGCTTACAGTTTACAGAATGTCTATCTGGACCGGCAAAACTATGTATTTTAACAGAATGTGAAATAGTGTGTGAATAAATATAAAGAGAAGTTACAAATTGAGTTCTGGATCTGATAACCTGTGACTGTCTAGTGAAAAATACATGTGAAATAAGTTCATTACCAGCCATCCCTACCTCACAAACCAAATGGAAAGACAAATAAGGCAGCAGTTCCATGAGAGTCATTTCTTGTGAGATGCACACCCTTATTGATGAATCATTTTATTTCATTATACTACGTCTAACTCTTATGATTAAAAATAACTTACGTTGTAGCATTTTATTACTATAGGACTCACACACATGTGAATCTCTTCTTAGCTACCTGAAAACACACAATATAAGTCATTGTTATCCTGAAATAGTATAAGGAATTTATTAATGTCCAACTTTCATTGTCAAATGAAAGCATTTGGCCCCTTTGCATCTGACCGATTTAATACACCATGTCAATAAAACTGAAAGTCATAAAACTAAAATAAACCATACTTGCACCAAGAGGGTACCTGACGATCTTTCTCTTTTCCCTAAGCAGGAGGCAGCTCTGAGACTATTAACTGACATTGCCCATCAGACCTAAGAAAAAATAAGTGCATGTGATCTCGCAAAACCATGTAACTGGCTGGTCAGCAGAACATCAGAAGTAATAATATCAACAGCGACAATCCTAACAACTGGACTCCTCGAGCATCTAGTCTGTGCCCAGTGAGAGGCCTGATGTCATTCAGCCCTCAGAACAGCCCTAGGCATTACCAAACGCTAATCTCCAGATGACACGTGGGGACACTAGGTTCAAGGATAACTTGCCCCCAAGCGGTCAGACTCCAAAGCCTAGGTCCTTACCGACTAGGCACACCTTCCCATCACTTTCACCTTTTCTCACGGATCCGTGATTTCTGTACCACTTTTATATAGTTATTCCCTCACTAGTGACTGGAAGATGTTACCCAGGTGAGACTCTGCGGGCCCAGTGCACAGGACTAGAAGCAGAGGAAGTGAGGGGCACGTGAGCTCCTGGGACCGTGCTCTCATGACACAGGACTTGGGAAGGTGGGCACCTGTGTGTGCAAACTATTCGCACGTTGTTCTTTGTGCACATAGGTTTTTTTTTTTAAAGGACTTAAGGTCCGAAACGATTATTATACATTTTGGAAATGAAGGTAGTAAGATATCTATCTTGTTATCTCTTCCTGGCATCAGCAAGATATGCACTCACTCATTCAGTCAGCAAACTAAGGAGTGACTGTATCGTAAGCCAAGCACCATGCCCTTTGCTGAGGGTATGAAGATGAACAAGGTCTAGCCTACACCCTCAAAGAGCTTCCTGTGTAGTGGGAGGAAGGACAAATAACCAGATAAATGTAATAACAATGTGGGAAATGCGGTGAGAGGCAGGTGTTCAGGGTACGCTCTGGGCGGCTCACTCAGGCTGGACCAGGAGAGTCAGAGGGGCTTCCTAAAAGGAATCGGGCCGAGACAAGCCTCCCAGGCGTGCTCCACGTGAGAAGGGGCTACATCTAGGGACCCCAGGTGGAAAAGGTTTCATCATCTCAAACCAGCACCCCTATCTCTGCAGCTCCTCGAGAAGCAGAGACCTCAAAAGAGCAGCCCAGCTTTTTATGAGGCCACCTCACGATCCGAGGGCAAGCAGAATTCAGAAGGTCTGAGTCACAGCCGTTCCCTCACGTGCAGAGGGGGCCGAAGCTGCAAGGCCAGAAAGCCCTGGCCACCTGGTAACCAGCTCCCGCCCCCCGCAGACTGCAATCCTTATCATTCCTGCTACCATCGTGTCCACCATGAACTCTAGAACCTCAACCAGGTCAGCTAACCTCTCCCTGGGCCTGAGCCACTGCCGAGCAAGTGATCCCAACCGCACTGATCTGAGCGGGGCCGCTCCCCCAGTGTCCGTTCACGTGGGCGTGAGGCTCGGGAAAAGCCCAGGAGAAGGCTTCTGTGTAGAAACGGTGACATGCTTCACCATCCACAGGAGAGGAACGGAATGAAGGAAAGAGCTAGGAAGAGAAGAAGGAGGAAAGGGAGGGAGGGAATGGTGGGGCTGTGCCTGAGATTAAAGTGTGGCCTTCACATGTGTCCCAGGGTGGCCCATCTCTCTTAGGCAGTTCAGAAGGGCCACAGCAATGGGCAGTGATGGAGTGGCCTGGGAAGCATGAGGTCAGTGACGAGTGGCATCTGGCAATTCCCTTTCACGGCAGGCAACAGTTCCAGTGAGGATGCACTCACTGGGCCCAGGAAGCCTGACGGGGTCTGGTGGGGTCCACGGTCATCTGTGGTCCGCAAGAGGCCAGGTCAGTTCCTGGGACCACTGCAGGAAAATGACCTCAGCAGAGCATCATCCTCGCCCCGGACTCACTAGGTAGCAGTGCTCAGCCCCCAAGCTCTGTTCACGGGGACCATGACCCCAAAGCTGGCCCAGCTCCCAAGAGCCCCTCTGCATGGGCCTCACCTCCACGCTGGCCATGGGAAGTGGGAGGGCCAGCCCAAGCAGCTCCACTCTGGTCCGTGTTAAACAACCCTCCAGCCTAAAAGCCCCCAACACTTAACAGAGCTGCATTCTTTAGAGGACAAGAATGTGTGCAGGCTGTGGAGAGAGGCCTGACACGAGGCTTTCGAAAATAGATTAACCGGCCCGCCCCACCCCCCCCCCCCCACACACACACAGAGCTCCCTGCTGGCCGGGAGAATCCCGCACCAGGGTTGCCAAATCAATCAGCTCAGAGCCCCAATCCCAGCAAGCCCGAGTCTGCAGCAACTTGAGCAAATCCCAGAGTTCATGTGGGAAATGACTAGCTGAATGGGAGCCATAACCCCACCGATTTTTCAAGAATCTGAACCTATCCCGAAAACAGCTCCTTAAATAGGCAGCCTTTCCCTTACTGAGATATTGAAGAGCCAGATACCCAGAACGGCATTGTTTCAAGTGTGAAACCCTGGAAGTAAGATTTTTTTTGAACCTCTTTCTTTTTAAAGCGTACTGTTATCATGTTTCTCCGCTCTGGTACAACTTCACCTGACCCCTGGACCCGGCAGCCCCAGCCGGGAGCCCTGGTCCTGATGCAGGCGGCCTGGCGGAGCTGCACTAGGGCCGGAAGACGTCTGGCAGGGACGCAGGCATCTCCGCACCAGGCCGGGGTCACCCCGCTCAGGCTCCTCGTGCCAAGTCAAATAACGGATCAGGCCCGACGCTCACTTTTTTATTATTCCACATTACCATTTCCTCAATTGATTTTCTGCTCACTTTTTCCGTCTAGCAAGTGCTCTAAAGAGGAAAAAAAAAAAAAAAAGGAAACGAACCGTCTGGCTCCCCTGGCCTATCACCCAGAGATACGAGTCCCGGTTCCCTTTCTCCAGGCTGGGCCTCAGCTCCACGCCAGCACCCCCGAAAGGAAAACAAAGAGCTCCCTCTAGGTCCCACCTAAGTTGTCACCGCGCGGCTCCTGCTGGGACAGCAGTAAGGTTCCCCCCCCCCCACGACCCGCACCGCCGCCGCAGTGCCACCGCCACGCTTGCCAGCAGCTGCGGTCACCTGCGGCTGCGGGGGGTAGCACGTCATTTTCCCCGCACGCTTCCTCCTGCCCTTCCGTTTCAGGTAGAAAAGGCACCTTCTGTTTTAATCAGGGTGCAAACCCCCCTCGCCCCTACCCACAGCTACTCTTTCCTATGGATTCGGAAGAGAAACCGGGGGTGCATTCGAAGTCCCCAGAGCGCAGCGGGCGAGGAGGGGGGCGCACGCGGGGGAGGGGGAGGGCCCAAGGTGAGGCGGGGGGGCGGGGGCGGGAGCGCCAGGTGCGACGGCCGCAGCCCCGCCCCGGGTCCTAGCGCCCGCCCGCCGCCTCCGGCGCCCCGGGCGGGGCCGGGAGGCAGGGTGGGAGGCTCGGCCGCGCGGCGCTGCAGAGGTTGCTAATATTGGGACCTGCCGCAGCGGGAGACCGCGGCACTGCTGTCACCCCGGGGGTGCTCCTCCCTGCCACCGGATGGAAGCTGAAATAAGCCTCCCGCCTCGCCCTCTTCCCCGCCCCCACTGCGCACACCACCCACTCAGCCGCATCCAAACCCGGGTGAGGGCGCGGCGAGCGCCGGGCGCGCCCCTCCCCCGCAGCCAGCTCCCGGCCGACCCCCGAGCTCGGGCCGGGCCCCCACCCCACCCCACCCCCGGCCGGGCTTCCGCTGCCCGGCCTCCCACCCAGCACTGCGCCTACCAGCCCGCCGGCAGCGCCGGGCGGACAAGGAGTGGACGTGTCACCTCCGGGGTCGGAGGTGGGGTGCCGAGGCCGGGTTTTTGTTTTACGGTCTCTGTTCAGCCACCGTGCCAGCGTCCTTGCCGGCTGACCCCAGAGCGCGCCTCTCGGCTCCCCGCTTTCCGGTCCCCGGTCCCCTTCATCCACCCTGGTCCCTCTCTGTCCCCGTGGCGGAGTCACCGGATTCCTAATGACTCGGCTGCGTGTAGCGAACGTCCTACACGAAAGGTGACTGCGTTTAAAAAAAAAAAAAACACCCACGGTGGGGGCGGGGTGGAGGAGCCCCAACGGGAGCCTCCCCGCCACTCTGCGCGGGTCCCGGGCGCTCCCGGCCCGGGCTCGACTGCACACCAGGCCGCCGGCCGCACTCGGGCGCCCACCGCGGGCCCCCCGGGCCGGGGCCCAGCCACGCAGGGCGCGGAGAGGGGCGCCGGGCCCCGCTCGGGAGCGGTAACAATGGCACGCGGCCCCCGCCGCCTGCGCCGCCCTTTGTCCCCCTCCCTTCCCCGCGGCTCCCGCCCTGCCGGCCGGCCCTACCCACCTCCGGCGCCGCGAGCCCACCGCTCCCGAGACCCGGCTGTGAGCGTCGAAGGAGGGAGAAGGGTCCGGGACGGGGCTCAGGGGCCTCGGCCCCGCCACCGAGTCCCCCGCCGCGCGCGCCTCCGGCAGCTCCCACCCCGCGCGCGGCCGCGCTGCCCGGGCGGCGGCTGGATCCGCTGGACCCGCACTCACACGCGGCGAGCGCGAAGGGACGCGGCTCAGGCAAAAGGAGCCCGACCCCTAAGCGCGGCCGCAGCGCGCCAGCCGGCCGGGCGCCCGGGACACAGCGGTCCCCGCAGCCGAGGGCGCGCGGGGCGGGGGCAAGCCGCCGAACCCGAGCGCGTCTAGGACCGCGCGGAGTTGGCCGGCGGCCGCCGAGTGGCACCTGCCGGCCGGCGCGCCGGGGACCCGTCTGGGCTCGGCGCCCCCGCCCACGGCCGCCCCGGGTCCTGCAGCAGCCCCGGGAGCGGCCGCAGAGAGCACTTTAGGAAAGTTTCGTCCCCACTCCGCAGCGGCCAGAGCTGCCTCCGCTTCTCTGGGCTACGTTTCCGTAATTGAAAGCTGCAAAGCAGAGAAGGGAGGCAGCCCGCCGTTCACGCCGGTAGGTTCAGTGCGGGGTGAGCCGAGGCAGAAAATCCCGGGGCTCGTGCATCCGGGACCAGCCCCGTCTCAGGCCCGAACCGTCCTCACCTTCTGCATCGTCTGCGGCCCACGAACCTACACAGATAGTTTAGATCGTGTTCAACATCTGGCGTTAAAGCTTGAGGAAGAGAAGTCACCACAGGACTTTGTTTTTACGACCTAGTTTAAGTGTTGTCAGGTGGGTTTACTCAATAAGTTAACTCCTTCCAACAGTCTGGTTGCCCAAACGCCCCCCTCCTTTTTTTTTTTTTGGTAAGTAAGGAAAAAACCCGAATCGCCCCTCCACCATCAGTTCCCCCCACCCCGGGACTGTGCTCGCCGAGTCGCTGCTGTCGGGCTCAGGGTGGCCCAGCAGACACGTGTGTGCACTCATTAAAGGGGGCAGTCACCAGCCCTCGGGTCTGCAGCTATCCATGCTGAGTCACAAATACCCTCCTCAGGAAATGAAATCCTCGGAATGCCCTTTAAAATTAGCTCGCAGCTTTTGCACGGGCGCACACACTTACACCAGAGCCACACAGGGCTGCACGCCATGGAAATTACAAAGCACAGGGAATAACTCGTGGCTGGATGGACAAACGCCCCTGGTGAGCGCCCTGCCCCTTCCCGAGTCATTTTCCCCCAGTGCCTCTGCAGCCCAGAGTCTAAAATACGACTTTAGTCCTCTTCCCAACAGAACAATCAGCAACCTTCGGCTAAAGGGTTCCAGACCCTCACGGTGGGAGTAAGCAATACGCTTAATTTAAAATTCAAGCAGGATACTTATTGGAGGAAAAAAGGGAAGGGGCAAAAACTTCATTTGACACAAGATGATAACTGCCTTCAGGAAAATGCATTTTAAGTTCTCAGTAGTTAATCATTAAAGCTTTAAACTCGTGGAATCAGTCCATTCAAAAGAAACTTCCTAAACCCGATCTTCCCGTGTATCTGATGCAAAAGAACTAGTGGCTTGTGTTATATTTATAAATCACGCCCTCCTTTACAAAGAAAAAAAAAAAAAAAGGCCTTTCAATGTAGACCCGCATCAGAGCCAGCGGCAGATCTGCAATTCCGGAGGCTTCCCTCCCCCCACCCCCCCTTGAGCTAGCAAGACAGAGACAGACCGAGACAGAGAGAGGGAGAGACCCCTTCCCGCATCCCCCGCCCAGCCACCTTCTCGGTAGTTACAATCCGAACATGCCAGCACGGACAGTAAAGGGTTAATGGTGTACCTACCAAATCGGCTGTGGTCTTTCCTGGTTCCCTGGATAGTACCATTGGGGAAGATTTCTAAGTGAAATCCAGTCCTGCAGTAGAGCTGCCTCCGCCTGAGAATCCCCTTTAAATGATCCAAGTCCGTGACTGCAGGTCCCCTGGGAAGGCCCCCTGCTTCGGACTGACCCAGGTGGTCACTTAACAAAACCGGGCTGTCCGCCGGCAACACGGGCACATTCCCAAACGGTGCCGCATCCTGCACACCGAAATAGTTCCCAACTTCACCTAGGGGAGCCATCAGAAGACTCGGCTTTCGGAGCACAGCGATAAACAATAATGATGGTGCCAACCCAGGAGCTATTAGGCGAGGTATATGCAACTCCCCTCCCTTACTGCAGTTGCAGAGAGAGAAAAAAGGTCCTTTTCTTCAATCCATTAAATGGATAAATAAAAGTCATCTGCTGCTTCACTGGCACAGGTTCAAGGTCAAACCACGGATAGTCTAAGAAGCCACCACTTCATACTCACACACTGACATATTGATAAACGTATCTATGTATCTCTACAGATAGATTCCCCGGCTCTCAGCAGGCAGGAAGGTCTTCATCCCATCCGACCGTAATAAGGAAAAAAATCCATAGTTTCTCCATTTGGTTTGAGATCAGAATGACCATAGCAACTTAAATGCCTAGGCGTTATTATAGGGGTTTTTAAGATGCACGGGCTACGTCAGAATTTACGGATCCAGGAAGGCATGCGCCGTTTTCACTCTAACCGACTCTGCAGATATCAGCAGGAATCCTTCAAGGGGAAAAAAAAAATCTCACGTTGGTGGCGGCGACAAATCTGCCCCCGTCCTCCCTCCAAAAATGAGAATAATGGTAATAAAACAAAAAGAAGGAAAAACTTTAGGCGTCCAAAGCTGGTATCCAGAATTCTCCAGGGGCTCGGCAGGCGTCCATTGGCTTAGCGCGGGCGGCGGGCGGCGGCGGGAGCGAGGGGCGCCGCGGCGGGACCCGCGTGCCGCCGGCGGCCGCGAACAGGTGTCGCCGCGGGCGCGGGGCGAGGTGGCCGGCGAGCGCTCCTCCTGCGCAGCCCCGCGGCGCGCAGAGTGGCGCAGGCAGCGGCATTGGGCTGGGTTTAAGGTAGCGCCGCGCCGCCCGCGCTCCCCGCGGTCCTAGCGCCCGCCGCGCCCGCCGCGCTGCGGCAGGCCCCGCGCCGCGTGCCCGAGCGCGGGACCGGGGGCGCCCCGAGCCTGGGCCTCACAAAGGGAGCGCGAGGCCGGAGCCCCGGGCCTCCGGGGCGGCCGCTCTCCTGCGGAGTCGAAGCCGGGAACCGAACCCTCGGTCGATGCGGTGGCGGAGGTGCAGACTGAAATCGGGAGACTAGTTTTCACTTGGGCTCTGATGCTACTTTGCGTTATGAAATAAAACTTAGCTGAGAGTTGGAGGGAAGGGGGTTGGTCTAATGAGCTTGAACAGACACCGCAGTTCCTCTCTCCTTCCTCCTGCAGACACACAGGCGCAAGCTGTGCGGCAGGTGAGACGGGGGCGTGCGCCCAGCCCCCTCCCACGCGCACACACAGGCCGCTGTGGCCGCGCTCCCGGTCTGGCTCGGGGCTTCCTGGGCATCTCGGGCCGGCGCTGCGTTTAGGTCCCGCCCCGCGGTGCGGCCGGCTGGGGGGCGCCAGAGCACCGCCTCTGTCCCCGAGCTCGCCTGGCGCGCGTCTGCGGAGAGTCCGGGTGCAGGAGCGCGCGCCGGGGGCTCCCTACCCCGAACCGCGCTCCGAGGGCGAGCAGGGCCTGCCCTCGGGGACGCGAGAGGCGAGGTCCCCGAGTCCCCCACGGCCCGAAGCCGCCGCCGAACCGGGGGAGCCCGGCGCGGGTCGCGCCCGGGGTCGCGGCCGCTGCTTCCTGCTCTGCCCCCGCGGGGCGCATGTGGAAGCCTGAGCCCCGAGCCCGGCTCGCGGTTCTGCTCGCGGCCAGCGGCCTTCGCGCCCAGCCCGGGGCCGGGACAAAGAAACCCGCCGCCCGAGCCGCCCGGGAGCCGCGCGGCGCTCTCTGCGCCCGATCCCCGCGGGGCCGGCTGGAGCGCGGCGCCCCGACGCTCGCCCCCAGCCTGCCCGCGCGCCCCGCTCGCCCCTGCTCCTCTTTGTTCACATTGTCTTAGAAAGGGCCCGACTCCCGGGGCGAGCTGGTGAAAGTTGCCGGGACTGAGCACCGCTCCAGACCGCGGGACTTGCGAGTGAGAAGCAAAGTCGAAAGCAGCCTAGGACCCCTGCGCGGGGAAAGGGAACCGGAGCCTTTTTATGGGGAGAAGTCGGATCCGCCTCGGCGGTCAGCTCGAGGCTGGCGGCGAAGGACGGGGCTGGCCCTACTCGGGACGGAAGGCTTTCGCCGGAAGATGAAAGGGAGCAATGAATTTGCAGATTTCTCGGGCGCCGGAGGTGCCGGCGACCTGGAGCGACCTGCCCCTGCCCCCCGGGCGGGAAGGTGTGCTTGGCCCGCCGGGAGGAAGGAGGGGGCGCAGCGTCCTCCCTCTCCGTTCCCACACCCTTTGCCGCAGTCCCGGGTCATGGGGCGTCCGGGGCTGCCTTGTGCGTCTCGCTTACGCGTTTAGTGAGCTCCAGAGCCCTGCCCCGTGGTATTTACAGCAGTCACGTCGGCGGTGGGCTTTAACCTTAACTGCTCAGTGGCAGATACAAGAAGCTGGGGAGGAAGTGTCACTTCTCATAAAGCACCGGAGTAGCTCGCATTCATCACGAAGGCGTTACTGGACTGCTTGGGTACAAGGCGCGGGGTTGGTTACTTTTTTGTAAAGCCTAATGAAGAAAGGCAGGCAGACGGAGGGCGCGATGGAGAGAGGGAGACGCTTGACAGGGCAAGACGAGCAGCACGTGGACATGTCCACTGAAGACAGGCCTGGGACAGTTTCCACCAGCTGTCTCCAAGCACATTCTTTCGGTCTGAATTTAGACCGTCAGCCAGTGAGCAGAGACCATTTCCGCTTCCGAAGCCTCGGCAGCCCGGTGACTGTCCCTTTAAAAGCGATGCAGCAGTGGGCGAGCGGGCTGGGAGCTGATGGAGCACTTTCCCGGCTGGAAGCTGCCTCCTCGGGCGCCTCTTGCCCCCTGCAGTTGCTTAGCCCGCGTTTCCTCGCGGCTCCAGCTCCAGCTGCGGGAAGCATGAGCTGCTCCCTCGCCCCTTGAACTTGCCCATCAGGCTTCTCCCCCTGCTTCTCTCGGGTCGAGCTTTCCTCTTCCAGTAATAGGCACGGTATCCTTCCTTTCACCGATCACATCCCGTTTCTCCGGACCTCACCCACTGCCCAGGGCTGACTCCCTCAAGATCTTGCCCAGCCCCGCCGTGGTCGAGAGCTCCGCTCACAAATACTCTTCAGTTGTACACAAACGCTAAGCTCCAAGAGGACTGAGGCCTTGCTTCCTAGAGACAGGTGGTGTAATTGGCTTAATAACACCGCCTTGGAAGACTGTTGTTGGCAATAAAAGAAAAAATGCCCATGAAACAGGCAGCACACAATAGACACTTAAGACACGGTAGCTATTAGTACACTGCTCCTAATATAGCTCTGTGGATTTCTGCTGCCCATGGGGTATTTAGTAAATGGTATTATTGATTTGAACCCCAACGGTCCCTTAGGCTACCTCTTCCCAGCATATTAATCCCTCTTGTTTCTCCTTTTTCCAGTTTGTCACTTGTCTTTCCTACTGATAATTTGGGACTGAGACCCAAATAGGAGAAGTAACAAGGGAAGTGAAGAGAGATCCGGAGGGGAATGCGCACTTGGATAGGGGTCGGCACGTCTGGACCCGGCTTCCCCCATCCCACCCACTCCCTGTGATTTCCCGTTCCCCCCTCACGGAACTGCTGAGCGGACGCAAAGACGGGTCTAGGATGCCTGTGTGTAGAAACGGCCTGGTGATCCAAGATGACCACTGGGGAAAAGTGCCCTGTCCACCTCCACTACTTCATTAGCATGTGTCTCCTCCTTTGATTTCCCTGGACCCCCCAAATGCAGACCACCACAGAACCCTTTCATTCCTTTCCTACAACAGTCAGGTGAGGGTCCTTCTGTGTCCACTTCCCCCATCCTCCCACCCCACAGCCTTTTGTCTACTGGCGGGCTTTGGTGTGGGAGCTCTGAGGAGTGGTGCGTGGGAGTACTGGTTGGGAGGTTCAAGTCTGTTCCCAGTCTGACCCCCATGTCTGACTAGGTTTGAGCTTCAGTGGTTAAGAGGACAGAACCACTGTAGCCAACATTAATCTATGGCTTACTGTGCTCCAGAGGTTCGACTAAGTGCTTTCCAGCTTTATCTTTTTAATCCTCAAAACTACCTTACAAGGTAGGTACTGCTATCGTCCCATTTTACACATGAGGAAACTGGCTTATAAAGGTTGAGTAAGAGGCGCAGTGCCCCGGGGCCAAGTCCATAGACCTCAGAGCCCCACGGTGCAGAACCCCAGCTGCCCTCTGTTATACTGCGCATATGCTTCTAAACAGTTAGAAACAGTGTGTTTCCATAAAATAAACATATAGGAATAAACAGCTTATACACATGTATAAACAACCAGTTAAAATGCATAATTAAGAAATAAAGACCACACTTACAATAGGAAAAGAAAGATAAGATTTCTAGGGAAAACAATGAACAAAAATGTGCAAGATTTATATGAATAAATGTGTTTAAAGCTCTCTAGGGACACAAAAGAAAACATGAACAAATGGAAAGCTACACAATGTTCTTAGATAGAAAAACTCTATTTCATAAATACGCAATTCCTAAATTACTCTAAAAACCACTTAACATCATAATAAAAACACCAATAAGTGTTTTTTATTAGAAGAACCAATTGCTAAAGTTAATATACAAAATTAAATTTAAATTGAGAAAAAAAATGTTTGAAATTAACAAGAAAAATAAAAGGGTAACTAGCCATACAATATTTTAAATATTTTAAAGCTGTACTAATTAAAACAGAGTAGTATTATCCTATAACTTATTCATATTAGCATATGAATAAAGAGATAAAGCAATAACACAGAATAGGAATTATAGAAATAAACTCAAATACATATTGGAATTTAATACATGATAATCAATGGGGGGAAAATGAACTATTGAGTAAGTAGTTTTGAAACAACTGAATACACAACTAGAAAAAAAGCAGTAGTACCTATTCTTCACACTCTACATGAAGGTAAAACCTAAATGGAACAAATATTTAAATATAAAAAATAAAGCCATAACAAGTACTAAAAGAAATAACGGAAGAATTCCTTTATAATCTGAGTTGTGAAGGCCTTAGTAATTGTATCACAGAATCAAAACATCTAAAAGGGAGTAATGATAAATTCAACCACACACAAAACATTTGTTTAACTGCGCAGGGGAAAACACAAATTTAAGAGATAAATGACAAAATAGAAAAACATGGGCATCTCATATCAAGATAAAGGACTAATTTCCCTAATATATTAAGAGCTCCCACAAATCAGTAAGAAAAATATGACTTCTGGTTTCCAGTCTGACATGCAGAACTTGGAGGTCCCCTCTGCTCACAAAAAGAAAAAAGTTGAACAGACTGAAAGTCAACAACACTTCTTAGATCCATCAAAGAATTGAGGTCACAGGACAAACTGCTGGTCTGGAAACTGGAGAGATAAGACAGACAGATACAGAGAATTCTTACTGAAGCAGAAGCCCACAGCTGGAACCAGTATCAGTAGGAACACTTTAAACTGTAACTGATGAATTGCTGGGAGCTCAGTGTGGACAAGCTGAAAAACCCAGAAGAGGCCCAGTCTTAGGCGGGTCCTCACACTCTCCTGAGATTTACCTCCAGAAGCCCCATCAGGTTCTCACTGAGGAGATCTGAGAAAAATCCCCTCCTGCTTCCTTCAGTAAGAGGGAGGAAGTAATCATTTTGAAACATGCCCAGAGTTCTCTGTTCTCTTTAGCAAAGCCTGCCTTCAAGGGGAGCTATTCCACCACGACCCAACCCACCTGGGGGGAGGGGAATATCCAACTCCAGCCCACTCCAGCCTTCAATGTGGGGAAGGGAAACACCGGACCCAGGCTCACTGAAAGACGGAGACCTAGTCATAGGACCACAGAACATTTCCGTGTCCCCACCTCACCACCACATCCACAGGGCTTCCATGTAATAACAGGGATTAGAGCTAAAAGAATTGCAAGACGCAGACCCTATTTAAGGAGTCTCCAGGGAAACCCAAAGACAACAGGGGAGACAGAAACAAGAACACCAGAAGAAATTTTAGCCCTTGACACCATAGCTACTGCAAACAGTAAAAACAGCCTAGCTCCTAGCCAGATAAACATAAAACCTCACACTAAAGGACTATCTACCTCAGTACGTTTTACCCAATACATCAAACTAGCTTTCAACAAAAAATTACAAGCCATGCTAAAAGTTTAAAAAAACAAATAAACCAGAGTATGAAGAGACAAGCAAGCACCAGAACCAGACTTAGACAGACTCATATATGACAGAGATTTTGGCATTATCACACCAGGAATTTGAAATAACCATGATCCATATGCTAAGGGCTCTACTGGAAAAAGTGGACAGCATGCAAGAATAGACAGGTAATGTAAGCAGAGAGATCAAGACTAAAGAAAAGACTCTAAAGGAAATACTAGACATCAAAAACACTCTAACAGAATGAAGAATGCCTTTGATGGACTCATCCATAGACTGGACACAGCCAAGTAAAGAACCAGTGAGTTTGAACATATGTTAATAGAAATTTCTCAAGCTGAAATGCAAAGATTAAAAGAAAGAAAGGAACACTGGAACAGAATAGCCAATAACTGTGGGACAATTACAAAAGGTATAACATACACATAATGGGAAGATCAGAAGGAGAAGAAAGAGAGAAGAAAAAAGAAGAAAAACAGAAGAAACATTTGAATTGATAACAGTTAAGACATCTCCAAAATTGATGACAGACTCTAAGCCACAGATCTAGGAAGCTCAGAGATACTAAGTAGGAAAAATACCCAAAAAATCTATGCTGTTGGGATTCCCTGGTGGCACAGTGGTTGAGAGTCTGCCTGCCGGTGCAGGGGACACAGGTTCACGCCCCGGTCCGGGAGGATCCCACATGCCGCGGAGCAGCTGGACCCGTGAGCCATGGCCGCTGAGCCTGCGCTTCTGGAGCCTGTGCTCTGCAACGGGAGAGGCCACAACAGTGAGAGGCCCACGTACCAAAAAAAAAAAAAAAAAAAATCTATGCTGTATATCATATTCAACATATCATATTCCATGTCTACAATGTAGACAACCAAAGACAAAGAGAAAATCTTGAAAAGGGCCAGAGAGGGAAAAAAATATCCTATCTATAGAGGAACAAGGGTAGAATTACATCGGACTTGTCTTCAGAAACCATGCAAGCAGGAAAAGAGTGGAATGAAATATTTAAAGTGTTGAAAGAAAAATACTAACAACAGGATAAAATAGTCAGTTTACAAGAAAAGAAATGCAAATGGTTCTTAAACATTAGTAAATATGCTCAACTCCATTCATAACAAAAAGGAACAAAATATAAAACTGTGCTGATATACCATTTCTTACCTATAAATTTGACAAATATTAAAAATACTATGAACTGGTGTTAGAGTCTGGGGGATTCAGGCACTTTCAAACATTACTGTGGAGATGAAATTGAGACAGCATTTATGAAGGGCACTTCAGTAATATTTACTAAAATTACAAGTACCCAGGTCCTTGGACTCGACAATCTCTCTTCTGGAAATTTATCTTAGATGTCTATAGGCACATGCGCAGAATCGTGTGTGTAGAAGATTCCTCACTGAAGCACTTCTCGGGTTAGCAAAAGATTGGAAACAGCGCATGAAGAATGTCCATCATGAATGACTGGTCATATGAATTATAATAAATCCATAAAGTAAAATCTTGAGAAGTTTGTTAAAGGAAAAAAAAATGGGGGGGTAGCTTTTTGTATATGCTATGAACTAATCTCCAAAGAATATTGTGAAGGAAAAAAGTACAGTGCAGAACAGTGTATATGTCATGCCATCATTTGTGTCCTAAAAAGAAAGCTTTTCTATTTATACATGTAAGTAATATCTCTATAAATACATGCAAGCTCTTTGGTTGCCTCCAGGAAAAGAAATTGTATAGCTGAGGGATAAGAGGTAGGAGGGAGAATTCTCACTATATACACTTCTTACCTTTTTGAACCACGTGAATATAACATCAATTTACAAAGGCATAAGCCCGGTTGAATTTTTTTAATAATTACATTTCCCTCCTTCAAAGGAGCGGAAGCACAGTGCCTGATGCAAAGATCTTGGGAGCAACCACAGAAGATGCTGTGATTAGGCACCACGTTCCCACACACAACCCCAGGAGCATGAACTGACACATCTCTGAAAATGTGACAACGTCTAACCCCTCAGGCTCCAGGGCAGCTCTGTGGGTTGCTTCTCCTCCCTGTCTCTTCCACTGCAGTGCCTGTCTTTCCTTAGCCGTGCTCAGCTCTCTTCCTGCGCATCTTGCCTTCCTGCCTGTCCCTATTTCTCCTGTCACAAAATGTGGCTGACAAAGCCGGGGACTTTCTTCACTTACAATTGTCCCAACATTACATCACTTTGCTGCCCACCTCCCACTCCGCGGGCATCCTCGTGGCCAGCAAGCTGCCAGCCTCCTCACGGGGTCCCCCCTTCTTGTTTGCCTCTTTAACTCCAATTTTCTTCACTTTCATTTTGGTCACTCCAGCATAGCCCATTTTAACTTTTCTTGACTATTTCCCTAACTTTTAGAATACAGATGGAGGTCAAACAGTAACAACAACAAAACAATAATATGTATCAAACATATTTATAGAAATTTAATATTTATAGAGATATATATTTACAGAAAGAATTTCACATACATTATTTCATTTAAACTTCATTACAGTGTGACTCAGACATTATTATCTGTCTGTTAAGGTGGAGGAAACTGAGGCTTAGAGAGGTTAAGACACCTGACTGAAGTCACACAGCTAAGTGAGGGAGAGGATTCTAACGTAGACCTTCCAACACCAAATCTTGAGTTTTCTTCTCTTTTAATATCTCGTGAAATTTAACAATAACTTAAAACTGGGGCGGGGGTGGGGTCCTTTAAATAGCTAACTTAGGGATTCTTCCATTTGACCAATTAGGTGAAAAAAAGCTTCCCTTTTTCTCTAAAGGCCTCTTCAATATTTGCTTCTTCCTTTATAGTTGATGGAACGTACCTAGTATTCTCCAAGGATGGTTAGAAACAAGTAGCAAATCACTACTCATTGGTCTCATTGGTGCCACCCAAATTCTCCTGAAATGAATGAGGTTCTCAGCCTTCTGCACTGACCCTGATGGACCTGACAGAGCTAATGGCACTCGGCTTGCATACACTTGTCTCGCATCTTCCACGACTATGAACATCCTCGGTTTCCTCCTCCTCCAGCATCACTTTCTCAGTTTCTCGGTTTCCTTTGCCGCATCCCTCTCTGCTTCTCAGCATCCAACACTTGGAGCGTCCAGAGGCTCAGTCCCCGAGCCGTTCTCTATACTCCCTTCCTAGACGATTTCATCTCCTCCCAAATCTCTAAATACAGTCCAGGGACTGAGACGTCCCGAATTACCTCTCTGGACCCCCTCCTCCCCTAAAGAATAATGTGTAACCAGCCCCCTCCCTGCCACCTCCACCTGACTGTCCAGGGGGCCTCCAACACCCTACACTACCACTCCCCCCGGAAATCTGGGCACCCAGGTATCTTCTGTCTCAGTCCGAGGCACCGGCGTTCACTCAGCTGCTCAGACCCCAAACGCGAGTCACTCTTCATCCAAACCCTAACAGTTCTACTTTCAAGACACATCCCATACCCAGCCACCTGTCACCGTCTTCACTGATGCCACTTTGGCTTCACACCAGCATCTCCCCACATGCTGCAATGCCTGCCCCTCTGGTTCCTCTGCTTCAGCGTGTCATCCAGGCCACATCAACACGTCAGATCCTGTCACTCCCCCATCGCCCTTACACCTAATTACCTGCAACACCTGTGAGCGCCTGAGCCCCGACTTCTTCCCGACATCATCTCCTACTTCCCACACGGTCCCTCTGCTTCCCCAAAGCTGGCTCCTTGAGTTTCCCTAAGATGCCGAGTACGTTCCCATCTTCTGGCTGACATTCTGCTCGGAACACTTTTCTCAAACACCCCATGGCTTTGTGGAGGTCTCCATGGAATTGCCATCCTCTTAGGGAGAAGTTCCTTGGTCACTCTACCTAAAACAGCGCTTCTGTCACCCACTATCATTAGTTTTTGTCACAATAATCATTACTGGCCAATATGTTTACAATAAACACAATAGACAAGGCCCTTGCTGTCGTGAAGCTTAACATTCCATGCAGAGAAGCAGACAACAAACAAGTAAAGAAGGTGATTCTAGAGAGTTTCGTGTGCTATCAGAAAATAAGAGTCCTGCAGAGGTGCCTGGAAGCTCTTCTTTCTAAGAAAATGACAGAAAGGAGCTGACCTTGCTAAGACCTGAGTGAGGAGAATTCCAGCTGTACAGAGTCCACCGCAAGAATGAGAGTGAAATGACTGAGGAAGAGAGGCCAACGGCGGCAGCAGCGTAAGCGCAGGCTGGAGTCGTGTCGGACGAAGGAGAGGTGGGCCGGATCCTACAGAACCTGGGGAGCCTTGCTGAGGAGTTGGGCGTCATTCCAGTTGTGCTGAACAACCATTGTGACTGACAGTGATTCCCTCGAAAGGGTCCACGCAATGGACAACACAGTGCAGTTACTTCACATTTCAAACATAACAAACGCTGAGCGGTGTTTAAAAACACAATGAAAGTCCTCTGGAATTTTATTAGCTCTCATTATAATCAGTCTTTATCTTTCCCACTACTTCCTGTAACTCCTTATTCTTTCCCAAGACTATATTTTCCCCCTGGTTTCTCCACTCCCACTTGTCCCCAACTTAAGCTTAATTTGTAACCAGGAACCCACTGAGTCATCTGTCCATATTCTCTGCTCCATTTTTTCCACCTTGGCTCTCTAATAGGATGCTGAGCTTAAGGGAACATCTATCTGCCTCACTGTCCTGGGCTTCTTCGTGATTCAACCGGTGATTACCAAGTTACCATTTTTATAACAAGTACCTAAAAACATAGACATAGGAAGAATAGAAAAACTATAAAAGCATGGATTATACTAAGGAGAAAACAGTATTAGAGGTGTGACTTAAATTTCTAGAAGCCATGTATCAAACGTGGTGAAGGATGAGTGAAAAAGAAAAGAAGGGTAAAGAGAAAACTATTAACAAAGAAAGTAAGGGCATCTAACTTCCACTATCTCTCTGCTAGCAAAAACTTCATACTTCATTAAAGAATTACTTTTCCAATTAAATCAGAATTTTTTAGAGTAGGAGAAAATATCCAGAAAAATATTATTGAGTACATATTTTGTACAAGACATTGTACTAGAGTTTGTTCGGGACATGCATACAAAAACGACAGGATTCTTCCTCTCTTTTATTTTTATACAGTCCATATTCATTTACATTTTTCTTTTCCTTTATTTTCTCATGCATTTCCCTGCTTTTATCTGGGAACGTTTTCCTTCTGCCTAAATAACTCTCTGTGGTTTTTCTTTCAGTGAAGCCTATAGGCCACAGATTCCTTCAGTTTTTGTTTGTTGGAAAATGTGTTCATTGCACTGTCATCTTTTCAGATATTTTCATTGGGTATAGAACTCCTGATTCACAGTCCTTTTATTTTCTTGTCTTATAGCTTCTGTAACTTCAGTGGAGAAGTCGTCTGTGAGTCTTATTGTCGATACTTTGCAGGTAATGTGTCTTCTACCTCGAGATGTTTTTAATATCTTTCTTTTTGTCTTTGGCTTTTCAGAAGCATTAATACGTTGTACTTAGACACAATTTTTTGTGTGTTTACTCTGCTAGGGATTTACTGAGCTTCTTAAATCTCTAATTGAGGACCTCCAGTTTTGGAAAACTCTTGGTCATGTTTTTGAATATTGCTTCTTCCCTGTTCTCTCTTTTCTGGGACTACAGGTATGTGTATGTTAGACATTTTTTGTTTTGTTTCCCATTCCTTTTCTCTTTGTACTTCAGTTTGAGTATTTTCTAATGGTCTCTCTTCCAATTCACTAATCCCATTTTCTACTGAGTCCATTCTGCTATTAAACCACTCACCAAGTGCTTAATTTCAGGTAATGGTTTTGTCAGTTCTAAAATGTCCGTTTGAATTTTTTTAAATAGATTCCCATTCTTTGGTGAAATTACCATACCTTCATCTGTTATTTCCATCCCCCTATATACATGTGTGTGTATATATATATTCTTGAATATTATTTTAAAGTTCTTATCTATTAACTCCATTAGTTTTAGCAAGTGGTCTGCTTCCGCTGTCTGGTTTTTATCTCTTTATCATCATTTACATTTTCTTGCTTCTTTGCATGTCTAGATGTTGTTGATTGTAGGCCTGATGTTATATATAAAAAATGGGAGGATCCTGACGATGCTGAATTCCATTCTTTTGGAAAGGCTGGGTGAGGGGCTGATCACCTGAATCCAACCAGGAATTGAGTTAGGTTGGTGCTGCGTTGCACTTTTAGGCAGACTCTGGACCTGTGGTTCATCGCTGCTCCTTGGTGTAGCCCCCTGACCCCATGCTTCTGAAGGGCAGGCTGGTGGGTATCAGTTTCCTCAACCCTGAAAGATTATGGGAAATCTCTCTCTACCCTTCAGAGGTATTAAAACCAGCTCTCCAGCCTCCTGGCCCCAGAAAGTCTCTGAGTCTGAAGCCGCTCAAGTTTCCAGTTTGTCCCATGGGTGTTAAAGCTTTGCCAGTTTCTCTTTCCTTCACAAGGACCCTCTGCCTGAGCCAAGTCTGAGCCTCAACCTGTGTCCAAAATCAACGAGTACGCCGGGGCCAAAAACAGCTGTCAATCACCAGCTTAGGGCTTCCCTGGTGGTGCAGTGGCTAAGAATCTGCCTGCCAATGCAGGGGATACGGGTTCGAGCACTGGCCCAGGAAGATCCCACATGCTGCAGAGCAACTAAACCCGTGCACCACAACTACTGAGCCTGTGCTCTAGAGCCCGCAAGCCACAACTACTGAGCCCGTGTGCCACAACTACTGAGCCCACGCGCCTAGAGCCCGTGCTCCGCAACAAGAGAAGCCACGACAGTGAGAAGCCTGTGCACGTCAACAAAGAGTAGCCCCCGCTCGCCGCAACTAGAGAAAGCCCGCGCACAGAAATGAGGACCCAACACAGCCAAAAATAAATAAATAAATTTATTAAAAATACATATATATAAATATAAATATATATATATATAAATCACCAGCTTACCTTGGAACAATGTCCCTGCTCTGTAGTTTTAGTTCCATCTAGTTTCTTCCACAACGTTCTGTGTCTTTAAAGATATCGTTTTTGTAATTTCTCCAGTTTTTCCTAGCTGCAGTAGGACGACTGTCCTGCCTTAACCAACCACCTGCTATCTAAAAACAGTGGTGAATTATTATGTCAAGGATTCTACCGTCTATTTCATAGTGTCTTCCACTTTTCAAAGATCTTACACATCCACTATCTCAACTGAACCTTTTCCCAAATCTGGGACATGGATAAACCTGGGCACCTGCCTCAGAGGAGTCACTGAAGTCCTACCCCCTGGGCATGACTGTCCATGAGAAAAGCCAAGAGAGATTGTCCAAGTTCTTCCAAGACCTAGCTTGTCTGCACTGAGGCTAATTTAAGGACATAAAAATAAATGAGAGGTTATTCACCAGGCTAAAAGCATAGCCTTCAACAACTAACTTAGACTTGCCAGCCTTCTCTTATAAGACTGCACGAATGCAGACAGGTTCAAGGTGAAGGTTAAGGTCATCAGTGAATTACCTTCTTAGGTCTTCATAAAGGCGGCTTTACAACATTCATGAAACGATCACCTCAACCAGCATTTTCCACTGAGTTACTGAACAGAGAAAACACAAAATCAAAAATTACATTCCAAATTTGTCTAAGGATATATGTATGGCAGTAAAATTGTGCCCTGTGTGAACCTCCTGGCACGTTAATTTTATGAATTATGTTGGTATGTAAACTCACCTCTAGATAACTATGCTGGCTTCTCGATATTATAAAACAGAGAGGATATTGTTTATCCTTACAATCTCTCTAGAGAACTTTACCAAGCTAACCTTGCAAGAAAGTGGAAAGCACAGCATCTTTAAGCATCTTCTTGTAGATATCTTGGCCAATTCAACAAAGCCCTTTCCCTGGGGCACAGCGGCTGCTCCTGGACAGCCTCCAGCTGTCCTCCGAGCTGGTCCTCAGCATGGTGGTGCGCAGGATTTCTGCAGTAGCCTCTGAACGAAATCCAGAAAGTCTCTCTGCCCAAAACTTCTCCCCTCACACTACTGCAATTAAAACCAAACAACAACAACAACAAAATCAGAGGGGAAAAGAGAGGGAGTCTTATTCATGAACTAGCCAGACCCAGAAGACACCGTTAGTATCAAGTGGTGTGTGAGCATTTATCCAGAATAATTAAATAGCATGGGCTTAAAGAAAAGCAAGAAAATACAGAGACACCCAGAACACTACATCACGGTAGACAGTTAATGTCGGTGAGGCGTTCTTATTTGCAATATACAGGAGCAACTTGAGGGCAAAGGAAGTGAAAGTGTTTTTTTTTCTTTCTGTAATCATTTTTTTTTAATATATCTTTTTGGAGTATAATTGCTTTACAATGGTGTGTTAGTTTCTGCTGTATAATGAAGTGAATCAGCTATATGTATACATATATCCCAATAGCCCCACCCTCTTGAGCCTCCCTCCCACCCTCCCTATCCCACCCCTCTAAGTGGTCACAAAGCATCAAATTGATCTCCCTGTGCTATGAAGCAGCTTCCCACTAGGCATCCATTTTACATTTGGTAGTGTATATATGTCCATGCCACTCTCTCACTTCGTCCCAGATTTCCCTTCCCACCCTGTGTCCTCAAGTCCATCCTCTATGTCTGTGTCTTTATTCCTGCCCTGTCAGTAGGTTCATCGGTACCGTTTTTTTAGATTCCATATACGTGCGTTAGCATACGGTATTTGTTTTTTCTCTGAAAGCATGTTTTAAACACCAGCAGTGGTGATGTTCCCTTCTCCACAGTGCTGTAATTTGTTCATGTACGTATTTTAATCAACCGCCCACATTTGGGGTGTTTCCTTTAGTATGGCATCATTTACTTCAATACATTAATACACACAGGGAAAGGACAATAAAAAGTTCTTAGTATTTCTAAGTATACCCTAATATGGAGAGAATGCTATAGTTTGAATCAGTTCTCATGTGAAAAACTACAAGGAGATCCATCTGATAGTGCCCATTCTTAATCTTTGAACATTTCTTTAACGATAGCTGAATTTTACTTATTTATTTTACTTTCTATCTTTCCAGTTGGGTTGGATGCTCATGTAGCACTTTTTCTGTCGGTTTCAAGTACATATGTGATTATGTGGATTTCAAATGGGATAGTTACCAGTGACTAACCCCAAACCTAAAAACTATGGCTTTTTCCTCTGTAAAAATTATTGGAATGTGAACTAAATTTGCAAACATAAATTGAAGTAAAACATCAATATTCACGCACCTAAAGAAAGGTGTGCTCCCCTTTGCTAAGTTGTAGAAAACCACTTACACTACATGACAAACTATGGAATCAGAGCCTGAATCTCTGACATACTCTTTTCCACAGAACAATATGCAAAGGGATGTCCCCCCACAATTCATAAACCCCTGTATCCACAAAAGGAAAGATAAAGTAAAATAAGCAAAACAAGACACTATAGCAAAGTAGAAAGAGGACAGTTCAGAACCCTGCCACCTGGCAGACGAGACAAGCTCTTTAATGGTCCTAAGACCAATTTCCTCATCTGTACAGTGAGGACGATAATAATATTTGCCCCGTACTTGTTTTGAGAATAAAAACAGAGAGACCATGTAAAATCCCTGATACCTAAAAGAGGCTCAATAAAAGTACATCTTATTAATGAGCAGAAATTAATTTTACATAAACAGTAAAGCCATTTTCAACAAAGAAAAAATAAAAAGGAAATGATATTTATGGAGACTAGGTAATAACAAAGGGAAAAGCAAAAAAACAAAAATCCTTGTAATACAGTGTGATCCCCACCATACAAACCCACGTTTGAATGGGGTAGGGGCTCGGGAGGGAAGCCTGGCAGACAAACGGAATGCCAGGCCCTGCTTGTTACGATCGTGAACTTGCCGAGCGTTTGTATTCTAGTTCACAGGCTTTCAATCGTGTGCTTAACGTTACTTACATAATGAAAAAAGTTGTTTTTGAATTTTGAAAGCTAAATGATGCCCTTTCTCATAAAAATTACCAACTTCCTAGCAGAGACATTCAAAATATTGTTTTATATACTCCAGAGCTGTTTGCGTAATTGCTAATAATAATTTCATTCAATTCATCGTTTATTGAGAGCCTGTGGGCCAGAGTCCAGAAGGAAACAAAATAAATGAGATAGGATTCTGTCCTCAATATGTCCCTTGACAATAACAATGGTGGTAGTTCTCTTATTGTAAATCAGCTTGTTCATTAGGCTTCCAGGGAAACAGAGAAAGAGAGAGAGAGAGTGGGAGGGGAGGGGAGGGGAAGGGGAGGGGAGGGGAAGGGGAGGAGAGGGGAGGGGAGGGGAAGGGGGAGGGGAAGGGAGGGGAAGGGAGGGGAAGGCCGGGAGGTGGATCGCAAGGCATTGTGGGGGCTGGCTTGGCAAATTCAAATTCTGCAGGGCAGGCCTGCAGGCCGGAAACTCTGGGGCAGGAGGAATTTCTTCTACCTCAGGGAAACCTTACTTCTGCTTCTAAGGTTAAATTGATTGGATCAGGCCCACCAGATCACCTAGGACAATCTCATCTACTTAAAGCCATCTGATCCAGATGTTAACACCACCTACAAATACCTGAGAGCAAGCCTGCAGGACTGTTGATTGGATAACTGGGGGCTGCGGCCTCTCCAGGTGGACACTCACACTGACCCGCCCCCCCCACACCCGCAGGCACCCAACTTTGCGCTCCTTGATCTTCTCCTACTTCCTCATTTACTTAAAGCCGCTGGTGTCTCAGCTCATTTCAGACCCCACCAGAAACAGGGCTCTCGGGAAGCAAGGTCCTTGCTAAACCCCTGTCTTCCCTCCCTAGGCCAGCCGGACACAACACTTGGTTGTTCGGGCGCTTTCCACGTAGCTGAACCATCATTAATCAAATACGGTGTTGTTACAACATGGGTATAAAAGCTCTGTCACTGGACGGTGTTCTTATTCTGGGTAAAAACAAAGGCCATTGCTTTGATCCTGGCGAAACCAACGTAGAGAGGAACCAGGAAAGTTCACGAACGGCAAAAGCCACTTCCTACTAACCGCACATCACGTGCCAGGAGCCAACACTGCAGGCTCCAAGGGTTCTGTGATTCATTAACCTCTATTTTTACCTTTTCATTGGGCAGTCTCCTGTTTGAGCTTACTTGAGGCTGCGGTCCCTTACTTATCCACATAACCAGCCTTGCTCTTGTCACACGTGTCTACGCTGTGGCCATTCTGCCCCCGAGGACTCTAGGCAACAGCCGGAGGCCTGTTTGGTGGCCACCATTGCAGGCGGAGGGGTGCTGCTGGCATCTACGGGTAGAGGTGCATCTACAATGGACAGCACAGGACTCCATGATGAAGGATTATCCAACCCAAATGCCACTAGTGCCAAGGTTAAGAAACCCTGGTCTAGCATGAGTCCTGCCACAAATTCCAATCAAGTTCCTCAAAAACTAAGGCTATAAAGAAAATAAACTTGCTAAATTTTCTTAACTTCTAGTTTCCAGACATTGCTGACATTTCCCTTCCGAATCGTATTAGAGTTTTTAGTGATTTTGAAAGAGTAAGATGAAGAAAATATGTCTGCTTTGAAACTAGCTGAAACACACATGTTCTGAGTGAAAGTTACTGTTATTGACTGTAGTATTAAATCTTTAAATATGATCACATGTATGAGATGTCCACCACAGTGCTGTTAGTTTATCATGAAACATAATTTATGTTACTGATTTTTTAAGTAACATATTTCAAGTGATTTATTCAATTTTCACCTATTCTTTAACAGAACCAACATTAAATATCACGTGCTCCTTTCAAAATCCATTTCATCTCAAATGTGGCGGGAGAGGAAGTTTTCTAGATCATAACTGTAGCATCCTCACGCCCAGTGATTCTAATTTACGTGTAATACATTTTCTGCTAACAATCCAATATATTTGTCATTGAGGAAAACATAAAGGCTAAAAACAAACTGAAAACTGTGGGGTTTTCATTCCCCATTGTACTAACCAGGATTCTCTAAAGAAATATAATCAATATGATATATGTGTGTTCATATATATAGAGAGAAAGAGAGATTGATTACATGTAATAGTATTGCATTATCTATTTAAAGACATACACGGAGGGAGATTTATGGTAGGGAACTGGCCCCTGCGATTAGGAAGGCTGGCAAGTCCAAAATCCGCAGGGCTGTCCAAAGGCTCGAGGCTGCTGTAGAACCAGGAAAAGCCCACGTCCTAGTTTGAAGGCCGTCAGGTGGATTCTCTCTTACTCAGGAGGGGCAAGTCAGCCTGTTGTTCTAGTCAGGCCTTCAACTGATTGGATGAGGCCCACCCTCATCTTGGAGGGCAATCGGCTTTACTCGGGCTACTGATATAAATGTCAGCATCATCCAAAAGAACCTTCACGGAAACACCCAGAATAATGTTTGACCAAATTTCTGGCGCATAAAATTAACTATCACACCCACTGAGGGAAAAAATGACACCAGGAAAAGGGAAGAAAAAATAGAAATAACTTAAATGTCCAATAATAAGGAATCAGTTAAATAGACTAATTCAGCCACAAACTGATATACATAAACCATTATTTTTTAGTGTAGTAGAAGATTGCTTAGCACCATGGAAAATTTTCTTAAATACCATTGCACAGGCTCTACCATTACAGACATGAATTCTTATTGTACCTTGATATATAACTCATCCAGGCCTAGAAATTTAAATCTATTTAATGCTCTCAGGTACTCACTTATCGGAGCAGTAACATGGAATCACGTAATTGGAAGGAAAGTTTGTGATGATCTCATCCAAATACCCGCTAAGAGTGATAAAGAACAATAAGGCGGTGATTTCCGTTTCCCTTAAATTATTGACGGAACCTTGATTTCAGACACTTTAAAATAATAAGCATTTAAATATCAGACTAAGATTTGATGCTGACCACTGACAAGCATGGGAAGTACGCACCTGTCATGGCAAAATAATGCTTCACTGTTCCTGTTTTTTGTTAACACACACACAAAAAGTCCTATTGTTTTGTTACATGGGAGGGACTGATTTGTGCTGTGCAGGGTATTGTTACCATCAAAGGAAACCCTAGGCATCGGTCTGCGTCCTGCTGATGTGTGAGGATGCTGTGTCGGGTGACAAAAAAATATAGTTGCTTGGGACTCATCTCAGACGAACTGCTAGGATTTCCCTCCCCTTCTGGTGAGAATGCTGGTCTAGATTTTTACTTAAACTTTTGATTTGCTTTTTTCTGACATGCCCAAAGCAAAAAGCAAAAAAAAAAAGGGTGCTGGGCATGCAAATTACGATACAAAAAAACAGGCCTACAATTTCAGAAACAGTGTTTTCACAATACATTTTCCCACGTCTAAAACAGAGGGTTTTTTTTTTATCAGAGAGAGTCTTACTGAAGTCATTTCTGAAGTTAATCACAAAAAAGTAAAAAGATTATCGATTTTAACTTGATGAGTGTCAGGGACAAGCCTTTCAGAATTCAGTTATAAATTTATAATACATCTATCTGCTAAGAAAGAAGAATGTCTATAAAATACGTTAAGATCCTTAGACAAAAAGGTACTACTAGCCCCCAACTCTGAAGCTACAGCATTATTATAGCTACAGTAGTCAACATAATCAGAAAATTTTTCTTTAGTCTTGCAAAACCAGTTACTGAAATATATTACCTCTATTGAGAGGTTAATGAATTAATTTTTCTTAAACCAAATTCAATAATTTATTAAAAGACCTTCCTTCCCACAGCAGACAACTTCCTCTAAGTGGCCACCAAATAAAGATGATGCTACTGAACCAGGTCTGTGCACCAGGGTTTCCAGAACTTTACCTGGAAGTTACCTGGGATCTTTGTTTAAAATGTACATTCCTGAGATCAACCCATAGAGATTCCAATTCAATATGTCTGGAGTGGGACCAAAACATCCACACTTTTTAAAATTAATTTATTTATTTACTTTTGGCTGCATTGGGTCTTCGTTGGGTTGTGCGGGCTTCTCATTGCAGTGGCTTCTCTTGTTGCAGAGCACAGGCTCTAAGGCTCGAGGGCTTTAGCAGTTGTGGCTCTCGGGCTCTAGAGCACAGGCTCAGTTGTAGTACATGGGCTTAGTTGCTCCCCGGCATGTGGGATCTTCCCGGACCAGGGCTCGAACCCGTGTCCCCCGCATTGGCAGGCGGATTCTTAATCACTGCACCACCAGGGAAGCCTCCAAGACATCTACATTTTTAAAGCATAGTCAAGGGACTCTGGGTGGATAGCCAAGGATAAATCAATCAATCAATAGTTAATAAATTAATAAATGGTAAAGATTTCATATGTATACTTAGTTATATATTTATTCTTGGCTACTAAAACACAAGAGTTCTCATGCAGGAGAGGGACCCTCCTTTTCTAGGAGTATACACCTAATATAAATATTACTGCAAAAGTAATACAGGCTTGCTGTACAACATCCAGACGATCCAGAAGCGTACGAACTAAACATTTTAAAACTCCCTCCCCTCCTCTCGTGGGCACCCTAGTCCCTGATGTGTATCCTTCCAGACCTTTTCTAAGTACTGACCTATATGTTCAAGGTCGTCTCTTTAAATGGGAACAAATTACACAGATGATATGCAGCTTGCTTCTTAAAAATCAATGCTGCGCATGGACATCCTCCCCTGCAGAACCCGCAGACTTACCTCGTTCTTTTTTTTTTTTTTTAATTATTTATTTATTTATTGGCTGCATTGGGTCTTTTTTGCTGTGCGTGGGCTTTTCTCCAGTTGCGGCGAGAGGGGGCCACTCCTCGCCGCGGTGCGCGGGCCTCTCACCGCGGTGGCCTCTCCTGCTGCGGAGCAGGGGATCCAGGCACTCGGGCTTCAGTAGCTGTGTCTCGCGGGCTCTAGAGCGCAGGCCCAGCAGCCGTGGCTCACGAGTCCAGCCGCTCCGCGGCGTGTGAGATCCTCCCGGACCATGGCTCGAACCCGTGTCTCCTGCCTTGGCAGGCGGACTCCCAACCACTGCGCCACCAGGGAAGCCCTACCTCGTTCTTTTTTCACAGCCACTTCATTTTCTGTAGAATCGATGCGCTGTAATTCAACGATTTCTCCTATTGATTAGTGTTTGGACCGCCAACATCTTCCCTCTATGGACGATGCTAGGCAATATCTGTTGACGTGAAGTCAGAACCCCTCCTCGCAGGACCGCAGGACATGATGCTCAGAGGCGAGAGGTGCGCCCGGGGTCGTGCAGCGCAAAGCACCTGCCCCTTTAGCGCCGTTCGTGGTGTCACCCTTCTCCCCAGGAGGCTTTCCTAACCTGTTCGTAATATTCAACTCTAGCCGATCAACATGGATTGAGGTCCTGCTAAGTGCACAGCCCCATGCGACGTGCTGGGAATTCAAGGCTGCATGTCCCCGCCCTCAGGGGACTCGCCATCACGCTGTCAGGTGCCAAATGGTGATGGAAACAAGAGTAGAGGGAGAACAGAGGTAGGGGCGACGGCCCTACAAACCTCCACTAACTATGCCCGCCCCATGAACCCGGCCACTCCCAGTACCTGGCCGCCTTTCCGGAGATGAAATCACCCAAGAGCATCCCACACAGTTCTCCTCTGGGAGATGCTGGCTGTACATCTTGCAATAAGTAAGTAAATAAACAAGCATATAAATATACATTACACACACCTGCGTTGGGGGGTGGGTACCGACAACACACCTGGAAGTGAGACCCAGCCCCTCACGTGGATGTCATGCCGCGCGTTCCTTCCGGGAATTTCCATCTGCAGGTCAGACACAAAACGCATTCGCTCTCTAACATGCAGAGCTGTGTGTGGTTCACGGTCTGTGTTTATCTCTCTAAGGCGATTCGTTGTTCATTTATGTTCAATACATCAGGGCTGTTCCAGGTACGACGTGTGATTGATCTCCTTGTTTCTCCCCGGCTGGCATCGCGCTCCATCCCTCCACACCCTCACGTTTAGATTTCTTTCCTAGTTGACTTGTTCCTTCCGTCCTGTCCTCAGCAGAGACATTCACTGTCCTCTTCGGATAACAATTCTTCGTGATCTGAATGCCATCAATAAGTCTCATTTCCACCGATTTCCTCGTCCCACTTTCATGGTCCTCAATTTCCGACCTTACACTATGTCTTGGATTTTCTCTGCACGTCCCATGCAGTAGGGCATGCTCCCAACACCACCCAGGGGTGAGCCCTGCAAGTCAGGCTTTGTCACCCACACGTCCAAGTCCCCAGAAGGGGCTCCTCCTCCTCAAGAGGACCTGTTACCTTCCAGGCCTTCAGTTCCCGTCTCCCAACACCACTGTGCTGGTCAGCAGGGTGCCTGACTACCCTTCACAAGAGGAGAAGCTTTTGCATTCTATAAGATAGTACCTGCGGCTGCTTTCCAAAACGTTCCTCGTCCACTCAAGGTACTTTATACTCGTCGGCCTTGATGTTACAGCACTGACTTTGAAGGCGATGTCTTCATGCCAAGCCCCAGCCTTGCCATCCTTGCTAAGTAAGCATACCCTCTGGCACGATAGGTCAGCGAATGTTATCACCGGCTCAGAAACCAATTATTCAGCAGGAGGTTAATGCTAACGTCTTCCCCGTCCTTTGTGAGTGATTATCTCCTCTTCACCTTTTGGGGCAGGTTGACCCTCAGGTAAAATACCAGCTCCCCTCTTCCCTTCCCTTCACCGTAGGGACGTTTGCCGTTGTTCCTTAGACCCTGCAGAAAGGAGAGAAAACCTAAATGAGGGATCTGAACAACGCTGAAGGCTCCATTAGACCTTGGCGGACAACCAAGGGGACCACCAAGCTTGCTTCTGAGGGCACGGTGTCTAATAAAATGTGCTGATGGTTACTATGATACATTTATTGAGCAGCAAAAATGCGCCACATTTAAAAATGTATGCGCTCTGTTATTCGTACCTCCTGGTGGGTGTGTAGAAACGGCGGGCTCTTTATTTTCCCGAGTACTTGCATCTTGTTTTCCTGGCCTGATGACTGCCCATGGCCACCATTCTGCTCATGTGCTGGGTTTTTTCTGTGGACCAAGGGCTGCACCTGACCGTCACCTCACGTCAGGACCACTTAATTGTGGGGTCGAGCTCCATTCTATGGAGTCAAGGATATTTACCCAGCCCATTGGATTTTTTTTTTTTTCTATTTCTCTGGAGGAAAGCATTTGTTTGAGCTTTCAAAGTGAGGAATTTGCTTCTTCACCCAGAGATCACACACACACACACACATACACACAAGCAACTTCATATCCTGAATCCACTTCTGATTTAGAAGTCACGGCAGGAAATCACTGTCCTCTCAGGCGAACTCCCATTCTGTTTGGAGAATAACAATAAGAAATCAGTTCCTCGGGGAATTTCCCCCAACAACCATTGCCTTACAAGTACTTTATCAACTCTTAGGCAGAGCGTCTTAAAATACAGCAAACGTTTAACAAGTGGGAAACCACAAGTTGCGTTTCAAACCAGAAATAGGTGCTTTGTGAACTGCTTGCTTTCTCTAAATTCTGCAGTGAAATGAATAAAACCAGTCAATAGAAAACTCTTGTTGTAAATCAGGTGAAGTCTGTTTTTCTTTGTACCTCCCCTCCCTTAAAGCTGCAAGTCACCAAAATGACTCAGCCAAAGCAGAGAAGGACCATTGCAGGACCCAGCTGGACTGGGTGTCTGCAGCCAGCACACCAAAGTCCAGCCCTTAAAAGGTCCCCTCCCTTTTTGCATCTGCAACTATTTTCAGGCACAAGTAACAGAAGTTAAACTGGTCACTTGTGAGCTGAATTCAGCACTGGCTCCTCATTTCGACTGCACAGGAATCATCTTCGAGCGGAATTACCTTTTACGAGCAATTTCTGTGTATGCATGTTACGGCTGAAACCAACCACCCTGAAGAGGACAGCAACCACTGTCTTTAAAAGTAGGACGCTAAAAGTATTTGTCATTCTCTCTCCTCCTGGCTTCTCTGAGATGATAAATCAACACCTGTCACACATGCAAATTCCAAAAAACTAAAATAAATTCAAAGCTTCACATGTTTCGTTCCCCCCCCCAAAAAAAGCCTGTATTTGAGTCAATAGTTACGCTCAAGAAAAATTCCTATAACAAAAAAAACCCAGCTTATCTCCAAATTCACCCAGTAAAAATACTGTCCTAATTTTTTTTCTTAGTTGCTGTATTTAAAAATAGTTTGTAATTCATGCAACTCCTGTCTTTCTATACAGAGGAAGTAGTATATGTGTCCATGTTACAGCAAATTTATCAAGGTGTTAAGTGCAGTAAAGATAAATGAGTGAATTCACTTCGAGAAAGAGTGACTGGAACTGAAGGTCTCTTCCCGGGAGGGACTGGGGTGGGCAAGTGAGTCGCCCAGGAGGCGAGGTTTAGGAGGCTTTGGCGAGGAGCTGACCCTGCCCTGGAGGGGCCCCGAGCGGGACGCCTGCTTCCTCCCTTCCCCGAGTCTAGGTCATGCTGGGGTCGGCAAGGACGATGGGACCGGGCGGGGCTGCTCCCACTAACAGTCCCTTAAAGGACAGTGACCCTCACTGCCAGGCCTGGAAGCCCCCGTCCGGTCCCCTTGTGGCGTTAAACCCGTGATGCTGAGCTGGGCAAGTCCTTTAAGTGGGATCCCCGTCTCCTGTCTCCACTGCGCCTGATGAAATGGTGCAGGGAAATGGAGGAGTAGGCCCGGGGGCACAGGCTCTGTGCTTGTGGGGATGCAGCGATGCCTTTGGGGGAGGGGCAGGGCTCCGCAGGCAGAGCTCGGGGGTCTGTCAGTGCACGAGGGGGCAGGCAGGCTAGAGTCCGCCTGTCTGGGCTCTCTCGGGGGCTGGAAAGGCACCCCTGGACCCCCAGCCACTGGCGCTGGGGCACTCGTCGCTCACTGTCACTCCATGAGGCTCGTCTCTAACTGGTGCCCACGGCCTCATTGCAAAGGCCCGGCGGTCATTGTCGCCATCAGCGGGGCTGCCATCAGGCAGTTGCTGAGAACTTCCCAGAGGGGCTCGCTGGTGGCCGGGGGCAGGGGCTCACCCATGCGGAAGAGCGGCCGCGCTAATTCCCAGGCCCCCGGCCATTAGGGAGCGAAGCAGCTCATTAGAGGTCCTACCCTCTCAACTCCAATTACCCCCAGATAATGATGGACTGGGTCCCGCCGCAGACCCTCAGAACCACGCAGCTCTCCCCTCACCCATGATCTCGTCAGCGCATCCTCAGAGCTCAGCCCCAGACCCCGGCCTCCTCCTAACCAGCTGGGAACGGGGGCCCAGAGCACTGGACCTCATCCAGCACTTGCAGGGAGAGTGCGGGGCACGCAGAGGAGTGTAGAAAGTTTCCTCCAGCTCCCCGTCTTCAGAGCAGGGGGGGCAAACCATGAGTCGCAGAGCTTTTAATGTCTCTTCTCTTTGCAGAAAACTGTACAAAACAAAAAGCCAACCCGAACCCCTCCCTGTGTCATATTAATTTAGGAGTAAAAGGTGAGGCAGGGAAGCCAAGAGGGAGAGAGGGAAACACTTCCCAGGAAAGCAGAAAATGGCGTGAATCTGCTCTAAAAACAGCATCTTCCCCAGGTACCATGTTGGACCACTGGACAGAGGCCCCTGGGCCTCAGGCACTGCTGTGCACGTGCTTTTCTCCAGTGTCATCAAGTTTAACTTGCTTCCTCCACCTCTGAGATGCTTAGTCCTCTATCTGTGCTGCAATTTCACACTGAGTTCGAAAAAAAGCCACAAGTTTGAATTTCCGGCTTTCTGGCCACCTCAAGGAGTCTGTGTGTGTCCACCTGTGCCCTCACCTGCAGCCCCTTCCTCATAACTGGGTGCCATCTGAAAAGCGTCATGTGACTCACATCTGACCCTATTAACGGAATGTCTCCAGAGCTGTAACTGTCTCGTCAAGAGGAAATGGATCATTCCATTGTTTCGCTATCTTAAATGAATCCACTTGCTTTCTCTGTTCTGTCCATTTCTTTCCCATATGCGGCAGCGCAGTTTGGAGACTATCATTTCACTGACAGCTCTTGCTCATGGGCACCGATGAAGGAGATACTTTCACAGATAATCCAAATAGCACAGAACTCATATTTTATAGGGACACTGTTTGTTCATAGGGATGCATATTTCCTGATGTCCTAAACTAACATCCCAAAGTCCCGATGGAAAAAAAAAAAATCACAACTGTTTGTTTGGAATGTAACAGAACTGTCAAAAGTGACACGCAATCAGCTGTGCAAACAGCAAAAGCTAAGTCACTCTTCTGTTTATCCTGTGCCGGGGTGAAAACATAAATGGTGGTTTCCAGGTGGAAAATAAAACCAAAGAATATAGGCGCCCCCATGTGGACGGAGCCGACACTGAACGTCAGGATGGCTCGTCCGCATCAGACTACGGCCCAAATCACAGGTAAGTTTTCCAAGACGTTCACCTTCCTAATTACTGCTCAGATGAACACGCGTCCCGCTAAGCAAGGACGTCGGAGCTTCACGTGCTGTGTAATCAGGGGCCCTGCCTCCCAAAGTCTCCTTAGCAGACCCACTGTGCATCTCCAGAGCCCCAGGGGCTGGCGGCCCCTGTGCTGGGAGAGGCGCCCACCGTTTCGGGACACCCCGAAGCCGCCCTGGCCTTATTGCTGCACATCGAAGAAACAGGGCCCCCCTGTCGAACACTGTGCATTCACGGAACCTTCATTATGTGGAAAAGAAAACCTGACCTGAGTAAATCTCGTGATCCTGTCCTCAGAGACATAACAGAGCTGTCCTTATGTTTGGAGGGCACAGCAGGGCCAGAGCTGTTTGGGAGCATTAGCCGCGGGGTGCTCTGTCCTCAGCCCGTCAGTGCCGCGGGGGCAGCGGCCTTCTCCGCTTTTGACTGTAGCGCTCGGAGGCCTTGCTGTCATGTGCTGGGTGCTTGGAAACTGGGTGTCACACAAATGAACCCCATTCCGATGTCCGAATTTGGCCTGCTAGAAGGTGGGACCTGCACGAAGGACTGGTCAGGCCTGCGAGGGAAAAGTTCCCTTCCTCCAGCCACAGGGGAGCAGGGGGGAAGGAGTGGAGGCCGGGCAGCATCCACCCCCTGCCCGCCCCTTTGAGAGGGTGGCAGACTCCCCAGAGCCCCAGGGAGCAGGTCTGGCTGGGGCCAGAGAATGTGCCCCTCTAACAAGTTTCCAGGTGATGCTATTGGTCTGAGGACCGCATTTGGAGAACCACTGATGGGAAGTGCAGTGTGAGTCTCACTGTTAGAACCTCCTGGAAACTTCTGAAAATGTGGTGCCCAGACCACCCCCAGGACAACTGAAATCAGAATCTCTATGCCAGGGGCTCAAGCCCAGATAAGCTATCAGTTTTGATGACAGAAACACACAATAACAATGCGTCTCTTTACCACAAAGTTTCCCCTGACATTATCTCACTGGAGCCACAGACAATCCCGGGAGAAAGGAAGGAAAAGTTTTAACTCAACTCGAGAGAAGAGCAGTCAGGTTATAAGTGGCAGCTCTTGGACTTGACTCGGAGGACTGGTCTTTTAAAAAGTCAGCTCCAGAGTCAAATGCACTTGAGATGGAGGTGTTAGGAAGTGACGGAGATTAGCAGTGACACCTGAAGCTAAAGGGAACCAGGGTCCCTCGGTGGCCGATGGGCACACAGTGGCCCAGCGGGCAGAGGAGGGGTGAGACACGCTTGGCCTCTCCCTCCTGTCTGTGAGTCCGAGCTGAGGACAGAGCACGGGCAGTGTGAGAACCTGCCTACCACACAGCCCAGAAGAGTGACACCACGGCTGACCAGATGTGAGGTGTAGACCCGCCCCAAAATAGTGTCACCCGAGCCATCAGGCTGGTGACCACGAGCTACAGAGTTGACCTCCCTCTGCCTTCCAATGGGGCACCTGTGGGACAAAACATCTTCCAAAGACACTGTCATGGACAAGTAGAGCATTAATTTCATATCACGATTTTTTATTGTCAGTCAAAAGAAGGAAACACATCTTCCGGTCACCATCCATTTAGAGAAGCTGGATGCACATTACACACGCATACATCCATAAAGACACATAAGAAAAAAGAGAAAGTTGAAGGTAGGAAAGAAGTAAACAAGAGTTTGGTCATTCACAACCCAACGCCACAGGCTTCAGGTTTGCTAGCCTGTTTGTAGAAAGCAACATCATTAAAACCTAGTAACAGGATGGTGTTCAAAAAACAGGAAAATCTTTATCTAGAGGAAAGGCACTAACTAGGAGTCGGTAGGCCTGGGTTATTGCAAGATCAGCACAAAAACCGTCCAGTCTCTGGGTTCATTTACCTCCTTTGTAAAATTAGAGTTAATAAAACATTTCAAATGTTTCTCCCAAATCTAAAATTATATAATGCCTTTAACAATTGAACAAGAAATTTCAAATTTCACCTTTTTCTTTTCTTAACTCTAGATTTGTGTATCCAATATCTTGCCTTGTTTTTATTGTACGTACACGAGTCAGCTATGACCCCACTGAAAATTAGTCAGTTGCAGGAGGGTCAACTCTAAAAAGAGCAGTAAATCCGTAGGGTGGCTCCAAGACTTCCTCGCTGCGGGGGAGCACAGCCCCAGAGTCAGGGAAGATGACTGGGAATCAGACTTCCCCAAGTTCGGATCCTCAGTCCCTTTGCACCCAGTTTGGTGACCTACCCTTCCGGCTGCTGGGGGGAGTGAACGGCCTCACACCCAGAGCATCCTGCCAGCCGTGTGGCCATTACTAACCACACTTAAGTTCTAAGAAAAAACTTTTTTTGTTGTTAGTAATATAAGAAATTTGCAGAATCCCATAACAAAATTTATCATGAAAAAAGAGTGTTCTTCATTTTCTGCTCAATTAAATAGTCATTCAACAATAAAATTAACTTCCAGAGAATTCAAACATTCCTATCATTACATACAAAGGTCAAATGGGTCTTTTTCCCTTGTCATTAGTACAAATATTAGAATAATAGTACCTTTTCCTCTATTCAGATGGCACCTCTTTTCCCAAGGAGCTTCATGTGTTTTTCAGAAGTATTTTCTTTAAATATCTTGACTACAGGAAATAATCCCAGTTAAAATACGATGTGTTTTATAGGAAACAATAATTGTGATGTAGTTTTACAATCTTAAACTTTATTGAGGAAAAAATTACATACACTTGTTATCTCCAATATTATTTTTTAAAGCATTACATTTTAAGATAGACTTTACTATTAATTATTATTATTAACAATAATCATATTAATTATAATCATTAGCCTTTGGCAGCTGCTCACACGGAGAAACTAGAGACTCAATAATCTTCTCCGAGTTTAGCATTTTCATGCAACATATAATTTTGAAATACTGAAAATAGATTTAAACACTAGTAATTCTATACTTGTGTCCTTAATAGTGTTGTGACCTAATAGATCTATTTCCTACTTAACTTGTTTCTTCTACTTAATAGCAATTATCCAAAACTCTGTAATTCACATTAGACTTAGATACAGAGACCCTAATAAATCTTACTGGAGTTTGGAGCAAAATATATCAATTAACATTGTTAATCTTGACATGATTTATCGTGCTTCTTTTTGTTTGTTTGTTTGTTTGTTTGTTTGTTTTTTGCGGTATGCGGGTCTCTCACTTTGTGGCCTCTCCCGTTGCGGAGCATGGGCTCTGGACGCACAGGCTCAGCGGCCATGGCTCACGGGCCCAGCCACTCCGCTGCATGTGGGATCTTCCCGGACCGGGGCACGAACCCGTGTCCCCTGCATCGGCAGGCAGACTCTCAACCACTGTGCCACCAGGGAAGCCCTATCATGCTTCTTAATTCAGCTTATTTTAGAGCCTAGAGACATATATATATATATAATTTACATATATATAAAATTTCATATTATAACACATGTTACAAAGAAAATGGTCAATAAAAGAAGTAACAAAATTAATAACTCTGATAAGAATTAACAAGAACTAATTCCACTACTGTTACACATCCTAAACTTTCTAGAAATAATCATTTCACCCAAGTACCATTATCAATACTTATCAGAGAGGAATCTGGAATGTTCAATGGCTTCAAAGGAGCAGTGTGAGCGATAGCATGTGTGCCTTATAATTTTTTCCAAAAATCATTTACCTTTCTCAGTCCTGTTTGACCTGTATTTTCCCCAATGTCTTCCTTTATATTTATGTATACTACTCTGTGCTTTCTCTACCCAAATTGATATCCACTATAACGTATTTCATTACATTTAAATAATTCAAGCATTTGCTCTTGAGTAAATAGCATTAGGAACTATCTCATATGCCATACACCTTATCAAAATTAGTCAATTGAGTTTTTGGAAACTCAAAGTAGGATTTGTGACATCACATGGCTCTCAAGTCTTAGCGCGCTTGAGAATGTGCTGGGGCCTCCCAATCCGGTGGAATCACAGGCTAGAGAGTCTGAAAGGACAACTCACTGTGGAACAAATGAATTTTGCATGAAACACCACTTTTGCTTCAGTGCTGGGTTTATGGGACTAAGGTATGGTTAGTCATCACTAAGGCTAACTAGTCTCTGGTCCTCCTTACCCCTCCCCGGGCATATGGAAGACTGTATTCCCAGGTCTCTCCCCCAATAAATGTGAGTCGGATGACAAGTGTCACCGGAGAGTTTACGGAGCAGAGTTTTGTGTATAATTCTCTATGCTCGCTCTTCCATTTACGTCGTAAAGGCAGAGGCCTCCCATGGAGATAGCCTTTCACTTCTTTGCTTAGGTTAATTCCTAAGTATTTTATTCTTCTGGTGCTACTGTTCATCGTTCATGCACAGAAATGCAACTGATTTTTGTGTGTTGACTTTATATCCTGCTACTGAATTCATTTGTTAGTTCTAACAGGTTTCTGTGAAATCTTTAGGGTTTTCTACGTATAAGATATTATGTCATCTGCAAATGGACTGAATTTTACGTCTTCCTTTTTTCTCATTTGGACGCCTTTTCTTTCTTTTTCTTATCTAATTGTTCTGGCTAGAACTTCCAGTACTTTGTTGAGTAGAAAGGGTGAGATGACATCCTTGCCTTGTTCCTAATCTTACAGGAAACACTTTCCATCTTTTACTGTGGAGTTTGAGGTTTGCTATGTGATTTTCATATATGGCTTTAATTATGTTGAGATAGTTTCCTTCTATTCCTAGTTTATTCAGTGTTTTTACCATGAAAAGGTGTTGAATTTTGTCAAATGATTTTTTTCGCATCCATTGAGATCATAATGGTTTTTTTCCCCTTCATTCTGTTGATGCGGCAGACTACATTGATTAGCTTTCGTATGTTGAACCATCCTTGCATTTCATGAATAAATCCTAACTTGACCTTGATGTGTAATTCTTTTAATATGCTGCTGAATTCTGTTTGCTAGTATTTTGTTGAGGATTTTTGCATTAAAGTTCATAAGGTATATTGGTCTGTACTTTTCCTTTTTTGATGGTGTCTTTGTCTGGCTTTGGTATCAGGTGGTGATGTTGGCTGTACAGCACTGTGACTGTGTTTAATACCACTGAACTCTACACTTGAAAATGGTGAAGGTGGTAAATTTTATTGTAATGTGTTTTACCACAATTTTTTTAATTTAATGAATAAATAATAATTGTCAAAATGTTTAAACCTTGTTGGATTAAATAGCAGAAAATATAACTGAAGAGAAAATCATGCACTGGAAGATTGATCTGAAAAAACTACTTGGAGGCAGCATAGAGCGACAGGAAAGTAGAAAATCTGGAAGAAGCACTGATAGATATTGGAGAATGGAAAGTAAAAGTCTCACAGAAGGAGAAACTAGTCAGAATGGAGAAGAGACAGTAGTTGGAAAGATAATGACTGAGAACTTTCCAGAACTAAAGAAAGACATGAATCCACAGGTGTTAGAAGTACAACATGTACTGAACAAGAAAACAAATTTTAATCCACAGCTACACACATTTTAGTAAACTACTGTTCACAACACATAGTGAGAATCTTCAGAAGAAAATGACACATCACCAAGAACCCACAACTGGGTTGTGAGTGGACACCTCCGAAGCAATAACCAAGGCAGGAAAGCAGCAAAGTACCTTCAGGTGCATTGAATTGTATGCCCAGAAAAATTAAATTTCAAGAAAAAGTTCAAACTTAAGACATGTTCTGATAAATTAAAAAATGAGTGCTAACCAGTAATAAACTACACTAGAGGAACTTCTGAAAGATGTATTCAGGAAAAAGGAAAATGGTCTCAGGAGGGACCAAGGTGCAGGAAGGAAAGGTGTGCAAATTACTTCTTTAGAATGTAGGAAAATCTAAGTAAATATTTGCTTTTTGAATTAATAATAATGTCTGGTGTGTAAAGAAAAGGATAGGATGACGAACATAACATGTAAACTAGGAGAAAATGATCAAAGCTAAAGTGTTCTGAGGACCTGAATCGTTTACAAGGGGTTAAAATATTAACTTTAAATGTTGATAAAGTAAGTATGCATAGTAAGATTTCAAATGTGAAAAGAGAGTGTGTAATTTCCAGCCAGCAGGCAGAGAAAAAGTGAATTAAATGACAAATCTTTTTTAAAAATTAATATTTAAGGGCTCCCCTGGTGGCGCACTGGTTAAGAATCCGCCTGCCAATGCAGGGTACACGGGTTCGAGCCCTGGTCCTGGAAGATTCCCACATGCCGTGGAGCAACTAAGCTCATGTGCCACAACTACTGAGCCCTGCGCTCTAGAGCCTGCAAGCCACAACTTCTGAGCCCGTGTGCTGCAACCACTGAAGCCCACGCACCTAGAGTCCGTGCTCCGCAACGAGGGAAGCCACTATAATGAGAAGCCCGTGCACTGCAACAAAGAGTAGCCCCAGCTCGCCGCAACTAGAGAAAGCCTACGTGCAGCAACGAAGACCCAACACAGCCAAAAATTAATTAATTAATTAATTAATTTTAAAAAAAGAAGACTACTGCAGTGGGAGAAAATACTAAGTAGTTGTATTTTATGTCTGTTTTTATTGGAGTTTTACCATTTTTTATTTGAGATTTGCCATATTCAGTTGACTAATTTTGTAATGATGGTAAGCAAAGCTTATATTCTAAGTATAGAAAAGAGATTACAAGTCAAGTCAAAAAGCAAATAAGTTAAGTGATGAACTGTACCACTTGTGTATAGACAAAATGGTCAGTGTTACAGTCAATTCAGAAATTTAAGGTATTTTGTACTGATACCATGTCTTCAAATATCATAACATAGACATACTTTGTTAATTTTTCCATTTAAACTCCAAGAGTTGGCTTGGGATAAAATTTTAAAGATATAATTTAAAAATAAAGCTTCTCTTTGTGGCTGCCTTCAAAATTCAAGCAAAACAAAGCATCCGTTAAAACATGTTTCCAGTCTTATTCTCCACACCCAGGAACTGAAAATGTTAAAAGGTTAGAAAATAAAGAGTTGTGAGGGAAGATGAAAGGCACTAAGGTTATTTCTAGTCTCCTGTGAGCCTTTGAACAGAAATGTCCTTGGGCCGAGGGCAGGACCCAACCCCTAACAGTGCACCACCCAACTCGACCTTCAACTCCTGATCCGGTGGGGAGTGCCAAGAGCTCAGTCTCAGGGTGACCGTCATTAGGGCCAACTTCCCATCCAAATAAAACGCTTTTAGAAATAACCTCAACAGAGAGCCAATCCTGTTTTCCCGAAACACTTCCCGAGTGGGAAGTTTAAGGCCTCCTGAAGAAGCCACTTCCATTGTTGGGCATTCATAACTGTCGGGAAATTCATCTTCAAATTACGTAAAACTAGAAATGCTTTCTAATTGACTAAAAGGACTTAAGAATTGCAGGCAGGGGGCTTCCCTGGTGGCGCAGTGGTTGAGAATCTGCCCGCTAATGCAGGGGACACGGGTTCGAGCCCTGGTCTGGGAGGATTCCCCATGCCGCGGAGCAACTAGGCCCGTGAGCCGCAACTACTGAGCCTGCGCGTCTGGAGCCTGTGCTCCGCAACAAGAGAGGCCGCGACAAGGAGAGGCCCGCGCACCGCGATGAAGAGTGGCCCCCGCTCGCCACAACTAGAGAAAGCCCTCACACACAGAAACGAAGACCCAACACAGCAAAAATTAATTAATTAATTAATAAACTCCTACCCCCAACATCTTCTTTAAAAAAAAAAAAAAGAATTGCAGACAGAATACTTTCCAGGTCATGGGCTGCCCGCACGGCCTTCTATCTGACGGCCCCATCCAAACACTAAGGTTGTGATACTTTTACTTAAACATATTCTACAACCTTTCAGGGACCCATCATAAAACATAAACTCAATAACCAATTATATAATCAGAAATATAAAATCAATAACAAGGCTCCCTTCAATCAACAAATAATTTTTTAAACTAGCCCCCGGGGAGGACTAACCCTTATTTCCCTAGGATCCTAAGTCTTTTCTTATCCCTTTGGTGTTTTTCCATTTTATATATTTTTCCCTCTCTAGACACAGTTATGTTTAGTAAATAATAACGCTCTTGTTTCTAAGTGTTTTTCCAACAGGATAAATTTACTTTAAGCATACAATATTTCTATAGTATAGAAAGGCTGGGCATCACCTTTCTCTCTAAAATCCTTTCTTTAGTTAATAATATTCATCCCTAACTCTGACTGCTCTTCACAACTCCAAACATGCATTTTTCACCCCCTGCTGGACTTCCCTACATCAATGGTTCAAAAATACCAGAAGACCACAATAGACTCTCCATGGCCCCCTCACCACGTCCTTGCACGAGGCTCCTCCTGGGCACTCCGTTTTCCCTCCTCTTCAACATCCTGTCCGCTGCCAGGTTCTCGTGATTCTACTTCCACCTGTGCCTCGATTTCCCCTGTTCTCCACATCCTCCACCCCTTTCCTAGGTCAGATCTTTACATCCTGACTCGCGGACCATTTCAACAGCTTCCCAACTGACCTTCTGGGCCTCCAGTGAGACACTTTGATGATTCTCCGTTAAATATGGAATGAAGTCCAAATACTTCAATCTGGAATTCAAAGAAAAACCCTTGTCTTCTGGATCGTTCGACCTCTTTCCAGCCTTATTTCCACTTCACGTCCTTCTAACCACACCCTCCTGTTGCTCCTTCCCCCAGGACCTGCCCACTCTGCAAATCAACACCTTTGCCCACGTATTCCAAGGGCAACGTCCTTCAAGGAACAACTGCTAGCTGACACACTCTCCATTCCTGAATTCCCAGTACAAACTCCTGACCTCTTCCAAGGCCCTCCCAGTCATTATCAACCCCTCTGTCCCCAAACATCTGAACCTGGATTGTAGCATTTATCACATTTCACCTTATATCATAGTTATTTATATCTGAGTCTCTTTCCCACCAAACCGGAAACTTCCTGAAAGCAGGACTATGTCCTAGTTATTTCTGCATCACCCACAAATTCTAGCAAAATCCTTTATTCGTAGTGGGTGCTTTATAAATATTTGTAACAGGAATGGACAAAAGTTTCACGAAAATCGGAGTAGATTAACCTATAACGAGTCAGCTCTTTAGGAAATGTTAAGAGAAGATGCCCTGTTTTATAAACGGTTTATGTCTATGTATTGATTAACAAGATACTGTACGTTGCTACTGTGTGCTATGGAAATTAGTAAGACAGGAGAAAAGAGAAAATTGGTTGAGAAAATCAGTTCCACCAAAATTTGGTTGACGGCCAACGTAATGAAATTTACAAACCCTGCCCTATGATGTGTCCTCAGAATTCTGGATTAAACACTAAAATTAAATTAAATTAAATTAAATTAAACATTAAACCTAATGGGGAATATGCTAGTGTCCCTCAGAAGTTCTTTGGTCACATAATATATTTCTTCTTTGCTTTTGGGCTCAAAGAAAAGGGATGACAGAGAGACTGAACAGAGAAGGGAAGGAGGGGAGGACAGAGGAGGCAGAACGAAGAGTAGTAGGCGAGGACGAAAGGGGCAGAAGTGATTTACAATCCACCTGGTGTCCGCGTGCTCAGCACTCTGCCTTCTGGTCCCCAGCAGCCTTTGATCTTCTTCACGGCTCATCCCGTCTGCTCCCTAGAGAAGCTGGAAGGACCAAGGGTCAGAGCAATGTTGCTTCTTCTCTTGTCGAACTTCAGGCTCGCCCTGGAGTCCTGCTTCCTTGCTGCTTTTACTGGGGCTAAAGTCAACGACCTGCATGTATACATCTGTGTGGGTGTGTCTGTTATGGGTGAATTGTGTCCTCCAAAAAGATGCTCCAGTCCTGGCGAGCGTGACCTTATTTGGAAATAGTCCTTGCAGATGTAATCAAGTTAAGATGAGGTCATAGTGGACTCAAATGGACCCTAACCCAGGGACTGGGGCCTTTGTAATAGAAAAGAGAAGGAGGTTTGGACACGGACACACAGACACACACAGACGGAAGACAGCAGGTGATGATGGAGGCACAGGTTGGAGGATGCAGCTGTAAGCCCAGGAATGCCGAGGATTCCCAGCAGCCACTACGTGGGAAGAGGCAAGAAGGATTCTTCCCTGGAGCCTTCAGAGGGAGCACGGCCCTGCTGACACCTTGATTTCAGACGTCCGGCCTCCAGAAGCATGAGAGAATGCGTTTCTTATGTTTGAAGCCCCCCCGCCACCCAGTTTGTGGTAATTTATTATGGCAGCCCTAGGAAACTGATACAAGCCCTAAGGATGCTAAGTCATCAGAGGTGATCTCAGGCCAGAGAAGAACGCTATAAAAGTTCTCTCCTCCTAAGATCAAAGTTAATCCATTTGCCCAGATTGCTAAAGAGTGTGGTTTGCTCCACTTAGAACAGATTTTGTAATATTAAGTTCTGGCTGGGAAATTTCATTTTATTACTGTTTAAAATCTCAACTAGAAGAAAGAAGCTGTCTTGGGAGAAGAGAAGAAAGAAGAAGATTTAACAGATGCCTGGCACCTAGGAGGTATTTAATAAACACTCGTCAAATGAATGAGTGAAGTGAATGGAAAGAGAATTATCAGAAAATGTCATAAGACATAAAGGCAGAACTTCTGATCCACCAGCATAAAGAGCTCTCACAAGTTAATCGGAGTTACACAAGAACATGGGCTTACGATTGGGCGTGGGGGACCCCCAAAGTCAACAGCAGTTTACACAGCATAAACTACGTGTAAAGCAATACACGACGGCACTGCAGAAAGCACTATATGGTCAGGGAAAGAAAATGTTTTCTAAGTGGATGGGTTCTATAGTGTGTACCTACTGCTCAGGAAAAAAAATGTAAAAAGTCAAAATAATTGGTTATGATGTGAGCAACTAATTTTATCCTTCTTCTCCCTTCCCCCCAAACTAAACATGCCCCATTCCACTACCCTGCTCTCCGGCTGAAATGCTGTCATTGAGCAATCTCTGTCTAGTTGAACGTTTCTTTAATAACTTCCAGCCACCACACGAATCAGGCTTTTCATTCCTTTTTTGCCCCTTGTGTCCAACAGAACTTTCTGGGATGATGAAAATGTCCTGTATCTGCACCGCTATCCTCCCACACAGTAGGCACTAACCATGTGTGTGCCTGAAATGTACCCAGAGCAACTGCAGAACTGAATTTACATTTTTCATTTAATGCTAATTAAACAGCCGCGAGTGGCCAGTGTCTCCTGTCCGGGACAGCACAGCTCTGGACTATTTTTGAGAGAATCCCAGGCTTTTTCATGGCTTTCATCTCCTGATTCCTCACCCTGAAGCCCCGGTCTAACCAGGAGACAGTGCATAGCCATCCATCTGCACACACTCTGCCTACCGGCCTCGCGATCTGCAGAATGTCCCCAGGCAGTAAAGAGGCGGCCTGCCCCTGCTCTGCCTGTGAAGGGGCGAGTTTGGGGGGAGTTGATGAAGTTGCAAAGAAACCCACCATCCAGCCATTCGGATAATCCATTACTGAAAGGAATTTTATCACGAGACTGAATGATCCGGTTCCTCTTGGAATTTCCATCTGGTATTTGCAATGACCTGTGATGACAGGTAGTTGGCATTTCTTAACAGCTACTATGTACAGAGTGATTTTCTAGACACTCTATAAAAAGTAAAAAAAAAGGAGCTGGCCAGGAGGGACGTTCAGTGAATTGGGAAAAATCTATCATTCAGAAAGAAATAATATACATTTTTAAAAAATCAGATGAATTCAAGTTATATTTATTGTTGTCTTACTTCTGTTCATTTGTCTCATCTACTGCCATAAGTGGGAGTTCTCTAAAGGCAGGAAACTTTCCGAGGGTGGTAGGGTCTTCCGTGCTCAGTCTTAACCCTGCTGGTCAGGCTGCATCAGAATCTCTAGGGAGCTTGTTAGATATGCAAGGTCCACCTCATTCCTGCAGAAATTGACCTGCATTTTAACAAGACATCCCAGTCATTTGTTTGCACATTACGGTCGAAAAGCACTGATCTAAACTATTCAGAATTGTCCACACTGATGCCACTAAATATTTGTTCTTATTAGAAAAATGGTAATCGGCTGGTCTTCAGCCAGTATTATATTTGGGGGGATATTTAAATCATTCGTGAAAAGCTCATCAATTGACTAATTAATGGTAATTTTATTTTATTTTCTTATTGACGTATAGTTGATTTACAATGTTGTGTTAGTTTCAGGTGTACAGCAAAGTGATTCAGCTATACATATATATGTATTCTTTTTCAGATTCTTTTCCTGTATAGGTTATCACAAGATATTTAGAATAGAGTTCCCTGAGCTATACAGTAGGTCCTTGTTGATTATCTATTTTATATATAGTAGTGTGTATGTTAATCTCAAACCCCTAATTTATCCGCTCTCCCAGCCCCTTCCCCCTTTGGTAACCATAAGTTTGTTTTCTTATGTCTGTGAGTCTGTTTCTGTTTTGTAAATAAGTTCATTTGTCGTAATTTAAATTTGAGAAGTAGTATATTGTTGTGAAAAGAGAGTTCCACTGAGCCTAGAAAACCTGAATTTTTTATTCTTGATGCCATCCTTATTTTATGCTAGAACTTTGGGCAAGCCATTCATTTTGTTAGGTTTCAGTTATTTTGTTTTTGTTGTTTCATTACTCTTCATCTAAATATATGAAACTAGGGTTTTCTACTTGTTGCTCTCAAACTGGGACCCACAGTCTCTTTGGAAGTTCACAGGAGTAGTGATCGGACCTCAAATGGTCTCTTGTATCTAAAGAGCTTGACGCTGAAGTCACACATCTAAGCCCAGTAGGTCACCCAGAATTTACTCTTCGCCGCAACATCTTCATGGCCTCCCAGGTTAATGTCAAGAGTTAAGCTGTCTCAGACATAGGAGAAATTCTCTCATTTTATAAGCCTTCCGGAATTACTACGGGAGTGATACTTAACAGTCTCCACTGTAAAAGAACCTAAATCCTTCCATCCTTAAGCTGTAGACTGAGCCTGATTTCTCAGAGTCATGGGGATTAGGGGCAGCAAGCCCCCTTCTCTGAACGGGGCCCTTCACAGATCCCTTACCCGGATTAGCTGGCCATCAGGGGGCCAAGCCCTCGGGGACGGGCCCTTGCGGTGGGGCGGGAGGTCACGGAAGGAGGACAGAGAATAAGACAAAAACGTGGTGCCCCACTTCACGGGGGTGCCCAAGGTCAGAGGCCTTCCAAATCAAAGACAAAAAGGAGGCTGGACCCAGGTCTTCTCGCTCCTGCTCTGTGGCTTGTCTGTCTTCTCTGGGATTTACCATGAATTGGAAGCCTTTTTTTTTTGGTCCAGCTTCAGTGATTTCATACAGTCACTACTTTGTAAAATCGAAAGCAGATCTGTCTCCAGTAGGGATACCTGAAAATGTTCCAGTCCCTCAATGTTCTAGGGACTTGGGGCTATATTTAGACACCACACTGCATTTCAGAGAAAATGTGGTTTCCCTTGAAGGGTCTGTCACACAGCCCTTACTTAAAACAAACATACTTTCAAGTTAATAAAAGCTCTACCTGCCGAGGCAGCGAATCTGGCTATAATTAAAAGGGAGGAAACATTTAACACAAGAAAATGTGTTATTTGGTTAAAGCATAAATACAAAAACCCATTAAAGGTGATAGCAAGATATAATTTGTATTGCTGTTTTTTATTTACCGAATAAGATGCTGGAAGAAAATTGTTTTAACTATTAACTTACTATATTCTAATAACTTTTTTAATGTTTCCCATAGTGACTGCAGTGGAGCCTGTAAAAATAACTTTAAATTCCAATGTCAAGTGGAGCGTGAAAATTTGGTTTCATTTTCAAAACTACTCTGTTGAGAAATACGCCCTAAAAAGCAATTCTCATTTTACCCCATTATAGCTCCGACAGCTGCAGGATGAATTATAAAATGTATTTAACCCAATCTGAAATTTAGAATTTTGATCTCTGAGGAAAGTATTTTTGAAGAATCTCACACATGCTAGAAAAAGGACTTAGAACTTTGATAAGGCTTCACAAAGAAAGAAGCACTGTGAAATTTTAACAAAGGGCACCTTTTTTATTTTACCAAGAATGCTTCAGATCTATACTATACAGTTTACTACTTTATATACTGTATTATATATGGATAAGTAATCCTTCATTCCTGAATTTGACACCCTCTGGACGCATTATATTATCATTCACAAAAAGATACTTCACACAAACAAATTCAAACAAACATTTGTTCACAAATAAGCAAATGTAACACACACACACGCACACACACACACACTACATAGTCATATATATTTTTCTTCTGGTAATTCACCTATGAAAACCATGCTTTCAAACATCGTGTATCTTTCTGACGCTGCAGGCAGCTCTTTAAGGAGTTACTGTTAACAGGGACCAAGAGCCTTGGCGAGTTTTCAGTGCCTACCCCAGGGGACATCACGGCCATCCAAGGAATGAAGGAAGTGTCTGCAGCACCTCCTTTGTGTCCTGGTGGCCGTTACTCTAGCTGAGCATAGCTGCTGTTCCGCCTGACATTGGCAGGTAGATACGGCTATTGTCAGACCTCTCCTTCACTCACTATGAAACTCATCATTGCTGTCATCTTTTTTGAAAAAAAAAATCACAATGCAGCGTTTCAGTATCTGTTTCTCTGCAGCCGTTGTGCTCTTGATATTTGCACTAGGGGAAAATATATTTAAACAATTCTTACGTTAATAAAAAATGTCCCACGTACTCTGTCACTACTTTTCTCCTTTTACTTCATAAAAAGATACTTAATGAAATTTGTAAACACTACTTTTCTGCCTGAATAAGTTATTATGCTTCTCAATATCTACATTTGAGTGAGAAACAAAATGTTTCTTACAAAAAGATTGCAATACACACTGAGATCATTTGAACTGAAATATAGAAAAGCATATATGTCACAAAATACATGTGCACCATATAAATACACCTACAGTTTGTCTGATCTTTAATCATTTAATATTATAATATCCCTTCTCCTAACTTCTGTTCCATTTATCCCATCTGATTCCATTTTAAATTTAAAATGGAATTTTAAATCAACACATTTTTTGTGTTTTTTTAAATCAACACATATACTAACATCTTTATTAATCAATCATATTTTTTTAAATCAACACATATACTAACATATTTATTAATCAATCAACCAAGAAATATTTATTATATGTTATTGGGAAAGCTACCAAAAACCTAGAATACCTGTTACAAACTAGTCTATATTCTAACTGAAAAATAGGACAGATAACAGTAAAAGTCTCCATATTTCTTAATGTCTTCATATCAACTCCTTTACCAAGAAGTATTTGAGGTATTTAAAGAAACATTAAAAGAGTGATTTATTTTTATTTTTTTAGCAAGAAAGTATGGCTCGCTGGCTCTCAACTCGTCAGCTCGGAGTGGATGCAAACCAGCTCCCCTGATGTAGCGCGGCCGGACCTGGTGGCCCAACGCCATCTCACCGCAGCTGCCTGCGTGCCCCCCGCAGAGGGAAACACTGGGGTTTGGCGGATCTATGAGGTTGTCTTTCCCACCACTGGGAATGCTAAGCTGGGAGGCTGGACTTGCTCCAGGATGCACCAGACCTGCTGTTCTCAAAGGAGAGGGTATACACCACGGATGACGCAGGAGCGAGATGTTAAAGTTCCCACGCGTCGTTTTATTTCAGTCCAACAAAAAGGTGGAAAGTCTCACAGTCCCTGTGTACGTGGCTCCGTGTCCCCCGGGCTCCTGCTTGGTTCTGCGATAAAAGCTGCCCTTCCCATCCCCCGGCGGCGGTGGGCTGGCTTTCTGGGCACGGGGGAGCAGACCCGGGCTGGCTCGGTGACAGGTGGGACTCTACGTAAATGTCACGGTGGGAATCCGGGCCACGCGGTCGGAAGCGCCGATCGTGCGATGTCCCCACTGCCTTCACACCACCCCAGGCCCCAGCGGTGGGCTCACAGCTCATCCACGCGGGACCGCATGTAAGCAGCCGAGGGCAGCCACTGGCCCACAGAGACGCCACCAGCCTGCAGCCCTGCCAAGAGTCCGCCATCCTCAACGTCACCCCAGCAATCGGAACAAACACGGCAGCCTCCGAGCCTTCCCCGCAGCCTCCGAGCCTTCCCACACCCTCCGTTTCCTGCTGCCTCTGCTCACTTGCCCCCCTGGCTCTGGACGGGTCTCCCTCCCCAGCCCTCCTACTGAAGGCACGTGGCCCTGCCAGCCCAACCCTGCAAAACATCTCAGGCGCCCCAGGAGGCCCCGGGGACCCCCAAAGAGTAACGGCAACTCAGCCACTTGAGCTGGTGTGCAAGGTCAGAGGGCCTGGGGGAACCAGCAGGCCTGCCCCCCACCCCGGGGCTGTCTCCCTGAAGACAGGCCTCCACGGTCACCCCTTCCCCCAAGGAGCCCAGAAGCAGCCCCATCCTTCCCCTGTGCCAGCTCTTCTACAAACCAACGTCCCCGTCCTGAAGCCCAGCCCCAAACGGGATGCTGCTCTGCACGTCTCTTCACAGACTCAGGTTATTGGCTCAAATTCTGAAGCTGTCCCCCTGGCGTGGCCAGGGCTGCTGGCTCTCGAGAGCCACCCAGCTTCCACCCAGCTCCTCTTAGCCTCAGCGTCCTGGCCCTCCCCTCCCCCCAGCACCCAAAGGTCGCAGCTGAAGGCCTCACAACTGGCAGAGGTCACTGTGGTCACGGCCAGGAGGACATAGCCAGACCGAATCCCTCAAGGCCACCGGCGTCACCTCCCTGCCTACCAAGCAGGTCCCCGACATGCCCAGCCATCAGTCTGCTGTCTCACGGTGATTTACTGGAGGGTCACCTGTCCCCCAGACCCCACCCTCCCTACCAGATCCGCAACAAGTCTCAGCACCTTGGGATCAGCATTATCTCGGGGGAACCACTGAATGGTGACCATCTCCGTGTGTTTTTCTGAGTCCCTGGAGCCCAAAAGAAACTCGGGAAACCAAGACAGAGAGAGAAGCTTCTGGAGGGACCTGAGATTCTGCTGTCAGATGACCGTCCTGCACCCTGCCGGCCTCCACTGGACAAGTCACCTTAGGCCACATGGTCACATAGCGTGGTAGCCTGAAGGCAGAAAAAGAACAGATCTACCCTTGGGGGAAGGGAAAGCATAATGAAATTGAAATTTTTTTATTGTGAAACAATGAAAGTAGCAAAGCTTTTGCACTAACTTAACGCCTTAGTTTTTTACACAGTTGAAGACATCTACGGTATTCTGGGTGTCTTGATCACATAAACACATATCATGAACTTGGAAATTTCTGCTGAAATCTTGCGATCAAAGAACATCTCATTAGGTTTTTCATTCCTGTCCCCGTCTTCCCTTGCTCATCTGGACAGACACGCCACCTTCCTTAACTCTTCTTCAGTCACCGTCTTTGATTTGCTTGAGATGTATGGTTTACAGTTGAAAAAGGGCAGAGGAAAAAAAAAGTGTTGATTTTCTTTCTTGGTGGAATATACAGAACTTTGGAGACATTATAAGTGATTTGAAAACAATCAAATATCCCGGACATGCACAGTCTGTTTCATAAATGTGCTCTCTGGAGAAAATCCTGCTTGCAACTTCAAACGTTGTGCTATCACGCTTTCGTTAGTGCACTTCATCACACAGACAGCTCTCCCAGGGATGTGGAAGTGTGACACACGCTTGTACAACAAGACTTTTCACTCACTCTTCTTCTCTCCACTCCTTGGTGTCCCCTAACTTCCCAGCATCTTTTTCTCGGTGAAGTTTTGTGTGTTCATTGGATTACAAACATTATTAAGAAATACAAAACAGGGACTTCCCTGGTGGCGCAGTGGTTAAGAATCCACCTGCCAATGCAGGGGACACAGGTTTGAGCCCTGGTCCGGGAAGATCCCATATGCCGCAGAGTAGCTAAGCCTGTGCACCACGACTGCTGAGCCTGCGCTCTAGAGCCCACGAGCCACAACTACTGAGCCCGTGTGCCACAACTACTGAAGCCTGCGTGCCTAGAGCCCGTGCTCCGCAACGAGAGAAGCCACCACAATGAGAAGCCTGCGCACCGCAACGAAGAGTAGTCCCCACTCGCTGTAACTAGAGAAAGCCTGCGCGCAGCAACAAAGACCCAACGCAGCCAAAAATAAATAAACAAAATAAATTTTTTTAAAAAGTATTTTAGAAAAAGATTTTCTAAGTTAATGAAGCCAATTTAATCACACCGATCTCACTAAAATAATATTAACAGTTTTAGAGAGAGCAAAACATTAATTGCACCTTAAATAGTAAAATTTAAATTTTATAAATACTATTTCATCTTTTATCTCACCATTTAAGTTTTTATTATGTGATTTTTAACATTTAGTTGTAATTGTGTAGATTTGGGAAAAAACATACACAAATGGGGGTAACACACTTTCACAAGTTCTAAGCCTAGGGGCACAATCCAATGTGTGGAGACCCCTGCCCATAACAGGGCACTGTGGTGGCGGGCTGTGTCTGCATCTCTAAGGGGTGGCACTCTGCTTGGCATGGATTCCACACTCAGTATTATTTGCCAAACGAAAAAAAAGAGCCACTCTGGAGTCGGATAGAGTGAGAATTTTAGAACTGGAAAAATAAACTGAAAGCAATCTCCACATTTTCCAACCAGGAGACGGAGGTTTAGGAAGGTTAAATCGCACAGCTAATGGAAGTACGGTGAAAGAAATGTTTTAGGAAGATTGATCTGACATAGATCTATGGGCTGCTTCAGAGGAGAAAAAGAGTAGAAGCAACAGTCCGTGGTAAGAGACGACGGCGATCATCAAAGCCTGCAGTGACGAGACTGTGAGCTGGGTGATGGGGAGGGAATGAGAAGCAGAGGAGGATCTGAAAGACGTTGAAAATGCAACTCTTGGCACTGCTTTTTCACTGTCAGGAAGATTTCATCTTGACCTATTTCTACACATGCTGGTATCAATCACGATACCCAGATATTTTTACCCGTGGCCCCAAGCTGCACAAAAAAGACATAATTAGCAATTCTTTTGACTCATCTAGGGCCTCTGAGGATGATTCATACCCTCTGCTACACAATTATCCACCATAAATATAGATTAACCTCTGTCTATTCCAAGCAATAGTTCTTTATAATGTCCATTCAAATACTGTTTATTACTACAGGGCTGAGTCCAACATCTTTAATTTATCTTTTGAGACCCTTCATATTTTTTTCTCCTCCACCTAAGATAATCAATCTTAACACCCATTATTCTGTAATATAACAGCAAACAATCTTTCAGAATCAGGATAGCAATTTTTTTTATCTTCCCCACACATGCTAGGATTAAAGATGCATTTGAGTTGATAACTTCATCTTTTTAAATGGAGATACGATAGAATAAATGCCTTCAATAAGAAAAGCTAGGTGGGGCTTCCCTGGTGGCGCAGTGGTTGAGAGTCCGCCTGCCGATGCAGGGGACGCGGGTTCGTGCCCCGGTCCGGGAAGATCCCACATGCCGCAGAGCGGCTGGGCCCGTGAGCCATGGCCGCTGAGCCTGCGCGTCCAGAGCCTGTGCTCCGCAACGGGAGAGGCCACAACAGTGAGAGGCCCGCGTACTGCAAAACAAAAAGAAAAAGAAAAAAGAAAACGAAAAGCTAGGTGATCTCTTTTGTTCAAGACCAGCAACCCAGAGAAAATCAAAGTCAGGTTGTCGGCAGGAAGGAAGATGATTTAGAGAAGCCCATGGGACAGTGGGCGAGAAAGGCCAGGATAAAATGTGGACAGGTAGAAGACGTGGGCAGAGATGGTCTGAGCTACAGAGGAGACCAGGCACGAGGTGGGTGGGGATGCCAGAAAGGAGGCGTGAATACCCCAAAGACAAACGTGTAGAGGGGTCAGGAGAGCTGACAACCTGTCCATATATTGGTGGAGATTATTGCATGACCCCCAATGGCCCTCAAGCTACTCCAGGGCAGCCCTGAACCAGCCCTTCTGCTCCAAGCCATGGAAACACCCACCATATCTACCTCGTGCCCAGGCTGTCAACCCTAGTGTTCCTCCAGTCTTGGAGGATTCTACCTGTAGAAACCCTTCTAGCTTACCAAGTTCTAGATCAAGTCTCCCCGCTTCCCTAGATGCCTTCCTCTCTATTCAAGCTCACCACACTCTTCCACCTCTGTTCAGTACAATAGTTCAACGCCATCCTGCATTGTTTTGAAATTCAGGCTTGGTCTCTCCAGTGAAAGTAACGCCCCTTGAGCACAGTTTTTCTTCCATATAAATTTTGTCCCTCCTACAGAAAAGGAGCACAGAGTAAGTGAATTAAGAATGATACATTGAAACGATCAGTGTTTATATTGTCTTTCTCCAATCACCATTTAAAACAGCATAAATCTGATAGCTTTAGAAGCCGTTCCTTATTCGGGGATTAGTTTATAAACTACATGGTTGAAAATACATCCCAGCCAGGGACTTTCTCTACAGCTGGTGAGGAAGAACTGAACAGAGCCTAAAAAGACCAATACATTCAATGTGTTCAGACAAATGTCAGCAGCTTCCAGGGAAGATTTCATACTTAGAATGGTTAGTCAGCTAGAGATTGGCTCTATTATAAGAGTGTGTTTCCTCTGCAAAAGAAAAGTTGGAATGCATTAAGTCTTAATGAGAGTTCTAGAGGCCTGGGCACATAACACACACAAAAATAATAATAATAATTACAAAGCACAGTTTTTCAAGTAGGTTCAAAGATTTTCAGCAAAAGAAAATAATTAAAAATGAGGCTTTTGTCTTGGAAAGTAAATTACACAATAGTAATATTTCTGTATGTTTGATGCCCAAAGAATGGAAATCGCCACAGCAGTGCTTCACTCGTGCCGTCCTCACTTGGTGACATATTCACTCCTTCACTGAATGTCTAATATGTGTGGGGCATTGTGCTCAGAAAAATAAGATATCCTCGCCCACGAGGATGTCAAACTGTGGGAGAAATACAATGTTTTTAAAGACACCAAATGCTCTGATAGGAATATACCCCTATTCGGGGCTTGGAATCATGACTACATGATAGATGCCAGCTTTCATTAAATGCGTAGAGGAACTGTGAATTAGGTGGCATGTATACCCACAACCACACAACTACATTTTGTAACTGTGGTTCCTGGAAATCAACAATAAGCTTTGGGATTTTCCAGGTGGTCCAGTGGCTAAGACTCTGTGCTCCTAATGCAGGGAGCATGGGTTCGATCCCTGGTCGGGGAACCAAGATCCCGCATGCCAAAAAAAAAAAAAGAATAAGCTTTAAGGTAAGACATCCAGGATGTACAAACATGTCCTAGAAACCCTATAATCCCCAGGGACAGAAACGAGCTAGATGTCAATAACCCAGAAAAGCAGGACATATGCCGAGAGCTACCAGAGTCAGCAGAGGTGGAAAACGGACCAGAGGTCTATGGGGTCAAGTCAGGTAGGAAAGAACGGGAAGGTCTCGGGTTAGACAGGCCAGCCCTCTGGACTCATTGGCATTTGGCCAAGCTCATTTGTGATCAGAAGGCAGCAGTGAACCAAATCTTGAAGACAGTAAGCTGACATCTGTGGTGAGTCTACAGGGCACTTGACTAGTCACTTCCTGTGGGACATCTCATGTAATCCCCCAACCCCAAACCCTGAGACAGTGTTTACAGTTGAGAAAATTCAGACTCAGAGAGTTTAAGTAATTTGCCCCTAATCACAGTGATCATGCCGGTAGAGGCAGGATGCAAACCCTGTGGTCTGGATCAGACAGCTGTGCACTGAGTCCCTCTACTTCCTGCCTGGGAAGGACACCGAAAGTGGTTCCAGCAGCTGGGAAAAATGAAGAAGCTCCAACTGCAGAGCAGTTTAGACAAGCTGGCTAAGGAAAGGGAGCAAGAAGGAAGGGCGGATCGTGACAAGAGGACCCAAGGCATCAAGTGGTCAAAGTAGATTTAGTGTGACACTTGTTCTTTGTTTTTGGGTTTTAGTTTGTTTTGCATAACTTCAAGATGGCAGTGATTATGTGATGAGGACTCTTGGCACCTTTGACATGGGCTGTAAGTTACTGCATGCTCCAATAAAGCTTCTGATGGCTTAGGGACATTTCAGAGGCTGAACCAAGTTTATTAAGTAAATTTACTCTGAAAAGTAAAGAGCAGTGAATCTGAGGATCAGAGACTACAAAACAAAGCCAAGCCATCTGCCTCAGCTAAATCACTTCTTATAATCAGTGGAACGGCCAGGACTGAGGTGTTGCCCAAGCCTGTGCTGGGGAAAACACCTGGGTCCCTGATGCTAGAGATATGGGGAAGGTGTGCTGCTGCATCTGACTCGGGGCCAGGTGGGATAATAGACACCATCAAACACTTTTTATTAGAAGAGTTTAAAGCCAACACTCTGCAAATAGTGATTGCCTGGTCCTGGAAGATCCCACATGCCACAGAGCAACTAAGCCCATGCACCAAAACTACTGAGCCTATGCCCTAGAGCCCGCGAGCCACAACTACTGAAGCCCGCACGCCTAGAGCTCATGCTCCACAACAAGAGAAACCACCGCAGTGAGAAGCCCACGCACTGCAACGAAGAGTAGCCCCCGCTCACTGCAACTAGAGAAAGCCCGTGCACAGCAACGAGGACCCAATGCAGCCAAAAATTAAAAATAAATAAAAAATAAATAGAATACATTTTTTTAAAACAGAAAATTTTATTTTATAAAAAAACAAAACAGGGCTTCCCTCGTGGCGCAGTGGTTGAGAGTCCGCCTGCCGATGCAGGAGACGCGGGTTCGTGCCCCGGTCCGGGAAGATCGCGGCTGGGCCCGTGAGCCACGAGCGCTGAGCCTGCGTGTCTGGAGCCTGTGCTCCGCAACGCGAGAGGCCACAACAGTGAGAGGCCCGCGTACCGCAAAAAAAAAAAAAACTACTTCGTCAAAGTTAGGCGGCTGGGAAAGAAGATGATTTAGCAAAAACCAAAGAGCAGACGAGAATGTAAGGACTGGAAGGATTTAAAAAACAGCAAAGACGCTTTTTTTTTTTTTAAGTTCGCCAGTTTTGCAAGACAAAAAACGTCCTGGAGATGATGGTGGTGATAGTTGCACAACAACGTGAATGTACTTGATACCACCGAACTGTGAGCTAAAAGATGGTTAAGGTGATAGTGTTATGTATATTTCACCACAATTGAAAAATACATTTTTTAAGAAGTTTGCTTAGCTGCCACAGTGAGACAATAGAATACAATATTTTTAAACCAGGTTGTGTCCTCGAGGCCTGTGCGGAAACATGTAGAGCTTGAGCAGCTTTCTGACTCAGGTAAGTGATTCGGAACGCAGACCGTTGTTTGCCGAGCCGACCCGGTTCCCAGGACCCGCAGGGCGTGTCCGTCAGCGCCCAACACCAGGGACCCTGTCGCACCGCCTTGATCACGCCCCCCGGGAAAGCGGCTCCCGGCTCACCGCGACCGCCGCCCGGTGCCAGCCAGCCAGCCGCCTCGCGCGACCCCGGCCCCAGGCCCTTGACCCCCGCCCGGCCCTAGCCCCACAGGACACGCCCCCCCTCACACCTCACGGCGATCCTGGTGCCACACCCGGCGGCGTGCCCACTCCCTCCTGGCCACTGCGCCCCGCCCCTACCAGGCCCCGCCCCTCCCCGAGGCCCCGCCCCGTCCCCGCCCTCAGCACAGCGCGTGGGCTCGGGGGCGGGGCGGAGACTGCCTGGGTCTCGCGACACCGCGGCCGCGCGCGAGTTTTCGGGCAGCTGTGGGAAGCGACGCGAACGCGGCGACTGGGCGCTTCCGCAAAAATGGCGGCGGCGGGGGCGGGCGGCGCCCGGCTTGCGGCCTGGGGCGGAAGACTGTGGCGTGGGCTGGCTGGCGGCCGGCGGGCCTGGCCAAGCTCCGGGCCCGTGGCGGCGGCAGTGGTCGGCGTGGCCCTGGCGGGAGCAGGAGCAGCATGGTACCACGGCCGCGTGAACATGGCGGCGCCCCAGGGCGGCCTCACCGTGGTAGCCCAGGTACGGGACGGGCCCCGTCCGGCAGCCCCGCCGCGCCCCTCAGTCCCCGGACGCCCGGCGGGTGGAGGGTGCGGGTGAGGAGTGGGGGGCTGGGGCGGCCCCCAGCACCCTGCGCCAGGGACCCGCGGGGACGGTGGGGGCGTGTCCCGTGCGCCCGGGCCCGCAGCTGCACCCCGTGGTCCAGCTGTCCTAACAGGTGACCTTTTTAATAATAAAAGAGGCAATCGGCTGGTCGATGCTTGCCAGGTTTGATGGTCAACTGTCAGGAACAGTATCACATGTCGTAAACCTTCATGCTTCCGCGGACTCTGAGTACCACGCAAAAGACGTTTCTTTTAAAACTACCATGTTTGAAAGTAAAGGTCATGTTCCCTGGTTCAATATCAAATTGTCACGCAAAACATTTGAACATTTGAAAAAGTACTACTTTTTAAATATTTAAAGGACATTTTCTTTTAAGTTTGTGTGAATATTTTTGAAAATTAAAAGCAGTATTCTTTTTCTGTTGGTTAGATTTACATTATGCCTTTCTAAGTGCCTTGAGTTCTGAAAAACTCAACGGTCATATACAACAAAAGAGAGGAAAGCAGGCCTTGTGAATTAAAGTTAAGTATTGACATACAGTATGTTTACTTGTATTCAATTAAGAGGCCACAATGTTAAAACGGGCAATAACTCTCCCCCCATTCTCATACCAGTTCTGATTACAGGTGGAAGGATCTAACGGTGTTTTATAGTATTTTTGTTCATTTTGTGTCAAGCAATTAAGTTTATTATCCATCTTCGGTTTCTCTGCCTCTGTTCTCAACCGCTTAATTCATCCTGTTTAATCTTCCCAAGAGTATCACTTTAACTACATGACATACGCTTCTTCAGAAACCATTAGTGCCTCATGCTCCTAGGATGAAATCCACATTTTTAAATTTTGTCACGCAGAGCCATCTGTCGTCACGCTCTGACCTAGCGCTTACTCAGACACACTTTCTATTAAAGGGGTTCACTCCGTGTGCCCAGAAATGGCTTCAGTTTTACCCCCTCAGCAATTTGTAGATTCCGGGTTCAGTCCATCCTTGTCACTGTGTTTTTGTGGCCCACTGCTAGCCTGTTTGTGTTTTCAATTCCTGACAGGACACTAAAACTTTACACCAGTGTGGTGTTTTGAATTCTCCCCAGCTCCCTTCCCTCCCTGCAACCTTTGTTACTTTCAGCCCAGCTAAAGTAATACAGAAACCATTGTATTATCAGTGGGTTTACAAGGTCTGTTGACACAGCATTTGCTTGATCTGCTGTTGGACCACTTTTATTAAAACAGTGGTTTTCGTCCTTTTGCCACCCCAGTGGACTTGAAGATGACCTCATCTTCTTCTCAGCAGCAGTGGCTGAATACAGCAGGAATTGAGGGGCCTGTAGTTTGAAAACTCCCTCCACCTCACTGACTGGGGTGACATTTCCCTAAGAGAGGGCCTGTCAATCCCGCCGCCGCCCCGGCCGTCAGCACCGCCGCCGCTTTGGAGTCATGTGTGCATGGTCGAAAACTGCTGAGATAGATGTGCTCTTGATACACTTTTATGTATTATATAGTTATTTTACTTAGCATTGCAAGGTGGTACAGTCTTCCTGACATAGACTTAATAATAGTGATAATGTCCTTCATTTTCAGTCATCACAGTAAGTGATTTTTCCAATAAAAATAGTGAACTTATACTCACTGACTCATACGCTTCAGATTTCCATTGTGACCAGTGCTTGCATTTGTGAGGGTCAGTCAGGAATTAAGGGTAGAATTCAAGCTCATGAAACAGCAGATATTTTGGCATTTCCCTTCTTTCTTTCTTCTTTCCGCAATTATTGAAGTGCTACCTCTGTGCCAGGCAGTATGCAAGGAGTGGGAAATTCAAGACACGGTTCAAGTGCTTACAGTTTAGTGTGGGGGCAGTTTTAATACAGGGCGATAGTGGTGGTAAGTGCTGGGTGCTCTGGGGGCACCTGGAAGAGCCCCTCCCACAAGCTTGGGTTCCTGAGCTGTGACCTGTAAACTGATGCCTGTGGGATGAATGGAGTTTGCTGGGCAAAGAGAAGGGGAGGAATACTGCACGCAAGGGAACGGTGTTGCAAAGGTCTGGCGGGAGGAGTTGGACTCAGTAGGATGAGAGCTGTACACGATGAGGTTCAGAACAGGTAGAGGTGGCAGGGAATCAGGTCATGAAGAAATTTTTATCCTGAGGACAGCAGGGAGCCATCATAGGGCTTCTTAACCTTCATGGTCCCCCAAGAATACAGGCATAGAATTCAGGGAGTCTTTGAATTTAAATAGAAAAGGATTACATTTTTGTTTTCTTTGACCTATAACTTAACATTTTCTTCAATTGTGAACTTAACATTTTCTTCAATTGTGAATGTAGGCAACTAGCTACAGAAGTATTAACAGTAACCGACAGTATAACAACCTCAACCTCAGATCTTTTCCTATTCTGATACAGTTGTTACAGATATCTCAAAGTATCACTTCTTTGAAATTACAGTGCTTATTAAACATGCCACCATATCATGTTATTTAACGCATAAATCAAGAATCACACATATTACTATATTGCAGATTTGACTTGGACCTTTGGAAAGAGTATGGAGACTTTAGTGAAGGGAATGGATTGAAAATGAGGTCAGGAGCTGTTGAAATAATTCAGGAGAGAGTTGGTGATGGCTAAATTAGTGGATGAATTTGAAAGAAGTTTAGAAGATAAATTTGCAGAGTCTAAGTTGCAGGAGTCTTGTGTAAAATGTAATTGTATTGTTTCGGAAAATATGCAGGCTCTCCCCCACTATCCAAAAGTAGAGCATTCCTGTGAAACCTTTTGTAAGCCGAAATGGCATAAAGTGAAGGAGCCGTTAGGACACGTCTTGCTAAGGGATGCGCAAGATAAATGGAGATGAAGCACAGAAGCTCACAGACACAGTTCAGAGCTCTGGCATCTGATGTTGACATGTTGAGTGTAGTCCCCAGGGCCGCCCTTGCTGCCTGGGCCGTGCGCTGCCCCTTTAACGGCTCGCTGAAAAACAAAGGCTGAGCCCTGTTTTCGATTTTTGCCTTTTTTCGTAAAAGCGAAAATCTCCAGGTTTCTTTGGGTTAGCGGAAGCGAGTACTGTGTAGGTCTTTGGTGAATTTGGTGAAAGCGAAGTGGCCTGAAGCAGGGGATCCCTACAGGAGTCCTGAACAAGTGATTACATCTGGACAACAACATATTGCTCCTACAGATATCCTTTAGGGCATGACTTGCTTTAGAGCATGTCAGCCTGTCAGTTACTTGTATGTAAGCTGCTTCCTCTGAAACACTTAAGTATATTTGAAAACTGTTCTAGATTTTAGTATTTCCCTCTTTAAGTATTATTATATTTGATTCTGGCATAGTAAAATCAGATAAATGATAGAAGGGAGAAGATAAATTATTCTATTATTCCAGTCCATTCTGCCTTAAAAGGATAGCTGCATTCTTAATAAACCTTGGTATATTAAAAAATATAGAAAGTTATTTCAGGGAGAAACAGGAGCTCTAGAGTTTTCAAGTTGCAATGGCAAAATAATCTTCCTGCAGGAATTTCAATACTATGTAAAAGTTTTTTTGCTATTACTGTATTTTGCTATTGCAAGCTAGAAATAATATATTGGTAAACCAAAAACTGATGAAAACAAACATCTCCATATTACTAAGTAAATCCTCAATGGCATGTAAGATCAGACTTAAAAGTAAAGCTTTTCTGAATCATTTTGATATTATAAATCCTTGTGAATAAGGCCTAAAACTGAGGGGGGGAGAAAAAGTAAAGAGAAAACCATAAAGCCAAAGTTAAATGCATTACAGTTTGCAGGTGACAACAGTGATAATATTTTATTTGTTCTTATTGATTTGTTGAATGAGTATTTCATTTATTCTCTAAATTTTTATAATTTTTGGCCTTATATTAATTTTCAAATTATATGTGATATTGAATATATGTTTCCCTGACTTCATAATAGGATTTTTTTGGTTTGCTTTTTAATGAAAAATTTGTCCACCATGTTTAAGGTAGAATTGTTTTATATAACCTAGTCTATAATACTGTATAAATGCTTTTTATTCTAAATAAATCCAAATTTTTTATTCTGTAGATTCATAAGTATCAGATTCCCTTTGATATGTTTATTTAAATTTGTATTTATAAATCCTTGGAAGCGTTTCTTAACATTTAATTCATTTTTCTTTTCTTTTGTAGAACTTATCACTCCCTGAAATTATTTTATCTACTTGTTTATTTTGTCTCCCCCAGAAGAATGGCCTCTTATCTTTTTCATCTCTATATTCTTGGTGCCTGAAACATTCACAGTCACACAATGGCACATAATAAATGTTTATCCAAAGAGTAAATAGATGAACTGCACTATGTAATGAAGTGACCTTGTTTAACTTTGGTTTGATTAGTCTTTGTAGACATAATAGGCAGGCAGTTTCTAGAAATGTTCAGAATCAGCTCAGTTACTAATGTCCTATGTATACTCAGTTACACACTTAGAGTCATAGAGACATATGCCATTTTCTCAGTAGGAAACCTAAGTAAATAAGAAACCTTGCTCTTTTCTGCTATATCCCAAGAGCCTAGAAAAGAGTCTTGTGCATAGTAGGTGTGCTAAGTATTTATTGAATGGGTAAATAAATTGATGAAATCTATAATGAAACAATAATTGGTATACCTTTGTCTCAAAAGTTTAAAGGTCGGTCCATTTCACCTATTACTGTGTATGACATTTAATTTTAATTCATAATGTTTATATCTGTCTTTATACAGCAAGCTTTTGTCCTGAGCTATCACATTAAAAATCAGAATAAATTTTAGAATAAAATTAATTGCATTTTCATTCGAATTATTGAGATGCTTCAACTTTTAAGCCTCAAGCCAATTAAATTATTTTTAAATTTGGAAAATAATCCTGACATATGGCTAAAACCAACTGTATTAATAGACACTATATTTTGATATTGTAGTTAAATGCATGACACACACTTTGTGTAGTATTGATTACACTGACTAAAGATTTAAATACAACAAGGTCTGTCTGTTAACAACTGGCTGAATTCCTCTTGGGGGAGAATGGTTTGGGTTTGCATGGCCAATGTTTCCCGTGAAGAGTCAGCCCCCTAAGGACGTGAGTGTGGCTCAGGCTCCACTGGTGAGGGCGGGCTGCTTGCCTGAGGGCAGGAGAATTTAGAGCACGCAGGCAAGTCTGGGCGCGGGACTGGAAGGGGTGTGTTCTCTTACAAGCTGTTGATCTCCCCACCTCCCACCCAGTCTGAAGTCTGGTATATTCTCAGGGCTTGGGCAGAGTTACACGCGGCTGCTGTGCTTTAAGCAGAGGCGGCGTCGGATGGAGCGATGCCCAAGAGAGGCGGCTGGAGAATGCAGCCCCTCCCGTTCCCAGGTTTTTAAAAGCACTCCTGGAAGGGGCTTTTGTTTATCCTTCAGTTTTATTGAGGTGTACTGTATATATTCAAGGTGTACAACTTGATGTTTTCTTTGTGTAACAGAGATCATCAACACAGTCAAGCTAATTAGCATCCATCACCTCATGAAGTTACCATTGTGGGGGGGTGAGGGGGGGTTGGTGAGAACACTTAAGATCTACCCTCTTGAGGTCTAAGATCTAGACCTCAAGCATATGATATAGTATTGTATGTATGGTGTATATGTATAGTCGTCGTGCTGTCTACTAGATCTCCAGGACTTATTCATCCTGCGTAACTGACACTTCTACCCTTTGATCAGCATCTCCCCATGCCCCAGCCTCTGGCAACCACCATTCTACTTCGTTCTTCTGTGAGCTTGACTCTTCACATTTCACAGATGAGTGAGCCATGTAGTATCTGTCTGTCTGTATCTGGCTTATTTCACTGAGCATAATGTCCTCCAGGTTCATCCATGTTGTTACAAATGGCAGGATTTCCTTTTTCAAGGCTGAATAGTGTTCCATCTCGTGGGTGAGGGTGTGTATCGATATTGTCTTTATCCATTATCTGCAGATGCAAACAGGTTCTTTCCATAGCTTGGCTCTTGTGAATAAAGCTGCAGTGGCCCTGGGAGTGCAGATGTCTCTTAGAGATAGCGATTTCACTTCCTTTAGATACATACCCAGAAGCAGGACTGCTGGATCATACGGTAGTTGTAGTGTTCATTTTTTGAGGGATTTTCCACAGTGGCTTCACCAATTTCCACTCCCACCAGCAGTGCCTGAGGGTTGCCTTTTCTCCAATCCTCACCAGCACTTATCTCTTGTCTCTTTGATAATAGCCATTCTGACAGGTGGGAGGTGATACCTCACTGTGGTTCTGATTTGCATTTCCCTGATGATTCGTGATTGTCAGCACTGTTTCATTTATCTGTTGGTCTTTTGTATGTCTTCTTTTTAAAAATGCTAATCAGATCCTTTGCCCATTTTTTAATCAAGGTTTTTTTGTTTTGTTTTTTTGCCATCGACTTGAGTTCCCTCAATATTTTGGATATTAACCTCTTATCAGATGTATGGTTTATAAATATTTTCTCCCATTCCATAGGTTGTCTTTGACTCTGTTGATTGTTTCCTTTGCTGTGCAGAAGCTTTTTAGTTTGATGTAGCCTTGAGAATTTTTGCTTTTGTTCCCTGTGTTTTTGGTGTCATATCTAAAAAAAAAGATCATTGCCCAGACCAATGTCAAGAAGTTTTCCCTATATTTTCATCTCATAGTTTTACTGTTTTGGTTCTTACATTTAAGTCTTTAACCCATTTTGAGTTAATTTTTGTATAAGGTATGAGATGAGGGTCCAGTTCATTCTTCTGCATGTGGCTGTCCAGTTTTCCCAACACCATTATTTGAAGAGACTATCCTTTACCCATTGCGTGTTCTAGGCACCCTTATTGAAGATCAGTTGATTGTAAATGCATGAATTTACTTCTGGTCTCTTTTTCTGTTCCATTGGTCCGTATTATCAGTTTTTATGCCAGTACCATACTTTTCAGCACCTGCTACTTCTGGTTTTATTACTGTAGGTTTGGAATAGATTTTGAAATCAGGAAGTGTGATGCGTCCAGATTTGTTCTTCTCACTCAAGATTGCTTTGACTCTTCAGTGTCTTTTGTGGTTCTATATGAATTTTAGGATTTTTTTTCTATTTCCATAAAAAATGTCATTGAGATTTTGATAGGGATTGCTTCGAATCTGTAACTCACTTAAGTCTGTTGCTACTGAGAGGGTGAGGACAGACAGTTGAGCTTCGGGTGTGGCAGTAAGGGAGTTGTTGGTAACCTTGACAAAAGGCATTTCAGTGAAATACTGGGGGCAAATTTAATTGGAATGTGTTGAGGAGAGACTGAAGTGAGGAAGCAAAGAAAGTGAATAGAGATGCTTCTTTCTAGAAGTGTTGCTGTAAAGGGTATTAAAAGAGATGCTGGCTGGGAGAATGATATAATAAGGAGGCAAAAATTGGTCCAGCTCTGTGGGGGTGATTATAGGTGGAGGTCTTTGAGGAAGGAGGTTACCCTGGAGTCAGACCCCAGGTAGAAGTTTGGGCTTTGAGACTAACAAGTTTTCCTCCTTCAACCTGACAGGAGTGAAAGCAGAGGGCATGGTTAACCCTACCAGCTGGCTGTAGACAGGAGACCCTGATGGTGAGCCGCTCCGGAAAACTAGGAGGTAGAATCAGGGAAACATGGGCGGGTCAGAAGGGTCATAGCAGTAATGACTGCTGCTGGAGAGAAAACCCAGAGAGGGAGGGAGCGACGGGTTTAACGCCGTTCATGAAGAACGAGAGCTTCGAGACAGTAGTTAGGATGAATATAGGACCACTGGCCACAAACTTCTGATGGTTTGCTTTTGGTGAGTTTTTCCAATGTAGCTAAAAAATATTACCTAACGAACTATTTTTAAGAAGCCTTGGGCTTCCCTGGTGGCGCAGTGGTTAAGAATATGCCTGCCAGTGCAGTGGACACGGGTTCGAGTCCTGGTCCGGGAAGATGCCACACGCCGCGGAGCAGCTAAGCCCGTGCACCACAACTACTGAGCCTGTGTTCTAGAGCCCGCGGGCCACGACTATTGAAGCCCACGCACCTAGAGCCCGTGCTCTGCAACAAGAGAAGCCACCGCAATGAGAAGCCCGCGCACCGCAACAAAGAGTAGCCCCTGCTCGCCTCAACTAGAGAAAGCCCACACACAGCAGCGAAGATCCAATGCAGCCAAAGATTAATTAATTAATTAATTAATTTTAATGTCTAAAACAAAAGAAGCCTTGGTATTATGAGTTTAATGAGAAGAATATATTGCATCGTGGCATTAAATTTTAAAATTCTAAAATAGAGAACATCAAATATGGTGTTTCTTTGATATTATTTAAATTCACATTTTGAACTCACATTTTGTGAGTACAACCTGACTAAAACAAATGGTGATCACAAATTTTAAATAAATAAAAGCAAGGAATGTGGATCATCATGTTTAAATAGTCAAACAGAAATATGTTAACTGGGAAAGCGATTTTGCAAGTGTCGTTAGATGCAGGACTCTCTTTTTCTATTGCATATCAATGAGTATTTTAAAAGCTCAAATAATGTATTTAATGAGATGGAACTATTTTAATTTGCTATAAGAGCCCTAAACAATTCATAAAATTAAGTTGGCATTGCTTTCTTTTATTTCGAGTTGTCTGAGTATATTTGTGGTCATTATTTTTGTGAAAAGGGGAGAAAAGGACATTAGTAAGACATTAGCAAGAGTAAAACAATAATATATTGGAGTCTACTTGGTTGGAGTGTATTTGTGTGCAGTGCATTGGGTTTAACGATAGTACATTTAAAATTGGTATGCCAAGGGCAATGAACTTTATAGCAACGTACAGAAGTTTAATAACCGTGAAACATTGTAAGCCTAATGAAGACTAAAGCTTTCTTACAGCAGTACAGCAAGAATGCAAAGAAGTTTTTATACTTTATTGCCTCAGGTAAAAATGTCTCTGGAAACATATAAGTGATGACAAAGCTTTGATGTTAGTAAACCCAAATGGAAGTCAAAAATCAAAGTGTGTAAATGGCCAGATTATGAAAAAAAAGACAAAGTTATACCCTCTAATTAGATGTAATTTGTGCTTTTGGCATAGCTATTTGTCCTGCATGAATGAGAGGTTGTCTTACTTTCCTTCCTTGTGTGATACGACACTCTTTCTGTATCTTAACTGCAAATCTGTGGAGGTGCTTTTTGGGGAGGGGGGACAAGGGGGCCAAGAAGGGAAGAAAAACAAATTGTAATGTAAAAGCAGAAGCATTTTTTAATCTTTCCTTTTGCAATTATATTTATTTAGCTGAACCTGAGTAAAAAATTACTATTTACTCTTATTCTATAAAGCATATGTTCTGGTAGATAATGCATTCAAATTAATGCTTTTGTTACTGTGAGTTTGGAGTTTTATGAATTATAACAGTGCATAAACATATCCTAAGCCATCAATAGTAGAGTATATGAACTTAAAATTTACAGTTTAAAAAGTGGTAAATATTTGGTAAAGTAAGCCATAGCAGATATCTTCTCTTAATGTGCTCTCCATAAAAAAGATAAATGTTTCAGATTATAAATAATTTCAGTATAGAAATAATACTTAGTGGATCCTATATTTAAGCACACCCTAGTCTATATAGAAACTTTTCACTGACATCTGTGAAAGTTTCATGAATGTGTGGTACGCAGAATAAAAGTTGTGATTACTCTCCATTAAGAAGTACAGCCTTGGGGCTTCCCGGGTGGCGCAGTGGTTGAGAGTCCGCCTGCCGATGCAGGGGACACGGGTTCGTGCCCCGGTCCGGGAAGATCCCACAGGCCGCGGAGCAGCTGGGCCCGTGGGCCGTGGCCGCTGAGCCTGCACGTCCGGAGCCTGTGCTCTGCAACGGGAGAGGCCACAACAGTGAGAGGCCCGCGTACCGCAAAAAAAAAAAAAAAAAGAAAAGAAATACAGCCTTATAAAATCTTCAGTTTATCCACATGTGTATTGTATGATTGATGTGCCTGTGGTAGCAGTTGTGCAGCCTCAGTGTTTCCTGCTACACAAGCATAGTTCCAGGCAGCTCCCTCCTCTGTCCTCATCACTTGGCTGCTGTGTGCCCTAGACATGCAAACCATTTTTAAAATTAGATAAAATGAACCTTAAATAGGAAAGCACAGTGTTTTTCCACAAATTGTTTTATCAGTAGATATTCCAAAGCAAAATATGATTGGCTTAGTCTATCTGCTATTTGGGAATGTCAGTCATTTTTCTCATTTGCTAGTATGCACAATTAGAAGATTATACATAATAAGAAATTATAAATGGGGTTTCTATGTTTTTGAGTGTGTGCAGAGTATAAATACCAAGAGATTAAATCACACTATTAGGTGTTCTAAAGACAAAATCTTTTTCAGTTTAAATTTGGTCATAGTTGACCAATTAAGAGCCAGCTCAGATCAGAAGCAGATCCCTAGTAGGGCTTCTGCCTCTGTTCAGACCCACATTGGTGGGGAGTTCTGGAATGCTTGGATTTGGCCCAGGGCTGAAGTCAGGGTCAGGAGTCTGCTCTTGTGGTACATCCTGCTCTAAGTGCGTGGCTTCGGCAGCTGCCAAGGACAGACAGTGAACAGCTAAACACCTCCTAACGTTCCTCCAGTGACAGTCCCGCTTGCGCTGAAGTATGATGTGAAAGGCTCAGCTCCTCTCGAGTGAGCTACTTTAGTGTGCAGCAGGAGGGGGTGGTGATAAGGGAACATTGCGGTTTAACCAGGAGCTGCTGCAGTGGAAAGACGACAGTGAGGGTTATCCTGTGAGCCAGACACACTTTTCTTTCTTAAAAACTTAATACTAACCATATTTTATTTGTAATTGAAGCTTGACTTTAATACTGCAACTGTTTTGTTTTTAAATTAAGACTTTGTATTTTATTAGTACTGCCATTAGGCAGTGATTAAATCCGTCTTCAATTACAGTCATGAAAAGATTGCTCCTTAAAACCCTAAAGAAATGCTGTTTTATTATGGTTATTGAAATTTCTTGAAATATATTAGGGAGTTCCAGCTGTTGGCTCTTTCTTAATTCTTAAAGATTACTTACTTATGTTGGCTTTTTTCTTATTGAGATATGTGTATATTATAGAAAATTTAGGAAAAGTGGCAAAAAGAAACACATAAGAACCATTTTGCCTCTTCATGACTTGAAGAGACTAGTCACTCTTAAAGTTTTGGGTGTTGTATCTTGAGTGAGAAGGTTTTTATTAAAACTTATTTAAAACTTTGCAAGGCAGTGTTAAGGTATTAACAACTATCGTTCTCTCATGTTATAGAAATATAGCCAATGGCTGTGAAGTTAAGAAATAAGTGTGGGGACTTCCCTGGTGGTGCAGTGGTTAAGAATCTGCCTGCCAAGGCGGGAATAAAGACACAGACCTACTAGAGAATGGACTTGAGGATATGGGGAGGGGGAAGGGTAAGCTGTGACAAAGTGAGAGAGTGGCATGGACATATATACACTACCAAATGTAAAATAGATAGCTAGTGGGAAGCAGCCACATAGCACAGGGAGATCAGCTCAGTGCTTTGTGACCACGTAGAGGGGTGGGATAGAGAGGGTGGGAGGGAGACGCAAGAGGGAGGAGATACGGGGATATATGTATACGTATAGCTGATTCACTTTGTTATAAAGCAGAAACGAACACGCCATTGTAAAGCAATTATACTCCAATAAAGATGTTTAACAAAAAAAAAAAGAATCCGCCTGCCAATGCTGAGGACACAGGTTTGAGCCCTGGTCCAGGAATATCCCACATGCCGCGGAGCAACTAAGCCCGTGCGCCACAACTGCTGAGCCTGTGCTCTAGAGCCCGCGAGCCACAACTGCTGAGCCCATGTGCTGCGACTACTGAAGCCTGCGTGCCTAGAGCCCGTGCTCTGCAACAAGAGAAGCCACCGCAACGAGAAGCCTGTGCACCGCAACAAAGAGTAGCCCCTGCTCGCCGCAACTAGAGAAAGCCGGCGCACAGCACTGAAGACCCAATGCAGCCAAAAAATAAATTAAATAGGGCTTCCCTGGTGGTGCAATGGTTGGGAGTCTGCCTGCCGATGCAGGGGACACGGGTTCGTGCCCCCAGTCCGGGAAGGTCCCACATGCCGCGGAGCGGCTGGGCCCGTGAGCCATGGCCGCTGAGCCTGTGCGTCTGGAGCCTGTGCTCCGCAACGGGAGAGGCCACAGCAGTGAGAGGCCCGCGTACCGCAAAAAAATAAATAAAATAATTTTTTTTAAAAAAGAAAGAAATAAGTGTGGTTCCAGAGAGGTCGTTCTAGTGACAGTGAGCTGACGCTGCCGTCTTGGAGACCACCTCTTGCCCCGTCTCCTCGCTCTCCAGGCTCTTTTCGTCTGTATTGCTCTTTAGTTGTTTCTCTGTTAGAGGCTGTGAGTATTTATTATGCTTGCTTATATAGGGCAGTGCCTGGTTTGGGGAAGGCAGTCTACATGGCTTTAGCCCATATCAGCGAAAAGAGAAAGCGATGTGAAAATCAGAATTGTGCAGATACACGTATAAGACTTGATTAAGACCAAGCTTTTATTTGAATTTTTTATACAACGATGATGTCCTTTAGTACTTCGCTTTATTCTGGCTGTACAGCAGTTGTGTATTTTTTATTTTAATTAATGTGCTTTAGCTGGTGGAAAATATAAGACATTTTTAAAGGACTTGGAATTAATTGTTTTCTCATTTTATATTTAGTCCTGCGGGAGAAAACTTTTTCTGTTCAATTTTAAGAGTCTTCTACAGCCATGTGTTGAGAACGGATCATCTCAGTTATTTAGAGTTAATTAACTCTACGCTGTTCTAACATGAGCAGTGCTTAGAATTGGAGTTTTTTTTCTTTTTACTAATTGTTATTGTATTTTACCATATTATTACTCACGTTTGCTGATTCATCTTTGTCATTCTTTTTTTATATTTTATTTATTTTTATTTTTGGCTGCATTGGGTCTTAGTTGTGGCATGTGGGATCTTTTTGTTGTGGCGCGCGGGCTCTTCATTGCAGCACATGGGCTTCTCTCTAGTTGTGGCGCAGGGGTTCCAGAGTTCGAGGGCTCTATAGTTTGCAGCACATGGGCTTAGTTGCCCCGCAGCATGTGGGATCTTAGTTCCCCGACCAGGGATCAAACCCACGTCCCCTGCATTGGAAGGCGGATTCTTAACCACTGGACTGCCAGGGAAGTCCCCTGTCATTTATTCTTTGAATAGGTTGAGAATATGATAAAAGTTATGTACTCTCTCCCAAAAAGCTCACACAGTGTTTTCACCTATAATTTCCAGGAGTCACAAGCACCAGGAAGCATTGTAGTGTGGGGTTATGAGGCTCTGCTCTAAATTTTTAGGTTATATTCTTGTCCCTTCTAGGTTCTCAATATTTGTCCTTCTTTACATTGCAAAATGTTTCAGGTGTTATATCTAAAATTATTTTCAAGTAAACTGTTTTGATCCTGTCACTGCGTTACTCTTCGGTTTTGGATATTACCCTCGGATCAGATAATTTACAATATTTACCTTTACTTTATGGTATTTACTCTTCCCTTTTACCAGTACTTCACTTCTGTTCTGACTGTACATTCTCTTTTCTAGCCCAGTGTGCCTTCTGTTAGCCCTGTTGTACTAGCTTATCCTGTTTACACCTTTATAAGTGTCACAGACGCCTTGGTCTATTACCATATCCCTCTCCTTTAAATCATAAAGATCCATTATCCAAGAAAGTGTCTTCAGGTTTATTCTCTTTACCCTCTAGCATGCGAGTGAGGTGGGTCATGCAGGAACTCAGAGCCTAAACGATGATTTCATAGTAACAGTTTTAATATTGGTACTAATATAACTATATGAAGTTTTTTTATCATAAGTTAAAAGAGTATCTAAACAACAGCCATGAATATTTAGAAACTAATTTCACACTAAACAAGGTGACAAAGTTCATCCGAGTCTTTAAATATTCAGAGTAACTCTTTGGGACTTCACTAGCAGTTCAAGTTTGGAGATTAGGGTTGCCTGAATCATTTCAGAACTTCAGGCTCTATTTTAGCCTACAAATATCTGTTCCTTCTTTTTCCCTTTCTTCCCTAATCCTAGTTAAGATTTAACTAGGATTATTCTCTTGATTATAAAGAGCACAGGAGTAAATTCACCACCAAATAAATTTTAAAAGGGAAAGATTACCCAAGTGCTCGTTCTGTCCATGCCAACCCTTAAATGTGTATGTAACAACTTACCATAAACTTTAAGTTTTCAGTGGTTTTGTTTCTCATATAAGATTCTAAAATTCTCAAGGGTCAAGATAAGGATTTTTCTGAAGCATGCACCCAAAAACTTCGTATTTGGTACAGGCCTCACTGTTGCCTGGGCAAATGCTAACAATTCTGCTCACTTAGTATATGATTCACTGGCACAGTTTTATCCTGCTTTTGCCCTGTACGTGAAGGCTAGATGTGGAAACTCGTGTATCCTCATTGGATGCCACCTGTCGTTAAAGGCAGAGAAGGGTGGTGAAGTTGAAGGGAAAAGGGGCTGACCGCTAGCAGTGCTGGCAGTAGAAGTGGGAAAGTGGGGATTCTCTTCAGCTTGTTTATTTAGCGGTTGTTTACTTTAGTTATGTTAGGTGCTACCTTAAACAAACAAGCAAACAGTCTGTTTGGTTTTTCAGCCATTATATAGCAGATTCTATTATAGAATCTTTTAAAATCTTCACTGTTAAAGTATCTTCAGAAATTACTAAATGAGAGCATGGATGTCTTACGAGCATGAAATATGTCCAAAGAATCAGGTAAAAGCAAAGAGGGAGATTCTGGCAAGTCCTTGCCAGGTCTTAAACGGTTTGTCCTCTGTTCATGGTTTACAGACACAAAGCAGAGCTTTATTGAACAGTAAATTAATTTGCCAAAATGTGTAATCATATATGTGCGTTACTCTCCTTTTTGTATCATGTAATCTATGTATTACTTTATTTACTGGTGATTTAATTTATAAACATCAACAGAAATGACATGCATCTTAGTACCTTCTTTGTAAAAGTAGTATCTTTATGTGTTTTGTCAATGCTTGGTAAAATGTTCAGCTCATCCCCTGCTCATTTGCTACAAATACATTTTAATCAAAACTTTTATCTTAGACATATTGTATTGTTATGTCCACGAACTCCAAGTGGAAGCTGAAAAGATCCATTACAACCCAAGCCAAACATGATATAAGGCCTGAAATCCATCAGATCATTCAGATTTACGGACAGAAAGTGCACAGCAGCTGGTGCAGCGCAGTTTCAGAGCATCTGTTTCTGAGATTCCATGGCTTGTGCAACAGGCGCAAAATAAGCAACATCCTTTTGGTACAGTTAACACTGCCACCCCCTGTCCACAGCTTTGCCTCTGTGCTCCTGTTATGAAGGCATTTTTAAAATCTAAAGTAATTAACAGTATGCAGTAATTTGTGGTTGTAATAAGAGGAAATAATTGTGGGTGCACTTGTACATACCTAGCTACCTAAAGATATTTTAATAAATTATTAATAGGGTTTAAAATACATAAGCACAAAACCCTTTCGCATATTGGTTCAAGGACTGAAATCTATTTTTAAATTGTTATTTTAATATCACACTTCAAGTTTGGAATTGGTTCCCATTCATAAAGATTCACTCATTCCTGGCACACTTTTTTAACCATTTAACATATTAACCAAAGGAAGGCATGCCGGGGGCAGACAGATGCACTGCAGAGTCACCAGGGCTTTGATAAGCATTACTGAGTCCTGTACACTCGCTCTAGGACACCCTAACCCAGAATGGGCACTGGGGGAGGGCTCTTAGAGGAGGGAGTACCGGAACCCTAACAAATGAAAGGGCCAGAGCAGCTAAGTATCACACGCTTAGCTTCGTGAGGTTTAATTACCATCAGAAGCGGTAAGTGGTTATTTAATCTGTCTTCTGGAAAGATGTGCAGCAGAGGTTAATAAAGCTCATCAGAGGTAGCAAGGCGAAAACTGAAGCTAAGGACACACCAGCAAACCCAGTCAGTTTCAGGAAAATTATGTTAGCAAAGACCAAAACTAAAGTTGACATTTAAAATTAGTACCGTATTTGTTTCGTACAAGACCAATTCATAAAAATAATAGTATCAATGGAATTTTAAAATAGAAATGTAATTTTTGTTTTTAATAGGAAATTGCATATCTGCCCCTTCAAGCTTTCATTATTTTCCCATTTATCCGAAGGTTTTCAAAAAATGTGTTCTATTTTTGGGATAAAATTTGTATGCAAGCAACATGTTGCTGTTTGGGGTTTTTTGTTCTTGTTGTTTTTTAACTAATTCCAGTCTTTGACCAAATTTTGTGTAGGGTTAGGGTGTGGGGCTTAAGGGACTTGGTGGTAGAGAGGCAGACTGCTGTCAGTATTCAGCCACAAGCTTTAGAAAGCCATCCTGACTATGTGCTTCCTGTAAACCGAGGAAGCATGTAGCGGGGACAGTCCTTTGCTGGGGACTGGGGGTATGGAAGCCTGAGCGGATCATGGAGAATGTGGGAGCATGGGGGGAAAGCAATGCAAAATACTGTATGGATGAATCACTTTCCTCCTGGAATCCTAAACTATAAAATACATACAGCTACAGACTGCAGCTGTTGCCTGTGGAGGGGTGGGAGAAAGGCGAGAAGGGATCCCTTAATCCATCCCCTCTTCGCTCCACACTGTGTGTGTTGTAGGATATAATATCCTAAATGTTGTTAGCCCTCATGGTAGCCTCTGTTTATGACTCAGCCCTTTGATAGCAGCACTTTCCCTGGGCATACTTGAAGTTCTCAGTTTTGAGGAGACTTTTTTGCATGGGTTTGTAAGGGTCCTGAAATTTAGATCGTAGCTTACGTCACAAAAGGCTCCTTGTTAGGCTCTGCTGTACTTCTCAGTTGCCTGAAGAAGAGAGATCACAACCGAGATAAATTTGCTGATACCAGACCTGTTAGGAGTCTTCTATTTAAATTTAATTATATAATAATGAAAAATATTAGTTCGGTGCATCTCTGTCTCTTTTTTTTTTTTTAGTTCCCTGTGCTATGCAGTAAACCCTTGTTTATTTTATATATAGTGGTGTGTATCTGTTAATCCCATACTCCTAATTTATCCCTGCCCCCTTTCCACTTTTGTAACCATAAGTTCGTTTTCTATGTCTGTGAGTCTGTTTTTTGTTGTTGTTGTTGTTTGTTTCTTTAATTTATTTTTGGCTGCGTTGGGTCTTTGTTGCCGCACGTGGGCTTTCTCTAGTTGCGGTGAGCAGGGGCTACTCTTCCTTGCGGTGCACGGGCTTCTCATTACGGTGGCTTCTCTTGTTGCGGTGCACGGGCTTTAGGCACGCAGGCTTCAGTAGTTGTGGCATGCGGGCTCAATAGTTGTGGCATACGGGCTTAGTTGCTCTGCAGCATGTGGGATCTTCCTGGACCAGGGCTCAAATCTGTGTCCCCTGCATTGGCAGGTGGATTCCTAACCACTGCGCCACCAGGGAAGTCCCTGTTTCTGTTTTGTAAACAAGTTCATTTGTGTCATTTTTTTAAGATTCCACATATAAATGGTGTCATATGATATTTGTCTGTCTCTGTCTGGCTTACTTCACTTAGTATGATAATCTCTAGGTCCATGCATGTTGCTGCAAATGGCATTATTTCATTCTTTTTTTATGGCTGAATAATATTCCATTGTGTATATATACCACATCTTCTTTATCCATCCATCTGTCGATGGACACTTGGGTTGCTCCCATGTCTTGACTGTTGTGAATAGTGCTTCTATGAACATTGGGGTACGTGTACATATCTCTCATTTTGAAAAGAAAGAAGTCAAAATATTCATGGTTGATAAGTAATATTGTAAAAGTAACTATCAGAGATTGGAATTTATCATTGTGGGACTTTCACGTTTGCTAAATGCTTAGTGCTCCTTTCATACTTCTGTCTAGCATTCACCCACTTGTGTTAGGCCTCCCCCCAGTAGAAAGGGGGTGTCTGTTCATGTGTCACTTTATACAGTGCTTGGTCGTAGGAGACATGTAATATTTATTAAATAAGTTGATATTGAATGGCTGTAGGAGGAGTTCACAGAGTAGTATTTCCCTTGCGAGTAGGGCAGTAGGCTAAAGCAACTCCGTCATTTCTCAGGAGAAGCTTTACTTACTTGTGATTGCAGTGAGTGATACTGATAAAGCTTCAGGAAGGTACTGAGATTTTAAGTTAGGGCTCTAGTCTTTTTTTTAATCACTTGAAACCTAATTTAAACTTTCTGGTTAGAACATAAACAAAAATGTATGTAGTTATGATGTACCTCCTGAAAAGTAGTTGTGGAGGAAGGGAAGTGAGTATTCTGCTCAGCGATCTCATCTGGAGAGAGAAAGCTGTTACGGGAAGAGAAGATGCTGCTTTCTTTACTCATCAGCATCCCTAACAGTGGCCACTCCTCCTCCGACGGATTACTGTGGTCCTAGGGGCTATTTTTAAATTCATATATAGAGACAGGCATATGTCATTTCATTTTACTCTGCTCATCTAAGAAAAGCCACTAGCTTTCTTCCCGTCTCTGGAAGGAAGTCTAGGCTAGGCCATCACTAGATGAAACGCTATCCAGAAGCCACAGGGGATAGTTTCCAGAGCTCCCAGTTTTCCCAGGAATGACTTTTGTCTCCCTCACTAATACCCTGTCATTTTGTAGAATTTATCGTGAAGCATAGCTTATGCAGTGAATAGTTCTAATTTACTCTGGTAGTATTTTGTTTCATGTACAATGAAAACTCCCTGATTCAGAGTGAAATGGAAAAGTTCTGTCTAATGACTGAAAATTTCCAGTTGTGAAGTTTTCTTTAAGAAGAAAAGATATTCTTTAATTACACCACAGAAAGTTCAAAGACAACAAAACAATTACATTTTATCCAGATTACTGCAAATTACAAAATAAAAACCCCAAATGAATAGGTTTTACTACATTTTGCCTGATGCAATGTATATCTATTGGACATACTGAAAGCATTGTGAGGAAGGCCTTTTCTTTTCCCACTTTTTTCATTAGAAATGTAGAGACCAAAGAATGTTCAACAAAGAACAGAACACTTTTCCAATTTGTCACTTCATGGATAAAAAGTAGAGACAGAATGGTGAAGCACCTGTTGCTTTAAAGGCAATAAACTAGTGAAATGTTTTCACAGAAGTCATCAGCTTTCAAAGATCTCTTTTATCCAGTTCATATCACTCGTTGCTCTTAATTCCTTTGTCACATTTTTTACTGCATTACGAGTAATCCTTGAAAGCCATGGAGCATTTTACATTTAACCAGAACCATGTGGACGGTTCTCACATGTTGAGGATAGCTCCAATCCCAGCTTTTATTCTGCCCCTCCTCTCCCATACATTTAGCTTTAGATGCAGGTTTGAGAAGCAAATCTAGTGGTACTGGGACGGACTCATCCCCGCTCCTATCGCTTTCCACCCAGTCCCGGGAGGTTTAGGGGCAGAGCCCCCAGCAGACCCTCAGCAGTGCTTTGATCTCCACAAGCACATTCCATAGGCTCCTCCTCTTCCCGAGGCCGACAGGGTTGAGTCCAAGTAACTTAGGATATCTCCTTCAGGTAAACATTAAGATTGGTACCGTTTAGTCCATTCCTACTGGAATAGTTCTCCTGCACTGCAATAAATAAGTTGGAGTGAAGAGGGGCAAAAAAATTTCTCCCCAGCCTTTCGGGTTGAATAGCTTGAGAATGTTACCCCCTCACACTGCTTTCATTTCCTCACTTAGTATACAAGGGTGATGTGTGTCTTTTAAGCATTATCTTAGAACTACATCTTGCTTAATCATTTACTGTGTCATTTTTTTGTACTATCTTCTCTGAGAACTGCTTTTAAGAGGTTGAATCCAGCAATAAGGGCATCATAGTTCTAACCTTACTTAGATTTTCTAACGTCTGCCTTATTTAGGTTTTCTGAAAGAACTAAAACTGACCAATCTCCCCCGAGGTCTTCTAGGATTATTCAAACCTGAGTATATTCACATAGGGCAGTGGCAGATAGGGTAGTGAATTTCAGGTCTTTGAGGGTTTCAGTGAGGTTTTCCCACTCTGTTTTTGAACAAATCTGTTGCTGATTTGTTCTCTGTCTTCCTGAAGTACAGCAGTTTTCATGTTGAATCCTTGGTGTCTGTCACACATGTGGATATTCTTTTCCCTAAATGCTTTTCTCTGTGCTTTTCTTCTGCCTTCTATGTGGTTTTTTTTCCTATCAGTAGTTTGTGTATTTTCTGCAGTGTTGGTTCTAGTCTTTCCTGTTTCTTAGAGCTTCTCGTTTCATACTGGCATCTTTCGTGTCTACTCCTCTTGTGCGGCTGGGCTGTCTCCCTTTCAGAGGCCTCTGTCATCTTGCATCTTATCTTTGCTCTCGGATGTTTAAAGTGCATCGATCACGTCTTTTGTTTTCTGTGATTTTTTTCTGCTTTCTTTCAGAATTTGATTTTCATTGTTGTTTCCTATTGCTCTTCATTTTCCCAGAGAATTTGGACAGGCCCAACATCAGGTTTTAAACAGATGGTCTAGCCAGAGACGTTATTTGCCAAGGACAGTGTGAGTGTATAAGCTTGACCCCTTTGCATCTTGAACTGAGCACTCTTTACCTTCCCGTCAGAACATTAGCTGCAGAGCAGGATGTCCATAGTTTCCATGGACTGTGGGTCAGTCTGCTGCCTGCGGGACTGCAGGAGGAGCGAGGTGTGTCCTGGCTCTCCTCTGGGCGTTCTGCCTTCCTGCCACGCTGGGGGTTAGCGCATCCCCAGGGGTGGCCTTTGCAATTCCCCCTGTTTGGGGTGCCTGCCCCTTTAGAGAAGTGCCCTCGGACATAGTTGCTGGCTTTTTGGTCAGCGTGGCTGTGGACGCAGTATTTTCCTCTGCCCAACCGTGCCCGGCATCCTCTGCTGATGCCAGCCCTCCTCTGACAGGACGCAGGAGGGGAAAGAGGCATGTGCTGGGTCTCTAGTGACAGCAGCGAGTGACAGGGGTTTCCAGGGGGACTCCCCACAGTCCGCTCTGGCCTGCACATCCCTGCACTTGGGAGCTCTCAGTGACAGCGTTACCCCTGCAGGTTAGAGGAAGTCACCTTCCACAGTGCACCTTCCTGCCATCTGCTCCACAGCTGTCTGCGATCCCAGTGTGAGGGGGCCCCCGGAGGCGTGCAGTGCACACACCCAGGCCCGGCTGCCCCATCCGCAAGGGATTCCAGAATCTCGTCCTCTCGTTCCATCACACTCTGGGGGAGGAAACTAGTTTTCATTCCTAGTACTGTCGTGCAGGTGGGTCAGCATTATCAGTATCTATCAATAGAAGATCTTTCTAGAACAAGTTTAGAGAGGGAGGTAGGAGCTAGCATCAGCATGGCTGTCCTTATTTTCTGGTTTTCATTCTGGTTCTTTGTCAGGTTTGGGGACGGAGATTTTAAGAAGTTTTACTTACTGCTTTCTCATCAATTTATGGTTTTGTTTTTTGTTTTTGTTGTTTTTAATGACCCTTTGATTGTATTAAGAGTTAACTCAGGAAGGTACATTATATCTTTTTTTAGCATAGAGAAAGGACCTTCCCCAATTTTATTTGCAAGTGGATAATTGTATAGATTGAGAGTGAAAACCAAAAATCCAAAGGGAAAAAGAAAACTTGTTTTTTGTAGCAGAGCCTATAAAAGCTGGAGGTTCCAGGACTTCTCTGGTAGTCCAGTGGGTAAGACTCCACACTCCCAATGCCGGGGCCTGTGTTCAATTCCTGGTCGGGGAACGAGATCCCACATGCGTGCCGCAACCAAGAGTCCGCATTCTGCAACTAAAAAAAAAAATCCCACATGCCGCAACTAAAGATCCCACGTGCTGCAATGAAGATCCCGCATGCTGTAACTAAGACCCGATGCAGCCTAAATAAATAAATAAATATTTTTAAATTTTTTTAAAAAATAAAAGCTGGAGGTTCCGAGTTCCTCCAGTGCTGGTATTCTCACCATACCCTTGAAACGGCTCCTGGAATTTAACAGATTTTTAGACATGCATAGCAACGTTTATTTATATCCTATATAAATTACTTAAAATTATGGTTTGCCTTATGATACCTTTTATCTTTGAAAGGAATTGATTTAGCCCTAGGAGATGACATTCAGATTTCTCTTGACATCCTGAAACCTAGGTGTCAGCATACTGAATGTCTATTTGTATAGATGCTTTTCCTGTAAGTGAGAGCTCATCATGACTAAGAATACACTAGTAGTAAGTTTTTTTAAAAGTGACTCTTAACAGTGTTGGAAGATGAAAAGATTTGTATCCTGTGGTCTAATTTTATATGACATGTAATAGTGTTTATGACGAGCCCAAACTATGTCTGCTTGTATTTTTCTGAAAGACACTGTGCTTTTACTCACGGTTCTGATCATTTTCAGTTTATATAAACGTGGCTGTGGTATTTTTATGTAACATACATTCTACAAAGTGCTTTGGATATATATAGTAGATTAGAGAGTAATGCTGAGTTTATACAGCGTCAGTGGGGTGTGAGTTATGCCCTGTAAGTGAATCTTCCAGACAACTAAAATTACCCTCGTAAGTAATAAAACATCTTTTTTTAATGCAAGATTTACATTAAAAACAGTTAAGCTACATTACACATTTTTAACAAAATGTTCCCTACATAATTAGCAATTTCTAAGTGACTGAAGACCATCATCACATAAATAGACCTAGTGGCTCTTTGTTGGTCGTCATGACATAGATTGATCCAGACTATTGTGGCCAGGTCTGGCTTGTTTAATTTTTCTCTCCCGTCTCACTTTCAGGCTGTAAAATCTCCCTTCTGCCATTAGTATACTTGACTCTAGCATTTGTAATGTAATGTTTCTAATATGCTGGGATTTTGAGACTGGAAAGCCAAGCATATTGGTTGGATGTATAGACTAAGTGCCGAATCATGGTATGAGATATCCTGCAGCATCAGCCGTGTACCTTCCAGTGTCTTCCGTCTACGCTGGCTCTTGTGTGAATTAAAAGAAAATGCCCACATCCAAGACGGTCTTCCTGGTGCACTGTGTCTGCCCTTCTCCCCTTCTGTCCATTTTGGTCACGTCCCCCAGAGACCCTCTGCCCCCTGGACCTGCTGCCCAGACCTCAGGACTGGCTGTAGCGCGCTTTGCTCTACTGTTGCTCCCGGTCTTGGCGACTCCTCACTGTTTGCAGCCCAGGTCCCATTTCTCCTGGCCTGGGATGCCTTCGTTAAGTCTTCCAGTTAACAAGGCAGTTAATTGGTCCTCTCTCTGCCTTCTCCTACAATTTTTTACATATTTCTGTTAGAGCATTTGTTTAAATTATGATGATCATGATAGTAATGGCTGACCTTCCAGAGCACGTAGTATGTGTATTATTTCATTGAACACACGGTTTATAAAAGACCCTTTAAGTAGATACTACTGTCTTTTTCATTTTACAGATTAGTTAGGGAGAAGTCACAGTACGAACTTGGCCAAGTGACAGAGCTGGGATTTAAGTCCAGGCAGCTTGATTCCTGTTTCCTCACTGTTCGTGAGTCAGCTGATAATTGGTCCTAGGTCACATACCTAGTGAGTGACAGAACTGGAATTTGCATCCAGGGTAGTTTGACCTTGGAGCCAGTGCTCTGAATTATTTGTTTGCTCTCCAGTATTACCTTTTGTGAGCTCCTTAAAGGCTGAGACCTCAACAGTGTCCATCTGTATATCTGCAGAACAGTGACACATAACAGGTTCTTAAATGTTTGAAGATGAATTTGTGAACTTTTCACCGCCTGGTATGGAGCAGTACTAACGGCACTAAGCTGGGCATCTGCCCTTGTGTTGTCTCAGACAGAATTGATTATTCCTCCCCATCCTCCACATCCACACTGATCCTCTACCTGCACTTAACCAAACTCAAACTCAGTTTACCAAGCACAACTGACCACAGATACGCCACATGTACACGTATCTGTGAGAGAGAGACAGGGGAAACGAGAGAGAAGAATGAGTGCCCGAAACCATATGGTCAGTTCAAGGAAAACGCAAACAGCAGCAACAGAAAAAAGCCACCTGAAACGTGCGCAGGAAGGAGGGGAGAGACAGGAGGCTGTGGGCAGAGAGAGCATGCTCACATGAGCAGGAGAGCACCAGGGGAGAGGATGGAAGGGTTGGGGGCAGACAGACATTGTTAATTCTTGATGTTAAATCCATCCATCGGAGCTTTGATCATAGTGGTCGTACATGTGAAGTATGGCAAGAATAAACTTTATAGGTAAACAAAGGATTCACAATGCCAAATTGATCTTCCAAATTCTGCGAAGTAAGCATAAATATATAATACACATCAATTTGTGGTCCATTAAAATTCAACTGCTGTGTGACAAAGGGGACTTAAAGAAAATTGATTTGTTGGTTCATCAACTTGGAATTAGAAAGGCTCTGGAAATTTCAGAACAATACTCTTCTTTCCTCTGCGTAAATTTTGCTGTAGTGAAGAAATGTGTTCATAACATCCTACTTACTTTAAATTTTATTGAACAAGGGAAACAATACATGTCATTTAGGAAATGGAGAACTCTTAGCCCAGGTCTTAAGGATGGCTAATTCTAGTTCTATTCTTTGTTATTCTCTAGAGCCTAACTTAAACCCCACTCTTTTTATGAAAGCTTTCTCAGCTGTCATTACCCACACTGGTTTCTCTATTTTCCTAGTCTATGTAATCCTTAGAGGAGCGGGCATAGGGTAGTGGTTGAGCTGACGTTGTCATGTTGCCTCTGTGCTATCTGCTGACCTGCCATGTTAACCCAGGCAAGCTGGTTAACCTTGACAAGCTTTGGTTTCTTCTTTTGTAAAATGAAGTCTCCTATTGGGGTCATTGTGAAGGTTGAGTGAGACCATGTATGTAAAGATTTTAGCACCCTACCTTGCATGTGTTTAATTCACATTAGCTATATTGTTAGTGTTTATTACTGTACTGTTGCCCCTTTGATTAGTATGTGTCCTGTCTCTTCCTGGAGTGCCCTCACACTAGTAGATGCTTGATTACGTATTTACTTGGGAGGTCGGCGGGTAGAAGTTAGGATGAAGGGAAAGACTCTAGTAGTAAGAGTGGTGACTTGGAGGCTTCCACTATATATTGCATAAGGGAAATGGTGGGATTAGTATCTACACAGGTGATGGCCTCCAACTGATAGCTGTGTCCTCAGTAAGCAGTGTGAGAGGTGGTGGAAAAGATTAGAAAAAGGAGAGACATTGCTAGTGCTGGCAAAGGGAGTTGCAGGATTTGGGGTAGTAGAATAAGTTTATTTATACTATGAAGTAGCAGAAATTAAAGGTACGACACCAGGTTGAGTTGTAAGGATGTTAGTAGGGGGTCGTTAGATAGTTTTATGCCACATCGCCTACTGGTAGAGGATCATGGTGGTGGGCGAGTGTGGAGGTCATTTGCTTGTAAGTGACCTTCTAAATTCATGGTCTACAATTCATATGGCAGTTTCAAGCTCAGAAATCAACCCAGGGAAGGGAGCTTTAGTTTCGCCTCCTCTACCTTTTCTTGTTCATTGGGGAGGATATTTAACCAAAATTGGAAGGGATGGCAACCCAATCAACCATTATCTAAAATGGCACTTCCCAGGGGACTTCCCTGGTGGTCCAGTGGTTGGGACTTCACCTTCCATTTCAAGGGGTGCAGGTTCAGTCCCTGGTCGGGGAGCTAAGATCCCACATGCCTTGCGGCCAAATAACCAAAACATAAAACAGAAGCAATATTGTAACAAATTCAGTAAAGAGTTTAAAAATATTTTTAAAATAAAAATAAAATGACACTTCCCAGAATAATTGACTCTTCTCAAGAATCTTCAGAAATGTTACGGTTATGCAAGTTATAGACGCATACAAGTGTATAGAACGTGGTAGCCATGAGATGGAGGAATAGTTTTCATGTCTTGCTGCAAGAGAGTGGGAGATTTGTGTTTTTACTTGTTGGTCATTTTCAGTATAGGTTAGGACCAGGAAAGAGGAAGATTGCCACAAGATAGAGGACAGCATGAAAACCAAAAGAGACAGAATAACGATCCATCCTGTTATGAGAGCACCTGAGGAGGATAAATGAGTAATTGGCCCCTTTTAGTTGGTTGAAGTTTAGAAAGAAGAATATGTTTGTTTGCATAAAAGGGATTAAGTGGTTGGTAAAAGATATTTTTTTAACTAGTCATGAACAACTTAGATACAAGATAATATAAAAGAGCCAGCATTGGGACTTCGCTGGCGGTCCAGTGGTTAAGACTCCGCACTTCCACTGCAGAGGGCACGGGTTCAATCCCTGGTGGGGGAACTAAGATCCCAGATGCCGTGTGGCATGGCCAATAAATAAATAATTTTTTTTTAAGAACCAACATTTATTTAAAGATTTGGAAATTCATATGCCTATTTCTATATAGATTATTTACCTTTTAAAATCTAATAGACTATATATTAACATTAGTATAATAAACACAAATATTCTTTAAGCTAATAATGTATATATCCGTGTTTAACTTCTTTAGCTCTTCAATACACTGTATTACTCTTGTATCTAGGACTTTGCCAGTGCTGTGACATTTACTGAGAAGACTCTTAACCCTCTCCCTTCCCTATCCCATCTGTATACTTTCTGTAAATTCACTGCCAAGGCACTTAGTACATTCTAGTAGGAATTACTGTTTGTCTTGTTTACCACTGTTTTCCTACAAATACTATCCATTTGATAATATATCAAATGATAATTTATCTACTTCATGTATAAAATGTTCAGAAAATATTAATAAAATTCAATTTTCTGATGACTGAGATAAGAGTATGGACTCATATAATTAAGACATGCCCCTTGAGTTATTTTTATAGTAGTAATTTAAGGGGAAAGAAAAGGAAAGACATGAAGAAGCAAGATCTGGAGAAGACAGGGCACCCTCAGTGCAGTATTATTGAGTGTTCTGTATACGGCCAGTATTCTGGTAGGCACTCAAGGAAGCCAGTTGTCAAACTGGGGAGAGAGAATTAATACTGGTTAGAGGACTGAGATCAGCTAAAAGGAGCTGTTGACGGCTTTGAATTTGGAGGTTTAAGCAACCGAAATTGCCGTTTTTCCCCATTTCAGCTCCACTCAGCACTTACTGAACATGACTTGTGTGTCAGCATGGAAAGGAAGCGATGTGTCCAGGAAGGATGTCGTGGTCTGATTTAGCTTGTTACCTTCAGGAAAGCGGTCCCGAGTGCCAGTGTGCTCTTGGATTTCACAGATGACACGTTCTGAGTCAAGGTTCCTATTTTGACCTTGGCACGTGTGCCGACTGGTATGTCGTCTTCTTCCAGGCTGCCTAGGGCACAGTGCCTAGCCATGGGTAGGAGGATAGTTGTGGTAGTTAAGAGATTGAAACACTTTTGAGTCAGACACACCTGGTTTTTTATCCTGGCTCTGCATTTACTTTACAGTTTTCATATCTACGGTAGTATCTACTGTTCAGTTACTGTGAGGATTAACTAAATAGTCCATGGAGGGTACTTAACTAGTACAGTGCCTAGCACATAGTAAGTGCTCCGTGAAAGGTTAGCAGTAAATATTTCAGTATCGTCTCTATCAGCATTTGGGTCAAGGCCCAGGTCCCATTGTCTAAGGTACAGACTCTGACAGTAACAATATCTTAGCCATTCTTCTTCTCTTAGCACTGTGCACCCATGATGTCAATATATTCCTAAAATCAGGGCCACTGATCAGAATGGATGTACTTCATCTTTACATGATCTGCTGCCGTCCTGTCTCCCTGAGCTTCTCTTCCGCCATACCACCCTTGAGCACACCACGCTTGTTCCCGTCCCATGGTCTTTACCTCCTCCTTGGAATGCTCTCCCTCCAGAGCCCAAGCCCACAAGGCCTGCCTCATTTAGTCTCGTTGAATGTCACCTGTTCGGAAAGGCTCTCCTTGTCCATCCCATTGAAATATTACTTTTTAAAAATATTTATTTATTTTATTTATTTATTTTTGCCTCCGTTGGGTCTTTGTTGCTGTGCGCGGGCTTTCTCTAGTTGCGGCGAGTGGAGGCTACTCTTCGTTGCAGTGCGCGGGCTTCTCATTGCAGTGGCTTCTCTTGTTGTGGAGCACGGGCTCTAGGCGTGCGGGCTTCAGTAGTTGTGGCACACGGGCTCCGTAGTTGTGGCTCGAGGGCTCTAGAGCGCAGGTTCAGTAGTTGTGGCGCACGGGCTTAGTTGCTCCGCGGCATGTGGGATCTTCCCGGGCCAGGACTCGAACCCGTGTCCCCTGCATTGGCAGGCGGATTCTTAACCACTGTGCCACCAGGGAAGCCCCAAAATGTTACTTATCACTTTCTTATCCTGCTTTATATCTCTTCATGGCACTTCTTAGTGTCTTATATTATTTTATACATTTATTCATTAATTGTCATTCTCCTGTTTGGGAATGCAGGTTCCTCAGGTTAGCCTCATCACTGCTCTGTTTTCAGTGCCTGTGCACTCAGTAAATATCTGTTCAGTAAATGACTTCAAAGTTTGGAGGTTGTTATACCTAAACACTAAAATTACTCTTTAAAGATTATTGTAGAAGTAGCTAAGTTGGGGAATGATACTGAAAAAAACCTGAAATTGCAATTTCTTTTTTCTTTTAGAAAAGTGTGGACTCTGGAGAGATGAAAGGGAAACCGTCTCGTAAACAGCGCTTCATGCAGTTTTCCTCACTGGAACACGGGGGAGAGTATTACATGACACCACGGGACTTCCTCTTCTCAGTAATGTTTGACCAAATCGAACGTAAGTTGTGTTTTTATTTTTTAAGTTAAAAAAATCAAATATTAGGGCTGAAAAACCTCTGTTTTATAGAATTGGTAACAGCTTTTCTTCATTTTAATTATCATCATTCTTTGTACCATGCGTTTACTTAATTATTTAGACTTTCAACCCTTGTGAGACTAAACTTTTATTTATTTATTTATCTAAGAAATAGTTGCTTTGTATGTGGGTTTTTCTAAAAAGAGGAAAAGGGCTTCCCTGGTGGCGCAGTGGTTGAGAGTCCGCCTGCCGATGCAGGGGACACGGGTTCATGCCCCGGTCCGGGAAGATCCCACATGCCGCAGAGTGGCTGGGCCCGTGAACCATGGATGCTGAGCCTGCGTGTCCGGAGCCTGTGCTCCGCAACGGGAGAGGCCACAGCAGTGAGAGGCCCGCGTACCGCAAAAAAAAAAAAAAAAAAAAAGTATCCTAAAGAGAGGAAAATAATAGGTAAGTTTTTAAATGTCACTAAATAAGTTCTTAATAGGGTAACTAATTCATCCAAGATGTTATGTTTTGGTGGTGTTGATGTTTTAAATTGGGCAAAAAAAAGAAACTAGGTTAGAGCAATTAGGAGGGTCACACAGTGGGTGAGGTGGTGGTGGGATGAACTGGGTGATTGGGATTGACATGTATACACTGATGTGGATAGAATGGATGACTGATAAGAACCTGCTGTATAAAAAAAATGTGATCAAATGTATTCTATTGGAAAGAAGCAAAAATAGACCATGTTTACTGTCTAAAAAAATATATATATATATATTTGATCTTTGAAAAAAATAACAGAAATTAAAAATTCACCTTTGACCTTACTCAAACCTAGATCCCTCTCCTGAGTTAACTACTGGTTTATTATGTAGCTTTTAAAGACCTTTTCTAATGTATTCATATGCTTCTGAATGTTTGAAATATTAAATATTATTTTGTTTTATTGAGGTGGGTCTTTTCATATGTATGGATACTATATGTATTTCTGGAACTTGTTGAACACAGTTTTACTCTGTCTCAGATTGTATTTTAATCAATGCAAAAAGTTGAAATATTATAAGGAACAATGCTTGGAATACCAAAAAAAAAAAAAAAAGGTTGAAGAGAGAGAGAGGGAGACAAAGAGGGAGAGAAAACAGGAATTTTGTGTGGTCAAACTGGCTAAAAATTGAATTATTATTATAACAATTTTTAAAATAAGCTTTAATACCTATACTGTACTTATATAAAACTAAAACTTAATTTTCTTTCATCTGCTAAAGAGAGAAAGCTTCATTGGACTAATGGTCTGCTCTTGATAAGCTATTGTGAAAGGTTTCCGTTTTTAAGTAATCTGCCCAGAAAGTAACAATTTTGTGTTTTATCAAAATAATTTCCTGTGCTTCGTGTTATCTTTATCACCAGGTCTTTGATTACTTGAAAAAACCTAGTTTTCTCAATATTAAAGTTTTGCTCAGAACTAAAAAAAAGGAGGGTCATACAATGGAGTCATGATGCCACTGGTTTAAAAAAAAGCCTGAAAAAATAGAATGAGAAGCAAAAATCCAAAAGCTATAATTAAATAATTTTATTTCATAAACTGTCTACTCCCAGTTTTCCCAAATCATCAGAAATTCTTAGTTTTATTTATCTAAATCAGTCCCTTTCACTTTGCAGAGAGTAGACATGGCCTCGTCCTCTGTGCCCTATATTGCAGAAGTGTTCTTTGAAAAGTTCTTGGCTTCCTGACACCTTTCAAAGTGTGCCAACAGTCTTGCCCTGTGGATAGCTGCATATGGAACAGGTGGAATGGGACAGGGCAAGGTGAGCTGGAAGAAGTGTAGACTGAATTTGGGAAGACATTACTGATACTGAGGGATGGCTTGAGCAAAAACGAATGATCATGATGTGTTCTAGGGACAGTAAGTTCACCAATCACTAGCACCAAAGCATGGCGTTGGGGGGTAGTGAGAGATCAAATTGAAAAACAATAAGGGCCAAATGTACAGAGGATTTGGGTGACCCTGTGCAACCACCAGAGAAATGTGTATTTGGTGGAGATAAGGGGACGTCATCTTGAACCAGTGAGGGATCAGTGAAGGTTTATGAGAAGGAAAATAAGGTGGTAAAAATATATTTAGGTTATTTTGGTACACCTTCTGTTAATCTAAAACGCTAAAACAACCAGTTATTTTACCAGCAAAACGGTTTATTTGGGAGGAGCAAAGAATTGCAGTTCAGAACGTGCATCAGTGACAAACCACGTGCAAGTCCCTTAAAGCAAAGGACTGAAAACTCTTTCATAAAAGAGAAGGGGAAATTGGGAGGGGCTGTTATAAATGAAAGGTGCACTGGACGGAAGTGGGAGTTTGAAGTAGTGGCTTTTCATTGCCCGGCAAGGAGCACATGTTTCTCCCTCTTGCTGGAGATGCATGGTGTGTCTCACTGGGGGTCGCATTGAGCACTGGAGGTGTGTGCACGAGCGCTGCCCTCCTGGCCTCCCAACTCCCTTACAGTAACGTCTCCCTTTATTAGCTTTCACACTGTTTTGGAGGGAAGCTTAACAGTATATATCAGAAACCTTGAAAATATTTACTTATTTTGATGCAATAAGTTTCTTCCTAGAAAATTAGTCTAAGTAAATAATTGGAGAGATACAAAAATTTTTCTTTTAAAAAATAGTTTAGGGCTTCCTTGATGGTGCAGTGGTTAAGAATCTGCCTGCCAATGCAGGGGATATGGGTTCGATCCCTGGGCTGGGAAGATCCCACATGCCGTGGTGCAGATAAACCCATGTGCCACAGCTACTGAGCCTGCGTGCTAGAGCCCACGAGCCACAACTACTGAGCCCATGTGCCACAACTACTGGAGCCCACATGCCTAGAGCCCGTGCTCTGCAACAAGAGAAGCCACAGCAATGAGAAGTCTGCGCACCGCGACAGAGTAGCCGCCACTCTCAGCAACTAGAGAAAGCCCGCACGCAGCAACAAAGACCCAACGCAGCCAAAAATAAAAACAAATAAATAAATAAACTTATTTTTTTAAAAAAGTAGTTTAGCCTCTTCAACATATAAAAAGATTGGACGTTGTCACTCCTGTTCTCACAGCACAAAAGAAGCTGAAAGATTGAAAATCAACAGCTCTTCTCATATCCATGAGAGAATTGAGACCACAGGGCACACAGAGCAAAAACTGGAGAAGGTAGACACAGAGAGAAGCCACCGCTGGAGCCACCATCTGGCAGGAGTGTTTCAGGAGTCGCTAGAGCCTGAGCATGGGCTACCTTCAGAGATAAAAATTTGTGAAAATCCACCCTGAGGGCCCCACCAGTCCTCACATTGAAGGTCTGAGAAAAATCCTCTCCTGCTTCCCCTCAAGGGGAGGAGAAAAGTAGCCATTTTGAAATTCCCAGAGCATTCTGTTCTGCTTAACAAAGTCCTGCACAAAAAGGAAGCTGTGTTACCCAAGTCTAACCCACAGCCTAACCAACCTGGGGAAATGGAAGAACCCAACTCCAGCCCCATATACCCTTCCTGCCTCACTTAAGGGGGAAAAACAAAAACAAAAAACTGAAAGCACTTGCGAAGATCACAGCCTAGGGACACGGGCTCACTAACAGACTGAGACCCATCATAGGATCTCCCCACACGTCACCACACACCATCAGTAGGGCTCCTATATAGCACACGGATACAGCTGAAAGAACTATGCCTCTCAGACCTTACTTAAGAAGGCTCTAGGGAGACAAAAACGCAGCAGAGGAGACAAACCTGGACATTAGGAAATTTTAGCTGCTGACATTTACAACTACAGCAAACAGTGAACACAGCCTAATGCTAGCCAAGTAAACATAGAACCTCACACCAAAGGCCTGTTTACTGCAGTAATGTTTACCCAGCACATCATATCTGGCTCTCAACAGTAAAATCAAGTGGCATGCTAAACGGCGAAAAGCGTCATCTGAAGAGGCAAAAGCAAACATCAGAGCCTGATTCAAATATAGCAGATATTTTGGAATTGTCAGACCAGGAATTCTGAATAACCATGATATACTGAGGACTCTAAAAGAAAGAGTCCGCAACATATAATATCAGATGGGTAATGTAAACCGAGATAGGGGAACTCTTAGAGTCAAAAGGAAATGTTAGAAATAAAAAACTCTGTAACAGAGATGAAGAATGCCTTTGATGGTCTCATCAGAATAATCCTCTGGGCCCAGAAAATAATTGGTGATCTTGAAGGTATGTCAGTCAGAACTTCCCAAACTGAAAAGAAGAAAGACTGGAAAAAACAATATTCAGAAACTGTGGTATAATTCAAAAAGTGTAACATGCCCATAATGGCAATACCAGAAAGAGAGGAAAGAACAGAAGAAATATTTGTAGTACTAACAGCTGAGAATTTTCCAAAATTATTAACAAACACCAAACCACAGGTTCAAGAAACTCCCAGAATACCAAGCAGGATGAATACAAAAATAAACTCAAAAGGCCTAAATGTGGGATTGATACTATGAAATTCCTAGAGGAAAATGTAGGCAGAACACTCTTTGACATAAATCACAGCAATATCTTTTTGGATTTGTCTCCTAGAGTAATGGAAATAAAAACAAAAATAAACAAATGGGACATAATTAAACTTAATAGCTTTTGCACAGCAAAGGAAACCATAAACAAAACAAAAAGACAACCTACAGAATGAGAGAAAATATTTGCAAACAATATGACTGACAAGGAATTAATCTCCAAAATATACAAGCAGCTCATGCAGCTCAATATCAAAAAAACACAACCCAATCAAAAAATGGGCAGAAGATCTAAATAGACATTTCTCCAAAGAAGATACACAGATTGCCAACAAACACATGAAAAGATGCTCAGCATCACTAATCATTAGAGAAATGCAAATCAAAACTACAATGAGGTATCACCTCACACCAGTCAGAATGGCCATCATCAAAAAATCTACAAACAGGGCTTCCCTGGTGGCACAGTGGTTGAGAGTCCGCCTGCCAATGCAGGGGACACGGGTTCGCGCCCCAGTCCGGGAAGATCCCACATGCCGCAGAGCGGCTAGGCCCATGAGCCATGGCGGCTGAGCCTGCGCGTCCGGAGCCTGTGTTCCGCAACGGGAGAGGCCACAACAGTGAGAGGCCCAGGTACCACACACACAAAAAAAATCTACAAACAATAAATGCTGGCGAGGGTGTGGAGAAAAGGGAACCCTTTGGCACTGTTGGTGGGAATGTAAATTGGTGCAGCCACTATGGAGAACAGTAGGGAGGTTCCTCAGAAAACTGAAAATAGAGTTACCATATGATCCAGCAATTCCACTGCTGGGCATACATCTGGAGAAAACTCTAATTCGAAAAGATACATGCACTCCAATGTTCATAGCAGCACTGTATACAACAGCCAAGACATGGCAGCAACCCAAGTGTCCATCCACAGATGAATGGATAAAGATGTGGTCTATATATACAGTGGAGCCTTAGCCATAAAAAAGAAGGAAATAATGCCATTTGCAGCAACATGGATGGACCTAGAGATTATCATACTAAGTGAAGTAAGCCAGACAAAGACAAGTATCATATGATACCACTTATAGATGGAACCAAAAAAAAAATACAAATGAACTTACGTACAAAACAGAAATAGACCCACAGACATAGAAAACAAACTTTACCAGAGGGGAAAATGGAGGGGAGGGATAAATTAGGAGTTTTAGATTAACATATACACACTGCTATATATAAAATAAATAACCAACAGGGATCTACTGTATAGCACAGGGGACTATACTCAATATTTTATATTAACCTATAAGGGAAAAGAATCTGAAAAAGAACAGATGTATATATGTATAACTGAATCACTTTGCTGTGCACCTGAAACTAACACAACATTGTAAATCAACTATACTTGAATCTCTTAAAAAAGAAAGAAAAAGAAAATACTTTGAGATGAATGAAAATGAAGACATAATACATCAAAAGTTATAGAATGCAGCTAAAAGAGTGCTTAGAGGGCAGTTTACAACTGTAAATACCTGTATTAATAAAGAAAAAGGTCTCAAAGCAGTAACCTAACCTGTCATCTTAAGGCACTGGAAAAAGAAGAGCAAACTAAACCTAAAGCAAGCAAAAGAAAGGAAATAACAAAGATGATAGATAAAGAAAATAGAGGCTAGAAAAAGTAGAGGAAAATCAATGAAACTAAAATCTGTTTCTTTGAAAAGAGGTGTCAAAAGTTGAAAAAACTTTAGCTAAATTGACCAAGGAAAAAAAAAGAGAAAACTCAAAACTATTAGACAACGGTGAAAGAGGGAGCATTACTAACAACCTTAACAGAAGTCAAAAGGATCATGAAGGATCATAAAGGAACACAATGAACAACTGTATGCAAATAACTTAGATGAAATGGGCAAATTCCATTTTTCTCTGATTCCGTGGATTATCATTTCACTCTCTTCATAGTGTCCTTTGATACACAAAAGTTTTTAATTTTGATGAAGTCGTATGTATTTGTTTTACTTTTGTTGACTATATTTTTAGTGTCATAGTTGAGAAAATATTGCCAAATACAAAGTCATAAAGATTTGTCCCTGTTTTATAGTTTTAACTATTGAGGTTAGGTCTTTGATCCATTTTAAGTTAATTTTTGTAAGTGGTGTAAAGTAAAAGGGTGCAACTTCATTCTTTTGCATGTGGCTCTCTATCTGTTTATTATTTATTATCTAATTATTTTTATCTATTATCTAATGATCTGATTATTCATTTGTTGAAAAGAGTGTTGTTTCCCCCATTGAATTTTCCTGGCTTCCTTGTCAATATCCAACTGAGTATAACTGTATAGGTTTATTTCCAAACTCTCAATTCTGTTTTGTTCTGTATGTGTATCCTTTGCTAGTACCACACAGGCCTGATTACTGGAGCTTTGTATTAGGGTTTGAAATGAGGAAGTCTGAATCCTCCAACTTTGTTCTTCTTTTTCAAGATTCTTTTAGCTATTCAAGGTCTCTTGAAATTCCATATGAATTTTAGGATGGCCTTTTCTGTTTCTTCAAAAAGCACCATTGGGGCTTCCCTGGTGGTGCAGTGGTTGAGAGTCTGCCTGCCAATGCAGGGGACATGGGTTCGTGCCCCGGTCCGGGAAGATCCCACATGCCGCGGAGCGGCTGGGCCCATGAACCATGGCCGCTGAGCCTGCGCGTCCGGAGCCTGTGCTCCGCAACGGGAGAGGCCACAGCAGTGAGAGGCCCGCGTACCGAAAAAAAAAACAAAATGATGTAAATGTATTTCAAGAAACGACTGACTTATCAAAGTTGGCAAGGAAGCCAGTTTTAGGCATTTTAGGGCATCACATTTGTCTTCCTCTAGAAGAAATGCCAACCAGAGGTCATCTCTGGCTCTCACTATTTAAATATTCCAGCAAAATAAACAAGCCATATGCTTTGTTGAAAGAAAATAGCACCACTGAAATTTGCCTTCCTTTTTTTCCTCCAGTTATCACTTTTATTAGTGATATTCGGGAGCTCAGTCGCTTTGCTAATGTGCTATTTTCTGCCTTGATTTCCATCATAGCTGAGACTGAATTCAAGCAAGTGTGTAATCAGCTCTTATACCAAATCTAATATTGATGCTAAGTTGTTCCATGTATTTATGCAAGACGCGAAATGATGTAAATGTCTCTACTGTGTAATTTTTATGTGTCAAAAGTCCACTTATCTCTAGCAAAATGAAGTTGAATTAGATACTATTAGCAATGTTTTTATAGTTATGGTTATCAAATAACTTTATTTTGGCTACAGGCAAAGATTTATTTGACCTATAACAGCACTTAATATGTATTGTTGCAGTTTTACTTACTTTAAGTATTAAAATGGCTGTTTGCCTGTAACAAGATGTGCTTGTTCCTGGTTTTTAACTTCAGAAATCCTTTGTAAACAGTGAAAATCACGTGGTGGAATCTCCGGAGTAGGTGGAGACCTTTTAAAACACTCTACTTCTTGAGCCAAAATTCCATCATAGTGTTGAAGATTTATCCCTTCCCCTACCGAGAAAAGCTACAATGTATTTTCCATCCTTTCATACTAGCACAGTGAAGCAAGGCATCCTCAACTCTAGATCTGCCTTTTTTGCTGTTAAGTTTTTCCCATTCTGTTATTTTTATATGACAGCATAAATGTATATGAAATAGCTATGAAAACAATAAGAATGCATTTCTTATGTGTGTGAAAATATTTACAAATAATGTGGCTGATTAGGGGTTAATATCCAAAATACATAAACAGCTCATTCAACTCAATCTCAAGAAAACAAAAGACACAATTAAAAGATGGGCAGGAGACCTGAATAGACATTTTTCCAGAGAAGACATACAGGTGGCCAACAGGCACATGAAAAGATGCTTAACATTGCTAATCACCAGAGAAATGCAAACCAAAACTACAGTGAGGTATCACCTCACACCAGTCAGAGTGGCCGTCCTCAAAAAGAACACAAATAACAAATGTTGGCGAGGATATGGAGAAAAGGGAACCCTCCTACACTGTTGGTGGGAATGTAAATTGATGCAGACACTGTGGAAGACCGTATAGAGGTTCCTCAAAAAAATAAAAATAGAACTACCATATGATCCAGCAATTCCACTTCTCGGTATGTATCCAAAGAAAACATTTGAAAAGATACATGCATCCAGATGTTCATAGCAGCACTATTTACAATTGCCAAGATATGGAAGCAACCCAGGTGTCCATCAATAGATGAATGGATAAAGATGATGTGGTGTATACATACAGTGGAATAGTACTCAGCCATAAAAGAGAATGAATTTTTTCCGTTTGCAGCAATATAGATGGACCCAGAGGGCATTATGCTAAGTGAAGCAAGTCAGACAGAGAAAAGCAAACACTATGTTATCACATATATGTGGAATCTAAACAATACAACAAATGAATATAACAAAAAAGAGACAGACTCACAGATACAGAGAAAACCAGTGGGGAAAGAGAAGAAGGAGAGGGGCAATATAGGGATAGGGGATTAAGAGATACAAACTACTCTGTGTAAAATAAGCTACAAGGATATACTCTACAGCAGCGGCCCCAGCCCTTCTGGCACCAGGGACCGGTTTCCTGGAAGACAGTTTTTCCGCGGACCGGGACGGTGTGGGGGAGGGGGGGAATGGTTCAGGCGGTGATGTGAGCGATGGGGGAGTAGATGAAGCTTCACTCCCTCAGCCGCCACTCACATCCTGCCGTGTGGCCTGGTTCCTCACAGGCCGCGGGGCCAATGCCGGTCCGCAGCCCGGGGTTTGGGGACCCCTGCTACAGCACAGGGAATATGACCAGTATCCTACAATAACTATAAATGGAGTATAACCTATCAAAATTATTAATCACTATGTTTTATGTCTGAGACTAATATTGGACATCAACTCTACCTCAATTTTTTAAAAAGTAGGGGGGAGAGGACTGGCAAAAATGAATACATATATTTAAGTATATTTAATGTGTCTTTGTGTTGTTACTGTTGTCAGATGGACAAAGGTCATGCCCCTCGTGTAGCCGACCAGACCGCACCCCTCTTAAATCTGATACTTGGTCTCTCTCCTTGGGGAGCCCATAAACGAGTGGTCTAAAACCAGGCAGCCTGGGTGAGAGGCACTAAGAAACCCCAGCAGAGGGTTCTGGGTTGGAAACGCCACAGTCTCCTCTGTTACTCAGAGAAATGTTTATTGACTTAGGAGAAAGGAAGTAAGAAAGACAAGGTGTTTTCCTAGGAGCTCTGCCTTGTCTTTTTTTTTTTAAACCTAAAAATGAATTTTCTGTAACAGAGGTACCCCAGACCTTTTATCAGCAAAGGTAATTTCTTTATCATTTTCTAATTATTCCATTTTGAAAAAAAATTTTTTCAAGACAAGTTCATTTAGTATATGGATTCTCCATTTTTGATAATCAAATACATATACAGGTATCCGGCAGAACTTGTAGTCAACATGAAATAACCGGGTAACTTCTATCTATTTGATGATCTCATGTTATAATAGCACCTAACATTAGAATCGAGTTATTTGTCATTGGGTAACACTTAATAGTTTATCAGTGACAAACAATTTTTCCAAAATAGTAACTCCTAAGCTTACAAACATGGTCATAGATGTTTCTAAAAATTATATGGTCATGTTCACAATTAATGTTTTAATTATTAAAGCAAAAATAAAATCTTGATAATTAACAGTAAATAATAGAATTTGTCCCCAGTAGATTTATAATCCAAATTTAAGCATCCCAAACTGCAAAAAGCCACATCTAAAAGTATTCTTTTTTTTCAACCTGTCACCTGAATTTTCACACACCATGTAATTGCACTGAACAAACTTCATGGATAATTTTGAGAGCAAGAAGGGAAGTTTGTGATGCATATGGCTTACGTAAGAAATAAATTAACAAAATATTTTTCAGTGTTCTAGATGTGTAAATGGCTTGAGGCTGTCTTCAGGAAAAGTCTCAACAAAAGAAGCAAGGTGATTGCTTTAGAATTACAGTGGATAAGAGGAAAATGAGGTCAGCTTAAAGATGATGGTGGAAAGCCTGAAAGAATTTTAATCTGTTATCCAGTAGGAAACTGTTAAAAGTAACATCACTTTAGAATGAACAGCCATCTTGGCCAGCCTTTACTTTTATTTAATTTATTTATTTATTTATTTATTTATTTTTGGCTGCATTGGGTCTTCGTTGCTGCACGCGGGCTTTCTCTAGTTGCGGCGAGCGGGCTTCTCATTGCGGTGGCTTCTCTTGTTGGGGAGCATGGCGTCTAGGCACCCGGGCTTCAGTAGTTGTGGCACACGAGCTGAGTAGTTGTGGCTCGCAGGCTCTAGAGCGCAGGCTCAGTAATTGTGGCTCGCGGGCTTAGTTGCTCCACGGCATGTGGGATCTTCCCATACCAGGGCTTGAACCCGTGTCCCCTGCATTGGCAGGCGGATTCTTAACCACTGCGCCACCAGGGAAGCCCCTGACCAGCCTTTAGATCTGACTGCAGAGCTGTGACCTTAAGAACTTTTCAGGGTTAAAAAGGTAGCTTTCTGAAAGATGAATGTGTATTTTTTTAGTCAATGAAAGCAAAAGGAGACAGATTTTAATAATCATGTAAAGAAAGAAATAATGTTTGGCACAAACTTATTTCTCTTAGCTGCAATGAGTGAGGGATGGTTAGAAGGTTCCATATTTCTGGAAGGGAGTGAGTGAAAGTGAACATAGGTCTTACAAAGAACTACAGTGTTTGTGTTTACACTTAGAATTCTCTGGCTCATAACTTCTGTTTAAAGATATGAGCTAAAACTGCCAGACTTCTATTTTTTATAAATATTTAGTTATTTGCTTTGTCTTTTAAGTGATTTTCTTCTTAATGGAAGTTGAATTTTACCAAGGTATATGGGTACTAAATAATATTTCTTCTTTGCTATAGGTAAAACTTTAGTCAAGAGGCTGACAAATAAGGTAAGCAATGGAGGTGAAGGTCTTTTTTCTTTTTCTTTTTTTTTAAGATAGAAAATTAACTATTATAAGTTAAATTGAAAGATTTTAATATGTTTATTCAAAGGATATTGAGGACGTACTGGCAGGAATCAAAAGAGCTGGTTGTGGATCAACTTTTTTTAGAGACCTTGGCGATAAAGGTAATTTTTATGTTTTACTTGTGTTTTATTTAACCAAAGTATTATTAAGGAATTAAGTTATGAGGTTTGCAGCTGCATATTGAAGAACATACATTAGAGAATCTGCAGAGAGAATGTTATAACAGTGTGTTATTTAATAGATGTTTTTAAATCATAATAAAATACTCATTACATTTGAAGCAACTTTTTCTTAAACTCTTTGAGCAATCACAGAAAAATTATTTAAACATTGATTTCAGTAAGCTTGGAGAGAAGGGTGAGGCAGAGCATCAAGAATAAGGAGAGAAAAAAAAAAAGAGAAAAAAAAGAATAAGGCGAGATGGGCTTCCTTGGTGGTGCAATGGTTTGGAATCCGCCTGCCAGTGCAGGGGGCGCGGGTTCAATTGGTCCGGGAACTAAGATCCCACATGCTGCGGAGCAACTAAGCCCGTGTGCTACAACTACTGAGCCTGCGTGCTGCAACTACTGAAGCCCGTGCACCTAGAGCCCGTGCTCTGCAACAAAAGAAGCCACCACAGTGAGAAGCCTGCACACCACAACAAAGAGTAGCCCCCGCTCGCCACAACTAGAGAAAGCCCGCGTGTAGCAACGAAGACCCAATGCAGCCATAAATAAATACATACATACATAAATTTACTTATTTATTTATTAAAGAAAAAAAAGAGAAGAGAAAGGATTTGGGACTTCCCTGGTGGTCCAGTGGTTAAGAATCCGCCTTCCAATGCAAGGGACTCGGGTTCGATGCCTGGTTGTGGAACTAAGATTCCATATGCTGCAGGGCAGCTAAGCCCACGCACCGCAACTAAGAGCCTGCACGCTGCAACAAAAGATCCCGAGTGCTGCAACTAAGACCCGACGCAGCCAAATAAATATTTTTTAAAGAAAGAAGAAGAAGAAGAGAAAGGACTTCCCTGGCAGTCTGGTGGTTAAGACTCTGTGCTTCCACTGCAGGGGGTGCGGGTTTGATCCCTGGGCAGGGAAGTTCTGCATGCCGAGGGGTGCAGCCAGATAAATAAGTAAGTAAAGTGATTATTCTAAAGTAAGAAGACAAAGCCTCAGAGATAACGCAGAGGACACCAGCATTCACAGGAGCAGAGGAGGAGGAGGTGCCGTGCAGGAGAGGAGGCATCAGAGCGGGAGAGGGAATCTCGGGAGCCTGGGAGGGAGGGAGCATCAGTGTGCAGGGCCCGTGAAGGAAGGGGGTCAGAACGTGGTTAGGACTGGCGGTGGGGAGGTGCTCCCGCGCGTCAGCAAGGTCAGGGGCGGTGCTGGGACGGGTTCTGGGGGCAGATTGCAGAGCGTGGAGGACGGTGGTGCGGGGCGGGGCGGGTGTGAGCTGGAGGCCGGTCCTGGCGGTCTGTGTTGCACGAAGGGCTTTGAGCGCACGTCTGTGAGGGGGCGGGGTGTGTGCAGAGCTCGGTGGAGGGCGCGCCCCTCAGCCGGGAGCTTTGCGTTGTACCGCGTGGGGAGGGGTGATGTGCGGGTGTTTACCGCACATGTTTGCAGAGCAGGGCTGAGAAGTTGAGGCGGGTTTGGAGGGTGGCCCTGATTCCTTCGTAAAGTGGAGGGTGTGGAGAAAGTAGGAGGTTTGAAGTGGCCACCAGCTGGTTCTCCCCCGGCCGCGGGCCGGCCAGGAAGTACACAGAAGCATGCGGTTAGGGTGTTACTAGGCAAACACAGGGAAGAAAAGTGGGCTAGGGGGTTAACGGTGTCGAGGGCAGCAGTTTTACTTAAAAACACGAGAGTGTTTAAGTAACAAGCCTTGGAGAGAAAAAAGTAAGATGGGAAGAGCGATGGAAAGAAAGTGGGAATTCAGGAGAGAGCGGCCAGTGAGGGTGGGAGCAGGTGAGCTGGGAGCCCAGGAGCGGGGCCCACCGTGCACGCAGAGCCGGGGTCTGCGCTCCGGTTCGGAGCAGAAGCCGCTGCAGGTGAGCTCGGCCTCGGGTGCGGTCGTGGAATCGGCCGGCTGGAGCAGAGTAAGTGGTAGTGTGAATGTGACAGAGGTGACCCCAGGTCTGAGAATAGAGTGTGGTCCTGTGTGCTGGACGATGGACCAGGCGCTCAGGCCTCCGGCGATGGAAGGCTAAAGAGAGGGAGCTAGGTAGGTGACCAGGAAGAAAGTCGGAGGTGGTCAGCTCGACGGCATCAGCCTCGGAGTAACAGGTTTCTGCAAGAGGTTGGAAGAGCAAAGGTCTGGGATGAGCGTGGCAGTGGGGAGAGGAGTCACCACTTGAGCCGCCTGCAAGGGTGCCGGCGTCCCGAGCGGAGAAGCCGCTTGCAGGTGCGGCAGGGCTCTGCACACGGCGACCAGTTAAAGGTGTTTACTGAGGAAGGCCATTCGGGAGAGCGTCGCAGAGCGTCCGGGGAGAAGCAGAGGCATGGAGGTTGGTTGGGTCCGGAAGGATGAAGTGCAGACCAGCTGCAGGCGTGTCAACAAAGAGGACAGAGGCCGTTTGGAAAGTGGGGTGTGGCCGCTGAGGGCGGTTGGACCTAAGCTAGAGAGGTGAGCAGAGTCTCAACCGTACGTACGCAGCGTGGGAGGGAGTGTCCAGGAGCGTGGGCCTTGTCCTGAGAACGGCGGGTTGCTGTGGGGGAGCTGTAAGAAGGCGACAAGTCAGATGAGAGAAACCCCTCTCATCTGGGCAGAGGGGGCCGAGGCGCCTGCGGAGGGCGCAGAAGAGGAGACGGCGGGAGGTTCCGCAGTGACTGCAGGGGCCACGCGCTGGGCGGCGCGGTGGACAGAGGCAGAGCGCAGAGCCACTCGTCAGCCCTGAAAAGCCGGCAGACACTCTGTTCTCACAGGAGACACCGAGGTTTAAAAGCAAGATTTAACAAACTGAAGGAAGTGGAAGGCTCCCTGGCAAGTGAAGGGCAATGTTTTTGAGGCCTCCTATACGACGCGGGAGTGGAGGTTTCAGAGCAGCGAGCAGACCGTCGTGTTCTCGGCTCGGAGATGACAGCGTGGAGTGGCCAGGCTTCCGGGCTCCGGGTTCGTGGAGCCCTGAATGCAGCAGTTCGACCTGAGGGGAAGTAGACAGTGCAGCTTCCAGAACTGTGTTAGTTACAGTCGTAGCGCTTCAGACGGGCTGGGGGGCGGGGGCGGGGTTGTCCCTGGAGCTGCTCAGTTAGAGGTTCTGCTGGGCCCGGGCCATGTCCGCAGTCACGGTCTGGTCTCGGGAAGGAGGGTTGTGAATCTGTGTCGTTACCAGCTGTGCTGCTTCCATACCATAGGAAATACAGAGGGTACTGAGAAAGGTGGTTAGTAACTTCTATTTACTGTCTTTAACTTTCAGTAACAGACACGTATATGTCTGTATCTCCAGCTCCGTCCCTGCATCTGTGCGCACCGCTTTCTAACCGTAGGAGCCAGAGCCGTCAGCCTACTCACACACTTTCCTCACTCGGTAGCTCTCGCTCCCTGTTCTTTGTGTAACTGGAGGGCTACCTACATTCTCAGAATGAACAGCGGCGCCACACAGATTTCTTAAAGAATAAAAAGTCAGTACTTCTGGATGACGGCGGAGAAAGCCCTTAGGGACGGACTGTTCGAAAAATAAACAGAAGATGTAAGTCCAAAGCAGAAAGTTGATTTTTTTTCCCCCTTTAGGCAAATCTATAAGGATATTAGTAGGAGAAATAGAGGAAAGAGAGGCTTTAAGGGGAACTAGAAGAAAGAAGTGACTGCAGGGAGAGAGACCATGGTAGCATCCACTTCAGAGTCAGAGAGGACGAATGAAAATGTGCGCTGGGCAGCGGCAGGAGGAGAATTCAACCTAACTTCCTGCCGTTCACACGGGGGTGTGTTAAAAACAGCCGTCACTAATTAGGACTGGCAAGGAAATCGGGACTTGATGGTAGAACTTACTGGTGACAAGGAAATTAAGCCACTGACAGGGAAATGCAGGAGAACAGAGTCACGTGGTGGTGAGGGATCAGAAGAAGAGTGAGTGAAAAGGCCAAGTAAGAACCACTGCGGCCTCCCCAAGCGCTGCTGCTTCTCCAGACGCCAGCTGCCCTCAACCCAGGCTTTGTTTGTGTCTTACTGGGTGGTGGTACTTTTCACCCAGCTCATTGAAACCCGGAAATAGCTTTGAACCCTTTCTCTTTGCCCCTCCATCCTTCATATGCAGCCAAACACAGATCTTTCTAATTTTGCCTTCTAAATATTTATTGAATTCATCCTCTCTTCTCCTACCTCTAGAGAACTTACAGGACAAGAAAAAATGTTGAGGAAGGACTTAACAAGACTTATTTTTTTAGTTTTTCTCTGAAATACGTGAGTTGAAATGTACATTCCAGCTTAAAGAAAAAACACTGAATATTTTATAGGAAAGATTCAAGATACACTTTTTTCCAGATATACTCCTTTGTTGATATTAATGAAGTCATTTGAAAAAAAAGAATGTAAAATTTAGCTACATTTGGAACAATTTAAAATATTCTATTTTACCACCTAAAAGAACTATCAAAATGTATATTGCATCATAACTAACAAAAGGGTAGTATAGTCTTGAAATAAAATAATCCACCTCCATGCATTATTATAAAGAAAAGTAAATTATAAGTTATAATTATTATGTATTTTTTGAAACTGAGCAGAATTCTCAACATAATACCATCCTCAAGGATATACTGAATATAAATTATAACATATATTGTAAGATATAAATGTGTTCTTATGATACATGTAGTAATTTCTCTTTGGAGAACAGAGTTCTCAAAATTGCATTTAGTAGCAAGTCATATTTTTCAACGGTTCCAAATTTAAAATATTTCTAGAGAAGCATAGTAACTAACAGAATTTAATCATCTCTTCTAGTGACCCTTAAGGATTCTTTAATAAATTTTTAAATATAGGGGCTTTTCTGGTGCTCCAGTGGTTAAGATTCCACGCTTCCACTGCAGGGGGTTCAGTCCCTGGTCAGGGAAGTTCTGCATGCCGTACGGTGTAGCCAAAAAGAATTTTTTTTTAATATAAATTATTTAAAATACTTTCCTATTTGACATGCAGTTTTGAAACATTGACATTTAACGGCATTTATTTTACATTCAGTGCAACAAATATGTATTAAACTGTTTCTCCTATAAGTATTCGGAAGTGTCAGTTTCCTTTAAAAGCATTTTCAGAGGCAGGTGCCTAGAATGCTGTTGGAGAGCTGTATTGTCTATAATCTATCTTGAGAGTGTAGGGAGCTGTTTTTACACTGTCTCAACTGTGTTTATTCAAGCATTTTATTTAAGTCAGTATTTCAAAGAATTTTCTTTTTCAAGAAGTTCCCCTGTGCACAGGACATGTACCTATGTCTCGAGAAAAGAAAAGTGAGGTCTCCTTTTGGCACCAAGCCCAGTTCAGTCCAGCAGTTTGGCCATTTTTTCACATTGCTGTATTCCTTTGAAAATTAGAAAAAAACTGTTCACTTTTTTGAGGCTGCCAAGATATGAAATACTTTGATCCTTCAACTAACGTTAGAGCATTTCTCTCAGGTATGAGATGTGACAAAACACATTTAATTTATTTTCCCTTCATATAAACACTGAATATTTCTAGGAAAAAATACCTGAAGACTTACTCTAGGCTTTTTATTAAAGGGGAGCACAACTGCTCCAAGATGAAAATGACAGAAAAATTGCTGATGTAAAAAACGGTTAAGTCATTAAGAGCATTTAAATACATACTTGAAGTTGCCTGTTAGCTGAAGCACTGAACTACCTGGGTGTCAAACCCTTACCTGCCTCATTTGCTCTGCACTGCTTTCGGCCGTGTGTCTCTGCTGTATCTGACCGGGGGCCCATAGCGGCTGGTCCTCCTTCACAGCAGGATGGTGCAGATCCACTGCTGTCACCCTCTGCCAGGCTTCCTTCTTCATCTCTGAGCCACCAGGTAGCTGTGCTTCCCACTGACTCTTCCACAGGAACATCCTTGCAGACAAACACTCGCTTTTCAGTGTTCATATGCAGCTTCATCTCTCCTATACATACGGCTTTCCCACTTATACCACCCCTGCTTCATTGCAGTTTTCACCTATCATTCAAAGACCATTTTTTAAATTAATTTTTATTGGAGTATAGTTACTCAACCATAAAAAGGAACAGAGACCATTTTTAGAACTACTTCCTCTGAGACATCTTCGGTCATCTAAACTCTGGAAGACTTCACCTTTTTTTAAGTCCTGGAACTCACTATCTCTCAGTGGTATTTAGCATCTTCTGTAAACATTTACATTTGGACCTCCTGGTGGAAGTATGCAGCACCATCTATTAAGAATTCTTGGGACGTCCCTGGCGTTCCAGTGGTTAAGACTCTGCGCTCTCAATGCAGGGGGCACAGGTTTGATCCCTGGTTGGAGAACTAAGATCCCGCATGCCGCACAGTGCGGCCAAAATAAAAAAGAATTCTTGCCGAAAACTAAACTTGAATCTGAGCACAGCTCTGGATCTAAGTAAGTACCAGTTTGTAGAAAATATAGACGTTAGAGGAACATGTGAAATGACACCAAAAAGATGCAGTTAGCAAATCTTCTACACTCTTAAACTTTACCGGACAAATGACCAGGCTTCTTCAACAATTAAGTTGAAACTGAGGGGAAGAAAGACCAGGGAGAACCTATAGATTAAAATCAAGTCACTGCTACAGAAATTTAATTCCTTCATTTTAAATAACATGGTTTGACCTTTGGTATATCCAAGTCTCTGTCACTCTACTGAATTTATAAGTTTGCTTCACTTGAGATGTTATGAATAGTAAAATTTGAGGTGAAATTACACAAAATGCCATGCAGATAAAACCTCTAGTGGACACTTGTACTTGCTGACCAATGACCATTCCCCTTCCTTTCTAGTAATAGTGACCTAATAAAAGTCTCCTTTTTTTTGAAGTATTAGTACTATACTTAACTCTCTGATGAAAATTTTCCGCTATACCAGAGAGGTAATTTAAAGTAACAATATGTGTGTTTTTAATTAGGTGAAGGTTCCATATAGTATGTATATGATTACTTCTAAACCATCTAAAACTTGCTTTCTGATGTCTTTATCTCTTTCAGGGCTGGTTTCATATACCGAATATCTTTTCTTACTTACAATCCTCACTAGTAAGTATTCCACAGTTTTTCTCATCGATCATGTGGAATTCTCTCGTCTTACCAGACAGGGTGTTGAAAGTTTGGTATTTATATCTTTATCGTGAAAAATGTTATTGGTGCCTTGCTTTCTGTACCTACAGGATGATTCTGTTGGGTGAGATTATCCCTGAAGTCTCACCACCTCCCCTGCACTCAGGCTCCCCACAACTTTGTCTCCTTAATTGAAGGCTTATTGAACTGAAGAGTCAGACGCAGCCTTCACTTAGGAATATTAAAAATCCCTCACGTGACATTCTGCAAAATTCCTGACCAGTAACTCTCTGCAAACTGTCCGGGTCATGAGAATCGAGGAAAGACTGAGAAACTTTCACAGCTCTGAGGAGATAAGGAGACATAACAATTAAACGCAACAGGCTTCCTTGTGTTTGACCCTAGAATAGAAAAACCATGGAATCCAAATGAAGTCTGTAGTTTAGTTAAAGGTGCTAATTTCTTAGTTTTCGTAAAGGCACTGTGGTTACGCAAGATGCTGCCATGAGAGAAGGCTGGGTGGGGGGCCTGTGGGAACTCACCGTAGCAGCTTTGCAGTATTTCTGTAAGCCTAAGATTATTTCAAAATAATTTTTACAAAACCCTACTCTTGGGAAAAGGAAATAAAGAGTAGTAGTCAATGTGAAAATAGAGAACATACTGTACGAATGTAGGAAAGCCCCTAGTAGAGCGGAAGAAATACGTTCTGAAATGAATTTTGCTTTGAAGGGCAGAACACTCAATAGCAGAACAGCACGCCATGGAAACATACCAGCCTTTGAAAATTGTCATCCTGAGAAGAGGTTGTTTCTCCTCTACTTTAGGCACTACTCATGTTGTTTCTGGTTGCTTATTTCAAGTTTGAAGACCTGTAGATCTTCGGGTAACTTGCATTCCACCAGCATTTACATGATTATTCATTTTTCACTTGCAGAACCCCATACTGGGTTTCATGTTGCGTTTCAAATGTTGGATGCAGATGGTGATGAGATGGTTGAGAAAAAGGAATTTTTTAAAGTAAGTAGATTCTAGTTATTTGTGGTTTATTATAAAACACCTGGATGTTTGTGTGATAATTTTACATTTCCATTAAAATGAAAATTATATTTACTGCTTACATATGGAATGTCAAGAAATCATTTATACATTCAAAAATATTAAATTTTCTATAATACAGCCTTGAGGAAACAGTTACAGAACAGAGCATGAGACTCCAGAAGGAGAAATGAGCTTAAGCGTCTGCAGTGTTTTAGAGTTTCATTTTTATGATTTCAGCAAATGATAATACAACAGAAAGCGCTTTGTAGATGGTTAGAAATTACTGATACACCCCCACCAAAAGAAGAATAAGGAAAATAAAACCTTAAGCCTTCAGGAAGAATAGGGAGGGAAAATGAAAAAGCCGCAAAAGGTATAAATTGGTTCAGATTCTCTAGGAATTTGTGAAGGCTCATAATTGAAAAGGTGAAATATGTTTAAATGATATTTCCCAAGACATAACTCTGTAACACGCCAGCAGTACATTTTACTCCGTTCCAAGGAAGTCGATGGTACTGTTAAAAGTACGTCAGTGCATGTAAACAGCGGGGAGTATGCCAGGCAGAGCTTACTGTTCCCGATCTAGAGCAGCGCTTTATGGAGAAGATAAGTCAGTTCTGTCCTCTGTGTCTTTCTCCCAGTACCCAGTGTACTGGGAAGACAGACCACAAGTCTTGTTGAAATTATATTTAAAACGAGTCGTACTTGGACTGTTCGGTCAAGTAGCCAGTAGCCACATGTGGCTGTTAAATATAACTTGTGACTAAGAAACTTGAGTTTCCGAATTTTAATTAAATTTAAATTTAAAAACTGACATTCACTTCAGGTATTGGCAGATTTTCAAGTATATTTGAAACAACTTGAGTATGTGGATCTACTTTTTAATTTTTATTTACTTTTTATTTACTTTTCTAAATTTTACAAAATCTAAATATGGATCAAGTACAGGTACACCTTGGAGAAATTGTGGGTTTGGTTCCAGACCACCATAATAAAGCAAGTCACACAAATGTTTTACTTTCTCAGGGCAGATAAAAGTTATGTTTTTACTATCCTGTAGTCTATTAAGTGTGGAATAGCATTATATCTTTAAAAAACAATGTCTATGCCTTAATTTAAAAATATTTTATTGCTAACAAATGCCAACCATCATCTGACAATGCAGGGCTACCACAAACCTTCAGTTTGTAAAAAACACAAAATCTGCAGAGCACAATAAAACGACGTGTGCCCGTATTTCCAATGAAATACATTATCTGAATGTCTTGTAATGTAAAATATGCACTGGAGTTTGAAGAAAAAAGAAAGGAATGTAAAATATCTTGATTTTTGTATTGAGTACATGATAAAGTCATAATTTTGAGATATTAATTTCACCTGTTTCTTTATATTTTTTTTGCTGCACTTTAACAAAAATGAAACTGGAAACTACAGATGATAAATTATCTTTTATAAGGGCTTCCCTGGTGGTGCAGCGGTTGAGAGTCCGCCTGCCAATGCAGGGGACACGGGTTCGTGCCCCGGTCCAGGAAGATCCCACATGCCGCAGAGCAGCTGGGCCCCGTGAGCCATGGCTGCTGAGCCTGCGCGTCCGGAGCCTGTGCTCCGCAACGGGAGAGGCCACAGCAGTGAGAGGCCCACGCACCGCAAAAAAATAAATAAATAAATAAATACTTAGGCAAGAAAAATAACCAGTAATTTCAATCAGTGGCTTCACTCCAAAGAAAAAAGGCTTTGGTTCTAAAATGGATGTTACTTCTTTAAGTTAATTTAAATGTTTGTTATGTAGGTATCTATTTTTTCAAATGACTCTCCAGATTAACAGACCTTTTTTTTTTTTTTTTTTGGCTGCGTTGGGCCTTCGTTGCTGCATGCAGGCTTTCTCTAGTTGCGGCGAGCGGGGGCTACTCTTCATTGCAGCGCGCATACTTGTCATTGCAGTGGCTTCTCTTGTTGCAGAGCACAGGCTCTAGGCACACGGGCTTAGTAATTGTGGCACGTGGGCTCAGTAGTTGTGACTCGTGGGCTCTAGAGCACAGCCTCAGTAGTTGTGGCGCACAGGCTTAGTTGCTCCACGGCACGTGGGGTCTTCCCATACCAGGACTCGAACCCGTGTCCCCTGCATTGGCAGGTGGATTCTTAACCACTGCACCACCTAACAAACTTTTTAGAATAATTGAACAACTACCAACACTGGCCGCAGTAAATGGTTTCTGCTACACTTCAAGCTGCAACACTGAGAATTTCACCTGCTGCTTTACTGCCCACTCACATATGTGTTCTTGTCATTTACTTTATGCTTAGATTTATACACTATACACCCTCTTCCAGATAACTTCTAAAGATGTTAAATATTTATAAACCTAATTTTTGTAGGATCCCACTGATTTATAAATGTATTCCCTACTGAAGACCTTTTTTGCTATATTGTTTGTTTCTAATCTTTGAGATAGTTTCCTACATATAAAACCAAATATTTTAGTAATTAAATTTGCAAAGCCTGTGGATGGATCCTTATCAAAGGGATATGGGGGATCCTTTATATACAATCAGATGTACCTCTTCAAAGAGTCCACTTGCTCATGTCACCACCAGCCCAGTCAAGATCTAAAACATTTCCACACTCCACAAAGTCCTCCTGTATCCTTACGCTCAGTTCCTCCCCTCTCCTGGCCCCAGGAGACCAGCCAGTGGTCTGCTTTCTTCCAGCATAGATGTGTTCCTTTCCTGGAGTTTCGTATAAATGGAATCAGAAAGTATTGACGTGTCCTCTTGGTTTGACTCAGATGCATCTGTGTGTCGCATTTGTCGGTAGTTTGCTCCTTTTTATTGCTGATTGGTAGCATTGTGTGGATGTGATCTGTCTGTCTAGTCACTTGATGAACATTTTGGTTGTTTTCAGGTTGGGTCTGTTATAAATAAAGCTGCTGTGAATGTTCATACACAGGTCTTGGGTGAACATATGTTTTCTTTGACTAAATATGTGGGGGTGGAGTTTCTGGGTCATATGCTAAGTATAAAGTAAGAAGTTGCCAGTTTTGTTTTCCGAAATCTGTGTTCCATTTTGCATCCCCACCAGCAATATAAGAGCGTTCCATTTGTTTCATATCTCAAAGGCTTTTTTTTTTTTTTAATTTATTTATTTATTTTTGGTTGTGTTGGGTCTTCATTGCTGCGGGCGGTCTTTCTCTAGTTGCGGCCAGCAGGGGCTACTCTTTGTTGCAGTGCGCGGGCTTCTCATCGCGGTGGCTTCTCTCGTTGTGGAGCACGGGCTCTAGGCGCGCGGGCTTCAGTAGTTGTGGCTCACGGGCTCTAGAGCACAAGCTCAGTAGTTGTGGCGCACGGGGTTAGTTGCTCCGCAGCATGTGGGATCTTCCCGGACCAGGGCTCGAACCCGTGTCCCCTGCATTAGCAGGCGGATTCTCTACCACTGTGCCACCAGGGAAGCCCTCAAAGGCTTTTTTTAAAAGTCATAAGTTAGTCATTTATGTGAGTACTCATTAATTCATCAGTGTTTGTCTAAGTAGTTAATATGTGCTAAGCACTGTGATATAGATTTGTCTTTTTACTTTTTTTAATGCCCTACTAAAAAATTTAAAATCACTGTGTGGCTCCATTATATTACTGTGGGTCAGCACTGCTTTAGAACATACAAGGCTATAGATTTTTAGAAACTTTTTAGTATATTTTATTACATGCTCTTTATGACAGTTGTCTCAAATGCTGAAAAGGTTTTTCTTACTTCTGGGTTTTCAGCTTAGGTAAGAAAGCTGGAGAATTCCCCAGGATTGGAGTTGCCTGAAGTGTTTCTCTAGATACGTGAGGTTTCACTGTACTGTTCAGAGAAACAGGTCGTGATCCTGTGGAATTCATTTTCTCAAAGTGGGAGAAGTTAAAAGTAATAGAGGGGCCTCCCTGGTGGCGCAGTGGTTAAGAATCCGCCTGCCAGTGCAGGGGACACGGGTTCGAGCCCTGGTCCTGGAAGATCCCACATGCCGCGGAGCAACTAAGCCCGTGAGCCACAACTACTGAAGCCTGGCGCCTAGAGCCCATGCTCTGCAACAAGAGAAGCCACCGCAATGAGAAGACCGCGCACCGCAACAAAGAGTAGCCCCCGCTCGCCGCAACTAGAGAAAGCCTGCGCACAGCAACGAAGACCCAGTGCAGTCAAAAATAAATAAATAAAATAAAGAATAATAAATTTTTTAATGTAATAGAAAATCTGTAGAGAAAACCATACCATTTAACTGCTTAAAGAATCTTTTGAATGTTTCATGTATTCAAAATATGTCATACGTAAGAGATATGGATTTGAAAACAAAAATGTGTTTCATTAGGTCATTGTGAACAAACATTACCAAATCTGTTTGTTTCCAAAGAAGCAGCGTGGGTAAAGTTTATCACTGTTAACCAGTTACCAACTGCTTTATGAAAGCAGCCTGGAATTCCACCAAGAAGTTGAAGGTACTTGTAAACAGACAAAATGGAAAGAACCAAGAATTTCCAGATATCATACATAGCTCTTACTGAGGACCTTGGGTTAAAAATACTCGAAAAGCACGAAAGAAGGGAAATACTAGATAGTCATCATAAGTTTATCTTTGAAATCAGTTCCATTCAGGTGAAGGAAAGCAGAAATAACATTGCTGTGTTTGGCACAAACAGTGATTAAGTGACTGTCGTTAGTGTTCCCTTGGGGAAATAATACCTATAGGCCGCTGTCTGAAACTGTGGTTGAAGCTGTGCAGCTGAAATGTGCACAGACACGTAGGATGTGAATTGCACACTCTGTCGGGGAGACCAGCCGGCTCGTCAGTGTTCCAGATTCATCTCTGGCCGCAGTGTGAAAGACCAACCGGAAGTGGAGAGCCTGGAGGCCAGGAGGCCCATAGGCTGTTGTCATCGTCCAGTTTTCAGCTGGGAGTGAGAAGTGGGAAATCCCGCAAGAGGTGCTGCGTGCAGGCTCTGTGGGGCCCGGCCTCCAGCATGAGGAAGAAATCAACGGTGGTCACTGCTTTTTCCGGCCAGCCTGACCAGGAGTCATGATAGTGCTAACTGATCAAAGGGCACAGAGGACTCATTCTCTGGAGGATCGGTTATGACGTCTGTGCTATATTATTAGATCTTTACAGCAGCCTACAAAATCAGTAGTAGTGCCCCCACCTTACAGATGAGGAAACTGTTGTGCAGCGCAGGGTTTGATTCTAAGTCTGTCCAGCTCTGGAGCTCGCTCTTTCTTCAGTGTTACCCTGCCTCGCATGTGGGAGAATTCAGAGGAGGACCGGGCTGAGAAAGGCCTTAACTCTGAGCTTGGGAATGTGAGCCTGCTAAACTAGTAGGACATCCATGCAGGCAGCTGTCTGCAGACCCCGAGTGGGGCTGGGACTAGGAAGCATCCTGGAAGAGGTGACCGTTAAGTCCTGAGCATGTGTGACCTCAGAGCGGAGAATGTAGAGTGAGGTGGGTAAGCCAAAGTCTAGAGAACAGGTTCGCTTAAGGGACCAAGCTGAGGGTGAGAAGCCAGGGGCTGAAAGAAGGAGCAGGTAGAGAAGGAGAAGCACGGCAGAGTGCGGGCGGTGGGCTCGGGGCAGAGCACGCAGCATCCATCTCCTTGAGGCGTCCTCAGGTGCCACAGAGGCCGCGGGGAGCCCCTTAAACTTGCAGGTCACTGGGGACCGAGGCTGCGGAACAGAAGACGTGAATGGGAAATGCAGAGTTGGTGGCAGCAGAGAAAAATTGCTCTTCTGGGATGTCTGATGATTAAGGAAGGAAACTGGTTTGAGGTTAGCTTGAGGGTGAAAATGTGTCTGTCTGCACAAGTAGGACCTGAAATACCAGTGTCATAAGTCACAGAGCCCCTCACATTCCAGCACCTCAGGCTGCCTCAGGTCCGGGAGAAGGATGTGCTTGAGATGGTCGTTATTATTCAAGTAGAGGTTAAGAATCATGAAAGGCTGGGCTAGGTAAGGGTGTAAGTTCACGCAAACCGTAACCCCTCAGCCCTGGGTGAACTTTCTGCTCTGTTCCTTCCTGGGAGTCACAAGAGGAGGCCAGGTTTTAGAAGCGCTGTCCCCACTGTCCGCCCCCCCAGAACGGGAAAGCTGAGGTAGCGTCATGAAGTGGACACAGTGGGGCCCCTGGTGACCTCACTGTCACACATGCAGCGCCAAGGCTCAGGTGCTCTGCAGCGCGGTCACGTGGTGGCCCCGACCGACACTGAATGTCCTCGTCCCCTTTCCTTCTTCAGTCCTCTTCTCGGGGAGACTCAGGGCCACCCAGCAGTCTCCTTTCTGTGTGGGCAGGCTCTGCTCCTGCAACTGTTGAGCAAACCTGCCTCAAAAGCTTTTCAAGTACTTGTTTTAACGTAATAGTTGAACACTCTGAATTTACAGAACACTTTCTAAATACTACAGTTTTTCCCTTAAATGTTTGGGAAATTCTTAGATGACCAATCCATGAATTAAGGAAACAAGAAAAAGAATGTTAGGATACATCACTGATTTTTGTTTTAAGTTTAAGTTTATAAAGCTCAACCTTCTAAGCCTATAAAGGGTTCTTTGTGCTGATCTTAGGAATAAAACACTAAACTTGATAACCCATGAGCATGATGCAGTTTGTCGATTTAAAATAACAGCATAGGGGACTTCCCTGGTGGCACAGTGGTTGAGAATCTGCCTGCCAATGCAGGGGACACGGGTTCGATCCCTGGTCTGGGAAGTTCCCACATGCTGCGGAGCAACTAAGCCCGTGCGTCACAACTACTGAGCCTGTACTCTAGAGCCCGCGAGCCACAACTACTGGGCCCGCACGCCTAGAGGCTGTGCTCCACAACAAGAGAAGTCACCGCCTTACAGATGAGGAAACTGTTGTGCAGCACAGGGTTTGATTCTAAGTCTGTCCAGCTCTGGAGCTCGCTCTTTCTTCAGTGTTACCCTGCCTCGCATGTGGGAGAATTCAGAGGAGGACCGGGCTGAGAAAGGCCGCGCACTGCAACGAAGAGTAGCCCCCGCTCGCCACAACTAGAGAAAGCCTGTGCACAGCAACGAAGACCCAACACAGCCAAAAATAAATAAATAAAATTTTTTTAAATAAAAAATAAAATAACAGCATAGAGGAGAAAAAACTATGCTTACATTAATTATTTAAATAATTATTTCATTTCCATGGTCCTTGTGTTAGGACACCTAAGTTTGTAGCATCTTCTATTTGAAAGTTTTTTGTTTTTGTTTTTGTGGTACGCAGGCCTCTCACTGTTGTGGCCTCTCCTGTTGCGGAGCACAGGCTCTGGACGCGCAGGCTCAGCGGCCATGGCTCACGGGCCCAGCCGCTCCGGGGCATGTGGGACCTTCCCGGACCAGGGCACGAACCCGCGTCCCCTGCATCGGCAGGCGGACTCTCAGCCACTGCGCCACCAGGGAAGCCCTGAAAGTTTATTGAAAGCACCAAACAGTTCTTTTCAGATCAGAAAAGCATATTTAAAAGGCAGGGTTTTGTGGGTTTGTTCTTTTTTTCAGCTTATCTGAATGTTTCCCCTGTGCATTTTATTTGTTGCTAGAAAAGTAATGAGAGTTACTTTAATACCCAAAACATAGATGTAACAACGTGATTTGAACAGCAAATGCAAAAGTAATGAAGAAATGTATTAATATAAAGTCTTGTAAAGATGTCCTAAAATACAAATTGCCTTAGTTTATTACTTTTGTGTTTTGTGGTACATTCCTGTCTTATTAATATCCAGATCTACAAACTGTGTTGGTAAGTGTATCGCTTACTTCTTTCTCCCAAGAACAAGTAAAATAGCAACTAAGCGTATAAGCCATTCTCTGTCAGATAATAACACACAGTGCCAGCAATGATCAAAGCCAGTAATAGTAAGTCCATTTAATTTTTACCTTGATGGATAGTACATCTGATTATTGGGATGAGTGCCAGGGTTTCAGTGCAACTTCTTTAAACAATAAATAGATAGACTGACAAGTCTGTTTACTAGTATAAATTTCTCCTTAGGTGGTCCTCTGGTTTCACATTGTTTCCATACTGGTAGGAAGGACTGCTCTTAATGCAGTCAGGTTATAATTTTATCATGCTAAATACACCTGCTAGAGTTATTATTAAATATAAAGGCCTTCAGTAGAGTTTATCCTTCTTGATTTTGGAACAGTGTTCTTATTCCAGAATTTAATAGTATGATCCATCCTGGAAGCAAAAATAAGTTAGATTGACCCTATGTACTTTCTTCATTTTCAGCCTGAAATTGAAAGTATGGATCAGTATAAAGTCAGTCAATTTGTTGGTAGTTTTTTAGACATTCAGAATTTGTATTTGAATGTGTCTTCCTGCTTCTTTTACCACTTATGTGTAAAAGCTTTACCTTTTTTTGTTTCTCTAAGAAAGCACCCCGTTTCTGCCAGACTTTGCTCTTACCTCCACCTAGAATGCCCTTTCCCCCATCTGAAATTCTTTTATTTATTTGTTCACTTGTTTGTTACCTCTGGCCCATTAGAATGTAAGTTAACAACAGCAAGGATGTTACCTTTCCGTAACCACTATATCCCAGCACTTAGAATGGTTGCAGGAGAGGCACTTAGTCCGTTGCTATCATGAATCAGCATCATGCACAAGCCATCTTAGAAAGTATCTTGGTAGACCAGAGAGACCTTTTGGCCTAAGAGGATACCTGGATACAAAATAGTTTCTAATGGGGCTATTATAGAACTAAATATACAGCACTGTAATTTCAACATGCACCAACCTGGGTAACACTCTCCCTGAGTCCAGACCAGAATGTTCTAGATACGACTCTGACAGGACAAGCTTTATGTGGCACTAAACCCCCATGGGTAGACTTTAGGACAGACCCTTGTTCTAAATTACACTAAATTGGAATAAGCCAGTACTGTAATAAGCCTCCTAAAAAATTCGTATTTCAGTCAACTAATCCTATTTGCTTTTTTGTTTCGTTTGTTTGTTTTTAACTATTTATCATAACTATGTGAAGGTTATTATAACATTATTAAGTGTCTTATAATAAAAAAGATGTTTTGAATTTTCTATAAAATTTATCATTTTATGACTAACATCTATTGTTTTTTTAATTATATGATAAATTTTGACTAATTTTCAGTACTTGATCTAGCAAAAACAAACAACAAAAGGAGATCCATATTACCAGTATTAGCAATGAAAAGAGAGAAATCACCAGAGATCCTAGAGGTATCAGAAGGATAAAAATGGAATATTGTGAACAACTGATTCGTATGTGACTATTAACCTGATAATTCAGATGACTGGACAAGTGCCTTAAAAAAGCAAAACTCAGGGCTTCCTTGGTGGCGCAGTGGCTGAGAGTCTGCCTGCCGATGCAGGGGACACAGGTTCGTGCCCCAGTCCGGGAAGATCCCACGTGCCACGGAGCGGCTAGGCCCATGAGCCATGGCCGCTTAGCCTGCACGTCCGGAGCCTGTGCTCCGCAATGGGAGAGACCACAACAGTGAGAGGCCCACGTACCGCAAAAAAAAAAAAAAAGGAAAACTTACCAAAACAAGAGGTGGGGTAGAAATCTAAATAGTCCTGTATCAAAGGATTGGGTTTGTTATCAAAAACTTTCCCACAAAGAAATGTCCAGGCTCAGGTGGTTTCACTGGTGAAATCTGTCAAACTGTGCCCAGTTTGCATAGTTTCTTTCAGAAAATACAAGAAAAAGGAACATTTCCCTCATGTTATGAGACCAACATATCCCTGATAACTAAAACTTGGCAAAAACCTAACAGGAGAAGTAAATTATAGACCAACTTTCCTCATGAACAGAGGTATGAAAATACTTAATCAGATAGAACAAAACACATCAAGCACCATATAAAACAATACATCACAACCAAGTGAGATTTATCCAAGGAATACAAAATTCATTTCATGGTTGAAAATCAGTCAGTGCAGTCCATCATATTAACAGAATAAAGGAGAAACCAACATGATCATATCAGAACATGCAGACAGAGCATCTAACAAAATAAGCATTTTTGTGTAAAACTCAGAGTAGGAATAGGAGAGAACTTCTTCAAACTGATAAAGGGCATTTACAAAAAAAATTTTTTTAATGTCATGCTACAACACAAAATACTGAATGCTTTCCCCTTAATCAGGAACAAGGCAAAGGATGTCTTTTCTTACCTCTGCTGTTTAACAGTTTACTGGAGATTCTAAAGATAACAGCAATACAGGAAAAGAAAATAGAGAGATAAAAATAGTAGAAAGGAAGAAGTACATTTGACTTTATTCACAGATAATATGACTAAGGAACCAACAACAAAATCAAAGCATAGAAGATCAGTATGGAAAAATCTATTGTATTTCCATATAATTAGTAGCAAACATTTGGAAAATGAAATTAAGATCAGTTCTTTTTGGATGGTATAAAATAAGTAGAAATAAATTTAACAAAAAACATACACCAAAAACTTCAGACATCACTGGTAGAAATTCAAGGAGGCCTCAGTAAATGGAGGAATATACCATGTTAATGGATTAGAAGATTTCGTTCTTCCCAAATTGGTCTAGAGATTAAACTTTGCCAAGCAAAATCCCAGCAGTCTTTTTTTATAGAAGTTGACAAGCCGATTTTAAAATGTTTGTTAATTTATTTTTGGCTGCATTGGGTAGTTGAGGCGAGCGGGGGCTACTCTTCGTTGCAGTGCGCGGGCTTCTTGCAGTGGCTTCTCTTTTGCGGAGCACGGGCTCTAGGCGTGCAGGCTTCAGTAGTTGTGGCATATGGGCTTAGCTGCTCCGCGACATGTGGGATCTTCCCAGACCAGGGCTCGAACTCATGTCCCCTGCATTGGCAGGCAGATTCTTAACCACTGCACCACCAGGGAAGTCCCTAAAGTGTATATTTAAAAGCAGAGGACCTGGGACTTGCCTGGTGGTGCAATGTTAAGAATCCGCCTGCCAATGCAGGGGACAAGGGTTCGAGCCCAGGTCCGGGAAGATCCCACATGCTGCAGAGCAACTAAGCCTGTGCGCCGCAACTACTGAGCCTGCGCTCTAGAGCCCACAAGCCACAACTACTGAGCCCGCGTGCCACAACTACTGCAGCCCACGTGCCTAGACCCTGTGCTCCGCAACAAAGAGAAGCCCCTGCAAGGAGAAGCCTGCGCACTGCAACTAAGAGTAGCCCCCGCTCGCCACAACTAGAGAAAGCCCACGTGCAGCAAGGAAGACCCAACGCAGCCAAATAAATAAATTTATAAAAGAAAAAAAAAGAAAGAAAAAAGCAGAGGACCTGGGAATTCCCTGGCAGTCCAGTGGTTAGGACTCTGCACTTCCACTGCAGGGAGCCTAAGACCCTTGGTTGGGGAACTGAGATCCAGCAAGCCACGAGGCGTGGCCCAAATAAATAAATAAGTAAAAGCAAAGGACCTAAAATACTCAAATCAATCTTGAGAAACAAGAACAAATCTGGTTGACTCACACTACCTGACCTTAAGACACTACAAAGCTATAGTAACAGTGACACTGTGATATTGCCCACAGGATGGACAAGTAGATAGTGGAGGATAGTAAAGAGTCCACGCTTACATGGTCACTTAATTTTCATTAAAGACACCAAATCAGTTAATGGGAAAAGTCTTTTCAACAAATGACACTAGAACAAACGGATAGGATGTATATATGAAAAAGATTAGTCATAACCTCTGCCTCACACCACATACAAAAATGTATTTGAAAAAAAATGTGTTTGAGATGTATTATATATCTAAACATAAAAACTAAAACCACTAAGCTTCTGGGAAAAAATATAAGAGAATATCTTCAGAATCTAGGGTAGGCAGAGTTGCTTAGGGCACTAAAAGCAGTAACCATAAAAGAAAAAACTGATAAAGTAGTCATCATCAAAATTAATAACTTCTGTTTATTAAGAAAACGAATAGGCAAATTGTAGGATAAGAGAAAATATTTTCCAAACATATCTAACAAAAGGCTTGTATCCAGAATATATAACAAATGCTTACAACTTAATAGTTTAAAAAAAATTTTTTAAGTACGCAAAAGACTACAACAGAAACTTCACGAGAGAAAATGTACAAATGGGAGATAGCACTTGAAAAAGTGCTCCACGTGAGTTCTCAGGGAAATGCAAGTTAAAACCACAGTGAAGTAGTACAGTACTTCGAACAGAATGGCTGAAATTAAAAAACTGATCACACCAAATGGTGAGGATGTGAAGGAACGAGAATTCACTTTGGAAAAGGGTTTGGCGGTTTCTTGTAAAGTTGCACAGACCTAACTGTTCCCCTCCTGGGTATTTATTCAAGAGAAATATTAAAACATGTCAAAAACAGGAAAGTTGATGGCGGAGCTATGCTGTACAACGTAGTGGGTGTAGTTAGCAGTATGGTGCCCTGCACTTGAAACTCCGTTAAGAGGCTGGGTGTCATGCTAAGTGTTCTTACCACCAAAAAAAAACCCAAACAAACAAAAACAGAGGTGATTGATACGTTTATTACCTCAATTGTGGTGATGTATCATGGGTGTATGCCTAGGTACAAATTCATCAAAACGTATACATTATTGTGTGCAATGTTCTGTATATTAAGTATACCTCAGTAAAGCTGGGAAAACGGAAAGTTTATGGCAGCTTGATTCACAGTAGCCAAAAAGTGGAGACAGCAATGCAAACATCTATCATGAGTGAATGGATAAATATTGGTGTATTTATACAAATGGGATACATCTCAGCAATAAGTGAGAACAAACTACTGATATGCAAACAACATGGATAAATCACAAAATCATTATACTGAGTGAAAAGAGACGCAAAGGAACACGTACTCCTTGATACCATTTATTTGAATTTGTAAACTAAGTGAAACTAATTTGATTCTGCCTCTGTGGGGATGCAGCTAGAATGCATTGCCTGGGAATTGACACAAGAAGCGTTCTGAGGAAAGGAAATGTTCTGCTCTGTGGCAGACGATTGGTTACTCAGGTTAAAACTGTATGGCTAAGATGTGTATGTTTCAGTGGATAAAAATTTTTCCAGAAGAGATATAAATAATAATAATTGAGAAGGGAACCGGGAGTAGGTAGTAGAAGTATAGCTGGACCGAGAATGGCAGGATACTGTAAACTGTGGAAGCTGAATAGTGTATATATGGTGGGTTATTATAGGAGTCTCTTTGCTATGTCTGAAATTTCTATTATTAAAAATTTTAAGAGGAGGTGTGGAAAGCAAAGCAAGAAGTGTTTGGGTATTGAACTTGGCAGTAGGTTGATGGTCAATTTAAAAATAAAGGATAAAACAAATGAAAGCTTTTCAACTTCATTTCCTAGAATAAGTGGGGGTGGGAGAATGTTGAAAAGTTTGAGGGCTTGAGAGAACTAGAGATAAACCATATGCCTAAAACAATAAAACAGAAGCAACTACCTCGTTAATTTGGAATTTAGTGGCAGCAGTTTTCAGGCTATTAAGAAAGAAGTAGCCTAGAAAAAATGGGTGAAGGTTTGTCTCCTAATTGATTTGAATCCATAGTTTGAGATTTTGTCTACATTTAATTTTTTTTTAAAACTTTTTTTTAATTTGCTTTCCATGTGAGGATTGGTACAAATGACTCTGAAAGGTAGGTAGGTTTTTTAATATACTCAGTCTGAAGGTACTGTTTTTTTTGTTTTTTTGGGTTTTTTTTGAAGGTACTATTGACAGTTTATAATTAGTAGAAATGTAGGCCTTTAAATTATTTTAATGCTTTGTAAATGCATAAGGAGAAAAAGGAAGAGCATTTATATGATACGAATAGCTTTTTAAGAGCTAGGTACTTGAAATGTGGTCATGAAGCACCAGAGATAGAAAAAGAAGAGAAGAGATAGAGAAAAAAAAGGGAATAAAAATTCTCTTGAAGAATGAGGGTAATCATGAAGTTTTTATACAGTGATGCCTTTAGAATTATATATATGTGTGTGTGTGTATATAATATAGATAGATAGATACACACTTAAAGTAAGCCAGCTTTCTTAGGAGAACAAATGATCCAACTCATAATAATGTTACTACTTGCATATCTGTTTTCTCCTTTGATTCTTATATGATCTAAGGGGTAAAAACTAATGTTAGGAGTTACAATGCAAAAATAATTTAATATTTAACAAATAACTAGTAAACATTTTATAATAAAAACTTAGCATCTGTTTTTTAGGTTGTTTTCTAAACTCCAGGAGACACGCATCTAAATTCACGTTTGCATTCTTTCTAGCTGCAGAAGATCATAAGTAAACAGGATGACTCGAAGACAAGAGTAACTAATGAAACAGAATGCCAGGTATGTGCAAATAAACGAAATATTTCCAAGCAGTTGTTATTTACAATAGCTTCTCTATTCTGTTTGCTCAAATAAGTATTCCCAAATAGTTGGGGAAATTAACAGTAACTTAATTTTTCTAAATATTTTAAATAGATTTTCTACATTCACATGATCCAAACCTCAAAAGACTCACAAGAGGATGTATGCAGGGCAGAACTTTCCTCCCCATGACCCAGGTCCTGGGTATTCTTCCAGAGATATTTCATGTGTATATAAGCATGTATATAAATAAGCAACTAAACATTTCCATGTGTTCTTCTTACCATTTTTATACAAGCAGTAGCATACTATACACTGTTCCATACCCTCCCATTTTTTCTTACCATATCCGAATATCTCATTCTTTTTAATGGCTCCGTAGTACTTCACTGTATGGATGGATGTACCAGTTGATGTAACCATTCCCCATTTGAAAGATATTTAACATGTATCCAGTCTTTTGATATTGCAAATAATGCAGTTAATAATCCTGTAATCATATCACTTTGTATATATGTGAATATATCCAAGGGGTAACTTCCCAGAAATTCACTTGCTGGGTCAAAAGGTATGAACATTTCTAAGGTTGTTGATAAACTTTGATAAATATTGGCAAATATCTTCTGTAGAAAATGAACCAACTTTCATTCCCACCAGCAATGTATATCCTTAAATTTTCCATTGATAATCTTTTAATCAGTTGTAATTCCACAATTTGCTTTCTGTGAGATTTTCTTAAATTTCCAAATCATTTCATCTTTTAGAGCATGTCTGCTTCAAATTTTGCAAATTATTAAAATCACAATTTTTTTATATTTCATTCCCTTTGAGCAGCGCTATGCTGGACTTGTTTCACGTCTGTCCGGGCCCTCTAATGGTGCCCCGCCTCCCGGGTGTGCACCTCGTCTGTGTCCTCAGCTCCCTGCGTGTCCTGCCACACCACCTGCCCCTCCTTAGGGTAACCGTTTAATCGTCTGTGTCTTCTGGAGCGTGCGCATCCTCATTCTTTCTGAGGTCGTGTGAGGTTAGGGAGCAGGCCACGCGACCACCCTTACCTCTGATGCCAGCTGGAGGCTCAGGGGGCCCCCAGTATCACCTTGGGTCTGAGAATTCATTGGAAGGACTCATAGTACTCCCTGAAAGTTGTTAGGTCCGTGGCTACGGTTTATTACAGTGAGAGGGTGCAGGTTAAAATCAGCCAAGGGGAGAGACTCGTAGGCAGAATCCAGAGGTTCTAGTCGTCCTCTCCCAGGGGAGTGTGGAAAGCACTGACTTTCCCAGCAGTGACTGTGACAGCACACACGGATTAGTGCCAGCCAGGGCTTTGGTATCCAGAGACTGTTGGGGTTAGCCATGGAAACCTGGTTGGCTGTCCTCGTGGCTGACCTCAGACTCTAGCCCTTCTGGAGGTCAAGCTGATACCCTATGGCCCAAAGCCTCCACCCCAAATCTCATTGTTGGACTCCTGTTGTGGCCCAAGGCCCCCAGGTAAACAAAGACACCTTCTCTTAGGGACCACCTCCTAGCAGCCCAGGGCAAAGGCCAGACATCTGGGTAAGGTTAATTCCTTACTACACAAGTTGTATCTACATAGCCTGGTAAAGCACCAGTCATACCCTATATACTCCGTAAATATTTTTTAATGAATGAACAAATACCTAATCTTATGGATATAACACTTTTTTTTGTAAATAGATTTATTGTATTTATTTCTTTTTGGCTGTGCTGGGTCTTCGTTGCTGCGCGGGCTTTCTCTAGTTGTGGCGAGCGGGGGCTACTCTTCATTGCCGTGCGCGGGCTTCTCATTGCAGTGGCTTCTCTTGTTGCAGAGCACAGGCTCTAGGTGCGTGGGCTTCAGTAATTGTGGCATGTGGGCTCAGCAGTTGTGGCTCGGGCTTACTTGCTCTGCAGCATGTGGGATCTTCCTGGACCAGGGCTTGAACCCGTGTCCCCTGCATTGGCAGGTGGATTCTTAACCACTGCGCCACCAGGGAAGACCCAGATATAGCACTTTTTTTTTTTTTACGGTACGCGGGCCTCTCACTGCTGTGGCCTCTCCCATTGCGGAGCACAGGCTCCGGACGCGCAGGCTCAACGGCCATGGCTCACGGGCCCAGCCGCTCCGCGGCATGCGGGATCCTCCCGGACCGGGGCACGAACCCGCGTCCCCTGCATCGGCAGGCAGACTCCCAACCACTGCGCCACGAGGGAAGCCCCAGATATAGCACTTTTAACCATTGACCTGTTCTTGGTCATTAAGTCTGTTTCCAAATCTTTGCTGTACGATGCAGTAAATAGCTACATGTGTAAATTTAAGACAGAGATCTAAGAGTCAGGTTGTCGGGTGAAGACATGACTACTTGTAAGGCTTTGACACATATTGTCAGGCTGCCTTCCACAAAGGTTGTAACAGTTTACAGGCCTGCCGGCAGTCTCTCCAGGGTTGGTATCGTTTTTGTTTTGTTTCTTAATCTGTGTCAGTGTGACCGGGGAAAAGGTATCGCAGATTGTTTTTTAAGATAGTTATGTACACCATTCATGTTTCTTATTTTATAAATTTTCTGTTTCTTTTTTTTTTAACATCTTTATTGGAGTATAATTGCTTTACAATGGTGTGTTAGTTTCTGCTGTATAACAAAGTGAATCAGCTATACGTATACATATATCCCCATATCCGCTCCCTCTTGTGTCTCCCTCACACCCAAATTTTCTGTTTCTGTTCTTTGGGAATTTCTTTAGGGTTTTTCTTCATATACTTGAGAATATTAACCTAGTGTCTGTCTAAATTATTGAAATATTTTTCAGATTTGTTTTTGTTTATGATGTTTTGGTTATAGATGTTTTTATTTTTAATGTAGTCATGTTTAGCTGTCTTTTTATTTATTCAGTTACTTTCATTCTTTAAAATGCCTTCCCCACATCAAAATCAGTTGTTAAATACTAACCTATATTATCCTCTGATTTAGTTGTGGTTTTATTTTCTTACATATAATTTTTTCATTCATCTGAAATTTGTTTCTTAAGGGCATCCCTAGGGATATTTCGTTAACTTTTTTACTATTATAAATAGACTCTTTACCCTCAAAGGAAAAATTATTGCTGTTAAGCAGGAAATTCATTTAATTTTTAATGTTTCTGTACCAGTCTATCTTACTGAATTTTCTTATTTTTTCTGTTTATTTTCCTGGTTGTTCTAAGTATAAAATTATTTCTAAATAATATTAATCTTAGTTTATTCCTTTATGTATTGGACAAAATTACCCCCAAAAATGTTTAGTAATAGTGTTCTTGGTAGACATCCTGATCATCTTCTAACCTTAACGAGAATACATACGGTTTTGTGTTTTAGTATATCTCCTGAGCATTTATATGGGAATTAAGAAAAAACTCCAGGCATGACTTCCTGCCCACACTTGTGTGGAAGTCCAGTTAAAATCCACATTTGTATTTATAGTGGCTATTTTATAAAATTATTAGACACAAAGTCAAGTGTTTAAGAGTCAGTACTGTGGAAGGCTCTGTGTCAGTCAGCCCCACTGGGACCACTGCTTCCTCCCCATGAGCCGACCCCTTGGCAGGGGCGGTGAGGTGTGGGCGAGCCCCCTGCGGCCCCAGGGCCGTGGCCGGCTGGTTGCTGGATGTGTGGGTGACTTGCCTGCACTGAGTCTCTGCAGTCTGTCCCCTCCAGAACCTGAGGCTGCGCTCGTCTCTGCCTGGCCTCCCGGGAGCTGTCCCCATGTCCGCACAGCCGGTGTCGAGCAGAGACTGAGCAGGGTGTCCGCTTGCAGACGCAGCCCTGCTCACGGGCTGGGAGGCTGGGCCCCCGTCCCACCTCAGGCTCTTTTCAGGTCTGTCGCTGCCTTCCCCGGGCCAGCTCTGGTTCTGAGCTGCAGGTGGCCGCGTTTTGACGCCCTGCCCTGCAGCCCTTGCTGGAGGACTGAACTGTGCTCAGTCTCCTGCTGCCGCAAAGGCCTGGGCCACAGCCCACTCCGCCCTCCAAGGCGCATTCCCCTCTCTGGGCTCCCGACCATCCTTCAGTTGAACAGTGCCCAGAAGCTTCTAAGTCCGGAAGCCGGCCTGCCCTCTGCCTGAGCCCACACGCTGTCTCGGAGCCTCGCTGGACCCAGCCACCTTCTCGCCCACTACACCCAGGCTTTCATGAGTTCTCACCATGTGACAGTCACCCCACCTGCTGCTGTATCTGGGAAGTGGGGGCAGGGTTGGGGAGCAGGCTGGACCATCCAGTGCCTGAATTTCTTTCTGCAGATGCTCTTTTTCAGATTATTTGGTTTAAGTTTGTACCCCCATTTGTTGTTTAGTTGCTGCTGATAATCTTTTTAGCTGCTCTGTTTTGTTATTATTTTTGTTTATTTTATTGGAGATTTGAAGGAGGAAGAGTCTATGAATCTGCTTCTCTCGTAGCCTTGAATGGAATCCTCAGCCGGTAACTTTATAACTAGGAAAAGCTAGTGCTTCATTTCTAGCATTCAGCAAAAGGTCCAAGATTTCTCTGCTTTAATTCTCTCAGTCCTGCTTTATTAGAAAATGCCTAAGGGTCACATTTGAAAATAACTCATCCCACTATTCTAAGCTCTCTTTTTGGCCTGATCCAAAATGTCGTTCACTGCTGAAGTCCACCTTGGGTCCTTTGAGTGTTTTAGCCCTTTTGTTTTCCTCCTGCTTGAGCCATGATATAGAATAGTGTCATGCAGAGTAACAGACAGAATGGCTACATCTGTTCTCGCCCTCTTCTTGTTGTTACAAGAATCTTTTGTGGGTATTGTCCTAAGAATTCCAGGCTGCAGGATCCATTTTTTGTTCTTGGTTATATAATTACTTGAAATTATTGTATCTTTTTTTTACAGGAACCAACAGCGAAAGAACCTGAAATTAACACAACCCTTCAGATACGTTTCTTTGGAAAAAGAGGAGAAAGAAAACTTCACTATAAAGAATTTCGAAGGTAAATGCAAATATTTCTATTCATTTAGGGAAATTTTATAGGTAAGAGGTAAAGAAACAACTGAATACATTTATTTATGTCCCAGAACTGCAGGCCATAAAACCAGATACAGTATCTCTGAGAGCAAAACCTGTGAAATGTAAACTAAAGTTACTATGCTCAAAAATACCTCTAACCTATTATGAAAAGTAGTATTCATTTTACAGACTACAATAATTAGTAACTTACTGTTTGCAGCTAGAAGAGGGAGATGCCCCTCGTATCAGTTAGTTCTTAATTCACAACAAACCAGCCCAACTTAAAACAGTGACCATTCGTTATTGCCATGAGTCTTTGGGTCAGCTGGGTGCTTCTCCAGCGGGGGCCAGAATCGGGCCTTCTAGACTGGACGGGCCCCTGCTGTTGCCGTCTGCTGATGGTTGGCAGGAGCTGGGGCCGGCTCTGCTGAGACGGCACAGCTGGGACAGCCCAGCTCTGCTCCCGCCGTCCCCGCCCCCAGCCCAGGGGTCGGCAGCCCATCTTTGTAAAGGGCCAGGCAGTGAGTACGGCCTCTGTCCTGGCTGCACAGCTCAGCCGCCACAGCGTGAAAGCAGCTGTGGACAGCACAGGCCTGTTGATGCGTTGGTACGTGGTGGGCGTGTCTGTGGTCCAGTCCAGCTTGCGGACCTTGCTGCACTCACGTCTTCATCTGCAGGGAGGGAATCGCACTTACAGTCTGTGGCATCGTAAGCACCGCAGTGTCGTGTCCTGTTCACCTCCTCCCCGGCAAGCACAACTCCATGCGGAACCAGACCCTGTGCTCGCGGGCCTCCCCACTAACCAGAGTCTTAGAACAGATACCAGGAAGCAGCTCAGAATGGTGGAAAAGTGCCGATTTGGGAGGAAGGAGACGCCTCTTGTCAACTCAGTGCAGCTAACTAAAGCCTGACGGAGTGTATTCCACGTGCTGCTATGTGCCGGGCTGTGCCTCAGACGCAGGGCTGGTCCCTCCTGGGAACCATCTAGTAAACGTGCACAGAACATTTAAACGCATTCGGTCATTGCTATCACAGGTGGATAGGGTTTGGGGCAGCGCAGAAGATCACTTCTGGAGTGGGTGATCAGGAAGCTTTCTGGAGGAAATAGCCCTACGCCGATCTTGACAGGTGAGCAGGAATTAGCCAGGGAGAAATGGTCGGGGAGGGAGGGACGGAGAACAGCACGAGGAAGGACACGCGGGAGAACATATGGCTTGTCCAGGAATCAGAGAGGGCAGGCATGGTAGAGAAATAAACAAGCATGAGGGGTGGGCAGAGGTGAAGGTGGAGGCCCGGGAGATGTATGCTTCCTGTGTGAGGGCTCACGCACCAGAAGGTCCAGCTTGAGTTACGCCGTAAGGGAGGCCCTGCAGGCGTCCCGCGCTTGGTGCCTGGTCAGATGGGCGTCACTCTGGCAAGATGGTGGGCGACGACAAGGGGGATCCGATGCGACACGAGCCCGCTGGGCTACGGCAGGTGAGGAATGACAGGAGCCCTGAACCCCAGGGGGTGGCGATAAAGACTTTGGACTGGGAGTTTTCAAGACACGTTTAGGAGATACAGTTGTAGGGCTTAGTGATTGTTTAAAGTTGCTTCTAACTTTAATTTTCCTTAAAGGGAATAATTTCATTTAGAATTCTTACTTTAAACTTTTTCTTAAAGTTTCTGTAATTAATGGGCCCTGTGAAGTTTGTAATACCATTACGCAATTAAAAAACAGATCCAATTAACAAAGAATCCAATTAACAAAAAATGCAGTTTTTCAGGGACTTGGCTCTTAGATGGAGGAGGCCACCCCTGAAATGAACGTTACAGGTGCACTGGGCTAGAATTCGGTAATCATAACATGTCTTTAACATTTTGCGTAAGTCGTAAAGTAACAGAAAATAGCTTCCGTATATTATATTATGTATATATAATATAATATAAAATTATATATATAATTTTTAACCGGTCACCATTACAGTGGCCAAATTACTCATTGAAATTGCACAAGAAGTTCTTTCAGTATGTGTTATGTGGAGCTTATAGTTTTGTTTTTATGGGAGTATAACATATAATCCTTCCTTATAAAAAGATGTTTGCTTTTCTCTTCTGACCTTTGTCTTAGCATCCTCTTTACAGCTTGTCTGATAAAGGATATTGCTTTGTAAAGTACAGCTTTTAAGCCTCAAGGAAAGGCAGGGAAGGCGATACAGAGTTAGTGTTGTGGTAGCTAATTATGGTATTTACCTAGAGATACTAGTTTTCTCATTTAGAGAAACAATATTATACTTTGAAAAAAACACACATATTTATGATTTAAGACAAACCTGGGTTCCAGTGCGGAACTTGACAGTTTGCTAAGTGTGATTTGATTTGACAAGCGATTGGACCTGAGTGTCGGGTCTGTTCCTTCACCAGTGAGATGGTGATGATGAGACCCACTCAGTGAGGCTGTTCACAAGCTTATATGTGACGCAGGTATAACTATTATAGTAGATCATGTAACTAGAAATTGGAGAGGTGAAATTCAGACACAGTTTGTCTTAAGTTTCGAGCAGTCACAGAGTTTCTGAAAGAGGCGGTCCTGCAGTTGCTTGCTAGGTGGTTGGGGGCACTGGGTGGGCTTTCAAGGAAGTAGTCCCCCCAGGTGACCAGAGGGACAGACGGACTTAGTAGATGCCATCAGTTGGCAAGAGAAACTTACCAGTGACTGAGGGAACATGTGGATAAATTGGTGGCTTGTTTGGGGTTTTTTTTTTTTTACTTCTACAACTAGTCAGATTCTCCAGCTGAAATACCACTTAGCCATTTCAGTAAAAGCTGAAGTATAGTTTAAGTTCTATCTCCTGGAATTTTGGTGTCTATTCATTGTTATGAAATCAACAGGTAATTTAACTGTGAAAATTCAGTTCTTTATCAGCATATATATAGTTCAGGGGAAAAAATACTGAAGCTCAGACTCAGCAGGCAGCTGGCGATGGTGTTTACCCGCTCTGTGCCAGTGCCTGTTTGTCTTGTTTGTTTTTCCCGTCTCTTCCTCCCTGTCGTCTTACTGTACTGGGGACTTGTCTTCTGCATTTCTTTTTCTCTTCCTCTAAACTCAACGGTTAGCCCTAAAACTAGTGACCAGAAATAACCCCTGTGTTTATTTCCTGTGTGGTATGTTTGACCTCATTTTTTATTCCAATAAATAGTTAAAACTTAAAATAACTTTGTGACTGAAGATAGGGAAGTGGTTGGAAAGGGAAGAAAATTGGTCTCAAGTTTTCTCATCAGGAAAAATTAGGAGGATATTGATGCAGATGTACTTTCTAGGACTGGAATTTTTTTTTTTATTCTGAAATACCAGTTATTAGTTGAGGATGTTCTAAATTCATGAAGAGCTTTTATAAATTCAGAGATGTCTGTAAGCAGTGCTGTGCTGGTAAATATATTCCGCGATCGGCTCTCGGGAAGAATGGCCTTGATTGGTAAACTTGCAAATTAGTAGTAAATACTCTACAAGACACTGTGGCCTAAAAAACCCAGATAAGCAAAACAGATTTCTCCCGTCGTTTCCAATTATGACACTGTCTTCCAATTAAGACACTAATTTATAAACTATTTAATTTGTTCAGGATGCATTTGGTGGCCTTTTGTACTGTAAATTCTTCAATTCAGATATTTATGTCCAGTATCGTGTCCCAGACTTTCATGTCTTGACAAGACGTATAATTTGAGACAAGATTTTATCATTAAGCATATTTAATGTTCTTCAGAAGTAGTATAATTAGTTAAGATGAAAGAGCTTAAACCAGACAATGGATAGTTTAACAACAATTAAGTTTATAATATTTCAGCCTCAGGTAGAGCCCAAAGAAAAAGAAAAAGGAAAGGAACAGTTAGTAATGTTTTTATACCATATTTTCTACTTCCCTTATCACTGTACACCCATTTGCAAGTAAAACACCCTTTTAACAGTCCTTATAAGAATCAGTTGAGGGCTTCCCTGGTGGCGCAGTGGTTGAAAGTCTCCCTGCCAATGCAGGGGACATGGGTTCGAGCCCTGGTCTGGGAAGATCCCACATGCCGCGGAGCAGCTAGGCCCGTGAGCCACAATTACTGAGCCTGCGCGTCTGGAGCCTGTGCTCCGCAACGGGAGAGGCCGCGATAGTGAGAGGCCCCCGCACCGTGATGAAGAGTGGCCCCCACTTGCCGCAACTAGAGAAAGCCCTCGCACAGAAACGAAGACCCAACACAGCCGTAAATAAAAAATTTTTTAAAAAAAAAGTAAAAGTGTACAGGTTTAAAAAAAAAAAAAAAAAAATCAGTTGATGCCATCACAGCACCCAGTACAGTAAAACTCAGTAAAACGGAGGACAAAGCATATCACTAAAAGAGTTAGTTGATCAGCCCAAACTTTGAAATGCTTCAGATTTTAGATAAAATTCTGCTTTGACCCAAAGACACACGGCATTGATAAATAAATTCATGTATCCAGTACATTCAGAAAATGTTGTAGGAAACTGACTCTTACCTATTACATAGGTAGAAGCCTGAAATCAAACTTCCCCGTCATACTTTTAAGGTCTGCGGAATAAATGCAGGCTCTAAAGCAAGTAAATTTTTAACAGTGACAGTTCTTCTCCCATTGAACGAGAATATATTTTGCTCCCCATGTATATTTCTGTTAAATTGTGACATGACATGTAGTACAGATCTTTTAACATGTGGAAGGTACGTAAGGGGATCTGCAACGTATTGAAACTCATAGAGGTGCTGCTTAAGGTGCCTGCAGTCCATTTATAGCACTAAGGCGAAGCCATGAGTTACTGACATCCATCTCATATTCTAACATTTAGATTTATGGAAAACTTACAGACGGAGGTCCAAGAAATGGAGTTCCTTCAGTTCTCTAAAGGTTTGAGTTTCATGAGAAAAGAAGACTTTGCAGAATGGCTCCTTTTTTTCACCAACACTGAAAATAAAGACGTTTATTGGAAAAATGTGAGAGAGAAGCTGTCCGCAGGAGAGGTTGGTGTGCCTTTTTATTACGCTCATGATGAAAATGAAACAGTAAGTTAGACGTGTTTATATAATTCAATAATTATATTGAATTGTGTGATGCATGAAATGATGATTGTTAATAATGGTTAATGGACAGTGGTAAGATTTTGAGTAATTTTTTACTTTATTGTTCCAAAAAACTTTTTTTTCAAATGGGCATGTGGTTTTTTGGGGGGTTTTTTGTTTTTTAAATTCCCTCATTATGTGCCCCACTACCCCAAATTAAAACCCAGACCTCAGGACTTCCCTGGTCGCACAGTGGTTAAGAATCCGCCTGCCAGTGCAGGGCACATGGGTTCGAGCCCTGGTCTGGGAAGATCCCACATGCTGCGGAGTAACTAAGCCTGTACACCACAACTACTGAGCCTGCGCTCTAGAGCCCGCGAGCTACAACTACTGAGCCCGCGTGCCACAGCTACTGAAGCCCGCGTGCCTAGAGTCTGCACTCCGCAACAAGAGAAGCCACCGCAATGAGAAGCCCACGCACTGCAACGAAGAGTAGCCCCCACTCACCACAACTAGAGAAAGCCCGCGTGCAGCGAGGAAGACCCAACACAGCCAAAAATAAATAAATAAATAAAAATTTTTTTTTTTTTAAACCCAGACCTCATTTTACCTCTTAGTGGGCATGTGTTTTTATATAATTTTTTTAAATCTATCTCTATAATGAGGAAAAAGATAATAAAATATAATGAAGATCTCATTTATAATTGCAATAGAGATATATAACAATTAGAAATAAATTTAACAAGAAATATATAGAAAAAACTTTAAAGCCTTGATGGATAGAAAAGAAAACTTATCTAACTGTAGAGACACCCCCTGGTATTGACTAGAATGTCTTACTATTATAAACATAGCAGTTGTCCCTTAAATCAGTCTGTAAATGTAATGTTGTACAGTCTGAACAGCCTAGGTTTGCTGCACTTTCACGTTAGCCCTGGAAGCCCAAGGCTGACACGGGAGAGCTTCCTTCTCAGTCATGCTGCACATCCCTTGTGGGCTGGTGGGAGACCCTGCCCACGCAGTTGCTGGGGGACCCACACTCTCCGAGGCTCCGCCCCTTTGGAGCTCCCCCATCTGCTAGAAACGCCAGCCTCAGAGGCAGGAAAAGAAAGGAGTGAGTCACATTCCAGCAATTAAATCTTTTTTTTTTTTTTTTTTTTTTTTGCAGTACGCAGGCCTCTCACTGTTGTGGCCTCTCCCGTTGCGGAGCACAGGCTCCAGACGTACAGGCTCAGTGGCCATGGCTCCCGGGCCCAGCCGCTCCGCGGCATGTGGGATCTTCCTGGACCGGGGCACGAACCCGTGTCCCCTGCATCGGCAGGCGGACTCTCAACCACTGTGCCACCAGGGAAGGCCCATGTAGGACCTTTGAGGAGATACAGCGGGGCTGTAACACACGCCCCCAGCCCCACTCTCACAGCCCCAGGGCCCCCAGCCGTGCACTCACGCTCACACAGTGCTCAGTCTGCACGGGCACACCCAGGGGCCCTGCATGTAACCTCTTGGGGTTCCTCCTAATCTCTGGAATCTATAGTTCTATTGTTATTCTGCATCTCAGATTTTTCAATAGACTTGCTTAGAAAGATGTAAGTGCACAGGCTTTATGACAGAAAAGAGGACTCACAGTTGTATTCATAAAATCATTTGATGTGTTTACAAGATTGTAATAAAAACTCACTTTGTTATTTTATTAGAGCATTAGTTTGGATGAGTTCAAGTCATTTTGTCATTTTGCGACCCACTTGGAAGACTTCGCTATTGCCATGCAGCTGTTCAGTTTAGCTCATCGCCCTGTCAGACTAGGTAAGTTATATGAATCACGTAATTTTTATCATCTGTAAACAGTATCACTCTGTTCTTCACCTGGTTGATACCAATCAAGGGACCACTTACCAGCAAAAACAGTTGATTGGCCTTTCAATGAATTCAGTGTGGTTATTCCAGATTTACAACAGTTTATCAACAATTACTTTTTTGCTTTTACTTTACCTTTCCCCTGAGAAGTAGAAGAAAATATTTAAATATCTGTGTTCAAAACACTGATTACATTAAAATAGCGCGCTGACATTTCTCAGCCAAGTTTATTATTTGAACACATTTTTGTTCTTGTTTTACTTCCCAAGTGATAAATATATAGAGTTGTTTTTACTTCTCAAATAATAAACATTTAGACTTAGACTATTTTACATTGTTGATGAGTTTTTATATTTTCTCCTTTTAGCGGAGTTTAAGAGAGCTGTGAAGGTAGCAACGGGACAAGAACTCTCCAACAATATCTTGGACACCGTCTTCAAGATCTTTGATTTGGATGGTGATGAGTGTCTCAGTCATGAAGAGTTTCTTGGGGTGTTAAAAAACAGGATGCATCGAGGTTTATGGGTAACAGATTTTGAGTTTTTAAATAGTTACATGTTTATATGTAGTTAAATGAATGGAAGTAAACCTAGAATTTGAGCAAATGTACAGTCTTAAATGGAGCTTTCATCATTTTTAAAGAGATCATAAGCTATAGTTACAACACTGAAGTATCTCCTACAGGTGGGATCCACCGTTTTTCTTTGCTTTTTTTTTAAATAGTCTGAATCAGGAAGCACTACTCAGAAGTCATAGCCTAGGATTTTACTTTGGGCTTTGTAGTTAGACACCTAGACTCAAACCCCAGCCCTATCACATACTAACTGCCAAATCTTGCAAAGACACTTAATTTTTCTGAGCCTCAGATTCCTCCTCTGTAACAGTGAGAAACAGAATCTACCAGAAAGAATTATTATGAGAGTTAAGCGTAAAATATTTAATGTAGTGGCTGAGACACTTGAAGTAGATGTTAGCTCTTATCGTTATTCACTCAAATTCACATAGTGGTCTATAACTGAGGGACAAATCAAACTCAAAATTTTGTTTAGATTAGAATCTGCTAGAGACACTCATGAAAGCCATCCGCAGGTTGAAAACAAGGTTCCAGGAGATGATAAGTAGGTAATGAGTGCAGAAGAAAGGCAGGAGGGAGAACAGGAGAGAGACTGCGGTGGGTTCATGTAAACAGAGCTGTTCAATTACAACTTAGAGCACATTCGTTTTCCTGCTGCAAACATTATTTACGGAAAATGAACAAATATGATTTCCACTAGCTTGTGCTTATCCAGCACCTCATAGTTAACGATCACATTCCTGGAAATTAAACCAGCCTTTCCAGTTAACAGTTTAACATATGCAGCAGCCTCGTTGCCGTTTCTCAAAAACATATTAAAGAGAAGAGCTTCAAATCAATGATAGGAAAAGGACATAAATAAAATCTGAAATCGACTTTTGCTTCCACTTGGTGGATTTCCAGCCATGCTGTGCATATGACCACCAGGAGCCAGATGTTTCTAACCTTTGCTTCTCCTTTAACTGAGAGGAATCATAGCCACACAGTACTTGTGAGAATTACATTATATTATATATTACTATATCATTGGGTTGGCCGAAGACTTCATTTGTGTTTCCCCAGACGAACTCTTTGGCCAACCCACTGTTTCTTCTTAAGGCTTCTCATCAAGTATATTGTGACTTATGGTTTCTTTCTTTTTAATTTTAGCCAAGGGTAGGTCAAAGTTTTAGGCTTATAATTTTTGTTCCACATAGCTAACTGAAGTTCACCAGAAAACCGAAAACATTATGAAATAATTACATTTTAAAACCAACATATGAAAGAAAGCCACACGAAGTCTTTGTTACCTTGTTGGGGAGGAGCCTCCATTCTCTCGGTACCCTGGGATACTCCCTACTCACATTCACTTCTCATCCTTTACCATTAGTTTACAGTCTGCTGCAGCCACCTTCACAGCGTCATCACCTCCAGTCCTTTCTGGAGGAATGTGGGACTGTGCAGTGACAAGCACGTGTGAACCGGGTTTAACTCGCAGACCGTGACCCTTAGTTTTCATTTTTGGTTAACAGGTGCCGCAACAGCTCAGTATACAAGAATACTGGAAATGTGTGAAAAAAGAAAGCATTAAAGGAGTGAAAGAAGTCTGGAAACAAGCAGGAAGAGGTCTTTTATAGAAAAACATAATGTGGGAATTACGTTGCTCCAAGTGTCGGAACTGGGGATTTCTTAAAGTACTAGATGGTTATCTTCTTAAGTCTTCATTGATTTCCTTTGTAATATAAAGATGCCTTGTATTTGCTTTCTGATTCAATAATTTCTCAGTAAGATTTCATTACAGAACTTCGTAAAAAGAAAGTATTCTTTTACGAAAACAGACAGTGGACTCTGTCCAAAGCCTAGGATTGAAGTAACACTTTGACTTTGATAAGATGGAAAACCTGGTCATTCACTGGTGTCAACACAGCAGCACAGCACGTTCTCTGGAGCAGTCAACAGGCGCACAGGAAGAGTCACTGACATGAGGCCAGGATCAACTCTGCAGTCCTGATGCTCCTAGCAGGGCAAATTAAGTTAAAACATTTCAGGTTTTCTTATCTGTACCTTACATCTCATAGACTTCTTGTACATTTTATTTCAGTGAGCTGTATATTAGTTGTCTTTAAAACAATATGTAAATTTCAGTATTCTGGAATGTTCTGGAAACAGAATAAAGTATAAAGATAAAAAAATTACTGAGGTGCATTTTGTTTTATATGTACTGTTTAAAACTACGTTTTGGGGAGCTTCCCTGGTGGCACAGTGCTTAAGAATCCGCCTGCCAATGCAGGAGACACGGGTTTGACCCCTGGTCCGGGAAGATCCCACATGCCACGGAGCAACTAAGCCCCTGTGCCACAACTACTGAGCCTGCGCTCTAGAGCCTGTGAGCCACAACTGCTGAGCCCGCGTGCCACAACTACTGAAGCCCAAGTGCCTAGATCCCGTGCTCCGCAACAAAAGAAGCCACCGCAATGATAAGCCCATGCACCGCACCAAAGATCCATTGCGGCCAAAAATAAATAAAACAAATTTTTTTTAAAAATAGTGTGATCGGGAGAACCTTGATCACATGATAAGGGTCTCTTGGGATATAGTGGTTTATGGGTGAATGTTTAAAATGGTACTAGAATTTAATTGGCATTAAATATAAATATTTTAAATATGGCAAATAAAAATTATTTTTTAATATGCTTCTCAAGAATAGTGCAAATATTTAAAACATGTTCCACTCTCTGGATAAACAGCTGATTCCAAGACAGGTGCAGGCAAACCTTGGAAACATTATGCTAAGTAAAATAAGCCAGACACAAAAGGACTAGTATTGTATGATTCCACTTATGTAGGTCCCTAGAATAGGCAACTTCATAGAGACAGAAAGTGGACTAGAAGTTGCCAGGGGCTGGGAAGGACGGGGGATGGGGGATTGCTGCTTAATGGTTACAGAATTTTGGTTTAAGGTGATGGAAATTATGGAAATGCGTAATGGTGATGTTTGCACATTTAATTAATGCCACTAAATTGTGCACTTAAAATAGTTAAAACGACAGTTTTGTGTGTATATACGTATATATATCCTTTTTAACAATTTTAAAAAATCAGTATTGTAATACACCAATAGACGCTGAATTGTTTATGTGGGTAAACTATATGGTATGTGAATTATATCTTAAAGAAGCTTTTTTTTTTAAATTTATCTTTGGCTGCGTTGGGTCTTCATTGCTGCGCGTGGGCTTTCTCTAGTTGCGGCGAGCGGGGGCTACTCTTCGTGGCGGTGCATGGGCTTCTCATTGCAGTGGCTTCTCTTGTTGCGGAGCACAGGCCCTAGAGCACGGGCTCCAGAGTGCAGGCTCAGTAGTTGCAGCACGCAGGCTCAATAGTTGTGGCTTGTGGGCTCAGTAGTTGTGGCACACGGGCTCTAGAGCGCAGGCTCACTAGTTGTGGCGCACGAGCTTAGTTGCTCCATGGCATGTGGGATCTTCCCGGACCAGGGCTCGAACCCATGTCCCCTGCATTGGCAGGTGGATTCTTAACCACTGCACCACCAGGGAAGCCCCTTAAACAAGCTATTTTTAAGAAACAATGTATGATATGGACAAGGTTAACCAGTGGTGAATAGTTGAGAAAAAGTATTTGGAAATGTCAAAAGCCAAGAAGGGATTCATATCTACATCTTGGTTCTCCACCAAGTGAGACCTAATATCCTTTCCCCACCACCACGATTTTTTTTTAAATTTCTTTTTCTAATGCCCTTATACTATCCTGAAATGAAATTTATACGTAACATAACCTTACATATTTTTAATAACATAAAGCACTAACCTATATTTTTTAATTTATAATAAAATAGCATATAATCAATATGCACATGTACAGACACTACTATACTAAAGGACCCGCCGGGGCCCGCACCACCGTTTGCTCTGTGCGTCACTTCCATCCTCTCTGGCTGCGCCAGGCCCAGCGCAGAACCAGGAAAGTGCTGCCTGGCTGCCGCGAGGGCCAGGGTCCATCCCTGGCCAATCACGTGTGCCCCGAAGGGTGGCCGTCTGTACGGAACGCGCGCAGCTTCCTTGACCCCCCCCAGGGCTGGAGGGGGCAGAGAAGGAGGCTTATCAAAAGGGGGTTGCTGCTCCCAGAGTGCAGTGAGGGTGGGTGCTTCCTCCCCACGTGGAGAGTCTAATGGCTGAGACCAGTTTGGGGGTCTCCGGGGGCCCGCAGGTCTATGACTCAGCGCCAGAGAACAGGGGCGATTTCAAGAAGTCGGCTGCCCACTGAGGACTTGCTCCAAGAATTCTCCATATGTAACCCTTGTCACCAGTATATCTGAAAGTGTTCCCTAAATTAACAGCTATGGAAAATATTCTCATTTGATTTGTATATTTTATTTTCTCCTCCTCTTACTGGGGCACGTTTTAGACTTTCGGTGAGACGTGGCGAAGCAGAGAGGAGCCGGCCAGGCCCTGTAGCCCCGGGTCTTTTCTCTTTTCTAAGCCTCCGAGTGTCCTGTATCCCGCCACCCCTCACCTCCGCCCGGGTGGTGATGAACAGGGGGAAGGAGAAGGGAGAAAAGGCGGCACCTGCCCTGCAGTACGGGCGCCTGAACCTCCTCTCAGTGACCCGTGAGGCGCTTCTCCAGACGCCGCCCTGTCTGCCGACCTTGTTCCGAAGGAAAGCACAAGGTGAGCAGCTGAGCCGACCTCCAGTCAGCCCGGGACAGAGGCTGGAGCTCAGCGGAGGGTTCCTGACCTCTGGAGGGCTGTTCAACTCCACGGTCGCCCCGCTCTCCTCCTAAGCGGCAGGTATTTCCCTCTAAATTGTAACGGTTACGTGGATTTTTAAAGAAATTTCCCCGATCTTCCCCGGGGAGGTACGAAGCAAACAGCAAAATCAGAGTCTGATGCTAAGAAGGAAACAGAGAAGTAGATAAAGGCAGCACAGGGCAGACGAGGAGCTAAGGTGTGTTTAAGGGAAACGGCACGTCCTCAAAAGCTGGGGGCAAACTGACACCAACAGCATCCCAGTGCCGTAGAATAAATGAGACAGAAAGATGAGATTCAGGGAGAAAATGAGGAGAACCCTGCCCGTCCGGTGACGTAGCCCGGCAGCTCCTTTAAAATAAAAGAACTGCAACACAAATGTTCCACAAGATGGCAGTCTTGCTTTTCCAAAATAGTTTATCTTCCTTGAGCACCAAGCGTGACCTTTAACAGAAAAACCAAGCAAATACCCAGAAAATTACAGAGTATTTCAAAAATGACTTACTGAAGGAGCCCCGTAGGAGACTTTGGTCGGACGAGCCTTGGTTAAATATCCACCAGCTCGTAGAGAAATGAACACAGGGCGCTACCATGGTGCCCATTCACATGAAATTTGTGTTTGCTTATGTTCAGTGAGGAAGGAAATTAATCTCTGGAATCTCTAGGTAACGCATTGTATTTTGGGTAGGTTATTTCTTCAGCAGCGTTAGTATCAAATCTCTATTGAACCTGCTCTATCCAGTGCACTCGGCGAGGTGCTAGTCTTCCCTGTATGGAAGCTTTCTTTCCAAGAGGATGAAACGGGAGAAAATATTTTCCTTCTAACATTTATAACACCTGGATTTACATAATATTTAGACATTCAATCTTGGGAGAAAATAGTATTAATTAATAACTCCTTTATGGTTTACAGCATGTCATACAAGCTCTCCCCAGTGACAAAATGTTACAATCCAAAGTGAATTGAAGGAATTTTCATTGCAGCATCATTTCAATTAATACAAATTTAATTTGTATTCATTTGAACTAGCTTGAATGTCCAGCACCATGAAAGTGATAAATAAATTGTGCTAGAGTTGTACAATGGAATTCCAGGCAACGGTTAACGTGATGAATGCAACAAATTAAGTTCCGTGATTTTGCTAGTTGCTAAGCTGTTGTCTCTGTTCCCAGCCTTCCCTCCCATACACAGTCAGCCTTGTGATGCTGGGTTGGGCCATGCTCCCATCTGCTGCTGTCCTGCCAATGTCCCCAGAGCCCCAGCCAGCACCCTAGCAGCCCTTGGTACCAGTCTCCCACTGTTCCGGTTGCTGTGAACGTTCTGGCACTCCCAGAACCAGATCGCTGTGTTCTCCCGGACAACCAGCACCACTGGCAGGTTTCCCTCACTAAGCAGCCCGGGGCCGTTCCTTCAAGCTTCTGGATCCTAACACACTGCCCCTCTTCTCTTTGTGCCCCAGCCTCAGGGGTGGGGGGCTCTTCCTGCAGGTGCTTCCTCTGTGGGACCTCAGTCCCCTTTGCTCTTTGCTTCTCTAACACCTGTTTAACCACGTCCTTGTAGTAAATTTTCTCTGTCGAAATACTTAATGTGAATTCTAACTGATAAAATGACCATATGTCAGGAACTATAGATACACAAGATAGATAGGTAGACGAGCATATGTGTATTCATACTAGTATATATACACACAGTAGATGTACAGGTTCATGTATACATACAAGAACATATATACATATTTTTACATATACTACATATATACCTGTATATACATACATTGTATATAAAATTTCATCTAACCCTCCAACTGTGAGATTGATGCTATTATCCCTGATAGAAGAAACTGAATCTCAGGGAACTTAGATAAATCCCACGATATTATATAGCTAACAAGTGAGGAAGCTGGGGCTTGAATCCAAATGTCACTGACACCACAACCCATCTTTTTTCCACTATACCCAAGTCACTTTATCCTTACTAGCGTTCCACATCATGGTTCCATCCCTAGGCTGGTCCACAAATGTTTCTTCACCTGATAATATAAATAAGCTTTAACACTATTCTAATAATACTAAGAACATCACCACCGTATACAAGACTGCTTCTGTGATCAGAGCTATGGGGAGTTTGAGAAAACTGTGGGGAAAGCATGGACACCCCTAATTCCAGGTTATGTCAATTAATATGATTCAGTGCCTCTTCTGTGCCTGACTGTGTGCTGGGCTCACCATGGAAGCAAAACAGACCTAGTCCCTCTTTCAGAAAGCTCACAGTCTGGGGAAACTATCTTTAATTAAATAATCATACATAGGAGAAGTACCTGAGTGTATCATACGGGGGTTTAACATAGAGAGGCTGAGTGACTACAGGGCAGTTCCAAATACTGACACCCCCTCACACACACACACACCTACACACACACAGACACACACTCAAGAGCTTGGCCTGTGCCCCTCTCCTGTCTGGAATGGCGTGTCCACTCTGCCTTTGTTTGCCAGAAACTTGTCAGTTCTCAATCCAGAACAATCATAGAGAGATAACAGCAATGCAGACAGTAGAGCTGTGTAATGTTTCCTAAAAACCTGCTCTTTTCTGGTAGGGAGTCAATGTTCCCTGAGGCAGCAGCCAAACCCAGGCTTTCCCTGTAGCCTAAATGCAGTCAGTAACACGTGCCTAGACCGATCAGTGAACCAGTGGCCCAGAAGCTTTCTGGGGACAGATTCCAGATGAGCGAACACAGATCTAACCAAACCAGAAACTCTTGCAGTCATCAGGGTCAGGAATCTATTTGTCATCCCACCGTGACAGCTGAGTCTCTGGACACACTTTTTGGCTGCATTTCATTAGTCAACAAACAGATCATTAGTCAACTACACAGCAAAGAAAAAGAAAAAGGCCTGGTGCAGCCAAGGGCCACCAATGGATGTTCAAATTAGTGGGAGAAACTTTGCAGAGAAGCAGGATATTTGCATAGCCTCAAAGTACCTTCCCCCCAAATTGAACAGATGGCCACAAAGTCCTTGACATTCCTCCCTGCAGGAGGTAGAATTTAATTCCTTTCCCTTTGAATGTGGCTGGACTTGACGACTGTTTTCTAATGCAGAGTGCAGGGAAAGGGAAATTGTGACTTTACAGTGGACACAGTACCTTAAGCACGTGATGAAGGCTAATGTCAACAGTAGGCTTGTCAACATCACATCCACCTGCCATGATGAGAAAGGCACACACCTCTGTGCTTTTCTTCCCCAAATCCACAACCGCAGTCTAGTCATGGGAAAACATCAGACAAACTCAGATTGAAGGACATTCTGAAAAATACCTGACCAGTACTTTGTGAAAGTGTTTTTCCATGCAAAGCAAGGAAGACAGACTGGAGGAGACTAAGAAGATGTGGCGACTAAATGCAAAGTGGGATTCTGGGGCAGAAAAGGATATTCGTGGGAAAACTGGTAAAAATCAGCCTGTAGTTCAAAGTGTTGTATCCATGTTAATTTCTTAGGTTTGATAAATACATCATGGTTTTATAAGATGTTAGCATTAGGGAGGCTGAGTGAAGGCTATATAGGAACTCTACTATCTTAAAAACTCTTCTGCAAACTTAAAATTATTTCAAAATAAAAAGATTAAAAAAGAAAAGGGTGGAAAAGGCACCATAAACTGGAACCCATCTCTGCTGATGGATGGAGCGTTTCTGATGTTTAAGGGATGGGTAGTGGAAATGTTACTTTTACATTCAGTAAAGTCAAGGTCTGGGGATAAATTGGTCCTGTGAGATTGGGACCAATTCCTTAGCAGCCAGGCAAGGACAGGGATTAAGGGAAGGCTCCCCTGAGGCAGAGATGGGCCAGGTCTGACGGAGGGGTGGGAGATGCCAGGGGGAGGGGAAGGGCCAGTTCTTTACATTTTCTGCAGAGCAATCCCTTATCAGATATATGATTTGCAAATGTTTCTCCCATTCCATTGGCTGCCTTTTCACTTTGCCTTTGCTCTTAAGTGATCATTTCTCTGGCTATAAAACTTAGGGATATTAATTACTTTCTCTCAGCACTGAAAATACCACTTTGTTGTCTTCTGGCATCTGTTATCGCTGAGAGGGAAGTCAGCTGCCAGTCTAGTCAGTGTTCCTTTGGTTACCAAAGGAAATTTGATGTCTATCTCTGGAATCTGAAAAATCCTAAAGATTTTTCTCTTTATTCTAAATGTTTACAGCTTCACTACTCTGTGTCTAGGTTTTAAGGACTTTCAGTTCTGGAATATTCTCATACTTAATCTTTTCAAAACTCATTTCTTTGACATTCCTCTCATCCTCTTCGGGAACGCTTATCATAAATGTATGTTTAAGTCTGCCGGTATATCTTCCATGCTTTTCATATTTAAAAATTATTCTGTGTTGTGTTCTGGATGAATTAGAACCATCTTCCAACTTGCTAAATCCCTCTTCTCCAGTGTCCAGATTAGAATCTGTCTATTCAGAGTTTTTAATTTGACAATATTTTAATATTCTGAAGATTTCTAAATGGTTACTTTTAAAATCCACCTGTTCTTTTCCCAATTTTTATTATTTTGTTTCAAAAATTTGTGTTCTTTTCAGATGGAAATTATTTTTTCACGTACCCCTTTGGGCATGCCATATACTGTTTTTATTATTTTATTTTATTTACTTTCTGGCCACACCACACACCCAGGCCACGGCAGTAAAAGTGCTGGATCCTAATCACTAGACCACTAGGGAAATCGTGCCATATACTGTTTTTAAAAGCCTTTGTAAGACTGCTTCATAAAATTATTTTCAGTGAATTCAAGTTCTTTTTTTTTTTTGGCCACACCACGCGGCATGTGGGATCTTAGTTCCCCGACCAGCCCTCCTGCATCGGAAGTGCAGAGCCTTAACCGCTGGACCACCAGGGAAGTCCCAAATTCAAGTTCTTATTGTTAATTATTATTATTATTTTTTTTTTTTTGCGTTCTCTCTTAGTATTAGATTTGTGTGTGTGTTTTGGAATTGTAGTTTAATTCTAAATTTATGAGTTTCTGGGGTTTTTTCTTCTTCACTCTCCATATTTATAGCTACATGGCTTCTGTAAACTGTGTCTAATGGTTTCACAGCTACCTCTAGTTGCCCTTATTCTTCCCCAGCCCTCAGCTCGGAACGGGAACTTAAAATGGCATTTTGGAGTTCCTGGGTGGCGGCGACAGTGGGGACTCTGCAGACGCAGTCCTCAGGGCAGCTGCACACTTCCGGGACGGAGAGCTGCCCTATGTCCTCCAGGCTCTGTTGAACGCCACGGTCCTGAAGGAAGAAGCCGTCCCACAAGGCGGTATGGGGGAGCCGCCTTGGCTGGGACATGATTTGTCCCCTTTACATGAACTAGAACACCTGGCTTAGGGCCTGGCAAACAGGCGATGTCCATCTGCTTTCGTCACGAAAGAGAAGAACGCGGTACGGGGAGGTGAACGTCCACGCCCTGGGCAGGGATGAGTGCCTGCCCTTCCTGTGCTCCTTCCGCGGTAAGGTCCATCCCAGAGGCCAAGGTCACGGACTCACTCAACAGGGTCATCTGTCTCCCTTGAAATCTGCAAGCAGCGAAACTTGAAGGTTCTTTAATGATTACAGGCGTTAATGACTACAGCCGTTGTTTAGATTCGCCAGGTATAAACAAATTCTGGAAATTTCAGTAGTTTTTGCCGGGCACGGAGAGGGTTGTTACCCGTTCACAACTCAACCTTAAATTTGGGTTTCACATCAAACTGACACACTACACGGCTTCCATCCTAAATCACACGCACCTACGATTTCCATCTCCGAAAACGGAGGGCTTCCGCCCGAAACACGAGCAAATTATTTCAAAGGGCGGGGGTCCCAAAGGAGACGCACATGGGGCCCCTGAGGCCACAGCTCGGATGGGCGCGGTCGCCCCGCGGAGAGCCTCCCCCGGGAGCCTCAGTCAGCCGGAGCCTCAGTCAGCCGGAGCCGCGCCACGCCCTCGCCGGCCGCCAGGAGGCGCTGCGCACTGCGCCTGCACGCTCCCTCCGCTCACTTCCGCCGCCCGCTACCCCGCCCCTTCCGCCGCCCGCCCAGCAGGCCACGCCCATTCATGCCCCGCCCCCAAGGCACGGAGACCCCCGCCCCCGGCGGCGGTGGAAGCGGACGCAATGCGACGGGGGCGGGGCCGGGCGCGGGCGCGACGCGGGTCGGGGAGGGGACGGGGCGGAGGCGGGGGCGGGGCGCCGAGCCGCGGGGAGTGACCGAGTAGACGCTGCTGCTGCTGCTGCTGCTGCCGCTGCCGCTGCCGCTGCCGCTGCCGCCGCCGTCGCCGCCGCCGGGGGTCTGGCGTGCCCCGCCACCCCGGGCAGCTGGGTGCCGAGGCCGCCGGCGGAACATGGCGCCCTGCACGTTCTGGCGCTGCTGCCAGCGCACCGTGGGCTGGGTGCCGGTGCTCTTCATTACCTTCGTGGTCGTGTGGTCCTACTATGCGTACGTGGTGGAGCTGTGCGTGTGTGAGTACCGGGCGGGGCGGGGTGAGGCCCCTCGGCGCGGCCCGGCGCCGGGCAGGCGCGCTCGGTGGGCAGGGCGCTCCCCCGCGCTCGCGTGTGTACGCCCGAGCCCGGCCGCGGGGCCCGGTTCAGCCCGTGTGTTTCGGGTCGGCGTCCAACCTCTTAGACACAATGTGCTTCTGAGGAGAGGGAGCGGCGGCCGCCGGGCCCGGCCTCTGTGTCCCCGCTGTTTGCGGAGTTGACGTTCCCTCCGCCTGGGTTCCGAGGGCGTTCTCCTCGGCCCTGGGCCCTGAGCGCGGGCGGAGGGTCGACGCGGAGCGCCCACGCCGGGGCCGTGGTCCAGCCGCCGCTCCCCGGACCCGCCGGCCTCCTCCGCGTCGCTCGGCGTGTCTGCCGCTCGTGTCGGTCGCTCGTGTCGGTCCGTGCTGGGAGCTCAGGACCAGAGGCTCCGTGCTGTCGGTAAACCCGGTCCCTTGGTCCCCCAGAATGATCTCGTCTGGGTCTACGCCGAGTCTGCAGTTTTCTGAAGGGCCCAGCAGTGTATACCTTAAGCGGAGAAAAGGCACAGGAGGTAGATGCTAATTGTCTGAATGGGAAGAAGTGGCACCACCCACTCTACTTGGAAGGGCAGAATCGGGACCCTTGGGTCAGGGCCCTGCGCTGGTACAGCTCGCGAATAAGTACTTGGTTAAAACCGAGTTCTGCACGTGAAAGAGACTGCTTTGGCTCAGAAGTTTTGAGGGTAGGTTTTTAAATGAAAATATCCACGTTTGAGAAAGTTATTTTGTACCTATAAAACATTTCATTTTCAGGGAAACGATCCCTGCAAGTAGATCCAGAATAAATTAGTTGTGGAATACGTTTCCAAATAATAATGGAGTTCATCTGTTGCCTGGGATTGTTTAGTTTCATCCTTTTGGATACCAAAATGTTTGCCGAAAATGTTTGCATCAATTAAAATGGACCAGATTTAGGTATTTCTTAAAGCTGCTTCCAGAAAGTGATCATGATCATGGGACCCTCAACAGCTTGGTGATGATACTTTACCTTCTTTTTTTGACCGCACCCCTCTGGCTTGCGGGATCTTAGTTCCTCCACCAGGGATGGAAGCCGTGCCCTCTGAAGTGGAAGCCCGGAGTCCTAACCACTGGACTGCCAGGGAAGTCCCATACCTATTTACTCTGAAGTGGGAATAAGATTTATTCCACCAATCTTATTTCTATCAGAGATTATTCCCTCCCTCTTCTAATTCCATAGTGGTTTTAAAGTAAAGGTTCTGAAGCTTTACTTGAAAATGTGCGTTTATGTTGAAACTGCACATTTAACCTGTAGATGGTTATCATACATATCAAAAGGTGACATCAAACACAAAGGGAGGGACTTTCCTGGCAGTCCAGTGGTTAAGACTTCGCCTTCCAATACAGGGGGTGCGAGTTCCATCCCTGGTCGGGGAGCTGGGATTGGGATCCCACATGCCTTGCAGCCAAAAAACCAAAACAGAAGCAATATTGTAACAAATTCAATAAACACTTTAAAAATGGTCCACATCAGGGCTTCCCTGGTGGCGCAGTGGTTAGGAATCTGGCTGCCAATGCAGGAGACACAGGTTCGAGCCCTGGTCCAGGAAGATCCCACATGCTGCAGAGCAGCTAAGCCTGTGCCCACAACTGCTGAGCCTGTGCTCTAGAGCCCGCGAGCCACAACTACTGAGCCCACGTGCCACAACTACTGAAGCCTGTGCGCCTAGAGCCCGTGCTCCGCAACAGGAGAAGCCACCACAATGAGAAGCCCGTGCATCGCAACGAAGAGTAACCCCGCTCGCCACAACTAGAGAAAGCCTGTGCGCAGCAACGAAGACCCAACGCAGCCAAAAATATATAAATTTATTATAAAAAAAAATGGTCCACATCAAAAAAAAAATTCTTAAAAAAAAAAAGAAAACATGAAGGGAAAGGAACGTGCATGTGCTAGTAGGGGGGAACATTCCATCGTTCTCCCCTTTACCCCTTTCATGCCTCTGAGCATAGGTGTCTCTACAGATGAAGGGAATGAGACTGGTCCTTTGGTCAGTCACACAGCTGTTGAGTGGCTACAGGGGTATGACCCACATCTTTCCACTCTGCATATAACTTTTCGTGAGCCAAGAGGGTCACTGGAACTGTAATTGTTCCATCCACGATGGGGAATTGGGGCAGAGCTAAGTGGTTGCCCTCTTAGGAGATCAGTTAGGCTTTAGGCCCGTCATTTAGAGATCACACCCCCAGGATTTCATTAAGTTAAAACATTCTGCAACAGTTAAGGCCCAAATGCTTGGCAGAATTTTGAAATACTCAGTGGTGACAGGTCTTACATAGGGACTGCGTTTACTGTTTCTAAGTTATCAGACTTTAACTAGGGAGCGTTTGGGAGCTGTGCAGTGTCACTGGCCTACATGGTGGAGCGTAAAAGCTCATTCACTCTCACATTAAAACTATCCTTTATGCTACTTATGTATAATTTATTTTTGTATAAGCACAGACCATCCTACTGAGATATATCAATGTATAACTTTATAGGAGCTTTAAACTGAGTGAAGTGTGAGTTTTATTTAAAGTGCTGTTTCAATAATTTTTACAGAATTTTCTCCGTTTCTGGTGTTCTTTATCAAATTAGATGGGAGAGAATAATTGTATCTTTAGATATGTTAATTTATTTAATTCTCATAATAAAAAAAGTTAAGTGATTTGTGCAGGGTCATACAACTAGTAAATGGCATAACCAGAATTGGAACTCAAGTGGTTTGGTTCCAGGGTCCATGCTTTTATATTTAACTACTGTGCAAGAGTAGTGTACTTGATTATCCAGATCTGGACACTCAGGGCAGATTTCAGTCTTATCTATAGTTATTTATATAAGGTAATTTTTTCCTGAAAGGTAGTAGCTGAAGGTTCCTAAATATCTCAGATGGTAAAAATGCATGGCCCACTGTAGGACATTTGAAAAAATAAATTGTTTATGAGAGGCCCTTGTTCCAGCTTAGCCTCTATAACTTCTTAATTCTGTAATTCCATACACATACACACATATATACACATACACGTAGAAATATATATAATCAGCAACTCCTATTACTGGTAGGAGTAATATTGAGGATAAAGTTGAGGAAGAAGTAATGCATCTGAGATGGCCATCTCACGGGGTGAAAAGCGGAGAAGTAACGATGGAGTAATTAGTAATATTGGTCCTTGATTTTATTTTTTTATTTTTTAAAATTTTATTTATTTATTTATTTTTGGCTGTGTTGCGTCTTCATCGCTGCTCACGGGCTTTCTCTAATTGTGGCGAGCAGGGGCTACTCATCGTTGCAGTGCACAGGCTTCTCATTGTGGTGGCTTTTCTTGTTGCGGAGCACAGGCTCCAGGCACACGGGCTTCAGTAGTTGCATCACGCAGGCTCAGTAGTTGTGGCTCGTGGGCTCAGTAGTTGTGGCTTGCGGGCTCTAGAGCACAGGCTCAGTAGTTGTGGCACATGGGCTTAGTTGCTCCACAGCATGTGGGATCTTCCCGGACCAGGGCTCGAACCCGTGTCCCCTGCATTGGCAGGCGGATTTTCAACCACTGTGCCACCAGGGAAGCCCCCTTGATTTTAAATTAAACTGAAATCCTTCATTTTTTTTCCTCAAGGCTAATATTCAGACATATGAGTTTAGTTATGGGTGGATTGACCAACTTTTCCATCTTGGTCAAGCTGGTTATTGTTGGGGAAAGTGCTAGTACAGTTTCCTAGGATTTTATCAGGTCGTTGGGAGCTGTTAGTAGTAGATGTGTACCTCTTATTTGGCATTTAGATGATCTGAGACCTTAAAGAGATTTTAGAGATGATCTAGTTCAATCCCTTTATTTTACTTCTGAGAAAACTATTACTTGGAAGATCTGTATGGTTTGTCCAAGGATGGATATGCCTTTTATCTTTTTTCAGAGGATATGTAGGATAGAACGGTAACCTCTGAATCTATGTATCTAATAATTCCTATGTCTCCTGCATAGTTTCTTCAGATTTAGAAAGAGTCAAGATAAATAACTTAAACATCAACATTGAGCACACTGTCTTGACACAGTTGACTCCAATGTATTTTATTGATTTCAAAAGAACCAGCTTTTGATTTCACTTATTTTTCTCTATTGTTTTTCTGTTTTCTATTTCACTGATTTCTTGTCTTATATTATTTCCCTTTCTCTTTTACTTTGGGATTAACTTGATCTTTCTCTAGTTTCTCAATATGCAAATTGAACTAATTGATTTGAGCCCTTTTTTAAGTGTTTACTCCTATATATCTACCCCAAATACTGCTTTATTCACATCCCATGAATGTTGATATATTGTATTTTCATTTAAATTCGGTTAAAATTATTTTCTAATTTCATTTTTCATTTCACCTTTGACCCATAGGTTATTTTATAAGTATGCTATTTAGTTTGCAGTTACTTGGGGATTTTTCAGATCTCTTTTTGTTACTGATTTCAAATGTAATTCCGTGTGGTCAGAGAACATACCTTTATGACTTGTCCTTTAAAATATATTCAGGCTTGTTTTATGGCCCAGAATGTGGTCTGTCTTTGAAGCGTCCCATGTGCATTTGAGAAAAGTGTATTCTGTATTCAGCAGTGTATTTTGTTGTTTGTTGTTGGGTATTCTGTTATGTCATAATGCTCCATAAATGTCAGTTAAGGCAGGTTGCTTGATAGTGTTTGAATCTTCTGTGTTCTTGCTGATTTTCTATTTGTTTTATCAATTAATTACTCAGAGAGGTATAACAATAATTGGATTTGTCTCTTTCTCCTAGTAGTTCTCTCAGCTTTTGCTTCATGTATTTTGCAGCTCCGTAATTAGGTACATAAAATGTTTAGGATTGTTGTGTCCTCTTCATGAATTGACCCTTTATCATTATGAAGTGACTTTCTTATCCCTGGTGATATTGTTTGCTTTGAAATCTACTTTAGCAGATATTAACATGTCCACTAATCTTTCTTTTGATTAGTATTAGCATGGTATGTCCTTTTACTTTCACCTGTTTAATTTTTATATTTAAAATGCATTTCTTGTAAGCAGCATATAGTTGGGTCTTGCTTTTTTAATCCAGTCTGAAAATATCTGCCCTTCCTTTTCTTGTTTTAAATTGAGCTTTAATTGACATATAACATTCATTTTGGGTGTCCAGCATAATGAGTCAATATATGCATGTATTGCAAAATGATCACCACAAGAAGATTAGTTAGCATCCATCACCACACATAGTTACAAAGTTCTTTCCTTGTGATGCAAACTTTTAAAATTTACTCTCTCAGCAACTCTCAAATACAGCGATGTCACCGTGCTGTACCACCTCTACCTTTTAATTGGCCTGTTTTGACCATTTGCATTTAACGTGATTGTTGATATGGGTAACTTTAAGTCTTATCATTTGCTTTTTAAAAAATCTGTCCTGTCTGTTCTTTTTTCCCTTTTCCTCCTCGTCCTGCCTTCTTTTGAATTAATCAATTTTCAAAAGATTTTAAATGATTTTGTATGATTCTGTTTTCTCTCTTTTGTTGGCTTATTAGCTGTAACTCTTACTTTAGTCATTGCTTGAAGGTTTATAGCATACATATTTAATTTATCATACTCCACCTTCCATTGATATACCAGTTCACATACAGTACCCTGTAAAAGCGTTCTTCCATTTCTTCCCTCGTAGGCTTTATGCTGTTGTTGTCAGCATTTTATATGCTATGAGACTAACACTATATTGCTGTTATTTTGTTTAGACAGTTTATTATCTTTTAAAAATGTTTAAATAAGTAAACAAACATTATATGTTTACCTATGTAGTTATCATTTCTGGTATACTTCATTCTTTTTTATAAATCTGTATTTCCAACTGGTGTCATTTTCTTCTGCCTGAGGGCTTTCTTTAACATTTATTGTAATGCAGGTCAGTTGGTGATAAGTTATTTCTGCTTGTGTATGTAAAAGTTTTTATTTTGCCTTTTTTTCAAAAAGCAACTTTATCGAGGTATAATTTACATACCATAAAATTTATTTATTTGTAGTGATTTTTTAGAAAACTTAACCAAGTTACGCAGTCATTACGACCATCCATTTTTAGAACATTTTTGATCACCCCAGTCAGATCCCTTGTGACCATTTGTGGTTAATTCCTGTTCCCATCCCCAGTCGCAGGCAACACTAATCAACGCTCTGTCTCTGCATGCCTTTTCTGGACATCTCATATAAATGAAGTCAAACAGTAAGTGGTCTTTTGTGCCTGGTGTCTTTCACATGTTTTGGAGGTTCATCTGTATTGTAGCATATATCAGTATCTCTCCCTTTATTCTCTACTTCACATTCTAATTTGTATTTTTCTGTTTCTAAAATGCAGTTTTATTTAAGAATATATTTCTAGTAAGCCTCCACAGATCACTTGTGCATTGAATTAGAATATAAATAAAAGCCATACACTTTATTACGTTTAAGTATTTTAAAAATCCCGCTTTTAAGATTTATAGTATGGTTGGGTCCTGTTCATCTTTGTATCCACTAGAGAATCTAGTTACTAGTAGACTTTCAATAAATACGTGTTGAATCAAATGGAATCATACTCCTATAAACTCACTTGAATCATTTTTGAATATGTTGAACAAACATCCACAATAACAATTAAATTATAATTACCAACATATATTTCAACATTCTTTGGGGTTAAAGGCTACATGATATTGTTTATTGGTTCTGCAGTCTCTGTTTTGGATTTTGAAACAATGATTCTTTGAAATTATGATGATACTGTTTTGAAAAAATCTGGCTCCCTAAATCTCGTCCTCAATAGAGGACATAATTATAGGAATGACATGAATTAGAGTGTTTTTTAAAATGTTTTAATTTTGTTATTTCATATCTGTTTTTAGAGCTGGAGTGTAATACTTTTCTATATAACTTGCCTTTTGAAAGCTATTGTTAAAAAAAAAAAAAAAGAAAGCTATAGTGTTCTGCAAACTTCATTATTTGCATTCTTCATTATCCTGGCCTTTTTCTTTTCTTTTTTTGAAGAACAATTTTTTTTTCCTTATGACTGCTAGTGATTTAATCTGGTAGCATTTTCTGTTGATACTAGAAAGCAGATTGGTCTGAGAGAACTCTGTAGATAATACCCCCAAAAACCCAAGCCCAAACGAACAAAAAGAGCTTTTATATTTTCTTCCATATAAACTGAACCTTCTTTGGGCCTTTAGTGCTTTCTTATAAGTCAAGGAAGATGGAAGAGGTGCTGGACAACTTAGAAACCAGGTTAGACTATTTGGAAGAACAACATCATGCCCTAGTCACATGGATAAAACTTTTCTTCTCTGCTGGTCACTTCCACTTTGTGGCAACAAAGACGTCACATGCTGAACTCCAGCCTCTAATGTCTGTTTACTTGACATCTCTGCTCATATATCTTAGAGGCATCTCGGACTTATTGTCCAAAACAAAACTCATTTGAGTTTTCTTCTCTCTGCTGAACGGCGCCTCCTATCTTAGCTCAGTAATGGCAGTTTCATCCTTTCAGTTCCTTGGTTGAAAAGTCATTTTACATCCCGTAATCAGCACATCCTGTCATTAAGTGTACCAAAATCCAGTTGCTTCTCACCACCACCATTGCAGCTATATTTCTTCAAGCCACCGTGATCTCTGTCGTGTGTGGTAGGTTGAAAAACGTGGCCACAATAATTTCTACTTCCTCCCAAGAGGTGGAGTCTGTTTACCCACCCAGTGAATCTGGGCTGGCTTTGTACTTTTTTGACTAATAGAACGTGGTGGGGGTGATGTGTGAGATCTGGAGCCTAGGCTCAAAACAGCATGCATCTTTCATGTTAACTCTTCTGGAACATTCTGGTCGCCGTTCAGGCTGGACCACATGGAGAGAGAGGCCAAGGCAAGATGAGTTAAGCACCAAAGTGCCTGATGTGTGGATGAGCTCCTGCCCCAGTCTAGCTGCCTGTTGACTGCAGCTATAGTAGAAAAACAGCCCAGCAGATCACAGCCTGAACTGCTGATCCACGCGATCGTAGGAAATAATAAATGGCGGTTGTTTAAAGTCACTAAGGTTGGGGGATTTCCCTGGTGGTCCAGTGGTTAAGACTCCACGCTTCTACTGCAGGGGGTGCAGGTTCAACCCCTGGTTGGGGAGCTACGATCCTGCATGATGTGCTGTGCGGCCAGAGAAGAAATGATAATAAAGTCACTAAGTTTGAGCTGGTTTGTTATGCCACATTATCACTTTATTTTTATTTATTTATTTATTTTTTGCGGTACGCGGGCCTCTCACTGCTGTGGCCTCTCCCGTTGCGGAGCACAGGCTCCGGACGCGCAGGCTCAGCGGCCATGGCTCACGGGCCCAGCCGCTCCGCAGCATGTGGGATCTTCCCGGACTGGGGCACGAACCCGTGTCCCCTGCATCGGCAGGCGGACTCTCAACCACTGTGCCACCAGGGAAGCCCATATCACTTATTTTATTGTAGCACCCTTATGTCTTGTCTCTTCCTCCTCATTTCACCCCGATCTTCCCACCTGTACCCTATCTTCCACAAAGCAGCCAGAATGATCCCTTTAAAACTAACACCAGATTTGTCACTCTAGTGAAAACCTTGGCTGGCCTCCTCTCTTGTTCAGTGGAGCTCTTAACATCCTTACTGTGGCCTCTTCCCCTCATTACGTCTCTGACGTAATTTCCTTTTCACTCTTCTAGTTGTTCTGCAGCTGCCACACTGGCCTCCTTGCTGTACCTTTCTACTTGTTGAATGATCTTAATAACTCATTTAGCCTCCCTGAATTTGTCCCTATGGTATAAAACGGGGTAATAATGCCTGTCTTACAGAAACACGTAACGGTCTTAGCAGGGTAAACTTTCAGATGTTACTGGGGGTGGGGAGACATGTAAATAGCCACGAGCATACTTTTTCTTGCCTTCCCTTTTTCGGCAGGAAGTGTTTTTTTTAATTCTTAGAGTTGTGTTCCCCCCATGCCCACACACAGTCTTAAGTGAGTGAAGGAGCACATTCTCACACTTTTTAAAAACCTGGCTGCATTTGAAGATCCTGTTGTAAAAGTGGGTTCCTGTTTCGCTATGAGCTTGTGATAGTGTCCGTAGTGTGCATGTGGGAGAACTGTTGTCAAAGGGGGGAGCTCACCACACCATCGTCACGTGGGACTTTAAGAAGATTAGTACTGCTGCTATTCCTGGGAGCAGATAAGCTACACAGATTTACATACTGCTGAGACATGCGGCACATCTTCTTGAGCAGATGGGCACCTACACTTAAGTAACTGAAATAGTCACAAATAATGGGGATTATGGTTTTATGAAGAAGCGATTTCTCTAGGACAGAGATCCGTAAGTCTTGATGATAAGGATTCCTTTTAATTGCTTTTAAAACATTTCTCTTCTCTCTGTTCTTTCACTCTCTCCAGTGCTGCGTTATACTCACTAACGTGAACTTTGGCCCACCCAGCTGGACTCATAGGAGGGACAGTGATTATTGACATACTAACTGAACATGAGCTTATTAAATGTGAAGTCTTCAGGGAAGCCTTTTAAACTAATTGCACGGAAAGGATGCCATCAGCACCTGAAGGAAATAATAAACATTTTGGAGCACACCAAAATGTTAACAGTGGTGTCAGCGTTAAGAAAGGAGGTGTGGCGTCGTGGCTGGGCACACATCATGTACACACGTGCCCTGGCCTCCTGACGGTCCGCTCTTCCCCCACCCTCCAAAAAGCCAGAGTGAATCTTTTAAAGCCGAAGTCAAGATCCTTAGTCCTCTGGATGCTCCAGTGGCTTCCTCCTTTGCTCCTAATGAAATCCAGAGCTCTTCCGGAGCCTGTGAGGCCCTTAGTGCCTTGGCCCGCCCCTGCTTCTGACTCATCTCTTCCTTCACTCATTCTGCTTCAGCCAGCCAGCCCTCCTTACATCTCAGGCCTTGCGTGGTCCCACCTGAGAACCTTTGTACTTACTCTTCCTTCTGCCTGGCATGCTTTCCTCCCGGATTTCCACAAGCGTAGCTCTCTCACTTCATCTAGATTTCTTTTGAGATATTCCCCCATCAAAGAGGCTTTCCTGACTACCCTATATAAAATAAGTACTTCCTCTTTCACTTTCTCCTTACCCTGCTTTGTGGTTCCTCATAGCACTTATTAATTCTTGACATGTAGTTGTTTGCGTTTCTCTCCTGATAAGTGTGTTCACTGCTTTATTTCCAGAACCTAAAACAGGTCCTGTGTAATGTGTACTCAGTAGATTCATTGAATGAGTGAATTGATTGTGTTTCTGCCACTTCCCGTCCTAGTACAAGAGGGAGAATTGGAATGTATTCACAGAGTAGATAACCCACAATTTCAAATACAGATACTCTCCTGACCTTAAAAACATCTCTATGTTTATTTCAACCTAAATAAAATGTGAATTTTGTTTAAGAAAAAAAATCTCTATGTTATTTTAGTAATGTAACAAACATGGAATGTTTAGTGTTCCAGGTACTGTATTTGACACTGTGAATTCAAAAATGTATAAATGCACATTGTCAGATTCATTTGGACTTTATATAATGGTCTCTATCGTTATTTTCACAGTGCTAATTTGCACATTACACATTTTAAGAAGCCCTGCTGTAACTAAGTATGTAAATTTGTTTAATCCAGTAGTTTTCTAAATTCTTTTTTGCCGTAGAATTCTTTTTCATGAAACATCTATTTAAATCCTTTTAGACTTAAGACAGTTGTTGACCTTTGGGAACAAAGCTCCATTAGTGGTGTTGGGGGTGGTAAGCGATCAGAACTGAAGGGGCTTGTGCCTCTGAAGGAAATGGTGTTAGCAGTGGATGTAAAGGGTAATAACTAATTCCTTCTACTTTTGTCACTTGATTCATCATATTAATACATTTAGGAAGAAAAATCATGACTTCTATAGATGCCAAAAAGATATTTGAAAAATCCAACATCCATACCCGATTAAAAACATAATAAAATACGAGTAAACGGATACCTTTCAAACAAAATTGCACACACACAAAATACTTAATTTCCACTAAAACCAGCAGTAAATACGTATCACTGTGTCCATTGCTATGTATTGAATAACATTGTATTGACAAAACCAGTTACCACATTCAATCAAGAGAGAATAATCAGAAGCATAAGACATTGGAAAGGAAGAGGGAAAGCTATTTCTACATGCAGATGACGTGATAGTATATGTTGAAAAGCCAAGAGAGTCAATAACAACAGAACACTTAAACAAAAGGAATTGAGTAAAATGGCAGGATATAGAATTAGCAAACAAAACCCAATACTTTCTATACGTACACAATAAATAAAACAATGAATAATTGAAAATATGGTAGAAGTCAAGTCTCCATTTCCAATAACATCAAAAAGATAAAATACTTAAGAAACTCAAGAAAAATGCCAGGTCTATAGGAGGAAAGCATTTCTGAAAAACATAGAAGTAGACTTGAACAAATGGGAAGACATTACGTATTTCATGTTCATAAATAGAATAACTCGGCATTACGAAGACTTCAGTTCTCCCCAATTTAATGCATAAATCCAGTCCCAGTAAATGGTTTTTTGTTTTGTTTTTTCTGGCACTAGACAAGTTGATCCTAAAGGTCACATGGAAGAATAAACAAGAAAGAGCAACCAAGAAATCTCTGAAAGAATGATAAAGAGTGCAAAACCCCACCTGATTTTAAACCACAAATCGCTATAATTAAAACTGTGAGAGCAGGGGGTGTAAATAAGAACTCTGTCTACTTTTTGTTCAGTTTTGCTATGAACCTAAAACTGCTCTAAAAAATAAAATCTGTTATAAAAATTGTGTACCAATTGTATGGTATGATGTGTGGACAGACATACTGGCCAATGGAATAGAATAGAATGTCCAGAAATAGACAGTAAATATAGAAATTTAGAATAAAGAGGAGAGGAGAAGTTGGGACAACTGGATAGATATTTGATAAGAGATAAAATTGGGTCCATATCTCACACTGTATTCCAAGATAAACTACAAATGGATAAAATACTTTTTTTCTTATATTTTACACTTTTTATTTTAAAATAATTTTAGACTTGTGAAAAATAGTACAAAGAATTTTCATATATCCTTCACCCAGATTCCCTAAAGGTTATCATTTGCTACATGCTTTATCATTTATTCATTCTGTCTCTGAAATATTTGAGAGTAAGTTGCAGACCTTATGTCCCTTTACCTGTAAATACGTCAGTGTTTGTTCTAAAAACAAGAGTGTCTTAGTCTGTTCAGGTTCTTTAACAGAATACCGTAGACTTATGTTGGTGGCTTATAAACAGTAGAAATTTATTTCTCACTTAGGGAGACTGGAAGTCTAAGATCAAGGTGCCAGCAGGGGTCTGGTGAGGGCTCACTTCTTGGTTCATAGATGGCCATCTTTTCACTGTATTGTCACGGGATGGAAGGAGTGAGGGATCTCTTTCTTATTAGGGCACTAATCCCATTCATGAGAGACTCACTCTCATGATGTAATCACTTCCCAAAGGCCCCACCTTCAAATACTATCACACTGGGCCTTAGGATTTAACATGAATTTTGGGGGAACACAAACATTCAGTCTATAGCAGAGAACATTCTCTTATATAATCAAAGTACAGATATCAAGATCAGGAAATTAGCATGATAAAATGCTACTCTCTAATCTGTAAGCCTTACTGGGACTTATCCAGTTGTCCCACTAAACCGTTGTTCTGCTCCACAGGCCTGGCCAGGCTCACACATTGCAGTTAGCTGTCAGGTCTCTCTAGTGTCCTTTGATCTGGAAGAGCTACTCAGTCTTGTTTTGTGTTTCATGACTGTGACATTTTTGAAGAGTACAGGCTTCTTGTGTAGAATGTCCCTCAAATTAGGTATGTCTGATGTTTCCTCATGTATACATTTTATAGCATGAATACCACAAAAGTAGTGCTGTGTCATTGATTGTACTGTCTTGGGAACTGTTTACTTTGGTCACCACGTAAGCTGGTATCAGCCAAGTTTCTCCATTCTGTAAAGGTACAGTTTTCCTTGTAATTAATACGTATTCTGGTAGACCAGACAACCCACACATATCCCTCTTTGAGGAAGGACTTGCTCAGTTGTGGCACGTGCGGTCAGCAGACAGCTTCCAGCAGTCAGCTCTCAGTTTGTTCAGTGTGACTCAGCTCACGCAAGGTCACACCCTTCCTGGGTGGTGGCATCCAGTGCTGAGTGAGAAGGGGTGGACTTCTTCAGAGCTCCCTGCCTGTGGCCAAAGCTTGGATAGGCCTGAACTATAGTGAGACGTCTACCTCTGCCCAATTCTGCTTCCCCCACTTCCTTTCACACGTGTTGATCCCTAGTGAGTATCTTGCACCCCAAACTCTGTCTCAGCACCTGATTCCAGAGAACCCAACCTGAGACAAGTATCTTTGTGGGAAAATCTGTTCATGATTACTTGCGCTTACTCTTTTTTAGCATCTGTTGAGGACTCTTGCTTGAAACAATTACTGTGCTGGTTGCCAAATGGTGATTTTTTAAATTCTATGATTTCTTCTACATTTAATAATTAGAATTAAACTGAAAGGAAGAGCTTTCCCTCCTCCCCATTTATTTATTTATTCATTCATTTACATCGTCCTGCTCTCATGGATTCTTATTTTATGGATTATAACATATCATTTACTTTTTATAAATTTATTATTTATTTATTTATTTTTGGCTGCATTGGGTCTTTGTTGCTGAACGCGGGCTTTCTCTCGTTACAGCGAGCAGGGGCTACTCTTCATTGCAGTGTGTGGGCTTCTCATTGAGGTGGCTTCTCTTGTTGAGGAGCACGGGCTCTAGGTGTGCGGGCTTCAGTAGTTGTGACACACGGGCTCGGTAGCTGTGGCTCGCGGGCTCTAGAGCGCAAGCTCAGTAGTTGGAGCGCACAGGCTTAGTTGCTCCGCGGAGTATGGGATCTTCCCGGACCAGGGCTTGAACCCGTGTCCCCTGCATTGGCAGGCCGATTCTTAACCACTGCACTACCAGGGAAATCCCTGTATCATTTATTTTGTTGCTCAAATTGTCCCAGATTTAGCCAGTAGGAACCCTTTCAGTTTGGTTTCTGTGTCCTTTTGACATGTCACCATCATTTTTCTTTCCTTATCTTCAGGTGCCAGGAGATTTTCTTTAAGCTTATCTGATACTTTTCCAACCCCCGGAATCTGCCATTTCAAAATGGACCAAATCTGAATATAAAAAATAAACCTTCCAATACTAGGAGAAAACGTGGCTGGACGATCTTACAACCAGGGAGTGAGGAAAGCCTGATTTAAAAAAAAAAAAAAAAAATGGATGTGACATAGACAGTTCATAGGGAAAAAAAAACAAAAATGGCTTATAAACATATGAGAAGATTCTTACCCTAATTTATTTAATGCAAAGTAAAATTACCCTGTAGTATCAAAAGTCTGAAAATATTTTATTGTAGAGAAATAAGCAGCCTCATGCATTGCTTGTAGGAGTATCAAAATGGCACAACCCCTATAATTGAGTTTGGGGAAAGCAGACAGATTTACTTTCAGTCCAGTAATCCCACTGTTAGAAATCTGCACTGAAGATAAACTTCCACAAGTAAACAACACATGCATAGGGTTATTCATTGCTGCACTGTTTGTAACAGCAGAAGATTGGAGACAACCCAGATGGCTATCAATAGAGGCCTGGTTGTATAACTGGAACACCCACACAGTGGAATACCATGCATTGCTTTAAAAAGGAAACAATAGTTGTCTCTGTACTAATGTGTAGTGATTTCTAGGGTGTAAGTGAAAAAAGCAAGGTGTAGACCAAGATATATAAAGGAAGAAATCAGAAATACATACTTGTTTATTTTGCTAAAAGAAATAGTGGAAGGATAAAACAAACACTAATAAAAATGATTATCTGGGGTGAGGGGGTGAGGAATGAAAGCCAGGCCTTTCTGAGTATCTTTTTTACATAGTTTTAACTTTGAAACATTTATATTTGTTACATATCCAAAATAAAAATAAAACAAAGAGGGGTAAAAGCAAACTGTAAAATTTGAGATCATGAAATGAACTTAATTTTATGAAGTTGGTACTATAACTACACAGAGGAAAGAATTATTTCAAGTGAGTTTTGAAAGTAACACAGGACTCCTTAGTTGGATGTAGTTTAAAGCCAAAACAGAATAAAACAAAAAAACTGCAAAGAAATCTTAAACTAATATGTAGTTTTTAAACTGTTTTATGTATATTTTAGTTTAAACTGAATAAATAAGTAAATTACTTAGGAATTAAGATTTTCATTGTGAAAGTAAAGAGATACAAATATAATGCCAAGAAATTAAGGAAAAAACTCTGTTCTATTTGAATTGTTCAGTTTGAATTGGAAATATCAGTGTGAATATAAATATAAATGTATAATGCTCCTTTTGTAACCCAAAGGGCCTAAAAGCAATGAAACTCCAGTAGCTGTGAGTACCCTGGGAATTCAGAGTTTGGTTTCTAAATATCATTAAAAGGAACCAGTGACCCTTGAAGAAGTGGCTAATGTCAGGTCCAGGGGAGGAAAATATAAAATGAGCCTGGGACATCTTGTGCTGTGCAAGGAAGTGCTCAGAGACTAATGGGATGATCGAGATGCTACAGGAGTCAGCTGGAAGAGGCATTAGCCAAGTGAGACAATTTGAACATAAAAATGAGTGTACTTGATGACACATTGAGTAAATAAAATCCATAAGTTTCTGTATTGATATTCAAGAAGAGAAAAACTAAATTTATTTGCTAATAATGGAGGTGAATTTTTTTAATTAATTAATCTATTTATTTATTTTGGCTGCGTTGGGTCTTTGTTGCTGCGCGTGGGCTTTCTCTAGTTGCGGCAAGCTGGGGCTACTCTTCATTGCAGAACGCAGGCTTCTCATTGCGGTGGCTTCTCTTGTTGCGGCGCATGGGCTGTAGGCGCAGGCTTCAGTAGTTGTGGCACACGGGCTCAGTGGTTGTGGCTCACAAGCTCTAGAGCACAGGCTCAGTAGTTGTGGTGCACGGGCTTAGTTGCTCCGTGGCATGTGAGATCTTTCCAGACCAGGACCCGAACCCGTGTCCCCAGCATTGGCAGGTGGACCCTTAACCACTGCACCACCAGGGATGTGCTGGAGATAAATATTGTACCAAAATCTTATTCTGAAAACGGGTAATTAAAGGGAAATAATTATATTTTTGTACTGCCTTTTTAGAATGACTCTAGTTCATCTCCAGTGAGGTAAAGCTCTTTACAGAAGAATGCCAGCTTAAAACTATGGAAATAAATAATAGAGGGCTTGGGCTTCCCTGGTGGCACAGTGGTTGAGAGTCCGCCTGCCGATGCAGGGGACACGGGTTCGTGCCCCGGTCCGGGAAGATCCCACATGCCGCGGAGCAGCTGGGCCCGTGAGCCATGGCCGCTGAGCCTGCGCGTCCGGAGCCTGTGCTCCACAATGGGAGAGGCCACAACAGTGAGAGGCTCACGTACCGCAAAAATAAAATAAAATAAAAAAATAATAGAGGGCTTTTAATGGTGATTTTCTAATTCTACGAAATAATAGATTCAGGCAAGGCATATCAGTGGATGCTAAAACTGTTAGGGGAAGAAGATATTCACATACCCTTAACGTTTTACTCCACAAAAGATTTCGTAAAAAAAAAAAAAAAAAAGATTTCGTGATTGTCCAAGTCAAAAATGGACCTTTACAAAGGAGACATTTGGTGGTCACTACCTTACCAAATGGCCAAACGTAGCATCACTGATAGTGACAAACCTAAATAATGTGTCTCCTGAGTATCTCCTTAAATACTGTACAGTACCCAGATGAGTATTCTTGTCCATCCTCTTCCCCCTGCTCCCTCAAATTATACCCAAGCCATTAGACTTTGAATGGAATGGTAGTAGGAGGAGGAGGTTGGGGTAGATGAAGAAGTAAAGGACACCAAAAAGAAACAAGTTCAGAATGTAGCACATTTCACAAGACATCTGGCCTCCTCTCTTCAAAAAGTCACTGTTGGGCTTCCCTGGTGGCGTAGTGGTTGAGAATCTGCCTGCTAATGCAGGGGACACGGGTTCGAGCCCTGGTCTGGAAAGATCCCAGATGCCGCAGAGCAACTAGGCCCGTGAGCCACAACTACTGAGCCTGCGCGTCTGGAGCCTGTACTCCGCAACAAGAGAGGCCGCAACAGTGAGAGGCCCGCACGCCGCAATGAAGAGTGGCCCCCGCTTGCCACAACTAGAGAAAGCCCTTGCACAGAAATGAAGACCCAACACAGCCAAAAATAAAAATAAATAAATTAAAAGAAGTCTCAACATTAAAAAAAAAAAAAAAAGTCAGTGTCTTTTGGGATTCTGGGAAGATGATGGTAACGGTTTATTATTTTTGAGTCTCCCCCAAATCACTGCATATAAACAGAACAACTTGAATTGTATCTACAACAAAACCAGTTTGCTAGAGAATGAGGATTTGCTTTCGACAACCCAAATGACTACAGAGACAGCAACTTAAACTATGATATGAACATTAAATATGTACGTATGTTCTTATAGACCTAAGTGAGGAGGGTTATAAGGAAGAGAAAAATATAATTTGTAATGGTTATTTGCTCTAACAAAGTATATATGGTACAGCTATTAGAGAATGTAGAGCATATATGCAACAAGTTATTTAAACCTTTCAGTAATCATATTACTGGCAGTACTAATGGTCTCATTGATTGAAATAATATCAGGCATCTTATCTGGCCACAATACTGTGAGACTAGAAATCAACTACAAGAAAAAAACTGCAAAAACACAAACAAGTGGAGGCTAGAAAATATGCTACTAAACAACCAATGGATCACTGAAAAAATCAAAAAAAAAATATGGAGACAAATGAAAACAACACAGTGATCCAAAATCTATGGGATGCAGCAACAGCAGTTGTAAGGCGGAAGTTTATAGTGATAAAAGCCTACCTCAGGAAACAAGAAAAATCTCAAATAAGCAACTTAACCTTACGAGAAAGGATGAGAAAAACAAGAACAAAATCCAAAGTTAGTAGAAGGAAAGAAGTAAAAAATCAGAGCAGAAATAAATGAATTAGTGACTTAAGAAAATAGAACAGATGAATGAAACAAAGAGCTGGTTCTTAGAAAATATTTTTAAAAATTGATAAATCTTTAGCCAGACTCATAAGAAAAAAAGAGAGGGCCTGAATCAATAAAATCAGAAATTAAAAAGAAGTTAAAACTGACACCACAGAAATACAAGAGATCATGGCAGATTATTACGAACAGCAATATGCCAATAAAGTGGATAACCTAGAAGAAGTAGACAGATTACTAGAAGTGTACAATCTCCCAAGGCTGAACCAAGAAGAAATGGAAAATATGAACAGGCCAATTACCAGTAATGAAATTGAATCAGTAATAAAAGAAATCCCCAACAAACAAACGTCCATGACCAGATGGCCTCACAGGTGAATTCTACCAAATTTGAGAAGACTTAATACCTATCCTTCCCAAACTATTCTAAAACACTGCAGAGGATGGAGTGCTTCTGAACTCATTCTGTGAGGCCAGTATCACCCTGATTCCAAAACCAGACAAAGATATCACAAAAAAGGAAAATCACAGGCCAGTATCGCTGACGGACATAGATGCAAAAATCCTCAACAAAATGTTAGCAAGTCAAATTCAACAGTACATTAAAAGGATCATTTACCATGATCAAGTGGGATTTATTCCAGGGGTGCAAGGATAGATCAGTATCCACAAATCAATCAGTGTGATACATGATATTAACAAATTGAAGAATAAAAACCATATGATCATCTCAACAGATGCATTAAAAACTTTTGACAAAATTCAACATCCATTTATGATAAAAACTCTCCAGAAAGTGGGTATAGAGGGAACATACCTCAACATAATAAAGGCCATAGATGATAATCCCACAGCTAATACACACAACAATGAAAAGCTAAAATCATTCCTCTAAGGTCAGGAACAAGACAAGAATGCCACTCTCACCATTTTTATTAAACATAGTATAGGAAGTTCTAGCCACAGCAGTCAGAGGAGAAAAAGAAATAAAAGGCACCCAAATAGGAAAGTAAGAGTAAAACTGTCACTGTTTTCAGACTACATGGTACTATACATAGAAAATCATAAAGACCCCAGCAAAAAAACTACTAAAGCTCATCAATTTTGGTAAAGTTGCAGGATACAAAACAAATATCAGAAATCTGTTGCATTTCTGTATAGTAACAACAAACTAACAGAAAGAGAAATGAAGGAAACTTGCATTGACCATTGCATCAAAAAAAAAAAAAAAACACACCTAGGAATAAACCTACCTAAGAAGATAAAAGATCTGTACTTAGAAAACTATGAGATACTGATGAAAGCAATTGAAGATGACAAACAGATGGAAAGATGTATTATTTTCATGGATTGAAAGAAATAATATTGTTTAAATGACCATACTACCCAGGCAATCTACGGATTCAATGCAATCCCTATCAAAATACCAAGGGCATTTTTCATAGGACTAGAACAAATAAGTTTAAAATTTGTGTGGAGACACAAAAGACCCCAAATAGCCAAAACAATCTTGAGAAAGAACAGAGCTGGAGGAATTACGCTCCTTGACTTCAGACTATACTACAAAGCTACAGTAATCAAAACTATGGCACTGGCACAAAAACAGACACATAGATCAACAGAACAGGATAGAGAGCCCAGAAATAAACCCACTCACTTATTGTTAATTAACCTATGACAAAGGGGGAAAGAATATATAATGAGGAAAAGACAGTCTCTTCAAAAGTGGTGCTGAAAAAACTGGACAGCTACATGTGAAAGAATGAAATTAAAACATTTTCTCGCACCATGTACAAAGATAAACTCAAAATGGATGAAAGACCTAAATGTAAGACCTCAAACCATAAAACTCCTAGAAGAAAACATAGGCAGAACACTCTTTGACATAAATTGTGTCAGTATTTTTTTGGATCTATCTCCTAAGGCAAAGAAAATAAAAGCAAACATAAACAAATGGGACCTAATTAGGGGACTTTCCTGGCGGTCCAGTGGTTAAGACTATGCGCTTCCACTGCAGTGGGCGCAGGTTAGATCCCTGGTCAGGGAACTAAGATCCTGCATGCTGCGAGGTATTGCCAAAAAAAGGGAAGGAGGGGGACTAATTAAACTTACAAGCTTTTGGACAGCAATGGAAACCATCGATAAAATGAAGAGACAAGCTACTGCATGGCAGGAAATATTTACAAATGATATGACCAATAAGGGGTTAATATCCAAAATATATAAATAGCTCATACAACTCAACATCAAAAAAAAACCTGATTAAAAAATGGGCAGAAGACCTGAATAGACAATTTTCCAAAGAAGACATACAGATGGCCAACAGGCACATGAAAAGATTCTCAACATTGCTAATCATTAGAGAAATGCAAATCAAAACCACAGTGAGATATCACCTCACACTTGTCAGAATGTCTATTATCAAAAAGACCACAAATGACAAATGTCGGCAAGGATGTGGAGAAAAGGGAGCCCCTGTACACTGTTGGTGGGAATGGAAATTGGTGCAGACACTGTGGAAAACAGTATGGAGGGTCCTCAAAAATTAAAAATAGAATTACCATATGATCCAAGAGTTCTACTCCTGGGTATATATTCTAAGAAAATGAAAACACTAATTTGGAAAGATACGTGCACCCCAGTGTTCATAGCAGTATTACTTACGATAGCCAAGATGTGGAAGCAACTTAAGTGTCCATCAACAGATGAATGGATAAAGAAAATGTGGTATATATATTACCATGGAATACCACTTCATCATGAAAAATAATGAAATTTTGCCATTTGCAACGACATGGATGGAACTAGAAGATATTACACTTAGTGAAATAAGTCAGAGGAAGATACTATATGTTATCCCTTATATGGGGAATCTAAAAAAAAAAAAAACTAGTCAGTATAACAAAAAAGAAACAGACTCACAGATATAGGAGAACAAACTAGAGGTTACCAGTAGGGAGAGGGAAGGGAGGAGGGGTAACAACTGATGGAGGATTAAGAGGTACAAATGACTATGTATAAAATAAATAAGTTACAAGGATATATTGTACAGCACAGGGAATATAGCCAATGTTTTATAGTAACTATAAATGGAGTATAATCTTTAAAAATTGTGAATCACTATGTTGTACACCTGAAACATATAATATTGTAAATCAACTATACCTCAATTTTTAAAATGCTGATTTATAATTGCATCAACAAATTAAATAAAAGGGATAAATCTAACAAAATATGTGCAAGGTTTGTGTATTGATCAGGTAAAATCTAAAGTGAAGAGATACGCTGTGATCATGGAATGGAAGACGATATTATAAGGATATCAGTTCTTTCTAAAGTGATCTATAGAGCCAATACAATACCAGCCAAAAATCCCAGCAGGATTTTTTTTGTTTGTTTGTTTGTTTGTTTTTTGCGGTATGCGGGCCCTCTCACTGTTGTGGCCTCTCCCGTTGCGTAGCACAGGCTCCGGACGCGCAGGCTCAGCGGCCATGGCTCACGGGCCCAGCCGCTCCGCGGCATGTGGGATATTCCCGGACCGGGGCACGAACCCATGTCCCCTGCATCGGCAGGCGGACTCTCAACCACTGCGCCACCAGGGAAGCCCGGCTTTCTTTTTAAATCAAAGATGAGCTTAAAATTTATATGGAAATGCAAAGGACCTAAAATAGCCCAAACACTTTAGAAAAAGAAGCTGGAGGAGTCATACTGTCTGATTTCAGGATTTTCTAAAGAGCTGCTTGGAATCAAGTCAGGGTGGTGTTAGAGTAGGAGTGGACTATAGATCAGTGGGGCAGAATAGAGACTTCAGAAATAAACCCTTACAAATATAGCTGATTAATTTTCATGAGACAATCCAAGGTAACTCAGTAGAGAAAGTATAGTTTTGTTGGCTAACGATATTGGAACTATTGTCCATCTCTAGGCAAAAAAATTAACCTCAGTCCTCACTTCATACCATATTTTTTTAAGATCAGCATTTAAAATCTATTACAGACCTAAATGTAAAACCTATAAACCTTATAGAAGTGAACATATGAGAAAGTCTGTGTGACCTTCGGCTGGCAAAGATGTAGAGAAGACCCATCTTTAGAACTGGAAATTTTAGAACTGAAAAATACGATAGCCAAATTTAAAAACTCATAAAAGTCTACTCAGTAGCAGAATGGAGAGGGCAGAGGAAAGAATCAGTGAACTTAAAGATGGAATAAAAATTGCCCAGTGTGAACAACAGAAGAAATTAAACTGAGAAATAAAAATGAATAGATCATCAGGGACTTGTGAAACTATTAAAAAAAAAATCTAAACTATGTGCCATCAGAGTTCCAGAAGGAGAGAAGAATGAGAGTGTGGCTGAAAAAGTACTTGAAGGAATAGTAGTTTAAATTTTTCCAAGTGTGACAAAAGACATAAACCTACAGTTTCTAGAAGCTGAGTGAATGCTAAACAAGATAAAGAAATCCATGCCAAGACACATCATAGCCAAACTTGTGAAAACTAAAGACAGATAAAATCTTGAAAACAGTGACAAAAGTTTACCTTACCTATGGGGGAAAATTAGAAGAACAGCAGGTTTTTCATCAGAAACTGTGGAGGCCAAAAGGAAGTGCCATGGCATTTTCCAAGTGTTAAATGAAAAGAACTGTCAACCCAGAATCCTGTATCCAGCAAATATTCCTCCCTCGAGGTTGAACGCTAGCAATTACAGATTGTCAGCACATCCTTACATTATAAGTATGCAAAGCAAAAACAGGGTGAAGGCAGTAATACGGCTTTCTCCTCACATGCTTCTCACTTGTCAAGGAAGAAAAAGTTTTTTCCACCATAACTTTTCCTTTTCCAAAGATGTATCCATTAGCCAAAACTGTATCACATGGCCACAGTAGATGCAAAGGATGGTGGTAAAGTGAGAGTATCTGGGATTTTCAATCTCAATTAGTGGGGAGTAGGTGAGAAAAGGGGGCAGTTAAGTGGAGAAGAGCATGTGGCCAGCTCTCAGGTTCACAGAGAAACTTAGATTAATTTAGATTAATATTATCTGCAAATGAGATTATACATGGTCACTGACATGACTGAAAAAAGGACATTCATTATACCTTTACAAGGCACATGTAACCATTAGTGTGTGTAATGTTTTTTATAGTTCTGACTTTATCATCAAAAGAATTTTTAAAACTATATTGGGATCCTCAGAAAACGGAATATCCCTCTGTGAGGCCAGAGGCTCTGCAGACGGCCCAGTGTTGGTTGTCCCTAACTGTCCTTTGTCTGTGTAGTCGGAGGGGCAGCTAACAGATCCTGAGGGCTGGCTCCACTCCACCCTGTGCCAGGCGTTGGTGACTCAGTCGTGTCCCTTCCTCCAAGAAAAATCTGGAAGGAACTACAGATTAGAAACTAGTAATTACATACCAGTGTCAGGAGTGTTATGATAAGGGAATTATATAGTGCTGTAGGAATGTATGCTAAGGAGATTTATTTACCCCACTCCTGTGGTCAGGAAAGCCCTCTTGACGAAGTAGTTCTGGTCATTCTTGGTTTGTCTAGCTTTGTTTTTGGTATGGAACAATTTTGTTGCTTCCTGTAGTTGCGTGCTGTCTTAGTCGGAAGCTGGAAGAGGCAGCCACCAGAAACTGTTAGCCAGATGCAATTTAAATCAGAACTCTGCTCTGACAAGTGTGATCACACAGTATGTTATCAACTTTTGATCTTTACTAATATGATTACTAAAAATGGTATCTTCTTGTAGTTTTACTTTGGATTTCTGTTATGAATGAGGTTGACCATCTTTTTTATGTTTGAGATGTTCGTATTTCCTTTTCTGTGAAAAAGTGGGTTTAAAAACAACTCTTATTGATGTGTAGGTACTCTTTAAACAGAGAAATTAGTTTTTAGTCCATAGTAAGAATTGCGAATATTTTTTCCTAGTTTCTTGTTGTCTTGTAGTGATTTTTTTTGAGCGTTTATTTTTACTTTTATGCAGTCAAATATATCAATATTTTCCTGTGGCTTCAGTGTTCTGTGTCATACTCTGAAATACCTACTCAGCTCCAATAGTGTATATATTTTAAATTTCCCTTGTTTCATGTAGTACACGCATGATTTTGTTTTTATTTTTTGCATTTAAATCTTTGATACATTTGGGATTTATCCTGACCTGTGTTGTGAATCTCAGTGGTATCTTTTTTCCACATGGCCACCCATTTATTCTGATGCTATTTGTTGGCTCTATCCACACTGATTTGAAATCCCATGTTTATCATATAGCGAATTCTTATATGCATTTGGTTCCATTTGGGAGCTTTCTGTTCTGTTCCAGTGATCTATTTATTCATGAGCCGGTACAAGTGTTTTAATAATTGCGGCATTTGTAATATTTTTAAAATACTGTGCTCTAGGATTTGACTTGACTAGTGCTACTTCATTATTCATCTCTTTCAAAATTTTCTTACTTCATTGTGTAAGTATATTTTTCCACAAATGAACTTTGGAATCTGACTGCTTAAAAAATAAAAGTATTTTTATTGAGATGACACTAAATTTATAAGAATAACCTCAGGAGAATTGTCATTTCAATGATGACTCTTCTGTGTAAGAATATAAGCCTTTCTACCTGTTCAGATTTTTATTAGTGTCCCTCAGAAACATCAAAACGTTTCTTTTGGTATAGATCTTGCTCAGTTCTTACATTTATTCCTAGGAACATTATTTTCTTAGGTGGCTTTGTAAATAGAACTTTCTTTTATTATAACTTCTACATAGTGATTGTGTGTATATTGGGAAACTGCTGATTTCTGTATATCAGTTTTTGTACACTATCACCTCTTATAATAGTTTTTCAGTTGGTTTTCTTTGACTATAAAAGAATGTAGTCATATAATCTACAAGTAGTGATACATATGTCTTCTTTTCAATTTCTATACAATTAACTTATTTCTCTTTTATAATTGTGTGGCTACTGTAAGTGCTTCCCAATCATTTCATATCATGGCACGTAATGAAAATTATATTTTTAGTAGTGTACACTAGCATAAAGGGGAAATGCTTTGTGAGGCCAGAGGGGACCAGCCCAGGGTTTAACTACCCCAGACCATACCTGAATGACCTAAGATGGACTGGAAAAAACCCTATGCCTCTCTGAAACAATATTTAAAAAAAAGAAGGAAATGACCATGAACCTTCTTGTTATGTTCCTGACTTTAGTGGGAATACTTCTGTTGTGTTTTCTCATTAAATTATATTGGTTTGGGGATTGAGATAGATATATTTTAGTAGGAAGTATCCAGATACTCCTGGATACTTTAGTCAAAAATGAAATTTTAGTCAAAAATGGATATTGAATTAATAAACATTTCTTAAGCATTGTTGCTGTATGCCAGGCTTTGGAACTAAAATACTGAATAAAATGAAACACACTCCAGGAAAGAATACAAGTCCAAGTAGACTTGAGTTCAGATTTTTTTTTAAATTAATTTTACTTATTTATTTTTGGCTGTGTTGGCCCTTCATTGCTGCGCACGGGCTTTCTCTAGTTGCAGCGAGCAGGGGCTACTCTTCGTTGCGGTGTGCAGGCTTCTCATTGCGGTGGCTTCCCTTGTTGCGGAGCATGGGCTTCAGTAGTTGTGGCGCGAGGGCTCAGTAGTTATGGCTCATGGGCTTAGTTGCTCCGTGGTATGTGCGATCTTCCTGGACCAGGGCTTGAACCCGTGTCCCCTGCATTGGCAGGTGGATTCTTAACCACTGCACCACCAGGGAAGCCCTTGAGTTCAGATCTTATCTACACAGCATTTACTAGCTCTGTGACCTCAGGGACGACATTTAATTATTTTGAGTCTTAGTTTATTTATCTGTAAGAAGGAACTAATGATAACTGTTAGGTTTGTTATTGTTCTAAGACATGATTCCACACTAATGCAGTCCAGCAGGGTGAGACAGACGTGTCAACAAGTAATTGTGAAAAATGAGGTGGTATGGTAGAGATGGAGGGGTGAGCAACGTTGAAATAAAGGAGTGACCTGCTCTGCCTAGAGTGGGACTCAGGAAGGCTTTGCCAAGGAGGGAGTGTATACACCGGGTCTTGAAGGATGAATAGGGGAAGCAATTGTGTGTGAAACATCTTGATGTATTTAGGAAACTGCAGTTTTTTTTTTCAGGATAATTAGACCGTGGGTATGGGCAAATGACAGGAGACTGGAGAGGCGGACGGATTGTAGATCACAGAGGGCCTATAGTGTTTGCTACTCTGAAGATTGTGGACTTTTTTCTGTAAGTGACTGGTGGGTGTTGAAGAGTATTCCTTCTTCAGATTTGCTGGTGATGAGGATGTGTTAAACTGCGAGTAGAATTGCTTTAAGCTATCGCATTTGAGAAGGTCCTAAAACAAGGCAACGGGAGAAATGGGAGGGGGAGGCGGATGTGAAGAGACTTAGGTAGTAGAATCAACAGGACCCAGAGGCCATTGGACTATCCAGAGAGGAGGAATAAGGAGCAGTTCCCAGGGTTTCAAACTAGGAAGAAAAGTGCTCTAAAAATCACAGGATAAGTTCCTCTTTTTTTTTTCTGTAGAAAAATAACAATGTGTTTTGTGTGTAGCTTTTACAAAAAGTTTGGTAAGTTACATCACAGACTACTTAATTAAGTGCCCTGTGAGTGCCGTAGAGGAGAGTTCTACTCATTCTGTAGGAAGCATTAAGAAAAGAGCTAAAGAAAACATCATAACTATAACCATACAGATACACTTAAAATTAACAAAGGTCTGAAGAAAAATTTTAGTGTGATTGCAATGTTTATGGTAAAGAAGAATTTGAATTTTAGTGTTTCCATGGTTTTTGAGTGTGCAGTTCTGAATTTGCATTATTGTTTACATTTTACAACTAAATTTTATGTTTATGAAAATGATATTAAGGTGAATAGTCAACCTGAAATAAAGTTTATATACGAGTGTTTAAAATATATTCACTGTGTTTTCTTCTATTCTAGTTACACTTTCTGGAAATGGAGAAAACGGTAAGGCGCTTTTAACTTTTACTCTCAAGTTAAGTAGACTACTTATGGTATCTTAATTACAGCCCATATACTTGTTATTTAGTGATGACTGTGTGTGTTTTGGTTTCCAGGAAGAAGATATATATTCTTAAAGCTTAAGTGATTAAAAGGAGATGTGTTATTAGGTTTATTTTTATACGTTCAGTATATTCTCCTTTGTGTTATTTATGTAAATTGAAGTTGCTGTTATTTTGTAAGGCATCTAGTACCCAAACTTCTTTGATGTATTTATATACATATTTTTGCCTTGTATATTCTTCAGAATTCTTTATAGTAGTGGTTCAAAGATTTTTAATATAAGTTCTAGCTAAGTTTGAGGAGGAGGTGTTTCATGATGTCTAAATTTTATTGGTGGTTCTCTTGTTTATGCATTTGTTTAAAATAGTACTTTACTACTCATAGTCATTTAATTAAGTAACCAGACTCTGAATTTGTAAATTGTATTACTAGTTCATTTTGAAATGGAATTAAAGTTTTAATGACTAATCAAAGAGACAGTGTCTGGAGAGAAAAATCATTACTCAAAATTTTATTGAGATAAAAGAAAATTTTAAGTCCTTTGAGATCAAATTTCAAAAATAAAATTTGATTTGAGATATGAAAATCCAGAGGATTTCTAAAACAGTTGAATAATTAGAAACTTTTTTTTTGTGGTGGTTGTTTTTTTGGCCGAGCTGTGTAGTTTGCAGGATCTTAGTTCCCTGACCAGGGATCCAACTCGTGTACCCTGCAGAGGAAGGGCTGAGTCCTATCCACTGGACCGCAAGGGAAGTCCCTAGAAATTATTAATAAATATTCTTATTGTTGAAAATAGAAGGCATTAAGCATGTAAATCTCAAGTTGACTTTGGATCTAACTTCTCAGTAACAGAGTAAATACAGACTCAATCTTGGTAGGCTTGTTTTTCTTGCTTAAAATCAAAACTGTTTCCTGTGTGTTGAAAGCACAGACATAGAAAGCAGAGAATTTCTGAAGTTCTTATAAAAGAACTTTTAACTTGGATCATTATTTCTTGGGGCTATTTTCCCCATGTCTTTCAGAGAGTCTTTGAATAAAGTTTTTTGTTTGCTTATTTGTTTCTTAATTCAGTTACAGGTGATTTTTGAGTCAGACTTTTTGATTTATAGGTTCAGTTTTTCTTTGAACTTTGATTTAATTTAATGAGTTAAGCTTTTACTTTAAGTATTACTTCTAACCAATAGTTTATAGCATGTATATGGGATTATTAGTAATCACACTAATTTGAACTTATTTAAAAACAATAGCTCCTGTTATTATTTATATTATAATTTGATAACTACCGTCTATTAAGTGCTTACTATATTCCAGGCAATATACTAAGAGATTTATTTTATCTTTTCTTTCTTTAACTGAAGGTTAAGATTTTTTAAGGCAAAAACTATGTGCTTTTGTTCTTACGGAGAGCAAAAATAGTCTAAAAAATATTAAATGTTTAAAAAATGTTAAAGTATATTGTTCTGTATTCTAGCCTTAGTTGTAAGTAACTCAGTGATTAAGAAGTTTAAAGTTAAAGTAACCAAGCTATGCAATAATACGTAGATGAGGATTGACAAACTTGATTGAATATGGGGGCAAGGCAGTAATATAAAGAAGTGAAATGAGCTATAGGTGAAGATAAAATTGCAGACTTGAAAAATGGCTTCAGTGTTGGTGTAACAGGAGACTGAGCTCCAGCCTGTTTTTCCAAAGGAGAAATAAATGAAGGGATGCTTTTGAATCCATTGGTCAGACCATGGGGTTTAGCCTAGAGGGAGCTGGAATGATAGGGAATGCAGATTTTGCGAAACCACAATTTTCTACGAGGATGACATCAGTTTTTGTGAAAGTGAAAAGAAAGCATATTTGAGAACAGAAGGAAGTTGTGGTTAGGGCTTCGTCTTGGCACCAGATGTTATCTCTGAAGTAGGATGTGACCACTAAGATAATAATTTAAAAAGCGGAGGAAAATTAGTTTAGATATGACACAGTGACAAAGACCTTGGGTTTTTATCAAGCATATATGGGTTTGAATTCTGGCGTTATCATTTAGTAAGTAAGTAACACTGGGCAAGATATTAAATTTTCTGAGCCTTCGATTTCACATTTGTAAACTGAAAGAATACCCACGAGACCATTGTGAGGGCTAGAAATAAGGTAACGTTATATGTCTTCTAGTAGACTTTCAGTAGGTAGAAGGGCTGACTTGAGTAGCTATAGTTAAAATAAATAGGAAGTTCCAGAGTTTTAGAATGCATTCATTAGTCATGTAGATGGAGCTATTTCCCAGGAATTTCATAGCCAACGGGGATAAGAAACGGTGAGCCACATATTTTACGCTGGCCACTGAGATGGATTGGAAGCAAGAGACTGGAAGGCAAGGGCGCCCATTGGCTTGTGCAGTGACCCATATGAGATGAGCAACAATTTAAGAACTATTGCACTAGCAGTGAAAAGAATGAGAAGTTTACTTTGAAAGAGATTTTAGGAGCTAGAAGTTGAAGTACGTGCTCCGTGCGTTGTGAGGGTCATCGAGCCCTGGCTTCCTGCATCAGTCATCTGTGTGTCTCAGGGTTCTGTTCTGTTAGACCAGACATGGACCAGTATAATTGCAGAAGAAAATGCTGGGGTCCAGCAAGTTGTCAATTTTGTATCATTATTTTATGTGAAAACATTTTTTCAAAACCAAAACCATAAGGAAAAGTAACCTCAGACCAAAGGAAGGACAGTACTTCCAATTGAATACATGTTAGCTTTATAAAAACTTCGCTACATTTTTCTTAATGTTTCTCATTTAACTGCAGGCCAGTGAAAACTTTTATCAGTCTATATACTTGGGTAACACTGAAATAGGGAATGCACAAAAAGAACCAGTTTTTGAGAATAAGGAACTGCTATACTTGGACAGCAATGATAATAATAGCCAATATTTATTGAGGATTTATTATGTGTCAGACACTGTTCTAAGTGTTTTGCATTTATTAACTTATCAATATTAAGCAGCTGACTTAAAGGAAACACATCAAGTGCTTTAATTGAAGCCTGAGTAAATTATTTGGGGAGAATAGTATGAAGGGATAATAAATTCTGAAAGTAATGGAGGAGGCTTTTGGAAAAAGTAATATTTGATCCAAACTTTACAAATGAGTAGAATCTCAAACTTTTGTGCTCATCTGTGCTTTGTTTTCTTCAGTGAGTTTGGGGTGCTGCATTCCAAACTGAAAAAGAATTTAAGCACTTGGTAAATAGTTCTGGCTTCTTAATGGAAACCAGTCCCACTTCTTACAGATAGAAAAACCACAGAACACAACAAAAAGTTTTTAGTTATATCAGTGAGTTAATATTTGGAGATAAAGATGTTGCAATGTTACACTAATCCACTTAGGAAACAGTTATGGCAGAAATTCAGAGTAGCTAAAATTTTTTCGTTACCCCGTGTTGAAAACGACAATGGAATTTAGGATACCTTTCCTGACAGTCCAGGAATTGAGTTGTTTATTTTCAGTATATAGTTCCTTGGATTTAATGTTCATAGTGAACATTAAATAATAATTTTTAAGTCACTTAAAATCTAACTTTTAGGAAGTGCTTTTGAAGGAGGTGCTCATAAGATTTCAGCTTAAATCTTCAGCAACTTAATGAAATCAAATCTCATCTCAGAATACAGTCTTTATTTATAAACCAGGCCAATAACCCTTAAATGCAGGAATAGAATGTTTTTTCATATCTGTAATGTTAACGTCATGCAGATAAAGGAGTGTATATATTTGATGTTTTTAGTACATTTTAATTAAATTTTTTATTGGATCGAGCCTCCTGACCCTAAATATTGTGTTTTAATATATAATGCTTTTTCCTGTTTTCACCTGGATTCAATGAAATGTTATTTGTTTTTATTTACCAGGAAAGGCCGTTGTTTACCTTGTGGCTTTCCATCTGTTCATTGTTATGTTTGTATGGTCCTATTGGATGACAATTTTCACATCTCCCGCTTCCCCCTCCAAAGAGGTAAATTTAATGTTGGTAAATTACCAAATGCTTTCACTAATTATGGAATTATTTTCCCTGTGTTGCCTTTGTTAAAACTTTATTACATAATGCATTTGTTCTGTTTTCATTCATAAATTGCTTGGTAACTCTACATTGTGAGTGTGAGTCATCTGCGTATCCCTCAGATACAGCCCACTGACGCAGCATCGTAAAAGTTGGATGATGGCGCTAAGGTTTAGCTGTGCTAATATTCTTCTGCCATGCTGTGTTTTCTTAAATTAAAGATGTACATTATGTCACTGGAGTGAATAATCTTAAGGCACAGAATTGAGTCAGGAAAGTAGAGTTTATTTTTAGAAACTCAACATTTATTTTTTCTCAGGCCTGAACAAATAAGCTGCAACTAAATAAAGTGTTTTGATTGTGGGAAACAAATTGTCTGTGCTGCGGCTTGTTAAACCTAGTGTGGCTAGTGTTTTTGCCACTTGGAGGTTCCACTTGGAAATAATATGAGTACACATTTATGTGGAGTGAAGCTGAAGACCACTATGTCTATTTTGCCTTGATATAGCTGACTGAATTCTCTTCACCTAAAGTTTAGAATAGCTAGATAGATAAGAATATATTCTCTGGAGTTAGGACTGCCTGAGTTTGATTTTCTGCTCCAACACATTATGTAATGAATCCAAGGCTTAGTTTTCTATTTGGAAAGTGGAGCTAACAGTCATGCCTGCCTCTGTAGGATGTTTGTGAGGATTAAGTGAGATTCATTCATGTAAAGCATTTAACATAGGACTTGCCATATGGTTAGCACTCAAATACTAGATGATGGTAATAATGTAATTGTTTCCCTTTGTATTAGATTCATCAAAATCCATTAAAAATTATAGACGTATGTTTAAAGATATCAACTTCCATTTAACTTTTTATAGAACATATATGCAGAAAACTATACATGCCATAAATGTACACTTGACGAATTTTCATGAACTGGACACGTGAGTAACCAGCACCCAGTTCCAGAAGCAGAACGTGACTGCTTTCCCGTGAGCCCCTCACACTCCCTGCAGCCACTGCTCCCCCGACCCCTGCCCACCCAGTAGCATCAGCTGGCTTTGCCTGGTCTGCGCCTCACGTGGATGGAGTCACACAGGACGTGTGCTTGTGTGTCTGGCTTCTTTCATTAACGTTCTCTTCGTGTGCGATTCATGCGTGTTGTTGTATACAGCTGTGGCTCCCTCCTCTGCTGTGTTATAAAACACAGTTTATCTGGTCTACTGTTGATGGGCGTGGGCCGTTGGGCAGCTTGCAGTCTCAGGCTTCTACACATAGGACTGCCATCAACATTCTAGCACATGTACGTACATACGTAGTTCTTAGGGGCAGATGCCCAGGAGGAGAATTGCTGGGTGCTGCACGTACATTCAGCAGTAGTGGGTAACGCCAAACTCTCACTGCCCATTGTTTCTACTGGGGGCTTTTGTTTTAAGGGATAATGTAAACCACTCATCAAGCTTACTGTTTCTTCAAATAAATTCTTCAAACATTTGCTAGTAATTAGTCAGCCCTTAAAGTTATATTACAAATTGCCACCCATATCTTAATCTCTTAAGTCGAAAAGGACCTAATTTTATCTAATCAATTACTAGTAGTGATGGCTGTTGGAAACATAGCATGTGTGAAAGTAAATAGTTTTTATTACAGGAAATAAAAAATATAATAAGAAAAACAATTGGCAATACTTTTGAGAAACAGGATAGTACAGAGGTTCGGAACTCAGCCCCCAGCTCCAGACCCCCTCGTCTGCCTCATCCCTCTGCGTTTCTAGCCGCGTGACGTTGGACACACTCCTTAGCTGTCTGTACCTCAGGTACGTCCTCTGTAAAGTGAGGATGGTAGTCGTATGCACCTTATTGGATTGTTGTATGGGTTAAATAAATTAATCATACGTACATGTGATTGATGGTATTTATAATAATATATAATTAATGCTATAGGGAAGATGCTTAAAAGAATGCCTAGCACATTAGTGCCATCTAACTTACTTTTTTCTTTTTTGGTTGTTGTATTTGCAATGTTGTACCCATTTAGCATTTAGCCCAGTGCTTAATTAAGCCTTTACGTCCACTCCATCCTTCATGCTCCCCTATTCCTGTAAGTGTAATTGTAAGTGTAATTGACAGCCTGTGTCCAGTGGCCCTTCTATGGCACGATCTACCTTCCCTGTCATGGACCTTGTCACCTAGTATTGTAATTGCCTGCTTACCTGTATGTATCACCTTATTAAATTGTCGGTTGTTTAAGGGCAGGGATCATTTCTATCATGTTCTCCACTATATCCCTCTCCCACTGTCTGGCACATAGTGGGCATCAGTAAGTATTGAATGGATTGATTATTCAATCATGAAGGGCCAGCTAAGCTAGGCTGCAGTGACAACCAGGGACAGGAATGTAAGATTATCTTTCTGAATAAGCTTACTCTGGGCTGCCTGAGTAGCTCTTGATAAGAAATTGCATAGTTGTGAGATAGGTGTTCATGACTGCATTAAAAGGACTCTAAATGTAGAGGCTTGAGCAACACTTTGGGCTTGGATCCAGGGGGATTGGTTGGGTCAAAAAAGCAAAAACTATACATTTTCAGGGGAGTTAAGTTATAAAGGTAGGCATTCCTTTTTCGTTCTTTCAGGCAGCCAGTACTCCCTAGGCATCTGCTCGTTGTCAGACTGCGGTGGGGGCTCTGGGAGTAAAAGAACAAGACGAGCATAAAATGTTGTAAATCGTGATGCATTTAGAAAAAGGACGCGATGATGTGGCAGAGCATAACAGTAACAGCCATTAGGAAAAAAGCTATTTTAGATAGTGTGATCAAAGAAACCTCTGAAGAAGTGGTATTAAAGCTGAGACCTTTATAAGTTATCTCTTCCACTAAAGGATAAGCTTTTTGAAGGAAGACTCCTTGTTATTTACTGCTGTATCTTCATTGCCTGGAATCAGACCTAGTATATAATAGATTGCTAAATACTTGAATGAATAAATGGTAAGGAGGAAGCAGCATAAGAAAAGCTGGTAGGCATCTTCCATCACTAAGTGTCATCTTTCTAAAAAGAAAATATGGTTCTGTCGCTTCTCTGGCATTCCTGCAGAGGTTGCCAGTGGGCTGGTCATTTGCCTGGTACACAGACCCTTCACGAGCTGAGGTCTTACTTCATGTCCATTGCTTCTTCCTGGAACTCTGTATTCAAGTAGTGTGTTGCCCTGAATATACTATTTTCACCTCTTTGTGTTTTCCATATGCCGCTTCTTTTGCCAAAATTTTCTTTCTGCTTTGTCTTCCTGGACGATTCCTGTTGATCTTTCTAAACCCTGTTTAGGTACCTCTTCTTCCAAGAAACTTTCTTTGACGGCCCTCATCCCTCCCGAGGGAGCTTTGATCACACCTTGCAAAGAATTGCTGATTTGTAATTCTATGTTTACATGGTTAACATTCGTACTGAGCTATAGGAATGTGTTTTTGAAGGCAAAGGCTGTATTTTTATTCATCTTTGGATCCCTGGTACCTGGGACAGTGCCAAGCTCTTAATTGGTGTGTAACAGATACTTAAATTGAACCATTTGAACACTAAATTTAAAATAATGGCATTTCATGGTTTGAATTCTGTTCAGTAGTATTTAATGAAAAATAGACAGGAATAATTTCAAACATCTAGTTCATTTTAAGTTTTGTTTTGTTCCATTCCTCATCTAAAATCCTGGTGTCTCTTGAGATTTTCATTTGGTTTAAGCTTTTCGTAATTTATAACCATAGTTCTTACGGAAAAGTAATGATTTTGAGGCCTGGCTAGAAACAGCTCAGCCCAGGAAAATTCTGTTCAGATTTTACAAGGAAACTGTAAAATTTGATTAGAGCATCTTTTTTCCAAATATATATTTAACGTTATACCATATGATTTTTATTCTCTGTTTTGAATGTTTCAGAGATGCATCATGTCAGGGAAGAACTTTCTAGCAAGTTACAGTTCTCTTAAAGGAGAATGGGCCGTCTTACAAAGTAGGAAAGTATTTTTGTACCTGACGGTATTCGAGGGGGTGGATCTCAGAAATGTCTGAAGATTCCAGCCTGCCTGGGAGTTTAGATAAGTGACCTCCAGAGTCTCAACTTCAAGCTTGTGTGTAATTTTTTCCGAATTTTTTCTGTCCTGTTCATATGTCCATGTTACTTCTTGTCCTTTATAAGTAAATTGGGGATTTCTTGTGTGCCATCAAGATTTAGTTGTGGGAGCTAGGCTAGGTAATCTAAATGGACTCTTCTACTTCTTAAGCCATCGTGTTTTGGTCAGGTTAGAGTAACAAGTCTAAAAAGAAAGAACACGTATTTCACATTAGCAGCACAGAGGGAAACATACTAGGGTAGAACTCAAGAGACTTGTGTTTTTATATCAGCTCTGCCAATAATTCTGCAGCCTTAGAAAATTCCCTGAGCTGCTTGGGATCACAGTTTCCTCACCCCAGAGCTCTTAATCCTGCCTGTGCTGCCCTATCGCCCCGTTTGTAACAGAAGAGGCTGCATCAAGAAGGCAGTGCCGTTATTGACAATGAGGCATTGAGAGTGTGGAAGACTTGGTACTTGAGTTCGCAGGTAGACCAAAATACTCAAATTTTAAAAGATAAAGTTTTAGTCATGACCCCTTAGACCTTTTCAAGCAAAACCCTGTAAGTAAATAAAAATTGAGGAACAGTATTGTTAAAGTATGAACTATGATCAAGAGCATGTCTAGGCCATTTTTTTGTTTTTTAAAAAAATCTGTGAAATAAAGACCAATAGACACTGAAAAATAACTCCTGGTTACATAAAATAGAGGCATAAAACTGAGGTCCTTGAGATGCTGGGATGACATGAAAAGAAGAGCAACTGAACAAGTCCTTTGTAGGAAAATGCTATTTAAAGAAATAGGCTGGAGGCTGCCCACACACGGGAATTAAAACTTCAGAAGTGGAAACTGGAAACAACTCTATAAAGGAATCTCTCCTTGAGAAAAGGAGATTGTGCTTACCTTGGCAATCCTTAATACTTCTGGAGAAAGCACCCTGATTGATTAGCTTTTTAAAAGCAAAAACAGAGTAGTAAAAGAAGGACTTGTTGTCCTCATTGAGAAATTTGGCCAGAAAATAGTAGGGCCCCACGCCTGTGATTTAGCCTGTTAACGCAAAGCAAGTGACTCTTTGGACATCCTTCCAAATCTCTTGACACTAACTTTCAAACACCAGAATTTTTACTAACAGAAAATATATATTAAGCCCTTTTTGATGGGGAAAGTTAATCTTCTCTGTAAAAAAACAAAAATGCAAAAGATATTTAGTTCATGTTCTTTGCCATCATTAGTGTGGAGGGCAAATATTTCTCAATCTGTCAAAGGTATGTGTGTGGTTTTGTTAAAATGTGCTTGATTTAGCTTCCTAAACAAATTCGAAGACAAGTTTTGCCTTTATAGAAGGAAATATTTTTTTTTTTTCTGTTCTGGATACAACTTTGTTTTTCTGAGCCTGATAGTTAATAACCATGGGATTAAAAAGAATTAATAGTTATTTCTCCTTTTATAGTTCTGCTTGTCCAATTCTGAAAAGGAACGTTATGAAAAGGAATTCAGCCAAGAAAGACAGCAAGAAATTTTGAGAAGAGCAGCAAGGGACTTACCTATCTACACCACATCAGCTTCAAAGAGTAAGAAAAACAAATCTTAAGCTCTTCTTCCCAAATAATTTTTAAAATATGGTAATTTTTGCCAAGATATATTTGCATGATTTGACTATTAAGTGGATATTGCGGTTGCCACAAATAACATCTGTGGGAACAGGATTTTCACGTGTTGTGTATCTTACATGGTATTTCAGATAATAGGTATGTACATATGTTGATATAGATTTTTCAAATGAATTTATTTATTTGTGGCTGCGTTGGGTCTTCGTTGCTGCGTGTGGGCTTTGTCTAGTTGCAACGAGCAGGAGCTACTCTTCATTGCGGTGCACAGGCTTCCCGTTGCAGTGGCTTCTCTTGTGGAGCACGGGCTCTAGGCGCGTGGGCTCAGTAGTTGTGGCATGTGGGCTCAGTAGTTGTGGCTCATGGGCTTAGCTGCTCCACGGCATGTGGGATCTTCCCAGGCCAGGGCTTGAACCCGTATCCCTTGCATTGGCAGGTGGATTCTTAACCACTGTGCCACCAGGGAAGTCCCCTGATACAGATTTTTTAAGGGGCTCACTTTAATGTGTATCTCTTTTTTCTGCATTTCTTTTTTTTTCCCAACTCAATCTTCATGGCTAAAAATTTCATTTATAATTTTTAGCAAACCATCATTTGGAAATCCTGGTTTGAATTTGAATATTTTGTGTCATCACTGAGTAACTTTTTAAAAAATCAAGAATGTGGTAACTTAGAATGGGGAGAAATAAAAGACATCAAGGGGAAGAAGCTTGTTCAAGGTTATAAAGCTAGTATTCAGAGAGCCAGAATTTGAAGTCAGGTTTGTCTGGTTCCGAAGCTGTGTCTGTTCCACTGGCCCCCTTGACGTTTGTGACTGCAGCAGCGTCCTTTTCTCAGGGGCAGAGCCTTACTGATAGGGATGGACCTGTGAGCGGCCAGACTGGTCATTTAAGTACAGGAAATTGTTTTAAATTATGTATTATACATCTCACTAATTCATGCAAATACCAGATAATGGTGATAGCTAACAGTTACTCTGACCTAAGTTCTTTACACATACAGACTCATTTAAACTTCACACCAGCCTGTGACGGAGACACTGCTCTCTCCATTTTACAGACGAGGGAACAGAGACAGGTTAAGTAACTTGTTGAAGGTCATACAGGTAGTCATATAGGTAGGTCATACAGATAGTATGTGAAAAGGTGCTCTGCCTATAGAACCCCTATGCTTCTCAACTCTGAGGGGAAATAAAAGGAGCTTTACCTTTGTATAATTATGTACACATTCTGACTTAAGAAAATTTTAAATTTGTGCAAAATTTTAGAAGCGGATATTTGACCAGCATTTAAATTTTTCATGCATTTCATATAGGCACACCTTGGAGATACTGTAGGTTTGGTTCCAGACCAGTGCAATAAGGTGAATATCACAATAAAGCAAGTCACGTGAACTTTTTGGTTTCCCGGTGTGTGTAACCGCTATGTTTACACTGTACTGTAGCCTGTTGAGTGTGCAGTAGCATTATGTCAGAAAAACACATACATACCTTAATTTAAAAATACCTTATTGCTAAAAAGTGCTAACCATCATCTGAGCCTTCAGCAAATCATAGCAGTAATATCAAAGATCACTGATCACAGATCACCATAACAAATAAAATAATAATGAAGCTTGAAATATTTTGAGAATTGCCAAAATGTGACACAGGGACACAAAGTGAGCAAATGCTGCTGGGAAAATGGCACCAATAGATTTGCTCGATGCAGGGTTGCCACAGACCTTCAGTTTGTAAAAAAAACAAAAACAAAAAAACGCAGTATCTGTGAAGCGCAATAAAACGAGGTATGCCTATACTATCCCTTTGCATAACCAATATATTACCGTATAGAATGAAAACATGGATTTCAGATCGAACCCCAGCTTTTCCATTGCTAGTGCAATGAGAGTCACTTAAACTTCCTAAGCCCTGGTTTCCTCATTTTAAAATGAGAATAATAGTCTCTAAATCTCGGGAAGTATACAAAAATGAGACAAGCACTTAGTATAGATCTCAGTGTACAATAATAAATTTTCAGTAAATGAGAGCTTATTTATTTTTAACGTTTATTTATTTTTGGCTGCGTTGGGTCTTCGTTGCTGCCCACGGGCTTTCTCTAGTTGTGGTGAGCGGGGGCTGCTCTTTGTTGCGGTGCGCAGACTTCTCATTGCGGTGGCTTCTCTTGTTGCGGAGCATGGGCTCTAGGCACATGGGCTTCAGTAGTTGCAGCACGTGGGCTTCAGTAGTTGCGGCGAGTGGGCTCAGTAGCTGTGGCTCGCGGGCTTTAGAGCGCAGGCTCAGTAGTTGTGGTGCACAGGCTTAGTTGCTCCACGGCATGTGGGACCTTCCCAGACCAGGGCTCTAACCCGTGTCCCCTGCAATGGCAGGCAGATTCTTAACCGCTGCACCACCAGGGAAGTCCGAGAGCTAATTTAAAATAATCCCTTTTTATATTCAATTATAAAATGTTTAGTTTATAACAGTTGTTAGTAGCTGCAGTTATGTAGATTAGATTTTTTTTGGCCGTGCTGCGGGGCATGCGGGATCTTAATTCCCTGGCAGGTGATCGAACCCATGTGCCCTGCAGTGGAAGCGCGGAGTCCTAACCACTGGACCGCCAGGAAATTCCCTAGGTGTTTTTAACCCAAAGTCCCAAGATTTCAGAGAACTAATGAAACCATGAGATTAAACACAAAATTGGGGGTACTTTTTGAAGTAACCCATTCTTTTGATTTTCAGAGCAGTACCTATGCCCCAAAGAGTTAAAAGCTGCTAACGTAAAGTCTTTACCCTTAAAGCTTTATTACCTTTCATTAATTTTAATGGCTTTCCACTACTCTGAAAAATGCCCTTCATCAGTTGAATAGTGCAGGAGAATTTTGCTGAGCACTTTTTGGTGATTATTTACGCCCCTCTGAGACAGTGCAGCACTTATGCCCACATTAGAGACCAAGAAGTGAGACACAGGGAGGGCCCTGACGTCCCGAGTGGCAAGGTCTGGGATTTACACCTTATCTTCTGACTGCAGACACAGCCCCTGCCCTTGAGCACCGTTTTATACTGCATTTCTAACTGCTTAGAATCCCAAAGAACATTGGGGGGTTTTCTTCTTTTTTTCTTATTATAGAAATAGTATCATGCATTCTTTAAAAAATGAAATTACAGAACCACATGTTATAGAAAGTAGATCTTTCTTAGACCAGAGATTAGTGAAAGTGACGGAGCTGCCTTCGTGGAGGGGCGTGGGGGCTGTCACTGCGCTCCTTTTTGTGCTTTTTTGAACCATGTGGACGTCTCATCTGTTAAGGAAGCAAAATGAGTCTTTCTAAACCTCCGCCCTCCACAGTCTGGATACAACCAGTGTTTCTCTTTAGCTTTCTCCTGCTCCATTTCCCTGTGTCAACTCTGCTAAAACTCTGTTCTTCCCCACCTTTTATTTTTATGTCTTTTTCTCTTCCTAGAATGATAATTTTCTCCTCTCTAAATCTACTTTAAAGTTTTAATTCACTGTCCAGCTCTCTTCAACCATTTCTATTCACTTAAACTAGAAGAGATTTTTAAAATCTTCTCTGAACTTCTCACACTCTTGCCTTGTAGATCGCAGGTCGCCGTCTGCTGGTTGTCTGTGCTCCTCCCTCCTTGACTCTGTCCTGAGGCTCTGGCACTGGGATCTCCGTCCACGGCCCTAACACAGCCAGTGCGTCACCCCCCAGGCCCCCAGGAGGCGTTTGTGGGATGAATCTGTTCCTGGGTGTTCTCCATAATGGCTGCTTATACACTTGAAAGATCTCCGTAGTTTTCTCCCCTTCACTAATTTTTCCCATCCTAGAGTCTCACTTTATGTTTTATCAAAAACAATAACATTATTGTAACGATAATAACTGCTTTACTGGGAATTTGATATGTTCCATATTTTTTTTGATCTGCACAGTAGTCCTTTGCGCTTGATATTATTTGCATTTACAAAAGAGGAAATTGAGGCTTTCAGAAAGTGAGTTACTGACCCAAGGTCACAAGCTAGTAAGTAGGGGAGAACGAGTATGAAATATGGCGGCAGAGCCCCAGCTGCTTCCAGGCTCGGGGGCCGCCCTGCACCTGCACACACTTGGCTGTCCCTCAGGACCTCGCTTCCTTCTTGGGGTCTGCATTCTTGTCCTTTATTAAACTTGCATAAAGATTGCTGACCTCCTTCTTCCCTTCTCCCACAGTTTGCTCCTAAAAATCTTCTTCACTTAATAATTTCCAACCCATTTCTTCCCTCTGCTTTCAGGTGTACTTCAAAGTGTATCTCCTCTTAAAAACAACAACAAGGGGCTTCCCTGGTGGCGCAGTGGTTGGGGGTCCGCCTGCCGATGCAGGGGACGCAGGTTCGTGCCCCGGTCCGGGAGGATCCCGCGTGCCGCGGAGCGGCTGGGCCCGTGAGCCGTGGCCGCTGAGCCTGTGCTCCGCGACCGGAGAGGCCGCGGCAGTGAGAGGCCCGCGTACCGCAAAAAACAACAACAACAACAACAAAAATTTGGTTCTGACGTGTTCCAACTCCCATTCTATTTTCTCTTCCCTTAGACCGTGGTGGGTCCCCTCATAAGTCGCCTGTACCCTGGGCCTCTTTTCCTTCCCAGCAGATTCCAGGCAGCTGGCTTTCATTCTTCCTAACCAAGTTCGGTGGCTTTTCATTCTAACTGCTTGAAAAACTTTCTTCTTTCCCATCCTAGTTGTTTCTGCATCTTTGAATGTTTATTCTTCCTGCTACATTTTTTTAACCCCACTTCACAAGGGCGCCTCGTCCCACTTCTTTTTGTACTGTTCCTTCAGCTGTTTTTAACTCTGACACCACGATATTGTGATCGTTGGTTCACTGTGTCTCAAACGATTTGTTTTCTTTAATAGTTTTCAGACTGAGTTATCTTTCCTTACTGTGAACTAGCAGATTGAGGGATGTTGTCACACGAGTGTGTGCTTGCTGCCCAAACCCTTTATTGTTGTCAGGCAGAGGGGTGGACTGCAGCTGCGCCTTCAGAGGGACGAGGCTGCCTTGCCCTCCGCCAGGGCCCTGATCGGGGCTTTGGCACTCCCCTTGGCATGTGCGCCCACTAGAGCTCCATTCTCGTATCTCCACCTTCCGAAGGATAGCTGTACCTGAGTGACCTGTTATCCCAATTCAAGTCGAGCAAAACGTAACACCATGGGGGCAGGAGGGAAGTCTGTCTTGTTCAACTTTATATTCTCAGCATGAAGCAGTGTTTGTCACAGGGTAGAGACTGAGTATTTGTTGAATGAATGAACGAAAGAAAGAAAAACAACCTAACCCCCCCTCCCGTACCCACCCACTCCCTCCACCCGCCACCATCAAGCTTGTTTCTGGCATTGGCAGCATCATTCTTCTGGCCACCCCTCCTAGAAACCGCAGTTTTCTGTGACTGCTGCTTTTACCTCAGTTCTTCTATCTACTCAGTCATCAAGACCCTTAAAAAGGCTTCTTGAAAAGTCTGTTTCATTTCATCTCATCTCAGAGCAACGGCAGAATTTTGAGTGGAGGAAATGTAGAGGAAAAGAAAATAAGACACTGGGCTTCTGATCCCGATCTGACCACTCATTTAGAGAGAGAGAGGGAGATAATCTTGGGCAAACTACTTGTTTTCTCTTTAGGTTTTGGGGTGTTTCTAACCTAAAAAATGAGAGGTTGAGTTAGGAGACCTCTCAGGTCCTTTATACCTGCTCTGCTTTTTCTACCTTGTATGGGTTCACTTCCCTAGTGTCCAGTCTAGCCAAGGTACTACAGGAGGCCCTCAGTAAGGTACAGGTTATTCATTTGATAAGGGGATATTTGTGTAAATTCCCTTCATCTTGAAGTTTGGTTTAAATTATAAAAGCAATAGAGGAACATGATTTTAAAAAAATTTTTTAAGGATACCAAATGAGAAGTGTCTGCCCCTCACCCTGGCACTACTCCCCAGAGGTTGCCACCCTTCTTGTATATCCTTGCAGAAATTTTTTATATATAACAGAATATTGCAAAACTTATATACAATCAGTTAACATTTTAACAATGAGAGTGGATAGGTATTAACAAGTACAGATTTGGTTACCTGGGTAGCTGCCTTCTAGCAGGTGTAACTGCTAACACTGCTTCAAAACAACACTTTGTGTCTCTCTTATATATGTTAATTCCAAGTCTGAAGGTGGATGCATTGTATTGGGATGTGTAAATAGAGAAATACATATATTCTTCTCCCCCCTCAGAGATATGAAACGTGCTGTATATCGAACTATTCTGCGGTTCGCTTTTCTCCACTTGGTGCGTTTGCACTCTTCCAGCTTAGGGTATGTGTCTATTTTGTATGGAGAGTTCTTGTTAAAGTCTACGTAGTGTATCATAAAATGCTTAACTACCTTCATAATTCGTTATTCCTAGTGCTTTGTTCTTGAAACCATGTTGTGGTGAGAGCATGTCTATAGAATAACTTTTCTAGCGGCAGAGATCCCGGGCACAAGAGTGTTCATGCCTTACGCTTTTATAGATATGGCCAAATTCTTTTCCAAAAACACTAACACATGACATGGTCCATCTACTTTTTAGAGGGTATGTTTAATTTAAATTTTTATTTGAACCTGTTTTCTCTGCTGTTACTATGTCTGTTAGCCCTAATGATCACAAGTAACAGACAACAGCGTAAGCTTTTTAACTCCCCCTTCCCCCCAAAAGAAACTACCATAACATACGGGGTGGTGTAAGAAAGTGGTGGGTGTCTCCTGTGCCCTGAGGGCAGGACTGCAAGAACGGACTGGAGCTGAGGACCGGGGGCCAGAGGGGCTCCTGCAGCTGTCCCTGCTGCTCCCTGGCATCTGCTCACTTCCTACACTGTCGCCCTTAAAATGATTCTCCCTTTCTTATCCCATCCACATGGCGAAGCGCGGCCATCGTGTGTTACTCAGTTCCACCCCGTGAGATACAGCTCACTGCCTCTCAGCCCTGATTCGTAGGAGAGAGCGTGGACCAGAAGGGGGAGGTGGGTGAGTTCACACAGTCCAGGTAGAAGAGGGGTCTGAAATCATTTCCTGGAAAGAGAGTGGCCTATAGACCAGGTGGATACCCGCAAAAGAAGTCTACCGCACTTACAGTAGATCCCGTAGAGTATTTATTAGTCAAATGCTCTAAATCTGTGAAAGTTCAGCTCTAGTGAAAGACCCGTAGTAATTTGTCTTTTTGCCAAGAAGCATTTGTTTGCTTTGGAGGCCACGATACGGAAAAAGGTTAGTATCTCACTGTAATTTTATTATTCTCTATTCATCCAAAATAATGGTTTTAAAGAATTTTTGATTTGTGAAGTCTTGGGACATTTCCCTCCTAAATCTCAAAGAACTAGTTTGTCACTTACGTAGATTTCAGAAACCAGAACCTCAGGTTCCGAATGTTCTGCAGATTCTGGTGGAGCTCTTCGTTCAGTTGGCTTTTTGTTTTTGTCTGTGCTGTGTGGCATGCAGGATCCTCGTTCCCCGACCAGGGATTGAACCCGCACCCCTGCGTTGGGAGCATGGAGTCCTAACCACTGGACCGCCAGGAAGTCCCCTCCAGTTGGCTTCTTTTCTCTCAGAGTACTTGAGCGGAGTGGGGAGAACAAGCCTTACCTGATGCAGCTTCTCTGACCCTGCCCTGTGTCCTCCCCCTTTCCCCTCTGCTCCAGGCACACCGGCCCCTCGCTGTTCGTGCACCCTGAGCACCCTCCCACCCGAGGCCTGTGCCCTCTCCTCAGATTCCTCTTTTCCCACAGGTCTATGTGACTGACCAGCTCCCTTCTTTCAGTTTCAGTTTTCTCAAATGACTCTAAAATTACAATACCCCACCTCCCCTTCCCTGCTTTATGTTTCCTGTCAGCACCTATCACTAATATACGACTTATTTTGTCACCTTGGTTATCACTCCCCGTCTTTTCCACTAGAGCGTGAGTTCCGTGAAGGCGGGGCTTTATGCCGAGAGCAATATCTGGCCCCTAGTAGGTGCTCATTGTGTTTTGAATGAATGAAGATACAAACTGTATATATTAGAATTCAGTGGGAAGAAGTTTAGAGTTCTTTCGCAATAGTATGTTTGCAATTTTGCTGTTTATCTGGGATGGGGTGGGAGATAATTGAGAACGTTTGTTTTGATATTTTACTACAGACATCATGGTACAGTAGGAGAAAATACTTGATTTAGGCCTTAGTGTATCTGAGTTTTGCCACTAAACTACATGTCTGACTTTGTACCAGTTCCTTATTTCCTTGGATCTCCTTATTCATCTGAACATTGCTGGGCCAGCTACATTTCTGAGGTTCCCTTCTGCCTCTCGACATTTGGATTTCATAAACTCTCCAATGAACTTTGGTATTATTTTAAAATTATTAGTTGTCAGTTTCCTAGAGTTGTTTCTAAGAAATGAAAGCAAATTTTATAGTCAAATTAACTGAACTCTAAACATACATTCTTCAACAGCTTCCTTTTATTTCTTAAATGTAGCCGTCAGATATTGTGAAAGATGTCAGCTGATTAAGCCTGACCGTGCGCATCACTGCTCAGCCTGTGACATGTAAGTGTTTCTCTTTGGCTTTCATTTAACCCCAGTACTGGAACTGGAGATGGGAGAACAGAAAGTGAAGGAACTTAGCAAAAGTACTGCATCCTCTCGCATTATTTGCTCTGTATGCAGAGCTAACATAAATATGTGTATAAGCTAGAATACGCTTTGAAGTAATCTTTGGTAACACTCGCTGTGCCAGTTGTTAGAATTTTCCGGAAGTGTGTGTGCTTCTTGTGCATATGCTTAATGTAACATTGATGACCAAGTAAGTGATAACCCCCCTTGGGAAAGATAACTTTAGTTCCTGGATTAAAAAGACTATCACGACACTTTTCTTGTTTTTATTATTAATGTTGGTATTAAAGCCTAACAATCCACAAAAATATTACTTTCTTTTCTTGATATTTACTTATGTATTTATTTGGCTGCACCAGCTCTTAGTTGCAGCACGCGGGATCTTTAGTTGTGGCGTGTAGGATCTAGTTCCCTGGCTAGGGATTGAACCCTGGTCCCCTGCATTGGGAGCATGGAGTCTTAACCACTGGACCACCAGAGAAGTCCCATTATTACTTTCAGTTACCACCTCTGAAGTTGTTCCCCCAAAAATTTCAAAGATTTTATCCCTTATGCTCTTGTGAGAAGGTAGTGTGTTGAAAGAAAGACCCCTAGTATGGGAATTCCAGTGAGTCCTTGAACTTGAGTGAGACAAGTCATTTAACCTTTTGGGTATCAGTTTACTTATTTGTTGTATTACTTGAAATGATCCCTTGTCTAACTTCATGCAAATACACATTACGTATACTGGTGGGGAGGCAAATTTGGGGTTTTTCTTTTTCTGACTATAAAAGTACAGTGGTTCTTATACATGGGATGGAATTGTATAAAATCTATGGGAAAAAAACCCACCTACAAGCCCATCAGTGTTAATATTTTAACAATATTTGCTTCTAAAGTTTTATCACTTGCACATGTTTGAAATAACTTTCATTTTACTTTCCTCAGCTGACTTTGTAAACTAGATCTAGCTAATGTACCAAGTGCTATATGCACCATATCTGTACATTAAAATGTTGTTTGATGTGGTCCAAGTCAGCTGGCTATGCTCAGCTGAATTCTCAGTGTGAAAAGTCATTACTTCTTACCTATGAAAGTATTTGTGGGAATAACAGAAATTGTCTCTAACCTAATGTCTACTGGGTTGGTTTTTCTAAGATGTATTGCTGAAGAGAAAATTTTAAGTAAAGAAAAAAAATTATCAGAAATTAGAATCAGGGAAATTTTTCTACGTGGATTTTCTCATGTTCGTTTGTTTCTTAGGTGCGTTCTTAAGATGGATCACCACTGCCCTTGGTACGTGTAAACACAGAGGAAATGACGTGGGGCTGGAGAGGTGGGGGGGGGGGGTACTTGGAGTGATTTACCTCAGCATTCCTAAATGTTGAAGGTCAATTTAATTACTCATAGATATCAAGATTGATCTAGTTTTATGTTTCTGCTACATGTTTTCCTTTAAAAATACATTCTGATGTTATTAACCCAAATAATTGTCTACTAAGAATTAACATTGAAATTACAAATTCCTTACAGAATTTATTTAAAACACACATCCATAATTAAGACACTGCTCTCTACTTCCCAAATGACCCATTTTCTAGTTATAGTGATTTTAAGTTTTTTCATCTGTCCTATTCGTTATTATTATGGTAAAAAAAACCCATTAAATTTGCCGTCTTGGCCATTTTTAAGTGTACAGTTCAGCAGTGTTAAGTATGTTCACATTGTTTTGCAACCAGCGTCCAGAACTTTTACATCTTGCAAAATGAAACTCAGTACCCATTAAACACTCCCCACTCCCCTCCCCTCAGCCCCTGGCAAACGCCATTCTAGTTTTTGTTTCTGTGAGTTTGTCTTATTTTTACAGTGTGATTTTCTTTATTCTTCTAGGGTGAATAACTGTGTGGGATTTTCTAATTACAAATTCTTCCTGCTGTTTTTATTGTACTCTCTATTATATTGCCTTTTCGTGGCTACAACAGTTTTACAGTACTTTATAAAATTTTGGACGGTAAGTCTTTTTTTCTATCTTAAAACATATATTTAGGGCTTTTTAAGGTGCTATTTCATAAATAATTCCTTCATTCTTCATTATAACTAGACATACTTAATTTTACTAGTTAGAGTTTATAATGGCTCAGAAGACAGTTGGGGTTAAAATTTACCTTCATATATACATGTTTGTAAATAAATGAATATTAAACAGGATATAGTGAGCTTCTTTTAGTAATCCAAACTGCTTCGAACCGCACTGTCAGTTTCAGGGAAGTAATTACTTTATTTCAGACAATGAGACTCAGTGCAGGTTTACAGTAATAAAAGTGGAATCCCCAGCCCTGGGTAACCACTAATCTGTTTCCTGTCTCTGGAGATATTAATACTTTTTCTGTTGTGAGTTGCAAATTGTGAGTTTTTCCACAATTTTGATCGATGTCTTGTAACCCTGTTTGCTTTTGTTTTTACTAAATCAAAATTTTATATTTTTAAAGCAGTACTTTTAAATCACGATTTCTGGCTTTATTCTGTTCACTGTAAATTTATACAGATATTTACCCAGCTTTTCTTCTGGCATTTTTATTGTGGTTTTTTTTCCTCCCTCCATTTAAATCTTTGATTTTGAAGGTGGGGGTTATTGTGGTTAAAGGTACTTTTGTATTTACTCTTCCTAAAAATCCTATGAAGGTATTTTATTTTATTTTATTTATTTATTTATTTATTTTTGGCTGTGTTGGGTCTTTATTGCGGTGCGCGGGCTTCTCATTGCGGTGGCTTCTCTTTGTTGCACAGCATGGGCTCTAGGCATGTGGGCTCAGTAGTTGTGGCTCACGGGCTCAGTAGTTGTGGCTTGCGGGCTCTAGAGCGCAGGCTCAGTAGTTGTGGCGCATGGGCTTAGTTGCTCCGTGGCATGTGGGATCTTCCCGGACCAGGGCTCTAACCTGTGTCCCCTGCGTTGGCAGGCGGATTCGTAACCATTGCGCCACCAGGGAAGTCCCTATGAAGGTATTTTAAAATGTAGGTTTTATTTTTCTTCAGGTATGGTGAAGCTGACAGATCAGGAGATGATAACCATTGAAAAGATAGTCTGTTACTCACAGATCCAAGGGAGGGTTCATGCCACCCCGTGGAGGGCCACACAGGGAAGCACCAGAGTTGCTCAGGAAGCAGAAGGCGCAGGGCCCATGGGAAAGCATGGTGAGGCAGGGTAGATGCACTTTGGCTTAGCTGGTCTGAATAATTTCAGTGGTCTCTGAGGATGCAGGCTGTCCCTGGTTGTCTGGTGTGATTAGGGCAGGGTAGTATTGCCCCCTGGAGTGTGAGAGCCAGAGAAAGGAGGTGTTTTGGAGTATGGGCTCTGGATTGATTAGTTTGTATATGAGAGGTACATTCCTTGCTATCTCGGTAAGAATTGGATGGCCCTGGGAGAGGCACTCTCTCCCCAGTCAGCAAGGCTCCAGATGTGAGAGCACCAAGAATACAGAAAGGAAGAAAATGTAATGAACGCAGAAGGAGCTATTATTATTCCAGCTTTCAGAGTTGGAAACTGAGGTTGCAAAAGTTAGGTAACTAACAAGGTCACATACTTAATAGTATAGGAAGCCAAAATTTTAACTTAGATCTTTCTCTTCCAACATCCAGATACTTGAGTCATCAAACAATTAATTTTCCAGGAAATGTCTAATACATTTTGGAAGGATTTTCATTAAAACATCATTAGACTTTTAAAGTTTGGGTATTTAAAACCAGGGTATGCTAGCACTTGCAGTCCCTTTGTGCACTTCAGTTCTGTGTGGTATCAGCCTAATGAATTTTAGCCCCTGTTGTTCCCCTAGTTGGACAGCTTTGTTCAGTGTACAACCTACTTCACCATACTCAGTGGTCCTATTTAAATGAAGAGGAGGGAATTCCCTGGTGGTCCAGTGGTTGGGACCGCTGCTTTCACTGCTGTGGCCCAGGGTTCAGTCCCTGGTTTGGGAACTAACATCCTGCAAACTGTGCAGCACAGCCAAAAATTCCTTTAAAATAATAAATGAAGATGAATCTGTGCCAGATGAAAGAAGTCCAAATTGTAGAATTTCCCATTTCTTTATCAGAAACTTATGTTTGCAAACTTATGTTTGCATGTGATTTATTAATTAAAATATAAATATTTTAAAACTTTTTGAGGGCTTCCCGGGTGGTGCATTGGTTAAGAATCCGCCTGCCAATGCAGGGGACACGGGTTCTAGCCCTGGTCCGGGAAGATCCCACATGCTGCGGAGCAACTAAGCCCGTGTGCCACAACTACTGAGCCTGTGCTCTAGAGCCCCCGAGCCACAACTACTGAAGCCTGCGCACCACAACTACTGAAGCCCGCATGCCTAGAGCCCGTGCTCCACAATAAGAGAAGTCACTGCATTGAGAAGCCTGCACACCACAACAAAGAGTAGCCCCTGCTCGCCGCAACTAGAGAAAGCCCGCGCGCAGCAACAGACCCAACGCAGCCAAAAATAACAATAAATAAATTTTTAAAAAAAACTTTTTGAGAGTCATCATGAGTAAGGAAAGACTAATAAACTAAAGTCTACTTTTTTCTCCATTCTTCAACGATTACTATGTGCCAGGCACATATGTTCTAGGCACTTGGAATATATCAATATACAGAAGAGACCAAGAGCTCTGTCTTTGTAGAATGTACTTTTGAGAAAGGGGAAACAAATAATAAACATCACAAATAAGTAAATTATATTGTATATTCGAAAGTAAATGCTGTGAAGAACAAGTAGAGCAGAGTAAGGGATTTAGCAAATGTGTGGGGAGGGAGGTGTGACGGGCGCAGGTTATAGTACTAAAGAGAGTGATCGTGGCAGACCTCCATAAGAAGATTAAATTTGAGCAAGACTTGAAGGAACTTAGTGGATATCCGAGATAAGAATATTTATGCAGGATTTCTCTGGCGTTCCAGTGGTTAAGACTCCACGCTTCCAATGCAGGGGGCGTGGGTTCGATCCCTGGTCAGGGAACCAAGATCCCACATGCCACATGGCACGGGGGGGAAGAAAAAAGAACGTTTATGCACCCAACAAAGGAGCACCTAAATATATAAAGTAGATATTAACAGAAGTAAAGGGAGAAATAGACAGCAAGACAATAATAGTAAGGGACTTTAATACCCCACTTTCATCAGTGGATGAATCATCTAGACAGAAATGAAATAAAGAAACATTGGACTTAAATGACACTTTAGTCCAAATGGACTTAACAAATTTATACAGAACACTTCATCCAAAAGCAACAGAATACACTTTTTTCTCAAGTGCATATGGAACATCCTCCATGATAGCTTACGTGTTAGGTCACAAAACAAGTCTTGCAAATTTAAGAATATTGAAATCATAGCAAGCATCTTTTCTAATTACAGTGATATGAAACTAGAAATCAATTCCAAGAAAAAAAACTGGAAAATTCACAAATATGTTTAGATTAAACATGCAACTGAACAACCAGTGGATGAAAGAAGGAATCAAAAAATATCTTGAGACAAATGAAAATGGAAATACAACATAACAAAACATATGGGATGCAGCAGAAGCAGTTCTAAGAGGGAAGTTCATAGAGATAAACCTGTGTTAAGAAGTAAGAAAGATCTCAAGTAACCTAATTTTACACTTCAAGGAACTAGAAAAAGGAAAAAGCCTGAAGCTAAGGGCTTCCCTGGTGGTCCAGTGGTTAAGACTCCATGCTTCCATTGCTGGGGGCTTGAGTTCAATCCCTGACTGCGGAACTAAGATCCCACATGCCATGCAGAGCAGCCAAAATTAAAATTTTTTTAAAAGCCCTAAAAGGAAGGAAATAAAGATCAGAGTGAAAATAAATGGAACAGAAACTAAAAAGATGAGTGAAACTAAGAGCTGTTTTTGGGGGGTTTTGTTTTGTTTATTTTTGGCTGAGTTGGGTCTTTGTTGTTGCACGTAGGCTTTCTCAAGTTGTGGTGAACGGGGGCTACTCCTCCTTGTGGTGCGCAGGCTTCTCATTGCAGTGGCTTCTCTTGTGTGGAGCATGGGCTCTAGGTGTGTGGGCTTCAGTAGTTGTGGCACGCGGGCTCAGGAGTTTTGGCACGCGGGCTCAAGAGTTGTGGCTCGTGGGCTCTAGAGCATAGGCTCAGTAGTTGCAGCGCACGGGCTTAGTTGCTCCACGGTATGTGGGATCTTCACGGACCAGGGATCGAACCCATGTCCCCTGCATTGGCAGGCAGATTCTTAACCACTGTGCCACCAGGGAAGTCCTCTTTCATTTCTGATTTTGAGTCCTCTCTTTTTTTCTTGGTGAGACAAGGGAAAGGCCTGTCTATTCTGTTTATCTTTACAAGAAACCAGCTCTTAGGGCTTTCCTGGTGGTGCAACTAGAGAACCTAGAGAAATCCAGTGCACAGCAACGAAGATCCAACACAGCCAAAAATAAATATTAAAAAAAAGAGAGAGAGACATTACAACTGATAAATACAAAGGATCAAAGAGATTTCTATGAACAGTTATATGCCAGATAATTGGATAACCTAGAAAAAATGGATAAATTCCTAGAAACATACAACCTACCAAGACTGAATCATGAAGAAATAGAAAATCTGAACAGACTGAGTAATAGTAAGGAGGTTGAATAAGTAATCAAAAACGTCCCAACAAACAAAAGCCCCAGACCAGGTGGCTTCACAGGTGAAGAGTTAACACCTGTCCTTCTCAGACTTCCCAAAAATGGAAGAGGGAACACTTCCAGATTCATTTTATAAGGTCAGTGTTACCCCAATAGTAAAACCAGACAAGGTCACCACACGAAAATTACAGGCCAATATCCCTGATGAACATAGATTTAAAAATCCTCAACAAAATATTAGCAAACCAAATTCAACAATACGTTAAAAGGACCACACACTCTGATCAAGTGGGATTTATTCCAGGGATGCAAGGATGGTTTAACATCTGCATATCAGTCCACGTGATGCACCACATGAACAGAATGAGGGATAAAAATCATATCGTCGTCTCAATAGATGCAGAAACAGCATTTGTCAAAATTCAGCATCCATTTATGATAAAAACTGTCAACAAAATGGGTATAGAGGGAATGCACCTCAGCTTAATAAAGGCCATATATTGACAAGCCTACAGCTAACATCATACTCAGTGGTGAAGAGCTGAAAGCTTTTCCTCTAATATCAGGAACAAGACAAGGTTGCCCATTCTTGCCACTTTTATTCAACATAGTATCGAAAGTCTTAGCCAGCCAGGACAGTTAGGCAAGTAAAAGAAATAAAATGCATCCAGATAGGAAAGGAAGAAGTAAAACTGTCTCTGTTTTCAAGTGACATATTAGAAAATCGTAGGGTCTACAAAAAAACTGTTAGAAAAAAATAATCTGTGATTATGGATTGGAAGAATTCATATTGTTTAAAATGTCCATACTACCCAAAGCAATCTACAGAGTCAGTGCAATCCCCATCAAAATTCCAATGCCATTTTTCACAGAAATAGAACAATCCTAAAATGTGTATAGAACCACAAAAGAGCCAAATAACCAAAACAGTCTTGAAGAAAAAGAACAAAGCTAGAGGCATCTCACTTCCTGATTTCAAATTATATTACACATCTGTAGTAATCAAAACAGTATGTTATTGGAATAAAAACAGACACATAGATCAGTGGAATAGAATAAGAGAGCACAGAGATCAACCCATGCACATACGGTCAGTTAATTTATGACAAGGAGCCAAGAAGATACAATGGGGAAAGGACAGTCTCTTCAGTAAAGGATGTTGGGAAACCTGGGCAGCACATGCAAAAGAGTGAAACTGAACCTCAATCCTACATCATAGGCAAAGATCAATTCCAAATGGATTAGAGACTTGAACATGAGACCTGAAATCGTAAAACTCCTAGAAGAAAATACAGGTGGTAAGCTCCTTGACATCAGCCTTGGCGATGATTTTTTGGATTTGACATCAAATGCAAAAGCCACAAAAGCAAAACTAAACAAGTGGGACCATGTCACAGTAGAAGCTTCTGCACAGAAAAGGAAATCATTAACAAAATGAAAAGGCAGCCTACTAAATGGAAGAAAATATTTGCAAATTATGTATCTGATAAGGAGTAATATTCAAAGTATATAAAGAACTCATACAACTTAATAGCAAAAACAAAACAATCTGATTAAAAAATGGCCAGGGGCTTCCCTGGTGGCGCAGTGGTTGAGAGTCTGCCTGCCGATGCAGGGGACACGGGTTCGTGCCCTGGTCCGGGAGGATCCCACATGCTGCAGAGCGGCTGGGCCCATGAGCCATGGCCGCTGAGCCTGTGTGTCCGGAGCCTGTGCTCCGCAAAGGGAGAGGCCGCAGCAGTGAGAGGCCCGTGTACCACCAAAAAATCAAAAACAAAAACAACAACAACAACAAAAAATGGTCAGAAGATCTGAATAGACATTTTTCCAGTGAAGACATGCAGATGGCCAACAGACACGTGAAAAGATGCTCAGCATCACTAATCACCAGGGAAATGCAAACCAGACCACAGCAGGATACCACCTCACACCTGTCAGAATGGCCATTATCAAAAAGACAAGAAATAACAAGTTTTGGCAAGGATGTGGAGAAAAGAGAGCCCTTGTGTGCTGTTGGTGGGAGTGTAAATTAGCGCGGCCATTATGGAGAATGGTACGGAGAGTCCTCAAAAAATTAAAATTAGAACTATTATACAATCCAGAAATTCCACTGCTGGGAGTATATCCAAAGGAAAGGAAAACACTAACTCAAAAAGATATCTGCATCCCTGTGTTCATTGCAGCATCGTTTATGACAGCCAAGACATGAAAACACTCTTAAGTTTACATTGGTGGATGAAGAAATTGTGGTATAAATATGCAACGGAATTTATACCGTTGCATAAATGGTATAAATTCTGCCATAGAACAAGAAGGAAATCTTGCCATTTTTGACAACTCAGATGGACCTTGAGGGCGTTATCATAAGGCAATAAAGTCAGACAGAGAAAGACAAATACCATATTATCTAACTTTTATGTGGAATAAAAAAAAAACCCATAGATACAAAGAACATTTTGGTGGTTGTCAGAGGTGTGGGGTGGGGGATGGCCGAAGTGGGAGAAGGTGGCAGAAGAAGCCTGGGGCTGTAACGTATGACATGGTGACTGTGGCTAATAAGTATATTTGAAAGTGTCTAAGAGTTAGGTCTTGAAAGATCTCCTCACAAGAAAAAAGGTTTTGTGACTCTCTGTGGTGATGGATGTTAACTAGACTTACTGTAGTGATCATTTTGCCATATAGACATATATGGAATCATTATGTTGAACTCCTGGAACTAAAATAACATTATATGTCAATTACATCTGAATTTTTTTAAGCGTGATTGTGGTAGGCCTCAGTAAGAAAGCTGAGCGAAGACTTGACGGGACTTAGTGGATACCTGAGAGAAGAGTGTTTCAAACAGAGGAGACATCTGACCTTTAGAGTAAAGGCCCAGAGGAGCACCATGCCAGGCCGCTGGCAAGGCTGGAGTAGATGAGCAGGGGGAACGGGTCCAGGAGGCGGCCAGGGATGCAGGGTCTTTGCGGGTGTTGCAAGGGCCGTGGAATGGGGAGCAGCGGGTAACGCCATCGGCCTTATAAAGGGTCCCTCTGGCTGCTTTGTGGAAAGTAGACTGGAGGGGAGGAGATGGCACCCCTTGGAAGGCTACTGCAGTACCATTGAGGCAGGTGAGAAATTATTAGATCTAGCTTTTAGAAACTACTCATCCGAAGTTTTTAAAAAGCTGTTTGCTAAAAAAATCAATTTTATGCTTTCCTAGATACAAATCTCTGTTTTAAAAACTTTGTGGAAAGGTGTGTAAAGTGTACCCTAAATGTGCTTGCAGAGCGGAATGTTCTTTTATGGTTTTTGAGAAGACGTCATTGATGGCCTTTAGAGAGCCACGTCTTAGTGGTCCTTCCAAACATGAAAGGTTTATAACAATAGTGCGCAGGATAATTTTGTATAAAAAGTGGTTTCTTAATGCGTTGTCTCTGTTTATACAAGCTTTGCCACAGGAAATCTACAGAGAGTTGTCCAAAGGTAAAATACATCATTGCAGGCCTCCCTGGTGGCGCAGTGGTTGAGAATCCGCCTGCCAATGCAGGGGACACGGGTTCGAGCCCTGGTCTGGGAAAATCCCATGTGCCACGGAGCAACTAAGCCCGTGCGCCACAACTACTGAGCGCATGTGCCGCAACTACGGAAGCCCACACGCCTACAGCCCGTGCTCCGCAACAAGAGAAGCCACTGCAATGAGAAGCCCGTGCACCACAACGAAGAGTAGCCCCTGCTCTCCATAACTAGAGAAAGCCCGCACGCAGCAACGAAGACCCAACACAGCCAAAAATAAATTAATTAAATAAATAAATAAAAAAATACATCATTGCCATGATATTCTTGCCGTCTTTTTTGTGACATTGATAGTGAGTATGTATAGCACTCATTTGTTTCACAAGATGGGGAGATAGTATTTAAAAGGTATTGCGGCTACTCTGGAAGAGAAGAGGAGAAGATAGATGTCAGAATCACCTAATGCTAAAAACCGTTCTGTTAGCCTGTAAACAGTGTTTAAATCAAGCAGGAGCAGCTCTTGTTCTGTGAGGCTGTGGTTGGCTGTGCGGCTTTGTCGTGAGAGCGAATGCGTAAAAGCTTCCTTCTAATCCTCATGCTAGAGACTGACTTCTTCTGGGTTAACACTTTGCTTCTGTTGAAATGAATCTAGCCATTAGAATGGGTAACAGAAGCTGTTTTCGTTCACTAATGCCTTGTGGCAAATTGACATACCAAATCGGTAATTACCAAAACAGGCTCTGTAGGAAAGGAGCAGGGATTAAAGAGGTAGGAATGGAAGCAGCTGAAGGGATGACTGTGCAGTGGTGTTCCGAAGACAGAGACTAGGGAAGTCCAAAAATAAATTTATCACAATTAGTTTCTGGTTATATAATTAAAACAAGCAAATAGTAGTGTAGATGGAGAAAACCCTCGTGTATCCTGGATGTTGGGGAAAGCTTGAATATGTGTATAAAGTACAAAAGAAAAACGTTGGGTAAAAATGTCCATCTTTTTATTTTATTACTGAAACTATTGCTAAAATTTAAGAGCGATTTTTTACTTTTTTTGTGTGTGTGTGTGGGGTACACGGGCCTCTCACTGTTGTGGCCTCTCCCGTTGCGGAGCACAGGCTCAGAGGCCATGGCTCACGGGCCCAGCCGCTCCGCGGCATGTGGGATCTTCCCGGACCGGGGCATGAACCCGCGTCCCCTGCATCGGCAGGCAGACTCTCAACCACTGCGCCACCAGGGACGCCCAAGAGCGGTTTTTAAAGTGACTCTTTCTGACATGTTATGTAAGCAAGCCCCTCTGATAATACCAATTCTCTGCTTTGGGAAATGTTGCTTTTGGATGTGTTACCTAATTTATTTTATTACTTCTCATATCTGGTAATTTTTTGGCGAATTCAGCAATCTTCAGGAAGAACCAAATTTGTAAGAGTATATTTTGGAGGTTGACTATTCTGAAAAGTAAGTCTTCTTTTTTCTTTCCTCAGAATGAACTCTCAGATACACGTGCAAAATTCCACATACTTTTTCTATTCTTTGTGTCGACAATGTTCTTCATCAGCGTATTGTCACTTCTCAGCTACCACTGCTGGCTAGTTGGAAAAAACAGAACAACCATAGGTAAGTAGGTTAAAATAAAGCATAATTATTTAGGAAAATGGCCACAGATGAACATGAAATCTAGAGAAGGACAAAAGATGATAAAGATAAAATAATTCTGTATTAAAATTAACTTGGACTGGATAGGAACAATGGCTGTTTAATAAATGTAAAGGTTCATAATTTTGAGAAGGTTGAGGAAGTAAGATTGACTTATCTATAATTTTTCAGTAGTGTGTTGTATATAAAAGTAGAGAACTGACTATATTTTATAAATTTTAATAAAAGCTGTTTCCTGCATTTGTTGTATCACTAATGTTAGCACTTGTGTCCCTTTTTTGCTCATTTTTTTAAAATGAAAATATTGGGGAAGAATTCAGTAAGGTATTCCAATAATTGGACACACACTTCTTTTTTTTTTTTTTTTTTTTTTTGCGGTACGCGGGCCTCTCACTGTTGTGGCCTCTCCCGTTGCGGAGCACAGGCTCCGGACGCGCAGGCTCAGCGGCCATGGCTCACGGGCCCAGCCGCTCCGCGGCATGTGGATCTTCCCGGACCGGGGCACGAACCCGTGTCCCCTGCATCGGCTGGCGGACTCTCAACCACTGCGCCACCAGGGAAGCCTGACACACACTTCTTAAACAACAGTGGTGTGGTGCTCAGACTAAACCATTGGCATGTAAACAGCAACACCAGCCATAACTGGAATATTGAGGTATTGGCTAACAGAATGGGGATCTGTCACAGTGTTTCCAAAGAAAGTTAAACACTCCCTGCTGTCTAAAGGAGAGTTGGACATATTTTAACATAGAAAGATGCAGACATTGTAGGGAGATTCTTAGGTACTTTTATATTTGTATCACTTTAATCTCGTGTCTATGGAGTCCTGTAAAATATGACGGGCTTCCAGGGTAAGGGTGCGGTGCCCTGCCTTTCCCAGCTCACTCTGCTGTTGCCTCTCCTCCACTTCCCATGCCTTCATCCCTTTCCATGTGAATAAGCTTCCTCATGTCAATTAATTTATCATCGTCACAGAATATCCTGTCATCTCTTCACCTTTAACCCGAGGTCATAGAAGGCAGCCCACATGCAAAGCCTAGCTCTTCAGACCTCCCAAGCAGCTGGACACTGAGAGATTTCTCACAGAAAAGGAGATTTCTTCTTTTCAAAACTGACGACTCTGGTGGCCCTATTTTCCCACCTGGCATCATTCGGTAGGAGCTCAGTAGTGGCTGACTGCTTCGGTGGCCACGAGTATTTAATTGGCCTCGGTTCCCACCCTGCTTCATTTGTTTCCCACCCAAACCCTGTAGGTGTCTGAGAGGTGAGTGCTTCCTGGGAAACACATTGTTCTCTTAAAAACAATCTTTTTCAAACGTTTTTACCCGTGACTACGGTAAGAAATGCATCATTTTATATCACTACCTAGTGCATGCACACACATTTATAAAATTATGTAAGTAGAATAAGCAAAATCTTCGTAAAACATCATTAATGTCTACTCTGTCCAATATATTCTAATATTTTCTGTTCTAGTTCTTTAAAAAGAAATGCTGGTTTCAAAGCACTGAATTGATTTTACAGCCTATTCAGATGTTTAAACCCACACTTTGAAAAACCTTCCCCTAACACACCACTCCCCACACACCCTGGTGTTACCCAGCTCTCCACTGCTGCTTCCAGATGTCCTTTGGGGCATCACTTGTACCTTCCTCATAGCTGTCACTGCCCTACCTTGAATCATTTCTCACGTTACAGAGTTTCTATTAATACATTCAAACTGCTGCTGTCACCCCAGAAAGGCTGGTTGGTCTCTTTGATTCTGATAGCCAGTCATTCCTGTACCCAAACACTGAACCTTTCATCACTTGAAACTGAAGAGGCCTCACATTTTCACCGTGAAGTTTCCATTCTCTGACCACGGTCTTTATCCGTTCAGCTCTCCCTTTCCGTGTTCCAGTGTGCGCCCTTTTTAGCTTACTGAGTCCTCCACACTCCACCACTTTTCTCCCACGTTTCTTTCCCTTCTGGTTTTGTTTCTTACCCTTTTCCATTCTAGATCCTATAATAAATGTTCTCAAGCTCCTAGCAGCACCCTCACATTACACATGCCCCTAAGTACCTCTTCTCCCATAACGCCTTTGTCAGTCCCTGACCCAGGTTATTCCAGCGATGCGTTCTTCTCCCAGTGCGATGGGGCTGGAGAGAGCTGGTGAAGGCCGTCTCGCTCCCACAGAGGTGGTCACAACTACAGATTCAAAGTCTCAGACCTCACTTAGACCCTCAGCTCTATTTGGCAGTAATGTCACGTGTTTCTGATCAGGTTTGCCACCTTATTACCCACAATAGGTATTCCAGACTTTCATCATCCTCCCTATTTTCCTTACCTATTTTGTGAACGCTTCATGGAAAAATTAGAAGTTGTCACAAGTAAATTCTTATCGTCTCACCTTTATAACCTCACACAAACATTTCTACTTTCAAACCCATCACTGTCACCCTCTTTCTAACTTCTGCGGACACGATGTCTTTTCTGGTATCTATGGTTAATCTTTAGAACTTTTCTAAAGGCCATCCCATTTCTTCTAGAACTTTCTTCCATCAGTTTTTACTTCACTTTTCTGTGTCATCAACCTTTTCCAATCCGTCTCTCCATCAGTTTTTACTTCACTTTTCTGTGTCATCAACTTTCCCAATCCGTCTCTCCCTGGCTCCTTCTTATCCATAGCTTATAAAACATTCCGCAGTGCATTCTTTCTTTAAACAGAGATCCTAGGTTCTGGCCCCCGTCAGCTTCCTCACTTGTTATTGTTCATAGCTCAGGACCGAGCTCAGGCGTCACCTCCTGCATATTTCACCTTCCTTGGCCACCACCCCGCATGTATCTCTATCACACTATCATTCTGATAGACTTTTGTTAGGCTGTGGGTTCTTTGGTCAGAATTTCATCTACTTTACCTTGGGATCCCAAAACCTGGTGCTTTGCCATAGGCACGTAGTAGGAAGTTGATACATAATGAATGAGTGAAGTTGCAAGAGATAGAATATCTTTAAAAAAAAAAAAAAAAGAAAGAAAAAGGCTAAGGTGTATTGAACATTCTTCAGTCGATTTTCCTTAATATCACATAATTATTTTGACATTTTCATTTTATAAGGGTGATGAAATATTCAAGAGGTTATATTTTTTCCCAAAAAAGTTTAAAAAGAAAAAAAATTGGTACTTTCCTTCCCTCCTATAATTTTTGAATAGGTTAACTCTTCTTCTTTGTAATATATATCTGTAACAGAATCATTCCGTGCACCCACATTTTCATATGGACCTGATGGAAACGGTTTCTCGCTTGGATGCAGTAAAAATTGGAGACAAGTCTTTGGTGATGAAAAGAAATATTGGCTACTTCCAATATTTTCAAGGTAGTTTATAAAATGCACGTCTCAGAAATTATGGAACATGTGATTGTCTCTCTGATTAAATGATTCAGAGAATATAGTATATTATGACATTATGAGACTTAAGAATGAAAACTCAGAATATCTTGATTACATGAAATATTTTATTTTTCATGTTTTTTATAAGGGTGAAGGAGAGTTTAGGCATATATTTGAATGAGAAAAAAAAGATGATTCATAGAAAATAAGAATCACTCTGTTTCTTTCAAAATGAAAATAATTTTGTGAAGTAAAGAATCATAAGAATTTATATTTATTAGCCATATCTTCAAAGATTTCCAGTACAGGTTATGTATTCTGTTGTGTCTTAAATCAAAGAAGACCCAACACGTAATGCAGTTTTTACCTGCATTTAAATTTAAATGAGAATATACGCTCAAGATGATTCATAATGTCCTTTTCTCTCAAATTCTCAGCCATCCTAGGCCATCTATATACCAAAAGTCATTAGAGAGAAGGAAAAAGTATTTGAAATTCAAGTACCATATTTGTAAGTGTTGTGGGCTTTTTCCTTTTTTCCCTTAACAAGGAACTGTATTGCTTGTTATTTTGTCTGAAAATGACATATTTGCATTCTTCCTTTTTTTTTTTTTTTTTTTTGGCCACGCCACATGGGATCTTAGTTCCCTGACCAGAGCTTGAACCAGGCCCCAGCAGTGAAAGTTCAAAGTCCTAACCACTGGACGGCCAGGGAATTCCCAATTGCCTTCATTTTTTAATTTTTTTTTTTTTTTTTTTTTGCGGTACGCGGGCCTCTCACTGCTGTGGCCTCTCCCGTTGCGGAGCACAGGCTCCAGACGCGCAGGCTCAGCGGCCATGGCTCACGGGCCCAGCCGCTCCACAGCATGTGGGATCTTCCCGGACTGGGGCACGAACCCGCGTCCCCTGCATCGGCAGGTGGACTCTCAACCACTGTGCCACCAGGGAAGCCCTTGCCTTCATTTTTGAAAGACGTTTTGCTTGGTATAGAATTGTAGATGCTGCTGCATTGTTTCTGATGAGAAGTTTGTGGATATTATGTTTATTATCATTTGTGTAACATGACATTTTTCTCTGGCTGCCTTTAAGATTTTGTTTATCACTAGTTTCTTGCAATTTGATTATGACACGCCTGGCGTTGTTTTCTTCATGACTCTCCTGCTTAGGATTGTTGAGCTCCTTGGATCTGTAATTTTTAAACTCTCATCAGATTTGGAAAGTACTTTTAACCACTGTCTCTTCAAGTATTTCTTCTGTTGCCTCCCTCCCCTTGTCCCTGCAGGGACCCCAGCTACATGTCTGTGGCTCCTCGGGAGGCTCTGCCACGGCTCACGGGTGGCTGCTCACCTTCTGTTCAGTCTTTTTCCTGAGTTTCATCTTCAGGTGCGCCAGTCTCTTCTGTGCGCTTTATCTGTTGTCTCTTATATTCAGGTGTTTCCACTCTGACTGGTTGGAACATAGACTATTATTTTTTAAGGTTATTTTCTCTAAACAGAAATTTCAATGTTGGCAGTTGGGTTTTTTGTCTTTGTTTTCTTTTCCCCTTCTTTGAAGATGTTGTTCCATTATCGTCTGGCTTGTGTTGTTTGTGTCAATAAATCAGCCTCTCTCTTATCTTTATTCCACTGTTTGTACAGGCACACCTCGGAGATTATTGCAGGTTTGGTTCCAGACCACCACAATAAAGCAAATATCATAGTAAAGTGAGTCATACGAATTTTTTGGTTTCCCAGTGCATATAACAGTCTATAACCATAGGCTGTTAATTGTTCAATAGCATTATGTCTAAAGAAAAAAACAATGTACATACTTTGACTTAAAAAGACTTTATTGCTAAAAACTGCTAATCGTTTTCAGCAAGTCATAATCTTTTTGCTGGTGGAGGGTTTGAAATATTGTGAGAATTGCCAAAATGTGACACAGAGACGCAAAGTGAGCAAATGCCGTTGGAAAGATGGCACCGATAGACTTGCTCAATGTAGGGTTGCCTCAAACCTTTAATTTATAAAAATCACAGTATCTGCAAAGCACAGTAAAATGAAACACAATAAAACGAGGTATGCTTGCAAATTACTATGTCTTTCCCCTGTGGCTACTTTGAAGATTTTATCTTTACCGCTGGCTTTAAGCAGTCTGATGATGGTGTTCCTTAGTATGGTTTGCCTTGTGTTTATCCTCTTTGGAGTTCATTAGGCTTCTTGGATCTATGAATTTGTAGTTTTCATCAAATCTGAATTATTTATTCATTCATTCATTTATTTATTTATTTGGCTGCATTGGGTCTTCGTTGCTGTGCGCAGGCCTTCTCTAGTTGCAGCAAGCAGGGGCTACTCTTTGTTGCTATGTGTGGGCTTCTCATTTAGTGGCTTCTCTTTGTTGCGGAGCACAGGCTCTAGGCACACGGCTTGCAGTAGTTGTGGCACACGGGCTCACTAGTTGTGGCACATGGGCTCAGTAGTTGTGGCGCACGGGCTTAGTTGCTCCATGGCATGTGGGATCTTCCCAGACCAGGGCTCTAACCTGTGTCCCCTGAATTGGCAGGAGGATTCTTAACCACTGTGCCACCAGGGACGTCCAATCTGAATAATTTTGAAATAACTTTCAATTGTTTTTTTCTGCCTGCTTCCCTCTTCCTGTGCCCTTCCCCCACTAGCTTTTCAGGTTCTCTTAAATATATGTCGTGACCCACCGGTCATTGCTGTTGTCCCTCCCTTCTCCCCCTCCATCTTTTTTTGTTTCTGTTGTTACGTCTGTGAGTTCACTTATCTTTTCTTCTGTATTGTCTGCTGTTAAGCTCATCCAGTGAATTTCTTATTTCAGATATTCTATTTTTCAGCTCCAGAAGTTCAATTTGGTTCTTTTTTATATCTTACATTTCATTTTTCTTCATATCCACTTTCTCCAGTTAATTCATGGACATATTTATAGTCACTGGTGTAGCGTCTCTGTTTCAAGTGGTCACGGTCATTTCTAAATCTTTTCTGTTGACTTTATTTTCTCTCGGTTGTGATCACATTTTCCTGCTCTTTATGCTGGTAATTTTTGAGTGGATGGTGGACATTTTGAATTCTGAGTGTTTAAATTTGGTCTCCCTTTAAAGGATGTTGAATTTTGTCTTGGCCGACTTCTGTTTCAGCTTCGTCCTCCTGATGCTTGTTTAAACCTGTGGTTGGGGGTAAAGTAGCATTTTCTCTAGGGCAAGTTTAGTCCTACAGCAAAGGTGAGAGCCTGCTGCGGTCTCTGCCGTATCCACATGTTCAGTGAGGTCTCTCTACTCTGGCAGGTCGAATGCAAATGGCTTTCAGTGCTGGGCAGGCTCTGAATTGTTCAGCTTACACTCCCCAGTTGTTCTTTTCCCAGATTCACATGTGTGGCTTAGTATTTACTTGAAGACTCAAGTAAAACCCTGTGCAGATTTCTGTAGCCCTTTCTCTGCACATATCCCTCTTCCTCAGCTCTGTCCGATAGAAGCAAACCTCCTCATCTTCTCGAAACTCCCATCTCTGTCACCTTAATTCAGTGAGACCACCTTGCTCTGCACATCCCCCTGTTGGTGCTCAAGTTCTGGCAGAAGCTGCAACTCCTTGGTTGGTTTCTCTTCTTTCAGACACCACAGTTCTGTGCTGCCTGTTTTGAAAAGAGTTGTTGTATGTACTGTTCAACAGGAGGTCAAATATACCGGTTAATCCATCTTGGCTGCAAGTGGAATTCCCTGCGGTACACAGTTTTGATGTTTTTAGAATGCAGAAGGCATAGCTGTACTTTTTTTTAAGTTGTGAACTTCTTGAAGCCAGAGATTTTCTTTTCTTTTGTTCAGTGGTATATCCCTAGCACTTCAAATGGTACTCAGAACATCCAGTATATTTTCGTTTAATGAACGTTGTTGAATAAATAAATATGTGGAACGTACATCTTGAATTTCAGTTTGAGCATTTATGATATCTTAAATGATTGTGATAAGCAGGTCAGTTACCCAATTATTTGAATATGTATGTTTATCATAACTTTAATAGACATGATCATTTTAATAGTCATGGAAGATACTATTTTTAACTATATGTAAATTATAAAAGAAAAAGACTTACTTCCTCAGTGGAGTCTAATAACCGTCTAAATTAGAAATCATTCTCTGAAATGACAAGTTGTGATCATTTTATACCATGCCTCTGGAAAATAGGTGTTAAATTGACCACTTAGATTTAAGTGAACATGATTAAATTATCACTGATATTTTTCATTATGCAGTCAGGGTGATGGCTGCAGTTTTCCGACTCGTCTTGTGGGGACGGATCCAGAACAAGCATCTGTTTCAAACCACAGTGAAAATACCAGAAGGTGCGCTTCTTGTCATTACGTTTTTCAGAATTCATTATAGAGCAAACTGTGTGTGTGTGTGTGTGTGTGTGTGTGTGTGTGTGTGATACATAGATAAATATAGTAGTGATGTAGCAAGCCAGCACAGATAAAGAGAAATTCTATTCAGTTTTTTTAACTGAGGGTTAAAGTGTGGATATAGCTGATATGCTCAGGATAACCATATTTTTTTATCATTCAAACCAGAACACTTTTGAGAGTAATAAAGTGAACGTTTGCTGTTAGTAGTTGAAGCAGGACAGTCTCATGTCACTGGACGCGTCTGGCAGGGTAGGAAGCACGGCTACCCTACCTGCGCTGCCTCTTCCTAGAAACGAAGACTCTTTCAAGATTTGATTATGTTGGTTTATATCAGTTACATTTTCAAAGAAGTTAGTCATTGTACTATTCACCATTTTATTTTGATAAACAGATTTTAACTGCAGCGTGAAAATGATATTAATGAGGATTCAAAAATACAAATACAAAATTTTTCTTCTTCGTCTTAGAGGATATTTTCTCAGAGTTTGTATGGCGAGCACACTGATTCATAAATTCAGAGAAATAGTTCATTTTAAATGAAATTTTAAAGGAGATAGAGATGCTTCTGTCAAAGTGAAACACTTGAAACTTACTGACTACAGAAATAAGTTGTGGGGGAGGAGGGATTATAAATTCCAAGCTAGCGGATTAATTTTGGAAGAACATAGGCCTTAGAACCTAGGACCTCAGAGCTCCAAGAAGTTACTTAAACTGTCTGAGCCTCAGCTGCCAGCTCTATGAGAGGAGGATTTGTACTCCCTTCGGAGGTTATTGTGAAGATTGCGATGGTGTGTAGAAAGCACCCAGCACAGCGTCTGCCCATAGTGGGTCCCCAACAATACTAGTTCCCTTTTCCTTCTTCTTTTTTTCCTCCATTCCCTCCCTCCCCGGATGTCTTAGCTAGAAAACTAAGTCTACGCTAAATCACTAAATCATTTTTTCCCCTTAGATCTATACTGCAGAGGTAGAAAGCAGAAAACTTGGGAAATGACAGGTAATCTTTTTGTCCTGGCCACAGACATAGATCCTCACCTGTCCTTGTGCTACCTTACGGCTCTTGATTAACATGTTAAAAATGTTTCAGATTGGCCTCTGAAGCTGTTTTTCTTTTATCTAATTGTTTTCATTGGCAGTGCTGAGTACAAATTCTTGGGTCTAGAGAGCCATTTAATGCGGGGGGGTTGGGGGCACATTTTCTCTTGAAGATGGAGCTTTTTCAGAGTGCTGAGATCTCATGAGTTGCCCTCACATATTTAGGAGAAGGAATACTAATTTGCTGCTTATTAATTAAGTATTATTAATTGAGCATTAGACTATTTACTAAATTATTTGCTCCTCTTTCAGTATTGGCTCAAACCCACCCTTTCCTATCAAACCGCTTAGTGAATCAAAAAACCGCTTGTTGGACAGTGAATCTCAGTGGCTAGAGAATGGATCTGAAGAAGGTGTTATCAGATCAGGTAATGCCGTCATCTGAAAACATTGCTTTGTCTGGTTAAAATGAAAATCACCAGGTTTAATAAATGTGGAAAAATTAAAATACATTATGTGCTATTTTAAAATACTAAAATATTTGAAACTTTTTAATAAAATATCTTATACGTGGGCCGTTAGCGTTTACTGGTAGCTTTCACGGAGGCGAAGGTTGAGTGAGGAAGTGTAGTGGCTGCTGCTGTGTTTTTCTCTGTTCATAATTTTGTTTTTCCTTGTTGTTACCCAGCCGTGTATTTTGTCACCTCAGATGTAGAAAATTCTTTCGGCATAATATTCTGGATAATGCTTAAACAAGGTTATTTTGGGGGTCATAGCTTTTGCTTATTTGAAAATAATTTTGAAATGCCTTGTACTCTTTGGCTGTCTTGTCTTAGTATAAAAAGAGTGCACTGAATGTATTTGAACCATGATGACTCTTAATCATTTCATGAACTGTGGTACATTATACAACAGTCGATAAGGTAGAAGTGGGCTTTTGAATCAGGCCTCGGTTTATAATATAGTCTGGCCACTCACTAGCATTATAGCTTAAAACATATCTGTGGTTCTTAATAATACTAGTAATAACATTCTTCTTGCACTGTAGGAAAATGGTTTGGTACTAACTCTAGGAAATACCCTAAAACTTGAAAGCTTGCTGTCACAATTTCTGATTTGTTGTTATTGTCATTTTGGCTTTCAGCAGCATTTAAATTCTCTTAAATTAGTTTCATTGAGACCTTCATTCAGGGGACTTCCCTGGTGGCCCAAGGGTTAGGAATCCACCTGCCAATGCAGGGGACACAGGTTCGAGCCCTGGTCCGGGAGGATCCCACATGCCGCAGAGCAACTAAGCCCGTGTGCCACAACTACTGAGACTGCACTCTAGAGCCCATGAGCCACAACTGCTGAGCCCGTGTGCCACAACTACTCAAGCCCACGTGCCTGGAGCCTGTGCTCCGCAACAAAGACCCAGCACAGCCAAAAATAAATAAATAAAATAAAATAAATTTTTTAAAAAAGACCTTCATTCAGGTCATTAGACCCTCAGTATAAAATAAAGGGAAAAATCCATTTGTGGACTTGAAATTATTGCTCCTGAACATCTTTAGAGCCAATGGACGTTTTTACAAAAATAAGCATAAAACCAGACCTTGAGATTTTAGCACTGCTTTCCTTCCTTCTGGGTTCTAACAGAAGACAAATGGTTGGCACCAGAAGCCTATTTAGTGCTTACATAATACTTGCTTTTACTGCAATCATCAGTTTTACCATTTAGCCAGATGCTTAATATTTCTTTTCTTGTCATGTCATATATAATTATGTGCTTACAGGGACAAATAACCATGTAACAGTGGCAATAGAAAACTGAGTACCACTTGTTCATAACTAACCAGTTGAATAAGAGCAAGGTAAGACAGTATAAAGGTAATTTCTCCAAAAATTAGTTTATTTGCATGTCATAATCTCAAAACAGTTTGCAATTCAGTCTTTTTTACTCTTTCCATTATATCAGCAAAATCAGGTAGTTCAGGAGAGATTGGAAGGTAACATCTGCCTAACTCCCATTTTTCTTACCACTCCTAGCATGATCTTACTGGATATTTATTGGTAGATTAATGAGGAAACGAATAAAAATTGTTAGGACTGGTATATGGACAACTACCCTTTTCACTGAACGGTACCTTATTAAGTAGTTTAAGGAAAAAAGGTGACTTTTGCCCACTACTGAAGAAATTTGATCCAGAGAAGAGTGACTAAGATTAAAGTCTGCAAAAAAGACTTAAGAGGTTCATTGATGTTATTTACTTGGTAAAAGATACAGCAGAAGAGCAGCTTACTGCAGCCAAGTACATGAGTCAGTGATGCCTTTGCAGTAGCCAGAGGAGGCGCAGTAGCCAGAGGAGGTTGATTGAAGTAGGAATAGAAGCCCTTCCCCATGGGCCAGTAGGAGCAGTGAGGGCAGTGCTAACACTGACTGAACGCAGGGACGTAGTGAACTCTCCTGCTGCTTAAAAACAGAGAAGACAGGTATGCACATTCAAGTCGGAAGCTAAGCTCACTGGCTCGGCAGCACCACGCGCAGCTGTTAGAGTTTTGAAAACCTACGTGTAGTGTTTCTTGGTTACCTATTGCTACCTAACAAATTATCACACACTTAGCAGCTTAAGGCAACACACCTTTATTACCTCAGTCGCTCTGTTCTCATCTGTAGTCTCATCTAGGGGACATCTGCTTCCTTGCTTGGTGTTTATCATTAGCATTCAGTTCCTTACAAGGACCTGGAGTCCATGTCCAAGTCACAGCCAGAGCCTAAGACTCAGAGAGCATCAGAAACAGCCCCCGGTGGGGCTCCGGGCAGGCAGAGGGCAGCAGGAGCTGCAGGCGGTGATCACGTGTCATTGGCAGCCCCACCGCGTCTTCTCGGTGTAGGCTGTGGGCGGAACAGTGGCTGATGCTCGCGGTGGTTGAGAATCCTCACTGAAATTCCCATAAACATCCGATAGCAGCCTTCTCAGATTATGCCCAAGTTAACACTAAGGGAAAAGTGTAAGGATCTGCCTCTATTAAAATGCTCACTTAATGGCTTCAGGGAAAGTCAGTGATCTGTCCCTTATTTACAGCATCTAAAAACCTTTATTATTATTAGAATATTAGTAATATTAAAGTATTTCTTTCCTTTTGTGTTGTATTAGCAGCTTTATACCTTAGCCCAAAGAACTATTTAATCTTATTTTCAGAAATATAAAATCAAGTTTTAATCAATAATTCAATTGTTTCTGGTTTTATAGGTTTATAAAAAACATTATGGACTGAATATTTTCAGTTTTATACGCAAGATGATGATCAGTGGAATTAAATAATTGAAGTATAAATGAAGATATATTTTTTAAAAAAGGAAACCTTTGTACAGATTGTTGGATCCACAGAAGCACTGCTCCAGAGCTGGAAGATGCCTTAATCTTAAATGAGCCCACTTGTTCAACACTGACTTACAGCTACAAAAGTGACTTAATTTTACTTTGGAAATAACATTTACTCATAATAATGTATTATGATATGCTATAATATGAGCTGTCAGGTCACATGTTAACATGGCGTATGTATTCTTTTGATACCTGAGTTACATTATTAGAGTTCTTAGTATCCATATAAATTTTCACTCCAGAAACACAAGGTAGAAAACTTGTTTTAAGTGAAGTACATCTAGGTCAGTATGGTGGCTGAGAGCGCTTGTACTATGTAAGAAAAAGAAAATAATTGCTTTAAAAACAACTTGGTGTTTGCTAATTTATAGTTACTGTTTTATACTTTTCAACATTTTTACTAAAGATTTTTTTTATTGTTGCTATAAAATAACACTCAGAAGGATTTAGATACCTAATCATTTAAAACATGGAGCATATTTGTATAATTCATTGAAGGCTTAGTTCTAAGCATTAATTAAACCATGTGCAGTGTTGTGCCCAAGGCTTAAAGAAAATTTGGCAGTATAAGAAATTTTTTTGTTTCTCTTTGCTTTCAATATACTCTTGTTGAACTGTCATGGGTATTTATACAGGTAGGGAAACAAAGGTTACGTGTGCTGTAGAAATACTGGACACAGTAGGATTGGGTAGAAGTGGCTAGAAGAAAAATAAAGCGAAAGACAAGCTACAGAAAGCTGTTAAAGTATGTTTTCAGAGTGCTGCCTGCTGCTGAGCTGACTCTCAAATTTCAATTTAGGTAATGACCGAAATTTGCTTTGAAACTTTTTACAGTAATCCTATAGTAGCTTAAACAGCAACATAAAATACAATTTGAACTAGGGTCAAACTGTTTAGCATAACACTGCTCTCGAGAAGGAAATTCTCACTTGAGTATCATTCAAAGCTTCCATTCTCTGAGAGGTGGATTCCACTCTTACATGCAGGATTTTAAATCTGACTTCCTAACAGCAACCCCTTTCTGCCTAGACACTTATCCCCCTCTTCCTTTTGAAATCCAATCTAAGTGACAGGGATCGTTGCATTAATTCTAAAGAAAAATAGTGTCCTATAGCGGAGAAACAATATACAGATGTTACTCCTCCTTTATACTCTGCTTAGTCAGACACACACAAGCTAAAATGACCGATTGCTTCCAGTAGTGGGTGGAGATCAGTTTTAACCAGCGTCTGTAAAAACATGTTATAGTTTCCTTGTCTATAAAATGGGGTTGGGGAGAGGGGTGTTAAGAATGATTTTGACTTGACTATCTTTAACATTCTTCAATTTCTAATTTTGCATAATACCTTACTTAACATTCGTCCAACAGGTATATTTGGAGTTCCTTCTGGACGCCAAATATACTAGGGATAGCTCTATAATCTAATGTAGCATAAATTTTATAGCCTACTATTCCAGGTTTATAATTTATAGGATTTGTCTAATTCCATGGGCTATATTAATATTAGATGTTAAAAGCAAGTAATTTTTTCCCCCTTTGAACTAGAGGAATGAGTTTAGCTTTGAAAATATAGTTTGGAATACTATAATACAGTTTCTACCTTTATTTCAACACTGTAGTCTTAATAATCTTGATTCTAGAAAACTTATGAGAGTTAAGGGATATCGATTTACCAACCAGAAACATCACTTCAGTTTGGCGGTTTGAGTGTTATAAGGAAACAGTAAATGTTTAAACGTAAGTGACTGCTTTCGGAAATGTCCTGGTACTTCTTGTGGGTATTTTTACATTCAGGTCAAAGGATTTGCATGCACCTGATTAACAACTGAGGAAACTTCATTTTCCCTTTAACCTATTTGGGTGCTTTTGTGGTGTTTCTTTTTCAGTTCTTTCCGTATGTTAACATCATCTTAATAGCATTAGTAAACACCTTTTCAGGAATTTTCAGCTAAAGCCTTTTAATTTAGTTACCTTTGGTTTAATTAATTTATGGCCAACATTTGCCACGTTCTGAATACTTGGCTTCGTTTAGTTGTACATATTAATGACTGTTGGCAAGGGCCTACAAGTGGTATGGGAATCAGGGAAAGGCTGACTCTGGTATTTCTCTGGGATTGATAAGTGCTGCCAACCTTTGCGGAGAAATGGTCAAAATGAAGCCCTGTCAAAATTTATTAGTACTGTCTTTGTTCCTTCAAACACTTGAACAGTTGTGATAATATTTAAGGAAAATAAAAGTTGAATTTCAGGTCTTGCCATTGCCATTAAAAACAAATTAGGAAACTTGGTTTTACGTGGGTACAAACTTGAATATTCAGTACCTGAGGCATCCGACCACTGTCACTGTGCCAAACCAAAGAGCAGCTACAGCTTAGTGGTCACTGAACTTGCACCGCTTACGTAGTGTAGTTTCATCTTTGCATATGGATGATTTTTTAAAATCCTTTGACATATTTAGTGGTTATGATCCAAAGTGTCATAAGTTAACTTAGTTTAAATCAAATATGCAATGTTTACTTGAATTTCTATTAATAGCAGATTTTGACTGTTTGTAGGATTTTCAGATTTTCAGTCATGTGAGATTTCCCTTCAGTCATCTTTAAAGCAGATGCATTTTAAGGGCTGTTAGGATCTGCATATTTGGGGCGCTGATAAGACAACTGACTTACAAATGTTTTGCTTACATTTTGTTCTAGGACTAGCACTGCTATCAATGGAAAGTATTTTTAACTAATCTGTTAGAGAAATTAACCATATTTTTGCATTTCAGCCAAAATAAAGATCGCATCATATTCTATAAGATACAGCTAATATGTAAATCTAAAATTCCTGTTTCTTATGATCTGAACTATATTTTCCAACTTAAATTAAAAATGCAAGATAGATTCAGCAAGGTCCATATTTTTCTAACGACTTCACTTTATATTATTTTGTTGAGTTGCATAAAGAAGCAAGGAATTGTATTTGTATTAAAAGCTTCAGAAAGCTGTTGAGTTTATCACATTTGTACATGATTGCAGGTTAGTCTATGCCCATTTACAGAAAAGGTGAACACTATTTTAAAGGGATCTTTAATATGTTTTTATATAAACAAATTTGAAATAGTTTACTTTGGTTGTTTTTACATATCATGTCCCGTAAATCTTGTATTTGTTTTTCATAAGTGTAACCCTGGACCATGACTTAATGTTATCTTCGCTTTGCCTTTTGGGTGGCCTAACCTACATTAACATGAAGGCTGAACATTTTAAAACTTGTTTTTTCCAAAAATCGTAATAATGATTACTTTATTAATAAATAAATAAAGTCCTGTATTTGGACAGCTGTTGTTGCTGTTGTTGTTGTTAGGGTATGACTGTTGCTTTAGTCACCTGGCAGGTGTGGCAAGGTACAGTGTTGCCTTGGGAAAGCGATGGGGCTGATCCTTCGGGCAACCACGGGGACTACCTGAGTGCGACGACACTGTGGTCTGCCTACGCCAGAGCACACACGGCTTTATCAAAAACGTTTTAATTTCGCTTTTATTGAACAATTTTCAATTGTCCCCTTCATCAAACCTAAGAACTTCCATTCTTTGAAAGCCATTCTGTGAAAAGAATGAAAAGTCGAACACTAGAAAAAGAATACCTGAAAAAGGACTCCTACCCAGAATACATAAATCATCCTTAAATTTCAATACTGAGGTGACAACCTGATTTTTTTTAAACAGACTATTTTGTTTGTCTGGTTTGTTTTTTGGCCGCGCCGCCTGGCTTAAAGGGTCTTAGTTCTTAGTTCCGGGGGAAGTCCCCCAAAATAGACGATGTCCAATTGTCCAATTTTTGGAGCAAATCTCACCAGAAACCGCTATTTTTAGGAGCGCGTTTAACTGGAAAAGTAGATTTTTTTTCATGTCCGCTTAGGCAAGACCTGTCGGCAGAAGGTAAGCGAGCATGCACGGCAAAGCCCCCGGCAGAATCTCGCACCGAGGCCCAGATGCCAGAGCGCGGTCGGCAGCTTTATTGCGGCTGCGCGCAGGTTGCGTTCCGCATCCCGTAAGACGCAGGCGCCGTCCGGTTCCGTCCTCAGGACAAGAGAAGCGAGACGCGATCCGACCGAGACACACTGCGGGCGGTGGGGAGCGCGGGCCCGGGGCCTCCGTCGCAGGCACTCGCTCGGCTTGGCCGGGGCTCCGTGGGGCTCCGGCCAGAGGCTCCCGCTCGTCGCCGCAGGACGCAGGCGGCGTGGCGCGGGTCAGGACCACTTCCCGGTGATCTTGAGGTGGCCGAGCTGGTCCTCCAGCCGCCGGGGCGCGGGGAACTTGGACGCCTGCGCCGCCTTGAGCGCCTGGAAGGCGGCCGCCCGGCGGGCCGCCGCGTGGCCGCGCTCCTGCTCGGCCGTGAGGAAGGGCCGGCTCAGCCAGTAGTGGTTCTCCGCCTCGACCTCCAGGCGGCGGACCATGTTCTGCTTCGCCTGCGCCAACACGGGTCGCGGCCGCCGGTGCTTCCCGATCCACTGCCGGCCGGGGATGCGGCCGCGGCGCAGGAGCGCGGTCAGGAACATGGCGCCTGCCGAGGGCACAGAAGCGGGAGTCGGCAGCGCGCCGGCCACGGAGAGAAGGGAGAGGGGAGCCCCGCCGCCGCCCGCAGGCCAACCCAACTCGCGCCCCAACACTCACCAGCCGCGCCTCACGGCTGCTCTCCTCACGCCAGCACACGACGCCGGAAGCCGGAAGCCGCAAGCGCGCTTTCTCGACGCGCCGCCCGTCTCCTCGCGCGAGGCTTCAGCTCTCGCGAGAAGGGCCTTGCGCGAGTCGCGGAGCCAATGGCGTTTCCGGCGCCGGGATTCAAACGTGCGCGGGCGCTGAGGACGAGCGTCAGGCTCGTCCATGGATCTGATCCGGGGCTTCTGCGGGAAGCTGCGGTCTCTGGCCGTCATCCTGGACGGCGAGACGGCTCGGCTGCAGCGAGCGCTGGACGGAGAGGACAGCGGTGAGTGAGCCGCGTGAGGGACGCTGGCGCGCGCACTGGCCGACCGACAGGCGGCTGACTGTGAGGAGCCCTCCCGGGGAAGGCGGCGGCGCCCTTCGCCCCAGGCACCCCCGGGCCCGACCAGCGCTGCGCGCAGCCTCTGCCCCACCAGGGACGCGGGGCGGAGAAACAGCCGCACTTAGAAACCAAAGCCCTAATCGAGCCGGCAGGCTGGGCTCGCGATGCACGCGCTCATTTACACACGACGAGCTTTCAGATGCACGTAGTGGGGGCTTATCAAGAAAAATACGACCAAGAGAAGATGAAACGTTTCTTCTAACCGCAGCCGCTCAGCCCTGTTCTTGACATGTAGAGTGACTTTGGTCTCACCCAGATGGTCCACAGTTGCAGTGTCTGTATTTTTCCCAACAAACCGTACTGCCAAAACGAAAGCTAATACGCAGTACTGTTTTTTAAAATATAGATAAAGCAAAATTCTCCACCACTAACGTTTGTATTAAGAGACTTTTTGAAGTTGTTGCAAGAGTAGTGCAGATTTTGAGATTATTTTGTGCGTCATAACTGTAATCCGCCTTAAAATATCGCATCCTGTAGACGCAGACTCATTTTCCTTTAACTATATTATGAATAGTTTTCCAGCCACTTAAAAATGTTTATGCTTGTGCCTGTGAAAGCAATATTATGTGCACGGCAAAAAATTTGAGGTAACAGAGAAGTAGAAAGAAGAAAATAAGTCTTTGCTATAACTTCACCGTCAGAACACACAGCTATTAATAGTTCAGTAGCTTTTCTACCATCCTTACTTTTAGCGTTGCCTTGTTTTGCTTGACTTTGTTTACGTAGTTGAGATAACGCTATAAGACACAAAACTGTATTAATGGTTTTGGAATTTTTAGACATAGCTGAATAGTTTTCCATAAAGCTTTTGCTAATTTACCTCCTTACCAATCTATTGCCTGGTTACACACATTCTTTCTTTTCTTTTGGTTTTACAAGAAAAAGTTGGAATAATTTTTTCAGTTCCTGGCCTGCATGTATTACAGAAAATATGGAATTGTGATAATTAGAGAAAATGAACATCCCCTAAATTCGCCTTCTATGATCACAGTTATGAATCTCATAAAATTCACCATGTTAAAGGATACAATTCAGTGGTTTTCAGTATCTTCACAGAGGTGTGCAACCATCATCACACTGAGTTTAGATTTTCATAACCCCCCGAAACAAACCCCGGTGACTGTTGACAGCCAGTCCCCGGAATCTTGTTCCCACCTACCGCACTGCTTTATGCGGCCGCTAATCTACTTTCAGTCTCTCTGGATCTGCCTATTCCGGACATCTCCTATAAATGGAATTGTACAATCTGTAGTCTTTTGTGACTGACATTTCACTTAGTGAAGCGTTGCAAGGTTCATCCCTGTCACGGTAGCATGTATCAGTATTTCATTACATTTTATTGCTGAATAATGTTTCATTGTATGGATTTACCACATTTTGTTTATCCATCAGTTGATGAACATTTGGGTCGTTTCTACTTTGGCTATTATGACTAATGCTGTTGTAAACACCCGTGTGCCAACGCTTTATGTGAACGTAATGTCTTCAGTTCTCTTTGGTATGCATTTAGAAGCGGAATTGCTGGGTCATATGGTAAATCTGTGTTTAACTTTTTGAGGAACGACCAAATTGTTTACCAAAGTGCACCACTGTACATTTCCTCCAGCAGTGAATGAGGGATGCAGTTTCTCCACTTCCTCATCAACATTTGTTATTGTCTGTCTTTTTTTTTTTTTTTTTTTTGCGGTACGCGGGCCTCTCACTGCTGTGGCCTCTCCCGTTGCGGAGCACAGGCTCCCGACGCGCAGGCTCAGCGGCCATGGCTCACGGGCCCAGCCGCTCCGCGGCATGTGGGATCTTCCCGGACCGGGGCACGAACTCGTGTCCCCTGCATCGGCAGGTGGACTCTCAACCACTGCGCCACCAGGGAAGGCCTATTGTCTTTCTTTTTAATTATAGTCATTCTAGTGGTATGAAATACAATATCATTGTGTTGTTGATTTGCATTTTCCTATGAAAATTGGTCAGCTCTTTTTTTTATACAGCAGGTTCTTATTAGTTATCCATTTTATACATATTAGTGTATATATGTCAATCCCAATCTCCCAATTCATTCCACCACCACCACCACCCACCCTCACTTTCCCCCATTGGCGTCCATACATTTGTTCTCTACATCTGCGTGTATTTCTGCCCTGCAAACCGGTTCATCTGTACCATTTTTCTAGATTACACATATATGCGTTAATCTACGATAGTTGTTTTTCTCTTTCTGACTTACTTCACTCTGTATGACAGTCTCTAGGTCCATCCACATCTCTACAAATGTGAAAACTGATCAACTTTTAACGGGTGGAAGGAGATAGTCTTGAAAGGAGGCATATTTTAGAAAAGAGAAATCTTTTTAAAAACTGCTTCTATGTTAGGTATATGACCGACTGATTAATAAGAAAGGTGATGGTACAGTGGATAAAGGATGTCTTTTCAGTACCAGGTCAATTGCACACTCATATGGAAAAAAAAGAATGGATCTTGATCCTTACCTCTTGCCATACACAAAAATCAATTCCTGATGGATTGTAGCTCTAAATGCAAAAGGCCAGGACTTCCCTGGTGGTGCAGTGGTTAAGAATCCACCTGCCAATGCGGGAGACACGGGTTCGAGCCCTGGTCCCACAAGATCCTACATGCTGTGGAGCAACTAAGCCCATGCACTGCAGCTCCTGAGCCCACGTGGCACAACTACTGAAGCCCGCGTGCCTAGAGCCCATGCTCTGCAACAAAAGAAGCCACTGCAATGAGAAGCCCGCACACCTCAATGAAGAGTAGCCCCTGCTCGCCACAACTAGAGAAAGCCTGCGTGCAGCAACGAAGACCCAATGCAGCCAAAAATTAATTAATTAATTTAATTAATGCAAAAGGCCAAACAATAAAGCTTTTAGAAGAAAACAAAAGCATTGTCACTGGCAAAGATTTTAAAAATAGGAACCAAAACGTGCTCACCATAAATGAAAAACAGCTAAGTAGGACTACATTCCCTCTTCCTTCCTCCAGTCCCTGATCTGAGTGCTGATTACATAGGTATGTTCACTTTGAAAGTTCATCAAACTATATACTTATGATTTCTATACTTCTCTGTATGTATGTTATAGTTTAATAAAAATTTTAAAGAAAAGTCTTAACACTTTTCTTTGCAAATGACAGGATATAAATTATAAATAAGTATCTACAAGGATTTTGTAATTCTAAATAACTATACTAAATTACATTTTCTTTCTTTTTCCTTGTTATACTCTTTTCTTTCAATATTCATATTGAAGACTTTGAAGATTATCCAATGAGAGTTTTACATGACCTTCATTCAGAAGTCCGGACTCTAAAGGTATCAATCCTACAATATTAATTTATCATTTTTATGCGGTAATTTAAAAAAACTAAATAGGCTTAGTCAAAAGTTAAATTGTACTTTCTTTCCTCATAAAAGGATAATGTCAATATTCTTCTTGATGAAGCAAGCTTGGAAAGTCAAGAAAGCATTGGTTTCATAAAGGCAACAAAAGTGCTGATGAAAAAAAATTCAATGGATATCATGAAAATAAGAGAGTTTTTCCAGAAGTATGGATATAATCCACGTGCCAAGGAAAATTCAGGTGTGAATAACTTGCATTTTATAGCATTTGTTTTAGTATTAAAGAAAGAAGGCAGCACGATTAAGACTGCTATAGGCTTGGCCATTGTTTCTAGTTCTGACTCTGCCATTATATGATAGTCCTTTGATCATTTATTCAGCAATCACTGTGTTCTAGATGCAGTGCTGATCAGTGGTACAATATAAAGACAGTCCTTGCTCTCCTTTGCAAATGCTAGATGAGAACCAACACAGTGCTAGATGAAAGAAGGGTACCAGATAAATCTACGTCACTTGAGGATAGTTGTTTCTGGTCAGCTCTGCCAGTAAACGGCTGAGAGACCAACCTTAAGGCATGCTATTTCACTTTTCTCGTTCTCAGTTTCTTCTTCCATAGAATGAGAGATTTTTGGCTATATAAATTCGTAAAGTCCTTTTTAGTTCTAAAATTCTAATGAAGGGTAGGATAGCATGATGGTTTAGAATTTAGAGTCAAACTGCCTGAGTTCAAATCTCTAATTTCACCACTTACTAGCTGTATTAATCTTTGACCAGTTACTTAACTTTGTACCTCACTTTCTCACCTATAAATGAGAGAATTTTTTTTTGTTTTTGGCCGCGCCACGTGGCTTGCAGTATCTTAGTTCCCCGACCAGGAACTGAGCCCAGGACCACGGCAGTGAAAGCACCAAGTCCTAACCACTGGACCAACAGGGAAGTCCTATAAAGTAGATATGTTTAATAGTATCTACCTCTGAGGCTGTATAAGGATTAAATGAGATAAAATTTGCTTAGAACAGTACCTTGTATGCTAATCACCCATTGTTAACTATTATTATTGTTATACCCATAACTGTGAGTAACTAATTTCAATATGCTTCAGTGTCTTCATTTCTGCTATGAGAGTCTTTGTACATAAATAAAACATTAATTAGATTCAACAAATATGTATATATCAAGGATATATATGAAGGTATATTAAATAATCCACATGGTATAATGGAAAGAATTCAGTTGACTTTGGTGTGGACAGGTTGACTTTGGTTACTCAGAAAATGGTTCCACCAGTTACTACATGTGTGACCCTGGATAATTTCTCTAAATTGCTTTTCCTCACTAGTGAACTAGAGATGTTAATACCTCCCTAAGAGGTAGTAATAATGGTGATAACTTTATTTTATTAAACTCATCAGTGACAGCCTTGTAATAAATTCAACAATAGGTTTTTTGGTAGTTCTTGTAACATTTCTCAAAATTAACAGAAAGCACAATGCCAAAACAGCTCTGAATCAGCAGCTCTTCCAAGGGCCAAAAGCCACGAAATCAAAGGTTATAACTTTTTTTTTTAATGGTACATCCTTCATATTTAACATGTCGTGGCTTATCATGCACAAAAAAACAATATCCTATCCTAGTTCATTTCGGTTGCCAATCAAAACAAGGAAAGTAATATCTTCATAGAAAAAGTGTGTACCTCTTCACCTCCTTCAAGCCTTCACTTCCTTCAATCTGTAATGACTCCTAAAAAATAAAAAAGTATAAGTATTTTCTTTTTAATATTTATTTATTTGGCTCATTGGTCTTAGTTGCAGCGTGTGGGATCTAGCTTCCTGACCAGGGATCAAACCCAGGCTCCCTGCACTGGGAGCACAGAGTCGTAGCCACTGGACCACCAGGGAAGTCCCTTCCTGGTATTTTCTTAAAAAAGATGCAACAAACAGGAAATTTTAGAAAATTTTATTTCCCATTTCTTTCAATAAATATGTATGATTATTACAATTAATATTTCCCATTTAGCAACCAAATGTTATCTGTTCAAAATTATCTAAAACAAATCTCTTTATTAACTCCCTCCAAATGCTTAAACATATGGCAGCATTTAGAATCAAAAGATGTGGGTTCAGATCTTGGCTCTTTAAATTCTATCAGCTGAATGTTCTCCAAAATGTTGTTAAGTACCTTAATTTTTTAAATGAGGAAAAAATATTCAAAGATTTTTTTTGTGCTTGGAGCAGTTAATATGGAAATTAAATGGAGTAAAAATTAAATATAAAAATGCCTATCCAAAAAAAAAAAAAAAAGCCTATCCCATCGGGGATTCTAAATACATTTTAGTTTCTCTTCCTTCATCTCACCCTCTCCTCTGTCTCTTCTTTCTATCAGCCCTTTCCAATTATTGGTTAATTTTCCTTCTCTACTTCATACTACATTTCTTTAATACACATTTTATATTTGTCATTCTGCATTTTCTTCCGCCATTCTATTCTCTACTTTATACCTTTATACCTGGCTGTCTCACTGTCTAACCGAAGCCCTATCATTTGTTAAATTAATCTCTGCCCAAATCCTGACCAAATCCACTTACCTTCTTTCTAGGTATCCTCTTTCACTTTCTGTTGTCTCTCACACCGAAAACTAGTATTTCTCCTTCTTGAACTCTTTCTTGGCATTGTAAGTGCTATCCTGGATCCAACCTAAGTTCCACACCAAACTTATTAACCAGTGGTATACCCAGGAGATGGCAGAGGACTGTGGGAAAAAGTATAGTTGTTAGTAAAGTTATTTAGTCTGAAATGTACAGTGTAGTGGTTAAGCATATGGGGGTGTGGAGTCAGATATAACCTATTAAAGACTGAGAAACTACTTGTCCCACTAATTTCTCCTCTGATTTCTCTCAACTAGGTTTTTGATACAGGTGTTCCAGACTGACTTAGGTTAAAAATTTATATTTGTGTAACAGTCTTTCCTTTTTACCTTAGGCCATCTGTAAGTTAGAAATCTAAAATAATATTATTTTACTTTGTGTTAAATCTGGATTGTAGTTAACTCCACACTGTAATTAAATGTCATTACATGATAAGATAGTTTCATAATATGTTAAGAAAGACTGCTAAATCACATTAACTGAGAAAGTAAGGAAATTACACTTTTATTTGTGGGTATTGTTTTTTTAACATTTTAGTTTACTCCCCTTCTCTAATGTAATCCCCTAGATGAGATATGGATGGACAAGGCGGTACATGTCAGAAATTTAAAGGGACAATTGAAATAAAACCTTAGAGAATAAGGAGAGAGTCAGGACCTTTGCCGATTTGGGACATTTCAAATGGAGCTGTTTTATGTGGTTTTAGTATATGACATTTTCTAGTCTGCTGTTTGACCAGAATATGACCTTGACTTTTCCTCCCAGTGGATGAGCAAGAAGTCGTCGACTCTAAACCAGAGAACAATAAACGTGAAAATCCTGAGAAGCCTGATGTGAAGGGTGATTTGTCGGATTCCGCTCCTCCAAGCAGTTCTGTTTCTGAGAAGCCTCCACGTAGTCCACAACTTTCCGATTTTGGACTTGAGCGGTACATGATATCCCAAGTTCTGCCAAACCCTCCCCAGGCAGTAAACAACGAGAAGGAAGAGCCAAAAATTTTAACTCCATTTTCCAAACGGCCACTAGTAAAAACTCCCAAATGTGCACTAAAGATGGATGATTTTGAGTGTGTGACTCCTAAGTTAGAACACTTTGGTATCTCTGAATATACTATGTGTTTAAATGAAGATTATACAATGGGACTTAAAAATGTGAAGAATAACAGGTAAGCAGCTTTCTTAAAAGGAGCATTTTATCTAACTTTCTAAATCTTTTGTATTTATTGATTTTTTTTTCCCTAGAAGAAATATGTTTCAGACAATATCTTTCCTTCAAAGATTTTAAGATACTTCATATTTCAAACTTCTCTGAATCACCAATTCCATCAGTAAAGTGTTAGCTATTAGTTTCCTCAGGTTAGAAGATATAGAAGGAATGGTAAGAGCCTGAAAACAGATGGTATATGGTAGGATAAAGAAGAAGGGATAAAGTAAAATTATTAAAAACTTACGACTGATTTGGTATGGAGACTTGGGAAGAGAAGAGGATCTTGGGTAAATCACAGATTTCTGTTTTGTTGCCTGAAGTGATGCTTGGGAACTAAAATAGAAATACCTGCAGCTTGGGATGCAGTAAAGGTGATGAGTTTCCTTACATGTTGCTTTTGAGGTGCTCTTAAGCTTAGGTATTTTAATATGAATTTGAAGCGCAGTGATGAATTCCATGCTAGACTAAAGAGGTGGGGAGTGATTAGTATGGAAGTGGTAATTAATGAGTTACAATGAAAATGAAAATACCGCATATCACAGTACCACATATAAATCCATACCTTTAAGAACTATAGTTATTAAAGAAGGAAAATAAACATTCGACTCAAAGTGTCAGAAGAAAACCCCACAATTATGGGGAAAAGTGAAGAGAGTAAACACTAAAGATAAAATGTCATTACAAAATATTTTCAGAAGGGTAAAACTGATATGTTGAAGAATTGGTTCTTATTTAAACATTAATGTAAATGGCAAAATTAGGAACTATGGGCTATATTTTTTATTTTTCAAGCTATTAGAAATACTATAGGGTATAATACTGGGAAATTTAGAAAATTCAGATAAATTAAAAAGTTTTGAAAACAACACAAAATTATCAAAACAGACTTGAATTAGAAAACCTATATAGACCAAAAATCAGAGAAGAAAACTAGAAGAGTTATCAGAGAAGTAGCTCCAAAAAGCTCTGGGCACAGATGGTTTCCTGGATGAATCCTTTCATAATTTCAGAGAACATATACCTTCCATCTTACATAAAAGTTCTTTTTCTGAGAAGGAGACATACGTTCTAGTTCAGATGCCAACACCTAACCTGGGGACCTCCAGACTCACAAACGCTAGTGCAATGGATACAACCATACCCATCCTGCTTACATAGAGTTAGTGGGGTATAATGGATAAAAAATTATAAACTGCCTTTAGAATGAGATACTATGAAAATAATGATTTTTAAAAAGAACTGTCATTATCAGGGGTCTTCAAACTATAGCCAGAGACCAAACCCAGCCTACTGCCTATTTTTTGTAAATAAAATTTTATTGAACACACACTCAAAAAAAAGTTATTTTTCTAAAACTAGAATACGACAGAAAACTCTGCAGTTCAGTTTGACATTGATATACCCTTGATACAAACACAGAAAGAGCACACCAAAGGAAGCTATGGCCCAATCTAATTGTGAATATACATGTTAAAATCCCAATTAAAATACTCATAAATTGAATTCTACAGAATAGTAAAACTATAATGCGTAACTTCCACATTAAGCTTATCCCAGGAATGCAAAGATAGTTTAATATTTGGGAATTCATAAAATACACCATTTCTATGACTCAACAAGAAAAAAAAGAGGACTTAACCTGGTGGTGCAGTGGTAAAGGAACCACCGGCCAGTGCAGGGGACATGGGTTCGAGCACTGGTCCAAGAAGATCCCACATGCCGCGGAGCAACTAAGCCCGTGCGCCACAACTACTGAGCCTGCACTCCAGAGCCCGTGAGCCACAACTACCGAAGCCCGCACGCCTGGAGCCCATGCTCTGCAACAAGAGAAGCCACCACAATGAGAAGCACGTGCACCACAACGAAGAGTAGCCCCTGCTCGCCACAACTAGAAAGGCCTGCGTGCAGCAACAAAGACCCAGTGCAGCCAAAAATAAAATTAATTAATTAATTTAAAACTAGGATAATCTCAATAGATTATCCTATTATTATTCCTCAGTAAGGAATTTTATGAAATTTGACACCTGTTCTTCATTTAAATTGTTTGGTCAAATTCTAAGTGGAAAGATACTTCATTAACATAATAAACAATATGAATATCTAACTTAATAGTGAAGCTATCTGTTACCACTATTAAACATCATTTTTTTTAATGTCATTCTTGATGTTCTGGCCTATGTAATGAGATAGGAAACAGAAATAAGTATTACTCTGATGTATTTCTAGGCCATGTTTTGTGCCTGGGCAACTCGAGAAAGTCACATCTAAAATTTCTAGAAATAATAAAAGTTCAAGAAAGAAGCTGATATATTGATAAGATATATTTTATATAGTTATAACTATTTAAAGTAATATGCTTTCCTATATTTTATTAATAACTAATTGGTAAATACAGGGGGGAAAATCATTCAAATTTGAAACAGAAAGGTAAAATACTCATGCCAATTGTATGTGAAAGACCTATATGAATAAAACCATTAAATATTTCTGAGTTATATAAAGGGAAAATTAGGATGAAAAAATAGACCATAATCCTGAATAGAATGACTGAATATTATTAAGATGTTCAATCATATCAAGTTAATGTATGGATATCATACAATTACAATAAAACCTTGGTTTTTTTTTTAAGGTAGAAAGTGAGGGATATTTGACAGAATTATTCTAAAATTATTTGGAAGAATAAAAAGGATAACTAAGAAAATAATGAAAAATAACAGTAATGAGGGGACTTAACCTACTAGTTATTAAAATACATAAAGCTACAGTAAGTAAAGCAGTATAAAATTGTGACAGAATGGACCTACTGCAGGAACAGAATAGCCCAGAAACAGCCTCTAATTTACATAAGAACTTAATATATACTGAAGGTGTTTTTGAAGTAAAGATTATTCAGCAAATTACACTAGGACAGTTGGTTAATTGAACCATCTTCTAGTATTCAGTGATACTCTTCTTTATAACTGTATTTCAGACATCTGGGTAATTGGCTAGAACTGCCTTAAGATAGCAGGATGAGTCTTCTTAGTTTAAAAAAACGTTCTTAATCTCTATCTGTATACCGGTATAAAATTCCACTTTATGATTTTGAAGCCATGAGCTATACAATTCCTATATTTGAACTAATGAGTTGAACTCATAGCTTTCCTTGAAGTCAAAGTTGTTTTGGGGTTCTTTTGGCCGCACGGCATGTTGGATCCTAGTTTCCCGACCAGGGATCAAACCTGTGCCCCTCTGCAGTGGAAGCACAGAGTTCCAACCACTGGACCGCCAGGCAAGTCCCTACGTTAAAGACTTTTAACCCACTTCTAAGTCAACACTGTCAATACAAAATGGTTCTTAACCTTTTTTTGAGCCATGGATATACATTTAAAAACAAAAGAACAGTTTGTTCCGTGGGACTACTGTTCCATAAAACATAACTGAATATTTGTCCAGACTTGATGATATATAGTAAGATTAAATTTTTTTCCAGAGGTTAAATATTAACTTTTTTTTGACCTTATTATTTCCTTATGAATCACGCCAGTGAGGAGGCCATGGAAACAGAACCAGTGACCAACAATAATTTCTTTGCCACTCCTGGCCCCATAACCCAGCCATTGGAAAAAAATGGTAAGTGTGAAAATCAGGTTACTTCTCAGCTATACTCTTTTCAGACTATCTTTGTACAAAAAAATGGTTCTATCACCTTAGACATTCTAACAGCCTTCTGCATCTTCTCGGTTCACAATATTGAATTATAGGAAGTGCCATTCCATTCAGGTTCAGCATGATTTCATACAAGAGAAATATAATTTTCTGGAATGTTTTTCATACTCTTTCTGATTGTATTCAGTATTTTTCAGCTTGTTTGTTTGTTTTTAACATTTTAACTTAAAACATAAATATATATTCATTCACCAATCTTTTGATGTAGAGCCAATAATACCTTTTTTTGTTTTAGTTTAGCTTCAGCCTATTGATTAGAGTTCTACATTATCTTCCTTACGTAAACCACGCCCAGAATACATCAGCTACCATTTCAAATTTGGGGTTTTTTTAATAGTACAAAAACTGAAAATCATTTTCATGTAGTGTTTTCATATTTGTCCCAGCAAACATGAAAACACTGGTTTTCACATACTATAAAATGAAAAATCCTAGAGTTTTATGATTTCCCTGAATAATTATTTATAATCATCTGGTCTATACCAAATTTATTGGAAAATTTTTTAAAGTAACTTGTCTGTCAGGTCTTTCCAAAGTTTTGGACATGTTTTCAGAGAAATTCTTTTTTTGTGCTATTTGCACTGACTTGTTATTAAATTAACAAATACTGCTGGCATAAACAGGTTTGAAAAAATACAACTGGGAGCTTCCCTGGTGGCGCAGTGGTTGGGAGTCCGCCTGCCAATGCAGGGGACACAGGTTCGAGCCCTGGTCCGGGAGGATCCCACATGCCGTGGGGCAACTGGGCCCGTGTGCCACAACTGCTGAGCGTGCGCTCTGGAGCCCGTGAGCCACAACTACTGGGGCCCACGTGCCTGGAGCCCATGCTCTGCAACGGGAGAGGCCACCGCAATGAGAGGCCTGTGCACCACAGGGAGGAGTGGCCCCTGCTCATCACAACTGGAGAGGGCCCACGTGCAGCAATGAAGACCCAAAACAGCCAAACATAAATAAATTAAAAAACAAAAATACAACTAACTCATAGTAAGCTGAGCTCAACTTATAAGAGCATGATTATATTCAATAAAGGCCTTTTTTTTTTTAATAGAAAGAATGAACCACTACCTCCTGCACATCATACTCAGAAATCAATTCCCAATGGACTATAAACTTTTTAGAAAATGATAAAGGAGAATATCTTTAGGCCTTCTGAAGTGGGATGGATTTTCTAAAGAATAGCTTACCAACTGAAATCCTTTAATATACCATCAGCAGTATATTTCACGGAAGGAACAGAATGCTTACGTTTACCCATTAGTAATTTGGTTAAGTGGAGGATTGTTTGTTAATAGAGTTTCTACTGTATTTAGTTTGACCCTATTTTTATGCCACAAAAGTATGATTATTACAGTTTTTACAGTCTCTACTTACTAAAATTTAGTAATTTACCATTGCTTCTTTTATCCCACTCATTCCTTCTGGGTTTAGATTTCCCTTTTTTTGTGTCATTCTTTCCCCCCCCCATGCTATCATTTATGTTATTTACTTATTTTAAAAATTTTATTGAAGTATAGTTGATTTACAATGTCGTTGCTCATTCTTGAATGATAATTTAGCTGGATATAGATGACTAGATTGACAGCTTGTTTTTCTTGAACATTTTAAAGAAAGTATTCCATTGTGACCTGGTGAGCTGCTGGTGAGCAGAGTGCTATTGGTCTGATTAGCTTTCTTTTGTGGAAAATCTGTCTTTTTTTCCCTGGTAGTCTATAAGATTTTTATTTATTATGTTTAGAATTTAGTATGATTTTTCTTTTTTTTTCACATCTTTATTGGAGTATAATTGCTTTACAATGGTTTGTTAGTTTCTGCTTTATAACAAGCGAATCAGCTATACATATACACATACCCCCATATCTCTTTCCTCTTGTGTCTCCCTCCCTCCCCTCTAGGTGGTCACAAAACACCGAGCTGATCTCCCTGTGCTATGCGGCTCCTTCCCACTAGCTATTTTACATTTGGTAGTGTATATATATCCATGCCACTCTCTCACTTCGTCCCAGCTTACCCTTCCCCCTCCCCGTGTCCTCAAGTCCATTCTCTAGTAGGTCTGCGTCTTTATTCCCGTCCTGCCCCTAGGTTCTTCATGACCTTTCTTTTTTTTAGATTCCATATATATGTGTTAGCATACAGTATTTGTTTTTCTCTTTCTGACTTACTTTACTCTGTATGACAGACTCTAGATCGATCCACCTCACTACAAATAACTCAATTTCGTTTCTTTTTATGGCTGAGTAATATTCCATTGTATATATTTGCCACATCTTCTTTATCCATTCATCTGTCACTGGACACTTAGGTTTCTTCCATGTCCTGGCTATTGTAAACAGAGCTTCAATGAACATTGTGGTACATGACTTTTTTTGAATTATGGTTTTCTCAGGGTATATATATGCCCAGTAGTGAGATTGCTGGGTCATATGGTAGTTCTATTTTTCGTTTTTTAAGGAACCTCCATACTGTTCTCCATAGTGGCTGTACCAATTTACATTCCCACCAACAGTGCAAGAGGGTTGCCGCCTCTCCACACCCTCTCCAGCATTTACTGTTTGTAGATTTTTTGATGGTGGCCATTCTGACTGGTTTGAGATGATATCTCATTGTAGTTTTGATTTGCATTTCTCTAATGATTAATGATGTTGAGTATTCTTTCACGTGTTTGTTGGCAATCTGTATATCTTCTTTGGAGAAATGTCTATTTAGGTCTTCTGCCCATATTTGGATTGGGTTGTTTGTTTTTTTGATATTGAGCTGCATGAGCTGCTTGTAAATTTTGGAGATTGATCCTTTTTCAGTTGCTTCATTTGCAAATATTTTCTCCCATTCTGAGGGTTGTCTTTTTATCTTGTTTATGGTTTCCTTTGCTGTGCAAAAGCTTTTAAGTTTCATTAGGTCCCATTTGTCTGTTTTTGTCTCTATTTCCATTTCTTTAGGAGGTGGGTCAAAAAGGATCTTGCTGTGATTTATGTCATAGAGTGTTCTGCCTATGTTTTCCTCTAAGAGTTTGATAGTGTCTGGCCTACATTTAGGTCTTCAATCCATTTTGAGTTTATTTTTGTGTACGGTGTTAGGGTGTGTTCTAATTTTATTCTTTTACATGTAGCTGTCCAGTTTTCCCAGCACCACTTATTGAAGAGGCTGTCTTTTCTCCATTGTATATTCCTGCCTCCTTTATCAAAAATAAGGTGACCATATGTGCGTGGGTTTATCTCTGGGCTTTGTATCCTGTTCCATTGATCTATATTTCTGTTTTTGTGCCAGTACCATACTCTCTTGATTACTGTAGCTTTGTAGTATAGTCTGAAGTCAGGGAGCCTGATTCGTCCAGCTCCGTTTTTCTTTCTCAATATTGCTTTGGCTATTCAGGGTCTTTTGTGTTTCCATACAAATTGTGAAATTTTTTGTTCTAGTTCTGTGAAAAATGGCATTGATAGTTTGATAGGGATTGCATTAAATCTGTAGATTGCTTATGGTAGTATAGTCATTTTCACAATGTTGATTCTTCCAATCCAAGTACATGGTATGTCTCTCCACCTATTTAATTTCTTTCATCAGTGTCTTATAATTTTCTGCATACAGGTCTTTTGTCTCCTTAGGTAGGTTTATTCCTAGGTATTTTATTCTTTTTGTTGCAGTGGTAAATGGGAGTGTTTTCTTTTTTTTTTTTTTTTTTTTTTTTTGCAGTACACGGGCCTCTCTATTGTGGCCTGTCCCGTTGAGGAGCACAGGCTCCGGACGCACAGGCTCAGTGGCCATGGCTCACGGGCCCAGCCACTCTGCGGCCCGTGGGATCTTCCCGGACCAGGGCACGAACCTGTGTCCCCTGCGTGGGCAGGCGGACTCCCAACCACTGCGCCACCAGGGAAGCCCGGGAGTGTTTTCTTAATTTCACTTTCAGATTTTTCATCATTAGTGTATAGGAATGTGAGAGATTTCTGTGCATTAATTTTGTATCCTGCTACTTTACCAAATTCATTGATTAGCTCTAGTAGTTTTCTGGTAGCATCTTCAGGATTCTCTATGTATAGTATCATGTCATCTGAAAACAGTGACAGCTTTACTTCTTCTTTTCCGATTTGGATTCCTTCTGTTTCATTTTCTTCTCTGACTGCTGTGGCTAAAACTTCCAAAACTATGTTGAATAGTAGTGGTGAGAGTGGGCAACCTTGTCTTGTTCCTGATCTTAGTAGAAATGGTTTCAGTTTTTCACCATTGGGGACGATGTTGGCTGTGGGTTTGTCATATATGGCCTTTATTATGTTGAGGTTAAGTTCCCTCTATGCCTACTTTCTGGAGGGTTTTTATCAAAAATCGGTGTGGAATTTTGTTGAAAGCTTTTTCTTCATCTATTGAGAATATCATATGGTTTTTATCCTTCAGTTTGTTAATATGTTGTATCACATTGATTGATTTGCATATATTGAAGAATCCTTGCATTCCTGGGATAAACCCCACTTGATCTTGGTGTATGATCCTTATAATGCACTGTTAGATTCTGTTTGCTAGTATTTTGTTGAAGATATTTGCATCTATGTTCACCAGTGATATTGTCCTGTAGTTTTCTTTCTTTGTGACATCTTTGTCTGGCTTTGGTATCAGGGTGATGGTGGCCTCGTAGAATGAGTTTGGGAGCGTTCCTCCCTCTGCTATATTTTGGAAGAGTTTGAGAAGGATAGGTGTTAGCTCTTCTCTAAAGGTTTGATAGAATTCGCCTGTGAAGCCATGATTTTTCAAGCTAAGGACTCATGTCCTTAATTCTGGAAAACTCTCTGATATTACCTCTTTAATAATATTACTTCTCTCCTAATTCCTCGATTTTTTTCCTCAGATTCCTGTAAGATATATTTTAGAATGTTATCCTTCAGCCTCCTTGGTTTTCTGTTTTGTGCTGTTTTTTTGTTTTTATAATTTTATTTATATTTGGCTGCATTGGGTCTTCATTGCTGTGCGTGGGCTTCCTCTAGTTGCAGCGAGCGGGGGCTACTCTGCGTTGCGGTGTGCGAGCTTCTCATTGCGGTGGCTTCTCTTGTTGTGGAGCACAGGCTCTAGGTGCATGGGCTTAAATATTTGTGGCATGCGGGCTCAGTAGTTGTGGCTTACGGGCTCTAGAGCACATGCTCAGTAGTTCTGGCACGTGGGCTTAGTTGCTCCATGGCATGTGGGATCTTCCCAGGCCAGGGCTCCAACCTGTGTCCCCTGCATTGGCAGGCAGATTCTTAACCACTGTGCCACCAGGGAAGTCCCTATTCATTTGTTTCTTAAGGGATAGTTAAATTGTTTTTGTTTGTTTGTTTGTTTACTATTACAGGCAGTGCTCTAGTTAAATTGTCCTTTGGACACATGTCTCTCACATCTTGGAGTAGAATTTCTAGATCAAAGGGGATGCATATCTTTACTTATTCTAGAAAATGCTAAATTGCCACTGTAGAGTGGCTATTGTGGTTCATTCTCACCAACAGTGTTTGAGTTTTTGTTTCTCCATCTTTTTCAGCACTTGATGATTAGACTTAATAAACTTTTGCCAGTTTGACCGTTTTGCTAACATGTTTACTTTTTCTCTTTGGTATTTTTAGGGTGCTTGCATACTTTGTTACAGATAGCAAATGTCCATATACACATGTTCTCGTTTCTATGTTCTCTCTTCCGTTCCAGCAGCCAGTTCTTCCATCCTTGGCCAGTGTTACACTGCTTTTAGTTACTACAGCTTTAGAGGAAGTCCTCATATCTTGGAGGGCAAGTGGCCTTCCGTGCCCTCTTCCTCCTCCTTTTTCTTCTTCAGAAATTTGATTTTGCCATAAAGGTCTTACACAGTTTTTAACAGATTTATATGTAGGTATCTTATCTTTTTTGTTGCTATTGTGAAAAATATTCTTTTTCAAATATATTTTTTATTGTTTGTTGATCTTATACTAGAACTTCATTTTTGTGTATTGCATTTGCATCTTGCAACCCTGCTGAACTTTTATTAGTGCTAATAATTAGATTGTGAATATGACGGTTTTGTTTTTTCTTGTCCAGTCAAGTACACAATAGAGTTATAATTTCTTCAGTTATTAAAAATAAAGTGCACAAATTAAACTGACAAAGATTATAATATAAAAGTTAAAATCTTTATTTCAACCTTATTTTCAAATATGTATTTCATGCCATTGTATGTGTCTTCTAGATGCCGAGCATACACATTCTCCTGTGGCACCTACATTCTGCACTCCTGGTTTGAAAATCCCTTCTACAAAGAACAGCACAGCTTTGGTAAACTTCTATAAAATTGAAAGTGCTAATCTTTTCCCTAGTGAATCCGATACACTATTTCCAGACTCAAACAGTCTGTTTAAAAAACGTAGACTGTTGTAGCCTTTGGGAGTATATTTACAGTGTTTCCGGAGGGTTATTCGGCAGGAAATATCAAGAGCTTTAAAATTTTTCCATACCCTTTAACCAGCATTTATTCTAAGGCACATTGGGACAAAGATTTTTTTTTTTTTGGTGGTACGCAGGCCTCTCACTGTTGTGGCCTCTCCCGTTGCAGAGCACAGGCTCTGGACACGGAGGCTCAGCAGCCACAGCTTACGGGCCCAGCCGCACCACGGCATGTGGGATCTTCCCGGACAGGGGCACGAACCTGCGTCCCCTGCATCGGCAGGCGGACTCTCAACCACTGCGCCACCAGGGAAGCCCAAGAATAGCATTATTTATAAGAGCAGAATATGGGAACAAACTAAATGTCAAATGATAAATGGGAAGCAAAGTATATTACAGTAAATCCATAAGAGCCAGTGTCATGTGACTAGGATGTTTTGAAAAACAGATAAGAACATACAGAAAGAATGTCTTCAAGAAATATTTAATGATATGGAAAATGATGTATATAAATACGCACATACACATATATATATTTTTTGTTTTTGTTTTTGTCTTTGCGGTACGCGGGCCTCTCACTGCTGTGGCCTCTCCTGTTGCTGAGCACAGGCTCGGGACGCGCAGGCTCAGCGGCCATGGCTCACGGGCCCAGCCGCTCCATGGCATGTGGGATCTTCCCGGACCAGGGCATGAACCCGTGTCCCCTGCATCGGCAGGTGGACTCTCAACCACTGCGCCACCAGAGAAGCCCTATATACACATATATTTTATTTTAAGGAATAAGAATGGATAGAAACACACCAGAAAGTGTGATTTCTATGCCTTTTTTTTCCAAATTTTTCCCATTGAACAAATTTACTATGTAATCAGAACCTCATCCCTGTTTAAAGTTGGTATGAACACTTAAGACAACCAATATGGTAGATTGGGCCGTCCAGTGGATCTTTCAGCAGTGATGGAAATGTTCTGTAATCTGTGCTATCCAGTGTGGTAGCTAGCTGCTGAGCATGTAAAATGTGGCTAGTGCATCCGAGAAGCTAATTTTCAGTTTTTTAAATTTTATTAATGTATAATTAAATTTTAATAGCACCATGCGACTTGTGGTAATCCACTGCTTATGTTCCTGGCCTCATTGCTGACTCTGCCGTAGGGAGACGGGCCAGGTTGGCGTGAATGGGCTTTCTCCCTGGCAGCAGTGAGGGCGTAGCTCATCCTCCTACGACTCTTACCTGGCCCAGGATAGTGTTGCCTGAGTCTGGGTGGTGAATCCGTCTAAATCTGGGGTTCAGCCAACAGGCCTATTTAGATTTCACATGAAGCTCTTGCTCAGCCTTCAGTAATGACGATGGTACTTTTTCCTCCATATGCCATTTCTCTGTGTCCTTGATTTTATTTAGTTCTCGGTCAGGGAAAAGGGGGTAATTTGGGGGCCTACTTAGAGATCACAACAGAACTAACAATTTTTATTTACTATATTACTTTATACCACCATAATTTAATTATTTCTTTTTATTCTATAGGTATCCACAAATTATCCATTATCAAAAACAAATAGTTCATCAAATGACTTGGAAATGAAAGACAGTACATCGTTAGTTTTAAATTCAGACGAGTGCTTTGAGAATTTTGCGGATCCCTCTTCTCCTACGATTTCTTCCTATGAGAATCTGCTCAGAACACCTACACCTCCAGAAGTAACTACAATTCCAGAAGATATTCGCCAGGTTATTTTTCTAGGCTATTGTTTGTTTTCTGCAAAAATACCTTAAACCATATTTAACTGTGTTATTTATCATCGGGCTAATGTGCTCGTTTGGATCTAAATCTAAATTCTGGGCTGTTAAGCCTGTCTAAGACCACCTGGCTAAGGCTCTTCAGAGCTGAGCACAAGCTAGTGATGTCATCATGCCTTTGTTCCCTCATGAGGCATTTTCTCTTTAACTTCATGTTCTGAAATGTATTCTCATAATATTTTCTAATCATTGTTCAAATGTGATCACCATGGTGACCACTGTTTCCACTGGTGTTTCTAGCAAAGTCAGAAATGTCATTTACCCTCCAGTTCTCCAGAGTTGGAGTATCATGCGTAACTTGTATCACTGTTTCTTGAACTTGAGATGTCTTGGGCCTCAGTTTGAGAAACATTTGTTTAAATATATTAGAATATCTGATTCTTTTTTTTTTTTTTTTTTGGCCACCGCGAGGTTGGTGGGATTGTAGTTCCCTGGCAAGGGATTGAACCAAGGCCCCCAGCACTGAAAGCGCCGAGTCCTAGCCACTGGAACGCCAGGGAATTCCCACAGAATGTTTGATTCTTTAGTACAACATAATTTACCAGTAGTCTGTTACTGGTTTATAGCAACTACCGACTCTACTAAATAACCACAAGCCTGATTCTTTGAGCATCCCATCTTGATAAAAGTTACGGTGTTGGGGAGTTATTGCTTAAGCAAATGGAATTCTTAATAACCATTCTGGAGACCTTCCTAGCTTATGGAGAAGGATAAAGCTACTTGGGGAAATACCCAAATGCCATTGGAAGGGACTCATCCTAAGATAGCAGTAAAGTATTTGCTATCCTTCCTTCTCTATCTTTTGTGCTTTCCTGGCACTATAATAAACTGCGGAAGGAGCAGCTTCTGTCTACAGGCATTATATACAGTTTCCAGTTTGCCATGGTGATCCTTCTCTCTTCACTTCTGTGTTAAAGGAGGGAAAACTTGCATTTAATGTATTACTTCTTTGTGAAAAAATCATAGTTGATATTTCAGATTCCTGTTTTTATAATCTTTATAGCTAATGATCTTTCTTTTGAGCATTTATTTCACCTCTTTCCTATATAGATTTCCCTAACGTCTTTGTAAAGGCCTGATTTGCTCACAGGGATGCACTGCTGCTTGCTTCCGTTAACCCAGCAGTACATTTAGGAGCTTTAGAAATCCCCGCTACACCCAAGTTAAACTTCTAATATCTCCATCTCTGTGCTGCTGAATGTCTGTGCTGCTAAATATTCTGACTGTTTTAAATAACCCAGATCTTCAAATTTTCCTTGGTTTTTCTTGAATGTTTTATAACAGCTTCCAAATTTATGTTGTTCATATGACTTGGTGAAAGCAGTTTGCTTTCTTTTAGATTTTATCAAAATACAACTCAAACCTAGCTACTCCGGTAGCAGTTAGAGAAGTGCCACCCAGCAAAGTGTTCCTTCCTCGGTGTGAAGGACAGGACATCCGAGACGCTGGCAACAGAGAAAAACTGGTGAAAGTGAGTATGTTCCCATCCTAAAGGGACTAGATTTGTTACCTGAGAACACTGGAATGGTAATAAACACTTGTAACTGACATCTGCCAGCTAGGTAACAGCCCATCTCTCTTTTTTTTTTTTGCGGTATGTGGACCTCTCACTGTCGTGGCCTCTCCCGTTGCGGAGCACAGGCTCCGGACACGCAGGCTCAGTGGCCATGGCTCACGGGCCCAGCCGCTCCGCGGCATGTGGGATCTTCACGGACCAGGGCACGAACCCGTGTCCCCTGCATGGGCAGGCGGACTCTCAACCACTGCGCCACCAGGGAAGCCCCCCCCATCTCTCTTTTGGTCCAGAATTCGTGATCCCTGCATCTCAGGCTCCCACACTACCATGTTTTACAATATCACTGGGAATCTACTCCCAACCATATTATAAGTGTAAAAATAGATGGCATCGGTGTCGTGTCATTTGTTTCGTTGAAGGCTATTGGTTATACCTAATTGATATTTTCTGTTTGTATCTTTCTACAGAAATTGTAGTGGATCCATCCTTCCATTATAGAAACTGAAAGATGAAAGCAAACCTGCTCTTACTTTGTTTTTCACATTCCCCGACATCTTTCCCCTTTTGAAAATCCAACTCATATTAAAGATGAGCACGGACACTGATGTCATAAAATGCTTTTTATTAAGTTTGATTTAGTCTAACCTCAGTCTTGTTGACATGTAGTTCAGTTACTCAGTTTGGAAAGATCATTACTATTTCACTGATTTCAAATTTACCCTGCCTGATGGAAGAGTATGGTTTAAGTAATATTAGGAAGCAGGGTAAATAATTTTTGAAATTTAAACGTTACTGTTTGCTACTCAGATAAGGCCACTTTCAGTCTTCTTGGGCTAGACAGTTGTTGCTAGACCTGGGCTTCTTCCTTGGGTCTAGCTCTGCTCTTCTGTCTCCTCTCATGACTATCCCAAATCTTTTACACCTTTTATTTCAACAGTGCTCTTTTAAGGCACTGTTGTTTACAAATGACAGCTTAAATTAATTTAGGAAGAGAGGAATTTACAGGCCTAGGCAACTATACTGAAGTAGGTGTCTCGGACATTTGGAAATTAGACACTTGCCTGCAGTCAGGACGCATGTTTTATTTTTACTTGTCAGTTTCATCCTTTCAAATCACCTCTTACCAGCATGGCTGCAACCTCTCCAGGTCCCCCTCCAGCTCGGCAGCCCAACAGAGCCTGAGCCTCACACTCTGTGGAGGGTCCCAGGACTCCTGGCCAGGTGCTCATCTCTGGACTGTCCGCTGTGCCTCTAGAGCTGTCTGAGAGCTCCAGGCTGCCCTGTCCATGGAGCCCAAGATCCTTCCGGTCTAAGTAAAGTTGATGCAGCAAAGATTATCCTCTTTTATGGTTGGGCCTTGAAAGTCAAATGTGAAGACCTGTCACATTGTGAATCTTCGTTTTGTCAGAAAATTGCCACTAAAACAATTTATTCTTTATTCTAGGAACTACTGTGTAATAATTTTTGCTAAATATTGATACAATGTAAAATTCAAGATATTTAGTTTTATTTTTCCAGGTAAGCTCTGGTCAGCCTTGTATATACGATGGTGACTCCCAAATTATATCAGCCTTTTATACACTATTTACCATGGCTCTGTGTACCTAAGTCCACAGAGTGGACAGATTGCTTGAGGGAGGGAGTATATTCAAAGTGCATGCAGGGCTGAGTCTTGGAGTTCCATTTTAGAAGATGGAAAGAGGCAGAAAAATCTAGCAAAGGAGATGAAGAAGCTGGTGAAGTAGGAAGGAAATACTTCAAGCCAAGTGATCGATTCTATCAATATTGCTGAGAATCCAAGACAAGACAGAATTACCACTGGACTTGGCAAAATTGCTGTTGCTGACAGCACTGACTAATTCTGACAGAGCGCTCAGGACGGACTTCTGGGGTGGACTGGAAAGGTCGGAGGTGAGGAAGTAGAGATCACGGACTGAGACGGCTCTTTTCATGAGTTTTGTTCAAGAAGGGAGAGAAGAAATGGTGCTGCAGCCAGAGGGGGTGTGAGTGAAACCAGGTTTTGGAAGATGGGAAATAAAGAACGTTCCATTAATCATTTCCGATGGCCTGCTGGGTGTCTCCACCTGTCTTGTGATGGCCCCTCAATTCAGTTTGACCAGAATTTCTCTTTCCCTGGCCCTTACCACTCCCCTCCTGTGATCTTAGTTTCTGTTCCCTAGAACTAGGATGCTTCCGGCTTATCAAACTTCAAATGTTACCCTTCAGTGTCCTCCCACTGCTCTCAAGATGAATCCAGGGTCCCAACATGGCCTCCAGGACCACCCCCCTGTGACTCGACCCTCAGTTGCCCCTCCCTCTTGTCTCAAAACCTGGGCTCCAGCTGGCAGCCGGCCTTTCCTCTCCTTCCCTTCCTTCCTGTCCTGGGCTTCATAGGCCCCGGGCTTCACAGGCCCCGGGCTTCACACGTGCTCTCTCTGCCCAAATGGCTTCTCCCACCCACTCTGCTCAGCTGACTATCCCTCACATCCTTATGCTGTAGATACTTGACGTTTTTGTCTGCCCACCACTCCTACCCCCTTAAAGGAAAACACTCCGATTTTCCCTGAGCTCAGCCCAGTTCCAAGACCAACCAAGCAGGGTCACAGTCCCTGACCAGTTGGTATTGGGCACGTGACCCACGTCATATCCAAGAGAGCCAATTGTGGGACTTTGGGGAACTACTAGGAAGAGCAGCACGTTCTTCTGGATGTGCAGAGATGTGCACCCGGAGCCACGAAGGGAGAGGCTGAAGGTGGAGCTGCCACAGAAGTTCCAGCAGGAGACGTGGGAGAGCTTGGAGGCCAACTCTAACCCCAATTTTTCAGGTAAATGATTCATAAACTCCTTGTTTTCTTGTTTTGTGAAGCTCTTAACAGTCCTGCCCCATCTGCTTCAGGTCTCAGATTAAATGTCATTTTATCAAAGATTTTACCGATTTTCCCAGTCGGCACCCTATTCTCATCCTTTATAGTACTTGGTAGAATCTGTAACAGAATATTTGAGTGTACATTTATTTAATGTTCATTGCCCCACTGGACCATAAGGTCAATGTGGTCAAGGACCTCATTTGCTTGCCTTGTTCATTATTACACTGGTGGCTGCCAACTTAAAATATTTACTGGTTAGTGATAACATCAAACACTTACTGAGGTCTTACTATGCTAGGCATGGTTCTAAGTACATTCATTAACCCATTTAATTCTTAAAAAGTAACTCTTAGCAAACAGGTGCTAGCATTTCAACTTTTCAGATGAGGAAATTGAGGCTTTAATGATGGACTTCTCTTTCCACGTCCCATTTCCCAGCCCAGACCTTGCTGACCGCCTCTGGGCTGTGTTCCCTCCCCCCATCCTCCACCACGCCCCCGCTTGTCCCCTGACGGCAGAAGCATCTTACGGTCCTCTTCAGCCTCATCTCTGGCCAAACTCCTGGTGAGTGCTCCGGTGTTCCTGCCGTTTCAGCTCACGCCACACCCTTTATCTACCGGGAGCCTAAATCCAACCCCTGTGGGCGCTGAACAAGGTCACATGCCATCCTCAGCAGCAACTTGCCTTTCTCATGACACCTTCTAATCCGCCTTTGGTCGTTGGCATTTACACCTTTTGTTACCAGACTGCGGCTTTCTAAGGGTCTGTGTGTCAGGTTTGTCTGCACCCCCAGGCCCACGGCATTCATCCCATATTTTATTCCCTGGAAGTGTGGAAGGAGCTAGTACTACTACAGATTCTGACAGTTTCCAATAATGTATGCCGATTTTGGAAATGCCTCAGGTGGTTCACCTCATTCATAGTTTAAACTGCCTTAATTTCATCCTCTCCTGGACACTTTCTGAGGAGTTGTTGGCTGCAGCTGGGCTGGCCCGGGAGCGTGGGTAGGAGCAGGAAATTCTGACAGCTGAAGGCATGAAGTGGGGGGGCTACATATGCCTATTTTCTCCTTTGTTTTTAGAACAGCTGCTTATCGAACACTCCCTCTCCCAGGCCCTCGTCTAAGCCCTTTCACTTGGCTCTTCTCAACTGTTCTGAGGTGGGTGTGTGATTAGAACACGTTTACAGAGCAAACTCCTCACGACGCTCCCAGGCTGATGGGTTCTGCTTATCAAAATGGTTTTAGTATTTACTATTAAAATTGCTTTTTAGGTTTCAGCTTATTCCTCCTAGGGATTACCGGGGCGGGGGGAGATCAATGACTGTCTTCATAGAAGAGTTGCCTAGTTCATGATTAATCCTAACAGAATAAATATGCCTCCTTCAAGCTTGTTCCATTACAGGTTCCAAGAAACTAGCAATTTGTAAGAACAACCTATATCTAAGCAATAATACACACCAGAACACTCAGACCTCACCTGGCTGCTCTGACACTCAACCTGGAAACCATGACCATATCATTTCCTTAAAAGACAGGTGTTTTGGTTTGCACCAAAACTGAAGCATGCCCACATACTCTGGATGACGGTCCCCTGGCAGAAGTCTGTAATGCAGACAGCTTCACACAAGAGCAGTACCAGCGCAGCGGGTAGAAGCCAGCTGGCAGCGAGCTGAGGACAACATAACACTATTTTTGGAAATGTATGTTTCAAGTCATCTATTGTTGTCTACCTAGAGGTTCCCAGCCCACTTGTGAGCTGTTACTTAAAGCAGGCCTCCACTTCGGCTGAAGTGAAAATGGTAGCCACTGCCTGCACCTCAGTGCTGAAGGTTACATGAGGTCAGGCACCACCCGAGCTCCTCAGCACAGCTCATCACTCAAGTTATAAGCTGCTCCATTTCACAACAGCTAAGTTTGGAGTTTGTGATTGATAGAATAGAAACAGGTAGGCTGAGTTCTGCTCTACGTAAGAGTAACAAGAGTTTGCCTAACAGTTTAACAGCTTTCTTTCCCCTTCACAGCTGCCCCTACATGCACACACACACACAGAGTTGATATCTGAAACATCCCCTGAGCCAGTGCCCACGATGGTAATGAAAATTTAAGTATAAACTTAACATCGACTCCCTACCGAGGATCCGGTAAGTAGCTGAAAATGCCAAGCTCCTGTATGCTGTGAGAAAACTGAAGATACCAACCTCCGAAGGGAAAACACTAAAAGAGCCTGTGAGGCAGTCAGGACACTGAAGGTTGAGCACGTGCCGTCACGGTGACTGTGAAACAGCTCAGCTGCTCACTCAAAGCCGTACTGTCACAGCGAGAGGTGAATAAGGACCAAGTACAAGTCTTTTCATTCTTAGCATTATATTCAATGATAAATTCACTAGGTATTCTTTAACTGTACTTCTGATGGAAGAATTCCATGTTGGGACACAGAGGTGGCCAACAGACACATGGAAAGGTGCTCAACATCACTAATCATCAGGGAAATGCAAATCAATCAAAACCACAAAAATAACACCTGACACCTGTCAAAAAGACGAGATAAGTGTTGGCAAGGGTGTGGAGAAAAGCTCTCTGCACCCCCATGTTTACTAAGGAATTATTTATAATAGCCGTGGTTTGGAAACAACCTTAAGGGTCTGTGGGTGGATGAATGGATAAAGTTGTGAGATACATACAGACACATACATACATGCAATGAAATATTACTCAGCCATAAAAAAAGAAGGAAATCTTGCCATTAGCAACAACTTGGACCTAGAGGGCATTATGCTGAGTGGAATTAGAGAAAGATATCAAGTACCACATGACCTCACTTAGATGTAGAATCCAAAACACAAAACCAACCAACCAACAAGACAAAACCAAACTCATAGATAGAACAGATTGTTGGTTATCAATGGTGAGGGGGGCAGGGGTGGGCAAAAGGGTAAAGGGGGTCAACTGTATGGTGACAGATGGTAACTATAGACTTGTGGTGGTGATCAGTTTGTAGTGCATACAAATAATGAATTATTCTGTATACCTGAGACTAATATATTGTTAGGTACCAATTTTACCTAAAAAAAAAAAATCCACGTTGGAACCAAGCAAATAAACTGCTTTATTTTCAACTCGCCTGAAATTACAGGCGAAGCCCCCATTGTAGGAGTTCACACCGTTATGAAAAGTTGGCTTTCAAAGTCCTTTAATGAGTTCCTGCCTTCTTGATCTGCACAGTACGTATCTTCTCCACAAACAGGAAGGTAATCATGGCTCCTCTTCTCCAAATAATTAGGTTTAAGCTAATTGTGTGACTTAAGGAGCTCAAGCCTATCTAGTGTGAATGAATAAAGAATCGAAGGGCCTGTGCAAACTTCAGTGGAGAAGAGGCCCTAGATCTGGGTTGCAGGCTTGCATCTGTCACCTGTTGACTGCACCGGGGACCCCAATCCTACAGTCATTAGATTTAAAAGGCTGCTTTTGTAGGTACAAGATCAAATTACTGCAATTTTACTTTGCTAGTACATTTTTTCAAATTCTGGAATACACATTTTCAAAATTTTCCACTGCAGTAGACTAAAGGTAATTGGCCTTATCACATACTGCACACTGTTTATAAACTTCAAAATGAGACTGTAACAGTGCTGTGGAAGAGATGGCACCCGTTCTGACTGAACTCTACTTTATAGTTAACTTTGTTTCTTACATGTCAAACACTATTCTAAGCCCTCTGCAAACATTTAATTAGTCTTCACAATCCTGTGGGCTGTTACCTCCATTTTACAAATTTTAAACAAACAAAAAAAACAGGTTCAAGTAACTTGTCCAAAGTTGCTATTAGTGTAACCAGGATTTAAATGTTCAGCCCAACTGGTTATAACCACTGTGCATACTGCCTCTCAAATCAGAAATGAGTCAGCCCCAGCACTGAACAGGGTGTGTGAACATCCCCTACTTAACTTGACCTCATCCCTGACCTTCTCCCTTGATCTTAAGATTCTTCTTTCATTCCTCCCTGCATTTTCAGATCTTCAAGGTAAACCTTTCCATCCTTACCCTAAGTTCTAATCCTTGTTCCTCTATACTACTTCCTGCCCTCAGAATGCCCCATTCTCACCATTTTTAAAATATAAAAAGGTATCACTGTGGCACCCTTTCTCCTTTTCTCTAACTTGTCATCACACCTTGATTCACGCAGGCCGCTCCCTTCAAACAGACAGCTTCTTCAACTTGCCTCAGCTCAGACTGTTCCAAAACGCCTCAGCTGCCCCTCTCACCTTCCCAAAGGTCTTCTTCCCAACTCCATACAACCTTCTGGGCGACAAACTCCTGCTCTATTTAATACAATCTCATGGCTTTCCTGTTCTGCCCCATTTGGGCTTAAACATACCAACTCCACTACTTAGTATAAACCCCCAATACTAAATTAAACCCTGAACCCATGCCCCATTAACTTTCACACTCCAAGTGACTGCAACATAATACAGTTTTACATACAATGCTAAGAGCACTTTTCATATTTTACAGAAGAACGTGAAACATGGACTTTCTATTAATATTCATACCACAGCAAAGCCAAATCTAACTCCTAAATAGATGCATTACAATTTGTTTAGAGTTTAAAGGCTTAATGGCAATAAGGGGAGGAGGAAAAAGCGAAAGTTTATTTTACATAACTGAATGGAAAATAAATTCAAGAAACAGTAAATAAAATTCAGTATGGCCTCATGCGCCCTGAAGGAGGTGGTGCCCGATTTGGAGGAGTGATTGCTATGTCCAGATAGTCTCCGATTTGGAACTTCTGCGACTGCAGCGTCATGGAGTCGTCAGTCCCCTTTCTCCCAGACATGGTGCTGCCAATCTCCTTTACTCTGCAGGGAAGGAGACCAACTGTTAAAGGGTGGCTGGTCAATGCCAGTGTGTGCTACAAAGTGACCGTGGGGCCGGACTTGCTCCATTATCTTACAGCACAGTTAAAATGTAAGTACTGTATTAATCTAAACCAGATATTAAGATGTATAAATCTGTAGTTCCCCCTCCACTAAAGAGATTCATTGAAGGGGTTATCCCTATCAGAACATACTGAAATCAAAGAGATTATAGGAATTAAGAATGAAAAGTTACCTACCGATAGCCAGGCCTTTTAAGATCTGTAAAAACAATTGCAAAATTGAAGTGTGTGCCCTTCTTTCTGGCTTCTGGGTAGACTTCTTTTACTAAACTAGTCAGTTCTTTCAAGGTTGCATCCATCCTGAATTGTTTTTTTTTAGAAAAAAAGACATTACATTTGATTAATCAGCAATGATGTAACCAAGGACACTGACACACAGTGAGTTAATTACATGTGTCTCAATTGCAACTTTACCTTAGAAACTGTCAGGGTCTTACAACTGAGTTAATTTTAAAGCACCTACTAATACTATTTGCCCCCAAATATTCCCCTTACCAGCCTCAGTGTTTGAAATTTTCATGAATTAAGGTCAGACTGGTAATATGCTAAAAGGGACTTCAGAATTACATATGCTACCTTTTGTTGCTATGTAACATCTCGCTGGCCTAGTGATTTACCCACTTAAGGATAACTAGTCCAAATTAATCCAAATTCTTAAAATAATTGTTTTTCATTATTTCAAAGACATACTTTTCTACATTTTAGCATCTCCTTTCTAAGACTGAATGTTCTGATGAGTTTTACAATAGATGGACTCCTAAAGCCAATGAAACCTATGGAATTTTCAAGACTAAGCATAGGCTCCTTTCACAATATATATTCTTGCCCTGCCAACTTGTATTTGAACTCAGAATTTAATATAGTCCCTTGAGCTAATATGGCACAATCTGGAAAAACCTTTTAAAATATAAGCATCTTGTATTATAAGCAACAGTCTAAGTTTCTGAATTTTCTTCCCTGAAAACTGGGAACATGAAACAGAGGACTTGGAACTTGAAGCAACACGGCCTGCAGAGTGCTATACAATGACCCTGGACACAAGGCACCTGTAAAGATGACAATTCCAATGGACAGCATCGAGCAGGGAATCAAACACCCAAGGCATCATCTAGCTTTAACTCTGCACCCTATTTATACCATCTCTACCACATTATCCTCAAGTAGAACCATGGCTTCAACTGCAGTGAGAACAAAAACATCCACGATGACCACATCGACTTCTGTTCTCTACTGCTGCTGAATCCTCAATATGCCCGTAACAGAACTCAACAGTGTCCCCCGCAAAACATGCCCTTCCTCTCATATTACCCTCAAAATACCGTCACCCACTTAGATGCCCAGGTCACAAACCTAAGCATTGTTCAGTTCTTCCCATCTCTATCTTGTTGTTTTTACCTCCTAAAGATAGATCAAACTGGACTTCCCTGGCGGTCCAGTGGTTAATACTCCACGCTTCCACTGCTGTAGGTGCAGGGTCAATCCCTGGTCGGGAACCTAAGATCCCACATGCCACGTGGCACAGCCAAAAGACAGATCAAATCTATTTTTTTCTCCATCTCCACCATCACAGCTTTATTTCAACCTCTCATTATTCAAATCTCTGTATGTTGCTTCCAACTCATCTCAACTTTTTTTTTTAACCTGACATTCTAATGATGTTTATTCTGTGTCAATTATTCCCTGGTATGTACAGTGTATACTTATGTACCAGAAAGGACTCTTTCTTCCTTTCCAACAACATTTCCCACATACTGTCATCTTGCTCATAATGAACGTGGGGAATTCGTTTCACACCTTTTGTCAGTCCTGAACAGTGGGAGTCCTCCACAAGCTTCCCACCTGCTGAGGACTCTCCCCAAACCAACAGTTGCAGTGCCAAGTGTTGCTTTCTGATTAGCAGTCTAAAAGGTGAGTACACAAGCGACAAATGCAAGAGCTCTCTCGGGGTTGAAGCCTTTGCTAGGTGACTGTGAGGGTCAGTTTTATGTGTCAATTTCGAGAAGCTACAGCCCCTAGTTATTCAAACACTAAGGGAGGTGTTGTGTAAGGTGTTCTTTAGATGGGATTAAAGTCTATAATCAGTTGACTTTAAGGCAGATTATCCTAGATAATCTGAGTCAACCCTTTTAATCAACGAGTGGGCCTCATGCAATCAGTTGAAAAGGCCTTCAGAGCAGAGCTCCTGACTTCCCTGAAGAAATTCAGCAGCTTAAGCTGCGGCGTCCCAGCCCGCCCTTCATCATAACCTGCACCACAGGTTATGCACCAGACTAGGGACTTAGGTACCTAAGCAGTCCCCACAATTGTGTGGACCAATTCTTTGCTGTAAATCTCTTTACATCTCCTACTGGTCTGTGTTTCTGATTGAACCGTTACAGTGATCTACATAATTCTCTTCCCATAACCTGTGTAGTGGTCACCCAAGCACAGGATGTATCACTCCTGTGTGGGTATTCCCACAGCTCCACACAGTGCCTTGGACATCAGCAAACTCAACTAGCTTCTGCTGGGCTCCTGTGGACCTCACTCCTTTTTCCTTGATTTGTCTTAAGGCCTCCTACTTTGGCCCCTCAGTCTACTTCTACAAATTGAGAATTCCCAATCTTCCCTCATTACTGCTTCTGGGAGTGGCAGCAGGGCTCTGTGCTACCCCTCACCAACCATCCTGTCTTTCTTTAGCCACCATTTTGAGGTATAACATAAGGTTGTCTTTCCTAGTTTGGTTGCAGTTTATGGACAGGACAGTTTAGGACAGGAGATTTTTGTAATTTCTTTCTTGATTGAGAGTAGAGAGTCTGTGGAACAATCTCACCCTGCCATCTCCACCCTAAAGTCTTAATTAGCATTTATTTCATCTGCTTTCTCTCTGAGATTGTGTTTACTCTAGAGAGGGGCAGTACCCTCTTTATACCCTCTGGGTCTAAGCAAAGCACCTGGCAAATAGGAACTCTTAATTTGTTGGAGGAAATATAGACTTCTAACATCTGAACAGAGGTGTTCATCAATCTATTGATAACAGTTCTTCCCTATAAGTTAAATCAACCTTCCTGAACTTTTATCCTGGAACAATACTTAACTAGAATCATACTACATAAATTTCGCTGAAAGATGGAAACAACCCCTGAAGTAGTCATCAACAGACAAGTGGACAAAATGTAGCACATCCTTCCAATGAACTATTATTCAACCCTAAGAAAGAATGACTTTTTATTATATACTAAACCATGAACCTTGCAAACGTAAGAGAAATAAACCAGACACAACAAAACAAATCTAATATGAGAGCACTTATATGAAGTACTTAGAATAGGCAAATTCATATAGACATAGAGGAGTGTCTACCAGGAACTGGGGTAAGGGAGGAATTCCCATTGTTACTGCTTACTGGGTACAGAATTTCTGCTGGGGGGAATTTAAAAGTTTTGTAAATAGTGGTAATGGTTGCACAATGTGAATATATTTAATGCCATCAAATTGTACCCTTAAACAATTAAAATGGCAAATATATATTTTACCACACTAGACGTATTTTTTAAAATTATACACCTTTTACTGCTACTAAAAAGCCACGATAATGTCCAACCAAGGAGCTGCATACAGCTTGCTGTATGTGATGCTCCTAGTCAGACGCGGGGTAGGAAAGGTACGCTTGAGTGGAAAACGCTCAGGGGCAGGTCTTCAGGAAACACACATCAAAAACTTCTCCATTAAGCACCACAACAAAAACCACCCGGTTCTGTTTTTTTCCATGCTACGACACCTAAGGCTTAGTATTATGTGCAGACGCTCTACGAGGACGACAAATATCACCCAACAGCACCACTCCCCCGCCCCATGTTATTCTAGCACCACAAACTCGACCAAGTTTAGGGGCGGCTACCGCACTGAACGACCTACGTGTCACTTTCGTACCAAGCAGCCAAGACAGTGACAGCAACCTTGGCTCAATTCTTTACAACCCAAAAGTTTCAACCTCAGACGTAAAAGCGCCACAAGATAAGCAAATACCCATTTCTCCAACAGCTGAGACCCCGACTTCCCGCGAGTTGCGCCCAGAGGCCCCGAAAGCTGGAGGAACTGAAAACGCGGCAGGCGGGCCCCCAGCGACCCCCGCCCCGACGCCAGGCCCTGACTCACCAGGTGTAGATCTGCAGCTCACTAGACGGCACGTTTCCGCGGGAGAACTCGTCCATGCGGTGGTGGCGGCCGTTGTTGGTGGTGAAGACGCGCAGCAACAGCGGGCAGGTCTGGGGGCGGGAGAGGCGAGAGTCAGGCGGCGGCGAGCGCGGCCCCTTCCTTCCCCTCCACCCGCGCACGGCCGCCCCCTCCCGGCCGCCCCTCCGCCCCGGGGCCCCCTCTACCTCTCTAGACCCGCACCTTCTCCCTATCGATGGGCTTCTCGGGCTCCTTCTTAATCTCCTCCTGAGTAACGCGCGACTCCACCGCCATCTTCCTCCTGCGGCCCGCTAGACGCTCGCCCTGACCTCCGACCTCAACAGCGAGCATGAGAATCGAAGCTCTCGCGAGGAGACGCTCGAGAATTTATAGACGACCGGCGTGGGGGGCGGGGCGTCTCTCGGCGCAGGCGCACTAGGCGGTGCGGTGAGCGGGGCCCGGCGGGCGCGCCTGCGCTCTGCGTCCTGGGAAAGGGCGGGCGCCGGCGTAGCAGACTAGACGCTGAGGGACGGGCGCGCGCGGAGGGGCTCCTTGAGGGAGGCGGACGCCGGGCTACGGAAGTTAAGGGTGAGCGCGCTCTGGGAATAACCGTGGGCCGCCTTCCGGCCAAGGGGTGTGATGCGTGGTACTACAAGCGCTAACGGGAGAAGGCTGGCAAATCTGACTAAAGTGAAAAAAAAAAAGAAAAAGACTTCTCAGAGAAACAAGCCGCAGGCCCGGAGGAGACGTCCGAGAGGCGTGTGGTGGCTGGAAAGCTTGTGTCCGGGAGGCCCAAGGACTCCTGGAGAAAAGCACAGACATCCCGGTGGGAAGTGGGCAGAAGAGTTGGGCAAGTGCTTTAAAACGGAGGAATCCAGGTGTCCGGTCAACACAGAAGGCGCTCGGGCGCAGTGCTAACCCGGGGACGCGTTAAAACCACAGGGACTGGCTTAGGCTGGTTGGATTTTAGACACACTGCACCCGCGGGCTTGGCGGAAATGAGACACTCTGACCTGCGCCGTGGGTGGACCGCGGGGATCCTCTGACGCTGGCGGCGGCGTAGGCCGTGCGCCCACTCTGGGCGGTTGAGGGTCGTGAAGCAGAGGTGAAGGTGCGTGTACTTGCGATCTAACAATTCCGCTCTGTGGTATTTACTCTAGAGAAAACCTGGCTCAAGGACACCCGGAGAAGCTACAGGAATATTCCTGGCGGCGTCGTTAATAAGGACGAAGTCTGGAAACCCCCCCGAGTGTCTAAGGCGACGATACTTCAGTGAATTGTGGTAGACCGTGCAGCAGCACAGCTACCCAACAGCAGTGGGTGGCATACGGCAACCAGGACGAACGGACTGTTGCGGTGGCCAAGACGTTCGTTCGTTTTTCCCGGTAAGCTGTCTCTAGCAGTACCTAGTTGTCTTTCACTTCATTGGAAAGCTTTGTTAGATTGTATGTGACAGCTATCATATCAGCGTGCATTTAAACAGACATAAAAATTGGTGAATTTTTGTGTAGCCATCTTAATGTTGAAGATGGAAGGAAAAAAAGCAATATTTTCGTCATGTTATGCTTTATTATTTCAAGAAAGGTAAAAATGCAGCTGAAACGCACAAAAAGATTTGTGCAGCGTGTGGAGACGGTGCTGTGACGGATCGAACGTGTCAAAAATGGTTTGTAAAATTCCTCACTCGGGTTAGACCAGTTGAAGTTGATAGCAATCAAATCGAGACATTAATGGAGGACAATCAATGTTATACCACGCGGGAGATAGACAGCATACTCAAAATATCCAGATCAAGCGCTGAAAATCCTTTGCACCAGCTGGGTTTTGCGAATCGCTTTGATGTTTGGGTTCCACATAAGTTAAGCGAAAGACACATTATTGACCATATTTCCGCGTGCGATTCTCTACTTAAAGATAACGAAAACGTTCCGTTTTTAAAACAAATTGTGACAGGCGATGAAAAGCAGATAATGTACAATAATGTGGAACGGAAGAGATTGTGGGGCAAGCGAAATGAACCACCTCCAACCACACCAACATCACTGGAGTTCATCCAAAGAAGGTGATGTTGTGTATATGGTGGGATTGGAAGGGAGTCCTCTATTATGAGCTCCTTACAGAAAAACCAAACAATTTCAACAACTACTGCTCCCAATTAGACCAACTGAAAGGAGCACTCGAAGAAAAGCGCCTGGAATTAGTCAACAGAAAATGCATACTCTTCCATCAGTATAATGCAAGGCTGCATGTATCTTTGATGACCAGGCAAAAACTGTTACAGCTTGGCTGGGAAGTTCTGATTCATCCGCTGTTTTCACCAGACATTGATTGCACCTTCGGATTTCCATTTATTTTGGTCTTTACAAAATTTTCTTAATGGAAAAAATTTCAATTCCCTGGAAGACTGTGAAAGGCAGCCGGAAAAGTTCTTTGCTCAAAAAGATAAAAAGTTTTGGGAAGATGGAATTATGAAGTTGCCTGAAAAATGGCAGAAGGTAGTGGAACAAAAGGGTGAATATGTTGTTCAATAAAGTTCTTGGTGAAAATGAAAAATGTGTCTTTTATTTTTGCTTTAAAACGAAGGAACTTTTTGGCCAACCAGTAGCTGCACGAAACAGCATGAAATTCGCAAACATAGTTCTGGGTATAGGAAGACAAAGACAAAGGAATATTTACTGTGGGAATCCATTCTAACATCCAGAAGTAGGCAGTACTAAACTATGTTGTTCAGGGTGCATTTCCAGGTGATGTAATTATAAAGAGAAAAGCAATGAAGTAATTACTACAAAAGTCAGAATGGTAGTTACCTCCGAGCAAAGGAGGGGACTGTGATCATGGAGGGTTAGAGGAGGCGCTTCTGGAGTGTTGAGAACATTCTCTTTTTGACCTAGGTGGTGGTTACTCAGTTGTTTGATTTAAAATATTCTTTATAAACAGTGCTTTCGTGTTGTGCATACTCTTCTCCATGAATGTTATTTCTTGCTATTTTTAAAAAATAGCACCTTAAAGAAAAAACGAATGCGTATGAATCAGTAAGGAAAAGACAATCCAATAGAAAAGTGGGAAAAGACATGATAGGCATTTCATAGGAGAGAAAACACAGATTACATGGAAACATGGAAAAGATGCCCAACCTCATGAATAATCATAATGCACATTTAAACGACAATGAGATAACATTTCACTCTACTAGATTGGCGGGAATGTAAAAGTCTGATGACCAAGTGCTGGCAAGGATTTGGAGGAAAGGGAATTATTATGGGCTACTCTCATCCACTTTGGAAAAACTGGCATTACCTAGAAAGACTAGATATGTGCACCCCTTAAGACTCATCTATTGCACTCCTATTAGTATACTTTAGGGGAACTGTTACACAGGCACCACGTTGAATAATGTTCTAACATCTTTATTCGTAATAACTGGAAACAATCTGAATGACTATGAAGACTATTTATAAAGTGGAGTACCATAAAGATTTGAAAGTGAACGAATGAATCAACATGCTTTTTGAAAAGGTAGTATAAAAAAAGCAAGTCACAGAAAACACAATAAGATTCAATTTATAAAAAGTTCAAAAATAGGAATGCACCCCCCCCCCAAAAAAAAAACACTATATAGGGAAGCAAACACAAGTGTTAAAACTATAACGAGAAGCAAGGGGATGAAAACACTAAATTCAGGACAGTGTTACTTCTGAGAGTAAGCTTCATGCAATTTTGAAGGGCATCCAGGGAGTTTCTAAGGCACTAGTAATGTACTCTTTCTCATTAAAAGCGGCGTGGTTTTTCATTCTTTACATTGTAGCTATACATTTTAGATTGTCTTTTATGCATGTGATTTACATCACTGTAAAAAAAAATTTTTTTTAAGGTGGTTAGGGATGGGACCTTGCATGCATTCAACTTTTTAAAGCATGATACTTAAATTTCCTCCCCAGTTCTGATTCCAATATTAAATCTTTTTCAAAACCACCGTAGTATAAAAATACAGACACATGAGGGCACTCTAGTCAATCAGTTAAAGGGAAAACATTGAAACTGTGAAAATGAAGAACCTCACAACCTTTTATTGGTGATATTGGGGAGGTTTAGTTTCTTAGATATAAGCTCTCATTTTGAACCTTTCCAAATAATAAGCTCTCATCAAAACAGAATTTCCCAATACCTTGAGTCAGTGGAACTATAGTTTTATTATAGAACAGTTAAGGTAGTTTTTCAGGCATCCCTTAATCCACCTAACTTGGCCTTCTAGGTCCAGCTCTGAACACACGTTTTAATATTTAAGTATATGCATCCGTTCTCTTTTTCTTTAGAATTTACTCAAATGAGTATTACACTTCCAGGTATATACTGAAAAGAATTGAAAGCAGGGACTGAATCAGCTATTTGAACACCAATGTTCATAGCAGCATTGTTCACAATAGTCAAGAAGTGGAAATAACTAAGTGTCAACAGATGAATGGTTATGAATACTATGGAATATTATGCAGCCTCAAAAAGGAATGAAGTGGACTTCCCTGGTGGCACAGTGGTTAACAATCCGCCTGCCGATGCAGGGGACACGGGTTCGATCCCTGGTCCGGGAAGATCCCACATGCCTCAGAGTAACTAAGTCCATGTGCCACAACTACTGAGCCCACACGCCACAACTACTGAAGCCCGCGTGCCTAGAGCCTGTGCTTTGCAACAAGAGAAGCCACTGCAAGTGAGAATCCCGCGCACCAAAATGAAGAGTAGACCTCATTCTCCGCAGCTAGAGAAAGCCTGCGTGCAGCAACGAAGACCCAATACAGCAAAAAATAAATTTTTTTTAAAAAGGGAGTAAATACTGGTACTTGCCACCATAGTGATGAACCTTGAAAACATTATGCCAAGTGAAATAATCCAGACACAGAGGAGCAAATATTGTATGATTCCACTTATATGAGGCACCTATAATTGACAACTTCATAGGTACAAAAAGTAGAATAGAGGTTACCTGGGCCTGGCAGGAGATGGGACTGAGGAGTTATTATTTAGTGGGTACAGAGTTTCTGTTTGGGACAATGAAAATTTCTGGAAAAGGACAGTGGTGATGGCTGCCCAACATTATGAATATATTTACTGTTACTGAATTGTACACCTAAAAATAGTTAAAATCATACATTTTATGTTATGTATATTTTACCACAAAACTTTTTTAAAGAGTGAACATTTGAGGTATGTGAAAATAGGTCATCAAGCTTTCTTCACTTTTCCTGTTCTCCCTCTTTCTTTTACATATTCCAGCATTTCAAATTGAGAGAAAGGTAAATTATCCTAATTAAAATCAGAAATATGTAATGTGAAGTTTTACAGAATACTCCTTAGTCAGTGACTATAGCTCCATGGCTATTTCTGATGCTGAGGTTAAGGACAGCTTCTGGTGGCAGGAAAATAGGCATTCATGAATATGTACAAAACATGTTTCTGGAAAAGATTTAATAGAATATATTTTTTATAGAATTTTCTGACTCTTGATAAAAGTTGTGGATTGTAAATTTGAACCTCTCTGGGGGCGTTATTAAACTTTTCAAATTTTTCCTTCATGTACATCTGTGGGAGACCAGGTGTATGGCATTTATAAGCACAATATTTATTTATGGGTTTCTATTTCAGAAAAAGGTGTATGTAAACACTCTCAGTAAAGCATCTGCTTGTTACCAAGAGTAGAAAAAAATATATGCATTTCCATAACTATTCCTAGAAGAATTAAGCCTAGAGGCAGTATAATTATTACTTAGAAGATAGGTTGTTTTATATTCCCCTAAAAAGTGTATTTTTTACAAAGGAGCGTACGTGCCTGCTTGGCATTAGCACTACAAGCAGTGCTGCCATGAACCAGTCCTGATGTCCCTAAGTGGTCTTGCTGTGTCATCTCTAGTCATTCTTCGCATTACAGCTTGGGGCGGTTGGTAGCGTTTTTTAAAGGCTACTCCCACTACAACACACTCTGAGGTATGGGATTTGGGAGTCCATTTTTTAAGCCCTTCCCTGGTTCTCAGAACCATCTCATTTACAGTACATTTTAAGCCAATGGAACAGAATGACGGGTCACATTTGCTTTTCAGAGAGTTGAAATATCTCTCACTTTTTTAAGTGACCCCCTGTTTTAAGCATTTAAATGATTAGATTGAAAATTATTTTTTTATATAAATTTTATTTTATTTATTTCTGGCTGTGTTGGGTCTTCATTGCTGCACGCGGGTTTTCTCTAGTTGCGGCGAGCCGGGGCTACTCTTCATTGCGGTACATGGACCTCTCATTGCGGTGGCTTCTCTTGTTGAGGAGCACGAGCTCTAGGTGTGCGGGCTTCAGTAGTTGTGGCAGGCAGGCTCAGTAGTTGTGGCTCGCAGGCTCTAGAGCACAGGCTCAGTGGTTGTGGCGCACGGGCTTAGTTGCTCCGCGGCATGTGGGATCTTCCAGGACCAGGGCTCGAACCGTTGTTCCTGGCATTAGCAGGCGGATTATTAACAACTGTGCCACCAGGGAAGCCCCCGAAAGTGATTTTTAAACAGATATGCTATTCCTCAAGAGTCTGCAGAGTGTCAACAGTGTATTTACCAGAAGCAAGTTGTGGAAGGCAACTAAAAAGCTTAATTAATGCTTAAACAGCTTAGGCTCTGAAGTTAGATTGATCTTAAGTTTAAACTTCAGCTCAGTCAGTTGCTAGCTGGCTAATCTTGAATCACTTAACTGCTCCAACTCAGATTCCTGATCCATATTAGGATAACAGAATACCAAATAACCTGTTATGAGGAATAAATGCATCTAAAATAGTTGGCATAGTGTCTGCTATATATACTAAGCACTCAACAAATGTGCGCCATTGTAATCACCATCATCATCTTGTAGATTCTGTTTCCTTTTGCAATGAGGCAAGGGGGACAAAATAAGAGGCTAATTTCCCATCAACTCCCTCTATTGCCCAAGGGTAGCTGATTTCATGAAAACATGAAAAAAATAGCATTGCTGCCATAATTACTTAATTATACATTTCTGCCAGTTCACTACCCTGCACATTCAAATAAAGATGTACTAATCTTGGGATTAAGATGGTCCAGTGGTTAAGACTTCACGCTTCCACTGCACAGGGCGTGTGATCAATCCCTGGTTGGAATCTTCATGCCTGGGAAGCGGCACAGCCAAGAAAAATAAAATAAAATTTTAAAAATATTTTTATTTTTTATTTTCATGTGGGAAATGGTGTTTTTTTTAAATATTTATTTATTCTTTTATTTATTTGGCTACGCTGGGTCTTAGTTGAGGCATGCAGGATCTTTTAATTGTGGTATGCGGGATCTAGTTCCCTGACCAGGGATCAAACCCGGGCCTTCTGCATTGGGAGCATGGAGTCTTAACCACTGGGCCACCAGGGAAGTCCCCAAAAAATATTTAAAAAAAAAAAAAAAAAAAGGTTACACATGAAGAAAGATCTCCAGTAATTTATTTGTTAGTTCTTTGGGATTAGGAAATGTATGTGAATAGATTTCTTTGTGGTATTGATGTCCACCATGGCCTGAATATTAAGATTCTGCTTTATATATATGAGACAGTAAAATATGTGTTGAATGCGTAAAGACATTTTAAAGTGCTTAGATAAGTATCCCAGTATCATAGTCTCACCTTTTAGATTTATATGGCAGTAATAATAATAGTATTTAATCATCACTGTATCAGTTATCTTTTTATTGCTATGTAACAACCACCTGAAAACCTAGAAGCTAAAGTAACAACCATTTTATTTGGGCTGGTCTCAGCTAGGCAGTTCCGGTCTCGCCTGGTTTCCCTCATGTAATTGTGGTTATCTGAGAGCTCAGCTTGGAGGCAGGGGGTTAGGTGGTCTAAGGTACTTCACCTCCCTATCTAGCTGATGCCTATGGCTGTTGTCTGGGCCATGTGTCTTTCACATCGTGGTCTCAGGGTTCCAGTAGAGTCAGACCAGAAGCTGCAAGGCATAGTAAGCACTTGGCTCATTAGCTACACAACTTCATTTTTGCCACATTCAGTTGGCCAAAGCAAGTCACAAAGCCATGCCAAGAATCAAGGAAGTGGAGAAGTAGACTTTACTTCCTGGTCGGTTATAGCTAAGACACACTACAAAAGGGCATGCACATAGGATGGAGGAATTTATGGCCATTTTTAACAATCTACATGCTAGGCACTTTACACGTTTGCATGCATTATCTCATTTATTTTTCACAACCGTCCTATGAGATGTGTATATCATTGAACCTATTTTACAGATGAGAAAACTGAAACACAGAGATGTTATGTAAATTAACATTTCTATTTGGAAAATGTTTATTAAGAGTTCTTAATGGGGCTTACCTGGTGGTGCAGTGTTTAAGAATCCGCCTGCCAATGTAGGGGACATCGTTTCGAGCCCTGGTCCAGGAAGATCCCACATGCCACGGAGCAACTAAGCCCGTGCGCCACAAGTGCTAAAGCCCGTGTGCCACAACTGCTGAAGCCTGTGTGCCACAACTACTGAAGCCTGCACGCCTAGAGCCCGTGCTCCGCAACCAGAGAAGCCACCACAATGAGAAGCCCGCGCACCAAAACGAAGAGTAGCTCCCGCTCACTGCAACTAGAGAAAGACTGCGCACAGCAACCAAGACCCAGCACAGCCAATAATTAATAAATAAATAAATTTATTTTTTTAAAAAAGTTCTTAATGACTAAAACTATGCTGGTAATAGAATGTTACATTTAAAGGAAGCATAAAATATTATAAATAAAGTAATTCAATTATGTTTTTAAAATATATGCACACAAACATTCTGGGAGGAAATATTCAAAAATATTAACAAATTCTTCTGAGTTGGAAAGTAATGGATAATTGTGATTCCATCTTTTTTTGTTTTCCACATTTTTTATGAGTATATATTTACTTTTAGAAATTAAAAGTAATGTTTAAAAAGTAAATCTCTATAAAAACTCACAAGAAGAAATAGATGATCTGAATAGACCTTTGTCTATTATAATGAATTGAATCAATAACTAATAACCTTCTAAAACAGAAAGCACCAGGCCCACATGGGTTCACTGGTGAATTCTACCAAACGCTTAAGGAAGAAAGTATACAAATTCTTTACAATCTCTTCCAGAAAATAGAAGAAGAGAGAACACTTCTTAACTCATTCTGTAAGGCCAGCATTACCCTAATACCCAAACCAGACAAAGACATTACAAGAAAGAAAAACAACAGACTAATATTTATCATAAGCATAGATGCAAAAATCCTTAACAAATAATAGCAAATCAAATCCAACAATGTGTAAATAGTTATACATTATGACCAAGTGGGATTTATCCCAGATAGGCAAATCAGGGAGCATGATGCCTCCAGCTTTATTTTTCTTTCTCAAGATTGCTTGGCTCTTCAGGCTCTTTTGTGGTTCCATACAAATTTTAGGATTGTTTGTTCTATTTCTGTGAAAAATGCCATTGGAATTTTTATAGGGATTGCTTTTAATCTGTGGATTGCTTTGGGTAGTATGGATATTTTAACAATATTAATTCTTCTAATCCATGAGCATAGAATATTTTTCCATTTAGCTGTGTCTTCTTCAATTTCTTTTCTGAATGTCTTATAGTTTTCAGTATGTAGGTCTTTGACCTCCTAGGTTGAATTTATTCCTAGGTATTTTATTCTTTTTGATGCAATTGTAAATGAGATTGTTTTCTCAATTTCCTCAATGTCTTACAGCTTTCTTTCCAGCTTAAAGAAGCCCCTTTAACATTTCTTTTAAGGCTAGTTTAATGGTGATGAACTCCTTGAGCTTTTGCCTTCTGGAAAACTCTTTATCCTTCAATTCTGAATGATAACTTTGTCAGGTGGAGTATTCTTGGTTGCAAGTTTTTTCCCCTTTCAGCTCTTTGAATATATCATGACACCCCCTCCTGGCCTGAAAAGTTTTTTTCTGCTGAGAGTCTTATGGGGGTTCCCTTGTATGTAACAAGTTATTTTTCTCCTTCTATTTGCTGCTCTGTTGAGTTTCACTGCCTTGTCTTCATGTTCACTGATTCTTTCTACTGCTTCATCTTGTCTGCTGTTGAACCCTTAAGTGTATTTTTCAGTTATTATATTCTTCAGCTCTGTTACTTCTGTTTGATACTTTCTTATATTTTCTATCTCCCTGTTGAAATTTTCACTGTGTTCATCTATTCTTCTCTTCATTTCAGTAAGCATCTTTATGACCATTAGTTTTAACTTTTTATCAGGTAAATTACTTATCTCCGTTTCATTAAGTTTCTTCTGAGATTTTATCTTATTTTTTCATTTGGAACATATTCCTCTGTTTCTTCATTTTGCTTGACTTTCTGTGTTGGTTTCTATACAGTAGATATAACAACTACCTCTCCCAGTCTTGAAGGAGCAGCCTCGTGCTGGAGGTGAAATTTGTCATTCAACCCTGCCCCAGCTCTTGGTTGTCTCTCAAATCTTGTGCTTGTCCAAACAGCTTATTATTTTTTTTATTCAAGTATAGTTGACTTACAGTGTTGTGTAAATTAATTTCTGCTGTACAGCAAAGTGTTTCAGTTATACGTATATATACATTCTTCTTCATATTCTTTTCCATGATGGTTTATCACAGGATATTGAATATAGTTCCCTGTGCTCTACAGTAGGACCTTGTTGTTTATCCATTTTATATATAATAGTTTGCATCTGCTAATCCCAAACTCCCAAACAATCCCTCCCCCCACACCCCTCCCCCTTGGCAACCACAAGTCTGTTCTCTATGTCTGTATGTCTGTTTCTGTTTCGTAGATAAGTTCACTTGTGTCATTATATGTGTCATACCACATAAAAGTGATATCATGTCATACCACATATAAGTGATATCATATGGTATTTGTCTTTCTCTTTCTGACCTACTTCACCTAGTATGATAATCCCTAGGTCTATCCATGTTGCTGCAAATAGCATTATTTCATTCTTTTTTATGGCTGAGTAGTATTCCATTGTATGTATGTACCACGTCTTCTTTATCCATTCATCTGTCAATGGACATTTAGGTTGTTTCCGTGTCTTGCCTATTGTAAACAGTGCTGCTATGAACCTTGGGGTGCATGTATCTTTTTGAATTATAGTTTTGTCCAGATATTTGTCCAGAAGTGGGATTGTTGGATCACATGGCTACTCTATTTTTAGCTTTTTGAGGTACCTCCATACTGTTCTCCATACTGTTTTCCACAGTGCCTACACCAATATACATTCCCACCAACAATGCAGGAGTGTTCCCTTTTCTCCACAGCCTCTCCAGCATTTGTTATTTGTAGATTTTTTTTTTTACTTATTTATATTTTTGGCTGCATTGTGTCTTCATTGCTATGCGCAGGCTTTCTCTAGTTGCGGCAAGAGGGGACTGCTCTTTGTTGCGGTGCACGGGCTTCTCATGGTGGCTTCTCTTGTTGCAGAGCATGGACTAGGCGCACAGGCTTCAATAGCTGTGGCACATAGGCTTAGTAGTTGTGGCTCACAGGCTCAGTAGTTGTGGCACACAGGCTTAGTTGCTCCGCAGCATGTGGGATCTTCCCAGACCAGGGCTTGAACCCGTGTCCCCTGCGTTGGCAGGCAGATTCTTAACCACTGTGCCACCAGGGAAGCCCCTGTAGATTTTTTAATGATGGCCATTCTGACCAGTGTGAGGTGGCAACTCATTGTAGTTTTGATTTACATTTCTCTAATAATTAGCAATGTTGTGTACCTTTTCACGTGCCTGTTGGCCATTTGTATGTCTTCTTTGGAGAAATGTCTATTTAGGTCTTCTGCCCATTGTTGTTGTTTTTTTTTTTTAAATGCCTGCCTAGAAAATGCACAGGCAAGAACTAAGTAGATGAAATTTTTTTTGTGGTTTTTTTTTTTTTAATAAAGGAGGGTTTTCTTTTCTTTTTTTATATTTATTTATTTATTTATTTTTGGCTGCATTGGGTCTTTGTTGCTGCACACAAGCTTTCTCTAGTTGTGGCAAGTGGGGCTGCTCTTCGTTGCAGTGCACAGGCTTCTCATCGCGGTGGCTTCTCTTGTTGTGGAGCACGGGCTCTAGGCGCGCAGGCTTCAGTAGTTGCAGCACGTGGGCTCAGTAGTTGTGGCTCATGGGCTTGGTTGCTCCCCAGCATGTGGGATCTTCCCAGACCAGGGCTCGAACCCGTGTCCCCTGCATTGGCAGGAGGATTCTCAACCACTGCGCAACCAGAGAAGCCCTTCTGTCCATTTTTTGATTGGGTTGTTTGTTGTTGTTGTGTTGTTGTTGAATTGTATGAGCTGTTTGTGTATCTTGGAAATTAATACTTTGTCAGTCGCATCATTTGCAAATATTTTCTCCCAGTCTGTAGGTTGTCTTTTCATTTTGTTTATGGTTTCCTTTGCTGTACAAAAGCTTGTAAGTTTGATTAGGTCCCATTTGTTTATTTTTGCTTTTATTCCTATTGGGTCGGCAGACTGACCTAAGAAAACATTGGTACAACTTATGTAAGAGAATGTTTTGCCTATGTTTTCTTCTAGGAGTTCTACGGTGTCATGTCTTATATTTAAGTCTTTAAGCTATGTTGAGTTTATTTTTGTATAGGGTGTGAGGGTGTGTTCTCAGTTCATTGATTTACATGCAGCTCAAACAGCCTATGATATTTTTACTTGCTCCCAGTAAAAGGCGTGTGCCAAGACCTGCCAGTGTCCCAAAGGGGAGGGTCTCAGCACCTGGATTCAGGCTGACTGGAAGCCAGGCCCTCAGGCAGCAGCTTTTAAAAGAATGCAATGTATACAGCCCTGTGGGACTGCAAGTGTAAGCCCCACTGGCCACCAGAGCCAGGCTATCTGGAGGTGTCCCCTGGGCAGCAGTTGCAAAAACTGGGACTCCAGACAGGCGTATAAACTCTTCTCTGGGAGATACCAGTGAGCTAGAGAAAGGTAGAGGGAGCATGCCCAAATGATCCACAGCCCACGTTCATTTCGTTTTGTTTTGTTTTAATAGTGGTCACCCACTATTAAAGTGATATCTTATTATGGCTTAGATTTTCATTTACCTAGTGATTAGTGATGTTGAGCATCTTTTCATATGCTTCTTGGCCAGGCATCTGGGTTTTAAACTGTTATAGAGTGCTGAATTTTAGCTGTTTTCAGCCAATCCTCGTGTCTTTTGTAAGACTACATAACAAAAATAGCTCACAAACAATCTAGAGACCAATGAGCTTTTTAAGGTGCCTCAGAAGTTGAGCCCATGTCACTTCAGTTGGGTTCTAACACTGTTGGGTTGGAGACCTTCAGTGTGGCCCAAAGCATGTAGCAGTTCTAGTTCAATCACTGTTTAAGTAAGTGGATGAATACTCAGAAGGATATAAGAGCCTCTTAAAAGAGAAGGAATGTCTTATTACATATAGAAAACTCTAGGCCTACATGGTTCCACTGCTATATTCTTCCATCCATTTAAGGAAGAAATAAGACCAACTCTACACAAATGTTTCCAGAAAGTAGAACACTTCCCAGCTCTTATTATGAGGCTGGCATTGCTCTGATCCCAAAGCCAGACAAATGCTCTCTGCAGAGGGCCCTCAGACCTCCTTCCTAAAGCACGCTGACTGGTACCAGTGGGAGCATGACTGGTGAAGCTGGGCCTGGAGCTCAGCTGGAAAGGGGGTGGGGAGATGGTACAGGCTGGGGTGCTGTGGGAGTTCAGTCAGGACGAGCACCCTGAAAGGAACTTTACAGAAGCACAAGTTCTCTGGGTCCTGTGTGTGACGCAGCGGGAGGGGCCTCCTTCAGAAGCAGCTCGCTTATGCTGTGCAGTGTCTTTTTCCTTCTTTAAAGTTTATTTTTGTGTCCCGTTGAGTGAAATGCACCTTCCCACTGTACAGAACAGAAGGAATAGTTACTCTGCTTTTTCATCAAATGAGAATTTTTCTGGCAGTTTTGCAGTGATTGACGTGGCTTAGCCGTTTTCACACAATTCCTCCCCATTCTTTTTACGCCTGTTTTGTCCTGAGTCCTTAGGTTTCTGTGGTCCCCAAGGTCCATACACTTGGCCTGCTCCCCTGGCTGTAGAAGAAGAGGGGGCTCCTGCTGTCTCCCCCAGCTCCGTCTGCTGTGCTGCCTGCCAGGTGGAGTGAAGGCCACATGGGACCATCAAAGCCCTTTCCATCATCTTAGATCCTGACCTTCCCATGAAACCTGCCCAGGAGGAGGGGGCGACACCAAGAAGAAGGAGAAAAGCTGGTGGAGCAAATGCTAAGACCTGCAGGTGAGCTTCAAGGAGAGATGTGGGCTGGGACACGGCGGGGACAAGCCCGGAGGTGTGGGCGCCAGGTGCTTGGCCCTCCCTGCTCTTAGCAACTGGCGGTTAGGCAACCACAGGGCTGGGATTTCTGACAAAGTTTTCTCCATTTTACTCATCTGTGAGGGCTCAGCACTTCTCATGAATTAGTGCATGGAAGGCTCACAAAAACCTTGCGAAGTTATACGACTCTTCTTCCTTTTTCTTTCAGGTGTGGAGACCCTGAGTCCCGGCTGGGAGCCCAAGGATGCAGGCAGGGTCCCAGCGAGGGCGGCTCAAGACGCCTTCCCTTGGCATCCTTGTCATTGTAGCTCAGGAACTGTCCAAGAGCACACAAGGCAGGTCCAAACCCGGACCTAATGCAGGACTCACCCCGCGGGGCACCCACAGGCCCTCAGCGAGGAGCGTGTGCTCCACGGAAGGCTGTACCATGCTTGCCAGGACAGGAGAGGCTGCCTGGAAACACTTTTTTTCCTGCCTTTAGAAATTTGCTTGCACTTTCTAGAAAATATCCATTATATATATATATATTTTATATGTAAAAATATAAATACACACACATATTCAGATGTCTCCCTTGAAACTGTGATGCCCCCACGTTAACATTCTCATCTTAAACAGAGAGCACTTGGCTTGGGGGTAGAGCTACCTGTATGCTAAATCAGCAGCTGTGGATTGTCTCGCCCCTTAGGTTTCAGATCTGCCTGGCTCTGTGATGCACGAGGCTCCCCTGGGCTTTGATGTCAGAAGAACTTGAGGTGCCCTGTCCCTCCCTCGGGTCCCCACACCCTGGAGCCTCAGCTCCTCCATCTCTGCTTACCTGGCACGAGATGCAAAGTGCCCGGAGCAGCTTGGCGCCAGTGGACAGAAACTCCTTTAAGCAGCTTCCAGCCTTGGAGGACCCGACAGATCCAACTTTTTCAGTTTTACACTCAATGTGCAAGTATAACATGAGTCGTCTTCATTTATCACCCAAGTGAGAAAACATGGGTCTTTTAAAAACCTACCAAATGTAAACTTTTCCTAAGACCTCATCTATACAAAGAAGTAACTACTAGTTGGACTGAACTTTCAAGACCTTTCTCTATGCTTACTTATTTCCTGAAATGTTTTTTTATTAAAATAACGTGTATTGCACAAAATTCAGAAGAAAATATCAAAGTGAAAGAAGAAATTTTTTAAATTATCCATAACCCTGTGAGGTAGAGTGATAACAACTATGAATATTTTGGTGTTTTTCATTCATTTTGTGTAGATACACATGTATATAAATAAATACGTGCCAATGTGGAATGACATGGTAACATTTATTTGATAATCTTTTTCTAAACATTTCATCAATATATACTACAGAAAAATGCACAACCTCCTTTTATATGCAATACATGACAATCATCTTAACCTAGCATTAAATCCTCTTGTATAGCAGAGTGTAGATTTCCTCTGTGAACTTGCTGCCTCTCCGGGATTCCGGAATTGCCTGAGGTCAAACAACCTTCTGATATGAGTTTCAGTTCTTCAGTAAGATGTTTTCTTTCTTTTTTTTGGCCTTGCCACGCGGCTTGCAGGATCTTGGTTCCCCAACCAGGGATTGAACCTGCGCCCTCAGCACCTCAGCAGTGAAAGCACAGAGTCCTGACCACTGGACTGCCAGGGAATTCTCCAGTAGGACTCTTATTTCAAGGTCCTGCACACTCTCCCAGGTCATCTATGGAAACTCATGGGCCTTAGGACCACTTGTATCAGGACCCTGGGGCTCTTGATTAAAATGCAGATTCTTGAGTTCCCACCTCAGCCTTGCTGAATAAGAATGTCTGGGTTTGGGGCCCAGGAATCTTCATTTTAAATAAGCCCATCTAGAAATTCTTATGAGCCTTAAAGTCTGAGTGACCCTGGCCTTTGACCACATTAATGTGAGCATTCCTTCTTGGGGTGTTGTTTTCCAGAATGGTTGAGGAGGTATAGCCCTTGCATTCTTCATGAAAGGGGCTTTGTGTTCCTCAGTGACGCCTAGATTGTAGGGTCTCTGCTTAACAGGAGGTTGTGTGGAGATGAGATGCCTTGGTGGCGGGGGAGACGAGCCGGCTGCATTACCTACTCAACCACTTTCACCCCTCGGAGCCTGGATTTTCTCACTGCAAAACGGTGGTGAAAATAATTATCTCATGGGGTTGCTCCAAGGACTGCATGAGATAATGTTTGGGAAAGTCTCTGCAAACCAAAATCTGCTCTACAATATTATTCTTGTTATCCACAGCTCAACACTTTCCCCTCTCAGCCATGGGGGGTCCTGGTTAACCATTGCTCCTACACGTGTGATGCCCTTATACAGTAGCCACTAGCCACATGTGACTTGAACATTTAAAATGTGGATAGTCTGGGGAATTACCTGGCACTCCAGTGGTTAGGACTCCACGCTTCCACTGCAGGGAGCCTGTGTTCGATACCTGGTCGGGGAACTAAGATCCCACATGCCATGCAGTGTGGCCAAAAGAAAAAAAAAGTGACTAGTCTGAATATTGTTAGGGTTTTTTTTTATATTTATTGAAATAGAGTTGATTTACAAAGTTGCATTTGTTTCAGGTATACAGCAAAGTGATTCAGTTATACCTATATATATATATATATATATATATGTTCCTTTTTAGATTCTTTTCCATTATAGGTTATTACAAGATATTGAATATCGTTCCTTGTATTATATAGTAGATCCTTGTTGGTTATCTGTTTTATATATAGTAGTGTGTATCTGTTAATCCCAAACTCATAATTTATCCCTCCCCCCCTTTCCCCTTTGGTAACCATAAGTTTGTTTTCTATGTCTATGAGTCTGTTTCTGTTTCATAAATAAGTTCATTTGTATCATTTTTTTAGATTCCGCATATAAGCGATATCGTATGATACTTGTCTTTCTCTGTCTGACTTCACATAGTATGATAATCTTTAGGTTCATCTGTTGCTGCAAATGGCATTATTTCATTCTTTTTTATGGCTGAGTAGTATTCCATTATATATATGTACCACATCTTTATCCATTCATCTGTCAATGGCCATTTAGGTTGCTTCCATGTCTTGGCTATTGGACATAGTGCTGCTATGAACATTGGGCTACATGTATCTTTTTTTTTTCTTAATTTATTTTTGGCTATGTTGGGTCTTCGCTGCTGCCCACAGGCTTTCTCTAGTTGCAGCGAGCGGGGGCCACTCCTCGTTGCAGTGTGCAGGTGTCTCACTGCAATGGCCTCTCTTGTTGCGGAGCACGGGCTCCACGCAAGCGGGCTTCAGTAGTTGTGGTGCACGGGCTTCAGTAGCTGTGGCTCGTGGGCTCTAGAGCGCAGGCTCAGTAGTTGTGGCGCACGGGCTTAGTTGCTCCGTGGCATGTGGGATCTTCTGGGACCAGGGCTCAAACCCATGTCCCCTGCATTGGCAGGCGGATTCTTAACCTCTGTGCCACCAGGAAAGCCCTGTCTTTTCGAATTATAGTTTTCTCCAGATACATGCCCAGGATTGGGATTGCTGGATCATATGGAAGTTCTATTTTTAGTTTTTTAAGGAACCTTCATACTGTTCTCCATAGTGGCTGCACCAGCTTACATCTGCACCAACAGTGTAGAAGGGTCCCCTTTTCACCACACCCTCTCCAGCATCTGTTATTTGTAGATTTTTTGATGATGGCCATTCTGACTGGTGTGAGGTGATACCTCATTGTGGTTTTGATTTGCATTTCTCTAATAATTAGCAGTGTTGAGCATTTTTTCGCATGCCTGTTGGCCCTCTGTATGTCTTCTTTGGAGAAATGTCTATTTAGATCTTTTGTCCATTTTTTGATTGGATTGTTTGTTTTTTGGGTTATTGAGATGTATGAGCTGTTTGTATATTTTGGCAATTAATCCCTTGTTGGCTGCATCATTCGCAAATATTTGCTCCCATTCCATATGTTGTCTTTTTGTTTGGTTTATGGTTTCCTTTGGTCTGAATATTATAATAGATATACTGTAAGTTAAAATACACACCAGACTTTGAAGACTCAGTGCAAAAAAAACAGAAAATAAATAATCTCAATAAATTTTTAATATTGACTACATGTTGAAATAGTTTTGGAGTTAAGAAAAATATATAATTAAAATCTATTTCACTTTTTTCATTTTTTCTAATGTGGCTAACTAGAAAACATTTAATTGCATATGTGATTAGCACTATATTTTTGTGGGTCGTGCTTTTCTAGAGACCTTTTCAATAAAATACGTGAAGTAAAATGCACAAGTAAAAAAGAAGAATGTCAATAAGTAAGAAAACAAACAACCCAATTTTAAAAATGGGCCGAAGACCTTAACAGACATCTCAGCAAAGAAGACATACAGATGGCAAATAAGCCTATGAAGAGATGGTCCACATCACGTCATCAGGGAAATGCAGATGAAAACAATGAGATACCACTCCTCCCCTACGAGAAGGGCCAAAATCCAGAACACCGACCGCACCCAATGCAGGCGAGGATGTGGGGCAGCAGGCGCTCTGGTCGCTGGTGGCGGGAACGCAGGGTGGTGCAGCCCCTTGGGAAGACCATTTATGCACCCCTCCTCGAAGCTGCCGGCCCGGCCGGGCTCCCAAGTGGCGGTCAAAGCACCACAGTCAGGAACCTGCACACAACAGGCCTGACTGGCCGGAAGCTGAACTGACCAGGGGCACCTCCGTTTTCTGGTGGATCTGTCTCATCAGATAACGTAACGAAGATGTTTCAGAGTATTTGAAAATGGGTTGGAATAACCTTGAACTACTAACACAGCATGCTCTGTACAGTGATGATAGCCGTCCCTCTGGAGTCACCAAGCTGTTGAGTTGTAAACGTGAGGGAAAGATTTCCACGTGGGTGTGTGACAAGTCAGCATTTGTATTTTACACAATTAAATGGAAAAAATAAATTTTAAAAAAGTCTTTAAAGGAGAAGAAGAATGTGTTGGCCTGAAGGAGTAATTGGCCTAAGAGTAGGGTAAAGTTATAATTTCACATTCTCAGCCCTGCCGGCCACCCATGGAATCACAGAGCACTCTGTCCTAAGCGTTATTAGGAGGCCGAGGGAGGGGACAGAGACCCAGGCTTCATGAAGTCATTTTAAGGAAGTGATAGCTACAGAGTAGAAAACATGACTGAGGCCCAGGGAAGGTGAGGTGCCGGTCGCTGCTAAGGCCAGAGTCCAGTGCACAGCATTCTCTCGAGGGCGGCTGTTAGGAGATTTTTAAATTATTAATTAATTAATTAATTAATTTTTGGCTGCGTTGGGTCTTCGTTGCCGTGTGTGGGCTTTCTCTAGTTGTGGCGAGCGGGGGCTATTCTTCGTTGCGGTACACGGGCTTCTCATTGCGGTGGCTTCTCTTGTTACGGAGCATGGGCTCTAGGCACGTGGGCTTCAGTAGTTGTGGCACGTGGGCTCAGTAGTTGTGGCTCACGAGCTCTAGAGCGCAGCCTCAGTAGCTGTGGCACATGGGCTTAGTTGCTCCGCGGCATGTGGGATCTTCCTGGACCAGGGCTCGAACCTGTGTCCCCTGCATTGGCAGGCAGATTCTCAACCACTGCGCCACCAGGGAAGCCCCGTAATTCACCTTAAAATACTCCAGTGCAGCCGGTGTGATATCACGTGTGTGCCAATCAGCTTCACATCTAATTCTGAGAATGTGCAGCCAACCTCCTGCTACCAGCACTAAAACACAGCTCAGCCATCACCGGAGTGAGCCACCCACAAGGCAGCTCAGTCTCCATTCTGTGTGCTCGGGGAGACGGCTGCACAGCACCTAGGGCCTTCCAGAAAAGGCGACTCTCAGGTAGATCAGTGCACAAATGGACTTATCCACCAAACAGAAACAGAATCACAGACACAGAGAACAGACCTGTGGTCGCCAAGGGGGAGGGGGTTGGGGGAGAGATGGACTGGAAAGTTGGGGTCAGCAGATGCAAACTAGTATATAAAGGATGGATAAACAACAAAGTCCCACTGTACAGCACAGGGAACTATATTCAATATCCTGTGATAAACCATCATGGAAAAGACTATGAAAAAGAACGTATATAGAGACTTTCCTGGCGGTCCAGTGGTTATGACACCGCGCTTCCACTGCAGGGGGCACGGGTTTGATTTCCAGTCAGGGAACTAAGATCCCGCATGCTGCACGGTGCAGCCAAAAACACAACCGGAAAAAACAAACAAAAAGAATGTATATATGTATAACTGAGTCACTTTGCTGTACAGCAGAAATTAACATTGTAAATCAAACTATACTTCAATAAAATTTAAAAAAACAAAACAAAAAACAGATCGGTGGCCACCCGGGGCTCGAAGTTACTACGAAGGGGCTTAACGAACGTTTTATATCATAGGAAAAGTTCTATATCTTGACTGTGGTGCCCAGCTTAGATATTTGTCTAAACTCATAGAGGGGAGTTCCCTGGTGGCCTAGAGGCTAGGACTTGGTGCCTTCACTGCCGAGGGCCCGGGTTCAATCCCTGGTCGGGGAACTGAGATCCCACATGCTGCACGGCCAAAAAATTAAAACAAACAAACTCATAGAACCCTATACTGAAAAGGGAGGTTTTTGCTATATGTAAATTATACTTCAGTAAACTTAAAAAGACTGCACAGTCCACATTTCACTGTAAATTTTACTTCAAAAAATCCATTTTGGAATACTGGCGTCTAGTTGATGTCCTGTTGGCACGTTTAGGGGTGCTGGGCTGAGGCCTGCCACCTGCCCCGAAATGTAGCAGAAGTGAGAGAGAGGACGGGAAGGTCAGACACAGATGTGCACAGACGTGCAACAAAGTAAATGTGGCAAAGCTTTCAGGTAGCACCAAGGTCTGTGGTTCCCTAAGTGCTGTGCCAGACCAGCAGCATAGCCTCACCTAGAAGCTTGTTAGAAATGCATATTTTCAGCCCAGAGCCGCTGCTGAATCAGAACTGGAGGGAGGCCCCAGCTGTGGGTTTTCACAAACCTCGGAGGTGATCCCGACGCAGGCTGCAGTCTGAGAACCGTCGATTAGAGGCTGGTGTGTTGGTGTTCGTTGTACAGTTCTTCCGAGTTTTCTGCATGTTTTGAAAATCTTCATAATGAAGTGTTGGGGCAGAGACTGTGTAGCCTGGAAGCTGGCCCCCGGCACTGACTCAGGAAGGGACACCCTCAGGGCGGGGCTGTCGCCAGCCCTCCGCCGACTCCATCAACAGCCTGGGCTTCTCTCATCAGCGTCCTGGCCGTCCAAAACGGGGTTTTGTGGGTAGCAGTGGTGTCTTGTTACTTAGCACGATAAATGCCAAAAATGGGCTCGCGTTGGTGAAGTTAAAGGTGTTTAAGTAGGGATCCGTCAGACTGCCAGAGCAGGCATGGGAGTGTGGAGGCCCGTGGCCTGTGCCCCTCAGGCTGGGCCTGGGGTGGGGCCGCATGGGGGCTCAGCCTTTGCAGCTCAGGAATGTTGCATCTGCGTGTGTGGGGCAGACAGACTTGCAGGCAGAGGACTGAGAGCGGGCCCTTCTTTGAGCCTCCAGAACAGGTTGTAGGAACCATTCTGTGCCTGTGTTCTAACCAGTGTCTCGTAAATGCCTGTTTGTATCTGAATCCAGTCTGAGACTCACTTTCATTTTGACCCAGGGGTGAGATGTGGGTGGGCCTCACTCCAACCACTTCAAAATTCTGTGTCCGGGGCTCCCCTGGGGGCGCAGAGTTTGAGAACCCGCCTGCCAGTGCAGGGGACACGGGGTCGAGCCCTGGCCCAGGAAGATCCCACACCCCGCGGAGCAACCAAGCCTGTGCGCCACAACTACTGAGCCTGCGCTCTAGAGCCCGCGAGCCACAACTACTGAAGCCCGCGCGCCGCAATAAGAGAAGCCACTGCAATAAGAAGCCCGTGCACCGCAACAAAGAGCAACCCCCGGTCGCCACAACTAGAGAAAGCCCGCTCGCAGCAACGAAGACCCAACGCAGCCAAAAAAAAAAAAAATTTCTGGCAGCCGTCACCCCCCAAAGGAACAGAGGGGCTGTGTGTGACCACATGAACTCAGACCAGGTGTAGCAGCAGGGGACCGATCACTTGATAGCTGGATGGTTCAGGAAACGTCATGTGGTTGCCTGACCACAAGTTCAGCCATTTGCTGTCAGTACTTTAGGAATTCCTTCTTAATTAGTCATTGCAGGCATCTATGGCTTCTAGACTTTCTTTGATTCCTGGTTAGCCTTCACTACAGCCTTCTTTTGTTAGCAGGACTTGCCCTTTTTCCCCAAATTTTGCAAAATAATTACTGATTACTCCAGAAAGCTCATTCCACTTGGAAGGAAATCTAATGACGTGAGATGTATTGTGGTCACCCCTAACATTTCATTCTGCATTGAGCCTCTTTCCAGGCTGGCCCTTTGTGCGGGGGATACTAGTCCAGGGCTCCTCACCTGAGGGTCACAGATCCCAAAATTCTGTGGATGGAACTCAAGAGACTTGTGAACTTGGACGGGGAAAAGTTACATCTTTATCTTCTCCAACTTCGAACTGAAACTTAGCATTTCCTTCCAATTACAAATGTGGGCAGCACGATACAGGCAGGCCAGCAGAACCTGTGCCTTTGTCTCCAGTAGAAATCAGAGATATTTTCACATCACATGACAATTTTGTAGTTATTCTTGAAAGACCATTTATGGTCATCACTGCTTCAAAACTAGGGAAGTTGTTAGATCTGCCAACCGATCTTAATGCATGAATGAAGAAACACATATATTACTATATCACCAGATTTCTAAAATATTTGATCACTGTATTTCAATAAAACAGGTTTCCTTTGGAATCATATGTATTTTATTTTATGCCTTAGAAAATATTCTGAGAAGGAGTCCACTGGCTTCCCCAGACTGTTAAAGAAGTTCCTGGCTCTAAAAAGATGAAAAAAATCCTGCTTAGCCAGATTGAGAGATGTTATTTATTTCTGAAATTTATTTCTGAAACGTGAGGGTTGGAAACCCACCCCCATCATGGCTCTCAGGGCACTGCCAGCCCGACTTCAACAATTGCTCGGAATTCAAAGGAGCTGAAGGGAGGGGAGGTGGCCAAGGGCAGGGCAGTGGAAACAACACTTGCTTAGGGACCAGCCCTCCCATCTGGGCCTGGGGATTTGCTGGTATTTCATCATCACGGTGACAGCCTTTGCTCTTAAAGATAATAATCTTCAGATTCCTCAGTTTTGGTGTGAGCCTCAGTATTTTCAGTGGCTCCAAAACGAAAGTAGATTTACTGCAAACGTACTGCATAGTTTTCAGTGAAGCTCAACCTTGCCCCGTTGTACAGAAACGCATGAAACGGCCCCTGCTTTGCTGGCTATAAAACCCAACTGGAGGAAGATTGTTGTTTAATGAGGAGGAACAGGAGGAGAGAGCCCTGTCAACTCTCTTAGAGACGCTGAGAAGACGGGCACTGGCCGCCGGCACGCTCTGGTCATAGTACACAGGGAGCCAGATCTGGATTTGAAACCTGGCTTAGCCACTTACTAACTAGATGTGGGGCGAATTAAAGTCTTTGAGCCTCCTTTTCGTCTCTGTGAAATGCAGTTTATCAGTGGATATTTTAACTTTCACTGATTTCCACTCAACTACACCACTTCCACCAAAAAATGACTGTGAAGCCAAGCATAAATGGCTGAGCCCGTTTTGAAACCAGTATTCCACTTGTTAATGCCTTTTGTCCTATCATGTACCACGTGTTTAAGAATAAATTGTCTTCAAACCAAATGTCAGTCAACTGTGCAACGTCACACAAACCAATTTTTTGTCTTTTACATGGAAATAACAGTTCAATAGTAGCAGGTACTTTATTTTAGAATACAATAAGAAAAAATATTTAATTCTTCCTTCTAGATCAGGGGGGTGAAATGATAGGTCTCTGAGCCTAATTCTCGGGAACTATCTGAAAATCGCGTTTCCAAGCCCCCAGGCCTCTCACCAGAGCGAGCCCCCTAGCACCTCGTTTGTGTTTTCCACAGCTGCCCTCATTTGAACTTCAGATTCCAGCTGTGATACCCCGTGAGCATTCAGCCCTTGCTCTGTTAGTCTCCTGTCCTGATGCTGCTCTGTAAATAGCGCCCCGTTATGATTCCTCTTCCACGTGCGTGGCGGGGTGTCCCTCCATCAGTCCTTTGTGTTCATTCTCTTCGAGCCCTTGGCACAAGAGTGCTCAGTGGACACTACCGGCTGCCACGCAGTCCTGTCCCACCTGTCCCACCTGTCCCGCTCAACAGCGCACCCACGGAAACGGAGTGTTACACGACTATGCGATCCTGGGCCTTTTAAACAATACAGTAACCTGTGTCACCCAGACCTGTGCTCAGCGTTTAGCATTGGAATCACAAAGGCAACTTCAAATATGAAACCTGTTCTCAGCTGAGCAGAAAAGTACTTGTTTCTCACACAGATGAACCCCACGTGTCAGTGTTTTGCCAGTTGTGCTCTTTGCAGCGCTTACGTGTGATGACCTCACTGCACAGTAACGCCCAGCACTGCCAGGGAATTCTCAGGGCTGAGAGCCCCTTGGACTGCTCTCTGGGTTCAGGTGGCCCACGTGGCACTTTAGACCATGCCCGTTAGGAGAGCTGTTTCCTGGAAGCGAAAGGGCAGCTTCCTCCACGCAGTCCTCACGGTGGGGGTATTGCTCCTCTTGGGGAAGAAACTGAAGTCAGTTGACCATCTCTCTTCGCCCCTAGTCTCAGGTTCCTGACATTCTGAAAGGTTTTCAGTGACACATTCCGATGGGTGTGTGACCTGCCTACACGGGGTGTGGCCTCGGAGTCCCCCTCTGAACCAGCCTGACCTCCGTTTCCAGCTGAGATGGAGGCCATTTTGTGTGTGTGCACGCGTGCGTGTGTGTTTGACAAACGATAGGGCTCGACTTTGATCAATTCAGCTAATTATGCAATGAGTGTAAAAACACTCCAAACAAGGTGGAGTGGTGACATAATACTATCGGATGTCAACAAGTTCAAAGTCATCTGCATATTCCCCGTCTAACCTGTAAACCCCACGTTTCTTCTCTTTGCATAATAGCATTAAAAGAAAACTAGGACTACCCCTGAACCAGAACCCTGAATTTCAGAGACCGACCATAACATGTCGCTCTGCTCTCACCAAACAAAATACTTGTCAGGCCTTAAAATGGCTGAGAATTAATTCCACAGCTGGCAGTCGTGATGTTCACCCTGTGGTATTCCTTCCTGAGGTTAGGGAAATTCCATTCAAAGTCCCCAGATTCTTCTATTTTTTTCAGTATGTACAGCATGTAGAATTTAATATAGCTCAATAGTTTTACGAAACACAATTCACTATCTAGAGGATGTTGGTCACAAAATCATCATAAATGCCTTTTTTAGATTTTCTGATCATGACTCCTAAGAATGCACAGCTATGGGCTGTAGCTGGGAGCAGACGGCGCTGTTACCTTCTGTAGAAATTCACTTCCCTCCCCAAATGTGACATTAATAATTTGATTCATTAGATGGAAAACTGACAGAAAGATTATTGGCTTTACCCTCCCTTCTAAATAAAACGTTCTTTTCCCTCTTGATATTTGGTAAGCTCCAGCTCTTCAGGATTTTTCCTTGGATAAAAGTTTCAACAAACACCTACCGTATGCTGGGGACTTTACACGTATGTCTCTCTCATTTGGTTCTCATGACACCGTGGGACCGATATGAATCCCTACTCTATAAAGGAGGAAACCAGGGCTGTGAAAAGTTCCAAGAAACTGGGTCGAGATCTCATTACTCACCAGATCCGTTGGCTCCAAAGGCTGGGTCTTTCCAGTCCACTCAGCTGCCTCCTGGACCAGAGGTCATGTGCTTGCAATCCAGGATCAGGGAAGGCTTCCTGGAGGTGGCAGGATGGGGAGCTGATTCAAGATCAGGGTGATGGAGCTTTCAGAGCAATGAGTGGGAAAAAGAATTAAGGATCAAAATCACAAGGAAAATAATTAGAAACACAATGTACACATAGCATTCCTGGGCACCTGCTAATCACCCCGTTGGACAGCAGTTAACTTAAATCGTTCTACCACATTTATTGGTCACTGCCCATGTGCCAGCCCCTGTTCTCGGCGCTGAGGATGGAACTAAGGCTGAATGGTTCCAGCGCTGTTGGCCGCAGTGGGGTAAGGGCTCTCCTTCCTTCGACTTCACCTACTAATCCATCCACCCCTGCCTTTTCCAGGAGCCTCGGAAGCGCGTCCAGGGCGCGTCCAGGACGCAAAGCTCAGACAGAAGCCTGGCAGCGGAGCAGTGCGAGGAGGGTCTGTCTGTCCTGAGCTGTCACCGGGGTGGGGGTGGGGGGTCGCGGGAAAGGACCCGCCGGCGCCTGACCAGATCCCGGGCCACTGGTCCACTGTCTGCGCCTTTGACCGCGCCTGGCCCCGGCTCCGCGCCCCCGCCCCCGCCTTGCCCGCATCCCAGCGGCATCCCGTCCCTGGGGATGGGGGAGGGCTCTTGCCAGCTACCTTGGCTCCACGCGGCCCGGGAACAGGCGCCCCAGGGTGGGGACAGAGCCCGAGGGGCCACCGGCCGCGGAAGGAGCGGGCGCCCGTGACTCTGGCCCGTCGCCTCCCTCTACGCCTCGCTGGCCTCCACGCACCGCCCCGTCGGGTAAGACTCGGAACCAGCCAGCCCGCCAGAGTTTGGTTTCCAGATGGGTTTTGTTTCGTCAGCGAAGTGTTTTCTCAAAAACGGACTCTGCGAATTTCTAGGCGAGTCGCGCCTGCCGCCGCGGGTCGGATATGGTTTCTTCCTCGGGGGGCCTCACCTGGTGGTCCTCGCAGGTACCTGCACCTCCTGAGCCGCTTGGCAACCCTGAGGCCAAGCTGGGCCCATCTCGCGTCAGCAGCCCCCTCGTCCTCCGAGCCCGCAGCTGTGGTTGGCGGAGGCTTCAGACAAAGGACGCGACAGCAAATACCGGGGCTCTGCGGGCGACACCGTGTCCCTCACAACTGCTGCCATAGGGCAAAAGCGGCCACAGACAGCACCGAACGGGCACGCGTCACTGCGTCCCCCAAAAGCTTCATTCACAGACACTGAATTACGGGTTGCGTATCATTTTCACGAGTCATGAAATATTCTTTTTCTGATTTTCTCCCCCAATCATTGAAAAATGTAAACACCATTCTTAGCTCATGGACCACATAAGAACCGGTGGTGGGACAGACCTGGCCCGTGGGCCACGGTTTGCTGACCCCTTGTACAGGGTGAGTTGTGTTCCTCCAGAGTTCCTGTTGGAGTCCTCAGCCCCAGGACCTCAGACTGTGACCTCATTTGGAGAGAGGGTCCTTGCAGAGGAAATCAAGCTGAAATGAGGTCTTTAGGGCGGGCCCTAGGCCACGTGATTATGTGTCCGTACACACAGGGGAAGTCTGAACACAGACACAGACAGAGGAAAATGGTGTGGAGACCCCCGCGGCCACCGAAGCTGGGAGAGTGGCCTGGCACACACTGTCCCACGGCCATCAGTGGGACCCAGCTCTGCGGACACCTTGACGGCACACCGCCAGCCTCCAGGACTGAGAGCCAGGAATTTACATCGTTTGAGCCCCCAGCGTGCGGTGCTCTGTTAGACGGCCCCGCAAACCGCTCCAGCCCTGGCCTCCACTCTTCCCCACCAGCCCTGCCATCCGCTGTCCACACAGAGGTGTCCAGAGGCCATGTCCCTCCTCAGTGTGGACCTTCTCAGTGACTCCCGTTGCTCTTGGGTAGATGAGCCGCACTGCCTCGCCCCTCCCGGAGGCCCAGCGGCCCTCGCGCCTTCCTCCACGGCACCTCTCAGGGCTGTGTGATGACCACTCCTTCCTGGGCCCCTTCCGCCGTAAAAATTACAATGCTATTTATACCTGTGTATGATCCAGGCTGGACTTACTGTTATACATTCATTGTTAGTACATTCACATTTTTCTTCTGATTTTAAAACAGTCAAAATTAAAACATTTCTTTGGGGCCTGGGCCCGATGGTGAGGCTCACGGGGGATGTGAGGGGGATCTAGGTCACCAGCGTCCTCCCTCACGCCGGCCCCTCCAACTAAACATACCGCTCAGTGAAAACAGCACTGCTCTGCAAAAGCAGCTTGGGGACAAGTCCTCACCCTTACGCAAGCCGACTGGGGGCCCTACCAGTGCCACCAAGAGGGAGGCTGTTTGGTGAAGAAACTGGAGGGGTGCCATCTAGCAAGAGCGGTGAAAGCTTCCCCCCCAGGCATCCTGTCCCCCAACACCCCGCAGATTCTCGAGCCTCAGGGCCTGGGATGCTGTGTGTGCCCACCCTCCCTACCCTGTGCCTGGCTAGCGCCACTCCCTCTGGCGCTCAGAGGCCACTTCCTGGGGAAGGCCAGACCCCACGTGATTTGATTGGAAGTTCACCTCCTGGAGGCTGTAAATTCTACGATGACAGGGTCCTGTCTGGTTTGCTCACCATGGTGATCTCAGCCTCCAGCACTGTGCCTGGAATTCAGCACACATGTGGTGGATGAATGAACGAAAAAATATTTATGATTCCTGAAATTCCACCTAAAGAGATTCGGTCATTTGAACCTTAAAGGCTTTCCATCTCCTGGGTTCCCTCTAAAGCACAAGTACCCAGCGGTTATCAGTTACAGAGGGAATGTAGTCCAGAAGGGCCACACGTGGGATGTAGAGAACAGCATCTCCTTCCGTGGGAATCAGGCCAGGACTTCAAAGGGCATTTTCAAGGACGCTCCTCTCTTACTTTTGTCCCCCTCTTAGGGCCCGCTAATAGAAAGGACCTGGGGGGCTTCCCCGGTGGTGCAATGGTTGAGAGGCCTGCGTACCACAAAAAAAAAAAAAAAAAAAAAAAGGACCTGGGCTTGGGATCATATGAGATCCTACACTATTTTTATTGTACTTAGGAATTAAAAATTAGTCTGGAGAAGAGACTGGTAAACGTGTCCAGAACGGTTCCCCAGTCGGGGGCGGGGGAGGGGTGCGCAGGGGGAGGCAGGGTGCGTGCAGCAGCCTGTGTTTGCAGGAGCGAGTTCCGGGCACTCAGCCCCCTCACAGCCGGTTCCCTCCCAGCGTCCGCCCCCGCCAGCTGCACTTCTTGGCTTCTCCCTCTGTATTCTGCCACTTCTTCCCTTCCTAGCTAGATTTCTTCTACAATTTCTCCAGATTTCTGTAGCTGTGTTCAATATTTGAGTAGTTAGTTACACATTTGTTAGAGGGCTCTTCAAGATGCTTCACGTCTCTGCACTTTTTTTTTTTTTTTTTTGCCGTACGCGGGCCTCTCGCTGTTGTGGCCTCTCCCGTTGCGGAGCACAGGCTCCGGACACGCAGGCTCAGCGGCCATGGCTCACGGGCCCAGCCGCTCCACGGCATGTGGGATCTTCCCGGACCGGGGCACGAACCCACGTCCCCTGCATCGGCAGGCGGACTCTCAACCACTGCGCCACAAGGGAAGCCCACATCTCTGAACTTTTAGTTGTGTGTAGAATAGGTGGAAGTGAACTTGCCCTTTTTTAAAAAAAATAAATAGATTTATTTATTTTTGGCTGCATTGGGTCTTCATTGCTGCGCGCGGGCTTTCTCTAGTTGCGGCAAGCGGGGCTGCTCTTCGTTGCGGTGCGCGGGCTTCTCATTGCGGTGGCTTGTCTTGTTGCGGAGCACGGGCTCTAGGTGTGCGGGCTCGGTAGTTGTGGCTTGCGGGCTCTAGAGCGCAGGCTCAGTAGTTGTGGCGCACGGTCCCTGAACATGCCCCTTGATCTGGGGGAAAGCTTTTTTTTTTTAATCTATTTTTCTCTTTCTAAATCGAAGTACAACTTATATTCACCATCGTCATCTTTCCTCCATCATAATTTCACCCTGGAAGAGAAACTTTAAAATGCAGACTTAGTCCTTCAGGATAAGCCAAGTCCTGTTTCGTGTGAATGTAACTTACTATTATCTATTATCGGCAGTATTGAGAAAAATAATTCCTTGGTGGTCAGCAGCCATTTACAAGAGAAAGTGTCCCTTTATCCATTCTTATTTAGTATTAATTCCTTAAAGTTCCAAAGTCCTCTTCTGAGGAAAGCCATGAAATAGAACTGAATTAAAACTAATTACATGGGACTTCCCTGGTGGCGCAGTGGTTAAGAATCCGCCTGCCAATGCAGGGGACACGGGTTCGAGCCCTGTTCTGGGAAGATCCCACATGCCGCGGAGCAACTAAGCCCATGTGCCACAACTAATGAGCCCGGATGCCACAACTACTGAAGCCTACGCACCTAGAGCCCATGCTCTGCAACAAGAGAAGCCACCGCAATGAGAAGCCCGCGCACCACGATGAAGAGTAGCCCCCACTCGCCTCAACTAGAGAAAGCCTGCACGCAGCAACGAAGACCCAATGCAGCCAAAAATAAATAAATAAATAAATAAACAAATAAAACTAATTACATGACAAGAATAATATTTCTTGTTAACAGAAAATATTCAAATGGTTTTGGGGCCACTGACTAAGGAATGGCTTCTAATTTCACAGAGATTCTATTTCACCTGAGGGAAACGAGGCGAGAAAAGCCCACTTACTGTGGTTATTTTGTTTCTGCCACGTCCATGGGGACTTCCATGTGCTGGTTTATTAGGTAAAAAAAAATTACTGAGTGACTTCTGTGTACTAGGCAAGGGGCTAGATAGTTTGGCAGCTACTGTACCCACCCAAACCCTGGGCCTTCACCTCAGGGAGCTGGAAGTCTAACAGGAGAACTAGCACGATTCTGGAATAAACACTTCTGAGCAGGTACCGCTGGGAATTCAAAGGAAAGGAAAGTGGTCCTTTCCAATGGAGACCAGCAAGGACGGCTTCTTGGCGATGCTGCAATAGAACCAGGCCATGACAGAGGGTGTAGTATTGACAGTTTCCTCTTGCTGCCATAACAATTCCACCAACGAGGCTAAAGCATCACAAGTTTATTATCTTCCAGTTGCGGAGGCCAGGAACCCAACACGGGTCTCACTGGCTACAACCAAGGCATTGGCAGGGCGGCCTTCAGCCTGGAGACTCTAGGGAGAGTCTGTTTCCTGTCCATTTGGGTTGTTCTTTGTGGTTGTAGGACCCAGGGCCCTGTTTTCTTGCCGGCTGTAGGTTGAGAGCTTTTCAAAGCTTCCGGAGGCTGCACGTGGCCTCTTCTGACCTACCTTCCCATCGTCAGGGAGTAAGCGTAGGCTTCTTTAAGTCACTACTTTGTGGTAGTTTGTTACAGCAGCGGTAGCAATCTCCCATTAAAAATAAAAATAAGGGGCTTCCCTGGTGGCGCAGTGGTTGAGAGTCCGCCTGCCAATGCAGGGGACATGGGTTTGTGCCCCGGTCCGGGAAGATCCCACATGCCGCAGAGCGGCTGGGCCCGTGAGCCATGGCCGCTGAGCCTGGGCATCCGGAGCCTGTGCTCTGCAACGGGAGAGGCCACAACAGTGAGAGGCCCATGTATCGAAAAATAAATAAATAAATAAAAATTTTAAAAATAAAAATAAATCCTCCCCGTGAACCCTCATTCTCCTCCAGCTGCTTCTTGATCACTTTCCTCCCCTTTCCAACCGTATGTCTCTGAGTGTTTTGTCTTCTGCTCCTGTGCTCCTCACAGCATCTCCCATCTAGCAGCTCCTCTACCAAAAGAGCTCTTTGCTAAGATGCCAGTGGCTGCCGCGTCTTTACATCCAGGGCCACTTCCCAGCTATCATTTTACTTGCTTCTTAGTAGCCTGTATCTCGGTTGACCGCTCTCTCCTTGAAACACTCTTCCTTTTGTTTCTGAGAAGCCCTGTTTTCCTCCAGCCCCCGGCAGCTGATCTGTTTCCTGTGCGGACTCCCCCTCCGCTTCACCATGAATGTTGCGTTTCCTCAGCATCAGGGCCCCTCCCATTCCATCTACACTGTCTGTGAGGCTCTTCCTCCACACCTTATCCACGGTACCTGTAGGGCAACTCACATGTTCGCATCTCCCCTGCTACAAATCAGTTGTCCACGATGGCCTTCGTAACATCTCCATCCACTCCACAGCGGCTCAGAAGATACCTCCAAAAACAAATTTAAGGTGTCGGTCCACAGGACGGCACCAGCACCCCAGTTACATAAGTGAGAACCCAGGAGCCACGCCCTTCTCGCGTGGTCCAGACGGTCAACCCATCACTGGGGTCTCAAAGTTTGACCACTGTTATTTCTCCATTTCAGCTACTTTTTCCCTCGTCCATTGTTACCATCCTGGCTCAAGCTGCATCACCTCCCTCCGCAACTAGTAACACTCTGGCCCCCTGTCTCCACCCCCCTCCCCCACTCATTCCCACACAGCTGATCCTGTCATTCCTCTACTTGGGACCCTTTTATGACTCCCACTGTTCTGAGTATTAAGACTGAAATCCTTAAAGTGACCTTAAAGGCCCTGGGTGCCTACCTCTCCTTCCTCACCTCCAATCTCTCCCTGCATCTCTGCACTCCAATCACAAGGGTCTTTTTCAGTGTTTGAGACGCTGGGTCTTGGTTCCTTCCACCACAGGGCCTTTGCACATGCAGTGCTTCCCCCCACCCCACCCCCTCTCAGAATGCTTTCCCTGTTCGTCTTGTTAATGTCTTCTCTGATTTTGCATCTCAGCTAAAGTGCTTCCTCATTTCCTAGACCAACCAGGTCACATCCCCTTTATGATAAGAGCTCAAGGAGCTGTGTGTCTTTCCTTTACAGTATTAATCACAATCCAAAATTTCCGTGAGTTTGTGGTGTTACCTGGTGATTATTTGCCTCTCCGCTAGACTTGGAAGCTCCACGATAATGTCTGTTGTCACTGTTTTGTCCCCAGGGCCTAGCACATCTGGGTGCCCAATAATGTTGAACAAATTAGATGCTGCTGGAGAGGGGGACAAGCCTGGCATATCGTAAGTTCTCAATAAATATTTGTCCTTTTGACTTTCAAAGGTTGTCGAGACACAAACGGGAAAATGTCTAGCAAGCAGTTGGAAGTGTGAAAATGAAAACATTGGATTTTTGTGATGCAGATCATAACTTTCGTGACCCATGAACACACCAAAAATTCCCATTTATGCAAAATAACAGAGAGAAAGGGTAGGCAAACTCAAGACCTTGCTTTTCCTTGAGGTCGTCTTTCAGTGTAGACAACCCTGGGCACTGTGACGCCTTCCACCAGAGTGTAGTCCTTTCACCTCCAACCTCTACTTGAGCTCAGTTAAATTTTCTCTCACCTCCTGTGATAGCTCCCAAATATTTTTTCAGCTCCTCTTTTCCCCAGGGATTGACTCGACAGCACATGATCACGGAGCTGCCATCCACCTTCCCTCTGCTCTCTCGGAAGCCCACTCTCTGCATGTCTTAAATGCCTGCCTTCCTGTGACTTGCTTCTGCCCTGTCCCCCTTCCCAGATCTTTGCCTTGAACTCTAGTTCCTCCTCTCACCTCTGACTTTCTGAAGGGTATTAGCTCTGGGACATTTTTCGAGTTCCAACCCCCAAGCCCAGAAACTCTTCTTCTCCTGGGGTTACAAGCAACCAGATGCAATCTGCATGCCTGCTTCCCGACGTTTGTAGGTTTCCCTTTGCTCTTTCAAGTTGGGCAGCCTGTCTGTCGTGGGCCTCCTTCCACTTCTGCACATGAAATCACCTTACAATAATCTCATCATGGGTTTCACGATCAAAACCCATTTATCCAGCATCTGAAGAAAACACACTCAGTTTTTCTTTTCAGGTTTGGTTGATAAAGCAAGATACATGGTCTTAAAAGCAACTGTTCAATGACAGCCATAACGACAGTTAGCAGTTAATTATAAATTAAAAGTTAAAAATAGACCATGAAAATGTTCTTTTTACAATTACACAATTAAATATTTCCTGTCAATTTAGGTTGGCTCAGATGTTTCCCTTCGAAAATGTTAATTTTGTTATAGAGATTGATTTTGTTGAGACAAGAGTTGGGGCCTTACACTTTTTGTTCTTCCTAGAGCAAGTTTTACCAATGTTCATTGCAAAAGATTAGATTAAAAATCTGAATGGAAAGTTTTAGAACATCTAGGAGCATACAGACCTTCACAGTAGGATTTTTCTTTCAGTTACAGACACAAGAACATTCTGCTCATGTCTGCAAAGGAAGCAGAAGTTGCAGCCAACTATAAATGTAATGAGAAGTAAGTAAATAGCTGGTGTCGCTGTCACAGCTCACTCAGCATAAAAAGTAAAGTAACGGAGGATGTGGTAAGAAAAGAAAATGCGTTTTAGCAATTGTCTCTCAATAATGTAAAGTGTCAACATAAGAATTCTTTAAATGCAGAATGTGATTTTTATCTTGACAGTGTTTCTTTGAAGTCTTCTGGGAACACGTCTTAACTTATTGAGCAATTCTGACTTATGCAATCACATACTTCATTATTCATCTGAGAAGCAGAGTGGCTATTCGGAGAATGAAGCTGGGTTCTGTGTTGGAAAGGGCTGGAAAAGCAGGTCTGCAGAGACTGGCAAGGTGGCCACCCTGTAGGGCCTGCTGTGACCCTGGGCCTTTCCCTAAATATGCCCTAGAGGTTTTTACCAAATTTTCCAGGAAGCTCTGTTTTCCAAAATGGCTCAAAGCAATTAGAAATAAATTAAAGTCAGAGAAAGTTTACTCTCTCATGATTTTAAGATTGGAAAACACATGTAAGAATTGAAATTTAGGGAATTCCCTGGCAGTCAAGTGGTTAGGACTCCACAATTCCACTGCAGGGGACATGGGTTCCATCCCTGGTGGGGGAACTAAGATGTTGGAAGCCACGTGGTGTGGCCAAAAAAGAAAAAGAAAAAAAGGAAAAATGGTTAAGATGGTAAATTTTACATCAGGTATTGTTTAGCATAATTGAAAAAATAAAATAATTTTAAAAAGAAACCTAGTGGTAGAACTATTACGTAAAGGCTTTTGAAAAAAATATAAGGTATGAAATATTTCTGGTTATTCATCTACTATCTATTAATTGACTACTCTCTTAAAAACAATAATAATCCACTTTTCCATAAGTGTGACTTCCAGTAATATAAACCCTTTGGGAAATGTCCAGAAACTGAGGACAAGAGATGTTTTAATACTTGAAATAGCATCACAAGGCCCTAGCTCTCCTCTGCATAGGAAAGGCTTTTAGGAATAAGAGGTTCTGGTAGCTCTTAGTTTGCATACAGTTTTGAGAAGCGAAGTAATCTTTCATAGCCAACAGCAGACTAAAAGCAGAAAATTAGTGGGAATTCCCTGGCAGTCTAGTGGTTAGGACTCCACGCTTACACTACAGGGGGCACAGGTTCGATCCTTGGTCGAAGAACTGAGACCCCGTAAGCTGTGTGGCAGAAAATTACCTAACAGAGGAAAACAACAAAAAATCCCACAAAAGAACAAACAAGGTGGGGAGGAAAGTAGGGTGTTAAGTGTTTAGTGTGGACAGAATGTCAGTTTGGGAAGATGAAAAAGTTTTGGAGATGGATGGTGGTGATGGCTGCACACAATGTGGAAGGTACTTAATGCCCCTGAACTGTACAGTTAAAATGTGATAAAATGGTAAATTTTATATTATGTATATTTTATTACAATAAAAAGACAGTAAAAAAAAAAAGAAAAAAGAGTTCGTCATCAAAGCATATCCCCCAACTAATAAACTTGGTACTGCCAAGTCTTTCTAGAAGTTCCTACGAGTTTGCAGAACCAAAACCTCCCAAGAACAGTGTACCAGGAGATCTCCCTGGCTGACCCAGAGTGCTTGGTCCTGAGAAAAATGTGATCTTTAAAATTTTGATATTTCAGGGCTTCCCTGGTGGCGCAGTGGTTGGGAGTCCGCCTGCCGATGCAGGGGACACGGGTTCGTGCCCCGGTCCGGGAGGATCCCACATGCCGCGGAGCGGCTGGGCCCGTGAGCCATGGCCGCTGAGCCTGCGCATCCGGATCCTGTGCTCCACAACGGGAGAGGCCGCAGCAGTGAGAGGCCCGCGTACCGCATAAAACAAAAAAACAAACAAAAAAATTTTGATATTTCAGACATTAAAACAGCCTTTAAAAGTTCATTCAATACATTCAGATCAGCAGTTAAGTTCTCTATATGTAGTTTTGGGGGGAGAAAATGGTCCTTGTTCTTGAGGAATTTATAATCTAATTAAGGAGACAGACCACATGGGTATAAAAAAAATTAAATCAGTGTAGCACACCTTCTTTCTAGTTTTCCGGGCCTTTCACAATCTAACCCTACTCTACTTTTTCACTACTCCCCATAGAGAACATTCTTTATAGTTAGCAGATTTGCTGTGTGTCCTCCACGGATTATTAACAAGGAGGCCTTTTCTTTCCAAAAAGACAAAAATTGTGTCTAGAGACCAGAGCCTGCTTTCCAGGCACTAAGGTATACAGAGGCTGAGTCATAATCAGGTTTCTTGCATTCACAGGTGGGGGAGGGGTGGGGGAGGGGAAGCAGGTAGGTAGTCTCAGGGCGCATTGCACAGCAGCCTCAGGGAGAATCCTTAAAACATCCTGGCCCCGCATCTGCAGGTGAGGTGATGCTGGTTCCTGCCAGCCCTCAGCCTCTGCTCTGTCTGCTGCGGGAGGCCCTGGGCCCCCCTTCCTCACTCCACAAAGACCATTCCTCTCCCCTCAAAGTAAAAGGGAGCTGATTTGGTTTCGGTTTCCTTATTATTAAGTACATTGTGATCATGACTTTTGAGATTACCTGAAGACAGCCTTATAATTCAGTGCTTCCAAGCTCTGGCGTCAGATCTACCAAGGTTGGAATCCCAGCTCTTTGGTCTCTGGCGAGTTAGTTGGGCTCTGTGTATTTTAGGGTCTTCTTCTGTAAAATGGGGTTAATAACATGGTTGACTAGAGGATTAAATGAGATAATACACAAGTTTAGGGCAACACCTGGTATACACACGTAGTATATGTATGTTAATCAATTAATTTATACATGGAGAGGTTGCCACTGCCACAGGCTTTGTGCTCAGTGGGACTTGTGCTGTCTCTCTTTTCTCCTCTTGGCGACTGGATGCATTATGTGGATGAACTTATGTAGCTGATTATTTAAACAGTTTTTAAGTATCCTATTTAGAAGTATCAGGAATTATAAGACAGAAATCACCCAGAATCACTATATCCAGAGAATACCACTTTTAATATTTGGCTGTATACTTTATGGACATATATACATATTTTTGTTTGTTTAATATATGTTATATTTTATATAATATATATCATTTATATTTTATGTATATAGCTTAAATATAAATACATGTACTTATATTGTTTCTCCAAGTTAGATCCTGTACCCTATTTTGTCACTATATATATATATATTTTTTTTAAATTTTTATTTATTTATTTAAGTTTTGGCTGCATTGGGTCTTCGTTGCGGTGCGCGGGCTTATTGCGGTGGCTTCTCGTTGAGGAGAACGGGCTCTAGGCGCGCAGGCTTCAGTAGCTGTGGCTCGCGGGCTCAGTAGTTGTGGCTCACGGGGCTTAGTTGCTCCACAGCACGTGGGATCGTCCCGGACCAGGGCTCGAACCCATGTCCCCTGCACTGGCAGGCAGGTTCTTAACCACTGTGCCACCGGGGAAGTCCTATTGCTGTGTTTCTTGAACGCATCAACAAGAGTGTAAGCTCCACCAATGGGTAAATCGTGTAGTTTTGCTCACTGTAGTACCAATGGTGTTTGGTTTAATCCATGGTTCATGGCAGGTCCTCAAAAAAATTTAAAAAACAAAAAACCCAAAGGAATGATTGACTGCATGTCAATAAACACAATGTTCTCCTATATGGTGTATCAGTTTCCTCAAGTAAACCTCTATTTGGAAAATTACCCGTTTCCAATTTGTTTCATATATATATATATATATATGTAAAAATGTTTAAGATATTTTTTTAAAAGGCACAAAGAATAACACACTACACATTATTGAATCTAATCACTCAGAATCAACAAATTTTAAGATTTGGACAATTTGTTTAAAATAAAGAAATAAAGCACTGGAGAGAAAGTCGTTGTCCTTACTTTTCTCTCGAGTCTAATTTCTGCACTCCTTTCTACACCGGCCACAGCTGTAATGAGTCTGGTGTGTACATTTTCAGTCCGTGACTCTACTTGTATAAAGAACGTGATTAGCATAGGTTCTGTGGGATTATATTTCTCAACATGGTATCATAGTGTAAATATAATTTTGCCACTCCCTTTTCTCCACTCTACAATGATTTTTGAAGTCTATCTACATATCCTTTGAAAAGTACAGCTAGTTCATTCACTTAGCTATTTTACATATTTTATTTTCCCACAGTTCCCTACTGCTGGACTTTTAGGTTCTTCCTGATTTTTCACGATTGCAAACAATTCTATAATGGTCATTGTAATCCCAAAATTTGATTAGGTGTCTCGCACATAAATTGTAAAGTCCATTAAATTCCTTTTATTTACGATATATTTCTTTCAGTTAACTGTGTTTCTGTTGTTGAAGACATAGCAAGGGCAGGACCTTTACCTGCATACAAAGGGAGGAGGGGGCCAGCCCCGGGGTGGGGGCGGGGGGGAGGGAGGCCTGTCCGGGTGCGAGCGCCCGGGGCGCAGGTGAGGGCGGAGGCGGCGCCGCGCCGCGCGTCCAGGTGAGCCTCGCGGGGGGCGGGGCGCAGGTGAGCCGGATCCCGGCGCTCAGCGGTGGCCGGGTCATCGGCGCACGGGGACCCCGGGCTGTCCCCTGGCAGACAGTCCGGAGCCCGTCCGCGCGGGAGGACGCGGGACGGCAGCGCCGCGGTGGGGGGACGGCGGCTGAGGCCGCGGACCCCGCACGGACGGGCGGGCGGACGGACGACCTCCGGGCCCCGCGCCCCCTGGGCGGCCGGCGGGCGCGGGCGGGGGCGGCGCTGACGCGGCGGTCACGTGACGCCCCAGGAATGCCAACAATGTAGCGAATGTCCCGCTCGGGCTGCGCGCTGGGCCGCGGCGCGAGCGCCGGAAGATGGGGCCGCCCGCCCGCCCGTCCGCCCGGCGCCCCGCGTCCCCGCCCGCCGGCCGCCCCCGGGCTCGGCGTCCCCCGCGAGGCCCCGGAGCCGCGGGCCAGGCGGCCGCGGACGGCGTAGACGGCGCGAGGTGAGCGGGGCGGCGGGGTGCGGATCAGGACTCGGGACTCAGCGGCGGGCGGGGCCGCGCGCTCGGGCGGAGGGGGGTCCGCGCCGTCGAGCCACCTCGGCCCTCGGCCCCTCGCGGGCAGGTCGTCCCCGGACGGAGGCCGCGCCGCCCCTCCCCCTCGCGGGCCGCCCCTCCCCCCGGGCCGCGCCCCCGGGTCTTCCCCTCCCCCACCTTCCCCCACCCCCACCCCCACCCCGACCCCCGTCTGGAGTCCGGCCTCCCGCGGCGCCCCCCTGCGCTTGGCGCCCGCCGGGCTCCGGACGCGGGTTCCGACCCGGTTCGCGGCGCCTGGCGACCCGGCGGAGGCAGGTGGGGCCGGGGAGACACACGTGCCCCGCCCGCAGGCCTCGGTGGGACCCGGACCGTGCGCGCTGTGTGCGGGGTTCGTCGTGTGGACAGATTACACGTACGTGGGGGGCAGGGGAGGGGGTCTCCCTGGACAGGAGTCCAGACTTCAGGACTCACTAGCCCGGGACTGTGTGAGACCCAGCGCTTGGCAGGTAGAAATGCAATGGCCAAACAGCTCTCTTCCCAAAGTGTTCAGCAAATACGTGCAATTGTAGAGGAAGGTTTGCCCCCATTTTACTAAGAAACATGAATGGAAAGTCACAAAATGTGTGATGTTCGCACAGGTGTTCAGTTTGAATTTTAACCTAGGGGTTGACAGGCCTTCCCTTGGTAATGGAGAAAGTAACTCCTGGCCCATTATTAGGGAAATTGTGCTCAGGAGAGCTTGATTCATAGTTTCAACTCAAATCCCTGCTTGATGGATCACCATTTCTGAGCGCTCAATCAAGAGACTAAGCTACTTTGTATCTTTTAAAAGTTTTTTCTTTAGCAAATGTATTAATAAGAGAGTAACAGAAAAATCTTCAAAATAAGAATGCATAGACTGTTTAAGAAAGTCTGTTTTAAATTATAATTAACAAGACACTGTGTTATTCAGCCTGTCATAAAATTTGGTCTCATTATCCAGGTATACAGAGCGCTGTTTAAAGAATATGCCAGCATTCCTTTGAAATTAAAATTGCTGAACATTTAATGAATCTTAAAATGTCAAGCAATTTAAAATGATATCTGGGCAGAAGCTGTCATGAAAAATTACTAAGGTGAATTATGAGAATCCCGGAATTTTTGAACTGGAAAAGATTCTTCTAGCTTCTTCATCTAATTTGAAATCGTTTTGACTTAGGTGTAAATGGGAGCCGTACATATTTCTTTTTCTTTAGCAAATCGCAGGGTTGGGGGAGGGACTTTCCTTTGGTGGGAGGGGAATGTTTTTACAATAAGATGCCTTGTTATTTTAAATGATGTTTTGTAAGTAGCCAGCCCCGGGCTCCTAAATCCCACTGCTTGTGTGGGTTGGGCGTGAGGAGGGGTGTTGAAGCTGATAAATTCGCCGTAAACACCCAGGAAACATTTGGGGGAACTTTGTGGGGGTGTTCTGATTTGTATTGGAAAAACCAGACTAGCACAGGTTTTGAAAAGCTGCTTTTATGTTTTATTTCATGGTTATAATAATGTGGAACTTCTAAATAATGTTCCTTACTGACTTTTAAAAAATAAAAGGTTTGAAGAAATACAGAGGATAAATTCACTGCATTTACTTTGTTTTGACTGTAAATCTGCTCTAAAAAGGAGCAAAATATTCTGATCAACAGAACGAAGAGCTTGGGCTTGAACATTTCTAGAACATTTCCGACTTCCAGCATGAAAAATTCCCTGAATCTCCTTCCTTTTTAAAAAAAAGCCTATTGCTCACTAATTCCTATGGACAGAACTGGGCGTCCCGAGTCCAGGGGTCACCATCCCCATTGTGTGCTGGTGGCTGACGCTCTGTGTGGGGCGGGGAGTGGGCTTTATGACAGAGAGCACCTGTGACAGCTCCCAGAGCCTGGAGGGAGCCCTGTTTGGCCACTCAGGTCACTAAGTGTTAGTGTTAGTACTTTTGAGCCTAATGCTGTTTGATTTACAGTTTCATTTTGAAAGTATGATTAGAACAAGGTAATGCTGGAAATAAGGATAATAGTTACGGTGCTAAAATTAGGGTGGAAACTGGACGTTGTTTAATGTTTGCCGTTCACTCTACGAAAGCTTTATTTCGCTTGCCGCTCGACCGCGTCAACCTAATAGTGACAAGTGGTCGTTTAAGTTAATTAAATACTTTTTGTTCATGTGCCAGTATTTGACATTCACAGGAATTTTCTGGAGGACAAGGGAAACTCTCATATTGTGTCGCAGTGGTTTGTGTTTACCGTTAACTGTTCCGATACTGTGGCATAGAGCAGATCCTGTAGTCTCTAGATTCGTTAGCACGGTGAGAATCTTTTCGAGGATGTAAGCTGGCTTTTGAATGGAGTGGGCTTCTCTTTGGAGTACTGACCGCCCTTCTCCAGGCCGTGGTCTTCAGCAGGAGTGCTAGGGACCAGCTCGTTCCTTATGAATTAATTAACTCCATCCTGTCTCACGAGTGTCACTCCTGTGTTTTCATTAAATGTACCCAGATGCACCTGCCTCGCTCCCCGACATTGTCTGCCTGTTCATCTTTTCTATGTTTGAGCCTTTTCACAGGAAGTTCCGGACTCCAAGAATAGCTTCACACTTCCTCCATCAAATCATAGCCCTTGCGCCTTTCCAACTTTGGTGAAGTGATCCTTTCTCTGGGAGGTTTTCTCCAAATAGGCCTGTGCACTGGGATTCCTTGGATGGTCATGTATCACCTCTGTCCACAGCAGTGACTCTCCAGTGGCATGGGTGGTCCAATCCCTGGCCGCGGAGTTTCCGAAACTTGAAGGGGAGAGGGTTTCAGAGGAGGTGAGGCTTCTCAAAGAGTGGAAGCCCCTGCCAGGGTTTGGAATGGAATATAAGGAGACCCATCCTGTTGGGTTGCTTGCTGTTACGATTGCTACAGAGAACAGGTGACAGATTTATCTACAGCCTGGTCATTCCACGTGGTCATCTTGAGTACAAACTGCTATAGCTCCGGGCTTCCCTGGTGGCGCAGTGGTTGGGAGTCCGCCTGCCGACGCAGGGGACACGGATTCGTGCCCCGGTCTAGGAAGATCCCACATGCCGCGGAGCGGCGGGGCCCTTGAGCCATGGCCGCTGAGCCTGTGCGTCTGGAGCCTGTGCTCCGCAACGGGAGAGGCCACAACAGTGAGAGGCCGGCGTACCGCAAAACAAAACAAAACTTCTATGGCTCCATTTTTTAATGCTGTTATTCATAATGTGTGTCTCTAAGTGTATGTATGTGTATATCTATATACACACACATATATATCTATATATCATACAGATATCATGTACAAAGCAAACAGGGCATGTGGTAGTTTGTTTTCCCTGGATCATAAACTTATTTGGGGGTGAGGCCCAGTTCTACCTGAGTGAACCCATATAACGTCCGGTACAGCCTTTGGCCCGAGTGGGAGACCTCCGTACCCGCTGAAACCTTGTGACTGCGCTCTTGGTTGGAGAGACGTCCTCAGGGACCCTCCTGGCGCGGGGTATCCCCTGTGAGGGCTTCCTGGCTGGGGCAGCCCTGGGGAGGTCCTGCCACACGGTGGTGCACGGTTCTGACATTCGGCATCCGGCTGCAGGCCTGGCCTGGCTGCCTGGTTTATCTCAGCTTTGCCAGTTAGTTAGAGTAAGGATATGATTTAAGTAATAACTGGAATTTTAGGTCCAAGAAATACTGTTTTAAAAGTGCCAGCATGTGTCCGTAGTGCGGGCCCTGCGGTCCGTGGGTTTGGTCGGTTCCTTTGTCGGTCGGGGCTGCATGTCTGTTTGGCAGCCAGTGTGGGTTGTGAAGTACTGGGAGAAATTAGAATAAAAAGTCTTGAACATCTGATAGCATTTTCCAGGATTGGTTTAAGAACTAGAACTGGGTTTGGTAGGGCCAAATTAAGGGATGATTAAAATATTGCTCTCATATTAGGTTTTTACAGGAGCCACCTATACTAGGAATAGGATTTAGTAGTTGTCACAGCTCCAGATTTGAAAATGACTTGTTTTTGTCTTGTGACTTGTATTGCAGTTTTGTTTTTTTTTTTAAGAAGCATGAGAAAAAAAAAAGAAAAAAGAAGCATGAGAGAATAACACTTCATTGTTAGGAGATAATACAGGGGCTTTCTTTGCACATCGAGAGTATTGCAGTTTTAAAATTCCAGTGTCTTGTAGTTTCTTTTACTATTTTATTTATTTATTTATTGGCTGCGTCGGGTCTTGGTTGCTGCGCGTGGGCTTCCTCTAGTTGTGGCGAGTGGGGGCTACTCTTCGTTGCGGTGCGCGGGCTTCTCACTGCGGTGGCTTCTCTTGTTGCAGAGCACGGGCTCTAGGCGTGCAGGCTTCAGTAGTTGTGGCTCGTGGGCTCTAGAGCGCAGGCTCAGTAGTTGTGGCGCACGGGCTTAGTTGCTCCGCGGCATGTGGTATCTTCCTGGACCAGGGCTCGAACCCGTGTCCCCTGCATTGGCAGGCGGATTCTTAACCACTGCTCCACCAGGGAAGCCCTGTAGTTTCTTTTAAAGTATATTTAAATCAGTTGATGATACCTAAGAAATTTCTAAAATTAGATTACTTTGCTTGCTACCCCCGTTTGTTTGTTTTTTCTTTTTTCTTTTTGGCTGCACCGTGGCCTATGGGATCTTAGTTCCCCAACCAGGGATCGAACCCAGTCCCCAGTATTGAAAGCACAGAGTTCTAACCACTGGAGCACCAGGGAATTCCAGTACCCCGATTTTTTAAAGACCCATCCATGAGGCTTTAGGGTCGTATTTGTAAAACTCTCGATGAGAGCTTAGTAAAACGATACCGCGGTGTGTCAGAGTAGCTCGTTTCCAGCTGCAGTCTTAATTTGACAGATGAGTATTCTCGTGAAAAATGCTTTCAGAAGTTCATAATTTCACCACGAAATCAACTGCCGTCAAACTAAAGTCTAAAGTACAAGGTCTCAAGCTGAGAAAATACTTTAATTCTTTGTGTAACTAAAGGAAAGTTTCATCCTTACCAGCTTATTCAGGCAGGACCAGTTTGCCTGTAGGTGTCCTACATGCTCACCTAGGAAGCCAGGTATGCCCAGGAGACCGTGGTGGGAAGGCGGTGAGAAGGGGGGGTGGGGGTCTCCCCCCGCCCCCGCATGAAGGAGCTTTCCCAGGCGCGGCTTTAGGAGGCATCACTGAATAACTCTTCCAGCTTTCCTGTATGTTTGAAAATTTTCATAATGAAATGTTGAGGGGGAAAAAAAAGAAACCAGGACGTCTGATCCAGATTCTGTTTGGGGGCACCTCCACCTGGTATTTCTTAGCTCGGGTAGGAATACAGATGTCGACACAGAAATGTCTGGTCTCTCCCGTGCTGCTTGGCTTCATAATTGGAATGTTTGTGGGGCACACGGGCACTTAAACCCCCAGTATTTGCAGGCGCATGGCTCTGGGAAGCCCCTCCCCGTTGTGTGTTTCAGTGTCCTGGTGGAGCGCGGAGGGGCAGGAGGTTCAGACCTCCTGCGGGGAGAGTTTGTCCACTGCCAGCACCCAGTCCTGAGGTCCGGCCTTTCCTTGTGGAGCTGTGTTTAGTGAGGGAACACGATCAAACACTAGCTAGCTGGATGTGAACAGTTAGATGACTTTGCATAATGCTCGTCATTGTAACCATTCCTAAGTGTACAGTTCAGTGGCATAGAATACATGAACATTGTCACTGCAATCAGCACCACAGTCTATATTACAGACGTTTTCATCGTCCCAGACAGAAACTCTGTACCCATTAAACAATAACTCCCCCTCCCCGAGCCCCCGGTGACGCCAGTCTTCATGTCTCTCTGGATTTGCCCCATAGGAGTGGATCCCACGCTGTTCGTCCTTCGGTGTCTGGCTCATGTCACGCAGGGTAACGTCCTCAGGGCTCATCCACGTTGTAGCAGGTGGCAGAGAGCTTCGTTCCTTTTCTGGCTGAGTAACATACCGTAGTCGTGCAACTTTTTATAGGAGTTTTGTGTAAATGGCAGGAACACTGTGTCTGAAACCTCAGAGAAAGGGCACTGTGTTTTCCGAGGGCCGTCCCCGTCCACAGCCCGTGCTGCGTGTTCTCCCGAGGGCGCCGTGGGGCAGGTTTTACCCGCAGTCCAGGATCGCGGGGGACGGACTCAGACGCTTCCGGGCAGCGGGCCCCTGCCCTCGTGGCGCTTACGGTTCAGGTGGTTGAGGAGGAAAGTGGGCACACTTGACAGTGCTCTGCGGGGCTGTGGGTGGCCCGCAGGGTCTCGGGGGCTGGGTGGGCGGGAGACCCTCTGCCGTGGGTCACAGCTTTCAGTGCTTCTCCCTTTTAGAGTAACTCCCAGGGAATTTACTCAGAACCCTCCTGGCGGCCCCACACCCTTCTCTCTGCTGCTGCGGCCAGGCAGGGAGGCCAGCCCTGCGTCCTGGCTTTGACCTTCTTATAGCCCTTTTTCCTTCTCCGTGGACCATCTCCAGGGGCCGAGTGGAGAGCAGCTTTCCCTATCCTGCCTGTGTCGCCTGGCAGCGGCCTGAGGCCCATCACAGCCTGCTGCCGCTCTGAGGACCGCCGCTCACCCGCCTAACTGTCCCTGTCCCCCGGGGGTGTCGCTGCTTCTCACCTAGGCCCCTGTCGTCCACCTGGAGTGTCCCAGCTTTGTCCCTCCCAGCCCTCTGTCCAGTTGGCTTCCTGACTCAACTCTCTAAAGGGCACTTGGCTGTGCCACTTCCTGGCTCGGCCGCAGACGGTGGCTCCCCGTGGAGTCCAGACGTGGCCGTGACCTGGAAGGTCCTCCCCATCAAGCCCCTGGGCGCCTCCCAAGCATCACCCCTCCAGACTCTAGGAAAGGCCTCTCCGCGGCCCTCAAGCTGGTGGAGGAGCCTGTGGACGGCGCATTCCTCTGCTCCTTTGCATATGCTGTTCCCTGGGCTGGAATTCCAGTCTTCCCTGCACAGAGGTTTAGTTCTCTCTACTCCGGAGCTTTTTCTGACTTTCTCCTGTATTCTCCCATTTGTCAGATGATTCTTTTTCTCCTCTTGGGCATCTCTTTCTTTGGAGCAGTTTATCTGCCTCCCTCACCCTCTCCTCTCTGCAGTGTGACCGTTTGCAGGGGGGATGGGTTGGGGAGGGGTACCGGAAGGACCCTCCCTGAGTGTTGTCAGGCTCCTCCTTCACATCGGTTATTTATTGCGAGGACAGTATGATTTATGACTTCTGTATTTCCATTTTCAAAGGAAGGGAAGAGAGCTAAAGATTGGAAACAGTAGTTTGTGTGAAGGTCGTAGGGAAAGGTACAACTCCTGTCTGTTCTCAGACTCCAGACATGCTCAGCAGCTCCTTGAGAATCTGTTCGTTTTTGTTGGAATGTGAACTTGCGGTTTTAGACGGTTAGGTGTTTCAGAACAGATGCCTAGACCGCGAGGTCACTGAGAATGAGCGTGGGTGCGGTGTGCCCCATATTACACCAGCGCAGCAGGGCTCTGGGCTCGGGGCCACTGCACGGGAGCCTCAGCTGTGTCTCAGCCAGTGGGTCACTATCGCGTGCTCAAGGGCGTTTCAGCGACTTTAACGTATTAGATGTTGTGTTTAAAAATATGAATTTCAGGGCTTCCCTGGTGGCGCAGTGGTTGAGAGTCCGCCTGCTGATGCAGGGGACACGGGTTCGTGCCCCGGTCCGGGAAGATCCCACATGCCGCGGAGCGGCTGGGCCCGTGAGCCATGGCCGCTGAGCCTGCGCGTCCGGAGCCTGTGCTCCGCAACGGGAGAGGCCCGCGTACCGGAAAAAAAAAAAAAAATTGAATTTCACGTTGAAAATTTTATGTAGCCTGCTTTTCTTACTTTCTAAATAGAATCTTCTTGTAGTTACAGTGAGAAAAGGGACTGGTAAAACCTTTTGAGACCTTCCATCTTCCCATCTCTAAGAAAGGAATAGTAATTTTATGTCATTTTTTCAGGTTTACTGTTGTATATGGTAATGTAATAGATCTATGTAAGTTAATTCACATGAAATGCTTAGAACAGAGCCTGGCACTTAGTAAATACTGGATAAACATTAGCTATCTCCCCACCCCAGTGGGGGAAGAGGGGTGAAAAAGGCCGTGAAGCACGGTTCCATTTTACAGCCTCTAAGCTCCTCACTGAAGGAAGTCCAGGCCCCTGTGCCCCTCCCGTTAAAGGAGGCTCCAAGAAGGATCCGTTTTCCTTTGTTCATTAAAACTCAAAGCGATTGTACTTCACTGTCTGATCATTGGGTTCTGTGGTCACGGCCACGTGGGCTGCCTCCAGGGCAGCACAGCTCAGGACGGGAACAGCAGTGACCACGGGGCGCTGAGCCTCGCTCTGCGCTCACCCGCTGCTGCCACCTGTTGGGCGGAGGGGAGGGAGGTGACCTCACCTGTCCCCGGCTACGCAGCCCTGAGCCCCTGAGCCCCTGAGCCAGGTGCTGCCGGGCAGCTGGCAGCTAAGGGCAGCATCAGGGCTGGGCTCGCCTTCTGACTGCCGGCATGACAGCACTCAGTGCGTTAGCCGGGAGCAGGTGGAATCACCGTGGGGAAGTGCCCTTGTGACAGTGAGCTCTGTACCAGCATGACAGTGCGTTAGCCGGGAGCAGGTAGAATCATTGTGGGGAAGTGCCCTTGTGACTGCGAGCTCTGTACAGAGAGTCTGCTTCCACGCTGAGGGGTGGGTGCCGCACACAGACGGCTTGCATCTGCACAGCCCTTGTTACTGTGGTCACCGTGTGACCACCCACATGCTGTTACCAGACCCCTCCATGCAAGTGTCAGTTTCCACAAGCGAGACATTCTCATTTTATTTTTATTATTTATTGATTTATTTTTGGCTGCGTTGGGTCCTCGTTGCTGCACGCGGGCTTTCTCTAGCTGCGGCGAGCGGGGCCTGCTCTTCGTTGAGGTGCGCGGGCTTCTCATCACGGTGGCTTCTCTTGTTGCGGAGCATGGGCTCTAGGAGTGTGGGCTCAGTAGTTGTGGCTCGTGGGCTCAGTAGTTGTGGCGCACGGGCTCTAGAGTGCAGGCTCAGTAGTTGTGGCGCACGGGTTTAGTTGCTCCGGGGCATGTGGGATCTTCCCGGACCAGGGCTCAAACCCGTGTCCCCTGCATTGGCAGGTGGATTCTTAACCACTGCGCCACCAGGGAAGCCCCGAGACATTCTTATTTTAGTATTTAGGTCAAAATGCCAGTAAGAAGTTGACCACTTTATAAAAAAACCCAGAGGAGTCGTGACCCTCAAAGTCTCATAACACATTGTGTGAACCTTCAGCGTGGCAGGCTGTGGTTTCTTTCAGGAGGTTTGGGAGGGTTTTATAAGAAAGAGTTCCCAAGGTGTGGAAGGACCACCAGTTGAGGTGAGTGGAGAGGCTTGTTAGTCATGCTGTGGGGATGCAGGGCGTGGTGTGGACCAGCCGCTGAACCCTCGAGCTGTGGATTTCCAAGTGAAATCATATTATAAAGGAGAACTTTAAATGAGCTGTCGGTTGTTAATACTGTTGTTCTTGCCCCAAATTGAGTATTTATAAGAAAGTATTGGCTTCTGCAGTGGTATGTCGTTGCAGGTTACATGTTACAGGAGACCCCTGGGGTGGCCCTGCCTGTCACGTGCTCGAACCAGAGGTGAACCGTATCTTTATCTTTTCTGAGAGGTGGTGTGTTCTTTCTTTATCTTTCCAAGTGGAATATTTTCAGGATCATGGTCCATTTCTGAAAAGTGTCATTAACATTATGTGGGAACCACAAATGAACACCTCTCATTTTCCTTTTCAGGTAGAGACGGTCTTCAAAGTGAAGTCTCTGGAAAATGTTCGGTTCTCTGCAGAAACTACAGAAACGGAAGGAAAGAACATTTTCAAAACAACATTGTTGTGAAAGTGTGTTTACAACTAACTGATACTGTTGACAGTTTTGTTTTCGTTTTGACTAATAAAACACTTTAAGAAGATTGTATTTATGGTCAAAGGAAACTGGACTAACCATGCGGCCGAAGACTTTTCCCGCCACGACCTACTCTGGGAACAGCCGACAGCGGCTGCAGGAGATCCGCGAGGGGCTGAAGCAGCCGCCCAAGAACCCCGCCCCGGGGCCGCCCGCGGGGCCGGGCAGTGACGCCGCCCTGGATGCCAAGGCCCTGGGGGGCAAGGACGCGGCTAGGCAGCAGCAGCAGACGAGGACAGCCCCAAAGTTCGGGCCTTACCAGAAAGCCCTGAGAGAAATCAGATACTCCTTGCTGCCGTTTGCTAATGAATCGGGCCCTTCGGCCGCCGCAGAAGTAAACCGACAAATGCTGCAGGAATTGGTGGACGCGGGCTGTGACCAGGTGGGTGGATGCCCCCGGGAGGCTGCGCATCTGGGGTACAGAGGAGGCCAGCAGAGGTCCCTGGAGAGGGGTTTCTAGGCTACAAACCCGAGGCCCTTTCTGCGTCCCATTGCGCTGTTTTCCCCCTTCTCTCCAAAACCATCTTGCTAGCTGCTTTCCTTTTCAGGCAAGATCCGGAGATTTCTCAACTCTCCTGAAGTTGTGTCCCGTGCGCTTTCTGTCCTGTCCCTGTGAGGATGGGAAGGCTTTCCCACGTAGCCCTCTCCTTGGGGTTTATTTGGCTTATTGTGAGCTGTCGTGGGGAAGAGACTGGCTTCCTTGAACTTGTGTTTGGTTTGTGCATTTTTTAACTCAGCTAAGGGGAAGGTTGGTTAACATGAGTCGGCTCTTTGCCTCTGTTTTCTCCTGTTTTAAAAGATAGCATCTATGCTATTAGAGGAGACGTAACTATATTAAGAATGAGAAAGATAGAAGATAAAAAGCTTGAGAAATCATCAGAATGGTGGCAACACAGCCTGACTTCTCACTGCTTAAGAATAAAGGCCAGTTAATGGAGGAGACATCAATTACACAGAAACACACACGGGGGCCGTGCGTACGATCTTGTGCTCTTCACGTGGCTGAATAAAGTCCGAACCGAGGGGCAGGACCGTATAAAATGGAGCTCATGTCCAACCAGGTAAAAATGTGTCGTGACATGTAACTAGTAAAAATGCAACTGTCTTATGAAACGGCTTCTGAAAGCAAGCGCTGTATCATCACCTGTCATGTGAAAGTCAGAGCTGCATGAACGTGGAAATAGACCAGGCACGTCTGCCGCCTTGCAAACTGAGTAGGATTTCATGCGCAGAGCGCATCAGGATGGCTTGAGCACTTCTAGTTTCTTAGAAACAGCGTAACTACGTACTCCTGGCCTCACAGTCACGGGAACTGGGAGGAAAGAGAAACAACGCCCTCTTTTATTTCCAAAAGCTACCTCAGCCCTCTTATAGTTTCTTACCGGAGAACTTAGATTTCTCAGATGATCTGTTTGGGAAACTAGTGGCGCTGTTTTGTGGGGCTTCCTTGACCCTTCGGGATGTGCCGGGATTGACCTGGGTAACGAGCTGCTTTCGTGAAGCCCAGGCTGTGAATGGCGGGTGCAGAAGGTTAGCAGTGCGAGCTGGCAGCACAGCCACGGCCTTTCTCTCTGTGAAAATATGAAGCTGTCCCCTGACCAACAGAACTTGATGCTTTTGAAGATAGGATGGAGCCGTCCCGGGGAAATAGTGGGTGAGATTGCAGGTACTCAGCCCAATAACAAAGCTGAAACCTTCTTTAAATCACTTGCAAACAAAAGAGGTAATCAGAGCCGCTGTTCTTGCAGTTGTGATAAAAACAGACAAATCAGGCAAATGATCCGGAGTACAGGTGGGATCTCATTGTGGTAAAATCCATTCGTGATAACTACAGTGCAAGAAATAATGAAGCTGGCGCCGTTTATAGTAAAACACGAATATGGTAAAATTAAGGGTCGGGACACCCATAAGTTCCCATCAGCATTTAATTTATGTTCATTGCTGGTAGAAAGGACTCTTTACCCTTTTGATGCTCCTGAAATAATCCGTCAGATTGGTGCATGGTGTTACTTTGTGGCTTAAAACAACCCTGCCTTCTCTCTGACCCTCCAACTCAGACTTTTTCTGGCCTGGTTAGAGGGTACATTTGCTTTCAGAGAATTCTGGTTGGAAAGTCATTATGTGAACCCAAATAATGTGAGGAAAATCTCAGCAGTACCTCTAGAGTTGTGTGTCTTGGATAAAGCAGGTGATTAGAATTCCCGTGTAACAGGTACAGAGAATTCCTGTCGGTGCAGCTTTTCCCCTTGTCTCCTGTTGTATTGCCTTTTAATCTAGGTTCAGTTTTGTTTTCTTATATTTTGAGTTTAAATGCCATTTTAACCCTCTATTTATAAGAATGGCAGTAAACTCCCAGTTTTCCCAAGGTCTTATAGGTCCTTGTTGGTGATGACACTCTTTATATGCAGTGTTTTATCTACTGCATGTGCACACATTTTTTTCCCCATTTTATTGGGACTCTGATTCAGTTTCTGGGAAAATGTAAAAGACTGTTCACTGTGTAATGGTATAATGTATATGTCAAACGGTGTAATGTTCATAAATCTTTTGCACATAAATCATTAAAGACTTATGAAATTTTCTATAGGGCAAACAAAGAGGCCAGTAGGTTAATATTTCTTAAGGAAGGAGCTGTTCTTTAAATATAGATTTAAGGAATTGGAAAGATATGTTTTTGATTGTGAGCATCCTGTTTTGTAGTCTCTTATTAGCACAAGTGATGATTTAAATTTAGCTCTTTATCTTTCTTATAAAATTTAGTTTCACTTTTTCTTGTAATCTTTATGGTTCCAAACGACCATATTACCAGGTGTTCCCTCTTTTTCTTCCTGAGACAGTTTTAAAAACGGCTAATTCAGTGTTGCCGCGATGTTCATATGTGTGACATTGCTGCTTCTCCGAAGCACTGATTTGTATTCGCCTGCTGCATTGTGGCGGGTTAGCGCAGGTAGGGCGCCCTCGGGACAGGCCTGCAGCCCTTGGGGCCCCTCAGAGTCTGTGTTGGGGCCTTGGGAGAGCAAGGATGTCCATGGCTCCTGGGCCCTTAGAGCAGCTGAGCGTTCCATCACGGTGTGTCCCCAGAGGGGGACTTAGGTGAGGATTTTCTTTCAGACGGGAGTCCTGGGACTTGTTCGTGCTTTTTCCCAGTGGATGACCTGTGTCCTGACCCTGCCCGCCTCCCTCCTTGCTCTGCCGTGGGCGGTGCTGAGTCCAGGCGCGGCTATGTTCCCCTGGTCCCGAATTTCTCTGTTGGTATAATTTTCCTAATCCTGACTTAATCCAGTTTTCCTCACTTTATTGTATGTGTTTAAGTGAGTAAAATCTTTAACGAAATGTGGGTAGGAAGAAATGTAAACAAACAAATCGATTTCTTATGCCCAATTCGGCCTGAGGAAGAAAGCCAGTGGTCAGGGACCCGAGCACAGCACCAAGTAGACTGGGGTGATTTGGTCAGTAGGAAAACGGAGAGAATTCTTGGCATCCTCAAGCCAAAAAGTGCCGAAGAATCACGTTTCTCAGCCCACCACACAGGGTGCTCCTTGACCCAGGTCCTTTTGCTGAGGCTGCGGCGCTGGGCGTGCTGCTGTTACAGTGGAAGGACAGGCCGTGGTGGTGGCTGCGACCGTGTGACCCCGCGCTGTTCCGAGACCGCATGGCAGCGGTCAGAGAGGGCTCCAGTTGCGACCCCAGTGACTCAGGCTCCCCCCGCCCTGGCAAGCGTGGTCGCACGTGCCTGTCACACACGCTTGAGCGGAGGGAGGACAGCGGTGCCCACGGAGGGGCTTCCTCCTCAGCGACTTGGTCCCCTCCTCTCGCCCCCCTCCTCCCCCCGGCCACGCTTGCCCAGCCCCGCTTCCCCCGGACAAGCTCATGCCGGAGCTCTGTGGACATGTCACACTGTGTCAGCGGTGATGCCATCTCCCCTCATCCCCGTCTGGATCAGCTCACCTCCTGCAGGAACCCCGGTTCTTGCCTCCGGGTTTGAGCCGACCCTGGTCAGACCGCCAGGCTCCGTTGTTTCTTCTTTTTTTCTTTTTGGCTGCACTGCACGGCATGTGCGTGATCCCCTGACCGGGGATCGAACCCCTGTCCCCTGCACTGGAAGCGCACAGTCTTAACCACTGGACCTACAGGAGAGTCCCGGGGTCCGTTGTTTCTAACTCGTAGGCCCATGGTCGGCCGCCCCTCTCGGCGGTTGACCCGCGAGTGTGCCCCGCGAGTGTGCCCCGTGTGCCCTGGAGGCCCCGCGTGGCCACGGGGCTGTGCCCCTCATTCGGCAGGAGCAGTGATGGTGGGAAACGCAAGCTTTGCAGAGAGGATTCCGGGCGCTGGTCCACTAAACTGTCCCTCAAGTCTCAGGCACTAGAACAGACAGAAGCACAGCTCTGCCTCACTGGCCGTTATCAGGAAAGGGCCAGGGGGTGACCCTGAGGGGTGCTGATGCGAGGCTGCCATCCCTTCATCCTGGTGACAGGTGGCCTCGTTGGCCTCACTCCCAGGCCGGGGTTTTGCTATTGAGGGAGATGCAGGGATTCAGGTGACTCGTATGTTTCCTCCTCTTCCTCTGGAAAAGGGACTCGTGTTCAGGGTTGCCACTGCCCTGAAATATTAATAAGAGCAGGAGGAAAAAAGAAACGCTTGAGTTGAGGAATGTCAGTCCTGTAACAGGAAACTGTCTTAACAATGACTGTGGGTGTAGCAGCCTTTGCCTTTTCCCCGTCTGTTTTTTCTTTTCTTTTTTTTTGATTTTCAAATTAATTTCGGCCCTGCCAAAAGATAAACTATACCTTTCTAAATAGGATTTAGACAAGACACTAGCAAATCATACCTTTGTGTCGTACCTTCCCCCAGGCTTCCCCAGGTTATTAAAGTAGCGTGTGTTCATTGCATACTTTCGGAAAATACAGAAAAGTATAAAGGGAAAATAAAAATTGCCTGCAATTGTATCAGCCCAGATATGACCACTCTGAACATTTTGGTATAAAAGTGGCCAAATTTTTTTTCTAGTTAAAGGAAATTAAGGGAAGTTATCAAGGAGTGATGTGCCCAGGGTGGCAGGTGGAAAAATGCTGGTCACAAAACAGCACGTACAATATGATCCCAGTTCTTCTGTTGCAGAAATATATGCGTTGACTCTCTCCCTGCTCGCCTTCCCGCTCAGCTCTCCCGCCAGGCCCGGGACCGCAGGGCTCCTCTCCCCATCTGTTCCCTGCACAGAACCCTCCGAGTGGTCACTCTGGAAAGGAAGGAGCCTGTCCTTTCCCTCCGGAAACCCTCCCACTGTGCCGGGGACGAGTTCTTGGCCTCAGGTCCCGCCCTTTCCCGCGGTCGGCACCCTGGCCCTGCCGGCTGTGTGGCCTCTTCTCAGGCTTCCCAACTCCAGCCCCCCCTTGCCTGGGTGATGCCCTCTCTCTTTGGAGGCTTGTCTTAGTGTCATGGATTCAGAAAAGCCTTTTCTGATCCCCGGTCTAAATTGGAACCCCCTGTTTTCGTTCTTTCATTACAGCGGAAGTTCCCTCCATGGCGTTTATCAGAATTTGTTTCTATGTGTGTAGGTGTGTATTTCGTTCAGTAACCATCTCTCCCTTCACGTTGCAGACCCGTGAAGCGGTGGCTTTGTTCTGAGATCACCGTCCTCTAGGCCCTGAAACTGTGCAAACCCTCAGAAGTGAAGGGATAAAGATTTCATCATAAACACTTTTGTCTGTAACATCTGTGTTATATTCCATTGTTCAAACAGATGTTCTGTAATTTATTGTAAACAGCTGGTGTTAAAAGGTAAACCGAGGCATGTTAAACATTTTAAGAGTTTATTTGAGCAAAAATCTATTTGAGTTGGACAGCACCAAGTCGGAAGTGTTAGGAGCTCCAGTGACCAGGCAGGGGAGAGGGAAGCAGGAGGTACCGGTGGGCTGCAGCGAGGCCTGGCCACCGCGAGGGGCAGAGTTTCGGGCTCGTGCCCGGGCTGACGTGGCATCAAACCACGCAGGGCTCGCGGCCTCCTCGTGTGAGCAGCTCAGCGCTGGCGCTGAACAGCCTTCTGCGGGAATCATAATGGATTTCACTGATTTCCTGGGAATAAATTTTAGAAATGGAATTACTAGGACAAGTGATAAGAGCATTTTTATAGTCTTTATTTGAATCGCCACATTTCTTGACAAGTGTTTAAGTTGCACTTACGCTTTCAATCCTTCCAGCAATGAATGAGATCTGTCTTGGACTCGTCCCTGACCAGAGCCTCTCCTTCAGCCATTGTTTAATGAATACTTTCCCCGATGCCTGCAATTTTTTCCTCCTAAGTAGCTTTCACATCTCTGTCTTTTCCGTGCTAACACCCTGCCCTACCCTAGATTCTCCTGAGAAGTCCCCCGACCCGCATTCCTCCTGGTGGCCTTTTCCTGAAACGAGGCCGCAGCCACCCCCTTGGGAGCCGCTGCACTTCCTCATCCGACCCCGTCCTTTCTCTCGTTACCAGGCACACCCGCCTGCCCCGGCCGTATGCCCCTCCTTACACGCCGGCGGCCTGCCGAGTAACTGCCCCGCACGCACTGTCTGTCCTCCCGCTGGGACCTCCCTGGCAGCCCAGCTGCATCCCACCCCGCCAAGGCCCGCTTCTTCTGTGGTCCATCGTGTGGCCTCCTTGGGCAGTGGGTTCCCGCACGAGCCGCGTTCTCCCTTCCCTGAATCCCCGTTTCCATCAGGACCCCCCAGGCAACCGTGGTGGCTTACACGGGGTCTTAGGGATTTGCTGGCCCACCTGGCACGTTTCGCAGGTGAATTAGCTGAGAACCCACAACAGTAGAAGGAATCGGTGAAATTAAATATGGATCAGTGGACATCACACAAGCAAAAAACATAGAAAAGATTGAAGAGAAGTAAACAGAATCTCAGAGGCCTGTGGCACAATACCGAGGGGTCCAGGATGTGTGACGTGTGTGAACTGGAATCCCTGAAGGAGGAAGGGACAGAAAAACATCTGAAGCAGTAATGGCTGAAAACTTCCCAAATTTGGTGAAAACTTTCAGGTACAGTCAGATCTCAATAAAACGAGGCTTCGCTTTGTTGCGGCTCACGCACTGGGGGGTGGGGCTTAAGTGGAGATGCCACTGACTCTTGAACGACTTGGGTTTGAACTTCACGGGGCCACTTATCCACAGATTTTCTTCAGCAAACGTGTCCCACGCACTCTGTGGTAGGTTGAATCCACGGACGTGGAGCCACGAGTGCGGACGGCCGACTGTACAGCTGTACACGGGTTCTCAGCTGTGTGGGCAGTTGAAACCCCTAACCAACCCCCATTGCTCCGGGTCAGCTGTAGCAAGGGTCCTATATTTTTCCTGACACAATTAGAAATCAACATTTAAGTAGGTGGTGGTAAGTTAAAAATGCATGTTGCAGCCTTTAGAGCAATCGCTAAAATACAGTTGGAGGAGACAGAGCTACAGAGTCAGTGAGGAATTAAAGCGAACGGCTAAAGCAGCATTTCATTAACGTGGAAGGAGCCGGGGAGGGAGGAGTGGCGGAGTGAAAGCCAGATGCGCCAGGAGGAATGCAGACCTAAATAAAGCCGTAGCGATCATTACACTCGCTGTGTAAAGCGATTAAGCACCCCAATCAAAAGGCAGAGACTGTCACACTGAATAAAAAAGCAAGATCCACCTCTGTCCCGTCTACAAGGCACACCTGTTACAAGAACAAGGACACAAAGAGACTGAAAGCCAAAGTCTGGGGGAAATGTCTGCCCTGCAAACCGTAAACATCAAGTAGATGCGGTGGCGACGTTGAAATCAGACAGTACCCTTCAGGGTGAGTGTTACTTGAGACAGAGGGACACAATAATAAAAGGGCCAGTACGTGAGGATGATGTACCAGGGAGAGCACACCTGAAGACAAAGCTTCAGGCTCTATGGGGTGAGGGGTGCCACGCGGGAGCTAAAAGGAGCAATAGACATGTCCACGGTCGCACGTGGAGGTCTTCACCTGGCTCTCCCGTGGTCGACGGAGCGGCAGACAAGGATCGGTGGAATGCAGGACACGCAGCTCCGCGTCCCTCCAGCCTGGAGCGTCGTGCGGGGGTCCTTCCTCCGTGCTGAGGGTGGGAGGCCCCGCCCTCCATGAATCAGCCGGCCACTCACATGTAGTGATTCTAGATGCTGACGGGGACAGTCGAGGCCCGGATTGGGTAGGTCAGTAGTTTTGATCCCGAGCCAATAAAAACCAGACAGGGTTTCAGGGTGCTGTGCGTCCCGTCACGGACAGAGCTGAACACTCGAATGACCCTGCGTCTGGGGAGGTGCTGAAAGGCACTTGCTGAACAAGAAGGTGCCACCAGCTTGGGCGCCTTCCCTCTGAAGATGCCTTGCATGGTGTTCCCACAGGTGCGCCCGTGCTGGCCCCGGGACACCAACAGAAACTTCTCTGTCAGTGTACTTGAATTCTAGTTCAAGAACGGTGCAGAACTCACTGGGAGTAGTAAATAGTAGCTTAGACGTAAAGGAATACTGACGTAGTTGATAATAGCCTGTTAAATAAATAAAAATCCATGAATCAAAAAGCAAAACAGAATGAGACGGCCAGTCAGTGGGCAGCTGCAGCCTTCCGGGTTCTGCAGTGGGCGCTCGGTGGGCCCGGCGGAGGCTCCCAGGCCCTTACGGCCCGTGGGGGGCGGCTGCGCTGACCCTGGCGGCTCGTCTGAGTTGAAGTCTGCGCTGAGCCTGATACACGCCTGATTTGGAGGACTTCGTGCAAAAAAGAGAATGTAAGATATCTCTGTACCTTTAATATTGATTGCACTTGAAAGAGATATATGGGGGTAAATAACGTATTAACACTAATTCCACTTTTACCTTTTTCTTCTTAAATGTGGCTACAAGAAAATGAAAGTCCCTCTGTGGCCCGTGTTAGCTTTCTGTCGGGCAGTGGTCAGTTGTGCCAGTGAAAGCAGTCGAACCCTCGCTCACTCCCTGCCCAGACCTCGTGCACTAGAAATGTCAACCAGCTTGGAAAGGGCAACTCATAATTTCATGACTACTATAGGTGTATGGTTTTCAAAATCGTAATTTATGTTCATTATAGAACGTTCTAGACATTGTAGATGAAAATGAAAGCAGCTGAAAATCTTACCTCTGAAAGGCAGCCACTGATAAGATTACGTTTTTAACATCAATATTTTGATAGATAAGCACCTTCAGTCTTTTATGTGTGTGTGTGTGTGTGTGTGTGTGTGTGTGTTTATTTGTTTAGTCCGAGTTGGGTCTTCGTTGCTGCTCACCTGGGGGGGGGGGCTACTCTTCATTGCGATGCATGGGCTTCTCATTGCAGTGGCTTCTCTTGTTGCGGAGCACGGGCTCTAGGCGCACGGGCTTCAGTAGTTGTGGCACACATGCTCAGTAGTTGTGGCTCTCTGGCTCTAGAGCGCAGGCTCAGTAGTTGTGGCGCACGGGCTTAGTTGCTCCGCGGCATGTGGAATCTTCCCGGACCAGGGCTCGAACCCGTGTCTCCTGCATTGGCAGGCGGATTCTTAACCACTGCGCCACCAGGGAAGCCCCGCTACAAGTGCTTTGAGCGCCTCTCCTTCCTACCTGGTCCTTGCTAACACTGTGGCTTAGGGTAAGTTGCTAATCCATCTTACTCTCTCGGTTTTTGCATCTCTGACACATGGCTGGCGGCACTCATTTCTCGGGGTGATTGTGGCGGATAGGACGGGGCTTAGATGCAGGGTCCTCTGTCTACACATTCACTCCACAGGCCTTCCTCCTGCTCATGTCTTTACAAATCTGCCAACAGCCTGTACATGCGACTCTCCGAAAGGGGTGCTAATGGCATTTTCTAAGAGCATCGTTTTAAAGTGGGACCACTGCTAGGCAGAAAGTTTGGCTGGAAGATTTCCTACTGGAGCTCCGGCAGGTATTGATGAAGCTTGTCGTCTTTGGAACTCTTAAATCTGCAGCGGCCCAGATGTTTGAAATTCCTGGCCAAGGGCAGAGCCTCCCATTGTACGGACCTGTCCCAAGGTGTGTCAAAATAGCTGTTTTCTCAGAGAAAACGATCGTGCACCTCCGAGCACATGTGTGGTTATTGTCTGGTGTTTAGTCTGCTGCCTGTGGGCACGTGACCAGCTGGAGAAAACAGGCCTCCCTGTAACGAGGAGCATCCCTGCTGTGGTGTCACACGTGTCCGTGGAGGGTGGAGAGGACACGGGTTCTGACCCGCAGCCGGAGCTGACACCCACGCACGGTCTCTAGAAGCCCGTCTCGATAGAGCCGAGAGAAGGAAGCAGATGTTTTTAAACAGCAGCCAAAGAAGAGGTGAGAGGAAGTGAGGGGGGGTCGTGGGTCCCAACACCAGGGAACCTGGCGGTTACTTGGCTGCGTTTCTGGAAGATCATCAGGCCCCCATCGCTCTGAGGTGCCACCGTGAACATGTCGGTATCTGGTGTGATTTTTTTTTAATTTACAAAATGAGGTCATATCGTGTGTGCTGTTGGGTTTGTTTGCTTTGGCTTGAGTTGGAGGCTGTTCGTACCTGGGAGTGACGGCCACAGCGCTGATGGCAGGGGCTGCACTGGAGGCCGGGCTCACTGCTGCCCACGCCGGGCTTGGCTTCTCCGGGGGAGGGGAGACCCTCAGCTCTGTGAGGTGTGGCGGGGCCGAAGGGCCGTGTCCTGGCTCCCTTGACCCGCTGCCTCACTTCTGTGCTGCCAGTCTGCCCCTCGCTGGGCTGCAGTCTCTGGTCGGAGCTTCGGGTTCAGTGTCCCCAGGGGAGGGCCGGGCCGGGTGGGACCCTGGGTCCTCATCCTCTCCTGCCCGGTGGGCTCACAGCTTGCTCCTGGGCGTTTCACCCCCTCCCTCTGGCTTCTCTATTCCAAAACGTCCTGAGGTCCCTTCTGCGCTGTGACTGTCGCGTCAGAGCACGGATAGAAAATGATGAGTGATTTTGCGGCTGACGCACCAGGTATGAGCCGAAGCCCCGTGTGTGTTTTTGGGACCCACTTTTTGTGCTTGGCTTGTTTTACTTTACAGTATATTGCAAGCATTGCCCCGTGTCATTTTATTCTCCGACACACTGTCTAAAAAAACAAAGTGTCGCGTTCCAGTGAATTGATGATAGACCTCGGTCTATTCTGGGGCACCCAGGTTGTTTGAACGTTGTCACCCGTAAGCGACAGCCAGTGGGTCACTCTTTCACTGCTGGACGGGACCCGCTGGGCCACAGGAGGGGCTGTTTGAGGCAGGAGCAGGTGCGGAGGGGGGTGGGATTCAGCTCCTCTAGAGCCTCCAGGGCGGAGACCACGCAGGGACGGCGCTCTTCCCGTCCCCTGTGCGCTCACGAGATGGGGCCGCCAGGGCAGGAAGGGCTGGGCTTTTGCACGTCTGTTCCTTCGTCCGTTCATCGCTTTCCGAGCACCCAAGCAGTTCCTGTCTGCCAAGCCGTGGACACAGACGTGAGCAGGACGCAGCTTCCGGCCCCGAGAACTTCAGGATGAGCAGGCGGGATTGTGGACAAGGGGCACAGGCCGCGCGTGGGCAGGCAGCACTGGGGCTGGCCTTCCTGTCAGACATGCTTGTGATGACTGATGGTGATGTAATATTTCAAACATTTATAGAAGTAGAGAGAATGATGTAACATTTTCCCACCTTGTTCCAGAGACCTTTGGGAGAAACGCTGTGTCACATGGAGCAGCTTCTCTGCCTCCGTGCTGGGTCCCTCATTCCCATTTGTGTTTGTTCGGTGCTGTTGCTTCAGACGCGTTCTGTAACCAATCTGCGGTATTTGTTTTACAAGTTTTTTAAAACCCCTGTATAATGCGATTTTGCAGCTTCCTTTTCCCGTCTGCATCATGGTTCTGAGGTTTATCGACGTTGATGGACGAGGCTCCCGTTCATTGTAATTGCTGTCATTTCACCGCCACTTACGTCTCCGTTATCCCACTAATGGATGTTTAGGTCGTTTCCAGTTTTCCATCCTCGACAGAAGTGCAGCAGGTGCTCTCCTGTGTGTCTTCTTGTGAACACGTGGGGACTTTCTCCGGAAGTGGGGTTTGTGGGTCACAGGATGTGAGCATCCCTGACTTTACCAGATGCTGTCACAGTGTTCTGTGTGGTTTACAGGTCAGCATCTCGCCCTCAGCCTCTGCGGGGCGGTCTTCCCTGTCCTAGCCGACACTTGGTGGTGTTAGGTGTTTTAAACGCTTGTCCATCTAATGAGTGTGAGATGGTCCCTTATTTTAAAAAAATGCAGCCTTTGATTACTGGTCATGTTGGACTTGTTGTGACTATTTGGGTTTTGAGTTCTGACTTTACCACCGACTGTATGAACTTGGGAAATGATTACTCATTCTGAGCCTCAGTCTCCTGATTTTTTCAAAAATATTTTATTTATTTATTTGGCTTCGCCGGGTCTTAGTTGTGGCATGAGGGATCTTCCTTGCCACGTGTGGGATCTTTAGTTGCGGCATGCGGGATCTAGTTCCCCGACTAGCGATTGAACCCGGATCCCCTGCATTGGGAACTCGGAGTCTGGACCAGCAGCGTCCAGCCACTGGACCAGCAGGGAAGTCCCAGTCTCCTGATTTTGATAAAATACAAGCACCTACATTTTAGGGCGATTCCAAGGCTCGGAGACTCGTGCACAGCTCCCGCTCCCTCTCTGTCTCAGTCCCGAGTCCTCCCACCAACAGGGCTCACGAGGCTGCGCCTCCGTTCAAGAGACCCTCCCAAAGGCTGGTCTGCAGCACGAGAGGAGCTGAGCTCCCCGTGGGCTGCGAGGGCCCTCCCGGGAACCCAGCAGGAGTCCGTGGGGACCTGGACAGTCGGTGCGTCTGCACGGTCACGCCGGCCCCTTAACCTCCCCCATCCCCCTTAGACTGTGCTCTCCACAGCGCAGCCAGGGGACCCTTTTAAAACAGAAGTCGGATCTTGTGCTCCAAACGCTAGGTGGCTTCCTGCCTCGATCAGGGTAAAAGTCAGCGTCCTTGTCCCGGCCTACTCGATGGGCTTTCACACGGGGGTCAACATCCATTTCAACCCTGAAATCAGTTTAAAGGATTTCAAACATGTTTTTAAAGAATATTTATTTATTTATTTGGTTGCCCCGGGTCTTAGTTGCGGCACACGCCTGGGATCTAGTTCCCCGACCAGGGATCGAAGCCAGGCCCCCTGCACTGGGAGCGCGGAGTCTTACCCACTGCACCACCAGGGAAGTCCCAGTTTAAAGGGTTTCAGAACCACGGGGTGGAGTCGGCCAGAAGGGTGCCTGCATAGCAGCTATGTGCCTGTGTGCGGAGCTCCCCAATATGTGTCCATTTCAAGGTTACACTGTAACTTTTTCTTTGCTTTTTTTTTTTCTTTTTAATAGATTTTTTTTTTGTTTTGGCGTTTTTTTTGTTTGTTTGGTTTCGTTTTGGGCCGCGTGAGGCTTGCGGGATCTGAGTTCTCCAACCACGGATTGAACCCGGGCTACGACAGTGAAAGCCTGGAATCCTAACCACTAGGCCACCAGGGAACTCCCTGACTTTTTCTGAAAATTACATAAAAACTAGCTTGGAAGTTTGTCTTCAGTACCATATTTCATAATTAAACATTTTTGTAAATTTCACTGTATCTTTCAAGGGTGTAGAAGTAGCAGAAGACTGTCTTCCTTCTTAAATGAGCCCATAGCTTTCTAGATCGCCCCGTTTACTTGATAACATTTTAAAAAACAACCACAGAGAAGAGAGCTCCCTGAAATCTGCATCTAGACGTCCCTTCCCTTTGATGCCTGTGGGATGACGGTCCCCAGCAAAGTGGGACGGAGGCCGTGCAGAGGGCTACAGGACACACAGGAGAAGAGCAGCTACTCATTTAAAGCACAGAAAGGAGCTCGAAGGTCTGTGACTAAGGATGCTCGGTGGGGAGGCCCGTGTGCTGTCTGTGGGTGAGACGTCTGAATGGCAGAAGTTGGCGGTGGCTCTTGTCTGCATGGGAAGACTCTCCCCACACACTCAGGCCACTGAATTTCAGGGGCCAGGGCGGGCTTGTAGCCGATGAAGAGTCTCTTCTTCCAGAATCACGCTGAGCCGCTGGCGCCTGAGCTCTGCCGGCTGGTCCATCTCCCGGCGTCCTGACGCCCATTCGCGGCGCAGGTCTGGCCTTCGTGGCTCCGTCTTGTGTCCACAGGTACCAGGCGGTGGGCAGCCCCCGCCCCCGTCCCCTGGGCCCAGGGTCCCGCTGCTCACGCACTGGACTGCCACCTCCTGCTTCGTCATCCGGCATCGTGGGCTGAGACAGAAACCAAATCCTTTCCTTCGTGAAAACCTTGTACCTCTGACGACAGAGTTCCCAGCAAGAGTGCGAGCCACAGCTCCCCATTAAGCCCCCCCTTGATTCCCCTCCCAGCCCCGGAGGACAGTGGCCGGAGGCTCTTGGGCCTGCCCTCTCCCGGTGTCTTCTCTCTACCCTGTAGAGCCCACAGTGCGGTTCAGAACCAAGTGTGCAGAGCTTGGAGCTTGGCAAGCCCTTGCTTCTGAACCCTTGTCCCGACCTCCGATCCTGCCCTGAAAGGAGCCGGGGCCCTGCCCAGCGGGGGAGCAGGAAGGCTGGCCCTGGGCCCCGTCACACCGCGTGCCCCAGTTCAGACCATCCAGTGAGGCTGTGTTGTCCCCAGGCTTCCTCTGCCTGAGACCTTTTCTTCTGAACTCTGCCCACCCCCAGCTCCACCCTCCATCTGGCATCCTCAGCTCAGGCTTTGAACGCGCCTGTCTCTAACTCAGCGTCAGGTTCTTTATGTTGGGCCACCACGGACCTCTACCTACTCGTGTCGCCAGGCTCTCTGGCTGGTGGTGACCAGCTCCCCCCTGGAATCTGTCTTCTGAGGGGCCTGCACCGCCCACCCCTGTGCTCTCTGCCACGGGCTCCTTGGTTCCCCCAGAACTCAGAACGCCAGGGCTCGTCTGTCCCTGGCAGGGACGGTCTGGCTCCTTCCTTGTTTCCTGGGGCAGAAGAGACTGTCCTAGAGATTTTGTGGTTTTGTGTGTGTGCCTATTTATTGCGTGACTTGTGCAAGCCAGGTTTTAGAGGACCTGTCGGCCTCCCTAAAAGCAGGCATGTGCTGGTGAGGGTGCGGTCAGGGGGTTCCTGCCAGAGCACGGGGGGCAGCCATGCTGGGGAGGCCCGGCAGAGCCTGTTCCCTGAGCCCAGCGGCGGGCCCACTGTGTCCACGGGCAGGTTCATGCCGCTGACCGTCCTCAGGAGGCCCTGACCCTGGGCAGCACATGTGCTGTTAAAACTGGTTCCCTACCCTTTCCTGGAACACGGCTAAGTGTTTTTGTATGTTATATTCTCTTTCTCTATGGCTTTTCATTATTGACAAAAATGGGAGTGTTTTTTTCAAAAAGAGGTTGGACCTAAGTTATCATAATAGGCATATCCAGGAGTGTAGTGTTCCTTTAAGAACAAATCCCACGAAGATATAAGAATGGTTTTGTAGTTAAATATTAACCCAAGTAAAATACTTATTTAGGGGCCTGTGAAGTTGCAAGAGCATGTAGGAAGCAGTACTTCCTGCTGACTGTGTAGCCAAATTATGATAAATGGAAGCAAAGTAGGTCTTTGATTATTGGGCTCATAGTAGGACAACTGGAATAACCCGCTGGATAGACTGAACTAAAGACGTTATTTAGGTTCTCAGACTTCACTGATCACACCAGTAATCAATATTATGATAACGTTCTCATTTCCTGTGTGTGTGTGTGTGTGTGTGTGTGTGTAAACTCATAGGGGATTTTGGTAGTTTCCCTGGAGTGGGTCACACCTCCGCTCACCTATCTCAATAGTGCCAACAGTAAAATCCTTAATGTTTTCGCAAACATCCCTTGAAGTCGTGGAGCTTTACAGCTGAAGGGAGCTCTGGGGTGACCCTGTGAAATGTTGCCCTCTCACTGAGTCTGCTGTGATCTGGAGGACTTTTGTCATCTGCCCACAACCATGGAGCTGGATGGCACTGGCGGCTTTCTTATAACGGAACTGGACGCACGCATAAGTATTCTCACCATCATCTTACGCTCTTTAACACGAAGAAATCATCGCATTTTGCAACATAAAACCGTCAAACTTGTTTTCCTCGTGTTCTGATCAAGCCCTTGTTTGTAGACGATGCTCAGACACATTTTGCACGTCACTGTTTCTTCATGTTGTTTACGCTATTGAAAGTCGCACATTTTGTTCACTGCTGTGTACTCTGTAGAGAGGAATATTAGATGCTTAGTGCTTCTCCAGTAAGAGAATTTGGCCATAGCAAGTATTTTGGGGCTGCATTAAGTGGATCCCAGGGAATACTTTAATTATAATGAACATAATCATTCTCTCATTGGATTATTTAAGCCCTTTCTGCTCCTGCCCTACACCCTTCTGTTTGAGGGGCTGATTTATTGTATTATATCTAATTCGGACAGACATCTTTATGCAAGTTGACTTTTAAAATAGGATTCTTTTAAATTGGCCTGAGAATTTTAGGAAGTAAAATTATTAAATCAGGGCACACGTTTAATAACTTTTGGTACTTGTTAACAAATAGTCACCTCAAAGGACCAAAAACATATGACTGTGAAGAGTTTCACCAGCCATTTGCCTTTATAACTATTTTGTTTTGGTGTTAACAATTCAATATAAAACGCTATTTTATTAAAAGTGTTTCTTTGATCCTTGGTAAGGTTGAGCATTTTCCATGCTTGTTTAATTTTAGCCCAAATTTCTTCTTCATTCCCTACCTATAAGTTACTCTAAAAAACATCTTTTTCCTCGGAAGCGCTCAGTGGGCGCCCTGCCCCGCGGCCTTGCTGTAGGGCCTTGAGCCGGAGTGGTGCCTCTTCTTCTCGTCACCCACTCACAGTTCAGATTCAGAGGCCCCTTGCGGGCTTTCTTGGCTTTAGTTTTCTCTTCTCCTTCTCCGGGAACCGCGCGGGTGCCGGGTGTGTCGGACTGGCGCGGGATCCACTCGCTCCGCGGGGCCCTGCGTCTCTGGCTCCGGCCCCAGGCAGGCTGGGTCGCCCTTTCCTTCTCCTTCACAGCCAGCCACCCGCCCTTCAGGCTCTTGGAAGCGCCGGGAAACGGCCGTGAGGAGCTGCCCTGCCCCCGGGCTCTGGAGCTGCGGGACTTTCAAGCCGGGCAGCTCGGCAGGTGGCGAGGGAGGGCAGGGGGGAGGGGACGTGGGTCTAGAAGCCGAGGGGCAAGGGGGTGGCGCGGGGGCAGCCGTGCAGACCCTGGGCCCCGGCTCATCGGGCTCCCGAAGGCCCCGGGGGCAAGCGTGCCGTCCAGCTGGGGCGGAGCTCAGGGGCAGGGTGTGGGCGTCCCTGGGCACCGCTCTGCTGGCCTGACACCTGGGCGCTGGAGCCACAGAAACGGCGTCCTGCTGCCCGGGGGGTGGAGGCAAGGCAGGGTTGTGATTCCTGATGGGTTTAAAAATGATCCCGAGTTTCCTGCAGTTTGTGGGGCTTTTTAGTATTTATTTATTTACTTACTTATATTTATTTTGGCTGTGCCAGGTCTTAGTTGCGGCATGCGTGCGGGATCTAGTTCCCTGACCAGGGATCGAACCCGGGCCCCCTGCATTGGGAGTGCGGAGTCTTACCCACTGGACCACCACTTCCTGCGGTTTTTAAAGCACGCCTATACATATATGTCTAGTGGTGTCTCTGAGAGTTAATGTACGGAAACTGCACACTTGCTAAATTTGGTGGAAGGGACAGACGGCAAGGGCAAGACTGCCTGACTGGGTTGTTTAGTAAACAGGAGGGCTCATTAGCGTGGTCCGGTGTGTGACGGGCGTATGGTTAGTTGGTCGGTTGTGCGATTCGAAGCAGCCCTGTGAGCACGTCGGTACCTGTGGTTGCCTCCGGTGTTCTTGCTGGTTAAGTTCCTCGACTGGAAGCGAAGCGTTGGGAAGGTCGGAATCTTGAGGCTGAGGCCAGTGCGCAGCAGGGGGTTGAACACACACACTGTCTGACGTGGTTGGTCCTCAGAGTCGCCGCTTCCTTGACACGTAGCCGGTCTGAAGCGACGCACACGTGCGGCCAGTCACCCCAAAGCAGCCAAGGCTTCGGTCCCGTCCCAGACACAGCAGATGGGCGCTGTCCGCAGCGGGCTGGCTCTCCCCCAGCTCGTGCCCTTTCCTTCGATCCCAAGGCAGCTCTGGCCGTTGCCCAGCCTCGCGAGCCGTCCCTTCCGCTGCTTCCCCCAGAGGCCGCCTCCCCCCCAGCCCTTGGCTCACGGGCGGGGCTCTTCCTGCCTCTTCTCTCCCGAATCCCCCAGGACACAGGCACAGGTCACGGCCGCGTGCGCGCTTTGTCCAGCCACCCCGTGGGGCCCTGCCAGGATGGAGGTTAATGTTATGTACACAATCAGTGGATGTGAAGCACCGGAGTCCTTCCCGTCCCTGTGTTAGGTGGGTGGGCGCAGCCCTGAGCCACAGGAGGGTCAGGCCCCCAGGCTGTCGCAGTCCTAACAGAGGGGCAGACACACAAGCGCGGGGACAGGACCACTCTGTTAGCCTTGAAAAGCCCCTGGCCCAGCAGGCGGGGAGAGCAGCTCATCCGTCCTCAGGGTCCGGGGCATCTCCTGGGTTTCTGCCGTGGCTCTTTGCTGACCGGCCTCTGTCCCCTGGGGACCTGGGGTCCTGCTGCCTGCTCACTGCCTTCTCCTCTCCTGTCCGAGCTACAGCAGTGTCTGTCAGGGCTCTCCCACCCCTGCTGCTCTGAGACCCCTCCCCTCCGGTCACCACCCACTTCCTGCATTTGCAGTTCCCTCCTCCTTGCCCACCCACCCCTCCACCTTCAGAAGACTCCTGTCTGTCCACAGAATCCCCTCTTGCTGCCCCTCCCAGTTCCATCCTTGAAGGCTGGCTCCCCTGTCTGCCCACAGCTCTGCAGAGCCGACCCAGGGCGCCTGGGCCACAGCCCTCGCAGCCCTCCCCCTCCGGCCTGAGCACCCGACCACGGGTTCTGCAGCTCTGCCCCTGGCCCATCCTCTCACTGACCCCGACCCTGCTTGGAAAGCTCCCGCGACTGCCTTCAGGTAGGCGGCCCGGTCTGTGGTGCCTCCCCGCTGTCCTCTCCCGCCTCCCCGTTCTTCCCCCACCAGGCCCCTGCTCTGACTGTACCACCTGCTGCCAAGAATACCTTTCCTCCACTGAGCCCTCCTGCTGCCCGAATCCCGGCTGTCCTTGAAGAGCCGGCTGTGCCTCCGTCTGGCCTGTGATCAGTCCCTGGTCCCTCTCCGTCCTCCGGCCCTCTTCCCCGGTGCTCATCCCGCCAGCAGTGCTGGGCTGATGTCCTCTCTCGCCTGCCGCTGCCCGCATGGGCACGGGGCACCATAAACAGTAGATGTGCAGGTCTCCCCTCGGGGCAGGGGTCCCTCCCCCAGGAAGCCTGGGCTGGGGAAGGGCAGTTCTCTGACTTCCACAGGCTAGATGGGAATTTCAGTCCAGTCACAGAAGTTTTCTAGCAGGAGCAGGATGTACGGTCTTCCAGGCCCATCGTCGTGGTCTGGGGGTCAGTGAGGTTGTCATCGGCGCCTGAGGACACGTCCCCAGTGGTGCTGGCTTGGAGCCGGGCGCAGGGCGGGAAGGCAGTCCTGGAGGCTTCGTGTCGAGGGGACGCACACCCAGGCCCCCACTGACGTCTCTGTGTCCACCCCACCCCCAGGAGATGGCGGGCAGGGCCCTCAAGCAGACCGGCAGCCGCAGCATCGAGGCCGCCCTGGAGTTCATCAGTAAGATGGGTTACCTGGAGCCGGGCAAGGAGCAGATTGTGCGGGTCGTCAAGCAGACCTCCCCAGGTGAGCACGCTGGGGGCTGCGGGCAGGGGCCATCCTGACGGTCGCCCGAGGGCGGGGACGGCGGGTGGCAGATATGACACTGAGCTGGGTGCCTCCTACTTGCTGGGTTTGTGGACTTGTTTTGCTTATGAAAGATCGGAAAATTCACTGGATATTAAAATGAGGCAACCCCCGCAGGTTCTTTCTGCTTTCTCTTGGGCTTGTGGGGGAGGCTTATTTCATTGATTCTGAAACACACCGTTTCCCACTCTGTGGCCTCTGAGAGCAGGCTGCCCAATGGCAGGTGCCTCCAGAGCTGGACACCTTGGGCAGAGGTGTGGGAAAGCCCCCTGGTGCCCCTGGGGAGGGCCAGAGGCCCCAGCACCAGATGTCTTGCCTTGCTGCCTGTCACTGAATGTTTCTGTTTGTTGGTAGAGCAGATGGGGCCCATTTGGGGACCTGAGGTCCCTGGGTGTAGTAAGGGATTCAGGATATTGAACAGGAGTGTTCCCTGTTTTGTGGGAGACCTTGGATAAGCCCAGTTCATCTGCTGAGGGGGAAATTGCACGGGCTTTGTAGCCGTATCTTCTTTGTGAAGAGGACACAGGTTTCTGTTTTCTTCTTGACTGAGGAGCTCCCTTAAACAGTGCCTCGCTGGCCACCGCGTCCAGACTCTGAGGGCCCCGGGGTCTGTGTGGCAGCCCAGCCCCTCGGGAGGCAGCGCCCGCTCTCCGATGACCCCGCACCTGCCGTGCTCGTGGTCTTTCTGATGCATCGTCTCACCCTGAGAACACAGTGTCATTTGCCGTGGCTTCTGCTGGAAGCACAGCCGCAGACGGTCAGGGCTCGGCCAGGTGCTCCGCGGGGGCGTCCTCGGACAGGCAGGGCACGGCCTTTGGACTGGGAGCCCGGCGCCGCCCGCGCGGCCGCCACTGGCGTCAGGGGCCTTCCCAGGCCTTCGGCCGCGGAGTAGCCGTGCCGCGGCGTCAGCCTCCCGTTCCCTCCTCTGCAGGAAAAGGCCTGGCGCCAGCCTCTGTGCCGCGGAGGCCGAGCTTCGAAGGAGCAGGTGACCCTTTCCCGCCCTACGCCCAGGTGAGCGGTCCGGCCTTCGAGGGCCCCGCCGCCCTGGACGAGGCGCCCCGCCAGTACCCGGACTTCCTCTTCGCCGCCGTCGGGCCTCACTGCCGTCCGCACCCACCCAAGGGCTATGCCGCCGCCGGGGAGGCCGCCGGGATGAGCCTCCCCGGCCCCGCGGGCCCGGCGCCCCCGCTGCAGGGCCCGCACTACAGGGCCCCCCTGCTGGTGCCCGGGGAGCCCCTGGCCTACGGCGTCCAGCGCAGCCCCTCCTTCCAGAGCAAGACTCCGCCGGAGGTCGGTGGGTACGCGGGCCTGGCCGCCAAGGGCCCGGCCGTGCAGGTGCAGGTGCAGGTGCAGCCCGGCCTCGCGTTCCCGCCCCCGGGCGGCGCCGCTGCGTACGCGCCCCACCCGCACCCCAAGCAGCCCCACCCGGTGCACGGGGGGGGCCCCCGGGGCGCCGTGTTCGCTGGCGACAGCCCCCCGCCGGGCCTGGCCACCCCCTCCCGGACCGGCCTCGGCGCCGAGCGGTTCGAGCCGAGCGCGCCCCCCGCGCCGCAGTGGCCGAGCGCCGGCCTGGCCCGGCGGGACTCGCTGCAGAAGCCGGGCCCCAGCAGGACCGGTTCCTTCAACGGCCACCAGGCGGCGGCCGCGCCCTCCCCCAACGCCATCACGGCCGTGACGGCCGCGCACATCCTGCACGCGGTGAAGAGCGTGCGGGTGATGAGGCCCGAGCCCCAGACGGCCGTGGGGCCTTCGCACCCCGCCTGGGTGCCGCCGCCGGGCCCCGCGCTCGAGGGCCTGGAGCCCCAGGACGAGCATCCCCCCGCCCCGGGGGGCGCCGAGGCGCGGGGCCGGCCCCCGCCCTACCCCCGGCACCTGCTGCGGCCGCAGGGCCGCGCCGAGCAGTACGACGTGGACGGCCTGTGCGCGGGGCTGCAGCAGGGCCTCCGGGGCAGCCGGGCCGCCGAGCCCCCCGACGGGAGCCCCAGGAGCCCCAGGAGCGCCAAAGGGGAGAAGGCGGGCAAGGACCGCAAGCAGATCCAGACGTCCCCGGTGCCCGTGCGCAGGGGCTGCCGCGACGAGGAGAAGCGGGAGTCGCGCATCAAGAGCTACTCGCCCTCCGCCTTCAAGTTCTTTATGGAGCAGCATGTGGAGAACGTGCTGAAGACCTACCAGCAGAAGGTGGCTCGCAGGCTGCAGCTGGAGCAGGAGATGGCCAAGGTGGGTCGTGGGGTCGCCGCGGGTCCCTTCTTGCTTCTGCTTCACGCACCTCCCCTCCAGGCCGGTGGTCTCCTGGGGAGGGGGGCTGGTATCGGGGGTCCCACCTGGAGAAGTCCTGCACGTTGCGTTCCCCTTCCCCCTCGCTCTCGGGAGGGGATGGGCTCTGCCTGATGTGCCGGCGCGTAAATGAACACATTGGCTTTTATGGTGTGTCCTTACTAGTGCACAAATCCACCAAGTTTTTCTAACTGCTAAGGAAACATTCTGAAAGAGTAGAAAGAAGGTTTGAGGTTTTATACATTGAAATTGTGGGATTTATAAAGACAAATATATCTAGTAGTGATTCATCTATTTCTTAAGTCTATAGTTAGAAAATAAGGTTTGAAATATACCCTAGTTGGCACTAAACTGTTAGAAAAGGTAATTATTAATGAAATTATTTAGATTAAAATGCTATGGTCAGTTTAAATCACACAGAGCCGGTAACTGCAAATTCTAAAAATAAGATTTGTGCCCTTCCCGCTGTCCCATTTTCGTTGACTTTGTTTTCCCATTTTCCCCTGAACTATTATTAAATTATTACATTGCTCTTAGAGCTCCAGGAATTTTGTGGTCCCTTTTCCCCCAGATTTTTATTCATATAAGTTTCCTGTAGTTTTTAGAGCCTAAGGTCACCTGGAGAAAAAAGTCCCTGTTATTATGTCTTCCCTTTCGATTCCAGATCTGCGACTCTGTGTGGATGTAAAGAACAAAGGGTTATTTTCTCGCTTGTAGTGTCTGGCCCCATTCTTCTGCACCCTGGTCTCCGCGGATCGGTTGGGGTCCCCTGCGTTCTGGGGCCTCTTCCCCACCCCCTCCCCCGGGCTGCCCCAGGGTGACCCTCCCCTGTTTCCTCCTGCACAGGCCGGGCTCTGTGAAGCTGAACAGGAGCAGATGAGAAAGATCCTCTACCAGAAGGAGTCCAATTACAACAGGCTCAAGAGGGCCAAGATGGACAAGTCCATGTTCGTGAAGGTGAAGACCCTGGGCGTCGGCGCCTTCGGGGAAGTGTGCCTGGCCTGCAAGGTGGACACGCACGCCCTGTACGCCATGAAGACGCTGAGGAAGAAGGACGTCCTGAATCGCAACCAGGTGGCCCACGTGAAGGCCGAGAGGGACATCCTGGCGGAAGCAGACAACGAGTGGGTGGTCAAGCTCTACTACTCCTTCCAGGACAAGGACAGCCTGTACTTCGTCATGGACTACATCCCGGGCGGCGACATGATGAGCCTGCTCATCCGCATGGAGGTGTTCCCCGAGCACCTGGCCCGCTTCTACATCGCGGAGCTGACACTGGCCATCGAGAGCGTCCACAAGATGGGCTTCATCCACCGCGACATCAAGCCGGACAACATTCTTATAGATCTCGACGGCCATATCAAGCTGACAGACTTTGGCCTCTGCACTGGGTTCAGGTGGACGCACAACTCCAGATACTACCAGAAAGGTACCGCCTCAGGCCTTTCCTTCCCCCCCTGGGCCGCAGCTGTCACCGGGTGATTTTATAATTTGGCGTGACATCCTTTTCTCCCTGAAGAAGTCGTATGACGTGTGAGGTGGCTTTTCTTTGTAAGTTAGTGGCTTCAAATTTTACTAATACGTTTTTAGGACAGTAGGCCATAGCGTCTCATGGGGCCTTGCTGAGGAGCCATCACTCTGCCCTATTAAAACAAGCCTTAAAACACAAGCCTCCCAGCCTGCCAAGGAGCCCTCTCTCACAGCCACCCTGAGTCTACCTGCAGGCACAGACCTGGCTGTGGCTCCAGCTTAACTCCACCTCCTGTGGTCCTGCTACCTGGAAAAGTCAGAAACAGCTGGTCATTATCCTATCTATGGCTTGAATTTTTATAACAGTGATTTTAATACTCTATAGCTCAGGCTTCTTTTTTTTTTGCGGTACGCGGGCCTCTCACTGCTGTGGCCTCTCCCGCTGCGGAGCACAGGCTCCGGACGCGCAGGCTCAGCGGCCATGGCTCACGGGCCCAGCCGCTCTGCGGCATGTGGGATCTTCCCGGACCGGGGCACGAACCCGCGTCCCCTGCATCGGCAGGCGGACTCTCAACCACTGCGCCACCAGGGAAGCCCTCAGGCTTCTATTTTTTAACTCAAAACTAATCCTAAATCATTTTGTTCATTCCCATTTTTTGGCACTGAAGTCATTTGTGTTCATATTTTCTAAATCCTCTCACTCTTTTCCATGCCCGTCTTAAAACATGTCTATCAAACAGGTGGTGTTAGCCTTTGAGACGGGCCTGAGGGGCTCTGGGGCCACCATCCTACAGTCCCTGAGCCTTTCTCACTGGCCCTGCACTGTCACCCAGCACAGGGCACAGCCCCTGCGGCCGCCTCCTCCATGCTTCCCGTGTTGGCACAGGAGTGCATCTCACAGCTTGGGTGTGAGACCCAGGACCTCAGCCACCTGCGAGATGGCGGGAGGAATCTTTCTCTCACTGTGTCAGGAGCTGGGTTGGATTACTTTTCCTTTTGAAGCTATGGATTTGTTGCATTGTTGAAGAGTGAAAATTAACTTTTTCATTTTCTTCTCTCCTCGGCTCGCTTCCTGGGTGAAAGGGAGTCACACCAGGCAGGACAGCATGGAGCCCAGCGACCTCTGGGACGACGTGTCTAATTGCCGCTGTGGAGACCGGCTCAAGACCCTGGAGCAGAGGGCGCGGAGGCAGCATCAGCGGTGTCTGGCTCATTCCCTGGTTGGGACCCCAAATTACATCGCCCCAGAAGTGCTCCTCCGAAAAGGTGCGTGCTTCCGCCCTGCACCCAAGCCAGGTGACCTCTGAGGGTCCCGAGCCCCAGCTTTCAGAGACTCGAAGTGTCCCCACTGTGTCTGTGCTCACGGGAGCCCGAGAGCTGGATTCTTCCCTTAGCAAACACAGCCTCCAGTGTGTGTCCCTCTGTTTGGGAGCTGCCTTTGCTTCTGGCCCGTCTCCACTTGCCCCTCTTTAGGCTGGAAGTGACAGGCCGGGTGCGAGGTTGGCTTGCTCCCTGGAGCCCAGAGGAGTCGCTCCAGAACTGGTTTTGACAGAGTCCTGTGATAGACAGGACTGGGGGGGAGGGATGCGGGGGGGCGTCCTACCAGGGTCAACCACCTTCACTGGTCAACGGGTGTGAGGATACAAACACTGTGTCCTCCAGTTCTCCGCCGCAGGTCCAGAAGCACCTTCAAGGTAAGATTTGGGGACAGCAGTGCTCCGTCCCATCCAGTGGGCGCCTGGCCGAGCACGAGAGGCATCTCTGACAGTCAGCTGCAGGGCCCGCAGCGCCTGCGTTTGTTCATCTGATTCCGTTTGATGAACCCAGAGAGCAGTGGCCTGTCTGTTCTCACGTGTTGTTTCCAGTCATTGGAGCCAGGACCCTCTGTCCTCACCCGTGTTCTCTGTGAGCTGTGTGACCCAGCGCGGGTTACTAGCCTCTCACCGCCTCACGTGTAACAGCAGTGCCTCGAGAGGTTAGAGTATCAACCTCCCTGCCCAGTAAAGCTCTCCCCCTCCCCCTCCTTTCAAAGAGGAAGGGGTGGGTGCTGGCTGCGGGGGAGGACACCCGTCTCCCCCAACCCCCCGTTCGCAGCAGCCCAGCGGAGCCTCCGGGGCCAGACGGGCAGGGGCTGCAGGTCACACTTAGCAAGAATTCGGTGACAGCAGGACCGGAGCGGGCCTCGGACTGGGATGTGGGACAAAATCAAAGATCAGCCTGCTCCGCAGCCTCCACAAGGCCGCCCTGCCCGAGCACCGGGCCGCCGGAGCCCTGCAGGGGGGCCTGGCTCCCTCGGTGCCCCCAAGGGGCGCGACAGGTGGCAGCCGTTCCCTTTGCCAGTTTCCTCCCCCCGGTTCTCCCAAAACCTCCCCAGGAAGCCTCCCCGGGAAGCCTCATCACTGGTCTCAGCTGACCTCAGGTCACAGAATTTCTGCTTTTTAGTTTGTATGATTTTAACTTGCGTCTGTTCGTGTTCTTTAAGAACCTAAAATTCTGGTTAGTATTGTTACTAACAATAACAGTAATCTTTTAAAATTAAAAAGCCTTTTATTACAAGAGCATCCTGTGTTTATCACAGACTAATGGTGGAAAATAAGAAAATGCTCGTGACCACGCCCCTCCCACGTGGAGACCGTGGACGCCCCGGCAGCGTTTTTCTCGCAGACTGTTCTGAGCCCCGCATGCCGGAGGCGGTGACGTCACGCGTGCGCCGCCGGGTGCGGAGACGGTGGCATCACGTGTGCGCCGACACGTGCGGGAGGCCGTGACATCACACGCGCGCCGTCAGGTGGGGCGGTGACGTCACCTGTGCGCCGCCTGGAGCTTCCCCGCCGACGTGAGCCGATTCTCTCGGGGTGTGTGAGGAGGGTGTGTGCGGGGTGGGAGCTGAGTGACGCTGTCTTTCAGGATACACCCAGCTCTGCGACTGGTGGAGTGTTGGCGTGATTCTCTTCGAGATGCTGGTGGGGCAGCCGCCCTTCCTGGCGCCGACTCCCACGGAGACCCAGCTGAAGGTAATGGGGCACGTGGTTTTCTGATGAACCCAGGAGACTTAGGCCAACATTTGACCTTTTATTCTGAATAGGGGTATGTCATGGGATGTTTTCAAGTATTCTTGTTATTACCTATTAATTTTTTATCTGGGTAAGTAGAGGCACAGGGTCAGAGCTGAGCTGTGATGTGCGCGTGAACCTGAACCATGGTCGCCTGCCGATGTGGTGCTTGCAGGTGAGAACTAGGGGTGGGCGGAGCACCGAGGCCGCAGGTCTGGGCCCGGCGGCAGGTGCGCGGTGCAGCAACCAACACGGCTTTGAGACTGTGCCCGAGGAAATCGGATGTTCTGTCGTTACCGTTGGCCGGTTATAAGCTATGTGTCAGGCTAGTTGTGCACAATTCTGATATTCATTTCAAGTAATTAAAAAATTACTCCGTCAAGTAATAACTCAGTACTGAAGAATTAGTTTTAGAATGGTAGCCATTTACTGTCTGAAATGAATGATTTGATTACTTAAAGACTGAATAGAGAACCTGATGAAACCTTTGGAACTTCTCAGAACAGTGCCCTTACACATGTTCACTGACAGGTCTAGGATGTAGTCACATACCCCGGAGTCCACAGGAGACCCGAAATTAATAACCTCTTAATTAGAAAAACTCTAAATGAAGGCTTGGTTTCTTTACAGTAACAGTGAAATTGGAATTTGGCATTATCTATATCCTAATTGAATTGCTGAATTAGTTACCAATTTGTCTGCATGATAATAACCCAGTTTTTAAAATTGTGGTGAAGTTTACCATGTTAACTACTTTTAATTGTACAATTCAGTGGCGTTAAGTACATTTACAGTGTTATGCAACAGTCACGGCTGTTTCGAGACATTTTCACCATCCCAAGCAGGAGCTTAACCACTAAAGGATAACGCCATTCCTCCCTCCCCTCTGTCCCTGTAACAGCTCTTGTATCAATACTTTCTGTCTCTATGAAGTTAACTATTCTAGGGACCTCATATAAGTGGAATCATACAGTATTTATCCTTCTGTGTCTGGCTTATTTCATTCAGCATAATGTCTTCAAGGTTCATCCATGTTGGAGCCTGTGTCAGAATTTCCTTCCTTTTTAAGGCTGAATGATATTACATTGTATGTAATATTGAGTAATACTCCATTGTGTGTAAATAACATTCCATTTTTTTAAGCCATCATCTGGCAGTGGACGTTTGGGTTGTTTCCACCTTTCGGCTCTTGTGAGTAGTGCTGCTGTGAACATAAGTATGTGTACAAGTATCTGTTTGGTCCCTGCTTTCAGTTCCTTTGGGGACATACCCAGGAGTGGAATTGCTGGGTCCTACGGTCATTCTATGTTGAAACTTGCTGAGGAACCTCCATACTGTTTCCATAGTGGCGGCACCATTTTACATTCCCACCAACAGTGCCCAAAGGCTCCTGTTTCTCTACATCCTTGCCAACACTTAATTTCCTTTTGTTTTTAAAAAAATAGTAGTTATTCTAGGGGGTGTGAGGTGGTATCTCATTGTGATTTTGATTTGCATTTCCCTAAGGTTCAGTGATGTTGAGCCTCTTTTCATATGTTTCGTGGTCGTTTGTAGATCTTCTTTGGAGAAACGTCTGTTCAAGTCCTTTGCCCTTTTTTAATTCGGTTCTTTGGGTTTTTGTTGTTGAGTTGTAGTTCTTTATATAGTCTGGATATTAATTCCTTGTCAGCTATATGCTTTACAAATACATTCTCCCATTCCATGGTTTGTCTTTTCACTCTGTCAGTAGTGTCCTTTGATGCACAAAAGTTTTAAATTTTGATTAAGTCTGTTTTATATATTTTTTTTGTTTTATTGCCCATGCTTTTGGTATCATATCCAAGAAATCATTGCCAAATCCAACGTCATGAACGTTTTCCTTTATGTTTTCTTCTATGAGTCGTATAACTTTGGCTCTACTAAAACAACAGCTCAGTTTCAAACCAGCCCTCGCACCGCCTGCCCCATGCCACTCCTGGTTATATTGGCCTTGCTTTATCCTGACTCCAGGTGTAAACAAGAAGTCCCTTAGGGTTCCTCCTCACAGCAGACAGGTCTCTGTGAGCGTCCTGATGGCTGATGTGTGTGGTTGAGCACCACCAGCTGGGGGTGGCTTCCTCGCCCTGTGCCTCAGGCTGTGGGCTCCTCCTGAAACCACACCGACCGTTTCTAGCTGCTCAGAGCCTCCTATGTCTGTTCTGTTCTCCCATCGTGAAATTATCAAGATCTTTTTAAATTAAAAAAAGTTATTTTTATTGAATATAGTTGATTTACAATATTGTGTTAGTTTCAGGTATAGCAGCAAAGTGATTCAGGTATATATTATTTTCAGATTCTTTTCCATTATAGGTTCTTACCAGATATTGAATATAATTCCCGGTGCTATCCAGTCGGTCCTTGTTATCTATTTTATATATATTGAATAGTAGTGTGTATCTGTTAATCCCAAACTCCTAATTTGTCCGCTCCTTCCCTCCCTCTCCCCTTTGGTAACCATAACTTTGTTTTCTATGTGTGTGAGTCTGTTTCTGTTTTGTAAATAAGTTCATTTGTATCATATTTTAGATTCCACACATAAGCGATATCATGTGGTATTTGTCTTTCTCTGTCTGACTTCACTTGGTGTGATAATCTCTAGGTTCATCTGTGTTGCTGCAAATGACGTTATTTCATTCTTTTTTCATGGCTGAGTAGGATTCCATTGTATATTTGTAACACATCTTTATCTATTCATCTGTTGATGGACATGTAGGTTGCGTCCATGTCTTGGCTGTTGTGAATAGTGCTGCTATGAGCATAGGGGTGCATGTATCTTTTTGAATTATAGTTTTGTCTGGATATATGCCCAAGAGTGGGATTGCTGGATCATATAGTAGCTCTATTTTTAGTTTTTTGAGGAACCTCCATACTGTTCTCCATAGTGGCTGCACCAGTTCACATTCCCACCAGCAGCGCAGGAGGGTTCCCTTTTCTCCACAGCCTCTGCAGCATTTCTCGTTTGTAGGCTGATGCCGGCCATTCTGACCGTTGTGAGGTGGTGTACTGCATTGTGGTTTTGATTTGCATTTCCCTGATGATTAGCAATGTTAGGAAATGATCGCGTTCTTTAACACCCTGTCCCGCCCGGCTCGGCCCTCGTCGGCCTCGAGGTTGAGGAGGAAGGAACACCGGGTGTATTGTCCCCGCAGGTGATTAACTGGGAGAGCACGCTGCACATCCCCGCGCAGGTGGAGCTGAGCCCCGAGGCCCGGGACCTCATCGCCAAGCTCTGCTGCTCGGCTGAGCACCGGCTGGGCCGCAACGGGGCCGACGACCTGAAGGCCCACCCGTTCCTGGGTGCCATCGACTTCTCCAGTGACATCCGGAGGCAGCCTGCCCCCTACGTGCCCACGATCAGCCACCCCATGGACACGTCCAACTTCGACCCAGTGGACGAGGAGGGCCCCTGGCAGGACGGCAGCGAGGACAGCTCCAAGGCCTGGGATGCGCTGGGCCCCCCGGGCAGCCGGCACCCCGAGCACGCCTTCTATGAGTTCACCTTCCGGAGGTTCTTCGACGACAACGGCTACCCGTTCCGGTGCCCCAAGCCTGCGGTGGCCGAGACCGGGACTGAGGCCGAGCAGCCAGCTGCGGGGGGCCCGGCCCCGGGGGCACAGGCTGGGAGCTGCCAGCCCGTGTACGTGTAGACCCTGGGGGACCGGGAGGTCAGCCCCTCAGGTCAGTCGGCCGATTGCCCCTCGAATGTCTGGTCTGCACCCAAAACCAAAGCAGAAAAGCTTCTGAAAGAGGACTCGCCTCTGACGTCTCCTCCACATTCTGGTTGATGGCGGGGCAGGTGTCAGCATGGCCTGGAATTGGCTTTTGAGGACCTTCACTGCATTAAAACAATATTTTTAAAAATTAGTACAGTTTAGAAAGAGCACTTATTTTGTTTATAGCCATTTTTCTTACTAAATTATAGGGATTAATTTTGACAAATCATGCTGCTGTTATTTTCTACGTTTGTATTTTATCCACAGCACTTATTCACATTTAGGGAAAGACGTAAAGATTGAAGAACATGTGATAAGAAATCTCTGTGCAATAATGTAAAAAAAAAAAAAAAAAGATAACACTGTTCTGATGTTACTGATACCATTTTATTCACACAGTGGTTTTTGTTTTATATTTTTCCCACATTTCAAAATTGTGATATATGTTAAAAGCTGCTTTTGTTTTGTTCTGTTTGCTTTTTGCATATTATAGTATAATAGGAAGTGTGAGCAGGTGATCACGCGGGTGTGACTTCAGATGCCAAGTGTGGAGAGATCGCTGCATGAACAGGGTTTTTCTATTAAAGCGTGACCGTGTCTTGCCATTCACAGCGGGTTCTGTGAATACGTTTTGAGTGAGTAATTCTGGACAGTGTGCTGATGCCGTGTCGTCCTGTGGTGACTTCCTCGCTGTGACTGCACCCCTCCTCTCTCGTTGAGGAAATGCACGTGTGCCTGAGAGCTGATGTGACTGTATGTGTCGTGGGTGTGATTGGATTCTTTGGGGGGCAAAGACGTTTGTCCTACACAACACTTGTATACATCAAAAGGGATTCTCTTAGCTCTGCCAAAAAAATGTAAGTTAGTCGTGGACCTCTGTCTGCTTCGCGAGTCAGGATGCTGTCCTGGTGGTACGGCCGCCACGGGTAGCCGGAGCCCCACCCGGCAGATGCCCCGTGGAAGGGCAGTGATCTTGGGGTTCTCTCACCGTGTTTCTAGTGTGCTTTGAAGGATCCATCTTAACTTGGTTTTAGAAGCACATTTTTCTAATCTTTGTGAAACAGCAAAGTGATGTTGAAAAAGAAAAGATATTTAAGCCATACATATTTTCTTAGGAGTGTAAATGTATATATAACTACATAGATAAACACAAAATATTCCTATTTCAAATTAGTATGATTCCTATTTAAAGTGATTTATATTTGAATAAAAAGTTAAATTCTTTTTTTGCTTTTTAAAAACCTGATGCATCGTATTTTTCATTATATTATTCCACGTATTTTTCCTTGAGGTTTTTAGCATAATGTATCCATTGGTTAGTGTACCTCTAGGCAGCACACTTACGCGTCTATCGATGGCTAAACTGAAGAAGACAATTCCTGTGTACTGGTTTACATGTGTGTGAGTGGCAGGTTCTGGGTCTGCTGTGCTGTGTCCTGACTGTCAGTGTTTCTCTAGTTTTGCAGTAACGCCGTGTTGTTATTTACGCTCTGACAGACGTCATGTGGTAGGTTCTTTCTCAGGAACTCAATTTAACTATTATTTATTGATATATCATTGCCTTTGAAAAGCTTCTACTGGCACAATTTATTATTAAAGTTTTGAATCCAAATCCACTGGTGTCAAGCTTCATTGGAATTTGTAAGTTCCTGCTTATATCATGTGTTGCCACTCCCCCAGGCTTTCCTGTGATTCACGCGCAGCCAGGGCTGCCATCGGGAGGGGGAGGGGGAGGGGGAGGGTGGAGGAGACCCCCCCCCCCCCGAGGAGATCGGGTTTCAGGTAAGCACACGGTCCAAGCAGGGGTGCGGTTGTGTGACCAGCTTCTCTTCGCGAAGGTGGTGACAAGTTTATGGCATTAGATTGTCGAGCGGGTTAAGTGGGGTGTCAGGTAAATCGTGAGTGGGAGCTGATTCCCCTGCTCGGGACAGTTACACTGACAGGACAACGCTAACGCCTCACCTTTGCTTTAAGATGGCTGATGGCATTAAGAAATACAGAAAATATCGTTTGTTTTACTCTGAGTTGGTCTTTTGAAAGGTGCAGTCACGTGGTCCCCACCGGGCAGTCGCGACGCCAGCAGGCCGCCTCCGACCCTGTCCCAGCGGGGAGGGGCCCCCCTTACTGCCGGCCCCCGCTTTCCTCTTAGGCTGCCACGTTGGGGAGGCATCGTCAGCCGACGGCGTGGAGGTCCCAGCGTCCTGCCCTAGCAGGAGTCCCGGCACGTCACCCCAGCAGGACGCTGGGGGCTCTGCTGGCAAGGCTGGGGGCAGGGATTCCTGGTCTGACTGGCTGTACTGGAGCAGTTACTGCCCGTCTGTCTGCCCGTCTCCTCTGGCTCGCGGGTCGGGCTGTCGCTGGGACCCGGCTTGCTGGCACTTGCAGGTTGCTGGGCTCAGCTCCAAGCCTGGAACCGGAAAGAAACCCCGGAGCGCGTAGCGCTGCGTCGTTCCTCAGGCCCCGAGGCCCAGCTCCTCTGCCGCCGCCTCCCCACCTCTCAGGGTCTTCCGTTCTGCCTGCCGTGTCCAGGAGTTTTAGTTGTACTTTGGTGGGAGGCGTAGGAAAAATCTGCTCCATCTTCCTGGAGGTGGAAGTGGGTTTCGGTTTCAATTTCAGTTTTGAGTAATGAAGGCTCACAACCCACCTCCTCAGTCACGCCAGCCACGTTTCGCAAGCTTGTCGCCGTGCGTGCTCAGCGGCCCACGCTGGACAGCACGGGTCTGCGCAGAGTCCTCTGGCTGTGCGTTAGCCCTTGCGCTGACACCTGGCAGAATCTGGGCACTAGCGGAGCAGTTGGCCTTCATCTCTTTCTCGTGTGTCATTCCCTCTTGGGTAGTGGAGAGACCACCCTTCCTCGCAGCGGGTCAGCTGACCTGACCACCCACAGTGTCCAGCCTTCAGCTCTGCAGCATCGCGCCCTCTTCCTTTCCTGCTTGCCCACCGCTCTGAATGCGCGGACCCTCCTAAAATCACCAGCTTCCTGCCTTTGCTAAGCCGGTGACTGGTGTCTCCAAAAGGATCAGAGTAGCTTATGGATCCAGGACCCGGGTACAGACGTGGAGCCCGCCTCCCTGCCCCTGCAGTGGGAGCTCGGAGTCTTAACCACTGGACTGCCTGGGAAGTCCCAAAATTATATTATTTTTAGAAAAAGAGTCTCTGTCCATATCTTGCCTTTTCCTGCTTCCCAAACACAGCCTCTCCCATGTCTTCTATGTCATTTTTCTGGCGTTTTCACTGATAGGCTCTTAATGATCTTTCTTGATTTACTTATTTTAAATATTTTCTATCAATGACATATATGGTAATTCTCTTATAGGCCTTCCTCAACCTCTGTTTCCTAGTGTAAGTTCTCTCACAACTTTTAGTTAAATCAGTTATCAACGTAAATATTATGAAGACTATGCTGGGGAATTCCCTGGCAGTCCAGTGGTTAGGACTTTCACTGCCGTGGCCCCGGGTTCAATCCCTCGTTGGGAAACTAAGATCCCATAAGCCTCGAAGTGTGGCCAAAAACAAAAACCAAAAAACAAAAGACTGCTAGGTTGTCTTTGAGCCAAATAGTGTATTCTGATTGTGTTTCCTTCTCATACAAAAAAAATTTCCTCTTGGACTTAGTAATTACCTTGTTTTTTCATTTACTTTGTTTTCTTTGAAAGTACAGGTGTTTTGTCCATCCTTCCTTCCTTCCCTCCTTCCTCCCCTCCCTCTCTCCCTCCCTCCCCAGTTGCTGTGATGGATCTGTCAAATCCTAGACTGTTTTCCAGGAGCACGAGTGCTTTGTCTACCTCATCCTGCAGTCTGGACCAGCTGCCCTTCAAGCCTGACAAACAGCTGTCATCTTGGGAATTCTCTTTGTCACTTTCCTGTGTTGGATCCCATTTTGCCAAATGCTGTATCTTCCTTTTCCTCAGTTAACACCTGGAAAAAAGTTGGGGTTCTTGCTTGTCCAAAAATGTCCCTTTTCTACTTTATTGAAAATATAGATAAATCTAAGATGCTAGGATGAAATTCACGCAGCATTTTGGAGGCATTAGTCCTCTGTTTCCCAGGTTCACAGTCTTGTTGAATACCCTTTCTCTCTAGAAGCTTCTAGAATCATCTCTATCTACCCTGTGGTCTACACTTTATGGCGATGTTCCTCCATTGGTTTCGTTTATTGTCCTGAACACTGAGGCTTCAACCTAGAGATGTGTGCCGTTTGGCTCTGGAGAATTTTCTTGCATTATTTTTAAAAAATATTTATTTATTTATTTATTTTGGCTACGCTGGGTCTTAGTTGCGGCATGCAGGCATCTTAGTTGCCGCATGCATGGAGGATCTAGTTCCCTGACCAGGGATTGAACCTGGGCCCCCTGTATTGGGAGTGCCGAGTCTTACCCACTGGACCACCAGGGAAGTCCCTTCTGGCATTATTTTGAACTTTATTCCCTCCAAAGATTCTCCAACTCCTCAGCCGATTCTCTGATTTCTTATATTTATTTCCTGTCATCCATGTTTTTTTTATTCCACTTTCTGGAAGGTTTCATTGACTTCATCTTACAGATTTCATATTAAATTTTTGGGGCGAAGGTATTATCTTTTTAATTCCCAAGAGCTCATTCTTGTTCTCCAATCAGTCTGTCCATCCCTGTTTTATGTCTTCAGTATTTGTGTTTGTTACCCCTCTGATCATTTCAAGGGTTTTTAAATTCTGCTTCCAAATTGTCTGTATTTCCTCCGGGCTCCTTTGTATTATGTTTTTGCTGCTTGTTCTTTGTTTTACTCTTTCTCCAAATTCATGTTGGAGGCTTTCCTTAAATGACTCTGACCATCTTTTTTTTTTAAATAACTTTAATGAGATATAATTCACATAAGTACAAAAAATTCACCCAATTAAGGTATATCATTCAGCAGTTTTTAGTATATTCACAGACTTGCAGAAACATCACCACAATCAACTTGAGAACATTATTATCACTCAAGAGAGGCCGGGTTCCCTTCGGCCGTAACTTCCATTGTTCGCGGCCATGACAAGTGCACTCCTTAGACAACCACTGATCTCCCCCCGTCTCTACGGATTTGCCCCTTTTGGACATTTCACATAGATGCAATCATACAGTAAGTGGCCTTTGGTGACTGGCTTCTTTCACTTAGCATCATACTTTAAAGTTTCACCCATGTGGTAGCACTGTCCGTATGTCATTCCTTTTTATTGTCAAGTAGTATTGCATTGTGTAGATTTATCCCATTTTATTTCTCCTATTTATCCAACAGTTAGTGAACATTAGAGTTATTTCTGCCTTTCAGCTATTGTGCATAGTACTGCTCTGAGCATTCATATGCAAGTGTTTGTGTGGACATACTTTATTTCTCTTGGGTGTCAGCCCAGTAGTGGCTTTACTGGGTCAAATGGCAACACTATGAACCTTCTGAGGTGGTGCCAGACTGTTTCCAGAACAAGTGCACCATCTTACATTCTCTCCAGCAACGTATGATGGCTCTAATTTTTCCACATCCTCACCAATTTCATTTTTTCTTTTTGGTGTTCTTTGATGCCCCCCCATTTTTTTATTTTGCTGAAGTCCAATTTATCTATTTTTTTTTCTCCCGTTGTTTTTGCTTTGGGGGTCCTATCAGAGAAGACTGCCCAACCCAAGGCCATGAAAACTTACTCCTGTATTTTCTCCCAAGACTTTTATAGTTTAACCCTTCATTTAGGTTGGTGATCCATTTTTAGTTTATTTCTGTGCAGTGAGATGAGGGGTGTGATTTCACTAGTGTGCGCGTGAGTAGCAGGGAGTCCCAGAACCATTTGTTGAAAAGACTAACATTCTTTCCCCGTTGCATTGACTTGGCACTCTTGCCAAAAATCAACTGACCCTAAAGTTTTAAAGGTCTGTCTCTGGACTGCCCATTATGTGTACTTGACCTAGCATCAGTCCTTACTGTCCATTCTCGTGTAAAAGCTCAGCACTGACCACTGACTGGAAGCCCCCCAGGGGTCAGGGAGTGTGCTTTGGTGGCTGTGAGCCTGAGGTCTTTTTGTGTTTGCAGGGAGGGCGTGCCTGCTGGTGCCTGCTGGTGGTCACACACCCAGGTACGGGCCTTCCCTGTGCACCCCTCCCCCTCCCTCGAGAGCCCTGCCCCGCTGCTTCCACTTGGCCGTGCGCTCCGTCTCCGGGAAGGATCTTCCATGGTGTGGAAAGAAGCCTCCTTGCAGCGTGACGGCTACCTGAAAATGGTCCCCGGTTACTCGGCATCTGGCCCTGCCGGCGTGTTTGTGATTCTTAGATGGACCACTGCGGGCCCTCTTCACTCAGTGCCTTGTTCCTGCGCTTTCTGTTTGCACTGAGAGCTCTGCCTGTCTCCCCGGGACCACAGGGGACCGGCTCCTCCTGTCTCAGTGTGTTGTACGGGCCCAGCTGGCTACGGATCAGGCCTCTGGAGGTATCTGCATCCTCCCACTTCCCTGACACCATTAACATGACAGGAGAGAGGTTTTGTAAATTAACAAAACTTATTTTTCAGAGCAAAATGGAGCGGAAGTACAGAGAGTTCCTGTCCACCCCGTCCCCAGACACACAGCTTCCCCCCACTGTCAGCATCCCCCCCCAAGGTGGTACCTTTGTTACAGTCGGAGAACCCACACTGACACGCCGTCATCTCCCAGAGTCCACAGTGTGCATTAGGGGGTCACTCTTGGTGTCGTACTTGCTATGGTTTGGACAGATGTATAATGACGTGTATAATGACCGTATAGTCTCTCATGGAGTGGGCTGCCCTAAGAGCCCTCTGTGCTCCACCTATTCATCCCTCCCTCCCTGTAACTCCTGGAAACCACTGAGGTCTTTTTACTGTCTCCATAGTTTCGGCTTTTCCACAACTATGGAATCACACAGTCTGTAGCCTTCTCAAATTGGCTTCTTTCACTTAGTCATATGCACTTAAGGTTCCTCCAGGTCTTTTCATGGCTGACAGCTCATTCCTTTTTAGCACTGAATTATATTCCATTTTCTGGATGGACCACAATTCATTCATTCACCCACTGAAGGACATGTTATTTGCTACCCAGTTTTGGCAATTATGACTAAAACTTTTATAAACGTCCAGGTGCAGATTTTTGTGTGGACATACTTTTTGACCCACTGGGGTAAGTACTAAGCAGTGCAGTTGCTAGATTGTATGGTGGGAGTGTGTTTAGTTTTGTAAGAAACCGCCAAGCTATCTTCCACAGTGGCTGTTCCATTGTGCGTTCCCACCAGCAGTGATGAGGGTTCCTGTTGCTCCACATCCTTGCCAGCTTTTGGTGTTGTCAGGGTTTGGGATTTTGGCCATTCTAATAGGCGTGTAGTGTGGGTCGTTTTAATTTGCTTGCATTCCCCTGATGATACGTGATGCGGAATGTGTTTCTGTGTGCTTTCTTGCTATCTGTACCCCTTCTTTGGTGAGGTTTCTGTTGAGATCTTTCGCCTATTTTTTGACCAGGTTGTTTGTTTTCTTACTGCTGAATTTTAAGAGTTCTTTGTATATTCTGAATAACAGTACTTTATCAGATGTGTCTTTTGCAAGTATTTTCTCCCAGTTTGTGGTTCATCATCTCATTCTCTTGACAGCGTCTTTCACAGAGAAGTTTTTAATTTTAATGAAGCTCAGATAATCAATTCTTCCTTTCACGGATTGTGCCTTTGGTATTGTATCTAAAATGTCATCGTTGGTACTTCCCTGTCGGTCCACAGGTTAAGGCTGTGCTTCCAATGCAGGGGGGCGCGGGTTTGATCCCTTGTCGGGGAACTAAGATCCCACGTGCCGTGCAACTCAGCCAAAAAAAAAAGTCACTGTCATACTCAAGATCATCTAGGTTTTCTCCTATGTTATACTCCAGGAGCTTTATAGTTTTCTGTTTTACATTGAGGACCATGATTTTTGGTGAAAATAATTTTTGTGAAGGGTGTAAGGTATGTGTGTCTAGATTCACTTTTTTGCATGAGAATGTCCAAGTGTTCAGGGACCATTTGTTGAAAAGACAATCTTTGCCTTTTCTCCTTTGTCAAAGATCAGTTGACTATATTTATGTTTATTTGAATGTTGATCCAGCCTTTCTTACCTGGGACAAATCACACTTGGTTGTGGTGTATAATTCTTTTTATACATTATTGGATTTGATTTGCTAATACTTATTGAAGATCTTGCATCTATGTTCATGAGCGATATTGGTCTGTACTTTTCTTGTAACGTCTTTGTCTGGTTTGGGTATTAGGGTAATGCTGGCCTCACAGAATAAGTTATGTTCCCTTGGCTTCTATCTTCTGGAAGAGATTATAGAGAATTGGTATGATTTCTTCTTTAGTTTTTGGTAGAATTCACCAGTGAACCCATGTGGGCCTGGTGCTTTCTGTTTTGGAAGGTTATTCATTATTGATTTAATTTCCTTAGTAGATACAGGCCTATTCAGATGATCTGTTTCTTCTTTTTCTCCTTCTTGTTTGTTTGTTTTTTTAAATCTGTTTCTTCTTGTGTGAGTTTTGGCAGCTATTGTGTTTCAAAGAACTGGTCCATTTTTTCTAGGTTGTCAGATTTACCCTTTTAATGCTCATGTGCTGGTGATAATCCCCTCCTGCATTTCTGATATTAGCAATTTGTGTTTTCTCTCTTTTTTTGTTAATAAGTCTGGCTAGAAGCTTATTGATTTTATTGATCTTTTCAGTGAACTGGCTTTTGGTTTTATTAATTTTTCTCTTCTGATTTCCTATTTTCAATTTCAGTGGTTTCTGCTCTCTTAAGTCTTTATCATTTATTTTCTTCTGCTTACTTTGTATTTAATTGCTCTTTTTCTAGTTTCCTAAGGTGAAAGTTTAGTTTATTGATTTTATATTCTTCTTCTTTTCTAATATATGCATTCAATACTATAAATTTCCCTCTTGTCTCTGCTTCTGCCACATTCCACAAATTTTGATAAGCTGTATTTTCATTTTCTTTTAGTTTAAAATATTTTAAAATTTTCTTGAGATTTCTTCTTTGACCCATGTATTATTTAGAAGCGTGCTGCTCAATCTCCCAGTATTCTGGCATTTTCCAGACATCTTTCTGTTATTGATTTCTGGTTTAATTCCACTGAGGTCTGAGAGCTATGATTTCGGTTTTTTGAAAGTATAAAAGTGTGTTTTGTGGCTCAGAATTCAGTCTATCTTGAATGTTCTTACTAAAATAAAGAGGATTGGTTGAAAATCTGTTTTAGAAGTTACCCAGATCATCTCCACAACTCTAGCCGGACAAGTGGCTGCCTTTCCCCCAACTGGAAAAAGACGGGAGAGTTTTCTCTAAGGATGGTAAGCTGGAGGGTTGCTATGGTTACAAGGCACGGTTTGGGACAGAGCTATGAAGTGAATATGTGCGTACTGACTCCTTCAGCCCTCTTCTCCCACTCAGCTCTCGGAATACCGGCAACAAGATTGTCATCCTCTGGGCAGGAGACTGGTGGTCTCCTCTGGGGCCTCTGAACAGCCCAGGAGGAAAAGACTGGAAGATACTGATATCAAGGTTCTCCAAGTAGAGGGCCCGGCCAGATTACCTCGCATGGCAGCTTCACGTGCACACGCAGAGCTTCCCATCAGCATTTCCACGGCCAGCCCTCGGATAGGAACCTCTGAAGAGTAATGTGAGGCTGACGTGGACGCCGCAGACGAGAATGAGCCCGAATGAGGCTGTAGAAGAAGAGCTTCAACAAACTGTCACTGATGTTCTCAAGATAGGAGAAGATGTTGCAGCCTTGAAACAAGAAGCGAATATATTTAAAAGGAACATTCAGAGGACAAGAGGGAGGTCTTTGGAAAATTAACAATGATAGCAAAAATTAAAGTCCGTGGAAAGTTTGGACAGTAAAGTCAAGGAACTCTCCCAGAAAAAAAGAGCCAAAAAACGAAGAAATGGAAAATAAAAGGGAAATGTAAGGAACGTAGAAGATATGTCCATGTCTATATCTGAACTGTGGCAGTTTCAGAAAAAGAAAAATATGTTAATGGAGTTGAGGAAATCTTCAATTCAGTAATTCAGGAAAATGACCTAGAGCTGAAGGATATGTTTTTAGATTGAAAGGAGCTGAAATGCCCAGAACAGTGGGTAAAAATAGACCCATACAAATGTGCATCATAAGGTATTCCGGAACGTCTGGAACAGAGAGAGAATGCTACAAGCTTCGGAGAGATACAACAGTCCATATACAAAGGATCAAGAATCAGAAGGGCTTTGAAGGTAACACCAGCTCTAGATGTTAGAGGGTAATGGAACAAGGCCTTCACATTTTGTGAAAATAATTGTTTTCAACCTTAAACTCTATCCGCAGACAAGCTATTAATCAAGTGTGAGGGTAGAATAAAGACATTTCAGACATTCAAGAATTCAGAATGTTTTCCTCCCATGTCCTCTGTTTTAGGAAGCTGGAAGCAGACATGGGGTCCAAGAAACGGGTCTGACAAAGGGGAGGAAGAAGGGGCTCAGTGGGAGCTGCTGAAGGGGTCCCAAGTGACAGCTGTGCCCCACGTGCGGGGGGCAGGCTGCTCGCTCGGGACCAGCGGAGGGTCTAGGGTGGCCTTCGCTGGGAAGAGGTCCTTTGCCTGCCTTAGAGGAGATTCGGTACTTGGAGAACAGTTTGGGATTGGGTTTGGGTTGAGGATATAAAAAACTAAGCAAATGGAAAACACGAGCCAATTATTAATTCTAGGGAAAACTAAAGGTTGTATGGAAAAGTGAAAGTGATTATAGGAATAGTGTGGTTCGTTTGGGTATAGCGTTTACATAGTAGTAATATGTTAATTATTGACTTAACCAAACGTCCAAAAGTCTGACAACGTGTATTAGGAAGACAAGGGAGTGGGAAGGGCATGCCTGGGTATCAGGGGAAGAGGGTTTAAAAGGAGCTAAATTCTCATCTTCCATAACGGGAAGTAATTACATCATGCCGAGACGAAAACTCAAGACACTGCTTTACAAGGATGCAATCTGGATACAAGTCCTTTGTCAGATATACGTATTGAGAATATTTTATCCCATTTCCTTAATGGTGTCTTTTAAAGAGCAGGTTTTAATTCTGATGAAGCCAAATGTATTATTTTTCTCTTATTGTTAGTGCTTTTGCTATTCTATTTAAGAAATCGTTTCCTTCCTCAAGGTCGTGAAGAAATTCCCCTGTGTTTTCTTCTAGAAGCTTTTTAGCTTTAGCGTTTATATTTGATCTGTGATCCATGTCAAAGTATTTTTGTGTTTAGTGATTTTTGCTAAAGTGAACATGTCTTACTCTTCCATTGACTTCCTGTGCCTTTTTGCACATAGCAGGCACTCGTATTTTTGTTGTATTTTATCTATATGTTTACCTATATGTTCCTTCTGAGCAGGACCTATGAGACAGTCATTTGTGTTCGCCCTGACCCGTCCCCATCACACACTGCTCCACACGGTAACAACCCTCCGAAAAAGGAGCCCAGAGGAGTGAGGGCACCAGCCACGGCTGTTTGTCCCTGTGCCGCGGAGCCAGGCAATGCTGTGTTCCTCAGATCCAGAAGGTGCATCTCGCAGGCACAGGTAGAGCCCTCCTGGGAAGGCCGCACACGCTGGGCACTGGGCCTGGGCAGTGACTGGCCCTGGGGTCCGTCTTCTGGCCTTTTCTTCCTGGGATTTCACGTGCCCAGATGCTGGCGTTCAGTTTCCGCGCTCTGAATTCTAAGCCAGCCTGTGAGCCACGGCCACTTCTTTTCTCCCTGGGAACTCTTTGATCTTAAGCTTTATCTCCCAGTAGCATGGAGTCTCGTTTCAAAATAAACCCCACCTGGGAGTGCACACAAAGTCAATATTAGTAAATCGTTAGTGCTTAGACACAAACATGTTTTTACTTTCATCTACCCAAATACAAAGTGAAAAATCAACCACAATCATGGAATGCAGCCACCAGCTTCCTGCTGAGAAAACCCAAATCTGCAGGGACTTCCCTGGTGGCGCAGTGGTTAAGAATCCGCCTGCCAATGCAGGGGCCATGGGTTCGAGCCCTGGTCCAGGAAGATCCCACATGCCCCAGAGCAACTAAGCCCGTGCACCACAACTACTGAGCCTGCGCTCTAGAGCCTGCGAGCCACAACTACTGAGCCTACGTGCTACAACTACTGAAGCCCGTGCGCCTAGAGCCCGTGCTCTGCAACAAGAGAAGCCACCGCGATGAGAAGCCCGCGCACTACAACAGAGAGTAGCCCCCGCTCGCTGCAGCTAGAGAAAGTCCCCACGCAGGAATGAAGACCCAAGGCAGCCAAAAATAAATTTAAAACCCCCAAAAAACAACCAAATCTGCACTGGTTCCGTCACCATCGAACAAAAGGACAGGAGCAGGGGGGACACTGAGGGCAGAGCTGGGCCGAGGTCCTGCCGCACTCCCAGGACACTCGCCAGCTCTGGACTCGGCCACGGCTTCCAGCCCAGAGCATGTCCTTGTCCTCATTTCTCTGCGCGAAGGAATGACGTGAGGGGCTCTGGAGGACCAGCCCTCCCCCACCCCCTTGGGGCCCTCAAGACCACTGCCCGGACGTGAGCTGCTGGTGCCCGCGTCCCGGAAACAGCCCCAGCCTGAGTGAATCATCTCCCTGATGAAGCACCTTCCATGATTTCCGCTGCCCCAAGACAAGGTGGTGCAGTGCTGGAGAACCTGGCCAGCCCAGCCCAGGCCCCTTGCCTGCGGGGGATGGAATCGTGGGAAGCTTCGGCTTCGGATGGACTTGACTTTCAGTTCCTGATGGGTCTGAAGCTGTGTGACCTTGGGTACTTTTCCTAACCTGGAAGAGTTGCTAAACACCTCAGAGGCTCAGGGCCCTGAATTCCTGAACACAAAACGATAACGGTGCCAGTGGGAGAATTAAATGAAAAGCATCTGCAAAGTGATGCAGATACTCTAGATGCCCCTGCCCGGCCGGTTCCCCTCTCACCTCCCGCCTGGCAGCCACCCAAAGCCACTCCCGCATGAGTCCCTGTGCACTCGGCCCTCCTTTGCCTCTTTCCTTTACCTGAAATGTGCTTGCCTTCAGGCCTTCACCCGAAATCTACCACGTGCCCTGAACACCAGGTCACCTGCCGGCATCACCGCGAGGGCACGCCCGCCTAAGGCACCCGTGGTCTAGCCCAGCCAGGGAGCGGGCCTCTGGCCCGGGAGCCACACCTGTGTTGTCAGGGCTAAGGCTCCTCCGAGGCTCCCTGGAGGCATCGCTAGGACCCAGTACCGCTGGGCACAGAAGGAAGCACTTGAAGTGTCTGCTGAGTAAATGAGTGAAAATTAGTACCTGTTGATCCCCTCCCACCCTGGCGTCTGAGGGAGGGCTGCCGCCCTTGTTAAATATGACCGTAATCTCTCTGAGCCTCAGTCTTGTTGTCTGTAAAATGGAGCTAATACTAGTGTCTATTTCAGAGATTTTACTGGTAAAGATGAAGGGATACACTGCAGGTAAGGGATGCACTGCTGATCTTTTAAAGCATTAGATCGCTGTCATCAAACCGTGCTGCCCTGGGTAAGCCACACCACTGTTCCTTCTCAGCCTGTGCATCTGTGAGAGGACAGCGCAGAGCCAAGTCATTTCTAAAGCTATTCAAGCCTTCAAGGATTTCTGTAAAGTCAGTGTTGAACAAGCTCATATGATTCTGAAAGGGCGTTTATAGAATAAGCTCTCTTTTGTAGTAAGAAATTTGCAATTCAGGGGCGTGGGAGCATGGGACGGAGTCTAAAGCAGCTTTAGTAAATGAGTACAGCTGAGAAGTGATTCACTGAGAAGTGATTTTTATGGAATATTTTTTTTAAGTTTCTTAAATATCTACACAAAATAGAAAAACTAGTTTTCAGCTATTAACCTAACTGCTGATCCCTTTTTGTGTCAGGAAGCCTCTCCAAATCTGCCTTCCCAGTGTCCATCACAAGAGCGTACTTTCTGTTGGTCCCTCAGAGAACTAACAGTTTACACTGGACGGTGTTTTTCAGCTTATTTTCATGCCTGTGATCTCATTTAAAATTTGTCACGGGGAGGGACTTCCCTGGTGGCCCAGTGGTTAAGACTTTGCCTTCCAATGCACGGGGTGTGGGTTTGATCCCCGGTTGGGGAACTAAGATCCCGCAGGCCGCAGCCAAAAAGTAAAGAAAAAATAGTTAAATAAAGAGAAGACAATTTAATAAATAAATAAACAAAGAGATAAAATTTGTCACAAACCTGAAAGATGGCAAATACTGGCAATTCACCGTTCAGCTGAGGAAACCAAGGACAGGGAGACCTGCCTGGGAGAGCGAACGCATGTCACCTCTGTGCTCCCAGCCAAGGCTCCAGACTGCGTGTCCTTCTCAAAGACTCTGTTCAAAGGAGACATGCGTTCTTCAAAATAAACAGCCCCGTGGTGGTTAGTTTTATGTGTCAGCTCGACCAGCCATGGCCTGCGCAGATGAAACATTATCTGGGTGTGTGCGTGTGAGGGTGTTTCTGGATGAGACGAGCATTGAATCGATGGACTCATATTTTCTGTATATTTCTAAGTTTCCTACAATGAAAACATGATCCTTTACATCCTAATTGTGAGAAGGTAGAAATGGGGGCTGGGCTCTAGGGTCTAAGTGCACTTTTCGCTCTAAAATTCCATACGGTTCACAGTTCACAGCGCACGAGGGATTTTCCCTCCACTGGTATAGCAGGATGTAGTACAGGTTTCCTAATAGCAGTGCTGTCTGGCATTTCGCTTCTAAATCTCGGGAAGACTGCATTGTTATCTGTAGAACTTAAGTGCTGGATCGTGTTCGTCTGCGAAGTTTGTCCACGCTGCCTGAGGACCAGACTGAGCTAGGACAGTAACGCGTGGAGAAGATAATAACGTTTTACTTGTAAAGGTGACGTCACAGTGGCTGGGCAGCTGGTGCAGCACTTACTCATCCCAGGGGCGTGTTCCTTCCTCCAAGATGTGGTAACGCTTCTGACAGTTTCTTCGAGGCAAGGCGATGAGCCCAGCCTGCTCAGAAAGACAGACCCAGGGGTGAACCCGGCGTCTGCGCGTGCGGCCATGTGCCGTCAGTCCCGATTTCCCGTCTTTGTTCCCACCTGGGGGGGTGGTGTGCAGAGGGAGAGGCGGGCGGTCTTAACAGCCTGCCCCGGGGCGGGGGTAGGAGGCCCCTGGCTGGCCAGGCCTGTCTTTGGGGCAGTCCGTTGCAAGGGAGGGCACTGCCTGCCTCGGGTCGCTGTGGGGGGCTGGCTGAGGCCCCGGCAGTCTCCTCTGGTGGCTCATGCGAGGTCAAGGCGGGCCCTCCAGCCCGGATGGGTCCCAGCCTGAAGCCCCTCAGCTTCTTGACTCTGCCCTCACGGTCAAGGCGGTGGTGCCCCTTTTGGACAAGTATCCTGGACCAGGTCCCAGGCCTTGGGTGATGACACACGGATTCCCGTTGGTCCCTCCCCTCCCCCGTCTGTCCCACGTTGAGTCCCCTCCCTGCAAAAGCCCGTTTCTCTACTTTCACAGCCGACCTTTACACGCCCCCTTAAGGCCAGAACCCACATCTTCAGCACTCCCCCCTCCCCAGGTGTGTTCCTGTCTCCTTCTGAGCCAGGGTGGCTCCGTGTGGTGGGTGCACCTCTTCCACCAGCTCCCGGGTGGGTGCTTTGTGCTAGTCGCCCGAAGCCACGTCTGGTCCGGAGGGGCAGGTGCTTTGCGTACCTCCCCACGGCGCCCCGCTGGGGACGGCGCGCTGCTTCCCCTGGTCAGGCCGCCCCGCGGGAGGAGCGACCACCCGGCGGTCTCACGCTGTTCTTCCACAGGAAACAGAAATACGCTTGAGAGAAAAGAAACAGTTTCTTTTTAACAAATGCATGTCTTTGTACACAAGTCTTTTTTGTATCTCTCATTATACCCTTTAGACATTTCCGAGTGGATTTTCTGGAAGGGGTGCTAACGCGCCCGTGGGAGCGTTAGCTCTTAATACCGTTTGTGAAGATTCTCTTAGTCTTTAAGTTAAAAACATTTATTTATGTTATTTATTTGGCTGTTCCGGGTCTTAGTTGCGGCATGCATTATCTTTAGTTGCGATGTGCGGGATCTAGTTCCCTGACCAGGGATCAAACCCAGGCCCCCTGCATTGGGAGCGCGGAGTCTTACCCACTGGACCGCCAGGGAAGTCCCTCATTTCTGTATTTTGAATAAATGTAAGACGTGGTGTTTCCTGTGGGCTTTTCCTTCATTCCAGGCTCAAAGGCTTGGCCGGAGGTTGGTAAGATCTACACGTTCCATTCAGGGAGCCTGGGGACACCCGGGTTTCCTGAGGCGTGCAGGGCGGCAGCCCAGTTGCCACCAGTCAGCCCTCCAGACCCTCTCACTCCTGGCATCGGAGACCTCTTCACGGGACGGGCGTCGGCTCAGCCAGAGCTGTTGCCCGTCGGGAACCCTGTGTCACCCCAGTGGGAGAAGGAAAGCTGGGGAGAGGTGAAGGTTCAGGGCGGGAAGGGGAGCAGCTCCCAGCTGGCCTTGGGGCCAACCCCTCCCTTGGGTGGAGTCGAGGCTGTGGGTGACAAGCGGACCCCAGGCAGCCAGCTTGAGAAGGTACGTGGGAGATCGGGTCCCAGGGCAAGCAGCAGCCTGGCCCCGGGCCTCACTCCTCCGGCCCCTCCAGCGGCCGGCCTGGGACCCGTGCAGCCCCTGCGCGGGGAGGGCCACCCACAGGGCTCGGGTCCCTCAGCGTCAGCCCGAGGGCAGGGGGTTACCGGCGGGAGTGGGGGACTTACCATGAGGAGTCAGGTTCCAGCTCCAGGCCCCTCACCTGTGTGAGCCGTTTCTGTGTTACTACCTGAGGGTCCCCAACCTTTTATACAGTTTTATGAGCTTCATATCTCGATCTGCACCTGACGGGGGTCACAGAAGGAACCCTCGGTCTCCCACACACTTCTTTCTTCCTCCATCAGAGATGCCAGGAAGGAGGAAAAAGGGGGCTGATGCACACCTCCTCGACTCCCACTTCAGGCACCAAAGCACGTATGCAGAATGCATCAAAAGTCAAGGCATCTGCCCAGAATGTCTCTAAGGGACTGGCTACCCAGTGGGAAGCGGTAGTTTGATTTTGGACAAAGTTCTCGGAGGTGAGGGTGGAGATAAATATGTGCTGTTCCAAAGGATTGAGTCACCCAGGTTGGAAAGTCATAAAAGGATGTGTCGCTGTGGTTCTCAAACTGTGTGCCGAGGTGCCCACGTGCCGCCCACCCACAGGGGCAACGAGGGGGGTTTCAGATTCTCAGGGAGACAGTGATGTTGGTTGGATAGACTCTACCTACAAGCCAAGGTGGCTCACAGTTTCCACAGCACCTACACTACATTCCTCGCAATGACATACATCTTTGCAAAGCTGGGGTTTTACGGGTGCCTTGATAAAAAGCAAGCTCCTGGTGAAAGTCACTGTGGAATGGGAAACAAAGGTGGCGGCAGCGTCGGGTCTTGTGCCAGGATTTGAGGAGCTGTGCAGTGCCCGACAGGCACACACATCCCACTCGCAGTGGTGGTTACTTAAGAATGAAATTAAAATAGCATTTTTCTTTCAGTTTACTGTATTTTTTTCCCAGATGGCTACTAGGTTTTTAGGACACAGACACTTCTTAAACTGTTTGGAACGAACTACCTAATAAACGAACTGCTAGGCAGTCCTTTTGTCATAGAAGCCCTGAGAGAGATGCTAAGAACCCGTGAAGTGAGAAAGTTTGGGAACCTGCCGTGGGCATCCCACCCACCCACGGAGGCAACCGCAGGTGCTGGGTTTTGGTCCGTCCTAGAGATGTTTAATGCACGTGATAGCAGCTCACATTTATTTAACTTTTACTTTGTGTCAAGCGCTGTTCTAAGCTTTGTGTTTCTTAACGAACTTAATCCTAGAGATGAGGCCACAAAAGCGCCCGAATCCACATCCCCCCACCCCACCCCCAGTAAGGGCTTCAGGGGCTGAGCTGACACAGACCTTCTCTGCCTTACCTCTGTGCAAAGTCGGGGCATTAGCTTTAAATACGTGTCAATTTGATAGGAAAAAATAGCAGTTGTTAGAATATTAGTTTCTTTAAACGCTTTTTTGTATCTTTTTTGGTCATTTATATTTAGTCTTTCCATGACTGTCCTTTGTGAACATCTTTAAGCTTTTGAAATGTCACCGCTTTCTAGGTGTCTCTACAACATTAATGTGTTAATTATTTTGAAACACCCAATCAGGGGAAAGGTTGTCGTGCTAACTGGAACCTTCTCCTCCTCTAAACTTCAGTAGGTCAGATCCATTTTTTAAAATTAGATGTTTACCTGCTAGACTCAGAAAACTAACCCTGAGCTTTTCCCTCATAGCTTCTAGGTTAAAGTGGTTATTTGAGAAAAAATAAAAAGAGAAGACTCTCCCTACCTCATAAAAGAAACCTTAAAACGTTTGTCTCTGACAATCCGTGACTGTGGGCGCTGCAGAAGTCACTTCTGCTGATTGATTTTCTCGTAACAGGGGATTGTTTTTTTCCAAGTCTGAGGAAGAAATCGATGCTGTGTGACATTTTCTTATCCAGGTTTTCTGACGTTCACGATTGACCTTTGCTGACTGTCCTTCACTTCTCCACGTGAGACCTTGTTCCGCATCCTGGTTGGTCTGGAAGGGCTTTGGTGTCGCACTGCTGAGGCCTCCATTTACTGGCTGGCAGCCCCCTGAGTTCACGTGAGGAGTGGAGTTCTGAAGAGTCATGTAGGTTTCCTTTTATTATATGACTAGCTAGTCCAGACAGCTAACCTGCAGCACAGGTGTTACAAAAACAAACTTGGGTGTGCTTGCCCCAGCGCGATAAAGCCAATCCACTGCCCCCAGGTTGTGGTGAGGAAAGGGCAGTGTTTATTGTGTTTAATTGCAGGCACCAAGCAAGGAGAACAGGCAGCTCAACGCTCAAAAGACCCAAACTCCCCGATGGCTTTCAGGGAAGGCTTTTTAAAGACAGGGGGAGGGAGGGGGCTTGTGGAGAGCGTGATCAGCTCGTGGACGTTCTTCTCATTGGTTGGTGGTGAGGTAATTGGGAGTCAACATCATCAACCTTCTGGTTCCAATTGGTCTGGGGTCTCCGTGCTTGTGGGCAGCATGCAGTTAACTTCTCCCACCCGGAGGGGGTTTTAGTATCTGCAAAAGAGCTCAAAGAACATGGCTCAGAATATGATCTACAGCCCTGGAGGAGGAACTAAAGGTCCTTGACTTTGTTTAATGGCTAAACTATTATCGTTTTGTCTTGCTTGACTGTTTTCCTTTCTTTCTGCATTTTCTCGCTTCTCTGATTAATTTACTCTTTGGAACTCGGGGAAGACCTATGAGGCAAAGGTTTCTCTACAGACAAGAGGCAGGTGGAGGGCATAGCGGGGATGGGGGAGTGTGTGTGTGTGTGTGGTGTGTGGTGTGTGGTGTGTGTGTGTGTGTCTGTCTGTCTGTCTGTCTGTCCTGGGAAGGCCCCACAGGGTCCCAAACAGTCACACATCAGCTATGATCTGGACTTCAAGAAAAGGTTGTTCCCATAGAGTTGCTTTTTCTTGGATCACTTCACTTTTTTTACCCAAAGAGTGATTGTTGTATAAAAATATAAAGGATTACTTTTTCCAAATAAACCTGTCTTTTCCAATTAATCTGGGGTCCTTAGGAACTAGTAAAATAATGTAGGTGAAATACACCAGGTATATAGGTATTAACAGAGGAACAATATAGAAACTAAGATAATGCACTTTATAAGTGGATCTATGAGTATTTTTTAAATTATTATTTACTTTAATTAAGGAGAAATAACTAGAATCCACCTTGACGATTTCAAGAAGGCTTTAGTACTTGGGATGAAAAATAGTTTAAAGCTAGGGAAAGAAAATAAAATTGTTGCCCTAAATACAGCTGCAGGTTTTCTTCGTAATTAAATTAGTTGTGTTTCCCCCAGAATTGTGACCTTAAAGAGCTAATGAACTGAAGATGAAGGCTTCAGTTCAAGGCAGAGGTGGCCCCAGGGCATCATCTCGGCAGCTTGGGGATTTTCTATTGAAGTGGCTAGTTGTTTGGATAAGTGGGGATTCACACCTAGAGGCTTTAGAACTCCATAGGTGGGTTTGGCTACTCTGCTCTGATCTTCCACAAATAACTTCCAGAGATCATCTGAATTTTGTTGAGCAGATTTTTTTTTTCATGTTTCTCTTCTGGCCCATGTAATTTGTACTAAATAGATATAAATAAATGTTGCAAGTCATTTCTTCGCAATAAGAGGTTATATGATCACAGCTGAAACAAAAACAGAGATACTATTGAATATAATAGTAAGAATATATATAGAAATGCTCTTGTGCAAATGTGTTCGGTGGTTTGATTTCCTTTACTCTGGAATATACATACAGAATAGACTCGCCTGTGCCTACTCCAGTAATAATTTATCCTGAATTCTATACAGAGTTTTAGTCCAAAAGGTACCATAGATTCTCTGAGTTCCAAGTCCAACCAACAGACAGCAGAGGGAGCTGGACGCTTTTGCAACTGAGATTTGTGCTCACTTTGAGGGCTCACAAAATGTCTCGGCGCGCCCTTTCCATGGAGAGGAAAGTAGGATTATTAAACCAACTGCAAATTGCAGTGTTTTCTTTCACATTTTTAAAAAACTGAAGTATGGTGGATTACAGTGTTGTGCTAATTTCTGCTGTGCAACAAAGTGACTCAGTTATACATATATGTACATTTTAAAAATATTCTTTTCCGTTATGGTGCATCTCAGGAGATTGGATATAGTTCCCTGTGCTATATAGTAGGGCCTTGTTGTTTATCCATGCAATGTTTTCTTTATTGCTTTTTATACCTATATATGCTAGGAAGGTGCTGTTGAACCTACACAGTCACTTAGAAGTGATAAATACTGTGCAGATTTCTATGTTAAGGCAAATCTGCATTATGTGTCCTTTCCCTTCCCTCCTCCCCACAATTCAAAAACTGGACAATTGTCAAGGGACCCTGGAATGGCATGGCTTACTCTGTTCTTGAACCACTGTGGGCACCTACTATTTGTTCATCACACATTGAGTCAACAGAAATATATCAGACAGCACTGTGTTCAGTGTGTATATTGAGCGCCACCTGGCACATGCTGAACCCTTCAAATGGAAGCTTGAATGTTTTAAAAGCCATGGGAGTCTCTACATAAATTTGTCACAAGTTTTTTGCAGGACGAACAGTATGAAGCAGATGGGATTAGCTGATTCAATGAATAAGTTCTCTAGTCATTACTTTCCTCAGACTCGGAGAGAAGATTATTTTAAGGCTACGGAAAGAACAGAGTTTCACCTGAAACGTGACTTTTCCTTTTACGTAAACAGTGCGGGGACACAGTCGGGCGAGCCGGCGGGGGCCGTCTTTGAGAAGGGGTGGGCTTGCGCTTTGTTGGAGGGTACACAGGACTGCAGTCATCACAGGAGGCAGGGATGCGGCTCCAGCTGAGGGTGGCAGTCGTGGGGACCGTGGGACCAGACTGGCCAAGGTTGTTAGAAAAGCAAGCAAGCAGCACTTGCCAAATGCTGTGTTCCTTCCTACCAGACAAATCGGAGGACGCGCTTCCAGATGGCTGCATTCACCAGTGCAGCGGTTCTCAAAGTTTCGTTTTGGATCCTTCACGGTCTTTTTTTTTAATATAAATTTATTTATTTTATTTATTTATTTTTGGCTGTGTTGGGTCTTCATTGCTGTGCGCGGGCTTTCTCTGGTTGCGGTGAGCGGGGGCTACTCTTGGTTGCGGTGCGCGGGCTTCTCATTGCGGTGGCTCCTCTTGTTGTGGAGCACGGGCTCTAGGCGCGTGGGCTTCAGTAGTTGTGGCACACGGGCTCAGTATTTGTGGCTCGCGGGCTCTAGAGCGCAGGCTCAGTAGTTGTGGCTCACGGGCTTAGTTGCTCCGCGGCATGTGGGATCTTCCCGGACCAGGGCTCGAACCCGTGTCCCCTGCATTGGCAGGCAGATTCTCAACCACTGCGTCACCAGGGAAGCCCTCCTTCACACTTCTAACAAGTACTGACGGCCCCACTGAGCAGGCTGCTGGCTGAGCTGTCAGGTCGGGAGAGGAGTTAACAGCGCTTCTTCTCGGCCTCTGTGAGGCAGGCCCCTCGCCCCCCGTGGATGCCGGGTTTACCTGTTTTGCTGGCATCAGGTCCACGCTGATGACACAGGGCTTTGTCCAGCAGGTAGAGGGATGGATCCAGAAGACCCTGCAGGGAGAGCCCATCCTCCCAGGAAGAACTGAGGAGGATAAAAATGAGACCAGAGGCTTTAAAAAGACCAGAACATTTTGGAATGTTTGGCAAAATATTGAAAGTTGCCATCAATAATGACACATAATACTCAAGTCAGGGCTTCCCTGGTGGTGCAGTGGTTGAGAATCTGCCTGCCAAGGAAGAGGACACGGGTTCGAGCCCTGGTCTGGGAAGATCCTACATGCCGCGGAGCAACTAGGCCCGTGAGCCACAACTACTGAGCCTGCGCGTCTGGAGCGTGTGCTCCGCAACAAGAGAGGCCGCGACAGTGAGAGGCCCGCGCACCGCGATGAAGAGTGGCCCCCGCTCGCCACAACTAGAGAAAGCCCTCGCACAGAAACGAAGACCCAACACAGCCATAAATAAATAAATAAATAAATAAATAAATAAATAAATAAATAAATAAATAAATAAATAAATAAAATTAAAAGTCCAGTTTCTTCCTAACTCCACTAATTAATAACTTGTCCTTTCTAAACTTGTTTCTTCATCTATACAAAGGAGCTAAATTCTGCTTACTTTATAAGGCATTGTCAGGTTCATACAAAATACTGCCTATGAAAGTCCTCAGAAAAAAAAAAAAACAAAAAAACCTCAGGTCAGAGGGTCCAAGTGCCAGTGTTAATGGCACCTGTGTCTGGTTGGAGGATGCTCTCAGGGCTCAAAGTGAGAAGACAGCTGGGTGGAGATGGCAGGACACCTCTGCCCCCAGGCCCAGAGCTCCTGCGGGTCAGAGGACAAGGCCAAACACATCAAGAACATGAACAGAAGCTGCTTCAAGACATTTATAAATTAAATCCCCACTTTCTCAAATTACCCGTTGGCTTCAAATGTGAAGAACAAAGCAGAGCTCTGCTGACAAACCCCCAGATCCTCTCTTGGGGGCCTAGTGATTATTCCCAGGGACATCCAGCAGGAATAGCCTCCACCAGCCCTTGTTCTGTCAAAACCAGCCCAGGCGTCACTGTCGGTTCCTGGGTCGCAGAGCTCGAGCCCCTGTGGCAGGGGCAGGGACAGAGTCGCAATTGCTGTTGAGACAAACCAACCCCGTCCCTGGGGGGACCTCCTCCTGGCCCAGTTCCTGGGGACTCACAGCAGAAGCCGGGCCATGTTGCCCTTGGATGTCAGCCCCCTGAAGTCATTTAAGAGCCCCATCAGGCCTGCTTGAGGGGACCTTGGCCCCACTCCGATCCCCTTGCTGCCTCCACCCTCAGCTCTGCCGGGGCCCCGGGCTCTGACCCTGACGTCCAGCAGCACCCCTGCTGCCACCTCTCCATGACACCTTCTCAGTCTTGCCCCGAGGCGCCCGCAGTTTCCATCTTCCGGGCCCGGAAGCCCCTGCTCTTCGGTGGCCTTCCCGTGCAATGACATCACGCTCTCTTGAACGGTACGGCAGTCTTTCAGATGGTCACTCCTTAGCCGGAGTCTCTGGCCAGGGCGTCAGGAGGACTCCCAGCAGCAGGAGGCTCGGTTAAAGCCTTTGGGAATCTGTGAACAACTCATGCCTTTAGGTTGTTGGGTTGTAGGGACAATTCCAGAGATTTGTCTGGAAAAACAGACGTCTTTATCACAATCTCAAAAAATTGTAATGGGATGGATGTCTTATAATGTTGAGCTTTATAAGGAAGGTGGCGTATTGTACTTGGTTATTGATTAGAAGCATTTTACTTAATAGGAGAGTTGCTAAGTTTTTACATATGATATAAATTTTAAAAAGAAAGCAAAAGAAAAATAGACTCTGTAATTATGGCGCCACCCTGCTGAATAGGGTTCAACAGCATGAGAAAGTCTTGATTTCATGTTGTAAAAGTAAAGTGGTTCAGAAATAAATTTCAAGATGATAGGTTGTGAGAGCAGGAGGGATAAAGCCACGGACTACGTTTTGCAATTACTTCGATATACACACATCAACACTGTGCTATATTAATCAAGTATTTAGTATTTAAGAACTCCAAAGAGTAACATTTCACAGACATATCATATGTGCAGAAATACACTTTCTGTACAAGAGAACTATTTTAAAGACATATTTCCCTTTTGGTCTCATGTTTCTGTTTCTGGGGAAATATATTAAGTTCCTATAAATTTGATACCGTAATACTTTCGGTTCTATACTGCTACCTTGAAAGGTTTCAGACCTTTGGGTTATAAGATCCCTTAACACTTTCTAGATCAGGTGTCTTCTATATCAAAAGGAATTATTAAGTGTTCCCATCTAATTTGGGCTTTAGAGGTGCCTTCTAAAAGAGATTTTGTTCTTCTATGGAGTCTCTCAAGTAAAATAGAATAATCTCGCACTCTGTTGCATAATTCATCTATATTCATGTAAGGGCCTCACTGTAGTTTTGATTTGCGTGAAATTATTTTCTTAATTTCCTTTTCTGATGGTTCGTTGTTGGTATATAAAAATGCAACTGAGTTTTTAAAATTGATTTTGTATCTTGCAACTTTGCTGAATTCATTTATTAGTTCTAACAGATTTTTTTTAACAGATTTTTGTGGAATCTTTAGGATTTTCTATATATACGATCACATCATCTGTGCACAGAGATAATTTTACTTCTTCCTTTCCAATTTGGTTGCCTTTTATTTCTTTATCATGCCTAATTGCTCTGGGTAGCACATCCATTAGTATGTTGAATGGAAGTGGTAAGAGGGAGCATATAGTTCGATCCTGTTTTTTATCCGTTTAGCCAATCTGTGTCTATTTTTAAAGTTTTTTAAAAAATAAATGTATTTATTTTATCTGTTTATTTTTGGCTGCGTTGGGTCTTCGTTGCTGCGTGTGGGCTTTCTCTGGTTGCGGCGAGTGGGGGCTACTCTTCGTTGCGGTGCCAGGGCTTCTCATTGCAGTGGCCTCTCCTGTTGTGGAGCACGGGCTCTAGCCGTGCAGCCCTCAGCAGTGTGGCACGCGGGCTCAGTAGCTGTGGCTCGTGGGCTCTAGAGCGCAGGCTCAGTAGTTGTAGTGCATGGGCTTAGTTGCTCCGCGGCATGTGAGATCTTCCCGGACCAGGGCTCGAACCCCTGTCCCCTGCACTGGCGGGCAGATTCTTAACCACTGCGCCACCAGGGAAGCCCCCAGTCTATGTCTTTTGATTTGTCTATGTCAATTTAAAGTAATTACTGATAGGGTGATAGCCATATGAAAATTCTTTTGAGACCCAAGACCCTCTGATAGGATCTTAGGGACCTACTAGGTATTCTGGGACTTAACAAGTGTCCCCAGGCCACACTTTGAGAACTGCTGCTCTAAGGTATTTTATCAATATGTTTATGTTGACAAGATGTTTATGACTTGACAAAAACAAACAAACCCAAACCAAACCTATGTTTCCAAGGAGAAATATATAATATACTCAACTAATCACTTTTGGTTCAGAATAAGTAGGAATAATTTTGCACCCCATGACATCATAGGTGTTAAAGGCATACCCTAAAAGTACAGGGGATGTAATATCTGTGAAATGTTTTTGATTCCAGGAACATTTCGAGCAGATTCTTAGGCCATAAATATTTCTCTTTTGTGTCTAGTGAGAAATTATTGGAATTTGCACAACTTTCTTCCCTTCTACTTCAGGATATGAAGAGCCTGTGGCTAGGCTGGACTACTACTCCTTACCCTGTCCCGCACCCCCAGGAGAGCGCTACTGTTGCATAGTAAACCAAGAAATAACAAGAGTCAGGCGTTGGAGGGGAGGTTAAATTAGTGGGTAAATTCTAGAATCTTCCAACAGTGAAATTCTACAACTCTGCCCTAAAATTCATGGCTCCATTATGGGAGATGTAACTTCAAAATGCTAATTTGATAGGAAGCATACTCACCCTCACATTTAATACTTTTCCTTCTTCCTCCTTCTTAAAGAGTGTCTAGATGTAAAGTTCTTATGTAATTGCACAAAACAAATGCTTTGGAACACAGGGCCCAATCTGAAGCATTATAAGCCTCAAACATTTAATGTCACAAAATATTCATTTGTCTACACTTTTGCAGATATATCATGGAAGTGCCGTAATTACTATTTGTAGTGGGTAGAGACATTTTGTAATCTTTTTGTAGGTTGCTTTATAAAGATCTTCCTTGACTTAGGATGGGATTATGTCCCAATAAACCCATCGTAAGTTGAAAACATCCTAAGGTGAAAATGCTTTTAATACATCGAACCTACCAAACATCACAGCTTAGCCTCCCCTGCCTTCAACGTGGTTAGAACACTTAATATTAGCCTACAGTTGGGCAAAATCATCTGACACAGAGCCTGTTTTAGAATAAAGTGTTGACTGTCTCATGTAGTTTGTTGAACACCGTACTGAAAGTAAAAACCAGAATGGTCTTAAGGGTACCAGTGGTTCCCCCTCGTGATTGTGCGGCTGACTGGGCGCTGTGCCCCACGAGGGTATATCGGACAGCGCATCGGGACCGCACATCGCAGCCCCGGAAGAGATCAAAAATCGAAGCACGGCTTCCAATGAATATGTAACGCTTTCACACCATCAAGAAGTCGAAAAATCGTTAAGTCCAGACGTCTGTACTTAGTGAAGTATTTATTGAATACCTACTACATGTTAACCACCTAGTTTCACACAATTCTTAAAGTAAAAAAGGCCATTCACTGCACTCACTTTGCCCTTTTGTAACGAAATAAAAGGTACTTCGTTTCTCAAGCAATAAAAGCCTTGTTAATTCACTTCCTCAACTTCAAGTTGTAGAGATGCCCAATATAAGAAACCCGTTTTTCAATGGAGCTAATAATGCAATTCTGTTGCAGGGACATAAAAAAGGGAAAACCCCAAAGTATGGCTTATTTACCACTGGAAGAAGAGATAAAGGAAGACGTCAACAGAGGAAACAACGAACACTGAAATGAACGTGACTTTCTGTGCAGCCCCAAGAAGCAGGACAGCACCAAGAGCTAGAAACCTATGCGTAAGTAGGTGTCAGCTCAGAACAGAATAAGGTTTCCAGCAGTTGGAGCTGGTGTGAGCGCTGGAACAGTGAGGGGAGGAAGGGTGGGTTCCGAGGTCCCCTAACGGACCTTCCCTCCAGGCTCCACACCGAACATCGCTGCTGCGAGGTCCCCACACGGCACAGCGGGGGCTGCGCGCTCCACCGACTCCGGAAGCTAGGCTGCCCGCCGAGGGGGCTCCGGCCTCGTCCCCGTCCGGTGCCCGCAGCTCGGGGCTGTGTGAGGGGGGGGACGCGAGCGGGGAGGACGCGCGCTCCGCGGGGTCGCAGGCACTTCTAGTCCCGCAGGCCGCCCTGCCCCGGAAGGAACGCGGCCGCAGAGGACACGTTCAGGCCGGAGGCGCCCCCGGGTCGGGCGGCGGGCGGCGGGCAGGCGGGGACCGGCCCAGGGAAGGGGAGCACCCCGCCGCGCGCCCGCAGCCCTAACCCCGCGACCCCGCGTCGACGTCGGCGGCGGCGACGGCTCCGGCGGGAGCGCGCGAGCCCGGGGCGCCGCGCGATTGGCCGGCCGGGCGCCCGCTCCCAGAATGCAGCGCATGGCGCGTCATTGAAGAGAGACCATGATGGCGGCGGCGCTGGGGCCCCCAGAAGTGATCGCTCAGCTGGAGAACGCGGCCAAAGTTCTGATGGTGAGTAGCCGCGTCCCCGCGCCCCGCGTCTGCTGCCTCGGGCGGCCCTGCTGCGCTCGGCCTTGGCGCCCGCAGGGCTGGCGGCCGGCCGCGGCCTCCCGGGAGCCCGGGGCTGGAGGGGGCGGCTGGCGTGGCGCAGGACTCTCCCTCCGGCTGTGCGCCTGCTTCCGTGCCCCTGGACGGACTGTCCCTTCCCTGGGTGTCCGGTGCCCCCGCCGCGCAGCGGAGTGGGGAGCCGAAGGAAAAGGGCTTCTTGCGCCCCAGCCCTCCCGCGCGGGGTCGGGGAGAGGCGGGCGCGAGGTCGGGGGCTTGTGCGCGCCGCTGGGGAGTGGGTGCTGGCCGAGGGCTGGCCCGGCCCGGGTGCTGTTAGCAGCGCTCGTTCCCCTCGTGCCTTCGGGTCCGCGAGTGCTTTCTCCGGCCTGCAGCCACGGCTGGGCAACCGCAGTCGGCCGCACGTGGAAGGACCGGCGGGCGGGAGGGAGGGGAATCTTAGGGACCAAGGTCATTGGGGCAAAACTTTGTCTAGTACTGAGCTCTGTGCGGGTCGCGCGTTGAGAAGAGTTGGGTCTACGGTCCTCGTTGACTTCTTTCTTCCCCTTACAGTACAGTGAACAGAGCAATTTAGTGAGTAGGTTATTTACCTACTCAAGGAGGAGGTGAAGACTTCCACGCAGGGAGTAGAAGTAAGGATAAACCATATTTAGTTACTCAGTAAACTATTTGCTGGCTCAGTTTTGTTTTTTGTAAATCATGACTTCCGTGCTTGTAGATCTCTTTGGAAGCTAGAGGCTTATTTGATTCCTTGAATTGACACAGCCTTTCGAAGAAATGAATGTAGCCAGCTTCGTTACCTTTTTGCACCTTTTTTCCCCTTTTGGTTCGGTGTTTGGGTTATGTGTTCAAGCATCATAGTTTAAAATATTTGAACTAATTCTAGCATAGTTTGTAGTTCCTTTTCTCAAGTTTTGTTTTCACACACAACACCAGGTAGCTCATGAAATTTAGCTCATGAAACTGAGAAGCCTAATTAAAAGCAGGATTTACTTGCTGCATTATGAGCGAAGTTAGGTGAATCGTTTTGGCACAAAAACTGACTTAGAGAACGTTTTCAGACTCTTCCAAGTTAAGTCCAGAAAAAACTAGCTACTATTCCCCCTAAATACAAAGTTCTTAAAATCTCTGACTTACAGCGTTTCCTGAAATATCTGAAAAATTTCTAGGAGCTAGAGGCCCCATTTTCATTAGGCTTTGGAAGGAGTATGTGACCCCCAAAACACTGCTTTAGTTCTAAGGTCGATAAGGTAAAAATGTGCCCTTCATCATTGGCCAGAGTATTTTTTTTTTTTTTTTTTGCGGTACGCGGGCCTCACTGTTGTGGCCTCTCCCGTTGCGGAGCACAGGCTCCGGACGCGCAGGCTCAGCGGCCATGGCTCATGGGCCCAGCCGCTCCGCGGCATGTGGGATCTTCCCGGACCGGGGCACGAACCCGCGTCCCCTGCATCGGCAGGTGGACCCTCAAGCACTGCGCCACCAGGGAAGCCCCCTGGCCTGAGTATTAATTAGCATTTGTGCTTGCTAGGACCTTCTGTCTTCCCTGGCAAAGCTAGTTTTATCACCTATAAGGGAGTAGCTGAGAAGAATCGGAATAAATACTGTTAATTGAGTGCACATTACCTGCCAGATGCTGTGCTTGATGCTTTACATACTTTGTTAATCCTTGCAGCCGCCTTACAAGGTTGAGAGAGAGCTTAAGGTGGCCCAGGTTATGTAATTACTAAGTGGCTGAATTAGGTCTAGAACTCGCATCTGCCTGACTCTAATACTCGCTCTCTTTCTACTCTACCTTACCACCTCTCTTATGTGTTGTATAGGTATCCATTTACATACTTTTAAATCTTTCCAGAAGAGAAGAGTATTGAAAAAAATGTTATTAAAAATAGGAAATTCCTGGGAATTCCCTGGCGGTCCATTGGTTAGGACTCCATGCTTCCATTGCAGGGGGCCTGAGTTCCATCCCTGGTCAGGGAACTAGGATCCCACAAGCCTCGAAGCACGGCTGGAAAAAAAAAAGGAAATTCCTTTTTGGAAGTGTCCACTTACTATTTAAAAATGTGGAAGAGTAGCGCTTACTGCATGATTTCTCAGTATGAAAGCTGCATTCCATTTTATTATAATTAACAATAATAGCTCACATTTTATTGGGTGCTTACCGTGTGTGAGGCACTATGCAAGCACTTTGCATATATTACCGTATTTAATCATCAGTGACTATGGTAGTTATTACTTTCATTTCCATTTTCTGGACTAAGGGACTGAAACGTGTAGATGCTAAGTAATTTACCCAGATTTTCAAGGCAAGTAGCAGAGTGGGGACTCCAGCTCAGCTTTGTCTGTTATCAGCCTGTGGTTCTTGGCCTGTGGGGTAGTGGGACTAGAAAGCAGGTAGATTCATTAATTTGGGGATAGCTAAGATTGTCAAATCTCCTTCAGTTACTTAGCATTAGAAGATTAAAAAAAAGAAAAAGAACAGGTGATCGTAGCATTTATCGGGTCTGTGGGTCGGATGGATATCCATCTGAGGAAATTTTTTTTTTTTTTGGCCACGCCACGCGGCTTGTGAGACCCTAGTTCCCCGGCCAGGGATCAAACCCGTGCCCCCTGCAGTGGAAGCGTGGAATCCTAACCACTGGACCGCCAGGGAAGTCCTTGAGGAAATCTTGTTTGTAGAAAACTGCTGTGTATTTTAGCTGTTAATATGTTTTGGGATTCAAAGTAATTAGTGATGTCTTTCACAATTATTTTTGCTTAATTTTTCCATTTGGTAGTCCATATATTTCTTTCATGAAAATCAGCTTGGAGTTTTAGTGTGTAAAACAATCTCAGGAGATCTTTTCGTGCAGAGGTCTTAGGGAGTTCACGATGGGTATTAGAAGGAAATTGTAAGTAAATTTTTGGGTGCAGACATAACATTTTTGGTAATAGGGTTTATAGCTTTTATCAGCCTCTCTCAGGAAATAGAGACCCTGAAAAAAAAATCTAGTTTAAGTGTTTTGCCTTCCATTCTACGGATGGGGAAACTGAGGTTCAAAGAGGTAGAAGTGACTTGCCAAAGGTAGGTCACAGAACAAATTTGTGATAAGAGTGATCCAGAACCTAGATCACCAGACTCCCATTTCAGAACTCTTTTAAAATTTACTTACTCAACCATGTTACTTCTCAAAGTCAACATATTATAATACTATAAATGTTAAATTTTATTGCTTGATGGGAAATTTCAAAATGTGTTTTTGGTTATTGCAGTTGCTTCACTGTGAACACCTATATTCTTTCCTCTTTAGGTTATTGGATAAGCTGCCAATAAAGTAGTATATTAGACCTTTAGAGTAAAAAAGATGTTTATGGGATTTATAGATGTAGGTCTCAACATAAAGCCTGATTCCCCGCCCCCCACCCCCAAAGTAGTAATAGGGAGTATTTTCTGTACATGTTTGTGAATACTGCTTAGTCTTCTGATTCAAGACAGTGAGGTTACTTGCTGGAAAATAAATTTGAAGGTGAACAAACTAGAATGAGGAAGGGCTTTTGTAAATTAGTAACAGTATGCACGTGACGCCATCTATTCTGAAGACAGTGTGCAAATGGAGCGTTGTTTAAATAGGTCTTGAAATTTTCTGTTCCAAAAAGATTCCAGTTGTTGGCTTCTGCTTAAGATACCTAACCATGCGTTTTTGAGAGGATATTAAATACATACAGAGTTAGTAAAGTGGACCACACTTCTGTGCTGACATTCTCAGCAGTGAGAGTGTGTCTCTGACTGTAAGAACTTAGAGCAGGTTACAGTTACAGACCTGAGAATTTGGAGTTGCTGATACATTTTATGTCATTTACAAATTATGACAGTAATACTGGAACATGTTATTTTAAAGTACATCAACAACGCACAATGTACAGAATAACAAGTGTTCCCTCCTTTCCCCACTCTCAGTCCCCTTTCCTAAGCAATCTGTATTAAGTTTGAATATACTGTGACCTTATTTCCTATGCCTTTACAATATACATTATGTAGTGCTTTTTGTATAAGTGATACACTGTAAATATTATCCTTGATTTAAAAAAATCTTATCAATGCCTTTCTGAATAGTAAGAAATTCAAGCTGTGCAGAAAGGTATATGGGGAAAGTAAAGGCTCCCTAAGCCCCCATCTCCTCTCTTCAGAGGTCACTGTTCCTTGGGTATCCATCTTGAAGATCTCTGAGCATATAAGAGCACACATATGTCCTTTTTTAAAATAATCAATCAATTAATTTATTTATTTTTGGCTGCATTGGGTCCTCATTGCTGTGCGCGGGCTTTTCTCTAGTTGGGGCGAGCAGGGGCTACTCTTCCTTGTGGTGTGCGAGCTTCTCATTGCGGCGGCTTCTCTTGTTGTGGAGCATGGGCTTTAGGCGCGCGGGCTTCAGTAGTTGTGGTACACGGGCTCAATAGTTGTGGCTTGCGGGCTCTAGAGCGCAGGCTCAGTAGTTGTGGTGCACGGGCTTAGTTGCTCTGTGGCATGTGGGATCTTCCCAGACCAGGGCTCGAACAGGTGTCCCCTGCAGTGGCAGGCGGATTCTTAACCACTGCACCACCAGGGAAGTCCCTAATGTATTTTTTTACATAAATGAGATGGTGTGATCCATATCTTCCTGCACTTTTCTTTGTTGACTTCATTGTGGATGAATTTTAAAGAAGTTTATTTCCATTTTCTCCTTTATGTGAATAGATATAAAATAAAGGACGTGTTAGGATTTTACAGACACCATGATGGAGAAACCTAGTATTCTTTTGTTATTAATATTGCATTTGTTTGAACCATAAATCCAAAGAGTGATTTATTTATTGTCTTAAATTTCCTTGGTTTTGCTCCCCTGGCTCCCTTGGATAAAGGGTTGTCCATAACAAGTGTGTGCAGTGACAATATAAAATAATGCAGAGCACATATGTTAATTGATACTTTATAGGAAAGTAATTTCATATGTATGTTAATTGATACTTTATAGGAAAGTAATTTCATATATTTGTTTTAAAGCTGGAATGGATTTTAATAAATCTAAATGCAACTTTAATGAGAGAGATTCATGATTGGTTTTCATGGCTTTTATTTTGGAATTTGGTTAACATTTTAAAAGCATCTGCAAAAATGTAGTGCTGTAGAAAAATTCTTACCATCTTGTTTGATTTACTTATTCTGCAGCATTTCTTCAGTACACGTGTGCTGGGCACGATGCTATGTATGCTGAGGAGACAGGAGAAACAGGCCTTGTTTTCAAGGAGAACAAAAGTCTAATGGGGAAGAAAGGCAAAACTATTAGCGAGTATTAGGTGATGTTATAATAGGAGCATATGCTGCTGCTCTGTGAGAGTACAGAGGAGGGACGTCTATCTGAGGCTGAGATGGGACCTAGAGAGGGCTTCTCAAAACCTAGGTGATCCTTAAGCGGAGACATGAAGGACAAATTGGAGTTCTCCAGTTGGATAGGGGTGTCCCAGGTAGAGGGATATATTTGTGTGAAGGCCTGAGAGAACCAAGTGCAGTGTGTTTGGGGAATAGTTGAGCATTTATTTAGTGTTTCCTGAGCCCCTTCTATGTATAAGGTATAATGCTTTTTGTGTGTGTGTGTGCGTGCGATCAATAGTGCACATCATAAAATTAATAATTTTGCTTATAGCATTTACTTTTCGTATTGAAAAGATTCATTGTATCGTGTAAGCATTTTTATTTATTTCAACCTTGTCTTTTCATCTCTGCTGTGGCGCTAGATATTAGACTGGCACTAACAGTTCTTTTTCTCAAAAAACTAGGTAACAGGAAATTTTTATTTAAAATTCAGTTTAATTAAATTTGTATTTTGCAGTTGGATTTGTGTCAAACTCAGCTAACTGGAACATAACCAGTGATCCAAAGAAGAAATGTGAAAGACGTTTGAAATCATCCATAGATAACCTAAAAGGCAGTTGATAAAATTTAACAGCATTTTATGATTAAAAATTCAGTAAATTAGGAAATGATAAATATATGATAAAAATAATTATTTGAAACCACCAGTAAATGGAGATAGTCTTAAGAGTAAAATAGGGAGTTCTAATAAAACTATTATTCAACACTTTCTGAAGGGGAGGGCCTAGCTGATACAGTAAGATAAGAAAAAGAAATAAGGGACTTCCCTGGTGGTCCAGTGGCTAAGACTCCGTGCTCCCAATGCAGGGGCCCAGGGTTCGTTCCCTCTTCAGGGAACTAGATCCCACATGTTGCAACTAAGAGTTCATACGCCGTAACTAAAGATCCTGCATGCTGCAACTACAAAAAAGAAAAAAAAAGATTCCGCCTACCGCAACTAAAGATCTGCATGCTGCAACGAAGACCCAGTGCAGCCAAATAAGTAAATATTGGAAAGAAAAGTAAAAAGATCATAATTTGCAGGTGATATTCAGAAAGAAGAAATCCAAGGAAATTAACTAAAAAAATTTACTAGAACCAATAGTTGTTTGGTAAGGTGGCCAGATATAAGGCAAATAAACCAATTGTAAGATTTCCTTTATACCAACAATGGTCAGCCTAAAAATGGAAAAAAACTCATTCTGTTAAGAATAAAAACTGGAGGAATAAACTGTAGGACACTATTTAATAAGAAATATACAACATTTTTGTGACAAAAACTAGGCAGCTTATTTGAAGAATGTAAAAGAAAATCTGAAGGTTGAAGTTCCTCAATCCAAAGAGCTAATCTGGTTAAGGTGGCAGTCCCTTCCGCATTAGTCTATATACTGAATGTAATATCAGTAAAAATCCCTCTTCCCTCCTCACCCTTTTTTGAGGTGGGAGAAAATCTTGACTGATTAATTAGAAAATATATATTATCTGGAAGAATATTGCATGACAGTAACAAAAAACGTTAAGAAAAAGAAGAAAGGAGGGTTTGGGGGAGTTTGTACCAGTTATTGAAATGTATTCAGAAGCTACAGTAATTGCAGGGTTGTGGTGCTGGCGTGGAAGAAGAATGGGAAGTTGGAATAGAATAGTGCAGAAACAGACCTGTGATTGAGACGATATTTCAGGCTGTGGATATATGGAGATGGACAGCGTGTGTGGACGCATAGCAGGCTGCAAGTTTGGGAGATGGTCTGGAGGTGTGTTACAGGAGCCTTGAAAGTCTGCATGCCCTCTGACCCAGCTGTTCCACTTCTGCCCCTTCATTCAGCCTCCCAAAATACTTGCACATATGGGAAAAGCACTTACTGTAGTGTTTATATACCTTGCTGTAGCAAAGAACTGAAACAGTGTGAATGTCTACTTGGAAGAAATTGTGGTAAATAAACTGTGGTACTCTGTATAGTGGAATATTATGGAACTTTCAAGAAATGTGGGTCTAATATGTGATAGTTTTTTTTGTTTGTTTTTTAATTTTTTGGCTGTGCCGCATGGCATGCGGGGTCTTAGTTCCCTGACCAGGGATCAGACCCGTGCCCCCTGCAGTGGAAGTGTGGAATCTTAACCACTGGACCTCAAGGGAAGTCCCAAATTTAAGTTTTGCTTTTTGGAACTTTCTGGAATTTTTTCCCCAAATATTTTCCATCTGTAGTTGGTTTAATCCTCAGATGTGGAACCTGTGGGTTCAGAGGGAAGATGATAATTATTTACAAGTGTAAATTGTAGTACATTTACAGCTCATGATTCTTGCAGAACATTTTTTCTAAAAAGATTGAACTCTTCACATAAATCAGTTTCATGTGAGTTTGAATTTAATTTTAGGTGTAAATTTATGAATATTTTAATGTTCCTGTGACAGTTATTGTTACTTGCAGAGGTTATACAAGAAACCACAAGTAGCTTAATGATTTGTATGTAATTTAAAACGCCCATTTATGTATCCTGTGGTTGTATCTTCAATTGTAGGAAAAAAGTAAAATTGTCTTCCTCATTAATAAATGGTTCATACAGAGCTTTATGTTAAAATAGCATTCTTCTCCATTGAATGTGACAATCTCTGAATTTAATTTCTATTTCTAAACCTGTAGATGTTTGCTTTGCTGTAGCAGTTTGAAAATCAGAGATTCTTTTTAAAAAATATTTGTTTATTATTTGGTTGCACTGGGTCTTAGTTGCGGCAGGTGGGCTCCTTAGTTGCATCTTGCCAGCTCCTTAGTTGCGGCATGTGGGATCTAGTTCCCTGACTAGGGGTTGAACCCGGGCCCCCTGCATTGGGAGCACAGAGTCTTAACCACTGCGCCACTAGGGAAGTCTCCATAGAGAAGAATCAAACTTTTTGAAAAATTCTGATAACTCCCTGAAATGCTTTATTGTGGTGTCTGTGTGTACATTTTTGTTTTGTAGTTTACTGAGAAAGTTTACTGACTTCCTGTCACAGTGCTCAGGCTGGAGAGTTAATGTCTGTGCAGGTGCCTCAGGGACGGGCTTTGGGGATGGAGAGCCAAGCTGGCCTCGCCATGGGTCCGGGTGCTGCTGCCTGCTTGGGCCCAGCTCCCACCCTAGCCACCTTGACCCGGTGCCCCAGGCTGCCTCGAGACATGTGCACGTGTGCCTGGCCACCATCCTGTCCTCACTACTCCCATGCACGCTCCATTGTCCCATTGGGCTTCGCTTACAAAACACAGGTTCAGAGATAAAATGATTAAGGATTTCAGGATGGCGAGCGCAGAGTATTGCATTAAGCATGGGGCCCTGTGGAGAGTTGGGCCCCATGCTACTGCCCCGGTCACACATTGAGGAAGCTGGCCTTGGGCTGCGCAGACTGGGCATCAGTCCACACGTTGGACCTGCTCTCTCCTTCCTGAACCTTACACGCATGGATTCCCTCGGCTTAGAACACCCTTCTCCCTCTTTTGCCTAGTTGACATTTAATTTTTCAGATCTCAGTGTAGGTGTTTACTTTGACAGAAAAGTCTGACCACTCTGAACTAGGTTAAATTCTCTTCCCATGGCACCATTTGCTTTAGTAACATTGATGGCATCCACAGTTTTATGCTGCTTATTTGATTATATGATTGACTTCTCTGCTGGATTGTAAGCTCCTTGGGAACATGGATTCTGTTTGTTTTTGTTTATCAATGACTCACTGTTGTGTCTGAAGCATCTAGCACATTGCCTGGCACATAGTGGACATTTGATCGTAATTTGTGGATGGAAATATGCTGTAAGGGAAGGGTTCCAGAGACAGATTGCCCAGGTTTGAACTGAAGTTTTATTACTGCTTTCCCTTTGTGAGGCTTTGGATAAGTTTTTATCTTTCCAGCTTCTTCCTTTTTTTTTTTTAAAATTTATTTTATTTATTTATTTTTGGCTGTGTTGGGTCTTTGCTGCTGTGCGCGGGTTTTCTCCAGTTGCGGCGAGCGGGGGCTACTCTTCGTTGCAGCGCGCGGGCTTCTCATTGCGGTGGCTTCTCTTGTTGCGGGGCACGGGCTCTAGGAGTGCGGGCTCAGTAGTTGTGGCTTGAGGGCTCTAGAGCGCAGGCTCAGTAGTTGTGGCACACGGGCTTAGTTGCTCCGCGGCATGTGGGATCTTCCCGGAGCAGGGATGGAACCTGTGACCGCTGCATTGGCAGGTGGATTCTCAACCACTGCGCCACCAGGGAAGCCCATATTTCCAGCTTCTGAGGACCCTTCTCTCATCTTTTTTTCTGCATCAGCCACACTAGTTCTTTCTCCATCCTTCCCTCTCCTGTCCTTGGTCCTGTCACAGAACCTTTCATACACTGTTCCCTCTGCCTAAAACGCTCTTCCTCTCTCTCACCTGATCCTTCAGGTCTCCCCATAGTCGCTTTCTCAGGAAAGCCTGCCTTAGCTTCTCAGAAAGGTGAGACTCACCTGTCCTATACTTAGATAACACCTGCCCCATCTGGAATTTTACATTTATTTGTGTGGTTAATTAATGAATGTTGGTCTCCCTAGCTAGATGCTAATATGTGTTAGTTTAGGGACCTTGTTTGCACATAATAGTTGCTTGGTAATATTTGTTGAATGAAAGAAATGAATAAAGGGGGAAGGGAGATGAGCCTAGAGAAATAGGCAGGGGCTGGGCTATCTAAGGTCTTATTTGCACAATAGTTAGCTTGGACTCACCCTGTAGTGTGACATGTCAGCTCTGTGGTTTCACTCTGACAGCAGTGTGAAAATCTCATCTGAGGGAAGCAATTTGTGAGGTGGAAGACCAGTTAGGAGGCTGTTAAGTTGTTCTGCAAAGAGATGATGAGACTTTGAACAAAACCAGGGTGGAAGGGAATATATTAATATTCTTAAAATTTGTTTTACTGCTAAGGTGACTCTTATGGTAAAAAGAGAGTGAATATATATTTGGCGGGAGCTAGGGAGTACACCAAAACAGCTTGTATAAGCTAAAATTTCTCAATTTTTATCTTAAAAAGTTAATAGAGGGACTTCCCTGGTGGTCCAGTGGTTAAGACACCACGCTCCCAATGCAGGGGGCCCGGGTTCGATCCATAGTCAGGGAACTAGATCCCACGTGCTGCAACTATGCAACTAAGACCTGGCACAGCCAAATAAATAAAATATTTCAGAAAAGGTTAATAGAAATTTTATTCTAGTCCATAATATATCCATGTTTTAATATAAAATTATTTGACCCCAGTCTTGCTGGTCTATCTATATTTTGTGGATTTGTGGCAGGAATTAGAGAGCTAATTAGAAAACAACAGTAGTATGATAGTGACCTAATCAGATAAGATGTTAGAAAAATCACCCTATTGCTAGACTAGGCAGCACACATGGAGCAGTGTTGACATTTAGGAATTGAGCAGCAGTAGAGCATAGAGAGTCTGGAGCCAGACTGTTTGCATTCCTCTTGACTCCACCCCGTGACTAGCTGTGTGACATTTGGCAAGTCACTTAACCTCTATGCGTCTGTTTCTTCTTCTCTAAACTAGGAAAATAATTATTTCCAGGGAGTTAATGTGTAGATTAAATGATTTCGTTTACATTAAAAGGAAAGTGTTTAGAATAGTGCCTCATACATAATAAGTGCTCTGTAAGTGATAGCAGTTATTTTGTACATTAATCTATCACATAACATCACATCAAATCATATGAATCTAGGTAACCTTATAGTAAGCACTCTGTAAATATTTGTTGAATTAATTAAATTTCTTCAAGAGTAGCGTCTTCTATATCTGCACTCTCCAGTGTGGTGGCCAGTAGCCACATGTGGGTGTTGAGCTCTTGAAACGTGCCTTGTGCAGAGGAGGAACTGAATTTTTTACTTTAATTAATTTACATAGTCATTGGGGGTAGGGACTGCCATATTTGGCTGCACGAGTCTGGAGTGTGACTGTGTCTCTTTGCATTCATCTTCTGCTCTGTAAATACTGAGTCCAGGTTTCAAGTACTCCTCATGGGTCTTGTCTCTACTCCTGGTTGTTACATTCTCACCCTCAAAATGTAGTACTGATTCTAGACATCAGATGAATCTTTAATACATTTTCGCTTATTATTCTGATTCTTTTTCCTGCTTTAGAATCATCAAAACAATACTTCTGAAAACATTGATGGCATTTAATATTTTATTTATTTATGTATGTATGTACGTATGTATGTCTGTGTTGGGTCTTCGTTGCTGCGCGCGGACTTTCTCTAGTTGCAGCAAGTGGGGGCTACTCTTTGTTGCGGTGCGCGGGCTTCTCATTGCAGTGCCTTCTCTTGTTGGGGAGCATGGGCTCTAGGCGCGCGGGCTCAGTAGTTGTGGCACGTGGACTCTAGTTGTGGCTCGCGGGCTCTAGAGCGTAGGCTGAGTAGTTGTGGTGCACGGGCTCAGTTGCTCCGTGGCATGTGGGATCTTCCCGGACCAGGGCTCGAACCCATGTCCCCTGCATTGGTAGGCTGATTCTTAACAAGTGCGCCACCAGGGAGGTCCCAATGGCATATAATATTGATGAGCAGAAGATGACCATATTTTTTGCTTCCTAATTGTGAGTCATTTTTATTTTTAGATTTATAGACACCAGTTAGAATGAGCAAGACAATTACTTTTTTTATTATCTTTGTATACACACCTGCCTTTATAGCATTTATCCTTTAATGAACTGTATCACGCAAACTTTTTACACAGATATCGTAAGAGAGTAAAAAATACTGTCATATCCTTTTAGCAAAACAAGTTGGTTCCAGTTATTGTCACGGAATATTGGGTAATAAAGTAATTCTAGCGTAATGACTGACTGGATGAGAATACCATGTTTCCTTTTTGTCCTTGGAAGTATATTGTTCATTCACTGATTCTTGAGTTTGAGAAAATTCACTTAGGGCAGGGTTTCTCAACTTTGTCACTGTTGGTGTTTTGGGCTGGGTTGTGCATTGTAGGATGTTTAGCAGCATCCCTGCCCTTTATACACTAGTTGTCAATAGCACTCCCCAGTGTGGCAACCAAAAATGTCTCCAGACATTGCTAGATGTCCCTTGTGGGACAAAGTTGCCTCAGTTGAGAACCACTGATCTAGAATATCAATATCTCAAGACTCAAGTTCTGAGGTTACACTTATATGATTAGTTTTATCATCGTTAATGGAGTTTGTCTGTTAAAACTTTCTGCAGTGATACGAATGTTCTGAATCTGTGTTGTCCAGTGTGGTAGCCACCAGACATGAGTGCTATTAAGCACTTGAAATGTGGCCAGTGTAGCCAAGGAACTGAATTTTTTTTTGTTTAATTTAATTTTAACAAATGTGGCTGGTGGCTGCTGTTTCGGACAGTGCAGGTTTAGTGTGCTGCTGTATGTCTTTTTGCATTCAGCTTCTGACTTATCTCTTAATTGTGAAATGCCTTTCCTTATCAGTTTTTTTCTCTTTGTCATTATGGGTAGAAAATTCTCAATTCCCAACACTCTTCAATGAAACCTTAAAAAAAAAAAAAGACTACAAAGATGGTGTTCCCAGATTTCATTTATACCTTGCTGAAAGATCATGTTATACTCTGAGCAACGTAGTAAAAAAGTTGAGGATAATGTAATAGTGCTGATTTATTTTTATTTTGTTATTGTATTACTTTTCTAGGTGATTTTATCATTTCTTATTTATCTTTTTAATAAATTATTTATTTTATTTAATTTTGGCTGCATTGGGTCTTCGTTGCTGCTCGCGGGCTTTCTCTAGTTGCGGCGAGCGGGGGCTACTCTTTGTTGTAGTGCGCGGGCTTCTCATTGCGGTGGCTTCTCTTGTTGCAGAACACGGGCTCTAGGCGCGCAGGCTTCAGTAGTTGTGACACATGGGCTTAGTTGCTCCGCGGCATGTGGGATCTTTCCGGACCAGGGATCAAACCCATGTCCCCTGCATTGGCAGGTGGATTCTTAACCACTGCACCAGCAGGGAAGCCCCCATACTCAGTATTTTTGTAGATTATATTCCATTATAGGTTATTACAAGATAATGGCCGTAATTCCCTGTGCTGTACAGTGTATCCTTGTTACCTATTTAACGTAGTTCTTTAATGGAAATATTTTCATTTTTATCTAGAGAGCTGTAGAGGGTGCTATATCATTAGGAATAGTAGTCTGAACTGGCTTTAGCTAATTATAAGAATTCCTTTAGGCAAGAGAATCAAAGTTAATTTTTCTTGGATTTACTTCTTTTTTTTCTATTTTAACTGAAAGTAGAGTAACTAGTGTTGCATAATTGATATAGTTTGTAATGAATATTAATCTAATATACCTGGTTATGTTTTTCATCTCCCAGAGTCTTTGAATACAGTTGAAATGATGATTTCCCCACTTTATATTGGTTACAATAACAAAGGTTTATTTTCCTGCCAACTCCCCTCACCCTCCCCTCCCCTCCCAAATTGAGAAATCTGATATTTTGATCTGTATGCTGTATAAGCAATCTCTTCTTCTCTTCAGATGGGTCTCAGTAAGGTCAAAGATAACCTTTGAATGTATATTTTAGGAATGTATGTTTTAGGTAGCGCTGGTTCAGAAGAGTATTATCTTTGGAGGAAAGACTGTTAGAACAAAATGGAATTTAAAAACCTGAGCAGACTTTTAGGAGCTGTTTTTGTTGAGAGAGAAGGCTGGCTTTTCTGGCTGATTAATTTATTATTCAGAAAGGAGTTTGGTAAACTCCAAACTTCGCTGTTCCTAATTTTTCTGGTTTAATAGTGATTTTAGAAAACTTGAGGTAGAATTATCTGATAATATTTCTATCTTAAAGGATTGTTTTTAGAAGTTCAATTTTTAGTAACTTTGGATTCAGTTTCACCAGGGCTGAAGAATAGAAATTATTTGAACTTGGTCAGTTTAGATGGAGTGGTATATTTCGGAATAAAAGGCAATGAGTAGGCTATGTTTTTTTTTAAAAATTACAAAAAGATGTTAAATAAATATATCTTTCTTAAAAGTAGGCAACTTGAAAGGATTCTGATCCAAACCTTGTCAGGAATTTGTTTCTTTTCCCTGAAACTGTATTTTAAATATTTATCATGAAGTTTAATACTATAGTTACTTAAGAAAAATTAAGCAAGAATTTGTACTCCCGTAGTCCCCTGAAAGTGAAAGTATTTCTCTTGTTGTGGGTAAAAGGATTGCTATTGTTCAAGCTTCCTTATTAAACAAGTGTGCTCTGTGTTTGTGTTTGTTTTTAAATCTCAAGGCACCACCTTCCATGGTTAACACTGAGCAGCGCCAGCATGCTGAGCATATATTCTTATCATTTAGGAAATCAAAATCACCATTTGCAGTTTGCAAGCATATTTTGGGTAAGTGTTTACTTTAAAAATACCTAGTTTTTCTATCTTGAACTTTAGATATTTTAAATTCCTTTAAAAATAAGCAGGTTTGTACAGTTATAATTTTCCATTAATAATCATTCCACTGAAGTGGCTTTAAAGATATTCCATAAAGCCAGAGAGAAAACTCTGATTTTGCTTTGGATTTTTCTTCCTTAAAGAAAACATTCAATAAGTTGTTTTATTATTGACCGTAATATCAAGGCTGTTAATGGTGGGAGGAAAATCTAATGTTTTTTCTGTTGTTTTCAAGTATGATATCACTTATAGGAAATGTACTATAACGTATCCCAGTGTTTTAAAATTAAGATTATTTTTGGGGGTTTCTACAGTTTCTTTTAGTTGTTTTTTCATCATTTTTTAAAAACCATGTAGTTTGTACTCAGCTCGCTTAGCGAATATTGGTTAGTTCTGTGTAGGATCTTCATTGTATGTCCTAAAATGAAGCATTGATTTTTACTCTTGTCAAAAATGTTTTGTGAGTACCTTATGTCTGACATATGTATGGAAGTGATCTCTTTCCTTTAAAAATTATCACAGAAGTCATAACTTATTCAGAGATGGCATTTTCTCTGCCTCTTAGGTATTTTTCAATAATAGTTAAGAGAGATTTCATTGGTTATTGTTATTTTATAATCTGATAATTGTTGGCTGTTTTTCTTAATTGGAGCCACTTTTTTTGTAACCCATATTGAAGGCTCAGAAAAGAAGGCTATTTGAGTTGTCCATGACCACAGAATTGGTTAGTTGAGCGTTAGGAACGAAACTATCTGACCTTTTATTCTTGTGCTTTTAGGAAGACTAATCCGTAGCCACCAGCACTCTGGTTTCTGGATGGAAACAGCCTGCCATTCCAGCTCTGTGTGCAGAGTGCTCTCCAGCTCAGGGCTGGGGTGAGGACTGTGGGGCTCAGTGGGCAGGGCCGGGCGCCAGGGTGCCTGCGGCCTGGAAGCAGCTTGAGGAAGTCACTTCACCTCTCAGGCCCTTTTTTCATCTGTGAAATGGGCATAATGATGTCGTTTGCCTTAAATGGACTTGACTGTCTTAAGTCGTAGTGAGGTGCAGACGTAGTAACATTTGAAAGCACTTTGTGAACAGTCATGTACATGTCATTGCCCCGTTACTTCATTTCAGATGGCCTTTGAAATATGCTCTGTCCTCTGCACGGAGCTAGCATCAGCGGTAAAGGCGGCCTTGTCTCCTTCAGGAGTTAGATCTTACATTAGAGAAGCAGTTTAATAACCACCTTTAATTCTAAATGAGGCGGGGATTTTTGTTTTTTGGGTTTTTTTGAGTAGTCTGTTTTTATACTCGGTTGAATTTGCTTCTGGCACTAAGGAAATTTGTTATCTTGTGGAGAATAACTCAGTGTTAAATTAAAAGAAGCAAAACTAAACATCATTAAGAATTTAAGGGAGCCTTGCTTCATCCTTACTGCCTTGAAACTGCTGAGCATTAATAGATGTAGAAAACCTCAGATGATCTGAGTCTGGCTCTTGTGGCTGTGCCCTCACTGCATAAACAGGGTCCCAGTGGTGTCTCATCTGACTTCCGACTGACTGTGACTCAGTTGTCCTTCTGTGCTAGCTGGAAATACCCAATCTAAGTGATAAGTATGTTATTAGAGTGTATTTGTTTATACCACTCTTTCCTTTTTAGAGTATGTATACGTTATGAAGAACTATTGCTTTGTTATGCTGTGAGCTTGTTTTAGAATACTTTTGTTTTCCTGATAAAAATTTCTAAAGAATAGTATTGCTAGTTCCAGCCGCGCTATTGGAAGCAGTTTGGGTTTTGAGACATTAACTGTTTAAAAGGTTGGGTGCATGTGTTATAAGCATAATCATTAATGTACTGCAAAGCCTTGTGTTACATTAATGTTTACATCTAAACTTCACAGAAAATCTTAACTCCTTACTCAGTTGCCACCAGCCCAGAAAGGTTAATTCCTCTAAGAAGACTTCTCATGCACGTGGCAGTCGATCGCAATCCAGAATTTTCACATTCTTATTTCGGGATTATAAGTCATTTTTATAGAATGTCTGGGTGATAGATTCTAATGAAGGGGAGACTTTCTCTTGGATGCTTCCCTTTTCTGGCCTCTTAAAATTCTTCCTTCCCACTTCTAACTTAAGTTTTATTATGTTTCTCATTTTATCTCATTTCTTTCTCGTCTTATTCTTTTGTTTTCACTGTAGTTTTAATTTCTTTGCTCTTTTCTGTGTGTTTGTGCACGTGCGTGCGTGTGCATGTTGCATGCTTGTGCGTTTTGTTAGAAGAGCACTTTCAGACCTCTTGGCCTCAGAAGTCTCTGGCACTTAGGAATTTACTAGTTTTGTAGGGTCAGGTGTTCCTTCAAAAAACCTGTGAGTTCTGCTCTTGTTAAAGAAATACCCCCAGACCTTGAGGGGTCGGTCCAGCACTTCTGGAGCTAACTTAGCAGCTTCCTTTTGCCCTTTTCTCAGGGAGAAAAGGATTTCTTTCGTTTCTTATCTCGGAGGTATCCGAGACAAAACAGAACGAGCCTGAGACTTATTACATTACCGTTGGTGTGCTTGTGTGTGTCACTGTGCAGCTTACGTTGCCTCTGCTTTGGACAGGAGCCCCAGGGCCGGAGAGGGGAGCGTAGTTGCCGGAAGCCAGAATGCAGTGCTCTTCCTCTCGGCCCTTACCTTCACTCTCGCTTTAGTCTTCCTGGCTCGAATTTCAGATGGCCGACAAGATGCGTGTGAATCTTATTTACGTAATTATTATTAAAGAGTTACTGTGGTAGGAAGTGAAAGCTTCCTGCTAAAGTGGCTTAAACTAAATTGTCATCTAAACAGTGTCCTAGTCAGTGGGAAATCATCCCTAAGAGTATTAGAAATTCTAGATGAACTGTGAGTTCTGCACAAGGACCTTGCAATTTTGAGCATCTTTCCAGCAGGAAGCAAGAATAAGGCTCCTGTGTGTGTCAAGTCCTCATCCTCTGCTGGCAGGCTTCCGGAGCTCCCGCGAGCATCTTCTGCACATTTCTGTTGTGTTTAAGTGCAGTCTGTGAAGGCCAATGGCAGTTTTTATGAGAAAGTGTAATTTATTAGGTTAGGAAAACTTTAACTTTGGAATCTGGCTTTCTTTTTTTTCAGATTCCTCCATTCTTAGAGACAGTTTCTTATAGGAATAGTAATTTAGAGATCTTCATTGATACCAAACAGAGAAATCTAAGGAAAAGAGGTATCTTGAAAACTTCTGAATGTGATTTACTTTCTGTAATTGTCCCCCTACTGACCCTTGCAAAAAAGGGGAGGGGGCAGAAAAAAGCTAGGCTGTAAGCACAGGGAGTTAGACAGGAGCGTGTTTCCTTGCTCACGAGAAGCAGGAGTATGTGCTGGGCCTTGTCTAGTTGGCACCTGCATTTAGGGCAAGGCGCATGTCACCAGAGGACATCACCCAGCCACGCGGGCTGCAGTTTCCTCTCACAGTCTCTTGGTGCATCAGTTTCTTCAAGAGTCAAATGCAGGGATCGGATTAGATGATCTTCGGAGTTCTATTTCTAAAATTCTATGAGTCCCTACAATTTTGCTTCCTTGTTAAAATCCATGGTTAAGAATTTCAGGTCCTTAAAATGTTTACGATTTCAGTAGAAAGTACAGATAGGCAAACAACCATCATTTTCTTTCAAGAAGAGGTTTATAATAAGAGATGATTTGAATTACCTTTATGAGGCAGTACCATATTTCTCCTTAGTGAGCAAAATAGATAGAACTGGTTTCTGTTTCCAGTCCTCTTTGAATAAAACACTTTTTTTCTCCTGAAACTTTAAACACATCTTTTTATAATAGGTTTACATTTTTGGAAGCTGTTGCTTTATTTATTCATTATATTTTAAGGTTTCTAAATTTTTGTGAGTTCTGATTACCATCTCAATTAGAATTCATGTTAAGATGGCATGGACTAATCAAACTTAAAAAAAATAAAGGTCCAGATTGGTTCCTCTTACTAGTTTTAGTATGTTCAAAACTCCCGTGCTGTAGCCTAGTGTGATAGGAATTGATGTAGGCATACCTTTTCTCGCACAGTTTTATAGAAAATTGTGTCAAGATCACTTGTAATATTTTTAAATGATCTGTGCTTGAAATGGAGAGAAAATGATGTGCCTGCCTGTATCTTCATTCTCTTCTGAGAAGTTCTTGAAGGTGTTATTCTGTGCCTAGAGGTATTTCTCGGGCTTCCAGGCACTCCTGTCTAGTGATCTTGGCAAATACCCAGGAGTTGAATCAGACTCTGCATGGGTTTCGCATGATGGTTATTTTGTAGAGCTTCAAAAAGTTTCTGCTTTTTCTTGACTTCATTTTGACTGTTTCTCCCTTTTGATAATGCTATTTGGAAACTGACTGTAGTGGTATTGCTGAATTAAAGAAAAAATAGAAAATTAATGTAAAATATTTCTTCAATATGTTAATTTTCTATTTTTTTCCCCTCCTGATTCAGTTCTTAGTTTGGATACTGTAACTTGCTAGTTAAAGCTGGATCTTTCTGAGTGTAGCTTTGGGATTTTACTCAGTTTGATCAGTATTGCAATCAGAAAATGCACAAGAACTTCTCACCTTGTGTAAATGTGATCCCCCCCCCTTTTTTTTTAACATTTTGAGAAAAAGAACATGAACATGATTGTGTTTATTTCTGAACTTGCTATTGGAGACGGGCCATCCTGCTGAAAGCTTGATTAATTACTGAACAAACATATTTTGACAGCATGGCTCCTCGCAGATAGTAATGTTCAAAGACTAGTTTATTAGATACTTTTCTGATACAGAGTTCTGTTTTGCACAGGGTGAGAATCTCTTAGGAAATTTTCTGATTGCTTTATATTTTTATTTTATTTTTTTTAAAGCTGTGTTATTTTTTAGTTCTTCATGCTTTGGAAGTAACAGTTGAAGAGAGGTGAGGAAAGTTTGTGAAAATTGTGATCGGTGATTAGCTGCCACCTGCCTGAGGTGTCTTCTGAGAGGAACTAACCTCTTTGTGGTGCTAGAGCAAAGGTCACTGGATAAAAAAGGAACAGGTAACCATCTCATTCCTTGTCTGAAAGTTCTCTTTAAAATTAAGAAATGCACAATGTTCAGGGGAAGGTGAGCTGCTGTTTGAAGAAGGTGTCTGTTTCCTCCTTAGAAACGAGTAAGGTAGACTACGTCCTCTTTCAAGCTGCCACAGCCGTCATGGAGGCCGTTGTCCGCGAGTGGATCCTCCTGGAGAGAGGGAGCGTCGAGTCACTGCGCACATTCCTCTTAACCTACGTCTTACAGAGGCCTCAGTAAGTGCGCAGGGGAGGCGCTGCCAGACGCTTCCCTGAGCCATCCTTTGGGATGCTTTTTCCTTTACTTTTTAATGATTGACATTTATGGTTAAGCCCTGTGTGGGCTTGTATTTTAAAAACCCACACACGATTGTAGGTTGTTTTGGGACTTAATGAAAGAATACTTTTTAATTTAAGCTTGTGTCACTGGGTTTTGTTTCTTTGAAGAGATTGTGCTTCGATGTTAGGGTTTTTTTTTGTTGTTTAGTTCCGGGATTTTGGTTATAAATAAAAGTTGATCTTTGACTCTGTCGAAAATCCTTTATACTTAACTTGATCTTCTTTTGGTTCTTGGTATGTATTATAAGACGTAAGTGAGTAGCCAGGAGGGTGAGGGGAGATCAGGCACCATTATCAAACCAAATGTTACACGTATATATATGTGTCAATACCTAGAAACGTGCATTGAAAAGGTTGTAGAAGAAAAAGTACCAGATTCTTTAACGATTTTTTTTGGATAGGGGATCAGATTTGAGGAATGGGATGAAAGTGAATTTTCTTTTTATATTATACACGTATTGTTTAAAAAATTTACAAGATTGTGTGTATTCATTGCTTGTATGATTTAAAAACAAATAAGGAAAACTATTAGCCGTACAACTTTGGGAGAAATTCATTTACTCTGTATCTTTTTTTTTAAAGTCCCCTTAATTCCAAGTTGTCTTCTAAGACGAGGCACCGTACATTGTATGTATGCAGTTTGTGCCGTTGGATACTTTTTTCATAGATACTTAGTTTCACACTCAGTGAAGAAAATGTTACATAATCAGAAATGCTGGTAATTCGGAATGTTGATTGACGGCGATAAAGATGCATAAAACTTTCGAGCGTGCTGTCATACCTTTGTTCCTGCTGACTTCACTGACAGCCTCTGAGTTCATAATATTTAATAATAATTACTGGCATGACTTTTGCACTCAGTAAAGTGCTAATAAGTGCTTCACATATCGAAAAATGTATGAGAGAAAAAAACCAAGTGTTACTTAGCCTATTAGCATTACAGGTTTAATGGACAGCGGGTTCCAGGGATTAGCAGGTATACAGATCTCTGAGTGAGGGTGTGGCTTATTTTTTCTGATTTTAACAGAATAAGGAAAACTTGCCCCCATTTCAAACCTTTCTCTTCTCCTTCATGCTGGTTTTCTTCCTTTATTTAAATTTTAATCCGTTGCTTAATGAACCCTTTTGGGTGGATACCAACTTGCCCTGGAGCTGCTGATTTATCACAGCCCCACCTCCACCCCCCACTGAACTCGGCCGGTTTCAGCTGTGTTTATGCATGTCATCTCTTGTGTCATCCAGAATCATCTCACCGTAATAATTTTGATTCAGGAGTTATTTTAGAGTTGATTGTAGGGTTCCACATTGAAATAGTTCACTTATAATATTGTCTCCCAAACTCTTTCTTTTTTTTGCTGTGCAGCTTGTGGGATCTCAGTTCCCCACTAGGGATTGAACCTGGGCCATGGTACTGAAAGCCCAGAATCCTAACTACTAGGCCACAGGGAACTCCCCCAAACTCTTATTTTGGAAAAAAGAAAAAAAAAGTTTTCAGCCAAGTTGAAAGAGTAGTACTGGGAACACTCACGTGCCTTCTCCCTAGTAGAGGCTCAGCCAGCATTTAGTGATACTACATCCCTGAAGACTGTAGCATGTCTCTTCTAAGAGATCATCTGGATACTCCTGATATAATTACTATATTTATATTATTTAATATAATTCTGACCTCATATTTTGATATTTCTAATGTTCTGGAAAATGCTATTTATATCCTTTTCCTCCTTTATAGGTTACTTTTTTGATCCAGGGGTTAGCCTCAGATTACATGTTGTATTTAGTTGTTGTGTCTCCTTTTTTTTTTTTTTTTTTGCAGTACGCGGGCCTCTCACTGCTGTGGCCTCTCCCATGGCTCACGGGCCCAGCCGCTCCGCGGCATGTGGGATCTTCCCGGACCAGGGCACGAACCCGTGTCCCCTGCATCGGCAGGCGGACTCTCAACCACTGCGCCACCAGGGAAGCCCTGTGTCTCTTTTAATCTAGAATAATTCTGCCTTTTTTTTGTCTTTCATGACACAGACATTTCAATCTTGTAGAAGGTCTGATGAATGGATTAGAGTCAAGTTAAAACTTTTGGTGCTCTGCATGGGTAGAATGCTACAAGTTATATACTGTAGAATACTAAGTACGTAATGTTCTGTACTTCCCATTGCATGCATGGAAGTTTTCCTTTTCTATTTTTTTCCTCCTAATTGTGATTAAAATTTGCACAGAGTGAAATGCAGGGTACACTTTTTAATTTTTATTTATTTTTTGGCCACGACCGCATGACATGTGGGATCTAGTTCCCTGACCAGGGATCAGACCCACACCCCCTGCATTGGAAGTGCAGAGTCTTAACCACTGGGCCACCAGGGCACACTTTTTTAAAGGCAGTACGGCATAGTGGTTGAGAAAGGGACTGTGAGTCCCCCTTTGCCACTTAACTCCATGACCGTGGGCAGATTATTTAACCTCTCTGTGCATTAATTTTCTGATTATTAAATGGAGTGAATAACAGCACTGATAGTACTTTACTAAAAAGATTGTGAGGATTAAGTGTACTAATTTTTGTGAAGTTAGTTTATATAAAGACAGGTCATAGGCACTCCATAAATGTTGGGTATTATTATTTATTTTCCTAGTAATTTATAATTTTTGCCAGTAACAATGTTTAAAGCCAGCTTTATGTACATTTCGAGTAGCAGTCAGTGTGTTTGAAACTATCGTGTCCCCTCAAAAGTACGAATATTCCCTTTGGTCAATTCACACTCTTGCACACAGTAGGATCTTTGCTTTTATTCGCTTAGTGAATGCTTCAAGTCTGTTTTGAAGGAATCCTTTTCGTCCTTGACAGAGCGAGACACGTTCGTTCGTTTGTATGAATGTCTGGTGAGTGCGTGTTATGCCGCAGGCGGCGTGCTTTCCTGTGGGACTACAGCAGCATGCTCGGCGCGGCGCGCTGCGTGTTGTGTGAAGTGTGAGGGAGCCCTTCTGTGTACTGACCAGCCACGTGCAGAGAGTGGCATTTACAGGCCAGGAACTGAAAGAGGTTTGGTGTAGCTGTGGTCATGAGAGTGCGTGGAGGGGCTGCCATGAGAGGGGAGCAGATCCCTGGCCATGAAGGGCCTTAGAAGTGGGTGGCCATATCGTTTATGTCCAAATGGGGACACCTTTCAGAGTAAAAGAAAGCACTGTTCATCATTGTTCTGGACAGCGGGTAAATTGGGAGTACCCCAGGAAGGCTGGGATGGGACCCACTGCTTCTAAGCCGTGTTAGGGAATTTGGGTTTTATCCCAAGGGCATGTGGTGGTTGTATCTGTACGGCATTCTAGAGGCTGGATTATAGTTTAGGGTTATGTTTTCTGAGCCTTCTTTTTAAGAAACGGTTGTGAAAAGGCAGTTAAATCCGTGTGCCCTTGTGGCCCAATGGCCCTTTGTAGGAGGCCTCCATCTGAGATGGGTGCTTCTGCCACCACACTGAGGGACAGATATGAACATTAGATATGAACATTTACAAAGGCTTAGAAGAACGTGTATGTTTCCATAATGTTGTACCTTGGCTAGCTAGCATGTTGCCTTTCCATGTTAAAGGGAATGGATGTAAGATGGTACTGCTGGTTGGAGATGGAGATTAGGTCCGAATGTGGCTCTGAACTGGCAGCATGTTCCCCTGGCTTAGTGAGCTGATAACACCACCCGGAGCTGCTGACGCTCACGTAGCGCTTGCTGTGCCCGGGGTGCAGTGTTAAGAATATGTAATTCTTGTGACAGCCCTGTTACTGTTATCCCCATTTCACATGTGAGAAAACTGAGGCTCTGAGTGTGAACGGTCTTGCCCAGGGTCACATAGCCAGTAATAACTGGAGTGTGGATTGGAACCCAGGCCTCTGGCTGTGGAGTCAGCGCATAACCAGGAGCACGCTACCTCAGACGTGAGCCGCGCTGTCAGCAGCTACGGCACAGTGAGAAGTCGGGGAGTATTTTTATATTGGATTTGTGTAAAAGTTTTCACAATGATTTTTATGTTTTACAGCCTCCAAAAGTATGTTCGGGAACAGATTCTATTAGCAGTAGCAGTAATTGTAAAACGAGGATCATTAGATAAATCAATTGACTGCAAAAGCATTTTTCATGAAGTCAGCCAGTTGATAAGTAGTGGCAACCCCACTGTGGTAAGTGTGCTAACTATTCGTAAATACTTAAAAGTTTTATTTTGTATTACGCAAATACCGTTATAGCAACAGTAATGGATATCTACATAAAAGAAAAAAGGCACAGTCTAAGAAATCAAGCAATTTCCATTTGTTCATGTTTTCCTCCAGTCCGTTTTTCACATGTGTGCGTACTGTAGATACAGTATACTTTGCTTTTTCATTTGATTGTTTTTTATGTTGCCAGTGTTCATAATCATCATAAGTTCATAAACCTCGTATGGTTTTCATAATCCTGTTTAATGGTGTCAAATATTACAAGCTAATGTACCATAATATTCTTAACCATTTCCCTTCTGTTGAACATTTCCCCCTCTTTTTAATAAACCGTTGACAAGTACTAGTGATAATGGAAATGTGAATAAAATATAAAATGATATCTGACATAAAAATTCTTAAATGTTGCAATACTAATAGGCCAAGGTATGCCATGACTACCAGGTGTGACTGTCAGCTTCCTGAGTTTTCTGGGAAGCCTGGTTGGTTTTTCCCCTCTCCATCTCCTGTCTGCCTGTGAGAACCGGTCAGCTGGGAGGGTGACGGGTTGTGGCCGCCCTGTCAGAGGCCAGAGGAGCTGGAGCTGGTGTTACTGATCAGCTGTGGTTGTTGGCTGGAACCATTGACTTTTATCAGCTGGGTGAGATTTAACTCATGTTGAATTGGGGTTGGCAATACCTAGCTCTTCTTTTTTTTTTTCTTTTTTCATTGAATTACAGTTGATTTACAGTGTTGTGCCAGTCTTGGCTCTTCTGATTCTCAGGTATTAAATCTTTAAATATTTTGGGTAGTCTATTCACTTTCCCAGTTTCTTTTTAATCATTTGAGATATCTGTGAGGCTGTACCCCTTACGATTCTGTATGGTTGGTGTCTTCAGTGGGCCCTCGGCGCGTGGTGTGATTTTAGGTTGTTTGTGGTGTGAGTTAGGGTGCTGTGGTCATTTTAGGAGGACCGCGTGCACTGTCCCTTCCCTTTCACAGTGTCTGGGTCTCTCCCCGCCACACAGACGTGTGCTCACCTTCCCGCTCCTGCTGTCTGCCCTCCACTCTGCTGGGAGTGACCCAGCAGGGTCTCCACCGAAGGAATAAATGAACAAGTTGTCAGGATTTCCTGTATCTACCCTAGGTATTTTTTGTTTTTCCTTTGGAATTTTCCTTATCAACTTTACTGAGGAATAATTTACAGGCGCTACTGCGTCCATTGAAAGTGTACACTTCAGTGAGTTGTGACAGCTCTGTGTACCAGTGAACAGCCACACAGTCAAGGTACATAATGTTTCTACCTGTGTTTTCATTATTGATTGTGTAGATATTGTGTTCTATGTCACTTTTGTGGCAGCTTTCTTCCAAGAGTAGTGCTGTCCAGTAGAACCTTCTGTGTTGATGCAGTGTTCAGTATCTTTCCTCTCCAGTGCGTGGGACCGCACTAGCCACATGCTGATTTTGAGTGTTTAAAATGTGACTTGTGTGACCAAGGAACTGAATTTTTAATTTTATATAATCTTAATTAAATTTTATTTGAATTCAGATAGCCACATGTCGCTAATGGCAACCATATTGGACCATGTAGTCTAGAGACTTTAATATCTAAAGGTCTAATTTTATGTTCCTAACACTTAATCTTAGTATTCTAAAATTTAATTGTATATCTAAAACTAACAACTTCGAAGATGTGCATGTTTGCATCATTACTTTTTTTTTTTTTTTTTGCAGTACGCGGGCCTCTCACTGCTGTGGCCTCTCCCGTTGCGGAGCACAGGCTCCGGACGCGCAGGCTCAGCGGCCATGGCTCACGGGCCCAGCCGCTCCGCGGCATGTGGGATCTTCCCAGACCGGGGCGCGAACCCGTGTCCCCTGCATCGGCAGGCGGACTCTCAACCACTGCGCCACCAGGGAACCCCAGTCATTACGTTTTATGAGTTATTTTGGCTTTGTTTTATATAGTGAGGAGCTCTGTTGAAAATAGTCCCCAGATAAGATTCCGTTTACAATGTTTTGAGGTGGAAATGATTGGGAAGCTACTTTTTACTAATAATAATCTATATGCTCTCAAAATTCTCTCTATTGGTAGACATAGTCTCCCATTTCTGATGAAGAGCTTTGCTCTCGGGATACTGATGCTTCAGGGCTGCCCACATTCATTGTGTCAGTACATCCGTAGTCTTACATTTCCGTGGATATCTGTTAGCATTTCCTGCCTAACCAATGGCCGTGTGCGCAGTCCAACGGGGACGTCACTGTTGGTCAAGGGAAAATCAAGTGGTGGTCTGACTAGCCAGAACTTGTAGGGAAAAGGCTTGGAACTGAGGCTGCTACTTGGAAATATTATCCCAGCCCCTACTGCTCTAAATCAAGTTACTCTTCATAATTTTGGTTCTCTTCGTAATGTGTCAGGTGACACATTGTTTCACTTGACAATCTGCGGTGAAGGAGTCCAGCTCATTGGATTGACCAGGATTTAAACTTTAGGAACTTAAGCAGCAACTCTGGGATCTCTGCTTTTATGACTGTAGTTGGGTGATCATGTTGACTGGGGTTTCAGTATTAAGGTAGGATTTCTACAGCCTGTCCTCACCCCCACGAGTAGCTTCTTGGCAGCCGGATGCCGAAGGAGTCGGAGCCCTGGCCCCTCAGCAATGAGCACACACTCGGGAATTGTGTTCTCCGCTCCCTCTCCCCGGGTAATCTGACCCGCCACAAAAAGTAGGCCCACTGCAACCTGGCAATTGGTGTTTTTGAGCCACTGAAATAACTGATGCTCTGAGAATGATTGGAACAGATGTAGCTGTCTAGTTAGAGAGGATTTTGCTCTGTTCACAGTACATACACTTTGAGGGGAGTGGATAAATTTAATGTCCTCGTGAAATATTCCAAAGCAGTTTTTTAAAGTTGAATTTCTGCTAACAGGGTTGAGAACTTCTGTAGCGGTAAGAAGTCAGTAGCGGGGGGTAGAATTTAATTTCAAGATTGCTGGATGAATTTATTTTGGTGACCACACTGAAAACACAACTCAGAAAGCATTCCTGCATTTATATGGCAAGTTCAGAATTCCTGCCTGGAGCCATTCCTGCTCATTCAGCAGGTCTAAAAAATGAGGTTACAGACCAGTAAAACATTTTAATCTATCTTCCTCTCTGTCTTCTTCTCAGACTGTTAAGAATTTGTGGGAGTGCTTCAAGAATTTACTTAAGATTTTCTTAGGCTCAGAGACATGAATAGCAGTGGGAGAGAGGTTTAAAACTTTGATAAGAAAGTAAAATGGTAAGATCAGAACATTGATACAATGTTGGCTAGAAACTGTCTTTATAAAGGTGATTTTAAGAGATATTTGAAAGGAAGAGATAACTGACTCTGGCTTTTTTTGGATGAAAGAAAGGGTTGACCTCATGAATTACTAAGTTAGGTGACTAACTTTACCCTTGCACATCTTCTAGAATGATGCTTCCAATCAACCCTAATTGACTGGGAACTGTATGTAGTCTGGCTTTCCTGCTTGCTTTCTAAGAGTGTATTTTTTGGTCCAGCATCATGCTAGTCAAGTATGCATGTTTAAATGAGTTTAGGGGCAGGATAACATGATACAACACAGATTTTGATTTTGGATTTACACTTAGGTTCAAATCCTAGCTCTGCCATTTACTACCTACTTAACTTGAAAAATTGTTTAACTTCTCTAGGTGGTGATTTACTAATACGTGGAATAAATGTGGTAATATCCAGGCCCAGAAGAGGAAAGACAATATTAAGTGCATTTAGTAAGCATTCAGTGAATGTTTGTTTTATGTCCCTAGTTAGTGGTTTCACAACCCTTTGTTTATAGAATCTTAGGACATGAACTATCATCTCTTTCTATCAAATAATATTTTAAGTGTTGAAAATCAGAAGAAAGTATTTATACTATTATCCATGGATGGAAACTAATTGAGTATTTAAAAAATATATAAGCAACGTATTAGCTTTCCTTTAAACGCTCTGAGAAGTATCTTATGGTCTTTGTTCTCTGTAGATGTTTATGAGTTAAACGATTTCCTGTGGAGATTGTATTTTGTAGCCCCATTCAGTTTTCTGTGTATCGTCATGTCCTCTCAGAGGGACAGTGCTTGTGTGGCTATTACGTTCTGTGCTGTCTGCTCCAGTCTGTGCACAGGCTGTCCTCCCTCTGTGGCTGCTTCACCTTGCTTTGCAGTGGTGTTAGACCTCGGAGGGATACATACAGAGGCTTCACTTCCCAAAGAAAGTGGTCAAATTTTAATTAGCATTTAAGCTAAATTTTTAACCTATTTCATGTTTGTTTTAGTTCCTTTGAAAGAAGTAGGCCTATTTAAGTCACTTTTAAAGCTGTTGAATGCATCATTTAAGCCTCCTTTCTTCCTCTTTGCCGTGCTAGAGAGAAGAGGGTGAGAAATTCCCCGTGTGCTGCAGTGCTGCCCCGGACGTGATAGCAACTTAATCTCTCTTATCACAAGTCTCATTGATGTTTGCTTAGAGGAGCAGCTGGAAGTCTGCTTTATGTATGGCAACCTTTCATAAAGTTTATTCTTGGTAATAAAGCTCCTGGGGTAAGAGCCAGGCTATTATAAGAGACAGTCCTCTCTCTGAACAAGAGTATTTTATTTTGTCAGCTGGAGTTAGTGTTTGAGTATCTTGTTCTTGTGACAGTAAGCTGGAGAGTAAGGCAGACTGTCTCTGAAGGGTGTTTTTCCACTGTCATGAAATTAATGTCTTTTACTGGAAATGAGAATTCTGCTGAAAGATTTTTAATGCGAAGGCAGCAGTACTTCAGTTGTTAGCCAGTGAATTAACTTGTGATTTTTTAGTACTTCAGTGAAAGAAAACATATTAGACTCTTTCATAACCTCGAGACCTCATTGAATTTCTTCTGCTTGTTTTACATGTTTAACTTTTCTCTTTGAAATTCATCAGTAGGGAAAAAAAATAGGGAGCACATCATTTATTCATTTTCTGCCTTCCCTTGTGTTAATGTCGTGTCAGGCACAGAGGCAAACATTGGTTTATTAATCCAGGTGATGTTTAGTGAGTACGCGCTCTATTGCTCTAGTGATGCTTTAGTTTAGTATATATTTTTTTAATCGATAACTTATTTTGTGATTTTAATTTGGTGGATTGCAGATAACAGTCAAGAAGGACTAAGACGCCAAATTTTTTTTTTTTTTTTTTTTTTTGCGGTACGCGGGCCTCCCTCTCACTGTTGTGACCTCTCCCGTTGTGGAGCACAGGCTCCGGGCGCGCAGGCTCAGTGACCATGGCTCATGGGCCCAGCCGCACGCGGGATCCTCCCAGACCGTGTCCCCTTCATCGGCAGGTGGACTCTCAACCACTGCGCCACCAGGGGAGCCCCCGAAATAGGTTATTTTTTATGATAAGGATGAGAATACTGTTGCCGCTTCACCTTATATCTTATCAGAACCTGCTACATTTACACAGTACTTTTTGTTGCGTTATCTGATTTGAAGGTTAGGACAATCGTGTGAATTCTGCAGTGTACAGGGTAGTAGCCCTTTTCATAGATAAAATCGAGGCTCAGGTAGATGAAGTGGTTTGCTCTCAGTTACTTGAAGTGATAAATCTTGGACTCTCAGAGCCCAGATTCTCTGACTTCTTTTTCTGCACTATTGAAAGAGACTGCAGAGTGTTGTCGCTCAGAATTTATTTGGGAGATAGTTGTGATAGCGATTATTGTTTGGTTTCTGACTTGCTGAAAATGAAAGCTGGCACTTTGGGACTGCTTGTTAGTGCTGGTCAGGTGGCCGGCAGCAGCGAGTGACAGGCACAGACAGAGTGATCGGGCAGAGCTGTGGGCAGACGCGCATCGGGGCTTGGGGCTCTGCCCCCAAGTGTCGTAGGCTGGGAGCCCTGCCCTGTGTGTTTCAGCAGAGTCCAGGCGCTCTCCTTGTCACCACGTCATGTAATCATTGCCTTAGAAATGATTCTCTTGGAAAATTTTACATGAAGGAAGTTTCATTAAAAGTGTTTGCTTGCTGCATTTGGAAAATTAAGATACTACCTGACTTCTTTATGATCCTGGATAAATGAAGCATTGCCACGTGAGCCTCTTGGAAGTCTAAGATTTGTACTAATGGTACTCTATACTGGCTTCATCCCTGTTAACTTCAGTGTTACAACCCCATATATGCTGCTTACCAGTCAGTCCGTCACCTTTCAGCTGGTTTCATTGAGACTCACCTCTCTGCAGTACCCACCACAGGTTTTGTCTCCGACCCTCTGAAGTATTGGAATCACCATCTCTAGTACAGAAATAAGATCCAGCCCTGCCTGAGGCAGAGGCAGCCCTGGAGGCACTGGTCCGTCGGGGGAGGGAGGGGGGTCAAGAGGTAACACACTCGGGGTGACCCCTGACACCTAGAGTGTGAAGCAGGCAGACTGAACGTCCACAAGGGTAAGGACGACAAGAACTTGTGGGTGCCTTTCCCCCGCTTCCTTCCTCCGTTTCTCTGTCCCGAGAAGGAGCTTCCCTAGCTGTCTCAGTGCCCCTGCTCTGCAAGTCACTTTATGTTAGTGAGATTTAATTGATAAATGGTTGTGGAAACGAATAAACGTATCGGGTAATGCGTCTTAGACACACGGTGTGTGCTTGATTCCTCTGTGAATAGGGAGAAGTGCTTTTCTGATCTGTGCAGAGTGCTTTGCTCTTTTAATGTACAATCAGTGCTTCCTATTCATCATTCTCCAGGAATTTCTTAATTAGCACCTCTGAGCCACAGTAGTATAATCTTTTTTTTTGGCCACACCATGCGGCATGTGGGATCCTAGTTCCCCCACCAGGGATCGAACCCGGGCCCTCACAGTGAAAGTGCCAAGTCCTAACCACTGGGCCGCCAGGGATTTCCCTATAATTAATGTTTATGATGCTAATCTCAAATCCTTTCAGGGCTTCCAGGTTAAGGAGCAATTAAACTGTTTGGTTATCTTTTAATGATGAAAATATCTTACTGAATTTTAGTTCTTATAAAGCTGGTAATTTTAGGTGGGTCAAGGCCAGGACATTTGACTTCTGGCATTACCACAAACCATGCTGCATAATTTATTTTTATGTATTTCTTAAGTCTTTTGAGTGGTAAATTTGGTAAGGAGACACTTGTTTTGGAAAATTTGTCCTTTTATTTCATAAGTGGAAAGTGGAAAAAGTAGAATACAAAACAGTACATTGGGTTAATAGTAATGGTATTGTAATAAATAATGTATAACTGCATTTCAAAATTGGAAAGCTGTAAACAAATATTACAGTAGTAACCTATGGATGGTTACTTTTGTAGGAAGAAGAAGTTATTTAAAAACAAAATGTTCTTATGTTCAACAAGCTAAGTCCACAATAAGAATGTGTTTTGTTCATACTTATGCACTAAGAACACACTTTCTTTTATGGGTGAATTTGTACTTCATTGTTGTGAAGTTTGTAGTTGTGGTGGGATGTCTTTATTGCTACATCTCAAAAGCAGTCCCATCCCACCGAGGGCTCCTTGTTTGTCTGCTGAGGCTTTTACTTTTAAAAACTCTTCCTTTTCCTAAGTAGTAACCTCAAAACGCTTGTCCCTTTTCACTGCTCCTGCCCTTTTCTGCGCTCACTGACCACAAACACGTGCTTGTAATCCTAGGAAGTGTTTATTTCACAGAAAAATAAAGCTTTATTGTGAGTACATGTTGGCTTCAATCATTAATTAGAGTCGTGTTACTAAAAATTTAAATATGGTCGTAGTCTAAAAATATGTTGTTTTGTGGTGAATATAGTTTGGCACTAAAAAACAATTTGTGGCTAAATTACTTGTGCAAAACTACTATAGATAATTTATTGGTAAGAACGATAAGTTTGTGTTTGATGGTGCTTCTGGGTTCTTTTCAGCTTGCATGTTTTTGTATAAGTTGTGCATGAATTCTGTTTTCAGTAGATTGATTATCTCACCTGAGATTCCAAAATTAGTTTCCTTTTTTTAGTAAGACGCATTTTCTTAAACATTTAGGTATCTGTTCATAGTGTCCTGTTCACTGAAGTCTTATTTAGAAAGGGTTGGAGAAGAGCAAAAAATATGGGGAAAGATTGTTTTCAGGATCATATGGTCTTGTAATCCATCATGGTAGATCCTTGTAAGTTAACTTTTCCTTTTGAATTTCATTAATTTGAATTTAATACTACCCACTTTCCCCACCAAAGCCTAGCTGTATTTAAAAACTGTTCATGGTTGATCCCAACGGTATTTAAATGTATCTGAACTTTTGATTGCTGGCACTTTGGTCATTAATCACCATTTTAAAAGAAAGCCATTTTTTAAAATACAATTTTGTTAACTAAAAAAATGAACGATTGTACTTGATGTGTTTCTAAGGTCTCTTTCAACTGTAAGATGAAGTATGTGATAAACTGTTTCTCTGTAAGAGGCTCTTTAATGCTTGGTTTCTTCCTCCTTGTGCCTGGGTCCATGCAAAGGCAGTTGAACTTACGCACTTTTCTTGAAAATTGGGTAAAAGGGGACATTGTAATGTTAAAACAGATGTATCAATATATTTTGAAGTACAATTACAGAGAGAGAGAGAGAGAGAGTGAGTGTGTGTGTGTGTGTGTGTTTAAGCTAATGGAGCTATAGTCAGAGGACTTACTGTTGAACACAGCCCTGTCTGTATACCCCCCGGATTCCCAAGGGTATTTGCACGTATTCTGTGTTGTTAGGGCTTCTTGGTGTGGAAAAGTCTGAGAAACTGCTTGAGTCTCTGGGCTAGTGTGCCATCATAATTGTTAATTATACATCATACTTACCCTAGTTAAGATTGAGGCAAATAGGAATTTAATTCTTTTTTACATTTTCTTAGAGGAAAGTTTTAGACATATACACAGATATACAGATATACTACAAATAGTCTGTTGGTCACCTATGTAACCATCATTCATCTTCAACAAATATCAACTCATGCTAATCTTTAGGAATTTAATTTTATGTATATTTGCTAAGATTTGCCAAGATAAGCATCTGTAAGGTCAAGGTACTGACATCAGAAGCATTTCTGAGCAAAGATGTTGCAGTTGGTGGGCGGGTAGGACCGTGCTCAGCTGTTGTATAAGCTGCATAAATAGTATCATCTTGACTTTAATCTTTCGGTTGTTCAGAGGTAGTGTGCATATTTCTCTGTAACCCTTGGAAACTTGCCAGAATAATTTGTATCGTCCCCATCATGGCACCTTGACTCTGAGTAGTCCATGAATAAAAGCAGCGAGTTGAGAGTAGACGCTTGTTGGATACAGCCATTGAGAAGGAAAATCGTCATTTTCAGTTTTAAAAACTTGGGAGTACTACGTGGTTAATGTTTTGGAGACCATAAAATCCGTTTCACTTTTCATCTATTTGGAAATACATTTTACAGACATCAGAACGTAGAGTCAGACAGACCTGGGTTCAAATCTCAGCTGGCCCGAATTACCTGCCCTTTGAATCTCACTTCTTTCAAATGTAAAATGGGGATAGGGATTGTTGTGTGAATTCAACGAAATGATATGTTAAATACTGATCATCTTAAAATATCATTTACACTCTGTAGTTGAGTACTAGTAGGAGTACTCAGGAGTGTGTCCTGAGTTCAGGTCTCAGATACGTTTGTGTAACTGGAGTGAGGAGGAATACTAAACAGTCCCAAGGCCACTGGGAAAGGAGAGCTAATCTTTATCTTGTCATATCTGACTTTCTGGCTGGTAGGTATAAGATCTCAAGATACCATGGAAGACTAAAGATAAAAATGTTTCATTATGTTTGAACAAATATTGTATTGAAACAAAGCATCGGGAAAATAATGCCTCACAATGATTTGTTATCAAACAATTACAGCAAACTCTGGCCTGTTCTATTCTAACTGCACTATTGAGTGAATTCTCAAGTTCAAGTAAAACTAGCAACATTGGACTGAGTATGGAGTTCCATGGCAACTGCAAAAGAGTTTTTCAGGTACTGGTATTTTTGTTCTTGTGTTTTAATTATTAGATCACTCACTTTTCACTCAATTTGTTGCTAGTGGAGTGAGGACATTGCTTTTATCTAGTTGAACAACAGCCTATACTTGAAGGTTTGCGTCGTGATTTCATAGGATATAGTAAAGCGATAGGTTTGGTGAACATAGTTGACGGTTTAAGATTATTTGTTTAATTCTAGTCTTAAAAAGGAAATGCTACTATTAAGACCCTTAGCTTATTAATTTTGTTCCTATTGTGTTTAGATAGAACTAATTCAATTGGTGGGACTCCGCTGGCCTTAAAAATAGGCCTGGCTATATGCCAGAGAGGGCTGTGTATTTCAGTGTTATTGCAGATGGTGTGGGCTCTTTGTTTCGTGTGTATTGTTTGGCTCTGCAGTAAAGTTGTGTGAAGGCACTGGTTTCAATCCGAGGGCTCCCACTGAAGCTGCTGAGCCCTCAGCTCTGTCGTGGTCGTCAAGACCTGCTTCTCTAGGGAGTGGCATTTATGTGACGGTAAATGTATTCAGACCGGCATCACTGTAGCGTGTAAGCAGGCCTAAAAATGGAAGATGTCCTTGAAGAAGCGATGTTTTCCGTTGGAAACTTTAAGGTTTTTATTTGTTTGTTTTGTTTTATGGTTCTAAAAGGGAACATATCTTGAATAAGCTTTAGATACAAAAACGTGTGGTTAATTTACTGCAGGAAGAAGACCTCCGTCAGATCTTCCTGCTGACGGTGGAAGTCCTGCAGGAATTCAGCAGGCGGGAGCACCTCAGCGCCCAGATGTCATCCGTGTTCCAGCGCTACCTGGCCCTCGCCAACCAAGTCCTGAGCTGGAACTTCCTTCCTCCAAACTATATCCTTTCAACAACCGAACGGTTTATGTGTGGTCACTTTCATAGATTGAATTAATTATGGCTAAAAGTACTTTATCTCTGCAGATTTATGAAACATGTTTTTTGAAAGAAAATAAGAATCTTTTAGAAATGGAATTTTACTTTATTTTATAATACCACAATGCAGTAGAGTACTTAGAAAATTTTCAATTTCATTCATAACTTTGTAGAAGAGGGTTGAATAAGTGGAAACATTTGGTGGGTCATTGGGCTGTTGCTAACCAAGGGATAGGAGTATGCCTTAGGAAGGGAAGGGAAAGAGGTGGGAAGTGCATTTTACCAAGAAACGGAATCATTTTCTCCTGTAACATGTAAATTCCATTCAGATTTTGACTGACTTTCCTTAAGGCGGGTTTGGAGTTCTCTATTTGATCTTTGTGGATTACAGTTGCTCAAGTGTAGATAATAAGGTAGTAACATGTTTACCCTTTGGAGAGTGTTCCCAGTATAAAAATAGGAAAATTCCATTTCTAGCAGGTTATCTATTAGGAATACAAATTAAGTTTAAATAGGTTATATTATTGATACAAAGTGTCTCCTTTTTTATCATTTACTAAAGTGGAGAAATTTGTGTTAGAAATGGAATTCTAGTTCAGAGTTTATGATTTGCTTTTCTAGAAATGGAATTCTAGTTCAGAGTTTATGATTTGCTTTTCTAGAACATCGCTACCTTGATAGATTAAAAGCAGTAATGTACGGTGGGCTGCCCGTATGTATCATAGTTGAGTCACACAGATCCAGGCTCAAGGTTCAGCCAATCTCAGGCAGGTTACTTAACGTCTCTGAGTCTCAGTTTCTCCAAATGTAAAATGAGGATATGGATTGTTGAGTGAATTGAAGGAAACAATACATTTAAAGTACACTCAGGAGTTAGCTCCTGTTCATTGAGCTCTTGGTAGCCTCCTTGAAGCCTCCTCCTCAGCTTGCTGTGCTGTGCTCTTTCTTCTCGATCTGGTATACTGCTTATGGTATAGGAAATTACAGGGAGTTTACTTTAACCTGTTCTAGGTATTGTTAATAGGAGGACGGCGGTGGGGGTCTATTTAGGAGAAAAGGGCAGATGACAAGCAAACAGGACATAGACATCCAGCCACTTGAGAGACGAGGATGAGCCGGGAGCCCTGCACTCACCGACACATATCTGAGCTAATTACCTGGGCTGTAAACTGTGAGGTTTTTAAGGGAGCAGGGGCGGGGTGTAACTCTTTCTTCTGTTTTCAAGCTAATACATTCATGTAATAGAAAATGAGTTGTAAGATGCCATGTAGGGTGCTAGGTCTCTGACGGGAGCCCCGAGTTCTCAGTTCTTTCTCAGAGGCGGTCGTGGTGAGTGGCTGCCTTGCAGGGCAGAGCTCACAGGGAGGCTAGTCATGCCCCCTTCTACCCTAGTCGCTAATCCTCCTTCTGCTAATAGTCAATTTTATATCTTCACTATATTCCTTTTGGCTGTTAAGAGGCACATATTTTCTTAGATTTGCTTTTAAAAAATTTTCCCCTTTGTGTTCTGCTATCTAATTTTTGCTCTAGTTTTTGTTAGGGAAAAAAAAAGAAAGATGTTGAAAAACTTTGAGACAGATTTAAAAAGTAACAGGCCATATGGAGCTATCAAAACATTAATTATATATGGGAAAATCAAGGAAAGTTACACTGCATATATTGTAGCCAATTTTAAAGTCTCTGTTTTAGGGGAAAATTCAGTTGGCTGAAAAGTGACTGTTTTGTAAAGGGAAACAGTGCTCTGGGAGTTTGGAAACAAAGTTTGTCTAAAGATACACACATAAAATATTTTTATAAAGCATGTAGATAGAGCTTTGGAAAACTTGTCATCTAAAAATGATAGGCAGGACTACAGTGTTGCTGAAGGAAAGAATTCATCGTAGATCTTGCTCTTCATGTACAATGTTCTGTTTCATGGCTTACAAGTGAGCTTCTTTGTGCCTATATGTGTTCCTACAGCAGCCATTTGTTGGGTAACAGCTACAGTTAAGCATTCCTTCCTTTAAGTGGATTAGCTTAAGTGTGGGACAAGAATATGGCAATGGAATTAAACGAAGCTGCGTTGTCAGTGCTAATTAAGAAAACTAGTTTCAAGGAACCCAATTCTGCCATAATTTCTAATTTTGGCGGTTACTTGCAGATCTGCTGTTCAATAAGCTGGGAAGGAGTTGAATAATTATTTAGTTTTTTAAATTAATTAATTAATTAATTTTTGGCTGCGTTGGGTCTCCGTTGCTGCACGCAGCTTTCTCTAGTTGCAGCGAGCGGGGGCTACTCTCCGTTGTGGTGCACGGGCTTCTCATTGTCGTGGCTCCTCTTATTGCAGAGCACCGACTCTAGGCGCGCGGGCTTCAGTAGTTGTGGCATGCGGGCTCAGTAGTTGTAGCTTGCGGGCTCTAGAACGCAGGCTCATTAGTTGTGGCGTATGGGCTTAGTTGCTCCGTGGTATGTGGGTTCTTCCTGGACCAGGGATCGAACCCTTGTCCCCTGAAGTGGCAGGTGGATTCTTAACCACTGCACCACCAGGGAAGTCCCAATTATTTAGTTTTATACCTTGAAAAAGGTCTAATGATCATATTTAACTTAATTAATATATTGAGTTGATGTCTTTTTAAAATACGATTTGTCTTTTAGGATAGACAGAATAGCAAGTAGACCTTGTAAAAAATACGTTGTGTGCTTTGCATCACATCTGTTTGATCATTTAGAATGGTGTGTTAAATGAGTCTGTGTTAAATTACCAGTATCAGTTCCTATTCATAATTTTTGTAATCTATCTTTTTTGTATCTTTTTATTTTGAAGTAATTTTAAGCATGCAGGAGATACTACAAGGGTAGTTGAGAGAATTGCCGTATGCCCTTTACCAAGATTCACCTGCTGTTAACATTTTGTCCCATTTCTTACTCTTCCTGTCTCTGTCTCTCATTACACACACACACACACACGCACACGTGTACGTGCGTTTGTATGACAGTATGTGTATATTTAAACACAGTTCTTCTGAATCATTTGAGAGCACTTGCAGACATTATACCCATATACCTCTGAGTACTTCACTGTTTGTTTTCTTGTGATCAAGAATTTTCAAATTGCACTGCGGTTCTTATAGGAGAATGTCTTACAAAACTCTAGTATGATTTTCAAAACCAAGAATTTAATGTTGACACATTGTTATTATCTAATCTGCAGCCCATATTCAAATTTTGTCAGCTGTCTCACTAATACCTTTTGTAACTGTTTTCAGTACTTTGTATTTAGTTGTCCGAAGTCATCTTTGATCTGGAAAGCTCCTCAGCTTTTCTTTGTCTTTCATGAATTTGACATATTTGATGTGTATAGATCAATTACTTTAAAAAAATACCCCTCAGTTTGGGTCTGTTGGATGTTCCCTCCTGATAGTTTTGGGTTATTCATTTTCGTAGGACTACTGAGTAGTGGTTCCTTTATGTCAGGAGGAGTGTGATCCAGTTTGTCCCATTTGCGGGGAGCGGAGGGGTTTCTCTTTGATCTTTTGGTTAAGGTGGTGTGTGCCAGGTTTTTCCATTGTAAAGTTGCTGTTCCTTTTTGTAATTAATAAATGATTTGTGGTGTTATACTTTATATAAATACCCTGTTCCTCCTAAAATTTCAACCATTAGTTCTAGCATCCCTTGGTACTCCTGGCCTGAAACAGTTGGTGCGGTCGTTGCACATTGGTGATTTTTCTGATCCCATCATCTCCTTTTGTGCTTATGTGCAGCTTTCTGCCATAAAGAAGAGGTTTCCTTTCTTCACTGATTTATTCATTTATACCAGTATTGACTCAGGGATTCTTCTTCTTCAGAATGGATTGTAGTCTGTTGCTGTCATTGTGTATTTTGCTGCCCACGTTGTGCCAGGTCTGGCCCTTGTCACCTGACTTCTGTGTCCTTTTGGTTTGTCCCACTGTTCTAAGTTTTAACTGAAACAACCTGGGTTTAAATTTTTAGGAATGAATGACTTATTTTAGATGTTCTATGAAGAGTTCACTCTAATTATTTAAAAGTTTTCTTTTAAATGTTAAGAAATTTAAACACTGAGCTCCCTTAAACAAAATACCTGCACGGACCCACTTTGTCTGTGCCTGTGCTCAGGTAGTGTCCGTTGCAGTGATAATTGGTTATTTTCTAGAACAGCTTTATTGAGATGTATTTCACGTACCAAACCATCTGCCCATTTAAAGGATACAATTCAGTGGTTCTTTGTGCGATCATAGACTTGTACAGCACGACTGTCGTTAACATTAGAACATTTTCATCACCCCAGAAAAGAAGCCCTTGTATCTGTTAGTGTTCATTCCCTGTTTCCCCCAAATTCACCAGCCCGTGGCACTCACTCGTCTCCTGTCTCTATGCTGGACATTTCATATAAACCGAGTCATATAATATATGGTCTTTTGTGACTGGCTTTCATTTAGCCTGATGTTTTCAGGATTCATTCATATTGTAGCATGCATTAGCACTTCATTCCTTTTTATTGCCACATAATATTCTGTTGTAAGGATATGCCATATTTTTATTTATTCATTGATTAGTTGATTGACAGTTGGATTGTTTCAACTTTTTGGCTATTATGAATAATGCTGCTATGAACATTCCTGTGTAGTACAAGTTTTTGTGTGGACTTAATATTTTCATTCCTCTTGGGTATACCTAGGAGTGGAATTGCTGGATCATAAGGAAACTCATTGTTTAACCTTTTGAGGAACTGCCAAGCTGTTTTCCAAGGTGGCTGTACCATTTTACAGTCCCAGTAGCATTATATGAGGGTTCCAATTTCTCCACATCCTGGTCAACACTTGTTATCTGTTTTTTTGTTTATAACTGTCTTATTTCGTATGGAGTGGTATCTCATTGTGATTTTGATTTGCATTACCCTCGTGGTTAATGTATCAAACATCTTTTTTGTGGTCGTGGGCCATTCGTGTATCTTCTTTGAAGAAATGTTTATTCATATCCTTTGTCCATTTTTAAATTGGGTTATTTGTTTCTTTAAAATTGAGTTGTAACAATTTTTTATATCTTCGGATAAAAGTCCCTTAGCAGATAAATGATTTTCAAATATGTCCTCCCTTTCTGTGAGTTGTATTTTTACCTTGTTATTTTTAAACATTTATTTATTTATTCATTCATTCATTTATGGATGGCTGCATTGGGTCTTCGTTGCGATGTGCAGGCTTCTCATTGCAGTAGCTTCTCTTGTTGCGGAGCATGGGCTCCAGGTGCCAGGCTTTAGTAGTTGCGGCACGCCGGCTCAGTAGTTGTGGCTCACGGGCTCTAGAGCGCAGGCTCGGTGGTTGTGGTGCACGGACTTAGTTGCTCTGCGGCATGTGGGATCTTCCCGGACCAGGGCTCGAACCCGTGTCCCCTTCATTGGCAGGTGGATTCTTAACCACTGCGCCACCAGGGAAGTCCCTGTTTTTACTTTTTTATGGTGAACTTTGAAGCACAGAAAGTTTTAATTTTTATGATATTTAATTTATGTCTTTTTTTTCTCTTGTCCTGTCTCAGAAACCATTGCCTGATCCAAGGCCATGAAGACTTATGCCAGTGTTCTTTTCTAAGACTGACTTCTTACATATAGGCTCTTATATTGAGGTCTTTGATCCATTTTGAGTTAATTTCTGTATATCATGAGAAATAATGATGCAACTTGATTCTGTTGCATGTGGATATCCAGTTATCCTAGCAGATCACTGACGGTTGATGAGAAGGAGGAAGAGTCTGCTGGAGTAGGAAGCACTGGAGAGAGAGTGGTGGTGGGCGTTGACTGACTGCAACTTCGTTGCCCTAACGTCATTTGTGGGTTATTCGTCTTTTTAAGATTTACGAGTTGTGGGACTTCCCTGGTGGTTTAGTGGTTAAGACTTTGCCTTCCAGTGTAGGGGATGCGGGTTTGACCCCTGGTAGGGGAGCTAAGATCCCACGTGCCTTGCAGCCAAAAAACCAAAACATAAAACAGAAGCAATGTTGTAACAAATTCAATAAAGACTTTAAAAATGGTCCACATCAGGGGCTTCCCTGGTGGCACAGTGGTTAAGAATTCACCTGCCAGTGCAGGGGACACGGGTTCGAGCCCTGGTCCGGGAAGATCCCACATGCTGCAAAGCTACTAAGCTTGTGGACCACAACTACTGAGCCTGCGCTCTAGAGCCCGTGAGCCACAACTACTGAGCCCACGCGCCTAGAGCCTGTGCTCTGCAGCAAGAGAAGCCACCGCAACGAGAAGCCTGCGCACTGCAACGAAGAGTAGCCCCCGCTCACCTCCACTAGAGAAAGCCTGTGCACAGCAACGAGGACCCAATGCAGCCAAAAACAAATAAATAAAATAAAAAATTTTTAAATAAATAAATAAAAATGGTCCACATCAAAAAAATCTTTAAAAAGAAAAGATTTATGGGTTGTAAGAGTTCTTTGTGAACTCTGAATATATAACACAAATTCTTTAGTGGATGTATGATTTTCACATATTTTCTCCCATTCGGTGGGTTGTCTTCTTTCTTGATGATGTCCTTTGAAACATAGAAATTTTTAATTTTGTTGATGGCCGATTTATCTATTTTTTCTTTTGTTGCTTTTGATACATTTAAGATGGCTTTGCATAATCCAAGGTCACAAAGATTTTTTAAAATAGACTTTTGTTTTTTAGAGCAGTTTTCGGTTCATAGCACTCTTGAGCGGGAGGTACGGAAAGTTCCCATGTGCCCTTTCCCCAACACGTGCATGGTCTTCCGTCATCACCACCCTACCAGAGGGGGGCTTTTTTTAATAATGGAAGAACTGTATTGACACATCATTGTCCCCAAAGTCCGTAGTTTACATTAGGGGTCATTCTTGGTGTTCTGTAGGTTTGGACAAATGTACAATGACATGTATCCACGTTGCTGTCTCACAAAGAGTAGTTTCACTGCCCTGCAAGTCCTTTGTGACCCACCTGTTCACCCCTTCCTCTCCCCGTGCGCTAGGGACCCGCTGATCTGTTCACTGTCTCCACAGTTGTGCCTTTTCCAGAACGCCATATGGTTGGGATCATACAGTGTGTAGCCTTTTCAGATGGGCTTTCCCCGAGTCACATGCAATTAAGGTTCCTCCATGCTCCTCCATGGCTGATAGCTGATTTCTTTATATCGCTGATTAATATTCCACTGTCTGGATGACAGTGGACTCAGCCATTCCACCAATGAAGGACAGACAGCTTGGTTGCTTCCAAGTTTTGGCAGTTATGAATAAACATGTGTGTGCAGGTTTTTGTGTGGATATAAAATTTCAGCTCCTTTTGGTAAATTCCAAGGAGTGCAATTGCTGGATTGTTTGGTGTGTGGGGGGGTATGTTTAGTAACAAGCTGCTAAACTGTCTTCCGAAGTGGCTGCACCATTTTGTGTTCCCACTGACGGTGAGGGAGCGTTCCTGCTGCTCTACACCCTCAGCAGCGTTTGGTGTTCTCAGTGTTCTGGATTTGGACCTTTCTCGTAGGGGTGGAGTGGTATCTCATTGTTTTGCTTTGCATTTCCCTAAAGACCATGTGATGTTGAACATCCTTTCATGTGCTTATTTGACACCTGTATGTCTTCTTTGGTGAGGTGTCTGTTAAGGACCTGGGTCCACTTTTAACCAGATGGTTTGTCTTCTTATTGTTAAATTTTAAGAGTTCTTTTTATATGTTGGATAATAGTCTTTTATCAGAGATGTCTTTTGTAAATATTTCCTCCCAGTCTGTGGCTTATTGTCTTATTCTCTTGACAGTGTCTTTCACAGAGCAGAGGTGTTTAATTTTAGTGAAGTCCAGCTTATCAATTCTTTCTTTCATGGATCATGCCTTGTTATTTTGCTAAAAAGTCATTGCCAAACCCAAGGTCATCTAGATTTTCTCCTATGTTATCTTTTAGGAATTTTACAGGTTTTTGTTTTTGTTTTTGTTTTTTTGACCACGCTGTGTGTCATGTAGGATCTTAGTTCCCCGACCAGGGGTCAAACCTGCACCCCCTGCATTGGAAGCATGGAGTTGTAACCACTGGACTGCCTTACAGTTACACATTTTACATTTAGGTCTATGATCCAGTTTGAATTGATTTTTGTGAAAGGCGTAAGGTCTATCTGTATCTTGATTCTTTTTTTTTTTTTTTTTTTGTATGTGGATGTCCAGTAATTAAGTACCATTTGTTGAAGACTTTTTTTGGCTCCATTGCAGTTTACTACTTTGTTAAAGATCATTTGACTTCATGTATGTAGGTCTGTTTCTGGTTTTTGTATTCTGTGCCGTTGATCTATTTATTCTTTCTCCAATGCCATACTGTCTCGGTTATTGTAGATTTAGTAAGTTGAGTTGTGTCAGTTCTCTGACTTTGTTCTTGTCCTTAAGGTCACAAAGATTTAGTCCTATATTTTCTTCTAAGAGTTTTATGTAGGTCTGTCATACGGTAGGTCTGTGATCCAGTTTACGTTTTGTGGAGATATAAGGTATAACAGGATCCTGTTGTTCCTGCATCATTTGTTGAAAAAGGTATTTTTTTTTTCCAGTCGAATTGTTTTGGCCCCCTTGTATAAAATCACCTGGCTGTAAATGTAACAGTATTTCAAGATTATTTAGTCTTCTCTCTGTCTCTTTCATATCCGTTTGAAGTTTAGGATCAGTTTATCAATTTCTGCAAAAAAGGCAGCTGGGATTTTGATAGGGATTATGTTGAATCTGTAGATCAGTTTGAGGAGAACTGCCATGTTAACAAATGGCAAAATATTAAGTTTTCCAGTGCATGAACATGGGATGTCTTTCCATTTTTTTAGATCTTTAGTTTCTTTCAACACTGTTTTATAGTTTTCAGAGTAGAAGTTTGAACTTCTTCTGTTAAATTTATTCTGAGTATTTTATTTTTTAATTCAATTATAAATGGAGTTGATTTTACAGTTATTTTTGTGTTCATAATGGTGTATAGAAAAACAAATTTTTGTATATTGATCTTGTACCATGTAGCTTTGCTGAACTTATTTTTTAGTTCAAATAGTATTTTTTTGGATTTCCTGTGTATATGTCTTCTGCAAACCTTTTTTTTGGGGGGTGGGGGCAGTGCCATGCAGCATGCGGGATCTTAGTTCCCCCACCAGGGATGGAACCCGTGCTCCATGCGTTGGGAGCGTGGGGTCTTAACCACTGGACCGCCAGGGAAGTCCCTGCAAACCATTATTTTTCTTAAAGGATTATTACATGTAGGTTTTATACATGTAGAAGGTGATCTAGGAAAGCATTCTCCGCTCCAGGCCTGGTGCAAAGCCTATAGCTCCTGGGCTTTGGCAGGTTTAAAATCATCTCCTGGCCCAGTGAGCTAATTGCTCTGGCCATTCTGCCCTGGTCTTACTGTCTTGAAAGATCTGAGATGAAATCCACCTGCTTTTCATTCTGTTTTAGATTATTATTGTGTAAAGAAAGTACCCTAGTCCTAGGATCCTCTGTTATACCACCACCCCATTTACAAATGGGCGCTAGGATTCTGGATGGTCTGGTCTCTACCTTTCTCTCCGAACTCTCTTTGTCCTCTTTCTGTTGGTGCTGCACTCACAGGCCAAGTTTCCTTCTGCCCTGGCACCTTTGCAGGTGAACTTTTCCCTTGCCTCCTAGTTGTGCCTCCGTCATTCACTCCAGACCAGGTCAGGTTTCTTTTGATGTGGCTTTTTTTTTTTTTTTTAATTTACATTTTTGGCTGTGTTGGGTCTTTGTTGCTGCGTGTGGGCTTTCTGTAGTTGGCCGTGAGCAGGGGCTACTCTGGGTTGTGGTGCACGGGCTTCTCATTGCGGTGGCTTCTCTTGTTGTGGAGCATGGGCTGTAGGCACGTGGGCTCAGTAGTTGTAGCTTGCAGACTCTAGAGCGCAGGCTCAGTAGTTGTGGCGCACGGACCCAGTTGCTCCGCGGCATGTGGGATCTTCCCGGACCAGGGCTCGAACCCATGTCCCCTGCATTGGCAGGCGGATTCTTAACCACTGCACCACCAGGGAAGCCCCTGCTGCGGCTCCTGATATGCATGTTATACACAATTCTCTCCCATTTGGCCCACTTGTCCATTGTAATTTTCCTTTTGTTAGCCTGCTGGAGCAGTACCTGTTTACTGCTTGTCTGGAGGCTCAGGAAAGCACAGGCCGTGTTTTGTCCACTGTGTTGTCCACACTGTGCAGTATCTAGCATGTAGTAACAGATGCCTAACAAATAGATATGTTTTAGTTATTGAGACAAGGTGATTCAGAAGTAGTCTCTCAGTTCTTGGCTGTCTGTTCATGCTGCTCGTATTGTTTAGCCATTAGCTCACCTAGCGTCCATAAATGCTTCGGGGTTTTGGCAATGCTAATCATAAATGACAATATCGTTTTGTAATAAGAATGCTTGGCAGGTATGTTTGGTATGTTGGCTTCAGTAATAATTCTTTTTTTAGTTTGGTTACACTGCCTTTTATTGGTATTCTATTTTTGTGTATCTGATTTGGTTTTGGTAAAAATTTTTTCAACTCAAGCTCTTGGGGAAAGCTAACTAGATCATAAAATAGTAACGGGACACAGAAGCTTTCACCTAAATTAGGATTTCCAGTAAAGCCAACGTTACTATTTGGAGGCAAGGCTTTGGAAAACATTCAGGTGAGGTCAGTTCTCCTTTATTTCAAAGGACTTTGGTTACTTGGACTAAGTGCTGTGTGAGACCGGGCTCAGTGGTTCCGTGCTGTGCCAGAAATAGCAGTTTTTGTTGTTAGAAAAGGTAGTAGTGACAGAGATTAAATATATAAGAAGAAAAGCTGGGCTTCCCCTTGCTTCTGAAATTTTGTTTTACTAATGAGGTGGGATAAAAAGAATATGGGGAAATTAAAGTATTCCTTTTGTAAAATGTCCATTGTTGCTACAAGATCTTCCTGTATTGTGAAGTTCTTAGGAGAATAGGCAGTGGAGATTTTCAGACTTGCCATGTTTGCCTGAGGGTAATTTGTAGCTGTTGTGCGCCTCTTTCGTTGTTTTACTGTCGGTCACCACCACAAGATGATCCCCATACAGAAGGTGTTCATAGATGGACTAGACCTCATTTGCATGTGGAAGGCCCGGTGTGTTTCAGAGGTGACCACCCCCCTTCTGTTAAGAGCATGCACTTACAGGTCACACTGTGTGGTTGAGACAGAAGACTTTGTGGGTTTATCCAGTGGCAGTCGTGGCCGCTGCGGCTGAGTTCTGTCCCCCTGGCTCCTCAGGTGTGTGTGGTGCTGGCCGGCGTGTCCAGGGCAGGGCAGGTGCTGCGTGTCTGTGCCTCTGGTTTCTCAGGAGCGGGTGAGCTTCCCCAGCAGAGAGCTTTAGAGCTCGGTAGGATGGCCGTGGGAGAAGGGCCAGGAGACGGAGAGTTAATTCTTCAGTGTGTGTGCGAGGTTGAGTTGACTTCCAGCTGTGACCGATTTCCAGGGGACTGAGAGCACAGAGCTCAGAAGACGGGCTGGGTTTTCGGACTTCAGAATTGCAGCCTTGCTCACAGACGGGCTTGTACGGTGTCCAGTGACAGGAGAGTCCTTGTATGGTAGCTCCTGGTTCTCGAAGTGGTGAAAACACGGCAAGGTGAAGTGATGTTGATGCGATGACAGATTTTTAAAAAGACATAGGATTATTAAAGGCTGAAAGCAGCTCTCTATGGCTGTCACGTGGGTTGAATTTTACTTGATCACAAAATGAATGATTCTGATACAAAATATAAATTACCTGAGTTTAGTATTTATTTTAGAAAAATATGTAAAGCCATAGCCCCAGAAAATTCTTGGTTTAAAATCTGATTTGAATTTTGGTAAATGATTGCTATTTAATGGTATCAATCTGGTGTGACTCTTACGTCTCCTAAAATCTAACAAGCATATAATAAATGATCAATTAGTAAATAATCACTTCATTGTCAGACTTCTCTTTTATTGGTAATATATTTGGATAAAAATAAAGCAATATAATGTTGATATTATGACATGGCTGTTAAAGTAGTTCTGTAAACTGAAACTTTTGCAACTTTTAAATAGGAACCTGCTGTTTTATTAAAACTGTTAGAGACTATTGCTTTGTATAACAATTTTTTGGGAAAAGTTATTTTTGGATATCAGGAAGAGAGAAACATGATTAACATTTGTATATGATAGTCTAGGCTTGGAGAGAATTACAGGTTATTAAACAAGAACTTGAAAAAAGTAAAGATTTTTGAGAAGGAATAAAGGAAGACGCAAAACTAGGAAAGAAGGAGGAAATACTGCTTGATTTAAATTTTAAATCATTTAAAAAAATATTGTCTTAAGAGGAGAAGTGATAGAAATTTAGTGATGGTCTTCTCCTTGTTGTTTTTAAAGTATTCTACATTAAGAATTATCTGGGGAGAAGTGGTATTTTGAGGTCACTTATACATAGATACAGAAATAGTTGGTAATACCAAATTAAAAGTTGAATTGAATGTGCAGAAACGGTCCAGATCTGCATGTGAAAGTCTGTTCACACTGTGATAAGCTTCTAACTAGCTTTTTAATTGAAAAGTAGTGCATGCGCCTTCTTAATAACAGTATTTCAGGCAACACAGAAGGGCCCTTATTCCCTCCTCTTTACAGGCAGCACCTTCAGCAGATTCACAGTCCAGTGTGCTGACTACAACATGTATTTCTTGTTGGAATAGCACTGTTCTTAAAAATTTGTTCCATTCATTACTGTACTGTTCTTTTTGCTGTTTTTATGTTAAGTTTGTATTAAAATGCTTTTGAAGATAATTACATGTTCTTTTCGTAGAGAGAGAGAGATTATTTATAACTAAGTCATACGGTTGTGTCTCACTGTACACACTGGAGCATGTGTTCGTTCTTATTATGAACAACTGGTACCGGGTGGCAGTGCTAGGCTGGCTGGTAAAAAGGGAAGGTGGGTTAGTCTGCAGTGCTGTAGGGTAACTCTTCAAAGAACAGTTAGTGTGGCCTCTTCGCCAGGAGCGCTACCAGTGAGCTTTCTTAATAGGAGGCAAATGTCATGCCAGAGGTAAAGATCCTTTCCAGGTCTGGAGTTAAAAATAAAACTCACATGGAACTTTAAAATAATTATTGGAGAAAAGTATTTTATGATTGTGTCAGATGTTAAAGTCTCAGATCTTCTTGTGCTGTGGGCAACATGTAAGGAATGACAATTCTAAAACCATGCCGGTCGTCAGCTTTTTAAGAACATTTGGCCATACAGACTGGGCACTGGGAATGGTGTGTTTAAAACAGGCCAAGATCAAGAGAAGCTAACATCAGGATTAAAAAAAATAAATAAAAGATTTGAGGATTATTTTGCACCTGATGTTTAGGTGAGCAATTGCATTTAATTCCATCTCATAGCTGGAAAAAAGGCTTCTCTCAAACTTACATCCTTCTGTTTCCTCTTGATATAAGTAACTGATATCTACAAGTATTTATGGAGTGTCCACATTTTGTAATTGAATGAAAGATAGCAAAGAGATCTTGGTCTAGGTCTCATTTCCTTTTGTAATATTTATTAATCTTTGACGTTAATCAACTCTCACGTGCTAAAGGACCTGGACAACCCCCTGTTGTTTTGTAACTGGCAGGCTTGGTCAGTTGCAGGGCTCTTCACTCGCTTGAAACGAGCTTTTCCACATTTCCAAGACTAGCAAAGTCCATAAACACCACTCTTGGCGTCCTCCCCCAGCGCCCCTCCTCTGTGTTGTGCCTCTGAGGGGCCTCCGCTGCTCCTCACCTGAGGGCTGCGTGCATTTGCTCTGCCCAGGTGGCTGTGCGAACGAGACCCAGGACAGGTGGCCTGACCGTTTCATTACGGTTCAGTGTGACTCTGTCTCACGTCCCACCTAAGGTAAAAGTAAAATCATGACACCGTTAGTGAGCAGATAAAGTATTAAGACATTCTGTTATTTTCCTCATGGAAAGTGTTTAGTGATGATACACATATTTTGTTTGTTAGATTTGGGTGTCTGACACATAAAGTTTCTTACCATTTTAATGTCAGATTGCGACTCCTTAAAAAATGTAACTAGATTGTCATAATTTGTGCATCTTTGTTCAATGTAGAACTCAATATAAGTATTTAATAAATACTTTTCATTACTGAACAATTTATATACCAAAAAATTGCCTTTTAATTGAAAAAATAGGACATTGAAAATTAAGGGAATTAACCTGGAAAAGAAGTGGAATATTTTTTATGAAGTACAAAAACTTTATTGTCTTACTCTCAGGTGCTTTATTTCATGTGCTTGAGCCTCCTTGTTTTTTGGTTGTTTGTTTTTTTTTTTTTTTTTTTGCAGTACACGGGCCTCTCACTGTTGTGGCCCCTTCCGTTGCGGAGCACAGGCTCCGGACGCGCAGGCTCAGCAGCCATGGCTCACGGGCCCAGCCGCTCCGCGGCATGTGGGATCCTCCCGAACCGGGGGACGAACCCGTGTCCCCTGCATCGGCAGGCGGATTCTCAACCACTGCGCTACCAGGGAAGCCCGAGCCTCCTTGTTTTATGCCCCAACTTTTACTGTGGAAAATTCCAAAGGTGCACTAAAATAGAATACAGCTTCACCAGCTGTAAGTTTTATTTCCTCTCTGCTCTTCCAGCCCCAGATTACTGTGAAGCACATCCCAGACATCAGATTTCACCCACCACCATTTCAGTTTGCTTCTCTAAAGGATAATCAAGCCCCCGTTTTTAGACAACACATGGAAACACCTAGTGTTTAGCTGTTGTGTTCTCTTCTGGGTGAGAGCCCAGTACTAACAATCTCACACCAGCTAGGTGCCTCGCGAGAAGATGAAGTCGTTCTAGAAGCTACGGACACACCAGTGGCTCTGGGTCAGGAGGCCCCGCGCTGCTGCTGTTTCAGAGTCCGGCAGCTCCTTCCTTTTGGCCCCAGTTCTCCCTGCTCTCCACAAGGGGGCAGACAGAGGAAGAGAAAAGTGAGATTTAAACGAACCTGGTTTGAGTTTCACTTTTATTCAGCAATTAAGTGCAGTCACAGAACATTTCTGGAGTGATTGTTCAAAAACAAGCAATGGCTTCTTTTCTGAAAGAACTCTTGGTGCCCCTTCTTGCTCTTCAGACACAAAATAATATTAGTTATTTTAAAAGAGGGTTAAACAAAAATCTTTTAAAAAAATTTCCATAGCGTTGCCTTTAATTTTCTCTGTTAATGATTTGGGCTTTAATGAACATGTAGAATTTGAACTTATATCTAATTTTTGCACACCGTAGTTTGGATAACTTGTTGAAATTTCTCATTGGGTGATGAGAATGGTGTAGCTCAGGGATCCCCAACCTTTTTGGCACCGGGGACCGGTTTCATGGAAGACGGTTTTGCCACGGGCGGGGCCGGGGGCGTGTTTCAGGCGGTGATGCGAGCGATGGCGGGGTTGGGGGGTTGGGGGGGTAGCGGCAGATGAAGCTTCACGTGCTCGCCCACCGCTCACCTTCTGCCGTGTGGCCCGTTTCCTAACAGGCCGCGGGGCCGATGCTGGACCTCGGCTCGGGGGTTGCGGACCCCTGGTCTAGTTGGGCATTTGATGAGCGTGGAAGGGGCGTAACGCTGTCTGTGCCGACAGGTTTCTCCTTTCCTGAAACCTCAGTTACGTGTCTGTGTCCCTGAATGAGTTATGTTCACAAACACCTGCAGGTGTATTTTATGGTTACTCTCTGTGTGGTAAAGACGGTGTTCTGTTTGAAGCAGCTTGACAGTGAACACCTGAACATCATAAGCGTTGCTTTTTAGCCTGGGATAGAGTTTTATGTAAAGTGATAATTGTCTTTGTGTGGAGTTGGATGATCTGATGTTTGGAAGTTCTTCTTCGGTGGGATGTCTATTTGCTCCTCCTGTTCTCTTTTTGTTTCCCAGTAAGTGTATTTCTTTTGGGAAAATGCTATTTTTCCAAGCAGACTGTATGAAACTCACATTCTGTATAAGTGGTTTTAGCTGCTGTAAGATATTGGGGGACGTGATGGGATCAACATGTAGAAATTGGTTCTTTTCTTGCATGTGTTTTGGCACCTGTTTTGCGTTAGTGTTTCTCCTCCTGTTGCCACCACTCAGATCACCTGTGCTCAGACTTTATGTACCCCTGCAGCATGATATATAATTATGATGAAACTGTTATCTACATTCCTCTAGCATTCTTTTTTTCAGCACTTAATGCCTTTTATTCCTTAGCTTCAGGCGTGAATTATGTAGCATATGTGAAGAGGCTTAAACTGTTCCCATTACATTCTTTCTGGATGGCTCCGTTATATTTAGGATATACTTACATTTTAGACAAAGTCGGAATGTTATTGTGGTTGACCTTGACCCCAGCTAACTGGGAAGACATTATATAGCCATGTTTGAGTCCTCGCAAAATGTGCTCCTGAAGCCCACGGAGTCCTGGCGGGAGGCCCTTCTGGACAGCAGGGTCATGGAGCTTTTCTTTACCGTAAGTCCTGCTCTCCCTCGCCACAGGGAAGCCACAGAAAAGTGACACGGGAAGAATGCGTGCTTTTGTATCTTTTTTAAGTAAATCAAGACAGATTGCTTTTCTCCTCCAAAGCCTTCTCTCCTGATCAGTATATTTGCTTAAACAAAGATTATATAGAAATGTTTTTGCTGGTTTATTAAAATGTTATATAATTATGAAGGGTTTAACGTCGTAGAGCTCAAGCTTTTTGGCCTCAGGGCCTCTTTACGCTCTTAAAAATCATCGAGGACCCCGAAGGGCTTTTGTTTATGTGGGTTATAGCTATTAGTGTTTACCATGTTAAAAATTCAAACTGAGAACTTTAAAAAATATTTATTAATTCACTTAAAAATAGCAATACCAAACCACTACATGTTAACGTAAATAACATTTCAGTGAACAAATAGCTATGTTATTTAAAACAAGCAGACAGAAAGTTTAGTGAGAAGAGTGGCATTGTTGACATTTTTGCAGACCTCTCCAATGTCTGGTGTCACAGAAGACAGCCAGGCCCTCTCATGTGCTGCTGCGTTCGCTCAGTTGCAGTGTTCTACGGTCACGTAGAACGTGGGTGTGTGACGGTAGGGATGGAAAAGGCAAACACTGCCTCAGTGGTGTTATGAGAGTAGTTTTGACCTTACAGACAACCTGACAGGGTGTCAGGAAGCTTTGGGGACCCCTGGGCCGCACTTTGAGAAGCGCTGTTCTAGAGCAGTACACTTTCGTGTACTGATTAGCAGCCATGGGTTCAGTTAGAGTGACTGAATAACAGTTTATTTCAGCTGTAACTTTCAGTAGTCCTGTATTGTTTACTAAACACCAGGAAGTTAGGAATGTGCTCCCATGTTTGCCCAAGAGGGCCCCCCAATGTAATAGTCAAAAGCTGGAGAAAATATGGAAAATACGTGTGTGTGTAGTATGTGTGTGTGTGTTTTGGATACAGGTTTGCAGATGTAGGGCAAGCATGGAAGTTAGGTATAATGACTGGGGCAAAAGTCCAAATAAAGACCAATTAAAAAGAAAAAAGAAAGCTATTTTGCTAAATCCCAACCATTAATTATAGTTTACCTTTTCATGTGTTTTAAAGGTACTATTCACGAGCCTTACAAATTTCACCCCTAGGTGTACATAAAAATATTTTTCTATAGAAATGTTCAGACTGAGTATTACCTTGCATTTTCTTCTTTAAATCCGAGAAATGATGGCTAAAAACGTTATCAGTATCAAAGATAATTGTAACTACATTTTAACATTCTGTTGCCTGCCTCTGGCAGAAATTGTTTTGATGTGTATCCAAGTTCAGTTCTCTGTGTTATTCATTTGACTGAAATTGGACCCCGTTCCAGCAGTTTTTGAAAAGGTGAAAAACTTGCTGGCAGTGCTGGAAACAGCTCCCCTGTCTGAACAGCTGTCTGGACGCAGTAGACAGCTGCTCCTGTCAGCTGGGAGCCTCCACATGCAGATAACTTCTGCATCTGAAAGTTAACCCCTTTCACCTTGTGATTTTAACAGTTTTGTGTTTGTGGCCTATTACTTTCATGTATGCACTTTATGAACAATTTTAATTTTGTTATTTGTTAGAAAAATGTCAGTGACTAATCTTTTTATTTCATTCACTTTTTTTTTTAAGTTTATTTTCAATTATGTGAATTCATTGCCTATTTGAAGCAGTTTTCCACTGCATGTCACTTTTTCTCTAGATTTGAATCGCTGCACTTACGTGTACTGTGTCGTGGCCTCGGGACCCAGCTGTGACCCGTCTGGGTTCAGGAGACCTTAGATGGCCTTCTGCCCCCTGCAAGTTCACAAGCTTCTCCAGTTTTCTTCTTTCCATTAGGTGTTGGAGAAACCACTCTCCTTAGTTTTTCCTTTTTGACATATTCTTCCTGATCTCATTTATGGTCTCTTCTTACTCTGCTCGTTGGATAAATACAGGTGTTCCTATCTCAGTTCTCAGCTTTGCTGACTGTGTACGTGTTCCTTGGGCTTCTTTTTCCACTCGTAGCTCACCGAGCGACACTTCTGCACCAAGGACTCCTCGTCTGTATTCAGCACAGGCTGCTCCTGTGTCCCAGAGCCTCGTAATCCTCGCGCTGGGCGCTTTAACTTGGATGCCCGAAGCCGTCTCGGATTCAGTGTGTTCCCATAGAACTCAGCGTCTTAACTAACGTACTTTTCTTTATTCCTTGTCCGTATTTCTTGTCTTGCTTCTCCAGTCACCTCCCTGGGTCTTCCGCTAGACTTTGCTTTTCTTTATCCCTCTGCTTTTCCCTATTCAGGTGGTGAATTCAGGTTTTAATCTGTGTAACATGGTTCAGATATGGTAGAATTCCTTTGTAATGGAAGGGAGCAAGAATCTACCGTGTTACGTAAGAATCAGCCATTGATTTATCATGTTTTATGTGGTTCATATTTTAGGAAACGTAAGTATGCCCAGTAAAGTCAGGCTCTGAGGACAGTTTCTTATTTTTATTTTATTTAATTACATAATCCATGTTGGCTGTTTCTTTTGCTTCCTTATGTCTGGACCAGGATCGAGCAACCATTTGGCTGTGTGGGTGGAGAAGCAGCCCTCTGTGGTCCCAGGTTGCGTTGTCTCTGTCATGTTTAAATGTTGATAAGGTTAAAAAAACAAGGTGACAGAAATGTAGTTACAGTTTTCAGATAAGGAACTTCAGAATAAGCTGTGTTCAGAAGTTCTTGAATAGAATGGATATATGGATTTGTGATTGTACTTTAAATTTACTATATATAAAACTTAGAATGTATTTTGAAAAACCCTTGTGTTCTAGACCAGGGATTGGCTGGGTAGAATATTAGGCTTTGCAGGCCATTAGTTCTCTGAGGCAGCTTCAGCTCTGGCCTCCCAGTACAAGCAGTTACAGCAAAACTTCACTGAAGGCTGTTACAACGTGAATTTTGTATAATTTTCACATGTCTTGAAATATTATTCTTTGGTTTTGTTTTTCCCAACCACATAAAAAGGTAAAAACCATTCTTACCTCACAGGCCACACGAGAGCAGGCAGGAGGCCAGGTCTGGCCTGTGGGCTGTGGTTTGACAACCCCTTTTCTAAACCCCTTTCAGCATGTCAGTAGCTAAATTAACTTTGTAACTTAACAGCGAGTTTTTAATATTTTAAATTTCTTAGAACCTTAAGCAGTTCAGGAATTAAAGATTAATGGAATCAACCAGTGAATTAAGGGTTTATGAGTATGCCCTGTGTCCCCGCACTGTACCAGTGCATAGTTGGGAAGCACCCTAACTTCAAGTAATTTATAAATGATTGCGGAGTCAGAGTGAAATAACCTGACACAGATGGAGAATAAATGTTTAAATTGTGTGACACTCAGAAAGCACAGAGACTTGTGTAGGGAAAGAGGGGCTGGAAAATTCAAATCCTTGTGGAAAGTAGAAAGTGGCCACAGTAAATGTGGTGGATTAAGATAAACAATTACCTGTGATTTCTCTGCTAAAAATATTTTCCTTGTCTGTTTTAATTGTGTAAGTCTGAGAATATTAATGACACTGTAAAATTAGGGAGCAGTATTTTGGGAGTGTTTCCTTCATCAGGACACTGTATGCCAGGTGTTTCACCTCAGTATTGCAGCATTGAAATAAATTCTACGCGAGGTTTAAAGCGAATTTAAATATAATTTAAGTAAAATTTAAACATTTAAAAAATTTATTAATAGCAGTGATATAGGATAAAATGAGATTCAAATAAATTGTAGGCAGTATCAGAGTTGATGAAACACCATGTTAATATATTGCTTGAATGAGTGAATTTCTAGGGATTGGGGGGCATGTTGGTTTTGCGAGTGTGTGACTGTCTGCTCCAGCGGAGCAGCATCTATATGCTCTTGCCCGAACTTTGCTAACTTTAGCAAGAAGCTGCAGCGAGGCATAGCTAGCATAATACAGATGACTGTCGTGGCTGCTGTTTTTAGAAGAAGCGGCGCGTCTGACTGGCCGGCATCTGTTTCTTTGTCATAACACGCCGGAGACGGCTCAGTTTTCAAAATGTAGGTAGCTCTCCACTGACAATTAATTGGTATGTTTAAAATCATGGCCTATAACATAAAATGGACTGAGGGACAATTTTCAAATTTAGTTTAACTCGGGAATTAGTTGTCTAGAAATGCTCAGCTACAGTGAATTTTTCTCTCACCTCATTTGGCACGATAGACACGTGACCCTTACAAGAGAAGAATTTATGTTTATGGATTAGCGATTCTTTCTAACAGGTACATCGAAAAATCAGAGAAGATTCCGACATGGCACAAGACTCCCTGCAGTGCCTCGCCCAGTTAGCTTCTCTTCACGGACCCATCTTCCCCGACGAAGGGTCCCAAGTGGATTATCTCGCACACTTCATTGAGGGCTTACTGAATACCATCAATGGGTAGGTATCCTGGCCCTTAGAACCAAAAAGGAGCTTCAGTTCTTCCTCATGATTAACAGTGGAGGAAAAAAGAAACTAGCGATTCCCTGCTTTTATTTTTAGGGAGAGTTACGCGTGTAGTTGAAATGAGTGCACAGAGGCGTGCCTCCGAGAATGAATGGGTGCATGTTTGGGAACGAGCTGCCTCTGCTCCACTTAACGCTGATGCTCATGCCTTGGGTTGTAGAATCGAGATAGAAGATTCTGAAGCTGTGGGGATCTCCAGCATCATCAGCAACCTGATAACTGTGTTCCCTCGCAACGTCTTAACCGCCATTCCAAGCGAGCTCTTCTCGTCCTTTGTGAGCTGCCTGACACACCTCACGTGCTCTTTCGGGCGCAGTGCTGCACTGGAGGAGGTGGTGAGTGGCTCTGACTGAACCGCGCTGTCTCGCAGGGGGACCTGCTCTGCCTCTGAAGCGTGTCTCATGGCCGCTAATTGTTTTAAAGGAGTGCGTGTTTGTTTATATGTGCAAATCATTTGGCAGTCTGTGCTTGGGAACATGACTTCTTAAAAATTTGTGGAAAATCACTTTAGTAGACTAAATTTTATTTGTCTCAAGATTTTATTTTATTATTTATTTTATTTTTTAAAAATTTTTGGCTGCGTCGGGTCTTAGTTGCTCCGCGCGGGCTTTCTCTAGTTGCGGCGAGTGGGGGCTACACTGTGTTGCGGTGCGCGGGCTTCTCATCGCGGTGGCTTCTCTTGTTGAGGAGCACGGGCTCTAGGCGCGCGGGCTCAGTAGTTGTGGCTTGAGGGCTCTTAGAGCGCAGGCTCAGTAGTTGTGGCGCACGGGCTTATTTGCTCTGCAGCATGTGGGATCCTCTTGGACCAGGGCTCGAACCCGAGACCCCTGCATTGGTAGGCGGATCCTTAACCACTGTGCCACCAGGGAAGTCCCTGGTCTCAAGATTTTAAGTTGAGATAATTTAGTACCTGAAAGTAGGAAATGGAATGAAATGTTTTTATTAAAAACTATGTTGAAAGCCATTTTAATAATAAACTCTTTAAGTTCGAGGGGTGCTAGGAACTTTATGGTATGGTTGTGATTGTGTATAATTTTAAGTGTTTTTTGAGAATTTAGAAATCTTGGGCTTATCTGGAAATTATGTAAATATAATTTAGTTCAAATAATTGTAACCCTGCTTATTTTGATTAATTTTTTTTGGTGTTTTTTTATGGTTTTAATAATATATCTCGGTAAATTTTAATTTGCATTAAAATTAAGACCAATTCCTGTAGTAAAGATGTTTTTTGGTACAGATTTTTAAATGCTTATCTTCCACATTTTATATTTAATTTGGAAAACTCGTACTAAACTCCTTGACAACACAGCTGTGTTTGTAACAGTTACTGGGAGTAACTACGTTAATCTTGGGAAGTAATTGATGTTTTCCCTACCAAGTAGTTACTAAATTGTTGAAACTAATTGTTTTTTTAATGAAATGTAGATTCTTTTCAAAGATTGTAAGGGTAAAAAGAATCTTTGTAGACCTCTGATAGAATTTCATGTTAAGTCCGAGCGGTTGTTTTGTTGGGGGTTTGGCAACATGTGTGGGAGTGATTTGTGCCCCTTCAGAGGTGTCAGAGCACGAAGAACTCGGGAATGACTGTGTTCACAACAGTGGGCGCCCCAGTGGTTTGACGGGAAAGGAACCAGGCCAGGAAGTTATTTATGTGTTGGAAAGTGTCGGTCATGGAGGAATAGAAGTTTACGGGCTTCATATGTGAGGTCTGAATTTCTAGGGAGAAAAATCATGTACTAAGCATGGAAACAGAGGGAAATTTTAAGTATTTAAGCTGTACTCAAACTCTTTTCAAATGACCACAAATTCCGAATCACTCGGGTTTCACGTCACATCCCCCTTTCCCCCACCCCCTCCCCTTGGTTAAATGGCACGTTGATCACATGTTTAGAAACACAGCTGCCTTTTATTATAGTTTGTGGGTTAAGGATGCTTCTAGAGGAATTGCTGGAAGATTTGTAACATTCTTGGCTTGCACATTTGAGGTTTAGAATTTATTTATTTTGCCTAGGGGACTAACAACTTGGAAAACAATTTTTCTGCCAAGGTTTGACCTAGAAGTATTGGGACACAGGGAGCCTGGATGCGCTTTCAGAGAGTAGATGTTTAATGGTGCTTCACAGGGAGGCATGCACTGTACCTACTGGGCCTCATTCAGGAAAACGGCTATTTCTTTTCCTTTCTTTTAATTGGTCGATTTCTTTTAATCTGTTTATGACGTTTAAAAAATGGTGTTAGAAACAGTTGGTTACCCATTGAAACAGGCAGAGGGAATAGATTTGTCTGATGCTTTTGCATGACTCATAGCAGCCAGATTGGCGAGGGTTGGTGAAGTCGAGGGCTAACGGGGGTCCCTGCACGATGAGTTACCAGAAGACTAAGCGAATCCTAAATGTATCTCAGCCGCGTGGGGTTTTCATTCTGGCTGTGTGAGCTGGGGGCGGGGCCTGGGGAGTGGGCGGCGGGCGGGCGAGGTGTAGGGACAGACCCAGCCCGGCTGCGGTGGAGCTTCTGGGACGCAGGGCAGGTCACCTCGTGCACAATACATAGTTGTTGACCTAAGATGGCAAAAGGTATAAAGAAATGAGCTTATACGTAAAAATCGAAAAGTTGAGCATATTAAAAAAACTGCTTTGGGGAGTCATAAGTAGTGAGAAAGATCACGAACTTTTGAGGGAGACGCTGTGGCGTGAGCCAGGAGGAGTCCTCAGCTGCAGGGCCTTGGGCAGGTTGCTTCACCTTCTGTGAGCACGTTTCCTTGCGGTGTAGTTAGGATACTGGTCTCTTCTGATGTTTCGTGGGGTGGATTAATGTGAAAGTGCCGCTACGGTGTGCACAATAAAATGTGGAATTATAATGATACAAATGAACCTTTATAATGGACTTTACTAACAGCCTGTATTATGTGTGCTGTCCTATGAGTAAGACCAGATCTTGAGTTTTGTTGTTTCATGCAAATCAGTAATATTATTTGTTTATTTTTTAAAATGTTGTCTTTTGTGATTTGCTCTCAAATTGTATCTCTTTTTTATTTTTATTTTTCTGCACTACGCGGGCCTCTCACTGCCGTGGCCTCTCCTGCCGCGGAGCACAGGCTCCGGATGCACAGGCCCAGCGGCCAGGGCTCACGGGCCCAGCTGCTCTGCGGCACGTGGGACCCCCCCCCCCAAGACCGGGGCACGAACCTGTGTCCCCCTCATCGGCAGGTGGACTCTCAACCACTGTGCCAGCAGGGAAGCCCTGTATCTCTTTTTTAAAACACAAATTTATTTATTTATTTATTTATTTTTGGCTGTGTTGGGTCTTCGTTGCTGTGCGTGGGCTTCTCATTGCAGTGGCTTCTCTTGTGGTGGAGCATGTGCTTCAGTAGTTGCAGCACGCAGGCTCAGTAGTTGTGGCACATGGGCTTAGTTGCTCCGTGGCATGTGGCATCTTCCCGGACCAGGGCTCGAACCCGTGTCCCCTGCATTGGCAGGCAGATTCTTAACCACTGTGCCACCAGGAAAGCCCCAAATCAGTAATTTTAATGTTAGGTTTTTAAAAACAATTTTAATCTTGTGAAATGTTTTGTTTTTCTTTAATATTGAAAGAGTTTCTTTTCCCAGTAGGAAAACAGATTCAGCAAAACACTTTTTTTTTTTAGTTGTGCTCAGGAAGGAAGGTTTTATTTTTTAATTTTTAACATGTATTTATTTATTTATTAACATATTTGTTGGAGTATAATTACTTTACAGTGGTGTGCTAGCTTCTGCGTTATAGCAAAGTGAATCAGCTATACATACACATACATCCCCATATCTCCTCCCTCTTGCGTCTCCCTCGCACCCTCCCTATCCCACCCCTCTAGGTGGTCACAGAGCACCAAGCTGATCTCCCTGTGCTATGTGGCTGCTTCCCACTAGCTATCTGTTTTACATTTGGTAGTGTGTATATGTCCATGCCACTCTCTCACTTCGTCCCAGCTTACCCTTCCCCCTCCCCGTGTCCTCAAGTCCATTCTCTACGTCTGAGTCTTTATTCCTGTCCGCCCCTAGGTTCATGAGAACCATTTTTTTTTTAAGATTCCATATATATATGTTAGCATACGGTATTTGTTTTTCTCTTTCTGACTTCACTCTGTATGACAGACTCTGGGTCCATCCACCTCACTACAAATAACTCAATTTCATTTCTTTTTATTGCTGAGTAATATTCCATTGTATATATGTGCCACATCTTCTTTATCCATTCATCTGTCGATGGCCACTTAGGTTGCTTCCATGTCCTGCCTATCGTAAATAGTGCTGCAGTGAACATCGTGGTATCCAGCAACACACTTTTGTTTTACTGTGGTATTTTTTCAAAACTATATTTATTTAGGAATACATATAGATTGTCTCTTGTTTTAGGAACTCAGGTCTTAGATGGTGATTATGTTGCTGTAGCAAGAATTTAAAAAAAGCAGCTTCATGGGAAGAAAAATTCTTGATACTAACATGTATTTTTGAACTATGTCCTTGTTTGGTGGCTGTAGCGTGTGTATGAAGAGAGGCTGTTATTTATGACTGCCCTCAACTTGCAGTGAACTGAAAGTCTCTGCTCAAAAAGAGCAACTCCTGTCTTCAGCCACTTTATACTGTTGGCTGTTAAAATTTCTAGGTGTTGGGCTTCCGTGGTGGCGCAGTGGTTGAGAGTCCGCCTGCCTGGTTCGTGCCCCGGTCCGGGAAGATCCCACATGCCGCGGAGCGGCTGGGCCCGTGAGCCATGGCCGCTGAGCCTGCGTGTCCAGAGCCTGTGCTCCGCAACGGGAGAGGCCACAACAGTGAGAGGCCCACGTACAGCAAAAAAAAAAAAAAAAAAAAATTCCTTGGTGTTACTTGAGGCTTCCTGAAGCCAAGAATTTTTTCGTTGCACCCGAGAAATCAAATTTTTGTCTATTGCTAGACTGGAGAGGTGAGATGGATTATAAGATGAAATTATTGCCTTAAAAATTAAAATCCTAACCAAATAATTGTTCATATTATTATGTCAACTATTTTATAAAATGTCTATAATACTAGTATATGCATTTGAATTGATTCAGTGAAATTTGAAGAGAATATGGCTTGAACTCTAGACTCTCATTTGTTTCTTGGTTTCTTTTGTCGGTTAAGTTCAGCCCCCAGTAGATTCATCAGCCAGAAGCCACGTAACATGTTAACAGAGCAACCATCATGGTCCTTAAACTTTGAAGAGTGTGTGTGTGTGTGTGTGTGTGTGTGTGTGTGTGTGTGTGTACACGTGCACATGAGGGCTGTGTGTTGGATATGTAAGGGAGGTGGGAGGTGATGGTAGTAAACTTTGCAAAGGAAGAGCTTCATATTTAATTTTAGTACATTTGTTCCCTAACCTCAAGACCAGCAGGCCAAGGTAGAAGAAGAAGAATCTTGATAAAGTTGTTGGGAAGTCCATTATAGAATGTAATGCAGTAAAATAATTTTGCAGTTCCTTAGGTGAGTGAGTGCATTTAAAGTTCAGCATTCTTAACTCAAAATCTAGTTTCTCCAGCTCGATGGATAATTACTCTGTGGAGAGGAGGTGTGGTGAAAGAAATGCATTGAAGCCAAGTTACAAATGGAGAGGTGGGAAGCAGGAATTTGGGGGTATTTCAGGGATAAGAGGGAATAACTTACTGTCTGGAATGGTGATGTCAGTACAACACAAATGTGTGGTCGACCCTGCACCTTAACTCCCGGGGGAAGGGATGGTTTGAGAAGCTGTGCCAACCTCCCTACCCAGCATTCTGCTGGCTGGGGAGGAATGAATGGATGATAGTCCAGAGGGCGACCCAGCTGTCCAGCTGCGCTGTGTGCACTCATTTCCTCTGCTTGTTGATCAGAGAAGAATTAAATGAGATGCATGAGTAGCCTTGCACATTTAAAGTATGCTTCTTTTTAATCCTAACAGTGGCTTTACCTCTGTTCAGGATATTTGAAAGAAAATTGGTTACTATTACAACTTAAATACAGATTCTTATTAAAAGAAATCCTTAAAATAATTTCATTTAATTTCATTTAATTCTGGTTGGGTCGTAATTTTGCCATGCAGTGTTTCCTAACTTGGATATGAGTCAGCCCTGATTTTTCAGTCTGCTTCCAGTCCTAGCACAGAACCAATGTTTGTTTTACAGAATTCTTGCACTTGAGATAGAATGTAGTGGATTTAGATTAAAGCTTATTTATTGTCATAACTGTGGTTTCATATAGTAACCTTTGTATTGCTTACAAGACTAGCATTAGAAACATAACCAGATCTAATGGGCCAGGGTTTTGAAAATGGACGCTAGAATGAGGTGGAAGAAGAGATGGCCCTCCTGCCTCAGGTAAGGCAGGTGAGTCCCAGCAGTGCCGGCCCCTTGGGAGCACTGCTGAGTCAGTTCAGTTCCGTGAATATTTATCCATCACCTACATGTGCCAGGGACTGTGTTTGATGAATATACGTTCTTTAGCATTAAGAATTTGGAAATACATATATGTTTCCAAAAGGAAAAAGTTACGTTAATCTAGGAGTGTAACATTTAAAAACTCTCTGAAAATTACACCTTGGACTCTTGGTGCGTTTGTGGGGAGTCGATTTTTTTTACGTGATCTATTTATAGGATTCTTCTAGCAGCTGCACTGCTTGTCCACTAAGTCAATTTCTCTTGGGGGATTTCAGAAGCCAGGAATACTGTCAGCTGCATAGGTAGTCTGGAGTCAGATTAATTCTGTGCTGTCAGGACTGGCTATGGAAAAAAAATGAGAGAATGAATTAATTTCTTTTGCATTTGACATTCAAAGACTTCTAAATTCTTTTTAAAATGGAGAGCTCACGATCTGTTTGTGACATTTCTGCGATTTTTCTCTGTATTGCCATTGTTGCTTTATATGATGCTACACTAGGAAGGAATATTTATAGCAGATGAGTAGCAGCATGAGCTATTAGAATTCAGTCTTTAACCTTTCATATGCCCTTTCTTATTGTTTTACACCGTGCAGTACATGTGTTATTTGACCTGTCATTGGACTTGGGGGTTATGGCAATGCCTGTAAATTTTAAACTTACTGTGAAATATTCTGTTCACGTAAAGTAAAAGCTTTATATATATATATAGACATTTGTAAAGAATAATAAAATGAACAACAGTCTGCCAGCCATGCAGATTAAGAAACAGTATATTGATAGGACCTTTTCCCCCTTCATTTACCTGGAGTTTCCCCGTCTGTTGTTATAAGCACAGTTTATGTTGTGCAGACTTATTTCTGCCAGTTGATTTTGTATCATGTTTGCAAATGAGCGCTGCCAGGGAACCCCTGGCCAGTGCTGTTGGCTCCTTTCCCACCCTCTGCGACCTCTGACCGTTCAGTTTGCTTTCGTTCCGAAGTCCTTATGAGAGCAGTAGAGCAGCCCCAGGATCTAAATAGGGAACACAGAGTTAAACAGGGCTCTTCCACAGAAATGAAACATTCCATGTGAGAGCTAATGGCCCACACCCACCTTACTGCAATTTTTATGTCTATGAATCATAATGCTTTTCTTTTTTGTTAATAAATAAGTAAATTAATTTATTATTATTATTTTTTGGCTGTGCTGGGTCCTCGTTGCTGCGCGCAGGCTTTCTCTAGTTGCGGCGAGTGGGGGCTACTCTTTGTTGTGGTGCGCAGGCTTCTCACTGCGGTGGCTTCTCTTGTTGCGGAGCACGGGCTCTAGGCACATGGGCTTCAGTAGTTGTGGCTCATGGGCTCAGTAGTTGTGGCTTGTGGGCTCTAGAGCACAGGCTCCGTAGTTGTGGCGCATGGACTTAGTTGCTCTGTGGCATGTGGGATCTTCCCGGGCCAGGGCTCGAACCCGTGTCCCCTGCATTGGCAGGCGGACTCTTAACCACTGCGCCACCAGGGAAGCCCCTATGGATCAGAATGCTTTTCTTAACTGACTCATGTAACTTATGTTTACATATGAAGATAGCACTCAGGGTCAAAGAAAGAGCTTTCCGATTTCATGGAAATGATTCGGAGTTGTCACGTTGGTTATTTGCTCTTTGTAGAAAAAAAGCTATTGGAGTTCTTTGCAGCATAACAGATATTAGAACTACTGTAGCACAGGATTTATCATGTATACTTTTACAGTATCTAACGTTAGGGACACATGCATACACTTAATTTTTTTAGAGCAGTTTTAGATTCACAGCAAAATTGAGTGAAAATACAGAGTTCCCATCCCTGCCCCAGTACACCCAGCCCCCCGCCATCAGCATCCCTACCAGAGAGTGCATGTGTTACACCCGATGAACCTGCACCGAGGCCGTCGTCATCCTGAGCCCATGGTCTACATCAGAGTTCACTCTTTGTGTTGTACACTCTGTGGGTTTGGACAAATGTGCAGGGATGTGTAGCCACCGTTACAGTCTCATGCAGGCTAGTGTCACTGCCCTGAAAATCCCCTGAGCTCTGCTCTTCACGCCCCCACCCAGCCCCTGGCAACCACGGATCCTTTTATTGTCTCCACAGTTTGGCCTTTTCCAAAATGTTGTATAGTTGGAATCGTACAGTAATGTTAGATTTTAATCTGAAGTTCACATCATTGTTAAAAGGTGGAGCAGTTCCACATACTGAAAGTTATCTTTCCCAAGCTTCATTTGCCAGCATGTCCAGAGACAAAATGAACTGCTGCTTCTATATGTCCAAATACTCACCAGACGCAAAAGCAGATTTCTTTCTGCGGCTGAAGAGCTGCAGGTTCACCTCCAGTACACTTGCAGGTTAATTATTGACGTTGACATGTCAGTGCTGATAGCATGTTTTGATTACCTTCTCCACCCTCCGTTCCCGAATGGGGGAAAGTGGAGTCAAGTCGCCTCCTAAGCTCTGCGCCCCTCTCCAAAGCCCTCCTGGCAGCAGGCCCGAGACACCCCAGGCACGAGCAGAGTGTCTGGCTTGGGCCCTCGTCATCTTGGGGCACGTGCTCCGGCTTGGCGGCTGGGTCTTGGCCAGAGGGGCTGTGGAGCAGGGCCAAGGTATTAGGAAAAACCACTCGGCTGGGTTTCAGTTCTCTGTGATTAGACTGAAAGAGTTAGCTGCCAATTGTCATCAGCCAAATTTCTCACACTTTGCCTGATGAGTTACTTGTATTGGTTTCCAAGTGGAACAGAGGCCCTGTACAAGTTTGCAGTTCTTATTTTAAATCACCATCCAGTGATAGGGGCTCTGATGGTCCGCCGTGATCTTCTGTTTTGTCTAATATCAGGGCTCTATGGGAGGAATTGTGGAATGCTCTTCCAATAGTAAAAGGCTTATAAGGCTTTTCCATTTTATTTGTACTTTTCTGTATCTGAATGATTAAACCATGATAAGCATGCATTGTATATGTGCTAGGGAACAACAGAGAGAGTTCTTAGAAATGCCTTACTGCTTCCTTCTGAGCGGTGGGGTCAGAGGATGCTGTTCCTCTTAAGATATGTTCCCAGTCTGTTTATTTTGGCAACATAAACTGTTAAGACTTAACAAATGATTTCTGCAAAGCACATGCTTTAAGTATGCAGAAACGGTCTTACTCATCTCCTGCTCCGGTACTTAGCTGGCATTAGTGATTTCTGCTGCAGGCACGCACCAGCTGCTGCAGCGACCAGATGGGCACTTACCTGGCCTTCTGTTTAAAAGTTTTTTAACATCTTTATTGGAGTATAATTGCTTTACAGTGGTGTGTTAGTTGCTGCTGTATAACAAAGTGAATCAGCTGTACATACATATATCCCCATATCTCCTCCCTCTTGCGTCTCCCTCCCACCCTCCCTATCCCACCCCTCTAGGTGGTCACAAAGCACCAAGCTGATCTCCCTGTGCTATGTGGCTGCTTCCCACTAGCTATCTGTTTTACATTTGGTAGTGTATATATGTCCATGCCACTCTCTCACTTCGTACCAGCTTACCCTTCCCTCTCCGCGTGTCCTCAAGTCCAACCTCTGTGTCTGTGTCTTTATTCCTCTCCTGCCCCTAGGTTCTTCAGAACCATTTTTCTTTAGGATTCCATATATATGTGTTAGCATACGGTACTTGTTTTTCTCTTTCTGACTTACTTCACTCTGTATGACAGACTCTGGGTCCATCCACCTCACTACAAATAACTCAATTTCGTTTCTTTTTATGGCTGAGTAATATTCCATTGTATATATGTGCCACATCTTTATCCATTCATGTGTCGATGGCCACTTAGGTTGCTTCCATGTCCTGGCTATTGTAAATAGGGCTGCACTGAACATTGTGGTACATGACTCTTTTTGAATTACGGTTTTCTCAGGGTATATGCCCAGTAGTGGGATGGCTGGGTCGTATGGTAGTTCTATTTTTAGTTTTTTAAGGAACCTCCATACTGTTCTCCATAGTGGCTGTATCAATTTACATTCCCACCAACAGTGCAAGAGGGTTCCCTTTCTCCACACCCTCTCCAGCATTTATTGTTTGTAGGTTTTTTGATGGTGGCCATTCTGACTGGTGTGAGGTGATACCTCATTGTAGTTTTGATTTGCATTTCTCTAATGATTAGTGATGTTGAGCATCCTTTCATGTGTTTGCTGGGAATATGTATATCTTCTTTGGAGAAACGAGGTCTTCTGCTAACCTTTGGATTGGGTTGTTTGTTTTTTTGATATTGAGCTTGCATGAGCTGCTTGTATGTTTTGGAGATTAATCCTTTGTCAGTTGCTTCATTTATGAATATTTTATCCCTTCATCTTGTTTATGGTTTCCTTTGCTGTGCAAAAGCTTTTAACTTTCATTAGGTCCCATTTGTTTATTTTTGTTTTTATTTCCGTTTCTCTAGGAGGTGGGTCAAAAATGATCTTGCTGTGATTTATGTCATAGAGCGTTCTGCCTATGTTTTCCTCTAAGAGTTTTATAGTTTCTGGCCTTACATTTATTTTTTTAAAGTAAATTTATGTATGTATGTATGTATTTATTTATATATTTATTTATTTATTGTCTGAGTTGGGTCTTTGTTGCTGTGTGCAGGCTTTCTCTAGTTGCGGTGAGCAGGGGCTGCTCTTCATTGCTGTGCATGGTCTTCTCATTGTGGTGGCTTCTCTTGTTGCGGAGCACAGGCTCTAGGCGCGCGGGCTTCAGTTGTCGTGGCACGCAGGCTTCAGTAGTTGTGCCATACGGGCTCTAGAGCGCAGGCTCAGTAGTTGTGGTGCACGGGCTTAGTTGCTTCGTTCCCTGTGGGATCTTCCCAGACCAGGGCTCGAACCTGTGTCCCCTGCATTGGCAGGCGGATTCTTAACCACTGCACCACCAGGGAAGTCCTGGCCTTACATTTAGGTCTTCAATCCATTTTGAGTTTATTTTTGTGTACAGTGTTAGGGAGTGTTCTAATTTCATTCTTGTACATGTAGCTGTCCAGTTTTCCCAGCACCACTTATTGAAGAGGCTGTCTTTTCTCCATTGCATATCCTTGCCTCCTTTATCAAAGATAAGGTGACCATATGTGCGTGGGTTTATCTCTGGGCTTTCTATCCTGTTACATTGATCTGTATTTCTGTTTTTGTGCCAGTACCATACCATCTTGATTACTGTATGATAGGGATTGCATTGAATCTGTAGATTGCTTTGGGTAGTAGAGTCATTTTCACAGTGTTGATTCTTCCAATCCAAGAACATGGTTTATCTCTCCATCTCCTTGTATCGTCTTTAATTTCTTTCATCAGTGTCTTATATTTTTCTGCATACAGGTCTTTTGTCTCCTTAGGTAGGTTTATTCCTAAGTATTTTACTCTTTTTGTTGCAGTGGTAAATGGGAGTGTTTCCTTAATTTCTCTTTCAGATTTTTCATCATCAGTGTATAGGAATACAAGAGATTTTTGTGCATTAATTTTGTATCCTGCTACTTTACCAAATTCATTGAGTAGCTCTAGTAGTTTTCTGGTAGCTTCTTTAGGATTCTCTGTGTATAGTATTATGTCATCTGCAAACAGTGAGAGTTTTACTTCTTCTTTTACGATTTGGGGTCCTTTTATTTCTTTTTCTTCTCTGAATGTTGTGGCTAAAGCTTCCAAAACTATGTTGAATAATAGTGGTGAGAGTGGGCAACCTTGTCTTGTTCCTGATCTTAGAGGAAGTGGTTTTAGTTTTTTACCATTGAGACTGATGTTGGCTGTGGGTTTGTCATATATGGCCTTTATTATGTTGAGGTAGGTTACCTCTGTGCCTTCTTTCTGGAGGGTTTTTATCAAAAATGGGTGTTGAATTTTGTCGAAAGCTTTTTCTGCATCTGTTGAGATTATCATATTGTTTTTATCCTTCAGTTTGTTAATGTGGTGTATCACATTGATTGATTTGTGTATACTGAAGAATCCTTGCATTCCTGAGATAAACCCCACTTGATCATGGTGTATGATCCTTTTAATGTGCTGTTGGATTCTGTTTGCTGGTATTTTGTTGAGGATTTATGCATCTGTGTTCATCGGTGGTATTGGCCTGTAGTTTTCTTTCTTTGTGACATCTTTGTCTGGTTTTGGTATCAGGGTGATGGTGGACTCGTAGAATGAGTTTGGGAGTGTTCTTCCCTCTGCTGTATTTTGGAAGAGTTTGAGAAGGATAGGTGTTAATAGAATTTGCCTGTGAAGCCATCTGGTCCTGGGCTTTTGTTTGAATTTCAGTGCTTGTGATTGGTCTGTTTATATTTTCTATTTCTTCCTGGTTCAGTCTCAGAAGGTTGTGCTTTTCTAAGAATTTGTCCATTTCTTCCAGGTTGTCCATTTTATTGGCATATAGTTGCTTGTAGTAATCTCTCATGTTCCTTTGTATTTCTTCAGTGTCACTTCGCCTTATTCATTTCTAATTCTGTTGATTTGAGGCTTCTCCCTTTTTTTCTTGATGAGTCTGGCTAATGGTTTATCAATTTTGTTTATCTTCTCAAAGAATCAGCTTTTAGTTTTATTGATCTTTGCTGTTGTTTCCTTCATTTCTTTTTCATTTATTTCTGATCTGATCATTATGATTTCTTTCCTTCTGCTAACTTTGGGGGTTTTTTGTTCTTCTTTCTGTATTCTTGTTTCTTGAGGTAGGATTGTATTGCTATAAACTTCCTTCTTAGAACTGCTTTTACTTCATCCCATAGGTTTTGGGTTGTCGTGTTTTCATTGTCATTTGTTTCTTGGTATTTTTTGATTTCCTCTTTGATTTAGTAGCGTACTGTTTAGCTTCCACGTTTGTATTTTTTACAGTTTTTTTTTCTGTAATTGATATCTAGTCTCATAGTGTTGTGGTCGGAAAAGATACTTGATTTGCTCTCAACTTTCTTAAATTTACCAAGGCTTGATTTGTGACCCAAGATGTGACCTATCCTAGAGAATGTTGCATGAGCGCTTGAGAAGAAAGTGTATTCTGTTGTCTTTAGATGGAATGTCCTAGAAATATCAGTTAAGTCCATCTTGTTTAATGTGTCATTTAAAGCTTGTGTTTCCTTATTTATTTTCATTTTGGATGATCTGTCCATTGGTGAAAGTGGCGTGTTAAAGCCCCCTACTATGATTGTGTTACTGTCGATTTCCCTTTTTATGGCTGTTAGCATTTGCCTTATGTATTGAGGTGCTCCTGTGTTGGATGCCGAAATATTTACAATTATTATATCTTCTTCCTGGATTGATCCCTTGACCATTATGTAGTGTCCTTCTTTGTCTCTTTATCTCTTTGTCTTTATTTTAAAGTCTATTTTGTCCGATATGAGAATTGCTACTCCAGCTTTCTTTTGATTTCCATTTGCATGGAATATCTTTTTCCATCCCCTCACTTTCAGTCTGTATGTGTCCCTAGGTCTGAAGTGGGTGTCTTGTAGACAGCATATATACGGGTCTTGTTTTTGTGTCCATTCAGCCAGTCTGTGTCTTTTGGTTGGAGCATTTAATCCATTTACATTTAAGGTAATTATCAATATGTATGTGCCTATTACCATTTTCTTAATTGCTTTGGGTTTGCTTTTGTAGGTCTTTTCCTTCTCCTGTGTTTCCTGTCTAGAGAAGTTCCTTTATTTGTTGTAAAGCTGGTTTGGTGGTACTGAATTCTCGTAACTTTTGCTTGTATGTAAATGTTTCAATTTCTCTGTCGAATCTGAATGAGATCCTTGCTGGGTAGAGTAATCTTGGTTGTAGGTTTTTCCCTTTCATCACTTTAAATATGTCCTGCCACTCCCTTCTGGCTTGCAGAGTTTCTGCTGAAATATCAGCTGTTAACCTTATGGGGATTCCCTTGGATGTTATTTGTTGCTTTTCCCTTGCTGCTTTTAATATGTTTTCTTTGTATTTAATTTTTGATACTTGGGTTAGTATGTGTCTTGGTGTGTTTCTCCTTGGATTTATCCTGTATGGGACTCTCTGTGCTTCCTGGACTTGATTGACTGTTTCCTTTCTCATGTTAGGGAAGTTTTCAACTATAATCTCTTCAGAAATTTCCTGAGACTCTTTCTCTTTCTCCTCTTCTTCTGGGACCCCTGTAATTCGACTGTTGGTACGTTTAATGTTGTCCCAGAGGTCTCTGAGACTGTCCTCAATTCTTTTCATTCTTTTTTCTTTATTCTACTCTGCAGTAGTTGTTTCCACTATTTTATCTTCCAGGTCACTTATCCGGTCTTCTGCCTCAGTTATTCTGCTATTCATTCCTTTTAGAGAATTTTAAATTAATTTATTGTGTTGTTCATCATTGTTTATTTGACTCTTTAGTTCTTCTAGGTCCTTGTTAAACCTTTCTTGTATTTTCTCCGTTCCACTTCCAAGATTTTGGATCATCTTTGCTGTCATTACTCTGAATTCTTTTTCAAGTAGACTGCCTATTTCCTCTTCATTTGTTTGGTCTGGTGGGTTTTACCTTTCTCCTTTATCTGCCGCATATTTCTCTGTCTTCTCATTTTGCTTAACTGACTGTGTTTGGGGTCTCCTTTTCACAGGCTGCAGGTTCGTAGTTCCCGTTGTTTTTGGTGTCTGCCCCCAGTGGATGAGGTTGGTTCAGTGGGTTGCGTAGGCTTCCTGGTGGAGGGGACTGGTGCCTGTGTTCTGGTGGGTGTGGCTGCATCTTGTCTTTCTGGCGGGCAGGGCTGCGTCCAGTGGTGTGTTTTGGGGTGTCTGTGAACTTATTATGATTTTAGGCAGCCTCTCTCTTAATGGGTGTGGTTGCGTTCCTGTCTTGCTAGTTGATTGGCATGGGGTGCCCAGCACTGGAGCTTGCTGGCCGCTGGGTGGAGCTGGGTCTTAGCGTTGAGACAGAGATCTCTGGGAGAGCTCTCGCCGATTGATATTATGTGGGACCGCGAGGTCACTGGTGGACCAATGTCCTGAACTCAGCTCTCCCACCTCAGACGCTCAGGCCTGACATCAGGCCGGAGCACCAAGACCCTGTCAGCCACACAGCAACTCGTGCAGATGTCGTATTGCCAACCTGATTCCAACTGACACTGTGAGGAAGGAAGGAACGCCGAACCGCCCTCACCAGCAGAGCGGGAGAGGCGAGTGCCTCCCCCATCCCCCGTCATGCCCGCTGTTCCCACACTCTACCGTCCGACGCCTCTACCTGGCCTCTTTTAAAATTTATTTAGTTATTTATTTATTTTTTTAGACAAGTCTCTACCTTTATTGGCCAGCAGGCTACTTAAGGGGGATGAAGCGGGAGGAGTGCGTGGCCCCAGTGCCTGGCCGGCCGTGCTTCACAGGCTTGTAGGTGATGGAGAACTTGCCTAGGTAGTGGCCGATCATCTCAGGCTTGATTTCCACCTGGTTGAAAGTCTTGCCATCGTAGACGCCCACCATGCTGCCCACCAGCTCGGGCAGGATGATCATGTCGCGCAGGTGCGTCTTCACCACCTCGGGCTTCTCCGTGGGCGGCGCCTCCTTCTTGGCCTTGCGCAGCCGCTTCAGCAGCGAGTGCTGCCTCCTCCGGAGGCCGCGGTTCAGCCGCCGCCGCTGCCGCGAGCTGTACAGCTGCATCAGCTGCTCATAGGACATGTCCAGCAGCTGGTCGAGGTCCACGCCGCGGCAGGTGAACTTGCGGAAGGTCCGCTTCTTCTTCTGCTCCACTTCCGCCATCTGGTCGGCTCTTCAGAAAGGCTACCTGGCCATTTTATGTGCCTTTTCTTCTGTCCTCAGAACCAGCATCAATGACTTTACTATATCATATATGATGAAGAGAAAAAATAAAACAGATAATCAAGTGACTGTGGGAGAGCTCACAGCCCAACTCGAGAACTTTCCTGGTCCTGAGGTTGCTGTAACTGGAGTGCTCATCCACTCCTGTTGCTAGCTGCACGGCCCCCACGCCCCGCCCCCCCCGCCCCCCCTGCAGGAGAGGTGGCCGCTGTTCTATATTTTAACATTCCCTTGTCTTAAATTCTCTGATCATTTATATGGTAAGCTGTGTCGTTGTGTGAATATTATACCACACCTTGTTTTCCCATTCTGCCATAAAGGAAATTTTGGGTTTCCCTTTTCTGCCGTTACGGTGTTAAAGTAAACGTTCTTCCACGTGTTTCCTAGCACCTTTCGTGAGACTTTCCTAAGGTCTAAACCTCAGAATGGAAGTTTTGGATTATAGGCTATGTAACGTTCCGTTTTCAAAGATAGTTTCCCGGGACTTCCCTGGTGGTCCAGTGATAAGACTCTGTGCTCCCAGTGCAGGGGGCCTGGGTTCGATCCCTGGTCAGGGAACTAGATCCCGCATGCTGCAACTAAGAGTCCGCATGCCACAACTAAAGGTCCCACGTGCTGCAACTAAGACCAGGCGCAGTCAAATAAATAAAATAAATGAATAATAATAATTAAAAAAAGATAGTTTCCCATCGTTTGCTCAAGTGACTGGACTCCATGCTCACGGTGGTGTCTGCATTCCCGTTGACCCACATCTTCACCAGCACAGCTTCTGCCAGACTCACAGTATGAAATATGATCTTAATTTGCTTTCCCAGGTACTAATAACATTGAGTCTTTTCATACATATCAATACATAATTCCCATGATTATTATTATGAAATGCTTGTTTACTCTGTTGCTTGTTTTCCTATCAGATTGTCTTTTCCTTACTGATTTAAAGAAATTCTTTATATAGTCTGCACACTCATTTCTTATTGGTTTATTTGTATTGCAGATCTCCTAGTTTGGTGGCTCTTCTTTTCACGTTATGGTATCTTTTTTTTTTTTTTTAATTTGGAATACTTTTAGATTTACAGAAAAGTTGCAAAGCTAGTACGGTATTCCCATATACCTAGTTTCCCCTAATATTACCATCTTGTATAGCCATGGTACATTTATTAAAACTAAGAGATTAACATTGGTGCATTTTTAAAAACAAATTTATTTATCTATTTATTTTTGGCTGGGTTGGGTCTTCATTGCTGTGTGTGGGCTTTCTCTAGTTGTGGCGAGCGGGGGCTACTCTGTGTTGCGGTGCACGGGCTTCTCATTGCGGTGACTTCTCTTGTGGAGCACGGGTTCTAGGTGCATGGGCTTCAGTAGCTGTGGCACACATGCTCAGTAGTTGTGGCTCGCGGGCTTTAGAGCGCAGGCTCAGTAGTTGTGGCACACAGGGTTAGTTGCTCCATGGCATGTGGGATCTTCCTGGACCAGGGCTCTTACCTGTGTCCCCTGCATTGGCAGGCGGATTCTTAGCCACTGTGCCACCAGGGAAGTCCCAACATGGGTGTATTTTTATTAGCTAATATGTAGGCTTTATTTGGGTTTAACCATTTTTCCAACCATGTTCTTTTTTTGTTCGAGGATCCAGTTATATCATACCATATTGCATTTAGACTTAATGGTATTTTTTTTTTCTTTTTAAACATTTATTTATTTTGGCTGCGCTGTGTCTTAGTTGCGGGATCTTTTAGTTGTGCCCTGTGGACTCCTTAGTTGTGGCATGTGGACTCTTAGTTGCGGCATGCATGTGGGATCTAGTTCCCCAACCAGGTATTGAACCCGGGCCCCCTGCATTAGGAGGGTGGAGTCTTACCCGCTGGCCCACCAGGGAAGTCCCTGGACTCGATGGTATCTTCTGATGGACAAATGTTCTTCATCTTAGTGTCGTTGTCATTGGCAAATGAACTTATTGACATTTCTTTTATAATTTGTTTTATTAGTTTCCTGTTTCAGACACCTACCCTTCCAGTGTTTTCTTCTAAATGCTTTAAAAGTTTGCCTTTCATGACATTACCATCTTAGAATTTACTTTCGAATATGGTATCAAGTAGGGATCCCATTTCACTTTTTCCCATATGGATAACAGGTTTTTTCAGCAGCATACATACATACATTCATTCATTCATTTATATTTCTGTTTCCTTTTCTTTTTTTGCTGGCAGTTTTATTAAGAAATGATTCACATAGATCACCATATAAGTTTAAGGTGTACAGCGTAATTTTGATTTACACATCTATAGTTTGGTTTATATGTATTGTGAAATGATTATCGCAATAGGTTTAATTAACATTCATTATCTCATAGACACAATAAAAAGAAAAGAATAAAATTTTTTCCTTGTGATGAGAACTGTTAAGATCTTCTCTCTGGGGCTTCCCTGGTGGTGCAGTGGTTGGGGGTCCGCCTGCCGATGCAGGGGACGCGGGTTCGTGCTCCGGTCCGGGAGGATCCCGCATGCCGTGGAGTGGCTGGGCCCGTGGGCCATGGCCACTGAGCCTGCGCGTCCGGAGCCTGTGGTCCGCGGCGGGAGAGGCCAGAGCGGTGAGAGGCCCGCGTACCGCAAAAACAAAACAAAACAAAACAAAAAAACAAAGAAAGATCTTCTCTCTGAACAGCTTTCCTCTACACCACACAGCAGTGTTAGCTGTAGTCACCATGTGTGCGTTAACATCCCCAGAACTTAATTATCCTATGATTGGAAGTTTGTAACTTTTGACCACAATTCCTCCAGTTTCCCGCCCCTGATACCCCACCTCTGGTAACCCCAAATCTGATCTGTTAAGATTCCATATAGCATTTGTCTCTCTGTCTGATTCCTTTACTTAGCATAGTGCCCTCAAGGTCCATCCATGTTGTCACAAAACATGATGGGATTTCCTCTTTTTTATGGCTGAATAATACTCCATTGTTATGTGTGCCACAATTTCTTTATTCATTCATCCATCCATTGACACTTAGGTTGTTTCCATGTCTTGACTGTTGTAAATAATGATGCTATGAACATGGGAGTGCATATATCTTTTGGAGTTAGTGTTTTTGTCTCCTTTGGAAAATACCCCGAAGTGAAATTTCTGGATCATATGGCAGTTCTGTTTTTAATTTTTTGAAGAACCTCCATACTGCTTTCCACAGTGGCTGTACCAGTTTCAGTCCCACCAACAATGCACAATTGTTCTCTTTTCTCCATATTGTCACTGATGCTTGTTATCTCTTTTTGATGGTGGCCATTCTAACAGGTGTGAGGTGATAATCTCCTTGTGGTTTTAATTTGCATTTTCCTGATGATTAGTAACGTTAAGCATCTTTCATGTACGTGTTGGCCATTTGTACATCTTTTTTGGAAAAATGTCTATTTGGGGGCTCTGCCCAGGTTTTAATCAGATTCTTTTTTTTTTTTTTTAATTGAAGTATAGTTGATTTACAATGTTGTGTTAGTTTCTGGTGTACACCAAAGTGATTAAGATATATATCTGAATATATATATGTTCTTTTCCTTTATGGTTTATTACAAGATATTGAATATAGTTCTTTGTGCTATACAATAGGACCTTGTTGTTTATCTATTTTATTTATACTAGTTTGAATCTGCTAATCCCAGACTCCTAATTTAACCCTCCCTCCCTCCCTCTCCCCTTTGGTAACCTTAAGTTTGTTTTCTATGTCTGTGAGTCTGTTTCTGCTTTGTAAAATAAGTTTGTTTATAATCTTTTTTTTTTTTTTGGCTGCATTGGGGCTTAGTTGCTCTGCGACATGTGGGATCTTCCCAGACCAGGGCTCGAACCTGTGTCCCCTGCATTGGCAGGTGGATTCTTAACCGCTGCGCCACCAGGGAAGTCCCTGCAGAATTTTTAAGGATGGCCATTCTGACTGGTGTGAGGTGATACCTCATTGTAGTTTTGATTTGCATTTCTCTGATAATTATCGAAGTTGAGTATCTTTTCATGTGCCTGTTGGCCATCTGTATGTCTTCTTCGGAGAAATGACTATTTAGGTCTTCTGCTCACTTTTTTTGATTGGGTTGTTTGTTTGTTTGTTATTAAGTTGTTTGAGCTTTGTGTATATTTTGGAAACTAAACCCTTGTCAGCTGCATCGTTTGCAAATATTTTCTCCCAGTCAGTAGGTTGTCTTTTTGTTCTGTTTATGGTTTCCTGTGCTGTGCAAAAGCTTACAAGTTTGATTAGGTCCCATTTGTTTATTTTTGCTTTTATTTTTACTGCCTTGGGAGACTGACCTAAGAAAACTTTGCTATGACTTATCTCAGAGAATGTTATTTTGCCTGTGCTCTCTTCTAGGAGTTTTATGGCATCATGTCTTATATTTAAGTCTTTAAGCCATTTTGAGTTCATTTTTGTGCATGGTGTGAGGGTGTGTTCTAACTTCAGTAATTTACATGCAGCTGTCCAACTTTCCCAGCACCACTGCTGACTCTTTCTCCCATTGTATATTTTTGCCTCCTTTGTTGAAGATTAATTGACCATAGTTAGTTTATTTCTGGGCTCTCTATTCTGTTCCATTAATACATATGTCTGTTTTTGTGCCAGTACCACACTGTTTTGATTACCATAGCTTTGTAGTATTGTCTGAAGTCTGGGTGGGTTATGCCTCCAGATTTGTTCTTTTTCCTCAAAATTGCTTTGGCAATCCTGGATCTTTTGTGGTTCCATATAAATTTTAGGATTATTTATTCTAGTTCTGTGAAAAATGTCATGGGTAATTTTGTGGGGATTGCATTAAATCTGTAGATTGTTTTGGGTAGTATGGCCATTTTAACAATATTAATTCTTCCAGTACAAGAGGATGGGATGTCTTTGCATTTCTTTGTACCATCTTCAGTTTCCTTTATCAAGTTTTTATAGTTCTCAGCATATAAGTCTTTCACCTCCTTGGTCAGGTTTATTCCTAAGTATTTTATTTTTTGTATGTGATTTTAAAAGGGATTACTTTTTTACTTTCCCTTTCTGATATTTCATTATTAGTGTAAAGAAATGCAGCCATTCTTGCATGTTAATCTCGTATCCTGCTACCTTGCGGAATTCATTCATCAGTTTATGAAGTTTCTGTGGTGGCCCTGGCCCACCCTTCATGGGCACTAACAATGGGGCTTTTGTGGTAGACTTGGGCTCATTCCTGCACACACCCCTGGTTGTGGCTTGGACTACACTTCAGCCCCTTCAGGCTGTCTCCACACAGCCAACCCCAGTCCTCCCCCTGCATGTGTCCTCTGAAGCCTGAGTTCAGCCCCCAGTCCCTGCCCGCACCAGCAGATGCATCTAGGCCTGGGGAGTGCAAGGGAGATGGCCAGGACCCTCTGCATGTCTCTCTGTTCTGCCTCCCGCAGTCCACCTGCTGTGCTCTCCTCCGAGTCTCTGAAGCTCCCTGTGTGTCCTGCTCATCTCGCAGCTGGTGAAGGAGGTTCCCAGGGTGAGGGCACCTTTCCTTTTTCAGAGCTCCCTCCCAGAGACATGGGTCCCACCCCAATTCCTTTTTTTTTTTTTTTTCCTTTTTGTCCTGCCTGGCTACGTGATGATCTTTCTTCCAGTTTTGGTTGTATGAGGTCTTTTGTCAGCGTTCAGTGGGTATTCTGTGAGAATTCTTCCACATGTAGATGTAGTTTTAATGTATTTATGGGAGGGGGTGAGCTGCACATTCTTCTCTTCCGCCATCTTGATCTCCCAGCCTTAATCATATTCTTAATCTGTTTCTTTAATGTGGTTTTTTTTTTGCTTTTGTTTTGTTGGGTTTTTAATTTAATTTAATTAATTTATTTTTTTTGTGATACATGGGCCTCTCACTGTTGTGGCCTCTCCCGTTGTGGAGCACAGGCTCCGGACGCGCAGGCTCAGCGGCCATGGCTCACGAGCCCAGCCGCTCCGCGGCATGTGGGATCTTCCTGGACCAGGGCACGAACCCGTGTCCCCTGCATTGGCAGGCGGACTCTCAAACCACTGCGCCACCAGGGAAGCCCAATTTATTTTATTTTAGAGTGGCAAGAGTTTCTTATATATTTTGGATATTAACCCCTTATCAAATGTATGGTTTGCAAATATTTTTTCTCCATTTGTTAGGTTGTCTTTTTGCTTTGTTGCTGGTTTCCTTTGCTGCCAGCAACATTCACCAAATAGCCATTCATTTCTCAATGATTTGTAGGACTATTAGTGTCATATATCTAGTGTTCACATATTAGTGGTTCCTTCCTGAGCTCTCTAATCACTTCCATTGGTCAGTTAGTCTAGTTTTGCACCTATGTTTTGCTTTGTTTTTTATTGATTGATTGATGGCTGCGTTGGGTCTTCGTTGTGGTGCGTGGGCTTCTTATTACAGTGGCTTCTCTTGTTGAGGAGCATGGGCTCTAGGCACGTGGACTTCAGTAGTTGTGGCTCATGGGCTCTAGAGCGCAGGCTCAGATAGTTGTGGCGCACGGGCTTAGTTGCTTTGTGGCATGTGGGATCTTCCCGGACCAGGGCTCAAACCTGTGCCCCCTGCATTGGCAGGCGGATTCTTAACCACTGCGCCACCAGGGAAGCCCTGTTTTGCTTTGTTTTAAGAGGATGTCAATTCCTATCCCCCTCCCACCCCAGATTTTCAGAAGGAATCTTGGATATATTTGGCTTTTTATTCTTCTATATAAATTTTGCAGTTTTTCAGATTGGATTGTGCCTGGGATTTTAGGGATTCTTTAGTGAAGAATGGACATCTCTATTAACTCTATCCATAAATGTGGTACTTATACTAATTTAGGTCTAAAATTTTCTTCAGTACCTTTTATATTTGTTGCTGTTATAAATATATCTTTTGTAAGCCTCATTTTTGAGATTGCTGCTGGCATAGAGAAGTGAAGTTGGTATTTGTATGTTGATCTGATATTTACTACTTTTTCAAAATTCTTACTGATTCTAACAACTTGTCTTTAGAAGCTTTTTAGCCTTTTCAGTAGCCACAATTTGCATTTCTGATGCTTATCATATGATACGTTTCTTTTTCTTACGGTGCAGTGTTGAATACAAGTGGTAATAGAAATCTTTTCTGGTTCATCATTAGGAGTAATGTTTGCTAAAGGTTTTTGAGGTCTCCTTTATCAGAATCGCAACATGACTGAGTATTGAATATTATTAACTGTGTTTCTACTTAATCGGTTGGTGTGATAAATTGGTTTCATGACGTTTCTAATCTTAAAATTGCCCCTGCATTTCTGTCAGCCCAGCTTGAGCATGTGTCATGGCCGTTGTGAACGGCTGGATTTGTTTGGTATCAGGGTTACAGCACTTACTGGATCACCGTCCAACTCATTCTCTTTTCCTCTTTCTGTGGATCAGTTTGTATAAGATTGGTTGTTTTTGTTTTGTTTTTTGCTAGTTCAGCAGATCTCACGTGTAAATTTACTAAGCCTGGTATTTTCTTTGGGGGAAAAATTTAAACTAAAAAGTTTAAACAGTTAGTTATGGGAGTATTCAGGTTTTCTTTTTTCTTTTTTTCCTTGATCCAAATACAAAGATACATTTTTCTAATAATGCATTTATTAGAGTGGAATATATCTATTTCTTGTAATTTTGTTCCTAATATTATTTCACAATACAGTTGTAATGTGAAAATGGTATATGCTCATTGGTGAAAATAATTCAAACAGTGCATGACGTTAAAATTCTCCAATAATCCATCATTTATCACTTTCTTGGCATCTGTTTATTCACACGTAGACCTATATAGTACCTTTATATTATGATAATTTTATGTCATTAATTGGTGTTAGAAGTTATGTTTTTAATGTAAAAAATTAGGGGAATCGTTCAGTGAATGGTTCAATAAAGTTATTTGTACTGTTTTCAGTAATGCTGCAGCAAATATTCTCATACACAAATCACCGAGTGGCTCTCCTGTTAAGTAGACATTCTTAAATCAGTTCCGTTTTCAGTTAACCCCTCAGATGTGCCTTGGTCTAGGTAAGGCTACCTTTCACAGCTGCTCTTCCATGAATCGGTCAGCCTTTAAAGGAGTGGATGTGTCCTAGAGAGATAGAACAAAGGTGATAAGCATAGTCGTGAAAACTATAATAGAGATTATTTAAATTTTTTTATAATTTTTTGTTTCATGCAAAATTTCTGATGGCTTATAAAAAGAACATTTAGAATGAAATAATCTTTTCAGAACTTGCCAAAGACAATTAGAGTAGAAAGTCAAGCCTAGAGAAAAAGAGCAGTCTTGATGTTCAGGCTGTAATATCTGTACATACAAGTTTGACTTTTTAGAAGGGGCTGAAGATACAGTTCCTTAGGAGGATCTCATGCAAAAAGAGGAAGCACACCTGCTTCTCAGAGGAATGTTTCCTAATAATAAGTAAAAAGAAAAAGAAAAAATCTCTTGCAAAGCTTCATATAGTGACTGATACGGAATCCTCAATCCCTTGACAACAGATGATGCTGGAGCAGGTTTTATTCAGCTCTTTCTTACAACATTGTTTAACCCTCAGTATACCACCAGGGTCTAGTTTTTGAGTTTCGTTTTTGAACAGTTCTAACTATTTTAAATGTCAGTTTTTCATGACTTTTATTCTTTCTTAGAGACTTTAGAACGAAAAGAACATTTATTACCATGTAATTAATCTTAGTATAAATCTAAAACACATTATGGATTTTTAGTGATCTGATTTCTCCCATATCTTGAAGCATTTTGCTATTTCATGATCTTGGGAAGTATTTCACCATTACTCATCAACTCCCATCCATAATAAAAAAGAGACTAAAAGAATAAGAAAATGGAAGAATGATAGAGTCACCTACAAGGATGGTATAGTAGTGAAATGAATCACCACAAATAGAATAAATGGCTACTCTTCATTATTTTTCAGTTTTCTAATTGCATTTTCCAAAATATAGCACAGTCTTTCAAGAAGTCTTGAAATAACCATCTTTTACGTTTTGTTGTTAATTGTTGTTTTTAACATTTCATTGGATGCTATTTGAAATTCAGAATTTTTCATTTTTCTGCCCATAGTAACCAAGAAAAGGAAATTGTCAGAATAAGATGTTTCAATGATAAAACAAATCAGAAGGTGAATGTAAAGAGACAGCAGCACTCTGAGCTGTAATAACGTTGGTAAAATTGATAGTATAAGTGAAATCTGGGACTGAGTTTTAGGTGATCAGTTTTCTCAAGCTCAATAATTTATGAGCAAGCAGTATATTTCCAAGGACAAAACAAAAATATGGCATTCCCATCCAGTCAGTTATTCCATGGAAAACCTTCACCCAATATTTTGTGAGTTTAGAGTATTTCTGTATCTTTTTTGATGTTCATGCAACAGCATTTACTTAATATGGTTTGTAATTGTATTGATGGTGAAAGCAGTATTTACAAAAGGGGTTGGAAGGAAATAAATGATGTAATGAAAAATATTGGTTGAATTGATCATTTTTATTGGTATTTATAAACCTAAATGAATATGTTATACTGCATTTATGGAACCAGGAATATGGCTGTCCTTCAACAAAATTATGAGCTGTCAAGGTTTTAAAAAGTGTAAAGCATTTTGATGGTACATGAGCGAGCAGAGCCAGCATGAGTAGTAAGTTAGAACCTCCTAGAGTTAGGTTTTGCAAGTACAGTTGGTCCTCATCATTTGTGGATTCCATATTTACAAATTCACCTCCTTGCTAAAAATCCTTTGCAACCCCAAAATCAGCACTTGTGGAACTTTTCATGATTATTCGTGGACATGTGTGTGCAAAGAGTGAGGAAAATTATGATCCGCTGGCTTGCTTGTTCCCAGCAGGGGTCAAGCCGGGTAGTCGCGCTCTGCCTTGTTGTTTTCACCCTCACACCATAAACAGGTGTCCTTCTCACCGTCTCCAGTGCTTCATTTTTCGCATTTTTGTGTGAAACGGCATTTTCCAAAATTCTGTCACAAAATATTGAAGTTCTTGCAGTGCAATGACTGATAGGATGATTTTGCTGTTTCCGATGGCCTCCAGGTGTTGTGCCCAAGTGCAGGGAGGGTGGGGTGAGCCTTAGGGAGAAAATGTGGGTGTTAGATGAGCTTTGCTGGACAGGCTGCTGGCCATGAATCAGCAGTGCATGTGAAATAAGGTGTCTGTACACAGAAACACACATAAACAAGGTGGTTATTGACCTCTCCACCTGCGCATGGTGAAAGCTGCAGTGACCAGAGTATTAGCTAATTCAGTGTTTGCGGGGACTTTGTAGGACACAAACACCACAGGTAATAGTAAGAGTCCAGTATTCACAACGTGAACATGTCCTAGTTAGTTACATTCAAAGAATGTTGCCTGTTTTCAGTATAAACACTTTCAAGGCCAGAAAAATAGGAATAAAATTTGGGTTTGCTATTTTAAAATTCTTAATAAAATTATCTAGTGAAGTTTTTTTCACTTTCCCTTTAGTCTGATGTAAAGTTTTCACAAAATTACTTTAAAAAAAATAAATTTATTTATGTTTGGCTGTGTTCGGTCTTCGTTGCAGTGCGCGGGCTTCTCATTGTGATGGCTTCTCTTGTTGCGGAGCACGGCTCTAGGCGCACGGGCTTCAGTAGTTGCAGCATGCAGGCTCAGTAGTTGTGGTGCGTAGGCTCAGTAGTTGTGGTGCACGGGCTTAGCTGCTCCGCAGCATGTGGGATCTTCCCAGACCAGGGATCGAACCTGTGTCCCCTGCACTGGCAGGCGGATTCTCAACCACCGCGCCACCAGGGAAGTCCCCACAAAATTACTTTTAAATATTTTTTAAAAATTTAAAGGTTCATTTGATCCAGAATATGACAATTTTTCTTTGTATTCCATGGGTTAATAAAAGCAAAAGACATAAAACATCATTCACTGGAAGCAGTTCCTTAGGTGCTTGTGTATTCTAATCTGGAGGTGGTATCCTGATGGTCCAGCTTACGCTGGAATACTAGAAATAGATCTCCCATTACTTTCTTTTTGGAGTCATTGACAAATTGCTGAAATAACAGTTTGGGGTGGCGTTCTCTGATGGAGGTTCTAGAGTTGGTGTATTTGTAGGTTGAGGCCTGTCTGTTTTGGAAACCAGGAGAGCAAGTTGTAGACCAGACCTGCAGACCTTTCGTGTTGCTGGTTCCTGGTTCGCTACCTATTAACAGAACATCTGAAACTGTGGATTGTGCCAAACAAAACCTTTTAAGGTCGAATACATAGCTCGAAGGCTCTGCTCCTTTATTTTTAACAAATTACTTACGAGAGATGCCATTATTAAAAACTGACCCCGGAATGTATGCATATCTCTTGTGGCCTGTAGTGTATTTTCTGCAAGTGCTTTGCTTGCTTCTCACTTTTTTCCATTGGGTTGAGCTTGAAAGTCAATGAATGGTATGTTATTTATGTTTTTGCACCAAACATAGTGCTTGACACCTAAGTGTTCCGAGTTTCACTGAATAGTGATCTAGTGAATTTGTGTATGAAGAAATCGATGCAAAGATTGAATTATGTACCACATTACTAACTAATGGCAGAATTCGGACGTGGATTCTTGCCGGCATGTGAGAAGATGAGCAGAGCTGTCTGGCGTCCTCCGTGTGAGCTCTTCCTCCTCAAGTGGCGGAATCCTTTACTCTGAAGCTGTGTTAGGACCCAGCCTGTACATGGTGGTTGCATCCAGGCCTGGCTCCTTCCAGTCCGTCTGCTCGCCGTCCATGGGGCTTCCCCGTGGGTCCTCACACGTGCTGCGCTGTTCCCGAGTGTCCTCCTGCCTCTGCGCCCTCCTCCGGCTTCTTTGAGGCCCATCCTTGCCTTCCTGGTTTCTAATAAAATGTCAAGGAGCATCTGTGAAGCTGTCCCCATGTGTTCTTAAATACGCTAATTAGGCCAGTCTGTTGTCATCATTCTTCAGTTTTTCTAAAATCATTTAATCTTACTTTAATCTAACAGTTCTCATCTTGACTACAGAAAAACATTCACATTATTTTTGTTTGAAAAACACATCTGCAAAGCGCTCAATGGCTAGTCTTTTACAGAAATAAACATTAATTCCTATTTGCCTAAGAATTTAGATTAAGTTAGAAAGATTTTAGAAAGTTTAATAAAAAGCCTACACATATTTACTGCAATGTTTGAATTGATCAGTTAATTTTAAGACGAGCTCAGTTAGCTTGATCATTGATTAATAATTGGGAACCTTTGTTAAAGGAAAACCTGTAACCCTGTCTGTCTGGCTGTGGGATGCTTGCTGTGATGTCCATCTTACTCTCTGGCCATCTGTCTTGTGAATGTCCTTTGCTCTCAGCTGGATAAAGACGACATGGTGTACATGGAAGCATACGACAGGCTGCTGGAGTCCTGGCTGACGCTGGTCCAAGACGACAAGCATTTCCACAAAGGCTTTTTCACCCAACACGCAGTTCAAGTGTTCAATTCCTACATTCAGTGCCACCTAGCAGCTCCCGATGGCACAAGGAATTTGGTAAGTTTTAAGCCAGATTGTAATTAAAAATCTATTTCATCATATAATAAACACTAGAAACATAGGTGAGCTCCTTCAGAGGACTTGCTGAGAGCATCAGATGGAGAGCAAAAGTCTAAACAGGTTCGTGTTTTGTGGGATGTGGCTTGTAGTTACCTTCATCTCCTTAGTTTTCAGTAAACCACCTGTGCCCTGCTAGTTGTCAGGTGATATCCAAAGGACTGTGGATCTTAAAGGTGTCAGATCTTTTCAGTGACAGAAGTTGAAGTCTTTGGGGTGGGAGGTGGGTGGGAGGTGTGCACTGGCTGTGTTTACGTGCGATAGTGGGGGGGGCCATACCCCCACTCTTGCTCTTCGAGTTTCCCCCTTGTTGGTACCTGCCTGGGCGGCCGGCATGGCCCTGCTCGGCCTTCCTCTTCGCGTGTGGTGTTGCGGTTACGTGACAGCTCCGTCTTTATTTCTTTCATCGATAACAGACTGCCAACGGAGTGGCCTCTCGTGAGGAAGAAGAGATAAGTGAACTTCAGGAGGATGATCGAGACCAGTTTTCAGATCAACTAGCCAGTGTAGGAATGCTAGGACGCATTGCTGCAGAGCACTGTATACCTCTCCTGACAAGGTACACACAGTCCAAAGACACCCCATGGACAAATACTGTCTATTCACAATCCCCCGGCGAGCACTTAAAGTGTTTAAAGACTTTAAACACCCCCTCCCCGTACCCCAGCACACGGAACAAATGGACAGAAACCCACTCACGATTGCGTTCCTTGGCTTTTGTACATTTGGAGCCCAGGTACCACAGCATAGATGGCAGAGAGATTATGGAAAACATGGTATGAGAAGTGATGGGACCCGTATCAGTAACATCTTGGAATAACCGGTTTTCAAATGCCTGTTGTAATAAACCTTGATTGTTTGTAAAGCGATGTTTTAATTCTATGTCATAAACAATAAATCACAATTCTTATAGCGCCATGAGAACATTGTGTACATAATAAATATTTTTGTATATGTGTTTTGTGCTAACATCTTAATTTCTGCTGTCTAATAAGTGGCAATAAGTCGTTCTGGGTCTTTGCTTACTGAGCTTCATGAAGCCGTTGATATTTTCCTTCTTGTAGTTTATTAGAGGAAAGAGTAACGCGGCTCCACGGGCAGTTGCAGCGGCGGCAACAGCAGCTCCTCGCTTCACCTGCTTCAGGCTCTGCCGACAGCAAGGTGCTGGATGATCTGTATGAAGATATCCACTGGCTTATTTTAGTTACAGGTCGGTTGGTTGTTTCTTTGTAAAATGTAATTGCCAGCAGAGCAGTCTCAGCCCTAAGAGAAGCTTCCTGAGTTAATAATGGTAGTTCATACGTAGGGTTGGCCTGAGATCTGGACACAGCTGTTGTATGTCACAGAGCTACGGCTGCTTTTCTCTACAGTACTGGCTGGCACGTGTTCAGTGCCTGTTCTGTACCACATGTTTTATGTGGAATTCATTGTAGCCTCTGCATTAGTACTATTATTAGGTATTATGGTTGTCCTTGTTGCTGTTATTATTACTATCATTATTAATTATCACCCCGTCTTATACACAAAGAATCTGAGACTTAGAGACCAGCCCTGGTCACACTGGTGTTAATGTCTGGAGCCAGAGTTCAAATCCCAGCAGTCTTACTTTTCTTTAGGGTCTTCTTCTGTAACCATGTTGTCAGTGTTTCTGTATTTTAAATAATCAGGGGAAAAAAAAAAAAGCAACTTTAATGTTTGGAAAGGCATTCCCAAATATTGACTTTTGATAAAGATAATCGTAGAATTCCTATTAACTTTACAGAATATAGTACTGAAAATTATTAAAAGATCACAGAGTAAAAAGCCTACATGTCAGTATGAATTATAAAGTTGGTGAATAAAACTTTTGTCCTTTGTCCTTTCCTGTGTTTTTTGAGGGTTAATTATCTTAGAAACAGAAAGTTTCTCATCAAACTTGAATTAACATATTAACATTTATAATTTACTTTTACATCAGTTTATATGGTGTATATAAATCAGATAAAACTGAAAACATTTATAGTACAATTTGTTAAATGTAGATTGTTAAGTGTTCATTTTTAATTTTTTTTAAACTGAAGGCTACCTCTTAGCTGATGATACTCAGGGAGAGACTCCGCTAATACCTCCAGAAATAATGGAATATTCCATTAAGCATTCATCTGAAGTTGACATTAATACAACACTTCAAATTTTGGGATCTCCAGGAGAAAAGGCTTCTTCCATCCCAGGGTACAACAGAACAGATTCTGTGATTAGGTAATATGACCTCTATAGCTGTGCTCTTGTAATTTATTCTGTTTTATAAGTTCTGAGTTGACGGGTAGATGACTCGAGTGACAGGCGGGTTGTAAAGCTGACACACGAAAGAAGATAAAACTCGGAGAAGCCTTGAAACAAACAAGGATGGCAAGTACTCAGCACATTTAAGCGGTGCCACTCTGGTGGGAATTGACAGCTGTGTCCAGTACCGAGGAGGACAAGTATAAGATTATTCTGGATGCAGTGAGGCCTTGAAGGGACATTTGGTCTAATTCCTGCAGACACATCCCTTGACCATCAGAAAGCAGTGCTAATGCGGGTTCAGGCGCCTGAGTGAAAGCACCAAGAATGGGAAATTCTTAGAAACCAGGTGAACGTGAACACGTATTTATTGTTCAGGAAGCTGGAATGACTTTCCGGTGGCTTTCCTGGCCTCTCATAAAGTAGAAATATTTGTCCTGAGTGTGTGTGAACCTTGAGAGCCCTGTTATAAGATGGCAGTGTGCCTCAAATGAAAGAATTCACTGTGATCTTCCTGAGAGGAGTGGTAAAACTTCCATTAATTCTTGATGGTGAAGTTAAGGAGGGATGAACGTGAACTAAATATCCTCCTAAAAGTGGATTTGAAAACAGCAATTTAAGTTTCAGCATCTTAAACTTTAAATTTAGGTTGCAGACAGAGAGAATAATGACATAATATTGGTTTTTGTCTGTTGCAAAATCATGAACTCAAACAAGGTGCTGTCCCCTCATTCTTTTTATTTTAATGCAAAATAACATAGATACCATTTAAACCTGTGCAATAGAAAATATGTTTTCTTTTTAAATTAAACTGTTAAGTGGATATCAAGGAAATGTTTGGGAATTTATTTCCTTTATTGTTGCATTCTCTGATTTGAAATAAAATGTCAATGTCAATGCTCTATTGGAAAAGTTTTATTTCTTCCTTTTGGGATTGCTTTCAGCATTAGGTGGAGTAATTGCTTTGGTTTGGTTCATGGTGAATGTTAACTGCGGAGTCAGTTCATTTCAGGGTGCTGTCCTGTTGTGTTCTGTGTCACTGTTCTTGCCTGGGCAGTACCCTCAGGAATGCTTTCCTTGTATTTTCAGTGCTTTTTCAGTTTTTGCCAGTCTTGGGTATCAGTGAGGGAGCAAAACATTTTGGTGTCTGAGAGCAAAGCCTGTGAAGGGTTGAGGTGGGGACCGGAACAACAGGAGTCACCGTTGTTCTTCAGTCCAAAGAGCGAGTGTGACATTGAACGGCAGGAGGGAGACAGGCCTTGTTTACTAAGAAAGTGGTTTGCATTTCTTGAAGAAATCATCATTTGACAAGTAACTATCGAGTGCTTACTCCGTACCAGGCACTGTTCTAGAGCAGACAGATTGCTCCCCCTTTCAAGCTCCTCGTGTGGGAGAGGGAAGAAGTAAAGGAATGGCGCGGTTGTTAGCAGACTGTCAGTGCCGTGGGAAGGAGGCCGGCTGCCCGAGGGCCAGGTGTGCAGACCTCAGGGTGTTACAGACCTGTCGGTGTTACAGGGTGCCGTCAGCGTGAGCTTTACTTCACGTACTTGAGGGACCCCACTGTTCTAAAGACGCCTCCCATTAATTTATGTGAACGCGTTTTCTCAGTGCTCATATCTACTGAAATGAAAAACAGGAATCGAATTACACATGGACTAATTTGGAAAAATCAAACCCTGCCACATTAATCTTATTAAGATACATCCGTTTTATTTATTTTAATTTTTTTAAATTGCAGTATAGCTGGCTTACAATATTGTGTAAGTTACTGGTGTAGAATATAGTAATTCACAATTTTTTAAGTTTAGACTCCATTTATAGTTATTATAAAATATTGGCTATATTCCCTGTGTTGTACGTAAAGTTTCATTTTTAATAAATGTGTTTAATAATTTATTTAAATTTGTGTGATATTTTGCTCAATTGTGTACTAGTAAGTTTTGTAACGATAACTCAATCCAGAAGACATTGTTAACACAGTCTTATCACTGGAAATTTTTAAAAATTATATTTTAATATCTATACATACTTGTTTCAGAGAAGTATATGGTGTGATCGATAAAGCGAGTATAAGAAGTTTATTATATTAGGATAATAGTCTGTGGGGAAACGAAATAGGAATAAAAATTGAAGGCGAAAAAGAAAGTGTAAAGCTTCCAACTGTGAAAGAAAAACTTGTTTCTCTTTCACATGGATGGTGATGGGTATCAGAATTCTAGGATAGTTAAATCCCGGTGCATACATTTACATGGTTACTGTGATTGCTTAGTGCGCGTTCTGAGAGCCTGCAGATTACATCATTTAAGCTCTTTATTCTTATGGGGAAAATTTGATACTTCAACTTAAAATGCATTGTGAGATCGTTGGCTTAATTTTGCTCACATACACTCTAAAATCATTTTTAAAACTGTGAGCACTGTTGGCATAGCGAGTGTATGTAGTGAAACAAGAAGACCTTAAACCCACCTGTGTAAAGAAGAAGGTCAGAGAAGGGGGATGTCGCCAGCTGCGAAGGAGGTAGCAGTGGGTGAGGGGCTGAAACTGCCGTGAGGTTTCACAGCAGGGAGATGGCTTCACTCACCCTGAGAGCAGCGATGAAAGCAGCGTTCCTGCCTTCGCGCTGATATTCCTAGAATGGTGTCATGATGGGCTCTTTCGCCTAAGTCCTTTGCTTCTTTGCCTTTTAGCTAAAGTCAGGTTAAATGTAGATCCCTTGTGCCCCCCTTCCAAACCCAGAACAAAGCCTTTTTTTTTTTTTTTTTACTGGTCTGCATATCGTGCTGTGTTAACGCTGCTCAGCATATGAATTCGGTAGTGTAGAAAGGACAATACATGCACTTATGTAGGTAATTCTAGCAACATTTTTATTTAAAAATAACGTTAAAAGTCAAGTTTGTTAGGAAATAAATAGGACTGTCAGATTTAGAGACAAGACTGAGTATTCAGAACATTCTGGATGAGTCGCTGGCCCGTCCCCACACCATAAAACGACCAGTGTCCGTGGGTTTTAAGTAGCTTTTAACTGTGTGCATTTCTCTGTTTTGAACCTGAAAAATCTCTTTAGACAGTAGTGCTGAGACTCGCACGTGTAATCACAGCCCAACAGAGGCCATGACTAGTCCAGCCATGACTCTCTTCCTTTTCTCCTGCTTCCTGAAAGGTCAGCAGTAAAATGGGGCATCTGTCTCCAGCCCTCTTGAAGAAAACTTCAGAGAGTTGAGAAACAGAAAAGGGCTTTTTAGGAAAAAAATATGGTTAGACAGCCAATAAACTGATAAAGGAATAAATGACTTCCTTTTTGTACCTACAGGCTGTTGTCTGCTGTTCTCAGAGTTTCAGAAGTTGAGTCTCGGGCAATAAGGGCAGATCTCACGCACCTGCTAAGCCCTCAGATGGGCAAAGATATTGTTTGGTTTCTAAAACGCTGGGCAAAGACTTATCTCCTGGTGGATGAGAAACTGTACGATCAGGTCAGAATGTAAAACCGTTTGATTTCGTTTGGATTTATGAGCATGGGAATTATAGAAATGAGAACATTTTTCTTGGTGATTTTCTCATCAGAATGTGAGTAAGAGCTGAGCATCTTCCACACTGGAGAAAACTGTGTGGACAGCGTGCCGTTTTGTTAACTTTTCCTAGAGCATATCATGTGATTTCTGCTTATTTTAACCTATATTAAGTTCAGAGTACTGTTTGGGGATGGATTAATTTATGTTCTTTGTATTTGGTGTGAATATGTGACTGTGTATGTAATATGAGAATAATTAAAGCTAATAGGAAAACCACACTGGGAAACGTCAGTGGATTGATGATGTTCCTTTTTGGACTTTGGAAATGAATACATTTAGAAAATTGGTGTGAAGTAAGCAGTACTTCAGATTTAGTGCTAATTTCAGTTTGATTTCTCTACGGGGTTTTTTGTTTTTGTTTTCTTTCCTTTTTCCGGCAGATCTTTCTTTCTGACCTTAAAAAATTTGTTTTCTCTGAAGATAAGCGTGCCATTCAGTACAGCATTTGGAGCAGACACAGAGGGCTCTCAGTGGATTGTTGGCTACCTCTTGCAGAAGGTCCTCAGCAACCTCTCAGTGTGCAGCAGTGAGCAGGACCTCGCAAATGACACGGTGCAGCTGCTCGTCACTTTGGTGGAGAGAAGGGAGAGGTGAGCTGACATGTGTGACTTCAGTGGAGTCTTTTCAAGTGGTGAACGGTTACACGGTCCTAAGGTTTAGGTAGACCCAGCGTTTTTGGAGCAATGTGTTTTAAAAAATATATCATAGTCTTGTTACGAATGCAAACAGGGCTTTTCCATGTTACGACTGAAGATTGCATAGATGTTCAAGGATTTGTCATCAAAGAATCTTTATGAGTAACATTTAATTTAGTAATTTACAGTTTTAATATAGAACAGTCTTATCTGAATTTTCAGCTATCGCATTAGTATTATCCCATTTTAAAGATGAGAAAAACTGATAATTTGACAATTAATTTAATTTTGCAAAGTAAAATTTTTAGTGCTTTCTACAGCAAATTCTGGAGATGTTTTCAGTTTTCTTACTACATGGGAAAATGATCGTTATTACTACTGTCATTGGCTACTATTTATTGAATTCTTGTAATTTATTAGGTACTGTTGCAAACACTTCATATGAAGCACCTGATTTAATCATTTCATCAGTCTCAGCCGTGAAATTTAGGGCTGTTATTACTGTTGTTATCTTTATCTTATAGATCAGGAAACTGATAATTAAGAGAGATTAAATAAACTTTACATTGACAAACGGCTAGTTGGGTCTGAATACAAGACTCCAAAGTCTATACCAAGTTGTCTGTGCTGGACTTTAAACAGAAGTTGAAGCTCGTAGCCCTGCACTTTGTTTACTTAGGGCACATGCAGCGTAAGCAAGTAACGCGTCCTGCCTCTCCCTGCAGGGCAAACCTGGTGATCCAGTGCGAAAGCTGGTGGAACCTAGCCAAGCAGTTTGCCAGCCGAAGCCCACCTCTGAACTTCTTGTCCAGCCCCGTGCAGAGGACGCTGATGAAGGCGCTCGTCTTGGGGGGCTTCGCTCACATGGACGCAGAGACCAAGCAGCAGTACTGGACAGAGGTAAACCATTCCCCTGCCTTTGACGGCTTTTCCGCGTCGCCCTGCCGGGGTTTCATCTGTGTGTTGCCGCAGACGGACTATGGAAACATAGCTTTGCTGGTGTTTTCCCTCCTAACGAGTGGGTTGGCGCTTAGAGTTTGTCCGACCTGCTGACCTGCTTGCGTGAGGACGTTGAACGCTGTCGAGTGCCCGGCACTTTAGACACCTTTTCCCCAACGCGAATGACAGCCTGAGCTGGTATGTTGCTTCTCCATGAAGAACCCGTGACGTGTTCCTTTGTCTTGGACAAGGACATGCAAATTAACCACTGTGTTGGCTTGCTAGGGCTGCTTTGACAAAATACCACAAACTTAGTGGATTAAACAACGGAAATTTACTGTCTTACGGTTCTAGAGGCCAGAAATCCGAGATCAAGGTGTGGGCAGGGCTGGTTCCTTCTGAGGCTGTGACGGAGGGCCTGGGGTTCCCGGCCTTTCCCGGAGCTCCTGGTGCTTTGCTGGCAGTCTGCGGCGTTCCTCGGCTTGTGGGTGCATCACCCTGATTCCCCTGCATCTCCGGGTGCCCATGTCTGTTCCAAATTTCCCCTTCTTATAGGAACACCAGTCATACTGGGTTAGGGGCCCGCCCAAAGGACCTCACCTTAATAACTAATTACATCTGAAACAGCCCTATTTCCAAATAAGGTCATGTTCTGAGGTACCAGGGGTTCGGACTTCAACACATGAATTTTGGCGGGATGTAATTCAAGCCATAGCCACCACCCTGGACACGTCGTCTTATATAATAAGGTTTAAATTGGGAACCAAGAGTTACCAGTGCATGTAGGTTGCCAGCCTGTAATCCCTGTGACTGGATGCCCTTAGTGTTGAGAAAGGGCACAGTAACAGAAATAGGCAGTAGTCTGCGACTTCAGAGCCAGAATGGAGATCAGCCTGACCATGTGTTTCCAGTTTAAGTCATTTATTTTCATACGTGCAGCTTTAAATAGAATTAAGAGATCCTCTTCATGAATGTGCCTGTTTACTCTTACACCCAGGGGAGGTGGAAGGGGAAAAACAGGCTGGAGCTTTGTGTTGGTCTTCACCTAGTAGGACAGAGGCTGGACATTGCAGCCCACAGACCAAATCTGGCCTGCTGTTTTTATAAATAAAGTTAAAAAAAAATATTTATTTAGGGCTTCCCTGGTGGCGCAGTGGTTGAGAGTCCACCTGCCGATGCAGGGGACACGGGTTCGTGCCCCGGTCCGGGAGGATCCCACATGCCGCGGAGTGGCTGGGCCCGTGAGCCGTGGCCACTGAGCCTGCGCGTCCGGAGCCTGTGCTCCGCAATGCGAGAGGCCACAAGAGTGAGAGGCCCGCGTACCGCAAAAAAAAAAAAATAAAAAATTATTTATATATTTGGCTGCGACGGGTGTTTGTTGCAGCATGCAAACTTCTAGTTGTGGCACGTGGGATCTAGTTTCCTGACCAGGGATTGAACCCGGGCCCCCTGCATTGGGAACGTGGAGTCTTAAGCCACTGAACCACCAGGGAAGTCCCTATAAATAAAGTTTTATTGAAACACAGTCATGCTTAACCGATTACATCTTTTCCATGGCTACTTCTGCACTACAGTGAAATCGTAATTGAACAGTTGGGCCAGAGATAGTATGTCCTGTAAAATGTAAAAGATTTACTCTCTGGCCCTTTATGAAATATCTTTTCTTTTTTTTTGCTAATGGGAAAGAGATGAAGATAGTGGCAGAATCCTGTGAATGGCGTCAAGGAAGTCTTTTTTTTCTTCTTTTGAACTTAAATTACTTAAGGAAGTATGATGATAGCATGCACTTATATTCTTTTCCATAAGTAATAATTTCTTTTTTCAGTTTTACTGAGATGTAATTGACATACATCATTGTATAACTTTAAGGTGTACAGCCTAATGGTTTGACTTACATATATTGTGACACAGACAGCATCCGTCATCTCATAGATACCAAAAAAAGAAAAAGAAAAAAAAATAATTAAGGAGCATTTTTTTCCTTGAGATGAGAACTCTCCGATCTCCTCTCTTCACTTTCCTACATCTCATATAGTCATCATGATGTACGTTACATCCCCAGGACTTTTTTTTTTTTTTTTTGTGATACGCGGGCCTCTCACTGTTGTGGCCTCTCCCGTTGCGGAGCACAGGCTCCGGACGCGCAGGCTCAGCGGCCATGGCTCACGGGCCCAGCCGCTCCGCGGCATGTGGGATCTTCCCGGACTGGGGCACGAATCTGTGTCCCCTGCATCGGCAGGCGGACTCTCAACCACTGCACCACCAGGGAAGCCCCCCAGGACTTATTAATCCTGTAACTGAAAGTTTTTATCTTTGTCTTCCTCCCTCCTCGATTCCACGTATAAGTGAGATCGTACAGTATTTGTCTTTCTCTGTCTGACTTATTTTAATTAGCATAATGCCCTCAAGATCCACCCATGTTTTCATGAGTGGCACGATTTCCTTGCTTTTTATGGCTGAGTAATATTCCATTGTATATATGTACCACATCTCCTTTATCCATTCATCTGTCGATGGACACTTGGGTTGCTTCCGTGTCCTGGCTGTTGTAAATAGTGCTGCTATGAACATAGGGGTGCGTGTATCTTTTCGAATTAGTGTTTTCACTTTTTCAGATAAATATGCGAGGTGAAATTGCTGGATCCTATGGTAATTCTATTTTTAATTTTTTGAGGAACATCTGTACTGTTTCCAAAGTGGCCGTAACAATTTGAGTTCCCACCAGCAGTGTACGAGGGTTCCCTTTCCTCCACACCCTCGCCAGCACTTGTTATTTCTTGTCTTTTTGATGGCCGTTCTGATAGATGTGAGGTGATATCTCGTTGTGGTTTTCATTTCCATTTTCCTGTTGACTGGTGATATGAGCACCTTTGCATGTGCTGTGTTATTTATTTGTTTGCCAGAAGTTAGGATCACCTTCAAAGTGGGGCTTGTAACATGTGGTTCAGGTAGTTTTTTGTTTTTTGTGCTTTTTTGCCTCCAACAATTAGAAATGTTTTGGAAAGTAAATATTTACCCAAGTTGAAGAAACTAAGCATGTAAATCAGACTTTTAAAAAATTCACGCTTTATTTTTGTAGGTTCTTCAGCCTCTTCAGCAGCGATTCTTAAGAGTGATAAACCAGGAAAACTTTCCGCAGATGTGCCAGCAGGAGGAGGTGAAGCAGGAGATCACTGCCACGCTGGAGGCCCTGTGTGGCATTGCTGAGGCTACCCAGGTTGACAATGTAGCCATCCTTTTTAACTTTTTAATGGACTTCCTTACCAATTGCATTGGATTGATGGAAGTTTACAAAAATACCCCCGAGACTGTCAATCTCATCATAGAAGTTTTTGTTGAAGTTGCACATAAGCAGATATGCTATCTTGGAGAGGTGAGCACGGTCTACTTTGATCCCTTCCAGATCAAAACTCCTGATAGCTATAACAAAATGATAGATACTTTGCTTCAGATTAAATGAACGTTATTTGAAATAATATTTCTATACCTCCAAAAGATTTTTCAAAAGAACTCAGAGTTCAGAGGAAGGCATATTGAATGAATGTAAATTCTTGCCCTAAAAATGTTAATAATGAGGCATTTCTTTGGGCTAATATGTTACTCTGTCAAACTCATTCACATGAGGAATATTTGATAAAACAAATGGATTATGGTAGAAAATTTTAATAAATTGCTCAGTGGTAGAACCCTAGGACTTAGCATTTTAAGTGGCAGTTTGCATCTTCGTTTTGTAAGTCAGATGAACGTTCAGATACACTAAGTTCTTTTATATTCAGTCAGCAAAGATGTTCGTGATTTGTGTGTTTGTTGTTGTTGTAGATCAAAGGAGCCGGCTTAAAAGTGAGGTTACATTTGGTCAGTGTTACAAAGGTCGTCACAGGTGCACCGTTCAGAGCTCAGGCCAGTGCCGTTTATTCTAATGCTTGGTGCCCTGTGCTTCTGCACCTTAAACCATTCTACAGCTTAAAGTAACCCACGTCGTACAAGAAGTTGAAGAGCAGGAGTAAAGCGGTTCTGTTGCCAAAATTGTATTGTCTTTCTAGTAGGCACAATCTAATGCACACAAAAAGAGTGTCAAATTTTATTGTTAGAACACTAATGTTTTAAATATAACCGTAATCTTTATGCTTTCTCATTTTTGTCAGTGCTGTAATGTAGTTTACGACAAGCGTTAGAGCTGCTGTTGGAATTCAGAGTAAATTTATTGGATTACATCTTGGACTTCTGTAGTGTTTATGTTCCCCAGCCAGGCTCCCCCAGCAGCCTGACCTCTGCCTGCTTTTTCCCAGTCCAAAGCCATGAACCTGTACGAGGCGTGCCTCACCCTGCTGCGCGTGTACTCCAGGAACAACGTGGGGCGGCAGCGGGCCGACGCCCCCGCGGAGGAGGAGGAGCAGTACCAGGACCTGCTGCTCATCATGGAGCTCCTCACCAACCTCCTGTCCAAGGAGTTCATAGACTTCAGCGACACAGGTAGGTGCGCCCGCGCTCGGCCTCTCGGCCTGCGCTTGCTTCTGTCCGAGCGAAGCAGTGCTTGCGGTATGTGACGTCCCACGAGGAGGTCCCATTTACAGAACAGGCGGAAGCCAGCTGGTCCCCGCGGCCGCGGGCAGGGCGGGAGCAACAGCCCTGTGTGCCTGGCCTTCCTCTGGTAGAGATGAAAGTGCTCGTGTCTTCCCTGTCCCAGGCTCCTAGCCAGTGCCGGGCACTGTCCCTGTCACGGCAGCATGAGTCTGGTGCCACTGGTGCACGCGTTTTAGAGGCCAGGAAACAGGCCCAGGAGTTTACACCACTTGCCTGCAGATGTGCAGCTCGTGCACCCCAGCGTCTGACTTCAGAGGCCAGTGTCAGAGCTCACTTTACTGACGAGTTCCCCCTCCGTGTCCTCTGAGGAAGCCCCAGCCCTGTGCCCACTGCAGCCTGGGAGCCACTGGACTTGGGGGCTGACAGGCGACACTCCAAAGCCCTAACCTGGGGCTCCCCAGCAGCATGACCTTGCAGAGTCTGTTGCCTTCCTAGGCCTCCCTTGCTGTTACAGGGGCTGTGACGATCGGTGCCTGCCAAACTGTGTTCACGATGTGTCGGCAGGTACCTCCGGTGCCTGCCATTGCCGTTCTCGTCACCGCTGTTGTCACAGGCGAGCGTGTCCGGGTGCCCGGAGCCCCGCGTGTCCGCAGCTCTCCTTCATCACCTCTTGCCCACCGCCTGCCTTGCCTCAGGACACAGGGGCCTCCAGCTCCACGGGGAAGATGTGCTGTCCACGTCTCCTCCCCCGGGCTGAGCTGCCCCCCGGGCAGTGGGTGCTGCTGCCCCTCCCTCCTCCGACCCCTTCTCGCCCCCTGTGCTCAGCACACCTGACACTGGACGTGTTCTTCTCTGTTCCCTCCACCGGTTCACTCAGCGGAGATTTCTGGCAGAGCTGCCCTGTGCCAGGCACCATCAGCTTCAGCCCAGGAGCCTTACTGCCCTGGGCGGCTGACAGGGCACCAGGTGAAGGGCGTCCGCTGCCGCTGTTTCCAGACCCAGCCACTTGTGCGGGTGTCGGTCCCAGGCTTTCTGATTCCTTCAGGCCGGGGTTGCTTCACCTTTTCTAGATCAGATGTGCCTCTGAGGCCTCAAGTTGTTCTGAGCCTTTGCCTTGAAGGGTGTATGTTACATGACCCGCTGAGGTTCACATGCCGTGTTAGTTGATTTGTAGACTTCCCAGGGGTGTAAGGACCAGGATAAGAGCCCTGTACCCTGATGAACTGACTCTCAGTTAAGAACTGATACTGAGAGGGATGGGAGAGCTTTGTATGAAGGGCATCTGGAGGGGACAGAAGCCCTCTCAGGCTCCCCTGGGAGTGAGCTGTGGAGTAAACAGTATGGGTAAGTGTGGACGGGCAGGTTTTCAAAAGAAAACAGCAGAAGGATTGAAATCGTAATACAATGTTAGAAAAGAAATTGAGGCCAAAATGCTCAGGATTGAAAGTACAAAATAAGGGTAAAAAGAATAGAATAAGGTGCATAGGGTTGAGGTCTAGAAGAAAGAAAATGAAGACAATTAAAATAGGAAATGATCAAGCAACAGATAAAATAGATGGTAAAAAGGGAGAGAATATTTTTAAGTAATTATTTAAAAAATAAAGTACAGATAATAGGTGAGATAAGAGAAAATATTTTAAATATTATGAAATAAAATTAATATACCAGGTGAGATACAAAAGCGTAACTGAAAATGAGCCTCTGCACGACATTCTTGAGCCCCTGGCAGAGCCCGTGGCTGCAGAGCTGAGTCCCACAACCCAGGCCAGGAGCCGTCTCTCGAGCAGACCCAGCGGCGGTGGCCAGCCTGCCATGGCCCCGGCCCAGCAGGCCCAGGCTTCCTACTGGATGGATCCAGGCTCGCCATGCCCGGCTTTGGAAAATGGGATTCTTGCAGCTGGAACTGAGGCTCTTGGAGAAAAGTACAGAATTAGGCTGAAAACGTGGTTTTTAAGTAGAAGTGCTTTTTTACCACATTTTGTCCTTTTTTTCCCCCTTGTTGTGAAAGTAAATACGCTCATAATAGAAAACATTTGAAGTACAGGGACGGAAAAATCACCCATGCTTTGACATAATCCAGAGTAATTGCATTTTGTTAATTTCCCTTTTGGTTATTTTGTATAATTTTTTTGTGATTATGCTCCAAATATAATTTTATATTCTGCCTTTTTCATTAATGTATTATTAGCCTCTTCCTTGTCATTAAAATTTTTCATGACTTTTTGATGGCTGCGTGGTAATCCACATTTTGGAACCTAACCCTGTTTTTGTAATACAGGACATCTGGAGTATTTACAACTTTGCTGTTACAGTGATAAACTAATTACTTCTGTGGATGAATCACTGTCTAAATTTATGTTTATATCCTTACTATATACAGTGCTCAAAAGTCTCTTATTATATTGCTTTTGAGGGTAACTATCACACTGTATCCTCACCACCATTTACATGTTATCATTCAGAAGTCACTTGTAATCTAATGAATCAGAAGTAGTACCTTCAAAAACTTTGTATTGCTTGCTTAATGATTGGATCGAACTTGTTTTTTTTCATTGGGCTTATGGTTTTGTTAGGTGTTTGTTTGTGGATTTTGGTCCTTTATCTGTCAAGGTTTTAAAATTCTGAGTAATTTATATGCCTCCTTTATGGATTAAGGGTAATAATCCTTTGTCATATTAGTAGCTTTTTTAAAAAAAACTTCCTTTTTTTATGCAATATTTAATTCCTATATTTCCCCCCATTCCTTTCCAGCTTAGAAAAATCCCACACACCTAGGAGAAAAGTGAATAGTACTGTGGAAATTATTTAACTCACAGTATGACCAATGTGTCAGTGGGGTCAATTTTACTTTTCAAAAACCATTGATTAAGCGTTAGTTTTACTTTCATCGTCGTAGAATGATAATGTAAACACAGAATATCTGCATCCAGTATTCAGACCCTAAACAGTACAACACGAAAGGCTGTGTTATCCTCTCGTAGATTTATTTTGTCTTGGGGGCTTGACTCCGCTTTCACTTTCATGCAGGAGAACATACCCACCTTCGTAGGTTTATTGATGTTACAGCTGTAAGACTGCGTTGTTCTCACTTTATAGATGAAGTGTTTAGGGGTCAGGAGCCTGGGCCAGCAGCAAACAGATCTGTGTCGGCAGCCGATGTTGTGTTATATGGAGTGAACCTGATTCTGCCCTTGATGTCACAGGACCTCTTGAAGGTAAGTGAAGAAAGGAATGTGAACATTAAAACCGCATATGCTTGAACTCGAAGGTTCAAGATATTTCAGGCACGAATACATGTCCAATTTAATTAAGGGGGCCAGTACCTACTCATCTGTTAAGTGTGTGTGGAAATAAAGTGTTTGTGTGGCTGTCCTGTGTCCTTCACACCCATGCCTTCCCTGGAGCCCTGCACTCACTGATCCCTCAGTGTCAGGGAAAGGCTGGTTCTTCTAGAACCCAAGTGCCGATGTTCGCGGTTTTGATTCCCTCGTCATTTGTCGTTCAGCAAATACAGGAAGTTTCATGTGTAGTGTATTTCTCTGGTGCTTTCCCAACACCATTCTCAGGCTGAGGGTTTGGGCAACAGAAGGCATTTCCCAGCCGCTCCGTGGAGAAGTGGAACGGTAAGAAACCAAGGCTCATACAGCTGGTCAAGTTCCGTACGTTCTGACTGTACTGGGCCTTGGTTTCTCTCACTGGTTGATGTCAAGGGTGTGGTGGTGATGAGGCTGCCCTTTCTCCCACTCTGAGTACCATTGAGGGAGGGTCTCTTCTCCTGTCAGGAGGTGGGAGGTTGGAGCGGAAGAGTGAGGTGGACAAAATAGAGGGGCAGAGGGAGGGGCCTGGGGAGGAAGCAGGGCTGGGAGGGGCCTGTGCAGTCGAGGGTCAGAGTGAGAGCTGTTAGGTTCCCAGCGTGCGGCTGTGACTGTAGGCTTGTCCCTCCTGGAGAAGTGTCTCTGCGGAAAGCAGCCAGCAGGATGGGAAGTTTAGGAAGCTCTGTGTATTGATTTGCTTTTCGGGTTCTTTTGTTTTTTGGTGTTTATTCATCAAATAAACCATTAGACATTTAGATGTGTATTTTCTTAAATGAGGTTAGCTGTAGATTACCTGCTTTTTACCTCAGTTCTCCAGGACTGTGCAACCAGTAAATAGATGTTGGAAGTGTGCAAGGCTGAATACTCTGTTCTAATCCTAATTTTAACAGTTTGTATTACGTTCTTGTATTTTTCCAACATGCTTGAATGCAAATGGTTTTATTCACAGGTCATTTAGTAATTTGAGATTTGGCTGCTTTGTTCACTTTTCCAAGGTAAACATAGAATATCTGGAATTGGCTATGGCTTTTGTAACTATCCAGAAGATGACTGTTTCTGCTACGTATTACTTTCATATTAGTTACTAAAGTGTTCCCGTTTTTGTAACTCATTTTTACATTTAATTAGGTCTTTATGTTTTCTGTATCCTGTATATGTTTTAAACAAATCATTATACTTAGAAGCTTGATGGTTATTACTTTATTCCATTAATGAAAACAAGTTAGATATCATTAAACATCTAAATATTTAATATTTCTTTTTCAGTTTCCAACCCTTTGTAATCAATACTACAAATTAATCACATTTATCTGTGAGATTTTTCCTGAAAAAATACCACAGCTTCCTGAAGATCTTTTTAAAAGTCTGATGTACTCGTTGGAACTAGGAATGACGTCATATCCTTTGAGTGAACATCGTGATCACTTGTCACTAGGGAAAAAGAGGTTGCTAGAAGAAAAGTTTTCAAAATTTGTATTTTTTCTTTTGTGGTTCAGTCTTATTTCTTTAAAAAGCAGTCATGCCTATAGCTGCCCTACTTCTGTGTTTCTTTCATTAACCTGCCCCCTCGTCCTCCTTTCACAGACCCAGAGGCATTCGGCCCCGGGCCCCAAAGTCACTGTCTCATGGAGCCCAGGTAGTAGTGCCACGTCCTGTTGCCGCGTCTCTGATCTTTGCCACTTGGTTGTGTGCATCACAGTCAGAACACACACAAAGCTCCAGTCCTGGGCCCCAGACACATACGGATAATCTCGGAAACACTGGGACTCTCCTGTCCTCACCTAGCTCAGTAAAGACTCACCGACGTACTCACCTTCTAGAAACAGCCATCCGTTGGATAATAGCTTTAATTGTTTATCTTCTGTAAGTCAAGTATCTCTAGTTTGTTCTTTGACCTTCGTGATCAGAATGAGTTCGGAGGTTTGCCAGCTGTGCCTGGAAGCTTTGACCCCGTTAGCTGAGCAGTGTGCAAAAGCACAGGAGACAGACTCGCCACTTTTCCTGGCAACACGGCACTTTCTCAAGGTGAGATGTTTGGGTGCAGTCATTGCACGGGGCGGCGGCGGGGGGGGGGGGTCTTCCCTCCAGGGGGCAGTGCTGGCACCTTCATCCACGAGGAGATCATGCCTCTCTGTTCACTGCAGTTCTTGGAGATCAGCTTTCTTGGATACGTTATCCTCCACGGTTATTTTGTGTTCCTGAAATTTTATGTGGTGAATATAACATGGAATTTGATAATTTGATTATTTCATACACCACGGCAAGCAATAACATCTTCATGTTATCCTTGGATTTTTTTAAAAACTATTTTCTTTACTTTTCAGATTTGTTTAATGAAGAATAACCTCTTTGTCCCTCTTTTTCCCTTTCGCAATGGGGAGGGGCTGGAGGGTTATATGGTCATCGTGTGTCTTTATTGAGAGGTGTTACTGTGTACTTTCAGCTGGTGTTTGATATGCTGGTTTTGCAAAAGCACAACACGGAGATGACCACCGCGGCTGGCGAGGCGTTCTACACGCTGGTGTGCTTGCATCAGGTACTGGACGCGCCTCCCTGGGCCCCTCGCTCTGTGTAGTGAGGGGATTTTCAGACAGATGGGCCGTTTGTCCCTCAGTCCTCAGAGGGTCTGCGCCTCGGTGCTTCCGCACCATTCAGTGAGGCTGTATTTCTTTTCTTTTTTATTTTTTTTTGGCTGTGTTGGGTCTTCATTGCTGTGCGCAGGCTTCCTCTAGTTGCGGTGAGCGGGGGGCTACTCTTCGTTGTGGTGCGTGGGCTTCTCACTGCGGTGGCTTCTCATTGCGGAGCACGGGCATCAGTAGTTGTGGCACGTGGGCTTCAGTAGTTGTGGCTCGCAGGCTCTAGAGCGCAGGCTCAGTAGTTGTGGCGCACGGGCTTAGTTGCTCTGCGGCATGTGGGATCTTCCCAGACCAGGGCTCGAACCCGTGTCCCCTGCATTGGCAGGCGGATTCTTAACCACTGCACCACCAGGGAAGTCCAAGGCTGTATTTCTTCACACTCTCAATAGCTCTAACTTTTAATTTTGTGTTTATCTGGCAAGCTGTTAATAGCAACTACTTTCCCTTCTCCACTGTTATGAACCGTCCTTTATGTCGATCGCTGCCCTAAAGCTTGTCCTTATGCAGCTGTGCTGGGAACCAGGACTCAGGACAAAGTAGCGGAGACACAGTCTCTGTCCTTGAGGAACTCACAGCTTTGCAAGGAAACAAGATGGGTAAACCTGGGGACCCTGACGAGTCTGCCTTCAGAAAGCATGGAAAGCCGCAGTGTGTTATTTCGTAGCGCGGTCTGGAAAACTGTGGTTGGTTGGAGCCTGTAAAGCCTCTGCAGCACTCCGTGACAGGGGCTATAGCAGAAGGAGAGTTAGGCTGGCTTGCCTGTCCCTCCCTGTCCCTGTGGAGGGTGCCTATCAGGTGTGCGAGGAGAGCCGTGTCGGGTCCTCAGCTGCCTCGGTTTCCAGTCTGTACCCCCACCCCTCCTCCCCACGGACAGGCACACAACCCAGTGTGACCAAGTCATCGGCCAGAGCAGCTTTTTTTTTCCTTCAGTATAGAGGCTGTAGCATTTGCTGTGACTGGTACGCAGGGTTTGATTTTATTTCCCTTCTTTTAAAAAGGGAGGATTTTGAGGAGTCTTGCATGCTACTTAAAGACCCCCTTCCTGCAGCACCTGCACCCCAGGCGGGGCGGCTCTGGGCTCATCTCTTGCCTCTGCCCTGGATACTGCCTTCTGCGGATGGTGCCCTTCTTGGGGGTGGACCTCCTTGCTCTGCATACATAAGCTGTTGCGTTCTGATGTCTTTTTTTTTTTTTTTTTTTTGCGGTACGCGGGCCTCTCACTGTTGTGGCCTTTCCCGTTGCGGAGCACAGGCTCCGGACGCGCAGGCTCAGCGGCCATGGCTCACGGGCCCAGCCGCTCCGTGGTACGTGGGATCTTCCCGGACCGGGGCACGAACCCGTGTCCCCTGCATCGGCAGGCAGACTCTCAACCACTGCGCCACCAGGAAAGCCCCTCTGATGTCCTTTTAAAAACCTCGGTGCACGTTGTAGACAGGGGATCAGGGACTGGGGCTGGGCTGGCCCTGGAGGCACTGCCATTTCTCAGGCAGGGGGCGCGGTTGGGGCGGGGGGGACTTGAGTTTATACTTACCCCGTGCACAGGCCTGCCTCTGGGAAGGGCAGCTAGCGCGGCGCCCTGGACCCGTGCGGTGGGGGTATATGCCTTACTACTCTTTTCCAAACGGAATTAACATCTGGTTTCCCCATTTGCGTCTATCATGACATCCCAAGAAGCTAATGAAGAAGAGTGACAGGCCTGCTTTTCTCATGAGAGCTTAGCTTTGAGAGCTGCCCTGGTTCCGTTCCCCTTAACCCCACACCCTCTCCTCTGTGTAAGGCTTTACATGCAGGGCAGGAAAACCAGGAAAACTCCAGCCACGCCCTACTGTTCTGTGTCGCTGAGCCCCTTCCTCAGGGAGCCCCTCGCCACCTCCCACGCAGCCCCCGTCTGCACGCGTGCGCATCTGCCGTGTCGTGGCTGCCGCCGTGTGGGCAAGACGTCTGCGTAAACCTCCTGGAAATCTGAGAGTCAGCTTGCAGACTTAGGGCCTGAGAATCTACCGTAAATCTGTTGTACTAAGAATCTATCGTAAAATGCAAAAAAAAAAAAGTGCTTTGAAAACACAGAAGGAAGAGGCAGCGTGACAAGGTAGGTGATCGTATGGGTTCTGGCACCGCATGGCCGGTTCTTGCTCAGAGGCCTGTGCTCTTGGGTAGGTTGTGTGATCTCACTGTGTGGAAGAACTTTGGTGTGTAAAACAGGGATATAAACGATATCTTCCTCACACGGTTGTTATAAAACAGTGAGTTACTAATGGAAAAGCTTGGAACAGTACCTAGATGACAGTAAACTTTTAGTAAATGTTAAACATTCAAAAGAGCTGTCAGACCCTGCCTTTGGGACCCCCATAGCCCACTACTTTGCATTTCGTGTGGTATTGGAGGAAGGTGCGTGTTCTTATGTGTACTTATCTCTTCAACAGGCGGAATATTCTGAACTGGTTGAAACATTACTGTCAAGCCAGCAAGACCCAGTTATTTACCAGAGATTAGCAGACGCCTTCAACAAGCTCACTGCAAGCAGCACGCCCCCTGTGCTGGACCGGAAGCAGAAGATGGCCTTCCTGAAGAGTTTAGAAGAGTTTATGGCAAATGTTGGTGGTCTCCTTTGTGTAAAATAAACAACAGAGCTTTATGCTTAATCAGATCCTTCCTGCAAAGTGCACTGAATTGCTAACAGTTGACTTGAGTCTTGTCCTTTTTGTCAGTTCGTTGGCCGTTTGGATTTTGGGAGCCTGGCAGGGCACTGTGTGGTGCAGGGAAGCGTTACCCTCAGTCCGTCGTAGGTCTTGTAGCTTTTGAATGGTTATTTCAGATTCTCAAAATGAAATTCCACATATGTGCAAAGAGATATGGGCACCATGAAATACGTATTCAGTGCCTTTTCCCTCTTTATCAAAGCATTAGGTGGCTACCCAAAGTTTAGCGTTTTCATTATCAGATATCAGCTGGATATCTGCTCATCTGCATCACTGAGGAGCCGGTTGAAAAGACAGATTCCTGGGCCCACCTGTAGACAGACCCTCAGAGTCAGCATTTGTTTGTTGGACCTTGGATTCTTGGTTTTAATAAGCGCCTCTCCTCTGCCACCCCTGCAGTTTTCAGTCAGTGCAGAAGGCCGGAAAGCTTCTAGAGGTGTGTGCTTGCCCAGCCCTCCCTTTGAGGAGGGGGAGGTGATTGGGCAGGGGGAAGGGCACCGCCAGGTGTTTGTGGCTTCCTGTTACCACGCTCTCCCTGTCTGTCTTGTGTCACAGCAGCCTGGTAATTGCAGGTTTTGTGAACCTACTCTGATGCCTGAACTTGAGGAGGAAAATACATGTATATTTTTGTTCCATAAGAAGAACTTTAGGAACTGTAGCCATTTCATTGCCTTAATTTTAAGAAGAAATTACAAAAAGCAGATTTGTTTTAGTAAGAAATCAAGTCTTGATGCTTCAGAGTCGGTCTAGGGTGTTAGCTGCTGTGAACGTGGGGCCCTTTTGATTGTGTGTATTTATGTGGTTTTATGGGTGAAATGAAAGGCTCATTCAGATGTAGTGTAACTTTCTGAGTATGTTTCTGTCCAGCCACGTAGCCCATGGCTAATAATTTGCTCTGAATGGCTTGCTTAAGCAATAACTATTTTAAAGGGTGTGAATTACTGATTCATATAGACTCTTACACATTGGGACATTAGGACAGTAATTATTCTAGAGTGGGTATTATACTCATTTCACAGGAGCCACGTAAATTTAATTTAAGAGATTAAAAAACTCACTTTAGATCCTGTAGTTTGATTTTTCTAATCAGGATTTTTGTACTGCTGCCATGCTCCCCTTAACTCTATGTGCCAGCTTAAATTATGGAAACGAAAGCTAACTTATAAACACCAGGCACGTGACACTGTGCCCACTTCAGTGTCAGAATCACACAGCACAGTAACAGGCGCGTTCTGAAACTGCGCCTCCGAGGGGCGGGTTTCTCGTCCCGTCCTTAACATCGTGTGCTCGGCTGGCCTCCGAATGTGGTGTTAACAGCTGGACTGCACAGAGTGGATGCGCCTTCCCATGCACTGCTGCACAGCGGTGAGGGCAGCTCCGTGCTCTTGGCAGTTGCAGTTAACCAGACGGAGCATCTGAATTCCATCCAGCCTGGGCAGGTGCCGCTGGACGCAGATGAAAGCAAAGCCTAGAGCCCCGGCTTTCTGAGGAACATTTCTTTTAATTCGATCACCATTGAGTAACCGAGGTGGAGCAAAAAGTCTTAAAAGACATCTAGGGCAAAACTAGTATCACTCTTTCTGAAGTGTACGTGTTATTGTGTTCTTAAACATACTTTGGACAGTGCATTTAGTTTTAGATTTCTTCTTCTTTCCCTTAAAGAACTTGAAGTCAGAGGCAGCGGTAGTCACTTTGTTTGCATTGTTTCTGGTGTTTCATGTTTCCCAGCTCCCTAGCGCCCAGCATTTGTGAGCTAAATATGTCCCTGTTCCTTTGCCTAAGGGCACCAAGACACGCAGCCGACTGGATTGGTCCACTGACTGCGACAAAACTGTAATCAAGTTGTTATTGAAAATAAAGATGAGTAGGAAAGGAATGCCATGGTAAACAAAAAGGGCATCCGTATCTAATATCTTTTATCTAGACAGATGTATTTGCTGTTTGCCCAGATTTTATTACAGTCCTGCATTTTCATTAGACCACTTTTAATTGAAACAAGATTTTCTTCAGATTGGACCAAATAATACATAAGGTATCATCAGAGTGTTGGTTAGTGGCAAACTGGAAGGAAACGCCACCACCGTTTTTAGGTAGTGGGAAAGGCCACTTAATTGCAACAGCCAGGCTCTTTTCAGTTGTTCGCAGTTTGTTTTCCTGATTGGATATTTGTTTAGTTTGGGGCTTTTGTTTTATTTTGTCGAGTTTTGTCTTCAGCTATGTTTGTTGGCTTTTCAGTTTTGGGGGGTTTTGTTTTAATGCTCTTGGCCCAGTGGGTGTCAAGAATACTGGCTTAATTCTAGTAAATTGATTTTTACTGCTAAAACTGTTGTCAAAGGAGTTTTAAAAACGAAAACATTATTTGTGCCCCTTTTTATATATGTTAAAGGGACACTGTTGAGTATTTGATTTTTTATAATGCTGTGTTTTATAAACTTTCTCTTATTCATACACAGTATCCTATCACCTCCGTTTTCAGTTCAGTCTTTGCTTGCTTTTATTTTCCTTGGCCCTTTTATTTCTGAAGGCACAGTCTCTGCAGACTTTGTACCTTCACAGTTTGTATTTGTGTGGCAGCACCTGTAACTAATTCTTGTAGCTCTGTTTGAAGGATTGGTTTGCATTTGTGGTCCTGGATGGGTGGCTGCCTGGGGGGTAGGCCACCTGAGACAGTATCTGACAGTGTCCTTGCTGCCCCTTCATCTGTTGGGAGACAGTGGCATGTAACCATCACTGCAGTGAGTTTTCAACAGTGTGACCTTTTATGTAAAAAAGCTTTGTAATTTTTTTCAAACTGGTTTTAAGAATTTAGTCTTATTTCGTTGTAAACCGTGTTTCTAATTATATTAACATCACTCTGTTCAGAGGAGATGGTTACTACTATTTTTTCACAGTTTGCATTTCAAAACCAAACATCTCTGTGATGCTTACCCCAGTCAGCATTATTTAACTTCCCTTACTGTCTTTGGTTGAACTTTCTCTTCTACCAAAAAATGTCAAGTCTTCGTATTTCTCCTATCACCATATTTCCCATTTCTGTTAATACTTGTATGAACCCCTCAAGTATTGAAGGGAACAAGTCGTCAGTTTCAAGGATTTCAAGTTTGAGTATTTTAATTTACAGTGTCAGTTGGACCCTTAAAATACTATTTTTGTCTGTTACAATTTTACTTCTTTCCGTTTGCCCTCTGTCACTAGAGGTGTTGCCATTAGACCTCAGCAGGCTCGCTGTCCCTCACAGGTGATTATCATTGTTAGCTCCTGAATAAAATATTAACTGTTTCGAAACCTCAGTGCTTCTTAGGGGTTTTTCAAAACCAGAGAATAAGGCACTGATTTGGATATGAGTTCTTAACATTATAATTTTCTGTAAATTCCTCTATAAAACAACATAGCTGATTTGAGGATGTAATAATGTTTTAAATGATTTTAAAATGTAGGTGGATATTCTCTGACTTGGTAATAACTATATTCTGAAAACACTGCATCTAAGAATTCTTGAAAAATTGATTTTCTAAAATTTTAAAACGTCCAGCTTTAGGTATATTGCTGAGCTCAAATTAATTTGCAGTGAGTGCCATGGTTCACGTTGAACTTTAAACAATTTAATTTAGATGTAAGAAATGTGAAGTATTCCTGATTGATTATAATGGGAACCCATGACATATTTAGCCAAAGACTGTATTTGGTTCAGGTAAAGATAAAAGCTTAATAATGGGCATCCATTCTGTTCTAAAGAGGATGGATGAGGTGATGTGTTTCTGGCCCCTAGCTCTGTACACGTAAGCCTTTGTAAAGGCGGAAACGCGGTGGCGGGGAGGCCCGTGTGTTAGCCCCCCGAGGCTCACACTGCAAACTATCTTTGTCCCCCTCGTCCTCCGTGGTTTGCTCTTCGCCTGGTCCCAGACTTCCCAGCAGTGGAGAGATTTTGTTTTTGGCTTTTCTTCTAAGTCTGTTTTCTGAGGCCTCTCAGCTCTTAGGAGCTGTCAGAATGTACTAACAGCTAATTTTCCTAGCCTGACATTCAACACTGCATCTGCACTATGTACCTAACGGGGATGTGACCTCAAGTGTGTCCTGAGCCCGGGCTACCTGGTGTGGTGTCTTTTACCACATACAATTATTGACAGATTGCAAAGGTTGGTATTGTGATTTGGTTCTCTGTACAAAGGAAAAGGCTCCATGCAGTGAGTTTCTGGTTTAATGGTCACAAAATGTTAGCACTGCTACCATTCAGCACGTGTAAAATTTTTTAAATTTATAAATATTAAAATTTTAAACTTATACTGACTTTTCAGTTTTTTTAAGAGACCCAGGGATGAGTATACTGTTTAAATATTTACCTCTATTAACATTATTAATAAAGGTATAAAGTTGCATTTAATTTTTCAAAAGATGCTACAATACGATTTTAGGAAATAAGGCCATGTACTGAGCCAGTTACAAGCTGAATATAAAATTTTATTTGTATTTTTTAATCCATAAATGGGAGTTAAAATATGTCTTTTCACTAAATATTTGTATGACATTTTTGTTTTGACCATGTGTGATTTGTTCATGGGTGTCTAGCTAGACTGTTGCATGAAACTTATTGAATGGTGCTATAGTTCATTTACCAGCCTAGGGTGACTGACACTGGGGACGTTACACAATCAGAATAATTTTAAATAAAAAACATGAGGACATATCTGCACAGGTAAAATAGGGATTTGCATTACCTTCTGGGAGAACACCCAACCCTAATAGAATCTCCAGAATTCAGAAAGAAAATCGAAGTTTCGTTTATATTCTGTAATATTGAGCATATTTATTTTTATCTCAGCTCACAATCTTAGAAACAATTTCAGAGTTATTAGTTAAATCATTGGATTCGGGGCATATTTGTAGTAAATGTAGTTCGGGTCATTCTTTTTGGCCTTTCAGGGCAAGTGGAAAAGTACCATTCTTCTGTGTGTCAGACAGACTTTCCTTTTTACCTAATTCTAAACCTTGTAAACATATGCAGTGAAAAGTTAACTTTTTTAAGGAAGAAAATGCGTTTTGAAAATATATTTATTTTAAACTTTATATTGCTTGGAATGTTCATTGATTTGTAATGGTATTTCTTAGGTTATATTGAGATCTGATTCCACTCCAAGGATGGATAAAGAACCATTAGGCTGTTTAGGAACTAAGTAGAGCTCATTCATTTTCATGGGGGAAGCCGTAGGCCCAGGCTGATCACCTTTCATTGGAGGGAGCTGTGGATGATTTTAGAGGCCCCCAGATATAAAAATCTGGTATTGTTTCTTAAAAGACATCTTTAAAATATTGGTGCTCTCTAAAAATACAGTCTGTTTATATTGAGTGGTTTATGAATGATGACTTTGGTGCATTAATTAGATTGTGAAACATTTTTGTTTGTTTCTTAAACATAGGATCGTGCACTCTTTGTAATCTCGAATGGCAGTTCTTTTAAAACTAAATGGAAGCAAAGGGCATATTCGGTGATATTAAGGAGAAAATCTTTTGCTTGGAGTCTCCATACAATCCTAATGGTAGCATACTCTCTTGGTTCTAGCACGTAAGTCAACATCCTGCTGAGCTCTTGCAGTGGAAATTATTTTATCTAGCAAGAGAGTGAACTGTGGTTAAGTCATTGATGCTTCCCAGAACTGATAAATGAAAAAAAAATGGAAGCAAAGAGAGTTTATTTTTATTTATTTATTTTTTATTAAAAAAAAATTTTGGGCTGTGCCACGCAGCATATGGGATCTTAGTTCCCTGACCAGGGATCGAACCCGCACCCCCTGCATTGGAAGCGCAGAATCTTAACCACTGGACCTCCAGGGAAGTCCTGCAGAGAGAGTTTAAACAGGGATGTGCTAAGTATTTTTATTCCCATAGTAGTTAGCAGTTTTGTTTTTAAGCTTCGATAGTGTTCACTACTGATTACTTTGCCAGGTCAGTTTTCAAGTATCCCTTTTAGTAAGCTCCAAATCTTAGGCTGCAATTTTGCAGCTCATAACTGCACTGCCCTGGATGGTCCTTTCTGAGGACTGATTTGGTAAAGCTGTTTGAACTGGCAGAGTACAGGGTAGAGGCCGGGAGACCTAGATTCAGTTCACAGCCCCACTACTTAGGGTTTACATGGATTTCCACAGTCTGTCATCTTATCATAGGACCAGAAGTGTTGTTAATTCCCAAAGAACAAATTTAAAGCACAGTGATGGATAAAATATAATAGTAGATGCTCAATAAATTCCATTCTGTTTAAAGATCATTGATAAGAACACATTTTGCTCCATTAGATAAATGTGTCCTAACACAGAGTCTGACACCTGATAGTCATTCACTCTGGTGGTATTATGATAGAGTTAACTGTATTATTTACTGCATCTTCTTTTCTAAATGAGAGAATTGATCTATTTAAGTCAGTGGTTTCAGTTTCTGTTGAATATGCTCGTATTATTCCCACAACAAAAAGGCCTAATAGTGATTCCCCAAATAAGTTTCATGCACCACTAATTCTTTATAACTTAGCTGTTACCAAGCAATTGGAGAAATAAAACTAGTTTCTTTACTGTGTGAAGTTAAATGCTTTACTGCACAAGTGCACGTTGGGAGGCTGTAGGGGAAGATCTTAATCCGACTGTCCTTACGTGGTGGCCTCTTCACAAAGCACCTTATGGGACTAGACTTCTAGGGACTATCCTTTGCAGCATACTTGGGTTAATTTGAGGAATTTGGTAACAAACCACTAAAAGAAGGAAGAAAAACCTGAATCCGTGTTCTTGTAAGTATAGGTTATACTAGATATTTTTAGAGAGGAAAACCAAGTCTTGCTCCATCTCTAAAGAGGTCTTTCCAGAGTAATCTCCATTTCTTTTATGCCCCGTTTCTGAATAGCATGACGAACAAAAATCACTTCTGAATACACAAAAGGAGTAATTCCTGAATTAAGGTTGATTTGAACTTGCCTGGCAAGTCCAGTTTACTGGACAAATAATTTCCCATTTATTTACTTACTTAGCTCACGGCTTGTGGGATCTCAGTTCCCCAACCAGGGATTGAACCCTGACCCTCAGCAGTGAAAGCGTGGAGTCCTAACCACTGGACCACCACGGAATTCCTGTAATTTCCCCTTTATTTCAATGATGATAAAATTGCCTCTTAATATTTTAAATTTTTTATGATTTGCAAAAACCGTTAAATTACATTGCAGAAGTTTCATCTGGAAAATTCTGACCTTCATGTATCACTGTGACATGCTGTCTGAGCAGTCAGCACTATTGGTGGAGGTGTAACTATTTGAACTTCCTGACAATTACGGTCACTTTAATTATAAAAACAACATAGTAATACACATTACATGCAGATAACACTATTGTGTCACATGATATGAAAGCAACTGAAACTTTGAAAGCTTAAAATCTGTTTCACACCAAAAATAATTTGCTTTAACGTAAGCCTTTCTGTTAAGCCAAGGCAGTTTCTATGTATGGAACACTACCTCTGTAAAAAAATATACTGCCGTAAAAGTTGGTTATTGTTTCTCGGTTCATGTTGTTGCTTTCTTTTAGCTTGTGTATGTTTTCTTTCCTGCTCCTTTGCTAATAAGTTACAGCTGGTTTTGAAATACCTGGCTTAGTGGAGTTGTCATCAAAGCAATCAAAGAAAAAAAAAAGTATGGATTGCTGTTAAGCCTGGAAACAGTTTTTAAAATGGAAATTATGGTACTGCCAAAGCTGTAAACCTGTTTTTTCATTTATATCCTTACCTTATACCGAAAGGATGTAAAGCTATTCAGCAGAATTTAACTTAACAAGTTCATAGAATTGGTAAGGCAAATGAAGGAAAAGAAGGTAGGAACATAATACAGATAGATAGCCTTGGAGAATGGAAAGTAAATACATCACTTATAATTGGTAACTGCCAGGGTGGAAGGGAGCCTTCCTTTCCGTGTGCAGGTGCTGTGTTGGGTGCCTTAGAGCCGGCCTGCGAGCACACTCCTCCCCGGAGGCTCTGAAAGACTCAGCCAGTGGGCTGACCAAACACCATCCTACGTTTGGGTCATTTCTATAGAAATTGTAGTGGCTTCATAATGAGACTATTTGCTGGATTAGTAGCTGGTCTTATTTCAGCGCGGAGACAGCGCGTGCGTCTTCGGTTCAGGCGCCTCTCGCCCTCTTCACAGCGAACCCCAGCGTGACAGGTGCAGGTGCTGGTCTCACCTTAACCACGTCAGGCTTGGGAAGGGAGAGCACACCGCGGAGGAAGTCGAGAGCAGGGTTTTAAAGGTTTTTTCTAATGCTATCTTTACTATAAAGCTTCAGGTTAATGTCCGAATTTCTCGATTAGACGGAGGAGACGGAGCAGACAGAGCCTTAATGTCTGTGAAACGTACAAGCGTATCGAGTGCAAAAGAGCAGGTCCCTTGGTATGCGTTTGACCTGAAGGGAACCTAGTTAAAACCTCAAGTACCTTTTATTGCCTCCATCTGAAGCACCTGCTGAGTCCGGCGCCTCGCACCAGCACGAGGCGGCCCAGCGACTGACGCGGGACCCAACCGCCTGCCGGAAGCGCCCGACTGGGCGGTGTACGCGTGCGCGTAGCCAGCCACCCCGCCCGCGCCCCGGTTCTGCTGGTTACTGCGCATGCGCGGTGGGGCCCCGCCTACGCTTCCGGCCTGGCGGGACGGTGTGCGCACGCGCAGACGCAGTCGGCTGTCCGGGCCATCGAGGGGAGGCGGCGGCGCACGGGAGGAGGCGAGTGGGGCGCGTTGGTGAGTAACCAGAGCAGCCTCCGTGCTCCTGTGTTCGGGTTTCTGCTCCTTCGGGTTTCCCGGCGCAGCCTGGGGGCTGCGGCTGTAGTCAGCGGGGCCGGGGTAGGTGGGAGCTGAGGAGGGTCAGCCCCGGCTGGCGGGGGCGGGGCGGAGGGGCTGCCTCCTTCCGTCCCCTCAGGGAGGCCGCAGGGGCTGAGGCGTCTCGGCCGGGCAGAGGGGGCGGGGCGGGCCGGGGGCTCGTGCGCGTCGAGCCGCGCTTCAGGCAGGTGAATTTCACCCCCGTGTCTTAGTTGTAAAATAACAGGGTAGAGTTTTCGAAGGCGGGAGAGCAGGCGCCGTACGGAGCGGGAGACCACGGGGACCGCCCGGGCTGTTCCGCCGGGTCACTCGGGAGGCCCCCGCGCCCCGCCCCCCCCCCCCCCCTCCTGCGCGGCCCCGGGGTGGCCTTGGCCAGGAGACACTGTGTGCATGGTGTGGACAGGGAGGAGCGGCCGGCTGTAAACCTGACATGTGGAAGTAGGCTTGTGTGCGTTTGAAACGTGCATGGCCTAAGGTTGCCTCTTGCGGGAGGGTCGCTTTGGTTTTGTGGAGTTGTTCGCGGCAACGCAGGGTAGCCCGCTCCTCCCTGCTGACGCAGCTCCTTGATGTGCAGCCTTCGCGCGTGCTGTCCGCCTGCACGCCCCCTTCCGCATCCTTGCCTGTCCGTCAAGGCCCAGGTACGAGCCACCTGCTGCTTGTCTCCGCCCTCCACCCGCACGCGCTGCTCGTTCTGCTCTCAGGGCACTAAGCGGTGCCCCTCGGATAGAGGGCTCGGCACGTTGCCACACTCAGCTGCCTCCTGTGCGTCTTTCTGCCGAGAGCAGGGTCTCAGCCCTAGCGCTGGTGACTTTGGGGCCGGGGAGTTCTTTGCTGTGGAGGGTGATTCTCTAAACCGTACGGTATTTACCAGCATCCCTGGCCCCTACCCATTAGATGCCAGCGCACCCTCCACAGAGAACCACTGAGCTGCAGTAGCAGCCACACGAGGCTTAGCATCAGTTTAATAGCAGTGTAGCACAGCACTTCCCAACTCTTCTTGGCTCCTGTTTTTCTTTTTTGGCTGCGCCAGGCTGCTTTCAGGATCTTAGTTCCCCAACCAGATCTTGAACCGGCCCCCGGGCAGTGAAAGCATGGAGTCCTCATAACCAGCGGACTGCCAGGGAATGCCCTTCCCAACTCTTTTGGAATTGAAAATCTCACAGCAGTTTCACAGGCCCACTTAGAAAAATTTTTAAAGATGCTAAAGATATGATGAAGTAGTGACTTAAGCTTAAAAAAATTTACTGTATTACAACTAAAGTTCAGTTAATTTAGAATTTAGTAATGTTTATTATATAAACAGATTTTAATTTTTCCTACTTGTGATGCTCTCATGAACTCACTCTAATAATGTATGTGAAACAGTGTATGATTGCTAACATTTGCAATTCATGTCTCTCCATTGAGCGTCTCTTACCGTAATCCAAAATATATTTTATTCCTATTGTTTGTTTTCTCCCTGCCTCACTAGAATGTAAGCGCCAAGAGGACAGGGACTTGGATTCCCATCACCAAGAATAGTGCTAGTGCAAGGTAGTGCCTTGGTAAATGATTATCAGCTTTAAAAATAAACTTTTAGGGCCCAATTCATACTGAAATACAGATTGAAATTTAATTGCTTTTTACAGCCACAAAAGTAGGCAGTTTTCTTAAATTGCTCTTTGGAATTCTTTCATTTGAACGAAGTCAACTTTTTTTTTATGGTTTTCATGTGTTATTTCTAAATAATTAGCTAACAGATTCCAAGTTGCAAATGAAAACCTTTCTCCATCCACAAATGCAGCTGTGGAAAGTGTTTAGTACTAATAAATAAAAATTCAGATATTCCTGTCTGTATGAAAGATACACACGTATATGTGTATATATGAATGTATATGGACACACATGTTTTTCTTTGTCCTTCTTCTAGACAGTACTCTTCTAGACAGTATTCTTCTAGACAGTATTGTGGGGCAGCTTGGATCAGGAATCGGTTGTACACTTCAAATTTCTCAGGAGACATTGGATTTTAATATTTGCCTGATTCTGACTCTTGAAATACAGGACTAAAATGAAGCCTCTTAGTACTTTGCAGATAAGTTTGCTGTGTTCTCAGACTTCCTCAGCTCAGCATTGCACACACTAATAATTCTCCCTTCTTCTTTTCTTCTTCTGGGACTCCCACAGTGCGTATGTTGGGCCACCTGAAGGTGTACCCCATCTCTGCTGATATCTCCATTTTGTTCAGACATTGTTTTCTTAATGTTCTCCACATCTTTTAGTTCTTTTAGCATCTTTAAGACAGTTGTTTTGCCATCTGATCTTTTTCAGGGATGGTTTCTGTTGGTTTACTTTTTTCCTTTGAATGGGCCATACATTCCTGTTTCTTTGTATGCCTTGTGATTTTTTTGTGGAAAACGCTGGAAATCTCAGATTCTCCCCCTTCCCCAGGATTTGCTTTTTTTGTCATTCTGTTGTTGTTGCTATTATTGTAGGCTGTTTTTGTGCCAAGGATCAGCCTGAGGAAACTTAAGGTCTTTCTAAGCCTACACCTTTTCCTGGGCATGCATAGTGACCTTCTAAATTCCTCCATATATTCAGTTGCTATTTATAATGGTCTGGTCCTTAAATGTGTGGCCCCCAAAAGGGCGAAAAGAGAAAAATGGAAGCGGGGGAGGTGCTGGCACTTTAAATCCCCTCAAAGTTGCTTCTGCTGGAGGGGGGAAGTGCTAACAACAATATGAGCCTTGCAGCGATGGCTGCCTGACTCTGTCTTTGCCTCCATGATTAGAAGTAGCTGTCAACGATCAGAATACAGATCCCCATTATTTGAAGGGCAGGGTCCTTATTGCTCACCTTGCTCCCACAGGCTGCTCCTGGAGCTGTTGAAATTGTGTGTTCTCAAACTTTATTGTCTACTTGGCATCCATTAATTACAGGGCAAAAGTAATGGCCCTGTAATTCCTTACATCTTCTCTGCACGTTAGCTCTCATGGGCACGTGAAAGTCATATCACAGACCTCCCAAACCACACATTATAGAATGTGTATTTTCCCTTCTTGCCCACTGTCTTAACAATAAAGACACTGTCCCAGTTCTTTCTCTGCTTCCTTGTTCCTGCATGTGACAGGTTTCATGTGGTCCTTCACCATGTGCTGTGCCTCTCATTTCCTGGGGAACTGTGAATAACAAACTCCTCTTTCAGTGGCATTGACCTCTCCATATCCTCATTCAGCTGTATGAATTAATCCCTGAGCACAAAACAGGTACCCCTTTGTGCACACCTTCCTGAGGCAGGAATGAGGAGTGAGGAGTGGGTAGGCACTGCGAGTTAAGTGCCCAAATGGAGTGAAATTAACCAAATGTTAAGTCTTCCCGTGGGAGTTGCAAGCCTTTGAATAGACTCTAGGGATCCAAGATAGTTACATCAGATAGATTTTGCCAGTAAAATTATCTAGGTATGGAGACAGTCTTCCCAGAACCTTCTAATAACCTTTATACACACTCTCTCACCATTCACTCCCATTGATACCACCTTGACGGTGTCAACCTTCAGAACAGTCTCACCTCTCTGACCACTTTATTTTGAGGCTGTAAAATGATAGATCTGCTATATCTGCATTTTGTCTAAAAGTGATAACAGTGATAACTGTATTTTATCAAATCTCAAGAAAACATGCTGACAATTAAACTTACACTCATTTTAAAGCCATCTGTTAAAGTAATTTAAAAAAATGTGTATCTTAAGTCTGTGAATGTGATACATGTGACAAGTCAGTCAAAGTCAGTCCTGCTCCAGGCAGACAGCATCCACCGTGCTCCATGCAGACAGCATTCACCATGCTCCACGCAGAGTTTCCTGTCACACTTCATAGTATTCCCTTTAGTTACTAATTTCCTGTGCTCCAGTTTCACTCATTCCCTCTTCTGCCAATTCACTTTTTGTAAAGTAGACAGTCATATGAAGGTACTAAACTGTCTTATTTAGTGGTTATAACAGATACCATATTATTAGTGGTATACTTACAACTTCAGGGAGTACTGAAGGTAATATTTGTGTTCCTGTTGTGTGCCAAGGACTATTAGGCCCTTTATAGATAGTAATTCATCTAACTCAAAATAACCCTATTAAGTAGGTGTTTGTTAATATTTGTCCATTTTATAGATGAGAAAATTGAGGCATAGAGGGGTTAAATACTTCCTTCAAGCTATGCAGTTAGTAAGTGGCAAAACCATGATTTAAGCCTAGGTAATTTGGCTCCAGAGGCCATGCTCTTAATCCTGTATCATGTTTTTCTGAATGTCTAAATAATAGCAGAAATACCTTTTCACAATCAGTATAAAAAACGTGATCATCTGCTTCGAGTACGAGTTGTTTCTATGATCTAGTCATTAAAGTGAACATCTACATCTTGAGATGGGTGTGTGCACAAATTACAGATAGTTTAAGATGAAAAATTTCAAACGTTTAAAACGACAGCCTGTAGTAAGAAGTTTTGTATCATGATACATGACCCTGTACACACATGTGTATTTTTTGCTAAAACATTTCACAAAGCAATATTTAACTTCTACTATAAGCCATATACTTCGATACAACTTTTTCTATTAAAAAAAAAAATGCTGGGCTTCCCTGGTGGCGCAGTGGTTGAGAGTCTGCCTGCCGATGCAGGGGACACGGGTTCGTGCCCCGGTCCGGGAAGATCCCACATGCTGCGGAGTGGCTGGGCCCGTGAGCCATGGCCGCTGAGCCTGCGGCGTCCGGAGCCTGTGCTCCGCAATGGGAGAGGCCACACCAGTGAGAGGCCCGTGTACCGCAAAAAAAAAAAAAAAAAAAAAAAAAAATGCTGATGTTGTCCTACTATATTGACTTCATAACTTAAGGGAGATCATTGTACAGTGTGAAAAACACGGATAGAAGAATAGATGAGCTGTTCCACGAGATTTATTCTAAGTTCTTTCAAAAAGTTTAGTACCCTGGGGTGGCATCAAACTGTTTGGAAGCCATTTTAGGCACTTTTTACTTACATAATCAAGTCCATGGGTCTCTGCAGATATGTAATAAACATTTAAAAAATTATGTGTATCCTCACTCCCAGGGGTAATCACTATCTTTAATCTTCAGTTTTTCATTAACTTGCTTTTATCTTCATGTTTCTGAACTTCATTTAAATAGAATTATTTATACTATATGTATTTTTCTGTAACTTAGTGACTTACATGTTCTTGAGATTCATTCCTGTTAGCATATATATGGCTGTAGTTAATTATTTTTTACTGTTGTGAATTTCCACTTGGAGTAACAAGGGCTAAATTTCCCCTCCCATCTGATATAACTAAAAAACAACAACAACAAAAACCAGATAAAATATGTGGGGAAGAAATGTCTTTGAAAATATTGGCCACAAGACAACAAAGGGCAGTGGTCCCTGAAAGAGGGGAACAAACAAAATGAGCCTGATGATTGCCCCATCTTACTACCTGAGAGACTTTTCAGACTGCTGTGCAGGGGAGGGAAACCCAGACAGAATCCAGAGACCTCTCTGAATTGAGGAAATAGTTCATGGACCCTGGGGAAGCCACATGGGGCCAGAGTGCAAGGCAGAGTGCCGTACCAGAGAAAGAACCCTAGAGAACTGCAGAGGGACCTCCTTGAGAAACTACCTGAGGCTAGAGAAGACAAAATACCTGAAAGGATTTGAAGGAACAGAACTCACTCAAGACTGGGAATAGTGACTGTTTCTACCAGCTGTACTGAAAAACCTCATAATTCATGGGGCGTTGGATAAAGTACTTAGAGATACTGCTATTTTGCTACAGTGGTGAGCAGTAATTAGTGCTAGACTAACTGCTGTTCTCCTCTCTACTAACAGTCTTAAAAGCAAGACCCGAAAGGATAAAATTGTTTCCAAGTAACTTTACTGTGTCCCAGTACAAATCTCAGGAATACTTATATTTATAAATACTAATTTATGTTTATAAATATACTTAAGGAGTACAAAAATATCTGCCATCGAACAAGTTACATTTCATAATATCTAGCATTCAATAAAAAAATTAACCAACCATGCAAAGAAGAAAATATAACCCATAATGAGAAAATCAGTTGGTTGAAACTGACCCAGAACAGACACAGATGTTATAACTAGTAGACAAGGAAAATGAACAGTTATAGCTGTATTCTGCACATTCAGAAAGCTAGAGGAAAGACCGAACATGTTAAGTAGAAATATGAAAGAAAGATTGGGTTGGCCAAGTGCCTTTGGGTTTTAAGTAAAAGATACATTTTTCATTTTCACCAGGAACTTTATTGAAAAATGTATTCACCGTTTTGTTCCACTACCTTCTGCCATTTTTCAGGCAACTTCATAAGTCCACCTTCCTAAAACGTCTTATCTTTTTAAGCAAAGAACTGTTCCAGGTGGCTTTTACAGTCTTAGAGGGAACTGAAATTTTTTCCATTAAGAGAATTTTGTAAAGACCAAAACATGGAAATCCAAAGGTGCAATGTCTGGTGAATACGGAGGATGAATCAGAACTTCTCAGCCGGAATTTCCCTGGTAGTTCAGTGGTTAAGCCTCTGTGCTCCCAATGCAGGGGGCCCGGGTTCGATCCCAGGTCAGGGAACTAGATCCCACATGCAGGCTGCGACTGAGACCTGGTGCAGCCAAATAAATAAATATATTTTTTAATTAATTTATTTTTGGCTGCATTGGGTCTTTGTTGCTGCGTGCAGGCTTTCTCTAGTTGTGGTGAGTGGGGGCTTCTCTTCATTGCGGTGCATGGGCTTCTCATTGCAGTGGCTTCTCTTGTTGCAGAGCACAGGCTCTAGGCGCGTGGGCCTCAGTAGTTGTGGCGCGTGGGCTCTAGAGCGCAGGCTCAGTAGTTGTGGCACACGGGCTTAGTTGCTCCGCGGCATGTGGGATCTTCCTGGACCGGGGCTTGAACCCATGTCCCCTGCATTGGCAGGTGGATTCTTAACCACTGCGCTGCCAGGGAAGTCCCATAAATAAATATTAAAAAAAAAAAAGAATTTCCAGCCAAGCTGTAATAGTTTTTGCCTGATCATCAAAGAAACGTGCTGTCTTGCGTTATCCTGATGGAAGATTATGCGTTTTGTTGGCTAATTCCTGACACTTTTTGGTGAATGCTGCTTTCAGTTGGTCTAATTGGGAGCAGTACTTGTTGGAATTAATCGTTTGGTTTTTCCGGAAAGAGCTCATAATAGAGGGCTCCCTTCCAATCCCACCATATACACAACATCACCTTCTTTGGATGAAGACTGGCCTTTGGTGTGGTTGGTGGTGGTTCCTTTTGCTTGCCCCACGGTCTCTTCCAAGAGTACAGTATCCACTTTTCATCGCTCTTCACAAATTTGTTTTAAAAATGGAACATTTTTATTACATTTAAGTAGAGAATCGCATGTGGAAATCAGTCGGGAAGTTTTTTCCACTTATGTGGAACCCAAACATCAAAGCAGTTAACATAACCAAGCCGGTGCAGATGGTTTTCAGTACTTGATTTGGATATTTTGAGTATGTCGTCTATCGCCTGCGTGGTATAACGTCGATTGTTCTCAATTAATGTCTCGATTTGATCGCTGTCAACTTCAGCTGGTCTACCCAACCTTGAGCATTGTCCAGTGAGAAATCTCCAGCACAAAACTTTGAAAACCACTTTTGACATGTTCGACCAGTCACAGCACCTTCTCCATACACTGCACAAATCTCTTTTTGCATTTCAGTTCTGTTTTTACCTATAATAAAGCATAATATGCCAAAAATGTTGCTTTTTTTCTTCCATCTTCAATATTAAGATGGCTACACAAAAATTCACCAATTTTGATAAGGTTTGTTTTTTTTTTTAAAGAAGATGTTGGGGGTAGGAGTTTATTAATTAATTAGTTTATTTTTGCTGTGTTGGGTCTTCATTTCTGTGTGAGGGTTTTCTCTAGTTGTGGCAAGCGGGGGCCACTCTTCATCGTGGTGCGTGAGCCTCTCACTATCGCGGCCTCTCTTGTTGCGGAGCACAGGCTCCAGATGCGCAGGCTCAGTAGTTGCGGCTCACGGGCCTAGTTGCTCTGTGGCATGTGGGATCCTCCCAGACCAGGGCTCGAACCCGTGTCCCCTGCATTAGCAGGCAGATTCTCAGCCACTGCGCCACCAGGGAAGCCCTGATAAGTTTTTTTTATTGGAGTATAATTGCTTTACAATGTTGTGTTAGTTTCTGCTGTACAACGAAGTGAATCGGCTATATGTATACATAGATCCCCTCCCTGTTGGACCTCCCTCCCACCCTCCCCCATCCTGCCCACCTGGGTCATCACGGAGCACCAAGCTGAGCTCCCTGTGCTATATTGCAGGTTCCCACTAGCTATTTTACACATTGGTATAGTGTATTTATGTCAAACTTAATCTCCCAATTCATCCCACCCTCCCCTTCCCCATCCCACCCCCACCCCCACCCCCACGTCCACACATCCATTCTCTATGTCTGTGTCTCTGTTCCTGCCCTGGAGTTAGGTTCACCTGTACCATTTTTCTAGATTCCACATATATCCGTTAATGTGCGATACTTGTTTTTCTCTTTCTGACTTACTTCTGTATGACAGACTCTAGGGCCATCCACATCTCTACAAATGGCCCAGTTTCGTTCCTTTTTATGGCTGAGTAATATTCCATTGTATATATATACCACATCTTCTTCATCCATTCATATGTCGATGGACATTTCGGTTGTTTCCACGTCCTGGCTATTGTAAATAGTGCTGCAATGAACATTGGGGTGCATGTGTCTTTTTGAATTACGGTTTTCTCAGGGTATATGCCCAGTAGTGGGATTGCTGGGTCATATGGTAGTTCTGTTTTTAGTTTGTAAGGAACCTCCATAATGTTCTCCAGAGTGGCTGTATCAATTTACATTCCCAGCAACAGTGCAAGAGGGTTCCCTTTTCTCCACGCCCTCTCCAGCATTTATTCTTTGTAGATCTTTTTTATGATGGCCATTCTGACCAGTGTGAGGTGATATCACATTATAGTTGTGATTTGCATTTCTCTAGTGATGTTGAGCATCTTTTCATGTGCCTTGTGGCCATCTGTATGTCATCTCTGGAGAAATGTCTATTTAGGTCTTCTGCTCATGTTTTTGATTGGTTTGTTTGTTTTTTTGATATTGAGCTGCACGAGCTGTTTGTATAGTTTGGAGATTAATCCTTTGTTGCTTCATTTGCAAACATTTTCTCCCATTTTGAGGGTTGTCTTTCCATGTGCACTTGAGAAGAAAGTGTATCCTGCCGCTTTCTGGTGGAATGTCCTATAAATATCAATTAAATCTGTCTGGTCTGTGGTGTCATTTAAAGCTTGTGTTTCCTTATTTTCTGTCTGGATGATCTGTCCATTGGTGTAAGTGGGGTGTTGAAGTCCCCCACTATTATTGTGTTACTGTTGATTTCCCCTTTTATGGATGTTAGCATTTGCCTTATGTATTGAGGTGCGCCTATGCTGTGTGTATAAATACTTAAAATTGTTACATCTTGTTGGATTGAACCCTTGATCATAATGTAGCGTCCTCCCTTATCTCTTGTCACAGTCTTTATTATAAAGTCTTATTTTATCTGATATGAGTATTGCTACTCCAGCTTTCTTTTAATTTCCATTTGCATGGAATTATCTTTTTTCTATCGCCTCACTTTCAGTCTGTATGTGTCCCTAGGTATTCAGTCTGTATGTGTCCCTAGGTATGAAATGGGTCTGTTGTAGACAGCATATATATGGGTCTTCTTTTTGTATCCATTCAGCCAATCTGTGTCTTTTGGATGGAGCATTTAATCCATTTACATTCAAGGTAATTATCAATATGTATATTCCTATTACCATTTTCTTAATTGTTTTGGGTGTGTTTTTGTGGGTCTTTTTCTTCTCTTGTGTTTCCTGCCTAGAGAAGTTCCTTTAGCATTTGTTGTAAAGGTGGTTTGGTGGTGCTGAATTCTCTTACTAGCTTTTGCTTGTCTGTAAAACTTTTGATTTCTCCGTTGAATCTGAATGAGATCCTTGCTGGGTAAAGTAATCTTGGTTTTAGGTTTTTCCCTTTCATTATTTTAAACACATCTTGCCACTCCCTTCTGGCCTGTAGTTTCTGCTGAAAAAATCAGTTGATAACCTGATAGAGATTCCCTTGTATGTTATTTGTTGCTCTTCCCTTGCTGCTTTTAGTAGTTTTTCTTTGAATTTAATTTTTGTTAGTTTGATTAATATGTGTCTTGCTGTGTTTCTCCTAGGGTTTATCCTGTATAGGACTCTGTGCTTCCTGGACTTGGGTGGCTATTTCCTTTCCCATGTTAAGGAAGTTTTCGACTATGATCTCTTCAAATATTTTCTCAAATCCTTTCTCTTTTTCTTCTTCTTCTGGGACCCCTGTCATTTGAATGTTAGTGTGTTTAATGTTGTCCCAGAGGTCTCTGAGACTGTCCTCAATTCTTTTCATTCTTTTTTCTTTATTCTTTTCCTCAGCAGTTATTTCCACCATTCTATCTTCCAGCTCATTTATTCTTCTTCTCCTTCACTTATTCTGCTGTTGATTCCTTCTAGTGTATTTTTCATTTCAGTTTTGTTGTTCATCACTGTTCTTTAGTTCTTCTAGGTCTTTGTTAAACATTTCTTGTATTTTCTCAGTCTGTTCCTCATTTTATTTCTGACGTTTTGGATCATCTTTATTATCATTACTCTGAATTCTTTTTCAGGTAGGTTGCCTATTTCATCTTCATTTATTTGGTCTTGTAGGTTTTTACCTTGCTCCTTCACCTGTAACATATTTTTTTGTCATCTCATTTTTTTTTTTTTTCGATGGGTGGGGCTGTGTTCCTGTCTTAGTGGCTCTTTGGCCTGAGGCGTCCAGCAGTGGATTGCAGGCAGTTGGGTAGAGCCGGGTCTTGGTGCCAAGATGAGGACCTCCGGGAGACCTCACTTCCCTTAATATTCCCTGGAGCCTGAGTTCTCTGTTAGTCCAGCGGTTTGGACTTGGTGCTGCCACCATAGGAGCTCAGGCCCGAACCCCGGCCTGGGAACCAAGATCTTGCAAACAAACAAAGAGCTGAACAATAACAATAAATAAAATTAGAAAAATAAAAAATATATTAGAAAAAATAAAAATATAAATGAAACAACAAGGTAAAACAGGGACTTCCCTGGTGGTCCAGTGGGTAAGACTCTGTGCTCCCGGGTTTGATCTCTGGTCGGGGAACTAGATCCCACATGCATGCTGCAACTAAGAGTCCACATTGCCACAACTAAAGATCTGGTATGCTACAACGAACACCCTGTGTGCTGCAACTAAGACCCAGCATAGCCAAAACAAACAAATAAATAAATAAATACAAGTTAAAACAACCACAACAGCAAAAAAAAAGAAAAGAAAAGAAAAGGCCTTGGCTGTGGGGGGCGGGGCTTAGGCTCTGGACCCTCGCAGCCAGAAAAGGCCCTGAGTGGGCGGGGCAGGCACAGGGCTTAGGCTCAGCATGCCTGGAGGGGGCCTCAGAGTGCAGAGGATCAGGCCTGGGACCTCAGCAGGCTCCCCGGGGCCCGAGTGGGCGGGGGAAATTCTGGCAGTGTTCCCTTCTGATCCTCTGATCCCCCAAGGGTCTCTCCCTGTCCCTGTTGATCCCCTCACTGTGAGTGGGCCCCTCCCCCAGCCACCCCTCAGGGATGCTGGTCCTGTCCTGCCTCCACTTCTCCTCCCCTCTCCCTCCCCCCCCACGTCCTACCCAGTCACTTGGGAGTTCCTCCCATCCCCTTAGGTGTCCGAGGTCCCCCACCAGCACCTGGTAGGTGCCCTAATTGTGAGGAGATGCAAACTCCACATCAGTAAGTTTTTTTAAAATGCATGCTGATGTGACAGCTGTCACAATACAATCTAACAAAACTGTTTCAAATGAAGGTAAAGACATCTAAGTGCTACTAGAGCCATCTTACAGAAAAACCCAAATGAACTTTTTGGCCAGCCCAATAAAAGAGACCCAAGTCAAACTTCTGGTCATAAAAACTACAATATCTGAAATAAAAAATACACTGGGGCTTCCCTGGTGGCGCAGTCGTTGAGAGTCTGCCTGCCGATGCAGGGGACGCGGGTTCGTGCCCCGGTCCGGGAAGATGCCACACGCCGTGGAGCGGCTGGGCCAGTAAGCCATGGCCGCTGAGCCTGCGCTCCACAGCAGGAGAGGCCACAACAGTGAGAGGCCCGCGTACCACGAAAAAAAAAAATACACTGGATGTGATTAACGTCAGGTTAGACATTGAAGAATAAAAAATTACCAAACTCGAAGACCAGAAATGGAAACTTATCACAAATGAAATACAAAGAAAAAAGTTTTGGTTTTGGTTTTTTTTAAGTGAACAGAGCATCAGAGAGCTCTGGGACAATTTCAAGTTACCTAACATTCATGTATTTGGATCCCGGAAAGAGAAGGACAGCAGAAAAATATTTGAGAGGGCTTCCCTGGTGGCGCAGTGGTTGAGAGTCCACCTGCCGATGCAGGGGACACGGGTTCGTGCCCCGGTCCGGGAAGATCCCACATGCCGCAGAGCAGCTGGGCCCGTGAGCTGTGGCCGCTGAGCCTGCACGTCCAGAGCCTGTGCTCCGCAACGGGAGGGACCACAGCAGTGAGAGGCCCGCGTACCGCAAAAAAAAAAAAAAAAAAAAAAAATTTGAGAAATAGTGGCCAAAAACGTCTCAAATTTCAGGAAAACTGTAAACCCACAGATCCAAGAAGCTCAGTAAACTCAAAGCATAAGAAACATGAAGAAAACTACACTGAGACACATCATTAACCAAATGCTCAAAACCAGTGATAGTGAGAAAAATCTTAAAAGCTACCAGGGGAGGAAGACACAAACAAAAAGTAAGAAAACTAAGGGTGACAGCAGATTTTATGTTGGAAATAATGCAGCTAATAGTGGAGGAATCTCTTTAGGGTACTGAAGAAAAACTCAACCTAGAATTCCATCGCTCCAAAAAATAAAATCTTTCAAAAAGCAAGGCAGTGTAAAGACAGTTTTAGACATAAAAGCTGAAATCAGGGATGCATCAGCAGTAGAACTGTGCTACAGGAAATGTTAAAAGAAGCCATTCAAGCAGAAGGAAAATGACAGCAGATGGAAATATTAATCTGTACAACAAAATGAAGTGCAGTGTAAGGGGTTACGAAGTAGGTAAATACATAAGGTTTTTAAATTTAACAGTGTGGTGTGGAGTTTATAACAAATGTAAAAATAAGATGTTGGTCAAACAGTAACACGAAGGATTGGAGGAGAGAAATGGAAGTTATATACAATTATAAAATTTTTATGTAATACAAGAAGTGATATGTTATTTGAATGTATGCTGTGATATATATACTGTAAACCTTAAAGCAACCACTTAAATAACAAAGCTATAGGTAGCAAGCCAACAAAGGAGAAAAGAGTGATATAAAATGTTTTCATTGCTGTATAGTATCCCACTGTAGGAATATAGCAGTACATTTTATAATGTCCAGTGGGTGGATACTTCAGTAATTTTAGTTGTTGCTAGTACACATTTCTACTTTGAACGTATTTTACATGTCCATGTATGTGAATTACAGTAGTTTCATGTAGTTATATGATCTATATGTATATGTAGATACAGAATTACTGAGTTGAAGCAGGGGTAAGGTCAAATTGTTTTCCAAAATGTTTTCATCAGTTTACATTTCAACAGCAGAATAGGCAATTTCCATTACTCCACATCCCCCAAAACATTTGGTATTATCCGTCTTCTTAATTTTAGTCAATCTGGTAGGTATATAGTGGTGTCTCATTATTATCATAATTTGCATTCTCTCGTCCTTTTTATTTTTCATATCTCTTCCTATACCCCTCCTTTATGATCCTTCACTTATCCTGTCAGTGACACCCAGGAAGCCTTAGGTCACCTAAAAACAGTGACATTCACACATAAAAAGATCTTATTAAGAGAATCTACTGTGAATTAGCTGCATGTGGCCATTGGGGCACCAGAAGAAATCGAAACATCTTTATAGTATTTATGGTAAAGATTTCACTCTGCAAGGAATCATACAGGTGTGTTTCCTTTATACAACTCACTTTCAGTTTGGATCCCTGCTGTGAGATAAAATTTTTTTAATTGTTGTTTGATGGAAAAGAAAAAACAAACATCACTTATACTCATTTCCCTGCAGGTGTGAAATGAGCAACTCTGAAGATGAGGACCTCCCCCAGCTCTCTTCCCATGCCCTGGCAGCTCTGCAGGAATTTTATGCTGAGCAGAAACAGTACACCGACCTCGGTGGCGATGACAAGTATAACGTTGGAATAATAGAAGAGAACTGGGTAAGTTAATGCATTCCCCACCCATCAGGAAGTGTTGGTGTGGAGCCTATTCTGTACCTAGTTCAGTGTTTGTCTGTATCTGACCTAATACCCAAGTTTATCTCACTTGTCACTACGAAGCTGATAACCTGTTCAGGAGCTAAGACAGAAAGCAGTCCACGAACATTTTAAGACAGTATAAATGCAGATTTTCCTAATTCTGACTCTCAGGCTGCCTGGTGATCAGAGGAGGGGACATTTCAGATAGAAGAACAGCATATCATTATATCCAACACAAACTGTGCTTCCTTCTTGTATACAGATGCATTCTGTTGGTTGTTATGGAGCCCAGCAATCCTTGAGAAAAGGGAAAATTGATCATTGCAGTAATGGGGTAACTGGACTTAAACATGTGGTAAAAAATAGATGAAACTGAGTTTTTAAGAAGGTATTAATAGTTTCTGGGGCACACTGTGTATTTTAATTGTATTTTTATGGTCCAAATAAAAATAGGAATTTTAAAAAGTGAGTTCAGAAAAACTAACCTAACCTGGAATGTAGAAATTTACATTTTTGAAGGAGATAGTTGAGAAATAGATGAGGCTTGAAATTTCTGTCTGTGACTACCCCTTGATAATAGGCCTGCCTCTCTTTGCAGCTGGAAGGAGGGGTGTGTGTGCGTTTAAGCAGACTTTTACATTTTGTGTCAAGTTCAGATCTCTTAAGTTATATAAAATTTCCCTGTTTACCATCTGTTTGAGACTGGGACAGAAATGTTTCTTTATATTTATTCTAAACGTTCCACTTACTCAGATGCCTCTTTCTCACTGCTTCCCTTCTTTATGTGCTTTTGTCTTTAGCGTGATTCTTGAATAGTCAATATTAGAAAACTTGAAGTACGTTATTATTCTTGAGGTGGTCTTTTTCTCTTTTCCTTCTGCTAATTTAAATACTATGTACTTTTTTCTGATTCTAAAAGTAATCTATGGTTGTTGTAGAAAATATATAAAAACATGAACAAAAAAACAAAAGTCATAACTCCACTACCTGAATTAACTATTTGTATATTTTTGACACTTTCTTTTGGTTTGTTTTGTTTATAAAATTAAGGAGATCTCCCAGGAAGTTGGGGGGGGGGGAAAGACAATGATACAAATTATAGAAAGAAAACATAAAACTAGAGGATAAATCCAGGAAGCTCAATATTCAACTAACTGGAGTTCCAGAAAAATAGAACTGAAAAAAGAGGGGAGGAAACCTTCAAAGAATGATATTAGAAAATTTCCCAGAACCAAAGACCCTCACTAAGACACATTATTATGACTGAAAATTCTGGATATAGGTGACAAAGAAGATCCTAGAACCTTCCAGAGAAAAGCATGACACCTACAGAGTCTCAGGTCTACAAGTCACATTGCACTTCTCAGTAGCTTTACTAGAAACTAGAAAAAAGTGGAGCAATTCCTTCAAGATTTAGAGTGAAAATTTGTTCAGCCTAGAATTCTACACCCAGCTGAGTTATCAGTCAAATGTGAGGATAAAAGTAAAATGTTTAAGACATGGTAAGTCTCACTACGCACCACTTCTCAGAAGCCGCAGGATGTTGGGAGAATTAGGGATAGGTTCAAAGAACCCAAGCAAATGAAACAATCATGTATTAACTCTAGGAAAAACGAGGTACCATATATTACTTGGCCCAGCAGTGAACACTGATAATTGATATCGTATATATTGATATAGTAGATATAAATTAAAAGGATAAACTCTGTGCCAGTTGTAAAATGATTTCACTCATTCCTCTGTCACAGCAGCTGAGCCAGTTTTGGTACACTCCGGAGACCGCCCTGCGCCTTGCAGAGGAAGCCGTGGCAGCTGCTGGGGAAGGTGGCAGGTGAGATCAGTTTCATTTCTCTTTTGCCTTTTAATCTAAAGTAATATTTTAAATGTCCTTCCTAGATGAGACATGGTTGGTAAGAAGGCTGGACTGTAATCTGCAAAACCTGTAGTTTGTGATTCGCAGAACATGAGGGAATAAGAAGTGCTTCCCTGTTGAGTCTGGGGACACACACAGAAACCTATTCAGTGTAAGATAGCTTATCTCTGTTCCTTATTTTAACATTTTCTACTTGTTACTTTTATACCCCTAGAGTTTGCTTTAAAAGAAAAAAAATCTTGACCTTTTTGAAGTTTTAAGAATAGATTTTTTTAATTTGGTTTTTACTTCTGTCAAAACTTTGCACGCATATCAAGTCTAATGGTCCTAAAAGACTTGTTCAAAAAATAATCCTTTGTTAATTTTCCCCTTGTCCACCCACTCGCCTTTTGAGCTGTCTTTCATTGATTCTCTTGGTATTTACAAACATTTCTAAATAACGTTTATATTGGCACTTCTTGACTTGTCACTCGTAGACCTTATTTCTTGACTTCTCACCTTAAGAGAATGAGGACTTGGCTCCCTTCACAGGCCACAACTGCCACATACGTGTCTGCTTTCTGTCCACTCTCCCGATAGAGTTATATCCTTTTTTCATTTTCTTTTTTTTAATGGCTGGACTCTTTGCTAATTTTGTGTGTGTGTGTGTGTGTGTGGTACGCGGGCCTCTCACTGTTGTGGTCTCTCCTGTTGCGGAGCACAGGCTCTGGACGCGCAGGCTCAGCGGCCATGGCTCACGGGCCCAGCCGCTCTGCGGCATGTGGGATCTTCCCAGACCGGGCACGAACTCGCGTCCCCTGCATCGGCAGGTGGACTCTCAACCACTGCGCCACCAGGGAAGCCCCATCTTTGCAAATATTTTGTTGAGGATTTTTGCTTCTATGTTCATGAGTGATATTGGTTTGAAGTTTTCTTTTATTCTCTTGGTTTGGGTTTCATATTGGTTAATGGTAGCTTCATAAAATGAGCTGGGAAGTATTGCCTGTGTTTCTATTTCCTGGAAGTGATTGTGTAGAATTGGTGTTAGTTATATCCTAATTTTGGTTAGAACAGGGTTTATGTTGTTATGAGTCTTTTCCTTTTCTGTACAATGTTTCATCTTCCCTGAAGAAAAATAATTTTTTTTTTTTAGTATTTCTATGTCCATATTACTAATTAACTCTCAAATTCTCCCCAATGGTGTGAATCTCTTATCAACAAATTCAAACATATTTTTCAGCTCCTTGAAAAAAATGACTTCCAGGGCTTCGCCCCCTGTTCTATGTGGACTGGTTGATTTCTGGGTTTGCTGCAGCTCTGGTCTACCTCTCTCGTGTTCCAGGCTCCCTCTGTCCAGTACCCCAGGTCTTAGTTTACAGCTTTATCCTGGTTGGGTATATCCTTCAATAGTTTCCATGGGAGGGAAATTCTTAAAACCTTTCATGTCTGACAATGTTTTTATTCCACCCATTCTCTTCATGTGTTAGTTTTGTTGGGTGTCGAATTCCAGGTTTTGAGGGCATTGCTTCATTGACTGCACGTTTCGGTAGTGCTACTGGAAAATACAATGCCATTGTGGGAAACCTGTTTTTCCCATCCCTGCCTACTGCTAGCTTAGGATTTTCTCTTGATCCCCAGTATTCGATGTGTCTTGGTGTGGAGCATCCATCTCTTGTACTGGGTGAAAGCCCTTCCATTCTCCTAACTCAGGTCCTTCAGTTTGGGAAAACAGTCCTAAATTATTTGATTTCCTTCCCACTTTTTTTTTTCGATTCCTCCCTCTGGAATGCCTATTATTTGAATGTTGGACCTATATACTTGTTTTTCTGTCCTTTTTCCATCTTTTGACCTTACCTTCTGGGAAAATTCCTCAACTTTATCTTTTAAACTTTCTACTGAGTTTACCGTTTCTGCTGTCATGTACTTAGTCATCTATACCATAGTTCTTTTTTGGGTCTCTGAACATTTATTATTGTATCTTGTTCCTCCTTCTGAGGATATTATAGGATTTTTTTAAAAAGAGTTAGCTCCCTACACAGTCTAACGAACTGCACACATGCATCTTCTGTTTATTTTGGCCTCTGGTATTATTAGATGCTTTCCTTGAAAGTCTGCTGGCCCCCTGCTGTCAGTCCATATTTAAGGGTGAGGCGCTCTAGGGCTGGAGGTTCTGATACGTGGGCGGGACTTCTCTACTTGGGTGTCTGCAGATGGCTGTTTCCCCATCAACGCCCAGGGTCAGCATGTCCAGGCCTTTCCTTGGGGGCTGGTTAGAGCCCCAGGAAGTCTTCCTGCCTGGAAGTCACACATCTCGTTGACCTCATCCCAGAAGGCTTATTTCTGAAAGAGGGTTGGGGGGGGTCCCAACATCCAGCGGGTTTAACGTGATCCTTGCCATTTCCACATGGTGCCTGGCACCCACCCTTCAAGCCCCCCCAATCCAGAGAACATCCCTCCAGTTTCCTACCACAGTTGTGGAGGCTTGGGATAGGGAAGAGAATCCTAGGGGTGCGTTTTCCTGTTTGCTGCCCCACCGTCTCCCCCGCTCCTTGAGCCACCTGTTCGTGCAGCTTCCTGAGCCACGGGCGCTGTGCTGTCAGCCGGGTTCCTGCTCAGCCTTCCTGGCTGCCAGTCTGGGACCTGGCTAAATGAATGTGTTCCGAATGTGTTCCCTCTGCCATCTTGAGCTGGAAGTTTAACTGGAAGTCCAAAGGTTTTCTTTTTTCTGTCCTTTTTCTTTTAAAATTATATGTAGTTTATTACGTTTTTCTTAATGACATGTTTTTACATGTATTTTCTTATTTTTACATATGAGGGCTTTGGAAGCAACTTCTTTTTTCTAAAAGGCATCGTCAGTATTTTTAGGAGTTATGTCATAATTTTAAAGATGAGTAGTAAGAGTAGCATTTACTGAGTACTCACTGTGTGGCTTGTCTCCTGGGTAAGTGCTTTCTGAGGGTCATCTTGTTTAACCCTCACACCTCTGGAGGTAGTTCCTGTTACCCTCTCCATCCTAAAGACGGACGCTGAGGCCCACGCGGTCGCATCACTCGCACAAGGGCCGCAGCTGGGAGCAGCAGGCCGTCCGCTTCCCCTGCCACTGTCGCCACACCCTGCTCCCGTGCCTTCCTCCACCTCAGACCACTGTCCTTCCGCCGGAAGTACCTCCTCTGGGGTTTCTAGGGAAGGAGGTGCTGCTGTGGTTCAGGTCCTCTGCACCCCCGGCCCAGAGCTCTGGCAGCAGCCGGGCTGGGGTCTGGTCCCCACAGAAGGCGGTCGGGATGCCCCCAGACTTCTTACGTGCTTCACGTGCATTTGGGCCAAGAAGCCTTTGAGCCCAGCGTGGGCACCTAACCAGACGTGTAACACTTCTCTGAAGAAATGCATCTCACAGTTTTAAAACTGACTTTAATTTTCTAAATAAGTAGTTTTCTGAATGATTTTATGTGTGTGTGTGTGTGTGTGTGTATAATAAAAATCTAAAAGTGACAAAGGGGATGGAGACAAAAAGTCTCTTTCCCATTGTCTGCAGACAAGCTGTGCTGTGTATCTCCAAGAGGTAAGCATAAACCCTACTCTGTGGAAGCACAGTCTACACTCTCCTGAACTTGACTGTCTTGGAGAGTAATGACAACACAGTATTCCACTGTAACAGACGTACCACAGTCAACTGAGTAATTCAACATTTAAGGTACTTCTAGCACTTTTGGCAGTTGGCTTTAAAAGTTAACTACTGGAACACTGCCCATTCATGTAATGAGACAGGTTCTTTAATTTACTTATACAAAACAGCAGCAGAAATTCGAAGTAGTCTGTCTGCACTGAGACCTAGTTTTAATGTACTTTTTTGGAAAACTAAAGTTGTTTAGGAAGTTATTTGGAGTTTTTTCTTCAAGATTATATTACAAAGTAACTTCAAAATATTTAGTTTGAGGCTAAAAAGTATTTGAAATAAATGTTAAGAGACCACCATGAAAATACTAAGTAAATTCAGGCCATGGGCTTCATAACCCTTGTCCTAATAATGTTTTACATTTTTTTTTTACCATGAAAAGCACATTTATCCTTTCATACTTTAAAATTATGAGTTGTAGATTTGTAAACAGTAGATTCCTTAAAAGTGAGGCAGTAGAAAGTTTTCTTTCAAAATGTACTGCTGTTACTACTTCAGTTTGCATTATTGTTTCCTTTAAGAAAATCTGGACACGGGGACTGTGGCTTTTCAGTGAAGTGGTTATTGACGCCATGTGCTGTCACAAAGCTCAGTCATGAGCTGGCTCCTTTTGTTCCAGAGTAGCATGTGTGAGTGCCCCCAGCGTTTACCAGAAGCTGCGAGAGCTGCACAGAGACGACTTTTCTATCTGCATCTTCGAATATGACCAGAGGTTTGCCATATACGGAGAGGAGTTTATCTTCTATGATTACAATAACCCAGTGGATTTACCTGAGAAAATCGCTGCACACAGTTTTGACATTGTAATAGCAGATCCCCCCTATCTCTCTGAGGAATGTCTCAGAAAAACATCGGAAACCATCAAGTACCTGACCCGGGGCAAGATTCTGCTGTGCACAGGTAGGTGCCGGATTGGCAACACACATCCCATGACTTTAAACAAGGTTCTTCCCCTCTCTCTGCCCCAGTCGCCTTATCTGTACAGTGGGGCTGAGATGCTACCTGCCTCTCAGGGTTGGGGAGAATTAAGTGGCATGATGCCTGGGAATCGGGGTTCGCCACTGGGTGGGTGCACCAGGAGTGTTACTTGTACTCATCAACGTCAATAATAGTAACAGTATCTGACCCAGCCTGTACAATGGATAAAAGAAATTTGGAATCTCGGGGGTTAAAGTGGATGCCAAAGGTTACAGCGCTAGACATTAGATTAGGTTTACCAAAGCTGAGAAAGAGACTTCCGCACTGGTGATGTGGATGTATCTTCTTAAGGTGGATATACTGGCACTTGACTGAGAACGAAAACGTTAAGTGCTGGTCTCCCTACTTTGGGCAGCTTGGCATCCAGGCCTGCTGTGTGGGCCCTGCTTCCCCCAGTGCAGTGGGTGCGGAGGACAGGGCTGGAGGGAGGAATGGGCTGGTGTGAATGTATTGGTACAAGTTTGCACGATTCTCTACTATTGAAAAAGGGGTTGTTGACTCAAAGTTGGAAAATGGTGGTTTTTAGTAATTATTTTTGCTTTCCTTATGTTACTTTGTGGAATGTAATTATTAAGTACCTCAGCCTTGCAGATGTAGGAAAATTATTAAATGAAAAAGAAAAGGAAAAACGTAGGTAATTTGCATAAATGTTGGAGGAAGTAAAAAAGGAATATAGAGCACTGACCTGCCCCCTTATCGCTGAGTGGTACTGTCAACTCACCGCTTCCCGCATCTGGTCGAGAATACCTCCCTGGCCGGCCTGGTGGGTGTGGAGCTGAGACATGGTTGGTGCCTCAGTCTCCGGGTTCATCTGGTGGTTCTCTTCAGGTGCCGTCATGGAGGAAGAGGCAGCAAAACTTCTTGGAGTGAAGATGTGCAAGTTTATTCCAAAACACACTCGAACCTTGGGAAATGAATTTCGCTGTTACGTGAATTATGATTCTGGGCTGGACCGTGAACTGTGAACGCAGCTGGTAATACAATGTAGTAAAGGACCCACGTGACATTTCCCTCTTTTTAGCTACGACCTCCCCTCCTCCCTCACAAACTGGGGCTCTCCCTGGCCTAACTTTCAAGATGAAGAAGACAACATCTTGTTGTGATTTCCTTAGTGAGGGCATCCCTAGAGCTTGGGATGCTTTTGCCAACTTGAATCAGTGGAATTATATTTGGAAGAAGTCATGGAAGCCATCTAGTCTACTCTCCACTTAACGCAGGTAAAGAGCAGAAGTACAGGCGGCTTAGTGATCGGCCAGGACCTGGGCCTCTGCCTTGGGCGCATCCTGTGTACTACGGGTGGCTGCGGACACCTGCGTGTGCTTTGACAGCCATGCGGTTTGGAGTTTTAGCTGAGGACGAGGGTTGTGTCCAGTTCGCAGTTGCCTTCCAGGAGCTCAGTGCCCAGAAGAGGGCACGTGCTCAGTAGGTATTTGTTGAGTGTTCCAGTCAGAGAAAAAATGCAAATACAGGTTGCCTTTCTAGATCTTAGAAGGGAAAGCTGATTCTTCCATGGGAAATGCGTTACCTGTTAACAGCTAACGTTAGTTAAACTGACGATTAATAGAGTCTGTGGAATAGCAGTATTATCCCCACGCAAGCCGTTTACTCTGCTTCAGTCCACTCCTCCGATGTTTGCACTATTTACGTTGGAGGAGTGGCTAGAAAATGTTACACGACAGTGGCAATGCTTGAAATAATTACCCAAGGTTTGAAAGGCAATTTTTCTTTTTAATTCGTGGATTTCTTTGTTGACATATGCTAGATATACCACCACTAGGCTTACCTTTTTTTTTTTCCCCAGAGGTTGAGCACAGAAGTAAAGCTCCCCAAATGGTATAGAACTACCCACAGCTATCAATTTCAATTTTGAATTTTTTATTTGGAATTTTGCTCAGCAGTGTTTTTTATGCACAACCTCTGTCAATATTTGGTACAGATTGAAAGTTCTCTCGGTTGACCTTCTGTCCAGATCAGACCAAGACTGATTGTAAGTAGGGACAAGAGCATATAAATGAGGCCAACTCTGCAGATCATCTTCCTGAACGTTAACCATAAAATTAAGATACAGTGATAGACCTTATTTACCACTGTTTCCTCTGAAAATTAGTGGAGCCCAGAGAGAAATGCACAGCCAGCATGCCCTTCACCTACAGTTGTTTTAAGGATTTTAAAGAACTTTACTTTTACAAGTAAATTGTGTTCAGGGACAGACTTAAGCCTAAAGAAAAGGGTAAAGGTTTAGCTCACGTTGTGGCCGTAGAAGAGGACTCCACTCCTGATTTCTGGGAATTGTAAGTCTGCAAATGAAAAAAATTCCTAATTGTATAAACCTTACAAGTGTGAGATTCTGGGGTGAGCTGAGCCTCCCAGAGGGAGGGCAGGTCCTAGGCAGCCGTGTCCACTGGTGACCGTCGGCAACAGGCGGGGTTCAGGGACCCAGGCCACAAGGCGGGCTAGAGGGTGTGCTTCTAAATACTCCTGCCGAGGAAGTGAAAACAATTTATAAAATGTTTACATGTCAAGTAAAATGTTTTTAATATACTTGCTCAAAATGGCTAATATAAAGTTTCTGCCTCTACTGAAAATACCTGAATAAACAAGAAGGTATATATTCTACTTTTTTAAAAAAAGGTGGTGTTTGTCTGTCCTCGAGGCTCTGTCCCCTCCCAGCGGTCCTTGCAGTGCTATCACCCGTGGTTGCAAGGGGCTGGTGGCCGGGAGCCTCAACGAACTCTGGCGAAGCGGGTCACCTGTGGTGGCCCCAGCCTTGGGCCGCCCACACAGGGCTGCCACGTGGTTAGTTCCTGTCACCTTTCACTGCCCCGCGCTCCTGCCCAAGAGGAAGCCTGGGGGATGCAGGGGGTCAGGCTCGCACGCAGTGCAGTCCAGTCCAGCGCTGGGTGCTCCGTCCGAGTTTCCTTGGGGCCTCGGGGTCCCCGGATTGGGGATGGGTGCTCAGGGCCGGGCCGGCTTGTCCAGGCTGGAGTTGGCACCGTCTGCATCCTTGTCTGGCCCGGGCACGCAGGTGCAGCCCACGGGGATGGTGACGTACTCCTCGGTATAGACGGCGCGGCCGCCCGCGCAGGCTGGGGTCCGGCGCAGGACCACCGCGGGCACGAGCACCGGGACGCTGCGCAGCCGCACATCCTCCTCCCCGCGCGGCCCGGTCAGGCAGCCCCGGCACAGGCAATAGGCCTCGGGCAGGTACCTGGGGAAGCGGCCGGGGTCGTAGGAGATCCTGTGGGGAGAGGACGGGCCCTGAGGGCTTGGCTTCTGGGCCGGTGGGACTGGGGTCACTGACTAAGCGAGAGGCTGAAGCCGAGCAGCCACTGGCCTTCACTGTATTTAAAGTGAAGACAGTTTAAGGCCGCCACATTCCCTGCAAACGCTTTCAGACTCTGCACCAGTGCCCGTAGGACAGGTGTACACCACACAGCCCGCGTGCTCAATGAGATGCCCCCAACCACCCTGCTCTGGGCCCTCACCACCCCACGGGCCCAGGCCGGGCCGACCCTGGCCTCCCCGCCGCTGACAGAGCCTCAAGCAGAGGCGGCTGCCAGACACCTACCTGTCCAGGAGACCCTGCATCCCACCGTCCATCAGGGTCCACATGCCCTCCCTCCCGCGTGTGGGAAAGGGGCCGAGTCACGCCAGGCGGTGGGGGGCGGGCAGGAAGGACTGGTGGGAAGTGAAGGATGCCTTAAACTGGACCACTTTCCGTGTTCCTCCAGGTCTCCCTACTTTCTGGTCAGATGCCAAGACCCAAGTGTCGGCACCCAGGACGATCCTGTGGCTGCTGGCTGGACCCTGCCCTCGCCTCCCTGAAACCAGGAGGTCACTGATGGAACCCAGGACTCCTCCGTAACGTCCCCTTGTAATGGGGACACTTGCCCCACCTCATGGGATCGCCAAAACCCCAAACTCTCATTTCTGTTCATCTACCCTCTTACTTTTGGAGCGGGGTCCTTGTGACCCTGAAGTCTCAGAGTCACAGCCGTGACCTGACCTCTCAAGGGACACACATCCATACATCCACCAAGCACCACGCCCGGGAAGGCCCCCCGAGTGCTGGCCCGAGGGGAGCCTAGGGAGGAAACGAGCCAAGCAAGATATGCCCAAGCGTGCCCACCCCTGGGACCTGGGGCTCCGCCGGGAGGGCGTGGCCAGGCTTCCAGAAGCTTCTTGTCCCTCACACGCAACTTCTGTGGACTAATGTCCCTCGGCCCTCACCGTGCAGGACTGGAGGGTACCAGCCAAGCTAAGAAGTTTCCAGATGAGAAGGACCTTCTGACAACCAGTTAACTAAAGTGCAGAGGCGGGAAGTCACGCGATGGGTGAACTGGGCAAACTGGGCCGGGAGGCAGAACCTTGCCAGCTGTCAAGCGTGGGGGACTGGAGGCCGCGTCAACCGGGCCAACTGCCCGTGGCCTGTGGACAGCCTCAGGAACGGTATCTTCACGCTTGACATCAACTGCCTGCCACTTACACAGCAGGAAAGAACTAAGGCGGGGTCAGGCCTGGGCCTGAGGGAGGGAGGGAGGAGGCTGGTGGGGAGGGAAGGGGTGGGCCTCAGGATGCTACAAGATGGAGGGTGGTGCTTAAACTCAGGGACCACACCACCCTGCCCCTGAGCATCCCAGAGCCCAGAGGGACATTTCTGAGTCCTTGGCCACCATGTGGATGTGGGGATGAGGTCAGGGGAGAAGTCGGGGTGACCAGGAGGATAGCAATGGGGGGGCGGGGAGGCCTGGCTCTGACTCCCTTCTCACTGCTGTGCAAGGAGGGGCCCTGGAAATCTGTGCGCCAGGAGGAGGGCAGCGGGGCCAGCCTGCGAAGGCACCTGCCTGCCCCCGGGACACGGAGACCCACAGCAACCCCATCCGGCCCGCATTACCACAAGGAGTTGAAAATACCTTTTCTAAGCGTATCATCACTTTTCCCTCAGTGCTGCCTTTGGAAGAACTTTACTTTTCCAGCTTTTCCACCCCCATAATGCCTCATTCCCATCCCCTCCAGGGGCACAGGCCCCCCCACATCCCCTGTTGGGCAGGGGCGGTCACGTCAGGAAAAATCCCAGCTCCTCGGCTTTGCCTTCAGAGGCCTCCACGACCTGCCCCTCACCCACATACCTTCCCAGCCATCCGAGTGCCCGACACCCGCCCCCAGAGTGGGACGCCTGGCAGGGGCCACGGCTAACCTTTGGCTCAAGATGAACTCTCCCCCAAACCGATCTCAACTCAGCGAAGACTTGCCATGTTGACTTGCCATGTTTTAAGGTCAAATGCAAGTCATTATCTTACAGAGTTTTCAGATTTCCTTAGATTTAACCTCTTCTTTTCCCATATTCTCATAACACGTTGGGCCTCTCAGACAGAACTGCGCATTTTCCACGTCTTCCCCTGGGAGGGAAGGGTACGGACTGTATCTGGACTCACTCATGCTCTAACGAGCCCGCCACAGCGCCCGCATAGAGGAAGAGTTCAGCAGATGTAAGAGGGTGGTGGTGAGTCTGGACTCCTCAGCTTCCTGTCCTCCAGACCCTTAGGTCAAGATCAGACCCTGACTTACATTAATGTCTGCAATCACATTCAACATCTATTCAACAAACACCTAAGTGCCAGTGGTGTTCCAGGCAGTAGGAATATAGATGAAATACTATAATTAATCTACCATCCAAGGACTCACCCTCTCAGGGTGATAAACATACAAAGAAACAAAGAGTTAAACCCGGCCATCACAGCAGAGGCGGCTTCCTGGTAAAGTGGAACCTGGGTGGATTCATCCAGATGAAGAAGGAGAAAGGTCATTTAGGGCAGAGGTCAAAGCCTAGATGTGAGGGACCACGTCAGTTATAGGAGCCGCAGCACAGAAGAACCAAGAGCTGGGGCTGGAGCCATCTGGGGGGGCCTCCAGTTCCTAACAGGAATTTGGATCTGACCCTGAAGGCCAGAGGAAGGATGTTAAAGAGAGAAGTGACCCCATCAGACGGAATTTTAGATCCCTCAGACTACAGAGTGGAAGAAACCGGTCTGGAGCCCAAGAGAGATCTTGGCTGGAGACGGAGATTTTTAAATTATTAGCATATGAATAGTAGTTAAGGTAAGATCATTCACATAAGTGTATAGAGAGATGCCAAATAAAAGAAACTCAACAGAGGTTTCATTCCAAGAGGGAAAAAAGAGGCAGGGGAACCTAAATATTAAAAGAGCCTTGAGAAATCATCAACAAAATGAAAAGGCAACCCACTGAATGGCAGAAAGTATTTGCAAAGCATATATCTGATAAGGGGTTAATATCCAAAATACAAAGAACTCATATAACTCAATACCAAAAGAACAATCTGATTAAAAAATGGGCTCAAGACCTGAATAGACATTTTTCCGAAGAAGGCATATAGATGTCCAATAGGCACATGAAAAGATGCTCAAACATCGCTCATTATTAGAGAAACGCAAATCAAAAGCACCTCACATCTGTCAGAATGGCTATTATCAAAAAGACAAGAGGACTTCCCTGGTGGCGCAGTGGTTAAGAATCCACCTGCCAATGCAGGGGACATGGGTTCGAGCCCTGGCCCAGGAAGATCCCACGTGCCGCGGAGCAACAGTGCCCATGGGCCACAACTACTGAGCCTGCGCTCTAAAGCCCATGAGCCACAACTACTGAAGCCCACACACCTGGAGCCCGTGCTCTGCAACGAGAGGCCTGTGTACCACAATGAAGAGTAGCCCCTGCTCGCTGCAACTAGAGAAAGTCCGTGCACAGCAACAAAGACACAATACGCCCCCCCCACCCACCCAAAGACAAGAAATAAGTGTTGGCGAAGATGAGGAGAAAAAGGAAACTCTTGTGTACTGTTGGTGGGAACGTAAGTTGGTGCAGACACTGGAAAATAATATGGAGAATCCTCAAAAAAATTAAGAATAGAATTACTAAATAATATAGCAGTTCCACTGCTGGGTATTTATCCAAGGAAACAAAAACACTAACTTGAAAAAATGTATGTTCACTGCATTATTATCATGAGAACAGCCAAGACATGGAAACAACCTAAGTGTCCATTGAAAGATGAATGGATAAAGAAGATGTGGCATATATATACAATGGGATATTACTCAGCCATAAAAAGAAACAAAATTGAGTTATCTGTAGTGAGGTGGCTAGAGTCTGTCCTACAGAGTGAAGTCAGAAAGAGAAAAACAAATACCGTATGCTAATGCACATATATGGAATCTTAAAAAAAAAGAAGGTTCTGAAGAACCTAGGGGCAGGACAGGAATAAAGACGCAAACGTAGAGAATGGACTTGAGGACATGGGGAGGGGGAAGGGTAAGCTGGGACAAAGTGAGAGAGTGGCATGGACATATACACACTACCAAATGTAAAATAGCTAGTGGGAAGCAGCCGCATAGCACAGGGAAATCAGCTCGGTGCTTTGTGACCCCCTAGAGGGGTGGGATAGGGAGGGTGGGGAGGGAGGCACAAGAGGGAGGGGATATGGGGACATGTGTATGCATATGGCTGAATCACTTTGTTATACAGCAGAAACTAACACAGCATTGTGAAGCAATTATACTCCAATAAAGATGTTAAAAAAACAATATAGCATATTCGAGAGTTGCTAAGAGAGTACATCTTAAAATTTCCCATCATGCACAAAAGATGTATAACTGTGTGGTGACGGACGTTAACTAGATTTACTGTGATCATTTTGCCATATATGCAGATACTGAATCATTATATTGCACACCTGTAACTAATAATAACATGTCAACTGTATCTCAATTTAAAAAATGGAGCACCTTGAGCACAGTGATATAAGTACTGGGGCATAGCTGACCTGGTTTACACGAGCCGACCAGGTGCAGCTAGGAGTTGAGCCCCAATTCCCAAGTGTTTTCATTTGGATGAGAAACTATATGGTTGCTTAAAAAACATATCAAACCCTTAGGGACATTGGACAAAACAATGGAAAGTGTCACAGCCACGAGAGACAAAGGACTGAGGGACTGTCACAGACTGAAGGGCCCTGAGCTGCAGAGGCTGGACCCTGGGGCAGGGAAGAGGCACGAGTAGGAACCCTCTGAAGGTCACAGTTCAGAATATGGCACCGTATCCACGCAGCGCCTCATCTTGGTAATTTTGCTGAGCTGTGATGCTGACATTTGGGCAGTCTGGGTAAAGGGTACAGGGATTTCCTTGTACTAATTTCACAAATTTTCCTGTTACGTTTAAATTATTTCAAAGCAAAGAATTAAGTAATAAAAGAAAAAACTTTAAGTTTTAAAAATACGAAACAATCAAAATCTAAACTGGACTATTCGAAGATATGAAGGAAGTATTCAATTTTAGGTGTGTTCAATGGTATTGTGGTTTTGTTTAACAAAGAGTCTTTACCTTTTAGAGAAACTACCAAACTTGTGTGTACACACACACACACACACACACACACACACACACACAGTGACCGTGTGCCTCTGAACCTGTCTCGGCAGGTCAGCAGTGAGCCTCGATTTTCAAGCTCCCACCGCGCAGCCAGTGGTCGGACACACCCGCGCATGGGACCCAGGGGAGGCCCAGGGGTGAGGTGAGGCCAGAGAGCTGGGCTCGCAGGTAGTGGGGGAGGGAGCCAGGGGAAGTGGCGCGCGCGCGCGCGTGTGTGTGTGTGTCTACACGCGTGTGTGCGGTGGGGCAGGGACTTGCGAAGGAATCTGCGACGTGGCAGGACCCCTGAGCCCAGAGCAGAGAGTCTGGAGTTACGGGTCCCGGAAGCCACAAGGGGCTGTGAGACGCAGACAGGTTCAGGCTGACAACAGGAAGCTCGTGCCGACGGCAGTGTAGACGGCTGTGTGGACGCAGCCATGGGACAGAATCGGGTGTGGGAGGGAGGCCCCAACCTGAGGGCGTAAAGATTCCTTTCAAACAACTGGGGTTTCTCTTTCTACACAGGTGACAGTCCCCGTGTCACGTGCTAGTTTTGTAGGTGGACCTGATGGCCGCCTGGATGTGGTGACGGGTCAGAAGCCTCATCCGACTAAAAATATCCCCCCGACTCCCGCCAGTTGGCCCGAGGGACTGAAGTTTCCACTGTCATAGGGACACCTCTGGCCAAGGCACTGTGACAAGGGGACCCCTGCCCACCCCACCTGGGATGGGAACATGGATGGCTCAGCATTCATGGCCGGCGTTTCTCTCAGGATAGAAATGTGCTACCACGGGACGGGGTGCAACGCATCCATCCCACCTGACACCCAGCACTGCAGGCGGGGGGCCGGCGGGGACCACGACGGGGCGTGGGGCTCAGGAGGAAAGTCCAGAAGCCTCGGGACATGGGACAGACGCAGGCCCGTCACCCCAACCCCCTGCCCTGAGATTCTGGGAAAATCCTCAGGAGTGCTTTCGGGGTAAAGCAAGCTGCCAGCAGGGATCCTTTGTCACCCCGCAAGGACACGCGGTCGAATGGCCCCCAGCGCCCACTGCCTCAGCCTTCCCACTTCTGTTGCCACCGTGCGCGCGCACCCAGCCAGAGGGAACATGCAGGAGCGAGGCCAGGTCCCCTCTGCAGGGACCCCACGTGTGAAGCTTGGCCGCAGGGAGCGACAGCTGGCCCAGCTTAATCCAGGAACAAAGGACGTGAGGAGAAGGGATGGAAACCGAGCCCAGAGGAATGTGAGTGACGGCAGGGCCAGAAAAAGAGCCGCTCGGGCCCTGGACAGGGTAGGAAACAATTCGAGGCAGTTCCCCGAGAAGTGCAGCAGGTCACCGGCAGAGCCGCCACCGTGTTTATGCACAAACCCATCCTCCCTCTTTGCAAAACACAAATGAGTTTAATTTCAAACAGCAGAGGCTGTGTGATCACTTCTTTCACAGCAATCCCAAGACCCCAGGTCCCAAAGCCAGGAAGAAGTGGGGAAAGGCCCCTCCGCCCAGAAGCAACGGATGGAACCAAGTGGCCTCAACAGTCCGGGGTCCCCAAGATCAAAACAGACTTTCTTACAGGGGTGGGTGGCCTGGAGTCAGTGTCCTGAACCTACAATTTTGGTCCAACCTGGTTACCAACCAGTGACACTGGACGAGTCATCGCCCCTGCTGGCTCTCTGCAAAGTGCATGGGATGGGTCTGATGGGCAGGCTGCTTCCTCCACCTTCTTGATGGCAGGACTAATAAAGTGATATTTTTATCAATGTTTTCTGCTTAGAAAAGACGCCTGTAATCCCCTGAGTTTCTAAGATAGCGGAGACTCTCCCCAAAGTAATTTATGAAGTCAGTGCAATTCTCGTAGATTTCTCTTAGAACTTGGCAGGCGGATCCTCAAACTCGTACAGAGAGAAAAGGGCCCAGAGCAGTCTAAACAGCTGCGAGGAAGAATAGGAAGGGCTTTGCTCTACCCGCCTTCAAGACGCTGGTAACAGGAGGACATCGGGCGGCCCTCGGGGAAGCTGAGGGGGACAGTGTCTTTTCCCAAGCGCTGTTTCTCCTGGACGCGGGCAATTAAGGCAGAAACAAGGTTTCCAAACTGTGGTTTTCAGAACCGTGTGGCATGGGGCCTGTTCAACCCCGGATTCCCACGCTTCCCTCCACACTCAGGAGCTCAGCCCGTTGGCCGCCAAGTGACCGCCTGGCTCGTGTCTGGGAGCCCCAGACAGAAGCCCCCAGCACCTCCGAGGGGGTGACTGCACACAACCGGGGCACTTCCCCATCCCCCCACCCCCCCATCTCAGGACCCTCCCGCTGGACGCCCATGCCAAGGAGTCTAATTAGCCCACAAGGTCACTGCTGAGCCAGCATCGACAGCAGCGCTGAGACTGGCTTGCTCTCTGCTGGGATGCTGTCCCCTCCCCAGGGCTGTGGAGCTCAGGGGGGCGCAGGGCTGGGCCGGGCCAGGCCTAAAAGCCCCCTGGACAGTCCTGACCAGCCCCGGGGGAGGCCGCTGGGCCCGGGTCTGAGAGACCACAGGGCACTGAGGCAGGTCTGTGTTTCCCTGTGCCAACGGGTCTGACCGCCGGGGGCGCAGGGACAGGAGACAGCAGCCCCCTGTGTGGTGCCGCCGGCCCTCCTGTTGCTCCGGTTGAGCCGGACAGGCTTTCACCACAGCTGCCAGTAAGCCCTGAACACGGCCCCACCCGACGAGAACCTGAGTGTGTGTGTCCCTGGGGAAGAGGACATGGGACCAGCTGGGAGGCAGAGGGGCCTGACCGCATGGACCCTGAGGCCGTCCCCGCGGGCGCACCTGGCCCTATGCCCGCGAGGACATCCAGGGGTCAGTGACCCTGGGCCGAGGCCACCGAGCTGCGATCCTCAGCCTGGCCTCGGACAGCCCTGACCCCAAGCCAGGGAGGCCGATGCAGACCCACCGGCTCCTCAGCCGCCAGGCTGGTCCCCGCGGAGCCTGGAAGGCCCGGCCCACCCCACAAGGCCCAGCCCCGCACGAGGGGCCCGAGGCCCCCAGGGGCTCAGCCCTACCACCACAGGGCCATTGGAAAAGGGTGACCCGCTGATTCCATGCAAGACCTGACCACCTGGGAGCTCAGGGAAGAGCAGAGACACTTGGAAAGAATCTGGAAGACGATTCAGGACAAAAGCCCTGCCGAGGGACAGAGAAAGGGAACCAGGGAACGAATGAGCCAGAGCTTCTCTAGGGCCCTTTTCTCCCTCAGGGCAGATGCCACACATTCCAGGCAGCTGGGAAGAATCTCTTCAGAGGAAAAACAGAGCTCCTGCCACGGCGGCCTGGACTCTCTGTCCAGGGAAGCCGCAGAATCTGGCGTTAGAGCCACGTCCGCTGCGTCTGTCCTTGGGGCGGGCGGGCCAAGCACCTCGTGCGCGGTGTGAGGAATAATCCACACGGAACACGAGCCCAGACGCTGCGCCTCATCCTGGGAGCATTTTGGAAGGTCATTTTCCCCTTGACCGCGGGAGCCAGGCACCCACTGCCCTCCTTCAAGCCTCGTGTGTCGTGTCCGCAAGACCGAGGCCAAGAGGACGTCGGCTCGCGGCAGGCGTGCTCGCCGCCCAATCCTTTCACCCGCGTGAAGGACACAGAGATTTTATTCAGGGGACGACGGGATGGAATATTCACTCATCTTACGTAGAACAAGACCCAGCAGTCAGAGAAGACAACCTTCAAAGCAAAACGAACGGCCTGTTTTCAGGAGAGACCGTCACCCCACGACGGCGCTCCCGACAACGCTTCTATTTCTTACTCTGGAACACTGGTGGCCGCAGCCCAGCCCGCTGTGTGCCGAGCAGCTCAGAGAAAAAGATCGTGCAGAACTTGGACCAATTAAAGTCACTTATGCATAAAAATATTTGGGGGGAGAAATACCACCGTTTCCTACCAAGCTGCTTTAAATGATGAGTTTCTCCTTCTCTACCACGGAGTCTGACGATGTCCCCTCCCGAGCCCAATGTCCTGTGCTGTCACTGGAGCCCCACCCCCAATGGCAGTCGACTGCCTCCGTCCTTTCCTCCCTCCCTGCCCTTCTTAACAGAAAGGACACGACACCTGTACTGAGAACCCCGGGAAGGCAGAAAGGCTTTGCTTCTAAATCATTAGAATAACGAAGCCGGGCGCCAGGCGGCAGTGAACTTGCCAACGGAAAACAGACAGAAGCAAGGTCTCCCCAGGTTCAAAGATGACCGGGGCCGGCGGGCGGGTGGGTTGGCCGGTGCTGCCCCCTGCCGGCCACCTCCCTGGGAGCCGCGGCTCCTGTCTGTGGGGACGTGGGCTCTCGGTGCCTGGACACAGTCTGCCGTGCACCCGGGGGGAGGGGGCGCACGAGAGAAACAAGCGGGAACATTAGAAAGGGGGCGGACCTTCTCTAACATGATGCTTCTCACCTCTGTACTTTCTCTAATTAACATTCTTTTACAATTTGAAGGACAACGTAATGAAGAAAAAGCGATGTCCACAGCACCGCCTCGCACAGTGGATTGGACAACTGGGCGACACTTGTTGGGGAAGGGGCGCGGAGGCGACGCTCGGGGGTGGCGTGGCGGACGCAGGGTCGGAGGAGGGGCGAGCAGAAGCGCCCTTCCTGTTTCAGCCCTCCTGAAACCAGCGTGGCTAAATACCCACCCACCGGCTCGTGGGAACGTGCAGGTCATCGCTGCGGGCATCTCGCTGGCCCGGCCAGAGACAGTGGTGACCTTCCCCCCGCCACGAGCTGGGAGCTGTCGATGCTGCCGCCCTGCTCCCAGAGTCCCCTGCTGAGAGTCCCGGCCACAGAGCAGAGCCAACCTGGGTTCTCCTTGCGAAGATTCCACTTTCCTGACGCTTCCTGACACCTGGCCAGCGCCCCTGCTGGTACCCCCAGTGCAGGCTCACCCGTACAGGGCCGATGTGCCCACAAGCGGGTGGCCCCCCCGCCCCTCCCGTTAGGTCCCTCGATCTCCCTGTCCTGTTTCTTTTTCTTTCCATTTATTCCCTTGCTGCTATTGTGACCCATGGAGTTGTCTATTGCAAAATAAATGTTGGTGTAGTTGCTTAAATTCCCAGGAGGAATTTATAAAGAAAAGTAGCAAAGCCTAAAAATAAATTGTTGTGCATTATTCACATCCTAGAGAAAAGTTACCTTTAGACTAATACCCAAAATTGAGAAATGTAAACAAGTAAAAGTTACTTGGAGTGTTGGTGGGTGTGTATCTTTGGGGTGTCAACATAAATACGCAATGTGTATCTTTAAACTTAATAAACCTCAGTATTCCTACAGTATGTTTCTTACTATGGCAATGTGACTTTACAAAACTTACTGATCACATTGATTTTATTTTTGGCGTATTTGTTTCTAAAGCTTAAGAGAAACAAACACGATGACACAAAGTGAGAAAATATTTTTATATTCTGGAGGCTGAATGTTGCTTTTCTAACAGCCCATATGTGGGGAGCACAGCCAGGGGAACCAGAGCGGTCTGGACCTGGGTCCTGGCTCTCCCCACCCAGTTCCTTGGGTCCCCAGGCTGTGGCTCCCGGGGGCTCTGACCTCCGTGAAGGCAAGTAAGGCCTCTGCCGGGAGCCCACAACCGGCGAGAGCAAACAGTTCCCTTGGAGCCAAGACTCTTGGGAAATCGACGGCTGTCGTGACCCGCTGAAGCTCCGTTTCTTTAGTGTCTGCTCTTTCCTCGCGGTTGGTAAATTTCCTTTCTCTCCATTTTAAAGTTAAGATGTTTCGGCCCCTTTCTTGGAGCTTGGCCATGATGGTGGAGCAGGAAGACCCCCAAGCTCACCAAAATGACAAATATTTACAGAGCAACTACCAATAAAAAAAAGACCAGAACCTACCAGAAAAGATGTTCTACAACTAAAGATATAAAGAAGGAAGCACAATGAGATGGAGATGGGTAGTAGTGGCAGAGCGTGTACATAGGAGCATGATACTATGCATAGAAAATCCTAGAGACACTACCAGAAAACTACTAGACTCATCAATGAATTCGGTAAAGTTCCAGGATACAAAATTAATACACAGAAATCTGTTGCATTCCTATATACTAACAATAAAATATCAGAAACAGAAATTAAGGAAACAATCCCATCTACCATTGCATCAAAAAGAATAAAATACCTAGGAATAAATCTACCTAAGGAGGCAAAAGACCTGTAGTCTGAAAACTATAAGATGCTGATGAAAGAAAGTGTAGTGACACAAACAGGTGGAGAGATATGTTCTTGGATTGGAAGAATCAATATTGTTCAAGTGACCATACTACCCAAAGCAATCTACAGAGTCAATGGAATCCCTATCAAATTACCAACAGCATTTTTCATAGAGCTAGAACAAAAAAATTTTAATTCATATGGAAACACAAAAGATCCCAAAGAGCCAAAGCAATCTTAAGAAAGAACAACAGAGCTGGAGGAATCAGGCACCCTGACTTCAGACTATACTACAAAGCCACAGTAACCAAAGCAGTATGGTACTGGCAAAAAACCCCAGAAATATAGCTCAATGGAACAGGATAGAAAGCCCAGAAATAAACCCACACATCTATGCCAATGTATAACAAAGGAGGCAAGAATGTACAATGGCGAAAAGACAGTCTCTTCAATAAGGGGTGCTGGGAAAACTGGACAGCTACATGTAAAAGAATGAAATTAGAACATTCTCTAACACCATACACAAAAACAAACTCAAAATGGATTAAAGACCTAAATGTAAGACTGGATACTATAAAACTCTTACAGGAAAACATAGGCAGAACACTCTTTGACATAAATCTCAGCAATATCTTTTTGAATCCACCTCCTAGAGAAATGGAAATAAAAACAGAAATAAACAAATGGGACCTAATTAAACTTAAAAGCTTTGCACAGCAAAAGAAACCATAAACAAAATGAAAAGACAACCCACAAAATGGGAGAAAATATTTGCAAATGATGCAGCCAACAAGGGATTAATCTGCAAAATATACAACACTGTAGCTCACTATCAAAAAAAACCAAGGAACCCAATCAAAAAATGAGAAGACCTAAATAGACATTTCTCCAAAGAAGACATACAGGTAGCCAAAAAGCACATAAAAAGATGCTCAACATCACTAATTATTAGAGAAATGCAAATCAAAACTACAATGAGGTTTCACCTCACACCAGTCAGAATGGCCATCATCCAAAAGTCTACAAACAACAAATGCGGGACTTCCCTGGTGGTCCAGTGGTAAAGAATCTGTCTTGCAATGCAGGGAACATGGGTTCAATCCCTGGTCGGGGAACTAAGATCCCATATGCCATGGGGCAACTAAGCCCGTGCGCCACAACTACTGAGCATGCATGCCTCAACTCAAGAGCCCTCGTGCCACAAACTACAGAGCCCACGCGCTCTGGAACCTGCGTACCACAACTAGAGAAGAGAAAACTCACACACTACAACTAGAGAGAAGGCTGTGTGCCACTAGAGAGTAGCTCACACGCTGCGAGGAAAGATCACGCATGCCGCAACAAAGACCCAATGCAGCCAAAAATAAAAATTAATTTTTTTAAAAAAAAGAATTAAAAAAAAAAGAACTATAAATGCCAGAGTGTGTGTGGAGAAAAGGGAACACTCCTACACCATTGGTGAGAATGTAAATTGGTGCAGCCACTATGGAAAACAGTATGGAGGTTCCTTAAAAAACTAAAAACAGAGCTACCATATGATCCCACAATCCCACTCCTGGGCATATATCCAGAAGAAAACATAATTCAAAAAGATACATGCGGACTTACCTAGTGGCGCAGTGGTTAAGAATCCACCTGCCAATGCAGGGGACACAGGTTTGAGCCCTGGTCCGAGAAGATCCCACATGCTGCGGAGCAACTAAGCCTGTGCGCCACAACTACTGAGTCTGAACTCTAGAGCCCACGAGCCACAACTACTGAAGCCCGTGTGCCTAGAGCCCGTGCTCTGCAACAAGAGAAGCCACCGCAATGAGAAGCCTGTGCACCGCAGCGAAGAGCAGCCCCGGCTCACCACAACTAGAGAAAGCCCACACACAGCAATGAAGAGCCAATGCAGCCAAAAAATAAAAATAAATAAATAAAATAAAAATTTTAAAAAAAGGTCTACAAACAATAAATGCTGGAGAGTGTATGGAGAGAAGGGAACCCTCCTACACCATTGGTGGGAATATAAATTAGTGCAGCCACTATGGAAAACAGTATGGAGGTTCCTCAGAAAACTAAAAATAGAGTTACCATATGATCCTGCAATCCCTCTCCTGGGCACATAACTGAAAAAGATGAAAACTCCAGGGACTTGCCTGGTGGCACAGTGGATAAGACTCCGCACTCTCAATGCAGGGGGCCCGGGTTTGATCCCTGGTCAGGGGACTAGATCCCACATGCATGCCACAACTGAGAGTTCACAAGCCACAACTAAGGAGCCCTCCTGCCACAACTAAGGAGATCGCAAGCCACAACTAACGAGCTGGCAAGCCGCAACTAAGGAGCTGTTGAGCTGCAACTAAGGAGCCTGACTGCCGCAACTAAAACCCGGTGCAACCAAATAGATAAACTTTTTTTTGAAAAGATGAGAACCCGGGCTTCCCTGGTGGCACAGTGGTTGAGAGTCCGCCTGCCGATGCAGGGGATGCAGGTTCGTGCCCCGGTCTGGGAGGATCCCACATGCCACGGAGCGGTTTGGCCCGTGAACCATGGCCGCTGGGCCTGCACGTCCGGAGCCTGTGCTCCGTGGTGGGAGAGGCCACAGCGGTGAGAGGCCCGCATACCACAAAAAAAAAAAAAAGATGAGAACCCTAATTCTAAAAGATACATGCACCCCAGTGTTCACAGAAGCACTATTCTCAATACCCAAGACATGGAAGCAACACAGATGTCCATCAACAGATAAATGGATCAAGAAGGTGTGATACAGGGGCTTCCCTGGTGGCGCAGTGGTTGAGTCCGCCTGCCGATGCAGGGGACACGGGTTCGTGCCCCGGTCCGGGAAGATCCCACATGCCGCAGAGCGGTTGGGTCCGTGAGCCATGGCCGCTGAGCCTGCGCGTCCGGAGCCTTTGCTCTGCAACGGGAGAGGCCACAACAGTGAGAGGCCCGCGTACCGCAAAAAAAAAAAAAAAAGAAGGTGTGATATATATACACAATAGAATATCAGCCATAAAAGAATGAAATCATGCCATTTGCAGCAACATGGATGGACCTAGAGATGATGATACTAAGTGAAGCCAGACAGAGACAGACAGATATCATACGATATCACTCATATGTGGAATCTAAAATATGGTAGAAATGAACTTATTTACAAAACAGAAACAGACTCACAGACATAGAAAACAAACTTGTGGTTACCAAAGGGGAAGGGGAGGAGGATTAATTAGGAGTTTGGGATTAGCAGATACAAACTACAATATATAAAATGGATAAACAAGGCCATACTGTATAGCACGGGGAACTATATTCAGTATCCTGTAATAAACCATGATGGAAAAGAATATGAAAAAGAATATATATACATATATGTGTGTATATACATAACTGAATCACTTTGCTCTACACCAGAAACTAACACAAAGTTGTAAATAAGCTATGGTTCAATTAAAAAAAAAATTTTTTTAAACCAGTTCTAAGAGGGAAGTTTACAGCGATACACACTCAGGAAAAAAGAAAAATCTCAGATAAATAACCTAACCTTACACCTAAAGGAACTAGAAAAAGAACAAACAAAACCCAAAGTTAGTAGAAGGAAAGATATCATAAAGATCAGAGCAGAAATAAATAAAATACAGACAAAACAAAACGAATAAGAAGATCAATAAAACTAAGTGCTGGTTCTTTGAAAAGATAAACAAAGTTGATAAACCTTTATCCAGACTCATCAAGAAAAAAGAGAGAGGGTCCAAATCAATAAAACCAAAAATGAAAAAGGAGAAGTTACAACTGATACCACAGAAATACAAAGGATCATAAGAGATTACTATAAACAACTGCATGCCAATAAAATGGACAAACTAGAAGAAATGTACAAATTCCTAGAAGTGTACAATCTCCCAAGACTGAACCAGGAAGAAATAGAAAATATGAACAAAGCAATTACCAGTAATCAAACTGAATCAGTAACTGGAAAAAAAAAAAGAAAAAAACTCCCAACAAACAGAAGTCCAGAACCAGATGGCTTCATGGGTGAATTCTACTAAACATTTAGAGAAGAGTTGAAGAGTTGATTCCTATCCTTCTAAAACTATTCCAAAAAATCAGAGAGGAAGGAATGCATCTGAACTCATGCTATGATACCAAAACCAGACAAAGATATCACACAAAATAGAAAACTACAGGCCAATATCACTGATGAACATAGATGCAAAAATCTCCAACAAGACATTAGCACATTGATTCCAATAATACATTAAAAGGACCATACACCATGATCAAGTGGGATCTATCCCAGGGATGCAGGGATTTTTCAATATCCATAAATCAATCACTGGGATACACCACACTAACAAATTGAAGAATAAAAACCATTATGATCATCTCAATAGATTCAGGAGAAGCTTTTGACAAAATTCAACATCCATTTCTGATAAAAACTCTCCAGTAGTGGGTATAGAGGAAACATACCTCAACATAACGAAGGCCATATATGATAAGCCTCCAGCTAACATCATACTCAATGCTGAAAAGCTGAAAGCATTTACTCTAAGATCAGAAAGAAGACAAGGATGCCCACTGTCACCACTTTTATTCCACATAATATTGTAAGTCCTAGCCACAGCAATCAGACAAGAAATAAAAGGGATCCAAACTGGAAAAGAAGAAGTAAAACTTTCACTGTTTGTAGCTGACATGATACTATACATATAAAATCCTAAAGACACCACCAGAAAACTACCAGAACTCATCAATGAATTCAGTAAAGTTGCAAGATACAAAATAAATACACAGAAATATATTGCACTTCTGTACACTAACAATGAACTGGCAGAAATGGAAATTAAGGAAACAAGCCCATTTACCATATCATCAAAAAGAATACTAAGGAATAAATCTAAGGAGGTAGAAGACCTGTACTCAGAGAACTATAAGACACTGATGAAAGAAACTGAAGATGACACAGATGGAAAGATACACTGTGTTAATTGACTAGAAGGATTTATACTGTCAAAATGACCATACTACCCAAGGCAATCTACAGAGTCAAAGCAATCCTTATCAAAACACTGACGACATTTTTCACAGAACTGGAACAAATAATTTTAAAATTTGAATGGGAACACAGAAGACCCTGAATAGTCAAGCCCATCTTGAGAAAGAAGAACAGAGCTGGAAGAGTCACACTCCCTGAGTTCAAACTATACTACAAAGCTACAGTGATCAAAATAGTATGGTACTGCCACAAAAACAGACACACAGATCACTGGAACCGAATAGAGAGCCCAGAAATAAACACACACACTTATGGGCAATTAATCTATGACAAAGGAGGCAAGAATACATAGTGGAGAAATGAGTCTCTTCAATAAGTGGTGTTTGGAAAACTGGACAGCTACATGTAAAAGAATGAAATTAAAACATTCTCTAACAACATATACAAAAGTAAACTCAAATGGATTAAAGACCTAAACGTAAGATCAGACACCATAAAAGTCCTAGAGGAAAACATAAGCAGAACACTGACATAAATTGTAGCAATATTGCTTTCAATCTGTTTCCTAAGGCAAAGGAAACAAAAGCAAAAGTAAACAAATTTAAAAGCTTCTGCACAGCAAAGGAAACTACTGACAAAAGACAATCTACTGAATGGAAGAAAATATTTGCAAGTGTTATGACCAATAAGGGATTACCATCCAAAATACATAAACAGCTCATACAACACAATATCAAAAAACAAACAAAAAAACCAATTAAAAAATGAGAAGACTTGAATAGACATTTTTCCAAAGAAGATATACAGATGACCAAAAGGCACATGAAAAGATGCTCAACAATGCTAATCAGAGAAATGCAAATCAGAACCACAATGAGATATCACCTCATACCTGTCAGAATGGCTATCATCAAAAAGAACACAAATAACAAATGTTGGCGAGGATGTGGAGAAAAGGGAACCTTTGTGCACTGTTGGTGGGAACGTAAATTGGTGCAGCCACTGTGGAGAACAGTGTGAGGATTCCTCAAGAAAAAACAAAAATAGAACTACCATATGATCCAGCAATTCCACTCCTGGGTATATATCCAAAAAAAAAAATGAAAACACTAATTCGAAAAGATACATGCACCCCAATGTTCACTGCAGCATTTTTTACACTAGCCAAGATATGGAAGCAATCTAAGTGTCCATCAACAGACAAATGGATAAAGAAGACGTATATACTAGCCATAGAATATTAGCCATAGAAAAAGAATGAAATTTTGCCACTTGCAGCATTGTGGATGGACCTGGAGGGTATTATGCTTAGTGAAATAATTCAGACAGAGAAAGACAAATACCATGTTGTCATTTGTATGTGGAATCCGAAAAAAGAATATAACAAAACAGAAACAGACTGACACAGAGAACAAACTAGTGGTTGGTTACCAATGGGGAGAGGGAAGGGGGAGAGGCAAAATAGGGATTTGAAATTGTCATAGTTAATACCTAACTGCATAAAAGCTGTACCAGTCACATCCCCAGTATAGGGAGAGCCTTCCCCTCACACCGTGCCAGCTCGGCTGGACGGGTGCCCCCACCAAAACAGCTCTCTCAGTACAGTGATTTTCTTTTTTTTAATAAGAGTTGGCTTTTTTTTTTTTCTTTTTCTTGTTGGCTGTGTTGGGTCTTTGTTGCTGCGCGGGCTTTCTCTGGTTGCGGCGAGCGGGGGCTACTCTTCATTGCGGTGGCTTCTCCTGTTGCGGAGCACAGGCTCTAGGCGCATGGGCTTTAGTAGTTGTGACACACGGGCTTAGCTGTTCCACGGCATGTGGATCTTCCCGGACCAGGGCTCGAACCCCTGTGCCCTGCATTGGCAGGCAGATTCTTAACCACTGCGCCACCAGGGAAGCCCCTTTAATATTTATTTAGTTGGCTGCACGGGGTCTTAGTTCCAGCACTCAGATCTTCGTTGCGGCATGCAGGATCTAGTTCCCCAACCAGGGACCGAAGCCAGGCCTCCTGCATTAAGAGTGTGGAGTCTTAACCACTGGACCACCAGGGAAGTCCCAGTACAGTTTTGTTTTTTGTTTTCAGTATGCGGGCCTCTCACTGTTGTGGACTCTCCCATTGCAGAGCACAGGCTCCGGACGCGCAGGCTCAGCGGCCATGGCTCACGGGCCCAGCCGCTCCGTGGCATGTGGGATCTTCCCGGACGGGGGCACGAACCCATGTCCCCTGCATCAGCAGGTGGACTCTCAACCACTGCGCCACCAGGGAAGCCCCCCAGTACAGTTTTAATACGCCTGAGGGCGAAGTCTGTCCACCTTTCAGAGTTGGGGTCATGTGACTTCCCTCCATGGGGACTGACCACGGCCTCTGTCTTCCTTTCATCGGGTCTTTTTTTTTTTTTTTTAACTTTTACTGGAGTACAGTTGCTTTACAACGTTGCTAGTTTCCACTGTATAGCAAAATGAATCAGCTATACGTATACATATATCCCTTTTGGATTTCCTTCCCATTTAGGTCACCACAGAGCACCGAGTAGAGTTCCCTACACTATACAGTAGCTTCTCATTACTTATCTGTTTTATACATAGTATCAACAGTGTGTATATGTCAATCCCAATCTCCCAATTCATCCCACCCCCTCTTCCCCCCTTGGTATCCATACGCTTTGCTCTCTACATCTGTGTCTCTATTTCTGCTTTGTAAATAAGATCACCTATACCAATTCATTGGGTCTTTTTCTTGGTTTGTAGGAGCTCTTCATGAAACAAGCCCTTTGTCACATGGGTTGCAAGTATTTTCTCCCAGTTTACCCTTGTATTTTTTTTCCAATTTTGCCAAGAAGAAATGGCAGGTAATTATGTAATTAAATTTATCAATCTCCTCTTTAATGACTTTGGGGGCCTGTGAGCTACAAAATAGGCCTTCTCCACTCAAGAGTATAAATATAATTGACTGCGTTTTTATGTGTGTTTGTGGTTTTACTTTTCACGTTTAAGTCTGAGTCATCGGGAACTTATTTCCATACACGAGTGAGATCCAATTGTATCCTTTCAGCTGCTTACCCAGTCCCAACGCTATTTATCGAATGATCCATCTCTCCCCTAAAGATATGGAAAGCCACCTTATACTCCAAATTTCTATTTTAAAGCCTAGCTTACCCAGCTGAAGTGATCCTTTCTGTGGCTTTCAGATTTGACGTGCAGTCCATTTCCCTATCCATCTTTAAGAGTTCTCTGTTTGTAGCCTTAAATAGCACTTCTGAGTCTGAGCTGACACAGCACAGGTGAGGCCACTCTTCCGCCCGCGATCCCGCCCGGCAGTAACATCTAAGCACACCGCTTAGAAGAGGCTCTGGGGTGCCACGTGTATTGCTTTATCTAATCTTCCCAGAAACTCGGGAGGTGGGGAGGTGATCCGAGGTCAAGGCGCAGGTCGGGGTCTGCCGGCAGCACCAGGCAGGGCCGGCTTCAGCGGCCAGCCACCTGCAGTCCCGGCCCGTGCCCATCCTGGAAACCATCCTTCCCGCAGGGCGTGGAGCCACTGGGCCTCCCCGTGCTCACTGAGGGGCAACCTCACGAGGCTCGAAATGTCTGAAAAACGACGCAGGCGTAGCTCCTGGCCCAGGCCCGCGAGGGGCAAAGGCTCCCCAAGCAGAACCACGCGATGCTGGGTTCCTTCCTGACAGCTACCTGCCCAGGCCGCGCCCTGCTCCCTCCACTCTGGGGTCTTTCCTGGGGAGACACAGGCGTCAGTGCCAGCAACTTGCAAGGGCAGCTCGACTCCACCACGGGGAGCTCTCGGGCTGACAACTCCTAGTCTGCGATCCAGCCCCGACCTCTCGTGAGACCACACCTCCGCCCGCGTGCTCTCAGGGACCGAACTCAGCAGCCCAGCACTAAACTCGTTTCCTCCAGAGAGCCTGCTTCCTCGTCCTGTTGCTAAAATGCGTCCACAACCCAAGCCAGACGCGTGGCAGACACGCCCAACAGGAGGTCCTGAGTTAACAGTTACCCTGCTGCCTCGTGGTCCTCGTGGTCCACGGGCCAAGGCCTGGCCTGGGAGGAGAGTGTAGTCTGTTTTTCCGCGATGCCACCTCGCACGTCAAGGGTGTGACATGAGGCTGGAAAGAGAGGGGCGGGACAATAACCCACCCTTTGGGGCCCTGGGATTGGTGGGGAGAAAGAGGAAAAGGCGGAGACGAAGCACCAGCGTGAATGGCTGGCAGGTGTGTCCCGAGGGCACCAGCCGCTGGTAGGAAGAGCCAGCACGCGGGGCGGAGGGGGCTGGGCGCCATGGCAGGCGGGGGAGGTCTTCGCACGTCCCCGCACAGCCCACCGTGGGGACTGGGACGCTGTGGCCCCCTCCGTCCCACACGGAACCATCCTCCACTAAATCCTGTCCCTTTTCCTTTAAGCAGTGCCATTCAAATTGGTCCTGGTCTCACCTCCTCCACCATCGTAGCTGCGTGTGTCCAGTATTCCCCCCTCAGGGACAGCTTCTCGAAACACGAGTGGCTGTATGGCTTCCTCGAACGAAAAAACACCCTCAAGGATAAATGTCAACCTTGCAACACTGCTAAGGGCAAACCCAGGCCTGCGCTCCCCGTCCCCCGCTCCCCCCCGCCCCGGCCTGAGCTCCTCCCTCCCTTTCCTCCGGGTCACCCCGTCCCTTTCCCGAGGCTGTGGCAGTGAAGGATCCCACCTTCTCCAGACTGACTGAGAGCCCCTCGGGACGGTGACACTCCGCAGCGACAACAGAGAAAGAAGCGGACGGCCATACGTGCGCTGAAGACACTCTGACCACACTGTGCCCTGTCTGCACGCCGCTGCTTTCCTGCGAGATAACCTCTCCCCTGAGCGACCCCGGAATGACGCCCGTCCTCCAGCGTGCTCGATGCCCCTCCGTCCTCCCCCTCCCCCCGCTCAAACCACCGCACACTTAAACTCCTCGTGTCCAATCACGTCCCGCCTCGTCTGCTCCCAATGACCGCCACCCCCCCTCCTGTCGACCACAGGCTTGACGAGCTCGGAGGGTCCAAGGCCAGCGGCACCTGGACCAGCACAGGCGCCCGAGAAACGTCCGCAAGACCCCACGTCAGACCCCGCACAGGCCTCCTGCGCAGAGTCCTCTAACAATCAACGAAGGCTCCCCGGGCTCGGCCGCGTAGACCCCACTTAACCACGTACCTGGCAAGGTACAGGTGCTCAAGAAACTGGGGCGTCTGAAAGACCGGAAAGGTGAACGGAGGACGCGGGTCCCTCGGAGGGAGCTGCCCGGCCTCTGCGGGAAGGAGCCGCTTCAGGTCCGGCGCCCCCCGCGCCCCCCGGCGCGCCCGCTCACCTGTAGGCCCAGGGAGACACGCTGCGCAGGTTGGTGGGCGGCCGGAAGCGGCGGTCGGCGGGCCTGCCCCCGGCCGGGCAGCTGGCGTTGCGCGCCTGCTCGCGCGGGCCCAGCTGCAGCGTGTGGTGGAAGGCGCCGAGCACACCAGCCGCCAGTCGCCCGTACAGCTGCTCCAGAAGCTCCTCGGGCCGGTCCGCGCAGCCCCGCGCCCGCGCCGGCCGCCGGCCCGCCCTCGGGGCGCCCTCCGCCCGGCCCGGCGACAGCGCCAGCAGGACGCCGGCCACCAGCGCCCAGACCTGCGGGACAGGCCGCGCTCAGCGCCGCGCGGAGGAGGGGCCCGCGCCCCGCCCCGCGCCCCCGGGGCCCCGCCCCGCGCCCCCCGCCCCGCGCCCCCGCCCGGAGGATGGGTGCTGACCACGCCGGCCCCCGCGCGCCCTCCCCGCCCGCGCGCCGCCCGCGGGCACCCCGGGGCCCTCCCCCGAGGCGGCCCGCTCGCCCCCCGCCGCCGCCGCCCCGAGCAGGGGTCCGCGTGGGCCGCGGGTGCGCGGTGCGCGTGTGCGTGTGCCGGCCGGGCTGCTGCGCCGCGGGCTGCGAGTGCCTATGACGGCGTCCGGGCCCCTCGGCGGCCCCCGCGTGTCCTGGGCGCGCGGGCCCCACGAGGCGGCCCGGGACGGAGGGCGGCGGCGCCCGGGGACCGAGACGCAGCCGCTGCGCCGCGCACTCACCGGCGGCCCCAGCATCGCCCCGAAGTGGCTCCGGTAGTCGCGGAGGCGCGGACACGTCCCGAACGGAGCCGCGCGGCGCTGAGCGGAAGGAGGCGCCTCGGCTGGAAGGGAAGTCGGCCGGGTCCGGCCGCCGCGAAGAGCCTCCCAGACGAAGGCGCCGCGGGAGCGGGACAGGCACCTGGAGAGGCGCGCGCGGAGCCTGGAAGCAGCTTCTTCGCCACGACTTCCTCTGAGGGACTGGAGATGGAGAGCGTTCCGAACGGGGGGCGGGGGCGCTTCTCCTTCCCCCAGACACCAGGAAGCGGTCCTTATCTGCCCCACTAGCACCTCCGAAATACAAGCACCAAACATTCTACCCAGCTTGCACTTTTATGGCCGGAACTGGGCATCCTTGGGCGCTACAGGGTCGGGAACTCCTGCTTCGTGATGCCGGGACTGTAAGCGCGCGGTCATGTAAAATAAGCCTAATACTTTGTAAATAAAGAAAATATACTTACACGAGGGAATTCTATTTCAAGAACCAAAGCAAACGTGCTCGTTCGTTCATTCTGTAAATGAATGCTTAATGCTTTTTAGGTGGTGGGCTAGTGAATACGGTCATTTTACGGCAGTCATACTTGGCCAATGAAAACAAATGATTGGTAACAGCTGAAAGGTTTTCGAAGGTATAGAAAATACATAATTGATGGTTCTCTAAATGCTTTCCAGCTTTGGTATTTGACTGCCTTGTAAATCACTGGTTAAACTACATTTCAGTTATGCTGTGTAGAAAAACAACACTTGTATGCCTTGAATATTCTATAACTGAAGAGTTTAGGGATTGTCCTATTGACTGCTCAAAATCCCACAGAAATCTCCAATTTAAGCCATTTAAGCTATTTACAGCTTGGTGAGTAAACGTTTGTTTTGAGGTTACAAAACTTTTTTTCTGATTAGTAGAGAAATTGTGTTCTTTCTGGTAAAATGGGAATAAACATATCAGTACACGAACACATACTGTTTTTTTTTTTAAAGGTGGTAGAAGTGTGGGAATCCTTTAGGAGACAGCAGTTTCATCCTTTGAAAGGTAAGGCGATACAGCGCCAGACCGCTCATTCTATATATTATTCAACAAAATATCTTCCATTGTCTGATAACATGGCAACTTCTCTCTCCTTCCCTGTTACTTGGAAACGAAGGTATTTACTTTCCAACACTTTTCATTTTATGAAAGATCATAAACTACTGAAGATGCTTGCCCACTTGATAGAACATAAAATTCGTTTCTGTGATGCTAAACAGAGTTGAGAAATTGTCTTCTCAACAGGTGCAAAATGTCTGTAGTCAATTGCCCTCAAACCTGAACATATTTATGAACGTGTGAAATAAACATGCTCTTAGTTCAGTCCAACATTAAGACGAGTGAGAAAAAGGCAACAAAATACTCAAAAGCAGCCTCGTCATGTTCCCTTGGAAGCTAACTCCTCTACAGTGTTCTCCACAACGAGAGCCGTTCCTCTCTCAGCCCCTGGATCACTCAGTCCCCCAGTGCCAGACCGGCTGTAGCTCCCTGGCATGGGAGCCGGGGTAGGGGTGGCTACGTCCACTTACCTTCCTGGGTTACTGACAGATCCAAACCTCCTTCCCTCCTCCGAAGGTCAGGTCTCCCCACCAAGAGCCCTATCTGTCGTCTTCTCGGAGGTCCCACCACGCCTGCACCTCATTCCCGCACCTTTAACACCTGTGGAGGAGCCACCCAAGACCCGGCCTCTAACTGGCTACCCCAGCTCCACCTGCTTTCCCCCAGCACGTCTCGACTCTGGAAGCCTGCGCTCCCCCACGGCGACCCCTGCGCTCAGTACCGGGAGCGGCTCCCCGTCCGTCCGAGTGTGAGTGGCCCCTGACACCAGCACCTTCTCTCCGCACCTGTCCTGTGGCTGGCTGTCTGACCTCGTCTGCTGACCCTGCCTTTTCACCAGCCACCCCACGCGAGTCCTAGTTTCCCTTCTCGGCTGGGGCAGAGTTGGTGGTTCGACGCGATCACTACACCCCTGCAAATACCCTGGTCCCTTGTTCCTTTTTCGCTCTGTGACATCTGCCTGGAACAACCCCACTCTGTTCCGTTCATACAGCTGGGCGTGCGCCGCATCTCAGATGGCCATTCCACACGCGGGCCTGTCACACTTTCCGAGTTATATACTTCTCCCGAGATGACCACCTCAGAGAAAGGCAACCCCGGCCGTTCAGCGCCTCCGCCACAAACGCTGCCATCGTGCTTTCTCCTCTTGCTCACAACCCGCACACAGGCCACCGGTAACTCTCCTGAGCTCTCCCTCCCAAACGTGTGCTGGGCCGCACCGACCCTCACAGCCCCCAGGCGCCCCTCTCCCACGCAGGCCGCCCGCCCCAGCCAATCCCCTCAGGGCGGCGGGCTCGCTGCTCCCGAGGTTAGACCACGTCACGTCACGCGCCCTCCCCCAGCGAAACCTGCCAAGGGCGCCTTCGCTGTTACCGCGCGGCAGAGTGAAGCCTCAGGCGCCGCTGGGCTCCACGAGGCCCGGCCCTGCCCCGGGGGCCCCGGCCCTTCAAGCTCCCCACCGGCGCGCAACACCCCCGAAGCGCGTCTGCCTGCTGCTGATACAAATGCCCCTGGAGGGCTTCCCCAGCTCACCTCCTCCACCGCCGTCACGCTCCGTGGCACTCCTCCACTTCACTCTCTTCGCCGCCCTTAACAACACCCAAAGCCCATCAAAAAAATACACTTGTTGTCTGCCTCCCCCGCCAGAATTTACGCTCTTTGAGGGCAGGGCCTTGCTGTCTTGGTCACGACCGTAGCCTCAGACTCTCGCACACACTAGCCGTTTAGTGTATTTGGTGAACGCCTGCCCCATCAGATCATCACTTTTTCTGCGAGCAGGGAATGTGCTCTGGTTTTGGTGTCTCCTCTCCCGCACCCAACAGAAGTGTGCATGCCGTGGAAACAACGTAAAGTGAGGTGGAGGGTCCATCCTCTCTCGTGAAGTGTTACAGACCGGCCACGTCTCCCCTGACTGCCCACCACCGCACTCCTCTGGACGGGGCCCGCCAGCCAGACATACCGTAAGAAGGATGCACGCAGTCCTGGCTTCGACCCCGCAACCCCGCGTTTCACCGGGAAGCACAACTCGAGGCTGCCGCGCTCGGGGCTGGAGGGGCCACGGGCTGCTGTTCTCTCACTACTTTACTGCCCCCAAACAGCTGCTTTACTAGTGCTGGAATCCCCACAACGCAACACTTCCAAAGCGACTTACCTGAATACAGACTCATCAAGGGTACGTCCCAGCACAGCTGTCAAGCTGCAAACCATGAAACCACTAGAGTGTTTCCATTACTCACACGTTGTTTCAATGAAATTACAGAAGACAGCAGCACACGCTGTCGTAATCAGTGAGTAGTCATACTTACGTGTGTGGAGGTACTAGGGAGTGCTACAAGATCCATTTCTTACTGTGGGTCAGTGTTTTCAAGAGGGTAAGTCAGTCTCTGGCCTAAAGTATTATTTTCACATGTTTTTATTCCATTAAAAGCAAAACAAAATCTAAATCCATACTCATAGAACAGAATACACTTATTTAAAGTTTTGACAGTGTGCAAAATTAAAGTTTGGGTATTTAATCCAAACTTTAACGTGAGTATTATCTTGTAAGGCGATTCCTTCCCTCTAATTAATAAATAATACATTAAAATATATATTATTCTGGAAGCAAATCATCTCCTAATTCTTCATCAGCAAAATCATCCTCGTCGACTCTCTTTCTGGCTGCAGTTCTGGGTCTTTCTATTTGCGGGCCAAGCGGATCCACATAGGAGGCGTCTAGGTTTCAGAACAGATGGTTGCATTAGAGGAACAGGGAAAAACAGCAAATGTGAAACCAATGAGGCTCATCTTCAAAACTGAACAACCCAGAATGAAGAGAAACGCTCTCCCAAGTCATGTAAAACTTCTGTCTGTGCTGGAAAACCCTTAATAACGCCCAGGTGGACGCGTCTGCCCGTCCCTTCCAGTCCGGACCTGCCAGGCCCGGGCACTTGCCTAGCTCCTTGTTACTGCTGCTGTCGTAAGGCTCCTCCGTCCTGGGCAGGGCTCGGAGCTGGGCGCTGAGCCGCTCGCCTCTGCTACCGGCACCACAGTTCTGGCCGCCGTCTGGAGACACAGGAGCAAAAGCACATGTGTTCAGCACGGTGGGCAACATCACACTGCATTACAAATCTTAACGTCTACTTATCTGTCAAGAAACAGGAAGGCCGTTTCATCTGACAGCCAATTTCCAAAGGATGTAATCCTTGTTTTTCGAAATTTAAAAGAAATCTCTTGTTGGGAACCTTTGGTTGGGAACCAAAGCATCACTCAAGAGTAGGCTTCATCAGACCCTTTCCACCGTGTGCTTGGAGACACTGGCGAACACCCCCTGGCGCAGAGTAGGGCAGCGGGTGGGGGAAGGGGCTGGGCCGTCACCCACGTGGAGCCTGGGAGCCGTCAGAGGCCTGGGCAGGTGAGGGGCGGGAGAGGCCGGCGAGCCTGGCCCAGGCACCGCCCCCCAACTCTTCAGAGGCCTGGAGAACGAGTACAGAAGGGGTCAGATGTGCCCAGCAGAGGAGGATAGATTCTGGCCCAATTTAAGGAAAAACCTTAAAAGGATTATAGAGTCCAAATATGGAATGGAAATACTGCATAAGAGACATTCACACCCAAGACAGAATAAAAATTAGACTGAAAAACGCAGTAAACCATTAAGTATCACACGCGGTAAAGGACCAACAATTTTAACACAAAACCTTCATAACCCAGTACGCAGAGTCAGTCAGCAAACCCGCTGTCGCCCAAGGGCAGACGGGGCCGCAGGAGAGGCCACCTGTCCAGCTCCCGGCCTCGGGAACACGCTGTCCCTCTCACCCCTCATCCCCGCGGACGCTACGGGGCGGCCACGTGGACCCTGAACTCGTGGAGCTCAGCTCTGCCTGTGCACGTGCATTTGATTTAATTGTTTTTCTCAACTGATGTTTTGAACCGAGCTGTTAAAACCTGAAGCCAAAATTTTGCATTTAAGGGTAATGCATTTTTTATTTCACGTACTTAAAACAAGTTCATTTCATTTTAAGCTTATTCTGTAAAAAACAAACTAAAGTACTGAAAATCCTGCAAAGCTCTAAAGCAAACGCTGCTGCTTCCCAGCACGATTTGTGTAAGTGATAATAATAACACACTGTTTGCCCAGCATCGGCCCGAGCAGGCGGGTCTCACACCACCTCCCGGGGGGAACCCCCTGTGGGTGACGGAGCCCGGAGGCTGGGTGACCAGAGACTGCCACATACGTGAACGTGGGTTTGGTGGTAGTAGTGGTGGTGACCTTTTACATACACAAGGCCGCACGTAATCTGCATTCTCTCCTTTGAGATACAGCATTGGTTCTCCAGGTGTGGTCCCAGGACCAGCAGCGGCAGCTGGGACCTGGTCAGAAACACAGGACCCCGGGCCGGTCACCGGGGTTGGGGGCTCGGGTCTGTTTTAACCAGCCTTCCCAGTGACTCTGCTACACACTCAAATCTGCTACACGTGAGGAAGGGCGCTGAGGTCGATCAGCAAATTAACAGAGACCAGAGTCTGGTGCACAGAAAAAGAACAATTTTCAAGGGCCCTCAGGCATTTCAGAAACAGCCATTTTATACAAACGAATAATTACGATGACATGTTCCCTATGGTCCTCTCTCCTAGGAAACACTTTTAAAAACCTAGTTGTAGGCACTGCACTTAATTTTAACACATCATACTTAACCAGCTCCAGGCTGGCCTCACCTGGATCCATATAGAAAATTGTCCCTTTCCCCTATTTGAGCTGCGGGTCTCATCCAGACAGAGTGCCAGAGAGTTCCAGGCTGAGACGTGCGCCGCTGGGTCTCCCGGGGCAGAGGTGGAAGGTGGTGGGCCCCGGGCGCCCTTCAACACGCAGGCCGTGCTGGGAGCTCGAGGGATGGCCAGCGACCTCGGCCCACGGGGGGCTGCAGGGGGCGGCGGCGGGACGCTGCTGAGGGGGGGCTCGTCCACGGGGCCCAGGGTGTTCTGGGGGCCACAAGGCGAAGCAAGGAGGAAGCCCGGTGGGCTCAGACCCCAAAGCTGGGCGGGCTGGCCCCCAGCCTGTGCGAGCTGGAGGGGGGCCGAGAGCCAGGCTCCGGGGACAGGGAGGAGCCCCAGGAGGAAGTGGGGTGTCAGCAATGATGGGAAACCAGGAACAAAAGGGCAAGTGTAGAGAGAGAGAGAGGCAAGCCCCCCCGGGAGCCGGGAGCTGCTTTAAACCTGCCCCAGAGCCAGGCCCACGACCCCTGGCCCACAAGGCCCACGGCCGGAGCTTCGGTTCCAAGAAGCGTGTTTGTGCCCCAGGACTGCCTGTTTGTGCTGGGCTGCAACACACTGGATGGGAGAAAGGAAAACTTACTAAGAGAGAAACGGCAGTGGTGGGGAGGCTGGCCCAGGAGGCGCCCTCCTCTGCACGGGGTGGCACGTGGGAGGCGGGTCGGGGGCCACTCTCTGGGGTGGACACCGTCCTCTGGGCTCTGGCTCAGCACCAGCAGCTCTCAGGACACCTCGCTCAGAGGGCTGGAGTCTCCCAAGTGGACCCTGAACGTGAGGACCCCCAGGGGCCTCAGCGACACTTCACAAGCCCACAAGCAGGTGACCAGGGAAGGCCCTGCGGACTGAGGGCAGGCTTGGTGATGGGTGTGCGTTAGGGTTACTCTGAGCTCAAGATCTTCAGCAGGACGTGGAGGATCTTAGAGGGTGGTGAATCTGGTCCTAGAACTCAGTAAGTAACTGACACTTTCCTGGGGGTTACTCCTTCGAGGGACACGCAGTTCAAGAGCTCGCACCTCGGCCAGCTGGCGGGCTGCCCAGACCCTCCCCAAGCTGCTTCAACGCTTTTGGTAGACGCAGGCCCACAGCCCCTCAACGACAATCCAAATTCCAAAGAGCTCTAAAGCCAGGTTTCCAGGCAGAAACACAACTTCGCGTCAAGAATAAAACCTGACTTGACCTGCAGCTATCCCGGGCCATTATTTATCCTTAGTGTGAATATCCACGCTTCACTGAAGTAGTGAGACTCCTTTGACTCGGAGGTGCTCCCCAGGGGAGGTACAGGGTACGTGGCTAATGCATCACAATACATACTTCTCTAAACTCCACAAAATGCTGAATTCCACCGCAGGTGGCCCTGCTGGACAAGGGACTGAGAGCTGCTGGGACAGGTCTCCAGACCAGGACCTGGATGGAGGGCCACCCACACGCATGGGGTGGGGAGGGGCAGAGGGGGGGAGGTGAGGGGCGGCCCCGGCACACACAGGGCCCAGGCTCAGGGCCGCCCTGCCAACTTCTCAAGCTCTGGGTGCTGGTCCCTGGAACCAGGGACCCAGGCCAGGCCTGGGGCTTCTGCTGGAGCAGCGAGACTGACCCTCGGGGAATCCAGATGTCCCGCTGGACCAGGCACGGCACTGGCTGTCAGCGCCTGGGCGCACCGAGGGAGCAGAGCTCCGCCCTCGAGGGTGCTCTCCGTCCCAGCCGCGCCCCCACCTCCGCCAGGCGGCGCCCTCAGCAGATCAGGGCTCGTGTGTCTTTCCAAGTCGATCCTGATTTCCTTGAGGGCAGGGGCCCCGCCTCATTCGTCCCCATGTCCTCGGCACCCAGCGTGCATCCAGTAAATGAACGAACGAAAGAAAGGCCTCCCTAAACCGAGGGTCGCATTTCTCTTTGTTGTGACTCCTGACCACAGACAGACACAAGAGGATGACGTCGGGTCCTGTCTGCACGACGGTGCTACGAGTGGACATGATACGGATCCCAATTTAGCATTTGTTTTTCTAATTAGTTTCTTCAAAACCATCCAATTTCCCCTAAATATAACTTCTACTATCCCCTGAAGTAGAGACAGAAGGTAGATTTTGTTGATGGGGAAAAAGGGGAGGAAAACTTAACAAACCTTCTTATTAAGTAACAGTGACCCCAGCAGTCACAGAATCGCCCAAAGCAACAGCATTTGCGTGGCTGGTCCAGAGACACACAGTGGCTACGGCTGGGACCATGGCCATGCCGCCCAGTGCCCAGACCGGCACCACTTCTACACTACAAGTGTACAGGTCTGTCAGCATCCAGGTGACGACCCCAGGCCCCATGGCGCCTCCTTATAACGTAATCTAAAAAACGTGACACAGTAAAACCCACTAGTATGGACACCTGTGATAATCTATCCAATGTGAACTGTCTATAATCTATCCAGTGTGAACTGTCTATTCATCAATTAGCAGAAACAGGTCCGTTTATTCAGGAACCAACACCCACTAACACCTACAAACACTCGATTACACAGCAGGCTGATGCTCACAAAAGTAGAGTAGGTGAAGTTTTACTGTGTATAAAACAAACAAACAGGACATTTTCAGATTACTTCAAGGTGCTTCTAGAAGCCCATGTACTAGAAATCTGTCAACTGGCACATCCGGGGGGACAGGAACAGGGACACTCACCACTGCCAGCACTCCCGTCTCTCCTGCCGCGGGGACCCCCGCTGCCGTCCCTGCCGGACTTGGTGCGCTAAAGCAAGAAGGTGACACGTTAGAAGGACATACTGGATGTCAGCTGTACTGTAATGAAAACAGGAATAAATGATAGTCCTTCAAGGTCAACGATAACCAAGCACCGATTTCTAAAACACATGTTAAACTGTGCGTCCCTTAGGCCTTACTGTCCTGCCTCCCGAGGCTGGGCTCACTGGGAGTGGCCCCTGAGTCGGCCCCGCAGGAGGGAGGCCCGGCTGCCTTGTAAGTACGGGGGAAACCCTGAGAAGGGCCACCAGTCCCGCCAGACACGCGAACGGCACTCAGGCTTCAAAGTGCAGGGTCGCCCTTGCTTCTGCAAACAACTTAAAAACCAAGTATTTCCCAGATGTGAAAGCTCAGGTCTTAAAAGCAGTGGCTGAAGGGGTGGAGGGAGAAGGGGACCTTGCGAATGGGCTATTTCTGCTTCAGCCCCACTTGACATGATTAAAGGACAACAGGGTTTTGAAAGTCAACTTCCACAATAAAGGCACTGTTAAATCTCAATACCTAAGATCTGCCCAACAGTCTACTTTCTTAGACACCAACTCACACTTAAGACATAAGAATTATCTCCAAACTGTGACATTCTTAGGTTTCTTTTTACACGCTTTGCTGCGCCTAAGTTAGAGCTTCTGATTAAACGCTGACTCCAGGCTCTTGTATGAATAATGGTTTGTTTAGAGAAGAGGGTAGTCAGTGAGCAGCAACAGACGGCTTTTGACAACTATTTACAATTGAATTAAAATTTCTTAACATAGATTGGTATCTTATTTAGATCTTCAGTAACGTAAACATAATTTCATCATTAATTCAAAGGACACCATTTATTCCCCCAACCCTGACAACGTCCCAAATATTTATAAATTATCAGGTCACGGATGGGATTACTGACATTGTAGTCTCCTAGGAAGAAAAAAAAAACAATCTTTTTCAATGATTCAAGACTCATTTCTGTAGAGACACAGATGTAGAGAAACAAACGTCTGGACACCAAGGAGGGGAAAGTGGCAGGGGGGTGGGATGGTGGTGGGATGAGCTGAATTGGGATTGATATGTACACACTAATATGTATAAAATAGATGACTAATAAGAACCTGCTGTATCAAAAATAAAATAAAATAAAATTCAAAAAACTAAAAGACTGGGCTTCCCTGCTGGCGCAGTGGTTGAGAGTCCGCCTGCCGATGCAGGGGACACGGGTTCGTGCCCCGGTCCGGGAAGATCCCACATGCCGCGGAACGGCTGGGCCCGTGAGCCATGGCCGCTGAGCCTGCGCGTCCGGAGCCTGTGCTCCGCAACGGGAGAGGCCACAACAGTGAGAGGCCCGCGTAGCGCAAAAAAAAAAAAAAAAGTATTGATATATGTTTGCATATATTTGTAAAAATGCCTGGGATTATGAAATGTCAAAATGCTAACAGTGATCTCAAAGTCGTGGCTGAACGATTTTCACTTTTTCCTTAACACATTTTTATTTGAATTAAAACGTTACTTACAAAAGTAATCTACCTGAATTTTTAGAATAACATTTGTTTCTTCAATAATATGAAAAAAAAAAGATGCCATACCCACTTTGGGGGAAACAATGAGAGAAGAAGGTACAAAGAGAAGAGGAGCAAAGTAGATATAAATAAAATGATGGAAAATTAAACAGGTAAGTGTTGGGAAAGTGTTTTCTCCCCGCCGTGAACACACGACACTGCTCTCCTGCAGAGGACAGGCAGAGTCTCCAGGACCCGCGCAGCCCCACATTGTCACACTGTCACTTGCCCCCGGAGGACAGTGGTCACAGGACCCAAGGGTGAGGGCTGCAAACTCTCGCAGCGATTTGACGTTTCTGACATTCAAGTATGTGGTCGTTTTCTAGCAATGTCGGTGACAGACTGGGACAAGCCTAAGTTCACCGTGGACGGTTGTGAAGGCCAGCCGAGAACACTGTCCTCATCTTACTGAAGAGAACCAGGTCTGGAGCGGACTGGGGTTGGGGAGGAAAGCCCAGGGTTCCGTCCACCATCCTGGGCTTTTATTCCGTAAGAATTAGATTTCTGTCTTAGAACAAGGAGCAGTTGTTACCTAGTTAAGGATCCTTAAGAAGATTGGCTCTGACTTCAAATTCAAGAGAAAACAGAATTTAAGACGCTTCTTTGCAGCTTCAACTCCAAAGAACTCACGAACGTGGACGCAACTTCCTGCCCTCAGACCTCTCTCACACCTTCCCGTCTCCACGCCAGGCCCTGAGGTCCAGCCACACCTCCCCCGGGGACCACTCGGACCCCTGGTCGTGGGCCGAACCCCATCCAGTGCACACGCTGCGTGTCTCTGCTGGGCAGCAAGCGACCTGTGTTTGTCTCGTTCTCCTGCCAGGTGACGAGCAGCTGGAGCACCTCGTCCATGTCAAGTGTCTCCTGAACAGGTGAACCAAGGACCCCGCACAGGGTGACGCCAGCAGGCGAGGACTCCACGGCCTTTAACCAGAGTGTCGCGGGAGTCTCACCCTGGAAAACGTCACGGCCCAAATCACCACACACTTGATACCAAGGATGAATGCTATATGAATTATCCTGTGTTTCTGTTGAACTTTATAAATGCAGTAACGTATAAAATGGGCGAAACATTCTCGCAGCTTTCATTACATACGTAAACTTTAAAAATTTTGCATTTTTTCTTCACAGTTAATTTAAAGCTGTGCCTTTATGAGATCTTCATACAAAATCTTTTTCCTTTTAAGAACTTTTAAGAACACTTTTAAGACCAAAAGGGTTTCTGCTCAACTAGCTTCTGGTAATAACTGGAAATTTGAGGATAAGTACCAACTATATTTTACATTAGTTTTGAATGTCACATATTATTTTAAGTTGGCCAAAAGAAAGAATCTCTTGAAATTATTTGATTTCTTTGGGGGGAAAATGGCAAATACTGGGAGAGGAATTCTCCTTTTGAATATTGTGAAAATTTAGAAATTCGATTTTTAAAAAGGAACAAATTATTAATGTACTTCATTTGTGAATGAGCAATTAAAACTTTGTATTTTGGGGGCTTCCCTGGTGACGCAGTGGTTGTGAGTCCGCCTGCCGATGCAGGGGACACGGGTTCGTGTCCTGGTCCAGGAAGATCCCACATGCCGTGGAGCGGCTGGGCCCGTGAGCCATGGCTGCTGAACCTGTGCGTCTGCAGCCTGTGCTCCGCAGCGGGAGAGGCTGCAGCAGTGAGAGGCCCGCGTACCGGAGAAAAAAAACAAAAAAAAACTTTGTGTTTTGTAAACTCTTTCCCCATCTTCTTTTTCCCTCCTAATCGTTTCCTTTTGTCCCTTAATCCTCTTTGGTGTGGGCTGGTATTTTTCTCTTCCTTGGCATATTTAAAATACTCAGCCTTCAACTCCTGTCTTCCCATTTTGCTCTCTTCCATTCGTGCAATAAAGTTTGAAGAGTTCCTTGCAGCTAACGTTCTTCTGTTCAGCGAAGCGAAAACGCAAACTGTCTCTTAAAACCCAACAGTGCTGGGGGGCGGCTCCACCCAACGCCCGGGACTGTTTGCCACGGCTCTGCGAACAGGGCACAAAGCTCCCTCCCCGCCCAGGAACACAGGCCCCCAGCACAAAGGGGAGAACAGCCGCCTTCCCCATAAGTGTTCCAGAAGAGGACGCACCTCTCTGAAAAGTCAGCCCAGAGAAATGAGTTTCTAGCTTTCATGCTTTAAGACTGGAGCTGGGGGCCTGGAGAGGTCCATCACCCCCATCCACATAACCCTGAATCTGTTTTTCTTTCCTTCTTAGGTCTACACAAATCCCTTTCCGTTTTAAAACAGCTTTTAAAAATCCACGGCCTGATTTACTTTGTGTTTACTTCTCGCCTTAAAGCAGATTCTGTATCCTGGGCTGGTGTCTGATCGTTTGAAGGCAGCCCTTCGGAAGTATAACACTACACCAGTGCTTCTGGAATGTCTGTGAATAAAACATTAGCTTGAGAACTTGTTTAAAAACCACATAGATTCTTGGACTCCATACCCAGAGACTTTAATTCTGGGGCTGGGGTAGTCTGGGCTGAGGCCCAAGACTTCGTAAGGAAGCCCAGGCGATTCTGAGGCTCTGGGGTCCACAGGCCACACGTGGAGAGCACTGTTCTGAGGCCCCAGCTCTGATCAAATTAGAGTGAGCTCACAGAGGTACGTCCAGTTTAGCTCGTGGAGTGAGCGACCAACTTCCTGGACGCAGAAAAGTAAGGACTATACACCAACTGAAAGTAGTTACTCTCATCCTTTTCCTCTACTATCCGTAAGGGAGCAGGGCGTGGCAGCCAGGAGCCTGGACTCAGAAGCTGGCCTTCCTGGATGTGAATCCGAGGCCTACCCCCCAACAGCTGTGTGACCTGGAGAAAGTTGCTTTGCAACCACGGGCCTCAGGTTTCTCATCTTAAAGAACAGTAATAATAAAACCACATCCAACATCATAGCATAGGACTCCTGTGACGATTAAACTGGCCAGTACGGGCAAAGGGCTAGAGCGGCCCACGCTCATCATGCACTGGGTGTTGCTGCTGCTGGTCGCGGATGTCCAGCTGAGCAGACGTCATCAGGTGGGAGGAGGGCAAACTGCAAGCAGAGGAGGGAGATCAGGAAAGGCCACCCAGCCTCTTCACTCCTTTTCCTTTCTGCCGCCAAATTTCTGCCACTGTCAGCACTTGCAGGGGAAAGGACGGGATAAAGACTGGGGCTCAGCTCTGCATTCCTTCTAGCAGCTCAGGTAAAGGTGTGGCGTGGTTATCCAGGACATCCCTGGTCTCAACCCTGTGGCTGGTTCCCAAACGTCTCCAGCTAACAATATGGACGAGCTCGACTACAGACGCTCACAGAGGCCCACAGTGCTTTAGCAAGGAACACCTGAAAGCTAGACAGACTGCAGAAAGTCACCAACTGGAAAAAAGATACCTAACCATGTGGAAATATTCAAAGAAATCAAGATATATCTGTACAACAGGTATTACACAGGCCTCGGCAATGATTTTATGAAGAAATCCTAATTACAAAGGAAAAACGTTAAGTTTTTGCATTGAGACAGATTCTAAACAGGAGACACACAGGAAGAGTAACAAGAAGTTTTAAGTTCAAATTTAGAAAAGGATAGCATCCTTACTTCAGGCGTTGATTTGTGACATTTTGTTTCATAACGAATAGCGTCTCATGCACCATGCAGCCAGGAAACAGGGCGCCTGCCCCACGGCTCACAATCTAGACAAACGCACGGGGGCACGCAACGATTTCCCGAGAAGGCGGCTCTCATACCCACAGGACTGCTTCTCTGTAAGCCTCTGCTCTCTTTCCTAGGACTGACCTTTTCCACTAACTTCCCCCTCAATTTTGTGTTCATATGTAAAATATAAGTGAGAAAACACCAAGAAAATGTTTCTCTTTATGTAAGATTTAATAAGCAGTCCCGAAGAACAATGGAGAAACTGATCTCAAGGAAACAGAAAGAAAGTGCTCTGTGGATAAGGACTGTGACGTAAAGGAAGACGAAGGAACGGCTGGGACGAGAGCGTGTATCTAAGTGATGCAGGTGCAGTGCGGCAGTGATAAAGCATTAGGAAGAGAGACACTGCTCGAGCACAGCGACACAGCACTCACTTGGGTAAGCAGGTAAGATAAGCACTGCGTAATTTAAACGCATCAACTGTAACTCGTCTGAGCTTACTAAGTGTCCTTAATTACGCCATGGCGAGTACAACATAAGGATAAAAGGCCAGGTCTATGAGAGACACAGACAAAAGCTCACTATGTTCACTGAATACACAAATACTGTGATGAAGAGGAATCAACAGGCTGAGTAGTAATTAGAAAGGAAAAGCCGTTGCAGTGACATTCGATACTCATTTACAACAGTAAAATCACAAGTCCCCACGAGCAAACGAGAACAATCAGGACAGGGGGTGCAGTGCGGGGGGGGGAACCGCGGGGTGATGGGCTGCCACGTCAGAAGGAGAGGAGCGCCTGTAGCGGCCCAGGCCGTCTAGATTCAAGGAGGGCAGGGGCTGGCGGGGGGATCTGAGGAGGGTGTGTGGTGGGCACAGGTCTCGACCTGACCCCTCAATTTCACTTCCCAGGAGTCCTTGGAATCCATGTTTCCTTAAAGCCTGAGTGCGGCCCCCAGAAGCAGGAGCTAGAAGGCTCCCAGCTCCTCACTGGGGTGGGGGGCGTCCGGCCGGGAGGCCCACTCCCACTCGGCTGCGGGGTCAGCACATGGGCCCCATGTGGGATCCAGAACTTGCCTGAGCTCATGTGCACCGTTCAGTCACCATTCATAAGTGACAAACCACTGATGCTTAAACTTACGAAGTCTGAAGACTTCCAGATGCACCCACGGTTCTACACTAAGTAACTTCACAGAACTAGTTTTGAGCTCCAAAGAATTTCATGGTTTGAAATAGATACTTCTTTTTGATTCTTCTTAATGAAACAAATGTCATAGTAATTATGATGATAGTTATGATAATCTGAACTTCCAATTTGTACTAGTTTAATTTTACAAAACTTTCACGCAGGTTATCTAATTAAATTAGCAATTGGTACGTGGTATTCAGCTGGTCTTCACAGCAGCTTGTAACTATATACCCTAGCAGTGGCATTTTAATACCAACTTGATGTTTTATAGGATTTTTAAGGTCATGCTCATAATGCTTTTGCAACTGACAATTTAAAAAAGAGAATAAAACAATCAGGTCACATCCTCAAAGCAAAAACAAGATAACGACATTTTGAAAGCAAATACGAAATTTAGATTTAATTACCCAAGGTAATTAAATTTTTGGAAAAGCTTAAGCTTAAAGAATTTTCTTTCTATGAAAGGCGATACTCAGAAATCATGTTAAAGTTTTAAATATTCTAGGCTCAAACACAGGAGGGATTATTCTCTCACAGAAGTAAAACACTGCAGGGAACACAGAAATACACCTGAAGCCTCTGTATCAGCCATCCTCAGAGCCGTGCCCTACGATGCAACACAGCAGCCCAATGAACTGCTGTTGTCGGCAAGTGACTGTCTCCTGGTTTCCACAGGCCACAAGACTCTCCAGCTGACGTTACGTCTACAACTTAACCTGCAGCTATTTTGTACTGGAGAAATTACAATTGTTAGTCTATCAGTAGATTTCCACTACAGACTACACTGAATCTATTGCACTTTCTCTGATTAGGAACTAGATTTTGACTGAATTTTATCCTAAAACTAGAGTTTTAGTTATTTTTCCTTTCATGCCACAGCAGAAAAATAACTGCAACTTAATTTTACTGACAGAAGCCCAGACATCACTCAGCTGAGCTACAGAAGGCTGACATTTTCAAAACTGACAGCAGTTTTCGGCTCACATGACATACCTGTTCCCTGATTTCTTTCATTTTTTCCAATCTCTTGAGTTTTGTTGCATATTCTTGAACTTCTTTTAATCCAATATCTGTGCAGAGACGAACCAAGAAACGTAGACCTAAATTATGAAAAATATTTTTAGAAAAGTATTTATCCATGGTGTTCAAAGAACAATAAATCAATAAGCTCAGTCTTCTGGGACCCGGGTAGGAACGCTGCTCACAAACAGGGTTTGTTTCTCTTGAAAAATCACTACACTTTGTATTCCTGGCCCTCTGAGAACTGACCTCCTGGGAAGACGGTTTAGAGGGACTCTGCCACCCGCCCTTCAGGAGAGACCACAGCACCTATAACCCGAGCCTTTATCTCCTCACCTGCTTCTCCTTTATACCACTTACGACTCCTGACATACTATATACTTGTTTATTGTCTTTTTCTTCCCACTAGAATCCAAGCTCCATGAGGCCAGGATTTTGGTCTGTCTTGTTTTCTGCCACACCCACAGGGCGGGAACAATGCTGTGTACCAGCACTGCAGTCACCCCATAAGAATTTGTGAGTTAGTGACTAATTCATGACCATTAATGTATTACAAAAGTAATGGTACTAAAATAATCTAAAACGTCACACATTACTACTGCGTAAATTGCCTACGCATACATTTACCCTGATAATGCACAGTAAGAAGGTAATTTATATTTTCTACAAATAACACTCGACTACAGGTCAATTTTTGATAGCAGAAGAACGTATTTTAAGACAAAATCACCCTTTGGTTCATCAGAAAAGTACTCTGCTCAGAGTGAGGCCTCACATGAGTGCAAGTGTTTTTCCTACGCTACCGAAAGGCGGACTACTGATCACACCTGCTTTGAAAATTAAACAGGCCAAAGTACCTTGGACATTCCCCACAGCACAGATAATCGCCCAACTTTTTTTTTTTTTAAACACTTTTTCAAAAAAAATAAATTATTTATTTATTTTTGTCTGCGTTGGGTCTTCGTTGCTGCACGCAGGCTTTCTCTAGTTGCAGCAAGCAGGGGCTATTCTTCATTGCGGTGCACGGGCTTCTCATTGCGGTGGCTTCTCTTGTTGCGGAGCACAGGCTCTAGGCGCACGGGCTCAGTAGTTGTGACTCGCGGGCCCTAGAGCACAGGCTCAGTAGTTGTGGCACACAGGCTTAGTTGCTCCGTGGCATGTGGGATCTTCCCGGACCAGGGCTCGAACCCGTGTCCCCTGCACTGGCAGGTGGATTCTTAACCATTGCACCACCAGGGAAGTCCCAATCATTCAACTTTTACAGTGAATCTTAAACTCTCTCTAAAGAAAGAAAAGTGGCCTTGCTTGGAGATGCTCTCTTTGCTGTCCGGTGCGGAGGTGCTGCAGCTACTGCAGTGGTCCTCAACCGGCAGCAGCTACATCCCCAGGGGACACCTGACAATGTCATAACAGGAGGTGTGCTCCTGGCACCCAGTGGGTGGAGGGCAGGGATGTTGCTAGAACATTCTAGAATCCACAGGATGGTCCCACAGCACAGGATTATCCGATCCCAAATGTCAGTGCTGCCGAAGCTGAGAAGCTCTGCCCAGCAGACTGTTGGGTTTCCATTCCCCAAAAGCTATTACTGCTCTCATTTAATCTTTAAAGTATCAGTTCCCCAGTGTGACTGAAGTTAAGAATCACATTAAAAGCTGTTAAAAAAGAAACAGGAAAATAAATAGATGAGAAAAAAAAAAAAGAAATAGGAAAAATCAGATATCTGGGTCCACTGCAAACCTGAATGAGAATCTCTGTAGGTTGGGCTACAGATTTGTAGTTTTTACAAGTTTTACAAGTAATTCCCATGTATCCTGTTTTCGGACTGGCATTCGGAAACTGCTGTGAGCTAATGGACCCACATGTGACCAGCATTACAAAACTCCTCGCCCCTAGGCTCTTAGCAAAGGCCATAATTCTGAGCTCTCTGCTTTCACAAAAGTCAAGTTGAGAAAAACATTACTGAAGGAACATGCAGCACATCTAAGCCCTGGATCAGGCTGCGCCACTGAAAACGTGGCCCGGAAAAGATCTGTTTTTACTGAAATGTGCTGTTTTGTGTGCATGGTCATTGAAGGACAACATTCAAAACGGTCTTTTCAAACACATTATTTCATTTGTTGGAGGGATGTTAGTAAAGCTAGGAGCTATGGCGTCTTCCAGTGACCTTTTATCTGCTCTCCTCTGTGTCTCAACACAACTGAAGTAAGAGTTGAAAGGATTTTCTTCTTCCCAAGGAATTACTTTTTATTTCCTTATAAATAGTAAAGATTATAAAACCCACTGTATCTTCCCTTTTTCCTTTAGTCACAAAGCTACTGGGGCCATATATAGTTTAGTGAGAATATGAGACCTATGAATATGGTTATTTTGTACTTTTCCGGATCCTGATCTTGTTGCTGTTACTGTAACACTGTTACTTCAGGTTGCATCAAATCCACTGTGCAATAAGATTGGAAGAAATGAATATTTTATACAAAGCCAACTTTATAAAAGGGAAATAAGTTACATATAACATAATGTTTTAAAATTAATTTGCTACCAGTATCAGCAAGATTATTAATGTTCTATTATCATAAACTCTAAAGGTATTTTTTCAGTCTCAAAAAGTTATAATTAAATGGATGGTTTAAAATGCCTTTTCTAGGGCTTCCCTGCTGGCACAGTGGTTAAGAATCCGCCTGCCAACGTAGGGGAGATGGGTTCGATCCCTGGCCCGGGAAGATCCCACATGCTGCGGAGCAACGAAGCCCGTGCGCCACAACTACTGAGCCTTCACTGTAGAGCCTGCGAGCCACAACTACTGAACCCACGTGCCACAACTACTGAAGCCTGCGCGCCTAGAGGCTGTGCTCCGCAACGAGAAGCCACTGCAACGAGAAGCCCGCGCACCACAACGAAGAGTAGCCCCCGCTCGCCGCAACTACAGAAAGCCCGCCTGCAGCAACGAAGACCCAACGCAGCCAAAGATAAAATAAATTTATAAAAAATAATTTTTTTTAAATAAATAAAATGCCTTTTCTTTAAAATACCATAGTTTATGAACTTTAAAAAATAATAAACCAAAATTTATTCTTAAAATTTCATAAAGCTTTGAAATATAGATCTGTTTACTACTGAAGAGAATTCAGTGGTATATTTAAATCCGTCAAGAATTAAATTCTATAAAAATGTGTACTTGCATAGCCAAATTTTCTGATCCTATAACCACATATTTAAACATGTACCACAAATTATAGGTTGGTATCTATGTATGCAATTACTGTAGCAAAGGTAATTATTACATATTAGGACATAAAATGTGAGAACCTACACTTTCAAAGTTACAAAATGTAGTCTCACTTACATTCAACATTTTCTGGAAATTTTCTGTGAATATCTTTGTAAGTATCTAATGCTTTTTGGTAGTTACCTATAAGTGAAGAAGAAAAAACAAACATACTAGCAGATTACAGAAATGAACAGGGTTCAGCAAAATACTAATTTAAATTCAATATGCTGGCACCATTTCACTGGTTTAGAAGGATGACTTCCATGTTTGCCACAGGCATAAACAACCATTCCCAATATAACTTCTGTTTTTTGTTTGTTTGTTTTGGCTGTGCAGCATGTGGGATCTTAGTTCCCGGCCAGGGATCAAACCTGTACCCCATGCGGTGGAAGTGTGGAGTCCTAATACCTGGACCGCTAGGGAGGTCCCTCAATATAACTTCCGGAAGAAAATGTACAGACAAAGTAAATCTGAAAAAGGCGTAGAGCGGAAGTAAATGGCTGAAACTTAGTTCTACTTCTTAAAATGAAGTAATAACATTAATTTCAATGTTATTCACTTGGAAAAGATGAAAAATAACTTGTTTTGCAGTTTTTATGTTCAAACATTAAAAAGTTTACAGAAAGCATTTTGTTTTGTAATAAAATAATTTAGCTTCACATGGCAGCAAAGAATAGGAAAAACGAATTTTGGATCAAAGACCTTTGCTAAAATCTCAGGAAAGAGTTATGCCCTTACGTCTGGGCCTCCTGCACAAGGGGGTGGCCCGCCGGCCTCGGCGTCGGGGTGGAGGCTGAACAAGACGGAGAGCGGAGCACCCAGAGCGTGGCCAGGCCGGCTAAGGTGGCCGCTCTTCCCCTGGCCACACACACACACACACACAGAGTCACAGGACAGGCACTACACGTGCGCAGGCAACTCGGACTCGCCCTGACGTAAATGAAAAGAGGTCTTTCCGCCAACAGGAAACACGGTAACATTAGAGACCAACCCGCAAAATGACCTGAGGTCACACCGCACCTGTGTCCCGCTGCCACCTGAGGGGCTCTCGGAGGCGGACAGAGGGCCCTAAGAAACGGCGGGGACCGCTGCTGGTGGTCACGGCTCGTGCTTCCCTGGGTGAGGGAGCTCTCCTGGACAACTGGTTGCTCTATAAGAGGGACTGCATTTTTCACACTTAACTACATTAGCATGTTATTTTAACTAAACATTTTAACCGCAGTGTTAACATTTATCTCCTGCTTAATCCTGACATTTTAACAGTATCATTCACTTCATGGCTAGTCCCAAACCATTAACACACTGACACTGCAGAACAGGCCAGCAGCACAGGACGAGATAAAGACTGACGCTGAAAACACAACCAGGATGACTAGTGACATCTGCTGTACAAAATCAAGTCCTGCGGCCCCAGTTCTGGGCTCTCCTCAGCTTTTCAGGTGTGAGAGAGGCTCACACATTGGGCAGAGCACACAGGATGTTTAGAATGAGGTGACTAGATGGGACTTCCCTGGCGGCCCAGTGGTTAAGACTCCCCGCTTCCAATGCAGGGGATGTGGGTTAGTAAACGTAACTTTTAACTGTACGTAGTAAACACTGTGTCTTTCATATAATGTTTGATATGTGTACTTATCAAAAGTTAATCTTAATAAATAAATCCACAATAGGAACACATTTATATGCATAATTACCTAAAAGATAGAAACAAGCAACATATATTAAAGTGAATAAAATTAAAGCATTTACCACTTCTTCTAAAACAACTAGCTACCATCAGCTGCCATTTCACTTGTGTAGGCCTGTAAAAGAAATGATGTGAAATTAGAGATGAAACAAAAATAATCTGTGATGGCCAAACAGTTTTATAAAGCTAAGCTACATATCGGTACTAGCTTTCAATTACTTTTTGACATTTGATTAGGTCGTCTTTATTATTAACAACAGCATATATACAATTTCCTTCATTATTATCTGTCATACTGATATTGGGAAATTTAAATTTAGAGCCCTTCAATTAACTCACACCTTTGTTTAGACATTCTTAGAAGAACTGCCTCGCCAGTTTGTGTAAAGACCACAGCATTCTATTTTAACCATTTTTATTACCTTTGCCATATCTTATACTTAGTACCTAAGGCTTAGAAACCTAGGTTTAGGCTTGCAAATTTAGTATCCAAGAGGCAATTTTTGACCTTGTGTTTGAACAATTAGACTTCAACTAAAAAGAAAGTAAAAAAGAAATCTATTCATTCTTTTTTTCCCCTTAAAATAGAAGTGAATTTCTTTTCTAAAATAAACATGACCAGAATTTCTAAAGACTACTACTAAAAATTTCTGAGAAAAACAAAATTTGAAGGAATAAAAGACTAGGGAATAATTTAATGCTCTCCTCACTTCTCTTTTATTTTTTTTCAAATTGAGGTATAGTTGATTTACAATATTACTTTCAAGTGTACAACACAGTGATTCAAAATTTTTATAGATTATACTCCATTTATAGTTATTATAAAATATTGGCTATATTCCCTGTGCTGCACAATACATCCTTGTATCTTATTTATTTTATACATAGTAGTTTGTACCTCGTAATCCCTTACCGCTACCTTGTCCCTCCCGGCTCCCCTTTCCCCATATCTAATGTTAAAATTCAATTTGGCCAAACACAAAACACAACGTGATATATCCCAATTATTTTTGAATAATGTATAAAACATTCTGATATGAATTTAAAGACATTTTTAAGAGTTTGATTTTTTTTATAAGCTTGATTTCTGTTCTGTCTGAAGTTAATATTGCTACTCCTGCTTTCTTTCTTTTTTTAAAAAAATAAATTTATTTATTTAATTTTGGCTGCGTTGGGTCTTTGTTGCTGCACGCAGGCTTTCTCTAGTTGCTGCGAGCGGGGGCTACTCTTCGTTGCGGTTCGTGGGCTTCTCATTGCGGTGGCTTCTCTTATGGGCTCTAGGCGCATGGGCTTCAGTAGTTGTGGCACGTGGGCTTCATTAATTGTGGCTCGTGGGCTCTAGGGTGCAGGCTCAGTAGTTGTGGCACACGGGCTTAGCTGCTCCGTGGCATGTGGGATCTTCCCGGACCAGGGCTCAAACCCGTGTCCCCTGCATTGGTAGGCGGATTCTTAACCACTGCGCCACCAGGGAAGTCCTGATTTTTAATATATAATGTATATCAATTACAAACTGAGACCAATGAAACATTTCAATTAGGACTCTTTCAGAAATGAAACTTTGTCTTTGGAATGAGAGAGTCATTTTCTGATTGATAAAGAAATAATACTTGTTTACTGAGATGTGAAAAAAATACACACAGAAAAGTACCTTGAAGGTGTTTTTTAAAACACTTGCATAAAAAGGAAATATATTTATCATAATAAAGACCAAGTCAAATGAAACACAATACAAGAAAATCGAAACGATGCCTGAATGTTCACTAATAACTGTTCATGAACTCAGTATGTCTATCAGATTGTAGACATTTAACTAAACATAAAGTCGTAACAGTTACCTACTGTATAAGAGAAGCTCTTTCAAAGTACTGAATGGCTTTTTCACAAAACTGGGTGTCGATGTAATAGGCCCCAAGCCACTCGATGACTTCTATATTGGACGGGAAATACCTATACGACTGGAAAGGGAGGTGTGACAAAAGAACTTCAGTCACAACGCACAGTTCACTCCCCAACATCTTCCCCACCAGCTGGATTAATTTATACAGTGTGACATTTCTTACTTAAAAAGTATGAGCTGTCACAAGTACTGTTCAAGTTTTGAAACTATATAAGATTTGGAAAACTTAAGATTTGTTTGACACATTTTTCAATTATCTATAAATATCTTTTTGATGTACTGATATATGATCTGAGTCAAATTAAGTATGTAATAAACTCAAAAGGGATTAAATCACCCTTCAAGAGAAAAATGCATTGGTACCTTTTATTTTACCTTTTATTAAAATAATCAAAAACTAACTTTATATTCCACAAATGTTTTATTTTAAATTATTTATTTAAAAGCTAATAAGCATTTATAATTTTTAAAAATTAAAAGGCCTGCTGTCTTTTTTATAACAATTCATAAAAGGCTAAAAAGCAGAAGGAAGGCAAGACTGCACACCCACCTCATAGTAATATTGGAATGCTTGGGATTTATCCCCCTCACTGTCATATAATCCTCCCAGTTTAGACAGAGCTCTGGAGTCAGTTGGAACAACACTGATCAGCTGCATTAACCATTCCATAGCTTGACTGGGATCTTCCATTAACTCGTATCTTAGACAATTTCAATGAAGGATAACACAATTTTTCTAAATTCATTGATCAATAAGCAAACCTAAAACCAACATTTCATAAAAATATTTCTTAGTCTATACTAATGTGCTACTTAATACTGTTTACTCTGGATTTCGTCAGGGATGAGGATGAAAAATGGTCAATAACACTTCTGTCCCCTATATATGTATATGGGACATAACATATATACATACACACACACACACACATCTTGCTTTTCCTTTTACTTCATTACTACCCACTAAGATCAACTGCCACACTAGTAGAATTAATAGTGTGCTGTTTTATTCAAAGTTTTGTCCAAAATTTGTCCTTAATAAAAATGCCTGGGGCTTCCCTGGTGGCGCAGTGGTTGAGAGTCCGCCTGCCGATGCAGGGGACACGGGTTCATGTTCTGGTCTGGGAAGATCCCACATGCCGCGGAGCGGCTGGGCCCGTGAGCCATGGCCTCTGAGCCTGTGCATCCGGAGCCTGTGCTCCGCAACGGGAGAGGCCACAACAGTGAGAGGCCCGCGTACCGCAAAAAAAAAAAAAAAAAAAAAAAAAAAGCCTGAGTGCTGTGTTTCAATTATTCTACCTCTCTTAAATGTTCAACATTTTAAAGGAATGGTTTCCATGTATTTTCTGGTGAGTTTTCCCTAATTACATTACAAGCCCAAGACAGTTTTTTGTAGCTTTAATGCCTAGAAAGTCCTCTGCATGCACTCAAATAATTTATTCACACCAGTACTTACTGATTACTTACTATTTATATTAGCTGCCTTAATGACATGAAAATATTCCAATCCAAAGTTTCATTGAAAAAGAAGAGCCTTGGGGCCTCCCTGGTGGTGCAGTGGTTAAGAATCTGCCTGACAATGCAGGGGACATGGGTTCCAGCCCTGGTCCAGGAAGATCCCACATGCCACGGAGCAACTAAGCCCGTGCACCACAACTACTGAGCCTGTGCTCTAGAGCCCACAAGCCACAACTACTGAGCCCTCGTGCCACAACTACTGAAGCCTGCTCGCCTAGAGCCCACGCTCCGCAACAAGAGAAGCCACCACAATGAGAAGCCCGTGCACCACAATGAAGAGTAGCCCCTGCTCGCCACAACTAGAGAAACCCTGTGTGCCGCAACCAAGACCCAATGCAGCCAAAAATAAATAAAATAAATAAATTTATTTTAAAAAAAAGAAGAGCCTTCTACTTTTAATGATGACAAATGTGATACCATAAGAAAAACATAAAAATAAGGAAATGTATTCAAACAGCCTCAAACACAACAACTGCTTGACTGGATCCAAACTGATCAGGAACTGGGCACCAGCAGGTCATGACACTGGCACCTTCAGAGAAATGAACTGGACAAAACAAAAAGGCTAAAAGAAATAACTATGCTGCTATCTGCTCTAAAATTAACATTTTTTATCAAAAAAATTTTATTTACCCTACCAGAAGCACAGGAGACAATACTTAAAATTTTTTCATCATTATCGTTATTTATTTATTTATTTTTTTGGCTGCGCCACATGGCTTGTGGGATCTTAAGTTCCCTGACCCCGGATCAAATCTGGGCCCTGGCAGTGAGAGCGAGGAGTCCTAACCACTGGACTGCCAGGGAGTTCCCTGAAGGGTCTAATTTATGCTCAATGAACATCTTGTGTGGACCCGACATGATACCCAATTACTTCAATTACTATGTCTAAAAATTAATAATAGTTGCAACTTCTAAATAATCCCTCCTATAATGCAAATGACCCTTTAAAACAGGATCACTCAAATCATATTTTCATCACATATTAATTTGATAGTCAGGTTTTAAAATATACCCCCATCAATTAATTCACTGGTTAAGCTTATTTAATAAGTGGTACTCAATCACCAACTGAGTGAATTAATAACTGTCCTTAAGTTTTTCACATAAGATACATATTTGCTATCTGGTAAAGGACTTGGGCGCTGTTTCTTAGGATTGCATGAAGTTTCAGGAAACAGTCCAAAGCTTCATCAAGCCGGTTTAGCTTCTTATAGGTAAGGCCTTTAAAAAGAAGAAAGAGAAAAAAAGGTAAGCTATAAGTACTAGTACTGGTAGTAATTTTCTCAAAGTAACAGAATGAATATTTAAATATAGGTAAATATTCATCCAAAAGAGAAAATAAAGATGAACACAATTAAAAAAAGAAAAAAGGAACAAGGCAGGGGCAGGAAATTCCACTAATGTTTGGCAGACACTAAATCATGAAAGCTTTAGTGCATGCTTTGAAGTGTTGAGGGGAGCAGGAATGACAAACATTGAAAGAACAGCACAAACAGTTCAGAAATGGGCTGGGTTACAGAATTCAGTTAAAGTCAGGGAGGACTGGGACTTCCCTGGTGGTCCAGTGGGTAAGAGTCTATGCTCCCGGGCTTCCCTGGTGGCACAGTGGTTGAGAGTCCACCTGCCGATGCAAGGGACACGGGTTCGTGCCCCGGTCCAGGAAGATCCCACATGCCGCGGAGCGGCTGGGCCTGTGAGCCATGGCCGCTGAGCCTGCGCGTCCGGAGCCTGTGCTCCGCAACGGGAGAGGCCACAACAGTGAGAGGCGCGCGTACCGCAAAAAAAAAAAAAAGTGCTCCCAATGATGGGGGGCGGGGTTCGATCCCTGGTTGGGGAACTAGATCCTGCATGCATGCTGCAACTAAGACCAGGCGCAGCCAGAATGAATGAATTTATGAATGAATGAATGAATGAATAAATAAATATTTTTTAAAAAATAAACTCAAGGAGGACTAAGGGACAAGTAATAAACAGTGCCAGGACAAGTGACTACACATGACAAAAAACCACACATTCCTCTCTTGAATTTATTCCTTTTTCAAATAAATTCAATTTTTATTTCAAAACTAAATAGAAAAAACAAAGCTATAAAAGCATGAAAGGAAAATGATTTTGTAATCTTGGGGTAGGGAAGCGCTTCATAAAGCAATAAACAAATGAAGCCACAAATTTTCAAAAACCAAATTTGACTACATAAAAAATAGAAAAATTCTGTTTCACAGAAGAAATTATAAAGCTCCCTTAAGCGACGGACTGGCTAAGAGAGGCATTTAAACATATGAAGAGGTCAAATGGACGGAGGTCTGGTGAGTGACCTCGTGCCCCCCAGGCCCCCATACTCACCCCTCTTCTCCCAACCCCTCAGTGCCAGGTAGAGTTGCTAATGCCCCCTGCCCGTCCCGTCCCACCCAGCCCAGCCCGGGGAGGAGAGATCCAGCTGCCTGGACACCCTCAGGACACAATGAGACAGATGGTGTATGGTGGGGAGTGGGCAGGCCTCGAAGGTCCCACTCAGCCTCAGCTGCAAACTCCTAGATACAAGGAGAAGGCCAGGCTCATCAGACATGGAGGAAAGATCGTCACAGTAAAGAGAGGATAACATGAACAAGCCAACCAAAGAAGCAGGAGAAGAAACCTTCAGAGGAAACTTCACTGAAGCCAAAACATGAGCCTGCACTGCATCAACATGTGTCTGCAACAGCACGAGCTCACGATGGGGTGGGGGTGGGGGAGATGAGGGGGACACAACGGGGGGATGCCACGACGGGGGCACATGATGAGGGTCATGACTGGGGGACACGACGGGGGGGGGCACAACCAGGGGGGCATGATGGGGAGACACGATGTGGGGGGCAGGACGGGGGGGCACGACAGGGGGACACGATGGGGGTCAGGTGACCTCTGACAGGCAGGGGAGGGATGGGGTGGTGTGAGCCTGCAGGTCTTTAACAGTTTATTAAAGACAAAATCTTAAGTAAAAATAACAAAATGTAAAAATGTGTTAAATATAGGTGGTAGGTACAGAGGTATGCTTTTTCTCTCTTTTTTTTAATGTTTGAAATTGTTTGTAATTAAAAAGGAAGGGACTTCCCTGGTGGTGCAGTGGTTAAGAGCCCACCTGCCAATGCAGGGGACACAGGTTCAAGCCCTGGTCCAGGAAGATCCCACATGTCACGGAGCAACTAAGCCTATGTGCCACAACTACTGAGCCTGCATGCCACAACTACTGAGCCCACATGCCACAACTACTGAGCCCGTGTGCCACAACTACTGAAGTCCATGCACCTAGAGCCCACGCACCGCAAAGAAGAGTAGCCCCCGCTCACCACAACTACAGAAAGCCCGTGCGCAGCAACAAAGACCCAACGCAGCCAAACATAAATAAATTTATAAAAGAAAAAAAGGAAGAAAATGAGATTTTTTTCCCCACCTATCAATTTGGCAAAAGTTGAATTATAATATCCAGTATTAGCAGGAATTCGGGAAACATTCTCATACCACGGTGGGAGGAACCTGGAAGTCTTTTTAGAGGGAATTTCGGCTACATCTACCCAAATCTCACAAGCGTCCAGATTCTGAGTCATTAATTCCATTAAAAATAGTCTATAATGCAAGAGTCTTCTTTTCAACTTTTTGTTGCAAAGAACTCTTCCTCTCAATGAATTGGAGCTTTATAAGCAAAAAAAAAAAAAAAAAAGGCAATTTTGCCTGTTTCACTTACCAATGTTATAAAGTGCTTCAGTACAAGAAGAATCATTTCTTAGAGCCTCTTTATAGAATTCAGCTGCCTTCTCATAGTCACCATTTGCAAAAACTGTATTCCCTTTATTAGTAAGAGCTGATGGGTTATATCTGTCAGAGTTCACAGCTAAATCTGCATAGCTACTGGCCTGTGAGAATTCATTCTCCTAAAGTACAAAAATATACAAATTATTTGAAGTTCATTGTACCCCTTCTGCCTCTTCCGAGATTACAGACAGGATAAACAAGCACATAGTTTACATATCTTGGTCTCGCTGGACTCACTCCACAAAAGGTTTTACTTGTCAAGAAGTTTCTTACAACCAACTGCTCCACAGTCATGGTCTGGACACCGCCACCACTTCCACATCAGCGGTTCCATCTCCAGCACCCACGTTCCTGTCATCACTGACTGCAGGTGGGAGCTCTCCACACCTATGGCACCCACCCAGCTAGAGGCCCCACTGCCCTCCTGCCCCGTCACTCTGGCTGCATGGCCGGTGGGTACCGCATCGCCACAGTCCACGCCTCCGCTGCGTCCCCACCGCCAGTGCCTAATTAGGACGCGGCTGGGCTGGCAGTCACCTGTGCCGCGAGGGCCTCGCACCTCTCACAACGTAGCTGCTGGTGCCTCGTGGGTGTGGCTGAGGGAGGGGCACTGCTTCCCACCTCCCATCCCCCATGGTCCTTGTCCAGTGGCCGTGGATGTGAACGTGTGGCGGCACCTTACCCTCTGAAGGCCCTTCCCAGCCTCGCCCCCTCGCCCAGCTCGCCCTCGCTCCCCACCCATGTCCAGCTCTTCCTCCTGCAGAGGACCCAGATCCGCGCTGGGCTGGGCTGTGGACCACAGAGGGCATCCGAGTCCCACAGACCTTTCCACCAAGTTCACGGCACCTGGGTTGTTTCCACCCACTCCTGGTTATCATGAATAACGCTGCTCTGAACATTCACATACAAGTATCTGTGTGAACTCCCTAAGAGCGGGGTGCTGGTGTCATAAACACTAAGCCGTGTAACACTGTCTTTTAGATTAAGCTTCAGGCACAACTTAGAAGAGCAGTGACGGGTTGCTGACGGGACTGGAGAGCTGTGAGGGGATGACCTCAGGGTCCCGGGAGGGCAGAGCAGCGGCACATGGAGGGGAGGGGAGGGGAGGGGGGAAGGGAGGGGAGGGGAGGGGGGAAGGGAGGGGAGGGGAGGGGGGAAGGGAGGGGAGGGGAGGGGGGAAGGGAGGGGAGGGGAGGGGGGAAGGGAGGGGAGGGGAGGGGGGAAGGGAGGGGAGGGGAGGGGGGAAGGGAGGGGAGGGGAGGGGGGAAGGGAGGGGAGGGGAGGGGGGAAGGGAGGGGAGGGGAGGGGCGGGAGGAAGGGAGGGGGAGGGGGGAGAACACAGGCGGCTGCAGGTGCAAAGGTCCAGCCCTGCTCCAGCGGACCATCCTGCAGGGTGGGCTGAACCTCGCTCGGCTGCATTGGCTGAGCCTTCCCCCGCCCCCCACCCCGGGGGCCTTCATTCTCTTGTGCCTCCTCTCTGCTCTCACGATGCCTGCCCCCCGAAAGCCATCATGCTTTGCTAGTTCCTTTCCTGTCTCCTCCACGGATCTGCACTCTGGCCTCCTCAGCCCCCAGCCCTCTGCCCTGCTCACACCCTGGAGACACCGCCTGCTGTCTGCGTACCAGAGACGGGGCTTCAACAATTCACAGCTACTTCTCACAGTTCCGGAGGCTGGAGGTGGAAGACCAGGGGGTCAGCAGGCCTGGTATCTGGTGAGGGCCCACGTCCACATCTGCAGATGGCCTCCTTGCTGTGTCCTCACAGGGCACAGGGCTCTGGTCCCCTTCTCCTCTAATAAAGGCACTAATCCCATCATGGGGGCTCCCCCATGACCTCAGCTAACCCTAAGTCCCCACCTCCAAATACAGTCACATTGGGTGTTAGGGCTTCAAAGCTGAATTTTGGGGAGACAATCATTCCGTCCATGGCATCTATCATCAAAGCTTAAACCTCTACAGAGACAACCACGCATTTTATCTCTAACCCTGATTTCCCATCTGAGATCAGCTCCACAGGTCCTCCCTCTGTCCTCCTTCTGAGATGGCCTCGCACTCACATGCACCACCCAAGCGGCCCCCAGACCAACCCAGCCGTGCTGTCCTTCTCCACCCCACTTCTCCAGAGCCCCTCCTTGGGCAGCAACCTAAAAATACCACAGTACCAACGTAGTTATGAAAAGCAGAACTCACCAAATAATACAGGAATGAGAGGTTGGTTGCAGCTGCACTCTTCACACTACTGTCCTTTTTTTCAAACATTTTTAAGGTCTCTACAGCCTAAAAATGAAATGTCTGCCAGTTATTACCTCTGTAATATGATAGCATTTAGGCTTCAGTTTGGGGACAAGACCAGGGAATGCAGAGGGGTGATTAGTGTGTTCAGGAAAACAGATGACAGATGAGAATTTCACTTGATTATCAGTACTTGTGAAAAAGAATTCTCCAAACTGGGATAGAAAGCAATTCTGGGAGCGTCACAAAGTGACCTGATACAGATCCAAATGTAACTACACTCTGAAGCCATGAGGAATTTAAAGCACGTTTTTACCCCCTGGCAAGTCTGAGATGCCCCGACCTGGCAGGACACTTGGGATGCCAGGCTCCTTGCACGAGAGGTGGATGAGTTCTTCACCTAGAAGTTACTGAGAGGTACCAGAAACAGGAAAAATACATGGTTTTTCCTTCCTTCCTTTACATTTACTGAATAGAAAATGCTTGGCCGCTGGCTCCTGGGGAGCAGCTGTGTCCAAGCAAAGCCCTGCTCAGCTTCTGCAGGGGCCGCAGCTGCTGCTGCTGGACGCCCGCGCGGTCCGAGCCCTGCGCCGGTGGACGCCGTGCGGTCCGAGCCCTGCGCCGGTGGATGCCATGTGGTCCGAGTCCTGAGCCGGTGGACACCGTGCGGTCTGAGCCCTGTGCCGGTGGACGCCATGCGGTCCGAGCCCTGTGCCGGTGGATGCCGTGCGGTCCAAACCCTGGGTTGGTGGACGCCGTGCGGTCCGAACCCTGAGCTGGTGGACGCAGTGCGGTCCGAGCCCTGAGCCGGGCCACCGAGCACTTGACTCCCCTGCGGCCAAGGGCAGGAGACCTGCACACGCGGTCATAGCGCAGTAAAGAACTGCTCTCTTAAAGGGTCTTGATTACTCGAGAGAAAACTGTTGGAAGTTTCTAGACCATCAGTTTATAGCCCCACAAAGTAAATTCTGGAAGAGAAAAACCTGAACGCCACACCGTCCATCTTGAGAGCCCCTTTCTCACTTTCTTTCTTGGAAGGCTCTTCCATAACAAGAAGCTCCTAAAACTTACCTGGAAGTGATTCCCTGCAGAAGCTACCTCACCAACCCTACCCAACCCCCAGCTCCTCTTCGGAGCCTCTAAGCTTTACAAGCTGCATTTCACATTGAATAAGAACTGAGATGTTTTTATCTTTACTTTCAGATTGTGTCACTATAAATGTATGTGCTAATTTAAAATATAAGGCAAGTGGGGACTTCCCTGGCGGTCCAGTGGTGAGGACTCCACGCTGTTGCTGTTGAGGGCGTGGGTTCAACCCCTGGTCAGGGAACTAAGATGCCACAAGCCGCGTGGCACGGCCAAAAATAATTAATTAATTAATTAAATATAAGGCACGTGAATAGGCATAACTCACATATCCACTGAATCCTCTGACTCAAGTAGACTGCAGAGGGGAAGAAGGCTGCTCTCTGATATTTCTGACATCCATAAAGCAGAACCGAAAGCAAACTAACGACAATGGTAATTTTTTAAAAACAGAACGCTATCAGTTTATATTGTTGCTTTCAAAGCAGCTATTCATATTATAGTCAAGGAAATGTGCTGGCTGGATCTTAAAATTCTGATATTTGTTAATCTGTGGCTCATCGATAACAATACTTCAAGACTACGTTTAACACCAAATCTATTCTCCCCACAAGATTGCTACGAATCCCTGGGGGCTTCCCTGGTGGCGCAGTGGTTAAGAATCCGCCTGCCAATGCAGGGGACACGGGTTCAAGCCCTGGTCTGGGAAGGTCCCACATGCCACGGAGCAACTAAGCCCGTAAGCCACATCTTGAGCCTGTGCTCTAGAGCCCGCGTGCTCCAACTACTGAAGCCCACGCGTCTAGAGCCCGTGCCCCACAACAAGAGAAGCCACCGTAATGAGAAGCCCGCACACTGCAACAAAGAGTAGCCCCCGCTCATTGCAACTAAAGACCACACGCAGCAATGAGGACCCAACACAGCCAAAAATAAATTAATTAACTAAAAAAAAATAAATAAAGAATAAAGTTGTGTAAAAAAAAAAAAGATTGCTACGAATCCAAACAATACATAAAGAACAATGCAACCCAAAGCTATTACTCAGAAGAATTAACAAAAATGTTTAGAACTTAAAACATTCATTTAAAAACATGGAGAGAGCAAAAACATATTTCAAATTTTAAGCTTCTAAACTACAACTATCCTGAAAAGGCTAAATATTCTAATAAAAGGAACATTCTCAGGTATTTTTGGCTTTGAAATAGGCTGTTTTCATACTGTTCTTTACACATTCAATGAATGCATCTCTAATATTTCTGTTTTTAAAAGTAAAATAATGTAAATCAATTTATAAAGAAAACAGATAAAAGTTCACAATAAAATTTAGTTGTAAATGGCAAAACAAATAATGAAAATAAACACTGTTAGTTTGGGGTTTTTTCCCCAAGAAGAATTAGGAAAATAGACAAATCTCCGTTTGTGTTTTTTTTCCTGGCTGATGCCGTCCGCTACGGGCTTCAGCTTTCCTCTGGGTATGTCTGTCCACCACCACTGGCCTTCACCCCATCCACCTGTGGCTTTAGTGGAGTTCTTTCTCTGCTACAAAACAACACTATCACCACAAAAAACCATACTCTGAGATTCCAATTTCAGCATTTTTTTTTGAAAAACATTTACAACATTACGCCAAGTTGTAAGTGAAGCATCTTCGGGCTTCCCTGGTGGCACAGTGGTTAAGAATCCGCCTGCCAACGCAGGGTACATGGGTTAGAGCCCCGGTCCGGGAAGATCCCACGTGCCGCGGAGCAACTAAGCTCGTGTACCGCAACTACTGAGCCTGCGCTCTAGAGCTTGCGTGCCACAACTACTGAAGCCCGCACGCCTAGAGCCCGTGCTCTGCAACAAGAGAAGCCACCGCAATAAGAAGCCCGTGCACCGCAAGGAAGAGTAGCCCCCGCTTGCCGCAACTAGAGAAAGCCCGCGTGCAGCAATGAAGACCCAATGCAGCCAAAAATAAATAAATAAATAAATAAATAAAGCATCTTAATCAATGATCCTTATGAGTTACGTCAATCCAATCCTTTTTAACCTAAAAGTGTTCCTTCCAAACTGAGACTGTGTTATACCTACCTCGTCATACTTACAATACACAACAAAAGAAACACAAAGTAAAAGCAGCGATGTAAAAGAAAGCAGAAGTTACATTTTTAAAACATCAGTAAAATAACTGATATTAAAATTGTATATAGGCAAACAGAACAAAAAATATTTTGAATGAGAACAGCTAGGAAAGCAGCAAACAATATGATTTGGGTTAAATGAATTTAAATATGAAAAAATTAGCGGGTTTATTCCTTAGTGAACACACCTTTAAAACATGGACGATAATACAGTGTTAAACCTTTCTAAAAAGACCATTTAAAAGTATCAACAGAGAACTCGGAAAACGTCTTTCTCTATTTTGTCATCTGTAACAGTACTTCTCACACAGACACGAACTTATTTTTTTTGGTCCACAGATGACTCCAGCAAGATAGCAAAGACCAATCTGTCTCACTTCACTTCTACTTTTCAGCATCCCAACAGGATCAGAGTTTCATCTGTGGCATTTTTAATGCCCAAGGGTGTGATGCTCAAATGGCAGAACAGACACAAAGATACCTAGAAAGTCTTTTTATGCTTTACAAACGCTTTACCTAGAAAGTCTTTTTATGCTTTACAAACAATCATTAAGCACGCTGAAGCCATACACACCGTGGGCCAGCCGGTGTGCTGCCCTAGCCTTCACCACACAACAACGCCATGGGCACCGGGCTGCTTCCCCTTCGCTCACGTCCTCGGGGCAGATGCCCTTCTCCCTCCTCCCCGACAAAGGGGTCAGTTACTTCTACTGTCTCCAGGAAAACAGAAGGTCTTAAATAGGAAGAAAGCCTGAAAACTGGCTCAGGAGAGCATGGAGGAAAGACACTGGGGCTCCCTCTGGCCCTCACTCTCTGGGTCTAAACGCGGAAGAGCTGAGTTTTCTACATTGCAGGCATATATGCTACTAACCACTGGTTTTATAAACTAGGGTATCAAGTTTCATTCTCTATTCTCCTTTGTGATCCCCGCCCCCTTTTAAAAAGCTGTTGTCCTCCTGTGAGGCAGACTGTGGAAGGGGAGCACCGTTCCACCCCACCCCAGGTGGCAGGACAGTGGTGGGGCCAGTGACAGATTCCTTTCGTGCCCAACGCAACGTCAACGAGTAAACCAAACACGTAAAGGAGAGCTGCTCAGGCACCGGGCTGCTGCTCCGGCTCCTGGCCTCCCCCACTGCCCGTGTACGAACCCTGACTCTGAACAGCCTCTGAGCTTCAGGGAACACTTTGAAAACCTCTGGGGAAAGCTGTCCTCTGGACTAGAATACGGTTTAGTCATTTAGCAGCCATGTTTTACATGGCAAGCGTTTATATTTTAAGAAACAGGACAGGGGAATTCCCTGGTGGTCCAGTGGTTAGGACTCCACGCTTCCACTGCAGGTGACATGGTTTCAATCCCTGGTCAGGGAACTAAGATCCCACATGCCGTGCGGCCAAAAAAAATGAAACAGGACAAACAGGTCAAAATTAAAACCATGCTACATTAGAGGAAATTATGTTAAGGTAGAAATAAAAATATTATTCAACTTCAGAATAATCACAGGTAACAGTAATCTAGAAAGGAGTTTCACAGTATTATCGCTTTGACCAGTTAACATTAACTTCCATCTAAACATTTTTTTAAACTTACTTGATTAAAGTCCTTTTGTCTCAGGTACATAATTGCTTTGTTTATTTCCAGATCATTTGCCAGCTCTACGTACTGAGAAGCTTTCACAACTTCAACACACCTATAAAGTAAAGCGTAAAAACGGTTATTTTATTTTGTTTTAATATATCTAGGTTTTCTTAACTGTGACTTTTCAAAAGTGTTTAAAAGTGCCCCTAGTGTTCTTCTGTAGGACTGAGCACCTGACTCCTTCCAACACAGGCATTAAGTTACAGAGCTCTTCAGTTCCAAACCCGTTTTATCAGCCAATTTTTCATTAGCCTCTTGCCGCGTCTAATTATTTATGGTATTTTAAATAAAATTCTTATTTTAAAATTAATAAAACAACTTCAGTTTGTAACAGGCAAAACTGTTTCTATATATTTTTTCATCTTAAATGCTCTGATGGTGAGAAAAATTCTACAGAACTTGAGAATATATTTAATTTTTTGTGTACAAACTTGAACAGACTTTCATGGATCCGTTGCTCAGGGCACACAGAACATCTACTGTTAACTAAACATCAGGCAATGTGCCAACTCCTGTAAGCATGAACACATTTAGTCCTCACCACAGCCCTGAAAGACTGGCATTATCTCATGTCATAGATACAAAAATAAATCGCACAAGTAGAAAACTGCCAAGTAAGAACTTGAGCCCAATTTCTATTGCTACCAAAGCCCACTGCACCAAGACTAATTCTTTTCAAATTGAGGGTCATGACCTTTCAAATAACAGAAGAGAAAAGGTATCAAAGGGTTGTGCGTAACAAGGGCAAGGCGGTGCTGCGTCGTTTTCTCACTGAGGGTCTGGTTCAAAGAGGTTTCAAAGCCACTGGCTTAGACCAATAATTTAAAAATACTGGGACTTCCCTGGCAGACCAGTGGTTAAGACTCCACGCTCCCAATTCAGGGGGCCGGAGTTCAATCCTTGGTCAGGGAACTAAATCCCGCATGCTGCAACTAACACCCGGCGCAGCCAAATAAATAAATATATAATTTTAAAAAATAAAATTATTAAAGCAGAAGATCCCTTTCTTCAAGCAGAACATTTTTTAAACCCTGATTTATAAAACAGCCCTTCTGCTTGGAGTGGTGAGACAGGATGTGAAACCCAGCCTGTCAGGCCCCCCTGGAGGACCCTCTCAGCAAAGCAGTGTGAAGGGCTCCCCCAAATAAGGGGGAAACCCTCTATTCCACAACGCACACAGCAAACAGTCACCGAATGTCTACAATGTGTGAGACATTACATCTGGTACAGGGCTACCAGGACACACAAAATACAGTTCTTGCCCTCGAGGGGAAGCAGACCTGTAAACTGAGTTAGGTGTAAGAACCGCAGTGAAGAAATACAGGAATGGAGGGGTGGAGACACTAGGAAAGGTATTCCAGACATGTCTGAGCTCGGTTTAAGGGAAAAGGATGAATCAATTTGACAAAAGGGGAAGGGTGTTCCAGGAAGAGGGGCTCACAAACCCAAAGATGTGGAAGATCAGAAAAGTGGGAAATATTTAAGACACTGACTCATTCCCTGAGCTGCCGTCAACAAATCAAGTGGCTCAAAGACAAAAGCATGATGCTCTTCCCCTCCTGTTCCCAAACAGGATTCTGCAAAGGGATTAAGCCCCACAGAAAATTACTGGAGTCACTTTTTTTTCTCAATTTTCTAAGGATGGAACAAAGCTCCCACCATGCTAGACAGACAGGATGCCTTAGAACCTTTGGGCTAATTATCCAGAAGAATCTATACAAGAAGGGCTGCCAACATCTCGGCCCTTGAGACACTCTTCTCTCTACTTACAACATCCTCCCTCCCTTCCCCAACTTTTATTCCTACTAATCCTTCAAGCCTCAGCCCAAATGTCACTTAATCTGGGGAGCCTTCCATGACACCATGACAACAAACTACATTAGCATTAGCAATTGGGACTAAGAAATCACACAGCACACAATAAAACATAACTTGTTACATTAGTATAACATAGCAGTTACAATGCTTTGTGATTGCTAATCTAATTATCTGTCTACTTAGCTAATCTAATTATCTGTCTACTTAGCTAATCAAGGAGATCTTAGGTGACAACCAACATTAGCTAAACTGTAAATTTCTCGAAGGCAGATACTTTTTATCCTGAACTTCCAACTGGCTTGCAATAAACAATAAAATTTTTTCTTGTTATATACAACACTGTAAATCAACTATAATTCAATAAAATTTTTTAAAAAAGAAATAATGGCTGAGAACTTCCCAAATCTGGGGAGAGATGTGGACATCCAAGTTCATGAAACTAAGAGACAACCCCAAAAGTTCAACTCAAAACAATTTTCTCTATGATACATTGTAATAAAACTATCTAAAATCAAAGACAAAGAGAGAATTTTTAAATCAGCAAAAGAATCTGCCTGACAATGCAAGCCCTGGTCCTGGAAGATCCTACATGCCGTGGAACAACTAAGCCCATGAGCCACAACTACTGAGTCTGTGCTCTAGAACCTGCGAGCCACAACTACTGAAGCCTGTGAGCCTAGAGCCTGTGCTCCACAACAAAGAGAAGCCACGGCAATGAGAAGCCTGTGCACCACAATGAAGAGTAGCCCCCGCTCGCCACAACTAGAGAAAGCCCGCGCGCAGCAACAAAGACCCAACGCAGCCAAAATGAAATAAAATTTTAAAAAGTCTAATATGACAAACGTAATTCGTTTTGATAAGTTAAAATGTTAAATTAGTGGAAAATTTCACTCAGACTGGTTGGCGTTTTATAAATACTTAAAATTTCACTTACATACCAGCTACTAGATTGCAAAGACACAACTAGAATCATCTTCTTAAAAGTCTAAAAACATTAGGAAATTAAATGTATATGACTTAGTAAACATTAAGAGAATCCAAGTTAGATTTAGTAACAGTAAAACAACATTTACTATTCAGTGTAATTAAAGATGAACAGAGTTCATTTACTGTGAGATGCTTGTCTCCCAAATCAAGGAGATCTTAGGTTACAGCCAACATTTGGTGCTCACAGAAAGGGATAGAATGACTTGTACTATACATGGATCAAAACATATGTGGAGTACATGTACAGATACAGGGACATTTTAAGAAACTTGTTTATAAACTAGGCGAGCAGCCAGTCAGGTAGAAAACCAGCCGTTTTAGAAAAACACAGTGTATCTGAAATGGATGAAAAAACGGGAACTGCTTATCTGAAGAGAGAAAACTGTGAAGAAAGCCCTCACCTCACTATCAGCAGCCGGCAGAGCCGCTGACTCAGGACAGTGGCCGGCACGCGCTATTCCCACTGCCGCCCCAGGAGGAAGACCGCCTCTGGAAGCGTGAGAAGCGCGCTGGCTCATGAAGCAGGGAAAAGGAGGCTGCAGTAAGAAAGTGCCGCGGAGGAGGGTGCTTCCTGCTCCAGGTAGGGATGGGGAGTGAAGCGCTGAGCTGGGCAGCGGGAACCACTGACCGCCATCTCCACCTGCAGGCCTCCCCTCATACTCAACAATGACAAAGAGCAGCCAGAGAAAAAGAACGTGCTCTTGGAAATGTAAAATAAAACAATTAAATGGAATAGCTGAATGAGAAATTCAAAGAAGTCTCCCAGAAAGCAAAGCAGAACCAGAGTTGGAAAATATAAGAAAGATAAGTGACAAGGAAGTCCAAATCCAATTGATAGAAATTTATAACTGGAAAAGGAAGTAAATTAGCAGAGAAATAGTATAACATTTTCTCAAATTAAAGAAAACAGACTGCAAATTGAGGGGTCTATTGAGTGCTTAAGAGGAAAATAGAAAAAAAAAAAAGACAAATTTAAACACATTATGAAATTTCAGAACAAAGCTACAGAGAAAATTATAAAAATTACCAGAAAGAAACTGCAGGTCACCTACAAATAGCAAGGATGAGACTAGCATCAGAATTCTAATCAGCAGCAGTGCTAGTTAACAGTGAAGAAATACTTCTTGAGTTCTAAGAGAAAACAAGTTACAACTTAGGGTATTATTATACCTGATCAAATAAATGATCAATCAAGAATGAGGACAGAATTAGACACTTACAGACATGCACAGACAGATCTTAGGGGGTTAATTCAGGAAGAAATCAAGGAAAAAATAAAGATGATGTTCAAAAAGAAAGAGGATCCAACATGGGAAAAAAATGAAGGTAAACCCCAAGATGACATTCAACGCCAGCCTAAGGGAACCAACGGCTTACAGAGACGGGCAGGGAGAGTTCCGAGAGGGAGAACTCCAAATAACCTAAGAGAAGCAAAGAGTGCAAGAGAAGACAGAGAGGTAACTGGAGACACCAGAAAAACAAACGTCATGGGCCAAATATGAAGCCTCCAGAACAAACTAAACCAGGGAGACAATGGATTCCATGGTGAGAATCTGAATCGTAATGAGGATACGGTAAAGAAAGCATACGTTACTTCCACCAAGAAGAAACATGAAAAGTAATTAGAAAACGGGAGCTGTAACTCTTCTGTACTTACTTGGTTTTCTAACCATGTACATGTATCTTGGATTTTAAAAATCCTGGTAGGGTACCATGCAGAAGAGGTCACAGACTGACTCTATACTGGTTCGAAAAATCATAGAAAAGAGTTTCATGAAGGGCAACATTGGATTCAATACAATGAAGAATTTTCTAACCCTTAGAGATGTTCAGAAATAAAGCAAATGATTTGAACACCATAAGAATCCAAGCAGAGGATAAATGGCACCTACATGGGATGCTATAAAGAGGATTCTCGTACTGGGTGGAAGAAACAAATTCAACGACTCATCCAAAAAATGACCTAAGATTTTTCCAGCTCTAAAAACCCTTCACTCCTATCTGGGAAATATATCCATAGACAATAGCCTTTTTAGGTGTGAGAGGTATCGCTCAGGATAAACAGTTTAGTAGTACTGACAAATTTAAGGTAGAAAAAGGACATAATGAGAAAAGATAAAGTAAAAAGGAAGAGGGCACAGGCTGGAATTTATACAATGAAAGCAATTATGTACCCACATATCAAATGCAGCACACTTGCCTTAGTACTTAATTTACAAAATGACATGAACAATAAGAAAAACGTTAGAACTTTTAGAGTGGCCTATACTAATCTTACCATATAATAGTATTTGCTTGATAAGTAGAAATCAATATTTGCAATTATTTACTCTTCTAATAACAAAATTTTAAATCAATAAAAGTATAAACTAGAAAACATCATGTCCATCCAGTTATACTGAATTTCTCTCTTACCAATCATAACCTACAGCAAAAGATGTTTCAATTACAGGAGCAATGAGTTTTGCAGCTGTCATGATGTATTTTTCTGCCATGGCTTTCCTATATCAAACAAACAAAAAATATTTAGAAATATGGTATAAAAAGAGTTTCGATTTATTTCTTAAAATGTAAGTGTAAACATTGTCTGGGCAGCTATGCTAGCAATCTGTTTACAAATCAGGTTGAAAACCACGACTGGGAAATGCGATCAGCAAGCCATGACTGCCCTTGGGGTCAGCAGTTCTTGGTCTGTGATCCATTCTGAGGAAAGAAGGAAAGAAAGAAAGTGGGGGAAGGGAGGGAGAAAGGAGGAAGGAGAGAGAGATACACAGGACTCCGCAGCTGAAGCTGCATAACGGGCACTGTCTGTGGAAATGAAAGGGTGAGAACCGCCACTACAGTGGTAAATACTAAAACTGAACTACTACACGTCTCTGTAGATTTGCCTGGTCTTCACCCTTCATTTTATAAATGGAATCATAGAATATGTGGTCTTTTGTGACTGCCTTCTTTCACTTTATCATAATGTCCTCAAGGTTCATGTGTACTGTAGCATATGTCAATATTTCATTCATTTTAGGGCTAAATAATATTCCATTGCATGGATGGATCATATTTTTACCCATTCATCAGTTGTGGACATTTGGGTTGTTTCCACTTTCTGGATACGAATAATGCTGCTATGAATATTCCTGTGTGACTTATTATGCTATTATGTGGATGTATGCTCTAATTTCTTTTGGGTATGTATCTAGGAGACAAATTGCTGAGTCATACGTTGTCTATGAAGAACTTCCAGACTTTCCCGGAGTGGCTGTACCAGTTTACATTCCCACCATCAGCATACAAGGTTTCAACTTCTCCACATCTGCATCAACACTTGTTATTATCTGTCTTTTTGATTCAGTCACACTAGTGGGTATGAAGTGCTACCTCACTGCGGTTTTGAGTTGCATGTCCCTAGTGAATACTGAAGTTAAGCATCTTTTCATGTGCTTATTGCCATTTGCATATGTTTTGAAAAAATTTCTATTCATATCCTTTGTATATTTTTAATTAGGTTTTGGCATTTTTATTATTGAGTTGGAAGAGTTCTTCTACCTACTGTAGAAGTAGGTCCCTTCTTGGATACATGGCTTGCAAATATTTTCTCCCATTCATTAGGTTGTTTCCACATTCTTTTTTTTTTTTTTTTTTTTTTTTTTTTGTGGTACATGGGCCTCTCACTGCTGTGGCCTCTCCTGCCGCGGAGCACAGGCTCTGGACACGCAGGCTCAGCGGCCATGGCTCACGGACCCAGCCGCTCCGCGGCACGTGGGATCCTCCCAGACCGGGGCACGAACCCGTCTCCCCTGCATCGGCAGGTGGACTCCCAACCACTGCGCCACCAGGGAAGCCCTGTTTTCACATTCTTGATGGTGTACTTTGAAGAATGAAAGTCTTTAATTCGGATGAAGTCCAATTTACCTATTTTTTTCATACCTAAGAAACCACTGCCTAACACAGATCAATAATATTTACTTCTATGTTTTTTTCCTAAGAATTTTGTAATTCTAGTTCTTACTTCTAGGTCTATGATCCATTTTGAAGTAATTTTTCTGTATGGTGTGAGAGAGAAGTCCAACTTCATTCTTTTGCATAAGCATATTCAATTGTTCCAGCACCATTTGCTGAAAAGACTATCCTTTCCCCATGGAATCGTCCTGACAGTTTTATTGACTATAAACGGAAGAGTTTATTTCTGGACTCTCAATTCCATCCCATTGCCTTTTATGTATGTCTTTATGCTTCTAACATAAAGTATTATCACACTGTCTTAATTAGTGTCGCCTTGTAGCTTGAGTCCTCGAACTCTTCTATTCTTTTTCAACACTGTTTTGGCTGTTCTGGACTCCTTACATTTCCATATGAAGTTTAGGATCACCTTGTCACTTTCTGCAAAAACACTACTGGGATTCTGATAGGGATTACACTGAATCTGTAATCTGGGGGGCATGGCCATCTTAGCAATACTAAGTGCCTATCCATAAACATGTGATCTCTTTCCACTTATTTAGCATTTCTTCCAATGATGTTTTACAGTTCAAAGAGTACAAGTTTTGCATTTCATTTGTTAAATTTATTCCTAATAAATTATTTTTTATGCTACTGTTAAATGTAATTGTTGATTTCATTTTCAGATAGCTCACTAGCACCGTGTACCACACTTCTATAGTATTCTGTTGATTCTTGCATGTTTATCTTTTACTCTGGAAACTTGCTGAACTCGTTTATCAGTGGTAAATTTTTTTAGTGCATTCCTTAGGATCTTCTATATACAAGATCATGTGATCTTCAAACAGAGATAAGTTTTACTTCTCTCCAATCTGGATAAGTAAGTCTTTTACTTTTCTTTCTGTCTTTCACCATTAAGTATTATAATGTGAAACTGCGGGTTTTTCATAGATGTCCTTTATCAGATGGAGCAATCTCCTTTCTACTCCTAGCTTTTGTTGAAGTTTTTTTTGTTTGTTTGTTAAACAAAATCCAATATGGATTTTGTTCCCCCCGTTTTCCCTTTTTTTTTTTTTTTGGTTTACTGAGATGATCACATGGCTTTTGCCCTTTGTTCTACTGATATCCTGTATCATATTAATTGAATTTTAGATGGTAAACCATTCTTGTAGCCTTGGGATAAATCCAAATTAGTCATGGTACATAATTCTTTTCCTATTGTGTTAGTATTGTTGGTTTGCTAATATTTTCTTGAGAACTTTTAATCTATAGTCATAAGATATTTTTCTGTAGTTTTCTGTCTCTTCTGTTTTATTTTGGTATCAGAGTAATACTAGTTCATAAAATGAACTATTTTCTGGAAGAGACTGTATAGAAATGATGTTTATTCTTCTTTAAACATTTTCTAGAATTCTCTACTAAAACCATATAGGCCTGGAGATTTGCCTTATAAATTCAATTTCCTTAACATTCAAAGGGCTATTCAAACGATCTATTTCATATTAACTGAGTTGTGGTAGTTTGTGTTTTTTAAGAAAGTGGTCCATTTTGTCTAAGTTTCAAATTTATGTGTACAGGGTTGTCTGCAGTATTTCCTTAATATCTTTCTGATGTCTGTAGTGATAGCTACTATTTTGTTCCTAATACTAGTATTTTGGGTCTTCTCTCTTTTACCTTCATCAGTCTTATTAGAAGTTTGTTAACTTTACTGATCTATTCAAAGAATCAGCTGTTTCACTGATGTTCTCTATTGTTTCTCCAGTACCAATGATTTCTGTTCTTTTATTATTTCTTTCCTTCTGCTTCTTTTGGGTTGATTTTGCTCTTCTTTATCTAGGTTCTTTATTTTTTAATTGAGGTATAGTTGATGTACATTATATATATATATAATATATAATACCTGAAAAATATTAATATATATATATATAAAATCCCTGAAACTTATATATATAAGTTTCAGGTGTACAACATAGTGATTCACAATTTTAAAGGTTATATTCCATTTACAGTTACAAAATATTGGCTATATTCCCTGTGCTGTACAATACATCCTTACAGCTTAATTATTTTATACTTTTTCTAGGTTCTTAAGCTGGGAGCTTAGGTTATTGATTTAAGACTTTCCCACTGTCATTCTAATTGCTTTTCCCTTATGGGTTGTTTTCTCTGCCTCCTTACAAGACTTTGTGATTTTAGGGACTTCTCTTTTGGCCCAGGGTTTGAGACTCCACACTCCCAAGGCAAGGGGCCTGGGTTCAATCCCTGGTCAGGGAACTAGATCCCACATGCCGCAACTGAGAGTTTGCATGCCACAACTAAAGAGCTGGCGAGCCTCAAAGAAGATAGAAGATTCTGCATGCCACGACTAAGTCCTGGCACAGCCAAATAAATAAAATAAATATTTTAAGAAAAAAAGACTTCGTGTTTTTAATTTTCAGAAGTTTAATCATGATATATCATGACATGGATTTTCTTGGGTTTACCCTCCTTGGGATTTCTTCAGCTCCTTGTACTGTAAGTTTATTTTCCTTGCCAAATTTAGGGAGTTATCAGCTATTATTTCTTTAGCCTAATCCCCTTCATCTCTCCTTCCCAGATTTGATGACACAAATGTTGGTTCTTCTGTAATAGTCCCAGAGATCCCTGAGGCTCTGGTTGTTTTGGTTTTGGGTCTATTTTCTCTATTTGTTCAGATTGGATAATTTCCATTTTCTCTTCCAGTCACCAAATCTCTCCTGGCTCCCCTTCATTCTCCTGTTGAGTCCCTCCACTGAGCTTTTCATTTCAGCTGTTACATTCTTCAGTTCTAAAATTTCCATTTGGCTTTTCTTTATATCGTTCCTTTGCTGAGACTCTATTTCTTTTCTGAGGCTATTCTGTCATTTGTTTTAAGTGTGTTCATAATTGCTTGTTGAAGCATTTTTATCATGATTGCTTTAAAATTTGTCAGATAATTCGAACATCTCTGTCATCTCAGTGCTGGCATCTATGGACTATCTTTTTTCACTGTTTGAGATATTCCTGGTTCTTGGTATGACGAGTGATTTTTGATCAAAACTTGGACATTCCCTGGTGGTCCAGTGGTTAGGATTCCAGGCTTTCACTGCCGTGGCCCAGGTTCAATCCCTGGTCAGGGAATTGAGACCCCCCGCAAGCCACGGCACAGCCAAAAAAAAAAAAAAAGAAAAAGAAACTTGGACATTTTTACATTATAAGACTGAATTTTAGAAGATGTGGTATATATACACAACGGAATATTACTCAGCCATAAAAAAAATAATGAAATAATGCCATTTGCAGCAACATGGGTGGACCTAGAGATGATCATACTAAGTGAAGTAAGTCAGACAAAGACAAATATCATACAATATTACTTCTACATGGAATGTAAAAAAATGATACAAATGAACTTACTTACAAAACAGAAACAGACTCACAGGCATAGAAAATAAACTTATGGTTACCAAAGGGGAAGGGGGGGTGATAAACTAGGAGTTCGGGATTAAAATATACACACTACTATATATAAAATAGATAACCGGGACTTCCCTGGTGGTGCAGCAGTTAAGAATCCACCTGCCAATGCAGGGGACACCGGTTCAATCCCCGGTCCGGGAAGATCCCACATGCCGTGGATCAACTAAGCCCGTGCACCACAACTACTGAGCCTGGGCTCTAGAGCCCGCGAGCCACAACTACTGAGCCCGCATGCCACAACTACTTAAGCCCACGTGCCCAGAGCCCGTGCTCCGCAACAAGAGAAGCAATCACCAATAAGAAGCCCGCGCACCAACAAGAACCTACTGCATAGCACAGAGAACTATACTCAGTATCTTGTAATAACCTATGGAAAAGAATCTAAAATAAAAATATATATAGTAAGTCAACTACATTTCAATAAAAAAGTAAAAATAAAATAATGTTCATTCAGGCTCTTCAATACTACTTTCACCCTGATTCTGAGGATTTGGGCAAGTGATGTATTTTATTTTGTTATTTATTTTTTAAAATTATTTATTTATTTTATTTTTGGCTGCGTTGGGTCTTCGTTGCTGCGCGTGCACGTGGGCTTTCTCTAGTTGTGGCGAGCGGGGGCTACTCTTCGTTGTGATGCGCAGGCTTCTCATTGCAGTGGCTTCTCTTGTGGCGGAGCACGGGCTCCAGGTGCACGAGCTTCAGTAGCTGTGGCACACGTGGGCTCAGTAATTGTGGCTCGCAGGCTCTAGAGCGCAGGCTCGGTAGTTGTGGTGCACGGACTTAGTTGCTCCGCGGCATGTGGGATCTTCCCGGACCAGGGCTCGAACCCGTGTCCCCTGCATTGACAGGTGGATTCTTAACCGTTGCGCCACCAGGGAAGCCCCAAGTGATGTACTTTAAAGAGCTGAATGCTTTTGTATTTTATTGTGAAAAAAAAGAAAAGTGACGTAGAAAAAAAAAGACTGAATTTTATTTAAATCTTCTGTTTTAGTTGTCTTTCCTGACACCACTGCAGCAGGGAAAGAAGAGACACCACCGCATCACAAGCCAGATAAGGGGAGAAGCCCATATTCCCCGCACAGCCTGCTTTGACACCAACGTGGGAGGAGGTCCTTGCTTCTGCTGGGTGGGATGGGAGTCCCTGCGTCCCCCGGTCCCTACTGACACCATGGTGGGATGGTCTTGTTACGACTGAGTGATGACCGAGGCCCTGATTCCCCACTGCCCCTCTGACGCCACGCAGAAGGGAGGGTCAAGAGTGCCCTGTTACTGCTGGGTGGGGTGGAGTTCCAGGCTCCCCACGTGCTGTCCACTACACCACAGAGTCAGAGTGGCAGGGGTCCATGAGGGCCTTGGGGGTTAAAGTCCTGCTCTCTACTTGGTCTGCTGGGGTACTGAGTGTCTCCTTACAGCCCTGGGAGTTGGCTGTTGCTGGCATGTGTGGGGATGGGACCACAGCTCTTTTCTGTGCACTTGTCTGAAAGTTTTCTGTCTTGCTAGCCTACCCCTTACCTTGTCCTCTGGCTTTTCTTAGAGCCTTTTTAAAAAATGCAGCCCCTGGCTTTCTGACTGCCAGCTTCTTCAGCTCCAAGTCTGAGCAATGTGAGGGGAATCACTGCCATGCTGTTCCTCAAGCCCCCCGGGTCCCTTGATGATTTGCCCTCTTGTCTCTACCTTTCTTCTCATTTTGTTGTACATACAATTTCTGGGGGTTTTATTTGTACTCAGAAGTGTAAGTTTAATTTTTACAGTTAAACTAAATCCTAAAAATTAAGGGCCCTCCATCCACACAATGGAATATTACTCAGCCTTAAAAAGGAAGGAAATCCTGTCACCGGCTACACCGTGGATGAAAAGTGAGTCACAGACAGACAGTACCGTGATTCCACTTCCATGAGGTCCCTAGAGCAGGTCACATTCATAGACAGAAAGCAGAGTGGTGGCTGCCAGGGGCTGGGGGAGGGGGATGGGAGTTGTTTAGTGGGTACAGAGCTGCAGTTTGGAAGATAAAAAGAGTTCTGGAGACTGGCTACAAATCAATGTGAATGCACCTACCACTACCTTTGAAATGAAGAATTACATATCTTGGTTAAGATAAATTTTATGTTATGTGTATTTTATCACAATTAAATAAAAACAAACTAAGAGCCCTCTGTGATGTGATATAACTTCTAAGATGCCTGTTGCATATTCAATAAATATTAGAAGGTGCAAGCCATACTTGACAGAGACTAGGTACCATATCGGAGAAAGGAAGAAATGAAATAAATAATTTTGTCTTTGGGAGTTGAAATTTAATTGGGGGGCATGATAAAAATACAGAGAGATATAAATTTTTGAACAAAGGTAACATGAACAAAGTTCTAATAGTGCAACAGAGGCAGCGGGAAAGCAAATTACAGAGAAATAGTAAGAGTAACTGAGTAATAATAATTGGGATTAGCATGAGGACTGAGATTATATTGAAGGAGAAAAAAGAATCTGGTAGAGTATAGAAATGGTGAAACGACAGCACTATTCAAGAAATATACTGAATACAACAAGTTTTGAAAGAAATAGTCAGAATGCATATTCAACTCTTACAGAAGTTAAGACTACATTATTAAGTTTTAATCATGAAGTGCCCAAAATATTACCTTTCACGTTCCATTTGCCTTAGATGATCATTTTTTATAGCTTCAATCACTAAATTAGTATGTGGGTCATCCTGGGGGAAAAAAATGAGTGATTCAGAAGTAAGAAGCAAGAACTAGATTTCTAATCAACCTCACCACTAGGCTAGCTGTATAAAATGGAGAATATATTAATCTTTCTGAACTATTTTCCCTTATGTAAAGTAAACTTTTTCTTCTTACTTCTGATTACCTATCACATTCTCCACCGAACTAACATAGATTCTAGCAGCTGATACAAGGTCAGGCTGGAAAGAATAGGGCCAAGTACACAGAAGCTGTGGTTGTTAGTACAAATGTGTGATATTATAAATTCTTAACTCAAATATAAATGCTTTAATGATCATCAATTACTTAGTATGATCCATATTGCTACTTCCTATTGAAAACATAGATGATTTCTTTCACAACATATATGACTTTTTCTCAATATGAAAGTTATATATAATAGTTAACATCTACCCAGCACTTACTATGTTCCAGGTGCTATTTTAAGCATTTCACATGCATTACCTCATTTAATCCTTACAACCCTACACGGTAGGTTGTTATAATTAGTGCTATTTTAAATATAGAGGAACAAGGAGAGTTAAGTACTGAGTAGTGGGGCCAGCCACTATGCTGCGACACCCTTACACCCTATCAGGAAGACCTATTAGGTTCAACTTATGAAACTGACATTACTATACATTGTGATGTATCAACACAGGCAAGTGCACAGGGTACGACTCCATATAAAATAACATTAAAGAATGACAATTTTTCCTAAGATTCTCCTTTTTGTTTTTTTGACTAAAACTGTGCGGTCTGTTTTAACCATAATCTCTAGCCCTATTTCAATAGCCCTGGTGTCGACCTAATTTAAATAACAAATGAAAATGATAAAACACATTAATACAGGGCTGGGAGAAACCTGAAATGTCATCCACTCCAACTTTCTCATTTCTGGAGACAGAGAAGCACAGGTAATTAGGAGCTGGCTACATAACAGTCTTCCTCATACTCACATTTGGTGAAATGTATTTACCATCTTCATCAGTTTCTAATGGAACAGCAATCAGCTTTTGGAATGCCTTCTTCATTTTTTCTCGATCTCCAACAGCAAAGTAACTAAGAATTAGGTTGAAGCCTGCCTTCAGGTTTGGTGCCATCCTCATGATGTGCTCAAATGAATTAATGGCATCTGAATACTGCCCAGTTTGAATAAATGTAACTCCAATGTTCTGCATAATTTTAATCCTAGAGAAAAATAAACATAGATTCGCTTTAAAGGTCTGAACTCCCTAGTATGGCAATCAAGACATTCCACGAATAATTTCCTTCTTTTCTTTCCCACTTTACTTCTTTTTTGTTTTGTTTTGTTAAAGCTATATTGAGGTTTACTTTACACATCATAAAATTCACTTATTTTAAGTGTATGATTCAATAATTATTGCTATATTAACACAGTTGTGGAACCAAAACCACATTCCTACTTTGTCATTTCCATCACCCCAAAAAGAGAACCTGTGCCCACCTGCAGTCATTCCTCGATCCCACCTCTAGCCCCAGGCAAACACTAATTTACATTCTGGCTCTCTGGATTTGCCTTTCTAGACATTGTACATAAATGGAGTTACAACATGTGATATTTTGTGTCTGGCTTCACTCAATTAGCATAACCTTTTTAACCTTTTTGAGGTTCCTCCACATGACAGCATGTAAGAGTACTTCATTCCCTTTTTATTGCTGAATGGTATTCTATGGTATGGCTATACCACATTTTATTTATCCACTGACTACTTGATGGACATTTGGATGGCTTCTACTTTTTGGCTATTATGAATAATACTGCTATAAACATTCATGTACAATACTTTGTGATAACACATGTTTTCATTTCTCTTGGGTATATATCTAGGAATGGAATTGGTCATATGGTAAATTTGTGTTTAACTTTTAAAAAAAGCAACCTAATTATTTTCCAAAGTGTCTGGGCCATTTTATATCCCCAACGTATGAGGATTCCAATTTCTCTACATCTTCCTCAACACTAATTATTGTCTATATTTGATTATAGCCATTCTAATGAATGTGATCCCACCTTATTTCTAACCACTCCTCAATATAACCCCATTTGAACTGAATCCTTTTACTCCTAATTCTCTGATCAGATCACAGTATTTCCCGGACTTTTCTCACAGTGCTCCCTTTTTCGGGAATGTTACCCCTTCGCTTGTCTTCACTTTAGTAACCAATCCAAGTACACCTCCTTTCGTTAAGCCTTTCTTGTTCTCAATAATTATTCCTTCAACTTAATCACTATACTACCTCTTGATTATGGGCTGTTAAGCACTTAACATATACTATATAATATTATTATCTTTTTCTAAAATGCTCAAATTCTTGGCCTCACCTGGGTTAAAAGTACCTCAAGGGCATTGTGTTCTGTAAGTTAGATATTTGCTGATGATAATGAGATATCATGCATAATTCGAAAACAAATTATTGTGAAAAGTGGCATTTACAAAGAAATTAACTTTCACAGAGGCTTTGTACTGTGCCTAGGAGAAATTATGACCAGTAAGTATCCTGGTACCTTCCTATGTTCCCATAGTTATAACCAGACCATAAGGTAGTCTACTGTTTCTGCTCCTGAAATACTGTAAGAACAGGAAACATCCCAGCATCCCCCTCTTCTAAGATTCAACAGTAACCCTTCCTCTCACTCTTCCCTTCTCAAGCTGTAGTAAGAATGTAAGGAGGTCTTGGTTTCCAGTCTTGCATTCTGGAGTCTGGTATGTTCTAAAGAACCGCTGTTTGATTTGGTGTTGGCAGTAAGCTGTATTATGGCGCTAATTGCCCGCATTATTCCCTATATAGGCCCATTAGCTTAGTTTCATTCCAACTGATCACATATTATGCCTTCAACCTTTAACTTCCATCACACAAACGCATGCAAGTAGTCACAAGGGGACAGACCAAAGTACTACAGCTACAACAAGAATCTAACACCTCTCATGTACAGATACCATAAAGCACTCAGCCCACTGGCAACGCGTCAAGAGTGACCTTGTTTCTGAAGAACGACACTTAAATTTTACACACTTACCTCATTTCTTTATGGACACTTGGAATTTGATCTAAGGCCATTCGGTAGAATTTAATGGCTTTGGAATAATTTCTTTGCTTTAAATAAATATTTCCCATATTCACTTTCAACCGTCCTAATTGAAAAAAATTTAATGAATATATAATATCCTACTTTGTTCACTTTTTCTATGATATTTTAGATGACCTTAATTTATATTTTTTGAAGGTCTTCTCAACTTATGAAGCTTCAGACATTAACTAAAATTCTCACTTTAAAACAGTTATACTATTTTCATGTATGTGCACACTGAACTTCTGCAAGGAATTGCAACTCAAGACAGATGGATTCCTGGAAACATGGCTAGAAAACAAGAGTGACATTATAAAACTGGAGTTCTGTTCTTCTAAGAAAACATGGGACTTAAAAAGTATTAGATAATTCAAAATTAGACCTTCTTTTGGGCGTTATTCCAGCATCTCCCAGAGCTCCAAGATGTACAGTTTATCCTTTTTTCCCCACATTTTCTACGGTAAGCATTTATGAATTGGTGAGAAAAAGTGTTTCTACAAAACTTGAGACTCAGCTCAAATGCAACATCCACTCAGAAAGCTTGTCTAGACTTTCCAACTCGTACTCAAGTAACCCCACGCCTCTTCTCACCAGGACCTGGGGGTCTGAGGTAACGGTCAGCTCTCCATAGTCCTGACCCTTCTCCACTCTGCAGGGCCCACCCCACGGCACAGGATGAAGAAGCCTGGAGCTCAGGAACAAAAAGAGTACACTTACCCGGTTTAAACTATATGATGTGATAGTTTAATAAAATATTAAAGAAAATGATATTCTGATACACTTTAATACTGAGACCAAAAAATTACACAATATAAATGCTAAATATAAACAAAAGTCTCTTGTGGATAATTATACAAGGGAAAGCATGTTCTGTAGGTTGCCCTGGCTCATTCTACCTGTGATACAGAATACTGTTTTCATTTACTGTTAGGCAATGTATCTTATACCAACTGTATTTCTTCATTTGTATTTGTGTGAATTTTCATATCTTTAAGCAGGGCACCTCTATCATAAATATGAATTTGCTCAGAGCACAGATCATTTCATTATAAGAAAGCATAAAGTGAGGAAATTGTAAATTAACGGTACAAAAGAACTATACTTATTGGAAAAACTGACTATACACACTTACCTGCATTGCTAAACATCTTATTTTTCACTATAACTTGATAGGTGTTTAGTGCTTCAGGATACATTTCGTTAGCTGAATACTGACTGGCCAAGTTGAAAAGAACCTAAGGAAAATATATTGCAAAGAGACACATAATGATCATTTTAGGCCCCTTTTGCCTATAATCTTTCTAGAGATTAAAATACTATAACAAAGTTAGATGCTTCTATCAAGATTCCCAACCCATTAAGCAATGAAGTACACAGAGAACACCTTGCATTCCAATATGAACCAGAACATTAAGACAGGTGGGAGCTTCCCTGGTGGTACAGTGGTTAAGAATCCTCCTGCCAATGCAGGGGACACGGGTACGAGCCCTGGTCCGGGAAGATCCCACATGCCACGGAGCAACTAAGCCCGTGCGCCACAACTACTGAGCCTGCGCTCTAGAGCCCACGAGCCACAACCACTGAGCCCGTGTGCCGCAACTACTGAAGCCCGCGCGCCTAGAGCCCGTGCTCCGCAACAAGAGAAGCCACCACAATGAGAAGCCTGCGCACTGCAACAAAGAGTAGCCCCTGCTCACTGAAACTAGAGAAAGCCCACGTGCAGCAACAAAGACCCAATGCAGCCAAAAATAAATAAATTTATTAAAAAAAGACAGGTGGAGCGTTCCTCTAAATTTCACCTAATTTTCCATGTATTCTTTCTAATTAATGGATTTGCTATCTTTTAATCTCAGGAAGACCCACAAAGAATAAATGTGTATTATTACTATAGCTGGTAATAAAAGGAATAAGGAAGAGAGTGGACCAAACTCTCTTTGTAAATATAAATTAAACATCATGTGGAATACCTTAAACCTTAATTTGTACAGTATTGCTGGTCTACGTGCAAATTTATAATTTAAATCATTAAGTTATAGTAAATTATATTCCTAAAGGAAAAAAAATAATCATCACAAATTATTCCCAAATCTAAAGGCTCCATGGAATTTAAAAATATTAGCTATAAAAAAAAATATTAGCTATAAATAGTAAACATAAAAAAATTCTTCTTGGGCTTCCCTAGTGGTGCAGTGGTTGAGAGTCCGCCTGCTGATGCAGGGGACACAGGTTCGTGCCCTGGTCCGGGAAGATCCCACATGCTGCAGAGCGGCTGGGCCCGTGAGCCATGGCCGCTGAGCCTGCGCGTCTGGAGCCTGTGCTCCGCAATGGGAGAGGCCACAACAGTGAGAGGCCCACGTACCGCAAAAAAAAAAAAAAAAATCTTCTTATTCTAAGTTCTAATGTCCTTTTTTCCACTTGTTTAGCATATGAAGACTTTTCCTACTGAAAACATACCCTTTTAAACAGCAGTATAAATATCAAAGAAGTGTCTTTTCAGAATTGAATGAATTTTGCTAGAAATTAGCTGGTTTTTTCCCCCTACTCTCCTTACAGAACATTATCTTATTCACCTAGTTTGAAGTTCTCTAAAATCACAGACCAAAAAGTCCACATTAGAATCTCGTTATCGGGGCCTCCCTGGTGGCGCAATGGTTAAGAATCTGCCTGACAGTGCATGGGTTCGAGCTCTGGTCCGGGAGGATCCCACATGCCACAGAGCAACTAAGCCCGTGAGCCACAACTACTGAGCTTGAGCTCTAGAGCCCGCGAGCCACAACTACTGAAGCCTACACGCCACAACTACTGAAGCCCATGTGCCTAGAGCCCGTGCTCCGCAACCAAGAGTAGCCCCCATTCGCGGCAACTAGAGAAAGCCCGTGCGCAGCAACGAAGACCCAACGCAGCCAAAAATAAATAAATAAATAAATAAATTAGAACCCCATTATCTCTCTCTGTTTGGTGACGGATGTTAACTGGACTTATTGTGGTGATCATTTCATAATATATACAAATATCAAGTCATCGTGTTGTATACCTGAAACTAACAGAACACTGTATCCCAATTATACCTCAAAACAAAACAAAATGAATCTCGTTAAAGTATCCACACTGAATAGAACCCAAATATTAGCAATCTTCACGAGTCCTTGGCTGGTAGGTTTACAAGTATTTACTACATTATTAAAAATGACTAATTAACTAACTAAATTACATACCAATGATAAGAGTGGTCCCATGAACTAAAGAGTATTATTAATCTAATTCTGGGCACCTTAAGTCCAATAAGGCTTAAAGAACAAGAGAAAACAAGAAACAAAAATGAAAAAAGAGTTCTGGAATCTATAAATTCTCGCCAAGGCAACTGTACTCAACAGGTGCTTCATACTTACTGAGTAAGTTAAATCCAAATTGATGTTTTCTGGACTTGTAACTTGTTCTCGTTGTCTCACCAGGACTCTCTCTTTTCTTCCTGCATCTTTTGCCTTTTCTAAGGCCTGAAATCAAATGTAGACTGTGTAAACTCCTTTGAGCACTCACACGGAATTTGGTGCATTTGGGAAGTGTCTGCGGGAAGCAGGGGTGGCTGCCATTACCCCTGGGTTCCCTGATGCCCCGTGTGCTCCTACCATAAACCCCCCTTCTATTGTTTAAACGGGAGCTCTTCCTCCCGCATGGAAAGCCCGAGTGTCTTCTCTGGGAAAGAAGAGGAAGCATGGGGGTTAAGACCTGGAGCACACCTGCCCCACGTCGAGGTTCTCCATCACCTCACCTCCCACCCCCTTTCGGTCTGACCATGTCTATCTACTTCCTTTTTCCTCCCAACTCCTGAATCTTTGGTGTTTTAATTCAATCTCATGAGGTAGGAATTTAGGTGGATTTGTTTGGTTTCTCGGATGCTCAAAATACAGACAAGTATTGGATCATGGATAACTGCTACCCAATACGACAACAGATCCTTAGTTTCGCTCAGATCTTACTCAGGACGCCAAGAACCTTTTATCGATTTCCACTGAGAGACTGACCACAGTCACATTAATTAAACATGGAATTTTTTTTTTAGAACTAGATAAAAAAGCACAGGTTCTGTGAGCAATAAAAGTAGCTTATACTGGGGCTTCCCTGGTGGTGCAGTGGTTGAGAGTTCACCTGCCGATGCAGGGGACGCGGGTTCGTGCCCCGGTCCGGGAGGATCCCATGTGCCGCAGAGCGGCTGGGTCCGTGAGCCATGGCCGCTGGGCCTGCGCGTCCGGGGCCTGTGCGTCCGGGGCCTGTGCTCCGCAGTGGGAGGGGCCACAACAGTGAGAGGCCCATGTACCGCAAAAAAAAAAAAAAAAAAAAAAGTAGCTTATACTGAATCTTTCTAATGGTATTCATTGATCTGATAACTAAGTCCCAGAAATTATATTTATGTGGTATGATGGCCAAAGTAATGTGAACAAAGCAAACTAAGAGAAAAGATTCAATTAAAAAAAAAGCAGCAGAGTTGGATTGCCAAGAAGCAAACCACGATTTTGCAGTTTACTTAGGACAAAATACTTTAGAGCAGTCAGCCTTGAAGGAGAAAACAGCCCTTAGTGCTGTGTGTGGGTCATGGGCTCCACCTGCAGCAGGCTGTGCGTCCAATTCAGCAGTCCACCAGGCTGCAAAATTTAGCCAACCGATGCACTGGAATTTTTTCCCCTCCTTAAATGACCGATGTGAAAAATTACAAAATCAGCCAATTGTTTTGACTTCAGAGTTTATGAAGCAGAGTTACAACTGCAGGTTCTCAAAATAATTATTTCAGTGAAAACTCTAAGGCCAGTCCACAACAAAATGAAAGTATTTATCTATACATGTGCTTAGATAGGTACATACATAAAGATACATATGCACACACTTCATAATCTTGAATCTTACCAGTTTATGAACTCACCAATTTTAAGTCTCCACAACTGTTAGCAATACAGCTTTCTTCTACCAACTCATTTACTTTCTTCTCTAATTGTCTTATCTTTTCTTCTGGACTGTTAAAGAAAAAAGTAAGTATATTTTGAATCATTCAACCCCTAATAATACATACAAAATTTAACCTACTTTTAACATTGTCCATCATGTGCTTATAAACTTTAAAAGTAAGTCACAGATAAGACAAATATATAAGTGTCCTTAAAGAATAAATGTGCCACTGTTTTTAATAACTACATTATATAATTATTCATAATAGTAAAAATAGCTAACATTTATTTAGCATAAGTGTAATTTAATTTTGAGCTAAATGCTTTACCCTAATTATGTCACTTAATCTTCACAAGAATATTTGATACAAGTACTATCATTATCTCATTTCACTGACAGGGAAACTGAAGTTTAGAAAGTTAAGTATTGGCGGTCCAGTGGTTAGGATTCCGTGCTTCCACTTCAAGGGGCACGGGTTCGATCCCTGGTCAGGGAACTGAGATCCCACAAGACACACAGGACGGCCAAAAAAAAAAAAAACGAAAGAAAAGAAAGAAAGTTAAGTACTAAGCCTGAGATCATACAGCTAATAAGTAACAGAGCCAGGATTTAAACACATGATAAGGTAACTCTAGGGCCATGCTGTTGCATTACCATCCCCAAAGGAAAGCAGATTCTATGGCAAATGAAAAACTTTATCTATGGTTAGAAAGACTGAAGACCCCATAAAAGAGAGAAAAATTATTTACTACCAAATAGATACCACAGAGACTTTTTTTTTTTTTTTTTTTTTTTGGCCGTGCTGTGTGGCTTGTGGCATCTCAGTTCCCCGTCCAGGGATCGAACCCGGGGCCATGGCAGTGAAAGCACCGAGTCCTAACCACTGGGCCGCCAGGGAAGCCCCACTCACCACAGAGACTTCTAACGAGGTGAGGAAGTTTAAAACCCTGACTTCATTAGTAGCAAACGAAGTGTCCCCAGATCAGCCATGTTTCAAACACAACATCAGTGTTGTTTTACTACCACTTTCTTTCAATAAAACACAACACTCTGAATGTACATTACTGCCTAAATAAACTTTTACTACAAATATATCACAGTAAACATCAATTCTCTTAATTCTCTACAAATGAACTTTTAAAAAGAACACAGGAATAAATTTCACAGTATAGGTTTGTCTATAAAATCATATTCTTCAGTAAAACCTGGGATTAAGACAACATATTTTATTAGTTTATAGGGATTGCAAAATTCTAATAACAGATGGTGGCTTTCTAAAGGTTAAAAAGTTCAGAATTCAAAGTACGGAATTCTATTTTCAAGCTGTCTGAAACACTCTAATAAATGTCTTTAAATGTTGCTTACAGGTTGTTATAATTAAGCCTAAAATATCAATATAAAAATGTAACGCTAAAACTCTGTAAGAGAATTTTATGAAGACAGTGGAAGTCACTACCCCATCCCTACCAGCCGCCAGGAGAATGAACTCTGTGCAGACACTGCTGGGCGCCTCCACAGGAGCCTGCCGCCGCCCTGCGTCCCTGAACACGAAAGCTAGGCTACAGGAGAGTCTCACCCTCCTGCCGAATGTCTGGTTCCATCAGGCACGTGTGATGAATTTCTGGCCAATGAGAAATGAAGACGCGTCTGCCTGGGGCAGATGTCTCCCGGAAAGATCCCTGCTCTTCAAAGAGGACCTAAGACTGAGCACCTTCTGACTCTAGGTTTTATCAACTACAGGAAGGTTCTGAACTCCCATGGCCCTCCTGGAATCACGAGGATGGGCAGGCTCTTGAGAAGAGCCAAGAGAATCAGAAAGAAGCTGAAGCAGCGTGAGGTTATTGAGAAGTTAAATTAACCATCCTCCAGACCTCCTGTTATGGGAGATAATAAAACATTCTTGTTGTGTGTGTTTTTTCTGACATTTTCAGCTGTTAGCAGCTGACAGGATCCTAAATGACATATTTAAGTAAGATAACATGTATTTATTAGCAAACTTGCTGTCATTAACTAGGATACAAAGTAAACTGACTTTCTATAGAAGTTCCTTATTAGTCAAAAAGAGAAATTATGTAATTTATACAATAGCCCAAATACCAGGTTTAAGAATTACAATTTAAAAACATGAGCCCTGGGGCTTCCCTGGTGGCGCAGTGGTTGAGAGTCCGCCTGCCGATGCAGGGGACACGGGTTCGTGCCCCGGTCCGGGAAGATCCCACATGCCGCGGAGCGGCTGGGCCCGTGAGCCATGGCCGCTGAGCCTGCGCGTCCGGAGCCTGTGCTCCGCAATGGGAGAGGCCACAACAGTGAGAGGCCCGCGGACCGCAAAAAAAAAAAAACCAACAACAACAACAAAAAAACACATGAGCCCTGGAAGTAGACCGCCTGGGTTCAAGTCTCAGTCCTGCCGTGTACTAGCCTGACCCAGCGAGCTCTCCGTGCTTCCCTCCCCCTGAACTGATGACACAAGAGCTCAGGGAAGCTCGTGCACAGTGCAGGGCACGCAGTGATCGCACAGAGAGCACTAGGTATATGCTGGCTGCTATCACTATTTGTAAAATCTAATGTTGCTTAGATATCAGTAAATGTACACAGCTGAGTTTACACCATAGCTTTTTAGCTACTCTCTAGTCAATGGCACAAAACTAAGTTAATTCTATAAAAAATTATATTTCTCAATATCAATATGACAAACTAACATACATTTTCTTAATTTTTTTCTTTGAAATATCCTTTTAAAATAAGAATATCTTATTACACGTACAGCAACATTTGGCCTTCAAGAGAATCAATACTGGCACGTATAAAAATCAGACATATCTTCGAGTCAATATTACAGTAAAACTGCATGGAATACACAGGGCTGCTTTTCTGAGACTTGATTCTTTTGCTAGTTCCGAGAACCAGGGATGATGCTTTGGTTACTATTCTGCTGACATGAACTTTTCAAATACGTAAGGATTATGTATTTGAGAAGTAAAAGTTAAGAACATGCAACCAACCACAGCAGAGCAGCACAGGACTTGCATACCTGTCTTCGTTCCTGGCCTCCAGGGGCGGTGCAGGGCCCCGCGACTGACCGAGGGGGTCGAACGCAGAGCCTGAGACACAGTCAAGAGTTCACGTTTAGTGCTCAATCCAGCACAACTGAACGGATATGAAACCGCGCACATGCTATTTAATTTACCTATTTATTAAATGGAATGGACATTTTTTATGCTTACATAAATATTTTGCATATTAAGAAACTGGTAAGATTTTTAACATACATAAAAACAAGTAAATAAAACTGTGTGTTACCATGTAAAAACAAAAATAAATATCTCTCAGTATTTATTTCTCCCCCATAGTAATCTATCCCTATTATGAACTCTAAATGGCCAATCATGTGAGTAATAACCTGGTATTAGCCTTTTAATTTTCCATTACTGGTATAATAATCATTAATTTTTGTCATAACAATTTTATTTAAAAATTATTATTTAACTTATCATATATTTAAATACTATTTTCACCTTTAATTCTTTAGCTCTAACTCACATACAAATTTTAGATGTAGAACTCGGTATATTTTGACAGATTACATGCCAGTGTAACTACCACCTCAACTGGGATGCAGAACATTTTCATCACCCCTTTCCTTTCTTAATGGTACCTAAAATAATCAATGGCATGTTAGATATGGTAATATATTTACACATACAAAAACATTTTAAAAATTTAAAGATCTGAAAAAAATTAATAGCTGAAATAGAACAAACCTCTCAAAGCTGCTTTGGTAAAACCAGCTGCTCTCACTGCTGTCATGGGTCTAGTAACTCCATCCTTAGGAGAACAAGCATCATTTAAAGAGCATTCTTAAATAAGACCTGCCTCTTACTTGCAGAGCTGCACGACACACGTTGTAATACAGCCTAGCGTGTAACACTGGTTTCGTCCCCTGCCGGCTTGCTCCGTGCTCCCACCTCCTCATGTGCCGGCCTGTCTGCACTTCACCTTTCCTCTGTCAAATTCTGATTCCTTGTCTAACTGGACTTACTCCCAGTTTGAAAAGAAAAGCACTATTAAGGATTTTTAGATAGTACCTTACGCAGCTTAGTAGCTGGCTACTCCCCTACTTTTGGTTGGTCTCCTATATGCCTAAGAGAGAAACCACAGAAACTGCTGTAAATGACAGCAAAGAAAAAGCGGGTCCCAGAGTACATCCTACAAGCAAACTATCAGGCCTATGTCCATTCCCAGTGGGATTTCATTTGAGACCTGAGTAAATAAACCTGTAAATAAAGTAAATAAAGAGACTTTGCCACCAAAGATTTCAAACGGTCCAAACTTTAGCCCACAGTTTAAAGAACCAGGGTCACTATATAAGTAACAACTTAAAAAAACGTTGGTAATAATATTCTAAGTCACAGGAAAGGCCCAAAATGAACACCCACACAACGGAGATACCTGAATAGCCCCTGTCATTGGTCTTCCCATTGACGATGCCAGGGATGTCTTGGACTAGTAAACAAAAAACTAAGTTAAAACGATTCCAAAAAATGCCTACATTTAATTTTATAAACCAAAGTATAAAAGTTTTCTTTGTAACTCTTTTTCCTTCATCCTATTGGCAAGTAAACCTAAACATAATTTTTTTCCATTTATCTCCCGAGGATATAGGATCAAACAATAAAACTCTAAAACAGGCATTGGCAAACTATAACCCTCAGCCTTTGTACTGGGACACAGCCGCAGTCCATTTGCCTGTTCATCGTCTGTGGCTGCCTCTCTGAAAATGCTGAGCTGGGTTCCGAAGAGCCTAAACCACAGGGCCCTTCACAGGAAAGCTTGCTGTCTCCTATTCTGAAACATCACCAAAAACCAAATTTATGAGTGATACCTGCTTTGGTTGATTAATAAACGTATGCGTCACATGACACACTGTTATATAACGTATAAGGCCACTTTCTTCATTCACAGGAAGGGACACTTGGAAGGCAAGTGCCCGGGACCTCTAGGTTCTAAAACCATTTTTATGACCCCTAAGAAATATTATCATAAAGACTAGGAAACACTATTTCACCTCATTCCTCCATTTTTCTCCCATTCCTTTATTATTTCACATAAGCTAAAATATCCAAATTGTAGGTACTTTGGGCAAGATTTAAAAGATTTTCTTTTATGGATTTTAATATAGCATCTTTCCTCCAACGATCTCAAATAAAAGCAAGACCCAATTATATGCCTCTGAAGTTTTTCTTAAATTTTATTTTTTCATGTATTAATTAGTAAGTTTTTAAAAATTATAAACATTATATTTAAATAACATCTAACCTCACATAAGATATACGAATGGAATACACATGACACTTGGTTATATTATATAGAAAATGAAAAGAAGTCAATCAACAAACACGAGGTTTACAGGTAGGAAAAGACAATAAAATATTTTCTGTTATATTTAAAACCAAAATGACTAGAATATTCAAAGCTATTAATCAACAATATATAATGTTCATCACTAACCAAAATGGAAAATATATCCAGGTCATGGGCTGAAAGGTAGCCAAACTTATGTAGAACTAACTGCCTAAACTGAACTTATGTATGAGAAAATGCATCTTCATATCTTCAGCTTAAGAAAACCTACCCCACATCCAGTAGCTACAGGTCTAGCAACTGCTGTGCTTGGTATTTTAGCAGTTATCTTGGGGAGGAAAAAAAACATAGTTAATAGAATTCAGATTAAGTTATATAATAGAAAACTGGAAAAGAAATAGAAAATATAGGCTCATCAATAGAGAAATATTTATATAATGTTTAGAATAATTTCTTTTAAATTATTCTAAATATTAAAGAGCTCAAGTATTTTAAGTATCAGGAAGGAGACCTATTCTGGAACTCATTTTAAAGAAGAAAAGGGACTTTAGCATGACTTGAGGGGCCAATAAGACAGATGAGTCTTCACGGTCACGCCTACCATTCATTTTGTGTGATTATCACTGCCAGACCGCTGGGTCTAACAACAGACAGAGGATCTCAGGGAATCTGGGGTTGAATCTCAGCTCTCCCTCTACTTGCTTGTTTATTTTATCTCTTTGAACCTAAATGTTCTCATCTCTGAAATAAAGATACAAAGTATGCTGATCACAAAGTTGTAACTGGAATCAAACAGGACCACAGAGGTGAAAAAGTGCGCTAAACAGGTTAGCTGTTGGGCATCTTTGTTTAAGTATTTGATTAAAACATCATTTTTAGAGGAGCTCTGCTTCTGGCTTGACGGACCACTGTTTTAAATATCTCTCCCTCTAAGAACTACTAAGGCGGCTGGGGACAAAAATATTTTTTTTTGCAAAAAATCAGTTTGGATACATTAGAGAACCATCAAGGCCATGAGGAATTACAAGGCCTCAAGCTGAGGAACAGAAGGGAAGACTGAGGGCTGAGCTGCATCTGGGCTGCTCTTCTCCCAGCGGTGTCTGTTAATGCTGAAGGCCAGGCCGCAAGGGTGAACAGAGCTTTTCACAGAAGACAGGACTGAAGACATAAACCCTGGAGCTGGGCCTGCTGAGGTGGCAGCCCTGGGAATCCTCCAGTATTCAGACTTGACTAATCTCCAAAGGCTACACTCAGACTGGAAGGGAAATCAGAAGGACACCAGCCCTTGTAAGACCTGAGCCCAATTTAGAATCATCTCAAACTCAATTGGCTTGAGGTGATTCAGGGTTCCTTGCATCTCTGAGGCCATAAGCAAAAGTAAATTCTCTCCAGTAAAAGGTATCTGTCCTGATAAGGCAGCCACTACCCACATGTGGCTGTTGAGCATTTGAAGTGTGGCTCAGGCAATAGGATCTGGATTTTAAAATTTTACTTACTTTTAAATGATTTAAATAGTCACACGTGGCTAGTGGTTATCACACTAGACAGCAGAGACATACAGCCGTATATTATGTCTAAAAATTTTCATTTACAATGCCTGGCATTCAATCTAAAACAACCAGACACATAGGAGCAAGACTACCTAACCAAAACCAAGAGAAATAAATGGAAAGACAGGCAGAAGGGGAAACATGCGATGGAAACATCAGACACAGGCTTTAACACAACTATGGTCGATATGTTCAGCGAATTAAAAGACAAGATGACAATTTCAGTAGAGAACTAAAAACTATAAAAAATGGATAAATGGAAATTCTAGAACTGAAAACTGAAAATAACATAAAATTCTGGCATTGTCCAGAAAGTAGTAAAATACTAAATTATACTAGACTTTGATAAGTTAAAGATGAGTATTGTAATCTTTACAAAAACACTAAAAAACGGCTAAAGAATGTAAGCTCCCAAGATAACAGAGGGAGAAATGGAATAATAAAAAATAAACAAAAGAAGATAAGAGGGCTTCCCTGGTGGCGCAGTGGTTGAGAGTCCGCCTGCCGATGCAGGGAACGCGGGTTCGTGCCCTGGTCTGGGAAGATCCCACATGCCGCGGAGCGGCTGGGCCCGTGAGCCATGGCTGCTGAGCCTGCGAGTCCGGAGCCTGTGCTCCGCAACGGGAGAGGCCACGGCGGTGAGAGGCCCGCGTACCGCAAAAAAAAAAAAAAAAGAAGAAAGGAGAGAAAATGAAACAAAAAAGGCAGGAAAAAACAAACAGCAAATACTAAGGCAACAAATTTAAACCAAATCAGTAATTTCATTAAACGTAAATAGACTAAAAGAAGAAGATTATCTGACAATATTAAAACAAAAACAAAAAACCCAGAGCTCTATTCATGCTGCTAATAAATGCATCTTAAATATATAGATATGAGAATGCTGGAAGTAAAAAGATGGGAAAGACATACAATGTAAACACTAGACAAAAGAGAGCCTGAGTAGCTCTAGCAATATACTAGTATTTGACAAAACAGACAAACAGCATTACTAGAGACAGGACATTTTATAACAATAAAAGGGTCAATTTAACACAAAAATATAACAATTCTAAATGTCTTTACTCCAAATACATAAATCAAAAACCTAAGAAAAAGAAAGAAAACCACAATCACAGTGTAAGATTTGACCGTTTTTCTCATTAATAGAACTGTAGTTCCTCTCCACAAAAAAAAAATTAGTAAAAATATAGAAAATTTGAACAAAACCATTAACAAACTTGACCTAATTGACAGATAACAGGCCTTGGAAAAACATGAAAAGGAAGGATGTGGGTCTCAGCAATATTTTTCTGTGAGAACAAATTGAAGGAAAGAGACCATTTTTCTTTTTAACTACTCACTAATGACTAGATCTGTTCTTCTGGGTTTTATTTTTGGCACTGGACTGATCTCTTAAGTGGACTGGATCCTACGTTACCTCTTTCTTTCTTCACCTTGCACCCTCACCCACAGTGCCTTTCCTCACAGATCTCAAGGGCAATCTGAACTGTGCACATCCTTAAATATTCAACTGTAAATCTATCTTCTAAGCAGCCTCTTCTGATTGTCCCAACTAGTGATAAAGAACTTATCTTTGTGGTCCCATAGCAATTTATACTCTTTTTACAACACATAATACATTATGCCTTGTAATTTCTATTTCTGTCCATTTTATTCTCCTCCTTAAGTTCCTCTAGAGCTAGCTGGAATTTTATCCCTCTTAAGTGAGCCCAGTCCCTTTCATATAACAGTTGCATAAATTTTTCCCATTTAATACAGTATGTAAGGTGTGATGAAAATATCATTCAAGGCGGCTGGAGACCTGAGCTCTGTCCTGGTTACAGGTAAGTGTGAGACCTCCCCTCCCCAGGCTTGTTTTCCTCATCATAACGTGAGGATCTCTGAAGTCATTTCTAAATATGATGAAGGACCAGCCTGGAGACATTACCACCTGTCTGACACCCAGAATCCCTAAACTGAAGACAATGTTTGCTTATTTACTAAGTCACGTGATAAAGATCTGTGGAGGACCCACAGCAGGCAAAGAGAGAACAATATGACGGTCTGCCTCCTCAGAAAGCTTATGGCCTTGTCATTAGCCAAGCGCAAGAACTTAGCCTACAATTTTCTTTCCATAATGAAGGTAAACTTAAAATTAAAATATAGCTTGTGGAATGTGTAGTCAAGAATTGACTTCACCCAAAGAGAGGTCTGGCTTTGCCCTTTGCTACTGGGAGGAGATCTGCAGGCCCCTGGAATGTCCTGTATGACACACCCCTGTTTGCCTGGGGGCTTTGGCCACCAGACAGTCTAAACTTCAGACTTATGAGCCTGAACCTCCAGGAGGGGCTGGAGACTAACGGGCAGCCATAAGGACAGTATGTGATGGAGCTCCATGAAAACTCTGGACACCAGAGTGGTGGGAGGGCTTCCTTGCTGGCAATCCTCCCAAGCACCGTCACCACTCAGAGCGGCTGGGAGGTTAATGCTACCCAGGGCTCCACAGGGAAAGGATGACCAGAAGCCCCATGTTTGGACCCTCCCAGACTGTGCCCCGTGTCTCTCTTCTCTGGGCAGATTTAACCTGTATCCTTCCCCTGTAATAAACCGTAAGCATACCAGCTTTCAGCGAGTTCTGCGAGTCCTTTCAGAAAACGACCGACGCTGAAGGTGGTTTTGCAACTGGTGTCAGAAGTGAGGACAGGGGCTTCCCCGGTGGCACAGTGGTTAAGAATCTGTCTGCCAACGCAGGGGACACGGGTTTGAGCCCTGGTCCAGGAAGATCCCACAACCGCGGAGCAACTGAGCCCACGAGCCACAACTACTGAGCCTGCGCTCTAGAGCCCGCGAGCCACAACTACTGAGCCCACATGCCACAACTACTGAAGCCCGCGCGCCTAGAGCCCGTGCTCCGCAACAAGAGAAGCCACCGCAATGAGAAGCCCGCACGCTGCAACGAAGAGTAGCTCCCGCTCGCCGCAACTAGAGAAAGCCCGTGTGCAGCAACAAAGACCCAACACAGCCAAATAAATAAATAAATAAAAATAAAATAAAATAATGTTTTAAATAAATTAATTTTAAAAAATTGGTCAAATGATCTTAAACAAGGGTGCCAAGACCATACAATGTGGAAAGGTCAGTCTCTCCCAAATGGTGCTGGGAAAACTGGATATCCACACAAAAGAATGAAATCAGACCCTTAATCTTGTATCACATACAAAAATGAACTCAAAATGGATTAAAGGCCCAAACGTAAAAAGACCTAAAACTATAAAACTCCTAGAAAAAAAACATAGGGGAAAATTTCATGGCATTGGACTTAGTAATGATTTCTCAGCTATGACACCAAAAAGCACAGGCAACAAAAGCAAAAACAGACCAATGGGACTACATCAAATATAAAAACTTCTGTGCATCAAAGAACCCGATCAACAGAATTTTAAAAAAGCAACCTATAGAACGGGAGAAAATACCTGCAAAGCATATACCCAATAAAGAATTCCTACAACTCAACAACAAAAAAATCAAATAACCCAGTTAAAAAATTGGCAAAATACTTGAAGACATTTCTTCAAAGATGATATACAAATGGCCAAAGAGCATAAGAAAAGACAGTCAACATCACTAATTATCAGAGAAATGCAAATCAAAACCACAATGAGAATCACCTCATACCCATTAAAATTGCTACTATCAAAAGAATAGAAAATAACAAGTGTTAGTGAAGCTGTAGAGAAACTGGAACCCTTGTGCACTGTTGGTGGGATTGTAAAATGGTGTAACCACTATGGAAAACAGTAATGGAGGTTCCCCCAATAATTAAACATAGAACTACCATATGATCCAGCAATCCCACTTCTGGGTACATATCCAAAGAATTGAAAACAGGGTCTCAAGATATTTGCACACTCATGTTCGTAGCAGCACTATTCACAACGGCCAAGAGGTGGAAGCAACCCAAGTGTCCATGGAACAAAATGTGGTCCATCCATACAATGGAATGTTATTCAGCCTTAAAAAGGGAGGAGATCCTGACACAGGCTATACCGTGGATGAACCTTGAGGACATTATGCTACATGAAATAAGCCAGTCACAAAAGGACAAAAACCGTCTGATTCCACTTTTATGTGGTACCCAGAATAGTCAAATTCATAAACACAGTAGAAGGGTGGGGGTCAGGGGCTGGCGGAGGGAGATGGGGGTTGTTGTTTAATGGGGACAGAGTTTCAGTTTGGGAAGACAGAGAGTTCCAGGGATCTGTTTCACAACAATGGGAATTAATTTAACACTACCAACGTGTACATTTAAGAACAGTTAAGATGGTAAAGTATGTGTTTTTTACCACAATAAAAAAAATTCACTTACTGGAGGTCTTCTGCCGTGACTAGTTTTCACAGCTTGCTGAAAAGCTGTGTCATTCTCCAATTCCTAAAACAAAAAGGCAAATTTCACATCCAACATGAAGTGACAATTTTTTAAATGTTTAACCTCGACTGCTTGGTGTTCATGATCCTCTATAATCCATCGTCCTCCATCTGCTGACATCCAGGTAGGGCTCAAGGACTCCCGTCCTCAAATCCCCCTCACACTGTACAAAATACCAAAGCCCCTTCCCCCCTCAGGGAGAGGAGTAATGACAATGTCAGTCAAGTTTAAGGCCATTTCACTGGCTACTGTTCAAATGGGTGCTATCAACACATGTGGTTAAAAGATCAAGTCTGCAAGGATATGGCCTTTCTACTGTCTCTCTTTTCCAAGAAGTTGGAGCAGTAGGAACAGAGAATCACCCCCATCCCTTTTCCCTCTCTCCCTCCCCTCTCTTCTTCCATATTCTGGACCATGGCCTTACCTGAGAAAACCTTAGGACAGAAAAAGGCTGTATTCTCTCCCAGAAATGGGGCAAACACTTGCTCTGGTTTCATCTCTGCTTGCCCAAGTGAAAATGGCTTTTCATCTCACGGGAGAGGTAAAGTCTGAGATTCAGACTAGAGCCAGCCTAGGCTCCAGCGGGTCCAACCTGTGATGCCACTTGGAACCAAAGCCTCCGTTGAAATAAAACGTTACTATGCTTTGCTGATTCCTGACCTATGCTCACATTCTCTCTGAGGAATCGGAGGAAAGTAACATTAGTCAAGTGCAAGATACCAGTGTTTCCGAGTTTCCTGGACAAAATGCCATTGTAGCCTCTCTCAAAAGCACCAAGCCTCTCCAACTGCCAGTCTACGCAGCCTTTGTCCCCTGTCTCTTCAGCAGCACAGGTTCGGCTCTAGCCCTCCATACACCTGTGCTCAGTTCTCACACTCACCTCCGATTTGCTGCAATCTACTTCCCACAGAAACATACTTGCTGATTATTAAAAAACAAACACAAACAATACACAAAAAATGGAGTCGATGTCAATTAGCTTTTAAAACCTTGGAGACAATTAAAGTAAAACGTTTGTATAACCAAAATGCTAATACAATGTACTTTAAATGTGATTATGTACAAGGATTCTTCTTTAATTTTACTTCAAATAATCTTCATAATCTTCCATATCAACTACATAAAATGAAGTAAGTACACAAGTCTCAGCCATAGAAACCAGGCAACTTTCACACGAAGTACAAAGCCACGGGCTGCCTTTGAAATAATTATACTACCTTGGCACATCTTTTAGGAAAAGCCTTCCAATATTCCTAAATTATTAGTAAAATTTGATTAATCAGCTCAGTGAAGTCTCAATGACAAACTAAAAACTGTCAACAAATTCTCCAATTACAAATACCAAATCAACACAATTTTTGTCATTTTTTTCTTTGTTCATGATTTGATTAACAATTTGCATAATCTATGAACACCTTAGCAACTGTTTCAAGTAATTCAGTTATATATTAATTTACACCAATTAATTAAAATAAAAGAAAACCATGGGTAAACCAAATTTTTTATTTTACTGTGTGATTTATTTTTGTGTATGATATTCTGAATATTTGCTTCAAGTTAAATAATGAAGCCACACTGTGATGACCTGAAGAGTTAGGAAGTTTCTCTGATGTTTCTAAGAATGATCATGATGATACATTAATTCCACTTGTGGGACTCTACCCAAGGAAATGTTTGATCACAATAGAGAAAATTATTTATGCATAAAGTTGCTCATTGTGCTATTGTTATTAATAGGGGCAGAAAACTATAAATAATTATCCTATAGTCAGAAAATAATCAACTGTATATAGTCGGTATTAAGCAGCCATTAAAATTATATTTAAATTTTTAGTACCATGAAACTTTGTTTATGATGTAGCCAAATGTAAATAAGCAAACAGAAAAGTAAACATTAGTTCAATTCCAAACATGCTAAAAGAAAATTGTATGTGTATGCATGAACGAAAGACAAAGCAACAAAATGTTAACCGTACTCATTTCTGACTGCTGGGTAAATTATGGGTAATTTTGTTTTTCAACAATGAGCACATTTTTTTTTTTTTATACATATAACTTTTACGACTGGGAGAAAGGGAGAGAGTCAATGGTTTTCATAATTTATACTAGCTTAGGAAAATGCCCATGCTTTAATACAAATTTTTAAAAACTAGTCTATGTAATCATATCCGTATATGTATAAGTGTTTGTATACAGGGACGGAAGAACCTGAATATATTAAAAGACAAGGGAATACAGCAAAACATCGGGTGATATATCTAATACAGGTGTTCTTCAGGTAATAGTATTCATGTCATTTTATTTTTTTCTCCAATCTTATGTATTTTTCAAATTTTCTATGATGAACAGTATCTCCTAGATTTCTTTTTCTCCTAGATTTTTATTTCATATAGAGTAAGTGAATGATTTCTATTTTCTTTTCTTGCTTTCTCTCTAGGTCTCAAATTCACAGGCAAACATTTTTCTCCAGAGGAAAAAACAATTCAAAAATGACTGAAAGCCATATGAAAAACTCTAGAATGAGATTTCCTAAATTAGTTTAAAGTCCTCTAAATGCTAATATTTGATTCTTAAATACTAGCAAGTAAATTAACGCCCACATCCTTCATCCTTACTTTTTTTCACACGCTAATTAAAGATAACTTTATAAAGAGTTTTCTTTAGTTTTTGTCTTTTACAATTTGGAAACTATAACTCTCACAATAATGTAAACAGATTTAAGATATTCAAGTATTTGTCTTAGTAACAATTTCATCCTGTAATTACTATACTACTAAATATTAAGCAGATATAGGTTTGTTGACATAAGCGAATATTCATAAAAGGGAAAAAGCAGGTTACGAAACAGTACACACAGTATGATACCATTTTATCCAAAAACATACAGAGATACAGTATACATATACACATACATATGTGCATAGGGAAACATTTAGCGTTAAGCACTGTAAGTTAATGTTTATCTCTTCTGGGTGGTTTCATAGACAGTTTCTATGATTTTAATTTTTCTTTATATTTATTTCCATTCTCTAATTTTTCTATAAAATACTTGTATAATTTAATTCAAAGAAGAAAAATAACTACATGACATTTCAAATTTAGAGCATTAAAAAAAACTGATTTTAGGTACTTCAAGTGATCTAAGTCTTGTAACTTACATATTCAGATAATTAGTACAGAAGAATACAAGTATATAATTGATCCTAATTCTTTCCCATAGACTTTTTCACATCTTTATGCTGCAATTACTACTATTGGTAGAAAGTACAGTCTTCAGTAATAGCACTTTTCTAGGCTTTTAATCAACTTACTTAATCTAAAGCATGATAAAGCAGAACCCTCAAATCCAAAATTTTCATGAACCAGCTGGTTAGCAAAGACCAATGTAAAAAAAAAAAAAAAAAAAAAATTTTTTTTTTTTTTACCTCAGTATCATAGGTTGGATTGTAGTCATTATAACCAGAATAAAGATCATCTTCATCTGTCTCTGGGGCCAGGTGTACATTTTCCATCATTTGTACCTATGAAAAATCACTGCTGTAAATATATTCTTCGAATAAGAAATAATTGTTAATTGAAATAAAGTATACCTATTTAACAACCTTTCTGGTCAAATTTATCTCTACATGTGTTTATGGCTTAAACTTTTTTTCATTTCAAATTCTTAAAACTAGATATCAAAACAGACACAAAGGTCAATGGAACAGAACAGAGAGACCCCAAAAAACCCATACATATATGGTCAACTGATTTATGACAAAGGAGCCAAGAATATACAATGAGGAACGGACAGTCTCTTCAATAAATGGTGCTGGGAAAACTGGACGGCCACATGCAAAAAACAAATCTGGGCCCCTACCTTACACCATAAACAAAAATCAACTCAAAATGGATTAAGGACCTGAAACCATAAAACTCCTAGAAGTAAACACAGACAGTAAGTGCCTTGACATCGGTTTTGGTGATATCTTTTTTGGGTCTAACACCAAAAGCAATGGCAACAAAACTAAAAATAGATAAGTGGGACTATATCAAACTTAAAAGCTTCTGCACAGCAAATGAAACCATCAGCAAAATGAAAAGGCAACCTGCTGAATATCTGCAAATCATATATCTGATGAGGGGTTAATATCCAAAATATATAAAGAACTAATGCAACTCAACAACAACAATGAAAACTTGATTAAAAAGCGGACATAGGGGACCTCCCTGGTGGCACAGTGGTTAAGAATCCGCCTGCCAATGCAGGGGACACGGGTTCGATCCCTGGTCCAGGAAGATCCCACATGCCTCAGAGCAACTAAGCTCATGTGCCACAATTACTGAGCCTGCTCTCTAGAGGCCACGAGCCACAACTACTGAGCCCGTGTGCCACAACTACTGAAGCCCGCACGCCTGGAGCCCATGCTCTGCAACAAGAGAAGTCACCGCAATGAGAAGCCCACTCACCACGATGAAGAGTAGCCCCCACTCGCTGCAACTAGAGAAAGCCTGTGTGCAGCAATGAAGACCCAACACAGCCAACTAAATAAAACTTTTTTTAAATGTCAAAAAAAGTTACTTAAAAAAAAAAAAGGGCAGAGGACCTAAGTAGACATTTTTCCAAATAAGACATACAGATGGCCAATATGTACATGAAAAGATTCTCAACATCACCTATCATCAGGGAAATGAAATCAAAAGAGATTTCAGCTCACACGAGTTAGAATGGTTATTATAAAAAAGACTGGGACTTCCCTGGTGGTGCAGTGGTTAAGAATCCGCCTGCCAATGCAAGGGACACGGGTTCAATCCCTAGTCCGGGAAGATCCCACGTGCCCCAGAGCAACTAAGCCCGTGCGCCACAACTACTGAGCCTGCGCTCTAGAGCCCACGAGCCACAACTACTGAAGCCCGTGTGCCTATAGCCCGTGCACTGCAATGAAGAGTAGCCGCTGCTCTCCGCAACTAGAGAAAGCCCAAGTGTGGCAACGAAGACCCAACACAGCCAAAAATAAAAAATAAATTTTAAAAAAAAAAAAAAAAAAGAAGACCCAACACAGCCTAAATAAATAAATAAGACTAGAGATGGTCATTCCTTGGCAGTCCAGTGGTTAGGACTCCATGCTCTCACTGCAGAGGGCCCAGGTTTGATTCCCTGGTCAGGGAATTAAGATGACATGAGCCGTGTGTTGCAGCCAGAAAAATAAAGACTAGAGATAAGCACTGGTGAGGATGTTGAGAAAACGGAACCCTCATGTACTGTTGGTGGGAATGTAAGCTGGTGTAGTCACTGTGGAAAACAGTATGCAGGTTCCTAAAAAATTAAAAATAAAGTTACTGTATGATCCAGCAATTCCACTTCCGGGTATTTATCTGAAGAAAATGAAAACACTAACTCAAAAAGGTATTTGCACCACTACGTTCATTGCATCATTACTGACAATAGGCGAGATATAGAAACAGGGCTTCCCTGGTAGCACAGTGGTTAAGGATCCGCCTGCCAATGCAGGGGACCCGGGTTCGATCCCTGGTCCGGGAAGATCCCACATGCCTCAGAGCAACTAAGCTCGTGCGCCACAACTACTGAGCCTGTGCTCTAGAGCCCACGAGCCACAACTACTGAGCCCACGAGCCACAACTACTGAAGCCCACGCACCTAGAGCCTGTGGTCCGCAACAAGAGAAGCCACCGCAATGAGAAGCCCGCACACCGCAAGGAAGAGTAGCCCCCGCTCACTGCAACTAGAGAAACCCCGCGTGCAGCAAGGAAGACCCAACGCAGCCAAAAGTAAATTAATTTTAAAAAAAAAGAAACTAGGTGTCAAAACATTCATTCATTGCACTTGTTTCACATTTATTCCACACCCACTACATTAAAAGGACAGTGATAGACACAGCTGATTGTACTGATTTTCAAGGAGCTTAGTATCAAGTGAAGAAAGGTATGTAACAGTCAATTATAATGCAAGGCAGAAATCACTGAACACCTACCACAGGGCTAAATTAAAGAGACCAACAACACAAAATGTCAGCAAGCATATGGAGCAATCGGAATACTCATATGTTGTTTAGTGGTAGTATAAAATGGTACAATTTTAGGAAAAAATCTGGCAGTCTCATAAAATTAACATGTATCTCTTATGACCCAGCAATTCCACTCCAAAGTATTTATCCAAGAGAAATGAAAATATATGTCTATAAAAAGATTTGTTTAAGTGTATTTACAGGAGCTTTATTCACAATATCCAAAAATTGGCAACAGACCATACCCATCAATAGAATGGATAAGCAAAAGGTGGCATATTTAATGCAATGAAGTACTACTCAGCAATAAAAACCAGTGCACTGATGACATTTATAACAATACATAAAAGTCTCAGTTATGCTGAGTAGAAGAAGCCTCACACATAACAGTACCTAATGTATGCTTCAAGTCCTAGAACAGGCAAAACTATGGCAGAAAACAATCAGAACACTAGTTGCTTCTTAGAGGTGGGGGGTAGGGACTGAATGGAAAAGGGCATGACAGAATTTTCTGAAGTGATAAATGTTCTATATCTTGACAGGTGATTTGATTACACAGACGTATGCATTTGCGAAAACTCAGTAAATGCATACTTGAGATTTCTGCTTTTTACTGTTTGTAAATTTTTTCTTGAAAGAAAAGACTATAAACAAATATTGAACTATAATTAATATACACACTCAACTATTTAAGGGCAAACTTAGTATCTGTAATTTAGTTTGAAATGTGTAAAAATAAGATGGATAAAAGGATCGATGTGATAAAGCAAGTACAGAAAAATGTTAATGGTAGAATCTATGTAGCAGGTATGATGTTCACTGAAAAATTCTTTAAAATTTGCTGTAGATTTGCAGAGTAAATTTTCATAATAAAATGTGAAAAAAGTACAAAACAAGATGAAACAGATGTCAAAGCAAAGTAAAACAGAAGCATGGGAGAAACGTAATTATTGTGCACGTCTACTGTAAATGTGGTAATTATCAGAGAACTGGGGACAAACTCCCAGAAGACCACTCATTCAAATTGAGTCAATATTTTTGGCAATTTGGGAAGGGGGCTGTCCAGTTACCCAAGAAATGTAGTACCGAATTACTTTGTGTATCTCAAAATACATATTATCTTTAAAGCCTGTACAATATTAAGTGCATCAGTAAATTCCTACAAAAATTTCAGCTTAATCTTATTGCTCAGTAAAATGCCAGATATATATGGCCACTCATAAAATTTTAACATTACTTTAATAATAAAATTAATCTTTTGATATAATTCACATACCATAGAATTTACCCTTTAAGTACCATTCAGTGATTTTTAGTATATCCACAAGGTTGTGCGGCCATCACCACTATCCAATTCCAGAACATTTCATCGCCCCATGAAGAACCCTGGGGCCCTTTAGCAGTCACTCTCCATTTCTCCCTCCTCCTGTCTCAGAGGATTTGCCGATTCTGGACATTCCATAAAAAAGGAATCATCCAATATGTGGCATTTTGTGTCTGGCTTCTTTCACTTAGCATTTTTTCAAGGGTCATCGACGGTATAGCATGTATCAGTACTTTATTCCTTTTTATGGCTGAATAATATTCCATCATAAGGATATACAACATTTTGTCTCATAATGGACATTTGGATTGTTTCCACTTTTGACCATTATGAATAGCTACTGCAGGACTTCCCGGGTGGTCCAGTGGTTAAGAATCCACCTTCCAATGCAGGGGACCTGGGTTCAATCCCTGGTGAGGGAACTAATATCCCTTTTGCCGCAGGGCAACTAAGCCTGTGTGCTGCAACTACGAAGCACGCAAGCCACAACTAGAGATCCCACGCACCACAACGAAGATCCTGCACGCCGCAACTAAAGATGCTGCATGCCACAACTAAGACCCGATGCAGCCAAAAAATAAAAGTAAATAAATATTTTTTTAAAAAACTACTGCACTGGGGCTTCCCTGGTGGCACAGTGGTTGAGGGTCCGCCTGCCGATGCGGGGGACATGGGTTCGTGCCCCGGTCCGGGAGGATCCCACATGCCGCAGAGCGGCTGGGCCCGTGAGCCATGGCCGCTGGGCCTGTGCGTCCGGAGCCTGTGCTCCGCAGTGGGAGAGGCCACAACAGTGAGAGGCCCGTGTAACGCAAAAAAAAAAAACAAAACTACTGCACTATGGGGAATTCTCTGGCGGTCCAGTGGTTAGGACTCAGTGCTTGGCAGAGCCAAAAAAGAAGAATCCCTTATATGTTCCTGATACTAGACCTTATCAGATAAATGACTAGAAACTATTTTCTCCCATTCTGTGCACTCTTTCCACCTCCTGACAGTGTCCTTGGAAGCACAAAAGCTTTTAATTTTGATGATGCACACATGTTTTTCTTTGGTTGTTTGTGCTTTGGGTGTTACAGCTAAAAAACCACTGCCTAATCCAAGGTCAAGAAGATTTACACCTGTTTTCTTCTAAGAGTTTTATGGCTTTAGCTCTTAGATTTAGGTCTTTTGAGTTAATTTCTCATTACTTTTTGGAGATGAAAATTCACTATGATAGCAAATGTCAATCATATAGAAATGTTCATTCCAAAATAGCCCCCCAAAATATTGTCAGTGGTAGAAGACATACAAAATATTTTAACTTAAAAGCTTTAGGTCAGGTAATGGGACACCAGTGGTTCTCAAAGGTCAGCGTGTGTCAGAAACCCAAGGGCTGGGACTTCCCTGGCGGTCCAGTGGTTGGGACTCCACGCTTCCACTGCAGGGGACCTGGGTTCGATCCCTGGTCCAGGAAATAGGATCCCACGTGCTATGCCGCGCGGCCAAAATAACAACAAACAAATCTATGCTAAACTGATAGGCAAAGTAATTTTGAGAAAACGAAAGAAACCCAAGGGCTTGTTAAAATCAGACTGCCACTCCCCCATACCGGTTTCTGATTCACCAAGTCTCAGGTGGGAGTCGCCAGCATCCCCCTCCACCCCTTGTAATGTGGATTTCTAACAAGCTCCCAAGCGTTGCTCCTGCTGCTGCTCCGGGAACCACACTGTGAGGACCACTGTGTTCAACAGAAACCACCTAATTACAAGTCCCATTTAAGTCAATTTAGCTTACACGTCTCTCAGAACAACAAGCAACTTTTACAACTGGAGATCCTTTCTTCTGGGCTGTCCCCAGACCAAAGAAGTTCAGATCTGAGAGAGACTCGGGCTGACCGACGCGGAGGGTAGGGTGCGGTGGGGAAAGCTGAAGCACCCAGGGAACAGCTAAGGCGGCGGAGGTCCGCCACAGCCCGGGTTTCCCGGGTTCTGCTGCCAAGGCAGCTCCCGGGCTCCCGCCGTCTGGACTGAGCGCGGGAAGCGCCCCCCACCCCGCCTCCCCGGGGCCCCGCCCCCGTCCCCACCGGCGCCCTCCCGCCCCCCGGGGGCCGCACCGGACAGCCCGGCCGCCCAGTGGAGCGGACTGACTCCGGTCCGGGAATGCCCACCTCCGCGAGACGGGGCCCGAGCTCGTGCCTCCCTCACCCGCCGAGCCTTCCCGGGGATTTCTGCGCTTCCCGTCACGAACGATGGGTCAGGGGCTCAAGGGCCGCGCGCGGGCTGCGGGCGGGGGCGCACGGGCCGGCGGCGGGGGAGGAGCAGAGCCCCCGCGATCCCCCACAGCCCCCCCGGAGGGCGGCGGGCACCCGCACCGCCCGGGGCCCTCTCCTACCTCGCGGCGAGGGGAGCAGGGAGACCGCGAGGGCTGCGGGGTTGGCGCGGCCTTTCCGGAACTCGGCGGAGAGCTGCGCAGCCGGGGCGTTGCCACGCGCGGATCCAAGGAAGCCGCTCCCACAGTGCTCCGCGAGGGGGCGGGGGCGAGACAGGTGGGCGGGGCCGAGCCTGGAGGGCGGGGAGGGGCCTGAGCGGAGAGGGGCGGGGCCGGCCCCGGCGAGGGAGCTGGAGCCGAGGGGCCCCGCGGAGGCGGTCCTGGCGGGCGGTGCGTGCGGGGCGGTCCTGGCGGGCGGTGCGTGGGACAGGAACTTGGGGGAAGCCCACGTTTCCTAGATCCTGATGAAATCATCCGGAAGGCAGATCACCGGCGGGTGGTGCTGGTTGCTGTGAATAGCTTTGGTGGCCGCCGCACTAGCTGTGAGCCCTGGAAGCGCGTCCGGGCAGGCAGCTGGCTGTCTGGACCCCCCCCCGCGGTTCTCCCCGGTCCCGGCTAGAGCCCAGGCCGCCCGCGCGGCCCCGCGCACCTCGTGGTCCTGTCCTGTCCTGTGCTCCTGCCCTGGACACGTCGAGGGCGGCCCGAGAGGCGCCAAAGCCGGCACCCAGCCTGAGTGACGCTAAGCAAGAGAACGAGGAATGAAGTTAATAACCGGTTCACATCATTAAAGTTTGTCTTAAATTTTCAAGATAAATTGGCGGGGAGGCGTCTAAAGACACCAGTGTAATTAGTGAGTTTTGGAAGACTGAGATGTTGTCTCCCTCCAGTGCAAAAGGCGAGTTATGCTCTCTGGCATATTAGGGATGATGTCTGAGCATCGTGCTGGCCTGCAGTTCATCATAAAAAACTGAGGTTTCCAAAGTTTAGGGCCCCTCAGCTGTGACACAAACTCACTGTGCGTGCAGCAGCCGCCTGCGCTACCCGTGTGGGACTGGGGAGGTGTGTGGGCAGAGGGAGTGTGAAGCTCAGGCTGCTTGCTGGGCTGTGACAATAAGGTCCTCTGTCTCTGACCAGGTGTTTCTGCCAGCTGTCACGACACCCTGTTAGCTTGTCAGCTTGGAGACCTGGTCAAGTCTTACACGGCTCTTGAGAGTATCTAGCCACCCAGCCTGGCTCAAAGTAGCTGTTCACTACATGTTTTGTGAATTAATTCCTGAACACTGTGGAGCCCTTCAAATCACTACACTTCGATATATGGAAACCATTTTCATTATCTGCTTAGATCTCCAGGCTGTAAATTTGCAGCTCCCTCGATTGTTAAAAAATATATTTATTTATTTATTTATTTTGGCTGTTAGCTGGAGCATGCAGGATCTTTTTTATTTATTTATTTTTGGCTGCGTTGGGTCTTTGTTGCTGTGCGCAGGCTTTCTCTAGTTGCGGTGAGCGGGGGCTACTCTTCGTTGGGGTGCACAGGCTTCTCATTGCAGCGACTTCTCTTGTTGCAGAGCACGGGCTCTAGGCGCATGGGCTTCAGTAGTTGTGGCACGCGGGCTTAATAGTCATGGCACGCAGGCTCTAGAGCTCAGGCTCAGTAGTTGTGGCACACGGGCTTAGTTGCTCCGCGGCGTGTGGGATCTTCCCGGACCAGGGCTCAAACCCGTGTCTCCTGCATTGGCAGGCGGATTCTTAACCACTGTGCCACCAGGGAAGCCCCCTTCATTTTAAATGTTGTAATGAAGCTACTATTTTTTAAATATATTTATTTATTTACTTGGCTCCATCGGGTCATAGTTGTGGCGTGCGGGATCTTCCTTGCCGCATGCGGGATCTTTAGTTGCGGCAAGGCACACTCCTAATGCAGAGGGGCCCGGGGTTCGAGCCCTGGTCGGGGAACTAGATCCCGCACGCCACAAGTAAGAGCTCATATGCCACAACTAAAGATCCTACGTGCTGTAACTGAAGCTACTATTTATTAAGCACATGCCTACATCGGCAGACAAAATGTTAAGGTCACATATCTCATATTGCTAAAATACAAGCTCCAGAGAGAACAGAGATTCTTGTTTCCATCACTTCCAACCTGGAGGGCTAGGCAGCAGACAATTACTGCATTTTGTGGTGTTTTTCTGGGCAGAAGAGGTGAAAAGTTTTCACAGTGCCTAATAAATTACTTATTAGATAAACCAAGTGTTGCCAAGCTGGGGTGGGAATCCAGTGGTGGTAACACCTATGGTGTACTTGAGTAAACTTTTACGAATAAACAGTAACTATAAAACTATGTTATGGGGCTTCTCTGGTGGCGCAGTGTTTGAGAGTCCGCCTGCCGATGCAAGGGACACGGGTTCGTGCCCCGGTTCAGGAGGATCCCACATGCCGCGGAGCAACTGGGCCCGTGAGCCATGGCTGCTGAGCCTGCGCGTCCGGAGCCTGTGCTCCGCAATGGGAGAGGCCACAGCAGTGAGAGGCCCGCGTACCACAAAAAAACAAACAAAAAAAAACTATGTTATGAGCTCTGATAGTGGTAGATCCACAGGACCTCACGTACACCAGGTGTTAGGGACCGAATTGTCGCCCCCAAATTCAAATGTGGAAGCCCTGACCCCCAGGACCTCAGATTGTGACAGTAGTTGGAGACGGGGCCTTTAAAGAGGGATTAAGTTAAAAGGGGGCCTCTCGGGTGCTCTTGCCGCCTGGTTTCCTTCACTCCGGGCTCTTCTCACCGCCTCCTCAGCACTCTTGCATCTTCTCTCTTGCTGTCACTCAGTCTATTTTCCACACTGCAGCCAAAGTGGTCACCCTTCAGTGAAGATCTGATCACCTCGTTCTCTGCTCAGGACCTTTTGGTGCCCTCTCTCCCCACTGGCCTTGACCTCTGGACAAAGTCTAAACTCCATGTTGTGCCTTACAAGGCTCTTCAGGGGTCAGGACACAGGAATCTGTTGCAGCCAAGAAAAATCAATTCTTGCTAACTGAAGCAGAAAAGGAATTTTTTGGAACGATGTTGGGTAACTCAGAATTGTCAGAGAGATTGAGGAACAAAGTTTGGAAAAGCAACAGCAGCTCAGGCAGGCAAGACCCAGCCAAAGTCGTCTCACGGGAGCGAGCTGCCGAAGTCATGACCAACCCTCGCCGTTTGCACAGGCAAACCAGGAGCAGTTGGTCGCCCTGCTTAGCCTGCTGCTGTGGCCCTACCATCTCAATACCTCGAGGCCTTCTTGCCGGTGGACGCGCTGTCACACAGCTGTGCTCTGGCACGTACCACTTTACCACTGGACCCTGGTTCCATCATAGCCACTGGGAACCATTTCTAACCACCCTGCCCTTTGTCTGCCTCCTGAGCCCCAGATGGGAATGCCAGCTTGCTGTGTGTCGGTCAAAGGCCGTGTTCTGGCTTCCAGGGAGCTCAGACGGAGGGTGTCTGCTCCCCGAAGCTTCTTCCCACCCATTTTGGGATCCTCCTAAAATACGAAGGGTGTCAGATGCTGGGCAGCCAACAATGTCCATGGACAAACGTCCACGACACCACCCCTCCCCTTGGCCTCCTCGCCGGCACGTCGTGCCCCGGCCATACTTGCTTTCAAGTCTTCCTCACCCCCAGGCCTTCACAGCACACTATTCTCTTTTCCTAAAATGATCTTTCCTACTGTCCTCTTAGCCTGGCCACCTCTGTCCAGAAGGCCTTCCCTAGTCGCTGAGTACTAGTTTGCTAGGACAGCCGTAACAAAGTACTGCATACTAGGTGGCTTAAAAACAGAAATTTACTTCCCAGTGCGCTGGAGGGTAAACTTCAAGATCAAGGTGTGGGCAGGCGTGGTTTCTTCTGAGGCCTCTCCTTGGTCTGGCCGCTCTCTGCTACCCCTTCACATGGTCTCCCTCTGGGCATGGCACCCTGTGTGTCCTAATCCTCTCCTCTTATGAGGACATGAGTCACATTGGATGAAGACCCACCCACAAGGCCTCCTTTTAATTTAATCCCCCGTCTCCAAATACTGTCACATTCTGAGGTCCTGGGGGTCAGGGCTTCCACATTTGAATTTGGGGGACACGATTCGATCCCTAACACCTGGTGTACGGTGGATCTACCACTATCAGAGGTCATAACACAGTTTTATAGATTACTGTTTATTCGTCAAAGTTTACTCAAGTACACCATAGGTGTTACCACCACTGGATTCCCACCCCAGCTTAGCAACACTTGGTTTATCTAATAAGTAATTTATTAGGCACTGTGAAAACCTTTCACCTCTTCTGCCCAGAAAAATACCATGAAATGCAGCGACTGCCTGTTAAATATTTTAAATTATCATGGCTTTTTTTTTTTGCCCCAAAAGCTAAAAGCAAATTAGCCTGAAAATGTAGAGTGAAATTTTTTTCTCATCTTTTTTTAAAAAATAAATTTATTTATTTATTTATTCATTTTTCGCTGCATTGGGTCTTCATTGCTGCGTGCGGGCTTTCTCTAGTTGCAGCAAGCAGGGCTACTCTTCCTTGCGGTGCATAGGCTTCTTGTCTTGGTGGCTTTTCTTTTGTGGAGCATGGGCTCTAGGTGCTGGGGCTTCATGAAACAGTGAAATTCAGTGCTTTCTACTGTCAGCATTAAGTATTTTTATTGCTCTGTGTCAGCTATATTCAGGGTCTAACAGTAACATTTGTTCATTTGTTCATTCATTCATTCAACTGTAAGAGTTTCACCAATGGATAAGCCAGAAATAAGGCATTCCTGGCAGATTGAAAAACGTTTGGAAGCTGCACTGTCTAATATGGTAACCATTAGCTGCTGGTAACTATTTAAAATAAAGTTTAAATCAATTCAATATAATTTTAATTTGTTTTATTTTTGGCTGCGTTGGGTCTTCGTTGTAGTGCATGGGCTTCTCATTGTGGTGGCTTCTCTTGTTGCAGAGCACGGGCTCTAGGCGCGAGGGCTTCAGTAGTTGTGGCACACGGGCTCAGTAGTTGTGGTTCGTGGGCTCTAAGCACACAGGCTCAGTAGTTGTGGCACATGGGCTTAGCTGCTCCGCAGCATGTGGGATCTTCCTGGACCAGGGCTCGCACCTGTGTCCCCTGCATTAGCAGGCGGATTCTTAAGCACTGCGTCACCAGGGAAGCCCTCAATTTAAATCAACTATAAAGTTTAGTTCCCTAGTCTCATTAGCTGCGTTCCACAGGTGAGTGTCGGAGACCCATGTGCAGAACTTTTCCATCATCACACAAGGGTCTACGGGCAGTGCTGGGAGGATGCAGGGAATATTAAACTCACTTGACTGCACCTGAAAGCAGTTGGAATAAACAATAGTTGTTTGTAAGCGCCAAAGCATGATCTAAAGAATCGTTAGTGACCTGATAGTATTTTTTTAAATATGTGTGAGATAAATACTTCTAAGTATCTATAATAATTCAATACAGAATGTTGAGAAATGAATTATTGTTTTTGTTTTTTATTTTTTTGGCCATGCCGACTGTCTTGCGGGATCTTAGTTCCCCAGCCAGGGATTGAACCTGTGCCCCCTGCAGTGGAAGTGCCGAGTTCTAACCACTGGGCCGCCAGGGAATTTCCGAGAAATGAATTATTGTTGTATTTACATGTGCTTTTCAAAATTCTCCGTATGAAGAACTAGATTATCACTTCACTGAAACACTGTTAGTCACCACATTCATTCGGTTCGTGTTTGAGTGGGTTTGTTTAATTCCAGGGGCACATGGGGGTGGTTTGGGAAGATGTTAGGTTTTGTCTTTTTGAGGTAGCTTGTATATAACATTGTTAAACTGCATCAAAAGGCAAGAAAAATCTCTCTTTTTTATTGCAAATGTGTCTGTATCCAGCAATGACTTTGAAAGGGAGATCTAAGTACTTTCTCTACAACCCCAGAAAAGAAAGTCAAGGTCCCTCAGGGTGAGGGTCCTACCTGTCCTGCTTGCTTAACTGAGACCCCCTGCTGGTTGACTGAGCCCTTTACCTTCTGTCTTGGTTTCTCACCCTGAGCCTTCTGCCACCCCCAGAATCCTGAGCCCAGGCAGAGATGAAATCCTTGAGTGACATCTTCTCTGAGTGAATTCAGAAATCATCTGGAGGGAATTCCCTGGTGGTCTAGTGGTTAGGGCTTTATGCTCTCACTGCTGAGGGCCCGGGTTCAATCCCTGGTTGGGGAACTAAGATCCCACAAGGGGCTGCGCATGTGGCCAAAAAAAAAAAAAAAAGAGAGAGAGAAATCATCTGGGCAGAAGCCATAGTGACTATAATGGTTATGAAATGCTGAGTTTCTGACAAGGAGCTACGATCTATCTGGACACAGTTACATTCAAGCACATGGATTCCCTAGACAATATTATACTCATCACAGCCTCTGTCATATATGGTTGTACAGGTTTTGTGCTGCAGAAGGGGGCTACATCTAAGGAGGGGTTATTCACATAATAGGTTTCATAGATTTGCTGCTTATAATAATAAAAACAATTTTCCAGAAGATGGCAGTAAAGTATCTTGTTCGAAAACATCAGTATAGTATGACAATTTTCTGGGGGTGGGAACATAGTGTCTTGAGGAAAAAGTGCCTTTTTCTTACTTACAGAAAGGTGTGAAATGGCTTATCACTTGCTCTAGGTCCTGTAGAAAATCAGCCCTCTATTACTGGTGAAAATGAACAAATGAAGTTTAATAGGTAGAGGAAAGGAAAAAGAATTATCAGGGATATATTTCGAAATTCTAGCTTCCAAAATGCCGACTCTTTATTAAAATAATAATATCAATATATTATATGTGTTATATAGTATGAATAATATAGTGTAATTTAAGCTTTCCTAGACCTCATGGGACCGTGGGTATAAATGTGCTTTATGAAAATAGAGAGGAACCCTTTAGTTCTGAGGTACATGTTTCTATCTCCTCAAAAGTCTCCCCCCTAAAATACAAACTTTGTCTTTGGTTCAGTCTTTGGTTCCTCCCCCAAAATACACATTTTTATAGCAGTTACAAGGCTGTCCCTGAGACCCAAATTCTCGAACACTAAGCATTACCATGTATGCACAGATCCTTTCTTAACTCAAAAACATAAATACCATGGCCTTTATTCTCTTAAACCTTTATATACTTACTTCTTAAGAAATATTTTAGGGGGAGGGATAAATCAGGACCTTGGGATGAACACACACACACTACTATATATAAGATAGATAACCAACAAGGACCTACTGTATAGCACAGGGAGCTGTGTATTCTGTAGCTTCAGTATTCTGTAGATAACCTATATGAGATAAGAATCTAAAAAAGAATGAATATATGTATATGTATAACAGAATCACTTTGCTGAACACCTGAAACTAACACAACATTGTAAGTCAACTATACTCCAATGAAACTAAAATATTAAAAAAATATTTCAATAATCCGAGTCTTAAAAGTAAATTGGGGTCACTTAAGAGCAGAGCATTTGACCAGATATCCCAAGTGGATCTTCTCGTTGCTAATGACCCTCTAGGCTGAGTGCTAGGTCCACCGATGTTGTCCCATTGGTATCTGAACGCTTTCTTGCCTCTGGGCACACAAGCCAACCTGGTACCCTTCCTGCGCCAAACACACATCAACAATTTCTCCATGGAGTCCTGCTTCCTTTTAGTGAAAATGGCATTACAGACCAAGACCAAAAATGGCATCTGGGGTTCAGATCAGATTTGAGATACTGGGTATTGTTAAGCCTGGGCTGTTTCAGCGAGCAGAGCTGGAAAATACCTTTTTTTTTTTTTTTTAAGGTGTGAGTTCTTACTGATATTTTCAATTCAATTCTAACATCACAGCATTCCTCTTTAAACTCTTTGTTTCTATAATTATACCTTATTTTATGGCGAAATCTTCCTGCTAAACGAAATCAACATATTTATTTGATTTGTCTAGAATACAAAAAAAAAAGTTAAGAATAGTAATATGATATTGGTGTGAAATATAAAACGACAAAATGAAGTTCAAGATTTTCTTGATGGCCAGTAGGCACATGAAAAGATGCTCAACATCACTAATTATTAGAGAAATGCAAATCAAAACTACAGTGAGGTACCACCTCACACCAGGCAGAGTGGCCATCATTAAAAAGTCTACAAATAGGACTTCCCTGGTGGTGCAGTGGTTAAGAATCCACCTGCCAATGCAGGGGACACGGGTTCAAGCCCTGGTCCGGGAAGATCCCACATGCCATGGAGCAACTAAGCCCCTGTGCCACAACTACTGAGCCCCCGCACCTAGAGCCTGCATGCAGCAATGAAGACCCAATGCAGCCAAAAAGAAATAATAAATAAATAAATAATAATTTTAAAAAGAGGGCTTCCCTGGTGGCACAGTGGTTGAGAGTCCGCCTGCCGATGCAGGGGACACGGGTTCGTGCCCCGGTCCAGGAAGATCCCACATGCCGCAGAGCGGCTGGGCCCATGAGCCATGGCCGCTGAGCCTGCACGTCTGGAGCCTGTGCTCCGCAACAGGAGAGGCCACAACAGTGAGAGGCCCGCGTACCGCAAAAAAAAAAAAAAAGAGAGAGAAACTGCCATTGAGGTGGTTTCATCCTAGAAATGAGTGGAAATACACAAGGAATTCAGCCTCTGAAACGTGTCCCAAATTTACGTTAGCCATCATCTGGCCCATTTTCAGTGGCTGAATACTTGGTTATATGTGCAAGATCTGTAAAAAGGAAACTTTGGCGGTGCAAACCCATTCCAATGAATAATACTCGATTTCTAATTATGTTAGAATCTATGTGTTTTCATGGGCTGGATGCAGTTTTAACTTCATCAAGTTAACAGCTTCCTCTTCTGAACCACGGACCTTCCTCTCATACTTGAGTCTCAGGCTACCCAAGTTGAATTTCCAAAGATAGATTAGAGTCTCATGGGACTTCCCTGGCAGTCCAGTGGTTAAGATTCCCCGCCTCCATTGCAGGGGGCACGGGTTCAACCCCTAGCTGGGGAACTAAGATCCCTCATGCTGCGTGGCATGGCCAAAAAAAGAGAAAAAAAAAGAAACTCAGAAATCTATAACCAAGGTGTATCAAGATCAATTTCAATTAAGCTAATTAAAAGAGGGAAAAACATGTCAGAGATTACACATTTAAACTATCACCAGGAAGTTCATATGAAAACCTCTCTACAGATTCATATGGATTTCAGATGACCTGGGTTCCAATAGAATTGATTGATAAACACCAGCTGTCAACATTTATACAAGTCAAAATTCCAGTCTGAAACACAGAAACCACCCAAATATTTCAGCAGAGTATCTATCTATCTATCTATCTATCTATCTATCTCACTCAACAGAGAATTTAATATGGAGAATTTGTTCTGTCATTCTTGGACTGAAAAGCACAGAACGTCAGGAGGGCCGCTACTCCTGGGACTCAGGGATGCAGGAAGATTTGGGGACTAGCAGAGGAGGGGCCTGGGGGGGAGTGGAGCCTCTGAGGGGTGTGAGAGGCTGTGCCTGGGGGGTCACAAAGCTGGAGGAGGAACCAGCGGAGGTCACCCGGGCGATTGTTAGGGCGACACTAGGAGGATCAGCAAGCTGACCTGCCCTGTGTTTTGTCTCCAGCCCCCCGCTGGTGGACCGTCACAGGAAGCCAGCGTCAGGGTCACACAACAGAACATGTGTAGAAGGGTGAATGTGGAGCAGAGAGACAGCAGTTTAATAATAACTGGCACAGTCTAAACACGCTTCTAAACATGGTTGACCTTTTATGTCACAACAGTGAAGGCCATGCTTTCTCCTAAGAAGATGCAGTTCTTTCTCCCACAGAGAGGCCCTAACCCTCTCGCCCCAAAGGGAAGAAAGAGCTAAGAGTCATGGCACTCATCTCTGGGCAACACTCTTGGTGTCCATGTCTAATTTGTTTAAGTCTCACCTGAGGATTTTGTGACCTAATGACTAAATTATAACGTTACACACTACCAACAGCCCTTACATAAAATAAGGGAAAAGGAGGAGGGAGGCAAAAGAAATTAGGTAACACACATACACACACACACACACACACACACAGATAAAGATAAGAAGAAATGAATGGCTGCAACACGTACCACCTCTGCTACTGGTCAGAACATAATATTTATGACTTCTTTTTCCAACTACGTGTTGCAAGTGTACCCTCATCCAGCATCTCAGCTGATCAAGGTTTTGTGTGGTGTTTCTTCCCCTAGGTGGGAGAGGGGTGCGGTGAACCAAACATTTATTCCCAAAGGATATAAATCATCCAAAATCCTACTCCCCCCAAAATCAACTTTATTGAGGTACATATGTATAACTTACATATAATATCATACACTCATTTAAGTGTATATTTCAATGAGTTTTGAAAATTATACACCTGTGTAACAATCACCATAATCAAGATACAGAATACTTCTATCGATGCAAAATTTCCCTTGTGCCCTCCTGAGGCATCATGCCCTGCACTCCCAGGCCCAGACAGCCACTCATCTCCTATCCTTACAGAGTAGATTAGTCTTTCCTCGAGTCACATGTAACTTGAATCACAGGTCTGAGTTTCCTGCTATCTGGAAGTTGAGTGTTCCTATGAGTTTTTTCATAAGCCGAAATGGGTAAATCAAAGGAGCAGTTACCTTAGGACACGCCTTGCTCAGGGAGGCACAAGATAATGGAGATGAAGCACAGAAGCTCACAGACACCGTTCAGAGCTCTGGCATCTGATGTTGACATGTCGAGTGTAGTCCCCAGGGCTGCCCTTGCTGCCTGGGCCGTGCGCTGCCCCTTTAACGGCTCGTTGAAAAACAAAGGCTGAGCCCTGTTTTCGATTTTTGCCTTTTTTCACGACTCCCGTAACTGCCACAAGTCTAGGGACCAGCACCTTCTTAGCAAAGAGCTAACTAGCACTGCAGAGCAGCGAACAGCCCAGCTGCTGCCACCCCGGGAGCGCGCCCTACAGGGTGCGCACTCTGCACGCACCTTGACCGGCTTGCTGCCTGTGTGGCTACGGAAACCTCTCGGATCTGGGCTGGGGAAGCCTTGCAGTCTGGTACCCTCAGCACCAGGTGCACCTGACGCTCTCCCAACTACGTACCACTAGCATTTGTGCAGGAAAGAGGTGTGCCTCTGAAAGACTTCATTGCCGACTTGGGAACGTTATCAGTCTTCATAATTTCAGCCAGTCTGATGGGCGAAAGACGACATCTTTGTTGTGTCACTTTTCATTCTCTTCTCTAAAGTGAGTTGAGTGCCTTTTCAAATGTTTATCGGTAACTTGTGAAATTGCTCTGGCTCTGACATTCCTCTTTTCGCTCCTGACCGGGGAAGACAGAGGAAGGGCTGCGTGCGTCACCCGAGTCTCAGTGTCACGCGTTTCCGCTCGACAGCTGCCTAATCGTCTTGACCTGGATGACTGGTGTGCCCCCGTTTGTGCTGTGTGGACAGTGTTGTCACGGGACATGTGATGCCCTTTCCTCCGGTCTGTTTCCAAAAAGAGCCAGGGGTGGCGCGGTGACGTTTCCTTCTCCTGGAGCAGAAACCATCTAGGCCTTCGGTAGGAGGAAACACAGCCTGGCTGCGGCGGGCTTCACAGCCTTCCAGTTTGACCCTCCCCCCTTCCCCCAGCTTTTCTGCCTGCTGTCCCAAGGCTCCTGGGCCTCGGCCTCATCTGCGGAGAAAGGCGGGGTCTTCCCAGAAACGAACTACCAGTGTGAACTCAGCACTAACCGTCCTCAGCTTAAGGCCTTGAGCTGGTGTGGACGGAAGTGGTGCTAATGTCTTCACACGGGAAGGGGATTCTAGTGATAATTTTGCGGGGTCCTTTAGCGGTCACGCCTTGTGCTGGTCTGGAGGTGTCCTCTCCCCGTGCACCGACTTTAGGGGCGCCGTTGGGAAATAGCCAAAACAAAGTGAGTTACTGGAGTCCGAAGTGGCTGCTCTGCCACCGGGCGTCCAGTCCACGTGGTCCTCCCGGCAGCTCCTCCCGTGCGCGCCCCGGGGCGAGGGGAGGTGGATGCTCCGCGCGCCCGCGATGGGCCAGACGGCCCCCCTCACCCGACGCTGTGCTAAGCGCCCCGCCTGCCGGGCCCCGAGCCCTGCGCGCCCGCGGGGCGTGGAGAGGTGGAGGCTCCGCCCGCGCCCCACCCACGGGCCAGGCTCCCGGGCCCTGTCGCGGCTCTGGGGCGGGCGGAGCCAGTGTCCGGGTGGCGCGCGCTGCAGCTGTGGGCTTGGGCACCGCGCGGGCTATGGCGTCCCCAGCGTCCTCGGCGCCCGGCGGGGTGGCAGTAGTCGGCAGGTAGGGCTCGAGCCCGCACGGCCGGGAGGGTGGCGGCGGGGCGCGGGCGCTGTCGCCCGGGGTGCTGGCGGCGCGGCTGCGGTGGCCCCGGCGCCTTCCCGGGACCCGGCCGGCCCGGGCGCGGGCGGGGGCGCACTACGGGGCGCGGCTCCGTTTCGCCCGCGCCGCGGCCCGGCTGCGGAGCGGTGCGGGTGCGGGCGGAGTTCGGTGATGCGGCCCCAGCGGGGACAGTGACGCTTGGCGCTGCGAGTGGACGCAGAGGTGTCGGGCCGCGGGTCCGCACAAGGGTGTTCTCTCACGTTCTAGCCCCAGGGATGGGCGCTCGGAGGGGCGGAGGGGCCCGGGTCTGGGTCAGCCTCCGGCCCGAGGCTGTCACCCGGCGAACCCGCTTGGGGGCGGGGGGCGCGGCCCGCGCGATCCGACTCCGCGCCTCCTGCGTGGCGAGGGCCCCCTATCCCGAGGGCATGCGGGTTCGCCGGGAGTTGTGTGTCAGGTTAGCAGCTTAAGTTCCATCCACGGTTTTCTGGTTTGTGTTCCATCCCTCTTGTAAAACAACTGCTGTTCTCATTTTTTTTAAACAGGCGTCTGTGTGCACCTTTCCGTTGGTAAGCTAACATAGCAGTCTACCCGCTTGTCGGTAGTTGCAGTTGGTCGTTAGGCGCACCTACTGGGTGGCTCAGTGTCCGGTTACAACGCCGAGGTGCTGGCCTGCCTGACCCCCGTCACAGCCCTGTCCTGAGAACAAGTCCCTGTCCGGGTGTTTCCTTAGAGCCCTCTGAGGATGGAGACAGGACGCTGTGTCAGATTCCTTTGCATGGAGAAGTGGAGTTACCTGTGCCTCTGTCCTTTCCAGGCACGTGGGCATGTGGCTGCCTCCTGAAGGGATATAAAATATAGAAAAAAGTGTACTTTGTCCCGGGCGTGGTGACTATGCTTGCCTTGCACCTTTTGTCCAGGGTCAAGTGTGTATCAACCACGGCCTGGGACTGGTGCCCTGCCGGCACCCAACAATGTTGAGCGAAGTCTGGAGTTGACTGTACAGGTGACCCTTGGACCACTAGCGGGTCAGCGGCGCCCACCGTCCATTCCCACCAGAAAAGTCAGTTTAATTGACAGTCGGCTCATCTTGGGCTGTACCCAGCCCCAGATCCTGCTTCCCATAGGATTTACCATGTAAGAAAGCCTGCATGTAAGTGGCTCCGCGGTGTCCAGACCCTGTCGTTCTGGGGTCAACTGCGCCCTTCTCCGGCTCTGGATCTTGCGGGAAGGAGATACGAAGGGGAGTCAGTTTACTTCTGATTCCTTGAGGGAGGCTGACAAAAGAATTAGACAAGGGCTGGCGAACTTCATTCACCACATGAATTAGGAGCCGGTCCTGTCTCCCCCGCATTTTTTTTTTCTTGGCTGCGTTGGGTCTTTGTTGCTGCGCGCAGGCTTTCTCCAGTTGCGGCAAGCGGGGGCTACTCTTCGTTGCGGTGCGCGGGCTTCTCACTGCGGTGGCTTCTCTTGCTGCAGAGCTCGGGCTCTAGGTACACGGGCTCAGTAGTTATGGCACACGGGCTCTAGAGCGCAGGCCCAGTAGTTGTGGCGCACGAGCTTCATTGCTCTGTGGCATGTGGGATCATCCCGGGCCAGGGCTCGAACCCGTGTCCCCTCCATTGGCAGGCAGATTCCTAACCACTGCGCCACCAGGGAAGTCCCTCCCCCACACCTTTAGCACCTCCGAAAGCAGTCATCTCTGCTTCTGCAGTAGCCCTGCTTTCCTTCCCTTCTTCCTCCCTCCTTCCTGTCCCCTCCTCTCCCCTCTGGTCCCTTTCTCTCTCCCATCTACCCTCCTGTACCCCTTGTCTCTCTCTCTCTCTCTTTCTCTCTCTCTCAACCCCATAGGTCATTCAAGGGGCATCCATTCAAAAGATGGGCCTGTGGAGTGTGAATTAATTGGCTAAAACCTGGTTCACTTTCATTCTTGGATTGCAACAGACCAAAATATACATATTTCAAAGTTTAGGGAACATACTGGGCCATTGTTTTTCCATTTTATCTTAATAATTACCAGACTCCCTCTTAAAAGTGCACGCTAGGAATAAAACCCCTATTTAGTTCTTTTCCATTGATCTTTTCGTAAAGGGCACTTAGCTTTCCTGAGAGCATGCAGGGTGAGCCCCTTCAAAGCAGTGGGCCTGAGAGAGTAAGAGTGTGTTTTTGAAGAATTAAGAAAGGAGAGAAAACCCCCTTGGGTCCAGGGCTGTGCGAACATTAAAGGGGGAAAATCTGGAAACGGCAGCTTTACAAAATGGCGGTAGAGATGGGTCTCCCCGAAGCCATCCTAGCGGTGTTGCCAGATCTTAGAGACCACGGTGTTTCTGAGCCGAAATATGACTTCAGAGCTCCGACGTACACTGCATTGTGTTCACTGAGGTTTTAGGCCTTGAGCTTTGAAGGTAGGATCTGTCTAGGAAGGCCAGCGTGGTCGTGGTCGTGTGTTCCTGGTGTGACCAGCCAAGGTCCTTGGACTCTTTAATCAGCAGAAATTGATAAGGTGCCAGAGGAGAAACTCAGGCAAGGCTTTACTGGGACTCGTGCTGAGGGGGTGTGGGGTGGTGGTGACCTTTTTCCTTACATAGGGTGAGGGTGTGGGCAGATCCACGGGTCCGCCAGAGGGGCGGCCCACGTGGTCTGCCCACCCCCCTGGTGGTGCTGTGTGCAGTGATCATGCACAGGACCTTGCTTTTGCCCCTAGCACCTCAGATGAGGCCATTGGGTCTCTGGTCTTTTTGTATCTTGTTAATAATTTGTCCCCACTGCTCATGCGCGCAGTTATTTTTAGGTCCCTATAGTGTCTTTGTATCTGTAGCTCGAGGAGAGGTGTGTACGCAGGTGTAAGCACTGCGGCAAAGGGTCCCGGGTCCCAGGTCCCAGCCTGTCTCACTGGGGCCCCATGTGCCCTCTTGCTGTCCCCTTTTTCTGGGCACACTCCTCTAGGACTGAGCTCAGGGACCAAGTCCTCCAGGAAAAGTTCTGCTTCTGGGACCCTCTCCTTAGGGTAGAAACTGTCATCACCAATTGTATGTCCCTCATGCCTGGTCCTAGTAGATAGATGTTTGAGCTATTGTAACAGAGATGTGTAGCGGGAAGGCTTGCTAGGATGTTGTCCTATATCAGGCTATGCATCCCCTGAACTTGTTTTCATTTATTTTATTCCAGAATTTTACTTTGAGGTGACTACGTACATTCTTTATAAGAAATTTTGTGAGGCATACATTTTTTCCTGCTACTTCTGCATTAAAGCACAAGACACACAGACATATACACAGACGCACAGAGCAAACCCTAGGACGCTCCTGTCGTCAGCTCAACACTAAACATGCTTTTCCTAGAAATATTTAATAGCTCTTATTGGCAAATATTCCATAGCCAACTGAGATCAAGACGGTTTTACTTCAACTTTTGCCCAGTAAATAAGTAACTGTAGAATGGAAAAGTACTTTAAAAAGTGTCTAGAGTGGACTTATTCAAAGCTAAGTGCCATTAATGATAAAATTAGAATTGAACCAATTTTGTTACTTCACTTTTCTCCCTGGCTGCTTTGCTGCCGTGTAACAGAATAAGTTACCTTTGAATAAGCAGCCTTTGAAATACCAATTCAGATCTATGAATTTAGAAGCTTTAAGGCGCGGTCCCCAACCTTTTTGGCACCAGGGACCGGTTTCGTGGAAGACAGTTTTTCCACGAACCAGGGGCGCGGGGGGAAATGGTTCAGGCGGTAACGGGAGCGATGGGGGACGGCAGATGAAGCGTCCCTCGCTCACCCCCCACACACGTCCTGCTGTGTGGCCTGGTTCCTAAGAGGCCGAGGACCAGTACTGGTCAGCGGCCCGGGGGTCGGGGACCCCTGCTTTCAGGCATTAGTCATAACGGTAAGGACCCGTTCTATTCCCCAGGCTTGTAGGGGTTCAGGAAAAGTTAGCAAGATGTCACTGGCTCTAAGGCCAGGGAGCTAATTGTATTTGGGCCCCAAGTAAGGTAGTGCTGGGGACCAGAAAGCCGTGGGAAAGCGGTGAGCCAGATGCTGCACCTCCCTCTAGGGTCTGGCTGTGACTCCCTGCTGCACCTGTGCCCGCCCTCCTGCCCCCGCCTGCCCACCCCCACCGCTGTGTCCCCAGCATTATCATCTTTCAGCCCCAGTAAGTACCTGATGCTCACGTTCAGTTTCCATAGTTTAGGCCCAGCTTTAAGGAGATGGGGGCTCAGTCCTCTTCAAGCACAGGGTGCTGGTGTCTGCTTCGTGGTGTCATCGGTGACTGACAGCTGGGGGAGGGGTCCCCCAGGAGTGGGCCTTCTGCTCTCGACCCCTCCTCTAGGGGAATATAGGCCATACAGACCTTGAAACCCACGACAATAAAAGTAAACTGACTTTGCCTTTAATGCCTATTGTATGGAATACAACTCATCTCTCCCCAACTTTTTGAAATTTTATTTTATTTTTTAAATTTTTTATTTATTTATTTTATTATTATTTTTTTTTGCGGTACGCGGGCCTCTCCCGTTGCGGAGCACAGGCTCCAGACGCGCAGGCGCAGCGGCCATGGCTCACGGGCCCAGCCGCTCCGCAGCATGTGGGATCTTCCCGGACCGGGACACGAACCCGTGTCCCCTGCATCGGCAGGCGGACGGACTCTCAACCACTGCGCCACCAGGGAAGCCCTCTCCCCAGCTTTTTATTATGAAAATTCTCAAACACAGAAGAGTTGAAATATAGAAAAAAGAATACCCACATACCCACCTCTGTATTCAACAATGGTTAAAAAAATTTGCTCTATTTGCCTTTTCGGTATATGATTTATTTAACCAATTCTGAATATTAGAAGGTTAGTTTTTACTTTTTTGCCAGTACAAATTCTACCTTGAGTAACTATTTTTGTGCATTGCTTATATTAACCTAAGATAAACTCTGGAAGTAAAAGCCCTGGGAGCTGGGGAGGGGGGTCCCCACCTCCTCACCAGCACTGGGTGTGATCAGCCTCTGCCACCTGGTCGGGATTTTATCTGCTGTCGTTGAACTAAGGCAGTAAAGTATGTTTCCCAGTTAGTTTGTTCACGTACTTTATTCAGGTTCCCCCCTTTTGTTTGGCATGTTCATCTTTTACTTTTGAGTTTGTAGAACTTTTTGTGTATTTATCTATTACAAATATTATTTCCTTTTGGACATTTGTCTTATGTTGATTCTTTTAGCCATAAACAAAGTTATGAAGCTCAGTTAGTTTACCTGGCAGCCAGTATTCAAACAGGAGCATCATGGAGGCCTAGAGTGTTGTGAAACATCTTTGATGGGAAGGTTGGAAGCAGTAGCATGAGGTCTGTCTCCCAGTGCATTTGTCGACCACAAGGAACCACAGCCTCTGGGAGATTGACATGTGACTGACTTCTGTGTGAGCCCAGCCTGGGAGCATAGTTGGGGATGAACTAGGTGACCCAATGCCAAACTGAATACAAGGATAAATGATTGAATTATAGTTCTAGACATCGTTTAAGTTGCTGCTGCCCCTTAGACCAAGAATGCAAGCCACAAACGCAAGCCACGTGCATAATTAAATTTTCTAGTAGTTACATTAAGAAAGTAAAAAGAAACAGGTGAAATTAATTGTAATATATTTTATTTAACGTAATATTTCCAAAGTGTTATTGTTTCAATGAATAATTGATATAAAGATTATTGATGAAATAGTTTACGTCCTTTTTTGGGGCAGTCTTCAAAATCCAGTATGTTTTTACACTTGCAGTGCATCCCACTTCAGACCAGCCAGTTGTTGGTGGGTCAACTGGGGTGACCAGCATGAATGGTACTGGCCTTTACCTGCGCCTTGCAGCTTGGAGAGAGAGAGAGGGGAGAGAGAGAGAGAGAGAGAGAGAGAGAGAGAGAGAGAGAGAGAGTGTGTGTGTGTGTGTGTGTGTGTGTGTGTGTGTGTGAGGACGAGGATGTCTTCATGCAGGACTATCTCGTTCAGACTCTGGCTTGGGCCCTGCAGGGTTTCTTTTTTCCTCCTATGCTCTAGAGCAGCTCTGCAAAGATGGAAATTTTCTCTTCACCCCTGCTGTCCAAGGTGGTGGCCATGATCACATGTGCCATCGAGTACTTTGAAACAGGTCTCTACTGTGGATGGACTGAATTTTCAAATTTAATTCTTGTTAATTTAAATAGTTGCGTGTGGCTGGGGTCCACCTTATTGGACAGTGCGGGTCTAGGGCACTGAGGGTTTAACAGAAAATTTGTATGTACATAACATGTAAATTTACATTATTTCATAGTGCAGAAGAATCTGGAGTACAACCTGCTGTGTAATGGTGCTCCCTGCTCCAAAGTTGCATAGAGATGGTTTTCGTTGTTTGCACTCAGCATTTGGGACCAGTGGCTTCACGGAGATACCTTGAGACTAGACAGTGGCCCCTCTCCGGGCTGCCTGGTTGGATTAGGGGCTGAGCGCCTGGGACCGTGGAAGGATTTTGGTCAAGAGGAGGCCTGCTATGCGCCTCCCCTCAACCACTCTGAGGCTGGGAATGTTTCTGAACCTGAACTGTAGATTAGCTGAGTTGGGGGGAGGCGGGCTGGGGGGCCGGAATGGGGAGAGTCCTCCTTGGAGCCCGTCTCCGGGCTGCTGCCCTGGCCCCCCTTCCCCGGAGCTGCTCACACAGTCACCATGGTGAAGCCTGTGGGCCGTCTGTTCCCTTTACTGGGAAACGAATGATGCGCTTTGCTACGGTTCCCCGAATGCTGGGGAGACAGACTCGGGGTCAGAGACAGAGGGCTTCACTGATCACAGCAGGCCAACAGCTGAGCACCCCCTTTGCACTGGCTCCCCTTTCCTCCCAAGTCCCACGGGGCGACGTCAGGGGGTCCAGGTAGATCCCTGCAGATTCAGTGAGGGTGCTTCAGGGGAGGGACACTGAGCCCGCTTTCTTCATTGGAGATGATATTAGAAACCAAGGTTTGGGCGCTATGCATTCATTTCTTTTCTTTAAATTAAAAAATATATTTACTTATTTGGGTGCACCGGCTCTTAGTGGTGGCATGTGGGATCTTAAGTTTCAGCGTGCGGACTTCTTGCGGCCTGCATGTGGGATCCAGTTCCCTGACCAGGAATCGAACCCGGGCCCCCTATATTGGGAGCACGGAGCCTTACCCACTGGACCACCAGGGAAGTCCCGAGATGTGAACAGTTTTTATGTTGCCTCAAGTGCTGGTGGTGGTAGCAGAAATTATTTATTGGAGGAGGAGAAGGAAAATGCTGTCTCTGTTCTTCAGATTCAGTTACTTGTCTGACAGTGGTCACTTGGGGGTCCCCAGGGGGGCCTTTCTCCTGGGCTCCCTGCCCCCTCCCTGCTGGAGTTTTGGTCTCTGCCATGCTCCCCGCGGGGTCTGGACGGGCACTGGAGTGAGGACTCAGGAGCTCTTGCATGGAAGCAACAGTTTAAGTAGATACCGCTGTTAGAATGTGTAGTTTTAAGATATCAAAGATTTTAGGAATGGGATGCCGTGTAATTTGAAACTTTCCTCCTGGGCCGGGAATGGAAATGCTCCATTTTCAAGCTAACGGGTGGCCTCTCAATTTCTCTCCCTGCAGTGGCCTCATCGGGCGAAGCTGGGCAATGCTGTTCGCCAGTGCAGGCTTCAAGGTGAAACTGTACGACATTGAGCAACGGCAGGTAACATACGCCCTGGACAGCATCAGGTGAGCCCACTGCACCTGCGGAGGAATCCAGCAGCCTGTGGCCTCAGGTGGTCTTGTTTTCCGTGTCCTCAAGGCTGTAAGTCCTGTGATTTCACACCCCCTCGCTGTCGCAGCCTTGGAGCGGGTGAAGGCCAGGCTGATGGAGAATGGGATTCACACCAAAGCAGGGGCTCAGATTATGAGGACAGGACTTAGGGCGGTGAAGACGTGTGAGGGGCGTGGAGGAACTGAGTGTAGACCCTCAGCTTCCAGCCCGAGTGAGTCAGGGAACTGCTGTCCTGTGTCACACGCCCTGGAGCTGTGTGGACTCTGTGCTTCAGAGAAAACTTAGGTCTGTGAATGGTCAGGAACCCACTCAAAGACATAATAGGACACAGAGTCCAGCCGTGGTTTATCTGACATGCCAAGGACAGGCATCTCCAGCATTTGTCTATACTGTTCGTTTTATAGAGCTTCTGCAAGTGTTACTTTCCATGTTAAATATGTACAAAAGAACAGGTCACTTATACTAGTTTATGAAGACTGGAATAAAACAAACATTCATGAACTTGAGGTCTAGAGCAGTATTATCAAAACCCTGTGTCCACCTTTGGAATCTGACCTCCATCTTCCTTTATTTTGTATCTACCATTACCTTGCCTAAAAAGAAGTTGTATCATATATTTGTTTCCCTAAACAATATATGGTTTAGTTTTGCTTGTTTTTGTGCTTTATAAAAATATTTTTGTGAGATTCACCCATGTCGTTGCTTATAACTGTAGTACATCTGTGTCCATTGCTATATAATATTCTACTGTGTGACTTTGCTGTTATTTATTTATATTTTATCCTGATGAACGTTATAGCTGTTTCTAGTTGGGGGCTAATGTAAACAATGCTGCATTATTATCCTTTCATATGTCTCCGGGTGCTTAAGTGCAAGAGTGTCCACAGGGTACATACCTAAGTGTGAGATTGCTGGGTCTGTTTTCCTTCTGGGATTCTGATTATATGTATATCGAACCAACTCATTCTAGCCTTCAGATCTTTTAAAGTCTCTTTCAACTTTCCATCTCCCTCTCTCTTTGCAGGACATTCTGGGTACATTCTTTAGATCTTTCTTCCAGTTTACTGATTCTAGTTTTAGCTGTGTCTAATCTGTTATTTAAACCATCCACTGAGTTTATTTCAGTAATTAAATTTCCATTTTAAAAGTTCTATTAGCTTCTTTTCCAAATATACCTGCTCATTTTTAATAGTTTCTCATTGTTTGCTGATTGTTTGTGGTTCCATTTTTCAAACCTTTGAGCGTTTAATACATGATTGCTTTATATTATATATCTGATAATTCCAGTACCTGGGGTTGTCTTAGATCAGGTTCCTCAGAATCAGAACCTGAGACAAAGATTCCTGGGCCAGTGATTTATTAAGAAAGTGCTTCTGGGAGAAACCAGTGAGGGACTGGGGTCGGGATAAGGAAGACAAAGGTAAGATTTTGGGAGGAGATCCAGCCTCAGCGAGTTTGCATTGGAGTCCTGGAGCATAAAGTGCTCTGCAGAGCTTTCATCCCTGGAGGCTAGGGAGCTGCTTTCACACTCCTGCCTGGGTGTGACTCCCAGGCTTCTGGGTCCAGGGTGGTGCCCTGAGGGAGGGGGCAACGAAGAATTCACAATCTGGGGGGATGGGCTGGTAAAGGGAATTCGGGGAGATCTGGGGGGATCCTCCATGCCTCCACTGCAGAAACCATTAGGGAGTTTGAGGTAAAAACATTTCTTTCCTGACTTATTCCCACTTTCATTCATTCAAAAACCCTGACTGAGCACCTCCTGTGTGCTGGGCATGGAGGCTGAAGATTAAGTGGTAAACACAATAGACTAAGACCCCAAACCTCGAGGGGAGGGGAGCGGAGGGGGGCGGACAGTCCAAAAGGAGTCACTGGCATGCTTGGTGTCTCAGCATCAGCTCTGGCAAACCAGGCAACTGGCCAAATCCGGACTGCGGTGTGTTTGGTGTATCCTGTGAGCTAGGATTGAATTTAACACTTTTAAGGATTATAAAATAAAAAAGAAGAAAAGTATGTAACAGAGACCTCATGTGGCCACAAAGCCTGAAATATCCCTATGTGGCCCTTTACACAAGAATTGCTCGACCCACGTGTTTAATAGTTGAGATTCCGGTTTCCACTCCTGACGTGTGGGTTTTCCCGGACCAAGCAGTTCTCCGACCCCAGTTGCCCGTCCTACGACTCAGCTCAGTTCTGAGATGCCATCAGGCTCCGCAGGTGAGGGACTCGGTCCCGCGAGCCCCTCAATCCAGACGCCAATTAAGCCCAGTTGTCACCTGTGCTCCCGCCCTGTGGATCAGAGGTTCCCACAGCCCCTTCCTTGGCTTTGCTAACCGTGGCTAGAGCGGCTCACGGGTCCGGGAGACTAGCTACTCACTAGATTTCTGGTTTATTACCTACGGTGTTAGGGCTACAAATCAACAGCCAGATGAAGAGAGGCACAGGGGACACGTGGAGGGGCGGGGAGTGTTCCTGCCCTCTGGGTGCCCTCCCCCGAATCTCCACCTCTTCAACCTGGAGGCTCTCTGAACCCCGCCTTTGGGTTTTATGGAGGCTTCATCATTCAGGCACTGTTGGTTAAACCCATTAAACCATTGCCCGCTGGTGACTGAACTTACTCTCCACCCCCAGCTCGGGGGCAAGGCTGTAATTACTGGGATGGTGCTGCCGGCAGCAGCCCCGATCCTGAGGTGCTTTCAAAAGTCACCTCATTAACATAACAAAAGACACATTTGTTGCTCTCTTCACAGGAAATTCCAAGAGTTTTTAGGAGTTCTGTGCCAGCTCTGTGAAGACCAGCTACATCTTTCTTATTGTAAGTCACGATATCACAGTAGTAGTAGGTGCTAAGAAGAAAAACGAAGTTTGCGGCGGTTTATCACGGTAGGGGTGGGAAAGTGTCCCCTTCTTCCCTTCTAGGTTCTTTGGCTGGTCTGAAAATTAAATTGATATAAGGCAGATTAACAGGAGAAAACCAGATGTAATTATGTACAAAGGGGAGCCCCCTAAAGCCATTAGGACTCACAAGGCTTAGCGGGGCAGCTGAGGCTTCTATAAACCTTGCCTGGGCGGGACGTCAGGATACAGAGGAGGGAAGGCCTTTCCCAGGAAGGAGAGGAGACCTTGGGATAACAAAGGCTGCCCTACTGTGCAGGGGTTTCTCAGGTAAAACTGTCTCTTCTGACCCAGGCCCCCTTTCCAATGTAAATTTAGGCAGTTGAGGGGGAAGGAAAGAGCCTTTCCTGAATCTGCCGGGTTTTGATTGCGTTTATTTATCTCCAAACAATCCTTGTGCCAAGGTGGCATATTTTGGGGTGAAAGAACCTGTTCCCCTTCGTTGCCTTGTGGGTTTGGTGACCTCTGAGCTCGAGTGAGTTTGGCTGTAGTCTGTGGAAAGCCTGGGCCTGCACTGGACCTAGTGTGGTGTACTGCAAACTCCCCACTGGGGGTCAGGGGACTGAGTAGGGTCTGACTTTGTCTCCTTCACTCCTGACCTTGGGTCTCAGACACAGCCCCCTCGTGCATGTACCCTTAGGGCAACTCTGCCTTTTGCTGGTTTCAATTCTTTTATTTTTTTAGTTGATAAATATTTTTTTTAATGAAACAGCTCCTTTTTAATTCCTACATTTTCTCTTTTTATTTTATTTATTTATTTGGTTGTACCGGGTCTTAGTTGTGGCAGGCGGGCTCCTTAGTTGCAGCTCCAGGGGTCCTTAGTTGCAGCTTGCCATCTCCTTAGTTGTGGCATACAAACTCTTAGCTGTGGCATGCATGTGGGATCTAATTCCCTGACCAGGGATCGAACCCAGGCCCCCTGCATGGGGAGTGCGGAGTCTTATCCACTGCGCCACCAGGGAAGTCCCTCTCTTTTTAAAACAGATCTTATTATTTAGAGCAGTTTTAGGTTCACAGCAAAACAGGAGAGGTATAGAGCTTTCCTGTGTTCCCCCCAGCCCCAAACACATGCACAGCGCCCCCACCGTCAACATCCCTCACCGGATGGTCCATTTGTTACAACTGCAGTGACACATCAGCATCACCCGAGGACCGTAGTTAATATCACAGTTCACTCTGAGTGTTGTGTAGTAAGCCCCCTACATACGAGCCTTCAAGTTGCAAACGTGTGTTCGCATGTCCAATCACGTAAGCTAGTTCCCCTGTCTGGCGTACACTGTCACGTGTGTGCATCCTCTACAAGTGGACAGCCACTGTGCTTTTGTGTACCTTACTGTACAGTACTGTCTAGAGTACAGTAGTATAGTATCTTCATTTCAAGCCCAGGATGTCCGGAAGCAAGCGTAAACGCAGCGGTATATATAGCTGATTGTGTTAGTTGGGTACCTAGGCTAACTTTGTTGGACTTAGGAACAAACTGGACTTACGAACGTGCTCTTGGAAGGGAACTCGTTTGTATGTAAGGGACTTACTGTACATTCTGTGGGTTCAGACATATGGACATGTATCCACCATTATAGCATCATAAGGAAAAGTTACTGCCCTAAAGATTTCCTGTGTTATCAAATGAAACTTCATGTGCCTGATGCACCGTGAGGCCCCAAAAACCAAAATGTCGGAGTATGGAGCAGAGAAAGGTTTACTGCAGGGCCAAGCAAGGAGAACCGGCGGCTTGTGCTCAAAAGACCCGAACTCCCCAGTGGTTTCTAGGGAAAAGTCTGTAATAGGCAAAATTTGGGGTGAGCGCTTCAGGGTGTGGGACTTCCTTCTGATTGATTGGTGGTGAGGTAAGAGGGCGGAGCTCCAGGAATCTTCTGCTCAGCCTGAAGTTACCATCCTCCACCTGGGTTCTGCGGGAGAGCTCAGACAGGTATTGCGATGTGTATTCCTTGAGGTGGAACCAGGACCTGCCCCAAGGCTGCGCTATTTCCTGACCGCTCCTCCCTGGTCTCTGCATCCCCTCCCTTCCCTGATCAGCAACTGTTTGAAGCTGCCCTTTGGAACTCAGGGAAGGTCTATGAGGCTGAACCCTTTTTCCTGCCAACAAGAAAAGGCGACACAAAAAGACTTTTGTACCCAGGAGGGCCCCGCAGGGTCCTGCTCCGTTTCACCTGTGCTCCCTCCTCCCAAGCCCTTGTCAGCCACTGAGCTTTATACTGTATCGTTTGGAATCACACAGTCTGTAGCCTGGTCACGTGGACTTCTTTCATTTAATAATATGCACTTAAGTTTTCCCCATGTCTTTTCATAACTCATTCCTTTTAGCACCGAATAATACTCCATTGTTGGGACACACCGCAGTTTATTTATCCATTTACTTACCGGAGGACATCTTGGGCGCTCCCACATTTTGACAGTTATGAACCAAGCTCCTATAAACGAACATCCACGCAGGTTTTTGTATGGACATGTTTTCAACTCCTAAGGGTAAATACCAAGGAGTACAATTGCTGGTTCATATGGTAAGAGTATTTTTTTTAAATAGATTTCCCTTTTTTTAAAAAAAATAAATTTATTTACTTGCTTATTTATTTTTGGCCGCATCGGGTCTTTGTTGCTGCACGCAGGCTTTCTCTAGTTACAGTGAGCGGGGGCCACTCTTTGTTGCGGTGCGCGGGTTTCTCATTGCTGTGGCTTCTCTTGTTGTGGAGCACAGGCTCTAAGCACAAAGGTGAAGTAGTTGTGGCGCTCGGGCTTAGTTGCTCCGTGGCATGTGGGATCTTCCCAGACCAGGGCTTGAACCCATGTCCCCTACATAGGCAGGTGGATTCTTAACCACTGCACCACCAGGGAAGCCCTAGAGTGTTTTTAAAAGACATCAAAGGAACAAGGCAGTGCAAAGAACTTAGTATTTAATTTAGTGGAGGATGAAAAAATATTGATAGTTAATCTAAGAAAGAAGTGGAAAATTTTATTTGAGCCAACCTGAGGATTATAACCCAGGAAACAGTCTTTCAGAAAGTCTGAGGATTCTTCCTCCTGTTAGAGGTCAAAGCACAGTTGTGTAAGTTTTTGGGATGAAGATGAACGGTTATATGTCAAATATGTATATTTGTTACTGAACTCACTGCTCAAAAGCCAGTACTGGAGAGACCACTGTTGGTTGGAAAGGAAAGGTTGCTTTATTCAGGAGGCCGACAACCTGGGGAGAAGGTGGGGTCATGTTCCAAAAAAAAAAAAATCCAAAGATTCTCTTCAACCATGAAATTAAAAGGAGAATCATTGGGGGAGGGGGTCAGAGTCTTCCTCATCTCCCACTGTGTGCAGACTTTCTTCTGATTGGCTGGTGGTGAGTAAAGGGCGGAGCTCCAGGAATCTTGAGCTCAGCCTGAAGTTGCCATCCTCCACTGGGTTGGGGCCTTAGTTCCGGTAGAAGAGCTCAAGGTATTGTGATGTATATTCCTTGAGGGGGAACCAGGACCCTGCCCTGGTTTCTCTGCCCTGGGCAGAAAAAAGTTTTATGTTTAAATTTTCCTTGAAATTTACAAATAATATTTATAAATTTATAGATTAAATTTATAAATAAGTTCATAAATTAAATTTGTAAATAAATTCATAAATAAAATTCCTTGAAATACGAATTTTATTTCATCAAGGTGATGTAGGGAGCAATAGGAATTTATTGTGAGTGTAACAACCATTAAGGGGAATACAGTGTAAAGAACTTTGAGGAATTTATGGCATTCCTAAGTAGGTAAAATTACACTGACTTTGATAAATTTATCTTTTGTTCCCACATTAGTGGTTTGTCTGAGTCGGGGCACAGGGAGTCCCTATGGGGATGGTAGTGACAGTCGTGCTGGGCCTCACATGCTGGGCTTTTACTTGGCTTTCTGGCAAGCGTGTTGCTGGAGGCAGTTTGGAGCTGAGTTTAGCTCAACAGCAGGCCCAGGGTTGGAGGGAAGCCCAGCCTGGAGAGGCGACCCTGAGCCAGCCCGGTGCGGGCTGCAGACCAGCTCGGAAAGGCCAGACGGTAGAGCTTTAGGCCTTTCAGTTCCTCCTTGTGGAGCTGAAGCTGCCAGTTTGTGTGCAAACAAGGGGCAGGCCTGCGTCCCAGCAAACTTAGTGTGTTAGCACTAGCTTTGGAGTCCATAAAATTGTCACACATCACAAAGTATTGTTTGTTTGTTTTTTTCAACCATTTAAAAATGTAAAAATCGGGCTTCCCTGGTGGCGCAGTGGTTGAGAGTCCGCCTGCCGATGCAGGGGACACGGGCTCGTGCCCCGGTCCGGGAAGATCCCACATGCCGCGGAGCCTGCGCGTCTGGAGCCTGTGCTCCGCAATGGGAGAGGCCACGACAGTGAGAGGCCCGCGTACTGCAAAAAACAAAACAAAACAAAAATGTAAAAATCATCATTCTCTTTCAGGCCTTATGGGAACTGGACTGTAGTTTACTGACCTCTATACTTCTCAGTTCTGTTATCGTTTCATCTTTTATTTTGTAGACCTAGTTCCAATGCAGCTGTAACCAAGAGCAAACTCTTATGATTCCTAATAGAAAAGTTCTTTGTCCTACTTCTTGGGGTATTTGTATTAATAGGCCTTATTTTTTAGGTGTATCATTAAAGATCTTGGCCACTTTTAAAGTCCTTTCAGGCATCAAGGAGAACGTGGGGAAATTATAAGTAGGGTTTTCTTGTTCCTTTTTTTTTAGGCCAGATTAAAGGCTTTCCTATTTTCCTACTAGTTTGCTTAATTAAGATCTAATACTTTAAACTATTATTGGTGGCCAATTAGATTGGCCTGTAAGATTTTTCAACCAAACCAAACAAAACAAAAAACACCAAACCAAAACAATTACTATTAGCATCCTTGTTCTAGAACAAGCAAGTGTACTGAATTCTTATGTGTCTTAAGACTTGAGTACACACAAATCTTTCCTCATACGGTGGCTTTGTTTTTATAACCCACATATGTGTAAGTCGAGTTCACTTTAATATGCAGGACTGGTTGTACTTCTGACAGGAAGTGGGATTTCGGGATATCTTGTGACTGCCTCTGCTCAGATTGTTGCTGGCAAAAGCCTCCAGGAGAATTGGGTTTGAGTGCTGTCTGGTCACCCTCCTAGGTGGGGCACCACTCAGTTTTAGGTATTGTGACTAATGTAAGGCCACCTGCTCCCCTTTCTTAAATCAGGGGATTTTCAAATGTGCCATTCCTGCACCGGAGACCAAGTTCAGAGCCTCGAATCCAAACCTTACTTTTGGGAATATTTTGGTCAGGAAGATGAGTTCTGAGTGTCACAATCTTTTCAGCCAGGAAAGAATTGTCACTGCTTCTTTCAGTAAGAAAACCATCAGCCTGGAGGCCGAAATGACTGTCGACTCACGTCGACAGCAACACTGGGTGTTGGCTGTGGTCCTGAGAGGTTCAGGACCCCAAGATGAAGTATCCCTGGCCATGTCTTAGGCACGAGGCTTAAGGAGAGCCAACTTTATCCTTTTGTCAAGAAGCATAAACAGTGTATCTTCCCGATTGGGTTAAATTGACTGGTGGGTCATTGTTGTGCTCAAGGAGCATCCTTATTATTATTATTTTTTAATACTTATTTATTTAGGCTGCATCGGGTCTTAGTTGCGGTATGTGGGATCTAGTTCCCTGACCGGGGATCGAACCAGGCCCCCTGCATTGGGAGCGCAGAGTTTTACCCACTGGACCACCCCAGGGAAGTCCCAATGAACATCCTTTTGTGGCCCCTGTTCTGTGGTCCTTGTCACACAGGTGAGGATGGAGCTGTGCCTTCCTCTCGGCGCCCCTCGGTGTTTGATCTCCAAACACCAGCCAGGATGGGCACAGAAATAAAGCGATTCTTGTCCCCAGAGCCTAGAACATATTGAGCACTAGCTCAATAGTTGTTTTAACTGAGTCATAGGAACGTTTTCTAGAGTCTGTGGCTGTGTTTTTCACAGACTTTTCTGCCGTCTGTCCCGCCCTTGCGGTTTGCCTCACTTACCATATTCAGTTCTTCTGAACATCCTGTAGTGGAAAATAAAATGTTGAAACTCTTTTTTTTTTTGGCAGTACGCGGGCCTCTCACTGCTGTGGCCTCTCCCGTCGCGGAGCACAGGCTCCGGACGCGCAGGCTCAGCGGCCATGGCTCACGGACCCAGCCGCTCCGCGGCATGTGGGATCCTCCCAGACCGGGGCACGAACCCGCGTCCCCTGCATCGGCAGGCGGACTCAACCACTGTGCCACCAGGGAAGCCCCAAGTGGCTCCTATTTTTAATAAAAAGTTTGGTATTTTCCCACTTCAGAGACACTGAAAATGATAAAAATGAGATGAATGAATGAAAAGAAAGTGTCCACACAGCATTCCACCGCAGGGGCCGAGGGCACTGTGGCATGTCGTCCCGACGTAACTGGGGCCTTTGTGGAGCATCAGCTTGATGCAGTTGAGCATCCCCGGGCCCTGGGACACGTCTGGCCTGGCCCCTCGTTTCCCAGCTGGCCCCTGCCCTGTGCCTCTGTGATTTAGGATTTTTGTTGGCGGAGGCCAAGTAGACTTGCGTTCATGAGCTTGGTCCTGCCTGGCTCTGCCCTCCCGCTGCATCCTCTCCATTTCCAGCTGCCTCGGTGCCTCAGACCTCAGGGAAGAGGGGGGAAGTAGAAAAACCTGCCCCAAATCCCCTTGGCACTTCATAACAGGCTGACAGTGACGCTCCTCGTGGAGTTGGCCGCAGACAGGAAGCAGGCAGCGAGGACGGGGCTACAGGCGGGGTACAGAGCACAGGACACGAGGAATCCTCTGAAACAGCTCAGTGCCTAGGTTGTTATATTTTAAACAATTTTATTAAGGAAATGCATGCATAAAGACAACTATTAACTAGAGTTTATAACCCAAACCCACAGTCTCCTGTCCCCTGTCCCTACACCAGGGCTTAGGATCTGACCTGGGAACACATTCTGCTGTTTGGGAAATACTTGTGTTTTATTTCTTTGATAAGTTCTTATCTTTTTAAATTAATAAATGTCTGTTTAAAATAAAATCTCAAAACCAGAAATATACAAAAAGATCACCCATTTTGGACCCTATACTGTTAATTGTTAACATCTTTTCTCCTAACTTTGCTCAAGTTAGGAGCCTTGAGTCCTGGTGCTGGGCTGACCTCTAGAGGTCAGGCTGGGGCACTGCAGCCTCTTAGCGGGCGTTCTTGGCCTCCGAGTAGTGAGTGTGTATGAGGCTGAGAAGCCAGCTGAGAGTCGTACCTTTTCCAGGTATTTATGTTCGTCCCCTGCAAAGCTCGAGGCAGAAGTTCTTCCAAAACACTCAATGAAGAATATTGGAACTAGTGTAACTAGATTTTTTGGTTTGTTTTAGCTGATATACCACAGCTCTTCCAAATCATTTATATGATAAAACTCTCACAGATTCTGTCTCCTTTTAAAAAATTGAAGCCTGAGTCCCCTGCATGGTGATGGCCTGCGAGGGCTTCTTCGCGAAGCCGTCCCAGAAGCAGGAGAGGCTGCGTCCGCCTGATGCGTCGTGGACTTGTTCTCTTTGCCTGAAGCTTCTTTTTGGTAAAATAATAAAGAAACCTGTATTTCAGCACATCTTTCCGTTTTTTCACAGTAACAGTAGCAAGAAAGTTTCTCTTCCTCAATTTGTAGCTAAAGCAAAATACAAAATGCACAGCTTTAAGAAAAAAACAGAACAAGGGAGCTGGCCGACCCACGTGGGCCCTGGTGCCTCAGGAGTACCGGCCTCCCCGGGACAGGACAGGACAGGGCAGAACAGGACAAGGCAGGACAGGACAGGACAGGAGAGGACAGGACAGGACAAGGCAGGACAGGTCAGGACAGGACAGGACAGGACAAAGCAGGACAGGACAGGAGAGGACAGGACAGGGCAGGACAGGACAAGGCAGGACAGGGCAGGACAGGACAGGACAGGACAAGGCAGGACAGGACAGGATGAGCAGGGCTGCCCATGGGTTACCTCGGCTCAGGGATGCCCTGCAGACACCGGCCCAGGGCCATCCCTCCTGTCCAGGCCTCACTCACATGATGCCCGGCCTTCCTGTGGTCTCCTGTTCCCGCAGCGCCTGGTGCGGTGACCTGAGACCCAGACCCTCCAGGTAACTGGCCACGCTCAAGCCATCGCCCCAACCCAGGGCCTCCCCGACCCCTGGCTGACACCCCGCGCCCAGGAGCGCCAACCCGACTTGTTCCCTCCAAAGGACTCCGACGGCTTAGCGATAAAACCTGTGGCGTGAAAGTGGCTGAGTCACTGGGAGAGAAATCCAGAGAATGTTCTGGAAAGCCTGTGCACGTTTGTGCGTGTGCTTACCTTGTGTATTTAACGTGTCGTGAGTTACAGCCACGCAGCCCTGGTCCGCATTGCGAGGCGCCTCCTTGTGCCCTTCTCCCCAGGGGCCCACTGAGGCTGAACAACCACTGGTTTCTGGTTTTACCCACCATGGGCCTTGTTTCACCCTTTAAAGATTTTTTTAAAAAAAGTTTAATTTTAAAATACATTTAACATAAGATTTATTGTCTTAATAATTTTTTGGTCCAGTTCAGTGATATTAAGCGCATTCACACTGTTGCACAGCCATCTGTCTCCATCACTCTTGTCATCGTCATCTTGCAAAACGGAGACTCTGTCCCCATTAGACAGCAACCTGCTCCAGCCCCTGGCAGCCCCCACTCTCTCTCTGTCTCTGTGAAGTTGGTTATTCTAGGGACCTCGTACAAGTGGAATCGTACAATACTTGTCCTTTTGTGGCTGGCTTGTTTCACTGAGCATAATGTCCTCAAGGTTCATCCATGGTGTTGTAACCGGAAGTGGGGTCCGGCCACTCGCCACTCAAAAGCCAATAAAGAGGCCAGGCTGGTGGAAAGGAAGGTTTGCTTTATTTTGCAGGCCGGCAGCCGGGGTGGGGGGCGGAGGGAGACGGATGCCTGTCCAAAGGCTGACTCCCCCCGCTGACAACCAGGGGGCAAGAGCTTTTACAGACAGCTTTTATTCTACCGGCAGAAACAGCACAGGCAGCTCTGACAGTCACCACGAAATTGGTCATCGGTGGTCTGACCAACGTCATCTTGATTGTTTTAGGTACAGTTAACCTTCAGTTCCACATTCGGTTTGCTTCCATCTCTTTGAGGCCAGTTCTCGGAATTGTGGCAGCTTCTGTCATGGCTACAGTCTGGTCATCATGGAGTTAACTTCTTCCACCTGGTGAGGGTTTCAGTATCTACAAGACAGCTCACAGGATACGGCTCAGAGTATTATCTCTATCCCTTAAGGGGGAACTAAAGGTCCTTGACTATGCTTAATGACTAAACTATTATTTTTTGGTCTCCTTTGACTGTTTTCCTTTGTTTCTGAATTCTCTCACTTCTCTGATTAAACTTATTCTTTGGCTAAAGTTTTTCCACAGACAAAAGGCAGGCTGAGGACATAGCGTCCTGCTGCGTTTCAGTGTAGCCTGTGTCAGGGTTTCCTTCCCTCTTAAGGCTGAATAACATTCCATTGTGTGGTTGTGTATCCATTCATCCGTCTGTGGACATTGGGTTGTTCCCCTCTTTTGCCCACTGAGCAATGCTGGTATGGACACGGGGGTACAAATATGTGTTTGAGTCCCAGCTTTTAGCTTTTGGGGGTATACACCCAAAAGTGGAGTCACCAGTTCATGATAGTCCTATTTTTAACTTGTTGAGAAACCACCCAACATCTGCCCCGCTGGCTGCAGCTTTTACATTCCAGCCGGCAGTGCCCAGGGTTGTTTCTCCACGTCCCCGCGAGCGCTTGGTTTCTTCTCTCTCCTGTTCACCGTCACCATCCTAATGGGCGTCCCGTGGTCTTGATTTGCATTTCCCTGCCGATGTGTAACGTAGACCTCTGTTTGATTTTGAATTGTTTCCGAATACTCACGGCTCACTCTGCACTGCTTTCCAGAAAAGAGATGAAGTTGCTGGAGCAGTCGGGCTCCCTGAAAGGCTCGCGGGGCGCCGAGGAGCAGCTGTCACTCATCAGCAGTTGTTCCGACATCCGGGAGGCGGTAGAGGGCGCCCTGCACGTCCAGGTGAGTGGGGACACCTGCCCGCCGGGGCTGGAACAGCTAGCCTTCCAGCTCCTTGGGTCAAAGGCAGTCGAAGGCGTGGGCATCGTGTACCTGCAGGTCAGGATGCCGTTCACGTGACCGGAAACATTGTCTTTAACCATCTGGTACATGGGCTCTCGTCAAACCCCTGGGATAGTGTTATCTTTCAGGGGTGTTAGAATGTTGAGCAAAAATACATTTTCTGAACAGCTAACACTGTTATTTTGTTTTTCTTCTAACTGAATGAGAGACGATGTTCATGTTCTCATATGCAATTGTGTAAGAGCTTAAAGAAATCACCCAAAAGGAACCCTTTCATTTCTTGTGGCATTTGCATTTAGTTTTTCCAACAACGTCACTCAGCAAAAGCGGGCTCTCTGGGGGCCCTGTTCCCACCGCCGAGGATGCTCCAGGCTGAGCGGGAGGTGCCCTCGCAGGGTCCAGCCCACCCGGGCCCACAAGCAGCTCCTGCCCCACTGAGACCCCGGTGTCACCCCGGCTTCTGAAATGTGACACTTGCTGCCCAGGGTTGACGCGGGCTTCGCTCCGGAGCCCCTCACTGTCTGTCCAGTCAGTGATGATGTTTCGTCTGCTCTGTGATGATGGTTGAGCTGAGAATGTGGGAGCAAACCCGGGGCCCGAGAGTGTTTCCTGGTCCGGAGGCCGAGGGCCTGACGCTCCTCCAGTTCACACAGCAAAGGCCCCCATCTCCTCCTGGTCTTTCCACCCGGATCTCGTGACACTGAGGCCTCGGAGGGGCCCCGGCGTCACTGCTTAGCCTTCCTGACGCGGCCCTGAGCCCCCAGGGCTCCTCCCAGCACGGTCCCCGCAGAGGGGACTTCACGTAGTTAGCTTGTTTTTTTTTCTTTTTGGTTAGCTTGTTTTTAAGGGAAGTGTCTTCTCTTCTGCGACCCTGCTGGAGGAGGGGGATGTAGGTTGTGCAGCTCGTGGCGCCAGAAGAGACCCCCTGCAGGGGCGAGGGGACAGGGGACCGAGGGCTCCAGAGCAGACCTCGAGCCACCCGCCCTGCACTGAGCAGCTGAGGGCCTTTCTCCGGCTTCCTGACCCGACCCCTCGTCCTGGTCCGGCGAGGGTGGTTCACCCATGCCTGGGTCATCGTGGTCACATCAGGTGACCCTAATGCAAGGCCAGGCTCCTTTGCCTCCAATGAGAACATCAATAAATTCCTTTTTGGGGTCAATTTAATATATAATATTTCCGCGATGGAAATGAAAGTTTATAATGACACATATGATGACCTGACATGTGAACATGTGACCACATGTTAACACGCGTTCAGACTTTTAACGGTGTCTGACTTGGCGTCTGTCTTCACTAAGTGACTTGAGCCTCTTTTTTAAATTTTATTTATTTTATTTTTGGCTGCCTTGGGTCTTGGTTGCTGCACGCGGGCTTTTCTCTAGTTGCGGCGAGCAGGGGCTACTCTTCATTGTGGTGCGTGGGCTTCTCATTGCGGTGGCTTCTCTGGTTGCGGAGCACGGGCTCTAGGTGTGTGAGCTTCCGTAGTTGTGGCTAATGGGTTCAGTAGTTGTGGCTCGCGGGCTCTAGAGCGCAGGCTTAGTAGTTGTGGCGCATGGGCTTAGTTGCTCTGCAGAATGTGGGATCTTCCTGGACCAGGGATCGAACCCGTGTCCCCTGCATTGGCAGGCGGATTCTTAACCACTGTGCCACCAGGGAAACCCGCAACTAATGCATCTTAATTTCACCTTATGTTTTCCAAACAAATGAGAAAATAAATCCCCCCAATCAAAACCTGCCTGATGTGATACCATGTGTTTGTTAAGTTATATTAGGTTTCTAACAATCTGGGGATGTTAAACATTTATTTTAAAGAATAAAGAAAGTTTGGGAGAATGCTACTCGGGTCCATTATTCCAAAAATGTTTTAGTACTTTCCTGTATTTGTATTTCTTTCCATTTCTTCTGTTTATTTTCTCTCTTTCTCTAACATACTTAACATTATACTGTGAATAGAATTTTGCCTCACGGTTTTTCTTTAGGACTTTACAACCTTTCTTGCCTTCCTGTCTCTATCAGATAGAAGTATAATTTTTGGACTTAAAAAAAAAACTGTTATGTTTATCATGTGATATCTAACCTGAGAGAACCTTCCATCTAAAAATGACTTTGGGGCTTCCCTGGTGGCGCAGTGGTTGAGAGTCCGCCTGCCGATGCAGGGGACACGGGTTCGTGCCCTGGTCCGGGAGGATCCCACATGCCGCGCAGCGGCTGGGCCCGTGAGCCATGGCCGCTGAGCCTGCGCGTCCGGAGCCTGTGCTCTGCAACGGGAGAGGCCACAACAGTGAGAGGCCCGCGTACTGCAAAAAAAATAAAAATAAAAAATATTTTTAAAAAAATAAACTAAATAAAAATGACCTTGAAGCTGAAGGGCCAAGGCCACGGCTGCATCCGCTCCCCGCCAGCCTCATGGCACCTCCCCATCTTAGTGCCCGGAGGCTTCCTGCTAGCCACCCCTTCTTAGCAATTCTTTATGGCTCCCTTTTTCCCAATTATAAAAGGAAAAATTCTCATTGTAGAAAAATTAATCCAGGCTACTTGGAGACTTTTTTTAATAAAAAGAGAATGATCATTACTTTAGTGAATTGTCCAGAGTCAGGAGGCAGAGCATGTGAATTAATACAAACAATGCTTCCACCACAAACCATCCAGTTATGGGATTTACTGAGTCCCGAGGGTCACAGCCCCAGAAATGTGAGCGTAGTTCTTTGTGGTCAGTTTGTCTTCTACCCAAACCCCAGCGGGCGGGAGCCTGGGTCAGAAGGTTTCCTAACACTCTGCTGAAACGTGGGAGCGTGCAAGAATGGAACCTGAATTTCTAGAACTTAGTGCAATTTTGAAATCAAATCTTGCCTGGCAAGAGAATCTACCGTGCTGGAAAAATAAGTTTATTCTGAAAAGCCCGTCTAATGCATTGGCTGTTACAGAGCATTAAGGCTCACTAGCTGTGGTACAGAGGCTTCATCTTACCTCTGGAGTTTCAAACCTGAGATCAAGGTAGCTGGTAGGAGCCCTGGGAATGGTCATGGAATTAAGTATGAACTTTAAGTGGACTTACCTTACACAAGCAGGGCAGCAGCCGAGATCTAGAAGTAAAAATGATATTTATCCATGTAGATGTGAGAATTTGCATCTGAACCTTACCTGTAAAATTTAGAAAATGCTAGTCTTTTTTTTTTTTGGCTGTGTTTGGTCTTCGTTGCTGCGTGCGTGTCCCCTGCATTGGCAGGCGGATTCTTTTTTTTCTTTTCTTTTCTTTTTTTTTTAAAGAAGATGTTGGGGGTAGGAGTTTTTATTAATTAATTAATTAATTTTTGCTGTGTTGGTCTTCGTTTCTGTGCGAGGGCTTTCTCTAGTTGTGGCAAGTGGGGCCAGTCTTCATCGCGGTGTGCGGGCCCCTCACTATCGCGGGCTCTCTTGTTGTGTAGCACAGGCTCCAGACGCGCAGGCTCAGCAGTTGTGGCTCACGGGCCCAGCCACTCCGCGGCATGTGGGATCCTCCCAGACCAGGGCTCGAACCCGTGTCCCCCGCATTAGCAGTCAGATTCTCAACCACTGCGCCACCAAGGAAGCCCGGCAGGCGGATTCTTGACCACTGTGCCACCAGGGAAGTCCATGCTAGTCATTTTGGTAAGGACTTGGAGACTGTCAGTAATTACAGGAAGCAGTGTTCACGGTAAATACTACAGTTTAAATGTGTGCCTTTTCTTAAAGAATGCAAGCTTGCTGGACTTTTGGTCTTGGTCCACTGAGGCTCAGAACGATCCTCCTTTTGGTGGGTTGTGGTCGGAGTGGGAGGGTTGTGTTCAAGTATGGCGGGAGCACGTGGGGCGACCAGCACTGAGAGCGCACAGAAGTGCACATTGAAACTCGAATTTCATTTTTCCTGTTCGTGTGTGTGTGTTTTAATTTGTAAAATCAGGCTGTAATTTACATAGAGTAAACTCTGGCAGTTTTAGTGTCCAGTCCTGTGTGTTCTGAGAAATGCGTGAAGTCAGGTCACCCCACCCCCAGCTTTAGAGCATGCCCGTCACCCCACAAAGTCCCCTCCTTCCCCTTTGCCATCAGCCTCCCCTCCCCATCCCCAGGCCCGCAGCCACTGCTCTGGTTCTGTCCCTAGAGTTTTGCCTATTCCATAATGTGGTATAAGGTGGAATCACCAGAGCTTGCACGTGCTTTGTTAGATTCATACATAGATAAGTCATGAATTAGGAGCTATTGTAAAAGGTACCTTCAAAACTTTTCAACTTCTAATTGCTCACTGCTAGCACATAGTAATATAGTTATAGTTAAAAGTGTGTTGTTTAATTTATTTAAATTTGGGAGGATTTTCCATATATCTTTGTTATTGATTTCTAGTTTAAGTCCATTATAGTGCCAAAACATACTTTATGTCATTTCAATTCTTTTAACTTGTTAAGGCGTATTTTATAACCCAGGATATAGTCTATTTTGGTGAATATGCCATGTGCAGTTGAGAAAAATGTGTATTCTGCTGTTGAGAGGAGTGAACATAGATATCAACTAGGTCATGTTGGTTGATAGTGTTATTCGGGTCTTTTTTTTTTTGGCTGGGTTGGGTCTCCATTGCTGCACGCGGGCTTTCTCTAGTTGTGGCGAGTGGGGGCTACTCTTTGTTGGGGTGCATGGGCTTTTCATTGCGGTGGCTTCTCTTGTTGTGGAGCATGGGCTGTAGGCACGAGGGCTTCAGTAGTTGTGGCACGTGGGCTCAGTAGTTGTGGCTCACAGGCTCTAGAGTGCAGGCTCAGTAGTTGTGGTGCACGGGCTTAGTTGCTCCGCGGTATATGGGATCTTCCCGGACCAGGGCTCGAACCTGTGTCCCCTGCACTGGCAGGCGGACAGGTGTGAGCTGTGCTCTGTCTGTACCTTGTGGTGGCCTAGGCCCTCCCGCCAGCTCACACTCAGCAGTTTGTTGGGCTTTGGGTTGACTTCTCACCTGCTTTAGTAGTGCCTGCAGTTTTCCTCTGAGCTCTGCCCCAGGGGACAAAGCCTCCAGTCTCTCCTTGCAGAGGCCCGTCTTTCCTTGGATTTCAGGTTATTGGGTTGTTCTGTGATCTCAGCTAGGTCCAAGAAAAGTTACGATTTTGTAATGTATCTGGCTTTTCCTTGTTTTTAGGGTGGGAGTGAAGTTCTCCACTGCTTTCACGTCCCCATAGGGTCTTTATTATCCTTAGTTTTATAAACTGGAACATAATGTTTATATTTAAAATAGGAATAACATTTCTTCAAACATTTTTTGTTGTCCTAAAAATTTCAGAAGTGGTTCACACTTGTTGGAGAAAAAAAAAGAAGCATAAAGTTGTATATGAGGGGGACTTCCCTGGTGGCGCAGTGATTAAGAATCCACCTGCCAATGCAGGGGACACGGGTTCGAGCCCTGGTCTGGGAAGATCCCACATGCCGTGGAGCAACTAAGCCCGTGCACCACAGCTACTGAGCCTGCGCTCTAGAGCCTGCGAGCCACAACTAGTGAAGCCCGCGCACCTAGATCCTGTGCTCCGCAATAAGAGAAGCCACCGCAATCAGAAGCCCGTGCACCACAGCGCAGCCAAAAATAAATAAATAAATAAATTTATTTTTTTAAAAGTTGTATATGAAGTAGAAAGTGAAATTCCTTTTTCCTTCGCTTCCCAACCCCTGGGGGTGAGTATTGTGAAGAGTTTGGAGTTAATTTATCCAGAGTTCTACAACTCTTGTAATCATATATTACAGACTTAACATTTTCATAATAGGAATCCTATTATGATATAATGTTTTACGACTTGATTTTTGTACTTAATAATACATTATGATTGGTTTTTTCCATGTCCTTGTATACTGATCTACCTAGTCGTGTGTTTTCTATAGGTTAGGAAATCATTCATTTGTACACTGTTCAATTATTAGCTAAATAACATGTTTTCACAGTTGAACATTAATGTTTAGAAATAAAACAGTTTAACACATTGAAATAATCTTTATAGTTTGAAGATTAAGAATACAAAGTAAGGCACTGTACATGGTATTTTCTGGGCCCCTGAAAGTTTGTGTGCTAATAAGGTTTAATATACGGGTCGGCAAATTTTTAAAGAATAAAAGGCCAGCTAGTAAATGTTTTAGGCCTTGAGGCTGAGTACAGCCTCGTGCATATTTTACAGTCCTTCAAAAATGTAAAAGCCATTGGCTGTGGGCCATGGACTGAGTTGGCCTGGGTCATAGTCTGCTGACCCTGCTCCAATATGTTGGAGACGTTTTCTTTCCCCAAGATTGAGGACTGGCTTCGGATAGGGAAAGGCTTTCACCAGTCAGCCTGGCTAGAGGTTCTGGGGGCCTTTCTGCCCCTTTCTGGAGATCTTATCTCTCTGTAATTCCCGTTAGCAGTTTGCCTCGTCCTCTCTTGCTCCCCCTGGTGTCCATGTGCGGCACTGCAGGGTCTCTGTCGCCTCAATGAGCTGTTCCTGAGTCCCCTTTGTTCTCAGTGGCCCCCAGGCATCCAAGGTGTGCCATCCCCGTCAGCGCTGAGAGTCAGGTAGACTGAAACCAGACCCTCTCAGCCCACGAAAGCAGGCATGTGGGTGTGCAGCATCCTCCCGAGGAGAAGCTGTGGGTTGGGCTTTTCCTTCTGGTCCTGAGCATGACGGCTTAGGGGAGGGGTCTCGTAGATGACACCCACTTCCATGCACTTGTTCTTGGCTTTGCGCCCGCCTGGTCCTGCGACTTCCTAAGTGGCTTCTGGAGTTCTCACAAAGGCTTTCTGGGCTGAGGTTGTTGCTACGCTTTTGTCTCCGGGGCTTCCTATCCCACCGTCTTGACGATGTCACTGTAAGAGTTGCACAACAGAAGAGACAGATCTGGGCATCGGGGATGCCATGCCACGCCATGGCCCGAAGTGAGCTCGTCTGTACACGCCTGTCTTGTGCGCTTTCTCTGCGAGGCCCCTGCGTAGGTGGGATTCGGTCGATCGAAATCAAATGCTGTTTAGAAAACGGTGATCTTACTGCTGCTTTGCAGTATTTTACTTTGACAAAGGAAACTTGGTTGATTATCGCTGTGTATCATTCTTCTGTGTTTTGAGTTACATTTCTAAGGGCAGGTTCATTAAAAAATGGAACCACGAGGTGTAGGCCGCTTTCTGGCCCTTGGTGGCTTGTTGCTGGCCTTGTGAATTCCCGGCCATTAAGAGCAGCTCATTAAGACAGTGGGTTTCAGGCTCACCAGCATTGGGTACATTGATCTTTAAGATGCTTATTGAATTGATTAATGAAAACAGGCATTTCATTATCCACATTTGTAACAACAAACGTGTCATTGTCCCAACGTTGACATTTTTAATTTGGTTCCAAAATTACTGTGAAACTAAATGAGTGACCCTACTTCCCCCTAAACTTAAAAAAATAGAAGCTCAGATCTCTGTTTAAAAGAGACTCTTTTCGGAAAGATGGGGTGACAACATTATAATAAAAACTGGAGAGTTGACATAACGTTGACTGTGTATAATAGAAATCTAGATAGAAATCTAGATATCTATATGTATCTAAACCTTTCTTTATATAGACAGAAACTTAATTATCCCTTACGCCTTAGAAGTTGTAGGTTGCTGAATTAATACTCAATAAGCATGTGTCTAATATAAACATATTTATTTTATGAAATCTGTTAGGTGGAGTATGTAGATACCAACTAAGGAAATAATTTTCAATCTTATTGCTCAGTTAAAAACATGGTAAGTGCATTTGAAAGTGGCCATGGCATACATATTTAATGCTTGGGAAATAGTAAATACTTTCGCAATTGTAATATTAGCCTCTAGTTATTTTCCCCAAAGTGTTTTCCCTTTTTGCTCTTGGTGGTGGGCGGTCATTGTTGACCAAGAACCTTAGGTACCATACAGCACGTCATGGGGTCCTGCGTTTCTCAGAGGTATATTGTAAGGCATATGAGGGAATCTGGGAATTTAATATTACAAAACACCCAGGAACACCTGGGGCATAACTCCGTGCTGGTGAAAGTCCAGGGGCCCAGCATCCTGCCGCAGGAGCCTTGGGGGCCCCGGGCTGGCGTTTGTTTCCCCCCAGCTCTCGGGCCCCTGCTGTTCCTGGTGCCACAGGCATCCAGGGCTCAGAGCTGCTTACTCTGAGCCACCGCGGTGTTTATTTTCATCTGAAAGTCAATATTCAAAGGCTTGTTGCCCAGCGTATCTGTTTGAACAACTGGGGAAATGGTCAGAAGGTTTCTTTCAAGTTGGTGGCTGTCACCTTTTAGGAGCTGGGTTGTGCTGTGTCAGACCCGGCCGCCCAGGGCAGGGTGGCCTGCCTGTCACTCAGGAGCCTGGTCGCCAGCACGCACTAGCCGCACCTTTGTATGAGGGACCGAGCTCCTGTCGTCCTGGCCGAGCTTCCCCTGGCCCACGGGGTGTGTTGCGATCGGGCGGGGAGCCTGCGAGGGATGGTGACTCAGCCAGGCCAAGGCGGAGGCCTTCCTGGAGGAGGTGCTTTCACGCTTGGAGCACTTTACGGCATCCCTTCCTGCTGTTAATCCGTGTGTTAAGGGGAGTGTCGGGGCTTTCTTGCATTGCTTCAGCTGAGCCACTGCCTCTCATCACGTGAGCTGCTGGTGGTGTGAGAGCTTGACCCCTCCGGGGGAGGCCCCCGCACTGAGCGGCCCCCATGTGCCAGTGTGGCTCTGGGGCCCGACCTGTGGCTGAGGCGGGGCTGGGGTTTTGGCTGGGAGGGCTTGGGGGGAGGGGGAGTTTCCCGTGTCCCCTGTGGGCACAGCTGATCTCGGCAGCCGGGGCCCCCCTGCACCTGAGGGGCAGGAGGCTGTGCTTATTCCAAGTCATCCTCCTGTCCTCTTGTTCTTTCCTAAACTGACCCTTGGAATACTTGGTTTGGCTGTGGGAAAGTGTTACTAGTGACAGTCATTTATATGGGTGGAATTCCATGCAATAATTATGCATAAAGCCAGTTGGTTATGGAAAAAGTGCAGGAAAGTATGAAACACACATTGTCACTGCCTTACAACCCTGACTCTTTTCTGCCCTTAAATGGAGCAATTCTCAGCAGCTGTGGCTGAGGTCCAACTGCTGCTCTTTGTAGAATTCAGGGCCACATATCCACCACGCTTTTTCGTTTGTACCCTGATATATATATATTTTTGAAACAAATTTATTTCATTTATTTATTTATTTTTGGCTGCGTTGGTTCTCCATTGCTGCGCGCGGGCTTTCTCTAGTTGCAGCGAGCGGGGGCTACTCTTCGTTGCGGTGCACGGGCTTCTCATTGCGGTGGCTTCTCTTGTTGCGGAGCACGGGCTCTAGGCACGTGGGCTTCAGTAGTTGTGGCACACTGGCTCAGTAGTTGTGGCTTGTGGGCTCAGTAGTTGTGGTGCACGGGCTTAGTTGCTCCGCAGCATGTGGGATCTTCCCGGACCAGGGCTCGAACCTGTGTCCCCTGCATTGGCAGGCAGATTCTTAACCAGTGCGCCACCAGGGAAGCCCCTGTACCCCTATATTTTTATTAACTGTCTGCTGTCTCCCTCACCTCTAAATAGGGAATCCCCTTCTTCAGAGATTAAGAGATGGAAACTGATGTGTTTTATGAAGAACTGAATTACCCTGTGACTTAGGTCCAATTAACCAGATACGTTTTGGGTACTTTCCTGAGACGTTATTCCTGAAATGTTAGAATAGGTGAGAGTCATTGTTCTAAAAATGAGTTATCTTGAGTCCTGCCACCCTCACAAATTACCTGTTTCTGTTTTTCGCTTTCTTTTGATCCTTACAGAATTTTGTGAAACTTTATATTGTGTTTCCCCACCCCCACCTAAACCGAGGGTCTTGTTCTGCGTTCCGTTCCTGCTTCTGGGATAGAGACCGTGTTACTGTCAGGTCAGCGGTGCGGGTGCTGGGCATTGGGCTTGGTCCCCTGGCTGTGTGGCCCCCATCCCGTGAGGTCACAAGAGCCGTCAGCACAGAGGCCCCGGGCGGTACCAACGGCTGAATCTGGCCACATACAGTTTAAAAACAAAATTTTTTGAATGGCTCACTGATGTTTGAAAGTCAGGATACTTTCACATACAGCGTAGTTTTCTAGTGGCTCTTTAGAACCTGATCATCCGGCAACTGTGAGACTGTTCCCGTTGCACCCTGTGCTTCCTTGTAATTTATTTTTTATTTAAAAAAAATTTTTTTTAATTTAATTTTTATTAAAAAAATTTTTTTTTAATTTTGGCTGTGCTGGGTCTTAGTCGCGGCATGTGGGATCTTTAGTTGTGGCACACGAGCTCTTAGTTGCGGCATGCACGTGGGATCTAGTTCCCTGGCCAGGGATCAAACCCGGGCCCCCTGCATTCGGAGTGCGGAGTCTTACCCACTGGACCACCAGGGAGATCCCCCGGTGCTTCCTTAATCCTAGGCCCCAGGTCATTGTCATGGTTTTGCACTGTTTTCCTTAGAATGGAGAGGAAAGTGAAGTATCTCTTATATCCGTGTCTCAGGAAAACAGAAACTAGATTGGAGACGAAGGATTTCCCACCACGTGGCTTAGCTCACGTGCTCCCTGTCTGAGCCGGGGGACCCCTGTGTTGTGCGCTCCCTCCCGCCCCCGCCCCCATCCCTGCAGGCCCAGGTCTCACCCCCAGACCCTGACATCCTGGCGTCTTGATGGCACGAAGACGTACAGAGTGAGTCCGGAGACAGGTTCCAGCTTCCAGGCGCTCCTGCCCGTCCCCCTCCCTGCCCTGCCCTGCCCTGCCCGACGCCCCTCTCCTGGACCCTCCTTTCCCCAGCGACCAAGACCCACGCTGCCCGCACCTGGGGACTGGGGAGCGTTCTGGTACCGTCAGCCCCTCCTCCGCGCCGGGGGCCGCCCAGCCATCCAGCCCGATCGTAAAGGAGGCACGTTTTTCTTACATTCATGTGAGTGGCTAGGGTGTGCGATTAAGTATTGACCTTCTGTCCTGTATGGCAGGTGTACCATCAGACACACACACACACACACACACACACGCGCGCGGCCTTTGACGCACACCACCTTATTTTCTCATCAGAAGTATTTACCAGTCTCTCCCTGTGCAGAGTCCTGAGTTCCGTTTCCCTGATCACTTGAGAGGTTGGATACTTGAGCTGCTCCCCCTTCCCTCTTCCTTGGTTTTCTGGTGAAGTAACTGTCGTACTCTTTGCCCATTTAACAAAATACTGTAACTTTTCTTTACTGATTTGTAGCAATTATTTAAGAACTTTAGGTACAAAATCCTTTATTTTAATATTTAATCACAGTTTCCAGGCTGTGTTGCTTGGTTTATGCTGTCTTTTTATGAACATACTTTTTTTTTTTTTTTTGCGGTACGCGGGCCTCTCACTGCTGTGGCCTCTCCCGTTGCGGAGCACAGGCTCCGGACGCGCAGGCTCAGCGGCCATGGCTCACGGGCCCAGCCGCTCCGCGGCATGTGGGATCCTCCCGGACCGGGGCACGAACCCGTGTCCCCTGCAGCGGCAGGCGGACTCTCAACCGCTGCGCCACCAGGGAAGCCCCATTTTCTTCTTGAGTAAAACTAAGCACCGTGTGTCTTAACAAACTTCTGCTACAATGGCTGGAAAGTTGCAGAGCGTGAACCAATTTGTGCAGGGATCTGACTTTTCAGGGAAAATGCGGAAAAAACACAGGTGCCAATAAATGATTACCTCCTGGAGGTGGAGTTTTGTGAGGTTTGTCTTTTTCCTTGGTCATATTTTCTAAATTTTCAGCAATGAACATGTATTACTTGCGTGGTAATAAAACACGCGGATTCTGTGGCAGGTTCGTTGGGGGCACCTGAGGGTGTAGTGGTCAAGACCCGGCCCTGGGAGACCGACAGACATGGGTTCAGGTCCCGCTTCTGTTTCTTCCTAGTTACACGAGCTTTGGCAAGTTCTCAGCTCTGCGCAAATCAGCTCTCACATTTCTAAAACATGTGTAATACATGAAAATGATTATTCTTAGAATTAAATGAAAAGATATACAAAGTGCTTACCACGTACCAGGTACGGATTGAAATGCTCAGGAAATACCAGAGTTTCTTTTTATTTATCTAAAAATTTAAAAAATTTTTTGGCTGCGTTGGTTCTTCATTGCTGCGCGCGGGCTTTCTCTAGTTGTGGCGAGCAGGGGCTACTCTTCATGGCGGTGCATGGGCTTCTCATTGCTGTGGCTTCTCTTGTCGCGGAGCACGGGCTCTAGGTGCGCGGGCTTCAGTAGTTGTGGCTCGCGGGCTCTAGAGTGCAGGCTCAGTAGTTGTGGCGCACGGGCTTTGTTGCTCCACGGCATGAGGGATCTTCCCGGACCCAGGGCTCGAACCCGTGTCCCCTGCAATGGCAGGCGGATTCTTAACCACTGCGCCACCAAGTCCCTGAACACACTTTTTAAAGTGGCTTTTGAGAGATTTGCACGGTGAGTTTTGGTTGTAGCCGTTGGCAGAATGGATGCTGGTTGCTACTTTGTTAGCAGGTGTCCCTGGGCCCAGAATCGCCCGGCCCGTGTGGCCACTGCAGGCCCCGCGTGGCTGGAGCACTTGAAACAATGCTGGTCAAACTGACACAGGTGTAAAATCCCCACTGGATTTCAAAGACTTGCTAAGGAAAAAAGAAAAGAATGTAAAATATCTCAATAATTTTTAGTGCCAATTATATGCTGAAATGACAATATCTGGGTATATTCAGTTAAGTAAAATATGTTGGTAAAACGAAGTTCACCGATTTCTTTTTGCTTTCTTAATGTGGCTACTAGAAAACTGAGAATTGCGTACATAACTCATGTTGTTTTTCCGCTGGGCGGCTGGTCTGGAGCATAAGTCTGCCTGGCCCTGAACTGGATCACTTGTCTTGGTCCCTGCTGTTCCCCTGGGCAGGGACTGCCCTTTTGGTTACTGTTTAAAGGGAAATAAGCACTTGTTTTACTTACCTTTGCACATCTGACCAAGTCTCTGCCTCGCACTGTGCTTCTGCTGGCACGTTTGTTTCCAAACCTTGGGGAATATGTTTGAGTGAATTATCTGTGAACGTGCTGTATGACAGTATATTGACGATGCTGTTGATTGTAAGACATCTTGCAACGTGAGAACCATTAAGGAAAAAACATGCAAATTAGAAGATGACATGGCATGATCTAACCCTTGACCTATTTGGTGCTTTGAGTTTCTTCCTCTAGTTCATTTGCAAATGAATGAATCAAAATATTCTGTAACTTTTTGAAAAGACCTTTAGCATTATTGACTCAGTGTCCAGGAAGTTGAAGAGTCCGGCTTCGGAGGGGGACTGCCTTACCCAGCTTCTCAGTGCCTCGGCCTCGTCCTCTGTAAAGTGAGGTGATGGCGGAACCTACAGCTGCTCCGTTGTCATGAGACCTGCGTGAGCATCTGTGAATTAAAGCAGCGCCTCTTGTGTCAGCACCTGAGCAGCGCCTGGCACGGAGCAAAGCCCGGCAAAGAGGGACCATCCTGCAGTCCTTGCGTGTGTGTGGGGGGTGAATCCCCATTTACAGACCAGGGAACCAAACTGACCAAGGTTACACGTGTAGTGAGCGCCAGGTCAGGATTTATCTTCTCGTATCAGACTGGATTTCTGAGCTAGAAGCGAATGTAACGTCTCTGGCTCAGTTTAGTGCCACAGGCTCTAGCGATGTATTTCCCACCATGATCCAAGAATTGGATGCATGTTGCATTTCATGTGAACTCGCTTCCACATCAGCTGTCCTCACAGAGTTAGAGAGACCGGCTTAGGTGGGCAGGGAAACTGACGTCCTTCCAACAGGAACAGGTGGCACTCAGCCCCAGGAAGGACACCTGGAGTGGCCTGGACCTTCTGATTTTTCACATTAACCAAACAAGTGAGAAGTTGGAATTTTTATTTCTGATTTTTAAATCTTGGCTCAGATTTTCTTAATCACATTGTGATTATGTGTGACCTCTGGTTACAATCTGAGCTAAACGTTAATTCTGATTGACGTTAACATTCCCTTGGAGAACCTTCATGAGTATTTTCTTCCTGATCGCTTTTGTTTTACTTCCTTCAGAGACGTTTCTCTGGGGCTGGTGGATACGTATGTAACACAGTTGTTTCGACAGTGACTTAAGGAGTGTTAGACTTTTTTTTTTTAAATTTAATTAATTTATTTATTTGGCTGTGCCGGGTCTTAGTTAATGGCGTGCGGAATTCTTAGTTGCAGTGTATGGACTCCTAGCTGTGGGATGCATGTGGCATCTGGTTCCCTGACCAGAGATCGAACCCGGACCCCCTGCATTGGGAACAGGGAGTCTTAACCACTGGACCACCAGGGAAGTCTCTGTGTTAGAGTTTTATATCCAGTCTTTATTACAAAAACACATTTTAGGTAGGAGGAGGTCTAGGAAAGACTTCTCTCTCCTTAACGTAGACGTAAAAATCCTTAACAGAACTAATAAGAACCTGCTGTATATAAAAAAATAAATAAAATAAAATTCAAAAAATCCTTAACAGAATGTTAGCAAATCAAATCTAAAAAAACACAAAAGAGAATTATGTATCATGACCAAGTGGGATTTATCCCAGGTATGCAAGGCTGGTTCAGTACTTGAAAATAAATTAATGTAATCCATTACAATGCACTGATACCATTTTTGCTTTGGGTGTTCACTTATATTTTAGAGCAACTGAAAACAAAACATTGATTTTACCTTTGTTTACCCATTTCCAGTGTTCTTCATTTCTTTGTATAAATCCAGTTTTCTGTCTGGTTACTTTTTTCCTTCTGCCTGCAGACTTTCCTTTAAAATTTGTTCCTATTCATAGATTCACAGGTTGGCTGGGAATGAATTCCCTAAATTGTTGTTCTTCTCAGAAAAGTTTTTGTTTCTTCATTTCTGAAAATATTTCTGAAATATTTTTACTGGCTATAGCATTCTGAGTTAGCAGGTTTTTTTCTTTCAGCACTTAAAAATATCACCCCATGACTTTCCATCTTCTATGAACTCTCACAAAAAGTCTTGCAACTCTTTTTTTTTTTTTTGCGGTACACGGGCCTCTCAGTGTTGTGGCCTCTCCCGTTGTGGAGCACAGGCTCCGGACGCGCAGGCTCAGCGGCTATGGCTCACGGGCCCAGCCGCTCCGCGGCATGTGGGATTTTCCTGGACCGGGGCACGAACCCGTGTCCCCTGCATCGGCAGGCGGACTCTCAACCACTGCGCCACCAGGGAAGCCCCTCTTGCAACACTTCATTTTGTTTCTGTATATATTAAGTGACTTTTTCTCTGACTGCCTTCAGTATTTCTCTGTCTTCCATATTCAGCAATTTGAATATAATATACCTAGATGTGTGTGGATTCGGGGGTAAAGAGGGGTACTTACCCAGCATTGTGTTGTCTGAGCTTCTTGCCTATGTGATTTGGGACTTTCATTAGTTCCGGAATGTTCTTATGATTTCTTTGAATGTTTTCTTCTGCCCCATTCCCTGTCTGTAGAAACTTCGGGATTTCAGTTACACATATGTTAGATCATTTGATACTTTTCCTGCAGGTCTTGCATGTTTTATATGCACTTCTCTGTCATTTTGCTGTTTGTTTTTCACTTTGGATGATCTCCTTTGACTGATCTCTAAGTTCACTGATTCTTTCCCAACTGCGTTGAGTCTACCGATAAGTCAGTCAGAGGCAACCTTCATCTTTGTTCCTTTGTTTTTCATTTTTAGCATCTCTTTGATATTCTCTTCTAGTTTCTATTCCTCTGCTAAAATTACCCGTATGATATAGTCCACAATTTCCCTTTAGAGCCTTTAGTGCATTAATCATTTAAAATCTGACGTCAGATTTTGCCACCATCTGAATCACGTCTGAGTCTGATTCTAATGATCACTTTGTCTCCTGGGTGTGCACTTTTTTGTAGCCTCACAATTTTTTGTTTTGGAAAGTCAGACATCCTGAGTAGGACGGCAGATCTATGCCTGGGATTTGGCCTTTCCTCCTGTGAGGCTTTTGGTTTTTTTTTACATCTTTTTTTTTTTTTTTTTTTGCTGTACGTGGGCCTCTCACTGTTGTGGCCTCTCCCGTTGCGGAGCACAGGCTCCAGACACGCAGGCTCAGCGGCCATGGCTCACGGGCCCAGCCGCTCCGCGGCATGTGGGATCTTCCCGGACCGGGGCACGAACCCGTGTTTCCTGCATCGGCAGGCGGACTCTCAACCACTGCGCCACCAGGGAAGCCCTTTTTTTTTTTTTTTTTTTTTTTTTTTTTTTTTTTTTACATCTTTATTGGAGTATAATTGCTTTACAATGGTGTGTTCGTTTCTGCTTTATAACAAAGTGAATCAGTTATACATACACATATGTCACCATATCTCCTCCCTCTTGTGTCTCCCTCCCTCTCACCCTCCCTATCCCACCCCTCCAGGCAGTCACAAAGCACCGAGCTGATCTCCCTGTGCTATGCGGCTGCTTCCCACTAGCTATCTACCTTACGTTTGGTCGTGTATATATGTCCATGCCTCTCTCTCGCTTTGTCACAGCTCACCCTTCCCCCTCCCCATATCCTCAAGTCCATTCTCTAGTAGGTCTGTGTCTTTATTTCTGTCTTACCCCTAGGTTCTTCATGACATTTTTTTTTCTTAAATTCCATATATATGTGTTAGCATACGGTATTTGTTTTTCTCTTTCTGACTTACTTCACTCTGTATGACAGACTCTAGGTCCATCCACCTCATTACAAATAGGCTTTTATTGTGAGGACTTGAGCTAATCTAGTTAGGAGTTGGGCAAGCTTTAAGGTTTGTAAATTGCTATAGTCACCCTTGGCGCATACAGGTTTCAAATTCCTTTAGCAATACCTTGTGTTTAAGATGAGGACTGATGGCCAGAGGGCTTTTCCCTCAATATTGTTCAGTCTTCCCTTTGCACTGCCCTCGGAGAGGATCTCTTTCCATGTTCCTGCCCTGTCCCTTCCCAGAAGTATTCTTCTGTTACTCGTTACTTAATCCTTGCTAGCCTGGGGAAGGGTCTTTCCTTGGGGCTCTGATAAGCCTTAGTTTCAGGCAGGCGCTGTGTCCCTGGGGCTTGGGGATGGGAGGTGGGGTGGAGGGGAGAGATAAGGGGGGACCTAGCATGCATTCCTTTTCCTCCCCCAGGGGTAAGGGTTTTTATTTCAGTTCCCTTCCCCCACCTACAGTGGGTTTTCAGTAATGGTAGGTTTTTTGTGCTTTTGTCTCCAGTCATTTCAGTGAATTAAGATGTATTTGTATCACATATTGAATGAGTCAGATGTTGAACCACAATTGTTCCCGATTATTCCCTTAGAGTTTTCTTGTTGACATTTGGACTTTGAGAACTTTATGTCTGAGACTGGTCCTAAGTATTGGAAAATTAGTGGGCCTCATTGTGTCCTTGCCGGGGTGTCTGTCTGCGCTGGGAGTAACATCGTCAATCTGCTCTCAGCACCAGAAGCTGTTGTAACATGAACAGAAAAATTCAGCCACAGGTTACTCTTTTTGGCATATATATAGACTTACAAGAAATGATTGCTAAAAATTTAAACACTAAATTATAAAATGGTTTTGCCACAAGAGAAGGACTTTTTTTTTAGTACTTAGCAAGCAATATTTTAATATTTTAAAATATTTAATATTTTAATATCACAGGAGTACCAAGGAATTTTCCTGACACTGTTGTTGGATTAAACAATGGGCAGGTGTGTGGGCGTTATTAGCCAGGCCAGCTGAGCCTGCCTCTGAGCTGGCCTTACAGGTCTTTAGCCAAGACCTTGCTTCAGTTAACTTAGTGGTGCGACACACAGAGCTGTGCTCCACTGCCGAAGCCACAGACGACGGACGAGGTTAGATGTTTTTGTGGCACAGGTGGCTGCGTAAGATGAGGGCAAGCCCCCTGCTCAGCGCTCTGACTGTCCTCACGTCCTTGCATCTGCACGAAGAGGGGGTCTTGCTTGATGAAGAGGTGGTCTTCTCAGTGAGCAGAAAGGGAAAACTAGCCCCGCCAGCGAATCAGCTGATGACCAGTGGGTAACGGAGCTGCAGACAGCTTCTCCTTGGTTCTTGGTTCTTTGTTTTTTCTTTTTTTTAATATTATCAGTATTCAATTTAATATTAATTTTCTTAATCTTCAATATTAACATTCTTATTATTCAATTAAGAATAATAAAAATAACAGTGTTATGTTACCTTCCATTATTCCATCATTTCTTCTGTAATGCGCTTCCTTTGTTTATGTAAATTACTCCTCGGTTCTTAAAATAGAACTCATCCCCTTTTAATTTAAGGCTCTGACTCAGGGCTTCAGAAGTTTCTGTTTTGTTTTTTAAATCAGGAAGGATTGCGATTTTGTTAATCCAGAGGCTCTGAGTAAACGCACGCCTGTTGGTGCGGTACGTGCTCTCATCAACTGTTTTGCCGGATGAGTAAACCATTGGGGGTGGTTGGTGCTTGTGAAACCCTTTAAGGTCTTCAGTGGGGAGGGGACTTTTCCTTTCTTAGACAAGAGGTATAGGACTGATACAGAATTTTAATGTATTCTTAAAGTCATCCTTGGGCCAACACTCTTTATTGTGAGACTCGTTACCTTTTTTTCTTTTCAGTGCACATGGGAAAAGAGACCAGAAAACACTTTTTCTCGGTTCCACGGGGACCTGGCTGCGGGGAGGTGATTCCCCATGGGTCTTGTGTTTCTGCACATCCTGTGAGCAGAGGCACCGAATGCCCTTTCATTCTGGACTAGCTTTTCACGGATGCTCGAATAACTCACAGCCTTGGAAGACAGGGAGAGTGTCTCCCTCTAGAGTAAAGGGCCACTTTGCCGTCTCCCTCTGGGGCATAGGTCGGTCAACTTGCTTGTAGTCAGTCGTAAAGGATTTATGTTCCCTAAGCTGTGACACAAACCCAGAATCCACTTGGGTCCCTTTGCATCACCCCTGTGGGACTTGAGGGCGATGTGAACATGAAGCTCGTGCTGCCCGATATCCTGTCAGTAACAGTCTTTTGTCTCTGACCCAAGAGTCTTGTGTCTTCTAAGAGCATCTGTGAAACTGTGGCAGGTTAACTTGTTAGCCTGCAAACAGCAAAAATCTCAGACTCTTTATACTTCCTGACACCGTCCTTAAACATTGCCCTGCCTTAAAACTAATATAAAAAACTTGAAAAGTAGAGGAAAAAATCACTTTTAATGCCATCACTCTAATATTATAATCTTAATAGTATTTTATGTACATCTTTCCAAATACATACTTCAGCATAATTTAGTCGTGGATTGTGATGAATTGAGGCTCGTGAAGGCTGGTCCCTGTTACTCCCAGGGTACAGCCCTTGAGGGTCCGAGCTACCAAGTCCTGGCAGTTACAGCCTTGGGAGCTGATTCTCCCTCATCGCTGCAAAAAGCTGCAAAAAGCTCTGCTTATCTCTGCAGGCATTTTGTCTGTGCTTCTGCAAAACACAGGTACCTTGAGGATGAAGGTGGAGTCAAGTGCTAGGCTCGTAGCTCTGCTTCCCCTTTGACCTGAGCCTTGGCCCCGCAGTTCCTCAATGCTTTGGTTGCTTCCCAGTAACTTCAAACTGATTTTTAAAATAATACATTTTCAGCTTTTTAAAAGTTGTTCTCAGCAGGAGGGCTTGTCCAAGCAATCCAGCCTACCGTGGCCAAAGTGGAACAGTCTCCACAGCTCAGTCGTTGCACATCCCCTGCTGTGCAGTGCTGGCCCTGGGGTGTGGGGGTAAATGAGACCTTTTGGAGGCCAAATGGGAACATTTTAACGTTCCTTCTGTTATTATGTGTGTGTGTTTTCTCCCAGTAATTCCACTTAAGAGCAGTTTGTGATACTACATTAGTATTCTGACTTCGACCAGATGGCACTGGGAGTGTCTGTCTGTCCTCAAAGCAAGTGGACAGGCGTGGCTCGCTGGTGTGGTGCCTTTGTGTCGTTCTCCTTGCTTTTTTTTTTTTTTTCGTTACGCAGGCCTCTCACTGCTGTGGCCTCTCCCATTGCGGAGCACAGGCTCCGGACGCGCAAGCTCAGCAGCCATGGCTCACGGGCCCAGCCGCTCCGCGGCATGTGGGATCTTCCCGGACCAGGGCACGAACCCGCGTCCCCTGCATCGGCAGGCGGACTCTCAACCACTGCGCCACCAGGGAAGCCCTCTGCTTGCTTTTTTGTTACAGCACCTTGCCTGCTCTCCTATGGCTACATGCATCTATGTTCCCCACCAGCACTTGTGCTTCTTGAAAAGCAAGGACTGCGTCTTCTTCTATTTCTTGGCAAAGTTCCTTACATAGACTAGTTCCTCAGTAGAGTTGTGTTTAAATTCACACGTGAAAGCTAATGTTTCGTGACTTGTCAGTCAATTTCAGACTTCCATCTACCCAAGGTCACATCAGTGGATTACTTTTGCAAGATTCTCAAATATTTCTAGACCAGTACACAACCACATACACCAGGAGAGGCTTCGGTGGGACGTGGTACAGTGTTCTGCTTTATACTGGGTGTGAGGCGGAAGTCATTGCATTAGATGCAGGCGAGAGACTTTTCTTCTATTAAAAAATGCCAGAGGTCATGCTTACAATGGAGAACTGTCTGTGGGATTAGCAGCGTGGCTAGTAGCTGAATAAATGGGGGGAACGCCAGCAGGTGGTAGGGGTCATGCTTACGGGGCCCATCCACTGCACGTGTCCCACAGCTCCAGGAACAGCTAGTACTGCCCCACGGGCTGCACGAAGGCAGGAAACGTCCTGTGTTTGCTCTTCAGCCCACTTTAGACATTTCCTCTAAAGTAATGTGAGGCTAGAGGGCAGTAAATACGCATCCACTGAGGTTGTATTAAATTGATTACCACGTTACAGCACTTGTCATTCATTACTTCGTTAATTGATCCAACAGACGTTTACCGACTGCTCTTGGAGCTGGGGATATAGCAATAAACAAAAAATAAGAATTCCCGCTCTCATGGAGCTTTCATCTTTGAATCCTGTTTTCCAGTACTGATGTTTTTAAAACCATAACCATTTTTAAAGTGACAGTTCAAAAGCTGGGCAGCATTCTCCTAATACTTTTATTTTCTCCTACATGTGAGGCAGCTTCTCTAAATGTAGGAATGTACGACTGCTCCTCCCCAGTCTTGGAGTTTGCACCATGTTTATCTGTACCCCAGTACACGCAGGTGTGGTCAGATGGTTACTGGAGGAAACGGCTTTACGTCTCTAAGTATATAGCAGGTGTTCAGTAAAACTTTGTTGCTAAGTGTTAGGCTCCGTTGCTGATTATAAATATTTTTTATCCCATAAATCTGATGTTTTAGAAACATTTTACAAGATAATGAGGCTTACTCAGGTAAACCTAGTGATTTTGTAGGCAGGGGACTGGAATTATGATGTTGCTTTTCTGTAGATCATTAGATTGATAGATTTTTAAGGTTCTTCTTTCTATACTGGCAAGTTAATATATCAGCTGGCACTAGAGAAGGGGACCAGATTAGATGAATTTGAAGTGCCTGTGAAGCATCCGTGTGAAGATGGTCTGAGAAGGAGAAATAAATGTGAGTCGACTTTACAGGTTGGTGATTGAAGCTGTGGGCCTGCGTAAGGTTTCCTAGGTGAGTGGAGGCCTGGGGCTGAGCATGGAGGAGACCTGTGCCCAGTGACTGGGCAGAGATGCTTCTCCAGAGGTTTGCCATGTTACCAGTCTTTATGGGACGAATTTGGGTATTGATTTCTGTTCTTATCTTTATTATAGGCTTTCTATTTTCTTTAGATTTATTCTGTTCTATTTCTGATTTCCCAAACTGTTGACTTATTTCTCAGAGCTGTTTTAGCTGAACCCACATACTTTGATGTGCAACATTTTAGTGATGCTTAATGCTAAGTATATTTTAATTTCCATTAGGATTTCATTTTGACCCATGAACTATCTGGAAGTTAATTTTCAATTTTCCAAGTCTATTGGGTAATTTGTTGTTTGTGATTTCTGTCTTAAAGACGTTGTAATTAGAGAAAATGGCTCATGTGATATGAGTCCTTTGGATTACTGAAGCCTGCGTTGTAATTTAGTATGTTGGCACTGTTGATAAATGTCTCTGTGTGTTTGGAAAGGATGTGTATTTTTGCAGTTGGATGCAAGGCTGTCCATGTCCAGTAGATCAAGCTTGTTACTTGTGTTTATTTCTCCCCTGTGCTCCCTGAATTTTTGAATGCTTTTCCATAATAATTGAGAGAGGGGTATGGAAATGTCACAGCATATGGTAGGTCTGTCTGATTCTCCTTGATGACCTGTCAACTTTTGCCTTTCTGTATGGCATTCTGGGTCCTTTCCTGGCCTCTGTCTTGTTCATTAATTTTCCCTTCAGCTGTGTTTATCCTGTTGCTTAACTTACTCAGTAACTTTATTTTTAATTCCAATTTCTAGATATTATACTTAGTGCTTTTCCAAATCATCCTGGTCTTTCCGGGTTTGATTCCTTTCTTATACTTTAAACATACTTATTTTACTAGGCTCCCCTATTTTTCAGTTATGCGAGGTTCTGTCCTTTGCTCTGTCCAGGTCGTCTCACGTGTTTACAGTTTTCGGTGGTTTGTTTTCTTCAGTGCACTCTTTGTGAATCCGAGGAAAGGTGAGGCCTCTTCAGCAGGTGTGCCTCCAGGGTTTTCTTGAGCGTGTGTCTCCTGGTAGTATTATCACTAGCCTGGGAGAGATTTTTATGTAACTTTCTCAGCTTGTGAGTGTCCAGACCACATGTGTAGTATAATTTTGAACCCCAAACCTGGGTGAGATTCAGGCTCATGAATATGAATTCACATATTTGTTTTCCTCTCCCTCCACCCTGTGACCTTCCCAGCTGGAGCCCAGATCAAGACAAGCTCCCTGTCTTCTGCCTCAGCAGATGGGCTGTTTTTGGTTTAAACTAGTTGACCCGTTCACTGAAAATACAGCCTTTTGAGGGTCTCGGCTGTATCACAGGGGCCTTGACTGCAGCTCCCTGAATCCTATGGCCTCTGGTTCGGCTCTTCCTGAGGTCATTTGAACGTTCTCCCTCCCCTGAGGGTCACAGATCACTCTAGTGCTGGCTGCTCTGGTTTTCCTTACATTCCTGAGAGGTCAGCTATCGGTTAAAAGGATGGCTGCTTTTATGTGGAGTAATCTAGTTTGTGGAGGGAGGGCTTTTAGGTCTCCTGGTCCATCACATGACCGGAAGCAGGCGTCTCCATCAGTTTACGGGTGAAATTTTTATTAGCATACATACTCTTCTTTTTTAAGTTTTAAAAAATTGAGCGTGACTTTGCCTATGCACCTTTGTTTTCAGGGTTATGTACATTTTCTTGTTTTAACAGTTGTTGCGCTGCTAGTTGGAGGAATCTGAAGAGGGCCTATTTTCAGCTAAATTCTATTGTAGGCCACAGGTCAGTTTTCAGTAAACAAACACACAAACCCATAGACAAACACATATATACATTTATATTAACTATCTTTCTGAATTCACCTATTGTCTTTTCTGACTGGGAGGTAAGATATCAGGACTGCAGGATGGAGCCAAGCCCAGTGCCTCGGTTTTGGGTGGCCTGGTACTGCGGGTGATGGAAGCAGTGAGCCCCCCCTACTTTCCCGGACACTTCATGGTTTGGGATGGGGAGACTCACATTTAAGGACCAGAGGTGAGAGGTCATGGCTCTGTTAGAGCATCTGGCAAGAAGCACATGGCTCGGTGGCTTTCTGAATGTTTAGCAGGACAGGATGGGCAATCGTAACGCCCCAGTGATTCGTGTATGACCCCATGAGCGTATACTCACTTTATTTAGAAATGCTGTGAAACGATATGCTAATTGCAGGCTTATGGGGAATATTTTAAATTATAATATTTTCATGTCAAGCATTTTAACTTAATTGTAAATAAATGATTTCATAAAAGGTACAAAAAAAATCATTGGAATGAGGATGGAAATAGACATCCCGTTAGGACAGCAGCTGGTACCTGTGCCCCTCTGCCTGGCCTCCGTTCCCTGTGGTTATGTGAGGAAGGGCTCCTGTTTAAAGCGAACCAGTCATCCTGGTCATACTCACACCTAATCCCCAGGAAGTCACATTCCTCAGTACAGCCCACACTGGGTTTTGCTTTGGAAAGGTCTCTCTTGATTGGGTATAATTTGTTCTAGATTATTGTAGAACTCTGTTTAGGATTTATATATGCTTTAAAAAAAACTTTATTTTTATTTTATTTATTTATTTTTTGCGGTACACGGGCCTCTCACTGTTGTGGCCTCTCCCGTCGCGGAGCACAGGCTCCGGACGCGCAGGCTCAGCGGCCGTGGCTCACGGGCCCAGCCGCTCCGTGGCATGTGGGATCCTCCCGGACCGGGGCACGAACCCGTGTCACCTGCATCGGCAGGCGGACTCTCAACCACTGCACCACCAGGGAAGCCCTTTATTTTGATTTTTAAGGAAAAATATGAACCTCTGGTTAGGGCACAGTGATGTTTATTGCCTGTGATATTGACAACTTGTACTTTTCCTTTCTTTTTCTTTAACACATGCTATTTCTGCTAGAGCAAGAAGGTTTGTCTTTTTTTTTCTTGGTAATTGTGACATGCACCTCTTGAGAAGACTAGTCATTAGCAGTCCATTGATGTGATGGATTTTAGAGATTGTGCTCTTGCAAGAAATACTGAAAAGAAATTGGTGATGATTAAACAGGTTGAAGCAAGAGATTTAATTAGTGCTAAGAGACAGAACTTATAGTAGATCATGTCCATCTTCAAGTTGAGAATGAATTCCCTCTGCCATGATTACAATAGGATTTTAGCTCAAATTTCCTTTCTTCCCATGTCTTTCCTGATAAAATTGGCTAATAGAACTTCTTTGCATGTAAAATACCTTAAGTACCAAAGTCTTCTAATTTAGTTTTTCTTTCTTTCTGGAAAGAACATTGAAGACTGCTTCCAGATACTTTGCATTAGCAAAGTAGATTTTCTAGCAACAGGATGCTTATCTAAAATGCCTGAATTGACTTTAAAAAATCAACTAAATTTCATTTTCCCCATGAAAGTATTTGTTTTGGAAAATGCACACGGTTGCACAGCATGTGGGTAAAAACTTCAGCATTGAGCTCTCGTCCAGCACCTCCTTTGCCTGGGGATCATCCAGTCCACTGACTCGTGGCCATGCCCCTTTTCCAAAACAGGCCTACTGGGTCGAGTGCTGTCATTGGTGACTTTGACTGATAATAAAACACTAAAGTATATATTATTTACTTTAAAATTTCAAGTAAATGGGGGAGAGCAAAAGGTTAGACCTATAATACCATCATTAAGTTTCTTCCTTTCAAGAATGGAAGGGAAAAGGGGTGTTTAAACGTAACCCCACCTTTTAAGTATCTGAACCCCCCTTTTAAGTATCTTTCAAGTCACGAGTAAGCTCCCTTTGAGGCGCCATTAATAGTTGTGACGCTTGGAAAGTTCCTTAGTGCTTTCCTTGTCCCCAGAGTTTTGTTTGTCAGAACCTGAGCTTGTGGTTGTGCGTGAGAATATCACTTATTATGGGCTGCATCTCTCTCCCACCTCAAAACAAACGAAACACAAACAAATAGTTGCTTTGAAAATGCTGTCAGAGTTTAATTAAGTCAGGTCCAGCTAATTACCTTCAGCAGTGAGAGAAGTTTCACTCTGACACTTCCCATCTGGTGGCTTTCCCTAGACAGGCCCCGGAAAGACACCATGAGCCCGCCCCGGGGATTCGCACCCGGCCGCACTGCTGAGGTCAGGAGAGAGCTAGGTGTGTGTCTCTCGCTGTTTGCTGTCCTTCCCTCCCAGCCATCTGTGGGAACCCAGCGACTGCAGCCGCTCTCAGCTTTGTGATCCACCCAAGTGATGACGGTCCTGAGTAACAGTTTGCAGGCCCCCTTCCTCTGGCAAACCATGAGGAACAGCAAGGAGATGAGCTCAAGGCTTGACAGGGACAGAGGCGTAACCCTGGCCCAGTGCATGGGACACAACTGGGTCACTATTAACAACAACCGCAATCAAACTTCAAGCAGATGCGCCGCTGAAGCCCTTACATAATTGTAGCAGGTTTGGGTTTCCTCTGGTTCAAGTGTTCTTGCCTCTTTGATAATCAAATGATCTGAAGAAAGGCATAGAATTTCAAGGGAGAATCTGCAGGACAGGCTCACAATAAGGCCATTCACGGGGCTCTTTTATTAGCTTACACTGTATCTGCATCACGTTTAGCCCCTGGCTTTACTACAAGGCTCCATTTAAACGTAACCCAACTTGCAGACTTAACTGATCCAGGAATTACTCAATACAACCAGCCAGCTACTGTAGCTTTTCCCCTCTGATAAGGGGATTTAACACAATGGGCTTCACAGTTCTTAAATGACTCCGTTTTTTTCCCCCTGTCTTTGAGATGTGGTGCTTATGTGACCTTTTGTTCTGAATAAAATTCCACATGGTTTGATTATATTTTTTAAAAGTACCAGCAAACACAGTATTGACTTCTTACCCTTAGAGGAAGACGTTTAAAATCTTGTAGATGGTATAGAAATGGAATTCATGTCATGATATTTACACAGCTAATCTCACTATATTAGATATTAACTATTAGATATTATTAAACTTGAAAATATTTTATTTTTGAGGGGTGATTCTGATAAAATTACTGGTAGTACTTGTGCGTTACACTTTGACTTTTGCACACTTCTGGTCATCTGCTGGTGTCTGTGCCGTTTCTGCTACCACAGTGCTGATAGACTAACCTGGGCACACTCGGCCAGTATGTGGAGGGGAAGCGGCTGGGGAGCCTGACCTCAGAGTGGGAGACCCTTGAGGATGGATTTGGTGGCAAACCACTGAGAGCACTGTCGGCCCCCGCTCTGGATCACACCTCAGAATACTGGGTCTCAAACTTGAGTGAACAAAAGTCATCAGAAGGTTGGATAAAAATACAGATGCCTCGCTTCCACGCGCAGGGGGTCTGAATCAGTAGGTCTGGGATGAGGGCCTGAGAGTTTGCATCTTTTGCAAGCACCAGTTGATTCTGTTATCTACCCCACTGAGAACCATTTCCCCCAATTCACCAGGGATTGGGAGCTCAGGGACCCTCCTGGGGAGGCGTGACCCTGGTGGGATTTCCCCAGGGGGTGGCAGGCAGGAAGGTTGCTCTGGAATGTCCAGCGAGTATCCTCTTCTGTTCCGCCTCCTTCCACAGCAGGGCGGCACGCGCCGTGAGCACCGCGTTCCCAGGGACCTGCGTCACCCGTGGGCCTGTGCTTGGGTGTCTGAGAACGTCTTCTCACCTCCAACCCCTTCTGTACGTCGTCAGAATTTCCGAACAGTTGTTATCTGCGGTATTTAATCCGAATTTGCTTCTCTAGCCTCCCCCGTTACCGCCCTATTAAAGTAATTTTAGATTTTTAGAAACAAAGGTCTTTGTCAAAAGATTTCCAATTAGAAGCGGACTCTCAGGAAGCCTTTTGGGAGTTATGGATGTAACATGTTTGTTCATTTCATGAAGGTAAGATTCTTCCTTGAAGATAAGTTGATCTGGTGATCAGGACAAACAAGTGGTGATGACTGCTGTTGATATCCCAGCGCTTTGCCTGCAGTGCTGTCGTGTATTCTGTTTGTAGAACCCACCCCCAACGCGGTTGAAGGACTTTTTTATTATGAGAATTTTCAGTCCGACACACAACTAGAAAATACAATTCCCATATCTGCATCACCTGGTCTCCAGAGTTACCAAGATTTGTCATACTTTTCGGCAGCATTTTTTCCCGTTCCTAAATTTTGCTGGTCGTTTTTTAATTGGTTCTTTTTGGAATGACTCAAACATGAAACGCTTTGCTTGGGGTCTAAGTGCGGTGATCCTGAGTAGTAATTGGAAGATGTCCTTTTCAGGAATGTGTTCCAGAAAACCTAGAGCTGAAGAAGCAGCTTTTTGCTCAGCTGGATGGAATCGTTGGTGACCAAGTTGTCCTGAGCAGCTCCAGCTCCTGCCTCCTGCCCACCAGGCTGTTCTCTGGCTTGGTGCACGTGAAGCAGTGCCTTGTGGCGCATCCCGTGAGTATGTCGAGCCTGGAGATGCAGTGAGTCTCACCTGGCTTTCTGGGAGCAACGTGTTTGGATGAATCTGCTAGTACTTTGTAACTGCTTTACTGAGATGTAAGTCACATATCACACAATTCAACTTGTACATTTCAGTGGTTTTTAGTACATTTAGAGAGTTGTACAACATTAATGTCTTACGGAGAATTTTATCCAAAAATCCCTTGAACTCTATCTTGTCCCTCACGCACTGTGGGAGAGAATGATCAATACTTACAGACTTTGGCCCTTAAGTAACTCACCGTCTAGCTGAGGGGAGAGACTGCTAATGAAATCATCCCAGTGCCAAGGAAAGGTGCTACGTTAACGAAAAGTCTAGACCACATGGGATTCTGCAGGTGGGTTCCTGAACTTAGCTCAGAGCAGGGTCACTTGTGCTGATGTGCAGGGTCCGGGTCCCCCCACCCCGAGATTCCGGCGCAGCAGCTCTGACTTAAACCCTCCTTTTTGTGGTCCCTTCCACCAGACGTTGGCACTGACTGCGCCAATGCACTCACCAGGCGTGCGCTGCGAGGCGTGTTGGACCATGAGCTCCAAGTTGGCACGTGGGCACTCAATCTTTTTGCGATTAACGTGTTAATGTCAGGAAAGGGGAATCAGAGTGGGGATTCAGGGGTCATTTGGTGGACATTTGAGTACCAAGTGGAGGTCAGTGTGACCTTGGAGACCTGGGACAGCCTGCTAGGACAGAGACGCCACTAACTTAGTTCAGTCCCACCCCGGGCCAAGAACAAGCATGGGCCTCGTAGAATCGCCAGGAGACCAGCTTGACGGCAAGAGCAGGAGAAAGGTGGAAGGCTTGGTAATACTTGGGTCATGGAGAATCGTGAGAGTTACTCTGAAGAATGAGAACTGGCTTAGGTGCCGGGCAGCTCCTGCACGGAACTTGGGGCAGAATTCCCAGCATGAGTGGCCAGGGCCTAGGGAGGTGAGGGGTCCTCGAGTGGGGAGCAGGGAAATTCCTCTTTCTGAGCAAGAGGAGGTTAGAGGAGGAGATGAAGACACAAGGGAGTCATAGATGCCTGCTGGGTCTTCCGTGCTGCTCAGAGGGACAGCCTGGGAGTCATAGATGTGTGCTGCATCTTCCGTGCTGCTCAGAGGGACAGCCTGGGAGTCATAGATGCCTGCTGCGTCTTCCGTGCTGCTCAAAGGGACAGCCTGGGAGTCATAGATGCCTGCTGCATCTTCCGTGCTGCTCAGAGGGACAGCCTGGACCACTGTTTACGTGACTGAATGGTCTAGATGTCCTCACACTGAAGTTTAATGGAAAGTGTAAAAGAATGGTTATAAGATAAGGAGACTTAGACCCAGAGCACAGAGAAGAAAACCAAGCATTTAGTTACCACTCCATACAGGTGAAAACAGCACCAGAGAGACCTTAACTGAAGCATCCAAATACCAAGTCCCATGAAGCATGTCATGTCTTGCTTCTGTGACATATGTGTGTCCATAAAAAGCCTCTTAGACACCGTGATTGTTACTTGGTTGCTTCAATAAAAGGTGCAAGCCTCTTAGTCAAGAGCTTCCATTTCTAACCAGTGTTTTTACTTCTAAGTCAGTTTAAAAAACAACTCAATCAAATTGTTCAGAAAACCCTAAGTCCTCTGACAGGAGTTTTACTCCATCTCTCTCTTTTTTTAAAAAAATTTATTTTATTTATTTATTTTTGGCTGCGTTGGGTCTTCGTTGCTGCGCTCAGGCTTTCTCTAGTTGCGGCGAGTGGGGGCCACTCTTTGTTGTGGTGCGAGGGCTTCTCATTGCGGCGGCTTCTCTTGTTGCAGAGCATGGGATCTAGGCACGCGGGCTTCAGTAGTTGTGGCACACGGACTCAGTAGTTGTGGCTCGCGGGCTCTCGAGCGCAGGCTCAGTAGTTGTGGCGCACGGGTTTAGTTGCTCTGCAGCATGTGAGATCTTCCCGGACCAGGGCTCGAACCCGTGTCCACTGCACTGGCAGACGGATTCTTAACCACTGCGCCACCAGGGAAGACCCCACATCCCTGCTTTATAGTAAAGAAGAGTTCACCCAGGAGAGACATGCTTCCAATTCTTATCATTCTGATCTTAAAAAGGCCGGAGATTAAACATTTTTATAAGAATTCAGTGGTCATAGGCAGGAGACAAGTGATTCAACTAAGGCATTGATTTGTAATTTATTTGAAATAGGTGCTATCCTTGCTTGCTTTCTAGGAAGGCTGCGACAGGGTGACCAAGACAGTCTGGGAGCAGAATAAACCTCTGAAGTGTGTGGACCAGCTGCCTCTCCAGCCAGTCCTAGGAGAAATAATTTCTTCTCTCTTCTGTAGAAAAAGTCTTTTTAAAGTGGATGCTTCTTGTAGTTATTTGGTAGATGTGAGATTCTACCAGTTTTCACCCAAACATGGAGGGAAAACAATTTCAAGTAAAGCATTTTTCGGGGAACAGTGTGCATCTGCTTAGTGGCGAGGCTGATCCACAGCTTTTATCAAACAGCCTTTTCCTTTTTCTGTTTTTGTTTTTTGGCCGTGCCCTGTGGCACGTTGGATCTTAGTTCCCCGACCAGGGATCGAACCCGTGCCCCGTGCAGTGGGAGCGCGCAGCCTTAACCACTGGACCGCCAGGGAAGTCCCTCAAACAGCCTTTTCTTTAGATGTAGGAGAATTTTCCTTGAGAATCTTCAAGAGTGGTTTCTCAAAGGAAACCAAGAAAACCAGAGCTGGGTGGGCAAGCATTTCCACTGTGGACAGACTTCCTGTATTAGCATCCATCACGATGTTGAGGCTGAAGAGGGCTTCGGATATCGTGTGACTTCTAGGTAAGACATGATTGCGGAAGCAGATGTTTGAGGCTCGACATGGAGAAGTTAAGGAAATACCAACTTTAGAGAAGATACTGCCAATCCAGTAATTTTTTTTAAATTAATTAATTAATTTTTGGCTGTGTTGGGTCTTCGTTTCTGTGCGAGGGCTTTCTCTAGTTGCAGCGAGCGGGGGCCACTCTTCATCGCGGTGCGCGGGCCTCTCATTGTTGTGGCCTCTCCCGTTGCGGAGCACAGGCTCCGGACGCACAGGCTCAGTACTTGTGGCTCACGGGCCTAATTGCTCCGCGGCGTGTGGGATCTTCCCAGACCAGGGCTCGAACCCATGTCCCCTGCATTGGCAGGCAGATTCTCAACCACTGCACCACCAGGGAAGCCCTCCAATAATTTTTAACACTGACACAGTAGACTGGCAATGACTATTGTGGAAAGAGGTTGGCTGGGGGCAGGGTAGGTAGAAGCTTACGAGGTCAAGATGGCTGGGAGCAGAGAAATCCCGAGGGAGGTCAGGGGTTTGGAGGTAAGCGGTAAATGTACAGGGTGGCAGTTTGCACGCTCCGATGTGAACCTCAGTGTTGGTTATGATTCATGCAGTTCTGTGCTCAAGTCCTTTCGTTTTCTCCCTGCTCTGTGCGTTACTTTATTTCTCGAGTTTCTTGTCACTGGATGCTGAATCTCGAGGGGCCCCATCTGCCCTGCTGCTGACCCTTCGGAACAGTGAGCCAGCTCTGCCGGAATGACGCCCAAACGCCAGTGCCGTCTTCCTGACTCTCTCTGCTCTCTCTGTCTCTCTCCTAAGGTAAATCCACCCTACTACGTCCCGTTGGTGGAGCTGGTCCCACACCCAGAGACGGCCCCTGCGACGGTGGACAGAACCTACGCCCTGATGCGGAAGATCGGACAGTCCCCGGTCAGACTCACGAAGGAGGTGGACGGCTTTGCTCTGAATCGTCTCCAGTATGCCATCATCAGCGAGGCCTGGAGGCTCGTGGAGGTGTGTGCGCCGCCCTCTGTCCTGGCAGCTGAGCAGAGGAGGCAGGAGCCTCTGGGCACGCCATGCGGGTGGGAGACTCAGACACTTGCTCTGTTCCGGAGACCAAGGGCAAGCTGTTCTCTCTGTGTTTCAGAGGTTCCCCTGTACGGTAGGTCACTTGATATTCGGATGTGGTGATGGGCTCCTCTTCCTGCCCTTTCCTGTTGTTACCACGTAATTATCTCTGTGACGTGCTGCATTTTCCCACTATCTCAGATTCTGCTCCCCCCACTCCCAGTATTATAATTTTTCAGGAGGAAAAATAAATTATATTTTGAGTAAACTTGTATCTCCTAAAGGAACCCAGTTTATTTCAAGAGCTTGAGGAAGAAACAGTGGATGACTTTTTTTTTTTTTAATTTATTTATTTTTGGCTGTGTTGGGTCTTCGTTTCTGTGTGAGGGCTTTCTTCTAGTTGCAGCGAGCGGGGGCCGCTCTTCATCGCGGTGCGCAGGCCTCTCACTGTCACGGCCTCTCTTGTCGCGGAGCACAAGCTCCAGATGCACAGGCTCAGTACTTGTGGCTCACGGGCCTAATTGCTCTGCGGCACATGGGATCTTCCCAGACCAGGGCTCGAACCCGTGTCCCCTGCATTAGCGGGCAGATTCTCAACCACTGCACCACCAGGGAAGCCCTGGATGACTTTTAAACTTGTTAGTAGCATGCTTGTCTCACATATAGACAAGAGATTATTTATATATATATAAATTTACATACATCTCTATTTACATACGTGTAAATTTATATACATATATGTTTAACATCATCCTTGAATTAAAAGATTTTAGACGTGACTTTAAAAATTGCCTGGCCACACGCACTCCCACCTGCATTTGTGTGAGGGGCCTGGTCCCTGGCAGGGAGACGTCAGGGCAGCTCCACACCTGGGAGTGGTCCAGGCTCTGCCGGTCTGCGCTCCATCCCTCACTTTCTGATGCTTCCCCAGCTTCTGAACGGGTCAGTAGCGTGCTCTGCCCACACCTGTCCTGCTGAAACTCGGCAGAGTGAGCAAGGGTCTGTCCAGGTACGTGCGGCGAGAAGGGGGCTCGGGCTCAATCATCTTCGCCTGGAATGGATTCACAGCCTCTAGTCTCGACTTCTGCAGATGCCTGGCGGTCCCAGCCTGAGACAGAACAGGGAAGCTGGCCTGGGGGCACCGGATCTCAGCTTCCCAGTGCAGGATGCACGTGACCCTCCCACAGAACGCTGGCTGTGGCGTTTGGCCACATCCCTGTTGGGTTCGTCATCTGAGCTGGCTGCTCGCAGTAGCTGCAGTCCTGTGTCCTCACTGTTTGAATCCAGTTAGTGCTCCTGCATCTTCAAGATGCAGCGTTGGGATTCCCACTGTGAGGTGTTCAGCTTCAATTGCTCGGTGACTGCAAAATGTTTTGGAATGTCAATCAGTGGTAGAAGCACTGAAGTAAAAACAGCCCCTTGGAGATCTGTTTAAAATATTTCCACCAGGACTTCCCTGGCAGTGCAGTGGTAAAGAATCCGCCTTCCAATTCAGGGGATGCGGGTTCGATCCCTGGTCGGGGAACTAAGATCCCACGGGCCACGGGGCAACTAAGCCCGGGTGCCACAGCTACTGAGCTCGCGCGCCTCATCAAGAGAGCCCACGTGACACAAACTACAGAGCCCACTGCACTCTGGAGCCCACGCGCCACAACTAGAGAGAAGCCCACGCGCCACAACAGCAACAGAAGATCCCACATGATGCAGCTGAGACCTGACGCGGCCAAAAAAATAAAAGAAAATAAAAATATTTCCACTTGTCTAGAGTACGGGAACTTAATATACCGCAAGAAAAATTCACTATTACAGTGAAACGTTGCAGAGATTTTAGGGCAGCTTTTATTTGTAAGATATCTTAGTGCCTGGAAGAGATGAAGAAAAGCCCTGCAGTTGAATTTTGCTTTCTCTCATCTAAACGAGGAACACCAACTCGAGGAAAACTTAAGAGTTGGGAAGTTTTCCTTCCTCTTCTGTTTTCTGGAAGAGATTGTAAAAGTTCTGTTAATTTTTCCTTAAATGTTTGGTCGAATTCTCCAATGAAACCACCTGGGCCTGGAGAATTCTTTTTTGGTCTTTAATTACAAATTCAACAGCTTTAGTGGTTGTAGAACCATTCAGGCTGTCTGTTTCATCTTGGATGAGTTTTGGCGGTTTATGGTTTTGGAGAAATCGGCCCGTTTCTTCTGTCGCTGAACTTATGAGCGTGAAGTTGTCGGTGGTGCCTGTCGTGACATCCCTGGGTTCATTCCTGTTGTGGGTGATTCATGTCTGCTCTCTTTATCTTTGTCATGCTAGAGATTTATCAGTTTTGGTGCTTTCCTGAAGAGAAGGCTTTTTGTTTCATTGATTCCCTCCCCCTGTCCCCCAACTGTGGTTTTCCTGTTTTCAGTCTCACTAACTCTGGAGGGGAGGGTATCCCTTCATCCTTGCAACCAAGCAGGAGAGAGAAATTCTAGGAAAGACAGGGTGGGAGCGGTGTGTGTGCGTGCGTGTGCGTGTGTGCGCGCGTGCGCACGCGTGTGCGTGTGTGTGTGTGTGTGTGTGTGGCTCCTGCACGGGCCTGTCCTTCGTGGGGAACCAGGGGAGACGAGCCAAGGTCGGGAAGAGGCTGTGCAGAGCACACTGTCCCGTCCCAGCCCGTGAGCTCCGCAGGGCATCCATTGAGGGAGCAGGACGGGTGCCCTGGCTGCAAGGGCACATGGGCGCTCACAGCCACGCAGTCCGTTTTTTCCTGGACCGTTTGGCTGCAGAATTGGGACGGAGCAGCCCCTGTTGGCTGGGAAATGCCAATGGCTATAGTCTAGTCATCCGAGATTAGGTCACTGGGTGACAGGATCCTGTTGGCCAGAAAAGTGATTTTCAGTCGATCTTAAGCTGACAAGCACAATAAGGGAAATAGTGTTGTAATGACAGACTCTCGCCCAGACAACAGCTGAGCTTGTAGTGCCCGTAAATTCTTGCCCCGTTGAGGGAGGGTCCGTGGAGGCGAGCGGGAGTGAATCACGGAGCCGCCCTTGGGTTCTCAGCCCATCGGAATGTGTGGGTGGTAATGAGCTTTAAATTGCTTACCTCCGGTTTTGTTCATCTTTCTGAGAAAGGTAACATCCAGGTGATTTCTGCTCCTTGGGCCTCTGGCGTCTTGCTCGGGGCTGTGGCCTGTGCAGGACCCTTTGAGAGATTCCAGGCTTCCGTGGTCCAGCTTTATTCCTGGCACGAGCACAGCTGTTATGAGGACTGGTTTCAGCTAATAAAGCGCATCTCCAGGATCGTGTGGTAGAGTTCACAGATGAGACATTTTGTGGTAAAGCCACTCAAGGGTTTCTGTTGGATGTAATTTAGGAGAGCACAGCGGTCCCTCCAGCATATTTGAAGTTGTGTCTAGGTTACTTTCAATACCTAACACAGCCTCAGTCATGAGTACACAGTCGTTCATACAATGCCAGTGCTATTTAAATCGTCGTAAATAGGATGTAAAAACTGTAGACAGTTGCCTTTCCTGCAAAGTCAAATTTTGCCGTTTGGAGCTTTCTGGATTCTTTTTCCTGAATATTTTTTTTTTTTTTTTTCCTGAATATTTTTGATCCGCGATCGGTTGAATTCGAGGATGTGGAACCCGTGGATACGGAGGACTGACTGTAAAACACAGAAATTAGGAGTCTTAGCACAGCAAACCCCTGAGCATCATCTACTCATCAGTGACCTCAGTTTGTATATAGTATTTCAGAGCGTACAAAGTCCTTTCCTTTACATTTCTCATGATTTTCAGATCATCCAGTCCTAACACCACGAGAGACATATTGTTATTTTTGCCTTTACAAATTAAGTGGTTTGATCCATGCTCCCCGGTCTGGTAGGGATTCAGACCTGTGCCACCTGTGTGCCGCGGTGTCTGCATTTGTAAGTGAAGATGACAACGGACTGTTCCCCATCAAGATCTGATGAGGGTTGGATGGGTTATGTGTGTAAAGGGCTTAGAACGTGGCTGGCGTATACTAATGGTTGAGTAGGTGTTATGGATTATAGTGATGATGGTGGCAACCATGTTTTCTGAATCCCAGAGTCCAGGGATGTAACAGCAGTCACCTGTGAGTTAGCTCCGAGCTGCAGTGCTCGCATGCCAGGAGCACGAGTGAGGTCCTAGGGCTAAGGGTGGCAGCGTGGGCTTCACCTGGGCGCTTGTTGGAGATTCAGCGTCTCAGGCCCCACCCCAGCCCTGCACAATTGGACTCTGCATTTTATCAACCCCCCCTCCCCTCCCAGGGGATTCCTGTGCATCGTAAAGGGGGAGGAGTCCTGGCTCACGCCCTGAGACCTTGGCCTCAGCCTTGACGTATGGAATTCCATCTGTTCTAAGATAAAATTTATTTATTTATTTTTTTTTTACATTTTAACATCTTCGTTTTATTGGCAGCATTTTTCTTCCATAATGGAGTGTTAAATGCTAATTTAACTTTCAATCAACGGAGTCTTAACTTCAATGAGATACAGTATATTGTGCCATCTTTTTCAGTTGCCTTTTCCCCTTCCATGTTTTCTGTCTTTGCGTGTCTTTTGTTTCTGACCCTCTTTATCTCTGACTCAGGGCTCATAATAGATAAACATGCAGCTCTAACCATCTTTGCTTAGTGGAAAGACTCTTACATGGTCCCGATTCCTAGTCCTAGATTTATGACACTGAATACCTCTGGTTATCCCAAAAAAGATGGGAAAATTGATTTTAAAACAAGATTTAATTCACTTGTGATTAAAACACAAACACAGCAGAACAAACGAATGCTACGTTTTCACTACTTCTCCAAACCAAAGCTCCCGTCCCCCGCAGCCCTCCAGACGCTGTCTTCCCCGTCACGCCGGCCGCATGCTTGGCATCAGTGATCCTCACGTGGCCTTTGGTTTCCGGAGCAGGGATGCAAACCATAGTCTGGTTTTCCTCATTTAGTCGCAGGCCTGTGTGAACAGAGTGTCCCTCCAAGGGTGACGGCCGAATCAAGCAGGCTCCTTGGGCCTGAGAGGCAGCCCTGCCGGCCACCGCGAGTCCGGTGCTCCCGGGCTGGTGCTGTAGGCTGGGCTGCGGGTTCCCAGCCTCGCCGTGAAGCTACACCTAAACTGGAGAGAACTGCCAACTCCTTTACGGAGGGGCCGACCCCGGGGACTGATAGTACTGAGCGGAGTTTGGGGGGAAGATGACCTAACGCTGTAGACTCACTGCCCAAACGACCCCTTAGGTTTCTCTCACTTGGGCTGTGATCGCGCGGCGGTAGGCGGTTGTTGGATTTTGCTCTTCTTTTAGAAGCCAGTGTGAGCATGGGCCCAGTTCTCCAAGTTCAAGTTCAACCCCAGAAGTTTGCTTCTCACACATGGAGCCTTCTGAGAAGGAAGCCAGGTGAGACAGCGAGCCGCCTTGCAGCCGTCCTTTCCTGAGTCTGGGGGGGGGCTTTTTTTCCATGAATGTCACCCTGAGTAAGTACAGGACCTGCCAGTTACTCTGGAGGAAAACCAGCACAAACAGGTGGCGAGGATGAAAAGAAGAAGGAGCAGGCTCAGGCTGAGTCACTTGCTCTGCAGGCTTTGGGATCAAGGAAGGCTGCAGAGACTCGTGGCCTGAGTGGCCCGACAAGAGGAAGCATGTTCGAAGCCGTGTTTCCGGGCAGGTGGAAGGCGGGGCTATTTTAGAAGTTTTTATTTAGAGAGAAAGCGTTGGAAACACCAGGACCGCTTAAGGCTTGGCTCCCCTGGAGCGCGGCCAGTAGGAAAAAGCTGAGGCTTGAGCAACATGTTACAGAAGAGACCTTGGCGACACCCATCGGTGTACTTGGCAAGAAGAGTCATGTAGAAGGAGCGAAGGGCGGTTACGGGCGCCAAGAAAGAGGCCAGCTCCTGCCCTCCCCGCCACACCCTCAGCTGTAGGATTTTCTACATTTTATGTCTTTTAAACTTTAAACTTAAAAGTTTAGGGGTTGCGAATTCCCTGGCAGTCCAGTGGTTCATACTCTGAGCTTTCGCTGCCGAGGGCCTGGGTTCCCTCCCAGGTCGGGGGACTGAGATCTTGCAAACCACACAGCTTGGCCAAATAAAGAAAGAATAAAGAAATAAAAAACAAATTTATTTCTAAAAAAAAACCCGTAAACTTTTTTTTGTTTTTTTGGGGGGTGCCTTGCTGCACGGCTTGCTGGATCTTAGTTCCCTGACCAGGGATCGAACCCGGGCCCTCGGCAGTGAAAGCGCAGAGTCCTAACCATTGGACATCCAGGGAAGTGCCTACGTTTTTCTCTCAAAGAAGTAAAGTGCCTGAGGGAATTTCCTCATGGTTGCCTTTTCCTCCCCCAGCTCTGAGCCTTGGTCCTTCCAGGAAGGATGCTTCCTCTGTTTGCCGCTTTCAACCGGGGCCTGGGCAGCTCTCCCTGCCCCACGCAGGGCTCGGCTTCCTGCGCCGCTGGGTGCCCGGTCCATCCCTGCTTGGCGTTCATCTGCTCCAGGGTCCACGAGTCTTATGACTGCCCGTCACCAGGCGCCCTAGGTCAAAATTCACCCATGGAAACTTTTTCTAAAACGTTTTCCTGCCATCTCTGCATTATTTATTGTACCTCCTGAAAACATAGCCTCGACAAGGCTGAGGGAACTGTCTTCCCCCGGCCCCTGGAGCTCACCTTTCAGCCCTGGCCCACGTCCCTGTGCTCACCTGGCCTCTGTCTTGCCTTCCGAAGCCTGGGTCAGCTTGTCCGTGGCAGGAAGTCCATCCCCAGAGGACACTGAAGGGTTCTCTGGGTTCCAGCTGTTCGAGCTCTTTCTCCCGTGAAGTGTACCGAGCCTGCTGTGGACCCAGCTGCACTGTCACCCTCCTTAGCTTAGCCTGCTTCTCGGGGGACGCATCAGCTGGGACTACAGGCCCTTCGGAGCAGGTGTGCCACCCCCTTCATGAGGACCATCCTCCAAATTAACTGAGACCTGCTTTCTCGGCTGTAAGTTGGAAGAGCCTCCTATCAGTGGCCTTACGTTCAGAGGCAGATGGAGAGGGAGGCGTTTCTCGTTACAGGGCAGCTCTGGAAGGACACCAGGGTCTCAGCATTTTAAGAAGCCCCAGAACCATATCAGGACCCACACCTGTAGCTCAGCAAGTGTTTCATGTCCTTCACTGACCACTGGGAGGCGATCAAATTAACGAGAGGCCACTCCTGGCCGACGCGCATTAGGCCGCCTGAGACAACCTGTGGGCGTGCAGGCACGGCCGGAAGGCGGGGGGCGCTGGGTTGCAGGTGCGTGTCTGGAGCTCCTGTTCCTGCTGGCGCCTCCTGTGCGTGGAGCTGGTCCGTCCAGCTCTCCTGAGGTTCCCTCCTGCATGGGGAGCGCCCGGCCCGGCTGCAGCCTGCAGACTCCGATGGTCTCCCTCAGGGCGGAACAGCCGAGAGACTTGATCTGCTGGCTGGGAATCACCAGTCAATTAGAACTCTCCCGGCAGCGACGGCCTGTAAGAAGTAGACCATTTCTGTAATAGGATTTACCCTTTTACGGGAGGTTATTTTCTGAGTAGCCACGCTGGCGAGCAGCAAAACCCTACTGAAAGGAGAGATCCTGCTGACTACTGTTCTAGAGACAACTCCAGCCCCATTAACAGATACACGTAATGCAGACACCAACCACATACTCAATTTAAAAAGCCTGCTTGGCATGCCTGGGGTTACTGCAGCAGTGTTTAAAGTAAAAGCACCATGCTAGTATTCTGACCACTCTGAAAGAAAACCAGGGACTTCCCTGGCGGTGCAGTGGCTGAGACTGCGCCTTCCAGTGGGGAGCTGGGATCCGCGTGCCTCGGGGCCGGGAAATCAGGGCACGGGGCACAGGCAGTGTTGTAGCAAGTTCGCTGAAGACTTTAAGGATGTTCCACATCCCAAAAGAAAAAAAAAATCTTTAAAAAGGAAAAGAAAATGAAATGAAATGCTGTCACTCTAACACCTGACTGGTAATCCCCACCCACAGCTAATCAGGCAGTGATGGCTTTCAGGTCCTCTGCTGTGAGCTGGAAAGTTAACAGGCAGGGTGGGGGAGGGCAGCACCCCCGGTGGAGGACAGAGGCGGAGGGAAGGCGTCCGCAGGAGAACGGGCAGAGAGGCGAGGCTGCAGGTGACCTCTGGGACAGGGAGCCTGAGGCCCGGCCATCCTGCTTCCCGAGGTGCAGTCGGGAGCGGCCCTGGAGGTGCGAAGCTCCGTGGCTGGTCGTGAGGGGCAGGCGGCCACGGGCCAGGTGTGCCTCGGCGTGGAGGCTGAGGGCTTCTGCTGCTTGGCGCCCACCTCTCTGTCAAGAGCCCTGTTCCCGGACGACCCCAGTTAGGGCTCCACCACCGCAGCGAGCCCTGGTGCGCTTACATTTGCACAAACGGATGCCTGGTGCTGTGGCTGTATTTAAGGTCCAGACCTTTTCTTTGTGTTGGACTCATGATACTGGTGTTTTTCTCCCTGAAAGCTTTGTTACAAGCGCAGCAAAGTAAGAGAAATCACATGAGGGTGTCGCTGCCGCGGCCCAGACAGCTCTGGACTATCCCTCAGATTAAGACAAAGCCTTTCCCCTCTTTCCTTTTCATTTTTTGGTTTCTTTCTGCTAAAAGCTTTATTCTTAAAAATATTCAAAGGGAAAATACCACTTACGTTCCCTACCCTGAGTCAAATTGCTTTTATTTTTCTGCGTTCTTGTCTAGCCTCTGTTAAGAATACTTTCCTTGAGGGCTTCCCTGGTGGCACAGTGGTTGAGAGTCCACCTGCCGATGCAGGGGACGCGGGTTCGTGCCCCGGTCCGGGAAGATCCCACATGCCGTGGAGCGGCTGGGCCCGTGAGCCATGGCCGCTGAGCCTGTGCATCCGGAGCCTGTGCTCCGCAACGGGGGAGGCCACAGCAGTGAGAGGCCTGCGTACCACACACACACAAAGAAGAATACTTTCCTCGACTTTTTATTCATTTCTAATGGCTTCATGAGATTTCATTCCACTGATCCTTTTGAAAAAATCTAATCGTTCGCCTGCTGTGGGTTGTTTTAAGGTCATTTCAAGTTTTCTGCCGTACGATGCCTCTTTGCACACACGGTCTCCTCTGGCGCCTTCTTCTCCCAGAACAATTCGGGCAGTGGGATCGCCCCTCGGGCCGGACGCCTGCCGAGGATGCGGCCCCGTCTGCCCCTCACTTCCCAGTGGCCTGGCCGGGACCGTCCACCACGAGCTCTCGTCTCCTTGCCCCGCGTCCCCTCTGAGGCGCTGGATGCGGGGGTTTAATGCGTATGAGTCAGTGTCCTGTTGCATCAGCTAAATGTGTTCAGTCAGCTCTTCTCCAGGGTCGCACGGTTTGCCTGTGTCATCCCGCAGGAATGGCCCCGCCCCGCTTCCAGGAAAACACAGGGTGCTGAGCGGCTCACAGACCCGACAGCCTCTGGATGACAGCGGGGCAGCACTTAGCAGTCTCCCCTTTTTCACCTATGAAAGTCCTGTCCTTGCCTCGCCTTTTCCCTGGAAGGAAGTGTGGGTGGGGACGGGTGGATCAGGGCTTCGTCACTTGCTCCGGAGCCAGTTTTCATATTGTGTGTGGGAGACACAGTGCTTAGCGAAGAGTGTAGGAAACAAAGGCATGCAGGCGTACGTGAGTGGAAGGAACTAACTCATGGTTCTAGCTGGTTTCTTGTGAGAAAAACCCGACCCCTCATCATCGTGATAGTACTTAGTTTAAACTCCGTGACCAGTAACTACGTTATTACTCTGTGCCGTTTGTTCATAAGGGCTGCAGGGATGGACTTTCCAAAGAGTCCAGTGCCCCGACTCGGGCTTGACTATCTCTGCACCGGGGTCACTGGCGTCTGGCTTGACACTGAACGTCTCTGGGGATTGGGGACTAAGCCTGAGGTGGCCTCTTTCTCGGTAACCCCTTCTCCTGGGCCTCTGACGGGGGGAGGGTGACGCTGGACCAGCGCAGGCTTCCTTCACGCCCCTGGATGTTGCATTTCGTCGTCTGACACACTAAAGCTTTTTTTGTCTCAGTTAAGACATTGGATTGAAGCCTGCGCAGCTCTGGTTGGGGGAACTTGTGTATAACCTCGTCCAGATTCCTGGGAGGCAGGTCTGTTCCTCGTGGTGATGGTGCCGGCCAAGGTGGAGAAGTGTTTGCGCAAGAGAAACTTGAAAATTCAGGACCAGGTGTGGTGAAAAGCAGAGCAAAACAAAGTAGAAGATCAAAAGCTGGGAAATAGTAAAAAAGAACCAGACAAGGAAAGATGGCATGAGAAACGTGAGAAAAGCAAGTGACCGTGAGGCCATATGCCAAAAATATGTGCATCAAACAAGAAAGTTTAATATGAGAAGGGGGTGATTAGAAGGAAGGATATTTCTGGGCAGCTGGTCATCAGTAGAGGAAACAGTCCCATGGCTCTCCCTTCAGCAGATTTTGCATCCCTGAGCTACGCAAGACCCCCGCCGCCTCCCCCTTCTTTCGCGTACCCCCAAAGGACAGGCCGAGCACCACGGTCCTTATTTTAGTGGTGTCTTCCCATTCTCCTCCTCCTGCTCACAAAGTACCAGACCCAGGATGCCCGAGGGTAAGGATCGTGCTTTGAACTTCACTCTGTCCCCTGCGAGGATCGGCTGCGCTGGGCCAGAGGGCCGCTCATTCAGTCACACACGGGCTTTGCCCGTGTTTCTCTGAAGATGTTTTATAGATGCAATTAGCAGCTACAGTCAGTTGACTTGAGTAAGGAGATTATTCTCAATAATCTGGGCAAACTTCATCCAATCAGTTGAACAACCTTAAGGGCAGAGCTGAGGTCTCCACCAGCGGCTCCCGCCCTGGATCTCAGATGTGGCGGTGTCCACACGCTGATTCTTTGGCATAAATCTCTTGGCGTATCTATAGCCGAGCGGTTCTGTCTCTCTGGTGGGACCCTGACTGGTACATCCCAGACCTTTCATTGCACTTGAAGTTTGCACCTTGCTTGTGGGCGGCAGTCTGGGAACCTCCTGTGAACACGCCAGGTGCAAAGTGTATGCCCAGGCCGTGGGTGTGTGTTGGTGGATTGTGGAGGGTCTTAGACTTTAGCTAAAGGAGGTGAGTTGAGGCAGGAGGTGTTCAGTAAAGGGGCTCCTGCCCACTCTGGCTGGGCTCTCCTCATCCAGTGGTTCTTCAGGACATGATGCAAACCACCTTTGAACTAGCAGTGATCATAGCGTTCATTGCTCTGTCTGAGATTTAGGAAATTTTAACCACTTGGGGCTTTTCTTTCTACGTGTGACTTGAGAATTTTACCACGAGATAGAGGAAGTACTGATAGCTATACTGACCCCCCAGGCACACTGGAATGAGGGGGTTTCAATCCTCAAACTGCTGCGGGGCTCCTGTCTCTATCCAAGGAGTCGTCACCAGATCCATTCATCTCAAGCGCTTGGCCCACCTTTTATGCCATAGCAAGGATTTATTTAGTTATTATTGATAATGTTAACATCTGGGCCACAGGTGGCACTAGGGCTCTGGGTGGAGCGGAGCTCACAGCACAACTTGACCTTCAGAATATCCCGAACACGAAGCCTTAGTTCTGTGCTGAGTGCAGCAGGGATGAACCTGGGCATCTGCCTCAGTGACATGCAACCCTAACCAGCGAGCATCTTGGCTGAATTTCTCATGGCCGTTTCTTTTCTTTGGATTTAGCTTCTGGGTAAAAACTCAAGCTTAGAGAAATCTGCCTCAGAAAATTCAAATAGGGCAGAAAGAAGCAGTTAGGAAGAGGAAATATTAAAACTTTTTCTCTTTTCTAACTTGTTCAGCTCATGAATAGCAACTGGTCAAAAACTGACCGCCCTCCGTGGATGAAGCAGGAGTGAAGCAAGCGCAGGTCCTCTCCAGTGTGAGGGCATCGGGTGATGGAGAAGCCCTCTAACGCTTTGATTGGTCGGGTCACTGTTAGCGCTCACGATTCTTACAAATCAAAATTTAATTACTCTGGGTGGCTCACTGCGTGGGTATTTTGAAGCCTTTGGAAGTCAGCTCTGAAAGTACTGAACACAATTTTGGGAGAAGAGAGTCAAGGCAAACACCGTCGCAGGCCCAGGCTGGCTTCCGGGTCCGCATCCTTCCCAGTTTGGTGGTGGAATGGAAACTCGAGGCTGTTGGAATGTTGGCCTGGGGGCCAGGACTGAGGGAGGGTCGGCAGGGGGTGGCTGCCTTTCACGGCGCTCCCGAGCCTTGGGAGCCTTGGGTGCGGGAATGCCCTTCTTGCCCAAGACATGGCGCGTTGAGAGAGAGGGAGAGAGGCGGCAGGACCCTGCGGACCAGCAGTCGTTTCTTGGTGGTTCAGGGCGGCACCACCACGGGCCTTGTGTTCAGTGTTTCCTCCTGGTGCCCATGCCCCGCCCCCCCCCCCCAGCTCTGCCACCAGGAGGGGAGGGCGGGCGACTGGTGAGTATCTGAGTGAACTGAGTTGATTTGCTCTCAGTAGCAGTCAGATGAACCCAAGGATAGTTTAGAACTAATAGGAAGCCCCGGGTCCACGCCACCTGGGGACAGCGACACGGGTGCAGCCACATCGGCTCCCAGTGGAGGACGCGCCAGGCCGCGGCTCTGCAGTCGTTTACGGTGGAAATGACGACAGCTCAGATGTTTACCAACAGTAGGACGGATGAGGAAGCCGCGAGGACGGGCGCCTACAGCAACACACGACTCTGGTGAATCTTGAAAGCGTGAGGTGGAGTGAAAGACACAAGTCAGAAAAGAACGCACTGTGAATCCATCTCCAAGAAGATGGAAAACAGGCAAAATGCAGACTCCATGTTTCAGGAACGTGGAGGAAGGAATGGTTATTACGAAAGTCAGGATGTTTGCCTCTGGGCGAGTCAGGAAGCCGGCTGGGCGTGCTGGAGGGGCCGCGCGCTCAGCTCCGCGTGCGGCTCCGCGCGTCCCTGTCACACGCGCGTGCGCACGTGTGTGCAGCCACGTGGAAAGGGCTTCTCACCCAGGGTCCTCAGTCGCCCCGAATCACCCCTGCCCTGCGTGGGCCCCCGGACCCCCATCCTCGCAGACGCCCACGGGGGTCCGAGGGACTGTTTTCTCCCCCGGCAGCTGGGCCGCAGGGGTGAGGGGCGCGCGGTCCTCCTGGGGGCCTGGACTTTGGCGGTGGAGCCCCCGGCCCGGGGGAGGGAGGGAGGGAGGGCGCCGGGGCCGAGGGTCCAGGCTTGCTCCACCCCCGACTCGCTGTTCCCGAAGCGGGGCCTCTCCACGTGGAGGTAACCGCTCCGGAAACAGAGCTGGAGACTTCGCAGCCACCCTGACAGCCTGGGCCGCTTCCCTCTCCCGGTGGCCGCGCGGGTCATCACCTCGCGTCCCTGCACCTTCCGCAGGCGACCGCGTGGAAGGTAGGGCCGTGTGAGCAGCACGCACACATACACACACACACTCACTGCTCGAAGCTGCCTTGCATCAAAGAATAGCACTTGTTTACGTGCGCATCAAAAGCTGAGCGCGGCCGGGCTTGCAGGCGGACGAAGCCTGGAGGACGCTTTCTAGCTCTTCTGACAGCCCCGGGTCTCAGGCAGACGTGCAGAGAAGCCTTCCGCCCTTTGCTTCCGACAGGACGAGGGTTGTAGGTTAGGGAAGGGGGGACAGTGGAGGGGCCGGAGATTAAATTGGTTCGACCCTTTCACAGCACACTCTCCTTTCAGGATCCGTTTGTATCCTACAGTTCTGTGATGCCGCGTTTGATGAAACCTGTGGTAGTGCTTTGCAGAGAATTTTGGGATCGCGCTCTAGAGAAGTCAGGATGAGAATGATGGTAATGAAACGGTCTTTCCCGAGGACTCACCACCTTGCCGGCCCCTTCTCTCCACTTAGGAAGGAGTAGTGTCCCCGGGCGACCTTGACCTCGTCATGTCGGACGGCCTGGGCATGCGGTACGCGTTCATTGGGCCCCTGGAGACCATGCACCTCAACGCCGAAGGTAGGCTTCCGTTCCGTCGGGTTCAAGGTGGGATTCTGTGCTGTTTAGTGCTTTCATGGTTTTGTAACGGTCAATCTTGCCTTTTCTTACAACTGAATAGAAACAGTGTCGTGCAGGAGATGGCGGCCAGTCCGTCATTCACAGGGAGGGGCTGAGGGGAAAGTCCACGCGGGCTCCACGCACCTCCCTGTGGCAAGAACTGGGGGGCGGGGGCGAGATGCTGCCGACACCGCCAAGGACCCTCCAGCCTGAGGAAGGCAGAGCTGAGTGTTTCCTGAGAACGATGGTGAAGTGCTTTACAGAGGCAAGAAGAAGAAATAGGATTGGGGACATGACCACCGGAACCTCGACTGCATACACCTTCAGCCCAAATAGAAGCAGCTTCTGGGCGTGTTTGCTGAGCATGGGTCTCCTTCTAGAAGGCGGGGGACGCCTGAGGGAGGGGCTTCTGCGGCTGCCCCAGAAGCCGACCTCCAGGGGCTGGGGGAGTAGGTGAGAGCCAGTGAGCTGGTGACACTGAAAGAAAAATAACTTGAGAAGGGGAGACTCTCCCAAGAATGAAACTTTCAGCCAGACTTTAATCAACTGAAAAAAAGGACGTCATTTGAAAAAGAAGCAATAAAACCTACAACAAATTAAGACAAAATAAATCAAAAAAAGCTATGCATAGAAATCTGGGAAAATGTCACCTAAATGTTATTACTGCTGCTGTCTCTTGGTGCTGAAATGATAAGTAACTTATTATCCTTGTGCTTTTTTATGTTGTCATAAATTTGTACAATTCTTGTGTATTGTTTTAAGCATTAGGTTATTAACTTGTGAAACTTGAGTACAAATAGAAAACAAATGTTGTGTTCAGCTCCATGGTCTACATTTAACGAACGTGTTGAGAAACTGGGGCATATCCAGAAGAAGGTGACGGGAGTAGTATGTGTCTGTCTGTCTGTCTCTCTGTGTCTTTTGTGGGGCTGGAGCTAGAACAGAAGACCGGAAACGGCTGGAGGAACTTTCTAAAACCTGGAGCTGATGTGCGGAGAGGCCCTGCTGTGAGAGGGGAGCTGGGGGCTGGAGGCTGGTGCCCACCTGCCAGACGCTTGGGTTGAGAGGAGACTCCTGCAGTGAGGTCGGGGGGTGGGGGGCCGGAGCAGGTGACCCCTGGGAGTCTGTTGGACGTAGATTTTAGAGTTCCACGGTGTTTTCCTGTTAGTTCAGTCACTTCTCACCACGGTAATTGGTGGAATATAGTTTCCAGTGAGTGAGTCAAGCAGTTTCCTAGATGCGTTGGTGCCCGGCTGCACACGTGTGCGCCCAGAAGCAGTTCAGTACGGGATGGTTCTCCCCGGGGCGGAGCAGGGAGAGGGGCAGCGCTGAGCACAGGGCTGCGCAGAGAGCAGCGAGCAGGGGTTCCCACGATCGCTCATTAAAATGAAGCCTTGGAAAATTTCAAATGTTTTTTTCAACCAGAGCCTTAAAAGTGAGGAACATATTTAAGCATTTGAAGGGAACGTAGACACTGCCTGGTAACCGTCATGTTTTTCTTTTTCTTTCTACCTTTTTTTTTTTCTTGAGAAAAATAAGATAATTCAGGTATCACAAGAAATCTATAGGGAGGACTGAGAACAGCTTTAACTCTCAAACAAATAGAAACTAGAAGCCGATGAAACCAGAAACTCAAGAATCAAATAGTGTGCAGACAGGAAGGAGGCCCACAGCAATTTTTCAAACAAAGCAGAAATGATAAGAAAACCTAATTGGCTTAAAATGATAGTGGTGGACGGATGTAGTTTTCAACTTCAGAGCATTCCAAAGACCAGAGTTAGACAGTTTTGAGATCTGGCTTGGCATCAATGGAAATGTTCGTTATTCCTCACAGTGTCACCAGAATATATCAAGAATTCTTCCTTTTGGATATAGTTTTATATAAAGCCGACATCTCAGGTTAAGGCTAGTTATTAGTCTTTAAAAGCTACAGTTTATCTGGAAGTGGTAGGGGTATTTTAGGATCTGTTTTTAATCTAATAAGATAGCACCTGAGAAACAGGAGGCCAGCATGCCTACTCCGTTTGGCTACTTTTTAAGGCAGCGCCGGCTCTCAGAGTGGTGGGTCTGGCTGGTGGAGCCAGCCAGCGCCCCGCTGACCTGCAAGCTAGATGACCTTGGCAGGTCAGTTCACTGCACCTCAGTTTCCCCACCTGTAAAAGGGGTATAGCAGCAGTGACCCCCCCCCCCACAGGGGTGGCATGAGAATACATGGTGTGGAGACACTGGGCTCAAGTTAGAAACCAGTGCAATGAGCTAAATCTAATTTCATGAGAATCTGTTTTCTCCCCCCCCCACCCCAACCCCCGCCGTCTTTTCTTATTCCGTATAAGCATCTCTTAAGAAGTTAGGTTCAGGGCTTCCCTGGTGGCGCAGTGGTTGGGAGTCCGCCTGCCGATGCAGGCGACACGGGTTCGTGCCCCGGTCCGCGCAGATCCCACATGCCGCGGAGCGGCTGGGCCCGTGAGCCGTGGCCGCTGAGCCTGTGCGTCCGGAGCCTGTGCTCCGCAATGGGAGAGGCCACAACAGTGAGAGGCCCGTGTACCGCAAGAAAAAAAAAAAAAAGTTAGGTTCAGAGTCTTCTAAAAAGGTAAGCTCTATGAGTTTTTGGAAGAGGGTATTATTGACAGCAGAGGGCATGGATGTAAAGAAGATATGGGGGAAGGGCAGACTAGTGGGATAAAAGGTGAAGTGTTTTTTTTCCTTTCCATTTTCTTCTTTTTTTTTTTTTTTACATAGTTTTAATTTATTCATTAGCCTGTGTTGGGTCTTAGGTGCCATGCGCAGGCTTAGTTGCCCCGCCCCACGGGATCCCGTGTGGGATCTTAGCTCCCCGACCAGGGATCGAACCCGCGTCCCCTGCATTGGAAGGTGGATTCTTAACCACTGGGCCACCAGGAAGTCCCTAATTTCCATTTTCAATGAAATTGTTATTCTAGAATAATTCCCACTCAATTCACCTTTCATGGTGTAGAGAAGCCAAAATTATCGTTGGAAATATTTAAAAGCCTCCTTTTTTACTCTCTAATGGAAGGGGATGTGTTGCAAATAATAGTAAGAGTGATACCTTCACTGGAAAGTTGTCAATAAGGCAGGCACACCGCGGATCCTGACTGTAAGTCACTGTGAACTTCCTGTGTCTGGAGCGAGTGGAGGCTCCCAGCCTTGCCACAAACAACGGGCTGTTTATCCTGAGAGCTGAGTGCATGTTATAGAAAGTGTTTTTATGCTAATGAGACTGAAGTTTTAATTGGTTTTCTGAACAAGTTGGGGAGAAGTTATGAACTGTAAAGAGTTTCACCATATTTTATTCTGTTCTGAAGAAATAAAAGCCCTTTTAAAACTACAAATTGTATAAAAGGCAGTAGGGAAAAAAAGATTCTAGAAAGCCCCTGGGAGACTCAGATGACTTCACAGGGGCAGTGAAAGAGGGACACTCGTTCAGAAAACGTAAAGTGACCCAGAGGTGAAACACGGCACCTGAATCGAGTCCCGTGGCTCATTGCTGGGGGTTGGGGGCCGGGGCAGCTTGTTTCTCCGAAAGTGGGTGAGTTCGCGGCTGCAGCACATCTGCCTGCTCTTTTCTCACTCAGTCCAGCTCACTTGGTTCAGCGTCTCTGCTTCCCCAACACGAGTCAGCTGTATTTGTGTCTGGATTTTATCACCTTGAGTTTGAATAAACCAACAAATCGTCACAGTGAAGTAAATAATGAGCTCTGGACCGTCCCCTGGTGCTTCTGGTAAACACAGTGAAACCCCTCATCTTAAAAGGGACCGTCCACCACTTAATTGCAGGTGCTAACGTCAGAGACGTTGCATTTTCGAATTCTCACTCTTGGAACCACTTTCTCTTCTAAGACAAAGTGGGTATCATTTTATCACCCTCTGAGAGAAGGCAAACGATTTGGGACAAATGCAGTTGAAATCAGCGAATTTAGGCTTTCACATCAGTGTAGATGCACCAAAAGCAACCCCACAGAAGTTGTTTTTCTTTTGTAAGGCGTAACTAGCGGAGATCATTTTTATTTTAAATGAATCGCGCAGTTTTCGTGGGGTCGGTGAGGGCCCAGCTCTGGATCTCTGCAAATCCTGCAGTTTTGTTTGTTCCCTTGTTATCTTTTTAGCCTGACTGACCAACTGCCGAGTCTCCCTGGTTTTGAGAGAGGTTGGCAAAGGGCCAGCGCAGCTCAGCGGCTCCGGGGCCAGGCTCCCGAGGCGACCTGCCCGGCGGGCAGGAGGGAGGGATGGGGGGGGAGGGCCACGCTGTGTGCCGATTGGTGAGTCCAGGCAAGCCCGCCCCGCGTGTGGGCAGCTGACGGGCTTCCTCTTGGAGTCGGCCTCTGCCACGCAGCCCGCGCGCTGCTCCTAAGTGCGGCGCTTCCCCCCCCCCCCCACGCCAGGATGAGCCTCTTCTCCATGTGCTTCTCCACCAGAATCCTAGGGCTCCATCTTCGATTGAGGGCCCGGCGTAGTGGGAAGTCGTGTGGCCGGGGCTCAGATGCAGGTCGGGGCAGGTGGCTGGCGGCGCCCTAACCCAGCGGCCTAGCCAGCCCCTGGGGTGAAGAGCCCGTGTTAAGGCCGCCGCCGCCCGGTGGGTCAAGTGCCAGGTAGAATCCAGGGATAAGAGCGGAGTGGGCAACGGATTTAGTTGAACTTGACATCTTTGGGTCTTAGAACATGCATTCGAGCCATGTACACGAGTAACCTCATAGGTACATCGTTGAAGGAGACGCTTGTGGTGAAAACAGCATTAATGTGATAGTCGAGGAATCAAAGCAGGAACGTGGGCCGACCCAGCGTCCCTGAGAGGCGCTGACCCAGGCCTGGAGGTCGGGTTGCTTCTCGGGCCTTTATTACCGAGAAAAGCTTGAGCAGTGAGCCCAGGGCCGCTGACAGGGGTGCCTTTCCCACCCGCAGCCCCGCTTCGTCCACGGGAGGGTGAGCCCAGGGCAACACCCTCCGGACACATTCTTGGTTTGGGCCGCAGACAAGAGTTCTCTGACTTGGGCATCCTTGTTTTCTTGTGCTTCCAGGTATGTTAAGCTACTGTGGCAGGTACAGCGAGGGCATGAAACGTGTCCTAAAGACTTTTGGACCCGTTCCAGAGTTTTCCGGGGCCGCAGCTGAAAAAGTGCACCAGGTGTGTAGACTCCCTGCCGGTGGAAGGCAAGGATTCGTTTGTAGCCAGGCTCTTTGGCTTGACTTTGAGGTTCCACGTCCCTGACTGTCCATAGCCCCGTCAGGGTCTCAGGGGACCCTCCGAGCGGTGTGACCAAGGAACTGGCAGGTCATTTTGACTCGTCTGAAGGAACCGTCGGCCCCTCTGGATTTGGAAAGTTACATTAGTTGAGGGTTTGCCAGGCTTCTTTTGTCTCTGAAAGCAAATTCAGAGTTTGCATAAATAGGAGAAGTTTCCCTCCTGCCAAGTTAGTTGCTCTTCATGCTTCTTTCCCCTTTTTCCCTCTTGTCTGTTCTTTTTCTTTCCTGTTCCCAGGCCATGTGCGTGAAGGTTCCAGATGACCCGGAGCACTTAGCTGCCAGGAGGGAGTGGAGGGACAGGTGCCTCATGAGACTTGCCAGACTGAAGAGCCAGCTGCAGCCCCAGTGAAGCCTTGTGCGACCACCGCCGGCCGTGCTGGAGCCCGTTCGCTGGAAGCACGAGCCCCTGTCAGGTGGCTCAGAGACGCTGGGAGGCCTTGGGAGCCCAGCAGGCAGAGCACGACCTGCTCTCCACTAGGCAGGCGCCCCGGTGGACTGGAGGTCAGAGCAGCGCTGAGGTCTGCGGGCTGGATCCCCTGCCACCAGGGCAGCCAAGAGAGCAAATCGCCTGAAGATTTTACCATTTATTTCCCGTGTGGTTACATGTGGATACATTTCATAGCCAGTGATCGGAGTTTCAAGTTATTTTAATCTGCTGCAAAATATTTTTATTATTTGCTGACCTCTCGCTGAGTACTCTGAGCCCCTGCATTTATGAGGCAACTCCCTTCATTTTCTTGATGCTTATTCCAAATAAAAGCGTTTGATTCCATAGAGACGTCTTTTCCTTCTGTTCTTTCTGCGCAAGTCGGTGATCCTGATGACGAACGTTATCTCGAGTGACCACGACGGTCGAGTCGTAAGCGGATCCTTTGTTCAGAGCCCTCTGTCATTCGGGGACAACCCACAGTTTGGGCCAGAGTTTCCCACGGCGCCACGGTCGGGTGTGCTTGGGAAGCCCCTTCTGGGGGTGGCGTGCAACCCACCGACGCCGCCACAGCGAGCGCGTGACCGATGACACGGCCCGTCTCCGGCCGTGAGCAGGACGAGGGTGACCCTGGGCTGTGGAGGCCGCACCCAGGACGGGGGCTGGGCAGAGGCTGGGGATCCCGGGCCGGCCGGTGTCCGCAGGGCAGCCCCCGGCAGGGAGAGGGCGCTGGAGCGCACAGACCTTCGCTCGGGCCGCGTCCCCGCCCGGACTCCGGAGCCCCTCCCAGCCCCCGGCGGCGGCGGAGGAGGGCGGGCCGGCGGGAGACCCCCTTCCGGCTGTAGCACGGGGCGCTCCTGGGCGAGACCCTCGGCTCCCCTGAGCCGGCCTCGGACTGCCCGGCCGGGGATCCTCGCCAGGTTCTGACTGGCCCTGGGGACCCTCCCAAGCTGGACCCCCTTTGCCACTCTCCCTTCGCCACGGCCGAGGTCTTGCTCTTGTTGGACAGCCCGCAGGGCCACCTTGGCCTCTGGAAGAGCTGCCACATTGTCCCTTCTGGGCTGTGGCCCGGAGCGCGGGCTCTGACAGCCACCTGCTTGTTTCAGTCCGGACCCGGGGCCGGGCGTCCCTGGCGGGTTTTCTAGGTTGGATGGAACCATACTTGGCACTACAGCAAGCGGAGAGCTCACACACACCCCCACCCCCAAATTGTCACCTGCCCAGGTGGCGCTGGACAGGTAGGACTCTAGCAGCACGAGGACACCTGGCACTCTGCCTGGAAGTCCCTCCTGTCCTTTAAAGGGCGTCGCGTCGCCAGTCCAGTGCTGGGGCTGCCTGCCCCCCCCCCCCCGGAGCATCCCTCAGGTTCGAGGTGGTGACATTTTGTTTCCCTCCTCGGCAGGGAGCTCGTTTGTATTCTGCCGAGGTAAGAGCTCTGTTCCATTCCCTTTGGCCCGGCGTTTCTCCTTTTTTCAGATCTCCAGGCCCACGAATTTTGGGTCACTGCCCTTCCCCCAACACGCCGCTCGGAATTCACTCCTCCCGCTGGCGTCCCGGCTGCCCCGGGCCCTGGGCACCTGCAGGCCTGCGGCTCCCTGGGGCTCAAGCTCTGGGTCCCAGCCAGCCAGGCCTACGGACGCTGGTTTCAGCCCAGTCCCGGGCTCGGGGCTGGTACACTCCTTTCTTTTCCATAAGGATCTGAAATGACCCCTTCACATTTTTGGAAAAACTGCCTTTTAATTTTCTGTCCTTAGATATGCTGTGCTTCCTCTTCTCTTTTCTTTTTTTTTTTTTTTTGCGGAGAGTGGAGCTGGCTTTAACCTGAATAATTCCCGAGTAAATTCACTTCCACCACCTCTTTTCTTCCAGAAGCTGGCTGTAGAGAAATACACAGCAGATCAAAGTTTACCTCCTAACCCTCAGGCCTCTCGTCAGGATGACTCTAAGAGGCTCCCCAGAGAGGAGATTGTGGACCCCAAACGTTTCCTCTGTTGCACTTCATGTTTCTGTGTAGCGGCTGGGTTAGCGTGCGAAGTGTGGACCAGTAGACAGGCCCGTGGGCTGGGCCCGACCCCTCCTGGGCACGGGCGCCGGGTGGGTTCAGCTGGTGTCGGGAGCTACTGGTCCCTGCGGTGTCTGCTGGGTTGATGTACCAGCTGCGGCTGAAGGCGAGGACGGTGACGCCTCCCATCTCACATGTGCGGGCCTGGCCGGTGCCACCTCCCCCCGGAAGCCCTCCTGTCCCTCTGCCAGTTCCCTGACACTCTGCCTGGACCCGCGTGCGTCACCTCTTCGTTCTGCGCAGCAGCTGCGGTGTCACACGTCGGACCCCGGCCGGCTGCAAGGGCTGAGGAGTCATTCGATGTCTTGTTCCCGGTGGCACCGGAACACAAAGCACGTTCCCAACAAACCGGCCCAACCAAACAACAAAGGAACTCGACATGTCCGCTTCAGGCCACCTCTGGCAACGACTGGGTAACCAGCCCTCTGCTGAGGACGAGTAAGAAACACATGCACAAAAATCTTCTTAAAACATAGAAGAGCTAAAACAAGACGTGAGGCATCTGGGCCACGGTCTGAAAACCCAGGGAGGGCACACAAGCAAGGACACTTCCTGAACCACTGGGGCCGCGTTAACACAGCCTGGAGCCGACAGTGGGGCTCTCCCTGCGTCAGTAAGAAAAGCAACCGCCATGTGCTAAAGCACAACTAAAGTGTCAAAGTCGGAGTTTCTTTTTCTTTTTTTTAAAAATAAATTTATTTATGTATGGCTGTGTTGGGTCTTTGTTGCTGCGCGCGGGCTTTCTCTAGTTGCAGTGAGCGGGGCTACTCTTCCTTGCAGTGCGCGGGCTCCTCGTTGCGGTGGCTTCTCTGTGGAGCACGGGCTCTAGGCGCGCAGGCTTCAGTAGTTGTGGCACGTGGGCTCAGTAGTTGTGGCTTGCGGGCTCTAGAGCACGGGCTCAGTAGTTGTGGCACACAGCCTTAGTTGCTCCGCAGCACGTGGGATCTTCCCGGACCAGGGCAGGAACCCACGTGCCTTGCATTGGCAGGTGGATTCTTAACCACTGCGCCACCAGGGAAGTCCCTGAGTTTCTAATGAAACTAAGAAATTAAAAAACCTCGGGACTTCCCTGGCGGTCCAGTGCTTAAGAGTCTGCCTTCTAATGCAGGGGACGTGGTCAGGGCACTAAGATCCCACATGCCACAGGGCAACTAAGCCTGCGTCCTGCAACTAGAGAGAAACCCGCACACCGCAACGAAAGATCCTGCATGCTGCAAAGACCCGACGCAGACAAAAAAAATAATAATAAATATTAAAAAATAAAAAGAAATTTAAAAACCTCATCTGTCGCTTTTGGAGTTGTTACAGACTAATGCGTTGTTGTAGAAAATGGCAAATAAAGGAAGGGACACATATCTGTCACCTGCCCACTCTCATCATGCCCCCGCACTGCATGCACACACATGGCACCCACCGGGCACTAGGAGCTCCTGGACACTGGGCTCACACCTGTCTCCCCAGTTCCCTTTTCTAGGTGACCCACTGGCCCTGGACCCTCCCACTGGCTGCTGGGCAGCTCTGCAGGCTTGGCCATGGGGGCCCCTCGTGGGCATCTATTCCCAGCTCTGTGTCCCATGATGTCAGATCGAAATCGGCCACCATGTCCACCACGGTGTGTGTACACGTGTGGGCATCCAGAACTCAGCAAGGCTCAGAATCAAGGCCTGTTTTTGGTATGTGTGTGTGTGTGTGTGTGTGTGTGTGTGTGAAGGTTAAACCCTCACCAGCAAGCACAGCACAAGCTAGCATCAACCTGGTGAGTCCTGCTTGGAATATACAAATCAAGTGTTCCGAAACCACCACACAGAAGGAATCAGACCCACCCGACACTTGTTAAAAAGACAGATTCTGGGTCTCCCAGAAAGTCCTGCTGACTCGGAGTCTCCACAGGCGGGGCCCAGGGATTTGTGTTTTCCCAGAAATTCCAGGTAATGCTGGTGAGCAGCCAGCAACACGCTCATCCCTCCCCACCCACCTGACATCCTCCTGAAACCTCTGCAAAGACAAGTTCTTAGCCCCTCCCAGGGGGCCTGGATGACCCTTGGTTCCCGGTCAGTCCATGAACCAGCCTCCTGTCCTGCTGCTCTTCTCTGCTCCCGCCCTTTCCAGGACCATTTGTACAACCGACCCGAGAGGTCTCCTCTCTCATGATTATGGGATTCTCCTTATGCAATTGGAAGGGCTGCTATGTTTCAAGAAAATGGTACTTTCCGTAAGAAAAAGGGAAGTCTCCAAGTATGTGAGATGCAAGTGAATTGAGCTCTTTTGAAACTTTGAGTCATGTCGTGTTAAACGTGCCATGAAAGCCTTATCCAACCGGACCCGGTTCAAGGTTTGACATTTACGTGGCTCAGAGACCTGCTGCTCTGGCAGCGTGACCTGAGAAAGAAACAGTGTAAAGAAGCATCTCTTTATTAGTCCGAGATCTGGAAGCCAGTGTCCATGACGGGCCGTGCTAAGAAAACGGTCTTGACAGAGTGAGAAAGTTCATGTGTCACAAGAAAAGCTTACCTTTGATATTAGTGAAACTTTGAAAACTGAACCAATAATTCTTCTCTAAGACTAAGAATCGGGAAAACTGTTCCTGACAATGTAGGGAAACACAAGTCACCTGAACCAGGCACCCCTCCAAGTATTAGGGCCGCTGCTGTGCTTAAAACAATAAATCCTTTAGAAGAGTACTCTGCACAGCTGAGCGAACCGTGCCCGGCCCAGCTCGGCGGGAAGATACTTACCGCTTTCAGGCAACCTATAACCGAAGACCTTCTCATAATATACATGCAACACGTTCACTGTCTGTCTGTCTATATCCCTCCCTACATAATATACACTGCAGATATAACTACATATAACATATTTTCTATCCCATCATATATTATATATGGTATTCTATATATAACTATATATATAGTTATATATATATATATATAACAGGTTCTCTCCTCCTCTCCCTCTGTGCACATATCACATCCTTTTTCTCTTGAATAACTTCAGAAGTTGTTAGATCAATAAAGCACTTGACCTTATCTCTAACCCATAGTGGAAAACATTGCTTGCTTATGATGAGAGGTTGAAAAAGCACAATATCTTGATGGTGCTTGACATTTTCTGCAAGAGAATTTGGGGATTTCAAAATATACAAGTAGAGTGTCTTCACGTCGTGTTACCAAAGCCAAGGTAAGTCCTAGTTTTCCTAGCTTCACAGAGTATTAGTTCCACTCTAGTGCTCTGATCCTAAAATACAGCTTTGTCTCTTGTCTTTATCTACAGTGGAAAACCCACTGGGATGTTACAGAAGACATGTACCTCAACATTAACTTTCTTACTTTGAAAATAATGTCTGAGTTGCTATGGCAACTGAGCTCTATTAGTTGGTGAACCTTCTCACCTCACTCTAAAGCACAGTACAACCCTTTTATCAGGTGGTAAATTATAGACTGCTGGAGTCTGAAGAAACTTCCAAGGTCAGATAACACCATATGACGTATAGTGCTTTACAGTTTACCATCGATGACCTCATTTGTCCTTACCATTATTATTCCCACTTTGCAGATGGAACTAAGATATTGGATCACAGAGCTGGTAGGTGGTAGAGTTGGGTCTAATCTATGGTTTCCTTGCCCCAAATAATAATACTTAGCATTTTACTGTGCACCGACTGTGTTTCTGACACTGTGATGGGCTCTTTATATACATTATCTTTGATCCATAAAACAACCCTGGAAGGAAGTACTTTCTTTATTAATTTTGCAAAGGAGACCAGAATCCAGGTCCGTCTGGTCTCAAAGCCTGTTCTTTCCCCTCTTTCACTTCCTTTACTATTAGGAAAAGCATAAATGTGTTCCCCAGGCAACCTAGGGAAGGGTTAATAGCAAAGACTTGGAGGACCCTGAAATGATGCCCATGATTCCCAAGTTGTCTTCCATCTGCAAAGGAGCTGATCACAAGTTGGTCTCTCCTTTCAGCCAGTCTCGGCCTGTCCTTTTGTGAATGAATCCTTCTCTGGGGGCAGATAACATCACAGGTGAATTCCCAGGAATTGGTCGCAGGAATTCAGCATCGCTTTTGCTGTAGATGGAACTTTCTTGCCCAGATTCCCCAAATCAAGCCTTGTTAAGTAAAAGAGAGTGAGCAAGGGAAAGCCTGAACAAGGTGGCACAAGAATTTGTTCCAAAGTAGCTGCTTCAAAGATTAATTCATGTTGATTTGAGTCTTTGAAGTAGAATTTTTGAAGAATCACCTTAGGGATGAGCATTCGTGGTGGAATCTGTCTCCCTACCCTGGGGGTTGCCTGTCCCCTTGTTTGTAGGTGAATTCCCATCTATGACAGATTCACTCAAAAGCAGCACCCTCGGCATCGTGGGGATAATAATTGGGAAGAAGAATTAGGCCCTAGATTACAGCCTGGAAGGCACTGTTCATTGTGAGACCACAGGATCTGAGCTTTCTTCGGGCTGGGCAACCTCGTGACGATAGGACGTGTGATTTTCTCTGGGCAAAGCCTCAGAGAAAATGATCCCCATGGGCGGTACCGTTTGATACCAGCATGTTGCTGATCCATTCTGTGGTTTATGAGGTCCTGGGTATAGTTACATGTAATTGGTGCTCAGCCAAATGCAAGTTTGGTAGGAAGGGAGCTTGGTGGGACAGTGCACTTTCCAAATTCAGGTCCTCCAGGGAGAAATGCATAATGCTGGCTGTTCCACGGCCACGAAGGATGAGAAAATGAGTGTTGTGGTTCCTAATGACTCGTTTCAGGAAACAGGGCATCGAATGAACTCCTGAGGGGTTAGGTGAGGGGTCCGGAGGAGAGAGCGGCGGGTTTAAACCCAGAACTTGCCACCTGGTCAGTTCCCCAGGGCGGCCGCTGTGAGCCAGGGACACTAGACTCAGCACAAAGGGAAACAAAAGGTTAGACTTGATTGTATTAACCAGACTCTGTTTTTATTTCCCAGAAATTGTTAATGGGCTCTGCCGGCGACAGGACTAGCGCTGACCAGAGATTCCCGAGGGGCTGGTTTGAGACTCTGTTTCCGGGAGACCCGAAACCGGAATGAAGCTCAGTCTGGCTTTGCTGATGGAGGGTTTAGCATAAGAGACTCCATTTTGGGCCCTTTGTCTTGTTTTTTAACAACAGTAATACAGAGATTGGGGGGAAAAAGTAGAGCTGCAGAGCTGCCCTGATTCCTACCGTTGGGAGCCCAATTCCATAGCCTTCTTTTCAATTCTTCAAGTTACCCGATAGCCTCTCCATTCAATGCTTCCTTTCTTTTTTTAATTTAATTTTTATTTTATATTGGAGTATAGCTGATTTACAACGTTGGGTTAGTTTCAGGTGTACAGCACAGTGGTTCAGTGATGCATATGCATACATATCTAGTCTTTTTCAGATTCTTTCCCCATATAGGTTAGCACAGAATATTGAGTTCCTTGTGCTATACAGTGGGTTCTCGTCGATTATCTATCACAGTCAAACTTTAATTTTATGCCGCTTCACATACAACGTGAGCACCTTATACCATTATAGTTCAATTTATGCCCCAGCCCTTTATGCTGTCTTGTCACATGTTTTACTTCTACTTACATAGAAATCATACAATAAACTCATTTTTATTATTTTTGCATTTTACAGACCATGCTTCTAAAGAACTGTGTTCCCGTAGGTTTACCATGCGTGGTGACTTTCATTCTTTCTTGCAGATTCAGGTTTAGATCAGGAATTTTTCCCTTCAACCTGGAGAACTTCCTCTAGCAACGAATTCTCTCATTTTTTGTTCTTCTGAAAATGTCTTTTATTTTGCCTACATTTTCAAAGGAGATTTTCACTTGACCTAGATTTCGAGGTGGCATTTTTTTCTTTTTGAAGGTGTTTTTCAATTCTCCTTTAGCTTCTATCCCTTCTGTTCATGTCAGTCATCATCATTTTTGTCATTTCTCTGAGGGTAACGTGTCTCCTTTCTTCTCATTAGTTTTTTTTCAAAGATTTTTCTCTTTATTTTCATTTTTCAAAAGTTTGACTAAGATATGTCCTCTGTATTTATCACGCATGCGGGTTGCTGAGCTTCTTGGCTCTGTGGGTCGTCTTATATCAATTCTGGGAGCAAACGACCGTTATCTCATTCAATATTCTTCTGCCCATTCTCTCTGTCTGTTCCTTCTGGGCTCCAATTCATATGTTAGACCAATCATTTGCTGTCCTTCCACAGGACTTTTCCTCTTTGTGGTTCAGAAAATGGATCATTTCTACTGACCTGTTTTCAAATTCATGATCCTCTTCTAGCTGTGTAGTCCTTAGTGAGGCCTAGCCACTGAATTTTTAATTTCGGCCCTGTTTTGTTCAATTCTAGAACTCCATTTGTTTTCTTTTTGACATTTCTAGTTCTCTGCCAAGACTCTCTATCTCACGGCCCTCCCTCTTCTTTCCCTCTTTCTTGTGAATCCTTTACAGATTTGTCATAGCTGTTTTAAATGGTTCATCTGCTAAATTCAAAATTTAAGTTATCTATAAGTCTATTTCTATTATCTTGATTATGGGTCACATTTTCTGTTGTTTTGTTTTGTTTTGTTCTTTTGCTTGTCTAGTGCCTTCTTAAAAATGACTATCGTTTGGGGAATTGTGGATGATGTGTTGCGGAGACTTTGGGTTGGATCGTCTTCCTCTCCTGTGGGTTGCCTTTTGCTCTGGGGTGCGGTCAGCTCCTGGCTGGGCCTCAGGCCTGTGGGCTCCGGCTGTCACTGTCCCAGGGCACAGCCTTCAGCCACTGCTGGCTGTAGTCCATCCGGTTTTTCAGGAACAGCTTGCGGGTTCACTGAGCCCGGTCCTGAGCTCAGGCTCCGGGGACCTAGGCCTCCACCTTGGCTTCCTGCGTGTCCCCGCACTCGGGCTGCCACTGCCGAGGACACAGGGGAACCTCACACTGACTCGGTGCTTCCCCTCCATCCGCCATGCTTCCTGGGACGTTTCACCTCTGTCTTCAGCCCAGTTCGATGGCCACTTTCTGCTCAAGTACCTGTTTTGCTATTTGGCGACTGGACAGCTGGTCGGTGTGGAGCCGGCCGGGGTGCCGTGCTCCCTTCGGGGAAGGGGCTGTACCTGCTCCTGCCCTTCTAGCCACTGGTCTTCATGCTCTGACCAGTTTGTCATGGTCACGAGGATGGTCAGTCCAGTACGAGCTCCCCTCCGCGGCTGGAACCAGAACGACCTGAGCAGCTTCGAAAAGCCTGGATGCTGTGTCTACACCCCAGGCCACCTACGTCGGAGTTTCTGGGTGTGGAACCCACCGTCCGTATCTTTTTTTCTTTAATTTTTTTGCGGTACGCGGGCCTCTCACTGTTGTGGCCTCTCCCATCGCGGAGCACAGGCTCCGGACGCGCAGGCTCAGCGGCCATGGCTCACGGGCCCAGCCGCTCCGTGGCATGTGGGATCTTCCCGGACCGGGGCACGAACCCGTGTCCCCTGCATCGGCAGGCGGACTCTCAACCACTGCACCACCAGGGAAGCCCAGCCATCGGTATCTTTTAAAGCACCCAGTGATTTCTGTGTAACCAAAGTTACTGGAAACGTTTATTGAGCCCTCGTATGTCTCAGTACCTTGCATGAATTATTTTTCTTAATTCTATGGTAGCCTCATTGTTTTCATACAAGGGAACTAAGAGTTAGATGTGCAAACATTCCAAGGTCACACCGAACGTTCCAGAGCCAGGGCTTGATGTAGCCAGCCCGACCTCAGACCTGCAAGTTAACTCCACGCTTCACCGCAGTGCGTGAGGACTGCAGGCTCACAGGAGACCGAAAGTTTAGTTCTGAATGAATAGGACTCCATCTCGTCGCCATCACTGACTTTGGAATTTCCCCTGTTGTAGGAGAGTCATGATGTTGTCAACATTTTTCCCCTTGTAAAGCGTTCTGCATAGAATATTTTGTACCTAAAGCTAAGTGCGTCTCTGTTTACTTAGGATAAATTATCAGAAGAGGAATCAGGTTGTCTATAGATAGAAATGTTTAAAAATCTTGGTACATTCTGCCAGAGACCTCCAACAGTGTACCTGAATGCTGGGTATACCAGAGCTGTGGGTACGTTTTTCACTGGGAAATAAAGAATAGGATTGTTTTTATTTTAACCCGGCCATCTGGACTGGGAAATTTGACTTCTAGTACATCTTTCTGGTAATGACCTTAAATGTACTGAGCTTCACATCTGCCCACCGGAATGTGTGTGGGCTTCCTGGTGGGACAGTGGCGGCGAGAAGAGCGTGGAGGGTGTCCGTGTCCACGGCGTGAGCACTCCTGTCCTGCATCAAGCAGGTGTATCTGGAGTCAGCCGTGGCAGGCATCCCTTAAGCCACCCGAGTTTTCTTGCCATTGTTACCTTTTCATAATCCTTTGCCAAATTTATCCTTGGACTGATTTGTGATAAAGTAATAAGATGAGGTTTAAAAAAAACATGTTCCACCCTTTCTGGACTTACTACCTCCTCGTTCAGCGGTGAAAAGCAGGAAAAGAAGGGGAAGAGACGACAGGTGTGCGCAGGGCTGATGTGCCCAGGGCGTGATTGGGAGAACTGGCTGGTGCTCTGAGTTCTTTCTTTTTTTAAACATATTTATGGGCTTCCCTGGTGGCGCAGTGGTTGGGAGTCCGCCTGCCGATGCAGGGGACACGGGTTCGTGCCCCGGTCCGGGAAGATCCCACATGCCGCGGAGCGGCTGGGCCCGTGAGCCATGGCCGCTGAGCCTGCGCGTCCGGAGCCTGTGCTCCGCAACGGGAGAGGCCACAACAGTGAGAGGCCCCCGTACCGCAAAAAAAACCCAAAAACAAAAAACATATTTATGACAGATGGATAACATGGCATTTGTAGATATTTTCAAAACACTGTTTCTAGTAGAAAATACAATGTAAATCGAGGCAAGTTTTCAACACACACAGCTCTGCGATGCAACGTCCTGAATGCTCCTTCCTTTTTCCCTTTTTAAAGTGGCCTTTTCTGGAGAACTCTAACACAGAATTGGCAGTTCCTCCAAGGCAGAGCAGCGCTACATGGAACATTTAAAGTCAGGCTGGAAAGCGCTTCTGAGGTTAAATCTGGGGTCTGCTGAAAAATCAGAACAACCCCCTGGCCCCAGTATGAATATGTGCCGAAACCAGGTAAAAAAGGGCCCTGTTCGATATTTTCACGAGGGTTACTGAACTCAGAACCAATTTCTGTCACGCCCACAGACGTGCAGGAGGGGGCGCCTTCCCCAGACGACCAGTCCTGAAGACGCCGCTATTGTTTCCATGAGGTTCACGGACGTGTAGTTTACATACAGTAAAATGCACACATTGAAGTCTGCAGTGTGAGTCCTGACGAATGTGTGCACCTGGGAACCGCCACCCGCTCGAGACGTGGGACGTCCTCCTGAAACGTGGGTATCCCTGTGCCCCTAGCCCTCCCCTACCCCCTGCCCCGGGCGACTACTGGTGTGGTTCCTGCCACTGGGGTGGTTCCTGGGCTCTGGACTCCAGGGATGCGCAGGCGGACGGCGGGGCTCTGTGTCCGGCTTCTCTTCTCCCAGCTCTTGTCATCACGCTGTCGTGTGTGTCCGGAGTTCATTCTCCTTCTGGTGTGCAGCAGCCTACGTTCCGGTCCTCTGGCCGTTTATCCGTTTATCCACTCACCTGTTGATGGACACCTGGTTGTCCATCACCAGCAACAAACAAGACTTCTTGTTCCCGCATGGGTTGGCTTTTATGAATAAAGCTCCCATGAATGTTTTTTTTTGGTTTGGTTGTTTTTTGCGGTACGCGGGCCTCTCACTGCTGTGGTCTCTCCCGTTGCGGAGCACAGGCTCCGGACGCGCAGGCCCAGAGGCCATGGCTCACGGGCCCAGCCTTTCTGCGGCATGTGGGATCTTCCCAGACCGGGGCACGAACCCGTGTCCCCTGCATCGGCAGGCGGACTCTCAACCACTGCGCCACCCCGGAAGCCCCTCCCATGAACGTTTTTGTGAGAACACATGAGCCATATTGTGAGTCTAACATACGATGAGGCAGCCGGTGGGGTCGGACAGCTTACGTTCCCGCCAGCGACGACGATGAGCGTCGGCACCGCCTCAACCTCGCCAGCACTTGATACACGTGGTCTTTACATTTTAGCGTTCCCGTGCGTGTGAGGATACCTTCACGGGGGTTTCATGTGAATTTCTCCTATGATGATGTGGAGGCTCTGTCCTGGACTCTTTGATGCATCTTCTGTGAAATTCTGTTCAAGTCCTTCACTCTGTTTTTAGTGGGTTGTCTGTTACCATGGGTTTGTAGGAGTCCCTTCTGTATTTTGAATGGAAGTGCTTTTGGGAAACACCGTGTCTGGCAAATATTTTCTCCCAGCCTGTGGCTAATCCCATTGCTTTCTTATTGGTTCCTGGAAGAGTGTTTCCCCCCTCTCTTTCTTACAAGTTTGTACGTGGATTTCCTTTCTCCATGCTTGTCAACTGTGGCAACTTCAGCACTTTTAGGAAGTATTGTTTTTTTTACAAAAGACACACTGTTCAGGCAATCTTGGCCTTTTCTCCATCACATCTTGTCATTAGGAACAACAGTTTGAACACACTGAAGAGATAAAAGAAAAGAAAAAAAGAAAAGAAAAGAAGTCATTAGGGCACACAGGTTCTGGGTCATCTGTCTCGTTCCGTGCAGGCCAGGGAAGCAGCCCCTTTCTCGCTTGAAGGCAACTGAAGATTTATATCAAATTCCTGCTGGAAGCTTGTGTCAATCACCAGCACTACAGTATGAAAACCATCTGTGGGGCTGAGGCTTCATTCCAGGGTGGGGCAGACGGGAGAATGACCAGGTGGAAATTGAAAATGCCCCCGACAGAAAGCTGCCCCCTTTTCCTTCAGCCCAGGCTCCCGAGCCCGTGGGGAACGGCCGTCTGTGCTGGGCCCCGTGTCCTGAAGCTCCGTCACAGCCACAGGCCTACATTTTGTTTACAGGACATTTTTAAAACCAACAGACCCTGTGTATCTTCGGGGACCCTGCGTACACCCCAGACCCCAGAGCTGAGTGGACGTGAGCCTCCCGACCATTTCTCTAAACACAACCATCTCCTGAGCCAAGGCGTTTCTTGGAATGGCCATCGGGGTCACCGCCTGCCCTTTAAGTTTTACTGCAGAGCTGCCAACATGGCCTTTCCTTACCTTTCGCCGCATTAACCACACGTGGGACCTGGAAAACAGCGGTGATATTTACTGCAAATAAGAATTTGCACAGAAAACGCAGGAATGAGCAAGTATGAGTACAGACTTAAGGAAAGCTGGCTGTTCGAGCTCAGATTCATGAGCTAATAGGTATGAGTCGGGGGTGGGAAGAGGCTCGGGGTCCGTGCTCAGAACCCAGACGAGATGCAGGCGTCTTGTCAGACACACTCTCAGTGAGCCTGTGACTTTTACTCTGAAGACGCGATGCAGGCGTCTTGTCAGACACACTCTCAGTGAGCCTGTGGCTTTTACCCTGCATATTTCAGTTGTACTTTTTAAAAGCAACACCGTCTCACCTTTTCTGGGAGAAATACTTCATGCTGAGAATGCAGAGCAGACTTAAAGGACTTTGAATGAATTGGGGCTTATGTTTGAGACAGATGTGCCGATCTATCAAAAGTCAGCTTGCGTTCTTCTCCTCTTCCCGGGGGTGCGGAGAGCAATCTGGGGAGAGGAGGAATTCCCCTGATGATTTCCCTTCTCTCCCGTCTGAACCCACCCCCGGCCCTCCTCCTGCATCAGCTGAGCCGGGATGGGCCCCTGTGGCGGCCGTGGGACCTCCCTGGGGCGGAGAAGGGAGAGCTGGGCTCCAGAGTCTTGAGGGAGGCCTCTCCCCCGCCTGTGTGTTTTGGAGAAGGTGGGAAGGAGAGGCTGGGTTCGCACCAGCTGTAACTAATTCCTGCGGTGGGGCCCGCACCTCGTGCCGCGTCTCCTGTCTCCTGCTCTGTTCGCTTCCCGTGTCCACGGGGCAGGGAGCCCGAGAGGAAGACCCAAGGCCGAGCCTCGTGGGCCAAGGCCTCGGGCTCGCCTGCAGTGGGATTTGGGAAGAGGGAGGTTCCACTCGGCAGCGGGTGGTGGAGACCTCGGTGCCTCTTCCTGCAGCTCATCTCTCGGTCCTGACCCACCACACACACGGAGAGGGGCTGCCGTGACCACCCGTCCACGGTGTAGGAAACAGGATCTCCTGAGGATGGGGGTTGAGGGGCTTTTCTGTTTCAGCCCTGAGCTGTGAAGTGTCAGGGAGACAAGACGACCACAGGCCGGGTCCCCATTCCTCCTCCAGGACTTTGTGATCCAGTCAGAGACTCGAGACTATCACACAGGAAACAACAAGAGGGTGACTGGTGTCCTCACAGGCTCGGGCGACGCACATGCCCAGTGGTTTGCAGGAGCCTGTGGGGCACAGCACGCGGGAGGGACCTCAGGAGGACAGAGGGGCTGAAGATGTGGCCTCTTGTGAAGGCTGGGAGGGTCCAGGCTGGGTGCGGGACGGGCGCCGAGCTGCGTGAGACGCAGGGAGGACCACCTGCCCAGACCAAAGCCAAGGCGGCGTGTGGTGAGTCAGGGTCCCTTCCTTCCCAAGTGTGGGACGGGTCCTCTCCTGACCACAGGGCCTCTGTGTGGGGATGCGGCCTGGTTCCTGGCATTCGTTCCCCATCTTCACACAAAACGAATGCAAGAGTCTCCTTCTTGGGACTTCCCTGGTGGCGCAGTGGTTAAGAATCCACCTGCCAATGCAGGGCACACGGGTTCGAGCCCTGGTCCAGGAAGATCCCACATGCCACAGAGAAACTAAGCCTGTGCGCCACAACTACTGAGCCCACGTGCCACAAGTACTGAAGCCCACGCGCCTAGGGCCTGTGCTCCACAACGGAGAGAGGCCACCGCAATGAGAAGCCCATGCACCTCAACAAAGAGTAGCCCCCACTTGCCACAACTAGAGAAAGCCCGCGCACAGAAACAAAGACCCAATGCAGCGAAAGTAAATACATAAATAAATTTATTAAAAAAAGAGTCTCCTTTTCCAGCCCCGTTGCCGTTAGGGATCTGGGTCTGATTTGTAGGCACTGGGGCCTAGGTGAGGTGGACACCCCTCTGTGCCAGGCAGCCATGGTCTCAGGGGTGCCCACTCCACGGGGAGCCCAGGACAAGCCGGCGGCTGGGAGGAGGTGGGGAGGCGGGCGCCCGCATGCAGCTGCCAGTCCCCACAATGCGACTTGGGTTGGAGCGGGGAGAACAGGTGTGGCTTCCAGGCCCAATGGAGGCTTTCAGGGCTGGAGGCTTCCAGATCCAGGGAGAGGCAGCAGCTTCCTTGGTGGCCAGGTTCTGAGGTATGGCTTTGGGAATCACTCCTGAACCTGCGTCTGTTTCTTCAGCCCTTACGTAAGTAATGCTGTAAACTGCTGAGTATCCTACAATAAATCTCCTGCTAAAACTCAGCCGCAGTGGCTTGTCCTGGACCTGAGCCCTCCTGACACAGCCTAACCCTGGTCCCACACACAGCAGTGAGGGTCTTCAGCAACTGAGAATGAATGAAGCCACACACGAAGCATGTTGCTCCCCTTGGGAAAGAGAAAGAGGTTCTGTTAAGACGGCTTCTAACAGAATTCACCCTGGGAGCTGAGAGCTAGCAAAGCTGGGCCGGAACCACGGCCACCCCGCCAGCCCCTGGGTATGTAACCGGGAGCGTCTGCAGAATCGGCACAATGATCCTCCCACTTGTGGTTTCTTATGGTTTGCTTGGCGCCAAGACAATTAAATGCTTCTCAGAAAGCAAGCTCCTAGGAGACAGGGAAGATGAATCTCCATCTGATAATTCATCACGTCTTTTGCATCTAATTTAACCACCAAAGGAAGATGGTTCTCTTGCTCTCTCACCATCAGAGCCTGGGTCGCTCTGTCTGGGACTCTGGGCAGGGGCACAGTCGATTTCCAAAGACAAACTGGTTGTCTGGCCTCCTTCCTCTGTGTCGCCCAGTGAACAAGCCTCCAGCCTGAGAGGGAGAAGAGGACACAAGGGCAGGAGGGCGCTGTCCTGCGCAAACCCGGCACGTGGTTACTGGGTGTGTGAGCAACGGGTCTGAGGGGGAAGCACGCCCCTCAGAGCCGGTCTGCAGCCCGGGAGCAGGGGCACTGTCATCCGCGAGGTCGCCCACGTTGAGCGCTGGGTTCTGGGTGTTTGCTGATCTGCCACCGGCACTGCCCTCGCTGGGCCCCCCTTGGCTCTCCAGGCCTGACCGTGGCCACATCCCTCACCATCTACCCTCCTGGCCGGCCATCTCCCAAACACAGGGTTAATCAGGCCGCTCCTCTGCTGGCAACCACGTAAAGTGTTAACTTCCTATCTTATCTGTGCCCATGGCCTCTAAGCCTTTCCCCATTTGAATATTGAAACGTAAGATTACCAAGATTACCCTGGACACCAAGAAACCTCACCCACCTCCCAGCCCGTCCAGATTAGCAATGAGAATATAAATCTTGAAGCCTGAGGGGGTCTTAGGGACCAAGGCCAGGGGTCGCCAGCATTTAAAGGTCAGGCTGGAAGAGGACGAAAGTAAAAGAGGCCGTGGAGGAGTGGTAAAGAGACTGCGATGGGACAGAAACAGAGAAGAGTGTGGTGAGCAACGGGAGTGGCCAAAAGTGGCAGGTTCTAAAAAGAGGTCAAGTATGTGAGGACCGGGAACCGATGCAGCGGGATGGTGGGCGGCGTGGGGGCAGTGAGGACAGACGTTCAAGTACGTGAGGACAGGGAACCGATGCAGTGGGACGGGGGGCGGCGTGGGGGCAGTGAGGACAGACGTTCAAGTACGTGAGGACAGGGAACCGATGCAGCGGGACGGGGGGTGGCGTAGAGGCAGTGAGGACAGAGGTCCAGTGGAGACCGTCTGTGAAGGCGACAGAGAAATGAGGAAGGGGAGGTAGAGGACGGGGGTCGGGGGAGGTTAGACGTAAAGGAGGTGCTCCGCACCAGAGCACGCTCCGTGCTGTTAGGAGTAACCCTCAGGTGACGACCCTCCGGTGCGGGGTCCAGAGCGTGAGGGACCGAGGGGTCCTCAGACTGGACATATCACCCACCGCAACAGGGGGACTGACAGGCTGAAGCGGACCGCCAGGGGGTTCCGGTCGACAGGGGTGGGTCAAGGTCATTGGCTGAGAGGACGCAGGTCGAGAAGGCTTGGGGGAGGAGGAAAGGCCAACTCTGAAACGGCCACTTGTAGAGTGGGTGACGGCGGCGACTTCAGTGACTCTCCCCATGAAACTGAGACACTCTCGCTCCCGCCATATTCCCGGGGCTGGGAGAAGCAGGGCTGGGTTTGGCTTCTCTGTGGGCACTCAGGGGCCTGTGCTAGCCCCGGAACACCAGCTGCTCCCTGGGGCGGCCCGGGGAGCCAAGGGGGGCCCCCACACTGCCGGGAAGGCCACCGGCCATCCTCTCTCTTGGCCCTGGGCCCCCTGAGGAGAGGTGGAACTGTGGGACACCAACACCTCCACTTCTGACCAAGTGGGTGCATCCGAGACAGGATGGTGAGACATTTACCTTTCCACAAACCAAGAGTTCACTTAAAAAGGTACCCTCAATTACACTAAATGGGCTGTTTTAAGTGGGTCTGTATAGACAACAAAAACTACAGGTTTTTTAAAAAACAGCTTTATCGAGATACAGCTCACATACCAAACAGCTCACCCGTTTAAAGTGTGAAATTCAGCGTTCTTAGTTTATTCACAGGGTTGGCAACCACTGCCACAGTAAACTTGAGGACATTTCTATCCGTCCATAAAGAAGCCCCACAGCCATTAGAAGCTCCTCCCCATCCTCCCCCTCCCCTCCCCATTCTCCCCCTCCCCTCCCCATTCTCCCTCTCCCCTCCCCATTCTCCCTCTCCCCTCCCCATTCTCCCTCTACCCTCCCCATTCTCCCTCCCCTCCCCATTCTCCCTCTCCCCTCCCCATTTTCCCTCTCCCCTCCCCATCCTCCCTCCCCTCCCCATTCTCCCTCTCCCCTCCCCATTCTCCCTCTCCCCTCCCCATTCTCCCTCTACCCTCCCCATTCTCCCTCCCCTCCCCATTCTCCCTCTCCCCTCCCCATTCTCCCTCTCCCCTCCCCATTCTCCCTCCCCTCCCCATTCTCCCTCTCCCCTCCCCATTCTCCCTCTCCCCTCCCCATTCGCCCTCCCCTCCCCATTCTCCCTCTCCCCTCCCCATTCTCCCTCTCCCCTCCCCATTCGCCCTCCCCTCCCCATTTGCCCTCCCCTCCCCGTTCTCCCTCTCCCCTCCCCATTCGCCCTCCCCTCCCCATTCTCCCCGCCCCCAGCGAGTCCCAATCTACTTCCCGTCTCTGTGGATTTGCGTAGTCTCGATACTTCGCATAAATGGACTTGTACAATGTTTGGCCTTTTTCCTGACTTCTTTCACTGAGCATAGCGTTTCCAAAGCTCACCCATGTGCGTCAGCACCTCGTTCCTCTTCGTAGCCTCATAACAGTCCACTGTACAGATGGGTCACATTTTATTTTTTCATCAGTTGATGGTCATTTGGGTTGTTTCCACTTTCAGATTATACAGATTTTTTTTTCTTATAATTTTATTTATTTATTTATTTTGGCCACATGGCACACAGGATCTTAGTTCCCAGACCAGGGATCGACCCCGTGCCCCCTGCGGTGGAAGCGTGGAGTCTTAACCACTGGACCGCCAGGGAAGTCCCAGGTTACAGAGCTTTTTAAAACCACTCACAATACAGTTTCTCCACTCACTGCCCCACAGGGGAAAGCTCAGCCGACGCATGTGGTTCAAGCCTGGGCTCGTGGCGAGCGCTCCTCCCTGCGACCACAGGCCCCAGCAGCGCCGGCCGTCGGGAATCACGCCCAAGGAGCGCCGCACACAGCTGAAAGTCAGCCTCATTGCTCTTGACACACTTGTCGATTTGCTTTAATATCTACCCTGAGAAACTCCATCCCGACAGGCCACAGTCTAGCTTGAGCCGGGGTCTAGTACTTTTTTAAAGGCCATGACTCAGCGTTGCCCCACTGTGCAACACTTTTCTAATCTGATAAATTGAGCTTCGTTGTATGATCAGACAGTGAGATGAAAAATACTCATTTTGGTTACAGGCTGCAGCTGCATCCTGGAACCTTCTTCAGGCCGCGTGTGCAGGAGGTAAGACATTAACATGGGTTTAGGGCAAGTTTCCCCTCACAGACGTGATGAAGCTCGTCAGCCTTCCAGGGGTCCCTGTGGACTGCCTGGGGGTCCTCCTGTTTCTCAGGTTTCACTCCTGCTGTTGGGCCCAGGCAGGGAAAAGCCCCGACCTCCAAGCCTTGGGCAGAGTGAAGAGAAGGTCACTGCCGGTGTCAGCTTCAGTCCGCTGGAAAAAGGAAAACAGAGGCGATTGTGTTCTCTGGAAGCCGAGGCTCCCAGCACAGCGTCTCCTGTTTTCAAAGTAGGAACGTGTCCACAGCTAATATTTGGATGGGCCCGCAGGCGTCTTTCTGCTGCGGAGGCCTGGGCCGGTCCCTTCAGAGACAAAGAGCTCCTGCTGGGCACCTGGGGAGAGGCCTGTTTGGCTGAGGGAGGGCAGGGCCAGCCTGATTGGGCTCTTCTTGTTTTAGGCAGAGTTTTGCAAAGGGAGCGGCTAAAGCAGAGTGTGGGGTGTCTGCTCTGGAGACCCTCTGTTTCTCCACCCAGCATGGCCGATTCCTTCAGGCTCGGCCAAGGACAACACTGGCCCACGAGCCTGGACCACATGGAGCTCTCGCTGCAGAGAGAGTTAGGAAGCAAACAGAACTCACTCGGCCCAGCCCCGCTCAGCCGCCTCCTCTGAAGCCTCACCCAGGGCGGCAACGCGCGGGCAGGCAGTGGGCCTGGGCTGAGCCTGGGCACCTCCCGCCCACAGACAGCAGAGGGTCTGAGCAGGGAAAGCATGGCCGGGCCCCGATGCACACGTGGTGCAGGTGCAGCCAGCCCAGGAATGGCCTGAGAGGCCGTGAGCCATGTGCAGGGAGGTGGCGGGGAGTGCCACAGGGATGACTTGGTCGGTTTTTAAAGGGCAAGAAGTCCTCTGGGACAGCTCAGGGGCAGGGAAGAGGGCTGGGGAGGGAGGGGCGGCACCCCAAGTCGAAGGAGCAGGTCAGGCAAGGGCCCAGGTGCAGCCGTGAGATGCGCCGGCGTGAGTGAGCTTAGTGATGCGTGCGGGTAGCCACACAAGCGACTGGTCATCGGTCTGCAAAGTCCGGTGTGGACGCTCCTCTATGGACACTCATCACAGTTTATTACGTTATTTTTTAAATTGTCAGTCTTCTCACTAGATTGTAAAAGTCATATCTATTTCATCAACCTTAAGAAGAACTTGGGGACTTCCTGGTGGTCCAGTGGGTAAGACTCCACGCTCCTAATGCAGGGGGCCCGGGTTCGGTCCCTGGCTGGGGTACGAGATCCCTCATGCCACAACTAAAAGATCCTGCGTGCCCCAACTAAGGCCCAGCACAGCTAAAATAAATATAAATAAATAAATATTTAAAAAAACAAAAACCTTAAAAAGACTTGAATAACTGGAGAGCCGTATTTCATGGTCCTAGATGAAAAAACTTAATTTTGCAAAAATGACAACGTTCCACATTAAACTATAAATGTTTAATGTAGTCCCAATGGGATGCTTTTGTAATGTGAATCTAGATTTAAATTCCATCAGATTTTTAAATGAAGAATCGTATTTGCAATCACATATTGAAATTGTAATAATAAAATAGATGGTGCTCATGTAGGAACAGCTAGATCAACAGACCAGAGGAGGAAATTTAGAAACAAAATGAGGTGTATGTGGTAATTCAGTTATTATAAAGGTCACACTGTAAGTGGTGCTGGAATAACTGACTGGTCGTTTGGAAAACAAGTCACCCGAATGCGGGGCCACGTGTGCGGTCCAGGTGCTCTCAGCTCACAGCGCAGCGCGTCTGCCTGTGCGTCCGCCAGCTCTGTGGTCTTGCACAGCCAGGGGACTTCAGTGTGTAAGAAGGAGTGACGTGTCTTCTGGGCATCGGCCCCCATCTGTCCACCTGCTAAATACACCTGGGGCCCTGCATCTTGCCCAGGAAGGCTTGTGTCACCTGTGGAGGGGTCGTGTCCTCTGAAAGACTCTTCTTTGAGCCCGTGGGGTACAGTGGATAAATGTCCACCCTCCAACAGCTGGATTTACATTTAGGGAGAGGCTGGCCCTTCTCCCAGGGGGGAAAGAGCCAACCAGGCAACTTACAATAAATTCACTGGTGGGCTTTTTGGGAAAGGTTTCAAAGTGAAGGATTGCCAAGAATTTTATTAGGTATATTCAACAATATGATTGTAAACCAATTCCGTTAAGATTACTTGAGTGCCTAGAAAGGGGCAAGAAAAAGACAGGAAGAGCTTTTAACAGAAGCTGGTGAAAGGGCTTTGGTGAGGGAAAGCGGTGATGGTTGCACAGCCATGTGAGTGCACTTCATGTCCGAGTGCACTTAAGGCAGTTAAAACGGCAGGTTTTATGTACATTTTACCACCTTAAAGAAAAGGAGGGGGAGGAAAGAGAGCTGAAGGTGAGCTGCCCGCCCTGTGCCCTGAGCCCCCTCTTCCCTGCCCTTCAGTGCCTTCGGGCCGCGCCCAGTGGGTGCTTGTCTCCTTTCTCCATCTGTCAGGAGGGTCCCTTGCGCCCAGGCTGCAGCCTCTCAGGACGCCCCTCCACCAGGGCCTCCGACAGTCCCCCTCCCCCCCCACCCCGCATGTCCTCGTGTCCCCACAGCTGCACGGCCCGCACTCTGTCCCCATCTGACGCTCTCAGCACGGAGACCACCTGCGTCCTCCCCCCGCCGCCCACACGCGATGCGCTCAGTTCCCGCTAGAAAAAGCAGCCAACGGGTCCAAACCTCGGGCCTGTACTGCGGCCACCTCGGAGCACCTGCTGCCCACGGCGGGGCTGCACACAGGACCAGTGATGCAAATATTTACATCCTGAACACTCGAGTGCGGGCATTTTCCTGGAGCTGGGGCTATAGAAACATACGTATAATACTGATATATTCTTAGTGAAGATTGTAAATGGAAGATATAGAAAAAATAACTAATAATTTGCATCGTAATTCACATTAATTTAATTATTTTTCTTATAATACATTATTATTCCTGTTACCATCAAGCAAGCCAAGGCTTATTGATGAAACACTGTCAGGTGAGGTGACTCAGGTCTCATGGTTTTGGGTGAAAACTCTGTGATTCAAGCTCAAGTGTCTGATTCCCAAGCACAGGTTTCTTTTTCAGAAGAAACACAGCTAGAATAAATTGCTGGAATAAATCAGTCATTAATGATCCATGTTGACAAAGGGAGAGAGTGTGTTTGAAATCACGGAATTATTACCCCTACACGCACTAGCCCCAGAGCTCACTAAAATGCTTAGAGGTTTAGGGTCAAGGCAGAAACCGTGGGCATTTGGCCTTGTCTCACATAGGCTTTCTTTGTGGAAATAGCTGAGTAAGATGAGACACAGTCTCTTCCTCTCAAACACAAATCGCGTATCGGTTTAGGAAATCAACATACACAGAGTTGAGAGAGACTTAGGCAAATTTTGATTTTTTATAGTCATATAAGCGATTTAAGTGCAGGATAGAAAATTTTTAAAGATACATAAAGAAAATGATACAATCTCACATAGTCCTGCACCAGTGACAACCACAGACAACGCTCTGGCACACCTGGTGGAACGCGAATCCACGCTGACTGAGACCACAGAGTACGGTAGCACCTCACAGCCCACCCGGTCCCAGCCTTCCCTTTAGAGGCGGAGCCACACAGGGACCAGGTGGCCGTGAGCCGGGGGCGGCCTGGGCCGAGGCCAGTGCTGTCTCCACCTTTCCCTCCATCCTCAGGCAGGGCCCCTGTACTCTCAGGGACACACCTCCCAGGTCACCCAGACCAGCTCCTGGGACAGCTGGACCTGCCCCCGTACCAGGACAGACGGGCCTGCGTCAGAAAGGCAGCCTGACCCTCAGAATGTCCCTCTGCTGGGCTCAGGCGGCCACCCAGCCTGAGGACTCCCCAAAATCTGTCCTCCTGTTCCCCGTTCCAGCAATGACACCTCAGCAGGGTGTTAAAGTGACACGACTTTCCGGCACCCCTCCCGCCTGTTCGAGGGGCTGATTTCCACTTACGGGGGTTTATTTAAATGGTTTCCTCTGACGGCATCCCCGGCGTCCACCTGGCTTCCGGGCCAGCTCTAAACGGTTCTGGGGCCAGCTTACTGCCACGGAAGCTGGAACCGCCAGACGCAAGGACCCCAAGCATTTTGAAAATTAATTAATTAACTAATTTTTTGACACTCTCTATATTCATACTTCTTGGATATTTTATAGTAAGAAAGTATTCACATAATCCTTGAGTTTTGTGGGGTTTTTTGGCTGTGTTGGGTCTTAGTTGCGGCACACAGGCTCTTTCGTTGTGGCGCACGGGCTCAGTAGGTGTGGCGCACAGGCTTAGCTTAGCCCCACGGCATGTGGGATCTTAGTTCCCCAACCAGGGATCGAATCCGCAACCCCTGCATTGGAAGGCGGATTCTTAACTACTGGACTGCCAGGGAAGCCCCCCCAAGTATTTTTATCTTTGGGACTTTTTGGCGTGTGACATTTTGAAGTTATTTTGTAATGGGAAGGAAACTAGCACCTATTGGATTCCTGTGATGCACAGGTGTTATAACAGGTACTTTATGTAATTCTGTCCTTTTTTTCTCACAACCATCCTTATTATCCCCATTTTACTCATGAGGAAACCCAACCATATAGGTAATAAACAGTCAAACAAGGCTGAAATTCAGATCTAACTCTAATATGTTTTCTTCTGTGAACACTGCTGCTTCCAGGAGTGTTATCTTAAAGTCTTCGCACATTCTAAAGTGTAGTTTGTCCAAGTGACAGTCACTCCCCGGGGGCTGAGCATCCCTTTGACATACAAAGTGGCCAGTTAGCATTTATGACATACTTAGTAGATGTTCCCTCACGAGTTGTGGCGTAAAAGGAAAAAAGTCGAGCAAGGTAGGAGGTTGTTGGGTCTGAGCCCCAAAAGCTCCGGAGCAGAATCGAGTTTCGATGGGGTGGAGTCCTGGGCGGTGACGGGGCGAACCCAGGCCTTTCTTGGGAGCAGCCGCGGGCCATCACCTCGGCCGTGATGAAGGGTCCAGGGCTGAGTAACGCGAACCCACCCAGCGGTGCCGAGGCGGGCTGCACGCTGGATTAGCTAGAACCCGTTTTTCTGGGAGGGAAAGTATGAGTGAGTTAAGTGGCCCAAATATACGCCTAGACCTACAAACGACCCAGGGCAATAATTCTACCGCTTATGACTCAAATCCTCTCCCTGTAAAATGGGACAAACAATACTGCAGTCCCTTTACATCCTGGAGAAGTTGGGAGAATTTGCAGAAGTTATCTTAACCCATAATCCTGGTTACACCCCCAATACAGTCCTCTGAGTCCTTATTTCTTGCATCCCAGAACCACAGGAAAAGAAGCTTTCCGACACAAAACACAGAAATTACACAGCGCTACCCGAGTTAATTCTAAAATTCAGTTTCTACCAAATCCAGGCACACTGTTGGTTACTGATTCATAAAACTGAAAGATCTTAGAGACGACCCAGTCCGGTGATGGCAGGTGTCTGCCCTGTGTCCAGTCCCCAGCGAGACCACCATTCCACGGCGCCTCAGCGGCCTTCTTAGCTGGCACCTCCACCAGCACCCCAACCGACTGCAGCTGGCATCGGAGTGGAAACCTATTTGCCATCCCTGATCGAATCCCACCCTCGCCTTTTAGAGAAGAAGTGGACGCCTGGAGAGATGAAACGGTGAAACCAGAATGGAGCCAGGACCTCACAGCCGGTCGGTGGCAGAGCCAGCCCTGAGGTCTAGGGCTCTGACTTTCAGCCCCACGTCCACGTGCTTCTCACTACTTTAGGGCTAACGAGACGCAGTCTACTGATCACTTATTCATCAGCAGGTGCTGAGAGCCTACTGTGCGCCAGGCACTGTGCCCTCAGCCAGCCAGGCGGGAGTTCATAAACCACTGGCCCTTTGTCCACTCAGCACGGGCTGGATCAAAATTCAGCGAGAGAGCGAGAGCGAGAGCGAGGCAGGGAGGGAGGGGGAGAGAGAGAGAGAGAGAGAGGATAGATATCATGGTGTCACTTTTCCCAGGGCTTTTTTTTTTTTTTTGGTACGCGGGCCTCTCACTGTTGTGGCCTCTCCCGTTGCGGAGCACAGGCTCCGGACGCGCAGGCTCAGCGGCCATGGCTCACGGGCCCAGCCGCTCCGCGGCATGTGGGATCTTCCCGGACCGGGGCACGAACCCGTGTCCCCTGCATCGGCAGGCGGACTCTCAACCACCGCGCCGCCAGGGAAGCCCTTCCCAGGGCTTTTAAACTTCTCAAAAAGAAGTTTGCAAAGTTAATAGTAATAAGATAGCTCGTGATCCCTCCCGACTACTAGCAGTCTTGTTTGTGAGTTTTTTGTTCCTTCTTCTGGTCTCTTCCTGGCCATTGAGGTATAAAAATCTATATCTAGAACATGACTATATATAGTTTTGATGGAAAAACTATTATGGCAGGAAACTTGAATACATTGCTCCCAGTCTCGTATCACGGTTTAGGAGAGAAAAAAGATCTAAGCGTCTTGGTTACATTTAAATTATCAACTAAAATGCCAGTTGAAGGTCAACTGTGTTACAGGGGAGACAGCATTGGACTAAGTTTCAGAAGCCCAGGTTCTGGTTCTGTTTTCCCCAGGCAGTTTGTGACACGGCGGGCCTCACCCCAGTACTGCTGACCCTCTCTCCCCACGTGCAAAGTGCCCATGCGCTGCCTGCCCGGTAAGGCTATTCAGACTGATGATAATGGTAACAGCCGCGCCGCTACTGTGCTTTCCATTTGCAGCACTCTCTCACAGCACCTCTGAGAGGTGAGTGGGGCAGCTATACTTACCCCGATAAAGATGAGAAATCCAAGGCTCAGAGAAGTGAAGTAACTCGCTCCAGGTCACCCAGCGAGAAAGTGGCTTCGGGGGAGCCTCTGTTCTCCGTGGGGCGCCTTCCCGCACGCTCCTCCAGGGGAGGCTGCTGTGGTCAGGACCCGCACACACCGTGTCCCGGGCTCTCGGAGGTGGAGGCTGGCTCCCGCCAGGTTTTCTGGCTGCAGGAATTAGGACGAGCTGCTTGCCGTGAGCAGTTTCTCTGCTCGGACGCCCTCTGCGTGCTCCAGGCCGGTCCGCTTCCCCGCCACGCACGCTAGGGACTGTTTCCACCTGCGTCCTCCTTGTTTAGGGACAGTCCACACGCACACACGCGCACTCACGCACGCGCACGCACGCAAGCACGCACACACGCGCACACTCACGCGCGCGCGCACGCAGGTTCCACCTCCTGCAAGCATGCCTTCCGGTGGAACGGCCCTGTACCAACCCCTCAGAACGGCCCGCAGCAGCCTCTTAGAGGGCTGGGAAGGTCACGGCCCAGGCACAGGTCTTGCTCAGGAAAAGGCCGGAGGAAGAAACGGAAACGCACACCAAGTTGGTCAGCAGTCTCCCTCTGCACCTGGCTGGCCCCAGGGCACCCGGAGACCAGCAGGGACCCCTGGTGCCATCCCCCTGACCCGCCGGGGGTCTGCGCCTTACGCCTGCGCTTACACTGGCCGCCATGCCTCCCGCCCTGGGCCGGGGTGCGGGGCTGCTGCGGACCCGGCCTGGGCGCGGTCTCCACTCCGGGCTTTGTGGGTGGACAGCTGCGCTACAGCAGCGGCTCGACAACTTTTTAAAGGGGTGTGTGTGAGAAACAAGAGACAGTGCCCTACGGGCCGTGAACGTGGAGGCTTCCTCGCCCACCCTCCTTCATGGGAGCGAGATGCCGGCTGCAGCCTGAGCGTCGATCTTATGGCCTTCGGTGGGTCGGGACCTACGGCCCGCACTGCGAAGGGCACCTTTCGAGGGCGCCCTCGTGGCCCCTGCTTACAAGAGGGCAGACCCCGCTCATGGGGGCGGCTCGCAGAGATGCCAGGCCGTCAGCCCAAGCCCCGCCTAGCCCCGAGCCCCCCCGCGTGCTCTTCCCAGACCCCGCCATCGCCTGTCTCCCACAAGCCCCGCTCCCGCGGTGCGGGGGGGCGGTCTCTTCATTCGCCCCCACCGTCCACGTGGTTGTTGCCCACTTGTGTTTCTTCTTCAGAGAAATGTCTGTTCACTTCCATCGCCCATTTTTCATTCAGGGTGTTTGTTTTTTGTTGTTGTTGAGTTGCTGGCTCAGGAATTCATGAAGTCAGGATTTATACTGAATCTGTTAAAAAGTTCTAACTCGATGGCCCGGCCCCTGCCGTAGTGGAGAGGCAGGAGGCCAGGAAGGTGTTAAGTTCCTGTCTGAGAAAAGGCCCAGGAGGAGTCTTGCGTTGACGGAACGTTCAGCCCCTGGGTGCCCGCCACCGGCTGTCAGACGGCCCCGCTCCCTCGGCTCGGGGGCGAAGGGTTGTCCTCCACCCGCGGCTGGCAGTCTGCTCGGTTGCATGAGTTGGTCCCCAAGTACAGACCGGAGACGCGGCAAGAGGAGAAGCAGAGTGTGGGCCCGGGCTAAAGATAGGCTGCCGGCAAAGGGGCGTCCCCGCTAAAGGCCATCGTCCTTTCAGCGGGGAGGCCAGCCCCTGGGGTCACGCAAGACCTGGGCCTGGGCCACCCGTGTCCGGGGTGGGGTCCCCTGCCTCGTCGAGGGGAGGCCAGGCCAGGACGTGGTCGCCATCAGGCGAGGTCACAGGACAATGAGGACCCCCCCCATAAGCTGGTGGGAGCCTTCAGAACCTGGAACCGCGACAGACGCGGGGAGACCTGCCATCATCACTGAGTTTTCTGTTCATTCAAATAATCTGAATTGTCCTTCCAGAAAAAGTTCACATTCTCTCTATTACCTCCCTTCCCCTTGTCCTTCTACCTGGGGTGGGACCTGGGTGTGGATTTAGGCTACAGAGTTGATTTCTCCCTCATGTCAAGTCCTAAACATGCCTTCCAGGTCAGCACAAGAGGATTCGGCCACGAAGCTGTGCGTCCCGTGGCTCTGCCGTTCTCTGTGTCCAGGACCTCGTTGTCAGCCACTTCCACGGTGTGTGGAGAGGCTCGCCTGCCCTAAACAGCCCCAACGTGCAAGTAAAACACCACCTGCACGCACGGCCGGGTCACTCAACTCAATAAGCAGGAGTAAACTTCTCACAGTCATTCCTCCAACGCCAAGAAAATCATTCAATAAGATTGCGAAGTAAATACAACAGTCAAAATGGAAAAACATTACAGAAGGAGATTAAAAGGGAGGTTGCAGACATATGGAAACACACTGAGGATCAAAGCCTCACTGTTAACTCACAAATGGGACAGACGAACAAGGGACAGAGCTGGATGCTGGTGGACGTGAATGACCAACAAAGTTGGAGAGGTCTGGCGGCACCTTAGAGAATGAAAAAGACAAGAAAATTAAACTGGAAAGAAGCTAATAGATAAAAGTGACAAAGGGGATCAAAACAGGACCCGAGGTGGGGAAAACTCGGGCAAATGAAACAGAAGATGCATTCAAATATGTAACACAAGAGCATTTTCCCAATTAAAAAAAAGAACAGAACTCTGAATCCAAAAAGCCACATTTCAGGAAATTCTGGTATAGAACACTCATGAATTTCAAGGTAAAGAATGGATCCTTCAGACATCGAGCAGAAATATCAAAACACATACAAGCCTCCCACCAAAATCAGTGTGAGCTCTGACATCCCAACAGCAACATCAGTGCCACAAACTCTGGGACAGCACCGGGCACCCGAGGGCACCCGAGGGCACTGGGCCGGCCCGGAGGCCGAGGAACAGGTTTGTATTTTTGATAGGCTTGTGAGAAAAATCAGAGGAATGTGTAAATCCGCCCCGTCAGGACTCCAGCGTGCTGCCCTTGACAGCACAGACTGGGTGAGTAAGAGCTTTAAAGTTCTGTGTCCACAGGGCAGGGAGCAGCAGGGTGGAGTGGTCGGGAGGGGCTGCCCCCACCCCGGGGGTGCTGCTGGTGTGGGGGTGTGGGGGGCGGCAGTGGGCCCAGGATGCCCGTGGCCTCGGCCCCTCCTCATGGCAGAGCTGTACACTGGGCGTTGTGTTCCTGTTTCCCTTTTTTTTTTTTTTTTTTTTTTTGCGGTACGCGGGCCTCTCACTGCTGTGGCCTCTCCCGTTGCGGAGCGCAGGCTCCGGACGCGCAGGCTCAGCGGCCATGGCTCACGGGCGCAGCCGCTCCGCGGCATGTGGGATCCTCCCGGACCAGGGGGTCATGAACCCGCGTCCCCTGCATCGGCAGGCGGACTCTCAACCACTGCGCCACCAGGGAATCCCCCTGTTTCCCATCTTTGAGAAAAGGGCAGCTAACTGCAGGTGGGAAGGAGAGGAAGATGAGGTGAGGCGTCCACACAGGAAGCGGGACTCCGACCCCACGCAGGTCCCGCAGGAGGCCTCCCTCTGGGGTGGGCAGGGAGGGTCCTGGCCATCTCAGAGTCGTTCCACTAGGGGGCCACACCCGCCGGTTCGACCCACCCGAGACTGAAGGGTGTACACCAGACATCAGCTCAGCCGTGTCCACTGGGGCCCGGGATGCCCCTGACCCTGGTCTGTGTTGGGACAGCTGTCCGACGAGTGTTCCCTCGAGGCAGCAGTGAAGGTGTCCACACTGAGGAGAGCCGCTTCGTTGAGGCGGGTGAGGCCCCTTCCAGAAAGTGCTGTGTTCCTGTGCCCTGCCGCATGGTCACGCTCTACTCGCTGAACAGACTGCTCCCGAGGGCTCGGCTTTCTGCTTCCTAAATTCCGATCCCTTCTAGCGCTGCTTCCCTGAGATTCGAGATTCGGGCCAACCCTGTGGGGTGTGGATTTGCTCATCTGCTCTTAAAGAGCAGCGTTATTTAAACAACGCACCAGAGGTTACCGGGAGGCCCTGCGAGGTTGCACAGCTAGTAAGCGGCAGAGCTGGAATTTGAACCCAGGTTAGGATGACCTTGAGCTATGTTCTTTCCACCGTGCAACGCTGCATACACCAAAAGCTAAAAACATGGAAAATATCTAGAGTAACAGAACTGGACTTTTAAACTACTAAGGTAAATCCGAGCATCGTGCTGAATCGATCAGGATTCAACTTATTAAGGGCAAATGTGAGTCCTACACGTAACGTTCATAAAAGCAGCTGCATAATTAGAGCACAGCACGGCCAAGAAAAACACACCTTGGCTTGTTTTTAGTGAACGCCATTGGAGTCCTGCCCGTGACTTTGGACCTCAGTGCCTCGGCCCCTGCCCCGGGGCCCGGGGTTTCATCACTGCATGTGGATTCCTGCCCGGCATTCCGGGTGTGGCCATGCTGGGCACCCAGCTCAAGCAGTGCAGGTGTGTGTCCCGGGCAGTGACAAAGGGACTTGACCTTTCTGGTGCTGGAGGAATCTTGGGTGGCCCGCAGACAGTTAACCAGGGAAGAAAATTCACAGGAACAGGACACCTGAACAGCCGTCCAGCAAGAGGACGGATTGGCACCAGAACAAACACAGGAGTCAGAGACCCATTTCCACTGCACTGAACAGCTAACTTCCTGGGGAAACAGCAGCCCAGGGGGCAGTCAAGAGCGCTGCAGCTGGGGCACACCTGGCCTGAAACCCACTTCCCTGCAGATTCGGAGTGACGGCTGGAGTCTCTTTACCCATGAGAGGTGACGCCAACTGCATGTCCTGGAGGAGCGTCCAGGGTGGAGGAGAGGTGGGTTCGTGGGCCTCGCTCGGCACCAAGCCAGGCACAGAGCCAATGCCCAGGGCCAGACCGCCGGGTCGTTATTTCTCACCCTAGAGCCACCCAGGAAGTGCTGGAGGACCCGCGTCTGCCTCTCAAAAGACTTCCAAGGTTGAGGCCCTGCACTTCACCCAAGAGCTAACTTAGGGGACTTCCCTGTGGTGCAGTAGCTAAGACTCTGCGCTCCCAATGCAGGGGGCCCAGGTTTGATCCTGGTTGGGGAACTAGATCCCGCATGCATGCCACAACTAAGGAGCCTGCCTGCCACAACTAAGACCTGGCACAGCCAAAATAAATTAATTAAAAAAATATTTTTTTTTAAAAAAAGCTAATTTAGGAAGATTGACACCACTGAAAACACAACAAAAAATACCTTGTCTCACTAACAAGAACGTGCTGACTGAAGTTCTTGATTGCCAGTTGGATTATTGCCTCATCAATATTTTTGAATGGATTATTGATGAGACACTGGATTCAGTGAGAAGACAAGCGCCCGGGCTTTCCCTGCATTTCGTGTGGTGGCGTGATGTGACCGGGGGTGTCTGGACCCACGTGACCGCCTGGTTCTGCGAGTTCCCATGTGTCACTGGGGGTGTTGATTCATCATTTTCCTGGTTTTCAGTATTTTGTGGTCATTTATGTAGATGGGGCCTAAGTGTTTGGTTTTTCTGCTTGGAAAGTGCATCGGTAGATGTAACTTTTTCTCAGTGTGACACGGAATCATCCGTGTTAACACGGGGTCATGGGCTGAATCTGCCTTTTGAAGTCTGAGAGGTGATGGAGGGGGGGTGAGTCAGTGTTTAACAGGAGGAGAGCAGGTGATGCTCTGAGGGGCGGGCTTTCTTTGGTTTCACTGTTTTTAGCACTTTTATTGAGCACCAGGGGTGAAATATGCAGCGTGGAGCAGCTGTTTCAAAGGGACGGAGAGTCTTCGAGTTTTTAGTTTTGTCGTTTTTCAATAATCATGGACTCAACTCTGAAACTGCTGCTCATATGCCCTTCACAAACAGCGAGCAGCTGCGAAAGTGGGTTCGTGTGTGACTCAACACACTTTGCTTGCTGGGATTCCTTGTCCTGAGGGATAAAATGTTCCCTGGAGAGAATGTCACTGACAGGGAAGAGTCCAATGTCCTAAGAGGCTAATTCTTTTTTTTTAAAGAGCAAAACAAAACATTATAAACTCATTACTATAAAGACAACTGTGTTCAGCTTCTTTAAAGATGAGAAAAATGGGGCTTCCCTGGTGGCGCAGTGGTTGAGGGTCCATCTGCCAATGCAGGGGACACAGGTTCGTGCCCCGGTCCGGGAAGATCCCACATGCCGCAGAGTGGCTGGGCCCGTGAGCCATGGCCGCTGAGCCTGCGCGTCTGGAGCCTGTGCTCTGCAACGGGAGAGGCCACAGCAGTGAGTGGCCCGCATACCACAGAAAAAAAAAAAAAGATGAGAAAAATGATGGCACCGTGAAGCGAAATAGCTCCACTTTGGGGGAAACCAGTGGCATCCCAGGAGTTCAGAATCTTTGAAATATTTTCCATTACTCCAAGTGATATTTGAGTATACAAGGTTCCTTTTGGTGGCTTGTGCCTTTAGTTAATGATTCATTTAGAAAAGGCAAAGGCCTGAAGAACGCTGTTTAGTGAGCTTCTGTTTGGGGAATGTGTTGGATCTAAGGTGATCCGGATTAAAATCTGAGTCACATCAGAGTCTGGATACCACCTCCTCCAGCGGTTCTTCCCTGAGTCCTCATGATGCAGTTACCCCTCCCGGCCCGAGGACGCTGCGGGCACCCACCCCTTCCGCACTCAGTTCCGCTCCGTCACCCGCCGGAGACTCAGTTCCTCGTCTGCACCCACCAATCCTTGTCTGTCTTGTTCAGAATACTGAGTACTTAGCTAAGTACCTGTGTGTGGAGGGAATGGAAACATCTGTTGATAAATGAGTTTTTGAATGACATCCATAGAAATGAAATTGTCACCAGTCAGGAAGCGCCTGGATGCTTCCTAAGGTCACGGCGCAGAAAACTTCTCCTGGGGCTGGGAGCTCCTGGAGGGGAACCTGAAGACGGAAATCATCATGGGCAAGTATCCAGGCAGATGAAGCTCCTGGTGGTGACATTTCCATTCTTTAAATCAGGCATTTCCGTCAAAGTGCCATTATGTTTAAAAGTAGGGGATTCACACCAGCAGTAACTGGAGCGCTCACCTCGGGCGGCAGTGACTCACCCAGGGCTGCTCTCCCCGCGCGTTTGGAATAAGCCCTCCGGTTACGAAATGGCCGAGAAATGCCATTTCAGGAAGACTGTGCGATAGGACCCAGAGGAGGGCTGGTGGTACGAGAAGAGGAAGCCCGGGGGCAGGAGGAGGGTGAGTGGGACCCCGCGACTCTGGTGGAAGCTGTAAGGAACCCCGAGCGGGGAGCCTATGGGGCCCAAGGAGCCGCTCGAAGAACCAAACCTATCCTAGTGTCACAGATAGTGTAACTTGAGAGCACCCCAGGGCTGCGCCGAAGGAGGCGAAAGCCCTTCTGCTTCAAATCCTGCTCAACCCCAGACTACAGTGTGGCAGTGACTTTCCCGCGCAGCCTCCTGCGAGCAGGCGGGGCTTAGGGGGTGGGACACGCGGGTGCCCTGAGCTGAGGCTGGAGTTGCTTTAGGCCCCAGGGCAGGTACCCAGGGCAGTGGGGCTTGGGCCGTGTCCAGGTGTTCTAGCCGGGCCCAACCAGGAGCCAGGGGTCCCAAGCACGTGGGAGGCATGCGGGAGATGTCACCGCAGGTTTCCCACCAGGGCACCCTCGCGCGTCACTGCAGCCGCCTGGTCCGGAGGGAGAGCAAACGCCATGACGCCAGGCTCTCGGCGGTGCCTGAAATCCCTGGTTAAAGACGCAGAGCCCTGCTGAAGCCCCCAGAATCACGAGCACCCTGGGAGGTCCTGCTGCCGGACCGGCCGTGTGTGTCTGCACACCCTGCTGGGCCGCGTGGACTGAAGCCAGCACCCCACAGGTGAGGCCCTCGCCCTCCGAGAAAATGCTTTGCTTTTGGGCATTTTCAGCACTTCTTTTATGAAAAGGAGGTAGTACTGGAGCTGCACTGCTTTCTTTCAAAAACAAATTGGGGGCTTCCCTGGTGGCGCAGTGGCTGAGAGTCCGCCTGCCGATGCAGGGGACACGGGTTCGTGTCCCGGTCCGGGAGGATCCCACGTGCCGCGGAGCAGCTGGTCCCGTGAGCCATGGCCGCTGGGCCTGCGCGTCCGGAGCCTGTGCTCCACAACGGGAGAGGCCACAACAGTGAGAGGCCCGCGTACCGCAAAAAAAAACCCAACAAATTGGAAACTCTTCTTGTTTTGCTTTGGGGTGAAATGAAGACTAGTAATTGGACCTTTTGTGTTTTTGTCTTGATTGTTCATTTTTGTAAGAAAGTGAAAACCAAGCAAAATACAAATGGCTGTAGAAAATGCTGCATGATTCAGCAGTATGTTTAAAAGTAAATGCAGCGCTAGAAACGGGGGATCCCCAGGGACGCACACCACGCCTGCTCCACCACCGCCCAGCCCCGGGACCCCTCTGGCCACACGTTACAGAGCTCAGCAAGAGCGAGCCTGTTCTACCCCACCTCTGCTCTCAGATCTTTTAAAAAAACAGCTTTGATGAGATTAACTTACATACCAAACAACTTAAAGTGTACTATTCCATGATTTGGAAAATATTGTATTACTAACTTTAAAAATTGTGGTAAATATATGTATACATAACATCAAATTTGCTATTTTAGCCATTTTTGGGTGTACGATTCAGTGAGTGGCATTAAATACATTCACGGTGTTTACAACCAGCACCACTGTCTATTTCCAAGTCACTTTTATCACCCTAGACTGTACGACCATGAAAACACCAGCTCCCCTCCGCCAGCCCCTGGCAGCCATCTTTTGCTTTCCGTCTCTGAATTTGCCTCTTCCAGGGTCCCTGTATAAGTGAACTCATACAGGATGGTCTTCTTGTGTCCGGGTGGTCTCACTGGGCCTGTTTTCAAGCCTCGTCCCTCTGTAGGGTGTATCTGCCCTTTACCGCATGCTGTGGCCCTTGTGTGCATGCGCCCTGTGTGCCTGTCATCTGTAAATGGGCATTGGGGTTGTTCCCACCGCTTGTTATAGTGAAGGATGCTGCTGTGAACGTTCGTGTACAAGCATCGTTAGGGATATCCCTAGGCATGGAGTTGCTGGATCATGTAGTAAGCTTGTTTAACTTTTTGAGGTACCACCAAGCAGTTTTCCACAGCGGCGGCACCATTTCACACCAGTCATGTACAAGGGTTCCGTTTTTTTTTACATCCTCAAAAAAAAAAGAAATTATAACCATCCTAATGGGTGTGAGCTGGTATCACATTGTGGTTTTTTTTTTCTGGGGGGGTATGCGGGCCTCACACTTCAGTAAACCTCCCGCAGATTGATAATATGGTAATAATGTAATGTGTCCATTCTGTCGAATGACTTTCCTCTTATATCCGCAAATAAATCTCAGGTATTTTCACATGGAGGAGACAAAGGCCAAAGTCCCTGTGTTGTAACTGCAGAAGATAAATCCCTGGGGTAATTTCCTCACAGGGGTCAAATGGCCAACTGGCCCAGAGATAAACCTGGGACTGGAGACTGAGGACACCTGACCTATAATCACGCCCCGCCCCGCTTATTACAGTACTTAGGCCACAGGTAGGCGTTCGGCAGATGAAGACAGAATCCTATCTCAGCCAGCATCAAAACTGACTGCATCCCGAAGTCTGCAGCCGGGGCACAGGGTGGGGGGAGAGGAGCTCCCGCGAGGTACGAGGCTGGTGCTCTGACAGCAAGATGCTCTCAGCCCGGGAGCTAGTCTGCAGGCACTGCCCACCGCCTGCCTTTCAGCTCCCCTCCTTCCCTCCTCTCGTCTAAGGGGCTTCATAACCCGCTCCTTCCTGACTCCTGGGGCAGATCTGGGCAGGGACCCTGAAAGACAAAAGCAGGGCGGGAAGGAAGATCCGACTTCATAAAACTGGCATCAGGACAAGAGGCAAAACCTGACACTCTGAGCCTGGTCATTTCCCGTCGCCTCGTGTCAGCGGTAACTTCTGAAACTCCGCTGTTTCTCAACCTTTTTGACTACGACCCACAGTAAGAAATAGGTTTTATATTGTGACCCACCACACACACACACACACACACACACACAAGCACACACGCAAGCACACACGCAGGTATCTAAAACAAAATTTATACAAAGCAATACCTTGCAAAATGCCGTGCATTCTGATATTTTAACTCTTTTATTTTAATTATTTAGAAAATTCTGGGTGTGACCCATGAAGCTGATTTCAAAGCCTGCCGCTGGGCTGCGGTGGTTTGCAAATCAGGAGGCTTCCCTCATCGGGGCAGTGAATACGAGAGACCCCTACCCTCCCCGCCATGTGGGGCTTTTTTTGGAAACGTATGACTCCTAGATTTCTTCATCGTCTCTGATCAGCAGCGGATCTGAATGCAGCATCAGCTCACACACGTCCGAAGAACTTTCCCCAGTCTCTCTAGCTCAGGATACGAAGCCTTTTCAGAGCCTGGGTGACCAACAGGGCAGGATCAGGTGCACAGACTCACGAAGAGACGGACCCTCGAGACAGCGGCACTGCACAGGGCGGGCCCTGCTGCACCCGGAAGCTTGACCCTCTTATGCTGGGGCTTACAAATGGTTGAAAGAGACAGTTAGGCAGAGGGTACATAGACTTCCCCCCTACCAGATGGTACGTTCGTTACAACTGACGAGCCTACAATGACACGTCATCATCACCCAAGGTCCATCGTTTGTATCACAGTTCACTCTTGGTGGTGTACATTGTATGGGTTCAGACACGTGTCCATTATCATAGTGTCGTACGGAAAAGTCACAGCCTTGCAAACCTCCTGTTCCCTCCCCGCAAACTCCTGGCAACCACTGGTCTTTATACTGTTTCCGTAGTTTTGCCTTTTCCTGAATGTCATACCGTTGGGATTGTACAGCCTGTAGCCTCAGATGGGCTTCTTTCACTTCCTAATATGCACTTAAGCTTCCTCCACGGCTTTTCATGGCTTGATAACTCATTCCTTTTAGCACTGAATAATATTCCTTTGTCAGGATACACCACAGCTTATTTATCCATTTACCTCCTGAAGGACATCTGGGTTGCTTCCCATTTGGGGCAGTTATGAATGAAGCTGCTATAAACACCTGTGTGCAGTTTTTCTGTGTAGACGTAAGTTTCAGCTCCTTTGGATAAATATCAATACCAGGAAGTGTGACTGCAGGGTCTTATGGTAAGTGTAGGTTTAGTTTTTGAGAAACTACCAGACTGTCTTCCAAAGGGGCTGCAGCCTCCTGCGTTCCCGCCAGCAGTGATGAGCGCTCCTGTTGCTCCACAGCCTCGCCAGCATTTGGTGTTGTCGGTGTTCCAGATTCTGGCCATTCTAATAGTAATAGTGGCATCTCGTTGAGGTTTCAATTTGCGTTTTTCTGATGACATGTGATGTGGAACATCTTTTCATATTCACACTTGCCATCTGCATCTCTTTTTTGATGAAGTGTCTTTTAAGTTCTTTGACCCAACTGTACATCAGGTTGATTATTGTCTTATTGTTGAGCTTTAAGCGTTCTTTGTATAATTTGTATAGCAGTCTTTTATCGGATATACATTTTGCAAATATTTTCTCCAAGTCTGTGGCTTCTCTTTTTATTCTCTTGACAATGTCTTTCAAGGAGCTGAATTATAGAATTTTAATGAAGTCCAGCTTATCTATGATTCTTTAATGGGTTTTGCCTTTCATGATGTACCTATAATGTCATCATCAAACCCGAGGTCGTCAGATTTTCTCCTGTGTTGTCTTCTAGGAGTTTTATAGTTTTGTGTTTTACATTTAGGCCTGTGATCCATTTTGAGTTAATTTGTGTGGAGGCTGTAAGGTCTGTGTGTTGATTCATTTTTTTGCACGTGGATGCCCAGTTGTTCCAGCACCATTTGTTGAAAAGGCTAGCTTTTCTCTGTTGTATTACCTTTGGTCCTTTGTCAAAGATGTTGACTAAGTTTTCGTGGGTCTATTTCTGGGCTCTCTATTCCGTTCCGTTGATCTGTGTGTCTTTTGTTTTGCCAGCAGTACTCTGTCTTGATTATTGTAGCTTTATAGGAAGTCTCGGTGTTGTCCTTCTCCTTCAACAACGTGTGGGCTATTTTAGGTCTTTTTTTTAAAAAAAAATTTATTTAATTTAAGTTTATTTATTTTTGGCTGCGTTGGGTCTTCGTTGCTGCGCACAGGCTTTCTCTAGTTGCAGCGAGCGGGGGTTACTCTTCGTTGCAGCGCACAGGCTTCTCATTGCAGTGGCTTCTCTTTGTTGCAGAGCACGGGCTCTAGGCACGCGGGCTTCAGTAGATGCAGCACGCGGGCTCAGTAGTTGTGGCTTGTGGCCTCAGTAGTTGTGGCTCGCGGGCTCTAGAGCACAGGCTCAGTAGTTGTGGCGCACAGGCTTAGTTGCTCTGCGGCATGTGGGATCTTCCCGGACAAGGGCTCGAGCCCGTGTCCCCTTCATTGGCAGGTGGATTCTTAACCACTGCGCCACCAGGGAAGCCCCCTCCTACACTTTTTTTTTTTTTTTTTTGCGGTATGCGGGCCTCTCACTGTTGTGGCCTCTCCCATTGCGGAGCACAGGCTCCGGACGCGCAGGCTCAGCGGCCATGTGGGACCTTCCCGGACCGGGGCACGAACCCGTGTCCCCTGCATCGGCAGGCGGACTCTCAACCACTGCGCCACCGGGGAAGCCCTTGTCGCAGTTTTTTATCTGTAGCATTTCTTTTGGTGCGTTCTTAGATTTCCATCTCTCTGCTTACACTGCCCACCTGCACCTGTCTGCTGTCTGTTGATCCACTAGAGCACTTCCTTAGCGTATTTTCCGCATTTGTCTTAAGTTCCCGGTCTGATAATTCCAACATCCCTGCCATAACTGAGTCTGATTTTGATGATCGCTCTGTCTCTTCAGACTGTGTGTTCTGCCTTTCGTATGACTTGTGATTTTCTCCCGATAGCTGGGCACGATGTCCTGGGTAAGAGGACCTGCTGTCAAGGAGCCTTCAGTGCTGCGATGGTGAGTGGGGAGGGGTGCCACCGCAGGCCCAGGGTGAGTCTGTGTCTCTGGGGAGCCCAAGCCTCTGCATCACCATCTTCACACGTGTGTCAGGTCCCTGCCCCCTCAGCTGGGACAGGAGGGCTGGAGCTCCCTCCCCCCAGGTCAGTGAGGCTCTGGTTACATAGTTTCCCCTGACATCAGGCCTTGTTAAGAGGAACCAAACGCTCTGGCTTATTTCACAGTGGTTCCGGAGCACGAGGGGAGTTTTCACCGTGAGGACCTGGCAGGGTTCCTGGTGGCAAAGCTCAAGAAAGCCCGGTGATTCCCGCTCTGAGTGGCTCCCCTGGAGTTTGACGCATCCACCGCAGCTCGGGTGCGCTTACCTCTGCGTAAGTTCCCACCACGCTCCTCTCGTGGGTGAACTGCGGTTCTCTGGTTGGTCTCTCCCATTTGGGGACAGCGGTTTCCCCACTGACCTCACTTCGCTCACGGATCTAGGAAGAGTTGTTGACTTTTCCATTTTCTCAGCTTTTTACCTGTTGCTGAGTGTGTAGCAGCGGCTTCAAAGCTTCTTACGTGCAGAAGCAGGACCCGGAAGGGGTCTTACTGGCTTTTTAGGAAGAATTTATCTGAACTATTTTGGTGTTTAATGGTCCCAGCTAAGGAACTGTCTCCCAGCCCTGGGCATTTCAGGCTCTGGGCCGGCTCAGCATAGATGTCTCCCGCTGGTGGGGCTCATCTGGGGGAGCAGAGCTCAGGTTCCCAGAGGTAGGAAGTTGGGTTAAAACCTTAGATATAGGGCTTCCCTGGTGGCGCACTCGTTGAGAATCTGCCTGCTGGTGCAGGGGACACGGGTTCGAGCCCTGGTCTGGGAGGATCCCACATGCCGTGGAGCAGCTAGGCCCGTGAGCCACAACTACTGAGCCTGTGCGTCCGGAGCCTATGCTCCGCAACAAAAGAGGCCGCGATAGGGAGAGGCCCGCGCACCGCGATGAAGAGTGGCCCCCGCTCGCCGCAACTAGAGAAAGCCCTCGCACAGAAACGAAGACCCAACACAGCAAAAATTAATTAATTAATTAATAAACTCCTACCCCCAACATCTAAAAAAAAAAAAAAACTTAGATATAAATATGCCCCTGTGTGTATGCAGTGGGGCACCGCTTTCTAAATGATAGGCGTGAAAGTGCTTTGGGATGTGCATGGTGCCATCGAGAGGGACACGTGTGTGGTGGTTGCCCAGGCCCCACAGGGGAGCAAGTCTCCCCGTGCACAGGTCGCAAGTCCCAGCCCCGATACTACGGATGGGTCGCCCCCGAGCTCCCCTGCACAGATCTGCACCTTCACGGTCATCGTGACCACAGACCACCAGCTTCATCTTTCTAGTGCAGGAAAACAGTTTGGCTTTTGATATTTGGGGATTAAAGGAAATGGGCGTGTACGTGATTCTATAGTTAATTGCGGCTGCAGACAGGTGGTGGGCTTGTTGGCTACGAGGGGCCCACCTGGCTGCACCTCATCCTCTACCTTTGGGATTCTTTGGATTCTGTGAAGTTGGGGGTCCTCTGGGGTGCCGGTCAGAGGACACACTGGCTCAACTTACTCTTCTGTAAACTGGGCCCGGGTGTTAGGAGATGGGTTGGTCTCTGTCGCAGCATCAAACAGAAGTCGAGTTGCGTTTGCTCCCAAGCTGAGTGCAGATAGCTTTTTGCATTTTATCGTGTAATGGCTCCAGTCTTGTTTTAACGTTACAGAACTAAACCAATTCCTCATAATCGTGTACACACACACACACACACACACACACACACACACACAAAATCGGGTACATCTGAAGCATGTGAGAATCTAGAACTAAATAAGAATAATTTAAATGCAATAAGGTAGCAATCTCCAGGTGAGAGTTTAGGAGAATGTATTAGTCAGGGTTCTCCAGTGAAACAGAACGGATATGATGTGTACATAGAGGAAGAGATTTATTCTAAGGAACTGATTCATGTAACTAGGGAGGCTGGTGAGTCCCAGATCTTCAGGATGGACCGGCAGCTGGAGACTCTGAGAAGAGCCCGTGTTGCCATGCCAGTCGGGAGGCGTCTGCTACAGAATTCCCTCTGACTCAGAGAAGATTGGACTTTCTGTACTCTTCAGGCCTTCAACTGATTGGATGAGGCCCACCCACGTTACGGAAGGCAACCTGCTTTGCTCAAAGTCCATCAATTGAAATGTTAATCTCATCCGAAAACGTCCTCCCAGACACATCCAGAGTGTTCGACCCAATATCTGGCCCCGCGGCCCAGACAAGTTGACACGTGAGCTTAACCATCGCCAGTACACCCGCTGTCCACTGGACACCCACACACATCCCCTTGGAGCACATTTAATCTCTGATAAAGATTAACTACAAGGCCGTGCCGACACCTCACGTGGTACAGCTATCCTTTGTGCACCACAAACACTGAGTCTTTTCCAGAAAAGGATACAGCGTCCTTGCATGAGGTTCAGTCTTCTCCTTGATATCATAACTTAAATACTCGGATGAAAAGTCAACACATCTTGTGTTACATGATAAGGGAACAGAAGAGAGAAGAAAACAAAGGTATGTGCTTAATATTTACACGCAACGTATTCATAACAAAACAGGACAGATATACTGAAGACAACCACAGTCCTCAGGTCTGTGACTGGTCACGTGGCCATAGCTGGTATTTAGAGGTATCCTCTTTGCCCACCCATTCCGTGGTCCCTTGGCCTTCAGCAGGCACCTCAGCTGGTCGTGGACCTTCACCTGGCGGGTGACGCAAACCTTCGCTCCTGAAGGGTCTGGGCCATCAGTAGTCCTGCCTCGTTGGGGTGTTGTAGTTTTCCACTGACCTTAAGCCCAGGGCCTGGCGGTGCTGAGATGCCCTAGGGATCTCCGGTGCCGCAGAATCTTCACCCTCATCTCCACTGTGGAGCTGTCATCCAATTTCCCCTTGGCAGTAGGATCAGCCACCCCAGCCAGCAAGGAACCCCCTTCTCTGAGGGTTGATTCCGAAGCACGAGGAGCCCAAAGTGGCCAGGTGGCCGCCTCCCAGTTCAGTGGAACCGTTTTTGTGTCTCCTGGTGGAAGACTTTCTCCCTGTGGAACTAGGACCCACAGGGCCGGAGAGCATTAGTTTGCGGGGGTAGGGAGCAAAAATTCTGCTAGTGGGGCACCAGGGTGCTAGTGAGTGGTGCCACCCCTCACCAGTCCCAGCTCTGGGAGCCCCAGCACCGTATACCTGATGCTCGTTCAGAGCCTCCTCGAGACCCTTGGCCCAGCCCTGCAAGCTATTGCCTCCTGGCTGGCACTGGCACTGTCTTCCAAAGGCCATCCTGTCGTTCCAGCAAGCCAGCTGCTTCAGGAAGGTGGGAGCATGGTAGGCCCAGTGAATTCCACGAGCATGGGCCACTGCTGCATTTCATTTGCTGTGAAGGGATTTCCCTGGTCCAAAGCAGTGCTGCCTGGAACACCGTGACGGTGGATAAGGCTTTCTGGAAGTCTATGGACCATAGTTTGGGCAGAAGTATTGCATGAATTGAAGGCAAATCCGTATCCAGAGTTAAGTGTCTATTCCAGTAAGAACAAAACGTTGCCCCTTGCATGATGGAAGTGGCCCAATGTAGTCAACCTGCCACCAGGAAGCTGGTTGGTCACCCTGAGGAGTCAGTGGTGCCATACTGGGGGCAGGCTGGCCTCTCGGCGGTGGCCACAGCCAGGCCAGCCCTGGTGAGTGGAAGTCCACGTTGCTGACCTCACACGTGACCTCCGACTCTGCCACTGCAGCCACCTTGTTCACGAGCCCCGGGGTGGCTGAGGAGAGAGGCTGACTGGTGCCCTCAGGTCAGATCAGCCCATCGCTTGGTCACTGATCTCCTCTCCGGAGATCATCACCCTCTGGTGAGCACCCACACGGGACACACGTATCTCCATGTTTCTGCCCTTCAGAGGGGTCTACACACGTACTTCTTCCCCGAACTTCCTTGTCGCCAATTTTCCAATCGTGTTCCTTCGGAGCCCCTGACCGTCCAGCCAAACCACTGAGCGCAGTATGTAATCACACATCTGGCCGTTTCTCCGTCCAGGCAGAGTGACCAGCCAGCACTCTGCTCAGCGCTACCTTCACGGGTAACCAAATACATTGGAGCGTCTACCACAGGGCCGAGCTCTGCACCAGAGCATCTCATAACACTTGGCTGGGTTGGGGTCTTTGGCATTTTAACAATTCAGTAAGGAATGATCACGGCCTATTCCATTGTGGACCCAGAACACTGAATACCTCCTCCAGAAGAAATAGAATTCCTGGTGCATATAGTGGCTAGATTCTAGATCAACAGCAGAGTCATCAGCCTGATCTAAAACTGCAAATAAAGAAAAGCGAGAAAGCTCTAAGATCATGGAACCACAGGGGGCGAGTACTTTTGTTGGCCAAACAGACATTATGAACATGGTAGTCACCCTGGGATGAAAAATACACATAGAGAAGAAGTTTTACCGAATCCTGTGATTTGAAAAGCTCTAGAATGGAATATGGGAAGAGTGGAAAACAAAGGCAGTCATTATGTAATGTTGTTTGCTTTTGCTTTTTAAAGAAGTGATGTTTGTTTGATAACCTATTATGCATAAACTAAATGAAGGGGAGTTTAAACTTTTACAAATGAAAAAGCAGCATAACCGTAAGTCCACACAAGGCCCTTCTAGTCATAATATTTAGGAACAAAGGCCTAAGATCCACCAGAATCAAGAAAATGATCTGTTTACTTATAATTTATACGTCACCTATTTGCAGAAAGCATTTGGTGTAACTTAACATTAAAAAGCATAAGGAGCGACTTCCCTGGTGGCGCAGTGGTTAAGAATCCGCCTGCCAATGCAGGGGATACGGGTTCAAGGCCTGGTCCGGGAAGATCTCACATGCTGCAGAGCAACTAAACCCGTGCGCCACAACTACTGAGCCTGCGCTCGAGAGCCCGCGAGCCACAACTACTGAGTCCGTGTGCCACAACTACTGAAGCCCGCATGCCTAGATCCCACGCTCCGCAACAAGAGAAGCCGCCGCCATGAGAAGCCCGCGCACCGCAACAAAGAGTAGCCCCTGCTCGCCGCAACTAGAGAAAGCCCGTGGGCAGCAACAGAGACCCAACGCAGCCAAAAATAAATAAATAAATTTTAAAATAAAAAATAAAAGCATAAGGAAAGGTAGTTAACACTTAAATGTGAGGTGGTCGGTTACGAGGGAAGAGATCATTGCTCCAGGGACCTCAGGCCCGTAGGGAGTTTTACTCCTGTTTCTTAGGCGAGGACAGGGCTCTTCGATCGCTTCCCAGCTTCCTTCACAAGCTCCTCCCCTTTCCCCTCGCCCCGCCTCCTCTCCCACTCGCTCTGCCTTGGAACTTCCAGTCCACGCCCAGGAAGCCACCCACCAGCTGCATACCGTCACCTCCCAAACCTGTCCCTGTCCAGGCCGACATGTCAGTGCCCAGACTCAGCACGGCCAAGACCAGCCCCATCGTCTCTCTCTCCACCCACAGGCTTGTCCAGGCACCTGGACCACACCGCCATGATCCCCATCTAATGAGTCACCAGGGTTTGTTCTAGCAGCACCCACATGAGCGGCCGTCCTCCGTATTCACACTCCGTCCCCGCTCCAGAGCTCGTTTGCTCTCCTGGGACCTCACAGAAGCCTCCCCGTGGCCTCGCCTCCCGCCCTCCGCCCTCTGCCCCCTGCACGGTCCCATGGAGGTTTCCTGGAAAGTCAGGTCTGGGCATCTCAGTCCCGGCCCGGGATCTCCCCCAGCCCCGCACGGTGAGCACGATGCTGTTCCCACCCCGAAGCGGCCTGTCTCGGTGAGCAGCTGCTCCGCCCAAGCGCATTTTGGAGAGAATTCTGGTTTGTGTCTAAGAATAACTACAGTAATTACATTCATATTGTTACAAATATTTGTCACATATTGTGTGAATCCCAAGGATTCTTCCAAACAGAGCAGCCGACATAGTTCACCTGCGATGGCCCAGGGCCACCACCGTGGGTCCCCACGACGGGCTGTGTTGTAACAGAGTGGGGTCCGCGAGGTTCCTCAGGCCCCCAGGCTGTTCACCTCTCCACCGAGCCCCAGTCCCATCAGAGCTGCTGCTTCCCCATCCTCTGTTCTCACCGTCGGCCCGTTTAAACCCAACGCCATCTCCCGCATTTCTGATCTTCCGACCTTTGTGTCTGTGGATATAAACACGGCTGTGAGACCGGTGATCCTCTTTTTTCACGTAATTCTAAATCGGTGGGCTCCAGTCTGAGGACTTCTCCTCTGAATCAGAGTGCACGCGCTTCCTAACAGCCTTGCTGCTCTCTGATTACTCTTCCCCTCGTGCGGTGAATGTGACGGTGTTCTCGGGGCAGCACGATGGCTTACGAGCTTGGATGATGTGGTCTGCTTGAAGTTTGGTGAACTGACTTAGGCATTCAGCCGTGTGTCCATCAGACAACAAGAAATAAATGCAGAAACCCCAATCTGTGGCCTTGTTGTTTCCCTCTTAACCCGTGTACTCTCTCTGGAAGTTCTCCTCAAACGAACCTGAAGGCCAGTCCTCCGGGGATGCAGGAGTCCCAACCCAGGCTCCGCGGTCCCCATGCCCACCAGCACCGACAAAGTGTGCTGATCCTGATTCCTTGAGGGGTTGCCCCAATTGCGAAGGATACAGAATGGGTCAGACGTTAGGGACTGCATAAAGAAATCAAACACCTCTCATAGAGCCTTGGTGAGGACAGAGAAAGCCAGCTCAGGGCTGGCAGAAATTCCTGAGAACGTGACACTCAGCATTGAGGCCACCAGGCTTGTCACTATGGACCTTGATTGTTTTTCAAGGAGAATTTGAGGAAGGAAGAGGATCTTTCCGACATTGTAATAATTGTAGAAAGAAGCCAAAGAACTACCGTGATTGAGAGCATTTTGTCTCAAAGCCCACGTGCTCTGATGCGTGTGTGTGTGTCTGTATATCTGTATCTTATGTCACCTAAGGTAAGCCCTTTAAAAGTTTGTATCATCTTATAGCTCCTAGCATTGTATTCTGAATCTAAGACACTAACTAGATTTTTATTAACTGTTTCCCAGAGTATCCAGGTGATTTAAGTTCTACCTGATAAAAGGAACCATTTGATAAGAAACATCCTCTCGATGGTGTTATGTATATTTGGAAGCATGTGGTATTTGCCCAGGAAAGAAAGTGCACATCTAAGGTGCTGGGGAAGGGCTGGGTCCCCTAGTGAGCCCTGCAGTTTTGCATGTCCGGTGAAATCTGGGTTCAGCCTGGACTTAGGAGGCATCACACCACTTACTGAGTCACACACACACCCTTCTTGCGATTCCTGTGTTTTCCCAATCATCGTCTTCCCAAACCAGATTCTGTGAGTACTAACAGCTGAAACTCACACAGCAATGTGTTCTGCCATAAAGCCCATCAATGGGGCTAGAAAAGTTAACGTCAGAAGCCCCAGTGTAGGGCGGACCCTGGCGGGATCCCCCGGGCTACCCTCAGCACTAAAACGTGAAGCCCCCCTCCAAAAGCAGCTGGGCTCACCGCTCTCTCTACAGCCGTCAGCGTCTTTTAATTTTCTTCTCACCAGCCTCCAGTCCACCCAGATAATGGCCGGATTCTTCTTGAAGGGACATTTCCATTTGATGGATGAAATATAAAGAGAATATAAATAAGAAAACGTGGGTAAGAGCACAAAAGAGCGCCCGAACCCGACGAGCAGGAGACATTCACGTCCCGCCTTTGAAACCCTACAGCCTGGCAAAGGCCTTGAGAGAGTCTGTCTCCCAAACATACCCTCGTCTTTTGTGTTTCTTGAGCATTGATAGCGCAGGAGAAGGGCCCTCGCAGGGAACCTGGGACGTGCTCTGAGGGGACAGCCCGGTGCAGCAGAGCAAACGTGGGCTTTGGCGCCAGACAGATCTGTTCCAAGACTGGCCTCACCGAGCCCCGGGGACCGATGCAGGTAACGTGACACTTTTGAGCCTCGGTCTCCCCGTCCATACAATGGGAATCCACCGCCTCACCCTGCGTGGTTAGTTTGAGGACTTGAAGGAAGGCATGGGAAGCCCCTAGAACAACCTCTGGTACAGGCTTGGCACCCAACAAGCGACCCTCTGTGATTTCACCCTGTCTCTGGGACTGCGGCCCTTTTAGTGTATTTTGATCTTGCTGCGTTGGATTAGCCCGAGGGGTGAACCAAGGGAGAGGGTGACCCCTCCCAGCGCCTTTGATCTGGTCCGAGGTGGGCAGCCTGCACCGCGCACCCAAAGGCAGTTTGCACGACAGTGTCCAGCGGCACAGGCCAGGGCTGGCTCCTCTGGGGTCCAGAAAGCGCGCTGGAGGGCCCTGTGTTCCCGCCGCTTCTGTGCCTGCGGAGGCGTCCTTTAGCCGCTCTGAGCCTCGTTTCTCTCTTCCGTAAAGAAGGCGTGACCTGTGCGCAGAGACCCCCGAGGCCCGACGGGGAGACCGTGCAGGGGACGCGCTCCGTGCCCGCAGGCCACGCACACAGACCATCAAGGGTCAGCCTCAGTCGGTCACTGTCCCCTCCCGGCGGCCCGTGCTTCCGCCTGCTGCCGGCCAATCCCTGACAGAGCACTAGCTGGTCATGACAGTGTTAGTGGACGTGGCCTGGCACGGCCCGCCCTGGGTGTGCGTGTGAGACACACGCGGGCAGAGGCCGCCCTGCCGCACCCGCTCCAGCGGGGCTGCGTCCTGGGGGCGACGGCAGCGCAGCCGCACAGCTCGGTTCGCGTCCCCCGTGAGCCCTGGGACACCGGGGTGACCTCTAGCCCGCCCCACCGCTCCCCCTGGCCCGCTGCCGGGGGTGCTGCAGCAAACAAAAGTCCCCGCCCTGTGTGTTCCCGTCCCGCGCGGGGGCGTCAGAGGGCCAGCAGGTGCACAGAACCACGCCGAGCACACGGCCGGGGTGTGCGGACCCCGCAGGGCAGGGTGGGCGAGCGGCCGGGCCACCCGGGGCTTGTGAGCGCCTTTTAAACACAGCAACCGGGGAGGCCCCCGTGTGGGGTGCCTGAGCGAGATCTGACAGAGGTGAAGGCTGTCTGGGGAGGCGTTTCCGCAGGGGCCGAGGCCCTGGGGCGGGAGGCATCTGGCGTCGTGGAGGGGCAGCTGCGGAGCAGGTGGGCTGGGCCTCTGGGGGAGGCGAGGAGGCCGCACCAGCAACCTGGGGGCCACCTGCGGCGATGCGGGCGTCGACCCCCAGCGAGGTGGCAGCCCGCCCCCCAAAATGAAGATGCTGAGCAGGTAAGTGACGTGATCTGACTGCACACAGGACACTGGCTGCTGTGTGGAGAAAAGTCTCTAAGGGCCGAGCAGGGAGGCGTCTGGAGGCCCCGCAGGCGGACACACGGGCGGTGAGATTGCAGTGCCGGGACCACGTGGAGGCCGCGAGCAGAGGCTGCTTCTCCGTGTTTCCTGAAGGCCGAGCTGATAGGATTTGCTGACGGGTCGTTTCGGTGTGAAAGAGAAAGAAACGGTGCAGACGGGCCGGGAAAGTCGGCCCCTGGCCCTAACCCGCTCCGCCTCTCCCGCCTGGGACGGCGGCCGGCCCCGCCCCGAGACAAGCCACGGGGGCGCAGGGCTGAGAAGGACCCGAGTCCAGGGGAGAAGCAGTCTCAGGTGGAGAGACTTCCGAGGCAGCAGGGCGAACTGGCGTTCGTGTTCTGGAAAATGTCCGACAGCTGGCCCTCTGCGGGGAGAGCCCTGATTTGCTTATTTCTGACGGGCAGACACTCCCACCACAGGTGAGGCCAAACCAGCAACAATACTGAACGTGGCGCTGGGGACAGATGTGCAGGACTGGCCCCGGTGAGCACCACGGCGGACGTGTGCTGCCACCAGGGAGCATGTCACCCACACGGCCGTCACGTCTCCACCTGCCCCGTTGGCCCCAAGGGCTTGAGGGACCGATGTGTTCCTCTTCGTTTCATCAGTGCAAATGCAGAACCTGCAAGAGTTCAATCAGCATTCCTTGAACAGAGCCGAGCTTCATTTTAATGCTGTATTCAACCATGTGAAGAGCAATGCTCATCTCGCCATCACACTGAACACTCAGGGCAGGTTCATTCCTTATATAGTTGACGTGCGACAGGCGCTGAAACAACAGTTATTTATTCCTATAACACTTAGTGAAGTAAATCCTCCTGAGGCTGCCTATATAAGATCCCTTTTTATAAGTAGTCAAAATTGACCTTAAACTGAGCTGGGCGTCATAGGATTTTAGTTCTAATATCCTAATTATTTAGTAATTAATAACTTTTATATTAATCAGAAGAAGAGTATGGAAAATAAACTATTAAATAATAATAAAAAGGAAGAGAGACTCTTACCACTTTCCTTTTCTTTTTTTTTTTTGTATGTAGTGAGTTTCCATCAAGACAAGGAATGAATTACAATCAAGGTCATTTCCCATCTAGCGGGTCCTTGTTGACTAATTTCAGGTAGCTCCTCTGTAAAATTTGTTCTGTCTCAACTCTTCTACTCTGTTTTCTTTTTCTTTCTCTTTTTCTTTTTCTTTCTTTTTGCCACGCCACACATCTTGCGGGATCTTAGTTCCCCAACTGGGGAGTGAACCCGCGCCCACTGCAGTAGAAGCGCGGACTCCCAACCACTGGACCGCCAGGGAAGTCCCCATACTCTGTTTTCCAAACTAAAAATCAATAACCTCTAACAAGGAGGAGCTAACCAACCACTCCCTGCCACAGGCTCTGTTGCCATGTGACTGGGCCTTTCCTATTTCGTCTCATTTACTATTCAGTGTCATCGGCTTTCCTTCGTCCTAATGCTATCAAAGAAATAGTGGAAAGATGGCAGATCGAATGCATGTTTTATCTGTTCTCTTCCCCAAGCCCCATTCAAATGACCACACAATTATACTTTTTAATGTCTAACTCCCCAGGGATAAAATCAGAGGAAAGACGGTAGCAGATGGGACCGAATCAACCAAATGTGGGAATGGAAAGTGGATGACGGAGTGGCCAGCGCCGTCTCAGCAGCAGGGGAACAGCTGTGACCTCACTGCTGCAAGGGGGTCTGCAGTCACTTGCAAGTTCATGTCCTTGGGCCTCCAGCAGGCTCTTGCTCAGAAGAAGGGACAAGGCCGAAGGGCAGAAGGGCCCTCGCTGACAGTGCAGGCGTGCAGGACAGGCTGGCGCCCCATCCCCCTTCCTCAGATCCCTCTCTGCTGAGAACTGAAAGCTGCTGGGGGAGGGGCAGCAGTCCTTCTTGCCTGTTGCTTCTGGGGCAGGAGTAAGAGAGAGACCCATCTGCTTCAAGGAGCCACAAGGGAGAGCCTCTCCCAGGACATGGAGGGAGGTGGAAGCAAAAATCCTGGACCACCACGGGAAGGGGAGGAAAATGTTTGGGGTCCAGGACCCTACGTGTCTGCCAAGAAGTGGTCCGTAGCTGATGAGGGAGGGTCAGGAAAAGCCTATTCACGTTGGATACAGGCAGTTTGGTTACCAAGGGGACAGGAGTGGGGGTGGGAGTGGGGATCCATCCCTGAGGCCAAGGTGCACGGGGCCTGCCCAAGACTGAGACTGAAACAGGAGAGCAGAAACCCCCCTACCCCCGCCCCAAGCCACACACTGAGTAACAGTGGACGGCGGTCTACTGCGAGGGCCGGGGGGCGCCTTGGAGAGAGGCCCCTCCTCTATGGTGCAGTAACGCAGGGACAGCTAAAGCTAGAAACTGGCGTCAGGGAAACTGAGAAAGTCCTCTAGCTGCTGGGTCCCCTCTCTGAGCTCAGGTACAACAGTGTCCTGTTGCCAGAGGCAGAGGAGGCCAGCGGTCCAATGACGGTAGTGACGGTAACGACGAAACCCAGACCCTGCTCATCTACCCTAGATCTGCTAAGCCCTCCACACCAAGTCCTGACAGCAGACACATGCCCATCTCTGCGTATAAATTCTGTTTACCTAGGTCTCTGCTATTCTTCTGCCTGCAATGTCCTATATTCAATCAAAAATTACAAGACATATGTAAGAGCAAGGAAACAACACCCATTGTTAAGGGATAAAGAGTCAACAGAATGAGACTCAGAGGTGACCCAGATGTTGTAACTACTTCTTGAAAATAGTGATTAATCTGTTAAAAGATCTACTAGACAAGGTGGACAACATGCATGACGACTTTCAGCAGAGACATGGGAACTGTAATAAAGAATCGAGTGGAAAAACGGGAAGTGAATAAACATGACATCAAATTGAAGAACTCCTTTAACGCATGAATCAGCAGACTGAACACACGCCAAGGAAAGGCTCAGTGAACTTGATGGGAAGTAAACAGGACAACCTTAGACTTCCCAGCAGCCACCTTAGAATCCGGAAGACGATGGTTACTACCTTCAACCACCAATCGAGAATGAGGCTAGAGACAGTTATACGTGAAGGGTCTCAAAAAATTTGCTTTCCATGCACCTTTTCTCAGGAACTTCCTCAAGTGTTTTCTCCACCAAAACAAGGGAGTCAACAAAGAGAAAGGAGGAAGACATGGGTTCTTTAGTCGGGAACCCAACAGACGTAAGAGGCAAAGCGAGTCTCCAGGACGACGGTGCAGGGGAGGTGGCTGAACATCTGGCCTGGAGGTCAGAGGAGGACAGAGGCTCCAGCAAGAAGATCGCCGAGAAGAAAGTGGGGCTGGTGGATACAATCATAAGCGCCGAGCTTTCACCCAGGGTGGGAGAAAGCTAACTGGCCAGAGAAGCCCCATCGGCCATCCGTCCGACCAGCTGCCTGACAAGCTGACCTTCTCCTCGTTACGTCACCGCCCACCAGCAGGGCCACGTCTTGGATCTTGTCATCACTCAGAACTGCTCCACCTCCAGAGACTTCCTCCTGGAGCTGCCTCTCCTGACACCTCCACACCTTCACACCCACGGAACCTGCTCTTCCTCTCCGTCAGGAGTTCCGCTCCTGAGCCCGCCCTGTACTCCTGTCCCCGTCACCTTCCTTTGAAGGCAATCACCTGTCGCCCTTCCCGCTCAGAATGGGAACTCCTTTACCTGTGGTTAAAGACACGACGAGGTCATCATGATTGCGCATAGTATTAAATTAGAATGCCATTTCTAAACTTGACTTTGGAATTCAGGTGGTATTGTTTCTGCTATTTACAAGTCTCGTAATTCTGTGCTACGTAATGAGCACTATAAAATAAGTAAAAATGACCAGTCTTAGCGAAAGGATTATTGATTACTAACACAATTATCCACTGAGGATTTTCGCTGCAAGGGGCTCTGAAGGGAGGAGATGAAGTGCCTGCTGCCCAGTGAAGGAGCTTCAGGACTTGGCTGAAGGCCACATTCCCAGGACAGACCTCCAGAGAAGCATGCAAATGAATGGCAGTTTCTAGAACATGGCAGAAATTCAAGAAAGCAGGACGAGAGTGGATTCTAACTGCTAATAGGATCAAATGCCAAAGAAAATGGTCTAAGTAAAGAACACCCCAGCGGAAATGCGTCCTGGGGGAGCTGGCACATCGAGCGTGGACACGGGCTGCATTGCTATTTGGTCTAAGGCCGTGGTGCTCCAACTTTTTACTTTTTTAAGCAGTAGAACTCTTCCTTCAAATTGAAACAAAAGCAGAGCTCTGATTAAAACTGAGGTCAGCGGTCTGGAGCCCCACTACCCAGTCCCACTGACTTTGGAGGTGATTCCAAAGCCCCTCTTTAGAACTAGAAAGATGGGCGATCGTTTGGAAATCTCCCCTGATCCAACCCCCACTGGTTCCTAGCATCACTGCCAGCAAGTACAGTAATATTTATGAAGACACTTGTCCTGGACTACCTGAACGCATGTGTGGAGTTACAATATCTAATAAATAATGGAATCTGATTTTTTTTTCTAAAAAATTTTCTCAAATTCTTGCAAAGTTCCTACGTGCTGTTCCTTTTATTTTTTCTCAGCTCCAGCACCCAGACACCCAACGTTAGGAGCGTCAATGTCACCTTCTTCAGCATCTCTCTCAATTATTCATCTATTACTCAAATACCTAATTAGTAATTAGTTATACACATATGTGTGTATACATACACATATGTATTATGATAGGCAATTGGGAAACAAATTGGAATAAGGCATAATCTGTGCCCCCCAAGAAACTTGGAATCTAACAGAGATGAAAACTGATAGAAGGTGCATAGATATTATGGACACCCAGAGAAAGGACATATAAATTAGCCTGATGACAGTGAACAGAGGTCAAGGAACACTTTCCAGAGAAATGACATTTGACCAAGTATTGAACGAGAAACAGGATTAAACTAAAAACAAATGATTTGCTAGAGAGATGGGCAAAGTCCAGATTGTGAAAAAGTTTGTGCTTAAAACTCTTGTATTTATGTGACCTTCTCAACCAGAGAACGCTGTAGTCATGGGGGACAGATGAGTGACCGCTAAGGTGAGGGCTTAGCTCTCTGTACCCTGCCTGTGGTGGAAGTTACACAGACCTACTCCTGCGCTAACGTTCATAGAACTGCAGAGCCTCCACAGACCAAACTTACTGTGCGATCAAAAATACACAACTGCCTCTCAATAATCGTGAGTCGCTCTCTCAAGGCCACCCATTCAATGCATTGGGGGAAAAATAAGTCTTCAGTGGTGTTTTTGTTTGTTTGTTTCCTTTGCTCATTTGTCAGTTTTCTAGACTATTCATTATTTATATTCCTTTTTAATTGATCCCATAATAATGACATATTAGAAAGTTTGAATCCCATTTTAAAATAAGAGTGATACATTTTAACCTTTCTAAACCCTGTATGATTTTGCAAAATAATATTATAAAATATAAAATGTAAAATTTTTAAAGGAATAATGACAAATAGTTTACATTTTCTAAAGTTGGTACAGAGTTATTTATCAGCAATTTTCAAATGTAATCTCTTAGCTGAATATTTTTAATAGACCATACTGCAGTTATGAAAAAATTAACTGGATTTCTTAATACCAGTAACAAATATTTTAAACGCTGAAAATTTCAAAAGATAGCATTTACAGTAGTATGAAAAATGTCAAATAGTTCTCATTATATGCAGTAGTTGCGTTCCATAAAGTCACCGCAAACACTGAACTAGCAAATCCTGAATCATCTTTCCTGGGAAAATAAAGGCTGAGGTTCCTGTGAGGCTCTGGCCACGTTTTCATCAACGGATCAGTACATAACCTTGTTTTATGTGTGTTCTGTTTAAAGACACCTAATTAATATATACTGTTGATTCACTAACATTGAACTCATAGCCAACAGCACTATAACTCCAGCCTCAATAAACCGTACCTGACACACGTATTTTCTCCCTAAGGTAAATACATCACAGCCTTCTTGTATTTCGGACACCAGACAGCACTTCAGCCCTACACTTTGTGGCTATTTTAAATGCAGAATTACTCCTTCTCCCCTTAAAAAAAAAATTAACCAAAAATGTGGGAAAGGTGACATTAAATAGATTTCGAAAAGGATACTTGTCTACAGTATGAGAGCGGAAATGAGAAAGCAGCACCCAACCCCGTTGGGCTTCAGCTGGGAATGTGCATTGGGTGACTCAATTTTTTTTGCCACAAGTATTGATTTTGGAGTCAGAAATAAATTTTAGCGACTAGGCAAACTTGCAAATTGCAGAATCCACAAACAAGGACAATTAACTGTTCCTGGGAATAGATCCAATAAGAGGTGTTCAAGACACGGTAAGAACATTCCTGAGAGGAAGTGAAGAAGAGATCTAAGGAAATGGAAGAATACCCCATGTTCTTGATGAGAAGACTCAATATGGTAAAAACGTCAATTCTCCCCAACGGAACACAACGCAATCCCAACACAGTTTTTAATGGGAATTGAAAAGCTGATTCTAAAACGTGTATGGAAACGCAAAGCGTCAAGAACAACCATGATCCCCTTGAGGAAGAGTAACGAGGAAGACGTGCCCTACAAGGTGTGGTGATGGGACAGGGCAGGGAAATCCCCCGGAGAGGGAACATAGCCGGGAAGAGAAGAGTCGGCTGTGATGCTTGACTTATGACCAAGGCAGCCCTGCAAACACAGCAGTGAGGGAAGAATTTTCTTTTTTTGATAGATGGTCTCGATCAATTAGCTGCCCATATGGAAAAACATGAACCTTGACCATTACTTCACACCATCAGCAAAATCATTGCAGTTTAATTGTAGTTCTAAATGTGAAAGGCAAAAGAACACAAAAAGTATTAGCTATAAAGGAAAAAATTAATAAACTGGACTGTTTTGACAATTATCTACTTCATACTTAAATTACTTTGAGAAATTTACTTAATTTAAGATCTAAACTAAGACTTCAGTTCAACAAAAGACTCCATTAAGAGAGTGAAAAAACAAGCCACAGAGTGGGAGAAAATAAAAAAAATATATATATATATTCTTGGAAAATAAAACAATTTATATTTATTTTATATAAAATAATTTTAATAATTATGTATTTTATTTTAAAATAAAAACTCCTATAGCTAAATAAGAAAAATGACAACCCAATTAGCATGGACAAGGCCCTTCCTGTTTTCCCACACCCATAGCATCTCTCTTGGTCCAAACTTTCTCTTCTTAGAAGGACACAGTTGGGTTGGATCAGGGCCCACCCCAAGGCCTCATTGTAACTCAGTCACCTCTTTAAAGACCCTGTCCCCAGGCACAGTCACATTCTGGGGCACAGGAATTAGAGCTTCAAGTGTGAACTCGGGGGCAGGCTCAGTCCGCAGCCGTCCACCCCCGGTTCTCCCAGGGTCATATCCTTCTCACGGCAGAGCCCCTTCCTGCCATCCCAACTGTCCCAAGAGCCTTAACTGATTCCAGTGTCAGCTCACAGCAAAGATGTTTAAAGGGGACAGGACGCCCCTCAGGAGCATCTCCCAGGAATCCCCAGGGTCTAAATTGTCCATGTTTCCAACTGTAGAGATGAAGACAGGCTCTGACCAGCCCCTGGGAGGAAAGGCGAGCCTGCTGTGAAGAGGCCAGGGCAACAGACCTCGCCGTCGGGGAGCAGCCCTGTGAGCCGTCAGGCCAGGTTCCTCTTTGCAGTCAACAGAACAGTTTTAAGGCAGAGGCCCTACAATGGGTCCACAAAATCCTGCAGCTGGAAAAAGCGACAAGGGTCCAGGAGTCGGTGATACCCTTACAAGGCAGATAGCCTAGGGGAGTTTAACGAAGAAAGTGAGACAGTTAACTCACTGGTGAGTGAGGCACAGGGCAGCACACAGCCCCCTGGATGCCTTAACGACCACCGTCCAAAAGGAAGAGCAGCTGTGTTTGGGACCCAATGGCTAAGCCTCAGGACCTCCTTAGATGAAAACAGTCGGTTAGCTTGTTTCACTCTGTATGACAGTCTCTAGGTTCATCCACATCTCTACAAATGACCCAATTTTGTTCCTTTTTATGGCTGAGTAATATTCCATTGTATACATGTACCACATCTTTATCCATTCATCTGTTGATGGACATTTAAGTTGCTTCCATGACAGAAAGAGAAAAACAAATATCTTATGTTAACACATATATGTGGGATCTAGAAAAATGGTACAGATGAATCTACTTGCAGGGCTGGAATAGAGGGGCAGACGTAGAGAACGGACTTGTGGGCACAGAGGGGGAGGGGGAGGGTGGGATGAACTGGGAGATTGGGATTGACATATATACACTACCATGTGTAAAATAGACAGCTAGGGGGAACCTGCTGTACAGCACAGGGAGCTCAGCTCGGTGCTCTGTGGTGACCTAGATGGGTGGGACGGGGTGGGGAGGTCCAAGAGGGAGGGGATCTATGTATACATACAGTTGATTCACTTCACTGTACAGCAGAAACTAACACAACATTGTAAAGCAACTATACCCCAATTTAAAAAAAAGAAAGAAAGAAAATGGTTAAAATACAATATTGATGTCAATGTTCCCAGCATGGGCCATGGGTGAGAATCTAAAACATATGTCGCGGGACTTCCCTGGTGACGCAGTGGTTAAGAATCCACCTGCCAATGCAGCGGATAAGTTCAAGCCTTGGTCTGGGAAGGTCCCACATTCTGCGGAGCAACTTAGCCCGTGAGCCACAACTACTGAGCCTGCGCTGTAGAGTCTGCGAGCCACAACTACTGAAGCCTGTGCGCCTAGAGCCCGTGCTCCACAACAAGAGAAGCCACTGCGGTGAGAAGCCCGCGTACCGCAACGAAGACCCAACGCAGCCAAAAATAAATAAATTTATAAAAAAATAATAAAATAAAATAAAACATACGTCACTGCCCTGCTGCACTGGGCCAGTTAATTCCAAACCTAAAACAAGATTTCAAGTGCAGGACAGAAAATACCTAAAAGATAAAAAAGAATACCTATTATAAAGATGAATATAACAAATGACTGTATTAGACCTAACATTAAGCAAAATGGGTGAGAAAACCACAGAACAAAATAAAAATAAATGACAGCTAGAATGTTTATAATATGTATTGCAAGATGCTGATATTATTAGTTCATAGAATCTTACACCCAGATTTCCAGATTTAAAAATAGGCACAGCATAGCCACAGCAATTTGCAAAAGGACAAGGCAAGTGGCGAATACAAATGGGAAAAAGAAAAGTGTAACTCATGGAAATAAAAGAAATGCAAGTTAAAAGGTACGCGGGCCTCTCACTGCTGTGGCCTCTCCTGTTGCGGAGCACAGGCTCCGGACGTGCAGGCTCAACGGCCATGGCTCACGGGCCCAGCCGCTCCACGGCATGTGGGATCTTCCCGGACCGGGGCACGAACCCGTGTTCCCTGCATCGGCAGGTGGACTCTCAACCACTGCACCACCAGGGAAGCCCGGAGTTACCATTTTTAACCTTTAAAATTGGCAAAGATTTTCAAAAATTATAAATTCTCAGGGTTGGCAAGGGATTAATGAAATAGAAATTCCTCAACAGGTAATAAAAAGTCTTATAATAGTCATCTCTAGTGACCTGGGAAATCTGCTTTTAGACTTCTACACTAGAGAAATAATCAGAGATGTATTGAAAATCACTGCAGTTATTTTAATAGCAAGATATTGAAATTATTCAAATTATTCAACATGCCTAAAATTGGGGGAATGGCTAAAAAATTGTGTTACAGTCATAAAATTGAATACCATTCAGCCACTAAAAATTATACAGGTTCAGTTCCAGACCACTGCAATAAAGCAAATACCACGATAAAGTGAATCACATGAATTTTTTGGTTTCCCAGTGCATGTAGAAGTTATGGTTACACTATACAGTAGTCTATTAAGTGTGTAATAGCACTGTGTCTAAAAAAATGTACACACCTTAACTAAAAAATACTTTATTGCTACAAAATGCTAACCATCATCTGAGCCTTCAGTGAGCCATAGTAGTAACATCAAAGCTCACTGATTACAGATCATAATGCACATAATAATAACGGAAAAGTAGGAAAATGTACCAAAATGAAATGAAATGAAAAGTACCAAAATGCAACACAAAGACTCAAAGTGAGTAAATGCTGTTGGAAAAATGGTGCTGATAGACTTGCCACAAGCCTTCTATTTGTAAAAAATACAATATATGCGAAGTGCAGTAAAGCGGGATACAATAAAGTGAGGCATGCCTGTATTTCCAAATAATATTTTTAAAATATTTTGAAATATGCTCACATTATAATGTTAAATTAAAAAGGCAGTTGGGACTTCCCTGGGTTCAATCCCTGGTCAGGGAACTAAGATCCCACATGCCGCGGGGCAGCTAAGCCCCCGTGCCACAACTACTGAGCTCGCATTCCTCAAGGAGGGAGCCCATGTGCTGCAAACTACAGAGCCCACGCGCTCTGGAGCCCGCGTGCCACAACAAGAGAGAAGTCCACGCACCGCAACTAAGGCCTGATGCAGCCAAAAATAAATAAAAGAAAGAAAGAAATAATAAATCTAAAAAAAAAGAATACACGAGTGACGATCCTTATAAAAAGAAGACGATGGCAAAGGGACGCAACAAGGAAACAATCCAAGGAGAACTCAGCACTGTGTCACAGGTGCCACCTGCTCGCAAGCCGTGTGCCCTGGGTGAGTCATTAATCTGTCCAAACCTCAATTTCCTCATATGTAAAAAAGGGAATAACTCTTTTGTTGTAAGGATTAATTGAGAGAACATATGTAAAGCAATTTGTAATGTCTTAACACAATAGTGGCTCTAAATGATGTATTTAAATAATAATAGTGATACTAGTCATGGACATTTATTAAATGCTTATTCAGGTTCAAACACTGTGTTTTGAGTATTATTTATTTAATATTCGAAACCACCATGGAGTTAGGAACTATTCTCTCCATTTTACAGAAACTGAAGGGCAGAGAAGTTAAAGTAACTCGACCAAGCCCAACAAAATACATTTAAAAACCCCAAACAATCAGAGATAAAGATGATGCAGAGATGAAGCTGTGATGTAGACTTCACATCACACGGAGATCTCCACGGCCCGTGGAGACCCGCTGAGGAAGGACAGCGGGTTTCGAGGCTCGAATCTGCAACACGGTTGGTCCAGCCGTGCTCCTCGTGTAGCTTCTGGTCTAAAATAAAGGGGCTCAAGCGCCAAAGGCTGTGAGCTCCCTCCCTCCCGCCTGTGTGTGTGTGTGTGTGTGTGTGTGTGTGTGTGTGTGTGCGCGTGCGCGCCCGCCATCTAACCCACACATTCTGTGGCTCTGAGGTTAAATTATCTAACACCTGGAGAAAAGGTGTGAGAAAGAAAAGATAGCAGATTTGATCCCCGAGGATAAGAGCAAAAGGTACTTAATCCCAGTGGCCTTCAGAGAATCTTTCTGTTTTGTGTGTGTGTGGGGGGGGGGGGGCAAAAAGAAAAAACAACCCACGTAACAAAATTGACCATCTTCACCATTTTTAAGTTCAGTAGTGAACTATAGTTCACTATAGTTCAGTAGTGTTAGTATACAGTCGGTGCTCTCTATCTCGGGGTTCCCCACCAGTGAATTCAACCAACTGTGAATCAAAAATGGTCCCAAAAAATTCCAGAAAATTCCAAAAAGCAAAACTTGAATTTGCAGTGCTCCAGCAATTGTTTACATAGTATTTACATTGTATTAGGTATTGCAAGTAGTCTAGAGATGATTTAAAGTATACGGGAGTGTGTGCATAGGTCATATGCAAATACTACACCGTTTTATAAGACTTGAGCGTCCTCGGATATTGGTATCTGAGGGGGTCCTGGAACCAGTGCCCTGCAGATGCCGAGAACAACTACATCCACACTGTGGTACAACCCTGCCCTCCAGAAGTTTTTCACCTTCCCAAACCGAAACTCTATGCCTGTGACACAGCGGGCCTAGCTCTCCTCCACTGCCACCCTTGCTACTATGAGTTTCGTTTCCTTAGAGACCTCACATAGGTGGAATCAAAGAGACAGTATTTGCTAGCCCTCTCCTCCCGACAAGAGTTTGGAGGCTACTGTTGTCCAGAAACATGGAGGAGTTCTCCATCGCCAAAGAGAAGTGGGTGAGACCCGCCTGCAACTGGGAGAAGAGGAAAACTAGTCATTAAAAAAAGAAAAGCACTGAGACCTCAACTGTTTACATATTTGAAGAAAAGTTCTCTTAAATAAGAATTAACTGACTGAATGGAGTATCCTGCCTGCCAACAATTGGTGACAATTGACCATCCTCCACGTTGCATGTAACAAAACATAAACATTTTATGTGCTGATTGATTCTAATTCTTTCTGTTACCCACGTTTACCTTTGAGGCTTAAACAGAGATCATTTTCTGGAAAATGACAGTTATTGCATGAGACCTAGAGAATCTGAAGATACATCCAAACCACCCCTGTCTCCTACTGTCGCTCCTATTTCTGCTTTCCAAAGGGACCCCCGTCTGGACTCTTGCACCACCAGGCTTCTCCCCACGTCAGGGGACGCTGTGCTCGTCTGGCTCCCACCGAGTGTTTCCCCTTAACCTCAGCTCTCCACACACCGCTTGTGGACGTCCTCTCCGTGCCAGGCTCCGAGCTTACGGGTTATGGGTGGAAATGTAGCCAAGATACCACGAGAATTTCAAAGGCCTCCCCGCCCGGTGGAGAACACACACGTGTAAGGAAACAGTTCTCCTGGCTGTGACAGTGTGCGTTCAAACCAACCATCCGGGAGGACCCAGAGAGAGAGACAAAGCGTGGTTATCGAGAGACCGTCACAGAGAAGTGATGCTCAGGCAAGACCCTAGAGGATGAATATAATTTTGCAGACAGAGAAGGAAAGGACACTCGAGACAAAGGTCAAAGCATCTCCAAGGGCAGAGCATCAAGAAGGAAGACAGAGCGACAGCAGCAAAGTGGCAGACAGGCAGCTCCAAGCTCTTGTCTTTGTGCAGAAACAGCAAATAACAAGCAGGAGTGGGTAAAACCAACTTTGTCAGAACTCTAGAAAACAGTCAAAAGCAAATAAAGTAAATAAAAAGCAAATAAAACTATAAAATAGCAACCGAGCAAATGCTGAACCAAGAAAAAGGCAATTGCAAAGTGGTAGGAAAGTGAGCTTCCCTGGTGGCGCAGTGGTTGAGAGTCTGCCTGCCGATGCAGGGGACGTGGGTTCGAGCCCCGGTTCGGGAAGATCCCGCAGGGAGATCCCACATGCCCCGGAGCGGCTGGGCCCGTGAGCCATGGCCGCTGAGCCTGCACGTCTGGAGCCTGTGCTCCGTGGTGGGAGAAGCCACAACAGTGAGAGGCCCGCATACCGCAAAAAAAAAAAAAGTGGTAGGAAAGCGTTGTGGCATTTTTACTTGCCTTGTCCACCCCTGCCAGCGCTTTGGTGGTCTTTAAAAAAAGGAAAGACCGAACTTGTGTTTTGTGACTGGCCTATTGCACTGAGCATAACGTCCTCCGGGTTCGTCCATGTGTCAGGCCTGTGACAGGATTCCCTTCCTTTTTAGACCACATAATATTCCACGTCTGTATAGACCACATTTTGTTTTTCCCTTTATCCATCGATGGACACCGGAGTTGCTTCCACCTCTTGACTATTGTGAATAATGCTGCTGTGAACATGGGTGTGCAAATATCTTAGAAATCCTGATTTCAATCCTTTTGGGTAGGTGCTCAGAAGTGGGATTGCTGGATCATATAATAATTTTATTTTTAACTTTTTTAGGAGCCACCATTCTGTTCTCCATAGTGTTTGTACCATTTTACAATCCCAGCCAATAGTGCACAAGGGTTTTCTGAGTTTTTAAAAGAACAGAAATTCCCTCTATTATAAAAAACTGTTTCAAAGTATAAAAAGAAGGTATAGTCTTAATTTCCTTTCAAGGCAGATATAAATTAAATTTCAGATTTAGTTTGATCTTCAGATTTCTAAGTACCCCAAGAAGGCTAATTTCCTTAAAGGACAAAGTTTAAAATCAAATATTAGTATACAGAATATAAGAACACATTAAAATACTGGTTTCTTCTAGAAGTGAAAAGCTAATGTAACACTGAAAAAATAAAACATAACTTATTTTATTAATAAAGAAAAGAAAATACTGTTGGTATTTTAAATAACTATTATTACTTCAAAATCTTATTCTTGGCTTCCCTGGTGGTGCAGTGGTTAAGAATCTGCCTGCCAATGCAGGGGACACAGGTTCGAGCCCTGGTCCGGGAAGATCCCACATGCCGCAGAGCAACTAAGCCTGTGCGCTACAACTACTGAGCCTGCACTCTAGAGCCCACGAGCCACAACTACTGAGCTCGCATGCCACAACTACTGAAGCCTGCACACCTAGAGCCTGTGCTCTGCAACAAGAGAAGCCACTGCAATGAGAAGCCCGTGCACCTCAACGAAGAGTAACCCCTGCCCGCCGCAACTAGAGAAAGCCCGCGCACAGCAATGAAGACCCAACACAGCCAAAAATAAAAATAAATTAATTAATTAAAAAAAATCTTATTCTTGACTGGCATATTTTAAAACAAAGTTAAAATATTATATGTAATGTTAGCTCCTTTCCCTTAAAAATAGAAAGATGACAAGTATAATCACTTAAACTTTTCTATTTTTAATAGAAATAAAAAAATAATCACCTTTCCTATTAATCACCTTTTCTATTTGTTGGAGTTTATAAAAATGGCCGTGAGATTTTTTTTAATTTAAAAATCTGTGGTCCTATTTTTTTCTTATTCCTCATGTATTACATGACGTACAGCATTAACCAAAAATATCCTGGAAGTAATCAATGTAGTAAAATTTCATTCAGTAAAATGCAGCACAAAGTAAAGAGCCCTGTGTTCCAGAAAAACGTAACTGGAAAATACAGTAAAGTTCTCCTCATGGGATGACTGAAAAGAACCCTAACCCGCCAGGTACTGGGCATTTATTACCCAGGAGACAAGGATGCAAACCTTCAGGATCCAGTAAATTTGGTCCATGACGAGGAAACCAGGGTGGGGCAGGGTGGTACTGGGTAGGTGAGGGAGGGGCTCTTGGGACCACTCACCATGCACGCTCATCCTTAGTTGAGTTTCATCACGATAAATCCACGTGCTGTCTATGCAGCTGTTTAAACAAAAAAGGGAAGAGAAGTGCGTCCAGGCCGGCGGGTCAAAGGCAGGAAGTCAGTGGACCCACAGGGACTTGGAAGGATGGCCTTGGAAGTCCAGGCCGGCTGCCCGGAGGAGGACGTGGGCTTGATGGGTTCTGATCAGAGGAGGGAAGGTGGAAGGGAAAGTCCCGGGAGGAGAGAGGGCTCCCTGTCCACTAAAGGGCACGAGGGCACCTCTGACACCAGCCCCCGTGGTCGTCAGCCTGGGGAGCAGAGGGTCACTGGCCTGAGGAGGGTCATGAAGGTTTAGGGGGAAGATGGAGAGGGAGCTGACAGGTCCCTAAGAAAGGGCTGCTGGGGACCATTGGCCTGGTTGCCTTAAACAGCAGGACTGTAAGGACCTCTCCTCCCGTATCCCTCGGTGCCCTGTGGCGGGATGAGAAGTGGAAGAGGGCGAATCAGGCCAAGACTGCTGAGCTTAGCCAGGAGGGGCAGGAAGCAGGATGGGGTGGAGGGAGTGGCTAGTGCTGGTCAGAGAGACCTGCTGAAATGGGGCCTCATGGGACCTGGGACGTGGGTGGAAGACGGAGGGCAGTGGGGGCCCTGAACGGAGAAAGAGAGGGCAGAGGGACGCACTCAGTGGCACTCAGGGGTCAAGGAGGAGGAGGGATGAGGTCAGAGATGGAATACGAACAGTTAGTGGAGGCCTGTAAGGAAAATTGGTCTCAGAGCCTGAAGTGATTAAAATTAGTTTCAGCTGCCTATAATGAGCACCCTCAAAATAAAATGGTTATTTTTTTCTCACTTAAAAGAAGTCCAGAGGAAGGTAATCCACCATTCTCATGGCTCCAAGGTCATCAGTGGTCCTACCATCCTAGTACATTGCTTCTAACTGCATGGTCACTTCATGATCTAAAGTGGCTGCTCTGCACCAGCCATCACACCCACATTTCAAGCAGCAACACAAAGAAGGACAGAGTAAAAAGGGTACACCTGCCAGCCCTCTTTAAAGAGCCACCCAGGAAGCCCCACCCAACACACTCACCTTCATCTTTTTGCGCAGAATTTAGTCACCGCACCCAGCAGCAAGGAAGGCTGGGGAAAGTCATTTCTAATTCAAGGCGGCAATGGCCCGGGCTGCAATCAGGGTTCATCAATAAGGAGGAAGGGCCTGCTGGACGGCTGGCGGGTGGCCTGCAGTCTCCACACAGAAAGCCAAGCTGGTTCTGATACAGAGGCAGCCCGTTGCTGCCCGCCGCCCAGGGATGTCTCCGGCCACCTCCTGGGGGCGGCTGAGGGTTCAGGGCGGACCTGCCAGGCCCAGAGTGTTTCCACCGGGGCGTTTGGGCAGGAAGCCTTGCTGTGATTTTCAGTGTATGTACTCATCCAGACTAGTCTGTACCTTAGCTGCCTAAGAAAAGGCACCACCACCCTATGTTCAGCCTGGTTTCAGGCTGCAGTGGACGTTGAATCCTGTATGGGTTTGAGAGTTCTGCATTGAGGTGGCGGGGTCACAGTGGGGACCCAGTGCCTCGCCTGAATGCCGCAACGTCCCCCTCTTCTGCCAGCACACACATCGCCTGGGTCAGACAGACACTGGGCTGGACTCTTCCCCGGGTCCCTGTCCTTCCTCCCACATTGCTCCCCCTGAAGTCCATTTATCACTAATCCAAGGGGCAAAAATGCGCCTGAGAGCCGATCCCCAGAACCCAGTGAGTGAGAAGTGCCGTCACCCCTTCCCATCCCTCGTGTGAGACTCGGGGGCTCCGAGCAGGGGCCTCCCCAGCAGGTTCTGGGGCTCCCGCATCAGGGCGCTTCAGAGCAGATGTGGGGGGCTGGGCATAGACTCCGTGAAGGAGGGGGGACCAGGCGTGCCGGCCAAGACCCCTCCAGTGTTTAATGAACCAAGTCTCTCAGTATCCAGGCCCCGTCATTCTTCTGTGTTCCCACTGGAAGGACGCTTTTTCTTTAGCGTAAACACTAGGCTCGGAAAAGCAGCAATCTACCCTTGGACCTTAAAGTGTAATTGGTGATTTGTGGAGCTCACAAAATGAAGCGGTTAAAAAACGGATCCGAAAAAGGGGGATACATGTGCATGTGTAACGGATTCGCGTCTTCGCACAGCAGCAACTAACACAGCACTGTAAAGCAGCTATACGCCGATAAAGATGTTAAAAAAGGATCCTCTGTAATAAATTAACATTTATTAAATAGAAATCTAACATAACTTTTATTAAATAAAATAATTCTAAGAAATGAATAAATTGAAAAACTGGACCCGCATCCTCCAGTTATGACACTTAATAAAATCCGCTTGGTGCTGCAGCGATTTTATATCTATCTTAACTTTCTACTTGATTTTCCACCCTGAAAGGAGAGTGTGTCTCATTCCTATTACATGAAGTTATATAAATTAGCTAATCTCCAGGAATGTGAATTCCAGGCGTCAGGAGCTGGGCCCCTGCCCTGGCTCACTAAGTGGTTGTGTTTGTGGGCATGGGGCCCGGTGGGGGGCAGCCCACGTGGGCAGGTGTCCAGCAGACTCCGTCAGGGTGGAAATTCTGCATCTGTGCCACCCCACGTGACACCTCGGGCCACGGTGGGATTTGGCCTTGCCATGTAGCCAGTAGGGCCAGGCACTGGCTTTCTGTTTTACTTTATTTTACTAATTAAAAGTTAACTTAAATAGCCACCTGTGGCAAGTGGTCCTGAATCAGGAAGAGCAGATCTGATGGCCGTTTCCTGCAGCGGCTCAGAAAAGCTGCTTTCCTCACCAGCACTGATGCAGAACCACAGGAGCGGACGAGGGACTCACGGGGCCTGTGAGTCCTTGTTTCCACCTGAACAGGAGTCTGCCCTGCAGTTCACTGGACAGGGAAGAAAAGTGTAAAACAGAAAAAAGATCTGCGTTAAATACAGGACTATATTTATCAACAATTAAATGCAATCACACACCCTCCTAAAGACACAGTTTAGAGTTCTTACATGTGAGAATGAGAGTGATATCTTTTTTCATCTAACTATCCATGAAATGGAAGCTAAACCAGGGGAATCCATAGATGTACGTCTCACCAGGAAGACTGTACCATATCATGGCTGAAAATGTCGACTTAGTTGGAATTTTATTTAAATAATGACTCCCAAACTTTTGGATCGTCTGACCTTGGGCAAGTTATTTAGCCTCCGACCCTCAGTTTGTTTATCTGTAAAGTGGGGTTAAGGGTACACCTACTTCACAAGGTTGCTGAGGGTTAAATAAGACAATGAAGAGCAAGGCTTCAGCCCAAACACGGCAAACATTCGATAAACATTGGCCATCACGGTTCTGTCGTTACCCCCCAACTAAGTGAGGACCGCGGCTCCCACCACAGGTTCATGCTGTTTCCACTGATCTCTTTAGCTTAGGCGTTTGCGGATGTAACCAGCCCAGCCGTTCCTTCTAATTATCCGTCCACAGTGTCTGACCTACGCTCTGATCTGCAAGATCAGCCCACCTGAGACGGACCACAGGGCATCTCACGTGGATGCACAGAATCACAGCTTAAGGAGTAAATTAATAGGTAAAGCGTTAATGTTTTCCTAAAGGCCAAGGCCTTTCAGGACTTATCTGTCTTTACAAAAACAGAGTAAATCCTGTGTACCCTGTTGTGAGGACAATACCAAGATCTGAACTTTTATCTCCTAGAATACGAAATCCCAAACCATTTTTTTAAAATTAATTAATTTATTTTATATTTATTTTTGGCTGTGTTGGGTCTTCATTTCTGTGCGAGGGCTTTCTCCAGTTGCGGAGAGCGGGGGCCACTCTTCATCGCAGTGCGCGGGCCTCTCACTGTCACGGCCTCTCCCGTTGCGGAGCACAGGCTCCAGACGTGCAGGCTCAATAGTTGTGGCTCACGGGCCCAGCCGCTCCGCAGCATGTGGGATCTTCCCTGACTGGGGCACGAACCCGCATCCCCTGCATTGGCAGGCGGATTCTTAACCACTGAGCCACCAGGGAAGCCCCCAAACCTTTTTTAAAAGACTAAGTCCAGGCTTACGCTTAGGTTTTCCTATGAATCTGTTGTGTGTTGATTATATTTAGAAGAGCTAGTCTGATAATAAAAGTGAACTGAATGTATCCTGAGATACATTGTTGAACATCCGTGTTTCATAGGAAAAACTCCCATCCTGACCTGGCAACGTAAAAATATGTGCACGGGTGTGCACACACACACATGCACAAGCGTGTGTTCACTGGGCCCTACCTGTTTTGAATGTTGCAGGTGGGAAATGAGGGAGCGGTGGTTAGTAAAATTGCATCCACCTACGAAACCTTGATGGAAATTCCAGTCTAACTTTTACTAGAGCAGCAGCTTTTTTTTTTTTTTTTTTTGGTACGCGGGCCTCTCACTGCTGTGGTCTCCCCCGTTGAGGAGCACAGGCTCCGGACACGCAGGCTCAGCGGCCATGGCCCACGGGCCCAGCCGCTCCACGGCATGTGGGATCTTCCTGGACCGGGGCACGAACGCGTGTCCCCTGCATCGGCAGGTGGACTCTCAACCGCTGCGCCACCAGGGAAGCCCGAGCAGCAGCTTTCTAGCTCCTCGTGCAGCCTTCTTCCAAAAGGGCTGCGACCCAAGAGTGGTCACAGAGCATCCGCGTGCGCCCTCTGGTCTTTTGCACTGGTTATGACTCTTTCAGTAAACAGTGGAACACACTGACAGAGGTTGTTTCACGCTATTTTTTGGCCTTGGGGTATAAAAGCTGGGGAGAGGAGCATGAAGTGAAAGCGCGCGGCCACGCTCCACTTTGAAGGAGCCCCTGAGCCTCACGGACCGGTCCCATCACGTCCCCCCGGCAACCCCCTCCTGGGAGCCTCCACGTGGTGCTGTGATGGCCACCAGGGCCACTGAGAGCTCAGATCCCGCCACCCCCCATCCCCGGGACCAAGGATCAGAACCCCAGGCCAGGCCCAGCATCAGGGGAGGGACTTTCTCAGGCCCCGGGTCCCCCAGTCGCTGCCACCTCCTTCCCTCCCCCTCTCCTCCCCTCCCCTCCCCTCCCCCTCCCTCCCCTCTCCTCCCCTCCCCGTCCCCCCTCCATCAACTTGGCCCCATTCATGAGAGCACGCTGGAGGCGGGGACAAAAGACTAACAAGACGGGCACCCTGCCCTTGAGGAGATGGTCATGTGACGAGGGGACAGCAAGCAGGACCCCACACACCAACCGGAACACAAGCCGGCAGGTGCTGGCCCATCTTCATCTCCCAGAACCAGAGGGTCGGGGGACGGCCTTGGGGCCCCATTGACGGACTCGGGCCTCGACCTCGAGCTCGGCACAAAGCTGAAGACCACACGGCCCAGTCCCTACAGCCCCATGCGTGGGAGCCAGAGGGTCATAAATCACCAGGAAGCAGGTGACAGGTCGAAGGGGAGGGAGTGTGAACTACACACAGTGAACATGGGAACCAGCCCTCGAACCCACCCCGCCAGACCCCTGAAAACTAAAGTGGGTAAAAGGAGACCCCAAAATGCTCATTTTTAACTTGACTCCCTCTTTCAAGAAGAAAAACCTATCAACAAGAACACAAATAATCACGTTAATGCTGTGTTTGCTATACTGTTGACACGAAGTTTAAAAAGCACCCTGCTTCTCAGCAGCAACCATAGGAAAACTGTGGGTGTGTTTGTGTGTTTTGTTTTGGTTTCGGGGTTTGTTTCGGAGAGACAGCTTTGACTTGTTTGATTTCTGTAGGATAATAAATAACAGTTGGCAAGAAAAAAATGTCAGGACTCTGCCGCAGCAGTCAAGTTCCCAAACAACCTTCGGTAGCCCTGGAAAACCAAACACCAAAAGGACCTTCACTGGGGGAAAGAAAAGGAAAAAAACAGCAAGCACCACCAAGCCTCTACATTTTTTGCAGAAGTCCAGTGTTCGGAGAAGCTTCCTTGCTTGGCCCACATCTGCTGATGGGTCACTTGTTATTCAGGTTAAAAACAAAACAGAAGTGGGCATTGTTCTGATACTTGCCCTGATAATATCCCAAGAAAACTCTAGAGCTGGCAGGAGAGAAAAGCAGATAATGGTCAATGCTGTCACTTGACTTTGAAAAGCACTGATTTTTCTTTTAAAGGAACATCTTCAGTTTCCAAGAGCGTACACGGTTTCTCACTGCAGCTCAAAATTTTCCACTGGGCTCCCTCCTGGGAACAGACAGGGCCCAGGGCAGACGCTGCGGGACCCGCCACAGAGGCCAGGGGTCGGCTCCGTCCTTGGACCGCCTGCCACTCCCCCGGAAGAAGGGCCTTCTGTTCCTCCTTTGCCTGTAAAGAGGACTCCTCAGGCCGGCGCTCTAGGTCTTTTGCAATCACAGTTGAGTTTCCTAGACCGAAAAGAATTACCCATTATATTTATTAAGTGCTCCGATTGCCTATGATGAATTATTTAATCCTCCAAATAGCGCTTTGAGGAGGCTGCTCCCGCCCATGTCGCCAAGGCAGCCTTTCCCGGGGTGGGGGGTGGGGAGGTCGCCGGTTGAGGTCAGTGAGAGCGGGGGAGGGGCCGCCCGCACCTGCCAGACCGACTCCCGTGCCGTGCTGGTCGCTGTGTCTCCCACCCACTGCTTCTCCGCGTCACTAGCACCCAGCACCAGCACCGCTGCCGTGACTCACTCTCCCTGGAGCCACACCCCTGTTACCTTTGCCACCCCTCCTGTCCTCACCTCCTCCCCGAAGCCCGTCCCGGTCACCCCGCGGCCCGGCATCTCTGGGTGCTGATCCGAGTTTGCAGACGCTGGCTTGTCGGCTGGTGGGTGGCAAGGGACGGTCTGATTCAGACTCGGTTTCCAGGCCCTGATCTTCAATCATTACGTGCGTGGCCTTGGGGACGTCCCTTCACCCCACGAGTCTCGTCACATCACCTCCCAGAGGCACTGAGGGCCCGGCTCACAGGGCGCCCCCCGCACCCTACGAGCGCTGGGGGGCCTGGGGGCTGGGGGACGGGGTTCCTGCCTCGCGCCCTAGACGTGCCCTCAGCTCCACGCCCACCTTCAGTGCCAGTCCAGTGACAGCCAGAGAATGGTGCAACTGGTAAGACCAAAGCCAACAGGAGAGGAGAGCACAGGCGGACAGGCAGGGCGAGGCGACAGGAGGACACAGCGCTTGGCCCAACACCTTCCCTCTCTCAAGAAACTGCTGGAGGATATGCTTCGGCAAAATGAGGGAATAACGCAAAGAAAAAACGTGGTTCCAGGAGGGGCAGCGGCGCCCGAGGGGGCGGCGGACAGGCCCGGGGGGGCGTCCAGACGGTGGAGGGACAGCGGGGAACAAATGGAGCGCGGAGAGGCCAGAGCCCCGTCCGGAGCTCGAACAGCGCCTCCCGAGCACGTGACGGGCGCGTGGAAAGGCTGGGAAACCGAACAATGGCCACACAGAGAGCCCAGCGGAAGGAAGCGCCGTCCCTGCGGCTGCGGGGGCGGGAGGTCGTAAGGGAGGAACAGCGTAAACAGCAAGCTCGGTCCAGAAGTGACTGTGTACGCAGTTAAAGTAACATAGAGAACCAGTATGTATTTAACCAGAATCTGGGACGTGGATTTGTGACGCGGACAGAGGGAAGGGGTGGGCACTGGGTGGGAGCAGTGAGGGTGAGTAGAAGCCAATCCTGCAGGTTCCATAAACGTCAGCAGGTCTAAAACGCAGAATCGGGAAGTAGCAGAGTAAGCAGATTGTGTAGAAATCACGGGGCAACTCTCAGAAGAGCTGTGACAAATGAAGGGCTTTGGTTGCCTTTGGGGCAAAGTGTCGCTCTAAGTAGAGGGGTGGGCGGACGGCTGAACTGTTTCTTGAAAGCCTTTTAGGTCTACTTGAAGTTTTAAACTGTGTACACTTATTATTTTGATAAAATTTTTAAAATAATTAGTATTTCAGTCAATATTTAGTTAAACGGCATGAAATACAATTAAAACCTGTATTTCACAAATTTAAATAATGGAACATAGTTTTACCAGGACACTCAGCAAGTATTTAGTCCCAAATGAGACAGAACTGGGAAACAGAACCTCCCGGCTGAAGGGACAGCGGCCTCGCCCTCGGCAGCCCCAGAGGAGTGTTGTCCCTGCCAGTGGCATCTGACCCCGCAGACTTAATAATGGATTTGAAATGCAAGACCTCTGAGGACGAAACATTTAGCTATAAACGTTGTTTTCATGATGGAGAGGAATCTAGGACAACCTAAGGACAAGGAAACGTTTATGACCTGAAACACCCAGGTCAGCCGTCCAAATTGATTAGGCCATGCCCCTCCTCCCTTCCACGGGCCCTAAAACATGCTGCTCTGGGAAACAAGGAGGGCTCTGTCCTAAGTTTTCTTCCCTTAGGAAGTTGGGATGATCAACTCCCCTATGAGTGCAACGCGCATCTTTCTTTTCACACATTAGAATACTGATCCCACTCACAGAAGTGAATGAGATTTAAGACTTTGAGCCCCGCCCAAGAGCATGTGGTTATGAATATCCCCGAAGGCCTCTACTTATGGGCTATTTGCGTTGTGCAGACGACGCTATGGTACATTTCCCAGGGGCTGATGGAATCCTGGACCGAATGAAGCCCAGTGAGCATCGGACGTCATCACAGGCACAGAGTGGAGGGAGGCCTGGAAGGAAGAATTCCTGTCCCGGAGGAGCTCGTGATCCCACTAAGGATGCTGTAAACCTACAGAACAGGCAGTTTGAGAAGGTGCCTGAGGAGGAAGGAGGGGGAAGGGAGGGGTGATTTTCTACTGGAACCGTCAGGCGAAAACCTCGGCCGCAGCTCCCACAGCCGCTCATCCCAGCATATCCTGCTGCTCTGACTGTCCCCTCCCTGTTCGGTCACCTGCTGTCACCCTGTCGTCCATCTGTTGGAAGAAAGAACGTCCATCTCGAAGTGGGAGTCGTGATAAAGCATTTCCTGATTGCTCACTTGAGACACTGTCATTGGGACTTCCCTGGTGGCACAGTGGTTAAGAACCCGCCTGCCAGTGCAGGGGACACGGGTTCGAGCCCTGGTCCGGGAAGATCCCACATGCCGCGGAGCAACTAAGCCCGTGTGCCACAACTACTGAGCCTGCGCTCTAGAGCCCGTGAGCCACAGCTACTGAGCCCACGTGCCACAACTGCTGAAGGCCGTGCGCCTAGAGCCCGTGCTCCACGACAAGAGAAGCCACCGCAATGAGAAGCCCGTGCACTGCAAGGAAGAGTAGCCTCCGCTCACTGCAACTAGAGAAAACCCACGAGCAGCAAGAAGACCCAATGCGGCCAAAAATAAATAAATAAATTTATTTAAAAAAAAAAAAAAAGAAACACTGTCATTTAACTAAACTGCTGGCCCTTCCTCATGTGCCTACCTGGAGCTCCCAGCGATCTGCTGCATTTCATTGTCTAGAATTGTGTCGTTCCCGGTCGTGGCTCCTGACACCAGCTTAAAGCAAAATGGACAGCAGTTGACAACCCATCTGCACGACTGTCAGAAAACTCTGAGAAACCGCAAGATTTCAGGCGATGGCTACTAAATACTAAACCCCATGGGCCTCCATCTGCCTTGTCACCACTATAACCCAGTGCTCAGGACACAGAGGGGCCTGGTAGGCCTTTGCTGCCTTGAGAAAACACATGAATGGCCAGTGCACTTATAAGAAATCCTCCAACCCCGTTTCTGGGTGGTTACCAGGAAAAACAACGCTAACCTGAAAAGGCATCTGCGCCCCATGTCCACTGCAGCATCATTTACAATAGCCGAGAGCCGGAAACAACCTAAATGTCCATCAGTGTTTGAATGGATTTAAAAAAAGATGTGTTCCCCATACAATGGAACGTCACTTGTTCAGCCTAAAGAAGGAAGTCCTGCCGTTTGCAACAATGCGGATGGACCTCAAGGGCATTATGCTCAGTGAACTACGTCAGACAGAGAAAGGCAGGTACCGTATGATCTTACTTCGTACAGCCAACAAAAACCAGGCGCGTAGATACGGAGAACAGACCGATGGCTCTCAGAGGTGGTGGCGGGGTGAGGAAGGTGGGTGAAGGGACTCAAAGGGCACGAACTGCTAGCTGTGAAATAAGTAAGTCATGAAGGCGGCAGCACACAGCATGAGGGCTATAGTTAGCAACACTGCATGTATATTTCAAAGTTGCTAAGAGAGTAGACCTTAAAAGCTCTCCCCACAAGGAAAAAACAAAATTCTGTAACTGTGGATTTTGACAGATGTTAGCTAGACTTACCACGGTGACCGTTTCACAATATATACAAATATCAAATCACTGTGTTGTACACCTGCAACCAATAAAATGTTATATGTCAATTACACCTCAATAAAAACAGAACAAACAGAAAAAACCCCAAAACCACAAAAACGAATTCTCCGTGGCAGGTAACAAATGGCAAACTGTTTAAGCCTACAAGAACTTCTGTGCTGTGAAAAACGCATAGAATATTTTGAGGCTCCAAGAAAATGTTTCTAAAATACCTGATCTTATGAAAGTAAGAGGCTGAACTCAGCCACGTGAAAGCATTGTTATCAAAAGAGTGACTGTCAGGCTCTGAGCATGAAAAAGGAAGAAGGGAAATAATGAGCCCTACACAGGGTGAAGTGACCTGCCCACTGCCCGCCCGAGAAAGCACAAAAAAGGAAACTATGAATAAATGGATCACATTTAAGGAAATGAGAGAGTGCGACAGCCACCGGGACAAGAAGGACATGAAAGAAAAACTGGAGAGACTCGTTAGGGAGAAAAATTTTAAAGATAAAAGGTTTTAATTTCAAAGCTTCCCTTTTCGCAGCATGTTTCTGAATAGAGCTTGAAAAGGAAGCAAAATGACCCCAAACCAAAGAGTGGCAGCAGAATTCCCCAATGCAGAGCTGGCGACCACCGTCGGGGCCAGCAGGGACCCCCCCAGGCCTGTCGCGCTCACCAGGGGGGACCTGCGGCAGCGACGGGGGACTCGCACATCCGCTCAGGCCACACTCGTGTCCACACCCACTCGGAGTCAGCTCTGAGACACACAGGAAAATAACACGGCCCCATTTCTCACTTGTCCGCGTGGTGTTTCCCCAGCTCAGCCACTTCTTTGTAAGCAGCCCAGATGCAGAACAACTTTCGGGTGTTTGCAAACATCAGATCCACTCACCGCGTGAAGCTTCGTCCGAGAGCAGCTTCTGTAGCAGCGGGGCCCAGGGTCAGGAGGGCAGGTCCTGGGTCCGTCTCTCGCTCCTGATGGGACGTCAGGCTCGTCCCCGTCCTGCTCTGAGACGTGGTTTCTTAGGTGTGAGGGCTACAGTTGCTCTGCAGATCGTGTCAGGTCGCTGCGCAGACAGGCTTTGCACGCTGTCGACCTGCATTCGCACAGGCTCCAAGGACAGAGACCCGTGATGGGCCAGAGGCGGGGGCATGGCCAATCCAGGCGAGTACTGTATGGGCCTGACGCTGGGCCCAGCCAGGGGGTCCTGCACCCCAAAGGCAGCTCGGCTCAGGCTGAACCCCACGAGAAGAGAGCCCCGGGGCGGGGGGCCGTCCTGGGTGTGCCGGCCCCAGCCCAGCTCCTGGCGGACAAGCTGCATGAGATGGGCAGAGCCCACGGGATCCTGAGAAATAACCCACCAGTGGATTTTTAAACCACTAAGTTTTGGAGCCGTTTGCTACACAGAACCGATAACTTAAGCGACAACTCTAATAAAAGTTTCCATCGTTGACAAAACTCGGTTCCTTCTACAGGCAGCTCTGAAGAGGAAGCCGTCATTCGGGTGATTAAGCCCTCCTCTGGGTTTATGTTAATTAACAAAGCTCCCTGTCCACAGAGGTGGGAAGAGGGACCCACAGCTGGGCACCAGGGCTGCTCACACCTGGCAGCTCAGCCACTTTCCCCAACCATCCCCCAAGACCCACAGACAGTTGGCTTGCTACAAATAAAACACAGATTTTTACTCTTTTCAGTTTCTCCTTTTAAAATTAAAAAACCCACTGAAGGGCTTCCCTGGTGGCGCAGTGGTTGAGAGTCCACCTGCCGATGCAGGGGACACGGGTTCGTGCCCCAGCCTGGGAAGATCCCACATGCCGCGGAGCGGCTGGGCCCGTGAGCCATGGCCGCTGACCCTGTGTGTCCGGAGCCTGTGCTCCGCAACGGGAGAGGCCACAACAGTGAGAGGCCCGCGTACCGCCAAAAAAAAAAAAACAAAACCCACTGAAATAGTCACTCCACGTACTACAGAAAAAGAGGGCAAACGGGCTTGGAGATGTGAGCTGAGCCTGTGTCACCCCAGGGCAGCAGGTGGCTGCCTGGGCCCAGGTGATCTGTCCGGGGTGGCCGCCATGCCCTGTGTTACAGCCGGGCGTCCAGTGGATCCGCGCCTGGTGCTGGTCCTTCCTCTGCCCCAGTCAGCCCTGGACTATCTACGAACTGGTCACTGTTCCTGAGCTGGCCGCCCACCTGGTGTTTCCTCAGGTAATCAGCTCCCAGCCATCGGCTGCGTGGCACAGGCCTAGTGAGGAAGCGCTGGGGAAATGACCCTTGTGCCATGTGGAACATCAGGATGCTTTTCAAGCTCTCGTTGCCCAGACAGGGCAAGACAGCGCTGGGTCCCCATGAACAGCACCTGGAGGATGTCACGGATGAGGGGTGCCTCGAAGAGACGGGGGTCAGGGGCAGGCTGTGCCCTTCCTGTGATGGTTCACTTTAGGAAGCAGAATCAAGGGGCAACTTTCCAAACAGAGGAGCTGCTACTTCCAATTTTAAAAAGACCCCAAGAGGTACAGCCTTTTACGGCTACAACCTTAACCTCAAACTTTACGCCCCCTTCACCTGTGTCTGGGTCCACACTGCATGACAGATGACAGAGGAAAAGGATCATCATTACGAACATTTATAATCAACCTCAGAGAAGTCAATTGTTTGGGCGGAATTACTCACATGATGAATGGAACCTGACATTACATTTCCAAGACCTCAAAAAGGCCAGAAACTTAGACAGGAGAGAGCTGGTCTTCTCCAGGAGGGCGCGGCTGGCACAGAGACAGAAGAGCAGTCAGTGTAGACTGGAGCATCAGGACCCGCTGACCGTCCCTCTGAGGCTGTGGGTCTCTCTGAGAGTCTAATCAAGGCTACGACACCTTCCCTAGAAAGACGCACATAAGCTTGGACACAAGCTTTGTGGACAATTGCGTGGAGCTCAGGGACCAGAAGCCCATCCTTGTGGCTTTGCTGGCAGAGCATGGGCTCCAGACTAAGACTCCTCCACACGATGCCTGGGGTCCCCGCCCCGAGACCAGGAGGTGGGAGCTCAAGTCCTACCTCTGCCATTTCCTAGCTGTGCATCTTGGTCACACCACTTAATCCTCAACCGTAGAATGGGGATCACGCTTGTATTTCAAGGATTGTTGTGAAGCTTAAAATCAGTTAAGATACACCCGATAGCACATTATCTGCACAGACAAACGTGAGAACGATGCCTGAATATGCGGGTGACGCTCGTCTGCAAGCCCTAAGGAAGCGTTGACTCCGCTGAAGGCCAGAGACGAGGTTTCCGGGGCACTGTCGGCCACAGGCCGTCACATCTGTGAGCAAATCAGAGACCAACACAGTACCTGGAGGGACCAGGGTTGGGTACCCCCAGCAACTCAGTCCAGTTCTGCCGGGGACCGTTGTAAAGGACAGGAATGAAGGGTGAGTAGGTGGCCTTGCTGTCCTTCCAGGGGACTCTCGGCTGCAGGAGGAATGAAACAATGTCACTGGTAAGCTGGCCCTGATTTTGTGAAAAACTGGAAGGAGGGCTGAGCCCATAGAACTGGGGTCCGTCCCGGGGCTCCTGCAGGGGCCACAGACGTCCGTCCGACATCCCCGTTCTCTTCTGTTACCTCCCGTTCACAGCGTCACGCCTCTGTTCTGCTTTACAGAACGGAGGTGTTCCTGCCACCCCCATTTCTGCCGGTGTTTCATTCCAGGCACATGAGGTGGCGGGAAGAGCCCAGGTCGGGAATCAGGAGGCTGGGTTCAGACACTCTTACGTGTCTGGGCAGGTGCCTGCCTACGTGTCTGGCTCTGCCTCGTCCAATAAATACTTGTGAAATGAAGAAATGAATGACCCTCTCTGAACCCCTCGCTCCTTCCTCTGTAAAGGGAAAGCATCTACCTCACCTGAGAACTGTTTTCCAATGAGCTCCCGTGTGGGAAATCACCACAGGATCTGTGGGGCACAGACAGTGAGTGGTGTGAGGACACCCCCCCCACCCCCTGCTGAAGACCGGGAGAAAGCACGCGGAGGGGGGCTCCCAGCGGGCGGGCCCTGGGGCCGCCAGCAGAGCTCAGCAACCGCCACACCCACAGGGCAGACCTGGGTTCGGCAAGACGGGTCTCTGCCTCGATGTCACCTGTGCCCACCGAGCCCGAGAGGTGTGCGTGTGTCCACCTTTCAATCGCACCTGCCTACGGACGTCGGCGGCAGCTCCGCAGGGCTGAACCACGTCCCCCAGTGCAGGGTAAGGACCACGTCAGTGTCTCTCCTTGCCCCACACTTAACTACGTGGACTTGGGTGTCAGCTATCGAGGACACTGGGTTTTAAGGACACGTGAAAAAGTTTACAGTAACATCACACCTACAGATGCTAATTCTGCAGAGCTGATTTCCTAGCAAAGGAAGAGTCTTTAAAATCATTACTCAGAAAACCTACGTGAGAGAAGAATCTGAAAAAGAATAGACATATGTGTATATATATGTGTGTGACTGAGTTACTGTGCTGTACACCTGACACTAACACAGCAGTGTTAATCAACTAGACTCCCATATAAAATAAAAAGTTAAAAGAAAAATCATTACTCAGGTTAAGGAAATGAGTGCTTGTTCCAGTTAACAAAATTCCCTGTGCACCTGCTGTGGACAAGGCACTTTACTGGCTGCTGTGCTGGGTGCTGGTGCTGGTGCTGGTGCTGGGTGCCGGGTGCTGGGTGCTGGTGCTGGTACCGGTGCCAGGTGCTGGATACTGGTTGCTGGCACTGATGCTTGGTGCTGGGTGCTGGTACTGCGGCTGGGGGCTGGGTACTAGAAGAGGCAATGATATTTCTGTTCTCAGGGGTCTTTTATCCTGAAAACATGCAAGTAAACTCTCAGTATCACATACCACAGAGCGACCTCAGTACGGAGTAATCGTGTGGACGACACACAGAACGGTCAGGGGGAAATGCCTGTTATTCATAAGAACCAAGAAAAGCAGCCTGTCAGCTGAGCCCTGAGAACAGGAATGGATTTTCCAGCTGGAGAAAGCAAAATCCAGACCCCAGGAGCGGCATCGCCCAGAGACGCGCAATGACCGGCACCAAGTGCGTGGAGGGCATCGAGGACGGATGTGCCCGAGGCCGGCCGTGCGGGTCCACGTGGGAGGCAGGCGCCCAGGTGGGGCAGGGCGGCCTCAGGGGCAGCTCCGCGGCCGGAAGCTCTCCTCTAGGTGCCCACCTTAGGGCCTGGGCCGCCAGCCCACAGCCTCTCACCTCCTCTGGCCACTCCGCACAGGGGGTTGGGGGCGTCCCGGCCCTCTGCCGGCCTGGCCCCCGGCAGGCCCCAGACAGAGGGTCCAGGCCCCCCGCACGGTCCCCAGGGCCCCCCCCTTCGTGGACCCTCAACAAGCGAGGCGAATGAAAGAATCCGCCAATGAAAAGGTGACAACGGCCCAAATAAAGTCACCAGAAAGATGAGAACAGAGGCAACAGAGAAATGGGAGGAGAGAAGCAAGGTGGTGCCACCCAGGGAGGGGAGGACGCCGGTGAGTGGGAGGCTGGGATCCCGGGCGGAGCTGGATGGGGCAGCGTCCCCCCCACCAGGCTCTCCCCTCTCCCCTCCATGACTTTCTGTGTGATCAAATTTGGCAGGATCAGTAATAAGACCCTTTCGAGTCTCTACTTCCCCACCGACCGTTCTCTCGCCCTGTTGGAAACTAGCACACGAGGTACAAACTAAATCAAAGTTCTCACTAGCCACGGGTCTCGGGGTGTCATTCACCTCGATTAAGAGGAAATGGCTCCAAGGTTGCAATGGCCTGTCGCAGAAGATGCTGCCCTTCGGTGCCACCTGATGCAGGGATGTGAGTTGTGGACCAGCTGATGCTAAGCTGCTCTCCTGGCACCAGCTGGACGTGCACAGGCCAGGACGCGACCCGGACGGGGGGCCCGCCTCCAGCTGCTCCCAGGCAGCGTGGCTGCGCGTCCTCCGAGCCGCGCAGAGGTTTTCATCAAAGATTAGACGGGGCAGCAGTGGGCACGGCCCTGCTCCGCCGACACGGAGGGCTGCCTGCCTGGACGGCCCACGCTGTGGGCTGAAGGAAGCCTCGGGAGTAAAACAGCTGCAGCTTTGGGTCAAAGTCCCGCCGCGGCCGGACAGCCCAGCGCACTGAAGTCAGCTCCCATTCTGCAAACAACCCCAGCGGAATAGACAATAGGTGTGTCCAAACCCTCTTTGCTGCTCAGAAAATAACGCTTCGGGAACCCAGACCTGCCAACGTGGGGTGCTCCCTGCCCGTCCTCTGTAAAAGCCAGAAGCCCCTATAGCCCTTTCTAAGCAGCCGCCCCGCAGACACTGCAAAGGAGCGACCCTGAGCGTGGAGGCCGGAGCCCCCCTGACATAAGGCAGCTGAGAGGAGACACAGACAGCAGAGGAGCTGAGGGGGCCAAGGGCTGCAGCCTGGGTCTTCCGCCCTCGCTTGGCCCCTGCCAGGCGCCGTGTGAGGCCTGGAACACCACAAGTCCTCACCTATTTGCTGAGCAAATGGGAGAGAAAATCACCACAGGGATCCGTGGGATACAGAACACATCTCTTAAGAGAGCAAGCTGTTTCAACATTTCAACGGTTTGTCGTGAGTAAATGCTGTTAGCTACAGAGCACTCTTCTGTGAATTAATGCCAGACCTTAAGCTAAAGAGCCCGGGGCTTTTCTTTACTGATTTTTTAATTAACAGACTTTATTTTTTAGAGCAGCGCTATGTTTACAAGCACAAAGTATAGAGAGTTCCCACACACCACCTCTCTCCTACACAGTTTCCCCACTGTCAACATGCCCGAGAGATGGCACCCTTGTTACAATAGGTGAGCCTGTAGACACACGTCATCATCACCCAGAGTCCATGGTTTACACTGGGGCTTACTCTTGGTGTTGCACTTTCTATGGGTTTGGGCAAACGTATTCTAGTCGCATACAGAGTAGTTTGCCCTAAAAATCCTCTGTGCTCCATCTTTTCATCCCTCCATCCCCCCAACTCCTGGCAACCACTGATCTTCCTGTCTCCGTAGTTTTGCGTTTTCCAGACATCATGTAGTTAGAATCACACAGTCTGTAGCCTTTTCAGACTGGCTTCTTTCACGTAGGAATACGCACCTAAGTTTCCTCCATGGCTTTTCGTGGCTTGACAGCTCATTTCTTTGTATCACTAAATAATATTCCATTGTCTGGATGCACCACAGTTTATTTATCCATCACCTACTGAAGGCCATCTTGGTTGCTTCCAAGTTTTGACCGTTATGAATAAAAGCGCTATAAACATTGGCGTGCAGGTTTTTATGTGGACATAAGTTTCCAGCTTCTTTGGGTAAATACCAACGAGCACAATTGCTGGACCCTATGGTAAGACTAGCCTTGTAAGAAACAGCCAGCTGTCTTCCAAAGTGGCTGTAAATTGTGAATTCCCACCAGCAGTGAGCGAGGGTTCCTGTTGCCCCACACACGCTCTGCAGTATTTGGACTTTTCATGGTTTTGGATTTTAGACATTCTAACAGGTGTGTAGTGGTATCTCATTGCTGTTTTACTTTGCGTTTCCTTGGTGTTGTAGCTAAAAAGTCATCACCAAACCTAAGGGTACCTCTAGATTTTATCTCCTATGCTATCTTCTAACGTTTTAAAGTTTTGGATTTTACATTTAGGTCCATGATATAACCCATTTTGAGTTAATTTCTGTGAAAGGTCTGTGTCTAGATTCTTTCTTTCTTTCTCTCTCTCTCTCTCTTTCTTCCTTCCTTCCTTTTTCTTTTCTCTTTCTTTGTCTTTTTTTGCATGTGAATGTCCAGTTGTTCCAACACCATTTATTGAAAAGACTATCCTTTCTTCATTGAATTGGTTTTGCTCCTTCATCAAAAGTCAGTTCACTGTATTGATGTGGGTCTGTTTCTGGGCTCTCTGTTCTGTTGCACTGATCTGTGTTTCTGTTCTTTCACCAGCACCACACCTTCCTGATTCCTGTAGCTTTATAGTAAGTTTTGAAGTTGGATAGTGTCCATCCTCCAACTTTGTTCTTCTTCAATATTTTGTCATCTATTCTGGGTCTTTTGCCTTTTGCCTTCCTGCTCTTTTGCCTGGTATAAATTTTATGATCGTCTTGCTTGTTGTTGTATCCACAAATAACTTGCTGAGATGTGGATTGAGATAGCTTTAATCTAGAGACCAAGTTGGGAAAAGCTGGCATCTTAATAACGTTAATTCTTCCTGTCCAAGAACATCATTGTGGGTTGAATGGGGTCCCCCAAAACGACATGTTGAAGCCTTAACCCCCAGTACCTGTGAATGTGACCTTATTTGAAAACAGAGTTTTGCAGATGTAATTAGTTAAGATGAGGCCACACTGGATTAGGATGGACTCTAAATCCAATATGACTGATGGCCTTTTAAAGAGGAGAGAACAGTGATCTCAGAGACACCCGGGGAGGAAAACCATGTGACCACAGAGGCAGACACAGGAAGGAGGACCTGGAAGCCTAGGAATGCCAGCCACCACCAGAAGCTGGAAAGAAACAAGGGCTCATTCTCCCCTAGAGCTTTCAGAGGGATCAGAGCCCAGCCCAAAACTTAATTTTGAACTTCTAGACTCCAGAACTGTGAGAGAAAAAAGAAATACTGTTGTTTTGTTCCCTCAGTTTGTGATAATTTGTTGCAGCAGCACTAAAAAACTAATTCAAACATGAAATATCTCTCTATTTATTTAGATCTGTTATTTCTTTCATCAGTTTTGTAGATTTTCTCATATAGGTCTTGTACATATTTGCTAGGTTTATACCTAAGTATTTAATTTTCGGGTGCTAATATAAGTAGTGTGGTGTTTTTAATTTCAAATTTCAATTGTTCATTGCTGATATATAGGCCAGTAATTGACTTTTGCGTATTTAATCTTGTGTCCTGTAATTTTTCTATAATTGCTTGTTAGTTGCAGGAGAAATTTTATTGATTCCTTTTTTTGTCATGTATAAAATAAGACAGTTTTATTTCTCCCTTCGAAGTCTGTATGCCTTTTAATTTCCTTTTCTCGTGTTATTACATTAGATGGTACGTCCAGTGGGATGTTGATTGGAATGTAGGGCCTTGTTCCTGATCTTAGGGGAAAGCATTGAAACATTTAGAAACAAATAACAGAATAAAAAACCAGCTGTGGGGCTGGAACAGATCACCCAAATGGAAGAGATGGTTTTTTGCCCTGTGTTGAGGTGGTCCCTTTCTTGGACACTAGCAAATGCAACACATTCTCTGTGGCTGCTTTGGTTGCAAAGTTCTTTCCTCGATGGTCCCGGAACAGCGGCCGCTGGTCCGGAGCATGACCGCTCAGGCGGTGTCGTGCGGAACCAGCCGCGGGAGTGGGAATGTGGGCAGTCCTGCCTCAGGAGCAAGAGCCATTTCCAGGCTCAGCTGCTGTGCCGGTGGGCTCCACCAGTCAAGATGCAGACCCTCACGGAGCGGGGTAAGGACCCTGCCTGGTGCTGTGGGAATGAGAAAAAGTCTTAAACTGCTTATAATCCCCAAAGAAGTTTACAATCTACTTTAAAAAGTGAGTTATTTAGGGACTTCATTGGTGGCTCAGTGGTTAAGAATCTGCCTGCCAATGCAGGGAACACGGGTTCGAGCCCTGGTCCGGGAAGATCCCACATGCCGCTGAGCAACTAAGCCCGTGCGCCACAACTACTGAGCCTGCACTCTAGAGCCCGCGTGCCACAACTACTGAAGCCCACGTGCCCAGAGCTCATGCTCTGCAATGATAAGTCAGTGCACTGCAATGAAGACCCATCGCGGACAATAAATTAATTAATTAAATTTTTAAAAATTGAGTTATTTTACTATGCCAACGTTTGTGCCCTGCCTGGGGCGGCCTTGGGCATTCACAGCCGACCTGTGGGAGGGGGCGCGGGCCGGGTCTTTGCCAGGAGTGCGGGGCTGGCTGAGGAAGGCCCCCTTCGCTTCCCGGGATGAGGGGGCAAAAAGCAGAGGTGACTAATAAAATAACCCCTTTAACTCAATAACGTGGTCATTAATGAATAAAGACCCACAGTCTCTGTGCCTCCAGGCTGCTCTCTGACAGGGCCTTGCACGGGCGCCTGGCGGGCTGCTAAGAGGGCGGCAGTGTCCGGAAAAGAGTAGGCTAAGTCCCGGGAAAAACACAGCCTGCGCTGAGCACCGATCCCACCGGGTCGAGCCCGTCGGAAGCCTGGCTGCGGGCCCACCCGGGCCCACTCGGCCAGGCCTGCTCCCGGGGGGCGCGGGCGCAGGCCCTGCCCCCGACCCCCCGGCGCTGCGGGGACACCAGGGCCGCCCCGCCGGGCCCGGACCGGGCTGGGCCAGGCCCCGCGCCCCGCGCCGCAGAGGGAGTGCCCGCCCCGCAAGCCCGTGCGCCCCGCAGCCCGCGCCCCGGGGCGGGCGCGCTCCGATTCCCGCGCGCTCGTCTCGCCTCCCGCCCGAGGAGCGTCAGGACAGAGGCGGGGTGGGGCGCGGTTAAAAGGCGCTGCAGGTGGGAGCCGGGCCATCCCGGAGCGGGCGGAGGGCAGCTGCAGACGTCGCACACCCGCCGAGCTCGCGGCTCCCTGCGGCTCCCTGCCCTTCCTGGCAGTCCGGCGGCCGCGCAGGCGCCGCCCCGCGCCCGGACCCCGCGCCCGGACCCCGCGCCCGGCCGCATCCCCGCCGAGCAGGTGAGGGGGGCGCTACCTCTCGGCCCCTCGGGCGGAGGGCTTGTCTCCGGAAGCCGGAGCAGGTAGGTCGGCGGCCCTTGGCCCCCTCCCCCTCATCCCCCGCGCCCGCCCCCGTCGGCGACCCGCTCCAGGGCCCGCGGGTGGGGGGCGGTCCGCGAAGCCGCCCTCGCCCCGCATCCTCCCGCGGCCCGGCGCGCTCGCAGGAACGAGGATGGACTGGTTTGACTTTTACACCGGACGGTCCCCCCTGACTCGCACAACAGGTTTTGCAGATGCGTCACCTCGTGGGTACAGGTGCCCCTTTCCCCCACCTCCTCTGCTGCCTTTTGGATTTTCTTGGCTTTCGTGGGTCCCTGACGAGGTTCGGCTCGCGTTTAGGGGAGCGGGACTAGCCGGCAAGCCCAGGTGGAACTGGCCGGAGCGGCCGCTGGACGTAAGCCTGGGAGCCTGGGAGCCGCACGTGACAATAGCACAATCACTGGACAACAGTAATTGTCACTGGTGACACATCTCAGTAAAAGGTGGCGGCACCGGAAAGTACTTCCTGTCTTGTGGAGGAGCCCGGCCCCAGGTGTCACCCGGCACAGGGTGTGTGATTTTGACCGGCTTGGCCTCCCTTCCTGGAGAGCAGGACGGAGTCTGAGGTGAGTGCGGCCTGGATGCAGCTGCGGACGCCTGCAGGGGCTGGGGGCACCATGTCCCCCAGGTCGAATCTGGCCGTGGGTTTAGCGCACGGTTGAATTCAGCCACGCACTTTTGCTCTCTCCCTTGGGCGGACTTGATGCCACACAAGTCTTTTCTTGCCCCAGTTCTGGCAGAGTCTGGTCAGTATTCTAGAAGAAGACGTCCTGCCCCAGCCAGACTCCTTAGAATTGCAGGATGTGCTGTGTAGAGCTTTGTCTGCTGCTCCGAATCCCAGAGCCACTGGGGTGGTGTTGGAACCCTGCCAGGCAGGGGAGAAGGGGTTATGAAGGGAGAACGTCCATAGAGAGAGCCTGTGATATAACTGGGGGAGGGGTGTTCCCGTTGCCATCACCGCGTGGACCCAACCCAGAAGGCGTCAGTCAGTTCAGCTGCTTCACGGTATCTTGATTTAAAACAAAATTCTGATTCAGGAAATGGGAACTTCATTCTCTTTTTCTTTGACTTTTCTGAAGTATAAGAGCTTTAAGAAGGAAAAGAACCAGCAGAGGTTCTGACTGAACAATTTCAACAGGGTGAGAGGAAAATTCTAACTTGCGGGTCCTTACCATGCACCCCTGGCTCAGTCTGAATGTTCTAGGAGCTGTGAGTGGTTTGTATATTTTAGTTAAAAATTTTAGGTAGAATGAAATTGTGCGGAAATAATTTCTGGCCCAAGCTTCTGGGTCCGTGAGGGCATAATCCTGCCAGTGGCTTCATTATCATGGTAAGATTTCTGTTTGACTCGTTTGATCCATGAGAATGGACCGGGGCCCCCAGAGGGCTTTTTCTGTTTTTATTCCCAGGATCATTTAACTCCAGCTGGACTTAAGTGTTTGGAAAGGACACAGGTTTGCTTCAGGGAACAGAGACTGCTAAATGGAAAAAAATTTTTTTAACTCTTTGAATTCTTAAATGGATTAAGAATTACATGTACAGTATTAAAATACTCCTTCCTGAAAAAATATTTTGTGGGTTTAGATTCTAAATAATTGTGGCAGTTTCCTTTGGACTTTAACTGTATATATTAAATACATTTTTGAATATACATATATATTCAAATTAGAACATATTTTAATTTAAAATTTATCCTTTAATAAATATTGATTGTATTCTCCAAAGAATTTAATTCAGAAGACCCCCATTATATAACACACCTCCCACATATGGACATACGATTACATTGAATCTTGGATTATGATAGCTCAGAACCATCAAAGTTTACTTTGGACAAAAAAAAAAAAGAAGTACATGTAATTCTATGAATTGTCCATTTTTATGTTTAGACTCCATAGACAGGATTTTTTTCATTTTTATTGAGTTAATTTTGAAGAAGTATATAAATCCTAAATCCATTTGATCACTGGTCATTGCTTTGAAGGACAGTTGATGGATTTTTGAGTCACTAAATTTAAAAATCAGCTATCAGTTTGTCCCTTGGATGACCTGAGATTTCCAGAGACAAAAGGAAAAGACTCTTCTTGATTACGGAGAGAGTTTAAGAATTTTTTTTTTTAGGCTGCTGACTTGTGGGGTAAGGGAGTATATCCAGTTCCTCAAACTCCACCTTCTTTTTTTTTTAATGCTCAGGGGCATGGGCTTGAGGTTTGGGATTGGGCATTATTATCATTATCATTATTGTTATTATTATTATTTTGAAAGGGTAAAGGATCCACACTAAAGATTTTATTTTGATGTTACTGTGTATTTGAAGTACAGGGCATCAGGAAACTGGCAGGTCCAGACAGCCCCCTTAACAGTTCTGGGGATGAAGAAAAACTACCACCCGGGGTCGTGCAGTGGACCCCCGGGGAGGAGCTGAAGGGCTGTGGCCACAGCTACTAGTTTTCCCTTCACGGGTCACACCCTCACGGCCCTCCGGAAGCTGCACCCGGGTTACCGTTCCTGGGAGTGCTGAGCGCCACTGGTGGCCAGGTGGTCGGTGATCGATGGTGCAGGGGAGCCGGGTCCCAGAAGAGGGAACCTCACCCTGAGTCTCCTCTGGCCGCAGGGCTGCGAGTGCCTCAGGCGCTGCTTTTGCCTTGGCGTTATTGCATCTCATCAGCACAGAGTCCTCCACTGTCCGGAGCCAATGTGGACGTGGTGAGGGATGCTCTGTCCTCAGGCCCGACGGGGCGTCAGGGATGGCTTTGGAGGGAGTGCAGTTGCTGAGGGGATGCTGGGGCTTTAGTTTTGGTCCTGTCATCGGTGAAACTGACACGGCTTTGTTAAGCAAACTAGTTATGCTTAAATTCTTAAATAAGAATTTTTAAAACAAGAAATTATATTACTGAGGCAGAATGCTAATGGACTTTAACTCTTTGAATTTAAGAGGGAAGCACCATCTCTCTTCCTAACACTCTGTGTCATCAGAAGTCAGGTCACTGATTTCCTATTTTCAGAGCTAAGCAATTGGACCGCAGCTGTGTGTCCGCAGTGACTAGAGACACTGCACAGCCCATTGGCGTTTGCTTCTGTGAGCTTGATTGTCAACCACCTTTCTACACAGGAGCCAAGCAAACTTATTCTTTGCCTAAAAGACAGCCAGGAAGGTGCCAGTTAAAATAAACCAGTCTGGGGACTTCCCCGGCGGTCCAGTGGTTAAGACTCTGCCTTCCAAGGCAGGAGGTGCAGGTTCAATCCCTGGTCAGGGAACAAAGATCCCACACGCTACGGAGTGTGGCCAAAAACTAAAAAAAAAAAAAAAAGTAAAATAAAATAAACCGCTCTGGTTCACAAAGAAAGAGTTAATATTTTGCTTTTTATTGAACAAAGCTTTTTATTATTAAAGCTTTGTTTAATACTAATTGTGAGGGGTACCGCCGGAGACAGTTACTTTGGAAAGTAATTTTCAAAGCGTCTTCACATCTTCTGCCGCCAAAATGTTTCTGGCAGGCCCCCCTGAGGCTCTCCTGCCCTGGAAGAGTCCTGGGAGCAGTGGCTGCGGCCTCAGGGCAGGAAGCCTGGGGGGGGTCCACACCCCCCGGCCAGTCTTCTAGGAGGTGAGGTGAGCTCTGCTTCTGTTCAAAGCCTCGACAGTGACATTCATCCAGACAACAGGGCTTCTCCCTAAGGGAAGGATGGGAACAGACGCCATAGGAAGGATGGGAACAGACGCCATAGGAAGGATGGGAACAGACGCCGTAGGAAGCCATCTCATTTCTTTTTCACCCTTTAAAGGCAAATTGCTGATTTTTAGTCAGAGTCAATAAGTATCGTAAAACAGATTATTTTCTGTTCAGCTTTGCTACTTTGATAGAGCGTGTAATCTGGGGACCCAGAAAAGTCAAAAGAAATAAAGACGCTGCCACAATAATTGCCCCTGTTTTTTACAAGATGCCCCAGGGGGCAGGAGTCAAGGATTCTGCTCTAGAAAGCGGGTACCTCGTGGGGGGAGATTTGACCTCCTGATCTCTCCCATGACGTCAGCCTCTCTGAATTCCTTCAGGCCAGTGGCCTCTGGCCCCTGGCCCCTGGGAGGGGGAGGGTGCTGCCTTCCTCAGGCAGCTGAAGATAGACAACTCAGAGAGGAAACAGCCTTCTTACTGGTGGGGGAGTTTCAACTCTGCACTTTGGAGGGTTGGAGAAAATGTGACCTTTATTTGAGAAATCAAAACCTTGCTGGTCGGGCGTTGAATTCCCCACTCTTCAGTGGGAGATGTTTACCAGTTAACAGAGAATATCTCCAGCTTGTAAACAGACAGGATGGACCTCCCAGGTGAGCCGACACTGTAAAATATATTCAAACCTCACGATATTTGTGTTTCTTCCTTCCACTGGGTGCATCCCGGTGCTTCCAGCTCAGGAGGGCTACAACTGGGCAGATTTATTCTAACAACTTCCACCAGGAGCTGAGAGCGAATTCTACAGTTCATAGCTCTCCAATAAGGTTTTTAAATCAAAGACTCATTACCACGGACTTGGAAATCCTTTAGGTCATGGGGTCAGTGGTCTGAGGCGGGGGTTAGACGCAGATCCTGAGACCAGTCTTCCTGACCGAGGCCCCCGTGTCCCCCCAGACCCGCATCGGAGGCTCACACAGCCTCCGATCAGAAGCATTAAGGACAAGGAAACACAGCTTTAAGGAGTGTGTGTTTAAAGAGCTGTGCTTTTTTCTCAGTTCTCCTTTTCAAAAAGCAAAAACCTGGCTGTGTGTACACTCCGCCTTTGAGTCCCGTCTAGTCCTGGATTCACACAGGAATCCAGCCCCCAGCCCCTTCGCTGCTCCCGGGGCTCCTTCCAGGCCCTGGCCCCCGTTCCCGGCCAGGTGGACGCCCGCCCGTGTGCGGGTCGTTCTGGAAATGCGCGTGAAGAGCCGCCCAGGGCGCTCGGGCTCCACTCTCCTCACCAGCCTGAGAGGGAGAAGCCTGAGCCCACGTTCAAGTGCAAGAAAGTCTCCCCCAGGGGGGTTGACAGAAGGCCTTTGGGGCCCCTCCCCCGAAAAGGCTATGAGAACTTGGGTGAGCGTGTTTTTCTGAGGAGATGGTCTTTCAGAAGATTCTCAAAGGGTCCATTATTCTTTTTTTTTCTGAGCAGAATACTGACCAACTCTTTGGTCTGCCGTGGCAATGCAGAAGGGGTCCGTTTGATTTGTGCAGAGTTTCTTTAGAAGTCAAGGCCCCTTCGCCTCAGGACGTTGGATCAGAGCCTTCACAGGGGACCCTGCACTGCAGGCGGGGCTGGTCCCGCACCTGCGGCTCTTGCTGTAAACTTGGCACCTGTCCGGCGGGGGAGCAGCGCTGCCCATTAAGGGGAAAAAAGTGAGCACTTTTTGTAAAAGCCTGTGGTTCTATTTTGGAAGAGGCTCTTTGAGTAGTTTACGGCGTTAGGTTTCCTAAGAACACATGATTATGGCAGGTGATGTTGTTCAAGCTAGAAGTAAATACAAGCATATTGTACAAAGTGAACTAGTAAGTGTTTGGTTTCCTTTTTTCCCCTTCTTAGTCCATTGGGTAAAACAGATTGTGTCATTCCAGTGAATGATTTCTTTTCTTGGATAAACCCTTTAACAAATAAAATCTACTGAGGGGGCTTCCCTGGCGGCGCAGTGGTTGAGGGTCCGCCTGCCGATGCAGGGGACACGGGTTCGTGTCCCGGTCCGGGAAGATCCCACATGCCACGGAGCGGCTGGGCCCGTGAGCCATGGCCGCTGGGCCTGCGCATCCGGAGCCTGTGCTCCGTAGCGGGAGAGGCCACAGCAGTGAGAGGCCCGCGTACCGCAAAAAAAAAAAAAAAATCTACTGAGGAACATCTGTGATCCCTTGGGCAAAGCGAAACAGGGATTAAAAGGGAGCTTGGAAACGAATGTGTTTGCCTGAGGTCCTGGGTTAGTGATGAGTGTCAGGCAGCAACCTAACGTATAATCTGAGTTCAGCTGGATCCAGAGGCTTGTAAACCCACGCCAGAACGCGATAGTGCTTTCAGAGTGGGTGTTGTTCCTCCCAGAAAACCACCTCCTAGCAGCTCACGGGGTGAGCTCAAGAGAAACGTGCTCCTGTCTGTAACATTACAGCAGTTTTACAAGTTGAAGGAAGGTTCCACTAACTGCCCTGTGCTAATTTTCGCCTGTTCAGGATAAAGCGGCAGGATGGACTGGGGCACGCTGCACACGTTCATCGGGGGCGTGAACAAACACTCCACCAGCATCGGGAAGGTGTGGATCACCGTCATCTTCATTTTCCGCGTCATGATCCTTGTGGTGGCCGCCCAGGAGGTGTGGGGAGATGAGCAGGCCGACTTCGTGTGCAACACGCTGCAGCCCGGGTGCAAGAACGTGTGCTACGACCACTTCTTCCCCGTGTCCCACATCCGGCTCTGGGCGCTGCAGCTCATCTTCGTGTCCACGCCGGCCCTGCTGGTGGCCATGCACGTGGCCTACTACAGACAGGAGGCCGCGCGCCGGTTCAGGCGCGGGGAGAAGAGGAACGAGTTCAAGGATTTGGAAGACATCAAACGGCAGAAGATCCGGATCGAGGGCTCCCTGTGGTGGACCTACAGCAGCAGCATCTTCTTCCGGATCATCTTCGAGGCCGCCTTCATGTACGTCTTCTACTTCCTGTACAACGGGTACCACCTGCCCTGGGTGCTGAAGTGTGGCATCGACCCCTGCCCCAACCTCGTGGACTGCTTCATCTCCAGGCCCACGGAGAAGACCGTGTTCACCATCTTCATGATCTCCGCGTCCGTGATCTGCATGCTGCTCAACGTGGCCGAGTTGTGCTACCTGCTGCTCAAAGTGTGTTTCAGGAGATCCAAGCGAGCACAGATGCAAAGAACCCCCCCCAACCACGCCCTCAAAGAGAGTAAACAGAACGAAATGAATGAGCTGATTTCCGAGAGCGGGCAAAACGCCATCACGGGGTTTCCTAGTTAAACGGGGCCAGGCATCACGCAGCTGACGTAGCGTCACAGAACTGCGGCCTTCCCCAGAAGGCAGCGCCGACCAGGTGTCCTGGCTCTCGGCTGAGACTCTGTCCTTACAAACGGCTTTCACCATTCATAGATACCTGAGTTAGCTTTCTGTAGAATAATTGGGCCATGAATGGGCCACGTAATCAAATGTGTGGCCCGGCTCTACAGCCGGGCCTCGGTGTGACTTTTACATGTGGGTTTAAGTGGACTGTCTGACATGGGGGTATTTCCTGAAAATTTAAGGACGTAACTGTTGTCGACAAAACATTTATCTAGAAATTGATACTTTTATTAGGAAGAGATATTTTTATAGGATTGAATGTTTTAGTTCTGATTTTGAATTTATGTAAAGTATTTTTATAATGACTGGTCTTCCTTACCTGGGGAAACACACAATGTTAATTTTAGAATCATGCCTTCAGTGTCTAATATTTAAGCTTACTCTGTCTCGTTGTAGGTATTGTTTTTCCGTGTCTGCTGACAAATGTGTGAACTGTCACGGCTCTTAGGGTGGAAAGGGTTCACTGTACCATGTATTTTCACTGCTGTCTGGGCATGGCCGGAACTGTATGGAAGCGGGAAGCTTTTCAGAGGGGCTGATTTGCAGTCCTCGTGAACGGCTGATGCAGGAACGCGCTCCCTCAATAAAGATGAGCCCTTTGCTGAAGCCTTCTGTTCCTTCTGGGCCACTGCGTCGCTGGCGACCTGATGGGCAGCTCGGGGCAGGCTGCTGGGGAGGCCGCGTGGCTGGAGTGCTGGTGTCCGCGCACCCCTGCACCCTCTTCACATCCCTCTAGCAGGGTCGCTTTAGCAGCCCCCCAGGCCTCAGCTTGGAGAGGGGTCGGCTGCTCCAAGACATAGAAAGTGTCCCCTGGGTCAGCTTCCAGCCCCTCAGACAAGGGGAGAGGGCCCTTCAGTCCACAGCTCTGCACCCACAGGTGGTAAAGGGGAGGGCTTCCTCCCGGGCTTTCCAGGTGGGACACAGATGCCTTTAGTGGGGGTATTGGTGCACCAGCTGAGGACCAATCACCATGGAGATGTCACACCCCAAGGCCACCCCTGTGAAGGGTGCAGTCAGCACACGTGCTACGCATAGGGACACCTGGTGAACCGCGAATATTCTCCAGGGCTGGACCTGCGTGCCGGGGTTCCAGACCCTCTCCCCAGAAACGCAAAACAGGAAGTCTCATTTTCTTCAGAGTCCGAAGCAAATTCCAGACATATCCTTTCATCCATAAGTATTTTAGTAGCGATCCATGAAAACCAAGATCTAACCTTTAAGAACAAAACCACGATATTTTCACAGGGAAAATCCAGTCCGCCTCCATAATTCCTGATGGTCCCATGACAACCTTTCCTGATAAACGGCTGTTTGAATGGGTCTCAAGCAAAGCCCATAAACAGGATGGAGGGACATGGGGGGGGATGAAAAGGCTTTGGTGGCAGCCCCACTGCATGGGAGAGGCTCGTCCCACCCGCCATGCTCCCAGGGCTCCCAGCCACCCCCTTCCTCCATTTTCCCTCTCTCCTCCGCTCCTTCACTGCCCTCAGCGCTCCTGCCCCCGGAGCTGTGTCTCGGCCGCCCCTCCGGGTCTGAGGTGGTGGCCACACTGCCAGCCTCGCCCACCCGTCACCTCCCAGCACCTTAATCTGGGCCCAGCCCCACTACCAGCCCAGGCCGCCATAAGCACCAGTGACATTCTGACACCAGTGTAATGGCCTCTTCTCAGCGTCATCCTCGTAAAGCTCTCCTTGAGGCCTTGTTCTGTCTGGATTCCGAGACACTGTCCCCTACCCTTGGGCCTCCTGCGCTGGCTTCTCTCCCTCGCCCTCTCCCTCGGGTGGAGACCTTTCCTCTCCTCTCCCTGCACTCTTCCTTGTGAGATATTATCCCCATTTTACAGATGAGGCCACTGAGGCTCAGAGGTTAAATAACTTGACCAAGTTTACCCAGCTAATCAGCAGCAGAGCCAAGATTCAAAGCAGGCTGAATGTCTCCAGGATCGGTGGCTTCACTGCCGCTCCCACAGCTTGGTGCTTAGGGACCACAGTGCTAAGTTGCCCATCATCCCTCATCCAGCTCCAACAACCATCTAGCCGTGCCCGTTCACATTCGGAGGGTCTCGCCCGATTATCCCCCAGCCTGGATGACTGTAAAGCAAATCCCAGACAGATCGTTTCTTCTGCAGATATTTCAATATGGGTCCTTTAAGAGTATAGACTGGGACCTCCCTGCTGGTCCAGTGCTTAAGAATCTGCCTTCCAATGCAAGGGACATGGGTTCAATCCCTGGTCGGGGAACTAAGATCCCACATGCCGCAGAGCAACTAAGCCCGCGTGCCACAACTAGAGAGAAGGCCGAGTGCCACAACTACTGAGCCCTCGCACCACAACTAGAGAGAAATCTGCGCGCCACGAGGAAAGATCCTGCATGCCGCAACAAAGATCCCATGTACCGCAACTAAGACCCGACACAGCCAATAAATAAATATTAAGAAAAAAAGAGCATAGGCTAAGCTTTTAAAACAAAAACACAATGGCACCATCACACTAAAATAGCCAGTCCATGTTCATAATTTCCCAATTGTCCTGTTCATGTTCTTTTCTTTTTTTAATTAAACTTGTTATTTTGAGATAACTGTAGACACATGTAGGTGGAAGAAATAAAACAGACGTCTCGTGTGCTTTGGGCAGTTTCCCCCAATGGTAACATCTCGAAAAACTACAGTCCAAGATCTCAGCAGGACACAACACTGACACAGTCCAGATACAGAACATTTCCATCACCACCAGGATCCTGGTGGGGCCCTTTTATACCCATACCCGATACCCTCCGATTCCGATCCCACCCACTCCTGGCAACCACTAATTTGCTCACCATTTCTCTGATTCTGTCATTTCAGGAAAGTTACATAAATGGAATCGTGCAGTGTGCAACCACTGGGACTGGATTTTTTTCTCAGTGTAATTCTCTGGAGATTCACTTGGGTCGCCGCACCAAGAGTTTGCTCCCACTGCTGGGCTGCATGGTGGTTGCGGTTGCACGTTTCATTTTTGAAAAGCAGCCAGTGTTTTCCAGAGCAGCTGCATCATTACACACCCCCACCAGCAACGTCTAAGTCACCCGGTCTTTCCTGAGCCTCGCCAGCATTTGGTGGTGGTGTTATTTTTCATTTTAGCCATTCTTTTTATTTTTAATAACCGGTTTTTAGATTGAAGTATAGTTGATTTACAATGTTGTGTTAGTTTCAGGTGTACAGAAAAGTGATTCAGTAATACATATATTCTTTTTCAGATTCTTTTCCATTATAGGTTATTACAAGACATTGAATATAGCTTCCCACGTCATTTTGTCATTCTGATAGGTGTGTTGCATGTGCATTTCACAAGTAGCTAATGAACTTGACCACCTTTTCATGTGCTTCTTTGCCATCTCTCTGTCCTCTTCATTTCTTTCGCTCGTTCTCTAATTGGATTGTTTGATTTTCTACTGTTGAGTTTTGAGAGATCTTTATGTACTGTAGACACAAGTCCTTGGACACAGACAGTGGTTTGTAAATATTTTTCACTCTGTGGCTTTTCTTTTCATCTTCTTAACAGGGTCTTTTGCAAAGCAATAGCTTTTCATTTTAATGAAGTCCAATTTATCATTTTTTTAATTTTATGGGTTGTGGCTTTGGTGGCAAATCTAAGAACTCTTTGCCTAGCCCTAGATTCCAAAGATTTTCTCCTATGCTTTTTCTAAAAGCTGTCTAGTTTTATGCTTTACATTGAAGTCTGTGGTTCATTTTGTGTTAATTTTTATAAAAGGTCTGAGACTTGAGGTTCACTTGTTGCCTGTCGACATCCAGCTGCCCCAGCACCATGTGATGAAAGGCTTGCTTTCCTCCATTGAATGGCTTTGGCACTTTGTTAAAAATCAACTGGAGGGCTTCCCTGGCAGCGCAGTGGTTAAGAATCCACCTGCCAGTGCAGGGGACACGGGTTCGAGCCCTGGTCCGGGAAGATCCCACATGCCACGTAGCAACTAAACCCGTGCGCCACAACTACGGAGCCTGCACTCCAGAGCCCGTGAGCCACGACTACTAAAGCCCGTGCGCCTAGAGCCCGTGCTCTGCAACAAGAGAAGCCAACGCAATGAGAAGCCCACGCACCGCAACGAAGAGTAGCCCCTGCTCGCTGCAACTAGAGAAAGCCCGCGCGCGGCAACGAAAACCCAACGCAGCCAAATATAAAATAAATTTTTTTAAAAATCAACTGGGCATGTTTGTGTGGGGCTATCTCTGGGTTCTCTGTTCCACTGACCTCTGTTCTCTCCCTCCACCAGCACCACAGTCCTGATTCCTGTGCTTCATTAATGTCTTGAATGCTCGAGTGATTCTTCCCTCTTTATTCTCCTTTTTCAAATTTTTTCAGCTACTCTAGTTTCTTTCCCTTTCCATATAAATTTTAGAATAATCTTGTCTATGTCTACAAAAAAATCTTGCTGTGTGTTTGATAAAAATGGCATTAAACTTGTATATCAATTTGCAGAGAACTGACATCTTTATTATGTCAAATCTTTTATCCATATACACAGCATATCTCTCTGTTTATTTACTCCATCTTTGATTTCTTTCATCAACATTGCATAGTTTTCAGCATACGAATAGGAAAAGTTTCATTTTATGTAAAAAGTAAAAAGATTTACTTCTAAGTATTTCATTTCCTTTGAGTGATTGTGAATAGTATCGTATTTTAATTTCATTGTCCGTATGTTCATTGCCGGTATATAGAAATAACCGTTATATTTCTTGGCTTATTTGCTTGTTACCTGTGATCTTGCTGAATTCATTTAAAAGTTCTAGATTTCTGTAGTTTCCACGGGATTTTGTGCACAATCATACCATCTGCAAATAGAGATAGTTTTATCTCTTCCTTTATGATCTGTGTGTCTTATATTTCTTTTTCTTGCCATGTAGCACTGGCTAGAACTTCAAGCACTATGTTGAATAGGAATGATAAAAGCAGAAATTCTTGTTCCTGATCTTAAGGGGAAAGGATTCAATCTTTCACCACTAAGTACAATGTTAACTGTAGGGTTTTTGTAGATGCTCTTTATCAAGTTGAGCAAGTTCCCCTCTATTCCTATTTTTCTGCCGGTTTTTATTATGAATAGGTGTTGAATTTTGTGGGAAAAAAATGTTGCATTAAATGATATGATCATGTGATTTTTCTTCTTCAGCCCATTAATATGATGGATTACCTTGACTAATCTTCATACAGAAACAACCTGGCATCCTTGAAACGAACCTCACTTGGCCATGGTGTGTAATTCTCTTTATATATTACTGAATTTCATTTGTTAATATTAAGCCTTCTTACATCTACGTTCATGGGGGATGTTGGTCTGTAGTTTTCTTTTTTTTTTGTATTGTCTTTGTCTGGTTTGTGTCAGGGTAATACCAGCACCACAAAATGAACTGGGGAATGGTCTTGCCTCCTCTGTCTTCTGGAATAGGTCATGCAGAACAGGTGTAATCCTTCTTTAAACATTTGGTGGAATTTCCCAATGAAACTATCTGCGTCTGGACATTTCTTGAGTTTCTCTTTAACAAATTCAATATCCTTAATAGTTACAAAGATCTTAAAATTATCTATTTCATATTTGGTGAATTGTGATAGCTTGTGTTTCTTGAGGGAGTGATCCATTTCATCTAACTTGCAAACTTTGTAAATATAGAATTGTTTATAGTACTCCTTATTATCCTTTTGATGCCTGCAGGGTCTGTAGTGATGTGCCCTGTTTGATTCCTGATACTGGTCATTTGTGTCTTCTCTCTCTCTCTTTTTTTTTCCTTTTGTCAGTCTTGCTGGAAGTTCATCAGTTTTATTGATCTTTGCAAAGAACCAGCTCTTTGTTTCATCAATTTGCTCTATTCATTTTCTGTTTTCAATTGAATTGATTTCCGCTCTTTATTATTGTCTTGCTTTTGCTTGCTTTGGGCTTATTTTTCACTACTCTTTCTAGATTCTTGAAGTGGGAATGTGGTCTATTGACTTGCGTCTTCTCTTCTTCACTCATGTTTGCATTCAGTGCTGTAACACCCTATCAGCACTCCCGTAGTGTGTCTTGCAAATTTTGATCCCTTGGATTTTTTATTTTCATTCAATACAATGTATTGACCCATGGTTTATTTAGAACTGTGTTTTAGTTTCCAAGTGTTCAGAGATGTTTCCGTTTTCTTTCTTTCCACTTATTATCGATTAATAATTATTGATCTCCACTTTGATTCCACTGCTTCCATCAGAGAACACACTCTATTATTTCAACTATTTTAAATGTGCTGAGGTTTTTTAATGGCCCGTGTATTAAGCATGCCTTTTTATCCTGATGCTTTGGCATCTGTGGCCTTACTAACACTGGGGAGACGGCCCCTCCCAGGGCTGGCTAATTCCTAGAGATAGCAAACAACTCTTCCGTGACGTGCACTTTTCATATGCCCACCAACCAACCCAAAACCCACACCCACACCCCTTCTCTCAGGCTCTCACACGCCAGACCACTGTCCACCTGCCCTAATCACCCCAGAGCCAGGCCCCAGACCAGTCGCTGAAATGTTTCACGCTAGCTAACCCTACGCCCGTCTGCCCTGCCTTGCCTCACCTTTCCGACAGGAACCGCACTGAAGGGTCTGCCCGAGGGCCCTGCCTGGTCTGCTCCCTTCTCACCAGCTTTCAGAGCTGTTTGCTTTTATATAATTTCCAGGGGTTTTAGTTGTACTTGGCCAGGAGAATAGGAAAAACTACATCAGCTGTCTTCCCAGAAGTGAAAATCCCCTTCTTTTCAAAGAGCAGTTGGCTCGGAATCACTGAAATCCATACGCTGCAATCAGTTAACGTGTCTGTCAAGCCTCTTTAAGCTGCTGGTTCCCCTCCACCTCTTTTTATTTCCTTGCAACTTTCTTTTCTTAGAATCTGGGTCATTCGTCTCCCAGAGTTTCTCACGGCCTAGACTTTGCTGATTGTGTATTCATGGTGGTGTTTCATGTTCTTTCATCCTCATGTTTGCTACAAACCAAGAGCAGGTGCGACGTCAGCGTTATTCCCCAGTCTCTCTCACTGGCGTCTCTGTGCTCTCCATCCCCGTCCCTGAGTTCCCCACATATATCCCCCCCAGCCCCCTGACCACCCCCCTCCCCCCGGCATCGCACGAGCTTCCTCCTCCAGCCCGTCCTCCTAGACTAGTTCAAAGTCTTCACTCCCAAGACACCCTCCCCCAGGGTCACTGTGGTGTTTGTGCTCCAAGGTCCTTGCTTCTCCGCTGGTGGGGGGGGGGGCTCCTGGACAGAGCAGGGCCAAGCCTGCTCACTCTGCCCCCCAAATGTGTCCCTTCACAAAGCGAGCACCGGTGAGTGTGTGTGTGGAATTCACTGGGGTCCTGATCACCAGCCCTCTCTCTCCAGCTCCAGGGCAGGACAGTGGGAAGCTCGCCCTGTGCCCTGCCGTGGGGACCTGAGGTGGCTTCCCGAGGCCCAGGGAACAACTTCCCAGCCACCAGGGACACTTAGGTGAATGCTGATGCTACAGCAGACATGGCTGCCCAAGGCCTTTTCGGGTCATTGTCAGAGGGAAAAGTTGGAGAAGTGACAGAATGCCTTGAAGTCATTCAGATGTCAGAGCGCAGCAGGAAGAAGAACTCACCACGATTTAGTTCCTCTAAATTAACTGTGAAACCACAGCCAAGAATCATTTTAAAACTAATACTGCAGACCTCAGAGACTCCATCCTTAATCAACCTCAGGAACATGAAGGTTCTTGTCAACCTAAATCGTTTCTGGGTGTGATTTATTAGACAGACACTAAAATAATTTATTTCTAGCTTGTTTGCTAATATAACTTTTAAATTTACGGATTCGGGACTAATGTGGTATTTTAAATTGTAGTTAGCACTAAGCTCTCAGTAAGTAATCATTTCTTTGTATCCGTGTTACCCTTATTCACCGCTTATTAGATAAGAGATTGGTTTCTATCCAAAACATAGTAATAGGGACTTCCCCAGTGGCACAGTGGTGAAGAACCCACCTGCCAATGAAGGGGACACACGGGTTCGAGCCCTGGTCCGGGAAGATCCCACATGCTGCGGAGCAACTAAATCTGTTCGCCACGACTACTGAGCCTGTGCTCTAGAGCCCGCGAGCCACAACTACTGAGCCCGCGCACCACAACTACTGAAGCCCGCACGCCTAGAGCCTGTGCTCCGCGACAAGAGAAGCCACAGCAATGAGAAACCCGCACACCGCAAAAAACAGCAGCCCCCACTCACCACAGCTAGAGAAAGCCTGTGCGCAGCAACGAAGACCCACCGCAGCCAAAAATAAGTTAATTAATTAATTTTAAAAAAACACATATTAATAAAACCTGAGGCAGTGTCTTCTGATCTGTCTTCTGGTCCTCAGTATCCAAATAATCAATGTTCAGATAAAGGAAGGCCTAAGTTGAGAAGGGAATCAATTGTTTCTGGTTGAACTTCAGCCTTGAAAGGACCCGGGAATGGCCTAGATTCTGCCTAACAGTCGTGAGGAACGGACATCTGGGTTCAGCACTCACACCAAAGAGATCCTCCTGGCAACACGCCAGAGCCTCTCCCCTTCTCACCAGATACTGGGATTTGGGATTTTATCCCTTTGTGCCTCCACCCTGGACACGGCAGTTCTAACCCAAACAGGAGGCGGACAGACCTCACGTGGAGTGAGCGTTGAGGGGTCGGGATCCCAAGTTTCCCCTGAGGCACGTCTGTCAAGACAGTGCTAAATCCAGCCACAAAATCGTGAGGACAAACTAACACATATCACAGGCCATGGGTTCCCAAACCCACTGGGTCAGACTGTCTGGTCCCACAGCCCAGGAATCTGCATGTTTAAGAAACTCTTGAGCTGGTTTTTATGCAGCCAGCCTGGTCCCACTTTCCCATGGAGCAGTCAGGTCTCAGTGTCGTTCAGAACACCCTCCCAGCTCCACTCCAGTCTAATTCAGCCAGCTCCTGGGGGGGGGGTCTGCATTCCAACACCCCCTCCATGGGGAGCCTCACGCTGGATTCCAGAAACACTCACATTTCAGTCAGGAGCCTTGAAAATAGCTGCACTCTGGAAGTGCTATGTCACGGCGGCAGGATGCTAAAAACCTGCACAAACACTAGGGCCTGCTTCTCCTCTTTGCAGCCCCCGTGGACCAAAAGCAAGAGTCTGCCCTTCCAGCAGCCTGTCGTCCACCCCCCCCCCAGCTCCCGCCCTGGGGAGGACGTCCTGCTGGCCACTCAGCAAACACCCTGCGGGGGGCCAGGCCCTCATCTCCTCAGACAAACCACAATTAAAGGCGCTGATACACACTCTTTGGGACCTGCTGCCCGTCTTTACCCCGATGCGCTGTCTGCGTCCTCGCCCCTTTCCTGCCAGCTCCTCTGCTTTGTTCTCGTGCCGCTATCTGCTTTCTCCTCCTTTTCAAAGGGTTCTCCTTATCTTCCCCCAGAAAGACCTGGTCAGGGGCCAAGCCCATCACGAGGTGACAGCCCAGCGGCATGGTTTGCTCCGTCAGGGGACCGTACCTCTTGCAGGTCCAGAGCCCGGGATGTCGTTTTCACCACCATCGATGTTGGGACCACATCTTCCCTCCAAGGGTGGAGGTGGGTCGATTTCTGGCTCCAGCTGTTCCTTCCCCCAACATTTACTCCATCCTTTATGCAAAGGGAGTCCAAGGCAGGTGCTGGACTGGATTAAAAACGCTCTCACAGAGCTGTGTGATAAAGAAAACCTACAACGCTCGGCACACTTCAGAGCATCCAGTCGTGTGTAAATGTTTAACGCAGGGACCTCTGCCTTGGAGGATACCCAGAGACCCCTTCGTTTATGTGTGTGTTTTGTGTGTCAGTTACACAGTCTACATTCGTGGTCCAAACACGTGACTTCTGCAAGTCTGTTTTGTCCTTTGGTAAATTGTAGGCAGGCTATGCTGTCCGAAAACATAGCATCCTAACAGCCTAGTGCAGAATGTCACACAGTCTGTAAGGGAAGATGGCTGCTTCCCACCAGACGGTGGCTGAGATGCTGCTGCCTCCGTTGAGGATGAGACCCTCCAGGTTGACCCACACCGCTTCCCCCAGCCATCCACTCTACGTACGGAGCCCCCGACCACCAAAGAGAGGAGCCCAAGCTCCACCCTCAAGGGTTTATTTCAAAGGCAGTAAAGAAACAACAATAGGCTATCTGTCTATTGTCTCTTCTTTCCCAAAGCACAATAGTCCGACACCCACTTTTGACATTAAATACGTAACCCATTAAAATAGCCGACCTGTGACCCTGAGCTTACTAGACATCAGGGCATTAAGTATGTGTCCTCTTTTAGATAAATAATTTTATTGTTAGTAAAAGACCCAGTCAGATAGCGCTGTTTCTTCTCCCCCATCCCACGAGTCCACATCCTCAGACCAGAGGGGAGCCCCGGGGAAACAAGTCCGATGGAGGAAGGCATCTTCCAGGGTCACAAGCGGCTGGGAGCTGCTGGGGTTCCTGGGGCAGTGAGCTCGCAGGGGGCACGGCAGATGAGGGGCCGCGCTCAGGGCCTGGGTGTCTTTCCTGCTGTGACACCACTTCTCCTGAGGCCACAGTGATATGCTTTCGCCCTGGAAATGACGTTCCAACGTTTTGTGACAGAAGTCTACAGCAACCAGTACATTTTACACTGGGACTAGCACACGTGTGAGTATGAAAACACACGCGAAACACACATTTCCTAAAACACGACTTAACTCTTATTAAGAGCAGTGTGTTCTGATAGTTCCTATTCTATTCTATTTCATTTAATTGTGAAAAAAAAGGAAAGACAGTTATTTCCCAGCCTATTAACGAGGTCGCGACAAGCAACACTAAAGGACAAGAGTATCCATCTTTCTCCAGCGATCGTCCCCGTTTCCCTGACGAGTCTTCCCAGTGCCATCTACTGGGCACTCTGGGTATTGCAAGCGCCTTTTCCCAGTACAAAGATTTTTCAAGGATTAGGTGAAAACCAGAGAAATCTATACACCAATACAGTATGTGCTTCTTCCCCCAACGTAGAAAGGGCTCTGAAACAGTTTAAGGAGAAGTTTAGATGAATGGCTAACACACAAACCAAGCTCTGAATTCTAAGATCAAAGACACCATGTCCAATTCCCAAAGAGAATTTCCAAGCCAGAGAACAGCCACCTGACCGGGCTTGTCGGTGCAAAACTGACCCTGGAATCAGTGGTTTCCAGACAGCGAGAGACCTGGGACCGTCCACACTAGCATTTCACAAAAAGCCGCTGTGGTCTAGCAGACACACTCCAACAAGGGAATCATTACTCTGCAGCCCTTGGTCAAACCTATGCCTATAATTTTTTTTTTTTTTACTAAAACCACCCATAATATGAGTGTTTACTAGAGCCTAACTTATTCCCAAAGCTCTTCAAGATGGTATATGACACACTAAAATGTAGGAATCTCTTTTGTTCCTTTATGAGTTGTACAGAATTTCCTTTTTGACAACTCACCAAAGCGTACAGAATTTAATTTTTATATTCAATAGAAGTCAATTTTCCCTACCAGTTTGCCTGGGGAGTTATAGCTTTGAATTCATTTCTGACCAACACGTGCTTTTGATAGAAATACATTTGGAAGCATCTTTGTAATCTCTCCACAGTCTGCTTAAATAATCATACAAGAGCTATACGGATGTATTTGCCGCTAAGAGCATCTGCTCATCCAGTAAAGCCAAGGAAATTGACTTATTTTACCACGGCCTTGCAGCTGACACATCTAACAACTCAAATTCCCCCCAAATATTTTATGTACGAATATAAGAATAGAGTGAGGAAAACGGAAAGGCTTATAACAGTTTCTAATTCAAAAGTGGGAATTTTTATGACTTGAATAATTTGAAACTGAAGAGAAGAACAATTAAACTAGTGAAATCTGAAAGTTTCACATACTTGGAATGTAACAACTGATCCTTTCCCCTAAATTATTTGACATTAACAATTTTCAGGATACATAAGTGAGGGTGTGGGTCAAAGGTACAGAGAGAAATCTTGTGAAATGCCCTTCTCCTGTGATAATTATGTACAGAAACGTGAAAGGCCACTCCTGCTTTAAAATGATATTATCGTATGTAAGTCATTATTAACAAATTATGCAGAGACTTCCAGGGGCTCTTAATATCTGCTCATTTGAGGAGGGCTGAACTTTCCCTTTTTTGCCAATTATTAACATGATTAATATTTCAACAGCAAAGTCAAGAAAGTGGCTGCAGACCACTAGCTCGTGGCTCAGAGGCATCCAGTGATCCCCAGACTGCCAGGTGTTAGCACGGGGATTCCTCTCTCTCATCAGTCCCTTCTTGCCTTAAGACATTTCTGCTATCACCTTCTGCTATCACGTATGATTTGTGAGTCGGAAATTTAACTGAGACATTCTTTATGTACATTCAGACCATCCTTCCCAGGGGGAACTCAAGGGGCTGCCCCAACAGGCAGCTGGCAGGCAATCATTCATTAAAATATATTAAGAAATAGGATTTGTCTCACACTGATTTCTTGCACAATAGCAGCTTTTTTTTGGCTTATTTGTAAAACAACTGTCAACTTGAAATATCAAATAGCTTTACACATTAGCACTTCCCCTTATAGCCTGAAACTGCATCACTTTAATTTTTGATTTTTTTAATAACGACTTTTTAAAATAAATTTATTTATTTATTGCTGCATTGGCTCTTCATTGCTGCACGCGGGCTTTCTCTAGTTGCAGAGAGCGGGGGCTACTCTTCGTTGCGGTGCGCGGGCTTCTCATTGCGTTGGCTTCTCTCGTTGCAGAGCACGGGCTCTAGGCGCACGGGCTTTAGTAGTCGTGGCACGCGGGCTTCAGTAGTTGTGGCTCGCGGGCTCTAGAGCACAGGCTCAGTAGTTGTGGCACACGGGCTTAGTTGCTCCGTGGCATGTGGGACCTTCCCGGACCAGGGCTCAAACCTGTGTCCCCTGCATTGGCAAGTGGATTCTTAACCACTGCGCCACCAGCGATGTCCCTGCATCACTTTAAATACCTGCATGAAAGTTCAGCTAAATTTTGAATGCCTGGGATTTGTCTTTGTGCTACTAAGTACATATGTAAAAACCTTAGTCACACATATCTCTGACACTGTGAGGTGACAGGTGCAGCTGTAACACATACCCACCAGTTTAGCCATCAATATTTATTCAATGATACCCTGACCTTCCCTGAAAAGGGCCAGTCCTCTGTATCAGCTTCACTCAAGACCTACCCAGGAGACACCAGAGTTCTTCCATAAAACCGAGTCCAGAACTGTACTCTGTCTTGCTTGGTGCCTAGTTAATGAGGCTGGAGAGGTGTGCGCATCAGGCTGGGGAGGCTGAAGCGGAGGGCAGGACGGGTCAGCCTCCTCCGGGGGCTGTTATGTTAAAAGATGAAGACCTGAAAATGAAGGCTTATTTTCTTTCTTTTTTAAAAAATTAATTAATTTATTTATTTTGGGGGGCGTTGGGTCTTCGTTGCTGTGCGCGGGCTTTCTCTACTTATGGCAAGCGAGGGCTACTCTTCGTTGCAGAGCACGGGCTCTAGGCATGTGGGCTTCAGTACTTGTGGCACACAGGCTCAGTAGTTGTGGCACACAGGCTTTGTTGCTCTGTGGCATGTGGAATCTTCCTGGACCAGGGATCAAACCCATGTCCCCAGCATTGGCAGGTGGGTTCTTAACCACTGAGCCACTAGGGAAGTCCCTGAGGCTTATTTTCAATGTTTACATATAACAAAGTAATGCTTTTAACCAAAAATAATGCCGCAATATGATTGTGCTATTCACAGAATAATTACAGGATTTTTAAAACATTAAGCTGTGGTGTGATCTGCTAAGTGCATATACGTCTAAGCTCGTGTGGCGATAACTTCAAATGTCCAGACGTGAGACCCTTTTTCCATCTTACCCTCCCTCCCCTCCTCTGCTCTGGAGGACACGAAATACCTCCACGAGATTTCTTGCCCCATCTGAATCCGAGTCTGGTTGGGAAGAAGACACCAGTGCACAGAAAACAGCAGAAGTCACACCAAACAGAAGACAATCAAGTGCTGCGTTGTAGTTAAGACTTAAGAGCTGTAGGGGTTCTAACCATAAATCCTCAAATACAGAGTGGCTAGGATATTCAATCAGCCAGCAATACACTGTCATTATGCAAATCAGGAGAATAAGTCAGGGAACACAGGAACAGGAAGTTGAACAGCAACCTGCAATCATGATATAGACAAGAAAAGGCAAGGGGAAATCCTTCAGCGGGGGAAAGCGAGTCAACTTTCAAAGTCCAAACCGCCTTTACCAGCTGGCTTCCTGCAAAGGTTCCAGACACTTCCTTCACTCCAACCCCAGAGCCCCACAGAGCGATGCCCTGACAACCTGAAGGGCGTTCCCTGCCCCCCAGCTCCCAGGAGGCTCAGGCCAGGAAGGCTCCTCCAGGCCACCCACCTTTGCCTTGTAATTTCCAACCAGCCGATTCAGCACATCTCTCAGATGGGCCTTGTAGGGCTTTGTCTGTTCATGAACAGACACTCCTTCCCGGACTAAGACCTGGGGGTTGGAAGGTGGGGTAGTGACAGGGGGACAAACTCAGGTTCGCCCAGCAAGAATGGCCTAAACTGGCCCGTGGCGATGAGGTGCAACCTTTAAAAGGAAAAGTCAGTACCTTTACGCTAATGTTCACAATCACGGGAAACCCATTTCTAAGGCCACATCTGCCCTGTCAGGGTGAATCATCTCTGCTCAACTTAAAACCGACCTAAGTGAAGCCAAGCGTGGGAGCGAGCACGCCTGCACCTCAGGGCTGGCCCCTTTGCAGGAATCCTGGGGTGAGTTTCCTGCCCCCCATGCGGGACACGGTTCCCCAGACGCGGCCCACTCTAGCGATTTTAATTCTCCATCCACTTGCTTTGTGAATGTCAAAATACCCAGCCACATGTGAACAATGAAACCTTGTAATCCGAGCTCAAGCTTCCGGGAGAGGAACCGAGCTTCCCAGGGAGCCTCTCCAGAAATCCCACCAGCGCGCCCCTCTGAGACGTGTGTGCAGGGGAAGGGGTCGGTAGACTTCATTCGGGGGGGGGCTCCCCACCCCGAACTGAGTAACCTTCTTGCTATTTCTCAGCCGTGGGAGTAGGAGGACGTGGGCAGGGCCCGGGGGCACCCTCTGATGGGGCGCAGGGCTGGGCCCGCGTGCAGGGTCCCTGGCGCTGGCCTTGTGTCCTCACCACGTCCAACCCCGGCCCTTGGCACGTAGTGGAAAGTGATCGAATCAAACAGGAACTCAAGGAGACATTCGTTAAGTTTGCCTGCGAGGTTTGGGGGAGAAAGAAGCAGGCCCTTGGCCAAGCCCGGCGGTGCCCACCCCCCGGCCCACCGTGAACCCACATTCCCAGGAGGGAACCGGCCCAGGGCAACCGCGCTGCCCGGGGGGAGCCTCGCGGGGAACCGGACCTCCGGCCTGAACTTACTCTTCAAATTAAAAAAAATTAAAAATAAAAATTAAACCGGAGCTTTGCCTACGACTGTACTCTTGAACCCGTCCACGTAGAAATAACAATAACAGCAACGACAACGATCCTTTAAGCTCACCCTCTCCCCAAAATCGCAGGCAGCCGAGGCTCAGCGTCGCCCCGCTCGGACCCGGGCGGCCGGGGGGCTGGGGGCGCGGGGATCCGGGGTGCTCGGGGGACTCGGGGACACGGGGAAGCGCTGAGGACCCGGGGCTGGTGCGCCCCGCCCGCGGCGCTGGGGGCGGCCGGACGCCGAGGAGCCGCCCCCTCCCGGACTTTCTCAACAGCTCCGGGGAAGAGGCGGGGTGCCGGGCGCGGTTAAAAGGCGCCGACGAGCGCACAGGTGTCCAAGGCCCGAGCACCCGGCGCGCCGAGCTCTCCCGACTCCGAGCAGATAGCGGCCTCCGCCGCCCCCCCCTCCCGCGCCCCCTCGCCGCCGCCGCCGCTCCGACCCCGCCGCGCGACCCCGGGGAGTCCGCCCCGCCCGTGCGCCCCGCTCCAGTCGGTAAGGCCGGCTCCCACTCTCGGCTCCTCGGGACGGCTGGGGGCTGCGGACCCGGCGGGGAGAGACCCCAGGAGGCCTGGGGCTGTGGGACCCTCGGGGAGGGACCCGGGTCCCCCGGGCTGGATTCGGCGCGCACCGAGGCCCCGCGCCGCCGGGTCCCGGGCAGTGGCGACAGCGGCGCTGGGGTGCAGGGAGGGTGGCGATCGCGAGCCCCTGGCCGGCAGCTCCTCGGGCCGAGTCTGGGGTTGGACCCGGCCGACCCCGCGGTGCGCAGCGCGCGGACTGACCCGGAGCCGGGGCCGCGCGGGGAAGGAGGGCCGGACAGGTGCGCGGCCGCCGATCCGCCTGGCAGTCGGCCTGGTTCCTCCGGGGAAAGCCTGGCACAGACGCCGGCGCGCTTCGCCTGCCGCCACCAGGAGCCTCTCCACCAGGAGCCTCTCCACCAGGAGCCTCGACCTGGCCGAAGGGTTCGCTCAGAGAGGAGAGTCCATCCCGTGGGTTAAGCGGAAGCTTAACCTGGAGGAAACTGACCTTTACCTCCTGGCGCCGCTTTGCCGCCCCGCACAGCCGGATCGAGTCCGCGCTGTGGTTGCCTGTTTTTCTCCTGCAAATTCGAGAGCGGCGTTTCCAGGGGGCGGTGCAGTCGGGGGGCAGGCGGGGTGGGGGGCGGCTTTCGGGGCGCTGGTCCCAAACCGGGGAGCCGTGCTTTAGGGCCGGCTGCGTCGGCCCTGAACGTCCGCTACCGGACAGGGAAGAAGCCTAACCCGTCCTCCAGTTTCCTGAGAGCTGGCCCCTGCGGCCGTCCCCCGGGACTCTCTGGAGATGTGCGGCGACAGCCGTGTCCCCATTTGCCCTTTGAGTCGGGGTCGGAAATAGTGTGCGGCCAGTCACAATTACAGACACGGGGGGGACGGGGGGGCGGCCTGTGGGCCAAAGGGCCACCATCAGCAGAAGTAAGGACTGCGAAGCTAAGGGGTAAGGGAACCCTTTTGCCCCTTCTGGAAGCTAGTACTTCACCCAGCAGCCTCCCGACAGGACAAAACAGCTCCTCTGCCCCCGACCCCACCCCCGCAGGTGTGGGCCGGCCAGGAAGGGCGGGAGCCAGCACCCTGCTGCTCACTGTGGAGAGCAGTTTCATCCCGCTGGGTCGGTCCGCCTCTCCCTAGCCCATCGGGATCCAACTTTAATTTGCTCCTCTTTCTAAAGGATCTTTAGAACAGGTAGCTGCAGCCCAACCAGGCGCTTTAAACAACAACAAGAGTATAGGGTTTACTTGGAACTGTCTTCTTCACAGCCGCTGCTGACTGGACTGGTTTGAGGGGTGTGGGTCCTGCACTGGGCACTGGCCTCATTCCAGATTTTTAGCCAGATGTACTGATACACGCCAGACGGTCTGTTTCTGTGAGTGTCCTGTTTCCACTTAGTAAGGGCCAGCGAAGAACTGGAGGGTCTGATTTCACAAGAGCTTTGAGTACACTGCTAGGGCAGGACAGACCAGGTGCAGAGCCTAAGCCCTCCCGGACCGGCTGTATTTAAGGGTCAGGGCTGAGCCCAGAGCAGACCTTTTCCCAGGGATGTTTCTCTCTTTCGAGCTGAGCTGGCTGAGCGTTTCACGAGGATGTCTCAACGCTCGTAGCTCTCCTGCCCTGACCCTTCTCATGTCTCTGCTGTGGCCTCTGAACGAGGTGGCCTTGGATGGTTTCAGCCAGACCTCGGTGCCCCCAGCAGCGCCCCAGAGGCAGCAGGGTGATCAGACTCTCCCCAACCTGCTCAGGAAGCCCATCGGGAGACAGGACCCAACTTGCTTAGAATAAGGAGAGCACTAAGCTTTTAAGTAAGAGAAGCTGGAGGACTGAGAACCAGTTTGGAAGGAGTGGACACATGACTCATCAGATTGTGGAGGGTGGGGTCTTGTTTAAAAGAGGCTTGATTGAGACAGACAGGTGTGACTCTAAGTATGTGAAGACCGTTCATACCCTGGGATGAAGAGGCCACTGGCTGGTGGAAGGTGAGCGCACAGGCTTCCCAGGTCCCTTCAATAGGCAGCACATCACCCAGCAGCGTCGCTACTGACCTTCAGTACCGTGAGGGTGCCCGGTAGGGCCAGTCCTGGGGAATCACCGAGTTAAACTTTGTCTTTTTTTTTTTTTTACAATGCACCCCTTTAGAAACACTTCTAAACACCATAGTCCATGATAAAAATGCACCGTCGCAACACTTTCCAAACCTGAGTACTAACCGATCGGTCAGTCCCAACAGGACAGCAAGGACCCCAATCTATACACAGAACGGTCACAAAAACCCACGCACACAGGGGCTTTTCTCCATGGAAGGACCATTTCTAACCTGCCCCTTTTCATATAGAGACAGGAAGTGAAGCCCTTTGGGAAACATTAAACGTGGATTTTACCATTGGGGACAATCATTTCACTGCTGCATCCCACATCCATGAAAATGAATTGAGATAAGTGAAGGAAGGAGGTGCTGCTGTGAGACTTGGCCTCTCGGCCTTGAAGGCGAGGGCGAGGTCGTCCCCGGCTGGCACGAGGCCAGGGTACCGTCCAGAACGAGCACTTGGGAGCGCTGAATGCCGTTGGAGGGTTGGGGGGACCCGCGCAGGGGTTCGGTCAGCGCCTCCAGCAGGGCCCTGCGTCGGCGCGCACGTTTGCCGGGGTGCCCCACCCCACGTGTTGATCTTGTGCTACGGACTGGGTACGCTACTCAGCTGGATATGCCCCTCTTTACTAGAGAACGCGTTCCAGGTGCTCTGCACACTACGCGGCTAGCCCTACAGCAGAAGAGGTTGGTTTGTTTTCCTCTCGTTGGGTGAGGTAGTGTGAGAGCCGGCATTTGTTCGGGAAGGGATCTCTGGGCGCTCACTTGCCCGGACCCAGCAAGCCCCCCACGAGCCGGTCCTGCCCGGTCCCCTCCATGTTGTGTCACTTTGTCTTTTCCAGCGCAAACTGCCCAGACGAGAAGATGGACTGGGGCACGTTGCAGACGATCTTGGGGGGCGTGAACAAACACTCCACCAGCATCGGGAAGATCTGGCTCACCGTCATCTTCATTTTCCGCGTCATGATCCTTGTGGTGGCCGCGAAGGAGGTGTGGGGCGATGAGCAGGCCGACTTCGTGTGCAACACGCTGCAGCCCGGGTGCAAGAACGTGTGCTACGACCACTACTTCCCCGTGTCCCACATCCGGCTCTGGGCGCTACAGCTCATCTTCGTGTCCACGCCGGCCCTGCTGGTGGCCATGCACGTGGCCCACTACAGACACGAGAAGAAAAGGAAATTCATGAAGGGAGAGATAAAGAGTGAATTTAAGGACATCGAAGAGATCAAAAGCCAGAAGGTCCGAATCGAAGGCTCGCTGTGGTGGACCTACACCGGCAGCATCTTCTTCCGGGTCATCTTCGAGGCCGCCTTCATGTACGTCTTCTACGTCATGTACGACGGCTTCGCCATGCAGCGCCTGGTGAAATGCAACGCGTGGCCCTGCCCTAACACGGTGGACTGCTTCGTGTCCAGGCCAACGGAGAAGACCGTCTTCACGGTTTTCATGATCGCCGTGTCTGGAATTTGCATCCTGCTTAATGTCACCGAATTGTGTTACTTGATGATTAGATATTGTTCCGGAAAGTCCAAAAAACCAGTGTAACACAGTAGCCAGCTTTAGATACAAGAGAGCGTGAGAGGATGGGGCAATCAGTGCTCAGCTGTGGGGCACGGTTACCCGCGCCACCCAGGTCCAGCGTCTCGTCTTCAAGGCCACATTTGACTCCCTGTAGATCTCATGTGCGACCCTAGATGCCCCCAGAGGCTGCAGTCCTGCGAGTGTCCGAGCCTCTGCTGCTCTCCGAAATCGGTCTGGTGAGGCCCGAGCCAGCGGGGGTGACAGTGCCAACAGTACTTCCCTATTTCAGACAAAGGATATGGCGTTTGTCTTCCTTTCTTTGAGGAAAGGAGAGAAACGCCAGGGCCTGAAGACGATGCTGAGAAGGTCTGGTTGATCCCCTTAGGGCTACCTGTGCCATTTCCCTTGAATTAAAGGTAAACATGAGAATACTGGGTTTTTTATTTGCTTTGACGCTTTAGTCTTTAACAATGGACGAGGTTACCTAATGCTTCAAACTCTGTTATACTTTTTTAAGTGAAAATTTTAAATAAGATATGTTCTTTTGATCTACAAGGAACCATTCATTATACGTTCCTCTAATTTCGAAGGCTCAGATTATGATATGTAAACGGTGTATAATTAGATGCTCTCAGTGAATTTAAATATGGCCTTTCAGGTATGAATGGTTTGCAGTGCCACCAAGAGGCTGTCCGTTGTATGAATTGTGGTGTGTGCTCCATGGAAGCATTTCAGCTTCTCTCAAGTGAAACAAGCTAGAAGTCCTTAGTGATGGCTTTTAATAGCAAACGGCCTCACTTCAAAAGCTTAGATGTGATTTTGTATGAGAAATACAGATTGCATGTACCACCAGCTACTACCGATGGTGGGTTGCCTCAAGACACCCTCAGCTCCCCTACGACGTTGCCTTTTCCACTCCCATGGTCCACGGGAAGAATACTGACTGAAAGAGATTGCTTGGGAGTATTTTATTGCCACAGTACAATTTAATGGTGCAGAACAAAATGGAAAAATTGCGGGGGGTAGTTACTGTTTCTAAAGAACAGAGGGAGAGACTAGACCCTAAATTCTGCCAATTAAAAATGAGTTTCATCTACTTCAAAGGTTTGTTTGCTTCCCTTTTCAGCATCCAGGTTTTTTAAGTGAAAACAGAATTAATAGACACTTTTTAAAAATACAAACTAGGGTTTAGATAACTATTTAGCAGTTCTATAAGACAAATCGAATCCTAATATTATCATGATGCTTGACATGGTTTCCAAAAAATGGTACTCAACATACTTGGATGAGAGTAAAGATTTTCCTGTTGCCAAGAATAGCGTTATAAAAACATTTTGTAATAATAAATAATAGCTTTAATTACATACTTGTAACTAAAATAATTTTGTCATATCTCAAGTCATTTAAATATTAAAATATAATTAATTCACATAATAGTTATTTAAAATCTATTACAATTTTTAATCGAATAGCAGCTTTTAATTTCACCTATATCCAGTTTTGTAAAAGTATGTTAATATTTTATATTTCAAACACTAAATGGGTAAGTTACCACGGTGTCTGTCCGCGATTCTGGGATTCTTCCACGCCAGTTACAGAAAAACCTGTCACCAGAAAGACTGACAGGGAAGGGAGAAAGAAGGCTGATTCCTACCCTGCCCCACGCTCACCACTAAAGGGTTTCTGAGGAACACGCACAGTGTGGGGCATGGATTGCCTTTGCTGCTTGGAGGATGCTGAGTTGTGGTCACATGACCAGTCTGGCTCCTAGAAGAATTATTTAAACACTTTAAAATGTTATTCACGGTCAAGGTTGGCTGAGGCATGAGAAAAATTCTGTCAGGTGTCTTTTCTATGGGGTTTTCTACAGGATTTCATACAAATGCACGTTTGTATATAACCACAACTGGTCTCATAAACTGTTTTCTGTTCCGGGAGCCCTTTCCCATCCCTGTGTGTGGCTTGATGGCCCCGGCACCCTCCCGGGACAGCCAGCAACAGGCCCGTGGTCTGAGCCTTCATCCAGGGACCTGAAAGCATTGTACCCATCAGTAATTACGAATGTTTTTATGAGGAGCCATACGCTTTTTAGATGAATTTTTTTTTTTTTTTTGGCTGCGCCGCGCAGCTGGTGGGATCTCAGTTCCCCAACTAGGGATTGAACCCGTGCCCTCGGCAGTGAGAGCACGGAGTCCTAACCACTGGGCCGCCAGGGAAGTCCTTAGATGGATTTAAAAGGACAAAAAGCAGTCAACTTTCCTCCAGGTGATAGAGAAAGGATGAGAAATGGTCCCCGGCCACCTTCCAGGGTGCCCTACACACAGCCTATCACGGGAGCACGTGACTTTTTAAATAGATGTGCTCACTTACAAGCTATGAAGATTGTTACTCTCGGGTATTAAAAGACTAGATTGAAATAATCACAGATGACTACTGACCACTTTTAAGAACTTACAGACAGGCTTGGCCACATGCCTGAAAATTAGAGCTTGAACCCTGGAAATGATCGTCCTGAGTCTATATCTCAAACCATCCACTTACAATTTGTAGTAGGTAAGAAAAAGCTCCGTTTTGTCTTGTTTTGCTTTGGGTCGCGCCGTGCGGCTTGCGGGATCTTAGTTCCCCGACCAGGGATAGAACCCAGGTGCCTGCAGTGTAAGCACGAGTCCTGACCACTGGACTGCCAGGGAAGTCCCTGTTTTATTTTTAACGATTCCACCAAAGTTCTCTGTGTCAGGTTGGCCACAACAAGCCTGTGGCCTCACAGGCCAGCCTCGGGAGGGCCTCAGTGCTGGCCAGGTGCCAGCATGACCTCTGGGACCTTAAGAGGCAGTGGGAACAGCCCAGCTGCTAATTCTTCCTTGTTCGAGGCTTATTAGGACACTAGCAATCCTGGTCTCACCTCTTCCGTACGTGTGAGGCTCTTGGCAGGTGGATCCGGGTTGAATCAGGAGGACAGAGGTGGGGTTCTCGGGGTGGCCGAGGCTGAGCTGCCCCTCACGGGGTCATTGACCTTGGGGGTGGGCCGGGGCGCAGGCAGTGCGCCAAGGGGTCACCGTGGGTACACAGGGGCTCACCTCTTCTCCAGACCTGTTTCCTCATCTTAAAGGGCCTGCCGAATACTCCCCGAGGTTAATGGCAATCCAACTGCGAAGTAAGTCAGAAAGAGAAAACAACTATCGCATATTAACGCATATATGTGGAAACTAGAAAAATGGTACAGATGAACCGGTTTGCAGGGCAGAAAGAGAGGCACAGATGTAGAGAACAAACGTATGGACACCAAGGGGGGAAAGTGGTGGTGGGATGAATTGGGAGATTGAGATTGACATATATACACGAATATGTATAAAATAGATAACTAATAAGAACCTGCTGTATAAAAAATAAATAAAATTCAAAACTTCAAAAACAAAAATAAGGTAATTTACGTAAACCTCTCCGTGCAGGAAAGCACAAAGCGGAATACCATTGAGCTCTTTTCCACTGGACGGATCCCAGGCTGCACAGTGGATGGATGGGGCTCTAGACAGGAAGGACCCTCGCAAAGCTCGACACACGGGAAGCCTGGGGAAATGCCCGTTTCCTCAAAGCCTGAAATAAGTCCAGTTGGGCTGGGCCGGGGGACTGAGACACCCCTGAGGAGGGGGAGGAAAGGCAGAGGGGGGATGGGACAAAAGGGCAGCCCCGTTTGTAACTGGAGAAAGATCACGCATAAGAAAGCAAGCTCTGATTCATCCCCTTAGGGTCGCCACACACCTTCCGCCCACATTACCAAGTACTTTACACACAGGACGTCATCGAAGCCGCCCAGAAACGCTCCAGAGTTGTAGCCGAGGCCTCGGGATGGTGGGAGCAGCTCAGGGCAGGGGCGCAGGGGATGTGGGCTGGATTCCGGAAGCCCCAGGGCTTAATTCCTGAAGCTGGCGGCCCTTCCCCAGCGCCGGCAGGGCTGAGGGATCCCGCCTCCGGAGACACCGGTTCCGTTCCTGCCCCCCGCTAAGTATTTATTTACTCAGCCAGTATTTACCGAGTGCCAGCTGAGCGCCAGGAACTGTTGGGCAGCAGGGCTGCGAACAAACAAAACACAAACAAATCCCCCGAAGACGAGTGCAGTGGAGAAAAGTAAAGCCAACGGGAAGTAGGAGGTGCTGGGGCCCAGGCAGTGCGGCCTGGCCACCAGGACACCTGCAGGTCGGGTGAGGGAAGAGCCGCAGGTGAGAGACAAAGGCTGGGGCGCTGAGGGGCCCGAGAAGGGGCCTCTGGGCTGGCGTGACATCGGCCGCAGGACACCTGCTTCCCTGCCTTCTCTGCCCTCTGCTGGTCCAGGAGGAGTCTGTCTGCCATTCAAGAACCTTCCATAGATGAGAACATGTCCAAGTTCAGCCCTAACTTCATTTTCCAGCGACACGGGTCCTCGTTCGCCATTCATTCGTTCACTCACTATTAAGCTGCTCCTGGGTCCGGACCCACTGGGTCCAGGCAGAGAAGAAACAGGACCAGACGCACTCTCGCCTCCGCCGTGGAGCCCGGCCCCGGCCAGTGTCCAGCAGGAGGGGCACCTCTGGACGCCCCTGTCCTCTCCTCAGGGAGGCGGGCCCGGCGACCACCTGGGACGTGGCCTTATCGCTAAAGGAGTCTGATCTCGAGTTTGCTTTTTAACAGTTTCATCACCTTTCCTCATTGTCAATCAAAAAGGCCCCCCATGTGATGTGTGTAATTGTAGAATTACTATATAAATACATTTGCTTTGGGATTAAATACAGAAATAGATAAAGTCAAGGTGAAAGTCTCCTCTCCAGCCCTGCTCAGAGTATGGGTACCAACGTCTCGATGCAGAGCTCCCCAGAAGTCCCGCGTTGCAGGTGCTCACAGGCAGACACGCACACACACACACAACCACACTGTTGGTTGGCCTGCTATTCTTACACCATTTTCTCTGTGATAGCGTCTCGTTTGGTAATGCCTTGGAACTCTCTGCAGGTCTGTATATATAGCTCTGACTTGTTCTTTTTAACAGACGTGCAATGTTCCACGGAATGCCTAGCCTTAGTCGTGTAACCATGGCCTCGTTAGTGAGCAATGACACCGTTTCCAGCTTTTCACAAAGAGGACCCCCCTTCCTCCCCCACTCCTGCCCACACCTCTACTTTCCTCTGTAGCACGTGTCGCATGGATTTTCCAGCCTAAATTCAGGACTTGGCCTTCTCCTGGGTGGATTTCATCCTGCTGGTCCTGGCGCATCTCTCCGATCCATTAGACCTTCCTGGGCCCTGTATTCAGTTTATTAGCAGTGCCTTCCAACTGTACATCACCTGTCAGTTTACTTAGCCTTCAGTTACTTCAGCCGATAAAAAGGTTGACTGTGGAACGCTTCCAGACACTTCCTTCGAGCTTTGCCGCAGTCCCTTTACCAGCAGGATTGGAGTTTTCAGGATAAATGTACTTAGCTGGGTCTGGTTTGCACATTTTCTTCTTACTAGTAAGGATATTATGACAACTGGGTGAAGGGTCTTACACAAACATCTGAGTGTGTTTGCCACTCCATTATCCACTCTAGACACACTCGCTGAGGTCCTCACGTGCAGAGCACCGGCGGGCCCCTGGCGAACGCAAAAATGATTCCAGAAGAGGTCACGGTGTGCAGGACAGATGTGTCCCAGGCGGTCACTTCACAGAACAGAACGTCGACTAACTGGGTGTGACCTGCACACCAAGTCCCGCAGGAAGAGGTCGGGGCCGGAAATCGTTTCTTTGGAGACTAAAGGAACACAAACTGAATCATGAAAGATGGCAGCCTTTTGGCCAGGAAAGGAGACTGCTGTTCAGTCTGGTGATCTTCCATTTCTTTGAGAAGCTGCATAACTTATCAAGACCGATTTCTGCCACTTGCTGTTACAACTGGCCGGCGGGTTTCTGGGCAGCCCAGTGGGGACGGGACCCCTAAGCGATGCTTCCGCTTGCCTCAAGGGAACTGCAGGGCACGGCACCACCCCGCTACACCCCCGCTTCCCTAGCGACTGCAGGGGGCCAGGTGGAGGCGGTTTTCTTAAGAACCTGCCATATCTACCCTCATAGAAACCACATTGCTTCCATTGCTCTGGAGTTTGTATTTCCAATTTGTAGGTATATGGCCGTTGTTCTTTAGGGTAACCGTAAAAAATGAACAACAAAAGTTCACATGTAAACATGCACCATTTCCTCTCATAAACAGGATATGAGCAGTATTAGCAAACTTCTATGATCTCATGGTTATATCTACAAGGTCCTGATTTAGGTTTTTCCTCGGGTTTCTCTAACTATTCCATTGCTTGTATTTTGAAATCTTACCATCCAGGGCCATGAATGCCACGGTGAGATTATTTCTTATTCATCACTCATCTGTGGGGCAGGGAAGTCTTGTATTTAAAATATTTTTAAACCATCATCTAATATTAACACAGCAACTCTTTAAATATTCAGTATTATTTGGTCTTAATTCCCTTACGTTGTCTGGGGAGAAAATCACCTAATATATTCCACTCAGAGTTTTCAGGCTTTTTTATAACTGTGATACCTACTTTACAAAACTTGAAGAGTCGGTTTAGGGCCATTGTGAGTCACAAGAACTCAAGAAAGCATGAATTTTTCCCATTTGCCTCGACTTTTCCAAAAGGAAAAGATCTCAGTGTAAACAGATATTTGTTTGCCCACGTCCACAGCAGCATTACTCACATGTGCCAAAGACTGGAAGCATTACAGGTGTCCATCAACAGATAAAAAAATGTGGTTCATATATTCAATGAAATGTTATTCAGCCTAAAAAAAAGGAGATTCTGACACAGACTACAACATGGATGAACCTTGAGGACATTATGCTGAGTGACATAAGCCAGTTGCAGAAGGACAGATACGGCGTGATTGCACTTCTGTGAGGTCCCTAAAGCAGTCAGACTCACAGAGACAGAAGTAGAATGGTGGCTGCCAGGGGCTGGCGGGAGCGGGGAGGGGGCATGATAGTTTAATGGGGACAGAGTTTCAGTTTGGGAAGATGCAAAGCTCTGGCACTGAGAGTGGTGATGGCCGCACAGTAATGCGGACGCGCTTTAAAGTGTGCGCATAGAAATGGTAATATGGTACATTTTATGTTATGTATATTTTACCATAGTTTTTTAAGATGTCTTTTCTCAACACAAGAGACAGTGGATGGTCTCCATGAAGGACTCTGACGGTGACCACAAGCCCTAAGAAGTGTTCTGAGCCCAGACACACATCATACACTGCGAACGTCTCCAGGCTAGTTTACTAGCGCTGTAACGCCCCACGTAACTCCCCAGATTAGCCATAAACATGATGCAAATGAGACAAGTCTGAGCAAGGAACCAGTCCTTCCTGACCTGTGGGGAATACTCCTTCTCAAGTCCGGTCAAGTTCAGATGCAGGAGTGACCTCTCCTCACCTCGGAAGTACTTGCTGTGCCCTGTTGCCCGTGCCAGGGAGGATATTACGAATAGAAATGATGTTCAGGAATGGTGATGAAAACAGAGGAAATTCCCGTGGCCAGATCGTAAGAGCTCACGTCCCTCTAAGTCCCCGAGCTGCCGCCAAGTCCCCGGTCAGCTCCTCTTCGGAAGCTGGTGTGAATTCACGCCCACCGCAGTGCCGTGCCCTGGTTTCACCTCCACCCCAGACGGAAGCAGCTGTTTTCACAGTACTCACGTCCCCTAAATCCGGAAGCACGTGGGGGAGAGCGTGCTCCCAGCCGCCAGCACGTTAAGTCACAGAAAGAATTCTTGTGGGCTTTTCGTTTTCAAGCCTCATGACCACCTTTGTGTTTCTGAAAACGTATGCAAAGCTCCAGCAGCAGAGTCACCGTCTTTATGAGAAACAGGAAAGGACACTTCTGTGCTTGTTGGCCTTTTTAAACAGTGATTTCTTCTGGGCTCCTTCTGCTTTGTCAGGGACAGGAAGGTCCTTTTGTTTATCGCCTGGGAGATGGTGGAGAGCTGAGCTGAGCGGCTGCATGTGTCACTGCCTCGGGGCCGTCCTGTGCGGCTGGGGTCCGGGGTCCAGGGGGGACACTGGCCACTCGTGTGCATAGGCCCTTGACGAGAGCCGCAGGGACCGAACCCCAGGAGCTCCTGCCCTGACCCCCTACCTCTCCCACGTCCCCTGCGTGAGCCCTGAGACGAGAGCCCAAGGAGCTGAACAAAACCCCAGTCTATTATTTGAATTGACCGACCCCACCTTATTCCGGGACCCCAGAGCGGTCCACCCTGGACCCCAATAAGGGACGTGCCCAGGTCCTGCTTCTCTCTGTCTCTGCACCTGCCTTGACCTCCCCGGGCGGCCCCGGTTCGTCCTCCAGGACCCGTGAGTCCTAAACTTCTCTGTCTCAACTCCCCAGTCACCGTCCAGCTCCAAGTGCGCTGCCAGCCCGGGGTTCACGACCACAGTCAGAGCAGAGAGCGGAGCTGTGGTCCCACCAGAAAGGAGCGGAACAGACGAAACTGGCAAACGTTCAGCACTGCTTTTACAGGTGCAGGAAAGCCCAGGGGCCGAGGAGGAAACTCACTTGATCCCAGGGACGAACACAGAATAATTCTGGATTCACCCGCGCAGTCCCAACATGGCTCTGAGAAGTCACGGTACCCTTGCAGAAGGACGGGGGATCGTTCACGTCGCGACAGTGGCAACAGTCCGGGGACATTTCAGGTGGAGGAACAAGGCGAGTGGTGCCCGAGGGGACAGAAGGCGGAAGGTGGGCCGGCCCGGCTGTGGAGCTTGTCGTGTGGGGACGGGACGTGAATGCTGCTCCAGGGAGACAGCTCTGAGCTCCAGGCACTGCAGAAGGAAGGCTGCAGGGACGGGAAGGGCCAGACACCCTCGTGCAAGACCCAGGTCAACCCAAGGGGTCGTGCACCTCGCAGTTCGTTAAGGGGGTAGATCTCCCGTTAAATGTTCTTACCGAGAGACAGAGAGACAGAGAGAAGAAGGACGCACGCTCTCTGTGTAGCTAGACCCCGAGCCAGCGTGTCCCCACAGCGGTGCAGAGGGACTTTGGGGCCAGGACGAAGGCCAGGCTTTCCAAGGACACAGGCCCCGAGATCCCTCCTGAAGGCTGTGCAGATGGTGGCAGCGGACCGTCTGTCGGTGTGCAAGGAAGCGGCTCCTCTCAGCGAGGCCTGGACGTGGACGGCTCTCCCAGGAGCGGGGGGCCCTGGCCTCCTTTCCAGCCTTCTTCCCAAGGCTGCCCGGCCTCCCTCCTGCTCCGAAGCGTCCTCTTTCCGCCCACGTTTGTGGAGACGGTTCAGCGTTTCTTGTGCTGACGTCACTGGTGCAAACCAGTCCTGCAGAATGAATGGTAGCACAGTGGCTACCTGAGCTTTTCCACACCCATTAGGATTCTTCACATTAAAGATCCCAAAGCATGTTTGGTCTGAAAAACAAAAGCCATGAAAACGCTGGTGCCTGTTTCCACAGAAGGAGAGCTGTACCTCCAGAACGTGAGCTCATGAGCATGTTGAGTTTGGCCCCGAGCCCTTGTAAAACTGATCGCGTGACCTAAGCAGAGGGCGCGTAAAGTCGGTTGGATAAAGGACACCAGATATTCTGCTGGCCGTCCTCAACCGCGCCACCTCCCAGGTGGGAAGATGGGTCCCTCTAGGAAGACGGCAGAGGCTTTAAGCATTTATCGTCAACGACCATAAGAACTTCCCTGGTGGCGCAGTGGTTAAGAATCCGCCTGTCAATGCAGGGGACACAGGTTCGAGCCCTGGTCCGGGAAGATCCCACATGCCACGGAGCAACTAAGCCCGTGAGCCACAACTACTGAGCCCACGTGCCACAACTACTGAGCCCACATGCCTAGAGCCCGTGCTCTGCAACAAGAGAAGCCACCGCAATGAGAAGCCCGCTCACCACATCCAAGAGTAGCCCCTGCTCGCCACAATTAGAGAAAGCCTGTGTGCAGCAACGAAGACCCAATGCAGCCAGAAATAAAAATAAGTAAATAAATAAATAAATAAATAAATAACAACAGTAATATGCAATGTTTGTAAGCTGCTTTGTAGCTTTTCCTGGTGCCTTCACATCCGTGGGTTCATTTAAGTCCTGTACTCAACTCTTTGAGTTTGTTGGTATTATTCCAGGTTCACAGATACAGAAATTAAGTTCAGAGAGATTAGCAAGCTTCCCCCCATGGTTATACAACTTATCATAACCAACACTCGAGTAACTTTTTGAGCATCCAGACCATTTATGAGAAAGAGCCCGGCATTGTGGCCGCACGTGGGCCTTGGTAGGGCTGGCAGCTGCCACACGTTCACCCCCGCGATGCCCTTGCCACGGGAGTGACCCCACGTCGCAGAGGAGCAAAGTACTGCAAAGAACTAGGTGGACCGTCCAGAGCAAGACAGCGAACCAGGGGCCGCGTCGGGACTTGAAGGACCTCAGCCTTTTGTGACCTGCAAACGCGTCATTCCGTCTGAACCTCTGCCCAAGGAAGCACTCATGTCCCTGGTAGATTATTTTAAACTTCTCCAGAATTTCAACCACTGGTACTCAGCGTAAGCACCATCTCTGTTTTTAAAATGGTGGAGAACAGTGACCTTAAGGCCCAGTGAAAGGGAAGAACTTTCAAAACCCACCATCACAGGGTCAAGAGTAAGCGTGTTTGGATTCTGAGATCCTTCTGCCGAGACAAAGAGAAGGAACCTCCTGCCTGGAGGAAGCGGCCCTGACCTCAGATCCCAGTGGCGGAGTGGGGCCAAGGGGGAGGCCCGGGCGACCGGCAGGTGCTACTCTCTGGGTCAGGACAGGTATTCAGAAAGGGTATGAGGGCCTCATCTCCCACGACCGAGGAAGAAGCAGACTTTGCTGCTGGAATTAAGGAATAGGACCGTGGAAGCTGAACGCCCGAGAGTCCGGAGCCCCGTGCAGATGGATGGCAAGCACGCCCAGCACCTCGAGGCGGACCAGCCACCGGGCGCTGAGCCGACAGGGGGAGCAGGGCAGCCAGCAAGCAGCCCGGCCTGGAGGCCCAGGACCCGTCAGCCGTGGACCGCTGTGGCCTGAGGCTGGGGGGCACGCCCGTGCCCCTGGTGAACGAGACCTGCAGCCCTGCCCCGGCCCATTCCCATGTTCCACCAACACCTACTCAGTGCCCACGTGTACAGACCCGCCTCTTAAATGCCCAGGGAAAGCTCCATCCAGGTGAAAAACGAGACAGGAGGGCAGCTGTGCTGGGGGGCCACCCCCGAGGGCTTCTGGAGGACAGCACCCCAAGGTGCCCTCCCAGGCCCCTCCTTGAGGAGGGCTCCACGCGTGGATGAGCTCGGAAGGTGGAACTGGCCCGTGAGGCTCAGTCCCCGGCTCTGCTCTGTGCTCTGTGCCCCGGGGGAGCCCACAGGCGGTGTGCATGCAGCCGATTCTGTTTTGGAAGGAGAATTGGAAAGCCGCTTGCCGTGCCTTTATAAAGCGGACGCTTGATTTCCATCTCTGGGTCCCGCGTCTTATTTCTCCTCGCCTTCTGAACTTGCGGGGAGCTTGGAGGGCGCCGACGTCGATTTGGATTAAATGAAACCCCCGAGAGCCCAGCGCCCACCGCTGGCCCCACTCAGCAACAAGGGCCTGCTGACTCTCCACCCACAGAACAAAGGGGGGACGGGTTGGTCCTGCCTCGATGCAGGGGATGCTCGGCAGCAGAGGGGACACTGCAGGAGCCTGGGAGCATGCTAGATGAGGTGGGTGGACCCTCGCTAAGCAGACGTGGGGCCAAGTGACGCATGGCAGCAAGAGCAGAGGGAAGGACAACCCCGACCCCCCAAGGTGTGTCCAAGACCTGCCCGCTCCCCACGCCTTTGCCCCACCCTGGGTGGGCGGCCTGCAGCCAGAGCCCCTCTGACGTCACCACAGCCTCTGAAGGCCCCCTCGACGTCCTCGGAGCCATCATTTCTGGAAGACCCCGTCCTCCTCTGCATCTGACCTTGGCATCAGGACGCTCCTCCAGCTGGAGGGTCTGCGGCCGCCCTGACCACACAGAGTGGATGTCGCCCTAAGGACCCCCTCCACCCTCACAGCCACTGCCACACAACTGTCCCAGCGCGGAGCTCCCTGCACCTCCCCCAGAGGCTCCTCTGCTCAGAACTGGCTCTGTTTGCAGGACTTCTGGCCAGAGAGATGTGGAGACGGGCTCCTGTCTCTCAGGCCTCAGGGTCATAAGCAGGTTAGTCCTATAAGTCCTTGACAGACAGGTTTATAGTTCTAAGCCACAGAATCAAGCAGAAAGCTTTTCAGTGAAGTCTTTATTTTCTAACTCAGAGGACATTAAGAAACATTCCCATGACCACCTAGAATAGTGAAATGCACGGGGACAGAACCGTAAAGGGGCTGGGGGAGGGGGAGGGAAAGATGACCCCCGACAACGGGCTCTGGACACGGGGGGGTGGTCAGCTCTCACTGACCTGCTGACACTCACGGACCATTTCCAGCTCTGGGACTCAGAGAGGTGGGCGTCCTTCACTCTCCGACAGAGATTCTGCACCTGTGAGCCTGAAGGACATCCTGCACGGCCGTTCCCTGCTGTAACCCACACGGTACCCCCGGGGCTACCGGCCTCCTGGTCCATCGTCACCTGGCAAGTGCCCAGGAGCGTCCGAGAGCTCTGGGAACGCTCAGCTTGCACTGCTGCCACCCACTCAGAGCTCCTCCTTGTCTGCAGGCCCCCAGCACCCCCTGGCCTCGGACACCCCAGGCACGGCGCTCCCCGCCCGGCGCCGTGTTCTCTCGCACGCAGTGCTTGTCACCCTCAGGCGCCCCGGGACCGCCCTGCAATGCTGGGTTCGTGGAGCAGCCCTTCTGCTCCTCCCCAGAGCTCCTGCAAATGTCCCACCCTGGGGTCTCCAGGTCTGGCTCTTTTCTGGGAAGGCGAACTCATCCTGTCTCTTCACTTTGGAGCCCATGTGCACAGTGGGGAGCGGGGGAGACTCCTACCAGGATCTCCTGCTGCCTGAGAGGTAAACTCCTTCTGAACTGTCATCCCACGTGTGCCTTTCACATCTGGTCCCCGTCTCTGTTTCCAAACCCATCTCTTATTGCTTCCTTCGCGAAGTCCTTCACTCCAGCCCAAATGATCTCTGCCTGGAGCTGTGGATATGTCCCACTAGCTTGTTTTTTTAATTGTGGTAAATACACATAACGTAAAATTTACCGTTTTGAAGTGCGCAGCTCTGTGGCGTTGTTGTGCAGGCATCACCACCATCCGTCTCCAGAACCTTTTCGTCTTCCCAAACTGAAGCTCTGTCCCCATTAAACACTAACTCCCCATTCTGCCTCCCCCAGCCCCCGGCCCCCACCAGCCTACTTTCCGTCTGTATGAATTGACTTACTTAGGGACCTCATATAAGTGGAATTGTACAGTATTTGTCTTTTAGCGTCTGGCTTATTTCACAGCGTCATGTTCTCAGAGTTCATCCGTGATGTAGCCTGTGTCAGAATGTCCTTCCTTTTTAAGGCTGAATAATATTCCATTGTATGGATGAACCACATTTTGCTAATCCATTCATCTGTCATGAACTCTTGGGTTGCTTCCACGTTACAGCCACTGTCACTCATGCTGCTGTGAACATGGGTGTACAAATGTGTCTTTGAGACCCTGCTCTCAATTCTTTTGGGTATATTCCCAGAAGTGGGATTGCTGGATCATATGGAAATTTTATTTTTAATTTTTGGAGGAACCACCATGCTGTTTTCCACAGCAGCTGAGCCATTTTGCATTCCCACCAACAATGCACAAGGGCTCCAATTTCCCCACACCCTTGCCTGCACTTGTTATTTCCTGGGTTTTGCTGTTTGTTGCTGTTGTTAGTAACTGTCCTAATGAGTGTGAGGTGATACCTTGTTGTGGTTTTGATTTGCTTTTCCCTAATCATTAGTGATGCTGAGCATCTTTTCATGTGATTACTGGCCACTTGCATATTTCTTTAGAGAAATATCTACTCAAGTCCTTCACCTGTTTTTGAAATGGGTGAGTTTTTTGTTGCCAAGTTTTAGGAGTTCTCTATACTTTCTGGATATTAATTCCATATCAGATATAGGATTTGCAAATATTTTCTCCCATCCTGTAGGTTGTCTTTTTACGCTGTGGGTAGTGTCCTTTGATGCACAAAGGTTTTTGATTTTCATGCAGTCCAGTTTGTCTATTTTTCTTCTTTGTGGCCTGCACCTTTGGGATCATAGCCACATAGCCAAGAAATAATTGTTGAATCCAACATTGTGACGCTTTAGCCCTATGTTTTCGTCTAAAAGTGGTAGTTGTAGTCTTCTGTTTAGGTCTTGGATGCAATTTGAGTTACTTTTTGTATATGGTGTGAGGCAGGGGTATAACTTCCTTCTTTTGCATGTGGATATTCAGTTTTCCCAGCGCCATGTTTAAAGAGACTGTCTTTTCCCCATTGAATGGTCTTGGCATCCTTGTCAAAAATCATTTGACCATATTTGCGAGGGTCCATTTCTGGGCTATTTGTGTCCCATTGGTCCATCGGTGTGTCTATTTGCCAGTACCACGCTGTTGTGATGACTGTGGCTCTGTAGTAGGTGTTGAAATCAGGAAGTGTTTGTCCTCTGACTTTGTTCTGCCCTTTCAAGTTTGTTTTTTGGACGTTCCCTGAGAGTCCATATACATTTTAGGATGGATTTTGCACCCATTCCTTTGCTCTCTGCCATTGCGACTGTTACACCTCTTGTCTGGGGCTTTCTTCCCACCTGTCATTCAACCCAGGGAGGGTGGGAGGGAGGGAGACACAAGAGGAAAGAGATATGGGAACATATGTATATGTATAACTGATTCACTTTGTTATAAAGCAGAAACTAACACACCATTGTAAAGCAATTATACCCCAATAAAGATGTTAAAAAAAAAAAAAAATTCCAGCTCGGTTCCTCCCTGGCGATTCCCACCCACATTGACGCCCTCCGCTGAGCTCCTGCTTCCCTCGAGTCCTGTCCTGTTCGTTCAAGACAGCGTCTGTCTCTCTTCCTCACTCTTAAATCCGTAATCCTCAGCTTGGAGGTCACCCAATCTGCTGGTCCTACTTGTAACACGGTGGGGTTTTTTCTTTAAAGTACTCACCATGAGTAACAATGAACTAATTTCTTTTTTTCATACATTTATTTATTTAATTTATTTCTTATTTTTTGGCTGTGTTGGGTCTTCGTTGCTGTGCGCAGGCTTTCTCTAGTTGTACTATTCGTTGTAGTGCACGGGCTTCTCTTGTTGTGGATCACGGGCTGTACACGCTCGGGCTCAGTAGTTGTGGCTCGTGGGCTCTAGAGCGCAGGCTCAGTAGTTGTGGCGCATGGGCTTAGTTGCTCTGCTGTACGTGGGATCTTCCCGGACCAGGGCTCAAACCCGTGTCCCCTGAATTGGCAGGCGGATTCTTAACCATTGCGCCACCAGGGAAGCCCAACAATGAACTAATTTCTAAGTTAATTCTTAAACGTGCAGATTCTAAGACAAACAGTTCTTTCACATTTGAACATCCCTGAAGCAGGGAGCTGTGTCCTGCGATTAATGACATCCTAGCATCATAACCGTAGCTTTTATTTTGGTGGAACAAAGTACAGGGATCCCTGCTTCTCTAAAGTTCACTTTATGCCACTTTGCTTTTACCAAAGATCTGCACTCGTGCCTGTTTTTGCTAACCAAGAGTAATTTGAAGATTTTCACTTTTACAAAAAAAGGTAATTGCTTCATTTTACGCCATTCCGGCTTATGGAAGGCCTCACGGGAACGCTCTGCTTTCGGACAGCAGGGGACACCCGTGATGGTGAGTCTTACAATCAGTGGTGCTTTAGAGTCCATGGAACATGGGACACGTCTGCTGGTGTAGGGCCCTGTTTAGTGATGGTCTCATCGGACTGCAAGTTCCCAGGAAGCAGTGACCAGCTCAGCTCACGGCTGCACCCCAGGCCTGGCTCAGTCTCTGACCGGCTGCTCCTGTCAGCTATTTGACGGATGAATGACGAGTTCTTCAAGGGTGCACTCAGTCCATGCTGCTTCCCCCGAGCACACAGTTCCTGGAACAGTGCTGCTTGCACTTAGTCACTTGCTGAGTCAACAAAATTCAAGCTAGATAGCGTCACCCCCGACGGGTCTGTGCTCTCTGATAGAAAGAAAAGGATTAAACATGCCTCATTCTTCTAGAGGGAAAAGCAAGGTAAGCACTGCCAGGAGAACCCACTGACGTCTCCTTTCTTTTCCTTGGCAAACAACTGGCCCGGCCAAGCAGTAAAGAGAATGCTGCTTCCTGAAATCTGTACACACGTGATCTCTCGTTTTGTGTTTGTGGCAATGCTCTCTGCCTCGGACTTTGCACGGGAATCATTTGAAAGTGGTATCATTTTTTTCTCCCGAGGGTCGACAATGTTCAGAAAATGACACACTTGTAACTCTTGGCAGCTGCAAACCACTTACGAGCACGTTGTTCCTACATATCAAGTAAAATGACTCTTGAATAGGCAGGAAGGCAAGTCTGCCCTGTTAGGAGGGGACGTTGAGCTCCCGGTCCCGGTTCCTCAAGTGCAAGTCCACAGGTCGGCGCTTGGGCCGCACGCACACAGGGAAGTCCTTCCGCCGCTGCCCTGCTGGTGACATGGGGGCCGCGCAGAGGGGCACAGAGGAGAAAGAGGACACAATTCATGCCATAGGAGCTCCGTTCCCATTTCCGCCTGTTTATTCTCTGCCAAAGCAAGTCCCTGATCTCTTGGGGACTGATACTTTTGTAAATTACAGTGTAAATGTCACAGCAACGTTAAATTGCTAGAAAAATTTCCAAGTAATAACAGTGAGAGCCATTTGGGGGGGCTGGGTGCGGCAGCTACACACCAGGCACTGTATTAGATTGCTTCATACACTGGGTCACCTGGATTCATCTTCAAAATGATCCTACGTAGATAATCTCCATTTCGTGCCCTTTGGGGCACGTGACCCTTGCCGAATGCTGGGGAGCCGATGAGGGTCAGATCTGTGATTTGGACTCAGACATCTCTCAGTTATCTGAAGAATATACGTGCCGCCTGTCTGATCAGCGCTGCTGCGGGCAGGGACTCCGTCCGCAGGAGTTAGTTGGGGGTGGGGGTCTTGCCTGGCCCCCCTCTGCTCATGACCATCACAGGCGGCGGGGGAGTGCGGGGTGGAGGGCGGTGCCGGGAAGAGCCATCCTCGATGAGGAAGCGCGTGAGGGAAAGAAGAAATGGTGCATTAAGCAAAAGCACGATTAAAATGAGGGGGTTGGAAAAGGTAACTGAGAAGCAGATGTAGCCGGGAGAAGCCAAGAAGAGAACGAGTGGATAAACAATTAAACAGGTCGTCATCAATGAAAACAGCCTGTTTCATCAACACCCCAGCGGCGGGAGAGCGGAGCTCGGCCCCGGGGTTGCACGGCCCTGTCTGTCCGTCTCCAGGAGCAGAGGCTGCCATCAGGAAGTGGCTCAGGAGGCCCAGGGCAGCCCGGTCCTCTTCTGGCTCTTCTTATTCAGTGCCGTGGACACTCCGGCTCAGAGAACCCCAGGTTCCAGCAGGTGCCGGAGCCTTCTCCTCCTTCACGTACAGAAGACGGCTCAGATGTCCTCTTGACAAATTCCCAAAGTCAACCAGGTCATCAAGTAGGTTTTATTTAACGCGTTGACACACAGTGCTGGTATCCAGCCTTAATTGGATCTGAACTCATCCCTCCCTTCCAGAAGGCTGTCCTCATCACCTCTGCACAGGTGCAGTCCCTGCCAGGTGCTCAGGCAGGCGTTACCCCCTCCTGCCTCGAGCACCTGACCCTACTGGACCTCCAGCACTGGGAACCACCCACTTCTTGACGACTCCCGTAGGGCACTTGTAATGGATCGAAGCAAAAGCCATTCTCCAGTAACTTTTGTCCATAGGTCATACTTGTCCCTTTGGAGAACACACAAAACAAGCCTAACCTTTCTAATCAGAACATATACATACACTACTGGTTAAGAGCAAGGGCTTGGGGGCTAGCAGGCTCATATGAATGTCCTGGCTCTGCCGCTTACTAGCTGTGTGACCTTGGGCAAGTTAATTAACCTCTCTGAGCCTCCATTTCTTCATTGGAAAACCGGGGAGCCTGTGAACCTCACAGGGTTGCTGTGAGAATTTCTCTTATTGAAGTGTAATTGACATAGCATTTTATTACTTTCAGGCATAGAATGTAATTATTTCATATTTGCATATATTGCAAAATGATCACCACAGTAAGTCCAGTTAACATCCGTCACCACATGTAACATTGTACCTTGGTATCTGCAGGGGACTGGTTCCTTGAGGCCCCAAGGCTACCAGAATATGCAAATGCTCAAGTTCCTTTTACCAAAGGGCATAGTAATTGCATATAGCTTATGCACACCCTCCTGTATACTTTAAATCATCTCTAGATTACGGTACTTTTTTTTTTTCTTTTGCGGTACGCGGGCCTCTCACTGCTGTGGCCTCTCCCGTTGCGGAGCACAGGCTCTGGACGCGCAGGCTCAGCGGCCATGGTTCACGGGCCCAGCCGCTCGGCGGCATGTGGGATCTTCCCACACCGGGGCACGAACCCGTGTCCCCTGTATCGGCAGGCGGACTCTCAACCACTGCGCCACCAGGGAAGCCCGGATGGTGTCTTTTGATGCATAAAATGTTTAATTTTCATCAAGTCCAATTTTTCTACAGTATTTTTCTTTTTGTTCCTGTCCCTTTGGTGTCATATCTAAAAAATTATTGCCAAATCCAATGTTGTGAAGCTTTAGCCCTATGTTTCCTTCTTAGAGTGTTATTGTTTTAGCTCTTGCTTTTAGGTCTTTGATGCATTTTGAGTTAATTTTGTAGATGGTGTCTGGTAAGGTTATAAATTCGTTCTTTAGCATGTGGATATCTCGTTTTCCTGGCACCATTTCTCAAAAGGACTGTCCTTTCCCCGTTGAATGGCCTCAGCACCATGTAAAAAATGTTTATTTGTGAATTAATACTTTGTATTTCAGAACGGGTTGCAAATTCCCCCAGTGGGCAGAGTTGGGCCCAGAGCTCAGCGCAAGGAATTCTTTGGCTGGAGGAAGTGGGACCATCTCACCTCCCCTAGCACCCAGCCACAGCCTTGAATGAGCAGGTGTTTAATAAACAGTAGGAAAATCAATTTACACAAGTACCACAGGAGATACATATACCTCACAAGTAACTAAAATACCATGCATCGCCAATTAGTATAAATAGGTAATGAACGAGTAATTTCCAACTAAAAGGAAAAAGAATCAGGTAACAATTTTTTAAGCACCTTAAACCTAGTTACTTAAAGAAAAGCACCATTAAATTCTGCTCTCCACGATTACGACAGGATTACTGTGTTTGCTCTGGGCCTCCGCCTTCAAGAAGGACATCTATATCCAACAAATATTCGTTGAATTTCCTTTGTATACAAAGTGCAGATTTATCCAGATTCTACACAGGCCCTGAAAGGTAGTTCCATCCCTGACCACCAGGAGGCAGCCGAGGCGAGCACATCTTCGTGGCCGGTGGGAAGGACCAGGGCCGTTGGTGCCTCTGCGGGACCCACGCGCCAGGGGCTCCCCGCTCACAGAGCAGCAGTGCGCTCCGGGCTCTCGTCTCTGCACACTTTTCTGAGCTGGAAATGTTGTCGAATATGGAAATGGGACCTATCAATTGAGAATTCGGCTCTAAGCAGTTTGGCGCGCGCGCGCACACACACGTGTGTATCTGTGTGTGTGTGTGTGTGTGTGCGTGTGTGTGTGATATATGCATGTATGTACATATATATATTTCCCTGAAGCTATCCTAAACACAATCTCTCTTGAAACCAAATGAGAAGCAGTCTTTACAACTAAAACTTAAACCACGTGATTAACATCTTAGCTGTCTACCCAGAGTACGTACAATATGACACGTAAGGAAACCAGTGTCTTCTAGTCTTGCTAATCTTTACACAACATCACTGAACATTTTTATTGTAGTAAAATATGCATGCTATAAAATTTACCGTCTTAACCATTTTAATTGTGCAGTTCCGTGTCTTAGTACATTCGCGTTGTTCTGCAATCACCTCCGTAACCTCATATAAGTGGAATTGTACGGTATTCGTCTATTCGTGACCGGCTTATTTCACTTAACATGATGTCCTCGAGGGTCACGTGTTGCAGCCTGTATCAGAATTTCCTTCCTTTTTCCCGGTGGATAATATTTCATTGTACATATAAGCACATTTTTTTAGCTATTCATGGAGTTGTTTCCACCTTTTGGCAATTGTGAATAATGCTGCTATGCATATGCGTACAAACATTTGATTGACACAATATCATTTTAAATCGGCATTTTTAATGAAAAGTTTTAAATTATTGCAATATTGTATTTCCACTTTTTATCCTCGGAATACCAATAATAGTGTTTGTTTAAGAGACTAAGTATTAAGAACTTTCAGTTCTTCTGAGATCAAGAAAAGATAAAACTATTCGTGCACTTCTCAGAGAGAGTTAAAAATCGAGAAAAGTATCCGAAGACCTTCTCTAGTAATAGTCCCCAATTAAAAAACAAAACCTAGAAACCTAAGTCCACATAACCACCACCTACTACACACATACACGTCCGAGGTCTACAAGGTGAAGGTGCTGTAGACATGCCTCTGGCGGCTTAGCTTTCCTTCTCCGTGGGAGAACCTCAAGTTCAGACCTCAACTGAACAGGCAAATTCTGCGGGGCAAGCAGATGGCTCATCAGACAGCTCCGAGCGCTAATAAAGGCTCCATGCGGCTTTGAAAACAACCAGAGCCTCGTAGACGCGGCCGCCCCCTGGTCCCCCGCAGGAATCCCGGGGCCCTCGACTGAATTTAGCTTGTCTGACTTGAGCCAGGCTCGCCGCGCTATTTAGAGACCCCGCACAACGTGGCCGCGGCGGCCGCGGAACACGCACCCCGGGCGGAACCCGGCCCCGCGCGGCGCCCCGCACTCCACGCCCTGCGCCCGCCCGCCTAGCACCCTCAGCGAGTAGGCGGGAGGTCCAGCCGCGGGGCAGGTGCGGGCGCGGGCGCGGGGCGTGGAGTGCGGGGTGGAGCCAGGCGGAGGCGGGCTGTGGAAGGCGGGGTTCGGAATGTGGAAAGGGGCGCAGGACGCGGACTAGGGGGCGGGGGCGGCCGTGGAGCGGGGTGTGGGACGCGCGGTGAGGCGGTGGGATGTGGGATGGGGACGGAGGGGGGGCGCTGGGGGCGGCCGCAGGACGGGGCTGGGCCGGGCGAGGCGAGGCGGGGCGGAGGCGAGGGGCGGGGCGCGGGGCCCGGGCGCGGGGCGCAGCGCGGGGCACCGGGATGGCTCCGGGGCGGGGAGCCCGGGTGGCGCGGGGCGCACGCGTCGAGCCGCGCGCACGGGACGGCGGTGTCCGGCAGAGCGGCCCGAGCCCTGCCCGCGGGAGGAGCGCACCGGGTTGGCGCGGCGGGTAAGCGCGGGCTGCTGGGAATTCCCTCGGGAATCTGGGGGCGTTTGGGGGCAGCGGGAACGGACAGCGGGGCTCGGGCACTTCCTGGAGGCTTTCGGAGCCACTGCCACCCGTTTGCTCCTGGAGAGCTCGGCGGAGCGATGGCTTCCTGGGTGGGCGGCTGGAGGCGGCTTCAGGCCTCTTCCTGGGTTTTTCCCCTGAGGGGGAGCGGGACCTGCCCTAGAAGTTCAGGTCCAGGGTCTGAAGGACCCTGTGGACGCTGGGCCGCTGCCGGCCTCAACACGCTCCCTGCGGGGTGCGCGCTGCTGTTCCCGAAGGTCTTGCCTCGCCTGCGTTCCTTTAAGAAACTCTCAGAGTTTTTAAGGAAAGACTTTGGCTCTAAGTGCCAAGACCTCATTTCTTGCCGGATGTGCGCGTGGTGGTGCGTTTAAGTAGAATTTGCAGAGAGTGGAAAGATCCCTTATCTGCGCCCTGCCGGAGCCCCTTTGGGGCTGTGCTGACAGCCGTCGCGGTGCGGTCTGGCGAACAGAATCCGTCCTAGTGTGCAGACCTCTCGGTTCAGAGTATTTGTGACAGGGACTTCAGCGACCAGGGGAGTCCTCCAGTTTTTGCTTTATCAAGATATCGCCCAGATGTGCCATTTAAAAATGGTTGTATACAAACAGCCGGGATGCGAACAGCTTTGGTTTTTATCACCCAGGAATTCAAAATGATGATTTATGACATGTGCTTCACTTCACTGGCAGGCCATCAATGTGGTGTGAAATGTATTGCAAATCAGACTTAAAAGATTAAAGAGGAAAAAGGACTTTTTTTCCCGAAGGTCAGTATATTCAAAGCAAGCATCAGCTAGTCCACCTGGCACGGGTTCCACTGCTTCAGCAGTTTGGTTCTTGTTGAGATAAGCATCTAATGAGGGCAGTGCACGTGACTGTCGTGAAAGTAATTCACAGAAACTTTACAACTGTAACTAATTCGACAGTGCTGTTCATGTCGACCAGCAAATGCTAACGGGCTTAAAGCTGTCTTATAATAATGGCGTGTAACAGAATTTCATTGTTTGCCAATGAGAAAAAGAATTTTGACATAATTTCCCTGAATGTTGCTTATATTTTGTGTTCATTTTCTTAACTAAGATAACTTTTACACTACACATTTGAGACTTCAAAATAATTATATGTATTTATCACAACCATGTTACACAGTCTCACACATGTAGAGAATTTAAACCATAATTCGCCTTTCACCTGTTATCATTACTTGAACAAGTAACAGAATAAATAGGATACACATGCCTTTAGGATTTTACCTCAATATCGCACATAAATACATCAGTAAACACATAGCTTTTGTAATGTATTAAAATATTATTGGGACACTCTAGACAGTGGGAAGGCCTTTGAGAAGCACTTCACCCTGTACAGAAGGCATGGTTCCCAGGGTCTGTGTGTGAAGAAATACAGCCAAACTCAGTTGCCATCTCAATATACCATCTCCTTCTCCCTTGACTGTATCAGCCCCCGCCCCTCCCCAATCAGGGCCATTACCAGTACTTTGTAACATGTGTCATATTACATTTTGACCAGTTTTTTACAAGCCTGCCTCTCCCATACACTGAGGGGATGGATGGGATCTGAATTATTCTGGTAATCCTAGTCCCACACACGTAATAAGCGTTTGATAAACGTTTACTAACTTGAAGAGGGAAAAGTATCCAATACATGTGACCCTAAACAGCACACACGTGTCTCTAAAAGCAGTATGTTTATATGGGGATACATGTATACATGTAGCTGATGCACTTTGTTATACAGCAGAAACTAAACACGACGTTGTAAAGCAATTATACTCCAATAAAGATGTTAAAAAAAAACCAGTATGTTTTTGCAATTTCAATGTAATTCTTAAAAGCAATAAAATAGCGAGAGATTTTCATGTTAATTTTCCTTCTTACAGTGGTGGAAAATTCATCATGATAGATAGGTTAGTACTCTACAGCTTGCTTTTTAGTATCTGCATCTTCAAAGTTGTGACTTAATAATGGTTGATGTAAGGGTTTCTGCATTCTTACATTTTCTTTAATTTGAAGAGTTTGTGGTTTGCTTTAAGTTTCCTGTTAACAAACTAAATGATACTAAATGTAAAAATCACTTAAGTTTTTTCATTCAGATCACCTGATTAGCTCCATGAATGCTCATCTATTCATGAAACTCCATTTCCCATTAGCTTTAAAATGAATCTTTTATTCTAGAACAGGGAAGAGATTTCTGGTTTATACCAATAGAAATAAATTTGAATAAGGAAATTCAAATTCTATTTATACTATAGAAATTATTATTTCTGCAAAAAGTAGAAAACATTTTGACAGATGTAATTTGTGTCTGTAATATAAATGGAATAATAAAATGCCATAAGGCTGTCGAAATGTAACATGACGTTACATGTGACCCTAAACAGCACACACGTGTCTCTAAAAACAGTATGTTTTTGCAAGAGTGAAGATAATACCGGAATTTGCTTTAAAATGATAATTCCAGTTTATATGATGAAGTAACTGGCTGTTATTAGCACATCAATAATATTTAACAATTGTAGATGCTCTGGACTGGAAGAAAAAAGCAAAAGCTTAAAATGTGCTCTAACCCGTGTCTCTCCACATATGTTTTAAAGTGTGGCAGAAACAACTCAAAAGGCAAGTGTTGTAATCTGGACAGTCTGCCTGGTGCTTAATCCCGTGAAGTCATGTGGAAGGGGACCCAGAGTAGACAGTCAGGGGTTTTCGTGCCAACTTCAGCACTGTGCACTGTGCAACCTCAAGCAAATCATAGAACCCTCTCTGGGCCTCCATTCCCAATCTGTGAAATGAGGAGGATACTGGGGCCACTTCTAAGGTTCTTTCAGCTCTAAAATGCTATGACTCCATATTCCTTCCATGGATTATGAGTAAGATTCCTGAAAAGTGTCATTGGGATTTATATAGGGAAATTACCTTTTAACTGCATTTATTTCTTTTTTTTTTTTTTTTTTTTTTTTTTTTAACTGCATTTATGATGTCAGGGTTTGGTGTAGTATTCAGACTTCCTGACCTCGTGTTTCAGACACGATGAGCTATTCAGAGCGCTGGTAGCTATCGTACCCCTATGATTTTCTTGATTGTTTTTTACTCTTGGCCCAAACCAGCCTTCAGAAAGTGATGCATTAAGTTAAGGGCAATGACTTTTCATTATTCAGTTATTAAAACCTTAGGGCTGATGTTGAAGTACATTAAAATTAACACATCACTGAAATGTCTAAATAAAATGTTTGGATAAGTGAAAAACTCTAATGGTATTCCTAGGTCTTTCCCAGAGGTCACTGTAGGAACGTATAATGCTGTTTAATAATGGGCAGAAAAACTAGAGGAGCCTGCAGGGTGGTGGGGCAGGGAAGCTATTTGGAGGGTTTAAAGAGGGAGCCCTGCATGGCATGAATCGTCTTGGAAGACAGTCATGTTTCTAATTCCACTCCAGACTACCTACATTTTCTGTCAACTGAACTGAAGCTCGGCCAGCTGGTAAATTTCTAACTTAATATTAGAGCTCTAACTGTGGAACTGTGATGTGATACTGATATCTAGAGGGAATATTTATTTTATTCAAGTATTTTGAGAGGAAATACTGTGGATTAAAAACTTAAGTGTACTTTTAATTTTGCCATTGTTGATATACAACATTAAAGACATTTGTTCTTAAACTAACACAGTTGTTTAAATTGCTTCTAATTTAAAATGAGCTCTCGCTAAGCTTGCAAGTGACAGAAGGTCAAAACCAAAGACTGATGAGCACTTCCCTCTGACTAAAGACCAAAGTGTTACCCATATTTACCTTAGCCAAATAAAGACTAGGAGCATGTGAGTTTTTGAATATTCATAAATGATTAAAATCCCCACATGAAAGAGAAAAATATGATGATAATAATAATACATGGATGGCAGGAACTATTAAAAGTGCTTTCCATACATTCTTATTTAATAACTAAGATAATTAAATTAAAATATTATTTTAAAACAATTTTATGTTTCTGGAGATGTATCCTCTGCCAATAAAATATATAATCCTAGAAGTGCTTTAGAATTATTAATAAAGAAGTTGAAAGTTAGTGTATTATAATTTCACTAAGTCAGTTGTTTCTGGATGAGAGTGATGTTTCCTTCCAGAGATTTACATTATTGAAAAGTTGAATTTCCACTTAAAATTAGGAAAGAAAACCCCTGGAACTATATAATAATGAATAATTTTATACTAAGGTAAAGGATACTCTTAAATTGTATGTATGCCATTTATAAAACTACCAGTAAACACTGAAATCTTCTTTATCTATTTAAAAGATCCATAGGAATTTTTGATAGATGTATTCTATGTACTGTGAATACAGCATGCATGGTAAGACATTGAAAAAAATAAACTCTCATTCTGTTTCAAGCATATCAAAGTTGGTTCTTTAATAAAAGAGAAACTTCTAGCAAGACTAATACTTTAAGTCTCAAACAATATTTGGAACCAAACAAAGGAATCTAACTACAGATACCATAGGGTTTTAAAATCATAAGAAAATACCATGAACAATTTTATGCCAATAAATTTGAAATTTAAATGAAATGGAAAATTCTCCAAAAGATGTAAACGATCAAAAATGACTTAAGAAGGGCTTCCCTGGTGACATAGTGGTTGAGAGTCCGCCTGCCGATGTAGGGGACACGGGTTCGTGCCCTGGTCCGGGAAGATCCTACATGCCGCAGAGCGGCTGGGCCCGTGAGCCATGGCTGCTGAGCCTGCACGTCCGGAGCCTGTGCTCCGCAACGGGAGAGGCCACAACAGTGAGAGGCCCACACACCGCAAAATAAATAAATAAATAAAGTCATGACCAGTAAGGTGTTTCACCATCTAAAAATCACCATAGATGCAGGGAGAAAAAAAAGTATTCCACTAAATCCATACTTGTTCGTGATTTAGAAAACAAAAGACTGAAGGAAAATTTCTTTGCCAGATACAAGTTGAAACATCACGCTCCGTGATAAAACTTCAGAAGCATTCATTTTAAGGCAGAAACAAGGAAAGATGTCACCACGTCCACATTGTACCAGAAGTCCAGGCCAATGCAAGAAGGCAAGAAAAAAAAAATAACAGGGATTCGAACGAGACATCTCTCCTTCATGGCAGACAATATGATTGTGTGTCTTTCACAGAAAATCCAAAGGAATCTCCTGACTTGTTGCAACTAGGAGGGGCTTTCTAACAGGTCGCTGGATACAAGATCAATATATAGAAATAAGGTTCCTAGGTAGCAATAATAACTACTCAGAAATTATAATGAAAACAACTATTTAGAACGAAGAATTAGAACAACCACAAAGCTACCTGGGAATAAATCTAACAAAAGGTGTATAAGACCTTTCGGGACAGCGTCCAACAGCATAAAGATGCCCTCCGTGGAACAGTTGTGCTTAGTGGTGGGGGCCCTACATTGTAAAGAGGTAGATTTGATTCATCTGTGAATCCTATGCAATTCCAATCAAAACGGTGTCCAGATTTTTGTGGAACTTGACAAGCCCTGCCTAAGTTTCATATGGAAGAAATAAAAGGCCAAAAATTGTTGAGACAAATATGAAGAACAAAGCCGAGGACTTGTCCTGCCAGGTATCAAATGTGTCTGCAGCCATAGCCACTGGGTGTCCTGCTGGTCGCTGAGATCAGTCCTCTTCCGGAGAACAAGTTATTCAGTCTGACACTTCGGAGGTTCAGCTTTTTCCTCTTTCATGCTTGTCTCTGTGGTTGAACTTTTCCACGTTGCTGTGGCCCTGAATAGGGCCGGCTCTTACTCTTGGGAGTTTGGACAGAGCTACATGTTGGTGTCACCTCCCCAGAGTAGAAGAAGAGTGAGTCTTCTGTTACGTTGACACGTTTATTTTGAGTTCTGTTTCCTCTTTGCGCTCTGTTCCGACGTGACCCTGTGCGTGCTCTGCCCCGCCCCCGTGCTCCTCTGGCTCTGCGCGAACACCGCTTGCTGCTCTATTCCGTCCTCACGACGTGTCTCCTTCCTGGCCTTCTTCCCCTGTCGCCCCTCCTTCGGCACTCACTCCAAGATCACCGCCCTCTTCCCAAGGCCCTTCTTTCTGAGCAACCCTCGCAGGGTCCTGTCCCCTCGGGGTGGCTGAGTGAACGACCGCCCTGTGGCCCCCGCCCCGCCCCCCTGACTGCCCGCCGCACCTTTGCCACGGCCACCGGGACGATGCTCCGGCCTGGAAAGGCGCTCCTTCTCCCTCATGCTTCCCGAAGCCGCACCGCCTGATCCCGCGGCCAACCCCCCTCTTCCCTGGGTACATGATTTCACACAGATGTCCTTGTTCTCTGAGACCCTCTTCGCTTGCATCACTGCCCGTTTTCCTGACTTCCGTCTCCACACACAGATTTCAGAACCAGGTGTGTTTACGTCTACTGTGTCCAACGGAACCTGCGGCCCAGAGTTGGGCAGCAGGCTGCCACTGAGCAAATAACCATTGATAACCAATAACCAATAAACATGACCTCAAGCCCAAGGGGGAACATATAATTTGGAAGGAAAACACAACCATCGGAGGAATGGGAAAGCGGCCACGTAAACTTTGAGACATAAGATCTTCTTTGTTCTGCGATAGTGTCAGAATGAAATTTTTCCTTGAGATAAGAAGAGAAAACAATCAAATGGCATCCCATGAAGATAATTAACGTCCCACCTCCGTGTGAGCTCAGTGGTGTGACAGCGCTGGGCCCTGGGGCCTGTGGGCGGCTCTAGCTTCGTCCTGAGATGGCCCTGCGCCTGGATGGTATGTTTCCTCTGCCGACTGCCTCTCAGGACGGTCCACTCTGGCCTCAGGAGGGCGTGGAGTCTGTCTGTCGTCCGTTTCTGTCCTTACTTGGCCCAGCAGAGCTTGCTCTTCTGAGGGTCTCATCCTCCGCTGTTATTTTGTTCCTTAATTGATATTAGGGGTGCGTGGTACTGACAACACACCCCGAGGTCCCTGTGTGCCGTCTGGAGAGACAGGCTGAGGAGCTTCGGAGGCTCCCGTTTGGATCCGACCTGGCCCCATGTTTGCTGGTCTCCCAAAAGATGCTCAACCCTTTGGTTAACTTTTTAATTCATTCATTCATGCATTTTCCACAGCAAAACCAAAGCTTCAAAGTGTGGTAGGAAGGCCGGGAGCAGGAGGAGACAGTCCGGCCCCTGCGCACCTGGGGCCCCACCGTGGGGGGAGAACGTAGCCCAGGGCAAGCCCTGCGTCCTCCGTGACGGCCACTGTTGGGCCAGTGGTGCAACACGTATTGTGCTCGTCCTTTGCGTGTTTATTAGGGACACGATTTAAGAGATCTAAGGTTACAGACCATAATGAGAGAACAATGAGAAAGGAATTGGCAGACTTTTTCCAAAACCAGAACTTCAGAAAATGAAAGTCATGGTCATTAATCTTTTATGATGATAAATGTGATAAGTTGTAATGGGAAATGCAAACAAATATGAAAAGAACAGAAAATTGCCCAGTTCTCAGAAACCCTGCAGCTAACATTGCAGTATCATCCCTGCCCTTCCTTTTCCTATTTGCACGTACAAATGTTTGCAAAATCTAATGAATACCTTACATTTGGGGAGTTATGAATGAACCGTGGCTTTTCACTTATGCCTGGCCTTATTTTATAAAGATTTTAAGATAGCATATCAGTTGGGAATTCTTTTGTCTGCAGACGACAGAAAATCTGACAAGCAAATAGGGTTCCTCCTCTCCCGTGAGTCTGGAGGTGGCAGCTGGGGTCAATTCAGCAGGTCCACAGTGTCACAGCAGGGGCCTGGGGACTTTTTTGATGGTTCCCTCACGCTTATGACACATGGTTGCAAGATGGCTGCCCAGCTCCAGGCATCACATCTGTACTCAATGTGGAAAGAAGGGAGAAGGGACAGCATGAGTAGCATCTGCCCTTTTATTAGATATCAAAAGCTTTCGTAGAGGTTCCCCAGCTGACTTCTTACACATCACTGGATAGAACTGCCTTTTATAGTCACTGCCAGCCACACAAGGGGATGGGAAAGCAAGAATTCCCTTCCTGGCCATGTTAGAGAAGAGTAGCACTGCGCGTGGCAGCTGGGTCACCAGACCATGATGTCGCCATGGACAGACAGCTGCTCTTCTTCATTTAACTGTTCGTCTCTCAGGGGACGCTTCGCTCCCAAGTGTTCCTTCTTATCAGCAGTATTACAGTAAACATCCATGTGCACCACTTATCAAAGGCTCTGATCAGCTCCCTAGTGTGACGTCCTGGAAGCAGAATTGTGGGTCAGGATGTCATCACCTCCACAGCTCTTCACACGTGAGATGAAGCTCCTTCCCAGGAAGGCCTCCCAGGCTGTACCGACACTCAGTGCAGGGGGTGGGTGCTGTCCCCGGGGACGCAGTCCCACCCGCGCGGGGACACAGGCTCTCTGCTGGGGACACATGCTCACGGGTACCGTCGTGGACTTAGTAAGCCTTGGAAGCTGCCAGATGCCCGCTGGGTTTGCAGGTGGTAACTGCCTTCTGTAGGCTGCACTTGGGGGTCGTGGTGCAGCTTTAAGGCACATTGTTTGAAAGTGTTTTGCGGCCCCTGGACCCAAGGGCTTTGGAGAGGCTGGGCCGCCGCCCCTCCTCCCTCTGACTGACTGAACAGGCCCATCGATAGCCCGTGTCTCTCAGCAGAGGGCGTTTGGGGTGGGACGGTTCCTTCCTGTGTCTGGTTTCCTAATAAAAGGGCAGACGCCGTGGGTGCTGCCCCCCTCCCACGTGCGCACACACACACACACTGCGGGACATTTCGCCTCCCTGGCCCCGCAGAGAGATGCCAGCAACACTCTCCAGTCTCCAGGTCCCCTCCCTCTGGGCGCTGGGTGTGCGGACCTGCTGCCCTCGGTCTGGCGCATCCCTCCGACGGCTCCCCAGCGAGGATGACCTGCATGCACCTGCTCATCCCGAGGGAGGCAGGAGAAGGACCGAATGGCCCACAGTGTTCGGCTGGCGAGGCCCTGAGTGCCCTGTGCCCAACCCCTCTGCCTGCAGGTGTCGGACAAAGGGCCGTGGCCTCAGAACTGGAACCAAAGGGGAAGGCCACGGGTGGTCAGGACCGTCCAGGAGGTTTTCTGTGGAGGCCTGAGGCCACGCCGCTGGGGGCCCTCTGAGGCCGGGCGGCGGTTGGGGAGGGCGGCAGACCCGCGGGCACAGCCTGACGAGGACGAAGGGCCAGCGCGGCCCCACGGTGGCCTAAGTGTGGATGTCAGCAGGCCGGGCCCCGCCCCCCGGCCAAGCTTTAAGGTGAAGAAACAGCGGGTGCGGAAGCTCGAATGAAGCGCTGGGGGCACAGCGGGCTCGTCCTGCCCGGATGGGCTGGCGGGCAGCAGGGGGAGGGCGGCAGGGGGAGGGGGGCGGCAGGGGGAGGGGGGCGGCAAGGGGAGGGGGGCCGGGGTGAGGCGGTGCCGTCCAGGCCCAGATGGGCAGCTGCAGTGTCTGCGTGAGAGTCAGGTTTAACCCAGAAAGTGCCTGACACCTGACTTCCTTCACGTTCAGTAAGTTAAGTCTCTAAATTGAAATATTTTACTCTCTGAGAACAAGCAAAATAGAACAGGTGGCAGTCACAGTCAGGGGCAGGTGGGCTGGTGGGACCTGAGAAGAGTGAGATGTCGTGAAAGATCTCAAACAACCAAAACAGAGTTGGAAATTTGGTCTAAAGAGAGCTAACATTTTTCTGTTTCTTTAGGTCACAGTAAAGTTTTGTATTTTGCCTCAGAACCAACTCATAAACATCAATATTTTTAAACATTTTAAAATTCAATGTGAGAAGAGTTGTCTTTGGTTCCACTGGAGGGCCGTGAGTGTGTATATATGTGTGTGTGCATGTGTGTGTGTGCATGTGTGTGTCTGTATCTGTGTGTCTGTGTGTGTGCATGCATGTGTGTGTGTGTGTGTGTCTGTCTGTCTGTCTGTCTGTCTGTCTGTCTGTGTGTCCGTGAGGCTGGCAGTGCCCTGCATCGGGGCACGGAGGCCCCCGGGTTCCCCCTGCTGCCTCCCGTGGGGCAGTTGGCCACGTGCGCCCGGGTCCCGTCTTGCAGGGGGAGGCGGCATGGCTGGGCCTGCAGCGAGCTGACCGTTTGTGGAACATTTGCCTGGTGAGAAGGGAGGGGAGGGGAGGCAGTAGGCGGACACGGCAGGAGTTACAGCAGTGGCCTGGGAACCACGGCCGTCTGGGAAAATCACTCTGATTTCACATGAACAAAAAGGTCCACTTAGGAATCCACCCAGCTGTGTGCAGAGCACCATGCCCCCCGAGAGCCGCTGGACTAGACCAGGACGGGAGTCGGGAGGCTGGGGAGAGGTCCCTCCCCTCAGGCACCTTTCCCAGTGTCCTCGGCTCTGAAGTGAGAGCGTTAGCAGCCTGCGGTCGTCTCCCTCACGCTGGCCCCTGTGCCGTGTAGCTGCCGCCCGCTCAGGGCCAAACGTGCTGTGTCCAGCCACCAAACCCTGCTCGGTGGGCAGCCGGGAGATATGCATGCACGTGCCTGCTACACACACCTGTGCACGCACGTACACGCACACACCTTCCCATGGAGAGTTCCCGCTGGTCGGCAGGAGCACAGCTCCCCGTGACAGCAAATTCCGATGGCCCTCGGGGCCCAGGGCTGCCCGGGGCTGCACCCTCAGCTCACCTGGCAAGCCTGCCTAGTAACGAGCCTGTTCCCTTGCAGGTTAGCCATCCGAAGCGATGGGCGACTGGAGCTTCCTTGGGAGACTCCTAGAGAACGCCCAGGAGCACTCCACCGTGGTCGGCAAGGTCTGGCTGACCGTGCTGTTCATCTTCAGGATCCTGGTGCTGGGGGCCGCGGCCGAGGAGGTGTGGGGGGACGAGCAGTCGGACTTCACGTGTAACACGCAGCAGCCGGGCTGCGAGAACGTGTGCTACGACCGCGCCTTCCCCATCTCGCACGTGCGCTTCTGGGTGCTGCAGATCATCTTCGTGTCCACGCCCACCCTCATCTACCTGGGCCACGTGCTGCACCTGGTGCGCATGGAGGAGAAGAGGAAGGAGCGGGAGGAAGAGCGGCTGAAGGCCGACGGCCCGCCCCTCGGACAGGACAGGCCCCCGGTGCGCGACGACCGGGGCAAGGTCCGCCTGGCCGGCGCCCTGCTCCGCACCTACGTCTTCAACATCATCTTCAAGACGCTGTTCGAGGTGGGCTTCATCGCCGGGCAGTACTTCCTGTACGGCTTCCAGCTGAAGCCGCTGTACCGCTGTGACCGGTGGCCCTGCCCGAACACGGTGGACTGCTTCATCTCGCGGCCCACGGAGAAGACCATCTTCATCCTCTTCATGCTGGCCGTGGCCTGCGTGTCCCTCTTGCTCAACATGCTGGAGATCTACCACCTGGGCTGGAAGAAGCTGAAACAGGGCATGACCGACCCTTACCGCCCGGACACTCCCGGCTCCAGCGTGAGGGCCGCAAAGCCTGCGTGTGGGCGCCCCTTCCTGCTGCCCTCCCACTCCAACCCACCCGCCCTCACCATCGGGTTCCCGCCCTCCTACGCGCCCTCGGCCTCTTCCCTGGGGCAGGCGTCGGCCCCAGGCTACCCCGAGCCCCCTCCGCCGGCAGCCCTGCCCGGGACCCCAGGCGAGGGCCACCCGGCCGGCTCCCCCGGCGGCCACCAGCACCTGCTCGCGACGGCGCCGAACTGGGCCGGCCGGGAGGCCGAGCAGCAGACTTCTGCCGGGAAGGCCTCCCCGCCGTTTTCCGCGCCCGCAGCCCCGAAGCACCCGGCCGGCCCCCAGCAACCCCCTCCGGAGGGCGGGGCGGGGAGCTCGGGCGACAGCGACGGGGAGGGGGCGGTGACTGCCGTGGAGCTGCACGCGCCCCCCGAGCTCCCCGCAGACCCCGGCCGGTCCAGCAAGGCCAGTAAGTCCAGCGGCGGCCGGGCCAGGGCCAGTGACTTGGCCATCTAGCGATGGCCTAGCATCCAAGACCCAGGGGGGTCACACCGGCGGTGGAGCCTGGAGGCGGGAGGAGGGGGCGAGCGAGGGTCGGGCTCGTGTGTCAGTGCTTGCTGTTCCTAACGCTGGGAGGTAGTGGGGAGCGCGTCCGAGGCAGGGAGGGGGCGCAGGGGCGGGGCCGCCAGAGATTCTCCCAGCAGCCCCCGCGCCAGCACCCCGGCCGCCTCCGCAGGTGCTGCGGTCTCCGCGGGGCGCTGTTCTGTGGTGGGAAAGCAGGGGTGTCTGTGGCAGGCAATTCGGTTTTCCTTTCCTACGCCCCCATCCCCGCCCCGGAGCCTCTGGACGGCCCAGCAAGTCTAGATGCTCTTAGCCTTATCTCTGTGTGAGACTTTAACTTAGAGTTGAATTTCATTTGGGATATTTGCCAAACCGCACTAAAAAAAGATTTTGAGCAAGTCCATGTAGCGTCACTGAGTTTCTGAACCGGCATGTGAAGCCCAGGATGTCAAGCCACACACTTCATGACAAGTGACAGGAAGCAGCCGCCCATCAGAGGCAGAGCCGCGGCAGGGGGAGAGCAGACCCTTGAGATAAGTCTGAACAGCCGAGGAAACTGAGTAAAAGTGTGGCCGGTATGCCTTAGGTATTTATTTTTTAAATGACATTTTGTGCTTTGATCTGAATCGTACAGGTAAGCCTATTTCCCCCACTTTCTATCTTTCAGGAAAAAAATGAAAGAAAATAAAAGTATTGAAATGGATACTGACCAAGAGAATGCAAATGTGTCCCATTACATACTAGTAAAGATTTGAACTTTATTTTGAAAGAAATTCTTTGACTTTATGAGTCGGCTAATTACTATGAAAACGGACCATAGAAAACAAAAGCAGGGGAAATCTTTAAGTGCATTTCAAACGCTTGAAGTTGTGAAGTTTTTGAACGGGAGGTTAAAAGTTAACTACTGTTGCCAGAAAAATTATTTATACAGATGAATCCACGACCTACATTTTTTAACAGTACAAAATAAAACTCTTCAAGTTTCCTAACCATTCTTTGTGGGCAGCCTCTTTGCTTTCTGAAGCATGAGTGACAGTGTCGGGGTCTCCTGCCCGCGTGAGTGCATGTGCTGGTTGGGACGAGGGCCCCGTTTGGCATCTACACGGATCCTGCGCTGACCGGGGAGGCTGGAAGATGACACAGGGGTCCCGTCGCTGTTTGTGTACAAGCCAGTGTACACTGGTGATGTTGAGCCTGAGCCTTGTCACACCTCACATCCTACCTCCTCTGCGGCTTGTCAGTTCTTGTCCCACAAAACGGCACCCTGCCCCACCTGATTCATCTTTTTGTGAATTACTGTAACTTCCTGATGATGTATTTGGGGCCAGACTCCACAGCAGACTGTTGTGTTTTTTCTTTTTAATTTTTTATTTATTTTTGGCTGCGTTGGGTCTTCATGGCTGCACGTGGGCTTTGTCTAGTTGCGGCGAGAGGGGGGTCACTCTTCGTTGCGGTGTGCGGGCTTCTCATCTCGGTGGCTTCTCTTGCTGTGGAGCATGGGCTCTAGGCGTGCGGGCTTCAGTAGTTGTGGCTCGTGGGCTCAGTAGTTGTGGCTCGCGGGCTCTAGAGCACAGGCCCAGTAGTTGTGGTGCCCGGGCTTAGTTGCTCCGCGGCATGTGGGACCTTCTCGGACCAGGGCTCGAACCCGTGTCCCCTGCATTGGCAGGCGGATTCTTAACCAGTGCACCAGAGGGAAGCCCAGACTGTGTCTTATAAAGAGCGACCCACTGACAATCTGATGAAAAGATGACTGTGTGCAGCTGGCTGGTGACCGCCGGCTTGGAAATTAAAGGCTTTCCCAGCAGACTGATGGAGAGACTTATCCAAGTGGCTATTTTCTCCATCTCCCCAGGCTGGTGCACAGGAGAGAAGGTAATTCCTCACCCACAGGGGATGCCTCAGGCCCCCGGCTGTGGGGCTGAGCCTTCCTGGGCGAGAAGGGCCACTAGAAAATCCAAATTTGAAAAGCTTTCTGATAAAAAAGCTTCAGCCGCTGTCGCAGTGACCAGACGGTGAAAGGACAGCTCACTGGGTGGCTGTGAATGTTCTCAGTACCCCAGGTTCCACCAGGACAAATGTCAGGTACAATCGTGACCCATGATGTGATTCTGAGTGGGGCTGGAGATGGAAGCGAGAACTGTAACTGTAGTTCGTTTCTACACTTTAAATGTGGACTTTATTCCCTGCATGTTGGTGAAGGTGCCAGTCTGGTCTATAGTCTAGTAGGGCCGCTCAGTGCTGGGTCGGGAGGGTAAAATTAGATGCTCCTACTTGAAAACCACTAATTGATAAAGAAGCAAAATTTCACAATTCCACAGTGCCTGTAGTATTTCTTCAGGTTAGTGTTTTGATTTCAGTTCGTGTAAAAAATGAAAGCATGTCTTACATTATGTTGCTATTTGGGGCGTCCGTGACCCTGAAGGCCAGAGTCCTCCTCCCTCACAGGGACATGGCCAGGGAAACGGTTGCCTCTATTCAATCACTTTTAGCACTAATATGTGTGTTAAAAACAGAAACCATCACCCCTGTGGTCAAGATTCCAGATGTATTTCTTCTGGCTTGTTAATTATTTGGAAATTGCACTGAAACTATTTTTTCCCAATTTAATAGAAATTTTTTAAATCCCTAAGCTTATTTTTAAACTGAAATGCCATACCTATTACATTTACACACTCTGTTTCTTTAATCCACAGCGTACAAGACAATTATATTCTTCCACTCCTATTTTTGGAAGCCCGGTCATCCGGCTGGCACTGCACAACCTATAGTGGTTACAAAATGTCAAGTAGTACTACATTCACAGTGCCCAATCCAGTGTTTAAAATCCTAAAACACTTCAGACACCATCACTCACTTTCCCTTGTTTAAACTTTATTTTACTGAGTTGTTTTTCCCCATGAAATTAACAAAAAAGATACCTTAAGTTTAAAAAGAAAAGAGAAAGGCGAGAAGAGCAAGCCAGACGATTTCTGATATAGCCCAGCTTCTTTGATCTTTAAATAAGTGGCTAGATCATAGGTTTCTTGTACGAGAACACCTAGAATAAGAACTGTGAAGACAATTCAAACATCCTTTACAAAAATTAACCTGATGAGATTTAGGTCTCTTTTCTGTTTAGGCTTTTTTTTTTTTTTTCCTTCTATTAACACTTTCTTTAATTCTTTAGTGTTACTGAATAAAGTGCTTTTCCTAAAATGCTTTCTTTTGAACTTATTCTCCTGATATTTGTAACATTGACTTATGGATCAATTTTTGGATCTCCACCAAAACAAAACTCTACAGAGCACTGCATGATTTCAAAGGGTGAATCTTTTGTAAAGACCCTGCCACCCCACCCCTGCCTTCAGAGGGCTCAGGGCATTCTCGGAATAACTTTTTAAAATAACATGTAGACATTGTACATTAAAGTCAGAAAATGTATTTCTCTTCCTAATTCCACATTACACTGCAAAGCTTCAGTTGATTCACGCTAAGATTTCTTACTGCCCAAAAGATTTTTTTTCCCCTTTGCATTATGGAATGCCATAGCAAGACTTTTTATGGTCAGTTAGGAATTTAAATAACTCTAAAACAGTGAACTGTGCCTAGTACCATATATGTGAATGGTAACTTAGGTCATAATGTTTACAAAACTCTTACTAAAACTTTTTGTGCTATAACAGTATCTTTCACAGATTAAACTATAACTGAAAATAAGCATTTTACCAGATAAGTAATTAAAACTGGCCTTAAATTTAAATCACTAGTTCTGTAGTGAGTTAATTGTTTTTCCTTTTTTTAACTTTTGAAAACTTTTTTTTTGAGGTATAGTTGATGTCAATATTATATAAGTTTCAGTTGTACAACAAAGTGATTCACAATTTTTAAAAGTCCTACTCCATTTATAGTTATTATAGACCACTGGCTGTATCCCCTGTGCTATACAATATATTCTCGTTGCTTTTTTATTTTATACATAGCAGTTTGTACCTCCACACCGGTAACTACTAGTTTGTTCTCCATGTGTGAGTCTGTTCCTTTTTTGTTATAGTCACTAGTTTGTTGTATTTTTTAGATTCCACATTTTAGTGGAAACACACAGTATTCACCTTTCTCTGACTTACTTCACTCAGCATGATGCCCAAGAGATCTTTCCCCCAGCAAGGCTGGAGTTTGTGGTTCTTGGGGAAGACTCTTCTGTGTATAATTACACATAATTGTGTAGTTGTAGCTCTGCTTTTATGACGCGGGGCGATACCTGTGTGTGTCTAATGGCAAGTTCTTAATCAGAAATGCAATATTCCCACTCACACTGCCCCCGCCTGGCAAACCCACTTCTGGATGGATGCAGGACACAGCATAACAATACCAAGACCAGCCCAGATGCTTCGAAGGCTCGAAAGAAACCCAAATTCAAATGCAACCCCACCAGACAAGAATTGGCGGGAAGTTCCCATACTCTTCACTGGTTGTGACCATGGGTGCCAAAGCTGTCCCCATGGATAGTTTTGGGAAGGGGCTTGGCCCTGCGGACAGCGCGTCACCGGCGGTGCCAGGCCTGAGCTGCACGCACGGGGCTCCAGGGGCGCGTCCCGACCCGTTGCCGCGCACACACGAGCGGCGCTCTGAGGGGAGGTGGCACCCATCGCCCCGCCCCCGCCAGGCATTCCCGGGGGCGGTCAAGCGCACAGGGGCGGTGAGGGCACTCTCCGCAGCCGAGGGGACTAGGGCCACGGGCAGGCGCCCAGGTGCGCGCTCTGCGGGCCCCTTTGGGGAAGACGACCCCAGGCCACCAGGCTGCAGGCCCCGCTCAGCCAGGCCTAAGGTAACCCCGAAGTGGTCGGCAGGAAGTCAGGGCTTCCGCGCAGGCTCAGTGGTGCCATCACGCGTCCTGTAACTCGGAAGGTCCCCTCTCCCCCAGCGCAGCCACCCTGCAAGGTGGGCAGGTCCAGCCCAGCCCAGGCTCGGCCTCGGTCACAGGAGCGGGTCTGCGCTCAGCACCGCTCCTTTCCAGCCCCATGACTTCGGGGAAGTGGTTTCACCTCTCTGCCTTTATTGATGTTTTCTCATCCGAAAAATGGATATAAAGTTGTGGGGAGTAGAGCAGAATGGACAGAAAATGCTACGTGTAACCCTGACCCACAGAAGCACCACACAAACCCTCCGGGTCAACGAATTAACATTATCCACGGGCTGCCAAAGTTTTCTTGTGTCTATGCATTCCTACCTTTTACCTTTGTTTTAAAACAGAAGGGTTTATACCATGGAAATGGAAGGGTTTATTCCATACCGTGGAATATTATTCAGCCCTAAAAAGGAAGGGAATCCTGACACCTGCTAAACATGCATGAACCTTGAGGACGTTATGCTCAGTCAAATAAGCCAGACACAAAGGACAAGCACTGTGTGACTCCACTTGCAGGAGGTCCCTGGAGGAGCCGGATCCACAGAGGCAGAAAGGAGGGTGGGTGTCGGGCTAGGGGAGGGGGATGTAGAGGTGTTATCTGGGAAGAGTTTCAGTTTTGCAAGATGACAACCTTCTGGAAATGATGGCAGCGATGGTTGCACAACGACGTGACTTAATGCCGCTTAAAAATGGCCAAGAGAGTAGATTTCATGTTGTGTATTTTACCATGATTAGAAAATATAGATATATACACATATATATATCTATGCAAAAATTTTTAAAGTTTTACATTGAACTAAAATGTACACATAGGAGGACACAGCTTGATGAATTGAACACACCTTGGCAAGAAACAGAACTTTTCTCCTTCCCAAAGCCTCCCTCTCTTTTTTCTTTTCTGTGTCACGCTTTTCCTGTTGTTGTCATTCACTCTGAAAGTATTCCTTCTGGGGGACCTTCGGGAGGGGGAAGGAGGAACCGCGTGGAGGGAAGCAGGTGGCGAAGTCTCACCGTCAGAAGCCGTCCAGCCCCGCTGCTCCCACAGACGAGAGCGTAGCGAGCTCTGAACACGGCCCAGAAACTACTGTCGTCCCTGGGAATCTTCTTCGAGCCACTCTAGGAGTTTTCATGACATTTTTTAGTGGGGAAAACAAAATGGTTTATAGTTTTTTAAATGGCTTATAGTTTTATTGAATAAGTTCTCAAACACGTGTGAATATCGAGTGAAGGCATGTAAACGTCCCCCTGGCCTGAGGCCACAGGAGTCACACACGGGGCCGCTGGATCAAAACTCGCCGCCTCTGCAGGGACCTCCCCTGGGTTCCGAACGGTCTGCTGCTCAAGGAACAGGCGCCGACCCCTCCCTGGAGTCTATGCACGTGCAGCTTTACTGTGCGCGACGCCGACAGAACCAGACCTGGACCTTTCCCGGCCGCCAGAACTGCAGGTCCCGTGGTCCACAGTGGGGCAGGCTGGGCGGCACCCCGGGACGTCCGGGGATAAGATGATGACGGCTGGGCTCCGAGGGCGTCCGTGGGGTGGAGGCCCAAATAGGGAGCTAGAGACTCTCGTGGGATAGAGGCCGCGCCCCCCTTCTAGTTTCCTCTCAAAGTTGAAAGCGAGATCAACAGCAACAACAAAGTCACCCTCAGAAGTCAGCGGTTCTCTGGCGGGAGCTCGGACCTGCTCAGGGCGGCCCTCCGTCCTCACCGCAGCGCCCCGGTCCCAGGCGAGGCCCCTGGCTCCGGCCGCGGGGTCCCCACGAAGGAGGAAACATGGGAGCTAAGAACTTTCATTCCCAAGACCCTCAAAACCCCTTCAGAAAGCGCGCCCCTGCCTTCTAGCGTTTATCCCGAGCGTGTGAGTGTGTGCGGACCCCGGTCCTCCCCGTCGTCCTTTCAGGTTTGTTCTTCAACTGTTTAGGGCCCAAACCAGACGAAACGCGAGGCAGACGCAGAACCGAGTACGATTTCCTGCCGTTCGCTGCGATGGAGGCTGCGGCTGAGGGTGCGCTTGGGGTCCTGCTTCCCTCGCTCAGAGGTGCTAGGACACCAGTCCTAGGGCACCTCTCGGGTGTCGGGGGTTGGTACCGGGGCATCGCGCCACATATCAAGAGCAGAGCGATCAGAGGAAGCCCAGTGTGTTCTGGAGAGGAAGGGTTTTTTCCTTTCTTAAGAAAAGGCCAACACTAATATCACAGATCCAAGCATCAGTCTGCAGGTTCCTCTCCCAACTGCTCACTCCGGGTAGAGCTCAGGGCCGACATCACCACGATGAGGTCATCGCCAGGCAACCCCTCCCCCTCCCTCCCCTCCCCGACTCCGAAAGCTGGGAGCCAGGACTGTGCACGAAACGCCAAGGCCCATTCAGTTATGTGTGGACTGTGTCCAGCTCTGTATAAATGAAAGTTGTGAGACTGTGTCTATGTGTGGTTTGGGTCTTTGGGTTTTTTGTTTTGTTTTTTTTAATGAGCAACAGGGACTTTAATGCACAGAAAGAACTTTACAGCTACTTAAACTTCAAATGAATGATGCCTTATTAAAGTTCAAATTCAAAAAAACCTTTTTTTCCTCTAGCTTTTATGTTCACTGTACAAATCTTATGTCATGTTCTAGTATGTGTAAAACTTCAGATAACGTAAGAATCACCTTCAATTAGTTGAACCAACTAAACTCCTAAAAATCAATCCATTTAATTAAATTCTTCTCCACATTTTGAACTGCACTTATAAATTTAATATATTCATTTTTCTTCTTAAATATTTCAAATGTCTGAAGGGCGCATGCAATCTATATCCCCAACTCAAAAAAACTTACGACAACCTTAAACAACTCGTTAAAAATCCAATAAATCAAAGTTGTAAGTACAGGAACTTTCAACTTCTTGTATACGTTCCAATAGCATTTACAAACTTTGTCAAATGCTCTTAAACTTTTTAATTTAAAAATTACAAGTCTATCAGCCATAAAAAGAAACGAAACTGAGTTATTCGTAGTGAGGTGGATGGACCTAGAGTCCGTCATACAGAGTGAAGTAAGTCAGAAAGAGAAAAACAAATACCGTATGCTAACGCATATATATGGAATCTAAAAAAAAAAGGTTCTGAAGAACCTAGGGGCAGGACAGGAATAAAGACACAGATGCAGAGAATGGACTTGAGGACACGGGGAGGGGGAAGGGTAAGCTGGGATGAAGTGAGAGAGTGGCTTGGACATATACACACTACCAAATGTAAAACAGATAGCTAGTGGGAAGCAGCCGCATAGCACAGGGAGATCAGCTCGGTGCTTTGTGACCACCTAGAGGGGTGGGATAGGGAGGGTGCGAGGGAGACGCAAGAGGGAGGAGATATGGGGATGTATGTATACATATGGCTGATTCACTTTGTTATACACCAGAAACTAACCCAACACTGTAAAGCAATTATACTCCAATAAAGATGTTAAAAAAAATTACAAGTCTACACTTAATTATACTCTTTACATAGAAATTACAAACCTATTTTGTCAGACTCCCTAATATGCCAGATTCTCCTAAAGATTACGGACATAGTAAATATCCGATATACAAGATGTGACACTGACACTGACAGAAGGCAGATTAGAGGCTGCCTCGGGTCAGGGTTTTCACTTCATGGGGTTGTGGTGAGATCGACACCCAGAGAACACGTGAAAAGGCCGCCTCCAAATGAAAACAGGCAAATGACACCTAACTTTAGGCTTAAAGGCATCATCCAACATTAACAATTTTTAGTTATTTCCGAAATAAATAACTTTGACTTATTGAACTTATCAGACAGTTTACCTAAATCATCTCATTTAATCCTCATAACAACCACGCGAGGCATATAATGTCGTCAAAGGCAAAAGCTGCAAATTAGACCAAAAGCAAAGTATGAATCATGCCCCTCACAGCCGGTGTGTTCTCTGCCCTCATCCTTGGCAGCGGCCTGTGTGTGTGGGGGGGAGGCTCCCATCGCCACCTCCTTCTCACAGGCAAAAGCTGAGGCACAGAGATGCCCAGGCACCTGCCCCAGGTCACAGAGCACCTTCTCTCCAGCACCGAGAGGGGCGCTCTGAGCCTGCAGGGAACATCGTGCACATCAGCTAGGCACTGGCTCCTTCGCATCCCGAGGCACCCCCCCAAAGTCCTCAGCAAGAAAACACGTTTCCATTTAAAATGAATTCTCAGTACATTGGACAAAATTCAGGTTATTGCTTCTATGATCCAGCGTTTCTCTTTTAATGAGTTCTCAAATCTGGGGAGTGGTGTTAACATGGCTGAAGGCGTGGTTAAGAAACTAATTCTTTAACTACAGCAGCAAAGTCGCCACCCAGCGTGGGCTGCACGACCAGATCTCCTAGGACCGCCTCTACTAGTCAGACGGGGCTGGTTCGGACGAGACGCGGAACAGCTGCCGAGAATCCTCGCACCCATTTGGAACTGACCCGTTTGGCAAGTCCGGCTAAAGTGGAAACAGTTCCTCCCTGTTCACCTGTGTTCCAGGCCTCGTGAGACTTCCGTTTGCTCTTCGTGCCCTCTACACTCTGTCTTGGGAAGCTTTCCCTGGTGAGAAGTGATCTGTGGCCTCCGGATCATGTTGAAGGTGGGAGTCGGCTCGGCCCAGACCTCCAGGCATCGTGAGACTGAGGGTGAGGCCGGCTGGAGGCCCGAGGGCCAGGGACACCCCACGTTCTGTTCCAGCCCAGCCTCTGCCTCCTCAGGTCCCCCACGGGGTGAGGGAGGGGCAGGGGGATGGGCAGGGCCAGCATCACCGCCTACCTGGAAGGGACAGTATAGCAGGAGGGACACACCCGCCCCGGCCCCTGTGCTTCAGATGGGCTGGGCCCAACTTGGTTTCTGTCCGACCATCTAAACGTCCTCTGTTGCAGGTTGGGGCAGCAAAGGACACGGTTTCAGAGAAGGTCACCCCCGCCAGGCTGGCTGATTCTTTCTGCAAAACCAGCTCTACTGAGACAGAACGCGCGTTTGCCCCGCGTGCGCCAAAGTGCCACCGCCACTGGGGCCGTGCCCGTCACCCCACGGGCTCCCCGTGCCCCTCAGGTCACCTCCCCTTCACCAGCACCGCCAGGCTGCCCTCCAGCGTCACAGACCCGTCTTCTCTGGAATTTCACACAAATGGAAACACAGTATGGACTCATCTGTGTCCTTTTCACTCCACACAGGGCTCTCAAGATTCCTGTCTGTTGTTGCCGTCTCGGTAGCTTATGCCTTTTTACTGCTGAGAATTCCAGGATTCGTCCATTCACCCGCTAGCGAACCCTCTGGGCAGCGTGGGGTGTACGCTGAGGAACTGCCCCCCATGGCTGTAGAGGCTGATGACCCCCGAGGTCTGCGGTCGACAGGCTGGGGGCCTCGGGAGCCCGTCGCGTAAACTCCAGTCCAAAGGCCAGTAGGTTTGAGACCCAAGAGAAGCCAATGATTCAGTCCGAGACTAAAGGCAGGAGAATTTGCTCTTCCCCATGGGGGGTCAGTCTTTTCATTCTGATCAGGCCTTCAGCTGCTCGGATGGGGCCCACCCTCAGGAGGCGAGGCGTGCAGCTCCATTGCTCATCTCATCCTCAAACACCTTCCCAGACACACCCGCGATCACGTTTGGCCAGATACCTGGGCACCCCGTGCGTGGCCTGTCAAGTTGACACGTACAGTTACCCATCACAAACGGTTTGCTGTTTGGGGCTGATGTGAACATTTGTGCACAAGCCTTCGTGGAGACACATTTCAGTTCTGAGAGTCTGACCACTGGGTCGTGGGGTGAGTGCACATTCAACTTCCTAAGGAAATGGCCATAGAGGAAAACAATAGAGTGGGAAATCCACCAACGGAGTAGGAGAGCTTCAGGTAAAGCTGCCTAGTTCTTGGCAAATAAATAAACATGGAAGATAAATATTTTTATTGAAAATAGAGGAATCATGAAATATACACAGAGATCTCAGATTTCTTTACATGCTGTTTTTAGGGGTTAGTTACTTGATTATATCTTTGGCAGTTAATTCAGTGGAAAAGGAAAATCCCAAGTTACCTTTCAGGAACCTGCGTGTCTCCATTTTGCGTTGCCTAACAGGCCGTGGCATCTGCAGGAAACACAGTTTCTTTTCTATGCTGCGGGCTTCGGCTGGGCCGGGCCGGGCTGTCAGTGTTGGTCGGGACCGTGGTCACCTGCAGGGTGGCAGGAAGGTTGACAGTGGCTGGCCATTGGCTGACGCAGGGCGTCTGCCGACAGGAGGACCAGGGCCCACGCTCAAGGCCGCGGGAGTGGCGGACACAGGCCAACACGTGTCTCAGCCTCTGCTGGTGCCACACCTGCCAACCCCCCACGGCTGCGGCGAGTCCACAGCCGAACGCAGGATCAGGGGAGAGAAATGGCCGAGGAAATGCTCAGAGGCAGTGCCAGTGATGAGGCTAGAGGGGAGGCCAGAGGGGACAGCGGAAGGGGGTCGTGAGAAGAGGTCAGACTCCAGACAGAACTAAAGACAAGCCACTGTGATGTCCTGTCGGATTCATGGTGCAAAACAGAGAGGAAGAAAGGGATCAAGGGGGCTTCCCTGGTGGCGCAGTGGTTGAGAGTCCGCCTGCCAGTGCAGGGGACACGGGTTCGTGCCCCGGTCCGGGAAGATCCCACATGCCGCGGAGCGGCTGGGCCCGTGAGCCGTGGCCACTGGGCCTGCGCGTCCGGAGCCTGTTCTCCGCAACGGGAGAGGCCACAACAGTGAGAGGCCCGCGTACCACAAAAAACAAAAACAAAAACAAAAAAACGAGAAAGGGGTCAAGGGTTAATCTGAGCCTCAGTATCCACGACCTCATAGGAGGAACTAGGGTTAAGGGTAACGTCCATCCGAGGAGTCTCACAGACACCCAAAGCCTGGCACCCAGAGGACCGCACACTCAGCTTAACAATTAGAAGAAGAGGGGGCTTCCCTGGTGGCGCAGTGGTTAAGAATCCGCCTGCCAATGCAGGGGACACGGGTTCAAGCCCTGGTCCGGGAAGATCCCACATGCCGTGGAACAACTAAGCCCGCGCGCCACAACTACTGAGCCTGCTCTCTAGAGCCTGCGAGCCACAACTACTGCTCCCACGAGCCACAACTACTGAGCATGTGTGCCACAACTACTGAAGCCCACGCGCCTAGAGCCCGTGCTCTGCAACAAGAGAAGCCACCGCAATGAGAAGCCTGCGCATCACAATGAAGAGTAGCCCCCGCTCGCCGCAGCTAGAGAAAGCCCGCGTGCAGCAATGAAGACCCAACGCAGCCAAAAATAAATAAATTTGTTTTAAAAAAGCAGGTTTTATGTTCTAAAAAAAAAAATTAGAAGAAAAGAATTAGAAGTCCCTCCCCTGCTCCAAAGACTGCAAGAAACGTTGCTGCTTTAAACCTTGGTGCCCAGGGGACGGGGTATCCTGCCCCAGGTACTTACAACCGTCGCTAGTTCTCACTGCAGATTTGCAGCCTAAACACACGTTCCTAGTTCAATAAAGTCCCTTCACACTGAGAGCTGGATTTAAGGCATCTCCAAACGGGGAAAAAAAAAACCTGCACTTCCTCTCTGGAGGAATTTTTCTTTATCTTTCATCTCTAAGAAACCCACAAATGATTTTCCATTGAGTAGCAACTGGAGAGGTAATACTCTCTTTCCCTTTCAGCAACGAGAAAGTTTCATTTTTTAATTTACTCTTACAGAGCTCACAGATAAAACTCATACAGGCACAAAAGAAATGAGCCTCCAGGGGCTTCCCTGGCGGTCCAGCGGTTAGGACTTGGCGCTTTCACAGCTGAGGGTGCGAGTTTGATCCCTGGTCTGGAAACTAAGATCCCACAAGCCACTCGGCCAAAATATTAAAAAAAAAAAAAAAGAAACAGAAATGAGGCTCCATGATTGAGAATAAACAGAAACAGCAGACAGCAGAAACAGACCTGCAAGGACTTTAGGTTTTAGAATTATCAGACAGAATGTAATTGAGCTATGTTACTATGTCTAAAGAATTAAAGGCAAGATTAAAAATATGTGCAGAGAACAAGAAATCATAACTAATGACAAAATAGAAGTTCTAGAAATTTTAAAAAATAATAATGATATTTGAAATTTAAGACTCAATGGATAGATTGAACACACAGATGAAGAAACACTAAAGATACAGTTGAAGGAATGATTAGAATGTTGCAGGGAGAGCCACAGAAATGGGAAGAATGAAAAAGAGGTTCAAGGACGTGAGGACAGAGAGAGAGGGTCCAGGGTAGGTCTAATCAGTAACCAGAGGACAGGAAACAGAGAAGGAGCAGAGACAATATTTGAAAAGATCACACCTGAGAATTTGCCAGGATTAATCGAAGATCCTATCCATAGACTCAAAAGCCCAATAGATCTCAAGTCCAAGGAAAAAATATCTACACCAAGACACATGATACTGAAAGTACAAACACCAAAGCATGAAGAAAAACGTACAGGACACTTAAAACCCCACCCCCAGAGATAAACTTGGCTAATGTTTTGATTTATTTTCTTTGAGATATTTTCCAAGTGATCATATTTATTCTGATATTTTTTTCCTAATATACTATGAACATTTTCCAGGTTAATACATTTTCTTCTAAATCATAACTTTAAAGGCTTCATGACGTTCCACCATATAAATGTATGACAATTTGTTTAAGCAGAATCCAATTGTCAGACATTTAAATTATTTCTGATTTTTGGCTATTTTAAATAGTGAGTGTGGTACATAAATCTTTTCCACATCACTGCTTCTTTAGGACACATTCTTCGAAGTGGAATTGCTGGGTCAAAACACATAAATTCCATTGAGACTTTTGACGTATCTGCCCCCCTGCTTCCCAAAGAGACCAGCAGTTCCCGTGGACAGAAGTCTCCTCACCTAAGGAGAGGATGTCCAGCTAACTCTGGACGGCTTGGTGGACGCACTTCCCAAGTTAACTGATTCTCATTTACACATCAGTCCCAAACCAAAAGAGCTGATGCTTCTATACTTGTGGAAGAACACAGACCAGGAGCTTGGGAAGGGGAGGCCGCCCCCGGCTGAGGACTTTGCTGGTGAAGGGAGGGGAGATCAGAGCCCCCCTGATGTGGGACCACTTCACATCCCACGTAGGAACTGAAGTGACCAAAGTCCCTCAGGAACATAGAAAATATGGGCATTTGAAAAGCTTTTCAGCTCTTTTAAAACTTTGCTTCCCTGTTCTCCAAAATGGCCGTGCTTCATTCACTCGGACAAGACAGTTTAAAATGCAGTTGCCATCTATTCTATACCAGCCAGGCAGCTGTCTATAATAAAGGTGCTCTCAGTTCATGCTGTGTGGCTGAGGGCATTCGGCCTCTAATCACAGCCGTAATCTCGTTTTCACATTTCTCTCTGGTCCATCCTACTTGACCCTGCTTATTGAAGCACTTTTATTGTGCTGGTTCAAAGGACAAGGGATTGAGCAGAAACAAAAGTGAGGTCTGAGGATTGTATGCACGACATGTGCCCGGTCCTGCTCCACCGTCAATGAATAGAAACTCTCTGGAATCCGGCCAAGCCACTTAATGGAAAACTCTGACTTCTAAAAATTATTCCTGGTTCTTTTTTCAAGCATCACAATTCGCCCAGGTTGAAAGAGAAAGGTCCGCCTGCTCACGATAGGAGCACAGCTAGCTAGGTAGCCAGCCATATCAGCCAGGTTCCTCAAATTTTCTGTAAAGGGCTGGGTAGTAAATAGTTTAGATTTTCAAGCCAGACGGTCTCTGGTGCAACTGTTCAGTTCTGCTGTTGCTGCTCAAGAGCAGCCAGACTGTGTGAGCCCCTGGTGTCCCCGCACACCAGGAAACCCCCCAGAGGCCGGGGCAGGACCTGGCCTGCAGGCAGCAGCTTTGCCAGGCCCTGGTTCTCAGCTGACAGTCACCTCGAGGGGCCCCTCCACCCTTGAAGTCCTTTGAATCTGTCAGTAGGCTTGGCATGTGGCATTTGAATTAGGTTGCCCGATGCCGGCTGGTGTGGGGATGAGGGTGGAGGGAGAGGAAATTGCTCCAATCTGCAGAGGCAGACAGACCCTGGCAGTAACACCCGCCAGCCGTGGAGACTAAACGCCCCGCTCCCTGCCTTTGTCTCTTGGCTTAGATGTTGACGTTTGAGTCTTGTTTTCTTTTTAACTCAGATCCTGTTAAATTCTCTTCAGTCGGGGTAAATCTTCCAGTCTACCTATCTGTTAAACCTGTTCCCAGACGGTCTTGTGACGAGGACACTTCACCTCCTGTGGACGGAAGCCTCCTCACGTAAGGAGAGGAACCTTCACTGCATCAGAGGCCAGGCATAAGCTCACGACGAGACGGTGTGGATGGGAAAGGGCCAGTGGGCTGAGTCTGCCCTCACAGAGCCTTTCAGAGGCCAGCGAGTGGGAACACATTGCCCTCTGACAGTTGCAGTGTCTGCTTCCAGGGCGGCCTCCAGAGGGAGGCTGGGCTCTGATCTCCACTCCCTTCACCAGCGAAGTCCTCAGATGGGGGCGGCCTCCTCTTCCCAAGCTCCTGGTCTGTGTTCTTAACTCAGCATCCCTGTTGGCCCCAGTGCATCTGATGCCCGGGACCCTCTTCAGCCCTGCCCGCCTAGCTCCTGGACGTGCCCTATTTGTTCTTCTCTCTCTTCTCCTTAAATGTGGCCATTCCCAGAGTCCCTGTCCTTTGCTCTCTTCCCTTTAGGGTTCTCCTGAGATCCCGTCCATGCCTAGTCTGTCATCACGGAGGTGCCCTTGCTCTTCAGGGTCGCACCTGGATCCCGACAGCGCACAGCAAAGCTGATGAAAGGTCTGCCCGGGCTGTGTGCTGCTCGCCATGGCCCTCCTTCAGAACCTGAGAAAGACCGCCAGCTCCTGTCCCCTTCAATCCCACATCCCGCCCACGCTTCTGCCCCAGTTCCCCTGCCTGGCAACTCTCACGTTTATTCCTACCACCTGCTCCCTGGCCACCGGACTGCGTTCTCTGCCTGCAGACTGGGCCCAGTTCAGCCCATCCTGAACAAAACCACTCATATTAATATTTTAAAGCTCCATTTTGAAGTCACTCACCTATTTAAAAACCATCTGTGGGCCCTATTTAAATAAAGCTTCGAGGGCTTCCCTGGTGGCGCAGTGGTTGAGAGTCCGCCTGCCGATGCAGGGGACGCGGGTTCGTGCCCCAGTCCGGGAGGATCCCACATGTTGTGGAGTGGCTGGGCCCGTGAGCCATGGCCGCTGAGCCTGCGCGTCCGGAGCCTGTGCTCCGCAATGGGAGAGGCCACAACAGTGAGAGGCCCGCGTACCACACACACACACACAAAATTGCTCAGGGGAACTACATTAAAAATACTTATGATCTATCAATGCAAAGGTAGAATATAAATGTAATTGTATTTATATACAAATCACATGAACATATGCATAAGGACCAGATGGAGGAAATATTGATATGCCAAGAGGGTGAGGTTTCAGATATATTTGTTGTATTAAAATGTTTCCCCTTTATTATAACAATTTAATATTCTTTACTGCTTTTACAAAATAATCTTACCCAAAATATTTTTTTAAATCTAAAGCAGAATATTTACCAAAAAGAATGAGAATTGTCCAGAAAGCTATTATTTAAAAATCTTAACTCCAAAGTGTAATTAATTACTTTCTACTATGTCTGATTAAAAAAGCTCTTCAGAATCTTTTTTGCTTCCTGCTCCTGGTTCCCTGCAGGTCACCAAAATGTGGTCCATCAGCCCGTCATCACAGTGTCACTGTGTAGCTGTGGCTCTTTGTTGTGTGTTGACTGAAAGCTTGACCACATGATTATCTCAGAGATTCAATTCAATAGGATGGAGAAGCTTCTGGTCCACATCACCAGACTAGGGGGAGAAGAAAGACAAATGGGGATTTAAACCATTACCTCTTATTTCAGAAGGTTTGCTTTTTCACAGTCTTTGAGCAAAACTCACCTAGATTTGAGGGCTTCTGGAATCTACCGCAGAGTTGAGATTTCAGTTACAAAATCAACCCGTTTCTTTCTTGGTTGACGCTCCTCCGAGTCACTGGAAATGTCACGCACAGGAATCCATCCCACGTTGCCAAAGAGAAAACCTCGTTCCTTCTTGCACACACGGTGGGGAACAAAATCATGAATGCGCCCAACCAACACATACAAGGCTTTCAAGACGTGGAGGCATGAAGCTGCTTAACTACCCACCAGCTTAAGTCAAAACAGACTGTTTTTCACACAAAGGAACAAGCTCAAGTGTATCCAGACAGGCTCCGGAACAACAGCTAGTACTTCAGTAAAGATTTTTTTTTCCTTTCAAGTTCTGGGGAAAGGGCATAGTTTTTCTCCTGCAGCTTCTCAACTGAAGAATGTTGTAAGCTATCAACTTCCTGTAATAATAATAACAAGAGTTACCCTTCAGTGCCCACTGTGCGCCGAGCCCTACTGCAAGGCCAGCCCCACCTCTGGACCCGGGCACGTGGCCTGCAGTTGGGGTGTCTGGTGGTCCTGGGGCCCGTCTACGGGCACAAAACTTGACCAGAACGGAACCAGGCGGAGAAAGACGGACTTTGCAGAAGGAGCAGCAGGTGTGGGGAGAAGACACGTTGTCCTGGGCCGTCTGGGGAGGAGGCCAGGCCCCCGGGAAGGCTGCCCCGCCGTGGATGCCCCACCACCTCCAAGGAAGGCCCCAGGGGACCCTCTGTCCGCCGACTGGGTGCAAACCCGACGCCTCCCCGGCGGCCTTCAGAGAGGCTGGTCCATCCTCCAAGCCTCTCCACCTGCCACCACTCCCGGATCAGCATCTCTGTTAAAGTAACGAGCGAGCAAATGTTTAAAAGGATTATTCGGAAACGGCTCCAGCAGCGCGCTCAGCCCGCCCGCCCGCGGCGCCCCCTGCGGAGCCTGTCTGCGATGGGGCCGCTCCCGGCTGCACCCGGGCCAGGCGCCTCAGGGACCCCGCACATCCCACGGACTCCGCGCATCCCGGGGGCCCCGCGCCAGTCTGTCGGTGCAGAAGCAGCCCCACCCTCGGCGCACCCCCTAACCCCGCAAGGCCTCTCGGTGAGTGCCCGACGGTGACTCTCCCGGAACGTCCGGGTCGCGCTTGTTGGAGCCTCGGCCCCGGGGCTCCGAGCACGGCGCTTGGTCGGGGGTCGGCGGACCCGCGAGAGAAACGAGCGCCCCACCTCCCCGCCACCCACAGGATACAGGTACCCGACCGCAGGCTCGCCCCACGCCCCCGCGTCTCCCCTCCCCGTCCGTCTGTCCATCCGCCGTCTGTCCTGTGTGACCGCGGGGACCCCGCGAGGGCCGCTGTCCCACCTCCAGGGCGTCCATGTACGCCCTGGTAGGGGGGCGGTGCTGGGACCCAAGTGCAGCTCCCAACACACCTGGTTCGTCGCTGGGGCGAAATCACGACCCGGATAAGGAGGCGAGACGGCGGCCCAGGTGAGGAAGGGGGACATTGACGCTGGCACAGAGACGACCAAATTAAAATTCACGCTCAGGCTAAGGCTCCAGCTCCTCACAGGCGTTCCTATTTCAAGTCGCGAACATGAATTAATGCTCTTCCTCTGAGACTCATATTTTTAATGCACCAATTTTTATCAGACTTAAATTTTCTCATTCTTATAAAATATACATGGAACTCTCCACTGTAACCATTTTTCAGTGTGTGGTTCAGCGGCATTAAGTACATCCACACTGATGTGCCGTCATCTCCATCCAGCTCCGGAACTTTTCCATCTTCCCAAGCTGAAACTCTGTATCCATTAAATACTAATCCCCCATTCTCCCTCCCCTCAGCCCCTGGCACCCACCATTCTCCTTTGTCTCAATGAGTTCCCCTATTCTAGGTACTTCATATAAATGGAATCATAAGTCTTTTCCTTCTGTGTCTGGCTTATTTCACCTAGCACAATGTTTTTAAGGTTCATCCATGTTGTAGCATGTATCAGAATTTCCTTCCCTTTCAAGGTTAAATAATATCTCATTGTATCTACACACATTGTTTATCCATAATCTATCGATAAATATTTGGGTTGTTTCCACCTTTTGGTTATTGTGAATTATTTTTTTTCAGTAGTACATTTACATGATTTAAAAACAAAGCGGTACCAAGGGCAAATAGCAAGACCTAGCCGCCTCCTGTCACACTCCTGATTCCTGTCCTGTTGCCCAAAGGCAAGAACTTCCATATCACTTAGCTCTTTCCTCTGGTCATTACAACCGTATTTCTAAACATACTTGCAGTGCATTTTCTTGAGTTTTAAAATGTGTGTCATCTCCTGACTCCCCACCACAGAAGACTGGCCCTGCTTCTACACCCACCCTTCGCGTACCCACCCAGAAACGTCTCCCTACACCACTGTCCCAACACAACCACATCCCACATTTTGGCAAAATACGTTTCAGTGTTTATACTGCCGTGTGTGCAGTCAGGGTCCAGCCAGGAGACAGCACACCAGTAATATGAACAGAGAAAATTTAACACAATTATTAACTAGTAATTAGGGAATTGACAACTCTAAGTGTGGAAACATCGGGGCTAGGGAGCAGCTGCTGTCTCTGCCCTCCCCCCCACCCCGGGCAGAGACCTGTGCTTGTGACCTCCTGTTGGCAGAAAAGGTGAGTGATGTGCCAATGTTGAGGTTTCAGTGAAACCTGGCCGTCTTGCCTGGAAAAGAGAAAACCAACACCTGAAACCCAAGAGAAGCCAGCCCCTTACTCTCTCCAGGCCCTCCAGTGCCCTCCAGCGAGACCTGACACTGTGACATCACAGAGGAGACGTGGGCGGGTCCAGCTCCAGCACCACAAGGCAGGGCCGGGAGGGACGCACCCTGGTCCCGACCCGTCACCTCCCGCCCATCTTGTTCCTGGACCCCCATTTTTCCCTTTCCTCCTTGGTCACCTCATTTTGGGGGGGAATTACACTGCTTTTTGACAAATGTGTCCAAAAGGTAAACTTCCTGAGAACTTGCATACCTGAACACACCCTGGAAGTCTGGCACGCTACAGAACTCCAAACTGGAAACCACTTCTGTCACAATTTTAAAGGCACTGTGCCATCATTTTCTATCTCCCAGCACTGCTGCCGAAAAGCCTGATGACATCTCACTCCTCATCTTTTGTATGTGATCTGTTTTTTTAATCCTTCCTCTGTGGATCCCTTTAGAATCTTTTCTTCACATGCAGACCGTTTACATTTCCCAACAGTGTATCTTGGGTCACAGTCTATAGTCACTCCGTGCGCCCTGGGCCCTCTTCCGTCTTCCTCCCCTGCATTTCCTGTTCTTTCTGGAAGTTCTGGTTGTTTCGTGTCGGACCTCCTAGGCTGAAGCTCAGGTTTTCTTTTGTCTCATACTTTGCCCTTTTTCATCTTCTTGCTCGACTTTATGCAAATCTTCTCAACCTTGTTATCCAGTCTTTCTACTTCCATCGTATATATTTTTAAAATTTATTTTTGGCTGCGTTGGGTCTTCGTTGCTGTGCGTGGGCTTTCTCTAGTTGTGGCAAGCGGGTGCTACTCTACATTGCCGTGTGGGGGCTTCTCATTGCGGCGGCTTCTCTTGTTGTGGAGCACGGGCTCTAGGCACGCGGGCTTCAGTAGTTGTGGCACACATGCTCAGTAGTTGTGGCTCGCCGGCTCTAGAGCGCAGGCTTAGTAGTTGTGGCGCACGGGCTTAGTTGCTCCGCGGCATGTGGGATCTTCCCGGACCAGGGATTGAACCCATGTCCACTGCATCGGCAGGCGGATTCTTAACCACTGTGCCACCAGGGAAGTCCCTCCATCGCATTTTTAATCTGTCTTAACATTTCTTTTCCATAGCTTCTGATTGCTTCCTGTATGTTTATCTTCCCTCAGATATAACTTTTAAATTTTTTAAAAGTTTTCTTCTGCTTCCTCCACGGTAGTTTTTTCTTGCACCTTCCTTTTATTTGGATGTCCATCTTTCCAGTTGGAAGTTTCCGTCCTTTCTCCAGAACGAGAAGACACCAGACAGGAGGCTGTGGACATGAGCAGGGGCTCCTGCCAGACTCAGGGGAGGCTCACCGTGGGGAGCAGACTGGGGTCTCTGCCTCTTGTCCTGGGCTCGTCTGTTTCCCGCGGTGGGGGTGTGCCCCAGATCTCCAGCTTCCTGGGCGCTAGGCTGGGTCTCCCACCAGCCCTCCTGTCAGTCCCGCCTGGCGTCTGTGGCCCTCAGCCTCACCCTCCCCTGAGCCTCCAGACCCCATGGGCGTGGGGAACGCTGCATTGCTGGGGCAGAGGATTTTGGAAAGGGCTAAACAGGTTATTTTACAGACTTTTAAACCATCTACTACACCCTATCTTCAGGGTATCTGCTTAATCCAATTCCTGGGATGCTGGGGCATAAATCACTAGCTCTTTGTTGGATGTATTTAGCCTTCTAGACACTAGTGTAGTGACTGAACACGTGGTGTCTGGAGCCACCCATGGGAACCCTAGTTCCATCACCTCCTAGCTGGTGAGCTTGGGCAAGTTACTCAGCCTCTTTGTACCTCAGTTTCTCCATCTGCAAAATGGGGATAATACAACTACCCTACAATGGCTCCTAGTGAGGCCAGCACACAACCCACAGCCCAGATCTGGCCCACAACCTGTGTCTGCGTGGCCTGAGAGCTGAGAATGATCTTTACATTTTTAAAAGGTTGAAAAAAACTCAAAGAAGAACATGAGACAAAACTGTTAAGAGGCCCACAAAGCCTAAAATGGTTCCTATCTGGCCTTTTACAGATCGTAAAAGCCTGGCTTTCAGGGCGATTGCATCAACTGAGTTAATGCAGCTCAAGTACTAGAGCAAAATAAAGCCATCCTTCCCTTTATTCCTCAGTTTGGAGACGTTTACTTTCACACGTGTGATGAAGTCCATAGCGTATCGACAGCACTTAGAGCCACTGAGCCCACACGAGAGCCCAAAGGGCTCAGTTAATAGAACAGACACCCCAGCTTTTAGAGGTCAGAGAACAAGGGGGATATCATCAAAATACCAAGAAGAGGCGTTATACAAAGTAGAAGAATCAGGAGAACGTAGAATACGGGAAACTAAGTTTTAAAAAGCATTTCAGAAAGAGGCAGTGACCTGCAGCTGCTGGCTGGCTAGTAACACGAGGCCTCAGAGTCTCCACGGGTCCTGGTGACACAGTGAGCTCGCCTAGTGGGATGATGGACAGAAAACTTCTCAACATTTAAGAGAAAACAGGAGTTAAGGACCATGAGGACAGACAACTCTGAGGAATTCTGCCACAGTGTGAGGGCAATTTCAGAGGATTTTGAAAGACAAGCCCTACAAGGGACCACAGGCTGGCAGGAGAGGCCCACTTGCTGTAGGTGAATGTGACGGGGACCCACGGAGCCTTCTGCCGGCTTGGACACCTCTCATGTTTTCCACTGAAGTAAGAGGCAGGGCAAGCAACTCAGCACACCTCGCCCGCTGCCTGTTTCTGTGCAGCACATTAGCCAACGATGACTTTTTTACATTTTTTAATGGTTCAGAAATTAATTTAAAATATTTCGTGACATAAGAAGTTTAAATTTCAGTGTCCACAACTAAAGTCTTTTTGGAACACAGCCATGCCTTGCAGCTGCGTGCCCTCCAGGGCAGCTTAGCCGCACAGGGCGGTCCGGCCTCTCCCAGCGGCGGGCAGGCAGGGCTTCATGCGCTGGGTGTATTGCTCGTGCCCCCGTGTCACGTATTTATTTTTTTTACCAGTGCAAACCCACCACGTTGAAACAAAACGTTCTCCAGATGTCACGCCGCATCACCGTTATTGAATTACAGGGCGTTTGTGGTGCTGCTTTTGCAAAGACCCCCAGCTGTGCTGAAGGAATGCGATATGCACAACACGACCAGACTGGGGCTCCATCCCGGGGTTTCCAACTTACGAGAGAGCGACGGTCAGAAAGCTAGAAAACGCGAGATGGAATACCTCATTCCAGCAGGACTTCCTCACAGAACATAAACATCCGAATGAGGCGGCAACCAAAGTCAGTTTCCATGCGGCTCATCCGTCGGTCAGGTGCGCATTTATGGAGCAAATCAAATCATCTGATTGCAGCAGCCACAGAAATGTATCCAGAGAAAACAAGCTCAGCCTTTTGGCAAAAGAGTAGCTCAGAGTTGAAGAGTCAAAAATTGAAAAAGGAGGCAAATGTTTTCAAGTGCTTTTCCTCAGCTCTTGAAAAGATTTTTTACCCAAATTGCTTAGCTGTCTCTCCAAGAAGTCAATGCCGAGTCTGAAGGGACTGAAGACTGGCCTCCATGATTTGCCTGTAGGGACAACTACAGACAAGAATGTCTTCAAACAAGCTGACGCAACACTCACTCGGGAAAACCTGAAAGCGGCATCTGGGAAGATGTGACTAACGGTGCAAAAACGCATGTGGAGTAGAAGCCGCCTTCGTTGAAATGGAAGTGTTCAGGGGGTTATCCGCTCACCAGCGGGCCCTGAGGTGAACACTGAGCCAGAGGTGTCAGGGCAAGCCCCTCGCGGGGACTCTCCCGCCATCAGTTCTGGGTGTTGGGTCACAGGCCACACGCAATCCACTGCCAGGCGGCCCCCGGGCCGAACAGGCGGAACGGCACCCAACCACTGTCACGGGAAATCAGCTGTTGTTGCAGGCTTGATGAAGTTCCCGAATAAAGTCAACCTAAAATGACGAGCGCGGGGTGTACCGCCCTGCGCCCCCATGGCACGTATTTATTTCTTACCAGTGCAAACCCACCACATCAAAACAGTGTTCTCCGAGGCAGTGCTTGTACACAAAACACACTGCCGTTACTTCCAGCAACAAATGCTGCCTGAATCCCAAGTAACGTCACTTCTCAGGCTCCCAAGCGAAAGCAGCAGCACCTCGGTTCCCACACACGTTTCCCACACACGCAGAGCAGGCACATCTTCCAAGCTCAAACGACAGCTCCAGCAGTGTTTTCCAAAGACCAATGCAATTGTAAAGGAAAATTCCGTATTTCAAATTTTACTTAGCTTTTGCAACTGAGGAGATTCCCTCTAATCTTCATTTGGAAGTGATGAATCTGCAACATAATGACTTGCTAAGAGGCAAACATCAAAGTGATATCAAAATCTGGGAAGTTGTACAAACGCCTCCCAAGTGAGAAACATGCTTAATTAAATCCCTGTGCTCACGGACTGAGAGCAACATGTGGCCGTACTTATGTTTGAAAACACATTTTCCAAAGAGAAATACATAAAAGCTAAGAGATGAACATTTGCAATCAATTCTGATAGTGAAAACTTCCATCCTCCTCACTGTAGCTGTGTATTAAGAAATGTTGTACTCAATTATTATATTTCGAATTTGGTCAGTAAAAAATCTGTGGAAATTTGTTTTCTCTTGCAAGTGCCCACATACCGTGCTTCATGTTGTCTCAAATATTGACTCTCTGGTCCTTTACGTGAGTTCGCTGACCCCTGAGCTTCAGTATGGGGGAAAGTGTTAGATTTGAGGAGAGAGGAAAAGATCTGAAGATAATTGAGGAGAAACAGTGGGTGGCCAGAGCAGCGGGTGAGGGGCAGGCAGGGCACCTGCTCCAGGGCCGGCTGTCCGTGGCCCCCAAGTCCATCTGCCTACCTTCCAGAATTCTGCTGCTGCTCAGCCTTTACTCTGGTCTTGGTAGATGCTTACGCGACATTCCTTCTATCAGTGGAAGCAGTTCCTGGATGGCCGGCGTCGAGCAGAACAGGAAGTGGACAGCAGAGGGGTGAAGGGGCACTCAGACCCGGGGAACATCTTAACTGGGCTCACAGCTGCACCACTCACCGAGCTTTACTTGGAGACCATATCAACAATGCCTCATGGGCTTTCCCACAGAAAGCACTCCAGCAACTATTCATCTCATTCCCACAGCCACCCTGGAAGAAAAAAAAGCCTCTAACTTATGGGAACAGGCAGACAAAATGTCCATCTCCAATGAGCCGGGCGGCCACTTAGTTACGGCGAAATGAAAAGCTTGCGTGTTCACAATTCGCTGTAGCTCGATGTAGGTGAAACTAAGAAAGCGGGACTGAAAACACAGAAGGCTCCCGTTAACAGCGAGTCCTTCCACGGATATATGGCTTCTCTCAGTGAGTTTCCTACAGGGGGTCTTTCAAACTCTGACCGAAAAGCATATTTCAGTACACAAGTACAGAACAACTTTCATGAGAAAAATGCCCGTATTAAGTTCTATTCTGTTCAATTCTATTTCATTTTTTTAAAAAAATGTTTGTGGCAGATATTTTAAAATAAATTTATTTATGTTTCACTGCGTTGGGTCTTCATTGCTGCACGTGGGCTTTCTCTAGTTGCGGCGAGCGGGGGCTGCTCTTCATTGCGGTGCGCGGGCTTCTCATTGCAGTGGCTTCTCTTGCGGAGCACGGGCTCTAGGCGGACGGGCTTCAGTAGCTGTGGCTCGAAGGCTCTAGAGCGCAGGCTCAGTAGTTGTGGCGCATGGGCTTAGTTGTTCCACAGCACGTGGGATCTTCCCAGACCAGGGCTCGAACCCGTGTCCTCTGCATTGGAAGGCGGCTTCTTAATTACTGGACCACCAGGGAAGTCCCAGAAATTTGCATTTTTAACAAACTTCACAAGTGATTTTTAAGTGTTTCTATTTTGATCACGACTACAAATCATCAAGACCTACATCCCAACCCCTCGGCCGTCATAAATGGAAGGTTACAGGAGCTCAAGCAGCACCAGCGAACGCAGGGCAAATCGGACTGACACACACAAAGCAACCAGGAGACTAGCGTCAAAGGCGAACCAAAAAGCAGGCGTTATTTCATGGATCGTAGGTCATGCTCCCCATGGTTCACTTTCAAGGTGCTTGAATGTTAAGGTACTTACAATCAATAATTCACTCAGGGCGTCCCTGGTGGCGCAGTGGTTGAGAGTCCACCTGCCGATGCAGAGGACGCGGGTTCGTGCCCCGGTCCGGGAGGATCCCACGTGCCGCGGAGTGGCTGGGCCCGTGAGCCATGGCCGCTGAGCCTGCGCGTCCGGAGCCTGTGCTCCGCAATGGGAGAGGCCACAACAGTGAGAGAGAGGCCCGCGTACCACACACACACACACAAAAATGCTCAGGGGAACTACATTAAAAATACTTATGATCTATCAATGCAAAGGTAGAATATAAATGTAATTTATATACAAATCACATGAACATATGCATAAGGACCAGATGGAGGAAATATTGATATGCCAAGAGGGTGAGGTTTCAGATATATTTGTTGTATTAAAATGTTTCCCCTTTATTATTAACAATTTAATATTCTTTACTGCTTTTACAAAATAATCTTACCCAAAATATTTTTTTAAATCTAAAGCAGAATATTTACCAAAAAGAATGAGAATTGTCCAAAATAAAAAAAAATAAAAATTCACTCAACAAACATTTATGACCACCTAGTGTATGCTGGGAGCTTCTCCAGGTGCTCGGGACAGAGCAGGGAAGCACACTTGCCCCAGCCCGTGACCTTACCTTCTGGTGAAACACCTGCTCCTGTAGCATGGCGCCCGTGACCGTGGCCGGTGGTGCGGCCCTGCCCCATCCGGGCAGTCGGCGCCCACTCTCCCTCTGCAGGACGGGAGGCAGGGGGCACAGTACAGAGACCTGGCCTGCACTCAGGACTGGAGAGCTGGGCTCACTAAGAGCAGGGGCTTGGTAAGTTACTAGACCTGTGTATTAAATTTATTTCATCGTACAAGTGATTGTGCTCAATAAGGCCCATGGCCCCATCTTACTCTGACATTCCATCACACTTTCACTTCTCTCCAACTAGACTAAGTCTTTGAGGAGAGGCACTGTGCTCCCAGTACCTGGCTTAGGGTACCTGAGAGAACCATCACCCGAGTGTTTGTTGAATGAATAAACAATGGCTCCAGGAAACGACAGCAGCCACTCAGAAAGCCCTATCACATTTATGTAGAACAGTCATGCTACAAATACTGAGGCAAAAAGGAAAGTAAAAGAAAGCAGTTGTTCTTAAGTCTCAGCATTCAATAATGGCTCTACAACTGCCATTTTATTTATGCCTGTTCTAAGCATTCCTTGCATTTTCCTTTAAATTGAATACGCAAATTTTACGGTAAGCCTTCAGTTACCTCTACCCAAACTAAGTGATACAAGAGAGAAAAAATACTAGATGTTTTATTGAAGGAAAATACTAGATCTGCCACTAGTTTTATTACAGGCTTGCAATTCCTCATCAGCAAGTCTGAGATGCAAGAAGTTTGAAAATCTAGCCTTTTGTGCTTGTGACAAAAGCCGAGCTAAGCCATGCAAAGCTTTCTGTGGCCGCACACCACTCACCCCGTCACTACCGATACCTGATTTATCGCTGAGAAGATACTGATTACAGGGTGTTGCCCCGAGCCCACTGAGGGTCCTATGTAACCTACAAGCACACGTTATTTTTGAAAAAGAAAATTCTGAATTCTAAACCCCCAAGAATTTCTGCTAAGGGACTACAGTATACTTACAGTCGTACAGAGACAAAAAAGCAACTGAAGCCTGGTGCTGTACACTACTGCCATCTGCTGACGGCAGTTTAGAAGTACAAATACGTAATCAAAATGGAAACGTTTCATCTGCTCATAGGGTTACGAGCAGCGACACCGGTGATTTAAAATAAATTTGAGATTCTATTTTTTTCAAAAGCAATTGCTATGAAATAAATCCTCAGTGGCTGAAGTTCTTTTAAATTTCTATAATGTATTGGACCTCGTATGTTCCATCCACATCACATAACCTAGAAGCGGAATTATCTTAATTCAATGTGGTTTCATACTTTTCAGTATTATCTCTAACTCATGCTCTAGCGACCCCTTTGGGTGCTATTACAAGTTAGTCTGAAGGCCAGAGGTGAGGACTGATGCCACCAAAATGGAACCATTAAAATAACCAGAAATTGCTCCACTGACCATTTCTTACAGAGCCATAAGCAATCTCAAGGTTACAAGAATCTAAATAAACCACAGGTGGTGCTAATTCTATGAAAACTACTCTAGACCATAATAGCCTTTTAGGGTATTTCTGAGTGTCCACAATCTTGTCTGTTTTAAACTATTATGGATACATTCCCTACGTGTTCCCTAGCAGTTAAATAACCATACAAGTATATCTTGTTTACCCTCATAATTGTAACCTTTGGAACACTGCGGTCTTAATCTTTTATTTTCTCTCCCTCCCTAACTACCATGGTTGGTAGTAGCTCTTTAGCACAAGGGAAATATGAAACAAAGATTTGTTGTTTAGATTTTGGGATAGTGAGTTTTCATGTGCTGAGTTTACCTCTGAGGAGCTATCCAATGATACAATGACCTCCGTTGGTATACCCACAGGATCTGTGGACCCCCCTCCGGTTCTATTCCTAATATGTACTTTATTTACAGATTAAATCTTAGTTTCTCTTTGGTTCTTTTTTCTCAAAAGGTCTAAACTCATGCATTGTTTAACTCAGTAATCAATTAGCACATTATATTCCAGATATTAAGAACAACTTTCTCTTGTCCAGTTCATTATAAGGCAGGGGATTACAGCAACTTATTTGGGGTACCCCTCTAAGGTAAATACCCTCTAGGTATTTTGGGGTACCTAGCTTCTAAGTAAAGAGGGAAAAAAAAAAAAGCACAAATTGAGACAGCATTTTAAGTGTTTCTGCTCTCAGATCCAGACTGACACAATTAACCTGTTCTGGTCATCAACTTCTAAATTTATAAGATCTTGTTACGTGGTATCATTTTCAAGCATGATATACCCAGAAACGACAAAAAAAGTACTTAATACAGGAAAACAACATTAACAATGGTCTATTCCTAAGAACACAGTAGAATGGAAAAATTAAAATCCAAAGAACTTCTCTAAAAATGAGTAAGGGGCTTATTAAGGGGGAAAATTCAACGGTTTTGTAATTTCGTTAAAGAAATTTATTCTTTAAAAATATTTTCATGCACACTTTCACGACCGCGTTGTTTGAGGGGGTAAGGAGATGATCCTACAGGCAGGGTCCACTCAGAACATAAGTGATACGCGTATAACAATACATTTTGGAAATAACTGGCAAAATAAGAGTGTAAATTTTCATAGTGGTTTAAGACTGCAAGACATTTAAGATCTCAGATTAAATGGACCGATTAATATTAGAGTAGTACAGACCAAAACTGTGCGATGGTACCACTTCTGCGTCACTGTGACCCTAACACGGTGCACTCCTAACCACCGCAACCACAAAGCAGTCGCCCAGGACCGAGGGAAACCCCATCAGAAAACAGTGATGGAAGTCTGAACGCACAGCACAACACGCACCCTCTCCCTAGCTCAGTGTGTGCGATCCACTGGTAACAACTCCACGCAGGAGGAGAGAAAGAAACATGAACTACTATTCAAACAGAAAGTATTTTTATGGCCAAAAGAAGAGTTGAGCTTCTTGCCTAGAAAAGTCCTTTAATATCTTACATTACCCAATACAGTTAAAAGTCTTAAAAAAAAAAAAAAAAAAGCAAAGTGTTAATGAAGATTCAATTCAGCATGGGAAATTCATTTTCTCAATATGGATAAAAACTTTTGTATTGATTCATTTTAAACGGCAAAATCTTCAGAACAGAAAAATATAGCATCTCCAACAGACATCTAAAGGCAACAATATTATATTTACAGGATGCCGTCATCAGAAATCTCTAAGCAGCAGAAAGAAACTATCATTTCACTACCCTTTTCTCAGCAGTCATCTAGGACCACACAAACTAAGGAGATTCAGGAACGAACGAAACATATTCTAGATGAAGCAAGTTTCACAGGACAAACAATTCTCATAAAATAGTATTATTTTTTCTCCCCCCACCCCGAGAGTCAAGTTACCCAATCCTTGGATTGCAATCAAGACAAAGACAAGAGCTCTAAATCCTTAATCATATCAATATCAAAACTATGTAGACACTTCTGTTTAGAAAAGCCAAAATGTACAATAAAGGAAATGAAAATAGCAAGACAAGGTGCTATTAATAGTGGGATCATAGCAGAAATGTAGGGTATTTGGTAAAATATACATTAAGTGACATTTGGGGAAAACTTTATTGCTCTTGATGGAATATAGCACCAGTTCAAAGAATAAAAGATGGTTAGGATTAATCACCTTTAGTCAACAATATGCATTTATATGAAAAGTGCTTAAAGCAGTAGTTCTGGAAAAAGGCGAGGATGAGAAATGTTTTGTATTATATATCTTAAATATGTTAACTACTTCATTAAACAGACAACAAGCAATCTATACCTATTTAAGTGTATGAGATTTGCTACTGTCAGTCTGATTATCAAATCCAGAAATACAAAATCAATTAAGGGACAGAAACGTTATTCAAACTTATAAAACAAGTTAGAACATTAAAAAGTAATTTTTATGCCAAAAATATCTGTTAATTATTGCTTAAATATACAGCTGATTGCACTCGTGAAATTTTCCAAATCATAAATGAGAAGATTTCTTCTGAATGTTAATGTTTATCCCAAGGAAGAGAGAAATATTAAGGGAGAGAGAAATATTAAGGGATGTGTAGACATTGCTTAACCACTGTGGAAAATAGCCCAATTTCCCCCAAACAGTTTTAATAACGAACATCACTGTGGTGACTGAGGAACTGGAAACAAGACTACATGACCACACTCAAGCTCTGTGAAGTCAGCCAAAGGATTTCTTCATGATAACTGCAGCCGGCACTTCCTCGGTCTTTTAGAAGGTAGGATTTTATGTAAACTTCTTGTTCTAAAAGAAAAGGTCTGAATGGATAAATCGCTATGCAGAAGTACAAAGTTTTTTAATGCAATCTTCTGTAAGAAGTAATTAAAATGTAAAAGCCAAACAATCTAACATCGAACGTAAGTAATTTCCTTCAAGATACACTTTATCCATCAGCCTGAACCGTCAGTCACTGCCCTGCTAACCCTCATAGTGAAACGGGTGCTATCTTACTCAAACTAGCTCGACTTTCCGTGACAACAGTCTCCGGAGTGGCATTTTTAAACACCCGGCGTGTGCATCAGTCATATGTGAGGGCAGGCACAAGAATTCTCATGAAGTTGGTGAAGCTGTGGAGTGCCACCTGGGGATGGAAACATGACCTGTATCTTCAAGGGGAGAGAAAAACCAAACGCTTATGAATGAAGGGATTTGGGATACTTAGGGTTGACACAGAAAACAGAATTTTATATTTTCATCATTTTTGCAAAGAAAATGTCTCCATGATCATGTTATCAACATCATTCTTTATATATGTGTGTGTATACACATATGTACATGTACACACACATATATATAAGTATATATACATAATTATTATTGTTTGGGGTGATGCAGAAAGCCACAAATGAGAAAAGGACACTAAGGTTTTAATAAGGGGAACAAAAAGTTCTGTTCACCAGTATAGATTCACATTACAGTACACCAGTATCGACAGCATTTTCTTGTCTATTTTTGGTACAGAAGATGGTATCTCTCTACATAACCTGGTAAGGCTTCAGTAACTAAAGCATAAAACAAACAAACAAAACCCCCGCAAAAAAAACAAAACAAAAAACCCAGCCTATTAGTTTACAGTTTATTTTAAAAATTCTGAAAGACACTGCAAGTTCTAAACTTTTAGTAGGTGCTCCCCACACACAACCATCTTGTCAAGAACCCAGCAGAAGAGCCCCCTTTCCAGGAAGCTTTGCAACAGCAGAGGTGGGCAATATGGGTGTTTCTTACTACAAGAAAAAATTATACATGGCACATTCTCATTCATATCTTGTAATGTAAAAAGTTACAAACATACCTAATCAAATAAATAATAATAAAAAAAGAATTTGAATGTATTTGTAAGTATCCTAAAACCACTACATAGAATAATGGCAACTTTCACTCACAGATTATTTACAAGGTAATACCCAGTGTGGGTACACTGCTACAAAACTCAAAACAGAAGGAGTAAACTTGAAATGTTTTCCATAGTAAAGATCTAGCAGCATGACTATCTAATGCTGTTTTCTCCCGATTGCTTCTAAAATGTTCCTTTTACTCTGTGTCTTCGTCCAGTTCATAATTGTCTTTATCATAAATATCTTTTACTAAAAGAACCCGTACGAGCATATTTTCCAAGGTGTTTCGGTCCAGCGAAGCAGACGTGTACCAGACAGGGCTGTCTGCAGAGCTAGAGCGCTCTGGTTGCAAATAGAAAACATCCATTCTCTGATTAAGATTCTGTGGACTTCAGGAGAAAGGAGAAAGTCCATGTCACAGTATGTACACGAAATTCCTCACAACTTCCTTCTTTTCTTTCAAGAATAATTCTGCTACCATTAACCACATTACATGGGCAGACCACATGCATAATTACCTACATTAAATATTCTATCACTGAGATATTCTAAAAGTTAATTTCTACAATAAAAGATTATTTTCCCACTATAATTTCTGTATTTCACTGAATCCAAGACACCATCGATAGAAACATTATTTTTAATCATTATTTTAATATTGCCATTTAACAAGTAAAGCACTGCCAATTATAATTTCAAGATGCATCAATTATAATATGCATCCCAGTTTCAGAGACAGTATAAAATGTGAGAAATGTGTCTTAGAATTAATGAAATACAGTAAAACATAAAATAAAAATACTTAACAGCGTTACACAAAAGAAATAATTTTTAAAATAAGATAATACTGAGATAGGAATTTCCAACTAATAAATAGTTACTACCATTGGAAGATCCAGATACTGGTGCAGGGCCACCCAAAACTATCGTCAGAAATATTAATTATTAAAAATAATCATCCTATAGGTGACATTACTGCTTTTATGGTTCTTGAGAGTTAACCTGGAGAAAATTTATAAAAACAATTTACGAAACTGTTTACGTAAGAAAATACATTCTGAGTTCATGCTTGCCTTTTAAAAATTAGAGTGCATACTTAAAATAATGAACAAGCATAAAATAATTTGTGGTCTCCAAAAATTTCACTGGTTTAAAATATTTTAAACGCCTGTTGGTACCCGCGGGAGAAAGCAGTGGTGCAGTTGGAACGCACAGGGCCCTGAGAAGACGCTGCGCCCTGCCGACACCTCAGGGATCTCCCTCCAGAACCGAGGACTCGCCTCTCTCCACCTTCTCACCAGGGCGTCACTGGGACCCAGGCCCAGGCAGGACTGCTCTCTGCTTGCCACAGCAGAGCTGGCTGCAACAGAGACACCACAGCCCAAAAAGCCTAAGACATGTACTGTCTGACCCTCTACAAGTACAGCAGTCATTTCATTAGTAGAGAGCGATTTCTTAACATGTGCTTAAAACATGAAGTATAAGCTGGGTATTTTATAATAACAGGACTAAAAACGTTATAAGTGAAAGGACTTCATAAGTGAGAAAAGAGAGAAATCTAAAAAAAAGGACCAAGGAAAAAAATGTCACCTCTTGGTGACATAAATTCACAGCAACTAACTGTTACTACCATTTAAAAAAATCAAATGTCATTAACACTTACCTTTTAGACAAGTAGCATTCAAACATTTTCACAGGACATCTAGAAGGATTGGCTGTATTTTCAATTTGTTCAAATACTGGCTCATCATCTTCATGTTTTCTTTTTCCAGTAGTAATTTTATCTTAAGAAATAAAAATCACATAAACTTTCTAAGACCAACCTTGAAGAAAGGTGACACTGTTCACTCTGATCACTCCCAGTATCTCTTACACCAAAGAACGGGACCAGGTGTGCTTCAGAGCTCTCAACTGTGGCTTCTGGTAATTCCTAATTTTAAGACAACATAGGCTGTCTTATCTTATGAAAATGACAGTCCTTAGGTTCTTAACAAGTGACCAGGTGGTCTTTAGTAAGGCAAGGAGTGGCAGTCCCTGCCACAGACAATCCCAAAACGAAAACCTGTTACACTACCTTCATTATCTGTTCCACATAAGGAAGACACTTGGTATCGAAGACATGCTTTATTTTCCATTGTTAAAGGGTTTTTTTTCCAATGCCTAAACACAGTGCCAAAGGAAAGCCTTAAGTGCTGTTCCACTGTTTTCAGGCCAAAATACTTAGTGTTAAAGTAGAACAGGGTATTCAGAAGAGCTACTGGAGAGTGTGATCCTAGCTGTTTTATCCTCCAGAGATAATCTTCTTCAACTCGAGAAAATATTGACCCTTAAATAGAGAGAAAGATTTTTAAAGAATTACAATAAACAGTTTTCATGTAACCAGCTAGAAACAGATAGAAGTTAATTCAAGAACAAACCTAGTCCAATCCTCCATTCACTCCAGATCAACTGGAATGAATTTCAGAATCACCTATGCGGCTCTGAAACAACACAGAGCCGGGAAACACAACAGACTACACAGCTAGCACCCCCGGGGTCAGGCCTGGAGTCTGCTCCTGGTCTTCCAGAGGACAAGCAGACCATGGTCAGAAGGGAATTTTACATCTGCAGAAATCCTGAAAAAAAATAGGTGATTTCCATTCAAACAAGTTTTCTTTATACATCTAAAACAGAGGTTTCTTACAGAAATTTACATCAGAATCTCAACTGGAGGACTTAAGAAATGAGCATCCAGTTTCTTACTCCAAAGAAAGTGGGTCACGTTTAATTACAAAGTTCTTCATAAACACTAGCTATCAACCACATTCATTTCTAATTCAACGAAAGACGGACCGACGCGTCCGTGAATAAGTGCTCTCTCATTTAAATTATTTCCTAATTATCTGTAGTACACTTTCTATAAACACAGAAAATCCCAGCAGCAAGTGGGCGACATTTTATTTAAAGGAGCATTACCATCTGGAAGTATGCTTGGTTGCCAACTTCGGAGTATTTTATTCAATTCTTGCTCAAATGTCTGGAATCCTGGATCAATAAATATGTTGTCTTTTCGATTACTACCATACAAGTACTACAAAAAAAAAAAAAAAAAAAACTTGAAGGATTTAAGATTTATATGAGCTAATTACAGACCACTTATACTCTATTTCCTAAGGAAAAAATAAACGTCTTACGTCTTTGTCTTTATTAGCATACTAATAAGAGATGATTGCCTTCTCTATATATCTGGAAATCAAAGAAACGTAAGTTACCAACTAATCTGTTGCTTAAAAAACTCAAAGCTGAAATACAAAGGCTTCTCAGAACGTAAGAACTGGATGAGAATCTTCAGTCTGTCAGATACAAACAGAGCACGTGGCTCCAATGCTCAGCACACAGTCCACGGACGCGAAGGGTGAGGGCAGGGCGGGAGGGTTTCTGTGCGTGAAGCCTCTCCGAGCAGCCTGTGAGCTTGATGCTTTTCCCCTTGTTTCCTCTCTATGCCCCACTCTCCTTGAGTTAGTGCAAATTTATGAATCTTACAACTTACTATGACAAACCTTAACAGTGAGGGTTGCTAAAGAATGACTTAAACACCAAAGTTTGCAAACTCCATCTCCAGTGCGTAAAAAGAACGCTCAAGTAAAATGTGTGACAACAGCACAAAGAACGGGAGGTGGAAACTGGGATCACAGGGCTTGAGGTTACCACATGTGAGACAGGGCAAGAAGGTCTGAAGGTATATAATGATTAACTGAAGACGCACACTGCAAACCCACTACAAATAATTTAACAGGCATAAATAATAAACCAATGATGGAGATAAATGTAATCACAGAAAAATAATTCAAAAGAAAGCAGAAAAAGACAAAAACGAAAAAACCCCACAAAGAACAGATACAGTGACCCCTCATCCAGTTTCACTTTCTGTGGTTTCAGTTACCCACAGTCAACCAAGGTCCAAAACTATTAAATGAAAGATGACAGAAATAAACAATTCATAAATTTTAATTGCAGGCCATTCTGAGAAGCCATGATGAAATCTCGCGATGTCATGTCGTCCCGCCCGGAGGGACGTGAATCACCCTTGGTCCGGCGCATCCCGCACATCAGCCACCTGGTGGCCATCTGGGTTGTCAGATCCACTGCAGGGTTGCAGGGCTTGTGCTCAAGTGACCCTTACTTTACATAATTATGGCCCCAAAGCAAGAGGAGTGAAGCTGGCAATTCGGACACGCCAGAGAGAGGACGCACAGTGCTTCCTTTGAGTGAAAAGGTGACAGTTCTGGACTTAATCAGGAAAGAAAAAAATCGGATGCTGAGGTTGCTGAGATCCACGGTAAGAACAAATCTTCTATCTGCGATGTCGTAAAGCAGGAAAAAAATTCAGGCTAGTTTTGCTGTCACACCTCAAACTATAAAAGCTACAGCCACAGAGGGTGGTCAGTGCTTAGTTAAGATAGAAAAGGTGTTAAATTTGTACAATAAGATTTTTGAGAGAGAGAGACAGAGATACCACATTCACAGAACTTTTATCACAGCATATTATGATAATTAGTCCATTCTGTTAGTAATGATTGTTGTTAATCTCTTACTGTGCCTAATTTACAAATCAAAACTGTATCACAGGTAGGTGTGTAGAGGCCACTGTAGTATACACAGACTTCAGCCCTCCAGTGGGGATCCTGAAGTATCCCCTGTAGATAAGGGGGGTCAACTGTATAACAAGCACAAACAAGCAGGATTTTCAATCCAGCGATTAATTACATTAAATGTAAAAGGTCTAAACCGGGGTCTGCACTACAGTCCTGAAGGCTGGCCCGCTGCCTGTTTACAAATACAACCAAGTTTTCTTAAAACAGAGTGCAAGCGCCCAGGCTGCTTTCCACAGATTAAGTATGGCCTACAGAGCCTAAAATGTTTACCAGCCGGTTCTTTAGATAAAAAATTTTGTTGGTCTGAACACACCAAGACAAATATTATCAGACTGGATTAAAAATTTTTTTAATTTGAAAAACAAGGCCGGGACTTCCCTGGTGACACAGTGGTTAAGAATCCACCTGCCAGTGCAGGGGACACGGGTTCGAGCCCTGGTCCGGGAAGATCCCACATGCCGCGGAGCAACTACGCCCGTGTGCCACAACTACTGAGCCTGCGCTCTAGAGCCCGCGAGCCACAACTACTGAGCCCACGTGCCGTGCTCTGTAGCAAGAGGAGCCACTACAATGAGAAGCCCGTGCACTGCAATGAAGACCCAATGCAGCCAAAAAAAAAAAAAAAAAGAAAAAAAGATAAATAAAAAACAAGGCCCAACAATATGCTGCCTAAAAGGCACCTACTTTAAACCTGGAGACACAGCAAGTGGAAAGTAGAAGGATGAAGAACATAAACCATGTGTGCGCTAACCAGCAACTAGGCCAGTGCACCATCATCTGAGTTGACCTAACGTTACTCCCGCTAGTCAGAAGGAAGATTAGAAATAAAAGCACCAGCTCTTCAGGACAATTACATAAGATCTGGCGGCGGGGGAGAGGGGGGTGCACACTGTTTACAAAACAAAGGGAATGCTCGCCACTGACTGAATTCACTGAGCTCTGACCCAGACGTCTTCAGGGGCTGACACAACAACTGGGAAGCAGAGGGAAGGAAAGACACCAAAGTGTGTAACACGGTTCCCTGTCCTTGGGGACAAAGGTTCCATGTCTTTTGCCACATTCATAAAAAAGGAGTTGCACGCACATCTAGCCAAGCGCGATGGGGTGGGAGGACCCAGGGGAACAGGCGCCCACCACCCACTCTGGGTAAACGTGGTGTGAAGGACTCGCACACAGATGTAAAACAGTGTGTGAAAGACTGACCGGGACTGTGGGGCTCACGTAGCCCCTTCTTTCTTCCTTAGACATTTCCATATTATGTGAACTTCTGGCGACAGCCACCACCCCTTACACCATCGGAAGAACAGGATTAGCTACCGCATCTGTGAGGGAGGAAAAGAGGCTGGCCCACCCTCACTTCTCAACACACCACCTGCCCCACACGTCCAAAGGGCTTGGAGAGGAAGCCGTGCTGCTTTTGTTGTCAGCCGGGGACGGAATCAGAAAACGCATCACACAGAGAAAGACGCACATTCTTCCAAAATAGCTTCTACCTCTGTACGCGTCCTTGAAGTACGAACAAACAGCAATGATTTCTGGAAACTATCTTTTAGACATCTTATCACCACAGTGAGTTTGAAGATTATTTTTAAAGCTGGTTATAAATACCATACAGTCTTTTACAAAAAATTAAATCAAGCCTGTGAAAATCTGTCCAGTGATGAGAAGAGTAAAACAACTGGTTTTCCAATTGTGGTAAAAATACACAGAACATAAAATTTACCATCTTGACCTTTTTATAAATTTTTTGGCTGCGCCGCACCGCATGTGGGATCCTAGTTCCCCGACCAGGGACTGATTCCGAGCCCCCTGCATTGGAAGCGCGGAGTCCCAACCACTGGACCCCCAGGGAGGTCCCCATCTTGACCATCTTTAAGAGTACTGTTCTGGTAGTAAAAATTTATTTTGAGGAAACATTTTTCAGTTTATAAAGACCCTATTTTAAAAAGAATGGAAATTCTGACGTGTGCTACAACATGGATGAACTTCAGGACATTATGCTGATTTCACGTACATGAGGTACCTGGGAGAGTCAAACTCACAGAAACAGAAAGAAGGGTGGGTGTGCCAGGGGCAGCGGGACTGAGGGATGAGGAGTTAGTATTTAATGGGGACAAAGTCTCAGGTTTGCAAGATGAAGAGGGTTATGAAGATGGATGGTGGTCATGTTTCCACAAGATTATCAATGTACTTTATACCACAGAACTGTACACTTAAAAACAGTTAAGATGGTAAATTTTGTGTTATATGTATTTTTACCGCAATTAAAAAATTGGAAAAAAACGAACCTACTTGAAGACATAATTTATAATCATTAATATTTACAATCCATTTAGCTTTCAAACCTCTAATGGTATTTGAAGTTCTAATATATAAATATTTTGCTACTGCAAAATATGTGATGGTCTCTGAATACACAGTAATTTAGAGCTATGTGTTATTCCCCACCACTGCTTAGATAATCTTAGGCAAATTTCTATCCTGAAGAGGGAAAGTGAAATACAAATCAAGACAATTCTAGTTTTCTCCAGTAATTTATTTCAGCACCTACTACCTGTTAGCAGCGAAATATTTAATTTTAGGCCTATAAACAAAACTCTACATAAGAATATTTCCCCCTATCATTTACCATATTTACAAATACATAGGATGTAAAGCTAGGACCTTTTCTGACCTCTGGGCTCAAACCTGTACTATCTGTTCAAAACTAAAAGTCATTATCGAAAGCGGATCTTCATGTTTATTATGGGAAACGTATTCATTCAAGATTCACAGACATGTGGCTGAAGTTTACCTAAAACCTCTAAAGAATGAAATCTTTTATAAGATGATTCCAAAGAACTAATGAGTACTTACACTATTTAACAAGTTAGAAACACAGCAGAGATGAAACAGACCTATTTGCAGAGGGAAGTCATTTATCTGTTTACATATATATCAGCACAGATCTATATATACATATATACACCATGCCTCAGAATGTTAATTCATTTATTTGCAATTGTAAGGTGGGGATGAAATCAACCTGATTATCATATATATACATGGTAACAAACACACACATCATTAGTCCTGTTACAAAAGATGCATGAGCTTCGAGTGGTCCGTTACTAACTATGTTTTTCACCTAAGTTCTTTTTGGTTTTGGTACACAGTTTTGGAGAACCTGAAGTTCACTTTTAGGGACACAGCACATTATAGCAGAAACATCTGTATACAAAGTAGCTACGAAAACCCTTTATAATATCCCAGTATTTTCGAATAAATTACTTTCGCCTTTCTTGGTAAGCCAATAAACCCTGATGTTCCGTAATATTCCTGAAGCAAAACATTTTTTTTCTCCAAGAACCTACCACAACAATCTTTCTTAACAACATTATATTCGAAAGTAACCATAAAATCACTCACCTCTTGAATCCCGAGGCAAAGATAATAGATGCTGTCAGGTGCATAATTCTCCCCATTTGGCCTTCGGATCTCATTGACAAAATGGGCCAAGCCATAGTCAAGCTCAGCCGTGGTGTGACAGAGTAGATCCTCTTTTAACTTTACTGACTTAGCTAAAAAGAAATAAAATTTAAAATAATAATTTTTACTGTCTTAAGATTAAGAAACTTTCTGAAATCACTTTATTCTGTGTAAGAATTTACAGGTAAAATAAGAGCTACATTTAAATGTAAAGTACTTTAGGCTACATTCTTGCTTTTTAAAGGCAGTTAATAACAAAAACCTTGATTGTTTTTTCAAGGAAAAACATATTTTTCATGTACAGTACATGCAGCTTCATGGTAATTAATGACTCACTTGAGTACCTTCTGGATTTTCACATACTATGGGTATTCTAATATCAGTCAACATTAAGCCTTTACTGTGGATGAAGGAATGTTCTAAATTTACATGTATTTTCTAATGTAATTCTCATGACAACCCTACAAGGTGGGTACTGTTACCCCCCTTCAGAGCTGGGGAACTGAGATGCTAGTACATGAGGGAACCCTGGCAGTCTGACTCTAGCACCTCAATAAGGCCATACTTCCTACCCTCTTTGTGGTGCCACGGACTGGTCCATGCACAGTAAAGAGTCCGGCCTGCTGCAAAGGGCTCTGTCTGCTTAGAGCAAACTTTCTTCTTTACCCACAATCATCATAATCATCAACTTCAATAGGGAAACAAGGTTTGAGTTGTACTGACCAGCAAGCAACAGGAGCTCCATGAACCGACACTACCGTAAGGGCTTCATTTGTGCAACACGGTGCATGCCCGTGTGTGTGTGTGTGTGCGCGCGCGCAAGCTCACTCATGCACATAAACGGATGCACAGAAGAATAGTTACCAAAATATGAATAAAAACCCTGATTTTAAATAGGACATAGGGGAAACAAAATCAGAACACTTACGAGATTTTAGCTCATCTAACACCAGAAGATCTTCATCAAGCTGCCTCGTTCTGACCCAGTGTTTCCAGGCGTTTACCCCGTACGTGTACTTGAAAGGGAAGCTGCACTCCGAGTTGTCAGAACTGTCATCATGACACTGGTACCCTGACACTGCCTTCCTCTTGGCTCCCTGGTAGTAAAACACCACTGTCAAATCTTCTTTTTCTTAAGCCTATATTATTTCATGACTTTATGTAAGCCATCTCTCAACAAATGCACATTACAAAGAAATATATTTACATGATTAGAACTGACGGGAATTTCTGATCTGAGAACAGTTACCTATGACATTACTTGAAATCTCTCTCCAGGAATGCTGTATTTCTGCATAAACTACTTTGCACAACAGAATCGTATTAACTACTGCTGTGAGTTGAGAGTCACTGATGAGAAAATACATACATAATAATTAAAATCTGAAATAGAAGGATTCCAAATATTAATGTAAGAGAGAAACTGAAGAACTTCTCAAAGACACCACCTCATAGGAGGTGACTCCTCAACTCCTTCCCACTTTCTTTCTTTCTTTCTTTCTTTTTTTTTTTTTTCCGGTACGCGGGCCTCTCACTGTTGTGGCCTCTCCCGTTGCGGAGCAGAGGCTCCGGACGTGCAGGCTCAGCGGCCATGGCTCACGGGCTTAGCTGCTCCACGGCATGTGGGATCTTCCCGGACCAGGGCACGAACCCGTGTCCCCTGCATCAGCAGGCGGACTCTCAACCACTGTGCCACCAGGGAAGCCCCTTCCCACTTTCTTGATGGTGCTGTTTGCTGTACAAAAATTTTAAATTTGGATATAACCCAATTCATCTATTTTTTCCTTTTGTTCCTGTGCTTTTGGTGTCACATCTAAGAAACAGTGTCTAACCCAAGTTAATGAAGATTTAGGCCTATGTTTTCTTCTAAGAGTTTTATAATTTCAGTTCTTACATTTAGGTTTTTGGCTCATTTTGAGTTCATTTTTGTGTGTGGTGTCAAGTAAGAGTCCAATTTCATTCTACCACAAGTACTCACTCCTTTTTTCAATTTTCCCCTTCTCTTTCTTTTTTGGAGAAGTTTGTGAAAGTCATCTTTTTTTTTAAAAAAACCTTGCTTTATGTTGGAAATCAGAAATACAGAAAGTTGTTAATAAAATGTTCAGAACAATGATATCCGTTTGTACATTTAGATTTGGGATCCCTGAATGAACTGTCCAGCACGTCTTCCTATGTGCTGGGATGCTTCAGCGAGACCAGATATAACAACTGTGTACCTCAACCTCATCAAAAATAACAATGGAAAAAACAGCTCCCTAGAAAACAGTCTCAGTTGTTGTCCAATAATTGAATTTACTTTTTTAGCAAATATGTAAACCTTTTATCAATGACAACATTTTATCAAGATAAAAATTAAAAATAAAAAGTTGCAATATTCACTCTTCTTCTATGAAACTACAACTAAATAGGATATATTTTTATTACCTAGAAATGAAGTAATAAAAGCTTTACCTCTTAAGTCTTTTTTAATTCCAGAAAACAAAGTACCTTCCCACATTCTCAGGCCCAACTGAAGCTCAAGTACCCTTGCCCTCTATTACACAAAGACAGGATGTGAATGCAAGAATACTGTTACATTTCATACCTTTTTTTTAGATCGAGGTCTAGGCTGTTCCTCATATTCTTCTCCAAAAACAGGTGGTAATAAAAACTCATTTTCCATATCAAGCTCCTCAGCAGCTGACAATTGAATCAGAAGAACTTTCATTTCAAACGTAATAGCACAGACTTATGCTATATAAACTCAGCCAACGAAGGACCACCCGCTGAATGCGCACAAGCACCATGCACAGGGCAGCCTGCGCTGGGTGGAGAACAAACCATTTTCTCTACCTAACCTGGTCTATAAGTTCTGATAACGCCTGTTCATACTCTTAAAAAACACATGTACAATGCGTATCAACATGGAATTTTGTGGAAGTGTGTGATAGAAAAATTACTAAAACCTGAAATTTAATTATAAGATCTAAATGGTCTCAGTACAAATCTGTTTCAATCTAGTTTCAATCTATTAAATCTTTTCCAATGTAAAAGGCTTTACATTCTCTTCAATATGCTTATTGGCCATCGATAAAGAAAATAAACAATGAAAAACAGAACACATTTCTTTTACAACAAAAGACCTGAAAATATTTGTTTCCCTTTGAAGGTTAACTTAATTTTCAAAACGATTTTAAGAAAAATACTATCAATATTTTATTTAAATAAAAAGACACCAACACTTCTATATGTGTACAAGTTTCTATAATAAATTAGTTTTAAGAAAGTTTCTTTTTAAGGCTCTGGGAAATTCCTTTTAAGTTCTGTAAAAGTTTCTATAATATATATCTGTAAAAGTTTCTATAATAAATTAGTTTTAAGAAAGTTTCCTTTTAAGGCTCTGGGAAATTCCTTTTAAGTTCCTACAATTCAACATATGCTTCAGTTTTGAAGTTAACTGCTGAGCTTTATCTGGGTAAAAAAGAAAAGACCAATAATAACAGTACAGGCAATGACATGAACATTAGATTGTTAATGATCATAACCACGATTATGACACCATAACTAAAGTGCAGAACCACACTTCCACTGAAAGAATAAAACAGAATTTCTATTACCTCTGGGGAAATCTATTTCAATGTCCAAATCTGGTTCATATGGTACATCAGGCATGTTGGACTGTGTCTCTGGGTCAGAGTTCTTCAAGAGATCTGAACCAATTATGTCCGTTTCAATAATTACACCTGTAATCAAGCCATAATATCATCAGAAATCAAAATAGAAAACTGCAACAATACCTACACATAATCTGGCAAAAGCCATTTAATTGTAAATGCAAGATATGAATACTTATATTAACATGTACAAAACGAAAAAGCATGCAGCTACCTTGAAATGTAAGCTACTATAAACTCTGTATTAGATAATCATGAATACACAAAAAGTTTCAATCTTGTAAGTTTTGACTGCCCCTCTACAAAGTTAAAAAGCATGCTTTAATAGTAAAAAAAACTCTGTAGAGTGTTTCTAAGAGCAATCTCTTGTCAAAAATAAACTTACGAGCACGGATAACTAATTTTCAACATTCTTTTTGAATTGTGACCTAGGTTTTCACATCATTCAATATAGGCTTATTCACAACCGGCTTCTAACGTTTTGATTGGTTGCTTTAAACACATTTGTACTGCAACCCAGTGAAAAAAGACATTTTATTGAGTTCAGGGTAGTGGTGGGAAACAGAGACACATGCATACACAATGGAAACAAAAGTTTCACAAAACAATACCCTTTCTAGGAGGGATTCATGCTGACATATTTTTTCCGTTTCTTTCTTTCTTTAAAAAAAAAAAACAAAAAACAAAAAACCCAGAAAACACTGGTTGCCACCCACTAAATTCATTTCCCACTCCCTAACTGAGTGCTTGCCCAGCACTGTCCCTGCGCGACGCCCTGTGCTCTGGGTGAGGGGAGCAGGAAGCTCAGGGCGGCCCCGGAGGGCTGAGGCAGGAGAAGCATTCCCAGACACACGTCCTGCTACACCGCTTGGCAAGCACTGCCCTAGCAGAAGTTAAGACAACGCTGGCTTAGATAATGCAACTTACTTTCTTAGGATAAATCAATAAAACAAAATTGGGGATAACCATCATAAAATAAGAGTTTGAGTTATAAAAGCCTACTGCAACTTAGTTTTTTGTGTCTGAGCTCGTCCACTGAAACAAGAATAACTTAGAGTCGATTTTACAAGTTAAATCCTGTTAGCAATTAAAACAGGGACCGTACAAGTTCCTGGGCTCGACGTCAGGGAGCACCTGCTAGATACAGTGCGGGCCTCATAACCCGAAATCCACTTGTGCTGCAGCGTGCCCACACCCGCTCAGGCTGAAGCACAACGACAGCCCAGCATCGCTCTAACATCAGCCCCCCAACCCCGATGTCGTCCCCCCCCCCGCCCCAGCAGCGGGGGACTCACTGTGGATGTCGGCGCCCTCTGCCTTCCCCTCGTCCTCAGCCATGTCGGTCACTGTCAGCAGCTCTGTGCCCAGGGGATCTGAAGAAACTGTGCTTTTGAGCTCCTCGGCTGCCGCAGGGATCTTCTCACTGCTGTCCGAGGGGACGGGCAGAAACACGGGGACTGGCACCTAAGTAACCAAAGGACTTACTCTCAGGCTCACTTAACATTACAAGGTATTTTTCCAAATTAAAAATCACTCTGACACATGATCTACTTCATAATGCTGCACTGGTCAGAAGTTTTGGGGAAGAACACATATGTTAAGTATCACAAAGAAAGCCCCGAATACAAGCAGCTACTTTTTGAAGTAACAAGTAATTTTTGAGGCATTTCTGTCGCCAGGGGACTACAATACAGTAGGCCAGCCCTGACACAGTGTCCCCAGCACTGCAGGGGATGACATTTATATGAGCCTCCATTCCATGTATCAGTTGTAAACCTTATGGTTCACAAATCTTTCTTTCCAAAATGAACACAAATATGTTTACACAGTATGTGTAAAGCAGGTGCAGACATCGGCTGAACTTCACCCTCAAGGACGAGCACTTACCTGATTATACACACAGCAACCCCTGGCAAAGCCTCAACCAGACCCAAGTGAACTGCTGAAGAAAAGCCAAGCCTCCACCCTCTGTCCCACCAGTGTCACTGAAGCAGTCACCGCCAACCCACTGCTGCCCCGCCTGCACCTGAGAGATCTCAGGAGGAAGGGGAGCTGAAAGTCTGACTTACGGGCACAGGAACAGTCGTGGGCACGGGGATGCTCTGGCTGTACATGTGCATGGGCACCGGCACGTACACGGGCACCGGGATGGGCACCGGGACATACTCTGTCCTCCACTCGCCATCTGGGGGCACAGAACGTGTTCAAGGAGCAACGTCAACCATGACCACCACTTAAACACAGCTGCTCAGTCAAAGTAATTTGGTAACAAAGAAAAATTTAAGTGCCTCAGTACCCATTTAAAAGAAGTTCCCAGTTTTCACAAAATTAGGTAATTTAAAAACAACAGGGACTTCCCTGGCAGTCCGATGGTTAAGACTCCACGCTTCCAGTGCAGGGGGCACAGGTTCCATCCCTGGTCAGGGAACTAAGATCCCACATGCCGCGTGGCATGGCCGAAAACAAACAAACAAACAAAAAAACCAAAAACAACAAAACTGAATGCAGTAGCTGTCCTAAGTTATAGAGAGCACAAACAGAATTTAGACTTTTTTTTGGCCACGTGGCACGTGGGGATCCGACCAGGGATGGAACCTGCACTCCCTGCAGTGGAAGAGCAGAGTCTTAACCACTGGACCGTCAGGGAAGTCCCTAGACTTTTCTTAAAATAGAAAAAAAAAATCTTTTAAAGTATTATATGGTCCCAGACACTCTCACACCCCCACAAAAAGGTTTACTTAATCAAACAATCAGAATACAGCTAACGTTTAAATTTGATGAAAATACGTATCTGAATGATTTCAACTCATTCTGACAAGGAAACAGAATAGTTATGGTTATAGACCACACTCAAAGAGATGGTTTTCTGAGAAGAGCACTGTAACTTTAGTGGGTCTTGGCCCCCAAGGCAATTTTTGATACAGCATTTTATCACTGGTGACATAACTTGCAGGCCTTTGTTAGAGACTGCTCTTTATTAATGATCTTAAATGACATGCTGTATTCTGAAGGCATGTCTAAAACCAGATAAGCAAAATTAACAGAAAGTGACAAAGTGACCCAACAAATCTGTTCTGCAGCCCATTATTTGAGAAAAGCATGGATTTCACTCAGCGAGGGTCCGGATGCGAGTCACCTGTCTGACAGGACTTGCTCTGCATGTGGGGTTTGCAGTAAGTTGCCTTCGTCATGGTCAAAGGTTTGCACAGAACTGCCTTGTTCTTCATCTCCTTGTTGGGGGTTGGAGAAGGGGGTGGTGCTGAGCCCTACAGAGAAGCAAAGAGAAACATTTTTATTTCTGCCTCTAATTTTTATTACTTTATGCTGTTAATAATATCTGGTTTCTAGGTCCAGCGGGGGGAACACACAAAAGTGGAAGAATATAATCAGTTTATGCTGTTTCTACTATGTCTACCAAAGTCTTAATCTGGAAGGATCAACATGAAACTATCCCAACTATAGGAAAAGCAGTAGTAATCGTTCATTCTACAGGTTTGTTTTTCGAAGGATACCACAGCGTACTTTTTAAAATAACATAAAAGACAAGTCTCACTCTTAAGTAAAAAAGCAAGGTTGTTAACCTGAATTTTGAAAATAATTAGACTCTTAGTATGGCTTTCTGATACTCTCTCTCTACTGCATAAACTGCTTATACGTGGTGCTAAATTTGAAAAGAAAAATGATGAAAATTATTACCAAAAATGTTATCAAACTTTAAGTTGTTTCCTCTGTCCCAACCACTGCAATTTTAGGAACGTCTCCTCTCGATACAGATGTTTCAGCCTGTTCACCACAGTACCGTTTACACCACAGAAACACACACACACGCTGTAAAGCAAGCTGCAGCTCTGTGCCTAAAGAGGCGACATGAAGGTGCTGTGCACACCACCGATCGCTACGGGGAAAGGGACACAATTCAGAGTTCCTGGTCTTCGGGTGCCAAGCGCACAGTTCCTGTGGACACGGACCTCACTCCGAAAACGAACTCACTCCGCACGCGGCGTACGGCGCCCCTCCCCTCCCCGCACACGCATGCGCAGTAGGCGGAGCCCGTGTCCGGGAAAGCGGAAGCGCCTCGCCGCCGTCCCGGCGCTGCGCAGCGCGGGGTAACCTGGGACTCGTCAGAAACGAAGCCCGCATGGTCTCCCGGCGCTTCGCCAGGGCCCATCCCGGCCCCGCGGCAGGACCCCAGGACAGTATCTCAGCCGGGGTCAGCGCACAACTCTGGGGGTCTCGGGCCGTCTTCCAGCAGCCATTCTGCGGCTTTGCTCTGCCACCTTGTCCAGTCTCCCCGCTGGGCTTGGCCACCTTTTCTGCCACAACCACCTCCACTCATCTGTGTGCGATGCGCACCATGTTTTCAACGCTCCTCTTTTTATTTGCTGTAACACCTTCAAAGACGGACATTTTCCACGCAGTCTCGTCAAACATCTTCCAACGCCACTCATTTCCCAAGCGGCCTCCTGATGCTGCGCCGGGCGGGGCCCGTCCCCAGCATCCTCGCTGCAACTGGGCCCTGAAAGCCCAGTGCGCCCTGCTGGGGGTGGGGAAGGGGGAGGGGGAGGGGTACTCAGCGTCTGGGGGTGGTTTCTGAGTCCTCCACCGCAATGGATAACCAAAACCCGAAGGCTCAAGGTTTTCATTCTGGAGGCCGAGTTCAACTTCTAGGATGATGCAGCTGCGAAACCAACCCCAGAATATTTCGGACACCACCCCTGCTTTTTCTGTCCCACCCCACATACGGGCACACGGGCTAGGTTCCCCTCTAAGTGCTCGTGGTCTGGGGCTCTACGCACCAGAGGGTTGCACTTGGTCACCCTTGGCCTTGGCCCAAGAGCAAGGACACAGAGTCTCAGAAGGATTCAAGTCAGGGCTTCGAGACCACTTGCATTCGGTAGGTTCGTTTTACCAATGACCTTGCAAACTAGCCAACCTGCATCTTCCTGCGTAACCCCCAGCAGCCCCCTCTGCAGAGCCCAGACCTGCAGAACCCACCGGGGCCTGCAAGACCCGCATTTTTCACATGTGAGTGGGCCAGCACCAGCACAAAGAGGCCACCCTCTCCCTGATCCTGGTGACAGGCTGTGAGCTGACAGTCTCACCACACTGCTGGTCACTGTGCTGTGTTGTAATCAGTCGTAAGCTCACGAATCCACAAATTTAGTCAACATACCATCTTTCCCACAGCTTCCCTGCGCACTAGAGTTACCTGAGCCCTACAGACGCTGGATTTCTTATCCCTCTTTATAGATGAACCATATCGTTCATCCACGAAACTGAACTCACATGGGTCCCCCAACACACAGCACTTTCTGGTGCTTAACCCAGCAGCAAAATCACCAACACAAAGCACAAAAATAGGAAAAACTGGCACTCGTCAGACTGTGAAGAGGACACTTGCTTTAAGCATAAGCTGAGAGGAGATGGTCAAGCAGCCCCAGGGGCCCACACCCCTGGACACTCACGGTCTGCATGTGACCTCGACAGCTAGTGGGCACTGATTCAGGGGTGACAGACACATCTTAGAGAGCAGGCCAATTCACAAACGTGAAAGGGTACTAATAAAAAACGGTGCACGGTGGATCTCTCATAAGTTTCAAGTCATGCTCATGGCCAAGGGGGCTGGTCCCGTGTGAGCTCATTCTACGCTCACCAGGATTTCCAACCCCGTGCCACGGAGGCTGGTCTGACGGCACCGCCGTGCAACATCAGGCAAGTCACTGGGTCTCCTGAGCCTCAAGGTCCTCAACTGTAAAGCGGGAGGAACAGTTAACACCAGCTACTGAGTGTCTACTACACACCAAACCTGGGCAAGTTGGGTCTGGACTGGGAAATACTCTAGAACCCCCTTATGAACCAGGGGTCAAAGTCACAGACATCCTAGGTTACTCGTCCTTCTGCCAACAGGGCACCATGTCGACTAAGCTATGCCACCTGGTAAAAACCGACACTTGATAACGCTTCTTACTTTTCTGTTGGTCAACAGGCAGGATCTATACCTACTGATGATAAATTCTGAAGAAGGACCACAAATAATGAAAATTATAATGATGAAAGCCACCACACCTCTTGAGTATTTGCTATATGGCTAGGGACTATAAGCTATAGACAATGTCTATGTCCCCCTAAAATTCACACTCAGATCTAATCCCCAAGGGGATGTCATGTGAAGGTGTGACCCTTAGGTGGTGATTCGGTCATGAGAGCAGAGCCCTTGTGAATGAGATCAGTGCCCCTCATAGAAGAGACCCCAAAAAACCCCTCCCCCACGTGAGGACATGCGACAAGACGGCCGTCTGGGAACCAGGAAGCAGGCCCTCGATAGACACCAGGTCTGCTGGAGCCATGATCTCAGACTTCCAGCCTCCAGAACTCCGAGAAATACCTTCTGTTGTTTGTAAGCTGCCTCGCTTATGGCATCCTGTTATACAATATATAGTAGCTCAAACGGACTAGGACACTGTGCAAAGCACCAAAGTCACACACCTGATGAAATGAATTCTTTAACCCTCTCAGCACAAGGGGTAGTAGGTGTTTTCTCACTCCCGTTTTACAGATGAGGAAACTGAGGCTCAGAAGCTGTACAGCCCAGTGGAGGTGACAGAGAAGAGTTCTAAAGTCAGGGTTCAAGTGGCTCCCCCGATGCAGGCCCTATGTCTCCAACACCACACACCCCGCCCCATGGGTTAGCGCTCTTGGTGACGACCCCGACGAGGTTCTGTCTTCATGCCCACATTACAGATAAGGGGAAAGTCACACAAAGAACCGTAAAGTGACTTGCCCCAAACTCTACAGCTGAGCTCTCATCCAAGGACAAGGTGGGAGGGGCTCTACGTGACAGGAGGTGATGTCTGCAAAGGCCCATCCGTCCCATGAGGTGGCCTCAGTGTTGCTGCAGGAGAAGAGTACCTGCTTCTGTGCGGGCAGAAGGGTGTCTTGAAGCCTTGGTCAAAGCTTTGAAACAAGGTTGGGAGATGCCTTACGGCTGCATGCAGACGCCAAACGGGGTGATCATCTTTACACTCCTCAGCATGGATCAAGTGCCTGGTTAGAATCTGACAATTCAGCTGAATACTCCTGAATTATCTGACTTAAAAATATATTACCACAAGGGCAGATCAGATAGGGGAGGAAAGCAAAGAAAAAAGCACTCTTAACTTGTCTAGGATTCTAACTATTAACATCAAAACCAAAAACTGGGAATTCCCTGGTAGTACAGTGGTTAGGACTCTGCACTTCCATTCCACTTGATCCCTGCGTGGGCGAACTAAGACCCCGCCAAAAACAAACACTGAATGGAATAATATAAAAACACCAACCTTTCATCTACATCAGAGATCCTAAACTGTGGTTACATGTTAAAATCACCTAAAGAACTTTTCAAAACTACAGAAGTTCTGAGTTGGAGCCCAGGTATTCGAAAGGTTTTGAAAACTCCCCAGGTAATTCCAATCTGTAGCCAGAGCTGGTTAACTCCTTCTGCCCAGGAACACACGAGCAGAGGCTCACCATGATGCTGGTAAATGGCTCCCACAGAAGCCCCTGGATCAGGGTGGCTCCTGCAGGCGGGCACAAGAGGGCTGGCCCACTGTTCAGTGCAAGGCTCCTTTTATACAGAAACGGCCACTTTCAGCCCACAAGAGCCTTGAAATGCTAATGGAAAAGCAGAATCTGATGTAGTACACTAAGAGAAAGAAAAACACTACAGAAAAAAAAAAAGAAAACAGAAAAAAACCCAGGAGAAAGCATATGGAAGAACTCCTCAAGTTTACAAACTCCCAGGGCCTTGCCCCTAGGACAGATCTCCAGACCTGTCTGAGGGGCATCCGCCTAGCCCGGCCTGCCTCCCGCTTCCCAGGATCCCCCTCAGGTCCCTCCAAGTTCGGCCCCAGTGAACAGTTTGGCCAAACATGCACGCCTCTGGACATTATTATTCCTCCGACTTTTCATCGTCTACTGGCAACCTTCTACTCAGCTGTTCAGAAGTTTTGTCACAGCTGCCAGGACCGCATACACTCAACCATTTCAAACGCACCATTGCTACTGCCCTAAAGATGCAGCTGGGATGAGCGCTTCAACGCAAGTATTTATATGTCTATCTCGCCCAATGTGGGTAAAGGCCACAATTAATTCACCTTTATATTCCTTAGCAGGTAGAAAAGGACCTGTTTTTATATCGGGTAACTTAGCACAATATGAATGCTTCAACTGTCTCAACAGAGGAAAGTAAAAAAATCTTTTATTATTACAATCAGATTAAAATGGACTAATTACTTTTTCTCCCCACATGATGAAAGTCAGTATTTAGCACTTTACTTATTAAGCAATACTTACTGTCATTTTGGTTCGGGACGTCTGACAACCCTGATCTAAAAACAAACAAATTTAAAATAAGACAAATATCACTTTCTTCAGGATTTTCTAAATCCATATCTCTCATTAATTTTTACTGATTTTTAAAATAGTTACTGAAGAAAATATATTTTAAGTTCTTTCAAATAAAGAATATGAGATCTGAGAGCTGAAATACAGAGATAAGTAGTGGAATTAACTCTCTCCCCCATTTTGTCCCCTCAGAAAGTATATACTGCTTTGGGAGCAATACTATGTTCTTAGATTTAACTCAATTATTAATTAAGTCTAAAGGGTTTTCTTTGTTTCTCCTACCTACCCCCAGCACATACAATTTGCTAAAAATAGTTTTCATTTAAAATTGCAAGTGACACATGATAGGCAGATCAACTTTTTTACAGTTTTTTTAATAATTCTGTTTAGCTGCTCTCTACCCCCAAGTAGACTCTATTTTTTTCAACTAGCATTACATTTTTAAAAGAATAAAATAAAAAGCAGTACATCTACAGAAACACCACTGAAGGCACTTCCACCCAGGGAAACTACGGAAGTTGCTATTAAACTATCTCTGAAATCAACTGCTTATTATCATTACCTTGAATCCAGATCTCTGAAACTAAAAACTGCTTTACAGGTTTTTCAAATTACTAACCTAAACGATCACATACCATAATGTAAGTTTTCAGGTCCTTTCTGGGTTGTCATGTTGGGCTCGTTCTGCTGACAGTAGAAACGCAACAAGCAGTGCTGGTCGCAGAAATGTTTCATCTCCCCTCGCCACTGCACCCTCTCTCTCAGGGTGCCTTGAGATTTACAGCAGTCACACCTTGCAGCCTTGACGACAAAAGGAAGGTGTCAGACATCTCCCACGACAAGGTTTAAAAAGTCAGACATGTATTTTACAAGATTTCTAGACATTTCAATGACTGTTGTCAAATGTGATAAAACAATGTCAGATAAAGAAAAAATAAAATTGTATCATAAACATACAGTAAAATCCACAAAAGTTTAAAAAGTAGCAATTTACCTAATTGTCAAAATCCCTTTCTATACTTACCAGAAGTCAAAGACCAGCATTACAAAGATAGGCTATAACCAAAAAAACTGAACAGTGGTAGTAGACCAAATTGGTACAATGTTTTTTTAAGATTTTTTTTTGATATGGACCATTTTTAAAGTATTTATTAAATTTGTTACAATACTGCTTCTGTTTTATGTTTTGGTTTTTTGGCCCAAGGTATGTGGGATCTCAGTTCCCTGACCAGGGATCGAACCCGCACCCCCTGGATTGGAAGGCGAAGTCTTAACCACTGGACCACCAGAGAAGTCACGGTACAATGCATTTTAATATTACAAAATACTTTTGAGAGCCATAATGATATACTGGTCGAAGTCTCCCACAATCATACTACACTGAAAATCTCTGATTAATGAACAGATTTCCCAGGTTCAACTGAGCTCATAATGGACCCATTTATACAACTGTACAGACCAGAATAATTTTGAAACCAGCTCTTATGCTGAGAAAATCATGGATGTTAATTTGAAATGTTTTGTTTCAGTAGTTTAATATAATAAATTTGAAGGGCTTTAATACTGTTTTTTTTTTTTAATTTATTTTTCGCTGCACTGGGTCTTTGTTGTTGCACAGGGGCTTTCTCTAGTTGCGGTGGCTTCTCTTGTTGCGGAGCACGGGCTCTAGGTGCGTGGGCTTCAGCAGCTGTGGCTCACAGGCTCTAGGGCGCAGGCTCCAGCAGTTGCGGCACATGGGCTTAGTTGCTCCGCGGCATGTGGGATCTTCCCGGACCAGGGCTCGAACCCGTGTCCCCTGCGCCCCGGCAGGCGGATTCTTAACCACCGTGCCACCAGGGAAGCCCCAATACTGTTTTAATAACAAGAACTTCAAGTTCATGTCTTAGAACACTCGGTATTTAATTAATTTAAAAACAATTATATTTTAAGATCACAAATGTGAACTACATCTAGGAAAACAATCAGCCCTAACTAGTCTACAACTTAATATGCAAAATAAAACCAACTAAAATTCATACATAAAAAGTTATACTTTATGATGGTGAATCAATTAATCTAGGGACAGATTTTTGAGGGATTCCATTTTACCTAGATTTTGCCCATTTTCACTAATTCTTAACATCTTGATCAACGAGTAGGCCAAAAGGTATAACAATCAATTTCAAATATAGTACCTTTCATAATTAAGTTTTGTTTTTTTTTTTTTTTGAGGTACGCGTGCCTCTCACTGTTGTGGCCTCTCCTGTTGCGGAGCACAGGCTCCGTACGCGCAGGCTCAGCGGCCATGGCTCACGGGCCCAGCCGCTCCGCGGCATGTGGGATCTTCCCAGACCAGGGCACGAACCCGTGTCCCCTGCATCGGCAGGCGGACTCTCAACCACTGCGCCACCAGGGAAGCCCCATAATTAAGTTTTTAATCTACTTACAGTAGAAATAAACTACTGCAATTTTTTAAATTGCCCTTTAGTTTAGTCACCAACTTAGAAGTTTTGACAAAGCAGTAAATATTAAGTACTTGATAGCTGGTAACAGTCACAGCTGTAGCTTTCCCTCACTGCTCTAATCACCTAGACTTTTATACTGCGGGTTTGGAAACCACTCACTTTATTTTCTTTTAATTATTATTATTTTTTTTTTGCGGTACGCGGGCCCCTCACTGCTGTGGCCTCTCCCGTTGTGGAGCACAGGCTCCAGACGCGCAGGCTCAGCGGCCATGGCTCATGGGCCCAGCCGCTCCGCGGCATGTGGGATCCTCCTGGACCGGGGCACGAACCCGTGTCCCCTGCATCGGCAGGCAGACTCTCAACCACTGCGCCACCAGGGAAGCCCGAAACCACTCACTTTATGTCTCCACAGGAGTCCCATGAATCAACACTACAACAAATTCCTGGCTGGCACATGAACAAAGGGCTGTGTGGGTAAACAGGTCTTATGTAACAGACATACCCACCCAGGGTTAGAACACAGGCTCTTTATTTCTCCAGGTCAGGGATTTCTCCTGCCAAATAAATGTTAAACCAATGAAGAAGATTTGCAGTATAAATTATGACTATTAAGTGATGCCAATATCGCATCTCTTGTCCAAAAACTTGTGAGCTTAAATGTTATACTGCTGGTAATATAACATGGTAATCTCAGTAACATTAGCACTCACTATCAACCAGGTCCTAGTTTACTCAATAGTAAAAAGAAGTCCCTGTATAAAACTCTCACCAGCAAAGACTGTTCTTTAAAACAATCATTGAAGTGCTCCAGGTTTCCGGGATTTTTTCCTTTTTATACTTTATACTCAAAGAAAAGCCAAAGCACCACGGGAGAAACTGAGTCTAAACAGTCAAGAACACAGCAAAAGTGAAGATGAGAACCTGAAAACAAAGGCCGGGCTGCCCTCTCCATTCCACAAGCCTCACAACAGGGCGGGGAAACTCAAGTCCCAATACAGTAAGTGACTTCTTAGGGCCAAATACCAAAGTGCAGAGGTAGGATTCAAAGCAGACAGTCCAAGTCAAAACCAAGGCTTTATTTAGTGCACCAAGTTACAAGGACAATGGAAAAACAAATGAGTTAATATGAATAACTAGAAATAAAAATCCTGACATGTAAAATGCTGCAAGAAAGTTCTCAGTGTAACATCTAAAACCCAAATCAATTTGTATACAATTTGTATTTGTATAAAAAGTACTGTGCTGACTCTCTGTATATGGTAATATTTCCACTTACACAATAATTTAATAGGCCTAGAGCCTACAACCAAGCACATTCCACCCAAAGAATCTGAACAATAAAATCGCTTCATTATTTTATAATTATAGACATTTGGAATTCTGTCCTAACAACACTTTAAGCTCCTTTCTTCCAGGAAGTTCAAAACAAATTTAGATGATTTCAATTAAAAAAAAAAAGGAGCAAGATTAGTGCTAATTTGCAAATGGCAACAAAATATGTATGTATTTTTTCAGGAAAAAGGATAATAATAGAACTCAATACTAATTCAAGCTTAATACCATAATCAAAATTTTAGAGGTTGTGAACCTCTTATTTTTTGGCTTGTTTTTTCCTTTTGCAGCCACTCATACAAACTCCTGGTAAAATGTCTGGAACCATGCTAAATTGAAAATCTCATTAATGCCCATCATTTGTTACCGACACCAACACCACTACCTCCTACTCACGAGACGGGACTCTTAGGAAAGCTTAACATTCCTACAGCGTAAGAACACATGTTTCTAGTTTAACAAACACTTCGTGGTTTTCCTGTCACTGTGAAAAATCAAGGGTTGTGTATTATTTTGAGGAGGAAAAAAAAAAAGTTACTGATTCAAACAATCTAAATAATAGGCAGGTACTAACAAAACTCAATTCAACAACCTTAATCCAACTGCTCAGCTAATCCAGGAGCCTCCTCTGCAGTAACTGAGGAAAGGTCATTGGACCTACACTGACACAGCCCCTTACCTGTCTTGGACAGTCTGGGTTGATGTATACACATCCTTGTAACCTTCCACCCTCTTGTTGCCCACTTCCCCAATCAGACCTAATTTTGCAAGGGGGAACCACGAACAAAATGAAACAGGGGATTTTATAGTCATTTATTTAAAAAAAGAATGCAGTAATAAAAGATTGGGCACTGGATACTATGCAAAGCATTCAAGTGATAAGAATTCTTCTGTTACCCAAAGGTACATATAAAGCGAGAATATTAGGTATTTCCTTTAGAAACTTAATGTCAAAAACAATGAATGATTTTCTAAAATCAATATTTCTGGCAGTTTATAGACAAAAAAGAAAAACATAGAAGCCCCAAAATATTTTCCATTCAGGTATCCTTTTATGAATAAGGCTTATTAAAATGTAAGTATTAATTTGATTACAGCCCAGTCATGCTGTTTGACTGTTGGGGCATTTGCACTGAAGAATTTAACACTGTCACCCTTCACTACTGGTTTTTAAGGCAAATCGAAGCCTATATTAGGGCTTCTCTGGTGGTGCAGTGGTTAAGAGTCTGCCTGCCAATGCAGGGGACACGGGTTCGAGCCCTGGTCCGGGAAGATCCCACATGCCACGGAGCAGCTAAGCCCATGTACCCCAACTGCTGAGCCTGCGCTCTAGAGCCCGTGAGCCACAACTACTGAGCCCACGTGCCACAACTACTGAAGCCCGCACGCCTAGAGTCCATGGTCCGCAACAAGAGAAGCCACTGCAATGAGAAGCCCGCACACACTGCAACGAAGAGTAGCCCCTGCTTGCCGCACCTAGAGAAAGCCTGCGCGCAGCAATGAAGACCCAACGCAGCCAAAAATAAATAATTTTTTTTTAAAAAGCCTGTATTAAAAAACTGTAATTTGAAGAAAGTTTAAGAAAAGCTTATTAGTTCTATTAAGAAGTACTATGAAAGTATTCTTGGGAAACAGTGGGACTTCTGAATTACCTTCACCGTATGTCAAACACCTAGCTTTTATTGTATTACAATACTAAATCCTTTTTCTCCAAAAAATTTAAACTTATAGAAATGAAAAGAACTATCCTCCCACCTGGTTTCACATTATGCCTGGAAACATTAACTTTGAGGAAAAGTAAAACCTACTTCCTTCGAAAGAGTTATCTGGGAGAAGAAAAAAACATTAGTTTTATTCTCAGCGTTTTTTGGTTGCATGATTTCAATGGCTTTTGTATTCTAATTTTGAAGAGACAGTATTTAACTAACCTCTATTTTAAATCCAAAAGCAAACCATTTTACAGGCCTGAAAACACAGATTATTCAAAATGTCTTGTCAAGTTAAACAAACATAGGTGTAAATATTTTTAATTTTAAAAATATAATATCAAATACTTAAACAAACAAAAATGTAAAGCTCTTGAGGCTCTAGGTAAACACGGCGTGTGCTCCTCTGTGGCGGCATCAGCTGGGCTGGCTGCTCTCGTTGTAAACATTCCTTGATGAGGCACTTTTTATAGATTATGGGTCACATTTTCTAATGAACTAAAATCTAAAATTCTGAGTTCTTAAATTTAAAAAGTGGAAGGGGAAAGGTGGTCAGGAAAAAAATCATAATTTGGTTGGGACTCAATTTAACACATTTTCAAGATGACCATGTAATGGTAGCAGTGGATAAGGGGACTCATGAGAAATGTCAGAAAAGACGCTGCTCAAGCAGAAAGCACAGAACGCAGGGATTCTCTGACTCAGCACTGGCTGCCTCCACACAGGGCCCAATTAATTAGGAGGGGCAACTGTTTCCTCATTTTGAAGGTTGTAATCCTATTGATTACATTAAAAATCATCACTGTTGCTTGCTTTACAAATTCCTATCATGTGTCTTTACTCCTCAGGTTAGTACAAGTTGTAATAATGCTATTGTATATATTACACAAAGATCTGTGGGGTTTAAAATAAGACAAGGAATAATAAAAATGTTTAATGTATAGAATACTGACATTAAACATAAACAGATAATTGTCACTAGTTATTTAACGAACTTTCTGAAATGCACTGCCTCATTGAAATTTCATCATTGAACTTATAAAAACATTAGCTACAATTACCCTTTAAATAGGAAACTGGAACAAATGGCAACATTAGAATAATTTGGTCTTTTGCCAAAGAACACTTCTTTGCTTCCCAAAAAAGAAAAAAGAGGAAACCAAAAGATTTCTCTCTTTTAATTATAAGTAATATAAAAGAGAACAGGAAGAATCAAAGAAAGAAGCCAAACAGAGAAATACAGCCCACGTGCTGTGAACAAAAAACAATATCCTCCAAGAAAGACTATTTGAAAGAACTGAAGTTTTGAGTTCACAATTATACGACTGGACAGAAATCTGTATGATAAACTAATGACACGGGTTCCTCAGTATCACACGGTAACAACCTCTGTCTCAAACAGCAAAGCAAATGGTGAAAAGGGTGACAGACAGTAAGAACAAAGTGGAGTTTCCACATCTGTGTCCACTAAATACCTGCATCCAAAACCAGTTTCGAAGAATAAAACCTCCTCAACAGTGGAGGAAAAGGTATATTTGTGTGCTAAACTGAAACTGAGCGCTTAGAGCCATCAAAGTAACACTTCCTGAGTGACTTCTCATCTGTCTGTAACAAGGTGCTGCTTCAGACGGAAAGGGACGCAGCCTCCAGTGTGTTAGTATTTGTGCTGTGTGTTTCTAAAATGTGAACCTTAATTCAAGGGCTTAAAGTAGTCAGAAATAACAGTAAAATAGTGAAGTAACTTTAAAAGTGCAGCAAAATCTTAGCCTATAACAACTTGGAAAGTATCTTGCTCCTCTCTTTATTTAAAAAGACGTTTGGGGACTTCCCTGGTGGTGCAGTAGTTGGGAATCTGCCTGCCAATGCAGGAGACATGGGTTTGAGCCCTGGTCCGGGAAGATCCCACATGCCATGGAGCAACTAAGCCCGTGCACCACAGCTACTGAGCCCACGTGCCACAGCTACTGAAGCCCACACGCCTAGAGCCCATGCTCCGCAACAAGAGAAGCCACCGCAATGAGAAGCCTGTGCACTGTGACGAAGAGTAGCCCCCGCTCGCTGCAAATAGAGAAAGCCCGCGTACAGCAACAATGACCCAACGCAGCCAAATAGATAAATAAATAAATAATAAATGTGTAAAAGAAAAAAAAAGATTGAACCCTGTTATAAACTATGGACTTAGGGGAAAAAAATAAACAAAAACACATCCTAAGTATCTAAAACAATTACCTGCCAATGTTCATAATTGATAAAGTACTCATCAAAAACATTTCTATTTAGTGAGATAAATTTTAGATAAATAATCCATTTTGTTAAACTACACTGCTGAAAATACAGATACATCCCAGTTTGGGGGCCCACGGGGCCGGCGGTACTTGCCTTGTAGTACCAGTCCTGGAACCGCCGGCAGCAGTCCTCGCTGCAGAAGTCCCTCACCACGCCGTCCAGCTCCTTCGTCGCACCCTTCTTACACAGCTGAGAGCAGTAGTTGCAAGTCACACACCTCAACCCTAAACGCCTTGCAAAATCCTGTTTGTACAACAGTTTGCAGCCTGAGAAATATAAGGTTTCATTATTAAAACAAAAACTCATTTTTGAGGTAAGAAAGAGTTTACAGGTCAAACAGAGTACCACTGGCTTTAGAAAGTGTTTATAAATTCACATATACAGTCCTCTTTCTCTCCTGATCAAAACTGTGAAATCTACTGTGATCAACACCAGCCTGTGAAAACTAAAACAGAACATGGAATATTACATTAGATATGGTGTGGGTTCAAATAATTCATGTTCTAAGACTTTCAAGTCTAGTAACACTTCAAAACTGTTGTACCTGCTCTGTGTAAATATACTCCAATATAATCCTGCTTAAGTATCACAAACACACCACAAATGGGCATTTTAGAGAAATGAAAAGTGGAGACTGTTGAGAGGCAATGAGCAAACTTAAAGATACATTCAGCTAAGCAGGCATTTTAGCTCAATTCTCTAGCCTTACCCATCTCTGTCACCCTAAAGGACCTTCAGGGAAGTAAAACTGGTTTAATGACTTGTCCAAAAACAGCATGTTGTTATTCTATTCTTTAAGCAAAACACCTCCTTTACCAACTATATAAATGCATTATTTTAACGGTCCTTACATTTAAATCTTATTTATTCCCTATGACATCTCTATAAAGGATTAAATAATCTTCATATGTCTACTCATGCTGTGTACTTAAGAATGACCTTCCACTCTAGTGTTGCTTCCACTTTTGTATCTACCAAAATACTACCCATCCTTTAATAGGGACTGCAACTGTTTCCTATGTAATTTACTTGGCAATTACTTATGAACTGTCCTTATGGCTTCTTTTCTCTTACTTTGAACTATATCTTAAAACATGTTTAATATTTTACCTTTATTAGCTTTATCTTTCTAACTAGGTTTTGATGGTAGTACCAGGTATTACATGTTTTGTTATTTCTGACAGGTTCCAGCAGAGAATTAGGTGCAGTTAGAGAAAGCACAAAATATATTATTAAACAGGAAAAAAATAGACGTCCTTTTTAACCTTTTATTGCCCAGAAAGTCCTTCCAATTGAAAATGATGTTCTTTAATGTCAATTATCTTTTTGTTGCAACTTGTCTTTCACTTTAGTAAGATCCACATAATCCAAATGCTATGTGCGCTAGCCCTCAGCACTAAGGCACTCTGCTTTGTGAATCACTGCACAAAAATTCAGGTAAAAGAGCTAAATTAAATTCAGAATCAATGTCTTTAATGCAACATTATGTCACTTTTCATTATAGCTACAATCTTAACAGTAAACGTGGTTACTTTTCATCTGGGGGACTGAGCCTACATGAATAGGAATGCCTGCTGTGATACAGCAGTACCCTCTTGCAGACAAGACCTCAAGTGTGAAATGCTTAATGTACAAACGGAGGCACTTGTTGAATGGACTAATAATCTTTTGATATTGCTGCCATTCCCTACTGCTTTTAGGATTTTCCAACCTTTTTCTTGCCTCTAACTAGCGGTAGAAATCGATAGAAAAAGTGGATCCAGGAAGAAGGGGAAAAAAAAAACAAAACTGGAAAATAATTGAAGAGGACAGCAGGTAGGAAAGCTGGGAGTCCAGTGCCTGGGGCCAAAGAAAGAACAGACAGTGAGAGCCACAGAGCAGAATAGGACATTTGGGGAAATGTAAAAATAGAAAAAGCCCAAAACCCTTAGCTACAATCCTGGCTCCTATCTCTGGAGAATCAGAATGAGAAACAAACTTCATTTTTCTAATCTGCCACCTGGCACCAAAGCAGCAAAAAGTATAAATGAGAGGAAAGAGAATTCCTGAATGTACTATAACAAAAGCCAGTGTCTCCCTGGCATCCCAAATTGAAAACCTAAAAGTCTTTTCTGCCTGTAGTAATGCCTCGTGTGATGTTCCTTCTGGTATACTGAATACCTCTGTAGACTAGGCAGTAAACGGGCAGGGAATGAAGCCAATGGAAAATAATTCTAATCCACTTGGAAAATCAACTTTCAGATCACAATCTGTCTGTTTAGAAATAACGTGGTATGATAATGCTTTTAGTTTATTCTCAAAGCTTCCTTGTAATGGAAAAACATGTTACCAAATTCTTAGAGGTAAAACACCCTGGGGCCCAGAGGTCTATAAATATATATAAAGTAGCAGTAGAAAAGCTAACTCAATTTTTTTTTCAGCTATACTAAAATAGTACCACTACTCTGAACATATGTAGTTACATATTTTGAAAATATTTTGGCAAAAAATTAATATTAAATATTAAAGAAAGTTATGAACAACACTGTATATGCACTTGCCTTCACTACAGAAAGGTCTCTTAACTCCAGAGAAATTCACTGTTTCGTGAAGAGTCTTCTCCTCTTGGCAGTATTCACAATACGTAACTATGCAGTGCAGCTTCTTATAGTCATCTGAACAAGTCCTGCTGCAGAACTGATGCACTTTGTTCTACACGCACAACAGGAACCTTGTAAGTATACGACATCCACCTCAAGAACAAGTGTAAGAAATACACAAGCCACTTTTACAGAAACAAAGTCAAATCGTTTACCTACTTAATGTTATAATCCCTAGTGATACATTTCCTATAGGCCACAGACACCCAGCTTAACTAATTCACTGCTGCATTTAGACATAGCTCCACAAAATTCAATACCATTAACTATCCTAAAATTACTCAGCGAAAGAATAAAAGTATACGTATCACTAAGACAAGATGGCAGTCTGGTGTTGCTAACAGAACTGGAGAAATGGGAAGAAAGCAATGGAAGATACAACATGGATAAGCTACAAAAAGATAAGAACTATGACAATCATACCATTTTCACTCAAAAACAAATATTCTTAAAAAAAAAAAAGAAATATTCTTTGTTGAGTACAGTCAAGCAGACTGGACCGCATTCCTACCACAGCTTAATAGTGACAGACCTACTATGGGTAAAGTATTCCACTGGGGGTCATCACACGGTGTGCGGCCAAGTGTGAGACTGAGTTGGTTCCCTTGAATAGAGCAAGGTTAGTAATTATTTAGTTATTTCTCCCGGCCCCAAATCCACAAGAGCCAGAGCTACTTCTCAAATATCCAGCCGACCAGGAAAGGGCGGCAGCTTTTCTTTTCCTATTTCTCCACTTCTGTTAGCAACACCAGACTACCATCTTGTCTTAGTGATACTTATACTTTTATTCTTTCACTGAGTAATTTTAGGGTAGTTAATGGTATTGAATTTTGTGGAGCTATGTCTAAATGCAGCAGTGAATTAGTTAAAATGGATGTCTGTGGCCTATAGGAAACGTATCGCTAAGGATTGTAACATTAAGTAGGTAAATGATTTAACTTTGTTTCTGTTTTTTCAGGGCCTTCAACATCCTTCCTGCTGTGATTTAAAGACGGTAACAGTCACTAAAACTCATAACTGGGTGCTGACAACAGTCTCAAAGAATGACTGGTTTAAATGCTCTTGAGACAGCACCAAACACAATTACAAAACTAAAAAATTTTCTAGGGACTAAATAATAAAATTTCAGATTTCCGAAGTACTTCAGAAATCATGTAGTCCAGTTCCGGGGATCACCTTCTGCCTAAGACTCAGATACTGAGGGATGTGCCAAGAGCCACTATTAAGTTTGGCTCAAGAGCAGCTGTTGTTAGCACTACATCTTGTACACCATTTATTACATACTCCATGCCCTTGAAAACATGGAAAGAAAGAATAGCCGAAGGTGAACACTGCTCAAGCAGCAGCATCCAGCCAGGGCCACCCTGCCCTATCCTCCTCCCACCCCCATCCATCCATCCATTCATTACTGCCCCCTTACTGAACCAAACATTAATGCTCAGAGTTTCTGCTATGGCAAAAAGACATGGCAAAGTAAATTAATAAACTGGTGAAGGAAAGAGTGATGAGAAAGGGAGAATAAAATTTATATTAGGATTCCTTTATTAAAACACAATTATAAAACTTTAAATGACAACATGGTAAACATAAGGCAATGTAAGATACTACAGTTAACAGACAATACTTATAAAGATGGGGGGTGGGGAAGGAGATAGGAACAACACTGCACAAACAAAAGACACCCCAGGTATGTGGCTAAAATGACGTTCTGTGCACTACTATGAACATAATATATTGTGGATATGACTTCAATAATTTTCTGTTTGACCTAAGAAAACCCAGATCCTTTCTTGGTGCTACTCCCACATAAAAAAAGCAAATAATCCAATCATCACAAAATCGGAAAAACTAATCCTTATCCACTAAGAAATAGGTTCTCAAATGGCAATGTCATAGTTACTATACCAGACTTTCATTTTAGCACTAGATAACATACATTAACAAAACAGGACTTGCCTCCCATTCCAGGATTTCTGGCTTTGAACAAAAGGAATTTTTGCAATAGTTGCACTTCAACTGAATATCACTTGGAGCTACAAACTGGCCGTTGGGAGATGACTGCATGCTGAGAGCCTAAAACAAAGCACAAAACACACCGAGTCTGAGGTGGATTTTAGAAGTTTTTTTTTGTGACGACCATCAAACATCAACGACGTCCAGGAAAATAGTACCTATCTTTCTTAAATACTTATTTCCTCAACGTATCAAATTACATTTCTGAATTTTGTCTTTAAAAATACTAGTATGCTAAGTTCATTTTATGAAATTGAAGTTCACTTTCTACCACATGATTACTACTAATTATTTAAAATAATACGGAAAAGGAAAAAAATCATAAAGTTCAATTATGATTTCTTCTTTAAGAAAATACAAGCAAATAGTGAGGTCAGTTCACCAAGTTCTGAACTAGTAAATAAACACAAAAGAACCTAGCTCCTAGTTCTGCCTCTAGTAGCTAATTTACTAATGATTTGTTGCATTATTGCCATCATTTTCATTCCAAGTCCAACCGGGAAAATAGCCTTTTTATACTTTTTATACTTGTTTTTAAACAAAGTTGGGGGGGTAAGCTTTACAGACTGGTATTGATGCCAGAAATTTATTTTAGTTTTATTACATTTTTAAGAGTTAAAACGATTTACAGAGTAGAAAAAGATATAAGCATACGTGGGCTTTAAGAGTTTTGTTCTGGGACTTCCCTGGTGATCCAGTGATCGGGACTCGCGCTTCCACTGCTGATGGCCTGGGTTCAGTCCCTGGTGGGGGAGCCAGGCAGCGCGCCCGGCAGGGGGTGGGGGTGGGGTGGGGGCGCTCGCGGGGAATTTGTTCTAACCTGAGTGATGAGTATGCTGACATTGAATTATCACTCTTTAATCCATATTACACACAGTCTGTTGAATGTATGAAATAGTACAAAATTTTTCAAGGCAGCAATGGAGGGAGAAAAAAACCTTTAACATTTTAAAACTTCGATAAACATCATACAACACAATGAGAATTTGTGAAAAGAATGAAAACACGCATACTTAAGACTGTAACTACCAGGTGAATGAATTATTAAAAAAAAATAAAACCCAGCAACAATACCCTTAGTGTTTCCAAAAGACTGAAGTCCGTTAAAGTTAATTATCCTTTCACAACAAATGAAATGTTATCCTATTATCTTACTATGAAATGGAAAAACATCTAAGGAAGACACAAAACTTCACGATCTACGGTTTGCTTTAAGATAAAGAAAAAATGCTGCTCTTCTATGTGTCAGCTTTGTACTTTCGCGCAGTCACAGAGTGACGAGGCTGCCCTACAGGCTTATCTTGGATGCATTCCTCCGAAGTAAGAGTCTAAACTGTTTCTTTAAAATATACAATGTACATACACAAATGTTCTTATCAAATGATGGGCAATACAAGTTTCAATTAAATGAAAAAAGTAGTTAAAACATTTTCAATTAACATTTCAGTTTACCCAACATCAAAATGGAAGAAAGTTAAAAATCTGACAAACAGCAAAGACACTGTCCTCCTCTCCCATAATTAATCCTTAGTCCTTAATTTCTATTTTGAGAAGAACCAACAAGTCGAAAGCAATGTTTACCACTCTCAGGACGTATCAGTGGCCACATCCCAACTTCCAAAAGAAAAGTTTAATCTTGAATGTGGTTAATTACCTAAGCTCAGGCAAGGTATAACTATTAACAAAAACAACATTCCCCTGGCTGAATTCAAACTACCTCAATTTAAGGTAGTTAAGAGACCGCATTTTCAATTTAAATCAATTAACTAGAGCACAGTGCCTGCAACACAGTACAACTGTTGGATGAATGAACTCAATCCACCCTGAAATTTCATACACATCAGGTAAACCACTTAACTCATGCTGAATCCCCAACTACTCCACCTCACTGGTCAACCAGCTTACATCTGAACACATCCAGCAGTCCTGTCCTGAGACTATCCATACTCCAGCTCTGACAACTATGTCAGAGAGCTCTTCTTTACACTGACCGAAACGGAAAATGTCTCCCCGAAGCTGATCTTGAATGAAACGAAGGCCGACCAGGACAAGTCCAATCTCCAGTCCCACAGCAAGTTTCTAATACATGAAGAAAACGTGCACGCTTGTCACTTCCGGGATAAGTGTACCTACATCCTCCATCCACTTAACATAAAACAGAACCCGTAAAAGTCAGATGCTACTCAAACCATCTGCTAAGAAACAACTGCACGGCAGGCACTGAGCTCAATGACACTATGTGAAAATGAATCAAGATAAACCTCATTCAAAATGGGGCCAGGAAGCTGGGCGGCTAACTTCAGACCAGCAGGAGGAGAGCTGCCTGCTTGCCCAGCAACCCAGCAGCAACCCAGCGATGAGCAGCCCCACTTGGGACACTGGCCCTCCTCCAGCTACCCCGGGCTCAAATCTCGCCCTTCAGTCTCCATACTTGCCTGTGGTGCCGCCTCCTCGGCTACTCTGAATCAACTCGATTTTGCTGGCTAGACTACTTACCCTTTTGTTTTAAAGGTTGATAGCTAAAATTTACTTTCCTTCCAAGTCTGTATCATAAATAACAATTAAGAAGTCAATTTCGAGCATCTGTGCTAAGTAGAGGGCTGGTGAAGCTACCTCTGCTCTGACTCCAGAATCTCTACCCTCCAATTTGACCCTCAACAAAATATGTAAAAATCAGCACATTGAATAAAGATGAAGTATATTACACCGCTAATTTTCTTTGTGTATTTTATTGGAAGCATTAGGCAAAGTAAATAACAAACCTGGAATTTAGCCACACAATTGGAATTGCAAAAGTTATACAGTTTTCCATCAGGCATTGTGGCTTGATACTGAGGTAAAGAGTTTCGCTTACAAAAATGGCAAATAATTCCCAAACCTAGGAGAGAAAAAGTACATATCTGATTTTTTATAACATAATCAAAGTTTTTTTAAAAAAAAATCTTAACTGACCTGAGAATAGTTTAATGAAACTTTATGTAAATATTATTTTATTAATTTCTGAGATTATTTGCACCTTAAAAAAATACTGTCATAAAAGAAGACTCTGATACTATCTCTAAAACATACACAGATACATGAAACGATCTCAGTTTTAGATAATGTTTGGATGGAAAAACAATTTTAGTTAGGAACACAGACATGGACAGAACTTCACCAATAATTTAAAAATTAAATGATCAAAACCATTAAGGTTTGCACTAAGAAAGTTTAGTGTGGTAATAAAAATAAACCAATTATGCAGTTAAAAGTGAGCATAAAATGAAAGTCAGAGGAGAAAGAGTAGTTAACAAATTATTAATGTTACTGAAGTTTTTTAACTTTCCAAATACCTGAGACTTACTTTGTGATTTTGCATATTTTGTCTTGTGACTGTTCATGCAAGCAGTTGAACAGTAAGGCTCCATATACCCATTAGGACCTATACACTGAGTCATATCAAAAAACCGGCACTGTGTTCGGCAGCCAGTACAAGTGGTCAGTTTTCCATATTTCTAAAATTTGAAACATAAAAAGAAAATTAAAAATTTAACTAGAACAAAATATTGTACTTTTCATTATACTTTTTCTCTCTGCAAAACAATTCTGTTCATCTCTCATCAGGCTTAGTGGGTCAGAAGTCTTCATCTGATGCAAAGTGTTAACTGCAATGCAGCTATATTAGGGTCAAACAAAACCATGATCTAAGCTAAGTCTCCTTCAAAAACAGTGGTTTGCCCTATTAATTAAATAGAATCCTTACATATAAGTAGAAACTGAAGATGTAAGAAAGGCACGGTGTTTTCTGTTCACAATGATGACACACCTCCTTGTCATGCAACAGAAGAAATTAAATGAACCTACAAAATATAAGTCCTAATAATCAAACAACTACCCTCCTTCAGAGCTGAGCTGCTAATGTCCCAAACACTCTGACACTTCTCTTAAAACTGATTTAACACCTTTCTACTACATTTAAAACCTCGTTCAACCAAAATAAAATATAAAAACTTTAACATTTTTTTAATTTAAAAAAATTTCATTCAAAATGATTTTTGGTTATTAAAGTTAATAATTAGTCAATAGGTAATAATAAAGTCAATCGTATCAAAGGTGAATATTGCCAACCCTGATGTAATTCAGAGAATGAGGTAAAACCAAAGGAGGAAAGGCCAAAGGAGGTGCAGCTTGGAAATTACTAGACAAGAGCAGTATCACTGAAATATAGACAGTCTTACAAAAATACAATTCAGAGGAACTGGTGTGTTTGCATTTAAAAATTAACTTGATAGTCACAATTAGAAATCAAACAAAAGTAAAAGCAAGCCTTTAAGTGCAACTTGTATTTGATTTTTTTCCTGAACTGTAACAGAACTGTCGTAATCAGTTAAATCAAATATCACATGTCACGATGCAAAGTAATCGTACAGTCAGTCCTCCGCATTCGTAGACGCAAGGTCATTTTATAGAAGGGACTTGAGCATCCGTCTTTCCACATGATGTTTAGATTACTTCACGCATCTTCGCACCCAACACCACCTAGTACAATATGATGACATAAGAAGTGCTCAACGTTCCATGGATGGATGAATAATAGATGTCAGGGAAGACGACAATCAGGCCAAAAATAACAAAAAAATGAGTAAACTGCATGGATAAATTTCACAAATGTCACAGGATTTGAGAAAATAAAATAAGAAATTGAAGGTAAAAACATTAGCCAAAAACAACATCAACACCAAAAAAAGAAAAAACCTTCTCAGCATACAATTAATATAAAAGTCATGAGAAAACACAGCTGTTTCCATGCCAGGAACGCGTGTTCTATCCCTAGTGGTTCCTTATTTACTTAAACATCACCCAAAGGAAGCCGTAAGTTTTACTTTTCAAAGTGGAAACCAACTCATTCTTCAAGCTCTGATATGCTCAGAAAAAAAGAAAAGAGAAGAAAAACCAAAAAGAAAAACTTATCAATAGCAAAAGGATACTAACACGGAAAAAATAAGAATAACTGCAAACCTATTAAGTCTGATTATGACTCTCCCAATGTTCAGGACAGTAGAGGAGAAGGCTGTTGTTTTGTTTGGAAGGACAACATGTTTTCCTGGGGCCTAATATAATAATTTAAATTTTATTTATATAGGAAGAAGTATCAAGGAAAACACATAAATAAAACAAAGAAAAATAAAAGAATGTTTAGAATCTGGCACCACAGTACAAATGAGGAACACTAAAAATATCAGGACACCTGCCATTGCATCACAGAGTTACAGAGAGAAAAATAAAGCAGCTCCCAGCAGATGGATGTGAGACCTCCACAGAGCAGCATCTATGAAGAATTCTTTTACAGATATAAATGAGGTCCAATCATCCATTCTAATCTTGCACTAGATTTTTTAACTTATTAGAAATATCCTTCAACTTGACAATGATTTTACTGCCAGAATGGTTAAGTAATTAGTAAGTTTTAAGACGTACCCATAAAAAGTAGACCAGTTGATCTGGGTCAAGTAAGCAAGAAGCTAAGCAACTGGTCCCCACTGAGAAATAGTTTTGTGTGAAACTAAGAAAAACAGAATCATTAACACTGAAAACACTTTAACAGCCACTTTCACAGTTGCCACTACTTCAACAACAAAAAGGCCCATCTAACGGGAGAGTATTAGCAAAAAAGATATATGCTGTCATGCCACGTTTTCTCTGCTTCCTATGTAAACAACGTAATCATATTTAAATTTCATGCACCCCATAAATATGCACTGAGTGATTTAAGGAACAAAATTAAGTGGAACAAATTCACAATTATTATATTCCCCATTCAGGCACGGGAAGAAATAAATTATAAATTCAGTAAAAAAAAAAGTATGAGGTAGATGTGATAGAAACAACACTGGTGAGGTAAAACGAAAAAATAATGGGGAGTTTGCGGCAAATGGGCTCATTTTCAGTCTAGTCATTGAAAAAAGGTGCCTTACATTTTCATGTTAACCAGCTCCACATGAATATCAAAATTAACCATCACAAGATTCTAAAACTTCTCCCTAATTTTTCCTTTCAGATGTAAGTAAAACATCTCATTTACTACATTTTTAACCAAGCAAGTGGACAGCAAGGGTAGGTGCTCAAGAGACAAAGCCTTGATGGACTTGTTACTGCAAATCTAATCTAGGAAATGGGCACAAGTGTGGCTGCACAGAACTGACTTCCTGGCCACATCCAGATACAACTGAAAACTAACTTAGGTCCATGACATCACATGGAAAAATTATTATCTTTATATTCATTAACATCTAACGGAAACGTAGCTTTCTTTTCATTCTGATTAGAGATAATAAACCACATTAGTTTTAGCAGAACCCGCTAAAACAAAAATCCCCAACTTTTTATCTTATACTGGCAGGTGGCTCAATATATCATTGATGTCCAACATTACTTCAAAAAACATTATATAACAAAATAAATAAATAAATAACATTATAGTTAATAACCACTATACCTTATTACTTAATGCATTAATACAGTATATATGTATCACATTTCAAAAATTTTTAAATATTTTGATAACTCTATTTGGAATAATTGGTTCTAGTTGTAATCATAGATATTTTATGCATTTAACAGCATGCTGAGAAACCATCTAACCATGTTACCAAGGGAGTCCAAAGCATAAAAATAGTGAAGAACCCTGTGGAGAGGGGGATAGTGATAAAACTTCAACAATGACATGCTATTATACTAATTTTTATACTAAGTGAAGATTAAGAGATAAATTCAAGTAAACCTTATACTTCTTTTATTCACTCAAGTTGACTCTCAGTCAACTGTATAACTCATTATATAGAAATTTTGTATAGAAAGGACAGACAGGAAAATAGTAGGCAAAGATGTTAAAAGAGCTACTATGATAAATACGCTGATATACTCATGGAGGAAAAATATGAACACAATGAGGCCAGGAATAGAGAACATAAAAAAGACCCAGATGGAACCTCTAGAGATGACAAAGTCCAAGACAAAAAATACACCACATGGAACTAACAGTTGATTAGAAAAGATTAGTAAAACTAAAGACACATTACAAGGTCTCTAAAATGAAGCCAGAAGGAAAACAAGACTTTAAAAACCTCAATAAATAATAGAGCCACCATGACCATGGGACAGGAGCAGGAACTCTAATACACCTGGAATTAGGGTCTCAGAAGAACAGAGGGAGAAACTGAAAAAAACTTGTTTTTAAATAATGGCTTATGATCCTGGACTGGATGCTATACAATTTTTTTTCCTCAATTTGCTATAACAGACATTAATGAACAAAATTTGAATAAGGTCTATAGGTTAATCAGTGGTATTATATCAATATAAAATTCCTTATTTTGATCACTGTACTATAATCATAATTATTCTTAATTGTATACATTTATTATTCAAGTCCTAATTTATTCATGTGGCTTAATGGGAACATAGATTTGGAAACATTTTTTGAAAGAAAGGATTTTTCCCCCCCTCTTTCAGATAGGCACAAAAGAAGGACTCTTATATCCTATATTTAAATGCCCACTGGGGGCTTCCCTAGTGGAACAGTGGTTAAGAATCGCCTGCCAATGCAGGGGACACGGGTTCGAGCCCTGGTCCGGGAAGATTCCACATGCTGCGGAGCAACTAAGCCTGTGCGCCACAACTACTGAGCCCGTGCTCTAGAGCCCACGAGCCGTAACTACTGAGCCCGCGTGCCACAACTACTGAAACCCACACACCCTAGAGCCCACACTCTGCAACGAACAGAAGCCACCACAATGAGAAGCCCGTGCACCCCAACAAAGAGTAGCCCCCCTTCGCCAAAACCAGAGAAAGCCCGTGCATAGCAACAAAGACCCAACACAGCTATAAGTAAATAAATAAACAAATAAATTTATTATTTTTTTAAATGCCCACTGAGGTCAAGGACTGTGCATTAAAAATCTATATCTTAGGGCTTCCCTGGTGGCGCAGTTGCTGGGAGTCCGCCTGCCAATGCAGGGGACACGGGTTTGTGCCCCGGTCCGGGAAGATCCCACATGCTGCGGAGCAGCTGGGCCCGTGAGCTATAGCCGCTGAGCCTGCGCGTCTGGAGCCTGTGCTCTGCAACGGGAGAGGCCTGCGCACCGCAAAAAAAAAAAAAAAATCTATATCTTAAATTTTTTTTTTTTTTTTTTGCGGTAGGCTCAGCAGCCATGGCTCACGGGCCCAGCCACTCTGCGGCATCTGGGATCCTCCCGGACCAGGGCGCGAACCCGTGCCCCTTGCATCAGCAGGCAGACTCCCAACCACTGCGCCACCTGGGAAGCCCCTTAAAATAATTTTTAATAACATAAATACTTAAAAGCAAATGAGTGCACACAAGAAAACACATGTAAAATTTAGTGAACTGAGAAAGTTCGTCGGTCTTGAGATAAAGTAAGAAAATAATCATCATCTGACATATTTAACGTTCATAAATGTTAACACACTTCAAAATGTACACGATGTTTCACACACAATAAAGGCAGTAGCAGAGCATGTCATGTCGAGGCCTTAACCCCAGCCACACTCCTGCTTACCTCAGGCTGCATTAAGAAAGAGTCCTGCATGTGATCACGAACCTCCTTCAGAAAGCTTGGATGGCTACCTACCTAAAAAAAGATTTTAAAAGGCTTTATAAAAAGATATAAAGAAAGGCTGCTAGATCGAAAGGTCAACAAGCAATCTGTAAAAGTTGAGTCTTAATTACCTGTTTTGTGACTTACAACCTCGTTCCAACTTTTAAAAATGCCTATCTGTCCTACAGTGCCACTGACCAGCTTACAGAATATTATATATCATAACTTTATAATTATCCTATAGAAAAATAATAGTAACTAGATAAATAAAGAATTAAAAACAGACCCTTAGATTTGACTCACCTCTAAGTAGACCTTGCAAAAAAAAATCACATATTTCTCTTAGATGACAACGTATTCTAAATGTATTCAGTAAAATCTATTAATAATACATAAAACAGTATCTCGGCAGTTCCCTGGCAGTCCAGTGGTTAGCACACAGAGCTTTCACTGACGCGGCCCTGGGTTCAATCCCTGATCAGGGAACTAAGATCCCACAAGCCTTGCAGTGCGGCCAAAGCAAACAAACAAACAAAAACAAAACTGATTTGGAAATTACACAGTTACAGTTTTCATCGTCTGCAAATGGGTTGTTTTGGAAGCTCTTTTTAAAGCACATATAACAGCTTCCAGCACATAGACATTTATATCCTTACTCTTTGCAGAAAGCATCCTGTTTTCCTTAAAAGTCAAAATACTATGCAAGAAAATGGAAAATAGTCTCCTAGAGTAATGGAAATAAAAACAAAAATAGGGGCTTCCCTGGAGGCGCAGTGGTTGAGAGTCCACCTGCCGATGCAGGGGACACAGGTTTGTGCCCCGGTCCAGGAGGATCCCACATGCCGCGGAGCGGCTGGGCTCGTGAGCCATGGCCGCTGAGCCTGCGCGTCCGGAGCCTGTGCTCCACAATGAGAGAGGCCACAACAGTGAGAGGCCCGTGTACCGCACAAAAAATAATAATAAAATAAAATAAACAAATGGGATTGAATTAAACTTAAAAGCTTTTGCACAGCAATGGAAACCATAAACAACACAAAAAGACAACCTACAGAATGGGAGAAAATATTTGGAAATGATGCAACCGACAAAGGATTAATCTCCAAAATATACAAACAGCTCATGCAGATCAATATGAAAAAAAAAAGTCAAAAATGGGCAGAAGATCTAAATAGATATTTGTTGAAAGAAGACATATAGATGGCTAAGAGGCACATGAAAAGATGCTCAACATCACTAATCATTAGAGAAATGCAAATCTAAACTACAATGAGGTGTCACCTCTGGCCAGTCAGCATGGCCATCACCAAGAAACCTACAAACAGTAAAGGCTAGAGAGGGTGTGGAGAAAAGGGAACCTTTCTACACTGTGGGTGGGAATGTATTTGGTGCAGCCATTATGGAGAACACTGTGGAGGTTCCTTAGAAAACTAAAAATAGAACTACCATACAGCCCAGCAATCCCACTCCTGGGCATCTATCTGGAGGACACCATAATTTGAAAAGATACATGCACCCCAATGTTCACTGATGCACTATTTACAATAGCCAAGACATGGAAGTAACCTGAATGTCCATTGACAGAGGAATGGATAAAGAAGATGTGGTATATATCCAATGGAATATTACTCAGCCATAAAAAGAATGGAATAATGCCATTTGCAGCAACATGGATGGACCTAGATAGAGATTATCATACTAAGTGAAGTCAGACAGAAAGACAAATATCATATGATATCCCTTATATGTGGAATCTAAAAAAAAAATGATACAAATGAACTTATTTACAAAACAAATAGACTCACAGACATAGAACAAACTCATGGTTACCAAAGGGGAAAACGGGGGGGAGAGGGGCAGGGATAAATTAGAAGCTTGAGATTAAAATATGCACACACCGGGCTTCCCTGGTGGTGCAGTGGTTGAGAGTCCGCCTGCTGATGCAGGAGACATGAGTTCGTGCCCCGGTCCGGGAAGATCCCACATGCCGCGGAGCGGCTGGGCCCGTGAGCCATGGCTGCTGAGCCTGCGCGTCCGGAGCCTGTGCTCCGCAGCAAGAGAGGCCACAACAGCGAGAGGCCCGTGTACCGCAAAAAAATAAAAAAAATAAAATATGCACACACCACTACATGTAAAGTAGATAACCAACAAAGACCCACTGTACAGCACAGGGAACTACACTCAACAGCTTGTAATAATCTACAGTGGAAGAGAATATAAGAATATATAGATTTATGTGTACGTATAACCAAGTTACTTTGCTGTACACGTGAAACTAACACAACACTGTAAATCAACTATATTTCAATAAAAATTTTAAAAATTTTTAAATAAAATTTTTTTTTAAGAAAATGGAAAATACTGAAAGACAAGTGTTAAGCACTAGACAGTCCCCACTGCCGGGATCTAGATGATTAATCACCTGTATCTGTATACTCCAGACACTAACTGGGCGACAGGGATAAACAACAAGAGTGGCCAACTTAGATGTTAGAGACAAAAGGTTGGGGGTGGAAGAATGCGAGAGCAGGGACCAAAAAAATCACTGTACAGTTTTAGTTCCCAGGCTTTAGAAAAAGAAGACATTCACTAGAGCATCACTGCAGTGCTCTCCAAACATGTCTGATTATGTCCCTTTATCAGTAACAACATACACACAGATTCCCTCTTATTTACTTAAAATTATGAACATATAGTATGAGAAATATAAAAACTATGACCACTAAAAAAAAAGATGAAACTCTACTTTGAAATAAGCTTTATTTACTGATATTATGAAGAATACTTTCTGTATCCTCTGGAGGAGAATCATCCTGGTGCCAGTGGGGCTGCAGGGAGCGCAGTAGCAGGCCCTCCTGGAGCCCAGAGGGGAGGGACCCAGAGCCACGGAAGGAGACAGTCAAAAGATGCTCACACTGAAAGCACAGATACCCTAGGATTATGCGCCAAAGGTTTTAAAGCAGCCATGATAAAAATGCTTCAACAAGGGAAAAAAAACACAATTAAAAAATAGAAATTCTCATCAAAGAAATAGAAGGTCCAAATGGAAACTGCAGGACTGAAAACAGGGGCAAAAGTCCTATGCAGAAAAATTCCAAGTAACTATATACTCCTCCTTAAAGGAGAGTGACTTTCTTCCAAACATTAAACAAGGAACGGGGGGCGGGGGGCGGCGGGGGCTTTCCGGTGGAGAATCCTGACACCACTTGAGCGAGGTGATCTACATCAACATCAACAGTCATAAGTCATGTTGAGACATGTATCCTTGTTATGTGATGAAAACTGCAAAAGTGCAAAAGGCCAACACCTCTGTCATCTCCCTCCTAAACCCAGAGCCCGGTCTGTCTAGAGATGAAAGCAGAGGGGGCTCTTGCAATACACTTGACTCCTAAAAACTGTCAAGCTCGTCAAAGTCTGAGAAAATGTCACAGCCAAGAGGAGCCTAAGGCGACACAACTGCTGAATGTGATGTGGCATCCTGGATGGGATCCTGAACAGGAAATGAACATTATTCACATTTTCTTAATTTTTTCGTAAACTATGGACTTTACATACTAATAATATTTCAATATGAGCTCACTAATTGTAACAAATTATCATACCAATTTAAGGTGTCAATACAGAGGGAAACGGTGTGGGGAGGGGCTATCCCATGAGAACTCTGTATTATCTGATCAATGTTTCTGTAATACTGGAACTGTTCTAAACAAAATTAAGTATTAGTAAAATAAATAAATAACAACCACCAAAAATCCCAATGGATGGGACCAAGAGCAGAATGGAAAAGACAGAGGACAGGACCACGGAAGGGGAAAAGAGAAACTATCCAGTCTGAATATCAGAAATAACACAGCCTTGGAGGTAAAAATAAAGAATAGAGCCTCAGGGACCTGCAGGACTGTAACTACAGTAATATAATAACTACATTATTAGAGTCCCGGAGGGAGAGGAAAAGAGGGCAGGGCTGAACGAGTGCTCAAAAGTCTGAAAACACTGCAAATTAGGCAAAAGACTAATTTCAGGGAGAAGAAGCTGAAAGAACCCTAGAATGGATAAACCACAAGAATCCCCACAATACACCACAAATTTCTTAAAAAATTTTAACATCAAACAAAATAAACTTTAAGTCAAAAAACTAATACAAGAAACAAAACAAAACCATACTGGAAAAAGGGTAAATTCATCAAGAAGATATAACAACTATAAACTTTTTCACCAAATATCAGAGACCCAAAATATATTAAGCAAACATTGACAGAAGTGAAGGGAAAAACAGGCAATTCTACAGTAACAGCTGTAGAACTCAATACATACACCCATTTCAATAATGGACAGACCAGCCACACGGGATTTTGGCACTTATGTACAGGATCTGAATAACACTACAAGCCACTATGTTCTCCCCAAGTGCACATGAAACATTCTCCAGGAAAAGTCCCAATAAATGTATAAAGATTGAAATCGCAGAGTATCTTTTCCAATCATAACAGAATGAAATAAAAAATGAATAACAAAAACAAAACTAGAAAATTTACAAATACAGGGATATAAAAACTACACACTCTTAACCAATGGGTCAAAGAGGAAATCACAAGGGAAATTTTTCAATACTTAACAGATGAGTCAAGGCAAAACCAAAATATACCAAAAGTGACAGGATGCAGTGCAAACAGTGCTCAGAGGAAAAATTATAATTGCAAATACCTATTTTTGAAAAGAAGATCTAAATCGATAACATAACTTACACCTTAAAGAAACAGAAAAAGAGAGAAAGCTAAACCCAAGCCAGCAGAAGAAAGGAAATAATAGAGTGCAGAGAAATAACGAGTATGAAAATATAATCACTGAAACAAAAAGCTGGCCAATGAAGAGATCAAAAAAGTCAACAAACCTTTAGTTATACTAAGAAAAAAGACGCAAAGAACAAAACAGAGAAACGAAAGTAGGGACAATACTACAAATATTCCCTAAGAAAGGGCTGTGAGAAAATGCTATGAATAATTATACACCAACAACTGGATAACCTAGATGAAACAGAAATCCCTTAAAAAATGCAAACCAGGGGCTTCCCTGGTGGCGCAGTGGTTGGGGGTCTGCCTGCCAAATGCAGGTGGCTCGGGTTCAAGCCCTGGTCTGGGAGGATCCCACATGCCACAGAGCGGCTGGGCCCCTGCGCCACAGCTACTGAAGCCCATGCGCCTGGAGCCCATGCTCCGCAGTGGGAGAGGCCACTGCAGTGAGAAGCCCGCACGCCACAACGGGGACCCAACGCAGCCAAAGGTAAAAAAAGAAATTAAATGAATAAATAAATACCTGGAGTGGTTTGCATTTTAAAAAAAGCAAAACACCAAAACTGACTCAGGAAGAAACAGAAAATATCAACAGACCTGTAAGAAGTAAAGAGACTGAATCAGTCATCAAAAGCGTTGCAGCAAAGTAAAGCCAGGATCAAATGACTTCACTGGGACATTCTGCCAAACATTCAAAGAGGAGCTAACACAGATTCTTCTCAAACTCTCCCCAGGTCAGAACACGGTGGACACCTCCCACTCCTATTCCATTAGGCCACCATTGCTCTGAATCCAAAGACAGACAGACATTACAGACAAATATCTCTTACAAATATACATACAAAAATCTAAAGGAAAATATCAGTAAGGCAAATTCAGCAGCATATTAAAAATATTACACACCATAACCGAGTGGGGTTTATCCCAGTAATGCAAATGTAAAATAATCAATGTAATATACCACATGAATAGAATGAAGGTAAAAACCACATGATAATCTCAAATGATGAAGAAAAAGTTTAACAAACTTCAACACCCTTTTATGATAAAAGACAATCAACAAACTAGGAATAGAAAACCATCTCAACGTAACAAATGCCATATATGAACAACCCATAGCTAACAGCATACTCAAAGGAGAAAAGACACAAATCTTTCCCTCTAAGGTCAGGAACAAGAAAAGGATGCCTACTTTTGCCACTTCTATTCAATATGATAGTGAAAGTTCTAGTCAGAACAAGTTAGAAAAAGAAATAAAAGACATCTAAATTGGAAAGGAAGAAGTAAAACTATCACTACTGGAGATGAACTGACTCTATATAAAGAAAACCCAGGGACTTCCCTGGTGGTACAGTGGTTAAGAATCCGCCTGCCAATGCAGTGAGACACGGGGTAGAGCCCTGGTCCGGGAAGATCCCACATGCCAAGGTGCAACTAAGCCTGTGTGCCACAACTACTGAGCCTGCGTCTAGAGCCTGAGAGCCACAACTACTGAGCCCACATGCCATAACTACTGAAGCCTATGCACCTAGAGCCTGAGCTCTGCAACAAGAGAAGCCACTGCAATGAGAAGCCTGCACACCACAACGAAGAGTAGCCCCCGCTCGCCACAACTAGAGAAAGCCCGCACGCAGCAACGAAAACCCAACGCAGCCAAAAATAAAAATAAATACATTTATAAAAAAAGGAAAAAAAAGAAAACCCCAAGGGGTCAACAATAAAGCTACTAGAGCTAATAAAGACCTAAGTAAATGAGAAAACATCCCATGTTCATACATAGGAAGCTTTGACATTGCAGAAATGTCAGTACTACCCAAAGCGATCTACAGAATCAATGCAATCACTATTAAAATTATAAAAGCCTTTTCTGCAGAAATGGAAAAGTCATACAAAACTAGAATGGGGTTAGAGTATCCAAACAGAAGAACAAAGTTGGAGGACTCATTTCCTGATTTCAAAACTTCCTACAAAGATGGTTATCAGAAATAAACCTACTCATCTATGGCCAATTAGTATTTGACAAATATCACAAGACCAATTAACAGGGACTTCCCTGGTGGCCCAGTGGTTAAGACTCCAAGCCTCTACTGCAGAGGGCGCGGGTTCGATTCCTGGTCGGGGAACTAAGATCCCACATGCCACATGACGCAGCCAAAAAACTAAATAAATAAATGAAAAAGTAAAAAAATTAAAAACAACAACAAAAAAACCCACACAAGTCCAATTACAGATGGTGCTGGGACAACTGGATTTCCACACACAAGAGAACGAAGTTGGATGCCTGCCTCACATCATCAACAAAATTAATTCAAAATGGACCAAAGACCTAAATATGTGTTAAAACCATAAAACTCTTAGAAGAAAGCATAGGGATAAACCACCTTGACCTTTGATTTGGTAACAAATTCTTAGATATGGTGCCAAAAACACAATCAACAAAAGAAAAGGAGGTAAACTGGCCATTAAAATTAAAAAGTTTTCTGCAAATGACATTATCAAGAAAGTAAAATGAGGGACTCCCCTGGTGGTCCAGCGGTTAAGACTCTGTGCTCCCAATGCAGGGGGCCTGGATTTGATCCCTGGTCAGGGAACTAGATGTCGCATGCCGCAACTAAGAGCCCACATGCCACAACTAAAGACCTGACACAGCCAAATAAACAAATAAACATTTAAAAAAAACTATATATGACTTCTATAGGAAGTCATACAAATGGCCAAAAAGCACATGAAAACATACTCAACATCATTAGTCTTTAGGGAAATGCAAGTCAAACCCACAAAGATATACCACTCCACTCCTACTGTGATGTCTATGATAAAAAAAAAAATTTTAATGGAAAGTAACAAGTGTTGGCAAAGATGGACAGCAAATGGAACCCTCATGTATTGCTGGTAGGAATTTAAACTGATACAGTTGTTGTGGAAAACAGTTTAACCATTCTTCAAAAAGCTAAACATAGAATTACCCTATGACCCAACAATTCCACTCCTAGGTATACACCCACAAGAACTTTAAAACAGACCTCAAACTGATACTTATATGCTAATGTTCATTGCAGTATGATTCACAATAGTCAAAAGATGGAAACAACCCAAATGTCCATCATCAAATAAATGAATAAGCAAAATGTATATGCATACAATGAATACTATTCAGCCATAAAAAACAATGCTACAACATGGCTGAAACTCAAAACATTATGTTAAGCAAATAAACCAGACAAAAAGGACAGATATTGTATGACTCCACTTATATGAAATACCTAGAATCAGCAAATTCATCGACAGAAAGTAGATGAGAGATTACCAGGGTCAGGGGTGAAGGGGAAGATGAGGCGTTATTGGCTTCATTGTCACAGAGTTTCTGTTTGGGTCACGAAAAAGTTCTGGAAATAGAGGTAATGACTGCACAAATTATGACTGTAATTAATGCCACTCAATTGTATAGTTTAAAATGTTTAAAATTAGGAATATTATATTATATACACTTACCACAATTTTTTTTTTAACATGAGTAGTTTTCACCCTTTTTAATGCTTTGGAATGGTTTAAATAACATTAAGGTTACCTAGTTCAAATCTGATGGAATTTCCCTGTAAAACCATCTGAGCCTATTTCATTTTGTGGGGTAGTTCTTTGATAACTATCTCTATTTCTTCTATGGAAATTTCTCTGCCTTATTCTATCTGCTCTGGAGTCAATTTAGGGAAATTATATTTTGATAGAAAATTACTCACTTGATCTAGGTTTTCAACATTTCTATATAGGGTTGTACAAAGTAGTCCCTTGTTGATTTTCTTCAATTTTCTCTGTTTTGATGGGTAAGTCCAACTTGTCATTTCTTATCTTTGTGAATCTGTGCATTTTTCAACCTCTGTTCCTGACTGACAATCGGTTTGTCTAGTTTTTCAAAGACTTGATTTCCTATAGAAGCAGCATTTTGAATTATTTTAGTACTATTTTTATATCCTAATTCACTAATTTCTACTTTTATCTTTTTTCTTGTCTTTTGCTTTAATTTATTTTCTTTTTACAACTTTGAGTTTAATAGTTAATTCATTTATGTTCATTTTTACTCATTTAAGTATATAAGGGTATGAATTTTCCTCTGAGCATTTTTATAAAGCAAATATAACACTGATATCTTAAAGACTGCACCAAAAAAAGGAAATTCAAGACTAATCTCACTTATGAATACCAATGGAAAGTACTAAATATTAACAATTAGAAATAAAATTTTAAATACAATAATGATCTGGTATGGTTTATTCTAATAATGCAAGAATGTTTAGATGAATTAGGAAATCCATTAAAATAATTCACATATTAATAGATTTAAAGGGATGGGGAGGGACATCCCTGGTGGTCTAGTGGTAAAGAATCTGCACCTTCCAATGCAGGGGACACGAGTTCTACCCCAGGTGGGGGAACTAAGATCCCACATGCCGCGGGGCAACTAAGCCCCCGTGCCACAACTACTGAGCTCGCATTCCTCAACAGGAGAGCCCATGTGCTGCAAACGAGAGCCCATGTGCTGCAAACTACAGAGCCCACGCGCTCTGGAACCTGCACGGCACAACTAGAAAGAAGCCCGCACGCTGCAACGAAATATCCCGCATGCCTCAACGAAGATCCTACATGCCACAACTAAGACCTGACGCAGCCAAAAAAATAAATAAATAAAGGTGGGGGGGGGATCATACAATCACTGCCATAGACACTGAAAAGACCTTCAAAACTCAATTCTCATTTCTGATAAAACATTTAATGAAAGAAATCCATGGATTCTTCTTCAATGTGATAAAATATATTTACCAACTCTGAAGTTGGCATCTAATTTAATGAGGAAACACCAAAGGCACTACCACTGGGAAAAGAAAAAGGTACTTACTATTTCCATACATTAAAAATTGTAGTGGGGGGCTTCCCTGGTGGCGCAGTGGTTGAGAGTCTGCCTGCCGATGCGGGGGACGCGGATTCGTGCCCCGGTCCGGGAAGATCCCACATGCCACAGAGCGGCTGGGCCCGTGAGCCATGGCCGCTGAGCCTGTGCGTCCGGAGCCTGTGCTCGGCAGCGGGAGAGGCCACAACAGTGAGAGGCCCGCGTACCGCCAAAAAAAAAAAAAAAAAATTGTAGGGGTTTTCCCTGGGGGCGCAGTGGTTAAGAATCTGCCTGCCAATGCAGGGTACATGGGTTTGAGCCCTGGTCCGGGAAGATCCCACATGCCGCGGAGCAACTAAGCCTATGAGCCACAACTACTGAAGCCCACGTGCCTAGAGCCTGTGCTCCACAACAAGAGAAGCCCTGGCTCACCACAACTAGAGAAAGCCCGCAAGCAGCAACAAGGACCAAACACAGCCAAAAATAAATAAAATTTTTTAAAAACTGTAGGAAATACCATCAGGCAAGACACGTGATGAAAAAAGGCAGGGTGCAGGGGTGGGGCGGGGGGGTGGATTTAAGCAAATGCCCAGGACACAGAGGATGAGTGCTGGGCCACGACTTTAACCCAGGGCAGCTAGCTCTTACCAAACCTAGGTATCAGAAGATAACTAATGCAATGACATCACCAACATCAAACACCACATTGAGTTCTGGAGATTATAATTAGTCTGGTCCTTTCAGTCACCGCAAAACCTTCCTTATGTTAACAAATCTGAACTATACCAGCACAATGCAAATCCCACGAAAGCAGGAACTGTCTACTGTACTTCCTATCAGACTATTTCAAGCAATTAGCACAGTACCTGTAACATAATAGGTGCTAAATAATTGTTTCATGAACAAATTACAGATGCATTTTGCTCATTAAAAGTCTGACTTAATGGGGGAAAGACTAAGACAAACCAAAGCCCAAACAGAAAAATGGGTATAAGAGGTAAACAAACAGTTCACAGAAAAGGAAAGACAATGAGCTCTGAAATATGAAAAGCTACTCATGAGCATTCCTAATAAGAGAAATACAAATTTTACTAAACACACTGTTTTCACCGAACAGAATAAAGTGCTAAAAGTCCCTGCCGGAGAGGCTACGGAGAAACGGGCACTTCCACATACACTGTTGAAAGGCATGCAAACTGGTCCACCTCTAACAGAGGCAATTTAACAGTATCTAACAAAACTAACATGTGCACGTACCTCTGGCTGAGCAATCCTGCTTCTAAGAATCTACCCTGAAACATCTCCACAGAGTCAAGGATATATACGGGGAGACCTTGTCGTAGTGCCTTTTTTACAGATTGGAGGTCTGTGGCAAGCAACTTCATCAGCGCCATTTTCCCAACAGCATCTGCTCACCTCGCGCCTCTGTATCACATTTTGGTAATTCTTGCGACATTTCAAACTTTTTCATTATTACTCTATTTGTTACGGTGATCTCTTGGTATAATCAGTGATCTTGGAATGCTACTACTATGATTCACTGAGGCTCAGATGACGGTTAATATTTTTTTAATTAAGGTGTGTACATTTTTTAGACACAGTGCTATTGCACACTTAATAGTAAACATAACTTATGTGCACTGAGAAACCAAAAAATTCCCATGACTCGCTCTACTACGACATTCGCTCCACTGCACTGGTCTGGAACTGAACCCGCAAGACCTCGGGGTTGTTCCTGCACAGGTTACTCATCACCTGTCATCTGCAGCAGCAAAACACAAAATAACCCAAACACCACCAACAGCAAAGTGACCAAATAAACAACAGTCAGCCCCGTACTGTCTTGTATATGGTTAACCACTAGCTCTCGGGAGGTGAAAGTAAGCACCATATTTATTGTAGCATCTACCATGAGACTCTCCCCACCGTGGCTAATTTCAGGCCACCAACATAAAACTAAACATGAAATTGGGAAGAGATACACAGAAGCACACCATTATGTATAATATTTCCATCTCACAAATAATGTAAATAACCTCAAGAGCACAGGTAATACTGAAATGTAATAAGATAATTAGGAAGTGGTACATTTTAAGTATTTATTTTCTTTGTCTTCGATATTGTGTCTCCCCCCACCTCAAATGAGTATCTTGAAGCCCTAACCGCAACAAGACTGTATTTGGGATAGGGCCTTTAAGGGGGGTGGTTAGGGTTGAATGAAGCCCTACAGGTTAGGTCCAAGAAGACAGACCAGGACACTCTCTCCTTCTGAGCACAAAGGAAAGACCACGTGAAGACACAGCAAGAAGGAGGTTAGCTACAAGCCTGGAGGAGTGGCCTCACCAGAAACCACCCCAGAAAGGCACCTTGATCTTAAGATTTTAAGCCTCCAGAACTGTGAGAAAATAAATTCTTGGTTGTCTGAGCCCTTCAGTATTTTGTTACAGCAGCCCCAGCAGACTAATACAAAGATAATTTACGTGTAAGTTTCTATAACTTAATTTTTTAATAATGGGTGTTTTAACAACTGGCTCACAGAATTCCTGAAAATTTAACTCAGCCATAAAAGGAATAAGGAGGAATAAGGAATATACTGACAGGGAATGATTCCAAGATACAAATGCAGGGTGCAGTACAGTACATACAGTATGCTGCCTTTTGTACAGATGAAAGAGAAACTACGAATACATTATTCCCTTAATTCTTCAGAAGGAAAACAAAATAGTAAGAATTAAGGGAATGATATGTATAAAGGAGAAGTAGGAACCAAGAGAAGAAAGAAATGGGAGCTAGACTGCTCTGACTTTTGAAACCACAGGTATATATTAAAAAATAAACTAAGCTAAGTCAAAGACCTTAAATTTTAAATTAGCAATCAAATGTAAATAAAATAATCACTCCTACGCTAAACATCAACAACTTGAAAAACCATATTTACGACCCCTCTCCAGCACCCAAAAAAGGAATCCCTTTGGTAAGCATTCACCTATGTAAAATCACAAACTTATTTCCAATAACCTACATGTATTTCAGTATTCACTTGAGATTGGTTATCTCTACGATGTTAAGACAACAATGGAATTAAATGAGACTTCAAGATAAATCTGGTTAATTAATGCTGTTAGAGTGAAACTATTATAGCAATTTGAAAGCACATTCAAAACAACGGTTGATTCTGATCAGATCATGAATTACCTGCTTGTATTCACTGACACAACTCTGGCAGCAAAATCTCTTCTGCTGACCATCAATGACCAAGACATTGTTCCCAGCACCTTTGCTGGGCAAGTACTCCCCACACTGCTCACAGCAATTCATTATTAGACCATTGGCCATTCTGTATCTATTAAAGCAGTGGTCACTGCACAGCTTATGAGTCATATTTTTAAAGCTAACTTCATGGCGAATCTAAAAGAAAAACAAGCAAAATTTTAAAAAACAAATTAATATATGACACGTAGCTAAGTAACAAGGTGCTCCAATAGAAAGAAAATGCCTCAGTTTTTCTGTGTAAAGCTTGTTTAGGGAAAAGGCAAGACAAAGTACATTTCATTCTTCTTTAAACTTTTTTATACACACATATATACGGTGCAAGGCAGAGAGGACCACCAGGGTCATCGTACAAACTTCTCTAGACGTATCTAAAAGTGACAGGAAACAACCCAGTTTGGGCAGTGTTAGTATAAAACTTCCAAACAGATTGGAAATCTTTAGATAAATCTAAAAGGAAATTATTTAAATATAAGTACACTGCTGTACAACAGGGAGGAGAGGACTAACATTATAAATAATTCAAATGAAGCATGTATGCACAGATTTCTTTTTATTTCATCAAATTCAAAAACCGTAATACATTTTTAACGAAGTCCTCAAAAACATCCCCTCCGCTCGTTCCGCTTCTTAAGCAAGATCGTTTGCTGGCTCTCATGTGCAGTCAGCCTATTTAAACACTATGGGTTTTCTGTGAGTGCTCCAACCTCAGGAAATAAGTCAATTGATGTTATATTTCAATTTTTTTGTAAATCATTCTCCCCATGGAAGAATGGGATTACATAATGGGATATTTATAAGATAGGTTTTATATACCCTCACTTTTAAGGAAATACATACTGATGAAAGATTATGTCAAAACAGTTAAAAGTCAAAAATATTCCCATTAGTTAGAACTAAATGATAAAGCACAAAAACACAAACCTCTGTTAGTTTACCACAAATTGTACATCTTGATTTATTCAGCGCTCCTTTAGTAGGATTCTGTTTGTCTTCATAAAGAGACAGACAAGATGTACTACAGAATTCCTGGAAGGATTCGCTCGAATCCACTTGGGCAACAATGGTTCCTTTCATTGTAGTTATATCTCTGAAAAATACGAGGAGCAGCAAAGTCAAACTCTACTTTAAAATAAATCAAAGAGTAATAACTGACATTTTTAATTTCCATAGACTGAAACCCATTTTTAGATTCATTAACTCACTTTTACTATTTAAAAACTCTTGGCAATAAAATATGAACACAGAAGATTGAGAAGCAATACTATTAAACCCTAGCCACTACTCAATTTATCTTCAAGCTCCTTAACAAGGCTTTCAGATATTGGAACCACTTAAAAAAAAAAAAAAAACTGTTGTTATTTACATGGAGTTTAATGTCAAGGCCTAATTTACTGAGGTATAAATTTACAATACCTATTCAATTTCCCTCTCGTGGGTAAGTAGAAAGCATGAGGTACCTAGGTCACAGGAATATGGAGAGGATAAGTGAACTTAAATACATCCCATAACCCAAAAGAACCCCACCTACCATTCTATACAGCTTTCAACTACAATTAGAAATGTTAGGAAATGACAATATTGATGACCTTTGAAGTTTTCCTTTAATTCTGAAGTTCCAGGTCTTATATTGCTGTATGCAAGTCTACTACTGTAAAGCAACCAAAAAACTGTATAACAATTGTTCCAATATTTGAATTTACTAAACCTATACAGAGCACTCAGCCTTTTCCAGTTCTAATATCTAAAAATATCTTTATAAACTTGGGCTGCTTCAAGAGATGGTACAGAAAATCTACCTGTTTAACCTTGCACACAACATACCATATTCAGCTCATTTTTAACTAGTGAGACCAGACCTAAAAAATGGCAGAAGAGGATCCTGTCACTCCAAGGCTGTCAAAAAAAAGGTACCTGAGTCTTGAAGAGGTGAGTATTAAAATGACAACATTCAAGACAAACATAAATAAATGCAGATAATATCCAAAGATTTGCCAATTTTTAATAATCTTAACATGAAGGTAGTCCAAATTTTGACCTATTTTAATACAAAACTAGTCATACATAAATTGCTTAACAATTTTGTCTGGCTAGAACTAAATTCTTATAATTAATAATGTAAATAAGTATGTATGTATTTTTACGAATTCAAGTCCAATGGAGATTACAGATAAAATTAATTAAAGGGCCTAGTATCTAAATCAACCCCAAGGCCTATCCAAACAGGAAGGCTTTTAATCCTAAGCCACCCCGGCTTGACAGAGGACACTCCAAAGCCATTACAAATTTGAGTTTGGCTTTAACATTCAAACAAGCTTACAAATTTTTAAAACATAGTAATTCACCTCTAAAACAATTTTTATCACATTTTATACCACCAATATTCAACCATAAGGAAATATGCTGGAAGGTAAACCTTACTTTTTACACATAACACAAAGTTTCTTTGGAGCAGGCTTGTGAGAGAAGGAGGAGAGGCAGGTGGTAGAACAGAAGAGGTGAGCTGATCCTTTTCGCTGATAAGCTGTCTGTCCCTTCTGTAAAGGCTTTTTGCAGTTTGCACAAGTGACTTTAACTGGTTTAGTGGGTTGCTGTTGGGCAGAAGGCTGGAAAATCTGTTTAGGAAGAGAGGCCACTGGTGATAAAGAATCCACCCCTGGCTGTTTCTGATTTCGGGGAAATGATGCTGACTGGGAGATCCAAGAATCTAAAAAAACAAACCAAAACAAAAACACATACACTGAAATTTATATCAGAGACACAGTTTTAACTTCCCATTCTGTCCAAGTTTCAGACATCGATAAGGCACAGTATAGCAGAGCGGTCAAGGGCACAAACTTTGGAGTCAGAATTGATGGCTGACATTCAGGCTCCATTACCTACTAGACTGGGAAGTTACTAACCCTGTGCCTAACTCTTCTCTAAACTGGAAATGGTAACTTTAAATGAGATAGTACATGGTTTATAAACCACAATGACTGGCACATATGCAGCACTAAAAAATATTAGCCATTAGTTACTAAACAGGAAGAATTTACAAAATATTACTTTAAGCGAGGAACACATACATCAACATAAATATATAATAAAATCTTTACCAACCAGAACCTTTGACAAATACAATATAGCTCGGATTGGGCTTCCCTGGTGGCACAGTGGTTGAGAGTCCGCCTGCCGATGCAGGGGACCCGGGTTCGTGCCCCGGTCCGGGAAGATCCCACATGCAGCAGAGCGGCTGGGCCCGTGAGCCATGGCCGCTGAGCCTGCGCGTCCGGAGCCTGTGCTCCGCAACGGGAGAGGCCACAACAGTGAGGGGCCCGCGTACCGCAAAAAGAAAAAAAAAAAAACAATATAGCTCGGATAAAGTTTACAAATGGCTATATTCAAAACATCTTTCTAGGGACGTCCCTGGTGGTCCAGCGGTTAAGACTCCACGCTTCCAATGCAAGAGGTTCAGGTTCGATCCCTGGTCGGAAAACTAAGATCCCCACATGCCACGTGGTGCAGCCAAAAAATTTTAAAAAAAACCTTTCTAAGAACAGCTTCCACATACATGTTTCATTTCATGGCTTCTAAGTATACCACATAATATCAAAGAAATTAGAGTGTTACACAGAAGTGGTGATGTTAAGCCAACGTCTAGTGACCGATGAGACATCCCGTTGCTCTACCGCTGCCAGCAGCACAGCTTCAACGGCACAGCATTAAGTCCTGGGGAACCGACCGCCAGGGTGCTAAGTTCTCCCTCCTCTTCTTAGTAAGCTTCTTTGGGACTTAGCAGGATGTCTCCAGCTCACCATACTACTTACTGTTACACAGACTCACACTACAATACCAATACACCATAATGTTTTTTCATTTTGAAACTTTTCATGCTACCACTTCTATTATAATTTCTACTACTTTGGTCTCTTGTAATACTTTTCCTTTCTAGTTTCTTCTGAAATTTGTATTTCCATACAAAAAAGATGCCCTTTCATATGAGAAACAATGTATAAATATATCCAGAGTATGAGGAAATTTCTTTACTACCAAAACCTTGAAGAGGGCAATTTCCTGGTTCTGACCTAGTCCATCAACCTAATGATTTCAAGGGGCTACATATACTGCTATTCAAAATCTACTTTACTCCACAACCCCTCCAAATAAATATATGTTCTATACCAGAGTAAACAGAGTGCCTTCTGGAATCCTGTTATCCTGCTATCATCAGGGTAACTGACCTGTTTTAATAAAGAGGTAAAAAAACTAAGGAACACGAAGAAAGCAAATCACTGAAACAAACTGGCAATTCCATATTATGAAGGGCCTTCAATCAAAAATTATATTTGAGGACGTCCCTGGTGGTGCAGTGGTTAAAAATCCACCTGCCAATGCAGGGGACACGGGTTCGATCCCTGGTCCAGGAAGATCCCACATACTGCGGAGCAACTAAGCCCGTGCACCACAACTACTGAGCCTGCACTCTAGAGCCTGCGAGCCACAACTACTGAGCCCGCATGCCATAACTACTGAAGCCCATGTGCCTAGAGTCTGTGCTCTGCAATGAGAAGCCACCGCAATGAGAAGTCCACTCACCGCAATGAAGAGTAGCCCCTGCTCACTGCAACTAGAGAAAAGCCCCTGCACAGCAACGAAGACCCAATGCAGCCAAAAATAAATAAATAAATAATTTTTTTTAAAAAAATTATATTTGAATACATGTTAGAAGTAATAGCTTTTGCAACATAAATAGTGGCTCCTTAGGATTTTCAATCCTGCAGGCTTGTCATTTGAATATATACTTAAAGGAACCTAGTTAGGGACTTCCCTGGTGGTCCAGTGGGTAAGACTCCCTGATCCCAATGCAGGGAGCCTGGGTTTGATCCCTGGTCGGGGAACTAGATCCCACATGCATGCCACAGCTAAGAGTCCACATGCCTCAACTAAATATACCACGTGCCACAACTAACACCCGGCAGAGCCAGAATAAATAAATAATTTTTTTTTTTTTTTAAAAAGGAACCTAGTTAAACCTAAAGGCATCTATCTATTAACTTGATTTTGAAAAATGGCAATTATTCTCAATTTCGTGCTAGGCCCTGTATAAATAATGCAATGGCTCCTTTTATCTATGCTTCAGTTCTTACATTCCCCTACTTTCAAATTTTCACCTCCTCCAATATCAAAATACTTTTAGGAATGGAAGAGACCTAATCATTCTCTATTTTATACAATGGACACTAAGGGATAGAGGTTAATTTGCCCAAGTCACCATTGGTCTGAGAGCCAGTATAAACAGCCAAGATGTTATAATTCTCTATGACAAACAAAGACAGCACAAACACACAGGAGCTAATCCATAAACTCAGGAGCAAGAGGTGTATCTGTCTGGTTTCCTGATGCATACTTTACATTCCCTGTGTTAAGAGTTTGTGTGAACAGGAACACAATTCTTATAATAAATGTGCTTTGACCCAGCAATAGTCCTCAGGTACTACGTATCCCGACATACATGGATAAGAATATTCTTAAGAGTTATTTAAATAGTAAAAACTGGAAGTGAACTAAATAGAGAATTAACAAAATCAAACATATACTCTTGATATGGTCAAAAGTTCAAGATTATTGTTAGGTATTTAAAGGAGCAGGAGAAAGGGAAAGTTTGCAAAGCTATACCTCTATTGCAATCTCAGGTTGGAATTAAATGTACCATATTCTCAACAATAAGCCTGAACATTATGTTCTTTTTCATACACTTATGTGTTTAATATACTTATAAGAAAGACAAAATAGCTATTTTGAAACTAATTTGACTATTATCATGTCTTAAACTTTTATATGAGCTAGAAGGAAAGACCCTCTAATACACAGCTGATAGCAGTATAAATTGGTAAAAACTTTCCAGAAGGCCGTATGACAATATATTTCCACAACTTAAAAATGTTCATACGACGTCACATACACATATATGCATACAATGACCTACCAACAGATATATATAAATACATACAGGGGGAAAGGATCTTGGAAGACATTAGGAATTTTCAAAACTGAGTAATAAGAAACATATTTCTTTCAAAATCACTACAAAGCAGAAAATTTTTACAACCAAAACTCTTTGGAGGGATGGGAGTAGTGATAGTCTTTGGCCCAGTAACTTCACTTCTAGAATATACTCTAAGAAATAATCAGAAACTTGAAAAAAAAAAAAAAAAAAAGTTCATCATAGACCGACAAGAGCAAAAAAGGGAAACAATGTAAAAACCAAATATGGGAATGGTATAACCAAATCCATCGTGCAGTCATTAAAACTTCTGTGTATAAATAATTTTAATTGTTTGAGAAAATACAGAGTAATATTAAATGGGGGGAAACAGGAAGCAAAATTATGAAGAACTGCACTTCAACCAAGTTAAGAAATACAAAGGAAAAACACTGAAAGACAACCACTCAAAGCATTAACAACAGTGGTAACCTTTCTTAATCATTTTTTAATTATGGATTTTCCAAACATTCTTCAATAATTACACATTACTCTCATAACCAAAAGAATAATAAGTATGAAAGGAAAAACTAGCATTTCACAGAACATTCTACATGGCCTAGGTTTCAGTCATTCCTTATTATTCTCCACAATCCTAGGGTGATAAAGCTGCTAATGAGCCTAAAACGATGAAGCCTGAGAAGGACAGAGAGAAGGTACGTGAGAGACAGGCAGGCCATACAGAGGCCTGGGGCAGACACAGACACAGTCAGGAAAAGCCACAGAGCTCTTCTCACAGCTTCCACAGAGCAAAGATGCCTGCAGAAAATGTTTTCAAGTAGTCAAGAAATTTACCAATCTTTAAATATAAGAAAAAATAACAAAGTGCTAATAAGTAAAAATTATAATCAGATAGGCAGTCAAAATTATAAACACAGGGAAAGTAAAAACAAATCTAAATGCAATTATACAGCATATTGCTCTTTACATGTGCTATTTATCTTTTTGTTCTCTTTTTACACATAAAAACAATACTATTAAAAATACACTAGCATAGGGCTTCCCTGGTGGCACAGTGGTTGAGAGTCCGCCTGCCAACGCAGGGGACGCGGGTTCGAGCCCTGGTCCAGGAGGATCCCACATGCTGCAGAGCAACTAAGCCCGTGCGCCACAACTACTGCTCCTGCACGCCACAACTACTGAAGCCCTTGTGCCTAGAGCCCATGCTCCACAATAAGAGAAGCCACCACAATGAGAGGCCCGCACACCACACCAAAGAGTGCCCCCCACTCGCTGCAACTGGAGAGGGCCCGTGCGCAGCAGCGAAGACACAATGCAGCCAAAAATAAATGAATTTAAAAAAAATACACTAGCATAAAGTCAGTATGTGACAAATAAGATGCCAAATTATTAGACTTTAGTGGTGGTGAATATAAAGAGTATTTTGTTTTACTTCCTTTAGACATTAATTTATCTGATTTTCTAATTATCTACAGAGAAATACTATATACACGGTTTTACATCTCTTATTAGTTAAAATTTCAAACTTAAAAGTCAATAGAATTAATATATCTTACATGAATAAACTAACGAAAGTAGCACCAATTACTATAATAAAAAAAAGAATCCACCAGTGCAAAATCCCTTCCACGGGGCAGAAGCCCCCTCCAGGCTTACCAGGATTGTGATGAGCTGCAGACTCTCCGTTCTGAAATACGTCTCCTGCCACATTCATTCTACCAGGATTAAAAGGTCCTACTGCAGTCTTGGTCTGTGAAGTTAAAGACGGGGTGTATGTTTGCATATTAACACCAAAGTTACTCGACTGCAGTCCGTTAGAGACATCTCCCAAGCTGGTATTCTGCAGTGATGTTACGTGTGTGATCATTAGGTTCATATCTCGCCCGTCAGTATTTTCTAATTGGCCATCACTCACAGAGCTGACACCTGTTTCTAAGGTCGTAACATTAGCAATCTGAATTTCAGAGTCTGGTTCTGTGGTGATACCACTATTACCCATTCCTGCATTTACCTTACTTCTTGAAAAACTGGAAGTGGAGAAATCCACATCATTGGTTCTGTTTTTAGACTCGGGTGGTCTCCGTTCAATAAAATTGGAGGAATTTTTCTCTTGCCCTTGATTTGTTTCCATGTCCTCTTCATCATCGATGACAATTGTCTCACTTACACTTCCCTTCTGAGAAGCCAATTCTTTTGAGGAAGGAAGAATTTTGGAATCATTTCCTTGTAGCTCTTCATTTTTCGATGACGTAAATGTTATGGTTCTTTGATCGGCTACCACTGGTGCAGAAGGCGGAGGAGGTTGTACAGGTTCGATAAACACAACATCATCATCATCTTCCACTGATGAGTTCTGAAATTTACTAGATCTGTTCACTAAAGGGTTGGGTGGCCCACTAAATGAATTTCCTACGTCCGTGAGGCTAGCTGCCATGGCCGTCCTCCCCAGCAGAACAGGAGTCTGATCAGTCAATTCTAATCCTCCTGATGAACCTGTGTCCATGCCAAAGAACCTGTTAAGGAGATGGGAAAAAAATTTTTTTACAAATGTCACTGTATGGCTTTTGATGTTATTCTAATTCAAAAAATTTCTTAAAGGTACTTTTACTTTCTTTCTTACTCTAAATCAAAGTCATTCTTATCTAATATCCAGGAAAAATTTTATATGCATTCTGTGATCTTCTCTCATTCACTAATCATTTCATAAAGTTTACATGTGAACTTCTTGCAATATAAAAAGAAAGGTAATTATCGAATTTTCAGTAAGAATATGCAGTATGTTCCCATCTCTACCACCTCCTTTCCACCACTGCTTACCCTATAATTTTAACACTGAAAACACAGATAAATCCTTCTACACACGTGAACAAAAATATAACTAAAATCTGATCATGAAAATCTCTTCTCTATATCTATCCCATTTATCTACTGTATTAAATAAAATGACATGATTTAATCCCTAATTTCCCTTATGTTTTTTTTTTTTAATCCACTGTTCTCATATTCCCTGGCTCCCATAGCTGTATGATTAAATCCTTCTGAGAATCTGAAATCTTTCTTGACCCCATCTAGAAAGCTTAAATCCCCATCTGCCATGTCCTTTATATCCATGTATCAGGCTGAATAACGGCCCCAAAGAAATCAGATACTAATCCCCGGAAGCTGTAAATGTTACCTCGGATGGAAAGGGGGTCTTTGCAGAGATGATTATGGTTAAGGACTTAAAAATGAGATTACCTGGGCAGGCCCTACCTGCATCTTAAGTGGCCTCATCAACAGAGGTGGAAGGAGATTCCAGGCAACGTAAGCACAGAGGTGCCCGGAGGAGATGAAAGTGATGTAGCCAAGGAATGTTGGCAGCACCAGAACTTAAAGGAAGCAGGGAGTGAGCCCTCTCCCAGAGCCTCCTGAGCGAGTATGGCCCTCCTGACGCCCTGGTTTGAGCCCAGGGCCACTGACTTCTGACTTGTGACCTCCAGAACTGTTAAAGGAAACAAGGTCTGTTTTAAGCCACCAAGTCTGCGGCGGCTTGTCACAACAGCGCTAGGAAAATATCATCCACTCCTTGGTTACATCTTCAAAGCAACCCTTGATATGGTTACGATATTTGTCCCATTTTGTGGCTTAGAGATGCTAACTAACCCAAGTCACACAGCTAGAATTCATTCCCAGGTCTTTATACCTCAACAATCCGAACTCTTCATGACTGCCATAGTTAACTCGTATTTCTGAGCACCTATTAGATATGCAGAGCTGTGCTAAAGCCAAAGAGACAGCAGACAGTTAATGGTAAAAAAAAAAAAAAAGGCCAGAAAAGAAAGAAAATAAGTTATTGAGCACACAGAGAGGACAAGGTCATGGGCACAGGTGGTAGTAGAACTAGTCCGGAACATGGATCACCTTAATCGCAGAGACTAAACAAGGAAAAAACCAACTAGAAGGGAAAATGAAGGGTGAGTATAGACCGCAGGTCAATTTGCAGACGGACAGATACGAGTGTGAAGTGGTTTATTCACTGCAGCCTCAGAGAAGGTGAGGAGACACCAGCTGTACAGGCATTAAGACTGGCTTAAGGGCCCCAAGGCCAACTCTTAGCTCTTCGGTAATCCTCTCTTATAAGGCCACTCAGCCCAGTCTCAAAACAAATGGGCTTAAAGAACACTTACTGTTTCATATATATTGCCCTTTGCTTTCATTGTTATAAAAGCCTCTGGAAGGATGAGGGCAACACTAATATAAATAAGTATCACTTTGACAGACAGCTGACAGGGATGGAGAAATTATTCACTGTATATTTTGTTGCATTTTCTTAATTTTTGAGCATGATTTCTCACTTATTTTTTAAAGCTAAACTTAAAAAAACAAACAAACAGGGATAGTAACAGAACGAAGAGAGAAGTACTCTACTCTGGCGTCAGAGAAGGCCTCTTCGAGCAGGCGATATCTATGCTGAGATCTGGAGTGATGAGCAACATCTAACTGGGGGAAAACTGAGGTAAGGGCAGCTCCTGCAAAAGCCTAAAGGGAGTGAGGCTGGGAAGTTCAAGCAACAGAATAAAGGCCAATGTGGCTGGAACAAGGCAGGTGGGGAAGAACTGGATGAGATGAGATATAAAGACAAGCACAGAACTTACCAAAGGCAACAAGTAATTAACTGCATTCAACAAAGATTTATGGAGCACCCAATATCCACAAGACACTGTCTTAGACACTTGAGAAAAATCAATAAACAGAACAGATAAAACATCCCCGCCGTCAGAAATCATGAATTTGGGAGTTCCCTGGTGGTCTAGTGGTTAGGATTCTGGGCTTTCACTGCTAAGGCCCGGATTCAATCCCTGGTCAGGGAACTAAAATCCCACAAGCCACACAGCATGGCCAAAAAAAACAACAAAAAAACTGAATCACTAGGTTGTACACCTGAAACTTTTATAATATCATAAATCAACTACACCTCAATTAAGAAAAAAACAGTAGCTCAGATACATTAATTAAAAGTGCCCAAGGTTCCAAGAGAACATCAGGATTCAAGCACTATGAATCAAGCTTGAGTCTAAAACCCTCTTTGTTCCTCTTAAACCAAAGCTGTGTGTGTCAGGATGGAAGACATGCTAATGCTGGAAAATGGGAAAAGACACATTTATATCTGCTTTAAAGAAAATGGATAATTCCATTTAAAAACTTAAGGGGTGACTATCTGCCTTACCCAACGAGCTACAAGTTACCACTCCATACTCTAAGACCCTTTAAATATACTTTCAAATACTAAGATATATACTACATCACCCCAGAACAGCTTCTCAGTGAGAAAAACTTCTTTATGGTAAAACAATAGCAATGTGCTGGGAAACCTTCACATAAGGCCTTCACTTAATTTTAAGTAAACATGAAAAATCTTTTAACATTACCATTACAGAAAGTTTTAAAGGTTGAAATAAGCTGAATAACATTTGATTCAAAATTTTTATAACTAATTCAATTAGGTTCTCTTAAAATACAAGTACATTCATCCGGTAATAGTTAACATTTATTTAATGCTTAGTATGAGCCAAATATTCATGATGGTTAAACATTAAAGCAACACCATGAAGTAAAATCATTATCTCCCTTATTTTGTTTTTTAAAAACCCAATCCTCAAAAGTAAGCTGCCCAAGGGACTTCCCTGGTGGCGCAGTGGTTAAAAATCCACCTGCCAATGCAGGGGACATGGGTTTGAGCCCTGGTCTGGGAAGATCCCACATGCCGCAGAGCAGCTAAGCCCGTGCACCACAACTACTGAGCCTGGACTTTAGAGCCCAAGAGCCACAACTACTGAGCCCTTGTGCCACAACTACTGAAGCCCAAGCGCCTAGAGCCTGTGCTCTGCAACAAGAGAAGCCACTGCAATGAGAAGCCTGTGCACCGCAACGAAGAGCAGCCCCCGCTCGCCACAACTAGAGAAAGACCACGTGCAGCAACGAAGACGCAACGCAGCCAAAAATAAATAAATTTATAAATAAAAAAAAAAGTAAGCTGTCCAAAACCACAGCCAGGAAGTGGGAGAGGTCAGGATTTGAATATTCATAACTACTTTGTAATATGTGATTAAGTATTAAATAATGTAGCACAGCTCTTATTAATTAAAAAAGGACACAGCCATTCAATAGAACAGTAACCAAATCAATATTCAAAATATACAAGTATCAAAAGAAAAATATCAAGCCCAAAGTGCCAAGCTAAAATGAGATTTTTTTCTAAAGTGGAGTATAATTGCTTTACAATGTTACGTTAGTTTCTGCTGCACAACGAAGTGAATCAGCTGTATGTATGCCCCTCCCACCCCCACCGCCATCCCACCCATCTAGGTCGACACAGAGCACTGAGCTGAGCTTTTCAAACACAAATGGAGCTGAACTAGTTAACATTCATTTGCCAGAAGGTAGGAAGTATCCTCATCAACAATAACAATTTTCAGAGGAATGTGGTGTAAATCTACTGAGGTTATGGAATGCAAAGGCTTTTAAAGCACGAGTTTTCTCGATCTTGTCTATGTTTTAGCATACCTAAAACAGAAGACAACAATTTCTGGGGCTTAAGCCACAACTGAATCCACAGTGCCCTCTGGTGGCTGCAAGGTATCCATTCATTCTCCTCACGAGATAACCGTGGAGCAGAGAATAAGACTTTCCTTACTACACAGTTCTCGGCAGTAATCCACTTCCCAAGCAGAATAATTACTCAACCATAACAGTTATTTTCAAATCCTATACTATAAATAAATTTGGTAACTTCTATATGTCACTGAGAATATGCTTCAACTACCAAACACTCATTTAGTCCTATAAAGAAAAGAATCTGATTAAAGTTGATCATTTCTACCTTATCCAAATAAAATCTATTCCTTTTAGCCACTTTTCTACATTAAGTCAATGCTAATTAGCTATTTAATGTCAAGCAAATAACTTCACTTCTCTGGGCTTCAATTTTCCCTAGAATAAAAGGGTATAAATATAGTTCCCAGGGTTTTTCTTAGAATTTAAAGAGATAAATAACTGAATGTGAAAATCAATTAACACAGTTAACTCCTAATAACCACCAGGCAGTTTTTGCCTATACCTCAAGATTTCATTTTTAAGGTTCATTTTTAAGCTTCCACTCCATCATTGTTATGGACCAAATGCTTGTGTCTCCCCTCAAATTCATATGATGAAATCCTGGCCTCCAAAGAGATGGTAGTAGGAGGCGGGGCCTCTGAGCAGTGATTAAAGTCAGGGAGGTGGAGTCCTCCCAAGTGGGATTAGGGACCATTTTGTAAAAGACACCAAGAGAGCTCCTTTCCCCCCCAACCATGTGAGGACACAGCAAGATGGCAGCCTGTCTATGAACCAGGAACAAGCTCTCACCACACAACCCGATCTGCAGGAGCCTTGATCACGGACTTCCCAGCCTCCAGAACTCTGAGAAATGAATGTCTGTTGTCTATGGTACTTCTGTTATACTAGCCCAAATGGACTGAGACAATCATCATAAATTATAAATGCTTTCAGCTTTATATTTTGATTCAGTGAGAATCAACATAATACTCGATGTTCTCATGAAAAAACAAAGAAAAGGTAGTTAAAAAATAAAATGTTGACGTTCATAACAATAAAGTATCAGTAGTTGCTGAGAAAAGCTTATGAACTTTCAAAGAAAATCACAAAGAAAGCATTTCAAAGTGATTCAAGAAAAACATTCATCACTTTCTCATTAATAAGCCCCAGAGCTTTCTAGGTGCCATAAGAGGTACAAAGAAAGCTAAGGTGAATTATTCTCTACTCTAGAGGAAAGGGTATTATTCAACATGTGTTAATGGCACTTCTAACAGTTCTGAGGCAGTATAACAAATTTTTTTTCTTTTTTTTTCCGTTACGCGGGCCTCTCACTGCTGTGGCCTCTCCCGTTGCGGAGCACAGGCTCCGGACGCGTAGGCTCAGCGGCCATGGCTCACGGGCCCAGCCGCTCCGCGGCATGTGGGATCTTCCCGGACCGGGGCACGAACCCGTGTCCCCCGCATCGGCAGGCGGACTCTTAACCACTGCGCCACCAGGGAAGCCCCAAATTAAAATTTTTAAGAATAAAATTTCTTGGGAGTTCCCTGGCAGTCCAGTGGTTAGGACTTGGCACTTTCACTGCGGTGGCCCAGGTTCAATCCCTGGTAAGGGAACTAAGATCCCGCAAGCCACACAGCGTGGCCACAAAATAAAGAAAGAATAGGGGGCTTTCCTGGTGGCGCGGTGGTTGGGAGTCCGCCTGCCGATGCGGGGGACGCGGGTTCGTGCCCCGGTCCGGGAGGATCCCACATGCCGTGGAGTGGCTGGGCCCGTGAGCCATGGCCGCTGGGCCTGCGCGTCCAGAGCCTGTGCTCCGCGGCGGGAGAGATCACCGCAGTGAGAGGCCCGCGTACCGCAAAAAAAAAAAAAAAAAGAAAGAATAAAATTTCTTAATAAAATGGGAAAAATGGATTTATAAATATATATATATCAAACCAAAAGATATCATCCAGCTTAATGGGAAATATTAAAATACTATCATTAAAGTCAAGGTTAAGGTAAGGATATTCTTTATCATTACTACACAGCACTGCTCTGGAAGTACCATCCAATGTAATAATATGAAAAAGATATAACAATTTGAAATAAGGAAAATTATCATTATATGCAAATTGTATTAGCATTACCTCAAAGACTCAAATAATTTACCCAAAAAACTACTACAGTGAGATACAGACATACCTCGGAGATATTGTGGGTTCACTTCCAGACCACCGCAAGAAAGCAAATATCGCAGTAAAGTGAGTCACATGCATTTTTTGGTTTCCCAGTGCATATAAAAGTTATGTTTACACTATACTGTTGTCTATTAAGTGTGCAACAGCATTATGTCAAACACAAGTACATACCTTAATTTTAAAATGCTGTTAGAAAAATGACACTGATAGACTTGCTCAATACGCCTTCAATTTTTAACAAAAACTTTCAATTTGTAATAAAGTGCAATATCTGACAAGTGCAATGAAACGAGGTATGCCTGTAACTTAGTCAAGTGATGGGTATAAACTTAATATGTAGAAATTAATATTAAATTAATTGGATGGTCAACTGGAGACAGAGATAAAATGTTGCTTCCATCAAAAGACCAACTAAATAAGGAGATTAAAAAAAAAAAAGACAAACCCACAAGAACAAGGAGAACAAGGGATAATTCAACAGCACCAAAACTTTGGAAGAGGGAAAGCAAAGGAGCATGACTCATTGTAACCGACTCAGCACACCTCAAAAACCCACAGTAAATAAGGTTTTGAAATGACTGGATTACAAATGAAGTTAAACTTATAGTCAACATTCACTTCTCATAAAGTAGGAAGTATCTTGATCAACATAATTTTTAGAAGAATAAGGCAACAGGTCCTCACAGGTCCTTAAAAACAGATGTAGACAGATGTCACCCCAAATGGCAGCATTAGAAGTTCTGGGTATGGGTCCCCTTACCTGAGTAACTAATGAGCTGGACAGAGGGACTGGAAGCAATCTCTGGGGTCTCTGCACCTGACTGGACACTAAGCGCCAGGGGAGTGTGTGAAGAAGAGGCTGCTGCTCACTTTAAGTGGGTGAGCATCCCCCGCCTTCCTCCCCCCAGGTCGGCCAAGGGGACAGCACCTGCAGTCCTCCGGGGTCTGGCTGAACACAGGACTGGCGGTGAGGGACTTCCAACAAAATCTGGGATTGTGGCTTGGGCTCCTCTTGGCCTCAGCCCTCTGGGCAGCAGAAGCATTCCTAGTAGCATCTCTCAGATTTAATGAAACACAACCCTGTATAACGTTCTTCTTCTTTTCTACCAGACATTTACAAAAACTTTTTGTCAGGTCACTAGCTCACCACAGGGGTGATAGAACATTAACTTCAAGGACACAAGCAACAAGAAATTCACACTCTGCAAAAAAATGTTTAAAAAGTCAAAAATAAACAGCTCCATCCCCAAGGAAAAATCAGCAATCTAAGGAGAATCAGATATCCAGAGGTATAATATTCTCAGAATGGTATAAACACACAAAGAAACAGAAAAGTATGCCCCATTCACAGGAATAAAAGAATTAGAAACCATCCCTGAGGAATCCCAAATACTGGAGTAACTAGCCAAAAACATTAAATCAGGACTTCCCTGGTGGCCCAGTGGCTAAGACTCTGCGCTCCCAACGCGGGGGGCCCGAGTTCAATCCCTGGTCAGGGAACTAGATCCTGTACGCCACAACTAAAAGAGCCCGCATGCTGCAATTAAGACCTCACACAGCCAAATAAAAAAATAAATATTAAAAAAAAAAACATTAGGTCAACTACCTTAAATATGCTCAAGGAGCTAACAGAGAGCATGGACAAAGAATTAAAGGAAATCCGAAAACAAGGTATGGACAAAATGAAAACATAAATAAACAGATACAAATCATAAAAAGTAACCAAACAGGGACTTCCCTAGCGGTCCAGTGGTTAAGATTCCAGGCTTCCAGGGCTTCCCTGGTGGTTCAGTGGTTAAGAATCCGCCTGCCAATGCAGGGGACACGGGTTCGAGCCCTGGTCCGGGAAGATCCCACATGCCGCGGAGCAACTAAGCCTGTGCGCCACAACTACTGAGCCTGTGCTCTAGAGCCCGCGAGCCACAACTACTGAGCCCATGCGCCTAGAGCCCATGCTCCACTACAATGAGAAGCCTGCACACCACAACAAAGACCCAACACAGCCATAAATAAATAAATAAATTTATATTAAAAAAAAAAAAAGATTCCACACTTCCAATGCAGGGGGCATGGGTTCAATCCCTGGTTGGGGAACTGAGATCCTGCAAGCCATGTGGCATAGCCAAAAAAAAGTAACCAAACAGCTGAAGAGGGTGTGGACAAAAGGGAACCCTCCTGCACTCTTTGTGGGACTGTAGATTGGTGCAGCCACTGTGGAGAACAGTATGGAGGTTCCTTAGAAAACTAAAAATAGAACTACCATATGATCCAGCAATACCACTCCTGGGCACACATCCGGAAAAGATAAAAACTCTCAGTCAAAAAGATACATGCACCTCAGTGTTCATAGCAGCACTGTTTACAATAGCCAAGACATGGAAGCAACCTAAGTGTCCATCAACAGGTGAATGAATAAAGAAGATGTGGTACATATATGCAATGGAATATTACTCAGCGAGAAGAAAGAATGAAATAACGCCATTTGCAACAACATGGATGGACCAACAGATTATCATACTAAGTAAGGGAAGTCAAACAGAGAAAAACAAATATCACTTGGTATCACTTACTTGTGGAATCTAAAAAAATGATACAAATGAACTTATTTATAAAACAGAAACAGACTCATAGACCGAGAAAATAACTTATGGTTACCAAAAGGGAAATGGGGGGGATAAATTAGGAGTTTCGGATTAACAGATACATGCTACTTTTATATATAAAATAGACAAACACTACTTTTATAATAAATACACACTACTCTTATACATAAAACAGATAAACAAGGACTCGCTGTATAGCACAGGGAACTATACTCAATATCTTGTAATAACCTATAATGGAGAAAAATATGAAAAAAAAATATATGTATAACTGAATCACTTCGCTGTATACCTGAAACTAACACAACATTGTAAATCAACTATACTTCAATTAAAAAAAAAAAAAGTAGCCAAACAGAAATTCTGGAGATGAAAAATATAATAGCAGAAATGAAGAACTCACTGGAGGGGATCAATAGCAGATCTGAGCAAGCAGAAGAAAGAATCAGTAAACTGAAAGGCAGCATGATTAAAATTATCCAGTCTGAGGAGAAGGAAAAAAAGAATTAAGAAAAATGAACAGAGCCTGAAGGATCTGTGAAACAAAACAATGTGCACCAACACATGTAACATAAAAAGAGAAAAAAAGGACAAAAAATATATTTGAACACACAATGGCTGCAAACTTCCCGAATATGATGAAGATGCATATACACACCCAAGAAGCTCAACCAACTTCAAGCCAGTTAAGCTCAAAGATAGCCACACCAAGACAGGTGATAATCAAATTGTGGACCCGACAGTAAAAGAGAATTTTGAAACTAAGAGAGAAGTGACTCATCATATGCAATGGATTCTCAAAAAGATTTGGATCATCAGTATATTTCTCATGCAAAACCATGGAAGCCAAAAGCTACGGCATGACATTTAAAAAGATGAACAACAACAACAAAATCTGTCAACCAAGAATTCTATATCCAACAAAAACACTCCTCCAAAATTAAGGAGAAATTAAGACGTTTCCAGATAAACAAAAGGGAATTTATTACCAGCAGACCTACCCAATGTGAAAAGCTAAAGGGAATCCTTCAGGCAAAAATAAAAACGCACCATAGAGTAAATTGAAGCCATAGGAAATAAAGAATACAAATGAATATATAAATATATATATAAAGTAAATACAGAAAATCACTAGAAAGCCAGTATTAATGTACTTTCGGTTTATAACTACTTTTTTCCCTATGATTTAAAAGGCAAATGCATAAAACAATAATTATCAATATATGTTAATGAGGGACTTCTCTGGTGGCGCAGTGGTTAAGAATCCATCTGCCAATGCAGGGGACATGGGTTCGAGCCCCGGTCCAGAAGACCCCACGTGCCACAGAGCAACTAAGTCCATGCGCCACAACTACTGAAGCCCACTCACTCTAGGGCCCACATGCCTCAACTACTGAGCCCGCATTCTGCAACTACTGAAGCCTGCGCACCTAGAGCCCGTACTCCACAACAAGAGGCCACCGCAATGAGAAGCCCGCACACGGCAATGAAGAGTAGCCCCCGCTCAACACAACTAGAGAAAGCCAGTATGCAGCAACAAAGACCCAACACAGCCAAACAAATAAAATAAACTTATTTTTTTAATTTAAAAGGATCAAAATGATACAGTATTTTTTCTAATCACAATGGAATGGTATTAGAAATAACAGAAGCATAAATGAAAAATCACAAATAGGTAGAAATTAACACACTTAAACAACCAATGGGTCAAAGAAGAAATCACTAGGGAAAGTGAAGAAATACTTTGAAACAAAAAACAAAAACACAACATATCAAAACTTAAGGGATGCAATGGGGCTTCCCTGGTGGCGCAGTGGTTGAGAATCTGCCTGCCAATGCAGGGGACATGGGTTCGAGCCCTGGTCTGGGAAGATCCCACATGCCGCGGAGCAACTGGGCCCGTGAGCCACAACTACTGAGCCTGCGCATCTGGAGCCTGTGCTCCGCAACAAGAGAGGCCGCGACAGTGAGAGGCCCGCGCACCGCGATGAAGAGTGGCCCCCGCTTGCCGCAACTAGAGAAAGCCCTCGCACAGAAATGAAGACCCAACACAGCCAAATTAATTAATTAATTTAAAAAACTTAAGGGATGCAATGAAAGCTGTGCTCAGCAGAAAACTTATTGCTATTAATGCCTACGTTAAAAATCTCAAATCAATAAACAAACTTTACACCTTAAGAAACCAGAAAAAGAGCAAACTAAAGCTAGCAGAAAGAATGCAGTAATAAAGATGAGTACACAGATAAACAAAACAGAAAGCAGAAAAATACAGAAAAAAAATAAGTGGTTCCTTGAAAATATTAAATCTTTAGCCAGTATGACAAAGAAACAAAATCTCAAATTATTAAAACCAGAAACGAACGGAATTCCCTGGGGGGTCCAGTGGTTAGGACTTGGCGCTTTCACTGGTCAGGGAACTAAGATCCCACAAGCCATGTGGTGCGGCCAAAAACAAAGAAAGAAAGTAATTGATATGTGAATAGCAGACCAAAAATAAAAAAGTTTAAAAAAAAATCAGAAATGAAAATAAGATATCACTACTGATTTTACAGAAATGAATAAGAGAACATTATGAGCAATTATATGCCAACAAACTGGATAACCAAGATAAAATGGACAAATTCCTAATACAAACTACCAAAACTGACTCAAGAAGAAATACAAACTCTGAATAGAATTATAATATGCAAAGAGATTGAATCAGTAATCAAAAATCTCCCAACAAAGAAACCAGGACCAGAGGGGTTCACAGGTGAATTCTACCAAACATTTAAAGAAGAATTAACACTGATCCTTCTCAAATTCTTCCCAGTGATGCTATGCTCAACATCAGCCGTCATTAGGGAAATGCAAATCAAAACCAGGAAACATGTCACATCCATTAGGATGCCTACTATCAAAACAAACAAAAAGTAACACGTATTAGTGAAGAGAAACTGGTTGGTTGGTTGGTTGGTTGGTTGAAGAAACTTGATCCCTTGTGCACTGCTGATGGGAATGTAAAAAGGTGCAGCAGCTATAGAAAACAGCATGGAGGTTACTCAAGCAATTAAAAATTGAATTACCATAAGATTCAGCAATCCAACTCTGGGTATACTATATCCAAAATAACTAAAATCAAGATCTCGAAGAGATACTTGCATGTTTATGTTCACAGCAGCATTATTCACAATAGCCAAAAGGTAGATGCAACCAAAAGTTCCACGAGCAGATGAATGTATAAACCAAATGTGGTACATACGTACAACGGAATATTATTCAGCATTTAAAAGAAAGGAAATCCTGTTATATGCTACAGCAATGATGTACCTTGAGATCACTGTGCTAAGTGAAAAAAGATAAACACTGTATGATCACACATAAATGATATAATGTATCTCAAGAAGTCAAAAATCATACAAATAGAAAGTAGGATGGTGCTGAGGAGCAGATGTGGAACTGTTTAATCGTTAGTTTCAGCTTTTCAAGATGAAAAAGTTCTGGAGGTCTGCTGCACAATAAGGTGAATGTACTTAACACTACTGATCTATACACTTAAAAATGGCCAAGATGATAAATTTTATGCTATGTGTTTTTTTACCACAGTTAAAAGTAAAAATTAAAAAAAAAAAATGAGATACCATTTCACAGCAATGAAGATGGATTTTTTGATTGTTTGTGTGTTTGTTTGATTTTGGCTGTGCCATTCGGCATGTGGGATCTTAGTTCCTCAACAAGGGATCAAACCCGTGCCCCCTGTTGTGGAAGCATGAAGTCTTAACCACTGGACCACCAGGAAGTCCCTGAATGTTTTGTTTTGTTTTAATAAATTTATTTATTTATTGGCTGCGTTGCGTCTTTGCTGCTGTGCGCAGGCTTTCTCTAGTTGCGGCGAGCGGGAGCTACTCTTCGTTTTGGTGCGTGGGCATCTCCTTGTGGTGGCTTCTCTTGTTGCAGAGTATGGGCTCTAGGTGCACTGGCTTCAGTAGTTGTGGCACGTGGGCTCAGTAGCTGTGTCACGTGGGCTCTAGAGGGCAGGCTCAGTAGTTGTGGCGCACAGGCTCAGTTGCTCCACGCCATGTGGGATCTCCTGGACCAAGTCTCGAACCCACGTCCCCTGCACTGGCAGGCAGATTCTTAACCACTGCGCCACCAGGGAGGCCCTGGATGTTATTTTTATTTATTTATTTTTTTTGCGATACGTGGGCCTCTCACTGTTGTGGCCTCTCCCGTTGTGGAGCACAGGCTCCAGACGCGCAGGCTCAGCAACCATGGCTCACGGGCCCAGCCGCTCCGCGGCATGTGGGATCCTCCCAGACCGGGGCACGAACCCGCGCCCCCTGCATCGGCAGGCGGACTCTCAACCACTGCACCACCAGGGAAGCCCTGGATGTTATTTTTTAAAAAAGGAAAATAACAAGTCCTGGAGAGACGTACAAAAATTAGTTATATGTAGAATTAACATATGAGCAGTCAATTCCACGTCTAGATTTATTTATATACATATATACAAAAGAACTGAAAGCCAGGACTCAAATGGATACTTGCATACCAATGTTCACAGCAGTCTTATTCGCAATGACCGAAAGGTAGAATGAGCCCAAGGGTCCATCAACAAATGAATGGATAAACAAAATGTAGGCATACGATGGAATATTATTCAGTCCTAAAAAGGAAAGAAATTCTGATATATGCCACAACATAGATGAACCTTGCAAACATGCTAGGTGAAATAAGCCAGGCACAAAATGGCAAACATTTTAAGATTCTACTTATTTAAGGTACCTACAATAGGCAATTTCATAGAGACAGAAGGTAGAAGAGATGTCACTAGGAGCTGTGGTAAAGAGGCACCGGGCATTATGTTTAATGAGTATGATGCTTATGTTTGGGAATGATGAAAAGGCTCTGGAAATTAACAGTGGTGATTTTAAAAAAACACTTATGAATATACTTAATACCACTGAACTATACATTTAAAAAAGGTAAAAACGGTAAATTTTATGTTAATACATTTTACCAGAATTTTTTCTGAAAAAACAAAATAGAAGACACCTCTATGGGGGAAAAAAATACCAAACATACGACAATGATTAACTACAAAGGAAATATTTGCAACTCATAGCCTAAAAAAATGAAGACAAAGAGGTCCTACAATGAGATAAACCAACAACCAGTGAGAATAAAGGACCAAAAAGATGTGAACAGAGTTCACAAGAAAAGAAAATACAGATGTCTCTTAAATATATGAAATATTTAAGAGAAATCCAAGTTAAAACTCTAAAGGGCCACCAATTTTCTCCTAACACACTGACAAAAATCAAAAGGTTTAACTGTGTACTCTCATAGTGTAAATCAGTGTAAACTGGTACAACTTCTACTGACAGCAACTCAAAAAATTTCTTTGACCAAGCAATTCCACTTCCAGACATTCTTCCTACAGATATCATCTCATGTTTTTAAGAACAAAATGTAGAAAGACATTCATTGTAAACTTAAAAGACTGAAACACCCTAAATGTCTCTCAACAGACAACTGATAAAATGAATGACAATAAAGACAAACAGTGAAACATTAGGCAGCCTTGGAAACAACTGAGGCAGCTCTCAACATACTTCCACACTAACATGGAACCACCTCTCCCATAAAATAAATGCAAGCAAGGCACCTAACAAAGGATAAACACACGCACCATGAGCACGCGCACACATGCACAGAATAACTCTACATAAACGGCCAAGAAAACGACAACAGTGGTTTGCTTCTAAGGAAGAGAACTGTGTGGATGGAGAGGGGGGAGTCTTCCTTTTTTGTTTTGTTTTGTTTTTTAACCTTTCTACCCTTTTTACTTTTTAAATTTGGTACCATATGTATCTATTCTGGTGTTTAGTTAGGATTTCACTGAATTTAGAGATATTTGAAGACAAAAATATTAATTTTTTTACATTATTGAAGTCTTCCCATCCAGATATATGTAAATCTGTCCATTCTGGTTTTCTCATATGTCCTACTGTATTATTTTACAATTTCCTTCATAAAAGTCTTGCATATTCATTATAATTGCTCCTATTTCTTGCAATAGTGAAATGGATTTTTCCTGTTACATTATAAAATGTTTACATAGCAAAGAAGCACCATAAGTAAGGTATAAAATTTTACAAAAGATATATATTATGTTATATATAATATATAATGTGTATATATACTTGTAATCGATGTAACAAGAACTGATATCCATTCTTTAGAAAGAACATAAATTAAATTGACAAAACTTTAACTATTTGAGAACATCCAGTATTGTCAAGAATGTGGAGAAACTAGTAGAAAGGGTAGTCAGTACTGTGGTCCAGTGGAAGACAATTAGGCAGTACCTATAAAAACATGTAATATGCACATACTGACTCAGTAATTCCTATTCTCCAGAATCTCCCCCAGAGAAAACACACATGAACCCAAAGAAACTACTACATGTATATTTCATGCAGAATTTTATATATAACAAAAAATTCCAAATAGACTAAATGTCTACCAACAGAATAAACTGTTAAATCCATGTCATGAAGTATCACACAACAGTTTAAAGAGACCTTTACATACTAACTCAGAAAAATGTCTAAGACATACCACTAAGTGAAAAAAGCAAGTTGCAGAAAGATACGTACCCATGTTTTTAAAATGCCCATATAAATTTACTTTATTACTCTTATAGGTACATGTTAGCATATGCACAAAAAGGATTTATAGTAACACACACTAAACTGATGCTACCACTAACCTCTGGGGAGTGAGCAAAGGGGACAGGGTTCAGTGATAGATGAACACAGATTATGACCTCTGCATATGACTCATGCTGCTTACCATCCAGCTACGAAATCATTTTATAACATATCTTTATCAGAGATCCACAACAATGCTACTCTGGCTTTAGAAGCTGACAGGAATCATTTAATTAACATACTAAAAATCCATTCAAGGGCTATGACAGCGTCTAAACAAAAATCCCTTTTGATCTAGTAAATTAATTAATTAATTGATTCAGGTTAGCTCTAGGGCACAGAATTTCTGGGGTAAGGAATAATCTCTTCTTTCCCATAGGACCAACTTTAACTGCAATGTACTTTAAAGTAATTTTAACTTCCTTTGGGGATCTCATCCACTCCCATGATTTTAAATAATACCTCAATGTCCCAGAGTCCTTAATTTATCTCAATCAAGATGTTTCAAAGCCCCAAACTGCCTACTCCCTACATCTAGTTATTCAAGCATGCTCTTTCACTCTTTATCTGCCCCTCCTCCAGTCTCTGCCATTTGGGGATGTTACGTGTCTAGCTAGTCATACCAGAAGTCTAGAGGCCTTAATTTCTTCTCCATTCTTCACCTACACCCATGCCATCCCCAATTCCTATCCTACTTCCAAAATAAATCTTGAAACTGTCCACTTTTAACCATCTCTTCTGACACTCCTCTAGCCCTAGAAATTCATCACCATTTTTCTGTTGGATTACTGACGTCACCTACTATATTCCCCAGACTATCTAAAGATCTTTTTAAAAATTAAATCAGACTACATCAATTGCTTCTTCCGTGGCTTTCCAGTCTACTTCCATTATAAGACTCCTGCCTGATCTGACCCTGCCTTCAGGACAGGCTCAGTTTCAGCACCACTCTTCCCACCTTGCTCATTAAGCTTCTGCTGAACTAATGCTACCACATTACCCTCTATCATATAGAACTGAGACTTGTGACCTGCTCTGATACACTGATTAGTAGACTGCAAACATTAATCAGCTGAAGACTTTGGCAACATAAGGATAGGGAAGCAATTATCGAAAATGTTGACTGTTGCTAACAATATATATGCAAAATTATTAGTATGATGAGCAGGAAAAAATCATCATGGAATTATGGGGGAACTTACACTTTCTATGTCACATGCTTCTTTATTACTTGATTGTAAGGGCACATTTCATCTTTATAACCAAAATATTAAGAACTGTCCTTTCTGATATGCATACAACTACTCATTTCTGTAGGTCACCGATTATGCTTCATTGTTTACAGTTATTCATTTACATGACTGTCTCCACAAACTGAACACTGAGAATCTACCTTAAAAAAAAAAATCACATATTACGCATTTCCTAATTGATTTCTTCTTTTTAAGGGTTTTAAAGCCCAGGCTTAGTTTGTAAGTTTGTATTTTGTTTCACATGCCAGCAAGAATCCCTGAAGATTTTGGAAAGTGAGTGATGTGATCAGACTGGGCTTTAGGGAAAATTAATCTGGCTGTAGACTGGAGAAAGAAATAGGATGAAAGTGCCTTGTAAATATAACTCCCACTTTCTAACAAAATGGACTAAGGTCAAAGTACAAAACAAAACAAGAGACGGCTAAGTACCTTAGGAAATAAGGATACATAAAGGTCTCCATATTTGAATCTAATGAGGGGAAGTGAAGGAGATCATCAGAAGTATAAGATAATGTTAAGTTCAAAGTCCCAGAAGTCAATAGAGTTTCAAGGAATATAATAAATTTCAAATCTTACAGAATTAAGACCAAAAAAAAGGCACCTAAGATTTGAAAATTAAGTCACTAGTGGCCTCAAAACAGCAGATTTGGTATTGTGTTGAGAGTGCAAATCAGTGAGTTTCTTTGGAAAAGTACAGGAAAAGGAAGTTTGGGAAAGGTACAGAGATTCTGGAGGAGAGAGCATGTTAGCACACTTAAAAGACTAATGAAGGAGCCGTCAGAGAGAAGGCTGTGAACAGGAACATAATTCCTTCTATCGCATGAGCATCCACTGAGTTTACTGTCCCACTGGTGGCAACAAATTCATGATGTTTGCTCTATATAAACAGGGAAGAACTGTAGCTGCTGTTAACTGAGCACCTACTATTGGCCAATCACATTCTCTGTATTACTTTTAACCCACCTAACAGCAATCTCAAGAAAGCAGGCAGTACTATGCTTATTTGTCATGAGTAAATTAAGGCTTAGAGGTTAAATGACTTACCAGAGACCACAAATTGGTAAATGGTGGAGCAAAAATGGTTTTTAACGGTTTTACTGAGGCATAATTTATATAAAATAAAATTTATTTTAAGTGAAATTTGATAATTTTCAGCAAATTTCTTCCATGATCTCACCAAATTCAAAAGTTTAATAAAATCTGGATACGCCTCATATAAATACAGCAAAATCAGACTTACAACATAGGATGCTTTTTCAGATACTGTGTGGTAATTTTTCTTTTTTTTAATGCAAAAGGAAGTTAGGAAAGGCAAATGAACACTTAAGTCCAAGAGGAAGATAGGATGAAATGAAGACAACAAGGAAGAGTGGCAGTCAGGAGCCTGTGTCATGGAAGAAAAAGACCGACTTCAACACAAGCTTTGATGGGCAACAAAAACTGTTCGCAGATATAGAATGTAATGACTTCCTGGAAACAGGACTTCAGAGTATTAAAACAGACATACAAAAATAAACATAGAGAGTGAGACAATATTCATAGTAATAAAAGTTGTAAAGCAAGTTTAATTTTAAAGCGACAAATTTATATAATTAAAACAAGAGGAAATTTTTCACTACTTCAAAACAAACAAACAGGACTTCCCTGGTGGCATAGTGGTTAAGAATCGCCTGCCAATGCAGGGGACACAGATTCAATCCTGGTCCAGCGGAGCAACTAAGTCCGTGAGCCACAACTACTGAGCCCGCACGACACAACTACTGAAGCCCACACGCCTAGAGCCCGTACTCTGCAATGAAGAGTAGCCCCCACTCGCCCCAACTAGAGAAAACCCGCGTGCAGCAACGAAGACCCAGCGCAGCCAGAAATTAATTATTTTTTAAAAAAAGAATTTAGGGAAAAAAACAAACATACAAACATGAACATACAAGAATTCAGATACCACATGAGGGCCAGAAATAATCAAAATAAACTAAAATAATTAAAATAGAACAAGCTTCAAAGAAAAAAATACCAATAGAAATCTAAAACAAAAAGACAAGATAAAAATTTCATTTAACCTAAATTTTCACTTCCACTCTAATATTTCTTTACTTCCACAGAACTGGAAACAAAATTCACTAATCTGATAATCATTGGGGCCACCCCAAATGAGCATTAGCTCCAAAGAAACTGCTAACCAACATTAACAGAACACATCTTTTATGACTACCTGATATATAATAGATAGTATACGATACACAATTTGTTGAATAAATGATTTCCACAGTACCCTGATTACCCTGAACTATTCTCAGTCTGGTCCAGCTCAATAGTCCAAGAAACACCACTCTTCCTAGGCAAAAGATATACCTCTTTGAAACAAATGATTATGAAACTGTTCCAGTATTACAAAGTTTCTTTAATGTTTTTAAGTTACAAAACCATAATTTGATTAAATTCTTACAATTAATAAAGGAATCTAGGCTACTACAGAAAAAGTAACATATACATGGCACTGCTATAAAGTAAAACAACTGAATAAGTTGTTTCATTGTATTGTCACATTTTATAAACTTTCTTCTGTCTGAAACCTCTAACTGCGCATCACAATTTTACTTAAAATATTTACTTAAAAAGTATTTTTCTTTTTTTGGCCGTGCTGCACAGCATGTGGGGTCTTACCCCCATCAGGAATCATACCCACAGCCCCTGCAGCTGAAGCACAGAGTCTTAACCACTGCACCGCCAGGGAAGTCCTAAGTATTTTTCTTATCCAATCAAAATGTATAGTTAGAAAAAAAATGTTTATTGCAAGAACTATAACAGATCCTTCCCAAAAATTTTAATGAGGTTGCAACAATTAATCCTATTCCTAGTAAATTTATCTTAAATCACAATTTAATATCAGAATCACACTAAAATATTTAATAATTTAAGGATAAAATACTTTAAATTCACAAAAACAAATCTGACCTTCAAATTCACTAGGAACATAGAGAGAAAAATATCTAGAACCCTCTGGAGAAGAGAAATCTGACCCCTGGCACCGTATTGATATTAAAGAGAATGGCTGAAATTCTCTAACAATAATTTGGTAACTCTTTAAGAAAGATAAAAACAAGATCACATTAATAACACAAATATGTGAAAGTCTGTTGTTTTTTTTTTAAAGCCAGGACTATCAAATATTTATCCTAATATCCAAAGTTTACCCTTAAATCATTTCTTGAAGTAGTAAACATTAACACTTATGGGACATTGATCAAATCAGTAAAAATAAAACCCCCAACAGTCATACCCTTCTTTCAAATTAAAGACCCCAAATTTTTCTTAAATTTTATTACTTGTAATTTTCAACGGACTGCTATGAAGTTAAAAATAAAATAGAACTAAGAACAAATCCCAAACTAGTCATGTGAGCAAGCAATTTAGCAAACCTCTCTACACATTTTAACTCTAGACTTTTCAATAGTTCACAAAAATTTATTCTGCAGTTACAAAGTGCTTCAAGTGTTGTGTAAAACTTGATCCAAAAGATTAATACATTTAAAAATACGCAATAAAACAACAGATATGCTCAAATGTGTTGTAATCCAACTTTTAACACACTTCAAGATGACCAACTTATCTTGTTACTAAGTTAAGTGTTTAGTGCTGGCCTTCATAATTCTCTTCTCATTACTATTTTAATAACAGAAACCTAAGATTACAAAAGTGACTTGTTTAAAAAACAGGTTACAGATATAAAAATTTGCAATTCCAACTACATAAAACAATTTTCTTGCTGGTAAACAATCAAAATAAAAAATAAAAAACTACAGTTGTTACCCAGAGCCCCATAGTTCAAAATTACTGATTTATCTAAAAGCAACTTTTCTCAGTGACAACTTCATGGTTCTTACATACTGGAGTCATCCATAAGAACTCTGAGATTTCATTAGCTCAGAAGTCCTGTTCAATTCTAAAATCCCAATTCTATGCTCTGACAGGAACAGAAAAAAATTAACCAACTGAAATGAAAAAATGGAAAATGCATGGAATCAACACAATCTCTCTGTGTACTTGTTTCCTAACTTAAAATGCCCTACATAAAATACTGTTAGATAATCCGACGGGAGAAAGCACTTGGGTTTAGGCTCATCTTGCATTGCCTAAAAAAAACACCTGCAAGTTGAATAAGCCAAAGTCCTCCTAGAGTAAGTGTTATTCAATATAATAATATGTGTGAATAATAGTTAATGGGGCAGATAGACATGAATGCCTAGAAAAAGATATAAAATTTCTAATTATACCACACCTATTGACAACAAAGATAGAGTTCCAGCATTCATACACATTGTTTCCATCACAGTAATAACACAGCATCTGACTAAAGGTGAAGATTCATTTTGTCTCAAATGCATTAAGTTTAGGCACTTATGTACCTCAAACAAGGGCAACATACAATAAAACTTTTAAGGATATGAACAGTTGTACAAAGATGGTATGTCAAGCTCCATATCCACACAAAAGTCTGAAACGTTCGTTGTCAGCATCTGTGGGACATCTGAGTGATTCAGAGATGTCCCACCACATGAGGTACAAAACTCCAGCCCATGAGATTATATAAGCAGAACATGGAAAAGCAGGGACCACTCTCTCTTTCCCTCAACTGTTTAAAAGGACAGTGGGAGGAATACATACTCTTAAGGATGCATTAAAGAAAGGTACCATAAATATGTGAAGTATTTTTAAATATCAAAATACTTTTAAGTACATCTAAAAGCATCTAACTCACATTAAGTGTGCGATAAATTTATGTATAATAAAGAACTTTGATTTAATCAATGTCAATTTAAAACTGTCAGCTTATCTTCATCTTATTGTCTGGCACATTAAAGCACCATTAGTTGGTGTTCTTAAATAAAAGAATTTTTAATTCTGAGCTAAATCATTAAGGAAAACAAGAACTACATCCCTTCAAAAACTGGGGGAGTCAGGGGGTAGCAGTTGAAAATCCATGTATAGGGAATTCTCTGGCGGTCCAGTAGTTAGGACTCCAAGCTTCCACTGCAGGGGGCACAGGTTTGATCCCTCATGCACGGAAAGAGGAAGGAAGGAAGGAAGGAGGGAGGGAGGGAGGGAGGGAGGTTGGAAGAAAATCCATGTATAACTTATAGTTGGTCCTTCCTATTACTGAGTTCCTCCGTGACCGCAGATCCAACTGCCTGCAGATGGTGTAGTACTATTGAAAAAAATCTGGGTATAAGTGGACCAACAATTCAAACCCATGTAGTTCAAGGATCAACTGTATTAGAAAGAACCATGGTTTTCATTAGTATACATGTGTTGACATTACAGAAAAGTCCTGATTATACATTTTTTATGTCCTCATCTCCAAATGTTTACTTAACCAATCGACCTTTCCCCATCAACATCACAAATAAGAACAAAGAAAAAAATTTCAGAAAGGTAAATCTTTTGTGAAAATATGAGGTGATAAAATAAGCACTGCCCATCTAGTTGAAAGATCTAATCCTTGATCCACTATATCTGAATGATCTAATGCCTGAAAAGAGCTTTAAACTCATTACAGAAGTTATAGTCATTCAAGTTACAGTATTTAGGAAACAATTATAGATACTAAATTGCACAGACACACTGAAAAAAAGAGAATATATTATTTCTGTTTCAAACAGACCCTGTTAGTTTTAAGGCAGTCAAATAATCTAATTGATAACTGTGGTACTACTATTTTTTTAAAAGGTACTCAGTAAGAGTCAAACATTTCGTATTTGTTTACCCACTGCTCTCCATGAAAACAATATACGCTGAGAAAATTGTAAGCTTCAATTTTTTTCAGTTTCAATTTCTAAATTTGTAAGCAAGCATATTATATACTTTAAAACAGGACAACACATGGGACTTCCCTGGCAGTCCAGTGGTTAGGACTCCAAGCTGCCAATGCAGGGGGCATGGGTTCAATACCTGGTGGGGGAACTAAGATCCCACATTCCACCCCCCGCCCCCTCGTGGCCAAAAAATAAAACAAAATAAAATAAAATAAATAAAAAATGTAAAAAAACAGGACAACACAGTTGCTGAACTTAGGCCTGTAATCAAACCGGTTAAGTTCAAATCCTTGCTCTACCAAATACTACTACTACCTGGGTATCTGTCTATGCCTCTGTTTCCTCCTCTACGAATTAGGAATAAAAACACTAGGTTTTCACGAGGATTAAATTACTTAATACATGTTAAAAATTAGTCTGGACATGTGTTGATAATTATAGAATGTAAATGATAGGTACAAAGAGGTTCAATATACTATTATCACTCATAAATTCAAAGTTTTCATAGTTAACTTTTTTTAAAAAGCTTAGCTTACTATTGTGCTGGCATACAATAAGGGCTCAATACATGCTATTTTTATTACCCTGCAGGCTATTTGCCAAGAGTAAAGGAAATAATACATGAAAGTGCCCGGCACCTGCCTCAATTAGTGTTTGTTTCATACGAGTTGTCATCCTCACATCATACTTCACAATCAGTATGTTCATCGTCAATTAGTTTGTGGCCCATTTGGGACTTAATATTGAAGCATGAGCTACTATACTCATGACCCACCTCTGACAGAGATCTGCAAGTTACAATACCAACTGTCAGGAGGCTCCAGAGATACAATTTTCTAGAATGCTAAAATTCACTGATATTTTGTAACTAATTTCAATTGATGGAAAATGACTCGTTATGTTTACCTTAGTGTCTCGCACATCCCAAGACTACCTTAAAACCAACAAACTGCAAGCAATAAACGATAACCCTCAGATAACACGTTCAAGAACAACTCGAGTGAAGACTAAGCATCACAAAATATGGGGGACTAAGAGTAACTAGAGCAGCGGACTGGTCTCACCAGCACACTAGCTGGTAAACTAAGAGAACTGGAGGAGTGGACCTCATGCCCTTTCCTAAGCAAACACATCAAAGACATCTACCAATTCATGAACCCCAAGAGTCAAAATTTGTGTTTTACGTCGTACACACAGAGTTAAATCCGTCTTTCTGTTCCTCCAACCCCTTCGATCAATTCTCCATTTAAAGGAAGAGAAAGTGTTAAAGATGGTTGCACACCGAGCATCAGAAACGCAACAACTTCACTTCCCGCCCTGGAACTCTAGAGGGCGCCAGCAATATGCCCTCCTTCCCCCACCCCTCCTCCCGGGTAACGTGAGCAGCTGCAGGAGCCCGTCGTCTGGTTGCTGAGGTTGGTATTGCAGCAGGAGAGATGTCTGCAGCGGTGCAAACAGCAGCGCCCACTCCCAGCTGCCTCACCAGCCATTACCCAGGCTGCGCCCCGGGGGCAGCTGCCACCCAGGGAAAAGCTCCTCCCCCTCAAAACAACGGAGACGCTCCGGCCCGACAACCTGACAACGTCCTCTAAGAGCCTCAAACGAGGGGCAAAAGACTCACAATGGGGGTGTTTTCCTCCTCACGTTCTGCCAGGGATGCACCAGGTAGAGATGAAGGCAACTCCTGGTCCTGGGTAAGAGGAAAAATGAAAAATGGGTCAAGAACACCTAACCAGGTGGGAGAACCAAGCCCTTTCCACCAGGAGGAGACAGAGAAGGGAATAAGAGGTCAAGGAGGTTCGGACCTTCGATTATTGCTGCCCAGCCCGTGACCAACAACCCCCTCCTACGTAAAGTAGAGACAAACGACGTAAAATTTTTATTTGGGACCAAAACCCACGTGAAAGGCAAACCCTGGAGGGAGGAGGCGGAGGGCAGCAGGCCTGCTCCGGGAGGGGGAGGGGGAAGGGCGAGCGCAGCCTCGACGCCAGCGGGGAATCCTATCCCCCGAATCGGCCCACCCAGCGCCGTCCCCATCGCGCCCGCATCCACTCAGGGGCGGGGGGCGGCTCGCGTCAGCGCGGGGCGGAAACCCCCCGCATTTACCCCGAGCTCTTGCCCCGGGCCTGAGACTTGCCCCCCCGCAGTCGGCGACCGGCAGCGCTGCCTCCCCGTCCGCCATTAGAGACCCGGCCAAACAATACGTGCGGATCCGAGCCGCGCGCGCGCCGGGCCCGGGGCGGCAGAGAAGGGGACCGGCGCGGGGGGCCCGAGCCCTTGCCGGCAAACTTGGGGACCTCACGCCGCCGCCGAGAGGGTGCGAGGACGGCCCCGAGCACCCACGGAGGCGCCCCTCCCCCACCCCGCCCCACCCCCACCCCACCCCCGCGACCCCCGCCACCGGCCCCCGCCCCGGGCGGCCCCGAGCGACCCCCGCCGCCGGCGGCCGCCTCACCCGGCCCTCGCGGCCGCGCCCGCACTCCCGCAGCCCGCGGGCCGCCCGCCAAGGCGCCTGGGACATCAGCGGAGCCGCCGGCAGCCCGAGGCCCCGACGCGCTAGCGGCGACGGCGGCCGCGCCGCGGGGCGCTTGTCCCGGGTCGGTGGGAGGCTCCGGAGGCCGCCCTCACCCATCTCCGCCTCCCGGCGCCTCCGCCTCCGCCTCCGCCTCCGGAGGCTGCGCCGCTCCCGGCCACCCCCACTGTCGGCGGCCCTGGGCTGGAGACTCGGCGGGGACAAGCCTCACCCGGTTCTGGCTGCGGCTCCGCGGAACGGACCTCCCCGCCCCCGACCCCCCCCCCCCTTCGGCAACACGCGCAACTCCGCTCGGTCCAGTCCCGGCTTTAGCGCTGGTGAGTAGGCGGAGGCTGCGGCCGCGGCGGCGCGGCCCGGCCCGGCAAGCCCCGCCCCCGATGCCCTCACTGGCGGCCGGGGAGGGCGGGCCAGGGGCCTCGAGCACGCCCATTGGCTGCGTCCGCCTTCCTTCAGGACCCCCCTCGAGGGGGTGGTCCGACGTCCTGTCCTTCAGGCGTAGGCCACACCCCCGCACCTCCATTTCCCCCCCCTTCCCCGCCCCCACTTCGGCCCGGCCCGTCAGGGTCGGGCCGCTGAGTGCTGTGCCCGCCGCACCCGCCTCGGCTCGGCCCCTGGGGGCAGAGAGCTATCGGGGCCGGGCGGCCCGAGGGCCTAAGCCGGGCCGCCTGACCCTGCAGCGGCCGCGAGCGACGCCGCCCGAGGAGCGCCACGGCCTCGATGTCCCCCACGCCCTCCCTGTCCAGTGTCTGGGAGCCCCGTGAGGGCCGAGCGGGCAGGGGCTACGGCGACGCGGGCGGGAGCCGGGGGCCGGGAGGCCGGCGGCAGGGGGGCCCGCGCGCTCCGAAGGCTGGAAGCGCTTCCCCTCGCCTCAGCCCCGTGGGGAGGCGTCCCTCGCTCCCGTCATGGCTGCGGGAGGAGACTACGTCCTCCATCTTGTCGGGGCCGCGGGGGGAACTGGGGGCAACTCCGACTCGTCCCGGGAAGCCCGGGCTGGGCCCCGCCGCCCGGCCGCCGGGACGGCGCCCGTTGCCGGCTCCGCACCTGGCCCCGGCCGGCGCGACGGGCCCGGGCCGGACGCCGCTCCCGCCTCCGCTGGCCAAGATGGAGGCGGCTACGGGTCCCCGAGCCGGGCGCCCGCCTGTCGGAAGGGCTGGGCCGCCCCCGGCGGGGCCGCCGCGTCCCAGCCCCTGGGCCTCTGCCCTCGTTGGCCTCGAGGCGGACGGGCCGTCCCCGTGGCGGGAGGGAACGCAGGTGCCGGCCGGGCTGGGCCCGGTCGGGCCGGGCGAGTTGCGACCAAGGAGCCACCTGGGCGGCAGGACTCGGCTTTTGTTCGCCGTCTACACCTATGTCCCGGGCGCACGTCACGGGCTGTGCGGGTCCCGAGGTTCCACGTAGGAGGCGAGCGGGGAGGCCGCCCTGGCGGCCGTCGGTGGGACTGCAGCCGACGATGTTGGGGAGTAAATGGATGGATAAAGTGGACCCAGATTTCAGGATTGCCTACTCGTAAATAGACGGGTGTTGTTACACTTTAAAGTTCAACACGATGGTGAACAGCATGAACTTTTTTTTTTTACATCTTTATTGTATAATGCTTAACACTGGTGTGTTGGTTTCTGCTGTATAACAAAGTGAATCAGCTATATGCATACATTTATCCCCATAACCCCTCCCTCTTGCGTCTCCCACCCTCCTTATCCCACCCCTCTAGGTGGTCGCAAAGCACCGAGCTGATCTCCCTGTGCTATGCAGCAGCTTCCCACCACAATGTTCCATCGCAGCACTCTTTACAATTGCCAGGACATAGAAGCAACCTAAGTGTCCGTCGACAGATGAATGGTTAAAGAAGATGTGGCACATATATGCAATGGACTATTACTCAGCCATAAAAAGAAACGAAATTGAGCTATTTGTAGCAAGGTGGATGGACCTAGAGCCTGTCATACAGAGTGAAGTAAGTCAACATGAACTTTTTAATGAAGTTATCCATGAAGTTCTCAGTAAAGACTGACTTTATAGAGATGCCACTTAGCATAGTCTAGTAGAAAGTGAGATTCATTATGAATAAAACAATCAAGTAGTCCTCACACCTATGGCTAAATGCAATAAATATACTGCTCTTTATTTAAATTGGAGGATGTCCAATATGTATTTAAAACCACTTTCTCAAAATGGCATCGTTTATTTTTCTGCATTTTATTTCTTAATTATAAATTTTTTCAATTTTTGATAAAACAAGATATCCTTGTAAGACTCTGTGTATTACACAGTACTGTTCTACATTGACATTCTCGATGTCAGTATCTTCACAACAGAAATGTCCCCTGTTACCAAATGCAGGGCAACACTGTAATCACTCCGTGAAAACTTACAGTACCATCCCTTTTCTGTCACCATGTACTGTTGCAGTAACTTCTCTTCATTGAATTTATAGTTAGTTAGAAGGCTTAAGTAGAGGTACTTCCAAATAAGCTCTGTCATAGACTTCAGTGATAGATTGGATTGCTGCGTGCTGTTCAATTTAAGGAAGCTCTATACTGCTACTAATTATGAAATTATTGATGTTTTATAATTAATTAACAAGACTAATAATTACTGTAGTATATATTAGTCACATTTTGTATTCATTCAAATCCATTTGTGCATGAAAATGTTCACTGGGTTACCTACATGATATCAGGGAGAATTTTAGCTGAGAGTTGAAAGCTGGGGAAAAAAAAAGTTTTGTGTCATAATTTAAAGAAAAACTACACTTAATTATATAGAAAAGTACTTATAAAAATAATTATTTGAATGTTCACAACAGAACTATTCATAATTTCCAAAAGGTAGAAACAACCCAAATGTCCATTAACTGATGAATGCATAAACAAAATCTGGTAGATCCATACAATGGAATATTATTCAGCAATAACAAGGCATGAAGTTCTGACACAGGCTGCCACATGGGTGAACCTTGAAGACATGATGCTAAAGGAAGTAAGCCAGACACAAAACACCATACATTGTATGATTCCATTTGTGTGAATTATCCAGGTGAGGCAAATTTATAGAAATAGGAAGTAGAATATTAGTTCCCTAGGCCTAGGGAGGTGAGGAGTTATAGCTAAAGTGTATGGAGTGTCTTTTTGGAGCAAATTGATTGTAATGATGATTGGACAACTCTGAATATATTAAAAACTATGGAATTGTTCACTTTAAGTGGATGAATTGTATGGTACGGAATTATAACTTGATAAGTCTGTTACTAAAATTGTGTGTGTGTATGTGTGTGTGTGGAGTTATTCTGTACTAATCACAAAAGCATACTAAGCTTTGCAGGAAGGCAACATGAAGTCTTGAGCAGAGGACTTGCATTTCAAATACTTGTTTGGCCACTCAAACCCTTGAGCAAGTTATCTTCTAAGGCTCAGTTTAGCCATTTATAATATATAGTAATGCAGTGTTGTAAGGACCAAATAACTCCTAGGAAAGCAATATACAAATATTAGAAGTTGCTAAGAGAGTAGATCTTAAAAGTTCTCATCACAGGACTTCCCTGGTGGTCCAGTGGCTAAGACTCCATGATCCCAAGGCAGGGGGCCCAGGTTCGATCCCTGGTCAGGGAACTAGGTCCCACGTGCCACAACTAAGAACTCGCATGCCATAACGAAAGGTCCCGCATGCCACAGTGAAGACCCGGAGCAGCCAAATTAATAAATAAATTTTTTTTTTTAATTAAAAAATTCCTCATCAGAAGAAAAAAAATTGTAACTGTGTGGTCATAATGTTAGCTAGAGTTACTTTGGTGATCATCACAATGTATACATATATCAAGTCATTATGTTTTACACTTGAAATTAATATAATATTATATGTCAATTATACCTCAATACAAATAAGTGTTAGGTACAATTGTATTTTTGGAAACCAGGAGCTCACCAGTAATTGAGATGCAATATAACAGCTTAGGAGGCAGGCTGCCCTAGCTTGAACTTGCTTTACCCACAACGAGCTGGGTGATTTTAGGCATATGTTAATTTTTTTTAAATAAATTTATTTATTTATTTGGCTGCATTGGGTCTTTGTTGCTGCACGCGGACTTTCTCTAGTTACGGCGAGTGGAGGCTACTCTTCGTTGTGGCGCACGGGCTTCTCATTGCTGTGGCTTCTCATTGTGGAGCATGGGCTCTAGGTGAACGGGCTCAGTAGTTGTGGCTTGTGGGCTCTAGAGCACAGGCTCAGTAGTTGTGGCGCACGGTCTTAGTTGCTCCATGGCGTGTGGGATCCTCCCAGACCAAGGCTCGAACCCATGTCCCCTGCATTGGCAGGTGGATTCTTAACCACTGTGCCACCAGGGAAGCCCTGGCATATGTTAATTTTTTGAAGAACCTCTATGCTGTTTTCCACAGTGACTGCACCAGTTTACATTCCCACCAACAGTGTACAAGTGTTCCCTTTTCTCCACGTGATTGGTAGCCATTCTGGCAGGTGTGAAGTGATATCACATTGTGATGTTGATTTGCATTTCTCTAGTGATTAGCAATGTTAAGCATCTTTTTGTGTGCCTGTTGGCCCACTGTAAGTCTTCTTTGGAAAAATGTCTATTCAGATCTTCTGCCCACTTTTTTTAAATTAATTTTTATTGGAGTACAGTTCATTCACAATGTTGCATCAGTTTCTGCTGTACAGCAAAGTGAATCAGTTATACATATTCATATATGCATTCTTTTTTAGATTCTTTTCCCATTTAGGTCATTACAGAGTGTTGAGTAGAGTTCCCAGTAGGTCCCTATTAGTTATCTATTTTCTATATAGTAGTGTGTATATGTCAATCCCAATCTCCCAACTTATCACTCCCCCACTTTTCTGCTCACTTTTTTTTTATCAGGTTGTTTTTTTTTTTTAATATTGAGCTGTATGAGCTGTCTATATATTTTGGATAATAACCCCTTATCAGTCATATCATATGCAAATATTTTCTCCCATTCAGTAGGTTTTTCATTTTGTTGATGGTTTCCTTTGCTGTGCAAAAGCTTTTGAGTTTAATTAGGTCCCATTGTATTTGCTTTTGTTTCCTTTGCCTTAGGAGACAGACTCAAAAGACTATTGCTACCATTTATGTCAAAGACTTTCCTGACCATGTTTTTTACAGGAGTTTTATGGTTTCTAGTCTTACAGTTAGGTCTTTAATCCATTTTGAGTTCATTTTTTTATATAGTGTGAGAAAATGTTTCAATTTCTTTTTTTTTTTTTTTTTTTTGCGATACGCGGGCCTCTCACTGTTGTGGCCCCTCCCATTGCGGAGCACAGGCTCCGGACGCACAGGCTCAGCAACCATGGCTCACGGGCCCAGCCATTCCGCGGCATGTGGGATCTTCCCGGACCGGGGCACGAACCCGTGTCCCCTGCATCAGCAGGTGGACTCTCAACCACTGCACCAACAGGGAAGCCCTCAATTTCATTCTTTTACATGTAACTGTCCAGTTTTCCCAGCAACAGTTATTGAACAGACTGTCTTTTCTCTATTGTTTATTCCTGTCTCTTTGTCATAGATTAATTGTTCATAAGTGTGTGGGTTTATTTCTGAGCTCTCTATTATGTTCCATTGATCTATGCATCTGTTTTTGTGCCAGCACTATACTGTTTTGATTACTGTAGCTTTGTAGTATAGTCTGAAGTAAGGACACATAATTCCTCCAGCTCTGTTCTTCTTTCTCAAGATTGTTTTGATTGTTTTCTTAACTTCTCTTCCTGATAGTTCGTTGTTAGTGTATAGAAATGCAACAGATTTCTATATATTAATTTTGTATCCTGCAACTTTACCAAATTCATTTGATGAGCTCTCCCAGTTTTCTGGTGGCATCTTTAGGATTTTCTATGTACAGTATCATGTCATCTGCAAACAGTGACAGTTTTACTTCTTCCTTTCCAATTTATATTCCTTTTATCTCTTTTTCTTGCCTGATTGCTGTGGCTAGGGGTTATGAAATTTTTTGATCATGACAATCACTAGGATATATATTATACATGGAGACATAGTGCAAACCCACCTTCATACATAATTACATATCTGAATCAAAAGTTTCATAGAATTGTTTCATTTATTATCTTAGATGGATTTTAATATTTTCTATTCTAATCTATTTAGATCTAGTCTATACTGTTTTTTGTTTTGTTTTTTGTTTATTTGTTTGTTTTTTAATGAACAGTGGTTCCAGCCCACCAAGTTGACTACATGGCTTACAAACTGTGGTTTGAAAAACATTATTCTAGAGAAAGCAAATCATGGATAAATTCAGATTCTAAAACAGAAGTGAAAACACAAGATGATACTGAACACTGAGAGTAGTCTGGAATGAACTATAGGTTGAAAAACTCATTTTTTAAAACATAGAGATTTAAGTTGCCATTCTTCCTAATATATGAAATACTTATTCCTTCCTAAAAAACTGCATTACATTTGATGAGGCTGAAGTGCAGCTGATGAGCAAGTCTCTGGACAAGCGTTGTAATGAGCTGGAAGAGAATGCAGAACGGACATTGATGTGACTGCACCATTCATCAGCTCTGTGACCCTGGACCTTCTGGAGCCTCAGTTTCTCCTTCAATAAAATAAGGGAATTGTGCATAATATGCTCTTGAAGTAAAGTCCACTTTTATCTTCACAGCCTTCTCATCCCTCAGGATCCCAGTGTCTCCTCCAGCCCCCCTCACTATCCTAACTTATTATGAAGGTTGCCTTCCTCTCAGTTCCTGTGGCTTTTTTATTATTAAATAATCCAATGTTTACCACTATATATGTGTGTGTATATATATATATATACATATATGTGTGTGTGTGTATATATATATATGTATGTATATATATATTTTTTTTTTTTTTTTTTTTTGGCCACACCATGCTGCTTGCAGGATCTTTGTTTCCCAACCAGAGATCGAACCTACACCCTCTGCATCGGATGCACGAAGTCTTAACCACTGGACTGCCAAGGAAGTCCCATACCACTATGTTCTTAACTATATTCTTCGCTCCACCTTACCTGTTTCACACTTGAGTACAAGGACCCACCAGGTTTCTCATTTTATCTCGCAGGCAGCATTGCCCACCCAAGTGCCTTCTGAGCTTTAGAGGTCCTGACTGCAACCAGAAGCAAATTTTTACAAAGAAAATTATATCTAGTGATTATGGAGGTTCTCTCCAGTAATTAAATTCTATGGTTTTTATAAAATCATAAGCTGAAAATAATGATTTAAAGCTTAATTTTTGCCCATTTAAGTGTTCCTTATATTATCAACTTTTTTTTTTTGAGTTTCTCTACTAGGTAGCTATTATTCTCTAAGAGATTAAAACCTAAAATTAAGCAAGTCTAACAGTTTTGAATTTAGCATACTGACTTTTTAAAATATTTTTCCTACTTCCATAGTTAATAAATTCACAGTCAGTGGCAAAAGCAAAACACAAACAATAACAACAACAAAACTTGGAAAACCTGTGCAAAAAGTGCAAAAGAAAAAGAAAATTACCTGTAATTCTTTACCCAAGGATGGCTATTGGTAACATTTTTTTTCAACAGACCTTTTTTTTTTTTTTTTAGCAGTTTTAGGTTCACAGCAAAATTGAGCAGGAAGTACAGAGTTCCCATGTACCCACTGCCCCTACACATGCACAGCCCACCCCACTATCAACAATGTCCACCAAAGTGGTGCATTTGTTTTTGTTTTTTTTTTTAAGTATTTATTTATTTGGTTTCATGGGGTTTTAGTTGCTGCAGGTGGGCTCCTTAGTTGCAACACGTGGGCTCCTTAGTTGCAGCATGCATGTGGGATCTAGTTCCCTGACCAGGGATCGAACCCGTGCCCCCTGCATTGGGAGCGTGGAGTCTTATCCACTGTGCCACCGGGGAAGTCCCAAAGTGGTGCATTTGTTGTGTCAATGTGGATGAACCCACATTGACACAACATACTTACTCCAAGTCCATAGGTTACACTAGGGTTCACTCTCAATGTTGTACATTCTGTGAGTTTTAACAAACACATGATAGCATGTACCCAACATTATACCATCATAAGAATGGTTTCCTGCCCTAAAAATCCTCTGTGTTCCACCTATGGAACTCCATCCCCGTAACTTGTGCCAATCCCTGACCTTTAGTGAAAATGTCTATAGTTTTATATTTTCCAAAATGTCTTATACTTGGAATCATACTATGATTCCAAAGGCTGGGTAAACAGCCTTTTCAGATTGACTTTCTCCACTAAGCAGTAAGCATTTAACATTCCTCCATGGCTTTTTTGGCTTGACAGCTCACTTCTTTTTAGCGCTGAGTAATATTCCATTGTCTGGATGCACCACAGTTTATTTATCCATTCACCCACAGAAGGGCATCTTGGTTGCTTCCAAGTTTTTGGCAGTTATGAATAAAGCTCCTGTAAACATCCATGTTCAGGTTTTTGTATGGACATATTTACAACTCATTTGGATAAATACCATGGATCAAAGTGAACTTTTGCATTTCCACTGGTAATGATGAGAGTTCCTGGTGTCTACATCTTCATCGGCATTTGGTGCTGTCAGTGTTTTGCAGTCTCACCACTTAATAGGTGTGTAGTGGTCTCTCCTTGCTATTTTACATTGTTAACATTTTGATGTATCAATATTTTCCCACAGAATGTTTTCAAATACTTATATCACCGATAAAAAATATATCTTATTAGAAGTGAAGAAGAGATCCAGTAAAAAACTGGTGATATCTAGAAGAATAAAATCATCATTGAGGACTTCCCTAGTGGCACAGTGGTTAAGAATCCGCCTGCCAATGCAGGCGGCACGGGTCCGAGCCCTGGTCCGGGAAGATCCCACATGCTGCGGAGCAACTAAGCCCGTGCACCACAGCTACTGAGCCTGCGCCCTAGAGCCCGCGAGCCACAACTACTAAGCCAGCGCGCCACAACTATTGAGCCTGCTCTCTAGAGCCCATGAGCCAAAACTACTGAACCCATGTGCCACAACTACTGAAGCCTGCATGCCTAGAGCCCATGCTCCGCAACAAGAGAAGCCACCGCAATGAGAAGCCCCTGCACCACAACTACAGAAAGCCCGCAAGCAGCAATGAAGACCCAAGGCAGCCAAAAATAAAAATAAATGAAGAAAAAAAACCTGTTTAAAAAAAATCGTCATTGAGAATAGAATCGTCATCTCTGTTTTGTTGTTGTCAGATAAGTAAAAAGATTTTAAGATGAGATGCATACAGTGGAGACTAATATGTAGCTACAGAAGACTTGCGCTTTGGCTTTCCTCTACCCCTAAAACAGAAATCATGTCCAAGGATCTATCCATGGAAAAGTGGGACCCGGAATGACTGCATACTCATGACAGGTAGCAAAATTTTTTAAAAAAGAAGACGTGCTTATTTTTTATGTGTGATGTGATATAAAACGGTTTGTGGGAAATACTTTTGAGACACCATATCTATGTCGATAAGAAACTAATTTTGAATTCAATTGTTATTTTTTAAATGTAATAAATAAGAATTGTAATCAGGGTTAGAGTCATCAAGCATGATAAGACAGAAAAGTTTTATCAGCTAATGCTTAGTGGTACTGTATAGCACAGGAACTATATTCAATATCTTGTGATAAACCATAATGGAAAAGAATATGAAAAAGAATATATATATGTGTAACTGAGTCACTTTGCTGTACAGCAGAAATTAACACAACATTGTAAATCAACTGTAATTCAATAAAATGAAAAAAAAAAAACAACCCTAACGCTTAGTGGTAGTAACAAAAATTAGTCATGTTATTAGCATTGTGTGGAACTTTTAAGATTTTTAAAAATTAATTAATTTATTATTTGGTTGCACCGGGTCTTAGTTGCGGCACGCGGGCTCCTTAGTTGTGGCATGAGAACTCTTAGTTGCAGCATGTGTGTGGGATCTAGTTCCCTGACCAGGGATTGAATCTGGTCCCCCTGCACTGGGAGTGTGGACTCTTATTATCCACTGAGCCACGAGGGAAGTCCCTCAGATCTTTGATGTTCGTTCATTCCACAAATGTTAACTGAGTTATGCCAGGTACTATGATAAGAGTTCAAGGGATAGAACAGTGAATAAGACAGATATAATCCCTAGCCTCATAGAGAGTATAGTCTACACTCGATTAGAAACATCTGACAAACACTAAAATGAATGAAAATGAATATGAATAAAATAATTACCGTTGAGTGCTAGGAAGGAATTAAACAGAGCTTCTTAATAGGGAATATCAGTGGAGACCTGTGCTACTGATCGTGGGAGACCTTTCTGAGCAAGTAACATTTAAATTGAGATCTGCCCTAGGAGCAGCCATTAGAATAACAAGGGGAATATTGTTCTAGACTGCCGGCAAAGCAAGAATTAAACCCATCCTAAGAAGTGGAGATGAACAGGGTGGAGCGTAGCGGACCAAGGGAAGCAGTGACACCTCCTGAGCAGGCAGTGCCCAGCAAGAGCAGTTCAAGGAGGGTTTTGTAGGCCGTGCTGAAGAGTCTGAATTTTCTTTTCGTGCCTGGAGAAGCCATAAAGAGGATTTTTAAGTGAAAAAGTGATACAGTATGATGTGAATGTTAAGCGGATAACCCTGGCCACTTTGTGGAGGATGGCTCGAGGGCAGCAAGAGCAGAATTTGGGAAGCTGATATGTGGTCTGGGCAAGAATTGATGCTGCTGGCCTCAGCAGGGAGGTAGAGCAGTCAGTAGGTTGCACTGAGATAGAAGGGTGCGGGGTACAAATGCACACTGAAAGTCACTTCTGAGACTTAGGAGGGACTTGCCTGGCGGTCCAGTGGTTAGGACTCCAGGCTGCCACTGTTGATCCTACAAGCCGCGCTGTGTGGCCAACAAAATTAAAAAACAAAACAAAACAAAAAAAACTTAGAAGCTAGTTTAAAGTTTAGACGCAAAGACTTTCTGATATTGAAGTGTTAGCAAATCTGATCAATTTTGTTCAAGAGGGCTTCCCTGGTGGCGCAGTGGTTGAGAGTCCGCCTGCCGATGCAGGGGACACGGGTTCGTGCCGCGGTCCGGGAGGATCCCACATGCCGCGGAGCGGCTGGGCCCGTGAGCCATGGCCGCTGAGCCTGCGCGTCCGGAGCCTGTGCTCCGCGATGGGAGAGGCCACAACAGTGAGAGGCCCGCGTACCGCAAAAAAAAAAATTTTGCTCAAGAAAAGATGAGAAGATTCACACACACAAAAATCTATCTATCAAGAAGAGCAGCTGATAGGAGAACAAGAAAGTAATCCTAATTTGAATTGACTGGATTTTGGAAAGAAATATAGTCCAAACTTTTGTAAGTAAAACGTTATTGAGCGATCTACTTATGAGTGCTTTTTACTATCTTTTTCCACAGACTTGGAAAAACAGCTGTTAGGAATACATTAATGCTTCTGAATACAAATAAATGACTGTTATTTGTAACTAATTTCAAAGCTGTCCAAGTTCTGTTTTTCCAATTTAATTATTTTCATATAATACCATAATAGTTCTTTATAATATTAGAAATAACCTTGAAGCGTTCTTTCTTTCATTTTGTTTTTGTTTTATGTGTTTTTCAGTTAACCGAGCTGCCCAGGTATCTATCTAACTATCTATCTATCTATCTATCTTTCTATCGTCGCCAACTGCCCAGGTGTATATACAGGATCACTCAGCTGCCCAGGTATCTATCTAACTATCCATGTATCTGTCTATCTATCGTCGCCCAGCTGCCGGTGTCCCGGAAAAAGACCTGGGCCGGCGGGACCTGACGGGCGTGGCGCGGGTCTTTGGGTGGCCAGTGGGGCAGGGCTCCCAGTCCCACCCTAGGACACACGGGCCCCCGCCTGCAAGGCGCAGCCCCCGCCGCAGGCCCCGCCGGACGTCCCCCCGCCGGCTGAGGAGGGGGCCGAGGGGCAGCCAGCAGACGCGATGTGAGAAGCGCGAGGCAGGCTGCGCAGCCCGAGGGCAGAGCGGCAGCCGCCGTGCAGGTGCGGGAGCGCGAAGCCGCGGACGAGGCCGGCCCCGGGGAGCTCGCGTCCCGCAGCCTGATTCCCGGGCGCGGACCGGCTGCAGCAGCGGGGCCCGAGGTGACTGTGCAGCCTCGGCCCGTTTCGGAAACGTGCCGGTGGAGGGCGGGAGGCCGGGCTCGGGAGAGGGGCCTCGGGCTCTAGAGACCCCCGGCCGGCGCGCGCCGCGGGACGGGAGACCCTCTGGGGAGGCCTGGGGTCCGGGCCGCGGCCGGGGAGGGAGGCGGGGGCCGGCCGGGGGCGGGGTTGGGGGGAACGAGCTCCGCGGGGGCCGGTGGGGGGCCGGCCGGTGGGCGGTGGCTGCAGAGCCTCCTGGTGCCCGGGCCGGGGGCCGACCCGCGGTGAGCGGCTGGATATCAGGTGAGGGCGATGGACGGTGCCATCCCCCGACCTCGGCCTGCTTGTTGAGCCCTCGATCCTCTCCCTCACGCCCCCTGCCCGGCGCTAGGTCATTGCCCACCCAGTCCTGCCCCCGGAGCTGCGGCCCCCGGGCCTGCTGCGCTGGGAGCGCCGTCAGGACGGTCTTCTGGGTCCGCCTTCCCGCAGGAGGGTAGAGAGTAGAAGGCCTTTCCGCGGCTCCAGGATCCGTCCAGGCGGTCCGGGGGTTGGCTGTCCTCTGGAGCCGGGGCGGAGGTGTGGGCAGAGTTCTGCTGTTCAGCCCAGGGACGTAACGAAGCGCTAGAAACTTCGTCTCATACCGAAAGACTTCGTTCAGGATCAGACTGCAGGCCCGAGTGATACGTCTCGCCGCCCCTTTTCACAGGGATCACTGGGAGGAATGATCCTCCTCCTGGGTGTCTCGCAGGCCTCCCACGCCACCCATGGTGGACCACAGGACCCTTTGTCCCGTGCTGACACCTGTCCCTTCTTCCCTGCTTGGTGGCCACAGTGGATCCCCTCTGCCCTGGATGCTGTGAGTTTAATGCTGGCCGGGGAAGCAGAGGACGTGAGGGAAAGAAGCAGGCTCCTGGGGTCAGCTTTCTTGCTCTGCATCGTCCTGGTCTTAGTGGCCCGAACAGCACCCCATCTGTGAGAGCTCGAGGCACCTACAGAGCCGCGGGCCCCATCCCCTGGCCACTGGGTCGTGCGCTGCGTGGTCCTTGGCGCCATCTTCCCTGTGGCCAAGCATCTTCTCTGACCACAACAACATGAAGCTGGAAGTCAACCACAGAAAAAGAAATGGGGAAAAAATCATTACATGGAGACTAAACAACATGCGACTAAAAAAACCCAGTGGGTCAACGAGGAAATCAAAAAGGGAATTAAAAAATACCTTAAGTAAGAGTTTCTATAAAATTCTACTTTTTATACATTATTAATTGAAGTGCATAGTACCTTGTGTCAGTTTAATCAAAGTTAGCAATGTAATTCATATTTCATTGATTAAAAAATGTCTAACACTTAGCTTTATGGGCCTAGAAATTTTTCAATGAAAACTTATTTACATATTTTTGTTGCAGAGCAATATCATAGGATGATTGCCAGCAGACTTTTAAGAACAAATATATATTACACTAGGATAAAATTCTATGGGGGAAGTAGAAAGGAAATGAAGTTCAAGCAAGAAGAACGAATCATGTAAAATTTCCTACTACTGAAGAATTTCTTGTTCATGTACTTTTTAAATTTTTATTTATTTATTTATTTTGGTTGCGTTGGGTCTCCGTTGCTGTGCGCGGGCTTGCTCTAGTTGCGGCGAGCAGGGGCTCCTCTTCATTGTGGTGCGTGGGCTTCTCATTGCGGTGGCTTCTCTTGTTGCGGAGCATGGGCTCTAGAACACGCAGGCCTCAGTAGTTGTGGCATGCGCACTCAGTAGTTGTGGCTCACGGACTCTAGGGAGCACGGGCTTCAGTAGTTGTAGCTCACGGGCTTAGCAGCTCCGCGGCATGTGGGATCTTCCTGGACCAGGGCTCGAACCCGCGTCCCCTGCATTGGCAGGTGGATTCTTAACCACTGCACCACCAGGGAAGCCTGACAATACAGTATTTAGATGCCATTGAACACATTAATAAAAGTGATTTAAGATTTGTATTTTTAATGGACATATTTGCACTACACAGAAATTATGTTAGATGTCACGTTATATGTGTAAAAGGGTTTATATTTCATCAAAATCTTTCTAGAAAGTATGTGAGCAAAAGTTTAAAGGCTGTTGTTTGAAGGTCCAGCTGAAACATTACTTCCTCTGTCGAATTTCCCTTACCCTTTTCCCCTCCTCTTCCGCAGAACTTTGCTACAGCGAAGAAAATACTGTAACGTAGGTGGAAATATTTGTTGTCTACAGGTCTTCTCCCTGTTCTCTTGGGGGGCAGGAATGATAGGTTATTTATCTTTGTATTCCCATGCGTGTTGTAACTATAGATGCAGAACATATACTTACTAATTTATTTCTATTATATAGTTCATAAAAATGTTCCTAATATAGGGCATGTCCTAGAGTTTAAAGTGGGAATAGGTTATAGCGTGTCTCTGGGGAAATATGCATTGTAATCCCCAAATGCACTGACAAAATGTCTGGTTCTACCTAGAGAAACTGAATTGAAACAAAGTAAATGGCCCCAAGCCATTTGCAATATAGTCCAGTGGGCCTCTCTTACAGAAACATCGGGAAAGCTAAGTGAAGATGTAAGAGTTATTTGGAACTAATTGGCTTAAGAAACAAAATCTTTTGTTGTTTTCAGAAAAAAATCTGGAGGCCAGTTAGTATTGCAAGTGGGGAATGGGGAGGAAGCTGGTGCGGTAGTGACCAGTGTGTAATGTAGTAAATATCAGATCGTGTAATAATCAGACGGTTATAATGACTTTGTTTAAATAAACTAAGGGGACACGTTTGCTTTGAATCGCTTCCAAATTCTGAGTAGGTTAATAATTTTCTTCTCTCCATCACTACGTGGAAGAAAAAAGCTGCTTAACCATGGTGGCACCCAATTTTGGCTTACCATTAAGGATGAACACTTTCTTTTTTTTTTTTTTTTTTGAGCACGAAGCATGTGGGATCCACCAGGAATCGAACCCGCGTCCCCTGCATTGGAAGTATGGAGTCTTAACCACTCGACCGCCAGGGAGGTCCCAAGGATGAACCCTATTTCACTTCTTTCTTTTCCTTCTTTCTTTTCCTTCCTCCTCTTTTTTCTTTCTTTCCTTTAAAATTAGGTAAATTAGACATTAAGATATCAGTCGGAACCCTCTTCACAAATCTTTCAAGTCCAAATTATTAATAGAATAATATTCTGTATTTGATTCTATGCTTACACAGGTATGTTTACATAAACATTTATACTCTTAAAATATAAAATGGAATCGTATCATTTATCACTCTCACATTGGCTTTTTCAGTTAATGATATGGTACAGACATGTTCCAGATCAGTACAAATAGGTCCACCTAATCCTTTTTTTATATATATAAATTTATTTATTTATCTATTTATTTTTGGCTACATTGGGTCTTTGTACGTGCTTTTCTCTCTAGTTGCAGCAGGGGCTACTCTTCGTTGCAGTGCTCGGGCTTCTCATTGTGGTGGCTTCTCTTGTTGCAGAGCACGGGCTCTAGGCACACGGGCTCAGTAGTTGTGGCTCATGGGCTTAGTTGCTCCACGGCATGTGGGATCCTCCCGGACCAGGGCTCGAACCCGTGTCCCCTGCACTGGCAGGCAAGTTCTTAACCACGGCGCCACCAGGGAAGCCCCCACCTAATTCTTTTTAATTGCTGCTTAGTAGTCTACAGTACTGCTCTGTGGTACTGCCTTGGTTCCCTTATTTGTAATTGTTAAAGGAAAAAACCATAGGCCCAAAATGGCATCACTTGTGCTAAAGCCAAGATTTAACACCTAATCTAATTACAGTTTCAACCTTCCCCAGAAATGTAATCTTAACCAACCAGTTTGGAATTTTCTGGTTGGCACCAATGAAATAATACCATCCTCACCCCCGCCCCTCCCCCCGCCCCCAACCAAGAGGAAGCAGAGGCAGTCTGCATGACAAAACCCTTGCCCAGTCCTTTATCCCAAAAAGTGATGTCCTGGCCCCAAATAACCCTTTCTTTTCTTTTGCTAATGACTTACTTGCCCCACCCTCCAGCTTATAAAAACCTTCCATTCTGTACAGCTCTGCGGAGGGCCCTTCCATCTGCTAGAAGGGATGCTGCCTGCTTCATGAATCTTTGAATAAAGCCAATTAGCTCTCCAAACTTAGGTGAATTTTGTTTTAAACACAAGTTAGGTATGATGATAGTACTGTCTACATGGGGTTGTAATGAGAGTTGGAAGCTTTGATATATGTGAAGAACTTAGGAGAGGCACACGGGATATGAACTGCCTAAGTCTGGGAGAAATACCCTGTAGTTCCACCTCCTTCTTCATGGCTAATAGTAGATATTCTGCAATAAGTACATTCCCTAATTTGTAATTATTTGTATATTAATTACTGCTTAGGGTATTTTCAATTTTTTTACAATCACAAATTTCGCTGCAGTAGGCATCCTGAAACAAAAATCTTACAATTTTTAACTTCTTACAATTTTTTGCTTCTTAAATAACAATAAAAACTGTTAAAAACCAGTGCTGATGAAGTATGAGAAAAAGAGTTAATCTCAAGTACTAATAGTTGGAGTACAAACTGGTAGATGAATACAAATATCTGTTAGAGGTAAAATTTGCATATACTATGATCTCATTCTTTTTTTCGAAAATTAAAAAAAATATGGAACGCTTCACAAATTTGCATGTCATCCTTGCACAGGAGCCATGCTAATCGTCTCTGTACCGTTCCAATTTTAGTACATGTGCTGCTGAAATGAGCAATGATCTCTCATTCTAACTTTAGGACTCTAATCTACAGAAACAGATATAGACTAATTTTCAAAAATTCAGATAGGTATTAGATTTTATGTACTAAATCAAATATTTATGAGAAAACTTTTTAAAGCTAATCCAAATGCATTTTTTCTTTTGTCAAAGCGGAATATTAACTTGGGTCATGTGGACAAAAAAATGTCCTATCAGTAAATAAAAGACGTTGTGGTCATAAAGCCCTCAGGGATGGCATCCCAACTCCCATCCCAAGGTGTGCCCTGAGGGGATTCAGGAGGGAGAAAACAGGATACTGGCCCTGGATAGTTAAGATGCATGTCAAAAGAATGGTTTCAGGGACGACTTCCCTGGTGATCCGGTGGGTAAGACCCCGAGCTCCCAATGCAAGGAGCCAGGTTGCATCCCTGGTTGGGGAACTAGATCTCGCACACCACAACTAAGAGTACGCATGCCGCAACCAAGACCCGGTGCGGCCAAAATAAATAAATTAATTTATTAATTAAAAGAATGGTTTCAGAGAATTGAAAGAATTAAAACCATTAAAAGAATGGTTTCCAGACTTCCCTGGTGGGCCAGTGGTTAGGACTCCGGGCTTCTACTGCTGGGGGCGAGGGTTTGATCACTGGCTGGGGAACTAAGATCCTATATGCTGCTCAGACAAAAAAAAAAAAAACCTTTTCTAGTACATCTGAGAAATTATAGCAATTAGTAGATTCTAGGAAAGAAACTGTAAACCTCTTACTTGACTGACTACTAATCAATGCTTTTTAAGTTCTTTCTCTTCTTTTGAAAAAATTGCATGCCTTTTCTTCACTTAGAAAATCCCTTATCTGCAAAAATTAGCCTCTAAATAGTACAATCCATGATTAAATGAGCAGACAAGAATAAAATATTATATCTACCAAAACCACTAAATGTTCTAAGATCCGTGTGATGAGGTTATTTTATGGGAAAAATTACATATGATACAATCTGTTAATTCTGGAAAAGTCTGAAACACACCGTCTTCGTGATAAAGTTTACTCTTTAGAAAATAGCATTACAGAGAAGTTCTTCTATGTTATATCCTTTACACATTGGACTTTGAGAATTAATTAAAAGATGTAGAAGAGACACAGATTTTCAAAAACTTTATTGTTGCTGGCTAGAGAAGCCCTCATTCCATCTAATAAGTACAAATCATCCTTAGATGATTTGTACTTGTTAGATTTCCTTAGAATTTCCTTAGAATTTTAAAGACTCTCTTGAAGCCCTCCTCATAATGTTTTTTGATTAGTGACATAGAAGCTGAAAAGGGTTACAGAGAGGTTAAAACCCTTGCTGTTCACAGAGCTAATTGGTGTTTGCTAATAGTCATTTTTTATTTCAATGAAAAGGAACTCTAGAACAAACCGTCTAGACTTGTATACTATTTGATAACCCTTCCCAGGTCGTTCCTCTGTATCCTACATTAGGAAAATTGCAGCAGTTTACTGAGCAGCGACTCTGGCCCAGAGAATTGATGAGGAAAACCTCACTCCAGCAGCCATTATTTATGGCTGGGCTGGAAGCAGCGTGACTTTGGTCCCAGGGGTAAGAAACTTGATGTAGAAGGGATTTCACTTGACAGCTGAGGTGTCATTCCCTCCTCTGAGATGCTCTCTAACTACTGTGGGGAGATACTACAACCCCTGAGGAAATGAAGTAAGCTAGCATCTTGTTAACCAGGAGTGTCTCAAAATGGACAAAAATGTTTTGCGTTGCAGAGATCAGCATTTGGGTGATCAGAAATTGACTGCAGTTGAACTTGCTGCTTTCTTGATGCAAAGGAGCTAGAAAAAGACAATAAATCATACCCGCGTTTCTGTTAAGATGGGGAACTAGCACAGGATGCTGGTTTCCCTCACCACTAAAACCAATTTTGGAAGAATTTTGTCATAAAAAGTTTGTTAAAATATTACTGGGGTGGTCTTGGCACCCCTGTAAGTCACTTGACAGCACTGGGGAGGGCTTATTTCTGGGCTATTTATTCCACTGTTTATAGGTCTTTAAGCCAGTACCACACAACTTTAATTACTATAGTTAAGAGTAAGTTTTGAAATTAGGAGCTGTGAGTCCTCCAGCTTTCTCCTCCAGCTTTCTTCTTTTTCAAGATGACTTTGGCTTTGGGGTCCCTGGAGATTCCATATGAATTTTAGGATGGATTTTCTTTTTCTTTTCCTTTCTTTCTTTCTTTTTTTCTTCTTTTTTGGCCGCGTGGCATGCAGGATCTTAGTTCCCCCACCGGGGGTCGAACCTGTACCCGCTGCAATGGAAGTGTAGCATCTTAACCACTGGACTGCCAGGGAGGTCCCAGGATGGATTTTCTATTTCTGCAAAATCATTGTTGGGATTTTGATGGAGATTGCATTGAGCCTGCAGACCACTTTGGGTGATATTGTCATTAACAATACTAAGTCTTCCAATGAACACAGGATATGTTTCCATTTATTTGGGTCTGCTTTAATTTCTCACAGCAATATTATGTAGTTTTCATTGTATGTCTTTCATCTCCTTGGTTAAGTTAATCCTAATTCCTTAGCATTGTATTCGTCTTTGATGCTCTTGTGAATGGAATTATGTTTCTTAATTTCCTTTTTTGGTTGCTTATTATTAGTGTATAGAAAAGTAACTGATTTTTTTGTGTGATTTTGTGTCCTACTACTTTCCTGAATCGGTTTGTAAGCCTTGTTCCTGATTTGAGAGGAAAAGTTTTAAGTATGATGGGTTAAAACCCCATTTAGCTGTGGGGTTTTCATGAATGACTTTTATTATGTTGAGGTAGTTTCCTTCTACTCCTAGTTTATCAACGTTTTTTCTTTTTTGGCTGCACCAGGTCTTAGTTGCTGCATGTGCGATCTTTGTTGCAGAATGTGGCCTCTTTTAGTTGTGACATGCAGGATCTAGTTCCCTGACCAGGGATCAAACCCCGGCCCCCTGCATTGGGAGCACAGAGTCTTAACCACTGGACCAACAGGGAATTTACCTTGTCAACTATTTTTATCATAAAGAGATGTTGAATTTTGTCAAGTGCTTTTTCTATATCAATTGAGATGATGGAGTGCTTTTTTCTCTTCATTCTTTTGATTTTAAAGTTTTAAAAACTTTAAATCCGAATTCAGTTTGCTAGTATTGAGTATTTTTGCATCAATGTTCATAAATGATATGGAGCTTTAGTTTTCTTTTCTTGTAGTGTCCTTGTCTGGCTTTGATATCAGATTACGGTAGCCTCATAGAATGAATTAAGAAGTGTTTCCTTCTCTTCAATTTTTTGGAAGGATTTGATAAGGATCGATGTTATTTCTTCTTTAAATGTTTGGTGGAGGGGCTTCCCTGGTGGTGCAGTGGTTAAGAATCTGCCTGCCAGTGCAGGGGACATGGGTTCGAGCCCTGGTCCGGGAAGATCCCACATGCAGCGGAGCAACTAAGCCTGTGTACCACAACTACTGAGCCTGTGCTCTAGAGCCCGCGAGCCACAACTACTGAAGCTCATGTGACACAACTACTGAAGCCCATGTGCCTAGAGCCTGTGCTCCACAACAAGAGAAGCCACCGCAAGGAGAAGCCCGCACACCTCAACAAAGAGTAGCCCCCGCTCGCCGCAACTAGAGAAAACCCGCGCACAGCAACAAAGACCCAACACAGCCAAAAAATAAATAAACAAGCAAACAAATAAATAAAATAAATCTATTTTTAAAAAAAATGTTTGATGGAAATCACCAGTAAAGACATCTGGTCCTGGGCTTTTTTTTATTGCAAGGTTTTTGATTACTGAGTCTATCACTCTGTTAGGAGATCTAATCAGATTTTCTATTTCTTCATGATTCAGTTGTCATAGATTATGTATTTCTAGGTATTTATTCATTTCATCTAGGTTATCCACCTTGTTGGTGTACAATTGTTTGTACGATACTCTTATAATTCTTTTTAATTTCTTAAAATCAATAGTAACGTCCCCATTTCCATCTCTGATTTTAGTAGTTTGCCTTCTCCATTTTTTAAAAAAAATCTTATTGAATGAGATTTATTTGTTTATTTATTTATTTGGCTGCACCTCGAGGCACGTGGGATCTTAGTTCCCCAAACTTAGTTCCCCGACCAGGGATCAAACCCACCACATGCCCTGCATTGGAAGTATGGTGTCTTAACCACTAGATCACCAGGGAAGTCCCATGTCTTCTCTATTTTTTGATTAGTAAATTATCTAACCGTTTGTCAAGTTTGTTGATCTTTTCAAAGAACCAACTTTTGGGTTTTTTGATTTCCCTGTTGTTTTTCTATTCTCTATTTCATTGATCTCTTCTCTAATCTTTGCTATGTCCTTCCTTCTGCTAAGTTTGGGGTTCGTTTGATCTTCTTTTTCTAGTTACTTATGGCATATAATTAGGTTAGTGATCTCAGACCTCTGTTCGTTTTTACTATAGTCATTTAGGGCTATAAGGTTTCCTCTTAGCACTGCTTTTGCTGTATTCTATAAGGTTTGGGGTGTTGTGTCTTTATTTTTATTTGTCTCAATGTATATTCTAATTTCCCTTGTGAGTCCTTCTTTGACCCTTTGACCCTTTAAGAGTGTGGTGCTTCTTGTTTGTTTGTTTTTTATAAATTTATTTATTTATTTTTGGCTGCATTGAGTCTTCGTTGCTGCACGCAGGCTTTCTCTAGTTGCAGTGAACGGGGGCTACTCTGTTGCGGTGCACGGGCTTCTCATTGCGGTGACTTCTCTTGTTGCAGAGCACAGGCTCTAGGCACGCGGGCTTTAGTAGTTGTGGCACGTGGGCTTCAGTAGTTGTGGCTTGCGGGCTCTAGCGCGCAGGCTCAGTAGTTGTGGCACACGGGCTTAGTTGTTCCACTGCATGTGGGATCTTCCCGGACCAGGGCTCAAACCCGTGTCCCCTGCGTTGGCAGGCGGACTCTCAACCACTGCACCACCAAGGAAGTCCCAAGAGTGTGGTGTTTAATTTCCACATATTTGTAATTTTTTTTTTCTTTTTCTCTTTTGCTGCACCGCGTGGCTTGTGGGATCTTATTTCCCACCGCCCCACCCCCCCACCCCCCCAGGGATTGAACCCCTGCCCCCTTCAGTGGAAGTGCAGAGTCCTAACCACTGGACCACCAGGGAATTTCCTCTAGTTTTCTTGATAGATGTGAAAGGTGGTATCTCATGTGGTTTTCATGTGCATTTCCCTAATAGTGATGTTGAGTATCTTTCATGTGCTTGTTGGCCGTTTGTACATCTTCTTTGTAGAAATGTCTATTCAAGTCCTTTGCCCATTTTTTGATTCGATTGTTTCCTTGTTGTTGAATTTTAGGAGTTCTCTATATATTGCAGATTATAATCCCTTATCAGATATGTGATTTGCAAATATTTTCTCCCACTCTGTGGGTTGCCTTTTTACTCTGTTGATAGAGTCCTTTGATGTGCAAAAGCTTGCATTTTTATGAAGTTTGATTTGTCTATGTTTTCTTTTGTTGCCTGTGCCTTTGGTGTCATGTACAAGAAATCATTGCCAAATTCAAGGTCATAAATATTTAGCCCTATGTTTTTTTTCTAACAGATTTATAATTTTGTCTCTTATATTTAAGTCTTTGATCCTCTTTGAGTCAAACTTCGTATATGGTATTAGGTAAGGATCCAACTTCATTCTTTTGCATGTGACTATCTTGTTTTGCCACCACCGTTTGTTGAAGACTGGAAGATGAAAACATCTTTCCATTTGTTTGTGTCTTTTTAAATTTTTTCAGCAATGTTGTGTAGTTTTCAGTGTAAATGTCTTTTACCTCCTTGGTCAAATTTATTCCTAAATATTTTATTATTTTTTATGATCTTGTAAATGAAACTGATTTCTTAATTTCTTTTTCAGATTGTTCTTTTTTTTTTTTTTTTTTTTTTTTGCCATGCTGGTGTGAGGATCTTAGTTCCCCAACCAGGGATCAAACTGGTTGCAATGGAAGCATGGAGTCCTAGCCACTGGACTGCCGGGGAATTCCCTGCTCATTTTTAATGTTTAGAAATGCAATTGATTTTTGTGTGTTGATTTTGTATCTTGAAATTTTACTGAATTAGCCTTAACAGTTGTTTTTTTCCCCCCATGGAATCTTTAGGGCTTATTTCTTATAAAATTTTGTTATCTATGAACAAAGATTGTTTTACTTCTTCTTTTGCAGTCTGGATGCCTTTTTTTTCTTTTTCTTTCCTCCAATGCTATGCTGAATAAAAGTGGGGGAAACGGAATCCTCATCTTATTTTTGTTCTTAGGGGAAAAGCTTTAAATTTTTCACCATTGAGTTGTTGACTTTTCATATATGGACTTTATTATTTTAAGATAGTTTCCTTCTGTTCTTAGTATATATTGTGTTTTTATCATGAAAAGCTGCTAATTTTGCCAGATGCTTTTTTGGCATCATTTGAGATTATCATGTGTTTTTTTCTTTTTTCCCTTCATTCTGTTAATAGAGTATATTACATTGATCAATTTTTGTATATTGGAACTTCCTTGCATTCCAGGAATAAATCCCACTTGCTCGTCGTGTATGATCCTGTTTTTTTTGTTGTTGTTGTTTTTGGCCACGCAGTGCAACATACGGGATCTTTGTTCCCTGAACTCATGCCCTCAGCAGTGAAAGTGCAGAGTCCTAACCACTGGGGTGCCAGGGAATTCCCTATAATCCTTTTAATATACTGCTGGATTCAGTTTCGAATAACTTTCAAGAAGGGCACCATTCCCTATTCAATGGGAAAAGGACTGCCTTTTCAATAAATGATGATGTCAAAACTGGATGTCAACATGAAAAAGAATGAAGTTGGATTCTTTTTTCTTTTATTATTATTTTTTATTTTATGTGGTTAAAAAACACCATCATAACCATTTAAAAAATACATGCTACAATAGTGTTAACTATACGCACATTTTCTGCAGCAGATCTCTGGAACTTTTTCATCTTGCAAAACTGAAACTCTATGTATTGAACAATTTTCTTTTTCCCTCTCTTCAAACTCACTGACAACCATGATTCTACTTTCCGTTCCTAACATTGTGACTATTCTAGGTACCTCATATAAGTGGAACCATATAGTATTTGTCTTTTGTGACTTGCTTATTTCACTGAGCATAATGTCCTCAAGTCATCCATATTGTAACATGTGACAAGATTTCCTTTTTTTAAGGCTGAATGATATTTCATTGTATGTATACACAGTACAACATTTTGTTTATCCAGTCATCCACTGGTGGACCTTTGTGTTGCCTCCATCTCTTGGCTATTGTGAATAATGCTGCTATGTTTTCTTTTTTTTTGGCTGTGTTGGGTCTTCGTTGCTGCACACGGGCTTTCTCTAGTTGCGATGAGCGGGGACTACTCTTCATTGCAGTGTGTGGGCTTCTCATTGCTGTGGCTTCTCTTGTTGCAGAGCACGGGCTCTAGGCACGTGGGCTTCAGTAGTTGTGGCATGTGGGCTTAGTAGTTGTGGCTCATGGGCTCAGTAGTTGTGGCTCACAGGCTCAGTAGTTGTGGCTCTCGGGCTCTAGAACGCAGACTCAGTAGTTGTGGTGCATAGGTTTAGTTGCTCCATGGCATGTGGGATCTTCCCGGACCAGGGATTGAACCTGTGTCCCCTGCACTGGCAGGCGGACTCTCACCCACTATGCCACCAGGGAAGTCCCAATGCTGCTATGTTTTCAATTGTTTTGGATTTATACCCTGAAGTGGGATTGCTGGATCACACACTAATTAAATTTTTAATTTTTTGAGGATCCTCCATACTGTTTTCCATAGTGGCTGCACTGTTTTACATTCCCAAAAATATTGCATGAGAGTTCCAAATTTATTTTGTTATATTAAGAGCACTTAACACGAGATCTACTCTCTTAAATTTTAAAGTATACACTCTATTATTGTGAAGTTCTATATATTCCTTATCAGATATATGGTTTGCAAATATTTTCTCCCGTTATGTAAATTGCCTTTCACTCTGTTGATTGTTTCCTCTGCTATGCAGAAGTTTTTAAGTTTGATGTGGTCTCATTTTTCTATTTTTGCTTCTGTTGCCTGTGCTTTTGGTGTCATGTCCAAGAAATCATTGCCAAATCAAATACCATGAAGTTTTCCCCTGTTTTCTTCTAGGAGTTTTATATGTTTGAGGTCTTACATTTAGTTCTTTAATCCATTTTGAATTAATTTTTGTATATGGGGTAAGGTAAGGGTCCAGCTTCTTTCTTTCACATGTTGATATCCAGTTTTTCCAATACCATTTGTTGAAGAGACTGTTAAAAGATAAACTGAGGCATATTAAAATTTTTAAAGAGTTTATCTGAGCAAAAATCGATTCAAATTTGGCAGCATCCAATCTGGCAGATAGAAAGGAGTTTCAAGAAGCTGTACAGAAGGGGACTTCCCAGGTGATCCAGTGATTAAGACTCTGTGCTCCCAGTGCAGGGGGCCCGGGTTCAATCCCTGGTCAGGGAACTAGATCCTGGATGCCGCAACTAAGAGTCTGCATCCACAACTAAAGATCCCACGTGCCACGACTAGGACGCAGCACAGCCAAATAAATAAATAAATATTTTTTTAAAATCTCTGGTGGTCAAGTGGTTAGGATTCCACACTCTCACTGCCAAGGGCCCAGGTTTAATCCCTGGTCAGGGAACTAAAATCCCACAAGCCACAAGGTGCGGCAAAAAAAAAAAAAGAAGCTGTACAAAATGAAAGGCTTTTATAGGCAGAAGGGAGCAGGAACAGGGAAATTATATGAGGCAAAACTGCAAAAATCATGTTGGTTATTACAAAGTTACTTTCCTTTAGGGGATGGAAGGGGTCTATAAGGCAGATTACTTAACTAGTAATAATCTAAGTAAGACAACTAAAACTATAATTAAGTCTCAGTTTTGTGACATGGGCTTAGCATAAGCAGCTACATTTTGGACCCTTGCACTGTTATCAAAGACCATTTGACCATGTACTTGAGGGTTCTTTTCTGGGTTCTCTATTCATTCCATTGGTCTACAAGTCTGTGTTTATGTCAGGACCACACTGTTTTGATGACTGTAGCTTTGTGGCATGATTTGAAATCAGGACATATGATACCTCCACTTCTTTTTCTTTTGAAGTTGGATTCTTACTTTACACCGTATATAAAAATTAACTTGAGGGCCTGTGAGCCATGGCCGCTGAGCCTGCGTGTCCGGAGCCTGTGCTCCGCAACGGCAGAGGCCACCATAGTGAGGCCTGCGTACAGTAAAAAAAAAAAAAAAAAATTAACTTGAAATGGATCAAAGACCTCTGATGAAGTGCTAAAACTATAAAACACTTAGAATAAAACATAGGGGGATAGCTTCATGACATTGGATTTGGCAATGATTTCTTGGATATGGCACCAAAAACACAGGTAACAGAAACAAAAATAGACAATAGGACTATATCAAAATTTAAAACAGCAAAGGAAACAAGCAACAAAAAAAAAAAGGGAGAAAGAAACAATCAACAGAGTGAAAAGTCAACCTATGGAATGGGAGAAAATATTTATAAACCATGTATCTGTTAAGGGATTCATAGCCAGAATATATAAAGAGCTCCTTCACAATAATGTATTGTACACTTACAAATGTGATCAAGACCCCTGTGAACTAAACTCTGACATAGGGCCGGAGAGTTGATATCCTCCGAGGTAGGACAGTGAAGGTCTAATTGCCAGCTTTGCCAGCTGAGAGCAAACTGCTCCTGGTGGGCCTTATGGACAGGGACGTGTTCTTTCTCACCCCTAAGCTCTCACTCCACAAGTCCAGGAACCAGTAAAGGGGTACAGCCAGCTGCTGTCTATTCCAATTATGCATTGTGGAACTGGGAGAAAAACACAAGATGTGTTTGGGGACCCATGGGGCTCACCCACGGGGCTCACTGTGTGAAAGATGTGAGCTAAACCTCCATTGATCACCTGACCTCCACAAGCCCCTACTCTGACTGGGGGGCCACAGGGACATGGGTTCTCCTGGAATCAGTGTCCATTCAGAGCCAGTGTCCAGTAGTCCCTGAAAAGTCTGATCATTTCCTTTTCCCTAAAGCACAGTGAACCTGGTAAAAGGCCATCAGTGCCTTTGGTGAAGGCTGGGAGGAAGATTAACAGCATGAATTTCAGGCAGTGCCCTGGGAACCTTGCTCTGAGGACCTGTTCTCTTGTGCATTCAAGGGCTCTGAGCCTGTAAACTAGCTCAAGTGTGGGAATTGATTGATGGGCCATGACGCCCTGATTTTCTGATTCAGGTGAGACTTCTATTCAACTGACCTAGAAATTTTCTGATTCTACACATAAAGTAAGGACACAATAGTCTTCCTATCTATCTTATTTGTAGGAACACCATCAACTAGCCTTTGGCAGTGGGCCCCTCCCACCTGGGATCCAGTTATTCCCTGGCATTTCGGTTTCCCAAAGCATGACTGCAGTTCCCACTGGAAGGTCCGGCCGACAGAGAAGAGTGACCACGGAGCTCTTCAAGGGTGCCAGCTCTCCCTCACAAATGTATTTCTTCCAGTATTAGTGAAAGGTAGGTGTCTGGACCTTCCCAGTGCTGGTGAGTACGTCTTAAATGACAAATCCACTCTTAATATTTGAATCTCCCTAAGCCTTTGTCTCCCTGCCTCTTCATTAAACTAAGGCAGTTCTGCTATTTCCAGCTCACGATTCGGGCAACTTTTGGTCCACGTTTCAGCCAACCAACCAGCTAGCATTTTCCAACTCCCAGGTGGCAACGTTCAGTGTAGATTCTCTGCTTCGTGCACTCAAATCAATAAATTAGCCTGATCTGGACTCACATTCCCTCCACCGTTCTCCCAGCCTCTCAGTATCTGTCCCCACCCTTCCCCCAGACTCCTGGCTGTAAAATTAGAGACTCAAGGAGTTCTTTGGAGTGCAGTGCACCTCCTCAGGGGCCGCACTTCGTACCCCCTCTTTAGCTACCCGTTGGTACATGACTAGCGAGTCACGGGGCTAGGGTGGCGGGGCGGTGGCTCCTGAGGAGAACCCCCTGCGAGCTGCCTCAGGCCAGGCAGGGGCAAAGAGCCCGACTCCACCGGGGAAGGGGATGGGGGCTAGGGGGGCTACTTCCACGGGGTGTGGGGCTCTCCACCTGTCAAAAAGACTCATCAGAACTTGGGGCTCAGTGTCTCCACCTTCCGCAGGGTCTTCCCACCTGCCCCGTTCCACCTCGCAGAATCCCATGCTCGCAAAGCAGCACCCTCACCTCCACAGCAAACGCTGCACGACTGGCCGTTCAGCTTGCCTTGTGATTCACGGTAAGTCACAGGAGGAGACTGTGCTTTGTTGTTTTCAGCCACTTCAGCCCTGGCGCTACAAGAGATAAGGGTCTCCTTCAGGGAAGACACAGCCACCTTCGGCTCATTATACAACACTTGAGCTGGGAGTCTGAGTACCTGAGCTCACCCTTTTCTTCCACTACTTTGTCCAGCAACTAGTCGATCTCATTATGTTCATTAGTTTTTCCACAATGCTTGCAAATATTTACAGTAGCAAGGACATGGAAGCAACCGAAATATCCATCAACAGAGGGATGGATAAAGAAGATGTGGCACATATATACAGTGGAATATTACTCAGCCATAAAAAGAACGAAACTATGCCATTTGCAGCAACGTGGATGGACCTAGAGATTGTCATACAGAGTGAAGTAAGTCAGAGAGAGAAAAACGAATATCATATAACATTGCTTATTTGTGGAATCTAGGAAAATGGTACGAATGAACTTACTTGCAAAGCAGAAACAGAGTCACAGATGTCGGAAACAAACTTACAGTTACCAAGGGGGGAAGGGAGGTGGGATGAACTGGGAGATTGGGATTGACATATACACACTGCTATGTGTAAAATAGATAAGTAATGAGAACCTACTGCATAGCGTAGGGAACTCTATTCAGTGCTCTGTGGTGACCTAGAAGGGAAGGACATCCAAACTAGAGTGGATATATGTGTACCTATAACTGACTCACTTTGCTGCACAGCAGAAAGTAGCACAACATTGTAGAGTAACTGTACTCAAGATCAATTAATAAAAAATAAATAAAAATAAAAGAGATTGCAGAGGAAGAAAATGCTCACAAATATCATATACACAGTCATCTGCCTCCTTGCTTCTCACAGGCGATCTATTAGGAGTATCCAATGGATATATTTTGTGTGTCTCGATCGCCAGGTCACACCATGGACCATTGGTAAGCTGTTTACTACTGGAACTAGAGTCATTAGCGTCTTTACATAATTAGATTAGGGGCCAATTCTAGAAACTGCAGACCAATTCAGAAAACTCATCTTTAATACTCTGCTTCTCTAGAGCCACTCTTGGCACCAAAATCTATTAGTCAGGGTTCTCCAGAGAAACAGAACCAATAGGGTAGGTGGAGAGAAACAGAGACCGAGAGACCTTAAGGAATTGGCTCCGTGACTATCTGCACTCAGCAAGCTGGCAGCCAGAGACAGCCGACAGGACAGCCGCAGCTGCGTCCCAAGGCCTGAGAAGAGGGGAGGTCATGCTCTAAATCTAGTCCAAATCCTGCGGCCTGGGAACAGAGAGATGGTGTAAGTTGCACTCTGAGTCCTGGTCCCAAGACAGGTGAGGACCAGCATCCCAGGCTGAAGACAGTCAGGCGGAGAGGGAACACTCCCTTGCTCAGCCTCTGTATTCTCGCCGGGCCTTCAGTGCCTTGAATGAGACCCCGCTTCACTGGGGGCGGGGCACCTTCACTGGGGGCGGGGGCTATATCTGCTGTACTCAGGCTGCCGGTTCCAATACCAACCTTGTCCAGAAACACCCTTCAAGACACACTCAGGATAATGTGTAACCAAATATCTGGGCACCCCATAATCCAGAGAAACTGGTATGTTAAATTAGCCATCACAGCCTAGTTTCCACTCCTCCAACCCTTCCGTGATGTTAACAGCACCTAGTTCCTAGTACTGAATCCTGTATCAGTGAGCGTCCTCATAAGACATTCAGTAACTGGATGACGTTTTAATAAAAGTACTATTTTAAAGGATGAAGGGAAACTACAAGGTGGAGGGAAACCACAGAGGAGAATGTCATGTAGAGCCAGGGACTGAGTGTGCCCTGAGGACGCCAGCGGGGCGGTACCCAACCCGGAGGGAGAAAGCTGAACGAGAGGCTTTGAGGTGGAACTGTGGCCTTTGGTCAAGGGACTCAGCTGAACCACAGTGACCCCACGGGGATGTTTCCACTTCACTTTCCTTCCTCCCTAGTGTTGTCAAGTTTAGCAAACAGAAAAAAAGACACCTAGCTCATTTTGAGTTTCAGTTAAACAACGAATGATATTTTAGCATAAATGTGTTCCAAACCTTGCCTGGTGCATACTTACACTAAAAAATTTTTCATTGTTTACCTGAAATCCAAGTTTAACTGGACATCCATATCTTATCTAGCAACATTATTCTTCCCTCCAGTTTCCTTCCAGACTCAACTGGAGGTCAGAGGGCACAGGAGCCTGTGTGGTGTGGTCCATGCACGTGCACCTTCGCAGATCAGAGGGCAAGATGGAAGAAAGTGGAGAATGGATGTGGGGAGACAAATACACGTAGGTAACAATCCTCTCCTGATTAGAATACCTCAAGGGCACCTGTTGTCTGCATCAAACTCTGAATAATAAACCCTTTATTAGGTTGAGAAACTTTCTTTTTTTTTAGGCCTTTATTTTTCCATGGCAGCTTTAGGTTTACAGCAAAATTAAGAGGAAGGCACAGAGAGTTCCCGTAGACCCGCCCCCGCCACGTGTATCATCCACGGATACCAAAATTTCCCACTGTAGGGGTACATTTTTTACGGTTGATGAACCTACATTGACACGTCATAATCACCCTAAACCCATAGTTTACTGTAGGGTTCATTCTTGGAGTTGTACGTTCTATGGGTTTATAAACATGTATAATTATAGTATCACACAGAGTATGTTCACTGCCCTAAAAGTCTTCTGTGCTCTGGTTATTCATCCCTCTCCCCACACAACCCTTGGCAACCACTGATCTTTTCGTTTTGTTGTCTCCGTAGCCTTGCCTTTTTCAGAATGTCATAATGGTGGAATCATATTGCATGAAGCCTTCTCAGATTGGGTTCTTTCTCTTCATAACTTACATTTAAGTTTCCTCCATGCCTTTTCATGACATCATAGCTCGTTTCTTTTTCACACTAATATTACACTGTCTGGATGCACCACAGTTTATTCATCCACTCACCTACTGAAGGACATGTTAATTGTTTCAAGTTTGGCAATTATGAATGAAGCTGCTATAAACATCTGTGTGCAGGTTTTTGCATGGACGTAAGTTTTCAGCTCATTTGGGTCAATACCAAGGAGCATGGTTACTGGATCATATGGTAAGAGTAGGTTTAGTTTTTTAGAAACTGCCCAACTGTCTTCCAAAGTGGCTGCACTGGGGCTTCCCTGGTGGCACAGTGGTTGAGAATCCGCCTGCCAATGCAGGGGACACGGGTTCGAGCCCTGGTCCGGGAAGATCCCATGTGCCGCGGAGCAACTAAGCCTGTGCGCCACAACTTCTGAAGCCCGCGCACCACAACTACTGGAGCCCACACGCTTAGAGCCCGTGCTCCACAACAAGAGAAGACACCACAGTGAGAAGCCCGTGCACCACAAGGAAGAGTAGCCCCCGCTCGCCGGAACTATGGAAAGCCCGCGCGCAGCAACAAAGACCCAGCACAGCCAAAAATAAGTAAATAAATAAATTTATTTAAAAAAAAAAAAAGTGGCTGCACCATTGTGCGTTCCCACCAGCACTGAGTGAGAGTTCCTGCTGCTCCACACCCTCCAGCATTTGGTGTTTTCAGTGTTCCAGATTTTGGCCATTCTAGTAGGGGTGGTATCGTATTGCTGTTTTTATTTGCATTCCCATAATGATATATAATGTGGAGCATCTTCTCATATGCTTACTTGCCATCTGAATATCTTCTTTGATGAGGTGTCTGTTAAGGTCTTTGGCCCATTTTTTAAATCAGGTTGTGTGTTTTCTTTCTCTTTTAAAAAAATACTTTATTTATTTATTTTTGGCTGAGTCGGGTCTTAGTTGCAGTGCGTGGGCTCTTCCTTGTGGCGCATGGACTTCTCTTTAGTTGTGGCTCACAGGCTCAGTAGTTGTCGTGCTCAGGCTTAGTTTCCCTGCAGCATGTGGGATCTTAGTTCCTTGACCAGGGCTTGAACCTGTGTCCCCTGCATTGGAAGGCAGATTCTTAACCACTGGACCACCAGGGAAGTCCCTTTATTTATTATTATTATTATATTTTATAATTTTATTTTATTTTTGGCTGCATTGGGTCTTCGTTGCTACACGTGGGGGCTACTCTTCGTCGTGGTGCGCGGGCTTCTCCTTGCGGTGGCGTCTCTTGTTGTGGAGCACGGGCTCTAGGTGTGCAGGCTTCAGTAGTTGTGGCTCGCAGGCTCTAGAGTGCAGGCTCAGTAGTTGTGACACATGGGCTTAGTTGCTCTGTGGCATGTGGGCTCTTCTCAGACCAGGGATTGAACCTGTGTCCCTTGCATTGGAAGGTGGATTCTTAACCAATGGACCACAAGGGAAGTCCCCCCCCCTTTTTTTTTAAATATAGTTGATTTACAATGTGTCAGATAAGTTGGGTGTTTTCTTATTGTTCTGTTTTGAAGAGTCCTTTGTACATCTTGGCTAACCGTCCTTTATGAGACACACCTTTTGCAAATATTTTCTCCCAGTCTGTGACTTGTCTTCTTGTTCTCCTGCCACTGTCTTTCCCAGAGCACAAGTTTTTCATTTTAATGGAATCCACCTTATCTTTGATGTCTCTCAAGGACGGTGCCTTTGGTGTTATATCTAAAGAGTCATTTCCATACCCAAGGTCAGCTGAGTTTTCTGCTATGTTATCTCCTAGAAGTTTTATAGTTTGGCATTTTACATTTAGGCCTGTGATCTATGTTGAGTTAATTTTTGTGAAGAGTGTAAGTTCTGTATCGAGATTCTTTTTTGTATGTGGATGTCCAGTTATTTGAGCACCCTCTGTTGAAGGGATTATCTTTGCTCCATTGTATTGTCTTTGTTCCTTTGTCAAAGATCAGTTGATCTATACCCATGAGGGTCTATTTCTGGGCTGTCTATTCTTTTCCATTGATCTATTTGTCTATTATTTCACCAATACCACAGTGTCTTGATTACTGTAAATTTATGGTTAAGTCTGGTAGTGAGGTAGCATCAGTCCTCCAACTTTGTTCTTCTTCAGTATTGTGTTGACTCTTCTAGGTCTTTTCCCTCTCCTCATAAACTTAAAAATCAGTTTGTCCATATCGACAAAATAACTTGCTAGGATGTTGGTTGGGATGCCATTGAATCTATAGATCAAGTTGGGAAGACTGACATGGTGACAATATTGAGTCTTTCTATCGGTGAACATGGGCTATCTCTCCATTTATTTAGTTCTTCTCTGACTTCATTTATTAGAGGTTTGTAGTTTTCCTCATATAGATCTTGTACATATTTTGTTAAATTTATATGTAAGTATTTAATTTTGTTTTTTGGGTTTTTTTAATAGATCTTTATTGGAGTGTAATTGCTTCACAATGCAGTGTTAGTTTCTGCTGTACAACAAAGCGAATCAGCCATTTGCATACACATGTCCCCATATCCCCTCCCTCTTGAGCCTCCCTCCCACCCTCCCTATCCCACCTCTCTAGGTCATCGCAAAGCACCGAGCCGATCTCCCTGTGCTATGCGGCTGCTTCCCACCAGCCAACTGTTTTACATTCGGTAGTGTATATATGTCGATGCTACTCTCACTTTGCCCCAGCTTCACCCTCCCACCCCATGTCACCAAGTCCATTCCAAGTCCATTCTCTATGTCTACCTCTTTATTCCTGCCCTGCAACTAGGTTCATCAGTTCCTTTTTTTCTTAGATTCCACATATATGTGTTAGCATACGGTATTTGTCTTTCTCTTTCTGACTTACTTCACTCTGTATGACAGACTCTAGGTCCATCCACCTCACTACAAATAACTCAATTTCATCTCTTTTTATGGCTGAGTAATATTCCATTGTATATATGTGCCACATCTTCTTCATCTATTCATCTGTTGATAGACATCTAGGTTGGTTCCATGTCCTGGCTATTGTAAATAGTGCTGCAATGGACACTGTGGTGCATGTCTCATTTTGAATTATGGTTTTCTCAGGGTATATACCCAGCAGTGGGATTGCTGGGTCACAGGGTTGTTCTGTTTTTAGTTCTTTTAAGGAACCTCCATATTGTTTCCCATAGTGATTGTATCAGTTTACATTCCTACCAACAGTGCAGGAGGGTTCCCTTTTCACCACACCCTTTCCATCATTTACTGTTTCTAGCTTTTTTGATAATGGCCATTCTGATTGGCATGAGGTGATACCTCATTGTAGTTCTGATTTGCATTTCTCTAATAATTAGTGATGTTGAGCATCTTTTCATGTGCCTCTTGGCCATCTGTATATCTTCCTTGGTGAAATGTCTATTTAGGTCTTCTGCCCATTTTTTAACTGGATTATTTGTTTTTTTGATAGTGAGCTCCATGAGCTGTTTGTATATTTTGGAGATTAATCCTTTGTCTGTTGTTTCATTTGCAAATATTTTCTCCCATTCTGAGGGTTGTCTTTTCGTCTTGTTTATGGTTTCCTTTGCTGTGCAAAAGATTTTAAGTTTAATTAAGTCCCATTTGTTTATTTTTGTTTTTTTTTCCGTTACTCTAATAGGTGGGTCAAAAAAGATCTTTCTGTGGTTTATGTCAAAGGGTCTTTTTCCTATGTTTTCCTCTAAGAGTTTTATAGTGTCTGGTCTTACATTTAGGTCTTTAATCCATTTGGAGTTTATTTTTGTGTATGATGTTAGGGAGTGTTCTAATTTCATTCTTTTACATGTAGCTGTCCAGTTTTCCCAACACCACTTATTTATTTATTTATTTATTTTTATAAATTTATTTATTTACTTATTTTTGGCTGTGTTGGCTCCCCGCCGCTGTGCACGGGCTCCCTCCAGCTGCGGCGAGCAGGGGCCACCCCCCGCCGCCGCGGCCTTCCCTATTGCGGAGCACGGGCTCCAGGCGTGCAGGCCTCAGCAGCCGTGGCACACGGGCTCAGCAGCTGTGGCCCGCAGTCTCCAGAGCTCAGGCTCAGCAGTTGTGGTGCATGGGCCCAGCCGCTCCGCAGCATGTGGGATCCCCCCGGGCCAGGGCCCGAACCCGCATCCCCCGCACCGGCAGGCAGACTCCCAACCACTGCGCCACCAGGGAAGCCCTCCCAACACCACTTATTGAAGAGGCTGTCTTTTCTCCATTGTATGTTCTTGCCTCCTTTGTCGTAAATTTGGTGCCCATATGTGCGTGGGTTTATCTCTGGGCAGTCTATCCTGTACCATTTATCTATATTTCTGTATTTGTGCCAGTACCATACTGTCTTGATTACTGTAGCTTTGTGGTATAGTTTGAAGTCAGGGAGCCTGATTCCTCCAGCTCCGTTTTTCTTTCTCAAGATTGCTTTAGCTACTCGGGGTCTTTTGTGTTTCCATATGAATTGTAAGATTTTTTTTGTTCTAATTCTGTGAAGAATGCCATTGGTAGTTTGATAGGGATTGCATTGAATCTGTAGATTGCTTTGGGTAGTATAGTCATTTTCACAATATTGATTCTTCTAATCCAAGAGCATGGTATATCTCTCCATCTTTTTATGTCATCTTTGATTTCTTTCATCAGTGCTTTATAGTTTTCTGAGTACAAGTCTTTTGCCTCCTCAGGCAGGTTTATTCCTAGGTATTTTATTCTTTTTGTTCTAATGGGAAATGGGAGTGTTTCTTTAATTTCTCTTTCTGATTTTTTGTTGTTGGTGTATAGGAATGCAAGAGACTTCTGTGCATTAATTTTGTATCCTGCAAACTTACCAACTTCATTCATTAATGAATTAATGCTTAATTGATTAATTCTAGTAGTTTTCTGGTGGCATCTCTAGGATTTTCTATGTATAGTGTATAGTATCATGTCAGCCTCAAAAAGTGACAGTTTTATTTCTTCTTTTCCAATTTGTATTACTTTTATTTCTTTTTCTTCTCTGATTGCTGTGGCTAGGAATTCCGAAACTATGTTGAATAAGAGTGGCGAGAGTGGACATCCTTGTCTTCTTCCTGATCCTAGTGGAAATGCTTTCAGTTTTTCACCACTGAGTATGAGGCTTGCTGTGGGTTTGTCATAATATGGCCTTTATTATGTTGAAGTAGTTTCCCTCTATGCCCATTTTCTGGAGAGTTTTTATCATAGGTGGGTGTTGAATTTTGTCAAAAGCTTTTCCTGCATCTTTTGAGATGATCATATGTTTTTTATTCCTTAATTTGTTAATGTGGTGTATCACATTGATTGATTTGCGTATATTGAAGAATCCTTGCCTCCCTGGGATAAATCCCACTTAATCATGGTGTATGATCCTTTTAATGTGCTGTTGGATTCTGTTTGCTAGTATTTTGTTCAGGATTTTTGCATTTATGTTCATCAGTAATATTGGTCTATAATTTTATTTTTTTGTGATATCTTTTTCTGGTTCTGGTATCAGGGTGGTGGTGGCTTTGTAGAATTAATCTGGGAGTGTTCCTTCCTCCCTCTGCAATTTTTTGGAAGAGTTTGAGAAGGGTCAGTGTTAGCTCTTCCCTAAATGTTTGACAGAATTCGCCTGTGAAGCCACCTGGTCCTGGAATTTTGTTTGTTGGAAGATTTTTAATTACGGTTTCAATTTCATTACTTGTGATAGGTCTGTTTATATTTTCTAATTCTTCCTGGTTCAGTCTTGGAAAATTGTACCTTTCCAAGAATTTGTCCATTTCTTCGTGATTGTCCATTTTATTGGCATATAGTTGTTTGTGGTAGTCTCCTATAATCCTTTGTTTTTCTGCAGTATCAGTTGTGATTTCTCCTTTTTCATTTCTAATTTTATTGATTTGTGTCCTCTCCCTTTTTTTCTTGATGAGTCTCACTAAGGGTTTATCAATTTTGTTTATCTTCTCAAAGAAACAGCTTTTAGTTTTAATGATCTTTGCTATAGTTTTCTTCATTTGTATTTCATTTATTTCTGCTCTGATCTTTATGATTTCTTTCCTTCTACTGACTTTGGGCTTTATTTGTTCTCTTTTCTCTCATTGTTTTAAGTGTAGGGTTAGATTGTTTATTTGAGATTTTTCTTGTTTCTTGAGGTGAGATTGAATTGCTATAAACTTCCCTCTTAGAACTGTTTTTGCTGCATCCCATAGGTTTTGGGTCTTCCTGTTTTCATTGTCATTTGTTTCTATGTATTTTTTTATTTCTTCTTTGATTTCTTCAGTGATCTCTTGGTTATTTAGTAGCACACTATTTAGCCTCCATATATTTGTGTTTTTTCCAGTTTTTTTCCTGTAATTGATGTCCAATCTCATAGCATTGTGGTCAGAAAAGATGCTTGATACAATTTCAATTTTCTTAAATTTTCCGAGGCTTGATTTGTGACCCAATATGTGATCTATCCTGGAGAATGTTCCATGTGCACTTGAGAAGAAAGTGTATTCTACCATTTTTGGGTGGAATGTTCTATAAATGTCTATTAGATCTATCTGGTCTATTGTGTCATTTAAAGCTTGTGTTTCCTTATTTATTTTCTGTTTGGATGATATGTCCATTGGTGTAAGTGGGGTGTTAAAGTCCCCTACTCTTATTGTATTACTGTTGATTTCTTCTTTCATGGTTGTTAGCATTTGACTCATGTTTTAGGGTGCTCCTATGTTAGGTACATAAACATTTATAATTGTTATATCGCCTTCTTGGATTGATCCTTTGATCATTATGTGGTGTCCCTCCTTATCTCTTGTAACAGTCTTTATTTTAAAGTCTATTTTATCTGATATGAGTATTGCTACTGCAGCTTTCTTTTGATTTCCATTTTCATGGAATATCTTTTTCCATCCCTTCACCTTCAGTCTGTATGTGTTCCTAGGTCTGAAGTGGGTCTCTTGTAGACAGCATATATATGGGTCTTGTTTTTGTATCAATTCAGCCAGTCTTGGTCTTTTGGTTGGAGCATTTAATCCATTTACATTAAAGGTTATTATCGATATGTATGTTACTATTACTATTTTCTTAATTGTTTTGGGTTTGTTTTGGTGGGTCTTTTTCTTCTCTTGTGTTTCCTGCTTAGAGAAGTTTCTTTAGCATTTGTTGTAAAGCTGGTTTGGTGGTGCTGAATTCTCTTAGCTCTTGTTTGTCTGAAAAGCTTTTGACTTCTCCATCAAATCTGAATGAGATCCTTGCTGGGTAGAGCAATCTTGGTTGTAGGTTTTTCTCTTTCATCACTTTAGATATATTCTGCCACTCTCTTCTGGCCTGCAGAGTTTCCACTGAGAAATCAGCTGCTAACCTTATGGAGATTACTTTGTATGTTATTTTTTGTTTTTCCCTTGCTGCTTTTAATATTTTTTCTTTGAATTTAATCTTTGTTAGTTTGATTAATATGTGTGTTGGTGTGTTGCTCCTAGGGTTTATCCTGTATGGGACTCTCTTTGCTTCCTGGACTTGGGTGACTATTTCCTTTCCCATGTTAGGGAAGTTTTCAACTATAATCTCTTCAAATATTTTCTCAGACCATTTATTTTTCTCTTCTTCTTCTGGGACCCCTATAATTCGAATGTTGGTGTGTTTAGTATTGTCCCAGAGGTCTCTGAGATTGTCCTCAATTCTTTTCATTCTTTTTTTCTTTATTCTGCTCCTTGGCAGTTATTTCCACCATTCTGTCTTCCTGCTCACTTATTCATTCTTCTGCCTCAGTTATTTTAATATTGATTCCTTCTGGAGTATTTTTTTAAATTTATTTATTTTATTTATCTATTTTTGGCTGCATTTGGTCTTCGTTGATGTGCACGGGCTTCCTCTAGTTATGGCAAGTGGGGGTTACTCTTCATTGTGGTGCACGGGCTTCTCATTGAAGTGGCGTCTCTTGTTGCGGAGCACGGGCTCTAGGCACACGGGTTTCAGTAGTTGTGGCACGCGGGCTCAGTAGTTGTGGCTCGCGGGCTCTAGAGTGCAGGCTCAATAGTTGTGGCACATGGGCTTAGTTGCTCCACGGCATGTGGGACCTTCCCAGACCAGGGCTTGAACCCATGTCCCCTGCATTGGCAGGCAGATTCTTAACCACTGCGCCACCAGGGAAGCCCTAGAGTAATTTTAATTTCAGTTATTGTGTTTTTCATCTCTGTTTGTTCTTTAGTTCTTCTAGATCTTTGTTAAACATTTCTTGTATTTTCTCAATCTGTGCTTCCATTCTATTTCTGAGATTCTGGATCGTCTTTACTATCATTACTCTGAATTCTTTTTCAGGTAGATTGCCTATTTCCTCTTCATTTATTTGGCCTTGTAGGTTTTTATCTTGCTCTTTCATCTGTGATATATTTTTTTGCCGTCTCTTTTTTTTTTTAATGAGTAGGATTGTGTCCCTGTTTTACTGTTTGTTTGGCCTGAGGCTTCCAACACTGGAATTTGTAGGCTGTTGGGTAGAGCTGGGTCTTGGTGCTGAGATGAGGAACTCTGTGAAACCTCACTCCAATGAATATTCCCTGGGGTCTGAGGTTCTCTGTTAGTCCAGTGGTTTGGCCTCGGAGCTCCCACCACAGGAGCTTCCCCCCACCCTCGGGCTCGCGAATCAAGATTCCGCAAGCCACGTGGGGTGGCAAAAAAAAAAAAAAGAGAGAGAAAAGTAACAAAGTAAAAAACCAAAATTAGACTAGGAAACTAACAGATATGTTAGAAAGAATGTAAAAATAAAAATATAGATGAATCAACAACCAGAAGGTACATCAGTACCACAATAGTAAAAAAGAGGAGGAGGGAAAGGAAAAAAAGAAAAAAAAATGGTGGGGGGAAGGCCTTGGCTGTGGAGGGTGGGGCCTAAGGAAGGGCAAGGTTTGGGCAGTGGGCGGGGCCAATGCTCAGGGCCCACAGGACTGGAAAAAGCCCTGGGAGCTATGGGGGCTGGGGCATAGGCTCAAGGAACAGAAGGGGCCCAGGTGTGCCCCCCACCCTGGTCTCAGAGGGCAGGGACCTCACCTGGGAGCCCAGCAGGCTTCCTGGGCTCAAGTGCTCAGCGCAGATGCCCTCCTCTCCTCTCCTGCTCCTCCGGTCTGGGGTCTGGGAGGGTCCCTCCTGCCTGCCTCTCCTGATCTCCCTGGCCTCAGGGGCGCTGACCTTGTCTGGCTTCCATTTCTCCTCCACCCTCTGTCTTCCTATGTCCTACCAGTTCACTTGGGGGTTCCTCCCATCTCCTTGGGGTCAGAGTCCCCCACCAGCGGCCGGCAGACACCCTAGTTGTGGGGAGACCTAACTCCACGTCTTCCCACACTGCCATCTTGACTCCACCCCCTAAGTATTTAATTTTGAAGGGTGCTAATGTAAGTGGTATTTTGTTTTTAATTTAAAATTCTACCTGTTCACTGCTGACATGTAGGATAGCAAATGACCTTGTATCCTGCAACTTTGCTATAATGACTTTATTTTTCTTTCTTTTTTTTGGCCACATGGCATGTGGGATCTTAGTTCCCTGACCTAGGATCAAACCCGTGCCCCCTGTAGTGGAAGCTCAGAGTCTTAACCACTGGACCACCAGGAAATTCCCCAAAATATTTCTTTTTAATCCGTTGAAATGATTGTATGGTTTTTCTTCTTAAATTGATTCCATTTATTGACTGTGTTAGGCACTTTTCTAGGAGCTCAGGATACACTAATCAACAAAATATAAAAATTCCCACCTCCTTGGCCCCTTGAAGGGCAAAGAGGGGACGCTTCATGTTTCTTCCCAGCTGAGGGACCATGGCCAGACCCTGGCAGACTACATGGCCCCTGCTGGCCATTCTGGTGACCTGGTACCTCATTTATGGAGCAAGAAAGAAAACCTTTATGAGTGTCCAGTAGTGTCTGCAACAGAAAATAATGTGACAATCACAGTGTCTTTTGTGACCAACAAGTAGAACAGGGAAATGCCAAGTAGCTTCCATGTGGTTCATGTCCTTTTGCTCCAGAAGCAGCAGACTTCTGATCACATGGAGTCCCCCTTTTACACCGAGATGTGGGGACCACCTGTCAAAAGCTGGAGATACTGTCTTTCAGGAAGGAGAGCTTTACAGCAAATCTAGTGCTACTTTTCTGTGTTTCTTTACTTTGGTTTGGAAAGTACAAAATTCTGAACAAACATTGCAACAGTGACAGCTAGCACTCCTGGAGCCCTCCAGTGGTTACTGTGTTTGAGGGTGTCCTGTAATGAGCAGTAATTCCCAGTAGAGTTTATAAATGTTTGTTGACACATACAGAAATAAAAATGCCTGCCGTCCTACTTTGTAGAGACACAAAGTAGAATAGAGGTGACCCGGGCTGGGGTGGAGGGAACGGTCTGTCAGCTCAGTAGGGACAGAGTTTCTGTTTGGAATGAAGAAAAAGTTCTGGAGGTGGATTGTGATGATGGTCACACAAGAATATGGAGGTACCTAGTACCCCTGAACTGTGCAGTTAAAAATGATTAAGATAGGGGACTTCCCTGGCGGTCTCGGCGCTTTCACTGCTGAGGGCCTGGGTTCAATCCCTGGTCGGGGAACTAAGATCCTGCAAGCCACGTGGCACAGCCAAAAGAGAAACAAACAAACAGAAACATGGATCCCCTTGGTAAAAAAAAAAAAGAAAGAAAGAAAGAAAGAAAACAGCAATGAGATGCCACTATACACCTGTGAGAACGGCCAAAATCCAGAACACTGAGGAACCCAAATGCCAGCAAACGCTGTTGAGGCTGTGCAGCTACAGGAACCTTCACCCGTGGCCCGTCAGGATGCAAACGGCACACCTGCTGTGCAAGACAGCCCGGCAGTTGTCTTGGTCTTTTCCTGCTGCTGCAACAGAATAAAGTAGACTTATAAACACCACAGGTTTTTTTTCTCTCGGTTCTTGAGGCTGAAAGATCCAAGATCAAGGCACCAGCAGATATGGTGTTTGGGGGCGGCCCTTCCTGATTCAAAGCCAGAGGTCTTCTCACTGTGTCCTCACAAGGCAGGCGGGGTCCCTTCTGTGGGGACAGTGATCCCCTTCGCGCGGGCCCCATCCTTGTGACCTAATGACCTTCCAAAGCCCCAACTTCTAACACCCTCACTTTGGGGTTTACAACTTCAACGTATTCAGTTTCTGATTGCAGTTTCTACAGAGCTAACTACATTTTTTTTTTTTTTTTTTTGCGGTACGCGGGCCTCTCACTGCCGTGGCCTCTCCCGTTGCGGAGCACAGGCTCCAGACGCACAGGCTCAGCAGCCATGGCTCACGGGCCCAGCCGCTCTGCGGCATGTGGGATCTTCCCAGACCGGGGCACGAACCTGTGTCCCCTGCATCGGCAGGCAGACTCTCAACCACTGCGCCACCAGGGAAGCCCAGAGCTAACTACACTTTTATCATAGGACCCAACAAATGCTCTCCTTGGCATTTACCCAAATGAGTTGAAAACTTATGTCCACACAGAAACCTGAACAAAAACATTTATAGCGGCTTTATTCATAGCTGCTAAAGCTGAAAACTTGTCTTTCAGTAGATGAGTGGACAAACTGTGGTACATCCATACTGTGGAATGTTCTCAGTGCTGAAAAGAAATGAGCTATGAAACCATGAAAAGACATGGAGAAAACCTAAGTGCATATTGCTAAGTGAGAGAAGCTGATCTGAAAAACCACACGCAGTGTGATTCCAACCATGTGACCTCCTGGAAAAGACAAAACTATGGAGACAGTGAAAAGATCAGTGGCTGCCAGGTGGAGCACAGAGGACTTTTAGGGCAGTGAAACTCTTCTGCTTTATTCTAATGGTGGATACGTGTCATTATACAGGCACCAAAACCCACAGAACGTGCAACACCAGGAATGACCCCGAGTGTACACTGTAGACTCTGGGGATGAGGACGTCTCAGTGTAGGTTTACTGGTGGTAATAAAGGTCCCACTTTGTTTCACGGTGTCCATAGTGCAGAAGCCTTGTGGGCTCAGGGAGCACATGGGAAATGTCTGTATTTTCTGCTCAGTTGTGCTGTGAACCTAAAACTGCTCTGAGAAATAAAGTCTATCAACAAACACACACACGGTGGTTCCTCAAAAGCTAAACAGAGAATTACCCTGTGGCCCAGTCATTGGCCTCCCAGGTATGTATCCAGAAGAATTGAAAACAGGGATTTAAAGAGATAGTTGGACACTAAGTTACAATATTATTCACAGAAGGCAGAAACAACCCTAAGGTCCATGAGTAGTCGATGGATAAACAAAATGTGGTCCATCCACACGATGGAATATTTTTCAGCCACAAAAGGGAAGGCAGTTCTGTACATGTTACAACACGAACCTTGAAAATGTGCTCAGTGAAACAAGCCAGACACAAAAGGACAAGTATTTCACAAGTCCAGTCACATGGACCACCTAGAATAGTCACATTCGTCGAGACAGAAAGGAAAATTGTGGTTGCCAGGGACGAGGGAAGAACAAAACTGAGAGTTATTGCTAAGTGGGTGTTGGGTTTCTGTTTGGGGTGATGAAGAATTTGGAAAGGGACGGTGGTGATGACTGCACAACCTGAACGTAATTAATACCACCGCCTGTACACTTCACATGAGGAAAGTGGCAAATCTTAAGTTAAATATATTTTACCACAAATTTTTTAAAAGGGCAAAAGCACCACCTATTTCTCAAATTAGGGAAGATAAAATTCCCCCACAAATAATGCTAAGCATGTGTCAAAATTTTACTTGAATCATGAATGTGGATTTATATGAACAGTGATAAAAGGGATGCTGTCATGTGACTGCTAGATTATATGTAAAATCAGTGTTAATACGCTATAGCAAAATAAAACCAGAACCTTCGGGGTTATAGTCTTTACTAGTCAGGAAAAATTTATCACATTGTATTATCCAGCTCAGGCTGCTGAAACCGAAGACCACAGTCTGGGTGGCTAACACAACAGAAATTTATTCGTTCATAGTTTTGGAAGCTGGAAGCCAAAGACCAGGGTGCCATCAGGATGGGTGCATGGTGAAGTCTGTCCTCCTGGCTTGCAGTGGCCGCCTTCTCACCGTGTCCACACCAGGCCTCCTTGCTCTCCTGCCCCTTCCTGCTCTTGTGAGGCCATCAGGCCTACCGGACCGAGGCCCCGCCCAGTGACCTCACCTCACCTTCATTCCCTCCTTAGAGGCCCCATCTCCAAACACAGTCACACAGGGGGTCAGGGCTTCAACAGAACTTGGTGGGGGACACAATTCAGTCCATGGCACACATCTTACTAGTTTTTTACAAGTTAACCTTTTTTTTTGGCGGGGGCAAACATGCCACGTGGCTTGCGGGATCTCAATTCCCTGACCAGGGATTGAACCCAGGCCCTCGGCAGTGAAAGCCCGGAGTCCTAATCCCTGGACCACCAGGGAATTCCCAGGTTAATTTTTTTTGGGCTGCTTTGGGTCTTCATTGCTGCACGTGGGCTTTCTCTATGTGCGGCGAGTGGGGGCTGCTCTCCCTTACGGTGCACGGGCTTCTCACTGCGGTGGCTTCTCTTGTTGCGCAGCTCGGGCGCTAGGTGCGCGGGCTTCAGTAGTTGTGGCACGTGGCCCCTCATCATTTGTAAACAGCAATTTGTTATATTTCCGGAAGTAGAAGACACTCAGCCTAGCTCTTTGGAAAGTGCTAGAGCCAGATATTGTTAGGTAATCACCTTTTTTGTTTCCAAATTTTGGAAGATTTTCCTAAACAAAATAGATTATGGACATCTCTCCAGGTTAATTGATAAAGCTCTAATTCATTTTGATAGCTGAACGACTAATCCACAGTGCAAATGTTCTACAAATAATCTATTCCCCAATTATGGACTGACAGGGTTTTCTTCCAACTTTTTAGGACTGCAAGTGATGTGCTTTTATATCTTTGTGTATATATTTCTTGATATTAAAGCTCCAATTCCTATAAGATGGGTCCCAAGCAGGAATATCTAAACCAAGGGAAATAGATATTCTCATTTAAATGCTATGGCCACATCTCTTCATGAAGTTTGACAGTTTTAGGTGTAGTCCTGTACATATTTCTAACCTCGTTACGTCAAAACAACCCTAACAAGGGAGTTCCCTGGCGGTCCAGTGGTAAAGTCTCTGCGCTTCCACTGCCGGGGGAACAGGTTTAATCCCTTGTCGGGGAACTAAGATTCCACATGCCAAATGGCGTGACCTAAAACAAGCAAAACCCTAACGAGATTAAAAATGCTGATATCCTGTTGACAGCTGTTGACATCCCATGAAAAGATGACAAGTATATTTCATGCCATGAACTTAATGACAAAGACTGCTCAAGCTCTGAAAATATAACCATATCTCTTTTGGTTTAGAGAAAATGTTAGTATTTTTGTTTTTTGTTTTTTTAAAAAAAAGCTCACACAGAACAACTAGGATGAAAAAAACAAAAATCCTCGGACGATATCTACAACAAAATTAGATGGTACAGCAATCCCAAGATCTCCAAAACACGAGCAGACAGCAGCGAACCACCTAATGCTGCAAGAGGCAAATGGTATCAGCATGTGTGCCAGAGGGAGCAAAAGGAAGAGACAGCCCCAGAGAAAAGTAAAATCCCCAAAAGACCAGTCGGTATTCCCAGGAAGGCCTGTGAGCCAACTTGAGAGCAGAATCTGAAACACCAGCGTTTTGTACAACGTGTTGTCAGTAAGATACAAAGGTGCTGAAAGAGACTGCCCCCCCAAACTCTCAAAACTAACCAGCCTAGTCTCTCTTCCTAGGAGTGTTAAAGATTTAAGCCGCTCAGGATCTAAGGAGGAAAATGAAAAAGAGAGTCCAGATAAAACAGAGTGAATTGCGAGGCAGTCCTTTTAGTCTCAGGTCAGCGGCCTTTTATTATTTAACTTTTCATAGAGGCAACAGAAGATGGCGCCATAGAGCTGTAAAGTCAGGAAAACAAATTGCACCTCCCACCTTAAAGTTTGGGAAACTACTATAATGTAAAAATAAATAACTGAAACAGATCCATGCTGAATCTTACATAAGATTAATATTTTTTAAAAATAGTAAGAAACCAGATAAGTTCCCTAAAGAAAATAAAAGGAAGACATGCTTACAAAACAGACAGAAACAATGGCCTAGTGTTTCAAAACTAGTTAAAAGACATTAAAAATTATAAAGAACTGAAAAAACAATGTAAATAAGAACCAGAGAAAATCAGGGATGAAGTAACATAATTCAGAAGAGAAACATTTCAGGACCTTCTCTTGTGGTGCAGTGGTTAAGAATCTGCCTGCCAATGCAGGGGACACAGGTTTGAGCCCTGGTCCGGGAAGATCCCACATGCCATGGAGCAGCTATATATATATATAATTCAAGAAAATTTTGTACCAAAATTTAAAAATTGAAAGGACAACACTCTGCATCTGGGAAAACTGACCCTGAATGACATACATGGAAACATATTTTTTAAATAGTTAGACTTTTTAAAAAAGAAATGAAAAAGGAAATATTCTCTGGGGTCCAAAGTACAAGTAATGAAAGAAAACTGATTGTCACCAGAGATTCTTTTTTTTTTTTAATTTATTTATTAGTTTATTTATTTTTGGCTGCATTGGGTCTTCGTTGCTGTGCGCAGACTTTCTCTAGTTGCGGCGAGTGGGGGCTACTCTTCGTAGCGGTGCACGGGCTTCTCATTGTGGTGGCTTCTCTTGTTGCAGAGCACGGTCTCTAGGCACGCGAGCTTCAGTAGTTGTGGCATGTGGGCTTAGTAGCTGTGGCTCGCAGGCTCTAGAGCTCAGGCTCAGTAGTTGTGGTGCACGGGCTTAGTTGCTCCGCGGCATGTGGGATCTTCCCGGACCAGGGCTTGAACCCGTGTCCCCTGCATTGGCAGGCAGATTCTTAACCACTGCGCACCAGGGAAACCCCAAACACGTTTTTGAAAACTACTGTCAGTAATTATGTTGGTGTTAGTGTTGTTATTGTTATTCTAAGTCTGTTTTATGCATATTATAGGCTACAGCATAACAGGAGTTTCTAATTATATCACTCCTAATGTCCTTGAGAATGAATATTTTCAGTGTGAAAAAAGAAGGCACAGATCCACAGTAGAATAGGTTAAGTGAACAGCTTTAGTCCTAAATTTGAATTGACAGTATTGGTATGAACTCAAGAAGTGTTTCCTCTTTGCAGGGGAGGGAGTATAGATGGAGACAGATTTCCCAGCTTTGTCTATTGAAGCGCTAGGACTGGATGACTTATTCCAGGTCTTGGGTGGGAAATGTACACCGTGAGCCTGGAGTGTCTTGTCACCCGAGGTAGTGAGGACCATAGTCGTGTTATGTTTAAAGTACTTGAAAGCTAAATTGAAGAGGCTCCCACTTGACAAAGATAAGGCAATCTGAGCAGTAAATAAAATAATTTCCATAGACTGAAACACATCAGATATGTTTAAAACCACGAGCCCTTTATGATATTTCTTGTAAAAATAATGGGTCACCTTTGATAGATATGAGGGCCTATTGGTTGTTGAATTGTAAGAGTTCGTCATATTTTCTGGATACTAGACCTTTTTAGATATATGATTTGCAAATATTTTCTTGCATTCTATAGGTTGTCTTTTCACTTTCTTGACAATTGCCTTTGATACACAAGTTTAAAAAATTTTTGTGTGTGTGTGTGGTACGCGGGCCTCTCACTGCTGTGGCCTCTCCCGTTGCAGAGCACAGGCTCTGGACGCGCAGGCTCAGCGGCCATGGCTCACGGGCCCAGCCGCTCCGCGGCATGTGGGATCTTCCCGGACCAGGGCATGAATCCGTGTCCCCTGCATTGGCAGGCGGACACTCAACCACTGCGCCACCAGGGAAGCCCAAGTTTTTTTTAATTTTGATGAGGTTCAAGTTATTTAATCTTTCATTGCTCAGGTTTTTGGTCATGAAGATCTACCAAGGTCATGAAGATTTACCCTATGTTTTCTACTGAAAGTTTTATAGTTTTAGCTCTTTTATTTAGGTCATTAATCCATTTTGAGTTAATGTGTTTTTTGAGTTAATTTTTGTATATAAACCACTTGTAAAAATGTACACATTTCATTGTTTCCCATATAGACATCCAGTAGTCCAAGAATCACTTGTTGAAGAGACTATTCTTTTCCCAAATTGCCAGAGAAATTAGCAAGAAAAAGCAAAAAACAAGGCATGGATGTACCTTGAGGACATTATGCTAGGTGAAGTAAGCCAGTTACAAAAAGTCAAATACTGTATAATTCCACTTATATGTCAAAAATCATAAAGACAGAAAGTAAATGGTGGTTACCAGGAGCTGGGGGAGGGGAGAATGGACAGATGGTATTTAATGGGGGGCAGAGTTTTAGTTTTACAAGGTGAAATACGGGGCTGGATGGTGGTGATGGTTTCATAACAATATAAATGTACTTAATACCATTGAACTGTACACTTAAAAATGGTAAATTATGGGAATCCCCTGGCTGTCAAGTGGTTAGGACTCCACACTTTCACTGCTGAGGGCGAGGCCAAAAAAATAAAAAGGTAAATTTTATGTCATGTGTATTTTACCACATAAAAAAATTTTTTGAGAAAGTTGGTTTTTTTGCGGTACGCGTGCCTCTCACTGTTGTGGCTTCTCCCGTTGCGGAGCACAGGTTACGGACGCGCAGGCTCAGCGGCCATGGCTCACAGGCCCAGCCGCTCCGCGGCACGTGGGATCTGCCCGGACCGGGGCACGAACCTGTGGCCCCTGCATTGGCAGGCAGACTCCCAACCACTGCGCCACCAGGGAAGCCCCTTAAGAAAGGTTTTATGTGTCTATTAAGAGATCCAAAAGGAAAAATTAGGGATAAGTAGGGTAAGGCAATATTTTTTTAAATAGTTGAGAATTTTCCAGTATTAAAGAAAGATATGAATTTCCAGAATCAAAAAGCATACTTAGTTCTGCACAAGATAATTAAAAGAAGTCCTCACAGCAAAAATCATAGTAAAGTGAAAGAATATCTAAGACACAAAAATTTCCAAAAGAGAAATTAAAGTGTTTATACAAAAAAGTCAAATTATAATAATTATAAACTTCTCATTAGGTACAATACATATCTGAATATGATGCAATAGTATTTTTAATGTGCTGAGGAAAGATAGTGGTCGACTTAGACCTCTATATCTACTTAAATGACGCTTCAAGAGTGAGAGCAGGGGCTTCCCTAGTGGTGCTAGTGGTTGGGAATCTGCCTGCCAGTGCAGGGGACACGGGTTCGAGCCCTGGTCTGGGAAGATCCCACATGCCGCGGAGCAACTAGGCCCGTGAGCCACAACTACTGAGCCTGCGCGTCTGGAGCATGCGCTCCGCCGCGATAGTGAGAGGTCCGCGACTGCGATGAAGAATGGACCCCGCTCGCCGCAACTAGAGAAAGCCCTCGCACAGAAACGAAGACCCAACACAGCCAAAAGTAAATAAATAAATAATTTTTTTAAAAAAATTAAAAAAAAAGAGTGAGAGCAAACATACACTTCCCGTGACAGAGGCTGTGCGGTTTCCCCATTGCCCCTCACTGAAAGAACGAATACATGCGATATTTCAACAAGCAGGAATATTAAACAAGAACCAAAAAGTGGCATTCAGGAAGCATGGTAGAGAAAGAACATGTGCATAAAAGAAAAAAAAAAGGAGAAGAAAAAAGAAAGAAAGCATATGTGTATATATGCTGGAAAATATAAATAATCATGCACTGCATGAATTAAAAGTGTGATAAGAATCATGTCTAATTGGAGGAGAGTTAAATTAAGGCACCCCCTGTGGCAAGAGGTGTAGGCCATGGCCTGGCGGTCAGCCTCCGTGGCTGAGGAGGCCACCAGGCAGCGGTGACAGCGGTGACAGCGGGCGGGCCAGGATGATGTCACCCAGGTTGGTTAGGACTGATGGCCTCTCAGCTCCAAATTCACCCTTTTGCCTCCCAGGTGAAATGGATTGGGGTCCTTTGGTGTTTTTTCTCCTCCAGCCGGCACGACGCCGATGCGGTCGGCGGGGGGCGCGTGAGAGCGCACTGCAGGAAGGAAAGAACTCGCACTGGCTGGATGTTTGACCTGCAGCCCGGAGGTGAGTAGATTTCCAGAAAGTTCTGCAGGTGCCGCCCTAAGGAGCATTCTCCGACACTCTGAGAGTTATGGTCACACCACACCCTACAGACCCTGCTGGTGAGGGGTCTTCCTGGGGGCTCTGCTTAGCCTTGAAGGTGGCAGCCGCTCCTCACGCTGTCACTCTGGTCTCGTCCCTCCTCGCCAGCCAGTTGCTGTCACCCAGCCTCCTGTTCTAGGAGTGAGTCACACCTCGAGGGCCAGGAGCTCTTCAGACCGTCCTCACTTCCCGTGCTTCCCAGACCCCCTCAGGTGTGGTGGCTCGTGACTGACTCACAGGAAGTTATTATAGTCACGGTGTGTTACAGAGAAAGGAGACAGGTGAAATCCACCCAGGGCGAAATGCGGGGGTCCAAAGGCAGATCTCCGGTTGTTCTCCCCATGTGGGAACATGGGGGGCACTGCCTCCCCGCCCCCGGGTGTGATGCGTGCACACAGTATAGCCAACAAGGCATCTCACCACACCCCCTGGTGTCTATGTTTTTATTAGCCATCAGTCACACTCTGCCCCTGTGGGCAGAATTAACTTCTAGTCTCCAGCCCTTTCTGGTGGCTGGGCTGATCCTCTGTCTCCACTTCCTCCTGAGCTTGGAACGGATGTGGCACAGCCAAAGCCCCCATCCTAAATCACACTCTCAGACTGTCTGGTGGCCAAAGCTCCAGGCAGACAAAGACTCCCCTTACTTCGTAGACCAAGAGATCAACTCCCAAGAGCTGAGGGTAAAGGCCAGACCTCCGTTCACTACACACCTGTTAACAGTTTATAAATTTTTATAATACTTTATTAGTTGGAATATTTATAGAGAGAATCTTTGTATTAGTAATTTCCTAATTCTGAGATAGTTTCTACAGAAAAAAAAATCAATTATTTCTCTTTAGTTACCAGTTTTCAAGATGATGAATTATTTTACAATTATCCTTCTAAGGGATTATTTTATTAGGATGTGATTAACTCAGGGATTAAAACATACATGATGGTTTTAATCCTCTGTAGTTATCATTTTTTGATGGTCATAATGTGTCACCCTGGTCATTTCAGCTTTGCTCCTAAGCCCTTTCGCTATGATCTGAGTCAACCTTCATGTTTCCTTGCTCTCTGTTATGACAAGATGTTCCAGGATCATCTGATACATTTCCTGCCCCACACCTGATGCAGTCATTTCTCCAGGGAGCCTGGGGGGTTTTTTGGTTTGTTTTTTTGTTGTTTTTTTTTTTTTTTGCGGTATGCAGGCCTCTCACTGTTGTGGCCTCTCCCGCTGCGGAGCTCCGGACGCGCAGGCTCAGCGGCTCCGGACGCGCAGGCTCAGCGGCCATGGCTCACGGGCCCAGCCGCTCCGCGGCATGTGGGATCTTCCCGGATCGGGGCACGAACCCGTGTCCCCTGCATCGGCAGGCGGACTCTCAACCACTGCGCCACCAGGGAAGCCCCGAGCCTGGGCTTTTTAGTGGAAAACGATTTTAGTGTGACTCGAGCCTCACCAGCGGCACATGGCAGAGGTGATGGATATTACCCTCTTAATTAGGCTGCATTATATAAGGACCCCTCTTAGCAGACTGCAGAGATATTCTCTTTGCTGGCTCAGTGAAATGAGCCCTTATTTGGGGGGAACCTACACGCCCAGGACTCGTGGGCCACCTCCAGGATTTCCAGACAGCTTCTAGCTGACAGCCAGCAAAAAGCTGGGGCCCTCAGTCAGACAGCCTTCGGAAAATGAATGCTGTAAATGCCTGAATGACCTTGGAAGTGGGGTCTTCCCCAGTCACACCTACAGATGAGAATGCAGCCCCCCCGGCCCCCGATCCCTAACTGTAGCCTCGTGAGACCCCGAAGCAGAGGACTCAGCTAAGTCCTACCTGGGTTTCCAACCCAAAGACACGGGGGAATAATCATTGCATTCTTTTTAATTTAAAAATATATAATTTCATAGTTTTGGATAACAGAAGTCCAAAATCAGTTTAACCGGGCCAAACGCGAGGTGTTGGCGGGGCTGCGTTCCCTCTGCAGGTTCAGGCCCAAACCCATTCCTTACCACTTCCAGCTTCTGGCGGGCACCGCACACCTTCACTTGGAGCCACAGCATTCCAACGTTTACCTCCATGGTCACGTTGCTTTCTTCTCTCTGTGTGTCAGATCTTACACGGATCCCTCGTATAAGGATATATGTGACTGCACTTAGGGCCCACACTGATTCTCCGATAATCTGCCTAATTCAAGACCCTTAATTCAATTACATTTGCAAACTTTTGCCATATAAAGAAACAGTTACAGATTGCAGGGATTAGAAACTGATATCTTTGGGAGACATTATTCAGTCTACTACAGTTAGTGAGACCCATTTAAAGTTGGCTCATGTGTACTTTTTAAAAACTTTTTATTCAAGTCTTTTTTTTAATTACACAGTATTCAGGTTGTCTGTCTCTCCATGTGTGAGTTTTGGCAGGTTGTGTCTTTCAAGGAATTGGTCTATTTCAAGTAGGTTATGCCCAAATTTAATTGGTTTCTGCTCTAATTCTTATTTCTTGTTTTCTGCTTACTTTTTATTTAATGTGCTTTTCTTTTTCTAGTTTCCTTAGATGGAAACTTCTTTGACTAATTGTAGATCTTTCTTCTTTTCCAGCATATGCGTTCAGTGCTATAAATTTCACTCTAAGTACTACGTTCACTGTATCCCACAAATTTTGGTAAGTTGTATTTCCATTTTCATTTAGTTCAAAATACTTTAGTTTCTTTAGGGATTTCTTCTTCACTCATGTTATCTAAAAGTGTGTTGTTTAGTCCCCGTTTGTTTGGGGATTTTCCAGTTATCTTTCTGTTATTTAATTCTAGGTTAATTACACTGTGGTCTAAGATCAGACACTGTAGAATTTCTATTCTTTTAAATTTAAGGTGTGTTCAATGACCCAGAAAGTGATCTACCCATATGAACTTGGGAAGAATGTACACGTTAAGAGCTGTAAGTCTTCTTGGAAAATCGACTTATTAATGCCCTTCTTTACCCCTGTCTTTTTTTTTTTCCCAATATTTATTTATCTGGCTGCGCCTGGTCTTAGTTGCGGCCCTCGGGATCTTAGTTGTGGCATGTGTGTTCTAGTCCCCTGACTAGGGATTGAACCCGGGCCCCCACTGGGAGCATGGAGTCTTTTTTTTTTTTCACATCTTTATTGGAGTATAATTGCTTTACAATGGTGTGCTAGTTTCTGCTTTATAACAAAGTGAATCAGCTATACACACACATATATCCTCATATCTCCTCCCTCTTGCGTCTCCCTCCCACCCTCCCTATCCCACCCCTCTAGGTGGTCACAAAACACAGAGCTGATCTCCCTGTGCTATGCGGCTTCTTCCCACTAGCTATTTTACATTTGGTAGTGTATATATGTCCATGCCTCTCTCTTGCTTCGTCCTAGCTTACCCTTCCCAAGTCCATTCTCTACGTCTGGAAGCACGGAGTCTTAACCACTGGACCATCAGGGAAGTCCCTACCCCTGTCTTTTGCCTTTTGGTATGCCTTATATGTCTCGATTGCCAGACATAATATGCTGGGTGAAAGGAACTGCTGTGATTAGGCCCTTTGTAATGAGGTGGGGAGAGAGGGGAAGCCATCCAAAGCCCTATGACTGGGTCTTGGTCTTAAGGAGGCTGTGAACTGGGGACTGTGAATTTCACAAGCGTTTTCTGTTGTTTTATTTCTTCACCATTTCCCGGGAGAGGATGGTCAGGGTGGGCTGGAGTTGGATATTTGCCTTCTCTCAGGTGAGAGGCCAGAGGGCGCTGAAGCTGGGTGTTTCCCTTCCCCCAGGTCAGGTTAGGCTCTGGTTACATAGTTTCTCCTGAGGGCAGGTTGTTAAAAAGAACGGTGTGCTCTGGCTTCAAAACGGTTCCCTTTCCCTGCCCACTGCAGGAAGCAAGAAGGGATTTTTCCTGATATTTACTGTAAGAACCTGGTCAAGCTCCTGGATGTAAAACTCACAGAACTGTGCCCACCCCCTTCCCCGACTGGGTCCTCTTCAGCTTTTTAACTCTCAAAATTATCCACACTGAGGGACTTCCCTGGTGGTCCAGTGGTTAAGAAGCTGCCTTCCAACACAGGGGACACAGGTTCTTTCGGGGAACTAAGATCCCACATGCCGCCGGGCAACTAAGCCCACGCGCCACAACTAGAGAGTCCACGCAGCCAAAAATAAAAATAAATAAATATTAAAAAAAAATTATCCACACTGAGCCTCCAGTCACTCTTCAGGTTTTCCGACCATAGCACTGGTTCCCATGGGCAGTTCCACTCCCAGTCTTGCTCCGGCCAACCAGGACTCCCTGTGTTGGACGGTCGGTTCCTCCAGTCCTGAGGGATGTGGTTTGCCTTGTGTCCTCAACTCACTTATGAATCCTGGAAGAGTTGTCGATTTTTCGGTCTAGTTAGCTTTTCATTTGTTTTGAGGACAAAGTGGCAACTTCCAAGTGCCTTAGATGTGGAATCAGAAGTTGAACCCTGACATTCTTCCTTGTAGTTTTGATTTACTGTGCTCTAGTGATTACTGATATTGAGCATCCTGTCACGTGCTATTGGCAACTTGTATATCTTCTTTGGAGAAATGTCTATTTATGTCCTTTGCCAGTTTATAATTGGGCTGTTTTTTGCTACTGAGTTTCAGGAGTTCTCTATATATTCTGGATATTAATCCCTCACAGATACATGATTTGCAAATATTTTCTCTCTTTCTGTGGGTTGCCTTTTTACTCTGTTGATAGTGTCTTGTGATGCCCCCCAAATTTAATTTTCATGAAGTCCAGTTTGCTTTATCTTTTGTTACCTGTGTTTTTGGTGTCATATCCAAGAAATGATTGCCAAATCAATATTGTGAAGCTCTTACACAATGTTTTTTTCTAAGAGTTTTAGCTCTTACATTTAGGTCTTTGATCCATTTTGAGCTAATTTTCTATGTGTTGTTGGGTAAGGGTCTAGCTTCATTTTTCTGCATGTGAATATCTGGTTTTCCCAGCACCATTTATTGTAAACACTCTTCTTTTATCATTGAATGGTCTTGGCACCCTTGTCAAAAATCATTGACAATGTATGACTGAGTTTATTTCTGGATTCTGGATTCTGTTGCATTGTTCTATATGTCTAACTTTGTGCCAGTGTCACACTGTTTTTTGTTTGTTTGTTTTTTTAATTGAAGTATGTTGATTTACAATGTTTTGTTAATTACTCTGTACAGTAAGGTGATTCAGTTATACATATATATATGTTTTTTTAAATATTCTTTTCCATTATGGTTTATCACAGGATATTGAATATAGTTCTCTGTGCTATACAGTAGGACCTTTTTGTTTATCCATTCTATATATAAAAGCTTACATCTGTTAACACCAACCTCCCACTCTATCCCTCCCTCAACCCCCTCCCCCTTGGCAACCACCAGTCTGTTCTCTATGTCTGTGATTTTATTTCTGCTTCATAGATAGGTTCATTTGTGTCATTTCTAAAAATTTTTTTATTTTATTTATTTTTGGCTGCGCCGGGTCTTAGTTGCAGCATGTGGGATCTTCGTTGAGGCATGCGATATCTTTCATTGCTGCACGCAGGCTTTCTCTAGTTGCAGAGAGCGGGGGTTACTCTTCATTGCGGTGCACGGGCTTCTCATTGCGGTGGTTTCCCTTGCTGCAGAGCACGGGCTCTAGGCATGCGGGCCTCAGTAGTTGTGGCTCTCGGGCTCTAGAGCACAGGCTCAGTAGTTGTGGCGCACGGGCTTAGTTGCTCCGTGGCATGTGGGATCTTCCCGGACTACGGCTCGAACCCGTGTCCCCTGCATTGGCAGGTGGGTTCTTAACCACTGCGCCACCAGGGAAGTCTGATTACTGAACTTTTATAGTAAGTTTTGAAGTCAGGAAGTGTCAGTCATCCAGCTTTCTTCTTTTCCAAGATTGTTTTGACACTTTGGAGTCCCTTGAGACTCCATATGAATTTCAGAATGGATTTTTCTATTTCTGTAAAAATGTGACTGAGATTTTGATAAAGATTGCATTAAATCTACAGATTACTTTGGGTAACACTGACATCTTAACAATATTAAGTCTTCCAATCCGTGACCATAGGATGTCTATTTATTTATGTCTTTTTAAATTTACTTCAGCAATGTTTTGTAGTTTTCATTGTATAACTCTTTCATCTACTTGGTTATGTTCGTTAGGTATTTTATTCTTTTTGATGCTACTGTAAATGGAATTATTTTTTTGTTGTTGTTGTTTTGGCTGCACCGTGCCACTTGCGGGATCTTAGTTCCCCGACCCAGGATTGAACCCAGGCGACCACAGTGAAAGCGTCAAGTTCTAACCACTGGACTGCCAGGGAATTCCCTGGAATTGTTTTCTTAATATCCTTTTCAGGTTGTTCACTGTTAGTGTACAGAAATGCAACTGATTTTTGGGGTTTGAGTTCGTATTCTGTTACTCTGCTGAATTCATTTATTAGTTTTTTTAAAAAATTATTTATTTTTGGCTGCATTGGGTCTTAGTTGCGGCACGTGGGATCTTTGTTGAGGCATGCGGCATCTTTTGTTGCCGCATGCAGGCTTTTCATTGTGGGGCGCGGGCTTCTCTCTAGTTGTGACCTGCAGGCTCCAACGCACATGTAGTTTGTGGCACACAGGCTCTCTAGTTGAGGTGCGCAAGCTCAGTAGTTGTGGCATGCAGGCGTAGTTGCCCCTCGGTATGTGGGATCTTAGTTCCCTGACCAGGGATGGAACCCGCGATCTGTGCATTGTAAGGTGGATCCTTTACCACTGGACCACCAGGCAAGTCCCCATTTGTTAGTTCTAAAAGCTTTTTTTGTGGAGTCTTTAGGGTTTTGTGTATGTAAGATTATATGATCTGCAAAGAGAGATCATTTTACTTCTTCCTTTTCAATTTGGATATCTTTCCTTTCTTTTTCTTACCAAATTGCTCTGGTTAGAACTTCCAGTACTATGTTTAATAGTAGTGGTGAAAGTGGCATGCTTGCCTTGTTCCCGTTCCTAGAGGAAAAGCTTTCAGTCTTTTACCATTGAGAATGATGTTAGCTGAGGTTTTTCATACATGACTTTTATTCTGTGGTGGTAGTTTCCTTCTCTTCCTAGTTAGTTGAGTGGTTTTATCATGAAGGGTGTTTCTGCATTTTCTGAATCAAGATGGTCTTGACGGTACAGTAAGTACCACAGGACTTAGATTACACGGTACTCTCATCAATCCATTAACAGTGCTTTTGTCTCATTGATCTGTGTCTGTCACTCAGTAAACCTGTGCCTTTACCATTCTCCAGAAGAAATAATCAAAGGGGGCTCAATCTGTTTTTAAAAAAGAAGGAAAATCATGTTAGCCGTATTTCCAGAAATCATGGTCATGCGGTGTTTCACCAACTTCTATTAAAACCAACAGCGTCGGCTGCAGTCCCACCGACTGCCGCCAGGGCGGCCTCCCCGCTCACCTCCTACGTGACACCTCGGGACCCGCACAGCCTGTGATGTGCGCCCGGGACAGAGGTGGTAGACGACGAACAAAAGCAGAGCCCCGCCGCCCAGGTGGCTCCTTAGTCGGAGCTCGCCCGACCTGGCCCAGCCCGGTCCGCACCTGCGCTCCCTCCCGCCGCGGAGCCGGCCCGGGGCCTCGTCCGCCTGGGGACCGACGAGGGCAGAGGCCCGGGGGCCGGCCCAGCCCTTCCGACAGGCGGGCGCCCCGCTCGTGGACCCGCAGCCGCCTCCATCTTGGCTGGCGGAGGCGGGAGCGGCATCCGGGCCGGGCCCCGTCGCGCCGGCCGGGGCCAGGTGTGGAGCCGGCAGAGGGCGCTGTCCTCGCGTCCAGGCGGCGGGGCCCAGCCCGGGCCGGGACGAGTCGGAGTTGCCCCGAGTTCCCCCCGCGGCCCCGACAAGATGGAGGACGTCGTCTCCTCCCGCAGCCATGACGGGAGCGAGGGACGCCTCCCCACCGGGCTGAGGCGAGGGAGAGCGCTTCCAGCCTTCGGAGCGCGCGGGCACCCCCGCCGCCGGCCTCTCGGCCCCCGGCTCCCGCCCGCGTCGCCGCAGCCCCTGCCCGCTCGGCCCTCACGGGGCTCCCAGACACTGGACAGGGAGGGGATGGGGACATCGAGGCCGCGGCGATCCTCGGGCGGCGTCCCTCGCAGACGCTGCGGGGGCAGGCGGCCCGGCTCAGGCCCTCGGATCGCCCGGGGCCAAGCCGAGGCAGGTGCAGCGAGCACGCGCGTCTGCGACCCGACTCTCACGGGTCGGGCTGGGGTGGGGCCGGGGAAGGAGGAGGTGGGGGTGGAATAGAGGTTCGGGGGTGTGGCCTGTGCCTGATGGACAGGGCGTCGGACCACCCCCTCGAGGGGGCGTCCTGGAGGCAGGTGGGCGCAGCCAATGGACGGGCCCGAGCCGCCCGGCCCGCCCTCCCCTGCCCTCAATGAGGGCGTGGGGGGCGGGGCCTTCCGGGCCGCGATGCTGCAGTCGCAGCGTCCGCCTCCTCACCAGCGCTAAAGCCGGGAATGGACCGAGCGGAGTTGCGCTTGTTGAAAGGCGCGGGGTCTGGGGGCGGGGAGGTTCGTTCCGCGAAGCCGCAGTCAGAACCGGGTGAGGCTTGTCTCCGCCTAGTCTCCAGCCCAGAACCGCCGACAGTGGGGTTGGCCGGGAGCGGCGCAGCCTCCGGAGGTGGAGGCGGAGGCGCCGGGAGGCGGAGATGGGTGAGGGCGGTCCCCGGAGCCTCCCACTGACGCGGGACAGGCGCCCCGCGGCGCGGCCGCCGTAGCCGCTAGCGCGTCGGGGTCTCGGGCTGCCGGCGGCTCCGCTGATGTCCCAGGCGCCTTGGCGGGCGGCCCGCGGGCTGCGGGAGTGCTGGCGCGGCCGCGAGGGCCGGGTGAGGCGGCCGCCGGCGGCTGGGGTCGCTCGGGGCCGTCCGGGGCGGGGGCCGGCGGCGGGGGGGAGGGGCGCCTCCGTGGGTGCTCGGGGCCGCGCTCGCACCGTCCCGGCGGCGGCGACGGCGTGAAGTCCCCAAGTTTGGCGGCGAGGGCGCGGGCTCCCCGCACCGGTCCCCTCCTCTCCCGCCGGGGCCGCGGCGCGCCGCGTCTTTTCGTCACAGTTTATCTGGGCGAGTTTCTAATGGCGGACGCGGAGCGGGCAGGTCTCGGGCTCCGGGCCAGTGCGGGGGTTTCCGCCCCGCGGCGACGCGAGTTGCCCGCGAGTGGGTCCGGGCGCGACGGGGCCGGCGGAGGGTGGGCAGCATAGGGGGCTAGGATTCCCCGCTGGCGTCCAGATTGCGCTCGCCCTCCACCTCCCTTCTGTTGTTCATAGGGACCGTGTAGTCTCTTGTGGTCGTGGCGGGGCCTTGCTGTTTGTACCTGGCGTCTCGGCGGCATTGCGTTGGGGGAGGGGGGGAGAACGCGGAGACGCCTTGACCTCTTGTCCCTTTGCTCCGTCTCGCTGGTGGTTACGAGCCGGTGCTGCGTCCAGGTTGGCTAGCACTAAATCATTTGTCATTCTTCGTTCTAGGACCAGGAATCGCCTTCAGGCCAGTCTGGTGGACGTTTGTCTGAAGCTGAGGAGGACCGCGCCGCCACTGTGAGTAGTTGTCCCCGCGTTTCTGTCCAGTACCGTGAGCGCCGCGCCAGGGTGCGCCTCTATGGCGCTTGCCTTTCTCTTACCTTCAGCGGGTTTCTGGGGCGGGCCCTGTCGCCAGAGCCAGGCCGGGCTGATCCCTGGGAACGCACTGGGAGCGGGCGCTGACATTTTACACCGATTGTATTCTCTAGGGTTCTAAAACAAGAGTTAAAGGTAGGTCCGTTTTTAATGCTTTCTGGTTAGCTTTGGGGGTTTTTTTTGGCTTTCTTATGGATAGAAATAATTTTTTTCTTCATCGCTGGATTAAGAAAAATTACTGAATGTACTGTCGTCAGGTCGACGGAGGCGATACTTCTGCGTGAGTTTGTCGTCCCTTTGAGGAAGATTTATTTGTGTTTACGCACCCTGGCAGCTCTCTAGCCAGGGTCAAGTCAGGAGATAGTCTTTAAAAAAAAAAAAAGAGGAGATAATCTAGTTCTCACTCTAGCCGTGATTCTGAGACTGACCACGGAATTGGTAGTGACAGCCTCCATTATGAAGTTAATGTGTTGTTTCCTTGTTACTAAGAAGTAACCTATGTGCTGTTCACTTTGGTACAATAAAATGCCCAGTGCTCTGTCAGCTGTTCAGTTAATGGCTTTAACACCAATCCTTGCCTGAATCAATAATTTTATTAAGAGTTTGAAAATGATGATTTTTTTTTTTTTTTCTAAATCTGATTCTCCATGTATTATCTGGGATTCTGTATAGTCTTAGGTCCTGCCTATTTTGTCCTTTTGGATCAGTTTTCCACTGGTCATCAAAAAGAAACCTGTGATTAGTGCATCTCTCATAGTAGTGTTCCTGCCTTCCCTCTGCCCTTGTAAATCCTTGACAAACTTGGCTTTGCACGTAGGCTGTTAGGCGTCACAGCACACTTCATTAGTTAGACAGCTTTTAGGAATGGATATTGTTTCAACTGGGTAATGTTCATAGGATATCTGAAGTGCTGATATTTCACGTTACTTGATAGTTTTGTGAGATGAAGGGATGTGGGTAGGATGCTAGAGCTATGAGGGACCTTCATAGGGAAAGGGAACTAGCGGGGACTTAAAGACTGGCAGGAGATCAAGTCACTGACTCAGGTAGTACCACTTAGAAAAGCCACTTTTCTCAGCAGTGTGTTCCTAGCGTAGTTGAGCGCAGTGTGCAAAGGACTAGGTTTAGTGCCAGCCAAATTGGGGTTCACATCTCTGCTCTCTTACTACTTTGGCAAGTGCAAACTAAATAAGAGTCAATAAATGCATCTTTATAAATGCACATCTTATTCAATTAAATACATTTTTATTATGTACATTTTATAAGTGAGTAAATTGTGTCTGTCTTCCCGATTGCTATGAAGATTGTAAATCGCCGCCTAGCCCATAAGTTATGTGGGACACACACACACACACACACACTGTTAATGGTGGCTGCAATTCTTATCTTTGTTTTGTTTCCTGATATTTCTTCCACTTTATCTTTCAACCCTTTTACTGAGTTTTCCATTTCTGCTAAGCTTTTCATTTCCAAAAGCTCTTTTTTATACTAGAAATATTAGTTTTATATGGTCTTCTGCTTGTCATGTATCTGTCTAGAGTACTAATAGTTTGTGGGTTTTCATTTTACGTTTTCTTTTTCCTGCCTTTTTTTCTTTCCTTTGTGTTTGTTTGTTTTTTTTTCTCTTTTAACAACTAATTTTCTTATTAGAAGATTTTTCCAGATAGTTCATAATTCTTGACAGGTCTACTCAAGGTTAAGAATTGGGAAATGGAGAATAGATTGGAAGAGTGAATGGAACTTTCAACTTGGAGCTTCACTGTAGGATGGTTCTTTTTTGGCCAGTTGATGGAGAATCTTTAAAGTCGTTATTTTTAGGTCTTTCCTTTTTCGTGTTCCTAATTCCACAGAAAGGAGTGTTTCTGAGAAAGAAGTTTTCCAGGGAATAATAGTCTGCTGCTTGCAAGATAGAAGTCTGGATGCCAGCTCTCTGGAAATCAAGTGAGAGAGGGGGCATTTCATATGCATGCTATTGAAGCATTCACCAGTGCCTGGTGAACCTGAGACAAAAACCTTATGTTCTATTCTCTCCAAAGAATAAAAGTCTAGAACTTGGGCCAGGGTGTCATCACCAAAATAGAGGGAGGGAAGGGATTTGGGATTTCACATCCTCCTGTTTTAGCCACCTGCTCCTTAGTCCCGTGATACCTGGAGCTATAGGCTTTGAGCCTCGTGAAGATTCTGAGCATAAGTCAGGATATTTCTCAGCCTTTTCCATCACTATTTTAGAGTTTGGCTATCTCAGCAGAGTTGGTTAACTGCTTATCCACCTGCTCTTTAGCTTATCAAATTTTGTTCCTTTTGTTTCTTCTTTTTGTTTTTCTTTTCCTTGTCAGTAGGAACTTTACTGTTGTTATGGGGGTTTTAGAAGGGATTGAAGTTAGTTGTGTGTGATCAGTCTACAATCTTAATCCCTACCAGGCTCTTGATTTCTAGATAGTAGTTTTGTATTTAGACACTTAAGTAATTCTCTTGCTGTTTGTCATAACTGTTCATTTGATTTTTCTTTTTTCCTGTTTCATTACATTTGTGAGTAAAACCTCCAGAATCATCATACATTTTTATTTTGTTTCTGATTTTAAATGGGAATGCTTGTAGTATATACTCACTATCATGAAGCTGGCTTTGGAATTGATATTATTTTTAGGTAAATATATAAATATTTTAATATTAAGAAAGATCTGTTCTGTGACAATATTAAGTCCAGAGGTGCTGTAGAACATGTCATAAAACTCATTAGTGTTCAACAGGTTTTTGTAGCATGCATCCTTTATCTTTTATAGAGCCGCAAAAATATAGGTGTGCTTATAGGTGGCCAAAAGATAAACCTTTGAAGCAATAATTAAATAATTGAAAATACTTTCTTGGTGATTTTAACATTTGAAGACTCATGAGCAGGTTAGTTTACCGTTCTCATCACATACTAATCTTGTCATATTAATATCTCACCATTTCTATTTTAGCAGCTGTTTTTTTAACTGATTCGTTTTAATATGTAAGTTTTACTTAATTGTACACAAACATAATTGAATATTGAATGGCTACTAAATTATTCAATTGGTTTTTTTTTAATAGGTGATCTCAGGAAAATTCATGATACTCAGTTATATCTTAAGAATTCAGCAGAAATTTTTGCAACTTTAAGAAACCATATTTAAGGGGCTTCCCTGGTGGCGCAGTGGTTGAGAGTCTGCCTGCCGATGCAGGGGACACGGGTTCGTGCCTCGGTCCAGGAAGATCCCACATGCCGCGGAGTGGCTGGGCCCGTGAGCCATGGCCGCTGAGCCTGCGCGTCCGGAGCCTGTGCTCCGCGATGGGAGAGGCCACAACAGTGAGAGGCCCGCGTACCGCAAAAAAAAAAAAAAAAAAAAAAATTTAAAAAACTAACACTGAACACACTTAAAAATGATTAAAATGGCATTTTATGTTGTATATATTTTACCATAATTTTTGAAAAAAAAGATAATTGTAGCAACCTTTAGGAAATAAAAACTGCTATGAGATGTTACTAAAAGTAAACACAATAGGGCAAACTACCCTTATTTGTGTCTTTGTTTTACTGTTAACTCTTGTTTTTACCCCTAATTAAATACCTTCTTAACTTTGCAGGGTTGTTACCCATAACCTAGAGATAGTTTGCGTTTAAGAGTCTTGCTCGGGTTTCAGCCTAACTTTCTGTTCTTAGGACAACTTTTTTTTTGGCTGCACTGCGAGGCTTGTGGGATCTCAGTTTCCCGACCAGGGATTGAACCATGGGCCACAGCAATGAAAGCCTGGAATCCTAACCACTAGGCCACCAGGGAACGCCCATTAGATTCTGCACTTCTCTGTGTGGATTTTCCTTTGATTTTATATTAATTTTCATTGCATCAAAATGAAGATCAATTAAACATTAAATAGTTGTAGATGAATAAGATACCACAGGAAGAGTAGGTAAATATTTAAGATTAACTAGACATTTGTTGAAATCCTAAGGTGTAGGCAAAGTATTTGCCTGAATACCCTCTCAGTGGAGAGGGATTTAACATTTTTTGCACTGTGTAATATGTCCAGGCAGAGAGACTAGGGAGTTGCAAGTTCACTTATCACAATTAAAACCTCAGAGTCCTTTTTATCCCCATTTGCAGTTTATAGTTTAGAAAAGTAAAACTCAATGAAGTGAGGTAATTGGCTCAGTGTCTTAGCTAAACTATAACTTTTTCTCTTTTTAGATAATGTTATAGAAATGGTTAAAACTTTTTTGTAGTCTTATGTTTATGGAATTAAGAAAGTGTTTGATGGTTAAATTATATACACAATGACTTCTAATAGTGGTTAGGGTTAGGTTTTAATTTTTTTACAATCTGGAATTTGAAAATAGGTGAATACTTAATCTTTTATCAGAAATAGATGACTACAATGAGCTGAGCATAAAGAATGCTCTTTCTGTTATTTCCTTTGGGAAGATTAAAATAGGGCCTAACAGCCACCAGAGGGTACTGTGGAGTCAGCTATAGCTCTTTTCCAGAAATTGTTCTTTTTTGTTCTAGGTTTATTCAAATACAGAAAAGACAGAGAGAATTCGTATATAACAGCTCTTACATTTCATAATTCAGTTTAGGCTGAATTATTGCCTCTTTTCTCTGAAAACCAACCACATAATAAGCTTACTGGATGAGTGTTAACCATGATCCTAATTTTTGTATTTCCTTTATAACCCTTTTAAACTGGCTCCTTAGATTTGTTATTTATCTTTGAACTAGAGTTATTTGAATGTTGATTTTGTTTTAATGAATTCACTCATCTTAATAAAACAAGTAATTTTTTAAAAAAATTGTATACAGTAATTGCATATAATGTAGTGGCTGTGAAATAGATTATAGAGTCAGATTTCTTGTATTTGAGTCCTGACTCTACCCTTTCCAGCAGTGGAGACTTGGACGGGCCAGGTGGATTACTTATCTTCTTATCCTCTGAGTCTTAGTTTCCTGATGGGTAAAATGGGAAAAAGAATAGTTCCTGCCTCACCTTTATAAACATTTACTGAATTGCTGTATTTAACGGCATAGCACCTATTAAGAATAAACATTACCGAATGTATGACTGTAAGTACTATCACTTAAAATTAGTTGGGGAAATTTTAGAATAGAATGTTACTTAGTATATTTCAATATGAGTTGTTTAAAATTGAATGATGACTGCTGTATGAGTGACTTTTCTTTATTATTCAACACCCATACAGATCCTACCTCCTTCACTGTCTTGAGCTTCTAAGAAAATTGAAGCCAGGATGTATAAACTTACCTCAGCTTTCCATCTATTATTTCTACATACTTATATACGTTCTAATTACAACTGGACAAAACCTTGAACAGCATGGGTTTGGACTGCACGGATCCACTTATACATAGATTTTTTTCAGTAAATACTATAGTACTGCACGATCCAGGGTTGGTTGAATCTGCGGATATGGAACCTTGGATTCGGAGGGCTAACTGTGGGACTTGAGCATCCATGGATATCCTGGGACCAGTCCCTCCGTGGACACCAAGGGACAGCCATACACTTACCTTTTCCCCTCTCACTTTTGAGATAAAGGAGACTTTTGTTCATGATCAGTTTCACTACCAGCTGTGCACGCATCCTCCTCTTCCTCTTCTCTCATCTGCTTTCAGAGCTGTGCTTCATTGGTCGGTCACTTCTCCAGATTCTTCCAACTATGTCTCTGCTGGATCCTTTCGTTTGTTATTCTGTAGTGCATAGTAGGTACACAGAGGTGTTTGCTGAATAAAACAAAGTGGCTAAGAATTTGGAGCCTAGAGTTAGAGCCCTGAGTTTGAGTCCTATTTGGCCTTACCCAGATTCGTTTCCTAATCTGTAAAATGAATTAAATTATATCTACATCATGGGTTTTTCAGAATTTTGTATAAAAAACCTATAGCATAGTGTCTGGTGATTCCTCAACAAGGACAAAAAAAAAAGATTCAGAAAGGTTTAATGTTGGAAGCAGAGAATTTGAAAAACAATGACAGAAGACCCTAGGGAAATAGAGTTTGGACAATATCATAGTCATTTTAGTAGATAAAAGTATATTTAGTATAATGATTGTTTTTGGACCCTGAGTTATTGGTAATTGATGGAATTATTTTGAACAATTTTCTGTTTCAAGGAAGGACTTAGATAAAATCACATAAAATAATTTAAAATTTCACTTGTGCTATTTAATTGCAATAAAATGCAATGATCATAGTACACTAGAACTTTTTTTTCTCTTCTCTCTCTGTTATAGGTTCTTTGGCATAGATAAATGTTCAGCGGGAGGATTAGACTTGACTGAACAGACTCCTGTTTTATTAGGGAGTAAAGCCATGGCAACTAGTTTCATGGACGTGGCATTTGGTGACCCAGCTAGTCCTTTAGTTAATAGATCTAGAAACTCGTCAGCAGAGGAGGAGGAGGATGATGTTGTATTTATTGAATCTATACAACCTCCTTCAAGTTCTGCTCCAATAATAGCTGATCAAAGAAATTTTATATTTGCTGCATCAAGAAGTGAAAAGCTACAAGGAAATTATTCCATAATTCTTCCTTCCTCAAGAGGTTTGGCTTCTCAGAAGGGAAGTATAAGTGAGACAATTGTCATTGATGATGAAGAGGACATGGAAACAAATGGAAAGGAAAAGACAATTTCTTCTAGTTTTATTGAATGGGCACTTCCTGGAAGTAAAAACAGAACCAAAGATTTGGATTTCTCCACTTCCAGTCTTTCAAGAAGTAAGGTAAATGCTGGAATGGGTAATGGTGTTATCACTACAGAATCGACTCTGAAATTCATATTACTAATGTTACAACCTTAGAAACAGGTATTAAGCTCTGAATGATGGGCGAGATATGAACTTAATGATTACAAATATAACATCACTATAGAATACCAGCTTGGGAGATGTCGCTAACGGACTGCAGTCGAGTAACTTTGGTGTTAATATGCAAACATACACCCCGTCTTTAACTTCACAGACCAAGACTGCAGTAGGACCTTTTAATCCTGGTAGAATGAATGTGGCAGGAGACGTTTTTCAGAACGGAGGATTTACAGCTCATCACAATCCTGGTAAGCAGTAAGTGATACTAAATATTTTCTTTCCACCCTAAGTAAATAAACTTTTGGCTGTTACTTTTAGTACCTATATCAATTTTATTCTATAGTGAAATATTTTTTGTTAACTTTCATATTAAAATAGAATTTTTTGCTAAATAAAACTGTGCAGTCTACTCTATTTTACCCAATGTGATTTATATGTGAAGTGTTTTAATTGAAAACTCCCATAACTACTACCTCCATCTTTGTTTACTAGCATCTTTATTTTAATGTAAAAGTCATAGAATAAAAGGATGGATAGTGAACTAAAGGATTAAAGTAATATTACATGACAATTAAATTTTATTTAATTTGTAATTACATAATCTGACCTTTCAATTTTTGCTTTTCAAGTGTTTACTTTTAGACTGCTTGTCTCTGATTTTTGGTTTTAAATCAGCATTTTATTAGTTGCTTCATTTTAAATTTAGAAAACTTTCTTACCTTTAAATCAGAGACTTGTTTTTTTCCCCTATTTTTTGGCCGCACCACATGGCATACAGGATCTTAGTTCCCTGACCAGGGATTGAACCCCTGCAGTGGAAGCACTGAGTCTTAACCAGTGGACCGCCAGGAAAGTCCCAAATCAGATATCTGTATTTTAAAGACTCTTATGAGGCCAGTTGTGTTCTGGTAAAATATAATGAAAGTTATTTAAAATTTAGCAAATCTTTTTTGTGGATTTTTCATGACTTGGTGTGCTGTTTGTTTTTTCAGGTTTTTGTTTGTTTTTTGTGTTTGTTTGTTTTGGGTCATTTTAGTGCTTTTAGCTATTGACCAACTTAGAATTTTAGGAAAGGACTGGAAAGTAATTAGAACTAAGAACCAAATCACTTGTTTTAATAGAATGCTAGTATTTTTTTTTTTTTAATTTTTTTTAATTAATCTTTTTCTCTGGTTATGAGAACGTTACAGAACATTTGAAGGAAATCATAGTTAGAAATAAGAAAATAGTATCTGTCACCTACCTTACTAAGTAGAAGTGACTGACAACTTAAAATGTTGGTTTGTTTGCTTTCAGTCTTTTGCCTCTGTGGTTCTAAAAACAGAATTTAGAGCATATTGTATTTAGTTTTGTGTTCTCTTGATTTATTTAATCTAAATTTTATTTTATTTATTTATTTGCGGTACGCGGGCCTCTCACTGTTGTGGCCTCTCCCGTTGCGGAGCACAGGCTCTGGACACGCAGGCTCAGCGGCCATGGCTCACGGGCCCAGCCACTCCGCGGCATGTGGGATCTTCCCGGACCGGGGCACGAACCCGCGTCCCCTGCATCGGCAGGCGGACTCTCAACCACTGCGCCACCAGGGAAGCCCCTGTTATGTCATTTTAAAAGTAGAGGTTTCAGTGGCTATAAAATATTCCTTTGTCTGAGACATTTATTCCTCTACTTTTTAAGCATTTATATGGCTTTTCATTTTTTACTATTGAAACTCTACACACTAAATGTCTTCGTTTATATTGTTTATTAATTTCTATAGGACAGTTCTCAAACTTTTTGGTCTCAGTTTCACTCTTGGAAGTGATTGAGGATCCCAAAGTTTTTTGTTTTGTTTTTAATCTGTTATCATATTAGAAATTAAAACATAAATTTAAAAGGTATTTATTCATTTAACAAAATTATTATGTGACATATTTTTAATGAAAGATAACTACTTTCACTAAAGAAATTTAGTGAAAAGTGATGTGTTACAGTTACAGAAATCTTTTTTTTTAAATTTTTTTATAAAGCATTTTATTTTTTAAATTTTATTTATTTATTTATTTTTGGCTGTGTTGGGTCTTCGTTTCTGTGCGAGGGCTTTCTCTAGTTGCATTGAGTGGGGGCCACTCTTCATCGCGGTGCGCAGGCCTCTCACTATCATGGCCTCTCTTGTTGCAGAGCACAGGCTCCAGACGTGCAGGCTCAGTAGTTGTGGCTCACTGGCCTAGTTGCTCCGCGGCATGTGAGATCTTCCCAGACCAGGGCTTGAACCCGTGTCCCCTGCATTAGCAGGCAGATTCTCAACCACTGCGCCACCAGGAAAGCGCCACAAATTTTTTGGAAGTCTGGCTTGATAGAAAACAGCAAGGTATATCTAGCTCCTCAAATCTAGTTCTACATTGAATGTGTTGCAATATCTTCTTTTGTTTGAAGTGTAAGAAGAATATCTGGCCTCACATACATATGTGGCTGTAGAATGGCACAATATTTTAGTAACCTTTTTAGTTAATTATGGATAGTTTTTTCCTTTTCCTTTTGACACAGCACCAAAACTTGATAAGTGGTAGTTTCTTAAAAGTTCTTACAGTGTGGAATCTGAAACTATATAATGAACCTTTCATGCTTTATTACATTAAAATTCATTTATCTTTGAATGAATTTTACCTTTGTATGATTTGGTAACATTGTGCTTTAATTATTTGGAAAGTATTGATTCACTGAGTTACCTAGGTCTTCTAAATGTTGACACCTTAGAAAGCTGTCACGCTAGCAGTGGTGGATGCAGGTTTTCAAAGATTCTGATTTTCACTCGAAAGCTCAAATTTTCTCACTGGCAACAAATACTGTTATTTTTTTGAAGTGAAAGGCTTATTTTAAGAAAATGTCAATAACCAGTTTGTTTTGTCATTCCTTTAAGGCTAGTTCAGCTTGCAGTGCAACAATTTTACAAGTGCTTTTCCACTCTTTCTCATTGTTCTTTGGTATGAAACAGAAGTGGCTTCTGGATGCTTCCCTGTTCATCATACAGAGTATTAAGGTGTAGTCAGAGGCTGAAATTTAGTAAAATTAATACTAATTTTTACCTTTTCACTAAGGGTCTTCTGTTGCATAATAAATAATTTCACTGGCCTTTGTCCCTGGTTCTTGGGAGAGAGAATAAATCCTTGAAATTTACCAGATTCCTAATAACTAATGATTAAGGCTGAGGGTCACCAGAAAGACCAACCGTGTGATTTGAGTGTTGGGCCTTTGAGCCAGCCCAGCCTCCATGGAGGAGAGAGAGGCTGGAGATTGAGTCCAGTCACACGCAGCGAATAATCCCACCAGTCACACCCACACGATGAAACCCAGTAAAAACTCATCTGTGCCGGGTGGATGACGCTACCCGCTTCCTCAGAGAGAGGGCACAGAAGCTCTGGCATTGGGACCCTTCCTCACGCCGTATGTCTCTTCATTTGGCTGGTCCTGATTTGTATCCTTTAAATAAAACTGATCATAAGTATAGAGCTTTCTTGAGTTCCCTGAATCATTCTAGCAAATTATTGAATCTGAAGGGGCCTTAGGAACCTCCCAGATTTACAGCCAGTTGGCCAGAAGTCCAGGTGGCATGTAAAGTGAGGGCAGTCTTGTGGACTCTGCCTTCAAAATGGGGGCTGGTGCTGACTCCAGGTAGTTATAGCATCAGAATTGTGGTGACCAGTTGTTGTTGGAAGAACAATAGGAAGTACAGGTGCTACTTTTTCTTTCTTTTGTGCAAGTGCCTGATAGTGAAGAAAATTTTACTAGTACAGTTTGGTTCCACTGCCAGCAGTTTTACCTAACATCATTGCTTCTGCACCATTAGTGCAGATGCCAACACCATGAAAAAGGCACATAATCTTAGTTTTATTATGGAAATAGTTTGGCCTGGCAGATCCCCTTTTATTTCTTATGTAATGTTGAGTAGAAGTGATCAGAGTATAAAGTCTTGTCTTGTTCTTTTTTTTGTTGACCATGCCTCGCGGCTTGCAAGACCTTAGTTCCCTAACCAGGGATTGAACCCCAGGCACTCAGCAGTGAAAGCGCCTTCTGTTGTCTTGTTCTTGACCTGGGGTGGAGGGGAAGCATTTGACATTTCATGATTTAGCGTATTCGCTTATGTCAAATATAGTAAGCTTTTTATGTTCATAATTTATTTAATAGCTTGTGTCTAGTCTTTGCAGTTATAAACAGGTTTCTCATGAATATCTCTTAAGTTTGTCACACATATTTTCTAGTGAAAAGTTTCTGTAGGTGAAATTGCCAAGTCAAATGTCAACATATTTTTAAAGCTTTTCATGGTTAATACAGAATGGTCCTCACCAAAAAATTATGGGTTTTTTTTTTTGTTGTTGTTATAATATTGTAAGCTCTCCTCAAGGGTAGGAGTATTATTAGTGTTTGCTAAACTGATCATTTAGAGGTGATATCCTCTTAATGATCATTGAACTTTTAAAAATACTTTTGCAGACTTTTTATGAATTTGTTCATTTATGTTTGTCATCTACTTATTACTATGTACATCTTTTTTTTATTAATTGAGTGAAACCTGAAAAATAATATAAAAAACTTGTGATTTCTATATTGAGTGATGTGTTAAGCTTAAAAGCGGTTGAAGATGATGTTGAAGACTTAAAATAATGTCCATTGAAAATCATTCTTTTGGATCTCTGTTTCTTTCACTCTTCTTTTTAAAATTTTTTATTGCAGTGTAATTGATTTGTTTCTTTCACTCTTATTTTTTGTTTTGTAATTATTTCCTAAATTTTACATGTATATTTTTGCAAGCATGAATTACATCTTATGTACATATAAGCTCTTAAGTGAAGTTAAAGCCAGAAGGCTTGCCATGTATTTCTTTTATGTTTCAGCCTTGACCGTTTTTCACCTTCTGGAGTAAATTGAAGTTGTGTATTGAATGATGAAGTGGATCAATAACATGCTTTTCAATTTAAAAGCATAGCACATAGACTGATACTTAACTGTAAAAAAGCATACTGTAGTTAGATGCTATACTGTTGCTCCACTCAAATTGTGGACATAATTGAGACTAGCAAAAGTTGTTTGAAAGTAGTTTTGACTGCTCTTGGATGTATTTTTATTCTTGTCATCCTTTTATCTCATTAATTCAAAACTGTATTTTATATTACAGTGATAATTTTCTCATGCCATGAGGTATCAATGATTTTTAAAAGTAACAGACAAAAAGCATTAAAGGACTCCCCTGACATTCATTCATATATATGAAGACGTTCTTAACTACATTTAAACTATTTTGTTTGTGCTGTGGCAATGAATTTCTGTTATCTCTGAAGTGTGGATGAATTTACAGTGTTCCTGGGTTCTCTAAAGTTCTATTTCGGGGGAAAAAAGCTACAGAATTATATCCTTTATTTATTTAATTATTTTTTAAAAAAATAAATCTATTTATTTATTTATGGCTGAATTGGGTCTTTGTTGCTGTGCGCGGGCTTCTCATTGTGGTGGCTTCTCTTGTTGTAGAGCATGGGCTCTAGGCGCGTGGGATTCAGTAGTTGTGGCTCGCAGGCTCTAGAGCTCAGGCTCAGTAGTTGTGGTGCACGGGCTTAGTTGCTCCACGGCATGTGAGATCTTCCCAGACCAGGGCTCGAACCCATGTCCCCTGCATTGGCAGGTGGATTCTTAACCACTGTGCCACCAGGGAGGCCCTATCCTTTAAATAATACCATTTGGCCCAGAATTCTAAAAAGAGGGTCTACAGAGTTGTCAGGTAAAGAGTGATGGTGAAGATGTGTCTGAAGCTTTCTGAAAGGTGGAGTCACTTGTCAAAAAGGAGTGTCTTTATTTATTTATTTATTTATTATTTATTTATTTATTTATTTATTTATTTATTTATTTTTATTTATTTATTTATGGCTGCGTTGGGTCTTCGTTGCTGCCCACGGGCTTTCTCTAGTTGCAGTGAGCGGGGGCTGCTCTTCGTTGCGGTGCACGGGCTTCTCATTGCGGTGGTCTCTCTTGTTGTGGAGCACGGGCACAGGCTTCAGTAGTTGTGGCGCGTGGGCTCAGTAGTTGTGGCTCATGGGCTCTATAGCGCAGGCTAAGCAGTTGTGGCACACTGGCCTAGTTCCTCCGCAGCATGTGGGATCCTCCCAGACCAGGGCTGGAACCCATGTCCCCTGCATTGGCAGGCGGATTCTTAACCACTGCACCACCAGGGAAGCCCCAGGACTGTCTTCTTCTTGTTGCTCTTTTCACTCTTTGTTTAAGTTGGATGTAGCATAGTGAAAGCTGTCTAATTTTAGTATTAACCCTAAATTTTGTTTTTGCTTGCTGTCAGCTTTTGTAAAATTAACCAATTTTACCAGAAGACTTACAGAATAATATGGTGACCATTGTATTACTATTGTAATTGTTGTTATTATTTAGAGTCAGAGCTCCCCCAGAGTGTCTTACTTTAGTTGCTGTGTGCTTCCCACTTCTATAGAATGAAGGATTTCCAGCACAGAAAAAAGAAAAAAAATAAGAGCAAGATGAGGATTTCTGGAGTTGAGTTGTATTTGAATCTAGGGCTTAAAGGTTCAAATTTTATCCTATAAAATTATGGCTCTGCATAAAGTACAAATAAAACTGTGTAATATCTTATGAAAATAAGATCATGTCCATTAGAATGGACCTTTGAGTCATTTAATCTTTTCATTAACCTTTAGGGTAGACTGTATTTCAGTGAAAGTTCTTCAGCCATCATGTATCTTTATGTAAACAGCAAAATTTCATCAAAGAAAATACTCAGACTTAGTAATTGTTCTTGCATCTGTGTTGTATTTTTGTTGGATTATAAACATTTCTGGCTATGATACTGATTCTAGGAAGTTCTTCTTCTGATAATAATAGACTTTAGACTAATAATCGATAGGTAACTCCTGTCCCTCCTGCAGAGAATAATGGGGGACAGGGAGACAAAACATATAAAATATCGAAAGCATCACAGAGCTACAAATACACTAAAAAAATGTTTCTCATATCTGAGAAGGAGCCTCAGAGGAGTCATCTCTTACTTGGGGTTGCTTTTCTCTAACGGGTATGTGTTCAGTTCCAGAAAAGGCTGCTACGAATCTAAGGGGAACTTTCAACAGACTCACAGGGGCCCACAAAGACGGACACTGATTTAAAAAATATATATATCGACCTTTGGATTGGGGATGCTAACATAATCCAGAGTCTCAATTTTTTTTTTTCAGTTTTTCATGTAAAACTATTAGGGATATGAGGAGGCAGGCCATGTAATGAAATAAGAGAAAAAGCAGACAATAGAAATGAACCCACAAGGGGTGCAGGTACTAGGAGTATCAGACAGTCTACATTTTAACTGTAGGTTTGGCACAGCTGAAGAGAGTGTGAATGTATGTATCAGAGTATTATCTAGACTGAGCCAGAACCAAAAGGGGGGACATACAGAAAAGAATGTAAGAGACTTAGGACATTTGATGAAAAGGACATGTAATTAATGTCCCAGAAAGAGAAAAAAAGAAATGAGGCAGAAGAGGTGTAACTGAGGATTTTCTAAAATGGAGAAAAACATCAACCCTTGAATTCGAGAACCTTTACAAATTCTGAGCAGGATAAATACCCAAGAGACCCTTAAGAGACATGTAGAGAAATCATAGTCAAAAATTGGAAGCAATCATCCACCTGTAGATGGTAGCCTCCTTCTCCCCTGAGTAGCAAAGACTGCTCCCATGTCCTGCCTCCTGTCTGTCGTACACAGTGGGGTGTTGCTCCAGGAACTTTTGCTGTGGGCAATAAACCCAATAACCCCTACCCAATAAACCTTTGATGTCCCCCCACCAAAAAAAAATTGGAAGCAATCGAAATGTCCATCAGCAGTAGAGTGATAAATAGTATCAGCCACACAATGGAATAGCCAACAATGGAAACAGATGAACAACTACCTTCAGTGTGAATGAAACAGATGAGATGTTGAGACGAGGGTACACACTACGTGATTTCATATGCGAAGTTCAGAATAAGGCAGAACTTATCTTTGAAGTGAGGATACGGATGGCTTGTGGGAAAGGAGGGGAGTGACTGCATGGAAAAGACATGAGGATCCTGGAAGTTTTCTGTGTGTTTATCTGGGTGGTGGTCATAGAAGTACATATTCATTGTGAAGATGGTCATTGAGCTGTGCACTTAAGATTATAAACTTCATGTGTATGTGTTACTCTTTAACAACTAAAAACCCCACTGAGACACTGAAGTAACTTCACTAGCAGACCAACACTAAAGAAATACTAAAAGGTTGTTCTTTAGGCAGAAGAGTTTAGATGCAGGAAGAAATCAAGAATCTGTAAAACTTGGGACTTCCCTTGTGGTCCAGTGGTTGAGAATCCGTCTCGCATTGCAGGAGGCACCTCTTTGATCCCTGGTCGGGGAACTAAGATCCCACATGCCGCAGGGCAACTGAGCCCGCGAGCTCTGGAGCCTGCGTGCCACAACTAGAGAGCCCGCACACCGCAACTAATGAGCCCACACGCCGCAACTAGGACCTGATGCAGCCAAAAAATAAGTAAATAAATAAAATAAAAAAGAATATCTAAAACTCAAATAGTGGATCTGGTACTTACTGGAATTCTGGGCAAATCACCTCTAGCTTCTAGGCCTTATTTTCCTTGCATATAAGGAGGGATTTGGATTAAATCCTTCTGGGCCCCGTCTCTTAAAATTTATTCTGGGAATAGAGCATGGAAGAATTTGGTTGAGAGACCTTTCATTTTAGCAGTCCCCAACCTTTTTGGCGCCAGGGACTGGTTTTGTGGAAGACAGTTTTTCCACGGACGGTGGGGGGTGGAGGATGTTCCAGGAGGTGATGCAAGCGATGGGGGGATGGGGGGTGGCAGGTGAAGCTGTGCTCGTTTGGACTGCTACTGGTCCCAGGCCCAGGGGTTGGGGACCCTGTTTTATTTAGCCTGTAGACACTAACACGATAAAATAAGAATTTGATGAAATAAGAAACTTTGAAATTAGGAGAAATTCAGTAGTTGCAGTATAAGCAAAGAAAACATTTGCTTTATTTATGTATGCACCAATGCTAAAGTGAAAAAAAACCTGCAGAATCTATTGAGCAGTATAGTTGATGTCTCACTTTACATAATTATATATAACTCTATCCCCTTTAAGTATGGGTAAGTGTACAAAATTAAAAAGCCCAGGGCTTCCCTGGTGGCGCAGTGGTTGAGAGTCCGCCTGCCGATGCAGGGGGCACGGGTTCGGGCCCCCATCCGGGAAGATCCCACATGCTGCAGAGTGGCTGGGCCCGTGAGCCATGGCCGCTGAGCCTGCACGTCCGGAGCCTGTGCGCCGCAACGGGAGAGGCCACAACAGTGAGAGGCCCCCGTACTGCAAAAAAAAAAAAAAAAAAATTAAAAAGCCCAGAGAATTCCCTGGTGGTCCAGTGGTTAGGACTTCACACTTTCACTGCTGCGGGGCCAGGGTCAATCCCTGGTCGGGGAACTAAGATCCCACAAGCTGCGTGATGCAGCCAAAATAAAAACAAAAACAAAACTTTATGGAATATACTTCATATTTGCCAGCGTATCTTTCTGCGGAGTGAAAGAATTCCTTTGGTTACTTGTTCTGTTTTGGTTTTGCCTGTTAAGATAAAAATATCTGGAAAAGGACAAAATTAGAAGCAGCAATGGGTAGGAATTTAGAAGTGAAAACAGAGTTGTTAGTGTTGGTAGTATGAGAGGCGCTTAGAGCTATAATAGGTGGAGGGGCCATAGACCTTTACCTAACGACAAAAGCTATGTTTGAAGAGAGATGACAGAATAATTCAGTGCTCTTGGGCCTTGTTTCTCAAAGCTTCACCATTACTCAAGAGGTAGTTAGAAATGCAGAATCTCAGGCCCCTCCCTAGACTTACTGATTTAGAATCTCTGTTTAAACAAGATTCCCAAGTGATCGTATGCATGTTAAGGTTTGAGAGGCACTATTACCTGTACATAATATTGTACCATTTTGAAGCTAACAGTAATATACGATGGAGTCCCCGTGTGAAGGTAGGAAAGTTGGGTCTCCTGTGTAATCCACCACCTACACTAATGCCTGGGAAATAGTCTAGAAGGCTGGCAGGTAATTGTAGACAGAGTTGCCTTAAAATGCTATGTCTAAATTACATGTACTTGCAAGTATTTTGGAGGGCAGTGCACTAATATCTACAAATTACTTGAAATACATAGAGAAGATAGATTATTTAGCGGGGTGAATAAATAGAAAACATGATAAAGCAAAAAGTAAAATAGTATAAAATCTATATGATGGACATATTTTTCACAGTAAAATTCTTTCAGCTTTATATGCTTTAAATTTTTCATAATAAAATGTTAAGGGGGAAGCTGTTATGAAAATGGGTATCATACACCAGACTATAATCTTTATATTTGTATATTTGCTTTATTTTATAATGTATTAATACTTTTGTCTTAGAAAAGAAAAAGTGCCTTAGGAAGTACCCTGTTTACAGAACATAATGCTTTACTATATGCATTATCTCATGTAGTTTTTTTCTTCCCCTGCTGCACAGCTTGTGGGATCTTAGTTCCCCGACCAGGGATTGAACCTGGGCCATGGCAGTGAAAGCGCGCAGAGTCCTAACCACTGGACCTCCAGGGAAGTCCCTCTCATTTAGCCTTCATAACACTGATAGGTTGGGTATCATTGTGATTTGTAGCTGAGAATACCAAGACCTAGTTTAAATTACTTGCACAATCTCTAGCACAGAGGGTCTGACTTGGAGATGCTGGCTACCGCATTGCACAATTCCGGGGCTGCCATTTCCAGTGTTGGCACAATAGAGCATCATTCACTTAGAGTACAAAGGGGAGAGTCCCCCTGGGGTTGTACAGCAAGGCTTCCTCACTATTCTCTTAGACTTGTGCAAAATGAAAAATTTAAATATTTTTCTGATGGGAGTTTTTAACTGTTCCGTGACTTTTCTTATGTGTTTTATTTTTTAAGATTCTTGGATCTCCCAGTCAGCATCCTTTCCCCGTAATCAGAAACAGCCAGGGGTGGATTCTTTATCACCAGTGGACTCACTTCCTAAACAGACCTTCCAGCCTTCTGTCCAACAGCAACCCACTAAACCAGCTAAAATCACTTGTGCAAACTGCAAAAAGCCTTTACAGAAGGGACAGACAGCTTATCAGCGAAAAGGATCAGCTCACCTCTTCTGTTCTACCACCTGCCTCTCTTCCTTCTCTCATAAGCGTACTCCAAAGAAACGCAAGGTGACATGTAAAAAGTAAGCTGTACCTTTCAACATGCTTCCATATGATTGGATACTGGCAGTATCCAATCCATATGATTGGATATTGGAATTTGTGTCCTGAATGTACTTAGAGAGTTGCGGAAGATTCATGGATAGAATTGATGCACAGGTTTCTTCAAGTTTATGGAGCTTGAGTTGTCCTAGCATATGTCAGAGCTGTGGGTTATTTGTATTGTACTTACTCTTGGCAGGAAAATAGAGTTTAGGTATAGAAATAAATCAACCCTACCCCACCACTGCCTTTGCCTCACCCCCTTCCCCATCCTCTACCTTGGTTCTACCCGGTTGCTAACACCCTTTTTGAATGCTTCTAGAAGTCATAACCTGTGGCAAGGTTCTAAAGGTCATAACCTGTGACAACAAAATATTTTTATCTTTGAATATCTTACCATATTATTTAGGAACTGTTAGCAGTTAAACCAAAATGTGGATTTTTCTAGGTCCAAAAATTATAGTTGATTCTTAGGATTAAATCATGAGAAAATGAAAAATGTCAATTATTGTTCATATATATTTGACTTTTATTAAAATGCAATGTTCTTAGGGAGTTCCCTGGTGGCCTAGTGATTAAGATTCTGGGCTTTCACTGCCATGGCCCGAGTTCAGTCCTTGGTGGGGGAAATGAGCCACTCAGCATGGCCAAAAAATAAGAATGCAGTGTTCTTAAATTGTGTCTATCCCTTGTGTTTCAGAGGTGCACCTGCAAAAAAGGCTACTCTTGTTCCTCAAGGGGAGTCAAGTGAATCCTTCCAAAAATTTTGTGGTACATCTTTGTCTCCCTATGAAAATAACCAGAATCTTCGAAAAAGAGTTCTGAATAAATCAAGATGTACAATCTGCAGTAAACTAACAGAGGTCTGTGATTTTATATCTTAAGTTATTATCTAGGTTAACAGCGATAATTTTAACTTTTAGGTGCTATTATATGTTCTGCCATCTACCTAATGGATGAGTCTCAGTGAAGTTGAAGGGAAGAATAAGCATATGTTAGAATTGTCTCATAACAAATGTCCCACCCCATAGTATGGGGGGTAATCATCCATTTGTGTGGAACTGAATGTACTCATAAAGAGAGCAATAGTTTTATGGTGGATTTTGTTCTTATTAGCCACAGTAAATGAAAATGTAGGTTCAGGACATGAAGGAAACAACCAGTCCTACAAGAACACGTAGAACAGGTGGAGTGAAAGTATGTAGGTCATTTCACACTTCTTAGGCGGTACTGCCATCTTCCCAGGCATCCAGGGAGTCCCCACTTAGCATGGTCTTTGGTAACTGAATTTGGTCTGGATTACCCTGAAGCCGTGTAAATCCCAGACACAATTTTATCTCAGCTACCATAGAGCTGAGCAAAGCAAGAACTTAGGTATATACAGACTCCATCCTGAATGTGGGTGATACTGGTTCCCTTCGCCCACCCCCCACCCCAGTTTTCTAGGGCAGTGAAGTTTATAATACCTACAAATTCCCAATCCACTTATTTTTAAGCAGGTCATATCAAAACCTGCTAACCATTTCTTGTAATTTTTTTTTTATAAATTTATTTTTTAAATTTGTTTTTGGCTGTGTTGGGTCTTTGTTGCTGCACGTGGGCTTTCTCTAGTTGTGGCAAGTGGGGGCTACATTGTGGTTGCGCAGGCTTCTCATTGTGGTGGCTTCTCTTGTTGCAAAGCAGGGGCTCTGGGCGCGAGGGCTTCAGTAATTGCAGCACGTGGGCTCAGTAGTTGTGGCTCACAGGCTCTGGAGTGCAAGCTCAATAGTTGTGGGGCAAGGTCTCAGTTGCTCTGCAGCATGTGGGATCTTCCCGGACCAGGGCTCGAACCCATGTCCCCTGCATTGGCAGGCGGATTCTCAACCACTGCACCACCAGGGAAGCCCCTGTAATTCTTAAATGTCTGATTTTGTTGCTTTTTGTTCTATTAATCTTATTTTTCCTTTTATAAAATCAAAGCACAATTTTACAAAGAAATCAAAGATAAAAATGAAAGAATAGTGAAATGTGCTTTTGTAAAGTCTTTTACGTGAATGTTTCATCCACTGAGAAATTACTAAAGGTTCCTTATTTCTGTTGAAAAAACTAGGTATCTCGTGTATGGTGCTAATCCAGTTCATTTATTTAATAAATTGGTTTTTGTTTTTAGATTCGGCATGAAGTCAGCGTTAACAATGTAACACATAAGCTGTGCAGTAACCAGTGCTTTAACAAGTACAGGTTGGCCAATGGTCTAGTGATGAATTGCTGTGAGCAGTGTGGGGAGTACCTGCCCAGCAAAGGTGCTGGAAACAATCTCCTAGTCATTGAAGGTCAGCAGATGAGATTTTGCTGTCAAAGTTGTGTTAACGAATATAAACAGGTAATTCTTTTTTAATGAGTTTTAAATGATCAAGTTTGCAGTAACTTCTCCCTTGTTAGCTTACATGAAGCATATTTATCTTAGAATCTCATATGGTTCCATTTCTGTCAATCTCTCATCTCATACTCAAATGAGTATTAAAATTAATTGTTGTAAGTAAGCTTGTTTTAAGTCTATGTTTTGCAGACGTTACAATGAGTAATTCTTTTCTCTACCATTTTGCACTCCCACTGACAACTTGATAGTTCCAATTATTCTGTAGTCTCAACAAAATTTGGTGTTGTCTGTATTGATTTAATCTATTCTAGTGGGTATGAAATGATTATCTCATTGTGGTTTTAATTTCCTGATAACTACTGTTCCTTTCTCATCACTCATATATCTTCTTTTGTAAAGTATCTATTCAAGTTTTAGCTCATTTTTTTTATTGGATTGTCTTTCTATTATTGAGTTGTAGGAATTCTTTTTATATATTCTGGATACATATCTTTTGCAAAATAAATGTGTTTGGAAGATTTTTCTCCTGGACAGTGTTTTGTCTTTTCGTTTTCCTAATGTTGGTTTTGAAAAGCCCAAGTTTTAAATTTTGATAAAGTCCAGTTTACTATTTGCCTTTTTGATTAGTACTTTTTGTGTCTTGTTTAGGGACTCTGCCTACCAAGGTTATGAAGATATTTACCTATGTTGTCTTCTATAAGCTTTTTAGTTTTAGATTTTATGTTTACATCTGTGATCCATCTCAAGTTAATTTTGTGTATGGTGTGAGGTAGGGATTAAGGAAGTGTCATCTTCCTGATTTCAAGACATTAAAAACCTCAAACATTGCATCATACACCATAAATTTGTACAGTTTTTATCAATTATACTTCAGTAAACCTGGGAAAAAAGACATTAAAAAGCCATAGTAATCAAGGTGGTATGGTATTGGCATATAAACAAATAGATCAATAGAATAGGCAGGCCAGAAATAGAAGCACACAAATACAGTCAGTTGATTTTAGAAGAAAGTACAAAATCATTTGGATGGGAAAAGCAAGATTTTTTTCAGCAGATGGTGCTGGAACAATTTTTTTTGTTGGTATGGACATAAATAAGCCAGGCCTCAGATTATCCCACAAAAAAATTAATTAAAAAAAATTAATTTAATATGGATCCTCAATGTAAAACCAGGAATGTTCTTAACCCCATTTCACTGGACGAGGGTTTAAATGGTTAGCTTTTAAGGAAAAGTAACTCTGAAGTGCGAGGCTTATTGCACAGTAGAGGAAACAGTGGATACCCATAGTTGATTTTTTAGTTTTTGCAAGGAAGGCTTATTTATGTTATCTTTATTATCTTCTTTGTATATATTATGCCTCATATTTAACAAAGCTTTTGGGTGCGGCTTATAGAAGATTGCAGTCACGTTATCGTTTCAAAAGAGTACATGTCAAAACTACCTTCTGCTTGAGGGCAGACGGCAGAAGCAAGAAGAACTACAATTCTGCAGCCTGTGGAAGGAAAGCCACATTCACAGAAAGATAAACAAAATGAAAAGGCAGAGGACTTTGTACCAGATGAAGGAACAAGATAAAACTCCAGAAAAACAACTAAATGAAGTGGAGATAGGCAACCTTCCAGAAAAAGAATTCAGAATAATGATAGTGAAGATGATCTAGGACCTCAGAAAAAGAATGGAGGCAAAGATCAAGAAGATGCAAGAAATATATAACAAAGACCTAGTAGAATTAAAGAACAAACACCTAGAGGAATTAAAGAACAACAGAGATGAACAATACAATAACTGAAATGAAAAATACACTAGGAGGAATCAGTAGCAGAATAACTGAGGCAGAAGAATGGGTAAGTGACCTGGAGGACAGAATGGTGGAATTCACTGCTGCAGAACAGAATAAAGAAAAAAGAATGAAAAGAAATGAAGGCAGCCTAAGAGACCTCTGGGACAACATTAAACGCAACAACATTCGCATTATAGGGGGTGTCCCAGAAGGAGAAGAGAGAGAGGAAGGACCCGAGAAAATATTTGAAGAGATTATAGTCGAAAACTTCCCTAATATGGGAAAAGAAATAGCCACCAAAGTCCAGGAAGCACAGAGAGCCCTAGGCAGGATAACCCAAGGAGAAACAAGCTGAGACACATAGTAATCAAACTGACAAAAATTAAAGACAAAGAAAAATTCTTGAAAAGAACAAGGGAAAAACGACAAATAACATACAAGGGAACTCCCATAAGGTTAACAGCTGATTTCTCAGCAGAATACAAGCCAGAAGGGAGTGGCATGATACATTTAAACTGATAAAAGGGAAGAACCTACAACCAAGATTACCCGGCAAGGATCTCATTCAGATTCAACGGAGAAATCAAAAGCTTTATAGACAAGCAAAAGCTAAGAGAATTCAGCACCACCAAACCAACTCTACAGCAAATGCCAAAGGAACTTCTCTAAGTGGGAAACACAAGAGAAGAAAAGGACCTACAAAAACAAACGCATAACAATTAAGAAAATGGTCATAGGAACATCCACATAGATAATTACCTTAAACGTGAATGGATTAAATGCGCCAACTAAAAGACACAGGCTCACTGAATGGTTACAGAAACAAGACCCATATATATGCTGTCTACAAGAGACCCACTTCAGACCTAGACACACATACAGACTGAAAGTGAGGGGATGGAAAAAGATATTCCATGCAAATGGAAATCAAAAGAAAGCTGGAGTAGCAATACTCATATCAGATAAAATAGACTTTAAAATAATGTTACAAGAGACAAGGAAGGACACTACATAATGATCAAGGGATCAATCCAAGAAGAATTTATAAGAATTATAAATATATATGCACCCAACATAGGAGCACCTCAATACATAAGGCACCTGCTAGCAGCTATAAAAGAGGAAATTGACAGTAACACAATAATAGTGGGGGGCTTTAACGCCTCACTTACACCAATGGACAGATCATCCAGACAGAAAAGTAATAAGGAAACACAAGCTTTAAATGACAAAATAGACCAGATAGATTTAATTGATATTTATAGGACATTCCATCCAAAAACGGCAGATTACACTTTCTTCTCAAGTGCACACAGAAAGTTCTCCAGGATAGATCACATCTTGGGTCACAAATCAAGCCTCAGTAAATTTAAGAAAATTGAAATCATATCTTTTCCGACCACAGCGCTATGAGATTAGAAATCAATTACAGGGATAAAAATGTAAAAAACACAAACACATTGGAGGCTAAACGATATGTTACTAAATAACCAAGAGATCTCTAAAGAAATCAAAGAGGAAATTAAAAAATGCCTAGAGACAAATTACAATGAAAACACAACGATCCAAAGCCTATGGGATCCAGCAAAAGCAGTTCTAAGAGGAAAGTATATAGCAATACAAGCCTACCTCAAGAAACAAGAAAAACCTCAAACAGTCTAAACTTACACCTAAAGGAACTAGAGAAAGAAGAACAAACAAAACCCAAAATTAGTAGAAGGAAATAAATCATAGAAGATCAGAGCAGAATAAATGAAATAGAAACAAAACAGTAGCAAAGATCAATAAAACTAAAAGCTGGCTCTTTGAGAAGATAAACAAAATTAATAAACCTTTAGCCAGACTCATCAAGAAAAAGAGGGAGAGGACTCAAATCAATAAAATTAGAAATGAAAAAGGAGAAGTTACAACAGACACTGCAGAAATACAAAGCATCCTAAGATAGACTACTACAAGCAACTCTATGCTAATAAAATGGACAACCTGGAAGAAATGGACAAATTCTTAGAAGGTATAACCTTCCAAGACTGAACAAGGAAGAGGTAGAAAATATGAACAGACCAATCACAAGTAATGAAATTGAAACTGTGATTTAAAATATTCCAACAACCAAAAGTCCAAGACCAGATGGCTTCACAGGTGAATTCTATCAAACATTTAGAGAAGAGCTAACACCCATCCTTCTCGAACTCTTCCAAAAAATTGCAGAGGAAGGAGCACTCCCAAACTCTTCTATGAGTCCACCATCACTCTGATACCAAGACCAGACAAAGACACCAAAAAAAAAAAAGAAAATTACAGACCTGTATCACTGATGAATATAGATACAGAAATCCTCAACAGAATACTTGCAAACAGAATCCAATAACACACTAAAAGGATCATACACCATGATCAAGTGGGATTTATCCCAGGGATGCAAGGATTCTTCAGTATACGCAAATCAATCAGTGTGATACAGCATATTAACAAATTGAAGAATAAAAACCATATGATCATCTCAAAAGATGGAGAAAATCTTTTGACAGTTTTATGATAAAAACTGTCCAGAAAGTGAGCATAGAGGGAACCTACCTCAACATAATAAAGGCCATATATGACAAACCCACAGCAAACATCATTCTCAATGGTGAAAAACTGGAAGCATCTCCTGTAAGATTAGGAAAAAGACAAGGATGTCCGCTCTCACCACAGTTATTCAACATAGTTTTGGAAGTCCTAGCCATAGCAGTCAGAGAAGAAAAAGAAATAAAAGAAATACAAATCGGAAAAGAAGAAGTAAAACTGTCACTGTTTGCAGATGACATGATACTATACATAGAGAATCCTGAAGATGCCACCAGAAAACTACTAGAGCTAATCAATGAATTTGGTAAAGTTGCAGGATACAAATTTAATGCACATAAATCTCTTGCATTTCTATACACTAACAACAAAAGATCAGAAAGAGAAATTAAGGAAACAATCCCATTCACCATTGCAACAAAAAGAATAAAATACCTAAGAAATAAACCTACCTAAGGAGACAAAAGATCTGTATGCAGAAAAGTATAAGACTCTGATGAAAGAAATTAAAGATGGTACAAACAGATGGAGAGATATACCATGTTCTTGGATTGGAAGAATCAATATTGTGAAAATGACTATACTCCCCAAAGCAATCTACAGATTCAATGCAATCCCTATCAAATTACCAGTGGCACTTTTTACAAATCTGGAACAAAAAATCTTAAAATTTGTATGGAGACACAAAAGACCCTGAATAGCCAAAGCAGTCTTGAGGGGGAAAAAAAAACGGAGCTGGAGGAAACAGGCTCCCTGACTTCAGACTATACTACAAAGCTACAGTAATCAAGACAGTATGGTACTGGCACAGAAACAGAAATATAGATCAATGGAACAGGATAGAAAGCCCAGAGATAAATCCACGCACATATGGTCACCTTATCTTTGATAAAGGAGGCAAGAATATACAATGGAGAAAAGACAGCCTCTTCGATAAGTGGTGCTGGGCAAACTGGACAATTACATGTAAAAGAATGAAATTAGAACACTCCCTAACACCATACACAAAAATAAACTCAAAATGGATTAAATTCCTAAATGTAAGGCCAGACACTATAAAACTCTTAGAGGAAAACATAGGAAGACATAAATCACAGCAAGATCTTTTTTGACCCACCTCCCAGAGTAATGGAAATACAAACAAACAAAATAAACAACCAGGACCTAATGAAACTTAGTTTCTTTTGTTGTGCAAAAGCTTTTATAAACAAGATGAAAAGACAGCCCTCAGAATGGGAGAAAATGGGAGAAAATATTTGCAATATTGTCCACGAATCAATGGACAAAGGATTAATCTCCAGAATATATAAACAGCTCATGCAGCTCAATATTAAAACAAACAACCCAGTCAAAAAATGGGCAGAAGACCTAAGTGACATTTCTCCAAAGAAGACATACAGATGGCCAAGAGGCACATGAAAAGCTTCTCAGCATCACTGATTATTAGAGAAATGCGAATCAAACCTACAATGAGATATCACCTCACACCAGTTAGAATGGGCATCATCAGAAAATCTACAAACAACAGATGCTGGAGAGGGTGTGGAGAAAAGGGAACCCTCTTGCACTGTTGGTGGGAATGTAAATTGATACAGCCACTATGGAGAACAGTATGGAGGTTCCTTAAAAAACTAAAAATAGAATTACCGTATGGTGCAGCAATCTCACTACTGGGCATATACCCAGAGAAAACCATAATTCAAAAAAACACATGCACCCCAGTGTTCATTGCAGCACTATTTACAGTAGCCAGATCATGGAAGTAACCTAAATGCCCATAGACAGACGAATGGATAAAGAAGATGTGGTACCTATATGCAATGGAATATTACTTAGCCATAAAAGGGAATGAAATTGGGTCATTTGTAGAGACGTGGATGGATCTAGAGACCGTCATACAGAGTGAAGTAAGTCAAAAAGAGAAAAACAAATATTGTATATTAACTCACTAATACTTGGCCAGAAAAATGGTACAGATGAACCGGTTTTCAGGGCAGAAATAAGAGACACAGATGTAGAGAACAATGGTACAGAAAAATGGTACAGATGAACCGGTTTTCAGGGCAGAAATAAGAGACACAGATGTAGAGAACAAATGTATGGACACCAAGGGGTGAAAGTGGCAGGGGTGGTGGTGGTGGTGGGATGAATTGGGAGATTGGAATTGACATATATACACTAATATGTATAAAATAGATAACTAATAAGAACCTACTGTATATAAAATTCAAAAAAATTTATATTGATTACATGTTGAATGACAATATTTTGGGTATAAAAGGTTAAATTAAAAAAATACTCTCTGCTTTGGTAATAAGTAACTATCTTAGGTCATCATATTTGTACGTGGGTGTGTATGTGTGTGTGGATGATTGACCTGTACCTGCTTAGGCTCTGTGCTTTTGCTCAGTTAAGAACAATGAGTTCATAAACTTCAGACAGATACACTGCTTACCCTCTGAAGAACATAAGGATGGCTCATAGCTTATCAGTCTTTACTTTTAAACGAACCCCGGAGGGGGTACAAATGGGAAAGTGAACATAGTCAAAACAGGCAGCAGCCACTTATTCAGAATTGCTGGAATAACTATCCTGGCTGCCACTCTGATCCCCCCCAAAAGTGTCTTTTTGTCTTCTACCGTGCATGTGTCAGTCATGTGCATAGCTCATAAGCAGTTGGCAAGTACAGGAATGATATTTCTGTATAATACAGAAGTTTTGTAAATGTGCTTTCCCCGTACCACATTAGTGTTTATAAGTGGTTAGTGGCAGGCCTTCACGATAGAAAGCCTTGGTGATACATGAGGACCTTAAGGAAAAACTGGCTTATCAGTTAGTGGCTTATCTCAGAATAGCATGCACAGTCATCAGTGTAAAGATGGAATCTGGGTCTTGGCCACTGACCTAATGGGGGGTGATTTTGTCCCCCTGGGGACATTTGTCAAGGTCTTCCAACATTTTTTTTTATCACAACTGGGAGAGTGCTCCTGGCATCACTGAGAGGGGGCCAGACAGGCCTTCACAACAAAGCATTATCTGGCCAAGTATCAGTGGTGCCAGAGTTGAAGAAGGATGAGTAGGTGGCTGGAGGGTGAGTGTGTGTGATAAGCACAGTGAGAAGGAGAACTAATTGTGCATCTTCCTCGTTGATAAGTCAATAGTGATGCCGAAAACTGGGAGGAAAAATCAGTAAAAGCAATACAAACATGTTATTTTGATATTTGGAAGTGAACACGAAAAGAATCAGCTAAAAATGTTGAAAGTTGTTAACTTCTGGGAAAGGGGGTGTTAATTAGTTTAATTATTTGTTTTAATTAGCCAGGTATCATTAGTTGATGTTCTTTATTAAATGTATATTCAATTTCAAATAAATAAAACCTTTGAACTATGTTAAAGATACTGAATTTCAGAGAAGTGTCTTACCGAAAGTCACACAGCTAGATTTGACCTCACACCTGAAACCTTAATTAACGTGGGGGGGAAGTAAGATCCCGCAAGCCGCGTGGTGTGGCCAAAAAAATGTACATAGTATATATGTTCTAGTGCATCTGATACCAGCATTTAATTATACGAACGCCATGAGTTCCCTGAGGCTGGGATCTACATTGGATTCAATTTAGTGATCTCCAGAATGATGTGTCTTAGATGTGTGGGGAATTATAACAACTTGACTGCCTACTCACTACCAAGAAACTCAGGAAGGGAAGAAATAAGCCCAAGGCTTGGGTTTGGTTATGTTAAAAAAAAAAAAAAAAACTCTAACAGTCCTTGGCGTTCTGTTTCTTCTTAAATATGCTCTTCTGGTATAGTCTTATCCAATCCCATAGTTTCAGTGAATACATATTTTGATGACTTCCGGAATATATCTATAGATCGTATTTCTTCAGTTTCACACTAGTACATCCATCTAATTTCCATTTGAATGTTCCACAGGTATCTCAAACTCTGTGTCTAAAACTGAAACTCCAAACCTGCTTTCCTTCTTTGTTTCCCAAATCAGTAAACAGCCCCATCCGGTCAGAAACTTCCCCCATCCTGGCAGAAACTTCGGTTACGTTTGCTCCTCTGTCTTCGTCCCCAGAGCCGCTCAGTTACCAGCTAACCCATATTCTACTCCCTACCCTCTCCCGGCGCTGTCTCCAGCACCACACCCTCGACGTGCCCACCCTCCCCTCTTGCCCAAACTGCCCCCCAGCCTCCTGGCCTGTCTGTACCCCGGCCTTCCTGAGCACCGGAGACGGCTGTGCCATCAGAGCAGTCTTTCTTGAGCACAAACCTGATCGTGTCACTCCTGCTTCTCTCAGCTCAGCGCTGTGTCTGCGTTCGGGACTGAATCAGAACAATGCTCTTAGTTCCTTGAGCGCCGTTGGATACCGTGGTCCCTGTACTAAAATGTTACAGCTAGCAGGATGTCCTTCATAGTGTATGCACCTGTGTTATTTTGACTGTTTTTGCATTTTTATTTTATTGACTCCAGAGAGCTAATGTGTCTTTTCATGGGATGGAGTCATACACTGTGTGGCACCTTGTGACGGACTTTCACATATCATAACTGTTTTCAAGGTGCATCCAAGTCATAGCATATATCTTTACTGCACTTAACTTTTATTGCCAAATAATATTCCATTGTATGGATAATACCACATTGTTACTTCTCCTTTTTGGTTACTGTGACTAGTGTTGCTGTGAACACTTTGTGCAAGTCTTTGTGTGGACATATGTCTTCATTTTTGCATTGTTGGTAACTTTGAGGAGTTGCCCCTGTGTTCCCAGGCAGTAGCACCATTTTACATGGCCACCAGCGCCGGAGGAGGTTCCAGTGTTTCCACACCTCTGTTAATGCTTGTCATCATCTCTTTTTTCATTATAGCCATCCTAGTGGGTGTGAATGGGTATGTGGTGGTATTGATTTGCATTTCTTTGATGATTAATGATAAGCATCTTTTTCATGTGCTTATTGGGCATTTGTATATACATTAATTTTTTTCAGTGTTAATAATTTAAAATAAAATTGTAATCTATTTTTCCTCAGATGATGGAAGCAAACTCAAAAAAAGTGCTAGCATCAGAAAACAGAAAAAGGAATGCTGTTAGAGAAGGAAATGAAAGAGAATTATATGGGTCATTGAATATACTTTTGGAAAAAATAGAAAAAATACCAGTGAAAAAGGAAAAGACTTCAGAACTACAAGTTTCAGCAGAATGTAGCCAAGATACACCATTGGTCCAACAGGATGTGAATTTACCTCCTTCTGTGTCAACCATAGCTGATAAATTTCAAGAGCAACTGGAAGAGAAACAAGCAGAAGACTCCATTATACCAGCTGTGCTTTCTGCAGATCCGGGTACATGGCCCCGAATTTTGAGTATTAAAGAAAGGGACACTCTAGTTGAAAATGATCCACCTCAAGTGAGAAATTTTAACTTTCCAAAGGACAGTACAGGGAGGAAGTTTTCAGAAACTTACTATACAAGAATTCTTCCAAATGGTGAAAAAACCACTAGATCCTGGTTGCTTTATTCGACCTCGAAAGATTCTGTGTTTTGTCTATATTGCAAACTCTTTGGGGAAGGAAAAAATCAACTAAAGAATGAGAATGGGTGCAAAGATTGGCAGCATTTATCACATATTCTTAGCAAACATGAGGAGAGTGAAATGCACATCAACAATAGTGTTAAATATTCAAAATTAAAATCTGATTTGAAAAAAAGTAAAACTGTGGAACACAGATTACAGGAGAACATGGGAAAGGAGGGCGTGAAGCTGTTGTACACCTTAGACCTGATCTGACCTGATGAGGTCGCACACTTACTCAGACCTGTACCCTGACAGTCGGTGCCTCTGTGCTGAGGCTCCCAGACGGAGTGGTTCATCAGCTCATTAGCAATAAGTATCATAGCAAGTAACTAGTGAAGATGGCTTCTGCTCCAGGTTCTAACGCTAATTGGATTTGTGTGATTAATGCCGATTTCAGTGAAGGCAATTGTTGATCTTTTCAGTTTTTCAATTCACACCTTTTAAAATGGGCACTTCAGGGCTTCCCTGGTGGCGCAGTGGTTGAGAGTCCACCTGCTGATGTAGGGGACATGGGTTCGTGCCCCGGTCCAGGAGGATCCCACATGCCGTGGAGCGGCTGGGCCCGTGAGCCATGGCCGCTGAGCCTGCGTGTTGGAGCCTGTGCTCCACAGCGGGAGAGGCCACAACAGTGAGAGGCCCGTGTACCACAAAAATAAATAAATAAATAATAAAATGGGCACTTCAGGACTGACATTTGACTGGTGTGGCTAATACTCTGAAAGAGGGAGGGAAAGACTTGAATTTATCAGTACCAGTCGAACAAGGTACTTAGGTGAACAAGCATTGTTATTCAGAAACAGAACGGGGATCTGAAACTGCAGCTTTTTGCTATTAAACCAAATACTTATGGTTTATTTCATTTGGGCAAAATGTTATTTTATTATTTGAGCAAAGCAGCATCATTTGTCATGTTAAATAGATTAAAGTGAGGAATTTGTGTTTTATTGGTTTTGTTTTGTTTTAACTTAATTTTTAAATGTTTTAGCTTTCGTTGTCATGTAAAAACTATAAGCATAAAGAGTGTATACCTATTTTTATGTTGGTACAAATATAAGAAATATTAAAATAAAAATATAGTAAGTTAACCTTTTTGTGTTGTGGCATTTTTTTCTTTTCATCTGAAAGAAAAATACACTTACGAAAATTAAGGGTGTCAGTTTTTTCAGTTGGTTAGTCAGTGTTCCCTTCACCATGTATTGATTAATTCTCCCTTTGTTTCTGGTTTCTGACAGCAGTTCTGTTGTGTATCCCATCCTTACATACACTTGTTTCAAGGCTTTTCCTGTGAGCGGTGCCTGAGCAGATCGAGATGCGTCCTTGGTAGGGCCAACACGGGAGCGCTTGCAGACTCTGTAGGCGAGGCCAGCGCAGAAAAGTGTTTGGGGAATAACCAGGAAGATCATTCTCATTCGTTTATAACCATTTTGTTTTCTGACAGCTGGACCATTTCAGTCTTTCATATTTGGGTCTGAATGGGGCTCTGGGGTGTTTCCAAAATCCAGCCTCCTCTAGAGGCCTGTGGGGATACTCTGAGCATATGCAGTTCTGAAGTCCCTCTGCAAATGGTTCCTGTGCCTGTTATTTCATGAACACTTACCTGTTAATCAAATGACAGATTTGTTATGTGATTGTCTTAGATAGACGCTTGTGTATCTGAGCAAACTAATGAAATCCACCAGTGGCCACTTTATCCATTGAGAAGACAAAATTAGATCCTCAACTTTTAACTTCTTACATTTCTTCAGCATACTGCAGGCACACCTATGAGGCACGTGGTAATGAGTTAAATGTGAAAAATTCAAAAGACGTAGGTGCTGGGTTTATCCGTGTTCACTGTAAATTTCAACTTTTTGATGTGTATGAAATTTTTCATAATGAGATGTTGAAGAAAAAGCTGTAAATTCAGAAGATGATAAAAGTGAATCTCTCTAGCCTGGTGAATCATTTAGTTTCTTTTTCCTTATCTAGCTCTTTTTTTCACATTGTAAAATTAGTATGGACCCACCTTAAGGAAGGAAGAAAACAGTAAGTGAAAGTCCTGCTTACCGTCCCCCACTCGCCTGCTGCAGGATTTGTCACCTCTGATCTGGACATACCCAAGGTCTGTTTCCATCATTTTAATTTCACTGAGAAAAGACAATAGAAAAAAATTATCTCCTACTACAAATTTAATATCAAAAATTAGGGCAGTTTCAGAATAACAGCCCTCAAGAAGTGGCAATTTATTGGTTTTGTCATCTCACAGAGCACAACTGAATTTTTTTCATAAACCTCAGATTTTCAAAATTGCTGTCTTTAAGACTCTTACACTGGGGCTTCCCTGGTGGCGCAGTGGTTAAGAATCCACCTGCCAATGCAGGGGACACGGGTTCAACCCCTGGTCCAGGAAGATCCCACATGCTGCGGAGCAACTAAGCCTGTGCGCCACAACTAGTGAGCCTGCGTGCCTATAGCCTGTGCTCCACACCAAGAGAAGCCACCACTATGAGAAGCCCGCACACAGCAACAAAAAGTAGCCCCCGCTCCCCGCAACTAGAGAAAGCCCGCATGCAGCAATGAAGACCCAACACAGCCAAAAATAAATAAATTATTAAAAATAATTTTAAAAAAGACTCTTACCTTGAGCCATTTTCTTCCTGTGATCCCCTGTCCCTCCCTTACTCAGTACTGTAGTCAAGTAAGAGTTGCTAATAGCCACTGTGTATGTATAAGTTATAGTTCGCTGTACAGGATGGAGAAGTGAATGAGTAATTGGAGCAAAGAGCTCAGTCAGGTTTGGTGGAGGGAGTGACGCTGTATCATTTTAGGTCGTATCACTTCTGTTTCAAAGCCCTGAAGTTCCCCGTTGCTTTGAGGTTGAAACTCCAGCTCCTTGGCATCAGTGGTAGGCCGTAGGGAAAGAGGTGGTGGATAAAGACAACATGAAGTACAAAATTTGAGAAGTGGAGCATATCTCTTATAATGTTGAACTATAAAGTGTGACCACGTTAGGATGAAATTAAGAATTTGAGAAGTTAACCAGAGTTGAAAGAATAATCTGAGCCACATACGCAAGTCTTTGTTTTTGAGAAAGTGAGAAGTTAGTTTGGGAAAATAGTGGTGTGATATTCTGGACTAGAGAAGGTGTTCAAAAGCTTATGACTGATTTTTTTTTAAGCAGCTCAGTTGTGGTGGTTTTTTTTTTTTTCCTGGCCACGTCGCACAGCATGCGGGATCTTAGTTCCCCAACCAGGGGTCGAACCCGTGCCCCCTGCAGTGGAAGCATGGAGTCTTAACCACTGGACCACCAGGGAAGTCCCAGCAGCTGAGCTTTTAAGCTTGGAGAGTAGATGGTTATGCATCACTGCCCTGGAAGTCACATTTGGAGTGAAGAGCAGTTATTCCAGTTCACGCCTACAGATAGAGCAAGGGAAACCTAAAACCCGGGAAATGCGAGAAACAGCTCACTCACGCGTGTTAAAAAGACTTTCATAAGTCATGTGCTTACAAATTAATAGAACTGTAAACCTCCAGTTTACCAAACCGAACTTGGGTCGCCCGCCCGAGGCACAGCAGTCAATCCACTGACCCAGCTTGTGGGGAAGGAAAGTAGCATTTATTTGCAAGGCACCAGCAAGGAGACCTGGCAGCCAACCCTCGAAGGCCCCGAATGACCTGGTGGCTTCAGGGTAAGGGTTTTTAAAGACTAAAATTAGGGTAAGAGTCTTAAGTGTGTGATCAGCTCATGGTTCTTCTGATTGGTTGGGTCTTAACACAGATTTCTGTCAGTCTGGCTCCAGTTTGCCTGGGTCTCTGACTTTTTTAAGCAGTTTGCATGTGGTGGAGCCCTGGTTTCTGTGAAATGACTCAAGGCTCTGCTCAGATTGTTACCTACATCCCTTGAGGAGGAACTAGAGGTCCTGCAACTGATTTATGGCTCAACTGTTGTTCAAGCTACTATTACTTGTTTCTGCATTTTCTCACTTCGCTAATTATTAGCTGCTTGAGTCTACTCTTTGGAATTCGGGGAAGGCCTAGGAGATCAAAGCTTTTCCTACAAACAAAAGGTGGGGAACATGGAGAAGTTTATACCCAGGAAAGCGGCACAGGGTCCTACTCAGTTTCACTATTGAAACTGATCAAGGGAGCAAAAAAGAGAAAAATAACCAATATGAAGAACCACTGGAGATCCTATGGACACTAAAAACGTAAGAAAGTATTATGATCAACTTAGGTCAAAGAGTTTGACAAATTTGATGTGATAGACTAATCACTTGAGAAACAACTTACCACATCTGTCCCAAGAAAAAATAGAAAATCTGAATGGCCTGTCTCTGTTTAAGAAATTGACTCTGAAATTACAAGCCTTATCACAAAGAAAACTGCAGACTCAGATCCCTTCTCTGGTGAAATCTTCCATAGGGAAGAGATAATACCCATCTTGAACATAAACTCCCAGAAAATAGAAAGAAAAGGGCACTTCACAACTTGTTTTACAAGGGAAAAATATCCTGACAAAGATATTGAATGAATATCAAAGAAATAACAAAACCTGACAAGAATAATACAAGAAAGAAAATTTACAGGCCATCCTCTTTCATCCATTTACTTTTTTGGGGGGGGGGTGGTGTCATGCCACGTGGCTTGCGGAATCTTAGTTCTTAGTTCCCCTGCCAGGGATTGAACCCTGGCCCACGGCAGTGAGAGTGCTGAGTCCTAACCACTGGACCACCAGGGAAGTCCCCAAACTCCTATTTGCGTAAGGATACTAGTCATATCAGATTGGGGCCCGCCTAATGAAGGCATTTAAACGTAACTACCTCCTTAAAATATCACCTCCAAGTGCAGTTGCATTCTGAGGTCCTTGGGGTCAGGACTTTAACATGCAGGGGGTTTCGAGAGGACACACCAGCTTTCGCCTTGGCACAAGGACACTTACCATTGGGACCTAGCAGCCTCGACCAGCTTCACCTGTAATTCCTTCCTACCCATCCCTCCAGGGACTTGGCTTTCTAAACTTCCTGTTTCCCGGAGAGGCAGACCCTGTCACGACTCCAGGTTTTGTGTAAGTCGTCTCTCTACCTGGTTTGACCTTCCTCGCCTCCCTTATTTTTGTTTGCATGTTTATTTGCGAGCAGAACCCTGCTATGTGTTCATAATTGATAAGTTTCAGAAAACGATTTCGGTATCCTTATCTGAAATCCACAAATTCCCCTCAAGAAAGAAGGTAACTGGCAGTGCTGAGAGGCTTTGGGGAGGCCCGTAGCTCTCAATCTTGGTTACATCAGGTGAGATCATCTAGGCACCATCGACAGGCGGAAAGCATGACCAAGAACCGCAGGCTTGCAGGCCAAGAGCTTCTTTCCGTATCGGTGCTGGTGTGGCCTGCGTTTTCACTCCCCGCAGATTCGTATTACATTCTTTAACTGAACAATGACTGCATCTCTTTGTGTTCTTCCGCTAAATAGCTCCGATCAAAGTTTAAAAACTCTATGGTCAGGGCTTCCCTGGTGGCGCAGTGGTTGAGAGGCCGCCTGCCGATGCAGGGGACACGGTTTCGTGCCCCGGTCCCGGAAGATCCCACATGCCGCGGAGCGGCTGGGCCCGTGAGCCATGGCCGCCGAGCCCGCACGTCCGGAGCCTGTGCTCCGCAGCGGGAGAGGCCACAACAGTGAGAGGCCCGCGTACCGCAAAAACAAACAAACAAACAAAAACTCCATGGTCCTGCATCCTCCTCCTTCTGTGGGTGAAACTCTGCTTATCCGTAAGTTGCGGGCTTCCCTGGTGGCCCAGATTGTCACTCCCTTTGCAGAGAAGGACGTTGTCTGGTCAGGGCCTCCGAGTGTCTCCGCAAGGCGGTGCCGCGCCTGCTGTGGGCACGTGGAGGCTTTCACAGGGGAGGGTCCGAGGGGTCAGGCTCCTGCGGGGTTCTCGGGGCGAGTGCGCACCCCACCCTGGAAGCCTCGGCCCTGATCCAGCCTCTGCGCCGCCGCCCATCACGCAGATGGGGCTCCAGGAGCCGGGCCCAGGTGCATCGCCCCTCCTCCTGGCACCTCTCCTCCGGGGCCGCAGGGCGCGGTTGCCGGCGCACAGACCGCGGGCCGAGCCCCGCCTGGGGGTGGTGGGGGCGGAGGAGGTGGGGACGCTGGGGGGCGCCTGCGGGAGCGGGGAGAGAACACGGGGCCCGTGCCTGCGGCCTTATCGAACTGTGACCTTAAAACAACTCCGGGGCTTCCCTGGCGGCGCAGAAGTTAAGAATCTGCCTGCCAGTGCAGGGGACGCAGGTTTGAGCCCTGGTGCGGGAAGGTCCCACATGCCGCAGAGCAGCTAAGCCCGTGCGCCACAACTACTGAGCCTGCACTCTAGAGCCCGCGGGCCACAACTACTGAGCCCGCGTGCCACAACTACTGAAGCCCGCGCACCTAGAGCCCGTGCTCCGCAACAAGAGAAGCCACCGCAGTGAGACGCCTGCGCACCGCAACGAAGACCCAACACAGCCAAAAATAAATAAATAAATTTATAAAAAATAAAAATAAAAAAAACAACAACAAAAGCAAAACCAAAAGGTCCTCCAAAACTGAAAAGCAATGAAACAAGTAGGGAGGTCAGGGGGGAAGAGAAGAGAATATCCAAGAACTGTGGAAGTGTAAATGCAAGTCATGGGAACACCAGAGGAAGAAGAAAGAAAGGAACAGGAGAAATATTTGAAACAATAATGACTGAGAATTTCCCAAATTAATGTCAGATACCAAACCACAGATCCACAAGCTCAGAGAGCAGGATAAACACAAAAACAAGCTACACGTGGGCATGTCGTGTTCAAACGACAGAAAATTAAAGGAAAATTTCCTGAAAGAAGCCAGAGAAAGAAAACACCTTACCAATAGAGGAACAAAGATTATAATTACATTTGACTTCTCCTCAGAAACAAGGCAAACAAGAGAGAGTGGAGTGAAATATTTAAAGTGTTGAGGAAAAAAAACACCATTGTAGAATTCTGTTTCCTGCAATCTTATCCTTCAAAAGCGAAGGAAAAATAAAGACTTTTTCAGACAAAGATAAATTGAGGGAATTTGTTGCTAGTGAATCTGCTTTATAAGAAATGTTGAAAGGTGTGCTTTACAGAGAAAGAAAATAATATATGTCAGATACTCAGATTTATATAAAGAAAGTAAGAGTACTGGAGAAGGAATGTGAATATAAAATAAAAACTTTTATTTTTCTTATTCTTAATTGATCTAACAGATAACTTTGTTCAAGATAATAATAGAAACAATATATTAAATTATACATATATAGGCTTGTATATGGATGAAATGAATGACTGAAATGGTACAAGGGATGAGAGGGAGGAATCAGGATTATTTTACTATTACAAAATACACTACCTGTGAAGTTATCAGTGTTATTTGAAAGTGGTCTTGGATTAGTTGTAAATAAATGTATATTGCAAACTGCAGGGCAACCACTTAAAAAAGTAGAAAAATAAGTACAACTGATATGCTAAGAAGGAGAGAAAATTAAATTATAAAATGCTTAGTTAAGACTACAGAAGGCAGAAAGTGTGGTCTACAAAAATAGGAGCATGATAAACCATAATGGAAAAGAATGAAAATGAATGTATTATATGTATAATTAAGTCATATTGCTGTACAGCAGTAATTAACATAACATTGTAAATCAGCTATATTTCAATTAAAAAGTATAAATATCGGAACAAAGAGCTAGGGCAACAAATGAAAAATGATAACAAATATGGTATATATTAATCAAACTATATCAGTAATCACTTTGAACATCATTGATATAAGTGCACCAATTAAAAGACAGAGATTACCAATTAAAAGACAGGGTTGATCAAAAAACAAGACCCAATTCTATGTTGTGTATAAGAAACCCACTTTAAATATAAAGGTATAGGGACTTCCCTGGTGGTCCAGTGGTAAAGAATCTGCCTTACACTGCAGGGGACGCAGGTTTGATCCCTGGTCGGGGAACTAAGATCCCACATGCCGTGGGGCAACTAAGCCCGTGCGCCACAACTACTGAGCTCGTGTGCCTCAACTAGAGAGTCTGCGTGCTGCAAACTACAGAGCTCACGTGCTCTGGAGCCTGCACACCATAAGTAGAGAGACGCCCGTATGCCACAACAAAGAGCCCGTGCACCGCAAGGGAAGATCCCATATGCCTCAGTGAAGATCCCGTGTGCTGCAACTAAGACCAGATGCAGCCAAAAATAAAATAAAATAAATAAATGTAAAAAAATAAATCTTTTAAAAAATGTATAAAGGCATATATAGATTAAAAGTAAATGGAGGGGGGAGATTTCCCTGGCGGTCCAGTGGTTAAGACTCCATGCTGTCAATGCAGGGGGCTCGGGTTCTATCCCTGGTCAGGGAACTAAGACCCCACAAGCCGCGTGGTATGGCCAAAAAAAAAAAAAGTAAATGGATGATTTCAGGATACAAGGTTAATACACAAAAGTCAGTAATGTTTTTACACACCAGCAATGAACATGTGGAATTTGAAATTACAAACACAATACCACTTACATTGCCACCCAAAACAAATGAATACTTAGAATACTTAGATATAAATGTAACAATTTATCTACAAGATCTATATGAGGAAAACTACAGATCTCTTATTTATTTATTTATTTTTTGCGGTACGCGGGCCTCTCACTGTTGTGGCCTCTCCCGTTGCGGAGCACAGGCTCCAGACGCGCAGGCTCAGCGGCCATGGCTCACGGGCCCAGCCGCTCCGGGCATGTGGGATCTTCCCGGACCGGGGCACGAACCCGTGTCCCCTGCATCGGCAGGCGGACTCTCAACCACTGCGCACGGGCTTAGTTGCTCCGCGGCATGTGGGATCTTCCCAGACCAGGGCTCGAACCTGTGTCCCCTGCATTGGCAGGTGGGTTCTTAACCACTGCGTCACCAGCGAAGCCCCAGATGCATATGTTTATAGCAGCTTTATTCATAATTGCCAAACTTGAAACAACCAAGTTGTCCTTCAGTAGGTGAATGGATAAACTGTTGTACATCCAGACAGTGTAATATTATTTAACACTAGAAAGAAGTGATCTATAAGATCAGGAAAAGACCTAGAATACTTTATTTTTATTTTTATTAAAATTTATTTACTTATTTATTTATTTTTGGCTGTGTTGGCTGTTCGTTTCTGTGCGTGGGCTTTCTCTAGTTGCGGCGAGCAGGGGCCACTCTTCATCGCGGTGCGCGGGCCTCTCACTGTCGCGGCTCTCTTGTTGTGGAGCACAAGCTCCAGACGTGCAGGCTCAGTAGTTGTGGCTTACGGGCCTAGTTGCTCCGCGGCATGTGGGATCTTCCCAGACCAGGGCTCGAACCCGTGTCCCCTACATTGGCAGGCAGATTCTCAACCACTGCACCACCAGGGAAGCCCTAGAATACTTTAAATGCATATTATTTAGTGAAAGAAGACAGACTGAAAAGGCTACATAGAAATAATCTGGAAAGGCAAAGCTATGGAGACAGTAAAGAAATCAGGGGTTAACAGGGGTTGGATGGGGAGAGTGATGAACAAGTGGAGAACAGAGGAGATTTAGGGCAGTGAAAATACTATGTGGGATACTACAATGCTGGATACACATCATTATACATTTTTTCAGACCCACAGAGTCTGTACACCACCAAGAGCGACCCTAATGTAAACTCTTGACTCTGGGCGATGATGACATGTCAGCGTAGGGTCAATAAGTGTAACAAATGTCCCATGTGGCGGGGATGGTGATAGTGGGGAGACTGTGCAGGTGTAGGGCAGGGAGTGCATGGGAAATCTCTATACCTTCCTATTAATTTTGCAGCGAACTGAAAACAGCTCCAAAAAATAAAGTCTTAAAAAAAGAGATGATATTAATAGTATATACCTTAAATGACTGTTGTGATGATTAATGAGTGAGTGTAAAGCAATTAGAATAATTCCCAGCACATTTTGGTTTGTAACCACTGCGAGTGGGGTGTTACTGGCATCTACCGGGTAGAAGCCAGTGATGCTGCTAAACATCTCCTCACGATAAATGATTATTCGGCCCAAAATATCAATAGTGTTGAGGTTTAAAAAACCTGCTCCAATGCTTCTGAGGCACCCTGGTGTGGACGGTCTGACCTAGGGAATGCGTGTAGCAGAAGAGGAGAGGAGGACTTGGACTTGTGGTTCTCCAACGTTCTCAAGTGAAGATTCCCAGGAAAGACAGAGAGAGCGGCCAGTGGCTGTGAGAATATCAGGGAATATCGTAGTGCAGTGTTTCAAAAATGTAGGAGGGAAGTGATCGATAATAGTACTTGTATTTATGATGCCAGATTATTTTCCAAAGACTATACTTCAGTTCATTTAATAGGCACAGTAACTCTGTAAAGAAGGTATTCTTCCCACATTACACATGAAAGAACTCAGGCCCAGATCTACAACATCAAATGCTGCTGGAAGATCTGTGATATGACTGCTGCATCTGGTCAAAGTGGAAGCTGTCGCCCATGGTGACAAGAGAGGTTTCAGAGGGATGGAATGTGGGATAGACATCTGATCAGTGTGGCTGAAGAAATCAAGGATGAGCAAATCGAGACAGAAAACAGACAACTCTTCTTTCCTTTCTTTCTTTCTTGACTAAAGAAATAGTAGCTAAAGAACGACATGCGGTGTAGAGAAGGTTTTTCCCTTTTCTTTCCTTTTTTTTTCCAAGATGAAAGTTTTATCAACAGTTTCTTTTGCTGATGGAAATAGTTCAGTATAGATCAAGTAACTAATCACTTGGAAGGGGATTAGGTAACTATAGAAGCGAAGCACTTGAAACCTGCCATCCAGTGGTTTGGCCTAAGAGGGGATTTTTTTTTTTTTTTTTTTTTTGCGGTACGCGGGCCTCTCACTGTTGTGGCCTCTCCCGTTGCGGAGCACAGGCTCCGGATGCGCAGGCTCAGCGGCCATGGCTCACGGGCCCAGCCGCTCCGCGGCATGTGGGATCCTCCCGGACCGGGGCACGAACCCGTGTCCCCTACATCGGCAGGCGGACTCTCAACCACTGCGCCTTATTTACTGTGCCTTTTTTTTCGGTGAAATTAATAAATTTGACAATATCAGCTGTGAGTGAGGTGGGGAGGATCTCAGTTCCCCAACCAGGGATTGACCCCGGGGCCACGGCAATGAAAGCGTGGAGTCCTAAGCACTGGTCTGCCAGGGAAGTCCCAAGATGTACTTTTATCTTTCCAAAAATTTCTCTGTATCTCTACTTAGTCAACCCCTCCCTACCTCCCAGCTCCTGGCAACCACTGATCTGTGTTCTGTAGCTAGTTTTCCAGAATGTCAAATATTCGGTATGTAGCCTTTGAGTCACATTATTGCATCTATCAGGAGTTTAGTCCTTTTTACTGCTGAATATATTCTATTACATGAATGTACCACTGTTAGACTATCCACCAGTTGGACATTTGGGTTGTTTCCAGTTTTCGTTGATTACAGATAAAGCCGTATGAACATTTTCATACAGGTTTTTGAGTGAACACAAGTTTTCATTTCAATTGGATGACTAGGAGAGGGATTGCTGTTCTAAATCAAGCATTTGTTTAAGTTCACGAGAAACTGAACGGTTTTGTAAAGTGACTGTGAATTCATTTCTTTTTAATACCCAATGAAGACCTACCACGTGCCAGGAGCGGTACTGGACAGAACTGAGTAGTTTGGCCGACTCAGATTATGGCTTGAAGATCTTAAAATATTTGCCATCTGGCGCTTTGCAGAAAACGTTTGATGACCCTGTCCTAGGGTGTGGTCCATAGGTGTTCACGGAGTCCTTCTCTGAGGTGAATAATCAACATCATAATTATTTTATAGAATTGGATTTTTCATTAGGAAATATAATAAAAGCTTGCTCTTGAAAAGGGCAGAAATGTGTTTTTACTTGTTTCAATTACTGGGAAATACCTCGTTATTCAATGCTATGTATAAATCTGCAAGTTTTCACTTTCTGCTGTCATTGAAAATTGAGCTGGGCATCTAAGAGAATGTGGACATTTCCCGAATCACTGCGTTTTCACACACTGCTGCAACTTCCAACATCACTGTCTCCTACGGTGCTAGGGATCTGCCTTCCTCTCAGCCCTGGGAAGGCTGCGAACAGGGACGCGCGCACAAGGGTGCGCACGCGCGCGCCACCAGGGTGCCGTGGGCGCAGCAGTACGCAGGCGCGTTGGCCCCGGCGCGGCTTCGGCGGAGGGGCGGGGCTTCGGCGGCGTCTCTCCCTCCCACCGCGGCTGTGGCGGCGCCATCTTGGGCGAGCGGCCGGGGCTTGAGTGCGAGCGGCGAGCTGGCGGCGTACCCGAGCGCGTCCTTCCCGACCCCGGTTCCGTGCGCGGACATCGACACGCAGGTCGAGCTCTAGGCCGGGTCCGGGGGGGCACGCGCTGAGATGATGCTGAGAGGAAACCTGAAGCAAGTGCGCATCGAGAAGAACCCGGCGCGCCTCCGCGCTCTAGAGTCGGCGGCCGGCGAGGGCGAGCCGGCGGCCATGGCGCTCGCCCTTCCCGGCGAGCCGCCCGCGCCCGCCGTGCCCGCCGAGGACCGGCCGGCCGAGGAGGGCGGCTTCACCATCGACATCAAGAGCTTTCTCAAGCCGGGCGAGAAGACGTACACGCAGCGCTGCCGCCTCTTCGTGGGGAACCTGCCCACGGACATCACCGAGGACGACTTCAAGCGGCTGTTTGAGCGCTACGGCGAGCCCAGCGAGGTGTTCATCAACCGCGACCGCGGCTTCGGCTTCATCCGCCTGGTGAGGGGCGGCCGGGGGCGGGGCGCGGGGCCGCGAGGGCCGAGAGGTCATCCTTCCCTCCCCTCCCTTCCTCTCCCTCCCTCCCCTCCTCTCCCCTCCCCTCCTCTCCCCTCCCCTCCTCTCCCCTCCCCTCCTTTCCTCTCCCGTCCTCTCCTCTCCCCTCCCCTCCTTTCCTCTCCTCTCCCCTCCTCTCCTCCCTTTGCCTCCCCTCCCCTCCCTCCCCTCTTCTACCTCCCCTCCCTCCCCTCGTCTACCTTCCCTCCCTCCCCTCGTCTACCTCCCCTCCCTCCCCTCGTCTACCTCCCCTCCCTCCCCTCGTCTCCCTCCCCTCCCTTCGTCTCCCCTCCCCTCGTCTCCCCTCCCCTCCCCTCGTATCCCCTCTCCTCCCCTCGTATCCCCTCCCCTCGTATCCCCTCCCCTCCCCTCGTATCCCCTCTCCTCCCCTCTCCTCAGCGCGTGCCTCGTGCTTCCCACGGGGACTTCTGCTATTTTATGTCCCGCTTATACATTGTGATACTAGAATAGCACATATTTTACCCCTTTTCAGTCTAAACCTTAATGGGTTTTCCGACATCATGCATAAACTATGCCTCCCTAATTATCTTTAAAAGAAATTTGAGCAGTGAGCGTTTACACTTACAGGACAAAAGAGCTACTTTATTAGGGTTTTCTCTGTGCTTTGTGTTCACAGTGTCACTTATACAGCATTAATGTAATTCGTGTTTAGATGGATTTTGTTTTCCCCAACAGAATATCTTTCTTAGAGGGAGGCCGCTTTATATAAATAAGTGGGTTTTGTGTCTTTTGTCTTTCTAGTTTGATCCTCAAATTTTATGTTCATTGCAGTTTCCCGAAGCTTTCTTTTTGGAACTTACACTTTCAAAATCGAGTTCTCTCCGTGAGTAGACAAAGGCAAAATTTTAATATGTAGACAAAACTGATTATAATTCAGTGACACTAGTATTAGGGAGAACATTTGAAGATCTAAATGGCTTCAAGAGAAGGGTTAGACATTTTCTTAAAATTCAAGTTTAATAATTGGCATTTTGAACATGAAATTATAAGTATGTTTATCCTTTGGACATTAGAGAAACAGCCTTTCACTTGCTAAAATTATTTTTAACGTAAATCCAAAACTTATCTTAAAATAAAGGAAGTTAAGCTTTTAGGCTTCTACAATAACGTGTTATAGGCAACTTTTAGTAAACTTTCCAGAAGGGTGTTATTTAACATTTTAACCATCTTTGGCCTCTGGCACCATCTTGTTCTATTTTGAAGTTGATATTCTGGAGGAAGAAAGGTAAGGCTGAATTTCCCTGTTCTGGAAGCCTTATACTTAAGCCAATAAACATTTCTTTTTTGATGTGGAAAAATCCTTTTCCTTCCTAATTTTAAAGCTACTAAAAATTCTTCCTCCCTCAGTGTGTCTGCACTGTCCAATAGAATAGCCACTGGTCGTATGTGAGTGTTCAGCACTTGCAATGTGGCTATTGCGGCCGAGGAGTTGACTCTTAAATTTTATTTATTCTTAATTAATTTATTTTTGTAATTTATTTATTTTTTTCTCAGTTTCCCCATGTTTATTTTTAATTCTTTTTCACACCCACTGTATTTTTATTCTTAATTTAAATAGCCACATGTGGTTTGTGGCTACTATATTGGAAAATACAGGTCCTCGCTTTTCTTTTCTTTAAAAAAATTACCTGTGGGATTATGAAATGGGGAGGTGAGAAGGGCTGCTGTTGTCTGCTCCTTTGAGATATGCTCCTAGACTCCATCACCCTAAATTTTTGTGTAGGAATGTTAAAAATTTGTCAGTTGGAAATTAGAATTTAGTTTATGAGATTTACTTCTTGGATAATTTTACTGTTTAACCTGAACTCTGTGTTTAACAGGTATATTTAAGAGCTTTAAATATTTCTGAGTTATGTATTTTTTTCTACTTAGAAAAATCATAGTGCATACCTGATCTGAATATAAGTAATCGTATGGTGGCTGTAGTGTGTACTGGTGGTGTAGTGGCTCTAAAATAGTGGTATAATTTGATCTGATTTGTGTTTTTAGGAATTCTTTTTACTTGTTCAGTAGTTAATATTTAATTTATTTCTAGTTAATTGTAGTTTTCCAGTTAATTGATGAGGTGAGGCAACAGTTTTGAGATGGTGTAGGGTCAGCATTCCTTGTATGTAATGGTGGGGAAAAGAATTTAAGTGGCAGCTACTCGTGAGGTTCTAACCCATATTGTTGAGTCCATGGTACATGAGCGATGAGAAACACTGTGTGTATTTTGGACACATTTTGTGGAATTTTAGACCCAGACGCTGCTTTTTAGGTTTTGGATGGTTACTGACAATTTAGATTGGACAAATTTACTGAAAAGTTGTAGTTCATTTTAAAGCAAGCTTACTGTAGTTAAAGCTGTCATTAGTTTGACTGGAACTTGGTTTCTGCTTTTATTTTCCCCTACTTTTAGCTTTAGTAAACCAGATTTCTGGAGCAGTGATTCACAAAAGTGTGGTTGGTCCCCGTCCAGTAAGTTCAGATCTCTTCCTAGTGTAAGCAGAAGTCCACCTAAATGATCTTCCCTGCCGTTCATAATACCAATGCTGACCCTAAACCATCTCAAAAATTGTTAACTGGGAATTTGTTAGAAAAGCAAATTCTAGGGCCCCACCCTTGATCTACTGAATCAGAAAATTTGGGGTTGGGGCCCAGCAATTTTGGGATTTAACCACCCTTCCATGTTATTCTGATACTTGTTAAAGTTTGAGAACCATTGTTCTAATTAAAGAATTAAAATCAACTGAATTTACTTTTAGTCAGTCACTGGGGACTAAACCCCCTCCTCTAGTGCTTTTTTATGTTTAATTATGACATGATATGTGCTTCTTGTAGATCGTTATTAGATCTATAAGATATTAGAGGAGACGTAGCAGAGAATGTAATGGGCCTGCCCAGCATATAGTTTGAAGTCATCTTTTATTTCAGGGACATTCTCTTTTCTTTTTTTTCAGAGACATTCTGTTAATTACAATTCTAACATTAGCAGATCTTCCCTACCTTAGTACATTTAGTAAAGATGATCACTGTTAAACATTGTGTAATTTTTCCATAAAAATCAAATTGTACCATATACATTGTATTGTGCTTTGAGTTTTTTATTTAATGTAAACATCTTTTCATGGCACTAGATTCTTTTTAAGGACCACATTGTATTTCACAGTATGAATGTACTGCAGGCTACTTAAGCAACTTTACTGAATGACTACAAGGATTTTTTCATTTTGCGTCAGTGTATTTCCTTATTAACTTATTAGTACTCTTGCGGTGGGGAATTTTCACCATTAGTAAACAGTGGGAGAAAAGATCTTGTGCTTTGGAAAGAGCTGTTGGAAAGTGAAAGTGGAGCCAGTGGAAATCATTAGACCCTAGTTGAAGCAGTCTCTGTCTTGGGGTAGTCACTTCAGTTTCTTTTTGTTTTTTGTATTCCTTTCAGTTAAGAACCTGTAGTTTACGTTTTATGAACAGTGATGCAGAGATACCAGCTGGAAGGCTGTATTTATGGTGTATTGATGGAGGTTGTGAATTTTGTATAGATAGAAATCAGCATTTGTGTGTGATCTTGGGCAAGGTACTTGAACCTTTACAAGCCTGTTTCCCCATATGCGAAGGGAGGATAGTAACAAAACCCACTTCGTTAGATTGTTGGTAAGGATAATGAAAGATAATGCACACACACGTGTGTGTATATGTGTATATATGGGGGGAGGAATGAATGGCTGGCATGTAATAACCACTTAATAAAAGTTATCTTATTGTCATTATCGGGAGCTATGAAGTAAAGAAATCTGGTTCATTTCAAATACATAATTTTAATTGACTTTACAGTTACTTTGATACACGTTTAGAGCAGTGGTTCTCAAATGGAGCGGTTTTGCTTCCCAGGGGACATTTGGCAATGTCTGGAGACATTTTTGGTGGTCAAACTGGGGGGTGGCTCTACTAGCATAAACATCCTACAGTGCACGGGACAGCCCTCCACGGTAAGAAGTATCTTGCCCCTAATGTCACTAGTGCTGAGGTTGGGGGAACCCTGATGTAGAACCATTTAAAACCATAAAAAGTATAAACTTTGAAGATGGACTGTGGCATTGAAAATTCCAGACAGCATAAACATTTTATTTGGCCAGAAAGTATTAAAAATTGAATTTGTTGCCAACAGTAAAAAAGTACTTGATTTAACATAAAAAATGGAGATTTCTTGCTCATCCTGAAAAAAAGAAGATACGTGACATTGTCACTATGTCAGACTGAATCTGAGCAGGAGATGCCCTCTAGAAACACTTGACAGTTTTACAAAGTCCTCCAGGCTCTCTCTATTCCCCTGCCCGCAAACATACTATTATGAATAATTTCAGAGTATAAAAATGAACATTCATACACTCAACACCTAGATTCTACGGTTGAATTTTGCTGTATTTTTTTTCACATATCTGTATTTCTTATCTCCATCCATCAGTTGATGACTCTTAAACACTTCAGCATGCTTATCATTAACTAGAGTCCAATATTGTTTTTTAAGGTATTTGAAATCTACATATAATGAAATGCACAAATTTTAAGTGTATGGTTTCATGATTTTAGATCAAGATGTTATCATCACCCCATGAAATTTCCTCACGTTTCTTTCCATTCCCAGTTATATGTGTGACAGCATTTTAATTCAAGACTCTGTTCCTAAAATCTGCCTCTCAGAGTTGCTGGATTACATGACATCTTAGCTGCAAAGGACATATCCCTTGTTAGATATTCGTGAAATGTTTGCTGGTACTACTACTACTGTTACTAAGTTAAGAGTAATAAACAAAATGGCTATTTTGAATATCTATAAAAAGGTTAGGTTCATTTGTCTTTGTAAAATTGGTTCTGTAGGTAGATTTTTGCCTAAGTGCTGTAATTTAAAGCTGTTGTGAACATTTTAGGGATTGAATAAAAAGCTATTGTGACCTTATTCATAAGAAAGTACATTGTACTTTCTCACAAATGCGTATAAAGCCTCTTTCAGTTTTTGCTGGGAAGTTTTCACAGCACAAAAAGAACATACTTGTAGTAAGTTTACGAGTTTGTTGTTTTAGATGCCTGTTTTATACCAACTTTGAATTCTTCAAGAAGGAAGCTCTCTTAACTTGTAGTTTCAGCAATGAACATATTTTCTAGTTTATAATAAGTGTATGTGCACTTTTCTGTATAATGGAGAGAACTCTTTTTTTTGGGAGAGAACTCTTACAGCCCATGAATGTGTGTTTGCTTCTCTCACTGTAACGGTGAGAAATGTGTGGCCCATGAAAGTATTTCAGAAGAGGTGATTAATAACACCTGATAGTAGTTTTCTTATAGATAATATAAAAGAAATGGAAATAAAAATGGAAAGGGATTTGTCTGGCATTGGAGAGGTGGTACGCTTTATTAAGATACAAATATCAGAAACATGGAGTGTGTAGAGAATTAATATATTTTCAGTAATAGTTTCTAGTAACTGGTAATCGGTCTCAAAAAGTAATTATGTGTTTCTTTTAATACATGTAGGAGATTGATAAAAGATATTACTTTGAATATTTAATAGTTGGCAATTTGTTTATGAGTAGATCATCTTTAAGTGATGACTTTTTACACGACATTGAGGTTGGAACTTTCTACTTAAAATGTTTAAAATTAATTATCTTTAAAATATTAATAAAATGCATGTGATACCATCATTGAATGACGCAAAAACAGGATGACCTTATCAGTCATTTTCTAAAGCTGCCCAGCTCTCCTCCCTAGAAACAAACCACTATTTAAAATTTTTTGTTACTGTAATTTTTAAAAAGGTGATTTTTTTCTTCCTAAAAAGGAGTCCAGAACACTGGCTGAAATTGCAAAAGCAGAGCTGGATGGCACCATTTTGAAGAGCAGACCTCTCCGAATTCGTTTTGCTACACATGGAGCAGCCTTAACTGTCAAGAACCTCTCTCCGGTTGTCTCCAATGAGCTTCTAGAGCAAGCATTTTCCCAGTTTGGTCCAGTAGAGAAAGCTGTGGTTGTTGTGGATGACCGTGGTAGAGCTACGGGAAAAGGCTTTGTGGAATTTGCAGCAAAACCTCCTGCACGAAAGGCTCTGGAGAGATGTGGTGATGGGGCATTCTTGCTAACAACGTGAGTTTAAATGTCTTGTCATTCTTCTATACAGTTACACATGGGCTTCTCTCTGTTCTCACTTCTTTCTTTGCAGTGCATTCTGTATGTTGTCTTGGCATGTGGTAAGTAGGTGTTGAGTAAATACTCAGTGAATACAAATAGGGTATATTTATGTACCGTCAGGAGTCATACTTTATTCAGATTTCAGTGTACTGATCCGTTCTACATGAATCTCAGGAATGTTTTGTACTACAATTTTTGTTCAATTTACTGAATGTCTATTGTGTGCAAAGCAAAATGTTACATTTAATGAATGAATGACATTTTGATCAACTTTGAAGTATAATTTACATATGTTAAAATGCACCCAATTTTGCATGTAGAGCTCAATGAGTTTTTAAAAATGTATGTATGTAGTCATGTAATCTACTACCACAGTCAAGATATAGAACATTTCCAGCATTCAACAAAAGTTCCTTTGTGTCCTTCTGCAGTTACTCCCCACCTCTTATCCCTGCCTAGACCGCTCTTGATCTTTCTGTTATTATAAATTAGTTTTGTCTTTTCTTGTATTTCATAGAAATGAAATTATATAGTGTGTATTCTTTCATGTCTGATTTCTTTTGCTTAGCGTGTTTTTGAGATTTCATCCATATCATTGTACCAGTATTTTGTTCCTTTTTATGGCCGAGTTACAACTTTGTCCGGTGACCTGTGGGTGGATGTTCAAGTTGCTTCCAACTACTGGCCATTGTGAATAAAGCTGTTATGAACATCTGTGTACAAAGCTTCTTGTGAACATTATGCTTTCATGTGGCTTGGGTAATACTTAGGAGGAAATGACCATATGTTCAGCTTTATAGGAAACTGCCAAACTGTTTTCAGAATGTTTGTACCTATTTACATTCCCACCAGCAATGGATGAGAGAGTTCTAGTTGATCATGTCCTTAACAGCACTTCGTATTTTCAGCCTTTTAGATATTCTAGTGAGTGTAGTGGTGTCTCATTGTGGTTTAGATTTTATTTTCCTAATGACCAATGATGAGCATCTTTTCATGTGCTTTTTGGCTCTTTTTATGTGTTTTGTGAAATGTCTGTTGACATTTTTTGCCTGTTTTTTAATTGACTTGTTTGTCTTACATTATTAACAGATCTGGGTACAGGTCTGTATTAAGACTATTTCTCCCAGTCTGTGGTTTGCTTTCTAATTTTTTAAATAGTGGTTTTCAAAGGCAGAAGTTTTTATATTTGGTGAAGTCCAGTTTATCAATTTATTTTCTTTCATGCTTTGTTCTTTTTGAATCCTTGTATGATATCTTTGCCTTTCCTCAGGTAGCAAAGCTTTCTCATGTTTTCTTGAGAAATTTTATAGCTTTTTATTTAAACCTGTGATTCGTATTGAGTATGATGGGAGGTAACAGTTTATTTATTTAACATAGATATCTGGGTGTTCTGGCACCATTAATTGAAAAGATTATGATTTCCCCTTTGTTACCTTTTACCTTTATCAAAAAAATGGGAAAAAAAATCTGTACTCTTTTTTCTGTTTAATTGATCAGTATGTCTATTACACCAGTACTGTACTTTCTTAATTGCCTTACCCTAAGCTTTGAAGTCAGATAGTATCATCCAGCTTTATTCTTTTTGCAGAATTGTTCTGGTTATTATCATTTCCTTGTATATCCTTACTGGTTTTAAAATCAACTTGTCAATTAAAAAGAATTCTGCTGGGCCTTTTTTTTTTTAAACATCTTTATTGGAGTATAATTGCTTTACAGTGGTGTGTTAGTTTCTGTTTATAATCTGCTGGGCTTTTGATTGGTATTGCTTTGAGTTTACAGATCATTCTGGGGAACATTAACATCTTCTATCAACCTTTTCCAATCCACGAATGTGATGTATCTCTCCATTTACTTAAAAATATTTTAAAGTAATTATGATGGTCATTAAACCTGTTGCCATGTTAACATGTCTTTCCTTTCAGTTTGCCCACAAGAAAGCTCTGGATATGCATTCTTACTTAGTCTTCAGACTGAATTTGGTGTAAAAGTTCCTTAGTTGATTACTGAATTGATTTCTTTTATCTGATACTCTGCCCACCTCTGGTACTTGTGCTGTTGATTGGGATCGTTCAAATATTTTAGGATTTGGGGAATTGGATACAAAGACAATGTAAAAAAAATTGTTTCCTGGCCCCAAGGAGCTTCGTCTGGTGATTTGTAAAGCATTTTTCAGTTTGTTTTTGACAGTTAAGCATTTGTGCTAAAGCTGTTTTATAGCAGATGTAGCATGAATTACAGCTCTGCCAACTTGTTCTCTCAGGGACTTGGCTCTTGTTCCCTTTGCTTAGAGATGCTCTCTCTCCAGATCATCATGGGCCTTGCTCTTGCATTTTATTCACATTTTGCTAAGATGTTATCTCCTCAGGGAAGCTGACTGTTTTATCTTAAAATAGGCTGATGCTTTATTCTCCAATTTATTTTTCTTCATAGCACTTAGTGTTAAGTTGCATGTCTTTCTCTGCGGTAGAATATAAGCTCCACTAGGGCAGGGACTTTGTCTGGCTTAACACTATAACCCTAACATTTGTATTCTAATATTTCTTGGCCACATAGTAAGCTTGTAATAGTTATTTAAAGAGTGAAGGAAGGCAAGGACTAAAGCAGGACTAAAAATTTGATTAATTGCTGTTTTTTAAAGTCATAGCCAGGCATTGGTAAATATTTAATTCTTACGGGTAGCTTTTAGAATAATTTATAACAATTTTGAGGGAATGGGCAAGGTGTTGAACATTTTATGTGTCTTATTTCATGGATTTCCAGAACAACGCTGGTTATTATTTGTTCCATTTTTCAGGTGAGAAAATTGGCCCAGAGATGTTAAGTAGTTTGCTTAAGATTGCACAGCAGATAAATGGTGGAGTTTAGTCTGATGCCAAGTCCCTTGCTTCTTTTTTTTTCTTTTAAGTAAATTTATTTATTTATGGCTGCATTGGGTCTTCGTTGGGGCGCATGGGCTTTCTTTAGTTGCGGCGAGCCGGGGCTACTCTTCATTGTGGTGCGTGGACTTCTCTTTGCTGTGGCTTCTCTTCTTGCGGAGTAGAGGCTCTAGGCGCGTGGGCTCAGTAGTTGTGGCACACAGGCCTAGTTGCTCTGCGGCATGTGGGATCTTATCTTCCAGACCATGGATCAAACCCACGTTCCCTGTGTCGGCAGGTGGATTCGTAACCACTGTGCCACAAGGGAAGTCTCTCCCTTGCTTTTTTTTTTTTTTTTTTTTTTGTGGTGTGCGGGCCTCTCACTGCTGTGGCCTCTCCTGTTGTGGAGCACAGGCTCCGGACGTGCAGGCTCAGCGGCCATGGCTCACCGGCCCAGCCGCTCCGCGGCATGTGGGATCCTCCCAGACCAGGGCACAAACCCGTGTCCCCTGCATCGGCAGGCGGACTCTCAACCACTGCGCCACCAGGGAAGCCCTCCCTTGGTTCTTATACTGTGCTGCAGGTGGAGTGGTTTCTTCTTTCTGTAGACTCTCCTTACTCAGGTCCTTTGTTGTTAAACATTCTCATGGAGCTCAGGATGCTCTTCTCCCTGCTGTTTGAATAGTTGGCCTCAGCTGAAGGGTCACTTTATGGAGAGGATTTTCTGGACTGCGTTATCTAAAGTGGCGCCTCTGTTATTCTTTCTGACAGCATCGTTTTTTCTTCTTAGGTCTTAAAATGGTTCTTTTGTTTACTCATTTTTTTGGAGGGGGTGGGTCTCTTAGAAGACTTTCAGGGATTGTTTATCATTGTATCCCTAGCCCCAACTGCAGTCTTGGTACCTGTTAGGTAATCAAATATTTACTGATGGACTGACTGTATCTCAGATATCTGAGGTAATACAAGTGATTTATAGGAGTGGTATCACAGGGATTTAGTTTCTAAATGTAGACATCTTGTGTAATCAAAATTTCTCTTGAAAATACCTTTAAATTGTCATAAAATGTTGTATACCACACATGCCTTTAGGTAAATGACCTTGTACACAGTATATATAATGATTACCACACAGTATGCAGAAGTATGTGTAAATTATATGTCTATGCTGTTTTGAAATTACAAAAGAGGCAGAAAAATAGAAAAGGGAAATTAAAAAGCTTCACCTATGATAATAAAGGTATGTCCACATCTTTAAACATTAGAATCACACCTAGAGCAGCAGAGGTGCTCATGCCTGGAGCTCACAGGAATTGAGGAGGCATAATGATAGGTGCTCACTTTTCAAATTTTTTTCCCTTTCCCTTTTTTTTTTGGTTTGTTTTTTTAAAGATCATTTCAGGTTAACTTCAATGAAGATATAGTGGTCTGTTCTTACTATTTTCCAACTGATACCCTAAAGATGATGTTGGAGTTGCTTCCTTAGAAGGAGGAAAAAGTGTATGTTTTAATTTCAGTTTAGAGAAAGATATTTTCCCTTTAAAACAATCCTTTAATGTTAATATAAATGTTATCTACACTCACTGATTGTTAGCATTTTGTCATAGTTTTTTCACTATATGTACAAATTTGTTTTTTTCTTTGCTGATTCATTTAAGAGTCAGCAGTGGATAACATACTTGACCCCTGATTACAGTACTTGGCATGTATCTTCTATGAATAAAGCCACAATATAATTGTCACACTGAGGAAACAATGTTTATCCAATATTTTTATTTAATATTGAATATTAAAGTTTAATTTTAATTGAATATTATGTTTCCCCATTGCCTAGTAATGTGTTTTATAACTTATTTTTTGCAATCAAAGATCACACATTGAATTTATTTACATCTGTTATTTCCTTTTATCTGTTTTAGCTCCCCAAATGACGAAAATGTCAGTGTTATGACATTGGCATTATTATTTTTAAAAATTTTATTTATTTGTTTTTGGCTGCGTTGGGTCTTCGTTGCTGCCTGTGGGTTTTCTCTAGTTGCGGTGAGCAGGGGCTACAGTTCGTTGTGGTGCGCAGGCTTCTCATTGTGGTGGCTTCTTTTGTTGTGGAGCACAGGTTCTAGGCATGTGGACTTAAGTAGTTGTGGCACGTGGGCTCAGTAGTTGTGGCTCGCAGGCAGGCTCTAGAGCGCAGGCTCAGTAGTTGTGGCATGCGGGCTCAGTAATTGTGGCTCACAGGCTCAGTAGTTGGGGTGCAAGGGCCTAGTTGCTCCGTGGCACGTGGGATCTTCCCAGACCAGGGCTCGATCCCATGTCCCCTGCATTGGTAGGTGGATTCTTAACCACTGTGCCACAGGGGAAGCCCCAGTACATTTTCCTCTTGAGGTCTCTTCTGATTTTTCTCTAGGGTGGTGGTGGCCTCGTGGTGTTGAAGTGGAGGGTGCAGGTTTCAGTCGTCGCTGGTCTCGGTTCAGGTGTAGTTCTTACCTGGCTCTATTACTCTTCGAATGTTTGTGGCCCTGCCAAGGCTTCCAGTGGTTAAGTGGTCCATATAGTGCATCTTCTTCATTTTGTCCCTGGGCCCCTTTGGGTGCTCTTAGAATACTAGATCCTCCTATGGGCTGGGTGGGTTCAGGAATTCTTGGCTGCTTTCTCACACCTCACTGGGTTATGTGCACTCTTGGAGGCTGTGTTTACTTATTCTTTCTTATGTTTCTGTTTTTACATGTTGGACACGAGATCTCACCCTGGAAAATGAGGCCTGTGAGTCCCTTTTCTTTTGGGTTCCCACGCATTTTATCTGAGGTTTCTAATCTCGCTGTCTTCATCACCCCAAGGTATTCCACATCTGCTTCTAATTCATTTTCTCTCTAAAATGTCTTCATTAGCCCAGGAATAACTTTATAGATAACGGATTTATATCTTTCCTTTCCCTACAGTGGAGGATTTAGTCTCTTAATCTCTGGACCTTTATTTATTTGTAAAGGGAAGCATTCTGAACTGCGGAAGCCCCTTCACCTCTCTAGCTCGTCTCTTAACACCTCAGAAATTAACTGTGACTTTTTTCTCTCTGAAGCATCTCTGTTCAGAAGGCAGTATAAATAGATTTTAGTCTGTTTGCATGGTGAGAGACTGATAGCAAGGGAAGTTTTAATATCAGTATATCATCTACTGCAGTTACTTCTCTTTCTTGTCTTTCCTCAGTGAGCTTTCCCTTCCTTTGGAAAACAATAAAGGAGGGTTTCCAGGTCAGATCTGTCATCATCCACTCTTCTTGTCCCCCCACCCTGTTTCCTCCTTGCATGTGTTGCTTCTGGCCCCGCCTCGTTCCCTTTTTCTTGGCTGATAATCTTTTAGAGACGTTTTGGGTTTTAGAAAGACTTTTCTTTACAAGACCGGTTGGACACAGAGGGAGGCCGACAGGTGGGCAGTGGTGGGAATTTGAGGTGATGGGGTTGATGGGATGAGGATGACACACACAGGATGAGAGTCAGGTACTCGCTCTTCTGCATTGTGCTTTGTAAAAGTTAACTGCAGTGCTCACGCAGGTTCGTGGTTGATGTATTTTTCTGTCACCTTGAATAGACTCCATGCTCTAAAAATAAACACTCATTTTTGACTTGGACATTCACCTGTGTCTGTGCAGCCAGTGTTTTTGGCTGATTCAGACATTTTACTTAGGAAAGAAATTTTCCAAGTATGTATCTTGGAGTTACTATAAACGATTTCTAGGAGGACGTTAATTCTTGATACTGTATTAATTCTTATTAATGCTTTGTACCTGTCCAGGACCCCTCGTCCAGTCATTGTGGAGCCCATGGAGCAGTTTGATGATGAAGATGGCTTGCCAGAGAAGCTAATGCAGAAAACTCAGCAGTATCATAAGTAAGATTTTACTAACAAAGATAATTTAGATCTGTGCTCTCAAGGGTATTTATTACTTCACATTTGTAATCGAGTATTGTTGGATTATAAGGTGTGCTGTTTAGTCATACAATCTGGTTACTAGAGTGGGCTGGTCTACATGGAATGCTAGTTTTCTTGTGTATATTGGTAAAATGTTAACTTGACTTCGAAGTCTCAACTTTTACAACTGGGGCATGGATGGGGTAGGTAAGAGGATACTGTCAGTAGTATTTATGCCAGAGAAACAATGATTTTTTTTTTTTTTTTGCGGTACACGGGCCTCTCACTGTTGTGGCCTCTCCTGTTGCGGAGCACAGGCTCCAGACGCACAGGCTCAGTGGCCATGGCTCATGGGCCCAGCCGCTCCGCGGCATGTGGGATCTTCCCGGACCAGGGCACGAACCCGCGTTCCCTGCATCGGCAGGCAGACTCTCAACCACTGTGCCACCAGAGAAGCCCTGAATTTTCTTTTTTTGATATTTATTTATTATTTATTTGGTTGCACCGGCTCTTAGTTGTGGCAGGTGGGCTCCTTAGTTGCGGCTCATGGGCTCTTTTAGTTGCTTCTCGGCAGCTCCTTAGTTACGTCATGTGGGCTCCTTAGTTGTGGCATGTGAACTCTTAGTTGTGGCATGCATGTGGGATCTAGTTCCCTGACCAGGGATCGAAACTGGGCCCCCTGCATTGGGAGCACGGAGTCTTATCCACTGCATCACCGGGGAAGCCCCAACAAAGAATTTTAGATATGAAAATTTCTGTATTTAGTGTGCTTCAGGTGTATTATGAATTAAGAGTTAGGAGACTTTTTGAAATATTTACTTATTTATTTATTTTTGGCTGCTTGGGTCTTAGTAGCGGCACATCGGGTCTTGTTGCGGTGTGCGGGCTCCAGAGTGTGTGGGCTCTCTAAGTTGTGGCACGTGGGCTTCTTGCCCCGTGGCATGTGGTATCCTAGTTCCCCGACCAGGGATCGAACCGGCGTCCCCTGCACTGCAAGGTGGAGTCTTAACCACTGGACCACCAGGGAAGTGCCGTGAGTTAGGAGACATTTTGGCAGGGGTGGAGTGGAGAAGGTTCTAGTTAAGTAACTTGGCAAAGAGTTAAGAATTTTTCTTAAAGATGAAAAACAAAAATAGCCTGTTTTCAAAATGTTATATGTTATTCTTTTTCAATTACTTTTCACTCAGTGTGATTCAGATATTTTTGCATAAGTTGCCTGTATGAATATGTTGTATTGTTCTTAACCAGTCACTCATTTATTATAGTAAATAAAACTGTAATGGACTTCCCTGGCGGTCCAGTGGTTAAGACTCTGTGCTTGCAAAGCAGGAGGTGTGGGTTTGATCATCTCTGGTTGGGGAACTAAGATCCCACATGCTGCATGGAGTGGCCCAAAAGAAAAAAACAAAAAACCTGTAATATTTGCATGCATGAGTTCAACAAATATTGGAATGCCTTTGTGCTAGGCACTGTTCTTGTTCCTGCCAGTGCAACTTAGAACTGTTTTTGCCCTCACAATGCTTACGTTTCTCATGGCGGGGCTATACAATAATTAATGAACCAAAGATTATAAAACATATTAAGTAGTGAGAAATACCATTTAAAACCAAGAAAGTGAGGTATGATGGCTTAGATCAAAGGGTATGCATATTTAACTGTGATTAATACTGCCAGATGGTTCTCCCCAAATACTATACCAATTTATACTTATGAGTGTGTGTATAAAAGGTATTTTTCTTTGTCCTGACAGAAGATGGATGTTATGATGTTAAGATTTGATAGTGTAGGCTCAGGATGACATTTTATGCATGTTTTAATGAGCATTCCTTGATTTTAGTGCAGATGGATGTTTTTCCTTGTAGTTGATTTAAATGACAAATATGGGTGCCTATTATTATTATTTTTAAAATAAATTTAGTTACTTATCTTTGGCTGCGTTGGTTCTTTGTTGCTGCACGTGGGCTTTCTCTAGTTGCGGCCAGCGGGGGCTGCTCTTCGTTGCAGTATGCAGGCTTCCATGGCGGTGGCTTTTCGTGTTGCATAGCACGGGCTCTAGGCACGCGGGCTTCACTAGTTGTGGCTTGCAGGCTCTAGAGCGCAGGCTCAGTAGCTGTGGCGCATGGACTTAGTTGTTCCACGGCACGTGGGGTCTTCCTGGACCAGGGCTCCATTCCATGTTCCCTGCATTGGCAGGAGGATTCTTCACCACTGCGCCACCAGGGAAGTCCCACAGCTGTTTCTTGTCACTACATTTTCCCTCTGTGACAACCTCTCCCTTTATCTCCCAACTTTGTCCCATCCACCATCTTCCCCTCCCCACCCCAAAATAAAAGTTAAAATTTGTGATTGCATGCCATCTGTACTTTTATTGATGAGTGAGAATTATGTTCTTATCAGTACTTTTGAATAACTGAAGAATTTCTTTGACTGTCAGGTACATTCACAGGTCTTAAATTTTTTCAGTCATTTATTCATTCATTCAAAGAAATAAATACTAAATGTGTACAATGTGCTAGATATGTACTATGTACTTAGTTACAGTGGTTAACAGAAATTTCATGTACTCAATGAGTTTATAGTCTAGCAAGGCAAACAAGTATTAAGCCAGTTGTAGTAAATTAGGCCTACAGTTTTTGGCCTAGCCAATGAACCTGGTACATAACTGTATCTGCTTGTATTACTATCCCTAAAAGTTATACTTTTAGAGAGAAAAATCTGACTTCAGCCAATTAACTTAAGGGACATTTGGGTAATATGTTGCAGACTACCTTATATAAAATTGTTGAGTGAAAACCAGGAAGGCCTTATTGGAGTTGTTAATTAGGGGAGTGTAGATTGTAGCATCAGATTGCCTAGGTTTGAATCCTGGTGCCCTTACTAATTAGTTGGGCATCTTTGGGCAGTTTCTCAAACTTAGGCTTGTTAAAACCTGCTTGACAATGTTGCCGTGATATATTTCACGGAGGGTACTTGTCAACAGTGCCATGAACATTGTAATAGCTCAGTGAATGGTAGTGTTCGTTGTTCTTACATGTCATTTTACCTTTGAAACATAACATTTCTGTGTGTCTTTCCTTGTAAACTTAGGGAAAGAGAACAGCCGCCGCGTTTTGCTCAGCCTGGGACATTTGAATTTGAGTATGCATCTCGCTGGAAGGCTCTGGATGAAATGGAGAAGCAGCAGCGTGAGCAGGTTGATAGAAACATCCGAGAAGCCAAAGAGAAACTGGAGGCGGAAATGGAAGCGGCCCGGCACGAGCACCAGCTGATGCTCATGCGGCAAGGTAAGACGCGTTTCCGTGTAGGTGTCCCCGTTGACACCTATTACTAAGTCGCTAGTTAGGGGTTTAGAGACAGTTGAAACTGAAAATGCTAGAAAGAAACATTTCACTTTTCTGAGAGAACTTCCTTAGGAAAAAAAACTTACTAAAAATAAGTTACCTACATAAATAGTATTGTTGGAGGTGGTTAAGGTTGTTAACTTTTGCCAGAAGTGAGTATATGCTTCTGCTGGCAAAGAGAAGCCCAGTGAGGTGATTCTTGGTATGTAGTTGTGGCATAAAGTCACATATCAAGATTTTGTTTGGTGGAAAGAAGAATTATGGCAAATGCTGGCTATTTAAGATTCTTACTACATGTCAGAAGATTCACAGATGGCTATTCCTTGGCAGAGATGAAAAAGATTCATGTGTGCTGTTGGGTATGGGAATTCAGGAATACTAAATTCTGAGTATTTGGCAAGAACATTTTAAACGAGGCAGAGCTAACTGAATTTTTAAGAGCACTCATAACAGGTATTATACATAACATAACATTTACTCGCATTCATTGGTCAGATACCTAACATGTCAAGCTGCTTAAATATATCTCAGAAGCTTACTCCTTCCCATTCCTGTTTCTAGGTTTCTTTTTATCCCTGTCTATATTGTTTATCTCTACCCTTTCTTCTTTCCTGTTAATTCTCCAAATAACTTTTTCTGGTTCTTCCTATTACTCATCTTTTCCATTATCTGTAAAATTTTGGATTTCTTTTTTTTAAAATTATTTATTTATTTATTTTGGCCATGATGTGCAGCTTGTGGGATCTTCGTTCCCTGACCAGGGATCCAGCCGGTGCCCCCTGCAGTGGAAGCACGCAGTCCTAACCACTGGATCCCCAGGGAATTCCCAGAATTTTGTATTTCTTAAAATAAAGCATCTGATTGCTTTCTATTTTGCTCTTAAATTTTTTGCACTTGTTTTTTTAACTTAGCACTTCAGTAAAGTTCTATGTACCTTCTCTTTTTTTTTTTTTTTTTTGCGGTACGCGGGCCTCTCACTGCTGCGGCCTTGTGGAGCACAGGCTCCGGACGCGCAGGCTCAGCGGCCATGGCTCACGGGCCCAGCCGCAACGCGGCATGTGGGATCTTCCCGGACCGGGGCACGAACCCGTGTCCCCTGCATCGGCAGGCGGACTCTCAACCACTGTGCCACCAGGGAAGCCCTGTACCTTCTCTTGACTGCCCCCAGAGGTCATGGTGCCACAGACAGCTGCCCAATTTCTGCAGCAGACTTCTTTTTTTTTTTTAAATAAATTTATTTATTTATTTATTTATGGCTGCGTTGGGTCTTCGTTGCCGCACGTGGGCTTTCCCTCGTTGTGATGAGTGGGGGCTACTCTTCATTGTGGTGCGTGGGCTTCTCACTGCGGTGGCTTCTCTTGTTGCGGAGCAGGGCTCTAGGCACGCGGGCTTCGGTAGTTGTGGCACGTGGGCTCAGTAGTTGTGGCTTGCGGGCTCTAGAGCGCAGGCTCAGTAGTTGCTGCATTGGCAGGCGGATTCTTAACCATTGTGCCACCAGGGAAGTCCCTAAAGTATTCTTTATACTAGAGCCAGTATTTCTTTAAAAGGTGAAAATTTGATCATCATTCATCTCTAAATCTTTTTGGTAGATTCTCATTTCCTTTTAGGTAAAATCCAGGTTAGTTTTTTTTTTTAAACTGTCCAGTAAATGTTTATTGAGCAATTGAGCAATTACGGTCAAGTCACTGAATAACTGCGTCGATGCCAAATAAGTTAAAACAAACTCAGCAAACGCTAGAAACTAGTCAGACATTTCTGGTTTCATTTGGACCCTAAACCTAGCGTTTCTATAAACTGTAAAATACTCTTTTTCTAATAAAATTGAAGTCATTCATATCATATACTAATATGTTTAAACTAGTTACGTTTATACTAGGTCTCTTGCAGAAATTTGAAAATTGTTATCTAAGATAAAGTTTTAGAATCATAGGCTGCTTAGACCTGGAAGAGAGAGCTTCAAGTTTATCCAGCCTTAGATTTTATGATTCAAAAATTTGACCAGGGACTTCCCTGGTGGTCCAGTGGTTAAGACTCTGCTCTTCCACTACAGGGGGCCCGGGTTCAATACCTGGTCGGGGAACTAAGATCCCTCATGCTGCCCCTCATGGCCAAAAAAAAAAAAAAAATCAGCTACACACCAGAATCTACTGGGAAATTTAAAAAATTTTAATTTCCCAGGCCTCATGGTTGCTCTAGCACTTCTGTCCAGTATGAATTGTTCTCAGCTCTTAGCCTGCCATGCACTTTGCCACTTTATTTTCCTGCTATCTATGGTCATGCCATAGTTAGGAAAAAACATTGATTAGATGTGTAAGCATTTGTGCTGAAAGATATTTGTTGCTGCTACTAACAGGCAGTAGTGTAACTTGAACCCATATTGAATGTTGGTTGTAGAAGACACCACGTGAGGTACTGAGGATGTAGTGATGACAAAGAACAACATTTCTTTAGGCCTCGTAGAGCTCTTGTAAGCTCTTAGAAAACTGCCTCACCCCTAAGGGAGTTTTGACTTTCGAAGCAGAGTAATTTTGTAGTTATTTCCTATGAGCTTTCATTTTATTGCTTTTTGTGTGCTTATTTATAACCCATGTTAACAGTTTTTGGTTTATAATATTAGAAAAGCACATTGCTTATTGTATCTTAGTCCTTGCTTCTGGGTTTACTTCTCCTGAAGTACATCCTGTATTTCAGCAAAAGTCTGCAGGTGATAAATTCGTTTCAGTGTTAGTTTGTTTAAAAAAAAAAAAATTTACAATCTTCTCTTTTGTTCTACAATTTTATATTTTATCGAGCGCGTCTAAGGGTGTATTCAGGTTGGGGAGCAACTTGAAGTAATCTTAGTTCTTTGGCTCTGCAGAGACACAGGGCTCTCTAGTTGACCTATCTTGGAAATGGAAAGCTCAGCACAGAAAACTGTCCTTTTCCCTGGCCCCGCCTTCTGCTTTCTTATAGGAGTCACTGTTTCTTCTGTATTTTAAGTTTCTTCTGTATCCTTTAATGAAAAAAAATCATGCATATGTCAGTAGATGTGTGTGTGTGTGTATTTATTTATAACCAAGAAGATCTTTTTTGCTCCTTGCTATTTTACTTTCTGTATAAGTGTGTACGTATAGATCTGCTTCATTTTTTAAATGGCTTAATGATACTCTGTTAAATGGCTATAATTAGTTTTGCTCATCCTCTTTTTTTTTGCGGTACGCGGGCCTCTCACTGTTGTGGCCTCTCCCATTGTAGAGCACAGGCTCTGGACGCGCAGGCTCAGCGGCCATGGCTCACGGGCCCAGCCGCTCCGCGGCATGTGGGATCTTCCCGGACCGGGGCACGAGCCCATGTCCCCTGCATCGGCAGGCGGACTCTCAACCACTGTGCCACCAGGGAAGCCCTGCTTATCCTCTTTTAATTGATGTCTAGTTCTCTTTCCAGCTTGTTAGTAAAAACAGTGTTGCAGTCAATATGTATATATCTTAGCAAATTTTTGTAAATGTTGATTCTTACTGACACACCAGTTCCTTTTAACAATTGCTTCATTTCTATTTTACTGCTGTTTGTGTAATCCTTTCTAGATCCAAATCCCATTATACTTAATACAGGTTATTTTTTTGCTTCACTACCTTTTTTTTTTTTCTTTTTTTTTTCTTTGTGGTACGTGGGCCTCTCACTGTTGTGGCCTCTCCCGTTGCGGAGCGCAGGCTCAACTGCCATGGCTCTCGGGCCCAGCCGCTCTGCGGCACGTGGGATCCTCCCGGACTGGGGCACGAACCCGTGTCCCCTGCAGCGGCAGGTGGACTCTCAACCACTGCGCCACCAGGGAAGCCCAGGATTTCCTTTTCTGATGGTTGAATAATATTCCAATGTGTGTGTCTATATTTCTGTATACCACATTTTTTGTGTGTGTACATTATGTATCTGTATGTACACAACCACATCTTTATCCATTCATTTGTTGATAGACATTAGTTTGTTTCCATTACCTTAGCTGTTGTGAATAGTGCAACGGACAATGGAAGTGCAAATGTGTCTTTGAGACCCTGTTTTCTTTTTAATGTTCCTTAACCGTAGTTCTCACATGTTTCTCACATAATTCTCTCAGCCCTATTTTAAATATGTCGAGTCATGACTTTTCTGTTCATCACTTGATTCTCTGATGTTTATCCTTGTGATTTCTGTCAGAAGGTTCACAGAAACAGTGTTCCTGCATCTTCTAAAACATCCATGGTCTTGTACTTTTTAAAAAAATTAATTTATTTCTGGCTGCGTAGGGTCTTCCTTGCTGCGCGCGGGCTTTCTCTAGTTGCTGCTAGTGGGGGCTACTCTTTGTTGCGGTGCACGAGCTTCTCACTGCGGTCGCTTCCCTTGTTGCCGAGCATGGGCTCTAGGCATGCAGGCTTCAGTAGTTGCGGCTTGTGGGCTCTAGAGCGCAGGCTCAGTAGTTGTGGCGTACAGGCTTAGTTGCTCCGCGGCATGTGGGGCCTTCCCGGACCAGGGCTCAAGCCCGTGTCCCCTGCATTGGCAGGCGGATTCTTAACCATTGCGCCACCAGAGAAGTCCTCATGATCTTATACTTTAAACCCTCTCTTGAATGGCGTAAAATTCATGCTTCTTTCTCCCCTTTCTTAAGTACTTGATAGTATGTTTCTGTGGGAAAGTCTGAGATAAACCTGGATTTTTTTCCCTTCTTGTGACTTGATCCTTTTAACAGGCTTCCATGTGAATTCTTTTAAGGTTCAGTAACTTATCCAGGATATGTTTTCCGCCCAAACATTTTGTTATGAGAAATTTTAAACATAAAAATGTTGAAAGAGGGGAAATCCCTGGTGGTCCAGTTGTTAGGACTCTGCGCTTCCATTGCAGAGGGCATGTGTTGGATCCCTGGTTGGGGAACAGATCCCACAAGCTGCATGGTGTGGCCAAAAAAAAAAAAAGTTGAAAGAATTTTAAGGTATTTAATACTTAGATTTTGTTACTAACATTTTACTATACTTGTTTTATTACATCTTTCCATCTGTCCAGTCTTATATTCCAGATGTATCTTACTGTACACCATCATACTTTTCTTGGGACCAGATGTGCCCTTTCAATCTATAGATTCAGTTCTTACATTTCTAGGAAGGAGCTGTGTTAGATCAGAGAGCATATGTTTAGTCTTCATGACTTGAAGGATATTACATTGAGAGAACACTTTCCTACAGTCTAGCAAATCAGACTTAAAATGTGTCCATATTCCCCTCTATTCCCTTTTTGCTGTATACCCGTGTTTATGATATACTGCAATTATAGATACAGTTTTACGTCTTTTGTGTTTGTTAGGTACACAGTTTTAAATGTTATTTGGTCTGTTAGTGAGTAGTGCTGCAGCTGATACTTTATGTCTGTGGATGCCTTTGGATTTTTTTTTTTTTTTTGGCCGTGTGCGACTTGTAGGATCTTAGTTCCCCGGCAGGGTTGAACCTGGGCCCCTGCAGTGAAAGCACCAAGTCCTAACCACTGGACTGCCAGGGAATTCCCTGGATTATTTTTATAAGAAAAATTCCTATGAGTGTAATTTACTGGGTTAAAGGATAAAAAGCACCTCAGGTTACCTGTTTTTTGGGTAACATTTTCCTCCAGAAGAATATTATCATGGCAGTATACAAATATATAAGCTTTAGTGAAATTTCAGGAACCCTGGATATTAGCAACTTAAAGGAAATAATTTGGAAGATGTAAAATGGTAGTTCTGTTTTAAGTTGATAGTGCTCCTCATGACTGTTAGATAATGTGCTTATCTGATAATTTGATTGTCAGATCCTTTGAGCTAATTATTATACCCATGTTACTGGTGAGAAAGCACGATCTGAGAGGTTAAAGCACCTGTTTTAACTGGCCCAGCTTAAAAGGAGAAGATCCACTTGTCAGAAAACATTTATGTTCTTTTCTTATTCCTTTTCATGGAAGAAAATGCAATTTTACATTTATTACTATATGTGCCCCTGATTTAAGAACAGCTAACCTACAAAATCAATAATAAAACTGTTACAGGATGCACTGTATTGACTTTCTTGGGTAATTAATGATAGTAAGATACTTCCCATGCTTTGGCTTATTGAAGCATTTCCCCTTAGGAATATAAATAGATTGTATATTTTTGGTCTTTACAAGTCTCACCAGCTATAGAAATTATATGATAGTTATGGGGTCTCAGTGTTGGTTGCAGAATGGAGTCATCTAGGGAGCTTCAAAAAAAAAATACTCATAGCTGGTCCACATCCCAAGAGATTTTGATTTAATTGGTCTATGGCTAAAAGGTACTTAAGTAATTCTGATGAGTAGTCAAGGTTGACAGCTAATGGTAAAAATGTTTGAACTTAATTGTAGTCATGTTTGGGTTTTAAGATAGCTAAATGTTTTCTCAACTGGCATGTTATCAGAATCGCCTGGTTCCTATCCCATATACCAAAGCAGACTTTCCTGAGCAGAGTCCGAAAATCTTTAAAAAAATTTTTTTTTTAAGTTTCTCAGTTGAGGCTGAACAGCCAGGTTTGCAATGCTGGCATTTTGGAAAGAGCTTTGGAATAAGGATAGATTTGGCTATACATCCTAGTTGAACCATGTAGTGGCTGGATGGCTAGAGCACATTTACAATCTGTCTGGATCTTTTTTCTTTGACATAATTGATACATAATTCAATCTGTAGGGAGGATAATACCTTGTTATAATTATGCCTGTGTTGTTATGGTTAAGATGTTTAGAGTTATTGGCACATGAAATATTAACTTTAACTGTTAAGTATTATGTTAAGTGAATTCTGAATATAGCAATTTATTAAGAAACATTCAATTAAGATAATATGTGTTTATTTTAGAAATTTCAGGTAACATGATTTTAGAAAAAGAAAATAAAAACAACCAATACTTGTGTTATTCAGGGTATTCATATATCTGTATATGTGTATATATATATTTTATGCATGCGTGCACATGTAATTTGGTAAGATAGTACAAAGAGTTTTCATACTTGGGAAGTTTATCCACTGCTTCTCAGATGTGCAAAACAAATGTATCTTTCATCATCTTATTCTGCAGTGGAACCCCTGTTCTTTTTTTTTTCTTTTTCTGGAAATATATTTTATTGTTTTTTTGTTTGTTTGTTTTTGTTTATGGAACCCCTGTTCTTGATGATGTGACACGGGTTGGTGACAGTGGGAATGCTCGTCCTGTTTAAAGTGGTCTTGTTCATATCAGTATTCAGCCCTTTTCCCCTTTCAGGAACTGTCTCCTCATTGCCCTCCTTCATATGACACAGACCTGATGCAGGAAGAAACCTGCTGATTGTGTTGGGAGGGATGTTTTTGAGTTTTATGCCATGTCCTATCTCATTATTCGTACTGTTTGGTCTGGTTCTTACATGCCCTCGGCTGATGGTTGCCAAGGCATCTTTTTGGGCTTTGAGCTTGCTGCTGAAAAAAATTCTAATTTGTTTAAAAACTATGTAAATGAAAATGTAGCTACTATTCTATTTTTAATATGTTCTAGGCCCTGTTTTAAAACAGTTACTGCCCATTTTAATTTCTTAATATAAGGATGGATTTATTATTTTCTTCATACACATGAAGAAATGGGCCCAGAAGTGATATTAATTTATTACACAGCTTATAATCTTTCATTGTAAAATGATGTGATAGACAAAAAGAGAAGCTAGGTGCATGAGTATGAATAAGTTACTACATATATTGCCAGTCATAGAGAATCTATATGCTTATGAATATAAAAATACAGAAGGGGAAGCTAAAAATATTAATCTGTAATCAATATCTTGTAGATTTAATGAGGCGTCAAGAGGAACTCAGACGCTTAGAAGAACTCAGAAACCAAGAGCTGCAAAAACGGAAGCAAATACAACTGAGGTAAAGAACATCACTGTAACATATACGTGAATATATATGTAGGTTTCATTATGTATGTTATGAATAAAACTCCCAATGCCTGTTATCAACAAGTTATATAACTTGGAAAATACAGGGGAGGAAACCAAAATTGTCGATTTCTGACCACATTTAGGGAATTACTCCAGAAGATAACATAAATCTTTGAGATAACATAAATCTTTGTTATTCTATGTTTTTTATAGCTGATTATGGACACTTTACAGACAATGTGAACTTACATAAAGGGCTTAGGCATTGTTTCGTATAATTTATTGTAAGAATGCACCGTGATTTACGGGGCCATTTTTCCAGAGATGGATATATTTGCGTTGATCTGAGTTTTTTTTTCATGTGTATAATACTACTCTGAATGCCGTTAAGCATTTTTGTACTTGTGATAATTTGTTTAAAAAAGATATCTGGAATCCATGGTAAAAAGGGTATGGGCATTAAAGATCTCAGTACATAATAGAGAACTGTGATGGGCAACTTAAAATCTTTTAGGTTAAGTAAGGAAGTTTAAGGGAGTAGTTGATCCAAGATGTAGAAACAAAAATTAACAGCTTTTCTTGTACCTGCAGTATTCAGTTGTAAAATATGAGATAAGTATTACTCTTACAAGTTTCAAAAGTCATAATTAGGGGCTTCCCTGGTGGTGCAGTGGTTGAGAGTCCGCCTGCCGATGCAGGGGACGCGGGCTCGTGTCCTGGTCCGGGAAGATCCCACATGCCGCGGAGCGGCTGGGCCCATGAGCCATGGCCGCTGAGCCTGCGCTCTGCAACGGGAGAGGCCACAACGGTGAGAGGCCCGCGTACCGCAAAAAAAGAAAAAAACAAAAACATAATTAGGAATTGTTATAAACAAAGATATTATAGATTAAAGCAAACTTAAAATTTTGTTTTGAAAGTGCTATAAAAGTAGTAAGTGCTTGTGACAGGAAGTTAGGTGCTCATGGGAAATAAAGTGAAAAACTGTTAATGAGCTTGAAGTGTCTTCACGGTCAGGAGATAGGTACTAGACCATATATTTTAGTGTTTTTCTTCCAACTTTATACCTGATTATACCAACGTTTGTGTATTTCTGTCTTGGTACTTCTCTGATTTTACTCTAACCTACTTATTCTCAATTTATGGTACTTGGCAGGCAGCATCAGCATTCTAACCTAGGAGATTGTTAGAAAGTCTCAAGCCTTCCCTCTGAACTACCGAATCATAAGCTGATTCACCTGTGCTTTGGTAAATCCTCCAGGTGACTCTGGTGCATCCTAAATTTTGAGAACCACTGGTGTAAATAACTCCCGCCATGAACTTACATGAGGGACCTTTTTCAGTTTCTTTCTTGTTGCTTCTTTCCACTTCATGTAAATGTGTTAAAGTCTCCTCTACTTGTACAAAGAAAAGGAAGCCTCCTCTCCCCTAACATAAACCTACCTGAATCCAGCTTTCTTCTCTTACATTTATCCTTGACAAGTAGGCTTTTAAAATTAGTGCCCTATACTAGTGTGCTAAAATAATAAGTAATTAAAACTAAACAATGTGGGGTGCAAACTACTATGTATGGAATGGATAAACAACAAGGTCCTACTGTATAGCACAGGGAACTATATTCAATATCCTGTAATAAGCTATAATGGAAAAGAATATGAAAAAGAATATATGTATAAGTGAATCACTTTGCTGTACACCTGAAACTAACATTGTAAATCAACTGTACTGCAGTCAACAAAAAGAAAAACAAAAACCAAGAAAAAAACAATCAATGTGGGGGAACCCAAAGTAGGGAATAAAAATATAACAGATGAACTTAACTATATTATATATAAATGGACAGCATTGTCACACTGGAAGGAGATGGGGAAGAAAATAAGGAACCTAAATAACTTTGGAAAACTGTATCTTGATTGAATACTATAGGCTAGTGGCAAGAACAATATATAAATTCTGTAATCTAGTTAGTAAATGTATTTCCAATAGGGATATAGGTTTGCAATTCTGAAACTACTTTATGTATATACTTTTTTTCTCTCTTTAATCAAGACTTTATTGAAAATAATATGTACTTTTTTAAGTGAACATATTAGTACAGATCAGTATGAACCAGGTTTCTCATTGTTGGAGAAAGAAAGAAGGGAGAAAGGCTAAAATTAAAACGACTCCTGTGATGTTTAATGGGGATTCTGAGTATCAGTATGAACTGAGTGGCATTTAATCTAGACAGATACAGAAATATAGACATGTATATATACATCGGTTCATATATATATACATATTTCCTAGCCCTGTCCATCTAGAAGCAGTGATGCCTCAGGAACAATGAGCTCATCTAATGCCCAGATTTTTGTTTCTGAGCACCATTCTCCAATAAAGGGAACCAGGGGTTTTTGGAGAAGTGGTTGATTCCAGGATTGAAAAGTCCAAGATGAGCCTGACAAATCTTGTGTCAGAGAGAAGCAAAGTACTTGAACAATGCTAGGGCATGTTGAGAGAACACAGGAGCCAAACTGAAGGTGCTCCTAAGGGCCAAAGTTGGAACAATTTCAACAACAAAATAAAAAATGATAGTATTAGACTTCACACTGTTGAATAAAGTAAATATCCGTGAGTTTGTGCTGATAGAAGTTATTTTAATGAGTAAGTAAATAAATGGGGAGAATGGACAACTCTTCCTTAGTTGTTAGAAGTAGAATTCCAAATAATAAATGTGAAATGAGTCTGAGAGAAAAATTACCAATGGGTGAATACTGCAGTAATACCTTGGAGATACTGTGGGTTTGGTTCCAGACCAGCACAATATATTGCAATAAAGTGAATTTTTTTGTTTCGCAGTGCATATAAAAGTTACCTTTATACTATACTGTAGTGTTTTAAGTGTGCAATAGCATGATGTCTTAAAAAACAATGTGTGTACCTTAATTAAAAATACTTTCTTGCTAAAAAATGCTAACCATCTGACAACACAGGGTTGGCACAAAACTTCAGTGTGCAAAAGCAATATGCAATTTTTGGGAAGGGCAATAAAATGAGGCACGCCTGTAGTTGTTTCATTCAAGATTTCCCAGTAGGTGCTAAGGTTTTGCGCAAAACTTGGGATACAGGATTTGTGGAGTCTCAAATTTGTATGAGGTACAAATGGAAACATAGTAAATTTGAAGTGGAGAAACCCAGCAGATACCACCATTACCAAGTGTTTAGGTTCGTATCACCCTTAATAAGACACGGACACCAGGCACCCCTTGATATGATGCACCCAGAAGTGTACATTGTCATTTCTTTGGTTTTCTTGCCAAAGCTTCATAACCTTATGCTAGTCGTGAGAAAACTTAAGACAAACCTAAATTGAAGGACACTGTACAAAATAATCAGTTCTCTTTAAAAATGTCAAGGTCATGAAAGACCAAGAGACACTGAAGTGTTACAGACTGGAGGAGACTAAAGAGAAATAATAACTAAATGCAATGTGAGATTCTGGATAGGGTCCTGGAACAGAAGAAGGACATAGTGGGGAAACTGGTGAAATTTGAGTAAGACCTAGAGTTGAACTGTAGCAATGTACCAGTGTGAATTCCTGGTTTTCATAATTGTACTATAGTTATGGAAGATGTTAATATTAGGGGATGCTGCATGAGGGAGATATAGGAACTCTACTATTTCTGCAACTTTTCTGTAAGTTTAAAATTAGTTGGAAATAAAAAAATGAAAAAGAGGACTCTAGGTACTGGGAATACAGTGGAAAACAAAAGACACAAGCTCTGCTGGTGTGGCACTTAGGTAATCTGGGAGGGAGGCAGACATTAGTTGGAATATGATCAGATTATTAAAAAGAAAGTGAAGCGCACAAAATAGAACGCAGTACTTACTGGAATTTTTAATAGGTTACTTGTTTAATAATTGAAATACTGGTTGCTTGACGTGATAAGTATTCTATGTACCTGGTAATTTTTCACCGAATGGTCTTCCATTAATCTTATTTAATATTGCAGAGGTATATCAGATTCAATTTGAAATTCAGATAAGTGTGTACTAACAATATAAAGATATGTCAACAATTAGGTGATAATTTGATGCGTAACTTTTATGGTTGGCTGTATTCTAGCAGATACAGCCAGTGATAAATCTGTTAATCTTTACTTGTGCCTGTGGAGTTTGTTTTGAAATTAATTGTAAGAATTGTTTCTTGATTTAAGAAATGTAAATAATGTGTTAAAATTGAGTTATTTTGCAGCATGTATGAAGGAAAGGAAAAAAATAGTGTCTAGGAACTTACTATACTAATAATTGTCAAATATATCCTGCCCTTGCAGCAGAAAGCAGATAAAAATGCAGCAGCCTGCAGAGGTTGGTCTGACTCAGGAGGCTGCCACGTGAGACAGCCAGAGAGTCTGGACACGGCCTTTCTGTTTACCTTAGTTGGGAGACTGAAAAAACTGCTTAAGAAAATATATTTGAAAGAAATTAAATAATTTGGAGTATACAAAATTTTCTGGTTTTCATTTCGATGCTACAAATAAGTTAGGTTTTCGTGGGTCACTTCTTCAGAGGCTGTGACAGTGAAGGCGGACAGGGCTTAGATGGGCTGGTTCAGGCTGTAACTGGCCCACTTAGTACTTGTTCATTTGTTCTCGTCTTTCCTTGCCTTACTCCTTCCTACTCACTCATCTACCCATCCATCCATTCTTTCCCTTTTTATGTCATTTGACAAAGTATAAAGATCATCAGATGGACTGAGGCCTTTGGTGGGTGTGGAGGCCATAGTGCTGGACTGGAACAAAGAGCAGGACATTTTTATATCAGTCGTATCATAGCTTAGTGCCTAAAGCCTCTCAGGTTTCAAAGTCCTATTAAAATATGAGACAAATAGTGGGCTTCCAATTAAAATAAATTGTAAAATAGAGGTTTTGTCAGTTTCCAATTAAGTATAACATGAAGGATGTTAAAATTCATCATGCTTCTTATTAGTTACATTTGTGAATATAACCTAGGAAATTATCCTTGATCCAAAGAGACATTAAATATAAAGATAATTGTTAAAGCATCTTGTGGAAGGAAAAAAATTAAAAGCAAACGTATGTACAGTAGGGAATGTTCCTATATGTTGCCTGTAAATTTATATTATGGAAATGTCAGTGTGGTGTAATCACAAAATAAAGTAGAAACTCTGGAATCTATAGGCAATGGAATGGAAGGAAAAAAATAGCAAATGTTTAAAGTGATTTTATACCTTTTTACCATATTTTTTCTCCAGATATAAATGTAGTCTCACATTTTATCAGAAAAAAATTGCTCTAACAATGGGGAGAAGTACATTATAAATTTTGTTTAAAATATCTTTTAAATTAAAAATGTTATGGCAATACATGTTTAAAAAAACTCACACGATACGTATATGTACAAAAGAAAAAGGGCAATGCTCTTGTCTCCCCAGATTATCCCCAGTGTGATAGAAACTCTCATACTCTCTTCTCTGCTCCTACAAATGGTTTTTAGATGCAGCAATAGGAATACTATTGTTTTGCTTGCCTTTTTTCTGACACTGTACCTTAGACATTGTTTCATGTCAGTAAATGCAAATCTGCCTCTTTGTAATGGTTGTATTGTATTCCTTGTCCCTCATTTGTAATTGAATGTCTTCAACCTTTTGCCTTTAATTAATGTACAGTCTTGTATCTGTGTGTATACATTCTTGCACACATGTATAGATATTTCTGTTTAGTTTACTGGAAATGGATTTGCACACATAAAATTGTTTGCTACACGTTGGTCCTCAACAAAGTCATTGTTGCAATCTTGAAGACCAAAAAGCTTTGAGTATCATTTAGTGGCAGGATCTGACATGAGCCTGTATGAGGCAAAATCTGACCTGTTTTACGTTGTGGTCGTGCCAAACCTTTGTTATATTCGTAGAATGTGAATGTTCATCTTACTACAGAAGTATTAATGGTGTTGATTATTGGGTACTGCTGGGGTATCATAATAGATCCTACTGGGGATATCATAATAGTATATTAAACCCTTTTTAAAGTCTGAAAAACACATGTGGCCTTAGAGTTTTTGAATAAGAGAATTTTTCCTGTCACTATGTACATTTTCAGCAGTGTATGAACATGAAAGTATTTTCTTAACCATAAAATTTATGAGTGTGTTAATGTACTAGAAATGGATTAACCGGTTTATTGGAATATTCTGTGTCCTTGAATAGAGATCTATACTGGGGACGTAGATATCTCAAAATCTAGAGTTTGCTTGAAATACCTTAGGAACATTGTCTTGTTACTTGCACATGGTCTGATATGAAGTCCTAACAACCTGTTTTCTTGCTGGCTGTGGGTGAAACCGCCATTTCTTTTAGTTCAGGTACTGTGTTTGGTGTACAAAACAACAACGAAGTATCTATACTTGTGTAAAAGAGTGCTTATAAGAGTAGCCTGGAAAATGAGACCTACTGAGGGGGCATCAGCATTATATAGTCTTTGCTATTTAAATTACTTTTTTGTTTTTGAGTGCAGAGCATGTATATTTGAGTTTGCATTGATTTAAATGTCAGTATAATGTCAGACTATTAGTTTAATATTATTTTGTAGGTTTTTCCCTCTTAATCATATTGTAACTAATTATGATTTAATAGTAATCCTGCACATACATATCTTTTTTGTTTGTCTTGTAGTTGTTGTTCCATGCTTGATATCTCTGGGGCAGAGGTTGGCATACTTTTCCTGGGAAAGGGCTACATGGTAAATATTTTAGGCTTTTCATGTCATATGGTCTGTGTATCAGCTATTCAGCACTGCTCTAGCCCAAAGGTAGCCACAGACAGTGAGGGAATGATTGTCCCATAAAACTTAATTTGTGAAAACAGGTGGTAATCAGACACCTGCTCCAGGTGCATACTTTCCTCAGTGCATTAATGAAGTGGGGGAGAGAATGTTTGTTAAGGCTTCCTTTTGCACGTAGTAGGATTTTTGTCTAGGCAATGTGGTCCTTTGCAGTGGCTTGTATTGGAATAGGTTCTGAGTGTCTCTAAGAACTAACTCTGCTGTGCCAGTGATTGTGAATCCCAGGCTTTCTCTTGTGCAGTAATAGAGTACTGGCTTGAGCTTTTGGTTCTGGATTTTTTGACTGTAAGCATATAATTATCCTAGTTATATGCTGTTATTTTACTTTTTTGATTTACCCTAGATAAATTATTTTATTGGTTTGTTTGATTTAGTAATGGTTTAGAGCAAAATAAAAGGAAGGTAAATCTGGTAAGCCACTCGTTATCACAGATTAGGCATAAAGTATAAATAAATGATATACATAAATGATTTTGTTTTACCTGAAATAAAATACCGTATTATGGCTTATATGTCAACCACCCTGAGTTTTTATTTAAAAATCTCTCAGGCATGAAGAAGAGCACCGTCGTCGTGAAGAGGAAATGATCCGACACAGAGAACAGGAGGAGCTGAGGCGACAGCAGGAGGGCTTTAAGCCAAACTATATGGAAAATGTAAGTAAAATACTGGTTAACTAAAATGATTTTACATTGTCAGGTGGATGATATATGTTTAGAATTCTTTAGATTCTGCTTTATATAGTAATATATTTTCTTATCTTTCTGAATTTGTCATGTTTATGTTAAACTAACGAATTTCTTAACCTCTTACAGGTAATAAATTAAAATTAGTTTCTGAAGATAATCATGCTTTAGGAAATGAATATTAAATTTTTCTCCATTTTACTTTATCTTTTTTTAATTCCTACTAAACTAGGAATCTTGATAAATTCATCATCTCCACTTGACTGATTTTCACCGTTAATTGATATTAAAAATTCTTTAGTTTGGTAGACATATAGAAAAGTAGAAGTAGTATGTGCTCATCACTCAGCCATAACAGTTATCAATACTTAGCAGATCTTTTTCATCTTTAAGTATACCCACTTTCCCTAATTTTTTTTATATGAAATCCCTGACTTCATATGATTTCATTCGTATTTCAGTATGTATCTCTAAAAGATAAGGACTCTCAAAAAATGTCTCTATCATATCTTAAAAATTGCCAGTTATTTAATATTAACTACTAAAAGCTCCAGTTCGCCCAAGTCTTACTTTTTTTTTTTTTTTAAAGTAGTTGTTTTCTTCAGATCGGTTGGTAAATCCAGTCATTTTAGTCTATAGGTTTTCTCTCCCTCTTTTTTTCCTTTTTTTTTTTTAAAGAAACAGCTCCTCGTATGGAGTATCTCACGTCCTGGATTTTGTTGACTGTATCCTTGCAGTGATGTTCAGCAAGTTTGTTTATGCCCGAATTTCTTGTAAACTGGAGTTAGTTCCAAAGACATTATCTGACTCAGGGTTTTGTTTTGGGGGGGCAAAATGGTGGGGCAAAAAAGGATACTTCAAGTAGGTTATAACCCACAGGGTCTTAATAATTAACAGAGTCTCATTGTTCACCTTAGATGAATGAATGCCAGCTTAACAACTCACTCTAAAAAATACTTACCAGTATTTTTTTCCTCTAGCTGTTCAAAAGCCATGATTCTTTAGAAAGTAAGTTTCTGAGGCTAAATGTATTAATTCCAATCATTGGTGTCTTTTTTCTGACTGTCTCTGTCCCTGTTCTTTTGTCCCTGGAAAATTAAAAAAATACTTAAATTAAAATGAATACAGACAGCAAAATAAATCCTAAGTAGAATAGCAACAAGAACTTTTTATCTTACCTTCCATCAAGTAAATATCCTTTGAATGAAAATTATATGGCATTTAAATTCAGTTAGAAATTTTTTTATTATTTATAAGTCACACTAAAAGTTTAAATTAATAGATTTATAAATCCCATTAGAAAATTAGTTGAGTACATTTTGAATTTTCTTTTTGAATAATTTCTAGCATTATTGCAGTTCTCTTTTCCTCTTGGATACATAGCACTTGCATAGTGACGTATTTAAATGGTGGTCTTTCATAGTTACATTTGAACATAAATCTGTTGGATTTATCAATGTGAGGATATTTTATGATGTTATAAAAGAATGTGGAATTAAAAAAAATTTCATGCGCATATATTTTGAAAACTAGCGTTTTTATTTTAAAATACAGTCAAGATGTAAACCACATGTGATATATTTCTTAGGGAAATTTTATTTCATTCCATTGAGGATTAGGAAATTCTTCCCAGTTCTTTTATGTACCTCAACGTATCTTTTTTTAAACTGCCTGCTTATAGTAAAGTTGGTGGAATTAGCTTTCTTAATATTCCTCTGGCATACACTTTATATTCTTGGAGCAAATGTGTAGCTATGTGTAATGATGTAAATCATTTAGGGACCAGAAGGAAATGATTAAATAAAATATTCTGTTAAACTTAAGTTGGCTACATCATAAGCTTGATTGCAAACTCTTCATTCTTTGAAATTTCAGTTTTAAAAAAACTTACACCAGTGTTTTTTAATATGTTCAGTGGTATTTAATATAGGTATAATTAATAAAGGACAACAGATAGTTTCGACTTTACTTTTCTATTGAAAAACTATTTAGAAATGTTGCTACAGTTTAAAATTGAAATACTGCAAATTCTTAAAAACATTCGAATGTTTCAAAATCATTTTAGTGGTGGGTAAAATTTTATAGATAGCCAAGGAACTTTGAGAATAAACAAATTAGATATTTAAAAATATGACAGATTTATTGGCATTTCAAAAATAGATTATTTATTGTTTCATAAATATGCTCTTAGAAAATTTAGATGATCAAATATTTTAATATTAAGATATTTTTAAGTAGTTACTTAAAGTATGTGTTGCATATTTGAAGCATCATAAGATTAATTTGGCTGGAGCAGAGGTCTGCAAACTGTAGCCTGGAACCTCCACCCATTTTCATACCACCCTACCACAGAGCCGAGGATGGTGTTTACATTTTTAAAGGGTTGATGGACAAGAAAAAAAAAAAAAAAAAAGACTACTAAACAGAGTATTTTTGACCCACAAAACCTAAAATACTCCTTGGCCCTTTATAGAAAAAGTTTGCTGAATCCTGGGCTGGAGTGTTGGTGACTTTTTTTTAAAATTAATACTCATGTTAGGCCACAAAGTTACTATGTTCTTAATTTTCTGGAAAGGAATCATAGTATGTAGTAATGGAATTAAATATCTAGGGGAAAATATAGTCTTCTATTTTTAGATATTTTTGAGATTAGAAATTATGAATAGACACAGGTTTTTCATCATTTTGGTATCAGTTTTATTTGGTTCCTAGCTCCATAATGCTTATTAATATAAACTAATCAAGCACTAAAGAAATATTAACAAAAGCTCTATACTAGTCTTGACTGGTTTGTGTTAATAGAAGAAACATTGAGGCCATTGTTGCATTAGTTATTCTTCATTTTTACTTTGAAAACTGTCTTTGGGAAAAATTGTTAAACAATTTTAATGTTTGTTTTTGTTTTTAAAAGCTTTGAAATTAGGCCCTCTTATGTGCTTCTCTTTTCTCACTGTTCAGTATAAAGGGAGGAATCAAATGGTAAGTGTTCAGCTTGCCTGGGTAATAAAAGTCATGCAGGTTTACTTGGTTCGTTTTAAGATGCCACCTCACATTTCTTTCTAATATTCCTTTTAGTATTCCAGCACAACTAATAGTATGGGCTTTTAAGTATAAAATAAATACTTACTTTGTCTTGAATAATATATTTATTTTTTAATGTAACAAAAGACACATCTGGACTTCCCTGGTGGTCCAGTGGTTAAGACTCCTCACTCCCAATGCAAGGGGCACGGGTTTGAACCGTGGTCGGGTGACTAAGATCCCACATGCTGCATAACGCGGCTCCCGCCCTTACCAAAAGAAAAGATGCGTCATGTCTGGTCATGGTTTTTGGGGGTTTTTTTTTGTTGTTTTTTTTTTGTTTTTTGGTTAGCTTTCAAATTTATCATAATATTATGACATACATGTGAATATCTATCTATCTATATATATTTTTTGCGGTACGCGGGCCTCTCACTGCTGTGGCCTCTCCCGTTGCGGAGCGCAGGCTCAGCGGCCATGGCTCACGGGCCCAGCTGCCCTGCGGCATGTGGGATCTTCCCAGACCGGGGCACAAACCCGTGTCCCCTGCATCGGCAGGTGGACGGACTCTCAACCACTGTGCCACCCGGGAAGCCCCGTGTGAATATATTTTTAAGAGTTTCAAGGATATGCCGGCTCTTCATCAGTTAGAAGCTGTCATTTTAATTTCATACCTTATTCCTCCTAAGAGGAAGTCATGCTCTTTGGTAATAGATCTGGTAATTATAGATTAAACATGTTAGTTTTCACTCCTGTAGCATAACACATTTTTGACTCCCATAACAATGTATATATTTTTATTCTGTGCCTTAATTGCATTTAGGTTTATCTTTACCATAGTGTATTTGAACCATTTTCTAGATAGTATTTACTAGGTAGAAATTTTCTACTTATCGCAGTTTTACAGCTTTTGAACACATCACAGAGGTTATTCTGTTACAGTAAGAATTTGTGAGACTGTTTATGGTTGTCTTGTGACTTTTTACTATTAGGTTGTTTCACTTACTGTAGATTCAGTAGTTTAAACATTTAAGTACTGCTGTGTGTTAGTCTTCATTTGTGGATGCAGTTTGGTTTGGAGTAAAGGGGAGATTTTAGTTAGAATATTTTTAAAATGCAGTTTCCTGGAGTAAACTTTGTTTTCTTGGAAAAATGAGTAAGTCATAAAATGTCTAAATGTCATTCTGGCTTTAGTAGTTTCATCATGTAGTTATAAAAATACTTTGATTAGGAAAATTGGGGCAGTGCTTAGATTGGATGCTACTTTGTTTTAAAACTTAAGAAGTTTCTTTATCTGGCATGGTAAATATTAATGTTTGGTTTTTAGTGAAGAAGAGAATAGCCCTTCGTATCTGTTTTAAGATATATACATGAATTGATATGGAATAACTTTTATTCCTGTTTGAGTAGGTGACACTGGCCCTCGAGGAATGAACACGTGCATAAAGACCCGAATGTGTATTATATACCAAGGCAGTAATTTGACCCATGTCAAATCCTTAGAGGTATTCCTTTGTAGCTCCTGGAATTATTGAGCAGAGAGGCCACAGCAGATGTAGCCTGGCTAAGAGGGTAACACCTCTTCCACGGTAGTGTTTCAAGTTGTGCATCATAAGCACTCAGGGAGCTTTCAAAAAATGTGGGTTCTCAGGTCTCCGTCCTACTTAATTGATTCATTTGTGATCCCAGTAGATTCTGATGGGTTGTCCATTGGCAGTTTCGACTAAATACTGTAGTTTTCAATCTTTGCAGCACATCTGTGGAACGTAAAAAAGAAAAATGCCTGAGATCTAATCCAGTGGGTCTGGGTTGGAGCCATGGGATCTGCATATTAAAAAGCCCTTCAGCTTGCTTATTTTCCTTGGCAAAGATCGAAAACCACTGCCATATGTTGCAGTGAGACATATGTTGAGACGAGAATAGTAGTAGCAGTTGAATTTTTTATGGGGCCTGGGGAGTTTCAAGGGAGAGCTCAGGGTCATTGGACAAGGCAGACACAATTCATACAGTTAACAGTATAAATGGCACAACATTCTCTGTGAATCGCGCTCTGTGGGATTTTGGTGTGGCAACTTTTAGTTGGGCTTTCATCCTATATATGGAAGGGAGTATTATCTCAAATGATACATTAATTTTTAGTTTTTAAAATATTTCATCTGGACTGGAGGTCTACAGACTAGGGTAAGCCAGGCCAAATCTGAACACTGCCTATTTTTTTCTGAACAGTTTTTTTGGAACACAGCTGTATTTATGTTTTGTTTATGGCTGCTTTGCCCCAAAATGGCAGCGTTGACTAGTGGTGACATAACTCTGAGGCTGTGTCAAGACTGTATGGCCAGCAGAGCCTGGAATACTATCTGGCCCTTTCCCCAAAAAGTTTGCCGACCTCTGTTCTCAGGCCAGCCTGAGAGCTGGGGGGGAAATCTATAAAAAGTGGCTCATGTTAACCAAACTCATAAAGAGTTTGTGACTTAAAATGTAATTATATTAACTTACGTGTTCTTTTTCAGTGTTTTTAGAAGGTTTATTGAGCAGAGTGCCTCATATCCTAGAACCTTGGTTCTTGGTTCTGAAGAATCCAAATTAGTATTCAGAAGGTTCATTAGTAGTCATGGTTATAAATGAGCAGCATGGTTATAAATCAGCAGAAGTTATGGGAAGAGCTGCCACATTGGGCCTGTTGTTTAATTTTATGCCAGTCCCTTCCTGCTTCTTGAGTGGGTATTGTTTCTCTTATCATCATTCCTTGATTTAATTATAACCTAACCCTTCCCCCCATGTTCGCTGTACAAAACTCAGGGCAGAAACTCTAGCCAGTAACGAACTTTCATTAATAGGTGCTGGCAGAGCCAACTGATCCCAGGTGTCACTTACTAATGAGGAGGTACAAATACGTTTTCTGAAATAGTTTGTGAATTTTTGAGAGTAGCTGCCATTTTGTGGTTTTAACATGGCCATCACTTCTCTTTTTCAGTAGAGTATTTAGCTTTAACAAGCAATTTGGTTGTATTGAAGTAGAATGCGTTATTTTGGAAGGCTAAATATCTGACACATTTGAACAAAGGACATATTTCACAGGGGGTTTTTATAGCCTCTTCATCATCCTATGGAAATAACTGAAGAATTATTTGCTGTAGTGTTTGGAGTCAGATTTAGGTGTGGGAAGGTTGTTACCTATCGCTGGTATAATGGCAGCCTGCTTCTGATGGTTTGGACATGATGGTAAAAATCAGAATGGATAATAACAGTTATACTGCAGTGGCCTCGCATAGAATGCTCTAGTTGTGCCCAATTTTTTGTTATTAATATGTTTTATTTATTTACTAAAATAATTTGGTTTCCTACAATGAGCGAAGAACTTTTCTGAATATTTAAGGATGGTACATAATTGGAACTTAGACTTTTATCATCAAATGAAAACAAAGATACATGTTTATAATGTTAACATATACTCTAGGAAGTGATCCTTAGGATTTTGATGATTTGGGGCATTTGTGTTGAAGATATAATATCAATTTTAACCAGCTGTTGAAATCTTTTATCACTTCTCAAAAGGATTATTTAATAATTTTAATAATATCTAATTATTTGTAAGGAATAATATCTAATTAATATTTGTAAGGAATACAAATATTTTTTGCATTATTATTATTTAATATTATACAAATATTTGTAAGGAATAATATCTAATAATATCTAATTATTTGTAAGGAAAACTTTAAAATTTTCTTTTTTAACATCTTTATTGGAGTATAATTGCTTTGCAATGGTGTGTTAGTTTCTGCTTTATAACAAAGTGAATCAGCTATACATATACATATATCCCCATATCTCCTCCCTCTTGCGTCTCCCTCCACCCTCCCTATCCCACCCCTCTAGGTGGTCACAGAGCACCGAGCTGATCTCCCTGTGCTATGCAGCTGTTTCCCACTAGCTATTTCACATTTGGTAGTGCATATATGTCCATGCCAATCTCTCACTTTGTCCTGGCTTACCCTTCCCCCTCTCTGTGTCCTCAAGTCCATTCTCTATGTCTGCATCTTTATTCCTGTCCTGCCTGTAGGCTCTTCAGAACCATTTTCTTTTTTCTTTTTTAGATTCCATATATATGTGTCAGCATATGGTATTTATTTTTCTCTTTCTGACTTACTTCACTCTGTATGACAGACTCTAGGTCCATCCACCTCACTACAAATAACTCAATTTCGTTTCTTTTTATGGCTGAGTAATATTCCATTGTATATATGTGCCACATTTTCTTTATCCATTCATCTGTCGATGGACACTTATGTTGCTTCCATGTCCTGGCTATTGTAAATAGAGCTGCAATGAACATTGTGGTACATGACTCTTTTTGAATTATGGTTTTTCTCAGGTTATATGCCCAGTAGTGGGATGGCTGGGTCGTATGGTAGTTCTATTTTTAGTTTTTTAAGGAACCTCCATACTGTTCTCCATAGTGGCTGTATCAATTTACATTCCCACCAACAGTGCAAGAGTGTTCCCTTTTCTCCACACCCTCTCCAGCATTTATTGTCTGTAGATTTTTTGATGGTGGCCATTCTGACTCGTGTGAGATGATAACTCATTGTAATTTTGATTTGTATTTCTCTAATGATTAGTGATGTTGAGCATCCTTTCATGTGTTTGTTGGCAATCTGTGTATCTTCTTTGGAGGGATGTCTATTTAGGTCTTCTGCCCATTTTTGGATTGGGTTGTTTGTTTTTTTGATATTGAGCTGCATGAGCTGCTTGTATATTTTGAAGATTAATCCTTTGTCAGTTGCTTCGTTTGCAAATATTTTCTCCCATTCTGAGGGTTGTCTTTTTGTGTTGTTTCTGGTTTCCTTTGCTGTGCAAAGCTTTTAAGTTTCATTAGGTCCCACTTGTTTATTTTTGTTTTTATTTCCATTTCTCTAGGAGGTGGGTCAAAAAAGATCTTGCTGTGATTTATGTCATAGAATGTTCTGCCTATGTTTTCCTCTAAGAGTTTTATAGTGTCTGGCCTTACATTTAGGTGTTTAGTGCATTTTGAGTTTATTTTTGTGTATGGTGTTAGGGAGTGTTCTAAGTTTCATTCTTTTACATGTAGCTGTCCAGTTTTCCCAGCACCACTTATTGAAGAGGCTCTCTTTTTTTCCATCGTATATCCTTGCCTCCTTTATCAAAGATAAGGTGATCATATGTGCGTGGGTTTCTCTCTGGTTTTTCTGTCCTGTTCTGTTGATCTATATTTCTGTTTTTGTGCCACTACCATACTGTCTTGATTACTGTAGCCTTGTAGTATAGCCTGAAGTTTGGGAGCCTCATTCCTCCAGCTCCATTTTTCTTTCACAAGATTGCTTTGGCTCTTTGGGGTCTTTTGTGTTTCCATACAAATTGTGAAAAATTTTATTCTAGTTCTGTGAAAAATGCCATTGGTAGTTTGATAGGGATTGCATTGAATCCGTAGGTTGCTTTGGGTAATATAGTCATTTTCACAGTGTTGATTCTTCCAATCCAAGAACATGGTATATTTCTCCATTTGTTTATGTCATCTTTAATTTCTTTCATCAGTGTGTTATAGTTTTCTGCATACAGGTCTTTTGTCTCCTTAGGTAGGTTTATTCCTAGGTATTTTATTCTTTTTGTTGCAGTGGTAAATGGGAGCGTTTCCTTAATTTCTCTTTCAGATTTTTCATCATTAGTGTATAGGAATGGAAGAGATTTCTGTGCATTAATTTTGTATCCTGCTACTTTACCAGATTCATTGATTAGCTCTAGTAGTTTTCTGGTAGCATAAAATTTTCATCCAAACTCGGACAAGTGAATATGAGTACTATGTAAAGTTACTTTTTTTTTTTTTTTTTTTTTAACAGCAGGCATAAAATAAGCTGTCTCAGGCAAACCAGGATGTGTGTGTGGTCCCCCTAATCATATGTTACGCTTATAAGTAGCATATTCCCCCTCTGTTTTATCATTCACGTTTAGAAGTCTTTTGAATGAATCCAGATTGAAATGGTTACCATGTCCTTTGTATTCTTTAACCACTTCATCAGAGGACACTTTGTTGGACTTAATTATTTCTATTTCATATTAGATGACTCTAGTGTCTTCATCGGCCTTACCTCCCATTAGAGTCACAGAGGGGCTTGTATTCCACAAAAATTCCCATATCCCTTTTTCCCTCCTGGGGAGTGTGTATACTCAGCACATACATAACTTTCCCTGACTACTCACCCCAGCTGTGATCCTATATCATTTTTAATGATTCTTTTTTAGTACTTATATTGCCTTCTAAATATTTTCTCACAGTTGTCCAGTATTTGAGCCCTCTTGAGCTTTTTGAGGTCAGGAATCTTGTATTTGTTATATTGTAGTTAACTGAGATGTAAATTGGGAGAGTTAAATAGTTGCTTGATGTCTTCTTTTTCAGATGACAGCGTGCAACTCAATCATACAGTTTTGAGGGTTCTTTATGAGCCACTAAACCTCAGTATTTTTATTTAATACTAACATTTCAGATGTTCAGCATCAGTGGTTTTGAAACATAGGTGGCATTGAAACACACCTATTGATGTATTTCTGTAGAGTTCATAATGGAGTCACATAGTAAAGAGTAAAATTTAAATTTATTTATTTATTTATTTTTGGCTGCATTGGGTCTTCGTTGCTGCACGCGGGCTTTCTCTAGTTGTGGCGAGCGGGGGCTACTCTTCGTTGCGGTGCGTGGTCTTCTCATTGCGGTGGCTTCTCTTGTAGCGGAGTACGGGCTCTAGGCACGCGGGCTTCAGTAGTTGTGGCTCACAGGCTCTAGAGCACAGGCTCAGTAGTTGTGGCCCGTGGGCTTCATTGCTCTGCGGCATGTGGGATCTTCCTGAACTAGGTCTCGAACCTGGGACCCCTGCATTGGCAGGCGGATTCTTAACCACTGCGCCACCAGGGAAGCCCAAGAGTAAATTTTAAACAGTAAAATAACCATTTTTTGTGCTTGGTTTTCAGCACACGTAACTTTTTAGTATGCAGATTCCACTTGACTATCCCTTCAAGATAGTTAGTCTTACACAAAGACTGGAGGTTCCCTTTAGTAGGAAAAATTTGTTCCCTGTTTTTCCTGTGTTCAAAACAGTCCTGAGCTTCATAGAGGATACAGAGGGGAATCAAGCCCAGGGTCACATCTTTTTTTTTTTTTTTTTTTTTTTTCCAGGGTCACATCTTTGAGGATTTTAGAGTATTTTAGGGACCGGGGACCTATGTGGGGTAGGTTAAGAGACACAGCTAAAAAGTTCTGAGAGTTTAGAGAAAATTGTATGCTGGAGAGTGAGTGTGTAGTCTCTGCACTCTTCTGGGGCTCTTTTGGGTACATTTTAAAAACTGATGTGATAGGTTTATTATTCCACTGTGTTGTAGGTGTACCTCTGTCTTTTCATTTGAAATGGTAAGTTCTTCTAATCTTACTTGGTTCAGAATGGTCAGATCTTTTAGGTAACGTTTACGTTTTTAGAGGGGTTGGAGAAGAGGAGAGTCAAGATTGGCGAATACAAGTGAACTAAAGTGAACATGTTTTTGAAATGTCCACTACATGCAATGCAAACAATAGGAATTTTGTTCAGTTATTAAATAGCTTGAAGTAATAACAGAAGGTTCTAGGAAGACATAAAAACTTGTTAGTTCTGCTTTGTGATTTCTTGTTGTAATATTTAGAGCCCCCTACAGGAGTTCTCCTACATGGGGATTATGTAAAAAAAAAATTTTTTTTAGGCCAATCAGTATCCCGTATCTTTTGTACTTCATGTTGAGGGCATGAAGCTCTGTAGTATCACCTGAAATGTCAGAATTTTTCTACCAAAGCGAACTAGATAAATGTGAATATCGATATCCATGTGTAATTATTAACTAACTGCTAGTGGCAGGGAGCAAAAAACTTGGGTTTGTAAGCATGCTCTGCTGATGAAGTGCATTTACTTCTGTTTGAAATTTCAAGTAATTTAAAGTAAATGGGTGAGTTTGCCTCTTTGTCTTATGATATCCTCCACTACACTGTGCACCACGTTTCAAATCCTGTCTTTTCTGGTTATAAATTTGCCACAATTCTCATAATATATATAACGTCTTAATTTGACGTATTATTGCTTTTTCTAAATCCTGCTTTTAAACAATAGAAATGCTTGTATAGTAGTTTATCTTATAATTGTAAATTTTAAATAACTTTTTGAATTGTATTTAGTTATTTAAATATTTTAAATATTACTATATTTTGAATCTGTTGCTTTGAGTTATCTACTTAGAAACAATATATAATTTGTCAGGATTTCAAAGCTTCTGGTAGACTGCTAAGATAACTTGTTTTACGTCTAGTATCATGAATAGAAAAAGACACTCTTCTCTTTTAAATACGTTCTTAATCCTTCATACATTGGAACACATGTGCTTTGTTTGCTTTCTTCTGTTGGTGGGAGTGATTTGGAATTGCTTCTTATGCAGCTTATATTTGCTCTTTAATCTTTCATCCCTTGATCTGGCCAGTCATGATAGTTGTTTTGATTTTGATATGGAAATGTACTGGGTTACAGGTAAAGAAATGCAAACCGGTCACCAGTATTATATGTGCCTTGGTAAGATGTAATTGAAAGTAGTCTGTGTTGTAGTCGGTATTCAGATTGCTGATTTCTTTAAGAGTTTGGGATAAAATAACTAAATTTGAAAAATAATTATATATATTCCTAATTAATTTCAGTTTTTAAAAGCAGCTTTTCAGAGGGAGTTTGCCATGACAATTGAAAAGGATAAACTTGAAAATGTCCCTCAGGTATATAGATTAGAAATAAAATTCTAAGCTCAATATAAATTTGTTTTAAAAATTGATTTGTTTAAAATATTTATTCCCTTCTGTCTCTTGATGCATGCTAGATTATGTGTAGTTATATTTAATTCATCTTCAATTAGAAAGCCATCCTGTGTTTTAAAAAGTGGCAATTAATTTTGCTACATGGTCAGTTGAATTTGACAGTGACCTCAGAACAATCTGTTTACAAAGTTACCTGAACCAGGCTTTAAAAATACACTGTTGGGGGCTTCCCTGGTGGCGCAGTGGTTGAGAGTCCGCCTGCCGATGCAGGGGACGCGGGTTCGTGCCCCGGTCCGGGAAGATCCCACATGCCGCGGAGCAGCTGGGCCCGTGAGCCATGGCCGCTGAGCCTGCGCGTCCGGAGCCTGCGCCCCGCAACGGGAGAGGCCACAACAGTGAGAGGCCCGTGTACCGCAAAAAAAAATAAATAAAAATAAAAATACACTGTTGAGTGAATGTAGTTTAAGAGGTGCATGTGTTTAGCTTAATCAGTACAGTAAACTAAGGATAAAGCCCCCTACTTGTATTTGTGGTTCCTTCTATTTCTGATTCAATATTTAACAAGTAAGAAATGTATATTATTTCATGACTAAAACTTGTGATATAAATTAAGATATAATTTATTCAAAAACATTTTTAAAGTTTTTAAAAAGTAAATTTTTTAGAGTAGTTTTAGGTTCACAGCAAAATTGAGCAGAAGGGACATTTCCCACGCACCCCATTCACCCCACATACGTACAGATGCCCTCACGTCAGACTCCTACCAACATCAGATTCCCACAGCATACAGGGCGCACTTGTGTCTTACACATCCGCATCACCAAAAGTTCATAGTTTACATTCGGTGTTGCACATTCTCTGGGTTTTGACAAATGGAAAATGACACGTACCCACCATTCAGTCTCACACAGAGTAGTTTCACTGCCCTAAAAATTCTCTGTGCTCCACCTATTATTCCTCCCTCCCCATAATTCCTGGCAACCACTGATTCTTTTCCTGTTACCATATTTTTGTCTTTTTCACAATGTCGTATAGTTGGAATCATACGATATGAAGTCTTTTCATATTGGCTTTTTAGTAATATGCATTTAAGTAAGGTCCCTCCTCTGTGTTTTTTCATGGCTTGATAACTCATTTCTTTTTAACATTGAATAATCCATTATCTGGATGTACCACAGTTTGTTTATCCATTCACCAAATGAAGGACATCTTGGTTGTCAGTTATGAATAGAGTTGTTACAAATATCCTTGTGTAGGTTTTTGTGTGGACATAAGTTTTCAGTGCCTTTGGGTAAATAACGAGGGGCGTGATTGCTGGATCATAGGGTAAGAGTATGTTTAGTTTTGTAAGAAACTGTTAAATTGTCTTCCAAAGTGGGCATACCATTCTGCATTCCCACCAGCAGTGTATGAGAATTCCTGTTTCTTCACATCCTCACCAGCATTTCCTGTTGTCACCATTTAGGATTTTGGACATTTTAATAGATGTGTTGTGGTAACTGTTTTGTCTTAATTAGCAGTTCCCTAGTGAAATGTGATGTAAAGTTTCACTTAAGCAATCATAAACCTGAGGAACGTTTCCTCAGTACTCATGGGGGCAGACATTTTAGAATGCAAATTGAAGGGGAAAACCCACTATAAATTGTATATTTTAAAGATTGTCTTATGTTACTTAAAATATCCCCCCCAATATAACAGTGAGTGATATAATGTCTTGGAAAGTGTTTTTTATTACTTGAATTAAAAATGTTAAGTCTTCCACACTTTCTCTGTTGGTTATGTTGGAAAGTTTGCATGCTATTATTTGAGCTCTATTAATAGGAACATTTCTTGTTTCCCTTTTTAGTTTATTAGAAGATTAATTTCTTGATGCACACCTTTCCATAACTTAACACTTTTTAAATGAGTGGATAATTTCTTGGCAAAGTGGCCTACTTTTTTGTGATTTTATTTATCTTTATACCTTTTTTTTTTTGGCCGTACGCGGGCCTCACTGTTGCGGCCTCTCCCGTTGGGGAGCACAGGCTCCGGACGCGCAGGCTCAGCTTCCATGTCTCACGGGCCCAGCCGCTCTGCGGCATGTGGGATCTTCCTGGACCCGGGGCACGAACCCGTGTCCCCTCCATCGGCAGGCGGGCTCTCAACCACTGCGCCACCAGGGAAGCCCTGTTTATACCTATTTTTAAAAAGTATTTCACATAATTGATTTTTGTTCCTTTCTTGTAAATATGTTTGTTACCTAGAATTTCCAGATGCTGTCAGTTTGTTTTCTCCAATGAATGTTTGACTAGCTATCTAACAGTCTTATTATTCTTGTATGTAAACTTCTCTAGTGAAGGAAAAGCTATATTTCCAAGTGCTAAGAGTAATTTATTTTTAGGAAAATTTCTAGGAATATTTAATGATAAAAAGGTTGAATATTGTTACTTGCCAAAACTTATATGTTTCTCTAGAATTATATTTCTTTTAGATTTAAAAGTTTTATTTCAGCATTTTTATATCAGGATTTTTAGCATTTTCTTTATTAAGACATGGAACCTAAGTGGCACATTGTGATCCTTAGAAAATCCTTAGAAATTTCTTTAGAGACATACATGAGAGAGGACTTTATGAATTAAAGAAGAATGATGGTGGCTGTTAGGACTTAGACTGATCAGTGTGTGAGGTGAGCACATTTCGTCATTGACTGCAGCATGTTGTTCCAGTTGATAATTACATAGAGTCAATATTTGTTTAAATTAGATTACCTAGAAAACCCTAAAATATCTTCAAAAATCACAGATTGATATCCTGAGTATTAAGTATTAAGGGAAAAAAATCAATATTATACATAAAATAATGTCAGGTTCTACACATTGGGGTATACTGGTTTAGTTAATTTACATTAGTGCAAAATTTCTGCCACTTTACATTTTCACAAGTAAATATTGACTGGAATTTAAAAACAGTGGTTATCAAACTTTTTGGTTTCAAATCCTTTTTTAAAGCTCTTAAAAATTATTGAAGACCCCAAAGAGCTTTATGTTTAGGTTATATCAATGTTTACCATGTAAGAAATTAAAGGAGAAATTTGAAAGAAAATATGTTATAGTGGGAAGAGTGGCCTTATTTTTACATTTTTTTTGAAATTTCTTTAATGCTCAACTTTGTGTAGTGGGAAGAGTGTTATTTTACTGTTTTTCAGTGTTTGGCTTTATAAGAAAATGACTGGCTTCCCATATTTGCTTTTGCATTATTCCACCTATTGCAAAATGCTCTTTTGGTTAAAAAATACGAAGAGAATCTGGTTTCACATGGATAAGTAGGTGGAGAGAGGTATATATATTTTAACCTTTTCAGCTAATTGTGAATATTGTTGTTTGATGCTGCAGTGAAACTTGACAAGCAGTATTTTCTTAAAAGTACTCTTTTGCATTAGAATCCATTGGTCTACCTTTGAGTGGATCTTCTACCTATGCATGAGTTTGTAATGTCATGTACCGAGCTGAAAAATATTGACCAGTTGAGTTACACAAATCATAAAAATGTTAATGTATTTTGTTATACAAAGTTAGGAACAAATCACATTTCTTAGTATCAGCCACTCGTCAGAAATCACTGCCAGGTACACAGGTCACTATTTGGCTTGTCTGTCAAATGCTGTCTCAAGTAAAAATCTCGCTCCAAGAAAATGTGTCTTATTCAGCTTTCAGCCCAATCATAAGAACGGTGTTTTTTGAAATAACCACCATATTTCAGAATGCAGCAGAAATGCTTAATGTATATATCTGTTTTGTTGCCTAGAATAATAAAAAGACATGTACCTAAAGTTAGAGATTTAATAAAATTAATCATTTTTACTGCTTCATCCAGGTATTCATAGTTGAAATTATTATTTTTTTAATATAAAAGAGTGTTTTAATTCTTGTCCTTATAAACTATAAAGACAATCATGATTTGGAATTGAGACTGTACCAAACAATGGCCAAAGAAGAATTGTCCATTCTATGCCTTCTCTTTTGTCTGGTCACTCGGAAATATGTTATCAGCTGTAATTGTTGTTGCTTGTTATCTCACATTATTTTTATCCATATACTCACCATAGTCTACCTTCCCGTCCACATAAATTCGAGACCCCTTTTTCACATACTGATATGCCACATCTCTGAGGCCTGGTCAGAATACTGAAAGTCTGTGCCGTGTTTTTGGCTGACCTCACCCATTTGGTGTGCTTCATTTTCCCCTGATCGGGCACATCTCTTTTGCTGCCAGAGAAAATATTGTGACAGGGTTATTCTTTCCACCTGTCTCATGACAGGGTCCTGACCTACTCGATGAAGTAACTGAACACGAGTCAGAGATCTTTTCAGAACCAAACTGGTAGCTGTTTCAGACCCATTTCTTAGAAACTGATGAACTACCTGTACTGCAGTTCTTTGAGGACTTCCCTGGTGGTCTAGTGGTTAAGACCGTGCGCTTGTACTGCAGGGGCACCTGGGTTCGATCCCTGGTCAGAAAACTAAGATCCTGCATGCTGTGGCTCAGCCAGAAAGAAAAAAAATAAAAGTAAAATCCAGCTCTTTGAAACATGGCTTCTGTTTTCTTTTTAAAAATTATTTATTTATTTGTTTAAAAAATTTATTTTTTGGCTGTGTTGGGTCTTTGTTGCTGCACACGGGCTTTCTCTAGTTGCGGCGAGCAGGGGCTACTCTTTGTTGGGGTGCACAGGCTTCTCATTGCGGTGGCTTCTCTTGTTGTGGGCTCTAGGCGCATGGGCTTCAGTAGTTGCAGCACGTGGACTCAGTAGTTGCGGCTCGTGGGCTCTTGAGCGCAGGCTCAGTAGTTGTGGTGCACTGGCTTAGTTGTTCCGCGGCATGTGGGATCTTCCCGGACCAGGACTCGAACCCGTGTCCCTTGCTTGGGCAGGGGGATTCTTAACCACTGCGCCAGCAGGGAAGTCCTGTTTTATTTTCTTACAATCTAATCTTCAGTCTTTTCTGGATGCTCTGGCTAGGACAGCCATAATTGAAATCATTTAAATGTAGTTGTATTGTAATGTCTAGAGTACAATGATTACTGGTAAAAATTGAATGCCAGTGCCTTGGTTTGTGCTGAAACACCAGGATTTTTGCCCATCATTGCTCTTGCACCATCCCTGCGAGTGTCTCAGTGAAAAGCCCAATTAGACCAGTGTTAGAACTGTGTTCTAATAAAGTAGTTTTGAGTTTGTGCACGTCTTGGATGTGTCTTGGGGACTCTCTTCAATCCAGGAACCACACCTTGAGAACAACCTTTTTGTTGATGGGATGCTGCTTTGATATGCGGCTTTGGAATCAGTTGTACTTTACTTTCTTTTTTGGAAAATTTAGGCATATTTCAGTGACCAGCTTTCAAGAATACATATGCAGAATTCTTTTTCTTTTTTTTTTTCCATAAAATACAAATTAACATTTTATTATTCAATTTAAAGGCATTGAAATAGAGAGGTTTCAGCTTCCTGGGAAATGAACTTGAACAAGAGAAGCAAAATGTGTCTTAACTAGTAGACGTGGGGTTTTTTGGTTGTTTGTTTTTGTTTTTTAACATCTTTATTGGAGTATAATTGCTTTACAGTGCAGAATTCTTTTAATCAAAAGGCACAGTCTCTTATAAACATGGTAAGAATACATTACAAATCTTGCCTTTTGTTGGTCTTGGAATTCTTGAAGAATGAAGGTGCCCTGTGAAGAAGAAAATTCTGTGAACTCTATTTTGGCAGAAGTTTATAGGTCAGCTCAACCACTTGCTACATGTATGACCCTGAGTAAGTTATTGAGCAGGTCTGTGACTCAGTTTTATGATCTCTAAAATAGGATAACAGTAGACCTTCATAGGGTTGCTATGAGGATTTATTGAATTAATTAAAATGGAGTGTTCATCATAGCTTTTATCATTTTATATTGCACTGCAGTCTTTTGAGATTTTTACATATAAGTTGTTGCCTGTTAAAGCACAATAGTTTTTGGTAAAGTAATAAAGCATCATTAAAATTTGTATTATAAAAATATCACACATGTATCAGTTCTAATTTAAAATATATTAGAAGAATTCTTAGGAGAAGTGAGGGCCTTGTTTATGTATTGCTATTGGGGTGGGTACATAGTTAAAGTGCGCTTATTCAAGTGATTCTCCTTATTGATATATCAAGTTACAATGAGAAGTACTGTCTTAATTTCTGTTGATAACACTACCCTTAAATATTATTTCTGCCTCTTGCATTTTACTAGAAGTATGTAGTAGCGGGTTTATAGAAAGAATAACCTTAAAATATGACTAGGAAGCTAGGGTGTTGGGGTATTTGAAAATTGAAGTCTCAAAGAGTGAGACTAATAATTACCCTCTGTTAGTGATTAGATATTGCCTTTCTAGTCTTTCATAGTTAAGACAAGTCAAAAAATATGTTACACCTTTGTCACCTAAAAATGTTGGGGCCATAAAATCCATGTATCTTACTCTCTGGTGCTGGAGTGCAAGCAGCTCTTCTTGAAGAGTATCTCATATAAATAGTACCTGGAAGATTTTGGATATGCGCAAACAGTCCACACTTTGTCAGTAGGCTTTGCTGATGAGGAAGTGACAACTTGGTTTAATTTACTGATAATAGTGCTAAGTGTGATTAGAGAATAGTATTTTCCCTATAATTGCAAAATTATATGAGTTCATCAGTAGTCAGTTTTATAAAATAGCTTTTTTGCTGGTCAGTAATAGTATCCATTAATAGTCAAATGTTTTATGATGAAAGAAATTTATTTTTTGGAAAGTTAAAAGTTAGCTTTGGGAAAGCTTTGGTATTTACGTTTTCTAGGCAATGAGAAATGTTTCTTCATGAAGCTATTATGTGAGTGGTATTTTTCTCATATTATAGCTTCATTAAAGGTTAACTTTTGAGGCATCTCTGTTAGGTTAGATGGGCAGTTGATTTGCTGCTTAGTGGCATTTATCTATCATAGGCTTTTATTTCCTTTATTTCTAGCTTTATAGGTGTTTTTCACTATATTTTAAAACCAACCCATTTTATTAGTAAGACTGCTTTTAAAAGTAGAAAAATGATGCTTTCTTTAGATTTAGACATTGCTACTTTTGCCTCAGTGTTTTTTATGATTGCTACATTTAACACACTTGTCTGGTATTGCACAAGATCATTAAATAGTAGTGTAAATTTCAATTATGATATGTTGGGTAATTTCACCTAGAGATTTCATTGAAGTTAATTCTATATAACTATTGTTGGTAAATGGGTTTCTAGGAAGTAGTTTCTGTACTGAAACTTAAAACGTTTTGTACATTTGTATGGCTTTTTATGTCACAGGTAACCTCAAGAGCATTTTGTTTCAGAACTTTCCAACTGTGTAATAACACTTTTATTTCGGTTTCCAAGAAAAATTCTTGTTCAAATAAAGGAAGCAAAATTATGTTGAGCTTTCAGTAATTGTTTGTGTGTAGTGGAGGCTTTCATGGTATATCTATCTGTAGGTCCTGGGTGAAATAATGCTTGAGTACTTGAATAAAAATGCAAAGGTGAATTATAATATTTCAAAAATGAAAATTGTCTATAACCTTATTTTTGGTTTAGTACCCCACAGCTGCTTGTGTTGTGTGTTTGAATACATTTGAATACGAAAGTGGTAACGGTCATTTCTGTTTTAAGACTTTAGAGACCTGGGAGGGAAAAATAGTTGGTCCTGGTGGTCATTATTGTTAGATTTTTCTTCTCTTAGAATCTAGGCATGTGTGTATGATCTCTAGGGAGAATAACATTACAAATATCCTGTAGTAGGTTTTTTGTATGACTCATTGATAATATAGCAATATAAATTGGGTGCCCTAAGCACTTGCAGGATATTAATTAAGCCTGGGAGACTGAAGTTTCTTTTCAGTGTTCTTATTAAGTAAATGATGTTGGAAATTTAAAAATATTTTAATGGAACATGATGTCGCAATTTATTCTTTTCTTTTTGATTTTAGATGGGAAATGTAAAGTCCTAAGATCGATAGGTTGACTGTGACAACTATGTTTACTTACAGAGAGAACAGGAAATGAGAATGGGTGATATGGGTCCCCGTGGAGCAATAAACATGGGAGGTAGGGATTTGAAGCAAACCCTTCTGTCACTTACTTGTCATTTTTCAGGGAAGTGTACATGCTATTTGTGTTATCTACATATCAGTAACAAACAAAAATTTGCAACCAGCGTTTGTAAGTGGTGAAATTTCTTACATTTATTTAATGAGAAAAAAAATACCAGTATATTAAAAATACATGCCTAGGAAGAACATTTTTATTTTGTTTATTCTTAGGCTAAAAGAGGTATTATGTTTTAATAGATATAACAAAAAGAAACCTGTAAACAGGTTTTGGTAAATGACCTGAAACTTGTTGAGTCATCACATGGTGTAATAAAGCTATGTCGTTGCATTTTTAAAAATCAGATTTCTTGCCTTGAAATTGGCTTTTTTATCTTGGAATTTTGATAGTTTCTGAGTTGTAGTGTCTATAAACTTTTTGAGAGTATTTTATTTCTATTTTAAGATAATTTTTTGTGTAACTTTGAGGCTATTTTTATTCCTTTTACTGAATGTTTAACTATTTTGCCGTAACCCACAGTATTGTGCACAGAACTGCACTGTTTGGAGACATCTATGACTTGTCAAGTAAATGAGATGTGTCTTGCATATTTAGACTAATGTGTATGTTTAGAGTTGATGTGAAGTTTTTAAGAAAGTGCCTATATTAGCATCTTTAATATTGATTGCTTGTATAACCAGGTTGTCAGGGCAGCAATATCAAGTAAATAGGCTAAGGGAAAAATAAGTATGGGATGTTTTCATATGTCTTACTAAGTTTGAACTGTCATACGTTTGAAAATTAGGTAAATAATAAAATTTTATATATTAATTTCACATTGTCCCACAGAAGCTGAGGTTAGAATCTTTATATAAAGTCAAATGTACATATTGTTGTAAAGATTACATTACCTTAACATTCCAGTGTGCATCACGTGCACTCCCACTGAGGAAATCCAGATTGTACTTGGAATGTACATGTAGTATGTGGAGTAAAACATCTTAAAGCCTCTAATATGTGGATTGAGCATTTTCCATGACCAAGCACCCCTCCCCCATGCCAGTTCCGTTGCCATTGCCAGTTAGATAATCTAAATCATTTAACACAATTGCTGTTTACTTCGTCACTTTTCTTATCTACCAAAAAGTAGTTATTGAGCATCTCTGATATGCAAAGGAAGCACGAGACATAACCCTTAACCAAAAGAGCTTAATTGTGAAGTTAGTACAATGGATACATGAAAAAAGTTAGTGCACCAAGAGTGCATGAGAAGTTCTAAATTAGAAAACACAGTTGAGGGTCTAGTAATGTACAGGTAGTTCAGTATTTATGTCTTTTTCAAAGTAAGTTGTGGGCTGGTGTATAATATAATCCAGTTGGATTTAAGGATTTTAAGTGTGTCATTAACATCAGAACCAAACTTGAAACATTTGTGATGTTTCAGAGACCATGAAAACATTGACTTTCTTACTTGATTAGCAACTTTATTAGAAGAAATGGGAGAATGTACTTTTAGATTCCTTATTTAGTGAGGAATTTAAGAGAATTAAAAATTTTAATGGCATTTTATTCACCAGAGAACCATGTTTACATTTGAGCACTTAATTAGCTCCCCTAACATCCATGCCATTTAATTTTCTCCTCTTTACATTTTATTCGAAGTGAGATTTTATCCTCATGATAGTTATGGATCCATGGAGCTACAAGTCCTTATCATGCAGTTGAATGTCACTGTTAAGTTGGTAAATTGTCATATCCTGTTAAGTTGCATGGATTAAACATGACAGATTTTCTGGTGTGTTACCAGTGTGTACGAAGTGGAACATAGTTTATATAACTGCTTTTCAGGGGACCAGATAATTCTAACATTCCTTAGATCTTTAAATTTAGTCTAATTACAGCCATCTGGTAGAAGACATAGTTACTAAGTCTACCTCAACTAATGATAGTTTTAAATATTTTTCATTTATTTTATTATACCCATACTTATATAGTTATATTCGTATCTCATAAGTTAGGTGTGATAATTATGTTCTATTAAAAGAGAAGAAAAACCACTAATCCTTGATCTGTTCTTTTTGGGGAAAGTTGAGGTAATATTCCTCCTGGATACTGTCTCTACCCTTCCTCATTTCACTTATGGGAGATGTGGAAGTCTAGTAAAAATTTTTCTTTATAGCTATCTTAAGGGAGTAGAAGTATTCTTGTGTAGTTGAAGTGTAGATTAACTAACAAGAACTTTGGGGCATTAAGGAACTACTTCCTTCCCTAGGAAGTGGCTGGGGTCCTGGGGATTGGGCTCAGAAGGAGCAGGCGTCTGTTGCTAGGGGCCGGCAGGGAGTCAGATTTCTTCCTCTCAGCTCCCTGGACCCAGTCCTGTGCCGGTTGAGCTGCATTGGGTGCTGTGTAGAGTTGTGAGTTTGAATGAAAACTGCCACTCCTATTATAATGTGTTGTTGTGAAATTGAGTTCTGAATGTCATGAAATTAACTAGATAGTGAAATACTAGAAGAAAACTCAGAATCAGTCTTCGTCATGAATTTTTAATGATAAACAAGTATGAGTAGTTTAAAAAATTTTTAAGTTCAAAGAGGATACCCAAAAATGTTGTATTTGAGGCCCTTATAAATGTATTACAGCTTAAACATTATTGCAGTTAACATGAAGCAGGTGGATGGATGTCTTTTGATGAAAAAATTTGAAGTATCCAATTGTTCTCATTTCCAGAATTTCAGCATGTTGAAAAAATTCAAACAGCTGTATTAATATTTTATCTGTATTTGGTTGCAGTTGCTTTTAGAAATAAGTTTTGTCATGATGAATCATTTCAATTTTTTTGTTTGTTTCTATTGCATAGTTCTATATAAAGTTAAAAAAGAGTACCTCCTATAATTTTGGGAGATGTTCAGTAATTATATAAAAGCCAAGAATTTATTTACAGTGAACTGTGTGTGTGTGTGTGTGTGTGTGTGTGTGTGTGTATGTATGTATGAGGACATGGTTTCTCCCTTCATAATTTAATATACTTTTACATGCTAGTATTTTTAGTCATGACTGTAAGAAAATTAAGTGGTTTCCTAAGTGCTAATCCTTTGCCATTAATTTAAACTGGTAGAAAGTTGTCACCACTCGTAAGGGAGTATTTGGTTAAAAAGCAGACTACAGCAAATAATACTGATTTTTTTTTTAAAGAAAACTTTCAAGCTTTTATAGTCTCAAATGTGCTAAAAATAATTGACAGTTTTCTCATTTGTTTTATGTACATTTGTTTAGCAAATATAATGCTCTATCAGAGTAGATAATTGAGTTTCCCGTTCTCAAGGAAGTAAAATAATTTTGATAATAGTCTTGTTATATAGATTGCCTAAGTATTGTTAAATTTTAAATGTTTATCAACTAAGATAGGACAGCTCTAAGTATAGATTGTTTTACGTAGATGCGTTTAGCCCAGCACCTGCTGGTAACCAAGGTCCTCCTCCAATGATGGGTATGAATATGAACAACAGAGGAACTATACCTGGCCCACCAATGGGTCCTGGTCCTGCCATGGGGCCAGAAGGAGCTGCAAATATGGGAACTCCAATGATGCCAGATAATGGAGCAGTGGTAATGTATCATAAACATTATTGTGATTATATTCAATAATATATACTTCTGCCCCAAAGGTAACTTCACACTTAACATAATTTGGCATCATTTGTTTTGTCAGTAAAGATCAGTATCCAAAGAAGAAAAGGTAATTTTGTGAAGTTAGATGGTGATTATGAGAGGCAATTTTTTAGTTTCCCAAGAGTTAGGATTATGATCCATGGCATGCTTTTGTACTTAAGTATATAGCAGGTATATATGTTAATTCTAGTGATTTTACAGTGATTTTAATTTAATTTGTATACACCTTTTACCAGCATTCAGTGTAATGGTCAAGTATTTTGTGATCGTGTTCTTATTCCTGTGTGAACTCCTTACCTTTGGTGGGGTACAAAACCTCAATATGTGTGAAAACACAGTTTTCTGTCATTTTTCATAAAAAATCATTTATGAGTAATTTCAGAGAATTTAACTGTAAAAAATTTACATTAAAGTTTTAAAATATATTTTAAACTTACATGTATTCTTACTATAGACTTACTAATTTTAATTAAATTTGATACTAAATTTAAAGTAGACAATTTCATTTCTTGGTTTGAGAGTGTGAAGATATCTTTGTGTGGGTTAAATATTATAAAAACGTTTTGCAGTTGTAATTCATATTTGAGAATCAGTGGCAAGACTGCTACTGTTTTTCATTTCCCTTAAAGTCTGTCACTATTTGAGACGTTATATTCCTAAGACATTTTCTCATTTGGTTCTTTTTAATGGTTGTCCTAAGTAACATTTAGAAAAGGGAAATTAGTTGATCGTATATTTGGAAAAGGCAGTTCAATTTTGGAACTGAAGGCGCCTTTGCTCCTGAGAAAGAAAAGGTGCTGCTGTTAAACGCAGACCTGCCATCAGCTCTAAACCCTCCTGATCTCAGAGACGTGAGCAGTGAATGTGCGTCTTAGAACTGATGGATGCGGTGTTCTATTATTTTAAAATTTATTTACTTTAAATACAGTCCTTTAAGAATTTGGACAAATTGGACATGCTGACAGGTTTTTTAAATGAGTGTTAACATAGGGAGATAATGAGGCAGTGCCGTAATATCGACTGTGATCAGGTCAGATGTTGCATACTAATTAGTGTTCCTGTTTCCTCCATTGGAGGCTTATTTTGTAGTAAAATGTCTGAGAGCTAGTAAAAATTTGTAAATACTTTGGTTAAATTTTGTGTAGCATATAATCATCAGCAGAGAGTTAAAAGTAAAAGTAACTGGCCTGCTTTTCCATACCTCCCGCAGAAATGGTCAAGTTTATTTAAATATCCCCGTTAGTCTTTTTCACAGTGATATTTTACTGCTGCATGTAGGGAGTTCTGTTCAACCTTTGAGATTAATATATGTGGTTATTACTGTGAAGTTTTACAAAATACATAATTCAAGTGTTTTAATTCTGCTATTAGTAGTACACGCTAATTGTCAGCTTTTAAAAACTAAATCTATTTTCCCAGTGATAGTCTTTCCAGAAAAACACCTCATAAGTTTTCATACTGAAATTATAACTTTGTGTTTATACTCATGCTTTCTATGTTAAAAGCACTGCTATTGAAATTTTTATGTTTACTTTTTCAAACAATGTGATGCTGCTCCCTAGTTTTGTCTCTCTGATTTTAAAAAAATAGTATTTTTATTACACGGCGCTGTTACATGCAGTATAAACTTTAATGAAAAAGAGAGAGGGAATTCCCTGGCTGTCCAGTGGTTAGAACTCGGCCCTTTCACTGCTGAGGGCCTGGGTCCAATCCCTGGTTGGGGAACTAAGATCCCGCAAGCTGTGCGGTGCTGCCAAAAAAAAAAAATAATTAAAAAAAGAGAGATCAGAACAGTATAATAATAACTAATTAGGTTTAAGATGGCATTCACTTCATAAAATCAGTTCTTTTTTCATGAAATTGGGGCATAGCATTAGCAAAATGTAACTCTTCATTCAGATGCTTCTTTTATTTTTTAAACATAGTAACTAATTAAATTGCTCCTTTCTTCCTTCTATGTGTGATCCTGATTCTGCTGGACTTTCTGCTGAACTTCATGACACCACCACTTGGGATTTTGCCAATTTTTCTTGTCACTTACATTTGGTGTGTTCCAAATGGACTTCACATGTATTATGTGGTATTATATAGCACAATGATAGATTTCCACAAGGACCACCGTCTCAGATGGGCTCACCTATGGGTAGTAGAACAGGCTCTGAGACCCCCCAAGCACCGATGAGTGGTGTAGGTCCTGGTAGTGGTGGTCCTGGTGGTTTTGGTAGAGGAAGCCAAGGGGGCAACTTTGAAGGCCCTAATAAGCGTCGTAGGTATTAAACATTCTTTCATTCCTGACTACTTAGAGGAAAACAATACACTTTTACCTGTTACCTAGAAGTGGTTTTATTGTTATTGTATGTAGACGTTAAAATTTTTTTTTTTTTGTAAAACGTGAGGTTTTTGTATTTTTCTTTATTCATAAGCTTTGTAGATTAGAATGGTAATGATGATACTCATCATTGTGAATGTTCAAATGTGTTTGTGACTTTAGCTAAATATAAGTATGCCATAGTACTGTGAATTCTATGTAGTTAATCTCAATAAAGAAATCATCTTGGATAATTTTAAAATGTTATTAGTGGTATTCTCTTATAGTTTTACTAAACTTTGCTGTAATAGTAATACTTTGGTTGCTTTAATCCCAGCCATTTAAAAATGCAAATGATTTTCTGTTTTTTAGTTTGTGCAAGTTGCCCTGAAGGTAGAAGCTTAGTGAAAACTGATGTCACTAAGGGGCAGACAGAGTAGCACATTGGGGAGGGCGGGTATGGGGATTACATCTGTATGCACCGTTGATGTCCTGTGAACTCAGAGTTGCTGTCTACATTTCATATAGATTCTGAATATTCAAATATTCTGAGGAGGAATATTAAGGATATCTTTGTCCTGTGCTGATTTTTCCAAATAAATCTTTTGAATCTTGGAAAAAAAAAACCTGTTTGAAGGCAAATCTCTTTTGGTTATAAAATAATGTCTTATTTTTAATCTTATCTGCTATTTATTTGGTGTCAATATCTAGATCTTACCCTTTAAATTTTCTTTAAAATCAAACAATACTGTTAGGTTGGATGTTAGGTGAGGATTTGCTGTGTGATTTAGAAGAAATTGGGCATTTCTTGAGCATGTTGGTTTCTAGAAGTGTTCAAGGTGGCCTGACTCTGCAGGGTTGTGAATGTTCTTCTGTCGCTCAGGAGTCTCTCCAGCAAAACTTGTCTGACAGGCTAGGTGTGCTTGTCTCCCAGGAATACAGTTCAAGTGGTGATTTTAAAAAACAGAATTAACTTGAGTATGGCTAGTGTTATTGGAATCAGATCTCTCTACTGTCAAATATGTGTTTTGAAGATTGATTTTCAATAGTATGGAGAAACATCTTATCACATTGGGATTTTTATTCCAAAGCAGAGTCCTCGTTATGTTTAAAATTCTGTATGTTAGACATGTTTAATTTAGAATTACATTTGAGGAATCATGTATTTAATGTAAACCACAAATCTGAGGCATCAGGCATTGGTCATAGCATAGTTATTTCTCACATAACATTTCAGTGTGTTAGTATATCATGCTTTTAGCATTTTTCTGAAGAATAATGTGCTTTTTTAAAGTGAACAGTATGTAAATATTACCTCATCTTTGCATGGTTTCTGTTTTTGCTGGAAGGCATACTTTGGAAAGAAAGAAGTTTGGTTACTGATTTAAATTCTTGCGTAAAAGCAGTTGAGTGTAAAGCATGATTGAGATGCATGCTTTTGTATCAAACTTTTCTTATGTACTATTTTATGTTCTATTTTTTAGACACAACAGTATGGATGGAATTATCTTCTAAAATTTGCAGTGTTCTTTTGTTTTTGGCAAATCTTTGAAAGCATGATAATGGAGATTGTAAAATAATAATCAAAGACTCTCATCACGTTTTCCGTGAGTGTGAGTTGGCAGGGAGTGGGATTTGTTCTGATTTGTGACATTAATTGCAGTGTGGGGAGTTTTAACATCAGTTACGATTTTTGAGTGATGTCTCTTGCACCTAAATATATACCTTTCCCATCATCTGTTATTTTTATTCATATAATTCTTAGGTAATGTTTAGCATTGTATTTTGCTTCAAAGCTGAAGTAAAATTGGGAGAAACTTTATCCTTGATGTTAATTCCAAGCTATCTTTGGCCAAGGCTGTGAAATTCTATACGATTCATTCAAGAACATTTGAAAGCATTGCACAAAGAGATGCCCTAATCTCCTGAACTTTCTAGTGTCCGGCTCACTCTGGCTCCAAGAACAGAGCTCTACACAGCTTTGTCCCTGCATCGAGAAAGTCCTTGTTCCAGTTCTTACCAAGTTTACCCTGGGAACAGTCAGCTTCTGAGTGACAGTCAAGTGGAGCATCTGTGAATTGCTAGTTATTCAGTTTTTAGTGTTTTTGTCCAGTTAAACAACTCTGTGGCTCGCTCAGTCATTGTTTTTTCTTGTGAAAGAGTATACCAAGGAAGACATTTGAATGTCATTTGCTTAAAACCAGTAAATATAAAAATAAAGAATAGTACTAGCTTTTCTAAATAACTGTGAATTTGTCATATATGCTCCCATAATTCTTTCCATAAAAAGATAATATGAAACAGATTTAGTATTATAACATCACAATATTATGTTTCTTTTTGTGTAATGATTTGAAACACTGAATTTAAAGTCTGCAGGATTTAGGTTTCATATGCTATTATTAACATGCACAAATAAAGGAATACCTATTTTCCAATTGTTTTATTTTAGCAATGTATTTTGTTAATTTCCCCATTTTTGTTTATTTTGAGAATAAATGTATTCATTTTCTTCTTGACAGATGCAGTTTTTAAAGAACTATTGGTTCACTTGTATTTCATAAAGCTTAATTTGTTATTCTTCATTGAGTTGGATTTTTCTGCTTAAAATCAGTGCTGAGAGTTCATTGGAAGAGATTAAATATTTGTTTTTAATCCTACAATATCAGTAATGGAGAAAAATATCTGTTTTACTTGGAATTGCCGTTTAATAGAAATAGAGATTATCAGCAATGACAGTAACTGAATTGGATCTTGTTTCCCAAATACTAATTGAAATCATACCATCACATTTTATTCAGAAACGTACTTGTTGAATATTTCAGAAACTTGGTGTTATATGTAAACTCTATATAGTAATTGCTAAATGTCACGATGAATGGTTAATAGTCACTTATTAATAATTTGGGGTTGGGTTTATAATTACAACTTAGATTCTGGATGAGAGAAAGAAGATAAATATGTAATTGAAGGGAAATGTTTTGTGAAAGAATGTGATCAAATGTATGTTTAACCTTTAAAAAATTTGATATTGGTGTCAAATGGCACTAGTCAGAAATGAAAGGGACACTTTACTTGGAAAAACAGGAAATTTCCTGGGGAGTAGTGGGATATTTAAATGTGGTGGGTTTTTTTTTTTTTTCCTGATAAGAGTTCTGTTACAATATCTAATAACATGTTAAAATATATTCCTGAAATTTGAGAGGGTAGCAGTGATTTTAAAGTCAGACTTGTTTTCAAGAATAAGGGAGTGAACACCCACATACCTGACTCGTAGATTCCACAGTTGTAAATGTTTTCCTGTCTTTACTTCCTAGTTGGTTAGATACTCCTAGACAGGGGCTCGTGGAGTTGGGGCAGGGGTGCTACTTCAAGTAAGCAGTCAGGCCATCTCTTAAGTGGTGTAGCCCAGCGTGGGTTATCTCATCGTAAATAAATGAGGATTAAATGAATTGACAGTAGTTTCATATTTTCCAAAAGTGTTATTTCCTTTCCAGCACCCTTCACTACTAAATTTTTAAAAATGGGAAGCAGTTGTAATGTGAGTAAAGTATGGTTTCCCAGCTGTGTAAAATGAAGTATGCGCAGTTTCCCCGTTGGACGTGGTTAAGTAACTTATGGAATGTCACTCTGGGAAAACGGTGAAGAATTTCACTATTTTTAATAGTATCTGATCGTAACTTTTTTTTTTTTGCGGTACGCGGGCCTCTCACTGCTGTGGCCTCTCCCGTTGCGGAGCACAGGCTCCGGACTCGCAGGCTCAGCGGCCATGGCTCACGGGCCCAGCCGCTCCGCGGCATGTGGGATCCTCCTGGACCGGGGCACAAACCCGTGTCCCCTGCATCGGCAGGCGGACTCTCAACCACTGCGCCACCAGGGAAGCCCCCTGATCATAACTTTTTAAAATAGTTTGCTGATCTTTAAAATCAGGATTTATGCATTATATATTGTATTAGTTCTTTTTTAATCAATAGCACTATCTTCTGAATGTAGGAAAAATATTTTGAAAGTTTGTTTCCTTGATTACTGAATAACATTATTACTGGTTGAAGTTTGAATCTTACATGACTGAATATTTAAAGGTCCAGAGTGCTATGTTCCCTTGGGAATATTATTTGACTTTTTATCTTTTTGTATAAAACCATGTTTAGATTATAAATATATTTATTCCTTTTGGTTGAAACTTATTATTAGATTATATTTTTATTTACCTGGTGGAATTAGCAGTGTGTACTTGTTTTTAAATGATATTTCAGTAAGAGAAGCTTTTATTTTTTTGATGAAGGATACTGCATTTCTTAGAGTAATATAGCCAGAGTTCATAATACACATTAAAAAAAATTCTTTTTCAAGTATATTGTATTTGGCTCAAATCACTTGTTATAGTTACCAACTCCTCCCTCTGCAACAGATACTCTATTTTATTGACTATGTTTATTTAAAAATCTTCAGTTAGAATTACTGTATAAATTTGTCATTCTGAGTTAAAGTAATGAATTTCAAAAGAAATGGTATTCTGCTTGTAAGTAAAATGTCAATTCTGTTTCATAGAATATAATCACCCAAATTTCATGCAAGGTACTTCTGTCTAAAAATTAAGACTCGAATTATTAGGATTAGGTAGAATTAAGATGTGTATTTAGTTTGAATACAAGGTTTTTTTAAATATTCCTTATTTTTTAAAAAGTATAAAAAATAAATAGTTTTCAGTTACTCATTAAATACAAGAGCTCTTCATTGATTCCTTCAGTAATAATGTAAGTGGATCTTGTATGTCTTAAATGATGGTCCATGTAAGTGTGGTGGTGGTATTGAAGGTTTTGGAATTGATGTTTATACCTGGAATTTGTTTCCAACTCTGAAATTGTCATTTCAAAATCAAATTCATTTTTATTATGTGTTATACATCTCAGTTTAAGGTAGAATATTTATATATATGAGGTAGTATAAAAAACTTAAATGAGTAGCCGCAGAAATCCGTAAAGTTTCATGTCATATTTTTGTGACTGGATCTCTAAGACACTTTCTTCCTGGAGTTCTGACTTCTTTTATGCAAAATGTCAGCCAACCAGACTTCTGTGAATGAGATTTTGCATATGTTTATCTTTGCCATGTTTGGCCCAAGTTACATACATTTTTATTTTTGTGTGTTTGTTTAAAAAAATTATTTTCTGCAAATTATCCATATTATGTAATACATGAAAATAGAGAAACCATCTTATTTTATTGTACTTTTTGCCAGAATAATTTTAGTTAATTTCTCCTCAGGGTATATTTAAATTATTATATAATGTAAATTCATATCAAATGTAATACAAGTGTGGCATTGGGTTTTTATATATTAAGAAAAGCAAACAACTTGACATTGTGATTCTCTTTTAATAATTTCTGATCTTTTTAGCGTTGGGGGCAGTAGTAACTTGCTCAGTGGCTGTTTATAATGTTCACTCTTTGAGTTGGTTAGAACATTTACATCTTCATGGATATGGTTAGAATATCTTAAACAGAATAACTATGGAGCCAACAGTTTAGCAAACTGAGCGTAATAGTTGGAGTAATTGTCTACAAAATGGTACTTTCTCAGTCATAAAGAATTTATGGGGAGCCATGTCATTCAGAATTTCACTGTACTCATTTATTTGTTGTACTGATTTTGTACTGAGAGGGCCTAGTGCATTCTGGACCCTTTCCACGGCCGAGATACAACAGTGGGGAAAAAAAATCCCTGCTTTAAATTAAAATACAGGAGCCGTGGATGTCCCTCTAAATTGATGTTTCTCCCACATAAGTGTGCATTAGAATCACCTGGAGGGCTCATTAAAACACAGATTTCTGGGCTGCACCTCAAGAGTTTCTGATTCAGCCCGTCTCAGGTGGGGCTAAATAATGGGCATTTCTAACAAGTTCCCAGGTGATACCGATATGTTGGGTCTGGGGACCTCACTTTGAGAACCTCTGCTTTTAAAGTGTTACTCTAAAGAGGCACAGTACCATTTTTGGTTGGTTGATTTTCGTTAGTGGTGGCATACATGATTGTCGTGGTACGTTGTGTATTCTGTAGGACCCCTGGCCAATTGTTGAGACAAACCAAAACACTCTCAAGCTCTCCGAGCTACTGCCAACTGGCAAGAACTGCAAAAAGTCCATTATTCTTGACCAGGCTATGTCATGGCTATTGAGTGCTGAGTCTTAGACATAATGTGTGTTTATTATATAATGCTCTTTTTGAACTGGGATTTTATTGTTGTGTTCACAAATCTAGTTAATTCAAGTGAAGAGGGAATACAGAGAAATATAAATACATTTTGAAAATTTTGTAAAGTTTTTCACTTAACTGATTTTCAACTCTTCTTAGCAGTATGAGAATGAAACGGTGTAATAATTTGTTTTTGTGTTAGTGTATTGGAACATGCGTGTGCCAGATGAAGGTGCTAGAAAACTCCTGATCATGGCTTACCATCCTGGTAAATATGACACTATTTTGATGGATTAAAATGATGGCCTTTGTGTGAGCTCATCTTTTGCTTTTCTAGATTGAGGATAAAGATTTGATAAATATATTTTCTAAGACCATGAGTATATTTATTAAATGTAATTTCCTTTGCTTTGCAGCTTCGATTTTCGTTACTCACTTTAGAAAGTAATGCCCACTGAGGAGTTCAATAAATGGGAATTGTTAAGTAATTTTAAGCTGTAAAGAGCTATAACCTGCCTTGTGAGACTTTACAAAGATTTATGCTAACGTATATATGTTTGAAAGTCTATTCAAAATCATATAGTACGTTGAAACAACGAAATTGGTCCATAATGAGAGCACATAGTTAATATATTGACAGTAGTTTCTTCAAAAAAAATTGTGACTGTGGTAGTGCAAAGAAATAATCGCCTGGTTTGCAGCCTTCTAAATATCTTGGAAGATAGTTTCTAAAACATTGTGGTGTGTGTTAGCTAAGAATATCAGTGCATAGAAAACAAGTGTGGAGACTTGTTTCTTATTGTAACCCAGCTGTCTCCTGGGCGCCTCTCTGTCCCGCTTCCCACAGACTAACCCTAACACCAGGAAATCCACTTTGACCAAGCATTTTTCTGTTTTTGTGAGACAGAAATGGGTGTGGCTCTGGGAAGGCATGTTATCTGTGATCAAGGAAGTCCTCATCCACAGACCCTGCCCTCATTTTTATTAAGGATTCAGATTCCTTGCTCCTTGGGAGTCCAGGACTTAGGAGGCTCAGCTTCTACCCCAAGGTGACTCATTAACCTATTTTCCAGCAGGAATTCATGCAGGATAATGAGAGTAAAGCTTTGTTTCATCCACCCTCTAAAGCAAATTTATGTGGATAGATTTCTAGATGCATTTGTTTTTCTTGTTTGACTGTTGATTACTAGTTTTCTTCAACCAAAATATGATTTGAAGTCCTGTGGCAGTACTTGGACACTGCAGTGAATTATATCTCTGCAGAAGTCGGTGCTTAACTATCTTTGGGCACATGAATGCAGAAAAATGATAAATTTTGAAGAAGGAAACTGTCTTGCATTTCTGTTTCCAGTCTATACATTAGTGAATTTTTCTGACTCAGATTGTGATTTCCCTGTCCTTCTTGCTGCCTCCACCCTCCCGTATTCAGCACCCCACCACTGTTCTTCCAGGGAGTCGTAAAAGGGTTATGATCTGTTGCTGCTGTTTAGACTTATGCATGATGATTTATTAGGAAAATTTAAAAGACCTTGTTTTTTTTTTTTTTGCTTCTTAGCTGTGTATTATGCTTAATGGACCTTTGTCTGGAGCCATTAAATCTTGTAAAATATCTGTAAGAGGGTGATCAGAAGTTCTTGCTCCAGATTTGGGGGGTGGGAAGTACAGTATAGAAAATACATATTCACATTCTTAGTTTCTGCCTTGCAGTGTAATGTGCTTATGTTTGAAGAATAGTAAATTTAATCCATATCCTAGTATTTGTGCCTCTAGTGTTAGAGGTAAGGTAAGCTAAGGTATTCACATTACGATCTTTTAGACCAATGACTGGATGAATTCTCTGGGTTAAAAATACAGATCTGATAATTTGAATTATCTTGCAGTTACTTGAACAATACGGAAGAAGAGTGCCTGTCACAACCAGTTCCTAGTCATTCTTTTTTTACAGGTCATATAAGTATAATACACATTAAATAATTTAGCAACATGTAAAACAGTACTGGTTTTAACAGTTGCCATGTTGGCAGTGGTATCTTGTGGTCTGGGCACTGCATATGCAGCTCCCTGGCACTTGCATTCTAGATCTGGAGAAACAAAGTGACAGATAATTGAGGTAACTTATCACCTGGTCATCTGGGTAGAGAAAATGACAGCTGTTTTAGATAAGGAGACTAGAAAATGACTATCTCAGGAGGTAAGGGACAGCATCCTCTTTGATGTAGTCCGTGTTGATGGGACGGAGTTGTCGTGGGCTGGGTGGTGCAGTCAGTCCACTGCAGGAGCCCCACTCATGTGGCGGCCACAGGTCGCTGTTGGGCCTTCGCCACGGGATGGGTGAGGCTGGGGCTGGGTTTTAATTGTATTATAATTACCTTAAATTCCGTTATCAATACAGTGTTAAGCATGTTCGGAACAACTTGGGTATGTGAATTTACTTTTGCATCTTTAATGAAATCTAAATACACATAAGTATTGAAGAAAATTTACCATTTGAATTAGATGTGTAAAATATACACAGAATTGCGAAGACTTAGTATGAAGAAAAGAATGTAAAATATCTCAATTTTTCATATGGCTACTTGTTAAAATGGTAATATTTTGGGTATATTTGGTTAAATAAAGTATACTATTAAGCTAATTTCATCTGTTGCTTTTTTCCCCCGTCAATGTAGCTTCTAAGAAATTTAAATTTTCTTTTGTTTACATTATTTTTCTTCTGGGAAATGCTGGTCTAGGATAGGATAGTAACTGCCAGATTTTATTCTTTTCCTTACATGATTTTAATCCCCTAATCTTGTTACATGGTCTGTAATTACGAATCTGTTTTGTTTTTTTTTTTTTTTTTTGCGTTACGCGGGCCTCTCACTGCCGTGGCCTCTCCCGTTGCGGAGCGCAGGCTCAGCGGCCATGGCTCACGGGCCTAGCTGCTCCGCGGCATGTGGGATCCTCCCGGACCGGGGCACGAACCCGTGTCCCCTGCATCGGCAGGTGGACTCTCAACCACTGCGCCACCAGGGAAGCCCCCGAATCTGTTTATTTTTAATCTTTTAAAATGAATAACTTGAGGTTGAACTTTAGGGTTTGCTAAGTATATGCTCACCATGAGGTGTCGGTGAGATTGCTTTCCTGTGGGGTGATTAGCTGGTGTTTTGTATGGGAGTGGCCGACGGGGCAGAGCTCCCAGTTCTCAAGAAGTAGTTGTACACATTGTCTGCATTTTACTCCCTGCATTTTGTAGCTTTTCTTTTATTTTCTATGATACTCTCTTCATAAAATATTTAATATTGCAAGTCCTGAAGAAGCTTTATTGCCATACAGGATTTCTCCTAAAACTTTGTGTGAAATTTTCGTCTTCATTTATTTACTTAATTTAATCCAGGATGTCAGCTGTGAGAAAGTAGGGACCTTATCCATCATTTAGTGATTTATCCTCATTTCCTAGCAAGTCCTTATTAAATGCTTGTTTAGTGAATGAATGAATGACACCAACTGTAGGACAGACTATTTACTAACTGGAATACAAAAATGAACAAAATATGGCACCTGCCCTCTTGGGATTTGGAGTTCATGGATATATGTAGAGCTGTAATCAAACCTTTAGACCAGGTGGTAGTAATGAAGCAACTGGGAAATACTCTGAAAACCCAGAAGCGAATATCCACTCACGCTGGGAAGATTTCACTAAGATGATCACTTTTGAGCGAGTCTTGAAGGTGAGTAAGTACTTGCCCATTGTAGGTTTTTAGGCGGGAGCGGGAGGGAGGGCTGTGGGGTGGTGAGGACGAGGCTGGGGCGTCAGTGAGCAGGTAAGAGCCGGGAAGTGAAGGTGGCTCCAAGCTGTGGAGTCTGGACTTCACCGAGAAGGTGAGGGAGTGGGAGTCGTGACAGTTCTGAGCGCAGGAGTGGCTGGGTCGTAAATAGAGAGCCGGTAGACCACACAGACCACTGGTGCACTCCCTAGCCCCCGCCCCCAGCTGCACACGCTGCTGGGAAGGATCTTTGGTATCTGTGAGGGTGGTTCAGATTCCAGACAGAGCCATGTCACATGTAGAGCATGTTTAACAGACCACAGTCGCCCTTGTGTCCCTGGGTTCTGTATCCACGGGTTCAACTAGCAGTCGATTGAAAATTTGGAGGGGAGGAGGGGAATTCCAGAAAGTTCCGAAAAGCAGCCCTGAATTTGCCACAGGCAGCTGTTTATATAACATTTCCATTGTGTTTGGTACCGTAAGTGCTCCGAAGACACGTAATGCATAGGAGGGTGCGCACAGTTTATATTCAGATCCTGTGCCGTTTTATAGAAGAGACTTGGACATCCTTGGATTTTGGTATCTGAGGGGGTCCTGGAACCAGTACCCTGCAAATACTGAGGGCGACTGTAGTGATTTGGTGGGAGAGGGAGATGCAGGGTAGCCTTGTAGCGTCTGGTTTGGGTGCTGGGCTGGTGGTGATGCCCTTCGCTGAGACATGGAAGGTAAGTGTTCAGGACTGGGGGTGGGTGTAGCTGCTCTAAGGAGAGGGAACGTATGTCTGCTGGGTTTTGTAATATTTTGGTTTTGAGTTACTACAGTGGTTTGTCGGGGTTTTAAAAACTGTATAAAGCTTCTGTACCTGGTAAACAGTGACCTCTCAAGGCCCTGTCATCTATCACAGAAGGTGACTACAAGACCCTCTTATCTGGTCCTGCTTTTACTGTCGCTCTTGGACTTATTCTGCATGTAGTATCTTGCGCTTCTTTCTGAAAAGTCCCTCTGCTGTTTCAAATGCAATACTTCCCGTCTGAATTAAATCCCAGCTGGTCTCATAGGCCACAGGGCTTTACTGGATGTGCTCTCAGTGTGTGTTTCCAACCCCACTGACCTTCTGTCTGTTGCTCAGTGAGCACTGAGGTGTCTCCTCTGTCTCCCAAGGTCCCTTAAGGAAGAGCATTTCCAATCCCACAGAGCTAGATGCCACCCCTCCTCATTCCTGTCGCTTTCTCAGTGTATGACACTCGTTTGTGTCCTGCGTGCATTTTATTCATCTTTCATCAGTGTTCCCAGTATGTTAGCACAGTTGGCACTTGCATGTCTTGAGCTGGTCTGAGGAAAAATCCAGGAGGAACATAGGGAGTAATGGCATAGATTTGAGTTTTCAGTACCAGCTAATGTGTGTGGACAAGAATCCCAGATTGCTTATTCATTCAGTAGACGGTTATTGAGCAGTTTTTGTCTCAGCCTGTGCATAATGAAGAAAGTGGAATTGGTCCCTGCATACTGTGTGCTTGAAGTCAAGTGAGTGGTGAGAGAAACCAGGGGGAGAAATGCAAGTTCTTAGACAGCTGTCATCATAGTGGAGACTCAGAGCAAGAAGAGCCAGCAGAGAATGTGAGGGAGGCCCAGTGTTTAATAGAATTTGGGAGAGTACGTACGTACCCTTACATGTGTCTCCATAGAAATATGTCTAAGAAGAAAGTATGAGGAGAAAGGAGAGCAAAAGTAAAGGGAGTGATTTGGGTTGGATAGAGGGGAGGGGAGGTGGGGTTGGTGGTATGAAGGACAAGCGTCTCACAACTGGAACAGTGCTCAAGGGGCTCTTAACATCTTTCAACTTAAGAGCTCTCAGGGCATGTTTTGTGTATTGGCTGAGCTGCACACTGGAGCTTGGTGTTGGAGGACCAGACCCCCAGGCATTGGGGGGAAATGGAAGCAGTTTATAAAGTGTTCTCTCCAGGAGAGTCAGGTTTTTTCTAATTGAGTGTGAACCGAAGGCAGAAAAGCATGTAATACATAGTTTGAAGAAACTTCTCTTTTTCGGTCTTTTGTGTTGTTAATTTCTATTCAAGCGTGTGTAATTTTTCCGTACTCTGAGGGGTCCTTAAGGCTCCCGGCTCCCTTCCACCTATCCTGTTTTTACTTGTTTGCTTCCATTATTGTGGTCTTTTGCTTAACATTTATTACTGTTCAGTTGGGTGGATTGGAAGGATTTTAAAAATTACTTATGAAATAGGCATTGTTTGCTTTTCTGGATTGCCTTTAAAATGTTTCTAGAACATAGGTTAACCCTTTTCTTAATTATATCATAGATAGTACTTAGTTCCTGCATTTTGGTTTTTGCCTTTCGTTTGCTAAACATAGTATATTCTTGTAAGTCTCCTCACTAGATATTTTACAGTGAATACAAATTAATGTGTGCAAGTTAGGAAGCGTGGGGTTTCCATCGTCTGGGGACCTGCAAGAAGCAGTTTTCTGTTTTGAGATTTTTTTCTCTCCTTGACCTCATAGCTGCTGAAAAGTTGGGAGATAAATGTATAATGCAATATTTGGAAAGGTCTGGAAAGTTTTTCTGGTTTACATTATGGTGCCATTTTGGTTAATAATCAGCATGTTACAGTTGTATATATATTGTCTGACTTCTGTTGGAGGTCAGATAAGTGTAACCAGGCCGAGTTAGACAGACTTCTTTTTTTTCTTCTTTTGTGGTACGCGGGCCTCTCACTGCTGTGGCCTCTCCCGTTGCAGAGCGCAGGCTCCGGACGTGCAGGCTCAGCGGCCATGGCTCACGGGCCCAGCCGCTCCGCGGCATGTGGGATCTTCCCGGACCCGGGCACGAACCCACGTCCCCTGCATCGGCAGGTGGACTCTCAACCACTGCGCCACCAGGGAAGCCCTAGACAGACTTTCAATTAATTTTTTCTATAAGCTAATATGTAGTATTTGAAATACAAATATATTTTAATACATTTATTTGAGCCATGGTTAAATTTTCTATATACTTAATAGTGTAGAAAGAATTGGTTTTTAAGACCAATTAATTAGGTGTTTGAACGATATAAGTTTTCCATAAATTTTTCCCCAGCATCCTTTATCTTTACCATTTCCTCAGTTTCCATTATTCTTCATCACCGTCTTTATGTGGCTCCCTCCTCACCCCAGACTCCCCTCTGGAGGCCTCCCTTTTCTGCTTCCACCTGAGCTGTCCCTGGTAGAGCAGTGGTGGCGACACTGACACCGGGCCCCTTCAGCTCCAGTGCTTTTCTGGATCGTATGTGTTCTCGGTGAGATTACCATTGAATGAACACTGGAGGATTCGTTGTGACAGATAACTACAATATTTTTCCTGTTTGTCCCTAAATAGTTCTTTTCCTTTGGACGGCCTGTGAGCACACATACACTCAGGCAGCATGGGTGCTAGTGCTACAATGAGTGTTGCTTTTTTAAAAGGAATTTTATCACATCATTAAAAATAACATAGGTATTAAAATGCTAATTTAATGTACACATTTTGTTGCTGTCCTATGATAACTTAATACTGTATTTTTCAATAAAATAAAATGATTTTTTAAAAATGTATAGGGCCCACGAATGAATTGTAAGGGAATATATTATTGTTATATTTGGAAAGAGCCTAGGTTAGTATACGCTGAAAGTCGCTGGTGATTCTGAATCACTGATTCTGAAGAAGGTCTATCAGCTACATTCAGAAAGTATTTGCTTCTTTTAAGACCAAGGCAGCCAGTGTGGGGTAGACACGAGGTGCTCCTGTTCTTGAGCACCTTTGACTCTCTCGGTTAGAATCCAGCACAGTAACTAAAGGACAGTGCAGGAAAGGGGGGTGAACACCAGCAGGGTAGCACCTTTTAATAATCAACGTGAGGCTTGTGTTACATCTGCATGAATTGGGAAGCAGATAGAAGAAAGGAAAAATTCAAGAAAGCACGTGTGAGTATAGAATAAGTCTTGGAATCTTGTTATCAGAAAAGAATGTCTTTTGTTGTGATGGGCTTATTGGAGTAGGTTACCTAGTATCCCATTACCCGTTTTAAAACATCACCTGCTGTGTGCACAGTTCAGTGGCAGAGCTGGGTATACTTGGAGACTTGATGTATTACACACGGAACCTGTTGTCCAAAATTGTTACAGGGAGTTTGGAGAAGAGAAATGGAAATAAGATAATTGGGAAGGATTTGCAAAGGATGAATGAGAGGGAACGTTGTTGCTTAGGGTAGGAGGGTTAGAGGACCCTTCAGAACACAAGGGGAGAATTACTGAATGAGCGTGTCCAAGGGTTTGGGGAGGTAGAGGTGTCCGAGTGGCATCTCCAGGATAAGTTACGTCTTGCTTTAGGAGCAGGCGGTATCAGAGAGGGCCCATGATGAACAAAGGCTGGGGGCTAATAAAGGTGTATGAAGCAACAAGTTAGCGAAAATGAGACTGGAAAACTAGTCAGCTCTTACTCCATGATAAAGAACCACTAGTAGATTTTTGGCAAGAGAGTGAGGGTCCTGAGATCTGTATTTCATAAATGTTAACTAGATTAATCGTGGAAGGATGGCTTTGTACTCAGACTGCAGGCAGGACAACCAGTTGAGATCTGGAAAAGGATTGGAGAAGAAGAGTAGGAATCAAGATGTATCGGTGAATTATAAAATTGGTCAGAATATGGGTGGTTAATTGAATGTTGGGATGGTTACATGGAAGAAAGTAGGCAAGAATGACTGGTTTTGAACCCCAAGGCAGGTAATTTTGGTGCTACCAACCTGTAAGAACAGAGCAGCAAGGTCAGGATTGAGGTCTTCAGGTCCTTTGACGTCTGGAAAGGGTGCTGCGTATGTAAAATCATTCTGCTTAGGAAATGGTCTTGGCTCAAGAATCTGATTGTCATCAACAAAGTAAGCACCAGTTGATGAATGAAAGTATGAAACAAATAGTTCACCAGTGCAAAAATTATAGAGGTTAGGGGGCTGGTACACCCTTTACACATCTGTAGATGGCTGTTTAGGTCAACCTTGAAACTTGGTGGACTGAGTCTCACATTGGAAGCCTTTAAGGCTTTATAGAATACTGCCAATGCATTCGTTAATTACAGACAAAAGCATTTTATAGAAATGGGCATTTAATACAAATTACTCATTTTATTCATACTTGGTTAATGGCCAGCATGAAGCAATGTGGAAACCAGGGGTGGATTAACCCCTATTTTCTTATTCCTCAAGTTTAAAAGTTAACCTAAATAGGCCCTGTACTGTAGCCTCATTCAAGCCCTTCTTGGAGATCTAGAAATAATCCTTTGCACACCATTGTATTTTAGGAAGCATTAACATCTAATAAAAATCAACTAGCCTTCAAATACTATTGATGGCATAAACTAATTCAATATATTTTTGAATTTTTTGAATAATATGCATCTGGTACACAAACGTGGAAATGAAAGATGGTACACAGTGAAAATTTCTTTGTGCTGTCTACGCATCACCCAGCTTCTCTCTCCAGGGTCAGCTGTGGTTACTAATTTCTTATGTATCCTTCTGGAAGTTTCTGTGCATTCCCAGGCATATTTGTATACATTCTTAATACATATGTAAGCACACTGTATACACTTTACCATTTGCCTCACAATATTCTGTTTTGGATATTGTCCTAATTCAGTGAGTATGAGAGAGATCCCTCTCTCTTCTTATACTTACTGGTAGGTCATTGTTAGGTATGTTTACTAGATCTTTTGGGGACAGTGTTTCATTGATACTTCATTTTTCCCTGTTATATGCTTTATAGCATGTTGTTGGATACATGAGATAGAGCATGTGTGTGAATATGTCTATTGTGTAAAGTTTCTACTAGTTGAATCACTTGGTCATTGGGTATGTGTGTTTTTAATGTTTTTTATTTATTATTTTTTAATGTTTTTTATTTTTAAAATTTATTTTTGGCTGCGTTGGGTCTTTGTTGCTGTGCGCAGGCTTTCTCTAGTTGCGGCGAGCGGGGGCTGCTCTTCGTTGTGCGCGGGCTTCTCATCGCAGTGGCTTCTCTTGTTGCTGAGCATGGGCTCTAGGCGCGTGGGCTCAGTAGTTGTGGCATGTGGCCTCAGTAGTTGTGGCTCGTGGGTTCTAGAGTGCAGGCTCAGCAGTTGTGGCACACGGGCCCAGTTGCTCCGCAGCATGTGGGATCTTCCCGGACCAGGGCTCGAACCCGTGTCCGCTGCATTGGCAGGCGGATTCTTATCCACTGCGCCACCAGGGAAGCCCCTTTAATGTTTTTTAGATGCTGTGCTGCGTGTCCTTACTGTGGACAGTGAGAACTTAACGTTATTCCCGCCGGTCCCCAGCCAAGGGCATAAAGTCAGTAAAGGTCGGATGTGGATAAGAACTGATGGCATCACTGCAGGTAGTAGTAAAAGTTTAGGAAGAGAAATTACACAAGTGAACTGGGGAGAGCCTTGAAGAAGTCTAAAGTTGGCTAATGAGAATTGCAAGAATTCTTGTGTTTTAAATATTAGGTTACATAAGTAGATGCCTATTTCATTAAATAAACTGTGTTAATGTCCTGGGGAGAGTTCTCTGTTAGAGTTTTAGATGACGTGGTGAATATTAACAGTTTCCCTTACTAGAGGTACCGCGTGAGTTTAATAATGGCTCAGTGTATTCTTTGTGATAGAGGAGGGCGTTTGACTCAAATTCAGAAATCTTCATTTAAAAAAAATTCTACAGTTCTTCAGTGATGGGAATGAATATTGTTAACATTGGTGTGCCTGACTTGAAGTTCCTTTCTTAAATATCAAGAATAGGAAGAATCGAAAAGTCTTTCTTTTAGAAAAATCCTTCCCCTCCCCTTTGCTGTTCATACTAAAATTTCACTTTGAATTTTAAATCTTGTATTACTTGGAAATACTGGAGGGGGAGATACTTCATTTACACACCAAAAAGGGGAGTCTCTAAGCTGTATTTTAAGTTAGCTTTACCTAGAATTAATAAAATATTAAAAAACACTTGTGTTCATTCCCAAAGATTTATGGTTTGTTATTCAGTGAATTATTATATAAATTTGAACACTTCATAAAAAAATGAAATGATTCTTTTAATTAAAAAGTTTCTGTCTCTTAAGATAGTAGTAATTATGTGTACTTTGTACACCCAAGGACTGAATGAGTACAGTTTGCTGTTTGAAAAATTGGAATCGCCTTAGTCACAGGTCACTTTTTCCAGTATCCATTGTCATTGTGAAGTGTTCTCTCTCCAAGGTGTGACCAGAGAGGAAAGGTTGTTTTGTTTCCTCATGTGTCGTGGGTATTAGAGCAGGTGAGCAGGGTTCTCCAGCACGTGGTGTGGCTGGGCCAGGGCCGTAGACACAGCCGGGAGTGCACATCACTGGGCGGGGGAGACAGATTTGTCCATTTTAGCTCGGACGGTCGGGGAGGCCTCCCCGGGCAGGAGGTGGCTTCTGAGCTGATGTGAGTGACAGGAGGAGGAGACTTGGAAAGTTGGACTTGAAGGAGAGCCCAATCCAAGGTGAGGGCGTACCATTTAGCAAGGAAGGGATTGTGGCAGGAATGGAGTGAACCAGCCCAAGGATGTTCTCAGCCCTCTTTTTATCCCATTTTTGTGTGATTGAGACCGCCAACCCTCCCATTCAGTGAAACTTCAGCACCACAAATAGCTGTTTATATACTGTATTGTGCTTTACACACAAAAAAAAGAGTTAAGATTTTTGCCATCTAACTCATTTGCTCCCTCTTGGGGCCGTTCTGGCCCATTGAGAACACAAGACTAGAGCAGCATGTGCCAAGGCCACAAGGCTCACTTGATGAAACGAGAAGCCGTAGGAAAGGCTTGGGCTGGGCAGTGATGCGACCCCGGGGGCTTGACTGTAGGAGACCCCAGGGGGCAGGCAGACCATTCAGACCAGTCCAGAGGGGTGGACGGTAGCTGGGCTTGGTCCACCAAGGCTATTAATGACCGGGATACGGAAGAGGAGGGAGAGTAGATGGGCACCACATTGATGGTCATAAATAAAAGTGTCTGTTTAATGCTCAGGGCAACTCGGGGCAGGTGCCCCCTGAGACACACAGGGAGGTTACCTATGGGCCCCACTGAACTGTAGCCAGGAAACGGAAGGAGAAACTTGAGTCTGATTTTCAACCTAGATACCATTTAAGTTTCCTGTTTTTCAGTCATTTGGATATAGCTAGATGATCACACACACACAAATTTATAGTGGTCAAAACTCCAGAGTTATTTCAGCTCGCTTTCTCCCTCCCTCCCTCCCTCCCTCCCTCCTTCCCTCCCTCCCTCCCTCCCTCCCTCCTTCCTTCCTTCCTTTCTATATTTGGCTGTGTTGGGTCTTTGTTGCTGCGCGCAGGCTCTTCTGTATTTTGTGCCTTTGATTCCAGACTGATTTCTGGGGAGTCTGTTGAAACGCCTGCCTACTCTTTTTTGCTTTACTGCAGTAGGAGTGCTCATGCATTAGTAATGTGAACAGTTTCAGTTGAATTCCATTTTTTTCTGTTAGAATTCAGTGATTCTGAACCACCGTATTGAGGGATGCTGCTGTGAATTCCCTAAGGCGTAGGGGCTCTCATTGCACGTGCTCGCTGCATTTTGTTGAATCTGTGAACAGGCAGCTTTTCCAGACTCACACTGGAGTTAAGTCAAAGTGAGATTTTTTAATATCACACAGTTTTTTGTCAAAGTTGAGTGTTCTCGTAAGCCTTCATGGTGACTGAAAGCGGGAAGTAGCATATATGGTCTAAAAAAGGGAGTCGAGGGGGCTCTGAGGCACCCACACCACTTGGGAGGTCCTGTCTGTCTTTGAGGAGGGGGCTCGGGGTCCCCGGCCGAGCAGTGGGACAGGGGGCAGCCTCTGAGCTTTGCTGAGGCGGGTGTGTTGCATGTTCAAATGATGTAGAGTCACAAAAAGTTAAGTGAGATTTATGACTGTATTTTATGGGGTTTTTATGCCTGGTTTGCACAGTCTTAGTAATTTCTCAAACTCTGGTAATCAGTAACCAGGACATTCTGTGCCTTTTAAATATATGACAAGATTTTGTTTTAAACTCTCCCTTCCGTTTTTAGACTTTTCAGTCCCTTTTTTTAGATGAAATGTTGGCATCTTGTGTTCAGAACAAAGCATTAAAATGTTTAACCACCTCAGTGTATTTTCATGTAAATACCATTTAGGGACACACTAACTCAGAAGCAGTTCCCAGCAAGGAGGGCTTGGTAGAAGGTGCCCAGGGCAAAAGAGCATCCTGGCCTCCCCACTGACATAGCGCAGCACCTGTTTTTTACCCTGTATTTAAGTACATCTGAATAGATGATCAGCTCACCACAGTTCACATTAAACTTGTTTGGTGTTTGAGTAGTTTCTCCCCAGTACAACATTGTGATGTTATTTACTGCATATGAACGCATAATGGATTCTGCCAGTAATGTTTTTCCTAGTTTGTTGATTTACATGGTATCTTCAAAGTAAGTAACAGTAGATGCTGTTTTTAAGTGGTTTTAAGTATATGTTGAAAAATAAACTTATTATCAAAAATCTGATAATTATCAAATTATCATTTGGTAGTTCATTCTAGTTCCTTTTCATTATATATGAACATGGTTAATTCGTGAAATAACTACTGTGGGATTCTTTGATGTGGCAATAATTTACTTGGAATATTGAACTTTTACAGAAAACCGTGGACGCTGAACATGTAAGTTCATAATGATCATGTCATCTTGAACTAAAAATGCAGTTTTTGTTGATATAGTTGAACTTGTTTTTAAAACTTAACCTCATTATGTGACCACAGAGGCAGGTTTTCTTTGACTCTTTTGGGCAGGGCACTTGAGAAATCTTAGGTGATCGCAAGATGTTAACGCTGCTGGGTTTTTTCCTTTTGAACAGTTTTACTTTCTGTTTGTTTGTTTGTTTAACTTGAAATGCCTTCGTAGGAATTTGGGGACAAAATTCAGTTTGAAAATTTTAAGTGGTATCTTTCACTTCCAAGGCCTTTTTTCTCTCATCACAGTTGCCTTGCAGATATGGCAAATAGATACAGGTCTGGGCCTTTGAAACTGAGTTAATGTTAACTTTTCTTAGAGGCACTAATTATGTTTCATAAAATTATCAATTTGTACTTTATTAGATTTTATATGAGTCTTTGCTGAACTTTATGTTGATAACTACAGTAAATGTTATTTATGACCTTTGAGGAGAAAGATGGCATGTAGTATCAGTAAATTATTCTCCTGAAAATTTTAGTTGCCCTCAATAAAGCTGAATTTTTTTTTTTTTTCCTGCACCGTGCAGCATGTGGGATCTTATTTCCCTGACCAGGGATTGAACCCGTGCCCCCATGCAGTGGAAGCACAGAGTCTTAACCATTGGACCAACAGTGAAATCCCAAAGCTGAAGACACTTTAAAAAAATAAATGTGCCTTGTGCCTAAAACAGAAAAAGTTTCATTCTTTGATTTGTTTCTTCAGTATTTTCCAGATTTCAGTGTTACGTAATATTTATCAGTGATAGATGATTCTTACCTCTTTACTTGAACATGACCTTATCTTACATACTTATTTCTTTTTTAAAAAAAATTAATTTATTTTTGGCTGCCTTGGGTCTTCATTGCTGTGCAGGCTGTCTCTAGTTGCGGCGAGCGGTGGCTACTCTTTGTTGTGGTGCGCGGGCTTCTCATTGCGGTGGCTTCTCTTGTTGCGGAGCACGGGCTCTAGGCTCGCGGGCTTCAGTAGTTGTGGCGCATGGGCTTAGTTGCTCTGCGGCATGTGGGATCTTCCTGGACCAGGGCTCGAACCTGTGTCCCCTGCATTGGCAGGCAGATTCTTAACCACTGCTCCACCAGGGAAGCCCTAAGTACTTATTGCTTAATTTTGAGTTGCTACGTGAACTTTAAAATAAATTCTTTTCTGATTCTTTAATTTAAAAATACTTAAAATTTTGCGTTTTAAAAATTTGGACTTGCCTGTTATGCAAAATTTGAGTTTTGTTTGGCAAAACAAACTGACAGCCTCAGTTTTCATAAACTTCGGAACTTGTGTGCTCTTTTCCAGTCCATCCATTCTGTGTCAGGGGCAACAGTTTGTCTGTTTTGATCATATGTTAGTTTTCGTTTCTGAACTTCATACTAATGGAATCTTACAATGTATACACTTTTGCCTCTGGCCTTTTTCACTGGACATAGTGTTTTTGAGATTCACATATGTTGTTGCATGTGTCTTATTACCACTGAGTGAATATGCCACACTCTGTTGAGTCTCCTGTTGATATATTCTTGGAGCAGTTTCCAGTTTGGGGTTATTAAGAATAAATCTGCTATGAACATTCTTCTACAAATCACACTTTTCATTTTTCATGGGGAAAATATCTAGGAGTGGAGTTGCTGAGTGTAGGTATGTGTATGTTTCTTAGAAACAGCCAAGCAGTTTTCCATAGTCAGCTCGGCCTCGTACCCCTCGAGCAGTGATGGATCCTTGCCAGCGTCAGTGTTGTCAGTCATGTCAGTCTTCGCCATTATTGTGTGTGGAGGCATATCACTGTGGTTTAATTTACATTTCTCTGTACCTTCTGATGTCGAATACCTTTTCATATACTTTTGGCCATTCAGAGACCTTTTCTTGTGAAGTACATTTGCCCTTCTCTTAGTCACCATGCTCTTAATTGCTGTTTATAACTAGGTTGTGTGGTTTCATTACCGGCTGATGTAAGACTCACCGATCTATGTATAACCTATGATATTTTTTAAAAAAGATTAGGTAGCTTTATTAGAATTCTGAAAAGCCAGATGATATTGGGAATCCAAAATTGAATGTTCATATTGTGGATTTTTGTATAATACCAGCTGAAAGACGGAAGTTATTTATTACATAATTGAACTTGTGATGTCTGGCAACTTGCGATAACTTGGGTGGAAAATCCATGGATCTGATAGAAAATCAAAGCCTTAGTTTGTTATTTTTATTGCAAATTTTCAACCCAAAAGAGTCATGTGAAAATTAAACATGTTGAGAAAATGTGTCTGCCTTCTAATTAATTAAGTCGATTGGAAGTATATATATATTTTTTAAATTTTTATTTATTTATTTATTTATGGCTTGGGTCTTTGTTGCTGTGCGCGGCTTTCTCAAGTTGGGGCGAGCGGGGGCTACTCTTCGTTGTGGTGCGCAGGCTTCTCATTGCGGTGGCTTCTCTTGTTGTGGAGCATGGGCTCTAGGCACGCGGGCTTCAGTAGCTGTGGCTCGCGGGCTCCAGAGCTCAGGCTCAGTAGTTGTGGCACACATGGGCTTAGTTGCTCCGTGGCATGTGGGATCTTCCTGGACCAGGGCTTGAACCCGTGTCTCCTGCATTGGCAGGCGGATTCTTAACCACTGCGCCACCAGGGAAGCCCCGATATTTTCTTATTTGTTCATCAGTTTAAGTTGTATTACATTGTATTACATCAAAAAGCAGGAAGAACTTGTAGTTGTATTAGCATGGGTTTTACAGGTTTACAGCTTTCATGGGTATTTTTTCAAGTTTCCTTGGGAAATGATGACTTGAATTTTTGGCCTTAATCTTTTTGATGTATTGTTCTCTTAGTCACAAACTATTTCTCTATATTCTTTGTTGCTTAAAGAGAATCTGTTGGGTAACAGAAAAGTAAAATTATTCCAGTGCAAAGTATACTGCATATTTTGGCTGTTGTGAATTGCCTGTAGTAATAGCATTTGGTTTATTATTTTAGCAGCCGCTATTGTGGTCTGTGTCTTTGCCGTCAAGGCAGAGGGTCACATTCAGTTGTGAACACTGTTGTGTGTTGAAAGATCTCGGATGGTGACTTTGATCATGTGGACGTCCCCTCCCCCATACCTACAAATTTCAGAACTTGTTTCTCAGAAGGAGGCCCTGCTGCAGAACAAGCTAATAAAGAATGTGGTTCCTTTATGGTTCGATATCACGGGAGTCTGCTCCAGAGGAGATCATTACCTTTTAGGCTGATTTCTGGCAAGGTATTTTTCAATTTGAGTCATTATTAAAATCCTGTTTCTTGGGTTTTTACAATTCATGTGTTGTAATTGGAAGAGCTTTTGTAGAGTATTCCTCAGCCTCCATACTTGTTGAATTATGTAGTATTTATCTTTCATAGTTATTTCTTAGAGTGTACTTCTGTTACTTATATATAATTTATATTACATGATACAGACTATGTAGTTTGTTAATGATTGACTTGTGTACTCAGTGGAAAATGAGATATTAGGTACATTGGTACGTAGTTGACCATTAAGAATGTGCCTTCTGTAGTTTTAATGTTTTATTCTTTCAGAAAAGTCATCAGAAAAGTGCCTGTGGTATTGGCCGTTCACGTTTCTGACTATATGAAAAAAGTCTTAGGGTGTGGTTGGAGGAGCCTTTTCTTTTTTCATTTTTACCAACTATTTCAGATGTGTTGGCATGAGAGGGTAAAATCAAACATTAACTCACACAGTTCTTACTCAGTTTTATCCTAAAATTAATTTAAAACAGACTACTTTTGCCACATAGATTTTTTACAGTTATGGCTTAAGATTTCAGTTGGAGTCCTTTTCTTAAGGAATTCCCTGGCAGTCCATTGGCTAGGACTTGGCACTTTTACTGTCGGGCCTGGGTTCGATCCCTGATCGGGGAATTAAGGTCCTGCAAGCTGTGTGGCACAGCCAAAAAAAAAAAAAGAAAACCTTTTCTTTAAATGCAGTTGTTGGTTGATTTTCATATTTGGGTGTTCTTGAGGATCAGAAAATAGGAAAGTGCATCAACTTTCTAGGCCTTCCCAGATTCTTAACTCCATATTACGAGCATCACTGAATGGGTGTGTATCAGCACATCCGTAACTGTCTTATTAGAGTTGGTTACAACCCAGTGCACAATAAACCTGGCCCCTTAGTTATAGTACCACCTCTTTAAACAGAACTCTAGTGATTGTTTTTTACTATTAAAGGATTAAGATAAGCTACCCTTTTAAAGACTCTTGGCAACTAGAAGTTCCTCAGTTCTGGAGATTACCTTTCTAGGTTTCAGCGTCGTTAGTGCTTTGTAAAACTTTCAGGTTCACATTTTTGAAAAGTTGAGAAGACCATTAAAATTTTTAGTAGACCTGGTGTCATTGTGTCTTTAAGAATTAAGTAATCCAGTTGTCCAGTTTGATTTATGGTTCCATTTATTCTTCTTGTCCATCCTTAACTTTACCAAAGGCAAAGTATATATAAGTGATACAGTTATAAAACCAGTGTAAGAATGCTAGTTGCAGATGGAAATAATAGGCGAGATAATTTTTGTTGATTTGTGGCATGCTTTGCTTGAAAAAATATTTAAGGTTTTTAAAGTGGGACCATGGATCCTATTGGATCATTGTGGCATATTAGTGGAATCTATGAGTCTGATTAATTCACATGCAGAATTTTGTGTACATAATTTTTGCACATACTTTTTGGCGGGGGTGGGTCATACTTCATCCAATTCTTAGGTGAATTTGAGACCCAAATGAGTTTGAAAACTGCCAATTTAGGATAATTATTTCCAGTATCTTTGGGTCATGTACCCTCACTTTAAAAATATTGAGCCCAAAGCTGGGTATTTATTTCTCAGTTGTAATTGTGTATTACTGCGCTGATATTTCAGGCATGTTACAAAACACATTTCGTAGGCATGAGGTAACAGTAAACATAAACCTGGACCTCAGCAGAAAACCTGGAGTGCCTGCTGTCTGGGTAGGTAAGCAGGTCGTCTTCTGATGGAGCACAGCAGACACGTTTGTGTGCCCTACCTTGGTACAAGCAGAGTAAAATTTTGTACATAGGATAGGAATCAGGATCCTATGTAGGATTTTGGATTATAAGGGTCTTGGGCTGTGGTGTGCTGAGGGACCAGCAGTCCAGACGAGAGGACCTATGGAAAATAAGAGGGAGACTTTCAGCGTCGTGGATTTAACAGCGTTTCCTCTGATGCTGAAACAAAATTTAGCTGAATTTTAAGTCAGTTGATGTTCTTAGAGGAAATGAAAGGAAAATCCTTACTGAATGGACATAATCAGATGAGGTAAAGACTAAACGGCATCTTAAGGGAACTTGATTCCTGTCACGGACTGTAGGAAGTGAGTTATCGCTTGTGTTTTTTAATTGATCGTTGAAACTTGTTTTTAAGAGGCTAAGTCTGATTTTATTGTAATCCTAGGAGAAAAGAAAACATGGATGAAGCTACCTGAAATTTGGTTTCCGGGGTGAACCGAAGTCGAGAGACAGGAAACGCTGGAGTCTCCCTTCAGGTCAGCACCTGTTGTAGCAGCTCCCTCTGTCCTTCTTCCCGGTCCCCGTGTCAGAGTCAGTGGGATAACACTGCATAGCTCATGGCACAGTTGAAACCTCTGCTTCTCTGCCTGTCTTCTTATGCGGCTCCCAGCGTCACTGCCCTTTTCTTTGAGGAAGATTGGAGGGTATTTTTAGCTCCAAATTGCCCTTGTCTTTCCCCACTGGTAGTAATGTGTATATTGATTTGTCTTCTGGCAAAACTGGACTGGGAATAGAAATGATGTGTTACACAGGTCTTATGTATGAAGGGAAAAAAAAATCCCTCGTTTTTCAGTGATTCCAAGCCTAAAATTTTAGTCTTGTGGTCCTTTGGAAAGTGTGTGATCTTAAAATGGTTTAATATCATAAATTCAGATTCAAGCTAGGGACACTAGCTCCATTTCTCCTTTGCTGCTTCCCACCTTTTTAGAGGGTAACAGTTTTTCCATTTTATTGTTTTTTCCATTATTTCTTAAAGACATAAAATTCTTTAGAGTCATTTACACTATGTGATCTGTATGATAGAACTGTGATGATGGTGTGTTGTCACCCTAATAGATGCAAAAAGTATTATTTTATTTCTTCCCTACCCCCCCACCCCCTTACATGGTGATTCTAATCTATTCTTGTTACAGCTGTGGTCCTGGGAGCCAGGAGCATCAGCCTTTCCTGAGAGCTGCTCGCAAGGTGAGAATCTCGGTACACACAGGCTCATCGAATCAGACCGCCCAGTTTAACATGGTTCCAGAGGATGTGCGTCCTCACTGAGTGAGAAGCACTGATAGGTACCATACCTTTGGGACATGTCATCTTTTCAAAGTATCTGACGACTCATGGGCACAAAAATGTGACAGCTGTTTCTCACGCTATTATCCAGCTCTAGAAAATTAACGTTGGGTCGTGGCTCTCAAAGCTGGTCCCTGGGCTTCCCTGGTGGCGCAGTGGTTGAGAGTCCGCCTGCCACCTGCTGCCTGCCGATGCAGGGGACACGGGTTCGTGCCCCGGTCCGGGAAGATCCCACATGCCGCGGAGCGGCTGGGCCCTGTGAGCCACGGCCGCTGAGCCTGAGTGTCTGGAGCCTGTGCTCCGCAACGGGAGAGGCCACAACAGTGAGAGGCCCGCGTACCGCAAAAAAAAAAAAAAAAAAGCTGGTCCCTGGATCCGCATCACTGTCACCTGGAAACTTGTTGAAAATGCAGATTCCCAGGTACATACTTGCTCTACTGAACAATAAAATCTTCAGGGGTGGGTGTTTGTGTGTGTGTGGGGGGGTGGGATCCAACAGTTTATTTTATTAAATTTTGGCCGTGCTGCACAGCTTATTGGATCTCAGTTCCCCGACCAGGGCTTGAACCCAGGCCACGGCAGTGAAGGCGCTGAGTCCTCACCACTGGGCCGCCAAGGAACTCCGCCCCCTCCAGCCCCCTTTTACTTTATCATGCTTTATTTTCAAAAGCTCTCCAGGTAATTCTGGTTTTTACGGATGAAATTATAATTGCCCTTTGAAATAGGTTTACAGAGAATCACTTTATATTCTTTGGACATTTTGTTGGTATTAAATTTTCCAAGTGTTTTGTTAAGTAGGTTCCTTACTTAAATAAAATTTGAAGAAATAATCTCAAAATATACGAATAAGGAAAAAAAACCCTAATGTACATAGGTGAATTGTGCTGTGATAGTGAAGCTGTGGTTTCATGTGGCCATCTTTTGGTTAACAGTATTCCGGGGTTTTTTTTGTTGTTTTGTTTTGTTTTGTTTTTAGTTAAATAACTGCTTTTCATTCCAGATCTCATTTTCTGGTCAGTGAAAAGAAACTGTTCATTCCAGGAAGAGATTAACTTTATGAAAGTTAAATAAAATGCCAAATATATATTTAATTCTAGTAGAAGGAAGTAACTTGACAGTTTCCCCTTTTAGAAATCTTATTTAAAACGTTGGTTCTCATACTTTGAAGGTGCAGGAGAATCTCTTGTATCAGAACACAGACTGCTGGGCCCCCAGTCTGTGGTTTAAAAGCCCAGGAATTTTCATTTCTTAACAATGTGGTGCTGCTCTGGGTTGAGGCACAATGAAATACTAGCTGTAGAAGGTTTTATAGGCAGAATATACAAATTCAGGTCTTGAATATTTTTTAGGTTTCCTGATCAGTAATTCTAGCCCAGTAAATTATTTTCTTTATAACTGAAACCTCTTTGTTCTTCCTTTACAAAAATATGCAATATTACTTCCTGTTTTCTAACAATTAGTTTTTTCTTTTCAGGTCATTTTGTGGGAGAAAAAAATTTTTTTTTAATTATTTTTGACTGCGTCGGGTCTTCATTGCTGCATGCGGGCTTTCTCTAGTTGCGGCGAGCGGGGGCTTCTCGTTGCAGAGCACAGGCTCTAGGCGCGTGGGCTTCAGTAGTTGTGGTGCACAGGCTCCGTAGTTGTGGCTCGCGGGCTCTAGAGCGCAGGCTCAGTAGTTGTGGCGCACAGGCTTAGTTGCTCCGCGGCATGTGGGATCTTCCCGGACCAGGGCTCGAATCCGTGTCCCCTGCATTGGCAGGTGGATTCTTAACCTCTGCGCCACCAGAGAGGTCTGGGAGAAATGATTTTAATGACACAGGAGAAACAAGCCAGAAGAATCTTATTTTTTAATTTATTACTTTATATAACAGTCTATGGATACATGAGCAGTTATGACACTTTGATCCAGGTTGTTTTCCTAAGTTATATACCGTCCCCCTGGCACACTTGCTGGCTAATGCTGGCAAATGTTATGGTCACAGAGCAACCAACCCTCCCCCCCCTCCCCAGTAAATGGAAACCACTGGAGGGTTTTCTTTTATCACCTCATGTAACCTGGAAGTTTGGGTCAGTCCTCAAGAAAGGAACTACTCAGAAGAAATTTGGCTTTGTTCAAGTGAGAAAAATCATGTTTTCGCTAACACATATAGCTTGGCCCAAGGGAATTAAATAACGGGGACATGAGTCAAGGCACAGACTGCGCGGTGGAGCAGCGGAGCTGATCGGGTTAGACTCCACCTGGGGCTGGCTCTCTGGGAGCTCAGATGACTGTTTCCCAATTTTGTTTTAATTTGGTCCTGTCTGAATTGTGAACCTCATTGTTACTACCATTTTCCACCCCAGTAGCAAGGCTCTTCTGTACCAGGAGGGAGCAGTCAGGCCTGGAAATCCCAGATTTTGTTGGAAAGGAACACCGTCTGCAGGTGAGCAGAGGATGGAGGGAAGTGGTGTGGATTCCATCCGTTTTCTTCTGATCCTACTCAGTAAAGCTTTAGGATGTCAAAATAACTTTAGGGGTTTGTACTGTATTATGCTATGAAACATATTAACTGCATGAAATATTAATTTTTTCTAAATTCTTACATATATGTTCTTGTACATATAAATTTATATACATTTTTTTTTTGGCTGCGCAGCATGTAGGATCTTAGTTCCCCAACCAGGGATCAAACCCACACTGCCCGCAGTGCAAGCGCAGAGTCTCAACCACTGGACCACCAGGGAAGTCCCCAGTTTTTCTAAATTCTTATTTCATTTTATAAATCACCTTGTGGTACTCTCCTTGTATCTGTGTCCTACTGTTACCTGGTCTTTGCTGATCATCCTCCTTGCACTTTTATGTTTTTCCCCCTTTTTCTGCAAAGACACTGGAGTTTCATGGTTAATGCTTTATAAAGGTCTTGCTGTCAACGTTCTGGATGCTAAAACCTTGCCAGCAGCAGTAAATTACTACTAATGAACTAGTAAATTCTCATAAGGTAACTGAAAGCTCTCAGTGTAACCCTGCAGAGTAGAATTCTAAAAGCAGCACCTGAGCTTCAAACTGCAACCTCCTAACACTCCACTGAATACATTCTACAAATTGAAGAATTTAAGATGGGAATGACTTGAGAAGATAGTGTATGAAGTTGAGTAACTTGTATTCCTGGACTAAATCCAAACTCCTCATCCAACTGTAGTCCAACATTTATTGGCGGGTATTAGGTACTAGGCACTGCTCTTTGGTACTGGGTATTGTAGGCAAAAGGATGTGTAAGCTGCTTTCTACTGCAGCATACTAATTAGTGGTGACCAGATCTGGGTGGTATGGTTAGTAAGTTAAATTAATTGGATAACCCGACTACGCATCATGTCCTTACCTCAGTATACACCGGAAAGTAGTGATAGCTGAGGAGTGATGATTTTTCAGTGAGTCTGGATCAAAAGAGCCATGCATCCCGCTTGAAGTTATGGCCCCGCCCATGGCCTAGAGGGTGATGACGCTCGCATTCTGTACTGTGTGCCCGGTATAACTACACAAGCCACAAGGAGATGGCTTTGCTTTCCACAGGTAGTACTAGCCTATCTGCAAACCTTTGATAAGGTGCTGCTGGAGAATTGCTTTTTCAGGGCAGTCATTGTTCACACTTATTTAAATATCAAAGTAGCAGCATTAACTGAAGTATCTGATGCGATTGGCTGCCTTATCAAGTGGAGAAGTCCAAGACCTCATCATCCTGGTCAGAATTTCCCCACCCCAGGGCTATAGAGAAGCAAGTTCAGATGAAAAGACCTGTAATAAACTGCACAGCTCTACAAGGTTTTATTCCTAGTGCTCCTGTAAAGGTGTTACCTAGGCATGCTTTTGAGGTGATGGGAATGTTTTTTAAAAACCCATTTCTCTTACATGTATTGGACAGGGTGCACCACCGCTGAAGTAGAGCTCGTGGCTGTGAGGTTAGATGCAGCAGGAGTACAGCATTCAGTATCGTTGAAAAGTCTAATCCCAGCCATTGTTTAGCTAAACTATACATTTCGTATTCACCTTGTTTTGAAGTCCTGAGACTTCAGAAAGAAACTAGCAAGACCAGCATTGTGGTATTTTATTGAGGAAAGTAGGAAAAGGCAGTTGTGCTCTGAAATACCTCTACAGTGTGTGTGGGTTAGCTCTTAGTATCCACAGACTCAACAAACCACAGATGGAAAATAACCGGGGAAGAAGAAAAATTTTCCAGCAAGTTCCAAAAAGCAAAACTTGAATTTGCTGCACACCAGGAACTCTTTACATAGAATTTACACTGTGTTTACAACTATTTACATAGCATTTACCTTGTATTAGGTATTGTAAGTTAATCCAAGACATGAGTTAAAGTATATGGGGTGATACTCAAGGGGTTAAATGCAAATATGACACAAGGACTTGAGCATCCTCAGATCTTGGTATCTGAGGGGGGTCCTGGAACCAATTCCCCATGGATGATGAGGGATGACGTATGTGACATTCTGAAATTTTTTCATTAAAATTGTAACTCATGCAATTATAAAACTAATCTGGAAATTAACAATTTTATACATTTCCATAACCCAGACAGCTTGATTCATTAGTCTGCCAAATATTTCTTGAAAGAATATAAGCATTAGACCTGTGGGCAGTCACTCTTCTCAGGAGGCAGAGTGTGGCAAAGCCTGGCTGGCCTTCCCAGTGTTCAAAATAAGTAACAAGATCTGGCTGTTCAAAATGACTTGATGGATTCCAAGAACAAAGATAAAGTCCACATGTAATATCCCCTTTTATGCTCATAATGTCTGGCTTCTGGGTTTTTTTTTTTTTGCTATATCTCAGATTGATTTATTATCTTTTCAAACAATAAAGGGTAACCTGCAGATATATAAAGTTGTCACCTACTCGGGATCTGTGTCAGTGGCACGTTGGAAAGATCAGACCTCCTCCCTCAAACCCGCCTACCACCTTAGATTAGTCCTACTTCAAGGGATGCAAACTCACACATTAACTTAGTGCTAACATTCCCACTGGATTTTTTTTTTTTAAACACAAAAATTCACTAGGGCTAGTAAAAAATTTCAAGTTAAAAAAAAGTTTTAATTTTCTTAAATAATCCTCATATGAACCATTCCACACTGTGGAAAAACATACAGTCTGGACACAATATCTAGATTTCAGAACACTGGCACAAATACTTACATCTGTGTTTTATATGTTAGATGCACCATGCCCCATCTCTCAGACTGACAGGCCTTAAATGCAAGAGGCTTACAGAAGAAACTTTTAATTTGGAAGTGTGAGCTGTGCCAGAATTCCATACTGCTTTGAAGAGTGTTTAGAAATAGGTCTGAGAATAACTCTCTCCCAATTCTTTGGTCATTGCAGCTGTACTCTGTACGCACCTATTAGCAACTTAACCTGTTGAAAGAAAAAAAAGCATATATTTCAAGAGTTCCCCTTTGTTAGAAGAGGGGAAAAAAAGCACACACGGGCAAGACTTGTTTCCCTTCTTTGGCAATACTGTCAAATTGGTTATCAGTGTGGGTTGTTAGACTACCATTATTTTAATTAAAAAGTCCAATTGAGGGATTTCCCTGGTGGTGCAGTGGTTAAGAATCCACCTGCCAATGCAGGGGACATGGGTTAGAGCCCTGGGCCGGGAAGATCCCACATGCCGCAGAGCAACTAAGCCCGTGCGCCACAACTGCTGAGCCCACGTGCCACGACTACTGAGCCCACGTGCCACAACTACTGAGCCCACGTGCCACAACTACTGAAGCCTGCGCGCCAACTCTCGCCATAACTATAGAAAGCCTGCGCGCAGCAACGAAGACCCAACGCAGCCAAAAATAAATAAATAAAATAAATTTTAAAAAGTCCAATTGGGTTTTTAGGTTACTACGTTAATTGTACTGTTACACAGACTGTTCCGGTCCAGCTAGTGATCATACATCTGGCAATTAAATATCAAAAGCACAGAACATCACCAGACTGCTGCACACCATGGATATCAAAGAGGGTTGGGTTGAAATCATTTCAGACCCAGGCAGGCACACCAGGAACATCCTGAAAACCTTCTCTAATAATGTGACCTGAAGGAACGACCTGAGCAGTGAGAGCAGATGCAAGGAGATTCTTACCTTAGCAGACGGCGCTTCCGTCAACCTTATAAAGAGTTTATTGAGGCCTGCGGCGGGGCTGAACGAGTAAACAAAATGACTGTCCTGGGGAAGAGACCAAAAAGATAGATCAGCATTTCTGCAGACAGACTTCTCCATCTAGACACAGCCAGACTCCAGAAACCTTTAAGACTAGTGATGTAGAAGAAAATACAAGTTTGTTTGAATTTCTTTATAAGACAACATGCTGTGATTTCTTTACTTTTCCCTTGCATTAAAGAGATAACATTTATCTGGAAAAATATATAGATAAAAAATCTTCAGCATTAGAATGTATCCAGCCATATACAGCATGCACGTTAAAAATCTTCATAACCAAAAAAATCTTCATAACCAGTTAAATTCATCCTAAGGAGAGAATTTTATATGTGGCAAAGGAAACATACACAACGATTCTTCAAGGGCATTTTTAATACTAAAGAATTTACATAGCCACTATTAGTTATTATATATTTATATTTTAAAATGTTCACAGTGGGGCTCCCCTGGTGGCACAGTGGTTAAATCCGCCTGCCAATGCAGGGGACATGGCTTCGAGCCCTGGTCCGGGAAGATCCCACATGCTGCGAAGCAGCTACGCCCTTGTGCCACGACTACTGAAGTCCACGTGCCTAGAGCCCGTGCTCTGCCAACAAGAGAAGCCACCGCACCGCAACGAAAAGGAGTTCCCGCTCGCCACAACTAGAGAAAAGCCCACGCACAGCAACGAAGACCCAACGCAGCCAAAAATAAAATTTGTAAGACAAAAAGTTCACAATGAATAAAAATCAAGATTATACTGTGATTACCTAAAATTAAACTAGGCATAAATACCACCAGTGTTATTCAGTGTTTATATTTCGGTTTTTTGAACCATGCACGGGCATGCTTTTCTTTTTGAATTCCCTAAATTTCCTTTAAGTGAACATTTGTAATTATAATGGCATTAAAAAGCATAATATTTAGATAGGATGTTTCTTGTACCTAAGAATTTATCTTCAAAATGTTAGTTCCAAGACTTGGTAAACATAATTTAAAGCACAGATACCAATTAAAACAATTTATGATTATGGATGATTGCCATTTCCAACAACTACAATTAACAGAAGAATTGATGTCATCTGTGCTTTTGGTTAGAAGGCTGTACTCCTCAGTAATGAACTACAGAAACTTACCAGGAAAACAGGGAGTTGAAATTTATCATTTAAAACGACAGCTTGTACACTACACGGTCCACAGAGGCGAGCAATGACCTCTTTACCCAGAAAGTTTGCGTGGAAAATAAACAGCAGGATGCCGGAGCCTGAAGTGGGGAGATACAAATAGAGATTTTAATTCCCCGCCCAACAGGGCCACTTTGCAGAGCCTGAGGGAGGAGGCCCATGTGGGTAAGGAAGCGGCCCGGTACCCCACCCTCGTTTGTAAGATTTGAGCGGTCTTCCTGGTGCAAGACCTGCTGGTGTTTATCTAGTGCTTTTCAGACCACAGAACCCTTTTCACTTTTAGTCTGAGTAGCTACTGACAGCTCATCAGCAGGCTTTTTAAATATGCTTTTTCTACACTGAAGTTATTTTTTTTAAGTGGTATTTAAAAGTTCCAGCTGAATGTATAAATGTCAATGGAAGCGAAACCTGCAGACTGTGGTTTCTTAGTGTGGGTTTGAGGAATTTTCCACTGTCTTCCACATACTATTTTGCCTTTTCTGAATTTTCTTATAATGTGAAAAAAAATTATTTTTTGGGAAAAAAAAAAGTTTGGGTAAGATTTGAAGCTTTTGAATATGCAAAATATTCTGCAAGATTCATTCTCTGAACAAAAACTTTACTTTTGATAATATAAAACAGATACATGAGTTGTTTTTTAATATGATGTTAAAAACTTGTGAATGAGGAGACTTCATAAAAAGAACCCTAGGAACGACTGGCTTTAAAATTTGTCCTGGTTCCAGGAAAAAAGGGCACACCAGGTCCCTGGCTCTTTTATCTCCTTTCAGGCTATGTGAGGTTTGACATAGGGTTTTGCTCTCCGTTTTATGCCACAGCTTCCCTGCATAGAGCACCGAGGATGAGAGGAGAAGAAAAGGTCCGCGGAGGACAGAGGCTCTTCTTGTTTTCCCCTCAGCTCCACTGTGAAAACGCGGCTGTGTCCCCGTGACTGTAGAGCAGAAAAGGCAGTAGAACCTCGTCAGACAGCCGGTGGGGATGGCCGTCTGCAGTGAAATCCTATTAGAGAACACTTTGACGAAGGTCATGTTTCTATTCCTGCCGACCACAGTGAGTGGTATCCAGCAGAGGAATGGTTGTCCTTCGTCAGCTCTAGTCGGACTGAGAAATACTTGATCCATACGGAGAATATGACACAACGGACCCTAATCAAGTTCCTGGTGCTTGTTTCATGGTATCAGTATAAATCTGTTTCTCTTCATTTCTTAAGAGCCACACACCCCTCAACAGACCAAGGTCAGTGTTTGTCAAACTTGAGTGCTTTCAGGTCACCCAAGATCTCACCAAGGTGTTGGCTGAGAGTCCTGGTCTGGGTGGGGCTCTGAGAGGAGACCACACTCTGAGTCTCGAGGGTCAGGAAAATCTACCAGGATCTCACATCTGAGGACGACAGGGCGTCTTTGGAAAAAACCGCTAGTGGATGCAGACATTGTGCAAGTGCAAAAACAGCCATACGTAACCCAGGACTGTCCAGCTGAACCGAAGCACTGGTGTGGAGGTGGGTGACCGGCCAGTTCACGGACTCAGCTCACCAGCTCATGCCTGGCGGTGCAGACGGTCCACTTGGACTGTCAAGACCACAGTTCGCTATTACTGAGATGTTGTGAATGGCTGGCTTTGACTGGTAGAGCTGTATTTTCTTCAACTAAATTTCCATTAACAAATAGGTATTTTTTAAACAGGTGGGTTGTTGTTTTTTTTTTAAATAAAACAAGCCAGAACCCCGTTTCCTACCTTTCCTCCACTCTGTATACGGAGCACCCGTGTCCTGGAGGAGGGGCCATGGCCATGGTCTCTACCTACCAAGTAGCTGTTAAGTAGAAACTAGGAAGCAGAACTGAAGTTCTCATCTCTTGCTACTAAACTGTACTATGGGACAAGACGTTTTCATTTTTCTTTGTCTTTTTAAAAGGGCAAGACTATTAGTGATAATAAAATTCAGGGAAAATATTGATTTTGGGCATACCATCTTGAAAGCTAAATTTTAATAAAAGTCAATTTTAATAAAAACTAGTATAATTATTAAGACTCAACTTGCATACTTCTAAAACAAGTGCTAACACGCTGCTATGTGGACCCCTTGGGGTCACCTGGGATGGTGAGTATCAGCTGCGTTTCTTTTTTTCTGCCAGAGCAGCAGTGCTGTTAACTATTGTACATAATTATTACACATAATGGAATTTGTTAAGGTTTTATTAAAAGAATAAAGAGTTCTGCCTGAAAATCAGTTTATAATGTCACATTTCAAAATGAGAGAAAACACAGGCTTACCTTCTGGTATGTTCTGTGGGATTCTGTAATTGAAATCCATTGAAAAGTCTGGGCCCTCACAGAGACGATGACATGCTATTGGGAAAACTGGTTCTAGGAGAGCAAGACGTGCTTCAAAGTAATCCTTTATTGTTTCTTCTGCTACTCTTGAAAGTCTAATAAACAAGTACAGTAAACGCTGTTAACGTTTGTGTAGGGAAGCACCATGAGCTACAACGTTATCAGACTGTTGAATACAATGAGGCTTTCCCAGATCAACCTTAAGGGGGAAAAAAAAGGCAGCCTCTCGCCTGCTTCCCTGCTTTTTTCTTAGCTCTCACACCTGACACGTCACATGCCTGTCTGTCTGGAGGCTCCGAGTGGGCAAGTCTGTGCCCCGCTGCCACCCCTGCCCAGTGCCCAGCACACGGACAGAGCTCCATACACACTCCTCGGATGAGTCAATGAATCAGAAATAAGAATTCTGTCGGAAAATAAACCCAAGAACGGCCACACACAGAAAAGTCTTGTTACAGCACTTAGTTTAGCAAGCAGTCAAATAAGGTGATTACTGCTAATTCCAAAAGTCTTTTCAAACGACCCTGCTGGGAATGTAACCAACCCACCCCATCCCAGGATGCTCTGCTTCAAGGAGTGTACAGTCCCAAGAACCCTTTCGTCACAGATGTAAAACCAAGCCCAGCGTCCCAGGAAGCCCTCAGCCTTGGGCAAACCAGGCAGGTTGGTCACCCTGCTTGCTGGCCGCCGGTCACTGCCACCCGGGTGGGCGAAGGCTGTCTGCGTGGGCAGAGTCCCCAGGCACACACTCCCTTTTCGGCCTTTGCCTTTTTTGTCTCCTGTCTGAAATTTACCTTATTTCCTGCTTAGAAAATGGATCCTACATCTGGAAGGGGAATAACCATCTTTCAGGTGTGAAGATCCAAGTCATGTCCTATGTTTGGTGGGTGAGGAGAGGGGAAGAGTGGCTGCTGACCCAGGACTCTGTTACATGAACAATAAACACCTTACCTGCATTAGCTACTGTTCCTGAAGCTCGTGTTGCCAAAATAAGCAATAAAAAGCTAATATGAACTTCCAATAAAATGACGTAGAATTCATTTGAAAAAGCATGAACTTGAATGCGTGAACTGTGGTAGTTTCCAGACAATGTAATTATTATTCAGTACTAAAAGGAAACGAGCTCATCGGGCCATGTAAAGATACGGAGAAAACGTAAATGCCTATCAAAGAAGCCAATCTGAAAAGGGCGAATACTGTATGATTCCAACCAAATGACATTCTGGAGAAGACAGGAAAAGTATCAGTGGTTTCCAGGGTTTGGGAGAGAGGAACAGGTGGAACGCAGAGGATGTTTAGGGCAGTGAGACGACGATGTGGAGACACGTCGTTACGTTTGTCCAAACCCACAGGATGGACAACACCCAAGGGGAACCTCAGGGGAACCAGGGGCTCTAGGTCATGAGCACATGTCACTGTAGGTCCATCAACTGTAATGGACACACCACCTGGAGAGGGTATGCACATGTGGCGGCAGGAGGTATATGGGAAATCTCTACTTTCTACTCAACTTCGCTCGGAACCTAAAACCTGCTCTAAAAAATTATCTGCTAAAAAGTTTAAATGGTTTTAAGAAAATGTTTGGGAGCCAAGTTAAGAGCATAATTAAGATTTTAAGATGATAGTATAAGTTTGACAGTTTCTAAGTCCTCAATAACTTGCAGAAAAATAATTCATACACCACTTTTAAAATTCTTCATCTTCTGAGACCACAGACCCGTCAGGTCTTGTACTTGACAATCTTTTTCCGAGCAGTTACACACAGGCCACTCCAATTATGTGTCCGAATCGGCACCGGGCACATTCACTCCACACTTACGTCTCTAAGTGATTCTTCAGCAGGTCATACACCAGCACGTTGTTACACTGCTTTGCGAAATGCAGCGCACTGTTCTGGTGCTTTGACAGAATGTTGCAATCAGCCCCGCACTCAATGACAAGGCGGACGATGTCTGAATTTCCCCTTTTACAGGCCTGCGTCAGGAATAAAGGAGCAATAATTACTCGACTGTGCTTGCTCAGTGACCCTCTCCACGCTGAGCGGGGAGTAAGTTCTCCGTGACGGGAGGGAAAAGAACCACTGGGGTCGGAAACTGTCTGGGAAGCGTAAGTGCTGTGGTCCTTTTCCTCAGTGTGCAGTACAAACAGGGCCGCCTCATTCAGACCGCAGTCAAACGCCTCTCCCTCCTGGCCCTCCTCCATCTCCGGCCTTTTCCGACCCTTAACGGGTGACCTCTTTCAAAGCCAAATCTGAGTTTCCCACCTACCTCTCTCCTGAGCTTAAGATCCACGTGTAAAACACCTAAGCATTTCCAGGTCCAGTGCCTGTAAAAATCTTCCATTTGTGCTGCCCGTGTTCTCTAACTTAGGAAATAAGGGACCAACCATCACCTTCAATTACTAAGTCCTGTGAATTTGACCTCTTTAAGACTGGTCAGTCTGTCCACTTCTGTCTCCACTGTCACTACTTCTGTGCAGACTATTATCATCCCACTTAATTTTAAGAACCTCCCTACAAGTCTGCAAACCAATCCATTCCCTGCACTGTAACGGGGGACATTAAAAACAATGCAGCGAAACCCAACCTTTATTCTGCTTCTGTCTTTCTCTAGGCTGGCCCTTCAGATGGCTCCCCGCTGCCGTGAGGGTTAGCCCCTAGCTGCCTGGCACAGATGCAGAGAACCTGCCCCACACCCCCGTCTCACACCACCCCCCCATGCTTCAGACTGTGCGAGCATCTGCTGTTGAGAATGTGCCTGGTGATTTCTCAGTAAGATGAAGTTTTAAATTCATGCTTCCACGTGCGACCTGTGCTCTAAACATACTTCAGTAGAAACACACAAGGAGAGTTGAAATTCAAAAGGAGGGCTCCTGGACAAAATAAACATTTCCATGAATCAAAAATGAAACAGAAACACCAGCAGTGAGCAAGGTTTAACCCCCAAGTGTGGAAGGAGGCCGAGGAGCAGGTGACGCAGGCCTTAAGAACTGCACGGTCAAGCACAGACTCAGGGCCAGGGCCCCCGCCAACCGGGGGCTCTGACCAGTCTGCCTTCCTGACTCAGGAAAGAAGGTAGGGAAGAGGTACCACAGACACACACCTTCTTGGTGAGCAGCTCACACAGCTGCACGTAGGGAGCAGGCAAGTGAGCCTCAGCCTCCACGCACGGTACAGGGTCATAGCCTGCTGTGTGGACAGCATATCAGGCCAGAAACCTGGAGCTGCCACAGGAAAGTGCTGGACTGGGCGGGGTCCCCTAGAAGCAAATGCAAGACTGCTAAACAGGGAGGGGGGGCTTCAACAACCTTCCACTCAAAACTGTCTGCAGGGGTCTTCCCTGGTGGCGCAGTGGTTAAGAATCCGCCTGCCAATACAGGGGACACGGGTTCGAGCCCTGGTCCGGGAAGATCCCACATGCCGCTGAGCAACTAAGCCTGTGCCCCACAACTGCTGAGCCTGCGCTCTAGAGCACGTGAGCCACAACTGAGCCCGTGTGCTGCAACTACTGAACCCGCGTGCCTAGAGCCCGTGCTCCGCAACTAGAGAAGCCACGGCAGTGAGAAGCCTGCACACTGCAACGAAGAGCAGCCCCCGCACGCAGCAACAAAGACCCAACGCAGCCAAAAATAAATTAAAACAAAAAAACCCCACTGTCTGCAAACCACAATTCTGAGCACAGAAGATGAAGTCACCAGTGAAACAGTAACGCATGCACATCCCTCTTCTCCACACCCAGGTCTGCGCACGGCACAGCCTGCTTCCCTTCCACTCACACGTTTCATCCCTGCTGACCTGCATCTTGAGGATGTGGCTTAGCCACCTGCCAGGTCCATCCCAAGGCTGAGCTCAAATCCACACGACTGAGCCTGGTGTCCACTGTACACAAGCTCAAAGCTCCCTGTGCTATTCCCACCACGTTGCTCATCACACCGAGTAACTGCCTCTTTGCGGGTCTGTTTCTCCCACTCAGCTGTGACCTGTAGGTCCACAGACAGTCTCGTCCCCATCATACACCAGCCCCAGCACAGCAGCAGCTGGAGACCCCAGCAGGACCATGTTGCATCTGAGGGGAGGACTGCTCCACGGGAGGCATTTACCTTCATTAGAGCCGTCTCACCATTGCTCTGCTGGACGTTTACAAAAGCTCCTGCTTCCAAAAGAATAGCCACTGTCGTTAAAAAGTTCTGTTAAAGAAAAACAAGTAAATTTAATTCCCCAAATTCTTTACAACTAAGATATTTCTAGACGTTTTAAGATTTTTATCCACCAGGAAAAGTACTCAGATTCTATCCCAAGCAGGATGGTGAACACGATATGAACAGCTCCCCCGTGCAGGGTCCTGGGAAAGCTGGAGGCCGCGGGGAGCAGGCCCAGCACAGGTACCCGAACAGCCGCGCACCGTCTGCTGGAAACTCCAACCTCAAGTTTAACCACTGGTTTCAGCATAAGAAACTCTGCATATCGATCTTTTAATAATATATGGGAACATTTTAATTAAATTATTAAACAAAAGGGACACTTAATTTAGATTGGAAAAGATTTTTAAAAGACCTAAGAATTAATATTAATACCTTAATCAGAAGTTCTTTTTCAATATAAATCACTTCCAACTAGATAAATGATTTTGCAAATTCAATTACAAAGTATGACTGTCAATAAAAACATATCCATTTATGACAAGTTACAGATGAACTGAACTATGAAAATTTAAAGTTACGTGACTGTAGGACCGGTACATTTCCCTGCAGAGACAGACTCTGTCTTGGTCCCAAGACCATCGAACCAAAGCCTTCTGAGTGGCCGACCTTCTCGGCAGCATGGATGAGCGCAGTGGTCCCGTTCTTCTGCCGACCGTTCACTTTTGCCCCCTTCTTGAGGAGCAGCCTCAGCAGGTCGTCCTGCCCCCCAGCTGCCGCAAGCATCACCAGTGTCATCCCGCTGGAATCCTGTATTGGTTTTGTTTATGAAAAAACACGTCAATTTTTAATCAGAAAAATTTTAGAACTAAGTTTTTTCATTTACTATGTTTCAATGCGAAATCACTGAAATACATTGATTTATGTATCGACGTACTTAGGTTTTTCATTAAAATACCCTAACAATCAGAAACTAATCATCTTTAGAATTTTTCCATATGTGTTACCAAAAAATTTGACAACTTCCACTTATTAAGTTCTAAAGGTATATCAACACTCTGCATGATACAAAATGAACAGTGAACCATGAGCCACATAAATGGCAAAGGTACTTACTTCCCTCAAAAGTCTCCTGTGTTTTAGGTAAAACAGGTGAAACGCACATATTCATTATACTCATTTGGTTGGCCCAAAGACAGAAGGCTAGAAATGACCGTGAGAAGTCACACAAGTCCATTCTATTGGTTACAAACTAAAATGAATGCTTTCTGGATGAGACAAATGTTGGCCTATGTAAATATAACCGTTGGGAAGTGAGAGTTTGAGTTCTCTAAGGATACAGAAGGAAATTCAGAAGTGGCAAACAGGACACTGATATGGTTAGTTTCTGAGAGTCCATAACAAAATAGAGAAATTAAAGAAAAGTTCTTTTAATAGAGATAAAACTACAAAAGGCTGACAAAAGATAAAAAGGTAACTATTAGCTAAAATATTTCCGATCACTAGTTCAAACAATCACCATATGAGAAAACCGAACAATTTATTAAATAACATTTGATAAAACCAAAATCCAGTAGTATGAATTAATTTAGCTATAATCTTAAAGTCTAGCAAAATTTGCGTGTCTGAGTAATTGGAGGGAACACAAATATAAGAAAAATGATTCTTGGCCGTAGTACTTTAGACAGACTCAACAGGATTCACTTAAATTGAAATAAGGGGACTTCCCTGGTGGCACAGTGGTTAAGAATACGCCTACCAATGCAGGAAACACAGGTTTGAGCCCTGGTCTGGTAAGATCCCACATGCCACAGAGCAACTAAGTCTGTGCACCACAACTACTGAGCCTGTGCTCTAGAGCCCGCGAGCCACAACTACTGAGCCCACGTGCCACAACTACTGAAGCCCACACGCCTAGAGCCCGTGCTCTGCAACGAGACAAGCCACTGCAATGAGAAGCCCGCGCACCGCAATTAAGAGTAGCCCCCACTCGCTGCAACTAGAGAAAAGCGCGCGTGCAGTTTGAGAAGGATGGGTGCTAGCTCTTCTCTAAATGTTTGACAGAATTTGCCTGTGAAGCCATCTGGTCCTCGACTTTTATTTGTTGGAAGATTTTTAATTAGTTTCAATTTCATTTACTTGTGATAGGTTTATATTTTCTAATTCTTCTTGGTTCAGTCTTGGAAAATTGTACCTTTCCAAGAATTTGTCCATTTCTTTGTGGTTGTCCATTTTATTGGCATATAGTTGTTTGTGGTAGTCTCTTATAACCCTTTGTATTTCTGTGGTGTCAGCTGTGATTTCTCCTTTTTCATTTCTAATTTTATTGATTTGTGTCCTCTCCCTTTTTTTCTTGATGAGTCTAAGGGTTTATCAATTTTGTTTATCTTCTCAAAGAACCAGCTTTTAGTTTTATTGATCTTTGCTACTGTTTCCTTTGTTTCTATTTATTTCTGCCCTGATCTTTATGATTTCTTTCCTTCTACTGACTGGGTTTTCTTTATTCTTTTTTCTCTAGTTGTTTTAAGTGTAGGGTTAGATTGTTTATTTGAGATTTTTCTTGTTTCTTGAGGTGAGAGTGAATTGCTATAAACTTCCCTCTTAGAACTGCTTTTGCTGCATCCCATAGGTTTTGGGTCGTTGTGTTTTCATTGTCATTTGTTTCTATGTATTTTTAATTTCTTCTTTCATTTCTTCTGTGACCTCTTGGTTATTTAATAGTGCAGTGTTTAGCCTCCACGAATTTGTGTTTTTTTACAGTTTTTTTCCTGTAACTGATTTCCAATCTCATCACGTTGTGGTCAGAAAAGATGCTTGATATGATTTCAATTTTCTTAAATTTTCCGAGGCTTGATCTGTGACCCAAGCTGTGATCTAGCCTCAAGAATGTTCCGTGTGCCCTTGAGAAGTGTATTCTGCCACTCTTGGGTGGAATGTTCTATAAATATCTATTAGATCTATCTGGTCTATTGTGTCATTTAAAGCTTGTGTTTCCTTATTTATTTTCTGTTTGGATGATTTGTCCATTGGTGTAAGTGGGGTGTTAAAGTTCCCTACTATTATTGTGTTACTGTCGATTTCTCCTTTCATGGCTGTTAGCATTTGCCTTATGCATTGAGGTGCTCCTATGTTGGGTGCATAAACATTTATAACTGTTATATCTTCTTCTTGGATTGATCCTTTGATCATTATGTAGTGTCCCTCCTTATCTATTGTTAACAATCTTTATTTTAAAGTCTAGTTTATCTGATATGAGTATTGCTACTCCAACTTTATGATTTCCATTTGCATGGAATATCTTTTTCTATCCCTTCGCTTTCAGTCCGTATGTGTCCCCAGGTCTGAAGTGGATCTCTTGTACACAGCATATATATGGAAAATGATTTAAAAATTATAAAATATGTATGAATACATCTAAAATAAACATACAAGAACTATATGAAGAAAAAAGCCCAAAGAACTTTGCTTAAGGGAATAAATGAAGAGTGGAATGAATATAGAGTTGTCATATTCCTGGATGGAAGACTCAAAATGTCCATTCTGAGCTAAAATAATCTATATATTTCATGTGGTTTTAATGAAAATCCCAATAATCTTTTTACTGCAGTCGTAAAGGATTCAACCTAACAAATCCACTATTAAAGCAAGAAAACGAAAGAAGAAAATACAAGAATCTTTTCTAAGCAAGGTAGGACACCCAAAAGACTTAAAGGAAAAGATCAACAGATGTAACTACCTAAAAATAAAAATCCCTCCAAGCAATAAGACTCAAAAAATAAAAATGTAAAAACAGAGAATGGGTTAATATGCTTCCATTAAAATCTTTACAAATCAGTGTGAAAAAACCCAGCAACAATAGAAAGCTGGGTGATTTCCCTGGTGGCTCAGTGGTTAAGACTGTGTGCTTCCACCACAGGGGGCACGCGTTCGATCCCTGGTCAGGGAACTAGATCCTGCAAGCCTCACAGCGCGGACACACACACACACACACACAAACAATAGAAAGATGGGCAGTTGTTGTAAATAGGGAACTACCAATGAAACACAAATGGTGACATGAAAACGAGGAGTCACTTTCCCCTCAAAGTGCAGAGGTTAAACCACAGACAAAACCAGGCAAATCACGGCTAAAACTAATGGTCATTATACAGGGTTGGAATTACGGGACCTGTAATTTTCTTTCATTTTTAAAAAAATAATAAATAATTGGCTGTGTTGGGTCTTTGTTGCTTCACGTGGGCTTTCCATTGCAGTGGCTTCTCTTGCTGCGGAGCACGGGCTCTAGGCTCGCGGGCTCAGTAGTTGTGGCTCACAGGCTCTAGAGCGCGGGCTCAGTAGTTGTGGCTCACAGGCTCTAGAGCGCAGGCTCAGTAGTTGTGGCGCACGGGCTTAGTTGCTCCGCGGCACATGGGATCTTCCTGGACCAGGGCTCGAACCCGTGTCCCCTGCATTGGCAGATGGATTCTTAACCACTGCGCCACCAGGGACGCCCTGTAATTTTCTATGTTATACATTTCTAGAATGTTTGAATCCTATAAAGTGAACGTGTATCACTTTTATAGTTAGGAAAAGAAAGAATAAAACTGAATTATTTTAAAAGATTTACTTTCAAAATAAATAAATAAATAAATAAAAGAGTTACTTTCCATCTTCCTTTCATGAGATTTTTACAAAGACACTTTACCTCTTGGTCCAGGTTATATTCTTCACTTGAATTAAGTGCAAACTTCACAGTAATATAATCCCCGTTTTTCACAGCATCCCTCAATAAATCTAAAATGAAAGGAAAGATAAATTAAGTTTTACATACCTAGATTCATGAAGGGGATCCCCGTAATTCCAGAACTACTCACTGCTTGGAATTGCTTCTGCTGTTGTAAAATTCTCATCTTCCCCATCAAGATGTTTTTGAAAATCCTCTAATTTCATCCATTCCAACTGCAAATCCATGCCGAAACTCAAAATCTGTTGTCTGCCATCTGGAACACAGAAGAGCCTTATTAAGATACATTTTGCTGGACTATAAAAAAAATACAATGCTGTTTTATTAAATATATGGTGCTCTAATCAGAATGTTACACACACTTTGAACATACGTCACTATGTAACTGAGTCTCTAGTTAAATTTCTGATTTTCTTTGGGAAGTAACATGAATTATCCACTTTTAGAGGTCACACACAAAAAGGCATCAAGACAAATAGGTATACTATTAACTGTAAAATAATAACATATGAATTTTGGAAGCTGAAAGGCAGCGAGAAATCAAGGATTCAGTAAGAGGAAGCTCTAACGTTTCTTCCTTCGGCCGTTCTTCTTGGACAGACGCTCAGCCCTCCTCATCCGGAAGGGCCAGATGCAGAGCATCAACTGCACTGCGCCACCTTACAGGAGGGGCAGCTGTACACTGCTCCCCGCCTCCACGTAGGTACAGGCATTCTGAACGCAGAGACCAGACCCGTGAGTTAGGAAGAGCCACTGCCTGAGGCCATGTCGCACTGGGCTGGGTTTCTCCCCCTGGAAGCGCCACCATGACGCCCCCAGCGCCCTGGGCTCCGAGCCACCCCCCCGCACGCACGAAGCCAGCGCTCATTCCCACCCTCATGTGTCTGGTCCACGGGCTCGTCAACACCACGGCTGAAAACGTTTATTCTCTACGGGCAGTGCAGTGGAGGGGATCTGGGGATAATTCAACATGACCGCACTAGTTTAAAAAGTGAAAAGCACATCAAATATTTGATGGTAGGAGATAAAGGATTTAAACACAGATGGCCAGCAGGCACATGAAAAGATGCTCAACACTGCTAATTTTCAGAGAAATGCAAATCAAAACTACAATGAGGTGTCACCACACAATGGTCAGAATGGTCATCCTCAAAAAGTCTACAAACAATAAACGCTGGAGAGGGTGTAGAGAGAAGGGAACCCTCCTACACGGCTGGTGGGAATGTAAGCTGGTGCAGCCACAATGGAGAAGAGTATGGAGGTTCCTCAGAAAACTAAAAATAGGGACTTCCCTGGTGATCCAGTGGGTAAAACTCCGAACTCCCAATGCAGGAGGCCTGGGTTTGATCCCTGGTCAGGGAACTAGATCCCACGTGCTGCAACTAAAGATCCCCCATGCCGCAACTAAAAGATCCCACAAGCGGCAACGAGATCCCACAAGTGGCAACAAAGATCCCGTGTGCTGTAACTAAGACCAGGAACAGCCCAAAAATAGAAAAAACAAAACACTAAAAATAGAGCTACCATATAATCCAGCAATCCCACTCCTGCGCATATATTCAGAAAAGACGAAAACTCTAATTTGAAAGAATACACGTACCCCTATGTTCCTAGGAGCCCTAGTTACAACAGCCAAAACATGGAAGCAACCTAAACATCGACAGATGAATGGATAAAGAAAACGTGGGGGCTGCCCTGGTGGCACAGTGGTTGAGAATCTGCCTGCTAATGCAGGGGACATGGCTTCGAGCCCTGGTCTGGGAAGATCCCACATGCCACAGAGCAACTAGGCCCCGTGAGCCACAACTACTGAGCTTGCGCGTCTGGAGCCTGTGCTCCGCAACAAGAGAGGCCGTGATAGTGAGAGGCCCGTGCACCGTGGTGAAGAGTGGCCCCCGCTTGCCACAACTAGAGAAAGCCCTCGCACTGAAACGAAGACCCAACACAGCCAAAATTAAACAAGTGTGGGGTTAAAAAAAAAAAGAAAATGTGGTACATATGTACAATGGAATATTACCCAGCCATAAAAAAGAATGAAATAATGCCATTTGCAGCAACATGGATGGGCCTAGAGATTATAATACTAAGTGAAGTAAATCAGAGAAAGACATATATGGTATCACTTATATGTGGAATCTAAAAAAAAATGATAAAAATGAACTTACTGACAAAAGAGAAACAGACTCACAGACATAGAAAACAAACTGATGGTTGTCAAAGGGGAAAGGAGGGGAGGGATAAATTAGGAGTTTGGGATTAAAAGATACAAACTACTGGGTTTCCCTGGTGGCGCAGTGGTTGAGAGTCCACCTGCCGATGCAGGGGACACAGGTTCGTGCCCTGGTCCGGGACGATCCCACATGCCGCGGAGCAGCTGGGCCCGTGAGCCGTGGCCGCTGAGCCCGCGCGTCCGGAGCCTGTGCTCCGCAATGGGAGAGGCCACAACAGTGAGAGGCCCGCATACCGCAAAAAAAAAAAAAAAAAAAAAAGATACAAACTACTATATATAAAATAGATTTAAAAAAATAATAAAATAAAATAGATAAACAACAAGGACCTACTGTATAGCACAGGGAACCACATTCAGTATCTTGTAACAACCTATAATGGATAAGAATCTGAAAAAGAATATATATGTATGTATACCTGAACCACTTTGCTGTACACCTGAAACTAACTCAACACTGTAAATCAACTATACTTCAAAAAAAAAAAAAGTTAAAGGATTTAAAAGCGTCCCATCACAGAAACAGCACAGCCTTTGTTTCTTTGCTCCACGTTACATGCATGGCTCTAAGTCGCATATATGCTTGTACCTCACTTCCTGAACCCACCTGCTTTCGGGAAGACTGCTAAGTTTGATGAACTCTTGCATAAATTTGTAAGACTATTTTAAATTACTATTTCACATTCTTTAATAGTAATAAGACTATCCAATTTATTATTATTTTTTTTTTTGGCGGTACGCGGGCCTCTCACTGTTGTGGCCCCTCCCGTTGCGGAGCACAGGCTCCGGACGCGCAGGCCCAGCGGCCATGGCCCTCGGGCCCAGCCTTTCCGCGGCACGCGAGATCGTCCCGGACCGGGACACGAACCCGCGTCCCCTGCATCGGCAGGCGGACCCTCAACCACTGCGCCACCAGGGAAGCCCAGACTATCCAATTTTTGTATTTCTTTTTGGGTCAGTTTTATTAAACTGTATCTTTCCAGGAATTTCCCATTTCAATCAGTTTTCAAATCTATGGTAAGAAAATGCTCATAGAATTATCTTTTTAATCTGGATGCCATCTATAATCACGTCTCTTTTTTCCCTGGAAATACTGTTTAAGTCTTCATTCTTTTTTCCCTTAAACTAACGGTGCCCCAGGCTGCTCTATTCTATTAGTCTTTCAATGAACCAGCTTCTGGGCTTTACCAACACTCCACTGTGAGAGAAGGTCCGAGGTGCTCACCGCCCACACCCTGGCCAGGAGGGGGCCCCTCACATCCTCCCCTCTCCTTGGGCTGTATGTTGTGCCCACTGTTCCCACAGTAGAAACAGTGTCAAGGACACAGCCTGGAAAGAGTAAAAGCTGCTAAGACCACCTGGACTGAACTAAGGCCTCTTCGTAAACTGTTAAGATTCTGCTGGGTGGGCGCGAGGTCTACTCATCCTGCGGCCCCCAAGATGGGCCTCCTGGAAGTTCTCTGCCAGTGCAGCCTGCCACCTCCCCATCTAGGGTGGCTGCCTCTTTCCTGGGTCTCTCCCTGCCCTCTGTGAACGGGGATAGTTTCAGGGTTCACCCAGGAGCTCCCCAGGTGGCTGGACCAACACCTACTGGACCTAGTGTTTATTGCTTGGTATCTCAGCAGCTGTGCTATTTGGTATTTGCCCTCTGGGCAACCCACTGCCCCCACCCCCACCGCACTGTCCCGGTCTCCTGCAAGCTCCAAAACGGTCTCCTGCAAGCTCCAAAACGTGCCACAGGCCTGTCTTGTCTGTATCCCAGAGCCTAGTTGCTCTGTAGTAATAGGGCCCCCAAGCTACCTGCTTTGCCATATATCCCAAATATTTCAGAACTTCTCTTCAGCTGTTTCACGAGTTATACAAAAATGTATCAGATTAACCTCTTTTGTTTATTCTGTCCTATCCCTTTATTACTCTTCTCCACAGCTACTGTCCTATGTACTCTATACACGGCCTTCCCCATCTCAGCTAATTCCGGTATCCTCAGGATAGCACTTACAATCTAACCTCATTTAATAAGTGTTATTTACTGCAAAGTTAAAAGGGAAGAATACAAATAAGTTTGTATTTGATAGTTTTCTGAAAGAAATCTAGTAAGATATACCATCAGACTGCTTGGCAAGAGTAGGTAAGGCAGCAAACCAGAAATCTGTATAATTTCTAAATGTGCTGAGCATACTACATCAATTTCTGATTAATTCAGAAATCACAGAATAATCTAAGTCTTCAATACAAAATGTTATTTATTCAGGAGATTCAAATGGTTTTCTACTCCATCCTGAGATCAGAATGACCGTGGGAGCGGAGAGGAAGGTGAGGGAGACAGCTCAGTGCACAGAACAGAGAACGCTCCGCAGAATGACTACGGACACACCTACCAGAATTCTCGTCCGCTTGGGGCGTGCTGTCCACAACCTCTTGACCACCATCTGCAGCTATATATGCCCATGTATCAGTCTCATCTCTCGTACTTCTCGTTTCTTTAAGTAGCTGCTTGTTTTCCTTGCTCCTGTGGTCTCCTGTGACTTTACAATCTGGTGGTACTTCTTCTCTTTTCCGATTATTCTCAGGAAAATCATTTTTTTCTTCTGGAGTTAATTTAAATAAATCAAATGCATTTCTGATTTCCTTAAATGCTAGTGACAAAAATAAGTTGATAATAAATGAGTCACAAATTTCTGTTGTAACCAAAAGAAAATCTGGGTTAGTGTTAAAAAAAGAGATATTTTCTTAATTCTTACTAATATCTGCCTTGGTTAGAAAGTCTGGTCAGGTTGACTATCACAGCCATGAAGTTCTTTCCATTCATCTTTCTATTGGCCGCTCCATATTCAGAAAGGACGTCCAAAGTAAATGGTTATTCTTCTGGGGCTCTGAACCACTCCCAGTTTTGACAAAGGCCGCTGCAGACAGCAAGCCTCAAAATAATCCTAGTCACACCACCAACTGTCCTTCTGCTGAGACAGCTGCCTCCAGTTGTATCCTGAAGGTAGTAACCTTGTACAAAAAGGACTCCTGGTGGAGAGTGGGAGGGGTGTAAGGGTGTCAGCACGCTGACTGTGGCCTGGCAACACTGCACCTGATGCCTGTGGAAATCCACTCGCTTTTAACTAAAGATATGAGAAAAACTCTATTATAAACTTTGGGTACATAGCGGATAGGTTTTTTTACTCAATTCTTTCATGTTAAATAGGGACATCTTCTCAGTAGCACTCTTAAGTCACTTCTCATTTATCTTCCTCAAGAACTGCACAGGCTTGTTTCAAATAGTTTAAACACCTGTGATAAACTACAGTGTGCTAAGAGTACAGGTACTCTGGTTAATGCTCAAAATGGTGTGGCCAGCGGAAAAGCAAGCATTATTAAATATGAGTGCAATCCTTACCAACACAAACTTGAACCTTTTATTTTCAATAAAAAAGCTAGTCCAAAAAAGGCTCTCTCTCGATAAAGATTTAGTTTCCAAATCACAGTGAAAGGAACTTAAGTAATTTACCAATTTTGTTTTCTACTATGTGCCTTAAAGATACCTCACTAAAAACTAGTACCTGGGGACTTCCCTGGTGGTCCAGCGGTTAAGATTTCACGCTACCAACGCAAGGGGCCCGGGTCCGATCCCTGGTCAGGGAACTAGATCTCGCATGCCGCAACTAAGAGTCTGCATGCCACAACTAAAGATCCTGCGTGCTGCAACTAAGACCCAGTGCAGCCAAAAAAAAAAGGTATCTGACACCAGAGAATGACATATGCAGAAGGTAATATTGTATAGTGACAGCACTGAGGTTGATTGTTACAGACATATTTAAACTCTGAGTATTAAATGGTGACATCCTAATTATTTATACAGAACATTGGTCCAATAACAAAAATACAGAACAGCAGCTAGAAATTTATCTCATTCAATGTTCAGAGATAAAAGGGTTAACCATTCTTTCCATTATTTTCTGCAGATAAGTCCTTTTTTCTCGTATTTAAATCTGATGGCAACTGAATCCTGGCATTTTCCCAAGCTACTGTATGAAGAGGATGCTGAAGGCCACCACACCACAGCATCTGCAACGTAAGGACTCTCACGTTCACCAGTTCCGGCACACTTCCAAAGTATACCCAACAACCCAGCTTTATTTCTGTCCAGGAGGCTGGGTGCCAAGCATCAGATATAAGCACAGGTACACATAAGCAGCAAGATTACGGTCAACACTCTGAAAATTGAAAATGGAAGACACAGTGAGGCCCGTGAAGCCACATCACCCTACCAGGCCTGGATCGGAAGCAGATAGGTTTTAGTTTCAGGGATACTAAAAATCAGACTCCCTGGAGTGCCCTTATGAACTTAATGAATAGTCATTTAAGACTAAACACTCACAGTAAAAATGTACCTGAAACTGACAGATAAGATACTCGGAGGAAGAAAAAGTTATTAACCAGTTCTAAGCTTACAATATTTTGAATCTCCAATCACTCTCTAAAGAAAAGATGCTTAAAGCTGTTACATCGCTGTGAACAGGTACAGTCTTTACACTATACTCACCTGCACACAACCCATCAAAGCACCACTGCTCCTTCCCAGAGTCCCTCAGCCGGAGGCTTACTGCCAAGTCTAAACTGAGGTCTAGAACCCAAACCCACTTTTAATATTACCTCAGTTACACACAGCTTTGGGGAGAAAACCCACAAGAAATCATCCATCTCTTAGAAATCACTGCTTCCACGAGAAAATGTGTTCCAGGTACTTTCCGGTGTGTGAACTAAAATATCCAGTTTTATTCAAACACTGTAATGGTGAATGTCTTATAAAGTACTTGTTCCAGTACTAATATGCACTATGGATCCTTAATTGAGCTATATCTTGATGTGATCAAATGTACATTCATTATATTTATACAAATGACACAGAGCTAAATAAATATATAAATATATTAAACAGTAGTTTACCTCAGCATCTACTATAAAAGAGATACTTATTTACTTTTCTGTCATAACTAATCTCCTATCTTTCTAAAGATAATGTATTCCCAACCTGAAACTAAAACATTGTAAGTTGACTATATTTCAATAAAATAAAAATAAAAAAATATATATATTCTACCTCATATCCAAAAGGAAAAAGAACAAGGTGAACAGAAGGAGGGGGAGTTAATTATATTAATAATATAAATTATTATGTAAGTAACTAAGATAACTGGTAAACAAAAAGCATAAGGTTCTAAATTCCCCAGTAAACGTATTCTCTAGCTCTATGACCTTGCAGCTTAGAAGAGAGAGTGGTCTTTACAATGAACTAGACTCATTGTCTGAAAGACCCATGTAAATGACAAATGTCAGTATTCACACTCACTCTTTAATGCCTTGGGCTCTTTTCGGCCTTTTTCTTCCTTGTCCAAATCATGCTTTTTCGGGTATTTTTCTTTGGGTTCATTTTTTTTGGTCTCTTTCTCCTGAAAAAGACACATGTAAGACCCAAAACAAGAACAGACAGAGCTGACACCGATTCTGAAAACTGGAAAACAGGTTCCTGGCATCAGGTCCCCCTTTTATGCACTGTGCACATGACCCCTGATAACTACATCTGCGCTCACATCAAATGCTTCCTCAGTCAAGCCTACCCCTCAACCTTGACAATTTACAAAATATCACATTCAAAAGCCAACACCAAGTTTCCTCACTCTCTTTGAGGAATTATTAAAACTAAAACATGTAAAATTATTTTTATAATAGTGAGATAAAGCTCTATTAAATATATCTTTGCAAGAATTTAAAGACTCAGAAGGTTAGCGCACTCTGTGCTATTATTTCAGGAAAAAGTGGTATGTTCGTCTCTCTTTTTTTTGGCCGTGCGGCGCGGCATGTGGGATCTTAGTTCTTCAACCAGGAATCGAACCCACGCCCCCTGCACTGGAAGAGCGGAGTCTTAATCACTGGACCGCCAGGGAAGTCCCACAAGTGGTATCGTCTTGAGACAACAGGGGGAACATACGAGTAGGATGTGAAAAGCTAATAAAATAAGCTGAGGAAGCTATAAGCTTTACTTCACAATGCTACATAGTAGCTGAATACCTCTAAAAACCCCTGACTTTTGTTCACAAATTAGCCCCCAGTTTTCTAGTTGTGGTCAGTCCAAAAGAAAGCAAGTCTGGAGACTGCTGGGGTGGTTCAAAAGCTGGATGATCAGCATTTATAACTGCCTCTCACTAATCAGGCTTGAAGGGGAGCAGAATTCGCCTCCCCAAGTATGCCTCTTGGGCGTATTACTTCTTTTAAGCTGCTTATTTTCCAAGAAACAGCAGGCATGGGGAAAACTCTGAAAACCAAGTAGGAGCTGCCCTCTTGTGAGAAACATTTGCATCTGTAAGGGAGATCTCCGTTTGTAAGGGTGTCTCCCAAACCTCCAGAGACATCAGTGGAGCAGCAAGGACTTCCATCTGTGTGACCACCCTGCCCTTGTCTACTGTGCTTTGCCTGGCCGCTGCCCCTAACTGCTTCCCCATCTTCAACATCCTCTTTGGTCTTTGGCTGAGGACGGTACATGAGGTGAGGACTTCGTCCGTTTTGGCGAGTTACTCCATTTTCCTGGGTCTCTTCCATGTGCACGCGTTATTAAACTTGTTTGATCTTCCCCCCGTTCATCAGTCTCATGCCAATTCAATTCTAAACCAGCCAGACAAACCTAGAAGGGAGAGGAGAATTTCCTACTTCTGATACACTATTATCCCCCTAATGGTAGAAAAGCTTCGTACACAGACACACCTCAGAGATACTGCGGGTTCGATTCCAGACCCCTGCAAATAAGGCGAACATTGCACTAAAGTGAGTCACAATTTCTTTTGTCTTCCAGGTCATATAAAAGTTATGTTTTTACTATAGTATTAAGTGTGCAACAGCATTATGTCTAAAAAACCGTACATACCTTAATTAAAAAAAATACTGCTAAAAAATGCTAGCCATTAGCTGAGCTTTCAGCCTTTTTTGCGATAGCAACATCAAAGATCACCGATCACAAACACTGTAACACCTACAGTATTAACCTCCCCAGTGGTCCAGTGGTCAAGGCTCCGCACTTCCACTGCAGGGGGCCCGGGTTCGATCCCTAGTTGGGGAAGTTCCATATGCCGCGTGGGGTGGCCAAAAAACAAAAGTTTAAAACACTGCAAGAATGACCAAAATGTGGCACAGAGACACGAGGTGAGCAGATGCTGTTGGGAAAACGGCGCCGATAAACCTGATCGACGCAGGGTCCCCACAGACCTCCAATCTGTAAAAAAGGCACTATCTGTGAAGTGCAAGAAAACGAGGTTGGTCTGCTGCGGCTTTACCGTCTCCTCTTCATTACTTGTGGAGCTTCCTGACCACTCAAGAGTGCTAGCTTGATCTGAACATCTGTGTGCTGTGTGAGATGCAAGCTACAGCCCTTCAATCAGATCGAGCCACCCCTCCACCCTGCCCCCAGCACTCACCTCCGCACTCACCTCCCCCGAGGAGTCTGCGGGCCTGGAGCCTCTCTCCTCCGCACACGGTCTGGAGCTCTTCTGTGCTGGGGCGGAGGCAGCCATTGGCTTATCTAACTCAGCGCTACTTGGGCCTTTGTCGGGATTCCTCTGCTTTTTCTGTGTATTTTTCTTCTCTAAGAGGCTCTTGTTTTCTAGCTTTTTGCTCTCTTTAAGTTCCTCTGTCCTTCTCAGTTTCTTTTTCTTCCTCTTTGCTTTGACATCATCCTCATCAGCGCTCACAGTGCCATCCTGCTGTTTATCAGAAACAGTATCTTGAATTGCCTCCGGCTCTGCTTTATCTTTTGCGCCTTTAATTGGCTGCCTCTCGTTTCTGTTGTCAGAATGCAAATCTTCACTGTCTTCTTCCTGAAAAGGAGAATCACTAAGGACACTCAATTCGGAGTCCACCTGAGATTCAACACATTTCTCTTTTTTTGTTTTTCTGTTTTCTTTGGAATCTTCTCTTTTTTTAGTCTTTAAATCTCTTATTTCACCCTTTTTAACTTTCTTTAACTCCTTAGTTTCTTTTATATCATCTTTTTTGGGCTTTTTGGATTCCTTTAATTCTTCTTTGGCTTCCAAAATTCTTTTCTTTGTCCTTAAATCAAAAACCATACTTTCAGAGGAGCCCTCTAGGTCTGGTTTGGGTTTATCTTTTAGTTTCCCAGTCTTTGCTTTTTTCTTTTTCAGATCATCTGGGCTTTTCTCTTCTTTTTGCCTTAGTTTTTTCTTTTTCTTCTTTGAAGAAGTGTCTTCTTTGGTCTCACTTTGTTGATCACTATCAGAGTTTGCCTCAAATATGTCATTATTTAAGGGCAGTCTCTATAAAGTATAAAAAAGATTTAAGTACTCATTAACATAGTAATTTAAAAGGTTTTGAACAGCAGTACTAATGAAATCTGGTAGGAATTTTTTTCTCCAAGCAGTTTCTCAACTCCTTAAAATTACTTACGTGAGTTAATGTTGTACAATATTACTTATATTTCTGATTTAACAAATAGGTCTTGGTGGTGACAAAAAGGGTCAGTTTAAGGGAACAGATAAACACAGAGGGACAGAAAATGTCAACGCTGCTGTAGGTCCCAACAGTCATATGTATGGTGGGTTGCACATGATTCCAACTTCAGAATTTCCAGAAACACCAAGGAAGGAATTTGTACAGACTTTACTGGATGCCAAAATAGTAGTTACAAACCCAAATGCAAAGATTTTTTTAAGACTTTGGATCCCAGAATATCTTTAAACTTGCTGTTACATTTCACAGTTTACGTAAGAAACTAGCAAGACTGCAAAGAAATCTTACTTCCCCAATTGACTTGGTTCGTGTAATACAGTAATCTGAAATATCCCCTCTGGAAAATATCTTTTCCTATTCTAAACAAACAAACAAAACCCCTTAAGAATAAAGTCTCTGTATAGATACAAAAACACTATGCAAAGCATTTTCAGTTCCCATTTCCCCAAATTCTCTTCTAAATGACTTGGGGAAGCAAAGGAGGGAGAGAAAGGATAGGTGTATTTTTAGAAGTTAAACGACCACCACCAAGGTTACTAAGGCAGCAGAATGCGGTGGCATCGGCAAAGCTTTCTGACTCCCCTACAGCGCTTCATAAAGACAGAGCAACTGGAGAGCAAAACAAACCCCCCACAGACGACATCCATAACCCAATTAGGTGGCCAAGTATCCCAAGGAACCCCAAAATATAAGCTGGTAGGGACAAACTACTAATAGCCGTAAGACCTCTGTAGCATGAATATCTCCACAACAGCGAGCAAAGGCAGCAATGAAAATGGGAGAATCACTGAAAAGTCTGGCAGGTGACCATGTGGGGAGCAGCTGAAAGGGGAGGAGCTTTGGGCACCAGATGGCGCAGGGCTGGTCCAGGCCCTGGGGATGCTCCCTGCCAGGATGGCCGAGACAAGGTCCACAGTGAGAAGCAGCAGAGACCAGATTCCAAATAAAGCAGGACAGAGAAACAGAAAGAAAATAGAAGATTCAGACGTAAGTGGTGGTGGTGGCGGCGGGGCGAAAACAGAGCCGGAAAAGCCCTCACGGAGTCTAAGGCTAGACTGTCCAACCCTCCGAAAAACAGTAAAGAAGGTTGCCCAGCAGCCATGAAGCTAAACAGATTATCTTGTTCTCCTCCTCTGCCTTCTAAAATTTCAGAAAAAGAAATTTCACATAAATATAAGCAACAGAAATTGATTAGGATAGAATATTTTACTAAACTGTTATAAGAAAAAACAGACTAAGGAAGAAAAAAAAAAAAAACAGACTAAGGAATAGAGTAACTAACCTAAAAAGGACAACAGCATGTCCGAAAGACACGCCTACTTTAAAAAGAACCAAGAGGAAAAAAAAAAAAAAAGAACCAAGAGGCCCCAAATGTAGTCACTCATTGTAAGCCCACCAAGACCTAATGCCTAACCTCTCCCGTGACTGGAATTTTAAACGCTTCAGTCTGGAATTTCCTGGTCAGGACTGGTGAGGTAACTTCCCTAGTAAGACCCCCAGTCTCCCCCTAAGGGAAGGTGACCCAGCCTGAAATCATCCACTCTTTTAACCTCCTTATCCCACCTCCTCTGCCAAAAACAACCTTCCCTTTTATACAGCTCCTGGGAGCAACCTTCTCTTTGTTAGACGGGATGCTGCCTGATCCATGAATTGGATAAAGTCAATTAGATCTTCAAATTGCCTCAGTTGAATTTTGGTTTCTACAAAACAGTGAAAATAAAAAAATTTGAGGCATCAGGTAAAAAGACTAAGTCATTTATAAGAGAAAGAAAACTCAGATTTGTCATTAGAGAGCAGTACTTCAAACTGGGTATGGAGGGAAGGGAGGGCAGGGAGAACAGGTCCTAATTAACAACAAACAAATAAACCTCTTTATCAAACTGATGACCACACAGAAGAAAAAAAGAATTAATCCATGTAACTTTTGAACAATCAACAATCGAAGTGAATATACTGTAAGGACAAAAAGAACTGCAAATAAATTTGGAATTTTACAGTAGAATGGGCATAGCAAACCTGAAACTGATTTCTAATTATTGTAGGACTCAGTAAATGAGTACATATAATGTTGATGAGAACCAGAGGTCTCATGGAAGAAAAGGGAGACAGAACTGCGGACGGTGAGAATGATAGGACGACGCTGAGGTGATGGACCGAAATTACAGACGTCGGTGTGAACTTGACTTAAAACAAATAAACGTGTATTTTTTCCCTTTATCTCTGTCTAAAGGGCCTGGAAATAATGATGTCCCAGTAGCAATAAGTACATCTTGGTTTCTAAATTCTATTCTCCTCTAAAAAGAATCAGGATTCCCTGGAAAATAGGTGATATCAGGGCCAGAACAGGAAAGTACATGCTACTGGGGAACCTTGCGCCAGAGAGCAAAGACAGACAGGGACATAGCAAGAGGACACAGGAGCTGGCCTAAAGGGGCTCTCACAAGCCAATGTGGGACCGTTTTAGCATTAATGTAAACAATAACAGTAATTAAATAAAAAGATTCCATGAGTGTGTACTGGTATTTAAAAAATTTAAGGGGGTGGGAGGAGCTGCTCTTTATAGGATACAAAATGAAAAATATGGAATAACAGGATTAGAAAAGTCATTACTTGAAGCCACCACAGTAATAACTAATTAAGGCAAGATTCTTCAAAGTATTTTATGGAACAGATGAACTTATCTGCAAAGCAGAAATAGAGTTGCAAATGTAGAGAACTTACGGTTACCAAGGGGGGAAGTGGAGGGGTGGGATGAATTGGGAGATTGGGATTGACATATACACACTGTTGATACTATGTATAAAATAGATAACTGAAAAGAACCTACTGTATAGCAGCGGGAACTCTACTCAGTGCTCTGTGGTGACCTAAATGGGAAGGAAATCTAAAAAAGAGGGGATATATGTATACGTATAGCTGATTCACTTTGCTGCACAGCAGAAACTAACATTGTAAAGCAGCTATACTCCAATACAAATTTTAAAAAAAGAATAAAAGATTCTTCAAAGTATTTGAAAATCATGGATGAGAGGTTGTTGGGGAACAAGTGATTCTCACCATCTCAAAGATTACTTATAAGCAGGTTGCTTACTATCAGGTTACTTATTATCATATTACTTACTATTTTACAAGGGAAAAAGGTACCTTTAAAAGGGGAGAAAAACTGATGCACCTCACTTTATCACATAATTATAATTTAACATCAGCAATGAGATAACGGACACATGGCTCATCTCTTGATGTCACGTACCTTACCTACAGAATACATTGGCCAGAATGTTTACACTAAATCTACAAATCATCTAATTCCAATTTAAAAAATACTATTTGTGATTTAACATTAATTACCATTCATCTAATTCCAATGTGAAGAACCTTCTATAAAACAACTGGCCTGGTGTCTTAAAAGGGGGGCAAAGGGCTCTGGAGTGCTCTAGATGAGAGGAAACCGAAGACGGGAGACTAAACGCATGCAGGACAGAGAGCGGTGAAGGACACCCCAGGACCTCCAGGAAACCCACACGGTGTCACCAGGCACCAGCTGTGTATGGGACAACAGCACTGCTGCTGTCATGCTGCTGAGGTATCACCAGTCCTGATGCAGCAGAGGGTCTGTGTTGCTATGATACACATGGTCAGGAACACAAAGGCAAAGTCTGCAACTCGCTCAAGGCTCACCTGAAAGCTACCCCTTTGGTTTAAGCAAGTTCTGTAAGAGAGACTTCTCAAATTTCCCTCAATCCTGAAGAGTTTACAACTGACTTCCACCTTCTTGAAAACCATTTTCCTAAAGACTAGTGTTGACCTCCTTGTTTCCAAGCAGAACAGCCTGATTTTACTTAAAATTTTCTGCATTGGTAAAGGGGAAAAGGGGGGAAAAAGAGGAAGAATAAACGATGCTTGCTAGGTGCAAGACTAATATTACTTCGAAAAAATTTTAAACAAGAATTTTAAAACTGAATTATTTTTTCAAAATACTTACAATCCATCAGATTCTTAGTTGGAACACAGTAATAAGAAACACTATCCTGCACACTCCACCAACTCCCCACACTCCACATTTCCAGCCCAGATCTCCCTCCTTCAACTCAGACCCATGTTGCCAATGCGAGACTGGCCATCTTTACTTGGATGACAAGTAAGTAACTAAAATCTCATGTGTTCAAAACTGGAACTGTTCCCTGAATAACACCATCACTTACCTAGGTTCCCAAGCCAGTAACCTGAGACATCTCTGACACCACTTCTTCCTTCATCAGCTCAGTCACCGATCCTATGTGCATCAATTCTCCAACCTCCCCACCTCAGTTCAGCCCCTCACCTCTCCCCGCCAGCAGCCTCTCCCCACTCCAGAGTCAGGTCAGGACCACAGCGTCTCAGAATCACCTTCCCAGTGATGTTAGTAATAAAGGCAGAAGGAATGTCAGAATTAGAAAATCACTGTTTTCCAACCTGCAATGAAATAATAGTTCTAGGCAACAATCTTCAAAGGCTCCTAAAACCTACACACGAAATGTGAGGAGTTTTCTCATGGTAGATAAGACTGAAAACACCTAATCTCAACGATCCTGTTAACCTCACTGGAAAGGAGTCAGCTAGACAAGATGGGCCTTCTGATGTGTTATAGCACCACTCATGACCATACTTGCAAAATAAATAAATCAACCAATAAACTTGAGAGCAATCCTGCTTCTACATCTAGCTACCAGTTCATAAGAACACGGGACAGAGGAACATGTTATAAGCTATCATGTGCTCATCCAAACCCAGAATATGGGAAATTCTACAGAAAAACAATGTGGTCTCTTCATCAAATAAACATGATGGGGAAAAATAGGGGAAGGTTAGAGGGAGAAGCTGTTATAGATTAGAAGAGATTTAGAGATTACTGATGATATACAACATGCAGACCATTTTCACATCCCAATTCAATCAAATCAACAAAGACACGTTTTGTTTTGTTTCTTTGAGACAGCTGGGGGGAACACATTATTAGATAATAGAAGACATTAAGAAACAAGTGTAAACTTTTTTGGTACGATAATGGTATAGCGGTTATGTTTTCACAATGTCTGTAATTTAATAAAGTTTTGCAGGGTAGAGTGATATGCCATCTGGAGTACTAAAGTATTTGCCTTAAAATACTCCAGCAAGTAAAAGGGGAGAGTGGGAGCCGCAGACAGGAAGAATGGCGAAGTCCTGATAGTGACTGGAACTGGGTGATGAATTCTCAAGTCTCACGATACAGCCTTCTGCATTTTTATATGTCCAAATTTTCCTAATAAAATTCTTCAAAAAAGCAAGTTCCTAAAACATAAATCTCATCACACAACTTCCCTCCAAACTTCTGCTGGCCCTTCTACTGCCCAAACGGTTGAGTTTAAATCCAGGTGCATACAAATGTCTTCCCAATTTCTGCCCCAGTGTCACTCCTGCTCCTTTCCAAGTGACAGCTCTGGCACTTCTCACCATTACCCCAAAATCTGTGCTTTTGCAAAACTCTGCATCTTTGTACCTGCCTCCCCTCCTAGGACCCTTGAATTTCTCATCTCTTAGGGCTTCGGCCAAATGACGAATCTTCTGTAATGCACCTTTGATGCTTATCCTCTGACTTTCCACAGCGGCCTCACAGCTGCCCGAGATCGTGTCTCACTCCGTGTTTCAGGTTCCGTCCACCTGGCCCTCCCCTTCATGTACCGTGAGCGCCTTGAAGGCAGAGGCGCATCTTATTCTTCTTCCTCCTAATGACTTACATATGAGAAATGGATTTTTTGAATGAACATGAAATAATTAGCAAACAAGAGGCTGGACTCATCCCTTTCATCAGGTAAAACAACTTAAAAGAAGTCTATAATTCCAAAGACTCTAGCCTGTACACAGAAAGACCCCCGGGGTACCCCCCCCGAAATCCACAGCTGGGACCCCACAGCGCGAGGTCAGCCTCCTCTCGGCGCAGCTACTCGGTGCCTCCCTGTTGTCTCACCTGGTCCTGGCCACCAGCCAGGCTGCTGGCCCCATGTGGTGGCTGCTGGGTCGCCCGTCGGCTGCTGCCCAGCGCAGCTGATTTACAAGGCCGCGTCAGCTTCTGGCGCACAGCGAAGCGATTCAGTTACACCTCCACACTTATGTCCTTTTCCATGATGGTTTATTACGGGTATGCAGACAGTTTCCTGGGCTCCACAGTAGGACCTTGTTGTTTATGCACTCTATAGATGATAGTTTGTATCTGCTAACCCCAAACTCCTAATTCATCCCCACCCCTTCCCCTTTGGTAACCATCAGTTTGTTTTCTATGTCTGTGAGTCTGTTTCTGTTTCGTAAATAAGTTCATTTGTGTCATATTTTAGATTCCACATATAAGTGATATTTTATGGTATTTGTCTCTGACTTACTTTGCTTAGTATGATCATCTCTAGGTCCATCCATGCTGCTGCAAACGGCATTATTTCATTCTTTTTGATGACTGACTAATACTCCACCGTATATAGGTGCCACATCTTCTGTGTCCATTCACCTGTCCATGGACACTTAGGTTGCTTCATGTCTTGGCTACTGTGAATAGAGCTGCTGCTACCTATCCTAATTCCTCAGTCACCTGGGAAGAGCTCTAACGCTGGCTCCTTAGCACAAAACTTTGAAACAAGACTTTTCCTCTGGTCATTAGACTACTCCCAAGATAGTTACAACCCGTATGTTTTAAATAAATGGGTTGATGCAAATAAATAATAGAGCACTTTGGCTTTAGGCTTCAAAATACTCTGTGTGAAATTATTATTTAGCATGTATCAAATGAATCAGTAGGTTAGTTGCACCAGGGTAATCCAGCCCTGGAGTAACAGGCCAGATTGAGTGAAGTCAGGACATAAAAAATAGCTACCATCTGATGAACAGTTGTTTGCCATCAAACAACAGGTATTAGATGATACAAAGGAATTAGTGTTAACTTTTAAAATAACTAAAAAATAGTCGAACAAAATTAAAACCACACATATCACAAGTCTGAGCACTTTCAGTATACTAGTAATCTGTTTTCTTACTCATTTTAATAGTTTCACACATAAAATAAACATATTATTTATTATCCAAATTAGGACAACTTTGAAAATGAACGGGACTCTGATCACAGTCACACCAGGTCGACAGGCTTTTAAGCTGGGGCTGGCCCGGGCAGGTCAGGGTCAGTCACCCTGCCCCACCTGCTCAACGCCCAGCCTACAGGAATGGTGATCAATACTGTGCAGGAGGTGTGACGGCAAAACAACTGAACAAGGCACGCACACCCCAGCATCACTGCCTCTACCTAACCACCTCTGGAAACCATGAGCTTTTCAATAGTGCAACCGCTGCTCAAATAACTTTTGGAAGTTCACCCCTGCACTTTTAGAACCATCACCGCACTTTCCTTGGGTACAAAGAGGAGGCGTTACTAGAAATTTTCTTGCATGACATATAGATTCTTATGAAGACAATTCCAAAATAAATAATTTAAAACCATTTTGGGCCATGGAACTATTGGAATAAATGTTTACTTCACAAAATGTACACTCAAAAATAAAGCTTATTTGGGTGCACAAATTCTAATTCATTTTACATTAAAAGAGTACATATATTTATTATTTTATAGGCAGTATTTCAAAAAGCAAAAAAAAAAAGCTATCCTCAGACAAACTTTAAAATAAAGGCAAAACTATCTCCTAGCTGAGTAGCAGGGACACAAATGATTATTAAAAAACACAGTTGTTTGCTGGTTAGAATATGTATTGATAAAAAATTATTTTAAAAGAAAGGCAGGGGCTTCCCTGGTGGCGCAGTGGTTAAGAATCCACCTGGCAGTGCAGGGGACACAGGTTTGAGCCCTGGTCTGGGAAGAACCCACATGCCACAGAGCAACTAAGCCCGTGCGCCACAACTACTGAGCCCGCACTCTAGAGCCCGCATACCACAACTACTGAAGCCTGCACGTCTAGAGCCCATACTCTGCAATAAGAGAAGACACCACAATGAGAAGCCCACGCACCACAACGAAGAGTAGCCCCCGCTCACCACAACTACAGAAAGTCTGCAAGCAGCAACAAAGACCCAACACAGCCAAAAATAAAATAAAATAAATAAATTAAAAAATAAAAGAAAGGCAGAAGGCAAAATCCTTTTATATGGTACTACTCTTAAAAGTAAGATCATACATGGACAACTTGTAAGGCCCCTCAAGAGCAAAAGATACATATGATCTATCTTCATAAAACTGTGACCATTTAAGGGTCTGGCCCATTTAAGACACTCTATATTTACTTGGGGAAGAAAAAAAAAAAAAAGAACCAAAAATGTAAAAACAATAAAGTGTTGCCATGACAGGCCAGCAGAGGTTCTTCTGTGTCATGTGACATTCATCATCAAAGCTCAAGCAGACCAGCGGCCGCCTTGTCCGTAGATTTTCAGTCACTAAAGATGAAGGTCTGGAGTGTCTCACACAAATGAATGTTAAATAGCACCTCAGTTTTTCTTTTTAGCTTCAAATACCCGATGGTCAGCAAAAAGGTAAAAAGGTATCTGAATGCTAAATGACAAAAAGTATTTTAATGAACAAATACCATTTCTGCATCATGTATATTTTCTGGTGAAGAGTATCAACAATCACTTTTTGGGGTATTTTAGAATCCATTCCTAACTTCTGTGATGCTTACTAAGTCCTAAGCAAGCAGTGCTCCCAGATTTAAGTAGATAAACTGACGAATCAAATAGTCTTAAATACTGCTGTAGTAAAACCTCTCCACAAGACAAAGATTTTGGTGAATGGGAAATATCACAGTTTTCACATAGGTAGCAAATGTTTGTTTCTTGCATGAACAGAATGATGACGAGATGAACAAAGCATTTCCTCCTACTGGCTCTCTACTTCTATACCTACAGTGAAAGAATCACAAGAACTTATGAACAGCAAAACTATTTTGCTGGGCTTCCCTGGTGGCGCAGTGGTTGAGAGTCCGCCTGCTGATGCAGGGGACACGGGTTCGTGCCCGGGTCTGGAGGGATCCCACATGCCGCGGAGCGGCTGGGCCCCTGAGACATGGCCGCTGAGCCTGCGCGTCCGGAGCCTGTGCTCCGCGGCGGGAGGGGCCACGACGGTGAGAGGCCCGCGTACCGCAAAAAACAAAAAAAACTATTTTGCTAAAGTGGGAAAAGGTTAGCGACCAGTGCATTTTTGCCATATGCCTGTCCACTGATACTACTCAATGATTAGGTCAAAAAGTCATAGCAGTATAAATACTGGAATACTTTATAAAAGACAGAATTCAGGAGAAAGTTCACCTGACATAAGAAATAGAGGTTTCAGTCTTATAAAAATTCAAAATGTTGTTAGTGCCTAGAATTTTAAGTTACTTATAAAATAGTAAGGATAGCTTAGAAAAAGACACTTCCAAGTGGACAACTGTCTTCCTAAAACTAGGACAAGGATTAAGAATAAGCCTCAGGGACTTCCCTGGTGGTCCAGTGGTTGAGAATCCACCTTCCAATGCAGGGGAAGTGGGTTCGATCCCTGGTCGGTGAACTAAGATCCCACAGGCCAAAGGACAACTAAGCCCACTCGCCGCAACTACTGAGCACCACAACTAGAGAGAAGCCCATGCACCACAACAAAAGATCCCGCATGCCGCAACGAAGATCCGGTGAGCCGCAACTAAGACCAGATGCAGCCAAATAAATTAAAAAATTAAAAAAAAAAAGAATAAGCCTCAAACAGACCAGTCGATCAGGAATCATTCTCATTCAGACTGTCATCAATAATTTTAAATCAAGAGAGTTGCAAGTTGGGTTTAACCAGAGCCTTGGTAAAGTGAAAGGGCCAATAAAGCCAGTAATCTATAAGTCAAGACTTCTTGGGAGAAGTTTCAGCAAACTTATCTCACTAATAAAAGCAGGAAAGTTAGAAATAAATTTAAGAAGATTTCAATAAAAATGTCTAAATTTTGAGAGTAATATGAACCAATCACTTAGTAAGACAGGTGCATTTGTATTTGTATAGTGTTTTTAGTGAAAGAAATAGGGAAGGAGGGAGTAGGCACCCATTCTAGAAAAGTGAAGTATAACTGCAGCAAAAAACTAAAGAAAACATTCTCTAATCTGAACTCATCTTGTAAAGGATTTCCTTTACAAAAATTTTAAAAGTACTGAAGGTTTTGCTTAGTAATTTAAAAACTGTATTTATTAAAGACCCTGCCACTACAGCATACAATTAAAAAACTGGTAATTCCACTCTTCTAAATGGATTTCAAACTACAGCCCAAACCAAAAGAAAACCTACCATAGTGGTTAAGAGTGTGGCTGCCTGTCTCTGTCACTACTAATGGGTGAATCTGGGCTGGCACTGAATTTACCTAAGCCTCCGTTTTCTCATCTTAATCCATGAAAGTGCTGGCCCAGAATTTGGCACAGACAGAGGACACGTGCTGGGTGAGCAGAAGCTGCCTCTATCACGGCTATTATTGTTAACAACCGCTACACACAGTCAAGTCCCAATACTGTTTTTGTCATTTAAAAAATACTAAGTATGTAGTTGAAACTCAAATTGTAGGGAAAGAAGGGATCAATATTCAGCCCTTAAAAAATAACTTCAACAACTAAGACTCTTTATTGTGAGCAATTTTCACTATATAGTTCTAAGTTCAAGAACCTCTGTCAGTATTCTAAAAAACGATAGTTATTTCTAATGAAAAAGAAAACTAAAAGCAAAAGCAATAAGTTGAATTAGAGTCAGTTCAATTTATAAATAGAAGCTATAAATGAAACTTACAAAGAAAAGTAAAATGGGAAATTCTTAGAAGATTCATAAGTAAAGCCAATTCAATAATGTGTGGAATATGAGAATCAAGGATAAAACAATGGACAAATCCATAGAAGGAAACTCTTAAACCAAGTTTGTGCATTAGTTTTAATGTTATCCCACTTTAGACCACCATCAAGTCTTTTTTCAAACTGCTGATGATAGAAGTTTAACTCATCTGAGTTCCTTTGAATTCTTTATCCTTCCTTACCACCAACAAGAGCTACTAAAAAACCATAAAGTGGTTAAAAATTGAAGTGGAAAAAGAAAAGAAAAATAGAAGACCCGGAGATAATCAGACCTGTGAATAACCTGAAACGGATTAAAATTTATAGCTTTATAAAGTGATCTAAGAATTGTTTGAATTAGCAGGAAAGTCAGACTTAGAAATATGTTAATAATGCCGATTAAATACAAGAGTAATAGTAACATAAATTTTCCTCAGGTATACAAAAACATGATGAATATGACCATATTTAATGTGACCATAGTTAATAATAATAATGTGACCATAGTTAATAATACTATGATGAATAGCATAAAAAATATTCCTCAGGTATACAAAAACATGATGCTCACATCATGGACGAACAAGTAAAGTTTCAACACATCTCTTTTCTCCCCACTATCATCTTACTCTTAACTTAAAGGAAAATAACAACATGCCCCAACTACACCTGTATGTCACCTGCAATCACAGCTTGGCTACAGAAAAAAGAGCCTGGCAAAAATCAATGAAAGCATTCTATGAGAATCAATTGGCTATACAGAACTTACAATAGGAATGTTGTATATTTTATTATTATTTGTAAATTCCTTACTATACATTCTGTATATTATTAAAATTTATAATAAACTTATTATACTAAAAACACCCACTATGAGATAAAACATAATACCTGGACATCCTTCTTCACTGGTTTAGCTTTGTTATCCGCAACTTTCTTCCTAAATTCAAGAAGAACTTCTTTACAGTCCTCAAGGTGAACCTCAGGCTCCCAGGTATCATCATCTGATGTGTATCCTTTCCATCGAACTTTATAAACGATCTTGCCCTGTTATATAAAGACAGGCAAATAAAGGATATTAGACTTGACTATAGTTCCAAAGCCATACAGTTGCTGAGAATACATGAACCAACCTGAAATGGAGATTAAAATCATGGTAAAGACTGTTCATCTCCTGAGATCATTTGTGAATTCCTTAAAATACATAATGAAAGTCCATCCGATCTAAGTACAGCTGTAGCTTCTCCCTCTGAGGGCAAGTGCTTACTGTAGTGGAATAATAAAATATCAGTCATATTTTAATCTGTCCCCTCCAAATGTGAATCAGCCTAAAAGCCTCTCTTAAAATGTTCTCTGCAAGACATGAGAAGCTGGTAATTGTAACAGTTTCTGGGGAGAAGGAAGGAAGGAGAGTCAATCTTCAATCTATTTTGCACGTATTACTTTTCACTTAATAACTAATTTTTAAATTAAATAACCACAATAAAACAAATGTAAAAAAAAAGTTCATCTCCTGAAGCAAGTGGCAAAAACAAAAACAGTATCACACCAAAAGCAAAAGCAACAAAAGCAAAAGTAAACAAGTCATACTACATCATACTAAAAAGCTTCTACACAGCAAAGGAAACCATTAATGAAATGAAAAGGCAACCTACTGAGTGGGAAGATATTTGCAAATCATATATCTCAGAGTCAATATCCAGAATACACAAAAAACTGATACAAGTAAAAAGCAAAAAACAATCTGATTAAAAAATGGGCAGAACTGAACAGTTTTCCAAAGAAGACATACAGATGGCCAACAGATAGCTAAAAAGATGCTCAACATCACTAATTATTAGAGGAATGCAAATCAAAACCACAATGAGTTGTCACCTCACACCTGTTAGAATGGCGATTATCAAAAACAGAAGAAATATCAAGTGCTGACGAGGATGTGGAGAAAAAGACCTCTCTTTTGCACTTTTGGGTGAGACTGTAAGTTGGTGTAGCCACTAAGAAAAACAGTATGGAAGACCCTCAAAAAATTAAAAACAGAACTACCATATGATTCAGCAATCCCACTTCTGGGTATTTATCAAAAGAAAATGAAAATACTAACTGGAAAAGATATATGTACCCCCATGTTCACCGCAGCATTAGTTACAATAGCCAAAAAGTGGAAACAATCCAAGTGACCATCAATAAATGAATACAGAAAATGTAGTATGTATATATAGACACACACACATATATCACATACATATATAATCATATACATCACAATATATGTATGTACACACACACACAGAGAGTATTATTCAGCCATTAAAAAAAAGAATGAAGTCTTGCCATATGCAACAACATGGATGGACCTCAAGGGCCTTACGATAAGTGAAATAAGCCAGAGAAAGATAAACACTACATGATCTCACTTACACATGTAATATAAAAAGAAAAACAGGGCTTCCCTGGTGGCGCAGTGGTTAAGAAATCCGCCTGCCAATGCAGGGGATGCGGGCTCGAGCCCTGGTCCAGGAAGATCCCACATGCCGCGGAGCAACTAAGCCCGTGAGCCACAACTACTGAGCCTCCGCTCTACAGCCCGCGAGCCACGACTACTAAGCCCGCGTGCCTAGAGCCCGTGCTCCTCAACAAGAGAAGCCACCACAGTGAGAAGCCCGCGCACTGCAAGGAAGAGTAGTCCCAGCTTGCTGCAACTAGAGAAAGCCCCCATGCAGCAACTAAGACCCAAGGCAGCCAAAAATAAATAAATAAATAAATTTTTAAAAAGAAAAGAAAAACAAAAAAACCCAAGCTCACAGATACAGAAAGCAGACCGGTGGTTGCCAGGGGCAGGGGTGGGGGTGGGAAATGGGTGAAGGGGGTCAAGAGGCACAAACTTCCAGTTACAAAATAAATATGTCACAGGGATGTAATAAATGTACAGCATGTGACCATAGTTAATAATACTGTACTGCATATTTGAAAGTTGCTAAGAATGCAGATCTTAAAAATTCTCATCACAAGAAAAACATTTTTAGATGTTAACTAGACTTACTGTGGTGATCATTTCACAATGTATACAAATATCAAATCATTATGTTGTACACCTAAAGCTATTATAATGTTATATATAATGTCAATAATACCTCAATTTTTTTTGCGGTACGCGGGCCTCTCTCTGTTGTGGCCTCTCCCGTTGCGGAGCACAGGCTCCGGACGCACAGGCTCAGCGGCCGTGTCTCACGGGCCCAGCCACTCCGCGGCATGTGGGATCCCTCGAGACCCGGGCACGAACCTGTGTCCCCTGCATCAGCAGGCGGACTCTCAACCACTGCACCACCAGGGAAGCCCAATACCCCAATTTTAAAAAAATTAAAATAAACAAACAAATAAAACCACAATACCATCAATCCATTTTTTTAATAAACCAAAGACTGAGGTCTTTTTCTGATTATATAAGCAATGTGCAGTCTTTGAAAATCAATGAAAAACAGGAAAAAACAAATAAAAGTCACCTCAAAATACTGATAACAATTTGATCTATTTCCTTCACCTTTTGCATTTATAAGTATATATTTAATGTATATATACTTAAAACACTGGGATACTATCAGTTTTATCTTGCTTTCTCACTGATATATCAAACATTTCTTGCTTTAATATCTTCTAGAAACATAATTTTTAGTGACTGAACATTATTCCATCATATAAATACAACAAAAAATACATGGGCTTCCCTGGTGGCGCAGTGGTTGAGAGTCCACCTGCCGATGCAGGGCACGCGGGTTCGTGCCCCGGTCCGGGAAGATCCCACATGCCGCAGAACAGCTGGGCCCGTGAGCCATGGCCGCTGAGCCTGCGCGTCCGGAGCCTGTGCTCCGCAATGGGAGAAGCCGCAGCACTGAGAGGCCCGCGTACCGCAAAAAAAAATAAATAAATAAAAATAAAAAAGAGTAGTACAGTTGAAATCCAAACCCAGGACCTGGGCTGCATGCAGAAAGTCAGCCCACACTGTGAAGGCAATACGTGTAAATGCCAAAGGCAGATGCGGGTAACACGTTCTAGTGAGTTCCCAAGAAGGAAGATCACCGTCTTTGAGAGAAGTTTTTTAGGAGAATGAGGTCACATTTCTACCATGACAAAGAACACCAACTCTAAGCCCCCAAGTTGTCTCTCAGCCTACAAAGTCTAAAATGTTTACTATATGGCAATTTACAAAAAAAGTTCTGCCATATTCCACATCCACTTACAAAATTATCATTAAGCCATTTACATTTTTTCTTTGAAAAATTACCTGCTATGTGCCCACTTTCACCACTGCTATTCAACGTTGTACTGGAAGTTCTAGCCAGAGCAATTAGGTAAGAAAAAGCTATAAAATGCATCCAGGTTGGAAAGGAAGAAATGAAACTATATTCATGGATGATATGATTCTATTTATAAAAAAATCCCAAAGAATACACAAGAAAGTAACCAGATCTAATAAATGAATTCAGCAAAGTTGCAGGGTACAATACACACAAAAATTAATTGTTTCTATACATCTGAAATGCCCAAACCAAAAATGAAATTAAGAAAGCAATTCCATTTACAATAGCATCTAAAGTATAAAATACTCAAGAATAAACTTAGCTAAGGACATAAAAGACTTGCATACTAAAAACTACAAAACACTGCTGAAAGAAATTAGAGAAGATACAAGTAAATGGAAAGACATCTGTGTTCTTTGGTAGGAAGACTTAATACTGTTAAGATGTCAACACTACCAAAGTGACCTCAGGTCCCTATCAAAATTCCAATAGCCTCGTTTGCAAAGGTAGTAAAGACAAACCGCAAATTCATATGGAATTGGAAGAAGTCCTGAATAGGCAAAACAATCTTGAAAAAGAACAAATTTGGAGGACTCACACTTCTTGATTTCTAATTTTACTACAGAGCCACAATAATCAAAACAGTATGGTACTGGCATAAGAACAGATACATGGAGTCCAGAAATAAACCCACACATCTAAGGCCAACTGATATTTGATAAAGGTGCCAAGTCCAATGAACAGGGACACAAATTGTGCTGGGACAACTGGATTTTCACATATGAAAGAATGAAGTTAAATCCCTATCTCACACCATACACAAAAATTAACTCAAAATAGATCAAAGACCTAAATTTAAAAGCTAAAACCATAAAATTCTTAGAAGAAAACACAGGGGTAAATATTCAGGACCTTGGATTTGACAATGAATTCTTGGATACAGGCATACCTAAGAGATATTGTGAGTTTGGCTCCAGACCACTGCAATAAATATCACAATAAAGCAGGTCCCACAATTTTTTCGGTTTTGCAGTGCATATAAATGTTATGTTTATATTTATACCTTGGTCTACTGAGTATGCAGTAGCATTATCTAAGAAAACAATGCACCTACCTTAATTAAAAAACACTTCATTGCTAAAAAATGCTAACCATCATCTGAGTCTCCAGTGAGCGGTAATCTTTTTGCCATAGTAACATCAAAAATCACTGGTCACAGATCACCATAACAAATATAGAAATAATGAAAAAGTGTGAAATATTGTGAGAATTACCAAAATGTGACACAGAGACATGAAGTGAGCATGTATATATGAAGTGAGCAAGGTATATATACATCAAAACATCAAAAGCCCAAACAAAAGAAAAAAATAGGTAAAATAACTTCATCAAAAACAAAAACTTTTGTGCGTCAAAGGACATTATCAATAGAGTGAAAAGGAAACCCATGTAACTGGAGAGAATATTTCCAAATGACATCTCATAAGGGATCAACATCCAGAATATATTTTTTTAAAAAAACTCCTCCAACCCCAAAACGAGACAACACAGTTAAAAATGGACAAAGGGGGGCTTCCCTGGTGGCGCAGTGGTTGGGGGTCCGCCTGCCGATGCAGGGGACACGGGTTTGTGCCCCGGTCCGGGAAGATCCCACATGCCACGGAGCGGCTAGGCCCATGAGCCGTGGCCGCTGGGCCTGCGCGTCCAGAGCCTGTGCTCCGCAACGGGAGAGGCCACAACAGTGAGAGGCCCGTGTAGCGCAAAAAAAAAAAAAAAAAAAAAAAAAAAAAAGGACAAAGGAAGGACATGAATAGACATTTCTCCAAGAAGATATACCAACGACCAATAGCACATGGAAAGATGCTCAACATCATTAGTCCTTTGGGAAACGCAAATTTTAAAACCACAAGTTACTACCTCACACCCACTAGGTCAAACAAAAACATAGAAAGTAACAAGTGTTGGTGAGGATGTGGAGAAATGAGAACGTTCTCACATTGATGGTGGGAATCTGAAATGGTACAACTGCTGTGGAAAACAGTTTGGCAACTCCTCAAAAAGTTAAACAGAATTACCTCATAAAACAGTAATTCTTCTCCAAGGTATATACCCAAAAGAACTGAAAACAGAGACTCAAACAGATATCTGAACACACATTTCAGGGCAGCATTATTCACAATAGCTATAAAGTGGGAAACAACCCAAACAAACAATCAACAGATGAATATATAAACAAAATGTGGTGTACACATATAATGGATTATTCAGCCTTAAAAGGGAAGGAAATTCTAACACATGCTACAATATGGATGAACCTTAAAAAACATTATGCTAGGTGAAATAAGCCAGACACAGAAGGAAAATGCTGAACTGGCCAAAAAGTTCGTTCTGTAAAAACCCAAATGAACTTTTTGGCCAACCCAGTATTTATGATTCCATTTATATGAAGTACCTAGAATAGGGAAACTCATGAAGACAGAAAGGAGAATAGTGGCTGCCAGGGGCTGAGGGGAGGGAGAAGAGGGAATTACTATTTAATGGGTACAGAGTTTCAGCTTGGGAAGATGGAAGAGTTCCAGAGCTGGATGGTGATGATGACTGCACATCAGTGTGGATGTACTTAATGCCACTGAACCACACACTGAAAAATGGTTGAAATGAAAAAGTTTAAGATACACATATAAAATCATATATATAAACTACATCAACAATATTTTAAAGTTACCTGTTGTATCTTTTGCCCATTTTCTTGCTCATTTATGAGAATTTTTCTCTTTAATACTTCTTTTTTTGACCTTGCCACGCGGCTTGCGGGATCAGTTCCCCCACCAAGGATTGAACCCAGGCTATGGCAGCGAAAGTACCAAGTCGTAACCACTGGACTGCCAGGGGATTCCCTTTCTTTTTAATACTTGATGGCTATTAAATCTTTGTCATATATATTCCAAATTCTTGCTTTTCCAGATTTCTGATTTTTCTTTTCTGCTCAATACCCAATCTCACTGAGAAGCAAGAACATACTCATGCAATAGTTTTCTGCACGAACTGCAGAGCACCATTCTAGCTATACTCTTAACACTTGTCTGATTTTATTCATACAACCACCAAGGCAATAAACTTTCGAAACTGACTGCCAACCACTGTTCCCTCCCATTGCACCCTTCCATCATGCCCACACTGCCTTTCTATCATTCTGCCATCTGTAGAAAGACCAAGCATTAGCATCTAACAGGATTAGAAACTAAGAAATAGTGGGAAAAGAGTAGCCTCTTAACTTTCAGAAATAATCCTGAAAATCTTTATAATTTTAAAATAATAATTAAGAGTCTATGTTGGGAATTCCCTGGCAGTCTAGTGGTTAAGACTCCGAGCTTCCACTGCACAGGGCGTGGGTTTGATCCGTGGTCAGGGAACTAAGATCCTGCATGGTGGCCCCCCCCCCCAAAAAGAAAGAGAAAGCATGTCAGTTTAACGGTTCAGCTGTATAACTGGGTGCAGGGCAGTGATTATAACAACTGAAAATGCATGCGTATGCTTTTTAGCAAAACAGTGTGGAAAGAGAAAACTATTAATACACAACCTTGTAAGAGCTTCTATGAAGGCGCAGTTAAAACTGGAGATAAACCAAGGTGAGAGAGCGGCTTGCTTAGGTCCTCGTGGCGGCACTCCTGCTCTTGGCACAAATACCACAGGAGAAGTTACACCGCTACAGGGGAGTGGAGGGATGCCTGAATGTACCCAACAACAGGACTCGGAGACCAAAGATCCTTATCTGTGGGCCACCTTAGTTTTGTGTGCATAAAAATAGTGCTAAATGTGTTACTCAAAGTTGCTTTTAAAAAACACTATTTACTTTCAAATGGGCCAGAAAAAAATGTATATAAATAAAGAGAGAAAAAAATAAAGCCAATATCAACAACTGGGGGATCCGGGTAAAGGCGTATGGGAGATTCTACACAATTCTTGCAACTTTTCTGATGATTAAAAAAAAAAAGGCAGTAATGAACACATATAAATTTAATACTTGTTATCAATTAGGTTTGATCTAGTCAATGAGAATGAGGGAGTATTAACAATCATTCTCAAGTACAAGGAATACATCTCAATTTTAGCTCCAGATTTAACTGACTGATAATTGTTAACAGCCTTCATTTCAGCAGTTTTGCTTCATTCATTCATTCAACAAATATTTACTGAGGGTCACTATGTGTATAGCAGTATACAAAACAAATGAAAACCTGAATTACATGTTTTTTTTATAGGACTAATGTCAACCCAAATATTGCCCAAGACTTTGCTGTATATTAAGAAATTTCATGATAGCCCTGGGATCTATAAACTTATCTTCAAAATTCCCCAAATGTCTATTTTCTTGGTAGCCACATTTTCTTTTCGCTTAATCAGTGGGACAAACTAAATGGCAGCAGATGGTCCATCCTCTTATCCTCTTAGGTTGTATATACTAGATAATTAGCTAAAAATTTTTGTTGGGCTTCCCTGGTGGCACAGTGGTTAAGAATCCGCCTGCCAATGAAGGGGACACGGGTTCGAGCCCTGGTCCGGGAAGATCCCACATGCCACGGAGCAACTAAGCCCATGCGCCACAACTACTGAGCCTGTGCTCTAGACCCACGAGCCACAACTACCGAGCCCATGTGCCACAACTACTGAAGCCCGCGCGCCTAAAGCTCATGCTCTGCAACAAGAGAAGTCACCACAATGAGAAGCTGGCGCACTGCAACGAAGACCCAATGCAGCCAAAAATAAAAAATAAATAAAATAAATTTATAAAAAAAGAAAAAGCAGAAATAAATGAAATAGTAAATATATAATCTAACACTAAAAATGGGTAACATCACAACAAACTTTGGTTTATTCTATGAACACAAAGTTGATTTAACATTAGGAAATCAATGTAGTTTATCACATTAGTGATATAAGGGAGAAAAATTATGCGATCATCTTAACAGATGCAGGAAAAAATTTAATAAAATTCAACATCCTTTCGCAATAAAAGTATTTAGCAACTAGAAATAAATGGAATTTCTTTAACAAAGGGTAAATACACAAAAATTAATTGTATGAGCAACAAATAAAACAATGAAACTTTTCAAAAGACCATTTACCACTGCATCAAAAATATCAATTATACCTAAAAATCAACTTACTAAGACCTCAACACAGAAAGCTATAAAACATTATTGAAAGAAATTAAATTGATCCTAAATTTACCCACAGATTCAATGCGAATCCCAATAAAAATTCAAAGTTTTTAATGTGTGAAAGGAAATTGACAAGTTGATTCTAAAATTTATAAGGCATTATTAAAGAATAAAAAGACAGATTTGCTCAATGAAACCTGATCCCTACATTACACTATACACAAAATCAATTCCAAGTGAAATGTAAATATAAAATCTGAAAGGCAAAACAACAGAGCTTTCAGGAAAAAAAAAAAAGAGAATATTTAGGGTAGGGAAAGATTTCTCAAACCAGACATAAAAAGCACTCAACATTGGGCTTTCCTGGTGGCGCAGTGGTTGGGAGTCCGCCTGCCGATGCAGGTGACATGGGTTCGTGCCCCGGTCCGGGAGGATCCCACGTGCTGCGGAGTGGCTGGGCCCGTGGGCCGTGGCCGCTGGGCCTGCGCGTCCGGAGCCTGTGCTCCGCGACGGGAGAGGCCACAACGGTGAGAGGCCCGCGTACAGCAAAAAAAAAAAAAAAAAAAAGCACTCAACATCAAGACAAAGATTAAGTTTTTCTACATTAATCATATGAACTTCTACTGACCAAAAAAGACATAGCAGGAAAAGAGATATACATGACATCACCCACAAAGGATTTGAATCTAGAATACAACAAATTAATAAAGAAAGACAAAGTAGAAAGAGATCTGAACAGGCACTTCATAAAACATAACCAAATGACCAAAAAATAAGTATTGGGTTGGCCAAAAAGTCCGATTTTTGGCCAACCCAATATATGAAAAGATGCTCAATGATTTCAACACTGATTACTAGCACAGAATCCAAAGAAATATAAATTACAAGTAGGAAATACCATCAGATACCCCACCAGTACTGGCTAAAAGTATAAAGACTGACAATATCAAGCGCCGATAGGATGCTTAACAAAAGGAATTCTCATAAAACATTAGCAGTAGTGTAAATTGGTACAACCAATTTCAAAAACAGTTTCCACTTAAAGCTGAAGACACATGCATCCTGTCTGAACAATTCCACTCCTAGGTGTATACAACCAAGAGAAACATTTGTGCACAATACACCAGGAGACATGTTCAATAAAGTTCACAGAAGCATTATTCACAATAACCAAAAACTGGAAACCCAAATGCCCATCAACAGTAGAAAAGAGAGACTGTAATATGTTCATACAACTGAATACAGTTGATCCTTTAAAAACATGGGTTTGAACTGCGGGGTCTACCTATATGCAGATATTTTTCAATAAATATATTAGAAAATTTGGACTTCCCTGGTGGCACAGTGGTTAGGAGTCGGCCTGCCAATGCAGGGGACACGGGTTCGAGCCCTGGTCCGGGAAGATCCCACATCTCTTTTGATGTCCATTTGATGTTTCACTTTTGATGCTGCGGAGCAACTAAGCCCGTGCACCACAACTACTGCGCCTGCACTCTAGAGCCCACGAGCCACAACTACTGAGCCCATGTGCCACAACTACTGAAGCCCACACGCCTAGAGCCCGTGCTCCACAACAAGAGAAGTCACTGCAATGAGAAGCCCACACACCGCAATGAAGAGTAGCCCCCGCTCACCACAACTAGAGAAAGCCTGCGTGCAGCAACAAAGACCCAACACAGCCAAAATATATATATATATATGTATATATGAAAATTTTTTGGAGATTTCCGACAATCTGAAAAAAGTCACAGACGAAACACATAGCCATAAGTACTGAAATGATTAAGAAAAAGGTATGCAATGAATGCATAAAGTATATGTAAATACTGGTCGATCATCACAAAGACATAAGGTGTGTGATATTTAATGTAAAATTAATGTGTTAGTTTTCTTAACATTTTATAACTCTGCTTTCAAAGAATTATATTACCATATTCTTTTCTAATTGGAGAAAGTGAGTATTAGATTATTACAGGTAAGTGACTTCTTTAAAAATGTAATAATGTTTCTGATACTGTACTATGAATATGACTGTAATACCATACGCCACAAAAATTTTCTAACAATTCATTCATTAGTGTCTAGGCTAGGCTACTGGGAAGCAATTTTATCGATTATACTAGGCTACCATAAAGTATGAATCAATAAACTTTTTCACATTATCTTTTCATTTTTGATGTCCAGTGCTGGTAATACATATAACATCTACAGTGTTTTGTATCATATAAGACAATATTGATGTAGGTTCTGACAAGCAATTCATCTCATAAACAGAAGATGTATACTTAGGGTGTAAATTACTGTAAATACATTTTCTCTTCCTTCTGATTTTTTAAATATTTTCTTTTTAGTTTACTTTTTAATTAAGGATACAGTATACAATACACATAATATACAAAATATGTGTTAAGTGACTGTTTCTACTATGGGTAAGGCTTCCCCTTCTGTTAGCAGGCTATTAGTTAGGTTTTGGGGGAGTTTATAAGTGGCTTTTCAGCTGTACAGGGGTCAGGCACCCCTAGGCCCCAAGTTGTTTGAGGGCCAACAACTATGCAGCAATGAAAAGGAAAGAAACTATAGCTCCAACAACATGGAATAAATCTCACAAAGATATTGTTGAGCAAAAAATGCAGACACACACCAAACAAATATAGTGAGATTCCATTTAAATGAAAGAAAAAAATTTTTTTTAATGTGGGGCTTTAGGTACAGTGCCTACAATTCTTTGGAACTGGCAAAATTGAATATTGTAAAAGAAGTGAATCAACAATTCTGAAGATATTACCCTCCTAACCAAATATTTTCTGAATATCTTTCACCTGCCAAGCACTATGTTAAACGCAGGTGATACACCTATCACCTCAAGGTGCTTACAAGGTATCTGGGAAAATTATACATAGAAATGTCCGTATCTTTACTGCAACTAACAATAAGATTGATGACGCTGGATTTCGGTTATTTATCCCCCACTGTACAGGAGAATGCTCCGGACACGCAGGCTCAACGGCCATGGCTCAAGGGCCCAGCCGCTCCGCGGCATGTGGGATCTTCCCAGACCGGGGCACGAACCCGTGTCCCCTGCATCGGCAGGCGGACTCTCAACCACTGCGCCACCAGGGAAGCTCCAGGAGAATCTTTAATGTCAGCAACTGTGTATGCTACAACTCATCTCTATATCCTCAGGACCTAACACAGCACCTACCCATGCAGTAGTTGAAAACAAAAAAAGGCTGCTGAATGAATGGACAAAAAAAATTAATATAAGGTAGCGTATGACAAATGGGAAATAACAGACAATAAAAAGAACACAGGGGGACTTCCCTGGTGGAGCAGTGGTTGAGAGTCCGCCTGCCGATGCAGGGGACACGGGTTCGTGCCCCGGTCCTGGAAGATCCGACATGCCGCGGAGCGGCTGGGCCCGTGAGCCATGGCCGTTGAGCCTGCGCGTCCGGAGCCTGTGCTCCGCAACGGGAGAGGCCACAGCAGTGAGAGGCCCGCGTACCGCAAAAAACTAAAATAAATAAAAAGAACACAATATACAGAACGACCACCGTGTAGGGCCTTTGGTCATCTTACACCTATTTACTAAAACAGATTATTTTCCCATTGCCCATCCTCCCACCCTCTCATCTTCCCCCAGCCTCCAGCCCACAATTCATTCACTCAATCTGATATACACAAAGCAATCACGGCATGCTAGGCACTGGGTTAAAGTGCCAGCGATAACAAATTAATAAAAAGCATAGTCTACCAAAGGAGCCTACAATCTAGCAGGAGACAAACATGTAAAGAACGATAAGCTTGAAGGGCATAAATGGGGAAGCACCACACTCTGCGGGGACCAGGGTGAAACACGGCTTTCACAGAGACACTGAGCGGGAAGCGCCGGGCTGGGCGCGGCGAGGAACTGAAGGTTCCTGCGAGGCTGCTGGCACACGCCGCACAGGGAGAGCGGGCGAGGATGCTCAGGCTCTCAGACCCGAGACGCCGTCCCCCGGGGATGGGGATGGGGATGGCGCGGACGGGGCCTAAGAAGGAAGCCTCCTCTCAATGTCCCCGCGCCGTGGACATCCGTCTACACCGCCTCCAGCGCCTCCTGAGCGGGCAGCACCACCCCGGCCGCGCCGACCGCCGCGCGTGAGCCTCCCCCCGGCCCAGGCTCCGCACGTACCCCATCGATCTTCATGTCCAGGATTTTCTCCACCTCGAACACATCCTCGCCGTCATCCTCACTGTCCCCGACGGCCTCCGCTCCTTTCGCGGCCGCGTCCTTCTCTTTGCCCACCGCTCCTCTTCCCTCTCCTTCGACTCCGGGCGACTTGACACTGCCGTCGGCACCCGAACCAGGAACTGCAGCCGCGGTCGCCCCCTCCGCCTCCGCCGCAGCCATAACGGAGCTCTGCCAGCCGCGGGGAGAACGGTTGCGACGCGCGCCCCGCGCTCGGCCCCGAACCCCCGCCAGCAGAAGGCCGCTGACTAGAAAACGCCAATGGCGGGCTCGGGCCCCCAGAGCGACGCGCGCGCACAACAATCACGTCAGGCGGGCGCGCCGGAGCCCCGCACCACCCACAGGAAGCGGGTGGGCTGGCCGAGAGGGGGTGCCCCGGGCGGAAGGAAGAGCAGGCCGATGGAGGCGCTAGGAGAGGCCGCGGTGTAGCGCCGGTGGGCGGGGCTTGAGGAGCGTGGGCGGGGTGTGGGCTGAGGGGAAGGGAGCCGCGGAGCGGAGGCTGCACTGTAGCGCTAGTGGGCGGGGATTGCGGGACTTGGGCGAGAAGTGGGCGGGGCGAGAGGGTCAGCGCGCGGGTCAGGTTCGTGGCGGGTTCTCTTCGTGCCGCCCGCTGCCCAGAGCAGGTGACCCTTATCTGGGTGATTTTGATTCGATTAACGCCTGTGAAGGATCCAATCAAACACAGCTCATAGTGCTGTTATATTTTAGGGAGTGCTGTTTAAAGATAAGGAAAACATTTATTTTCCAATTTCTAGTAGGGTTTTGTTTTGTTTTTTTAATTCCCACTGAGAAAAATCAGAGGAGGTGATAAAAGTAATTTGTACACGTTATGAATGATTGACAAAAATAGTCACCCCTCAAAATGAATTGTCGCCCAGAGTTGCTAGCTGAAATATTTCTCAGTTTGAATTGCAAATAAAGTCTTTGTAGCAGCGAGCTTTTTATTTAACAGTGAACTTTGTCGACTGAAAATAAATGCACAAGGTGAGAGTTGCGAGTTGGGTTTTATTTGGGGCAAAATTAGAGCTATGTCCAGGGGACAGCGCCTCAGCAGCTCAGGGCCTGGGTGACCAGCCAGCAGACGAGCGGTCAAGCACGCGCTGCTGCTGGCCACGAGGAGCGGACGCCCCGTTAATGATTTTGTGCCTTTCTAGATGTGAGGGGAGGCGAGAACCGGGCTCCTAAAACCTTCTCCAGCTTTTCCCAGAGCACAGAGCGCCTCACTCCTGATCTCCGCCCTGAGCTCCTCTCAGGGGGCCTTGAAGGTCCGCAGCTGTGGTGGCTAATGACCTCATCCTCGAGTGACAATTTTCACCTGGCAACTTAATTTACAAAATTAACTCTTTTAAATGGGCTCCCTGAGTTCATTTAAGACTATGATCTGGCAGGCGCCTTTTGAGAGCAGCGCCAGATGTTTGAGTTGGCTCACAGAAGGCATCCTAGGCATTAGGAACACAGCGATCGCTACACCATAGCCTGCCCGCCAGGCACTCTCATCTCTAAGGGAAGACACAGCAATTCTAATGCTTCCATATTTTTTTTAAATAAGTTTAAAAAATATTATAAAGCAACGTTAGTTGATGGGGGACAGCTGATTGTTTCACAAGAATTCCAGATAACAAGTATAGAATAAAAAATAGAGAACCACAATATTTCATAAAATGATTCAGACAACAGAATCGTTAGCTGAATGAAGAGAAACTGGATGCCAAAGTATCTGTCCACAGGTGAGTGTTGGCTGCAGGCAAACAACTCCACAGTGGAAACCTGCTGATCAATGTTAGCATTATTAAAGTAGAACAACCAGCCTTCATGGCTCATGTTGACAGAAATGCTGATCCTTAATCTACTCAGGACTTTAGATCTAATTTCCAGTTTACAAGAAATATGGGGAAAGAGAAATGGAAACAGACATGTCCAGAATGTGGGACATCGTGTAGGAGAGCCAACCCGTCTCCTCAGCAGCAAAAGAAGAGGGAAAAGAAGGCTGTTCTAAGCGTCCAAAAACTTGACAAAGCATTTTAAGTCTTGAGGGAGTTAATTACACTATTTACTCTGCTTTTATGTATTTTTGAAATTAAGTATATATGTTCATTGTAAAATTTTTTCAATTAATTCAAAAATGTATAAGATAGAAATAAAGTTCCTGTTCCTCAAAGGTAACTAGTTTGGAATATGACCTGACGGATTTTTATCTCATACATATATAAACACCCATTTATACAACTTTTTTTATTTTTTTGCGGGCCTCTCACTGTTGTGGCCTCTCCCATTGCGGAGCACAGACTCTGGATGTGCAGGCTCAGTGGCCATGGCTCACGGGCCCAGCCGCTCCACGACACGTGGGATCCTCCCGGACTGGGGCACGAACCCATGTCCCCCGCATCGGCAGGCAAACCCCCAACCACTGTGCCACCAGGGAAGCCCTTATACAACTTTTGAAATGAGCTCTATTGCACATGCTCTGCCACTGCACTGTGTATGTATGCACATATAATACATGCATGTGTTGGTGTGTCCATATTTCTGTAAGATGAATTTCTAGAAGTAGAGTTCCTACTAGCGGAATTTATATGTCAAAGAGCGTAGTGATTTAATTTTTTCTTCCAGTTTTATTGAGATATAATTGACATACAGCACTGTGTAAGTTTTAGATGTACAGCATAATGGTATGACTAACATACACGATGAAATGATGACCACGGTAAGTCTAGTGAACATCCATCATCTCAAATAGACACAAAATAAAAGAAAAATATTTTTCCTGTGAAGAGAACTCTTGGGATTTAGTCTCCGAACAACCCTTTTATGTAACACACAGCAACGCTCATTCCATTCGTCATGCTGCACATCACGACCCTAGTACTTACTTGTCGTATGACTGGAAGTTTGCACCTTTGGACCACCTTTGCGCACTCTCCCCTTCCACCACCCCCATCTCTGGTAACCACAGGTCTGATCTCTTTTTCCATGAGTTTGCTTGTTTCTTTTGGAAGCATAATTGACCTACAACACTATATTAGTTCCTGGTGCATAACATAGTAATTCGATATTTCTATACATTATGAAATGACCACCGCATTGTGATTTAAATTTTGATAAACATTGCAAAATTTTGTTTTACTAGTATACGTCTCCAGTAACAATGTAAGGAGGTACCCGGTTTGTCTTCTGTAATTACGTCAAGCAAACAAGCAGGGCAGGCCAGGGCCAAGACCTGACTGATTTGGCCAGTAAAGATATAACAAGCCCGTTTCAGATTTAGATGGTTTATACACATATAAACAGCAAAAGGCAGAGTAGTCAAAGATGCCAGCTCCCCTTGGCCTTGGGCCCACGGCCCCGAATGGAGCCGGATGTCTGCAGTGTGAGTAGTGGGACAGGTCCTGAGCTTCTTGCCTCATCGGGGAGGAAGGTGGGAGGAGGCCTTTAGGCAGCTCCTCACAAGCCTCCCATTCCCTCGGGCACCAGCAGGCTCACAGGGTCCCTCATCAGGGTGTTGGGAGCCACTGGAGAGGCAGACGGGCAGGCCCCGCAGCAGGAAGGAAACCCTGCACCTGTGTGCGTGAGGGGTGATGGGCAGGACGGGTGGGAGGACAGCCAAGACTGTATGTCAGTCTTGGCGCAGTGGTTGAGAATCTGCCTGCTGATGCAGGGGACACGGGTTCGAGCTCTGGTCAGGGAAGATCCCCCATGCCGCGGAGCAACTAGGCCCGTGAGCCATGGCCGCTGAGCCTGCGCGTCCGGAGCCTGTGCTCCACAACAAGAGAGGCCGCAATAGTGGGAGGCCGGCGCACCGCGATGAAGAGTGGCCCCCGCTTGCCGCAACTGGAGAAAGCCCTCGCACAGAAACGAAGACATAACACAGCCAAAAATAAATAAATAAATAAATATTTAAAAAAAAAAAGACTGTATGTCAAAGACACCGGGGTTGTACGTAAAGACAGAGCGGAAATGGGCTGGAAGGCATCGTGTGGAGTAGGCTGGACAGAGACCTCACTCCCTTCACAAGAAAAACTCAAGATGGATCAGAGGCCTAAACAAACAATGCAAAACTATAAAACTTCTAGAACATAACAGAGGAGAAAATCTAGATGGCCTTCGTTTGGTGATGAGATTTTTAGATGCAACACCAAAAGCAAGATCCACCAAAGAATTGCTCGGGACACCTAGTTTCTCTAAACAATAAGAAAGGTGTCCAGGGACTTCCCTGGCGGTCCAGTGGTTAGGACTCCGTGCTTTCACTGCTGGGCCGGTTGGATCCCTGGTCAGGGACCTGTGATGCCACAAGCTGCGTGGTGCAGCCAAAAAAAAAGCTGCACAGGGATCTGCAGATGAGGGTCCACAGCAGGGAGCGTGCACACCAAGTGCCAGGTGGGCCCAGGTTCAACACCCGGCCCAGAAAAAGGCCTTGTTTCCTCCCAGCTTGCTCAGCCTGGCTGCACCGGCTCCCTGCCAGCCTCCTGAGAGGGGAGAAGGAAATAAGCTTCCAGCACCACCCCAATGCATCTCTCATCACCTTAAAGTATTCAAACACAGAAAGTCTGTAATACTGGAATTTTAAATTTTTTTATTAAAAAAACTTTTTTTTTGGCTGTGCTGCTCAGCTTGTGGGATCTTAGCTCCCCAACCAGGGGTGGAACCTAGGTCCCTGGTACTAAAAGCTCGGAGTCCTATCCACTGGACTGCCAGGGAATTCCCTGGAATTTTAATTTTATAATTGCTTGTTCGTTCATTAAAACAATAGACTGCTTCCACTTATTTTAAAGTGACTGCTACACTGAATAAAATCATAATTAGATTTCATTATAGGTATCTATTAGTATCTGATTATTGTATACATGGAAGCATGAAAAAAGTTTAAAAGACAAGTTCATGTGCTTCAGCCTTGACTGTACTTAAGAAGTCTGTGAAGAGGGGAAGTGGTGTATCCGAGTTGGGGCCCCAGCAGCTGTTTGGTGGCAGAGTCCTAGTCTTTCCCCAGCTCGAGCCGTTGGCAGATAGATGGATACTGCCCTTCAATTCTTCTCAGCCATTCACTTGCTTTCTTTATTTTCTCAAAATCCCAGGGAATATTCCTAGATTAAAAACATTTTTCCATCAACTTCAGAATATAATTATATATGAAATGTAATGTGGTACCAAATCCAGCACATTATATCAGACAAAATCTGTCAAAAATTATGATACTTAGTAAAAGCAGTTCTCTCTGACTTTTTTCTTTTCCTTTCTGACATTTTATGAAAGTTCTTCCAGTGGCCTGACATGGTGCTTTGAACTTATTCAAAACATTTGAAATATAGTAACCTCCTCGCTGCCCGGCTTCCACATGCTTCGCAGACGTTCTTGTTGCCTCCAGGACAACTCAAGCTTCTTTTTTTTTTAATATCTTTATTGGAGTGTAATTGCTTTACAATGGTGTGTTAGTTTCTGCTTTATAACAAAGTGAATCAGTTATACATATACATATGTTCCCATATCTCTTCCCTCTTGCGTCTCCCTCCCTCCCACCCTCCCTATCCCATCCCTCTAGGTGATCACAAACCACCGAGCTGATCTCCCTGTGCCATGCGGCTGCTTCCCACTAGCTATCCATTTTACATTTGGTAGTGTATATATGTCCATGCCACTCTCTCACTTTGTCACGGCTTACCCTTCCCCCTCCCCGTGTCCTCAAGTCCATGCTCTAGTAGGTCTGTGTCTTTAGAGTCTGTCCTACAGAGTGAAGTAAGTCAGAAAGAGAAAAACAAATACCATATGCTAACACATATATATGGAATCTAAGAAAAAAAAAAAAAGGTCATGAAGAACCTAGGGGTAAGACGGGAATAAACTCAAGCTTCTTCTCCCCTTCATATGTTTGTTTGCTGTCGCCCCCTTTCCACTCTTTGAGTACAGGCTCAACGCTACTTTACAAACTGCTTTCTACTGTCCCAGGAATTCTCAACTGGATTCTTTACCTGTAAAGTACCCGAGAGTCACCCAAGAAACTGGCATATATTTAATTTTAGCACGCAAACCACGAACAACTTACTAGTAAAATGTGCATAACGTAAAAACTTCAAATTTGTGTTCAGAAAATGGTGTCAAATATTCAAGTCTACTGAAGACTCAGAAAAATTCTGAGATTTTTCATTAATATTAATTAGCTACTTCCTCATTTGTTTTGTTATCTGCTAGAACCTCTTAGCAAACAAATGGTAATATATACTAAAGAATATGGGGGGAAACTGAAAATTTGGAGAATTCTCTCCATCTTTGATTTTCTTCCCCTGTGAACTGGGAAAGGGCCATCAGAGTAGTGTGGTGGTTAAGAGATGGGTTCAAATCCTGCCTCTGCAATTACACAATATTGCTTGTGTGACATTGTTTGTTTTTTTGTTATTTTTGGCTGCCTGTCTTGTGGGATCTTAGTTCCCCGACCAGGGACTGAACCTGAGTCCTCGGCAGTGAAAGCCCGGAGTCCTAACCACTGGACTGGCAGGGAGTTCCCTGGGAGTAGAGAATTTAATCAGTTCTTGTGAGAGGGTACAAATAGACCTACTAGTTTATTTTAATTTCATCTGTAAGTATGTTATCTCTAAGGGATAAGAACTTTTTCCTAAGCATGAAACTTAAAGATAGTAATGAATAATTCTTTAATATCACAAAATATCCAGGTAACGTTTAAATTTCTGTAACTGTTGGGGTTTTTTTAATACAATGGGTTTTGTTCAAATCAGGATCCAAACAAAGGCTACATATTGCCTCATTTCAAATATCCTTTAAGTTATAGGTTTCACCTCTCCCCTCTTTTTTCTCTCTTTTTTTTTTGGCCCCTCCCGTTGCGGAGCACAGGCTCCGAACGCGCAGGCTCAGTGGCCATGGCTCACGGGCCCAGCCGCTCTGCGGCATGTGAGATCTTCCCAGACCGGGGCACGAACCCGTGTCCCCTGCATCGGCAGGCGGACTCTCAACCACTGCGTCACCAGGGAAGCCCCCTCTCTTTTTTCTCTTGCCATTTATTTCCTCGTATTCCAGACATTGCTGACTACGTCCCCATGGCATAATTTAACATATTCAATCTCCATTCCCTGATATCTGATCTTTATTATGTAAGATATTTTCATAGTTTCAAAGTCAAAACCATAAAACAATGTACATTAGGAGAAACCTAACTTCCATCCTTGTCTCCTCCCCTTCCCCCTCTAGATAATATTTTATTAGTTTTATTAGTTTTCCCATTATCTTGCCTTTTGAAAAAACATAACCAAATTACGTGCATGTGTGTGTGTGTGTGTGTGTGTGTGTGTGTGTGTGTGTGTACCATGCTTAACCACTGCGCCAGCAGGGAAGTCCCTCCAGATGGATCTTACGTTTCTTTTTTTTCTTCGTTCTTTTTTTTTTTTTTTTTTTTTGGCTGCATTGTGTCTTAGTTGCCACACATGGGATCTTTCCTTGTGGAGCGTAGGCTCAGTAGCTGTGACCGGCGGGCTCAGTTGCTCCGAGGCATGTGGGATCTTAGTTCCCCGATGAGGATCGAACCCGCGTCCTCTGCATTGGAAGGCGGATCCTTAACCACGGTGCCACCAGGGAAGTCTCTCTTTTTACGTTTCTGCTTAGATATTTAACTAAGGATACAGATTTAATCATGTTTTCCCCCTGCTCCTTGTGACTTCAGTTTCAGCCACAGTATTAAGTGTTATTCAAAGCAAACAGAAAATTAGAGCTATGTTTTGAATAGATATTTCATGGTATCTGGGCACCCTAATTTCTGGACTATCCCTAGACTAGATACACACAGAAGAGTCAGGAAATAGAGAGTCCCCTATTCGCATGATACTGTCTTCAAGAAGCAATTCATATCCATGCACTACACTTTAAAATATGTATAATAATTAATCTATGACTTAAACCACATACTTAATTATAATTTAAAGTGTTCAGTTTTCTCTGGAATTCAATAAGCTGGCTGATTTTAATGCAACAGATCCATGTACTATAGAAAAAAAAAAGCAAAACACTTCACATTTGTGAGGCTGAAAAATGCGGAAACTAAAGATGGCGTGCTCTTACCAGGACAGGATTCCTACAAAGCTCTGTACAGGGGACCTGTGCAGCAAGGGCGTCACATTGCCAAGGTGGCTCAAAAACGCTGTGGTTTCACTCAGTCGGCCAACTCGAAAGATCTGCAAGACGCCCACTGGACTCTTACTGTAAGAATCAGAAGAAAACCTTGAGATTACGTAATTGAAAACAAAATAAAAAATTGTTATTAGCAGAAAACCCAAAACAACCCAAATGTCTATTATTAGAGAACTGATTCAATGAATCACAATGCAACATTTCTTGGAAATACTATGCAGCCCTTAAAAAATCACACTCTTAAAAATAAATAAGGGGGGCTTCCCTGGTGGCGCAGTGGTTAAGAATCTGCTTGCCAAAGCAGGGGACACGAGTTTGAGCCCTGGCCCAGGAACATCCCACATGCCACGGAGCAACTAAGCCCGTGCTCCACAACTACTGAGCCTGAGCTCTAGAGCCCACAAGCCACAACCACTAAGCCCATGTGCCACAACTACTGAAGCCTGCACGCCTGGAGCCTGCCCTCCACAACAAGAGAAGCTGTTGCAATGTGAAGCCCGTGCACCGCAATGAAGAGTGGCCCCTGCTCACCGCAACTAGAGAAAGCCCACACGCAGCAGCAAAGAAAGACCCAACACAGCCAAAAATAAATAAATAAATAAATAAATAACTTTTTAAAAATTTAAAATAAATAAATAAGGGTATAAAGCAAAACTTATAGCAAAAAATAAGTGTTTGAAGTAGGTTATAAGGACTTCCCTGGCGGCGTAGTGGTTAAGAATCCGCCTGCCAATGCAGGGGACATGGGTTCGAGCCCTGGTCCAGGAAGATCCCACATGCCGCGGAACAACTAAGCCTGTGTGCCACAACTACTGAGCCTGCGCTCTAGAGCCCGCGAGCCACAACTACTGAGCCCACATGCCACAACTACTGCAGTCTGCATGCCTAGAGCCTGTGTTCCGCAACAAAGAAAAGCCACTGCAGTGAGAAGCCCGCGCACCACAACGAAGAGTAGCCCCCGCGCACCGCAACTGGAGAAAGCCCACGTGCAGCAACAAAGACCCAACGCAGCCAAAAAATTAATTAATTAATTAATTAATTAAAGAAAAAAGTACATTATAAGACATTAAGCAATATGATCCCATATTTTATCGAATATATAATATATAGAACATACTAATTGAATAAGTTCATTCATTCAACACTCATGCATTTATTTAACAAATACGTCCCGTGCCTAGTACTCTACCAGCACTGGCAATAAGATAACATGGGCTCTGCCTGATGGAGCTTACATTCTGATGAGAGAGACAGAAGTCAAGGTGACAAACACCCGATCTTCTGTGCTGCTCAGCAAGCCAGCCAGGTTCAGAGAGACGGTGGCCAAGAAAGGCTTTGCTTTGGAGGTGACATTTATTGGACGTGGCCAAATGCGTGTGCTAAGATCTAACTCGTTGTTTGGGGAAAGTTAACTGGATGGGCAGGATGGAAGGAACATCAGGAAGGCTGCTGCTGCAGGGACGTGGTCTCTGCTCAAGGCAAGAAGCCAAGGGTAAACGGCTTTTGGAGGCAGAGCTGACAGAACGGGGATGTGCGGACGAGGGAGAGAGAATCGACGATGGCTTGGGGTGACTAAGATGGGGAGTGTGGGGACAGACCAGGGGGCTGCCGAGGGACCGGGCTTTGGGGGCTGGCTGGTTACCGGAACGTGCTGAGCAAATCGGCAGATGTTACTAACCACAACTTTTATTTCAGACAGTTGGCTTCCCAGCACCCTCTGGGTGCAGAGAAGCATCAGTGATCCAACTGGGAAAACGTTCTATACCAAAATGCTAACAGTGGTTATATTATCTCTGCGTTATCGCTGGGTGGTGAGATTTTGGGCAATCTTTAATTTTTTCATGTTTTCACATACTTTCTAAGCTTTTAGAAAAGAACGTGAATTTTATAACTAGAAAACAATTAATATGAAAAAGTCGTTATTCGTGAAATGAAATGGAGAGAATCTACTTTTTCACAGCAGCAGAATCTCTCCCTAGGGAGAGGCCCACTCTTGATGTATGAATTCTTTAATACTTGGGGACGGGGTGGTTTGAGATCGCCAAGGGCTTGCTGTAGTTACATTAGATGGTTGCTGCTCCCTTCAAGGCTTGAAAATTCAGCTGCTCCTTCCCTTTGACTCCCTGGAAAAAGCTGGTGACTCCCCTCCTGATTCTACTGTCACTATTACTAGATTCCTCAGATACCTAGGGGAGGCTCAAAGCCAAATCAAGCTAAAACAATCTTGAGAAAGAAGAACGGAGCTGGAGGGATCATGCTCCCTGACTTCAGACTATACTAGAAAGCTACAGTAATCAAGACAGTATGGTACTGGCACAGAAACAGACACATAGATCAATAGAACAGGACACAGAGCCCAGAAATAAACCCACACACTTTGGTCAATTAATCTATGACAAAGGAGGCAAGAATATACCATGGTAAAGGCCATATATGACAAACCCACAGCAAGCATCAAACTCAATGGTAAAAAACTGAAAGCATTTCCACTAAGATCAGGAACAAGACAAGGATGTCCACTCTCACCACTCTTATTCAACATAGTTTTGGAAGTCCAAGACACAGCAATCAGAGAAGAAAGAGAAATAAAAGGAATATAAATTGGAAAAGAAGAAGTAAAACTGTCACTGTTTGCGGATGACATGATACTATACATAGAAAATCCTAAAGATGCCACCAGAAACTACTAGAACTAATCAATGAATTTGGTCAGGTTGCAGGATACAAAATTAATGCACAGAAATCTCTGGCATTCCTATACAACAACAATGAAAAATCAGAAGGAGAAATTAAGGAAACACTCCCATTTACCATTGCAACAAAAAGAATAAAATACCTAGGAATAATTCTGCCTGAGGAGACAAAAGACTTGTACTCGGAAAACTATAAAACACTGATGAAAGAAATCAAAGATGACATAAACAGATGGAGAAATATACCATGTTCTTGGATTGGAAGAATCAATATTGTGAAAATGACTGTACTACCCAAAGCAATCTATAGATTCAATGCAATCCCTATCAAACTACCATTGGCATTCTTCACAGAATTAGAACAAAAAATTTTACAATTTGTATGGAAACAAAAAAGACCCCAAATAGCCAAAGCAATCTTGAGAAAGAAAAATGGAGCTGGAGGAATCAGGTTCCCTGACTTCAAACTATACCACAAAGCTACAGTAATCAAGACAGTTAGGGTATTGGCACAAAAACAGAAATATAGATCAATGGAACAGGATAGAAAGCCCAGAGATAAACCCATGCACATATGGTCACCTTATCTTTGATAAAGGAGGCAAGAATATACAATGGAGAAAAAACAGCCTCTTCAATAAGTGGTGCTGGGAAAACTGGACAGCTACATGTAAAAGAATGAAATTAGAACACTCCCTAACACCATACACAAAAATAAACTCCAAATGGATTTAAGACTTAAATGTAAGACCAGACACTATAAAACTCTTAGAGGAAAACATAGGAAAAACACTCTTTGACATAAACCACAGCAAGATCTTTTTTGACCCACCTATTAGAGTAATGGATAAAAAACAAAAATAAACAAATGGGACTTAAACTTAAAAGCTTTTGCACAGCAAAGGAAACCATAAACAAGACAAAAAGACAACCCTCAGAATGGGTTGAAGTGTGTGAAGGGATCTCTGTGAGGTGTGGACATTAGGAAAGTTTCCATAAGTGACTCAGAACAGGAACAGGAACCTGCACCCCAGGGAGTGTTTTCCTTTGCTGAGAAATTAGCTATGAGCAAGGTGGATAAACACATAGGAGTCAACATGAAGACTGTACCTCGATGCCGTCGGCCAGGAGGAAGTGTGTGGATATCAGAAAGCTGTGGTCCCCGGGGTCCTTGGGGCTCTGGGGGAACCTCAGCTCCACCATGGCCGTCTCCTTACCTCCCTCTGTCCCTACCTGGAAAACAGGTTGTTCTTTCATAAGCTGCATTCATTAAATAACAAGCCATACACGCCATTTTAAAATGTTGATTATAAAACTGATACATGTTCATTTGCAGATATAATTTAGAAAATATAGAAAGTAAATAGAAAAAATAAAAATCATCTGAAGTCCTACTACAGATATATAATCACTATTAATATTTTGTTATATTTCCTTCCAGTATTTTTGCTATAGATACACCTGTATATGTTTAAACTGTACCACTTTTCATATTTTCTTAATCACAGAAGAAATGTTATTTTCAAGTAACATTTTATTAAAATATCTAAAAGATACAAATGGAACATCATTTTGAATGCTGGTGTTATTTTGCATTTGTATGACGTCGCAGGAAAAGTTTTTTGTTTTTCTTTCTAATGAAAAATAATGGAAATTCAACATAGTATAAATACTTGGTGTCAAAGTAGACTTGGTGTCTACTCTTAAAATACAAGAAACTGTTAATAACAGGGAGGAGTACCTTTATTTTTTAATGTCATATTAAGATTTTATACTGTTTACATTTTTATTATAAGCATGCATTTCTTTTACAATAAGCTAAAAATTAAACATTAAATTTTAAATGTAAAAATTTTCTTGACTATTAAAAATCAACTCATATACTAAGGAATATTTATTCAGGATATGCACAACTTTTCAAACAACAAAAAAGTTATCAAACAGGAAAATAATTAGAACAGAACTTTCATACAGTTCTGTTCCCCCAAATAGAAATCAGACTCTTACTTTTACCAAGGTGTTATATTTTGCAACTTCAAAATCTTGAGGAATGTTGAAGAATTCCAACATTCTCTGTATAAAACCTGAAATTTGTATAATAAAATTTTAACATTAAAATGAACTTTTAAACAGAATTTCCATAAAATTCTTCTTGTAGATCTCCTAATTCTATACAAAATACATTATAAGTCCCTAATGCCTCCTTAGATATTCTAAAGATGGTTAAAAGGTCTTGTGGAATGAACTGGATTTCTCCTTCACATAATTCTAGAGCTCTGATTCTATAGCGAGGCTGCAGTGGATGGCGGCGGTGATGTGAAGCAGAAGCAGAGGCCCCTCACAGAGGCAGGAGGCCTGTGTTCACTCTGGGCTCTGACCCTTAGAAGCCGGTCACTCCAGACAGACCCACACCTCTCTGGACTACAGTCAGCTCCGCTTTAAAATAAATAAACGGGGCTTCCCTGGTGGCTCAGTGGTTGAGAGTCCGCCTGCCAATGCAGGGGACACGGGTTCGTGCCCCGGTCCGGGAAGATCCCACATGCCACAGAGCGGCTGGGCCCGTGAGCCATGGCCGCTGAGCCTGCGTGTCCGGAGCCTGTGCTCCACAACGGGAGAGGCCACAGCAGTGAGAGGCCCGCGTACCGCAAATAAATAAATAAATAAACGAATTAACTAACTAATTAATTATTTAATTAAAGGCGTCAGACTTATAATTTGTACTTTTAATTTTGATATTTGTTCTCTCCTTTAACCCGAAGATTAACAAAGTAAGATCAAATGTGATGTCTAATTGATATTGCAGTTTGGGATACGTATGCTTTAAGAAGCCATGTAGAACTTTAGACTCATATACTGCATTTGGGGAAGGTTGTGTTACTTCCATTTTTTTAAAATATCAGGTAGAGAGTAATGAACTGTCTTTACTCTGAAGGCTGTTCAGGAAGGTAACAGAGTGAGCAGACTGCTCAAATCTCACCTCCAGTGGTTTTTCTTTTTTAAAATCAATCTAACAATTAACATCTAATCTCATATAACGCTGACAAGATAAAAATAGTTATCATTATAGCAGTTGGAGTAAGTCTTAAATAAATAAAAACTTAATAAAGAGTTAGAGGACCTTCCCTGGTGGCACAGTGGTTGAGAATCCGCCTGCCAATGCAGGGGACACGGGTTTGAGCCCTGGTCCAGGAAGATCCCACACACCGGGGAGCAACTAAGCCCGTGCACCACAACTACTGAGCCTGCGTTCTACAGCCTGCGAGCCACAACTACTGAGCCCACGTGCCACAAATACTGAAGCCCGCATGCCTAGAGCCCGTGCTCCACAACAAGAGAAGCCACCGCAATGAGAAGCCTGCGCACCGCAATGAAGAGTAGCCCCTGCTCACCGCAACTAGAGGAGAGCCCGCGTGCAGCAGCGAAGACCCAACACAGCCAAAAATAAATAAGTAAATCTGTGACTCTGTTTAAAAAAAGAGAGATAAGCAAGATAAATTAAAATAGTACAAAAAATACTGAATTACTAATAGCCTTTTAATACTGTGCTTGAGGTTTACAAAACATTTTGCCAACTATGTCGAGTCTTAAGGATCAGAAGTAGATTACTTAGTGAGTTCAACAGTATTTTCCTTCTCTGTGGAATTGTTCAGGGATGGATCATCAGTTTTCACTTCTAGAATTAAAACAAACAAAACACGTTTACTACTCGGAGATTTATTAAAATTAGTTAACAATAAATGTTGGAATTATTAAGCTTCTTGAACATGGTCGTATCTGCCATGCTAGTCTTTCAGGTGTCCTTAAATTAGCTCTGGTTATTAGTAATCCAAGGACAAGTGGGAAAAGAGGAAGGTAGATTAAAAGATAGTGAAAACAAATCATTGTAATTCTATTTATTAGGCATGTGAGGAGAACTGACTGATAGGTACACAGTTTCAAATGGCATTTTTCTCTTCTGGAGATTATGGTAAGCATAGTCATGAAAAGTGTTACTGTGGGTCAGAATGAGCTCTGAGCACCATTGTGTCACCAGCGAAGGAACTGCGGAGGCTCTAGTTTAGAGGGAACCAAGGCTTCTATGTGAGGCCAGACAACTTTTGCTTCATATTTTTCTTATAGAGGAATCGTAACACTATCTATTATGATATAGGAATAACTTCTGATGCAAGAATGTCTTTCCAGTTCTATAGAGATTTCAAAAGTCATCAGTGTATTTGTAGCAGTTCTGAATCTGACTGTATTACTGGATGTTGAAAAATATTTTGAATATAAAAGGACTTTACTATCCTTCTATTTTGTTTTAGCTGCCAATGTCTGAGATAGCAAGAAAGACTGATATAACAGCAGTTCTGGGTAATCGTTTGTCTAGAGAGGCTGCATCACACCACAACATTTAGATTTCTAAAGCTGTTATAAATAATTCACTTGATATCATACAATATGATATCTAACATACATCATGTTCTTATAAATTAATATTTATCAGAACTGCCTGCAAGGACCTACTGTACAGCACAGGGAACTATATTCAATATCTTGTAATAACCTATAATGGAAAAGAATCTGAAAAAAACCATATATGTATAACAGAATCACTTTGCTGTACACCAGAAACTAACACATTATAAATCAACAATACCTTAATTTAAAAAAATAGAACTGCCTGCCTTTTAATTAATTAATTAATTTAGCTGCGATGGGTCTTAGTTACGGCACGCGGGATCTTCATTGCTGTCTGCGGGGTCTTTAGTTATGGCATGTGGAATCTTTTAGTTGTGGCATGCAGGCTCTTAGTTGCGGCATGCACGTGGGATCTAGTTCCCTGACCAGGGATTGAACCCCATCCCCCTGCATTGAGACTGCGGAGTCTTAACCACTGGACCGCCAGGGAAGTCCCCTGCCTGATTTTTTAAATTGAAGTATAGTTGATCTACAATATTATATTCACTTCAGGTGTATGACATAGTGATTCATTATTATACATCATACTCCATTTAAAGTTATTACAAAATAATGGTTATATTCCCTGTGCTGTATGATATATCTTTGTTGCTTATTTATTTATTTTTTTAATTATTTATTTTTTTTGCGGTACGCGGGCCTCTCACTGTTGTGGCCTCTCCCGTTGCGGAGCACAGGCTCCGGACGCGCAGGCTCAGTGGCCATGGCTCACGGGCCCAGCCGCTCCGCGGCATGTGGGATCGTCCCGGACCGGGGCACAAAACCGTGTCCCCTGCATTGGCAGGGGGACTCTCAACCACTGTGCCACCAGGGAAGCCCCTTATTTATTTTATACACAGTAGTTTGCTCCTCTTAATCCCCTACCCTTATCCTGCCCCTCCCCCCTTCCCTTTCCACATTGGTAACCACTAGTTGATTCTCTATATCTGTGAGTCTATTTCTGTTTTGTTATCTTCATTCGTTTGTTTTATTTTTTACATTCCACATATAAGTGGAAACATACAGCATTTGCCTTTCTCTGTCTGAGTTATTTCACTGAGTATAATACCCTCCAGGCCCATCCACGTTGTTGCAATTGGCAGAATTTTATTATTTTTTATGGCCCAGTAGTATTCCATTGTATACATACACCACATCTTCTTTATCCATTTGTCTGTTGATGGACACTTTGGTTGCTTCCATGTCTTGACTATTGTAAATAGTGCTGCTATGAACACCGGGGTGTAGGTACGTTTTCCAGTTAACGTTTATATTTTCTTCTGATAAAGATCAAGCAGTGAAATCCATTGCTGGATCATATGTCAACTCTATTTTTAGTGTTTTAAGGAACCTCCATACTGTTCTCCACAGTGGCTGTACCAATTCACATTCCCACCAGCAGCGTAGGAGGGTTCCCTTTTCTCCACACCCTCTCCAGCATTTGTTATTTGTAGACTTTTTGATGATGGCCATTCTGACTGGTGTGAGGTGATACATTGTTGTGGTTTTGATTTGCAAAAACTGCTTTACTTTTGATGAGGAGTGCATTTCTCTATGTCAAGAGGCTTTCGTTTGGGCCAGATTCCAAACTAAAATTTGGGTTTATAAAGGAGACAGGTTTCTACTGGAGAGCACAGCTGGTGTGGTGCATGCGTGACCCACGCTGTCTCTCTCCACAGGCCTGGGCGCCCCCCAGCCACCTTGGGTGTTTCTGCTCAAGGCAACCACATCCCTCTTTAAAAATTCCACCAAACAAAGAGAAGATGCTTTGGGCTGTTATCTCAAGGTGAGCTTTCTGACCAAGCACACAACCACCTGGAGGCCAAGGAGAAGTGCTGTGCAGAGAGCAGTCCGACATCAACGGCAAGCCACTTTGGGAACCCAGCTGAGAGTGGGGTCATCTCCTAGGTTGTCTGTTGGGTTGCATATTCTAAGGACCCAGACAGAAGGCTTAGTGGCCTGTCTCTTGTTTTGCCTGGGTTATGACTCTCAGCTTTCTGCAACATGGCTGAGATGTGCAATGCGAAATGCTCAGCTGGCCTGTCGGATGAAGGAACACACCTTGCAAATGTTATTGATGGCTATGTTTATGAACATACCCTGACGGGAGAAAATGCATTTTTTTGTGGGAGATCTTGGAAAGACTGTGAAGAAATGCAGTCAGTGGCAGAACAAAGTGGCTCAGATAAAGCCATCCTACGTGGTAAAGTGCCACTCCAGCTGTACTTGAGATCTTGGCAGCTCTTGGATCTGGACTTGCTTTGTTCCAGTAAAACTGACATGGCTGCAGTGCAAGAATTGGGTGTATCTCCAGAAAACATAATTTATACAAGTACTTGCAAGCAAGCATCTCAGATAAAGTATGCAGCAAAAGTTGGAGTGAATATCATGCCATGTGATGATGGAGTCCAATTGAAGAAAACTGCACACCGTCACCCAAATGCCAAGACTGTATTTCATTAGGTTCACTTGGTTCATCTGTCCTGGATCTGGGGGTGCTGGCAACATCCACACACCTCTGCACTCTGCAGGCTCCATGTTTGCTGCTGCTGATGTAGAGCAGTCGGGCCATCATCCTCCCCTTCCCTTAGGGCCTTACTACCTATGGCAGCAGAAGGTAATACTGGAGGTGAACACTGTAACATGAAGTGTGGCACTTACCCTGAAGAGCAGTAGGCATGTTTCTGGAATGTGCTAAGGAACTTGATGTCTAAATCACTGGGGTTAAGGGGACTTCCCTGGTGGTCCAGTGGCTAAGACTCTGCGCTGCCAATGCAGGGGGCCTGGGTTCAATGCCTGGTCAGGGAACTAGATCCCACATGCCACAACTAAGAGTTTGCATGCTGCAACTGAAGATCCTGCAAGCCGCAACTAAGACCCTGCACAGCCAAATAAATAAATAAATAAAACAAATGAGATAATATATTATTTAAAAAATGGGGTTAAATTTCATGTTTCAAGGGTCTGCAAAGAATCTCAAGTATATGCCCACGCTCTATCAGATGCCAGTGTGTGTGACATGGCTGGAGAACTTGGCTCCACAATGAACATGTTAGACGTTGGTGGGGACGTCACAGGAACAAACTTCAGCTGGAAGAGGTTAATCATGTTGCCAGCTCTTTGCTTGATGTCCACTTTCCTGAAGGATCTGGCGTTAAGATAACTTCAGGACCTGCAAGATACTGTGTGTCTTCTGCATTTACATTTGCTGTTAACATCATTGCAAGGAAAGTTGTTGAAAATGATACATTTTTCTCTGGAATAGAAAAACCAGAAGTGATGAACCAGCCTTCATGTATTATATGGATGATGTTGTTTATGGTTATGTTGCAAGTAAACTGTCGAAGGACTTAAATACCATCCCATTCACAAGAAATACAAGGAAGATGTTTACAAGCAGCCCTTGCCTTCCATCCTGTGATGAGGTTGATCAAATTGTGGAAAACTCTTCTTCTTTTATGTCGGAGATTGGCTTTTCTCTGATAACATGGGAGAAAATTCTTTCCATGAAACTGCTGCTTTTAATGATTTTTCACAGGCCAGCCATTTGTTACATGATGTTATTCAGTGATTGGCATGAGATGCAGGATGCTGGAATCACATCAGACACAAGGATGAAAGCTTCTTCTTTGTGCCTTCATTCACTCGGCCGAGGCTACAAGACAGCTTCTCCACTGAAGCTTAAACAGGTGTTAACACTTCTTTAGATCTGAAGTTGCAGGGGAAGCTTGTCTGGTCTACGTTCCAGTGTGGAAAAAATGTGAACAATCTTATTCTGTTAATTCTCTTGGAAACAAAAACTATTAGTAATAGGTATTTGGAACCAGATGAAATCAGCTTTCATCTATAATTCGCTGGGGGTAATTGGGAGATTTAGATAGTGTATCCAGATTTAAACTTACCAGTTTGCCCTACCCCTTAAGCATTTAAAATAAAATATGCAACAAAATGGATGACTGAGTGGCAACGGAAGCCCATTAACTAGGTTCCCCATTAAACCATTTACATACAGGTAGTACACAGTTTTATATTAAGGGTTCATGTTAAAAAGTCTGTAAAGTTAATGTCTTTCACTCACATATATCAAATGTCAGTGGAAGAACAGTGTGACTTCAGTAGATATGTTTAGTGTATATAGAACGTGCAAATTTAAGTTTTGAACTGTAGTTTAATAAATGTAAAACTACATCATAGTATTTTTTGTATTTGACCTAATGTAACCTTTGTATGACTGCAATAAAACTTTGCATAGAGTAAAAAAAAATTACACTTCAGGTTTTCTGAGATTATGAATGTTTTTGTAGTCATTTTGAATCTGACCACACCACAGTGAATATTGATAAATCTATTTCTATTGCTAAAGTAGTCTTTTGTCCCTCACTAGTTTGCTGCCCATTTTCTGAAATAATAATAAGACTACTTATTTTCATAGTATTTCTGGACAATCCTTTGTCTATAATATCGTTGACAAACCAAAATATTTACTATAGAACCTCTAATACATTAAGCACTTGATATGAAATACCAAAGCTGCCTGCCTTTTGATCAGGAGTTGGTGTGATGTCCAGTGACTTACAGGGATCATAATTCTTTACGTCCACCAGTCTCCTTTCTTTGATAGATTCCCATATAAAATCTGGGTTTGCAATATAAATATGGTTCTTTTGGATAGACTTCAGTTGATACTGGCTCAGAACATTAGCGTTGTCTAGGATTACATGTGTACACTAAGAAAAAATCAATTCATTATGCATTAGTTAAAAACAAAATTTAAATAAATTATTTGTACCTGTTTCTCACCCCATTTGTAATAATTTTTTTTCAGATTTCTAAAACTCTTATGAATGACAATTTCTAGTTACGTAAAAGTTTTAAAAGATCAACAGCGTATGGATATGGATACACCATAATTGATTTACCATCTAACCACCTCGCCGTAAGAAGTAAAAATTGAAGTCCAAAGTCGTTAGACCCAGGCCTGCAAATGCAGGGCCTGCCCATGTAGGGTGCTCTCCCCTCTGTGAGTCATTGGCGGGGCTGGCCCAGCCTGCCCCATCCTGGACCATAGCCCTGGGGTTTGCCTACAGGGAGCCTGATTTGCTCTGTGAAGCACATTCAACTCCAGCTGGGTGCTGGGTGCTTCTCTGGTATTTAACAGTTTGCCTATGAATATCAGAAACAGAATGTCCCAGTTTACCCACATTTTAGGCAGAATTGTACATTCTTCCCTTACACAGCTTTGCTCACTTACCTGACTCACCATTTCTGTGGATGGATGAATAATTCATGCCTGTTCTTAGTTCATTTTCTGGGTAGAGAATGACAACATGGGCTCTCATTTTTAGAAAGTCTCACATACTGTGAGTGCAATCTTTTTGGACATTATTTTCCAATGTACATAAACATCTGAAATGTGCACACCAGCTACTATAACAAAGGAAGCAGTTCGATACATGACGGTGAGGAATGACCTCTCAGATAAATCGTGAAGGGGAAAAGCAAGAGCAGACCGTTTGTCTGCTGTGCAGCACCTGTGGCTGAAACAGAGCTGTGTGCTTATGTGTGTTGTTTGCGCAGAGAGCAGCTCCAGAACTGGTCCGGGCAGATCCTGGTCCGGGCAGATCCCACGTGCCATGAAGCAACTAAGCCCGTGCACCACGACTACTGAGCCTGCGTTCTAGAGCCCGTGAGGCACAACTACTGAGCCCGTGTGCCACAACTACTGAAGCTCACGCGCCTAGAACCTGTGCTCCACAACAAGAGAAGCCACCGCAATGAGAAGCCTGCGCACCGCAACGAAGAGTAGCCCCTGCTCGCCACAACTAGAAAAAGACCACGCAGAGCAATGAAGACCCAACGCGGCCAAAATAAAATAAATAAATAAATAAGTGTGTGTGTGTGTGTGTGTGTGTGTGTGTATATAAAGAAACAATAAACTAACGAATGGTGAGATATCGGGTTTAATTCACAGTAGCTCTTTGTCGGTCTTTGAACCTGGAGTCTGTTCTAGCAGCTTGTCCACAGTAAGCTGGTGTTTTCTGAAGGGCAGTGGGTCCCACTGGTTTAAGGAGGGTCAGGAAGCAGGTGTCCCTCTCCACACGGCCTCTTAACCCTTGACCGCTGGGTTCCCCTGGCTGTAGTCCCACTCTAGGCCCTTGCTGGGCAGTAGTGCCCATGTGAGGCCCTAGATGCCATCTGTGTGCAGACAACCCCCGGCGTAGGGCAGAAGGTCCGCTGTGTCCCAGCATGTCCCCAACACGCAGAGCCCCCTCCTGGACAGCCACCGCCGGAGCTCCGTCCTGGGCTTCGGCCCTCGACTGCCCCTCCACCCCCAGGAGCCAGGCCCTGTCCCCATCCCTTTGGCCCCAGCCCTCCGCCCAGCAGCAGAGCCCTGTCTCCCCTCTCTGCCCCTCATCTCTTCTCCACACTGAAGCATGAACAAACTTTTTCTTATTTTGAAAATTATGTTTCAAATGAAATTCAAATTTCCTATTATGGTTCAAGGCCTGGCCTCTCCCCAGCCTCATTCTGGCCGAGGTGGCTTTTCCTTCAGGTTGGCAAAACCCTCAGGGCCTTCGCACAGTTGTTCCTTCTGCCCGGGACCCTTCCCCCTACCCCACCCACACTTGTGTATCCCACCCAGGTTGCAGTATCTGCCCAACAAATTAACGAATGAGGGCTCCATCTTTCTTTTTTCTTATGAGGTCTGGTTAAATGGAAGTCCCTTGATTTAACTCTGCCTTTCTTTCACATTAATATTTATTAACTTCATAGGTATTGATTGTCTTTTACACTCAAATTGATTCAAAATTATCAGTGTGTAGATGGGAATGATCATAGATACTGTGAAAGATATTAGACTATGCTATGTAGGTTAATGTATCTTGCTCTCAATGCCCAACAGTTAAAAAACAAAAAATAAACAAACAAAACTCTGTAATGAATCTTTCACCGTTTTCAGAACAGTCTGTGTCATGTGCCCGGCCTGTGCTGGACAAGGCAGGCTGAAGCCAGCATGGCTGCTCAGACCCACCTCTGGATCCAGATTTGTCCTGGGTGAGTTCTTAAGTCCTCTGAACTGGTCTTTTTTTTTTTTTTACATCTTTATTGGAGTATAATTGCTTTACCATGGTGTGTTAGCTTCTGCTTCATAACAAAGCGAATCAGCTATACATATACATATGTCCCCATATCTCCTCCCTCTTGCGTCTCCCTCCCACCCTCCCTATCCCACTCCTCTAGGTGGTCACAAAGCACCGAGCTGATCTCCCTGTGCTATGCGGCTGCTTCCCACTAGCTATCTATTTTACATTTGGTAGTGTATATATGTCCATGCCACTCTCTCACTTCGTCCCAGCTTACCCTTCCCCCCCCGTGTCCTCAAGTCCATTCTCTACGTCTGCATCTTTTTTTTTTTTAGATTCCATATATATGTGTTAGCATATGGTATTTGTTTTCCTCTTTCTGACTTACTTCACTCTGTATGACAGTCTCTAGGTCCATCCACCTCACTGCAAATAACTCAATTTCGTTTCTTTTTATGGATGAGTAATATTCCATTGTATATATATGCCACATCTTCTTTATCCATTCACCTGTTGATGGACACTTAAGTTGCTTCCATGTCCTGGCTATTGTAGAGCTGCAATGAACATTGTGGTACATGACTCTTTGAATTGTGCTTTTCTCAGGGTATATGCCCAGTAGTGGGAGTGCTGGGTCATATGGTAGTTCTATTTTTAGTTTTTTAAGGAACCTCCATACTGTTCTCCATAGTGGCTGTATCAATTTACATTCCCACCAACAGTGCAAGAGGGTTCCCTTTTCTCCACACCCTCTCCAGCATTTATTGTTTGTAGATTTTTTGATGATGGCCATTCTGACTGGTGTGAGGTCATACCTCACTGTAGTTTTGATTTGCATTTCTGTAATGATTAGTGATGTTGAGCATCCTTTTATGTGTTTGTTGGCAATCTGTATATCTTCTTTGGAGAAATGTATAATTAGGTCTTCTGCCCATTTTTGGATTGGGTTGTTTGGTTTTTTTATATTGAGCTGCATGAGCTGCTTGTAAATTTTGGAGACTAATCCTTTGCCATTTGCTTCATTTGCAAATATTTTCTCCCATTCTGAGGGTTGTCTTTTCGTCTTGTTTATGGTTTCCTCTGCTGTGCAAAGCTTTTAAGTTTCACTAGGTTCCATTTGTTTATTTTTGGTTTTATTTCCATTTCTCTAGGAGGTGGGTCAAAAAGCATCTTGCTGTGATTTATGTCATAGGGTGTTCTGCCTATGTTTTCCTCTAAGAGTTTTATAGTGTCTGGCCTTATATCTAGGTCTTTAATCCATTTTGAGTTTATTCTTGTGTATGGTGTTAGGGAGTGTTCTAATTTCATTCTTTTACGTGTAGCTGTCCAGTTTTCCCAGCAGCACGTATTGAAGTGGCTGTCTTTTCTCCATTGTATATTCTTGCCTCCTTTATCAAAGATAAGGTGACCATATGTGCATGGGTTTATCTCTGGGCTTTCTATCCTGTTCCATTGATCTATATTCCTGTTTTTGTGCCAGTACCATACTGCTTTGATTACTGTAGCTTTGTATTATAGTCTGAAGTCTGGGAGCCCGATTCCTCCAGCTCCGTTTTTCTTTCTCAAGATTGCTTTGGTTATTTGGGGACTTTTGTGTTTCCATACAAATTGTGCAATTATTTTGTTCTAGTTCTGTGAAAAATGCCATTGGTAGTTTGATAGGGATTGCATTGAATCTGTAGATTGCTTTGGGTAGTATAGTCATTTTCACAATGTTGATTCTTCCAATCCAAGAACATGGTATATCTCTCCATCTGTTTGTGTCATCTTTAATTTCTTTCATCAGTGTCTTACAGTTTTCTGCATATAGAAATTTTGTCTCCTTAGGTAGGTTTATTCTTAGGTATTTTATTCTTTTTGTTGCAGTGGTAAATGGGAGTGTTTCCTTAATTTCTCTTTCAGATTTTTCATCATTAGTGTATAGGAATGGAAGAGATTTCTGTGCATTAATTTTGTATCCTGCTACTTTACCAAATTCGTTGATAAGCTCTAGTAGTTTTTTGGTAGCATGTTTAGGATTCTCTATGTATAGTATCATGTCATCTGCAAACAGTGACAGCTTTACTTCTTTTCCGATTTCGATTCTTTTTATTTCTTTTTCTTCTCTGATCGCTGTGGCTAAAACTTCCAAAACTATGTTGAATAATAGTGGTGAGAGTGGACAACCTTGTCTTGCTCCTGCTCAGTGGCTCCCAGAAGCAGGCTTAAATTAAGCTCCTTTAGAATACTGTATGGCAGGCCATTGCAGGTGTGTGCCCAGGCAGGAGCATCTATAATGCTAAAGAGCTAGCAGTGGCCAATCACATTAAAACTTTGGGCGCTTATACTATTCATGAGTTTACCTCCAACAGGTCTGTCCATCCAACCGAAGTAGATGGGAATTCCATTGGAGAAGGGGCAATCAATTTGTTTAATTTTGTCCAGAGAAATACAGGAATCTAGCATAGGTACTGGGAAGTGGAACCAAAACCCCACGTTCAGTTACAAATTAGACAACAAGTGCTAAGTTTCATCGGGTTCAAACAGCTGTGGGTAAAAAGGACTGACTAAAGATTCTAAGGAATATTCATCACCTCCATTCAGCAGAATGGTATTAGCTTCTTTTCCACAAGATTGTGGAATGGACATTGACAGTGGGGGACTGTAATAGGAAAGAACCTTCTGTATTCTATTACAAGTGAATCACTAAAGGGATGTTGCCTGTAAGCTTAAGTTATACACAACGGCCCATCTCTGGGAACCCTGCCTGCCAGGTGATGAGCATTAGGCTAAAATACCTTTGTTTAGCTCACAAACCTCCTGACCAGGCTCACCTGTGAATGACTGACTGCAGGGAGGAAGAAATTAACCCATCCCCTCCAGAGGCTCATGGGAACCAGGAGATGTTTGACTTTACTGCCCTTTGAGTATAAAAGGAGCCTGAATTCTAACTCAGGCAAGATGGTTCTTTAGGGGCACAAGCTCACCATCTTCTCTGTCTGCTGGCTTTCCGAATACAGTCGTTAGTCCTTGTCCCAAGTACTGCTCTCTTGGATTATTGGCCTCTCCTGCGGCGCAAGCAGTACAAGCTTGGACTTGGTAACAGTAGTTCGTTTCTTACACTGTACCGGTTGTTGGAAATAGCACTTCATTTGATTTCTTTAAATATTTATTTAAACAGACAGAAAGCCTGGGTGTGTACAGAATGGTAACTTGCATTAATTGTTACCAATTGTCTGCATCTGCAGTGGCAATTAAGAAAACGGTTTTCGAGTTTTGCACTTCAGTGTTGAAAACAGAACTAGGTTTAGTTTAATAAAAAATAAACAAAATAAAATTAGGCTTTATTACCTAATGGGCAAAGAGCCAACTACGCATTAGGCAGAAAAGACGAGCGATAGCTACTTTAGGAGTGACTTCATCACAAGGTTACTTTTGACTCATCAGAGAGTGTGGCCGACTGTCCTTTTTTCGTTTACTTGGTCACTCATGGCAAAGAAGACAAAAACAAAATACAAAAGACACGCGGAACTAGACAGACACCCCCTGCCCAACTGCGAGGGCGCCAGCCGCAGTTTTGAAAGGCAGGGGAGGGGCTCGGTCTGTCCCGGAAGTTCTCTCCGGGAGCTGTTTCCCCCCGCCTTTCCGCCCGCCACCACCACCCCTTGCCCCCCGCTCCCGGGCGGAAGACGCCGGGCCGTGAGCGCCTAGTAACGTGGAACGCCGGGTCGCCGGGAGTGGTAGTTTGCGTGAGTCCGGCTGCGTGCTCTCGCAAGCGCAGAGCGGCAGGTGGGAACTACATTTCCCAGGAGCCCTCGGGCCCGGGCGGAGCCGGGCTGGCCGCGGAGGCTGTGGCGGGTGGTTTGTAAGGGTAGCGGCGGCGGCGACGACGGCTCGGTCGCTGGCGTGAGTGGACTGAGAGGTCGGGGCCGAGGAGCGGGACTTCGTGGCGGGGGTGGGGTGGGATGGGGGTGGGGAGGACCGGAGGAGCTGGTGTGTTCGTCGCCGTGCGTCCACGAGGGACGGCGGGGCGCGCGGGGAGCGGCGCCGGGCGGCGAGGGGAGCTCTGGGTCAGTGTCGGGGCTGCTAGCGCTGTTCCGCGGCGGCTTCTCGCGGGCTCCCGCCGCTTGTGGTCTCGGCTGCACTCTGAGCTGCTGCGCGAGGAGCGCGTCGGTGCGTCACCTTCCTGCTGGTCTGGGCCGGTCTCCCTGCCGGCAGGTGCGGTCTTGCAAAGCTTCGGGTTTGAAAGCTTTGCTGTGGGTTGGTGGCTTTCAAGGACGTGTACTTTGGGAGACCGGTAAGTCACCTTTCTAAGCGACCAGTTACTTCTCAAGGCCTGAGGGAGGCTTTGAATTGTTTGCGTCTACGTTTTCCTCCTCGCGAGGTAGAGAATTTATCCCCCCCGGCCCGCTGCTTTAAATAATGTTTACGTGGTAGTCTTTGGAGGTTTCAAGGCAGTCCGTTCGTTTCGAACAGATTTTGATATCAGGAAGATCTGAGTCCACCTACTAATAATCCATTCTGGGCATTTTGCTGTATATGCTCCCTTTACCAAGGCCTTAGCATCAATACTAAGTAACAGGTTAAGGTGGAATTGTATTTCTGTGCGTCATGCCGACAGTAAATATACCTCTAGAATCATAGTGATGAAGCTGAAATGAAGCAGGGGCGGTTTCTTTTTTACGTGGGCGAGATATGTGTTACCGAAAGTGAGTTCCGGCTGCTCCTGCGCAAAAGCCAGTGAAGAGGCAAGGATGGTGGAAAGGAAAGTTTGCTTTCTTTTGGGTGCCGGGAGCGGGGAGGGCGACTCCTGTCCAAAGGCCGACTCCCCTCCCCTGCCCTCCGCGGCCACAGTCGACAGTCGTGGGTCAAGAGCTGTTATAGGCGGCGGGAGGGGCCCACGTGGAAGCAACGCAGGCAGCTCGGACAGGCATCTTGAAGCTGGTCATGCGGTGCTCTGGCCAGCGTCATCTTGAGTGCTTTAAGTAGTTAATCTTAGGTTCCAAAGTCGGTTTGTTCCCATTTTCTTGAGGCCAGTTTTTAGAATCGCGGTAGCTTGTGTCATGGTTACAGTTAATGTAGTTCACTTCTCCCACCTGATGGGGGTTTCATTATCTACAAGACAGCCCACCGGAGAGGGCTCCCGATATTAGCTACAGCCCCTTGAGAAGGAGCTAAAGTGCCTTGCCTTTGCTTAATGACTAAACTATTATTGTTTTGTCCTGTTTGACTGCTTTTCTTTGCTTCTGCATTTTCTTACTTCTCTGGTTAAACTTATTCTTTGGTTTTTCCACAGACAAAAAGGCAGGCTGAGGACATGGGGGGCAGGGACCATAGGGTCCTGCTCTGTTTTACACGCAGACGTCTGAGTGCTGCATCACAACGGTGCTTGCGCTTGCCAGTCTACTAGGGAACTTCGCTAGTTTTTTTTGTTTTGTTTTAATTGAGTATAGTTAATTTACAATGTTGTGTTTCAAGTGTACAGCAAAGTGTTTCAATTATATATACATACATATTCTTTTTCAGGTTGTTTTCCTTTATAGGTTATTACAAGATATTGAGTTCCCTGTGCTGTACAGCAGATCCTTGTTGTTTACCTGTTTTATGTTTAGTAGTGTGTGTCTGTTAATCCTAAACTTCTGATTTATGCCTCCCACCCCCACCCCCTGCCAATCTACTTTGGTAACCGTAAGTGTTTTCTGTGTCTTTCTGTTTTGTAAATGAGTTCATTTGTATCTTTTTTTTTTTTTTAGATTCCACATATAAGTTATATCATATGATATGTGTCTTTCTCTGTCTGACTTCACTTAATGTGGTCATCTCTAGGTCCATCCATGTTGCCGCAAATGGCAATTTTCCATTATTTTTTATGGCTACTACTCCATTGTATATATGTACCACATCTTCTTTATTCATCTGTCAGTGGACATTTAGGTTGTGTCCATGTCTTGGCTACTGTAAATAGTGCTGCTATGAACATTGGGGTGCATGTATCTTCTAGAATTAGGGTTTTCTGTGGATATATGCCCAGGAGTGGGATTGCTGGATCATATGGTAGCTCTTTTAGTTTTTTAAGGAGCTTCCTTACTGTTCTACATAGTGGCTGCACTAACTTACATCCCCACCAACAGTGTAGGAGTGTTCCCTTTTCACACCTTCAGCATTCATTATTTGTAGACTTTTTAGTGATGCCATTCTGACTGGTGTGAGGTGATGCCTCATTGTGGTTTTGATTTGCATTTCCCTGATGATTACTGATGTTAAGCATCTTTTCATTTGCCTGTTGGCCATCTGTATGTCTTCTTTGGAGAAACGTCTATTTAGGTCTTCTGCTCATGTGTTGATTGGGTTGTTTGTTTTCTTGATGTTGAGCTGTATGATCTGTTTTTATATTTTGGAAATTAATATCTTGTCGGTTGCTTCGTTTGTAAATATTTTCTCCCATTCTGCAGGTTGTCTTTTTGTTTTGCTTATGGTTTCCTTTGCTGTGCAAAAGCTTTTAAGTTTTATTAGGTCCCATTTTGTTTTTTTGTTTTGATTTTATTTTCATTACTCAGGAGACAGATTGAAAAAATATTGCTACAATTTATGTCAAAGAGTGTTCTGCCTGTGTTTTACTCTAGGAGTTTTGTAGTATCCAGTCTTACATTTAGGTCTTTAATCCATTTTGAATTTATTTTTGTATATGGCCTTACAGAATGTTCTAATCTCATTCTTTTACACGTAGCTGTCCAGTTTTCCCAGCGCCACTTATTGAAGAGACTGTCTTTTCTCTATTGTGTATTCTTGCCTCCTTTGTCATAGATTAATTGACCATAAGTGTGTGGGTTTATTTCTGGGCTTTCTATCCTGTTCCATTGATCTGTATGTCTGTTTTTGTGCCAGTGCCATACTGTCTTGATTACTGTAGCTTTGTAATATAGTCTGAAATCAGGGAGTGTGATTTCTCCAGTTCTGTTGTTTTTTCTCAATATTCTTTTGGCTATTCGGGGTTTTTTGTGCTTCCATGCAAATGAAAATTTTTTGCTCTAGTTCTGTGAAAAATGCCATTGGTAATTTGATAGGGATTGCATCGAATCTGTAGATTGCCTTGGGTAGTATGGTCATTTTAACAATATTGATTCTTTCAATCCAAGAACACAGTATATCTTTGCATCTTTTTGTGTTGTCTTCATTTTCTTTCATCAGTGTTTTATAGTTTTTGGAGTACAGGTCTTTTGCCTCCTTAGGTAGGTTTATTCATAAGTATTTCATTTTTTTATGTGATGGCAAGTGGGGTTGTTTCCTTAATTTCTCCTTCTGACATTTCATTGTAAGTGTATAGAAATGCAACAGATTTCTGTGTATTAATTTTGTGTTCAGCAAATTTACTGAATTCATTGATGAGCTCTAGTAGTTTTCTGGTAGCATCTTTACGATTTTCTGTGTATAGCATCATGTCATTTGCAAACAGTGACAGTTTTACTTCTTTTCCTATTTGGATTCCTTTTCTTTTTCTTCTCTAATTGCTGTGGTTATGACTTCCAAAACCATGTTGAATAAAAGTGGTGAGAGTGGACATCCTTTTCTTGTTCCTGATCTTAGAAAAAATGCTTTTCACCATTGAGTATGATGTTAGCTATGGGTTTGTTATATATGGCCTTTGTTATGTTGAGGGATGTTCCCTTTATGCCCATTTCCTAAGAGTTTTTATCATAAATGAATGTTGAATTTTATCAAAAGTTTTTTTCTGCATCTACTGAGATGATCATAATGTTTTTATTCTTCAGTTTGTTAATGTGTTGTATCACATTAATTGATTTGCAGATATTGAAGAATCCTTGCATCTCTGGGATAAATCCCACTTGATCATGGTGTATGATCCTTTTAATGTATTGTTGGAGTTGGTTTGCTAGAATTTTGTTGAGGATTTTTGCATCTGTGTTCATCAGTGATACTGACCTGTGATTTTCTTTTTTTTGTGATGTCTTTGTCTGGTTTTGGTATCCAGGTGATGGTGGCACATTTAAATAGAATGAGTTCAGACATGTTCCTCCCTCTGCAATTTTTTGGAATAGTTTGAGAACAGTAGGCGTTAACTCTTCTCTCAGTGTTTGGTAGAATTAACCCGTAAAGCCATCTGGTTCTGGACTCTAGCTTGTTGGGAGTTTTTTAGTTGCTCATTCAGTTTCAGTACTGGTAATTGGTCTGTTCATATTTTCTTTTTCTTTCTTTCTTTTTTTTACATCTTTATTGGAGTATAATTGCTTTACAATGGTGTGCTAGTTTCTGCTTTATAGCAAAGTGAATCAGTTATACATATGTTCCCATATCTCTTCCCTCTTGTGTCTCCCTCCCTCCCACCCTCTCTATCCCACCCCTCTAGGTGGTCACAAAGCACCGAGCTGATCTCCCTGTGCTATGCGGCTGCTTTCCACTAGCTATTTTACGTTTCGTAGTGTACATATGTCCATGCCACCCTCTCGCTATGTCACAGCTTACCCTTTCCCCTCCCCATATCCTCAAGTCCATTCTCTAGTAGGTCTGTGTCTTTATTCCTGTCTTACCCCTAAGTTGTTCATGACATTTTTTTTTCTTAAATTCCATATATATGTGTTTATATTTTCTACTTCTTCCCGGCTCAGTCTTGGGAGATTATTGTACCTTTCTAAGAATCTGTCCATTTCTTCTAGGTTGTCCATTTTATTGGCATATAGTTGCTCATAATAGTCTCATATAATCTTTTGTATTTCTGTAGTGTTGGTTGTAACTTCTCTTTCATTTTTTTTCTTTTTAAGGAACGTAATGCAATCTTCTTAAATTTTTTAAAAATAAATTTATTTATTTATTTATTTTTGGCTGCATTGCGTCTCCACTGCCGTACATGGGCTTTCTCTAGTTGTGGCAAGTGGGAGCTACTCTTAATTGTGCACGGGCTTCTCATTGCACTGGCTTCTCTTGTTGCGGAGCATGGGCTCTAGGTGCACAGGTTTCGGTAGTTGTGGCACATGGGCTCAGTAGTTGTGGCTCGCAGGCCCAGTAGTTGTGGCGCACGGGCCTAGTTGCTCCGTGGCATGTGGGATCCTCCCGGACCAGGGATTGAACCCGTGTCCCCTGCACTGGCAGTCAGACTCTTAACCACTGCGCCACCAGGGAAGTCCCTCATTTCTGATTTTATCAAGTTGGGCCCTCTCCCTCTTTTTCTTGATGAGTCTGGCCAGTGGTTTATCAATTTTGTTTATCCTTTCAGGGAACCAGGTTTTAGTTTCATTGATCTTTTCTGTTGTTTTTAAAAACCTTTTCTGGTTTTTGATGTTACAGAATGACCTTGTAGCTTGTCTTTGTTCTAAATTTGGATTTCATAAGTTTCCTGACGAGGTCATTTAAATTCAGTCAGGGTTACTTGGTTGATTCTGATGAAGAGTTTTGCCTTTTTACATAGGTTTCCAACTCAAAAATAGTTACAATTAGTTTGCTTACCACAGTTTAAAAAAATTATTCAGGAGTAAGAGATATCCAGTAAAGTGCCTTAATCTTTTTTTTTTTTTTTTTGGCCACACCATGTGGCTTGCCAGATCTTAGTTCCCCAACCAGGGATCGAACCCTGGGCCCTTGGCAGCGAGAGTGCAGAGTCCTAACCACTGGACTGCCAGGGAATTCTCAGAGTGCCTTAATCTTAAGTGTACAGCCCAAACATATATACCAGTGTAGTCACCTCTCAGATACAGAACATCCCTAGCATCCTGAAGGCAGAAACCCCTTCCCAGGCGATACCAGCTTCCTAGACAGCCATGCTTCTGACTTCTGGACCTGGGAGTTTATTCTGCCTCTTCTCAAACTTCATACTAAGTGGAATCACACAGTATTCTTGTCAGACTTTTTTTTTTTTTCGGTACGCGGGCCTCTCACTGTTGTGGCCTCTCCCATTGCGGAGCACAGGCTCTGGATGCGCAGGCTCAGCGGCCATGGCTCATGGGCCCAGCCTTTCCGCGGCATGTGGGCTCCTCCCAGACCGGAGCATGAACCCGCATCCCCTGCATCGGCAGGTGGACTCTCAACCACTGCGCCACCAGGGAAGCCCTCGTGTCAGACTTTGATTCAACTTTTCTCATCCATGTCGTTGCCTATAGCAGGTTTTTTTTTTTTTTTTAAATGCCGTAGTAGCTGTGGTTCTCAACGTGTGATATCAGTGAGAAAACAAATCACGCTGCCATTTTTGTTTTGTTTTGTTTTGTTTTGTTTTATCCCCAGTTTTCTCCATTTCAGTTAATGGCAACTCTGTTCTTCGAGTTGTTTAGCCAGAGAATTTTCAGGAATGAAGGAGAGAATCCCAGGACACTCTGTAGGTTGTGGTAGACAATAAAGGAATGGTAGGTTATATAGTCTGATAATACGAGGTTCAAAATTGGGGATTTTGATGGTAGAGGAAGGGAGAATAATCCAGGTCTAAAAAAGAACAATAAAGAAGGTATGTATTCCAAGGGTATGGGCTCCATAGGAGGAAGTTTTCTCAGGAAGGTGAGAGAAGAGGTTAAGAATAATAGATTTTGCTTGTGACGCACAGTGAGTGAGTGTTTGGCATTGGGATGCTTGGGACACGGAGACAGGATAAGCACATGCGTGGAGATTAGCGTGGCACGGATGAAGGGCGCTGACATAAATAGATTCCCAGACATAAAGATGTGAACCCTGGAGGAGTCAGGGTGGATAGTGGTGATGGGCTGTAGGAACTGGTGGTTTTCAGGAGGAATGGGGCATTGGTGGGGGCTTCCTGCAGATGGGAGTTATGAAGTCTGGGTGACTGGGTCTTATTCTGCCCCTCATAGCTGCACCGCATGCACTTCTTCCACCGGGTCCTTGGCTTTTCCTCTAAGTGAGGCCTTTCTGTGCACCCCGTCTAAACTTGCAGTCTCCGACCCCCACATGGCTTTTGCGTGTGTTTTCCCCACTAGACTCTGAGTTATTAACTGCTGTCTACCCAGTGCCTGCAGCAGTACCGGGCACAGAGTAAGAACACAGTAAATGTTAGTTGCTTACCTGTTGCACTAGCCACAGAGTTACACTAGGAATTTGTTTGTTTTAGAGCATGATTCATACAGCATAGCTGTCCCGTGCTATGAACCAATGAAATTTTTATTGTTGAACATTGAATGAACACAAACAATAGTTTATAAAACTGAATTATTTTCAACAATATAACCTTAGTTCTGATTTAATTTTAACTTACTTTTAGCAAATATTCATCAAGTTTCTTCTATCTCCCAGGGATGGATGGTGCTAGACAGTGGTGAATATACAGATACCTTCAAGGAACTCACAGCTTGGTAGATTATGAACACAGAAGCGAAATACCACTAATAATGAGATGACGCCAAAGCAGTGATGTCAGAGACCTCTAGGGATGCAGATGAGAGACTGCCTGCTGGGCAAGGGGTTATAAGGGAGAAGAGGAGGAACGGACAGCAGCAGACAGTGCCAGGTGAAGCCATGGGGTGGTGGTGACTTCTGTTCTGGGACTAGGGAGAACAGGGTTCCCCGTATTGGGCAAAGAAGCAGTACTGGACTAGGGCCAGACGCATGCAAGTGGTTAAAGTGGATATTGATAGTGGCCTATTTTTCCTTTGGTAATCAAATAACTTAGAAGATGCTTTAGCTCTCTTAGTTTTTGGTCAACTGATTGAGTGCTTGTGTAAATTCATCAGTAACTGATTAAATCACAAGGGAACTTTGAGTTTTGATCCCCTCAATTTGGGTATTTTAAAGACGTTTTAAAAATATGTAACTTATTGCCCGATTGCTTTGCTAGTTAAAGTGTTTCCTGTAAGAAATATTCAGTAGGTTTTTGTGCTGGGTTGAGGTTTGGGTTGAATAGCTTTAACTAATAATTTTTGTTGGCTGTCTTGTTTCTACAGGTGTTGGAAATTAACAGCCCTTCTAGCTTTTACATTATTTAAATACAGTAGTGTCATTGGACTAAAATGTTCCTGATGTCAACCTCTTCAGAGTTAAACAGTGGGCAGAACTTCTTAACCCAGTGGATGACCAATCCTTCTCGGGCTGGGGTCATATTAAATCGTGGATTTCCTATTTTGGAAGCAGAGGAAGAGAAGCAAGTAAATGTGAACATTTCCACCAGCTTTCCTGTTAAACCCACAGATTTTTCAAATAGCTTCAGCTTTATAAGTGAAGAAGATTCACTTCATGAAGAACAGAAGTTGGAGCCCAACAGCCCTTACAAGTTACAATCAGATAAATCTGAAACACAGAGAGTCTTTCCTTCAACTAAAGAGGGAACACAAATAGTGGCATGTCAGCATGCTCCTGGACACTGGGAAGATAACAAAAATGACTTTATTTCAGATCCTGTGAGTGAATTCAAAGAAGTGGCTTATAAAGACCCACTTTTTAAAAAGCTTGAACAGGTAAAACGGGATTTGACTTAATATGTATCTGTGTTATTGCACAGTTATTGCAGGTACGACGAAAGGTCACCTGTTCCAGGTCTTTTTGTTTCTTCCCCTTTACTCTGAAAGCCTCATAATACCATATGTTGCCTTTTGTTTGATATGAAACATTAAAGCATATTTAATAGGTAAGATATAAATATAGCACTTACAGTAACATCTTTAGGTTCCTCCCTCATTTTGTAAAAACTAAGTTGGAAATGGTTGACCAAATATTAGGGAAGAAAAGTTGATTATAAATGTACTAATACCTATCCTGTTTTAAGAGTCAAAGGATTCATGTGACTTGTTCTGTTTCTTAGTTGAGAGTTTAGTTTTGGTGGCAGGTTTAGTTACTTAGAGATCCCTCTTTTTTTTTTTTTAATTTTTAGAACTTTAAAATTTTTATTTATTTATTTGGCTCTGCCAGGTCTTAGTTGCGGCATGCAGGGTCTTTAGTTGCAGCATGTGGGATCTAGTTCCCTGACCAGGGATTGAACCCGGGCCCCCTGCATTGGGAGCGCGGGGTCTTAACCACTGGACCACCAGGGATGTCCCTAGAGAGCCCTCTTTGAAACTCTTTATTAGAGAAGATATGAGAAGGGAGATGGGAGGGATTAAGATAAATGTAAGGGGCAAAGGTCCATAAAGAAATATTAAGTTAGTTTAATCAAGTTAATTTTATGTTTAAAAAGCTGAAAGAAGTACAACAGAAGAAGCAGGAACAACTGAAGAGGCAACAGTTAGAGCAACTGCAAAGACTCATGGCGGAACAGGAGAAGCTGCTCACCATGGTGTCTGGGCAGCACACACTCCCAGGTAGTATGTGCTTACGTAAGACCTTTGCTTAGTACATCGATGGACAGTTACCTACACTTCCTGTCTTTCATTGTTTGACAGGTCATTTCTACCATTTCTCTATCATATGTTGCAAACTCCAATTTCTTAAGAAGCCAAGCAGACAACTATGGAATGGTGGTGGTGTAATATAATTGGGATGAGGGATCTGTGCCATTCTGGAGCATGTGTGCCCTGCTTAAAGGCATTCATATTTATTTATAAAATAAAATTTTAAAAAGACCCAGCAGAATAAAAGATCCAGAGCTGAATTTGGCCTAGCGCTACTGGTTTACAACCCCTGCCTGATGAATGAAAAACTGCTCAGGGTCGTAAAGATGCGGATGTGTAGAAGCCATTCTGCTCAGCTAAAGAGCCGCACCAGAAACATTTTCTGTGGTAGTAGAGGACAGTTTTTCTGTTGTATGCCAGGTCAATTAATAGAAAGCATGATGTGCTCATCAGTGGGGGGAAAGCAGTGGAAATGTGATCCGGAGCAGTAGTTTTGAAAGTTTTTTGACCGTGCTGCATAGTAACAAAACCATCTTAAATGATGACTCATAATTTCAAAGAAATTTCATGAATCAGTTCTTACTGGTGTGCCTGGCAGGTAACAAGGATATTTTGTTTATTCTATTGTATGTCATTAAAAAAAAAATGCCATTCATGATCTGTTGTGTCTGCTGATAAAATGGATTATGTCCCACAGTTTGAAAAACAGCGGTCTGGAGCAGTTTGCTTCTTGGTGCTACCTTTTAAGAGACACGCTTTACTGATTCAGTAAAATGCTTGTTCTCTTCAGAGGTTGCGCTGGACATTGAGAATACAAAGAAGAACAGATATTGGCAAATGAATGTGCAGAGTGTGGCTGGATGGTACTCGGGGAGTGGTGGTAGTGCTGGTGATGAGAACTGTAGCAAATGAAGAGTGGTTTAGGGAATTTGGATCTTTATCTTAGAGAACATAGGGAACGTGGTGTGTATCTTGAAATAATTGAGTGCCTTTATGGAATACATAAAAATAATTATCAAAATCACTTAACAATAGCCTGTGATAGTTCTTAAGGTAGAAATAGCACTATGGTAGAGCAATAGGGAAGCAGTTGTCAAACTTATTAATATAAGAACTACCTCCATGGAGTTATGGAACAATTGCTTTAGGGCCATTTTCACATTTTTTGGTTTCAGGACCCTGTAACACTCTTAAATTATTGAGGACCCCAAAAAGCTTGTGTTATATGGGCTATAGCTATTGATATTTACTGTTAGAAATTAAAACTTAGAAATTTAAAAGCTAATTCATTTAAAATAATAACCAGTTACATGCTATAAATAACTTTTTTTTTTTTTTTGGCTGCGTTGGGTCTTTGTTGCTGTGTGCGGGCTTTCTCTAGTTGTGGCGAGCAGGGGCTACTCTTTGTTGTGGTGTGCAGGCTTCTCATTGCGGTGGCTTCTCTTGTTGCAGAGCATGGGCTCTAGGCTGAGCGGGCGTCACTAGTTGTGGTGCACAGACTTAGTTGCTCCACGGCACGTGGGGATCTTCCCGGACCAGGGCTGGAACCTGTGTCCCCTGCATTGGCAGGCGGATTCTTAACCACTGCACAACCAGAGAATAATATTTTTTAATGAAAAAAATTTTTCTAAAAAATTAGTGAGAAGAATTGCATTGTTTAATGTTTTTGAAAATCTCTTTAACTTCTGGCTTAAAGAACTCAGCTGATTCTCGTATCTACTTTTGCCTCCCATCTCTTCAGTTATGTTGATTTGGTTGATGTATGTGAAAAAAAACCCCAGCCTCACACGGACATGTAATTGGAAAAAGGAGAGAGGAGTATTTTAACAGGCTTTTCAAATAATTTTGGTTATTTCTTTGATACTGCACCAGACTCAACAAGTGGTCGTTTCTTAGCGGTTATTCACAATTTGGAATCTGAAATCATATTAGTGAATTTTCATGCTCTATTACATTAAAATATATTAGAATGTCTTGCCATGTTTTTCTTTAAAAATAAAGATTATTAAAAATAATTGCATTAATTAAAATAGATCTCAGTTTCTTTTTTTATTTGGCTGCGTCGGGTCTTACTTGCGGCACACAGGATCTTCGTTGAGGCATGCGAGATCTTTTTCTCTTCGTTGCAGCACTCGGGCTTCTCTCTAGTTGTGGTGTGCAGGTTTTTTTCTCTCTCTAGTTGTGGCGTGTGGGCTCCTGGGCGTGAGGGCTCTCGTTGAGGTGTGCGAGCTCAGTAGTTGTGGTATGTGGGCTTAGTTGCCCTGTGGCATGCAGGATGTTAGTTTCCCGACTAGGGATCGAACCCGCGTCCCCTGTATTGGTAGGTGGATTCTTTACCACTGGACCACCAGGGAAGTCCCTAGACCTCAGTTTCTAAAGTATCATAAAATTTTAGGAAGTTTCTGAAAGTCAGAATCATTCAAGGTCAGAATGATTTATTCTTGAAAGTAATTTTGAGTATGCCTGTAGACGTTTGTATAAGCATAAAAAAGGGTGTGAAATCGTACATGAATATTAATAATAGTTACTCCAAGGGATTGATATATTGTTTTTTTTTGCTGTACGCAGGCCTCTCACTGTTGTGGCCTCTGCCGTTGCGGAGCACAGGCTCCGAACGCGCAGGCTCAGCGGCCATGGCTCATGGGCCCAGCCGCTCCGCGGCTTGTGGGATCTTCCCGGACCGGGGCATGAACCCGTGTCCCCTGCATCGGCAGGCGGACTCTCAACCACTGCGCCACCAGGGAAGTCCAGGGATTGATTTTATAAGAAGATGTGGACTTATGCAGATTAACTTTATACTTCGAATTATTTGAGTTGCCAAAATAAGCAAGAATTACTTCCACAATTTAAAACATCAAATTAAGTGAAATGAATAAATAAATAACAGTAATTACAAACCATACCACTCAGTGGGATGTTATATTATACCTTTATGCATTCTATGAGTGATTGGAATAAACTGAGTGTACATTTCCTTCAAACTCTGGGATCATACAGTTCTAAGTAGAATGACAATAATCTCTCTTTTATTTGCTGTACCCAACCTGTATTTAATTTCCACACCTGGAATGAGGTTTGTTGAGCTCCAGAGTCTGGGTTTCTACTGATATCTTACTCTCTCAGGTGCACATGGCATAAGAGAAAGGTCACATTAAAAGATAAAGTCATAGGCAGATCATCTAATTTCTCAGATAACACCAAGAGCAGGGATTCCAGAAGGAAGTCACAGAAACTCAGGAGTTAATCATCAAACTGTACTTGGCAAAGCACTGTGCATTTATCCTTCCATAAGACAAAAAGAAACAAGTAAAACTTTTTTTTTAACATCTTTACTGGAGTATAATTGCTTTACAATGTTGTGTTTCTTTCTTTTTTTTAAACATCTTTATTGGAGCATAATTGCTTTACAATGGTGTGTCAGTTGCTGCTGTATAACAAAGTGCATCAGCTATACATATACATATATCCCCACATCTCCTCCCTCTTGTGTCTCCCTCCCACCCTCCCTATCCCACCCCTCTAGGTGGTCACAAAGCACCGAGCTGATCTCCCTGTGCTATGCGGCTGCTTCCCACTAGCTATCTGTTTTACGTTTGGTAGTGTGTATATGTCCATGCCACTCTCTCACTTCGTCCCAGCTTCTCTTTCCCACTCCCCGTGTCCTCAAGCCCATTCTCTATACAAGTAAAACTTTTAAGTGATGTTTTCTGGGAACAACATTTAAGTTAACTGCCAGTGATCAATAATTTTTTTTAATATAAAAAATACCTGAACTTAACACATACATTTTGAAAATTTACTGTGCCTTAAAAAACAAAACGTTTTATATAAACCTGGTAGTAAATTATTATGATTATTTATTCTTTCATTAATTATCTTGGCATTTTGAATGGATTTTTCATCACCTTTGGTTTGGTAAAACCAAACCATGCATTGGTTATTTGGAAAATAATAGTTCCCTGAGTTATGTAGGTTTTTAAAATATTGACATATTTCATTATAAAAATTTATATCCATTAATACTACCACAGATCTCATCATAACTGTATTATAAAGTTGTCAAGCTCATGGCGATGGACATGTTTTCCAACATTCTCATTTTTACTTGGAAGTTCAAATTTTATCATTGGCAACGAATATTGTCAGCTTCTTTGAAGTAACTGGCTCACTTGTTTCATCTTTGAGAAAATGCCTGCCGAGTACTGAGGTTTAAATCATTCATCGTTTGTCATTCATTCTTTCAGGTAAAAATGATGTTCCCGGGCTTCCCTGGTAGCGCAGTGGTTGAGAGTCCGCCTGCTGATGCAGGGGACGCGGGTTTGTGCCCCGGTCCGGGAGGATCCCACGTGCTGTGGAGCGGCTGGGCCCGTGAGCCATGGCCGCTGAGCCTGTGCGTCCGGAGCCTGTGCTCTGCAACGGGAGAGGCCACGGCAGTGAGAGGCCCGCGTACCGAAAAAAAAAAAAAAAAAAAAGATGTTCCCTGAAAGAAGTGTCTAGTTTAGCTTAGCAGATTTTTTTTTTGTCTGCGCCACGCGGCATGTGGGATGTTAGTTCCTTGACCAGGGCACTCTACCCCCCTGCATTGGAATCTTGGAGTCTTAACCACTGGACTGCCAAGGAAGTTCCTCTAGTTGAGCTTATAGCTCAAAAATTTCACAGCCCATGTCTTGGTTTACGGCAGAAGTGATTTATGCGTACTTCTCATTTTGTCCTATAGAATGTTCATGTTCTCAGGCTTAAAATTTAATTTAAAAATTTAATAATTTTTGCTGCTTTATCTAGGACATTCTTAATTAAAACTTTTTCTTAAGGTGTTTTTAAAAAAATTATTTATTTTTGGCTGCGTTGGGTCTTTGTTGCTGTGCGTGGGCTTTCTCTAGTTGTGGTTACTCTTCTTTGCAGTGCACGGGCTTCTCATTGCGGTGGCTTCTCTTGCTGCAGAGCATGGTCTCCAGGCGTGCGGGCTTCGGTAGTTGTGGCTCATGGGCTCTGGAGTGCAGACTCAGTAGTTGTGGCGCACGGGCTTAGTTGCTCCGCAGCATGTGGAATCTTCCCGGACCAGGGCTCGAACCCATGTCCCCTGCATTGGCAGGTGGATTCTTAACCACTGCACCACCAGGGAAGCGCAAAACTGTTGTTTTTTGGTTTTAAACTGAGAGTACATGGCGGTGACGAACACAGTGACTGCTAGCGCAGTGGGTGCTGCTCTACTGCTTTTGAATGGAGTCTCCAGGAAGTTTCCATTTTGCCTTTGCAGCATCAGTACATATGTCAACACAGTGAAAAAGGCAAGTACTGTCTTAATATTTCTGAAAATAGCTTAGAGCTTGGTGGATGCCCTGAAAGAGTCTTGGAGACCTCCAGGGGTTTACAGATCGTGCTGTGAGAACTGCTGCTTTGGGTTGTTGCTCTTCTGTCAAAGATGTCGTTAGGCTGAAGTGGGTTGACCATTCGTTAAAAATATTTAGTGGGAGAGTACTGTTATTAAGGAAGGGAGGTTGAATCTGATACTCAATGAGGGCCTACCTGATTTCCAGTTTTATTTGTGGGCTGGGGATGAGGCAGATGGTATAGGACATAAGTGGCATGCCTTTTTTGTGAAACACTTCCCATTATGTCTTTTAATTCTGTTTAATTGAAACAATCTGGGAGAACAGAGGAAAGTAGCAGGATTTCAAGGGACTCGTACAGCAGGCAGGATGGCTAGTATTGCCATCTATCCTCTAAGAATTATACCTTAGAGGTATATAGAAAGGGAATCCTCTCTCTGTTTATTGGGTGATTTCAAAAGTAGAGACTTAAGAAACAAAACAGGTAAAAAGTAGTACAGGAAATTTAGGAACTACAGAAAAGTAGAAAACAGAAGTCACCCATAATTCCACCACCTGAGGTTACCAACATGTTAATGGTAATACAAAGGGAAAATGCGTTTATGTGTTGTGACGCAGCAGTTACTGATCATCAAGGAGCAATCAGATTATTTGTGACTATCGGCATCGGTGCTCTCCATGTAACTGTATTCGTCACAGGGCTGTAGAGTTGACAGCTGCCAGCAGTGCTCATGGATGGAGCGTGATTGGTGCCTTCCAGAGTTAGGTGGTGCTGCAGCTCTGCCACGTACAAACTGCACATGAATCGTGGTATCAATATATTCAAAAATCAAAGGTCACTTTGGAGTCTTACAATTTCATGATTTTGTTAAACATAGTTTCCTATTAATGAGGAAAAGATACTTTTATCACTTGGGAGAAAACTTTGTATTCAATAGTAGGGGTAACAGGTAGTACAGAAAGTGTTATAGAAAGTCATCAGTTTTTTTGATTTTCTTAATCGTAAGGTTTAACTCTAGTGCCTGATGACCAGAGCCAGAAGTACAGATCTCCAGGAAATTCAGCCACTGTAGAGAAACCCACGCCCTTCTTACCATCATATATCTACCAGAATCAAACCCAAGAAAAAAAACACACTTCCAACATTTTATCCGATGAACAAAACAACTTCCGTAGAACTACTCATCAAGATTTTGTCTTAACTTCAAAAAGTGGTGCTTCTCCCAATTTGTTTTATGAGGCTCAATATCAAGAAGCACTTGTGAAAAAAAATGATTTGAAGGAAGAAAACCATAACCATCCTAAAGGTGAGTTACTTATTTTTCTCTCTTCTGTAGTTAACTGACAGTGTCACCTGGTTGTTCTAAGACAAGAAAAGTCCTTTCTGCATTTTTCCTTGTCCCTTGCATCTTTTTTTTTTTTTTTTTTTTTTTGCGGTATGTGGGCCTCTTACTGTTGTGGCCTCTCCCGTTGCGGAGCACAGGCTCCGGACGCGCAGGCTCAGCGGCCATGGTTCACAGGCCCAGCCGCTCCGCGGCATGTGGGATCTTCCCGGACCAGGGGGGCATGAACCCGCGTCCCCTGCATCGGCAGGCGGACTCTCAACCACTGCGCCACCAGGGAAGCCCTCCCCTGCATCTTTAATTGTGAGATCCTACGTGCTACACAGCCACTGAGCCTGGATAGGACACAGAACCAGACATAGAATTTGTGACTTTCCAGGAACAAATTGCAGGACAACTCATGCCAATTTCAAACCTCGCGTGGCAGCGTGGGTCTTCAAAAAGGGAGGCAGCGAGTTCTGCATGCACCATTTTTCTTGAGACCTTAGAAAAGTTTAAAATTGAGTTAAAATGTGAGTGCTGGTGGTGGGGCACAGGATAGAAGATGTGAAGTGTGAGCAGTAGGTTGGTGATGGGAGTTATTACTCACAAAAGGAATCCCCCTAACCCAGACACTCGTCGCTGGCCCTCTGTGTTCCCAGCACCCGGCACGTGCCTGCCGGAGAACTGGCATTCAGTGTCTGATGGTCCAAACTCATGGAGCTCTCGAGGCATTTCTAGTATATTTTCTTCTTGTCCTTTTTTTAAAAAATTTTTTAAGTCCTGTTGCTGTGCTCACTCCCTGGCCTTTTTTTCCCCCTCCACATTTTGTAATCATAAAATATTGTATAATAGATTGTGTTCTTTTCCCACTCAACATGGAAAATGCTTATGGTACGTTCTGTAGCCTTCGTAACCGTAATTTTAATGGTTGTCATCTTTATGCAGATCATCAAATAATATATCAGTATTTAATGTTCTTTGTGGTAGGACTGAGTCATTTCCATTATTCTTAATTTAGTTTTCAATTTTAATGGTGTTTTTATGTATATGTTCCTTAGAGTAAGTTATAGAAAAACACAAATGATATGGCAAAAGGTGTCTATACTTACAGTTTCGGATTGGGCAGTTTTGGGATAAAAACTTATTCCTAATTTCGAGTAATTCCTTGGTGTAAAGAGGTCGTGTCTCTTCCTTATTTTTTAAACAGTACTCTCTCTTAACCTTTTCAATTTTTTTTTTTTTTTTGGCCGCACTGTGCAGCATGCGGAACTTCCCCTACCAGGGATCAAACCCGCGCCCCTTGCAGTGGAAGTGCAAAGTCTTAACTATTGGACCACCAGGGAAGTCCCCTTAACCTTTTATTTTGGAAAGTTTCAAACATCCAGAAAAGTTGAAAGACCACTGCTGTAATTACCAGTATACCCACCACCTACATGCAACAGTTGATATTTTTCCATGTTTACTTTGTCTATCTATATTTGTATGTGTGTGTATATACCTGTATCTATACTTAAATTTATATCTGTATTTACATCTGTATATAGTTTGCTGAGTCATTTCATCGCAAATAATATGCAGACATTATATCATTTCAAATATCAAGTAAAAATTAGGACATTCTTCTATATAACCACAATACTGTTATTATACCTAGGGACCTTATCTATGCAAATGCAATTTAGAATTCTCCCTATGATCCCAAAATTGCCTTTTAAAGGTGTTTTTTTAAAAATAGGATCCAGTCAAGGTTTATGTATTACATTCAGTTGTTACAACTCTTTAGTCTTTTTGTTTTGTTTTGTTTTGTTTTTCCGGCCGCACAATGAGGCGTGCGGTATCTCAGTTTCCCGACCAGAGGTAGAACCCATGCCCCCTGCATTGGGAGCATGGAGTCTTAACCACTGGACCACCAGGGAAGTCCTTTAGTCTTTTTTAACTTAGGAAAGCCCACACCTTTTTCTCCGTAACATTAGCCTTTTGAAGACTTGTGTTTTTTTCTTTTTTTTAAACATCTTTATTGAAGTATAATTGCTTTACAGTGTTGGGTTAGTTTCTGCTGTATAACAAAGTGAATCAGCTATACATATACATATATCCCCATATCCCCTCCCTCTTGAGCCTCCCTCCCACCCTCCCTATCCCACCCCTCTAGGTGGTCAAAAGCACTGAGCTGATCTCCCTGTGCTATGCGGCTGCTTCCCACTAGCTATCTATTTTACATTTGGTAGTGTACATATGTCCATGCCACTCTCTCACTTCGTCCCAGCTTACCCTTCCCCCTCCCTGTGTCCTCAAGTCCATTCTCTACATCTGTGCCTTTATTCCTGTCCTGGCCCTAGGTTCTTCAGAACCACTTTTTTTTTTTTTTTTAGATTCCATATATATGTGTTAGCGTATGGTATTTGTTTTTCTCTTTCTGACTTATTTCACTCTGTATGACAGTCTCTAGGTCCATCCACCTCACTGCAAATAACTCAATTTCGTTTCCTTTTATGGCTGAGTAATATTCCATTGTATATATATGCCACATCTTCTTATCCATTCATCTGTCGATGGGCACTTAGGTTGCTTTCATGTCCTGGCTATTGTAAATAGAGCTGCAATAAACATTGTGGTACATGGCTCTTTGAATTGTGCTTTTCTCAGGGTATATGCCCAGTAGTGGGATTGCTGGGTCGTATGCCAGTTCTATTTTTAGTTTTTTAAGGAACCTCCATACTGTTCTCCATAGTGGCTGTATCAATTTACATTCCCACCAACAGTGCAAGAGGGTTCCCTTTTCTCCACACCCTCTCCAGCATTTATTGTTTGTAGATTTTTTGATGATGGCCATTCTGACTGGTGTGAGGTCATTGTACTATACCTCATTGTAGTTTTGATTTGCATTTCTCTAATGATTAATGATGTTGAGCATCCTTTCATGTGTTGTTGGCAATCTGTATATCTTCTTTGGAGAAATGTCTATTTAGGTCTTCTGCCCATTTTTGGATTGGGTTGTGTGTTTTTTTGATATTGAGCTGCATGAGCTGCTTGTAAATTTTGTACATTGAATTCTTTGTCAGTTGCTTCATTTGCAAATATTTTCTCCCATTCTGAGGGTTGTCTTTTCGTCTTGTTTATGGTTTCCTCTGATGTGCAAAGCTTTTAAGTTTCACTAGGTCCCATTTGTTTATTTTTGTTTTTATTTCCATTTCTCTAGGAGGTGGGTCAGAAAGGATCTTGCTGCGATTTATGTCACAGAGTGTTCTGCCTGTGTTTTCCTCTAAGAGTTTTATAGTGTCTGGCCTTACATCTAGGTCTTTAATCCATTTTGAGTTTATTCTTGTGTATGGTGTTAGGGAGTGTTCTAATTTCATTCTTTTACATGTAGCTGTCCAGTTTTCTCAGCACCACTTATTGAAGAGGTGGTTTTTTCTCCATCGTATGTTTTTGCCTCCTTTATCAAAGATAAGGTGACCATATGTGCATGGGTTTATCTCTGGGCTTTCTATCCTGTTCCATTGATCTGTATTTCTGTTTTTGTGCCAGTACCATACTGTCTTGATTACTGTAGCCTTGTAGTATAGTCTGAAGTCTGGGAGCCTGATTCCTCCAACTCCATTTTTCTTTCTCAAGATTGCTTTGGTTATTTGGGGTCTCCTGTGTTTCCATACCAATTGTGAAAGTTTTTGTTCTAGTTCTGTGAAAAATGTCATTGGTAGTTTGATGGGGATTGCCTTGAATCTGTAGACTTCTTTGGGTAGTATAGTCATTTTCACAATGTTGATTCTTCCAACCCAAGAACATGGTATATCTCCATCTGTTGGTATCATCTTTATTTTCTTTCATCAGTGTCTTATAGTTTTTTGAGTACAGGTCTTTTGTCTCCTTAGGTAGGTTTATTCGTAGGTATTTTATTCTTTTTGTTGCAGTGGTAAATGGGAGTGTTTCCTTAATTTCTCTTTCAGATTTTTCATCATTAGTGTATAGGAATGCAAGAGATTTCTGTGCTTTAATTTTGTATCCTTCCACTTTACAAAATTCATTGATTAGCTCTAGTAGTTTTCTGGTAGCATCTTTAGGATTCTCTATGTATAGTATGTCATCTGCAAACAGTGACAGTAAATAAAACAGTGACAGTTTTATTTCTTTTTTTTCCTATTTGGTTTCCTTTTATTTCTTTTTCTTCTCTGATTGCTGTGGCTAAAACTTCCAAAACTCTGCTGAATAATAGTGGTGAGTGTGGGCAACCTTGTCTTGTTCCTGATCTTAGTGGAAATGATTTCAGTTTTTCACCGTTGAGAATGATGCTGGCTGTGGGTTTGTCATATATGGCCTTTATTATGTTGAGGAAAGTTTCCTCTATGCCTCCTTTCTGGAGGGTTTTTTATCAAAAATTGGTGTTGAATTTTGTCGAAAGCTTTTTCTTCTATTGAGAATATCATATGGTTTTTATCCTTCAGTTTGTTAATATGTTGTATCACATTGATTGATTTGCATATATTGACGAATCCTTGCATTTCTGGGATAAACCCCACTTGATCATGGTGTATGATCCCTTTAATGTGCTGTTGGATTCTCTTGGCTAGTATTTTATTGAGGAGTTTTGCATCTGTGTTCATCCATGATATGGGCCTGTAGTTTTGTTTTTTTGTGACATCTTTGTCTCGTTTTGGTATCAGGGTGATGGTGGCCTCGTAGAATGAGTTTGAGAATGTTCCTCTCTGCTGTATTTTCGAAGAGTTTGAGAAGGATAGATGCTAGTTCTTCTCTAAATGTTTGATAGAATTCACCTGTGAAGCCATCTGGTCCTGCACTTGTGTTTGATGGAAGATTTTTAATCACAGTTTCAATTTCAGTGCTTGTGATTTGTCTGTTTATATTTTCGATTTCTTCCTGGTTCAGTCTCGGAAGGATGTGCTTTTCTAAGAATTTGTCCATTTCTTCCAGGTTGTCCATTTTATTGGCATAGAGTTCTTGTAGTAATCTCTCATGATCCTTTGTATTTCTGCACTGTAAGTTGTAACTTCTTCTTTTTCATTTCTAATTCTATTGATTTGAGTCTTCTCCCTTTTTTTTCTTGATGAGTCTGGCTAGTGGTTTATCAATTTTGTTTATCTTCTCAAAGAACCAGCTTTTAGTTTTATTGATTTTTGCTCTTGTTTCCTTCATTTCTTTTTCATTGATTTCTGATCTGATCTTTATTTCTTTTCTTCTGCTAACTTTGGGTTTTTTTCTTTTCTTTCTCTAATTGCTTTAGGTGTAAGTTTAGGTTGTTTTTTTGAGGTGTTCCTTGTTTCTTGAGGTAGGATTGTATTGCTGTAAACTTCCCTCTTAGAACTGCTTTTGCTGCATCCCATAGGTTTTGGGTCGTTATATTTTCATGTCATTTGTTTTTAGGTATTTTTTGATTTCCTCAGTGATCTCTTGGTTATTTAGTAGTGTATTGCGTAGCCTCCATGTGTTTGTGTTTTTTGCAGATTTTTTCTGTAATTGATATCTAGTCTCATAGTGTTGTGGTCGGAAAAGATACTTGGCACGATTTCAATTTTCTTAAATTTACCAAGGCTTGATTTGTGACCCAAGATATGATCTATCCTGGAGAATGTTCCATGAGCACTTGAGAAGAAAGTGTATTCTGTTGTTTTTGGATGGAATGTCCTAGAAATATCAATTAAGCCCATCTTGTTTACTGTATCATTTAAAGCTTGTGTTTTTTTATTTTCATTTTGGATGATCTGTCCATTGGTGAAAGTGGGGTGTTAAGTCCCCTACTATGGTTGTGTTACTGTTGATTTCCCCTTTTATGACTGTTAGCATTTGCCTTATGTATTGAGGTGCTCCTATATTGGGTGCATAAATATTTACAATTTTTATATCTTCTTCTTGAATTGATCCCTTGATCATTATGTAGTGTCCTTCTTTGTTTCTTGTAATAGTCTTTAAAGTCTGTTTTGTCTGATATGAGAATTGCTACTCCAGCTTTCTTTTGATTTCCATTTGCATGGAATATTTGTTTCCATCCCCTCACTTTCTGTCTGTATGTGTCCCTAGGTCTGAAGTGGGTCTCTTGTAGACAGCATATATATGGGTCTTGTTTCTGTATCCATTCAGCCAGTCTATGTCTTTTGGTTGGAGCATTAAACCATTTACATTTAAGGTGCTTATCGATATGTGTGTTCCTATTACCATTTTCTTAATTGTTTTGGGTTTGTTATTGTAGGCCTTTTCCTTCTCTTGTGTTTCCTGCCTAGAGAAGTTCCTTTAGCATTTGTTGTAAAGCTGGTTTGGTGGTGCTGAGTTCTCGTAGCTTTTGTCTGTAAAGGTTTTAATTTCTCCATTGAATCTGAATGAGATCCTTGCTGGGTGGAGTAATGTTGGTTGTAGGTTTTTCCCTTTCATCACTTTAAATATGTCCTGCCACTCTCTTCTGGCTTGCAGAGTTTCTACTGAAAGATCAGCTGTTAACCTTATGGGGATTCCCTTGTATGTTATTTGTTGCTTTTCCCTTGCTGCTTTTAATATTTTTTCTTTGTATTTAATTTTTGATAGGTTGATTAATACGTGTCTTCGTGTGTTTCTCCTGTATGGGAGTCTCTGTGCTTCCTGGACTTGATTGACTATTTCCTTCCCATATTAGGGCCATTTTCGCTATAATCTCTTCAGATATTTTCTCAGTCCCTTTTTTTTTCTCTTCTTCTTCTGGGAGGCCTCTCTTTCGAATGTTGATGCATTTAGTGTTGTCCCAGAGGTCTCTGAGACTGTCCTCAGTTCTTTTCACTCTTTTCTTTGTTCTGCTCTGTGGTAGTTATTTCCACTATTTTATCTTCCCAGTCACTTATCCGTTCTTCTGCCTCAGTTATTCTGCTATTGATTCCTTCTACAGAATTTATAATTTCATTTATTGTGTTGTTCATCATTGTTTGTTTGCTCTTTAGTTCTTCTAGGTCCTTGTTAAAATGTTTCTTGTATTGTCTCCATTCTATTTCCAAGATTTGGGACCATCTTTACTATCACTACTGTGAATTCGTTTTCAGGTAGACTGCCTATTTCCTCTTCCATATTTTTGGTCTGGTGGGTTTTTACTTTGTTCCTTTATCTGCTGTGTGTTTCTCTGTCTTCTCATTTTGCTTAACTTACTGTGTTTGCCATCTCCTTTTTGCAGCCTGCAGGTTCGTAGTTCCTGTTACTTTTGGTGTCTCCCCTCAGTGGGTAAGGTTGGTTCAGTGGGTTGTGTAGGCTTCCTGGTGGAGGGGACTGGTGCCTGTGTTCTGGTGGATGAGGCTGGATCTTGTCCTTCTGGTGGGCAGGACCGTGTCTGGTGGTGTGTTTTGGGGTGTCTGTGAACTTTTTGTGATTTTAGGCAGCCTCTCTGCTAACGGTTGGGGTTGTGTTCCTGTCTTGCTAGTTGTTTGGCATAGGGTGTCCAGCACTGTAGATTGCTGGTTGTTGAGTGGAGCTGGGTCTTAGCGTTGAGATGGAGATCTCTGGGAGAGCTTTAGCTGTTTGATATTATGTGGGGCCAGGAGGTCTCTGGTGGATCAATGTCCTGAACTTGTGTCTCCCACCTCAGAGGCTCAGGCCTGACACCCGGCCAGAGCACCAAGACCCTGCCAGCCACTTGGCTGAGAAGAAAAGGGAGGAAAAAAAAAAGAAAGAAAAATATAAAGTTACGAAAATAAAAAATATTATTAAAAAATTTTTTTAAAAAGTAATAGAGAAAGAAAGACGAGAGCAACCAAACCAAAAAGCAAATCCAGCAATGATGACGAGCGCTAAAAACTATAGTAAAAAAAACACCACCAAAAAACAGAACTGTAGGACAAATGGTAAAAGCAAAGCTATACAGACAAAATCACACAAAGAAGCATACACATGCACATTCACAAAAAGAGAAAAGGAAAAAAAACATGGAAGAGAGCAACCAAATCAATAAACAAATCTACCAATGATAATAAGCTCTAAATACTAACCTAAAATGAGCCTAAAACTAGAAACAAATGGATGCAGAAAGCAAATCCCAAGTTGCTCCCGAAGTCCACTGCCTCAATTTGTGATGATTCGTTGTCTATTCAGGTGTTCCAGAGTTGCAGGTACATCAAGTTGATTGTGGAGATTTAATCCGCTGCTCCTGAGGCTGCTGGGAGAGATTTCCCTTTCTCTTCTTTGTTCTTCACTCAGACAAGACAGGGTTAAATGAGCAGCTGATTTGGGGGCTCTGGCTCACTCATGCTGGGGGAGGGCGGGGTACGGAATGCAGGGTGAGCCTGCGGAGGCAGAGGCTTGCGTTATGTTGCAACCACCTGAGGCGTGCTGTGTGTTTTCCCAGGGAACTTTTCCCTGGATCACAGGACCTGGCTTGGCGGGCTGCACAGGTCCCTGGGGTGCATGCATGTGTGTGTGTGTGGATAGTGACCTGTGCTCGCACACAGGCCTCTTGGTGGCTGCAGCAGCAGCCTTAGCGTCTCATGCCCGTCTCTGGGGTCTGCGCTGATAGCCGCGGCTCACGCCCATCTCTGGAGCTCGTTTAGGTGGTGCTCTGAACCCCACCTCCTCGCGCATCCCGAAACTGGTTTCTTGCATCTTAGGCAGGTCCTGACTTTCCCGGGCTCCCTCTCGGCTAGCTGTGGCATACTAGCCCCTTCAGGCTGTGTTCACGCAGCCAACCCCAGTCCTCTCCCTGGGATCCGACCTCCGAAGCCCGAGCCTCAGCTCCCAGCCCCCGCCTGCCCCGGCGGGTGAGCAGACAAACCTCTCAGGCTGGTGAGTGCTGGTCGGCACCGATCCTCTGTGCAGGAATCTCTCCGCTTTGCCCTCCGCACCCTTGTTGCTGCGCTGTCCTCCGTGGCTCTGAAGCAATCCCCCCTGCCACCCCCTGTCTCTGCCAGTGAAGGGGCTTCCTAGTGTGTGGAAACTTTTCCTCCTTCACAGCTCCCTCCCAGGGGTGCAGGTCCCGTCCCTATTCTTTTGTCTCTGTTTTTCCTTTTTTCTTTTGCCTTACCCAGGTATGTGGGGAGTTTCTTGCCTTTTGGGAAGTCTGAGGTCTTCTGCCAGATTTCAGTAGGTGTTCTGTAGGAGGTGTTCCACATGTAGATGTATTTCTGATGTATTTGTGGGGAGGAAGGTGATCTCCACGTCTTCTCCGCCATCTTGAAGGTCCCCAAGTAAAGTTTTATTTTGTAGAATTACCTCTAAAACAGTGCCCTATGCTTCAGAGTACTTCGTCATTACAGCTCTGTTAGTTTCCTGTTGCTGCCCTGTCAAGAAACTGTGACCACGTGGTGTATAAATTCTTTACCAAGGCAACTCGACACCTTCTTTCTCTGGGGCTGAATCCCCGCTGCTCACGTGCTCTTTACACACACAGATCTTCCATTCACTGCAGTGGGAATTCTCAGTGTGTAAAAGGAGAGGTTTTCCTGTCTGCAGACTTTCACTTGTCAACTTCACAGAATGGCTTCTGGATTATTTTGGGGGTCTCAGTCCTCAGTAGCTTGCCAGCGAAGTTGATCTGAATTGAGAACTCAACACCAGATACTTTGAATAAAGTCCAGTCCTAGCAAAGGACTTGCTTCAAAATTTAATCAGTCGGGTAACAGTGTGACCGAACAGAGGGCTCACTGTCAGGTCACAGAAGCCAGTACTATGGCACGGGTTTTTGAGAGGTCAGCTGGAAAGGAGAGCAGAATGTTGTGTTTTCATTAGCATTTTGTTGTTTTTCTTTATCATATTAAAGAATTCCTTGAGAGTTCTAAAATCTTTGGTATACATTAAGTTTAACTAAATATTTTTTTAGTACAGTAACTTGTAAAATTCTCAAGTTTTAAGACTTTAATCTGGTTTTTTTTGAACTAAATTGTTGCTCATTTTTATCCTAGGAGAAGGTATTTTACCATGTTCGGAGAAAATGACGGAACAGATTCAGGAAGGGAACAATACGAACTTAAAAAAAATTGGTGATTCCTCAGAAGTGGTTAATATTGAAGAAAGGTATCATCCATGTTGGAAGGAATTTAGTATAATAGTCATTATTATTGGTACTTTCTTTGAAAGATCCATAGTTTTCTTGTTTTTGCCTGGGTGTGCTTTTAAGTAAAGGGTTGAAGATCCAACTTATTCCATGTTGTCAGCAACAGAAGCAGCAGGTTGGGGAGATACATCAGGTTGACAATGTACTGGAAAAATGGAGCAAAGTTTTTTCACCTAAGGGAAATATCTGGATAAAACTAAGCTTCTCTCAAATAAGTAAATCCTGTTTTGGAGAAGAGAAAAAAGTCATATATTGGAGTCTTACACATGGTATCGCTTACAAATAATAATTGAGTGAGTGTGGCTACAGAATTTAAAAATTTTATGTCAGAGATAAAATATCAACTGTGAGGTTTATTATTTTCTTAAGTATTTTAATATACATTATGGAATGGCAAATGACTTTTGATTTGTTTATATTATTAAGGATCTTAAAGAATGTATTTAATGAACTATTTTTGAAATATATTTTATTTATGTAATGAATATGTTACTTCAAAAGTTAATCTAAGGTCAGTAGGTGGACTTCAGAGGGGTTTTTCAAATCATGTGTAGAGTGACGTGTATTTCTATATTTTGGAGGATGGAGTGGGATTGTAGCTTTTAATAGATTCTCAGAGGGGATCTGTGACTTTGAAAAATGTTAGTTCTCAGTCAGGCACACTAAGTGTAAAGTATTCACCGCATGATTTGAATGTTAAATAACTTTACTTTTATGATTAGGCCTATTAAAGCTGCTATTAGAGAAAGGAAACAAACCTTTGAAGACTACTTAGAAGAACAAATTCGGTTGGAAGAACAAGAACTGAAACAAAAACAGCTAAGGGTTAGCATTTCCACTATTTTGATTAAATTATCTTAAGGCTTTAGAGATTTGTTTATAATTTGCTTTAAAAATAACTTTGAGATTACTTGGATATACCAGAATTAATTCAAATATTCTTTTATTTTAGGAAGCAGAAGGATCCTTGCTAATCAAAGCAAAACCAAAACAACCATTCTTAAAACGAGGAGAAGGTTTAGCTAGATTTACTAATGCTAAATCTAAGTTTCAGAAGGGGAGAGAAAATAAACTAGTCACTACTCAGAGCATTTCAGAGGACAAACCTGTGTTTAAATTAGATAAACAACAATTCCAGCGGAAAACTGCTCATATAAATAAAGAACTGTGTACAGAGAACCTTCCTGTCAAAAAGAACAGTAAAGCCAGAACAAAGAGTGGTTGTGTCACACTCAGTCAGAAGCCGAAAGTGCTTAAGGGTAACAATAGGAAAAGTCTCTCTCCAGCAGGATTGAAGATACTGGCAGGGAAGAAATGTGACGGGCAGTTTAGAGGTCAGATCAATTTAGAAAAAACGGTAGAATCTAATAGTAAAGAAAATGTACCCGAGTGTACAAAACCTTGTGACGTTGGTTGCAAAATCTGGAATAATACACAAGGTAAAGACAGACTTTCCCTTTTGACAGGGCTGGCCAGCTGCGTGGCTTCTAAGAGCCCAGTAAGTGAGACTTCGAAAGAGTCAGAATCTTCTCTTGACATTTCTCTTCAGAAAAAGTTAGAGAATTGGGAACGAGAAAAGGAGAAGGAAAATTTGGAATTAGATGAATTTTTGTTTTTAGAACAAGCTGCTGATGAAATATCATTTTCTAGTAATTCCTCATTTGTACTGAAGATCTTAGAGAGGGACCAACAGATCTGCAGAGGTCACCGGCTGTCTTCTACTCCTGTCAAAGCTGTGCAGCAAGAGAAGACAGCAACACCGGATCCCATCAGTGAGCGTAACCAAAATGAGGATCCAGACCGTACCAACTGTGAAAGTAAGGGTGAGTGTGAGGTTGCACCCAAACAACCTGATTCAGTATCCTCACCTGATGGGTCGCAGGAACAGTCCTGTAAAGGCAGTAGGAAAGTGTTCCAAATGAGCGCTTGTGAAGGTCCAACTAGGTGGAATGCAAGCGATGACGAAGGTGGTACAGACAGTGATGATAGCACTGATTCCGAGGAACACCTTGATGTCACCATAAAACCATCACCTGAGGATAAAGAAAGGGGTTTCAGCAGCAGAGAAGATAGTCCCCAAGTCTGTGATGGGAGGGGACCTTTAAGGGACACCAGGACTCAAGAAGAAGATAAGAGGAGAGATGTTGATTTAGATTTGTCTGATAAAGATTACAGTAGTGATGAGTCTATCATAATAGCAGGCTTGAGAAATAAAGCTTCTGATTCCTCAAGAAGATACCCATCTATGAGTAAAATTGACTTTGATGATGAAAGAACTTGGACTGACCTTGAAGATGATTCATTTAAACATGATGTTATTCTTGGGAATGAAGCCGTTTATGGGACTCCCCAGACAACGTACCCTAATAAGAGTGAAAAATGTGTACTGGACAAAACAATAAAAAGGAAGGTTGCAGCAGTCAAGAAGGGAGAAGACTTGAATAAATCCTGTAGGAGCACAAGTCCTCCTCCTACCTCGGATCTGATGATGAAATTCTTCCCTTCTTTGAAACCAAAATCAAAATCAGATTCACGCTTGGGAAATGAACCCAAGTTAAACGTAAATCAAGACCAGCCACCTGGTAAGTCAGAGCATTGTAAACTATGTAATGGAATGTTACAAGTCTAACATTTATTTTATCAGTATGTTGTCAGAATGCTTATTAAAATCCCAACCTTTCTAGTTGCTCAGTGGAAATCTAGTAGGTGATTTGTTAAAGTTTAGTAGGTAATTTGTTAAAATTTGATTTGTTTTGTGAGTCTAATGTAATAGTCACTAGTATAAGAGTTTTGGAAGAATTGTGATTTCAGATTTTTCAAATTTTAGCCTGTATCTTATTGCTAAGGCTTTAAAATTAATTATTATAAAGTGAGATAACATTTAAGTTTCTTTTATAACCAGGGAATACCCAATTTGTGGTTTGTGCTACTGTGCTACCTCTGTGTGTGTGTATTTTTTTAAATTATTATTATTATTATTTTTAACTACCTCATGCATTTACTTGCCAAATATGATGAGGAAGAAACACAGTAAAATTCAAGTTTCTTTTCTTCCCCAGACCTGGGCTCTTAGAGACATCAGCTTTCCCATTTCATTTGTGTATTCTACAAAGATTCCATGCATATGAAAGCATATGTGTGAATGTGTATATAATCCTCTTTTCTGCACATATGAAAACATATTTTTTATATACTGTTCTGCACCTTGCTTATAATAAATTTTGAAGATTGTTCTAATACACACACATCTGTCTCATTCCATTTAGTGGCTATATAGTATTTAGTTTAAGTGATGGATTTTATTAACTTACATTGAAAACAGTTTTCCATTATGTCATGTTATATTATAAACTCTGAATGTCTAGCAAAGCATAGGTGCTTTAAAATAGAAATTATAACTTAAGGTAATTTTTAAAAATACTCTGATTTTAAAAATATATTTTAAAAATAATATTTTTTGCAGGAATTTTGGAAGTTAAAAAGTGTAGAAGCAAAAATGTTTATAACTAACCTATCCTAAAGTAATTGTGATATCATTTTGGGATATTTCTTTCCATTCATTTTTCCTGTGTATTCTTCATATGGTAGAGACATATATTATAACTCATCTCATCCTTTTTGACCAGGTGTATAATATGCTTTGGCCATATCATTAAAACTCTTTGTATACTTTAAAAATGGTTGCAGAGCATTATATGAATGTAGCATAATTTTATTTAGTAATTTCTTTAATGTTGGATACAAATTATTTTTCACTATTAGAAATAACACTTCAATGCATATTTTTGTGCAGAGCCATTTGTATGATTTTATAAGTTCGTTCTTTAGATTTTTAGAAGTGGGTCTAAGGGTAGATAATGTGTATTTTAGCCTTGTGTTACGAATCAGGGTTATTTTCCAGAAGGGTAGTTGAAGGACGAAAGCATTGGCTATTTTCTTAAGTAGCAAATTTGATACTGAAAAAGATCTTAATTTGTATTTCTTTGATCAGTGGGGGGTAAACTTTGATTTTGGTGTTCATTAGAGCTCTAAGTCTCTTGCAAATACTTATTCATGTTCTTAAGCTATTTATGTATATTGGTTTAAAAATTTATTTGATTTTTTTAATACATAACGTTCATTTGTCATCAGATTGATACTCTTGAGGTAGAATGATTTGATTCTTAAATTTAGGCTGTTCCATCTGGAAAGTTAGACTATAATAATTTTTTTCTTTGTTTTTAGAAGCATTGTTTCTAATGCATTTTAATAGTACAGGTGTTTACCATATTTTTGGCTCCTAGTGTAATAGCTAGCTAGTGTTTTGCTGTTGAAAGCTTTTTGTGAAGTTCAGTATTTGTGGCTTATCTTATAGGTGACAATGCTCGATCTCAAGTTTTGAGAGAGAAAGTTATTGAATTGGAAACAGAAATAGAAAAATTTAAAGCTGAGAACACATCTTTAGCTAAACTTCGCATTGAACGAGAAAGTGCCTTGGAAAAACTCAGGTAAGTTTGCATATGTAAGTGGGGGAAAATGTATAGTGATTCAGCTTTATTTTTAAGATTATATCTGAACTATTTGAAACAATTCTTATTAATCCAACAATAAAAGTGAGAGAAGGAAGTGAAATAAATACCACATAAGAATTTTTAAATAAAATGACCCACTGTGGTCAAAGATGTCTTAAAGGAGAATTGTCGTCGTGATGAGGTCATAAATTGAAATTTGAAAAGCAGTGTGGAGCTCTGAATTCAAGGGCCACCTTGGCCAGTGTATTAGTTTCCTAGGGCTGCTGTAACAAAATATACACAAACTGGATGGCTTGAAACAACAGAAATTTATTTTCTCATGGTTCTGGGGGCTAGAAGCCTGAAGTCAAGGTGTCAGCAGAGCCATGCTTTCTCTTGTATCTTCTGTCGGTTTCTGGTGATCCTTAGCCTTCCTTGGCTCACAGCTGGACATGTGGGTTGTTTCTATGTTTGGGTTATTGTGAATAATGCTGAGGAACCACCATACTGTTTTGCACAGTGGCTACACCAGTTTACATCATGTTAGTTGATTTGTGTGTGTTGAACCAACTTTGCATCCTGGGGATGAATCCCACTTGGTCATGGTATTTAATGCTTTTACTGTGCTGTTGAATTTGGTTTGCTAGTATTTTTTTGAGGATTTATGCACTGTATTCATCAGGGACATTAGCCTATGGTTTTCCTTTCTTTTTTTTTTTTTTTTTTTTTTTTGCGGTACGCGGGCCTCTCACTGTTGTGGCCTCTCCCGTTGCGGAGCACAGGCTCCAGACGCGCAGGCTCAGCGGCCATGGCTCACGGGCCCAGCCGCTCCGCGGCATGTGGGATCCTCCCGGACCGGGGCATGAACCCGTGTCCCCTGCATCGGCAGGCAGACTCTCAACCACAGCGCCACCAGGGAAGCCCCTGGTTTTCCTTTCTTGTATCTTTGTCTGCCATTGGTATCAGAGTGATAACTAACCTCACAGAATGAGTTTGGAAGTATTCCTTCTTTTCTTGGAAGAGTTTAAAAAAGAATGGTATTAATTTTTTCTTTGACAGTTTGGTGGAATTTACCTGTGAAGCCATCTGGTCCTGGATTTGTGTTTTTTGGGAGGTTTTTGATTACTGATTCAGTCTCCTTATTTGTTATTGGTCAGTTCAGACTTTCTGTTTCTTCTGGATTCAATTTTGGTAAGTTGTATGTTTCTAGGAATTTAACCATTCTAAGTTATCCAGTAGTTTCGAATATAATTATTCATATATGGTCCTTTTTATTTCTGAGGCATCTGTTATAATGCCTTGCCTTTCATTTGTGACTTTGAGTCTTCTCTCTTTTTTTCTTAGTCTAGCTAAAGGTTTGTTGATTTTTTTCCTCCTGAGACTCCCATAATGCGTATATAGTTCGTTCATACAGTAGTGTCCCATAAATCCTGCAGGCTTTCTTCACTCCTTTTCATTCTTTTCCCTTTTTTCCCCCTCTGACTGAATAACTTTGAATCACCAGTCTTCACAGTCACAGATTCTCTCTTCTGCTTGAGTCTGCTGTTGAAGTTTTCTGTTGCATTTATCACTTCATTCCTTGTATTCTTCAGCTCTAGAATTTCTTTTTGGTTCTTTTTTTATGATTTCTAGCTCTTTGTTGAACTTCTTGTTTCACGTATTGTTTCCCTGGTTTAATTGAGTTGTTTATCTGTGTTTTCTTGTAGCTTGCTGAGCTTCCTTAAAACAATTATTTTGTACTCTGTGTCAGGTCATTTGTAGATCTCGATTTCTTTGGGATTGGTTACTGGAGCTTTATTAGTTTCCTTTGGTGGTGTCACGTTTGCCTGATTCTTGGTGATCTATGTGGACTTGTGTTGATGTCTTTGCATTTGAAAGAACAAACACCTGTTTCTGTCTTTACAGACGTTTTTGGCAGGTAAAGACCTTCTTCTGCTGGATCCCTGGACTGGTGGGTCTACTTCCAGGATCACAGTCAAGTGGGGTTGTAGCTGGGTCCACGGTTGGTAGGCCTGTTACCAGGGTTGCAGTCAGCTGTGGTTCCTGCTGGATCCCCAGTAGGACAGGACTACTTCTTGGACCACAGTCAGGCAGGGCTGGAGCTAGGTCATGGGGCTGCCTCCTGGTCCACTGTTGAGTCTGTAGACAGGAGGTGTGTTTCCAGGCGTGAGGATGGGTGGGGCTCCTGCCAGGTTTCTGAGCAGCTTCCTACCAGGTCCCTGGGTGGGCAGGACTGACTCCGTACCACATAGAACAGGGCTGGAGCTAGGTCACAGGGCTGTGTCAGGATCTGTAGGCAGGACCAAGGTCTGTGGGTCTCTTTCCAGGGGCATGAATGGGCATGGCTCCTCCTGGGTCCTTTGGCAATGGGGCTGTTTTCAGTGCATCAGGACAACATTTGGTAAGCCTGGCACTGGGGCATGGGCCTGCCTTCTCTAAGTGGCTGTCCTTGATCTTAGGCTTCACCAGCGTTTCTCATTTCCTGCCTGAATCCTAGAGCTCCCACAAACGCACTTCTGTCTGTGGATGGCGTTTGTGTGGAAGGATGTGAGCCAGGGGCCTCTTGTTCCACAGTCTTGCTGTCGTCACTCTCCCTGTGCTCTTTACACAGCGTCCAGAAGGAGCCCGGGTCCTGACAGTTCCTCTGACCCGCGTGCTCCTAAGCTAAATACCAGGGTCTTCACAGTGGTCCACAGACCCTAATTAATCACCCCGCCTCCCGCGCCCCCCACCCTTTTTTCCTGACGTTTTCTCCTACTGTTCTGTCTCTTTAGCCACACTGGCCTCCTGCCTGTTCTTTGAACACATTAGGTATGTTCCTATCTCAGGGCTTTTGCATGTGGTGTTCCCTCTGCCTGAACTGTTTTGTCCAGATACCTCCATGGCTGTTCTCTCATGTCCCTCAGGTTTTACCTCAAATACTGCCTCAGCAAGATGACTCCGTCCATAATTTCAGGCTCCTAACCTCCATATTTCCTAAGCTCATTCCTTGGTTTATTCTTCTTAACATTTCCAGTGTTCCATCTATTTTACTTGTTAATCTTATTTATTGTCATCTGTCGCTCCCACTAGAATGTAAGAAGCTTTATAGGAGTAAGGATGTTCATTTTTCTCGCTGTGGTTTCTCCAGTACGTAGTGTAGTACTTGAATCATAGTAGGTATGCAGTGAATGCTTGTTGAATAGTGCTTTACTGAGTTGACTGTTATTTCACTACTGTGGGCTGAAGATGGATTCACCAAAACTAGCAGCTCCTCAATTCCAGGTTGTCACTGGTGTTCCATTTTGGTACCACATGTGGATTACTGTACTGAGGTGGTCTCCTTAGATTATAACGTGGTTTGGTTGTTTTAGGAAAGAAATTGCTGACTTTGAACAACAGAAAGCAAAAGAATTGGCTCGAATAGAGGAGTTGAAAAAGGAGGAAATGAGGAAATTACAAAAGGAACGCAAAGTTTTTGAAAAGTATTCTACAGTTGCGAGAACTTTTCCGGATAAAAAAGAACGTGAAGAAATACAAGTATGTCAGTTCCTTACATTATACTCATATCAGTTAGTAAAGATGACAGTCTGGTAAGAATCTTAGAACTATTTGATGTGTCAAAGAGAAATTGGGTATAAGTTTGTTAATCATCCATTGGCTCAGCGCATAATCTGAGACGTCAGGGCATCTCTTGTAGTCTTGATAATCTGAGACGTCAGGGCATCTCTTGTAGTCTTGATAATCTGAGACGTCAGGGCATCTCTTGTAGTCTTGACTTCCTTTTTTGTTTCAATTGTTTTTGGCCATGCCACGTGGCATGTAGGATCTTAGTTCCCCGACCAGGGATTGGACCCGTGCCCCCTGCATCGGAAGCACGGAGTCTTAACCACTGGACCGCCAGGGAAGTCCTGTAGTCTCGACTTTTAAAGAGTAAAATACATCAGTTCTTTTCTTACTGAAGGCTTCCCCAGAAAATGCTCCGATAATGACATGGATGATTAACAAGCCAGGAGTTGGAGATTCACCAGTGGAATGTGTTAATTTGTTTGACCCACCACACATTGTTCTGTTCATTTATAATAATTTAAGGCTTGTATACTAACTAGGTGTTTAACTCTAAAACTTGTAAACTGATAAGCCAAATCATCAGTCCTATTCATTTCAAAGTTAGAAATGGACATGATCAGAGGAAAGTAGTAGTTAAAAAGAACTAATGCATTTCTAGCTAAAACTATAAACCTTCTAGGAAAAAATGTAGGTGAATATATTTGCAACAGTGGCATCTGCAGAGGTTGCCAAGAGAAGACACAAAGAACTAAGTATAAAAGAAAAAGTGGATATATTGAATTTCATTAAAAGTAAAACTTCAATTTACCAAAATAAAAGTTTTAAATGGCTTTCTATTATTTATAGCATAAAATACAAACTCATCTTCCACTTTCATATTTTACATACTAGTTTTTTTGAGTTCCGGCCTTTGCTTCCTTCCTTTCGTACATAGTGCACCATCCTTGATTAGTCTTAGTACACACCTGTAGCTTCAGTTACCACATGCAGTGTCTATTAGGGTCTTTAATTCTATTTATTTCTGTAGGCGGAAACGTGCCATTATGTTTTTGTTCATGCTTGGTTTATTATATCTAATATGTTAGACTAACAATCTATTAAAGTTTTTATTTCAAAAGGTAATATATTCCTATTCAAAAGGTACAAAAAGATGTGCTGTGAAACCTCTCCGTCTCACCCTTGCCCTGACACCTGATTTACGTCTCTTTTGAGGTATCCGGTGTTACCAATCTTTTGTATCTTTTCAGAGAAATTCTAAGCAAATACATATGTATATTCCCAATTAAAAAAAACCAAAAAGCAAATTAATGGTAGTATACTAAAATCATTTTACGTCTTAACGTAAAGAGCATTCTCCTTTATTTTACCATTGAAAATAAATGCATTATAAAAGCTGCATTATATGGAAGTGCCATAATTTACCTAACCAAGCATTTATGTTATTTCTGCTCTTTTTCTGTATATAAGAAGTGCTCTCCTGAATAACCCTGTACATACCTCCCCTCTTGCAATCATTCTGCATAGTCATTTAACATGTGGTTATTGAGTACAGCCTGTATAGCAGGCATGTACTAGGAATGAAGTAGTGAACAAAATAAATCCATCCGTACCTGTTTGTAGCTTATGTACACAAGCATATCTGTGGGATAAAGTCCTGCAAATGAAATTTCTAGGCTAAAGGGTATGTACATAGTAGATATTGCCAGATTATCCCTCCATAAATATCACGACAATTTTTTTTTTCTTTTTGGCTGCATTGGGTCTTCGTTGCTGCACGCGGGCTTTCTCTAGTTGTGGCGAGTGGGGGCTACTCTTCGTTGTGGTGCGCAGGCTTCTCATTGTGGTGGCTTCTCTTGCTGCAGAGCACGGGCTCTAGGTGCGTGGGCTTCAGTAGTTGCAGCACGTGGGCTCAGTAGTTGTGGCTCACGGGCTTAGTTGCTCCATGGCATGTGGGATCTTCCCGGACCAGGGCTCGACCTGTGTCCCCTGCATTGGCAGACGGATTCTTAACCACGGCGCCACCTGGGAAGTCCCTGTCATGCCAATTTAAAATTCTACTAGCAATTTTAAGAGTGTTTTTTGCTCTTTGCCTGAAAGGTAAAAGATTAAAATTCGTGTTAAATTTAATTGAGTTTCTTTTCTCTTTCCCTTTTCCCTCTCTCCCACTCTCCCTAGCCCTCTCCGTTGGGTCTTAGTTGTGACATGCAGCATCTTCTGTTGCGGCTCACAGCATCTATGTTGTGGTGCGCGGGCTTCTCTCTAGTTGTGGCGTGTGGGCTCTAGAGTGTGTGGTCTTAGTTGCCCCACAACATGTGGGATCTTAGTTCCCCGACCAGGGATAGAACCCACATCCCCTGCATTGGAAGGCATATTCTTTTTTTTTTTTAATTTTAAAAATTAAAAAAAAATTATTTATTTTATTTATTTATTTTTGGCTGCATTGGGTCTTCTTTGCTGCATGTGGGCTTTCTCTAGTTGTGGCGAGCGGGGGCTACTCTTCATTGCGGTGTGCACGCTTCTCATTGCGGTGGCTTCTCTTGTTGCAGAGCATGGGCTCTAGGCATGCGGGTTTCAGTAGTTATGACATGTGGGCTCAGTAGTTGTGGTGCACAGGTTTAGTTGCTCCGCGGCATGTGGGATCTCCCCGGACCAAGGCTTGAACCTGTGTCCCCTGCATTGGCAGGCAGATTCTTAACCACTGTAACACCAGGGAAGCCCTGGAAGGCAGATTTTTTTTTTAATTTTAATTTTTGAATTTTATTTATTTTTTTATACAACAGGTTCTTGTTAGTCATCAGTGTTATACACATCAGTGTATACATGTCAATCCCAATCGCCCAATTCAGCACACCACCATCCCCACCCCACCCCGTGGCTTTCCCCCCTTGTTCTCTACATCTGTGTCTCAACTTCTGCCCTGCAAACTGGTTGATCTGTACCATTTTTCCAGGTGCCACATACATGCATTAATATACAATATTTGTTTTTCTCTTTCTGACTTATTTTACTCGGTATGACAGTCTCTAGATCCATCCACGTCTCAACAAATGACTCAATTTCGTTCCTTTTTATGGCTGAGTAATATTCCATTGTATATATGTACCACAAATTCTTTATCCATTCGTCTGTTGATGGGCATTTAGGTTGCTTCCATGACCTGGCTATTGTAAATAGTGCTGCAGTGAACATTGGGGTGCATGTGTCTTTTTGAATTGTGGTTTTCTCTGGGTATATGCCCAGTAGTGGGATTGCTGGATCATATGGTAATTCTATTTTTAGTTTTTTAAGGAACCTCCATACTGTTCTCCATAGTGGCTGTATCAGTTTACATTCCCACCAGCAGTGTAAGAGGGTTCCCTTTTCTCCACACCCTCTCCAGCATTTGTTTGTAGATTTTCTGATGATGCCCATTCTAACTGGTGAGAGGTGATACCTCATTGAAGTTTTGATTTGCATTTCTCTAATAATTAGTGATGTTGAGCAGCTTTTCATGTGCCTCTTGGCCATCTGTATGTCTTCTTTGGAGAAATGTCTATTTAGGTCTTCTGCCCATTTTTGGATTGGGTTGTTTGTTTCTTTAATATTGAGCTTCATGAGCTGTTTATGTATCTTGGAGATTAATCCTTTGTCCGTTGATTTGTCTGCAAATATTTTCTCCCATTCTGAGGGTTGTCTTTTCGTCTTGTCTATGGTTTCCTTTGCTGTGCAAAAGCTTTGAAGTTTCATTAGGTCCCATTTGTTTACTTTTGTTTTTATTTCCATTACTCTAGGAGGTGGATCAAAAAAGATCTTGCTGTGATTTATGTCAAGGAGTGTTCTTCCTATGTTTTCCTCTAAGAGTTTTATAGTGTCCATTTAGGTCATGAATCCATTTTGAGTTTACTTTTGTGTATGGTGTTAGGGAGTGTTCTAATTTCATTCTTTTACACGTAGCTGTCCAGTTTTCCCAGCACCACTTATTGAAGAGACTGTCTTTTCTCCATTGTATATCCTTGCCTTCTTTGTCATAGATTAGTTGACCATAGGTGCGTGGGTTTATCTCTGGGCTTTCTATCTTGTTGCATTGATCTATGTTTCTGTTTTTGTGCCAGTACCATATTGTCTTGATTACTTAGCTTTGTAGTATAGTCTGAAGTCAGGGAGTCTGATTCTTCCAGCTCTGTTTCTCCCCCTCAAGACTGCTTTGGCTATTCGGGGTCTTTTGTGTCTCCATACAAATTTTAAGATTTTTTGTTCTAGTTCCGTAAGAAATGCCATTGGTAATTTGATAGGGATTGCGTTGAATCTGTAGATTGCTTTGGGTAGTATAGTCATTTTCACAGTATTGATTCTTCCAATCCAAGAGCATGGTATATCTCTCCATCTGTTGGTATCATCTTTAATTTCTTTCATCAGTGTCTTATAGTTTTCTGCATACAGGTCTTTTGTCTCCCTAGGTAGGTTTATTCCTAGGTATTTTATTCTTTTTGTTGCAGTGGTAAATGGGAGTGTTTCCTTAATTTCTCTTTCAGATTTTTCATCATTAGTGTATAGGAATGGAAGACATTTCTGTGCATTAATTTTGTATCCTGCAACTTTGCCAAATTCATTGATGAGCTCTAGTAGTTTTCTGGTGGCATCTTCAGGATTCTCTATGTATAGTATCATGTCATCTGCAAACAGTGACAGTTATACTTCTTCTTTTTCAATTTGTATTCCTTTTATTTCTTTTTCTTCTCTGATTGCTGAGGTTAGGACTTCCAAAACTATGTTGAATAATAGCTGTGAGAGTGGACATCCTTGTCTTGTTCCTGATCTTAGAGGAAATGCTTTCAGTTTTTCACCGTTGAGAATGATGTTTGGTGTCGGTTTGTCCTATATTGCCTTTATTATGTTGAGATAGGTTCCAACTTTCTGTAGAGTTTTTATCATAAATCAGTGTTGAATTTTGTCAAAAGCTTTTTCTGCATCTATTGAGATGATCATATGGTTTTTATTCTTCAGTTTGTTAGTATGGTGTATCACGTTGATTGATTTGCGTATATTGAAGAATCCTTGCATCCCTGGGATAAATCCCACTTGATCATGGTGTATGATCCTTTTAATGTGTTGTTGGATTCTGTTTTCTAGTACTTTGTTGAGGATTTTTGCATCTATATTCATTAGTGATACAGGTCTGTAATTTTCTTTTTTTGTGGTATCTTTGTCTGGTTTTGGTATCAGCGTGATGGTGGCCTCATAGAATGAGTCTGGGAGTGTTCCTTCCTCTGCAAGTTTTTGGAAGAGTTTGAGAAGGATGGGTGTTAGCTCTTCTTCCTTCAGTTAGTCATGGATTCCTGTTTCTGTTTTCTTCACCAGATAGCCCCATCCATCTCTCTCTGTTTCACTTGCTGTCTTAGCTTAGACCTTTATCGCCGTGCGCAGTGTAACGCGCTGGCTGCCAAGTGGTGTCTGCCTCCTCTGTCTCCTCAGTTCTGGATGGCGTGAGGTGAGGCTCTAGCCTGAACCCCACTCCTTTTCCTGCGAAACCCAGTGTCATTGACATTCCTTTTTCTGCTGTCTGTGATAGGCTGGCAATTCTGTTTTGTTGATGTGTCTTGTCTCTTCTCTTGCATTGTTTCAGTTCTAGTAATGCTTTTCCCCCCTCCCCCCCCCCGAGAGGCTTTGAAGCAGCAGATAGCAGATTTACAGGAAGATTTGAAAAGAAAGGAAGGAAAATGGTCCAGTACACATGGCCGTCTTAGAAGCCAGATAGAAATGTTGGTCAAAGAGAACACAGACCTCCGGGAGGAAATGAAAGTGATGGAAAGATTCCGACTAGATGCCTGGAAGAAAGCCGAAGCCACCGAGAGCAGCTCCAGGATGGGTCAGTGCGCGACGGCCTCGAGAAGAGACGGGTCCAGGGTAGGTTTTGTCACGTTGGGGAGATGCTAAATATTTGAGCAGTCAGATTCGTAGAAACGAAGTAGCAGGGTGGGTGCCGGGGCTGGGGGAGGGGAGAATGAGAAGCTGTTGTTTAGTGAGGGCAGTTTCAGTTTTGCAAGGTGAAGATCCTGGAGGAGGTGGTGGTGATGGCTGTGCAGTGGTGTGAATGTACTTAACGCCAGGACCGTGTACATCTTGACATGGTTAAGATGGTGATTTTGTGTTATGTGTATTTTACCACAGTTAAATACTAATTTTGTGCATCGCTATACAGATAGTTTTCAAATTCATTTTTATAATTCTTATAAAGGAATTATAACACAGTAGGCGGGTAATCTCAGTTAAAACAGGGTAAGTAAAATTTTTGCAGAGATTTTTTTTTTTTTTTTGCATATGATCCTTTTAAATCAAGTATTTGTTTTTTTATTCGTCTGTATTCACAACTGTGATGTGCCGGTCATGGCTTTGAGGCACTGGAGACCAAGCAATGAATAAAACAGACAAACTACCTTGTCCTCTTGGAGCTCGGATTCCAGCCGTGGGAGGAAGATGAGTGAAGCATACGGTGTGGGACGCAGTGGCGAGAACTCAGGAGGGAAAGCAAGGAGGCGGGATCACCGCTGGCCGGAGGGTGTTGCAGTTTATACAGGATGGCTGGGGAGGCCCTCCTGAGAAAGCGACGTTGGAATAGTGGCCTGAAGAGGGCGCAGCGAGCCGGGCTGAGACGTGGGCCAGGAGCCCCGAGGCTGGGAGGACCAGGGTCCGTGAGGGGCAGAGCAGCGGATGGGACCAGAGACGGGCTCGAGGGTGGTGGTGCCGCTTTCGTTAGGCCTTAGTAACTACCTGTGAGCGTCGCCTTTTCCCTCTGAGTCAGACGGGGAGCCCTGGCAGGGCTTGGATGGAAGGGGTGGCCTCCCCCTCTGTGTTGGTGAGCCCACCCTCCCTGCTGTAGACATGCGAGTGGCCTGAAGTGGGCGTTTGGGCGCCATCAGGCCACCAGTTGGGGGGTTGCTGCTGCAGGTGGATGGGGTTTATTGATGAACTGGGGATGGGGTGTGACAGCAGGAGAGGGGGCGGGAACGGCTTCCAAGTTGAGTGTGGTTTTTTTGGCCCTTTACCGTGAGTCCCCGCAAGAAGAGAGCACGCTTTTCCTGCGGGTGTGGGTGTTGGTTAGGAGCTCAAGTTAGATCAGGTGAGCTCGAAATGCCTACTAGACATCAGGTGGACATCAGGCGGGGCTGTGTGTGTCCAGAGAAGCTCAGGTTGGAGCGAGAAGTTTGGGGCCCTCGGAACGTGTGGGAGAGATCACTCGGGCTGAAGGCGTGGACGGGGAAGGGTCCCGGGTCCTGGCCAGGTTGTGAGAAGATGGTGGGGAGGAGAATGAACCCGAGTCTGAAGTAAAGGAGGCCAGTGTGGTGTCCTGAGGGCCAAGTAAAGCAGCAGAGAGGCCCGTGCCCCAGAAGCCGCTGCCGAGTAAGCGGGGGACTGAAGATGGGTCCTCGCATATGCCGGGTAAAAGCCTGACCGGCTAAGAGAGCGAGCGGTTTCAGGCAGAGTATAAAGCGTTGTGGAGAAGTTTTGCAGTAACAGTAAGGAAATGGGGCAGTAGCTGTAGGGGAAGTAGTTTTTGTTTCGTTTTTTTTTAAGATGGGAAAATCAACACGTGCTTATGTATTGGTAGGATTGATTCAGTAGGAAAATACGGATGCAGGAGAGAGTGGGCGGGTTGCCGAAGCTGCGAGCACAAAGGAGAGGAGACCGGGTTTGGGGGGAGTGGAGGCGCCCGCCCGGCCGGGAGCTCGACGTCCGTGTCTGGTGACGGGGCCTCAGCCGTGGACCTGGGGCTGGACGTGTGGGGTCCGTTGGTGGGACGTTCCCCCCTAACCCTCTAGCTTCCCTCGGGGAATGGAGGCTCGGGCATCTGCTGAGACTGAGGATGGAGGCCACTCTGGGAGGCTGGAGGGGTGGATCGGGGTCCACGAGAGTGGAGAGCAAAGGGCGAGGTGTGGTCTGACTCCTGGGCTGCGCTAGGGGCCCACGTAGGTTAGAGATTATATGTTTCAAGTGGGAATTGTTTGCGTTATTTTTCCTTATTCAGCTTTTTGGGTGTAGGGTGGTGGAGAGTAATACTGATATTTTAGCAGAGGTATGGTCATCCAGGTGAATCCTACAGAGTGAGAGGGGCTGGAAGTTGACAGTATGTAAATACAACAGGAGTGCCTGCAGTGCACCATGAATTCAGGCTGCTCAAGGAGGGCATAGGTTTTGGGGGACACAGAAAACATGTGGATCAGTGAATTGTGGGACCCTGTGGGCTGTAAACATTGTTGGAGTGAGGGTCTCAGAGGGATGAGCTGGAAGGACAGGACACGGTAGTTAGAAGATGGAATTCAGCCCCCCATTTTATTATGAAAGCTGCCCCAAATAGAGCAAGTTGAAAGAATAGTATGATGAACACCTGAATACTCACCTAGACCCAACCATTGTTCACATTTTGCCATATTGCTGTATAGGTATTTTGCTGAACCATTTGAAGGTAATTGCAGAAATTGTGGCAGCTCACCCCTAAATACTTCGGCACTTTATTAAATGGCACTGGCTTTTTGGATAATTTTTGATTATGTCCCACATTCTGCATTCGAATGCTTTGAAATTGATACTTTTGTAGTTCTTCATAATCGCAGATACTGATAATGACTAGTTCTAGACTTTGTCCATTGGAGCGCATGGCCATGGTGGGAGAGAACAGGTGTCGAGATGGCAGCTAAGGTATTGGGGTGGCTTCTTCTGGCACGCGGGGTCCACGGACATGAGACTTGCTGGGGCAGGGGTGGCTAGGGAGGAGAGAAGGAGGTCTGGTTGGAGGTGGTGGTGGGGAGCAAGGAGGACATCTACCTTGACCTCTAAATCTGGGGGCTGCGGAAGGGGCAGTGGTGAGCAGTCTTCTGCTGTCTGACCATGAGTTCATGTCCTCTCCTCTGGCCGCTCTGGTAACAGTCACAAAAACCTGTCTTGTTTTACATGGTCTGTTATGCCTTCACTTGAGGATTGCATGTATTTCCAGAGGCGGCGTGTGCGTGTGTGTGTAGTTCATTCCTAGTAGCAGCTTGTTCACTCTGGCCTGTAGCGATAAACGAAAACAGCATAAATGAACACACTTAAAACATTCCCATTGCAAGCTGAGTTCTGTTAGTTTCATTCCTTGTACTAATGTGTAAACTAATACTAATTTTATATTCAAAATTTTCTCATGCTATAGAAGTCATCAGTTCGATTTCAAAAGAGTCAAGTTTCTTCAGGAACCCAGGTAGAAAAGTACAAAAAAACCTATTTGCCAACACAAGGTAAGATAGTTGCATGATCTTCTTAGAAAATATTTCAGGAATTTAAAGAGTGGAGAATTTACACCCAACTTAAGAAAGAAAACATTGTAAATATAATTGAAGCCCCTGTGTATCCTACTCCCAGTTAATGTGCACCCTGACAGCATTCCCTTTCTTATTTTTCATTCTTTTACTACATTGTGTCCGTCAATCAATACAGTGTTGTTTCATAGTTCATCCCTCTGCAGTTTGCTGCTTTCTCAGTATTTTAAGACGTAGCCTCATTAATACATATAAACTCTAGCTGTACAGATTCCATGTGTATTTGCCACAGTATATTTTCTTGTTGGCGGGCATTCTGGTTTTCCCCCAGTTTGTCACAGAATGAAAAGGGCCGCAGAACAAGTCTCGGTCATGTGAGTTTCTCTCTGACACATGTCAGGAGTAGGATATTGGGTCACATCAGGTTTGTGCCACTTTAGGAGGCTTTCCCTTTGCAAAGCGGTTACCAGTTTCTTTTTTTACTGTCAGCAGAACATGCTCTTTGTGCTTGCCAACACTTGATCTGCTCAGACTTTACAATTTTGGCTAGTCAGGTGGGTGTGAAATGGTGGGTCAGTGTAATATGCATTTCCCAGGTTACTGATGAGGTAATGTGAGCATCTTTTCATATTTAGTGGACATTTGGGTCTCCTCTTTTGTGAATTGCCTGTCCATTTCTTTTGCCCATTTAAAACTCTGTGTGTGTGTACGTGTACGTGTATGTGTTTCTGTATTGAAGTTAGTTATTCTGCAACTAATCCTTTGTCATTTGTAAGCACTGCCAGTATCTCCTGCCAATCTGTATGTAGCTTTTTGGTTTGTGGGTTTTTTTTTTTTTTTTTGCGGTACACGGGCCTCTCACTGCTGTGGCCTCTCCCGTTGCGGAGCACAGGCTCCGGACGCGCAGGCTCAGCGGCCATGGCTCACGGGCCCAGCTGCTCTGCGGCATGTGGGATCTTCCTGGACCGGGGCACGAACCCGTGTCCCCTGCATCGGCAGGCGGACTCTCAACCACTGCGCCACCAGGGAAGCCTGGTTTGTGGGTTTTTTAAAAAAATAAAATTATTTATTTTTGGCTCTGTTGGGTCTTCGTTGCTGTGTGCGGGCTTTCTCTAGTTGCGGTGAGCGGAGGCTACTCTTTGTTGCGGTGTGTGGGCTTCTCATTGCGGTGGCTTCTCTTGTTGCAGAGCACGGGCTCTAGGCGCGTGGGCTTCAGTAGTTGTGGTGCATGGGCTTCGGTAGTTGTGGCACACGGGCTTAGTTGCTCCGCGGCATGTGGGATCTTCCCAGACCAGGGCTCGAACCTGTATCCTGTGCATTGGCAGGTGGATTCTTAATCACTGTGCCACCAGGGAAGTCCCTGGTTTGTGTTTTTTATATACACATATACACATATATATACACATATACACATATATACACATATATATGTGTTTTTCTTTTTAATATTGAAGTTAATCAATTTTTTTAAAAAATGGTTTTTGCTTTTTGTGACTGAGATATCCTTCTCAATCGTCAGGTCACAAATATGCTATTTTCTCCCATGAACTTTTGTTTTCACAACTGGGTCTTTAAGATCTACCTGGCATTTTTAGAAATTATTTCTGTGAATTAAATTTATAAAAGTGGATATAACATATGCAGTTTGGCAGTTATAAAGGAAATACTTGGGTAACCACTGCCTAGATAAAGAAATAGATTAGCAGCATCCCAGAACTGACCCCTCCATGATTATATTACATTGCTTTTCCCTTTCATAGGTGCAGCCCTAAAAAAATGTTTTACTTGTTTTTCAGCTTTCTGAATAGAGTTGTACTGTATGTATTGCATTGTCTTCTTTCACTACCTAGTTTGTTTTTTTTTAATGCATCTTTATTGCAGTATAATTGCTTCACAATGCTGTTAGTTTCTGTTGTTCAACAAAGTGATTCAGCCATATGCATACACATGTCCCCATATCCCCTCCCTCTTGAGCCTCCCTCCCACCCTCCTTATCCCACCCCTCTAGGTCATCGCAAAGCACCGAGCCGATCTCCCTGTGCTATGCTGCTGCTTCCCACCAGCTAACTATTTTACATTCGGTAGTGTATGTATGTCGATGCTACTCTCACTTCGCCCCAGCTTCACCCTCCCACCCCATGTCACCAAGTCCATTCCAAGTCCATTCTCTATGTCTACCTCTTTATTCCTGCCCTACAACTAGGTTCATGGGTACCGTTTTTTTTTTTAAGATTCCCTATCTATGCATTAGCATACAGTATTTGTTTTTCTCCTTCTGATTTAATTCACTCTGTATGACAGTCTCTGGGTCCATCCACCTCACTACAAATAACTCAATTATGTTTCTTTTTATGACTGAGTAATATTCCTTTGTATATATGTGCCACATCTTCTTTATCCATTCATCTGTCGATGGATACTTAGGTTGCTTCCATGTCCTGGCTATTGTAAATAGAGCTGCAGTGAACATTGTGGTACATGACTCTTTTTGAATTATGGTTTTCTCAGGGTATATGCCCAGTAGTGGGATTGCTGGGTCGTATGGTAGTTCTATTTTTAGTTTTTTAAGGAACCTCCATATTCTCCATAGTGGCTGTATCAATTTACATTCCCACCAACAGTGCAAGAGGGTTCCCTTTTCTCCACACCCTCTCCAGCATTTATTGTTTGTAGATTTTTTAATGGTGGCCGTTCTGACTGGTGTGAGGTGATACCTCATGGTAGTTTTGATTTGCATTTCTCTAATGATTAATGATGTTGAGCATTCTTTCATGTGTTTGTTGGCAATCTGTATATCTTCTTTGGAGAAATGTCTATTTAGGTCTTCTGCCCGTTTTTGGATTGGGTTGTTTTTTTTAATATCGAGCTGCATGAGCTGCTTGTAAATTTTGGAGATTAATCCTTTCTCAGTTGCTTCATTTGCAAATATTTTCTCCCATTCTGAGGGTTGTCTTTTCGTCTTGTTTATGGTTTCCTTTGCTGTGCAAAAGTATTTGAGTTTCATTAGGTCCCATTTGTATATTTTTATTTCCGTTTCTCTAGGAGGTGGGTCAAAAAGGATCTTGCTGTGATTTATGTCATAGAGTGTTCTGCCTATGTTTTCCTCTAAGAGTTTTATAGTGTCTGGCCTTACATTTAGGTCTTCAATCCATTTTGAGTTTATTTTTGTGTATGGTGTTAGGGAGTGTTCTAATTTCATTGCACTTATTGAAGAGGCTGTCTTTTCTCCATTGTATATTCTTGCCTCCTTGATCAAAGATAAGGTGACCATATGTGTGTGGGTTTATCTCTGGGCTTTCTATCCTGTTCCATTGATGGGTATTTCTGTTTTTGTGCCAATACCCTAACTGTCTTGATTACTGTAGCTTTGTGGTAGGGTCTGAAGTCTGGGAGCCTGATTTCTCCATCTCCGTTTTTCTTTCTCAAGATCACTTTGGCTATTTGGGGTCTTTTGTGTCCATACAAATTGTAAAATTTTTTGTTCTAATTCTGTGAAGAATGCCATTGGTAGTTTGATAAGGATTGCGTTGAATCTGTAGATTGCTTTGGGTAGTATAGTCATTTTCACAGTATTGATTCTTCCAATCCAAGAACATGGTATATTTCTCCATCTGTTTATGTCATCTTTGATTTCTTTCATCAGTATTTTATAGTTTTCTGAGTACAGGTCTTTTTCTCCTTAGGTAGGTTTATTCCTAGGTATTTTATTCTTTTTGTTGTGATGGTAAATGGGATTGTTTCCTTAATTTCTCTGATTTTTCGTTGTTAGTGTATAGGAATGCAAGAGATTTCTGTGCATTAATTTTGTATCCTGCAACCTTACCAAATTCATTGATTAGTTGTAGTAGTTTTTTGGTGGCATCTTTAGGATTTTCTATGTATAGTATCATGTCCTCCACAAACAGTGACAGTTTTATGTCTTCTTTTCCAATTTATATTCCTTTTATTTCTTTTTCTTCTCTGATTGCCGTGGCTAGGACTTCCAGAACTATGTTGAATAATAGTGGTGAGAGTGGACATCCTTGTCTTGTTCCTGATCTTAGTGGAAATGCTTTCAGTGTTTCACCTTTGAGTATGATGCTTGCTGTGGGTTTGTCATATATGGCCTTCATTATGTTGAGGTAGGTTCCCTCTATGCTCATTTTCTGGAGCGTTTTTATCATAAATGGGTGTTGAATTTTGTCAGACGCTTTTTCTGCATCTATTGAGATGATCATATGGTTTTTATTCCTTAATTTGTGTATATGGTGTATCACATTGATTGATTTGCATATACTGAAGAATCCTTGCATCCCTGGGATAAATCCCACTTGATCATGGTGTATGATCCTTTTAATGTGTTGTTGCATTCTATTTGCCAGTTTTTGTTCAGGATTTTTGCGTCTATATTCATCAGTGATATTGGTCTGTAATTTCCTTTTTTTTCCTATCTTTTTCTGGTTTTGGTATCAGGGTGATGGTGGCTTTGCAGATTGAATTTGGGAGTGTTCTTCCCTCTGCAGTTTTTTGGAAGAGTTTGAGAAGGATGGGTGTTAGGTCTTCTGTAAATGTTTGATGGAATTCGCCTGTGAAGCCATCTGGTCCTGGGCTTTTGTTGGTTGGAAGATTTTAAATTACAGTTTCAATTTCATTGCTTGTGATAGGTCTGTATATATTTTCTTATTCTTCCTGGTTCGGTCTTGGAAAATTGTATCTTTCCAAGAGTTTGTCCATTTCTTCGTGGTTGTCCATTTTATTGGCATATAGCTGTTTGTGGTAGTCTCTTATAATCCTTTGTATTTCTGTGGTGTCAGTTGTGATTTCTCCTTTTTCATTTCTAATTTTATTGATTTGCATCCTCTCCCTTTTTGACTTGATGAGTCTGGCTAAGGGAGAGGAAAGAGGAATGATTTAGCCACCATGATGCTGACTTCACCTTTAAAAGTTCCCAGATATCTTTCTTTAATGTAGTTGAATTTCACCTTTTTCCTTTATGGGTGGTGCTTCTTGCCTTAAGTCTTTACCTATCCTGAGGTCATAAACATATACTCCTAAAGTATCTAGCTGTTCCAGCATTAGTTATTAATTTTGACATGTCATTTTATAAGGTGCTCACAGTGGTGGACACCCATCCTCCTCTGTTCCTCCCAGTGAGAATGTGCTCAGAGGCTTGTTCATAACGTTCACAAACAGCTGAGAGAGTTAAGCTTGATGAGCTTGAATACTGGTTCTGACTTGACTTTTATTAGTTGACAACCTTGGCAAGTTATTTAGCCTCTCAGCTTTGATTTCCTCACCTATAAAATGAGGCTATTAGTCTTTTCTACGAGGCTGGTTGTAAGATTTAGAGATGATGTAACACGGAGCTCAGACTGCACTGTGGTTCTTTGTGCCTGTGAGGTGGAGGAAGGTGTTCATTTAGCCAAATCTGTGTGCACTCCTTGATCCCTTTTTTCTTGTATCCTAACCCCCCACTCCCATCAATCCCTAAACTAATCCTGATGTTGATATTTTCTGAATTAAGTAGGTTGAACCATATGACATTGCTAGCACTCGGCTGTTTGGGACCCACGGGTCAGTGATTTGACACAGTACAAACACTGCCGTCTCCACAGTCGCCCCCAGCCTCCTGACTGGACTCTGCCTCTGTTCTTCTTCTCTAGTCTATTCTCCCTGGAGCATCCAGCATCCATTTTAGTGTTTAACACTTAAGTCAGATCCTGGCACTTGAGCTTGAAACCCTTCAAATTTGGGAGTGTTTATAATACCCGTTGGCATATAAGAAGAAAATATTAGAACTTCAGTGTATTTTTAATATCACTTTGTTGGTGGTGGTGTCTGTGTGTATGCACATACATGCTTATTTTATAATGTATGAACGTGTACAGTACATGATTTGTGTGTTGGTCATGATCTAAAAAGTTTAGACCACAGCCATTAGGTCTAGATTATAATTAAATACCCAGTTATTTTTTTTCAAGCCAAATTCTATGTGTATTCCTGGATGCTTCTATTATCTGTACCCCATTCCTACCCTTTAACTAAAGTCCTGGTGATTGTCTCCAAAATGCCTTTGGGTCCATCTATTAGGTTAGTTGAGCACCTTTCTCCAGATTGTACACTTTCAAAAAACAGATACTTTGCGTTTCTTGGTCATCAGACTTAAGTATTTGAATAAGTATTTGAATTTATACAGTGAAGAACTCCTAGGAATTAATAAAGAAAAGTACTAAGACTTCCTTAAATAATGGGTAAAGGACGGCAGTTCACAAAAGAAGAGTGAACTAAGGAGATGTTTGACCATAGTATTGAGTAAACTTAAAACTTTCAATTAAATAATAAAACTAACTCTGGTAATTATATTCTAACAGGCAACCCATCTCGAAGATCCAAGTCTGTGTCTCGTGATTTAGGCAATTCGGATAAAGGACAAGTAAATCTCTTTATGTTTTTATATATTAAACATATTATTCAGGCTTAGAGTTGACTGGTTAACTGGCTTAAGTTTCTAAACCATTTATAAAGGAAGCTTTTTACTTAACATTGTAAATGTTTTCTATACAACACCAAATACTAGTCATACGAGAATCCTGTAATAGTGGAATCTGGCTTTCGGACTAAGTGTAAGTTTTAGCTGCTTGAAATTTTTTTTACATGTAATGTAGGACAGACCGAGAGCCTCTTGTCCTTACAGATAGCCTTACCCAGGGAGCCACCTGAACCAGTGAACTCTCCAGATCCTGAATGTAAAGACGACGATGAAAAAGAAGAAAAAGAAGAAATTCAGGGAGAAATCAGCCATCCTGATGGAAAGGTTAAACTTTTTTCTTTAAACCAATGAATACTATAAAAAATGAACATGGGTTAAAATAGAGTTGAGGGGCTTCCCTGGTGGCGCAGTGGTTGAGAGTCCGCCTGCCGATGCAGGGGACACGGGTTCGTGCCCCGGTACGGGAGGATCCCACATGCCGTGGAGCGGCTGGGCCCGTGAGCCATGGCCGCTGAGGCTGCGCGTCTGGAGCCTGTGCTCTGCAAGGGGAGAGGCCACAACAGTGAGAGGCCCGCGTACCGCAAAAAAAAAATAAAAGTTTAAAAAAAAAAAAAAAAAAGAGTTGAAACACTTAGATTCTGAAATAATTGATCTTCAAGACTTGATGGGGCTGAGGACCTTGGCACATGACTCGGTTTGAACCTTGGGACCCTATGAAAATACTAAATGGACAGCATGCATTTAGTTGCCATTTCTAATTTAGAGATGATGCAACAAAAGGAGGAATACAATCCAGTTGCTTAAACTTCTTGTTCTTTCTCCAGACATAGCTAAGAAGCCTTGGTAATCCTTGGTACTTTTCAAAACCTCAGTTCTCGGTCCTACCCTTCCTGCAGGCTTCCTTAAATATTTCCTGGATCAGCTGCTCTCCACCCCCAGCCTGGCAATTTTATTCTTGTGCTTAGGAGAGGTTTTGAGTGGGAAAATGGCCTGGCTGGGTGTTCCAGCTAAAAAGTGAAAATGACAAGAGGAGGAACATAAACAGGGTTACTGAGGTGGTGATGAGGGAATTTTTCCTCGGGTTTATAGAACATGTACTTTTCCAAGTACTCTAATCTGATCCACTTTAATAGAAATCAGAAGGCCAAAGTTCACTTCAAATCTTGAGGAATGAGTGAAGGACAAGACCAACAGTCAGAAGTAAGTTGTTAGGCTCTTCCTGTACAAACTCTACTTCAGGATAACGAATTGTTGACGAGGGAAGGTTTTCTTTTTTAGAAGAATCGCAGCTAATGAATGGAAGAGGAATGAGAAAATTAGAGAATCCCCAGTTTACAATTTCTGATGACACGAGGGTCTAGGTAGCCATCAGTGGCTCCTAAAACCTTAGACGAAAGGTTGACGGATCTCGTGATGCCACCCACTCAGTGCTGAGGTCAGGAGGCAGCGCATACTTACTGGATTTCTGGACGTGCTGCCATACAAGGCCCACTGCTGCACCTAAAAAGTACTCTTGGCAGAGTAATTCAGCTGGAATTTAATCAAGCCTCGAGAGCTAACTACTGGGTTTTTTAAGGAAAAAGTGATATGGGAACATGTTTAATGATACCATAATGGAAAAGCAATCAGCCAAATCCAGAGTGTGGGAAATGTTACATATTCAGTGACCCAGTTCCTTCAACAGTTGTCATTAAAAAAGGGGGAAAGGAAGGCACCATTAGAAGTTGAGGGGAGAGACACATCAAGTGTGTGTGGATCTTGTTTTGATCCTGATTCAAGTAAACTGTAAAAGGCCTTCTTTGTGTGCATTTATGGAAAATATGGTTATGATATGATGAAGGAATTAATTACAGCTTATTAGGGATGAAAACGGTTTGGTTATGTTAAAAATACTTCCATTAGAGATACCTGTTGAAATGTTTACAGAAGTGATGTCTGCAGTTTGCTTGAAAAAAGAGTTTGTTTTGCGGGAACAGGTGACCTAAGAACAGTGATGTGTAGATAGGTGAAGCTGATTATTATGAACTTACCAACTTTTCTCTCCCTCTGAGAAATGTTTTAATTTTTATTATGAAAAATTTCAAAGTAGGCTATTAAAAGTATTAGGGATATTTTTGTCGTGGTCTCAGGAAGTTTTACATATTGATAGTCCTGGTTTTTCTTTCTTTTGTAGATAGAAAAGGTTTATAAGAATGGGTGCCATGTTATATTGTTTCCAAATGGAACCCGAAAAGAAGCGAGTGCAGATGGAAAGACGGTCACTGTCACTTTCTTCAACGGTGATGTCAAGCAGGTCATGCCGGATGGGAGAGTGGTAGGTTTCCACGGGCGTGTTTTGTCCGTAGCGTAAACACCTCTGAAGAGGAGGCAGTGCTGACTCTGTGTCTTTGCAGATCTACTACTACGCAGCCACACACACCACCCACACCACGTACCCAGAAGGACTGGAAGTCTTACATTTCTCAAGCGGACAGATAGGTGAAAACCTGCTGTGCCCTCTCAGTTATTGCATTCTTCCTTTCCTTTAAAAACAAAATATTTATGGTAACCCCTTTTTCTACAGAAAAACATTTCCCAGATGGAAGAAAAGAAATCACGTTTCCTGATCAGACTATCAAAAACTTGTTTGCTGATGGACAAGAAGAAAGCATATTCCCAGATGGTACAATTGTCAGAGGGCAACGGTACGTTACCTGTTTTGTTTCTAGATTTTCTAGTTTTCAACTTTTATTACCAGTTGAATTTTAAAAATCTTAAAACATTTGTGTAAGTCATTCAACATTTCACTGAGTTCAGAATTTCAGAGCAGGTGAGACATGTTTTCAGCATTCTGGAGTTTAGGATGAGTTTGAGATAAATGCATTGTAACGTCTAGTTAGTCTTTAGCCTACAGACCTCTAAAGGGTGTCTGAACAGCACTTCACGAAAGGCAAATGGCAAGTATTTGTTTAGAAAGCAATCTGGTGAAATTTGAAAACGGTGAGTGAGACACAAGGAAGGAAAGCTGCCCTGTCAATTTTTAACAATAACCAGACTCTTGTATTTTGATTATCTGGGTCTCCCTGTCCCAGCGTAAGCACTTTACTCTCTGGCCACCCTAAGCCAATTCCTTAAAATCAACATTTATCTTTCTTTATCCTTCTGAGTGTTAAATGTCTTGAAGTTAGAGTCAGCTTCTTCAATCCACAGTGAAGAGCATCTTATAAGCACCATTTTAATTGAAACCTTGGTGGAGTTTTGTCAAATCGAGAGTCCTGTTTTTAGTTTCACCCTCCTCTCCTGGAGTGTAACAGTTTAAGTACCCATTAACTTGAATTCTATGATATAAACTTGGCAATAATGTAGGAACTTCTCATGGTCATGATTGTGTTTTTCCCTTAATGTGGTCTGAAACTTTATCTGGTGCTCAACTAAAGATTTTCCTCAAACTTTATTTCTTCTGTGTACAGTATAATTTGATTTTAGAAACTTTTCAAAAAAATTGACTCGATTGAAATTTTCTGTAGTAGGAAGAAAATAATATGAAAAGGTCCCCATATCCGTCTATCCATCTTCAAGTATTAACTCACGGCAAGTCTTTTTTCATCTACACTAAAGCACATCCCATGTATTAATTCATTCAGGATTATCATGTTTTAATTGAGGTATAACTGACATAACATTAGTTTCAGGTGTACAGCAAAGATTTGATATTTGTATATATTGCAAGATGATCACAGAAGTCTAGTTAACTTCCATCATTACACATACTTACACATTTTTCTTGTGATGAAAACTTTTATTCTCTTAGCAGCTTTCAAATATGCAATTCATTCAGGATTACTTTGCCGTTTTTCACTTACAGCAGTGGTTCTCGAATCAGCTGGAGGGGACTGTTCAAGAGCAGGTTGCTGGGCCCCAGCCAAATAATTTGCGTTTCTAATGAGCCCTCGGGTGATGCTGACACCCTAGGGCCACACTTGATAGGGCACTGGCTCTCTAACACTTGTATGTGGCACAGAGCCATTGTGTTCATATAAAATTTGAGAAATAACCAAAACAGAAAAAACCATTCTGTGCTGAGGAGTCCCAGTTATACCTATATTAAGGACCAGGGATGTTCTAGGAGAAGGAATAACTGCCGGAGTTCTCCTGCTGTATACTCCATGTTTTTAAAGAAATTAAATTCTACTTTAAATTTACAGAGATGGCAACAAAATCATAGAGTTTAATAATGGCCAACGAGAACTACACACGGCCCAGTTCAAGAGACGGGAGTATCCAGATGGCACTGTTAAAACTGTGTATGCAAACGGTCTTCAAGAAACCAAATATTCATCTGGTCGCGTAAGAGTTAAAGACAAGGATGGTAATGTTCTAATGGACACAAAGTTGTCATGATCCTTGTGTGTGGCTAATCATGAAATAACATTAACTAACTTCATTTTCTTCTTTAAAAAATGTACATTTTCTTGTGGATTCTGTGGTTTAATTTATATATACTGTGTGTATATATAAATGGAAAAGATTGTTTGGAATTTTTTCATACTGTTTGAAATGCACAGGGACAGCTTTCATTTTTAGTTCACCTACCTTGTCTTTCTACGGTTCTAACCAGTATAGACTTTTAACAAGTGGATGCTTTCATTGGTTGGAGATGGTTATGAGAGCCAAGAAGTACAAGAAGCACAGTCACAGAATTTTCCCACCACCTACCAGGCCTACGAAGGGCTTGCTTAGAAAGTTTACTGAAGGAGTAAGAGGATTTCTCCAGTCAAAATATTACTGTGCTCAATTAGTACTAAAATTAAAGCATTATCTACCACAGAGGTCACGGAAGTTAAAACAGTGACTGAGTACAAATAAACAGTAAAACAGGCAGAAGAGTTCATTCTATGAGTGTAGATAAATCTCATAGGAGGAAAAAGCAGTTGTAACGAGGGTGACAGCTGAGAAAGGCGGGGCGTGAAAACTAACCAGCCAGTGTTAACTGACTGATAGACCACAGGTGCCTTGACCTTATTACCTGTAAGGCGGGGCTGACAGAAGCAAGATGTCCTTGAAGCGGGGGGTGGGGGCGGGGGGGGGGTGGGCAAGTCACCTACAAGTAGATTTACATAGTAAGTTTGGTCTAGTCACTTAGTGCAGTCTGACAGTAGTGGTGGCAGTAACTCAGTTTTTTAAAAAAAGCCACATGTATTAATTCCAGGTGATTTAAAACTGAATAACAAAAAACTTTTCAAAGAAAATAAGTATATATATTACCTCAGGAATAGAGAAAGATTTTTAAATTTTATTTTTTTAATTATTATTATTTTTGGCTGTGCCGCACCTCTTGGGGGATCTCAGTTCCCAGACCAGGGACTGAACCCAGGCCACAGCAGTGAAAGTGCCAAATCCTAACCCCTAGACCATCAGGGAGCTCCCTAGAGAAAGATTTTTAAGTGAGACACAGCACAAACCTTAAAAGGTTGATGAGTCAAAAGTTTGTTTGTCCAAAGATAACACAAAAGAGAGTAAAGTCACAGCCTAGGAACAGAAACACGTATCTGACAAAGGATTAGTAACCAGAATATATAAAGAATCCCTATTAGTTAAAATAGGTAATTACAAACAAAGGATATTAATAAGCAATAAACTAAAACCAGTAAATGCATATTTCAACAATGAGGTACCTTTTTACGTTCGTGTCATAAACTGGCAAACAATGGTCTGGCCACACCACATGTTGGCAAGGAACTTGGACTACTGATGGTAGAATTAGCTGGTAAAATCACTTTTTTGGAAAGCAATTGCCTCATGACCTAGTACTAAATTCCACTAAAGTGTATTTACTAGAAAACCCCTCACAGGTGCATAAGGGGTTGTACAGTAGAGTATCTGTAATTGAGAAAAAACTGGTAATGACTTAAATATCTGAACAACAGGATAAATTATATGCACAGATGGATGTGAAAGTGAATAAAACAGAGCTCTGCATACCAATATGCATTATATAGTGGAAATAAAGTAGGGGAAAAAGGTAATTGTGTGATACCGCACACACTTAAAAATATATACAGAGCTCTTGTTTATGGATGCGTGCATATACAATAAAATTATAAAGCGCTATATAAGAATGATAAACACCAAATTCACAGTATTCACCTCCTCTGTAAGAAACAGAATGACTGGGGAAGGGTAGAACAGGGGCCTACAACCATGCTGATGATGTCTTATTTCTTCAGCTGAATGTACATTAGTTATAAAATGAACTAAATATGTTTTTTCTAATGTGCCTGAAATATTTCATTTAAAAATTACAGTAAAATAAAATAAGTAAATACTTGAAAGCAAATATTTATTAACTTTTTTTGAACAATTCCTAACAGTTCAACATGTAAAGAACAGAAAAAAAAAAAAGCCCAGCACTATTGCAGAACAAGTCAAGAAAAATAAGCCTGAAACGGTCTACATATAACAGAGAACTTTCTTCTGGGCTGCTATAGATGCTCTGTACTGTAAACCTGAAAAACAAAAGGTGTGTTATTTTAAACCTTTGCTTAAGGTTCAAATACAGTTACTGAATCACGTTACATTTATGTGAATGGATAAAGAGTGAGCTGTTTACCGAAGGACTTTAATAACCTTGTTATCAGGGCACTGACTGTCCAGCAGTGCTGCACGTGTAGCACAGAGTTCTGTGCTTAAATTATTTATAGTGCCCGCTTTCTGCTGCTCTCCTCCTTGCCCCCATAACCATCTGGCACCATGATGGTCAGGACAGCCGTCCCAAGCGTCTTTATAGCTATGGAACCTCTTTGTTGCTGGTACTCAATAGGTAAAGAAGGGCCTATGAAGGAGAGATCTACAAGAGAGACTCTGGTCGAGCTTTGTTGTCATTCCTTTGACAAGTCAAGGAAAGGCCAAAGGTGCTTTTCAGGGCAATTTAGTATGAATCTCTGCTACATCAGTCACATGCCGTATGCTGACTATGAGGGTGAACAAGAAGTCGTGGTACTTACATCACTCATCTTGGTCTGCAAGCCCCATTTCTACTAATGACATATGAACTGGATACCGTTCATCTTCATATAATGTCACTATTTGTTCTGGTACCTGAGCCTAAAATTAAAAAGATACATGTCAAGAAAACACCCGCATGTCTTTGCTGCCTGTTCCTCCTACCACTGGCAGGAGGGACAAGGCATTCTCTAAGTTTATTTATAATTTATACGCTGTTACTTTCAAAGGTATCTTGATGGTTTCTTGCTAAGTCTCATTCTTTCCATCTTTTACTTTATTTAAAATGTAACTCTCCCCAAAGTTTTCCTAGATTGAGCCAGTGGGCTTTAATACTATCATCTCTGTTAAAATTCATTTACATTCTACACATAAAGCATACCTTTATGCATACAGTCACCAAATTTTGAGTGTTACTCATAGAGGTGAATACACATGTATTTATAAGAACATTTGTTATTTTCACTGGCTTCTTGAGAGAAACCCTGCATAAGCTATTTACACCACTGCACACACGGGAACATGGTATGTACAGAGGTTTTGAAAAAGCACTTTCTAGTAATAGCACTGCTTCATTAAGAGCTCATTCTTGTCACAGCCAGTATATCAGAAATCCCCCAAATCTCGGGTCCCCAAACCAGGGCGAGCTGGACTGAAACAGCAGTGGTGAGGACTAGGGTGAACCGAAGAGCATGCTTCCACCTAGAGGGACTGCTGTTGCCCCGCTGGTGCTAGCTGTCATTCCAGAAGAAGATTTTGTAGTACTTAGAAATAAGACTTTTTGTATAATTTTCCAATTTTATAACAGCTGTGCACTAAATCAAACATGGTTACAAGCCAGATATGGCCTTTGAGCCACCCCTTTGTGACTAAGCCTCAAGTAGAAAGCATATTTATACCAAGCATGATCTGAAGTTTCTTTTCTGGACCTTCTACTGCATTAAACAATTCAAAGTCAGTACAGTTATGATATGAGCACCATTTGAACCTTTCTCTGACTCTGACCAGAATCCCCTTTCTGGTCTTTTCTACTTTTAGGATGCAGCTCAAATGTCACTTTCTCCCGGTCGTACTTAACTGAATAAGCACTCGAGTGCCTCCTAAGCAGGGGCTCAAACACCCTACCCTGATCTCTCCAGACAGAATTCATCGCTCCTGCTTCTCTCCCCACACCCACACCCCAAAGATACCTATACCTTTTTTATAGCATTTATTTCATTCTACCTTGTATTAGTAGTTTACATGTTTTCCTCATTATCAGTTCTTTGATTATAGGATACTCATCTTGATCATTTTTCATCTTAGTCATTACATCACTGATATTTTATATCATTGCAGGGCTAATCGAAAGGTTGTAAAATATAAACTAAGACATCTGAACAAGGCTTAAAATTAATCCTATAGTATTTACAACATCAAATGCTTTAAAGCGTTTTTGCATCTAGAGCTGCAGAGATAAAAAGCACTTTAGAAAGTTAACAGGGATCCTTGAAATAGCTTTGAAAGTATTTTGGCTAATTAAGACAGATATTTACCATGGAAGAAGCATAAAGTTGTTTTCCTTGAAGACAGTCTATCATAGCCCACAATGCTTCCATGCTCCACTTGGGACAGTACGGTATTCTTGCCTTTCCTGTATCTCTTAAGGGAGGTTTAAACCCTGCCAAGAGAACCTTTATGGCTCGGGCTGGATACTGCATAAGATGAAGAGGAATTTGACAAAGTCTGTCACAAAAGAAATCCTTAAATTAAAATGTTAGGAATGTCACAATTAGAGGAAAAGTTAATGGTGTTGGATTTGGCAGTGATTCTTGGATATGACACCAAAAGCACAGGCAACAGAAGAAAAAATTTTGATTATATCAAAATTTAAAACTGTGCAAAGGGCACAATCAACAGAGTGAAAAGGCAACGTACAGAATGAGAGAAAATACACATTAAAAAAGACCTTTCTCCAAGGAAGAGATATAAATGGCCAACAAGCAAATGAAAAGGTGCTCAACATCACTAATCATCAGGGAAATGCAAATCAAAGCCACGATGTGATTTCACCTCATACCCATTAGGATGGCTACTATTAAACAAACAAACAAAAACGGAAGCTAACAAGTGTTGGTGAGGATACAGAGAAAAACTGGAACCCTTGGACATTTGGTGGGAATGTAAAATGCTACTGTGGGGAAGTTTGGTGGTTCCTCCAAATACTAAGAATAAGCAACTCCACTTCTGAGTATATTTAAAGCAGGGTCATGAAGAGATTTTTGTACACCCATGTTCATAGCATCATTCACAATAGCCAAGTATCCACTGATGGGTGCATGGATAAATAAAATGTGTTATATACATATGATGGAATATTATTCAGCCTTAAAAAAGAAGAAAATTCTAACATATGCTATGACATAGTTGAACCTTGACATCATGCTAAGTGAAATAAGCCAGTTACAAAAAGACGTATGAGATACCTACAATCAAAATTCATAGAGATGGGAAAGCAGAACAGTGGTTGACGGGCTGGATGAAGAGGGAATGAGGGATCGTTTAATAGGCACAGGGTTAGTTTCAGTTTTCCAAAATGAAGAGAGTTCTGGAGATTGGTTGCACTAACAATGTAAAGAAAGTTAACACTACTTAACTATACTTCTAAAAATGGTTAAGATGTTAGATTTTATGATATGTGTATTTTACCACTATTAAAAAAGTATCACAAACAACAATAAAAAAAGTTGGAAAATAACAGTGTTGGCAAGGATGTGGAGAAAATGAAACTCCTGTGCGTTGCTGGTGGAAATATAAATAGTATAGCTACTATGGAAAAGTTTGGCATTTCCTGAAAAAGTTAAACACAGAATTATCATATGGTCCCGCAATTCCATTTTGAGGTATATAATACCCCCAAACAGCTGAAAGCAGGAACTCAAAACGGCTCTTTGTATGTCAGTGTTCATAGCATTATTCACAGACCAAGTGTCCATCAACAGATGAACAGATAAACAAAATGTGGTATATACGTAAAAACGAAATATTATTTAGTCATAAAAGTAATGAAATTCTGACACATGCTTCAATTGGATGAACTCTGAAAACATCATTCTAAGTAAAATAAATCAGACATAAAAGGACAAATACTTATGATTACACTTGATGAAGAACCTAAAATAAGCAAATTCATACAGGGAGTAGAAGAGGGGTTACCGAGAGCTGAGGGAAAGGAAACGGAATGTTATTGAGGGGTACAGTTTCTATTTGGGGTTATGAAAAAGTCCTGAAAATGGACAGTAGCAATGGTCACACAACACTGAATACTTAATGCCAGTTAACTGTATACTTAAAAATGGCTAATGTAAATTTTTTCTCTAAGAATTTTTTAAAATTTATTTTTTAACATGGTAAATTTTGTTATATTTTACCACAATAAAAAATAACTTTTAGATAGAAAATACTCCCAATATATAAGCAGCTTTAAAATAGATTTTTTTCTTTTAAAAAAAGAGGCAAAATCTTTTCAATTATTTAAAAAAAAAAGAATAGAAAACTAAGAATCCTAATTCAACTAAGTTTACATTTTTGTTTTTTTAACCTGTTTATTGTCAGCTTTTCAGTTGATCCATAATCAACAAATTGTACCAGGACAGCCAGAGGATTAAATTCTTTAATGGCAACAATCTTTGCTCTGTACCATACGCCATCATCATATTCTGCAAGGCAAGGCATTTCTGAAAAGACAAAAAGGGGAAAATCGCATTGCCTTTTTTTTTTTTTTTTTTTTGTGGTACGCGGGCCTCTCACTGTTGTGGCCTCTCCCGTTGCGGAGCACAGGCTCCGGACGCACAGGCTCAGCGGCCATGGCTCACGGTCCTAGCCACTCCGCGGCATGTGGGATCTTCCCGGACCGGGGCACGAACCCGTGTCCCCTGCATCAGCAGGCGGACTCTCAACCACTGCGCCACCAGGGAAGCCCCACATTGCCTTTTATTTTCTTAAAAACGTTTTTTTAAAAAAATACAGTAAAGTACAAAGAAAATATAATCACCAATTACCCATTATTCAGAATTAAACACTCAACAGTTAGCCACATGTTGGCTTATGCTCTTTTTTCTGTTTATACTTTAAAAACCTTGTTTTTCTTAATTCCTAAGTTAGGAAAAGGCTGGAAGAAAGACACCTCTCCATTCTCAGAGTCCTAGTTCTTCCACCACCCAAGGCTTAAACCATCCTTCCATTGTTCCCACTTCTTACATGCCCCCGATTTTTGTTCCTTTGGGCAGTTGTCTTCTGCAAATGATAGTAAAATGGTTTCTGTTATTCCTACTTTTAATTTCCTTCTCCTCCAATCCAATTCCATTGCTCTGTAGTTTAAAAAATGTCAATGGCATCTTAACTGTCTGCAGTACCAAGTCCTTAGACTGCAATTTACAGGGTTCTTCACAATATACTCCCAACCCACTTCAACCACATATCCTCAACGTGTTACCTAAATAGATTCCTTATTCAGCTCCTTCAATAGAGATTCCATACATATTTAATAAGCACTTGTCTATGAATCAACTTGTACATATACATAATTGAAGAACAACCATAGAAAAAATGCACACATGTATGTATAGCTCCGTGAATTATCACATTACTCATGGACTGTTTGTGCAGCCTCCCTTGAGAGAAGAGCACAGTGAGGAAGGAATTGTTTCTTCCAGATTATAAATTAATTTACAAAAGTGACAGTTTATTTTTTCACTCATTGAGCAAATACTTAAGAGCACCTATTTGTGCCAGGTGCCCTCAAGTGCTGATGTGCCCTTCTTAAGTGCTGTGGCACAGAGTCCCTGCTGTGGTGCTGCCTTAAAGGCCGGGAGGAGGGGAGGAGGGGGTGGGGTGGGATGCATCAGGGAAGAGCTGCCATTCGGGGATAGCTGAGCAGAGACCCTGCTACATACACATCCCAGAACTTTCCAGGCAGAGGGAACAGCAAGTGGTGTTTATCAGCCAAACATGGGTCACAAGTGATTAAAATCTCATTAAGTAAAATCAGAAAGGACGTCAGACTGTTTTCCTTTGCTAAATTATCCTCTGATATGAACAAAATACCAAGGATGAATACATCCCTATACATCACATACTGATAAAATGTGTAGACACCACTCCTTGTATTCAGGAACCATCATCACCAGTAACTAGATGCATTTTCCTCATAGGAGAATGCCATATATTTAATAAAGATAGGGAAATAGAAAGGGAAAAAAGCAGGGTTTCACCCATGCTGGCAGGACTCAACACAATCTGAGTTCTGCTTACCCACACCACAATTAGCAGCTTAGGTGGCTTGTAATTAAAATAAGTGCCGTTCAGGTCCAAGTAACAACTCACAATCTGAGCTACTGGCAAAATTGCAAGCTCAGAAAAGCCATCTTCATGCAGTCAATGTTACAGTTCGACCTGAGCTTTGAAAAACAAAAGCGCCCCAAGGCAAGAGACCATGCATATCAAGTGAGGGTGATAAAAATACCAGTTAACCTTAGAAACAACCCAGTCTCATCAGCACTGAAACAAAACAGTGACTTCATTAGGAATCCCATTTTACTCTGAAAGTTTAGTACCTGTTCTGAAGTCCGTCAGAGGAGGGAATGTCTCCACATCCACATTGAACCTCCCTAGCGCTTCCTCAAGGCTCTCAGGCTCAGGTTCCCAGCTGACTCCACTGTCAACTGTGTCATCATGCTGCTTAACCAGATTACAGTTTTCTACAGAGTCAAGGCAAATATACACCTAAGTGGGGAGAAGGGAAGGGAAAAAGTTCAGATTCTGTAATTTTTAGTATTCATGATGTGGACAGAACGACTGTGCAGCCAGTCCCCAGCAACGGCCTCACAGTCCTCACAGAGTCAAGTCCCCACAGCAAACCAGACTTGCTCTTTGTGACTGGAAAGCACGACAGCGGCGGCGGTATGTGACCACCGAGCCCAGGTTGTCAAAGGCGTGGTCTCTGCCTTGGTGGCGCTCAGCCCACCACGGGAGCGTGCAGACCCGGGGCCGGGGCCCAGCACTCAGGCTCTGGAAGTGGATCCTGCACACCCCACACACACCCCGACTGCAACCCGAGATCCTGGATTCCCAACTTTCACGTGTGTTGTTTTATGCTGCTCAATTTGGGGTAATTTATGTGGTGACTAATAACTAATTAAAAATCATAAAAACCAACAATAGTCTGCACTACTATGTTCTCTGATGAAATTATGGAGCAAATTCTTCTTGTCTGTGAAAAGAATGGTTTACTGTGTAAAAATGGCTGAGGGACTGCCTGGCCACTTAATTTGTCATTTCTTTCTCTCTTGTTAGCCAAGCATATATAATTGAATTTTCTTTAGTGTACTTACTCATTCAGTCAATATTTACTGATTGCCTACTATATCAGGCAGTATTCTAGGTTCTAGGGATACACCTCTGACCAAAACAGACAAAAATCCCTGTCTTCAAGGAATTACATTCTAGTGGGAAGAAGCAGACAAAGAAAATAAGGAAGTGGCACAGTGTGTTGTTACAAGGTGATAAGTGGTATGGAAAAACAGCGAATAAAGAGCACCTAAGTTCAATGTAGGAAGAGGACAGGGGAATGAGATGTTAATAAGATTTCACAGGTGGAAATAAGTTCCAACTTAACAATCTAAATATTTGATTGAAAAAGCTACGCAATACTTGGAAAACCCAACAGTGATTAAGGAACACTTGCCTCATTAAGTACAAACAAGTGTCTGAAGACGACATTATAGGGCAGGCAACCTAGCGGCCACCAGCTGTCAGCTATGAAAATCAGGAAGATGGAAATGTGGAGAATCAACCCTAGAGTTAAAGACCGAGACTGCCTGTCATGTTTTTAACCACCAGCATTACTGGAATCACGTACTTCGCTGGGTGAGACAACGTGCTTAACTTGAACACTGTAGAGCTCTCCAGGGGGAGGAAGAGGTGAAGACAAATATGGCGGTAAAACAGGAGTCTCTGTTTCAGGCAAGAGCAATTCCTAAAACACCAAAAATAAATTCCAATTTCAGAGTGACTATTACAGAAACCCACCACGTTATTAAAGCTTATTACAGTGCCAATTTACTTTCATTTAGCAAAAATCTAGCTGAGACACTGAAAATCACAAAATAATTTTGTTGTAGTGGGACCAAAATGTGATAAATAATCAAAAGATCTTTAGCAATCTTTTGTCCCCTGCCCAAAAAAAAGATTTCGTGTAAAAAAAAACCCCACAGGAATATTTACTTATATATAATATTTACATAAAACACATAAAACTCTAGAAGAATGATTAACAAATTGCGGCAGCTTAGTGGGACGGACTGGGGTGTTCAAGATGTAGAATTGGGGCGACTTCTTTTCACATTTCTGTGCTATTTCATTTATTTTTAGAGTATTTTATAATAAAAACTAATATATGAAATGACAAAGGAAGATTTAAGTTAAAAATCATGAAAAAAGTGTGCTCTCTCTTAAGCTCTATAAAAGCATAAGGAGTAATTAAAAGTTATATGATTCCAAAGAGGATCAAGGCAGTTAGCAGTTGTTAAAAGAAATATACATATAAAAATATAGGGGATTTTTCTTTTAGTAAGTTAAAAAAACACTTGAATATGGTGATTAATATGGTGATAAATACTAAAACAATCATATTCAAATTTGCAGACTCACTTATTACTATTTAACATTTCCAAACTGGTGGCAAAACAAAACATATTTGAACCACTTAGATTTCAGCAAGAAGTGACTACCTACTGTTGAATTTTACTGATTTGTTACAGAACACTTTACAACAAGCATGTCATTTTTATAATTATAGGAATTAAATTCTACTTAAAATTTTAAATGATAACATTTTACTTATGAAAACACTTCTTGCACCAAAAAGCAAAAGTGACAAAAGAAAAAATACGATAAAAAGGATAAATTAGACTCCATCTAAATTTAAAACTCTGGTGTATCAAAGGATACCATCAAGAAAGTGAAAAGACAACCCACAGAATGGGAGAAAATATTTGCAAATCATATCTGATAAGGGACTTGTATCTTCACACCTATCCTAAGATGGCTAGGAAAAAAGTCAGATAAGTCTTGGTGAGGATATGGAAAAAGTGGAACCCTTGTACAATCCTAGTACCAAAGTAAAATGATGCCGCTGGTTTGGAAAACAGTTTCACAGTTCTTTAAAATGGTAAACATAGTCACCATATGACTTAGCAATGCCACTCCTAGGTCCATAATCAAGAGAACTGAAAACAGACATCCACTTAAAAATTTGTACACAAACGTTCATAGTAGCTTTAATTCACTATCTGTAAAGGTAAAAACAACGCAAGTATCCATCAACAGATGAATGGATAAACAAAATGTGGTGTATCTGTATAATGGAATATTATTCAGCAATAAAAAGGACACATACTACAACATGATTCAACCCTGCAAACATTATGCTGAATGAAAGAAGCCAGTAACAAAGGGCTATGATTCCCTTTATATGAAACGTCCAGAACAGACAAACCCACAGAAACAGTTTCCAGGAAACTGGGGAAGGGGAAATGGAAAGTGACTGCTGCTGGTATGGAGCTTCTTTCTGAGATGGAATGTTGTGGAATTAGATCATTGTGATGATTGCACAACTCTATGAATATATTAAAAACCACTGACTTGTACACTTTAAAAAGTTGGATTTTATGGTATGTAAATTATCTCAATAAAGCTGTTATGCTTACCTTCCTGATCTTGTATCAGATTATTTGTACTGATGAAGTGTCCAAATTTTCAAAATATTTGGATTGAAACTTACCTCAAACCTTATTTCCCATCTCTCTTCCTCATACTTTTTATTGTAATCTGCTGGTTTCTGAAATAATATAGTATTATTAATGAATAAAACTATCTTTAACTATGTAATATTGTTGTAAGGCACTTTCATATTTCATCCCACAAAAACTGCGTGCATGACCTTGTTGGCATTCATTTCAGCTTAACTATGGGAAAATTTAGTGTTCTGAGTGATCTTAATATTGCAGCAAGAATCCTCAAAATTATGCTGAAAGCATGTCAACTGTCATTAGTTTATAGTAAGAGTGGGAGCTCTTACCTTTCCTTTTAAATGTTCACACTGAAGAGTACACCTGGCAGAGAGACTAAGTAATCTTTATAAAATCTGTTTAACAGATGAAACACCCTTTACACAAACACGCGGGGGGCACGCATGCACACACACACACACCTCTATGCTCAAAAGAAACAACTGGCTGTGAGCATTGCATGTACAAAGTTATGTCATAGTTTCCTATTTGAGAGAAGAAAGTAGTTTCCTATATTGAACTGAACATCTACTGTTTGGTTGTGTACTATCACTAAAATGAATATTCGAAAACCTAACAAGTGAACTGCAAGTCTAAAAATATCTTGCTATATAAAATGTTCACATTCTTATTTATGATGAGTACCCTATTTCTACAAAGTATTTGTGGCAGCCTGCAATGTGAAATCGTATCTGTAACAGACTAATTATGTTTTTTTAAATATTAAAAACAGAAGCACCAGGCAACTGGGAACGGGCTATTTACTGAAGCTAAGCTTAAAATCTGGTTCTGAGTTCCCTGTAAGAAAGCAAACTGGGGTAAATGTTGTAATACTGAATATAAGGCAAAACCATTTTATCTTGGGAGAAGGTCGTTTCTGGCAGTGAATTCCATTATGATTTTATAATTTACATCTATATTCAAACGTTAGAGAACATATGAGCTTCTCATTAGGTTTGAAGATATAGAAAACTAAGTGACTCTTAATGCAATTGAAATCTTTTTTAGGACTTTATAAAGCATGATATAGGGTATTGCTTTCTCAAAGAATTTATAAATCCTCTAGACCCTCTTAACATATCAGGCATGTAGAACTATATGGAAGGCTTGAGGCAAAACACAAAATATGACATTTTAACCAGTTTCTTTTTCTATAGTTTAGATTTTTATAGAAAAATAGTTCACTTACTTCCTTCAATATTTCCTCAGAATGTTCAAAAGTACAATACTTATGGTGTGCCATAAAATAAGAAAGTGACATTCCATCAAAATAGAGATGAATAGATAATTTCTCCCATGGATTTTCTGGTAATTCCTATTTAAGTTCAATAAAGGAGATTATTACTATAAAAATAAAGTCTGCTTGAAGATTAAAATTTTACAGTCGGCAAAAATGAAATTAGATTTCTGACAATCACAGTATTACTAGTTTGACTAGTGACTCGTTTTGTAAAATTTTCTTCCTGGTATTTTGGCAGATAACAAGGCAATAATGCTACTACTCTGGTTTTTATAAAATATATTTACATGTCCATAAGGTAGAGTTTTCTAGTTATGTAAAGAAAACAATTTGCTATACATCATCTTTAGATAATACTAATAATTTATACTAAGTAGAAGGAGAAAGAAAAAGTTATGCTCAGGGGTAAAGAAATGAAGTTTAGTTAAAAATCCAAAAATGGCAGGAATCAGAAGAAATTAACAACGGTCTAGGAGTCATATAGTAGCTTTCAAACCCGTGGGTCTATTTTCAAACATTAGGTACCAAAATGCACATGACTGATAAGCTGATCGTTCCTCGCTGTTTCCACTCGGTACCACCTTAGTCCAAACCCAGAGTTAAGTGTAATCGCCTTCCAGCTGATCTCCTGCTTCTACCTTTTTCTACCGTCCAGTTTTCACCAGTGCAAAGTGAAAACAGTAGATTGTGAGGTCAGATCACATCCACCTCTGCGCAGCGACAACTGCACCTCTCACAGGTGGCCTCCCACCTCCGTCCATCCGTCTGCTCCTTGGACACTCCAGGCGTCTCCTGCCCTGCGGCTCTCTGCACTGATCTGGTAACTGCGTGGTGTGTCCTCTCACCACTCGGAAGTCTCAATCAAATTTTATCTTTTTAGGGATGTCTTCTCTGACCACTGTATTTAAAATGTTATCTCCTCCCCCACCCACCTCTCCTTATCAGCCTTTCCGAATTCATTTTTCTAGCCAGCACTACTATTTAACATATATATATATATTTTTTTGATTTTACTTCGCATCACTAAAATGGAAGCTCAACGGAGGCAGGAGCTTCTATTCGGCTCTTGCTGCGCCTGCAGGCCCAGGACAGAGCCCAGCAGGTAAGAGGCACCGGGTCCGTGCCATGAGCACGTAAGGTAGGAGGAACACTTCTGGGGAAGGTCCGCTACGGCAGCAGGGCTGCAAGGGCAGGCACAGGCATGGTTTCTGAGAAATCCAGTACCTTGGTATACGCCACACTTTTCCTAGGCTAATAAGCTAAGCAGCAAAGAAAGCCACCTGGATAACCTGAACAGTTCCCATCTCTGCAGGACGTCCGTGACTGTCCACAGAGGCTGTGAATAACCAGAGGCGGAGAGGCTTCTCCACTTTCTTATTTAAGTGCATCTGTGGCTCTTTTTAGGTCTTTATTAGCCTGCCATCACACCTTTCATACAGAAACACTTCCTTAAAGTTTTTCTATCTTTCTGCCTGAACCCTCCAACACAGCTCCAGGAGAATCTTCTCACTGCCTCACTGCTCAAGAACCCCCAGCGGGGCCTCCTGCCTGACGTCTACTTCTCTTAAACCCTATTCGCACTGCTTCTCCTCCCAAAACTTCTACTGTTCTAGTAGATGCATTTCCCATTTCTGTCTCCGCACCTACCTGGTCAGGAGCACTTCATCAACTCCCATTTCTACATTCCTATTACACTCACTCTTTTTACCAGCTGCCTGGCTCTCAGCAAGTTGTGGTGTAAAGTCTTTAGGGTTTTGTCTTGTGTCTCACTGTTTCACTAACTAGACAGGGCCCTTGAGGACGGGAATTACCTGCACCTAACACAGTGCTACACACACAGCACCATCCTGAAAACTACCATGTGTGTTTATAAACATCTCTACTTCCTTAGTACTCTCCTTGTGTCAAAATAAGTTGTTAATAAGGAATCTTCCAAGTTACTTGCTTATGGAAGTTCTCAGGAACTTGCTCAAAATTAGGTTTATTTAAAGTGAGCCTAGGAACCAAAGTGGTAACTTCTTTTATGTTAACGAGTAACTGATAATCACATAGGAACATAGTTCTTCATAAAAAAATCCCTCAAATTATATTACCTGTAACACTTTATGGCTAATAAACTAAATCAATGATATATGCTTTATTTTTAATTTTTTTTTGAAGTTGGTTGTTTTTAAGATTTTTTGATGTGAACCATTTTTAAAGTCTTTATTGAATTTGTTACAATATTGCTTCTGTTTTTTGGTCCCTTGGCCGAGAGGCATGTGGGATCCTAGCTCCCCGACCAGGGATCAAACCCACAGCCCCTGCATCAGAAGGCGAAGTCTTAACGACTGGACTCCCAGGGAAGTCCCAATGATATATGCTTTAAATACAAATTACCATAATGTGAACTTCCACCTCTCTCTTTGAAAGCAGTTCCTGAAGGAGTTCTACTGCATCTGGTTGCCAGACATTCCCGACCTATTTGGGATTAATAAACTCAGATTCTTTCACAAAATAAAAGCAGGAAGTTAATGAAGATACACAAAAGTAGCCATAAACAGATAACACTAGAGAGAAGGACATAATATATAGGCAGTTTTCAGAGAATATCATGGGTATATGATAAAAATGATCTTAAGAAACTAATAATTTGTCTCAGCTTCCCCCCATGTTACTCTCTTAAAGCATTTTATGCTTTAAAAAGATAAACCTGCACTAAAAACAAAGCATCATAAAACTTTTAAAAGAGGCCAATATGCCAAAGCAGTGCTTGTATACTGACTACAATGTGTATTTATTAAGGAGCAGTGACTATTACGTCTTATGTGTTAAGAGGTTCACTTGGCCAGGAAATTGGGGCCTCCTGCCAAAAGCCCACGAGGAGCCCCAGCTTCCTGCCAGTGCCCTGTGAGTGAGCATCTGGAAGCAGGTTCTTCAGCCCAGTCAGTCCTTTGGGTTATTGCATTTCTGGTGCACATCTTGGCTGCAGAGTCATCAGGGACCCTGAGCCAAAACACCCAGCTAAGCTGTTCCCAATGCCTGAGCCACAGAAACTGTATGAAACTTTTAAAAAGCTTATTGTCAATTTAGACCACTAAATTTTAAGCTTAATTTGTTATATAGCAAGAGATAATTAATATACCATTCCCTTCTCTGATCCAGCTTCAAATTTCTTGAAATTTTATTTGAACCGTAACTAAAAATAACAATTCCAAACAAAATTCCCATCTATGAAGACATTATCTCTCTTAACTTATTCAGATATTTTTATATCCTTCAGTATAATTCTGTCATTTTCTTCATAAAGGCCCTTTAGCTATCTTTGTAAGCTTATTTCTAAATATTATTTTTGCTGCACTGAAAGGGATTTCATCTTACATTCTAATTTCTAGAAAACTATTGTTAATAAAGACAGTATTTTAAAATTAATCATCCTATAAATCCCTGTTTACTCACAGGTATGGTATTATAGAGCTGACAAGGAATACAAAGTTGGGGTGTATCAGGATATAGCAAAATAGGGTAAAGATGACACTGTGGAATCTTCTCAGTGAATCCGTGATCTAAATATTGTACCTGAAACAGGACAAAGTTCATAATTAAAACTTACTACTAAAAACTAGGGGACAGAAAAGACTCCCTGGTATTAAAGAGAATTAAAAAAAAAGACATTCTAGAAGGAGATATAAATCTGGATTTAAAAAATCTCTAGAAAAAAAGTAACACTGTATTTCCTCATCCCATAGTGTATCAAACCTCACTGTCAAAAGGTTTTCTTACAAATGAACAAAAGCTTTTTCTTTTCTTGAGAATAATCAATTTTTTGGAGGATGTTTAAAATTTTTCTTTTGTTTTTCCAAGTATTTTAGAAGTCCTGATTTCCATTTAATAAAAGAACATTTCTCAGTATTCCTCAGTTTCACAGTTTGGGAAACTCTGCATGTAATGTTTCCTTCCTGGAGAATCACACTGCATAATAAAGGTTCTGAGAAGTCCTATGAGAAAGAAACTTGTTTTTAAGTCATCCAATGTTCCTCAAATTTTGTAAAATAACTTTCTAAAGGCTTCATTTTTTAAAGAATTTTGGGTTCACAGCAAAATTTAGAGAAAGGCACAGAGATTTCCCTCACACCCCAGCCTCCCTCACTGTAACATCCTGCACCACAGTGGTAATTTGTTATAATCATGAACCTACATGGATACATCAAAATCAAGGTCCATATAGATTACGTTAGGGTTCACTTGGTGATGTACACCCTGTGGGACTGACAAATGTATAAAGATGCTCTGTGAAAACAAAGGGTGTTTTCATTGCCCTAAAAATCCTCTGTCCTCCCTCCCCGCGATCCCTGGCAAACATCTTTTTACTATCTCCATATTTTGCATTTTCTAGAAGGTCATATAGTTGGAGTCACACAGTATATGTAGCCTTTTCAGACTTGCTTTCACTTAGTGATATGCATTTAAGGTTCGTCCATGGCTTTTCATGGCTTGATAGCTCATTTCTTTTTAGCACTGAATAATATTGCACTGTATGAATGCACTACAGCTTATTTATCCGTTCACCTACTGAAGGACATCTTGGGTGCCTCCAAGTTTGGCAATTATGAATAAAGCTCTTATAAACAGGTTTTTGTGTGGACATGTTTTCAACTCCTTTGGGTAAATACTGTAAAAATTTAATAAACAGAAACCTCAATTAAACAGAGTTGGGAGATCAGAAAGGGGGAGCTCCATGTCCTTTGATGATAGCAGAGCCCAACAGGAGGAATACAGACTCTTACTCTTTCCTGGGAAGGACTCAGCCAATGAAAAGCCACGGACTCTTTGTTTACTAGAGCCATACCCACTTCCTTTTCTTCTCTATAAACGTGTTCTCCTTTCCTTGCTTTGCAGGAACTTGCACGTTCCTGCAGACCCTGAATTGTAATTCTCTGCTGATCCTGAATAAACCCAACTTTGCTGGAGAAGTATCTGGCAGTCTGTTTATTTCAGGTCAACAATACCAAGGAGTGCGACTGCTGGATCATATGTTAAGAGTAGATTTAGTTGTTGAGAAACCGCCAAACTGTCTGCCAAAGTGGATGTACCACTGTGCACTCCCACCAGCAGTGGAGGGTTTCAGTTGCTCCATATCCTCACCAGCATTTGGTGTCGTCAGTGTTCCAAATTTTGGCCATTCTAGTATATGTGTAGTGCTATCTTGTATTAACTTGCATTTCCCTGGTGACATATGATGTGGAACTTCTTTTCATATCCTTATTTGCCATCTGTATATCTCCTTTGGTGAGGTATCTGTTAAGGTCTGTGGTCCATTTTTTAAATTGGCTTGTTTTCTTACTGTTAAATTTTAAGAGTTCTTTGTATATTTTGGATAACAGTCCTTTATCAGATGTATATTTTGCAAGTATTTTCTCCCAGTGTTTAGCTTGTTTTCTCATAATCCTGACATTGTCTTTTGCAGAGGATAAGTTTTTAATTTTAATGAAGTCCAGCTTGTACCTTATTTCTTTCATGGGTCATGTCTTTGGTGCTGTATCTAAAAAGTCATTGCCGTATTAAAGGTCATCTATGTTTCTATGTTGTCTTTCTAGTCTTACAGTTTTATGTTTTACATTTAGGTCTGTAGTCCACTTAGAGATGATTTTTATGGAAGGTATGAAATCTGTGTCTAGATTTTTTTGCATGTGGATGTTCCATTGTTCCAGCACCATTTGCTGAGAAGACTATCTTTGCTCAGTTGCATTGCCATTGCTCCTTTGTCAAAGATCAATGACTATATTTATGTGGGTTTGTGTTCTCTAGTCTATTCCATTGATCTATTTGTATTTTGCTTTGCCAATACCACACTGTCTCGATTAACTTTATACTAAGTCTTGAAGCCTAGCATTGTCAGTCCTTTAACTTTGTTCTTCTCCTTCAATATTGTGTTGTCTATCCTGACTCTTTTGTCTCTCCATATAAACTTAAGAATAAAGTTTGCTGATATCCACAAAATAACTTGCTGGAATTTTGACTAGGATTGCACTGAATCCATAAATACAGTTGAAAAGACCTGACATCTTGACATCGAGTCTTCCTATCCAAGAACAGAGTGTTGCTCCATTAATTTTGTTCTTTGATTTTGTTCATCAGAGTTCTGCAGTTTTCCTCTTTATATCTTTGTATATATTTTGTTAGATTTATACCTAAGTATTTTGTTTTGGGGGTGCTAACGTAAAATGGTATTGTTTTTTATTTCAAATTCCATCTGTTCACTGCTAGTATATGAGAAAGAAATTGAGTTATGTATATGAACCTTATATTCTGCAATCTTCCTCTAATTGCTTACTAGTTCCAAGAGCTTTTTGATGAGTCTCTTGCTTTTTTTTTTGCGGTACGCGGTCTAGTCCATCTAGGTTATCCAATGTGTGGGTATACTTGTTCACAGTATTCCTTTATCTTTCGATGTTCATTAAATCTGTATTGATATCCCTTTTATTTCTGATATTAGTAATTTGTGTCCTTTTTCTTTTTTTTTTCTTGGCTAGCCAGGCTAGAGGGTTATCAATTTTATCAAACTTTTCAACGAACCAGCTTTAAATCTCATTATTTTTTTTCCCTTGAATTCCTGTTTTCAGGGATTCACAGATTTCAGCTCTACCTGGTCAGGAGCTCTTACTATTTCTTTTCTTCTGCTTACTTTGGCTTTTTTTTTCTTTTTCTAATTTTCTAAGGTAGAAACATAGATAATTGATTTTAGACTTTCCTTCTTTTATTTTATATATATATATATATATATATATATATGTATGTATGTATTCAATGCAATGAATTTTCCCCTCAGAACTGCTTTAGCTGCAGTTTAGTTCATTTAGTTCAAAATGTTTTAATATTTCTCTTGAGATTTCTTCTTTGACCCATGAGTTATTTAGAAGTTTGCTGTTGAATCTCCAGGCATTTTGGGATTTTCCAGTTGTCTTTCTCTTACTGATTTCTAGTTTAACTCTATTGTGGTCTGACAGCAAACACCGATTCCTATTCTTTTAAATTTAAGGTGTGTTTTACAGCCGAGAATGTGGTCTATCTTGGTGAATATTCCATGTGAGCTTAACAATGTGTATCTTGCTGTTGTTGGAGGAATAATTCTATACATGCTAATTATATGCAGTTGATGATGTTGTTGCTGAATTCAGTTATGTCCTTACTGATTTTCTGCCAGTTGGATCTGTCCATTTCTGATTGGGGGGGGGTGTGTTGAAGTCTCCAACTATGATAGTGGATACACCTATTTCTCCTTGCAGTTCTACTAGTTTTTGCCTCATGTAGTTTGACTCTCTGTTCTTAGGGCCATATTAAGAATTTATTAAGACATTCAGAATTTTATGTCTTCTTGGAAAACTGACCCTTTTTTATTATGTAATGCCCTTTTTCCTTGATAACCTTCCTTGCTTTGAGTCTGTTCTGAAATCATTATAGCTACTCTTTTTTTTTTTTTTTTTTTTTGGTGGTACACGGGCCTCTCACTGTTGTGGCCTCTCCCGTTGCGGTGCACGGGCTCTGGACGCGCAGGCTCAGCAGCCATGGCTCACGGACCCAGCCGCTCCATGGCATGTGGGAATCTCCCGGACTGGGGCACGAACCCATGTCCCCTGCACTGGCAGGCTGACTCTCAACCACTGCGCCACCAGGGAAGCCCTATAATCTATTTTGAGTTAATTTGTGTGTATTGTTTAAGACAGTGGTCTAGTTTTATTCTTTTGCATGTGGCTGTCCAGTTTTCCCAACACCATTTATTGAAGAGACTGTCCTATCCCCATTGTATATTCTTGGCTTTGTCATAAATTAATTGTTCACATGTGCGTAGGTTTATTTCTAGGCTGTCTATTCTATTCCACTGATCTATGCATCTTTTTTTTATGCCAATATCATACTGTTTTGTAGTTTTTTCTTGATAGCCAGATATGTACTGTGTAAAAGGGACTGCTATAAATGGGCCTTCAGTAATGTGGTAGGAAGGTGTGGCGGGAGGGGAAATGTTCTATAGTCTTATGATTACGTCTCAGTCTTTCATTGAGACTATGCTTTCAGACTGTGAACTTCACAAGTGTTTCTCAGTTTTTTGCTCTACTCCCTAAAGTGGGAAAGGATGATATAGTGAGCTGGAGTTGGGTCTTTTTCCAATGTGGAAAGCTAGAGTTAACTGGAATTGGGTAATTTCCTTTCCCCCAGGTTGATTAGGCTCTGATAATACCCCAGATGCTTAGGCCCTGCTTAACTACTGTCTCCTGAGTGCAGGCCTTATTAAGAAAAACAGAATGCTCTAGCGTATTTCAAAATGGTTCCTTTTCTCCTTCCTCTGCTGGAAGCATCTCTGATATTTATGTGAGAACCTGGTCAAGCTCTTGGAGATAAATCTCATAGAACCATGTGGAACCTTCTGATGACTGGGTTCCCTGGAGTTTTTGCCTCTCAGAGTTGTCCACACTAAATTCCAGTAATTCTTGGGAATTCCCTGGCAGTCCAATGGTTAAGACTCTAGGCTCTCACTGCCGAGGGCCCAGGTTCAACCCCAGTTGGGGAACTAAGATCCCATAAGCCATGTGGTGCAGCAAAAAAAAAAAAAAAAAAAAATTCCAGCAATTCTTCCATTAGAGTTCTGGTCGTCAGTCTCTGCTCCCATAAGCTGTGACTCCCTATATTCACCTGACTCTCTAACTGTTGGGGCAGTGGTTTGCCCTTTGTACTCCCTCTCTTACAGATACAAGAAGAGTTACAGATTTTTCAGTTTGTTCAGCTTTTTACTTGCTGTTAGGATGGTGTGGCAACTTCAAAGCTTCTTAAATGTGGAACCAGAAACTAGAAGTCCTCAACAGTCCATTTTTAAAAGTGCTTTATTTAATTTTGATTATTCAGTTTCTAAATTGTTTCAAGAATAAGGAATGTCAATAAGTTACTTCTGTTACCCCAACTTAATGAAATTAACATATCACTGTTTAATTGGGCTGTCTTGGCAGTCAGCATTAAAAAAATGAAATAGAATTAAATAAAAATTATCTGAGTACTTCACAGGTAGTTAGGGTATGTACAATTACATGTAATGTCTATTTCTTAATGTGGATCATAGGATAACCTTGAAAGATATCAGGTTAAGGAATGAAAAATTTATTGTGTATACTTGAAATGCATAGGAAAATAATTAAAAATGATGATTAAAATATCAAAATACTCTCGAATTTAAAAAAGAGATATTAGAAAGTATGAAAAAAATATAGTTCACCACTATCTTATTTGGATCCTATATATGTAAAGATTATGAATTTAATAACTTAATGAAAATTGAATTTCAATTTACTTTTAGATTAGAAAAGTTATCTGAACAATTCAAATGTACGTGAAAATTCTCATTTGCATATAAACACATGAATCTGTTGAGTATCCATATACCTAAATAGTAACCCAAAATTTGAAACCATCTTACTTCTATTAAAAACCTATGAAGGGGCTTCCCTGGTGGCGCAGTGGTTGAGAGTCCGCCTGCCGATGTGGGGGACACAGGTTCGTGCCCCAGTCCGGGAAGATCCCACATGCCATGGAGTGGCTGGGCCCGTGAGCCATGGCCGCTGAGCTTGTGCGTCCAGAGCCTGTGCTCCGCAACAGGAGAGACCACGATGGTGAGAGGCCCGCGTACCGCAAAAAAAAAAAAAATCTATGAAGGGCTTCCATGGTGGCGCAGTGGTGGAGAATCCACCTGCCGATGCAGGGGACATGGGTTCAGTCCCTGGTCTGGGAAGATCCCACATGCTGCAGAGCAACTAAGCCCCGTGCGCTACAACTACTGAGCCTGTGCTCTAGAGACCACGAGCCACAACTACTGAGCCTGCGTGCTGCAATTACTGAAGCCCATGCGCCTAGAGCCTGTGTTCTGCAACAAGAGAAGCCACCACAGTAAGAAGCCCGCACACCTCAACAAAGAGTAGTCCCCACTCGCGGCCAACTAGAGAAACCCCATGTGCAGCAACCAAGACCCGACACAGCCAAAAATAAATAAATTAAATAAAAATTTTAAAAAACCTATGAAAATAAATAAATGTATATGTATAACTAAATCACTTTGCTGTATACCTGAAGCTAACATAACATTGTAAATCAACTATACTGCAATAAAAATTTTTTAAAATAAAAATAAAAGATACCTTCCAGGAAAAAAAAAACACAAAACCCTGTAAAGTCTGTATTCCAGCACAAAAAGCACAAGGCTTAGATCAGAAATTTTGGAATCAGATGCTTAGATATGAATTCTAGTACCACCACCCACTGACATGTTGACCTCAGGCACATCACTGAACAAAAATTTCAATTTTCTTACTGGTAAAATGGGAATAGTAATCTACATCTATGATAGTTGGAAACGAATAAGAAAATACAAACACGCATATGTGAAAAAAGCTTAGAAACCTGAAGTGCTACGTTATTGTCAGGTATCATCATCAAATAGATAATAATCTCCTGTTCAAGTATTAACAAAAGACTTTTCTTCTTAATTTTCCCTCCCCTCCTAAAACCAAAATCTTCACAGGCTGAATGTCTCTTGATTTCATTGCTATACTTAAAGTACAATGTAAATGGAGGCATTTTTCATCTATATTTTATATACACATATTTTCAAAGTACAGTTGACCCTTGAACAACACGGGTTTAAACTATGAGGGTCCACTTCCACATGGATTTTTTTCAGTAAAAACCTACTACAGCACTACATGATCAACAGCTGATTGAATCCGCGACACAGAACCGTGGACATGGAAGAATGATATAAATTATACTCAGGTCAGCTACAGAGAGTGTTGGCTCCCCAGCCCTAGTGCTGTTCAAGGGTCAACTGTATGCAGCTCTTTCTGAAGATTTTAGATGAAACTCAAGTACTATTCTTAGTATTCTGGAAAGGGTAAATTAACCCTAATGTGAAAGGGTAAATTAGGGGGTCCCGTAAACAAATTTACTAAGGAGATATAGAATATACTGGAAAATAAGTTGTTTTATTTAGCACCATGCACACAAATAAGGCTGCCAATCACAAATAAGTGGTACCATTAAAGTTTCAGTGGTAAAAATCCCTATCTGGAAATATTTTTTTGTTATTCAGGTTAATAAATATACTTGAAAATAAAAAGAGGAATTCTTATTACAAATAAATATATAATGCATCTAAGTGATTCTCCTACATGAATAAACTCATTAAAAGATGTTTTAATCAAAATTTCATGTATCTGAACTTGAAAGACCTCTTAATGTTATAGCACTTAGCCTTAAAATAGTCACAAAGAATTTCAGACTCACCCTGATAGTGCCGCCAATGACTTCCATTACTTTGCCTCGATACCACAAAGTATCTGACCCCCTTACTGCACAAGCTTCTCCCTTTCTCCAGAAATAAGGCTCCAAAAGACCAAGGCATTTTAAATTACTCTGAATTTCATTCATCATTTTTATTAGTTCAAATTCTGAAGAAATTATTAAAAATAGAAAGCATTTAGGAAAAATTCCCTACCATTTTCAAATGAAGTCATCATCAAACTTTAGTAACTTCATCACTTAGATAACATTAAAAGGAATTAAAAATCACTCCCCACATAATAGAGCTTTAATAAAAATCTAATTTAGTCAATAGCTTCAATATGTTTCGAAACATACTACTGACTAACAACATGTAAATTATTATTCTGATCTATGGTTACAAACACAAGCATTATCTTGGAAGTGCAAGAATCATTAAAAGCTCTTTGTTATTTGATGCTTAGATACAGCATAGTGCTGCGGGTATAATATTAAAATTCTAATATTGCTACTTCGTGCTAACTGGCTCATTATTTCCACAGTAAATTTATATGCCCATAACTGATGCCAGAGAGGGCAAGCTCTGGTGTCAGTTCCTATAACAGTTCTACTACTTTAGTTGCGAGCTCCTGGGCATAAGCCTCAGTCTGTTCTTCTGTAAACTGGGTGTAATAGTGCTAGCCCACATTATCAGTATTGCAGGAGATTGAAAGTAAGGCATCTGGCAACCAGTTCTAGCTATGATTATTTACACACCAACCAGTTCTAGCTATGATTATTTACACACGTCAAGCAAAGTTTCTGGATTAAGTACTGTTGCTACAGGTCTGAAACACTACTCACTTCTAGAATAGCCAATTACACAGATTTAGTCTGGTTTTCAAATTAAAAAACAGTATTTAGCAGATCAACACATGAGACAAAAATTTCAACAAATTCGTAGCCCCCATACCCCTATCCGTAGGTGGACTTACTATGAAGCTAACGGAGCTTAAGTCCCGTGAAAGCTAGAGCTGCTGTGAGTCATCAAGTGTCCTGGACACACTCAGGTTGTAGAAAGGAAGCGTTAGTACATAAGCTAAAGAGATCTCAGGAAGGACCTGAATCTCAAATGGCCCTGACTCTCCAGTCATTTGTTGTGACTACTTTTCTCACTTTTAAACGAATATAAACATTTGTATTCTTTTTTCTTAGAGAGCCTCCAAACTTGTATAACTGGAACCTGTCCCCCCATGCTTATCTTAGGCCCAATGTTTATCCATTCCCAATGTCTCAATAAATGATTTTCATGTGCTAGGCATTGTGCAAAGCACCTTTCATGCATTATTTCATTCAAACCTCACAACAACTCAGTGAAAAAGAGGTTCAGAAAGGTTAAATATCTGCCCAAGGAATTTCAATCCATGTGTTATTTTACTAGAGATATTCCCTTCCAATTAAAATTCTCTAGTAGTAAAAGCGACCACTTGTACAGAATACTGCATAATGTGAAAGATCTTACCTGATAATTTAGGTACCACAAATATAGTTCCATCATCACCAATGCAGCTGACTACTGCCTCAAATACTTTCTGGTTAGGAATAGCTGGTGGTTTATAGCATCCAGTGGTTCTTGGTTCTAGAATTTTCTCCTTAAATTCAGACACCTCGTGTTCACTGAGAATATCAGCAGCTTTTTTGTCAGGGTCAGAGTTAATTTTAATACACTTAGTAACCACTGACTCTCCTTGTACCAGTGGGATTTCCAGAGACTTCTGGGATAATGAATGGCTGTTATATAATTTATTAGTTCTGTAACATGCAAAAAAGAATATATCTAACCATGAGCAAATAAAAAAATTCTGGGAAAACAATATAAAAAGAATCCTTCAAATATACTTGAAGGATTAGTCTAGTCTAATTAATCTAGGATATCCTAGTCTAATTTGTTACATAAAAATGAGCATACTTTAAGTTATAATGAAAATTATTTTAAATTATGCATGAACTTGATGATAATAAAGCAATATAATTTCACTTAAATGCATTAAATTACTATCCCATATTTACATGCTATTCTCTCTTAAAATCTATTAAGTATATCCCAAGTGATATTGTATATCATACAATTAACTAGATGTTATTGGGAAATACAACAGCTTCAAGCTGATTCTAGTTTAGCCCAAAGACAGATCATACATGTGGCAAGTTATCAACATTCATAAAATAATACAAAGATAATGAGTCCCTTAAAAAATACAGTTTTTCCATACTATTCAGATATTAAGTGTTAGTGGTAACACATGCTATATTCATTCATAATTGCTTTACTTCCTGTTATTCCCTTCCAATTAAAAAAACATGCCTATAAAAAACCCTAGAAGGAAATATTAACATTGTTTATGTTAGAAAAATGATGGCAGATTTTTGTTTCTTCCACTTTCCTGTATTTTCTTTCAAAAGGAAATGAGCACTGATAAGATAATAGCTGCATAATTCCTCAACTAACACTGCTCCCTCATCACTCCCAGCCTTGAGGTAGTAGTTTTAGTGCCAGAAAAGTAGAAAAGAACATTAAATTAGTGGCAGATATTGTTAGTTAATATAAACTTGCCCAGCATTTTCACTTTAACATTTCTTTCAGCGAGGAACTGTATTAGCCTGAAGTCAGTGAATGCAGGACTAGATGCAGAGCCTGGCTGCCTGCCAAGGCCCAGGCAGTGAAGTCAGCATCTACCACACCTGGCCAACTACCTCGGGTTCCGTATTATTTCTGATCTCTCACTCTCCTTCCATTTCATCAAGATTGGGGTCCTGATCCAAATAAGGTAAGGTATAATAATCTAAGATAAAAAAAAGAAATCTGGCCATGTATGGTAGAATGTGACCACTTGGAACATGTATCTGCAATTCTAATATACCTCTACCTCTAGAAGGAAAAAGATAAAGAGGAAACTAGGGTTACAGTGATATCCTGATCCTTCTCCCCTTGGATCAAAGGTATTTAAACCCCAAATGTAGTATCTGAAAGGATCTTTACATGTAAATATTGTTCAATTACTTTTTTGGCTACCCATTTCTACTCATTTGCTACCTATATCACACAAATATATTTTGGTATATACCTACCAGAATTTCCAACATAAAGCTTAAACATTTCTGCTTAAGCAAATGAGGCCAAAGGGTTCAGATCTGGTACCCACTGTGTAATTCTCTTTTCCTTTAGTTTAAAATGTATTGATAAATGCCAGAGCAAAGGGGGAAGTATAAAAGCAAAAATGTCTAGGAATTTAAATATTTAGTAATTCTGAATGAATTTACTTCTAAGCTGGCTCCTCAGGATTAGGTTATAAATCATTTTTAAGAGCAAACAAGAGGCAATTCATGTCTGAGCACACACAGATACGAACATTTACACAGGCACATAAGAAGCCTCCATCACAAAATGCTGTTTTAAAAAAATAGTCTATACCTCGTTTCTCTCAAAGCCAAACCCCTTTTAATCAAATATTTGGAGACATCAACACACCCTCCTTCTTTATCTCTGCAGAAAATTTTCACAGGTAATGGCCATGTTGTGTTGTTTTCCTGCAGTGATTTAAGAGCAGAGACACAAAAACGCAACTTCATATAAACATTACACTTTTCACAGGTATTCCCTCCACATTTCTCCATGCCAGAAAGAAAAATTCCCAACCAAGTAATTTTGATATCGGAACATATCAGAGAGAAAACAGCATGGAAGACAGTCAACAGAGAAAGACAGTTGTTTTGTGAAGTCTATCAGGAAGACTTCACTGTCCAGGTGAAAAATACCAAGTGGAGGAGAAAAAAGGACGACTGAAAACTGTGTTTTCCATCCCAGATTGGGGAGGGAGGAAAACATCCTCAATTACAAGTTCTCTATTCTCCTGAATTCTTTGTAATTATAGAACTAAAATATATTGTCACAGGTGTGCCTTTCTTCTGCTGTGAAAAGCCAAAGAAAGAACTACAAAACATATATTCTGTTTTATATGGAATTATAAAAATGGGGGAAGTACACAAAGAAAAAATTAACATGGAAAGACAAGAAAATTCTTATCATTAATGCAATAAAATGTATCAAATTAGAAAAAAGTTAAGGAGACAAGGAATATTTCTTAGTGTTCTGAAAGGACATGTCCTATATATGTATCCTCTTCTCAAATCGGCACTCATACAAACACCTTTTATGATGTACAGTTAATATGATTTCACTAGAAGCCTAACTACCAATTCGTAAAGAATATCAAAGGCTTCAGAACTGCACTCTAGCATACATACCTTCTGGTTTTTAATATGCAAATTATCAACTCAAGAATATTAGTTTAGAAATGTTTTGATTCACTCATATAATCATTTACAGTACATATCTATTATGAAACAGGCGTTACAGTGTTTTTTATTGGCCAGGTCATGTGGCTTGCAGGATCTTAGTTCCCCAACCAAGGACAGAACCTGGGCCCTTGGCAGTGAAAGCATGGAGTGCTAACCACTGGACTGCCAGCGAATTCCCAAACAGGCGTGATAACTTGAAGACCAAAAAAAGGTTGCAAAAAAAATATCCAAATAGGGAATTCCCTGACAGTTCAGTGGTTAGGACTCCACGCTTCCACTACAGGGGGCACAGGTTCGATCCCTGGTTGGGGAACTAAGATCCCACATGCCACGCAGCCAAAAAAAAAAATCCAAACAGCTTACTATTATTTTCTCAACAAAATAAATGCTTCTGTAGAAAATGTCAATGAAATAACCAGTACACATCTACTGTACCTGTTCACACACTTGTATGACGATGGTTGCTACGGCTCCAGTGAGGTACAACGAGAGACAGTCACAGGCTGTTGCTGTCCATTTGTCACTCCCACCAGCTGGTCTAAAACAAAAAATGACAACTTGTTTTATAACAAATAGCATATATAGAAACATAAAAGAACCATCATATAAAAATATATTTCAACCAACTACATATGTAGTGAGAAGTCAATTTAAACATGGCTTTGTATTATTCTCACAATTTTCTTCCCCATTTTCATAGCCTTTTATTCATCCCTCTATTCTAGCTACGGCCCAAATTACATGCTAAGTTATTTATGTACATCTGTTCTGAAGCTACACTGAGAACTCTTAAAAAAGTAGATGTGTTTTAAGTTTTTTAAAGCTAGTATATACATTTCATATATGCTAACTACACTATAAACTCAGAGAGCAGGGATAATGTATTGTGTGTTATGTGTATACACATTTGATTCTTGAACGATGTGGGGGTTAGGGGTGCTGACCCCCCGTGCAGTCAGAAACCTGTGTTTAACTTCAAAATTGGCCCTGCATATCTGTAGTTCTGCATCCAGATACAACCAACCACGGACATGTAGTGCCATAGTATGTATTTACCATTTACGTATAAGAGGACCCGTGCAGTTCAAACCTGAGTTAAGGGTCATCTGTATATTATGTGTTGTATGTGTTATGTCCATCATATCTCCAATGCCTAGCATAGTGCCCAGCTCACAGAAGGCACGCCAAAAATATTTAATGGAAATACAAACAGTCCCTTTGTAATGATGATTTCTCTGCCCAAATATTTTTGGAAGATTTTTTCTGGAATTTAAAGCTAACTTGTATTACTACCCATAAATATTAGCCTCAATTATTTTTAGAAAATTTATTTTTAATAATCATGGTAAAAAGTGTTCAATAAATATTTGACAAATCAATGAAGAGCAGAGTATCAACTTCATCATCTATTTTAGTTTGCAAAGTTGAAACTGAGTGACTTTAGATGTTTCTAACCATCAAATCCACCCCCAAAGAATAAAGAACTAGTACCACTAAAGAGGTTACAAGTAAATACTGCAGGCTCTGAAGGCTCTCTAGAAAAGGCTTCTAGATGTGGAGTTTCATTAGCGCTGCCCATCCTCTGAGTAAGTAAGCAATGTGGCCAATCTTTTCACACTGAACGGTTTATGTGAGTGAACTAAAGAAATCAACTGTGGGGCTCCCCTGGTGGCACAGTGGTTGAGAGTCTGCCTGCCGATGCAGGGACACGGGTTCGTGCCCCGGTCCGGGAGGATCCTACATGCCGCAGAGCGGCTAGGCCCATGAGCCATGGCTGCTGAGTCTGTGCTCCACAACAGGAGAGGCCACAACAGTGAGAGGTCCGCCTACCGCCAAAAAAAAAAAAAAAAAAAGAAATCAACTGTGTATGTAGTTTGACCAAATAGGATTTAGTAAAACTATTTATTAAGAAGCCCAAACAGTGTTCCTATGAGCTAAGAAGCTTATATTATCAGTGACGCCTTGAATTAGTTATCGTTTTTTATTTATGATGGTATACAGATAATATCAGCATACAAGCATCATTAAGGTTTTCCTATGATTTATTAAGAATACACACTTTAAAATATTACCTTTTGAACATCTGAAAGTATTCACAACATTTCAAAAAATCTATGGCATGTATCCATAAAACTTTGTGTTTCAGTTGAGAAAGATAAAAAAGTTCTGGAGATGGACAGTGGTAAAGGTTCCATTACTTAAAGCCATGGAACTGTACACTTAAAAATGATAAATTTTATGTTAATGTATATTTTACCACAATAAAAAAGATTTCTCGGAAGGGTAGTAAAGCATAGTGGTTAGAACTCTGGTTCCAGAATCAGAACTTTAATCCTAGTTCAACAGTTTGATGTATTACTCTGGATTATAAAATATTTAACCTCTTGAAGACTCAATTTCCTTATCTTTAAATAATACTTTTTATCTATAGCTTAAAGGTCTGCTGTGATGATTAAGTAAAATAATGCCTGTTAAGGCAATTAATACAGGGTCTAGACATGCTTAAGGTTAGCTATTATTAGACTCCTGAAACAGTGGTGTTCCATTACAGTCCATAAGACATAATTCAAGGTGTCAATAGGAATGCATTCTCTACAAGAGGGGTCCCCAGCCCCCAGGGTGTGGACTGGTCCACGGTCTGTTAGGAACCGGGCTGCACAGCAGGAGGTGAGTGGTGGGTGAGCAAGCAAAGTGTCATCTGCCGCTGCCCATCGCTCGCGTTACCACCTGAAATATACCCCCCCTACACACCCCATCCATGGAAAAACTGTCTTCCATGAAACTGGTCCCTGGTGCCAAAAAGGTTGGGGACTGCTGCTCTACAATACTGGGTACAATTAAGGGACTGACAGAATTATGTTCTATCAATGAACAGAGCCTCCACAACAAAGGGAAAAGGGCAGCATCAAGATAGGGAGGAGAGACAGAGACACATTCTCGCCAAGGAAAGACCCACGCCCCAGCTGCAGCGATCCAGAATCAGGAGGGACCACAAAGGAGGGAGAGAGCTGAGCTCTACATGAGGCATGCCAACTGATACTGAGCAGGGCCCTGTAGGGCTCCTGGGCACAAAAACTTTGTGTCTCCCATTTTTTTGAGTATAGGAAATACCCTTCACTTGGCATCACGACCTCTAGATCCTGTACAGGACAAAGTCCCCAGAACACCTGGCTTTGAAAACCAATAGGAAATATGACCAGGAAAACTACAGAACTGCAGAGAACATGATGCTGAAAGCTCAGCTTCTCTGTACACTGGTGCTGAACTGAATCTTGGAGACAGAGTTCTGGGTGAAGCAGAAAAGGATAGCTTTATTACTTTGCCAAGCAAAGGGGGAAACAGAGGGCTAGTGCCTCGAAAAACTATGTGTTCCAACTTGGAGAGGATAGTGAGAAGTTTTATAGTAATGGTTCGGGGCTTTCCTGATGGTGCAGTGGTTAAGAATCCACCTGCCAATGCATGGGACACAGGTTCGAGCCCTGGGCCAGGAAGATCCCACATGCAGTGGAGCAACTAAGCCCGTGTGCCACAACTACTAAGCCTGCGTTCTAGAGCCTGCGAGCCACAACTACTGAACTCGTGTGCCACAACTACTAAGCCTGCGTTCTAGAGCCTGCGAGCCACAACTACTGAACTCGTGTGCCACAACTACTGAAGCCCACACACCTAGAGCCCATGCTCCACAACAAGAGAAGCCACAATGAGAAATCTGTGCACTGCAACGAAGAGTAGCCCCTGCCCGCCACAACTAGAGAAAAGCCGACATGCAGCAATGAAGACCTGACGCAGCCAAAAAAAAAAAAAAAAACAACATCGTTCAAAGAGGGCGTGATCACATGGACATTCTTCTGATGGGTTGGTAGAGACATATGTCAGCATCAGCATCATCAACCTTCACTGGTTCCAACTGGTCTGGGGTCTACAGGCTTGTGGGCAGCATACTATCATTAATCGTTAACTTCTCCCACCTGGAGGGGGTTTCAGTATCTCCCAAACAGCTCAAAGATATTGTTGTTTATCCACTGATGGGGAACCAGGACCCTCCCCAAGGCTGCACTACTGTTTCTCTTGACTGTTTTTCCCTGGTCTCGCATCCCCTCCCTTCCCTAATTAGCAACTGTTTGAATCTGCCCATTGGAACTCAGGTCATGGAGGCTGAATGAAAGCTATTTCCTGTAATCAAAGAAATGGGGGACACAGAAAGTCTTTGTGCCAGGGAGTCCCAGAGGGCCCTGCTTGGTAGTAAACAGAAAAACCTGCCCTTAAAGGGCCTGTGCCCAAACTCACTCAACCTAAAAACAAGTGCAAAGACACCAGATTGAAAAGGGCATGGGCCACACACGAAGAGGACCCACTTACTAAATCTTAAAGCGTTTGCTGGAGAGGGAGAAACCAGCTGGGATGCCCCCTAGGGACTGAGACACTAGCAGGAGACTTTTTTGTGATCTCAGGCTACCTTGCTATCACTAGCACTGAAATTCTCCCTCTAACCTGTTAGCACTAACGGGTCTGCCCTGCTGAGAGTCCTGCCCACCCGAGCCTCAGCTGGGCCTCACAGCCATGCAAGCAACAGCCCTGCCCACCAGCACCCCACAGCAGCCGCTGCCCTGCCACAAGAGGAGGGCACACAGAGCCCACAGAGGGGACACCCCTTGAGTGCCAGGCTGTGGCGACCAGGCAGGATTGTACCCCTGAGTCCCACTGAGCATCTTCTAAGTAAGGCCACTCTTTCAAGACCGGAAGAGATAGCTGATTTATCTAATACATATGAACAAACAGAGAACTAGGCAAAAAGAGGAGACAGAGGAATATGTTCCAACCAAAAAAACAGATTAAAACCTCAGAAAAAGAACTAAACAAAACAGAGATAAGCAATGGACCTGGTAAAGACTGAAAAGTCATCATCATAAAGATGCTCACCAAACGCAGGAGAAGAATGGATGAACACCATGAGAACTTCAACAAAGAGACAGAAAATACAAGAAAGAACCAAACAGAAGTTGTAAATGAATGAAAAATGCACTAGAGGGCTTCAACCGCACACAGGATGAAGACAAAGAGCGAATCAGCAGGCAGAAGACAAAGCAGTGGAACTCACCCAGACAGAGCAGCAAAATGGAAAAAAAAAAAAAAAAAGTTAAGATAAGAAACTTTGGAGACAACAAGTGGAATAAACATTTGCATCATAGGAGTCCCAGAAGATGAAGACAACAAAGAGAGAAAGAAAGGACCAGAAAAATTATTTGAAGAAATAGTGGCTAAAATGTCCCTAATCTGAGGAAGGAAACAGACACCCAGGTCCAGGAAGCCCAAGAGAGTTCTAATAAGATGAACCCAAAGGATCACATCAAGACACACTATAATTAAAATGGTAAAAGTTAAGGATAAAGAGAAAATCCTAAAAGCAGCAAGAGAAAAACAACTTGTTATGTACACGGGAATCCCCATAAGGCAATAAGCAAATTTTTCAGCAGCAACTTTAAAGGCCAGAAGGGAGTGGCATGACTATTCAAAGTGCTGAAAGAAAATAACTTCCAACTAAGAATTCTCTACCCAGCAATGTTTTCATTCAGAATTGAAGGAGAGATTAAGAGTTTCCCAGATAAGCAAAAGTTAAAGGAGTTTGTCATCACTAAACCAGCCCTACAAGAAATGTTAAAGGGATTTCTTTAAGCTAAAAAGAAATGGCACTAATTAATAATAAGAAAACATACAAAAGTAAAAATCTCACTGAAGATGGTATAATAAAAGTAGTGGATCAATCACTTATAAAGCTAGCATGAAGGTTAAAAGATAAAAGTAGTAAAATTAATCAGAAGAAAGTGCACACACAGACTGAGAGTGAAGTTATAAAAAAAGAATTCCATGGAAATGGAAATAAAAAGAAAGCTGGAGTACCTATACTCATATCAGACAAAAGAGACTTTAAAACAAAGATTGTAATAAAAGACAAAGAAGAGCATTACATAATGATAAAGGAGTCAATCCAGCAAGAAGATGTAACATTTATAAATGTATATGCACCCAACAGAGGAGCACCAAAATATACAAAGCAAACATTGACGGACTTAAAGGGAGAAATTGAAAGCAATACTATAAAGGTAAGGGACATTAACACCCCACTTGCACCAATGGATAGATCATCCAGACCAAAAACAGTAAGGAAACAGCAGATTTAAATAACACGTTAGATCACATGGACTTAACAGATATATGCAGAACATTCCATCCCAAAGCAGCAGAATACACATTCTTCTCAAGTGCACATGTAACATACTCCAGGGCAGATGACATGTTAGTTTACAAAACACGTCTGAATAAATTCAGAAAAATGAAATCGTATCAAGCCATCTTCTCCAACCACAATGGTATGAAACTATAAATCAATCACAAGGGAAAAAAATGGGGAAAACCACAAAAACGTGGAGATTAAACAACATGCTACTGCACACCCAATAGGTCACTGGAGAAATCAAATACCTAGTGACAAATGAAAACAGAAATATAACATACCAAAAATCTACAAGACACAGCAAAAGCAGCTCCAAGAGGGAAGTTCATGGCAATTAGGCCTACCTCAAGAAACAAGAAAAATCTCAAATAAACCAACTTTACACCTAAAGGAACTAGAAAAAGAATAAACAAAACCCAAAATTAGTAGCAGGGAGGAAATAATAAAGATCAGAGCAGAAATAAATGAAATAGAGACCCCTCCACCGCAAAAAAAAACCCCAATAGAAATGGCCAACAAAACTAAGAACTGCCTCTTTGAAAAGATAAGCAAAATCAACAAAACTTTAGCTAGACTCACCAAGGAGAAAAAAGAGAGAAGACTCAAATAAATAAAATCAGAAATAAAAGAGGGGATGTTAACAACTGATACCACAGAAATACAAAGGATCATAAGAGACTATTAACAATTATATGCCAACAAAATGGACAACCTAGGAGAAATGGATAAATTTCTAGAACCACACAATCTTAGCAACTGAATCATGAAGAAATAGAAAATGTGAATAAACTCATTACTAGCAAGGGAATTGAAACAGTAATAAAAAAATCTCCCAACTAACAAAAGCCCAGGGGTAGACAACTTCACTGGTGAATTCTACCAAACATTCAAAGAAAAATGTTTTGAAGAATTCTCAAACTCTTCCAAAAAACTGGAGAGGAGAGAAACCTTCTGAACACATTTTATGAAGCCAGTATTTCCCTGGCACCAAAACCATACAAGGACACCACAAGAAAAGAAAATCGCAGGTCAGTATTTCTGATGAACATAGATGTAAAGATCGTCAACAAAATATTAGCAAACGATACATTAAAAGGGTCACATATCACGATCAAGTGGATTTATTCCAGCAGCGTAAGGATAGCTCAGCACCCACAAATTAATCAACGTGGTACATACATTAACAGGATGAAGGATAAAACCATTTAATCCATCTCAATAGATGCAGAAAAAGCATTTGACAAAATTTAACACCGATTTATGATAAAAACTCTCAACAAAGTGGGTACAGGGAGAGTGTATTTCAACATAATAAAGGTCATATATGACAAACCCATAACTAACATCACACTCAATGGTGAGAAGCTGAAAGCTTTTCCTCTAAGATTAGGAACAAGACAAGGATGCCCACTCTCATCACTTTCATTCAACATAGTATTAGAAGTCCTAGAACAAGTAATTCTAAAATTTGTATGGAACCACAAAAGATCCCAAATGTCCAAAAAACAATCTAGAGAAAGAAGAACAAAGCTGGAGGTATCACGCTCTCTGATTTCCAACTATACTACAAAGCTACAGTAATCAAAACAGTATGGTACTGGCACACGAGCAGACACATAAATCAATGAACATAATAGAGAGTTCAGTAATAAACCCACACATATATGGAAAATTATTTTATAACAAGGGAGCAAACAACATACAATGGAGAAAGGATAGTCTCTTCAATAAATGGTGCTGGGAAAACTGAACAGCCACATGAAAAAGACCACTAGACCACTACCTTAAGCACAAAAATTAACCCCAAAAGAATTAAAGACTTGAATGTAAGAACTGAACTATAAAATTCCTAGAAGAAAACATAGGCAGTATCCTCACTAACCTCAGGCGTAGCAATTTCGGTGGATCTGACTCCAAAGGCAAGGGAAACTAAATCAACAAATGGGGCTGCATCAAACTAAAAAGCTTCTGCACAGCAAAGGAAACCACCATCAAAAAGAAAAGGCAACCTACTGAATGAGAGAAGATATTCTGCAAATCAGGTATCCAATAAGGTGTTAATATCCAAAATTATAATGAACGTATACAACTCAACAACAAAAATCCCCAAACAGCCTCATTAAAAAATGGGCAGAGAATTTGAATAGACATTTTTCCAAAGAAGACATACAGATGGCCAACAAATATATGAAAAGATGTTCAACATCAGTAATTCTTAAGAAAATGCAAATCAAAACCACAAGAAGGTATCACCTCACATCTGTTAGAATGCCTGTTATCAAAAAGACAACCAATAAAAAGTGTGGGCAAAGATGTGGAGAAAAGGGAACCTTCCTGCACTGTTGGTGGGAATGTAAATTGGTACAGCACTATTGGAAAACAGTATGGAGGTTCCTCAAAAAAAATAACTACTATATAACCCAGCTATTCCACTTTTGGGTATTCACCAGAAGAACCTGAAAACACTAATTCAAAAAGATATCTGCGGGCTTCCCTGGTGGCGCAGTGGTTGAGAGTCCGCCTGCTGATGCAGGGGACACGGGTTCGTGCCCTGGTCCGGGAAGATCCCACATGCCGCGGAGCGGCTGGGCCCGTGAGCCATGGCCGCTGAGCCTGCGCGTCCGGAGCCTGTTGCTCCGCAATGGGAGAGGCCGCAACAGTGAAAGGCCCGCATACCGCAAAAAAAAAAAAAAAAAAAAAAAGATATCTGCACCTCTATGTGAACTGCAGCACTATTTACAACAGCCAAGATATGGAAGCAACCTAAGGGTCCATAAAATGGAATAATGGATAAAGGAGATGTGATATACACACAATTGAATACTACTCAGCCATAAAAAAAAAATATGCAATCTTGACATTTCTAACAACATGGATGAACCCTGAAGATATTATGCTAAATGAAATAAGCCAGACTGAGAAAGCCAAATACCACATGATTTCATTCATATGTGGAATCTAAAAAACCAACCAACAAAAGAGAAACAAACTCATACATACAGAAATCATATTAGTGGTTACCAGAGGGGAAGGGAGTTGGGAGATGGGTGCAAAGGGTGAAGGGTGTCAATTATAACGGTGATGGATAGTAACTAGGCTTGTGGTGTGATCACTTTGCAGTGAATAAAAATGTCAAATTATAATGCTGTACAGCTGAAACTTATATAATAAAAAATATCTGGTGAATTTACCTTTAAAACTTTTCAATTTGTTTCTCAATTATAGTTTTCAAACATTCAAAAGCAGAGAGAATATAATAAATCTCATCTATCATTCAGCTTTGACAATTGTCAATATATGACCAATTCTATTTCATCATATTCCCATGTATTCACTCCCATCCCTGATTATTTTTTTTTAATATTTATGTGTGCATGTATGTATGTATGTATGTATGTCTGAGCTGGGTCTTCGCTGCTGCACGCGGGCTTCTCTAGTTGCAGTGAGTGGGGGCTCTTTGTTGCGGTGCACGGGCTTCTCATTGTGATGCCTTCTCTTGTTGCAGAGCACGGGTAGTTGTTGCACGTGGGCTCAGTAGTTGTGGCTCACAGGCTCTAGAGCACAGGCTCAGTAGTTGTGGTACACGGGCTTAGCTGCTCCGCAGCATGTGGGATCTTCCCGGACCAGGAATTGAACCCGTGTCCCTTGCATTGGCAGACAGATTCTTAACCACTGTGCCACCAGGGAAGCCCCTAATTATTTTTAAGTCCCAGATTTAACATTATTTCATTTGAAAATATTTTAGCTTGCATTTCCAAAACTAAATCTTTTTTTTTTTTTTTTTTTTTTTGCGGTACACGGGCCTCTCACTGTTGTGGCCTCTCCCGTTGCGGAGCACAGGCTCCGGACGCACAGGCTCAGCGGCCATGGCTCACGGGCCCAGCCGCTCCGCGGCATGTGGGATCTTCCCGGACCAGGGCACGAACCCACGTCCCCTGCATCGGCAGGCGGACTCTCAACCACTGCGCCACCAGGGAAGCCCCAAAACTAAATCTTTTTAAATAAACACAACCACAGTACTGTTGGCACATTAAAAATTAATAATTTCTTAAGATCAACTATTCTTAAGATCAACTATTCAGATGGTGTTTTTTTCCTGATGTTTCAAAACAGTCTGAACTGGTAAAGTAAACAAAATCCATACATCATGAATGGGCAATATGTATCATTAGTGCCCCTTCCATCTCTTTCCCTTGTAATTTTCTGTTGAATAAACAGAGTTGGTTTGCAGTTTCAATGGTCTGAATTTAGCTGACTGCATTCTCATGGTGTTTAACATGTTCATCTGTCTCTTGTATTTCCTTTAAATTCATAGTTAGGTCTAGAGTCTCGATCAGATTCAGGTTCGCATATTTCTTTTTTCAGCAGTACTATTCAGAGATGGTGCTGTGTACTTCCCTCAGGAGGTACATAATGTCTGATTCTCTTTTGTGATGTTAGCAGCCACCAACAATCATGTCTAGATCCCTTAGTATATAAGAGTTGTAAAATGGTGGTATTCCAATGATATCATTCCTCCTTTGTTAGAAGGAATGCTTATAAAGAACAACTTTCCCTTATCACCTAATTGATTATCTCCAGACACAGATTGTACAGGAAAAACAAGTGCTCATTTCCCTTATTTACCAATTTTCAGAATAATGAACTAGTTCCCTAGAATCCTCTAAAAGTGATGTTTTTTTAAAAAATTACTTTATGAATTTAGAGACAAACATATCAAATGCTTTGATACAACATAATAATCATCCTACTGCTGTTCAAACTGTCCCATCTTTGGTCAGTGGAAGTTTATTCAGGTTGGCTACTGAGTCCTTTTGTCATAATCTATCTATCCATCCATCTATTTATTTATAGCTTTCTTGCTTTTTGCTAGATCAAGATATTCTAGGCTCACACTGTGTATTTCCTTCCCAAGACCTGGAATCAGACATTTTCCCAAAGAGCACTAAATTCTTTTAGTGGGAAATGGTATTTGGAGACCACAATTTGTGCACCAGCATGGCTCATTGCTACTGGGTCCTTCATGTTACAAGGCTAAATAACATGTTTTTTTTATAATTAAAATACCTTATCAGTTTCTACTGATACTATGAATTCAAAATCAGGAGTACAAGGTAAATCAACCTTAATCTTACATTTTTACCATCTAACAACCACACCTGTTTTTAATGATATGTACATAATTACTATTTTGAATTATCCCACAATACACACACAACAGTTTCAGTAACACTACAACCAACTTTGGGATTAATAAAAACAGCTGACTTGGGGGGGGGCAGTTATTTCTTGTCCTTAGGATATATTTTGGTAAGCATGTACAGTCAACTTATTGTGTTTTAAAGTCACTTGAAAAAGTTCCTCTCTGAGAGGCTATACCACCACCACATACAGTTAATTTCATTTTACTTACTATTTTTACTGATTTGTCTGCATAAAATATTAATGTTGTTCTAATGTTAAACTGATATTGTTAGTAACCTCTTCTCTTTTCCCCAACTTATTTGAAGTACTTACTCCTAGTTAATACCAATGTGACAACAGGAAGTTGATTCAGCTTCTCACATATACTCTCCTTTCTCCCTCCATTCTTTGAAATTGTGGCTGATCTACTTTGCATTCTATACTGTTTTCCTAATAACGATCATTTAATCTTGGTTCCTTTGGTAAAATAAATGTAATGCTCACCACAATTCTTATGTCAAAATCTCTCTCGTTGGTTACCTAAAACTTGTTCTCTTACAGGGACCGTTCCTGGAAACAATATTCCCTGAGTGATGAAATCAGTATTTTGTGGTCTTTTTACCAATACCTGAAAGTCAGTTGGCTGGATATAAAACCCACAGCTTGCCATTTTCTTTTGAGTATTTTTAGAATGTTACTTTCTTACCTTCTGGCATAAAGTGTTGGTGATGACAATGTTATTTTATATCTCTCGTGAATCAGTGATTTTACTAGATAATCTCTCAGTGTTGGCATTCCTGAACCGATTTTCCAAGATAGGCAGTGCGCCTTTTCAATGTATTTTTTAAAGTAGTATTTTAGGGACACTTTTTTGAATTGGGTTTTTACTATTTGTTTTGATCTATTTCTTTTAGTCTTGTTCTTTGACATTCCTATTACATGTATATTAGGTCTCCGCCTACTTTAGGTATCTTTTGTTTTCTTTTAAATCCTTTGGATTTTTAATTTTTAAATTAAAAACATCTGCCCTTTTGATCTTGTATTTCTTTTTTTAAACATTTAAATTTATTTGTTTACTTATTTATTTTTGGCTGCGTTGGCTCTTTGTTGCTGCACGCAGGCTTTCTCTAGTTGCAGTCAGCAGGGGCTACTCTGTTGCGGTGTGCAGGCTTCTCATTGTGGTGGCTTCTCTTGTTGCGGAGCACGGGCTCTAGGCATGCAGACTTCAGTAGTTGTGGCACGCGGACTCAGTAGTCGTGGCTTGCGGGCTCTAGAATGCAGGCTCAGTAGTTGTGGCGCACAGGCTTAGTTGCTCTGCAGCATGTAGGATCTTCCTGGACCAGGGATCGAACCTGTGTCCCCAGCATTGGCAGCTGGATTCTTAACCACTGTGCCACCAGGGAAGTCCCTTGTATTTCTCTTTAAGACATTTTCTATTACTTATTTGCTTTGTGTTTTTTCTAGTTTAGTCTACATTCTGATATGATTTTCTTTTCCTTCCTGAGTGCTATCATCTCTTTTCAAATCTTCCTTTTTCTGTAATCAATCTTATTTGAGTTTTTCTAATTCTATTTTATGTTGTTCTTCACAGTGTCTATCATTTTCTAAATTTTTTGGTTTACTTTGAAATACTACTGTTTTGTAAGCCTGTCCTTTTCATGGATTCCATTGCCTCTAGGGATATTATTTGGCTCCTAATTCTCTTTTCTCATAATAATTTGTAAGGAGTTCGACTGTAATCCTTTTTTTCACTAATGTTTTAAGTGAAGTAAAATTTCCTGTACTTCAGGAGAACGGGGGGATCACAACTGCTTTCCGAGCTTCATGGCTCTGGAACTCTGACTTGTGTCGTTCTCCCAAAGTGAGAGACAACATGGCTTCATACCTTGCTCTCTACTTTTATCTGCATCTTTTCTTTCCTTTGCCCCACTGTCTGCCTTGCTTAAATCAGGCTCTCTTCCCAGCAGATTCTCCTCTGTCTCGGGGTCCTGGAAGAGAGCTTGTATGGCTAAGAAGGCTTCAGTACCATGAAACGCCGGCCTGTCACAGAGCTCTCGCATTGAACTACAAAGAGCACCCTGCGTCTCAGTTTTTGGTTGCTGTTCTCAAGTTGGCCCATGTGCTCCAGTGAAATGCTGTTGCCAGTTCCTATTTTCAGACCTGTGAGGACCCCAGGAAGCTTTCCCTCTCCATCCTCCCCCACAAGTGTGACACCACAGGGTCTGGTTTGTGGAGCACCCCACCTGCTTGTGTTGCCTACTTTCGTTGTAGATGTTGACCATGCAGTCTGCAGATTTGCATCCATGTTTATGTGTTTATGGTAGGATTCTAGCAGACTCTACAATTATACCTTGCCATTTCCCAGAATCCTAATTCACTCTTTCTGGTAATTTACACATTTTTAGCTATCCATGCGATTTTAAGCTTATGAAATACATTTTTATTTCTATCTGCTTGTGTGCCTCAAGGTTTTTTTTTTTTTTTAAGAGTTTGAATTCTTTCTAGATACCACCAAAGTTTATTATGTACTTCATATTTTTATCTTCCCTGTTTTTGTTTTTTAATTTTTTGGCCACACCATGCGGCATGTGGGATCTTAGTTCCTTGAGCAGGTATTGAACCCACGTCCCCTGCAGTGGAGGTGCAGAGTCTAAACCACTGGAGCGCCAGGGAAGTTCTTCTTTCCTGCTTAAAACCTTAAAATTAACTAGACAGATCAACTAGATCTTATGAAAATTTCAGAATATGTCAGAAAAATCAAAACTGATAAGAATCCATCCAAAAAGAAACATATTTAAAGTCATATTCAATAATGAGAAAATTTACTCAGCTAAAAACTACCTTATATCAACAAGAGAGCATTCCAAAGATAATCTTCCCATGGTCTTTAGGTTTTCTTGAAGTTCTCTTAAACAGTTAATATTCACTACTAGTTCAACACCCACATCATACAGCAAGACCTATGAAAACAATAACTTATTAAGTCTATGGAAAGACAGTGCTTAAAAACTTTTTTTTTTGCAAACTGAAAAGCATGATAAAAATTGGATGAAAATACAAAATGCATTCACTTTCATGATTATATTTTTAATGCTGCATTTACCTCCACCAATGTGTCTGTAACCATTCTGATGATCTGGCCCCTTTGCCACTGATTTTCATCTGGGATCTTAACAGCACAGTGCATATTGCTCTTCCATTTAACAGGTTCCCATTTTGAGTTTTCATAAGCAGAGACCATCTTTTCTCCTAAACTATGTAAAGAAAAAAAATGTTAACTCTCAAAACCTTTTCTTGTAACGTACAATTCCCTGACTCCCTGTCTTCTACTGTCCTCCCTCCCTCATTCTATTCCAAACAAACCGGCTACCTTGTTCTTCCTTGGACACCCAAGCACATTTCCACTGCAGGGTCTGGAACTAGTTCTTCCCTCTGCCTGACGTGAGCTTCTCCCAGGCATCTTCATGGCTCCCTCCCTCCCTGCCTTCAGGGTCCATTTCAAGTGTCACTGACTCCGTGAGGTCTTCCTCCCGCACTGCCCAACCTTTCTCGTCTTCATCATCATCTGCTGCACTGAAGACTTTGTTCACTGTCACTCCCTCTACTAGGGTTTAAGCTCCACGACAGCACAAGCTTGTCCATGTTTTTACCACTCTATCCCCAACACCTACAATACTGGCTGTCAAATAATAGGCACTCAGTAAGCATTTGTGGAATTTATAAACCCTGACACAGTGAAAATAACCAGTAAAAATATTATTTGTATACTTTTAACTGGTTTTTTAGTGAATATTTAGCTGAAATAATTTTGTACTTTTAAAATTCTGCATTTATGACTTCTAGATCTTTGAAACGAAATACAGAAAAAAGAATAAAGCTGCACGCACAATGTTTTCTTTGAATGTTATACCTATGAAGTAAGTCTTCTGTTAATAACCACTGAACATAAATCTTCTCAGGAGACACTACGTTGCAGATGTACACAGGCAGTTCCTTATAATAAAGTGACTGCAGATCCTCATTAGGTAGAGATTTTGCAAATACAGGATTTAAGTTGTTTACTTCATTTGAAATAATTTCTTCTGGAGAAGGATCCCATACTTCAGTATGCTTTTTGGAATTATCTTTGAGGGTATATCTGAAAAATAACAAAATCCATTAGCAAAAAGAGTAGCTTGCAAAATATCTATGTTTGTATTTGCTTAGATCTAGAGATGAATAATACAATTTTAGATACGATTCACTGCTTTGCAGTTTTGATACTAACAGAAATTTTAGTCTTTTGCAGATCACAGGCTCCGGACGCGCAGGCCCAGCGGCCATGGCTCACGGGCCCAGCCGCTCCGCGGCATGTGGGATCTTCCCAGACCGGGGCACGAACCCGTGTCCCCTGCATCAGCAGGTGGACTCTCAACCACTGTGCCACCAGGGAAGCCCCAGTCTTTTTTTTAAAAAGAGTTCTTAATGATTAACAAAGGACAAAGAGGAAAAGTAAAAGCCAAACTTTCTATTTTAAAAACAGTTTAAAATACCAAGTGTGCTCATAATTACACAATTTCCCACTGATATTTTGTACTCACAAAGGAATAGAATTATTCAGTGTTTTTTTTTTGGTGACTTGAATATTTCTCCTTGACTAAAAAGTATCCATCTGTCTGAGAATATAAGTGGAAAACAACTGCTATTTTAAAATACCTTAATAAGCAAAATTATAGAAGTGTTTAGAATGTTTAATGAATCAGATTAGCTCAGATTCTAATCACAAATAATTAATGTCAAAATTTCTTTAAAGGAAAAAACTGAAGTTCTTTCACAATAAGCTTGAGATTTTGCTAACCAAAGAGACTAACAATTTTTCCTTCTAAATCTAATGGACAGTTTTCAGTCCTTACTCAACATCTACTCTGAGCCTAAACTAGCTACTCTTTCCTTCTTGAAATGTTCTCTTTCTTTGGTTCCTGGTTTTTCTTTAGTTTTAGGTTCCCGATTTTTTTTTTTTTTAACTTCTCTCTCTTGTAAGTGATAATGCTCAGACTTGCATCTTCACCTAGGAAGACTGGGATGATTGATGAAAGTGATGGACTCATTTATTATGTGTATGTTAACTTGCCATCTGAATCACCTAACCAGGTCTCTCTTCCATGCTCCAGACCCAGGTACTCATTTCTTTCATTCAACTAATATTTCCTGGGTACATACTGTGAGCCAAGAATGCTAGATCCCAGAGATATGGCAGTGGACAAAATAAGCAGGGTTCCTGTCCTCCTGGAGCTTATACTATTGTGATACTGAGAGATCACATAATTACACAAAAAATAAATTATACAGAACAAGGGCATAGGCCAACGAAATCTAACCCAGTCTGTGAGTTGGAGAAGGTTTCTCCTGATTAAATAACATTTCAATTGAGATTTTAAAAGGACAAGCAGAAGTTAGTGAGGCATTCCAGAAACCAAAAGAAAACATGTAGCTTTGACATAGTAGAGCAGTAGGACATGACATGAACCTTAAGGTAGACAGGGACCAGAATATTTGGGAAACATTATGTTTTATTTTATAAAGGATGGTGTGCGTATATGATATAGTTGAGCCCGACAGACTAGACTGTGGAACTTCCCATTTCTTTTCTTCTTATGCCTCAGGTGCTCAGGGCACGCACTGATCAAGGGAAGCTCATGTTCTACTTTGAGGACAGGCAATACATACTATGAAAACAGTGAGACTGGTTGCAGTCCTCAGGAATCGGCAATCCGGGTGTGGAAGGGCAAGGAGACTGGCTGGGCTGCCAGAGCAGCAGAGGTGGTTTATGAAAACTGGTACCTTGGGAGGGGCAAAGCAATGTGCTTTTATAAAATTTTCAAAAGTAAATACTGTAAGTGCAATTAGTTAACATCACGGGCTGTTTCCACTCTCACTTTTCCTGTCCTATTTTTTCTCATCTTGGATGTTGGCCAAAGCATTCTGGGTTGGCTAAGGGGAAGCTGAGTTGGAGACACATTTAGTTTGGATTTAGTGTGATACAGTTTTGTGGCTCAGGACACGTCCTGTGGAGTTACGCTATTGCTAGCCATCTTGGTGCAGCAGTGGGTTCCAGAAATGCTCCCACAACCTTAGTGTCACATATGAAAACATAAGGTTCAATACAAAGCTAATGCACCACTATGTGTAATAAGTAATTGAGCCACTGTACACCTGCTTTTCTGGCATAACAGTGCTTCTCTTTCATTTTTTAACATGTCCCAGTTTGGATGAGAAATAGGGTTACCCTGTTAATAAACAAATTAAATCATAAATCAATACATTAATGTCAAATCAAACTGTATTAAAGATTCATTATAATAAAACTTGAAGTGTCTTGAATATTATGTATATACATAATATATGTATAATACATGAAAGAAATAATAGATTCTCCTAAAATTAATTTTAGAAATTTACATGACATTACCAATAATTGAGCTATGGCTCTAAAAAACTTAAAAAAAATTACCAATAAACAAATTTTGATTAGCCACACTAAAGACTGGATTACTTTTCTATTCTCTCCATAGGGATATCACAAAATCTGATATTTCATGTGGTAATCAGTATACAGCTAAAAAAGAAAGTATTTTACAGATGAGTCTGAATTTTCTAACATTTGTGGTATTTGTTAACTTTTGAAACTCTGTAATTTGTTAATTTCTTTTGCCAGCCTATATAAATATTACTTTTGTTTTTTAAATTCTATAGTTATAATTTTGCATTCTTTTTCTCAAAATGGGGTCTCCCAAATGGTACAAACTTCAGGCTGACCCAGGAGGCCTGGAGTTGCCCTTGCCGGGCACAAGCCTGAGCACCAAGGGTGAGCAGATATGGCCGCCTCTCCCCTCACCCCCCTTCCTTAGCCGCTGCAGCGCCCGCTCCTCACTCTCACCACGCGACCCCTGCGGTCCCACGGCCGAGGGCATGGCCCACAGCTCCCGACCGCTGCACAATGCTTTTGCTGCCTGGAGATTCTCCCTCTGCTTTCTTAGCCACAGGACCTCATGCAATACACCCAGAGCGGGTGCTGCCTTCACTCTCCCCACAAACCTGTGCTCTGTTCTCAGGGAACAGTGTCACCAGTCACTGGTGGTCAGGTCAGTGATCCTGAGTCAACCTCAACTCCCTCCTCTTTCTCACCTACAATGAGCAGCAGGGTCTTGTGATGCTCACACCCTTTATGTTTCACGATCTAGCCATTTTCCATCTCCAGGTGTTTTTTGAAAACTTGCCATCAGACACAGCTTTCTAAAATGCAAATCTCTCAGTCCTCTGTTTAAAATCCTTCAATAGCTCCCCTTTCTTCAAGGGATAAACTGCAAACACATTCAACTGTTTGAAAAGTACTGTAATTTACTTCTCAGTGACTGAGTTTCCTCAATTATCTAGTCTCTGCGTTTCTCCTGCCATACCAGCCACTAGTACCTTTTTTTCTGTCCGTTAGCTGTGTGACTATACTAACAATACATAAACACACATATTTTTCCTGAATGCAGGCCTTCACTCCTGGTTGTATTAAAGAATTCAGCTTAAGTGAGAGCTCCACTGGTGAGCCCTCCAGGATTCCCATAGCACTGTAATTACCCTTTGCACAGCCCTTATCACACTGAAAGGTCAGACTGACTATCTCCTTTCCTACTACAAACCAACCTTACTCACCACTGAGTATAGCATAACAAGTCAGCCTGTAAATATTTCTCGCTTATGTAACTGAACAATAAGGGCTATTAGCTAATGGGCTTTTTTAAAAAAACAAGTTTATTGAAGTGTATCTTAGATGTCAAAAAGTTCACCCATTTCAAGTGTATGACAGTAACTTTACCAAATGGTATAACCACCAGCATCGATCAGTTTTAGAACATTTTCACACATACACCCCCGTAAGACCCCCCACGTCCATTTACCCTTAATCCTTGTGCCCACTTCTAGCCCCAGGCAACCCCTAATCTACTTTCTGTATCTACTGGTTTGCCTTTTCTGGACATATCATACAATTAGTAATCTCGTGTTTCTGGCTTCTTTTACCTAGATTAAAATTTCTGAGGTTTAGGGACTTCCCTGGTGGTCCAATGGTTAAGATTCTGTGCTCCCAATTCCGGGGGGCTGGGTTTGATCCCTAGTCAGGGAACTAGATGCCACATGCTGCAAAGAAGATCCCACGTGCTGCAACTAAGACCCGGCACAGCCAAATAAATAAAGAAATATTTTTAAAAAATTTCTGAGGTTTATCCATGAAGTAGATGTGTCAGTTTATTTCTTTTTATGGCTGAACAATATCCCACTGTAGGAATATACTGTGTTCTGTCTATTCACCAGTCACTGGATATTTACATTGTTTCCAATTTTTGGCTAGAATATGAATAGTGCTGCTATGAACAACTGCTTGCAAGTTTGTGTATGGACATATGTTTTCATTTCTCCTGGGTAGATACCTAGGAGAGGAACTGCTAGGTTTTATGGTACTTTTATGTTTAAATTTTGAGACATCCACAAGCCATTTTCGAAAGAGCTACACACTGTTCTGCATCCCCCAGTAATGAGGGTTTACTCCACGTCCTCACCAGCATCTGTAATTGTCTGTCTTATGTATAACAGTTGTTCTAGTGGGGGAGAAATGGTACCTCATTATGGCTTTAATCTGCATTTCCCTGATGATTAATGACATTGAGCATCTTTCATGTACCGATTAGCCAATTGTATATCTTCTCTGGTAAATGTCTGTTCATATATTTTATCCATTTTCTTTGGTTGGACTTCTTATTGAGTTTTAAGAGTTCTAGGAATTCCAAAAACAAGTCCTTTATAGGATACGTTCTGCAAGTATTTTCTCCCGGTCTGTTGTTTGTCTTTCACTTACTTAATAGTGTCTTTTGAAATGTACATGTTTTAAATACGATGAGGACAAACTTATCATTTCTTTTCTTTTATGGACTGTGCTTTTGGTGTCTTATCTTAGATATCTTTGCTCAATCCACTGTACTGAAGATTTCCTCCTTTTTTCTTCTGGAAGTTTACTTTTAGCTCTTAATTTTAAGAGTATAATCCATTTGAGCTAGCCTTTGTGTACAGTGTGAGGTAAGAATTATGCAAATTAAACCAAATATGAGACACCACTACACATCTACTAGAGCCACCAGAATCTGGAACACCGACAGCATCAAATGCTGGCGAGGATGTGGAGCAACAGGAACCCTCACTCACTGCTGGTGGGAACGCACACTGGAAGTTACTGTGGAAGACAGTTTGGCGGCTTCTTATAAAACTAAACATACTCTTATCATAGGATCCAGCAATTGTGCTACTTGGTATTTACCCAAAGGAGCTGAACACTTATGTCCACATGAAAACCTGCACGCAATCTCTACAGCAGCTTTATTCATAATTGCCAAAACTTAGAAGCAACCAAGATGTCCTTCAGTAGGTGAATGGATAAACAAACTGTGGTGCAACTAGACAATGAATATTATTCAGTGCTAAAAAGCAATGAGCTGTCAAGCCAGAAAAAGACACAGAGGAACCTTAAGTGCATATTACTAAGTGAAAGAAGCCGATCTGAGAAGCCTACAGACTGTATGATTCCAACGTGGAAAAGACAAAACTACGGAGACAGTAAAAAGATCAGTGCTTGCCAGAAGCTAGAGGGGAGGGAAGGATGAACAGGCTCTCACAGAGTTTTAGGACAGTGAAAATACTCTGTATGATACTATAATGGTGGATTCAAGTCATTATATATGTTAAACTCCACAGAATACACACTAATATAAACCATGGACTTTGATGATTATGACATGTCCAGTCTCACTGATACCAGCGAACACAACACGTTAGGGGCTGATGACGGTGGGGAGGCTGTGCCTGCGTGGGGCAGGAAGTGTACGGGAACTCTGTGCCTTCCGCTGCACGTTCTGAACCCAACACTGCTACAGAAAACAAAGCCTATCTAACAAAATAAAAAGGGTGACAGACCTGAATATGAAACATAAAACTATAGAATACACAGGAGAAAACCTTTATGACCTGGGGTTAGGCAAAGATTTCTTACCTAAACACAAGCGCCTTAATTATAAAAGAAAAAACATTGTCAAACTGAACTTCAAAACCAGAACCTTCTGCTTTTCTTTTTTTAAATAAATAAATTTATTTATTTATTTTTGGCTGCGTTGGGTCTCCATTGCTGCGTGTGGGCTTTCTCTAGTTGCGGCGAGCGGGGGCTATTCTTCATTGTGGTGCGCAGGCTTCTCACTGCGGTGGCTTCTCTTGTTGCAGAGCACAGGCTTCTCACTGCGGTGGCTTCTCTTGTTGCAAAGCACAGGCTCTAGGCACGCGGGCTCAGTAGTTGTGGCGCAAGGGTTCTAGAGCGCAGGCTCAGCAGTTGTGGCACACGGCATTTGTTGCTCCGTGGCATGGGGGATCTTCCCAGACTAGGGATCGAACCCGTGTCCCCTGCACTGGCAGGCGGATTCTTAACCACTCACTGCGCCACGAAGGAAGTCCCCCTTCTGCTCTTTGAAAGACACTTTAGGAAGTCAGATTGGAAGAAAATATTTGCAAAGCACATGCCTAATGAAAGGCTTGTATCTAGAATGTATAAACAACTTTCATATTTCAATAACAATAAGCAACAATGTTTTAAAAGGGCAAAACATCTGAAAAGATACTTCACCAAAGAACAGATACAGACAGCAAATAAGCACATGTTAAGATCCTTAATGTCATTAAGGTAATTAAAACCACTATGAAATACCACAATACTCCTATCAGAAGGGCTAATATAAACACAAAATGATAAATTCAAGTGCTGGCAAGAATGGAGACTAGAACTCTCATACACAAACATCTGGCAGCTTCTCATAAAGTTAGAAATAAACTTACCTTACAAGCAACAATTTCACTCCTAGGTATTTACTCAAGAGAAAAGAAAACATACACATGTCTACACAAACACCTGTATGCAAATTCTATTCATAAAATCTTCCTAAACTGGAAACAGCCCAAATGTCCATCAACTGGTGAACATATAATATTGTGGTATCCATACAATGAAATGAGCAGAGCAATAGAAACTACTGATATAGGCAACAACATGATTGAATCTCGAAAGCACTGTGCTAAATGGAAAAGCCAGACACAAAAAGGCAAAATATTATATGACTCCATTTATATGAAGTTGTGGAACAGTCAGAATTATGGAGACAGAAATTCGATCAGTAGCTGCCAAGGACCGGGTGTGGCGGAAGGAGACTGACTACATAAAGGCACAAGAGGGAACTCTGAGGGGTGATGGAAATAGTCTGCATCTTGACTGTGATGATGGCTGCATGACTATATGTATTTATCAAAACTCATAACTGTACCTAAAAAGGGTGAATTTCTTATTGTATATGTTATATATCTCAATAACCCTACTTAAAAAAAAAAAAAGAAAACTCAGTCCAATACATTTGAATGTTTCCTCTCCTTTCCTTCCCTCCCTCGCTTAGGACCTATAGTGAAAAAGGGCAGGCCCTCTCTTCTGCTACTAGTTCTGTTCCTCCCTTGTTAGGGGGGAGGTGGGGGGAGAGCCAGACCACATGCTGAGCACGTCACTGCAGGCCTCTGCTGGGTGTCTCCTCACTGCTCCTCTGGCTTCCCCTGGCAGGCATCACGTGTGGGTGTTATCAAATATTGGCTTTCTTAATGGCTGTGCGAGGGAGTTCTTCAGAAGACCCCTCAGGGGCCAACCCCACTGCACAAGTCACTATTGTGGAAGAACTGCTGTGTCTTGACTTCACACCCTCCCAGCCTCCCTAGCACCACTCTGCTCTTCTGATTCTGGGGTCGCCTCAACCACTGGCCTGGCCTGGGTCTCAGCACAATAGCTCAAGCCTGGGTCTCTCTGAAAGTATCTACCTGAGCCCAGGAAAGATCCACATGTCTCCAGGTGAGAACATGGGCTTCTCTGCCACGATGCTCACGCTCGACCCTGCCGTTTCTCTTCCTGATCCTCTTCACAAAGGTTCAGGAGGCACCTAAGCAGACACCCAACCTAGAATAAGACGCCAGTCTCCTTTTCTTAGAAGCACCCTCCATCTCCAGGAGCCATTCTTGTTGTTGTAGAATCCCTTACAGATGAAGGAAAAAGCCACTCTATTCCCACTAGACTAAAGACTCCAATTATTTTTCCTTCTCTTTTTACTGACCCATTAACAGGGAAAAGCTCCCAAGTCTATAGCCTAAGCAGATAATCAATGGGGAATGATACGCCAGTTTCCCTTCTTGTGAAGTGTTACATATGAAGTAAAAATAAAAGTTTACAGGTCCACTTACCCTACTTCATAAGATGCTAGGCCCTCTTTAACTAGCTGGTCATTAATACTGGTAGGAGTCATTCCAGGAGCACCATGAAAATCGAAAAGCTCAACTAAGAGCACATTGTCTTCCAGAATTTCTGTAAAACCATTAAGACTAGTTTGGGGAAAGAAACAAATATGTCCCAAAATATACTAAAGAGCAATTTTTAAAAACCTGAGAACTTAATTTCCTTCATTTTGCATAATGTCAGTCTCTCTCTAGGGGTAAAAGTAGCATTTTTCACACATAAAAGAACTGCCAATGTTAATAAAATTTTCATTTTAGGTTATTGTGTACTGTTCCATAATGAACCGAAAGCAGCTTAAAGCTTTTAGATTCAGAAAAAACATAGTGACATATACTTATTGAAGCAGCATTCTGTTGTGTTTTTAAACTGTTTTATTGGATTCTGCCAAATTCCAGAGGACAAAAGAAATGAATGAAAGTTAATTCAAGCCAGTGCTTATTTGCAAAGTTTTACAGCTTTTATAAGAATGGCACCAAACAACAAAACAACAAAAAACAGCACCAAGTTTAAAACAACAAAAACTCAACCCAGAGCATTAAGTGGAATTTTTCCCCGTCCTTCTGTTTTTAGGACAAACCAATAGGTCTATTTCTTAATCTAAACTGGGAGTTAGCTGAGGGTAAAGTTACACCTCGTGTGCCTATTTACTTATTTATAGTACATAGCATAGAGAACCTGCTCAATATGCATTTGAATAAACGACAGAGGAATTTCTTTGGGAAACACACAGTTCTATGCACTGAGATCGGTTTATGCCTATACTTCTATACAACAGTAGCTGGCAGGTGCTAAGAGAATGATGATTCCAAATAAAAAGATAACTCATTACCAGCAGTAACATCCTATATTACCTAGTTGTAAGAATACATGTTAGAAAGCTATTTTTCAAGAGCTTAAAAATCATTCTTCACTACTTTAACAGACCAGATAAATTATCTAGAAACAAAAAGCTAAGCAACTCTGAGCCTCAGTAAACTCTAATCTCCTCACTTTCCATCTTTTGTGTTCCCTTTAGTGCTTTGATTTCATACTGCCCATGCACAAGTTCTTTATTCCACAGGGCCAGCTTCCCATGGTGCTGTACCTTCACCATCTTCCCTGCTCTGCTCCTAATTAAAGTTTAAATGTCTCTTGCTTTGTAAGGTAACAATGCATACTAATCTCATCACTGTGCAGGTTAATGGGGAAAGATGTTTTAGGTCTGGTGGGGCCTTCTGGCATTCCTTAAATCAGATTAGGTTAAGATACACTACAACTTGTGTTTAGATATTACTGGTATAACAAGTAACTGAGAATGAAAAAGGGGGAGTCAAGAGAGAAACCCAGGAGGTCTTGTCTTCATGGGTTAACCTCGGGAGGAGACGTTAAAGGGAGAGCTAAAAACCAACAGAATAAAATACCAAAAGGAAAGCTGAGAAGCAGAATTAAAGCACATTAAAGTCAGCTCAAAATCAGTGGAGATTATTCAAGACTAAGAGGCCCTTAACTTACTGCTTATATCAGAGAATCCAGACATAAAAATTCTATAGACTAAGGGTACAATTTCTACCATCATATTCCTCTTCAACAGAGCTACTATGGCAGAACAATGTCTTCTGTTAAAGTGAATAAATTAACACAAATACGCAATCATTTCTAGGTTATGTGGCCTTGAGCAATTGATCTTTAAGCTTCAATTCCCTTGTAAAACAGGCTAATAATCTCATGGTATTTTGGGTTTACTAGATGGGAGTATGATGAAAATGAAAAAAATGGATACAGTAAAAAGTACCTTTTGAAGTCCCTTAAGTCAACCCTAAGTAAACATGCTGCTGTGTATCCTGCACTAGTACTTGTTAAGACCAACACAGCCACGTTGGTCACAGCTTTGGAAAAAATCAAAATCCCAGATAATAACAGCTTTCAAATCCCCCATCCAAATCCCTTGGGGCCAGACATGTTTCAGAATTCTTCAAATTGAGAAAAGCTATATAGAACATATATTGCTTATTTTGTAATACCCACAGCGATTCTGAGGCAGCAGCTCAGAAGCGAACATGACTATCCTGAAGTGGAATATATCTCACTGTAAAGGAGATCAATACAACATATAGCATTGTATCTTCATGTAAATTCAGATCAGATTTTGCCATTAAACTTGCTGGGTTACCAAACTGTGGGCTAGCGCTCAGCCTGTGTATCTCAGACCCAAACTGTTCCAAAAAAGAAGCAACTTTTTTTCAAAATACGCCGAGAGCCTATACTTAAATTTCCTCAAGTAGAATGAAACAAAACCAAAAAAACCTATTTACCAGTTATGTCCCATCTCCCCTCACTTTCTTGCAAATTATACCTTAGCATCCATCACTCCAAGATGAGGGACAGAGACCCAGGACAAAAGCAAAGAGAAACAAGAGAAGCTAACTCCTTGCTTTAGGGCTTTCAAAGGGCCATGCTGAGGATGACTTGATCTTCAATGGAAATTTTTGCCTCATGTACTGATTTTAGGCTCTAGAGCCTGCAGAAGATATTATTCCATTGTCCCCAGTTCTCAATAGATGTTCTCTCTCACTACTCATACTGATGACACATTGAATTTAGTATATGATCTGACAAATGTTATACCATAATGTTAGTCTTATTTAAAATTATGATCATATAGCAACAAATAAAAATGGAAATAGCTTACTAATGACTGAACATGTCATAAACTTATCTTGAGTCTTTTCTTGAAATTTTTCTGTAGCTTTTTTTGACCACTGCAGTGTCCCTTTACATGGTTCAATATAGGCCAGCTTACATTTAATTGCCTGTGTCAAACAAAATTGCACCATTAAGAAAGTAAACTTAATTTACAGTTATTTTAGAATTAAAATAAAGTGTTAAATGTGTACAAAACTAAACTTTGCATTTGAATTTAATACATATTTAGAAAGCAAATAAATGTCCAAAGATGTCTCTAACAGTACTTTTATAAATGCAAACAGTTAATCAACAGAGTATGGGATTAAGAGGTACAAACTATTATGCATAAAATAAGCTACAAGGATATATTATACAGCACAGGGAATATAGTCAATATTTTACAATAACTATAAATGGAGTATAACTTTAAAAAATCATGAATCACTATATTGTACACTTGCAACTTACATACTGTACATCAATTAAAAAATAAAATCCGTAATAACCTATTAAAAAAAAATCCAAACCAAAAATGAAACAAACAACAAAAAAACAGAGTATCTTGTTGAATGAATTATTGTATACTCAGACAGTGGAATAATAAGCATCCACTGAAAGAATTATGATACACTGTTAAATGAAAAATCAAGTTATAGGACTATATATAGTCTAATCCCATAATTTATTTATTTATTTATTTTTTGCCATACGTGGGCCTCTCACTGTTGTGGCCTCTCCCGTTGCAGAGCACAGGCTCCGGACGCGCAGGCTCAGCGGCCATGGCTCATGGGCCCAGCTGCTCCGCGGCATGTGGGATCTTCCCGGACCAGGGCATGAACCTGTGTCCCCTGCATCGGCAGGCGGACTCTCAACCACTGCACCACCAGGGAAGCCCTAATCCCATAATTCTTAAAAACACAGAAGATGTATCTTACAAGTATATATATCAAAAATATTGAATAATTCTGAGTGATTCCCCCCTCATTTTACTCATCCGTATTTTCAAATTTTTCCTGTATCATTTTACCCATTTTTAAATGAAAAATACTGCTTAATAACAATTCAAATACTACGAGTATATGAATTAGGAAATAAACCTCCTTAAATTTATCTCTGGGGAGTAGGATTCCAAGAGAAGGATAAGTTTTTTACTGATACTTATTCTTCCAGACTTCTCTCTTTCTCTGGCACACATTATATATACTTAAACATAAATGGGATCACAGTAAAATCATTTCTGTAATCAGTTTTATTCACATAATATACCATATTCTTACTACCTTATACAGATATTTCAAAATAACACTAAAAGCTGCACACCAGTAAGTACTTATAAAGACACAAATATATACACATTTAGAATTAATGCTTATTTGTTAAGATACGTCTTATTTTTTAAACAGTAACTATGGAGACTCTTTTCTATAGCCCATGAATCAGAAATTATTTACAGAAAAAGTGAAGTTAAAAGAACATTTCTACGGTGAAAATAACTTCTAAAAATACTTGCATATTTGTGCTAATATTCTAACCCTATGATTTATAATGAGTAGATTACCTTCTCTGCAGGATTCAGAAACTCATCCTTTATTTTACGCATTTCTTTAAGTGTTATTTTTGCTGTATTGCCAAAATCCACATATTTAACTTCAACTTCACGATGTCCAGGCAATCCTTCAAAAATTATGAAATTGGAAATCACAAACTTGGAAAAAAAAGAATTATCTAGCAAGATTAAGACTGATCTACAATCAACTAGATTCAAACACTTTTATGTTCAACATACAAACTTAATATTATTTTAATGTAAAAAACATTTCTAATATGTGAACTTCACAAAATCAACCATAATGCACAGCTGTTCAGACTCGGTGAATGAGAAACTAACAATTTAAAGATATCTAGGGCTACCCTGGTGGCGCAGTAGTTGAGAGTCCGCCTGCCAATGCAGGGGACACGGGTTCGTGCTCCGGTCGGGGAAGATCCCACATGCCGCGGAGCGGCTGGGCCCGTGAGCCATGGCCGCTGAGCCTGAGCGTCCGGAGCCTGTGCTCCGCAATGGGAGAGGCCACAACAGTGAGAGGCCCGCGTACCACAAAAATAAAAAAAATATAAAAAAGATATCTAAAGGACAAACAAAATCAGGATAACAAAACAGCCATCAAATGCTAGGTGTTATGTCCTAAAAGTTAAGAATTAGGTTTGGAATTAGACACTTAAATGACATGTGACTCTGAGAACGCTAATTAATATCTCTAAGATACTACCCTGAGCAAGTTACTTTTTCTCTGTAGGCCTCATTATTTCACCTGTAAAGTGGGTGTACCAATAGAATCAAATCTTATTAAGACTCTTTTTGAGGACTCACCTATTTAAAATACTCTGCAAAGAACCAAGCATAAAAGAAGCACTTAATGTTTGTTAGTCAACATAGGTAATCAAACAAGGCAAAAGACTTAATGATCAAGACACAGGTTCATTCGTATAATAATATCTAATTGTGAAATTTAAAAAAATTATCTGGGGGTATTTTGAAAAATGAGCAGAAACAGACCTCTATGTGAAACTAGTTTTCATATTTTAAAGGATACCAAAGAAAGCTCTGGAAGGTTTGAACACATCGAAGTTTGAATAAAGATCTATCATAAACTGACCTTTTTGTAAATACTCAGAATATGAAATATGACTGACTTTAGTCCCCTAAGCACACGTATGTACAATGCTACAAAACCTGTTGCCATTACTTTCAAATTTAAAAACTAATACAGTACATATAATTTCAAAATGGAAAAAGTTTGGGCATTCTCTGACCCTTGGTAGAAGTGAAAGCAGATGTAACAATACTGGCACTGCTCGAGATGGCACTCAAGCAGCTCAGGTACCTGAGAAGTCGTGTGTACCCTAAGAGTAAGGTAAAGAGGTGAGGGGACCTTGCCCTGTTTCCACCGGAATCCTCATGCAAAAAAGATAATCTCAAGTGTAACGACACCATTAGATTCTTACCATTCCTCAAGTCTCTGAATGCAGATGCGGTTTTAAACAAAAACAAGTGGATATGGGATGGGACTTAAAGAACAGTTTTCCCCAAATTATCAATCATGTGTGAGTAGAATCGGGAGACATGGAAGGTCTCAAAATTTCCCTTCCATTTATTCTCTCTGAGGAAAATGCTCCACCAAAATATGGGAGTAAACCGAAAAGGTAAATGAGATCCAGAAAACAAGCAATCCAATTTAGGAAAACAAGTGAAATAAACTCCCAAAATAACAAGCCTAGGGGACAAGCAGTCTAATTGGAGCAGATAATAGGATGTTTTCACTGTTACCAAAAAAAAAAAATCAAACCAGCATTATCTGAAAAGTCCAATCATGTGGAAAATTGTTTTAAACTATTAGGAAAATGTAGCCATAGGTTACTGGGTTGGCCAAAAAGTTCTTTCGGTTTTTAAAGTAAAAATAAAAGACACATTTTTCATTTTCACCAAGCACTTCATTGAACAACATATTCACCCTTTTTGTTCCACTACCTTCTGCCATTTTCCAGGCAACTTCATAATTTGATCTTCCCAAAACTTTTTATCTTTTTGAGCAAAGAACTGTTCCAGGTGCCTTTTACAGTCTTCCAGGAGATGGAAATTTTTTCCATTAAGAGAATTTTGTGAAGACCAAAATAAACGGAAATCTCAAGGTGTAATGTCTGGTGAATACAGCGGATGAATCAGAACTTCCCAGCCAAGCTGTAACAGTTTTTGCCTGGTCATCAAAGAAACATGCAGTCTTGTGTTATCCTGATGGAAGAGTATGTGTTTTCTTTCTTTCTTTTTTTTTTTTTTGGCAGTACGCAGGCCTCTCACTGTTGTGGCCTCTCCCGTTGCGGAGCACAGGCTCCGGACGCGCAGGCTCAGCGGCCATGGCTCATGGGCCCAGCCGCTCCGCGGCATGTGGGATCTTCCTGGACCAGAGCACGAACCCGTGTCCCCTGCATTGGCAGGCAGACTCTCAGCCACTGCGCCACCAGGAAAGCCCAGAGTACATGTTTTCCGTTGACTAATTCTGGACGCTTTTCGTCGAGTGCTGCTTTCAGTTGGTCTAATTGGGAGCAGTACTTGTTGGAATTAATCGTTTGGTTTTCCGGAAGGAGCTCATGATAAGAGGATTCCCTTCCAATCCCACTACATACGTGACATCACCTTCTTTGGATGAAGACTGGCCTTTGGTGTGGTTGGTGGTGGTTCATTTCGCTTGCCCCACGATCTCTTCCGTTCCACATTATTGTACAGTATCCACTTTTCATCCTCCGTCACAATTTGTTTTTAAAATGGAATGTTTTTGTTACGTTTCAGTGGAGAATCGCATGCGGAAATACAGTCAAGAAGGTTTTTTTCGCTTAACTAATGTGGAACCCAAACATCAAAGCGATGAACGTAACCAAGCTGGTGCAAATGATTTTCAACCCTTGATTTGGATGTTTTGAGTATGTCAGCTACTCAAAAGCATCTCCAGCATGGTATGACGTTGACTGTTCTCAATTAATGTCTCTATTTGATCGATATCAACTTCAACTGGTCTGACAGTGGAGCATCGTCCAGCGAGAAATCTCCAGCATGAAACTTCGCAAACCACTTTTGACACGTTCTATCAGTCACTGCACCTTCTCCATACACTGCACAAATCTTTTTTTGCATTTCAGTTGCGTTTTTACCTTTCTTGAAATAATAAAGCATAATATGCCAAAAATGTTGTTTTCTCTTCCATCTTCAAAATTAAAATGGCTACACAAATTTCACCAATTTTGATGTTTTTTTTTTAAATGCACGCTGATATGACAGCTGTCACAATACAATCTAACAAAATTGTTTCGAATGAAGTTAAAGACAACTAAGTGCTATGAGAGCCATCTTACAGGAGAAACAAATGAACCTTTTGGCCAACCCAATGAAAGAAAATGGAGTGAAAAACTGATGCAATTATTAACTCAGAATTAAACTATACTTTATGGAGTAGCACTGAAAATACTTGCATAGAATAAGAATATAACTAAAAATTGTGATATATCAATAACTATGTGGGGGGAGAGAGGGGACAAAAGAGCTACAAGAGATCTAAAATTCATCTAACATAATTAATACCTAAGACTGAAGTACCTACAAAGTATTACATTATTTAGAAGAAACAACACAGATAAATAACAAAAAGTATTTGTCTTTTTGGAGGAGAGTGGAGTATGTGTCATTTACCACTATTTAACTTTTTCAATAAGGTAATGTTAGAAAACAAAAAAAAAAATGGTGAAGTCCTAGTCAAATCGAATGAAATCTAAGGAGCCAGAGGTTCATCTATCAACACTATTGCTAGCTTTCTAAAGAGCAAAACTGTTAAGATCAAATAATATCACTTCCATGATTTAATTTCTACTGACTCAAATGGTTATCAATTTTTAAGCATAACACTTCCCTGAGGAAACAGTGTGCAATTTCCTACCAATAACTTTTGCTCGGTACCAAACTCCATCTTCAAATTTAGCTACACAGGCTTGATCTTGAACTGGACAGAGGATTTCAAGGTTTTCTGCACCTTCATTTTTATAGAATTCCTCAATTGCCTTCAATACAAATAAAAAATCCAGGCTCTTTATCTAAGAAACAGAATTAAAGCAGGGATTAAAGCACTGTAGTTTCATAGAAACTTAAAATTTAAGTGTTGCATGTTTATAGGCACTGCTCATAAAATTATGAAATATTAGAACTGAATTAGATATAAGCTGTCATGTAATTTATACCTGAAATATTTTGTTACAGAAGTAGTATATAAAATTAACATATATAAACATAACAAAATTTTTAAAAATCACATTTTTCCAGATATCTAAAACGTATATGCTTCTAGGTATTTTTCTTTTCTTTTTTTTTTTTTGGCTGCGCTGTGCATCTTGCAGGATCTTAGTTCCCTGATCAGGGACTGAACCCAGGCCCAGAGCAGTGAAAGCGCTGAGTCCTAATCACTGGACCACCAGGGAACTCCCGCTCCTAGATCTTTTTCTAAGCACACTTTCCATACTTTTGTATGTACCAAAAATGAGACCATACCATACGTATAATTCGATAATCTGCATTTTTCTATCAATTCTCACTTTTTCTGCTTCAGTAAGTGTTCCTACTAGTACTTCTAGACCATATTAGATTTCCCTAACTGACCAAACCCAGTATCCAATCTAAGACTACATATTATATTTGGTTATCTCAATAAGTCTTATAATTTAGTGTAGTGTTCTTTTTAAAATGACCCTGTCTTATTAAAGACAGTGTGCTATTTTTCTGCAGAATGCCCCATCTTCTGGATTTATGTGGTTATGTTTTCATCCTGTTATTTACCTTGTTCCTCCACTGAGCAGGGCCTATCCCTGGAATTTCTCCCCAACTGAGAGCTGTATCTACAAGTTTGATGGATTCAAGCCAAACCTTTTGGCTAGAATATGTAAAGTTGCAACACATCAAGACACAATATTACTGACTCATTAATGATATGCTAAGATTCACCTACAGAAAGGGCTTGTGATTCTCATCCCTTCATTATACAGTTACGTTTTTCCCTTGTGGTCACCAAGTAATTCATGTAGTACTACTCTGGCATTGTATGAACGTCCAATTTCCCATCAGCCATCCATCTAATGGTTTTAATGTGAATTGATAAATCTTCTTTAATAAATCAATCATTTCAGTAGAGTTTGTGAAATGACTGCATAATTGAATAGAGCTTTATCTTATTAAATGGGACTATTTGGTTACTTTAAAACCTGATGTTCTTATACTACTTAAAACACAGCTCCTAAAACAAAACCAAGGATAAATGTTTATTTTTCCAAATACCAATTCTTAAGATGAAAAATATTTTAAAATCCATCTCAAATGGTCAAAAAATGAAGTTTTTCTCTTTTGTGGGTATAATAATGCAAGTGGAAATTTTCTGAATCTTTTGTTATTTCATATAAATTATTTTCACAACACTTTAAACCTTTTTTTTTTTCCACAGTACATTGTTGTAATTGTTCTATTTTATTGTTGGTTATTGTTGTTAATCTCTTGCTGTGCCTAACTTATAAATTAAACTGTATCTTAGGTATACATGTATAGGAAAAAACATCATATATACAGGGTTCAGTACTGTCCACAGTTTCAGGCGTCCACTGGGAGTCTTGTATCCCCTGCAGACAAGGGGGGACTACTATATGTGATGGAGGAAATGGACGGAGGTCTGGATGCACAGACTATAAACCTTTATTTCTAAGTAGGTATTATTCATATTCTTCCATTAACAGATTACCCAAATGGAACACTGGAAAATTCAACAGAGAAATGACATCAGCAAAACAGCAGACTCTGAAGCTCCAAGCTCTTGTGTCCCCACAGAAACACTGAAAAAATGAGAAACCATCTGAACCAACTTTGTTAGAGCTCTGGGAAACAAAGGCTTACAGCACCCAAGCAAACACCCAATTAAGCTTTCAACATTCAAGGAAATCAACATAAACATTTGCTGAACACGAGCTAAAAGAACAGAGAGACTTCAGTTATCACATACTAGGAATAGTATTTGTAAGAATAGTTTGAAAAAGTCTTAAAATAAACCAACTACTAGTCTTCAACAATTTTAAAAAATCCAGGATGTGTGTGGTGGGTGATCTTTCAGAGTTATATAATAGTCAATGCCTAATTTTCAACAAGAAATCAGACGGCATACAAAGAAACAGGAAAACATGGCTCATTCCAAGGAACAAAATAAACAGACAGAAATCAGCCCTTAGGAAGCCCAGATGATGGATTTACTAGACAAAGACTTTAGAACAACTGTCTTAAATATGCTCAAAGAGCTAAAGGAAAACATGGACAAAGAACTAGAGAAAACCAGGAAAACAATAAAGGATTAAAATGAAAGTATCAACAAAGAGACAGTAATTATAAAAAGGAATCAAATTCTGGAGCTGAAAAGTACAATAACTGAAACAAAAAATATTCTGGAGGGGTTCAATAGCAGATTTGATCAGGCAGAAGAGTCAGTGAACTTGAATATAGGACAACTGAAACAGTGAGGAACAGAAAGAAGAAAGAATTAAGTGAACAGAGACCAAAGTATTTGTGAGATATTAATCACACCAACATATGCATTATGGGAGTCCCAGAAAGAGAAGAGAGAAAGAAAGGAGCAGAAAGAGTATCTGAAGAAATAATGACCAAAAACTTCCCAAATTTGATGAAATACACAAATCTACAAATCCAAGCAATGTTATGGGTTGATTTATGTCTCCTCCAAAAAGATATGTTGGAGTTGTAATCCCCAGAACCTCAAAACATGACCTTATTTGGAGACAGGGTATTTATCAAGTTAAAATGAGGTCGTTAAAGTAGGCCTTAATCCAATGTGATTGGTGTCCTTATTAAAAGGGGTAAATTTGGGCACAAAGACACATACACAGGAGAATGCATGTAAAGATGAAGGCAGAAACTGGAGTGAGGCAGAAGCCACTGAACACCAAATTTTCCAGCTAACCACCAGAAGCTAGGAAAAAAGGCATGGAATAGATTCTCACTCACAACCTTCAGAAGGAACCAACACTACTAACAACTTGATCTCACACTTCTAGATTCCAGAACTGTGAGACAATAAATTTATGTTGTTTAAGCCACTTAACTTGTGGAACTTTCTTATGGCACCCCTAAGAAATGAATACAGATTTTGGAATAGGAAAGTAGTGTGCTGTTGTAATAAATACCTAACATGTGAGAGAAGCTTTGAAATTGGGTAATGAATAGAAAGAAAAGGAAGAATTATGCGGTACTTGAATGAAAATAACCAGATTGCTTTGGAAAGATTACTGGCAGAAATATGGATGTTAAAGGCGCTTCTGGTGAGATTTCAGACAGAAATGAGGAATATGATACTGAAAACTGGAGGAAAGGCAATCCTTTTTACACAGTGGTAGAGAACTTGGCTGAATTATGTTCTACTGGGTGAAAAGTTGAACTTGGATATTTAGCTGAGGACACTGTTAAGCAAAGTGTCAAAGTGCCAGCCAGGTTTCTCCCTGCTGCTTATAATAAAATGTGAGAGGACAGACATAAATTGAAGAATAAATTGTTAAACATAAAGGAAGCAGAATCTGAAGATTTAGAAAATTCTCAGCCTATATGTATTTCAAAAAATGAGAAAGCAAGCTCTGGAGTGAACACCAAGGGCACGGCTGGACAGTGTCTGCTCAAGAGATTATGGGTAGGGCTTCCCTGGTGGCGCAGTGGTTGGGAGTCCGCCTGCTGATGCAGGGGATGCGGGTTCATGCCCCAGTCTGGGAGGATCCCACATGCTGCTGGGCGGCTGGGCCCATGGGCCATGGCCGCTGAGCCTGCGCGTCCGGAGCCTGTGCTACACAATGGGAGAGGCCGCAGTGGTGGGAGGCCCGCGTACCGCCAAAAAAAAAGAGATTATGGGTATATGACTTGTGGATCTAATCATTCATCTCAGCAGAAACAATGCCAGCGTGAACTGAAGGGGACAGAGGTGAGAGGAAATGAAGGGGGGCCAGTGGGCTTGTGGGATTCTATAGGCAGGAAGTGAGCTGACAGAGCTATTCAGTTATGAACTTATGTTTCAAGAAAAGGGAAGACTGATCCTGAAGGAGATTCAGAGGCTAGTGTGTCTGCAACTGCTACTCAGGCCCAGAGGGCACAGACCTGAGAGGCAGGGCTGGTTCCTCCTCTGTTCCAGGGATGGGGCCTCCTCCTGGGTTCCAGAGGGTTAGGATAAATCCTCAATTCCAATGGGTGAGGTTGCTGCCATGACTGAAGGGGTAGGGCCACCACCCTAGTGGGACTGGAGGACAGAGCATCCAGCCAATGAGGATTATTCTCAAGCCATAAGAATCTAATGGAATTTTCCCTGCTAGGTTTTAGACTTACTGTCTGGTCTCACAGATTCAGAGACAGAGAGGAGTTCTGCCTCAGCTTGAGTTAAACAATTCTTACCTATACCTGATTCAGATAATCAGGGATTTAGTGATTTTATATGAGATTCTGGATTTAGATTTGATGCTAGAATGATTAAGATTTTTTGGAATGTTGGGATGGCATTATTGCATGTGGGGAGGAAATTTTTGATACAGCAGAAAGTGGACTGCTTATGGGTTAAATTGTGTCCTCCCCCCCAAATATGTTGAAGTTCTAACCCCCCCAGTACCTCAGCATGTGTCCTTATTTGGAGATAGGGTTTTACCTTGATAGGTATTATCAAGATAAAGTCTTATGCGGGACCTAATTCAACATGACTGTTGTCTGTATTAAAAAATTGAGACAGACAAGTACACAGAGAGAGCGCCATGTGAAGGAAGCAGAGACTGGGATGATGCAGCAGAAGCCAATGAGTGCTAAAGACTGCCGGCAAACCACCAAATCTAGGGGAGAGACATGGAATAGATCTTCCCTCCCAGACCACAGAAGGAACCAACTCTGCCAACACCTTGATCTTAAACTTGCAGACTCCAGAACTGTGAGAAAATAAATTTCTGCTTTTTTAAACTACCTACTATATGGCACTTTTTGCACGAGGGGGGTGGGAGTGGGCATGCCACACAGCTTGTGGGATCTTAGTTCCCTGACCACAGATTGAACCTGGCCCCTGGCAGTGAAAGCGCAGAGTTCTAACCACTGTACCGCCAAGCAATTCCCTGTGGCACTTTGTTATAGCTGCCCTAGAAAGTTACTATACTCAAAAAACGCAAAGTAGGATAAATTCAAAGAGAGACACACTAGATGCATGATAAACAAACTGTCAACAGCCAAAGACAAAGTGAGAGTTGTGAAAGCAGCAAGAGAGAAGTGACTTGTCATATATAAGGGATCATCAATAAGATTATCATCTGACTTCTCATCAGAAATCCTGGAGGTCAGAAGATAATATTTAAACTCCTGAAAGAAAAAAAGCATCAACTGAGAATTACAGATCCAGCAAAACTATCCTTCAAAAGACAGGAAGAAATAAGCTATTCACAGATAAACAAGAGGTGAGGAAGTTCACTAACACCAGACCTGTCTTATAAACAATGCTAAAGGGAGTCATTCAGGAGGAAATGAAAGGTGCTAGAGTGTAACTCAGAGCCACATTAAAATGTAAAGATCTGTGGTTAACATAAATACGTGGACAAACATGAAAGCCAATATTATTAACTTTAGTTTGTAATTCCACTTTTATTTTCTACAGGATTTAAAAGATAAATGCATAAAAATAATTATAAATCTACATTATTGAGCACACAATGTACACAGATTCATTTCTGAGATCAATAATATAAAAGGAGAATGGAGTTATACACGAGTAGGGTTTTGCTCAATTAAAGTTGGTATCAATTCGTATTAACTTCTGTAACTTTAGGATGTTATATGTAATCCCCATGGTAACAATAGATAAATATATAGATACACAAAAGGAAATAAGAAGGGAACCAAAACATGACACTACAGTATTTCCACACCCATGTTCATTGCAGCATCATTCACAATAGTCAAGAGGTAGAAGCAAACCAAATGTCCATCAATGGATGAATGAATTAATAAAATGTGGTATATACACACAATGGAATATTAGTCAGCCTTAAAGAAGTTAAGTCCTGTCACACGCTACAACATGGGGCATTATGCTAAGTGAAAAAAGCCAGTGCCAAAAGGACAAATACAGGTATCCCTGCTATCTGAAAGTGGAGTGTTCCTATGAAATCTTTTCTAAGCCAAAATGTAGTAGGGCTTCCCTGGTGGCGCAGTGGTTCAGAGTCCGCCTGCTGATGCAGGGAACACGGGTTTGTGCCCCGGTCTGGGAGGGTCCCACATGCTGCGGAATGACTGGGCCCGTGAGCCATGGCCGCTGAGCCTGTGCGTCCGGAGCCTGTGCTCTGCAACAGGAGAGGCCACAACAGTGAGAGGCCCGCGTACCGCAAAAAAAAAAAAAAAAAAAAAAGGAGGCAAGAATATAAAATGGTTTGAAAAAGTCTCTTTAGCAGTGGTGCTGGGAAAGTCGGACAGCTGCATGTAAATCAGTGAAGTTAGAACACACCCTTACGCCATGCACAAAAAATAAACTCAAAATGGCTTGAAGACTTTTATAAGACATAAAACCATAAAACTCCTAGAAGAGAGCATAGGCAAAACATTCTCTGTAATAAACTGTACCAATGTTTTCTTAGGTCAGTCTCCCAAGGCAACAGAAATAAAAACAAAAACAAACAAACAGGACCTGATGAAACTCACAAGCTTTTGCACAGCAAAGAAAACCATAAACAAAACGAAAAGACAACCTACAGTATGGGAGAAAATATTTGCAAATGATACAACCGACAAGGGCTTAATCTCCAAAATATATAAACAGCTCATACAACTCAACAACAACAACAACAAAAAAAAAACCCAACTGAAAAATGGGCAGGAGACCTTAATAGACATTTCTCCAAAGAAGACATACAGATGGTCAGTAGGCACATGAAAAGATGCTCCACATGACTAATTATTAGAGAAATGCATATCAAAACTACAATGAGGTACCACCTCACACTGGTCAGAATGGCCACCATTAAAAAGTCTATAGGGGGATTTCCCTGGTGGTGCAGTGGTTAAGAATCCACCTGCCAATGCAGGGGTCACGGGTTCGAGCCCTGGTCCAGGAAGATCCCACATGCCACGGAGCAACTAAGCCCACGCGCCACAACTACTGAGCCCGTGTGCCACAACTACTGAAGCTCGCATGCCTAGAGCTCATGCTCTGAAACAAGAGAAGCCACTGCAATGAGAAGGCTGCACACCACAACGAAGAGTAGCCCCCACTCGACACAACTAGAGAATGCCTGCGTGCAGCAACTAAGACCCAACACAGCCATTAAAAAAAAAAAAAAAAGAAAAGAAAAAGTCTATAGGGACTTCCCTGATGGTCCAGTGATTAAGACTCCGTGCTTCCACTGCAGGGGGCACAGGTTCGATCCCTGGCTGGGGAACTAAGATCCTGCATGCCATGTGGCATGACCAAAAAAGTAAATAAAAGCAAAAAAATTAAAAATATTAAAAGTCTACAAATAACAAACGCTGGAGAGACTGTGGAGAAAAGGGAACCCTCCTACACTGTTAGTGGGAATGTAAATTGGTGCAGCCACTATGGAGAACAGTATGGAGGTTTTAGAAAACTAAAAATAGAGATATACCATATGATCCAGCAATTCCACTCCTGGGCATATATCCAGAGAAAACTGTAATTCAAAAAGATACATGCACCCCTATGTTCATAGCAACACCATTCACAACAGCCATGACATGGAAGCAACCTAAATGTCCATCGAAAGATAAAAGGATAAAGAAGATGTGGTATATATATACAATGGAATACTATTCAGCCATAGAAAAGAACAAAATAATGCCATTTGCAGCAACATGGATGCAACAAGAGATTATCATACTAAGTGAAGTAATTCAGAAAGAGAAAGACAAATACCATATGATATCACTTACATGTAGAATCTAAAATATGGCAAAAATGAACCTATCTATAAAACAGAAATAGACTCACAGACATAGAAAACACACTTGTGGTTGCCAAGGGGGAGGGTGAGAGGCAGAGGGATGGACTGTGAGTCTGGGGTTGGTAGATGCAAACTATTACGTTTACAGTGGATAAACAACAAGGTCCTACTGTACAGCACAGGGAACAATATTCAATCTCCTGGGATAAACCATAATGGAAAAGAATATTAAAAAAGAATGTAGGGCTTCCCTGGTGGTGCAGTGGCTGAGAGTCCACCTGCCGATGCAGGGGACACAGGTTCGTGCCCTGGTCTGGGAAGATCCCACATGCTGCGGAGCGGCTGTGCCCGTGAGCCATGGCCGCTGAGCCTGCGCTCCGCAACGCAAGAGGCCACAGTGGTGACACCCGCATACCGCAAAAAAAAAAAAAAAAAAAGGATGTATATATGTATATAACTGAGTCACTCTGCAGTGCAGCAGAGATTGGCACACTGTAAATCAACTATACTTCAATTAAAAAAAAAACAACCAAAAAAACCAGTGTGCTACTGCCATAAGGACGGATGGACCAATGGAATAGAAAAGAGAGCCCAGAAATAAACATTCATGTATATGGTCAACTGAGTTTTGACAAGAGTGCCCAGACCATACAATGGAGAAAAGACCATCTTTTCAACAAACAGTGCTGGGTAAACTGGATATCCAAATGGGAAAGAATGAACCTTTCCCTTACACCATATATAAAAATTAGCTCAAAATAACTCAAAGACCTAAATGTAAGAGCTAAAACTACTAAAACTATAAAACTCACAGAAGAAAACACAGGGGGGAAAGCTTCACGATGTTAGATTGGCAATGATTTCTTGGATATGACATCAAAATACCGGCAACAAAAGAAAAAGTAGATAAATTGGACTTTATCAATTAAAAACTTTTTGAAAGAATGCTATCAAGAGAGTGATAAGGTAAGCCACAGAATAGGAGAAAACATCTGAAAATGATATATCTGATAAAGGATTAATATCCATAATGTATAAAGATCTCCTATAACCCAACAACAGCAAAATAAATAATCCAATTCAAAAATGGGCAATGGACTGGAATTAACTCATTCTAAGGGCCATACTGCTTTGTGTGTGACACATAAAGCATGGACACAAAGAGATCAATAAAGATAAACTTTAATGCTGGTAGCTATCTAAAACAGGCCCATCAGTCATATACCCAAAATTTTCTATGAATGCCTTTAATCTGAATCTATTTTGGTATTGTAATTCAGAAAATTACCTAGGAATAATAAGTAAATTCTCATACATTATCAGAAGCAGGTGTTATCATTTTATTTTGATTTGCCAGCTCTACATGCTCTCCTGGTTTCTAGATTTCAGAAAGTAGCAAGAAACATTTACACATTAGGGATCCTTCATTCTCCTTCCCCTCCATACTTCACTAACTTGCCTGATAAAGATTTCCTTCAATTTACTATGAATCACGTGAATTTCTTGTTTAAAAACAAGAAACTACTAAGCTACTAAGAAACTTAAATTTGCAGAAGGTTGATACTGGTTTGCTCTCAATTCATACTGGGCACTCACTTCCATTATAAATTTCTACTTAAAATTTGAAAAAATACTTTGTCTCAAAGGACCACTATGTACTTACCAACTGAAGATAGAAATCAGTAGGACTATTTATATGACAAACCATAACTGAAACATCTGTCATTTCCTTAGGCAAAACAGGTGGATGATAGTGTAAAGTCGTATTTTTTTCAGAGTGACTTCTTGATAACTGAGACCTAAACCTAATTAAAAGCATAAGCAAGAGCCATTAAGTCTCTCTTCTCTCAGTGGATTAATTGATCTGAAGAAAGGACTTACACACATACTGATTTATCTACCAAGAGTATTTTTCCAATTTCTCTCTTCTAACTTACAACATTTCTTAGTATTGTCTCCAATTATCAAACCAGGATAAATAAGAGGTCAAGTCTCAAAACTCAATAATTAACTTTCAAGTTTGTGCTGGAACATTTGTGAGTTGGGCCTGTATGTTCTACTCAAAGTTTCTACTCTTTTGGTTGACAATACCCAGCATCTATGGTAGCAATCAGAAAGGCCAGCTGAGGGGTTTCTGTGACCCCTTTCAGCTCCAATACTCTACTTAAGTTTTATTTTTCCAGAATGGAATCTACTTGGGTCACTTCCAGAGTCGTGTAATTGCTCAGGACAGAAAGTAGTATCTTCCATCATCTCTGTGGTTACTTAGTCATCTTACTTTGTTCATCAGACATGAGAAAGGAAAGAAATTTAAGTATCTACTCTAGATTCATACATTAAATATAGAGTGGTGATCATGATCTTATTCCAAAGGTTAGAAAATGTAAGAACTCTTAAACTATAATTCTTGAAACCCTAGTGGAGCTACTTGTAAAAGTTAGCAAAAGTCTAAAAAAAAGTTCCGTATCTACCAATAGTTTCTATTTTGAGCTACCTTAATTTTTCTATTTCCTTAAATCAAATGACCTGAATGCAATTTTCACAGACAACCATACTTAGAAAACTCTGACAGCAATATTTTTAACCTCTTCGAGTATGTTAGGATGTCCCTGGTGGTCTAGTGGTTAGGATTTGGTGCGCCCTCTTAGTGTATGTGACAGTTCACTTTAGAGCCCTTTTTTTTTTTTTTTTTTGCGGTACACGGGCCTCTCACTGTTGTGGCCTCTCCTGTTACGGAGCACAGGCTCCGGACGCGCAGGCTCAGCGGCCACGGCTCATGAACCCAGCCGCTCCGCTGCACGCGGGATCCTCCTGGACCAGGGCACAAACCCGCGTCCCCCGCGTCGGCAGGCGGACTCCCAACCACTGCGCCACCAGGGAGGCCCCAGAGCCCATATTTTTTAAAGGTAAAATCTGCTGTTCCAATTTATAGCTATAACCTTGAAAATATTTACATTTTAATAAGTTACCTACCTTGCTAGTTCCATAAAAACTAATGCATCTCTAAGTGACACAGGCATATCACTGCTTATTTTATTTGTTGGTGGCTTCTGCAGATCTACAATTAGCACACCATCTTCTTCTTTAAAAACTTTCATTAAAACAGCCTTCTTATTTACCATTTTCAAAAATTCTATTTTAGCTTCTTCTCCCCAGCCTTCAGTCTGTGGAAAAAGTAAAATTCCAATGTATTCAGTAATTATAATTAGCTCTAATGGTACAATGTTGTAGATTTAGCTTTCTAACAGCCAAAGTCTGCAAATTCGAACAAAGGCACTTAACCAACCATAGATATTTAGAAGCAGCTGGGCCCACAAACCCAAGGACAGTCTTTATGTATGCACAATGTACGGATCACACTTAGATTTTATAAACATGGTCTCAAGGTGACCATAAGCTGTTGTACTTCAGGACTTAGTTTTACTTCTGAATATTAATATCAAGATAATAAATAAAAGTTTAAAAATAAAACAAGTATTATGTACAAATTTTCCACTTAAACGATGAAATCCAAAAGGTAATTTTGAAAGCATGATGGAAGCCATGTCATACATTAAAGATATTTACAATCATTACCAGGTAACTTAGTTTCCATTACTAGCAATATATGAGGTAAATGCTACTTAAACAATAAGGAAAAATACTCACCCATTGAAAAAACAATTTCTCACTGAACTTTGAAACTTTAAGTGCTCATACCTAAAGTAAATTTCACAGGCCAAAACTACACATTCCTTAAAAATAAAACATCTTCTAAAGATTTTGTGAGTATAAAAGTAAAGCCCACTCAGAATAGAAAAGGCAAAAAAAAAATAAAAGATAAAATTAAAGCCAAAATAAATTTCCCATTTTGAGGAAAATACCAGGGCTAATATGTGTATGTGTTTCCTTTTACTTTTTTATTCATTTGTTCATTCTTTCAAATATTTGCTGAACGCCTACTACGTGCTCAGTGATTTGCTAAGTGTTGGAATACAAAGATGAGCAAAGGTGCAGACTCCTGCTTTCACAGACTTTATAATAATATAACTGCTTAACAAGTATTTTTACACACAATTTCTGTCTCATAGGAGTTTTAAATCTTTCTGGGAAATAAATATTCATTAATAATATAAACAGAATGCAATATAGGCTATAAGCAGTGAGCAAAGGGCCATGGAAATAGTGAAGAAATGAATGGAAACACATACCACATAACATTTAAAATTTATTTTTCTCTCCATATTTATTTGACTCCAAAATTTTGTGGTTTACTTGGATATTTCACCTATCATTATGTTCACATATGCATATTCAACTCAATTTCCCGTTAAGAACGATTCTAATTGTAGAAACTGAAGTTCATTTCCTTTTTTATTGGCACCAATAGTTTATTATACAAAATGTATTTAACAAGAGAACTGAACCTACATTCAGTAATCTGATCAGCAATGCATAGCTAAAACTGGACTATTTGGCCCCTGAATAAGAAATAATTTAAGTCTCACTTACTGAATTCTGTGGAACAATGTCTTTCAATGAGCATGGCTGTGCTAATGGCTGGATGTCTTTCAGCAGCCCTTCAATATATGGCTCAGACTTCCTCAGAGCCAGACACAAGTCATTTAGTGTGACATGCTGCTTAGCAATGTGTTCTGATCTCACATAAGTATCACCAACTCTGGGAAGAATTGAAGCAATATTTACTGAAGATAATGCTTCAAGCCCAAACTTGCCTTACCCCACAAAAGGTATGCATTTCTAAGGATACTCTCTTTAAGTTAAATCTTCTAGGAAGTTATATTCTTTTAAAAATTTATTTATTCATTTATTTTTACATCTTTATTGGATGATAATTGCTTTACAATGATGTGTTAATTGCTGCTGTATAACAAAGTAAATCAGCTATACATATACATACATCCCCATATCTCCTCCCTCCCACCCTCCCTATCCCTCCCCTCTAGGTGGTCACAAAGCACCTAGCTGATTTCCCTGTGCTATGCAGCTGCTTCCCACTAGCTATCTATTTTACACATGGTAGTGTATATATGTCAATGCTACTCTCTCACTTCGTCCCAGCTTACCCTTCCCCCACTGTGTCCTCAAGTCCATTCTCTACATCTGCATCTCTATTCCTGCCCTGACACTAGGTTCATCAGTACCATTTTTCTAGATTCTATATAAATGTGTTAATATATGGTATTTTTCTCTTAGAAAGTTATATTCTGATTCATACTATCTCACTATATAGATTTAATCTAGCTTTTATAAACACAGACACTGTTTCTACCTATAGAAATAAATCTCAACTGCCTTCATCTGGATTGTCTTTCATATACCTATTTGGTTTAAATTTAAAAGGCATAATGACACCCCCAAACAGAAATCTATTTATAAAGCTATGACCATTTAATAAAGTGACCATGCAAGAGTTAATACTGGTCCTTACTAGAAGAACATTTTCAGTTTGTTTTATTTTCCTAGAAGACTGAGGGAAACAGTTTTGAACACCTAGAGTTAGACACTATGCCACTTTAACATACAATAATGGAATTATGGAAATATGATTAAAAATTTTACTCAATCATCTGGCCACTAACCGTAACATTTTATTTAAAAGAACCATTTTTGGGGCCTCCCTGGTGGAGCAGTGGTTGAGAGTCCGCCTGCCGATGCAGGGGACACGGGTTCATGCCCCGGTCCGGGAAGATCCCACATGCCGCGGAGCGGCTAGGCCCGTGAGCCATGGCCGCTGAGCCTGTGCATTCAAAGCCTGTGCTCCACAACAGGAGAGGCCACAACAGTGAGAGGTCCGCGTACCGCAAAAAAAAAAACAAAACAAAAAAACCCCACCATTTTTGTGCTTCATTTCCTGCTTTGAGGCTATATAGAAGAGCATTTAAGTTTGAAACATCAGAAAGTTCTTTTTCCAAGCTCCCAATCTAGTAACACTGATAGCTAATACTTTACTAATTTAGTAATTAGTAAGACAAATTACAGAGCAAAATAAAAGGTATATGCCTTGGAAGTGAAGAAGGATAACTTATTCCTCTCTACCTCTTCCTACTTTTCTTTCTTCTTTAGTATCTCCCCTCCTCCCCCATCACAAGTGTTTCTAAGCAGAGCAGGAATACATAGTAATTATAAAATAACATACCCTGCAACAATCAGGACTTCAGAATTTCCAAAATCTACCATGAATATTTGTATTAGTGCAACTTTGTGGACTGAGAATTTGGTTGGAATACAAGGTTTTCTAATACTTTCACTTCCTATTGGAATTAATTCAGTAATAGTTCCTCGACACCACATTCCATTTTCAATACTGTTGACAAATATTCTTGCACCTAAATAATGGAGACAAATCATTATCAATGTTTATGAAGAAGAATATCTAATTAGCTCTAATTTACAAACATGTACATTAGTTCCACCACTAAGAAGTCTTAATTCATTTATTAACTGATGATACAGTACTGTGTCAGTGCTATGAGAGGGATCAAAAGGTAGTGTATTTTGGCAGTTTCTGTTATACAGAAACTTATGTCCTAGATGGGGAGGTAAAAACAAAGAAAACAAAGCCAGCAGTCCTTTACTGAGGACCTGTGTTTTATAAACTATAACAAAGATGAGTAAGACCGTCCTGCTATCAAGAAGCTCAAGAAAGGAAAGGAGACAGGCAAGTGACTATAATACACTGTACTTATAACACTAAAGACCTATCCTTGTGCATGTACACACATGCAAGTACAGATATATATATACTGAAATCTATAAAATACTTTAGTAGCATAAAGGAAGCAGCAATGACATTCTCTTGGTAAAAGGGGAGTGAAAGTAAAGAAACCAAGAAAGGGAGAGTGTGAAAGGCCAAAATTAAGAAATTAATACACAGTGGAGCTCAGAGAAGGGGAAGATGAACCAAGGACCAAGCAGCAGAGGAAGACCTTATGGTCTTTCCTTATGGAGGGATCAGATGAATTACAAATTAATAACCAGAAAAAAAGATCAAGTTAGAAAGAATTTTTATTTTTACTATAGGCTCAGCAATGTTCTCAGTATTTTATGTTTGAATTCACCTCCTCCCCACAACAACCCCATGGAGATGGTGCTTCCATCCCATAGGTGAGGAAACTACGCAAAAAGAGGCTGAAAACCCAGCCGAAGCGACATGGCTACTTAGAAGAGGTAGGAAGAGAACCCAGGTAGTCTTATAGCCCATCCTCTTAAAAACTCATCTAGCATCAGAAATATACTTGTTAAGACTTGATCACTGATTATATACAGAGAGATGCTGCATAATCCCCTCTATATACATGCTAATAAAAACAGGATAGTTGAGAGGCACATCAGGGCAACCTTTTAAGTTCTACCAAAACATCTGTTTTGGCCTTGAGATTGTCATCAACCCTTCTCTTATGCTGATATACCATATAACCAATATTCTTAGTTTTAAACTATATGCTATTAAACTATTCTTTCTTGCAATAGATGAGATAAAAGTCTATTGAAGTAATCTGTTGTTCTTTATAATGAAGAACACAGGCAGGAAAAGGGAACAAGAGGAAACTCTGCTAAAGCGTTATATTACATTTCTTCCCTTACCATTAATTTCTTGAAAGATAAATAAGGGCTTCCCTGGTGGCACAGTGGTTAAGAATCCAGGGTAATGCAGGGGACACGGGTTCGAACCCTGGTCTGGGAAGATCCCACATGCCCTGGAGCAACTAAGCCCGTGTGCCACAACTACTGAGCCTGTGAGCCACAACTACTGAAGCCTGCGCGCCTAGAGCCTGTGCTCTGCAACAAGAGAAGCCACCACAATGAGAAGCCTGTGCACCGCAATGAAGAGTAGCTCTTGCTTGCCACAACTAGAGAAAGCCCACATGCAGCAACGAAGACCCAACGCAGCCAAAAATAAAAAAATTGAAAGAAAAACGATAAATGAGTATTTAAATCATGTATATCTACCTTGAAATAATAATTATACTTGACAGCTTAAAGGATGACTTTTTGGCTTTCTTAGAACATTTTCTAAATCTAAACTGAGCTCTTTTGTGCATGTATTAAATTTAGAGAATTATTTGCAGCCGTAAAATTAAGTTTAACACTACACTCTTCCCTCCTTAGATATTCAGAATTTAAACACGATTTTTAAAATTAATTTATTCTATTTATTTATTTTTGGCTGTGCTGGGTCTTCATGGCTGCACACGGGCTTTTCTCTAGTTGCTGCGAGCGGGGGCTACTCTTCGTTGAGGTGCACGGGCTTCTCATTGTGGTGGCATCTCTTGTTGCAGAGCAGGGCTCTAGGTGCGTGGGCTGCAGTAGTTGTGGCATGCAGGCTCAGTAGTTGTGGCACACAGGCTGTTGCTCCGTGGCATGTGGGATCTTCCCAGACCAGGGATCGAACCCATGTCCCCTGCATTGGCAGGTGGATTCTTAACCACTGCGCCACCAGGGAAGTCCCGTGGTGGCTTCTCTTGTTGCAGAGCACGGGCTCGAGGCACACAGGCTTCAGCAGTTGTGGCTTGCAGGCTCTAGTGCACACAGGCTTCAGCAGTTGTGGCTCGCAGGCTCTAGAGCAGAGGCTCAGTAGTTGTGACGCACAGGCTTAGTTGCTCTGTGACATGTGGGATCTTCCTGGACCAAGGCTCGAACCCGTGTCCCCTGCACTGGCAGGAGGATTCTTAACTACTGTGCCACCAGAGAAGGCCCTAAACACTGTGTTTTTAACTTTAAAAATTATTATTCATTTTTATCAGAAGTATATGATGATTCTAGTCTTCTGATATTCTGATAAGCTACAAAGATGAGCTGAGAGTTAGTTAACACTTTTAAGAACTACTATGGGGATTTCCCCAGTGGTCCAGTGGTAAAGAATCCCCCTTCCAATGCAAGGGATGTGGGTTCAATCCCTGGTCGGGGAACTAGGATAACACATGCCGCAGGACAACTAAGCCCACGTGCCTCAAACTAGAGAGCCTGAGTGCCACAAACAACAGAGCCCACATGCCCTGGAACCCACGCGTCACAACTAGAGAGAGAAAACCCACATGCTACAACTAGAGAGAAGCCCATGCACTGCAACTAGAGAAGCCCACGCACTGCAATGAAAGGTCCCACGTGCCGCAACCAAGACCCGATGCAGCCAAAAAATTTAAAAATTAAAAAAAACCCCATACTATAAAGCTGAACAGACAATATAGTACTTTTTGGTATTAGTTATATATAGGCATTGATATTAATAGAATGAGAAAAATGCTCTATTAATAAACAAATCATAGCTTCATCTTATTACAGAGTATAATCAAATTTAATCAAGTGTTACAAGGAAAACGTTTGTAATGAAAGCCTAAATTACAGCAAATTACACACAGCCTTAGAATTAAGATGGACTGATTAAATTTACCAACTACCCTCTGTGTGACCCTAGGAAATGGATGCCACTGCCCTGCATCTATCTCACTCAGGCGTTCAACGACATCTTCAACATTCACATGTAGACAGCAGGGGATGGTAGTCGTACTACAAGGAACACTCAGAGGAATACTTTTCTCTGGAGATGAGGGGACAAATTATATAACCCATCATGGGTTTTGTAATTTTAAAAATATCTCACCTTACTCCATAATGGAGTTTTTGTGTATATCTCACTCAACAGTCAATTTTATGTCCAGTGACAGACGAATGGATAAAGAAGATGTGGTACATATATACAATGGAATACTATTCAGCCATAAAAAAGATCAAAATAATGCCATCTGCAACAACATGGATGGACTAGAGATTATCATACTAAGTGAAGTCAAAAAGAGAAAGACAAATACCATATTTGGTTTTTGATGAAGTGGGAGTTTGTGGTTGGTAGATGCAAACTATTATAAATAGAATGGATAAACAACAAAGTCTTACTGGATAGCACAGGGAACTATATTCAATATTCAGTGATAAACCATAATGGAAAAGAACATAAAAAAAAGAAAGCAAGCTCCAAATTAGTATGACTCCAGTTAAACTTGGCAAATGATACTAAAAATATTTAAAAATCATTTTTAAATGACATTAAAAATACTGGAATTATGTATACTGTATACTGTAATAATATTACTACTAGGTAACTCTGAGCAGAAAAAAAAAAAAGTTGATTTTAATACTTAGCTAAGTTACCTAAATAAAACTGAACTTATGTTAAATAATTCCAAAACCTTTATGCTTGCACAAATCTGTATTACAAGAAGTCTATATGGGTTGGCCAATATTATAATATTTAAATAAGCTTCATATTTTAACTTAGAGTAATATTTCATTACCTAGCTCCAAAATGTCTGAAGGATCAAGGTATACACTCTTACTGCAAAACTGATTCACCTTCTTTTCCAATACTGTTGCATCTTTTATTTGTGAATACTTCCGAATGTAGAAGTGGCAAGGATGTATTACATGGCTTACAAAAACTAGCTCTGGAGAACCTGGATGAGAATATTTAAACCACATTAATAAGCCAAAAGTCAGGAAAGAATTCACAGAAACTGAATGCAGTATCCTTTGAAAGAATGTGTCTTGTAGCACTGCAAACTCTAGAATACCTGGGCCCACAAAAGGTAACCCAAACCCCAAACAGTAACTAGACTGATAAAACAAACACATCCCACTTCCACAATGATTTCTTTAGCAACCTGAACTGCAAACCTTTTATTTTATTTGCAAAATATGTTAAATAAGTGGAATTGAAGTTCAAGTAGTTGGTTAGGTTCTAAAGTCAGAGTATATGCTGTAACTCTACTGTATTACAACAAAATTTCAGAATTTATTTATAAACATAAATGGAACTCAGAACCCAATTGATAACGATGTTTCTAATATAGAAACAAAATCCTGTTTAAACTATACTAAACTGAAAGAACTAATAATTAGCTCATAGCCACTTTGAATCTTAAATCAGGCTGGAGAAGTATGAAAAAAAGTCTGGGAAAGACAACATACTGAGCAGCATTTAAGGGGAGATATGTGTGTTTTGGTGGAAGTAAGGGTGGGGCAGAATAAAAGACAGTGAGAAACTTTTTGTATACAGCAGTAATTAAGCCAAGTGTTTCTACTGATATGAAAAGATCTCCAGAATATAATGTTAAGGAAGGAATTAAGGGGCTTCCCTGGCCATCCAGTGGTTAAGACTCCACACTTCCACTGCAGGGGGCACAGGTTCGATCCCAGATTGGGGAATTAAGATCCTGCATGCCATGTGATGTGGCCAAAAAAAAGACAAAAAAAAAAAACAAGGAAAAAAGAAAGGAATTAAAAAAACACTGCAGTGTATATGGTATGCTATGTTTTGTGTACAAAAACAACCAAAAATGAGAATTAGAAAAATAATACATGTGTATTTGTTCAAATATGAATAAAGAAACTGGAAGGGAGGAAGAGACAAATGGAATGGGAATAGGTTAGGGGAAAAGGTTCACAGGGTATTTTAATACATATATATTTAATTTTTGAACAATGTAGGTGTCCTAGTATATCTAGTAAAAATGTTTAAAGAACAAAGACTAGGAGGAACTGAAGTACAGATAGATGATAAAAACTGAATAGATCATTTTACCTATCCAATACAGATCACACAGAATAATACCCATACTGAGGATGAGGTAAAGAGATAAGTATGTGTAGCTGGGGACACAGCTGAGAGAAGTGTTATAAATTTCAGAAATATTTTTGCCAGTAACAGCCAGAACTTATAACAGTAAAAAGGAAGAAGTTTTAGGAATTCCCTGGAGGGCCAGTGGTTAGGACTCGCGCTTCCACTGCTGTGGGCCTGGGTTTGATCCCTGGTCGGGGAACTAAGATCTCACAAGCCATGTGGCGTGGCAAAAATAAATAAATAACTAAATTTTAGTTATTAGTAAAATTCATTTTACTCACTGCCTCCCTCTCCATAAGAGTTACTATGTATTAACTCTGCTTCAACCAGTTCAGAGTTGTTAACGTACCTGCTTTTGATCCAAAAGGAACAGATGATTTTTTCTGAAGAGGCTCTTTTGGATATCTAGGTGTCTCCACAAGATAATCTGTGAAGCATGCTTCGTCAAGAGAGAAAATAAAGGCAATTGTTATTAGTTTTATTATGCTGACAATGGCATACTTAACATACTGTTTAAAAAGCTGTACTTGAATGGGCAAAAGACTGGAAGGGCAAGACCCCTTGTATCAGCAGGCCAAGTCCTGATAGTTCTCTTAACTCACTGAGATAATGTGAGATAATAATAATATTGTGGAAATGAGAGAAAACAGCATGTCCTTTATTTTGAATTGGGGTGAACACCAACATTGGAAATCTAATCAAACAATTATGATACATTTAAATGTTAACAAACATTATTAACAGATGCTACTACATTCATGCTTGTTCATTTTATAAAGGACTGTATCTCAGAACAAAGATTTAAGATATGCTGTTCTTAAATTTAAGAACAAAGTCATCAGACTGTTTCTAATATGGTTGTCATTTATTTATAGTATTTTCATCTTTTATAGAGGTTTGTATGTGGAACACTAAAAAGTCAAACACCCTAATTAAACCAAATATTAGAGTTTAGCTATATTATTGCATTAAAAATTATCCTAACTTTGGAAAATGTGAAAGTAGGGGCATGGAATCAACAGATTAACTCAGAATGAGGTGTAAGATAACAGCAATATGTTTGTTAAGTACAGGGACAAAAAGGTACTAACTTCGTTTCTCATTCCACACACAATATATTGTTTCCTTGCTTTTCTATTTTCACTCACTTTCCAGGTCTTCTTCGATGACTTCTTCGATGATCACATCAGGGCTCGGTCCCGCCTGAGGCAGAGCAGCAAGGGTTTCACAGGGGGTTACTGCAACAACCTTGCTCTGTGGCGGGAAGTGTTTTGCTTCTAAATGCGCATCACTGCTTTCCCGTTGCAAAGGAGTTGGTGGGGGGGCTTCACTAGTTTGGAAAGAAATGTCAACCTTTTTCTTTTCTAGTGATGGGTATGTACCACTACAAGAAAATTCCTTTTTATGATTATATTTCTTTTGAACATTCTGTCCCATTTCACTTTCTTGAGGATCAAATCTGTTTAAAAATACAGAGGCTACTTTAAATCATTTCATAATTTTTTTATAACCACCTTAAAACCATTCCCTTTCCACATGACAGTACTGTGACACATACAAAGAGTTAAAGTTGTATAGGTGTCCCACAGGTATTTTTTTAAACAGCTGTTTTGTTATAATTTACACACTATAAAATCCAATTAATTTTTACTAAATTTAGAGTTGGTAACCATAACCACAATCTAATTTTAGAACATTTCCATTATCCCGAAACTTCTGCCCATTCCCAAGCAAGCCCAAGGGTTTTGAATGAGAACCTGAAGAAAGAACTTGATATACAGTCATATCACAATGATCTGATCCTAAAAGGACAGTGGATATAGGTTTTCAGTTTCAATTATCCAAATTTTAATTTGGCTTAGGTGTTTGATTTTAAACTATGCTAAGATTATTTCTTCTTTTAATTCACTAGCTTAAAAATAAAGTGTAGGAAGCAGTGACAGGTACAATCCTGAGAAAATTACTAGAAACCTCCATCTAGGCCAAAAATCACCATCAGTCTGAATCCTTTGGATATGATTATTCAATAGCCACTATTCTACAAATTTTTCTATCTCCTTCATAAATCCACACAGATATGGGCTATCAAATCTAAAAGTATAGATATTCTATCAAAACAATGAGATTCTCAAAAGCTTTAATTTTCGTTAACCCATGACACATTTAGGTTCTTCACAGATCACCATTTAAGAAGCCAAATGAGGACGTCCCTGGTGGCGCAGTGGTTACGAATCTGCCTGCCAATGCAGGGGAGACAGGTTCGAGCCCTGGTCCGGGAAGATCCCACAGCCAAGGAGCAACTAAACCCACGAGCCACCACTACTGAAGTCTGCATGCATATAGCCCGTGCTCCACAAGAGAAGCCACTGCAACGAGAAGCCCGCACACTGCAACGAAGAGTAGCCCCCGCTCGCCACAACTAGAGAAAGCCCACGTGCAGCAATGAAGACCCAACGCAGCCAAACATAAATAAATTTGGGGAAAAAAAAAAAAAAAGCCAAATGAAATCAGAAATAAGAACCTAAAAAGCCAACTGGATTCAGCAGACCTAACTTACCCGTCTCTTAATACACACTGACTAAAGGTCCAAACATCTGAGGATTCATACAGGTTGACAACTCTGTAATCTAAAACATTTCTTTTTACAGTAACTCTTGTCTGGCTTTACTGAGACATTTAATGCCGTCAACCAACCTGTCTCACAGACTTCTCCTCTTAGTTGTAGAACACCACTCTCTCCTACCCCTTCTTGGTTTTGTTTTGGTTTTTTTTGCAGATTACCCTTTCCCTGTCTTAAAATTTAATATTTTTTCCAGGGCACTGTCCTTGACGCACTTCAATACTTGCTCTCACTGGGCAAACCCATTCTTTAATTACCACCCATCATCAGCAGAGGCAGGCTACAGTGATACTTTCCCTAAAAACTAGGAAGAAATTTAAAAGACTTCTGAGTTAAATTTAAAACCAAGGCAAGATCAATACAGACTCTTAAAGAGACAATATACCCTTTGGTATTAAAAATATTTGATAGTAACCATATTCAAGTTATGAAAATATCTAGAAGAACGTACTGACTGGAAAGGATGATCATCCACAAAAGTGCAAAAAGTCAAGTCACAGAGGCAAATAGAGGCCAGGGCTCCACATGTGGGGAAGATGAGCTGAGCCAAAGGACTGTACTTGAGGCCTCTGGCAAGGTCTTCCCTGGGGGGAAAGGAATGTAGCGGGCTGTCCAGGACCAACACTGTTCAGCTATTCGATAAACCTTATTCTCTTTATTCGGAAAACACCTCAACAAAGCAACTTCTGATGATTTGGCTTCTTGTGTCTGTCTGGATATTGGAAAAGAATGCCAACATAAGTATTCTAGTCCCTGTGTCAATTATATTTGCCCCTTAAGTTAATAAACTGGCATTCTGACTATATGCCAGTTTTCTGAACTTGGCTTACATGAGTTTACCTGGCTTAGAGTAAGATCTGCTCATGTCTGTTTCTGAGCTTGTAAGGCTGTGGGCTGGACCCTCATTATTTCCTCAGAATAATGAACGTGATGCTTGTTGCGGGACGATTTCCTTAGGAGTCATACCACCTACAACTGAATAAACTTATTTTCTTTTGGGGGTTTCTAAACCATTTACATTCTGACTACTCCTAAACCAAGAATGAAATTCAGAACCTCCTGTTAAGTTTCAGCACATACAGCTCACTTCCCTCTGGACATTTCTCCCGAGATACCTAGGAAACAACAGTAACTCAACATATCCCACTATCTTCCCCCTCCCAACTTCTTTTCTTCCTGTATTTCCAAACTTGGTGAATAATACCACAATTCATCACCAAATATAGACCTATAAATCACTGAGGATGCTTCCCTTTTCCTCATTCTCCACACCCGAACAGTTACTAAGTTACACCACTTTTCCCTATTCAGCATTTGTCATTATCTGTTCCTCTCTAGTGCTACTACCTACATTTGGTTTCTCATCATTTGCTGAGACTATTTATATAACAGCCTAACCCATCCTTCAGCCTCCGGCCTCATATTCTTCCAAAGAACCCTCTATGGTCACTAGAGTTATCTTCTACAAGTGTAACCTAATTATTTTTACTTTCATGCTCAAAATCTTTTAGTGGCTTTCTATTATTTACAGCTGTGCTGTCCAACAGAACCTTCTGCAATAATGAAACTGTGCTGCACTATCTGACAGCCACTAACCAAATATGGCTACTGAGCATCTGAAATGTGGCTACTGCAACCAAAGAACTGAATTTTTCATTTTATTTAGTTTTAATTAATTTACGCTTAAATTTAAATGAACACACGTGGTTAGCAGCTACCATATTGGATAGCACAGGTCTAAGAAATAAAGTCCAAATACCACTACACAACGAAGTCTTTAGGATTCAGCCTCTATGTATCCTCTGCCGTATGGAATTATACATGCAGGTCCCTGAATGTAGTATGTGATCTCACTACCCATACAGTTCTTTCTACAAAGATGCCTGCCTCCCTTTTGTCCTCCTTTCCAACTGCTACTCATTTTTCATGGATGAGGGAAAATAAAATCTCCTCTTTCCAAGACCCGTTACATCTCAAAGAACTGATCATTCCTTCCTTTGCATCTCCATTAAATTCTGCACAAACTACTATCATAGCAATTATGTACTTTATTATTTATGTGTATCATTGTCTACTTAGTTTAACTTCTCTGCATAAATCTCAGCATCTAGGGTGTTAGTGCCTAGCACAACATCAGTGTTCAATGCTAGCTGAATGAATGAATCTCAAAGATGACTCGGAGGACTTCCTTGGTGGCGCAGTGGTTAAGAATCCGCCTGCCAATGCGGATTCGACAGATTAACTCAGAATGAGGTGTAAGATAACAGCAATATGTTTGTTAAGTACAGGGACAAAAAGGTACTAACTTCGACCCCTGGTCCAGGAAGATCCCACATGCCGCAGAGCAACTAAGCCTCTGTACCACAACTACTGAGCCTGCACTCTAGAGACCGTGAGCCACAACTACTGAGCCCACATGCTGCAACTACTGAACTCGTGTGCCTAGAGCCTGTGCTCCGTGACAAGAGAAGTGACTGCAGTGAGAAGCCTGCGCACCGCAACAAAGAGTAGCCCCCACTCGCCGCAACTAGAGAAAGCCCGCACACAGCAACGCAGACCCAACGCAGCCAAAAATAAATAAATAAATAAATTTATTTTAAAAAAAGATGACTCCGATATATATCATTGAATACTGACCCCTTCTAGGTCTTTTAATTCTTAAATATTTTATGTGGAATTTAACTGATAGTAACCATTTTGCCCTTTATATTATTTTTCAGGTTTTGAATCATAAATATTACACTGAACATCAATTTTTCTTTCTCAAATAATATTTCTGTCCCTTACACCATGTCAGACACTAATAGCATATTGCCATTCTCATACTTACTTTGTTGAATCCTCAAATTCAATCTTTCCCATATTGTTGAACATACAGATGATCTCACTGCAATTCATATTCAACCTAAAATTAAATACTTAGCATAAAAAATGTTCTAATACAAGTTTATTACTTTTCCTAATAAAAATTAGTTGCTAACATTAAAAACTCTGAAAGACAGAACATTTAAATAACTTTCTAATTTATCACAAATTACACTTATTTTAATTTGGTTGCTAATTTGGGAAACATTTTTTGACCCAAATTTTCAATTTATAACTGCTTGTTATTTTAATAAATCTAGCCTAATGCATTTTTATATTTAATTACCACGCTCTCCTGAATTATAACTTACTTACTTGGGAGAGTTCCTTAGTTTTAGAGAGCTGACTTGTGACAATTCGCTCTCAAATGTTAATTTCAAAGTCCAGATAATCTAAAATCAAAAGAGAAGTATCACTCATGTGCATTTTGCTTTGTTATAAATACTGTTGAAACAGAGTAAGATTTTAGAAAAAAAACTATACCCTTTAGGTATTTTCACTAATTAATGTGCTCAGGGTTTGATTTTAGGCAAGCAAAGGGAGGGATGCAAATAAGAGTTTATGAATTTTTCCCCAAAAGAAATCTAAAATCTTTTGAAGATATGTATTAACAGATAACAAAAGACACTAGTTAATAAATGGGATACAGCTACATGATCAGGGAAAATTCTGATCAGATTCATTCTGCACCTGCACTGCTGTCCTCAAACGTTTCTCTTTTTTTTTTTTCCCCATCTTCCTAAGGCAGCTAACTAGGGTAAAGACCAAATTTTACTTTCTTTCACCTCCTAATGCCTCACATGTAATACATAGGAACTATTACTATTCTTAGAACTACAGCTGGAGGGAGGCCTGGTCAAGTAAGATGGTGGCAAACTCTTCTCCTTCAAAGTTCAAGACTCTGGAGGCAGGTAAACCAATGGCTTCTATTTTATATTTCAGTTCAATCCAAATATCTGATCATCTATGGGTAATGAGGCCCTGAAGATTCAAAGACAACAGAATAGGATCTACACCCCAAGGGAGCAAGACAGAAATCAGCAAAGAGGATCAATGGTTAACCCCATCCTGCCAAACGATCTCATAAGAAACATGTTTCTACTGCTGCCTAATTCTAGGCACATGATTAGATGACAGGGCAGAGTTGAATCACCTTGTCTCCTGAGGCGCACAGCTGGGGGCTGGGAGAAAAACCTAAATGGCATCTTGATAAGTTTCTAAGTCAAGAGTTGACAGTCATACCTAACTGTTTATAAAAAGAAAATAGTCCTATTTACTTTGCTACTCTTAACTTGTCCTCATTTTTTACTCAACTGTCCTAGAAACAACTTTCGACTCAATGTCATCCTACTAGTTCTCAGACTGTGTGTTATAAAGACTTTATTGCACCATTTCCCTAAGTGGTAAATAATAATAAAAGGCCAAACAAGTTTATTAATGTTTATCTTAGAATTCAAACACCTAAGAATTCTAAATTGATGCCAATACAAATTAGGATAATCTGAAAAATAAATTCTTCTTGTTAAGTCTTAAATATTATATTCCAAAGTAGGTAATATAAGCCACCACAGAAATAATTCACATTATGAATTGTTAAAACTACCTGATTCAGGTCACAGTATATTCTTAGAGAAGGTGTGGATTTTAATTCTCTTGCTATCTTCATAGCTGCATCCAAATCATTTTTTTTCACTTCAATATATCTTTTAGCCGTTATTATATTTGATAAGTAATCATCCGTGTTTCTTACTACCTCTTCACACAGGTTCTTTTTCCTTCATTTAAGATAAAGTTATTTTTCAGTATTTCATAAACATTTTTATGAAAGTAAATTTAAAGTAACTCAACAGTATTGAAAAGGTAAATTCACTACTTTATGAACTTAAATAACATGGTTAATGAGGCATTCAACTGAACTGAAATCTATGACAGTTTTTTTTAAATTAATTAATTAATTTTTGGCTGCGTTGGGTCTTCATTGCTGTGCGCGGGCTTTCTCTAGTTGTGGTGAGCGGGGGCTACTCTTCGTTGCAGTGCACGGGCTTCTCATTGTGGTGGCTTCTCTTGTTGCGGAGCATAGGCTCTAGGTGGATGGGCTTCAGTAGTTGTGGCTCATGGGCTCTAGAGTGCAGTCTCAGTAGTTGTGGCACACGGGCTTAGTTGCTCTGCGGCATGTGGGATCTTCCTGGACCAGGGCTCGAACCTGTGTCCCCTGCATTGGCAGGAGGATTTTTAACCACTGTGTCACCAGGGAAGCCCAGAAATCTATTATAGTTGAAAGCTACGTACGTATAACTAGAAAAAAGGTAAATTCTGTAGAAGGATACAATTATCATGTCACAGATACAGCTGTCATAGAACTGCAGAGGTATGACAGACACTAGACGATTCTATCACTTTTAAAAGTAAGAGAGAAATCCTGGCTCTCTTGCAGTCACTTGTGCCATTACAAAGACATATCTGTACTCATTTCTCACAAGGACCTACCTAGACATTTTAGAATTTCATAAGCAGATACATATTACATGAATTTAAAATGAGACTTCAGGACTTCCCTGGTGGCACAGTGGTTAAGAATACGCCTGCCGGGCTTCCCTGGTGGCGCAGTGGTTCAGAGTCCGCCTGCCGATGCAGGGGACACGGGTTCATGCCCTGGTCCGGGAAGATCCTGCATGCCGCGGAGCGGCTAGGCCTGTGAGCCATGGCTGCTGTGCCTGCGCGTCCGGAGCCTGTGCTCCGCAACGGGAGAGGCAACAACGGTGAGAGGCCTGCGTACCGTAAAAAAAAAAAAAAAGAATCTGCCTGCCAACGCAGGGGACATGGTTTCGATCCCTGGTCTGGGAAGATCCCACATGCCACAGAGCAACTAAGCCCGTGTGCCACAACTACTGAGCCTCTGCACCTAGAGCCCATGCTCCACAAGAGAAGCCACCGCAATGAGAAGCCTGCGCACCGCAATGAAGAGCGGCCCCCGCTCGCCACAACTGGAGAACGCCCGCGCGGAACAATGAAGACCCAACACAGCCAAAAATTAAAAATAAATAAATTTATATAAAAAATAATGAGACTTTAAAATAGACTTCACCAAACCAAAACTTAGGTAGCGATTAACTATAATCTTCAAAGTAATCACTTACGAAGCTCACAGAGTTATTTCATTATTTGTGCCTCACTTCTCAAAAATTTTTGTCTACAGTGGAATTAATTATTATGGAAATTAAGATATTTTGACCAAAAATTATAGTGTCTAACTTGCTTATTCATCAAATAAATAAAACGATTTCCTCAAAATCAAATCTGGCCTCAAAAAAGGAAAGTTTGCCACACTGAAGAGTAATAAGAATGTGACAAGGCTCTGAAGGTGAAGAAGTATTCCAAAAAACTTTTAGTAATTATATATATGCTTTATGAAAATCATTTTTTTAGGGGATAATTGGTCATTTTGATAAGTTCCAGATGATTCCTAAAAAAATCATGCCCAGGGAGTGATGTCAGCAAAATGGCAGACTAGGAAACTCTAAGCCCTCGTTCCCCAATGGAGATTTCAAATGAGAGCCAAAGACTGGTTAAAACAATCTTATAGGACTCTGGGAAGTGGACAAAGGTATACAGCAATGAAGCAGATGTGCAACTGAGAGAAACCCACAGTCAAATCAGTAGGAAATTCCATTTCTTGACCTTGCCCAGACCCCTGCTCAGCGTGGCGCAGTCCTGGTCTGGAGACAGCAGCGCAGTTCCCAACACTTTCCCTCCAAAGGGGCCGCAGCAAACCTTATTCACAACGTCCTCATTTGTCTGGGGGGCTGCCTGAAGGGCTGTTTTACCTACTGTGGAACTCAGGCAGCAAGAGAAAGTGGGCTGGGAAGGCTGCAGAGAGACTAACAGCTACAGGTGCTCTGGCAACAGAGACCACAGATACAGACACACAACAGACCGCCTGAGGCTCAAAGGAGAAGCTGGGGTGAGATGCTTTAGGAAATTAAGACATTGTAAAGAGCTAAGAATACAAAGGAGTCAAACAAGCCACACTCATGCAAGATACATGTTCAGAGAAGACCTCAAAGTACCTTAAGCCTTCACCCAGGCTGATCCAAAAACTCAGCTGCACAGGCAAACAGTCTGCAAAGACTGGGAGAGGTGGCTGTTTTGGCAAACGCCCAATTCTCTTTTTCAAAACAATTTTAACTTAAAAAATTTTATTTTAAAAAACTGAGGTATGTTGACATATGACATCGTGCTAATTTCAGCGTACAGCATTATGAACTGATAAGTGCATATACTGCAAAATGTCCAGCTGCCATCCACCACCACAGTTACAGTTCTCTCTTGTGACAAGGACGTTCAAGACCTGCTCTCTTAGTGGCTCTCAAATACGTGACACCATGCTAGTAACTGCGGCCGCACGCTCTGCGCCACACCCTCACAACACACTTATTTTGTAACTGGGAGGCGGCACCTCCTGCCTCCTTTCACCCCCCTCACCCACCCGTCTCCACCTCTAGCAGCCACCAATCTGTTCTCCGCATCTAGGGCCTGACAAGATTCCCTTCTTTTTAATGGCTGTGTGATATTCCATTGCATACAAAGACATCTATATGTGTGTGTGTGTGTGTGTGTGTGTACACACACCCACACACCCCACATCTTCTTTAAACATTCATCCATTGATGGAGTCTTAGGTTGTTTCCTTATCTTGGCTATTGCAAATAATGCTGCATTGATCACAGGGGTGCATATATCTTTTCGAATTAGTGTGTTTATTTTCTTTGAATAAATACCCAGAATTAGAATTAGTGGATTCTTAATTTTTTGATCCATATGTTTTCCATAGTGGCTGCACCAATTTACATACTCAACAACAATACACAAGGGTTTGCATTTCTCCATATCTCTGCTACCATTTGTTATCTCCTGTATTTTCAAGAATAGCCATATTAACAGGTATGAGATGATATCTCATTGTGGTTTTCATTTGCATTTTCCTGATGATTAGTGACGTTGAGCACCTTTTCAGGTACCCATTGGCCAGGTGTATGTCTTCGTTGGAAAAATGTCTATTCAGTCCCTCTGTCCATTTTTAAATCAGATCGTTCGGGGTTTTTTGCAAAAGGGAATCCTTCAGGTTAAAATGAAAGAGATCAACATCTCTGGAGAAGCTAAATACATGGGCAAATACAAAATGTATTATTATTATAATTTTGGTTTATGACTCCTCCATATTTTCCACAGCATTTAAAGAACAAATACATAAAATGACTATAAAGCTATGTCAATGGATACACAATGTATTAAGATGCAACTGTGACAACAAAACATAAAGAAGGGGTGGAAATGTAAAGTAGAGATTTTGTATGCAACTCAGTTGTGCTGGCTTCAATTCAAAATAGATGTGAGGATGTTATTTGTAATGCCCATGATAACCACAAAAAAAACTAACTATAGAATATGCAAAAAAGAAATGAGAAGGGAATCAAAATGTGTCACCACCAAAAAAAAATCAAATAAACAGAAAAGAAGGTAGTAATAGAGGAAATGAATGACAAAAAAAGCTATTAGACATATATAGAAGCCTGCACACCACGAAGAAGAATAAGCCCCGCTCACCACAACTAGAGAAAGCCCACGTGCAGCAACGAAGCCCCAACGCAGCCAAAAATAAAAATAAAAAATTTTTTAAAAGGCAGAGAGTGGAAGAAAAGTGAGTTTTGTTTTTTTTTTAAATTTATTTTCGTCTGCGTTGGTTCTTCATTGCTGTATGTGGACTTTCTCTAGTTGTGGTGAGTGGGGGCTACTCTTCGTTGTGGTGCACGGGCTTCTCATAACCGTGGCTTCTCTTGTTGCAGAGCATGGGCTCTAGGGGCCCGGGCTTCAGTATCTGCAGCATGCAGGCTCAGCAGTTGTGGCTCGTGGGCTCTAGAGCACAGGCTCAGTAGTTGTGGTATATGGGCTTAGCTGCTCCACACCATGTGGGATCCTCCCGGACCAGGGCTCGAACCAGTGTCTCCTGCATTGGCAGGTGGATTCTTAACCACTGCACCACCAGAGAAGCCTGGGTTTTTTTTTAATGACAGCATATAGTTAGGTCTATAAGAGACTCATTTTAGATCTAAAGACAAAGATAGGTTGAAAGTGAATGGATGGAAAGAGATATTCTATGCAAATAGTAACCAAAAGAGAGCTAGGGTGGCTATGCTAATTTCAGGCAAAATAGACACTAAGTCAAAAACCGTTACAAGACAAAGAAGGACATTACAGACTGACAAAAGGGTCAATTCACCAATAAAACAATTATAAATACATATGTACCAAACATCAGAGGCCCAAAATATATGATGCAAACATTGATGTAATAAAGGAGAAAGAGAGAGCTCTGTAAGTATAGGTGGAGACTTCAATATCCTACACTTCCAACTGTGGACAGAAAAACCATACAGAATATCAGTAAGGAAACAGACTACTTAAACAACATTGTAGACCAACTGGACCTAACATACAAACACTCCACCCAGGGCTTCCCTGATGGCGCAGTGGTTGAGAGTCCACCTGCCGATGCAGGGGACTCGGGTTCATGCCCTGGTCCGGGAAGATCCCACATGCCGCGGAGCGGCTGGGCCCATGAGCCATGGCAGCTGAGCCTGTGCGTCCGGAGCCTGTGCTCCGCAACGGGAGAGGCCACAACAGTGAGAGGCCCACGTACCGCAAAAGACAAAAAAAAACAAAAAAAACCCCACTCCACCCAATGACAGACAATACACATCTTCCTCAAGCATACATGGAGCACTCTCCGTGTTAGACAACATATTAGGGCAAAAAAGAACTCTTAATACATTTTAAGAGACTGAAAGTATACAAAGTATCTTTTCTGATCACAATGGAATAAAACTAGAAATCAATAATAGAAGGAAACTGGAAAATTCACAAATATGTGGAAATTAAATAACATACTACTAAACACAAATGGATCAAAGAAAAAAGAAAAACACAAGGAGAGTATCTTGAGACAAAGGAAAATGGAAAAACAAAGTATCAAAATTTATGGGATGCAGTGAAAGCAGAGCTAAAAGAGAAATATACAGCTGTAAACACATTAAAAAAGGCATGGCAAACCAACAACCTAACTTTACACCTTAGGAACCATAAAAGAACAAACTTAAGCCCAAAGCTAGCAGAAGGAAGGAGTAGTAAGATTAGAGTGGAAACAAGTATATAAATAGGATAAAATAGAGAAAAATCAAAGAAACCAAAAGGTGGTTCTTTGAGAAGATCAAAATTGACCACTTTCAGCTACACTATCTAGGAAAACAAGAGAAGAGCCAACTTACTAAACTCAAAAATAAAGTAGCCATAGGATGATCAATTTTACAGACAAAAAATATTTGAAAACAGTGCTGTAAATAACTGTATGCCAAGAAATTGGATAAGCTAGACGAAATGGACGAATTCCTAGAAACACACCACCTACCAACACTGAATCATGAAGAAACAGAAAATCTGAGCAGACCAAAAAAAAGTAAGAAGATTGAATCAGTAATCAAAAGCTTCCCCAAAAAGAAAAGCCCTGGACTAGATGGCTTCACCAAAAATTTTATGAAGAATTAACACCAATCCTCCTCAAACTCTTCCAAAAAACTGAAGAGCCAGAGAAAACATTTCCTAACTTATTCTATGAGACCAGCATTGCCCTCATACCAAAGCCATATGAAAACACTATAAGAAAACTATAGATTAATGTCTCTTAGAAATATTAATGCAAAATCCTCAATAAAATACTACTAAATTGAATCAGCAGTATAGTGAAAGAATACCACATCATGTCAAGTGGGATTTATTCCCTGGAATGAAGGAAGCTTCAATATATGAATATCAATTAATGTTATACACCACATTAACAGAAGCAAGTAAAATCCCCCCACAGGGTCCTTTCAAATGATAGAGAAAAAGGATGTGACGTTCTCAACACCTTTCAGGATAAAAACACTCAAATTACGAATTGAGGGAAACTACATCAACATAATAAAGGCTATATAAGAAAAATCCACAGCTAACATTACATTCGATGATAGACTGACAGCTTTTCTTCTAAGAACGGTAGCAAGAAAAGGATGTGAGATTTTGCCATTGCTATTTAATATATCGTTGTCAGTTCTAGCCAGAATAAATAGGCAAAAAAAAAAGAAAGATATAAAAGCCATCCAAATTTACAAGAAGTTGGAAAATGATCTCTTTTTGCAGATGACATGATCTTATAGGTAAAGATGCCACAAAAATACCAGTAGGTCTAATAAACGAATTCAGTAGAGATGTAGGATGCAAAATGAACACAACAAAAAATCAGATGCATTTCTACACACTAACAATGAACAGTCCGAAAAGGAAATTAACAATTCATTTTACAACAGAATAAAAAGAAGAATATACTCAGGAATAAACATAACCGAGGACGCAACAGACTTGTACATTTGTACACTACACAACACTGCTGAAATTAAGGAAGACAAAATAAATGGAAAGATCTCCCATGTTCATGAACCAGAAGATTTAATATTGTTAAGATGTCAATACCCAAAGCAATCTACAATTCAAAGCCATCCCTATCAAAATCCCAATGATGTTTCATGTAGAATAGAAAAGCCCATCCTGTAAGTCACATGAGATCTCAAGGGACCCTAAACTTCCAAAACAACCTTGAAAAAGAACAAAGTTGGAGAGCTCACACATCCTGATTTCAAAACTTGCTACAAAGCCACATTAAACAGTGTGCTACTGCCACAAGGACAGACAGATGGACCAATGGAACAGAACAGAGAGCTCATAAATAAATCTTCACATATACGGTTCAGCTGAGTTTTGACAAGAGTGCCAAGACCATTCAATGGAGAAAAGACCGTCTTTTCAACAAATGGTGCTGGGAAAACTGGATATCCACATGGGAAAGAATAAGTTGGACCCTTTCCTTACACTATACACAAAAATTAGCTTAAAATGACTCAAAGACCTAAATGTAAGAGCTAAAACTCTTAGAAGAAAACAGGGGGGGAAAAGCTTCATGATGTTAGATTTGGCAATGATTTCTTGCATATGACATCAAAACACAGGCAACAAAAGAAAAAACAGATAAGCTGGACTTTATCAATTAAAAACTTTTTTGGATCAAAGAATGCTATCAAGAGAGTGAAAAGACAAGCCACAGAAGCAGTGTTTTCTTAGGTCAGTCTCCCAAGGCAAAAGAAATAAAAGCAAAAATAAACAAATAGGACCTAATCAAACTTACAAGCTTTTGCACAGCAAAAGAAGCCATAAACAAGACAACAAAAGACAACCTACGGACTGGGAGAAAATATTTGCAAACGATGTGATCAACAGAGGCTTAATGTCCAAAATATACAAGCAGCTCAATATCTAAAAAAAAAAACAACAATCAAAAAATGGACAAAAGACCTAAATGGACATTTCTCCAAAGAGGACGGTCATACAGATGGTCAACAGGCATATGAAAAGGTACTCAACATCACTGATTATTAGAAAAATGCAAATCAAAACTACAATGAGGTATCACTTCACATGGGTCAGCATGGCCATCATCAAAAAGTCTACAAATAATAAATGCTGGAGAGGCTGTGGAGAAAAGGGAACCCTCCTACACCATTGGTGGGGATGGAAATTGATACAGCCACTATGAAGAACAGTACGAAGGTCCCTTAAAAAACTAAAAATAGGGGCTTCCCTGGTGGCGCAGTGGTTGAGAGTCCGCCTGCCGATGCAAGGGACGTGGGTTCGTGCCCCAGCCCGGGAAGATCCCACTTGCCGCGGAGCGGCTGGGCCCGTGAGCCATGGCCGCTGAGCCTGCGCGTCCATAGCCTGTGCTATCCGCAACAGAAGAGGCCACAACAGTGAGAGGCCCGCGTACCACAAAAAAAAAAAAACCAAAAAAAAACTAAAAATAGAGTTACCATATGATCCAGCAATCCCACTCCTGGGAACATATCTGGAAAAGACGAAAACTCTAATTCAAAAAGACACATGCACCTCAATGTTCACAGAAGCACTATTTACAATAGTCAAGACACGGAAGCAACCTAAGTGTCCAACAGATGAATGGATAAAGAAGATGTGATATATGTATACGATGGAATACGACTCAGCCATAAAGAAGCATGAAATAATGCCATTTGCAGCAACGTGGATGGACCTAGAGAATATTATACTTAGTGAAGTCAGAGAAAGACAAATATCATATATCACTTTTATGTGGAATCTAAAAAATAATATAAAAGAACTTACTTACAAAACAGAAACAGACTCATAGACATAGAAAACAATCTTATGGTACCAAAGGGGAAAGGGAGGGAGGGATAAATTAGGAGGTTGGGATTATCAGATACACACTACCCTATATAAAGTAGATAAACAACAAGGACCTACTGTACAGCACAGGGAACCCTATTCAGTATCTTGTAATAACCTATAATGGAAAAGAATCTGAAAAAGAATACATGTATGTGTAAATGAATCACTCTGCTGTACACCTGAAACTAACTCAATATTGTAAATCAACTATACTCCAATAAAAAACTTTTTTAAAAAACACAAACAAAAGGTAAGACACAGAAAGAGAATATCTGAAAATGATGTATCTGATAAAGGACTAACATCCACAATGTATAAAGAACTCCTACTCCAACCACAACAAAATAAATAATCCAAATCAAAATTGGGCAAAGAACTGGAATACATACCTATCCAGAGAAAATAAACAAATGGTCAATTAACAAGCACATGAAAAGATGTGCTCCACAATACCAGCCATTACGGAAATGTAAGTCAAATCCAAAAGTGAGACATCACTTCACATTCTGAAAATGGCTCATCTTTTTTAAAAAAAACACAAATGTTGGTGAGGATGTGGAGAAATTGGAACCTTTGTGCACTGCTGGTGGGAATGTAACGTGTGGCCACCATAGAATGTAGTTTGGCAGTCTTCAAAGAGTTAAACACAAAATTACCATATGCCACTAAACTGTACTTTTTTAATTTTAATTTTATTGGTGTATAGTTGATACTCAGTGTTGTGTTAGTTTCAGGTATACAGCAAAGTGATTCAGTTATACATATACATATATTCATTCTTTTTTAGATTCTTTTCTCAAAAAGGTTATCATAGAATATTTAGTACAGTTCCCTGTGCTATACAGTAGGTTCTTGTTGGTTATCTATCTTATACAGTGTGTGTATGTTCATCTCAAGCTCCCGATTTACCCCTCCCCCCACCACTAAACTGTATTTTTAAATGGTTAAAAAGGTAAACTTCATTATGTGTATTTACTACTCTTAAGAAGTATTTTTTAAATGCATGCACATGACCTATCACTTAAGTGTTATAATTAAATACCAAATGTGACATACCATCAGCATTGAGGAATAAAGAATATCAACTGATACATTCGTAGTGTTGAGCATATGTTCTAGTCATCCTAATCAGACTAAAAAAAAGAACTAAGAGCCAAATAGGCAAGTACCATTTCTAAATATATTTATCACAACTTTTATGAGCCTGTCTCTTGAAATGCAAAGTGTGATTAAAGATTATTTGAAATCATATATATCAACTTTTTAAAAAGACTGGATATGTAACAGTATGGTATTTGTTTAGAAAAATCACTAGAGTATTCTTTGCTCTGATGCAAATACCTGAAAAAAAGTGATGGAACTATCCACATGAAAATGTATGTTTGCATTTTCCCAAGTACGCTGAATTCTACAACAGGATTCAGAATTGGAAAGTATTTTTCTGTGCTAACTGCTTTAAGAAAGAAATTGTTTATTTTAACAGCTTTGGGACCAGAAGACAAATAGCCTAAATGAATAAATAAATAGTTCTTCATTTTGAAGCTGTAAACATCAGCCTGTAGGGACCACCCATTACCTTCCAAACTTGTTTAAAATTTACTCATTTCTTCAGTCTATACAAAGGAATAAAATGACAAGTTAATGTTAAAAGCTTCAGTTGCACTGAGTCTATATTTTTAACTTATTACCTGGAATCAAGAGAAGTGAAAAGCTGATCAAACTGTTTCTCCAGAACCTCTATAAAACTGACTGTCTCCTCTTTTGTTTGATTGTATATGTGTTCGAGCACCTGGGAAGAACATAATACAAAGACCTAATTTGGTATTTTTATTTTGTAGGAACTGTACTATTCAACATAATTTTGAAAGTAAAAGGTACTTTTTGGACTTTTCAAAATAACAACACAAGAGATCAGATAATAAAAATAAGTCACAAGGTTAAACTTTAAATCCTGGTACTTGTCAACAAGATCACATCTTTGTTAGCACTCTGTACTGATAAATTAGCAAAAAGGCCTAGAAAATCCACTAAGTTTTCTAAACTTCGTATCACTTTTAATCAGTACAGGAAATGGATCATTTTGGATAGCTGAGTTTCTCTCTGGCAGGATTCCTTAAATTCATAAAAACTTAAAATATAATATTAGGGAATTCCCTGGCAGTCCACTGGTTAAGACTGTGCGGTCCCAGTACCGGGGCATGTGTTCAATCCCTGGTCAGGGAACTAAGATCCTGCATGCTGCGGCCAAAAAAAAAAAATTTATACCTATATATTTTTAAAATACTTGAATTAAAATGTTGACTATTCCACATACTTCTTTATATATATATATATATTTTGTTGTTGTTGTTGTTGTTGTTGTTGTTGAGGTATGTGGGCCTCTCACTGTTGTGGCCTCTCCCGTTGCGGAGCACAGGCTCCGGACGCGCAGGCCCAGCGGCCATGGCCCACAGGCCCAGCCGCTCCGCAGCGTGTGGGATCTTCCCGGACCAGGGTACGAACCTGCGTCCCTAGCATCGGCAAGCGGACTACCAACCACTGCGCCACCAGGGAAGCCCTTCTTTATAATTTTAAACAAAGAATCATTGCTTGAGATCTTTTTTTCCTTTTAATTTTTCCTTTTTGGAATGGGAATGTCTATCCTTTGCTTGCCCAACCAACGTATTTTAGAAGGAGATAATTTATTAGTTTCACACATTCAGATTGGAGAGGAATTTTGCCCCAGCATGAGTCATACCCTGAGTCTCACCCATACCTGATTTAGAAGATACTTAGATGAGATTTTGGACTTAGAGTTGATGCTGAAATAGGTTAAGAATTTTGGGGGTGTGAGATGTGCTGAATGTATTTTGCATGTGAGAAGGACATGAACCTGTTATGGGTTGAATTTTTACCCCCCTCCCAAATTCATCTGTTGAAGTCTTAAATTTCATTATCAGCTATAACTTTTTGAATGCCCTGGTTGTAAATTTGCCATTGCTAGGTTCAAGGAGCTTGCTGTTTGTCAATAAATGAGGGAGTCTCTCTCTTGGGTGATGAGGTAAGAAAGAAAAGAACATAAGACTCAGTGTAACAGTATACAGCCAAATAATGAGCAATGTTAGAAGGGTGATCTGCAATGCTTCCAAGACAAAATTCAGCTCACAGCAAGCAGAAATGAGAGTTCCTTAATAAAGCTCCAATTTCAGTAGGCTGCTAGCACAACAATGCTAGGAAACTAATCCTAGCAGGCCATGAGAGTTTTCCATTCTTTTGTACATTTCTCTCTCATTAGGTTATCATACTTAATAACTCAGTGCTAAGCTCTACCTTCAGTGATGTTACATCTAAATATACACATTTAAAGAGAACATGCCTTAATTTATGATAGAATTTGATCATTCAGAATGCTTACTTTTACAGCAATACTTAATTGTTCAAAATTTTTCCCTGCCACCTTCAATGCTTCATCAATTTCTTCCACAGTTTCAGTCTCCTAAGGAGGGGGACCACATACAAATACAAAATATAAAAACAGATGCTTAGATATACTGTATTAGTTGCAGAAACATCAAGCTACCGTTTTGGTTACAAAAGCAACATAGACAAATTACAGAAATCTGAAAACAAGCAACGAAGAACATTTTAGAGTTTTGGTGATAGCATTCCGGATTTCTTTTTTTAGCTATCTTTTTGAATAAATGGGATTATGTCCTATAAACATTTTGCAACTTAAAACTACCTGAAAATTTTATCGCGGCCATAAATAAATACATGTAAAAAGTAATAGTTTTTAAGAAAACAAGATTATGATTAGGCTATGTTAAGATTTAAACACTGAAGATAGTGCTCTCTCCTCTCCCAGCCCACTAATGATCTCCTTAACAAAAAAACTTAATACTCCATTCAACAGCATTTTGGAGTTTATTCTGTTTCTAACCTTCAATTAAAAGAATACATTATTTAAAGTCATCAAAAGTAGTAACTGGTACAATTCAAATCTTCCAACAACAATTACATCATCATCAACGAGTGCCATTAGGCCTTTTAGTTGTCATTAAAACAACTGGAAAATCACACTTAGAATTTAGAAACTTGTGTGACTTCCCTGGCAGTCCAGTGGTTAAGACTTCACCTTCCACTGCAGGGGGTGTGGGTTTGATCCCTGGTCGGGGAGCTAAGATCTCACATGCCTCGCAGCCAGAAAACCAAAACATAAAGCAGAAGCAATATTGTAACAAATTCAATAAAGACTTTAAAAATGGTCCACATCAAAAAAAATCTTGAAAAAGAAAAGAATTTAGAAACTTGTACTTTACACAAGTTTCACAGAATCTGAATTCAGTAACTAGGTTCAAAGGGAAGCAGCTACATACAGGTAAATATCAAGAGCACTAACAGAGTTGGTCAAAGGTAGAATGGGCTGCCTTGGGAAGAAAAGAGAATTGTTGAGACATAGTTTAGAATAAAACAAGATATTCATGCAAGGAGTGTAGGTTTACCTCTGTTACCTTTAAGCTTCCAAAACAACCTATAATTATAGGACCCTTGAGAGGAGAGGAAAGTTAAGCTACCAGAGAAAAGTAAAAATGTTTGGCCTCATCTCACTTCATGAATTACATTTTTCATACCTCTATTACAGTTGATGGGTTCAAAACAGTCCCGTGTGTGGAGGTTGAATGTTCTAAACCAACAGTTAGTAGATCAGCAGTCTTTTTAAAGTCCTGAGAACAATTCTTCATCCTGGAAAAATGTCAAGTACATTATTTTAAATATCAACATTTATATAATGTTTTAAATCTTCTATTCTGATTTTTACCCTCTATCAAAAATAATTCTGGGCTTCCCTGTTGGGGGCAGAATTGGTAAGACTTAGCAGCTAATTAGAGGGGAAAAGTAAGTTTAAAAAAATGTTGAGGGGCCTTCCTGGTGGCGCAGTGGTTGAGAGTCTGCCTGCCGATGCAGGGGACACGGGTTCGTGCCCTGGTCTGGGAAGATCCCACATGCCGCGGAGTGGCTGGGCCCGTGAGCCATGGCCGCTGAGCCTGCGCGTCTGGAGCCTGTGCTCTGCAATGGGAGAGGCCACAACAGTGAGAGGCCCACGTACCGCAAAAAAAAATAAAATAATTCTTATGATGACTTATAAGAACACTTACAGTGGGTTCTCAATTATCTATGATATGCAAAGAGAGGAAAACCATGACCAAATACGCTTTCACATAAAACAATTTTAATCAAGAATTCAACTTCTTGGGCTTCCGTGGTGGCGCAGTGGTTGAGAGTCCGCCTGCCGATGCAGGGGACACGGGTTAGTGCTCCGGTCCGGGAAGATCCCACATGCCGCGGAGCGGCTGGGCCCGTGAGCCATGGCTGCTGAGCCTGCGCGTCCGGAGCCTGTGCTCCGCAACGGGAGACGCCACAACAGTGAGAGGCCCACGTACCGCAAAAAAAAAAAAGAATTCAGCTTCTTAACAAATTCCTAAAAATAACAGCTTACAGTATAAATTGTGCTTTAATTTCCTAATCATCTCACCTTCCCTGATATTTTTTGGTAGAGATGTTGGTAATCATTGAACTGTCCTAAGCTCAATTAAAGTATTTATACACACAAATGCCAGCTATTAAAAAATGTACTTATAGGCCTGCCTTATGTACATAAAGGTAATGAATTTACTAGGCAAGTTAATTTCAACGGAAGAGTAAGCTGCATTTCTTGTCTACAGATGCTAGAGTTTCGGCCTATTTTTACCTTTATATCCCTATGTTGGCTGGCACACAGTAAGCACTCAGTGTTTGCTGAATAAGTTAATCATAAGCCTATAATAGTTTATTATGATTAAATGTTACTCTCATAGAATAATACACTAGGTAATTTTTAAACATTCAATTACTTTAAAAAGTGGATATTCATGTTCTTGAAAACATATGTGAATGCATTAGCCATAAGGAGTCCATCATTCAATTCCTGTTTCAAAATATTAAAGACAAATCAGGAAGGAAATACATCATGTATCAAGGAATACTTCTATTTTAAAATATATAACTATTTAAACCAAACTCTACTGAAATTAGGAAATAGGAGTTTCTAACGTAAGTACACTCGACATGGAGAACTAATTAAAAAATGGCAATTTGGAAAAAAAATGGGGTACCTGAAACAGATTCATCTACTTCTGAAAGTAAAACTTTACTTTGCAACTGTATTTGACATTACACATATCTAGACAAAAGTACAATCAGACTTGACTTGCATGATGGTTAAAAAGTAAGGGAGTTTCACATAGAAGTCCAGATTTCTATTTTGTCTTGGAAAAGAAAAGGATAATCTGGGACCACTGGGATGGTCTCAACACACAGCTCCAGTGACTGGCTGGAGCTGAGCAGGGGCTCCCTCCTATGGAGCGGGTGCACAATCTTTACTGCCCTTTTAAAGTCGGTCTCCCTCACACAGTAAGTCACCTGCTAGATATGTAGGTGTTCCTATATGTTATGACTCACACAGAGCCACAAATATTCCTAAAGATTTATTCTAATCACTCCACTCAGAGCTTATGGAGGAAGTGACTGATGGAATACAAATAGAGGAGCTGGGAGCAGTACCTGCATTCAATGAGCCTGAGTGCTACCGCTGGTTCTATCAAAAACCAGTTGCCAGACTTTAGCTAAGTGCTTTTAGTACCCAAAGAAATAACTCTTCTGTTGGTTTCTAAGCACCCATTTAAATCTGGACAGAGAAACTGCAGCAGTAATGTGAAAAGTCATGACGGCTAGCCTAAAGGATTTTGGATTTTATTTGGACAGGCAATGAAGAACCACAGAACAGGAAAGAGTCTGGAAGAGCTAAAGGTAGGCAAAAGAGACTAAAACAATTAAACAGAGTGTAAAAATGGTAATCTTGCATTCTTTTTTTTGCCTCACTTTAAATAAGGACAAACTAATGCTGCTTCTTTAGGAGCTGGATTCCCATTTCATTAACAGCTCAAATTATAAACTTAAAGAGCTCTCTGTAAACAATGGGTTAGAAATACTAATCTAAGAATGACCTTTAATCAATAATTCTAAAATAACTCTTTCAGAAACATACTGAACTTTAAATACTAAAATAAGTGCACATGGAACATACTTTTTAGGCTGAAGTTTTTCCATAAAAGAATCTTCTTTAATACATCCATCTATTGGGCAGTATTCTTGTTTTGTATTTATAGTTGAAACAACCTTAGGACAAAAGATTAAAAACAAAAAAACAGAAAGTCATTCAATAAATTCTGTTTATCCAGAATTCAAAAAACTAGTGAGCCATTCATAGATAAATGAAAAGATCCTTAAATCCTCTTAAAATCAAAGAAAAATTGTACTTATGTGATATTTTTATCCTATTTTAATTTTTGAGGAAATCAGTAATTTGACAGCTATTAATTAAACAGAACATTAACTAAAATACCACACTTATAAAGGAAATACTTGGAACATTACTTTAAAAATTTACTGTAAAAATTTTACAATGCTATCTTAAGGTATGTTCAAAACTCTAAAATACTTGGGGATAACTTTAATAAGAAAAATATAAGCCCTAAGAAAAGAAAACCAAAAAAACTTATTGGGTATCATAGAACAAAAACTGAATAAATGGAAAATTATGTTAGGTTCCTGAAGACAAAGATTTAATACCCTAAAACACATCTAATATAAAATTAATATAATACTAAAGTTCATATGAAAAATATAATGTGTAAAAATTACAAAAATTTTAACATACCAGGTATAAATGGACCTACACAGTTCAAACCTGAGTTGTCTAAGGGTCAACTGTAAATGAACAGAACAAAGCCCTGAAACAGATCCTCATATATAGGGAACTTCATACAGCCTATAAATGGCATTTCCATTAAATAGACGAAGCATTGTTCAATAAATCATGTGGGAAAGCCAGCTAATCATTCTGAAGAAGAAAGTTACATACCCACCTTACATCATATAAAACAGAAAGAGATTTAATATGCGCCTTTTTAAAATACTTATACTTCAATACTTATATAAGTATTGAAAAAATAAATATGTATAACTCTGAGATGAAAAGTCTGCCTAATCAAAGAAAACTTAGAAGCCATGAAGGAGGGGGGAAAAAACAACTGAAAAAGGAAACATTTTTGAATGGTTAAATGTAATAAAACTAAAAGTGAAAAATTGGGAGAAAATATCAATAGTTAAAATACACAGAACGAAGTGTTAATATTTCTATCACATGAAGTATTCTTACAAGTTAGGAAAAAGACAATTCAAAAGGAAAATATGGAAAGGACCTGGAAGGATCTGTTAAAGATCCTCCCAGAAGAGCTGAGAAGTCAACATATGAAAAATTGCTCAATTTCCCTAGCAATCAGGGATTTGCAATTTAAAACAAGCAGATACCCAATTTTTTGCCCATTAAATTGCCAAACATGTTTTTTAAAATGTGACAAACACCGATTTTTTTTTTTTTAAGACACAGAAATTAACAGAACCTGCTGATGGGATTTTTTTTTGGTGGGAGTGGGTTTGAGGAATTATGCAAAAATATAGTGAAAGAATTTGAAAACCACCTAAGTGTTTTTGATAAAGAGATTATATTCCAGCACTTATGTACCAGGGTTTATTATGCAGCCATTAAAAGTAATGTAGGAGGGCTTCCCCGGTGGCACAGTGGTTGAGAGTCCGCCTGCCAATGCAGGGGACACAGGTTCGTGCCCCGGTCCGGGAAGATCCCACATGCCGTGGAGCGGCTAGGCCCGTGAGCCATGGCCGCTGAGCCTGCGCGTCCGGAGCCTGTGCTCCGCAATGGGAGAGGCCACAACAGTGAGAGGCCCACATACTGCAAAAAAAAAAAAAAAAAAAAAAAAAAAAAAAAAAAAGTAACGTAGGAGACGCTCATGAGGATAGGTTAATGCTGAGAGAAATAAAGCAGACTACTAAATGTTATAGTCTCCCATGTAAATACATATGTGTCTTTGGTGGGAAGAGGATGTCCTAGCAAGGTTTCAAGTATAACGTACCAAAGACAGTTATCTATTATTAATTAGGAGAAAAGCATTACTTTAAAAACATCACATTGGATCAAATGTTATTTTTAAGCACACATCTCAAAATTTAATAAATTATTAAAACCTTAATAATTTCTATCCACCTACTCATTTATGCCCCTTTGGCTGGTCATTTCATAGTTAAGAAGTTAATATTACTACCAGTAGATTTGATGCAGGACATTTCTCCCAGGAAATTTAAGAAAATATTAAATACAACTGATTTAAAAGATTTCAGTTAAAACTGTGTAAAGAGTCTTAACTTCTAATATATATAATAAAGATTTTCTCCCCGTTCCCCTAGCACAGCTTGTCACTTAAGTTTTATTTATGGTGGTGTTTTCGCTTGGTTGTTTTTTTCTACTTGTAAATGAAAAAAATGCGGTCTAATTTAAACGGCATTTCTCCTATGGTTTCTGACTTCAGTGATATATTTAACAAGGCTTCGCCATCCAAGATTACACAATTATCTATAGTCTCTTCTATTTTACATTTTCAATTTGCATGTTATTAACATTTCCAATCCACATGGGATTTTAATATATATTAATTACCTATTGATTGGATAAATTACCATTTCCTCATGGCCCAATATATTTTTGGACTCAGGTCTAAATTATCAATAAAATGCCAGTGTTTTTGGAATGGTACCTAAGTATGACCCTATCCTTGAACAAAACCTGCCATATTGCTGTATGTAATTATAGAATGGTTATTATTAACCATTAATATCAATCAAAAGCAGAAGGGATGCTATAAAAAAACCATACACGTATAAAAGATAAAGACTGGGAGATAAATTCATATTCACCCAAACTCAAAAATAAGAACACAAGTATACCCATTAACCCTGAATGGAATCATTTTAGGCTTAAGCTTGAAATAATCAGCACTACCTAGGCCTTCAACATTAAAGATAAATTATAAATATGTCTAATGTGAATATAGGTACCTAAATCTTACTTTTTAGAGCAATGTACATTATTTAAAAATAATAAACTTCAATCCTGAAATAGTCTATAAATTCAGACTTTTCACTAATTTAGACTTGATTCTTCCATTATCTCTTATTCCAAATATAAGATATCAGGAAAAATCTAAACTTTAAAAACTAATAAAAGAGTGGTAACAATTTCAGGATGGTTTCTTGAAGGACTCAGCACAGGGGAAAAGGAGGGAAGGATGGGACAGATCACATATCCCCCAAAGTGAGAGTCGGAACTAGTCAAATGATACAAAATAGATTTGTTACAACCCTAAAATCAAAAACCAGTATTTGTAAATACACTATAAACACTTCATTAGATGTTACCCAAAACACTAAAAATAATACAAGTATAGTGATTTAAGAGACCATTAAACACAAAGTCATTTGCCACAAAAGGCAAGAGGTTACCGTTCTAATAAACTTGCTGTTTTTTGAATATCAGAACAGGATGGATATGAGCAGAGACAGTTCTGCCTCTTCCTTTTCCCTTCACACTCTTTACCCACCATAAGATTCAATGTGTCAGGGATACTCCATTTCAACCACAGGAGCTAAGTTCCCCTTTGCCTTAACTATGTAGCTAGCCACATCTGAGGAACCGACTGTCAAAAAAAAAAAAAGGGAAAGGGGACAGGAATTTCCCACAATAAAGGCCATGATTTGTGAAGTATGTAATTCCAAAACAGATGTTTTCTTATATGTAAATGTTTATGCTATAATTGAAACTTTCACAAATTATACATTTATGTTTATATACATATTATTATATATATTTTTATCACGTTTAACCTGCAAACCAGTTAATCCACACCTAAATAATCAAGGGTCGACTATAACACTTATTTTAAAGCTTGTAGAGAACTTTCACATAATTCAGATTTGACTCTTACAATCCTATGAGATAAAAAAAGCAGGTATTATTTCCATCTCACAAATAAGGAAACTCAGCCTTAAGGTGACAGAACTAGGACTGCATTCCAGGTCTTCTGCCTCTATGTTAATTGTTTGCCACAGAAAACAATGGATACAAATCCCCAAACTCTGATCTCTCAAGTGGAACATTATGAATTTAGAGATTAAGACAACTTTCCAGGAACATACTATATAAACTGAGCAACATTTATATTTGTAGTAAATGCAAAGAATGGTCAGTAAATTTTATTTTAAATCCTTAATTTGTTCTCATTATTACGGGCACACAGATTTTAGTGCAACTGTACTATTTTTAACACTTCTGAAGTTAACTTTAGGCCATTGTTTGCCTTCTGTTTCGTTTTTGTTTTTTTACACATCTCCACAAATGTAAATTTGATGACATGCAAAGGTTGAGGGTCAGGGGGAAATTCAAAATTTGCTTGCATGGTACTGGTGTGGAAAAGGGGCGTAGAGATTTGGGGACTTCCCTGGCCGTCCAGTGGTTAAGACTCTGCACTTCCACTGCAGGGGTCGCAGATTTGATCCCTGGTCAGGGAACTAAGATCCCGCTCGCTGCGCAGCCCAAAAAAAGGGCAGGGGGTGTAGAGATTTGAAAGGAATATACTTCATTAAAATAAAAATAAATTAAAAAAGGAAATATTCCACAGAAATCTCCAGAGTCAAAATATGTAGGCTAATAAGTTTATGACCTTAACCTTGCATTCTTCTTGATCTCTTTGAACAATTATAAAATGGATGTGAAAAGCTTTACCTTTTACTAGGTTTCCTTACTTAAAAGACTCAGCAGCAAAAATGCAAGTTTCTAGTTCCTAACTAGAAATATGTTTTATTTCTTTAACATTTTTACCTTTAACATTAGGCTGTAATGCATTCAGTGTGAAAGACAATAAAACTTACCTCACAATCAGGGCATGTAATTGTGCTGTATTCTTCAGTTATTAATAAGCACAGTTCACAAAAAGCATGTCCACATTGAAGTTCATGGTGGTGACCTATTGATGAAATTCTATTGTCAATTAAACTTTTCAGTTTGTCAACATTGAATATTCAGTATAATCAGGGAAGAAAATTAAAGGGAATTCTCTTGTATAGGAAAAGATATCTAGTTTAGTTAGAAATGGATGATTAAACAAAGTACAGGAGAAACAATACAACTCAGAAGGAGGGAGAAAAATCAGAAGAAAAAACAGGCAGAGCTATGTAGTATTGTTCGCCTTTCTTTATACAGTTATTTGGTACCTATAATACTTTGAATCTGCCATCTCTTATAATCATATAAAGTGCTCTGAGGTACTTCATTTTGACATTGTAAATTCCCAGCTAAGTAGGCTGGGAATATTTATTCAACCTAGAGATGGATAAACATTTTGGTGATCTGGGGTAAATGGTATAATCCAGACTCCAACCTAGTTCTGTTTCCAAGTCTAATGTTCTTTCTACCTGATCATACTTCCCTCTGCTAATTTATATTTCCCATCCTGTGAAGGGGACAGTGAGGGCCGACATGAGAAACTGGCAAAACCCCTCTCTTGAACAAAATAATGCCATTTGCAGCAACATGGATGGACCTAGAGATTGTCATACTGAGTGAAGTTAAGTCAGACACAGAAAGACAAATATATGATATTGCTTACATGTGCAATCTAAGAAAAAGGGTATAGGGACTTCTCTGGTAGTACACTGGTTAAGAATCCACCTGCCAATGCAGGAGACAACGGGTTTGAGCCCTGGTCCGGGAAGATCCCACATGCCGCGCAGCAACTAAGCCCATGAGCCACAACTACTGAGCCTGCGCTCTAGAGTTTGCGAGCCACAATTACTGAAACACGCGCGCCTAGAGCCTGTGCTCCGCAACGAGAAGCCACTGCAATGAGAAGACCGCACACCGCAAAGAAGAGTAGCCCCTGCTCACTGCAACTAGAGAGAGCCCGTGCGCAGCAACGAAGACCCAACGCAGCCAAAAATAAATAAATAGATTTATAAAAATAAATAATAAAAATAAATTTTAAAAAAGGGTACATATGAACTTATTTGCAAAACAGAAGTAGAGTCATGGATGTAGAAAACAAACTTACGGTTACCAGGGGATGGGTGGGAGGGATAAATTGGGAGATTGTGATTGACATATGCACACTACTATATATAAAATAGATAACTAATAAGAACCTGCTGTATAGCACAGGGAACTCTACTCAATACTCTGTAATGGCCTATATGGGAAAAGAATCTAAAAAAAAGAGCGGATGTGTGTATATGTTTAACTGATTCCCTTTGCTGTACAACTGAAACTAACACAACATTGTAAATCAAATATACTCCAAAAAAAAAGACACACACCCCCCCCCCCGGCCTTAATGATTAATACATTGGCAAAGACAGAAGCCGGGGCAGAAGTCAAATGCCACCACTGTCACACACACGACCCATATAAAGATCATTTTCACAAACTTAGCATGTATGAAGGGAAATACCATAATCCTGACTGAAAATCTAATACCAAGATTTTAATACTCTAAGCAGAACTTTATCATAATAAACATTATAGCTATGTCACTTCAAAAGGTTGTCATTTTAAAAGACTTCGCAAGAAAAAGGGAAAAGTAGCTAAATAAAGTTAGTCATCATTCACTATAAAATTATAGTGTTCCTGCTGATTTATATTATAATAATTGCATTCTTCTGATAAAAAAGAGCTTTAGTTTTTAAGCCAAGGAAACATCTTAAACTTTCTTACAACCAAGCTAAATTTTAAAGCTCTATTTAAATTCCAGAAATAATGTTACTAAAGAAATCAAAAGGCTTTTATAAGATTTCTGATACTGTACAAGTCGAGATAATGTGTGCTGCATTACAGCTTACAAAGCACTTTGACAATTCTACATGCAGAGGCACCATCTTTCCAACTGAGTACTTCTCAGCACGACAATACAAATGTATGAAAGAACCAGTGATTTTAAAAACGTACGTTCTAAAACTCTATTCTGCAGTACTACATCATTCAAATAATGGAGATGTTCTACATAACAGCAGCGATCGAAATCCGGGCAGGAGAAACTTGCCTCTTTTCCCGGAAAACACACCAACTTTCTCTACACGCTCAGGTCTCCCAAGCGGAGTCCGTCCCGGAGAGACTGAGAAAACTGACTTTCGCTCTGCAAGTACAAAGATGTGACAGTCACACAGGGTGACGGTAAGGCTTTCTGGCAGCTCCAGGCGCTGACAGTCAACAACCCGCCTCGGCAGAAGCACAGCACTCTAAGGCCTGTTAGGTGCCGTTCAAGTAACCTGAACCTGTTTTCAGCGGAGGAGAGTCTCGGTGGGCGGGTCAAGAGCGCACGGTGCCCCCGACAGCCCAGGACAGAAGAACACAAGACGCACAAAAGTGACGCGCTACTTTCCAAACAACGCCTGAAGCAAACGGAGCAACACGCCCCCCGCCCGTTAATTTCAGGAACATTTCATTACCACAACAAGAGCCGCACAAGAAAATCACGTGTCGTTGCTGCTTTACCACAGGATGACGGCCAAATTCCCACATCCCCCATTTCCCGAACCTGCGAACCGGTCGGTGAGGGAGGGGGCGGCCAAAGGTGTGGCGGTGGGGGGAGGAGGGGGGTGGAGTGGAGGGGGCGGGGCGGGGGCAGGGGTGGGGGGTGAGGGTTGAGTGGAGGGGACGGGGGCGGGTGAAGGGGGTTGGGGGAAGGGAAGGGGGTGGAGGGTGGGGAGGGGGCGTGAGGGGGTTGAGTGGAGGGGGGCAGGGGGTGAAGGGGAGGGGATGGAGGGAGAGGGTGACGGGGGTGGAGGGTGAGGGGGTAGGGGGGAGGGTAGGGTGGGGCAGGGGGTGAGGGGGTGGAGGGGCCGAAGGGGGGGTGGGGCGGGGGGATGAGGGTGAGGGGGCGGGGGGGAGGGGATGGAAGGGGGTGTGAGGGGGTGGGGTGTGAAGGAGGGGTGAGGGCCGCCCTCCAGGCCTCTGCGTCCCGACCTCGCAAGGCGGCCTACGGACTCGGGCTCGGGGCCTGGGCTCCCCCGCTCTCTCTCGCCGCCGCGGCCACTGCCCACCAGCCTGTCTCTCGGCTCCCCCGCCGGCCGGCGGGGCGCGGGCTGACCCCCAGCCCCTCACCCGGAGCTCCGGACGACCTTCTTCCACACCGGCTGCACAGGGCCTCGGCGGCTCCCCAGGCCTGGCCCTTGCTCTCCACCTGCCCAAAACAGGACGCCGCGGCCTCCATCGTCGCCGCCTCCAATGTGAGGCCAGCGCCGCGTGCCGTCCCGGCGTCCCTCGCGGCAGTGGCCAATCACCGGAGGCGGCGGCTCCAGGGAGCCAATCGGTGGCGAGGAAGCTCCAGCCCTCCCTCCAGTCAGCCTGTGGCGGCCGGCTGCGCGAAGCGGTTTTTTTGTTTTACCCCTTGGAGCGTGAGACACAAGGCCGCGTGGTCCTCAGGAAGCGTTTCATGACCCAACCACGCATTACTCACTATATTGCGTTAGGCGTCGCGAGTAGCGAACGATCCTTTGTGTTGAAGTTGTCTTCATTCTCTAGTGGGTCGTAGCGGCCTTAGTGGAGAAGCCAATCTAGCTACCCATAGGTGGGGAGATTTGATTAACAATTTCAAACCAAAGGGGTGGTCATTATTACTAACAGTTGTCGACGCTAATGGTATATATACAAGGCCTTGTGCTGAGAAAGTTTGGGGCTGCTAAGAATTTATAAACTAACAGGTTCCTGCTTGAGAGGTATGTAGCCCTCTACCTAAAAGGGTAACTTCTACTAAGGCAGCTTGTATTAAATGCCAGAGGAAAGTTAGAGAAAATAAGAATTGTCTGCGTTGTATGAAAAGCCTTCCTAGCGAATATGGGGTTTGCACTAGACCTTAAAACCTGGGTAGAACTTACAGAGGTAAACAGAAGAAATGAGGCATTCCAGGGAGAAAGAACCGTGTAAGCAAGGGAAAGTAGGTGGGAGATGCTGTGGCCTATTCGGAATTTATAGACCATTTGGCCAGAGTTTTAATTTCCTTAAAGTGAGCTTTTTTGGAGAGGTATATTGGGGTCGAATTTTAAAGAGTCTTGAATGTTGGGCTAAGGAGTTTGGACTTACCCTTTAAGCAGTAGTGTCCTGGGGAAATCGAGTGAGCAAGGCATGAAGTAATCTGGTAGCAATTTGGCAAGTATATTGTGGATGAAGCACCTGGGGATGGCAGGGTGGCTTCAGCTGCTAAGAATAAAAACCAGCACATAGGCTTCATTTTCTCTTTTTCCCTCTACGTATTTTTGGAAATAGAAACAGAAGTATTCTGTTCAAAAGCTCACTCCTGGTTAATATTCTGAAATATGCAAATAGCTCATACATCTCAATATCATAAAACAAACAACGGAATTTTAAAAAATGGGCTGAAGACCTAAATAGACATTTCCAAAGCAGACATACAGATGGCTCACAAACATGAAAAGATGCCCAACATTGCTAATTATTAGAGAAATGCAAATAAAAACCACAATGAGGAATTGTCTCGCGCCAGTCAGAATGGCCACCATCGAAAAGTCTAAACGCTGGAGAGGGTGTGGAGAAAAGGGAGCCCTCCTGCACTGTGGGTGGGAATGTAAATTGGTGCAGCCACTATGGAAAGCAGCATGGAGATTCCTTAAAAAACTAAAAAAAGAACTACCATATGGTCCACCTATTCCACTGCTGGGTATATATCTGGAAAAAATGAAAACTCTAGTTCAAGAAGTTACATGCACCCCAATGTTCATAGCAGCACTATTTACGATAGCCAAGACATGGCAGCAACCCCTGTGCTCATCAACAGACGATTGGCTTAAGATGATGTTGTCTATATATACAATGGACTATTACTCAGCCATAAAAAAGAATGAAATATTGTCATTTCCAGCAACGTGGATGGACCTAGAGAATATTATGCTTAGTGAAATAAGTCAAAGAAAGACAAATATCATGATATCACTTATATGTGGAATCTAAAAATTAATACAAATGAATCTATATATAAAACAGAAACAGACTCACAGACATAGAAAACAAACTTACAGTTATCAAATGGGACAGGGTGGGAGGGACAAATTAGGACTATGAGATTAACAGACACAAATTACTATACATAAAGTAGATAATCAACAAAGATATACTGCATAGTACAGGGAATTACCCCATATCTTGGAATAACCTACAATGGAATATAATTTGCAAAAAAACCCTACAAAGAACAAAAGCTGAATCACCATGCTGTACACTTGAGACTACCACAACATTGTATATCAACTATATTTCAATTTTAATAAAAGCTCACCCGTACTCAAAAATCCTTATACTTTGTTGCCCTCAGGAAAAAGTACTGATTCCTTAACCTATCTCCACGCTACCCAACCAATAGTTTCTATTACTAATCCAAAATGGAATTTAGAGTACCAATCAAGCCAGTATTCCCACGTAGCCTGCTAATTTTTCTACAGTTTTGTGAGTGGTATTACCTGTTCCCCTCATCTGGAATGCCCACTCTTTCCTCTTCATCAATTCATATTCTCCTCATCCTTCGTGCGTCAGCTTTAGAGCCACCTACCCCTCCTCCAAACCTTCAGATTTCTCCCTGCACTCAACATGGTAGCAATTAGCCACATCTCCTTTTCCACTGTAATTTGAATAATGACAATCTCATTGCATAGGGGTTTTTCTTGCGCCCTAAGGTGAATTGAATGTGGTGCAGTACAAAGGAATTAACTGATTATCACCAGGCCAAATGGAGGGAATTATGCCTTGGTAATCCCAGCTGAATAAATTCTGGGTAAATTCGGGTCAGTGAGAAATACAATGACATGTTTAGGCCTCATATAATAGGTCTTAGTACCTCCCGGACCTTTCAAATGGAGCAGCCAGAATTATCTTAATATTTAATTTAGATTGTTTAAATCCTTTGTTTGGAACCCTTTAATGGTTTCCCACTGACTGGGACAAATCCTTGAAAAGGCCTTCAAAGGTTTTATGATTTGCCCTCTGCTTCCCTCTCTAGCTTCATTTTCCCCACTACTCCTCACTATGCTCCAGATACGCTGGCCTTTTTCACTTCTGTAAGTAAGTCAAGCTCTTTCTAACCTTAGGGCCTCTGCCTGGAATTCCCTCCCCTGCACTATTAAAAAAATTTATTATAAAATATTTTAGCCCCACAATAAGGAATAAAGAATAAAATTATGGGGAGTTCCCTGGTGGTCTAGTGCTTAGGATTTGGTGCTTTCACTGCCGTGGTCCAGGTTCGATCCCTTGTGGGAGAACTGAGATCTTGCAAGCCGAGTGGCACGGCCAAAAAAAAAAAAAAGAATAAAATTATGAATGCTCATCTATGCTCCAGCTAGCTTAAGAAATAACCTAATTTTATTCAGGTAATCTAGTTTTATAATGTCTGGCCATTTACTCACACACTGGCCAATTCTTAATTCCTCCTTGTGTCTCATACCTCCCTTCTAGGATAATTTTTCTCCTTCAAGGACACCCTGAAGAAATGTCTTTAGTGAAAGTATCTTAATGGTGAATGCTCTCAGCTTTTATTTGAATGAAAATACTCTCATTTCATCTTCATTCTTGAATGATCATTTAGTAACATAACATTCTAAATTGACAGTTTTTTTTTTCTCAGACTTTGGAGATAGCATCATACTGATTTCTGACCTTTATTTTTGCTATTGAGAAGTTTACTGTGAATCCAATTGTCATTCTTTATAGGTAAGTTGTTTTTCTTTGGTGTTCTATATATTTGTTATAATATCGAGGTGTGGATATTTATTTGCCCTCCCTGAGATTGATTGCAATTCTTCAATCTGAGGAATTCATTCCTATCATACTGGTCTGGAAAATTCTCAGTCATTTGTCTTTTTTTTTTTAGAAGGTTTTTCAAGTGACAGCTGTTGTTGTTGTTTTTAATTAATTAATATATTTGTTTATTTTTGGCTGCATTGGGTCTGTTTTGCTGCGCGCGGGCTTCCTCTACTTGCAGCGAGCGGGGGCTGCTCTTTGCTGCAGTGCGCGGGCTTCTCATTGCGGCGGCTTCTCTTGTTGTGGAGCACAGGCTCTAGGCACACAGGCTTCAGTCGTTGTGGCTCGCGGTCTCTAGAGCGCATCCTCAGTAGCTGTGGCACACGGGCTTAGCTGCTCCGCGGCATGTGGGATCTTCCTGGACCAGGGCTCGAACCCGTGTCCCCTGCATTGGCAGGTGGATTCTTAACCACTGCACCACCAGGGAAGCCCCATTTGTCGTTTTGAATACTACCTCTTCCTTGTTGTTTTCTTCTGGAACTCCTTTTAGACAGTAACAGGACCGTCTCTTTCTATCCTTTATTTCTCTTAACCTCTCTTTCATATTTTCCACTCTTTATCTCTGTGCTGCATTCTGCATAATTTTTTTCAGATGCATCCCCCAGTTAATCAGTTCTCTCTTCACCTGGATTTAATCTGCATTTAACCTGACCACTGAGTTAAATTTTCAATGACTAATCTAATTCTAGACATTCTTTTTTCTTTTTTTTTAATTTCCAAATTTGCCTGATCTTTTTGGATAGTATTGTGTACCTTTCTCATGTTTTTGATTCTATCTTTTATTAATTTAATATTTTAAACACTTATTTCATTATGTACCTCCAAATTTCTTTCTCTGACATTCTTGAGGGGTCCAATTCTGCAATTTATTATTTCTACTGATTTTCATTCATGGTGATTTGTTTCCTCATGTGTTTGGTAATTTTGGATTTTAAACTCACGTTTGGGAGTGTTTATCTGTGGGAATCCTTTCTTTTCTGCCCACACCATGCAGCTTGTGGGATTTTAGGTCCCTGACCAGGAATTGTACCCAGGCCCTTGGCAGTGAGAGTGTGGAGCCCTAACCACTGGACTGCCAGGGAATTCCCAGGGAATCCTTTGAAGCCAGCATTAAGGATATATTTCTCCAGATTATGTTTTTGCTTCTTGTAGAACATAGTTCCCAAAGAACTATGAATCTAGGACCACTTTAATTTCTTGGCTTGTGTTTTCCTAGACTACTCCAATAGCATATTTTGAATCCCAAGCCCCCCTGAAGGCAGGTGTGTATTCTAGATTACCTGGGGAGGTATTTTCCCCACCCAAAAGTATACAAGATAGACAAACTTCTTTGCCTTTTAGCCAACTTGTTCACGCCCACCAGCAGTGTATGAACCTTCTAGCAAATGCTTGGATTAGCATCGGTTTTATTTTTTGCTAATTCATGGCTGTACTTTCATATCTCCTTGTGGCTTTAATTTGCATTTCTCTAAAGACTGATAAGGCTGGCATCATGTCATATTTATTGGTCATTCAGGCTTTCATATTTGTTTGGTCGGGGGACATGTTTGTCTATTTCTTATTGATTTGTAGCAATTCCTTATTTATCCTGGATTCCATTGCAAATATACTTTTCAGGCTGTGACTTGTTTTTTCACTTTGATATCTCTTGTTGTCCCAAGGTGTTTTATTTCACTATGGTATTTTCATTAAGACTTGCAATATTTGCATATTGTTTAAGAAGTCTTTCCCCGAGCTAAACATTCATGCGATTCATTATCTTCCATAAGCTGTATTACCTTCCCTTCTACTTTAAAATTCAGTTTTGTTGTTGGTGGTATATGCATAGGAGTGGGAGGAAGTGGGGTGCGATGGAACACAGTAATTTGGATAGACAGCATCATGAACCTTGATTTACCCTTTTCCTGTACACTGTTGGTGTAGTGCCACCTCAGAACATAGAGACAGATATTCCACAATGGCATTTTATTATGATTTTAAAAAAAGGATCAAGTATATTTTAACTTCAATTCTGCTTTTGTTTCGATAAAACCTTGGGTTTACCATTTTCCTTCTAGACTCACTAAAAGTATCAGGTTGTCATGAAAATAACTGATTATACAACATTCACAGAGGCTGGTACACGGTACGCGCCCAGTAGAAATGTAGTTGTGAGCGCTCACTTGGTGTCAGAACCCGGCAATAGGGAGGACACTCCAGCCAGCGTGACACGGTCTCCAAGGGCACCAGATGGCGCCAGGCCCATGACAAACAGCATTTGCAGTTTGGTGCATTTCTTACCTTTGCAGGTGGTTTTCAGGTCCTCTGCTACTTTGCCTCTGACCTTTCTGTTCTGAGTCACTGCTAGCAGAGGTGTGCAGTGAGAAGATATAAGCTGTCTTCCATGCATATTCTGGAGGGGGCAGAATACCCCTCTTTCCGGAAGTGACTCTGGCTTTGTCCCTAGAAATTTCAGGGCAATGGGGCAGGAAGGACCTTTAGCGATCACTGAATCGCACATCCTCATTCAGGATGGGGAAGCCAAGGCTCTGACCTTCCTGGGTAGAGCTCGAGTCCCAGTGTTTTGATTTCTGGACCATGCTCCTGGACTTTACTACACCAATTCCCATGTCCACCTTCAGAAAACTCTACTTTGGGAATTATAACAGAGACGCACTGCACAGACATGAAATTTTAAATTAATGGACAGATGACCAGTGCAGCTCCAGGCCAGATTTGGGGGCCCTTTGTAGGGATGAGCAAGCTTCAACCTTGCTGCTATGAAGAGTTAGGGGACAGGATGGGGTCTGCAGTGTCCTTTCTTGAAAAATAGTTCCAAGGAGAGCTCTGGGGCCCTAAAAGTTGAGGAAATGTACCCCCATGAGCCTCCCTATAGGGCAGCAGGGTGTTAGCATCCCCCAGTGCGCCTCCCCTGCCGTCTTCAGGACTGTTAATTGGGAGCGGTCTCCACCTGCATATTCGTCACCATCAGGGCAGGTGGCTGCCTTCCTGGGTGAGTTGGGTGTGGGCCCTCAGTTGCAGAGCTCAAGACACTTCTGGCCTGAACTTAACCAGCAGAGGTTGACTTGTGGTTCCCAGACTTTGGTGCGCTTAGGAATTCCTTGAGAGGTTATGAGAATGCAGAGGCCTAGGACCTACAGGTTCTGACTCAGAAGGTCAGGGTGAAGCCCAGGCCTGTGCTATCTAATAGCCGTCCTGCGGCTGGCTGCAACTGGACCAAGTCCCACACTGAGAGACAGATTGCTGTCGATGGGAAAAAAAAATGCACAACCTAAAAGTTGAGAGTATGTTCTATTTGGTGGACAAAACTGAGGGCTTCACAGTTCACAATGCCAGAGAAATTAATTCCCTAAAGAACTATATCAAGGGTTAGCAAAAGAAACTAAATCACCCAACTCTAATGAGACTGGAGTACAAAAACCATTCAGACCAATGCAGGGCAGTTGCTAAAGATAAGAAGGTATTTTTTTCATTTTTTTAAAACAAAGCTCCCAGATATGCAAAAACCTTATCAAGAGACCTCATCAGTTGGTCACAACCCTGGCACCTGAGGGCCAGGGCCTGTATTCAAATCCCCCCTTCTCAGTGCAACCTGGAGGAAGATTTCTACATCTTTGAGCGTCAGCTTCCTTCGCTGCTAAATGGGGCTGATATCGGTACTGTGAGGATTAAACAAGATAATAGATGAACGGACTTGTAAACTATAAAGTACAAGACAAGCCTTATGAGTTCTTCTAAAATGTATAATAGATTAGATTATTAATTCAAAAACACAAAAAACAAACCTGAGGGCTTCAGCCTGGGCGGGGGCAGGGGTCAGGCGGCCCTGAAGGGGTCAGGGAGTTTTTGCCACAAAGACTAGGTAGTTGGAACATCAAACGATTACTATGAGTTAAAGAAAACCAGACACCTCAAGGTAATGAATTTGTTGCTTTTCTATGTATGGGAAGATGCAGAAGTCTGGGCTCCCTGAAATCATTCCTCAGCTACCTGGGGCAGTACCCTGTGCTTTCCCATCTGGAGACTCCTCATGGTTCGCTGTGTGGGAGGGCTGCAGTGGTCCATCCTGGTTCCCTCAGGGCTCACCGCTGGGCAGCTGTACTGTGATGGCCTGATGGCTGCAGCACGCTGGGTTTCCTGACATGGCAGCGACATTTTCTCACTCGCATCACCTTACACTCTCGAGGTCTCTCCTGACTCCTCTGTGGCCCATGTGCATTTCTCTAGTGACTCCCATTCCAAGACATACATCCACTGCTATCAGATTTTCTTCTTTTGGAAACGTAAAGCTGTAGACACCAAGGAAGAAACAACACTCATATTTTCAGAGATTTAGTTCGCTTGCGTTGAGGCAAGGAATTATGATTAGGAAATCCCCAGGGGGCAGAGTCAGCGACAAGCCCAGGCTCTGCGATCCCTCAGTGGTGAGGCAGGCCAAGGGGCATGCGCTGGGGTCGACAGCCCCTTGTTGCAGACTCTAACAGTCCCTGAGGGCGCTGCTGTGCTGTTAGCTGTAAGGCACCTGGCCAGAGGGGTGCCCTAGACCTTTCCGAACTCTGACCTGCCCTTTTCTCACGGGCAGAGGCTCTCCATCCCTCCTCTCTGATGTCATAAAAGAATAAAAACACTTCACGCAAAGCTCGAGAAGCAGAGTCACCTCTTCGGGCAGATGTTGTCCCGCCATGATATTTTCTAGCTGCCACTTTAAGGTGGCAAGTAAGGGTGTAAATGCACCCTTACTCCCCACACTCTAGTCAGATATGCCATTTAAATGCGGGTCACAAACTCTGGTTATGATTCTAACAGGATGGCCTCCATTGGATGGTGGCTTCTGGGAGAAGATGAACAAATGATGGAGGCGTGTTTAATTAAGCTCGCTGTGGTGAAGGGGAATTTGAGAGCTACGAGGAATGGAGGCTCACCAGGGAAATTTAATTCTCAGCCTGTCTCAGACACTCTCCTCTTACCTTCTCCCACCTCCTCACCTTTTATCTGAATGGCAAATACAACTCACATCTGAATTGACAGGAATTTTCTGGAAACCAATACACTCATTCCTATATTCACCGGCCCATCTCATTTTAGTGAAAACAGTATATTAAATGTCATATTTCACCATGGTTTTTATACATAAAGCTGCTTCCTTTTGTACACAAACCTTCCCCACCAGGGCTGAACCCAGGTGGTGGATTCCCAGCAGCACCAAACACTCTTTTCAAATCTCTTTTTCTGCACCATCCATTTTAGCGTCCAATTACTCTCTTTTTTCTTGGTCTTTGTTTCACATGATTAGCCTTGCTTTTTGAGGCAAACTGCATTTTCCTAAAGATAGCCAGCATATACGTTATCCCCTGCAATGCAATGCTGACACCCTTCCTGTTGTCACCCCCAGTCTGGGCTCAGTGTACTTTCTGATTTGTTCACTTTTTTTTTGATGACTATTGAGAGCCTATTATTTGTCTAAAAGTAGGCTGAGCTCCATGAGGATGGTAAAAGAACTAAACTCACTATTCCTTTTTTTTTTCTTTTGGCCGCACCTCTTGGGGGATCTCAGTTCCCCCACCAGGAATTGAACCTGGGCCTCCAGCAGTGACAGTGCCAAATCCTAACCATTAGACCACGTATTGTGTTCACGGTTAATTCCCTCAACTGCCCCATGAGGCAGGTATTATTATCCCTCTCCTGGAGCTGACAAAACTACGTGACAAAGAGTGTTCAAACAGCTCTATCTGGTGCCAGTGCCCAGGACACTTTACTCTGAAAAATTGCTCACAAATTCTAGGATCAGTCTGCAAATTCTGGGATCAGTCCGTCCCCTCTTTCCTTTGCCTTCTGAGTGTAGGTCTTTCCATGTTTCTGTTTCTCAGCCTCTTTTCATGCCTCATTCCCTCTCTTTTTCTTTTCTGGCTGCACCGTGCGGCATGCAGGACCCAGTTCCCTGACCAGGGATCGAACCCCGGGCCCCCTTGGGTGGAAGCGCAGAGCCTTACCCACTGGCCCACCAGGGAAGTCCCTTGCCTCTTTCTCTTGTTGACGGTCTGTTCCTTGCTCTCCCAGCCACTCATTCACCAAACATTTACTAAGCTTGTACTGTGTGCCAGGCAGGTCCTCTCCTGAGCAGTCCCTGCCCTCCTGGAGCTTACACTCCAGGCTAAAAGCAGATCAGCAGTAAAGCGTGAGGACAGATGCTGGGATCTGCTATGGAGAAAAGGGAAGACAGGAAGGCGAGGGGAGTGTCGGGGAGAAGGGGTGCTGGTCAGGAGACTCGGGAGGGGTGGGAGGGGAAGCAGCCAGGGGTTGGGGGGCGTCTGGGAGAAGGCGTCTCAGTGGAGCAAGCAGCCAGCTCAAGGCCCCCGAGCTGGGTGACCAGGGCCTGTGTGGACAGGTCAGGAGGGGTCAGAGGCTCACCGCAGGGCTGGAGGCCACTGAGGACAGCCGCTTTCTGACTGACAGGCTTTGCCATCAGCCTCCCGATTTATGGGGACGCTCTACCATCCCTGCTCCGGCTCTGGGTGCGTGGGTTAGGGTGTTAACCCCACAGGGAAGCTCATTTCTGCCTCTCAGGGGTTTGGGTCACAGATACTGCAGTCCCCCAGGTACGACAGGGGGGAGTAATGGGCCCAGGCTCACGGGGGCTCTGAGGGCTGAGCTGTCTCCACCCTACCTACCATCACTTCCCCCGGGAGCTTGAAGCTGCCCCAAGGGCGCCGGCTTCCAGGGCCACATCGTGACAACCGCCCCCGCCCCCCCCCCCCCCCGTGTGTGCATCTCTGGTCCCTGCCGCTTCCCTCCCCGGGTGCCTGTGAGGCTCTCCCTCATCTCTGCCACTGAAATCCCACCTCGTAAAACTTGAGCTGGGCACCTGAGGGTGGCCCCTGAACTCCACAACCCTCCGTGCCTCTGCTGTGGCCTCCAGTCGTGCCCTGGACGACAGTTTATTTACAGTATGTCTTTCCCGTCTCACCGTTCCTGCTCCGAGGCGGCACCATGTTGCTCATCCTCAGCTCACACTCTGTAGCCTCGTGCCCTGTCCAGCAGGTGCTTCATTTGTCAAGAAATGAAAGCAAGAGGAAAAAATCCCATGTTGCGAATATAAAATGTAGGCAAAAACACCAACTAATAAATTCTAGTACTTTCAGGCTTACAAAATACTTTTCTCCACAGTATCTCAGTTTATCTTCACAAGTCCGTAGAAGGGAGTTTCTATCCCTTTAAAATGAATCAGGCTTTTGCCTTAAATTTCCATTACACTTTATCTTAGAACCTCTGGACCAAAAAGATGAAATCCCCTGAGTTGGGTTCTGGTATGTTGCGGGGAGGGCCGGGACGCAGGAATGGGGACAGAGGAGAGGGAACCCGCCCAGAGATCTGGTCTGAAGCGGAACAAGCAGCATCAGTGAAGCGAAAGTGCAGGACAGAGCCGGCCCTGGAGCCCGCGCGCGGGTGCCGGCCGGGGGAGCCCTGATCCTGCACGGCAGCTGAGTGGGCAGGTGTCTGTGTCAAGGCCCAGCGCCCCTGAAAGGAGTAAATACTGGTTTTCTGCCTCTCTTTTCAGTGTGAAAGGATAATGTTCAAAGAAAAGGTAAAATCGTGGCTCCCATCCAGATATAAAACGAACAAGTGTTAAATTTCTTCCGTTCAGTTGCATGTGGGAACTAGGCAGTTGCTAGAACTGGTTCAAGGAAGCAGAGAGGCACCCGTTCATCTGGAGATGCCAGAGGATTGTGCAAGTGCAGCGAAACTGACTTTTCCAGAGGAAGGAGGGCTGTCCCTGTGTTTGCATATCACAGACACGGACTATTCTGAACTGCTATCAGTTCTCCATAACCTCGGATCTGCAGTGTGCCTGAAGGGTGTGCTTTGTGCAGTGTGCAGTCTTCTGTCCAAGCACAGATTCTCCTGACATGACCGCACAGATTCTAAAGTTGAGCCGCTTCACTGGAGGGGAACTGACAGTGCTGGACAGTCGTGCAAGGTCGGCACTACTAACTGATGGGGTTGTTGTGAGCATTAAGGAGACTGTGCTTTTAGGTTATCACAGCACCTGGGGCATAATAGGTTTCTGATAACTACCAGCTGCTGACACTGTCCTGTTAGGAGACATCACACACACACACACACACACACACACACACACACGGGCCCAGGGCTTCACGTGTGGGCCTCACACCTGTCACCACCTGTGCAGTTTAATCATCGTTTCCCTTGCTCCTAACTCACCTGCTCGTGTCCATTCTTGCCTGGATGTGCTCCCACCCTCCTCACAGAAGCCAAAGTGACCTGAACATGTGAACTGGAGCAAGTCCCTGCCTTTGTTAATAATCTTCAACAGCCTGGTGTCGCGTTTGCAATGAAACCCTGGGAGACCCTGTGCTCTAAGATTCCCGCCTGCTTCTCCAGCTGCCTGGTGAACCAGTCTTCCTCTTGCATCCCTGTTCCTGCCACACCTCCTGGAATTCTCCTCTGTGCTCATTCACCTCGGAAAGGACTTTCCTGACCACCCCTTTAAAGGGGGCTCACCCAATGCCCCATCCGATAACTGTCTAAGCCTCTTTCCACCTATTAAAACCCTGATCGCAATTTATGATACTTTTTCTGCCCCTCCCCTGGAGCACCAGTTCCATGAGTCTGTCTTGTCCCTGCTGTTTTCTCAGACTGCACGGCAGACACTGAATGAATAAAAATCTCTTATAGTTGACAGATCTTTCATGTCCTATTGACAGGCAAGATATTCACTTTATTACTGCTGGTAGTAATATAAATTGCTACAGCTTATCTGAAAATAAATTTGGCACTATTTATCAAGAGCCTTAAAAATACTCTTAACCCCCTTAATTCCATTTTGAGGAATCTATTATAAAATAATAAGAGATGTGGTATAGGGCTTCCCTGGTGGCGCAGTGGTTAAGACTCCGCCTGCCAATGCAGGGGACACGGGTTCGAGCCCTGGTCCGGGAAGATCCTACATGGCGGCGGAGCAACTAAGCCCGTGCGCCACAACTACTGAGCCCGCGCTCTACAGCCTGTGAGCCACAACTACTGAGCCCACGCGCCGCATCTACTGAAGCCCGTGTGCTCTAGAGCCCATGCTCCGCGACAAGAGAAGCCACCACGATGAGAAGCCCAGACCCAGCAAATGAAGAGCAGCCCTCGCTTGCCACAACTAGAGGAGACTGTGCGCAGCAACGAAGACACAACACAGCCAAAAATCATAAACAAAAATAAAAAAATTTATGGAAAAAAAGAGATATGTGGTATAAGATTTAGTGACAAGATGCAACCTTAAAAAAAAAACAAACAGATGACCAGTAGGAAATAGATGCACCATCCTACAGTGGGGATATGGTAAAAGCACTCTCAATATGGAATAATGCGTAGTCATTAGAACCATATCCTCCATGTTAAATAAAAAGGCAGAATGGAAAACTTTATATTTCAATTCTGCCTAAAAATAAATATATGCATAGAAAAACCCTAAAGAAATAACCACTCTTGTTTAGGTATATAACTAGGTAGTGAGATTCTCGGTGGTTTTAATTTTCTTTTTACTCTTGGATATTCCAAATTTTCTAAGATGAGTTACAATTTTATAATCAGAATAAAACAGATTGTTTTAAAACATGCTCTATAAATCCAGCCTCATCTCTATATCTCTGAGTTACTCTGCCACACCAATTAGATTTAAATTAACTGTTATTTTTTCTAAAAAGTTTCTAGGCCTTAGTGGGTCAATGAAGCAGTCTCTCTAAAACAACACAAAACAAAAACCCTCTGATATGAGATTTTATTGCCTCTTTTCTGTCTAAAACTTAATCAAGCTACTTGATATAACTTGATATAATTTCTGTGATTCCTTAAATTTGTTACTTATTCATTTTACAAACATTTGAGTGTCAGCTTTTTGCGAGGGTAGGTACGTACAGTATGAAAGTTATTCCAGACAGGGTTCCTCTACTTCAAATTTAACTCCTTTCAAGTGTAATCCAACCCACCATAAACCCCTTACAGCTTTGTGCTCTATTTACAGCCTTCTCCCACTGGCTCTGGCAGGACCATAAGCTGCCAGCCATCACAGCTAGGGGCACTTGGACAGCCTGGCAGGGAAAAGAGTGAGGACAGATTATTCTTAGTTGAAGTTTAGGAAGCATTACTGCCCTGCCAGGACTGGAATGAGAAGGCCGTCATGACGCTGCCTGGAAAGGGTTCTGGTTCACTGAATTACTAACGTCAGATTGGTCCAGTGATAATTGCGGCTGAAGACAGAGATGAAAACCTTCGAGATTAAATACATTATGTTAACTTCAATACACACAGTGACACAGTACATTATGATCTATTCACATGAAGTTACAATGATGGCCCTGAGAACACGGCAGAGAACCATGGCTCCAAGACTCCCTTTTCCTGCTCCAGAGACACAACCTAGTGCCGTCAGCAGCGGAATGTCCTTGCCTGCGCGAATGATGAAGAGGTGGAGAAGCAGCCACTGAATGGGAAAAGCTCACCAATGTCATCCTGTCAAATCAGTTTGTGCTGGGCGTGCAGCTGATGACGGAAAGGCCGTGAAAACAGCTTTCTCTCGCACGCTGCTGCTGCTGGACAGACCCTTCCACAGAAATTCTGCCTTAAAAGTGCGTGCACATCAGAGAGGGGACAAAGCAGTGATGTTGGTGAGGGAAGAGTTCAGACCTTCCATGGAAAAGTAAAATGACCAGAAGAAGTAAAAAAAAAAAAAAAAAATTGAAATCACATCTGTCCTATGCTGTGCATTTTAGACAAACTCAAATTAATTAGAACACCACCCTCAGGCCTAGTTTTATAAAACATCTTTTACTTAAAAACGAGGTCTCTCTGGGGTGTCAATATGGGTGTGAGCACACATGTTACACATGAATAAACCTAAGTTAAAGCATGAAACATAAAATTAGTGCTGCAGAGTGCTTTGCGACTGTGTTACAAGAAATAAATATTACGTGTTAAGTCACAGTGGTCCTCCACTGAGGATGAATCCTGCTAAATGAAAACCCTTTTGGGCCAGGGGAGAACCTGGGGCTAGCCTATGCCAACGCCCCGGGGCTCCCTTTTGGAGCTGGTGGTCAGGGTGGTCAGCTCAGGAGGAGGGAGGGCATCACAGGACCACGCCTCAGAGTCAAACTGAGGTCGTCCCAGTTGCTGTGATGTAAATGTGCCATCGCTTCATCCCTTGCAAACCTCTAGCTGAATTAGCCTTTTCTGAGCAAGGTGACTGTGAAGTAATAAATTCCCTGGGAATTCACAGGAATCTTAGGGAGGTCACTGGACTTTTAACAGAGTGTGGAATGGAGGTTTGAGCAGTCCTGTCTAGAATTAAGGGACAGCGAGACCCCAGCAGATGTCTGGATTACCCGAGATTATTTAACACGAGTGACCTTTATATACATATAAACACGCCATGCTTCCCTACACCGTTCCCTTGAAATTCACATATTTTAAAATAACGAGATAGATATATAAATTAAAATCATGTATAAACAGTTAAATCTCTGCTTTAAATTACAAAACATTAGTGAGCATCTTTCCTACAGTTCTGTCATTTCTTAAACGCGTTCTGACGATGTCCCCATGGCTGCAATCGCCCAGCTGGTGGCCGGAAGATGAAGAACATTCTGACGTGCAGCTGGGGGCTCGGGAAGTAAGGTGGTCTTAATAGTACATGTTCTTATCCCACCAGCCTATAGAGGTAGAAAACAGTAAGCTAGAAACTGAGGGGAGTCTGTTGCACTAGACAGAGACCCCCAAATCATACTACTACTTACTTCCAGGGTAGAGTCTGATGGCCAGTTTCCGCACCTCATCATACACCCAGATCAGAACAGCGTGTGGTACAGCCACGAACCAGTACTGAGGCCTGGGAGGGGGCGGAGGGAGGGAGATGAGACCCACGCATCCAGAGGGGGGCCCACCCCACAAGTGGAGGAGCTTCTCGGTCACTTCCCTGCCTCACTGGAGAGAACGACGCCACTGCGTCACACAGCGTAAAACCACACTGGACCGTGACCACTAGAAACAACGCCTGCCTGGGAAGTGGTCTGCCGGACGAGGGTACAGACGGGATGGTGAGGGATGGAAAACCCACCTCATCTTCTGAAAAAAACTAGCAGGTCAAAGGCTCAGACTGATATAAAACCGGTTTCATTTTACCTCCTTCGAAAGACTTGAGGGGAAAGAGTCTCTGGAACCCTAGTGATTATTTAGGCCATGACAGCAGATGGCGGCTCACTCCTCCCTCCCCACTGTTGAAGGGAACCTCACCGGAGCATCGTGAAGTTCAGGGCCACGATACTCCCGAGGCCGTAGGAGAGGATTAGCGCGATGATAACCTGCGAGGCAATCCCCACCCAGATGATTTTATTTCTGTAAGACACAAAAGCGAACAGATTCTGAACTCCCAGGCTCAGCCCCACACACCCAGCACAGTCAATGCCTCGTCATCCCGGCAGCAAAGGCCCAGGCTGAACCATGAGGGTGGATGCCGGCCGTACCTGAAGAGACCCTGCTGGAAGATGGAATTCCTCCGGGTTTTCCTGATGATCAGATCTGCTATTTGCTGGATCATGATGCCAACAAAGAATGCTGTGTAGCCCGTCCATTCTAGGTATTTCCTCTGGTAGCTTGTCTGTCAACGGCCAGAGAAAGAGAAGTCCATGAGGGCCAGGATGGAAACTTCAGGGAGGCATCAGCACACTTCTGTAAGCCTCTACTCTCTCCCCCTCACCAAGACTGAGCGAGGATCACCTCCTTGTGGTTGGAAAGAAACCTTTCTTTCCTTTAACCGGCTGAGTAGGAAAAGATGCTAACTTAATGGATTTGGCCCAACTGTGGCAATGTTGGCTGGTTACTCTTACACACCTATCGCAAAGCTAATGTGAAAAGGTGAGCTCTAGGCACCGAACTCGAGAGGTGAGCTGAGCCCCGACAGAGGCAAACCGCTGTGACCTAGGGGCCCACAAGCCCCGTTAACCGAGAAAGCTGTCACCTGCTTTGTCCCCTCACGGTCTTCCCAGGAGGACACTGCTGGAGGGCCCGCCCTTACCCATTCTTGTCCATAGCTGTCTTCCAAGTCGTTCACGTAGCCCTTTTCCCACTCCACCCGGAGGTTAAGGAGAGTGCTGGGTCGAAAGCCCTCCTGTGCGTACACAGTGAAATATACAACAAAAGCTCCCAGGGCCTGCATGAGGCCTGAAAGAACAGAAGAGGTTATGTAATGACTTCAGAATTGCCCCGACCTCATTCTCCTCTGGGCTCCTCCTCACGTCCCAACCCCGCCCCACAAGGCGAAAAGAATTCTCTGGGAGGCCCCTCCTCGCACCAATATGCAGGTAGGAGTACACGGCAAGTGGCTTGTTCACCAGTCTGTCCTTCTTCTTGTGGCGAGGCTTCCTGTTCATAATGTCACTTTCAGCTTTCTCATAAGCCAGGGCGATGGAGGGAATCTAGAGGGAGAGAGACCCCGTGAGGCCCGGCCCTGAAACACTATGACACAAGGGGACAGCGGCTGCATAGCCAGGGGTCGGGGTGTGGCAGTGGGGTTAGGGAACTGGTCTCTCCAGGGTGCAGGCCTCAGGGTGTGTCGTCTGTAGAGAATTTAAGAATCAGTCAGCTTCTGATCATTGCCTTGTGCTTCCAGTTCTAAACAATGCTAGTTATAAAGCACTTTTCTCTCCTTCTGTCCTCTCCCACTTCGCCCCGCCACTGACCAGTGGTCCTCTCACAGGTCCTCCCCCGCTGGAGGGCAGAGAATCTGCATTTCTAACCAGGTCCCTGGTGATGCCTGGAAGAACCACTAGAGTGGAGAAAATGAGCAAACTTCAACGGCCTGGAAAGTGATCTGACTGCAGGCTCTGGGGCCTCAGCTCCCCACTAACGTAAAGATACCCCCAGCCCCCTGCAGCATGGAGGGTGCCCTGCAGCTGTCCTATGAGATGAGGGAGGAGGCGGCAACTTGCAGGGCTATGAGTTCTGCTGCTGCCTGTCACCTGTGTAAGCCAGAGCCACGGGAATAACTGCCACGAAGCTTTCTTAAAGGGATTCGTCCGAGAAGGGGAGAGGGTTTAGGTGACGTTACTGTAGGTCAGCGTGCAGCTTTACAGAGTGTTAATCGTGGCTACTTCTTACTGTGTTTGGTGAGGGGCTTCGGGGTCACAGATTCTTTTACTCAACAAGGAGTGGCTGTGGGTTATCACTTCAGCCACTGGGCCCCCAGCAGTACAGGGACTACTTTGATGACATCTGCATCTTCTCAAAAGAAAAGGGAGGCATGTGAGCTGAAACTGACTAATGGCATGCTTTTTCGGAATGGTGAAGAACTTATGTCTTGAAAAGTTCTTATATGGAGCGCAGTGGTTTTAATTTTCAAACATATGACAGATGTCTCTAGTCCTTTGCTCTGAAGTGTGGTTGGTGGACCAGCAAACTCGACATGACTTAAGAGCTTGTCAGAAATGCAGAACTTCAGGCCCCATCACGTCGAGGTTTGAGAAGCATTGATTTAGTGCATCTCTTGCTCTTGAAGGTAATGACTCTGAAGTTTCCATCACCTGGGGAATTTATCAGATGCTGTTCCCTTTAGGGCTACTTACTATGTCTGTGCCCAAGTCGATGAACAAGATAGTAATGGTGCCAATGGGCAGGGGAAGCCCAGCGATGATGTAGATCAGAAAGGGGCAGAGCTCAGCGATGTTCTTGGTCAGGGTGTATGCGATAGTCTTCTTTAGGTTGTCAAAGATTAGGCGACCTAGGCAAAGACGTTACGTTTCTCCTTATAGGACTCGCTTCTGATTTTGCAGGTGGCCCCAGCCCTCGCTAAGACCCCTTGAGACCCCACTCACCTTCCTCCACCCCTGTGACGATGGACGCGAAGTTGTCATCCAGCAAGACCATGTCGGCTGCACTTTTGGCTGCATCAGAACCCGTTATCCCCATGGCGATCCCGATGTCTGCCTTCTTTAGAGCCGGGGAGTCGTTAACTCCGTCCCCTGTCACAGCGACAATAGCATCCTGTGGGGACACCAAGAGGAGGTGAGTGAGCAGCCTGGGCAGGAGACACCCACTCCCTTTGTCTTGAGGCTGCGAGGTCAGCCAGAGGCAAAATGAAGGCCCGCTTTGGGTTTGGGGGGAAAGATTAAGACAGCAAATCCCAGAAGCAAGAGCAACAAGCTCCAAACAAGATGTGTGCGAATAATTAAAACCAATGTGAATCCAAATTGGAAAGGAAGAAGTGAAACTGTCACTGTTTGCAGATGACCTGAGACTAAGCAAAGAAAATCCTAGACTCCACCAGAAAACTATTAGAACTAATAAGTACAAAATTAGTAAATAGAAATCTGTTGCATTTCTATACACTAACAACGCACTCTCAGGAGAAATGAAGAAAACAATCCCACTCACAATTGCATCAAAAAGAATAAAATACCTAGGAATAAATTTAACTGAGGAGGTAAAAGACCTGTACTCGGAAAACTATAAGACACTGATGAAAGATACTGAAGATGACACAAACAGATAAAAAGATATACTGTGTTCCTAGATTGGAATAATATTGTTAAAATGACCATACTACCCAAGGCAATCTACAGACTCAATGCCATCTCTATCAAAATATCAATGACATTTTTCACAAAAGTAGAATAAGTAATTATAAAATTTGTATGGAACCATAAAAGACCCCAAATAGACAAAACAATCTTGAGAAAAAACACCAAAGCTGGAGGTATCACACGTCCTGATTTCAAACTATACCACAAAGCTACAGTAATCAAAACAGTGTGGTACTGGCACAAAAAACAGACACATGGATCAATGGAACAGAACAGAGAGCCCAGAAACAAACCCACACTAATGTGGGCAATTAATCTACAACAAATGAGGCAAGAATATACAATGGAGGAAAGACAGCCTCTTTACTATATGATGTTGGGAAAACTGGACAGCTACATGCAGAAGAATGAAACTGGACCACTTTCTCACACCATATACAAAAATAGACTCAAAATGGATTAAAGACTTAAATGTAAATATAAGATATGAAACCGTAAAACTCCTAGAAGGATACATAGGCAGTACACCTTTGACATCAGTCTTAGCAATATTTTTTTGGATCTCTCTTCTCAGGCAGGGGAAACAAGAGCAAAAGTGAACAAATGGGACTATATCAAACCAGAAAGCTTTTGCACAGCAAAGGCAATTATCAGCAAAACAAAAAGGCAACCTGCTGAATGGGAGAAGATATTTGCAAATGATATATCCAACAAGGGGTTAATATCCAAACTATACAAAGAGCTCATACAACCTGACATTAATAAAATAAACAATCCAATTAAAAACTGGACAGAGAACCTGAATAGACATTTCTCCAAAGAAGATATATAGGTGGCCAACAGGCATATGAAAAGATGCTCCATACCACTAATCATAAGGAAAATGCAAATCAAAGCCACAATCATGTACCATCTCACACCTGTGAGAATGGCTATTATCAAAATGACAACCAGGGACTTCCCTGGCGGTCCAGTGGTTAAGACTTCGCCTTCCAGTGCATGGGGTGCGGGTTCAATCCCTGGTTGGGGAAGTAAGATCCCACGTGTCTCGTGGCCAAAAAACCAAAACATAAAACAGAAGCAATATTGTAATAAATTTAATAAAAACTTAAAAAAGATACAACCAATAGCAAGTGTTGGCAAGGATATGGAAGAAAGGGAACACCTGTGCACTGTTGATAGGACTGTAAATTGGTGCAGACACTATGGAAACCAGTATGGAGGTTCCTCAGAAATTTAAAGATAGAACTACCAGTGGATCCAGCAATTCCACTTCTGGGTATTTTTCTGAAGAAAACAAAAGCACCAATTAGATAAGATACATGTATCCCAATGTTCATTGCAATATTATTTACAATTGTCAAGATATGGAAGGAACCCAAATGCCCATGAATAGGTGAATGGATAAAGAGGATGTGGTGTGTAAATTTGTTACTCAACCATAAAAAAAAGGAATGAAATCTTGTCAGTTGCAACAATGTGGATGGACCTAGAGGGTGTTATGCTCCACATGACATAAGTCAGAGAAAGACAGATAGCGTATGATTTTACTTATATGTGGAATCTACAAAACAAAACAAATGAACAAACATGACAAAACAGAAACAGTCATAGATACAGAGAACAGGTGGTTGCCAGAGGGGAGGGTGGGGGTGTTGAGTGAAACAAGCATGGGGGATGAAGACACACTTTCAGTTACAAAATAAATGAGTCGCAGGGGTGAAATGTACAGCGTGGGAGACACAGTCAATATGTAATATCTTTGTAAGGTGACAGGTGGTAATTGAATTAATTGTTGTGAGCATTTTGAATTGTAAAGAAATATCAAATCATTATGTTGCATACCAGGAACTAACAGTGTTGTAGCTCAATTATACGTAAAAACAAACAAACAAACAAACACATAAAAAAAGAGATCAGATTTGTGGTTACCAGAGGTGGGGGTGTGAGGGGAGGTGGAATTGGAGGAAGGGGGTCAAAGGAACCAACTCCCAGTTACAAGGAGTACTGGGGATGTAACATACAACATTACAGGAAAGCTGTTGAGAATTCATCCTGAGTCCCCATCACAGGAAAAAAATTTTTTTTCTTTTTCTTTAATTTTGTATCTATATGAGACAGCTGTTCATTAAACTTAACTGTGATAATCATTTCATGACATACGCTTTTCTTTAATTTTGTATCTTTATGAGACAGCTGTTCATTAAACTTACTGTGATAATCATTTCATGACATAAGCAAGTCAGATCACTATGCTGCACACCTTAAGCTTATACAGTGCTGTGCGTCAATTATATCTCCACAAAACTGGAGGGAAAAAACCCAGTGTGTGTGCAGGCGACAGTGGGTACGCTGTCTTATGGCTTTGCGCTTTCTGTTCTGCGTCCACTCACATCCCCCATAGCTCCAAACTTCCCTGTCGCAAGGCCCTTGGGGAGCCTGCAGCAAGGCCCCAAGGTGAGCAGAGGGTCAGCCCCGACGGGTGGAGATGTGGGGTGGTGAGGATGGGGGCCCAGCGCTCAGCGCTGCATGTCCCCGTGGGATGGTAACAGACCTGGAAGGTTCCCCCAGTGCTGCGTCCACCCACCTGCCTCTGACAGCCCTCCACAATGATCAGCTTCTGCTGGGGGGACGTCCGGGCAAAGACGATCTCCGAGTGGTTGGCCAAGAGCTCGTCCAGTTGCGCCGGGCTCATGTCCTTTAGCTCCATGCCGGTCACCACAGCGGCCTTAGCGTCCCTAGAAGGGCAGCAGGAACTGGCTGAGGCTCAAGGTTGAAACAATGTTCTGGGCGGGAGGTGGGCTGAACCTCTTTGATTTTACCTGGAACCCAAAGTCCTGACACCTAGTCCTCTGGTGGGATAACCGGGTGTGTGAGTACTGGGGATACTTTGGTCTCATTTCAAGACAGTGAACTAAGGCTGACAAATAAGGCATTTCCTTGCGTCACTCAACAGTAGGAAAAAGCCAATTAGCCATTTCCTTCCAGGAATGTGTGAGAGGTGGTACTTCCCGGGGCAATGCTTTACTCAATAAGTAAAAGGAGGGTAAAAAAACCTGCCTGTTTGTACGTTTTGGGTCCTAGAATCCGGCGTATGCCTAAACACATGGGTAACAATTCTTTACTGTCATTTCCTATTTATAGTGTCTGCTATGCCATGAGCTATGCAGGGAGAAAAGTTTATTGAGGTCTTCTTTGAGGAAAGCTTTTAACTGCTGACTATAAAAGTGAGGTTCTAGAAACTACGTGCAGATCTGACTGTGCTGTCCCCTGTGCACACTCTCCCGAGGCTTCCGCTGTGCTTTGAGCAGACCCCGGAATCCCTACTCGGTCTGCAGGGCTGGGTGCAGCCCATGCCATCTGTCCCTTCTGACTCTTGCCAGCAGCCCACTAGGCTTCTCAGTTCTGAGCCCCCGGACTCTACGTGCAAAGGCCTCACACGTCCTGCTACGTCGACTTCCCTTCCCTTGGTGAACACTCCAGCCTTCTAATCTCAGCTTAAACATCCTTAAGTACAAAACACTGCATGCTTTTTTCATTCTTAAAGTTCTGCGCTTTTTTTCTTTTTTTTTAGGTCTGTTCTTTCCTATCGGTGCTAAATATTGGAATTCTATCACTTGACTCAAACTACAGGTCTTCCTATATTCTGGTAAGAAAATGTATATATATGGGGCTTCCCTGGTGGCACAGTGGTTAAGAATCCGCCTGCCAGTGCAGGGGACACGGGTTCGAGCCCTGGTCCGGGAAGATCCCACATGCCACGGAGCAACTAAGCCTGTGCGCCACAACTACTGAGCCTGTGCTCTAGAGCCCGCAAGCCACAACTACTGAAGCCCGCACCCCTAGAGCCCGTGCTCTGCAACAAGAGAAGCCACCGCAATGAGAAGCCCACGCACCACAACAAAGAGTAGCCCCTGCTCGCTGCAACCAGAGAAAGCCTGCACTCAGTAACGAAGACCCAATGCAGCCAAAAATAAATAAATAAAAAAGTAAATAAAAAAATTAAAAAAATATATACAAATAAAAGTAAGTTAAGAAAGAAAGGGTGTTTCCTTTCTCCCCAGAGCTGCAAAAAGTGTTATTCTATGATCATGAAGCTGGAGTTGATACAGTGGACAATTGAAAACGTTCACAAAGCATCCACCCCTCTCTCCTGTGTGGTAACTTGTAGGAAAAAGTATAATCCTACTATTTAAAAAATCAAAACAGATAAACAAAAGCTCCAAAGCTGTCTTCATAGATGAATGCTATTGACACAAAGGAGCAGTGGAAGACCCTTGGACTTCAGATAGTGCTGCTGTGCCCAGAGGCCGTTCAACTGTTTGGTTGTCTTAACTGGTAATTCGTTGCCCTGGTAGTAATTCACTACCTGACAGCTCTGTGTTCCTAAAAGGCATAAATGCTTGGGTAAACTAGAAGAGGTTCTTTGGTTTTTCCCTTTTTTCCCCACATGCATGAAAGTATAATAAAGCCAATGACACTAATTTTCAAACTAAGACTTTGGAGCCTTTGACTCATATAAATGATCAACAGTCCAGGGTCCCACTGCCAGCTCCTTTGTCCCTGTGTGTCCTTCACTGAGCTTACCACATCACAATTAATTTATTTTTCTTCCCTTCTGGCTCAATGGAAAGCTCCCCAAATGTGGGGAGAGTGTCTGGTCTGTTTCTGCTATAGCTCCAGTGTCTGGCACAGTGCCTGGTAGACACTAGGCACTCAACAATTATTTGTTGAAAGAATACAGAACAAATGGACAGATGACTGGACTAAAGGATGAACATGATTTAAAGAATTAGGAGACACAAGAAAAACAGTCTTTCCTTACGAAGCTTCCATTCTATTTACTACCAAGTAAAAAGTAAAGAGAAGTATGTTTCCACAGCTACACATTATGAAGCCAATGGAATAAATACGCAAGATGCAGACTGGGAGGGCACATGGAATGCAAAGTGTTCTCAATATTCTTGATTATACAACTGCATCAATGGCTGGTAATTTCCTGTAAAGTCTTTGCTTCAGTTTCTTCACGCTAAGTTAGGCACTTAAGTTTTCAGATCTACTTCACTGGGTTGAAATTTCATACAAGACATGCATACAGGTAGCCCTCATGGTATCAGTACCATGCCTGGCACATGTCCGGTGCTCAATCCAATTTTGAGGAAGGAATGGATACATACATTATAGAGTAAAGCAGCCTCGCATAACCCTGAGAGGATATCTGGCAGGAAGGGGGTTTGCACCCACAGCATGGCTCTTTAAAGGCAACAGGGCCCCGTGGCTAAGAACCTGAGTTCTGCTGGGTGGGTTCCGAGCTCACCGCTTGTTAACCTGCGCCACAGCAACGTTGAGGCGTTTTGCAATGTCTTCCACTGTCTCACTGTTGGCGGAAATGATACCTACACTCTTGGCAATAGCTTTGGCTGTGATTGGATGATCGCCAGTAACCATGATGATCTAGAACACAAACAATGAGAAGGGCATGTAGACGGTGAGGGACTCAGGTACCCGAGCAGGGACAACTCGGCATCGCCTGCTCCACCATGGCCCCGTACAGCACGGCTAGGGATGACTATGCTTTGCCCTAATGAGCCGTCCTTGATCTTTAGGTCAAAGAAGCAGCTGTCTTTGAAGGGCACACTGATCCCACGAGATCTACCCTTGCTCCTAAGCTTCTTACATTTCCTCCTCTGACATCCAGCCTTTCCTTTGGACATAACTTTATCTGTGAAAGGGCTGACAGGATGTCTCCTTGGGTAGCTTCATGATGCTCCACAGCCTTGGAATTTACACGTTAATGGAATTCATATTTTGGCTTTTATATCAGGAGGGAAATGGAATATGGAAGCTGGACCTCGAGATTAAGTAATAAAACCTATTACTGTCTATCACAGTCTAGGGCAAGATGTGACCACCTCATGGCACAGGGACACAGCTTTCTGCTCGCTGCAGTTACTCTTGTGGTTTATTCCACACAGACACAATCACTTTGCTTTTATGGGACAGTTACTGAAATCTTAGTACAGTGAAAGTGGAGACCAAAAAAAGGGGAATTATGACATTTAGTTGAAGAGACCTAAATACTGACTCTCCCATGACAAATGTTCCTAGAAAGGGATCCAACATCAATGGAGGACTTGTTAATTCAGGAATGTGTAAGTCCCACCTTGATCCCTGCACTCCGGCACTTGGTGACCGCATCAGGGACCGTGGACCGAGGCGGGTCGATCATCGATAAGAGGCCCACAAAACAGAAGTTGGAAGTAGGAAAGTTCATTGTGTCTACATCAAATGAATAGGTTGCTGGAAACTCGTCTGCTGGCAGGTAGAGATGACAGAAACCTGAAATGGGTATAAATTTGGGAGTCAATGAAACTAGGACAAGAAATGACACAAGAAAGAAGGAACAACAACAAAGAAAAAAGAATGAAAGAAAGAAGGAACGTTTTCATACACTCTCAGTCCTTTGTATTTTACCAATACTTTAGAGTTTAACCAGAACTGTTTAATTCCTTCAGTTCCATAACACATGTTGTTTTTAGGAAAGACATGTTTCATCCCAAAATAATTTACTCTGTGCCCATTAGGTTCTCTGTTATGTTCTGGAAACAGAAAGCCCAGAAGTGGACAGCCTTTACTTCTCAACAGGTTGCAGTTTAGTGGGGGACAGACACAAAGAGATGAAGAGCCCGGAGCGTGGTGAGTACCACAGAGCAGGGCTACGCTCAGCCACCTGAGAACAGGAAAGACTTCACCAAGGAGGTCATGTGAGCTCACTCTTGAGCAAGGAGTCGGATGTTTCCCGGGGAAAGAAGGGAGGACAGGCGGTGGGAAGGCCCTTTTCGGCAGAGAAAACAAAATGTGCTCCTGCGCAAACCAGGGAAGGAACTGGGGCATCAGGGGAAGGGCATGATGTTCAGCCTTTAATCACGTGTGAGGGAAAGGTCAAACGTGAGGGTCCTAGAGCAACTCAGACGGGCAGCAATCCTGCCTTGAAAGACTACTTGGTGCTGTGGGGCGCGCTTCAAGCATTATCAACTCATTTATGTATTTTATTTGCATTACAGACTCAAATGTCCTTTAGAAACACACATTCCACAGATTCCATCTCTACTGGCAAGAGCTTTCACTATGTTTAACGAGCCTTATCGTCAGTATGAACTTCTGCTACCTTGAACCCATCCATCACCCTGTAGTTCAGAGCTGCTGTTTCGTCGGCCCCCGATTCTCCCAGCAGAACATGTCCTGTGATACCCCTTACGTTGCCACTGACAGGCTTCTGCCATGGTGGCTGTGCTTCTAAGGTTCCTTCCACCTCTAATGCCCCCTTCTCTCAGTTACTGGCAGTACGTTTTCCCTAACTGCTCAGTGGGAAACTTCAACATTTTTTTTTTTTCTTTTTTTTTTTTGCGGTACGCGGGCCTCTCACTGCTGTGGCCTCTCCCGTTGCAGAGCACAGGCTCCGGATGTGCAGGCTCAGCGGCCATGGCTCACGGGCCCAGCCTCTCCGCGGCATGTGGGATCTTCCCAGACCGGGGCACGAACCCGTGTCCCCTGCATCGGCAGGCAGACTCTCAACCACTGCGCCACCAGGAAGGCCCCTCAACATTTTTTTAAACTTACTTTTCCCCTCTAATTAGCTGCTAAGTCTTACCAATTCTGCCTCCACAGTCTCTGTATGTGACCTTCACGTTCCCGTTGCCTGGGATCAAATCCCTTTTCGCCTGAGTGAGGGCAGCACCTCCTGCTGAGACCCACTCTGCTCCTGTCCCCACCAAGAAGGGCGCTGCAAGCCAACCTCCACACGACCCTTCTAGCCCTGTGTCCCAGGACCGTGGTACCTCGTCCACCTGCAGCCTCGACAAGGCGCGTGCCACTCCATCTGTTCCCACCGCTGTGCTCTGGCCCACGAGGTTCCCTCTGCGTGAGTGCGCTCCCTACCTCCCTTCAAGTTCCCTCACTCAAAGTCCAGAATGAAATGCAACCCGTCCCACGGTAACTTCCCAGATTTCCCTGATCTGGAAGGGACCGCCCCGCACACTATCCATCACACAGTGTCTCTTGTACGTTGACCATTTCTCCTTTATGACTCAAGTGGACGCCAGAGCTACTCCGCTACATCACAGGCCTGTCTCCTCGTGTGCCGGAGGCCGGCAGAGAGCCGCGGGCCTCACGGGCGGGATCAGGGCTCTGCTCACCCAGCACGCGCTCCCCCAGGCCGCCCAGCTCCATGTACGCCGTGTGGAAGGCCTTGGCCGTGCTCCTGTCCAGAGGCTGCTCCTGGCCGTTGACCATGATGGTGCTGCACTTCTCCAGGACCCGCTCGGGGGCCCCTTTCATCACCACGAGGAAACGCTTGTCACTGGGGTCGTCTGTCTCGTGTATGGAGAGCTGCGGGGGAAAGGGGTCGAGCATGTTCAGTGTGGCATTGGGCAATGACACCGTCTTTACTACTAAGGGCCTGAACTGGACACATCTTTAAATGAGCAACACGACAAGATTAAAAACACCCCTTTCTCTGTTGGCTACTGGTCCTTGATTTATAAAGAAGGAGTGTTCTCTGCAGGTGCATTCTGTCCTTTCTACCCAAGCAATATGCAGAGAGCTAGACTCTGTCCCAGCCCAGGGGGACACCCTGAATTTGAATCAGGGTGTCTCGCGGGGGATACTCAGCCTGTCTCTCAGACAGAAACTGGCTGCTTTAGGGAGGCCCGATGCACTGTCGTCCTGTGAAAGCTTCTGCCTTGAACACGATCTCCTGGGGCGACCGTGGGGTCAGAGGGCTGGGAGCCGCCTTGTCTCACCTCCTGCCTTGACTGCCCTCCCTGCAGACCCGAAACGTCCTGCACTCAGTCAGGCACGTGGGCAGCGTCACTGCCTGGATGTGACAGAGGACGCGAGGGCTGTGAGGACAGCCTCTCACGCACAGGCCTCTGGGGGGACAGCTAAGTAACAAGAATCACAACTTTACCGTCATTACCCTTTGACCTCACAATTCTACTTCTAGATGTACCCTAATAAGATAATCGGGAAAACTGTGGAAAAATTTATAGACAATAATAAAGTGTCTAAGTCTAGACCTTATTTTATACCAGGTACCCTTCTAAGCCCTGGAAAGAATTTTAGGAAGCTGGAGTGTCTGGGAGAGAATGAGTAAGTTACAAAGAAAAATTCTATCATTTTGGGTCTACCAGTTGATTCTAAACCAGTAGTTTATAGACTTTTGGATATCAGAGATGAGTACAAAAAAAAAAAAAAGAAAACCATGGAGGGCAAACGTAAGGTTGCAGCTTTTTTCACATTGCCAAGTAGCGACATTAAAAAAACCAACTAACCAAACCAAAAACCTCCGTCTGTCACTATCATTTTCTGAAAGTTAGGGCATTTTAACACTTAAAGTAGGAATAATAAATACTTTTATTGTGTATATTGTTCTGAGTGCCCAGAAATTAAATGGACTCATTTAATTCTCAAAACTATGGCCATGGGTACCATTATTACTGCCTTTTACAAGGGAGGAATCTGAGGTGCAGAGAGTTCAGTGACTGCTAGCAGGGGGCTGACGTGGGACCCGAATTCTGGCCAGCAGGCCCCAGAGTCCCTGCCCTAACCATGCAGGACATAAAGGATAATCTTCTAAATTCAATACTTTCATCTCTATATAAAATTTTATAAAATATTGTCCTAATTTTTCAATTTGCCATAAACTATGGAAAATATTTTAATGGACCAGTCTCAGTTTGGGGAACTGCTATTCTAAGACTGTCCACTTTGTTTCCTTGGGTTGAACGATGCCCCAGAGACCCTCCAAGGTCATGACACCCAACCACCTTGCTTAGTGCTGAGTGTTGCTCGTGTGTGGATATAAAATGGCACTAATAGCATCCCAGAGGCTCTTTGGCCTCTTCTGAAGGACCCTCTCCTTTCTAGACCAACTCTGGGGAGCCCACTTCTCCCTCAACATTCTGTACACGAGGCCTCACAGAACCCGCTTTTCCTCACATCTCACACGATGAGGAAGCCTTCCCTGGAGGAGACAGAGCCCCGGGGGGACTCTGAGTCTCGTTCATGGTTGGAAGGCCATCCTGCCTAGTCCTAAGAGCATGGTCCCCTGGGTCTGCCTGAGTCCTGGCTCTGTCCCTTGCTGGCTATGTCCTGTTTCCTCCTTCTCTACTGCCTAACAGAATTGTTGTGAGAAGTGTGGAAATTAGCACATGATAGCTATTGTTACAATGATTATTTTAGAATTGCTACTCATTCTATTTTCACTATATTTTTGAACAGAAATCTGATTTCCTCTACATTTTACATCATACATTTTGTTAGTTGTCTGTTTTGCTAACCATGATTTTTTACTGTTCAATCATCCACAAAGATGTTTGCTCCACAGTTATTTTCCAGTCCTAAATTCCTTCCAAAGAAAATGTGTGGGTGGGTGGGACTTCCTGGTGGTGCAGTGGTTAACAATCCACCTGCCAATGCAGGGGACACGGGTTCAAGCCCTGGTCCGGGAAGACCCCACACGCTGCAGAGCAACTAAGCCCGTGCACCACAACTACTGAGCCTGCGCTCCAGAGCCCGTGAGCCACAACTACTAAGCCCGTGAGCCACAACTACTGAAGCCCGCGTGCCTAGAGCCTGAGCTCCACAACAAGAGAAGCCACTGCAATGAGAAGCCCACACACCACAATGAAGAGTAGCCCCTGCTCGCCGCAACTAGAGAAAGCCTGTGCACAGCAACGAAGACCCAACGCAGCCAAAAATAAATAAATTAATTTTAAAAAATAAAAGAAAATGTGTGGGTTATCACCAGAAACTTGTACACAAACATGGTTATCCTATTTACATAATTTACTGTTATGCAAAGACCAAGTCACGATGCCCCACTCTCAGCTTTGGAGTCTACAGGGAATCCCACCTGTGCCAGCACCTTGGGCTAGAAACTGTCCTTTGTCCTAACATGACTGCTGGGCACCCCTGGCATGAGGGGTGACAACTAGGCAAGGATCGCCATTCTCTTCCTGAGCCACGGGGGAGAGGAGATCCCTATGTACTGCCTGTGGGGCAGAACGGGAAAGCAGTGTGGCTGGCGCTCACTGGTCTTCACAAAGGGCAAGGCTTACCAACATGGCCTGAACTGAACTGCCCAGACTCTGTGCTGTGGTAGAAAAAGCATAGACTCAGGAGTCAGAGGTGTGAAAACTGCTTGTGCCACTTAGATGCTTGTGTGACTCTGTCACCTCAGCGCTTTCTAAGGCCTGTTTCCTCACCCTTCAGTTGGGTTACTTGGTCCTACCTCACAGGCTTATAATGAGGATTAAATGAGACAAAGCACGTAAAGTGCCTGACACAGACGAGGGGCAGCACTGCTTCTCCCCATGCCCCACCCTTCTCTCGTCCTTTGGGATGTGGCCGCTGCCCCTCCTTGGCCAAAGTTACCCAGTGCGGGTGCTGTTGCGTCTGTGTGCATGTGAGTGTGTACGTCACACAGATAGATCACGCGTGGGAACGGCAGGACCTTCACCGTTCTTTTTCTATACTTACTTCAGGGAAACCTGTTATGGGTTTACCGGACGTCCAGGCCCTGCATCTCTGAGGACTATTTTTGAAGTAAAGTGTCATTCACAATACATATTAACCAAAGGATACTTACACAGGTGGAAATGCTGTTCTAGTGATGATAAAGATTTAGTTGTGACGAAAAACTCACCTGAAATTTGTTGGTCGAGTTAAAAGGTATTTCAGCTACTTTGCGGTTTCTTTTTCTAATTTCCATCACGTTACCCAGAATGACCTCTGAGAATTTCAAAAGAGCAGTTTCTGAGGCATCTCCAACCACAGCTTTCTGCGAATCAAGAGATAAATAGTTGCAGCACATAATCTGGTTCTTCTCTGATCAATTGCAACGAACCAACACGTAACCTAAGCTTACTATCTCCTGGAGAGAGAAAACAATTACCGCACAACTGGTGACTGACTTAGGACTGTTAACTGCAGGGCGCCACCTGCTGGCATTAGGGGAGTTCAGAAAAGTGAGAGCTCTGAGAGCAGGAAGTTTTCATGAAAAAAGCAGTTATGAACTAGATCTTGAAAGACAGGTGGGGGGAGTTCCCTGGCGGTCCAGTGGTTAGGACTCCGTGCTTTCACTGCCAGGGCCCGGGTTCAATCCCTGGTCGGGGAACTAAGGTCCTGCAAGCCGCAAAAAAAAAAAAAAAAAAAAAAAAGAGAAAGAAAGACAGGTGGGTTACCTAAAGAGAGAGGAGCAGAAGAAAGCCTTCTAGAAACCAGAAAGCCGTGAAGGAAGGCATGTGGTGGGGAAACTCTATTGTGAGTGCTGAAGCACAGGTGGACACGGAGAATGTGGCAGATGTAAAGAACCCCAAAAGGCAAGCACTGAGGCCTACACTCGAGAAGCAGAAAATAGAGAAGCATGGAAAGTTTTTGAGCAAAGTTAGATGAAGTAGTCCATGTAACTAATGAAGTATTTAAGGAAAATCAGTGGCATGCAAGAAAGACAGGGGAGGGATAAACCAGAATCATGGAGGCCAGTTAAGAGGTTGGTACAATTGTTCCGATGCAAGGTATTAGTGATAACAGAAATGTAAAGTTGGATGCTCTGAAACAAGAGTAATAGGCCTTGTTGACTCACTAGATTTTTGGGAAGGAGTAAGTTAAAGATGACTTCCAAAAGGATGAGAAGTAAAATGGTTACAGCATAGAAAAATAGAAAATTTGGGATAAGATATTAACTTGGAGCAAGTTTGGGTACAGGTGGAAGGTGACAAGTATAGTATGTTGAGTGTCTAGGCTGCAAAACCTCCAAGTGGAAACACACACAGCGAGCTGGAGATGCATGGAATTTGGGTGAGAAATTAGAACTGGAGATAAGGACTTGAAAGATACAGAGAAGTGATTGGCCAAAAGGAGAATTAATGAGCTGGCTGATAAAGAAAAGCAAACAAAAAATATAAGTAAGAGTCAATGAAGGAAAGAGATGGCAAACAGAAAAGCCAGAACACAGATTCAGTGACTCCTGAGAGGGAGAGGGAGGAAAGGAGGAGAGGAGAGAGAGAAGTTTCGTATATTGCAATTATACAAGAGCTCCAGGCAGCCCAGAGGAATACGCTCTAAGACCCCTCCTTCTATTTCTAGCCGATTACATGTTAAACATCAGTGAATGGCATTTATGTAATAAGTAACCTTTGATTATATCTTCTTAGCTGATAAAGAAGTTAGGAAAGTAACTTAAAGGCACATTCATTTTCTGGAAAGAGACAGAATTTTCAAAAGGCCCAAGTGAATATTCTGAGAACTTTTAGATTTCTCGAAGCTAGTTACAGCGAAAAAAGTTTTCTACAGGTCTTGTGATTAGACTTGCTCTTACAGCATAAACCTACTCAGCTGGAGAGATTAAGTCAAGCACCAAATCAGAACAAGAAAGTGACGTGGCTCTGCCTGTAACTGAGACCGTGTGCAGGGCCTTCACCTTCATGATGGGGACGCTCTCCTGTCCTGGTCTGAACTCAGCACGGTTACACAGCGTTATGATCTTTGACAGGGAGGCCCAGGTTGCAGAGCTTTGATCAAAGACTTGATCTGGAAAGAAGAACAGGGGATGCCAAGGGTGCTGGGCTCGCACCCACGAACAGCACTATTCACCCCAAGGCTGCAGACCAGACCCTCCGCTGAGTCTGCAGTGCAGGGCCAGGCTGGATGCGCCCGAAGACTCACTCGAATGGTCTTCACTAGTGTCTGCCACGAAGACCTGGCTGTCGAACCACAGATGGGCCACGGTCATCCTGTTCTGGGTGAGGGTCCCCGTCTTGTCTGAGCAGATGATGGAGGTGGAACCAAGGGTCTCCACTGCCTCTAGGCCTTTCACCAGGCAGTTCTTCTTGGCCATTCGTTTTGCTGTCAGTGACAGAGCCACCTAGACGGAGGAGAGAGGGAGAAGCTTGGAGAAGAGCCACCCTTTTGAACTCGGGTTCAATAATGTAGAAACAGGTAGAGCTGGACTAGTGTCAGGTATGGTTATAGATGCAGTAAAGCTGCATCAGCCCCAGTGACTGAGAAAGCATGTAAAGCCCTATACATGGACATGCCACAGTCCTTTCTTCTATTAAATGTGGAACACTCTTTTGTCCCTTTGCTCCTTCAGGAAAATGATCCTAAGGCACCCACAGGTCGCAGAGCCAGGCAAGTCATGTGTAATTACAAAGGGGGCCTTGGCTGTCATTCACAAGCAAGAACGCTAAGACGGACTTCCACCGCTACTTGCCAAAGGGCTTGTCCCAAAGGGCTACCTTGCTGCTTTGGGGAATCAAGAAGCATTTGTTTCACTTTAAGAGCTCCATATTTAAACATTCTTCGCTCTCTCTGAACCCTGCAGATGTCAAAGGGTTCTGTTTGCCTCCAATTCTGTCAAATTACTCTCTGCTGGAGTCAGAGGAGACCTGGAATCAAAAACTTCTGTCTTTGCTCAGGATGGCGCCAGGCCACCTTCACACAGGACTGAAGATACGAAGCCCTCTTCCCTGCCTGTGGGGCCCGCACCGCAGAGAAGGGCCTTGTTCAAGGGTGAGCTAAGCAGGGAGAACCAAAGCTGAACCTGGACGTAAGCACAGGAAGGGGCTGAACTGCTCTGCAGGAACACACAGAAGGCATTTGTGTGTGTCCGTGGGAGTCTGAGAGGGAAGAGAAGCGAGGTAAAAAGTGTGCTCAAGTCCCTCAGCTGTAGAAACTGCCAAAGGAGTTTGTTGGTTTGTTTTCCTTTTAAGAACAGTGGAAATGTGGGGGGAGGTATCCGGCTTCTAGAAAATCCGTAAATGGTGGTTCAAGACTGTCTTATCTAGATCTTAAGGGATTTGCAGACAGATCTCCTGAAAATGAAAATATAAGTTTTCAAGGACATTGCATTCAAATATTAACAAATCACAATTCTTTTTGTCCCTCTAAGAAACAGTCTGTTCAGAATGTACCACGGTTGCCCCTGACGGAGCAGACTCAGCTGTGGTGGGCGCTCACCCAGCACAGCAGAATGGCATGTTAGCAGGGTCAGCGTACGACCACTAGCAGTGCAGACTCACGGTGACAGTGGCCAGGAGACCCTCAGGCACGTTGGCCACAATGATGCCAATGAGGAAGATGATGGAGTCCAGGACATGATACTTCATGGACACTGCGATGATGAAGAAAAGGACGCCGATGGAGACTGCCACTCCTGCCACAATGTGAACAAAGTGCTCGATCTCGATGCCAATGGGCGTCTTCGAGTTCTGGACTCCTGAAGCCAGCGAGGCGATCTGCCCAATGACGGTGCGGTCACCCGTGTTGATGACCACGCCAGTCGCTGTGCCTGCAGGTGGAGCAGACATTTTATTCTAGGGGTCCTCAGCTAGGAGGGACCACAGCCTCACGGACCTCTCTTTGGTGGCTTACGTGGCCAGTCAGCACATGACATTACTAAGGCCAAACACCAGCTCTCTAGGTTCTTCAATTCCACGTTTTCTCTTGGAGAAGCTTTGCAGCAAGTGATGGTAAAGAGAGGAAAACAAAGCCTGAAGACGGAGAAGCGCTACGAGCGGAACATGCGGTCCTGCAAGCAGCTGGACTTACCTTCCAGACAGGTTGTGGAGAAGAAGCTGATATTCTTTGTCTCCAGGGGGTTGTCATGGGTAAACTCAGAGGAGCGGGGCTGGGGCTCAGACTCCCCAGTGAGAGATGAGTTGTCTACCTAGAAGTTTTGAAACAAGTTCAGGGTCAGGCACCTTGTCCCTTCCCCAGTTACGCCGAGACCTGGAAAGACCATAGCAAGCCAGCTGGTCATGAGCACGATCCCTGGGGTGCCTGTGACGCTCACCTTACACCCCTGAGCAGACAGCAACCTGATGTCCGCGGGGATCTGGTCGCCTCCTTTAATCTCCACTATATCCCCCACCACCAGCTGGTCTGCAGGAACTGTCTTCTTCTCTGAATCTCGAACGACAAGAGCTTGCTGTGAAGAAAAATCATGACCCAGGCCTCAGATTCCCTCCTGGAATGATGATGGCAGTCCTGCACCCTCCCCAGACCTCGGGAAGGGAGGCACTAGGACCCACAGCTGTCAGAATAGCAGAAAATGAAACAAAGACTTTTACTTGGGGCCTGAAGACCCTAAGAACTACTGTTTCTTGAGAAGGAGCTCATGGAGATATTCTTTGACCCAGAAAATTCTGCCATGGGAGGGTACAGCAAAGCGACAGCCCTGAGCCTGGCGGGAAGGGAGACCATTAAGGATGAACGATCCTGCTGGGAGGTCCAGGAAGACTCCTGAAGGTTGAGCCAAAGGGTTTAACAATCTTGCTCAGGTCGGGAAAACTTTAATGGCGCGAGAGAAGGGTCTCCACTTCCTAGCACAGAAGATCCCACCCAGAGTCCCCTCTGTCCAGCAGCTCTGCAGACCAGCGAGGGTGCGGTTTTCCTGCCGCGCTGACAGCAGTGCACGGTGTCCCTGGAGGACCCCTCCTGGGTTCCTGGGGGCGGAGGGATGGGGGGGCCTCCCATACTGAGAGCACATGCGGGGAGGCTGAGAAGTGGGAGCAAAGAGGGTGATACTTAAAGAATCCCAGGTCGGCCTCCTTGGTTCCCGCTCAGAACCCCCTGGACTGCTTTTGTCTAAACAGTTCACCAGCGCTGAGGAGAAACCACAGGAGATGCTGTGCAACGACTCATGCTCCTGTCCCACTTTGCTCTCGACTAAGCGCTTTTCTCCATTTTATCTCGCTGATCATCTCAAAACCCTGGGAGGAAACAGGGGCTCCACAGAGATTAGGTCACTTTGCAGGCAGCAGGGAGGGGGCCCAGGCCTCCAAGCTCTTCCACTCCCCCAGCCTGATGCTCGCTCATCTCAAGTCTCGCAGACACCACAGTGGGTGCCGCACCCACCTGTGGAATCATCTGGCGGAAGCTGGCCATGATGTTGGTGCTTTTCGCCTCTTGGTAATAGGCAAACACCCCGGTTAAAATAACCACCAGGGCAAGCACGGAGCCCAGGTACACCTGGGAGAGGGGGACAGGCATCGATCAGAAAAACAAGCGTCAGGAATGAGCCAGAGCCTAGGGCCAGGGTGCTCCATGGCCAGTGAGAGACATGGCAGTAGTGTCCTGGTGTAAATTGCAGGCCACACAATTTACGCCCTTGAAGTACATAACTAAGTGATCGTTAATAAGGTACACAGTTGTGCGACAGTCACCACAATCCGTCATCCCAGTAAGTCCCCTTGAGCCCACTGGCCATCACTCCCCACTCCAGCCCAGCCCTGGCAGCCCCTGATGGGTCTGCTTTCTGAATCCAGGGCGGGTCTGCTCTGAACATTTCACATCAATGGAATCGTGCAGTATGCGGCCTTTCTCATCTGGCTTCCTTCTCTCAGCATCGTGCCGGCCAATACAGTTTTGTGTTTCAGTCCTCTGTTATCAGCAGGCACAGAAGCTCTCCACGGCAAAGGGAGAGAATTAGCTTTGAGGAGAGAAAGCCCCAAAACACTTCACGTGGATATGGATCCTTTTTCTCCACGTAGGAACTTTTGTGTTTCTCTCTCTCTCTTAAAAATTCACGCTCATACTGCCTCTGAGACACCAGAATGTCAGATATAATTTCTGTTTTACACTTTGGAAAATGACTGATTTTCTCAAACTCACGTGGTGACTGATCAGTGGTGGACCCCTGACCCCAGCCCAGTGCTCTGCCCTTGCGTTACGGTGCTGACCCCTCACCACCCCCCGCCCCGTTACCACCAAACCCAGGAGGAGCCCCAGGGCCTCACGCTGTCCAGGGAGGAGGACTTATCGTTGGAGTACTGAATCCCATATGCGATCCAGCACAGGACGGCTCCTATCCACAGGAGGATGGAGAACCCCCCCACCATCTGCTTGAGGAACTTGATAATCTTCGGGGTTTCCTTGGGGGGGGTGAGGGTGTTGGGCCCATCCCGAGCCAGGAGCTCAGCAGCCCGGGTGCTGGAGAGACCCTGAGAAAGCAGAGCCAAAAGAAACAGAAATCAGACGTTTCTCCCCCGTTGGGTTGGATGTCACATTTCTGCAGAGGGTGGGTAGCGGTTACTATGTCCCAACTCAATCACTGCGCCACCCAGGGAGCCTCGCCTGTCAGACTCCGCCATTCCCTCAGCATGCCCTTCGGCCTCTCACATGCCGTCTCGGGGAGCAGCGTGGCTGCTGAGCGCTTTTCTACACGTCTGCCTCCCCCGCCCACTGCGAACTCCTGAAACCCGGGCATCGCCTGGTCCTCACACTGCAGGTATTCTTGTTGACTTGAACAGGTGCACCCAAATCTTCTGATGTTAAGACACCAAAACTTTTGAGATTTGAGATTTGAATTCACAGAAGGAAGCCCTACTTCTGCGGTGGGAGATTTTATGAGGCACATGGTGTGCCCTGCAGCCTTGTCCCTTTCCAGAGGAGGCCTTGATAAGACCCTAATACGTCCTGGGCACAGGGTTTAAAAGCAACCCCTGATCATGACCACGAGGAAGCATCCAAACCTTCCTGGGGTCACCACAGCTTCGCTGCGGTCACAGTCAAAGAACTGCCTGTGACCAAGCACACAGCTCAACAGAGGGCTTGGCCAGGGCTGTGGTTCCTGACGGGAACCAGCCCTGTCTCGCATGGTGGGCATATGGGTGGCTGGCATTCTCAGAGTCGCAGCTTTAGGTCACTCATTCTTTTCCACAAACCCTGAGCATAGTCCTGGGATTCTCTCCCCATCACTGGTTCTCTGACGACTTACCGTAATGATGTTTGTACCGTATTTTGTTTCCAATTCCTCATTGCTGAGTTTGTGATCATCCTGAAGCCCATGAAAAGAAAAACAGAGTGAATTAGATAATTCCAAGACTCAAACCCTAAGCCTTGACAAGTGCATGAAAGCTGGGAGTAGCGCTGAGGAAGGCAGAGGGGCCAGGGAGTGTGGGATGAAAAGAAGGAACCTTTGTCCCAGGGGCTACTGCAGCGAGAGAAGAGAACCTCGCTGCAGGACAGGTCACTGGCCAGGGGATTTTCTGGCCACCCCTGAACAGTTCAGACTTAACTTGCCATTTACCACAAAGCAGCTGTCCTTAGTTTTTCTGAGCAAAGCAATGCATTTCACCTCAGTCTGGTCTCCAGCACATGCAAATCCTAGCACACCTGTTGTCCAGGCACCAGTGATCTGGACACTTAACTCAGACCTGAACTGTGGGATCCGTGGAGGGCTGTGAGTAGTGCCAAACCATTTCATGTCCTGACTGTTACCAATGCAGCCCTCACTGGGCAGGCGGTCTGGTACAGAGAAGCATGCCTTTCCTTATTCCAGTACTTGAGACTCAGTTCACTGTCAGAGAAGCCCCCAGATTAAAAACCTGCCAAATAAATACCGGCCGGGGGGGGGCACACTTGCTAATTTTGCCACAGAATCATTAGGCTAAAGCAGAGTCTCTCAACCTTGGCATTATTGACATTTGGGGCCAATAACTCTGTTGTGGAGGCTTCTAGCCACCAGCGCCCTCCCTTAAGAAGTGATAACCATAAATGTCTCCAGACATTGCTGAATCTTCCCTGGGGAGCAAAGTCCCCCTCTCCTCTCCCTTTGAGAATCTCTGGGCTAAAGGACTAGAAGCCTCTTCCTGTGGCAGAAAACCCAGGGCTAAGTCTTCCTCACCCCACCTAGAAAACCCAGCATTCAGGATTCTAGAACTCTGATTGTCTGAAACAAAAATTTATACTGTGACTGGTACCAGAACCATCTCTTTTCTCAAGCATATGCAAAAAAGTTTCATGTTACAAAAGAGGTTTTTTTTTTTTTTTGCGGTACGCGGGCCTCTCACTGTTGTGGCCTCTCCCGTTCCGGAGCACAGGCTCCGGATGCGCAGGCTCAGCGGCCACGGCTCACGGGCCCAGCCGCTCCATGGCCCAGACCGGGGCACGAACCCGTGTCCCCTGCATCGGCAGGCGGACTCTCAACCACTGCACCACCAGGGAAGCCCGCAAAAGAGGCTTGATCTGCCTTGCTCATTTGTTCATTGTACCAATATCAACTGAATGTGGTATTGCCGGGGAGTCAAAGGATTAAGACACAGTTCTGTGCACAGTACACCAAGTCCTGGGCAGAGAAAAGTTAAAGGATGATTAGAGCCATTGGTTTCATGGATGGACCTCAGATTTTGAGGGGCTGTACTGCACTATCGTCTCCTGCTAGCCCGGCTCTGGGGATGAGAGCAGGGCAGGGTGCGGGAGTGAACTCTGCTGGAACAGCACTGGGCAGCACCAGGTGGCTCAGGCTTGAGTCACTGTCTGCCTGCGTCTTCAGAAGCCAGGGATGTTATAGTTCTCATCAAGGTTCTAACTTGCTGGAGGGGTCAGGTTGCAAGGGCATCCTAGTACGCAGTCACAAATTATAGGATTCTTGTGAGAAGGTTGTGAAAAGGGAGGGAAAGAAAGATGTATCTCAGCAAGGAAGCAAGGGGACACTTTGGCCAATACTATGGAAATTCTTTTTCTGTATTATACATCTTCACAAAATGCTCCAATCTCAAGGGAGGTTCTCATTGTAATTTACAGGCATATGATACAATGGATATATATTCATGTTGTAATTAGCAATTTCAAGTAAGACTAGTTATGTCTTCACCCCTAACTGCTAGAGATACGTAGGAAATAAGAATGACTATCTCAGTCTTTCTCCTGCTTTCTCTGTAACCCTCTTAACAACTCTAAGAGGGAGGTACCATTTTTAATTCCAACTTTTCACAGCAGGGAACTGAATTTCAGTCAAACTGGGATTTCAGTTCAGGTCAGTCCAGTTCCAGGGCTGTGTCTTAAGTGTCATCAGAAGATACACGGACAAGTGCCTCGTGGCGTGTGCTGTTCAGGTGAGTGCGCTCTCCAGGAAAAATAAGTAAGGAGCTCCGATTTGTAGCATTTACCGATTGCTCACCCCAGTCACACTTCACGCTACTAATGCAGTATCAGTCAGCTTGCCGAATTCCTGAGTGTTTAACAGTTGGCTCTGTAGCACACATAAGCACACACTACTACCAGCTGCTCAAAGAATCACAGCTTTAAGGTCTGCAGTGAAGTGCAGGGACAATCTAGCATAATCTCAAACTCACGTAGAAGTTTCCCCTTTGGCATTCCTGAGATGCAGTGTCACATTTCAGTCCCAGGGCAGCTCTTTTCCAGGGCAGCCAGCTTTGCTAGAAACAGGGTTGCACGTCCACAAAACACTTCCATTAAGAACACTCTCATTCTTATCTCACTTTTCTCCTGACAGACCCACAAAAATTGTTTATTTCCCATTTTACCTAAAGAAAACGGAGCTTCAGCAAAGCTAAGTAGTTTGCTCCCAGTCACAGATCAGCCACGGAGAACTGGACCTCAGCTGAGCCTAAGGTTGTCTGAAGCCAAGCCCAACTCTCTTACAGCTGAAATTCTTTCTCGTGGGGCAAATATACCCAGAAACCTAGCAAGTGTAGTGCTTTTGGTTTTCCTCCGGGGTGGTTCTGCCTCAAATAGTTCAATCAGCTAAAATGTGGCAGCTGGCTGCTTGTATCATCTCGGCGAAGCCACCAGTTAGGAGAGCGGTCTGGGCCGTCCATGCCTGTGGGGACTGGAGTCAGAGACTCCCTCTGAGTGAGTCCCACCTGGGCGCGCCTACAGCCTGAATGCAGGGAGCCTTCAGAGGCCTGACCCCTGGGCAGATATTATCACACCACTGTTTTTTTAAAAAAACAAGGAAACAAGTCTCAGGGTTTTTCAAATTCTTGAGACTGAATTTTCTTCTGTGGGAGGTGGGTTATAGGGGCGAGCTCTCAGCGGGGAGGGCAGTGCTCAGGGGCACCCGGTTGGCTCAACTGACCAGATCGAGTTCTTTCTTAAGCTCCTCTTTCGGCTGATGCGTTTTGCGTTCCAAGCAGTTCTTTTTCAGGCCCCCGTACTTCTTGTCATGCCCCTTGTCCGTTTTCTCAATGTCTCCGCTTCCGCTGAGCTCCACAGAGTAAATTTCTGTTTTCTGAAAGAGAAGCAGAGGTGCGGTGCTGGCCCGAGGTGGGTTTTCCAAAGCGGAGCTGAGGCCTCCCCGGCGTGACCTGCAGGGAAGACGCGCCGCCCTCCCTCCGGCCCCTCCTCCCGGGAGCTGCTCCCTCCCCGCCCGGCGAACAGCGCCCCCCGCGACCTCTCCCTCCTCTGCTCCGGGGTGGAGGGCTGGCTGGGCGCGCGCAGGGCTGGGCAAGTTATTTCCCCGGCTCCAGACAAGATCCCCCAGGAGGGCAGGGTCTCCCTCGTGCCTGGTCCCCAAGGCACACGCCAGCGCGCCGTTCCTCGGCGGGGGCGCCCACTGAACTCCTGGGCCTCAGAGGCCGGGGCGGCTTCAGGACCACAGCGCACCGGTGGAGTCCCCAGCCCCGCGCCGCCTGCGAATCAGGACCCCCGCGGCCCCTGCCCCGCGTCTGGCTTCGCGTCTTCACGCCGGCAGCCCTGGGTCTCCGCGCAGCGGAGGGAGACGCGCGGAGCCCGCCCGCCCTCTCCTGCCGCCCCGCGCGTTCGCGCCCCGGCTGCACGCACCGGCCTCATGGCTCGGGCGGGGGCCCCGGGGGGCGGGCGGGGGCCGAGGCCGGCGGCGCGCTCCTTGCTCCTGCGGCAGCCGAGCGCCTGCCTGTCCGGCTCGGGCGGCGGTGCGGCCTTAAATGTGCGGCCCGCCCCTCCCCGCCCCTCCAGCGGGCTGCGCGTCCGGCGAGCTTGGGCCGGGTGGGCAGTGCGGTCCCGCGCCCCGACCTGCCGTGCGCCCCGCCCAGAGGAGAGCCCCCGCCCACCCTTCTCTTCGAGACCTAATTGCTCGTCGGTGGGGATTGCAGCTCCCGGTGTCCCGGCAGTAAGAAGCCCCGGATGATCGGAGAATCGGCTTCAGGGGACGGTGATGGGGTCAGAGCGAACCGGGGGATAACCTGGAGACCCTCCGAGGGGCAGCTCCGTTCCTCTGCAGGGTCCAGACGGGGATGGAGGCGCTGTGAGGCCCGAGGGCTCCGGACGAGGCGCCCCGTGGGGATGGAGCCTCCCCTCCTCCGCAAAGGCTGCCCCACAGTCGCCATCACCCCCCTTCCCTTCTTCCCGAAAGGGCAGCGTTTGAACTCAAATCCCACCCCCAACCCCCCACTCCCCCCGCCCCCGTGCAGCAGGGCAACAGCAGTGAGTCACTGAGTCCTAAGGGACGGGAAGACTCCGGCGACATCTGGTTACAGATACACATCACAGGTTCTCCAGCGTCGCAGCTCAAGCAGCAGTGTACTCCTGGGGAGGTCTGTGTAAGGAGATACAAACTTGGTGTGAAGTGTATTCCCGCTTTGCTGGGAATCCGGGAGAAGGGGTCTTGCAGGCACAGAGTGGCTGCCCCTGCTCTATGTTTTTGGACACGCGGAGTAGAGGACACCTAGAGAGAGGCCCCTGGACTCGAGCTTCCAGAGCAAACCCGATTCACACTGACTTGGTTAGGGGGCCAGGAGAGAGGGAGGTGGGGAGAGGAGATGGCGCAGGTTTAAAAATGAGTAAGTTGGGGACTTCCCCGGTGGTCCAGTGGTCAAGACTCCGCACTTCCAGTGCAGGCGGGCCGGGTTCCATCCCTGGTCAGGGAACTAGATCCCACATGCACGCCGCAACGTAAAAGATCCCGCATGCTGCGATGAAGATCTCGCTCGCGGCAACGAAGGCCCCGCGTGCGGCAACGAAGGCCCCGCGTGCGGAAACGAAGGCCCAGCGCAGCCAAATAAGCAAGCAAGCAAGCAATTAAATACATCATAAGTGGAAGCAACCCCCTCGGAGAAGACTGCTGTCAATCTTGTTGGTGCCCAGTTTGGAAAAGGTCTCAGTTCCTACCAACTGCGCGGCAGAGATCACTGTCCTGCCCGGTACGGCCCCGCAGAGGTCCCGGCTTCCGCCAGGAGTCTGTCTCAGCTACTGCTGCTGCGGCCCCTGTGGCAGCCTCTGATGCCGTTAGGTGTCCTGGGTGTGACCTTTGCCACTGCCCCACACCCACCCTAACTCCAGAGGTCCTGCTTTGCCGTTGCCAGACACCTTGCCCCAGAGTCCCGCGAGGAAAGGGCCTCCGGGTGTGTGTGATGCAGGCACCTGGAGTAGTCCTCACCTGAGAGAGACACAGACTTACCTCTCTCAGGCCCCAGGGCCTATCGACCCTGACCTCCACCCAGTTCTGGTGACCTCTCCTGGGCTGGCCGGAAAGGCCAAGGTACAGACTGGGACACCTTCTCAGCCCGAGCCTGCAGTAGCAGCTTCTGCTGGAGCTGGGTTCTCCTGTCTTTGAAAAGAAGCATATCCACGCTGGGTCTCTTCTAGGACTTTTCTGAGTGACAGGTATTACATATTGGGACAGGCTGTCATATGAAACGATTCCTAGCTCATTTTAATCAATTAATGCACTTAACGTATTTGAAATTGCACTAGACATAGGGGGTGGTTGGGAGAAATGGTCCTAAAATTGTGTTATTCTCTGCCCTGGAGGAAGTTACACTTGAGTTGAAGACCCAAACTCAACAAATAAACGATTGTAAGTGATCCCAGGAAGAACAGAATTTAGCACTAAATGGTATAGGTTTTAAGTGCTTTAGGAGTTTAAAGATGGGACGATCTCATTACTTAGAATTAGTTATCCAGATTTTTTCTCTTCCTTAGCAGCCTCCACGAGAGGTGGGAGAGAGGGAGGTGGGCCTGTGTGTGTCAGTTACCCCTGGTCCCTGAGAGGCCCCTCCTGCTGCAGTTCTGGGGGACAGATGTCGTCCTCTGGCTCCCAAGGTGGAGGAAGAGGATCCAGGTGACAGTGGGACGAGGAAGATTCCCTTCCGGCCTCACACCCACCACCCTCGTCTCCCAGGCACACGGCAGCCCCACACACCTGTGTCCACGCGTCCTGCCAGGTTATGACTGGACAGCATTTCTCCACCCATGAGGGCCTCCTGGAGTTGCAGTCAGAATGAAAAAACAAAAACAAACAAACCTTCCGTCAAGCAGGCTTCTGCACTGTTTCCTCATTTCTTCATTTATATGGGCGTATGAACATCCTGCAGAAAGGAAACTGGCTTCCAGAAATCAGCACCTGGTCTGTGGTTATAGCCCTGCCTGCAAAGCCCAGGGCCAGGTGGGCAAGATGCTCCAGGACGGGTTGGAGCCTGCGGGGGCTCAGGCAGGCTGGGGGCAGCCACACTCACCTTTCTCCTCGTGGATATGCTCCCCCAAATGTTAGGGCACTATGGCATTCGTTCTCTGTGACTAATTTTGGGTAATAAGAGCCTTTTTCAGAAAATTACCATTTTCCTTTTAATAAGTGGTTGAAAAATACTGACTGCATTCTGAAGTCTTTGATTTGTGTTTTTTAATCTTAGGGGGAACACAGATTTTCCCCACTTGAATCATCTTCATCTTTGTCATGGAAGTTATAACATGTATACATATGTAACATATAAAACGCATAATATGTATGATATGAAGGATAGCATTCATACAAATATGTTGGGCTAACTTTGCAGGAATTTGCCTCTTCTGATGAGTGAGGTGATGCTCTCTTGGCCACCAGCTCCCACATTCTTCAGAGTTAGGGAGCCAAACGCAGATACTCGGTATTTATTTATTCCTGGAATATTTCTTGGAGGTTTGTGATATGTATGTCGCATCACATCAGGTCCTTCCTGGGAAAGAGCTTTCCACCTGGTTGACGAGGCAGGCTACATCAGCCCAGGCAGGATATTCACACATGACAGTCAAAGGCCTGACGAGGTCCAGCGCTGAGTTGGTGGGCAGAAGCCGGACTCCAGAACAGCCAAGGAAGGAGCGAACTGTGCAGTGGAATGATGGGCACTTCCCGAAGTGGGTTGAGTGCCAGTGCATTTTGAAGGCTGGGTCACCTGACTCAAGGGGGGCAGGGGAGGGCACTGGCTCCTGCACAGACATGACTGAGAGCGTTTCAGGGAGTAGCAGGGCTCCGTCCGTATGCCTTGGGGAATGCTTGACGATGAGATGGCATAAAGGAAACGACGTTTTGGGAAGATGAGAGGTTCTGCAGCAAAAGCGGAGGGCCGGGCTTGCAGCTGCCCCTACGACATGAGACCTGAGCCCAGCTGCCCCCATCATAGGCTCCCGTCAGCCAGCAGAGCGTCAGCGAGGTTTGAGTGTTGGCACCCTGATGCCCTGAGCATGTTTAGGCCCTAAGCAACCGTTATTTCAGATATAATTTGTTTGTTCTGTCAAGAGTCTTTGAAATGAAACAAGGGAAGGAAGGGCAAACGATGGTCACCCAATCTAAGTTAGAGGAGTTTCTAGACTCTCCCCTCTGGGTACCCCCCATAAATGTACATTTATCCTGTGTTTCCAGGGTGAACTGAGCTGTTCTAAAGTCTGTGGGGGAGGGGAGCTATGGGATTAAAGAATATCATAAGAGACATGCTCCATCTCATCCACAAAGATCAGCTTCAATCTCATAATAGTGATGAGGGGCTGTCATCCTTTACAAAGATCTAAGTTAATTAAAAAAGAGTGTGGGGCTTCCCTGGTGGTGCAGTGGTTGAGAGTCCGCCTGCCAGTGCAGGGGACACAGGTTCGTGCCTCGGTCCGGGAAGATCCCACATGCCGCGGAGCGGCTGGGCCCGTGAGCCATGGCCACTGAGCCTGCGCGTCCGGAGCCTGTGCTCCGCAACGGGAGAGGCCACAGCAGTGAGAGGCCCGCGTACCGCAAAAAAAAAAAAAAAAAAAAGAGTGTGACATTTCCCCAGCGATGTTAGTAGAACTGTCTTCATCTCCCCCAGTTTTCATGCCTGGTCTGTCCCTGTGAGATGCCATGTTCGGTGTTGGGGTGAGAAGAACGACGTGATCCTTATGGGGTCAGTGTTCCATGTAAGCCAGGCACAGAGAACAGTCGCTTCATCATCTTGGTTATCTCTCGTCCTCTCTGATATACTTTAAATAACTGTCTGTGATAACCCAGCATCTTAAGTCAGCATGAAGTAAGCTGGCCTGGCTCTATGAACGCATCTCTCCCAGGATCAGCGCTTCAAAATTCCAAAAGTTTACTCTAGAAGCAAACGGGAATAAGAGAGAAGGAAGACAGCCCAAATGCCTGGCTTCATTCACACCAGGGCCCGACTTAGTCCTTGCTGATCCAGAAAGGTGCACAGGAATGGGCCGTCCACAATGTGGCGCAGACTCCACAGCGTGGCTAGGCTCGGCATTTCGTACACGAGCCCGAGGAAAGGAAAGCAAGTGAAGGAACTGAGAAACTGCTTTCCAGGGACAAGCGGGAGGAACCGGGCAGCTGCTTGGCTGCATGTTCTACTGGGAAGTTCCCCGAAGAGGCGAGTGGGCAACTGAGGTTCTGAAGTTGTGTCTACCGTCACACGGGAAGGGGTCAGACCTACTGGGTAACAAGCCGCTGGGCCCCGGGGAGAGGTGGAAAGCCAGGAGGAACACGAACATGTTTAAGGAGGTCCTATTGCGGCTGCCAAAGTGTCCCCTGAAGAAAGGAGGCCACCGGCTGCCGAAGCACAGCTTGTGTGAGTGAACCTGCGACCAGCATGACAGCGGGGGAGCTTCGGGTCTGATGGCTCAGCCTTCACCAGCTTCCAACCTTCTTAGACTCTGGACTGATCTTTCTCCTCACGTTAGTCTCTCTTTCCTCCCTCTTAGGGTTGCCAGATAAAACGCCGGCACGAGATATGGGAACATGTGTATATGTATAGCTGATTCACTTTGTTATGAAGCAGAAACACACCACTGTAAAGCAATTATACCCCAATAAAGATGTTAAAAAAAACCAAAAAACCCCTCAGGCACCTGTTAGTGTTGCCTTTCAGATAAACAGTGAATACTTTTTTAGTAGGTCTCAAATATCACATACGACATACTTATACTAAAACTATTCATTGTTGAGCTAAAGTGCAAATTTAACCAGATGTTGTTTGCTAACGTTGGCAGCTGGCTCCCTCTGGATGCCGTGGGGCCCCTTACATCAACAGGCACAATGGGACCCTGGCCCAAGCTCTCCTGTCTTCCGTTTCTCCACCAGATAGGAAAATAAAAATATTCAGACTTTCTCTTTTTGCCATGCCAGTCCCGGATTTGTCTTAAGACGGTCAACTTGAATGAGTGTGGAAGTAAGTTTTTTTTTTTTTTAATCCCCTATCTCTTTAGCCAGAAAATTCTTACCACTGTGCAGAGGTCACATTCTTGGAACTGAGGGAATTCGGTGCCGCCTCAAGACCAACTGTGAATTCTAGAAGTGACCAGCAGAGGGCGCACATCCCACCACCACACCTGGACTCAGCATCCCTGGTGAGCTCATCACCTACCACCAGGCCACCTGCAGTGGCTCAGGCACCAAGAATTTACAGAACACCCGCAGGCGTGGCCACTTCGTGCCAAATACTTCATTTCTGGTGGAGCAAAGGACAACTTGGTAAAAGACAAGTCCCAAACAAACAAACCATTAAAAAAAGAACACCAGTAAAAGAAAAGAAGCAACAATAAAACTCCAGTGATAATTACCACAAAGAAACAGTGAACTACAACGTTACCAGAAAAAGCAAACTGTCACGGTTTCCCTACTCCTACGGCTGGATGGGATTTGGAAACACCACATTCAACCTTCCAAGTCTTGCTTCTTCCCTGAGGCATTCTCTGAGGAGTAGCCCACCTCACCCGCTACCTTCTCCAAGGGGCTAATGCTTTCCTAGTGAAGGGGAGCAGAATTTGCCTCCCCAAATATGTCTCTTGGGTGTATTACTTACTTTAAGCTGGTTATTTTTGAAGAAACAGCAGGCATGGGGAAAACTCTGAAAACCAAGTAGGAGCTGCCCTCTTGTGAGAAACATTTGCATCTGTAAGGGAGATCTCCGTTTGTAAGGGTGTCTCCCAAACCTCCAGAGACATCAGTGGAGCAGCAAGGACTTCCATCTGTGTGACCGCCCTGCCCTTGTCTACTGTGCTTTGCCTGGTCGCTGCCCCTAACTGCTTCCCCATCTTCAACATCCTCTTTGGTCTTTGGCTGAGGACGGTACATGAGGTGAGGACTTCGTCCGTTTTGGCGAGTTACTCCGTTTTCCTGGGTCTCTTTCATGTGTACGCGTTATTAAACTGCTGTTTGATCTTCCCCCTGTTCATCTGTCTCATGTCAATTCAATTCTAGACCAGCCAGACGAACCTAGAAGGGAGAGGAGAATTTCTTCCTCCCCAACAGGAGTCTTGGCCCTACAGAGCCCTGATGCTTCAGTTCATTTGTTTGTCTCCCCATCAAGGAGATATGCGCTTCGATGCCATGTCACAGACTTTCTTGGTCTTTCAAGACACGGCCACGTCCACTGGCATGTAGTAGGTGCCTCCAAGGCTCAATTCTCTTGGAGAAATGAAAAACTTTTTAAAATGTCATTTTATTTATTTATTAAAAAAATTTATTTATTTATTTGTTGTTTATTTTTGGCTGCTTTGGGTCTTCGTTGCTGCACGCGGGCTTTCTCTAGTTACATCGAGTGAGGGCTACTCTTTGTTGCGGTGCGTGGACTACTCATTGCGGTGGCTTCTCTTCTTGCGGAGCACGGGCTCTAGGCGCACGGGCTTCAGTAGTTGGGGCTCGCAGGCTCAGTAGTTGTGGCTCGCGGGCTTAGTTGCTCCGCGGCATGTGGGATCTTCACAGATCAGGGGTTGAACCTGTATCCCCTGCATTGGCGGGTGGATTTTTAAGCACTGGGCCACCAGGGAAGTCCCACTGTCCCATTTTTATAAACACTGTTTTAGAGCCAGATTCCTTGTCGTTTGTTCTGAAGCCATTTTTCTAACCTTGGAGTGTCTGGGTAGCAGGGGGGGGCAGACGATGAACAGTCAGCTCCAGGAGAGAGAAGTGAGGAGTAGAGGCTCTGGTTTTGAAATATTTGAGAGGCTGCAGTGAAGTGACTTGAGTTCTTAGATTTCCTAGGAACTCAGAGAGGCCAAACTACTTCTGCTAAATTTTATGCTGGTTATAAGCTCTGTTTTCAAATGTAGCATGTAAACTGTTTCTACAAAATAAAAGGAAAAAGGGAATTCAGCAACTTTCTGGTGGATTTGATCAACATAGACTTCACATCTACAGCTCACATGGTCCTCTAGACTTGGAGGTTTGGGTACCGGAAAGATCCAAACAACCCCCTAAACACCCTTGTTTTCTTGGCCCCTTTGGTCTCAGCCACATAGACTCAGATTATTCAGCTATAATTATTAATGCATGAGAAGGGGAAACACAGAAGGGTGGCTTCTTGAGGATTCTGTTTATCTTATCTGTGGTTCCCCAAATGTGTGCCATGGAATCTTAGTCCTGCAGCATCGTCATAAGGACAAATATTGATACATTCAACAATGTTTTATACTGTGCACTTTTCATCCTTGGAGAGTTGCTAAGCTATTAGCATTTAAAAGGTGCTAGGACCCCACTAACCTCCCTCAGACGGATGTTTACTGGAACAGAAAATCTGATTTTACAAGGTCATGTTAAATCAGGAGGAAGAGGTTAATTTGTCCAAACACAGTTCACATGCAGCATCTAACCCTGCACTGAGAATGTTTCCTGCCTTTCGAAGCCTGCAGACTTCTTCATATACCCAGCCTGCTCCAGGACACTGAGGTAAGATCCTTCACTTCTCCTCTGCCAGGTGCTGAGCAGGGCAGGTGTTAGTGCAGCATCTACAATGGGCTTGATGATTTGGAGGATATGAAGAAGTAATAAGAATGGTTTTATTCAAAAGTTTAAAAAATTATTTGCATAAATATGTCCACAGTAGGGATTTTTATTTTATTTTTATTTATTAAAATTTTTTTAAAAATTTATTTTATTTATTGTTTTTGGCTGCGTTGGGTCTTCATTGCTGCGTGCGGGCTTTTTCTAGTTGTGGAGAGCGGGGGCTGCTCTTTGTTTTCTGTGCACGGGCTTCTCATTGCGGTGGCTTCTCTTGCTGTGGAGCACAGGCTCTAGGCGTGCAGGCTTCAGTAGTTGTGGCACGTGGGCTCAGTAGTTGTGGCACACGGGCTTAGTTGCTCCACAGCATGTGGGATCTTCCTGGACCAGGGCTCGAACCCGTGTCCCCTGCATTGGCAGGTGGATTCTTAACCACTGTGACACCAGGGAAGCCCCACAGTAGTGATTTTTAAGTGGCAAACATTTGGAACTATTCAAATGTCAAAAAAGGGGCTATGACTTAAAATTATAGCATAGTAACATGAATGAATGTCATGAATTAATTGGAAAATATGGCTATCATGTAGAAAATATCAGTATGAGGGCATGCTTAAATGAAATAAAGTTAGGTGAAAATAGCAGAAAATAGGTTATGTGTACAATTATTACCATGATGTGGAATTATATGTATGTACGTTAGCAAACATGAGAGAATTTGAATGAGGTTGCTGGTTTAGAATGCAATATTCATTGGGCTTTTTTTTACCCAACTACTCAAGTTTCTAAAAGAGAGCAGGTGGAAAACCTCCCAAGTGTGTGGAGTGGGGGCCGTCATTTCACGTACCTGGGGCTGGGCAAGGACAGACGTTCAGGCCGGGGTCAGCTTGATGTGTCCACTTGGCGAAGCTGCAGTCTCAGGTAGTTCAATCTAATGCCCTTGTCGGTGCTGTTGTGAGGCATTTGGAAGCGGGGACTGACGCCGAGAGTCAGTTGACTTTAGGGAGATGGCCCTGGATTATCTGGGTGGGCCCTGTGCAAGCAGACCGAAGGCCTTGAGAGCAGCTCTCGTGGCCCCCAGCCCTCTCCCTGACGGCCTTCAGACTTGCCCTTCCAGCCTGCACAATGTCGTGAGCCAGGTCTCTTACTTACCTGTCTCTGACTGGTTTTGCTCCTCCGGTTGAATTTGAACTAAGTTGCTAGAAGCACTTTGGCAAATGGAAACTCAGTGGGGAGCCCAGAGCAAGTGAGTGCTGGTGAGGACGATCCAGACCTGCAACCTGGAGTTATCTCTGCTGTGCAGCCTCTTCTTCATTTTTCTGACTTGGGGCAAAAGGGAAGGGTGGCCTTGTTGAACCACCCTTAGAAGGGTGGCCTTCTTTGTAAAGTTCCACAGAAGTTTTATGAGAGCTGATAGAACTGCCTTTGAAATGCTAGAAACTATGTGTCCAGCCCCCTCCCTGCTCCAAGCTCGGAGAAGAGCACCGGCTCTTGAGGGACCCGTTTCACTGCTGCTCTCCTTGGTGAAGGCAGGCAGCCACACTGTGGGGTCCCGGGACCCGACAGGCAGTGTCCCAGTGAAAGGCGGCAAAAAGGGATTCCAAGGGGAACTGGTGGTTACAGCTGCATAAGCTCACTTCCCACCTTGTAGCCACACAGGAAAGTCAGCGCCCACAGTCCCCAGACTTGACTGGATTGCAGGTGGCGGAAGAACGAGGCGGAGAGGAGTGGAAGCCGTGTTCTCACAGGCAACACGCAGCATCCTGTTCCATTAACTCTAGAGGCAGGGAGATAGATTGGAAAGTCTTGGAAAGTTCCCTCCAGAAACAATGTTTGTATGTAATGAGGCACTAAATTTATCCTTCCACGTCAGAGAGTTAGCTCCTCTCCAACCAGGTAAAAACCCTGGGCATAAGAAGGGAGAGGACGCCCCAAGTATACATACTTAGGATTAAACTTTGTAGTTTCCTTATGAGTTCATCGTATCCTTAAAATAGAATTTCCATCTGTGTTCTCATAAAGTCTGTGTAAATACGGGTTCTAACATAGGTTGGAAAATTATATCTTCAAGGCCAGATGTATGATTTGCAAGGAAGATTCAGTTTCCTCTAGTAATCCCCTCATTTGGGGAGCAAAGAACCAGGAAGGATGGAAAAATAGAAATGAACTTTATGATGGCCCTGACTGTATAAGGAAAGCTTTATGAGTTTGATAAGGGCCTTTGTACAACATTTTTGCATGTTATATGTAATATGAGTAATTCTCTTTTTAAGTAAACACAACATACAATACTCTATGCTTAATAAAGCAGGGAAATAATTTATGTATTCTCCACCCTCAAAATTAAAATGCCATGTGTTAGACTGTAAGGTGTGAGAGGACTATGCAGCCTTGTTAGGTAATGAAGGAGGGCAAAGCCACAAAGATGGAAGCAGTGGGTGTAAAGCTGGGGATCGTGGGAAATTCTGTGGTTCAAGAAGGAAAACAGGTAGGTAGCTGATAGCGAACAAAGATGCTCGGGACAAAGATGTTTGTGGGAAACTCAAACTGTGAAGAGGCGACTGGAACCATTGGTTAGTGTTCAGTTGTTTGATTTCCATGACAAGCATTTTAATAATAGCCTCAGACAAAAAATTTTCAGACTAGCATATTATTTCTCCTACTCCTTGTCATTTATGATAGAAAACTATGGGAAATTAGTAAGAAAATAATTTTAGGAATCACTTTATTAAAAAAATTCATTCTTCCATAAAGTAAGATACATAGGATTTCCCTGATGGCGCAGTGGTTTAGTCTCCGCGCTCCCAATGCAGGGGGCCCGGGTTCGATCTCTGGTCAGGGAGCTAGATCCCACATGCATGCCGCAACTAAGGAGCCTGCCCACCTCAACTTAGGAGCCCACCTGCCTCAAATAAGACTTGTGCAACCAAATAAAGAAATAAATAAAATATTTAAAAAATGTTCTCAAAATAAAAATAGAGATACACTTGTAATCTTTGGAAGCACCCACTTAAGTATCAGGTTTTATTTGAATTTATGTATTATGTTCTGTTGTTTAGAACTTGTTAATATTTACATTAATTAATTGATGAAATACATGATTGGTGAGTCAAAATACTCTAAAGATTGGGCAGAATAAACAACAATAATAATAAAAGCGAATCTTCATTGGAAAGGACATGATTTCCTGTCTTGTAAGAATCATTGCTTCACATTGATCTTTCCACTGGTAGCTATCATTTGGTGAGTGTTCTTATGCAATGGGTATACTATAAATATAACTTTATTAAAATTTTTTGAATTGAGATATAATTGACATAAAGGTCTTTTTTAGTCAAAAATTTTAAATTACAAAAGTAACATAGCACTGTATAAAGTGCCACCCACCTCCATCCTTGTTCTCAGAAATCATCACCTTGACATCGCTGGGGAAGACAGTTTCAAGAGGCCACAGATTTCTGCCACTCATGGAGGTCACCCAAGCTGCGGCGTCTGTGATTGAGGTTAAGGCTCGTGATCCCTGAATATTCATTGAGCACCAATAGTGTTCAGGTGGTGGGAATGAGACTCAGATCACAAACTTGGGCATGTGAGAAAAAGAACTTTATTTTCTCTCACTAAGGTATAATTTCTATTTCAAGATCCATTTGCCAGGTGGTGGAAAGTCAGTTTTGTTATGATGGGGTTATCCCAACTATCCCTGGTGTTGGGTCTGTGGAGCTCCAGGTTCTGTTCCTGGAGTTTTCTGTCCTCCTAGAGGGACACCGGCTGTTGCTTGAGATGGAAGACGGGAAGCCCTGAGTTTGAATCGTTAGGGTTACGGGCTTGGTGGGGAGGCACCTGGGGACGTGAGGCTGCCGCACAACTTCTCTCCTGGCCGGGCTGGTCTGGAGTCGTGACCTTGATGGTCTCATGCTGGAAGGAGATGTAAACCTCGGATCCTAATAGCTTTTGCTTCTCTTTCTTTTTTTTTTTTTTTGGCTGCGCCGTGTGACTCGTGGGATCTTAGTTCCCCGACCATGGACTGAACCCAGACCCAGGCAGTGAAAGCGCTGAGTCCTAACCACTGGACCGCCAGGAAATTCCCTAAACCAGGGGCCCCAACCCCCAGGCCACGGACCGGACCGGTACCAGTCCTTGGACTGTTAGGAACCGGGCTGCACAGCAGGAGGTGAGCGGCAGGTGAGGGAGTGAAGCTTCAACTGCGGCTCTCCATCGCTCCCGTTACCGCCTGAACCACTCCTCCGTCACCCCGCCATCCGTGGAAAAATTGTCTTCCACGAAATCTGTCTCTGGTGCCAAAAAGGTTGGGGACCGCTGCCCTAAATGCACTACTTCTAATGTTCACAGTTAGATTTGATGTGTTTAGCACATGTCCTTAATCGGGTTAAGGAAATTTTTGTTGTTGTTGTTTGTTTGTTCGTTTTGCGGTACGCGGGCCTCTCACTGTTGTGGCCTCTCCCGTTGCGGAGCACAGGCTCCGGACGCGCAGGCTCAGCGGCCATGGCTCATGGGCCCAGCCGCTCCGCGGCATGTGGGATCTTCCCGGACCGGGGCACGAACTCGTGTCCCCTGCATCGGCAGGCGGACTCTCAACCACTGCGCCACCAGGGAAGCCCAAGGAAATTCTTTTTTATTCCATATTTGCCAAGAGGTTTAATAAAAATAATTCATTTATTTATTTAATAATAGTTCAGTAAATAGAAACTACTATCTAACAAATAATGAATAATTGTTGAATTTTGATTATTTATGTGGCTTTTTGTGACTATGCTACTTTTTAGAATAGTTTTAGATTTACAGAGAAATTTTTTTTCCACATCTTTATTGGAGTATAATTGCTTTACAATGGTGTATTCGTTTCTGCTTTATAACAAAGTGAATCAGCTATACGTATACATATATCCCCATAACCCCTCCGTCTTGAGCCTCCCTCCCACCCTCCCTATCCCACCCCTCTAGGTGGTCACAAAACACTGAGCTGATCTCCCTGTGCTATGCGGCTGCTTCCCACTAGCTATTTTACATTTGGTAGTGTATATACGTCAATGCTACTCTCTCACTTCGTCCCAGCTTACTCTTCCCCCCTGCCCCAGCCATGCCCTCAAGTCCGTTCTCTATGTCTGTGTCTTTTTTCCTGCCCTGCCACTAGGTTCATCAGTACTGCTTTTTTAAATTCCACATATATGCGTTAGCATACGGTATTTGTTTTCCTCTTTCTGACTTACTTCACTCTGTATGACAGACTCTAGGTCCATCCACCTCACTACAAATAACTCAATTTCATTCCTTTTTATGGCTGAGTAATATTCCATTGTATATATGTGCCACATCTTCTTTATCCATTCATCTGTCGATAGACATTTAGGTTGGTTCCATGTCCTGGCTATTGTAAATAGTGCTGCAATGAACATTGTGGTACATGACTCTTTTTGAATTATGGTTTTCTCAGGGTATATGCCCAGTAGTGGGATTGCTGGGTCATATGGCAGTTCTATTTATAGTTTTTTAAGGAACCTCCATACTGTTCTCCATAGTGGCTGTACCAATTCACATTCCCACCAGCAGTGCAAGAGGGTTCCCTTTCCTCCACACCCTCTCCAGCATTTATTGTTTGTAGATTTTTTGATGATGGCCATTCTGACCGGTGTGAGGTGATACCTCATTGTGGTTTTGATTTGCATTTCTCTAATGATTAGTGATGTTGAGCGTCTTTTCAAGTATTTGTTGGCCAGCTGTATGTCTTCTTTGGAGAAATGTCTGTTTAGGCCTCCCACCCATTTTTGGATTGGGTTGTTTGTTTTTGTGACATTGAGCTGCATGAGCTGCTTGTATTTTGGAGATTAAGGATTTACAGAGAAATTGAGCAGGTAGTACAGTAAATTCCCTTTACCCTCTACCCCACACATACATTTTGCCCTATTATTAACATCTCACATCAGTGTGGTACATTTATTACAATTAATGAACCAATATTGATACATCATTATTCACTAAAGTTCATACTTCATTTGAATTTCCTTAGTTTCTTCTCAATGTCCTTTTACTGTTCCAGGATCCCTTCCAGGCCACCACACCATACTTAACTGTCAGGTCTTTGTCAGCTCCTCTGGCTGTGACAGTTCCTCAGACTTCCCTTGTTTTTGATGACCTTGGCAGTTTTGAGGCACAGTGGTCAGATATTTTGTAGAATATCCCTCAGTTGGAATTTATCTGAAGTTTTTCCTTTCTTTTTAAAAAATTATTCATTTAAAAAAAAATTGTGATATAGTTGACGTATAGCATTATATTCGTTTCAGATGTATAACATAGTGATTTGATATTTGTATATATTGTGAAATGATCACCATGATAAGTCTAGTTAACATCCATCACCAAACATAGTTACACATTTTTGTGTGTGCGATGAGAACTTTTAAGATCTACTTTTTTAGCAATTCTCAAATATACAATACGGTATTATTAACTATAGTCACTGTGCTGTACATTACATCCCCATGACTTATTTATCTTATAACTGGAAGTTTGTACCTTTTGACCCTCTTCATCCATTTCCCTCATCCCCACACCCCTCTGACTCTGGCACCCACCGATCTGTTTTCTGTTTCTATGAGTTCAGTTGTTTAAGCTTCCACGTATGAGTGAGATCACACAGTATTTGTCTTTCTCTCACGTATTTCACTTAGCATAATGCCTTCGAGGTCCATCCATGTTGTTGCAAATGGCAGGATTTCCTTGTTTTTTATGGCTCAGTAATATTCCATTGTGAATACAGACTACATCCTCTTTATCTATTCCTCTGCTGTTGGACACTTAGGTTGTTTCCATGGCTTGGCTATTGTAAATGTTGCTATAAACACAAGTGTGTAGATCTCTTTTCAAGTTAGTGTTTATGTTTCCTTCAGATAAATACCCAGAAGTGGAAATGCTGGATCATATGGTAGTTCTTCTAAAAATTTTTGGAGGAACCTCTATACTTTTTTCCATAGTTGCTGAGCTAATTTATACTCTCACCAACAGTGCACAAGGGTTCCCTTTGATGCTTTTTCTTATTATTAGACTGGGATTATGGGTCTGGGGGGAGAAGACCATAAAGGTGAAGTGCCATTCTCATCACATCATATCAAAAGTACACACTGTCAATATGATTTATCACTGATTATACTGACCTTGACCACATGGCTGAGGTCCACTGTAAGGTTACTCTCCCACCCCTGCCATCCATTCTGTACTCTTTAAAAGGAAATTTGTGTGCAGCGCACAAGTAAGGAGTGGGGAGTTATAATTCACTTCCCTGATGGTGGAGTAGCTAAATAAATGATTTGGGATTCTTCTGCATGAGAGATTTGTCTATTTTCCCCATTTATTCCCTGGTATCTTTTTTTTTTAAATTTTTTGAGTATTGAATCAATTTCTTTCTATTCTTTTATTTTTCTTTCTATTCATTTTTTGGTTAGTTTTGGTAAGTTATACTTTATTAGGAATTTTTTATTTCATTGAAGTTTCTAGATTTATTGACATAAAAGTCATTTGTAGTATTCATTTATGATTTTTAAAATGCTACTGCATATGTAAGTGTGTCACCCTTTTCATTCTAAAGTTGTGAGATGTGTAATCTTGCAAAGGGTTTGTATATTTTAATACTCATTGTGAAGAACCAGCTTCGGTTTTGTTGATTGCCTCTATTATTTTTGTATTTTTTAATTTCATTACTTTTTATCTTATCTGTATTATTTATTCTCTTCCTACTACTTTCTTTACATTGTTGTCCTTTCCCCAGTTCACTGTGTTTGTTTTCAATTTTTCATGTTTTCACATAAATGCATATAAAGTTTAAATTCTCTCTATAGCTTGCCTTAGGTATTATCCACAGGTTCTTAAAATGCAGGCTTTTTTTTAAGTTAGAAATATTTCAAAACTTTCATTGTGTTTTTCTGTTGAGCCAATGATATTTAGAAGTGTGCTTTACAATTTCTAGATATAGGTGCTTTTTAAAACCATCTTTATTATTGATTTCTAATTTAAAGATATTATGATCAGACATATGGTTTGTGGAGTATCTAAAATTCTTTTAACTAGCTGCAGGCTTCCTTTCTGACCTAACACAGAATCAGATTTTCTAAAACATTTCTTGTACACTTGAAAAGACTGTATATTCCTGTATTCCTGATGTTGGGGTATAGGTTTCTACATATATTGCTAGATTAGGCCAGAGACTTCCGAAACTTCTCAGCACCTAGTGTCTTGGTAATTTCTTTGCAGCACCCCTAGACCAAAAGAAATGCCTACTGGGTCTGTTTAAGTAGTTAGATCCAAATGACTTAATAAGTATTTGTGTTCTAACAACATGTAGATGTTTGAAAAAATAATACTTATATTGACAGAAGAAAAATTTTTTTTCACTTCTTCAATCACCATGTAGCTTAGGAATGGGATGCAGGTGCCTGTTGGGCCTGCATGAGTTCTCAAACCCTGGAAGCAGATTGAACGCTCTTGCCACCCTCATTTCCCAGGCAGCTTTACGTTCCCATGGTAACTGGTTTTTATCACGACAAGTGCTGAAACCCCGGCTTCACAAAGATAACGAGGTTGTGGAAAGAATGTCATACGATCTAACGTTGAAATGGTGAACTCTCTCAAGCTCAGGCCTTGAGTGTCTGACCAGATGTTGAGTGTGGCTGTTTTCCTTGAAGCTTGAACTGTCCCAGGGCGTCCTCATAACTCCTCTTCTGCACCAAGCACCCTGGGGTGCCTTGGTGTAGAGTTTGGGAACCTTGGGATTAGGCTCATTACTTGTGTTGCTCAGTCATTCTATAATTTTATTATTTTTACATGCTTGATCTTTCGGTTTCTGATTTAGAGGTGTCTAAAAATCTCCCATTATGATTGTGGATTTGTTCATGCCCTCTAGTAATTTATGCCAGTTTTTGCTATATGGCTTAGAGTCTCAATAGTGCTATTATATCTTCCCGATGAATTTTCCCTCTCATCATTAGGTAGGCACCTTCTATCTTTATTAATAATTTTTGCCTTATATTCTATTTTTCTGGTATTAATATTGTGACACACTTTTTCTTTTGGTTGGTATTTGTCTGGTAGATCTCTTTCCATTAATTTATTTTCAAACTTTGTCAATTTCTTTTAAGGTTTGCCTCTCGTAAGTGATACAGAGGTGGGTTTAAAAAACAACACAGACTGATAGTGTTTGATTTTTATAGGTGAGTTTAGCCCATTTTATTCATTTTACTTTATTTTTATTTTTTGGCCACGCTGCACAGCATGCGGGATCCCAGTTCCCCTTCCAGGGATCAAACCTGTACCTGCCACAGTGGAAGCGCGGAGTCTTAACAACTGGACCACCAGGGAAGTCCTCTAGTCCATTTTATTTTGTCCAACTTATGTTGGCTACTTACATCTACCTTCTGACTTTGGAACTGCACCCTGTCCTGAATCACTGCAGACTCAGACACGCAGGAACTGTGCTGACAGATGCATCTTTCCCAAGAAACAGGCAATGAGGAGGAAGCGGTGGGATGATGGCTCCTTTCCAACTGGCCTTTGGGTCCATGGCCTTTTTCTGGCTAGAGCTGGGGCTAGGAATCACCCTCTCAACAGGCATCTTTATAGTTCGTTTGGGAAAATAGTTGTCCAGACTCAAACATATTTGTCCAAGGGGAAGTTTGATATAGAGAAAAGAACACTGGATAAGAAACTGGGAAACCTGTGTTCTTCTGTCAGTTAGTAGCTGTGTGACTCACCCCGTTTCCTTCTGGAATAACACCGGCCTTGCCTAGTTCACAGGATTGCCCGAGGATCAGATGAGACAAGGATGGAATGCTTTGTGTTCTACAAGAGCTTGTACCTGGTGGGTGGATCCGTGGTCCTCAAGGCTGGCTGCGCACACATCTATCACCAGCCCTTGGCTTCTCCTCCTGCTTTTCCTCTTTGACTGTCACTGTCCTTTTGTGATAGAGTCTCCTGTAGAGTGTAGCAAGGCTCGAGACCTGGAAGGGCAGCACGGGCCTGTTCATGGTGCTCTGCTGGGATAACTCTGGGAGTGGCTGACCAGGGGGAAGAGGAAGTGGAAGCCATAATAAAAATCGCTCACATTTTCTTTGAGCTCAGTCACTTTACGTTTCACCGAGCAACTCTTTGCATGGAGCATTCAAAGTCAGTTGTGTTACACATGCCCTCTTGCCAGCTGGGAGGAGAAGGAACCAGCAGCTTGCACTTCTAGGGCTACTGCATGGCCACCACTTCCACAGCAAGACTGGCCAGATGATCTGGGGTCAGGAAAAGGTGCTGGCGCTAGGGACTTGTGTCCTGGGGTGCAAATGGTCTAAAACATTTACTGGGTTATTAGTACCCACGGGGTGTGGTTTGGGCAGGCTCTACAGCTCTCCATACCTCTCCAATATCTGTGAAGGGCTTGAAATCCTATCATTATAGTTTCCTCTTCATGGACCTTGAAAGCTTTTTGATTTCTAAGAGCCTTATTTGAAACATACACATCCTTCAGCGATTATCAGCTGGTCATTTTAGAGGGGTGCCAGTCAGCTGAAGGCAAGACCGTGACAAGAAGGGTGAAGCTGGGGTCATGGGGGCACAGAGGTGGGGAGAACGGGCAAGATAAACTCTGCTTACTTCCCAATTTTGTTGAAGGCTGGTCTTGGTTTTAGTTTGTATCATGTTAGGCAGGGGTCCCCGATCCCTGGGCCACGGACCAGTACTTGTCCATGGCCTGTTAGGAACCGGGCTGCACAGCAGGAGGTGAGCGGCAGGCTAGTGAGTGAAGCTCCATCTGTATTTACAGCCGCTCCCCATCACTCGAATTACCGCCTGAGCTCCGCCTCCTGTCAGATCAGCAGCGGCATTAGATTCTCATAGGAGTGCGAACACTACTGTGAGCCGCGCGTGCGAGGGATCTAGGTTGTCCGCTGTACATGAGAGTCTAATGCCTGATGACCTGAGGTGGAGCTGAGGCGGTGACGCTTAGCACTGGGGAGCAGCTGCAAATACAGATTATCACTGGCAGAGAGGTCTGACTGCACAGAGACCATAATAAATCAATTGCTTGCGACTCATATCAAAACGCTATCCGTGAGTGGCAAGTGAAAACAAGCTCAGGGCTCCCACTGATTCTGCATTATGGTGAGTTGTACAATTATTTCATTATATGTTACAATGTAATAATAATAGAAATAAAATGCACAATAAATGTAATGCGCTTGAATCATCCCCAAACCATCCCCCACCTCCGCTCTGTGGAAAAATTTTCTTTCACGAAACTGGCCCCTGGTGCCAAAAAGGTTGGGGACTGCTGACGTAAGGCACTTCCCACTATGTCCACACAAAACAGCACTGAGACACACAGAGTTGGGATCAAGGCAGGAGCAAGCCCGCTTCTGTGCTCAAAGACTTGTGGTCTGGCAGGCATGAGACTCACCCTTGCCATGATGTGGGCTTCTGGAAAGACTTTGGAAAGCCAAGCTGCCAGTACAAACGCATTTATTTATTTTTAAATTTGGTTGTGCAGTGTAGGGTGGCCACGAGGCCACCTAATAATTTTTATTATTAAAAATAAATAAATGCGTTTGTACTGGCAGCTTGGCTTTCCAAAGTGCACATAGTGGCAGTGTAGGTGACCACGAGGTCTCTTGGAAGATGCCCTTCATGTTTGTTCAGTGGCAGAGGGGGTAACACGGCAGGAGTGGTGATCCTGGACCACTTCCTGTTTCCATGAATCTCAGCCCTGCATCTCTCTGGCTTAAGCAAACTGTTAAACTGGTCTGGAGAGGCAATTCCAGAATAGTTAGCATAATTCCACACTGAGGTATGCTTATGGAGGAGAAGGCGGGTGAAAGGTCTTGGGATGCCCATTAAATCTAGCAACTGTGGAAAGACCCACCCCTGCTGATCTGAGCCAGGCTCCATCCAGCCTCACCCAGCCGGTGGCCACTGGAAGCTGGAAAACCTCAGGGCTTTTTCTGAATCTTTGGCTTTCATTTTTTTGTCCCATCTTTTAATTTTTTTTAATATACATTTTCATTTTTATCTTTAGTTTTTCAGTTCAAGCATTTTGCTTCTTACATTTTCTTACTCTTCATTTTCAGTCCTCTAATTTCACTTTCCCTTTTTATTTTGGCCACACCATGCGGCATGCGGAATCTTAGTTCCGCGACCAGGGATCGAACCCGTGCCCCCTGCAGTGGAAGTGTGGAGTCTTAACCACTGGACCTCCAGGGAAGTCCCCCCATTGTTTTTATCTTTACTTGCGGGGGACATTTGCTTATTGTCTGTATTCTCAAAGGCACCTGTCAGGACTTCCCTCGTGGCGTAGTGGTTAAGACTCTGAGCTCCCAATGCAGGGGAGCTGCAACTAAGAGCTCTCATGCCACAACTAAGGAGCCCACAAGCCGCAACTAAGGAGCCTGTGAGCTGCAACTAAGCAGCCAGCCTGCCGCAATTAAGACCCAGCGCAACCAGAAAAAAAAAAAGCCACCTGTCTGCATGGTTGGAACTGACATGTGCTTTAGCAGGGAAAATTGTATCCAGATTGATCCATCAATGCATGAGGGCGCCGTGCAGAGGCAGCTGGTACCCTTCCCACATCCTACCTGTGCCCCGTCCCCCCAGTCTCTTTCCAGTCACGTTGCCCATGTGACAAGCAGTGCTGCTGGGCTGAGTGGAGGCCGGGGGCCACTGGGTAGAGTAGTTAGGAGCAAGTGTGAGCCTTCAGCACGCTCCTTCTTTCATCTGAGTGGCTGCATGTGAGGACCTGGGGCAGCAGAGGCGCTGGAGGAGCCACCAAAGAGGCCGCCAGACCCACACCTGGCATGGCATGACGCAGAAAACCCTTTGTGGTGCTAGCTGGGAACTCCTTGTTTCCACGTGGTATAGCTTGTCCAGATCGATGATTCAGGTGCACAGACGATGGGCCGTGGGATCTACTGGGGGTGGAGAAATGGAAACGGCAAGAGCTTTTGTGGGCCCAAGTCAGGTCACCTTGTTGTGACACTGAATCTGAGGAAGGCTGGGAATGTTCCTTAGGAGAATGACAGCATCACTGTCAGTTTGTGAGCAGAGGAATAACGGGGACAGATTTGTTTGGATTTAGAGAAAAGGATGCCTGGAGAGGAAAGGAAATAGAGCCAGGCAGGTCAGTTAAAGGGGAGAGAATTTCTCTGGCTTCAAGTACTTCTAGTTGGAGACCTCAGGATTAAGCAGGATTATTAACCTCATGAAATACAATTCAAGCGACTGTACAAATATTGACTGAGTGGCATAGAATGTAGCAGGTATTTGTAAAAAGAGAGATTATTGTAGGCTGGGAGACCAGGAAGAGGAAAGACTTCACAAAGAGCAGGGATGTGAGACGGCTTCATAATATAGGCCGAATTTAGAAAGAAGGGGAGAAGAGAGTGGGCCTTCTGGGGGAAGGATTGATGTGCATAAACTTTGGAGGCCAGAAAATCGTGTTAGACTAGTTTGGAGCGTACTATTCCGGGAATGCTGCACGACTGGGAGGTGAGACTTCAGAGTCAGATGGAGGACACATGGAAGAGAACCTCATATGCCATGGGATACCTTTCAACTTTATCTTGAAAGATTGCTCTTTCAATGTCACAGTGAAGAACTGGCGACAACCCAGATGGCTGTCAATCAGGGGTGGTTAAATAAGTTAGGATGCTGCCCATTGATGGCACACCATTCATCAGCTGTGCAGATTGACTTGGACCTAGGTGAACTCACGTGGAAAGATCTCCAAGGCATTGCTGAGTAAAACCATCAAGAGTAAGTAACGCCAGGGACTTCCCTGGTGGTCCAGTGGGTAAGACTCCACGTTTCCAATGCAGGGGGCCTGGGTTTAATCCCTGGTTGGGGAACTAGGTCCCACACTCAATTCTCAACTAAGAGTTCACATGCCACAACTAAAGATCCTGCATGCAGCAACGAAGATCCCACATGCTGCAATTAAGACCCGGCACAACCAAATTTAAAAATAAATAAATAAATAAAGGGAATGCTTTAAAAACAAAAAAAGAATAAGTAACGCCACTGTGTAAAGCGGGCCATGCCCATCCCCGCAGCACTCCTCTGTACTCTTGAAGGTATGTGTGATCAACACACACAGATGTAAGCGAATGCATCCTGGTTCTGGAAGGATACACACAAACTGAGAACAGTGGTCACGTCCTGGCAATGGCCTGGGACTGGCCACACAATCCTGCCTGCTCTGGAGGGTCAGAGCCTTGTCCTTGGAGAGTTTTTCCTAATGAGATCACTTACCCAGACCCAGCTCAAGCTGGATTTCAACCGGTGTTATCATTTAGGTGGACCAGACTGGACTTGCTTTCCTTCCCCGTCAATTAAAATGCATTTATGGTAATAGGAGGCAGTAAATATTCTTGCAGAGATACGCAGAGCTCCCTTTTACCTAAAATTACCTTTCACTGAGGAAAAGTATTTCTGGTCAAGAAACACTCTTATGAGAGTGATATTTTTGTTTTCCTGTATGAGAAACTCTTTGATATCCTGTTTATAATCTATTTTCAAGAAAAATCTGAAGTGGACAATAACGTTAAAATACATTAATCAAAACCACAGGATAATTAAAATATTTTAAAAGAAAGACAAAAAATATTTAGATCACACACCAACGGGAAACACACGAATTATTCAATAGATAATACAGGAAAAATTAGCTATAGGATAAACTATATTTTGCTCAGTGGAGCTGGCGGCTGGCCGGAAATCCTGGCTCCTCGGGCTGGGGGCTGGGGGCGCCGGCCCAGCTGCTGCAGCCTGCAGGCTGTGACACAGGCTTCCTGCTGCACGACAGCCTCACCCAGAGGGAAGACCCTCGGACGGTGGGCAGCATGACGCCGTCCACCGATGCAGCTGTGGACCAGCAATCTGGAGTACACACACCTGGGCAGTACCTGCTCATGCGCTGGATTTGATTTAATTCAGAGGATCCTCACCAGGGTTTTGGGTGCAACATCATCACGGTGATGTGAGTTACAGACATGGGTAATGAAGTAACCAAAGAGCCAACGAGGGGCTTCCCTGGTGGCGCAGTGATTAAGAATCCGCCTGCCGATGCAGTGGACACGGGTTCGAGCCCTGGTCCGGGAAGATCCCACATACCGCGGAGCAACTAAGTCCGTTAGCCACAACTACTGAGCCCGTTAGCCACAACTACTGAGCCCGTTAGCCACAACAACTGAAGCCCGCGCGCCTAGAGCCTGTGCTCCGAAGCAAGCCATCACAATGAGAAGCCTGCGTGCAGCAACGAAGACCCAATGCTGCCAAATATAAACAAACAAATAAATAAATTTACTAAAAAAAAAAAAAGAGCCAATGAGGTGTGCATATGACCCGCTTCTCTGGACAATCTTCAAGAGGATGATTCTAAACCAGCCACGGCAATCTTGAAGGGTTTCCCTCCCGCGTGTACCCAGGGGTGACTGGAAACATTCCCAGGTTACTGCTCTCATGGAGGAATACTTGCTAGTGCGCGCGCTTACTCACAGCGAGAGGCCACGTCCAGGTCCATCTGCGGCCCAGAGGCGACAAGTGGCCAAGCGGGTGGGGCGGCCCGGTCCGGCTGGAGCCCAGGGGCCCCCGACGACGCCCACGACCGCCCTGCGGAGCAGCAGAGCCCCCAGAGCTGTTCGGGCCGCTCCTCGGGGGACGGAAGGTTCCACCATCTCCGGTGCGTTGTTTCGAGGCGGCTGCTACCCACCCAGATGGGATGCATTTAGCTTTTCCGCCCACGCAGGGCGAGCCCTTCCATCGGCGCCGGCGGTGCGGGAATTTTTTCCTACCTTCTGGACACTTGCACGTGAAAGACGAAGACAGAAAAGTGTCCAAGTCACTGAGAACTGCCTCACGACGAAGGTCCTGCTCGGGACAGTCCTCGCCCTCGCCGCCCTGGAGCCGGCGGCGGGTCGGCGAGGCTGAGCTGGGGGGGAAGGGGGGACGGTGACCCCGGGAGCAGACGGCCGCAGGTGCCCCAAGAGCCCCCGTGACCGGCGCGTCCCATCGTCCTACGCGGAGCGGTGCCTGGAGATCCCTCCGCTGAGCGGCGGCTGGTTCAGGGAGGGCAGCCCGGCGAGGAACTGGTCCGGTTCCGGCCGCAGGTCCGGCGGCCCGCCCTGGTCGCGGGGAGACCCCGGGTGGGTGCCCCCGCTGGACGCGCGAGCCCGCGGTTAGCTGGAAGCCTGCATCCACGTGGGAACCGCTGGACCTGAGGACAGAGGCCCCGAACCAGGGAGCCGAGGACGCGTGAAACGAAGGCCACAGGCTCACTCTGTGCTTCCTTAAGTCACCATAAAACCTTTATATTAAAATTAAAATAAATAAATAAACGATATTTTGGTTTTCACCTCACACTGTATGCCCAAATAAATTTCAGGTATATTAAAATCACCATCAAAATACAATAACGAAAAAGCAAGCAAAAATGAACTCAGAATTGTATTTTTAAAAATGAGCAATAAAGTTACAAAAGTGATATAATGTCAGAAAATTTTCAGTGTAAGTCATCACTTTGGCAAATTAAAAGAGAAAAAAAAACCATAGTGTTGTATCGGAGGATGTAGAAAATGCACTCAAATATCCAATTTTTGCTCATATAAATAACCTGTTAAACAGTAATGCCTCAAAACCTATAGCAAACATCATACTGAATGGTGAAATCTTAGAAGAGTCTCAGAAAAATGACGCGTGACACCCCTTTTATCGCCTCTGCAATTTAACATGACACTGGAGGATCTGGCCAGTGTAAAATTTGTACTGTCATATGAAATACTTACCCATAGAGAAAATCTAAGAAAATCTGGTTATGAACCATGGCTACTAATAAGTGAGTTCAACAATTTGTTGGATAGATATTTTATGAATTGAATAACAGAAAGATATTTGGAAAATCCCCCAAACATTTTGAAATTAAGCAACATACTTCCTTCTTTTTTGAATTTTATTTTATTTTTATACAGCAGGTTCTTATTAGATATCTACTTTATACATATTAGTGTATATATGTCAATCCAATCTCCCAATTCATCCCACCACCACCCCCCCAAGCAACAAACTTCTAAATGACCCATGGGTAAATAAAGTCACAAGGGAAATTAGAAAAATACTTTGAAATGAATAAAAATGAAAATTAAAATCACAACGTATCATTTACGGGGTGCAGCATAAAAGCAGAAAAATTTTAGCTTTAAATGTTTATATTAGAAGAGAAAAAAAGGTGTAAAGTCACTCTCTAAGCTTCCAATTTGAGGTGCTAGGAGAATAAGTTAAACCCAAAGTAAGTAGGAAGGGAAAAGTGAAGACAGGAATAGAAATCTGAAATACAAAACAGACAAGCAATACAGAAAATAAAACATAAAGCTATTTTTAATTGATAAAAATGGGTAAATCTAGCTAGACTGGTTAAGAAAAAAGAAAAGGATCATAGATATTAAAATTTAATACTTTTGAAAACTTAAATGCAGTGGATAAATTTGCTGAAAGATTTAAATCAAATCACTGAAGATTCAAATTGCCAACTGTTAGCAAAGATGTGGAGCAGCTGAATGGCATTACAGGTGGAATGAAGATACGACAACTGTTTTGGAAAACAGTTTGGCAACCTTTTGTAAGTTAAGCATATTGCCTAGCAATTCCACTTCTAGTTATTTAGTCAAGAGAAGTGAAAATGTTTGCTTATGCAAAAAGACTTGTACATGAATGTTCATGGCAGCTTTATTTAAAATAGCCCCAAAATGGAAACAACCCAAAAGTCCCTCAATAGGTAAGTGGATACACAATTTACAGAACATCTACACAGCAGAATCAATGTAAAGGACTTAACTACTGATACACACAATCTGGATGGCTTTTAAAAACATTATGTTGGGACTTCCTTGGTGGCGCAGTAGTTAAGAATCCACCTGCTAATGCGGGGAAAACGGGTTTGAGCCCTGGCGGGGGAAGATCCCACAAGCCGCGGAGCAACTAAGCCCATGCGCCGCAACAACTGAGCCTGCGCTCTAGAGCCCGCGAGCCACAACTACTGAAGCCCACGTGCCACAACTACTGAAGCCCGCGAGCCACAACTACTGAAGCCCGCGTGCCTAGAGCCTGTGCTCCGCAACAAGAAAAGCCACCGCAGTGAGAAGCCCGCGCCCTGCAACAAAGAGTAGCTCCCGCTTGCCGCAGGTAGAGAAAGCCCACGCGCAGCAATGAAGATCCAATGCAGCCAAGAAAACCCCAAAAAACAAACAAAAAAACCCCATTATGTTGAGCAAAGAAAGCCAGAGACAAAAGGTATATGCTGTATTATTTTATTTGTGTAGAATTCTAGGAAAGACAAATCTGATCTGTAGTGCTACAAAGCAGATGAGTGAATCTGTGGTGCTCCAGGTTATGGGTAAAGATTGGGAACCATTATGAGGTGATGGAAACATTCTGTATCGTGATTGAGGTATCGGTTACATGAGTGTATATGTTTGTCAAAACTCATCTAACTGTACACTTAAAATGTGTGCATTTTATTTTGTGTAAATTATACTTTAATGAAGTTGGTTTTAAAAAATTAATAACACCTTAATGCAATAACCAAATAGAAAATATAGTAAAAAAAAAAAAGACAATAGCAGCAAACTACAAGTTACTTCAAATGAAAACAAACAAAAATGTACAAGAACTTTATGGAATCAATTATTATATATTATTGAAAGACATGGACGATCCAAATAGAGAAATAGGCCAGGTTTCATGAATGTAGAGATCAATATCCAGGAAGAGTAGATTCTACAGAAATTGACCTGTAGATCCAATGCAATTCCAACAAAAATTCCAACAAATTGTTTGGTGGAATGTCGCCAATGAAAGAGTAAAATATCTAAGAATAGCCAAATGTTTCTAAAAAAAAAAGAATTAAGAGGAAGAACTTGAATTATTGGATGTAAGAAATTATCATTAAGCTATAGTATTTAAAACACAGTGGTATTGAATCAAAGTAGGCAAATGAAGGACAAGAGATCAAAGATAGATCAATGGAATAGAAAACATATGTGTTTATATAAGAACTTGATGTAAGATAGGGAAGGTGTTAAAAGTAGAGGAATAATATTACATGTAAAAACTGAAATTAGATTCCTACCTCGTAGCATACACGAACCAAGAAACAAAAAAATAGACAATAGGGCTAACCTTGGGATAGGGAGGGATGGGATAAGCAACGGAAGAAACCACAAAAGAAAACATCAATAGATTTGTCTATACAAACTTTAAAACTTCCAATGTCAAACATTAGAAGGGAATGTGCTAGAACACATTATTGAAGTTATCTGTAAATGGTGTCTTGTTTTTTCTTGAGAATGTGGAAACCAGGCTAGTGAGCCCAAAGAGCAAGTGGAAAGTGGCATCGGAATAAGCCCGGTTCTCTCCTTGATTGAGTTGGAGAATCTGGAACAGGCCCCGTTATATGCCAGGAGAAGGACGGCAAGCCGGCACAATGACAGCCTCGGTGGATTTGAACCTGCGGCTGTGATGGTGCTCGAAGGATGTCTGCACTGCTTGTCCCCAAAGGAGCCTGAGGGCACCAGGACCAGGCTGAGGGGGAGCCTGCAGCACGGGCAGGTGTGGGCGGTTCTCAGGAAGGGGCGTGAGGACATGAGGGCTGAGCAGCGGCCAGGCAGGGCGGCCAGGTATGCTCTGTGCAGAGGCGGAGAGAAACAGGGCCAAGCGGGCAGGGCCCCTGCACCCCAGGGGGTGGCGAGCCTCTGTCACTTGGCGGATGGTGCTGGTGTTGGACGATGGGGTCGCCTGCTTCAGGGTTGATAGTAAGATATGGAGCAGAACAGAAGGGGTGGCAACCAACCCCCCCCGTGGTGCACCAGTGCGCCACGCCAGCCCTGGGACCCAGCCTCCACTCTCCCCTCCCCAGCTCTCTGGTGGCCAAAGTCATGGGTTTGCAGAGAGACTGAGGGTGCATGCTGTAGCTGCTAAGTGGTGACCCCCAAAGTGAAAAAAGCTGCTCTCTGAGAACTGGCTGATTCAGGCATGGGGAGAGTCCACACGAACAAACACCCACACCCACCCAGGGACACAGGTCAGTGCAAACCAGTCCGGGGGGCCCTCCCTCGTCCCACGGACAGGCCTCCAGGCACCTCACCTCCCTTTGCTTCCCTGTCCACCCACTTCAGGGCTCAAGAGATTAAACATTTGCGTAATGTTCACAAATAATTATTTACCGACAGTGTTTTTCCTTTCCAGTTCTCACCCAGTTAAATTCACAGCAGATTTAACTGCTCTACCCTCAATTTTTATAAAAATAGCTTCAAACCCAAGGAATGGCCAGTGAATAGAAGCTGATTTATGGTTCAGCCTGTCCTGCTGTCTGAGTCAGTCCAGTCTGCGTTCCTGGCGGGAGGAGCTGTGTAGACGGACAGTGCTGGGCTGCCCACCCTCTAGGTCAGCTTCGTGACTGCGTCATGACCCTCTGTTGACTGAACAGAGTAGAACCAGCGGATGATTGCACAGGAATGGCAGTGCTTCCTGGCCCACCTGTTTCAGGCTTCATTAAAGCAACAGCGACCTCCTATTTTCAGTATTGCTTTTCTGCGGGCCGTTCTTCCTGATGCAGACAGTTCTGCGAGGCTGCACATCACACCATCCACTCAGTCCTCTGAGCCTTGAAGACTCAGGCGGATGAGGGAGAAGCCCACAGGCCCCGGGGCTGTGGGCTGAGATGGCTCACTAGGCAGACGTGGTGATGCTCATCTAGTCTGAGTGAGATGGGAATCAAGTGTTTTCTGGAGTCTTTGTGTCTTGCCGTGTATACATTCTTTCTAGCCCCAGATGGTCGTGTGCCGTGCCCAGTGGAGATGGCTCTTTCACAACCTAACGTCCTCACCTGCACAGCGGCCAACGTACTCACCTGCACAGCGGCCAACGTACTCACCTCCCTGGAATGTGTCAGCACATGGTCTGGGAGGTAGTGAGCGCTCGTCAATGTAGCTATTATTGTGTCCTTTCTAGAACAGTAACCTTTGTTAAACACACTCCAATATCTGATGCAAAAGAGGCATCACTGGGAATATGTCCATCTCAGAAGATTTGGGTGTTAAATGGCATTACTTTATATATGATAGTGATCTTATCAGTTTGCTAATTGACTTCAGAAAGAAATGCTTTGTCTTACTGAAATCCTAGTGATATAAATGGAAACACATTTATGTGCAGTCATTTAAACATGACTAAAGCACTCTTTAGAGGCCATTTTGGGGACAATTGCATATTTATAGTCTAGTTTTTAAAAAATTTTATTTATTTTATTTATTTATTTTTGGCTGCATTGGGTCTTCGTTGCGGTACGCGGGCTTCTCCTTGTGGTGGCTTCTCTTGTTGCAGAGCATGGGCTCTAGGCACACGGGCTTCAGTAGTTGTGGCACGTGGGCTCAGTAGTTGTGCTGCATGGACCTAGTTGCTCTGTGGCATGTGGGATCTTCCCAGACCAGGGCTCGAATCCGTGTCTGACTCCCACTTCATAGTAGAGAAAGTGTAACCATTTTCACTCAAGCTTTTTTATTAATAAAAGTAACCAGTGCATTTTCCCACAGAAAGGGCTTGTAGGCACAATTATTTGTCATCGTTACATAATTTCTCCTGTTCGGAGAAGTTGTGGCTTCTCTGCACGCCACAACTACAGAGAGGTCCACGTGCCGCAATGAAGAGCCCTCCCGCTGCAACAAAGATCCATATGCCGCAACTAAGACCAGACACAGACAAAAACAACAACAAAAACAAACAAAAAACCCCCCTAAAAACCTGTCAGCAGCAATGTGTCCAGACTTGCAGGTATAAAGACCATTACTAATCACAGTAAGAGCCCAACGAGTATGGCAAATAGGAGAGCCACCTGCCCAGTAATAAAGATTTGGTAAATGCTAATGAAAATGTTATTTTCATTAAGCCATGCTACTTTTCCCAGCCTCAGCGGCTCCTGCAGAGAAAGCCCCTCCTGCCCTCCTTTCCTTTCCTGACCCCTTTCCCACCTTCCTTTGCTTCCTCCCTTCTTCCATCTGGTTGCCTTCCTGAAGCTCCTTTTACTCCAATTCCCTTCCTCCCTCCTATTTCTGCTCTCGAGGTCTGTCCTGCTGATGACAAAATGGAAATTCATCCTCAGTGAACAGAGATACACCTGGCAACAGCAGGACTGCAGTTTTGAAGTGTGCTTCCTTTTTTCTTCACTTCTTCAGTTAGGATTTCTACTTATTTATACTGTTTTGGACTTGAAGTTCTTGAATCTGAAGATTTAAGAAACTTGTCTGCCACCGTCTCTTTGTACGTGGTCCCTTCCCTGTTCTCCAGGGAGGTACCTGTGAGTGTGATGGGCTTTCTCACTCTGGCTCCCACGTCTGTCCCATCACTTGCAGATTTTTGATCTCTTTGCTTTTCTCTGCTGCAGTTTCCCTAAGTGCACCTTTCAGTTCTACCAAATCTCTCTTTAGCTGTGTATATCCTGTTATTTGACCCTATGTTTTTCATTTCTGAAAGTTCTGTTTGGTATTTTTTCAAGTCCCCCTCCCCCCTTATTTTTAAATAGGACCTTACTCTTTTCTAGAAACTTGATTTTTAATGGTTCAACACATTTTTACATTCTCTTCCATGCTGCCATTCTATTACCTCCAATATTTACTGCTCTAATCTTGCTGTTCATTTTGTGTGCTGTCACTCACATTGGCTATTTCCTCATGTCTTTTCATTTTTGGTCATGGAGTTTGTTTTAGTGGGGCTTGTTTCCACCATGAAAATCCCTTGAAGCTTTGTTGTGAAAGTCCTCCCAGACCAGTTTTGCAACCAGTTTTATGATAATATCATGGCTTGGGGATCCAGGGTAACATATATTCAAGTTCCACCTCTTTTTGAGGAGAAGGCCTGGGGTCCTGAATTCTCAGGGAAACGTTTCTTTCACCCAGTGCCTAGAGCAGATACACTTCTTTCCAGCAGCCTGTTCCTAAGCATGTGAGCTTTTCGTAGTCCACTCCTCTGATGTGAGGAGGGGTTTTGGAACTAAGTATTGTATGGGCTGTGTTCTCAGCTCCAGTTACCCTCCTTGTGAGAATTTTTTTTAAAATTTATTTTTGGCTGCGTTGGGTCTTGGTTGCTGCGTGAGGGCTTTCTCTAGTTGCGGCGAGCAGGGGCTACTCTTTGTTGCGGAGCACAGGCTCTAGGCACGCGGGCTTCAGTAGTTGTGGCTCGCGGGCTCTAGAGCGCAGGCTCAGTAGTTGTGGCACACGGGCTTAGTTACTCCGCGGCATGTGGGATCTTCCCGGATCAGGGCTCGAACCCGTGTCTCCAGCATTGGCAGGCGGATTCTTAACCAGGGCGCCACCAGGGGAATCCTCCTTGTGAGAATTTAAATCTTGTTTTCTGTTTAAGCTCTGAGGGGATTGGGACCACCCTGCCCTGAAGGCAGCCACAGCTCAGCTCACACACTGCTCCAGTTCTCAGTTCCTTCCTAGCTTATGGCACCTGAGAATTACCTACCCTACCCTGCCCCACACTTCCTTGTTTCGAGATCAGCCTTGCTTAAAGGTTGCTCTATTTTTAGCAGTCCTAAGGATTTTAGGCAATTTAAGTCAGCTGTATTGCCAGATATAGAAATCTCACCAATAAAGCTGGTAAAGTGTATGTTTTACGGTTGTTTCTGCTTATCAGTGGTGATTGGATTGAGCTGCCAGTGTTTTAAAATCATGTTTTGTATCATTCTATGCTATAAATGCTGCACATCTGTATCTATTCAGGTCGAGATGCTGATACACAAGCCAACTTTCAGGGAGTGTGAGGACGCCCTCCCCTGTGCTCCTGCCGTGCCCTGGGGAGGTGGCCAGGATGCCACAGCAGCTCAGAGCAGAGGCACTGGGGTTCCTCACCTCCGGGTCTCAGCCCCAGGTCTGTCACTAATCTTGCTTGAGATTGTGGGCTGACTGTTTTCTCAACTTTGGTCTTCCCAGGTATGAAATTGGGACAATAATACCTGTCTTACCTGGTCATGGTGAGGATGAAATGTGATACTGCATGTAAAGTGCTTAGAATACATGGTACCTTCACACGGGTCAGCATGACCATCATCAAAAAGTCTACAAGTAACAAACGCTGGAGAGGGTGTGGAGAAAAAGGAACCCTCCTGCACTGTTGGTGGGAATGTAAGCTGGTGCAGCCTCTGTGAGAAACAGCATGGAGGTTCCCCAGAAAACTAAAAATAGAATTACTATATGATCCAGCAATCCCACTCCTGGGCATATAACTGGACAAAACTATAATTCAAAAAGATACCTGCACCCCCTACGTTCACAAGAGCCAGGACTTGGAAATAACCTAGATGTCCATCGACAGATGAATGGATAAAGAAGATGTGGTCAGTGAAATACTACTCAGCCATAGAAAAGAACAAAATGATACCATTCGCAGCAACATGGATGGACTAGAGATTGTCATACTAAGTGACGTCAGACAGAGAAAGACAAGTACCGTATCGTTACCGAGTCCAAGCTCACTCTGCTTGCGGCACGACAGGCCAATGAATCGGAGACGAGGTGCTGAGGCAAGGAAGACGACTATTCGGAAAGTCGGCTGAACGAGGAGATGGCAGACGAGTGTCTCTGAAAAACCACCTTATTGAGGTCTTCATGCCAGTTTCTTTTATAGACTCAGGGAGGGAGAGGTGATGAGGAAGTAAAGTAAAAGGGCCATCAGTCTTGCAAAACATCTCCTGAATGACCAGCCTCTGTGAGGGGATGTGTTAGTTTCTTTTTTCTTGCAGCCATTCACAGGTGGCCGGGGTTCCCTGAGGCAGGCCATTTTGTATGATTATAATAACAAAAGCAACGAAAAGCAAAGGTTAAAGTCAAAGAAACAGATCGAACATGGAGTCCGATTTAGCTCTTCCCTGTTACAATAGGGTATCACTTATATGTGGAATCTAAAATATGACACACATGAACGTATCTATGAAACGGAAACAGAATCGTGGACATAGAGAACAGACTGGTGGTTGCCGAGGGGGAGGGGTTGGGGGAGGGATGGAACGGGAGGTTGGGGTGAGCAGATGTGAGCTTTTATATAGAGAATGGATAAACAACAAGGTCCTATTGTATAGCACAGGGAACTATATTCCATATCCTATAAACCAAAGTGGAAAAGAATGTAAGAAAAAGAGTGTATCTATATGTATAACTGAATCACTTTGTTGTACGGCAGTAATTAACACAACATTGTAAATCAACTGTACTTATACTGTACCAAAAAAAAGAAAAGAATATATGGTGCCTGGATATAGTAACTGCCGCCAATAAACAGTAAGTATTCTTGCCATTATTCCCTCTCCTCCCTTGAGACTAAGGCCGGCGATAAAACTATCTCTAAGCTCAATAATGCCTCAGTTTTATAGTCCAACTTTCTGACTCTCTACTTTATCTGTCTTCCGAGTCATCCAAGGTAAGTGTGGGAGATAAGGAGGTCACAGGCTTTGGGTTCAGAGCCTTGCTCGGCTGCCTGCCGGCTGTGGTACGGGACAGCCTCCCCAGGCCTCGCTTTCCTTCACTGCACCCCGGGGACGTGAGCCTCTTGCTTTCGGGGTGACTCTGCAGGACGCGTGTGGAGGGGTCCGCTCGGCTCTCTGCCAAGTCTGGGCCAAGCACAGGACCGCACGCCCTCGGCAACAGAGCCCGGGACTCTTCATACCTTCCGGTGCCACCCCAGCTTGGTGAACACCAGGCTGAATGGATGGAACTACGGATGAAACCAGGAAGGAGAAATGAGACACAGGGCAGTAGGAGACAGTGGCAAAGTCTGCAGGAACTGATTTTGTGTGTGGCCACAGGAATGGGGACATTGTTTCCATCTTCTTTATCTTTCCCCTGTCCCAGGAGAAGCCGGCACCAGGGACCTGTCAGTCACGCTGAAGCCCTGGCTCAGGCCCGCCCCGAGGTGGGTGGAGAGGCCCAGAGGGAAGCTGAGTCACTGGGCTGAAGAAGGAAAAGCTCTGAGGAGCTGGCAAGGGGTGTGGAGACCTTGAAAGACTGACTTGATTCTCTTTCTACTTTACATAAGAATCTTGAACTTGACATTTCCACTTGAATAGGAGGGAAGGTACTGGAGAGTTATTACAGATTAAAGCAATTCTTCCTTCTCCAGGGCTCAAGAGTTTCCCTTGGGCAGTAGAGGCAGCAGTCATGTTAAGTCAGGACAGACTCACTTGGATGTGGATTTGGAGCCACATCAGTTGGTTGCTCAGACCCCCAGCTTCGCAAAGTCTGCCCCCGTCTGCTGGCCACTGTCCTATCCTCTCCCTCGTGACAGCCTCTGTGCACCGAGCCGTGGCAGCCCGAGGCCCCTCTCATCCTCCCAACTTCTCCGCCCCATACATATTAGCGTACATGTGTTTACAGATGGGAAGCTGAGGGTCAGAGGATCCAAGGGATTTGCCCAGGAGGAGGAGACACCACCATGTGGGAGCCCTTGGCTCCAGAGGTGGCTTTGCCCCTTGTCTCCCACGGCTCCCGGCTTGCTGTGTCTGCTCCGTGTCATCCTGGAGAGCCCAGTGGGGACCCGTGGCCCAGGGCCTCCTCTTCCTCCTGACTCACAAGCTGTGTAAACTCAGGGAAGTCACTTACACCTGGGAGCTTGGCTTCTTCATCTGTAAAACGAAGGGTTGGATGAACTCTAGGGCACCTTCCAGCTCCAGCTTCTATGATTCTCCCGACCCAGATTTTAGGAGAACTCAGATTTCTGCCAGGCCACCTCCTGTGTCTCTTCACCCCATAAACCCTCACCTGAAAGCCCCATGAAACAGAAGACAGAAAGGTGACGAAAGGGACTAACATTTACTAAGAGTTGAGTTTGCGGCGGAGCTGTGCTGGGTGCTGTTAGCTAAAGTTCCTGGTTTTCATTAGGTGTGACACTCCCGTCCTTTAGAGGCAGTCCTGGTATTTACAAACTCTTTATCATTTCTATGATTCGTGGTCTTTCTACTCCTCCACATCTAGAATGCATTCTTCTCACCCGCTCCCCTCCAGTCAAGCTAGAATAATTTACTTTGGGTGGCACCCCACAAGAATACCCTGCTATGTTGATGTTTTGGTAAAGAGCTGCAGAGAGAAGTCCGGGTAGAAAGACTGGCTTAAAAAGAATGAGTAGGGATGATTCTCCTGTAACGGGCTGGAGATGGTTCCCTGACTTATTAATCTGGACCACTTGGGGACCAAGGTCATGAAACCTTGATTCTTTTTGTGAAAAGGGATAAAAAAGACCTTTTCTGCTTCTTTCTGTGACTACCCGGGAACCTTTGTGCTGTGTGGGAATGTCTTGCTCAATGATTACCTTTAATGTTGAATTCAGGGTTAGGATTTGTGGGTGACCTGTTCCCTCCAGAAGAAGGTAGAGAAGGATCTGAGAAGACTTTGCCCTCAGCCTGTAAACGCTTTGCAGGCAATTGGCAGTTCAAAATCTCGTCCCACATGTAAAGTTTTGTAAAAAGCCTTAGAGACCAGACTTTAATACAATTACAAGAAATTCCTTGAAGGGGCCAAACCCTCCCATGTGGGGTGATCCCCTGGTGGTAGCTGGGACCCTTCCAAGTGCTCATTTCATTGAGATGCTCTCAGGGGTGATGCTTCAGCCCCTCCTTCCACCTAGACCTAGGACATGTACAACTGCTGGGCATAAAAAATACAGTTAAATTCACATCAATTCAACAGATTTCTCAAACCCTTGCTACTGTATGCGATAAACCCCAAGTGGAACCCTCAGTGGCTTAGCACAAGTGAAGTTTGCCCAGACGCACACGCTTCACCCTGCGCAAGGGGCCGGGGAAACGAAGCCCCTGGCTGGGCGGACGCTTCCCAGCAGCTGCCCTTCATTCTGCAGGGGACGCGGCCCCGCGGGGGCTGCCTCCAGGGTGGGCGTGGGCGGCGGTGAGGACTCCCGCGGCCCCGCCATCCCTCCTCCCCCCTCCCCCCACACTTCCCCACCCTTCCTCTTCTGCTCTGGCACGAACAGCTGCACTACGGGGGCCGTTCCTATAGGAGCTGGTCTGAAAGTTCAGGCTGAAGGGGAATCAATATCGTCATCATCCCCCTCCCCCCTCCCAAGCCCCAGCCAGGCTGGAGCCTAAAGGATATTGGTTCAGGCCTCGACTGTTGTCCCCAGATGCACTTTCATCAGTCGCTGCTTTGCCTGGGAGCTCGAGGGGACCCCTCTGCCCCAAGGGTGCTCCCCTTCCCCTTCTCAGAAGAGTCGGGGTGAACGCGGCGTCCTATTCACCCTCGACCGCCATCTGGCTGTGGATGCGAGTAACTGCAGGATGAAGGCAGAAGGTCCTGGCCCAGGGAAGAATCGGGAGGATTCATTCTTTTCCCGCGTTGGCGTCTTTCTGATGGAATGCCAGGACTCCACTTCAGCCAGAGCTGCGGAAAGTGGTTTCCCCTCTGTATCCCCAGAGCACCTAACGATAGATAGACTTTCTGGTTACTTATTTAAAATATGACGGCTGCTGCTAAAGTTTGCTTAGTATCCATCATTGACCAAACGTTTTATTTATCGTGCATTCACTTATGTTACCTCAAACATACTTTCAGATACTCGGTGCCAAACTGGGGCTTCCTACAGATTAGAGGGTTATACTTACAGGTCAGGGAGTGGAAGGAACAGGCTCTGAATGCAAGTCTTCTAACCCTATGCTTTTTTTCCTATTATTTTATGTACTTTATTGATTTTCTATTAAAAACCCCTAGTACTGGAACCCTGGCAAGTGGGGGCCAAGGGGTTGGGAAGAAAGTGATTTGGTAGAGCCAGGTTTCCATTCCGAATCTATTTTGGTGCCTCAGTCCCCTTTGCCAACCCAGCTGTGCAAATCAAATCAGACTCGCAGAGCAGTTGTAAGAGAAAGGCTTTTGCTTCTCTAGAGTAGTGTCTTTTGCTACAAACGATTATGAAAAAAATAAATATGTTCCAAGGATGAGGAGAAACAAAATCCATTTGTCTGCAAAGCACTTGACCCAAGTGTCTTGCAGGATTTTGCGCTCTTCTACACGAATGTGCGCTGGTTTGGAGCTGGAGAACTCTAAACCAGCCTGCAAACTCGATGAATGTGCTCCCGCCGGCTCGGAGAACAGTGAAGCAGGGCGACCCAGCGGCAGGAAACATCCACGGAGGCGGACTCACGCCTCTCCCCCATGTTCCAGGGATGCCCGGAAGGCCCCCCGGCCCGCCTTCTCGCACTCCAGGGAGGACCCACAGCAGGGAGGCTGCTGGTGTTCGCATAGTGCCCTGCAGTGTGCACAGCTCTTCTCAGACACAGTGAGCACCCAGTCTTTGCGATAGCCCGGTGAGGTGAGGGTGTTACCTCACCCCCTTACATCTGAGGAGTCAGAAGGTCAGCGTTAACTAACTCACCAAAGGTCTCCCAGGAAATAGCAAAACCCACACTCTCAAGCCAGCTCCTCAGACACGGGTCTGGCTCTGTCGGCGCACCTTTGTGCTTCCGGCCGAGTCTGTCCAGGGATGGTGTTGTACCTACACCAGCCACGATTCCGGGTCGTGCTCCCTTCCCAGCTTCCAGGCCTTGACTCTTGCCCTCCCTCTGCCTAGAAAATTCCATCTCCTTCCACCACCTCTGATGGCAGAATCCCAGCTTCAAGGCCAGCTTAAGTGTCTACTTGTCCACAAAGGTTTTCCAGATCCTTCCTGGACTCCCCCTCCCTGTGTTTCCACGGCCCTTTCCTGTAAATTATACATAAAAAAGCTAAAACCGGCTGAATGTTCTAATTACTACATTCGTGTCACCCTCGTGGTCTACAGAGGGCAGGACCACTGCCTAGAAGAATGCCTTATATACAGCAGGTTCTCAATAAAAATGCTTTTTACCCAATTGAATTCTTACTATGGACCAAGTAAAACAGTAACACTTAACATCTGTCGGCACTTTCTGCGAGCCACGCACGGTTCTGAAGGCTTCGCTCTGCGAGCCACGCATGGTTCTGAAGGCTTCGCTCTGCGAGCCACGCACGGTTCTGAAGGCTTCGCTCTGCGAGCCACGCACGGTTCTGAAGGCTTCGCTCTGCGAGCCACGCACGGTTCTGAAGGCTTCGCTCTGCGAGCCACGCACGGTTCTGAAGGCTTTGCTCTGCGAGCCACGCACGGTTCTGAAGGCTTTGCTCTGCGAGCCACGCACAGTTCTGAAGGCTTCGCATGTCTCAAGGAGTCCTTAACCCAGCCCTAGAGGTAGGTCCCATCGCTGTCCACGTCTTGGAGGCGAGGAGGGCCAGTGTCTTGTCCTGGGTCACACAGCTAATTAGGGCTGGAGCTGGGTTGGAGCCTCTTTCCCCACTGACTGTAAGGCGGGGATGGTCCCTGAGCCCTAAGAGCTGTATATTTATTTCCTTCCACAAGAAAGAAGCCTTGGCTCCAGAATCAGCTAAATTGTGGCAAAACATTTGCTGGTCCTGCTTTGGCCAGAGACGGGCAGCAAGTCTGTGGAAGGGTGACTGTAGCCCTGTCCTCAGCCCAGAGGAGTCTGTAAAGGGAGGACGATCTCTCTGGAGCGATCAGCGTGGAAGAAAGGGAAGAGACTGTGCTGGGAATGCGGTCGTGTCGCCGTCTCCACATCCAGGGAGCCACGAGGCCCGACAAGCCAGACCTCCGCTGTCTCCTTCCTGGCCAGTGCTACCGCCAGTGATTCACAACTGGGAGGCGCGTCTCCCACTGCCCCTGCAGCTAAAGATGCCTGACACCACCGACGCCACTGCGTGTCCTTCCTGTCATCATCTCCGGCACCAGCACTGTTCTTTTCAGAGCTTTGTGGGGTGACAGCGTGTTGGCATGGGTGCGGAAGGCCTGTTTCCACACAGTCCTCTGCTGCCTCTGGGGCTGGGGCAACTTATTCAATCTCCATGAAGCTCAGTGTTTTCAGCTTCATTTTTGTTTTCTTTTTGGCCGCGCCCTGTGGCTTGCAGGACCTTAGTTCCCTGACCAGGGAATGAACCCGTGCCCTCGGCAGTGAGAGTGTGGGGTCCTAACCACTGGACCGCCAGGGAATTCCCCATTGTTTTCATCTTCAGAAATGGGGCCAAGAATGACTTCCTTGTAGGGTTTTGTGAGTATGAAACACCTCCTTGAGCATTATAGACACTTAATCAATTTTAATTTCCTTCTTTCATCAAAGAGCTAGGTTGAGAAGATACACACATAGAAACAGGATAGGACACGCTCATGCTGAGTGTCTGACGACTGGTGCGGAGGTTATTCACAGTGGGCAGAGGGCCTGGCTGGCGAGGTGTTCAGGCACTGTGGTCTCTTTGGAGCATCATCTCAGCTGTGTTCTGTCTCGGGGTTGGGGGCCCATCTAGGTTCAAGGATCAGACATAATAAGGCAACCTGATAATATAGCTAAAACTCAAAAACCACTCAAACCCTTTGACCGAATAATGTCACCTCAAAAAAACATTACAATACAATAACTGAGAAGAAAAAAAAATCTAATCTTTGTAAAGATATTCATCATAGCACTATTCAAAAGTAGAAAACTAGAGAAGTAAGCAGAGAGTAATAGGAGAATGACTCAACAAATTATGGTACATTGCTCCAATACCACATAGGTAAAAAATCAAAGTGAACCCTGACATTGTCCTGTTCAGATATAGGAAAAGAGTATTACAGATAAAATAAGTATAAAAAAGCAGAACTCACGATGTGCAAATGCTGATCACAATTTTTAGTACCTATGCATAGCCCGGAGGAGACAACACAAGATGTGAATGGTGACCCCTTTGTTTCTTTGGCCGCAGTATGCAGCATGTGGGATCTTAGTTCCTGGACCAGGGATTGAAACTGCGTCCCCTGCATTGGAAGTGAGGATTCTTAACCAGTGGACCACTAGGGAAGTCCGGTGAGCTCTTTGAAATTATGAAATTTAATTCTGTGTAAAGAAGTTTAGGTAGACAGTATTATACAATAAAATTTCAATACAATTTTAAAGTTAAAAACATTAGGTAAAAATTAATAAAGCAGACAAGCCACATGTAGGTAATGAGGGATCGACAGCGTTTGTGCATATTTTTGGCTGTCAGCAGGTCTGCGTGTGTTTATTCTAAATCGTGCTATTGCATCGCTACCAACTAAACAAATGCTTTTGCCCAAGTTCGTCTTCCTTTGCAGCCCCCAGGAGAATGGAGTTGGCTCTGTGCGGGTCTTCTTCTCTAGCAGGACTCATGCTCAACTGACCTGCATAGAAGCAAAGGTGGGCCGGTGTGAATAAGAATGAACAGCACAGGGAAGGGCAGCCCAGGAGGAGCCCGATCTGATGCCACCTTCAGGGCCTGGCCTTTTCTTGGTTCTCGAGACTTGTGCCTGGTCCCTGGGCTCTAAGGTGTCTGCCAAGTAAGGCCAGGACATGGTGCTGAGATGGCCCTTGCTCCATTCAGGGAAAAGCCTGTCTCCCTCTTGTGGAGTTTATAGCTGCTCCTGGGCTTTTGCACGTAAATTACACATGTCCTTAACCAACTGCCCTTTTGCAGGGGGGATCAGAGCTCAGCAAACAAAAACATCATTCATATTATTCCCCTTCATAATTGGAGAAGTGGCTATTTCCAGGCTGGTGAAAATCTGTCTACAATACAAATTAGAAGGCAAGAGGGGTTTTGCTCAGTTTGTTGATGGAAGATAGACTCAGGACGACTGAAATACTGACAAATCCCAAGTTTGATGTGAAGAATACTGGATGTTTCCATTGTGGATGCACTGTGCGTAGAACGCTTTTGGTGTGAGCACTCGTACGGCTTCCTTTGGAAGAATGGGGTCCCTGTTCCCTTTGTCTTGGTCTGGGCTTCTGCTCCTCGTGCTGCCTGTCTGGGTTGGTTCAGCTCCCGGTCCAAGGGTCCCACAGTGAATGACAGGCAGGACCAGGGAAAGGACATGCATGCCTGGACCCTTCTCCCAGGGGGAAGGTTTTCTAGACTTTTGAGCTCACGTACCCCCTGACACAATTCTGTAAAACTATGTACCGGCTTTTGGGGCTTCCCTGGTGGCGCAGTGGTTGGGGGTCTGCCTGCCGATGCAGGGAACGCGGGCTCGTGCCCCGGTCCGGGAAGATCCCACGTGCCGCGGGGCGGCTGGGCCCATGAGCCATGGTCGCTGAGCCTGTGCGTCTTGAGCCTGTGCTCCGCAATGGGGTGTAAACGTTTTCATTTTTAGGTTTAAATAGTTGTAGTATATCAATCATCCTATCATATTTCTTTGAGGAAGATACATATATACACATAAATATATGTATACAGTCTGTATATATAGAAATTGAAACTAGTTTTTTCCTGTGACTGTATGATTCTAAGTGCTAAACATTTTCTTCTGGATTTACGTGTATTAGAACTATCATGGGACATATTTGATTAACACGACATGAGTTGTTTGGAAGTGCCTCTGTGGGGTCCGGGGGGCAGCTAGGAGTGGGGTGCAGGGCGCACTGCGGGGCGTCTGCTCAGAGCTCCCGGGTGTCAGGCCTGCCCCACTTCTTCCTCTGCCCCATCCTGGCTCCTGTCCCTGCCCTCCACAGGTGTGGGTCCCTAGGAAACATCTTGTGCCTCAAACTCTGCTCAGTGTCTGCTACTGGGAAACGTAGCCTCTGACACTAAACGGCCCAAGGGAAGACCCCTGTGGAGGCCGGAGGGCAACGCAGAGCTTGGGCTTGAAGAGCAGGTCCTGCCCCAAACCATCGCCGCCCCTCTCCCTATGCCCCGCCCGCCCCCCCCCTCAGGAATCTGGAGGCCTGACTTCGAGAAGCGCTTCCTGCTTTGAAGATGCCAGAGAATCAGTAACATACTCGACACATTTAATGAAGATCAGGTCCCCCTTTTTATGTTGTTCATGTGGGTGTGAAGGGGCTCTTCTGTCTTCAGTGGCTGTGGATAAAATGTTTTAAGCTGTCCCCAAAAGAGGGACAGGAAGCTTGCCTCTGGGCTGCTAATGCCATCTTGGCCTGAAATACACAACAGCAATAATAAAATCGTATTTTCATAAGGAACGCTCACAAAGTGCTTGCTGTGCATCAGAGCTCTTCTAAAGGTGTTATGTATGTTTACTCACTTAACCCTCAACACAATACCCAGTTAGGTATTGTTATTAACCCCATTTGACAGAACAAGGAAGGGGACGACAGAGGCCCCTTCCTACTGAGTGTTTACCATGCTCAGGTCGTGGCGCCAAGAAAGTAACGTGCAGCACCTCAGTCCTCATGTGCCTCAAGCAGAGCCAGCAGTGGGCAGCTCTCCTTGTGGAGCAGGGGGCCGTGGTCCTCAGGCCCTGCGGGGAGCGTTAATTTGGTCCCCCTCTCACCCGCCCAGGTGGGAGCAGAGGAGTCTCTCACAGCAGGGCCCTTTGCGCCTCTCCCAGTGGCAGGTCATCGCCCTCAGGGTAAAGCTGAACACGGGGGAGAACGCTTGGCCGCCGTGCAGGAGGATGTCTTTGTATCAGTCCTTCAGCTTCCTGATGCCAGAGCAGAGCCGGGGCAACTGGGGCTAGGCGGGGAGGCTGGACTGTCAACAACACAGAAGGAAGGAATGCAGGGCGGGCTGGGGCAGGGCTGTGACCTGAGGCCCGTGAGTTCTGGGGGCCGTCCCTCCTCTGTGGAGGGACAGATGGACCAGGGCTGGGAGCAGCTCCAACACGGAAATGCTGCGATGTTTCCCCCAGAGACGCTGCCCACGCTGGCGAAATGACTTGACAAAAGTGGCCGAGGCCCAGGGCTTCACCCCGAGAGGCAGGCGGGTGGCCCAAGAGCCTCAGGCTCAGACAGGATGCAGGTAGGCAGAGAAGGGGAGGCTTCCTGCCAACAAAATCCTGTGAGGATGCAGCGCAGGAAGTGGGGAAAAGGCCACCTTCTAGGGGTATGCATTATTTTATGGGTTCAAATTTATTTAACTTGTTATACAGCGTTCAGTGAGGTCAGTGAGGCTCTGCTAATGGACACGAATGTTTTGAACGGGAGGGTGGACACAGGCACCCGCCGGCATCCCGCTTGTCAGCTGGTGGCACAGTACTGAGAAAAGTCCAGATTCATGCAGATCCACTATTACAAGTTCCAAAAGTCTGAAAATGTCTTGCTCTGAAATTTCAGGATATTTTAAAATTAGAGACGGCAGGAGATGTATCTTGGAATCTACATTAAAACACACTCGCCTAGTAGTTGAAGCTAAAACTGGTGATTTCCAATGATTTGTGTGTTGACTGTTACACCTTTGAATGCATTTTCTTAACTTTCATTTTAGAAACAGTTCAGAAATCATACTTGGAAAGTGAAGGTGAATCCCTGTAGAACCTTTGACGCCGGCCCAGGGCGCTCACGAGGTTTCTGAGGCACGTGCGCTGGGACCCAGGCCAGTCGGGGGCCCTTCGGCGGGGCCTCTGGATGAGAGCCGGCTGCCCGTTACTGACTGTGTGTAGGTTCCAGCAGCTGCGAACCCAGCGGTAGCACTGCTGTAGCGTCGTGGTGCAGAGCCTGGGCTCTGTTGTCAGACAGACCCGGGTCCGGACACCACCTGCTGCCTAGCAGTGCCCACGACCGCTGTTTCTCGTGTGTGGACCGCAAATGGCGCCACCCCACTGTGTGGTCCCGAGAGCAGCGTGACTGTGCCCTTAGGGCTCTCAGCCCAGGCTTCCGCCTCCAGAGAGCACTTATGGAGAAGGGGGGAAGCCTTCTGGGCGCTCCAAGGGCTGCATGGGCTCAGGGACGAGGGGCTCTTGGGGGCTCCCGAGTCTGGCTCCCGTGCCACTGGAGCTCCCGGTTCACAGGCATGGCTTGTACTGGACTTGGGCGTCGAGTAGCTGTTCAAACTCAGGAACAGATGAAACCCATGACCCCCGGGCCCTCCCAACCCTGTGAACCCCAGACCGTATTCTCCCATGACCTTGACTCCAGGGGGTCCACAGACCAGCAGCCTGGGCATCTCTGCTGGAGCTCGTTAGAAACGCAGGCACTCTGGCCCCCTGGAATCAGAAGCTGCCTTTTAACAAGATCCCTGGCAATTCTCCTGCACGTTTCCTGCTCTGACCCCTCAGGGGTCACTGTCCTCCGGGCACATGAGCCCCAGCCCTGGAGCCCCAAACTCCCCACCCCACCTCATGGGGACCTTTGTACCTGGGCCCCTCGCTGTCACTGGCCCGGGTCCAGTCCAGGCCCAGTACCATGGAAACCTGGACCAGCTGCTCCCGCTTCTGGGTTCCCTTCTGTGGATGAAGGCTGCCGTCCAGGTTGCTAAATGTCTTGGCTGCTCGGGTGGTTGATTTAGGACCCACAAGAGGTGGCCCTGGGCTCAGGTCTGGGTGAACATGCCTCTCACTCCAGGCTGATCTTTCAGACCCACAGTGGGACACCCCCCCCGCCCCCCGCCATGGTGGTCACTTCTGTCTTGCTCACAGCTCACCTCTGGGCCTGGGTCTGCTCCGAACCACGTGTCTGACGTGAGTGCAGACACGTGCGCACACTTGGGGTCAGCTGTGTCAATCCCCGAAGCTGGTGGGAAGCAGTTTGGATCTACAGAGCTGCATGGAGGCCCAGGGGCCAGTGGGGGAAAGGCATCACTGGTGGTTTTTTAATCGCCTGAGGTGGGGAGTGACTACCCTTCTGTCCTGGCCCAGGGACTCGAGCTGCTAAAAGGGGCAGGAGTCACTCACCTGTGGAGAAAAGCATTTCTGAGAAGGTGGTACCAGCCAGAAAAGCAGACCAGCTGGCGGTCTGTAGAGCACCCCTCTTAGCCCATGCCCACCAGTGAGCACTTGATAGGGGCCTTCGCCCTGAGGCAGCTTGTCCCTCCCTCAGTGACCTGGAGCCCTGAACTGTAGGGTCTCACGGGTGAGAGACCTTGGAGACCCTCACATCCTATGGCAGAGGCAGTGCCCCCCTGAAGTGTTTGGGGCATGACAGGGGGTGGCCGTTCCTCTACGCCCTGTGTGGACATCTGCTTGGGACCCCCTGGGTCCCCAGCCTGGAGCACAGCTCTGAGATACTGGAGTCCAGGCGTGCCTTGATCTGGCCGCGAGGGCTGAGAGCCTCGAAGCAATGCTGGCTACCAGAAGGGGCCGGACACCGTTCTGTGGCCTGGACTGCCAGTGGCTGAAGAGCAGTAGCTGGGGGCGGGGAGGGGCCAGGAGCCCAGGACACTCTCCAGCCCACCTGCCTCTGTGGTTTCCTCTCCCTGAAGTGATTCTGCTCTGATTCCTTCCGGACCATGCCCTGCACGCTCTTCTCCTTCACCTCGCTCTTTCCAGCCACCTAAGTAGTCTGCAGCGCTCTCCCTCCCCCTTGCCCCTTTCCAACCATCCACGTTTCACACCCTTGAAGGCTTGGGTGGAGTCCCAGCTCTCCTGGAAGCTGTCCCAAGGGGTCCAGCCCTGAAGCTCCATCTCCCTTGCTTCCGAGTGCCTCCCCACTCATCCCGGAGGTTGGCAGTCACGGCTCTTCGCGGTTTCTGTGTGCTGGTGCGGTCCCGACGTGACCGTGTGATCTCAGGTTTAGTCTGTACGCATAAGGCCAGTCACATTCATGAAGCGTGTCTGGGTCACCTGACGCCCAGTACGTGGGAAGCAGTGTGCTGAGTGGTGTGTGTGTATGTGTGTGTGTGTTACACATTCTGCCTTTAAGGAACTCACAGTCTAGGAAGGAGACTAGAATATGGTAGGCCGACTAAAGTAGGAATCAGACGGTGGGCAGACAACACGAGGGTTAAAGGAGGGAGAGGTCGAGAAAGGGGTGCGGAAGAGCCTGGTGGAGCAAGTGTCCTCCAGGGTAGGTCCTAGGGGGTGACGAGAGTTTCGTAACCAGACCAAGTTTGTTTGCAGCAGAGAAGTTTCACTAGACAACCACTTCTCAGGCCTGCCTCCCTGAAGGCCAGGGGCGTGAGATATTTATGGGGTGAAGGAGCGGGGAGGTCTTAGGCGTGGGGCAGGGGGATTGGACGCAGAGCAAAGGTGAGGTGATCTGTGTTCCACACAGGCCATTTTAGGTTTGGTGGCCCCAGCTAGGCTTTGCCCGTCTGAAGTGCCCAGAGCCGACTCCAAGTTTCTGGAAACAACTTAAGCCCCCGTTACTATAGTGACCCCTACGTCAGAAGCCTTCTCTACAGGGGTGGTTAAACACCCTGGTGATATATTACCTCGGCTTTGCGACGCTTGGAGGGTATGCAGTTAGAGAAAGGGGAATAAACAACAGGGACAGCAGCCTTAACCACGAAAGGCAGGTCCTAGGCAGAGGGGCTTCTAATAAGCCCCTTACCTGCTGCTCTGTGAGACACACCCAAGGGTTTGTGCGGGCCCTGCAGCCGGCTGAGTGTCCTCTGGTGTTGGAGGCCCTCAGGGCAGGCAGTGCCGGCTCCTCTGTCTTCCAGGAGGCCACAGCGCAGGGAGGGGATGCGGTCCCTCTGCTCCCCGTGGGGACATAGAGCGGTCATGGAGCTCTATGCTGTGGCTGCACCTAAGCTCTCCCCCTGAAGGCATGTGGGGGGCATTTGGCCCAGACCACAGAGGCTTGAGGGACAGACTCAGTGATGGGAACGCCTGCGGGTTTTCTCAGCTGAGTGACTTTATTCTCCCTCACCCCGAGGTTCACAAGCAGAAGTCGGCACAGGCTGAGGTGCAGGCTCTGAAAGGAGTCTGGGTGCTGTCGGGAGCACGTCCTAACAACGAGCACTGTCGCGGCCGGCGGTCCCCGGGCGCCCACCCCTCCTGCTGGCTGAGGTCCCTGGCCGCGCCCCGCGTGCAGAAGGCACCACGGCATCCTGTGTGACTCAGGGTCCCCCCAGACGGGGCCGGCTGCCGTCTGCCGTCTGGAGGAGCAGCCACAGCTCCCACTCCAGCTCTTCTGCCCTCCTGGCCAGCCGGGCTCTCCTCACCTCCAGCGCCAGGGCCTGGTCACTCTGCAGGGCCCAGGATCCCAGGTTCTCTCCGCCGGGGCCGCCGGCCTCTGCTGGGCCGAGTGTGTCTTCCTGCCGCGTGGGAGGGCAGACCCTGGGAACCACCTGAAAAGACACCAGTGGAAGAGGCAACGGGGCCCTGCAAGCGCTGAGCCCACCCTGAGGACCCGCGTGACTCTGGGCACCCTGCCAGTCTCCAGGCAACACCCAGCCGAGTGCTTGGGAAGACGCCAGCCGCTTACGTCCAGGGACTGGCCTCACGGTCACGAAGGACACAGGGTCCCCTGAGCTTATGTTGCCAAATTTGTGCACAGCAGCACCTGATCATGTCACTACAGCATCATGGCCTTCAATAATTCGGAACAACCGTGGAGTAATTAAGTCTTTTTATAGCCCCTCAGCTCATCCTGTTTGTTCCGTCCTTAATACCAGGGATATTTATATAATGCCTCTTTAAGCATGAAAATTTCCCGTTACTTTATTCTCACTAAATTGCTCTCCTTTGAGCCCCTCAGTGCAGCCGACGCTGGATGCCTGCACCTCGCCCTCCACACTGGAGCTGGTGCCGCGGCCGCCCTGACCAACCAGCCCCTCAGCTTAGCGTGGCCTCTTGGACGGGGTCTGGATGAGATCAGGGGAGGAGTGACGGACACACCGGGTGGGGGACACGCGGGGCCAGCGTCTCCGTTTGGGTTTCACAGGGAGGACTCACCGGGGAGGGGGGGTTCAGGGACCCTTTGGGGCCAGCGGAAGACACAGCTCCTGCTGGGAAGGGGTCTGTGCATGTTGTGGGTGTCACACGCCCACAGTGCCTTGTGCGCACAGAGAAATCTTCCCTCACTTGTTCGTGAGCATATAGGTGCGCTTTCCTGTGCTTTTGTCTTGAGAGGGCAGTTTGACCCGGAAGGACTGACTTTCCAGATCCCCTAACAACCAGGCTCAGGCACGCGCTCTGTCCTCACGGAACTCTCTACTCAGGGAGCATCTCGGTCCCGGGTCTCCTGCTCTCGGGGTCACCGGCAGGTGGGCCCTCCCTGGTGGTGAAGAGGGTGGCCTTGGTGAACAGGATATCCCGGCGCTGATGCCGGATCCAGAAGCCCAGTGACAGGGGTGCCTAACCTTGCCCCCCACCACCAGGGCTTTGCCCATCTTCAGCAACTCAGCAAGACGGGAACTAGGGGGACACGAGGGAGGCCCTGGGCTTGGGTGCAGAAGTCAAAGGGGCACCAAAAACTCAACTCAGGAGAAATAGTATTTTAATGCAGCTTTAAAAGTCAAATTGGCAAATTGAGGCCCACCAGCTGGTGCCTGCTTTAGGAAAGAAAGTTTTATTGAGCTCAGGGCAGACACAACTGAGTTATCGCTGTATCTCACGCCTGTGTCCCCTCCAACCTTCCCCATGTCTACACCTTCAGAGACCTGAGTTGGGATCAGAGTTCGTCTCACGGAAAACTTGTTTCAGAACCATGGCTATCAGTCAGGCTGCAGCTAGAATAGCTTTTCCATTGCCCCCCTTTCATGCCTTTCCCCGGTCTTTCCAGGTCGTCAATTTACTTAGAGACCTGCAAACCCAAGGTGGTCGACACGCTTTCCTGACCCCTGATGCAGCCCTGCCTTCCAGGGTCAGCCTTCCGTTTGCCAAAGGCAACAGGCAAAATGGGGTGGCCTTCTGGTCAGAGCTGGTTGTTTGGTTTTGTTCTGAACCCGTATCTGCAGAGGGCGCTGTGACCCTGTGGGCCCCACCTCGTGAGACCCCGCTGTCCGTGGACACCTCAGGAGCTGAGACGGCGGCCTCACAGGCTTACCACAAACGCACTGCCTTTGCTTGGTGGCAGTTGGCCTGGCCTGTCCTCTTCTTTCCGGAGCGCTAAGGCTTGAGCAGTGAGCTGGAAGAACTCATTCAGCTCATCCAAATTGTCTTCCACCTGCCATATCTTCCTCTAGAAACAAGGGACACATGGTCTTCATTACTTTCCTTTTTATTCTAATTTTATTAAAAATCCATTGAGCTCCTGCCCCATGACAGGCAGGGGAGTCAGTGCTGGACGTACAGAGTTGAAGTCAGGTCTGCTCTCGAGGAGCTCAGCGCCTAAAGAAAAGCAAACCCAGGCCTACAGTCCGGTAGAGTGAAGGCTGCTGGGGAGAGATGTGCAGGGCTATAGGAGCAAAAGGCAGGACACCTAACCCAGGCAGGTGCAATCAAGGAGAACTCTCTGGAAGAGGGGAGACATTTCAGCTGAATGTTAGCAACAAATAGTAATTAACTGGGTGGACAATGGGAGAATGGCATGCTAGGCAAGGGTATAGCATGTGTGGGAAACACAGAGACATGAGAGCACGCAGGGAAGTTTGTCCATCTCTCAGTTAATCCATCCATCTAAGCATCCATCCATCCATCCATGCGTCCATCCGTGCATCCATCCCTCCATGCATCTATCCATCCAAGCATCCATCCATCCATTTGTCCATCCAACCATCCATGCATCCATGCATCCATGCATGCATGCATGCATCCATCCGTGCATCCATCCCTCCATGCATGCATCCATCCAAGCATCCATCCATCCATTTGTCCATCCATCCATCCATCCATCCATCCATCCATCCGTGCATCCATCCCTCCATGCATCCATCCATCCATGTGTCCATCCACTCATAGGTAAAGAAAGATTTACTGAGCACCCGTTATGTGTCGAGCCAATGGTTGATTCCATTAGTGAACTTCCATGGGGTTTATAGTCTATAAGGAAAGGCAGATATAGAACAAGGAATTATCAGTGACAACTGTTACCCGAGGGGATGTTCAGATTGCTGTGGGAAGTAGTCACGGTTCAGTTTGGTGGTAGCATGGAATTTGTTTGGAAAAGTGGAAGGGGATGATGCTGGAGATATAGGGGTGGTGAGCTGGGGACAGGAGGCTGTGACGGGCCTTGCGTGACGATCTTGGCTACTATGGCAGAGACTTCCTTATTAACTTTTTGGGAGAGTGAGTGTTTTCAGACAAAAACCTGCTTATCTCAGACATTCTTATAGACAGAAACAATTGTGTGGCTAAGATTTGGCCGATGAGATACAAAAGGATATTGTTGAGGGGATAGATTCTGTAAAACTGTTTAAAGAGAGAGCTGACTCCGTTACCCTTTCACATTCCTGCCTTTCTAGCAGCTGTCTTGCGACTGACACGACCATGAAGATGAACTCAGGAGTCAAGGGTCACAGAGTCCTCGAGTTTGTAGGCCATTGTGGATGTTGATGGCTTTGATTTGAACATGGTAAATGTAAGCTACCTGTGGGGCTTCCCATGAGTTACCAAAACATCTGATGCTCAGTGAGCTCGGCTGTCAAGGGAAGGCCACCTCTTGCTCCACACCTGAGATGCCAGATAAAACGCAAATACAATACAAATGCAGAGCCACGTTTGAATGGGACCCCTCTCGACCCCAGAGATGAAGATGCAAGCCGGGGTAGGTGGGAGCTGAAGGCATGGGCGAGGGTGCTCCTCCTTAGAGGAACGAGGCCATTATGGTGGAAACTGAGTAAAGTCTGGACCGTAAGTGGCTGACCCTTCTCTGAATGTGAATGAAGCCCCTGCGTCCAGCCCGAGCACACAGCCCCGTAGCTGCGCAGGTTTCTTGCTCAGGGCTGAGGCTGAAACAGAGCTGATGTGAGAAACTGGAACCGGGAGGGGCGCCTCGCACCACAGGATCCCAGAGCTGAGACATGGGAACGACCTACAAGCAGGACTTGAAGCAGCGATGCCACAGTGTGTGAGCAGAAACACACAGCTGCCCCACGCGGAGGCCTGCGCGGAGGACCGTCCCTCTGAAGATGGCTCAGACGACAGTGCACCCAAGAGACTGCAGACAGTGTGCGAGCTGAGTGTGCCTGTCACGGAAGCATGTTCATCGTGTGAAGAGGGACAGAGGAGGAAGAGAAGCCATGAGGCAAGAACAGGAATCTTGTGGAGAAGAGAAATCTAGAAATGAGAAATGCCAAGGCAACAACAACAGGGTTGGTGGATTACCTGCTGACCTGGCTGGAGTGAGCTTATGAAACTTGGTAGGAAATCACCTGGAATGTAGCACTGAGGGGCCAATAGATGGGAAACACGAAGGGGAAGGGAAGAAACAGGGAGGTAGAAGTTGTAAGTATTGTCAGGCTGTGCCCATCAATAGACGGCGCTTTGTCGCGTGAACGTTTCCGAGAGCGTCTGTGTTGTGTGCATGTTTTGCCTTCTCAGCCCTGCGGACCTGCCTGCCGGGCCCTGGAGGAGGGACCTGGACCTGTGCTGGGAGCCCCGGTCCTGTAAACGCCGCTTGAGCACGAGAGGGAGCTCAGGAGGGCGAGCTCTCCTTCCTGCACCTCTTCCGCTCCTGAGTGAGGTTGGGTGGGTGACACAGAAGGAAAAGCACAGGAAACTCTCCTGGACAAAGTTACTGCCCATCTCTGAGGCTCATCTTCCACATCCGAAGACTGGACGAGGAGAAGGTCTGTGTCAAGATGCCGTTGGGGGTGTGTGCTCTGGGACGGTGACCAGCCCAGGGCCTGGCTCACAGGAGGTGCTCAGTAAATAACCCCTTTTTCAGCTCCCCCTGGGCACTGATGAGGCTCCCTGTGCATCTGGCAGAAAGAAATCTAACCACGGCTTGGTTCGTGGGAATGATGGATAAAGTAGTTACCGTGCATTTTGGATAGCAGGTAGCTCCACGGGTCACGAGCTGTCACGCTCTCTGCTCTTTCACCCTCGTGAAGAGGGAAAACGGAAAAGTGTTTGTTCCATAGAAAACGTCTCCCAGTCTGTCCCCACCCTGGGACGGGAGGGAGCAGTGCTCCTGGAATCTGCAGGATTTGCTACGCCCCGAGGAGCAGTGTCACTTGCTGTGAGCGGGAAAAAACGATTTCTGAGGCTACCTTATTGACAGAAAATTATATTTCTTATGTTTACCTCACATTCCTATTCCTTTCACATCAGAGTTGCCCTAGTATCTTTTAATTAAAAAGACAACGAAAAGTAAAAATATTCCAGAACAAAAAATCTCCCGACTTCCGTTTTTCTAATTGTAAACAGTAACCCTGTTTGGTGTAGAATATTAGTAAATATACCATTTAAGCGTATAAACAAGCACATTAATGTCATCCTAACCCACTCACGGCCCCAGTCCTTTGCCCGCTCTCTGAGCCAGTGCCCTTTGCCATGTTTTTTGGTGGTGCCCTCCCTCTGGGAGTGGGCTTTTTTCTCACCCCTGGACGTTGGGCCCTGCCACCTCGCTTGCTTTGGCCCCTAGGATGGGCAGAAGTCACCCTGTGCCATTCCTGAGACTGCGCCCCCAGAGCCCTTTTGTGGTTCTGCCATGGCCATGAGAAGGCTGCGTCCAGGCTGGCCCGCTGGCCCCGGAGGAGGGGAGACTCCAGGTGACGGCTGCCCCGCTGCAGTGCCCCAGGCAGGCCCCGCCTAGAGCTGCGAGCTGCCCGAGACCCTGGCCTCCGGGAACAGATCAGCTGAGCCCCCAGACATGGGAGCAGCAAGCGCTCCAGTTCTTTTCTCCTGAGGTTTCCCTGCGGCAAAAGCTGGCAACCCGGCATCGTTCTTCCATCTGGGGGTTTCTTGTCTCAGTGTCTCTCCCCCAAGCTGGCCTCACTCCCTCTCTTTCTCTGCTGTTCCCTTTTCTCTTTTTAAGAACAGGCAAATATGAAATCCTGCCATACATGCAATTCTCTATCCTCATCTTTCACTTTAAAGACACAAAAAATTCTCTATAATATCATTTTCAGTAGACACTTTAGTATTTCATGATAGGTATCTACCATAATTCAGATAAATCATGTTATTGGAAATTTAGGTCACCTCCATCTATTTTTATATCATTAAAAATTGCAATGAACATGTTTCTTCATGTTTACTTGTATGTAAAAATGATTTCTTCAGAGAGATTCTTAGAATTGGAGCTACTGAGTCAAATGGAATGAATATTTTAGAAGCTTTTGGTAGAAATTACCACATTGCTTTCCAGAAGGGTTTAATTTTTGTACCCTTCAGCCAGTGGAATATGGGAGTGTTTATTTCTTTATTCCTCACAATTACTTAGTACTTTGGTTAAATGTTTTAGGTAGATAAAAAAGGGCATGTAGTTTAATGAACATTTTTCTGATTCTTTGAACGTTTTGATATAATTTACTTGGGTGTATTTCCTTTCTCTTAGGGCCATTTGCATATGTTTTCTCAAAAGAGTAAAAGCATCTACTAATGGGAAAATTCTGACCTAGCGGTTTTATATTATTATGTGATCATACCTATTGTTGCTTCCCTTTTGGATTCTTTCCCCCATTGTTTTGAAAATTCTTTTAAACCTTCACAGGCTCCCACCTCTTGCCCTTGTGAATATTGTAGAAATCAATGCACACTTGTTGACAGAAAGAATGATTTTCTTGACCAGTATTCTCCAATTGTAATTTCTTTCTCCACAAAATATCCCTCCCGGGCACTTTTCCCTCAACCTGTGTGTGGTTTACGTTTCCCAGAGTCGCAGGAGGGTGCAGCTAACAAGCAGGCTGGGGGTGAGGCAGCTTCCCCACACCAGCTGGCTGTGCCCCTGCTCAAGGCTGCCCCGCTCCTACCTGCAGCTCAGGAAAGGCTCCGTGCCTGTGTGCGGGGCCTGGGCTCGCGGCGGCTCCTCCTTTGGTGTCACCCCAGGGGAGCCTTCCGGGTCCTGGTTGCTGCCCGGGGCTGGAATAAGAGGGAGGAGAGGCACGCTTTCAGGCCTCTGCTGCCCGGTGATACACCCCCTCAACCAGAATAAAAGACACTGGCTGCTTTTAACGTCTCCCTGGGACGTCTGAGCTTAGAGAAAGATGAGATGTTAACGTGATGGAGAAACGGACAAACCCTTAGATCCCCTGAAGCTGGACGACTGGGCCCACGCAGCCTTCCCTGTCCAGCAGGTGGGTGACTTCTCAGTGCCGGGAGCAGAATTCACCCTGACATAAGCCAGCTCGGCATATTGATTATTTTGAGCTGAAGGCAACTGAGATATAAGAAAAGCTCTCTGCCTCCCGTATTTGCCTAAAAACAGGACTTACCTTTTGAAGGGGCCCCTCCCCTCTCCACCAGGAAGCTCCCAAGTTAATCACTGGAGGCACCCTAGACCCGTACCAGCCCAGAGATGCCACCAGAGGAATTTACATAAAAACCAGCCCTATCCACCATGACTTTCCCATATATTTACCATCCCACAATTTGCCATCCTAGAAACTCAAAAAGTCCTTCTCTTTCATCTTGTCACTTCTCTAAAAATGTACTGTTCTTTTGTTAAGATGCTATATAGGCCCCAGTTCTAGCCACCCCTTCAAGTTACTCAGCACTGAGGGCTCCTACACTTGGGCCATGCACATGTGAATGAGCTTCTGCTTGCTTTTCTCTTGTTGCCCACGTGGAGAGCCTAAGATGGGTAGAGGAAATGGGTCTTTTCCTTCCCTACGTCAGCTGGCTCGTGCTCTCTTCCTGTGGCCCAGTGAGTGCTCTCTGCTGTCACCTTCCAGGCCTGGGAGGGGGACTGTGCTGTCTGGACCTTGGGGATGGGTCACGAGTCTAACCTGAGCACTCTCACCGCCATCTGTTCTCCTCTAGGAAGACCCTTTGCCAACACCAGCTGGTGGGACCCACCCTCATTGAAAGCCTATCTTACCCTTCCTGATCCTTACAGACTTCTTTAAATCTCTAGAATCTTTTATTATAACCATGGTTCTTCCTGACCCTTTCGGCCCTGTGTCAAAGGCAGCAATAAACATCTGTGGAGTGACGTTATCCCCAGGTTGTAGCTCATGGAACTGGCTGGAAGATGTTTTCTCAGGATCTACAGTGTCCAGGGCAAAGTCCAGTCTAGAATCCAGGCCTCCAGGTTCCTAACTGGCCTTTCTTTTGTGTGATTCTTCTTTCTGGAGTCCCTGACCCTCCAAGGGCCCCAGGCCTTGTGATTTTATCAGGAGTGTCTAGATTCTTCCCTTCTTTCCTGCAGGAGACTTCAATTATTTGTATAAGCTTTCTAGCCACCTTAAATCAGGAAACCAACAGGAGAGAGATTTCTGGGAGGAAGGACCATTGTAGCTTTGGTGGAGGGATCAGAGGGGAGGGCCGGGCAGGGTGAGCTCTGAGATTCAGACTCCCTGGGCGGAAATCCCAGCTCCTTCCTGTAACATAACGTCTCTGAGCCCCAGCTTCCTCACCTTTAAAATAAGCAATCATATCCACCTCACGGGGTTGTTGTGGGGTTGTTGTGAGGATTAGATAGCAGATAAAGGGCTTATCTCAGTATCAGTAAACACAAGCCATCAATGATGTTACCACTTATTGGTAGTAAACGGGGGTGGGGCGGGGAGGAAGGGAATTGCAGACCACGGGGTCTGAACAGATGAAGAGAAAGCAAGTCAACATAAGCGGACAAACTATCTCAGCCTCTCCTCGACTTGGAGGAAGGACAGAGACTGTGGGTCTCTACCGAGAGAGAGGTGCGGGCCGTAGGAAGGCAAATCAGAAGGAGGGGTGGGATATGAAGTCTGGGATCAGCTGAGTGAACGTGGCCTCATTCCCATGGGTGGGAACAACCCCAATGAATGACACGAGCTCTGATGAGGTACTCAAACCAGCAACCGCTCGGCAAACGAGGGAGGCTACGACAATGGGGGTTGCCACGGGCAGGGAGCCCTGAAGACTTGTAGTGGGATTAGAGTGGGTCGAGGCTCTAAATCAGGTGCTGGTTTTGCAAAAACAAGAATCTTGGTGCCAGGGAGCTTAGGGTGCCGATCCTGCCCCACCTTGGGCTTTGGTGCTCCTCGTGGGGGGGCAGAGGCTGGGGCTTCAGGAGTGTGTCATTCGCCAGTTGAGGGTCTTGTTGACAGGCGGAGAGAGGCCGTTCGCCAGCCCGACCAGATGCCTTGGAAGAACAGACAATCCTGTAACTTTCCTCGAGTTCTGGGCCCAGAAGGGAACAGCAATGGACCAGGACATCATTGCTATATCAACCTGGACAAGTGCGCCGACCTGAGCTTGGGACTCTGTGTCTCCATGGAGCCTGGCCGCTGACTGCCAGGTGCTCCTGGGGGCCCCAACCACCTGCCTGGCATCAGTGAAGACCTGATGAGGGTCGTGGCCTCCCTTGTCTGTGCCCCCAGGCTCCTCGGGACTCGTGTGCCGTGATGGATTCTGCCCTACTGCGCTGGGGGTGCCCAGGTGGGGACTCCTGAGCAGAGGCCTTCTGAGTCCTCCTTTTCTCAGACATGCTGCCCTCAGGCAGGACTTGGGAACTGTGCCTCCCTCCTGAGCTCCCCGTGAGGGGCCAGGTCAGTTAGTGGACTGGGGAGATTGTCTCAGACACACTTCTTGGAGGAGGTACAGAGGCCCCCGGTGGAGCAGGGGCTCAACTTGAGCACAGGCCACGCCTCTTGGGTTTCTGACCCGAGTGCAGGGCACCTGCTGAGCATGAGGCCTGGGTGTGTGTGAGCGTGTGGACATCAGTGCGGTGTAGTGTGTGCGTGTGTGTGTGGTACGTGTGATGTATGTGCACACGTGAGTGTATCTGTGGGTATGTGTACGTGTATGTGGCACGAGTGTGTGGTGAATTGGATGTGTGCGTGTAAATGTGCAGGTGTGCGTGACTGTGGCCTGTGTGTACATGCCTGTGAGTGCATGTGTGTGTGTGTGTGTGCCCATGCACCAAATGAGTCTCCACAGGGTCAGGCTGACCGCTTGCCCCGCAGTGTTCACCTTTCTCCGGGCCCCAGCTGGTTGCCCACGCGCCTGAGAAAGTGCGGCCGCCAGGGCCTCGATGGCTCGGTCGAGCTCCTCACAGCCCGGGTAGGGGGCACTGGGGGCGCAGCCTTGGGGGAAGAACACAGAGAACCGCTTCAGACATCCCCTCACCCCACCGCAGCCACCCTGCCAGACACTTCACTCCACTTTCGGGAGGCTGGTGTGTGTGCCCCTCGCCTTCGTGCTGTTTCTCTCTCCTCCCGGCACCCGTCCCACCCTCTCTTCCTTTAGGCCGTCACCGTGCCGGGCTGGACACACACACAGGGACGGGCCCTTGAGGCGTGTGGCCTGCTGCCTTGAGTCTGGATGGCTTCCTCCTTTCTGTACATCTCATTCTGTTTCTTACTGTTTCTAAACTCAGAAACGTCTAAAGATGCGCTCATCTTTTTGTCGTGCATCTCATCTGTCCCCAGGCCGCCAGGCACATGCTGTGGCCGCGCCTCCCAGGGCCAGGCAGTGAGTGAGACGTCCTGGGTTATGGGGGTTTTGCTAAAGCGTTGGTTAACTGCTTTTTCCTTTTTGATTTGCTAAAGCTTCTCACATATTATTTTTGAAAAATTGTCCCCCACAAAGGAAAAGTGGAACCCCCTCGCTTCAGTTGGCAGCAGCAACCAGGTTCTAACCCAGCTCCCGTCAGTGCCCGGGACGAAGATGGCCCCGGCCTGGTCTCAGGCAAGCTTCAGAGGAAAGCGTGTTCTCTGTCCTCCTCAGGATCACTTGGCCGGATGTCCCAGACCAGAGATGTACCAACGAGAAGTTTGAGAAGCAGTGGTTTGGAGGGAAGGTCAAGGAAGGCTCTCAACATCATTGCTCAGTCCCCAGGGTTCCACAGGCCACACGCTCACACATGCACACACGCGCACACATCCACCACACCACTCATACTCGCACACGCACGCACACACACGCACACGTCCACCACACCACTCATACTCGCACACGCACGCACACACACGCACACGTCCACCACACCACTCATACTCGCACACGCACGCACACACACGCACACGTCCACCACACCACTCATACTCGCACACGCATGCACACACACGCACACGTCCACCACACCACTCATACACGCACACGCACGCACACACACACGCACACGTCCACCACACCACTCATACTCGCACACGCACGCACACACACGCACACGTCCACCACACCACTCATACTCGCACACGCACGCACACACACGCACACATCCACCACACCACTCATACTCGCACACGCATGCACACACACACACACACGTCCACCACACCACTCATACACGCACATGCACACACGCACACGTCCACCACACCACTCATACATGCACATGCACGCATGCACACACCTACACATACGCACCCCCCCACACCACTCACACACTCTCACACACACCACACGCTCATGCACACGTGCACACACATGCAGCTGCCAGGGAGGGTTTCTGGCGCCTCTGACCTGACCCCTGAGTCCTGTCCCCAGGGCTGGGACCATGAGGACTGTTTATGGAAAAAGTAGCACAACTGCCTGGGCCTCAGCCCCCTCACGCTTTCCAGGGAGTGACCTTGACTGAGGAACAGCCTACCTCCCCCAAAGGGCCAGGCAGCTCCGTGGGGGACGGGGGCTGGGCTCGGAGCAGAAGCCTGGCGCTGAGTGGTGGGCCCGTGGGCTCTGGTGGGGCACGTTCCTTTGTGCCGTTAGCTAGAGGTGGAGGAGGTGTGTGAGGCATGTGCAGCCGGGATCGGGCTTCTGGGCTGGCCCTTCATTCTCTGTGTGAAGCTGGGGGGGTCCTTTAGCCTCTTTAGGCCTCAGTTAACTTATCCATAAAATGGGGATGTGATAATACCACTCACAGGTTTCCTGTGACAATTGAGTTGGTTAGTTAATGGAGGCAATGCTTGTCCAGTGATTATACAGCACCGAGGGCTGTGGAGGACAGCGCCTGGAGAAGGTAGGGTCCCAGGGAGCGGGCACAGGAGGGCTGGGGCAGGCTCCTGTCCTCCGTCAGACCACCATGTGTGCTGGTCTCCCCCTGGGAGCACCTCTCCCCTGGCCCTGTGCCCAGGACCGTCTTCTGCTATCAGGGTGGACACCGCCCGGTCACCGTCCCCAGTGGGATGACACAAGTGAGATGCAGTTAGGCAGTACCCAGTGCTAGCGCTGCTATCACGGCTTTTCACCTGCTGCCGGGGCCCCACCGCAGGCACCTGCCTCTCACCTGGAGGACGCTGCCGGGGCTCCCTGGGAGAAGCTGCAGCGTGGCTACCCCATGAGTCCTCACTCTGCCTAGCGTGCGCTCTGGCAGCGGCTCTGGCCCCCATCTCCGGGTCTCCAGCCCTGCCCAGGCCTGGCCGCTTGGCTTCTTTGAGGCCCTGTAGGAGGTCCTGGAAGAACCAGGGCTGCGTCACCCTCTCGGGTGTGAACGTCCTCCTCAGCTCAGGCAATTTCCAGAAGGGGTGGGTGGCTGTTTCCTGAGCGGAAGAGATGATGGGCCTGGTTGTCGGGGGTTGGGGCTGACCTGGAGCCCCTGGAGCTGCTGGTGGGCACCCCTGTAGAAGGCCAGAGCGTCGCTCCGGTGCTTGCTCAGCTGGGCTGCCACGTGCAGGCTCTGATCCTCAAGCTTGTCGTAGAGCGTCCGGATGCTGAAGTCCTCCAGGGTCTTGGCCGGCAGTGGCTTCCCTGCCGGAAGAGGCCTTGGGACGAGACTGTGGGATGAACGGGGCCCTGAGCACAGCAGCTTCCCTCCTCCCCGGGGGGCCTTTGCCAGCAAGATGCAGGGGCAGAGGAGGGTGGAGGCCTGCCTGCAGGAAGAGGCCCGCTCAGGGGGAGGGAGGAAAGGCTGGGCTCAGGCTGGTTGGAGCAGGGGAAGGGGGAGACCTCGAGACACAGGAGGTGGCTTCAGGGAGACCCTCCTCAGAGTGGGCGTGACGGACCGGGGCCTGCGGCCTCTGCCTGTCCCAGGCTTGACGTCACACCAGATCTGGGCAACGGGCGCTGCCCCCACGCTCTGCTGAGAGTGGGTCTCCGCGTCCCGGACGCCCCGCCAGCCACCTGAGGAGGCTCCAGGCTGTGCGTGTACCCCTGCCCCTTTCCTCCATGAGCTCATCTCCTGTCCCAAGTTCCCACCACGGGCCCGAGCTCCCCTGCGCAGCTCTCGCCCCGTCTGCCCGCTGTTCCGGGGACTCCTGGCCGGCCGGGCTGACAGCTGCTCCCAGTGACCCGTGGCCCACACCGCGTTGGGCAGACGGCCGAGCTGGCAAAGCACTCGTTGGGGCGAGGTGGGGTCCCCTCCTTCAGGCCGAGGGCTGTGGCCCAGGCTGACCCCAGGGGACTGAATTTGGGTGACCCCACGAAGCTGCTGGGCCTGAGTGGGTTCCCTCACATCCGGCAGGAACACCCCTTGGCCGAGGGAGGGCCTTAACCCCTCGACTTGTTCCCCTCACACCCACTCTGCTCTGCTAGAAGGACACGTCTTCCCCAGTGGGGCCGTCTTGAAGCAAGGAGGACGGAAGGTGGTGTGAGGCCCCCCTGCCGGCCGGGCTCAGCCAGGGCGGCACCTGCAGGATGAGCGTGAGTGTGACGCCGAATGACCACCCACCGCCCTTTCCCAGGCCGGGGGGTGTGTACGGGGGGGAAGGCGAGCCCGTTCACGCTGGAACAGTGATGGGGGCATTCTCGTTCTGAGCAACAAACATGGGCCCGGCCAAGCAGGGCCAGCATTGCCTCTTTCCTCTCTCCGCGTCCAGGGTGGGGTCTGTCCCCCGAGCGTACCAGTCGTCAGGTGGGAAGGGGGGTGGGAGGGCAGCTTTCCAGAAGACCGACCGTGGCCTCCCACTGTGTCAAGGTCTTCCTCCCCATCTGCCCCGTCACTGCCCCCCTCGCCCCCCAAAGGGACCGGTCCTCCGTCCACAAGAACCCTGTCCCACCCCTCTGCGGGACCCCCAGCAGTGAGCCCCGGCCCAGCCCTGGGCTGAATGGAGGCTGCCCTGGGGGGTAGAGCGCTGGCCTCAGTCCCGCTCTATGCAGCCCCTCCCTGTGTCCACGGTTCACACTCAGCACAGCCCACCCGCTGGTCACCCCTGAGGGGTGACCTGGGGGAGGGTGACTGGTTCTGGGCCCGGCCAGTCCTCTGCCCACACCAGGAGGGCGCTGTCGTCACTGTCCAGAGCCCTCAGCGGGGAAGCGGCAACTGGCCTGCAAGCGAGGGGCTCAGGGACTGCAGGGCCAGGCCCGCCCGCGGTTTGGGTGGGTGAGCACACGGGAAGAGGCCTGTGCTCAGCTTCACACGACCAGCAAGACCCCAGGGCTGCTCTCATCCCACGACGATGGCGCCAGTAACCCCCACGTCACTGCCTCCCAGGCCCCTGAGCATCCAACCCACTTCCTGGGGCCCCTGCAACTCCGCAGTTAGGAACCAGTGGAGGTGACGTGAGCTGCGTGAATCCAGGTCAGGGAGCACGACCAGGGCCCTTCCCCGCTCCGCCGACGTCGGAGGTGAGGCAGCCCGGGCAGTGAAGGGTCTTTCCTCCGCTGAGCCCCGCTCCATGCCCCTCTGCACACACTTCCTGGAGCTGGGGGCCAGGTGGGTGGGGGAGGTGCAGGTCCCCCAGGTCCTCCTGAGCTCCAAGGCAGTCCCCAGCTCTCCAGGTGCGAAGAGGAGCTGACGGGGCAGGTGAGTCGTCCCGTAAAGGGATCCTACAGAGCAGTGCTCATCCCTGCCCTGGCCCCAGCCCTGACCACACGGTAGGGATGGGAGAGCTCTGGCCGCTCTCCGGCCTCACCGCCTGGGGGTGCTGGGCAAGCCACTCACATCCCCTAGAGCCTTGGTCTCTGTCTGTAAAAGGTGGACAGAACAACCCCGGAAAACACCCACTTCTAGGTTTTGTTGTGAGGCTGAGACGGCCGGCACGGACTGTCATAAACCATCAGTGGAAATACCAGCTGCTCCCCAGAGCGTGTACCTGGGGTGCAGGTTGGGGGAGGACAGGTGAGGCTGGTACCTGCACCCTGGGCAGTGGTTTTCCCCGTGGAATCCGCTCCTTCCTCAGAGCCCCAGGGACCAAGGTCTTTAGTGAACGGAAGGCTGAAAAGAAGCACCAGCCTCAGTGCAAGACACACACGCCACAGGAGACACGGGGCCAGAGCCGGGGCGGAAGGGGACTCACCAATCCCCGAGGGGCGCATGTTCTGCAGGCGCGTGAGGCCCCCGAGCCCTTGCGGGGCAGGCTGGGGCCAGTGAGGAGGGTCTTAGCACAAGGCCCAGGCCCGTCAGCAGCACGGTTGCCAAGCCAACAGCCAGCAGCACCCCTGAAAGGTGGGGGAGAGGGGTGGGCCTGTGAGACCACGCAGTTCCCCGCTTCCTCTTCCCGCTGCCTCTGGGCTTTAGCGCCTCACAGCCCCCTGCAAAATAGCCCTCGTTCTTGCCTGGGCACTTAACCCTGTCAGGGCTCCGACGGGAGGTTTTCCTCCACCCTGCACCCTCCGGGGGGCCCTCCTGGGACGCTGCTGCTCTGCCCTCCTCTGGCCACCCAGGGCCAGGCCCGGCCCCCATGCCCAGGCGGGCTGCCTCCCCTCCGCCCACCTGGGCAGGCCCAGCCTGGAGCTCGGCGCAGACGGCCAGCTCACGAAGATGGAGGGAGGAAGGCGGAAGACCCACAGAGGAGGCTAGAACAGGTGTGTCCAGATGCCTCCGCTCAGGGGCCCCGCTCACCAGGGTGGGCCGCAGAACCGAAGGGAGCAGGGAGGGTGAGACAGACAACCCCAGTGACGGAAATTCAGTGTCCTTTGCCCGGCAAAGGCAGCCCCAGTTCACGGACAAGCTTGTCCTCGTCTCTGCGGGGCTATGCCCAGCGTCACAGGCTGGAGCCCGGCCCTCCCACGGCCCCTCCGTGTCCCGGCTCCTCTGCCTGCTCTGCGGTCAGCACCTGAGATGGCCGCCCAGTCGGGGCCCAGGTTTGGCACCTGGTGCCTGAGGACGCCGTGCCTGGCGAGCTGATAGGGTGACGAGGGCTGCACGGGGGACAGGCCCGGGTCGCAGGCCACCCACTTCTCCTTCACCAGCACCACGGCGATGCTGTCAGGCAGCCCGTTGTCCCGAAACACGTACGTGCCCGGATCTAGAAACTGGTGAGCAAACCTGGGGGGCGAAGGGCCAGAATGTGAGCAGGTCTGGGGGCCACGAGCCGTGCACAGGAATAACGAGGTCCAGGGAAGCTGCCTGTGACCCCCTCCCATGTGGTCTGCTGCCCCCCGCCCTCAGCCGTCCCTCCTGTCGCCCATCCCTGAAGAGGCGGTGACCTACACTCGAGGCGCCAGTCAGCCCAGCTACGGTCACCTGGAGAAGCTGAGGTGAGTCTCCCGCACCAGGTGGCCGAGGTGCCTGAAGGCCCCGAAGTCCCAGTGAGGGTTGCTGTTGAGCAGGTGCTGCTCCTGGTACACGGGGAAGTGACTGGCCGAGCGATCTGGTGAGTGAACCAGTTGGCCTGGGTTCCAGAGGCTCTCCCAGCCCCAGCCCCGGGCAGCCCACACCCTGTCCCCAGGAGACCGTTTTCAGCCTTTCGTGTACGTAATCTTGGTGCCAGGGCGAGACCCTCCTCCCCTTGGCCTACAGAGAGAGATGCCCCTTAGGGGTGAGTACAAGCGGAGGCCCCTCAGTGGTGGGGTCTGCTCAACTCTGTACCCCTGGCAGGCACTCAGTTCATGCTGTGGGGTAGTTGGGGCAGAAGCACAGGCGGCCCGGGCCTGGCCGTTCCCTCTGACGAGGCCTTTCTCACGCACCAGTGCCGGCGCTTCTCCCTGAGACCTGTCTCCTGCCCGCCAAGGTGCCACACATGCAAATGCCGAGGCTGAGAGGGTGACGTTGCCCCAGGCCCAGTGGGTTTACGGGTTTACGGGAGAGCTGGGCCTGGAAATGCCCAGTCTGCGTGAGTCCTTTCCCTCTTCGAGCTCACTGCCCTGGCACTGCTTTGTGGGGGAGGAACTTGGGCAGCTACGTGACACGTGAAACCAAACACTTGGTCTACTTCTACCTGGGCCAGGTGGCTGTTCTGTTCAAATCTGATTAAGACTGGGGTCTTCAGCCTTGCCTAAGGGAACACCTCGGTCTCTGAACCTTTACTGCCTTGCTTTGTGCAGATATCCTCTGTACTGATTTGTTGTGCTTTTAAAGCAATTAGCAAGCTAGCTTACATTTGTAAGCTCTCTGCCCCCTGTTTTCTCTCTCAAAATCCATTCTTTAGGGGCTTCCCTGGTGGCGCAGTGGTTGAGAGTCCGCCTGCCGATGCAGGGGACACGGGTTCGTGCCCCGGTCTGGGAAGATCCCACATGCCACGGAGCGGCTGGGCCCGTGAGCCATGGCCGCTGAGCCTGCGCGTCCAGAGCCTGTGCTCCACAATGGGAGAGGCCCCAACAGTGAGAGGCCCGCGTACCACACACACACACACACACACAAAAAACCCCATTCTTTAAAAAAAATCTATTGGAGAAAAAACAAAAAAGCCAGCTTGGGGGTTAGCTGCCTCCTGCCTCTGTCTCGGCTGGCTGCCCGCCTGGCGTCCTGTGACGTCCGTGCGCGTGAGCAGGTTGGGGGACGCCCATCCCCGCAGCAGCGCCGGGGGAAACACCAGGTGGGAGAACGGGAGGGAGTTAAAGTCTCCTGAGGGCCTGGACCACCGCTCAGCGTGTGGAGGGTGAATGTGAGCTTGGAGGGGATGAGAGCCTCTTCCACCAGGGAAACAGTTTCGTGGAGGAGGACTCAGGCTTGCTCTGTGAAGTTCCGGGGCTGGGGCTCACGGGGAGGATTTGGCTCACGGTGGGGAAGACGATCCTTATAAACCAAGGCGTCCAAGATGGGGGGGCTGTGGGCAGGGCTAGGGTCGTGCCCTGGCACAGAGCAGCCCTGCAGAGGGGCTGGAGCCCAGTCAGAGGTCACCTTGGTGAGCCCCGTCTCGTCCCAAGGTGAAGAGGTCCGACAACCCCACCTGGAGCTGGAACATCAGCTCCAAGATACGGAATCGAGGCCCCCAGTGAAACGACCAATCAGGCCAAGAGCAAGGGGACAGCGCAGGCCTGTGACTCACTGCTGTGGAGTCTGGTCTGTATGTGAGGTCCCTGGACGGCTGGGCGGGGGAAGGACGACAGAGTCAGGGCGGAACTCACTGTGGTGAAGAATATGAAGCTGGAAAAGAATCGCGTCCCCCTGTGCCAGGCAGATCACTGGGTTTGGAATACGGGGATCGGTGCTGGGATCTTGGGGGGCAGGGTGCTCCGGGCCTGCAGTCCAATGACGACCTTGCTGCCGTGGGCTGGACACAGGCGGACCTGGGACAGTTTGGGGGACGAAAGCTGGAGGACCTGGGCCTGCCTGGGGAGCCACACACCTACCTCTGGGCCCCACCTGTCTTGCTTCCCCTTGAGGAGCAGTCCCAGGCCTCAGGGGGTCTCACCTCCCCAAAGGCTGTCTTCCCACATGACCTGTGATCCCTGTCAGACTGAGGGATCCCCCCACTCCTCCCACCCTCTCTGGGAAAGCCTGGCTCGGTGCCCCTCTGCGCTCACCGAGGAGGAAGGAGCCCAGCACGTTCCGCGTGGAGATGACAAAGCCAAGGATGCCGTGGGGGCCACACTGGACCAGGTGGACCCTGGCACTCCCTTGGAAGGACAGGTCTGGGCCCACTGTGCTTGTTAGTCTCTAAGAACAAAGCACAGCTTTGAACACCAGGGAGGGGCAGCGGGACTTGCAGGGATGGCCGGACGGAAGCCCAACCACCCATCTGGCACAGGTCCTGGTGAGGCTAGGCTCAGCAGTGCCACCCACCCTCTCCCAGGACGTGTTTCCTTCCTCACTAAACTTGCCCCGGTGGCGTCCTGAACCCTGGGCACTTCCTCTCTTCAGGAAACACCCCTGACTCAACTCAGGCCCCTGTACTGAATCATTGTTTTCCTCTCTTTTCTCTCTACCTGCAAACGTCCTACTTATAGAGCAACTTAGAAACATCACCCTGTATCCCAAATCTGCTGTCCAGTCCCAGGCCAGGGGACCCTTCCTACCCTTTCAGTGGCAAGCAGACACAGCCCCCTAGAGCCTCTGGTGGACAGACATCCAGGGCGAGCCATTCCTGTGTCCAGGCCCTGGTCCTCTGCCCCCGACCTCGACGAAGCATCGAGGCCCTGAAGACAGCCAGGGCCACACCATGGTGGCCAGGAGATGGCTCTGCCCTGTGGCCAGCGGTCTGGGCTGGGACAAGGCTCTGGCTGGGCTCTAGCAGGGTCCACACCATCTCTGTGGTGGTGGGGAGCGGCTTCACAACTCTGGGCCTCGCTTCACACTTCTGTAAAGTGAAGCTGATGATTTCCAAGGTCCCTTCTGGCGTTCAAACTAGATGGTCGACGTTGACATAAGAAACACCACTATTGCCTCCTTCCCGCCCTTCCTTCCAGCCCGCAGATCAAACATTCGTGCAGATAGCAAAAGACCAGGTAGGAAGGCTCTTTAAAAGATGGGCTTTCCCTCCTGCCGCCCGGGTTCTTTAGACTGGTGTTGGGGGTTCTATAGCCACGGGTGCTGGGGCTGTCTGTCTCGAGTAGGCAGAGGCTGCCCATCCTTTCCAGCCTTTCCTCGAGCTGGGCTCACCCTCTGGACGCTGTCCCCAGCCTCGTCCTTCATGCTGAGGATCAGCTCTCTGCTGGGCCCCCAGGCCAGGGAGAGCTGGGGGGCCCTGGCCAGACACTGGGCGTCACAGAGCTCTTCTGCAGAGACGTACTGCTGGCACTGGCAGCTGCGGGAGAGGATGGGGTGGGGAGGGGTCTGTCTCAGCGGGCTCCATGTGCCCCTCAGCCAGCTCGGGCTCCTCTGGAGGAAAGTGAGCTGCCTATGCTTCCTGAGCAGCGGCTGCACTTTCGGGGGAGGTCCTGAGGTGACTGGACAACACGCTCTCGCCCCTGGCCCTGCGCCAGCCTGGGCACGTCCCGGGACAAGAGCAATGCCTGGGACAAAGGCCTTGTCCTGGTTGGGGGGCTCGGCACTTTTGCTCGGCCTCCTGTCAGGGTGGAGTGTGGCGAGGGTGAGCTGCTCAGCCTGGAACGCTGCCAGCGCAGCGGCTGCCCTCCACAGCCTGCTCCACCCAGTGCAAAGGTCAGCTGGAGGTCTAGAACTCAGGACCGCATCAGGGCCCCCCCTGGCTTGGGGTCCAGTCAGGGTCAGCTCCTGGCAGTTGTGGGGGCCTGGGGTCTGGACCTCACTCTTCCCTGCTGTCAGTGCTCCCTCAGGCTGGGCCGCTTGCCCCGGCTGTGCTGGCTGGGCGCCCATCTCGGGATGCGCACACAGGCAGCTTCTGGAAAGACCTTGCAGGAGTCGGCTCAGTCTGGGTCCTGCCAACAGCCTCCTGGACGGGCCCTCGGGGGACGGTCAGGACCTGCCTGGAGATGGTGGCTTCATTATGCTCTCAGCGGCTTTTCGTCACTCACATGCCCAGTCCAGCGCTGAGCTCCCCGCCCACTGGGCGACAGAAGAAGGAGCAGTCGTACTGCTTGGGGGACACACACGTGCGGGTGGCGGCCAGGCGGACGTCTCCAGGAGAGCAGCGCTCCACGACCTGTGGGAGGGCGTGGGAGGAGAGTCCTGGCCCAGCACCTGCAGGCCTGGGGTGCACCAGAGAATATTCCAGGGACAGGGGCAGGGTCTCAGGGGGAGCCAGGCCCCTCTGAGAGGTCATGTAGTCAGCATGCTAAGACTAGGGTTAGGCTTGAGGGCAGAGGGGAACCCACAAAAGTAGTAGGAGACAAGTGAGCTGCCTTGGGAGGTATTTGGGAGGCCTAGCTCTGGGGAGGCCGGACCCAGGTTCCCACACAGCAGCTAAGATGACCTCCTAGGAGATGAGTAAGGATCAGCAGGACGGAAGGTGGGGGCTCGTCAGGGAAGGCTTGCTGGAGGAGGTGGTGGTGAAACTGGTTTTGAAGAAGAATTGTGAGGGCAAGACTCACAGAGGGAGGGCGGTTCAGAGGTCAGAACGACCAGAGGGTGTTGGGGGGGCCGGCCCAATCAGCGGGGCTGGGGTGGAGGGGTCTGCAGGAGGGCGTAGCAACAAGTGAGGCTGGTGAGCTGGCTGGGCGGCCACCCGCGTGTTACCCTGGGCCCTCACCATCTGCCTGCCTCCTGAGAGTGGGGGTCCAGGAAGGAAGGGGGCTGGGCGGCCACAGCCCCCTCCCTGGAGGTCATGTCGGGGAAGACACACTCCCACCTGAAAACCTCAGTTACTTAGGCCAGTGGTAACCAGACTTTTCATCCTGCTTCCCGAGAGTAAAAAAGTACTGTAAAAAATATTGTGATAATATACACTAGACTGAGTATAATATATACGCACACATGTAAACGCAACTGAAAAGCTAACGAGGAGAAAAAGTGAATATGAACCGTTCTGATACTTCCTTCTTGTACCTCAGTGGCTTATCTGGAGCACACCCATGTTGAGACGGGCTAGGTGAGGCCCAGAGCCTTCCCTGTTCCCTGAAGAGGGGTGACAGGTGAGGGAATTGGCCTATTAACATCAGGGATGGGCTTTAGGTGATGCCCATGAAATAAGCCACGCCTCTGATTGGGGATCTGATCTGTATGTGATCGGAAGACGTGTCAGAGTGGAGACATGTGTTCCCTGTCTCCACTAGGCCTCCAACTAGGAGACAGGTTTGACCTTCGGGGCCAGGAGGTGGGCCAGACAGTGTGTCAGTCCCCACGCAGGCCAGTGTGAGGCACTTGAAGGCCTCCGGCTGGTAAGCAGCTCTGAGCGGGAAGGAGGGTGCCCCTGAGGGAGGGAGGGCGTGGGCCCGCAGGGAAGTCAGAGAGGTGCGGAGGACGGACGGGTGGGAGGGAGCCCAGCTCCTTACAGACCTGAGTAAGCATGCAGGGAGCTGGGCCAGTTGGTGACATGAAGGACAGGTGCCCCGACTGTTCGAGGGAACAGCTTCTCATCCAAGCTGAGGGCCCTCAGCTGAGCTGAGACTTGAGCAAGGCCTGGGAGCTAGGTTAGCCAGTGGCTTTTCAAACTTCAGCGAATATCAGAACCACTTGGAGGGCTTGTGGAAACCCAGTTTGCTGGGTCCCACCCCTGGGGTTTCTGATCCAGTAGGTCTGGGGTAGGGCGCAGGGTTTGCATTTCTAACAAATTTCCAGGTGATGCTGATTCCGTCAGTGCAAAGATCACACTTTGAACCACCGGTCTAGGATAAGGCAGGATGCAGAGCCTTTTGTACACAGGGGAGAGGGGCTCCGACAGGGAGGGACCACTGGAAACTGAGGACCGCGTGACTTAGGGCTCCGGGCATGCTGGAAGCCAGCCAGGCTGGGGCCAGGGCCAGGGGCTGGTGCCTGTTTCCGCCTGGTGGGGATAAAGCAGCACGCCTCAGCCTGTTGGCTTTTCCCCTGTTGAGCAGCGGGGTCTTCAAACGGGAAGGTAGAACGGCCTGATGAAGTGGACGGGTGGCCAGAGGAGGAGGGTGGTGAGAGAGCAGCGTCTCAGATGGAGCTCCTGTCAGACTTGGGTGGGCAGGCGGCCTTGGGGTCCTGACTGTTGTCTTGTTTGCTGTGGCTCAAATATGGGATTAAGACCGACTGATAATTGGAGGTTTGGACTCAAAGGGGAAACCTCCGAGCAGATAGGGGCCTGGGTGAGGGGCTGAGTGAGCTGGGGCAGCACCGGGGGCAGCTGTACCACACTGGTTGGGCAAAGTGTCCCCCATAAAGATGTTGCTGCCTTTTAGGAGGAAGTCGGATCCAGAGCCTCCGGAGCCAGCTCTGAAGGGAGGGCGTCTGGATCTTGCTGCCACCAGGGCTGTGTGCCTGGGGAGGGGACATCCTCCTGCAGACCCCTCCACGCCAGCCTGGCTGATTGGGCTGGCTCCCCGACGCTCCCCAGCCTCTAGCCTCCTGGCCCACACGGGATGGTCACCCCTGCGGGGGCGACTCCAAGACCCTTTACGAGGCTGAGGTCCTGGGGCTCTGTGATAAGGAGAGGCCCCGAGGTCGCCCCACTTGTGCAGGACGTAATCCTTGGGTGTGGCCCACGGAGGTGCCCGGCAGGCACGGACGGACGGCGCTCCCCTTGCCCCCCTCGGCCGCGGGGCTACCTGGGGCTGACAGTCCTCTTCGCTGCTGCTCTCGCCCTCGTAGGACTCATGTCCTGCCCGGCAGATGCAGGAACCGTCTGACTTCTGGAAGACCCTGTTCAGTCCCCGGCACGTGCAGTGGGAGGCACCTGGGGAGAGAGGGTCCCGCAGCCGTCCAGGCACCTGGCAGGGAGCCAGTGGCAGCCAGGTGGAGGGAGCAGACACCTGTCTTTACCAAAGTACTGACCTGGGGGGTCTTTGAGGGGGTTGAATGAGATTTTCCAAATCTCAACCCTGGCTTTGCATTAGAATCTGAGAAGTGTTTAAAAAACATCAATGTCTGGGTTGAGGTCTGGGTCCCCTTTAGACCAATTAAATAGAAATCTCTGAGGCAAGGCGAGGCCAGGACAACGTAAAATAGATAGCTAGTGGGAAGCAGCCGCATAGCACAGGGAGATCAGCTCCGGTGCTCTGTGACCACCTAGAGGGGTGGGATAGGGAGGGTGGGAAGGAGATGTAAGAGGGTGGAGATACGGGGATATATGTATACATATAGCAGATTCATTTTGTTATACAGCAGAAGCTAACACACCATTGTAAAGCAATTATACTCCAATGAAGATGTTAAAAAAAAAAAAAAGCGCCCGCAGAGCTTTATTGTTCAGCCAAGGCTGAGAGCTAGCGATGCAGCTGAACACCCCCGACACCTGTGGAAGTTGTTGCTCCTACTTGGATCACAGAAACCCTCTGACATGTCATGAAGGGCTGGCACAGGCCTCTGTCTCTAGGCAATTAGCGGGGGGGGGTGGATCTGAGAGGGAAGGCCGCTCAAGAAGCTTGAAGGATGGATGGACTGGGTGAGTGCAACTGGGAGGACAGGGATTCTCAGCAGAGAAAGTGGTGGGTAGGGAAGCTTAGATTTTCTTTGGAGACAAAAGGGGTCCAGGTGGATGTTCTCTGGGAGAGGCAGCTAGGGGGAGGTAGAGAGGGGGCCTTGCAGGGGACTAGGATTCACTGCAATTCTGGCCAATTCAACCCTGTTGGGACTGGCGTCTCCTTGGGAGAATAAAAACACTCATTTAGGGTGTAGCCTTTGTCAGTTTGCTGCAGGTAACCACCTGTGCACAGTGCACAGGAGCCAGTAGACCCGCAGCAGAACTTGTTGAGTGAATTGATTAAAGCTGACATTTTTTTGCTAACATGGTTACATTCTCCCCCTGTCCCCCCAAATTTAGGGACCATTAACATGAGAGACACCTATTTCTACTGTAGAGAAGGTCGGGAATTGCTCAATGCTGAATGACACAAGGACTATTCTTCCACCAGTCAGGTCGGCCAAGGCCCCTCTGCTCCCTTGAACTCTAGAATGTGTTTTGGCCCATCTGGACCAGCTCCCTGCAGAGACCTGGGCACCATCATGCCCTTGGAGTCTTCCGTCTCTTCTCAGTGTCCAGAGCACTGGGCTCCAGACCTGGCTTGTGGCCTTGTGGTCCCACAGAGGTGCCTTGGGAGCTTCTTGGGTGATGGAGGGACTAAATGGGAGCACTTATGAGACCTCACCCTGGACATAAGTTTCATATTAATTCACTAAGCAAGAATTTTTGGAAAAAGTTTTCTGTTGCTAAAGAATACTTTGAACAAGAGTCTGAAAGCTTGGCGTGGCATTCATGCCTATAGAATTGATCACTGATCTATATTAGAAGCATCATTTTTTAATGTCTGCCTGCCACCAACCCAACCCAGCAAGATTTTACTCATCTGCCAGTTCCTGTTTAAATATAACACTTAAACATTTTGGGGCTTCCCTGGTGGTGCTGTGGTTAAGAATCTCCTGCCAACGCAGGGGACACGGGTTCGACCCCTGGTCCAGGAAGATCCCACATGCCGCGGAGGAACTAAGCCCATGTGCCACAACTACTGAGCCTGTGTGCCTAGAGCCTGTGTTCTGCAACGAAGAGTAGCCCTCACTCGACGTAACTAGAGAAAGCCTGCACGCAGCAATGAAGACCCAACGCAGCCAAAAATAAATAAATAAAACATTCTCCATAAACTTTCCCTGATCCTGCCATGAAGAAGCAATTTCTTCCTATTTTGAACCATCCAGACTTTTTGGTTCTTTTCTTGTGGCACTTGACACTTCTGCCCATTTGTTTTGTGTTTTTTCTTTCTTCCGAGTAGACCTGTCTCAGTACCTTCCACAGTGCCTTTGTGGTACTAACAACAATTGGAGGCTAGTGTTTATGAGCTGACCTTTAAAATAAATTACCTAAAACAACCTCCATTGCATCCCAAAAGGGAAAGAGGCAGCTTACAAAAGTGCACATACCTGCAAGACTTTTCCTGCCTTTGGCAAGGGTAGAGTAGCTTATTTCAGGGCAATCTTCCTATGACACACAACAGAAAAGCCAGAAAAATATAGAAAACCTCTGTTTGAAGGCCTAGGGAGCTTAATTGAGGACTTAAGGAAAAGAGAAAGGAAATGCAGAGGGACAAGCCCACATTTGGGACCCGCTTCCCTGAAAGGCATTTGCCTCTCAGTGGAGAGCCTGAGAAGGTGAGCATAGCTTCAGGAAGTCTCACATGGCCCAGGGACCACCAGGAATGAGGGTCTCTGGTAAACATGAGACCCTCAGTGTTTCTGGCTTTCAGCTCGAAGCACTGAAGAGCTACACCCAGGTAAGCACTGACTCTTGTGAAACCTGAAGCCCAGCACTGATTTTCTGAAGCCCTGATGAATGGAGGGAATTTGTTCCTACTGTAACTGGTTTCCAGAGTGAAAGTAATTCCTCTACGGAGGAAGGTACAGAATCAAGAATTTCAAAATTTCTCTACAATTTTCATTCACTAAGTCTAGCATTCAATTAAAAAAAGCATATAAACAAACAAACAGTAATTGCTAAGAAATCCAAAGGAAAAAAGACAGAGAGTAGATATGGCTCTCAAGAGATCCAAATACTGGAGGTGTGATACGTGACATATACTTTAAACTGTGATTAGTATATTTGATAAATCAAATAACAAGATGGAGAATTTCAATGGGAAACAGGAAACTATTAAAGATGAATAGAAATTCTAGAACTGAAAGATTCAATAGCAAAAAATAAAGTATCTTTAGATGTATTTAATAGCAGATTATATGGAGATGAAAAGAAAATAGAGTATAGGTCTGAAAAAACCATCCAAAATGAATCTCAGTATGAGAAAATAAAAGATAAAAATTGCAGAAAATAGTGCAAGAGACACGTGCATGGTGAAAAGAGATAATATATGTGTAATGAGAGATCCAAAAGGAAAGGAGGAAGAAGAAAACAGAGTAAACATTTAAAAATGTAATGGCTGAGAATTTCACAAAATTAAAAGACATCAAACTACTTGAGAAGTACTAAAGAAACTCAAACAGGATAAATACAAAGAAAAAAATTTAGTTATATTCCTAAAAACCGAAGACAATGAGAAAATCTTAAAACCACCCAAGAAAAAGGATATTTACCTGCAAAGAGCAAATAAAGGACTTATATAAGACTTCTCAACAGAAAAAATGGAAGCCAGAGGCAATGGAAGTGTATCTCTGAAATGCTGAAAGAAAATAACTGTCAAGCTAGAATTCTCCGCTTAGCTAAAATATGCTTTAGGCTAAAGCTGAAAAGAGACATCTTTAGGCAAACAAAACATTAGAAGATGAAATTTTAAAACCTAATAGCATTTACAATAACATCAAAATATATCAAATACCTAGGAATATATAAATAAATATATATCAATACCTAGGAGTACATAAATATATGTATATATCTCGTTATTTTCTGAATTGTGTTCTGATTAGACTTCTCAACTTCTACAAGAAATCCCACTCCAATTAACATGTTTTCCCTTTTTATTTTCTAAAAGCGTTGTTGATTTCCTGTGGAGGATATTAGTGAAGAGTCAAAATTCACTCTTCCTGAGTAGATATCCAGTTGGCATGGCACTTTTACTGAAAGAACACTCATGTTTGCCATTAATCAAACATCTCATACACATGTAGGTCTATTTGAAAATCTATCCTGTTCCATTGGTCTTTTATCCTGTCCTTGCATAAACATCCCCCTGTCCTAATCACTGTAGCTTAATAATAAATCTTATCGGTAGTCTGTGTCTGCCAACTTTGTTCTTCTTTTCAAGGTTGTCAGCCATTTTTGGCCCTTGAATTTCCATATGATCAGGTCATATCCACAAAGATCATAACTGGAATTTCTCTTGGATTGCACAGAAACAACAGATCCTTTGGGAGAGAGATGACATTTTTATTATATTGAGGCTTCTAATCCTTGAACATGGCTTAACTTTCCTTTTATTTATGTCTTTTTTATTTATTTTAGACAGCACTTAGAACAGTGCCTGGCATGTGGTAAGTGCTCTTAGTACTATCCTAGGTAAAGTCTGCCAACTTTGTCTGTGGACCTCAGCGCTCATTCGGGCGCAGGGCTGGAAGAAGCCCACACTGAGGCTAAATGTGTGGGATGCGTGGGACTTTGATCCCCACTGCGGGATCATCTGGCTGCGCCTCCTGCTGGCACAGTAGACCAGTGCAAACGGCTCACGCAGCAAAAACCATGTGAAGAGATCACATCTTTGAAATGAGGGGAGGTTAGGGGGTCAGCAAGGGGTCATTGCCTTACAGCTCTGCACCTGATCCCTTGGGGGACTTCAGAGCAGCGGCCCCAGATCCCTGCTGGGCAATCCCAGGTGGAGTACCGGCCCCCGTCCCCGCCCCCAGCCTGGTCCTTGGAGCAGTTTGCTCAGCCTCTCCGAGGGTGTCCCACGTGCTCCCTGGTCTGCGTGTTGAAGTCACCACCCAGACTCTCATTTCACCCACGCACCCCACGCTGGGATGTACTGCGGCTCTCGGGAAACAACTCCCCTCAACGATTAGGTGGCTTCCGTCAACCTTACACCGTTGACCCTCAAAGCTGCAGGGACAGGGGAACTGGTGTATTTGGAGCCCACGTCTGCAGACAAGGGCGACGAGCCAGCTGGGGCCGGTGGGCACGTGAGACTCACCCGGTGGAGAGAAGGCAGAGCTCCCGCAGGGGAGGCAGCCTGCCTGGCCTGGCTGGGCATTGAAGGAGCCTGCAGGGCAGGGCAGACACTCTTCCACTGCCCCCGCCTGCCTGCTGCTCCTAAAGGCTCCCGATGGGCAGGGCCTGGGGCTGCGCGTCCCGGCAGGACAGTAGTGCCCCACTGGGCATGGCTGGCTGTGGTAACTCTCTGTCCCTGGAGGGAAATGGAGGGGAAATTCTGAGCCGTGGACTCCCCCTAAGGCGGGGACAGAACCTGCGAGAGAGAGTCCAGAGAGTCCAGGGGAAGAATGAGCTTGCTGGGGTGTGGGGGAGGGGAGGGGAGCCCTCAGAGCACGTACAGAGAAGGAGTCGGAGGCCCTGTACCCTGCTGTGTCTCCCGCACTCCCAGCGGTCCCCTCGCCTCCATCTCACCCTGCAGACACAGGGCGGTGTGTCTGGCCTCCCTCACACACTGGGCAGCCCTTGTCCTATTTTTGAGAGCATCCGGGCCACGGGCTCCAACATGCTCATTTGTATGGTGTCGTGCACAGTCTGTGATTTGTAGGTCTTTTAAACCTAACATCCAGACAGACAGGGTGTCTACTTGCTCTGAGGCCTGCTTCATCTGTGCCCTCCCTGTGCGCTTGGGTCTCTCTGTCTCAGGCGGCCGGCCTGGCCGAGAAGAGCTACGGGCCTGTCCCGTGCACACTCCCAGGGGTCCTGCAGGCCTCTCTCCACCTGCCACCTCCGTCCGCCTCACCAGTCTCAGCCCACTTCTGACCCGAGGACCAAGCCCTACCCCCCTGGTTCCCAAACTCACCCTGGTGGCAGCTGAATCCGGGGGGGCAGGGCTGGCAGGGCAGGGCGTCCAGGGCCCGGCTGTGGTAGGTGCCCGCTTCACAGAGGCGGCAGCAAGTCTCCTGGGAGACTCTGAGGCCACTTCCATTCAGGGCCTCGGAGCCCCCAGGGCACGCACGTGGATGGATGCTGCCCGGGGGGCAGTAATAGGGAAACACGCAGCTGCACAGAGACACAGAGCCCAGACCCCATGTTCATGCTGATGGGGTCTGTGTGTGCTGTTGCTTCTCATCTCACCAGCAGAGCCCCGACATAGCCCAGGCTTGGGCCTTAAGCTGCCAGGGGGAGGGCAGACTCCGATATTACCCCAGATGGGGGGCTCTGGGGTTGCCTTGTGTCTGGTGGGGCCTGAGCAGGTCGAGTTGCCTTCCTGGAAGTGGCTGAGCCATGCCCAGGCGGCCAGGCCATTGGGCAGTGCCACGTCTGCCCCCCTGCCCACCTCGCCCTGGACAAAAGGATGTGTGGACCAGACATGATTGGCGGGGGCGTGGTGGGGTGCACAGCCAGGCCTGTTGGGGTGTCGGTCCTGGACACAGGAAAGGGGCTGCCAGATGAAGTTCAACGTGCCCAGGCATATTTGAATTTCAGGTAAACAATGAGTATAAGCACTCCCGCATATTGCTTGGGCCACACTTATATGAGCAATGTGTCTGTTGTTTAACTGAAATTCAAGTGTGACTGGGTTTCCTGCATTTTCTTTACCTGAATCTGGCCAGCCTGCAGGACGGCCCTAGAAGCCCATGAAGGACATCTCAGTGCAGTTGGCTTCCTCATCCTCCTTCCCTGGGACAGAGGCACGGAAGACCAGGCAAAGGGGTACCAGGTACTTGTCTCTGAGCCCTGCTTTTTGGCCTGAGACCTTTGGGAACCCGAGGGAGGTGACCCCTGTCGGGGGGGGAGCCCGCGGGCTGAGACGTGCTGAGGGGCCTGACACTCACACGATGGGTGGGGTACTCACAGCTGCCCTGGGCCGGTGTAGGTGGAAGAGCCGGCAGGGCAGGTGTAGCCTGCAGGACAGAGCGGGGGGGTCCCAGTCTGGGGCCCGCAGTAGGAGCCAGCCCTGCACATGACCTCAGCCACAGCACCTGAGGGAGACAGGGACAGGCCGAGCCACCTAGGCCCTGGGGAGATCCAGGTGGCACAGACCCAACCAGACTGGGTGGACCTTGGGGGGCTGGGCAGATGGTTTGGGAAGGCAAGCAGGTGGCCATGCAATGCCTGCGTGATGTTCTCTGGGCCTCCTGCGTGAGCTCCTGGCCAAACCTGAGGGGGGAGCGGGGGAGGGCTGGGGGAGGGGCTGGGAGGGAGCGAAGGGTCACAGTCTCACCTGCAGAGCACTCAGATCCAGCTCTGCAGGGGATTGGAAACACATTTGCTCGGCCGCTTTGCTCAGCCTCTGGGCAGTAGTAGCCAGGGGGACAGAGCTCACAGTCTTCCCATGATGAGGCCCCTGGCTCTGTCCGAAAGGTTCCAGGTGGGCAGAGAAAGGCACCCTGACCACCTGGGCACCAGTAGCCTGGAGGACATGGGTGGTCTTCGAAGGAAGAGAGACCTGGGGCAAAGGCAGAAGGCAAGGGAGGTGCCTCCTGCTGGCCTCTCGACTCTCCTCCCCAAAGGTCTCAGCATCTGGCCTGGAGACGGCCTCTCACCTGGGGACGCGCAGTGGTACCCGGCGGGGCAGGGGAGGCACTCTGTCAGACTCTCGGCCCCTTCTGCTGCCAGGTAGGTGTGCGCAGGGCAAGCCTGAGGGGTTCCTGGGTGGGTCTCACTACCTCCAGGGCAGTAATGACCGGTGGGGCAGGGGTAGATGGCCGGGGCCCCTGGAAAGCAGGGTAGGGCTCGGGCTCCATCCTCCCCTCCTGCCCAAAGGGCCTCCCCGGGCCCTTCTCAGGACCAGCACACCCCAGGCTGTGACACAGGTGCCTCACCGACTTTGCACCAGTGCCCGGCGGGGCAAGGCCCGCAGTCCTCTTGCTGCTTGGCTCCTGGGGCTGCTGCGACAGTGTGACGTGGGCACAGGCTGGGCTCTCCACTGCCCTCGGGGCAGTAGAAACCTGCAGCACACGGGGTCGTGCTGGAGTCCTTGGAAGGCAGGGAGGCTGCTCCTCCGGGGCAGGTGGGGAACTGTGCCAGGACTCTGGGGGAGCTGTGTGTGGGGGCGCCCGGGGGATTCTGCCAGCCCAGGGGTTGAGAGGTCTGGGTGCCAGTCCTGGCTCCCCTTGCTTCTGCATTTGTCCAGTCAGTAACCATCTGAACTGCATTGGGTGCATATTCATATCAGATATTACGTACATGTGGTATGTGTAATTACATACACATGTATATGCATGTACATACTAGACGAACAACAACTGGGGTCAACTATTTTTAGAGTCTGTTTGTGACACACAGAGAAGGTTCTTTGCTAGGGTGGGTTCTGTGGTGACAGCTGGACAGCCTTGCTCTCTGCCTCTTTCACATCCCAAGGGCAAGAAATGGGGGCTGTTACCTGGTGGGCACTGCTCGGCACATAGCTGTCCCTGGGAACACGGGGTCTGGGACTCCCTTGGACCTGATGCCGTCACTTCAGAGGTCCCAGGTGGGCAGAAGTAACCAGCAGGACATTTCCCCCATACCTGTCTGCCTCTAACAGCCAGGGAGAGGGAAGAGAGTGACCAGGATGGAGGGGCCCATCTGAGCCCAGTGCCCCAGCGCCAGGGGGAAGCTTGCCCTGGTTTTGGACAGTTTCACTGTGACCCATAGTGTAAAAGACCTTTGACCTCTGCTGCAGGAGCATGTGTGAATATAGCCAAGTATACGAGAGAAAAAGATGAGACTCTTCACCCAGCAGGGGAGCAGGGTGTGAGGCTCACACCCGGGGGCCATCGCAGCAGCCACGAGCCCCGTCCCTGCACTGCCTCCGGGAAAAGCTGGATATCTTTTCTCTATGGCACTTGTGGGGCCCAGTGGATAAAGCGCAGGACCCCGGCTGCCATCAGCAGCACGAGCCCCCCAGGAGAAGCTCGGAGGCCCTGCTGCACTCGCTGTGGGCTGAGGAGGGAGAGGACAGACAGCAGGTACTGTCCCCAGGTGTGCTCAGGGCCCAGGGCCCGCCGGGGCCTGGGCTTGGAGCCACCAGTCTGACCTCCTGCTCTGCAGCTGGAGAAAGCAGACTAGACCTAACGATGAACTTCCTGAGATGGGAGAGGAACCTGCAGAGGGAGAGTCCGAGGAGTCCTCTGCTGTCACCTGGTAAGTAGAGGAGGACCCGCTTTGAAGCAGGTTCATCTCTGCATGAAATGTCCAGCAACTCCTCTTTTGATGACCCCTGTCCCCAGTCTCCAGAAACTGCCTTTAGCAAACGTCGGGAGCTTTCCCTGGACGAGAGACCACCAGTGTGGTCTCTTTTGTTTTGATTGGCTACTCTGAGCGGCTGAGCCTGTCCCTAAGGTCTCGGGAAAGGCTGGAAGCCGGGGAGCCTCCACCCCCGAGGCTGTGCGTCTCTGAACCCCAAGCGCAGAGTCCTTGCTGTGACATTCCACGGACGGGGCAGCCAGGTGCCACCACGCACATGTTTTACACATAGAGGAGGGAGGGGGTATAGGAAGTTCAGGAGGAATTTGGACCTTAAGGCCTGCTTTCTGATCATTCTGGTTAAAGAAACCATGTATTGTCTGTCCAGCCCAAGGGATTACAAAAGCTATTCACACTATAGAAAATTCAGAGGTAGAGGTACAAGGAAGAATTGTCCATCTTTCCCCTGAGTGTATGTGCAGGACACTGGTATCGCCTAGAGGCACAAAGAGTTTCACCTGTAAGGAACTGCCCCTGTTTTTAGGCAGGAACTGAGCAGAGCTATTTTCATTTCATATCCACCCTCGCTCAGTTTGAATGTATTTTATTTATCTTAAAATCCAAGTCTGTGCTAAGTGTCCTGGCTTTCTAGCTGTCTTTGCCTAATTGTCAGGCTTTCCCTCCCTGTTCAGGTCCATGCAGCCACGTGGGGCTGTGATCTCACCTGCAGCCTTTTGGCCTCTTACACATTAGCTCCCACACCCACGGGTTGGGGCCCTTGGGACAGACTAGGGGACCCACCGGGCCTCTTTAGCCAGAGTGTGCACTTTGATGGCAGTGGCAGGAGGTGAATGAATCTGGGCTGTTACTGACCTGCAGTAGTGACCAGGGGGACAGACGGAACAGTCACCCTCTTCCCGGAGGCCCAGTGTGTCCCTGGGAGTGAAGGTCCCTGGCGGACATGGAGGTGGAGACCATGTCCCTGGAAGAGGGGGAGCAGCTAGTGAAGACGGGCAGCCGAAGGCTCAGGTCACATCTGTGCCTCTGGACCTGCCCAGACGGATGGATTCACAGAGGGCATCGCATCCTGCTGCCCCTGAGGGCGCTGAGTTTCTCACGCTGCTTTCTCAGAGCCGACGGAGTGACGACAGCGTGGTGACCTCGATGTCTCTCTCTAGGGTCATTGTCTCTTTCCAAGAGGAACTCCCTAGCGGAGGGTTTTCAGAGAGCAGTGAAGCTGTTTCGGGGAGAGCGGCTCAGTGAGGTGCGTGCTGTTGGTCAGGTGTGTGGGATCCCTGGGTCTGAGTGCGTCTCATGGGGAAATGCACCCCCTCCTCCCCGCCCTCCCTCCACAGGGCCCTGCTGCCCCGCCTGGCTGGGTGGGTGGGACGCTCCTGGGCCAGTCCCACCCTCCTCGACTCAGCACCCACAGCCCCATCACATCCGCAGCCCCTGTCCTGGGGGCTGCCGTCTGGCTTTGCTGGCCTCAGTGTTTCCTTGTGCATGTGGGCAGGGCTGGCAGCTACCAGTGTACACACCTCGAATGGAAATGAAAAATTTCCTGACGGGGAAAAAAGGTTTAGAGGGGCAGCCGGAGTGGGGGTAAGAAGCCGGAAGGTGGGGGTTTAGTTAGGGGAGGATGAGAGTAAGACAGTCAGCACCTCAGCAAGGGTGGGCTGAAGGTCTGGGGGTGAGCCTGTGAGTCCAGGAGAGCTGTCCTCTCCTGTGTGTGTGTGTGTGTGCATGTGTATGACTAGTACAACATGTAGTCACCAGGACAACAGGCCAGGTTATTAGAACTTGTCATGTCCTAAATATTCTGGGGGAGAAGATCACTCATTTAAAAGGGGCATAACTTTCACACCACAGGCACGGGAAAAACAAATGTATGCATCACTTGTGGCTCAAACACTTATGAATGTAACGCACTCAGCACTCCTAAAATTGGCAGGAGGATCTTCTCCCAAGTTCACCTAAGACATGACAAAGCTTATGGACTTTTGTGGACGCCTATCTGTCTGCTGGGCTGCCTGCAGACCGCATATGCGTGTGTGGGCACGTGTGTACATCTGGGTGCATCTGCTGTGTGTGCATCTGTGTTTGTGAGCATGTGTACCATGAGAGTGTGTGAGAACCCTTGTGTCCATGTGTGCATGTACTCGCAGGTGCATGTGCGAGCTGGTGTGAGAGTGGCATGCACAGTGTGTTCTGGGTTAGCAGACTTGCAGTGGCTGTGGCGCTGCTGTCTCATCTGCCACTGCCCCAGGACCCTGACAGCACCGCAGGGCCCCTCTCCAGGCGGAGCTCAGGAAGCCGCCGCAGATCGGTGGCCCAGACGGGCACAGGCAATGACCCCTGTTTGCCATCACCTGCGGCCCAGCTGCTCTCTGGGGCCCCCAGGCTGAGTGCGGGGAAGAGGCAGGGCACTGAGCATGGGTGAGTCAACTGATGGAGAGAAGAGAAGCAAGAGGGTGGGTGGGAGAGTGAGGGGTGGGATCGGGGCGAGGGGAGGACGGAGGCTGAGGGTAGCTCGTCGCGCCGGCCTTCCTAGTGCGAGCTTGGCGCCGACACGCGTTGGCCCTCCATGGATTTTGAATGAAAGAGTGAATAGATGGATGAATGAATGCATGAAAGGAAGGAAGGGAAGGGGGAAGATAGGGGAGCTGTTGAGAAAGAAGAGAGTCCGGGAGGCGTGGGGAGCTGAGGGCTCCTGGGCGTACCGGCTGGGCAGTAGGCGTGCGCTGGGCAGGGCTTGGGCGCTCTGGTTCCAGGCTGTGGGCAGTAAAATCCAGGTGGACACTGGAGGCAGGTGTCTGAGCCTGGGGAGGGCTGGTACTGTCCTGGGTGGCACAGGGCAGGCCAAGCAGCCCCTGGGTGGCAGAAGTGACCCTGGGCAGTGGACGAAAAGCAGCGCCTCTGAGGGCCAGGCTGGGTATCGTCAGGGTGCCCAGGGGCTCGGGTGGGTCAGTGCCTTGTCCTTCCTTCTGGCTGGTTCAAGGCCCTGCTGACTGGAGCGCAGGAGGCCAGGGGGCTGGATGGGGCAGCTGCGGAGAGGATCAGGGTCTAGGAGATGGGGAGGTGAGGCCCCTCCTGTGAGGCACTGAGCGCTCCAGCCTGAATCCCAGGCGGGGATCCCTGGCTTCCCCGGGCCTTGGTGCCTGGGCCCTCTCCCGCCGCTCCCAGGGAGGTACCTGCGGGCAGAGGACAGCCATGGGACCAGAGGCCCTGGGGTCCCAGGGGCATTCGGAGCCAGCCACACAGGAGCCAGGCGGGGAGCTGAGGCCTAGGCTCGGGCAGAATGAGCCAGCTGGGCAGGGCCTGCAGCTCTCCTCAGAGATGCCACCTGGAGAGAGAGATCCCCACGCTGGAATATCAGCCCCTGAAAACAGAGACCTTCCACTGCTGGGCTCACGGCCGTCCACCAGGGCCGGAACGGAGTTGGTGCCATGGGCATCAGGTCTCGAAGTAGCTTTGGCCAGGGCCTCCCTCAGGGCACCTCTGGCATTTTGCAGGCAGAGCCCCACTTTGGGCACAGCCTACCCTGGGGGTGTTGCCTGGACTCGTGCCCACTCCAGGGAGACCCAGAGACCCAGACCAGTGACACTCCTGTTGCGCTGTGCGCATCTGCTCCGTGGGGCTGGAGTGGGGCTTTTGAAGGAGGGGCCCACGGCCGGGAGGGGTGGGGAAGGCACAGGCCAGATGCTCACCTGGGCTGCTTCTCGTCCTCCCCGTGGGGCAGGGCACGGGGTACAGGGTCCCCTGCGGGCAGTAGTGGCCTCGAGGGCAGGGTCCATTGAGGGGGAAGGCAGAGCTGCTCCAGGGAGTGGGGCTGGTGGCACCCCCCTCGCAGTAGTAACCAGCTGAGCAGGGTCCTTGAACATAGAGAGATGTAGATTTTAGGGCAGCTGTCTGTGCTACGACATATCTTGCCTCTCCCTGATCGCTGCCTGCTGTCCCCAGTGCCGGAGCATCACAGAAATTAAAGTAGGAGGAAGGAGGTCAGGGAAACAAGGAATGACTTCCGCATGGGGCCTGGGGTGAGGGGTAAACCACAGAGATGCTGGCTGAGGGCACTCACTGTGCAGCCAGTGCTGCTCTAAGCTCTTGATTTGTTAAGACCGCACGCTCCACAGCCACTGCGGGACGTGGGGTGCTCTCAGCCTCCTTCTACAGGGGAGGAGCCTGAGGCCCGTGAGGCTGGCTTGTCCAGGGTCACGCCTGCACTGGGCGCATGGCTGGCATGAGAGCCCCAGCGGCACCTCCTGAAGCCCCGCTCTCGGCCACTAGGCTGAGGCCTCTCAGGGGAGGGCTCAAGGGAGGAGGTGCAGGCGGCCGCACTGAGACGCGGGCCAGCCCCAGACCTGTGCTGTGTGCGCCCGCACGCAGCTCTGCTGGGTTGCTGGTACCTACCCTCGGGCTGCCCGTTGCCCTCCCCAGGGCAATACGTCCCTGCTGGGCAGGGCTGGCAGGCCCTGGAGGAGAGAGCGCCTTCTCGCGGGTTCAGGCTTCCCTCTGGGCAGGGGAGAGGAGAGGACGTCCCTGCTGGGCAATAGTGACCTGTGGGGAAGGGGGGAGCGAGACAGCTCTCAGCACCCAGAGGCCACCACCTCCTGCCATTCGTGGCAGAGAGCACAGCCAGAGGGCACGCCAGGGGTGCTGGTGCGGTGGTGGGAAGAGGCCGGGAGGGCTTGCAATCCAGGCAGTGTGCGGGGGCCCTGCTGGAGGTCAGTGCGGGCAGCCGGGATGTGCCTACGTGCACGTGTGTGCCCTTACGTGTGTCAGAGTGTGCGTGGGTGTGCACACAGGGACAGCAGCACTGTTTCTGGGCTCATTACTTAGTGAGACGTAGGTGACGTGCATGGTCTGGCTCTGTAGGGCTGAGAGAGAGTTTCTTGTCTTGAAGAAAGTGGGGTCATGTACCGCCTCCTCCGGAGAAATGGCTGCACCCACGACAGGCAGCCTGGCCACCCAGACACACTGCAGAGTCTTCTCTGGGGGGCATCTGCTGAGAGGGAGTTAGCCCTCACCCCAGGGTGGAGATCCCCCGGGGCGCCGTGGGCTCGCTTTGCAGAGTGGCGGCCGCCCCAGGACAGCAGCGTTTAGGTCAGAGCAGGGACTGACCAGATGTCCTGCCCGCAGGCCAGGGCTCTGCCCTCTGTCACCCCCATGGCACTCGTTGGGAACTTGTGGTGAGCAGGAAGGCATGGCCGTGGGAGGGGGAGTTGGCAGCCCAGGGTGGCAACCTTCACCCTGCATCCTCCTCTGCAGCACGGGTGGCCCCACTTCACATGCGGGCCTCTGGCTCCTGGGAAGGGCTGAGGTCTTGCCATCGAGCATGGAGCTCCAGGACAGAGCCAAGTTTGGGAAGACAGTGGTCCCGTCTGCAATGAACCCTCAGGGGCACTGTCCATTGGGGTCACGCGCAAGGTCCCTCTGTCCCCAAGAGACGGGCCTGAGGGCATCATTACCTTTGGGGCAGGTGGTGGCCTCCACAGTGGCAGCCGTTTGGCAGTAGGTGCCCCCTGGGCAGGGCAGGCAGGTGTCAGCTCCAGGCAATGGGCTGAAGGTGCCAGGCTCACAGGGCACCTCACTGTGGGCCCCTGGGGGGCAGCGGAAGCCAGGGGGACATCTGTATCCATGGGTGCCATCGGAGGGTGAGGGGACAACACTGCCTCCCAGGCAGATGTACCTGAGAAAACGGAGAACCATGGCTGAACCTCCTTCAGCACGACCTTGGGGTCCTGGCCAGGCTGAAGGCGAGAGCAGGCGTAGCCTTTGGAGGCCCCTGTCATCGGAGTTGTGCTGAGGGAGGCCAGTGCGGCCACAGCCAGGGTCCGTCCCTGGGATGAGAGGAGCTCCCCTTTGGCAGGAGACTAAGTAGCAGGGGCTCAGGAAGCCACTTCTGGGCAGGGTCTGACATTTTCCAGAGTCAGCACGACTCCCCTCTCCAAATGTTCCGTCCTCGGGACCCCTGAGCCGATGGCACAGGTCTTCCTTCGCACAGGACCTGGCCGGAGCTTACTGGTGGCCATGGGCAGTCTCCAGCCCTTTGGACAATGAAGGGGATGCACCTGCCAGGAATCTTAGGCACCTGTTGGCAGAGGCTGTTGGCTGACGGGATAAAAACCAAGGTCTGGCAGGGGCCACAGAGGCTGTGCAGGCCGAGCACACCCAGAGCTCCTTGGACCTTGGGAGGTCAGTGCTGTGCGGGCCTATGAGAGTGTGTTCAGTTCAGCCCTGTATCTGAGGGATGGGGCATCGGAGGACCGCGCTCCTGGGGCAGAAAGTCACCCTGACCTGGGCTCCTGAGAGGGTGCCAGGGAGAGACCTGGGAATTTAGGGTTCGTTTGTGAACTGGGGGCCCTGGAAAGCCTAAGCTAGGGAGCCTCCGCCCTCCTCAGGCCACCGCTCACCCTGCATCACAGATCTCGGCCTCCAGGATGTGGGATAGCCCAGGACGGCTGCAGTAGTGCCCCGGGGGGCACGGCTGGCACTGATGCTCACTGGCCAGGCCTGGGGCAGGGGAGAAAAACCCAGGCGAGCATGGAACTGGCGAGCCTGTTCCCCTGGGGCAGAAGAAGCCAGGGGGACAGATGTCATTCCCAGAGAGCCCAGGGGCCTCCACCTGTGGATCCAGAGAGAAAGAAGAAAGGATGTCAAGGCAAGACTGTGGCCTCGGGCCGCAAACACCGCTGCTGGCTCCTGGGGGAGAAGACTTAAATGAGGCTACTTCCCGCGAAATCGCCCTGTTACTACGTGCTTTTACGTGCCAGCTACAGCCTCTGGGGGAGGATCTAGGGTGCCTGGGGGCAGCCTCTTCCTAAATCATAGCATCCGCTCAGTGACCTCCCCTCCCTCCCTTCATCTCCCAGCCTGTTCTCTTCTCTGGTGTTGATGTGGACTCGGTGACTTCCAGAGTAGGGGATGTCTCTGTTCTAAAGGGGATGCCGGGGCCCAGAGAGGGCGAGGGGTGCGCATGTCCATGGTCATGCAGCCAGTCAGTAACAAAATGAGAACCAAAGCCAATCAGCCAGCACACCAGTGCCCATCTGTCTGTCCAATGTGGGTCCGTGCGTCCACCCACCAACTGACTCTCCACTGCCCTGCTCTGCAGAATAATCCAACATACTGATGGTTGCTTTCCCACCATGCGGCCTTGAGAAAGTCCATTACCCCACGTGTTCCTCAGGTTCTTTCTGTCTAAATGGGGTCACCCTGAGGCCTCCCACAGGGCCATCGTGAGGCCTGCTGTGTCAACGTGTGTACAACACATGGATGCTGCCAGCACATGTAAAGGCTGTGCACGTGTGACCTGCTAATATTGCCACGTGTCTCAAACCCAAGATACCATCTGCTGGAAGGTGAGCAATTTAAAAGAAAAAATTTCACTGCCATTATGATTGCCAGATGCCAAGGATTATAAGATGATGCTGGTTCTAGAGATGGTGAATGTGAAAAAGACACTTGTCTTAGAATCATTGAACTAAGCCACCAGGCCCCATGCCAGGCCCTGGGGACACTTAGGTGAGGAGGGTCTGGCCCTCAGGGTGCTTCAGCCCTGGTGGGAGAACAGTCAGCTCAGCAGGAGCTGTGTGGTCCAGTACGCACGCGGGCACTGCAGGGTGGACTCAGGCATCTGTCTGGGGTGCCGTGCCCCCATTAGGTACCTTGTGTTGGATGGGGGTGGGAGACACCGCTCCCCCTGAGCAGTAGTGGGAGGGGTGGCAGAGCCCCGACGGCTGAGACAGTCCTTCTGAGGAGCAGAACATCCCTGGAAGAAGCAGACCCAAGGGCGGGTGACAGAGGGCCTTCCCTCACCTCCCTCATTCTCCAGCCCCAGCCCCAGCCCTCCTGGGCTATGCCCCTCCTGCACACACCCTCCAGCAGGCTCTCAGACCCACAGGCCCTGGGGGAGGGAGAGGCTGTCCTCTTTCTCCAGCAGCCCCAGGCCTCTGAAGTGAACTCGGGATGCGTCCTGTCCTGAGCGCTAGAGGTGCACGTGGGCTGGAGCACAGGGCAAGAGGAAGCCCTGGGAATACAAGGACGGTGGGGGCCATGGCCCCTAGGGGTTGGTGGGGCCTGGCCCACGTGTGGACCTGACCTTGCTTTCCTTGATGCAGCCACTGGACTTGGGAGGCGGTGCCGTGACAACAGGGGCCCGGGGCCAAGGCGCTCACCCTCAGGGACTTCCGCTGCCCTCCTACTGCCCCTCACGCACTCCCCAGCCTTCCAGCCTAGGCCTTCTGCAGGGCCCACGCCCAGAAGCCACGAACCTGCTGGGCACAGCTCACAGTGCAGCTCCGCAGTGGCCCCTCGCCTGGGCCCGAACGTCCCCCGAGGGCACGGGTGGGCAGTGGCTGAGTGGGAGCCAGGGGGACAGAAGTAGCCCCGGAGGCATAGTCTGGGGCCATCGGAAGTGGGACCTGGGGGCAATGGCAGGGTCAGCCCGAGCTTGTGGGGGGACCCCCACCCTCCGAGCGTCCTGGGTTGGAGGCTCAGGACCCCCAGGCTCTGAACCTGCCTTGGCCCAGGCCCTCGGTGCTTTATTCTTTGTCTGATTTCTGGGTATGTTGGCTGCAGGGGCCCCTCAGTGTCTGACTGTCTGCCGTGGTAGCAGAAGGCGCATCGCCCAGGAAACCTCTGTGGCCCCTGATATCTCCAGCCTCCAGGGACCCTGGCTGCTCCCTTTCTCTAGGACATGGCACTTGCCCACACTGGTCACATCAGGGCCACCATCCCTCCGTGGCCTGCAGACCCCACTGCTCAGGCCTCTCTGCTGGGCCAGTAGCCACCTGCATTTAGAGACGGCCAAGGCCACATCCTGACCTCGGGTGTGCAGATGTATCTTGGGGCAACTGAGTGGAGCCACAGCCAACACAGAACCTAGAGCCCTCGACCTCAGACTGTCCTGTCCTGCACCTCGTGCCCACCATCCTGGGCTGGGCCCTGGGCATCCATGCAACGGCCCGTCCTGGTTCAAGTCCCCGACAAGCCCTTCCCTCATACCTGCCTGTGTCAGGGACCCCTTCCTTCACTCTGCTGTCGGTTGTCAAGGGCTGCACGTGAATCATAATTCTACGACCGTGACAACAAGCTCCTGGCATAAGAATTCCCTAGACACGTTCTAAAGGCAAATCTAAAAGCGCACATACAGGGAGGACACCAGAGTCTCCCTCAGGCTACCCACTGCGCCTCCTTTCACAAGTCCCTCCCCTCTCTCTAACAAGGGAGGCGGATCCTGGTCTTCGAGGAGCCCGTGAGAGCTTGATGTTCCCGTCACTGGCACCTGGCCCTGGGGCTCAGCACCCTGTGGGAGCCTCGTGCTCAGCCCCAGCAAGCCCACCTGTGCCCAGGGCTTCGCAGTAGAATCCCGCGGGGCAGGGCTCACAGGACCCCTTGGCCTCCTGGGGCTGGAATGTTCCATTCTCACAGGCCTTTGGCTGGCGGGATCCCTCGGGACAGTAGAAGCCAGGTGGGCACCGGAAAGATGAAGGGGTGGCTGAGGTCTGGCCAGGGGGACAGTAGTAACCTGCTGAGCATGGCCCGTCCGGGAAGCGCTTCCCAGCCCCTGTGGCGACAGGGTGGAGACAGTGGACCTCGATTCAGATGAGAAGGGAGAGGAGGAGACGGAACTGTCAGAGGGAGGCCGTGGAGCTCAAGGCACCAGGCTTTGGAGCCAGACTCTGCACCCCTCCTGGCTCTGCTGCCACTACTGACGCAGAGGTGCAGGAGGCCTCTCTGAACTCAGGCTTTTCGTCTGTAAAAGAATAGCCCTGGGGACTTCCTTGGTGGCGCAGTGGCTAGGACTCCGTGCTCCCAATGCAGGGGGCCCGGGTTCAGTCTCTGGCCAGGGAACTAAATCCCACATACGTGCTGCAGCAAAGACTTTGCATGCCACAACTAAGGAGACCGCCTGCCGCAACTGAGGAGTCCACATGCTGCAACTGAGGAGCTGGTGCAACCAAAGAAAGAAAGAAAAAGAAAGAAAGAAAGCAAGAGTAGCCCTGTTGTGAGGATACATCCGTTAAGAGGCCTGTCTGGTCACATCCCATGGGCTCACGCGGAGTCAAAGTGAGAGTGCTGACTTGGGAACCAGGAACACAGGCCAGGCTGAGGTGGGTGGAGGTGTGCAGAGCCCTGCGCCTCGCCCACAGGTGATGGGCCAATGCCTCATACCCCAGCCTTATCCTCATATGCTCTTGTGGGGATCCTGGGGCCCTGGGGACCATTTGGGGGAATACACGCCGCGCTTCTTCTGCTCCCAGCCCCACACACCCCTCTACTTACTGCCCAACTGTGTCTTCTAGGTGGTTTATGCATAAATGGAGTAGACCACTAACATTGACAAATGCACATCACCCTGTCTCTTCCTCTCTCCAACTTGGTTACAGCTGTGTCCACCGTCTCATTCTGGGGCTCAATCCTGGGGCGTCCCCCTGAAGTCCTGCCCCTGAGCAAGGCTGATAACCTTCAAAGCTTGTGGCAAGCACTCCACAGTCCCTCTCTAGGACACTCCTGGAATCAGGGTATGCTGGGCTGGGGTGTTGGTCTTTCTTAATGCGACCCCTTCCCCTCTGTGAACTTGGGGCCAGGTCACCTTTGCCTTCCCCTCCAATCCCGTGCCCAGTCCTCAAGCAGTGTCTCTTATGTGGGGGCTGCGGGTCATAAGTGATGTGAGGGGACCTAGGACGTCTGCCCTCAGGCAGGTGAAGTGTCTCTGGGACAAATGGATCAGTTAAGGACCCCGCAAAGTCCCAGAGAGCTGGCTCTCGTCACCTGAATCTGAGCAGAACTGTCCTGCAGGGCAGGGCCTGCAATCCTTAGTGCCACGTGCGCTGGGCCTCTCGCGGAAGGTGCCCCTGGGACACGGGTGCTGAGTGGGGGTCTGGGTACCCAAAGGGCAGTAGTAGCCAGCAGGACAGTCCACTGGCCAAGGAGGCGTGGCTCCTGGCCCCTGGATCCCATAGGGACAGAACCTGTGGACACAGTCAGTGGGTGGTCAGGAATGAAGGGTCAATGACTTCTATATCCCAAGGCTTTCTAGGAAAGGAGGCCCCTCCAGAGCTCCCAGGACATGGAGGGTTTGGGCAGGAGAAAATCTGAGGTCAGAGGAAATGGACATTAAGGCCAACAATGTCCTCCTGTCTCAGAGTCTTGTGCGTGAAGCCTGCAGCCCTGCAGGCCTCTGCGCTGGCATTAATGTTTATTACTCTGGGCTTCATAGGGCAATGGGGGCCTGGAGTTCCCGTGGTCGCCAGTCTCTGCAACAGGTTGGAGCCCCTCTGGCTCCCGGGGGGGCGGGGGAGGCAGGAGAAGTCAGATGTCACCGGGATGGAGAAGGAGCCCCAGCCCAACCCCAGCTCCTCACTTCCCAGCAGGGCAGGTCTTGCAGAGACTCTGTCCAGGTTCATCCTGATACTGTCCCGCGGGGCAGAGCTGGGGCTCCAGGCTGCCTGGGGGGCATGAGTGCCCAGAGGGGCAGAGAGTGCCTGGAAAAGCCAAGGGAGACAGTTATTTCCTCTCGGGAGACTCCCCATCTCCCTCCAGCCAGAGCCCAGAGGCCTTCTGACCTGCCCCACGTCAGTGAGGCGGGGATGGGGTGTGTGACTCATGGGGCCTGGGACACCCCCGGGCCCTCACAGCTCAGTCCTAGGAGCACCTGGCGGGGAGGCAGGTTCCCTGTGTGGAAAGCCCACGTGGTGGGCGGGAGTTGGGTCTGCAGTGAGCACGCTGGGGCGGCGCAGGGCGGTGCGCTCCATGGGCCGGGCGGTGGAGCTGGAGCCTCACCGGGTACGCAAGGCAGACTCAGGCTTCCGGTCAGAGCACCTCTCACCAAAGGTGCTCCCAGGGCGTTCCTAGTCCTATGAGATGTTCCGAGAAAAGTAGCTTCTTTTGGGAACTGCTGTGTGGACTAAGCCCCCGGGAGCCCCCTGTGCTCTAAGGAAAGGTTCTGGAAAATCAGAGGGATAAATAAAGGATGCAGCTGATTCCTGCCTTGTGCTGACGCCCAAGAGGGTGAGGAGAGTGAGTGTTTTCTCATTAGAATTTTAAATCCTCCAAGTAAGAGATCATTGGGGGGGCATCCAGTGTTCTCCTGCTCATTCTAAGAATGTCATTCCTGGATCTTAATGTGGTAAATAATTTATATTATAAATATGCAGAGGGGGGCATATCCATTCAAAAATGTGAGAGGTAACTCCAAGGGATTTACAACAAACAAGGACACAGAACCCTGTGTCCAGACACTGGCTGAGAGGCTCCTACCCTGAGCCGCAGTCCCCTGGAAGGCGGAGTGGCCATGACTCTCCTCCCGCAGGTGAGCCTACACAGGCACATCCCACGTGGGACCACTGTATCGCAGAATCTTAGAGTGGCCGATGGCAGGCAGCTGGCTAGAGATGCGGACAAGAGAAAACTGCCTGGCAGCCTGGGACAACCCTGGGGTGAGGCCTTAGGAAGGGCCAGTGTCAGAGCCTCAGAGATAACTTGAAGAGAGTTCAGGCTGTTAAGGACATCGTCAGAGATGCACTTAGGGACATATTCAGGACCTTACTTATGGACAGGATCAGGGCATTATTTAGTGACAGCTTAGACTATAAGGGACTAAGTTAGGGACAGTGTCAGTGCTTCACTTAGAGATAACATGAGAGCCTTAGTTAGACACAGTTCAGGCTGTTACTTAGGGATATCTTCAGGGCCTTAGAGCCAGCATTATGGCCATAATTAGAACCAGTGTCAGGGCATTAGTTAGGGCCCAAACTAAGGTGTTAGTTAGGGAGTCAGGTCATTAGTTACAGACAGTGTCAGGGTTTTAGGTAGGGACAGTGGCAAGTCCTTAGTTAAGGAGAGTGTTGGGGCCTCACTTAGGGGCAGCATCAGGATGTTAGTTAGGGAGAGTCAGGACATTAGAATTTCAGATTCTGAGTTAGAGACAGCATCAGGGCCTTAGTTAGGGAGAGCGTCAGAGACTTACCTAGGGACATATTCAGGGCCTTAGTTATGGACAGGATCAGGGTGATACAGAGGAACACCTAAGGGTATTAGGGACATCTTCAGGGCCTCAATTAGCGATAGCATCAGGGTATTAGTTAGGGAAAGAGTCAGGCCATTATTATAGATAGTGTCAGTGCCTTACGTAGAGAGAGCATCAGGGCCTTAGTTAAGGACAGCGTCAGAGACATACTTAGGGACATATTCAGGGCCATAGTTAAGGACAGCGTCAGAGACATACTTAGGGACATATTCAGGGCCTTAGTTATGGACAGGATCAGGGCGTTATTGAGAGATACATGAGGCTATTAGGGACAGCATCAGTGTGTTAGGGAAAGAGTCGGCTGTTATTATAGACAGTGACAGTGCCTCAGGTAGAGACATCATCACAGCCTTAGTTAGGAAGAGGGTCAGGGCCTTGGTGAGGGACAGGTTCAGGCCAACAGTGAGGGACATCTAAGTCTATTAGGGACATCGTCGGGGCCTTAGATAGGGTCAGCATCAGGGCCGTAGTTAGGACCAGTGTTAGGGCGTTATTTAGGGACAAAATTAGGATGTTAGTTAAGGAAAAAGTCAGGAAATTAGTTACAGACAGTGTCAGCTTCTCAGGTAGAGACTTCAAGGTCTAAGTGAGAGTATCAGCCTGTCAGGTAGGAGCTGCATCAGGCCATTACTTACAGACAGTGTGAAGGCCTTAATTAGAGAGAGTGTCAGGGCCTCAGAGAAAAACATAGGGGGCTTAGTGAGAGATACTTCAGGCTGTTCGTTAGGGACATCATCAGGGCGTTAGTTATGGACAGGGTCAGGGTATTAGTGGAAGACAGCTCAGGCAGTTAGGCACACCGTCAGGGCCTTGGGTAGGGGCAGCGTCAGGGAGTAGTTGGGGAAAGAGTGAGGCTGTTAGGTAAAGACCGACTCAGGGCCTTAGTTAGAGACAGTGTCAGGGCCTGCGTTAGGACTAGAATCTGGGCCTCTGTTAGGTACCGTGTCAAGGCCTGAGTTAGGAATAGTGCTAGGGCTTTAGTGAGGGACAGTTATGGGGCAGATTTAGGAAGAACATCTAGGCCTCACTTAGGGACAGTGTCACGGCCTTGGGACTAAATTCAGGGCCTGAGTTAGTCACAGCATAAGGGCTTCAGTTAGCATAAGAGGCAGGATAGTTGCAAGGGACAGGCTTAGGGTAAAGCTTAGGGATCGTGTCAGGAAATGACCTAGGGGTAGTGTCAAGACCTTAGTCACTGAGAGTATCACAGCCTTAATGAGAACCAGTGTCAGGGCTTCAGGTAGGGACAGCATCAGAGCCTGACTTAGGGAGAGCCACAGGAACTGAGTGAGGCCTAGCGTCAGGCCCTTAGCTGGGGACACTGTCAGGGCATGAGGTAGGAGCTGCATCAGCGCCTTTTTTGGGTCAGCAATAGGGTCTTAGTTAAAGACACGATCAGGGCCTGAGGTAGTCACAGCGTCAAGGCCTCAGTTAGGCATAGCTTCAGGGCCTGAGTTAGGCACAGCCTCAGGCCTTCACTTAGGGACAGTGACAGAGCTTTCTTAGGGACAGTGTCAGGACCTTGGTTAGAAATGGGTCAGATTATTAACTCAGGACAGTGTCCGAATTTTAGTTATTGCCGGCAGCAGGTCCTATATTAGGGACAGATTCCGGGCCTTAGTTAGAGACAATGTCAGGACCCTATTTAGGACTAGGGAGACCATTAGGGCTTCAGTGAGGATAAGAGGCAGGAAATTAGCTTGGTATAGAGTCAGCTTCCAGGCCACGGATAGTGTCAGGAAATGAGCTAGGGATAGCGTGAAGACCTTAGTTATTGAGAGCATCCGGGCCTTAGTTACGACGAGTATCAGGGCCTTAATCAGGACCAGTGCCAGGGCTTGATGTAGGGACAGCGTCAGAGCCTAAGTAAGGTACGGCAACACGGCCTGAGTGAGGGACAGTGTCAGGGCATGACGTAGGAGTAGTATAAGGGCCTCTGTAAGATCAGCCTTAGGGTCTTCGTAAAAGACATTCTCAGGGCCTCTGTTAGGGACATCCTCAGGGCCTCACTTAGGGACAGTGTCAGGGCTGACTTTGGGACAGTTTCAGGACCTCGGTAAGACATGGGTCAGGATATTAGCTCAGGATAACATCAGGACTTTAGATATTGATGGCCACAGGGCCTTACAGACAGTGACAGGGCCTGACTTAGGACGAGCATCAGAGCCTTTGTTAGGTACAGTGTCAGGGACTGAGTTAGGTGTTGTTCAGGGCCTGAGTTAGGACGAGCCTCCAGGCCTCAGTTAGGGACAGGTTCACGGCCTCGGGACCAATTTCGGGGCCTTAGTTAGGGACAGCGTCAGGGATATAGTTGGTCTAAGAGACTCGACCTTAGTTAAAGGCAAGGTTAGGTTAAGGTCTAGGGATAGTGTCAGGACATGACCTAGGGATAGTGCCAAGACCTTAGTTACTTAGAGCATCAGGGCCGAATTCAGGACCAGTGTCAGGGCTTCAGGTAGGGACGGCCTCACAGCCGGACTTAGGAAGAGTGACAGGGCTTGAGTGAGGCCTAGTGTCAGGGCCTTAGCTAGGGATAGTGTCAGGGCATGACTTAGGAACAGCATAAGAGCCTCGGTAGGATCAGCCTCAGGAGCTTTGCTAAAGCCATTATCAGGGCCTCTGTTAGGGACAGCCTCAGGGCCTCACTTAGGGACAGCGTTAGGGCTTACTTAGGGACAGTTTCAGGACCTTGGTAAGAGATTGATCAGGATATTAGTTCAGGATAGTGTCAGGACATTAGATATTGAGGGCAGCAGGGCCTTAGTTAGAGACAGTGTCAGGGCCTGCGTTAGGACTAGCATCAGAGCCTCTGTTAGGTACAGTGTCAGGGCCTGAGTTAGGAATAGTGTTAGGGCATTAGTGAGGGACAGTTCTGGGCTGGATTTAGGATGAGCATCTAGGCCTTAGTTAGGGACAGTGTCCTGGCCTTGGGCCTAAATTCAGGGTCAGTGTTAGGCACAGTGTAAGGGTTTCAGTTAGCATAAGAGGCAGGACATTTGCTAGGGACAGGGTTAGGGTAAAGTTTAGGGATCGTGTCAGGAAATGACCTAGGGATAGTGTCAAGACCTTAGTCACTGAGAGTATCAGGGCCTTATTTAGGACCAGTATCATGGCTTCAGGTAGGGACAGCGTCAGTGCCTGACTTAGGGAGAGTGACAGGGCCTGAGTGAGGCCTAGCGTCAGGCCTTAGCTGGGAACACTGTCAGGGCATGATGTAGGAACAGCATCAGGGCCTTTGTTGGATCAACAATGGGGTCTTAGTTAAAGACATGATGAGGGCCTGAGGTAGTCACAGCGACAAGGCCTCAGGTAGGCATAGCTTCAGGGCCTGAGTTAGGCACAGCCTCAGGCCTTCACTTAGGGACAGCGACAGGGCTTTCTTAGGGACAGTGTCAGGACCTTGGTTAGGAATGGGTCAGGATATTAGCTCAGGATAGTGTCCGGATTTTAGTTATTGCCGGTAGCAGGGCCTATATTAGGGACAGATTCCGGGCCTTAGAGACAGTGTCAGGGCCTTAGTTAGGAGTAGTCAGGGCCTTAGTTAGGGAGACCATTAGGGCTTCAGTGAGGATAAGAGGCAGGAAATTAGCTCGAGACAGAGTCAGCTTCCAGGCCATGGATAGTGTCAGGAAATGAGCTAGGGATAGCGTGAAGACATTGGTTACTGAGAGCATCAGGGCCTTAATCAGGACCAGTGTCAGGGCTTGATGTAGGGATAGCGTCAGAGCCTAACTAAGGTACGGCAACAGGGCCTAAGTGAGGCCTAGGTTTAGGGCCTGAGTTAGGGACAGTGTCATGGCCTTGGGACTAAATTCAGGGCCTGAGGTATTCACAGCATAAGGGCTTCAGTTAGCTTAAGAGGCAGGACATTTGCTGGGGACAGGGTTAGGGTAAAGTTTAGGGATCGTGTCAGGAAATGACCTAGGGATAGTGACAAGACCTTAGTTACTGATAGTATCAGGGCCTTATTTAGGAGCAGTGTCAGAGCTTCAGGTAGGGACAACGTCAGTGCCTGACTTAGGGAGAGCAACAGGGCCAGAGTGAGGCCTAGCGTCAGGCCCTTAGCTGGGAACACTGTCAGGGCATGATGTAGCAGCAGCATCAGGGCCTTTGTTGGATCAGCAATAGGGTCTTAGTTAAAGACATGATCAGGGCCTGAGGTAGTCACAGTGTCAAGTCCTCAGGTAGGCATAGCTTCAGGGCCTGAGTTAGGCACAGCCTCAGGCCTTCACTTAGGGACAGCGACAGGGCTTTCTTAGGGACAGTGTCAGGACCTTGGTTAGAAATGGGTCAGGATATTAGCTCAGGATAGTGTCCGGATTTTAGTTATTGCCGGCAGCAGGGCCTATATTAGGGACAGATTCCGCGCCTTAGTTTGAGACAGTGTCAGGGCCTTTGTTAATACTAGTCTGGGTCTTAGTTATGGAGAGCATTAGGGCTTGAGTGAGGATAAGAGGCAGGAAATTAGCTCGGGACAGAGTCAGCTTCCAGGCCAGGGATAGTGTCAGGAAATGAGCTAGTGATAGCGTGAAGACCTTAGTTATTGAGAGCATCAGGGCCTTAGTTGGGACCAGTGTCAGGGCCTTAATCAGGACCAGTGTCATGTCTTGATGTAGGGACAGCGTCAGAGCCTAATTAAGGTATGGCAACAGGGCCCAGTGAGGCCTGTCTTTAGGGCCTGAGTGAGGGACAGTGTCAGGGCATGACGTAGGAGTAGTATAAGGGCCTCTGTAGGATCAGCCTTAGGGTCTTCATAAAAGACATTCTCAGGGCCTCGGTTAGGGACAGTTTCAGGACCTTGTTAAGAGATGGGTCAGGAAATGAGCTCAGGATAGTGTTAGGACATTAGATATTGACGGCAGCAGGGCCTTAGTTAGAGACAGTGTCAGGGCCTGCGTTAGGACTAGCATCAGAGCCTCTGTTAGGTACTGTGTCAGGGCCTGAGTTAGGAATAATGTTAGGGCATTAGTGAGGGACAGTTCTGGGCCGGATTTAGGACGAGCATCTAGGCCTTAGTTAGGGACAGTGTCCTGGCCTTGGGCCTAAATTCAGGGTCAGTGTTAGGCACAGAGTAAGGGCTTCAGTTAGCATAAGAGGCAGGACATTTGCTAGGGATAGGTTTAGGGTAAAGTTTAGGGATCGTGTCAGGAAATGACCTAGGGATAGTGTCAAGACCTTAGTCACTGAGAGTATCTGGGCCTTAATTAGAACCAGTATCAAGGATTCAGGTAGGGACAGCATCAGAGCCTGACTTAGGGAGAGTGACAGGGCCTGAGTGAGGCCTAACGTCAGGCCCTTAGCTGGGGACACTGTCAGGGCATGATGTAGCAGCAGCATCAGGGCCTTTGTTGGATCACCAATAGGGTCTTAGTTGCTAAGCAACATCCAGGCCCATAGCCCTTTGGAGTCACTCTGTGTAGGCCGCGTGTAGGGCAACACACTGCACTGTGTTTTGGGACAGCTTGATTTACCCAATACTCCCACAGGTTCGTGAACACCTTTCTAGCATGTCCAATATGCCGTGTAAGTCTGACTCATTGCCCTAGTCTGAGCTGCACTAAGAGAAACACTTGGCTTCGCATTCCATCTAAGACCTCCTACCTGAAGTCACCCTGCCTCCAAGAATAAGTCGGCTTGCGTTCCTACTACAACTAAAGCCCAGTTCTTCGAGTAACACTGCAGGCTTTTAAAGAGGCACAGGCCCGAATTCCTACCTAGGGCGTTCCTTGGTTGACGTAGTTCACTAGATGCAGAACACCTTGCTTGGAGAAGTTGGTTCAGGGAAGGAACCAGTTGTAATCTGTGTCTCTTTTGACTTGTTAGAAAGCATAGGGATGTATGCTGTGTGTGCCCATGGAAATGGGGGCCTGATGGAACTAGCCTTGCTTTCCCATTTTGAAAGCTCCCTTCATGTTGCCTTGAAGCTACCTGAAACTCACTGCTATTGACAGAACTGTAGCCACTGTAGGCATGGCTCTGCAAAGAAAGTGAGTTTCCTCTAGCTAAACAGGGTTCTTCCATGGCTGGGGTGGGGCTCAGCCTGCCATGCTCTAGAGCTAAATGGAAAGTCAACTTGAGTACTTGCCTCGAGGTAAGACCCTGAGTAGACATGCAGAAAGGGGGGCATGCGGCTGTTTCCATGAGGTCTTCATTGGGGTTCTGCCTTATTTTAAAGAAGTACCCTTTTCAGGACTCTTATGCCCCTTGGGTGTGCATCCTTTTCCCTCCAAGATCACTGAGTACCTCCAGACCTCTGTGGGCCTGTTGACCAGAATCGAGGCCCATAGGTCCCTTGGAGGTCCTCTGTGTATGACGAGTGATGGGCAACACATTGCATGTTACTTAAGGAGAGCTACATTGCCAGAGCACTCGAACAGCATCAGGACCACATTTATAGCCAGTCCAATGTGCCACGGAAGTCATCATGGCTCTCGTCTGTGCTGCCATGAGAAAACACTCTGCTTAGAATTTTTCGAGGACCTCGTACCTGAAGTCACTATACTCAGGTAGGAAGTCAGCATCCTACCATGCTGTGTCGCTAATGGGACATTAAACGAGAGCACTTGCCTTGAGGTAAGGCCCTGAATTGCCATGCAGAAGTGGAGGCGTGCAGCAGTTTCCATGAGGCTGTAGCCACTGCTCTACATTATCTTAACGGCAGTATGCTTTTCAGGACACCTAGGAGCCTCACGGGGGCACCCTGTTCCCGGCAGGAACAGTGAGTGCCCCCAGCACCCCCTGGGCCTGCTAAGCAGCTTCCAGGCTCATAGCCCTTCGGAGTCACTCTGTGTATGCTGAGTGTAGGGCAACACCCTGCACTCTTTTTTTGGGACAGCTTGATTTCCCCAGTACTCCCACAGGTTCAGGTAAACCGTTCTAGCACGTCCAACATGCCATGTAAGTCTGACTCGTTGCCCTAGACTGAGCTGGACATAGAAAAACACTCGGTTTCCCATTCCATCTAGGACCTCCTACCTGAGTTCACCCTGCTTCCAGGATACGGTCGGCATGTATTACTACTTGAACTAAAGCACAGTTCTTCATGTAACAGTGCAGGCTTTTGAAGAGCTACAAGCCCGAAGTTCTACCTAGGGCAATCCTTGGTTGACGTAGTTCACTAGATGCAGAACACCTGGCTTGGAGAAGTTGATTCAGGGAAGGAACCAGTGTGTAATCGGTGTCTCTTTCGACTTGTTAGAAACAACAGGGATGTATGCTGCCTGTGCCCATGAAATGGGGGCCTGATGCAACTAGCTTTGCTTTCCCATTTTGAAAGCTCCATTCATGCTGCCTTGAAGCTACCTGAAATTCACTGCTGTTGACAGGCCTCTAGACACTGTAAGCATGGCTCTGAGAAGAAAATGAGTTTTCTCTAGCTAAACCGGTTGCTTCCATGGCCGGGGTGGAGCTCAGCCTGCCATGCTCTAGAGCTAAAGGGAAACTCAACGTGAGTACTTGCCTTGAGGTAAGGCCCTGAGTAGCCAGGCAGAAATGGAGGTGTGCGTCTGTTTCCATGAGGTCTTACTCGCTGTTCTGCTTTATTTTAGAGGAAGTACCCTTTTCAGGACTCCTAGGCCCCTCGGGTGTGCATCGTTTTCCCTCCAAGATCACTGAGAACCTCCAGAAAACCTGTGGGCCTGCTGAGCAACAACGAGGCCCATAGGTCGCTCCTTCGGAGGCCTTCTGTGTATGCCAAGTGATGGGCAACACACTGCACGTTCCTTAAGGAGAGCTACATTTCCAGAGCCATCGAACTGCCTCAGGACCACATTTGTGGCCGGTCCGACGTGCCATGGAAGTCTTCGTCATGGCCATCGTCTAGGCGACCATGAGAAAACATTCTGCTTAGAATTCTTCGAAGGCTACTAACTGAAGTCACCCTATTCAAGGAGAAAGTCAGCATCCTACCATGCTGTGTCGCTCACGGGACACTCAAAGTGAGCACTTGCCTCGAGGTAAGGCCCTGAATTGCCGGGCAGAATCAGAGGGGTGCAGCAGTTCCCATGAGGCCGTAGCCGCTGCTTCGCATTATCATAATGGCAGTACGCTTTTCAGGACACCTAAGATCCTCGTGTCAGCACCCTATTGCCGACAGGAACAGTGAGTACCTCCAGGCCCCCCTAGCCCTGCAAAGCAACTTCCAGGCCTGTAGCACTTTGGAGCCACTCTGTGTATGCCGAATATAGGGCAACACACTGCACTCCTTCATGGGACAGCTTGAAATCTCAAGCACTCCCAGAGTTTCACGAACAACGCTGTGGCACGTCCAAAATGCCGGGGAAGTCTGACTCATTGCCCTAGTCTGAGCTGCACTGAGAAAAACCCTCGGCTTCGCATTCCATCTAGGACCTCCTGCCTGAAGTCACCCTGCCTCCAGGAGAAAGTCGGCTTGCAGTCCAACTGCCACTGAAGCCCAGTTCTTCGTGTAACACTGCAGGCTTTTGAAGAGCCACAGGCCCGAGGCCTAGCTACGGGGTACCTTGGTTGAGGCAGTTTGCTAGATGCAAAACACCCTGCTTCGAGGAGCTGATTCAGGGAAGGAACCACTGGGTAACCTGTGTCTCTTTTCACTTGTTAGAAACCACAGGGATGTATGCTGCGTGTCCCCATGGAAATGGGGGCCTTATGGAGCTAGCCTTGCTTTCCCATTTTGAAAGCTCCATGCATGCTGCCTTGAAGCTACCTGAAATTCACTGCTGTTGACAGGCCTCCAGCCACTGTAGGCATGGTTCTGGGAAGAAAATGATTTTCCTCTCTCTAAATCAGGTGCTTCCATGGCCGGGGTGGAGCTCAGCCTGCCTTGCTCTAGAGCTAAAGGGAAACTCAACGTGAGTACTTGCCTCGAGGAAAGGCCTTGAGTATCTGTACAGAAAGGCAAGCATTCAGCTGTTTCCATGAAGTCTTAGTGGCTGTTCTGCTCTATTTTAAAGGAAGTACCATTTTCAGGACTCCTAGGCCCCTCGGGTGTGCATCATTTCCCTCCAGGATCACTGAGTACCTCCAAAGCTCTGTGGGCCTGCTGAGCAACATCGAGGCCCATAGGTCGGTCCCTTGGAGGCCCTCTGTGTTTGCTGAGTGATGGGCAAAACACTGCATGTTCGTTAAGGAGAGCTAAATTTCCAGAGCCCTCAAACTGCCTCAGGACCACATTTCTGGGCAGTCCGATGTGCCATGGAAGTCTTCGTCATGGCCGTCTTCTGAGCTGCCATGGGAAAATATTCTGCTTACAATTCTTCTAGGACCTCGTACCTGAAGTCACTCTACTCGAGGAGAAATTCAGCATCCTACCATGCTGTGTCGCTAATGGGACACTCAGCGTGAGAACTTGCCTCAAGGTAAGGCCCTGAATTTCCGTGTAGTAGCGGAAGCGTGCAGCAGTTTCCATTAGGCCATAGCCGCTGCTCTGCGTTATCTTAATGGCAGTACGCTTTTCAGGACACCTAGGAGCCTCACGTGGACGCCCTATTCCTGGCAGGAACAGTGAGTACCCCCAGGACCCCCTGGGCCTGCTAAGCAAATTCCAGGCCCGTAGCCCTTTGGAGCCACTCTGTGTATGCTGAGTATAGGGCAACACACTGCCCTCCTTCACGGGACAGCTTGAAATCCCCAGCACTCCCACAGGTTGAAGAACACCGTTCTAGCACGTCCAACATGCCGTGGAAGTCTGACTCATTGCCCTAGTCTGAGCTGCACTGAGAAAAACCCTTGGCTTCGTATTCTATCTAGGACCTCCTGCCTGAAGTCATGCTGCCTCCATGAGAAATTCAACTTGCATTTTGACTGCCACTAAAGCCCAGTTGTTCGTGTAACACTGCAAACTTTTGAAGAGCCACAGGCCTGGAAGCCTAGCTAGGGCATACCTTCTTTAAGGCATTTCGCTAGATGCAGAACACCCTGCTTCGAGGAGTTGATTCAGGGAAGGAATCACTGGGTAACCTGCGTCTCTTTTGACTTGTTAGAAACCACAGGGATGTATGCTGCGTGTGTCCATGGAAATGGAGGCCTGATGGAACTAGCCTTGCTTTCCCATTTTGAAAGTTCCATTCATGCTGCCTTGAAGCTACCTGAAATTCACTGCTGTTGATCGTCTTCTAGCCACTGTAGGCCTGGTTCTGGGAAGAAAATGATTTTCCTCTCTCTATACCAGGTGCTTCCATGGCTGGGGTGGAGCTCAGCCTGCCATGCTCTAGAACTAAAGGGAAACTCAAGCTGAGTACTTGCCTCGAGGGAAGGCCCTGAGTATCTGGACAGAAAGGGAGGCATGCAGCTGTTTCCATGAGGTCTAAGTCGCTGTACTGCTGTATTTTAAAGGAACTACCCTTTTCAGGACTCCTAGGCCCCTCTGGTGTGCATTATTTCTCTCCAGGATCACTGAGTACCTCCAGACCCCTGAGGGACTGCTGAGCAACATCGAGGCCCATAGGTCGGTCCCTCGGAGGCCCTCTGTATATGCCGACTGATGGGCAACACAGTGTATGTTCCTTAAGGAGAGCTACATTTCCAGAATTCTCGAACTGCCTCAGGACCACATTTCTGGCCAGTCCGACGTGCCATGGAAGTCTTCGTCATGACCATCGTCTGAGCTGTCCATGGGAAAACATTCTGCTTACAGTTCTTCGAGGACCTCCTACCTGAAGTCACTCTACTCGAGGAGAAATTCAGCATCCTACCGTGCTGTGTCGCTGACGAGGCACTCACCGAGAGAACTTACCTCAAGGTAAGGCCCTGAATTGCCGTGCAGAAGCGGAGGTGTGCAGCAGTTTCAATGAGGCCGTAGCCACTGCTCTGCATTATCTTAACGGCAGTACGCTTTTCAGGACACCTAGGATCCTCACGTGGGCACCCTATTCCCGGCAGGAATAGTGAGCACCCCCAGGGCCCACTGGCCTGTTAAGCCACTTCCAGGCCCGTAGCCCTTCGGAGCCACTCTGTGTATGCCGAATACAGGCCCACACAGTGCACTCCATCATGGGACAGCTTGAAATCCCAAGCACTCCCAGAGCTTCACGAACAAGGTTCTAGCATGGCCAAAATGCCGGGGAAGTCTGACACATTGCCCTAGTCTGAGCTGCACTGAGAAAAACCCTCGGCTTTGCATTCCATCTAGGACCTCCTGCCTGAAGTCACCCTGCCTCCAGGAGAAAGTTGACTTGCAGTCCGACTGCCACTAAAGCCCAGTTCTTCGTGTAACACTGCAGGCTTTTGAAGAGCCACAGGCCCAAGGCCTAGCTTCAGCATTCCTTGTTTGAGGCAGTTTGCTAGATGCAGAACACCCTGCTTCAATAAGTTGATTCAGAGAAGGAACCACTGGGTAACCTGTTTCTCTTTTTACTTGTTAGAAACCACATGGATGTATGCTGCATGTGCCCATGGAAATGGGGGCCTGATGGAACTAACTTTGCTTTCCCATTTTAAAATCTCCATACATACTGCTGTCAATCTACCTGAAATTCACTGCTTTTGACATGCCTCTAGCCACTGTAGGCATGGTTGTGGGAAGAAAATGAGTTTCCTCTATCTAAACCAGGTGCTTCCATGGCCGGGATAGAGCTCAGCCTGCCATGCTCTAGAGCTAAAGGGTAACTCAACAGGAATACTTGCCTCGAGGAAAGGCCATGAGTATCCGTACAGAAATGGAGGCATGCAGCTGTTTCCATGAGGTCTTAGTCACTCTTCTGCTGTATTTTAAAGTAAGTCCCCTTTTCAGGACTCCTACGCCTCTTAGTGTGCATTATTTCCCTCCAGGATCACTGAGTACCTCCAGACACCTGGGGGCCTGCTGTGTAATATCGAGGCCCATAGGTCGGTCCCTCGGAGGCCCTCTGTGTATGCCACGTGATGGGCAACACACTGCACGTTCCTTACGGTGAGCTATATTTCCAGAGCCCTCGAACTGCCTCAGGACCACATTTGTGGCCAGTCCGACGTGCCATGGAATTCTTTGTCATTGCCATCGTCTGATCTGCCATGGGAAAACATTCTGCTTATAATTCTTCGAGGACCTCGTATGTGAAGTCACTCTTCTCGAGGAGAAATTCAGTGTCCTACCATGATGTTTCGCTAACGGTACACTCAGTGTTAGCACTTGCCTCAATGTAAGGCCCTGAATTGCCGTGCAGAAGCAGAGGCATGCAGCAGTTTCCATGAGGCTGAAGCCGCTGCTCTACATTATCTTGACGGCAGTACGCTTTTCAGGACACCTAGGAGCCTCGCGTCGGCACCATACTCCCGGCAGGAACAGTGAGGACCCCCAGGCCCCCATGGGCCTGCTAAGCAACTTCCAGGTTCGTAGCCCTTCGGAGCCACTCTGTGCATGCCGAGTATAGGGCAACACAGTGCACTCCTTCTTGGGACTGCTTGAAATCCCCAGCACTCCCAGAGGTTCACGAACACCGTTCTTGAATGTCTAACATGCCGTGGAAGTCTCACTTATTGCCCTAGTCTGAGCTGCACTGAGGAAAACACTCGGCTTCGCCTTACATCTAGGACCTCCTGCCTGAAGTCACCCTGCCTCCAGGAGAAAGTCGGCTTGCGGTCCGATTGCCATTAAAGCCCAGTTATTCGTGTAACACTGCAGGCTTTTGAAGAGCCACAGGCCTGGAGGCCTAGCTATGGCATACCTTGGTTGAGGCATTTCCCTAGATGCAGATCACCCTGCTTCGAGGAGTTGATTCAGGGAAGGAACCGCTGGGTAACCTGTGTCTCTTTTCACTTGTTAGAAACCACAGGGATGTATGCTGCATGTCCCCATGGAAATGGGGGCCTTATGGAACTAGCCTTGCTTTCCCATTTTGAAAGCTCCATGCATGCTGTCTTGAAGCTTCCTGAAATGCACTGCTGTTGATCGTCTTCTAGCCACTGTAGGCATGGTTGTGGGAAGAAAATGAGTTTCCTCTAGGTAAACCGGGTGCTTCCATGGCCGGGGTGGAGCTCAGCCTGCCATGCTCTAGAGCTAAAGGGAAACTCAACGTGAGTACTTGCCTCGAGGAAAGGCCCTGAGTATCCATGCAGAAAGGGAGGCATGCAGATGTTTCCATGAGGTCTTAGTCACTGTTCTGATTTATTTTAAAGGAAGTACCCTTTTCAGGACTCCTAGGCCCCTCGGGTGTGCATCATTTTCCTCCAGGATCACTGAGTACCTCCAGACCTCTGTGGCCCTGTTGAGCAACATCGAGGCCCATAGGTTGGTCCCTCGGAGGCCCTCTGCATATGCCGAGTGATGGGAAACACACTGCATGTTCCTTAAGGGGAGCTACATTTCCAGAGCCCTCAAACAGACTTCAGGACCACATTTCTGGCTAGTCTGGTGTGACATGGAAGTCTTTGTCATGGCCGTCGTCTGAGCTGCCATGAGAAAACCCTCAGCTTAGAATTCCATGAAGACCTTGTACCAGAAGTCAACTTCCTCGAGGAGAAAGTTAGCACCCTACCGTGCTGTGTTGCTAATGGGACACTCAGCGTGAGCACTTGCCTCGAGGTAATGCCTACTGTGTGCTGTGACCCATATCACGTGTGAGGACACAAGCCACAAGCATATTTTGGGTCCTGTTAGTCTCTCAGCCAGTCCCTGAAGGTGAGGGTGGCCCTGCAGACCCCAGCCCTCTCCTCCATGTCTTGTAGGTGGAAGACCCGCTTCTCCTTGCCATTCCAGAAGCAGTTCTGGGGCTGTCCTGGGAGGGCTTCTGGGGTTATGCAGGCTGAGCCCCTGTTGCTAAGTCCCCACTATCCCAAAAGGGCCTCCAGAGCAAGCTGTTTGCCCTGTTGCCTGAATGACTGCCCAGAAATTTTCTCAGAAAAGAATCAGGGGTTTCTGTAGCAGCGTCTGCAGGCAGCTCTGCATCTGGGCCCACGTTCACATCTTCTGTGTAAACACCGAGAACCTCCCCTGACACGTGCCCCCGGGTGACCACCTCCGCATGCCAACCACAGGCCCCAGTGCGGGCGTCAGACTGACCACCTGTCTCAGCCTCCTGTTGTTGTCAGAGCTGCTCCGGGCCCTGCTCAAACCCGTGCACCCACCTTTCACAGGGCTGTCCTGCACCCCCACCTTCAGCAGGAGTTCCCCTAAGTATTTAAGCGAAGGGGTCCAGAGGTAAGAAAGGAAGCTACAAACAAACAGATGGAACCAGCTGGGACCAGGATGGCAACGCGTGTGACCTCCAACCGACCTCGAGTCTCATCACATGTTGAATTTACTACATAAGCATATTAAGTGACCACCTACCGGCGGCCATGGCTGGACATGAAGGACCAGAAACGGGTAAAAGGAGGTGGTACACCAGCCCCTTGGAAAAAGCCCCGCCCCTTTCCCGGAAGGTCTCTTCATCCCATCACTAGCCTCACTGCTCCTCCCTTTGTCTTTACTCTTTAAAATTAAACCACTCTCTCCAGGAGGGCGAGAAGGTGATCTGTGAACTCAGTTCCCGCTTCTTCATTCTTCGGCCACTGAATAGAGCCTGTGCTGTGTTGGTCTCGGCTTTGGTTCTGTTCTTTGCCTACTTGAACCCACGTGGAAAAAGGAAACCTTCCCTGCTGAGGCAGAGCGCCTCGCAGGCTGGGGCCCGAGCAGGGTCCACATGACTTCACTTGGTAACAGTCTGTAAGGGGACGGTGGTCTCTGCCCGCGGGGTGGGGAGGGAACGCCTACAGCCACAGCACCGGCTCCGTGGACAGCACGGCCGCTTGTGGGCTTGGACCGTGTGCTCTCGTCCCCCCACGCCTGACATCCCTGACAGTCGTGACGCGGTGACACTGGCTGCTGGGTGTCCAGTCAGGCAGGACCAGAGGCAGCACCTGGTGCCAGGTGAGACGTGCCTTTTCACAGGCAGGAGACATAGGAGATATTAGGACTTTTTGTCTAGAAAACAAACCAAGCGGCCAGAAGGTGATCTGAGCCGTGGACTTGAAACCCATGTGCGCGGTGAGGGCTCCCACTGGACACTGGCTCGGGAGCTTCCGCACAGGCGAGACCACACCCGTGCTTCTCGCCCGACCCCTCCAGGCCTCCCTGTGGGCACAGCTGGACCTGCGCCCCTCAGGCTCCCCGACCCAGAGCCTGGAGGGCTGATGCTGGCAGGGCCTGGGGATGCTTGGGGTCCCTCCACCAATGCTGCTCGGCCCCTCCTGCCCAGTGACCAGGGGAGGGAAGCCCTGTGGAGTCTGAGGCCCGGCACAAGCAAAGCTCATACCCCCACCCCCTCGGACCCCCAGCCCTGCCCTGCTTCCTCAGGCCCACCGCCTGCCCCTCCCGGTGCCCGCGTCCCACCGACCCACATTCCCGGTGTGGATGTCCACGTGCAGAAACCGCTCCATGTCCTGTTCCCACATGGGACACCCCCATCCCTGCTTCTCCCTAATGAGGGCCTGGACCCCGAATGTTCTGGGCAGGAAGAGGGCCGAGGAGGATGCCGGCCTGTCCCGCCTGCCTCCCGGGGGCCCAGACACAGGGCTCGGGGGCTGCTGGGCCTTGAGGTCTGGATGCTTCCAGGTGTGGGATGAACCTGCCACTTCCCGCTGGAGCTGCTCCTTCCGAGACTCAGGAAACAGGGGGACCCACCAAACGGAGCCCGTCCCCAGGCTCTGCTGCAAGTCTGCTTGGATTTGCTCTCCCGATCCTGAAGACAGACCTGCAGGGAACAGGGCCTGCATTTCCCATACTGACGGTGTTCTGTGGAATTTCCACTAGACCCCTTCCTACCCTGTTCTGAGCAAATTACTAGTCAGTCCATGCTACCATCACCCCATGAGCAGACCAGGAAGCTGAGGCTCGGAGAACCCAAGTAATGCAGCCGGAAGCACAGCTGTGGGACAACGGAGTGGGGTCTGCACCCGCCGCCCACCCAGGGGGACTGCCCACTCTCCGCAGCTTCCACGCCTGTTCCCTTCACCCCCTCCCCGGGCCAGCTCACAGAGCCTCCTCTTGGGGGGATTCACTTACCTTCTTCTAACAGGATCCGTCTCACTATCCTGTTCCGGGATCACCTGGAAGCTTGTCACTGAAGCAGGATCAGCCTCACGTCACCAGGGCAGCTTTCCTGGATCACACTCACCACCTGCACGTCCACTCTCAGCTCAGACCCAGAAAGGCCCCCTCGGCCCCGAGCCCCATGGCTCTGCCTGGGCTCCCACCTCCTCCTGCCTGGTCCGTCCCTCTCATGTCCCCTGCAGGGTCACCAGGAGCTCCCACCTGCCCCAGGCAGGCTGTCTGCTCTGTCCTGGGGAGGCCTCCGTGGTGTCAGGTGGAAGACGCAAGAGGTACCCGTGGGGCCTCCCTCACGCAGCCAAGTGGCCAACACCCACCTACTCACCTCATCACTCTGGATGGATGGGTTCAGGGGGCCCGTGGCATCTCCCGGTTCTCATCTCATCCCAGCGCTGCCCACAGGGAAGTTGCTAAGCAACTCTGTGCTGGCTGCACAGAGAGGACGCTCATACACACGCCCCACCCCCCAGCACACAGGGCTCTCGTGGCCAGGCCCCTCCCAGGATATGGAGCTCACCTGGGCAGGCACCCAGCAGCCCACGGGGCTCTCGTGGTCAGGCCCCACCCAGGATATGGAGCTCACCTGTTCAGGTACCCAGCAGCCCCCGGGGCCCTCATGGTCAGGCCCCTCCCCAGGTATGGAGCTCACCTGGGCAGGCACCCAGGAGCCATGCACGTAGCCCTCATTGCGGAGAACCCCCAGGTCACCTGTCACTCAGAGCTGACCCTGAGCACCTCAGAGCAGGACCTGAACTAACAAACAGCAGCTCCGACAGGTCTGTGACCCTGGGCTTCACTCTGTGCGGCCTCCTTCCACCGGGTCTTCCAGAGGCTTCCACTGCAGCTGGGGCACCAGGCCTCTGTCTCCACCCACCACTCCTCCTCTCCCTGACTCCTGGGTTCCTTTCATTAGGAGAGGGTCTTGAAGTTGTCTCCCACTCATGGACCAGACAAAATGATTAGAAAACAAGCAGGGCTGCAGCCCCATGTCTATCCTGACCCTGAGGACCCTACACCTGTTCCTTGGACCTGGCCAGTGCAACAAGGCCCGTTTTCTGCAGCTATGAGCCCCTGAGGGGCGAGGATTGGCTGACCTGGGCAGCCTGACCCGGCCCGCCAGCCCTCCCCAGGTGTGCCTGGGTTGAGGTCAATATAAACACCCCTCCAGGCAGCAAGAGCCCCTGCAGCTGTGCCTGACGCCATATTCTCTGCCCCGTCAGCAGTCTCGGGGCTGGGCTGGTGGGAGGGAATAGGGCCCACGGCTCTGTGGGTGGCCCGGTGTGAGTGGGGCTCTGCTGGACTTTCTGCAGGAGTTGCCGGGCTGCCACCTGCTAAAGAAGAAGATGTGTCACCCATACCTGCCGCTGGAATTTCTCCCTGGTAGAGGTGAGGAAGAAAAAAAGCAGTGGGGGCCGGGACAGGAGGGGTACCTCAGGCAGGGAAATGGAAAGCTTCCAGAAGAGCACCCAGGGTCAGGACCATCCTGGCTGGCCTGCAGGCACCAACTCGGCCTGGGTGCTGTGGCTGGTGTGACTCCAAGCCTTTTCCTTTAGGCTTTCAAGTCCTTGCACAAGTTTTACCTGGGAAGGGTGGGAACAGTTCAGCAGCAGCTGGCCTGGGGCTCAGCTCACGTTTACTCACAGACGCCTCGGCACCATCCCCCAGCCCTCCAATGAGGATGCTCCTTGCAACGGGGGGCTTCTGGCTGCATGGGAGATGATTCCCCACCTCTGTTGGTCAGAATTGTTTACCACTGGGGCAAGTGTTCTGATAGGGTTTTCATCTGTGTAACTAGTGGGTTCTTAATTAGCAACGTGAACAGTGACATCAGAGGTCCTGAATCAGGATCGAAATACTTATCCCCAACATGTACAGGCGTAAAAACCTGGGGAGAGGGCTTCCCTGGTGGCTCAGTGGTTGAGAGTCTGCCTGCCGATGCAGGGGACACGGGTTCGTGACCCGGTCCGGGAGGATCCCACATTGCTGCGGAGCGGTTGGGCCCGTGAGCCATGGCCGCTGAGCCTGCGCGTCCGGAGCCTGTGCTCTGCAACGGGAGAGGCTGCAACAGTGAGAGGCCCACATACCGCAAAAAAAAAAAAAAAAGAAAGAAAAAGAAAAAACCTGGGGAGGCTGTGTGCAGCCGGCACCCTTAGAGATTGGCTTCCGACTGACCCCTGAACATTCTGGTGTCCAGCCACTGCTTTAGGATTTCTGGGGCCCAATGCTGACTCTATGGGTTCTGCAATTCAGCCTCTGTCGGCCTTTAATGAGACCCGCACTTCCAGGATCCTACAGAGCAGGGTCTGTGTGACTGTTTTGTGGCTTCTATAAAAAATGACCACAAGCTGGGTGGTTTAGAACAACAGGAATTCATCCTCCCCCAGTCTTGGAGACCAGACATCTGAGATCAAGGTGTTGCAGGACGGAAGTCTCTCCAAAGGCTCTGGGATAGGGTTCTTCCTGCCTTTTCCAGCTTCTGGGGTCTCCAGGCATTCCCAGGCTTGTGGCTGCATCCCTCCCATCTCTACCTCTGTCTTCACGTGGTTTCTCCTCTATATCTGTGTTTCTCCTCTTTTGTCTCTCATAAGGACTCTCTCAATTGGATTGAGGGCTACCCTAACCCAAGATGACTTCACCTCGAGATCCTTAACTACATGTAGAAAGACCCTTTTCCCAGATATGGTCCTGTTCACGTGTTCTGGGGGGGGGCACATCTTTTGGGGCCAGCATTCAACCCATTACCTGTGTATAAAGTAACACTCTTTTAGGAGATTACCAAGGTCCCATATGGACTGGCAAAGACAGTAGCCATGTAGGTGGTGCACGTGGGGCCGTGGTGGTCTGGGGAGAATGAGGACCCTGGAATCACCTGGAAGGGATGAAGTCCTGGCTGCATTAGGTGAGCTCTTCCACCACGGGGTCCGTGGAAACAGCCACTCTACTCTGTCCGTGGAAAGGGACCCAGTGCCGAGTCCAGAAATGGTTATATTGCAAAGCTGGCTCTCCTGGGATCTCATCATCAATAGCATCATGTAACCAGTAACTACGGGCTTGGGGGAATCGGTTTCTGGCACTTGATGACAGCACTGTCACTTTAGGCTCATCAAGCCTATAATAGGAATGTTTGAAGGAGAAGAGTTTGGGAGATTGCAAAGCTTGGTTGTCAAGGCAACTGAGCAGGTTTGTCAAGGTTGTCAAGGAAACTTCCCCCTTAAACTGAAGGCAGGGCTGGGAGAGCTGAACTCCAGGGATCTTTTAAAGGGGCTGCTCTGAAGCACCATCACCTAAGAGGAGGTCTCAGCGTGAGCTGGGGTTTGAGAAAAGTGTGATGAGATTAAGCCTGATTTTCTGTGACAGCTGGGGAGGGGTTTGTAAAGCACCTTGGGTTTTAAGGCAAAGTTTGTTGCTGGAACAAAGTGTCTCCCAAAACTGGGCTGAAGTTCAAGATGTCCCTGTCCCTTTCTTGTGAGAGTCCAGGGCAGGTGGGTGTCAGGTCCCAGGCTCTGTCCCCCTTGCTTCTCCTCCCTGCTTCCAGGTGAGGGCTCCAACCAGCAGGGTGAGGTGACCAGGTGGGCATCATGCCCTCCGTCCTAGGATGCAGGCTGGCCAAGGCCCTCACCACCTACACCCCTTCCCCTTGCTAACACGAGACACTGCGCCCCAGCTGTAAGGGGTGGGAAGGCTGGGAGGCGCAGGGTAGCTGTGAACAGGAAAAAGGGAAATGGGTTCTGATGGGCAGCTGTGCGGCCCTGCTGTGAGGGTCACCTGGACGGTAGTGCACAGACTCTGGGGCCTGTGAAGCTTCGGTGCTTTGTGGTTCTGGAAATCCTATAGGAGACGGTCCACAGCAGGTGAAGCTAATGCTCTCAGTGGAGCTGGTGAAGCCAAAGATCTGCAGTTCAGACTGAAGGTGCCGATGTACATACAGGACAAAACCATCTCATGTGAATGTAGTTCAGGCACGTTTAACATGAATGCAGCCATGTTAATGCCTAGCATCTTCTATCTTGTGCCTCCCCTCAGGGACCTACTCCTCAGTTCCTGAGGATCCTGTAACTCACGTACAGGGGGATGGAGAGTAGGCTTTGTCCAGTCTGAGCCCTGAGTTACGCTGCGTGTGAGTCTGCTCGGCACCGCCATAACAAATAGCACAGACAGGGTAGCTTGGATAACAGACCTATCTCCCAGTCCTGGATGTGAGTCTGCTGCGTGTGAGTCTGCTGCGTGTGAGTCTGCTCGGCACCGCCATAACAAATAGCACAGAAAGGGTAGCTTGGATAACAGACCTATCTCCCAGTCCTGGATGCTGTCGGAGATCAAGGTGTGTGCACACTGGCTTCTCCTGAGGCCTCTCTCCTTGGTGTTTAGACAGCCATCTTCTCCCCAGGTCTTCACGTGTTCTCCCCCTGTGCCTATCTGTGTCCTAATCTCTTCTTGTAGGACATCAATCCTATTGGATTAGGATCCACCCTGTGACCTCACTTTTACCTTGATCACCTCTTTAAAAATCCCATCTCCAAATACAGCCACATCCTGGGGTCCTGGGGGTTAGGGATTCAGCATGTGAATTTGGGGAGACGTGATTGAGCCTATACCATCGTCCTTAGGAACCAAGTGTGCTTTGGTCCTTCATTCCCTCAAGTCACATGAGGTGATGTAATGGCTCAAGGAGAGGCCACTCGTGTAGTTTGTGTCCCAGCTGGGGACCCCTCCTCTGCTGTCTTTGATGAGGCCGTGGCAGTGCCTGCCCCGTCCTGAGGTGAGCAGTTCTGGGGTTTCCTGCCATGTCTCCCGGCCTGCTGATGTGCACATTGTCAGGGAACCCAGGAGCCAGCAGCCTAGTGGGGATGCCGGGGACTCTCAGGGACTTGGCAGATGTCTCTCCCGGCAGATTCCCTAGCGAAAGTGGGGAAACATTTGGGGGATTACAGGTGGGAGAGAGTCAGTCTCGTTTATGCTTCAGAAAGAGCACGTTGGGGTGGGATGTGAGACGCACCGTGGGGCAGGGAGCTTTGTCAGGCCTGAGGGAGGAACCAGGCACAAGATCGGGCTTGGGCCAGGGCTGTGGGTGTAGAGGGGAATTAGTGTGGGAACTGGCCACAGACTGTTGTCGAAATCTCGGCTTCCCTGTGCACCAAGGCTGAACAGAAATACGGAGACGGGTTTTGGAGGAAGAGAGAGATGGCTTTATTTTTCTGCCAGGCAGAAGGGAAGACACAGCTGGCAAGCGCCTCAAGAACTGGGCACCCCCCCACCCCGCTTCTTGAGAATCAGGGAAGATTTTACATGTGGGGCTCTCGCAGTCCAGGGTATAGGATAAGGATCAAAGTAGTGACGGTCTTGCATTCTTCCTTTCCTTTGCATTATTTCAAAACAGTCACAGTTGGCATCAGGCCGCCTGGTAATTGGGGTCCAGCAGTCTGGTAATTGCGTCCGTTTGCCTCTGGTTTATCGGTGGTGACGTTGCTTCTGAAATGCAAAAACTGTAGGAGGTGATTTGTTATGAGGGGCGTATAGAGTGTAAGTGCTGGACATAATAAGGTTAGGGAGTGAGAGGCAGGGGATGTAACTCACACAGAGTCAGGTGTGATGGGTGCCGAATGTAAATTACATAGTGTCAGGGAGTGAGGTTAGGTTTGTAAAGTACAAATCTAGTTACTACAAATGAGTGACAAAGTAAAACAAGGAGTGATGAACTCTTTCAGGCCAGGTTATGTTTCTTCTCTAGCCTGTTCGCCGTTCCCTTTGTTTTCCTTGTTCTCAGGGCAGGGAAAACTTCATTTCTATTTTTGCTGCAACACGACTCTGGAGGAGCAGGTGACAGTGGGACACAAGGAGAGTGGGAGCCTGGGAGACCCCAGTGTTACCGAACAAAACGTGGGTCTGCTTGCCCGAGTGCAGTAAAGCCAGTCTGACACCGGGTGTGGTGAAGGAAGGTGCAGCCTTAATTGTACAAGCGCCAATACAAGGAGGCCAGGCGGCTTGTGCTCTAAAACCCCAAACTCCCTGAAGGATTTCGGCAAAGGAATTTTAAAGGCCAAGTTAAGGAGGGGTGTCGCAGGGTATGTGATCAGCTGGTGCACAATTCTCTGGTTGATGGTGAGGTAACAGGCGGTTAACATTATAAATTCTTAGGCACCAGAAGCTCAGGGGATAGGGTTAGGGGTAGGGTTAGGGTACGGGTTAGGGTATGGCTACGGGTTAGGGTGTAGGTTAGGGTTAGGGTACGGGTTAGGGTTAGGGTACAGGTTAGGGTATGGTTTAGGGTATGGGTTAGGGTTAGGGTATGCTTTAGGGTTAGGGTATTTATTAAACCTCTCCCACTTTCCAGATATCACTTAGCACATAAAGGAATATAACTTGGGGTCCAGCCATGGAGAAGACTTTAGACACTAGGATAAGACAAAGAACACACACATTATAAATAAATCACATTAGGATTTTGTTTTTAACCTGTCCATTAAAACACTAGTGCTTAGGAAATCTAATGGAGGCAGAAGCAGTAAAGGGTACTTTTATGGGAATAACATCACAGGTTTTCTGTAGAATACACAGATTTTGACTGGTTAGAAAGTCAAGGAGAAATGCTTTTGTTCTGAAGATATAAACCCTCTTCTAAATTGAGCTGTTATTGGAAGTTAGAAATTTTTTGTTGCTGTTATATTGCTTTGTGTTTTCATGATTATTCTGCTTGCATCTACCTTGTTAAACCTCTGATTTGGGGAAGAGTGCCATTACTGGAAATGAGTTTACAGAATTATTCTCAAAAACGGAAGGAAATGGTTCTCACCTAAATATTAAGACATAATCTCTATACTGGTGTACAAACAGAATTATGATTCAGGGATAATATTTCTA